>NC_089821.1:53724255-58724255 GCF_035046505.1 Tiliqua scincoides
AGTCCTGTTTATATTCAAGTCACCCCCACCAAGTCATAAGAACATAAGAAGAGCCCTGCTGGATCAGGCCATAGGCCCATCTAGTCCAGCTTCCTGTATCTCACAGTGGCCCACCAGGTACCTCTGAGACCACACAATACAACAAGATACCTGCATCCTGTTGTCACTTCCTTACATAAGAACAGCCCCACTGGATCAGGCCATAGGCCCATCTAGACCAGCTTCCTTTATCACACAGTGGCCTACACATAGACGAACAGGCCTTGCTGAGGGAGAATCAGCATGGCTTCTGTAAGGGTAAGTCTTGCCTCACAAACCTTACAGAATTCTTTGAAAAGGTCAACAGGCATGTGGATGTGGGAGAACCTGTGGACATTATATATCTGGACTTTCAGAAGGCGTTTGACACGGTCCCTCACCAAAGGCTACTGAAAAAACTCCACAGTCAGGCAATTAGAGGGCAGGTCCTCTCATGGATTGAGACCTGGTTGAAGACCAGGAAACAGAGAGTGGGTGTCAATGGGCAATTTTCACAATGGAGAGAGGTGAAAAGCGGTGTGCCCCAAGGATCTGTCCTGGGATTGGTGCTTTTCATAAATGACCTAGAGACAGGGTTGAGCAGTGAGGTGGCTAAGTTTGCAGATGACACCAAACTTTTCCAAGTGGTGAAGACTAGAAGTGATTGTGAGGAGCTCCAGAAGGATCTCTCCAAACTGGCAGAATGGGCAGCAAAATGGCAGATGCATTTCAATGTAAGTAAGTGTAAAGTCATGCACATTGGGTCAAAAAATCAAAACTTCACATATAGGCTAATGGGTTCTGAGCTGTCTGTGACACATCAGGAGAGAGATCTTGGGGTGGTGGTGGACAGGTCAATGAAAGTGTAGACCCAATGTGCGGCGGCAGTAAAGAAGGCCAATTCTATGCTTGGGATCGTTAGAAAAGGTATTGAGAACAAAACGGCCAATATTATAATGCCGTTGCACAAATTGATGGTAAGGCCACACCTGGAGTATTGTGTCCAGTTCTGGTCGCCGCATCTCAAAAAGGACATAGTGGAAATGGAAAAGATGCAAAATAGAGCGACTAAGATGATTGCTGGGCTGGAGCACCTTCCTTATGAGGAAAGGCTATGGCGTTTGGGCCTCTTCAGCCTAGAAAAGAGACACCTGAGGGGGGACATAGTTGAGACATACAAAATTATGTATGGGAAAGATAAAGTGGATAGAGAGATGCTCTTTACACTCTCACATAACACCAGAACCAGGGGACATCCACTAAAATTGAGTGTTGGGCGGGTTAGGACAGACAAAAGAAAATATTTCTTTACTCAGCTTGTGGTCAGTCTGTGGAACTCCTTGCCACAGGATGTGGTGACGGCATCTGGCCTGGATGCCTTTAAAAGGGGATTGGACAAGTTTCTGGAGGAAAAATCCATTATGGGTTACAAGCCATGATGTGTATGTGCAACCTCCTGATTTTAGAAATGGGCTATGTCAGAATGCCAGATGTGGGGGAGGGCACCAGGATGAGGTCTCTTGTTATCTGGTGTGCTCCCTGGGGCATTTGGTGGGCCGCTGTGAGATACAGGAAGTTGGACTATATGGCCTATGGCCTGATCCAGTGGGGTGTTTCTTATGGCCTACCAGATGCCTCAGAGATCACACAAGACAACAAGAGATGTGAATCCTGTTGTCACTCCCTTGCATCTCTGAGGTAGCCTACTTTTAAAACCAGGAGGTTGCACATACCCATCATGGTTGTAACCTGTGATGGACTTTTCCTCCAGGAATTTGTGCAATCCCTTTTTAAAGGCATCTAGGCTACATGCCCTCATCACATCCTGTGGCAAGGAGTTCCACAGTCTAATGACACATTGGGTAAAAAAGATGCTTTCTCCTGTCAGTTCTAGCTCTCCAGACACTCAACTGAAGTGGATGTCCCCTGGTTCTAGTGTTATGTGAATGGGAAAACCAGGAGGTTGCATGTACCCATCAGGGCTTGTAACCTGTGATGGAGTTTTCCTCCAGAAATCTGTCCAATTCCCTGCCATCACATCCCGTGGCAAGGAGTTCCACAGACCAGTTATATGCTGGGTAAAGAAATTCTTTGGCCTGTCCCAACTCTCAGCTTGCGTGGATGTCCCCAGCAGGTTCTGGTGTTGTGCGACTGGGCAAAGAGCATCCCTCCGCCCACCCCCTGCGCGCTCCAGAGGGCTCCCTTCCCCGAGGCTAGCGTGGAGGGCTGCAGCCCAGGGAGTGCGCGCCAGGGCAGCCGGAAGACCCCCTTCCTCCTCCCCCCCCGCTGCGTCTAGCAGCCAGGAATGCGCGGGGGGCAGGGAAGGAAAAGTTTCGCCGCCTGCAGTCCCCGCCTCGCTCTGCCCGGGGCGGGCCGGAGCCCGAACAACTTCCTCGTCTGCTCCCGGAGGAGGCGAAGGCGACCTCTTCAACTCCTGCCCCCCGCCCCGCAGCGTGGAGGAAGCGATGAATGGTCGGCGAGGGGAGGTGGCCGCCGCCTCTGCTCTGCACTGCCCGGGCGCTGAGCGGGCTCCGCACCGCCGCGCTCCACCCCGCCAGCAGGCGCGCTCGCCCTCCGCAGTCGCCACCGGCCAGGGGCAGAGCTGAAGCCACCCGGCGCCTGGGAGGAAGGGCGCGACGCAGAGGAGGAGGAGGCGGCGGCGGCGGCAGCAGCGCTCGCTCCCTCCCTCCTTCCCGGTTCCCTTCGGCCCCGCCAGCCGCTTCCCCGCTTCTTTTCTGGAGCGCCTCTGCCATGGCTCCGCCGAGGGGGGCTGAGTGAGCCTGGGCTGCAGCCCTCTCTCCCGCCGCTGGAGACCATGAGGCGGCGGCTGGGGCTGCTGCTCCTCTCCGCCTGGCTTCTGCTGTGCCACGGCAAGGTAAGGCGCTTGGAAAGGGGGAGGGCGAGGAGGGGCTGCCTCTTTCTCTCTGCGCCCCGCACCTCCAGCTGCTCACCTGTGCGGGAGCCACACACCTGCTCTTCCCCTGTGCCTTCTTCACCTGCCTGCTTCCTCCCCCTCACCTGGCCCTCCCCCCTTTCATGACTTAAGCCAAGGAAAATCTGCTGCTTTAAGCCATTCCTGACCAACGTTGCGTATACGCAACAAGGATCAAATGCGTACACTTCAGGGATGTGCGGTGGGTGGGAAGGCAGGTGAGGCAGAGCCTCCCCACTGGAGCCCTTTGAAAAGCACTGTTGCCATGTGAGGCACCTAAGCACCCACAGCACACGCATTCCGCAGGGTCCAGGGTCGCACTCTGCACATGGGTTGTGGGTGCTTGGGTGCCTCACCCGTTGGCAGTTCTTTTCAAAGGACTCCAGTGGGGAAGTTCTGCCTCACCTGCCTCCCCACCCACCGTACATTCCTCCTATACCTGTGGGATGGGAAGAAATGGGTTAAAAAATCAGCTGTGGTTGTCTGGAGGTGCTTGTGCTCTCCATGGAATTCAGAAACACTCATTCTTACAATTTGGTCCTAGGCAGAGTTAGGCACACCAAAGCATGTGTGGAATCTGGCTGTCTGTGTGGGACTCTGTTTCACACAGAAAATTGAGTACAGGTGTCAGTAGATTTAGTGCGGGGAGAGAAAGGACAAGAGAGCCACTTGCAGAGGTTCCCACTGATATATGGTTTACACTTAAGGATGTAGGCTGTGTGAAAGGTGCGTTTAAGCCATTTCTGCCCAGCCTTGGATATACTCCACAGGGACCAAATGTGTACCCCTGTGGGCCTGGCACACATGGGTTAAACTGTGGTCCCATGCACACTGAGTGAAACCCATTGAATAGTGGAACTTATTTTTGAGTAAACATGTTTAGGGTCTCTCTGTTGGTGTTATATGTGAAACTGACTTCTGGGCATGTCTCTAAGATCATACTGTACTGCAGATAATCTAACCTTGAATGCACTCTAATCACCTTTCTGGACGCTCAGTGGTAAAAGGATGCATTTGTTCCCCACTCTTCTGAATGTATTAGAGTAGTGGTACGCAAACCACAGGGTCCCACAGCTGATTTTTTTGTGGGTTACAAAAAAGGCCTGTTGCACTAGGCCAAGCTGCTCACAGATAAGTCTTGATTGGGCTGGGTGGCAGCTGCTGTGGCACAAGGCACATTGGGGTGCTACCTTGCTTGCTGTTGTTGCCAGCCCCGAGGCCAGCTGTGCCGAGGGGCTGAGACCGCTTGCACCAGATGGGCTGGGAGGTTTTGGCCCCCACTTCTTAGCATGGCGCTTGAGCGGCTCAACAGACAGTGGGCATCAGGGGGGGGCAAAGCCTGGGAGAAGGGAGGTGGCAGAGAGGGTGGAGACCTTTTGAACTGGAAATGGGTTGCAGTGCTAAAATGTTTGGGAAACACTGCGTTATATACTCAAAATCACATACCTTTCTTTAATTGTCCTGTTGTACGTACCCTACTTGCAAATCAGGATTATTAAACTGTAGCCGAACGGAATATAGTACCTTGTCCCTATATATCCTTTTAATGCAAGATTATGGAAGAAACAGGAATTGTAATCTAGGAGAGCAAAATTGAAGCTATTCCAGATACTAACATATAATTTAATGGTATAATGATTGGGTATTTTGTAGTATTGGTGCGGAATTGTGATCTTTTGTGGCTAATGGCAACAGGAACAGTAAGTGGCATCTGATTTGAGTTAATCAGTCTAGGACCAGAGGCCATAATCATGCGCCTGCTTTTTAAATAGTTTTTTTAACCACTTGTCTAGAACCAGTGGTTCCCAAACTTTTTAGTCCCGGGACGCACTTTTAAAAATGATACTCCACCCACCTGGGTTGACCCACCTGGGTTTATGAGATTTTTTTCAAAAAAGGAGATCTAGAAAGAAATAATATTGTATTTATTTATAAGTAGTAATAACCAGAAAAAGACCCTCAAACATTTATTTCCCTGTATTTACACATGCTTGCAAACTGCAGGAGCTGAGCTACAGTATCTGATTTTTTTGAATAGCTTCAGGGCTTGAGGCAATTTGTTATCTGACCTTTCCATCATCCTTTGGCTACCCATCAAAAATCAGGTTGTGACCCACCAGTGGGTCCTGATCCAGTTTGAGAACCACTGGTCTAAACTAATTCTGTCAAAGGTCCTCAAATGTCAGTACTATGTTTAAAGGCATGTACGCATATGGTTCCTCTTGATGCATTTGCTGCAGAAAATGCTGGTAAAACACCTGTGTTTCCAAGGGCAGTTTTAATGTGTAGTGCTGCCCTACCATGGGCATGATGGATAGTCGGGAACACCATGGTAAAGACACCTGAAGAGCTGTGTGGTTTTTCTAGGGCTGTGTTCTCTGGAACATGTTGGATATGTAGATTAATAATATTGGCAGCAGTCTTCAGCTTGGTTTAGTGCCAGTCTGCTGCCATTGTCCATTATTCTTGAAGAGGCCTGTACATGCTATAGAGTTCTGTTCATCAGAAAATAACCATAGCAATTTCTCTTTCACGCACAATTTCCCCTTTACTGTTTTCAGTAGTTTAATGCAATTACTTAAAGCTTGACCCACTAAAGTTTGCATCACAGGCAATATTTTTCAATCCAACTTGTTGTATGGCTTGAACATTGCTCTTTCTGCTTGGACTGCCTCCCCCATATGAAATGGTTCTCCTGAGATCAGCTGAGAGGGCCTTCTTACATGTCCCATAGCTGGCAGAGGTGTATTTGGCTATCACACATGAGGAGGTCTTCTCTGTGGTGGCAGCCAAGCTATGGAACTTGTGTCCACTGGATGCTAGGCTGGCTTCATCATGGTCACTGTTTTAACAGTGACTGAAAATGTTTCTGTTCCATTTAGCCTTTAGGGCCTAGCTTTATGTTAATTGGTCTGTCTTCTCTTAGTTGTGCAGTTTTGATTACACAGGCCTACAAAATTGAGGGTCAGAAAAGTTTTTCTCAAACTTTATGGTGGTTTGATATGAATTTGGGGTGCCGATTCAAAAAATGGCATCTGTTTTGCCCTATCACGTCTAGTTTTGGAGATATAGTATAGCCTCATTAGTGAATGGTTCAAGCAGCTTCCTCATGAGGAAGCCATGGTGTAGGCTTCCTCGTGAGGAAGCTGCTTGAACCATTCACTAAAGAGGCTATGCCGTTTCTCCAAAACTAGACGTGATAGGGCAAAACGGATGCCATTTTTGGAATTGGCACCCCAAATATATCCAGGAATCGGTGTAACGTTTAAGGAAGCAAAATGTGTGTTGGCCTGTGTTATCCTTATTCTTTTTTTCCCCTGGTGCTGCATACTGTTTATTGTTTTGTGAGCTATTTAATTTTTTACTGTGTTTTTTTAAAAGGCTGTTAGCAGCCTCGAGCTTCCTTCTTGTAGGAGGGCAAAGGTGGGGTACAAATATTTTTTAATAATGATGAAGTGAGAAAAGAATTAACTTCCAGAAAGGAGGATTGTGTGTTCTTATTAAGATGACAGAGAACAGGCAAACAGAAGAATCCAAAATTTGGTCTGAAAGACGTTATGGCAGAAAACTACGGTACCTCAGAAATGGTGAAAGCCTACCTTGCTTGCAACAGTACTTCCTTCTGATTTACTGAGTACAGTATACTAGTTGGTGTACTTCTTCAGGTTACTTCTGGCTTCATGAACTGCTCAGATGTTTTTCCTAGGTGCATTATGAGGTATTCACAACTTTATTGTCTAAAATTTGAGATAAGTAGCCTATAATTAAACGGGTAGAAGATAGCTGAAAAAATAATAGCTATGATTAGGAACAGCAGACTATGTAGTTAGAGCAACAGGGCCACCTCTAATTTGCCATCTTCTAAAATCATGGGCCTAAATACCTATGTACTGTATTAATGTATGTGCATATATAGCACAGGAACAGCTAGCTATTTCTCTATTCCCTCTTCTCCAGCAATTATGTGCCTTTGGGAAAATGGAGAAGTCATTTGGAAGAAAGTGGATCTACAGTAAAGAGAACATTATACAGTATATTCTTGTCCATATTATATTTGCAATTGTGTGAAGAGACAGGTAAACAAAGCTTAGAATTGTCTTGGAATCAGAACTGAGAACTTAATGGGACCTGTAATTAATTTGAGCAGAAGGGATCTGTAACAAAGTGTTGCACCTTCCCAATGTAATGCCCCGTTGACTAAGGGCCCAATCGTTTCCAGTTTTCCAGTGCAATGAGGTATGCACTGCATCCTGTGGTGGGGAGGCAGTCACAGAGGGTTCCTCAAGGCATAGGGAACATTTGTTCCCTTACCTCGGGACTGCATTGCGGCTGCACCAGTGCTGGAAAGTTGGATAGGATTAGGCCCCTAGGGATCAATCCTAACCCACTTTTCAGCACTGACCTAAGGACAATGCAGCTCCTAGGTAAGGAATCAAATACTCCTTACCTTGAGGAGGCCTCTGTGAGTTCCCCCCCCCAACTGCAGGATGCAGCACACATATCATTGGCACAACCATGCCAGTGCTGGAAAGTTGGTCAGGATTTGGGTCTAAAGCAGACCAATTTTATCCCCTCCCAGTGTATTGCTTCTGGCTTTTTCCAGTGGAAAACATTCCATGACTTCTGGAGGTCCCCAAGTACACTTGTGGCTGAATCCTATCCTTCATCTCTCCCCCTTCCCACTGATGCGGTGGGGGAAACAATGGTAATAATGGAAAGACACAGGACTTCTGCCGGCACTCCCGGCAGTGCACTGACTAGCGTGCTGTGGGAGTACCTTTTATGATTGACGCTGACTGCTTTATAGAAGTCAGTGCCAGCACAGGGAGAGTATCGCCAATGAGCAGCAAGTGTAGGATTCGGCCATCAATCTATCCATGTCAAGTTGCCTTTTGGCTTTTTCCTTTCCCTTTTCTCTAAATTTACAAACTTATCTACTTCTGCTTACCTACAGAGTCCCTCAAATACATAGAAACTACGAACTTTCCAGGGAGTTGGTGTTTTGTGCACAAATCGATAGGCACCTACTCGTGCCATTACTAATCGACAACCACCTACTAGTAGCATATACAGCAGCTGATTGTGTAAAGCGTCATTTCTCAATAGGGAACCTACAGGCCACATCCTGCTTGGCAGCCCTAAACCATTTTGCTCTGTAACTATCACCAATGCTCCTGCACCTTTTTTGCTTTCCTGGTGGTTGCCTGTGACTTGGTTCTGTCCAGTGAAGGTGCCAGGTTGCTGTGGGTCCGAGAAGAATGTTCTGCACTGGGCTCCCCACCCATCCTGACCTGCTGCCACTGGTCCTGAGGGTTCAGAAGTTGGCCTGACCAAATGTGCCATCTGGTGGATGGGGAGGTCCTTGGTCAGTGCCCAACTGCCAATGCATACTTCTGTTGACTTGTGAGGTTAGAGTACTGATGGTCATTAGCTGAAAGAGGGGTCTGGAGGTGGCCCTGTTGTGGCAACTCAAAATGTGAAGCTGACTTACTTGATGGCTTGATTTAGTTAATATCGATTTAGACTAGGGATAGGCTGATTTCAGCTTTGGGGAAGTGTGTGTGTGTGTGTGTGTGTGTGTGTGTTTGTGTTTGTGTTTGTGTGTTTACTGGAACCCTGAGACCCAGCAGCTGAAGCAAGGTGCAAAATAGTGGTGTAGTGGGGCAGACATGTAGTTAGAATTAAGGGATAGGGTGCTTCTTATGATCAGTCTGACAGTGAAATTCAACCTTTTTCATCTCGCAGCACATTGACAAGGCACTAAAATTTTCAGCACACCATCAGTTTTTTGATGATTGACAAGAAGGAGGTGTTGGCTGTATGTAACCAGCACCTCCTCCTCTTGGGAGAGCTCAGGGGTGACTGTCTTCGTGCCGCAAATGAAGGCAGTTTCTTCTGGGCAGTCTCTGGAGAAGCCTCCAGAGGAGATGGAATGGGGTGCGGGAAGTGGTTGCAGCATCCTCCATAACTAGAATAGAACCTGGGGCCAGTTTTGTGTGTCCCCCTTGGTGGAGCACCTGGGGCCGGTGCCCCTCTGCCCGAGTTATGGCTTTGCCTGGGAGAGGCAGGAAGAAGTGGCTGCTTCGAAAGAAAGGCACTGTGACCTTGGTAAATTTGGGAACCACTGCCCTATGCTTACAAATTTTTGAGTCGTAATGTGTCAGTCTGTTATAGCAAAAAACAAAAAAGAGAATTGTTGCACTTGAAAGAAATGCTGCTGGTGGCATAAGCTTTTGTGGATGAGATCTCACTTAGGACCCAATCCTATCCAACTCTCTAGTGCTGATGCAGCCACAGTGCAGCCCTATCTTGAGGAGGTGTCTGTAAACCCCCCCCCCCCCATTGGAACTGCTCTATCAGTGCTGGAAAGTTGGATAGGATTGAGCCATTAATCAACTACTGATGTGGCCTAAGTTCTTTTCCTTATACTGGGAGACTGTCTCATATCCTTAAATATGGTGTATGTATAGCTGGTTTTTTTTTCTTGATGAACTTGCATTTCTTTCCAAGAAGTTGTTTACACTTGTGACCAAAATATGAGGAAGACAGCAACACTTCCTTTTGGTTCTAATGACTATAATGCTTAAGTTGTGTTGCTGCTGGTTAATTAGTTACAAATGTGCTTATCATGGTTGGCCTGCATTAAATCTCTCTTACTTCCCTAGTGCTTGGAGAAGTCCATCACAAGTACTGTACTTTTCTCTCCTTTACATGGATACCTGAGTCTTATGAAAAGGGAAGGAATTGTAATGTTAACATCTCAAAAAGGATGTAGGACTTTGAGAGCAACATATCCCTATCCCTGCAGCATCCCTTTAAATTGTCGCTCCCTCTATTTGGCACAAGGTGACTTTCCAGAAGCACTTTTATTATTTAGGGTTTGTTCACTCACTCACTCACTCACCCACCCACCCACCCACCCTGCCCCATGGTATATTCTTAGCAATCCTACAATCATGGCTCAGAAGAGGTCAGGAAATTAAGTGGTGGCCACTCCTCCTAGCTGCTTGTCTCACTGCTTATCTCCCCAGAATTACAAAAATATACGCTACTGGCTGGAAAAAGAGGCATCTTTTCAGTGGTGATTCTTATAGTTAGCTGAGAGTGAGCGAGTGAACGAGCAAGAATGAGGAAGGATGGGCACCAGGATGAGGTCTCTTGTTATCTGGTGTGCTCCCTGGGGCATTTGGTGGGCTGCTGTGAGATACAGGAAGCTGGACTAGATGGGCCTGTGGCCTGATCCAGTGGGGCTGTTCTTATGTTCTTAAGAAACTGTCCCTATTTAAGCTAATATAGCATATTTTCCAGTGGCTGTTCGCTGGCATATCCTTGTGTCTTTTTTAGATTGTGAGCCCTTTGAGAACAGGAAACCATTTTCTTATTCGTTTGCTGTGTAAAACTTTGCTGTGCTTTGAGAACTTTTGTTGTTCTTGTTGAAAAGTGATTTAAAAATACTCTACATAAAGAAAAAAAATATAGTGGTGGAAAGAGGTGCAGTTACCTCCACTGCCTACTCTGTCAGCCTGCAGACTGATAGGTTGAGCTGCTGCAGGCAGTGGTAGTGCGGTGCCTTGGAAGAGGTCCAATCCTCCAAAGGTGGCCCTGTCTCAGAGGGGGGGGGGGAGAGAGAGAGCAGGAAGTGGTGGCCCCTCTAGTGGCTGGTGGTGGCCCTGCTAAGATGTTGGTGCCTTAGCAGCTACCTGTTGATGATGATGATCTTATGTGATGCATGCTGATCCTGCATGCATCTCTTTCATAGACTATTGAATGAGCTAAATTCATAGGGATTTCAGATATGCACACTACACAGATCACCTGGTATGGATAGAAAGTCCTTGAAGAGCTGTTCTATGGAAACACAAGATTATGCTTTAATTAGTGGAGATTATACTCCAATTAGCGAGTCACTGATCTCTGCACAGTTTGTGTGCGCAATTAGGTGGCAATAGTGGTCTCTCAGAATTAGTGAAGTTATTAATCTGATGAAATTAGTTAGGAGGGGTCCTTCCATGCCCTTCTAGAGGTTATTTATAGGCCAGTGTGCCTTGAGAGTTCGAAGAAGAGAAGCCCAGGGCAAGGTTCTCTTGCCATCTGCTTCTGAAGAGATCTCCAGTGGCCTGAAACAATTCTGCTGTTTTATTGTTTTGTCCTTTGAAAAAGGTGTTTAAATGCAATAGGTACATTTTAAAAGTTAATAGGCAGTCATGTCCTGGTCTTTTGAATGGTATACTTTTTGATGGCTTGATTAAAAGTTAAAAATATTTTGAAAGACCAAGCATTGAGAAAACAAAGCAAAAACCAGGGATGAGAACTCGAGTCAGATGACTCAAGTTTGAGTTGCAAAAAAATCAGCATTTTTCGCTGATTCTTGGAAACTTGAGTCACCTGTGCCGATGACTTGGGCATTGATTTGAGTCTGAAGCCACTGACTCGACATTTGGTCCCCACACATGCAGACTCAAGACGGTGTCTGGGTGTACTTACTTACTTTTTTTGCGACATGTAAGACCTCATGGAACCATCATTCAGACCCGACAAGCAGCAAGGAAATTAAAGCCACGAGGCAGGGAAGGGTTAATGTTTTGGTTTTGCACCAAGCAGGATGGGGGAGATGGGAGCAGGCTCTCTTTTCCTTTGATTATCATTGAAGGAAGGATGGGCAGTCTGATTTTGGCTGAGGTAGGGCAGAAGGAGGTGCCCAAGGGGGTTCTTGCCTTAGAATTGACTGGAGAAGCCCAGGGAGGGGGAGGAGGCAGTTCGTAGAGATCTTGCTTTCCAACCATATGATGGCTCCTGGGGGTCCAGTAGCATCATTCAATGAGGCTTTCTCCTCCCAAGTAATAATGGAGCCTGCCAGTAGCGCAGCTAGAGGGGGTGCAAAGCACTAGGATTTGCAGGGAGCCTCACCTTGGCTTGCAAAGGTTGTTGTGCTTAGCTAAGGTAAGTCTAAAAACAGAGAATGAAGAAAGTAACAGAGCTATGTCACTGGATATGAAAGAAGGAATAGTAACTACAGTATAAGGAGCAGCCCATCCATTAGGTGAGGTTTTACAGGTTGTCTCAGCAGCAGATGGGGGGGGTAGGGAGGCAGATTTGGGGTGCCTTTCACCCCAGCTCTGCTTTTGCCACTGCCTCCCTCAAGCCTGCCATGAATGTAGGCTGCACTGATCCTCTCTCCACCTGTTAAGAGCGGGCAGAAGCAGGCCAAGTGCTTCCTTACTTTGCTCCTAGTGTGATCTCTTCAAATGAGGAAGTGCAGGACTTACTGTTGGATTTACAGGAACTGTACAAATGAAGGAGCTCTTTCATTAGTGCAGTCACTTCAAAGCAAATTGGAAGTTCTGCACTTCCGCAGCTGAAGAAAGCATGCAAGGTGCATGGTAAGTGGCTGCTTTGTTGTTTGTGCAGAGGTGGTAGACCTGAGACAGCACTGGGCAGTGTTCTGGGTTGTCATTGCTGATATAGAGCTGCAATCTGGCCCTTCCCCCAGTAAAGAACAACCTTTAAAATGAGAGACACTTTAGAGGGGTAACTATATGAAGGTCTTGAGAATCTAACGTCTGCGACTTGACAAGCAGAAGCATGTACGTATAGGAACAGCCCTCTCTGTAGCATCTGACATCATAATCTAGACTCGTAGAGTAAAAATATTGGAAACTGTTCATGGCACATTGCACATGGATGCTTGCTACATTCAACTTTACTATTAATAATGTTCATGCCATGTACATTCTTTTGTTAGAGAAGTGTAAAACCTTATCTTTCTGGGTGTGTTGTTGTATAATACAATTTGCTGGTTACATAATAGGGATGGCTATTACTAATTAGTGCTACTAATTACAGACTTGCTGTTGGAGAATATGAAAATTGACTAACTTCAAAATCTAGCAACAAAATGTTTCATCGTTTCCTAAGATGGTTTCTCTTCCATATGGAAAGCTGGACTCATCTCTGCTCCAGACAAGAGGAGGATCTGCATTCTTTCTATGCCCATCAGTCAAGACCTGCTCATTGCATATTCTCTCTATACATTTATATAATGTATAACTTTTATAGCTGCCACTGTCTACTAATGGGATCAAAACAAAAGACATAATGAAAGGCACATTCAGGGACAGCTGGACGGGAGAAGAATCTATCTGGCAGCTTGAAACCTGGTGTAAGCAGCCACAAAAAATATTAAAAATAAAAAATTAGTTATTAAAAATAATTATAAAATAGATGTCACTCTAGTGCAGGGGTGTCCAAAGATTTTGGCAGGAGGGCCACATCATCTCTCTGACACTGTGTCAGGGGCCGGGGGAAAAAAGAATTAATTTACATTTAAAATTTGAATAAATTTACATACATTTACATAAATGAATATATTAAAGATGAACTTATATGAATGAATGAAGGTCTTGCAATAGCTCAAGGCCTATAAAAGGCATTGCACAAAGAAAGGCTGGCCTTTCCTTTGCTGCTGCTACTGCATCACAGACATGAAACAACAAGCAGTGGAGGGAGCCCTCATCCCACAGCTCATGCGAGAGGTCAAACAGTCGCCCGCACACTGAGAGCGGTTGCGTCGGGCCAGTGTGGGTGCCAACAAATCTCCGGAGGGCCAGAGGCTCATTGGAGACTGGGGGCTCCCTGAGGGCTGCTTTGAGAGGCCTTGAGGGCTGCAAGTGGCCCCAGGGTCGGGGTTTGGGTACCCCTGCTCTAGTGTATAAAAAAAAGAAAAAAGCAACAAGAACCTGCCTCAGTTTAGTTACCAATATAATAGGCATGAGAGTCCTCCTGAAACATTCTTGGACGTTTGCATCAGACCTTGGCCAGGTTGGGTGCTAGTTGAAGGCCCACACTCATCAGAAAGTTCACTCAACCAGGCTGATTCCTGAAACTTCATAACCAGCAGCAGTGGCAGGATCCCATGTGCATCCAATGTAAATAGGTATGGTGCCTTGGAGGATCAAATGCAGGGCTTTGGCCCAGGGTCCTGAGCAACCTGGTGGTGGCAGTGGGTAACACTCTTCCTCCCACAAACCCCACAATGCAAAAAATTATTAAGTTTATATTTGGGGAAAAATCTGCTTATAGAGCAAATAGAACTTATTTCAAGCCACTTGGATAAGTTCCATTTATAGAAGAACAATTCCTGGAGTCAGCAGATAAACTTTCAAAACGGGTCTCCTCTCTCACACAAAGACCTTCCGTGTTTGAAAAATGGAAGTATTGATTAATGTTAACTGGCTTGTTAGACTTTGCATTTGGGGATTTGTGTGTGCCACTGTGATGGGGTATGGGAAGCTATAGAGTGCAGTGCTTAAGGAATGCATAGGAATAAGCAAGAATTATTTGCTCATTAGAGAATAGATAGTAAATTTGAACTGAGATATGTAACAATTAGGGTTACCAGGTCAGATGCAAAATCATGACATTTTAAGGTGGGATCTGGTGATGTCGAAAGCCTGTCAATCTTTGATGGGGTGTGGGGAAGGAAAGCTACAGGGAAGCTTCCCATCCACCTGCCCTGTGCTAGGACAGAGCCCAACAGTGGCCCCCACATGATCTGAGATTAACCTTTGCTACCCATCCACCTGAGAAAAAACCAAAACAGTTGGAGAAAGACGATCACTTTTTGGCAAGTGGGAAGGAATTCAGGAAAGGAAGTGGATATGTCGAACACTTTAATAAGAAGTGTTGGTGGAGGAGAAGGAGAAGAGAGGGTTAGGCTGAAGTGACTGCTTGAAATATTTTATAGTATGGAGTCTGATAGAGATGGGGAGTTGTAGCAGCTTGAGGTATCAGAATTGAGGGTTCACATTTGATTAGTCTGGAAAGCCTGGCTTAAACACATGCGTGATATATTTAACAACATACGTCACTATGTTCCGGATGATGGCCGGATCCCAAAGGATCTCCTCTATGGAGAACTCGTGCAAGGAAAGCGCCCTACAGGTAGACCACAGCTGCGATACAAGGACATCTGCAAGAGGGATCTGAAGGCCTTAGGGATGGACCTCAACAAGTGGGAAACCCTGGCCTCTGAGCGGCCCGCTTGGAGGCAGGCTGTGCAGCATGGCCTTTCCCAGTTTGAAGAGACACTTGGCCAACAGTCTGAGGCTAAGAGGCAAAGAAGGAAGGCCCATAGCCAGGGAGACAGACCAGGGACAGACTGCACTTGCTCCCGGTGTGGAAAGGATTGTCACTCCTGGATTGGCCTTTTCAGCCGCACTAGACGCTGTGCCAGAACCACCTTTCAGAGTGCGATACCATAGTCTTTCGAGACTGAAGGTTGCCAATACAAACGTCACTATAACTAAAATGTTGTAACTAAAATGTTACATGTAAAATGTTACTTTGCATGGGAAGAGGTCCTTCATAGGGGTGATGCACTGGCCTCCTTCACCGGGTGATGCAAACCCTAGTGACATCGCTGCCTTACAGCTCAATCCTGAGCTGCCTGGCTTGCAGGGCTGCAGCAGCACCCAAGATGGCTGCTGCTAAATTCAGTGTGCCCCAGGCAGCCGCCACTGCCTCCTCGGGAGAAGGGGATTTTTATTCCCTTCTCCCAGGTAAGGCGAATAGAACTGCAATGGGGCCACTCAATTCTATGACAACCCAGGTGTTGGCGTAGAAGCAAGAGCCTCCATGTTGGGTGGGTGGCCTGACACGGATGCTCAGGATCCGGTGGAGCACAGCTCCACAAGTCCCGCCTCCCTCCTACCCCACTCCCTTCCCCCGGCATATCTCCTCCCCGCTCTCCCTCAGCCTCTCCTTGCCCCGGAACACCTCCTTCTGGCCTCCCCCCATGCCCCCACCTACCTCTCCACTTCCCGGCGGTCCAAGCGACCGCTGAGTGGCAGAGCTCCCGTGCTCCACCAGTGCTAGACCAGTGCCGGCCAGCACTGGGATAGCACCGGCACTCCACTGGCACTTCACTGGTGGTGAGCCAGCATGCACTGCATAGGATTGGGCCCTTAGTTTCAACATGGGCTTGGGAGCCATATCTAGAGTTGTCAATTGGCCTGAAAACATCTAGTCTAACTGGTTTTGGGACCTCTGCACTCCACCACAGTTGTCAGTCAAGGGAAAGCTGGTGTTCCCACCTCACCCGCTTTTCTGTCCATTTTCAAGAACTTGTTTTGTTTTACACATGTCTGCAAAGCTTATATTTGTGTATTGAAGCAGGGGAGATCCAGAAATGTATGTGATGAGATGAAACTGGAACAGTAAGCAGGAGAAACCACACACATTTCTGGATCTCACTTTTCTTGATATACATGAATGAGTTCTGCGTGCATGTTGGCTTCCTTGTGTTCTTGCCATAAATTTGGACTAAAAGCTTGCATCATTAACTCGGAAAAATGGGTATGCTTTCTATGGTTGTCCCTTAAATGCGAGTGGAGACCTTGGAGATCTTTCTTGTGGTTGTACTGGATGTAGGACCCTGGCTCATGGAATAGCTGTACTCTGCAATTTCTGGGGCCCCTGCCATTTGAGCCTACTGGACTCTGCCCCAGAGCCTTGCCTAGCTTGCCTGCTTTCAGAAGTACTCATCATAGTTTTGAAAAATTTAGCTTGCAAGCAATTTGGCACAGTGAATTTTCTTCATGTTGGGCAGTTTGCTCTGAGGCCTTGGTAAGAGTAAGATATAATAAGCCTGTACAGCCAACTAGCTTTCTGCTATTTTTACCACATGATTGGTTGGTTTTCTGTATTCCTACAAATGCCATGCAGAACTTTTTCTGCTACAGATTCCTCTCTGAGCAAGTGGAATGGAAACCACATTTCCTGCATGACTGGATGGTCATTCGTATATGTGTTCCATGGCTGGTGATGTTGAAGGGAATGGTATTATTGGGTTTAATTGTTTCATATACTCTTTTTTTGTCCAGTTCATCTTGACATTCGTAATCATTATTTAAATTCTTGGATTTCTCCTGACCTAACCCCTTCTGATATTACCCTCTCTAGGTTCATGAGTGATGTTTGTGACTCTTTAACCGCAGCTGTTGCTGGTTATTTATCTGAGATTCTTAAAATAACGTTGTCAGAATTTAAATAATTCTGGTATCTTGTTTTTAAGTTGTTGGGTCGGTATGCAAGTTGTTGCAACCATTGTAAAGTATGTCTTAATTGTGTTGTGTTGATATGCCAATAAAGGTTTCAGACAGAGAGAGGGTATTATTGGGTTTTGTGGCTAGAATCATGTTTAAGGAAACGTGCCTTCTCTACTTTTTCTTCATGGATAGCCAAGTTCTAGGTGGTGTGAAAGACTCTTGAAATTTTTAAATACTTGCAGCTCTTGCGGCTTTAAAAAATCATTTATTTACTGAACATCATTTATGTTTTGGTATGTTTGATGCTTTACCAAGAAACTGTACCATGTTATCTCTGTTCGTGTTCATGCATTTTGTGTGTGTGTTGTGCTGAGTGGAATACTGTGTGTGTACACAATTCAGTCTGTGTAAAGTGAACTTTTGAGGAAGTCTCAAAGTTTTTTTCTTTTTTTAAAATTTAACAGGGGTTGTGCACATTTATGGACATGCACCCAATGGACTACCATTTAAAAAAAATAACACAGGAAAAATGTTTTGAAAATGTTACATATTTGGAAGCCAGTCTAAACATCATTATCAGAATGGGTTAGTTTTAAAACTGTGAGAACAGTTTAAGCCATTTACTTTCATAAACAAAGGATCAGGAAGTAGTGATAAAGAGCTGCAGCAGTGCATGGGAGGAGAGGCAGGACCGATGTGATCTTAGCAACAGAATGAGTTGGGAACTGGACCTGGAGCAACAGCAACCAGGGTATACTGTATTACAAAACCAGCCGCAACCATCTGTGTTGGTGTGGTTTATCACATGTTTAAGAAATGGGCAAACTTTCCCCATATGATAAGCTGTCTGCATTCATCCAACCACACATAAGAATATGTGGTAGGAAAAGAAAAAGCATACACAACATTTGTAATAGTGCACTCAGCCAAGTAAACTCATGCGAGGTGGGTCATCTTCTTTCATCCTACCTACAGACAAACATTTCACAAGAAAGCAACATATAAAGCACAAATGTCCGATAAGAGTTTTATGTGTATTATAATGGGTAAGAGTAGGAAGCAAGAGCTAAGAAGTCCCTTATTCAGATCTCAGTTTTGCCACGAATTCAGCAGCTGTCTTCAGGCAGGCCATAATTCCCCCAGCACTTGCAAAATGGATGCAATAAACTGATCTATTTTTTAGAGTTGTTATAATAATTACCAAGATAATGGTCAGGTTATTCAACAAACTGTGATTGGCTGGACTGTAGATATAAACTGAAGGAGAGTTTAGCCCTCGTGCTCCCTTGTCCCCTTTCCTCCTCACCCAGCACAAGAAGTAATCCTGGTTGTTAAGCCACAACTCTATATGTTTTAACGTGGGAACTCTGTATGTTTGAATGTGTGTTAATTGTGGCTAGGATATAAACTAGGATTTGATCTTTTGAACTGTAAACCACAGCTCCTGGGTCTGAACAACATGCAGTGCTGAGGTTGAATTGGGGCCATTCCAGCTATGAGGCAAACTGAAGTGACTGTTGTCAGCAAGCAAGAGGAAGATTGGGGCAGAAGTTGACCACCTCTTCTTTTAGCATTGTCCAGCATTGCCCTCTTGCCCAGAAAGAGGGAAAAAGAGGCCAAGCAACCCCTTATCTTGGGCTCCACTGCCTGCAGTGTTTCTGGTTTCTGTACTTCAAGTACATAGGCTGGGCCAAACATGCTGGGAGTAGAGTTCTCTACAAGCAAGGCTGGGCTTGGGGCAATTTGCCCAATTTCCTCAATTGGGCCCTATGCTTGGGAGGGGTCCATGCTTTGGAGGCCCCACACTGGTGTGGTGGACAGATCACCTGCTGCATTTTGGTGCCTGGGAGGGTGGCGTGGCAAGCAGAGTGTTGGCTTGTGTGGGCCTCCCTGCCTGCCCACTCCTGAGCCTGTTTGGCCTGAAATGGGCCTCCCAGAAGCAGTTGGCAGTGATGTCATTATGTCACTGCCAGCTCTTTCCGGGTGCTGCACTTCATGCGCAGCACAAGTATCTGGCTCGCAGACCTCCTTGTGCCTCAAAACACCTTTCAGATGTGACTTATCTGCCACTTCCAGTCACGTCTGGGGGATCCTTTGAGGTCTTCCAGCTGTGGGTTCAGCATTCACAGATATTCAAATCTGCGGGTGCCAGGCCCACAAATAAGGGGAGCCCACTGTAAAGCAATGCTAAGTACTCTTAGCCATGCAATTGTAGCTAGATCCTATTTGTAAACAGTTGCTATAGAGCAGAGGAGGCAAAAGAGGGGAAGAAAAGGGATATTTAAAAAGGAAAAGGGGGGTATGTAATGGTGTGAGCATGTAGGAGGAAAGAAGGTGGAGAAAGGATAAAGGGAAATTATGTGGGTTTCCCAGAGAGAAAATGACAGTTGTGGGGGTCCTTAGGGTGTAGGGAGTGAAGGAAAAGGGAGGAAAGTTGGGGAGGGTTGAATGAAAAAGAAGATTCCTATGGTTTGGACCGCAGCAAAAGGTTGTAGTTGGAGTGTGGTTCTTTGTAGCCTGAACTAAAGGCTACAGGCAAAGGTTAGCCCCTTGCCACTGTGAAGTCACTTCACCCGCTTGCTTTTGGGGAGTTAGTCTCTCCCAGTGAATACCTCTTAATCAATGAGAGGGAATCAACCAGAAGGAGGGATTTCCCTCATACTTGAAGTCCTTGATAGATCAGTTAAGATAATTTGTTCAGTGCAGGCCTGAGGTTACTCTCGAGCCTCCTCTAAAACAGTTCAAAAATATAATGGACTAAAGCACTTTTTTTAGTAAGGAGAAAAATCACAAGAGCTAAGCATGTTGTCAATTTGACTGCATGTGACAGGCAAGAAAGTTAGCAGAGAGTTGTGGATCAGTGGTGAGGCTGAGCTGAAGACCAAGATTACCCATATGCTGAATAGAGTGAGATACACTGCAGGACCTGTAGGGCAAGGGTGCCAAGTCTGGGCAAGTCTCCTGAGTTAAAGTGGTGTTTGAAGGCAGAAAGAGGTCTTTCAAGTGAACCCCCAAAACTAGGCAATAGCATGGATTCACTTGAGGGAGAGAAGCAGCGTGAGTAAACCAGAGCTGCTTTCCCACAGAGAAGGGGTGTATTGCGAGATTACTCTCAAAGGTTGACTCAGCCTGTGTTGGCACAGTGGTTTTGGCTGTGCTCAGGAAGAGGGGAAAAAGGCTGGGAAGGAGAGCAGAGATGGGGGTTACAATTCAGGGTGCCAGCTCAACATAGTGATCCTTGGGTTGTGGGTGGAATGGAAGTGGCTTCTTGCCAAACAAACAATGGATTAACAGCAAGGCAAGATGAAGACAAGGAAACGCGAAGGTTTAGTGGTCCAATGTCTTTTTATATTGTCTGAATCAGGCCAGTGTGTTTGAGCACTTAAAATGCACTTTTATATCCTGTATACAGTATACCATATATACTGTATTGTATTTCTAGCCGACTGCTGTTCATATGGACTTCTGAGGTGGCTTAGAAAAATTAAAAAAATCCCAACTGTACATAAATTGTTAGAGAGGTGTGTGTGTGCGTGTGTGTGTGTGTGTGTGGAGGGGGGTAACTGGGAGAGGGGGAAGCTAAACTATCTGAAAACAGTTCCTATATCTGAAAACATTTTGCGTATTCATCTACAGAATATTATTCACAGCATAAATATTTGCATGATCAGCCACATCAAATATTTGCAGATTAATATGCATTCTGGAACAATCAAAAGCTGTGTTGGTTTTTTAATTGTTAGAGCTTTGTGGTATGTGGCTTAACTGGTTGGTGTTTACCTTCACCATTCAAGTCACATTCTTTACGTGCATTTGTGGAACAGTTTTGTGATTTAGCATGGGCTACTGGCATCCATGTCGTTCCTGGCTAATACTGGGTTGGGGCATTCTCTCATGCTGGGAGCTTCCTTATTTCAGTCTTTCTCTTGAAAGTATCCAATTGCCTCTTTAGTGGCGTTTGTTTTTTAGCCGTCAGGCATACATCTGGAGGAAGCCATGGTCCTTCTGACAAACCATTCTAAAACATTGAGAGAGTCAGATATTACCCTGGTGTTTGCCTGATTCCTTCTAGGCCAAAGGTCCACACACCTGACCAAGACGTATGGTAGCTACCCTGTTTTTGGCTCATTTCTTGAAGGGAATAACCCCCATAACTGTCTTATGCTAGTGGTTCTCAAACTGGTGGGTTGTGCACTGTCTCTGCCCCTTTAAGGGGCAGGGGAGGGGATGGTGGCGATGTGATCCCCAGGATTGCACAGCCCCTGGGGGGACAGGGGCTTTTTAAAAACTCTGTGCTGGCCTTCATGGGGTGCAGGGAGCCCCGTGGACTAGGGCCTCTGAGATGAATTTTATCAGGGGGTACAAAGTTTCTTTTGGGCCCCTTTGCAAAGGGGGAGGGGTGAAACAGAGCGAGAGAGGGTAGTGACGGGCAAGCAGAATGTGGCAGGGAAGGCCAAAGCAGGGTGAGGGGACAGTAGAGACAGCTAGAAAAGTCTTTGGAGCCCAGGTCTACCCACCCATGTGGCATCAGTATTGACCCCAGCATCCCCAGTCGTGGTAGTGTCCCCAGCTGATAGGAAAATGTCAGATCCCAGGAAATTTCTGGGCCCCCTCCTTTGGCTCCTAGGCCCCCCTTTTGACCTGGGCCCAAGTACAAATTACCCCCTTTACCTCCCTCTCCTAGGCCCTGGTCCTGTGTGCACCAAAATAAACTTCTGCAGCAGCTATAACCCTGCAGCTGGATCCCTGAGCTCCTATATGGTTATTGGATCCACAAGCCAAAGGGCTACTCTAGCAGGCCAGTTTCCTCCCAGATGTGATGCTGTGTTAAGAAGGGTCTTGGATGCATTCCTGGGCCCACTGCGCATGGCTTGCAGCAGCAATTGCCACTGCATGCCTGCAGCTGTGCCCCCAACATCATGTGCAGGCAGCAAGTGCAGGTGAGATAGGAAAATGTCAGATTCCAGGAACTTTCTGGGCCTCCTTCTTTGACTCCTGGGCCCCCTTTCTGACCCTGGGCCTGAGTACAAATTACCCCCTTTACCTCCCTCTCCTGTCAGATAGAACTGTTTGTCCAACATTGTCGTGATAAAATCCAGAAGAAAACAGACTATCTGCTCCAAGGCTGCCCACCGGTATGTGGTTCATAATGTACTTGAATAGTTCCATTTACTAAGAATCCACAGATCATGAAGTGTGTCCTCCACACCCATTGCTTGCTATGAGATCATTATGAACAATGCACATGGGTTTAATTTGGAAGGCTTTGTGTACGAGCAGGTGACTCATAGTGCCACAGTAAAAGAGCAAACTGCTTCTGGGGAAGAAGGTGATGGCTCAGTTCAATGCTGCTTCATTGTGATGTGCTATGTAATGTTAATGTCTGAATAAGCTTCCTGTCACACAGCAAAAAAATGAATATTTGGCCTAGATGCCTCAGAAACAATCTGTCAGTTGAGTTTTTAAAATGAAACCTTATGTAGACATTATGGTGTGGTCTTTTCAGGCCAAAGAGATAAATAATATGGAAAGGTTATGTTTCTAAGGACACATGTTGGTGGGAAAGGGGAAATACCATCCTCCAAGCTGCTGCAAATGGCAGGCATTCACACTGGATCACACGTGGATATGGGTTGAAGCAGTGCACATTTCTGACTCCTGCTCATTAGGCATGAGTCAGTCTTACACTTTATTTGTAGAGCAAGTGTTTTGTGTAGAATGCTGTTCAAGAGAACAAGCTGCAAGTTCCCTAGTTCAAATATTGCCCCGGCCATGTGAACACATTGTTTGCTTGGGCAAACATCTGTTGCTCAGTCTGCCATCTGTATTATGGGGATAACTATACTGAGCCCTTAAGAATAACTCTCTTTAATATGCATTATAAATATTGATAATCAAAGTTTTAGTGTTTGGAGCAGTGTCACGTGGAATGATTTAATGTTTAAGAAACCACAGAATAACTTGAATTTTCTACAGCTGTGAAGTATAGTGGAGGTAAAAGAGAATGCAGAATACTGGAACAAGATGCCTGCAGGGTGTTGTAAACATTGCATTGCATGTTTGCTACTGGTGGGTAGCTAAACTTCATGATTCCTATGCTAAGGGTTAAAAGATACACACTTATAGTACTAAGTAAAAATACAATTTTTTTGTTAAATGAAAGGATTGAGTTTGATTAATTGAAAAGAATGTTGGATTCTCTAGGTATGTATGCTGGTGTTTTTATAATCCATTGTCAATAAGTGGGAATCTTGTCTAGGTCATAATGAGCAGGTGAGAATCATTCCTGCATAAGATCACAGCTTCAACTATTTATTGTAGGTGGATTTTTAAAAAAGATATGAGATAGTTGTATGGCTTTTAGATTATTTGCGAAGGGCCCTTTGTCATCTTTTTCTAACTACAGGTTGAGACTAATTATCTTTGTGGGTTCTGTTCCAAGCACTCACTTGGATGGCAAAAAATGCACCATAGCAAATCAATTTTAAAAAAAAAAGTTTCTTTGCTCCTAAAAACAGCCTTGCTGACCTTTGTGATGTAAGATAAGAGTAATTAACAAGACAATCCATCAATCAGTCCTCCTCCAAGAGCTTACAAAGAGCTGAGAGCTTACACTCAGCCCTTCCCTTCACCAGTGCAAAGGGATCACCTTTCTTTCACATGCTCAGGGGGGAGGGGAGTGGTCCACTGGGGAGAGAAGGATTGATGGATTGTCAGCCAGCTGCCCTCCCCCATTAAGGAGGCTGTTGTTAAAGGACTGTTCAGTTTTTTAAACTGATTTTAAGGGGATGCATTTTTCCCCTTCTCCAGGGATCAGCACATTCCTTCTCATTTACAGGGGCCATTTGTGTTGAGTCAAATCCATGTATAAAAAATCCGTGTATAAATAGGCTGGACCTGTATAAAACCTCCACTTGTAGGTTGCACATAAAAAGTAACCACAGTGGCTTTTATAGCCTATATACTCATGAAAATATGAATCAAAATATCTTTAAGCACTGGTTGATCATCAGACATGAAGAGAAAATAAATGCAACTCTAGTAACCAGCTGAAAATATGGTGATCTGTTTCTTTTAATTTTCTAGATTTGGCACCCCATTTTTCCTATCCTAAAGAAATGATGTTCAAGGCAAAATTGCAGTTTAAAACAATATAATGCAAGCAAATAATAAAAAGCAATATAAATCAATAATGACAGAAGATGAGCACATCTTAGAAGTCAATGCAATCCTAACCCCCAGGTTAGGCTGGCGTAAGTCACTTGAGCTGACCGGGGTTGTTGTAAACATGACATAAGGCACGTTTACGCTGACTTTAGAGTTGGGGAGGCCAGTGCAAGGAGTTGCTCTGGCCTCCCCGTGTTGGATCCAGGCCCGGCAGGGTAAGTTTGTGTCAGCCAAGCTCAGCTGATACAGGGCTCTGGGGTTTGTGAGGGAAGGGCAGGGAGGAGGCAATGAATAGACGTTTTGGGGTGGGGGGAGGGGAGGGCAGGTGGAGGTGTTCTCGGGAGCGGGAGGGCAGGCAGTGGGAGACGGGGCCAGGATCTGTCGGTTATGCTGGATCCTTACTCGGTTCCTGGCCTCTGGCTGCTGTGTTGTACTCAGATCTGCACCACCTCCTAAGGTGGCTCGGATTCAAGTAGACCCATTGGGGCCAGTGCAGCATGACATGGGTAAAGGGAATGTTTTCCCATTGCCTCGGGTTGCACCACTTTTGGCCCCAAACTTGCACTGGATGCTGGCCTGCTTGCTCCAGCACAAGTTAGGATTGCACCATAATGTACTAATAGTACTCATTTATGGAAATGAGTGAGTATGTTGTTTTTACTACAGCAAGACTGGGATAGTGTTTATATGCTAATTTTAATTTATAGATTTATAAGCTACTTGATTTTTTTTCTCCACAAGACAATTTCAATTAAAAACTGTTAACAATAAATCTGTAATTAAGAAAAATATAGCAAACAATAAAACAGCAGTAAAAACTCAGTAGAACCAGTAAAAATAATAAAATCAGTATACAACATTCATCCATATTTAGTTAAAAGCCATGCAGAATAAAAATGACTTGGGGCTCCTTTAACAGCAGCTAGTGTCATGGACCCAGCTGACTTTCTAGGCCAGTGATTTTCAACCTTTTTCATCTCATAGCACACCGTCAAGGCACTAAAATGGTCAAGGCTCACCACCAGATTTTTTTACAATTGACAAGGCACACCATGCTGCCAGTGGGGGTTCACATCTCCCATTGGCCCTATTGAAAAATGACCTTCCCCCAAATTCCTGTGGCACACCTGTGGACCACTCGTGGCACACCAGTGTGCCACGACGCAGTGGTTGAAAATGGCTGTTGTAGGCAAAGAACTTAGCTGTTATGATGCTGTCACAGAGAAGGCCTGTCTCTGATCCCTGCCAACCATATGCATGTGGGTGGGGATCAGAGATCAGGGCCTGGGATGATAAATTTTTGGGCTGAGTAGATTCATAGAAGTGCAGGCAGTCATGGAAAAAAAATCATAACATTGGGAAGCATGGATGGTCTTTGGAGTTGGGAAGACATTCATATTTATTCTTCTTCTAGTCTGCACTTCTATCTTGGAGTTAGGATACAGAAATTGATTTTTAGGAAAAATTGCCCCTGGAAGCCCATCATTGACTCTGCATTTATTTCATCTATAAGGCAACTGCTTCTGTCCAGGCCCAACTCTGACCTTGCTTGTTCCTCTCCAGGAAGCCTCTGTTTATTTGTACAGTCTCTTATGTACTGTGTGTTAACTGGGTGGGGGAGTTAACTTTGGGTTAACTGTCATAGCAACAGGCTTTCAGTCCTGCTTTCCCCAGAGGGGAAGCCCCAAAAAACAGAACTGCTTTGGAATAAGCATCTTGGTATAGCTTCAAACTGCTGACACATCATCAGAGTTGGAAATATTGTCTCGGTGATTCATGACTACGCCATTGCAGATGGAGTGGAAGGAACGAGGCATCTTCCCAGAAGAGAAGCTAAATAGAGAACTTCAGGGAAGTTTAGACACGTAACTTTTGTTTTACCTTTTATAGTCCAAAATTGTTTGTTGTTGGACACTTTTCAAGATAAAGTGGGATTATGAAACAGTCCATCTCTTTGCACTTGTTTAGCAAGAAGGAATTGGAGGAAACAGCTCTGGTGCAGTTGTCTAGAAGCTGTCTTTCACACAGTTCCCAGTTACAAAATTGCAACAGGCAGATGTCAATCAGCTTGCATATCCATGTGGAATTTGTATGTGTGTGTGTATGTAATAAAATTTTCTTACATGATCATAAGAAGGACATCTGAGCCTTTTTGCTTACATTTTGTGTCAATTTGTAACTGGTTCTTTAAATCAGCCTCTGTGCCAGAGGATTGGAAGTTAGCCTAAGTAACACTGATATATATATTTTTCTAATGGATCTTGGAAGATATGGGAAATTCCAGACTCATCTGCTTAATTTTGGTTCCAGGTAAAGTGATGGAAAGCATAACTAAAGATAACATTAAGTCTGCTGACTTCCCAAGATACATATCAGTTCTGTTCTGGAGGTCCAGAAGTCAGAGCAGTCATAAATTGAAACAGAGGGCTCTTTCTGACCAAGCATTTTCACCCTGTGCACAGGCACAACAATGGGTAGACTGGGTGAAAATGCCAAGATAAACTTCTTCCTAGGTAAATAATGATCAGCCCCTTCCTTGATCACTTTCCAACAGGGCTTGAAAACTTTTTAAAATTTCAAACAGCTTTTGATGGGGGATAGGATGGGGAGAGTTTCTGATATTTGTAAACTTTGGGGGGACCTGTTGGATTTTTAAATCTGACTTCTCAGATAAAAGGGGGGCACTGGGTGCCGCTTGCTGAGAGCAAGTCAGAAGAGGGTCGCAGCAGCACTGGCAGCCTCTTCCCTCCAGCACTGCAAGGGGAAGAAGGGGGGGGAAACGGCTGCGACTCCAAATCACTTCTCTCTGCTTATCTTGCGCTTACTGCTGTTTGGAACCCATGTAACCAGCTGCTATCAGTGCAACCACCATTATACCTACAGAAATGTCTGTGTGCTGCCTCCCTACCCTGCCCCTCTTCTGTTTTCAGTGACTGTGAGCAGGGATGCTGGGTTCCCAGAGCATCCCCTGCAGCTGTTAATTTCAGACAGAAGAGGTGCGGGCAGAGGAGGCAGCACAGCCTGTGCCTTCTAAGTGAAGAGGAGGAGGGACAGAAGTGCGCCTGCTCATTTGCCCGCTTTCCCTCCATCAAAGGGATGCATGCAGGTTCATGCAAGCAGAGGCAGCAGTGGGCAGTGTAACATAATTCAGGTGGAGTCGATGCATGTGGCCTCTGAGCGGGCCACTGTGTGAAAGAGGATGCTCGACTAGGTGGGCCTTTGGCCTGATCTAACAGGGTTGTTCTTATATTCCTAATTTAGGCTGAATCGGCTGAACTGTGTTTGGAGGAATACATTTATGGTCAAGTTTGCATATTGCCGTAATTCAAAACAAGGCTTAGAAAACAGACTTGCACATAAATGGATTTTATTTGTTTAGTTTTGGAATATTAATATTCAGGATAATGTTTATCATTTGTATTGCTTTTAATAAGTTTGAGGACTTATAAAAGTTCTTAGGCTATATAAACAATGTCTTGTTTTTTATGTTTTAGAGCAGTGGTTCTCAGACTGTTGGGTCGCAACCCACCAGTTTGTGTAATGCTTCCCCCATCCCTTTAAGGGTTGGGGGAAAGGCGGAGGCAGTGATGTGTCCCCAGGATCGTGTCGCTAAGGGAGGTGAGGGGGTGCTTTTACTTTCTGTGTGTTAGGGCAAGCAGCAGGAGGTGTGGGGAGCCCGAATTGGTGCAACCCTCTGCAGGGCTCCCCGAGGCTTGGAATCTTCAGAAATAGCAAGTGCATTCCACCTCCTGGCTGTATTTACAAACCAGAAATGGCTTACTGTTTCTGAAGATTCCAAGCCTTGAGGAGCCCTGCAGACAGCTGCGTGGGGCTCCCCACGCCTCCTGCTGCTTGCCCTAACACACAGTATAAATAAAAGCACCCCCTTGCCCTCCCCTGTAGCAACGCAATCCTGGGAATCGCATTGCTGCCATCGCTGCCCCCCCCCCCCCGCAAAGAATGACTTTGGGAGTAAAACTTCCAAAAAGTTTGAGAACCACTGAGAGAATTTGAATTTTTTCCACTTTCCTAAATTAAAATTAAAAATAAACAAGCAAGCTGTTATGATGATTATCTTAGATTTAAGATCAGTTACCCTATCCGAGTATTCCAGAATTAGCACTGTTTAATTGAATATGTTGAGGAGAAAAGAAAAAAAAACTGTAAATATTGGTAAACTTTAATTTTTATTATAATTGTGTGTGTATTAAGACACAATATATTGGTTATTAGGGACATGGCTGCCCATCAATTATTCTACAGCTGGTTATTGAAATGTTGGTGTCAGTATCATATCTGCTTTCAAAGAAGGAAGTCTACGTGAGTCCTTAAGCTTGTGACTGTCACCTGAGACAGTGTCTTGGGCTGCAATCCCAACCATACCTACCTGGGAGTAAGCCCTATTGACTATAATGGGATTTACTTCTGAGTAGACATGCATAGGATTGGGCTCTTGGTTCATATGTAAACCATGTTAGGGCTTGTGCACACTTTTTCCCCACCATCATCTTTTTGAGCACTCCTATTCCCTCTTTTGCATCAATCATAGTTTGCTGCTGAATCAGTTCTGGCAAACTATGGCTTGCGCATTTTCTCTGTGCAGGTACCAGAATTGCAAACCAGGAACAAATCATAGTTTGCAGTTCTAGTTTTGCAGGAAAATGCAAACCGTAATTCTCTTGACTGGGATGCGATGGCAAGCTGTGGTTTACTCTGGAAAGAAGAAGTTGCGGGAAGAGTGTGTGATTCATATAAGGCCAGTGATTTGATGTCATGGCTGAATAATGCCCTCTATCAGTGATCTTCATGACAGGATAACTGAAGTTGCTTTGGCTGATTGAATTGAAACCTGCAAGTTGTTATACATTTATGTTGCCCCTGAGACATGACACAGAGACTAAGATTTTCCCCAAGTTGCAGCTGCTGTCATTTGGTATGCTATCTGACTTCCCCATTTGACATACCATAACTTACACCCTGTGCCTTCCTTCACACTTCCTGCAGTTTTTTTTCCTACCTTGTTCCATGTTTTGCTCCTCACCTGGATAAAACCAGAAGGCTGGAATTTTTTATTTTTTTTTTGCAAGCCTGCACAGTATTCCAACACATTAATTTACTTTTTCTTCCTGGTAGTTTCATAACACCCAAAGCGACAGGTTTTCTTTTCCTCAAAACTTCTAAGTGTTTTACATAATTTCTTTTTTCCATTTCTGTTATTGTTCTTAGTTAACAATATTGTTAATTTTAAAACAAGCATGGGAACAACTTCTGCATTTTCAAAACATTGCTCCAACATAAAATCCAACTTGACTCAAACTCTTGGCAAATGGTGGGAGTTGAACATCATGCAGTGAGAGCCTCTACCATCGGTGGTGGGACAGCTACAGATTTCTGGCAATCACTGTGGAAATGTGGAGCATGTACCATTTAATGTTGGATCCTAAGAACGGGAAGTGTAAGGAAGCTCATGCAAGCTAATGTTATCCCCCTGAAAATCCTCTCCCGAGGGTCAGGGTATACTTTAGATGGGACAGGGACCCCAGGGGAGGTCATATTGAGCAGAAGTATCTTTTAAGATTAAGCAAGTCTTCCTGATTTTGGCCAATTTCTTTCCCCTCCCCCTCCCCTCCTTACCCCATCCCACAGTTATAGAGAATTCCTTGACCTTCAGAAAATACATTTTGAGGGATGAAGGGGACTGCTTTGGGGTGGAGGGACTGGGAAGTTCACTTGCATGAGCTTCCATCTGCCATGGCTGACCCAGACACACAGGCTGCAATCCTGTACTCACTTTCCTGGGAGTAAGCCCCATTGAACACAATGGGACTTATGTCTGAGTAGACATGTATTGGATTGTGCTGTCAGTGACCTCATACGACTTCATCAGCAACAGATGTTGGGGGGCGAGAGGGTTCTACTGTACATACTTAAATCCAGGTACTGTATTTGACTTAATTGGATGTAATTTTTGCAAGTGCCTATTTTAGAAGGCCTTGACTAAAAAGTAAAAACTCTCTTGAAACGAATCTTAAAGACAGAAACACAGTGTATACATGCATAAAGGTACATGACACAAATATTTGCATGCTTCATTAATTTGATGGTCATAAGTGTTCCAGCACATGCAAAGGTGGAAGAGGAAATTATTTGAATATACTAGTCTAGTGTAGCAAGGGACAGCTGCCAAGTTTTTGTCAAACTGGAGAGTTTATGAGGTAGAAATCATTTCTCAAGCTTGCACTGCATACAGTCCTCCCGAAGACCTTGTTTAAAGAAGTAATTGTTCCAGTCAATTTTTGATATTTTTTAAAAAATCAATCTTATCAAGCTCCTCCATGTAAGCCCTGGTTTGCAAGGGCAATATATCTAAGTGGTGAAGTTGTTTATTTGGCTTTGACTGCACCAGTAAAATCCCACTTGTAAACAAACGTGTTTCAAAGTGGCTTATAATCTGCTGACACCTCTCTTGACTTCTGAGGCATCTTTCTGACTCTCTTTCCCAGAGCCTCAACAGAAGCGGTGCTACTGAACTGGTGGTGCTGGGAGACCCCCCAGTTATCATGTGCTGACCCATGAACCTTATGTAGGAGACATGTGTTCTAGAGTTATGTAGGACATTACAGTGGTTGTGATGGTATGGCAGCCTATTCACCCTGAAGCAACTGTTAGTGGGCACTGGTGAACTGCAGCATGCCTTTCATTCAGTTATCTTAATCTCAGAAATGTCATAATTGACTGTAGCAAGAACGTGCACCTTTCTTATTCTTATGAATATCAGACCTGGTCTAAATGATACACATATGCTGTGATTATCTGTCTAATTGCATGAGATTTCCTTGCTGTTCCGTCTCAGAAATGCACCTCTCCAGGATTCATTTCTATGATAAAATGAATGGCACAAATGCATGGGATTTTTATAGTTAAGATGGTCTTCTTAATACTTACATAACACTTTTTAACAAAAAAAGTGAACAAAGCAGTTTTCATTCATACATCCAGCTATGTAAAGAATAGTTCCTTGTCCTCAAAGGGTTCACAATCTTGGGGAAAAAACCTAAACATACAAAGTTGATGCCGGCAGACTGAGAGCAACTGGAAAAGATGTTCTGTTAGGACGGATAGGGAAATCTGCTCTTCTACATACAGTATAAGCAAACCACCACTTTAAAGGACGTTTCTTTTTACCCAACAAACAGGAGTTCTTTTCCTCCTCCTTATTCTTTCCTGCCTATTTATGATTTGAAGTGGGATATAAATATTTTTAAAACATTTTTGTTGCACAAAACGGCTTTACAAATTACAAAATCCAACACCACTTTCTCTTTGTGCTCTCTGCACTTTATCCTTATGAGGAGGACTCAGCTGATTTCTGTCACCTTGTGATGCTTAAAAGATTGTGTGAGAGGAGCAGGTAATGCAAACCATCTTGTGTAGTCCTCTCATCCTTTTATAGTACACTCAATGCCAGGTTGTGGGCTGGGCCTTGGCTGAATGCTCCTCAGAGAGCTCTAGTGTGGTTGGGCAGAATAGAGGAAGTGCATCTATATTACTGCTCCTCCCCTTCGCAGCTTGGTTTGGAGGTAGAGCTTGAGTGAGTACTCTGCCAATTCCCAATTTCAGATTTAGGAGCCAGGGTTTCATTGGGCTGACACAGAAGCTGTGCCGCTGCATTTCTTCTGACCATCCCCATGCTTATGAGGCAGAGGGTAGCACTGAACTGGCATCATCTGGGAAATGAAGAGCTAGCTATGGAGAGCTGCTTTCCCCTTCCCTGTCATACAAAACTGCATCTATCTCTCAGGCCTGCTATTGTCCAGAGGGCTAAGACCTACTGGGTAGTGGAACCACCTCCATCACAATAAGAATACTAGCAGAAAAAGATCAGTCTGCTGGAAAAATGGACAGTGGAGAGGGTGCAGGGAAACGGCAGTACCCCTTGCAAACCAAAAAAATGAGGAAGCAAGCCTCCTCATTACAATTACAAGTTGAATTACAAGTTGAAAAATAAAGAAAAAAATAGTGTGAAGTGCCGTTTATTCGCTGACAATATTGCTCTTTGTTTTGGCTTGTCAGACTGATCTCCCTCCTCTACCTTTTCCCTCTCTGCCTCTTCCCTTGTGTGTCTTTTTTGTTTGTTTGTTTATTGTTTAAGTCCCCAAGAACACAGGGCAGGGCCTGTGTCTTGTGTACAGAGCATAGTTAGTGTAAGCACTGTAGAGATGAATAAATAAGACTTGAGTACTGATAGATGACCCTGTTGGAGTTTATTTTGCCTTTGGTAACGCTTGAGATGACAGGAACACTTTTCCTCCTGAAGAACTTCTTAGTTTGACAAAGCTCGGAAGCCCTGCTTTAGATTCTGCTAAAATCTAAAGCCCTGCTTTTTCCTCAAAAGAGAAATGGAACTAGATTTTCAAACATAATTCAGCTGGCCAGCTGAGGCTTCTAGTCCTAGAGTCATCTAGTGTTGGAAATGTAGATGGAATCAAAGTCTCCCTAGCTTGATGAAGAACAGATGCGGGGGGGGGGGGGGCGGGTTTGTGGGAATGTTTGTCTTATCATTACAATCGCTCCTCCATCTCCCCACTTCCATCCCCCAGCATGCAAGAATGTGTATAGCTGTTCGAGAAACCAGATTGTTACCTGGAGGCTTTGCAAATTTTGGTTGACAACACTGATTGAGATTGGAATGTATGAGGGAGGCTGCAACATGAAGACCTTATTCAAGAAAGGAATCTATTCTTCCTTTTCAATAAGTTTTTTTTAAAGTAACGTCATCAGCTGAATGTAGTTCATTAGGTTCCTGTAAGGCTTTTGTATGGAGAGCATTTTTAAAATGAGGGAAGGAAATGGATGCTGATGAGCCTGAAACCACTGTGTCTTGAACATAGAAGTAAACCACTGTGTCTTGAACATAGGAGTAAACACGGTTAACTATGTGGCTTAGCCCTCCCCCCCCCCAAATTGGGGAACAAAGACTGGAACCATATGTTTAATTCCATACTTGGAAGTTACTTCAAGGGCTTCTTTTTCTTTCATTCCCTCTCATCAGCTCCTCTGCAGCTTTTGCACATGATGGTATAATCCTAAGGAAACTTCCTGTTTCCTAGTTGAATATTTGTTGAGGGATGATATACTTTACAGCTGCAGAAAGCTATCCTGGAGAAACTAAGACCAGTGCCCTTGGGGCCACATGTTCCAGGTTGAAGGTAGTACAGAATTTCTCACCAAATATTCAGTCCGGAAGGATGTTCCTGGCACTTTATCTGTCCACTTGAACTGACAAAATTGGCCTGACCTGTATGGTAACCTGAAAGGTTTAGAATGGACTGACAAGCATCTGAATAAACTTAAGCTGCAGCCTAAATCCTTCTACAACTTCAAAGGGACTTGCACGTGGTTTAGGACTGGGACTGTGTTCTTTTTAAAAACATTATATAATTTGAGACTTAAGGAGCTCCACCACGCAACAGAAGTGACCTCCATTTGCTCGGCACTGCGCCACTCCGCCCATGTGCTGGGCCTTCCTGGGGCTCCATGCATCCAGCGGCAGGGACTCTGTTTAGAAAGGATTTCAGAGACCTAAAGTTTGTGAACCTCTTCTCTAGACAATAATGTGATATATCTTCAAAGCTGAGAAGGAATAGAAGCTGCCATTGTGTTTCAAAGAAGGTTGAAAGGAGCCCAAATTGTAAGATAATTAGTGTTTGCTGTTTTTTTTAAGCAAAAGAGTGTTTAATGTTGTTTAAGAAGTTTCTATCCTGCCTTTCCAACTAGTGCTCATTATTTCTAACAAAAATTGAACACAACGCTCTGTTGTGTTAACACAATAAATATAATACAAATAAATCAATAACGAACTACAACATTTTAAAATTCCAAAATACAACATTAAAATTCATCCAACAAATTCATTTGATGGAATCAATTGAACAGTCAACTCACAGCAATCATGTAGCATATCCCACCCACAGCAGCATAAAACTTCACTTTAATGGGCAGCAGCATAAAACCCTATTAACTCAATAAAAGAGCAAATAGAAACAACCAGTCAGTGGTGGTATAAGCAGATTAGAGTAAGCAATAAATAAGCAATCTGCCCACCCCATTACCCCATCCTTCCTGGTTTCAGGTAGCTTCCCAAGCGGCACATGTGTTCCTGCAGATGAGTGCAACCCATTCAAAACAGGTTAATAGTCTAGCACAGGGGTGTCCAAAGTTTTTGGCAGGAGGGCCACATCATCTCTCTGACACTGTGTCGGGGACTGGGAAGAAAAGAATTAATTTACATTTAAAATTTGAATAAATTTACATAAATGAATACGGTATATTAAAGATGAACTTATATGAATGAATGAAGGTCCTGCGATAGCGCATGGCCTATAAAAGGCCTTGCACAAAGCAAGGCTGGCCTTTCCTTTGCCACAGCTACAGAATCACAGACGTGAAACAACAAGCAATGCAGGGAGCCCTCATCCCACAGCTCATGCAAGAGGTCAAACAGTCACCCTCACGCTAAGAGCAGTTGCGGTGGGCCAATGTGGGCTCCAACAAATCTCCGGAGGGCCAGAGGCTCATTGGAGACTGGGGGTTCCCTGAGGGCCACATTGAGAGGCCTCGAGGGCCACATGTGGCCCCAGGGCCGGAGTTTGGGCACCCCTGGTCTAGCACCTGCACCATGTATTTCTTGTCCACAAGGACTTCAGGTTCTGTCTGGATTTAATTTCAGTTTATTGACCCCCATCTAGTTCCCAACCATCTCCAGTTAGTGCTCCAGGATCTCAACAACTCTCTCAGTATTTGGTGGAAAAGAGAGATAGAACTGGGTGTCATCAATACATATGACAGCATATTGGTGGCACCCACTCCAAATGACCTCTCACAGCAATTTTGTGTAGATGTTAAGCAGCATAGGGGACAGGATAGATCCCTGTGGCACTCCAAATGTTAATGGCCGGAGCTTTCAGAACTTTTATTTGACGCATTGTATCCTGTCCTTTCTTCAAATAACTCAGGGTGGCAATCATGGAATTATTCTCTGCAGTAGAGCCTAGACTCTTCTGTTTGCATGAAATCCACCCATTCTTCCCTCCATAATTATGTTAATTATGTTTCACCCAAACATCCTGATATAGCCAGTACTGTGTCTTTTCAAGGTCTTTGAAGGTAGTGATGGATGGGTTTCTGAGCTTTCTCCACTGGGGCCTAGAAGCCTCCGTGGATTCTGAAGGTTATTGTTGGACAACATAGGGCACAATCCTAACTAGGTCTACTCAGAAGTAAGTCCGATTTTGTTGAATGGGGCTTATGCTCAGGAAAGTGTGTTAGGATTGCAGCCATAGTGATGTAACTTTAAAGGAGAGGGCCTGAAACTTTGTGGCAGTTAGGGAATGGATCATTTCTTCTTTTTGGGTGGGGGAAATATCATTTTTAATAAAATACATACAGTATTCTTAGTCATCAAATTCTAGCTTAACACAGTTGTGCGTATTCCAGTTAACAAGCGCCTTGATGATGGATCATCAATACTTTTGCTGTTGATTAATTTTTGTTTTATTTTGTCTGTTGGAAACAAGAACGGTGCCTGAATTGAGGCTTTGTGAGTTTTTATCTAGTGAGCTATAGAAGAAAGTTCTATGTAAATGACTATCTGCCCTGATGAAAAGCCTCAATAGAGCCCATTGTTTTTGATATGGCTATTATTGGAGATGGCTGGATACAAAATGATTTTAACCACCCAACTGAAAAACGTCAGTGTTGGGACATTCCCCTTCTTTCTCTCTGCTGGGATAAGGACACTGCTTGAATTCAGACATGGAATTTAGTTAAGGGGAGTAAAAGATCTGCTTCTCTGTGCATTGTGTCTGTCCCCGGGACAGCTGATCCCTTTAGGGTTTGCAACAGAAACCCCATTGTCTAATTCAGTTAATCTTTTATTGCTGGCTTCAATAAAGTTCCATTGTGGGGTAACTTTCTGTGGCATCAACTATAGTTCCTAAAAGCATTTGAACAGAACAAGATGGCCGATGGATGTTTTGACTCTTGGTAGTCCTCTAGAGCATGGTTCTCTAAACTTTTTGGCCGAAGGGCTGCATCAAATATCTGGCACAGTGTCAAGGGCCGGAAAAAAAAATTAAATATAAAATTTAATTACATACACTTGAGAAGGAACTTAGTCCAATCCTATGCATGTCTACTCAGAAGTAAGTCCCATTAGAATCAACGGGGCTTACTCCCAGGGAAGTGTGGATAGGATTGGACTGTTAGATAAATGAATGAATGAATGGGCTCAAATGTCCAGGACTTCACCAAGCACAAACTCAGCCCAAGAAATAAAGCACATACTTAAACAGACTCCCATTCCCCCACCCCACAAGTACAACTCTGGTCCAGATAGAGGCTCACTGCAGGCCGCATCTGGCCCAGGGTTTGGAGACCCCTGCTCTAGAGCAGTCCTTTGTGAAGTGGTGGTTTGAGAACGGGTGTTGTTCCATGACCCATCAGCTGCCGGTCTCTGGTGAATTTCAGGAAAAAAAAATAATAGCAGTAATATGACATAGAAACTATACCAGTCCCTGGCACATTGGAGGGAAAAAAAATTGCTGGTCTGCCACATCAGATAGTGCTTTAGAGGAGCAATGACAGGAGTCACTGCTACTTTAATTGGTGTCCCTTCTGCTAGTCCATGGTGGGCAAATCCTGACCCGGGAGCCATTCGCAGCCCTCGGGGTCCCACATTCCAGCACTCAGGGAACCTCCAGTCTCCCAGTGAGCCTCTGCGGAGACAGTTGGAGCCCACACTGGCCCTCAACTGTCCAGACAGCCCTTCCTTCCCAGAGAACTGTAAGAGGTCTGTGTGGCTGAGCCTATGTGCCCAAGCCTAGCTTTGAAAGGATAGCCCAGGCTTCCATTGCTGTAAATTTTACATTCTTTCTTAGAACGGAAGCAGACATTCTTGTACTTTATACTGTGCTCCATTCTATAATATAAAAAGTGTTTATGTTTTTCCCCATCTAATATGATCTTGTTAGTTCTTGTTTCTCAAAAGCTAAAGCAGTGTTTCTCAAACTAGGTCCGGATCCACTAAGTGTGTTGTGAGCCAATTTCAAGTGGGTCCCCATTCATTTCAATATTTTACTTTTAATATATTAGACTTGATGCTACCATGGTATGTGACTGCATTTGGGGAAATGTTACAGACCTGTACTTTTAACAAGCTACTATGTATAATCTTTTAACTATTATAGTAAATGGGGCTTAGTCCTGGGTAAGTGTGGGCAGGATTGCAGCCTAGGATTGCTAAAATTTTTCCTGCTTGATGATGTCACTTCTGGTGGGTCATGACAGATTCTCATTATAAATAGTGAGTCCTGGTGCTAAATGTGGTGATCCACTGAGCAGAAGCATCTCAGGTACTTTCATAAAGTGATGTTTTTTAGTACAAGTTCTCACTGAACAGCTACTCATCTTCTAGGAGCAGCACTACTCACAGAAAAACTGACTAGTGTACCTATTTTAGTTCAAGCTGCTATTCTCTTCATTCCTTACTATGCTCCCAACTTATATCTGTTCATCACACTGCTCATCACCTCTGACTATGACCAAGCAAATTTTTATATAAGTGTATATAATTCTACGACTGCAGTAGAATACAAATTCTAATTATAGGCTGTGATGAACATCCTGTGCATGAACGCATCTCTGAATGTTGGCAATGGTATTGAGCCAATTTGAGCAGAGTGAGTGCTTCTGCGCTTCAGGTTGCAAGGCAATGTGATTGTTGTGACTGTGGCCATTGGGGTGATGATAGGGTTGGGGTTGCCATGCCAGCCCTCCAGGAGTCTCCAGGAATCAGCAGCAATCTTCAGATGACTACAGAAAGCAAATCAGGGCCTCTAGGAATGTTCAAAATTACATAATGTTGGGGGGTGGGGAGAGTCTCTAGAAACAGCTTCAGTAAGAGTTGGCTACCTTAAATTAGGGGGCAGGATTTTATCCTTGACCTGTCCCTTGTCCTGTTTTTCTGAGCATTCCCATAACATGCGAGGGGCTCAACAGTGCAACTATGGATGGCAAATGAATATTTGAATATCTCACTTACAGAATGCAAGTAAGCAAGTAGATGCACCCGTGCCAAAGGGCAGCCTAGCTGACTTGAACATTGCCCAGTATATGCAAATGCAGGGGAAAAGGAAAACAGGGAAGAAATTTCAGGGGGCATGAGAAGAACAGACAACTCGTGGTAAATGCTTTACTATGCCATGCGAATGACAGTCACTGAGACATAACTAGAATAGCTGTGAGGGCAAACCTAGCTATTATATGTCTCTGCAGATAGATTGCTTTCAGAAGGCTATACCATAAGTGTGGTGTATCCTTGAAGTTTCAACGAGGAATGTTCCTTACACATTCAGTGAGGTTCTGTTTCCTCTAGAGAGATTCTTGTTGGGAGATACTAGCCTGTGCTTTTTTCTGTGTTTAGTAAATATTCACCAGACTGCGAGTTAATCAATAACTAAGTACTAATCTTGGTTGCTGTTCTTCTTGCTTTCAGTTTTGTTGTTTTGAAAAATGTATTTTTAAAAGAAGGACAAGCCTCCTCAAACTGAACATCAGGGAGGTAATTCCTCTAGGACAGGGGTGCCCAAACCCCAGCCCTGGGGCCACTTCCGGCCCTCGAGGCCTCTCAATGCGGCCCTCAGGAAGCCCCCAGTCTCCAATGAGCCTCTGGCCCTCTGGAAATTTGTTGGAGCCCACACTGGCCCAACGCAACTGCTGTCAGCATGAGGGCAACTGTTTGACCTCTCGCATGAGCTGTGGGATGAGAGCTCCCTCCACTGCTTACTGTTTCACGTCTGTGATGCAGTAGCAGCAGCAAAGGAAAGGCCAGTCTTTTATAGGCCTTTTATAGGCCTTGAGCTACTGCAAGACCTTCATTCGTTCATATAAGTTCATCTTTAATGTATTCATTTATGAAAACTTATGTAAATTTATTCAAATTTAAAATGTAAATTAATTCTTTTTTTTCCTTGGCCCCTGACACAGTGTCAGAGAGATGATGTGGCCCTCCTGCCAAAAACTTTGGACACCCCTGCTCTAGGACTTTAACAATGTTGGAAAAATAAGCTGGTTGGAGAGGTTATTTACCCCCTTTTTAGTAATGGTGATAGCATATATTTCTGCTTAATTTTAAAGCATTTATACCCTGCCCTTCAACTGGCAAACTTTCTGGGGTAAGAGGTGCTTCTTTTTTCTTCCTCCTCCTCACAGTTAGAGCTTTGAGGGGCACAATCTGAGCCTCAGGAGGCATGCACAGGTGAAGATAGTGATGGTGGTTCTTTGCCTTGCAGGCTTTTCTTCTTTTCCTCCTCTTCCTCATGGGGCAGTTTCTGCTTCTATGGACATCATATTTGTTAACTTTGAAGATGATCTTTGTCAGATGAATGAAAACAGCCCATACCCCAAATAAGACCACTAAGTTGCCCAGCAAACCTTGTTGCAAAAGTGATTGCTTTCTCTTGCTGATATGTTCAGTATGTGACCTTTGAGACATAGAAGAGGAACTTGTCCTACTGGGAGGTTCTTGCTGTACCGAATCATGCTTCACATGTGGCATCTGTTTGTTTCTATGGTCAAAGCTGGATATAATCTTTTGAGGACAACTGCCCTAAGAAATTAATGCAAGGAAAATGGAACTCTATCAAATGAATACCTTTTGTCTGTTGTCTTAGGTCTTTTAAATGGCATTTAACGAGGCAGAGTCCCCTCCATGTGTGTTTCACTGGAATGTAAACAAGGTTAATGTGATCATCACTCACCTTAGCAAAGTTCCAGAAGAAGAAGAGTTTGGCTAGCAGAGTTAATTATTACAGCTCTTTCATTGAATTGCCTCAAACAGTAAAGAATTTCACAGCTAGTCTGATTATATCCAGTTTTCAGAGACAAAATGTTGTTTGCAAAAGCAGATCTATTACACCTTGACAAAACATAGACTCCCCTGAAGAGTCACAATTGTGAACACAGGAGCAAGGTCAAAGGTATGATGATTGTCATGAGCAAGTCCCATCTCCTGAGGAAGTTCTTCTCTTCCCCTCAAAGGACAGTGCTCTGAGTATGCTGAGGCTGACCAAGGAAGCAGCCTGCTACATTCTTCATTCTGACCAGAGCTCTTGGTCACATATTGCATACAGCATTCCACTTTCAGATGTATATTGGAGTCTGGTCTTGCCCGAGAACAATAGCTTTGACCAAAGCCTTCCTGGCTCCTGGGGCTGGCTACTCGCCACTCCCAGCAGTGGCCAAAGCACAAGCTCTGGTGTGTTGCCTTTTGTGACGGCTGGAAAGCACATTATGCCGCTGGAATGCTCATTCTGGTGGCATAACACTGCATTCAGCCTGGCATAACGTACTGCTAGGATCAGACTGTTACTCTAAACCAGGGGTGTCCAAACTTTTTGGCAGGAGGGCCATATCATCTCTCTGACACTCTGTCGGGGGCCAGGGAAAAAAGAATTAATTTACATTTCAAATTTGAATACATTTACATAAATAAATACATTAGAGATGGAACTTATATGAATGAATGAAGGTCTTACAATAGCTCATGGCCTATAAAAGGCCTCGCACAAAGCAAAACCAGCCTTTCCTTTGCTGCCACTGCTGCATCACAGATGTGAAACAGCAAGCAGTGGAGGGAGCCCTCGTCCCACAGCTCACATGAGAGGTCGAACAGTTGTCCGTCACGCTGAGAGTAGTTGCATCAGGCCAGCGCGGGCTCCAGCAAGTCTCTGGAGGGCCAGAGGCTCATTGGAGACTGGAAGTTCCTTGAGGGCCAGATTGGGAGTCCTCGAGGGCCACAAGTGGCCCAGGGCCGGGGTTTGAGCACCCCTGCTCTAAACCACAGTTAGGGAAAGCAGTAACTGTTAAAACTGTGTCTTCACCCAAGAAATGTTTCCTAACTGAGGTTTGAATTAAAACTGAAAGTGAAAGCTTTCCTTCTCCCCCCTCCTGCCTGCAAAAGAGGGCAGAGTGTGTGGCCCATGACTTGCAGAGGTTGGTTCCCACAGCAGAAAACTGTGTTCTCATTTACATCTGAACTGTGCCTCTGTGTGTGGTAATGACATCTGTATGCCGCAAGATGGAAGAGAATCTCACCCAAGAAATGGCCCTTCTGTTATACTTAAGAATTGGTAGAATGTGGGTTAACTTTTGTTGTGCTCTTGCTAGTTCCTTTGTTAGCCACTTGGTATTAAAGTGTTTGCCCTCAGCTGTTCCTGGAAATCAAAGAGTAAATTTTGCATATGCTTGGCTTGTTCTGTGTGTTACTTAGTCCATTTCACCTGATAGTCTGTCAGTGACCACTCATTGTGATAGCAAGTGTCATAGCAGCCACTAAACTTTTCCATGCTGCCACCTGTTTTCTGTACTTTGTTTGGGAAAAGTCGGATAACCATGAGTCTCGTATTCATAACAGAACAGTGGACTGAACTTGCTGACCAAATTGCAAGAGCTTTACTGTGCTATAATTTATGAATGCCTATCTTGTCTCCAAGGCTTTTCATTGGAGAGTTGGCTGTTTCCAAAATGCTGCCATGTGGCTGGGGCCCACTTTTCTAGAGCATCATTGCAGTGAATTTTCCTTTTTTGTCCACTAAGCATCCATTTTGCAAAGTGAGAAGGAGGTGGCAGCCCAATTACAACAGAACTGCAGGGTCTGTTAAGTTGTGTGACAATGATTATTCTATCTGCTCTCTCAACTTCAGTGATGAGATTAGTGGTGCATTTTTAGAAGTCCTTTTAAAAATATTTTAAATGCTTATCTCACCCTAAATCTCTTCTCTTGAAGCCAAGGACTGTAATAATTTTTTTGACAGCTTGTGTACAGTATTTTTCTTCTATGTGCTTCTCTCTTAGAGACTATTAAAACTCCGTGTTGGAAAGTTCTCCAACATTGTCCATAAACTGCACTGTCAACAAAAGCACTTTTAAAAAATACTTCTGCTTTAACTTATATTTGGCTGCCTAACAAAACAAGGCAGAGGCTTAGATTCTTGAACATCATGCAACATGCTTTCCATTCCAAATGCTTTGTGAAATTATGAGCTGGTTATTTAGAGTTCGTGGAAGGGTCAGAACATAGTATTCTACCGGAAGAAAGATCTTCCACCCCCCACCCCCCCTGCAATCCAGTTTACATTTGGGATTTTCTTTTTATTTCCTTGTGTTGCTTATGCTCTCCACAGCCTCTTTAAAATTTATTTATTTATAGAATTTATACCCCACTAAGGGCACTCAAGGTGGCTTGGTGCTGAGTGAGTGAGTGAGTGAGTGAGTGAGTGAGTGAGTGAGTGAGTGAGTGAGTGAGTGAGAACATAATTGCCACTTAGTTATGCTTTCAACAAGTTGGGAGAGGTTCTTTTGGAGCATTTAACAATCTGCTTTGGTTTCTACCAGCCTGAATCGTTTGGTGTTATCTGCAGATTTGGTCACCTTGTTATTTACTCCTCATTCCAGACCATTTATGAACAAGTTACAAAGCACAATGCCAATTGAGGCATTGAGGGACCCTGCTTCTTACTTTTCTCTCTACTTTTACTGTTCTTTAGTCAGCTGCTAATCTGTGCTATAATCTGTGCTATAATGCAAAAGGATCTGTTCTCTATAATTTCATGACTGCGAAGTAGGTAGACTGGGGCACAATCTCCTGGTACCGGAAGGGATACACCATATGCTGTCTCCTTTACCTGGTAGTTCTCTAGTCCTGTGGTCTTCAACCTATTTCATTCCCATAAATTGCTACGACCCCCACAACTGAGACTTCATGAACCCATCGGGGTCATGACCCCAAGGTTGAAGAACACTGTTCTCAAAGTTAGATAATTTTATCTTTAGCTGCACTTCTACCTGTTACCCGGAACAGATATTAAGCTGACCAACCTGTACTTTCCGAGATCCTCCCTCTATCACTTGTCAAATATCAGTGTTATATTGGCCCTCTTCCAGTCCTCTGGTAGAGTGACAAGATACGTATTTTTGTTAGAAGATCAGCAATTTCACATGTGAGTTCCTTAAGAACTTTTGGCTGCGTGCCATCTAGTTTTGTTAATGTTTAATTTGTCAATACACTGTAGAACCTTGTCCCTTGTCACTTCTGTTTGACTCAATTCTTCAGACTCCCTTCCTAAGAAGGTCAATTTAGGCACAGGTATCTGCCCCCAATCTCCAAATTGTCTTCAGCCGTCCCTTTTATATGAAGATAATACACATAAAAAATAGTAAAGCAGGAGTCCACTTTAGTACCCTGCTTTATGATGGTAATCCATTCCAGAGTCCCCACTGTATTGTGAAAATATGAGAATCCAATAGCACATTGTTTTTTGATAATTTGTTCCAAACCTTAGAAGTTGAAGTTTCTGCCACAGAACAAAGCTGTTTCCCTTTCTAATAAGTGACTTTAAAAGGGCAACCTGTGCTCTTTAGGAGCAGTTTACACAATGTTGTAATTATAAAACATAAATTACAAGGTTGTATCCTTCCTTCCGGACACACAGCCATGATGTTTAAAAAGCTGCTATTGGCTAATACACTACCACATGCTTGCATTCACATTGCTGATTGGCTTATCTATTACCTGTGGTGTCCTATTGGCAGCACTTGTGAACCCATTGTAAAGTGATTAACATATTATATAGTGAACCTTGTTTTAGTAAAGAGAATGCATTGTAAAGTGATTTGATCATAAAGTGAGTGCACTGTAAAATGGAGCGGGGGTCTTATATTCATCCTTTATTGTCGGTTTACACTGTCCACTGCACAGTCACTTAGACAAACTTGGGCAGAAGAGAGGCAAACCTTCTCAAGTGTGAAAAATGCCTTTTCTGGCATTTATTTTGAGTGACTACATTCGGATTATTCATTTTCAAGGCAGTGTCTGATGAAACTGTGGGCCCAATCCTATCCAGTGGGGCATGCACTGCATCCTGTGGTGGGAAAGTAATCACAGAGGCCTCCTCAAGATATGGAAATATTTGTTCCCTTATGTTGGGGCTGCATTGCAGCTGCACCAGTGCTGAAAAGTTAGATAGGCTTGGGCCCTAAATCCACTATACTTTAGATTGTAAATCTGGCTTCATCCTTAATCTCAGTTTTTAAAAGTTGATTGGTGATTTATTGAAGTAATATATTTAATTGAGTAAATTCAAAATAAGTCTTCATTCTGGCTTGATTTTAAAAAACACTTTCAGGCTAATAGAGCCACTGTTTTATAAACCTGTGATATAAATCTGCTGCTTAAATAAGTGTTCAAAAGAATCACAATGAGCTCTCTTAATAACAAAGTGTGGAAGGAAAGGAGGATAATCTATGGATATCTGAAATCTGGGAGCACAGAGCCAGTAGAATGACATTGGGCTGTGGCTACCTTAGGGGTGTGTCTTGAAACTGCTAAATGACAAATGCCTCAAATGCCAGTTGAAAGCTGCTTTTCTGTCTTGGAGATTTAACTGAAACCTGGGACTTCCTTTCATTTTGGGGGGCTGTACAGGATTTTCAGTCTAGACGGCACATATCACTTTAGTTAGCCTTTGTGCCTGGTATCTTATTTGCAACTTTACATTAAGCTATAGGGTTTTATTTGTACATGAGATCTGTCTGCTTTTGATCAATCAAGCTCACTTAGAGCCTGACCCAGCCAAACCAAGTGCTTCTCATCACGCATTACACTGAACCTGCATGGAGCAGGGAGCAGGATTGTGCTCCCTTTCCCTGCTCTTGTTCTGTCATTTATTTGCATTGGCTGTAATGTGTGAAAGACCCTAGGTAAGGCTCCACAGGTAAGCTCTTCAAGTGCTATCAAGAATGCTATCCTTTCCAGAAGTTATCCATTGTGCGGACAGTCTATACATGCTTAGTTTGTATAATAGGTTTTTCGTATTTCCTTCTTTCGTAAGGAATGAAGGATAGCTGGAGTGGTCCCACTCCTGCTGTATGTCTTCTTCTTAATATTTTAAATCAGTGTTTTATCTCCTTTATTTCAATGGAATAGTTAAGCATTTGCTTAATTCCCAGCAGTGGAATTTATGACTTAAAACGACTTAACTTTGGCTTATTACATGTTGATTTCTTACTCAGTGTGTGTGGGCAACTCTTTAGTACATACAGGTGTGGCCTGTGTGGAGGATGTGTTCCTGTTCCCCACACAGTTATTGGAAACTGCAAATATGAAGGGATGGTATATAAATAGGGCCCCACATACACTTATTATATATACCTTTTACTTTTGTAGTCACGCTTATAGCATGTTTCTTGCCTTACCTTCTTGCTAAATGGAAGAACAGAGCCTGCATTCTGGAAACTAACTGAACATGAACAGAAAGCAGTTAGTCTCCCTCTAGTGCACAGGCTGGTTGCCTGCATGCTCAGTTCTTCAGTTTAGCAAGAAAGTGAAACAAGAACACTTGCACTGCAAGTGTGACTACAAAAATAAAAGGTGTGTGTAATGGGCGCTGGGGGAGGCAGATTCGCACCAGTGGATCACTGGATCAGTGGATACTGGATCTGTGGATATGGGGGCCCACCTGTACAGTCAAGATAGTTAATTAATGGTAAAAAGGTAACTTCTTTCCTTGTCCTTCTGTTACATGCACATGAGTGGAGCGTTGATAAATTCCATTTTGTGTTAATTGTGAATATGAAACTGGAAGAGATTTACAGCCCAATCACATGAGCCCATTGTGCTGTCATACCACCAGGTACAATGGGGACACTGCTGGCATGGCAACCTCTGCTGGTCTGTGCCTCACTGCTCCCAGTGCAGCAATTGGAAAGCCAAGCAGTGCAATACAGACAGGCTGCTGACAGGGTTCTGCTGGTAGAGGAGCAGAGATTGGAGCAGGGCAGGTTGGCACAGCACTGACATCCACCATATCCCAAACCCCTGTCCTCAACCACAGTCACTCCCAGCATACTTCTCAAAGCTGCACCTGCAAAAGAGCTAGCATAGGTCTGAAGAATTCCACAGGGGACCCTTTGGGAGTAACACAGAAGTGTGTTACCTCTTTTGCCCAGCCACTCTCCCCAGGACAGCCTGTGGAAAGCTGAAGCCAGCACAGCAGTGGCCATGCATATCTTGTGTTGGCTCCGAGTAATATTGGGCCATTCTCTACCAATTAACTCTAAGTAAAAGGGTATGACTGCGGTTTTCAAACTCTTCCGGAGTTTGAAACCTGCAGTAAGTCCTTGTGGGGGCAGGGGGGAGGCAGCAGGGGTGGGGGGAAGGCAGCGACGCGATCCCCAGGATTGCGCCACTCAGGGGGGCTGCAGTGACTGGGGTGTACTCACCAGTCCCTGCAGCAACCTTCCTGGGGTGCTGGGAGCCTTGCGCGAGCTTCTGCAGGGCTCTCCAGGTCAGCAGAAGTGAAAGTGGAGCAATCACGCTCCACTTCCGGTTTAGCAGAGGCAGGGTGCGATCACCCAGCTTTCACTTTGGAAGCATCGGGGAGCCCTGCAGTCAGTCACGCAGGGCTCCCCGCACCCCCGGGAGGCTGCAGGAGGCTCTGGTAAGTACAGCCAAGCCCCTGCAGCCCCCTGAGCGGTGCAATCCTGGGGATCGCGCCACTGCTTCTTCCCTGCCTCCTAGCTGCCCCCACCCCTTAAGGGGAAAGAGACCAGGGTCGTCAGGCTGGGGCGTCACAATGCCCCAGTCTGTAAACCTCTGGGATATGATCTTGTTCATATACTTCAAAGGGAGTTATGACACTTGCAGGACACTCCTGCACTGAGATTCTCAAGATGACCTCAGAAGCACATACATTCCACAGCAGAGAGATCTGTGGGTCCACACTTGAAAGTAAAGTTGAGAAATACAGATTTAGAACTTTTCAGATTTAGAAAAACAGTATGAAACTTCTAAAACATTCTCTTTTTGAATGTCCAAATGAGTTGTTAGTAGCACTTGCAGAGATTTGGGCCATTTGTTTCATTGACTGAAGCAAGTTTGTAAAGATATATTTGGAGAACAACTAGATTTAAAGGATTGTTGATTCTCTTTCCTGCCCCCTAATTTTTTTGTTTTTAAAAGTGGTATCTGTTGAAGGCATGAGTATGAGCTGTGGGGTCACCAAGTTTCTGGTCTGTGGCATGCATTTTTTGAACTTCCAGTATGAACTTCCATTTGGATCCCATGTGGGATATATCAGCTGGCCTCCTGTGGGCTGTATCCAGCCCCTGAAATCTTTATTACTCAACCATTAGTCTGCCCTTTTCTCTACTATGTGGTGTTCTGGATAGCATGGAATGTGAGGGGTGACAGGAAATGAATGGGCTTTGTACTTTCTGTTCCACAGACTCGTCCGTATCACAGATTGAAACTTCATAAATGGAAAAACAGAATGAAATTTTAGGGTGTGTGTGTGTTTGTGTGTGTGAGGGGGAGAGAGGGAGGGAGAGAGCACATGCAAGTATATAGGCACACAACACCTCTTTCTGATATTAATTTCTGTCATACCCAAATGAATTCTTTTTGGTAGCAACCAGCTAAAATTATAGAAGCCCATTCAGATCATTTTTTGTTTTTGTTTTTTTCAGTTGCAGTTGAAAACTAGTACTTTACATGAAAAGAATTTCTCCTTCCCTATTTGGTTGGCTGGCACTGTATTTTTAAAACATGTTTAAAAACTGTATGCTGTATGCACAAATGCCATAGCAAATTAAGCATAACAGTATGTTCATTTTATTGACCTGTGCTAAGAATCCTGTCACCAACAGATACTCCAGCCTGTCTGACTTGTGTGGGAGAGACTCCCCAATCTTGACTGGAGGGAAATAATGACTAGTGCTGAAAGAGCTTGGGACTGACTAATCTGCAGGGCAGAATAGCATGCCTGGAGGAACTTCGCAATTATTTTTTACAGTTCCTTCTTGCCGCTCCATAGAGTTTTTAAACATTTCTATGGTTGAATCCTAGGGGCATGTCTGTGGGGCACATCTCTCAAATATCGGTGATTAGGAAGAGGACGTTGGCACAGATAATGGCAGGAAAGATATGTGCAGAACTAGTGCTTAGCCCATTCTTTTCAAACAAACCACCAAAATTAAGTAGGCCGCTAGGCCATCCGACCCAAGCTGAGTAAAGCTTTGCTTGATTAGGCAAGCAACTGCCTAAAAGATAGCAAATTATGCCTGAAAATCAGCATATCATGTTGTTCGTTTTTGTATGAAACTTGGTGCATTGGAATCTATGGAGTGGTCTGTATTTACTGGAGTTACAATTCATACTGTTGTCTGCTACTGTGGATAAATACCAAATCACTAGACATGCAGGTGGGGCCTCAGTATCCACAGGGAATCTGTTCTCTGATCCTCTGTGCATACCGAAAACCACAGATAATGAAATTTGCTGTTTTGGCCCCTTTAAGCCCTCGGGAAGTGACTGGAGCTGTACTTTCTGAAGCCTGCAGAGACCATATGCATTAGCCAATGGCCTCTGTGGATTTCAAAATGGCCATTTCAGCCCCCCCCCCCCCAAAAAAAAATAAACACTAAATTTCTGGTTTCCTGGGGACCTGCGCTGATCCAGATCTGGGATATAGAATTCACTGATAAGGCGGCCCCACCTGTATGTACAAAGAAAGTATTGATGATGCTTGGAGTGAGCATTCTTACAATATTGTTTGGATAGAATTTCTACTGGATCCAAAGGGCAGGCTTCAAAAGCTGCTGAGAACTCCAAAGTCAGGGAATAAAGAGGGCAGGTCGTCCGAAGTAGGAGAATGGGTAGCAAATTGACAGATGCATTTCAGTGTAAGTAAGTGTAAAGTAATGCACATTGGGACAAAAAACCAAAACTTCACATGTAGGCTAATGGGTTCTGCGCTGTCTGTGACGGCTCAGGAGAGAGAGCTTGGGATGCTGGTGGGCAGCTCAGTGAAAGTGTTGACGCAACATGTGGCAGTGGTGAAGAAGGCCAATTCTATGCAAGGAATAATTTTAAAAGGGATTGAGAATAAAACAATAAATATTGTAATGCCATTGTACAAATCGATGATGAGGCCACATCTGGAGTATTTCATCCAGTTTTGGTCACCACATCTCAAAAAGGACATAGTGGGACTAGAAAAGTTGAGAAGAGAGTGACCAAAATTATTATTAGTCTGGGCACCTCCCTTATGAGAAAAGGATACAGTGTTTGGAGCTCTTTAACCTAGAAAAAGGTGCCTGAGGGGGGACATGATTGAGATGTACAAAATTATGCAGGAGATGGATAGAGATATGTTTTCCCTCTCACACAACATCAGAACCAGAGGACATTCACTAAAATTGAGTGTTGGGAGAGTTAGAACAAAAGAAAATATTTCTTTACCCAGCATGTGATTAGTCTATGGAGCCCCTTGCCACAGGATGTAGTGATGGCATCTGGCCTAGTTCTGCCAGAGTTCTGGTCTAGATGCCTTTAAAAGGGGATTGGACAGAGTTCTTTAAAAAAAAGTCCACAACAGGTTACAAACCATGATGGGTATGTGCAATCCTCGTTTTCGAAGTACCTCAGAATGCCAGGTGCAAGGGAGTGGCAACAGGATACAGATCTCTTATTGTCTTGTGTGCTTCCTGAGGCATCTGGTCTGCCACTGTGAGATACAGGAAGCCAGACTAGATGGGCCTTTGGCCTGATTCAGCAGGGCTCTTCTTATGCTTTGTGTGTAACATTTTGCACATAAGGTTCCATATGACTACATGTCCTCGTCTTAAAGAGAGTGTGGCAGTAAATGCCACTTTTAGACAGAGCTACAGCAACTTTTAGTAAACATGAGATTATATAAATTGTGCTATGGACATGCTATACCTCATGAAGTTACAAGCTATGTAGATGTTCATTCTTACAGTCTCCATGTGTGTTTGGTTTTATAAGTTGGTGTTTTGAAGATCTGACAGTGCAAGTGTTTCTTTAGTATAATTAGTAATTGAAATTTTCCTTCACTGTTTTTGCATCTAGGTGCTACACAGGATATGCATGATTGGATCTCCCTAGAAAATTCTTTCTCAAAATATATGGGTGTGTTAAGTTGGAGAAGCTTTCTAAACTTTCTCCCCACATCATGGTCACAATCCAATCCTCCTCTTTTCCCAGTGATTACCAGCAGTGTGTTGGGAATGTGCAGGCAGAGTTTGGAATTTAGAATAAGGATTATTCTCTTAATGGTTAGATGCTTGGGCTGCAGAACCCTGTTGCACACAATGTGGCTTACTTCTGAGTAGGCTAGTATAGGATCGCACTATTGGCTGCCAATGCTCTCAGATTGTACTTGTGGAGCTGAAGTAATGCTTCATCATCATCTATTCTTGGCCTTAATACTATTCACCTTTCTAATCACCAAGCTCCACAATCAATATATAAACACATGGTGCAGCTATTTTCATGGACTATATCACTTTAAATGTTCCCCTATATAATTAAAACTCACTGCATATAGAATGTTAGTATTGAGAAGTGTGTTGAGAAGGTTGGGCTAAAGCCCCTGAAATGCTAGTTTCCTTTGTTCAGGGATGGGCCTTTGGTGTTTTGTGTTAAAGGGATATTCTAACTTCCCCACCAGTAGCCACCTCTCCTAGTTTCCTTCTGAAACTGTTTATATTATAAGTGAAACTGCATTGTCCGTCCTCTCTGCATCTCCACCATGTCCCAATCTGTACTAATTAAGGATTCCATGAGTTTAGGAAGGAAACAGTCAAGTTTCTAGAATACTCATTCCAAAGAACCAACACATACCACAAGTCATATTCTGTCTGTAATAAAACTTTTTTCCCACAACAGTGCCTGCCAGCTGTTTCAGGTTTTTTTTCTGACATAAATTTAAAGCATGTGGTCCCACTTATAGTGATCTCCTTCTGCTGAAAACAGTGTTTTCAGTTCAGGAGCAGTGGTCCTTCATGAAGTGAAAGCCCCCCCCCCCCATTTTGAATTGGGGAGGATAAAACCGACTATAAAAGCAATGAATTCCCTACAGTTATTATCTTCTTCTAGGTTAACCTTGCTGTTAGCAAGGTTGAATACCCCTAATTTTAGATTTGGGTTTATTAAATGCTTTGGCCGAAGTCCAGACTCATTTAAAGCAGTGAGAATTTGGTTCTTGATCTTCCTGAGGTTTTACCCTTGACATGCAATTTCACTCAGATGAGGCCATATCAGACTTTGAATCACACAAATTAGCTGACTGTTCACAATAGCTGGTCTTTGACTGGAGGAAGAGTTGAAACAAGTGTAATAACTGTAGTTGTGGTTATGCCTCACTTGGTCCTAAGCCATGGTTTCCTTAAAGCAGTTGTTCCAAACTGTGGGTCGTGGCTCCTTGGGGAACTGCAGAAACCAGCAAGGGGAGCAGGGAATCCTCATGAAAACCCTGCAGCCCTATACATTGTATAGGATTTTAGCCCATGGCCAATGGCCCATTTAGGTCAAGAGGAGTCACCCATCAAAAATGATTGGGAACTACTGCCTTAGAGCAGAGGGAGATATTTGCATTTCACAAGGGCTAAAAAGTTGGGATAATGATCACGCTCTGGATGCTCTTGGCAAATGAGCAAGCATTGGTTAGAGGTAGGGTTACCTGACAAAAAGGGAAACAGAGTGTCTGTACCTTTAACCATTGTATATAGATGATGGAATTTTGGCAGGTGCAGCTCAACATGGAAGGCACCTGCCAACACTCTCTCTTCTATACAATGGTTAGAGGTATAGGCACTCTGTCCCCCTTTGTATCTGATAACTCTAGTTCAAGCATCCGAAAGATAGTTGGAAGTTTTTGCTGTTCCCAAGTTTCATCGGAAATACTTCCTGTTTATTTCATGTATATTTGGCAAGGCCTTTTAAAACAAAAATTAGGCTTCTGCTTCCGGAAGGTCTAGGCACTTTGAATTCTGATCATGTCACTAATGATGAAGGCACATCTGTTGATGTGAAATTCTCCTTCAGTGAAATCAAGTAGGCAAATGAAAAACCATGAGAAGCACTTTTGCTCTTAGTCATAGTTCTTAAAAATGTTCTACATTCCTTTCTAAATTATTTTGAAGTTTATTGTCAGTTGCCTGAAGGCATCTTGGCAATATGACATGAACTGCTGATGAAATGGATTGCCTGTATTTTCCAAAGGTGAGGCAGATAATAAGCTTTTAAACCATCGTATGCATGGGATGGGATGGGAGGGGAGGGGAGGGGAGGGGAAAACCCAGCATAAACAAATGGGGCTAACTGTTCTGGACAGCAAAGGAGTTACTAACTGTACACTTCTGCTTAGACCACGTGGCATGGTCTGATCTTGTCTTCACTTCCTCTCTACCAGCTTCTTGTCGCATAGTTTTAAAGCAGTTTTTAAAGGAGGCAAGCAATAAAAAATTATTATGCTTAAGTATTTGAGTGCAAATTTATAGTATGTCACAGTTGCCCTTGGGAAGTAAGCAAGAAGTCAAAAGCTTGCCTCTCCCTTTGAAATGTGCTTCTCATTGCAAAATGTGTAGTATAGATGCTTCTGACTTTTCTCAGTAAAAATGAATTGAAAGCTGCAAGAACCTTGGCCACAAGTGATATACCAACTTGGTTGGTCTTGTGATATGTGGATAAAGGAGCAGAAGCGGAAACTTGGGAAGACTTACTCTATCTTATTAAGAGTGAACAATTTTTTACAATTTTACCAGAAGAAATACGACGACTATTGGTAGAAAAGAATTTCACAACCCCTGAGGAAGCGGGGATTTTGGCAGAGAGTATCGAACAGAACTTGGGGGGGACCTAACTGGATCCTAATAAACCTTGTGTTCCATATTCCTTTTTGTTTGGATCTTATTGAGAGCCCTGAGATTATTACTCCCTTCTTCTAGGGGAACCAACGTGAACCCTGACAGTATACTTACTAAGGGCCCAATCTTATCCCCAGCGGCCACACCTGTGGTGTGGCAACACAGAAACAGCCATCCCAGTATTTTGTGGAGCTGGGAAAGCAGCCGGATGTCTCCCAGGAACTTTGGATCCTTTGAACCCATGTAGAGTCCTGGCAACCCTGATGGGTTTAGCTTGGAGCTACACCAGCTATTTAGCTAGTGCAGAACTGAAGAGACCAGTGTCAGGCTCTGAGACCTAGAAGGGGGGATAGAATTCAGCAGCAGCTTCTGCCACCATCTCCATTCCTGGAGATGAACCGCTCTAAGCCACCCTCCCTCCGCCTTCCCCCACACCCCCCATCCAGAAAGTCCTTCCTGCTGCTTGGCATAGACTCGGGCTGTTAACTGGGAGTAAGTTCCATTAAACTCAGTGGGGCTTGCTTCTGAGTAGGCATGTAAAGGATTCCACTTTAAATGTCTTCTCAATTTTTCCCAAGAATTGTGTGTGGGTGCCTAATGATGGCAGAGTGAGTAGCCATGAAGGAATTTATATATCCGAATGCTTTAAAAAAAAAAAAAAAAAGATGCTACTACTCATACGTAATGAGAAATGGCTCTCATACAGCATTCTGCCTTATACTTAGGCGTACTTGTAGGTTGTATTTTCAAAAGGTGGAGTTTTCTTCTGTTATAGTACATACCTGCTCAGATTCCATCTCCACACATCATTAAGGAAATGCAGCTCAACTGGTGCATGTGCAAGAGTCATAAGGTCATCAGCACTTGAGATGTCTGTAATTTGTGACAACTATTCTCCAGTAATTCTTGCCTGGATTGAGCAGCTCTGTGTACCGTTTGGAAGATTTCTTTGTGTTTCTTCTGCTCTTTCTGAATTTTTTAAATCTGTAGAAAATAGACTATTAGAGAAAATAGTCTATCTGCATATAGCCAGAAAAGATTTGGGGGGAGTGGGGGTGGAATATGAGTTCCATACAAAACCATACAAATTTCCAGACCTTGCAGTTCTTGTTTGCTTAGGTTTTTGGTGATGGGTTTCTCATAAAATAGAGAATGTGGCTGGCAATCAAACAGTAGGAATTCTTCAGAAACAACTGAAATTGTAGCAGATGTATAATTAAGTAAATTGCCACTAGTCACAGCTGTCAATAAACAATATATCTTGCTGTTGTACCTTTAACACTGCTTCATCAAAGCAAGTGATTCATCCAGTTTTTCCCCATCTAAGAATTTAATAAATCTACACTTAAAAGTTTTCACCAATTTCTGATAATTCCAGTTACAATGGAATACTGTACTGAGCATCTTTGCTTGGAAGCGAGTCCCTTCTGAGTTTAATGAGACTTATCTTTTAAGTATGCATCGAATTGCAACCACAATTCAATTCCACAAATTTTTTCAGGTTTTTTTTTTGCTGTTATTAGCAAAGTTCAGAAACTGCAATGATGCTGTTTTCTTTTTACAGTAACCATGAACAACTTACACTTATTGCCAGATATAGCTGTAGGTTAGGATAAACTGGATGCAAAACTGGTTGTGTTCATGGGCAACTTTTGTTGTTTTTTTGGGGGGGAGGGGAAGTTTCAAGACTGAATCTTGACATGTGACTAGATTGTTTTCCCCCTGCATATTTTGAACTCAGAGAGAGAATGTGTGCTAAAATTGTGATTCCTGACCTCTGGGAGGACCCAGCAACTAACGTTTGTTTATGATTTCCAAGATTGGATACAGAAGTGAAACTGCTGACTTGGCCTTCTGCAGCGTGCCACAAGCCCCCAAATACTGGCAGCCCAAAGATCAACTTAAGGGACTCTTGCTTCCCACCAGTGGGTCCAGAGTCACTTTGTGGAGATTACCAAAGAAAGGACAGGTGTCTGCCAGCCTCTTTTACTGCATTTAAGCTATTTCTGCCCAAAGCTGCATATATGCAACAGGGATCAAATGAGTATACATGTAGGCTGGGCAGAAATGAGTTAATAAAAAACCTAATTGGGAACACTTCCTATGTAACTTTTCTAATACGGAGATCCGTTTCTGTATAGGGAGAAAGGTATATGTATTTCTTTTGCAATATGTGAAGTGCAGGCACAAGTACTACTGCAAGGTCTACACTCATCAGCATTGCTGAAGGGAGAGACTTGCTGGTTAGTGCACAGGGCAGCATTACCTTCACTGTGCTGCTTGAATGTCTGTTTTTAAGTTTGCCACATTTTTCTGAGAACTCAGCAGTCACCTGATTTTGCCACATGGGCCTTGCTTCCTTTCCAGGGGAAGACATTCACGTACACACTTTTGTTACATTTTGTAAAGAAAATAGGCTGGTTGCCACCTTGGGAATTTGTGGGACCCACCTGACTGCTGACCTGACTGCTTTTAATATAGAAATTGAGAGGAGGCTACTTGAACCATATGACACAATATGGCTGAGGCTTCTGCAACCTAAAATATCTCCTTTACCTCCACGTAGGAGGTTGTAGCATGAAGTAGCCTCAGTTTATTGAGATAAGAATTATAAAGCACTTTCCACACATGGAAGGGTACTGTAGATATGATGGTGAAAGTAGCCTTGATGAAACCGATTTTGTCAATCTCGCTACTATAGGAGCTTTGTTAAAGATAGTTTCTGTTTTCAGTATATGATATGTCAGTAGCATATTCATTAAGGAGTATAGGTAAGGATAAAATAATTTGCATATAGTTAAGTTTTACAGTAGTGTTGGTTATTTGAAGTCTATAGAGGAATTCCTCCCTTTTTGGCATAAGTTGCACGATTCTCTTGAATTTCCAGCGAGGTCAGGATTGCACTCATAAGTGCTACTTTTATTTCAGGTTCTTCTGGCTTTGCTTCATTAATAATAACAATAACAATAACAATAACAACAGGTATTTATATACCGCCTTTCTTGGTCTTTATTCAAGACTTTATTCAAGGCAGTTTACATAGGCAGGCTTTATTACATCCCTATTAAATAGGAATTTTTACAATTTCAAAGAAGGTTCTTTCTTTCAAGAACGACTACATTCAAGGTGTTTCATTCCGATCTGGCGTCACATTCTGGCCTCCATCCTCCCACACTCAGAGCAGATGGAATTGCTCGGCTTCAGCTTGTCAGCTGCTCCAAGGTCGCACGGTGCCGGTGGCCTCGAACTGGCGACCTTGTGGATGTTATCTTCAGGCAGACGGAGGCTCTACCCTCTAGACCAGACCTCCTGCCCATTATTCTATGTTAAGGGCACAATGAGCTTTCTTTAAGTGTTGGAGTGATGTTTCACATAAGCACATACTATGCAGGATGTTCTTGAATAGAAGTTTTTTTTTCAAAGTCTACACCTTATGCCTCATTTGTTAAACGTTTATTTTGAATAAAAATCATTTATATTTTAAATCAAGAGTAGGCCAAACACACCATAAAGCTCTGCTGTAAAAAACACAGCATACTGCAATGCACTGAAATCAAGTGAAAGCTATTCCTATTAAGGCATATTTGTAGAGCAGGGAGTAAAATAAGTTCATGACAAGAGCCTTCAATTGTCTCTGAAATGCCACGAAGTTCAGGCATAGTTAGAACTCCCTGGGAAATCATGGCAAAGGCCCAATAGCTCTAAAAGGCAACCAGTGGGTGCTTCCCAATTTACAAAACAAGCTTATGCAATGTAAGTGCTGTCTTGATTCAGTGCCAGTTGCACAGTATGTATTTCTTATGCAGTGGATCTTCAGAAGGAATAGCTTTGCAGCACAAGCTTCACCCATCCCTTTTGCAACTAGAACAGCCACTTCTGCCTGTGGGAGAATGAACACCTGTTCCCTGTAAAGTTGGTCTGCTGTTGATATTGCTGCTGCTGCTGCAGGGCAGGATTTCTTTTTCATTGCCACTAGATGGCAGTGCAAGGTACTGTGGAAACTCCCTGACCTGTTACTACGTACTACTTCCCCATTCAGATATAGGTAAGGATTCTGAATGAAAAGATCTTTTTAGTGGGTAAACATCAACCAGCTACTTACCTGAGCTGCTGGATCTGATCTGAATGATAAATTGACCTGAGAGTCATCTGCATATTACAAACTTTATGGTCCACTAAAGCTACTGTCCAAACAACATTGTGTGTGTGTGGTGGAGGGGAATAAGACTAAGGCTGCAATCGGACCCACACTTACCTAGGAGTAAGCCCCATTGATTATAATGGGACTTACTTCTGAGTCGACATGTATAGGATTGGGCTCAAAACCCTGTGAAATTGCATCTGAAACAAATCTAAGAGGCAGAAGAAAAATTGTCCTACATTATCCTCTGTGAATGCCTGCAGAGGAAGGAAAGGAATCAGTAAAAACACTGATTCTCTTGCCTTTGCCAAATTCTGAAGGCAACTCAGCAAAATGTCATGTCAGTTGGTTGATAAAGCCTGGTATAAATAGGATATTGTTAATGATCAGCACATAATATTTGTGGTTTCATTGTGACCTCTAGTGGTGAGCCTGAATCAGTATTACAAAAAAGGACATGCACATTGAATACTTAAGTTTGAGGTGTCCTCATTTCTTATGTGTGATTTCTGAAAGATGAAGAACGCACTGTATGTGTAAGTAATAAACAAGTGCGTGGACACACAAAATGTCCTTTTCACAAAGTAGTTGTTTATCTTCATGATTTTTTCTTTTGAAATGATGTAATCAGGAAGAAATATTGCTATGAATGGAAACTGAAGTGTGTAGAGAAAGCAGATTCTGCCAGTGTTTTTTTTTTTTAAATTCAAAGTGTTTGTATTTACAGGACAGCATTTAGAAATGCAAATATGATTTGAATTCAGTATCAGGAGTATCTAGATTTTAATATTTTAAAAAGAGGGGCAATAGCAATGGGCTCAAATTGTTTGCTAGAGCAGTGTTTCCCAAAGTGTGAGTCGTGACCCACTGGAGGGTCGCAGCCCGATTTTTGGTGGGTCAGGGGCCCTCTGATGTTGGGAATCTGCAGAATAAAATGGTGTATGACCCAGAAGTCACTTCCGGGGCATGTCTGTGCACTCCCTGTTTCTCTTTGCTGCATTGTGCTGCATTTCCCAAACTATGTGTCCTGCTATACTCTCCCTTCTTCTGCATTTCTTTATCTCCTGTGTGGGCCATCTCCTCTTCTCATTGTTTCTCAGTGTTTTCATTTTTTTGCATATGTCAGCACTTTTATGAGTGTGCTCAAGGGAATGAGAGAGATGTACGTTGCAATGATTATGGCCTGTCCAAGCTCACGTCACATTAAAGAGGATAATAGGAGTTTCTTTTATTCCTTGATTTTTTCAGTTATATTGTCTTTGCAGACCATGGTGGTGTTATATATGATGATATTAATTACTGTTACGTTAGGTCAGTCACATCTTGGCTGACATGTCTGGAGCTCTGGCATGCTAGGTACATTTCTGCTCTCATAACATAATGCTGTGCATATTTACTAAGTAGTAAGTTCCAGTGTATTCAATGGGGCTTACTCCCAGGTAAATGTGCATAGGATTGCAGCCCTAATAAAGTTATTCTCTTGCTGTACTGGTAGCATAGTTGTCACCTTGATCCAGAGGTACATCATCAACAGCACACACATATGTCCAAATGGTTTGGGATTCACTGTTCTAATGTTTTTCTCCTTTTTTTCTTAAACAGATAAAAGTTGCTGCTCTTTGTAAGTACTGTTCTCTTTTGTCTCCAGTCACCTTCAGTTTCCTATGTAATCACAAATTAACACAAACAAATCCTAACATAGCTGTATAACTGATATTTAATAAGTTCCCCTAACACTCTCCTCTCTACCTTACCTCCTTATCCAGTCTAGGAATGCATATTTGTGCATTAGACTTGTTGCTTCTTGTGGTTAATATTCTGACTAGTGCGTCCACCTTCTTGCATGAGCAGAAGCTCTTTACTTTCCCAGAGAGCTCCCAAAAGCAGAGGTGTTAGTCAGCATAATAGCTGTAGCTTTTTCATATTAACAGGCTTACTAATATTAAAAGGTATGCTAGCTGGAAACTCATTCTCCTAAAGAATGTACATCCCCTTCCTACAGATTTGCATGGTTCTGTTACGTGTACAAAGGCTTATACTGCTGCAATGACAACAGCTTCTGCCTTCTTAAGCAAACTGTGCACATCTCAGGATTTGTAGAAACTTTTCTTTGTTCCTAGCAATGGAAAATCGCTGTGGATACTGCATAACTTGGTTATCCAGGACTCTGCTTCTCCTGCAACAGTGGCTTGCAAGTGTCCTTGTATATAGCATCAGTTCTAGATTGGATCCTGTCTCTTATCATTTCTTGGCCCTAAGTCAAGAATTAGAGGGCTACTGTCTGCCCCTTCCCCATGACATTCAACACAGTTTCATAACCCGTGAAAGGGCCAAAGGCTGTCTTCTCATCCTGAGTAGTAAATATACTATATGTAGGAGTGAAAAATTAATTTTATATGGATATGTAGCTGTTGGCGCCTTAATAACATCTTTTTCTCTGTAGGTGACAATGAATGTGATTTGGTAAACATAACAGCAACAAGAAATGAAATCCAAGTCCAATTACCTTCCAACAGTGTGATATATAATGTAACTTCAGCAAATGGAACACTGGCTGACCATTTGAGAGATGATACAGTATTTAATAGTGATCCTGGCACACTGTATACTCTTTATTTTAATATTTCTAATGGAACATGTTGCAAAATCATTACAACAGGTAAGCAAGTTGCAAGAGAGAAGCATGACTCCTGTATGACCTCTAAGGAAATTCTAAGTTGATTATCCCTTATCCAGAATTCTGAAAACTGGAATGCTCAGAAATCTGGAATTTTTTGATCGCTGTCATGTGACTTCATGTAACGGGTTGTGAGCACTGGCTGGCATAGCACAAAGCATGTGCTAGGGCACTGTCTGACCAAGGAAGCCAGCCACACTGGGTGGCTGAAACCCAGAAGGCAGTGTGGGTGGCACAAAAGACAGTCGAGTGGGCAGCCTTCCTGGGAGTGATAGAAAGGGGCATGCCGAGAGGGCCTCACCCACACTGGGGATGGACAGCACCACACATGCCAGTGGCTGGTTGCCTCTTTGCCTACATAAGACCTTGTGTTTGAAAGATATCTCTAGGTGAATGATCCTTGGCTATGATGCCCCACATAGTGCCAAGACTAACATGCATTTAAACTTGGATCCTATCCCATTTTGATGGTAGCTCTTTGTGGTTATGCAAATATTCCCAAATCCAGAAAAATCTGAAATCCAAAACACTTCCAGTTCCAAGCACTTCAGATAAGGGATACACAACCTATGGAAGTATCTTTTTTTGCATTTAAATCAAGAGGAAATTACTTCTAAAGCACTTGAGTTTCCCATACACCTGGGATTCTTCCCCCCAGCAACATGTCTGGTACATGATCTGTAGAAATAACTACTCACACAAATGGTTTACTAGTTTAAGAAGTGCCATATTCCTGTCATAAGTTCTTGGAGGATAATACAGCTACCCTTTCTGGAAAGGAAAATGTGTCACATTTGTTTCTTGGAAGAACTGTGATCTCATGCCTGTTTTGACACAGCCACATCGCATTGCTTACTTGAGTAGACTGCTTATTATGCTTGTCAAATGACTTGCAGAAATGTCTTCTGGATTGACTCTCTGTTTCATATGAAGTGTAAAGTACTGAACTCACCGCTCCATACCCCGTCTCTGCTGCCACATAGTTTACAGCCATCTGGCATCATCAGGGTGGGAGATTATCTCATTCTTACAATATCCTACAAATAGCATTTACTTGAGCAGTAATACTTAGCATTTATGTAGTTTGTTTGAGTATGGAGAGTGCTTCACCTGCATTGTTTGGATGCAATTCTTAGGTAAGCCTTGTAAAGCAAGTATCTGTTATTCCCAAATTGTCACCAAGGCTGATGAGGAGTGACTTGCCTAAGGCCAGCTAATGAACTCATGGTGAAGTGAAATTTGAACTGCAAAAATCCTGATTTGCAGCGCAGTCTCTTAGTCACTACAGTATAACAGCTGAAGCTACAAACACTTTCTTCCACGGATCTAATGCAGGGGTTCCCAAAGTATGTGTCGAGACAACTTAGGTTGTTGCAGTGCACTCACAGGGACACTGCAGGAGGTCACCAGTCTCTCCTACCTCTTCTCCCATGCACCATCAACTTGGATCTCACAAAATCTCGTTAGATCCAAGGCGTTGCACCCAAATCTCATGCTCTTGCAGGATCACGAGATCTATCTTGGTTCTTGCACGATTTGGGACACTTTGAATGCACCTTGTAGTTAGCCTTAAGACCTATTTATCTGGGGGTTGAAGCACTTTTTTGAAGTGCTCAGATCAGGAATGTTCCTTCTTGGTGACTGCCCCAAATGACTATTCTTGGTGCCATTTATGTAATTGTCATGATGCATTTACTTCAGTCTTGTTGTTTTTTGCTTATGGATATACTGTGAATGTGCCAGTATCTAATGTGCCCGTTGCTGTATTGATGTAATAATTGGTATTTGCACCCTGGTACAGTCACAAATAGATGCATGAATAGAAGATAACAAGACTGAAGGAGAGTGAAGTATCTATATAAGCGAGTCTTAAAATCATTAATGCAATTGTGTACAGCATATATAATTTATTTTATATTTTATGTTCACCATGCTCACTTGGTTTCAGAATATATTACAATTAAAAGTATAACCTTAGTAAAATTTAAGTAACTTTTGTATTAATTTTAGTTATGAAAATGTCTATACGTCAACAGAAAAAAAACTTTTCAAAAGCCAACCCAATCCTATTCAACTTTCCAGCACCGGTGCAACCACAATGCAGCCCCGGAGTAAGGGAACAAATGTTCCCATACTTTGAGGAGGCCTCTGTGACTGCACCCCCAACACAGAAAGCAATGCATACCCCATAGGCACAGCAGCACCGGCACTGGAAAATTGGATAGGATTGGACTCTTAACAGCCCAATCCTATGCATGTCTACTTGGAAGTAAGTCCCATTAGAGTCAATGGGGCTTACTCCCAGAAAATTGTGGATAGGATTGGGCTGTAAGTGCCCTATATTTTTAAGAGATTTCTGACAGAACCATCTAAATCAGTGATTTTCAACCTTTCTCATCTCATGGCACACTAACAAGGTGCTAAAATTGTCAAGGCACACCATCAGTTTTTTGACAATTGTCAAAGCACACCATGCTGCCAGTGGGTGTCTCACATCCCCCAATAAGCGATACTAACAAATGATCCACCCTCGAACTCCTGTGGCACACCTGTGGACCACTCATGGCTCACCAATGTGCCACTGCACACTTGTTGAAAATACTGATCTAAAGTTTAGTTAGCGCTAAGGACACTGGTGCTGTAATTAATGACATACAACCTGGAATGTTGTACTCATCTCAGTGTGTCCAGTAGCAAGTAACAATTATGGTGTTTGGGCTTTGCTTATATTTTGAACAGGTTTTCATGTTGTCAATGAATAGCTTTTTGGTACTTCCTGCATTATTTAGTCTTATTGTGTCACATCTTTGTGTCGCATTTTTATTTTTGTGGTTTTTTGTTCCCTGCAGAACCAAGTCCTGTCTCAGACCTCCAGGTTGTAGATGTTACTACAACTAGAGTAACTTTAAGTTGGGAAAATTATGATAAAGTGTCTTCTGAGTACTCTTACGTAGTGTTGTATACACAAAATGGAAATCTGAAGAATGTGACATCCCGAGACAAAGTCGTCACTATTGAAGGACTTGATCCAGGCACCCTCTATAACTTTAGTGTATCTCCACAAGCAGGAGATAATGTCACCACAGGGGAACCACAGATCAACAGCACCTATACAAGTAAGTCATAAAATGTTCATCATCTTCTTATTGTTATTTCAATAGCGGTGCTTCATGTGCAAGGCAACTTGCCATCTTTATCTTGTATGTTCTCTTCAGCACAAGACCTGAAAGGAAATTCCTTGCCTGAAACCACTTATCAAATCCGTTGAGGTGGAATTTGAATTCATGTCTCCCAGAATTCCCTCCAGTGCAATCAACACAGAAGTTTTACATTTCTCTGGTAGAGGAAAGGGAACATTCCTGACTCTAGGAATGGCCCTCCACTGCCAGAGTTGAGGGACACCTCCTCTTCCTGAGAGCATTCAACCCCCAGACCAGTGCTGCTTCTGCTAGGAGCACGTTGTGTTGCACTGAGCTCTTGCAGGTTCAGTGTTCTTTTTCTTAGCTAGCCAAGGTTCTTTTTTTCCATTTTCTTCTTTCCTTCTTTTCTTTCAACTGCACTGCAGGAGAGCTGCGTAGCACTGACATTTATGCAAGTAAGTTTTGAAATTATTATCATCACCATTATCAGTGATGAAACTCAGAGACCCAAAGAATGAAATTGTTTCTCAGGTTTGTTAATTAATATACTCAACGGTGTCTAGTCACCAGTCACTAGTCTGGTCTAGGTGACCAGCCCAGGTGTCTAGTCACGATGTCACCAGTTTGTAATTCAGTGTATTCCCAATATGTAAATGTCCTCACAAGACTGAAGCAGGCCTGACTCCAAGTATCTGTGTAAAATGACAAAGAAATTGATGCTAAAACAACATAAGAACATAAGAACAGCCCCACTGGATCAGGCCATAGGCCCATCTAGTCCAGCTTCCTGTATCTCACAGCGGCCCACCAAATGCCCCAGGGAGCACACCAGATAACAAGAGACCTCGTCCTGGTGCTCTCCCCTACATCTGGCATTCTGACTTAACCCATTCCTAAAATCAGGAGGTTGCGCATACACATCATGGCTTGTACCCCATAATGGATTTTTCCTCCAGAAACTCGTCCAATCCCCTTTTAAAGGCGTCTAGGCTAGACGCCAGCACCACATCCTGTGGCAAGGAGTTCCACAGACCGACCACGCGCTGAGTAAAGAAATATTTTCTTTTGTCTGTCCTAACCCGCCCAACACTCAATTTTAGTGGATGTCCCCTGGTTCTGGTATTATGTGAGAGTGTAAAGAGCATCTCCCTATCCACTCTGTCCATCCCCTGCATAATTTTGTATGTCTCAATCATGTCCCCCCTCAAGCGTCTCTTTTCTAGGCTGAAGAGGCCCAAACGCCGTAGCCTTTCCTCATAAGGAAGGTGCCCCAGCCCCGTAATCAGCTTAGTCGCTCTCCTTTGCACCTTTTCCATTTCCACTATGTCTTTTTTGAGATGCGGCGACCAGAACTGGACACAATACTCCAGGTGTGGCCTTACCATCGATTTGTACAACGGCATTATAATATTAGCCATTTTGTTCTCAATACCCTTCCTAATGATCCCAAGCATAGAATTGGCCTTCTTCACTGCCGCCGCACATTGGGTCGACACTTTCATCGACCTGTCCACCACCACCCCAAGATCTCTCTCCTGATCTGTCACAGACAGCTCAGAACCCATCAGCCTATATCTAAAGTTTTGATTTTTTGCCCCAATGTGCATGACTTTACACTTACTGACATTGAAGCGCATCTGCCATTTTGCTGCCCATTCTGCCAGTCTGGAGAGATCCTTCTGGAGCTCCTCACAATCACTTCTGGTCTTTACCACTCGGAAAAGTTTGGTGTCGTCTGCAAACTTTGCCACTTCACTGCTCAACCCTGTCTCCAGGTCATTTATGAAGAAGTTGAAAAGCACTGGTCCCAGGACAGATCCTTGGGGCACACCGCTTTTCACCTCTCTCCATTGTGAAAATTGCCCATTGACACCCACTCTCTGCTTCCTGGCCTCCAACCAGTTCTCAATCCACGAGAGGACCTGTCCTCTAATTCCCTGACTGTGGAGTTTTTTCAGTAGCCTTTGGTGAGGGACCGTGTCAAACGCCTTCTGAAAGTCCAGATATATAATGTCCACGGGTTCTCCCGCATCCACATGCCTGTTGACCTTTTCAAAGAATTCTATAAGGTTTGTGAGGCAAGACTTACCCTTACAGAAGCCATGCTGACTCTCCCTCAGCAAGGCCTGTTCGTCTATGTGTTTTGAGATCCTATCTTTGATGAGGCATTCCACCATCTTACCCGGTATGGATGTTAGGCTGACCGGCCTATAGTTTCCCAGGTCCCCCCTCTTTCCCTTTTTAAAAATAGGCGTGACATTTGCTATCCTCCAATCTTCTGGTACCGTGGCTGTTTTGAGGGACAAGTTGCATACCTTAGTCAAGAGATCTGCAACTTCATTCTTCAATTCCTTAATAACCCTTGGGTGTATGCCATCAGGGCCCGGTGACTTATTGATCTTTAATTTATCAATGAGGTCTGAAACATCTTCTCTTTTAACCTCTATCTGACTTAACTCCTCGGTTAGGAGGGGCCGTTCGGGCAGCGGTATCTGCCCGAGGTCTTCTGCCGTGAAGACAGATGCAAAGAACTCATTTAATTTCTCTGCCATCTCTAAGTCTCCTTTTATCTCCCCTTTCCCTCCCTCACCATCCAGAGGGCCAACCGCTTCTCTGGCGGGTTTCCTGCTTCTAACATATTTGAAGAAGCTTTTATTATTCCCCTTAATGTTGCTGGCCATGCGTTCCTCATAGTCTCGCTTGGCCTCCCCTATCACCTTCTTACATTTCTTTTGCCACAGTTTATGTTCCTTTTTATTCTCTTCATTAGGGCAAGACTTCCATTTACGGAAGGAAGCTTCCTTGCCCTTCACAGCCTCTCTAACTTGGCTGGTTAGCCATGCGGGCACTCTCCTGGATTTAGTGGAACCCTTCTTTCTTTGCGGTATACACCTCTGCTGGGCCTCTATTACTGTTGTTTTAAGCAGCCTCCATGCACTCTGGAGAGACTGGACTCTTTTTACCCTCCCTTTCAACCTCCTTCTAACCAGCCTCCTCATTTGAGGGAAGTCCGCCCGTCGGAAGTCAAGGGTTTTTGTTAGAGATTTGCCTGGTATTCTTCCCCCAACGTGCACGTCAAAACGGATCGCAGCATGATCACTGTTCCCCAATGGCTCAGTAACGTTTACATCTCTAACCAGGTCCTGCGTACCGCACAAAATTAAATCCAGAGTCACCTGTCCTCTGGTGGGCTCCTTGACTAGCTGATCTAAGCCACAGTCATTTAGCACGTCAAGAAATCCGGTTTCCTTATCGTGACCAGAACACAAATTGACCCAGTCAATATGAGGATAATTGAAGTCCCCCATGATTACAACCCTGTCCTTCCTTGTCACCTCCCTGATCTGTTTCCTCATTTCAAGGTCCCCATCCGATTTCTGGTCTGGAGGACGATAGCACGCCCCCAGTATTACATTGCTGCACAAGCCTGGTAATTTAACCCACAGAGATTCTACGGTGGAGTCGGACCCACCTTCAATCTCTACTTTGCTGGATTCTATCCCTTCCTTAACATAAAGGGCCACCCCACCTCCAACACGCCCCTGCCTGTCCCTCCTGTAGAGTTTATAGCCCGGGATTGCGGTATCCCACTGATTCTCCGCATTCCACCAGGTTTCCGTTATGCCCACTATGTCAATATTTTCCCTTGTCACCAGACATTCCAGTTCTCCCACCTTTGCTCGTAGACTTCGGGCATTCGCATAAAAGCATTTATACACGGAATGCCCCAGGATGGGCTGCTTATTTGCTCCTTTGTCCCCGCATCCTCTCATTGTGCCAAACCGTCTATCACATCCCATCACCCTACCTTTCCCAATTTCTTCTCCTACCCTGCCTTTGTCTTGTTGTTCTCTAACCTCCCCATCCTCATCCCATAGGGAACAAAAGTAAAAAAAGCAAACATGATACTGCAGAAAAATAAAGCAGAGAGAAGAACCCAGAATCATGATCTAAATCTGTGGTTCCCAAACTGTGGGTCATGACCCAATTTTTGGTGGGTTGAAAAGCACAGAGCAGAGCCTCCAAAGTTTACACAGGTGATGGCAAGATCAAATAACTTGTTTCCTCAAGCCCTGAGGCTATTCAAAAATCAGATAGCTGCTAATTACCCTGCAAAGAGGTCACCTCTTGGAGTTTGCAACCTAATGGCCTGCAAAAGAACTCAGTTCCTCCAGTTTGCAAGCATGTGTAGATATAGAGAGATAAATGTGTCTTAGTTGTTACCCCCTAAAATAGATTTTTAAAAAAAGAAAACCAAATGATTTTTTTTTTAATTTTTCTGGGGAGAAATGGGAAGGAGAAGAAGCATTCATTAAAGTTCATTAGGGCTGCCTCATTATGAGTCTAAACCAGCTTTACTTCTGGCTTATTTACTACTACTTTGGTGGAAATCTGCCACATTTTTAAGAACATAAGAAGAGCCCCACTGGATCAGGCCATAGGCCCATCTAGTCCAGCTTCCTGTATCTCACAGCGGCCCACCAAATGCCCCAGGGAGCGCACCAGATAACAAAATACCTGCATCCTGGTGCCCTCCCTTGCATCTGACATAGCTGATTTCTAAAATCAGGAGGTTGCACATACACATCATGGCTTTTAAAGCCAAGGCTTTTAAAGCCAATCTGGCATCTAGGCCATCTTACCCGGTATAGATGTTAGGCTGAACAGCCTATAGTTTCCCGGGTCCCCCTTCCTTCCCTTTTTAAAGATTGATGTAACATTTGCTATACTCCAATCCTCTGGTACCATGGCTGTTTTGAGGGACAAGTTGCATATTTTAGTCAAGAGATCAGTAACTTCATTCTTTAATTCCTTAATAACTCTTGGGTGGATGCCATCAGGGCCCAGTGACTTATTGATCTTTAATTTATCAATGAGGTCTGAAACATCTTCTCTTTTAACCTCTATCTGACTTAATTCCTTGGTCAGGAGGGGCCGTTCGCGCAGTGGTATCTGCCCGAGGTCTTCTGCCGTGAAGACAGATGCAAAGAACTCATTTAATTTCTCTGCCATCTCTCAGTTTCCTTTTATCTCCCCTTTCCCTCCCTCACCATCCAGAGGACCAACTGCTTCTTTGGCAGGTTTCCTGCTTCTAACATATTTGAAGAAGCTTTTATTATTCCCCTGAATGTTGCTGGCCATGTGTTCCTCATAGTCTCGCTTGGTCTCCCGTATCACCTTCTTACATTTCTTTTGCCACAGTTTATGTTCCTTTTTATTCTCCTCATTAGGGCAAGACTTCCATTTACAGAAAGAAGCTTCCTTGCCCTTTACGGCCTCCCTAACTTGGCTGGTTAGCCGTGCAGGCACCCTCCTGAACTTAGTCCAGGAGCACCCTCCTGGACTTTTGTTCTTGTGTGGGCGTGTTTTCCAATGCAGAACCAAATCCTGTATCACACTTCCAGGTTGTAAATGTTACCACAGCTACAGTAACTTTATATTGGGAAAATGATGACAATGTGTCTTCTGGGTACTCTTATGTATTGTCATATACACAAAATAAAAATCCAAAGGATGTGACATCCTGAGACAAAGTCATCACTGTTGATGGCCTGTTTTTAAATCTGACATATGTAGATTTGTGACCCAATTTAAATGAGATACAGTGCCTATTGAGACAGCATACCTACGTCGGGCTCCATAAAGCTGGATAAACTAGAGCTTGGACATACAGGCTTAGCACACCAATGCTAAGCCAGAGTACATTCGGGGACGTTGTTTTGGTTGTAGAATTTTTGATGCCATATTTTAAAAATATGAGAGCAGGTAAAGCACAACAATGGAATGTCACAATGCACATTGTTAGGATGCAATCCTTTATTTTCAAAACGTAGCAGAGCTCAACAAATGATGGTGTTACGGCCTATTTTGTATGTATATTACTGTTACATAGCTTTTTGGAACTTTACTTTCTGCGTTATTTACCCCAACTGTGGTGTGAACCTGTCACATTTTTTTTTGTTCCCTGCAGAACCAAGTCCTGTCTCAGATCTACAGGTTGTAAATGTTACTACAACTAGTGTAACTTTAAATTGGGAAAATGCTGATAATGCGTCTTCTGAGTACTCTTACGTCGTGTTGTATACACAAAATGGAAATCCGAAGAATGTGACATCCCGAGACAAAGTCGTCACTATTGATGGCCTTGAGCCAGGCACCTTTTACAACTTTAGTGTATATCCACAAGCAGGGGACAACCACACCACAGGAGACTCACGAAGCAACGACACCTACACAAGTAAATAGTGAAGATTTTTATCACCATTATTGTTATTTCAATAGCATTGTACATATTCACAATGTATCCAGTAGAGGGTAGTAATAAAACTGAAGGAGACCCAAAGAATTAAACTGTTCATAATTAAGATGTATGATGGTTTCCAGTCACCATGGGCTGCTGGAGCTAACTGCTATGTGCTACGCTTGTTTTGTTCTTTGTTCTTTTTCTTCACATGTCCTTTATGATGTTGCTTAAACAATTAGGGTTTTTAAAGTAATGAATAGCACCTTGAATTGGACCTGAAAATTGATGGGAAACCAGTGTAGCCCCTGTTGGATGGGTGTAACGTGCTCTTTCCACTTAGTTCCCAGAATTCTGGTTGCAGAATTCTGCACCAGTTGTGGTTTCTATATACTTTTCAAGGGAAGCCCCAAATAGAGCGTGTTGCAATAATCTAGTTGGTATGTGGCCAATGCATAGGTGACTGTGGCCAACCTGCTTTCTCAAGGTAGGACCACAGCTGGCACACCAGTCAGAGCTGGGTAAAAATGCTTTTGGCCATGGCTGCCACATGTCCCTCTAAGAGCAGGGCTGGGTCCAACAGCAACCACAAGTCATTCACCTGCTTTTTTAGAGGGAGAGCAATTTCATCAAGAACAGGTTGAGCTACTATTTCTGGATGAAATCTCCAACTGACCATCTGCATCTCCATCTTGTGTAAATTTAGCTTCAATTTGTTAGTCCATATCCAGTCTATCACCATCTCTAAACAATAGTTCAGAATTTCCACTGACTCCCTGAAATCAGATGGCATAGAGCAGTGATACTCAGACTGGTGGGTCGTGACCCATCAGCTCCTGTAATGATGCCCTGTTCCCTTTAAGGGGTAGGGGAAGGGAGAAAGCAGTGAAGCTGTCCCCAGGATCATGCTCCTGTGGGGATAGGGGGCTATTTTTAAACTAAACATATGTACTCTCAGGGTCTGGGGGTGTGGGGAGCCCTATGGAGCACTTGCAGGGCTCCCCACAGCTTCTAAATAGTGAAAGTTGCAAATGCGATTAAACTGGAAGTGGAATTTCATCAAACCCCAAGGACTCGTTCCCTGATCCTGGGGAGGGCAGTGTTTAACAAAGATTCTGCTACTTGGATTAGTTCTACTGGATTGTGCTGAGTGGACAAAATGGTGGCGGAGAATAAATTTGCTTCACCACCATCACTGTTGCAGAGTGCAGTGTAGGTGGCACGTGTGAACTTCTAAAAATCTTGTTTGTTCAAAAGCCGAATGTATGCACCTGTCCTTCAGAGTTTACTTTTACTATGAAAATGTCTATACCCCCATAAAATGTTAGCTCACCACATTGTACTGATTCCTTATCTCAGTCAAGAGACTTCTAGCAGAACCATTTGATGCTGTGGTACTGATAACATTGTCATTCTCTGGCAGGGATAACTCCCTCTTTTCTCTCTATTAACAGAGCCCAACCCAGTAGACAACATTCACATTGAAAACATCAACACCACAGCTGTACATTTATGGTGGAACACTAGTGATCCAAATTCTGGAAATTACATTTACCATATCGAAATTGTAAGGAATGGAGATACCAAAAAAGACACTGCTAATACCACCAGTGCTGTAATTGGGAACTTAGAACCTGGAACATTATATACATTTACAATATACCCAGTAGTAGGTGGTGATAAAGCTCAAGGGGACCCAGCGAATGGGACCATATATACAAGTGAGTATACAAAAATACACCGACATTGTATTGCATTGACACCTGTTGGTATGTACACATGTACAGGTGCCTATACATGCATAGCTATATCTGTGTGAATGATTGTATACAAACATTTAAAACATGGTGACTAGACCCCCCTCAGAGGTACACATTCACAATATGTACTCAAGCAGAAGATAGAACTGAGGTTGACTTACAAACAAAAGCATCTGTATGCATAAGTCTTGCACAGTTAATTCATGTACATCAATAAATGCTTATTTTGTTGCACAGGGTTCCATATACTTGTTTTGCTTTTGCTTTTTAAAAAAATTGGTCATGGTGTTCCAAAGCATGCAACTGTTTTGTGCTCTCTCTCTCTCTCTCACTCTCTCTCTCTCTCCCTCTCTCTCTCTCTGAGAGGTCAGTCTAGTGATTCAAACACCTTTTGGAGTGGCTTGTAAGAAAGCAGGAGAGTCTGTAGGGGAAAGAGCATTCAGAAGCCTGCAGTGGAAGGTGCTGTAGAAATTTGGAAACTTCACCCACAGTGCTTTGAACTTGTCCAATAAAGTTATATTCCTAATGTAGAGAGATCCTGATGAAGATGCTAAAACAGTGGTTCTCAAACTTTTTAGTACCGGGACCCACTTTTTAGCATGGCAAACTGTTGGGAGCCACCAGAAGTGATGTCATGCCTGGAAGTGACATCATCAAGCAGGAATAATTTCAAAACCCCCATGTGACCAAATCAAATTCATTCATTAAGTAAAAGTTTAACCATATGTGTAAGTTTATTTAAAATAGAGAATAACCCTTCCAAGCTGTTGCTGATCTGTTTAAAAAAAATACCCAAAACATCCCAAAGATTGCAATCCTATCCACATTTACCCAGGAGTAAGCCCCATTGACTATCATATGAAAAGCATATACATAATAGCCCTTTTAAAGTTGTAACATTTCCCCAAATGTAGTTACATAACATGGTAGCATCAAATCTAATAATTAAAAATAAGATACAGATTGAAATGAATGCGGAGTCACCTGAAATTGGCTCATGACGCACCTAGTGGGTCTCGACCCACAGTCGAGTAACAATTCGCTAGACAGAGGAAAACTCTAAAAGAGAAGTACTTGTGTTTTTATGTAATGGATTCATGTAATGGATTTGTATCAGTGTAAATCAGCATTTTTCACATTTTTATACCGCCCTTTCTCCAAAGAGCTCAGGGCAGTGTACACAGCTGCTCCCCTCCTTTTGTCCTCACAACAACCCTGTGAGGTAGGTGAGGCTGAGAGAAAGTGACTGGCCCAAGGTCATCCAGGAAGCTTTGTGGCTGAGGGGGGATTTGAACCTGGATCTTCCAGGTCTAAGTTCAATTCCCAGACCACTACACCACCCTGGCTCTCATTTTTCAAACTGGATTGGGAAACCCACCACTAGGTCAGGTCAGGACCTGATTTCTGGGGGTTCCCAGCAGAACCTTCAGTGAAAACACAGGTGATAGAAAGATCAAATAACTAATTGCCTCAAACCCTGAGGATATTCAGAAATCAGACTGCTGCTAACTGCCCTGCAAAGAGCTGAGCTCCTGTCGTTTGAAAGCTTGTGTAAGTGCAGGGAGATAAATGCCTGAGCATCTTTTTTCTGGTGTGTGTTTTTCCAAGTTCATCAATGTCAGAGAGTGGAAGCAGGTGAAGGCTGGGTCACATAACTAAGCCCATCAAGCTTTGAGGCTATTCATTAGGACTGCCTCATTACGAGAAATGGATTGGTTTTGTTTTTTTCTTACAAATAAATACATAATTATTTTTTGGAAATAAATAAAAATATTCTTTTTTCACCTTTTAAAAAAGTTTCATAAGGTTAGGTGTGTCCTGAAAGAATGTCATTTTAAAAAGTGGGTCCCAGTGCCAAAAGTTTTTGAGAAGCACTGGTGTAGAGTAGACAATAAAAGTCCTTTGTGCGGGTTCATTGCTGCAGCATCTACTCAGGGCACTTTATGCATCAGTTGCTCCCAATGCAGCAAGGGATCCTAGGAACAGTGGTATGCATCATTGCATGGCCTACTTCTGACTGAATCTAAATTGGCAGCATACTGAAAGAGAACAATGCAAATCCCACGTTATGTTCCTGCACAATGTATCAACTATGTGATTTTAGCCTGAGCGAATAGGGATTTACATGCAAGGGTTGTAATTTGAATGGGCAGGTCACCACATGGATGACAATGGTGGAGACATTACTTCAGATGCAGAGGGGGTGGGCAGGAACATTCACATACCCTTCAGTGCAGTGGCCACATCAATATCCTCTGAAGCAGCCCAATCTAAAATGATTGAGAAAATCTGTGGTTAGCTTTCTAAGCAGTACTGTGAACAAAACTACAGAAGGTCAGAATGTAGGAGGTAAAGACGTGCAGATTTAAAAACAGAGCAAAAATAAGGTTTCTGTGACCCAATTTAGGGCCCAATCCTACCCAACTTTCCAGCACTGGTAAAACCGCAATGCAGCCCCAGGGTAAGGTAACAAATGTTCCCATACCTTGAGGAGGCCTCTGTAACTACACCCCAAACACAGGACGCAGTGCATACCCCAATGGCACAGCAGCACCGGCACTGGAAAATTGGATAAGTTTGGGCCCTCAAAAGATATATGGTGCCTTTTGAGACAGCATACCTGTCTATTGATGGCCTGTTTTTAAATCTGACATATCCAATTTAAATTGTGACCCAATTTAAATGAGATATGGTGCCTATTGAGATAGCATACCTGTGTGGAGTTCCATAAAGCTGGATAAACCAGAGCTTGGACACACAGGCTTAGCACACCAATGCAGTGTACATTCAGGAACGTTGTTTTGGTTGTAGAATTTTTGATGCCATATTTTAAAAACATGAGAGCAGGTAAAGCACAACAATGGAATGTCACAATGCACATTGTTAGGATGCAATCCTTTATTTTCAAAACGTAGTAGAGTTCAACAAATGATGGTGTTACGACCTATTTTGTATGTATGTTGCTGTTAATAGCTTTTTGGAACTTTACTTCCTGCGTTATTTATTCCAGCTGTGGTGTAAACCTGTCATATTTTTATTTTGTTCCCTGCAGAACCAAGTCCTGTCTCAGATCTACAGGTTATAGATGTTACTACAACTAGAGTAACTTTAAGTTGGGAAAATGCTGATAATGTGTCTTCTGAGTACTCTTACGTCGTGTTGTATACACAAAATGGAAATCCGAAGAATGTGACATCCCGAGACAAAGTCGTCACTATTGATGGCCTTGAGCCAGGCACCTTTTACAACTTTAGTGTATATCCACAAGCAGGGGACAACCACACCACAGGAGACTCACGAAGCAAGGACACCTACACAAGTAAATAATAAAGATTTTTATCATCATCATTGTTATTTAAATAGCCCTGTGCAACCCTCTGCAAGGCTTCCTGAAGCTTAGAAAGTGAAAGCAGAGCGACTGTGCCCTGCAAAACCGGAAGTGGGGTGCAATCACTCTGCTTTCACTTTCTGATGCTTGTGAAGCCCTGCAGAGGGTCACGCAGGGCTCCCTGCACCTCTGGGAGACTGCAGCAGGGACTGGTAAGTAAATGCCAGTCCCTGCGGCCCCCTTAGCAATGCAGTCCTGGGGATTGCGTGGCTGCCTCCCCCCTGCCCCGGCTCCTTAACGGGAAAGTGTCCAGGGCCCTCAGGCTGGGGCATCGCTGCACCCTAGTTTGAGAAGCCCTGCATTAAAGAAAAGCCATGCAAATGCTGTGTTAAAACTTTATTGTGCAGGCTTTTGTATTGCAAGTGCTATGTCTATAACCTGAATGATATTTGGCAGGTTTGGACAATACTGGTCTAGTCCATTGTTGGAAGCAGTGCACCACCACCACTTCCACAATCTATGACAGGATGGTCCTGTGCCAGGGCGTCTCTAGGGTGGTAGTGCTACCCACACAGGGTGTCATCCTCAGGGTAGGTGACACCAAACCGACCGAGTCTCCTTCATTGCCAACTGTGAGAGCACAGAATCATCACCTGCTGTTGCTTGTTGGTTGCATCATTACAAAAGCTCTTGGCCCCCTTTGGGTGCAGCTCCAGGTGCCCTCATGGTTGTTTCGTGTTCTCACGAGAGCGATGAGCAAGAACAGAAAGCCACTGTGAGGGCCTTCAGAGCAGCCTAAAGAGCACTGAGAGCTTTTTGTGTTGCTGGCTGCTGCTCCTGTTGCAGGCTGTTGCCAGCACTCTTCTTGCTGATAAGAAGAGCCCACGAGCTGCAGTCACCAGCAATGCAAAAACCTCTCAGCAGTCTTCGGGCCGCTCCGGGGGCCCTTGTCACTTCCTCACGAGAGCAGGAGCTGATAAGTGAGAACAGGAAATGACCACAAGGACTTCCAGAGCGACCCATAGAGCACCAAGGCCTTTACAACCCACAAGTAGCAGTCAGCAACACAAAAAGCTCTTGTCTCAGCTGGTGCTGAAGGAGAAGGAGGAGCAGGGAGGAGCTCTAGCCTGCTTGCTCACCAGCAGCTGTGGCTGCTGTTGAAGATCGATGCATTCTACCCACACAGGCACTAGGTGAGGATGGTGCGTCAAGGAAGGGCTTGGCCCTGCATTAGTCTGAATTTTTCCAGTTTTGCTTAACTCTGTTCAGACTTCTTCACAAAGGTTTGTGGCATGAAGCTAACTTGCATCGAAGAATTTTCCTTATTTCTGATACTGCTGAAACAGTCCAGGTTTTGTGTCTTTTGACTGAAACAACCCTTTGCTCGCAATTCTGATGGTTTCCTGATGGTTGGTTGGTTGGTTGGTTGATCTACCGCCTTTCTGGCCGCTGTCTTTCAAAGCTGTTTACATACAATACGAAACAACAAAACAATCAGGTTTTTGTCTACACTAATGCCTCTGCTTCCTGGAGCATTGCTGTTAATGTAGGTAATAGTGTCATCTCCCCCCCCCCCCCATCATTAACAATGGCTTGGTACTTTCCCTAGAACAGGGGTGTCCAAACTTTTTGGCATCATCTCTCTGACACTGTGTCGGGGCCAGGAAAAAAAGAATTAATTTACATTTCAAACTTGAATAAATTTACATAAATGAATATATTAGAGATGGAATTTATATGAATGAATGAAGGTCTTGCAATAACTCAAGGCCTATAAAAGGCCTTCCACAAAGCAAGACCAGCCTTTCCTTTGCTGCCGCTGCTGCATCACAGACGTGAAACAGCAAGCAGTGGAGGGAGTCCTCATTCCACAGCTCATGCAAGAGGTCAAACAGTTGGCCATCATGCTGAGAGCAGTTGTGTTGGGCCAACGTAGGTTCCAGCAACTCTCTGGAGGGCCAGAGGCTCATTGGAGACTGAGGACTCCCCGCGGGCCAGGTTGGGAGTCCTTGAGGGCCACAAGTGGCCCCAGGGCCGGGGTTTGGGCACCCCTGCCCTAGAAGTTAGAATGAGATGAAGAACAGTTGTGTAAATGTGGTGAGTCCACAGCTCTCCTCTCTTTTCCCAGTGCTCCTGCCCTGTTCGGAAATACGCACAAAATCCATTAGTTTACTTTTAAATATTTATTTTATTAGAGTGATGCCATGCTTCCAGAGTGCTTGTGTAGTTTTAAATATGTTTAAGAAATAATGCTTTGAACTCAGACTACCTTCTTCTCAATGCAAGATGCACACCTCCTTGAAGTGCTTGTTGCTGACTTATAAAGAATAGCAACAGTAAAATGATGAATAGGTTATCCATCCCTCAACCCCAAAGCCAAGCCTGAAATCATATGCAGCCTTACTAAGGAGTAAGTCTCGCTTAACACAGTGGGAATTACAGCTTGACCCCAAGTATGTTTCTGTGGGCATAAGCCCCATTTCTTTTTCACTGAAGCTGCATTTTTTTGGTGTTGTGTGCTTTTTTCAGCCCAGTTCTATCCTGTGCTGGAACAGGCAGGCCTACTGGCCTGTACTATATGCAGTGCAGCACTGGGGCTGGCTGCAGCGCATCCCGGGGCAAGGGGAACAAATTCCCCTTACTCTGGGTAATGCAGCAGCAGCCCAAATGGGGCTGCTTGGATCTGCGCCACATAATGAAGTCCTGCAGATCTGAGCAACCCAGTGGCCAGGCCACTGAAGAGATTAGGATCCAGCCTAAGTGCTGAATCCTGGCTTCACCCCCTCCTGGGCCCAGCTCACCTATGGTCGTGCCCACCAACCGCCCTACTCCCGCCCTGGAACTCCCCAAAACTATTCGCCCTTCCCAGATCCCTGCGCCAGGCAAGGCAGGCCTAGTGCTGGCTAACCAGAGCCCAACGCACGTCCGTGCACCGGCCTTACTCTTCCCATGGTGAGGCAAAAGTGCTGGGCTGGCACAAGGGACTTGTGCAGGCCCAACTAGTCCTTTGGATAGAAGCATTAGACTGTGTAACAGAATAGAAAAGCAGGACAGAGGTCTGACAAATAGAAAGACCCTTGAGGTGTGCTCTAGTTCATGTGATAGATGTATCTTGACTTTTTCCAGAACAAATTCCAGAGGTAAATTCTAGCTCAAATTAGCTACAACTAGCATGCGATCTTTTTGAAGTAGCTTCAGATGTAGGCCTGTCTTTATTTTGTACCACTGTGTCCTTAAGGGTTAATTACATGCAGCTTTTGGTGTCTAGGAAACCCCTAGTCTTTATTGTTGCAGACAGAAGCCTGAAAATATGAGCATCTGCTGCATACACAGAAGATAATGGTACAGGAGAAGGTCCATGGGGGTGACACCATGACTTCTACACCAGGTGATGCCTCTGCCCTGTGCATAGCACCAGCTGTGTGATTTTGGTCTACACAAGTAGGGATTTACATGTAAAGGTTGTGATTTGAATGGGCGGGTCACCACATGGGTGACAAAGGTGGAAACAGTACATCAGATGGGGAAGGGGTAGACAGGAGCATTCACTTACCCTTCAGTGCAATGGCCATATCAGGATATCAGTATCCTTTGAACAAACCTGATTTCAGTTGTTTTGATCACAGAACAAGCAGCTCCTGTGCTTGAAAAAATGATTGAGTTACTCTGGCTTGGTTTCTAAGAAATGGCTTGTTCAGATTGTAGGAGGTGAAGACATTGCTTCTTGTCTGCAGATTTTAAAACAGAGCTCTATTTATTTATTGTCAGGCTGGCAGAGGAGGATGGAATGCTCCTCTTTGTCAGCAGCAGAATAGAGCAGTAGTGTAGTGGGGTAGCACATGAAGCAATCGGTCCCAAACGAAGACACAGACACAGGCTTGTTGAGTATAGAGGTATGTATTGATAAGGGGCAGGCAGAAGAGTAGTCAGTCAAACAGTCCAGAAGTCTGCAAGGCACAGTCACGATAAGCAGTCCAAGTCAGAAAACAAACCAGCAGCAGAACACCCACCACAACAACCCACACTTGGTGTCTGCACCAGTCACGTTTTATACTGGAGCCAGCCAATCAGAACAGGGCAACCTCATCGTCTTGTGACAGTCTTGTGACCTGCTCTAATTGGCTGCCCAGTGGTGTGTTGCACCACTGCTTCATGGACTAAGTCACTCACATCATATACCCTGAGTCACATGGCTCCCACCTTATACAGGTACATCTAATTACTGATCAGTGCTGCAGTAACATTTGTTTACATTATACCGGGCATGGACATCAAGGCCCCTCTGCCACATCCTGGCTCATAACAATTCAAGGCCCGAGAGATGCCAAGGCCTATCCGCCCGCCCGCCCGTCTGTCCACCAACTGCCCGCCCGCCCGCCCACCAAAGGGACGCAAGGTGGCTCAACACTCTGACACTGTGTTGGGGGCCCGGAAAAAAAGAATTAATTTACATTTAAAATTTGAATACATTTACATAAATGAATTTATTAGAGATGGAACTTGTATGAATGAATGAAGGTCTTGCAATAGCTCAAGGCCTATAAAAGACCTTGCACAAAAAAAGACCTGCTTTTCCTTCGCTGCCGCTGCTGCATCACAGATGTGAAACAGCACATGGAGGGAGCCGTTAGAAGCTATTATGTATGTTAGAATGTATGTTACGTATGTTAGAAGCAGGAAACCCGCCAGAGAAGCGGTTGGCCTTCTGGATGGTGAGGGAGGGAAAGGGGAGATAAAAGGAGACTTAGAGATGGCAGAGAAATTAAATGAGTTCTTTGCATCTGTCTTCACGGCAGAAGACCTCGGGCAGATACCGCTGCCCGAACGGCCCCTCCTGACCGAGGAGTTAAGTCAGATAGAGGTTAAAAGAGAAGATGTTTCAGACCTCATTGATAAATTAAAGATCAATAAGTCACCGGGCCCTGATGGCATCCACCCAAGAGTTATTAAGGAATTGAAGAATGAAGTTGCAGACCTCTTGACTGAGGTATGCAACTTGTCCCTCAAAACGGCCACGGTGCCAGAAGATTGGAGGATAGCAAATGTCATGCCTATTTTTAAAAAGGTTAAGAGGGGGGACCCGGGAAACTATAGGCCGGTCAGCCTAACATCCATACCGGGTAAGATGGTGGAATGCCTCATCAAAGATAGGATCTCAAAACACATAGACGAACAGGCCTTGCTGAGGAAGAGTCAGCATGGCTTCTGTAAGGGTAAATCTTGCCTCACGAACCTTATAGAATTCTTTGAAAAGGTCAACAGGCATGTGGATGCGGGAGAACCCATGGACATTATATATCTGGACTTTCAGAAGGCGTTCGACACGGTCCCTCACCAAAGACTACTGAAAAACTCCACAGTCAGGGAATTAGAGGACAGGTCCTCTCGTGGATTGAGAACTGGTTGGAGGCCAGGAAGCAGAGAGTGGGTGTCAATGGGCAATTTTCACAATGGAGAGAGGTGAAAAGCGGTGTGCCCCAAGGATCTGTCCTGGGACCAGTGCTTTTCAACTTCTTCATAAATGACCTGGAGACAGGGTTGAGCAGTGAAGTGGCTAAGTTTGCAGACGACACCAAACTTTTCCGAGCGGTGAAGACCAGAAGTGATTGTGAGGAGCTCCAGAAGGATCTCTCCAGACTGGCAGAATGGGCAGCAAAATGGCAGATGCGCTTCAATGTCAGTAAGTGTAAAGTCATGCACATTGGGGCAAAAAATCAAAACTTTAGATGTAGGCTGATGGGTTCTGAGCTGTCTGTGACAGATCAGGAGAGAGATCTTGGGGTGGTGGTGGATAGGTCGATGAAAGTGTCGACCCAATGTGCGGCGGCAGTGAAGAAGGCCAATTCTATGCTTGGGATCATTAGGAAGGGTATTGAGAACAAAACGGCTAGTATTATAATGCCGTTGTACAAATCTATGGTAAGGCCACACCTGGAGTATTGTGTCCAGTTCTGGTCGCCGCATCTCAAAAAAGACATAGTGGAAATGGAAAAGGTGCAAAAGAGAGCGACTAAGATGATTACGGGGCTGGGGCACCTTCCTTATGAGGAAAGGCTGCGGTGTTTGGGCCTCTTCAGCCTAGAAAAGAGACGCCTGAGGGGGGGACATGATTGAGACATAAAAAATTATGCAGGGGATGGACAGAGTGGATAGGGAGATGCTCTTTACACTCTCACGTAATACCAGAACCAGGGGACATCCGCTAAAATTGAGTGTTGGGCGGGTTAGGACAGACAAAAGAAAATATTTCTTTACTCAGCGTGTGGTCGGTCTGTGGAACTCCTTGCCACAGGATGTGGTGCTGGCGTCTAGCCTAGACGCCTTTAAAAGGGGATTGGACAAGTTTCTGGAGGAAAAATCCATTTGGGTTACAAGCCATGATGTGTATGCGCAACCTCCTGATTTTAGAAATGGGTTATGTCAGAATGCCAGATGCAAGGGAGGGCACCAGGATGAGGTCTCTTGTTATCTGGTGTGCTCCCTGGGGCATTTGGTGGGCCGCTGTGAGATACAGGAAGCTGGACTAGATGGGCCTATGACCTGATCCAGTGGGGCTGTTCTTATGTTCTTATGTTCTTATCTTATGTTCTTATGAGCCCTCGTCCCACAGCTCACGTGAGAGGTCGAACAGTTGTCCTCATGCTGAGAGCAGTTGCATTGGGCCAGCACAGGCTCCAGCAGGTCTCCAGAGGGCCAGAGGCTCATTGGAGGCTGGTAGCTCCCCAAGGGCCTGATTGGGAGCTCCCGAGGGCCACAAGTGGTCCCCAGGCCAGGGTTTGGACACCCCTGACCTAAAGGGATGAGCCACACTGTATGAAAGTAGGAGGTCTTGTAGATACCCTGGCCCTGAGCTGTATAGAGCTTTATTTTTTTTAATACCTCTGTGGGCTTCAGTAAAGCTCCTTTTTGAGAAAAACCAGTCCTTGTGCACACAGGACTAGCACACCAATACGATGTACATTCAGGCATGTTGTTTTGGTTGTGGAATTTTCAATGCCGTATTTAAAACTTATGAGAGCAGTCAAAGCACAGCAATGGAGTGCCATAATGCAGATGCAATCCTTTACTTTGAATTAATTTTTTTAAACTTATTGTTGTGATACATTGTATATTTTATTATGCAGCTTAAGCCACCTTAGGGCCATATCTTATCCAATTTTCTAGTGCCAGTGCAGCTGTGCCAATGGGGCGTGCACTGCATCCTCAGATGGGAGGCAGTCACAGAAGCCTCCTCAAGGTATGGGGACATTTGTTCCCTTACCTCTGGGCTGCATTGCAGCTGCACCAGTGCTGGAAAGTTGGATAGGATTGGGCCCTTAGGCATTTGCTTTGGCATACAGGATTTGGAAACACAGGATAAAAATTCTTCCAATAAATATTTTCAAAATGTAGTAGAGCTCAACCAATAATGGGGTTTTGGCTATGCATGACTTATTTTCTACATATGTTGCTATTGCATAGCTTTCTGGTACTTTACTTCCCGCATTATTTACGCCAACTGTGGGGTAATCCTGTCACATTTTTATTTTTGTGGTTTTTTTGTTCCCTGCAGAACCACGTCCTGTCTCAGACCTCCAGGTTGTAAATGTTAATACAACTAGAGTAACTTTAAGTTGGGAAAATGTTGATAATGCGTCTTCTGAGTACTCTTACGTAGTGTTGTATACACAAAATCAAAATCCAAAGAATGTGACATCCCGAGACAAAGTTGTCACTATTGAAGAACTTGATCCAGGCACCTTTTACAACTTTAGTGTATTTCCACGAGCAGGAGACACCACAGGGGAACCAGAAATCATCAGCACGTATACAAGTAAGTCCTGAAATGTTTATCATCATCATTCTTATTGTTGTTTTGATAGCTGTGCTTAATGCGCAATGCATCTTGTCATCTTTATCTGAGAGTGCACTGAACAGATGCTTAGGGCAATCGCCGCATCAGCATCCCTACTGAGCAGAGGTGCCTGGGAACTGTGGCATGCATTACTTCATGGGCTGCTTCTGAATGAATCTGAATTAGCAATCCATTTAAAGGAAAGCCATGCAAATCCTGTGTTATAGCTTTATTATGCAGGATTTTGTAGTGCAGTGTGTTATGTCTATAACTGAATAATATTTGGCAGGTTCGGACAATATTGGTCTAGTTCATCTTTTGGAGCAGTCACCACCACCACCTCTGCAGTTCATGATAGAATGGTCCTGTGGAGGGTAACAGCAACTGTGATGTTTTGGTCTACGCAAGTAGGAATTTACACACAAAGGTTGAAATTTTAAATGGGCAAGTTCTCACATGACTGGCACAGGTGGAGACAGTACATCAAATGTGGTGGGTAGGGGCAGTCACATACCCTTCAGTGCAATTACCTCATCAATATCCTCTGAAGAAGCCTAATCTCAGTTTTTTCGGTCACACAATCCTGTGCATTTGGAAAAAACGATTGAGCAAATCTGTGGTTCAGTTTCTAAGAAATAGTTTGTTCAGGCAGGATTGAGGCGGTAAAGACACTGCTTCTTGTCTGCAAATTTAAAAACAGAGCAAAAATAAGGTTTCTGTGACCCAATTTAAATGAGATACAGTGCCAGTTAAGACAGCAAACCTGTGTGGGGTTCCAAAGAGCTATCTCTGAGATAAACCAATCTGTGTACACACAGAACTAGCACACCAATACAGTTTACGTTCAAGCATATGTTTCTTGTTGTGCGATTTTTCCATGCCATATTAAAAAATTGTGGGCGCAGTCCTAACCCCTTATGTCAGTGCTTTCCAGCGCTGGCATAGCAGTGCCAATGGGACATGTGCTGCATCCTGCAGTTGGGTGTCACTCATGGAGGCCTCCTCAAAGTAAGGGAATGTTTGTTCCCTTACCTCAGCGCTGCACTGCCCTTATGTCAGTGCTGGAAAGCACTGGCATAAGGGGTTAAGATTGCACACTGTGAGAACAGGCAAAGCACAGACACAGACTGTCACAATACACAAAGTTAAGAGATGCAATCCTTCATTTTCAAAATGTAGTAGAGCTCAACCAACAATGGCATTTCAACTCTGCCTGTAGGTTTTGTATTATTTTGTATGTATGTTGCTGTTGCGTAGCTTGGTACTTTACTTCCTGCGTTATTTACTCCAACTGTGGTATGAACCTGTCACGTTTTTATTTTTGTGGTTTTTTTGTTCCCTGCAGAACCAAGTTCTGTCTCAGGCCTCCAGGTTGTAAATGTTACTACAACTGGAGTAACTTTAAGTTGGGAAAATGTTGATAATGCGTCTTCTGAGTACTCTTACATAGTGTTGTATACACAAAATGGAAATCCAAAGAATGTGACATTCCGAGACAAAGTCGTCATTATTGAAGGACTCGATCCAGGCACCCTCTATAACTTTAGTGTATCTCCACGAGCAGGAGACAATGACACCGCAGGGGAACCAGAAATCATCAGCACTTATACAAGTAAGTCCTGAAATGTTTATCATCATCATTCTTATTGTTGTTTTGATTGATGTGCTTAATGTGCAATTTTAAAACTGAAAGAGATTCAAACAATGAAACCATTTCTAAATGTCAGTGCTGTAAATTAAGATACACAATAGTGTACAGTCACAATGCCTTTTTTGTAGCCCCACAATGAAATTCAGTGCATTCGCAATATATATGTGTCATCGCAAGACCTGAGTTCCCAATGCATCCATGTGAGTCTCTGATGTATTACTGCTATTATTATTAATATCTTGTTAAAAATAGATTATGATCATTTCCAATTTGTACACCAGATATTGGCCAATTAAAAAAGGAGCAACCTGGATCTGTTTAGAAATGTACATCAGGTATTTTCGGTCAATATCTTTAGGCTGCAATCCTAACCACACTTTCCTGAGAGTAAGCCCCATTGAACAAAATAGGACTTACTTCTGAGTAGACCTGGTTAGGATTGTGCCCTTAGTAGTGTTATTGATAAACTTAAGAGCCTTCTGGGTTAGACCAAAGGTGATTGTGTCATTTGTATACTTCCAGGATGCCCATAGGCAATCTCCTCTTACCCCATTGTGCCCCCTACCTTTCAGCAACTAGTATATTGTGGCAAACTGTCTCTAAACATGGAGTTCTTCTTTTGTCCTCATTAATAGACTGATAGAAAAATTCATTCCACTGGGTGGTTCCAAGTTCTGGTGTTACGGACACGAGAAAAAGTCTGGTGCTCAAGGCAATTTACAACAAAATTAAAACATACATAAAACAAATCTGATACATTTTCTGTATGCATACATTTGAATCTGTATCTACTCACAGCCCAACCTTGAGCTGCGCATGGCTGCAGTGGCACCAAAAATGGCTGCCACCATATCCTGCACTCTTTGGGCAGTCACCTGCGGCTCCTCGAGAGAAGGGGACTTTTGTCCCCTTCCCCGGGTAAATAGAATAGTCCCACAATGGGGCTACTCAATTCACTGCCAACGAAAAGATCCGTGGTGAATCAAGAGCCTCCATGTAGGGTGGCGAGCCCAACACGGAGGCTCTGGATCCAGTGGAGTGTCACTCCACTGGTCCCGCCTCCCTCCCTCCCGCCTCCCTTCCCCCCTGCATGCCTCTCCCCACCTCCTGCCTCCCTGTAATGCCTCCTCCCCACCCTCTCCCTGCCCTCTTCACACCTCCTCCCCGCCGCCCCCCACGCCCTCGGGGTGCCAGGTGACACAGCCTCCCCAGCCGTTGGAAGGGCTCCCAAGTACAGGCAGAGGTGGCGGTGGCGTGGCAGGCATGGTGGTGCCACCCCACAGGCATGGCGCCCTAGGGCTTTTGCCCCCTGACTCCCCCCCAGGACCACCACTACAGTGAACACCTTTCTTGTTCAGTGTCTTCTCTATCATGCTGTTCAGACACAGGCATTTCTTGAAGGCGCAAATCTCAAGAGTTTGTGGTTTTATTACAGCAGCATCTGAGTTAACTGCTCAGTGTGGCTGTTCTGTTATGATGGAGATGTTTCCTTGTTTAGTGGAGATAAGCACTAACACATAAAGTTTATGTATAGGGGTGCACAAAACACATATCCATGGAAAGGCAACAAAGTGTCTTACAGCCAAATCCTAACTAATTTTCCAGTGCAAATGTAGCTGTGCCACTAGGGCAGTCATGGAGGCCTCCTCAAGGTAAGGGAACATTTTTTTCCATACCTCAGGGCTGTATTGCGGTTGCATCCATGCTGGAAAGTTGGTTAGGTTGGACTGTGATCAGAGACTTACAATTTCCCAAACAATTTCGGTGCATGCAAGGTTCATGTGTTTTCTCTCTCAAAAACTTGTGGATGCAAATCCTCTTCATTCCCCATTTCCTCCTGCCATGGGCAGTAATGCCAATGTTATCTCAAAAGTTGTTTTCAGAAAATGCTTGGACTACACTTGGAGGCAGGGGGTGCTTTTTTGTTTTGGTTTTATTAATAACTCATTATATTCTTATTTTCTCCCATGTGTTTTTTGTTGTCTCTTTAGCCAGTGAACCGAAATAAAGTGTTTTTTTGGTTTGCTTTTTAAATAATACCAAAGAAATTTATAACTGCTTTTCACTTTAGCTTGTGCCTCCTTACTCTTTTCTATGAAAAAGCTGCTAGACTAAGTAGTCAGCTGGTTCTCATGTTGTGTGGGACACTTTGTGGCATTTACAGATCTGGGCTGTTTTTGTGCAAGGCAACAGGAGAGCTACAATCATGTTTGAACTGCCCCATGACTAAAGAATGTGACATTACCTGGGATTAAATCCTTTGCAGCATATGCAAAACAATATAATGGCCAGTTGTAAGCACTGTTTAGCATTGTATATTTCTCCATTCCAACTTGCTGTTTCTTAACCCCAACAGTTCCAAGTTCAGTTTCCAACATCAGCATTATAGAGGTCAGCACAACGGTGGTCATCTTATCCTGGAGAAATCCTGATGCTGCTTCTCATTCCTACGTCTATAGGATTCACACCAGTGGAGGAAATAGAACTGTTAACAACACATTCTCTAGTCATGATGCTACCATTTCAGAGCTAACACCTGGTACAATGTATACTTTCAACATATACTCTGTAGCAGCAGATAAGAAAACTGAAGGAAGTCCACGGGATGCAAGCATCACCACAGGTAAGCTTTTTAAATGAATATATTTCTCTTATGTGTATCTATACATGTGCTTCTGTATATATCTCAGCTGAGGGGTTTTTGGTGTGTTCTATTGCTAAACTGCTGTTTTTAATTTATATGGCTATCAAAACTAGTACATGGTTTGAACAGAAATGGTATCTCCTCTTGGCCTCAGAAAATGGGTGTGTTCCAGTTTTTCTTGGTTCCCATTCGGGTTGTATTCTGTGTAAACATTCATAGAATGATATCAGTTAACTGAGTGGTGGATTATGGGTTTTAAATAAATGGGATCCGAATAATAGTTTTTGTTCTGTTTTACCTTTTTGTTTAATACATGATTTGGGTAGATCTTTTAGTGAATTCCAGAATGAAACCCTTAAACTTCCTTATGAGTTGCTGTATAGTAGTTTAAAGCATGCTTCTGCATGTACCCACTTGGGTGCACAAACTTGTTCCAGTTACAATGGGTAGTAAGGAAAAGAACTGGCCACTGGCTTATAGCTGCAGAAATGGAAGTCACCGTTTTGCACCATTGCCACAAAAGCCAAACTATTGGATTGGCTGTTTACTTGAACTAAGGACCACTTTATGATCCCTACTCAGATGGCTTGTAGGTATGGAAATTTTGTGCAACCTGTATATGGATCGGCACAGGGGTTTGGGGAGGGTGTTCCATGGGCATTCTGGGGTGGGTGGAAGAGGGCAGGTGGACCAGTGGGCAGAACAGCCCCAGGAGCGGGGTGGGACCAACCTCCGGCACTTAAACCAGATCCTAACCCCCCCCCCCAAGTAACCCAGCTTAACACCAAGCTTAATACCCAACGATTTAGCTGGCACAAATCCGAGTAGCCCCATTGCAATGGCTAGGAGAGTGCTTGGGGTTAAAGGAAAAATATTCCCTTGCCCAAGTTGCACCTTACAGTGCATTCCTAACAATTAGTTAGGCTAGCACAAGTCCCAGGAGGGTTGCAAACGTGCCGTGAAGTACATTTTCACCTCCTCAGGAGCAAGCTGCGCCAGTGCGCAGAGGTGCGCTGGCACATGGAGGCTGAATCCAGCCTCCATGGTGGCTTGTGGAGTGAGTCTCTGGGGTGGGCGCAGAAGAGCTGGGAGGAAGGTGTTCCGCGGTGGGGGGAGGGCCAGCAGTGGGTGGCATGGAGTAGGAGGCGGGGCTTGGATCTGGCTGTTATGCCAGATCCCAACCTCCGCAAGCAACACACAATGGTTTGAAGCCGCTTCACTTTCCTTGGACTTGTGCCACCTCCTGAAGTGGCACAAGTCCGAGGAGGCCCATAGGGACTGCAGTGGCTTTCCCAGGGGTAAGGGGAAGAGTTTCCCCTTACCTTCGGCTGAGCCACTGTGGAGCTCTATCTCGCCCTGGATACAGCGCAAGCCTCCTGGCTTGTCTGTTCCAGCGCAAGATAGAATTGACCCATAGTCACCTCCAACCCTGTGCTGGTTACAGCGCAGACCAGCTGGCCTGCTTGTTCCAGTGCAGGTTAGGACTGGGCTGTATGTAAAGTAACTGTTAATGTATCTGCTTGCACAAGTCCAAGAAGCCCTGTGTGGAGGGTAAAGGCTCAGGAGAGGAAATAGGATATGGTGTAAGACAGCACCCCTGATCATGCCCCCTCTCAGGCCTGATCCGTCCCCTTTCTGCCCTAACTCTGCCCTCCCCCACCCCTGCACCACTTGGAGCTCCTACCTGCTCTTTAGGGTGCTGCTCTGGATCTGACACTGGTGGGATGATGCAGGCCTTCCCACCTGCGCAGCCTGCCTGCAGGCTGCTCCACACATGCTTTACGGCAGTGGTTCCCAACCCACAGAGCCCACAGACCACTGATGCAAAAATTGGAATTGCTGTGGACCACATCCAACCCCCTGCACTCAATGAATACAATTAAATTTGGAATAATTGGAGATTTATTAGATGTATTATATTCAGAGAAGATTTGTTGGTTGCTGCTTTCATTGTCAGCTGCAACTGCAAGGCAGTCTGTTCTGCGCCCTCTCTGGTGGTCCATGGGGAAGTGTCTCCCAAGCAATTACTCCCCCATGGACTATTAGAGAGGGCGGAGAATGTACAAACCATAGCTACAGCCGATACTTGTGATTTTTCCCCCCCTGAGACCTCACAGACCACTTTTCAGAGTCTCACGGACCACCTGTGGTTTATGGACCATGGGTTGGAGACTAGTGCTTTACAGCATGTTTGTGGTGCCTTAGGCCAGTGCCGTGGTCACCATGCCAGAGGAAACCTCTTTTTCTAATTTAAGTTTGATGTGTGCCAATACATGGATCAGAACCATATTCAGAGTGCAATCCCAAATTTGATTGCACTCTGAATATCTGACTGATCCTTATATTTGGCATACATCATACTTAAATTAGAAAAAACAGTTTCAATTGTGTGTTTTTTTCCTGGTTTAGTATACTTGGGCTGGAAATGATTTGGTAATTTACATAATCTATCATCTAGAAATTTTATTTTATCCAAGTTCAAGTTGCCCATTCTCCTTGTGCAACAATGTGATGTTGGAACTTTTCTGCTTTATTCTATCTGATTTGCTGGGATGAAAGACCTGGAACCAAGTTATATGGAAATGACATGTAAAAAAGCAGAGCAGGAGGAAATAAGGAGTTTGATAAATGGAATAGTACAGAGCAAAGTAATATATATATATATTTCTCAATAGCCAATGTGACTGGTACACTTCTTTGCCTCCTCTACTCTTTTTATTGTAGATCCAGAATCAGTGGGTAAACTGGATTGTACATTAGTGTTCAAGAAACCAGAATTATATCTAAACTGGAGTAGACCAGCTGGAAGATATGATAATTTCAGTATGAAAATCTGCAATGAGAATTGGACCAAAGTGAACTATTATACCGCAGAGCAACAGGCCACCACATTAACAAATTTGAATTACTTTACCAACTACAATGTTAGCATTGTAACCCATTCATTTATGAAGAAGAGCATTCCTCGAGAAGTTACATGCCTCACAAGTATTGGTGGTAGGTACAAAGTCTCTTCTTATCTGACTTGATGGGGGGGGGGGTAAGAAGATTAGTTCTTGGAGAGAGGATAATCATGGATAGCAATTTATGTATTGCAGAACCACTGGCATTGCATGTAAATTGTCATTTTACAGTTTAAAGTGTGTACATGAGAACTTCTGCGTATGTGATTTGGGGTTGTGTGGTTTGATTTGTTAAAAAAAAAAAGTTAATTTAATTGTTATGAGAACTGCTTTGTCCCTTGCAGCTTTCCACTAAAAAAATTGCTTGACTGGAGATTGAGTCTTATCAGCTGTTTGTCCATTGCCCCCCAAACCAATGTTTGATGATGTGCCAGCTTATTCATTTCAGTTCCCACCCCCTTCTAGAGTCTTGGGATGAATAATAATAGTTGAAAATAAAACAATAGAAGTAGAGTAGCAGAATAGTTTGCTTAATTCTGGCAGTTGAATGTCAGCCCAATAGGAGAATCTTGCAGCTGTTCCAGAAAACATTAAGCTTGGGTTTTGAGGAATTTCTAGGGCAGTGGTTCCCAAACTTGTGAGCCGTGGCTCCCTGGGAACCCATGGAAACCAGCCAGGGGAGCCATGGAATCCTCGCAAAACCCACTGCCCTATACTGTGTACAGGGTTGTAGCCCTAGTGAGAAGCTGTGGCCCATGGCACAGTAGGTCAAGGAAGCCACCATTCAAAACTGTTTGGGAATCACTTAGTGGAAAAGAGTCTCACCATGAAAGTTTCTCTATATACTGTTGAAGTTTGAACTTGGTGTAAAGGTTAATAAAACTTTCACAGCAGAATGATGGTTCCTGTTTATTACTGCCTTTGTTGTTTCTGTGCTTATTTTCTTATAGCCCAATCCTATGCATGTGTACTCCGAATTAAGCCCCATTATAGTCCAAGGGGCTTACTCCCAGGTAAGTGAGGATTGCTGTCTGAGGCTGCAATCCAGTGCATAATTACATGGGAGTAAGTCCCACTGAATTCAGTGGAACTTATTTCTGAGCAGACAAGCATAGGATTGTACTGTTAATTTGGCAAATGTCTACCATAATTGAAATTTGCCAGTTGGAGATGCTATATATAATGTAATATAGAGCACCTGAAGATCTAGGGATGATCTGCAAGCTACAGCATCCATGCTATGCACCTCCTTGTTGCAGTGCTACTTACCACGTGCAAACTTAACATAATATGGTCTTTGTGCCATTGACATGCATCCCTTTCAGCTGCTGAGGGGTGTGCAGCCTCCATACAAAACATAGTGCAATGCGAATGGCAGCTTGCTAAACTCATTAACAGCCCAGTCCTAATTTCTTGCACTGTGATCCGGCAGTGTTGGAACAGCCTCTGCTGTATTCAGCACAGGAAAAGAGGCTGTTGGATGTCTCCCTGAGGTAAGGGAACACATGTCCCCTCACCCCGGTAAAAGCCCAGCAGCTGCAATGGGGCTACTCAGCCTGTGCCAGCAAAATTGCTGGCACAAGTCTGAGCAGCCTCACGTTGGGATTTCAGGGCTGGAAGGGGGGTAGGATATGATGGTAGCATTCCCACACCTCCCCACCTCATTACATCCCCTCCCTGCTCCCTTTCCACTCTCCCCCTCACCTCCACTGGTCTGTGTGGAGCTTATCGGCTCCAACATGCACTGGCCCTCCACTGGTGCCAGCAGAACAGTGCAGGCCGTCCACACAATCAGTGGCACCACTGTCGATTGTGCTGTTACAATGTACATTGCAGTACATTTGTGACAGTGTGCTTGCTCTGCTGGCACTAACACGAATAGGATTGTACCATAAGAATCACTGGGGACCAAAGCCACCACTACAGAGAAGGTATTTTAGCCAGTCTCAAAATTGTTGATGTAATATATCTAACTAGGTTGCTCATTGTCCATTCAAGCTGTTGTGGTTGTTGTTGTTAATGAAGATCAAGCACAGCATTGTGTTTCTTCAAAAAGAGGTTTGAGTACCTTTTTAACAGCTGCTTTCCTCTCTTTTCATAACTTGATAAACTCAGTGCTACATCTCTGTTTTTCAGATCCTCCACCTTTAACTGATTCCCCTGTTGTTGTGGCTACCACTTATAATTCTTTGAAAGTTCAGTTCAATAGTTTTGATTCATCTCATGGACCCTTAAAAGCATATGCCATAATAATCTCAAAATCACCAGGTAAAAATGTTGTTTATTAAGGTCTATACCAATGTTCCTCAATCAGTGGTACTCATACCACCGGTGGTAATGGAGGTGTTGTCCAGTGGTACTCGCAGGACCTCCAGACCCCTGCCGCTTGGCAGCTAGATCAGCAATGCAATGTGACAGGCAGTGATCAGAAGCTTGACTTGGCATTCAGAGCTCCAGCATGCTCAGAAAAGCCCTCTTGTTCGTCCAAAGTTTCTTACTGGTGTTTGTTGTGTTGCATCTGACCCCCCAATCCAGAAGTAACTGGTGAGGAGCAGTATCTCCAGTAGGTGGACCATGTAGAGTGGAGTAGTGGGGGACAAACATTGAGAAACACTGATCTATACATTAAAAACTGAGAGTTCTGCACCCTCCTTTTTTGTTTTAAAACAGAGTTTGAAAATTAGATTTTGAGCCAGAGTTTAGGTTCATTACGTTCAAGCATCATTTTTTGTTGTTTCTCAGTTAGGAGCACTGTTGGGTAGCTGTGGGTATTGCATGCATTAAGGCTGTTCTCCCTGCAGTAATGACTACCCACTAAGATATTCTGCTGCTGGTGTTGGAATGTTGCATGAAAGGAAATATCTACGTGTGTGTGTTCTTTGATTTGGAAGGACCCTTTAATATTAAAAGAGTTTAGCCTAAAATAGTGTTGTGGTATATCATGGCATGTGGTATAGTGATGTAGGGGAATCATAAAGGGAGGTTTGGTTGAGATGGTAGATTCTTGGCACCTGTCTGCCCGATTAAGTTAGAACCCCATCAGAGCTCAGGCCTAATTTTAATTTGATCTATTTCTCTGCTTAGTTAGGAAGTTAAAAATCAGTCTTTTGCCACTTGGGTTGTTCTTGCTTGTGCAGTCTTTGAACTCGTGAGTGTTTGTCCTCATGTCTCCTTAGGGTCATGTAAATACATAGCTTGCATCTGTTGTTCTAGCAACAACAGTTATTGTGAGACTCAACAAGAATATATGTCTTTTGTTGGTCAATTATGTTTCAACCATGTTGGAATCTTAAGATTCTGATGAACTCCCATGGAGTGCTTGAGAATGCCAAGGGAATTGCTGAGGAATATGAGACCACCTCTCCAGAGGCCTGGCCATATGCATGAACATTTCTCTGTGTCTCCTGTCTCCATCAGGAGGAGGGAGTTGGGAAGCCATTCCCAGATGAAGCACAATCAAAGTTAGAGAAGACAGAGCTGGTGGGAACCAGCAAATCAGTGCTAAGAGGGGGCCATTTATTTGACTTCCTCAGAGCCCAGATATTCATTCAAGCATCCAGGGCATTGGATACTTTTTTCTTCCTTGGGGGAAAAAAAAAAATCACCCATTATGTTGTCTGGGCTATATGTCAGTTCATGTTGACATCTCAAGATCCTGGTCCAGTGCTCTCTTGGTGTTCAGTAAAACAAAGGACTTGGACAACAAAAGGGCAATATGCCCAATTTAAGACAGTCTCTACTAAGAAACTTTTTTTTATCCCAAGCAGCTCAGGACTCTGAAGGAAATTACTTTTGGGTTTAGTACACTCTGGAGAGTAGTATACATGCCATTTATAAGATTTAATAAGCCAATTTTCTTTTAAAATTTGCACTTTAGCCTACATTGCTCAGAAAGATTTAAACATAAAATTTTGTGCCAGTATGAAACTGATACACATTTTAACCATCCAAAGATTTACCAGAACAATGACAACTATAATAAATAGGAGAGTATTCAACAACAGTATATATTTCATTCAGTCTATTTCAGACAATGGGAGTAAGTAATGGGAGTTCAATGGCCTATTGAACTCAGTGAGGCTTACCTCTGAGTAGACATGCATAAGATTGGACTGTAAGTCCTGTTGATGTCACTGTCAATCCCATTAACTTTCTTAGGCTGCAATGTAACCACACTTTCCTGAAAGTAAACCCCATTGAACAAAATAGGACTTTCTTCTGAGTAGACCTGGTTAGGATTGTGCCCTCAGTTAACTAAACTTTCTCAGACTAACTAAACTTGGGCCACATCCCACAAGGTTTCATTTTCTGGAAGTAGCTGGTGAATATTTGACTGCTAACATGCTTCAACACCATAGATGCCACCTAGTCACACTGCCTCATTTTTTAAAAGGCAGCGTATCAATAATATACAGGGTGTTCACAAAAACACTCCCTGATTTCAAACAGGTATAGCATGCAAATCAGGGAGTGTTTTTGTGGACACCCTGTATATTCAGATTTTGCTTTTTAATATTTTTTTTTCCCTTATAGGTATAAACCTTAATGAGTCCTTGAAATATACATATAATGATTTCATGAGTAAGAAAGCAGATGCTTATGTTGCGCACGTCACAGATGTAAACAAGCGTTCGTCCCTCTCCAACAGTCAGCATCTTGATATTCTAGTAGGAAGTGGATCCAAAACGCATGGCTATATCAATGGGCAGTTAGAGCCTCTTGGTTCATACAGGTATCTTTTAAATGAAATTTCTCGTTCTGTTTTTCTGAATCTTTTATTGGACCAAAACCCATCTGAGAAATGAGTGCTCTGCATTTCTCACCAAACCATTATCTTTCTCCCCCACCTTTCAACAGGGCATGTGTTGCTGGTTTCACTCATATTGACTTTGTGAAGGAGCCTACTGAACTCATCGATGCAGAGACAAGTTATTTCTCATTTTCACCCATTTCTGACGTTGTCACCCTACCTCAGAATCCAGGTACAATTTACAGTTGTTGTGAACCCAATTTGTTCCTCCTTTTTAAGACCCTTGGTCTAACTATCCATTCACTTAGATTAGGAAGAAGATAGGTACATGGCTTTGTAGTGAAATTCTTCTTTATTCTTAAGATAACGTAACAGGAAGGTTTGCTGGATAAATTTTATATATAGGATAATGCATGCCCATGCCTATGAGTTCATATGCTAAGACTGCAGTCCTTAACACGCTGACCTGGGAGTAAGTCTTGCTGTACTCAGTGGTGTTTATTTCTGAGCAGATGTGCATAAAATCACACTATAAAAGAGTCACTCACAAGATCAAGCATAATGGGCATTATCAGGCTTTGGGTGTTCTTTGTAATTGTGTACCTATATGTCTGCATAATCCACTTTCTGGAGATCCTACTTCCATTTGCTTAATTTAGGATTCTGCTTTACCTGCCTTAGCATAAACTACTATAGGTTGGGCATCACTTATCCAAAGTGCTTGGGTTCAGAAGAGTTTTGTATTTTGGATTTTTCCATATTTTAGAATACTTGCATTTATATAATGAGTGATATTGGGGATGGGACCCAAGTCTAAACACAAAATTCATTTGTTTCATATACCCCTTATACACATACCCTGAAGGTAATTTTATACAACATTTTCAATAATTTTGTGCATGAAACAAGGTTTGTGCATGAAACACAGTTTGTGATTTTATTTCTTTAGGCAAAAAAAAATTATATTACTCAAAAATGTTCTGTATTTTGGAATATTTCATATTCTGGAATTGAGATAAGGGGTACTCAACCTGTATAAGCATCATAAGCAATTAAAATGATTTGCAAACTGCTGAAACAAAGCCCTGGTTTCATTCAAACAAAGTGGTTTGATTTTAATATATGCCCCCTCCATATGTGTAAACGATTTGTACCACATCTCCAACATGCGTCACCACATGTAGGTCATATCCTGCCATGTTTTGGGAGAGTTAGAGCCCAATCCTGAGCTCTTTAGTGCCAGCAGTACGAGTGTACCACTGGTACTGGGTGTCGTAGATGTACCATAAGGCATGTTGCAACACCCACAGAGGAGGGCCACTGGCGCTGGGCCAGCACCAATCGCTGCTGAGCCTCAGCGTCTCTCAGAGGGCCAGCCGGTGCTCCAGCAGTGCCAACCGACTGTAAGTAGTATTGGGGGGAGGGGGGAGGCAGGGAGTGAGTAGAATGGGGCAGGGGGAGGCTCTGGAGCAGAGGAGGAACTGGGGCGGGAGGGGGTGGAACTGGCAGAGCTCTGTTCTGCTGGATGCTGGAAGGCCCAACACGGAGTCTCTCAAGTATGCGCCGGCAAAATAGCTGGCGCAGACCTGAGACGCCCCATTGCAGAGCTTGGGGTTTTCCCGCAAGGAGATGTCCGGCGGCTGCCACAGGGCCGCAGGATGCAGTGGTAGCTGCTTTGGCAGCGGTGGTGCCTTTAAGATTGGGCTGTTAGTTACCATCTTGATACCCATTTGCTTCAATGATTTCCTTTTAAGTTGACGTTGACTGGAAGTACTGGAATATGCTAGATTTTTTCCCCAGATTGCTTCAGATGTGATGACATGTAAATCTTTTCCTCAATTTTGTTGGAAAAGATTTATATAATCCATTTGAATTAGTAATTACACAGTTTGCTAAAGTTTATTCCATATTTAAAGAAGGACAACCAAGCAAAAATCTCTGCTCCAAATAAACTGAATTGCTGCTAACTGGAAATACCATACTAGCAGATGGTTGTGGAACTGTAGTAGCACTTACGATCTTTTAGAACTTCTTGTAGTGATTATTGTCTTGTTTATGACCTACCCTCATGAAATGTTTTCTGTTCCTTTTTAAGCTGTCATCACAGGAGCTGTTTGTGGATGTCTCCTGGGTGCTGCTGCTATTGCTGTAGTCGTGGGTTTCATCTTCTGGAAAAAAAGAAGGTAGCACAACACTAGCTATTCAATTATTATTTACAAATACACCCTTCTGTTTATTGTTTCATTATGCAGGCCTTGTCTGCTTCTGTTGAAACCTGTGATCTTTTAAAAGACTGGGTATATCTGCACTAAAAATTTTAACCCATTTTAAACTTGTTTAGCTGTCATGACTCCAAACCAGGGAATACTGTGATTTGCAGTTCTACCAAGAGACTAACAATTGCTACTAGAGAATTATCAGCACTCTTGCCGAACCCAGATTTCAAAATTCCTCGGAAAAAACCAGGATAATTCTGCCAGTTTCTTGACTGTGTGCAGTATTGATGTGTCCTTAAATAAACTCTGAGGGTTTGAAAGTATTCCTGAAACTGGGAAGTTCCCATTCCAAAAATGTAATGCCATGATGTCCACTTTCAACATGAAAATAAGAAATACACTTTGCCAAAGCAATGACTGGTTTTGGGACACCAGGAGGACTTTGTATTTGTAAATATTTGTATTCTTAGAGACTTGTAAATATTTGTATTCTTAGGAAATCAGTTTGATTTTCATAATAGCAGTCTAGACAAAATTGCCCCACAGTCAGGTTGACCTGAGAACTTTCTACTTTCATATGTAGCCTGGCTGGCTTACTTCCTAGAAAGATCTGGATTCTCTGCTCCACAGTTCTTTCTGGCAAAGTATAATAGGACAAGGGTACAATCCTAACCAGCTTTCCAGCACTGGCTGTGGCAGTGGGGCATGTGCTGCATCCTGCAGTTGCAGGAGGAGCAAGTCACAGAGGCCTCCTCAAGGTAAGGCAGTGTTTGTTCCCTTACCTCATAGCTGCATTACACTTACCTTGGTACTGAAAAGTTGGTTAGGATTGTGCCATAAGTGGTTTATTTTTCAGGGGGAGGTGGGTAGATGTGGCAGAGGATGCTGATACTTGCCAATCTTTCATAGATAGAATTATTGTATATCTATTAAAATCACATATTGCTTATAAATAGGGATTTATGGAGGGCTGTGTGTTTGCTTTGGAACTAAACAAATCTTTTTTAAAATCTTTAATTCTTCAGGAAACGTAGAAGAAATAATGATGTGATATTTACTCCAATTGAGTGAGTCTCTCTTGTATATATTTTATGCATTTAAAGAAATGTTTTTTATTTGAGCGTAAGCCACCATAGGTGGCATTGTTAAAAAAGCAAGATAGGGTAAAAAAATTGTAAACATTTTTAAAACCACCAAAGAAGTTAAAATTGAACTGACCTCAGTTCTGAGGATGCAGTCAATTTTTGGAATCTCTGCTCTTACATTGCCTTCTGTCTTCGCTTCATTAAAAAAGGGGACGGGAGTTGCATAAGTTCTGGAACAATTTTAGTGCTTTTAGGGCATAATCCTGCCCTTCACTTGGGCCACTGCAAGTCCCTTGCACCGGCCCAGGAGGGTAGCAAACATGCCATAAGGAACAAGGCTCCACAACGACTGAGCAACCAAGCCTTGAGTCAGCGTGGCTAGGCCAACGCAAGGCTCTGAGGTAGGCAGGGAAGGGGCGGGAGGGAGACGTTCCTGGGCGGGGGGTGGGCAAATGGTGGGTGGCCCAGGGTGGGCAGGCAAGAAGCAGGAGGTGGGTTCTGGCAGTTATGCAGGAACCCAACCCCTGGGGAGATCAGAGCAGCTTGAAGCCGCTCCGCTCTCCTCAGACTTGTGCCACCTCAAGAGGTGGCACAAGTCCGAGGAAACCCGTAGGGGCAAGGGTGCCTTACCCAGAGATAAGGGGAACAGTTTCCCCTTGCCTCTGGCTGTGCTGGATACAGCGCAAGCCTCCTGGCTTGCCTGTTCCAGCACAGGGTAGGATTGCGCCCTAAAAGTATGTTAGGGCATTGCATCTTTCGGAGGTTCAGATATACCTGTATTAATGTTGTTTGTTTTTAGTTGGTGTTCTTATACTACACATGCGCATTGCAAACTAAATTTTCTTTTTTTTAATTAATTTTTTTATTATTTTCCAAAATAAAAACAAACAACAAATATAAACAAACACATAACAAACACAGACTCAATACACAACACCAAAAAACACACAAAAACATACCGTTGAAGAGTGCAGGCAATCATATATCAATATATCTAATCAATCAATACATATCTTCTAATCTTGTTCCTCTTCTAGTTTAACCTCTTAATATCACTTATCTATCATATCATATCCTGTATAATATATCATGTATACAATATATTCATCTAAATGCCCTGTCTTATACATCTACAACTTCATTTTCAACCAAGCATAAATGGTCTCCATTGCTCTATCTGTGTCGGTTTACGCTGTTGATCCAAAATATCTGTAAGCCTATCCATTTCCACCACATTCGTTATTTTCTCTATTAATTCATCTTTCGTTGGAATTTTAATATCTTTCCAGTATCTAGCATATAAAATCATTGCAGCAGTTAATATCATAATAACTAAATACACATCATTTTCTTTATCTATAATATCTAAGGTGATATTAAGCAAAAATAACTCTGGTTTCAGTGGTATCATAAATCCAACAATCTTTTGTATTAGATTTCTTACCATTTTCCAGTATGTTTGCATTTTTTTACACGTCCACCACATATGATAAAACATCCCTTCTTCATATTTACACTTCCAACAATTGTTTGATATGTTCTGATTCATTTTTAGCAGTTTTACTGGTGTCATGTACCATCTATAAAACTTTATATATATTTTCTTTAAAATTTGTTGCTCTAGTGAATTTTATATTATATTTCCAAATCTGTTCTCATTGTTCTAATGTAATATTATGGCCTATATTTTGTACCCATTTTATCATACATTCTTTTATTGTTTCTTCATGCATCTCAAAATCCAATAGGAACATATACATTCTTTTGATATATTTTTCTTTTGTTTCTAAGAGTATTCTATCAAATGGTGTCTGTTCTGAATAGAATCCTTCTTGTTTATCTTTCCCAAATTTTGAATCAAGTTGCAAGCGAGTCCACCAGTCCATCTCCACACCCTGTCTTAACAGTTCTTCTTTTGTCTTTAATTGCCCATCTTTCTTCAATAAACTTTCATATCTAAGCATTTTTGTTGTCTCTAATCACAGGCACTCCAAGCTCTCTACAGGAAAACAAAACTGAACGTTTCAAAGCAAAGTTTATATTCCAAAACGATTAATTTGTAATCTAACGAGTTTTAGATTTGTAAAGTTAGAGTTATGCTCTCATATTTCCATAACAAGCTCGGCAGGTCTCCTGCAAAGCTTCTTCTCACACAAGCAAACAAATGAGCGGAGAAAGCCTCCCCTCTCTTCCTCTTCCCAGAGGGGGAAAACCTGCCCCTCCTTCTTCCCTTGGGCAAAAGCTTAATCAAGCAGTCAATTAATCAATCAATGCCAGACACATACAATGGAACAACACTCACTTAGTTCTTCCAACATCTTTCCCTGCTTGGGGCCTTCAGCTTAGTTTCAGCATGAATCCTCACCAACACCGACACTGATGGCTGGGTTCCCTTGGAGAAAAAACAGCCCCTAGCTGGGCCCTTCCTCTCCGAAACTATACACCATCTGTAGGATCGAATCTCTCCTGATCACAGATCCTTGGATCTCCTCAGACCCTTGGTTTTATGGGAGGAAATAGCATGCTTTCCCAAGAGCTTTCAAGAGCTCAGAAATGCACAGCCATTCAGTTGCCTCTGGCCCCACCCCCCTCCAACTGCAAACTAAATTTCTGAAGTTGTGAGGCCAATGGTGTTCTGTTGCACTGGTATATAGATACTGAAAGGTATGCAAAGGGAAAGAAACTGAGAGAAATAATCAGTTGGCAATAACTTAGCTTCAGTTATGCAGAAGATGAACTTTAAGCTGTGTTTTTGCTCCTTTACTTTATTGGGTGCATCACAGTAGGGAGTGCTGTGTAATCTTCTCTAAATCTAGGAGTTTTGTATAAGACAGTTCAGAAGCTGCAAGTGGTGCAGAATGCGGCAGCCAGGGTGGTTGCTGGAGCTAGGCAGCTTGATTCTGTCTGTCCGCTGCTTCAGCAACTGCACTTGGCTGCCCATTCGTTTCCAGGCCCAATTCAAGGTGCTGGTTTTGACCTTTAAAGCCCTTCACAGGTTAAGAACATAAGAACACCCCCACTGGATCAGGCCATAGGCCCGCCCAGATTCCTGTATCTCACAGCGAACCACCAAATGCCCCATTTGGGGCCAGTTATGCGCCTTTTCCCATATATTCCTACCCCTGCTAATTGGGCAAGAGGGACTTTTTCAAGTGGGTGCTCCTTTTTTTAGCAAGGGGAGAGTAACTGGCCCGCCTCACCCCAGCACTGTCTGTTCTAGTGGCTGTCTGCTGGTATTCATTTGCATCTTTTTAGATTGTGAGCCCTTTTGGGACAGGGAGCCATTTAGTTATTTGATTTTTCTCTATAAACCGCTTTGTGAACTTTTAGTTGAAAAGCAGTATATAAATACTGTTAATAATAATAATAATAATAATAATAATAATAATAATAATAATAATAATAATAATAATAATATTCCTCTTAGGTCATCTGAGGGGCTTTCCTGCAAGTGCCACCTTTCTCCCCAGTTAGGGGGATGGTGGCACAGGGGCAAGCCTTCTCGGTAGTAGTGCCACAATTATGGAACTCGCTGCCAGGGGAATTAAAATCTACCCCCTCTCTCATGGTGTTTTGGCGAGGGCTTTAAAACATTTTTGTTTTGTTTGGAATTGCTGCCTCCTGTGCCTCTGTAACAGTTCCTTGAATGTTTTTGCCCTTCTCCAATTGCTGTTTTTCCCCTCTATTGTATTTCCAGTTTATTTTCTATTGTTATATTGTACAATATTGTTATATTGTATCGTATCTTTTATTCTGTTGTATATGGTGTGTGTGCATGTGTGTGTATTTTAATCTATAAATTGTAAGCTGGCTTGGGCATCTGCTTCAGCAGAGGAAAGGTGGAGAAAAATCTTTTAAATAAATAAATAAATGTAATTTATTTAGCTCCTTTCATAAATGTTATAACTAATGGGTGTAATTTTTTTTCTTTCTCTGCTCTTTCTTCTCCAGACCTAAAAAGTAAGTAAATAATTTACTATCCTTTGGATAGATAATATCACTGCTGACACTAATGTCTCCCATTGTGTGTTATATTTCTGTTTAGCTTTCAACAATTGTTTAATGTTTGTTGCTTGCAAATACATTTGCATTATGAACTGTCTGTGTTTAACTCTTCAACTACCAAGGTATTTTCTTGTTTTGTAAATTGAGTTTCTGTGGTGTCTAGTTCTCAGCTATATTCTGCAACATAGTATACAAGCCAAGTTGTTGTGTTTGGAAACTTATGGGACAATGAAGCAGTTAATCCTTAATGCACTGCAGCAACTTTTGTGTAGTCACTATATATATCAGACAGTGGGTGAACACACAAAATGAGGTGGCTCTTTTTGTTTCTCGCAGATCAAAATTACTTAAAGTTGAAAACTTTGAGTCTTACTATAAGAAACAAAAAGCTGATTCAAACTGTGGATTTGCAGAAGAGTATGAGGTAAGTCTTGTAAATTTTCTTAGCTTTCTGTCTGATATGTCAATTTTTGAGTTTCTTCGCTTAAATTCTGCCCTCTGCAGAGGTAGTGTTAAGACCATCCCACCTTCACTACACAGTGGTACAAAATGAATGTGTGCCTTGGTTGCAAGTTCCTGCCACCTGAAAGGCTCCTATATTCTGAGGGGGGGGGGGGGGTTTGAATGTTTAAAGTGCCAAAAAGGAACAGTGAATAGGCCATGCTCAATGCAAAAAGATAAGCCTACCTAAAAATTAGGACAGCTGAATTAGACTCTCCCCTTGATCCAGTGATGTCTGTGTGTCATAAGGCCAAGTGTTCAACATAGTTTGCATGCCTTGAGACAAAATCATGTTGAATTACTTCTTTTTTAAACATAGGATCTAAGAATGGTTGGTGTAAATCAACCCAAATTTGCAGCTGAACTTACAGAGAACAAAGCAAAAAACAGATACAACAATGTCTTACCATGTAAGTTCCTTGGCCTTGTTTTTCTGTTTACTGTACTACACCTAAATGTGTCTTGAGCATTAGCACTCCGCTAAGCATTCTCTTCTTGGGTGAACCACAACTTCTGCCCTTGACTCCTCTTGGGAACCCTTCCCTGTGGGAGGAGTTGGAATGCTGTCATGCTTTTCATTTCTGTTTCATCTTTTGTAGGTTTTGTTTGATATGTTAATCATGCTTTTAAACAAATATGCTTTTACACACGCTTGTAGAAAGGGAGAGTATACATTCAATCACTTGGGAAATGAGCATTGTGAATTTTCACATTAATCTACTTCATTTGCTTAAGGAAGAAACGTCCTTATACCAAATCAGACCGCTGGTTCATCTAGCTCAGTACTGTTGACTCTGCCTGGCAGAAGTTAACCAGGATTACAGACAAGGGTCATTCCCAGCACTAACTGAACATGCCAGGGATTGAACGTGGGACCTTTTGCATGCAAAGTGTGCTATGTTGCTGAGCCAAAGCCTTGCCCTTCAACCATTTGGATCTGATAGAGAATGCCATTTTAGCTCTGATTTCCCAAAGTTTTAATCTTTAAATGAAGTAATACCATGCTAAAAATAAACAAAACTTATTTATAGGTAGTTTGTTTAAAATATTTCTGTCCCATGCAAGGCTCGGTTCCATTTCCTGTTGATTTCAAAGTGACACAAGTCATTTTGACTTTAAAAAGGTTCTAAATTTTTAATGCATGTGTGTGTGTGTGTGTGTGTGTGTGTGTGTGTGCCCACATGTGCCCTTGGGGGCAGCAGAATTTGGGGGGGGTACTAAGGAGGGCATCTTGGACTACTCCTCAGTACTCAGCATCTTTCAATCCCTCCCTTACCGGTTTTGAAAAGCAGTGGTTGATGAAAGAGAAAGATGGCAGATGTGGCAAGGGAAGAGTTGAAGTGCATATGCATGTTTAAGGGGGGGAATTTGAGTACTCTTTTGGAACCCATCTACACTTAGGTCAATTTGAAATTAATAGACCTCAGTTAGTTTCAGTTGTGCCTATTTTCCTCTGGATTATGACCAATATTTTAGAAGTAAATATATAAAGAAAAAATTCAGTACTTGCCTAGGCTTTTAAAAATACTTGACTTTGTTTTAATTAAACAAAGTGTTAATTTATTTAACACTTAAGTCTTAATATATATCCTTCCCATATATCTTTTTCCTGTATGTGGTCTTCTCTAAGAAGTAGATTTTCTTGATATTATATATTTCAAGAACTATATATTTACCACATTTTATATATTATACTGTGGGAAGAAAAAGGAAAAGATACTGACACAGAGATTTTATTTTTCTTTGCAGATGATATTTCTCGTGTTAAACTCTCAGTCCAAAACCATCCAACCAACGATTACATTAATGCAAACTATATGCCTGTAAGTCTTCTTGGCCTATTAAAAAATGGGGTATTTTAAGTGAAAATTTAAAATGATGGAAAAAAAATGTATTTAGACTGTCCTTTGCTTGCAGGGATATAATTCCAAGAAAGAATTCATTGCTGCACAAGGCCCTTTGCCTAATACGGTGCAAGACTTCTGGCGCATGATATGGGAGAAGAATATTTATACTATTGTTATGTTAACGAAATGTGTTGAGCAGGGCAGGGTAAGTTTTTGTTTAAATTTTGAAACCCATTGAAAACTTGATTATACCATAAACTGCGCATACCAGTGATACTGGAGATCATGTTTTTATTCCACTTTTCAGACAAAAACATGGCTCCTGAAGCATTTCACAGCAGTCATGTGCTGCTGCTGCTGTAGGCACCATACCTAAATTAAAATAGACAATAGAGGTCCCAGCCCTCAGGTTTTGAAATGAGAAAGTAGATAGCTCTGCACCGATATTATGAAGCCTGAGCCACAAAGGAAGCAATTATTTTATGACTGAAATAATCCTGCTTCCCTTTAGGATCAGACCATGATATAGATGTGCTTACTTTGAAGCTGTTTCTGTGAATGTCTTCCACCGTATTATTATATCTTTTAAGACATATTGCATGTCTTTTTAAATCCACTTTGAATACAGTAGCTCACATCCAGAGTAATGCTTCCATGTGCAAAACCATGCCCTGTGAAGACAAGTGGAACACTCTTTCTGTTGTTAGAGAGTGCTTGCATTCATAGAAGTGATTCCCTTACTTTCCTTCTACTCCTTCAGCCTTATAAAACCATTGTAATGTTCTGTTGTATAATGAAACTTATAATTTATTTTTTTAGACAAAAAGCGAGGAGTATTGGCCTAACAAACAGTCCAAGAATTATGGAGACATAACAGTAGCTATGACGTCAGAAATTGTCCTTCCAGAGTGGACAATAAGAGATTTCTCCATGGAAAAAGTGAGTTTTTCATACTGCATCTGCATATTGACATGATGAAGCATGATGAAGGGTTAATCCTTTCCTGAGAGTAACAGCACAATCTTATGCATGTCTATTCAGGAGTCCCATTTATTTCAGTGGGACATACTCTCAGGTAACTATACAGGACTGCACCCTAAACACAGTGCAATGTACTTCTGAGTAAATATGTTTAGGATTGTGCTATTAGTGCATCACTCTCAGTATCACTGTCACCACAGTTCTAACCAAAGTTTTAAAAATTGCATGTATAATTGCATTCCATCCATAGGGATGGAATGAGCTAAAGGGTGTTTTACTCTGTCTACTCTGAAGCAGGAAGCAGCATGAGCATGTGCACACCAACTGTGAACAGAGCTGGATTCAAAAACTGTTTGGCTGCAAAGTTTGTTAGATGTACTTGAGCCATTTTTCTTTAGCCTGACGCAGCGGTTTTCAAACTCTCGGGGAGAGTTTGAGCCACTCTAAGTTCTGGCCGGGGTGGGGGGAAGGCAGCGGCATGATCCCCAGGTTTGCGCTGTTCAGGGGGGCTGCAGGGGCTTGGGTGTACTTACCCGTGCCTCCTGCAGCCTCCTGGGGGTGCAGGGAGCCCTGTGCAACCTTCTGCAGGGCTTCCTGCAGCTTCAGAAGTGAAAGTGGAGCGATCCTGCTCCACTTCTGCTTTAGCGGAGGCAGGACGCTCCGCTCCGCTCCGCTTTCGCTTTCAAAGCTGCGGAGAGCCCTGCAGAAGGTCGTGCAGGGCTCCCCACACCCCCGGGAGGCTGCAGGAGGCTCGGGTACGTGTACCCAAGCCCCTGCAGCCCCCCTGAGCAGCACGATCCTGGGGATCGCGCCGCTGCCTCCTCCTTGCCTCCTGGCTGCCCCCGCCCCTTAAAGGGGCAGAGGCCAGGGCCCACAGGCTGGGGCATCATGACGCTCCAGTCAGAAAAGCCCTGACCTGAAGCATTACACATAGTTATCATCAGGGTAAAATAACAAACATTGCTTCCTTGCTTGGAAAAGGTAAGGTGCCAATGTGATTTGTCACAGGCTCTTGCTGACCTTTTGATTCTAATTATTCTGATTCTGAAAAACTGAATTTTGGAGTAGAGATTCTTTGCAAATGTAAGAGGTCTGGATTGGTCCTGTGTTTTATCTTTTCAGTGTAGTTTGTTGCCTAATTTTAAAATGCTGTATTGTACAGGTCCAGCCTTTTATACACAGATTTTTTATACAAGGTTTTGATTCAACACAAATGGCCACTGCAAATGAGGTTGAATGTGCTGATCCCTGGAGAAGGGGAAAAATGCACCCCTTTTAAAATGCTTTTCTTACTGTTGTAGGGATTATCTCAACATGATGAGAAGGAACCTTTAAACTAAAGGAAAACAGTCCTTTACAATAATTAGAGAGAGGGCAACCAGCTGACAATCCAGCAATCGTTCTCTCTCTAAGATACCCCCTCCCTTACCCCTGAACAGGTGACAGAAAGATAATCCTTTCTAAGAGCCTGGAGAGAGACTGATTGTTAGATTGTCATCTTAACATCACAAAGGTCAGCAAGGCTGTTTTTAAATCACTTGAGCAAAGAGACCTTGTTTTTTAAATTGATTTGCTATAATGGGACACCTGAGTTCTGGGAATGGAACCCACAGGAATAATGAGACTCAACCTGTATTTATTTGGTTCAGGTTTACCTTGACCCATAGAAAGGTCGTTGACCAGGCAACAATGCAATACAACTGTCAATTTCTTTAGTTCAATAAAACATGGTGAGCTGAGCATACATCTCCCTATTCCATTTGAATTTTATCAATTAAATTGCACTTGATAAGACCCAAACCAAACATGCAGGTATCCCATGAAAATGCTCCCAGGAAAGTGTGTATCAGATTGTAGCCTGAGTTGCATTTGTGGGTTTCAACTCATGTTGAATGAGAGATGCAACCATACGCTTACTGCAGTCTATTGCTTTCTTCGTGGAGTAAGCCAAGCCACGCTCCTCCCCATGTTTTCTGCACTTGTTCTCTTCAACTATGGAAGTGGGGTTCCTCCAAAGTGAAAAATGGTCTTCCTCTGCTTTGAAGTTTCCCCCATAATCAATCACAATGGGGGGGACAGAACTGATCAGCCAGTTTCCTAGAATAACTTTTGTGCTGCTCAGAAACAGGGAAGGAAGCTGTTGGGTGGAAGCGATTAATCACCTAAGCATAATTCATTAGTACCCAATGGTCAAATGCACTGCTGCTTCATTGTCTATTTACCCTTTGAGTCTGCATTAGGGGTGTGCTTTTTCCCCCTCCCAAACTCTGCTCCTCTTCAGCAACCTATCCTGTCTTTACTCCTACACAATTGCCCATTACTCCAACTTGACTCCTATCATTCTGTTTAACTTTAATCACTTCTAGGCTCCATCTGCCTTCCTTTTCTCTTTCTAAGACATTGTCCTGGTTCACATTTCCTGTGCCTGGCATGACACAGACAAACAGTGATGAAGAACACTTGCAATAGAATAGTTATGATCATTTGCCTGGACATGTCTGACAAAGTGATTGCTATGCCAATTACATATACTAAGCAGAATTGCCAGGAGGACGCTACAGATACAATCCTATTATAAATGTGTTGTAATATTTTTCCCCTGAACCTTAACTGTATTTTCATTTGTAAGAGCGATTCATCCGAAAGTCACCCTGTGCGACAGTTCCACTTCACTGCCTGGCCAGATCATGGTGTTCCAGAAGCAACTGACCTCCTCATTAACTTTAGGCATTTAGTTCAGGATTACATGAAGCAGAACCCACCAACGTCTCCTACTTTAGTGCACTGCAGGTACAAACATCATTTCATGTTTTTTTGACTGGGATCTTGTGGGGGGAATCTTGCAAGATGGCAGTTGCGGCCTTCCGTTATATGATAGATCAGGGCCATAACCATGTGCAGAATAGTGGTTCTTGGTTTTTGTTGCAGTTCTTCATTCTCCCTCTCAACACAGAAAAGCACAATTTCTTGCTCTTCATCCTCCTGGACCATGTGAAGTTTTTTTACTGAGCCAGACCATGGATCAGTATCAATGGATCAGCAGGGAGGTGCCCCTCACACCGATTAGGGTAACTTCATTTTCTATTTAGTAGCACTTGAAGCCTGGGTGATCTTCACTGAAGAACGTGACATGCATACAACCAGCCTTCATGCTAGAGGGAAACTAAAGGAACACCAACAGGAAGCAAGAATTGTCCTGCTTCCTGTTAATATTAAGTTAGTCTTATCCCTGTAGTGTGCAGGCTGGTTGCCTGCATGTCACATTCTTCAGTGAAGCAAGAATGTTCCTTGGTTAAGCAAGAAACACCCATGTTTCAAGTACTACTAAATAGAACATGAAGGTAATGGATGGGGGGCTGCTATTTACATAAGGTTCCCCGTATTCCCTGTTTCCATATCTACGGGGGGAAACAGAACCCCTGCAGATATGGGGGTACACCTGTACTTTATTCTCCATCTTGCAGTAGTTTTTCTCAGGTATCAGATTCAAACCAGATGCAGCGTGGTCAGGATCTCCTGCAGCCTTTTAAAAATATCAGTATCAGGTGTGATTCAGATAAGTTTCACCCTCAGTCAGAGGCCTCTCCCAGCCTTGCTACCTGGGTTCCTTTTGAATAAAAATGCTAGGTACTGAACTTGGGACTTCCAAATACAGGCAAACCATATGTTCTATCAAGTGCTGTTTAAAAGCTCAGAAGAGCTTAGGTGAGGCTTTAATTGGTTCTGGCTATAGGGAAGTGCTCAGCTGAACAATGCTTACAGCATTAAATGTTTACTGGACACAAACCTATACCTTGCAGAATGAATTGATCTCACCCTGTGGTCCTTTGCAGCTATCACTTGTAGGGTCATCAGATGACCAGGGCAAAACTCTCCTGGCAAATTATTTTAATTCCAGGCCAGTTGTTAGAAAGGCAAGTTCACTCTTCTTTTTCTTTCTTGCAGTTTTTAAAGTGGAAACTTTAGTTGAAAACCTTTTTGCAAAGCATTCAACACCTGGACCTGCCCCAAACTGCTAAGCTTCACCAGTTAACCCTATCACATCGGTACACTGGGCTCTGCCCCCTCCTTCACTCTGGGATCCATCCCATGAAGCAGACTGCTTCACTTCACTGCATACCAACATTTTTGCTTTCATGGGCCAGTAAGCCTAACCTCTGGGCCTCAGAGTGCCTGTAGTGCAAAGAGCCACTTTGCAGACCATTGTGTTTTTCTCCATGCATCTCACTTTTGTTAAGGCATTGGTTGTACTTGCAACAGAAGAGAGAGATGTTTTTTCCTACACAGAAAGTGACATAAAACAATGTGTGAAGTGATCCTTAAACTGGGTTGTAAGTGAGAATTTACTGCTTTGGAAAATATAACTGAAGGCAAGCATGTAGCCATTCAATCTGTATGTAATTATTTTCCTGACAGCGCTGGTGTTGGAAGGACAGGAACCTTCATTGCAATTGACCGTTTGATCCATCAAATGGAGATGGAGAACACTGTCGACGTGTATGGTGTTGTGTATGATCTTCGAATGCATCGGTCTTTGATGGTGCAGACAGAGGTATATAGACAGACTGCTCTTCTAACTATGTAAATCAGTGACACCCCCCCAGAGATCATCAGTATATATTTTCCACAACCTACAACATTGTTCCCAACAATTAAGCCTACGTTCAAAAGATGTATGCCTTCCTTTGAAGTAGAGCTGACTTGCTAGAAAGAGATTCTTTGTACAGTTGTACAGAGATTCTTTGTACAGTTGCTCTTTCAAAAAGAGCTCTTTTTGAACTCTTGCTTTACCTTAACTTTTATACTGGCATCTAATTTTCATGTTTTAATCTTCCTTGAGCTCTGAAAAAAATGTGTTTAGATATATTGAAGCGAGCTGATCAGTTTTGACTTCTTTTGATTAAACATGCTTGGCCACTGTCCAAAAAGGATGTAGTTTCCTTAAATGTGAGTGACATGATAAAGAATAAGCATGCCTTGGAGAAGACAGGACTTAATTCTATGGTAGAATTAATTGGAGATACTTTTTTGTTGGTCTTCAAAGTGCTGAACTTCTAAGTTGCAGAATAAAGTTGTTTCCCATCCGCCTCCAATTATTCTTGAAGGCTAGAAATGTAGAGCACAATCCATCCCTTCTTGCATGTTCAGATCTGTAAGTGTGCAGAAGAAGATCACCATTGGGCATAATGAAGTCCTTTATTTCCGTCTCCCCACCTACTTATACTCCAGAGATTTGAGAGAGGTCGATGACACCATGGGAGTTGCTGGCATGCTTTCCCCTGTAAAGAATGGCTGGGTGCTTTGCCAGGATCCATCTTTGAGATGGATCCTAAAAACTATGAGCAAACTGCTACACAGAAAGAGACTTTTCAGCATCTTCCTTTCTTTGGCATCCCTGCAAAGCTGCACCTGAGAATTGGGGAACTCTTGATAATATTTTTAATGTTGTAGGATGCGGTATGGAGGAGACGGTAGATAGACAGTAGGGGAGTTGTGCCAAAATTGGGGGAGGAGGGGCTAGTGTGAAAGCAAGTGCCATCTTCTTTTGCAAGCAGGTCCTTCAACCTGTTTGTGTTTAGGTAAGAGCTAGCAGGGGAATTAAAAGCTCCATTGTGTACTATGGGTATCCCCTGCCATACATGAGAACAAGAAATGAATGTTGTTAAAGTAACATATTTTTCATACATGAAATGATTTTAGAAAAGTCTAAAATTTGAAATCGTTTGCAAATTTCAATCATGAATTTTCATGATCTCTTCTACCTTTGTTTTTCTCCCCATAGGACCAATACATCTTCCTAAACCAGTGCGTTTTGGACATTATTAAATCCCAGAAAGAGAAAAAAGCAGACCTGATCTATCAAAACACCAATGCCATGGCAATCTATGAGAACTTTACACCATCACCACATATTGGAAAAGCAAACGGCTACCATGTATAACTGCAAAGCAATAACATGCCTTCCACTTCTGCCTTTTATACAGAAAGGGACTATGCACTGTTTTTTGTATACCTTTGTACACAGAGACCTTTTTTCCACTTTTAAATCATTTATTTGGAGATGCACACAGTGAAAATGCTAATGGGAACTGTGTTTTAGCATTAAAGGGGAAAAATACAATATTTAACAGAGGAATTCTACTTTGTGGAGGAAGAAGGAGCATCATATTATTGGTGAGGTGACCTTCTGTTAGCTAATAGTGAGATCTCTTTTTAAATGTCAAGAATAATAAATTACACAGATACAATTTAAGATTACTTTAAAAAAAAAACATCAGGTTCACGTTCAGGGACGTGGAAACTCTTCTACCTGTTTCAGAATGTGTGTGTATATTGGTTGTTTTTAACCAATGAATATTTGCATAATAGTGACTGTTCAGGTTCATTTTATTTAAAAGAGGAACACAAATAAGATTTTGCAAATAAGATGTTTTAATATGTAATTGTGCCTTTTTTCTTAGTGTTTTTGCGATATACAGAATGATCAGAGACCTATATTTTTGTATTGAGATTCTCATTTGGAATATAACCTTTAACTAAGAAGAACATCAATTTCTGATTTTGCTGATTTTTCCCTCATGGAGGTTCTCTGTGTTTCAGTTTATTAAGCAAAGACTTTACCGTAGAACTGATTTGCTTGATCCTGTGCAGACAGTAGCACTTGTGATACTTGCATAGAGTGAAAATAAGCAAAGAAAGATGGGACTTTCTTGGAGGACCAAACTGAAGCTTCATATTCCCTTTTCAGAATCAAAAAAACTTCCCATTTTCAACCATGGGGTTTGTTGCCAGCAAGGGCACAATCCTAACCAGGTCTACTCAGAAGTAAGTCCTATTTTGTTCAGTGGGGCTTACTCTCAGGAAAGTGTGGTCAGGATTCCAGCCATATTCATCCATTCCACACGGTTCAACATTCCTTGTGGCCCGTCTTAGCACCATTTCCCTTGTTCTTTGATCTCACTGCCCTCAGTAATCAGATTGGCTAGTGACCTACATGATTTATGTGTGATGCTATGCGCTACTTCCGAGGTGCCTGTAAACATAATCATATGAATTGCTGCATATGCCAGTTGGATTTGGTAGCAGTGAGAACAAATGAAACTCTGAGCTCAGTGAGGACAAAGTGAAGGAAACTGTGGAGAAGTGAAGCAGCAATTGCTACCACCAGATGATTAAAAAAGTGCCAAACAAAAATTATATGAATATTCAACCGTGAGTATTTTTTCCATACTTAGTTTGGCCATGTTGAATGTACTAATTTCAAAGCAAAAACTGAAATTAGAGAATGTTTGGCCCAACCTTTTTTGTGCACTTAGAAATACAGTATCTCTCAGTGAGTGTGGAAATGGGACAGCTAAGCCTGCTCTGCTGAAAAACTCGACATGGGGGCTCAAAGGACATGGAGATCTGCAACCTCCAGTGAGTTCAGCATTATTGCAGACGCTCTCCCTGCATTCTCAGGTTTCAAAGCAGTTTCCGGAAGATGGTGATGTTGGACTTACCACATGGGTTTACCAAGGGAACGTTAAAGGTAGATGCCTCTCCATGTGCTTCACAGCTTCTCCATGTGAGTCACAGCGTGGAAAATTTAAAAGTTCCTGCTGTGTGATTTAGCATTGGAAAAACTTTCCGCTTGACAGCTATCACTTCAGTGGCAGTGTTAGAAGAAGAGGAAAACTACATATCACTCTGAGCTTTAACTATTGGTTTTGTGTTTGTGTCTGTGTGTGTGCATCCATCCATTCGGCAAGGTGATGTAGGTTGCATAAGTGACAGATTGGGGGAGGGGGAAAGAGGGCAGTGGAATTGAGGTGTACTTCACCTTGAGTTCGCCGCCACCCCCCTTCAGCCTGCCATGGATGCAACTTGCACTGATCTACTTTCTGCTCACTAAAAGCGAGCAGAAAGTGGATCACCAGCCTCCTTACCTCCTCCAGGCATGGTCTCTTCAAACATGGAAGTGCACAGGACCTCCTGTTTGATTTATAGGAACTGCACAAACAAAGGAACTCCTTCATTTGCACAGTCCCTTTAAATCAAGTCAGAAGTCCTACACTTCTGCAGTTGAGGAAACTGCACAAGAAGTGTGGTAAGTGGCTACTGTTTTTGTTTTCAGACCTTAGCAGACCCAAGGCAGCATTCCAGGTTGTGCCGCTGCTTAGCATATGTGATAGTATATATTCCTTCCTATTCTAGCTGATATTTTTAATTTTAATTGTACAGAAGGATTTATTTAAAAGTGCAATATTTGATTTACTGAATGAATGATTATCTCTATTTCCCATAGAGTTTTTCTCAGGTTCCGTGTATTTTTGTTGTTGTTGTTGTTCTGTGGTTTGTGTGTTATTAAATGCATCATTTTGTGAAGAACTCCAATGGAAGAGTGATCACAAGAAGGCTCACTGACCTTACTCTGACTCTCTCAAAAGTAAATGTACAAAAATCTACTGATTCTGCCAGCTGCAGAATGTTTTAGCCAGTTAAAACGGAGGTATATATTTTTTATGTTGTCATGTATCAAAGATGTATAATTGCTCTATGGTTTTTTGTTTATGTTGCATTATGCTGCTGTAGTTGTCATGGATACGATTGATGAAAATTGAAGGGCTCTCCATTAAATTTATTTTGTTGGTACACTGATGTTAAAATTATAAAGGCATTTTTAATGAAGGACGTGTTTTGGGAAGCGGGAGGGGGATTCATTATTCTTTTAGTCAATGCGCTGGCAGCATTAGAAACTGGTATGATCTTTGAGTATATAATAGAGGTAACTATGAAGTAGTTTAGTATTGTGGGCTCCACTCTTCAGCACTTTTGTGTGCAAAACCTCTTTTGAAGTGCATTGGGCTAGTGCATGCAGAATGCTTGAGATGTTGAAGAGTATCGTAAACCATCAGCTTTAGCTCTACAGTGTTTGAAAATTTGTGTGGCAAAACTGCTGTCTCTTTTGGAGACAGGCAGTTCTGAAATGAGAAAATTGCTGCCTTGCCTGCTGTGCTCCTGCAGAAGTTCATGACTTGTGACTATCTAAATCTGTTCCTCTCTATGGAATGGCATTGGGTTTCGGTGTGCAAGTCCAAATACATTTAAATGTCTCTCTTTTTTTTTTTAAGTGAAAGAAGGAATCCATTTAAATACAGGTTAATTAGCTTCACACCTGCCACTCCCCTGTGAAAGAGTCTATAATTAAGTGTTAATATGTTGCTATATTAATTCTATAGCAGCACTTTTATTAATATTAATATGCGTTGCTATAATTAAGCCACACTCTAACAGAATTAAATTGTACAAGCAAAAGACTTATCCTGTATCAGTTTGGAAGCAAAGGTTGATGAAACCAGCCAGTTCTTCTCTCTGGAAAACAGATTGTCATCTCTGAGGCCATTGTACAGGAAGAGGCTTTTCTTGGGATTATTTTGTTTATAAGTATCCTTCTACAAAAGTAACAACACCTTATGGCATCTTAAAGACTCACATACATATTGCAGCACAGACTGCTGTCATATGGTTCAAAACGATACAGCATTTGTGGTTGAGTGTGGTTGAAAAATAGTGAGTTCATACATGGAACTTCTGCCACTTTCAGTCCCACCAGCAAATTCCCACCAGCACAACACATGTTCTCCCGGTGCTATCTGCTATAAAGCAGCCAGAAAGCATGCTGGAGCCTTCCCGAGCACTCAGGCAGATCTGCAAAGACCTGCCAGAGCACATAAACCTTTGCAGGGGGAGGAATGGGATGGGAGTACGCAGAGTGGTAAGGAGCACAGATTGGGCCCAGGAAGAAGGCAGGTTCAGCTGCAGTGGTACCCACCAAATTCTAACCCATTCCTAGGCCTGATCTGCCTTGAGTTATTCTAGAAACTCAATCCTAAATACCTGCACCTGCATACCTGCCTGTAGCGGCACCTCAACAAAATGCAATTATCTGGGACATTATCTTGGCCCCTTCTTAAGCACTTGTTTGGCTGGCAGGCCTGGCTGTCCTAGAGGGGAAGGTGAAGCAGCTCACCTGGGGCAACAGATTTGGGACTAATTAATAAAGAGCAGCAAGTTATCTATTACTTAGTTTTATTGTTATTAGCACTGTGGGGCACCACTGGTTTTTCTGCCTCAGGCATCACAATGTCTGGCCTGTCTCTCTTTATGGGTAGATAACCCAGCTGGATATCTAACAAAAGTTGCTTGAATTGGAATAGTTTCTCACTGGCTTGCTTGTTAATTTCCTTTTGATCTAGGCTTTGAAGTTGTCAAAAACACCTCAGAGAGCATCATTATGTTGCTGGGAGCATTCAGCTCATCCCTTTCTAGTCTTAAAGCTGGGAGTGCTTGTCTATGATGCAGGATTCAGAGACAGCCCAGAATTGTAGCTAGAATCTTGCTTGCTCTTTGACACCACAGCAGTTCCCAGTGACAAAGAGAGAAGCTGCTGTAATGTTCTAAAAGTAGCTAGCCTCTTAAGCAGTAGAAATTGCACCATGAACATGAAGTGAAGCTCCAGGCCTCTCCCTCCTTTGAATGCCTACCAATTTTTCTAACTGGATTTTTTGTTGTTGTTCCTGCAAAGCCTATTTTTAAAAGGGAATGTTCTTTGTACATCAGAGATTGCTATGTTGATGACTGTGTGTTCAGATGATGTACAATTTTCAGTGTTTAATCCATAGTACTGGTTTGCAGCATACTGTCTTAATGTTAATGGTTTGATTTGTTTTTCAATGACATAAAAGTAACAAAATAAAACATTGACAGAATTGTTTTCCATGTATAGTCTACCTCTGTGATTCACTGTAATTTAACAGACACTCACTATCATTCATCTTATTCCAGGGCAATTTAGAATCCTTGAATTAGATCTTCAAAAATCTTGTACTGCATATGGGAGACACGCAAAGTGGGATAAAGATTTGAACCTGTGTAACTCCTATTGTGTAATGCCTTGGCAAAGGTGGTGTAGTGTAACAGCTAAGAATAAGGCCCAAGCCACACATGCAACTATTCTGTGGGAAAACACACATGTGCGTTTCAGCTCAGGTGGGATTTGCAACCACACATTCATTGCAATCATGTAATGAGATTGTGTGCAATCTGTCCCTCCTCTAGAGCTGCCAGTCATCCTTTGACTGATGCCCTGTGTCTTCATATATCCCGGCAGCACTTGACAGCCAAAAGGAGAAGGAATTTCCTTCTTTGGCCTTCTGAGGCCTTCTGACTTTGGCCTTCTGAGGGCAGTAAACAGCCTGCTCTTTTCAGTGACAGATTCATGTGCTGTTTGTTTTCTGGGCCAGCATGCACAGGTCTGAGCCTTCACATAGGAGCAAGCTGCCAGCCACTTCTTGGGGCTTCCAAGCAAGCAGGTATAGTATTGTGCCTTAAAGCAATTCACACCCACACACAGACAAGCAAAGATATTTCAATTTCATCCTCCATGCCTCACTTTCACACCTCTCTTGTGCTGCACTTTCCTAGGAGTAAGTCTCATTGAACACTGTACATTGGCTGATCATATCACTGATGAGAATTGTCCTGGCTGGAACGGGGGAGGGGAAGGAGAAGAGAGGCAGGGGCCATGAAGAGTGAGTGGAGAGCGGGAAAGGTGCTGTTGCCACCTGTTTGCTCTCTCTGCCTGGGCCACTATCCAGGCAGATGGACACACACTTTCCTGGGAGCAATCCCCATTGAACACAATGGGACTTCTGAGGAGGCATACATAAGGTAATATAAGCAGATGCTACTTTGCCCCCCCCCACCCTAGTGGGAAGAAGACCAAAGTGCTGTAGGCTTCCCCCCCTTCTCCTTCCATCTCAGATCCTGGGCAAAGAGCAAAAGATCTAGCAAAAACTACATTTGCAGCTGTCTCTGCTGCTTACTGCAAGCAAGGTGGAAAGACAGCTGCCCTTTAAAGCTGGTAATGAGAGGAGGGGCTGTGGCATGGAAGCACTCCCAAGGAGGACAGTCTAGGATTCCGTATCACCTACCGAACTCATAGATTTCAAGAACCATGTCAGTTTTGCAATCACATGCTCAAAAACCTATGTAGGGGAAATCTGGACTCAGGAGGGCAATGAGTGACAAAGAGTAACTTGGATATTCTGTGGCACTAAACCCATGGAATAAAGAAACCACCTGCATTTTGCATTCTGACATGCACTCATTCAATGAAAATGCCTATTACCATGTGGATTTGGGCCTAGGATGAGAGCCCAGACTTTCCTGGTTCAGAGCCAATCTTAGCCATGACCTCCTTAGATGGCCTAAGACAAGTTACTCTCTCTGCTCCCATCTTAAATTTGAGAATAATCATACATGCCTATCTTATTGAGTGGTTGTAAATATTCCTAAGAACTTTCGTTAAATACCTTGAACAACTGAAAGAGGCTGCATCCGTCTAAGTATTTTTTTCTCTTAAAATAAGCAGTCACCTGAAGATTGCACTGAAGTACCTTAATTCTATTGTTCTTCCAATAGAACAAAGTACCAGAATCATAATCTTCCAAAGCATTTGCTTCACAGTTGCCTTATACCTAAAAAAAAATGTAATCCCCAATTAGCTCTCTTACTTACCTTTGAAGGCTTTGGCCTCTTTCCCCAAATAACAAAAGGATAAGATAGTCTGTCAGAGGTGAAATTGAGTAATGTCATTTCAATATAAAACACCTACAGAATAATTCTGAAAAAAAAGATCTATGAATATTAACTGATCTGGGTTGCTGTCAGCCAGTAAATGGAACAAAAGACATTTTGAAGCTAATATTTCATAGCTACAGGAGAAAGAGGTATACAAAACTCCAAGTCTTGGGAGATGCTTGTTCATTCAACAAAAGTAGACTGGCAGCCCAATCCTGTGTTTCCCAGCACCCGCCGGAGCAGCGGTACCAAGGCAGCTGCTACTGTACCAAACAGGCACTGGGAAGCCACCAGGAGTCTTCTCGGGAGAAGGGGACAAGTCCCTTAGGAAAGCCCTGGCCCCAGCCATGGGTCTCCTCATGTCTGCGCCAGCTATTTTGCTGGTGCAGACGCAAGAGCTTCTGTATCAGGCCTTCCAGCCCTACACGGAGTTCAGGATCCAGTGGACCCTGCTCCGCCAGTCCCACCCCCTCCCGCCCCAGTTCTTCCCTCTGTCCCAGCCCACCTTCCTCCTGCCCTCCCAAGGCCACACTGTCACCCAGTGGTTTCACTTATCCTGGCAATGGCACCTGACTAGTGCTGGCCCAGCACCAGTGCTCCCTACTCTCCAGGTGCTGTAGACGTGCTTTACGGCATGTTTATGGCACCCAGCGGCGGTGCTAAGGGACCAAATATAGAATTGGTCCCTTATTTCTCCTTTTAATACGTTGGAACAGGATATGCTTTTGCTGATGGAGCTGGTTAAATGATACCATAAGAACATAAGAACATAAGAACAGCCCCACTGGATCAGGCCATAGGCCCATCTAGTCCAGCTTCCTGTATCTCACAGCGGCCCACCAAATGCCCCAGGGAGCACACCAGATAACAAGAGACCTCATCCTGGTGCTCTCCCCTACATCTGGCATTCTGACTTAACCCATTCCTAAAATCAGGAGGTTGCGCATACACATCATGGCTTGTACCCCATAATGGATTTTTCCTCCAGAAACTCGTCCAATCCCCTTTTAAAGGCGTCTAGGCTAGACGCCAGCACCACATCCTGTGGCAAGGAGTTCCACAGACCGACCACGTGCTGAGTAAAGAAATATTTTCTTTTGTCTGTCCTAACCCGCCCAACACTCAATTTTAGTGGATGTCCCCTGGTTCTGGTATTATGTGAGAGTGTAAAGAGCATCTCCCTATCCACTCTGTCCATCCCCTGCATAATTTTGTATGTCTCAATCATGTCCCCCCTCAAGCGTCTCTTTTCTAGGCTGAAGAGGCCCAAACCCCATAGCCTTTCCTCATAAGGAAGGTGCCCCAGCCCCGTAATCATCTTAGTCGCTCTCTTTTGCACCTTTTCCATTTCCACTATGTCTTTTTTGAGATGCGGCGACCAGAACTGGACACAATACTCCAGGTGTGGCCTTACCATAGATTTGTACAACGGCATTATAATACTAGCCGTTTTGTTCTCAATACCCTTCCTAATGATCCCAAGCATAGAATTGGCCTTCTTCACTGCCGCCGCACATTGGGTCGACACTTTCATCGACCTGTCCACCACCACCCCAAGATCTCTCTCCTGATCTGTCACAGACAGCTCAGAACCCATCAGCCTATATCTAAAGAGTACCAGGAGAGTAGTACCAGGAGAGTAGTAGTGATATTGGGAGTGAAATCTGCATTACTGAATCATGCAACAGTGAAGGGAATATCTTTATGAGAAGTGGAAGCTTCTTGGCAAAAGCCTGGTCACTCATATTAAGGAAAATCAAGTTTTAAAGCTCATTTTTATGGAAATGTAATTTAATGTTAAGGAAAGATTGTTACTGTGCTTGCTCTGACGTGTGTAACGTAAGTCCATGGGGAAAATCAACTGTGAGCACAGAGACCAAGTGCAAGGGCTCGTGCCATAATTCAGTGGATTGGAATGGAATGAGAAGGCAAGGTTATGGGTGCAACAATAGGTAGCTTTTATTGTGGGGGTATGGATTCAATAAATGGGGAGGGAAATCAAAAAGACAATGCAGTGCTATGGACACAGGTGAGCTCTAGTGCCAGCAGATAGGAGAAAGAGAAAATCCATACTAGGAGAAAGGGATGCATAATGGCTCAGAGGGGGAGCGAAAAGGAGGAACATTGGGAAGGATATTATGTTGCATATAACTGGAAATGTTCCAGGGCATTTTGAGCCTCTAACATGTGAATGCAGCAGTAGACACTTTGAAGCAATAGATGTACATCCTGGTCAATGCAGTTTTTAGCATTAACACTGGATGTAAATCTCACGATTGTGCTGAACCTGGGCATAGGAAAAGATTAGTTAGTTCCTGCCATATATTGACAACATAACCCTTCGTGAAAACGCCAAAGGGTATTTGTTTACTATTATGAAATAAATCTTTGTATTTTAAGACAATCACATTGTCAAGAAGTAAGAAAATTCCAGGCTTTTACACACAAGTGCCCTGTCAGCTTTCCGATTCCATTAGCTGTACCTTTTCTCTCTACGGCTGTTCTGAAGACCTGAATGCATCACATGGATGAAACTGAGAAAAGAAAAGCTGGAGGACTTGCCAACTTTCTTATTAATTAATTGGCTCCAGTGACACCTCAGCTTTGGAAAAGGTTGGGGTAAACTCTTCAGCACCAAGTTCACTGCATGAGATCACATTTGAACACACTGACTGGGGTTAGACAGGGTTGTCTGGAGAATGCAGGGTATTTTTAGTTGCTGTGCTGCTGCATAAATGAGGTGTGGTTTTTAGTAGAGAGAAAGTTTTATACAGCATATTTTTGGAGGGAAATACAGAACCAAAAAAGTTTATTTTTTCACATTTTTATACTGTCCTTCCTCCAAGGAGCTCAGGGTGGTGTGCATGGTTCCTTCCCTACTTTTGTCCTCACAACAACCCTGTGAGGTAGATTAGGCCAAAAAGATAGTGACTAGCTTAAGGTCATCCAGGAAACTTCATGGCTGAACAGAGATTTTGAACCTGGATCTTCCAGGCCTAAGTCCAACTCCAGAACTACTATACCATCCTGGTTCTTGGGGTGGTTTACAATAAGTTTGTGGTGCCAGCTAACATAATTAAAATGATCATTCTTCCCTTCTTCCAAGGTGGGCAGAGCAGTGTATAAGATTACCTCCTCCCCATTTTGCGGAATGCCATCCCCAAAGTCATTGGCATGTCTGCTTTATTGTTAGTTTTTTCCAGAGCTTTTCAGGAAAATTTTTGGGTTTGCATAATGTCACCTGTATTTTTTCTGGTGTGATTTTCTGAATTTTTCAAAATCCTATCTTGCTATTTGTATGGTACTATTTGTGGGTCCCCTGAGACTGAGAAACTTTTTTCATTTACTCTGCTGAACGATGCTATATTCTTTTCAAGGTGTGGAATTCTTTCAAGACAACCCCCTTAAAGTTTTAAGGAGTCATACACAAGAACACTGATTGGCGTATACCCTAGTGAACACCTGGAGAGATGGCAGTGAGACTGGGTGCTATTTATGAAGTGTGGGGTGGTTCCTGCACTAGCTTCACAAACACAGAGATTGAAAAGAATCAGAAATGATGTCCAATCAATGTTGGGCTTTAATTCTCAAATGTTGATCATCAGTGGCGGCATGAGGGTTTGTGTCACCTGATGTGGGAGGCCAGTGCCTCACCCTCCTTATGGACTTCTTCCTATGCAGTGGGCAGGCAATGCCCCTGGTAGTGGGCATAGTGATGCACCATTGCCCCACCCCTGCTGGATTTTTGGCTATAACCTTTTAGAATCAAGTTATTTCAATGCAGTTTGTTTCATTACAATCTGCATGAAATTACGCATCGAATGATATATAACATGATGGTATTTTTTTGAAAAATTCCAATATTTAAAACATTTTGGCCAGTAGTGTTATCATCAACCCCATGCGTCACCCAGTGTAACCTGCATCTCCCTAGCAATGCCACTGTTGATCATGGCCATGTGTGGGTTGGCCACTGTAACTATCCATCTTTTTTGTGGAACTGATCCAGCTCTTTCGCTGAGCTCTGAATGCGCAAATCAATATGAAGTCACCTTTAGATAAGTGATTGAGTTACAATAGCTGTGCTATCTTGGGAAGATGTGGTTGACTATCAGACCCTACCAGAGACATATTCCAACTGAGCAATCAATCATACTTAAAAAATCCTTGGATTGCCCACTCATGCAAATGGTTCAACAAACTTATCCTTGATTCTATAAATCTGTCATTCTCTTCTGGGCCACCTCACTGTACTCCATTATTGCCAGATTCGCAGCTTCCCACACTCATCTACCTATAGTCATGTAATATCTTGCCTTAGTGATAAATCCTCATATTTAAGGGCATGTGCAGTCTGGAGCGGATGTGGCAACACATGACTAGTTTTACCACCAATAGACCCTTCCTGCAGTTACATCTGAGGACATGTATATGTCTGCAGAGCAGATTCTGTGTGCAATTCTTGTACACAATGTATGGAGGCCTACTAACCTGGGGGGAAAACCTGTTTTCAAACTCCAGGCAAGTTCCCACTGGACGAGTATGTATATTCCTCACAGTCACACTAGCTGCATTTGGTTTTCACGTTTCAGTGCTAGAAGCGCTAGAGAGTTGGTTTTTCCCCCCTCTTTCTAGCATGCTCAGGTCACATTTGTTTTTCACCTTCTAGTACACTCACTATGTTAGCAATCTTTCCTGTGAGCCTGGTGCTAGAAAACATGGTCACCTCTCTTGTAATGATTGTATGGGGGACAGAATGATGGCACTCTAGCCACTGCATCTCTATGGTAAAGACCCCATATACTTTTGAACAGGACACAATTTTCTGTGTAGTTTTTGTGTAGTTTGTTTCATTTTTTTTTTTGGCTTCAAAATAGCCAGAAATGAAGTCGCTAGCATGCCTCTAACATAGTAGTTCTCATCTAGAGGTATGGGTACCATTAATGGTCCTTGAGGTGGAATCTGGTGTACTCATGGGGCCCCGGACATGTGCTGCCTGACCGGAACATGATGCAACCAACAGCAGTAGGAGACTTGACTTGGCAGGTAGAGCTACAAAGCATGCTCTTCTGCACTCAAAAAAACCCCTCCTGCCCCCCCCAGCCTCTACTAGTGTTTGCTGCATTGCATCTGGCTACCCAACCCCGAGGTAGCTGGCCATGATGTCATCACCAGTTGCTTCCAGTGGTACTTTGAATAGGTGGACTGTGTGAAGTGGTACAACAGCGGACAAATGTTGAGAAACACTGCTGTAGCATGCTAGAAGTGCAATTAAAAAACAAGTGCAGTCTCTGTTTCATGGTGAATCCATACTTTCTATTTTCACTTTTCACATTGCCAGGAGCCAAGAACTTGCTCTATGTAGGTAACACACATAGAATTTGAGTTGTTTTCCCACCCAGACCAGCTGTGACTAGCAGTACAGGTGGATGAAGTGGCGGGTGCAAATTCACACCTTTGCACTGCACCCAGCCAGTGTGCAACCTGCCTCCTTGCACTTTCGGATGCTGATTTTCCTTATTGGCTGGTGCCTGTGTCCACAGCCGGAGCAGAAGGAAGCCCGGTCTCCTGTAGAATGGCAGCTTTAAACAATTTTATTGGCTGATGAATCAGTTCTTCTCTGGCCACCTTCCAGTAATGCTGGATTGCTGGAGATGGGAACAGAAAGCAGGTTGCTCTGCCTAAGGCTGTGAAGGGAGTGCTCTGAGACCAACGCGACACTCATGCCTTGCTGCACAGTGAGTAGATTAGAAAGAGAATATCTCTGCATGTAATACTATCTGTGGCTGAGTTCCTGAAACCCTCCATTGGGCAGGCAGTTGCTGCTGAGCTGTGTGCAAATGTTCCTAGTTGTCACTGAGCTTCAATTACTATTGCAATGAATGAGTTTTGAATGACTGCATTTGGTTCTTCCTCTGATTAACTCCTTTGCTGCAAGATCTTCCCTGGATTTAAGGCTTTCAGCACAAAGGGGGACACAACAAAAACCATATGCAAGAGGTTGATTTTAAAATGTTGTCTTTCACTTTAGTCCTTTACTTTTTTGCATGAGTTACTTAAATGTTCATGTTTCAAATCATCATCATAATAATAGCAATAATCTACAGACTGATCTGCTGATTAATTTGTTAACTCATTTGAAGTTGGGGGGGGGGTATTTTTTGGCTTGTTTTTGCTGTGGATTTGTATTCCAAGGACGAGATTTAGGAATGAGTAAAAATAGGGCAGTATAAAAGAGAGAGAGAGAGAGAGCTTTCACTTTTAGCAGCCTGAGAGTGTGCTGTGCTTAAAGAGACAGGATACTGCATTGCACCTAAATTACTTGCAAACAGTTCCCCACATGAAGACTTACAGAAGTGACATTGATTGCTCCCTATCTCAGGCATCGATGGATACTCCCCAAAGCTCTGGAAAGCTGGAAGGAATGCAGCTTTCTCCAGCTGCAGTTGCTGTATAATCAAAGCTGCAGCTGAACCTTGAAGACCCTGCCTGCTTCCCAAAGTGCTGTTGAATATTTTAAGTTTGGAACCAGAGCTTGCTCCAGGGTTAAATCAGTAGTGTGAGATGCTTTGATGCTGGGATGGCTTTAAAAAAAATAAATCAATATTTTATCACCTGACATGCCGGTGGATGCAGGACAAACCCTTTCCAAATGGTTCTAGCATTTGGGGATGGGGTGGGGGAGGAGGAACAGTTTTTTCTGCAGGACACGTGGTGAATTGCTATTCTCTGCTTCAGGTTATATTGCTCCTCTGGTATTTCAGTGCTTCTGAGTTGTACCTGACCATTCAATTTGTGCATTCCAGACAAGACTCCATTCCTGTTATAGATTTATATCGATACTTGATTAATTTTTGGTGCTTATGACTATTGGTGACCAGTGGTAGTTCAGTGATGAATCATCTGCTGGGCTTGCAGAAGGTCCCAGGTGGGATCCCTGACATCTTCAGGTAGAGCTGAGAGTGACCTCCCCAACAAAAACACTGGAGAGCTACTGCCTGCCAGTGCTAACAGTATTAAGGCAACTTACTATGTAGACCAACTTTACTGATTCTCAGACTCATGGTGGCTACTCTTAGGTCTGTGCATGAGGGTAGACTTCATGGCTGTCTGATCAGCAAATCACATAAGGAAAGGTTCATTGTCTCTGGTACAGCCTGCTGCCTTCAGCCTTTCTCCAACCGACAGTACAATTCTATGCACATCAATTCTATGCATGTCAAAGTCCTATTGAATTCAATGAGATGTTCTCCCAAGTAGGGGTATATAGGATTGCAGTCCTATGCTGCCACTTCTACCACATACACATGCATGTGTGTGTTTTAGGGCCCAATCATAGCCAATACTTCAGCGCCAATGCAGCCCTGCCAGCAGGGTGTGTGCTGCATCCTGGAGGAAGGCAACACAGAAGCCTTCTCAAGGTAAGGGAACATTTGTTCCCTTATTTCAGGGCTGCATTGCAGTTGCATCTGCACTGGAAAGTTGGATAGTACTGGGCCCTAAGGCTCCTACTTTTGTAGTTTTCACTACATGGTCACAGCACTGCCCATTCCAAATATACTGCAAAGATCTTCTTACCTTCTTAAGGAGTGAAGGGGACTGCATATAATTATAATGGCACTGGGTTTAGTGGGTTAGTCAAAATGTGTTGGTGGGCCAGATGTGGCTTACCAGCCACTGTTTGAGAACTGCTGGTGTACGCAGTATATTTTTAATACTAGAGGCAAACTTGAGGGTGACAAAGGCAAGAGCCAGGAGCACCCAATGGTAAATATTTATATCCCTCTGTATTGGAATCTAGAAGAACTGGCGAGGAGGTAGATGTGGTGTCAGCAGTGGCCCCTTTAAGGGTAAGGCCTGGGCATCTAGCAGAGTGTGCTGCACAGCTGCAGCCACTGGAAGGCAATGGGGCCCTCAGGGATATAAGGAGCACCTGAGGCAGAAAGGGTTGGTGGGTTTTGAAGGAATGCAGGTTGGAGAGAAGACTGACTTGGCTTATTGTATTTGGAATCTGACTGGACTTTGGCTTTGGACTTGGAATTGGATACCTTGACAGATTTGACTGACCTACCTGGAACCTGACCTTGGACTGTAACTTGGTTTATTGGCTCTGGACTCTGATTTGGCAACTCTAATTGATTGGACTAGTTTACTTGGCATCTGTGGACTGGAACTGGACTCTGACTTCTGCTTACTGCACTGGTGAGCTGCACAAGGGGGACTGATCAGCCTTAAGCGGGCACGAGGCCCAGTAGATTGGGATTTGGCAGAACACCCTCCTACAGTGGCACCTGGGTTTTATTATGATAATCTGTGACCATTTTAACTTAATGTGCAGGTTTTTTTTATTTTATTTATACAATACCCCAGTTTCCCTTCCAAAAAGGACCTCAAAGTGGCTGTATGAAGAGTACCTTCAAAACAGTTGATCTATGACCCTTCTCCAGGGAGCAGCCCTGACTGCCCCTCATGAATCATGCTGAGAAATATATCTCGTGAGCAGGCAGTTTGTGGATACAGTCAGTAGTAATGGCAGTGATTGTCTTATAATAGGTAGCGCATGCATGTGCAGACACATTTTGTGTATTGTGCTTCATGGAGGCGGGTGGAACGTGGGAGCCTAAGACCCTGTCCCACATTCCAGGGCACAAATAGTGTGAGCTGGAATAAAGACCTGTGCTCACTGAAGAAGAAGTGGACAGGTGCAGTTGGCAGTGGCTACTTAAACCTGGGGAATTAAGATCACCTCTCCATCTTTTTAAACCAGTTTGGGAATTTAAAAACCAAGTCCATCAGTAGTGTAGGTACTTCATAGGCAGCTTTTCTAAAACTGTGGGTTGGGACCCACTAATTGGGTCATGAATTTCAGGTGGGTCCCCATTCATTTCAATGTATATTTTATTTTTAATATATTGGATTTGAGGCTACCATGGTATGTGACTGCATTTGGAGAAATGTTACTGATCTGTACTTTTAACAAGCTACTATTTATAAGCTTTTAACAGTGATAGTCAATGGGGCTTACTCTGGGTAAGTTTGGGTAGAACTGCAGTCTTTGGAATGTTGGGGAATTTTTTTTAAACAGATCAGCAACTGCTTGGGAGGATTAGGAAGGTTCTTCTTTATTTTAAATAAATTTTTAAATTTATACTTATTCAAACTACTTAGGCTGCAATCCTAACCACACTTTCCTGAGAGTAAGCCCTATTGAACAAAATAGGACTTACTTCTGAGTAGACTTGGTTAGGATTGTGCCCTTAATTAATTTGATTTTATTTTTGCCGTATGGGTGTGTTAAAAATTTTCCTACTTGAAGATGTCACTGCCAGCCTGACATCACTTCTGGCAGTTCCTGACAGACTGTCATTCTAAAAAGTGGATCCCAGTGCTAAAACATTTGAGAACCACTGAAGTAGGGTGTTTGTAGGAATGGCACATTCCCACATGGTTTGAGCAGATGTTAACAACCTAGCTCTGAAACACCATTGTGGCCACATCTTGTCATGCCATCCTATCCACATCTGCAAGACAACTTTGGAGAAAACACACCCAGCTATGTAGGTGACAAAGGTGAACGTCTCCAGCCCCCCCGGCTCTTCTTCATCAATCTCATTACCAATTCAATATGAGTCCTATGGCAGTAGAGTTTTGGGCTCCCTAGGCAATCAAAAGGTTGTCCACACAAGGCCCTCTAAGACTTGGCAGAAGAGAAACAAAACATCTCATCCCCTGAGAACCACCAAGGACCATTTGGAAACAACAGATTGATCCCCAATAAGTTCTTCCCACAAAAGATCCAATTTTAGTTTATGGCCAAAAGCCATATGGCTATGGAAAGTGTGGCCACAGTTGCCAAATTGTTTTCAGTTCTCGGTTTGCAGGCTGTGTGTTTGGCAATTGCTGAACACATCATGTGCTTGCCTATCCTCTCCTCTAGCTTTCTGTGTACCATCAGGCAACTAAAGGCTCAATCCTATCTAACTTCCTAGGGCTGATGCAGCTGTGCCAATGGGGCATGTGATGCATCCTGTGTGGGTGGGGGGACATTCACAGAGGCTTCTTCAAAATAAGGAAATATTTGTTCCCATTCCTCAGGGCTGCATTGTGGTTGCATCGGCACTGCAAACTTGGATTGGATTGGCCCTAAGACTAGTAGCTTGCTCCTCCCTTGCTCTTTCTCCTTCTCCCTCTTGGTATCTTCCCTTCAACTTTCAGCCAGCCTTGGGCCCACTAAGTGCATTGCCCTCCCTCCTTTAGGGCTACTCAGACAAACTGCACCCTACTGCTCCAGAACTTGAGCCTAATGAGGGCCACAGAATTGGGTCCAGAAACCATTAGAGTTGTCTGCTAAGCACTCTTTTGCCCTTAGAAATTTCCCTTCTTTGTCTCCTTGTTGGTGTTTTCGCATGTCTGTCTGTGGTAGGAGCTCCAGGCTCAGTGCCCATAGCATCAGCATTTCAAAGGTGTCTATGACCTCCCTTTCTTTCATCAGTTAAAAGAGGAACCTGGAGATCAGCCCCAGTCTCCTTAACACACATCTTCCCATAATAAGCACTATAGCCACTCAAAGAACAGGGATGTACAGCCTCTCTTTGTGCACTTGTAGTCTCAGTTAAGAGTAATCATACTGTAGGAGAGACTAGTTCACCTGCCACAAGTGAATGAAGTATGTTATGACCCATTGAGGGGCCCACCTGTTGCCTACAGCCACTATTTCAGGCTACAGGGAATTCCAGCGTTACTTATGGTTTTGTGTCTCAGTGTGAATCCTCACTTTCTTTCCCCCAACCCTCTGAGTTTCCTCTCCCTAACTCTTTCAGATCAGGAACCTGCATCTCCCTTCCTAACACAATAACCCTTTTAAGAAGAGATCATTCTGTGTAAAATGCCAGCATCTTCTCTCCCACGTCTCTGACCTTCCCTTTTTTTGAGATAAGAAGAACCCACACTGGATCAGGCCAAAGGCCCATCTAGTCCAGCTTCCTGTATCTCACAGGGGCCCACCAGATGTCCCAAAGAGCACACAAGACAACAAGAGACCTGTATCCTGGAGCCCTCCCTTGCATCTGGCATTCTGAGGGATGCTACAGTGTCTCCTCTGTACTGAGTGTACACTGAGTGTACTTACGGTGTGATGCTAGTGTCCCCTCCATAGTGCTAATAATTCAAACATTTAGAACATTTCTTTCATTAATTACAAGTTAATCTTTTTTTAAATTCCTCATTATTATACATCTATTATACGTCTATCCCACAAATCAATACTATTGTGTGTGAATTTATACCCGTGCCTCTAGTCTTTGGTGAAACCCCATATCTGTTGGGTTTGCCACAAGCCAACAACCCAAAGATCTGAGCTGCATGGAAGTTGGGGTGCACATGTGTGAATGAAAACATGTGTACAGGCATATGTGTGGTAACAGTGGAGTCTCTCTGGTGATGTCAGGGATTCAACCTGTGTTCCATTGCATGCAAAGGGATGCTTTGCCACTGAGCTACAGCTCCATCTCTGAGATCCAGTTTGGGACTGAGCAAGGGGCAGAGAGTTAAACCCACACACACCTCACCACTCCCAAAACAATGGTGTGTGTGACATCTGGCTGTTGTTTATCAAATATAAAACAAGAGTTCTAGTCTGTTTAAAGTCATGGTAGGAAGTCACTGCATTGTGCAAGTGCAACAGTTGAGACTGTAACTTCTGGATTGAATTTCCTTTATGTTTGTGTACATGCAGTTCCCTATCAAATGTGACGGAGAGACAGTGTTCTTTTTCCAGTGATATGTAAAATGGCTGTTCAAGAAGAGTTTTGAAACAAATACTGGAGTGTCTTTATGAAATCTTTTTAAAAATATGTGCATTTGTTGCACCCAGTCTACACCTTGCTCCTCACGGCTGCCCCTCTGTTGTGTGAAAATCACCGAATCTGAATATTCACAGAGCAATTCAATGCCCAGGACAAGTGATCCTCCTCTTGAGAGCACGTTAATTGCTGCTGTTTGTGGCTCTTGGGTGGAGCATCTTTGTGCTCATCTCACAGACTCCAACTGCATATTGTTTGTGACAGAACTAAATGAGTGATCAGTGACAACATGACACACAGTGTCCTTCCAGCTTGTGCTGTTTTGTTAACTTGTAGAATCTACATGTGCGCACACATGCATAGAAGCAAGCAGTGGTTTGATTGCTGGGTTAGGTCTGGTGAGGTCCATGTTCAAATACTCAGCCATGAAGCCTAAAGCCACTCCTAAACTGCACTGGCGCAGCGGGGCCTCATGGCCTCTGCTGTATCCAGTACAGCACAAGAGCAGCCTGAAGGTCTCATTGGAATAAGGGGATATTTTCCCCCTTATCCCAAGGAATACCTCGGCCTGCTTTACAGGGCTTCTTGGATCTGTGCCAGATATTTAGCTGGCACAAGCCTGAGCAGCCCCATGTAGGACATTCAGGATTGGGGGGGGATAGGATACAGGGGAATAATGGCCCCCCCTCTAGGGCCTGATCCACCCCCACTCCCCACCCCCAGAAATGCTTCCTCCCCATCTCCAATCAACTGGTGCAACTCTTACTTCTGCTGGCTGCCATCCTTCTGGATGTAGTGTTGTCGGGGCTGCTTACTCTCAAGGTATCACAAACATGCTTTACAGCATATTTGCAACACTGTCAGCTGGTGCAGTGACCACTGTGCTGGTGGAGAGGCTAGTTTGGATTGCGCAGTGAGTGATGTTGGGCAGCCACTATTTTTCAGCCTGACCTGCCTCACAGAGGTTTTGTGAGGATAAAAAGAGAGAAGAAACAGGAACCTGAGTTCCTTGGAGGAAGTGCGGAATAAAATGGAAAGCCTGCTTCTACATGCCAATGTCTTTTGTTAGATCAGGGCAATAAACTTCAGCGGAGACAGAGCCAGTCCATGCTTTCCCCTGTCCCTTGCTTTAAAAAATCAACATCACCAAAATGTTATGTATACTTGTGATTAGATTATATAAAGGGGTTTGAATGGCAGGCATAGATCAACGTGAAATAGGGTTATCTCTTTAATCTAGTTAGATTTTGTAATACAGCTGTTCAGAATACTGAGCATCAAATTATTCCACCTCAAAAATGAACCAGGCCATTAAGTAGATATTGTGACCATATAACTAACCGAAGTCTTATAGCAATTTGGACTCTGCAATTAGATCTAAGGAAAAATATCACCCTATTCATATGCAGGCAAGGAGGCTGCAGCTAGGCAGTGTGCTGTGAATATGTATGAGCCCATTACTGGCTGATGATTGGGGCGTGGACTGTCAATGTGCTGTTGCAACCCTGTGCTGTGAATACATTAGGCAATGTTAAGATAAAGGAAGAGAAGTTTGTGTTTACTCAGTGTGATACCAAAGGCTTAGTTAGGCCATCAAGTGATAGTGCTCCACCATAGTAATACTTTCATTACTTTTGTTACCGTAATGCTAAAGCATCAGGTTGCTGGGGACATCTGAGCAAGTGTTGCATTATCCACCCTCCTTCAGTGTCCCCTGCCTCCTCCCCCCCCATGGCACACTGGATGTTACTGCTGGTACTGGAAATTTCATGTTCAACGTAGCTATGGGGTGTGGAGCCTTGGCAGAGGCATAACAAGGGCAAAGCCTGAGGGGCACCTGCCCTGGGTGCTATGCCAAAGGGAGCACAATTTTTTCCTCCACCAGTGCCTTCTCATCCGTGACTTCCAGGTCCTCTGCAGAAGGAAGAGACACTGGTGGCTGCTGCTTTCATGATCTGGCTGCTTTCCCAGTTTCTTCTCCTGTGGCAGCTTCCACTTGAAGGGAAGCCAGCCTTAGGAGCTGCAGGGCCCAACTGGAAACACTTTTGTGGGGCCCCCTCTAATTTAATGGGGCCACCTCTACTAAACTTCTTAGCTCTTAGCTTGTTTGCAGTCAGACCAAAAAAAGATGTTAGTTCTGTGCAAGTGGATAGGACTCCTGTACCTTTCGTGGTTGTGCAGAATAGGCACCTGGGAGGTCAGCTGAAGAGAGGAGGGAGCGCACGCCCAGTCTGCAGTGCTCCCCAACTCTCACCTGTCTCTGCCCTGTCAGCAGCAGCCTGCTCTGGAGCAAGAGGATGGTTCTGGGAGCTTCGAGGGAGGGAAAAGAGTGAGGTGCACATGCCGCTGCCGCCACCTGCATGACACCAATTTGGGGCCAACTGGAAATAGTGAATTGCTGGAATTACTTCTGAAGTGACCCAATTTCAGGCCAATTGGAAGTAGCAGTGGGAGGGATCAGCTTCTGAAGTGACCCAATTTCGGGCGAAATGGAAGCAGCAGTGGGCGGAAGGGCAGTGTAGGGCCCCCATCATGCATGGGGCCCAACTGGCCCAAATCTTTCCAACTGCCTAAAAGCCGGTCCTGTTGAAGGGGGTGCTCCTTCAAGGGAGAGCCCCCACTAGATAAGGAACATGGCAGCAGCCAGATTGCAAAGCAGCTGCAACCAGCACTTCCTCCTCCTTCTTCGGGCAAAATCCGGAAGAGACATGATGGGACATCAGGATGTGACATTGTGACATGACTGCACCGGGCACCAGGGCAGTTAGATATGCTGCTGGCCCTTGGTCAGTACTCAACCTGGCCAACCACTGATGCCCTCACCTCATGCAAATAATTGTTCTCTGATGTATTTAAACTGTCATAGGATTATCCTTTCAATCCACTGCTTCACCAATGCATGGAAAGGGCAGTTCTTATGCTGAACCTTATTCAGGTGAAGACATGGAGACGGTTTCAGGTTCAACCCCTGGCATCTCAGGGTAGAGCTGTGAAAAATTCTGCTCTGAAATCCTAAAGAGCCACAGCCAGTTCATGTTCACAATCAGGCCTGCCTCCAGCAGGGCTCATCTTACGTGCTGAGCTTAATGGAACTAAGGTCTGGCTGTACCTAAGACAGTAGTGCCATGTGTTCATTTGCATGTGTAATGAAATGTATTATAACACAGGTAAATGTAATATACAATTTTACAGTAAATGCAATATACACTTTTTAAGTGTAGAGGAAAACAGTGGCTTTCATTTGCCTAGGTGTGCCTGCAATGGACACATCATAACAGTGCAGAGAGTTCTTCTGCCACCATCCTCCCCACTTCCTACCTTTTCAGTGGTTCCCTTTGTCCCCCATGGTAGCAGTCTAAAATCAATGAATTCCTTGCACCTGCAACTCTCAAGGCCCGATTCCATTTTGGCAGGTATCAAACCCAGTTCAGACATAAGAACATAACATTAGAACGTAAGAAGAATCCTGCTGGACCAAAGGCCCATCTAGTCCAGCTTCCTGCATCTCACAGCACACAAGACAACACACACAATCTGCGTCCCGGTGCCCTCCCCTGAATCTGGCAATCAGAGGCAGCCTGCCTCTAAAACCAAGAGCTTGCACATACCTACTATGATTTGTAATCCGTAATGAACGTTTCCTCCAGAAATTTGTCCAATCCCCTCTTAAAGGCATCCAGGCAAGATGCCATCACTACTTCCTGTGGCACAGTTCCACAAACTAATTACATGCTGGGTAAAGAAATATTTTCTTCTGACATAGGGATGGTGGAGCACTGGAGCTACAGGAAAGCATCATTTCCCCCCCACCACCACCACTACTGAGTACATAAATGTAATAAAAAGGTCACACATGAAGATCTTGCATATGCAAGACTGTAAAGATATGATTCCCCTGACTGTAAAAGGGAGAGTACATGTACACATCAGTCCATCATAGATCATGCAGAGCATGTATCTCATGTTCCTCTAGGTGCACAACAGAGGCAGGAGCACCTATCCACTTTTCCACCTCACAAATGGGATTGCCAGCTGGAGAAATACCTGAGCTAGACCTGACCTTCAAAATGGCGACAACATTGCTCACAGCATAACAACATATTGCCTAGCTTGTCTCTTGGTGTGTGGACTGCTACTGGGCCCTCACAGGGCCACTAGCTGATGGGGTTTTGCACAGCAGTCATGGACTCAAAGTCAGCTTCTCACCTCTCCTGCGGTGCAACTATCATAGCAGCAGCACCTATTGCCTTTCAGGGAAATAATATTGATTAACCATAAATATGCAAAAGAATTGGCCATCTCTTCGTATTGCCAGTGGGACTTTTGGTACTCCACAGGGTCATTATTGAAATAGCTGCTTCATTATGAATGATGTGAGCAACTAAAATTTTCTGGAACCAGGAGAGAGCAAGACACAAGGAGGGCAAGGCCAGCTGCAGAGGGCCCACTGTTGCCATCCGACTCTCTGGCAGCTGAAAGCCTAATTCTCTGTTCGGTGAAAGACTTTTCATAAGCAATTGAAATTATACAGAAGCGAGCGGAAAATAAGACCAAACACATATGCTATTAAGTCTTCTAACTGACATCGAAAATATATCCCTCGGGTGACTCAGGATGAAAATTTTTGCCTCTGATGAATTAATGGACTTGATGAATTCTGAGAAGTGAGGAAAGTGGTGCTTCTTTTGGATTCTGAATACTTTATATTAACATTCTACTCATGAAAATTTACCAAAGCAGCAATACATTATTAACTGATGCTTTCGTAAATGGTTAATTGGATGTTCTGGATAGTTACTGGGGCATAGTTTAAACTTCTAATGAGTTACTTCAGTATTATAAAAAGGGTTACCGTCACTAATAGCCACAGTACACTGCGATCAGATAATCACTATGTGCTAATGTTCTACAGATGGAAACACAGATATAAACGCAGTCCGGAATGTGGCTGTGGAAGCATCCAAGATCCCGTTGGAATAATGCTTGTGACTGGTGACAAACTTGCACTATTTTTTGGCCCCATTTCAAATCTGCTCACCTGTGTGGTCATATCCCAAGTATTCTAGAAGAATTTGTGACCCTTCTATAGTCATGTTCCACAGTCCATTTGAGTGAGGAATATAAGTGCACAAACTGAGAGTGTAGAATTCCATTTTCCCCAGAAGCAAAAACTCTCAATATCCCCAAACCGAAACAGTATCTTAAGGAAACATATCTGGATCCCATGCAACAATTAGTTACGGTAAATAGTGACCTGGAAACATTTACAGTGTAGAATGATCCTGTATTGTTGAGTGTTTATTAAGAGTATCCATTTGTTACTATTTGAAATCTTATAGTGCTAAATTTGTGTTGAGTATTTTCTATTAATTTTCATTCCAAAAAATCTATTGGTTTTATGAAAACCAATAGATTTTGAATATTGACTGCTGAAAGATGAGCAATCTCCATCATATATAGCTCTCACTCAGGCCCCAACTGCTTCCAAGTAGCCCCCCCCCCGAACTTCCATAGCCCTTTTGGAACATGGTGGAAAAGAGAGAGAGTGCTGGGTGTCATCCTCATATTGGTGGCACCCAACTCCAAATGCCCAGATGACCTTCCCCAGCTGTTTTATGTAGATGTTAAACAATATGAGGAGCAAGGTAGATCCCTGAGTCACCCCTCATGTTAGTGGCCAGGGAGCCAAACAAGTGTCCCCAGTCTCACCATCTGAGTCTGATCTGTCAGGAAGGAGTGGAACCACTGCAAAACAGTGCCTCCGACCCCCAACCTGGTCAGCTGGTCCAAAAGGACACAATGGTCAATGGTGTCAAAGGTTGCTGAGAGGTCCAGCAGGAATGCACTCCCTGTCTCCCTCCAATCCCCAGCACAGGTCATCAACCAAACCAACCAAGGCCATCTCCATCCTGTACCTGACCTGAAACCAGACTGAAAGGGGTCCAGATAATCAGGTTTTTTTTTCCAGAATTCCCTGGTGGTGGGATGCCAACATCCTCTCAATCACATCCAAAAATGGGAGGTTGGACACAGGTTAGAAATTGTCCAACATCATTTGGTCTAGGGCAGAAGAGGGCAAACCTTTAAGACTATTGGCAGCACCCCTTCCTTGAGAGATGAATTTACTATCCTCTCCGCTCAGTCCACCAAACCCCCTTGAGCAGAACATATTAACCACACTGGGCAAGGGTCAAGAGGACAAGCAGCAGGTCTCACACTCCAAAGAATTCTGCCCACATCCTCAGGCTGTATAAACTGAAAGAATACCAAACAACTGGACAGACAGTTGCCCAAGGGACATCTATAGACTCTGTCAAAATTGAGTCCAAGTTGAGACAAATCTGAGCCACCTTATTTGCAAAATGCTTTGTGAAGGCACCACAGTGGATCTGAGGAGAATCTCGATTCTCCTGTGGTGTTATGTACAACAAGCCCTGAACAATGTGGGACAGCTCCACTGGACAACATTCTGCTGCAGCAATAGCAGCAGAGAAGAAATCCTTCTTAGCCACCATCACTGTCGCAGTACAGGCATTAAGTTGCAAATGTGCCTGGGTTCGGTCAGATTCATCCTGAGTCTTCTTCCAATGCTGCTCTAGACATCTGTTGAGCTATTTAATCACCATAAGCTCCTCAGTAAACCAAGAAGCTGACCCAGCTGAGGTTGCATAAGTGCGACTTGATCCACTGCTCTGGTCATTTCCTCTTTCCAGAGGTCAACCAGAGCAGTGGGTGAATTACTGACCCTAGTAGCAGGGAAATCCCCCAAAACCCTCAGGAAGCTATCCAGATCCATCAGTCTTTGAGGGCAGACCATACCACTAGGTCCTCCAGCCTTACAGAGTCTCAGGGCTGGAGGACGACATCCTGGAGAGGAGGGAAACAATCCCCTAGGGGGGACCCCTTCTCCAGGGGACAGGCCCGTATCCGAACGCACTCAGGATACTCCTCGGCGGGAGGGGGGTCAGGGGTTTCTTGTAGTGAGGGATTCAATTATTAGAAACATAGAAAGGAGAGTTTGCGACGCATGTGAGGACCACATGGCGACTTCCCAACACTTCTCCCAACACTCAATTTTAGTAGATGTTCCCTGGTTCTGGTGTTATGTGAGAGTGTAAAGAGCATTTCTCTATCCACTCTGTCCTTCCCATGCATAATTGTTGGGCTGCTGTTGAGATACAGGAAGCTGGACTAGATGGGCCTATGGCCTGATCCAGTGGGGCTGTTCTTATGTTCTTACGAAGATTAGATACCTCACTAAGTCTACATAAGAACATAAGAACATAAGAACAGCCCCACTGGATCAGGCCATAGGCCCATCTAGTCCAGCTTCCTGTATCTCACAGCGGCCCACCAAATGCCCCAGGGAGCACACCAGATAACAAGAGACCTCATCCTGGTGCTCTCCCCTACATCTGGCATTCTGACTTAACACATTCCTAAAATCAGGAGGTTGCGCATACACATCATGGCTTGTACCCCATAATGGATTTTTCCTCCAGAAACTCGTCCAATCCCCTTTTAAAGGCGTCTAGGCTAGACGCCAGCACCACATCCTGTGGCAAGGAGTTCCACAGACCGACCACGCGCTGAGTAAAGAAATATTTTCTTTTGTCTGTCCTAACCCGCCCAACACTCAATTTTAGTGGATGTCCCCTGGTTCTGGTATTATGTGAGAGTGTAAAGAGCATCTCCCTATCCACTCTGTCCATCCCCTGCATAATTTTGTATGTCTCAATCATGTCCCCCCTCAAGCGTCTCTTTTCTAGGCTGAAGAGGCCCAAACGCCGTAGCCTTTCCTCATAAGGAAGGTGCCCCAGCCCTGTAATCATCTTAGTCGCTCTCTTTTGCACCTTTTCCATTTCCACTATGTCTTTTTTGAGATGCGGCGACCAGAACTGGACACAATACTCCAGGTGTGGCCTTACCATCGATTTGTACAACGGCATTATAATACTAACCGTTTTGTTCTCAATACCCTTCCTAATGATCCCAAGCATAGAATTGGCCTTCTTCACTGCCGCCGCACATTGTGTCGACACTTTCATCGACCTGTCCACCACCACCCCAAGATCTCTCTCCTGATCTGTCACAGACAGCTCAGAACCCATCAGCCTATATCTAAAGTTTTGATTTTTTGCCCCAATGTACATGACTTTACACTTACTGACATTGAAGCGCATCTGCCATTTTGCTGCCCATTCTGCCAGTCTGGAGAGATCCTTCTGGAGCTCCTCACAATCACTTCTGGTCTTTACCACTCGGAAAAGTTTGGTGTCGTCTGCAAACTTAGCCACTTCACTGCTCAACCCTGTTTCCAGGTCATTTATGAAGAGGTTGAAAAGCACCGGTCCCAGGACAGATCCTTGGGGCACACCGCTTTTCACCTCTCTCCATTGTGAAAATTGCCCATTGACACCCACTCTCTGCTTCCTGGCCTCCAACCAGTTCTCAATCCACGAGAGGACCTGTCCTCTAATTCCCTGACTGTGGAGTTTTTTCAGTAGCCTTTGGTGAGGGACCGTGTCAAACGCCTTCTGAAAGTCCAGATATATAATGTCCACGGGTTCTCCCGCATCCACATGCCTGTTGACCTTTTCAAAGAATTCTATAAGGTTCGTGAGGCAAGACTTACCCTTACAGAAGCCATGCTGACTCTCCCTCAGCAAGGCCTGTTTGTCTATGTGTTTTGAGATCCTATCTTTGATGAGGCATTCCACCATCTTACCCGGTATGGATGTTAGGCTGACCGGCCTATAGTTTCCCGGGTCCCCCCTCTTTCCCTTTTTAAAAATAGGCGTGACATTTGCTATCCTCCAATCTTCTGGCACTGTGGCCGTTTTGAGGGACAAGTTGCATACCTTAGTCAAGAGATCTGCAACTTCATTCTTCAATTCCTTAATAACCCTTGGGTGTATGCCATCAGGGCCCGGTGACTTATTGATCTTTAATTTATCAATGAGGTCTGAAACATCTTCTCTTTTAACCTCTATCTGACTTAACTCCTCGGTCAGGAGGGGCCGTTCGGGCAGCGGTATCTGCCCGAGGTCTTCTGCCGTGAAGACAGATGCAAAGAACTCATTTAATTTCTCTGCCATCTCTAAGTCTCCTTTTATCTCCCCTACAAAAAGTCTACATTTTACTAGGTAATGATCTGTCCAGTTCAGGGGCAAAACCCTAATCTCTTCCACGACTGGATCGCCCTCCATTTGCCCAGCAGTGAAAATGAGGTCCAACATATGCCTTGATGTACATCTTGGGGTTTGCTTGAAATAGAATTTAACCCTGAGCATGTGTATGTGTGTGTACATTTATCATCTTCCCTGCTTTGTTTTAAAGATTGCAATGTTACTGTTTCATGCAGTTCCTGAAATAAAAAAATCCAAATTATCTGCTACGAGATGTAAAATTGGTTCCTGTACTTTTATTCTGGGTATGGGATAATGCCCTGGTGATTTTCATTCTTTATAACAAACAGCAAAGTTATCTCATTGCCAAGGTTCTAACCATAAATTTGCAAAAAAATGCAGCAATAACTCCAAAGCAACAATGACAGAGTGTCATATTCATGTAATTTAACTCCTGCTAAGATGGTTTGAAAAAAATCATTTTATAAGGGTGTTGAAATGGACTGGCTTTGAAGTAGCTTGGCATGAAAAGGTAATCTGTGAAATTCTTTCTGTGCATTGAGACAATTATAGCATGAATTGCCAGACTGTGAGAACGTCAGCTAAAGCAGTTCCACAAACACAGGAGAGCACTATCTTAAGCTGTGCTCAGGGTCTGTCAATGCATTCATTGCAAAAGGAAGAAAGGTCCTTGGGATCTCAATATTTGAAATATACGGATTCACCAGGGGCTTAAAGGCCAGTTCCTCAAGTGATACACAGCAGCATGGAGGTTTAACAAAATAGTCTTCATCAAGACCCATTGAGATCTTACAAAAGCAAGGGACTTCTGAATCTTGTATATAGCTACCAAAATATTCTTGCATCTAGTATTAAGAACATAAGAACAGCCCCACTGGATCAGGCCATAGGCCCATCTAGTCCAGCTTCCTGTATCTCACAGCGGCCCACCAAATGCCCCAGGGAGCACACCAGACAACAAGAGATCTCATCCTGGTGCCCTCCCTTGCACTGGCATTCTGACATACCCATTTCTAAAATCAGGAGGTTGCACATACACATCATGGCTTGCAGGCCATAATGGATTTTTCCTCCAGAAACCTGTCAAATCCCCTTTCAAAGGCATCCAGGCCAGATGCCATCACCACATCCTGTGGTAAGGAGTTCCACAGACCAACCACACACTGAGTAAAGAAATATTTTCTTTTGTCTGTTCTAACTCTCCCAACACTCAATTTTAGTGGATGTCCCCTGGTTCTGGTGTTATGTGAGAGTGTAAAGAGCATCTCTCTATCCACTCTGTCCATCCACTGCATAATTTTGTATGTCTCAATCATGTCCCCCCTCAGACACTTCTTTTCTAGGGTGAAGAGGCCCAAACGCCATAGCCTTTCCTCATAAGGAAGGTGCCCCAGCCCAGTAATCATCTTAGTCGCTCTCTTTTGCACCTTTTCCATTTCCACTATGTCTTTTTTGAGATGCGGCAACCACAACTGGACACAATACTCCAGGTGTGGCCTTACCATCGATTTGTACAACGGCATTATAATATTAGCCGTTTTGTTCTCAATACCTTTTCTAATGATCCCAAGCATAGAATTGGCCTTCTTCACTGCCACCGCACATTGGGTTGACACTTTCATCAACCTGTCCACCAGCACCCCAAGATCTCTCTCCTGATCTGTCACAGACAGCTCAGAACCCATCAGCCTATATCTAAAGTTTTGATTTTTTGCCCCAATGTGCATGACTTCACACTTACTGACATTGAAGCGCATCTGCCATTTTGCTGCCCATTCTGCCAGTCTGGAGAAATCCTTCTGGAACTCCTCACAATCGCTTCTGGTCTTCACCACTCGGAAAAGTTTGGTGTCACCTGCAAACTTAGCCACCTCACTGCTCAACCCTGTCTCCAGGTCATTTATGAAGAGGTTGAAAAGCACCAGTTCCAGGACAGATCCCTGGGGCACACCGCTTTTCACCTCTCTCCATTGTGAAAATTGCCCATTGACACCCACTCTCTGTTTCCTGGTCTTCAACCAGTTCTCAATCCACGAGAGGACCTGCCCTCTAATTCCCTGACTGTGGAGTTTTTTCAGTAGCCTTTGGTGAGGGACCGTGTCAAACGCCTTCTGAAAGTCCAGATATATAATGTCTACAGGTTCTCCTGCATCCACATGCCTGTTAACCTTTTCAAATAATTCTATAAGGTTCGTGAGGCAAGACCTACCCTTATAGAAGCCATGCTGATTCTCCCTCAGCAAGGCCTGTTCATCTATGTGTTCGTCTATTTAAACTGCTGGAGTCTGATGCACTGTTGCTGCACCACTGAAACTAACAGCACAGTCCTACAGAGTATATACTGTATTCACTGGGTCCTACTCTCAGGAAAACGTGCATAGGATTGCAGTCAAAAGGACAGTGTGATAAAAAGAAACATTACTAGAGATTTGCATTTGGCTGACTATCAGACCAAAATAAATTAAAGGAGGCGAACCCATTCTTTTCCAGCTTTACACCATAACCCTATATGTCTGCTCATCTGATGTCACTAGTGTGTGTATTTCAACTTCCTGGGAGAGTGTTCCTGCATGAATGCCTTCCATCCTTACCACCTGTTTTCTTTCCCACATTGGGAGGTGGCCTGTCAAAGAGTCAGTTACCTCTTGTGCAGAGGCCATAATAATAATAAATAATAAAACTTTATTTTTATCCCGCCCTTCTCCCTAACGGGACCCAGGGCGGCTAACAACATATTAAAAAACAATAGAATTTTAAAAACATTAATACAAACAGATAAAAACATTTAAAAACACACTACAGGGCCATAAAAACAGTAGTCAGATTAAAAGAGTAAAAGAGCAGATCACCGAGGAATCAAGCCTGTAAAACTAAAAGATGTATAAAAAGTTAAGAAGGCCAGAAATCAGAAGGCTTGTTTAAACAACAGTGTTTTCAGGCCTCGCCGAAAGCTCTCAAGAGAGGGAGCCATTCTCAAGTCAAGGGGAAGGGAGTTCCATAATGTTGGTGCCACTACCGAGAAGGACTACATGGACTACAATCCCCTTCTCAGTATGTTGACTGCTTGATTCACTATTACTTTTTCAGGCAAATTTAAAGATGACGTACCAGTTCATTCTAATTCAGAATTGCTGATTATCTCCATTATAAGCTGAGCTAATTTTGCTGAGCAGTTTGTTAAGGTTATGTATAAGGCAACAAACTTAAAAAAGTTTGTTGCCTTATACTTCAGCACAATGACAGATGGATGATGATTGAGCTTTAATTTGTATTTCTTGTATCCCAAGCCAAGCTGGAAAAGGGCCACGGGTGTATATTAAGCAGAATCAGGTGGTGGAAGATCACTCCTCACCGCACACCCCCAGCTAGTTTCCTGCAAATAATAAACAGGAGCAGAGGCAGTAAAGGAGGAGGACGTTTTACTTACATTTTAAAACAGGGGTGGGTAACCTTTCAACTTTAGGGCTCCTGGACCTTTGTGTAGAAGAGGGAATTTCAGCAGGTGCAGCTTGTCATCTCACAGATGGTAGAGATGCCCTTCAGAAGCCAGCATGTGTTAGTATTGTGAATTTAGTTATGCTGGTCACGATTCAAAGCAGTGAGAGTCAGGGAAGGCATCTGAATGTCACCATACCTCCTCTTCCTTCCACTTCGTCCTCAGAGATTTTGATGGTATCCTTTTTTCATTGGCAGATACAGGAAGCTTGAAACAAGTCAACATCTAATCTCCAGACTTCCTTGTTTTCTAAACAGGCATGGATCAGACATATAGCCATTTTTCTAAGGCAGGGGTGGGAAAACTTTCAACTTTAGGAATCCTGGACATTTAACAATTGTATAGGAGAGGGAATTTCAGCAGGTGCAGCTTGTCATCTGTGAGATGACAAGTTCTCTCTCCTATACAATTGTTAAAGGTTCAGGATTCCTAAAGTTGAAAGTTTGCCCACCCCTGTTCTAAGGGTTAGACTTAGTACATTCTGTATCTAAAATATTTTGCTATTGAAAAGACTGAGCTCTGATTTTTCAACACATTATTGATAAAGTCCAAGGATTTAAGCCATTTCTGCCCAACGTTGCATATACGCATATACGCAACCTGCATATACGCAACCTGCAAGCTGGGCAAAAATGGGTTAATATGTATAAGTAGAAGTCCTGCTCTTAATTTGTTAGGCTTTGTCCTGACTATGTAAAAGAAATGGATGGATCTCAGTTGCATTCTAATTCAGAATCTAGATTGCTACAAATAATGGCCTTGCTGTTAATTTTTATTAGCAAATAATCCAGTCCACAAAGCAATTTTATACAGCCCCTGGTGACTTTAGGCAATTTTTATCAAGGTATGGTTAAAACCCCCCACTACAGTTTTACTTGCAAGTAAAAGAAAATGTTTCAAAACTTTGTGTGTGTTCTTTAAGTTTTAGTTGTTGGCAACCTTCAGTCTCGAGAGACTATGGTATCGCGCTCTGAAAGGTGGTTTTGGAACAGCGTCTAGTGTGGCTGAAAAGGCTGATTCGGGAGTGACAATCCCTTCCACAACGGGAGCAAGTGCAGTCTGTCCCTGGTCTGTCTCCCTGGCTATGGGCCTTCCCTCTTTGCCTCAGACTGTTGGCCAAGTGTCTCTTCAAACTGGGAAAGGCCATGCTGCACAGCCTGCCTCCAAGCGGGCTGCTCAGAGGCCAGGGTTTCCCACTTGTTGAGGTCCACTCCTAAGGCCTTCAGATCCCTCTTGCAGATGTCCTTGTATCGCAGCTGTGGTCTACCTGTAGGGCGCTTTCCTTGCACGAGTTCTCCATAGAGGAGATCCTTTGGGATCCGCCCATCATCCATTCTCACGACATGACCGAGCCAACGCAGGCGTCTCTGTTTCAGCAGTGCATACATACTAGGGATTCCAGCACGTTCCAGGACTGTGTTGTTAGGAACTTTGTCCTGCCAGGTGATGCCGAGAATGCGTCGGAGGCAGTGCATGTGGAAAGCGTTCAGTTTCCTCTCCTGTTGTGAGCGAAGAGTCCATGACTCGCTGCAGTACAGAAGTGTACTCAGGACACAAGCTCTGTAGACCTGGATCTTGGTATGTTCCGTCTTTGTATGTTCCGTCTTGGTATGTTCTTTAAGTTTTAATGTTCATTTAAAAAAAAATGCTGGTAACTAGTGGTTAGCAGACATGAAAAAAAAGTTTGGAAGATATTTTAATTATTTAAGGAATTTATACCCTGTCTTTCTGCCCTGCTTTAGGACTTTCAAGGCGGCTTACAAATAATATTTCAAAATAATAAAAACAGTGCCAAAACATTAATATAAAAGCAATTAAAATAATAAAAACAAGATACAATTTGATCACAGTTAAAAAGATGTTTCATAAAAAAGTGCCAGCCCCCCCAGTGTCAACATTCAAAGGCTTCTCTAAATAAAAAAGTCTTGAGACCCCACAGAAAGGACTCCAGAGAGAGAGAGCTGTTTTCAATTCCAAGGGAAGGGAGTTCCACAGACGGGACACCACCACCAAGAAAGCCCTATTTCTTCCTGCCACCCCCCTCACCCATACTGGTGGCAGCACAGTTAGAAGGGCCCCTCTGATGACCTGAGAGGACAGCAGGATAATGGAAGGTAAAGCTGATGTTGTTGGCCAACTATGAAAATATCTGTGTACATTTTGTAGCAAATGTTCAAAATATGTAAACTATCACAAGGGAATGTTATGGATCTTGCACATATCTGATGAATGCCCAGAAATATGTAGAAAGACCTTTGAATCCATTGAGAGTAACTGGCCCACCTCACCCCAGCAGTGTCTTTTCTAGTGGCTGTCTGCTGGTGTTGCATCTTTTTAGATTGTGAGCCCTTTTGGGACAGGGAGCCATTAGATATTTGATTTTCTCTGTAAACCGCTTTGTGAACTTTTTGTTGAAAAGCGGTATATAAATACTGTTGTTATAAATACTGTTGTTGAATGTGAAAAATCACCCCGTACGCATTGCCAAAGTTAATTCTTGTAACACCATAAGTTTGAACACTCACCAGATCCATGCACAATCAATCATATTCCTTTGCAAGTGTTCATAACGTTAGCATTTTGGACCTTCATTGTACTAGTTTGCAATGAAATGGATGTCTATCACTGACCACAGTCTGATAACTCCATTTCTACTGGTCAGTGCTTGACTACTTGTATTTTACATGTTATATCAATATTTATGCTTTTCATATTTGTATTTTGTGTGTTTTTTGGTCTGTTTTTTCTTTGCAATGACCTCTGGCCAAAAGCAGTATAGGTCTGATTGATTGGTACATAAGAAAATAGATTGTAATAGTACAGTACTTGCATTTTCTGGCAGGCCTTAAAGGACTGTGGACCAAAGACCTACAGCAGGGCAGAATGGTGTATGAGTTAGACCTGGGTGATTTCCCTCTCCTTTGCAGCTTCCTGTGTTCCATCCCATTCCAACAAAGCATAAGGAGAGGCTTTTGGAAATGCAGGGCACTGCTGCACAGAGGAAAGGGATAAGGAAGAGACTTGCAGGAACAACATCTCATGTGTGGTGGTTAGGATCCATCTACTGTATTTTTTCCTACTTCCTGTGTTTAACTTATACATGTATGCAGCCTAAATGCAACCAGTATAAACCTTGGCTGCTTGGCTTACTGATCCCACTTATTCTTTACTTCTGAACACAATGGTGATCTGCAATAACTAACAGATTCTTTGTGCTTGTGTATGGAATACAAAACAGAGACTCCAATAGTCAAGAGTGATTGATTTGTGGAAAGGAGAGCTAGCAAGGTGCTGAGATATTTGAGCTGCTTCAACCGCACAGACCTTTGGCTGATAGTTCTTCTCATCCAGGGATTGTTTGAGGGGATTTCTTCAAATTAATTGATAGCAAGATCGAAGCCAAGAGTAATGTATTCACCCAGCATTCACCACTACATTGGCTGCCCATTCGTTTCCGGGCCCAATTCAAGGTGCTGGTTTTGACCTTTAAAGCCCTATACTGCTCTGGGCCAGGATATCTTAGAGACCGCCTACTCCCGTACAATCCGGCTCACCATCTCAGGTCATCAGAGAAGGCCTTTTTGCAAGTGCCGCCACCCAAGGAGGTCCGGCGGGGCGGCTGCAAGAAATAGGGCCCTCTTGGTAGTGGCACCAACATTATGGAACTCCCTTCCCCTTGATTTGAGAATGGCTCCCTCTCTTGAGAGTTTTCGGCGAGGCCTGAAAACACTGTTGTTTAAACAAGCCCTCTGATTTCTGGCCTTCTTAACATTTTTATACATCTTTTAGTTTGTTACAGGCTTGATTCCTCGGTAACTTGCTCTTTTATTCTGTCTTTTAATCTGACTACTGTTTTTATGGCCTCTGTAATGTGTTTTTAAATGTTTGTTATGTATTAATGTTTTTAAAATCTGTTTTTTAATATGTTGTTAGCCGCCCTGGGTCCCTTTAGGGAGAAAGGCGGGATAAAAATAAAGTTTTATTATTATTATTATTATTATTATTATTATTATTATTATTCCTGCCATTGATCTTTTTTCACCTGCTGGCTAAGCAGTTATACCTTCATGAATATATAAGCGCCCTCTATGGATGTCTGATTAAAAGAGTTGCAACATAAATAAAGGGATTGTTGAAGTCTGACTCAGTAGATCTGATTTTATGTTATTTCGTAGCATAAGGGCTTATTCATTTAACATAATAGTTTTCATGCTTTTTAAAATCTGGTTTACAGGAATTAGTGCCACAAGTATGGTGCATAAACCCCATGAATATTTAGATTCATGTGTCTCCAAGGCTGTGAATGACTTGTGCAAATATTGTTTTTTAAATATAAAATTATAACCAAGATTTTCAGTCAACACCCTATCCTAGTTTCCATCTTTTGAAATCAGATCTATGAAGAGGTAGGGTGGGTTTCTCAGTTGAAGTGTGTCAGCTATGGAATCAGACAAAGAACATTACAATGGCATTTGTGCAATACTGCTGGAAGCCTTAATCTAGCTAGAAGAAAGAGTGCAATATCTTGTCCTATGTACAGAGCAGGGCAGTTTTGTTGATATTGGATAGCCTTGGTCAAGAGGAGGATAGCAGCATTCAGTTCTCAACAGGGGTGTTCTTTTTAAGGATTTGGATTCATGTGTGCTTCAGCACAGAAGAGGAAGACCACAACATGCAGTCCAATCCTATAAAGTTTACTTGTAACAACCTTAGGGCCCAATCCTATCAAACTTTCCAGCACCAGTGCAGCCACAATGCAGCCCCGAGGTAAGGGAACAAATGTTCCCATTCCTTGAGGAGGCCTCTGTGACTGCCTCCCCACCACAGCATATAGCACACGCCCCATTGGCACAGCTGCACTAGCACTGGAAAATTGGATAGGATTTAGCCCTAACTCTCAAACAGCCTTACTCCCAAATTACTCTCAACAGCCTTACATCAAAATGAAGACACAGAGGATTGCAGTCCTACAGTTCATTTAAGCACAGTTAAGCTGCTTTGGAATTCCAGTCAGCTGATTGGTCAAACACTGTCGGCTGAGAGCCAATTGTTTTGACTGTGGTCAAATACTGTATTAAGTAATCCCAGAAGTGAAAAGTGCCTTATTTATAGGTTTGCCAGATCTGATACACCAAAAACCTTGACATCTCTCAGGTAGGGCCTGGTAATGACCCAAGGTTCCCAACCCATGAAAAATGGGGAACGGGTAGTATTGGGATTGGGCTTTGTAGGATAATAGGGTGAAGACTGGTGGTAATGGGATGGAGCCCAGCAACAGTCTAGAAATGGTCTGAGATTAAATTTTGCTACCTGTTTGCCTGAGAAAAAGAGAAATGCTGGAGAAACTGGGTCATTTTTGGCAAACTGGCAACTCTGTTTGTCTTCATGGCAACTTCCCTGCCACATCCCAAGACCATGTGGTCTGATCTTATGATCTGATATAGTTTGCAGGAGTGGTGGGCCCTGTGTTTCCAAGCCCTGCAGTCCACAGGGACACTTCCACATTTTCAAGCAGGCAGTTTTTGAGAAAACTCTCCAGAGAGATTCTGCCCTCTCCTTTCTCAATAAAACTATAAGGCCTGACCTCTCCTAAAGGGCATGTGAGGTTGCAACAAAGCTCATTCCTACAGGAACAGGAGCACAGGGAATGATGCAAATACAAACATGACATCACAGTGGCACAGGCTGCAGGTATCATGGAATCTGGTCAGACACTGTGGTCCCAATCCTATCCAGATCCCCCCACCAATACATGTGCGCCAAGGAGATGCGCACTGCATCCTATAGTGGTGAAGGGTGTTGCAGAATATTCCTCCGGGAAAGGGAACTTTTGATCCCTTAACATGGTGACAGAGACCACTTTTCCTGTGGGTCTGTTTTGCTGGCACAGAACCAAGGAGAATGAAGGAGAGGGAAAGGGGTAGAGGATATGGCTGCATGTGAGTGCCACCAATCCCACCCCTCCCATCCCATCCCATTCCCCTCCTGGCCCCTCTCCCCACCCAGAAAGAACTCCATTCATCCCTCCCACCACCTGCTGCCAGCACTGCCTTATCTGGCACCAGCAAACCCTGTCTTTGCTGCTAGCAAATGTGCAAAGCCTCAGCAACAGCGCAGGTGGCCTTGCTGCCCTCACTGATGGTGTCAACAAGTATGACAATGTCATGCAACACACGCTGGATCCAGGCACTTCCATTGGTAGAACAGACATTCCACCAGTGTGGTGTTTCAGATTGGGTTGGGCTATGTGTCAGGTGCAGGGATAAATGGCCTTACCTGACCTGGTGGCCTGACTCTGGAGTCTTACAGAACAATCGCTGTGATTTGCAGCATTCTTTCTGGCCTTGCTTCCTGTTCTAATAAATGGGAACCAATTTAAATAATTGGTTGTAATTTGGCAATATTTGGGGCCCGATCCAATTGACACAGTGCTAGCCCACTGCAGGTGCTAAGTGTCAGATATGTGTTGCGACGTTCACCACTGAATGTCCCCTTCCCCTGAGGAGCTGCCAGTGGCTGCTTGGTGTCCACTGGATGCTGCAGCAGCCATGTTGGCACTGCTGCTCCTCTGGGCAGCTCAGGATTGGGCTACCCTTCAGTTAGTTGATCATTTGGTCTTTTATTCCTTGTTAAAATTCAAGCCAAGCGGGGGGAGGGTGAGAGTCACTCTTCCTTGAGTTTGCCACAGCTTCCTTGTTTGTTATTTTATAAACAGACTTGAGCACTCCCACTAAAGTGCTACACAGGAAAGCACTTAACCTCTAAAGATCAGTCAAAACGCATTTAAATCTTTCATAACTTTTAGAATGTTTCTCACCATGGCTCTAGCAAGTGAGGAGAGCGTTCCTAGCCCCTCATAAAGCCATGGATCCATGTCATGCGACATTTGGGGCAACTGCAGTGCAGGCAGCTTGGCTATGAATGTGCAAGCTGTGATTCCCCCCCATCCCCAGAGTACAGTCCATTCGACTACTACAGGACTCTATTGCCTTCTTCCTCTCTAATTCTGCCGCACGTTCTTTCTCTAATCAGTTGCACTTTACAGTAAGAAAGGGATTGAAATAGCCATGGCCATTCTTCCATCTCCCCTTGTGGAGAAAAGCACCACATTGATTCATCTTTCAGTTGTGCCCAAAGCAGGAACTGTTATCACGCCATGGTAATGTGTCACTGATCACACCCATCAATGTGTCACTCCCCTTGCCACCTTCTGTTTTCCCCTTACGCTGAATAGGCACTGAGCATAATACGAAGCTTTCTCTTTGGGGTGTATAACCTGGGTGATCTCACCAAGAGTCTGCTTTTGTTTCTGACACTGGGGCTGCATTTAGCAACACTGTATCTAATTTTAGAAGCTGCAAGTCAGGTTTGTGAAAAGAACCACCACCAAAAAAGCAGAAATAAATGAAAGGCATCTCTGCTAGAGATGTGATTCACACATACATGTTCATCACTGAAGCTTTATCACTCAATGACACATGAACAGCCTCCACTGAAAAGCACTGTGCTTGAATCAACATTGTGGGCATGACCGTTCTACCTGTGGTGAGTACTTTATGACTCACACCTGCAGGTCACTACTTGATAGTTACATGGCCAATCCTATCAAGGAGCACGGGCACACACCAGATCCCAATTTTTCAACCTGACCCACCCCATTCCTCTTCTTGAACATACCAACAAAATAGCTGATATGGGTCCAAGAAGATTGTGAGTGATTAGATAACCTTCTGACAGGTAAGCAAAGAAGATTTTACTTACTTGTCACAGACTGTCTAACTGCACCCACCACCATTAAAGCATGCAGTATTGTTGTTGTTGTTGTTTGTTATTAACAGTATTTATATACCGCTTTTCAACAAAAAGTTCACAGAGCGGTTTACAGACAAAGTCAAATAACTAATGGTTCCCTGTCCCCAAAGGGCTCACAATCTAAAAAGATGCAACACCAGCAGACAGCCACTAGAAAAGACACTGCTAGGGTGAGGAGGGCCAGTTACTCTCCCCCCACTAAATAAAAGAGGAACACCCACTTGAAAAAGTGCCTCTTAACCAGTTAGCAGGGGTCACACAAAGGTCAGCAAGGCCTGGCAAAGGGACATTGTTTTTTAAATGGATTTGCTTTATTTCGATTTTTGCAATCCATGTGAGTTCTGGGAATGGAATAATAAGACTCAGCCTGTACTTCCAAAAGTAAGATAATTCTTGCCACTTCTGTATCTCAGGACATGAAGGCATTTGAAAATAATGCACCAAGTTCAGGATTCAGAAGCAGGCTGAACTCAGAATTCAGTTCTCCAAAAGCATATCCAGTTGTTTGACTGCATCATTTCTAAGAGAAAGGCTGAATAATTTGAGTGCATCATTTTCTCCCAGCAGGTGTCACTGTAGGTCAAAGCAATAGGTTGAAACCTCTTTAGCTAGCACCAGAGTATCCTCCCAGGTGGTAAAATGAGTGCAGGTTTCCAGTGGCAGTATTGAACAGCCCCCTTGCAAGCTGCAAATTGTGTGATGTCCAGTTTCCAGGTTACAGAAGGAGAGTCCATGTGGGTTGAGTGTTTGGGAAGAATCAGAAAACTCCTTATTAAAGTGAGATTTTGCACAATGTCAGCCCAGTGTGCCTGAAAGAAGAGGCCATGTGATGCCTCTGTGAGTGCACCATGGCGCACACTTTGGAAACCTCTGCTCTAGGGGAACAGTCAACTAAAGTGTTCACTTCACAGGTCTTAGAGGTTTCTGCACATACATGATATCACTGTAATCCTTACAACTGTTCTCTAAGTTAGGGTGCAATCCTAACCCACTTTCTAGCACTGACGTAAGGGCAATGCAGGTAAAGGAACAAACATTCCCTTACTTTAAGGAGGCTTCCATGAGTGTCACCTGACTGCAGGATACAGCACATGTCCCATTGGCACTGCTATGCCAGTGCTAAAAAGTTGGTTAGGATTTGGGCTTTATTATAGATAGGAGGAAGGCCCTGAGGCTGACAGAAAGAGGCTGACCAAAGGCCACTGGAATGGCAAAGGTGAGATTCCATGATGAAAGCTAACCCTCAGGCTGGACCTCCTGATTCAGAGACCAATCACTCAGCTTGGTTCCTCTAAGTCCAATCCTAACCAGCACTGGAGCTGCCTGGATCCAGCGCTGGGAAGGAGAAGGCTGGAGGTCCCCTAACTCCATGTAAAGCCCCAGTCTGTTCAATTGGGTTACTCCAATCTGTCCCTGGCAGGACAGAATAGGCCATCCCACCAGTCCTGCTTACTCACTGGGTGTTATGGACCACTTTATGAAGATTTTGCAAAACCCCAGGCCAGTGCAATGGTTGCTGTGCTGGCATAACACATGCATAGAATTGTCCCATCTCTCTCTTTTCCTCATATCATTCCGAAGTTTATCAATAATAGTTTAGTGACTATAAAAAGATTTAATCTTGCTTGAACCATGTTTCTCATGTAATACCAGGAGAACTGATGTTTCAAAATATGACCTTTAGATTATAGGCTGAGATCCAAGCAGCTAGTTCCATCCAGCCAAGAGGGGGCTGGACTTTTGTTTCTCCTCCATAGTGGGTGGAAAATCACTTTTAAAATGGAAGAGTCTTTTGCCAGCAGTTTGTGAGGTGGCATGGAAATCTGCTCTGTCATAAAGGGAAAAAAGAGTAAAAAATCCCACTGGGATGCCTGGAGTAGCTTTTTGGAGTCTGGTCATGGTACTTATTTTGGACCAGTTGTAAGGTTTATAAAATAATCTGCTGCAAAAAGTTCTGTGATAAATAAAAGAGTGGGCTTCTTTACTGCCAGGTTTTGACAGCTGGGGTATTACCATTTAATCTTTGTTCTGCCGGATAATACAGGGCCCCTTGGATTGTTACTCACTGAAATAAAACACCCAAGAGCTTGTCCACTCATTTCATTTATCCACATTTTGACTTCAGCCACTGATCTGCAGCAGACTCCACCTTTTGGCTCTGTTCAGGGTTAGCAAGATGGCATTGTGGCTAGCTCACATCTGTTTCAGCTTTCATCCCCCAAGAATGCAAACATTAATCATTACAAATGGAGTGTGAAATGGGGGGGGGGGGGAGACAGGCGAAGAGTTTGAATGCACATTTTATTTTGAATATTGTGAGATAAACATCTTTCAGACTCTATCTAAACGGAAGCTGACAGTATGTTGCTATGGATTTTGCTGCCAATCCCCTGGCTTAAAGACTATGATGTTTTTCATTGGAACTGGATTTCTTTCTGTGTATTATTCAGATGATATACAGTGTTGCTGGTCACGTTTGTGCTGTGCTTTTTAAAGCAACCGAAAGCTAATATATCTTCTCTGTTTAAACAACTCCAATGCAAACAAGTAAAAAATAGTTTTCTGTGTTCTGCCCTTTAGCACATCCTGTGCGCCTGTTCTCAACAGCTTCTCTCATTAAAATGTGCAGCCTATTGGCATGTTGTGAATGTTCTGCAAGGCCGAGACTTGCAGAAGCTCCTTCTAATGTCTTCCTGACCCATGTCTGCTGCCCTCCACATCTTAGTCCCATTTCCATATGCTGATCATGACAGCTCTTCAGCTTCTGGTTGCTGTCCCACAGCAAAAGTTGGGAAGGCATGCACAAGCCAGCTGGTAGCCTGACAAAAAGAGCAGGCGACTGGGATTTTCACTTGAACCACAGATGAATTGGAAAGGATCAGACTACTATAATAGGAAAGAACAGGGCTGGTTGTTTTTTGCAGGGCTCCAGGTTCATGGCCAAGTTCTGTAGAATTTTAGAGAGGTAAATAAAATTTATTATTTATTATAAAATTTATTATAGACTTCACTTCTCTATGGTAGAACAGAAGGCAATCAAAATGTACACTTAAAAAGTGCATGTGAGTTGAAATTTCAAAATATGAACAATATAGTCTAGCACTACGTCTTAAGAAGAAAATTAAAATCCTTGCTGTTCTCTATAAAACCTGCTGTGTGGTGTTAGGCATCCATTGCAATGTGGTGTTCGACAAAACTAATAGATTACCCTTGTGCAGGACCCCCTTAGGCGCAAGGCCCAATTGGGAGCAATTCCTTTAATTGGGTTAAAGCCCCTTTGGGAAGCTCAAAACGGTGGTCCATCAGTTACTGGTCTCAGAGCCCAGTCCTGGGCTCTGTGTGCTGGCTCACCGCCAGCCGCACTGTCACAAATGTGCTGTAAATGCCTTGTCCTGTAAGGGCCCTAACGCCAGGCAAGCACCAGTTGTAGCCCAGTGCTGGCCAGGCGGGCGCCCAACCTCCACTGCTCGGCGGTCATGCGGACTACTGAGCAGCAGAGAGGTAAGCGGGGGCTTGGAGGGAGGCAGAGAGGAGGCGTTCCGGGGAGGGGGGAGGCGAGCGGAGGATGGGGAAGAGGTGTTCCAGGGAGGCAGGGAGAGGGCAGGGGGAGGCGTGCCGAGGGGAGGGAGCGGGGAAGGAGGGAGGCGGGACCGGTGGAGCGATGCTTTGCCAGATCCAAAGCCTCTGTGTTGGGCTCACTGCCCAACACATAGGCACTTGGTTCACCGTCAGCCTTTTTGTTGGCGGTGAATTGAGTAGTCCCATTGCAGGGCTACTTTGTTTACCTGGGGGGAAGGGGATGAAAGTCCCCTTCTCCTGAGGTGCAGCCCGCAGCTGCTTGAAGTGCGCAGGATGCGGCAGCAGCCATTTTTGGTGCTGCAGCAGTCCCTGGCCCAGGGCAGCAGGATTGGGCTGCCAGTCTCTTTGAGCTAAAGCTCAGATTCCATCTTTGTAGCCTTATTGAACAACTTGCAGCATACACTGGGCCTTTAAGCCCAGAATACGAGCTAAGAATATGGAGAGCTAAATTAAGTGCTGGAGAACCTGTCCCAGGAATATGCAGTCATAGGTAAGGATGGTAATCATGAGTAGAATATAAATCTCTGGTTTAGGGGAATCTGAGGGAAACTCTTCAATTTGTTCAGCCCATCCTATGTCTGAGTTTTCATAAGCAGTAGTTTCTTTTATGTAGTTAGGCTGCAATTAATTGTCAAGTGATTTTTGTGTCTATTCACTGAAATCAATAGACTATACCAGTGGAAACAGGCAGAATTTCATTTTCTAAGAAGCTCATGAAATCAGAATTTGAGCACGGCAGACTGACAGAAATAAGAGGTTATCAGTATTGACAGGCTTTCTACACAGTCTTCCATTTTTAGTTCTTACTATGTTCTTTCCAAAAAAATTTCCTCATTTATATCAGTGCAATCCCTAAGCATGACTACCTGGAAGGAAGCCCCATTTTATTCAGTAGGATTTATTTCCAGGCAAGTGTGTCTAGGATTGCAGCCTAAGAATACCAGTCAAAGATGCATTGTTAGGATTCGTATTCATATTTATTTCCGTTTGACAGCTGGGAACAGTGTAGGGTGGCTATGGGAGGAGAAGACTAGTGGAATTAGGTGAGTGGCTGCAATACAAATAATAAGGGCTTGGATCCAAAGATGTCCATTTTGGTGAAAAGTTGCTTCTATGCACAGAAAAAATGTTTCTGACTTGGCAAGAGAGTGTTGCATGATAAAAATGTTCTGGAAGAATTCCTCTACCGTTGCAAGTTCTTCCACAGCACTTTGTGCAATCTCTTTTTGAGACCATTTTTGTGGTGCAGCAGGTTAAACCACTGAGCCAATGAGCTTGTTGACTGCAAGGTTGGCGGTTTGAATCCGCGCGACGGGGTGAGCTCCCGTTGCTTGTCCCAGCTCCTGCCACAACCTAGCAGTTCAAAAGCATGTAAAAATGCAAGTAGATAAATAGGTACCACCTTGGTGGGAAGGTAATGGCGTTCCGTGCACTTTGGTGTCTATTCATGCCGACCACATGACCACAGAAACTATCTATGGACAAATGCCGGCTCTACGGCTAAGAAACAGAGATGAGCACCACCCCTAGAGTTGGACATGACTAGGCTTAACACAGGGGGAACCTTTACCTTTTTTAGAGTTAGATGCTACAGCCTGTGTCTGTCTTAACCCCTGGGTTTCTTGTGCTGTAAGGCAACCCCAGGTACATTGTTACATTGTGGCTCTTTACTCAGAAATGTTTTCTACTACTGCTCTTGGAGGAGTTAACAGAACAGTGCACAATAACATCTCTCTCTCTCTCTCTCTCTCTCTCTCTCTCTCTCTCTCTCTCTCTCTCTCTCTCTCTGTAAAAAGTTTACACCCTCCAAATGCATCCTCTTTGCTTCCATTGCTGTATGAACATTTTCGTTATGTTCGGTTATTTTCACCTGTAAACAAGGGGACTGTGATTCTGTGAACATCAGTAGGAGATGAATCATGAAAAAGCAAACAGAACAGCAGGAGCAAACAGAATTGTAATGAAGCGCTAGCAGGAGTTGCATCTCGGGTCATCCAAAGCTCAAGGCTTAAAATGACCATCAAATCAACACTGATTATACCATATTTCAATACACATGTTCCCTCAGTAAAATGGGGACAATTGTAAGGCTCATATTCCCAGCTGTGGCGAGCTGGTTCCCATGTGGTTGTTTTTAAATATGGATTTATTCTTTTGTTCTTTTTATATTTTCAAAATGTTTAAAACTCTGTGTTTATGTATGTGTTTATGTAAACTCTGTGTTAATTTTATGCTACATTTTAATTTAGTTTTATATTATGTAAGCTGCTTTAGGTGCCCATTTGGGAAGAAAGTGGGGTATAAATTAATAAAATAGGGGACACCATCTGGCTACTTTTCTACTTCTGATTAACCCAGGATGCTCTTAGAGGGGCAACACGAAAGTCAAAGTGATGGGCTGTTGGTCAGGCCTATGGTACTAGACAGCAGGGAAGAAACCTCTTCCTAAAGCAACTGAAATAATTTTTCCTATTAAATGTTCAGAAAGATACCGCTGAAGAAACACATTTTTTCAAAGGGTTTGTTTGCACCAATTTGCTCTGTTTTGAGGGAGGGAGCAAGAGTGAGGGGGAGTGTGCCAGCCAGAAGCTCCAGCATGTGCTGGAGAAACATTTATTGTCCTCAAAATGTCTCATCTACCATTTCTCCCAGGTGGATATAAACTTTGCAGATATTTTATTCAGAAGGTGTGCTTGAAGCCTGCTTTGGTTTAGCAGCTCCAGCTCTGTTTTGAACCTTGCAAAGCACAAGTCACAGCGGTTGATTGAGGGAAGCAGGACAGACCTTGCAGCTCCCTGCACAGAGCTGTCAGCTGAGTATGATGCCCTCCTACCTCCCTCTGTCCTATCCACTTTGTACAATCCACTCATCCTGGGAACTGAGTAATGTCCTAAGTTAAATGATCACAGCAAATAGGGCCACCATTTCTCCCAGAAGCGGGGGAAAATGGCCACTGTATGTTAATTTATGTATCATTTTGCAAATTTAAAATGGCTTTTACACTGAGGAGGATCTCTATTGTCTCAAATCAGCCTGGTAAAAACCATAACAGAATGGCAGGACATGTGAAATAAATTGAGGGATAAATAAAAGAATTACTGAACAGTGCCCAAGGCAGCTAACCAGGGCCTCTGAGAGGAATTTTATCAGGGGCTACAAAGTTTACCTCTGAGCTGCCACCATTTCAAATTCACTAGCCCACTGATCCTGGGCAAAAACCCTGCTCTGGGTAACTGGACCAATAAGCCCTTAGCATAGTCTGTGTTAGGCTGGCTGGACGAAGGTCAAAGTTTCCTTTTGCACCTTTGCAACACCACTCTAAATGTAGCAGCGTGACAAAGGTGCAATGTTCCTGAAAAGAAAAACCACTACAGGAACAAACAGAGCTTCAGCTGAAGTGAGCAACTTCAGCTCACACTTAGCTGTAAAGGTTCACACTCTAATGGGCTAAATTACCCCCTTAATGACTTTCTAGTCAGCAGGAGAATGGGCAGGCACAAAGGTGCTCCTTGACACCAGTTGCCTCTAAGCCCCCACCTAAATTCCAATTCTGAAGCATTTCAGCAGCAGGGTCAGATTTAACCCGTCCTCAGTTTCTCAACAATCAATATTTCAAAGAACATAAAAGTTTATTTAGGACCATAAGATACAGTTACATTCCATAAAAGGCTTAGGCAGCAATAAAGGCATACAAAAAGGACCAACATAACGGGGGGTGGAGCCAACACTCAGCAAAGTAGCAGTGAACCTCGGAGGGCTCCCGGGGGGGGGGGATTGCTAAATACATGTGTTTTTCATGTTCCTCAATAACTGAGGCACGCTTCATTGCCAAGAAGATGGTACGAAGAGCTGAGAGCTTGAACGGAGGAGTCTTTTGAAACAGGCAATTTCAAGGATTTTTCCCTGTTTGCTCTGTGCTGAATCACATCGTATCCCAGTCGCCATCTTTGGAGATTCGGAAAGCTGAGAACTCACCCTTCCACGGCCTAGATACAACAATATGATAGCGAAAAAAGTTTTTAAAATTGTAAGTAACCTTGGATTATTAAAAGGCAATAACAAGAAGTGTAATCAAGAGTTTGGAAGGAGGAAAAGATAACTTTAAGATTATTTACGTTGGCCAGTAGCCACCCAGAGGGGAAGTGAGCAAATCTGGATCTAAAGAAACCCCCGCTGCAGTAAACACAAGATTTTGTTTAATGGTGTGCAAGGAAAAGAAATGACTAATTAATATTCAACGGCAAAAAAATCAACAACTTTACTTTTGTTTTCCTAGCAAGAGGCTTGAAATCTGCCCTGCTCATTGAAAGGCATACTAACCTAATTTGACTGTGTTATTGACCTGGATTATTGATACACCCTTTTTGGAAGAAGGGATGCAAGATAAAGATTTGGATGACTCTTTAATGGTTTGACAGATTTGACATCGATATTGACTGGACATGGAATATTGATTTATACTTTTTGGATACAAAAATTGGAAAGTAGCCCTACAAGAAGTGGCTGGATTTGATTTTGATAAAAATGGCATTTTAAAATGTAAAGGATGTTAGTAAAAGCCAGACCTTATTAATGGATTTCTTGATGGATTTTAGAAGAGAAATGGAACAACAGGTTAGAAAATTATCTGAACAAATGAAGCAAACAAGCTCCTCCCTCATAAGCACGCAGGAACAGATTACAAAAAATAGACAAGAAAAAAAATGGATCAAGTGTCGGGTGAAATTAAAGAAGTGGAGTATTTTGAAATGAGACAGGAGACGGAAGAAGCAATTGTCACTATAACAATTAAGAATCTTAAGGAAGAAAAAAGAGGAAACGTTCAGGGAACAAGCTGTCTCAAGAAGAGGAAGAATTTATGGATTAAATCCAAAAACAACAGAATGAAGAAGAAAGAAAAACAGAAAGTGTTACCAAAAAGGGCTGTTTTGTTTAGGGGAATTAGTACACTACCCTTTTTGGAAACTTCAGGATCACAGGCTAGATAACAAGACGGCGTAATGCAGAGAAAATTCCTTTTTTGCTTAAAAGGGAGACTGAGAGAAAGACAACTTTCAGTACAAGACTATAGTTTTATTACAAAAGCACAAAGGTAAATATAATGCACATTTCTTGGTTTTAGTTCTTGAATATATTGTACCTAGCTTTCACGGTGGTTGCGTGTGGAGGGTATTTGGTGCACCCGAGGAAATTAGAAAAGGATAGGTTGTAGGGAAGGATTTTAGGGGTCCCTGATCTGCCAACCCAGTTGCTGACTAAAGATGGGGAGAGAAGGGGAGAAAAAAAAGGGGGGGGAGAAGCTTCCAGACGCAGATATAGTTACCTGTCCTGAGGAGCAGATGGATGGGGAGGGGGAAGTCCTGGGATGAGGACCTCAGCCTTGGAAGGGCAGCCAGAGAGAGAGAGCTTGTGGTGAAGCTCCCTCTCTTAAAAGGATTTTTGCTGACCTGGATGCTGACCTGAATGACCCGGATGTGGCCTAGAGCTGATCTGGATGTGCTTGCTCACTACACACAGTGGGGCATGTGGAGCATGCAAAACAGGATGATCAGGAAGTCAGCTATCAGCCATGGCTGGCCTCCTGGGGGGGGGGAACTCGACCAACCCCTGAAGGCAGTTTGCATATGGTACTTAAGAGTGGTTGAGTTACAACAATGAGACATATAAGCAACGATTTACAGTGATTGAGACAACAATTTACTCTTCCAGACTCCTTGACTGGGGGATGGGGATGTGGTCACCATGAGCTTGACTTGACTTGACTGTCCTGTGTGTTGAGGTTTAATGGGTTTGCATAACAGTGATTGGATCAGGAGACCCTTTTGCATATATCTCTTAAAACAATACAATGCTTTAGACTTTGTTGCTAGAGTCTTTGTTGCTAAAGTCTTTGTTGCTGTGTGCATGGAGAGGTAGAGGTTGTGTAAACTTGTGACTTTTACCAGGGTTTTGGAAATTGGGCCTGTTTGCTTGGCCTGTATGATATTTTAGTCCATAATAACATAACCAGATATAAAAATCACAAAAGGAAAAAGGGGATTTTCACGTAGCAAGAGGGGCCAAGAAATTTGAGAGATTTAAGAAGAAAAAGAAGAAGTGGAAGAAGCAGTGGGAGGAGTAAGAGGGATAAGACAGAGAACAAAGCAAGCACTAAGACAGAAAGTTAAAATGGCTGAACAACAAGTAGAAATTTTTTTTAACCATATTAAATCAAAATAGATGTAAATGAAAATTTGAAATATAAATATTGCTAAAATTAAGTGGTATTAAGATAAATAAGGGTTATTTTTAAAAGAGAAGGTATATAAGATAATCTACAGATGATATTTTATTCTAGAGGAAATAGTAAAAGTGCACCCTCGGTGACATTGAGATTAGATTATTGTAACGTGCTTTATGTGGGGCTGCCCCTGAAGACGATTCGGAAACTGCAATTAGTGCAGAATGCGGCGGCCCGTGTGGTCACTGGAGGTAGGCGGTTTGACTCTGTCAGCCCGTTTCTCCGGGGGCTGCATTGGCTGCCCATTCGTTTCTGGGCCCAATTCAAGGTGCTGGTTTTGACTTTTAAAGCCCTATACTGCTCTGGGCCAGGGTATCTCAGAGATCGCCTACTTCCGCACAGTCCGGCTCGTCCTCTTAGGTAATCAGAGAAGGCCTGTTTACAAGTGCCGCCGCCTAAGGAGGTACGTGGGGCGGCGGCAAGAAGTAGGGCCTTCTCAGTAGTGGCACCGTTATGGAACTCCCTTCCCCTTGACTTGAGAATGGCTCCCTCTCTTGAGACTTTTCGGCGAGGCCTGAAGACCTTTTTGTTTAAACAAGCCTTCTGAGTTCATGGCCTTTTTAACATCTTTTTTATATCTTTTAGTATTTTTACAGGCCTGATTCCTCTATGATTTGCTGCGTTTTGCTCTTTTTATCTGACTACTGTTTTATGGTATCTGTTAATGTGTTTTAATACGTTTTTATTTGCTGTTAAATTATGTTTTTAATCTGTTTTTAACATGTTGTAAGCTGCCCTGGGTCCCTTTGGGGAGAAGGGCAGGATATAAATAAAGTTTATTATTATTATTATTTTACCCTGGATCATCAAACATGTTGGGTCAGTAAAGAATTGAGGGAATTTTTTATTATGTGTGGTGGAATGGCAAAAAAGTAAAGAAATTTTGGAAAGTGATATATAACATGTTATAAAAGATACTGAAGTCTGTATTATCATTTCAATTGGAGACATTCCTCTTAAATGCGATATTAGAAATTAAGAATCAGATAAGAAAAACCTTATTTTAAATATTAGCTTAGTGGCAAGAAGACTGTATAAGTCTGAAGTCCTTTTATGATTGGATAGATAATTTTAGAGAAAGTATTGATTGTTTAGTTAAACTATTAATCAGTAGATTAATAAATAGGATAATTTTTTGTATTAATGAATAATTTAGTTTGGACCAATGTATGTTGTAATTGATGGCCAATACCCTCATGTGTAACCTGTATAGTCACAGCCCTAAGTTTATCCAATCTTCCTTACCTGTATCTGTAATAAATAAATAAAGTATTCCAAAAAAAAAAAAAAAGGACCAACATAACACAGTATAAAATAACAAACCTAAAACTCCTAAACTTACTTCGTCTAACACTTACAAAGTATCCTTAGGTGGTCCAAAACCTTAAGAAAGCCAGCAGCAGTCCTTAAGCATCCTCCCATGGCAGACCAGCCAAGGTTTCCCTTAAAGATTGAACACTGAGCAAAAAATCTACCTTCAGATGTTTCTCTTATATTACTCTGTTCATTAATCACCCAATCCAGAGATCAGGCCGCATCTCTTTATCAAGTGATGTAATACCCAGATTCACCAAACAACACCCTCTCTCAGTTGTATTACATCTTGAATAACACAGGCCAACACACATTTTGCTTCCTTAAACGTTACACCAATTCCTGGGTATATTTGGGGTGCTGATTCAAAAAATGGCATCCGTTTTGCCCTATCACGTCTAGTTTTGGAGATACAGTATAGCCTCTTTAGTGAATGGTTCAAGCAGCTTCCTCATGAGGAAGCTTACACCATGGCTTCCTCATGTGGAAGCTGCTTGAACCATTCACTAATGAGGCTATACTATATCTCCAAAACTAGACGTGATAGGGCAAAACGGATGCCATTTTTGGAATCAGCACCCTAAATTCATATCAAACCACCATAAAGTTTGGGAAAAACTTTTCTGACCCTCAGTTTTGTAGGCCTGTGTAATTGGTGTTCTTCAGCTGGTTCAACTTTGAGATAGTTAATGACTTCACATACCAATCTCTTTACTCCCTCGACATACCTCTGGCCAAAAGGTTTACCTATACAGTAAAGTGCTTTCTATTTTCCTAAGGGCCCAATCCTATCCAACTTTCCAGCACCAGTGTAACTGCAATGCAGCCCTGAGGTAAGGGAACAAACGTTTCCATATCTTGAGGAGGCCTCTGTGACTGATTCCCCACCACAGGATGCAGCACACGTCCCATTGACACAGCTGCACTGGCACTGGAAAATTGGATAGGATTGGGACCTAAGTCAGGATGATTTCTCATCACTACATTCCCAAACTCAATTAACTCTTTAAAGTGAAGGCTGCCCCCCTCCCCAAGATGGAATCAAACCTAGTTTGGCCTTGCTTTTTACAGGGTCTCCTGTACTGGCTAAGGAGTTCATTCTGACCCGAGGTAATTATCAGTCACATTCTGGATGCCCACAGAGGTAATACAATTTAGAGTTAAGGCACCTGGCTGCTTTTGACAGATGGATGTACCATATAGCTTCAAAGGGCCATTAGTCCCAATACTCAGAGCATAGAGCCTGCTTTCACTGAGACATCCAATTGTCTTGTCTTGACAGTACAGAGAGGGCTAGGCTTTCCTGCTACCATACTTCCTATGAGATATTGCAAAGAACCAAAGTTTGATTCAGAGTGTCCAGCAGTCCACCTATGGTTTACAAGACTCCATCACTTTTATGGAGTGAGCTCATTAAGGATTCTGGTTTTGTAGCTTGATGGGCCTTGATGGCTCATCCATAGCCCTAAATGAGTGCTGGTATTGTTTTGCATCTTACCAAGGGTGCAGTAGCTAATTCTGGAAACCTGTTTCTTCATCAGTATGGACTCCTTGATTGAATATGGCCACAAAGTTGGTGAAGCCACCTATGGTTTCCAGCTGTTCTCTTGTGATTCTTTTCCAAGTCAGGAAATTCCCAGTATGTGGCTTTTGTTCACTGGCTCAAATGCGCTGTGTAAGCAAGGTGTGGTCATGCATGAAATGTGTTTCTTCCAAATGTCTGGCCTGATGGATAGAGTGAGGGTAGGGGGGAATGATTGCTCTGACAATTAAAAGTGTGGTCTTCCTTTAGGCCTCTGGGATCTGAGGCCGCCTGCCATCAGTCCAGTTTCAAAGTCATATACTGGCCTGGCTTTCATCCAACAATATAGGACCTGAAGAATCAATCACCATCTCTTGCAGATACTTCTCAGAGCCTTCAACAAACTACAATTCCCAGAATCCTATAAGGAGAGCTATCACAGCAGTACACTGATATAAGTCTGCAGTGAAGATATTTTCCTTTTTTGTGATCTGTACTCCAGCCTCTCCTTCAAAGAAAGATATTTTTATCCCTGTATGCTCTTTGCAAGGAAGTTCCAAATTACCCAGAGACATCTGCCTCCTTCTGCACTCCCATCTGAGCTCTCAATGCCACTTCACTATTTATGCAGGAATACTTATGCTGTTCCTCTCTCAGCTGAATCCTGCACACAACAAGAGTCCAAACACAGGGAGAAGTGCACTGCAGAACATGCCCACTTCCTCCAAAGGGCAGCCAAGGGACTTCCAGCTAATTTATAGCCATACTCCCAGATTGAGTCTACCTTCCTCATCAAGAGACCCAGATCTAGGCTGGCCAGAAGGGGAGGATGTGGGGCCATCAGGTAAAGCAGCAGCCATGCCCGGTCATGCAGTCTGCCACCAACTCCCCTTGGCAGCATCCAATGGAGCAGAGGTTCCTACCTGGGACATCTATCAGTTAAGGGCCAAAAGATTCTCCTTGCCTACAAAGACCACGTTTTCATAATTCTCCATCATGACTGCCTCATATAGGAGCCTTTCACATGGACTCAGCAGAACCCATTCTTCACTGCTGAAATGCAGTTCTATCTCTTTGAATGAAATTGGACCCTGAAAGAAAAAGGAGAACTGTCCTATTAGCCATTCTGGATCTGCCTAGGCCATGACTGAAGTCCAAAGGGAGAATTATATTCCAGTTTCCATGAAAGGACAACATTTCTAAATTTGAAAGTATAATCTCACACACATTGCCTCTCAACTTTGCATTCCCATCTTTTGGGCTTCCAGCTCCATTGCAGATTCCCAAGTTTCCTGAAAGGAGGCTCAGAGGATACCTTCCTTCCATTCCAGCTTCCAAACTAATATCACAATCTATGCATGCAAGCCCTGAGTCCCAGTGTTTCCAACAGGGTGTATTCCCAGGAAAACCTACCCAGGACTGGGTACTCAGGACTACCCAGGACTGAAAACCTTGTGCGATGTGCAGCTGCTTTCTCACATTATAGTCCCCATCACTTTCCCCACTTTTAAAAACAGCACATCACTTTCTGTCGCTCTGCCTGTGGTGGAGGCTTGTCCAGGTGGGTAACTGACCACCTGAGTCCCCGTGCTATGTTACCAGCAGTGGTTTTTAAAAACACATGTAACATGTGCACACAAAGGGTAAAGCAACTGTGTTCAGGGATCTCATGTTGAAGATAATGGCAAGTCTATATACTTTGGCAAGAATTAAGGTGTACCAAAGTTTACCAAAAGGGCTTAAGAACCAAAATGAGGTTTCATCTGGGACTCACCATTCTGACATATTCACTCTTTAAGTATACAGGAGGACTCCTACCACCTACACAATGGAGCCTTAAGGAAGGCTAGCTTGAAGGAGGTGAAAAGGAGAGGGGAGGAGAGAGAAACTCCTCTGAAGGGTATGTGCAGAGATGGGGGAAATGGAGGGGGAGAAGGGATGTAGGTAGGTTAGCTGGGGTTTCCAGAGGAACCCTGGAGAAGGAAGACTAGAGTACAGGGAAAAAAGAACGTCAAGCGGATTAGTAGGAAGTTCAGAGATGAAAATGTTGCAGCTGGGAACATACAGAAGAATCCCAAGCTGTAAATCTCCATTACCTGGCCTGAATAAGCAGCAGCCATTTCTGGTCCCAAACAGGGCTGAGTTTGCTTTGATTCCATTTCTGCACTATCTGTCAGGAAGAGAAAGGAAACTTGTATGAGTTTTTAACTTTGTATATCTGCTTCATGTACATGCTTGAATTCCTTTCCACTGTTTGAGGTGATGGCTGCAGAAAGAGATTGGGCAAATTCACAGACGAATGTCATGGCTATTAGTCCTGACGACTAGAAGCTAACTATCATTAGCTAGAAGCTAACTAACATTAGTTCTGATGGCTAGAAGTTTTGAATATAGGCTGTGTTCATTTTTCTGCTTCCAGTGCTAGAAACACCTGAGAGCTGTTTTTCTCCTCCTTCTAGCACACTAGGGTCGTGTTTGTTTTTCATCTTCTAGCATGCTTGCCAAGCTGGCTATTTTTCTTTCGAGCTTGAGGCTAGAAAACATGGTGGCCTCCATGCCTTTGGGTGCAATCCTAACTTGTGCTGGAACAGGAGGCTTGCGCTGTATCTAGCGCAGGATTGTGGCCAGCAGCGGCTTAGCCAGAGGCAAGGGGAAAGTTTTCCCCTTACCCCTGGGTAAGGGCTGCTGGCCCGGATGGGTCTCCTCGGACTTGTGCCACCTCCTGAGTTGGCACAAGTCCGAGGAGAGCAGAGCGGCTTGAAGTCGTTCTGTTCTCCCCAGGGACAGGGGTTGGGATCCGGCATAACTGCCAGATCCCAGCCCCGCCTTCCACTCCCTGCGCACCCACCCTCAGGGCTGCCCATTGCCCTCCCTCCCCCTGCCCAGGAACACCTCCCTCCCTCTCCCTACCCACCTCCCCCATGCCTACCTTTTGTCCTTGTATTGGCTTATTGGAGCCAACGCAAGGAGCCAGGAGGAAGCCAGCGTGGGGGCCTCCATAGGCCGGCACTTCTGGGAGCGCCAGCCTGGCTTCCTCCCAAGGAGGCACAAACATGCTTTACGGCACATTTGCAACCCTTCCAGGCTGGCCCAAGGGACTTGGGCCAGCCAAACTCATGGATTGCGCCCTTTGAGTTATAATGGTAGAAACCTGGTGGCCTCCATGCATTTGAGTTCAACGACTGGACACCATTTTGTCACTTGCAAATAGAATCGTGATAAAAGCATGCTAGCGACTTCCAGCTATTTTCTAATCTAACTGAACGCAGCTGTAGTCTTGGCTGGGCGGAAGCTTGGGAGAAGAGCTTTGCCCTCTCTGCACTAACATGGGGAGGAGAGTCCAGCAATCACTCTGATATCTGGCTCATGAGAACAGATGGTAATAGGTCAGGTGAGGCAAGGGGCTTGCAATCACTGCGGGGGGGGGGGGATAAAAACCCAAAGGGGGCTGCATAAGGTTCTTAACGAGGTGCCTGTGGCTGCCAGTTCAACACAGGCCTCACTTCGCAGGCGCAGAAGGAGAGTCCAGCAGGCCCTTCTTTTCTGGGCGTCTCTCTTGCAGCCTGTGCAACCACAGAGCCACAGCCTCCACAATCAAGAACCTGCCACTTCCATTCCTTGCTGGGCCTTCACACACCTACTCCCAGGTCACCCCTCTCTCACGGGGCTCAGGTCTTCGGATTCCCTCCTTTTCCCAAGCCTGTAGGAAGGCCTCCTCCCCCTTTCAGGGTCAGAGTCCCAAGTCACAGCAGGGCCTCTTAGGAAATGTAGTTCCTAGTCCCAGCAGACCCACAAATGTCATTAACAAATCTCTCTCTCTCGCACAAACTGTCTTTCTCCTTGCTCAGACCATAAATTTCAAAGCACCTTTTGCCCTCCGGCAAGGGGATCTACCCAGGCACAAGATTCTTCTCTAGTTACAATAGGACTATTCAGCTATTGGGCAGGCCATCCCATTCAGCCCTGCCTTCCCCCTAAGAAATCTTGTTAGAGGTTTCCAGAATGCTGGCAAAGGAGGGTGGGAGAACCAGAAGCAAGGCTCTCTCCATCCCATATGCTGGTCACCGGAGCACTGGGAGAGCAGCAACTGTTATTTGTGCATCCGCCCATCTCTTTGGGTGCATGACTGGGCATTCCTCCTGGGAGTGGGTGTCCCACCACAGCCCTGCTCCATTGGAGTCTGCTGACAACAGAGTCCTTCAGCTGTGACTCACTGCCTGTCTTCTCTGGGGTGCAGAGCCCAGTAGGCACGTGGAGGAGGGGCAAGAGGAATGGTATTGACCTTTGTGGCCAGTTATCCCAGAGCAGTCTGCTTGCCTCTCATTTGTCTCCAGGTCTCTTTCTCCACAGACCCTGTAAAAGGCTGCCCTGTCTGGGAATGGGAGAGTGCAGGGCCTCCAAAAGGGATTTTATCAAGGGGTACAAAGTTTCTTTTGGGCCCATTCCCTTCTCCATTGGATCATCATTTCATATGATGTTTGGATCAAAATTTATACAAATTACAGTACAATATATAAAACCATGTAGGCTTACACAAAATGTGAATGCTGGTCTTCGCACATATATATATGTGCAATATATATGCACAATATATGCAAACATTTTTTGAGAGCCCAGAAAATTTCCAGCTCCCCTCCTTTGGTTTCCAGTTCACCTTTTGACCACAGGCCCAGGTATGATGCATCTCCTGTGCTCCCCTCTCATAGGCACTGGTAAGATCAGAAAATGTAAGATCCTAGGAAATTTTGGGGGCCTTTCCTTTGGCTTCTGGGCTCCCTTTTTGACCCTGGGCCCAGGTACCCCCTGCGTCCCCCTCTTATGGGCCCTGCAGCTAACAGTAAAGCAATACTTAAACGCCACAAAACGAGCAAACAGTGTCTACTAGCCATGACGGGTATGTGCTACCTCCATGCTCTTTCTCCAAGAGGGAGCATGCTTTAGGTATGAGTTACTGGGGACAAATGGTAGGAGAGGAGCATGTCTTATCTTTGGCTTCTGAGCTTCTGAGTTGCAGATGTGGGCCATTGTAGGAAACAGGATCCTGGGAGTAGATGGCCCTTAGCCTCACTGAGCAGGATTTTTCTTATGTGCTTGTTGCACAGGTTTGCACAGGCACTGAACAACAATAAGTGTGGTGTTCATCAATAGGTGATCAGTGGAGATTGGTCAGGACACAGCAGTTGCAGCATTATTAATCCTGTGTGTTAAGGGATGGAGAAAAGTGTTTACAGAATGTTGTACTGGCCATCCTAGTTCCCAAGAGAACAGCAGCCCTTATTATTCTCCTGCTCTGTACTCAAAATAACCAAACCTAGGCATCCTCTGAGAATTGCTGCTTGTATGTTTTGCAGTCTTTATGTTACAGACTTGGTTCTGTACTTGAACCAAGTGGAAGGTAAGAAGGAAAGCCCTCATACAGAATAGCCAGCAGAGTAGGTGAGAGAGAGAGAACAATCAAAAAAAGTATTCAGTATTGGAGAACCTAAGAACTTGAAGAGTCTCTCTTGACTCATCTGCAGTTAACCTTGTATTGAATTCAGGCTCACATGCATTGACTATGCACTGTTGCCTCATGTATAAGCCAGACTCCAGAACTCCCCTGCTCCTGCTGCAGATGTGCCAGAAGCTGTTTAATAAACCAGTTACTATTTTACTCTTATAGTCTCTTTTTTAAAATTCCCATTGTGTGGCACCAAAATGTTTGTGTGGCACTTGGCAAACACTCACACAAGCCAACATTCTCAGGGTATATATACCTGCTACAAATACTCAGTGGGGTTTTTTTTTTCTGGTTCTTTGTGCTGAACCACCAAAGTAGTTCTTAAATCCCTTCACAAAGATCACATTTTGGTGTAGGAGGCAGCCAGCCAAGGGTGCCCAAGAAAATACACAGGTGCTCCCAGGCGTTCCTCTTCTGTCCTTACTGATACCTCCTGTCTGTGCTCCAGCTCAGTGCAAGAAAGTGCATGACTTGATGAAAGGAATGAAATAATTGTACTGAACTGAAATAAGCTTAAATGATGTTACCCTGCACATGCCTGATCTCATCTGATCTCGGAAGCTAAGCAGGGTCAGGCCTGGTTAGTACTTGGATGGGAGACTTGGATGGGAAACCGCCTGGGAATACCGGGTGCTGTAGGCTTATACCATAGTCTTTCGAGACTGAAGGTTGCCAACCATTATTAATGCAAATATAAACTGCAGAAAATGTTTGTCCAAAGTTAGCAGCCCAGAAAATTCCCAGGTTGTCAATGTATTTTTTTTTATGTACATAAAGCAAATATCTTTGAAAAATGTCTATAGTCACACAGACATTATTGTCTTAATAGCCAAATCCTATGGGCACCTTCCATTCTTGGAACAAGCATTCCGTCACCCACTCTGTCAGTGCTGCGGGAGCTGCACAGTGGGGCTACCAGTGCAAAAGGCTGGCAACCACATGTGCATGCTAGCGAAGCAGCCAGCCACCACTGGAGAAAATGAGTTGGCATGGGGAGTGGGCAGGAAGGGGAAGGATTGGGGCGGAAAGCAGAGGATTGGGTCAGGCATTGGGGCTGCTGGGAGGCATGTTGGCAGTGGTTATCAGTGGCAATGGCATCACCAATGCCCCCTCCTGGCCTCACCACACCCTTTGGGTCCACTCAGACTTGCACCAGCCAAACAGCTAATGCGGATTTGAGTAGACCTATTGGGAACCATGGCATGGCAGAGTAAGTAAATACAAATTTCCTCTCGGTTGCACCATGGTCCCTAGCCAGCTTGCAGAATACAGCTGAGACTGAGTTTGTATCACTGCATGCCATAGGCCGACTGATAGTATTGGGCTGTAATTCTATCAGTCCGGGCAGGACTGGCCCAAGACCTCCTGATGCCAAATGCTGCCCCCCTTACCCAATGGTATGCCAGCCTTTGCTCCTCCCATTCTCCAGTGTCTTAGCTCAGTACTCTTCTCCTCTCCACATTTTTTCCCCCTCTCTGTTCTCCTCTCTTCCAATCCAGGGAGTGAAAGGAGAAGGAGCAGTGGAAGCAAGAAGGTGAACAGAGAAGAGTGTCCCCCACCAACCTACTGCCTGATGCGACAAGCATCCATTGGCCTCATAGATGGGCCAGCCCTGAGTCAAGGGAAAATGTAGATCAGATCACCTAAAGTGTTGCCTCCTGTTCATGCATATTGCATTCACAAAGAATCTTAGATGTGAAATATTTATTTTATACGACTGAACTATTACAACTGCATTTCTCACATTTCAAACATACTGAAGAACTGTAGTTCAGTGGTAGAGCATATGCTTTATATGCAGGAGCGGGGAGATGACAATGTGTGTGTCAGAGGTTAACCAAGTCAGACACTGGTCAAAGGCCTATGACCATCAGAGGCCCCATATGACCAGGTTGACCCATGAACCCTTCACATTGGTGATGGTGGTGACGTCCAATGTGCCATCAGGCACTGTTCAGGGGTGCCAATAGAGCCTGGTGCTATGAGAGGCCCTTGGCACCCCTTTCAACCAGTATAGGGCTTTGCCCCAGGACCTCCAGTTGCCTGATGCTAGCAATTCCTGGCATCTCCAGATAGGACCAATGATTGGTCTGATTATATTTAAGGTATCTTTGTAAGTTGTCCCTGGAAACTTGGGGTTGTGGTGGAAGGCTGGAACTCATTGATAAACCATTAAGGGGGCAGGGGGAGGAGGCTTACCAAATACCCAGGCTTGTCCTTCATACCTGAGATGAACATGAATCTATAAATGGCTTGCTGTGAGTAAAACTGTTGCCAATTCATAATTATGGCCACAACTTATGTAATGGCCAGTTTTGGTGCAGTCAATTCACAGTGTAAGCCTATGCAGGCCTACTCAGAAGTAAGTCTTACTGAATGAAATGGAACTGATTCCCAAGAAAGTGTGCATAGGGTTCCATTCAGATATGGGCAAACATATGGCGTATACCAGGGCCTTCCAAACCCTGGCCTGGGGGGCTGGATCTGGGTTTGTACTAACCCATCCACCCTATGAGCGAACCTTTCCATTCTGCCGAGCTGCCACATGTCTGTCTCTTCATTCAGGCTACAGCAGTGGTACTCAAACTTTTCCGGCCAGTGGCTCCCTTGACCCCCGTGCCTGTTGGCCATGACTTCCCATCATTTTCCTGAGGGCTGGAAGTGACATCATTAAACAGGAAGTGGCCAGAAATATTAACTATATTAATATTAATTATATTAATCATATCATTAATTAAATGCAGATCATTTATAAAGCATGCATATCGCTGTGTATTAATAATATATTTTTAAGATCTGCATTTAATGTAATGCCGTTGTACAAATCAATGGTAAGGCCACACCTGGAGTATTGTGTCCAGTTCTGGTCGCCACATCTCAAAAAAGACATAGTGGAAATGGAAAAGGTGCAAAAGAGAGCGACTAAGATGATTACTGGGCTGGGGCACCTTCTTTATGAGGAAAGGCTACGGCGTTTGGGCCTCTTCAGCCTAGAAAAGAGGCGCCTGAGGGGGGACATGATTGAGACATACAAAATTATGCAGGGGATGGACAGAGTGGATAGAGAGATGCTCTTTACACTCTCACATAACACCAAAACCAGGGGACATCCACTAAAATTGAGTGTTGGGAGAGTTAGAACAGACAAAAGAAAATATTTCTTTACTCAGCGTGTGGTTGGTCTGTGGAATTCCTTGCCGCAGGATGTGGTGATGGCATCTGGCCTGGATGCCTTTAAAAGGGATTGGACAGGTTTCTGGAGGCAAAATCCATTACGGGTTGCAAGCCATGATGTGTATGTACAACCTCCTGATTTTAGAAATGGGCTATGTCAGAATGCCAGGTGCAAGGGAGGGCACCAGGATGAGGTTTCTTGTTACCTGGCGTGCTCCCTGGGGCATTTGGTGGGCCGCTGTGAGATACAGGAAGCTGACTAGATGGGCCAATGGCCTGATCCACTGGGCCTGTTCTTATGTTCTAGCTTTTTAGAATATTCAAAATACTACACCTGCAATAGTATTATTAGTATTAATCAAAGTGTTCTTTAGTATAAACAGTGGTATTAATCCTTAGGTCAGTGTGATTACCACAATATTGCAAAAGGGGAGGAGGAGCTGACCTCAAGATACAGTAGCTTGCCTAGGGCCACCTGGTATGTTAATGGTCTTCTAATGATTGGTGGTAATGCATTGTTAATTTTTAAAATGCTACTTGTCTTCATTTGAACTGTGGCAGAGGCTTTCCTCAGTAACAAGCACAACTGCTTATTGCTAAATCCAAGTGAGCAAGATTGCAGAGACACCCTCTTGCTTGCCTGTACAGATGGACCACAGTTGCCCTTCAGCTGTTTTCCACAGCAGTAATGAGTAATATCAAAAGTTTTATCTTCTTGTCTTCCTCCAAATCCCAGTGGCAAAAGCCGCCCTTCTGCTTGTGAGGGAGAACAGCAGTAATATGGCAACCAGAAGATTAATTATAATAGTCAAGCACATACTTAAAGTGAGCCCAGAAGGAGGCAAAAGATTTATGGTTGGATGAGAACAAACAATATGGAAAATGCCATGATTTACTGCAGGTGATTTGGCTACATGTCTCAAGAAGAATACAGGAGGTCATATAATACAAGTGAACAAATATATTTAATACTAATTAGAATCCATTTCAGACGCCAGCCGTATTTCATAATTACAGCAATGCTACTGGCGTGCCCACTTTCTAATTCCCTGACCTCCCTTATGTGTGATGCTTCCATGTTATATGTTAAGCTATTTTCAAGTGACTGGTAGAGCACAATTAGTTTGAATATCTGGAAAAAAACATTGCTAATTACGAGATATATGGCCCAATCCTATGGGCCCACTGCACCGCCAGCACATGTGGCAGCGCAGCATGCTTTATGGCAGTTGCAAAATGTGGAGTGCCACTGCAAGTGGAAAGCGGCCAGGCACCAGCCGCCTCCAGAAAAACCCTGGTGATGGTAAGTCAATGCAGGGATGGGTGATGGGCGAAACGGGGTAAGGAAGGGTGGGGAGGGGTGTGTGTCGAGGACAGGAAGGGCCTGTTATTGGTGGCAGCTGCTCTGCTGTTATCCTATTCCCTTTCTTGGCCTTGATCTACCTTCCTAGATCCACTCAGACTAGCAAAATCGCAGTTGCTGTTCTGAGTAGACCCATCATGGCAGCTGAGGCTTACCCCTGAGCAAGGGAACAAGTGTATTTAGTTATAAATAAATAAGAGACTGGGATCCTGCCATCAATCCTACTCCCTCCTGGGACCCTATGCACCCACCCCGACCCTGTCTCCACCCACTCCCCACCCTGTTGCACTCTCCCAGCACTGTTCACTGTTATCAAATTCTTATTACAAAAAAGCATAAAAAGTTACCATAAAGCCTGGCACTAACTGATAAGAACTTGAGCAGAACTGGAACACAATCTCCTGGTTCCTGAAGGGCAGGGCTTTCTTTGTAATGGAACGCACCGGCACCTTTTTTCCCCCCTCCTCTCTGCCCCCACCTTTTTTCCCCCCTGCCTGCACCGCCCTGCCCCCTTTTTTCCCTCCTTGCCCCCACCTTTTTTCCCCTGCCTGCACCACCGCGCTCCATACTGCTGGCTAGGGAGGGATTTGAACCTCCAACCTTGTGCTCCACAGCCCAGAACTCTCTCCATTGGGCTATAGGAAAGCCTATTGTTAAAGTGTTCAGAACTAATATATAAGGTCTTCAGCCCAGCTGGTGGCTATCAGTGCCTCAAGTATTAGTTCCAAACACTTTGAGCCTAAGAGCTCTGGTGGCTCAATGGCTAAACTGCAGGTCTGTGGAGCGGTTCAAATCCCAGTGAGGAATAATATATATATATATATTTTTTTTTAAGGTGGGAAGGTGCTCCATGGCTGCAAAATATAAAGGTTGGTTGCTAGTTGCCAAAAGGGGGGCCAGTTGAGGCTGCAAAACTCCTCAAAGTTCAGTCCCAGGCAGGCTCTTTTTTGAACTTTTTTTTTTAAAGTCCCAGGTAGGACTTAACCCACAGCCTCCAGCAGGGGGCTCACTCCAGGAGCTTAACTGTGGGTTAGGTCCCAACTGGAACTTAAATAAATAAATAAATAAATAAATAAATAAATAAAAAGTTGTGAGTTCCTGCACCTATTTTTTTTTTACAAAAAAAGCACTGCTGAAGGGATACACCAGATTCCTCCTGCTTTACCTGGTGATGCTCTAATTCAGCAGTCTTCAACCTTTTTCATTCTCATATATTGCCACGACCCAGGGCCTCTGAGAGGAATTCTATCAGGGGGTACAAAGTTCCTTTTGGGCCCCTTTGCAGAAGGGGAGGGTGAGACAGAGTGGGGGAATGTTGTGACGGACAAGCAGAATGGGGGCAGGGAAGGGCAAAACAGACTGGGGAGACAGCTGGAAAATTGTTTGGAGCCCGGATCTAGTTACCCATTTGGTATCCGCAGGTAGATACAGTAATAATGGAAACCAAAACAAAAAACACTCGTTTCTCTAAAATCTTTTAAATATAGAAAATCATTCAGAAAATTAGCATCATCATATTTAGGCTCACACTGGAATAGAAAGTGTCCTATACATGCCAGAACTTGCTTCTGCAGCGCTATAGTCTTCCAGCTGTGTCCCTGAGCTCCTATACACGCCTTCGTGGTAAGCAGATCCACAAGACATAGAGCTACTGTAGCAGGCCAGTTTCCTCCCAGATTTGACATTGTGTTAAGGACTGTCATAAATGCATTCCTTGGCCCAGCATATATGGCTTCCCAGTAGCTGCAGCTACACGCTTGTGGTAGTGTCCCCAGCATCCTATGCGGGCAACAAGTCTGAGTAGATAGGAAAATGTAAGATCCCAAGAAATTTCTGGGCCCCCTCCTTTGGTTCCTGGGCCCCCTTTTTGACCCTGGGCCCGGGTACAAATTACCCCCTTTACCCCCCTCTCCTAGGCCCTGCCATGACCCCACAACTGAGGCTTTGCAACCCTTTTGGGATCACAAACCCAAGGTTGAAGAACACTGCTCTACAGTATATTTTTTATTAGGGTGCTGTGGGGTGGGGGTAGAGCACAAAATGCTGCAAAGTTGCAGCAGGGGAAGGGGCTTAGTTCTTAGCCCTGCTGCAGTTTCTGTTCCAATGGCAGGCTCCCCCACATGCTATGGACTTTTTTTTTCAAGGATCAATTGCTTTTCTTACTCCAAAGCAGGAAGAAGGACTTGCTGCTGTTTCTGGAAGCCATTTCCAGTGGAACAATTCAAGTGGCAGAGGCAGAAATGCTGTCCCCCTGGAATCACATGCATGCAGAAAGATAGTAGCAAATGGGGGCTGCATCTTGCATTCTTGACTGTCACTGGGTCATCTGTGAAACTATCAAAGACCCTCTCAGCCAAATTTTCCAATCTAGACTATTTATAAAATCTTTGGGTTATTTTTTTTTTCCGGGCTACATGACAACAAAATTGGCTCCTGTCAATAGTGGAGTTCCCAGGAATTGGAAATGAACTACATTTTAAATGAAAGTCAAACCAGTTACTGGCTGTATTTCTAAAGAAACACTTCGGCTGGAAAGTTAAGCCAGAAGTTTGAGAGCAACTAGAAAACTCAGAGAAGTGACTGAGGGCCCAGTCCTATTCAGTTTTTTAGTGCCAGTGCAGCCATGTCAATGGGGCATGCACTGCATCTTGTGGTGGGGCAGCAGTCACAGAGGCCTCCTTAAGGTATGGGAACATTTGTTCCCTTACCTTGAGGCTGCATTGCGGCTTCACTGGTGCTGGAAAATCGGATGGGATTGGGCCCTTAGTGAGTTACCCACAATGTTGATGAAAATCAGTAGGCTGCATTGTGAATAATGTAAGCAGATGATGTCCCATTTGTTAGACAAAAGAAAGAAAACTTGTCACTAATACAATGTTGTAGGTTCATTCCGGGAGGGTCAGAGCTAGAATCACCATCCCATTAAGAAGCTCCGTTGATGTATAGGCAGAAACTTATTGTTTTGTACTATAGAATACAATTTATTTTCAAAATGATTGGAGATGAGCACTGATATTGCTCTTTGCTGTTGTAGAATTCTTGATTAATCACATGCTGTGTTCGATATATTTATTATATTCTGTATGAGTTACTATGTGGCAAGGTCTATTTTAAATAATACTTTTTACTGCTACCTTTGGAGTTCAGATGACAAAAACTGCAACAGTGCAGTTACAAAAAAAAACTGGCTTATGTGGTCTCAGTGGACCTCTGATCTCCTCTGGAGATTTGAATGTTGTTTGTGGCTTTTTTCTTCCATCTCTTAACTACCCCAGAGAGCTGTAGCAACTTCACAATCGGGAGACCAATTTAACAGTACTTGGACTGGAAAATAAACCAACAAGGCAGCAAGGATTTCATTTTGCCTGTGAACTCAGAAGAGGGACCCACTCACACCTTTCCTTAAGCATTCGCTTTGCTGAATTATGGCTTTAAGCATTTTAGCCAATAAGTTCATCCGAAAACATTTAAAGGTAGAAGTACGAAATTTCCATTTAATTAAGAACTGTATTGGGGGGTGAAGTTATTCTTAAATTCATAATCCGTTTCTTTGACTGAACTGTTCTTTCTTTTGGTACATGAGCAGAACTGAACCTTATTTCAAATTACTTTAATTAGTACCAATGTTGTTTGATCAATGTGATTGTGATTGACTGAGGTCTCATTTCATTTATACTGAAACACACATGGTATCAAGTGCTGTGGTTCTTAAATTCCTTTTTCACTTAGTCAGGTTCTATGATTTTATTACTTTGATTCTTTCTCATCAGTTGATAATAGGGGAAATTCATAACACATTTCTGCAGCCACACCTGCTTTTAAGGTTCACTTTTGATATAATGCATATGGTGGTTATTTATCCCAAAGAGGGAACATTCATAACTAATTTCCAATGATTAATTCCTTGTATTTATTTGTAAATTACTTAGAACATCCAGAAGCTAAAATAACAACATGATGGCAGCCCAGTCAAGTTGAACTTGAACGGTACAGGTGGCTACTCTTAAGAAGTTAAATTGATGTCTAGTTATAACATATGGAATGGAATTAGTTATTGTAACAGAATTAAATTAAACAGGAGCCAGTTTGAAAAGAAACTGCACTTTTAACCATGCTTTCACTTTTAATCATTTACAAATATGGTTGCCAGTTTATGCATTTAATAGCAACTTGATCTGCAAAAATAATAAACTGAAGCTTTTCAAAACATGAATATAAGTGTTATCAGGTGCTAACTGATACTAACTGTATCAGATGCTAACTGCACATGAGTATGAAGATCAACCTACTGTTAAAGGCAGAGAAACAAGAATGGGTAAAAAAGTTGGCAATCCTGTTTACAAATAATGAAATGTAAAAAAATCTGCTTTAGAAGTACCATTTATGTTACAACCGCTTCCCATAAAAAGTTATTTTATTTACATTACTTGAAAATAATATTGATCTCTCTGCTATGTAAAGCATAATCTTCCAATTTTATGAAATCAAACTGCTATTAAAGGTATAGGAATTGGCCAAGCCTTTTTTTTTGTCAATTGGCAATAATCAAAGAATGTTTGTGGGACTAGCTGTCAAAATCTCTGGTTTATCTGCCACATATGGCAGCAGCCAGTGTAAAGGGTCCCATCCTGACCATTAACTGAGTACAGTAATTTTCAACCACTGTGCTGTGGCACACTGATGTGCCATTAATGATCTGTAGATGTGCTGCAAGAGTTTGGGGGAGGGTCATATATTAGTCATATTGGGAGAGGGTCATATATTAGTCAGGCCATTGGGAGATGTGAACCCCTGGCCAGCAGTGCAGTGTGCCTTGTCAACTGTAAAAAAAAAATCTGATGGTGTGCCTTGACAATTTTAGCACCTTGTCAGTGTGCCGTGAGATGAAAAAGGTTGAAAATTGCTGACTGAGTAGGAGTCTGTTCAATTTTGCAGTTTCCAGTCAACTGGCATGTAAACGTACCTAAACGTGGACCTTAACTAAGCACCAAATGGATGATTTGGAGGTCTTGGAATGATGCGGCATTTGTTCTGTTCATACACTGCTCTCCTTCCTAGGGGCTCAGAGCAGCTTAAATATGGTTCCCAATCCCATCCAAGGACCAGATCCCCGTCACCTTAGCAGCCAACTGCAGTCTGTTCCCCCCCCCCTTGTGCCTGCGCATGCATTGCAAAAGGAATGGTTACGTGCCTGTCAGTTGGATGCACTATTATTTTTACATGAAGCTTGTTTCTGGGTCTGTCTCCATCCTTCTCTTGACACTGGGCCTTCAATTCCCACCAACTGTTACACACTCTAATTGAAGGCTTGCAGCCTGTCCAGCAGGGGGTAGCAAGACCTTGACTTGTCCGAATCTTCTCCCATTTTCTGCTCTGCAGGCTTGAAAGCAGCTGAAACAGAAAGGAAAAGAGAGAGGGAGAGTCACAAATTCTGGGGGAGGGAGAGTGAGCTGAAGAAAGCCTTCTGGCACTCCTTCACTCTAAGGAGGAAGCCATAAAATCTGAGCAGGGCCTGGTTGCGCTCAGTGCTCCGTTCTGGGGCTTTTGCTGGTTGTGCATCACATGGAGAACCAGATCTCAGCCATGCCCCCCCCTTGCATCCTGCCTGTGCACCAGAGTACAAGCCAGGCAGGCATGAGAAAGCAGCACAATCACATCCAATCCAGAACGCCCAGCTCCTGCCCGGATCTTGTGCGCCGCCCACTCCCTCTAGCTCGCTCGCTCTCTCGCTCTTCCTAATGTGGCTGGATCAGTCTCGTGGCATTTCCTGCTCCTTGCAACAGCTGTGCTGCTCTCCCAGCCTCGCTGCCTGGCGCTGGTCCTCCGGATCTGTGGCGTGGCTGCTGCCCCCCCGCAAGTAGGGCGGCTTCAGGACCTCCAGGGCTGCCGGGGAGAGGGGAAGGAGGCAGCGGGTGGCTGTGCAGCTTGCAGGAGCCGAGCGCCAGCCCATGGCAGCGGCTGGCGGAGGAGAGTGACACTTCCCGGGGAGGAATCGCGCGTGGCTGGTCCCGAGGAGCGTGGATCCAGCCGGGGAGGCGCAGCCCGGCTCGCCGGCCACAAGCCCAGCAGCAGCAGCAGCAGCAGCATGACGGGCGCGCCGGGGAGATGCTCGCCCGGGAGGAACTTTTGACTATGGTGAGGACTGGCTGGGCACCGCGTGGGGAGCGCGCCGTTCTGATCGCCGGCAGGAATTGGGGCCGGGGGGACCTCGGGCTGTCGCTGCCTGCGCGCTGGGGAGGTAAGGAGGAGACATCTTTCTCTGCTCGTGTACGTGTGAAAGGGAAGGAGCGCGTTTCTCAGCCCGCGCCCCCTGGGGCAGTCCCTCGGGGCAGCCAGCGGGGGTGGCAGGGCGGAATCTGAAGCTGTCCTTGGGGAAAATGGGGATCGCTTTGCCAGTTAGGTTTGCTGAGCATCATCTAGACTCCCCCCCCCCTTAAGAATAGAGCAGCACTAGAGAGCCTTCAAGGATCCAACCCTTGAGCACGTTTGCAACACGGGGATTTCCCCCCTTTTATAAAGGTGCGCCCTAAATTGAAGCTGCCCATTGCAATTCTCTCCTGAAAGGCTCCCCATAAAGATGAAGGTTTCAGCACTTGTCACAAAGTGTGTGTGTGTGATCTGAATTTTGAAAGGTGCCTCTCTTTTTGCATTGGCGGTCTGGATCAAAAATATGGTTTTGCTCCACCAAAATCCAGATGAGGGGCTCTTGCCATAATAATGGGGACCAACTGCACAGTGCCTGCAGCCACCAATGGGTCCAGTGGTCAGCCCATTGTACAGGCATTCTCCCAGTGCTTGATGGAAAACGCAGCTGCAAGTAGGAGCACACACAGACATGCACACAATTCTCAAATGTCTAAATAATAGTGCACTCTTCCCCTCTCTTTCGACAACACGTGGCATTAGGATAATGGTACCCTCAGCTTAAAAATAAAATTCTGCAGCATCAGGCTCTCATTGTGAAGCCAGGGGGTCTTTAAGACATCCAAAGTCTTATCTTGGGTTATTTGGACAATGCTGCCAAGTTCCTTGCCTAAGTAAGGCCTTGTATTAGTTGAAGCAAAGAATGGGAAATGAAATAGAATTTAGAATTCTATTTTAAAATCACAGCTCTGGGAATATGGATTTCATCTTTCAATTCCTTGGACATCACGGCATGGTTGCTTGTGCTTTCTTTTGTTTACAGTGCGTTAAAAGAGATTGTGGGAGTTCCTAGCTAGTGGCAGACACAGTAAAGAGTCTTGTGGTACCTTAACAGATTTATTGGGGTATAAGTGTTTGTGAACTAGAGCCTGCTAGTTGATATTAAGAAAGAAGCCAAGGAGGCCTGTTTTTGGCTATATGCCATGACATCTTTGCAGTAAAAGTGAATTTTGGACTTCTGTGGATACGTATGAAACTGCCTATATTGGAATGAGTGAAATCCTATAGGTAATTTGAAATGAACTTTCTTCATACTGTTAATGTCATAGTGCAATGAAGATAAAGCTTCTCAGTGCATTAAAATACAGTGAGAAAATAAATGGCAAAGTCTTGATATGCAACCCTAGGGAAATCTTGAAAGCATCTCTCAGATCCAAGGCCAAATGTTACTAATGCTTCATACAAAGATTGTTCAGGGCCAGCAGAGGCAGACCATGTTGCTATTTTTAAGCGGGTTTGGTTCCAGTTTGGGATTTACCAGTGGGAGTGATGGAATGTTGGAAGAAGTCGGTTTTTTGCCTAGCAACCAAGCAATTACGATTCATAACCGAGCCAAGGTAGACTTAATCATATCTAATTGCTTTTGGCAGCAGGGATTGTGAGAACTTTTGCAGGATCTCAAGCAGTCTGGCAGGAGAAGCCAGTTTTAGTGGGCTTAGATTTGGTAGTGGTGCAAGAGGGAAACCCCAGTTGTATGCTCTGTGGGCCATTCACTCTATTTTGTCACACATCTTGAGACAGCTCCTGAACACAGGCTATAAAAGCAGACTTACAGAAGCTTGATATGTGATGGTTCTTTTGTTTCCTAGGTAAATTGTAACATCAAAGTGTTACTTCATGGCCTGTAGGATTGAACCCTGTTTTTAGCGTGAATTGTAGCCTCTGGTACTCGTCATTCATTCATTGCTAGTATAACTCTTTCAACATTTAGCCACTCAGCTCCATTCAGTCCTTAAAATGATGTACGTAGCTGCTCAAATGATACTTGCTTGGGTGGGATATGTAATGGTATAGTTATCCTTTGAGACTGATCTGTCAAAGGAGGGGACAATAATTGAAATACACTGGGCAACACAATACACTTTTCCTTGATCACTGTTTTAAGATTCCTTTCTTTCCATTGTTTTTGGCAGCACCTGGGTCTCTATAGCAACTGTAATCATGTATACCTGTTAAACACTTTCTTCAATAAAATGGGCTGATTTTTCTCCCACTGTTGTGCTCAAGTCAGCAGAGCTAGTGGATGCTTGTGAAGAAGAATAGTCCTCATACAGAATGTGTTAAGAGGTCCTCTACTTTCTATGCTCTGCTATCTTTTGAACAAAACTGACTTAGGCTGGGTAAAGCTTTGGGAACAGCTGTGCAGGTAGCAGGTCTGTCAAGTATAGTACTGGTATATAGGGGAAAAGGTACTTTAGGAGTCAAGCATGGTTACAAGAAAAGTTTGGGGCAGGAGTCTGACTACATGGATCAGAGCATGTGTACAATGACCTGGAACTTTGGCCCAAGACATTTTGTGGCCCACTGTTATTCACTACTTTAATTCAGAGTTAAAACAATTTAAAGTTGAGGGATCTTGTGCAAGTGCTACTATAAGCTACTATACTGTTGACAGCTGTAAGATCTAGGACAGGGGTGTCAAACATAAGGCCTGTGGGCCAAATGAATCTCCCCCAAAGCAATTTATCCCATTGTAATAGAGTTACAATACAATACAACCCCATACAATACAATACAACCCCATTGTAATAGTTCTCCCAGCATGATATCTCTTATCTCTGTCATATCTTGCAACATGATTTGCACATTTTCTCTTCAGGCATTTGCAGCCAGTACGTTTCTATGTGAGAACAAAGTGCTTATTTCTGCCCATTTCTGTGTTCAGTGGGGCTTACGCCCATGAAAATATGTGCACGTTTCCTTCTTTATATGTACCTAATCTGTTCCTGGAAACAGTCTTTATAGTGAAAATCTGGATAATGAGTACAATTGTTACTTCCAATGGGAAAAAAATTCTAACTTTTTACAGAGTCTTTCCAAAATTAGGCAGAGTCTCAATGCCCAATAGCATAAAGAAAAAGTTGTGTGACACAGTAAAATAGAATAGATAACATAAGAACAGCCCCGCTGGATCAGGCCATAGGCCCATCTAGTTCAACTTCCTGTATCTCACAGTCGCCCACCAAATGCCTCAGGGAGCACACAAGACAACAAGAGACCTGCATCCTGGTGCCCTCCCTTGCATCTGGCATTCTGACCTAGCCCATTTCTAAAATCAGGAGGTTGCACATACACATCATGGCTTGTAACCCGTAATGGATTTTCCCTCTAGAAACTTGTCCAATCCTCTTTTAAAGGCATCTAGGCCCGATGCCATCATCACATGCTGTGGCAAGGAGTTCCACAGACCAACTACACATTGAATAAAGAAATATTTCCTTTTAGTGCTAACTACACTTACACTACACTTACTAACAGCATTATATAGCATCAATAAATTGTTAAAGTTGTCAATGAAAATGTTTCAGAAGTTCTAGCATCACATGAAGTTCAGCACCTCAAGCCTGTTTTTTCACTTTTCCTATGGTTTTTTCATCTTCTGTTCTTTAGAACCCCTGTTCACAGTAGTTTGTAGAAGCACGTCAGAAAAACAGATGCATTGTAAAAGGGAACTGTAATGCTCATCAAATCATGGGGACGTGTTACCCATCAAGCAGTTAATCTCACACAGAGGGCGCCTCTTCCCCAGCTATACTCAGTCCTCCGAGGGTCTGGAAGAGTGCCTCCCCTCTAGCGTACTGGAGCACACCTGAGAAGGGCCCTTCTGGACCTCTGTCCTATCAAAGAGAGAAATCCAAAATTCAGTCCAACCTACTGGAACTCCTTCTTGGGCATGTAAGGCAAAGTCATCCGCTACTCTGTCTTCAGAATTTAAAGTGGAGGTGTGGTTTACCCATCAAGTAAAGTGGGAAGTACACCTTGCCCCTCCATGAGACATTCATCCCCCCCCCCCATCCTCAGGCCTTATATCAAAAATCTTGGTATGGATAAAGAGGAATGGTTTAATATGGAGTATTGAATATGGAGATAAGAAAATCTGTATAGTGAAGGGACTTTCAAAGAGAGACAAATGTATAGGATTGGAGCCTGAGATCCATTGTCTTTCTCTGCATATTTTTGAGTTAGGGATCTGCTATCCATATCTTGTAAATATGACCCCATTCCCAAGGAAAGACCAGTGTATTTCATCTTGACCTTGACTTTTTTTCCAGTTTGTTCAGTAAATGCCATATTAAAGTCAGTCAAGGTTAGGGAAATGCCAATGAGTTAGTGGGCTTTTTTCTTAATCTTTTTCTCCTTGAGATGACTAACTGTGTAAACTATACTGTGAGCAGTACCTCAGAGATAGGTGGAGTTTGCAATTAACAGTCAACTTTGCAGTGACCTGGAATGAATTGGGAGAATGGGCAAAGTGATGAAAACACTACTGACAGCAAACCTAGAGTGATGCTCTTGATTTAGAAGGACAACAGCAGCATCTCACATCTTGTAAAGAGACTTTAACAGAGCTGTTTCAAATATATTTACCATATGCAATTTTTTAAAATTGTTCACGGGGTGGAAAAAGGAAGCTCTAGATTTGCCATACTGCAGACCTCAAAAACTCAGCAGGTATGGGTGAGGCCTCCAAAGTAGGTCAAGCTCAAGACCTCCTAGCATCAGAGGTGGCATGTCAAGTGTTGCTCCGCCTTACCTGGTGAGGTGCCAGTCTCTGCTTCCTCCATTCCTGGACTAGAAAAAGAGGAGGGGAATGGAATGGAATAAGTAGTGAGGAGTAGAGTACAGTGGTGGGCTAGTCCACCTGTCTCCTCCGCACTCTCTCATCCTTTTCCAATCTAGAGAGTGTGATGAGAAGGAGCAGTGGAGGTGAGTGGGCAAATAGAGGTGGGTATCCGACCCATAGACTACTTAAGGTAGTGCTTGCCTTCATTGTTACGCCCCAGCACCCGGAAGGAAGTGAGAATGACTCACAGTGCAATTGCGCGATATTGTCATCACCACTCACTTCTGGGTTGGGAGACCAAACACAATCCCACAAACAGTGGTAAGAAGCTCAGGGCAGGAGGACTTTTTCAAGTGTGCCAAAACAGGAGTGCTACCTGCTAAGCCAAGCCTCCTGCTGCTGTTTGCAGGGTTGCATCACAGCCCCACTGCTGGGCAGTGGGCCTTTCGTGGCACCCCAGGGCAATACGAAGCACAATTTGGAAACCTCTCGCTTAAGGCAATTATGTCAATCATTTGTCTAGCCCTGCTCCGAAGTAACTCATGAAAGCTGGGGAAATTGAAAGAGGAGGCAAGGGTGTCCCCCCCCCCCATGTCCAGAATTACTGATGATGGTAATGCACTGGATTCTCAAAAACCAAACCCATAAAATATAAGCCTTTAACCACATGTCTCTGATGTCTTTTCTAGTACCAACATAGCAATAATCTTCCAGGCTCCTATAATCATGGGATTCAAAATAAGATTGCAGATGTTTGGCAACACTAAATCCCACATTTTCCCTTCCAACTTTATTAGCTGCTGCCTTACTCCCAACAATATCTCAAAATCCAAAGTACTACCAAGGGTCCAGGATCTGTGATAATATATGAGTTTCTTTCCTAAACCATCTATGCATCATATTTTACAGTACAGGTATAGCCTAATTATCCATGGATTTTTCATGGTGGTTTTATCTCAACGTGATGAAAAGGGCCCTTTAAATTAAAGGAAAAATGTCATTTAATGATAGCCTCCTTGATGCCAGAGAGGGCAGCCAGCTGACAATCCATCAATTATTCTCTCTCCGGGCACTTAGAACTGCTTTACTTCAAGGCAAGCTACCCCTCCCTTCTCCTTAAGCATGTGAAAGAAAATCACTTTGCATTCTTTCCCAGCACTATGCTGTGGGTGAAGGGAGGGGTTGCTGCCTTGGAAAGTTGGTTAGGATTGCACCCTTATATAAATAAAAGATTAGCAAAATGCTGAAACTGTATTATTGGTGTGTGTGTGTGTGTGTGTGTGAGAGAGAGAGAGAGACAGAGAGATTTCCTCCAGAGTACTCTGAGACCTCCGACTGCTTGTGTTCTGTTCGCAAAGCTAGACTTGAACTTGTGTCAATATTTCCATTGTGCTTTTTGAGCTCTTTTGGAAATGGAACATTGCTCATGATGGAAAGCTGAACTATCCAGTGCCTTATCAGACTCAGTGGTGTAGCTAAGGGAGTGCAGGGCGTAGCAGCCGCACTGGGCAACAAACTTTAGGGGGACAACAAGCTGAGCTTGACACCAGTGGCCAAAATTGTGAAAAAATTTGGTATGTATGAATAATACCATCATGTTATATCTCATTGGAAAGATAATTTAAAGCGGAATGCAATGAATCAAACCCCGTTTGAATATCTGTATTCTATCAAAAGTTATGACCAAATAACCAGAAAACAAAAACACAACTGCCTTATGGAACAAAAAGTGGATTTTTTTTAACTCAAAACTGACCCATGAGACTGATTGTTCTGAGAGCCAATGAGATATTGTTATGATACAGCATGGAACCACTAAGGTGTTACTATGAGTCAGCTCTCATTTCCATGTATCATAACACAGCTACTCCTGCTAATTGGTAAAGAGGCACTTTTTCAAGTGGTGCTCCTCTTATATTTAGCAGAGGGAGAATAACCATCCCTCTTCACCCCAACACAGTGTCTCTAACCAATAAGGGGCACTCTTTGTATTTATTTACCTAATAAAATTTGATTTTGTCATGGAGGGGGGCTACAAAATCTTCTTTGATCCCAGGTAGCATATAGATGTTTTAGCTATGCCACTGGCTGGGGAGAGGTGGTTGATCAAGTGTGTGGTGAACTGCTGGGTGAAGGAGGCAGGTTTCCCCACAAATTGCACTTTTTAAAAAACCCGAGTGTGATGTCACTTCCGGTTGTGACATCACTTCCAGGGCATCATTTTGAGGTCTGCACCGGATTACATGTTCCTTAGCTACGCCACTGATCAGACTTATCAAATGTGGCGTGGAGTGAGAAGGGTGTTAAGGCAGCTTTGAGCCTCTGGCTGTTCTGAGGCACCTTTTCCTATCTAAATTTATTGAATCTCTTCTAACAAGGACCAGAATGGAGGCCAAGATCAATAGAGTTATCTAGATGGCTTATCCAGAGCTTGCGAAATACTGTGTGTTCATGTGTGAGCTAAGTTCTAGCTTCTTGTAAAACAATCTACACTTGGATGAAACTACTTCAAGTGTCTTACTTCTTTGTTAGCTGGTGCCATGTTGCAGCTTGTGCCCCCAGGAGTGATTCCTTTCCATCTATTTCCCTGAGGGCCTTATGGGGGAAGATAGAATAGAATTTCTTTTCAGGCTGTAGACTAGAGGTTGATTGCTAATTGTACTCATTTTTTCGCCTTCAGTATGTTTACTCTTTCAGCCTGCTTGTGTTGGCTATACAGGTGCATCCCTGCCTTTTGAATGGGTCAACATACAGAGAAATCTGAGTTCAGCAGGTTCTTTTTTCAAGACTGAGCACACATGGAGTCATTCACAAAATCAGGATTAATATAGTTAGCAAACATGACTTGACTAAGGGCATGTCAGCACAGGTGAACATAAGAACATAAGAACAGCCCCACTGGATCAGGCCATAGGCCCATCTAGTCCAGCTTCCTGTATCTCACAGCGGCCCACCAAATGCCCCAGGGAGCACACCAGATAACAAGAGACCTCATCCTGGTGCTCTCCCCTACATCTGGCATTCTGACTTAACCCATTCCTAAAATCAGGAGGTTGCGCATACACATCATGGCTTGTACCCCATAATGGATTTTTCCTCCAGAAACTCATCCAATCCCCTTTTAAAGGCGTCTAGGCTAGACGCCAGCACCACATCCTGTGGCAAGGAATTCCACAGACCGACCACGCGCTGAGTAAAGAAATATTTTCTTTTGTCTGTCCTAACCCGCCCAACACTCAATTTTAGTGGATGTCCCCTGGTTCTGGTATTATGTGAGAGTGTAAAGAGCATCTCCCTATCCACTCTGTCCATCCCCTGCATAATTTTGTATGTCTCAATCATGTCCCCCCTCAAGCGTCTCTTTTCTAGGCTGAAGAGGCCCAAACGCCGTAGCCTTTCCTCATAAGGAAGGTGCCCCAGCCCCGTAATCATCTTAGTCGCTCTCTTTTGCACCTTTTCCATTTCCACTATGTCTTTTTTGAGATGCGGCGACCAGAACTGGACACAATACTCCAGGTGTGGCCTTACCATAGATTTGTACAACGGCATTATAATACTAACCTTTTTGTTCTCAATACCCTTCCTAATGATCCCAAGCATAGAATTGGCCTTCTTCACTGCCGCCGCACATTGGGTCGACACTTTCATCGACCTGTCCACCACCACCCCAAGATCTCTCTCCTGATCTGTCACAGACAGTTCAGAACCCATCAGCCTATATCTAAAGTTTTGATTTTTTGCCCCAATGTGCATGACTTTACACTTACTGACATTGAAGCGCATCTGCCATTTTGCTGCCCATTCTGCCAGTCTGGAGAGATCCTTCTGGAGCTCCTCACAATCACTTCTGGTCTTTACCACTCGGAAAAGTTTGGTGTCGTCTGCAAACTTAGCCACTTCACTGCTCAACCCTGTCTCCAGGTCATTTATGAAGAGGTTGAAAAGCACCGGTCCCAGGACAGATCCTTGGGGCACACCGCTTTTCACCTCTCTCCATTGTGAAAATTGCCCATTGACACCCACTCTCTGCTTCCTGGCCTCCAACCAGTTCTCAATCCACGAGAGGACCTGTCCTCTAATTCCCTGACTGTGGAGTTTTTTCAGTAGCCTTTGGTGAGGGACCGTGTCAAACGCCTTCTGAAAGTCCAGATATATAATGTCCACGGGTTCTCCCGCATCCACATGCCTGTTGACCTTTTCAAAGAATTCTATAAGGTTGGTGAGGCAAGACTTACCCTTACAGAAGCCATGCTGACTCTCCCTCAGCAAGGCCTGTTCGTCTATGTGTTTTGAGATCCTATCTTTGATGAGGCATTCCACCATCTTACCCGGTATAGATGTTAGGCTGACCGGCCTATAGTTTCCCGGGTCCCCCCTCTTTCCCTTTTTAAAAATAGGCGTGACATTTGCTATCCTCCAATCTTCTGGCACCGTGGCCGTTTTGAGGGACAAGTTGCATACCTTAGTCAAGAGATCTGCAACTTCATTCTTCAATTCCTTAATAACCCTTGGGTGTATGCCATCAGGGCCCGGTGACTTATTGATCTTTAATTTATCAATGAGGTCTGAAACATCTTCTCTTTTAACCTCTATCTGACTTAACTCCTCGGTGAAAAATCTATCCCTCTTCCATTCTATTATGGATCAAATGAGCTGTCTTGCAGAGGGAGGAAAATCTTATGTGGGACAGTGATGTCACTTGGGTGTGCATCACCTGGTGCGGGAGATCAGTGCGTCACCCACACAATGGACATCCTCCCATGCACTGGGTGGGGCAGTGCCCCAGGCAGTGGGTGTGGTGATGCAGCATTGCCCTGCCCCTACTGGCTATTTGGCTACAACTTTTTTTTTCTCTGATTACTTATTTATTTAACTATAATAAACATAAAATAGAAAAACAAATACATACATAAACAAAATTCTAATAAAGCAGCACGAGCGAAGCCAAAACATTCCCATACTTATAATCCAAATACATACAGTCCAAACATTAACAAATATTAATCTATACCACTAATACTTCAAAATCAATCTTCAAATCTAAAATACCTCAAATCCCCATCCTCTCTCTGTTTCAAAAAATCAATAACTGGACTCCAATTCTTCAAAAAGTTTTCTGTTGAATTCTCCCTAAGCAAAATTGTTAATTTATCCATCTCTGCATAATCCATAAGTCTTATCCACCATTCCTCCACCGAAGGTATATTCATAGTCTATGCATAGTCTATACTTGCCTTAGAAGTGTTATGTAGAGATATTAGACAAGATGAAAGACTACATGGTGCAAAGATTAAAAATGAATGTTTTAAATTAAGAGCATTTGCAGATGATATGGTTTTGATCTTAGAAAAACCTTTAAAAGACATAGAGTTGTTGATGGTTAAGTTGAAGAAGTTTGAATCATTAGCAGGATTTAAGATAAATAAACAGAAAACTAAAATTTTATCTAAAAATATGAACGAACAAGACCAATTGAAGTTGATGAATAAGACTGGGTTCAAAGTGGAGAAGAAGATTAAGTATTTAGGTATTATTTTGACAAACACGAATTGTATGTTATTTCAAAATAATAATAACTTAATAATAATAACTTTATTTTTACCCCGCCTTTCTCCCCGAAGGGACTCAAGGCGGCTTACAACATATTAAAAACAATTTAAAAACAAATAAAAACATATTAACATACAATATGTTGTAACATAAAATAATTATGTTAAAGTTTGGGGTGAAATCAAAAAAGATTTTGCAAGATGGGAAAGGTTGAAATTATCTTTTTTGGGAAGAATATCTGTAATTAAAATGAATGTACTACCAAAAATGCTTTTTCTTTTCCAGAATATACCAATATTACTTTCTGATAAACCTTTTAAAGAGTGGCAGAAAGATGTGACAGGTTTTATATGGCAAGGGAAAAAACCAAGAGTGAAATTTAAGATTTTGCAAGATGCAAAAGAAAGAGGAGGTTTAGGACTGCCTGATCTGAAGACTTATTATGCATCATGTTGTTTTCTGTGGCTTAAAGAATGGATATTGTTGCAAAACAAAAAATTGTTGAAGTTAGAAGGATATGATTTAAGATTTGGTTGGCATGGATATCTTTGGTATGATAAGTTGAAAGTGAATATGGAATTCAAGAATCATTATGTTAGACATGCACTGTGGAAGATATGGAATCGTTATAAGAAAAGGTTTTACAACAAAATTCCACTCTTAGCTTCACCACAAGAAGCACATTTTGGTTTGGGAACTGTACCAGGAGATAAATGGTTATTGTATAAGAACTTATTGAAATGTAATCAAGGTCAATGTATTTTGAAGTCTAGAGAGGAATTGATTGTAGAGGGTTTTGACTGCCAATGGTTTATGTATTTACAATTATTAGAAAGATTTAAAATTGATAAAAAATTATATGGTTTTGAAGAGGGAGAGACAATATTGGAGAAACAATTAGGATCAGATGAGCAGGTAATATCTAAAATATATAAATTGCTTTTGAAGTCTGAAACAGAAGATGATCAGGTTAAGGAATGCATGATCCAGTGGGCAAAAAATGTGGGCTATGAACTTTCAGTGGACAGATGGGAGAAATTATGGATAAAACAGACAAAATTTACTTTGAATGTTAACATTAAGGAAAATATATATAAGATGATTTATCGTTGGTATGTGACACCAAGTAAATTAGCCAAAATGTATGAAACTATGTCCAATAGTAGTTGGAAATGTAAGAAACAAGAGGGAACATTTTACCACATGTGGTGGACGTGTTCAAAAGTTAAAAAATATTGGTCACAAATTCACGCACAGATACAGTTGATCTTAAAAACAAATATACAATTGAAGCCAGAAGTATTTTTATTAGGTATGACAGATGAGTATGTGGAAAGAAAAAATGAAGTTTTATTTTTGTATATGATAAGCGCTGCCAGAATACTTTATGCTCAAAATTGGAAGGCTATTTGGCTACAACTTTTGATGGAATAGAGATATTTCAGCATGGTTTGTTTCATTGCATCTGCACCGAATGATATATAACATGATGGTATTATTCAGCAGTACCAAGATTTAAAATTTTTTGGCCAGTAGTGGTGTCACCCCCCCCCCAGTGCGTGTCATCTGGTACAGCCTGCACCCCCCCTAGTGATGCCACTGCTGTGGGACCCTGCACTGGATTACATAAGAACATAAGAACAGCCCCACTGGATCAGGCCATAGGCCCATCTAGTCCAGCTTCCTGTATCTCACAGCGGCCCACCAAATGCCTCAGGGAGCGCACCAGATAACAAAATACCTGCATCCTGGTGCCCTCCCTTGCATCTGACATAGCTGATTTCTAAAATCAGGAGGTTGCACATACACATCATGGCTTGTACCCCGTAATGGATTTTTCCTCCAGAAACTTGTCCAATCCCCTTTTAAAGGCGTCCAGGCCAGTCGCCATCACCACATCCTGTGGCAAAGAGTTCCACAGAGCAACCACACGCTGAGTAAAGAAATATTTTCTTTTGTCTGTTCTTCCCCGTGTGTGATTCTCTGAGGCCACGCTCTTGTGACAAGGCACCATATCCTTGTGCTGAGAAAGATGGCTGCATGCCATTCATCTTACATCTTGTGTTTCAGTCAAGTACTATTACCATGTTTCTCAGCAACTTGTTATGTTCTTTTGCCTTGAGACTTTCTTGCTCCATCTTTGGGGGAAAAATGGCTTATTCAACTGTAAATGATTGCAGCATGAATATCTATATGGATTCCTATCTATCAATCAATGATGACAGGCAACTTCTTTTTCATTTTACTACAGTAGTTACTGAAGGATTCATAGGGACCTTGGTATAGATGGACAGAATGTTAAGGTGTGTTCCTGTATTTGTGCTGATTGAGCATAGGGGCTGCAGGTGACAAAGGGGCTTCTTATTCTCAAAATTGCATGAATCTCCTTCCTTAGTCTCAGAATTCAGAATCATTTCAGGAGCACTTAAAAGATGGCCATTGCTGATTCAACGCATTGAGGTCACAAAGAAGGAATGGTGATTCATGGATCTAATCTTATGTTTGTGTGCAGTTGATTTGCTGTTCTCTCTGAACATGATGCCCCAGACTTCTGAGCACTGAGGAAACATGATAAACAACTGACACATTTCATTCATTTGAGATTGGAAACTGCTTAGAGCAAGAGACTACTAGTCATTGTGAGAAAGGAGAAAATCAACAATTCCTCTATGTCATGAAAACAGCCTACTCAACTACCCTGCAACTCTGTATACTCTCTGGTGATTTTACTGTTTTCCAGTCACCAGGGAGGAAGTGGGATGTGACCCTTTGAAAAAAGGTCTTTTAATGTCTTCTCAGATATTGGGTGAATCATTGAGCTGGAAATTATGCCAAATGATGCACCAAATCCCTGAAAGTGCGATGCAAAAGGGCTGCTGGAATTAATAGTGGACCAGCAGTTTCATTTTGATAAGCGGCTGTCACAGACATGCACAGGATAGATTTTCCTCTTATGTGATGAATCCTTTCAGGATCCCTGCCAAGATTGCTGCTCTTAAAGGGAACCCACACAGTATGATTCCTGTCCTACATTTAGATTTTGGCAACTCACAGGGTCCCTATGATTTTTTGCTTCTCTTTTTTGTTTTGTTTTCTGTGAGTCAAAATATGAAAGAGGGAACCTTTTGGGTAGCTGATGGGAATCAGTTGCATGCTTTCATCTTTCTAAGGCATTGCACTCATTCTTTGAGTACAACCTAGGGCAAATTGTGGCTCTTTCCATGCCACTGTTACTTGGCCTTTACTGCCATCAGTGCTGCTGGCATTTTCAGCTTTGTTCCTCCTCCCCCCCCCCCCCAATTCTTTGCAGTGTGACTGTTCTGTGCAATCATCAGGGTTGGGCCCTGGCAGATGTCCAGCAGTAAAGGTGAGAAGTCACTCGTGAGAAGGTACCACTCGTGAGACGGTATCATAGTTCATCTCTCTTCTTCTCAATTTGGCTTCTTTGCCTCCCTTTCTTGTTAGTGCTTCTTTCTTTTTCCTCCATGCTTTCACCTTCATTTCATTTCCCCTCCTCTCTCACTTTCCCCTTTTGTCCTCCCTGAACTGGGACAGACTCCTCCTCCCTTAGATCGCTGACAGCTGCTCTGTTCTGATGGTCTTCCTGGTAGGCAGTGCAGAGTGGGTCCATTGTTGCTGGGCTAGCCGTTAAGCTGTGGCCAGCCACCAGGACTCCCCAGAGTTGTCCAGAGATGTATGTGGGACAACAGAGCCCACACCCTGATTCACTATGCTCTAGGAAGCACTTTGGGGGCCACAGAGCAAATGGGGACTGGATTGAAGAACAAATTTGCAGCCCTGAGAATTGCAACTAGTGCACTGTTATCTGACCCCCTAAAATGCTTCAGCAGTGTGAAAATGTCAAGAAATATCCACAGTGTGATGTTTCCGCCTCTGAAATTGTTACCAAGTCCTTGTTTTGGCCTGCTTTTTAAAACTAGCTAAGTAGTTTATAAAACTTAAAAGTCACATTTAAAAATACAGTACTCAAATAAGTACTGTACTAATTAGAGGAATAAATAACCAAACAGAATAAATAACTTGCCTATTAAAAATGCACTGAAAAAGAAACATTGTAGCTTGGAGAGAGAGAGAGAGAGAGAGAGAGAGAGAGAGAGAGAGAGAGAGAGCGCATTCCAAGCCTCTGGAGTTGCAATAGCTCTTATGAAAGACAGTGGCCCTAGATATTAACACATGCTCCTATGCAGATCTCTCAGTTCACCTCTTGCTGAGCCTGTTGCTTATTTTTGGCCAAGGTGCTTTGAAAAAATGTATTAAAGGTGCCACCTGAGTGTTCCTGCCGGTGACTTCACTGCTTGTGCTGTAGGAGATGTCCTGGAGTTCAGTTCCTCTTTGATTATACTCTGCCTGGTAAGGACTTTTATAAGCAAATTGTGGTTTCAGTGTCACAGTGTGTTCTGTTCATTTCTTTTTTCTTTTTAATGTCTGTGGAAATAAGGGGCAGAAGAATGCTGTTGGGGTTATGAACTGACTGCAATATTAAGAGTATACAGAGTACAAATACTGCTTTCAGAAAAGAATGAGATTTTGTGGTTTGCTGAGAACTAGAAAATGCTTTTACAGCACAAAAGTGAATTCATTTTTCCCCCATGTATAAATATTTTTTGGTATCATTTCCTTAACATATACTGTATCCAGAGAGATTCTCTGTTGCTCATTTCTGTGCACAAATGCTGAAATGATGGCAGGCAGCAGAGCCTAAAGCTGGAACTACAATAATGTGTTTCTTGTTGGGCCATGTGGCCTTTAATGATGCAGATATTATTATTTTGTCCCTGGAGATAATGTTATGGTTCACCTATAACTCTGTTGGCACTGCTGCAAAGGGTCAGAAATGATACTGCTGAAACCTACCAATTTCTGCATATGAATCAGAGAGGGTGTTTGAGTGAGCAAAGAGTTGGAACATTCAGGCTCCTGTACTATGTGTACGCATGAGAGGCATCATGTTTGTCAGCTGACAAGCATGGAAAAAAAGCTTTGTCAACCAGAGATTGGGAAATCTTTCTGCAAAACTCCATTGGTCTTTTTCCCCAGTCACATGTGTGTTTGCAACCATTCTCCAATCTTTTTCTTAAAAGTGTTCAGATTGGTTAAAGTGTGGTACAAACTCTGTGTGTGTGTGTGTGTGTGTGTGTGTGTGTGTGTGTGTGTTCACAAGCACAAACACACAGTTTTTTCAGTGCATGTTTGGTAGAATATTCTTACAATTCTGTGTTGGCGTGGGGAATGTTCTTATGCCGAAATATTGGACTTGGAATAATCAGTTCAGTTTTGACATCAGATTCTCCCTGATGTCTACACTTTTCCAAACCCCAGCAATTTCTTTTGCCAGAACTCCACTTTGAGAGGACAATGAGGTGTGGCAGGCCAAGACCCTCTTTCTGCCCAAATGGGTGACTGCCAATTCTTGTTATGCCAAATGCCGCACCTTCCCCTCCTTCTTTTATCTCTGGGGCAGGGCCTAGGAGATGGGGGTAAAGGAGGTAATTGTACCCAGGCCCAGGGTCAAAAAGGGGGTCAAGGAGCCAATGGAGGGGGCCCAGAAATTTCCTGGAATATTATATTTTCCTGTCTACTCAGACTTGTTGCCTGCATGGGATGCTGGGCATACTACCATGAGCTTGCAGCTGCAGCTACTGCAGCTATTGGCAAGCCATATATGCTGGACCAAGGAATGCATATGTGACACTCCTTAACACAGTGTCAAATCTGGGATGAAACTGGACTGCTACAGTCGCCCTTTGGCCTGTGGATCTGCTTACCATGAGTGTATAGGAGCTCAGGGACACAGCTGCGGGGCTACAGCTGCTGCAGAAGCAAATTTTGGTATGCACAGGACACTCTCCATTCTAATGTGAGCCTAAATATGATGATGCTAATTTTCTGCATGATTTTCTATATTTATAAGATTTTAGAGAAACTTAGGAGCATGTTTGGTTTTCCATATTACTGTATCTAGCTGCTGATGCCATATGAATGGGTAGACCTGGGCTCCAAAGACTTTTCCAGCTGTCTCCACCCTGTTTTGCCCCTCCCTGCCCCCATTTTGCTCACCCATCACCAACCTCCCATGCTCCCTCCCCCTTTGCAAAGGGGCCCAAAAGAAACTTCATGCCCCCTGATAAAATTCCTTTCAGAGGCCCTGCTGTAGGGTGGTGGTTGAGGGGCCAGGAGTGGCCCAGGGATTTCAGTCATTGATCTCCCTTCTTAAATGTGCACAAATGTGCACATGCATCCAAAGAAGCAATCTTATTCTCTTAAAAATCTGGCTGAATCTAAACCTCTTGCATTTCCTGTAAAACAGGTTTAGACATTGGTGGTCTCCAATGGAAGGAAATTCTGCATCTTGGGAATAGTTACCAGGGATGCCACTATTTATATTTAACCAAAAAAATGTTCCATCGAATCCCTGGCTATTGTTATGTCATCCTCTACCTCTGCCCTTTCTCACAGAAATTCACCCTGGGTCCCTCCACCCTGTTTTGATGTTGGACAACCATCATCAACACAAGTTAAAATAAGATTGGCTGCATTCTTAAACTCACCCTGATAATCCTAATTAGTGACCAAAATGTAAATGTAAAGTTTGTTTAATCCAGGTTGGCAGTGGTAACTGCCACTTAAACCAGGTACAGGGGCATCAGGCGACTTGATGCAATAGAGGGTGCAATGAATCATGCCTGATCTCATGGTCTATTCCCAACTCCTGAATCAAGAGTGACAGCACCAACCTTGTATCTTCACTCAGAAACAAGTCGCATCTTCAGTGCGTTTGTGGTCTAGAGAGAGGCTGTCTTTGACTGACTGCAGACAAACATGCACACAAACCTGCAAAATACTGCATACAAACCAGGAGTTTTTGTTTAGGAACTTTTACTAATATAACACACAGATCCAAAACCTTACAGTCCTTAACTATAGTAATAAAGTAATCCAAGCCCTCCCACCTGCAATCCCATGTACCTTCTAGCCAAAACATCTTTAATGGTTGCAAGTCTGGCTCTTAACAATCTCCCGCAGTAAAGTTGCTGTTCTCTCCACTAACTCACTCAGTAGATAGAAGTAATTGGACCTTTTCATGTTCTGCTTGTCATGTCATGTTAAAGCAAGATTGAGCCTAAATATTTTGAGCACACCTCCTCAAAGAGTGTGCATTCTAAAAGTACGTGCGCTACTGTTTCTACATTGCTTCCACGTTGGCAATATCTTTTGGTTTGTGGCACCCCTTTAAATCTGCCCTGCATTAAACCTGATGGCATTGCTTTACATCTGGTTAAAGGGTACACTTTGTGTTCTTGAGGGCTTTTGAGTATGGCAAAGAAAGGGGCCATTTGACCTATCTTAACCTAGATTCTGAAATGCAGAGAGGAGCTGGTTTTATTAGCCAGGTTTGTCAGCTCCTGCAGTTCTGTATCCAGTACTTTTCTTTTAATCATTTGAAATGCTTGTGTTTGATTTGGACTTACTAGGATATTTGAACCAATACCCCATTATTTAATTAAGTTTCTTAACTAATGGAGGAATCCCCATTGTAATTAGCGAATCTTGTGGGATTGAGTCAATGGGATGAGCGATAAGGTGAAATGACAGGTCATTGTTGTCTGCTGCATACAATAGAAACCACTGCAGTTTGGAGCACTGATGATATTATCTGCAGGAGGGGCTTACCCTGGGGCCAGGGAACAAATGTTCTCTTACCCCGAGGAAGGCTCCTGAGTTTGAAACTCCCCAGTGGGGTACAACGGGTGCCAATGCACCACCACATGGGCAGTTACATTGGATTGGGCTGTAAGTTAATATTAGCATAGGGAGCAATACTGAACACACGACAGTTTTTTAATATAGTTGGCATGTGTAGGTGTATCTTTGTATATCTGTGTAATTGTAGAGGTGAATGAATCATTCCCTAAGTGCATCAGTTTCTGCTAGATTGTTTGACTTACTGCGGAATCTTTAAGAGAAGAGAGAAGCTCTGTATCAGTGTCGAGGATTCCAAAATGGTGTTAATTGGTTTTGAACCCAAATCAGATGTACTTACAACAGATTGCATTCTGAAATGTGTCAGTATATTGTTCCAGGTACCTTTCCTTTGTTTTGTTTCTTGAAAGCACTCCTGGACAGATCCATGTGGTTTTCCATTTTATTTTACATGATTCTCTTTTTTGGCTCTGTAGGATTCTGCACCTGCCAGTTCTGGCATTAATTTCTGGATTATTAAAACCTGAAGCATACTGTAGTTGAGGGTGCTTGCCATCTGCAGAGCAGCCCAGCCTCCAGTCATCCCAGGGGGATGGAAGTTGAATTCTAGGCTGCTTTTCCCAGTCTTTGCTAATGTCATAAAAAGCTTGAAAATCCATCTTGTCCCTGGTGCATAAAGTTCTATGTGTATCCAGAACTCATAATTCCCAAACAGAAGAGCTGAAAATGATGGGACACTTAGATTTATGGAGAAAAGGTGCACATGTTTGCAAGCCTTTTTCCAAGCATTCATGTTTAGACTCTATCGGGGGGGGGGGGGGTCTGCTGATTTAGAAATGGGCCCTGAAATATTGTGGAGAACATAGCTTATTTTTCTGCCTTTTTGTTTACTTGAAATTTTTAACCACCACTACAGATTTTATCTTTGATAGTGAACTAAGCCTATAGTTCTAAACATGCTTACTAGGGACCAGGTCGCACTGAACACAGAGATTTACTTCTGAGTAAATGTTCCTGTTTGCTGATCCAAAAGTAATGGGGGGGGGGAGACTGTTTTTCAGTAAATCTCTTTTATTTCTGGGAAAACTTGTAATTCTCAATCTGCAAATTCCTGAGTAATCCTATAGAAATCCTAGTGAAGAAAAAGGGGGATACTTCAAAGTGAATAGAACTACCATTCAGTCTTCATTGTGCTTAGTGGAAATCTTCCCATTTACTTCAGCTGCATTTAAAATGTTCTCTGGAATAGGAAGCTACTAATTCAACTAACTGCCTAGGAAAGTGTGGACTATGGTGAAATATCCCAGCTGTTTGCTAATTATACCTACATTTTCAAAGCACTGTACAGACTACTTATTGAAACAAGTCGTCTTTAAAATGGCCAAATGAGGCAGAAGAACCAGTATTATTAGCTGCAGTTTGGAGCTGTTCATCTTTTGGAATACAGCCTACAGCTAGCTGAGCTGATAAAACTTCACTTCTATTACTTCTTTTTCTTTCAAAAATAGCCTTGAAATTCCATCAAATGCATGTATTCAACAGCATACCACAAATCCTACTGAAGCAAATGGAAATAATAATAATAATAAAACTTTATTTTTATCCCGCCCTTCTCCCAAAAAGGGACCCAAATAGAAGTCGTAGTCTGATACCAGGCCCTTCTGCCAAGACAATCTGATGCAATCTAACATACCATGAAGTATACTTAAGACCTGTTGAAATCAGTGGAATATAAGCACGCTCAGCTATGTACTGTTTTCCCTGCTGCTTAAATAGGCAGGTATTTTGCAAGGCCTGCCACCAGCCTGATCTCACTCACACTCTCTCGCCTGCCCTTTCACTTGATCTTGGTGGTTTGAAGAGCTAAAGGTCCACCCTTTATATACACTGATTTTTTATTCACAGATTAGACTCAACACTGATGGCCTCTGCAGTTAAGAAGGACCCTGCGGGTCCCTGGAGAATGGGGGGAAAAGTCGCTTTACAATCTCCATTCTAAAAATCCCCCATTTTCATACCTTTTAGGGATCCAGACTATTAGAACTGCTATTTTGCAGCTCGCTTCCAAAAAGTGACCCCCTCCCCTCACCCTGGCTCGCTGAACAATGGAATGCGGAAGTGATTCCATTCCATTGTTCAATGATGGAATGAACAATGAATGAACAATTAAGCCACAAGCCTCAGCAAAGGTAGTGGGTCACTTTTCACAGAGCAAGCTACAGAATAGCAGTTGTAACTGACTACCTGACTGACGCATATTTTGTTTTAATCACTTTTATTTCATATGGTTTTTGGTATCTGTGGGGTGTCCCAGAACCAAAACTCAGGGATACTGAGGTCCCACCTGTATTTTAAAACTGCAATTGCAGGTGAGCAAATTGTCCCTTCTTTTCATGCCCAAAGGGTGAAACCCCTAGAAATTTGTCTGGGATTGAATACCACCTTTCAAAGATTCTCTACCAATTTCAGTGTCCTGTTTGTCTCAGCCAGATATAGCAAGGGTTGGGAAGTGTAATACCTTTATGATATTTACAGAATAATTTTCCAGAGCACTGCACTCTTTCTCATACATAGCCAAGTGTAGAATCATAAAGTTGGAAGAGACCTACAAGATCATCAAGGCATTGCAAAGCTCCCTGCCAAAGCAGTCATGCCACAGCTGCAAGATTTCTGATGGATGGTTATCCAGCTTCTGTTTAAAGACCTCCAGAGTCTATTACCTTCTGAGGCCAACGGTTTGGATGCTGGTCTATTCTTATAATCAGGAAGTTAATAAATCTCCCTTGTAATTTTAGACCCATTTCTTCTCTGGAGCAACTGACAAAAACAAAAAGAAAAATGGAGGTTAAAATAGCATTTTACAATGTCTTTTAGGGCGCAGTCCTAACCCCTTATGTCAGTGCTTTCCGGCATCCTGCAGTTGGGTGTCACTCACGAAGACCTCCTCAATGTAAGGGAATGTTTGTTCCCTTACCTCAGAGCTGCATTGCCCTTATGTCAGTGCTTTCCAGGGGTTAGGATTAGGGGTTAGGATTGCACCCTTAGTCTGTCTTCTGTTAGTGAGTTCAAATTACCTGCCAGCTATGGGCAGCCCAATCCTAAGCTCTCCTGAGCCGCCAGGTGCAGCAGTGCTAAAATGCCTGTCACTGCCTCCAGCAGGGCCAGGGAGACTGCTGGAGGTCTCCTCAGGTGAAGAGAACTTTTATTCCCCCCCCCCCATGAAAGCCCTAGGCCTAGGCCCCGCAATGGGGCTACTTGGGTCTGCGCCAGCTATTTTACTGGCACAGACTTCAGAAGCCACAGACCTTAGTAGCCCAACATGGGGGATAGGATCTTTCAGAGGAGACCTCTAATGGTCCCACCCTCATTTTGTCCTCCTAGGCCTTCCCACATACCAGAACATCTCTTGCTCTGAAACGCTGCACCACCACCCAGCGGTGCTACTTACCGCAAGCAGTTTGTCATGGGCATCCTCCCTGCCCTGAGGCCCAGCACTGATGCTCCCTCCTCCCCGGAGATAAATATGTATGGCTAGTGCAACAAACCACAAATTGAATCAAAAGCCACTTTGTCTGAGCCTCTCTCTGTTTTATATGCATTGTGTAAGAAAAAAAATAACCTCGTCTACAGAGCGTGGTGGTGGTGTGTAGTAACTTCTGCAGTCTCATTGCTTAGGTTTGCGCCTGTGCTTCTCTCACATTGATTCCCAAAGCAGGACAAGAGTTGTCTCATAAACTTCAGTCAGATGCAGTCAAGTTTCCATGGGACTAATTAAGGATTGCAATCCTAAACACACATGAGGGTTTAACAGTCCAATCCTGAGCTGCACGGTGTACGGGGCTGCGGCAGCGCTGAAAATGGCTGCCGCTGCATCGAGAAAGCTCCAGGCAGCTGCCTCTGCCTCCTCGGGAGAAGGGGACTTTTGTCCCCTTCCCCCGGGTAAAACGAGTAGTCCCACAATGGGGCTACTCAAGTCTACAATGGCCCAAGGGTTGGTGTAGAATTCAGAGCCACCGTGTTGGGTGGACAGCCGGACATGGAGGCTCAGGCTCCAGTTGAGCAAAGTTCCACCAGCCCTGCCTCCCTCCTGCCCCACTCCTTCCCCTGGCACACTTCCTCCTCGCCCTCTTCCCACCCACCCTCCGCCTCCCCCTGCCCTGGAATGCCTCCTCCTTGCCTCCCCCCACACCCCCACCTACCTCTCTGCTGCTCGGCGGCCCATGCGACCACCAAGTGACGGAGCTCCATTGCTCTGCCGGCACTAGCTGGTGCTTCACCGGTGCTAGGGCCCTCAAACGTGCCTTATGACCGTATGGCACATTTGTGACAGTGCACACACTGAGTAGGATTGGGCCCCAAGTCTGATTGAACTCAGGTGGGCTTTGCTTTTCACTAAACATTTTAGGGTTGCCCAGTGTTAGAAAGAGGAACCATCTCTAGCCCCATGCAGTGGGATCCAAAACAAATACTTCTGTTGGCCCTGTTGGCCCAACAGCTGGCTTTCCTGACTGAGCAGATAAACCTGAAACATGATTTTACAACAACCATTTTATTCTTCTTCATTTATATATTTCTAAGAAAACATCTGATTAGGATGTGGATGTAGAATGACCATGGCATCACACATGTCCTAAAAGCAACTTTAAAGAGCATAAAATGTTCCAGCAGATGCATTGGTGACAGAGCTTCATTAAGCTTTTCATTATGTACAGGAGCTGTTGGCTTTCATGGGGCTTTTAATACATACTTAGCTAATTTGCACATAAAACCCCAGCCTTTCTTCCCAGCCTTCAGCCAATTTTTAATAACAGAGGACTCTGATTGTCTGGGACGTAATATACCACAGAGGCTTTATTGGTGTACTGCTACCAATAATTATAAGTAGACTTCACAAGTAACTGTCACAGCTACATTTTTGGAATCATTATCCATTGTTTTGTTCAGTCTGTTCTGCAGTCCTTATGCATTGTTCAGCATAAAAGGACCATCACAGAATATATCCCTTCTTCCCCCCCCAAAAAAGAAAATTCAACAGCCACTCTTATTAATCTAATTAACCTAAATAAAACAAAAGACTGAGTTTGATTGGACAGAAGTTGTCCACAGTTGGCTTGATTTGAGCCAGAACTTTGTTCCACAACCTGTTTATGTGGACAAAATGGACCTTCTCTCTGAATAAACATGCAACAGGATGGTGCTGTAAAAGGAACAAGGTCCTCATGTTCTCCTTTTTCATGGAATGAATTCATTATCCTGCTGTACCTTTGGTACAGGTCATCTAGTCTTCAGTCCTTTGCTGAAGCACACTCCTTCATGCTCAAGAGAGAGAAAAAAGCCTCCATAGACTTCTATAGTACAGCCTCTGAGTACATAACAACACATAGGTTCGTTTTGTAGAGTGGAAAAAAAATGATCATGGAAAAGAGCTCACAAAGGTACTACAGAACAATCTTTGGATCAAATCAACTAAATAAGGATTCAACAGAAGGACTCTTTACTGTACCACTGGAGTTATATTCCTCCACAGTGAGCCATCAATTTTAAAAGGCAGTTCATTTTAATGGTGTTTATGCCTCCGATTATTACAGATAGCATTGACTCAGCATCTGTGATAGTGGAGACCAGAGTTGTATGCATAATGATACTTTTCCAGTCAGGCTGTAACTTCTGGCTTACTCATGTAAATTACTCTATTGCAGAGTCTCTCAACCTTTATCCCCTACCGTAGCACTTTGCATGGTCCACTTACTGGAAGTACCACTGGAACTGAAAGTAATTGGTAATGAAATCAATGCCAGTTACTTCTGGGGTTCGAGTCCAGATACAACATGACAGACACCAGTAAGAGGTTCATGGTGGACAGGAGGGTTTTTAGAGCACATTAAAAGCATGCTTTGGAGCTCTGCCCACTGAGCCAAGCCTCCTACTGCTGTTTGTCACATCACATTGCTGGTCTTGCTGTTGGGTGGCAGGTATCCAGGGGTTCCATGAGTACCACCATGAACCACTTCGAGTACCACTGGTGGTACCTGTACTACTGGCTGAGTAGAACTATTGTGTAGTACAGTGTTTCTCAGGCTGTGGGTCGGGACCAGCTAGGTGGGTTGCGAGCCAATTTCAGGTGGGTCCCCATTCATTTCAATATTTTATTTTTAATATATTAGACTTGATGCTTCCATGGTATGACTGCATTTGAGGAAATGTTACAGATCTGCACTTTTAACAAGCTGCTATATATATTCTTTTAACAATGGTCGTCAATGGCACTTACTCCTGGGTAAGTGTGGGTAGGATTTCAGCCTAGGATTGTTAAAATTTTCCTGCTTGATGTCTTCACTTCCAGTCACGACATCACTTTTGGTGGGTCCTGACAGATTCTCATTCTAAAAAGTGGGTCCTGGTACTAAATGTGCAAGAACCACTGGTGTAGTAGAACAAGGTCATTTTGCTGTGCACCCCTGCCTTCCCTGCATCCACCCAGGCACCATTTTCCCCTGGCATTTCATTCAGTTCCTGTGAAATCATTCTCAGTTCACTTCATATTTAGGTTATACGTTGCTGATGTTATTAGACTGTCGGGTGTATAGAAAATCAATTTCCTGTTTTTATGATCCCAGAACGGCTGGGGGAGGGGAGGGCTGCAGCCAGCTCTGTTGGGGTTATTGATTTTGGATTCCAAACACAAAATGCCTTTTTGGGTCCTATCGACATCCTTCTAAATGTCACAGCCCATGCATTTGTGTAACATGGTCTTCACTGCACGCTTTGAGGTTGGTACCCCCCATCCTATGTATATTTATGTATTTTTTTCTGGGTTTGTTTTTATTCTCACAAATACAGTTAAAGGTTTAAAGGTAGCAACATGTAGTTACACAGTGTTGCAGGGCAAGCTGGAAAGGGGGACAGGGACAGATTTTAAAAAAGAAAACAGGCAAAACCAGAAGGAGAGACATGTCAATAGGATACTATAGAGACAGTGGCAAATTTGGTTGTTCTATGATATGGATATATCCTCAAGCATTCACTGGGTTATGGTATATCTTGATCCTAAATATGTTTATTTGTAAGAAAGATCTATTTATTTCAGATCTATTTGTTAACAGTCACACACTCAATCTGTGGTCAACTAAACTGCAAACATATTAAAAAACTAGTGGTTATTTTTCTTATGTTTGGGGTACGTTTGGCAAATGTGTGTGTGAACACAAAAGGAAGACATGTTGCTGTATAGGCTGGGATCCAAAGAGATTATGAGTGTCCAACAACTTGCCTGCGCTGTGGGATTTTTTGATGTGTGTGCCTTTTGATTTGAATAGCAGATGTCCTCACCTCCTTCACCCTATCCCCGTGGGATGCTAAAACTGTTTTGCAGCAAGTCCCCATCTCAAGAATGGTTCACCCTGTGGCATGGAGGGCTGCTGCCTGAGAAGCACAAGTTCAAAGCCCTTTGGATGTGCTTTGTTCCACAGTGCTTTGAATCCTGACCATGGACCATGTATACCATGACCATGACCATGTAAAAGCTAAATGCAAATCAGGGCAAAGGGCTGCAGTTTACCTGCTTTGCAGGCAGACGTTTCCAGGGTCTATCCTTGGCATTTCCCTAGCAAAACTCTGAGGAGCTGCTGCCTGGTAGTTCAGGCAACATTAGGTTAGACAGAGTAATGATCTGACTCTGTATAAGGAGGCTTCTTATTTTTGCAGGCTTCCCACTTCCCCAAGCAGTGAGAAGATGTAAACTGTTATTTCTTTCACATACAGACACACCTCAGCTCATCCTTCTCCCCTTAGCTGGAGAAGGTGGCGTGTGTCTCTTTAGAAGCTTGGATGACTTCCCCATTCAGAATGTTCCAGAAAGATCTCTGTATGTCTAGGAAATATCTGTGAAATAAAGTATTTTATTGTAATTTGCTTGATAGCCTTTATATCCTCTCCTGCTTCTTCAGGGCAACATATGTGGCTTTTGGTGTTCTTTCCACCATTCACATAATGGCCGTTTGTCTTTAAAAGTAACTGGTTGCATGAGCTCTCTTCACTTCCAAGAGTTTAGTTTCACTGTAAAATGGATTAAATGTTTATCTCACTGCTTTTCTGCCTAAAATATGCTTCAGTGTTAAAGCCATGTGGGTCTGTGTTGCTGCCGTTGTGTTGAAGTCAATTAGGAGATGATAGGGTTGTATTATTGAATATGTGGCTTTGGGGATACTAGTCTTGGTGTTTCAAGGTACTTATGTGAAGATTAATGGAAGAGGAGGATGGAATCTGAATGTAAAGGCACATCAGTCCAAGAGAGGGCTTTGCAAGAGTAATCTGTTGTCCTATAAAGGGCCATGAACATATATACATATATTGAACACATAATCTGAGGATATAATCTGAATATATAATCTGAGGAAACCAGTCAATCCACACTTTTAGAAACAGCAAACTGGGTGTCTTCAGACAAATCACCCTTTGTCTTAACAAGTAAAAGCATTGTGAAAATGTCAGATTCTTTATAAATACCATGTAATGCATTTTACAGGCATAGTGGGTGTGGTTTAATGAAGAGAATAGCCTGTCAGAAACCCTAAACAAATGTTAATACAGTGTCCGCTGTGTTCCTTTTTTTTTTTTCCAGAAATACAGTGATTGCTTGTGTTTTTCAAAGGCCCAAAGGAGCCCACCAGGGAATACATTCTAAATTGCCATCTTCTTCCAGTTATTACAGTCTGGTTGAGAATGTGTGCACTCAGCTCTGTAGAAATTCTAGAACATTCCACAGCTGTCAAGCACACGCATAAGAAGGTTAAACTTGGAGAATTTGGATGAATAACTACATATTTTTGTATAACGTGGGTTGAAAATTGTCTGCATAAAAGACCACGGAGCTATCACTTTGAAATGGCAAGACTTCTGTGCTTTAAATAGGCTTTTTGTCTTTTTTCTTCCCCTACATGCTACAGATTATTTCCCCCCTCCCCCTTTTTGATATTTCATTGTGAATGATGCCACAGAAATCAGGGTGGATGGATAAGGAAACAGTTCATGTTGAAGGGTTTGATGAAGGCCAAGTATATCTTTGCACTGATGTGGACAAAGAGAGGTTTAAATGTAGCAGAAAATGTATGGTGTCATTACAACACTCCAAAGAACTTGATATGCTGCTCTGAGGATCTTGCTTGGCCAGTAATCCCCAGGTTGTGCACCAGGGCATACTAGTGTTCTGAGGGGGAAACAGTAAAATAAAGTTTCCTGTGAGCCCAAAGTAGCAACCCACAGAAGATGCTGCCTAGTGTATATCTGGATGATTTGCTGCTCTGGCCTTGCTTCCTTCCAATCAGCCTCCACTGGCAATGAGCAACTTAGTGCCCAATCCTATCCAATTTTTCAGTGCCAGTGTAGCCATGCCAGTAGGGCATGCACTGCATCCTGCGGTGGGGAGGCAGTCACAGAGGCATTCTCAAAGTATAGGAACATTTGTTCCCTTACCTCGGGCTGTATTGTGGTTGCACCAGTGATGGAAGGTTGGATAGGATTGGGCCCTCAAACTGCAATCCTATCTACACTTACCTGAGACTAGGCCTATTGGTTAGAATGGGACTTAACTTCTGAGAAGATATGCATAGGATTGGACTGTCAGTTGCATATGACCATTGAGTGTTATTGTATTCTCCATTCATTCCCAATGGAGAGATGCGGCAGAATCTGCCCTCCTCAGATGACCCACCCATTGTGTCTCTGTATGAGTAACTGTGCTAGATTTCCCCTACCAATCAGGAGGCATACCCAAATCAACAATTCATGCAGAAACACAGGGGAAATACCTCCTCTTAGGGGAGGTCATATTTTAAAAAATTCACCCTAAAAAGTAAGTGCATTTGATGGCATACTTCTCCCTGTGACAGTCTGTGAGAAACTCTCATGGGACTCTGTACATGTCAGATGTCAGGAGTGATTCATGTGTCATCATGTGCCTACTCTTAACTACAGTATTGCTAGTGTTAACAAGGCTTGGAAGCTCAGACTTTTGCAGTGGTTGATTCATGCAACTGTTTTTTGGATGTTATATTCTGTCTCCTCTTGTCTTTGATTATTTGATGGCTTTGTGGTCAGCACTTGTCTGCATATCCTTCAGACTACTTTCACAGATCACTATTTTCACTGCCGCCCATTGCCACAAGCATTTCAAATGTTGTGGTGGCATTAAATTGGGAGCTGAGGTATGGTGAGATACTGACACAGAAAAGGTTGCTTGTTTGAATTTGCCCTTAGCTATTCTTTGCTAGGAGGGAAACTCTTGATGTCAACAAGGCATCTTGTGTAGGAATTTTGCTGTTTAATGGCTGAGAGCCAAAGCACCAGATGTGGTATTTTATGCACTGTCATAGTTTTTCTGCTCTCCATTTCTAATGGCAGCACCTGCACTTCCCAAAAAATCCTCTGAAGTTCAGAGACCCTCTGGAGATCTTCCTGCATACTCAGGTGCAAAGAGATGCTGTCAAAGGAGAAGCTCAACAGTTCATGGGCTTCTCTGAATTGCTAACCTGTGCTTGAGAAAAAGTCATGCTGATTATGTATAGCCAAATCTTTGACTTGATCTTTTGAACCAGTGTCTGTTCAGACCCATGACTTTGGGACAAGCTGCATGCAAGATAATTGGAAGCTGGCACAACTGTAGTCTGTATTGGCGATTGTCTTGCACAAATTCCCTGTTCCCTATGGTCATAAAATATCAAGCCATCTTAGAAATTGAACTCCTGGGAAATGATTAATATGGATCTGAAGTGTCTGTAAAGCATGCTCTGTGCTAAGCCAGACGGTGTGAGATGAAATGCCTGTTGTCAACAGGCTCCTCCACTAGGAAGCTTGAAAGGGCAGGGCTGCCACTGCTTCTCCCATATCTGCAGGCTTGTCCTGTAAGGACATGCAGCTCCCATCCCAGTACCCCCTCCCCAACCACACTGTTGGGGTTCCCCTCCTCCCACAGGTCCACAATTTACCCAGGGAGAGGACTTCTGGGTCAGAGGATCAGGGAGGAAGCCGGTGGAGCTTGGGGCCACCTCCCCATACGCTGCCTGGGCACTCCTGTGGGCGGCAAAGCACAGCAGAGGAACACTGTGTGCCGAACCCCCCACTTCTCCCTCCACCTTGGAGGAGGGAGGGGAGAGACAGGACGCAGGCCATTCGGCTGCTGGGCAGCCGCCCCTCCACCGCCTCAGGGGAGAAGGGGAGCACTCGCTTGCCCAGCTAGTTGGGATCTGCCTTGCCGGGCAGGGCACCTGGCTATGATATCGGGAGTCCACAGCTGGACCTCCCGACGTTGTCTGCAGAGCTACAGGACCCAGGTGGGCAGGGCCAGCCCACCCCCCCAAAGGCAGAGACCAGAGCAGAAGCAGCAGCCTTCCCTGCCATCTCAGGAGCAACCCTGGCAGCTCCAGGTGAGAGGAGGTGGGAGGGAAACAGAAAGAGGAAGGGGAGGAGTGGTGGTAATCCCAGGGGAGGGCAGTCCCAGAGACAGGCCCTTTTTGTACCATCCCTGTGAGGGAAGGGGAGGGGCCAAAGGGGAGGGGTCTGCCCTACATAAACCTGGAGGCCAGGGTTGACAAGGCAGTTGGGAGTTAGAAGAGCAGGCAGGGGGATCTGCTGACAGCAGCCCCTGCTCCTGACTCTGGCAAATGCTGCCAACCCAAAGAGGGGGAACCGGGTGATACAACCCCCTTTCTTCTGGGGAACTAGTCTGAGGTCTCCACAAGGGGGTCCCCCTCGGAAAGGCCGGGCAGGCCCTCCCCTTCCCCCACAGGGAGGCCTCACATACCATTAAGGAGCTTCCTGGCAAATCACAAAGCCAGTGCTACTTTGTTGATGTCGTGCCCTGTAGCTTTGTTAAAGGGATTGCATTTTTAACAGTTGTTCCATTTTTGAAATATTTTATGGTCTATAATAGTGACATCCAAAATATTTTGCCTTTGTTGTCATTTGTTGTCTGTATCCTATCATGTCAGGCTGAAAAGCCTGACATGGAGCTCCTCCAGTCTGCGCTGGCAAAATAGCCAGTGCAGACTGGAGGAGGCCCATTGTGGCCCCTGCGCCCTATTTGGGGAAGGGGACAAGCCCTGCCACCATTTCCTAACCCCCCTCCCAACCTGGGAAACTGACACTGGTCTTCTTGATTCTGCACCGACTCAACAGTGGGCACAGATCAGGGGAAACCCTTTGGGGTTGCCTGGCTGCTACAAGGATAAGGGAGTGTGAGTTCCCTTACCCCAAGGAGACCTGGCACTGCTTTCCTCCCCCACTGGATGCAGCAGTCGCCATTTCAGTGCTTCTATAGCCCTGGGCGCTGGGAAGCATGGGATTGGGTTGTGAATCACCTGTCTTGTCATCTGCTAATGCAGGGGTGCCCAAACCCCGGCCCGGGGGCCACTTGCAGCCCTCAAGGCCTCTCAATGCGGCCCTCAGGAAGCCCCCAGTCTCCAATGAGACTCTGGCCCTCCTGAGATTTGTTGAAGCCCACACTGGCCCAGCGCAACTTCTCTCAGCATGAGGGCGACTGTTTGACCTCTCGTGTGAGCTGTGGGATGAGAGCTCCCTCCACTGCTTGCTGTTTCGCATCTGTGATGCAGCAGCGGCAGCAAAGGAAAGGCCAGCCTTGCTTTGTGCAAGGCCTTTTATAGGCCTTGAGCTATTGCAAGACCTTCATTCATTCATATAAGTTCATCTTTAATATATTCATTTATGTAAACTTATGTAAATTTATTCAAATTTTAAATGTAAAGTGATTCTTTTTTTGCCCCGGCCCCCGACACAGTGTCAGAGAGCTGATGTGGCCCTCCTGCCAAAAACTTTGGACACCCCTGTGCTAATGTAAGGAAAATGCCAACAGAGGGAGGATCTAGGAACCAGCCCGGTTACAACAATAGCTTAGCAAAAGAGCTAGAATTTATTGAGATTTGGGGGGAAATTCTTGCTGTTGTGTGTTTCATTCACTGAATAAAAAGTAAGAGCAATTATCTTGGAACAGAAGACAATGAATTGGATTATCCTCTTCTACCTACCACCAATCCCTCAATCCCCTTAAATTTTGTACTGTTGATGTGCTTTGAAATTGGGAAACATGAAAACAAGCTTCCCATTACGCTAAACCATCTACATTTCTGTGTTACGTATTTGGACATACTCGACTTCTACAAGTGGCAGATGTGTCAGATTCATGACCTATAACAGTTAACTAGCTGTAGAAAGCACATTTCTGATGACAAGCCTGGGTGCCTGCTGGATATGATAATGTTTGACATTTTAAGAAATTTCACTAGGTAAGTGCATAACCTTCTGGTGCAGATTTGAAGGAATGTCTGAGCACTACATTTTGTTCTTCCGGCACTAATACTGCTTATCACAATTTTTTTAAAAAGGTTTCCTGTTTCTTGATTGAAAGTAATTGCTTCTCTTTTTTTTTGAAGGAATCTGACTCTTAACACCTGCAGTAGTTGCATAATTCCTATTGCAGGTGTTCTGTGAATTTTTTAAAATTTGTAACTGGTACATAGAGCAGTAGAGACACCAAAACATATCCAACTTTTTAATGAAGCCAATCTTATGGAACCTGATTTGTGCTGCATTTGGGGAAATGTTACCGACCTGTACTTTTAACAGGCTACAGTGTGTATGCTTTTAACAATTATAGTCAGTGGGACTTAAGTGTAGATCAGCAACTGCTTGGGAAGGTTCGGAGGGTTCTTTATTTTAAATAAATTTTTAAATTTACACTTATGTAAACTTTTAATTTACTTACTTAATTGAATTGTTTTTGTCATATGGAGTGTTTAAAATTTTCCTGCTTGATGATGTCACTTCAGGCCATGACATCATTTCTGGTGGGTCCCAACAGATTGTCATTCTTAAAAAGTGGATCCTGGTGTAAAAAGTGTGAGAACCACTGCCCTAGCCAAGAAGCACTGGAATGTGGTGAATCTTGCTTCATGGATCACTACTGACTCATTGTGCTGGGTATTCGGCTTGTCAAACCATCGACTAAAGGGCAACAGTACAGTAAGAATAAATGTGCATTGATTTTTATAAGACCACCAACTTGTCCAGTCTTATGATGGTGGTCTGCACCAGAGCACTGGGATTCTCAGGGTTCACTTCCTGCTTGTTCCCATGGGTGACACTATGGACACTTGCTCTGTTCCTCATGAAGAAGTAGCAAAGGTAGAAACAGGCTAGCTTATTAACATAGTTGACTGCTGACTGCACAACTGGCGCTCATTAATATATTTTCAACACCTGTGCTTGTTTGAATCCTGCCTACTTTTTGGAAGAGGTGGGTAGTTTGGAGAGAGAAGGAGACACACACAGAGGGACAGATCTAGACCTTGTCTAGCTTCTGTGGCAATGTCTGGGGCTTGCTATGAGCACTGATCCACTTTCCGCCCCTCATGGGAGCTCATTTGCAGCACCGTGCACAAACCCCAAATGCAGAAGGAGAGCTGTCATAATTAGGTAAAAAAAATGAGAAAACTGGTATCTTTTATAATAATAATAATTAATAACAGGTATTTATATATCGCCTTTCTTGGTCTTTATTCAAGACTTTATTCAAGGTGGTTTACATAGGCAGGCTTATTTAAATCCCTTATTAAATAGGGATTTTTACAATTGAAAGAAGGTTCTTTCTTTCAAGAACCACTACATTCAAGGTGTTTCGTTCCGATCTGGCTTCACATCCTGGGCTCCATCCTCCCACGCTCAGAGCAGATGGAATAGCTCGGCTTCAGCTTGTCAGCTGCTTCAAAGTTGCACGGTGCCGGTGGCCTCGAACTGGCGACCTTGTGGATGTTATCTTCAGGCAGACAGAGGCTCTACCCTCTAGACCAGACCTCCTGCCCTCCTATCTTTTCATGGGGGGTTGGGAATACCAAGTATTGTTTCAAGGGGAATTGAAGTGGAAATGAGTGTTTGGGGACCTTTGAAGGAAGTTAATTTGGGGGGGGGGGAATCTGTGCGGGAAATGAATCTATAGAGAAAGAAACTCCTTTCAGTACAAATGGGACATAAGAGTAGTAATTCAGGGTTTAGTTGTTGTATCCGTCCATCCAATCTGGGTCAGACCATGGATTATTTAGTTCTTTTTCTAACTGCAACCAACCAGATGATTCTGGAGAATCACAAGCATGACAAGGTGATGGCCTTCCACTGGTGTTGCCCTGTGTCGTCTCCCCCCCCCCCCAATTATTTGCTATTCAGAAGTATACTGTTCTGAACATGGGGGTTCTTTTTAGCTGTCATAGCTGATGGGAAGAGCTGGGGGGGAGCAAGCAGGAGGAGCTTTGTATGACTGAAGCTGAGGGTAGGTGTGGTTGGAGTGGCTCAGCAGGGTGACTTCAAGCACTCTCAGGACTTGGAGCACTCCCACTGCTTGTAGTACCAGTTACTTCAGGCCACAAACTGCACAACAATCTTAGTTATTTGAGCAGTTTTTCTACTTCATGGTGGTGCTGGAAGCTTTTCCTTAAAAAAGAAAGACACGTTATTTTAGGAAATCAGAGCAGGATCGTGCTCCTGAGCTTAATTAGGTTACATTAATGCTTCCCTTTGGTGTTTCTTTTAGACTGTGTTTCACAGCAGCAACTCTGTTTCAGGGAGCTCCTCAAGGGGAAATCCATATTTCAGGGAAAATGACCAAGGGGGTTCCAAAAGTCTACCAGGCATTTCTTGAATGTGGTAAAGTATAGAAACGGCTTGAGACTTGAAAGAAAAGCATTTACTCTTCTGGGGGCCAGAGAAAACAATTCTGGGAAAGTGCCTGTGTGTGTCACAATTCTTCCTCCTGCTCCCGTAAATTGACTTCTAAACAATCGCCCGTCTACTTATACAAGTCCACAACTCTAACAAAGCCCCATTCTTCCTCCCAGGCATCAGGTGTGACTAAATACTGTATATTTTGAAGTATGTTTAATTTTTACGCAGATTGGGATTTTCCCCCCACTAGGATAGGAACTGGAGACTGCCCAAAAAACCTTTCAGTTTTAGATCAAGAGGTTGAAGCCTTGATTCAGTTCAGTAGGGAACACAGAGTACTCTCCTTTGTAAACAGTCAAGCATTTTCTGGGCTCATTTTTATTCCTCCTCAAAAGATCCTCTCCTCCTTTAGTTGTGTTTGGAAGCTGTTTACTGGCTAAGTGTAACATTTTGGCTACATCTGTTACCTTCCCAATATGCACTCCTTCGATTATGTGATGAGGGAAAGAGGATATTTAATGCGCAATGCGCTTAAATGTGCCTCTGAACCTGAATGTGACAACCTGTTACTTGGCTGCAGTGCAAGGAGGAAAGGGAGGGGAGCCCGAATGCCTTGGAAAATACAAATGGAAGTAATTTGAACCAAGACTGCCTTTGATGTTTTTGTACATCTCACAATCAACTGATAATAACCATCTGTGATTTGTGGCCATGTTTCTTGGAGAAACAGACTATTCATAAATAAAGCAATTAAGTGAAGCCACCTTCTAGTGTGATCGGATGCACTCCCTTTCTCTTTGCCCACCTGCGCTCCCCAGACTCTCTGAAGCATACTAAACAGTGACATATAAGCTTGCCAATTCAGATGCAGAACAAAGTGAGTTTCAACATACAGTATTTCTGGAAGAACAGCTCTCTCCCTCTTTCAGCAAAGGCAGGAAAAACTGGGTTGGGAGCCACAAGTAAGCATTTATTATCTATCTCTTGTATCATGACATAGAGTTGTACACGCTATAAGCACAGCAACAACCAAGTTTTAAAAAGAAAAAAGTACCATCTACTTTACTATACCCTTGAAATAGTATTTTTCCAAGGACATATTTCAAATAAATTGCCTATGCAGCGTTTCTCAAACTGTGGGTATGGGACCCAACAGTGGGTCATGACCCAATTTTTGGTGGTTCATGAAGCTAATGACAGATTAGGCTATGTGCATCAAGGGTTAAAAAAGCTGCTGCTTGTTGGAGACATAGGCAGAGAGTCGTGCTGCTGCATTTTAGTTATTGGAGGTTTCCCAGTATAATTGATCTGAGAGCCCATGATGATGCAGCTGCTGTTGTGCAGCTAAGCAGGCCTACGTCTGGCCGCTGCTGGGAGTCGAGATGGCTTGAGAACCCCAAAAAACAACTTTAAGTTCAATGGTGGAAGAAAAGTGAAATATGAATGTAAAAAAATAATTTTGGAATCCTTGTGGATGCTACCACTTGTGTATGCATCAGCATATAATCTTTTACGTTCCTAAAAGGCCCCTTCCAAATGTATTCAACTTATTGGCAACCTTCAGTCTCGAAAGACTATGGTATAAACTTAACACTATGGTGTTAAGACTATGGTATTCAACTTAAGACTATGGTATTCAACTTAACAAGAGTGAAATCCTATTTATGTACCGTATAGTAGTTTTCTTTTAAATTTCTAGATGTAGACTACCTAATTTTATTAATGAAAATAATTTTCCACATAGCTTCTGCTATCATCTCGTCACAGTTGTCATTCCATTTATTCCTAGTTTTTAATTCCACCCCTTTTTCTTCTAAATCTTCTTTTTAACAATGAAGCATACTACTTTTTGCTAATCCTTTTGGGGGATTAAAATTTCTCCAAACTGTGCGGAAAGGCATTTCAATGTCATTTAATCCCTAATTGTCTTTTAATTAGTAAAAGGAATTTATTTTAACTGCAAATAATGAAAAACATTCCCTCCCATATTCAAAACTTGTATCATCTTGAAATATCTTGTATAAGAAACATTTATATATTTAGGGCGCAATCCTTTCCTGCACTGGAACAGGCAAGCCAAGAGGCTTGCGCTGTATCCAGCACAGGATAGGTGCCCAAAGCAACTCAGCCAGAGGTAACTTTTCACCTTACCTCTGGGTAAGCCATTCTTGCACCTATGGGTCTCCTCTGACTTGCGCCACCTATGGAGGTGACACAAGTCCAAGGAGAGTAGATCAACTTGAAGCTACTCCGAACTCTCCAGGAACGGGGGGTTGGAATTCGGCATAACTGCTGGGTCCCAGCCCCATCTTCTGCTCCCCACCCACCCACCTCAGGGGCTCCCACCGCCTGCCCTCCACCGCCCCGGAACACCTCCTCCCTGCCCACCCCAGAGTCTTGCATTGGCCAAGCTCGGCCGATGCAAGACTCTGAGCCTCCATTGCACGTGCCGGCCTTACCGACTCACAAGGAGGCGCAAACGTGCCTTATGGCAGTGCAGCTCAAGATTGCGCTGTTATTTGTACATTTATAATAAGGTCTATAATCTTCTTATACCATAACATTTCCAAAGTTCTGTACTTCAAGTAATTAACTAATTTAAACTTTTTGCTAAAGAAAATCTGTGTACAGGAGACGGTCTGGTGATTTGGCTGGGTGAGACAACATGCACACTTAGAAAGTAATGGGAGCAGTGTGACCTCTAAGCCCCATTCTCACCCACAGAATAACTCAGCTGTCCAGCCAGGTCATAGGCCAGTCAGTGTGATCTTTATTACTTTCAGCGATTCTCTTCTTGCACTTCTTAATATTTCCACTGAGACAGGTGACTCACATTGCTTGCTTGGTAACAGTATTAATATAGCAAGCAATATAATATCCGTGCCTCTGAGCAGTGATTAAAGATTTCCCTCTGTGAGTTTCTTTATGGGATTTACTCTCTATAGCCATCTTTCTGAGAAGATGAAATGAAATGTAAGCATGTGTTACTGTGCTTGTCTCATTTGTGTCTTATTACAGCAGCTTCTCTCTTTCCTCCTTTTTCTCTTCTCCCTTTGTTGCTTCCCTCCATGTTCAAAATGTAATGTAAGCTCCCTTCGGCAGTGATCTATCCTTTCTCCATGTTATGTTTCTCTGTAAGTCATCATGGATATTGATGGCATGATAACAAGCCTGGCAGTCTGGGAGGAGGCTAGAGGTCAGAGTGCCTGCTTTCCATGCAGAAGGTCTCATGTTTGATCCCTGGCTTCTCTAGCCGGGACTAAGGAATACACTTGTCTGAAATGCTAAAGAACTGCAGCCAGTCAATGTCCATCAGAGGTCCATAGGTCCATTTTGAAGTGCAGGAGCTCTTTGTGATACTGGTAGCTGTGCCCCACCCAAAGCCACACCCCACTAATTTAAAAAAAAGCCCCCCTCTAACAATCTAGTTAACAATTCTGTTTTGCTGTCTCCTTTCCTGCTTAGCAATCCATGCAGTGTTTTCTCACCTTCATCCAGTGGGTACACAAAGTCACACACTTGTTTTGTAGACAAAGAATCCATCCCTTCTCCCTACCCCCCCACACCCCCCCCAAAGGCAAAACTCCATTCCCCTGCCAGAGAAAGCTCCGTTAAAAGCCCTTTAAAAAGTTGTATGCATGCAGACTGGCCACAGCTATCAAGAGTCAGGACTAAGGAGGACGAGAAGCAGAGGAAACGGAACACCCCACCCCCCAACTCCTCCTGAGTGTTGTGATGTCCTGACTCCTCCTTGTAAGACCTGCTCCTGCCTGCTTACTCTGCCCCTTTCAGTAGGAACAGTGATGGGTGCAAAGAAGGGAGTCGTGGTTGGCTAGAGAGACTGCTCCTGGTCCCTGCTGCCCCCACCCTTCTAGCTTTTCAAATGGAATGGGGACAAGGAGCAGCTTGGGACTGGATAGGGGAATAAAGCGGATGTCACATGCCAACTGGCTGGGGAGGAAACGGCAGAAGCAAGATATGGTAGCTGCAGATGAGTGCCCCATATGTGCTGCACCTCTAGGAGAAGTGGGTGAGTGCTGCTCCCTCCCCACTCCACCTCCTCTACGTGACTGATGTGTACACAGTCCTGACCCATATGGACCAATGGTCTGAGTCAGGATAAGATGGCTTCATATGTTTGTTAGTAAGATACACAATACCATTTGATTCTTCTCAGTGTCTCATGTGCTGCTCTTTCTGTTGCTGGATTATGGTTTATGCAAATCCTCTGGGCTCATCTTTTGAGAGATCAGTGAGCTCTCCTGCATTGTAATCTTGTTTTGGTCTGTTTTGTTTACTGTGTACAGGAATCACCAGCTCTAAAGAAATCATTAGCAGAGTGATTTTTTTCTTTTTTAATTGCATGAAGTCTTTATGGTCACATTTCTAAGTGCCTTTTCTGACTGTATTTTTTCAGAACTCAGTGAATTACACTTTGCCATTTGACAGAAGATGAATCCTTCCATGGCTACTACTAGCCATGATGCCTAGATGCGACCCCCCCCCCCAGTTCAGAGGTACTGTGCAATGCACCTCCAATTAGTAGTTGCTGGGAAGCAACATCAGAAGAGGTTATTTGCCTTCATGTTCTACTTCTAGGCTTTCCATCCAGAGGCATCTGGTTGGCTACTGTGGAACATGCTGGTCAGACAGGTCAAATCCTGCAATGCCTCTTTTATGCTGCTCTATCTGCTTTCACCTGGGGGAGAGACAACTTTCCAGCCCAAAATATGGCAATTGGCAAATTCATAACATGAGGAAAACCCATCTACCAAGTCCTTGCAAGGAAATTTATCTAAGCACATGTTCCTGTCATCAGACAGTTTGCCCTTAGTTGCGACAGCTAAGTTGCGACACCCCAAGCACCAGAAGAAGTAGGAAATGAACCCAAGCATCACATGAAGGCGAGAGTTGCTTCTTTCTAACACCAATGGTGTTAGGTGTCAGAAAGGAATTTAACAATGTCAGTAAATGAATCTAAATTTGCCTTGATCTGGTGGGGGGGGGGGGTTTCTTTGCATCCAGAAGCATTCTAAGGGGACTGTTTCATAACTTGATGCCTTCTCCTTATGAATCCACATAACTGGTTTCTACCTACTTGAATTTTCCCCACATTTTTTAAAAATCTAAATTATACCTCATTTCCCTCTTCATTGGTTAACTCTTCTGTATTTCCCACTTCATTGGTTGAGTGCTATCATGTTGCCTCTCAGGCTAGTCTAAACTAAGCTGGCTGAGCTTTCAAAATCTCTGTTCGTACAGTACAATTCACTCCTGTGACCATTTAGTTCAAGACATGATGTCACCAGTGTCTTGTACAAGGTATCAGGATCTCCAAGAACTGAACATTTCCTCTCTGAGCCTACATCAACAGCCCTCACAGCCATTCTGACATCAACCAGCTTCCCTTTGCTCCCACACACATAATGCTTGTATGCTTTTAATAATGAAGTTGGCAGGACATCACTCTCATGCTGAATCAGAGCAGTAGCCTAACTCAACATTTTCTCTACTGATAATGACCAGCAAAGGTCTAAGGAAGGATTATAGTCAACAGTCAACAAAACCTTTATTAGGCTTAAACAAGGAAGGATTACAAAGAGACGGGTGATAAGGAGACAAGGAGATAAAGAGATGGTGATAGTACTATCCTTTGGAGCACGTGAATTAACATGCATGTCCGCCTCAGAGAAGGCAGCAGGACTAAAACATCCAATTGCCTTTTCAGATCACTTCTACTTTGGTTATGAATTTCCAGATTTTAAATTTAGGTTCTTGACTACAAAAGAAAACTCATTTGGTTGTTCCCCCCCCCCAATTTAAATGTTTAGGAATAGACACTTCCAAATGCAAACAAATAATAATTGCCTCATCACCCTTTAGTATCCTAACAGCCAAATCCTATCCCCCATCAGTTCAAAGCATGTAGCACTGCTGACATAGCAAGCACTGCATGCTGTGGGGGAGGGTGGGACCAGATAGCCTGGGAGATCTACAGGTAAGTAAAAATCTTTTTTATTTATTTTATTTTTATTTATTCCCTGTAGGCCACCTGACAGCAAATAGGGCTGGTGTAAGCAAAGAGCTTCAGGGGGTGTGTAGGGCTGAGAAAACGGGATAGGATCTTGGTGCGTGCCACTGCTACTGAGATCCACCCCTCTTCCCCCTGAACCACCTCCTGCCCACTCATGATCCTCCCCTGAACTTCCCCCACCATTACTTGCTCCAGTAGAGCTTCCAGGAGCCAGTCGTGAGAGGCCGGGCCTCTAGCCATTTGTGCAAGCAGCCTTGAACTTATGTGCCAGACTGGGACCTATGTCAGCGGATCATGAAATCCTGTGCCATAAGCCCCGATAGGATTGGGACATGAGCCTGTTGGTAAAGAGAAGAAGCTGTTTTTTAACACATTATTGGAAATGCATCAGAAAATGCATTTGGGCCACAAATTTGCAGATAAGACATCTGGCTAATAAAAAATTCACTGTCTTTCCATATATTGTGCATTTCTGGATGATCTCAAAGAGGTCTTGATGCAGACAATATTTGGCTCTCTGGATGCAGGTAAGAAAACAGGACAACAGGAAGGGCTGCAGGCTACAGCAGCTCCTTCAAAAATTATTTGGATATGTGCAATATCACTCCAGAATACCCATTGATTTCAGAAGACTTTGGAATTGGCCCTGGTACAATTTTCCTTTAATAGCTTAAGTAAGTAGTGTATTAACAAATTACATATACATTTCCTAACTCTTGATGGCTTTTAAAAGTAATTTATTATAATGCTAATTCATCCTACTCCAGGGATCAGAGCTGTGGTTTCGCTGCTGGGTTATGATTTATGTTTCTTCTTGAATGAAAGCAATCTCCTGGTGTGAGTTTATAATTGTGAGAGTGTGTGTAGAATGGAATGCAAGTATTTGTGGAAGCCAAAAAACCAAAGCACAGACCCTGGATGCTTCCAGGCAGGTAGCAGGGACCATAAAATATACAGAATTGTCCTCATAAAATATACAGAATTCTTGATCCACAGTTGTTCTGAGCCCGCACTGGCACAATGGGGGACTGAGGTCTTTCAGCATCCATGTTTTTGGAACATAGGAACAGAAGTTTAGGAAGGACTGAGAGTATAAAGGCATCTAGGATAAAAGTGTTCTGCAAAGAGGTTAGAGGGTGACCATAAGCAAGAGATGAGCCATTAGGAATAAAATTCCCATGGAAATAATTTGTGCAAGGATTGCAAGTGAACAGTTGAGAGTGAAGGCAGGCAGCCCTTCTAAAGTGTGGTAGAAACAGCGGGAACCCACATTTTCTGCCTTCTTAGGCATTTGTTTTCCATTAAGAGAATGTGTGTACAAGCCACATCCACCACACTTAGAATGCAAGCTTGTCTCCGTTATATTTCACAACTCAGTTTCTTAGACTGGCTCCACATTTTGCACAGCTGCAATATTTGCTGCAGGTGTTCTAGTGTCACAATGGAAACATGCCCGATGGGTGCATGTCATTCAAGACCCCTGTTCATGTACCTGAAAATCCTGATGGAGCTGCAGCTCCCTGATATGTGCACAATGGTGTTTAAGGACATGCACTCATCACTCACACATTATCTGTCTCCTGTTAAGAAATACAGATGGAACGCTAGTGAAATTGCGTCAAATGTGCCACAAGTGCAATTCCTTTAGCCACTCTTATTTGCTGTCCAGTTTGTTGGAAATCTCTCTACAGTGAACTGATTCAGTGGACTTTGGATTGGGTACAATACTGTATTTAAAGGTTTTGACCTTTAAAGCCCTATACTACTTTGGGCCAGGGTATCTTAGAGATTGCCTACTTCCATACAATCTGGCTCGTCCTCTTAGGTCATCAGAGAAGGCCTTTTTACAAGTGCCACCGCCTAAGGAGGTACGTGGGGCGGCGGCAAGAAATAGGGCCTTCTCAGTAGTGGCACCATTATGGAACTCTCTTCCCCTTGACTTGAGAATGGCTCCCTCTCTTGAGACTTTTCGGCGAGGCCTAAAGACCTTTTTGTTTAAACAAGTCTTCTGAGTTCATGGCCTTTTTAACATCTTTTCTATATCTTTTAGTATTTTTACAGGCCTGATTCCTCTATGATTTGCTGCGTTTTGCTCTTTTTATCTGACTTTTTATCTGACTACTGTTTTTATGGTATCTGTTAATGTGTTTTAATATGTTTTTATTTGCTGTTAAATTATGTTTTTAATCTGTTTTTAACATGTTGTAAGCCGCCCTGGGTCCCTTTGGGGAGAAGGGCAGGATATAAATAAAGTTTATTATTATTTATTATTATTATATGCAGAGTTAAGAGTGCAATCACTTATCTGGCTAACTGATACTCACTTGGGATCCAGTTTATGTGGTGGACTTGGCTTTATCGAATAGCCAAACATAATGGACTTTTGAGGAGTGGAAGTTAACTCTCTTCCTCCTTAGAGTGATGTTGTATTAACAATGCCAACAGCAGAAATGTCTCATGATGGTGTCTGAACAAGTTGTGCTAGTTGATCTTTAACCTGTTGCTCTAGGAACTTTTTTGTAAACTTCCTGACTCAATTCCTTGGGAGCAAATTGCTTGTGAGAACATTACTTTTACCTTTTCCTGTTTAGTCTTCTTGTTTTACACTTGAAGGGCATTGTTTTAATAGAGTAGCCTTCAATCATGTGATCCCCCACTCTCTGTCCAAAGTATTACAGTCCAGATCTGGGTCTACTGCCTCTATGACTGCTAAGCTCAACAAGAGCTGGTTGTCGGGCTTTGCCTGCTTTTGATGGGCTTGGCCTTTGCCCGCGGCCTTTGCCCGCTTTTGATGGCCTCTTGCCAATATACTATCCTTCTTCTTTGATCTGCATTAGCCCCTATCCCTTTTCACACTTTTTCTGGATTACAGTTTAGCTGCCGTGTAAGATCCTGGCATTTGACTTGCAATTTTTTTTAAAATTAAGGTTAAGGTAATTGACTTTTACATAGACTGGATGCCAGAATCTGAAGATAATAAGAGGAGCTAAACACTGCATTGAAAAGTACTGTGCACATTATGATATTAAAACCACAATTATTTTCTGCCTTTATCAAATATTACTTTTTAATGATATTCTATCATGTAAGATGCACTTTTTTCAAGTGGGTGCTCCTCTTTTGAGCAGGGGGATAGTAACTGGCCCACCTCACCCCAGCAGTGTCTTTTCTAGTGGCTCTCTGCTGGTGTTCTTTTTGCATCTTTTTAGATTGTGAGCCCTTTTGGGACAGGGAGCCATCAGTTATTAGATTTTTTTCTGTAAACCGCTTTGTGAACTTTTAGTTGAAAAGCGGTATATAAATACTGTTAATAATAATAATAATAATGCTGTCCTTGCATCACATTAATTTGACATTTTTTTTAAAATTCTGAGACATGCTGCCAGGCTATATCCTTCTACTGTTCTAGCTAATCCTTTCTTATGCCTCAAGACAAAGACATTCCTGTTTGCGTTAGAGCATTGTGTGTAGCGTGTTCTGTTGAGGTTATATACAAATTTCAATTCCTCTCCTAACGCAGACATAATTTTAAGGTAGCGTTTGCAGATATGCAGAAAAAATATTACTGAGAGTCCAACGGGTAATTTGCATTCAGTAAATACCCCACCCCCAAGAAGTAACATTATCCAGTTGAGCCACTGCAGCTCTATAGGTGGTGGAATCTTGTGGTATAACCATAAGAAGGCAGAGGAAGATGGCCCTTCTTCTGTCCCTCCCTTCTGAAAGCAATTTCAGGCCTAAAGGACCCAAGGCTGCAATACTATACACACCTACCTGGGAGAATGTCTCATTGCACTCTGTGGGACTTGATTCTCAGTAGTCATCCATAGGATGGAGCTGCAAGTCCCTAACAGCAGAATTCTCACTTCCCAATGTTTCTGGACCTGGTTAGAAACACTGTACACAATTCATGCTCTTTTCAGACACTATTCAAACATATGGAGGTTTTGCACATACCCAAATTCCTCATGTTTGATATGAAGTCTTAAAAAGCCCCTGTATTTTGTACATACTGAGGGCTTTCTTTGTGTAAACAGGAATCCTGACAAAATGTAGATAGGTGTTCCCCCTCCCAAAAGAAAAGGAGCTAGTCTTATATGCAAGAAGAAAATAAACACCAGTGTACTGTATGTACTTGCTACATGCAAAGTATGACATCCAAATAAATGAAAACAAACTACAAATAAGCAAACTTTCAAATGTTGCAGGCAAACTCCATACTTATCCAATGTTTTCTCACATTGCTTTATGGTCAGTTGACCCACTGATCAGTTTTGAAAAAACTAAATCATGAGCAGAGGCAGAGCAAATGCCTCTGACTATTGAATTGAGCTCAGTACTGTGTTGTTGTTGTCTTTTCATACATTACCAGTGTGGAGCCATTGATATTAGTCACAAGTGCCTTCCCCCACAACTGCATTCTAAGAAGTCCAAGTACTTTTTAATGTGACTTACAATCATCTTGTGTACACCTTTGTCAGCTTCATCAGCAACGAAGGGGGATAAACTCAAACTGAAACTTTATAAATCTTAGTATCAAAATGTATACTTATTTGATGGAGTCTGAAACACATTGAACAATAAAAATTAATTTATGAAACACTGGACACAATCCTAAGCAGGTCTACTCAGAAGTAAGTCCTACTGTGTTCAATGGGACTTACTCCCAGGAAAGTGAGGTTAGGATTGCAGCCATTGTCCCTTATACGAAGGGTTATGTGCACGTTCTCTCTTCCATCATGGTACAGTAATGTCTTTATTTACAATATTTATATATTACATTTTGGAAAAAGGAGTCCTGAAAAGAGTTAATGCACTAAAATTGGACAACTAGTATAAGTTCCTAAAACATTTTTAGTTCTAAAGCTTTAATTGTAGTTTATCTTCCATTCCCTTCCTGGAATAAGATGTCCCTTAAGTCTTGTAAGCCTTACTGAAGAGATAGTCCCAGTGGTTCTCTGTGATGCTAGCAGTAGCTACTGAATATTCTGGGTAGACAAGACAGTGAGGTACCACCCATTCCCAACCCTCTTGCTCTAATTCCTGTCTTGCTTGCTGCACAGTGATCACTAGAAAAATCGACACCCACTCCAGAAGTGTGTTACTGAGTACAAAGCTTGGGTAACACAATATACTAGTGTCCAAAGCAGGGAGCAGTGCTTCTCTTCACCTGGGGGGGTGGCATTGGTGGCCTGCAGTATACTGTGATGGCGGCTTGTGCTTGCTTGGACATCAAGTGTGCTGTAGCCCCTAAAATTAAGGCCCAAGCTGTTCACATTCCATCATTGCAGACCTTTGCTCTGATGTTCATGTTCCATATTTTGAGCCTCCCATGTAATAAACCAAGCTGCATATTAATCATTAAAGCTTTTCCCTTGGCAGCTGCTATCATATGGTTCTAGGCTGGATTTTATGGTCTGTTAGCCCACATAGAGTTTTCAGATAAACATTTCAAAGACCAGGAATGAGGCATCTCTTTTAAAGTGAGCTATAGGCAAAGTGTGTTCAAATAAAGGACTTATTCTGTCCTTCATTTTCTCTATGGAAGGAACATATTCAGAGCTGAAGCCATGGGATTTAGTATGAGAACCAGCCATGGCTGCTTTGTAGCAGATTCCTTCAGTTCTGATACGTCATTGCTTTTTTCCCCCAGCACCTGAGAGTTATGCCATGCAGGATCCATTGCACAACTCTGATTTGGAAGAGGCCCGTGTCCAGCAACTTGCATGCTTTTTTTTGGTCAATGTGGGCTACAGCAGTAAGCACAAATGAACGTGAGTAGGGATACTGTGTCAGAGCTGAAATGGGAATCAAGGCAGCCTACCAGTTTTCCCCCTGTGCTGTCCTCCCTTCCTATGGGTTACATCTGGAATTCTGCACATTGCAGCAAGCGCAGGAGGAATGTTTAGAGAAGTCATGGTTGCCTTGTCATATAATTCTGTTGTTTATTTAAAAGTGGAGGGGTGGGATCTCGGAATTGTAATCTGGCAAATTAAGAGTGTGTGTTATTTATTAAAGTAAGGGAATGTAAAGAAGTAATTTGGCCTTTGAGTATGAAAGTGCTGAGAGGAAAAGAGAAACTGTTTTAGTATTTTACACTGTGGAAATGGCTTAATGGAACAAGAGATATTGAATAATTCTTGTCAAATGTTTTGTTGGAAGATCTCATCTGGTGCTCTGGACATAATTGATCTGTTTGCATGTAGAGCAATAAATTACCAGTAGGTGATCTGAACACCTGAATTAATATTTTGCATCTAAAAACACAGGAATAAGTCTGGTGTATCTTTCTATGATTCTGTTATAATTTCTACAGGAGTCATCTTGTTAGTCTGTTGTGCAGTTAAAACAATAAAAGGCTCCTGCTGCTCCTGCTATGTCTTTTAAATAATTCTCTAAACGTTCATTTTGTCTTTCCTGTCTTTGAGACCCAGAATAGTAGTCCGAGAGTGCAGGACATCCTAAACTCAGAAATAATCATTCATTAAAATACTGTATATCCTGTTCATAATAGTGCATTTCTGAACTACTTTATCAGCAGAAATATCTCAATGCCTTAAAATCAAAGTTAACTTTGAAACAGTCTACTAGTTAATGATCTGTAAGCTCTTTAAGTTGTGTTTTGGTCTAAAGTTAAAGTAAACAAGAAGTAGAGATGTTCCTGTTTTGGGTTACATGTTGACTAGAGAGTTGCTGTTGTGTTAGTCTTGAAGGAAGCTAAATAGGTAAATTGTCCACTTCTGTTGGACAAATCTGCACCATATATTTACTTTCATAGAATTCTTCTTGAGGCATAATAAAAAAGAGGCTTCTCAACTGTACGTAGAAATAGGTTACTAACAGATGCAAAAAACATATAGTAAATTATAGGTGGGGCCCAGTCATCAAGGTTTTAGTACATTGAGCTATGTAATCATCTGTAACTACTGTAATGATCCCAAGAAGCAAAGATTCCTGATAAAATCCATTGCAACCCTGGTTTTAGCAAGGCTTCAAATTATATTTTCCACCCATTTCTTAAATATAACATAGAAGTCTCCTTTTAGAACAAGGCTCAGTGATGGAATGGCTCTTTGTTTAGAAGGGCAATATAGGATGCCAAGTTGTTGTTTCTGGAGCAAAATAACTTGAGAACAAATAATCCTTGAAGGAACGAAAAGGGAATTTGGAAGCTATCTTGTTTCCCAAGGTCTTTAAATGTGTCAACATTGAATTAGTTGGAACAGATGACCAGTTGCAACAAATCTAGGCTAAAATATTGGTATCCTGTGGATCAGAAAGATGCTTTTATGATAAAGGCATGTTGTGGACATTCCCAGAATGCCTGAAACATCTTCTGGTTTGTTTGGGTGTGCCATCAGGGACTTGCAGGGTGTGTCCCTAATTTTCCATTGCCTGCAAGTAATCAGAAATTCATCTTGCTGTGGCAGTTGATAAATCTGAAACAGAGATGACACGTGTTGAGCAATGAGGATTCTGAATGGGCAGTGCCAATACAGCACTGAAAGCTAGTTTTCGTGAACATAAATCTTATCTAAAATTATGGCTCTGGTCATTAATGCTGATATTAAATTGTATTCATAGAGATTTTCATTCTAAATGGGTTGCAAACCAATTTCAGGTGGGTCCCCATTCAATATTTTATTTTTAAAATAAATATTTTAAAGGGCAGGAGTCTGGTCTAGAGGGTTGAGCCTCCATTTGCCTGAAGATAACATCTGAAGGTTGCCAGTTTGAGGCCACCGGCACCGTGTGACCTTGAAGCAGCTGACAAGCTGAGTTATTCCATCTGCTCTGAGCGTGGGAGGATGGAGGCCAGAATGTGCGACCAGATCAAGAAAGAAACATCTGAATGTTGTGGTTTCTTGAAAGATAGAAACCTTCTTTCAAATTGTAAAAATCCCTACGGGAATTTAAATTGCCTGCCTATGTAAACCGCCTTGAATAAAGTCTAAGGAGAAATCTGAGGACCAAGAAAGGCGGTATAGAAATACCTGTATTATTATTATTAATAATAATAATATTATTTATTTATTTATTAACAATAACAATAACATATTTATTATTATTACCATGGTAATATAACCATGCTAATAATATTACCATGGTATGTGACTGCATTTGGGGAAATGTTACAGATCTTTATTTTAAACAGGCTACTATGTATATGCTTTTAACAATGATAGTAAATGGGACTTACTCCTGGGTAAGTGTGGGTAGGATGGCATTGTAGGATTGTTAAAAATGTCCCTACTTGATGATGTCACTTCCAGTCATTACATCACTTCTGGTGGGTCTTAACAGATTCTCATTCTAAGAAGTTGCTTCTGGTGCTGAAAGTTTGAGAATCACAGTTTTAGATTATATAACACCAAACAGTAGAGGTGCTGCAACACACCATGTAAGCAGCCTCTTCCACTCGCTCTCGGAGCCATTTTGGGCAGCAGTGGCAATGTGCAGGCCAGGGCTTAGTAGAGGGGGTAAAGGGGGTAATTTGTACCCGGGCCCAGGGTCAGAAAGGGGGCCCAGGAGCCACAAAAAGTTCCTGGGTTCTGACATTTTCCTCTCTCACCTGAACTCGTTGCCTGTGCATGATGCTGGGGCACAACCACATGCATGCAGTGTTAACAGGAGCAGGAAGTCTGGCTCAGTTGGTAGAGCTGCCGCCTTGTATGCCTGAAGATCTGAGGCTGCCAGTTCGAAACAATCTGAAATACCCGAGAACTGACGACACGCTGAGATACTGATGAGCTGACCCTTGGTGGCAGAGAGGAGTTGCCGTCAAGTGGAGCGTGGGAGGCAAAGGGCCAGAGAGAGGCCAGACTGGGAAGGAATCTAGCTGGAACGAGTTCTATGAAAGACTAGAACTATTCAATCCACCTTGGATTAAAGTCTGAGGAGAAATCTGACGACCAAAGAAAGGCGGTATATATAAATAGTATAGTATATAACTGCTGCTGCAAGCCATACATGTGGGGCTCAGGAATGCATCCTTGAGCCTCCTTAACACAGTGTCAAATCTGGGAGGAAACTAGCCTGCCTCATTAGCTCTTTGGCTTGTGGATTCCATAACTATGAAGGAGTATATAGAAGCTCAAGCAGCAACTGTTACCCTGCACATGCCCAATCTCGTCTGATCTTGGAAGCTAAGCGGGGTCAGGCCTGGTTAGTACTTGGATGGGAGACCGCCTGGGAATACTGGGTGCTGTAGGCTTATACCATAGTCTTTCGAGACTGAAGGTTGCCAACCATAGAAGCTCAGGGACCCAGCTGCGGGGCTACAACTGCTGCAGAAGTTCATTTTGGTCCATTCTAGTGTGAGCCTAAATATGATGATGCTAATTTTCTGCAATGGATTATATTTATTAAAGACTTTAGAGAGACTTAGGAGTGTGTTTGGTTTTCCATATTACTTAATCTAGCTGCCAGTGGTGCATGGTTGGGTAGACCTAGGCTCTGCGTCAAGAAGCCTAGTAGACATTAGCTCCAAAGACTATTGTGGCTGTTAGCATCTTCCCCCTGCCCTATTTTGCCTGCCGTTCTGCCTGCCCCCATTGCCCCCTCCCCCTTTGGGAAGGGGCCCAAAAGAAATTTGTGCCCCCCTGATAAAATTTCTCTCATAGGCCCTGGTGCAGGCACTTGCAGATTGGTGAGCACTTGCATGTTGCCTTTGCTGACTGGAATGGCTCTGATGGCGAGTGGGAGGGGTCACTTGCATGGGACATTGCAGCACCTGCAGTACTTACTGCGTTGCTGCCCCTCTGGCTATGCTACTGCCAAACACTGTGGTCCATGTCAAAACACTGCATTTCTCAGTCTCCAACCATGTGTCCTTGTGGGGCCCAACCTGTGTTCCCTGTAACTCCTTTCAGGAGTGCTTGGAGTTCTATGTTGACTGCATGGGCACAGATTTGGAGCGCTGAGAGAAGCTGTACAATACCTCAGTTGTAGCTGCATAGCCTCACAGCCATTCAGCTTTCAGGGAACGGTGCCCCCAGCCCACCTTCTGTCTGTGATTCTTGTTCCCTCTTCCATGGTTTTTTTATAACCATAGCTTGCCATTACAGTCAAATCTGAACTAACTATGGTTATTGCTAACTAGAACTGCTTCCAGACTATGATTTGAAACCATACTTTGATGTGGGTTGCAAAACATAGTTTGCCACAATCTTAACTACAGTAGACTCTGATTTTTGCACATAATGGCCAACTATGACTTTAGCAAACAGTGTAAGGAAGAGAGGACTCTCCATATGAGGAGGAAGGCCACAAGTCTACAACACTTCCCCAAACTTCAGACCATCATTTGAAGACTAGGAAATGTAACATATAAATCAAATCTTGTTTGTCTAGTGCCATATTTGCACAAAGGGTTGAGATTCAAAATTATGTTCAGTTAAATTAAGCTATATTTAGATTGTTTGTTTTTATAGCAGAAAGAGCAGAAAAATCCCACCAGCATTTATGTTCTATAAAAAAAAATAACCTAGCATGATTTTCATGGGGCAAAAATCTTTTACTATGTACAATATAGCATAGGAACAATCGCAAGGGAGAGGAAAGGAGCTGCTTTTAGAGCTAAATGGCAGCAATATGCATGGGGTTTGGGAGCATGCTATTTTTATTCATATACTCTATTCTATGTATAGTAATTCTGTGGGCTATGCTGTCTCAGCAGCATAAAGCTTGTTTCATACATGGAAATTGACAAAAATTGCTAGTTCTAATTAAGGAAGCTCTTAAACACATGTTGTAGCCTGCAATCCTAAACATAGTTACTAGGGATAAATTCTGATGAACACCACGGGACTTGCTTCTGAGTTAACGTATCTAGAATTCCACGGGAAATTTAAACCTGTGCATCTCCTACCTTTCCTTGTGAGAGATTTTTTTAAGAATTTAATATCTCATTCGTGTTCCAGTGCAAAATCAAAATAGATTATTGCAAACATATTAGTAAATGATTGTGTTTTTGTATGATGGGCAGCCCAATCTTACCCGGCATGGTGATACAGTGGTGCCAACCCAGTGCCACTGGCAACTCTGGGATTGGAACCATAGCAGGTCAGAGGGTTAAATCAGTGCCTCCCAAACTCACCTGGCCAGTGACTCCCCTCTCTAATGCTGGAACCCAGAAGTGAATGGTGATGACGTATTTTGCGTCATGCGATGACATCACTGGCCACTCACTTCTGAGTTGTGAGCCTCACAGGTGTCTAAAAATAGCAGTAACAGGGCCAGGGTGGGCAGTAGGGCTTTTTCATGCGTGCAGTTTCCACACTCAGCAGTTCTACCAATTGGACCGAGCCACCTTATCACTGTTTTTCAGCTTGCATCGTGATCTTGCTGCTAAGGTGCAAGCCTCGTGTTATACCCTTGGGGGGTGCCTTGTGCCACCCCAGGGTGTCATGATGCACAGATCGGGAACCCTGGGTTAAATCATTCTCTCTTCCATGGCACTTATTTAGGCACTTATTTAACCCAAAAGTATGTTCTTAATGTAGCAAATAGTTTGGCGCTACCTGCCAATCCTCTGCAGCGTTTTTCAGTGCAGTTAATACACTGAGCATTGTGCAATGCTGGTATCAGGGTCCTGAGCAACCATTTGGAAGGGTCAGAGGCATATGTGTAGTCCAGGTCAGGCCAAAGTCCACAGCTAGAACAGCCAACCCAGATGTGTGTGTGTGGGGGGGGGAGGTTGGGACTGTGTCCCAGGTCAGAGTCCACAGCAGCAAGCAGAAATCAAAGGGGTCCGGAGGCAGGTGTGTGTATCATTGACAGATCACCTGATAATCCTTTATTTTGCTGGAAATTGCAGGATAATTTTACCCCCTCATGTTCTTTTCTTTTGTTGTTTATTCTGGGCTCATTTGTTTCACAGGATGTGTCCATCCTGACTGCTGTGTTTGTGGAGTGCTGCAGGTTTCACTTTCAGGGTACATAATCAGCCAGCCAACTTCTTTTGCTCTTTTAGTTGTAACTTCCTCCTCTCCCACACTAATCCCTCCCGCACTTTTCGTCTGAAGAGGCTTTCTTTGCTTGGGACAAACTGTTTTTCCAGGCTTGTTTCTCATCTTTCCAAAATCAATGCTTCTGAATTGGACCACTGTGGTGGAATCTCTTGAGGCAAGAACAAGCCATGTTTAAAACAATCTGGTGAGGTAGTGGTTGTGTGTGTGTGTGTTTTGTAACATTACATCTAAAACAGAATATTAAAAATATTGCTGTAAGTCTGGAAAAGTATTAACATGTTTGTTCAATTTAAGGCAAGGGTGGGCAAACTTTCAACTTGAGGGATTCTGAACCTTTAACAGATGACAGACGCTGTACCTGCTGAAATTGTTAAAGGTCCAGGATCCCTAAAGTTGAAAGTTTGCCCTCCCTTGTTTTAAGGCGTGCACTGAGAATATATAGTACCAGGAATGCTTGTGCTATACAGATGGGCAAGATACGGCCTTTGGATCACATTTTAGCCCATAGCATCTTATCTGAATTGAAACAAACAAACAACACACCCTGCTCTTAGGGGGTTTAAACCTAAATTGTTAACCCATAATAATTAGTAACTTCGTATGCAAGTTAGCTGCCTTTGAATCAGATTCTATTTGTGATGTGGAGCTGCCATGCCAGTAAGGGAGTAGGACACTTGGCTTGTGCTTAGCATCCATAACAGATGATAATAGCTTTTCATATTCAGAGACTAATCACAAAGAAAGAAAGGTATGAAATGGGGCCTTATTGAAGCGTCTTTTGCCTGTGAGCAGCAGAAAGCAAATATGCTGAATATCCTCCTGAATTAGGAGGGACGTAGAACCTCCCCAGGCCATTGTTTCTGGTAGTACCCTTTGTAAGCAAAATTCTAATGTAATTAGAGCTGCAGATATGTATGACTGGCAGCCTGAAGAGACAGCAAGTAGGGGCTCGGGTCAGCTGTGCATCGCCAACAGCTGTGGATAAGGGAAGTAAGGACAAATGTCCTCAAAAATCAAATTACAGAGAGAGGAGATCCAATCTTTCTTTTATTAGTTGCATGTGAATGCATTGAGCCTAAGAAATTGAACAGATGAATGCATGCATGGGAAGCTGGTTCATCTAGGTCAGTATGGTCCCCTGGTTAAGAGGCACTTTTTCAAGTGGGTGCTCCTCTTTTATTTAGCAGGGGGAGAGTAACTGGCCCTCCTCACCCCGGCAGTGTCTTTTCTAGTGGCTGTCTGCTGGTGTTGCATCTTTTTAGATTGTGAGCCCTTTTGGGACAGGGAGCCATTAGATATTTGATTTTTCTCTGTAAACCGCTTTGTGAACTTTTTGTTGAAAAGCGGTATATAAATACTGTTGTTGTTGTTGTTGTTGGTCACTCTGCTGAGCAATGGCTCTCCAAGGCTTCAGACAGGAATTTCTCTGCCCTGCAAGTGTCAGGGGTTGAAGTAGGGAAGCTGATGAAAGAGGTTCTTCATCACTGCTTCAATCCAGGCTTCAGGTCACTGAGTGCTTCAAGACTGCAAACCTGATTCTCTAGGGGGGAGTGCAACCATCTCAGGAACGGTTGGAGGCCAATTCCCAGATCCTGCTCTCCAACCAATAGCATCTCCAACTTGCCTGGATAAAGTTTCACTTTGTTCATATACATCTGCTCCCTCCCAGCTTCCAAGCACCAGGATTTCCACTGGCTCCATTAAAAACAAGAAATACAACTTGGGTGTCATCAGCATACTGATAAATCCTTAGCCCAAATATCTGAATAACAGCACTCAGTAGTTTCAAGTGTTATTTGTCTTCAAAGGGAGATGAGGGAGATCCTTGCAGCACATCAAGGTCAGCAGCTAAGAGGCAGAGCAAACGTTCCCCCCAGCACCATCTTCTGGAATCTCCCATCTAGGAATGAGATCCCATATAATTTGGGATCTACTCCCTCTCTCCTTTCAGGCAACACAGAAGGGTATCATGATTAAGGGCATCAGAAGGATAGACACAGGATATAATGTTATTGGCAAAGTATATTTATTGGATCATTGTTTTTCTTGTTGTTTTTCTGGAAAATTTGTATAAAAAGGAAAGCCTTAGTAACAAATGTTATAAATGCAGCATTTCCTCCCCCCAGTTCACCTTTCTCCTTTTGATTCTGCCTCTAATGCTTTTCTATTTGATCACACTCATCGAGTTTGACTTCCTAACCCAGAAATCTCCTCCTCCCATTCCAGTCCCCTTTTTGTGTTTTTCCCCCCTCTTGGTGACTTGTGCAATGAAAACTTTCAATGAAACACTAATTTTTTAAAAAATGAGATCATCAGAAAAACATATCTCCAGCCACACTGGCTTTATTTTCTGGTTATAAAGAATGAGTGTTCAAAGCAGTCAGATAGCTGATATTAAACTTTGACTCTGCAACAAACTGGTAGTGATACATTTGGTTTCTTTTTCAGGACTTCTTTTTTCAGTTTGCGATGTAATTTACACAGGGGCTTTGTACAGTATTTGCTTTTTAAACTTTTTCAAGTTTGGTTTAGTTTGCTCATTTCTCTGTATCTAGACCATGTTTAGTCTAGACGTCAAGATTGCTACCAGCAATCTTGATATGAAGAGACAAAGGCTTTTTCTTTGAGGAAACAAATCTCAAGTCAATCATTTAGCAACACTTACTGTTCCCTCTTAAATATTTTGAGGCATCCAAATATACCCCAGTGTTTGAAATGTGACTTACAGCCCAGTCCTGTGCAGGATTGGACTGCCAGCTGGAGTACTTTGCAACAACAGACTACAAGTGGATCATGTCCTTATAATCAAATATCAAAAGGCTGTTGTGTCGGCACCAAGTGGTGGTCCACAGACTTCAGAGCAAGGAGTAGCTCAAAATAAATAGAGTTCAGAGATATTTAGCTGCTCTCTAACCTCTCATTGTCTCTTTCATCCTTAAGAACTGCACAGGTTCTTATAGTATCTTTTTAAAAAACAACAGCTTAACCTTTTTTTTAGTAGAGAGTCCATTACTATTCCAGCATATATGTGCAAAACAGCTATGATATTTAAAGTGATTTTTCCAGTTTGGGCAGCATGCAGAACTGGTTCATTTATATTCTGTCCTCTGTACAAGCAAGGCAGTGGGAATGTCCAGAACGTTTTTTGGACTTGACAGGTTTATTCATCTGAAATCCATCATTTCGTTTTCACTTCTAAAGGTCAAACTAAAGAAACGCATGGGATGCAGGGTACCTTGGTAATATCAACCTTTAAATACACCCGCAAAGTGCACAAACATATTGAACATTCTCCCTGCCTGCACAAAGCAGCACACATTGCAGATGCAGGAGTAGCTTGAAAAGGGGGGAGGGCAATCTAACACTCTCCTAAAACATATATGCTTGGAAGCAATTTTCATTCACTGCAGGGAAGCGACTATTATAAACCTGCTCATATACAGGATGAAGTTGGCAGAGGCCCAAATACTTCAGGACCAAGAGAATAGGCTGTCACATGCAAATCCCCTCATCCTATCTTATTTTTTATTTCTTCCATTATAAAGGCAGCATATTGAGGCTTTACAAGTGGTCTCCCATCTAGTTCCTGACCAGCTGCAGACTGTCTTAGGGCCAAATCCTACCAACTTTCCATCCCTGATGTAGCTGTTCCCAAGGTCTGTGAGCTGCATCCTGTGGTGGAAAGGTAGTTATGAAGGCCTCCACAAGGTAAGGGAATGTTTGTTCCCTTGCCTTGGGGCTGCATTGTAGCGGCACCGGTGCTGGAAAATAGTGTTGGGTCCTTAGTTTCATCAGAGTTGCTGCTTTATCAGCCCATATTAGGGACCAGAGATCACTTCAAGAATCTTTTGATAGCATTTTAGAGTAGCATTGAATCCAGAGGAAGGTGAACCTGGGATGCACGACACAGAGGTTACCACAGGAAAGGAGCTTTGCAGAACACTAAAACTTGAATGCAAGTTCACACATGCACATTCTCCACTTGATGACTACTTTGATAAGATGGAGTGAGTTTGGAGGAGGGCGACTTAAGATGGTGAGGAGTCAAAATCCCAAATCCTTTGAGGAATGGGTCAAGGAATTTAGTTTGTTTAGTCTAGAGAGGAAATGACATAACAGCACTATCCTCGGCATGTCTACTTGGAAGTATTTTCCAGTTATTTCAGTGGGACTGACTCCCTGTTAAGTGTGTCTAGGATTGCAGCTTAAGGGGAGATACGATTGCTGTCTTCAAGTATCTGGAGGGCTGTCACGCCAAAGATGGAGAGGGCTTACTCGCTAAGGTTCCTAAGTGCAGGGCTGGAATAAATGGATTCAAACTACCAGGAGGTTGATTTAAGCTAAGCGTGAAGATGAGTTTTCCAAGAGCTGTCTGGCACTGAAACACAGTGTGATAGTGGGCTCTTCTTCATTGGAGGTTTTCAAGCAGAGGCTGGGTGGCTACCTGTCAGAGTTGCTGTAGCAGTTGCCTGCACTGAGTGGTAGCTGAGCCAGTAGATAACTTCCAATGTCTCTTGTGTGATTCAAGCAGTTCAGCCATCACAGTTCAAACGCTGCAGAGAGAGCTTTCATATCACCTGACATTCCCTAACAACTCATTTAGGTCTACGTCTGTCTCCACGGAGCACCAAAAGCTGATTGGTACTGAGTTCAACATATGATCTTGGCAGGCACATGACAGCCTTGGCCTGAGGCAGTTTTACTGAAAGTCAGTATGACCTGCTAGAAAACCACAGCTGTCCTAGTTGGTGGTCATGTGTCCTCAGTTCCCAGCTGAAAGTGGGTGGAACTAAACAGTTGGCAGAGCTCTAGCAAGTGCAAAGCTATGGAACAGCTACCTCATAACTTTGATGTAAGGGAGATATGGATTGTGGTTGTAAAGGATTGTGGTCTTGCAGACCTGTGGAAGCTCATGTGGCCAGGGCCTTAAACCCTCAGTATTAAGTATACATTTGGGTACAATGTGTTTAGGTTATGATGAGGAGCCGTCCTAGCCTTCATGCCTGTGGCATTATTATGGGAGAGAGGTCCCAAAAAATGATGTGCGCATTTCTTTGTGTGGCCATTGTAATTGGCAAGAATTGATGCTGCTTAAATACTAATTTGTTTTGTATTATGGCTGAAAGAAGCTAATTATTTTTTAGAGAAAATGTGCCAATCTTTTAGTTACTGCAGGCTGGCAGAGCTAGTTTAGTAGCAAGAAGGGGGAAAAAATAGGCATTAATTATTGTGATAGGGGAGAGAATGGTACAATTATTGGAGGAACAAAATAGACTTGTGCCCAAATGAATAATACCATATGTGTGCTGCTTACTACTTGGCATCTGTTTGTCTGAGAGCGGCAGCTGTGGAATGGAGCTCTGACTGCCTGGTTTCAAGGGACCACTTGAATGCAAAAACATATTGCTTGATGGTGGATACGTGCTTGCCATACTCCTATCAGCTGGGACTTTGCTGCGAGCACTGCATCTGCAGAATAACTAGCAGCAGGTTGTGCTTCATTTTGGGAAACCCCGTCATGTTCAGTCAGAAGAAACATGCCATATTCCCACTGAATGCTAGCACCAGTTCTATCCAGTCTCTTTCCCTCCTCTCCCCAATCTTCCTCAGGTTTGTGGGCAATTTTGGAGATTCTGTACAGGTTGGCTCAGCTGGTGCTTCTTGGTTTTCACTGAGGTTCTGAAGCCCTCTACATCTTTAAGCTATCTTTTCCTGTCTCCCCTTCAACTATGGTCTCCCCTATGTCAGAGGTTAGTTTGTAAGCTCCACATGGCAGAGACCTGTCCTTGTACAATATCTGTCAGAAGTGCCAGGCGTGAAGGTTATGAAAATAAACATCTCAATAACATTCTTTGTGGTTGCTGAAGGATTGACTATCGTCCCCAGTGCAAGTGTCTGTGGAATGCCATGTATGTTTGGTGTAGCTCTGTTGAAAATGGTGGAATGTTACCATAGATTTGTTGAAAAGTCATAGTGAGTATGCAGCACTTGTTTGCAGCACTTGTGTTATATGGTTATATTTGGTCTGCAGATTTTGGGGTTCTGAAACTCATCTTGCCCGAGTCATTAAGGTGTTAAATCACCCCTCTTTTCTGTTTTGGATGCAGGTATCTGAGTGTGTTGGTTTCCTGTATACTTAATAACAACAACAATACTGGTATTTATATACCGCCTTTCTGGTAATTGGATTACTCCTCTGACTTTATTCAAGGCGGTTCACATAGGCAGGCTATCTCTAAACCCCTGAGGGAATTTTTACAATAACAGAAAGAACCACACATTTCAGATGGATCTTTCATGGTCTGGTATCACTTCTGGCCCCCAGTTGCCTCCCACGCTGGCTGACAAGCAGCTCCTTCATCTCTCACTTGAAGGGCAGACAAGACGCTTCTTCGCTCACACTAAAGAGCAGGTGGAATAACTCAGCTCAGCTTGTCAGCTGCTTCAAGGTCTTGCCATTCACGACCTGCCGGTGGCCTCGAACCTTCAGATGTTATCTTCAGGCTAACGAAGGCTCTGCCCTCTAGACCAGACCTCCTGCCCTTGATGCCTACTTGATGCCTTAATGTGGCATCCTCTTTTCAACAGACCAGTACATCCAGAAATGGTATCTTGCCTCCACCTCCTCTTCCGCAGTGAACATGATGGCAAGGTGAATGTTGTTAATGTGATGCAGGAACGAGGCCAGTTCCGTCTCCCTTTGGTCCCAGATTGAAAAGACATCATCCATATAACAGACCCACACTACAGGTTTATGTGCCACTGTTTCCGAAGCTATAGATTCAAATTTTTCCCTATGGAGATTTGCTACCACTGGGCTCAGCAGGCTCCCCACAGCATGCCATCCATTTGTTCAAAAAATGGCTGATTCCATATGAAATACTTAGATGTGAGTCAATGATAAAATAACTCTACAATGTCCTTAGGGAAAATATCCTTTATCTGTTGCATTACTTCCCCATTTGAACTTTGGTAAATAACGATTCCATGTCAAAACTACCATCTAGGCAATGGCTGTCATATGGTAACCCTTCACTTTTTCAACAAATGGGCTGAGTCCTTTATGAATGTGGGTGTATTTCCAACAAATGTTTGAAGCATCCTTGTTAAGTGTTTTGCAACATCATATTTGTGCACCAATGGTGCTCACAATTGGCCTTAAAGGGATTGACCATTTGTGGATTTTTGGCAGCCTATATAGTCTTGGTGGTAGTGCCTTGGAGTGTGGCATAAGCTCTTCTTCACATTTGGTTCTAAGCTAGATTTTTTCAGTTACTCATTTGTGTTATGAACCACTTGTGTCGTGGGTTCCTTAGAAATCTTCTTGTCGGTGTTTGGATTCAGCAATGCCCTTGTCTTAATCTGATAGTTTTGTGTCCTCATTACAACTGTTGCATTGTCGTGGGGGGATGGGGGATTGGCTTTCCTTAGTATCCTGGCAGCATAACTTCTGATCACTTCAGCCATTTCTTTTGACAGCATCTGGATGGCTGTCTCTATATTGGCAATAATGTCTGTTCCAGGATGACTTTGGGAGAGATGGCAAAGTTACCTCCTTTTTTCAAGATGGACATTTGGTCTGTCATTAACTCATGGTCAGAATGATTCACAACCACACGGTTCTCCCACCTACTCCCTGTCATCCTCTTATCTTCTTTCTTAAGTCTCTCAAATTTCCTATTCTCTCTCCTTATTCTTTCTTTTCCTCCTTTCCATTGTTTCTATTACTATCATATCCACCTTTTCCCAATTCTTCGTTCCTATGATGTTACTGAGGTGTAAGTGCCTCTTTAGTAAATCACAATCGATACTTGTCAGATTGTGTGGAATCGCATGCAGTTCTTCCCACAGAAGCACTTTCTCTGTATGATGGTAAATCCATGATGCCTGACTGGTTTTTCATTTTCTTTTTAGCTTTAGAAAGTTCAGAATTGTATCTTGTTGTTGGCAACCTTCAGTCTCGAAAGACTATGGTATCGCGCTCTGAATGGTGGTACTGGCACAGCGTCTAGTGTGGCTGGAAAGGCCGATTTGGGAGTGACAATCCCTTCCACACTGGAAGCAAGTGTAGTGGTCTGTCTCCCTGGCTATGGGCCTTCCTTCTTTGCCTCTTTGCCTCAGTCTGTTGGCAAAGTGTCTCTTCAGACTGGGAAAGGTCATGCTGCACAGCCTGCCTTCAAGCAGAATGCTCAGAGGCCAAGGTTTCCCATCTGTTGAGGTCCAATCCTAAGGCCTTCAGATCCCTCTTGCAGATATCCTTGTAGTGCAGCTGTGGTCTACCCGTAGGGTAGATACTATCAGTGTCCCAACATCATAGTAAAAATACTAGTGAGCTTAGGCTATCCATTTTCTTCCTTCACAAGTTCTCCAACTCCCAAAGCTCTAAACACATTTCCTCCCTATAGAGGTGTTTTACATACATACTGAGGCTTTCGTGGTCAGCATATCCAATAGTCCATTTAAAAGTGTCTGTGCTTTAACAATCTAAGGTAGCAGGTGACTGGTCATTTGGCTAATAGACAATTTAATGCTTAGGCACTGATTGAAAACCCTGCCTAGTAATTAGTAGGACTTAAAACTCTGTTTTCTTCCAGGGAGGGGGAATGGAATGGTGGTGATCTCTGGATCATGGAACCTTTGAAAATGCCCTCCACAGATGGGGGCCAAATGTCAGGCAAAAGACATTTTATTTGACCATGGCCGCCAAGCCCAGACACTTTTAATTGGATATTCTGGCCATGAAAGTCTCAGTATGTTCAGCTCAGTGCTATTCCATTATACTTATTTAGCAAGTAGAGTACTGGCTCTTTTATTTTAGAACTGGAACTCATAGTTCTCAGATTTTGAAAAGTGCTATTATGTGACACTGAGAGTGTCATTTATGGGTGGGGGGGGGAAAGAAGATTCCACAGTATTGTAATAAAACTAGAGGCTTTTTAAAGATTTTTTTTTAAACTTTCTTGGTCTAGAGAATGGTTTGAAGACATAGGGTGCACACGGCTGAAATTAGAACTCTGGGGATGGAAAACTGCTTGGAAACTATACGTAAGCTTGTTTGTCTGTCCTTAAACAGAAGACAGAGTATATGTCATAAATAAATGTAAAATAAATCATACCATGGAAACAGAATAAATGGATTTACATTGGCCTGGAACATCATTCGAACATAAAGATGCAAACAAAACCCACCTTTTTCACATACTTGAGTAAGTGGTTGTCCTGGGTCAGAGGAACTTAAAAATGTCCTTTGAAGGGACATGACACCAACCTCCCTGTATATGGCTCACTGCTTCATTTGCATGGGTGCCTTCCAGGTAGGTAGTTTATGTAGGACCCCTGCGGTTTTTTGAAAGAAAGGTGCATTTCTCTAATTGCTTTCCTTTAGACTTAATTTTGCCTATAATTGAGAGCCCAACCCTGAGCTTGGCGTGCCGGCTTCTTGCCGGCACACACTGTCGCAAACATGCTGTAAGGCATGTCTGCACGGCTTACACAGGATCAGCACCCATGCTAGCCCAGCACTGGCTGGTGCTGGGCTAGCGCTGGGCGAGTGCCCGTCCTCCACTACTTGGCAGTCAAATGGACCGCTGAGACGTGGCACGGTAAGCAGGGGCAGGGAAGGGGGTAGGGAGGAGATGTTCCGGGGAGGGGGGAGGCAGGCAGAGGGCGAGGAGGAGGCGTGATGGGGAGCTGGGGAGAGAGTGGGCAGCAGGCGTGCCGGGGGAGGGAGGGAGGGAGGCGAGTCCTGTGGAACTTTGCTCCACCGAATCCAAGGCGTTCATGTGGGGCTCGGCACCCTACACGAACACCTTTAATGTGAGTAGCCCCATTGCGGGACTGCTTCCCTTACCTGGGAGGACGAAAATCCCCTTCCCCCGAGGTGCCACGCGTGGTAGCCCAGGCTGAACAGGATGCAGTGGCAGACGTTTTCGGTGTTGCCGAAACTGGGTGCCCTGGGAAGCTCAGGATTGGGCTGCCCATCTGATAGTTATAACTGAATCATAAATTGGAAATTAAAATAAGACTGCAATACTAAGTGTATTTGAAAGTTAAAATGCTAATAAAATCAACTTAAGACTTAAGAGAAAAGACATTTAGGATGGGTGCAGTAATGTGAAATGTTCTGTTTTTCTATTTTGGAAAGCGCGCGCGCGCACGCGCGCACACACACACACACACACACACACACACACACACACACACACACACACACACTTTATCCCAATGCCCCCAATATATATATTTTTTTCCTGATGCTACCACAATGTATTCTTTTCTCATCCCTACCTCATCACTGTTGTATTGATAGGATATTTACAAAATCGTTTTGTAAGGCTGTTGGTCAAATGCCTTTCTTGACAACCATACAATTATTTAAAAAAACTTGCAGTGCTGAAAATTGTGATAAACTTGGACCGCAGTTCTGTATGTAGGAGTAAGTTGCATTGAAATCAGTCATAATTGCTTCTGAGTAGCAATCCATGTGATTGGGCAGCAAGTTTTCCAGTGAGGACACTATATGCCAATTCCTAAGAAAACATATAGTCTGGCCTCTGACTTTTTTGAATTTGAAGATGACTGGTAGACTGGTTTTCTTTAATAAAATACTCCAGTTAGCCATCTATCCACCACCCAGCTGTCCAACCTTTAATCAAATGCATGGTTTGATTTTTTCGTCTACGTTAAAACATTTTCTGTTGCTATGAAATTTTACTCCACCATCCACTGACTCAGCCAAATGTTGAGGCAAATGGCTTTGAAGGCAGATAGTTGATCTGTGTGAATGTCATATAAGGACAGAGATGGAAGGAGGAGGAGGAAACTCCTTATCCTGCCTCTGAAGCTTTCCCATAGTAAATGTCCTTAGGTAAGGAAACACAGCAAGCAGAAATTCCCAGAATGAGAGAGAGTTTTTTGCAGTCCAGTAGCTAAGGTTCAGGATCTCACACTGCTGGTATTAGCAGAAGCTAAAATAGTGGTTACAGCATTACTCTTGGGACAATGTATGCCCAAAATAACACCTACCAGTGTTAATAAAGCTAACTGGGGTCAGAGCCCAATCCTCTCCAACTTTCCAGCACTGATGCAGCTGTGCCAATGGGGCCTACATGGCAATGAGCAGTGGAGAAGGCCTCCTCAAGGTAATGGAACCTTTGTTCCCTTACCTTGGGTCTGCATTGCAGCTGCATCAGTGCTGGAAAGTTGGATAGGATTGGGCCCTCAGTCTTCCATTTGGTGATGTCATTCTTGTGAACCTAACACCAAAGGCCCTAGTTCTAGAGATTTGGCACAGAAGCTTTTAAAATAGGGAATGCTGCCAATTTGTATGCGTCACAACTTCTTGTCAACATCACCATGTACTAGACATATCGTTGCTCCCAGTCCACAAACTGTGTTTCTAACCCGGGGCATTTAAGAGGGTTCTAAAAGTGGAAATGGAGAAAAATTGGCATGCAAGCACACACAGTATGCTTAATCCTCTGGGTTGTAGTCCAGGACTTCATTGTGTGTGCACATGTTCCATTAGTTAATACAGACTGGGCCTAATTTTTTAAGTAGTTCACCCATTGAAGTGCCCTATTTCTTTAAAAGGCAAATCAGGTGTTTGAAGCTTAATTGTCTTGCTTCACCTGTTTTACTTATTCTCCAGTGAGTGAAGGTAGAAAGAGTCCAGCTTAAGGCCCTTCTGCTTTTTGGACAAATAGATCATCTGGCACTTTGCCTCGGGGAAGCATCAGGTAGAAAAGCTGTGGAGGTGGTGAAGGTTGTCAATTGACCACTTTGTCCAGTTTGAGGGTTTTTTGTCCAATGACAGGTGACATTTATGTTGATGAAATTAGGATTAGAAAAAGAAGATTGCAGGGGTTTTTTTCTGATATTTTTTTAGGCAGGCAGATATGGGACACCAGATTATAGCGCATGTGCACATTTTGGTGTGACTGAGCTTCCACTCCATTCTTAGATTTCTTCACAAGAAAGTAGATTGCCAAACCTCTGTCTGAGATACTAATCATTTATGAGGGCCGTGCTTCGGATTGCATGCAATCCAGGGTGTGTGTTCATTGCCAGGGATGTGACTTGAAACCCTGAAGCCACCAGGCTGGACCAGCCACATGTCAGAGAAGGAGCCTTCAGGTTTCTGTACCTGCCTCTACAAGTTCTGGTCTGACCTCATTTAGGGTTACCAACAAAATATTGGGGGGAAAAAAAAAGAATTGGCAACCCTAGGTGAGATCAGATATGGCTTTCCTTACTGCGAATCCATCAAGAGGAGACAAAGGAAGGAGATTTACCAAATGACTTTTACTTCAGGATTAATGTACCATTGATTATAATGTAAGAGAAACCCTGCTGGGTCCATCTAATTTCATAAATGCTTCCAGGAAGTGTTCAAGTTGGGTAGGATCAGAGGCAACAACTTTCCTGTCAACATCTGGTATTTAGAAGTGTGGTCTCTCTGAATATAGAGACTGTGGGCCCAATTCTATCCAGCTTTCCAGTCTCACTACAGCCACAATGCAGTTCTGAGATAAGGGAACAATGCCTATACATATGTTCCCATAGCTTGAGGAGGACTCTGTGATTGCCCCCCCCCCCACTGCAGGATGCAGTGCACACCCTGTTGGCACAGCTGCATCAATGCTGGAATGCTGGATACGATTAGGCCCTGCATTTGACTGACATGGCTCGTATCCATTGATAGACCTATATGGTTCATCAAATGTGTTTATTCACTTTTTCCCACCTTAGTTCATGACCATCTTTATGATATTGTAAATTACGCAAGTTAATTGCCCTTGTGAGAAAAAGGACTTTATTTTCCCTATCTTAAATTTACTGCTTTCTGTTTTCACTGAGTGACCTCTGAGTTCTATGATTATGTAAGAGGAAAAAAAATCTCTCAGCATCATGCATATTTAAAAAAACAACCAAAAACCTCTGCCATGTCTCTCCTTAGTTCCCCCCCCCCCGATTTAAGGAGCCTCCAAACCTTTCCTCCTAGAGAAGGTGCCCTTTTTTGTACCTTTTTCAGTTCACTGTGCCTTCTCTGATGAGGCAACCAAAATGTGTACAGTGTTCCTCTTGTAAAGGCAGTATGATACTGAAAATTCTCATTTACTTATCTTGAATCTTCTTTGCCATTTTGTTGTTCATTCTTTCAGTAAGGAAAGGTTCTTCTGGACTGCTTCACAGTCTGCTTGGGATATTGCCTCCAGAATACTTTGCTGTCGTTTGAAAACATAACTCTAGATAATTAAATAGCACGGGGCCCCAATCCTTTTCTGCAGTGGAGTCATTAGGGAAGTGCAGAGGGTGTGGACCACACCAGGTGACACCATGGTGGCGTGACATCAAAATGACTGTTTATCACCTGCAAGTCCACCTGCTTGGCTGCATGCTACCTTCTGCGCCAGCCAGTGTCAGGGGCTGCAGCGCTGCCAGCTATCTCATTGGATAGTGTCCCAGCATGCCTTGTGCTATGCTGGCTGGGGTGCTAACCATCCAAGGAATTCAATCAGCATAACACAAGGCATGCTGGGGTGCTACCCGGTGAGGTAGCTGGCCATGCTGCAGCCCCTGGTGTTGGGTGGCAAAGAAGGCAGCACAGAACTGAGTGGGCAGCTTGGGAGCCTTCACACGACAATGGGCCTGAAATGATACACTGGCAAAGCTGGACGGGGCGGAGCCAGCCATCGCATGCACAGGGTGACACCAACTCTAGTGATGCCACTGCTTTTCTGAACTCCCCTACCTTCTTAGGTGAGATATATCCTTTTCCATTATGGTATCAAGCCTTAATTATTTCCTTTGAGAGTTCCATCAGGCAAATTAATTGCTGGCATTCAGTTACCAAGCCTAGATGTTCTGATTTCTGCATGCTGTTGGTTATTAATTCCTTGGTTTGTTTATGGACTTCTGCTTTTTTGGTGGCTTTGCTTAGTTGTGTTGATACTGTTTTGGTAGATTTTCATTCTGGGTTTATGCTTATAACTGAGCACTTACTAATTCGATAATTAGGGCTATGCAAACTGCTGCTTTAGGGCCCAATCCTATCCAACTTTCCAGCACTGTTGCAGCTGCAATGCAGCCCTAAGGTAAGGGAACAAATGTTCCCAGACCTTGAGGAGCCTTCTGTGATTGCCTTCTCACCACAGGATGCAGTGCACACCCCATTGCCATAGCTACATTGGCACTGGAAAATTGAATAGGATTGGGCCCTTAGTTCACAATCGTAACCTAAGGCCTGCTCAGAAGTAAGTCCTATTTTGTTCAACAGGGCTTACTCTCAGGAAAGTGTGGTTAGGATTGCAGCCTTACAGCCCAATCCTGCGCTCCTGTGGCATGCAGCTGCAGCAGCATCAAAAACGGCTGCCGCCACATCCTGCGTGTCAACGGCAACCATGAGTGGCACCTTGGCAGAAGGGGACTTTCATCCCCTTCTCTGAGGTAAGGGAAGTAGCCCCGCAATGAGGCTACCTGATTCACCGCTGACCAAAAGGGAAGAGCGTTCACGTAGGGCCCCGAGCCCCACATGAACACTCTGGATCCGGTGCAGTGGAGCTCCACTGGACCCGCCTCCCTCCCTTCCCAGTCCCTCCCCCCTGGCACGCCTCCTCCCTGCCCTCTCCCTGCCTCCCCGGAACACCTCCTCCCCACTTCCCCCCGCCCCCACTTACCTTACCACAGCTTGGCAGTCCATGTGACCACCGAGCAGCGGAGGCCGGGCCGGGTTAGCATGGGTGCTCACCCAGTGGTAAGCCTTGCAAACATGCCTTATGGTCGAGCCCAGCATTGGGCTCTTAATCTCCTACTTTAGTAGCGTTTGAATATATTGTGTGTCTCTTGTCAGAATTTTAAACAGGAAGAGTTCTTCAAACAAAACAAATAAAACTACCTTTTAGCAAAACTGTTATTTTATTACTGCTGGGTGGTGCATAGGTCTATATACTATGCTCTATTCTCCTTCAAAAGTTAATAGTCAGTGGGAAGTAGCTACTAATAAATATCTCATCCTGAACTCCAGGCGAATAACCTCTTACTGCCTTTTGGATATTATATACCAAAGGGCTCTTGACCTCTGATTAAGCAGAAAAGGTTTCATTTTGCTTTGTTGCTGGTCTGTAAATTTTAGTGAGAGCCAGTCCTCTGTACAGTCAGGTGGTCTCCTCTTGGTCCTTGTTTGGGACTCAGCTAAGGTAAGCAGTCCTCTCATCAAGAGGGTATGATGTGGTTAGGGGAGTTCTATGCCAGCATTGCATCTGATTTCCTATGCTGGGCCTGGCTCTGCTATTGACCTTAAAAAGCAATAGGATGCTGCCTTATATTGAGTTGGGCCTTTGGTCCATCCAGATTGGCATTGTCTGCTCTGACTAGCAGCAGCTCTCCAGGGTTTCAGAGAGGATACTTTCCCAGCTGTAGCTGGAGATACCTGGGATTAAGCCTAGGACCTTCTACTTGCAAAGAGGAGCTACACTGTTGAGCTGTAGATCTTCCCCAAGGTTATACTTTGTCATATCCTATTAGCATAACCCCTGCTAATTGGGTAAGAGGCACTTTTTCAAGTGGGTGCTCCTTTTTTTAGCAGGGGGAGAGTAACTGGCCCACCTCACCCCAGCAGTGTCTGTTCTAGTGGCTGTCTGCTGGTGTTCTTCTGCATCTTTTTAGATTGTGAGCCCTTTTGGGACAGGGAGCCATTTAGTTATTTGATTTTTCTCTGTAAACCGCTTTGTGAACTTTTAGTTGAAAAGCGGTATATAAATACTGTTAATAATAATAATATCCTAGGCTCAGCCTGGTGGCATCTGGCTGAGAGACAAGGTGAATGGCAGAACCAGATTACTGAGACTCACAGTCATCAGGTGCATTGCTTGAGATATTCCTCTCCCCCCCCAACCAAGAATAAGGCAAGATATGAGAGCTAAGGACTATTTCCAGTGTTATTTGACACACAGGTTTGGAAGTTGATGCATGTGGTATTCTGTGTAATGATCAGGATTTGAATGAACAGGGGATGAATTTCATGCCTCAGCAAAAACATCCGTGATGAATATGGAATATATTCTGCATATCCTCTCAACCAATACCTGATGTCCTGTACTGCATCCACGCTTCTAGCACCCACTATGGAATTGGTCTTATTATTGGGAAATTCTGTTCTGGGAAATTGCACTATTGGACAGTTTTTCCCCAGAATCCTGTGTGAATTCATGGTCTGATCTATAAATCTGTTTAGCTTGAGAACTCTGGCTTAATTATTTGGCATTTCTTGTGTAAAAAAAAAATAAAATACAAAAACAACTGCCGTTGAGAAAAGGTTTTCAACCAGTTAAAATGTTTGTTTTTTTCCCTAACCACAAGAATGTGGATTCTTTGTTTCTTTTCATTTTATTTTTGTTTCTATATGAAAACAGCTCAATCCTATTTTGAAATTCAGAAATAAAACTAACTACAGTGGGACCTTCTTCAAAACAAGTATACCTAGGATTGCAATTTGAAACACTCTTGCGGGGTATTAACCCCTTTGTATTTACTGTGACTGACCTCTGAATACACTTGCATAAGATTAAGCTATCTTTTCTCATACTTACACTTTTAAGATTCTAAAACAGTGGTTCTCAAACTGTGGGTTGGGATCTACCAGTGGGTCGAAACCAGATTTTTGGTGGGTTGTGAAACTGACAAGGAAAATGCATTAAGCACTATGGAAAATGAAACTGAGTCACACATGAGCTCATGAATAGTTGACCATGCCTCAGCTCTTATCAAAGGCCAGGTGAAGGGGAACCTTAGGCTACCATAAATGTCCTGATCTGATGAATGTGGAGCTCAGCAAATGCTCCAGAAAGCCTACCTCATATTTAAAAGGATAAAAATGGAAGCATGAGCAGCTGGTAAAATGAAACTTTTTTCTGGTCTCATAAAGCTAGGTGGATCCCAGTAGAGTGCCACTTTAAAAAGTGGATCTTGGTGCTAAGAATTTTGAGAACCACTGTTCTAATACATGGCTATGGATGCTAGTGTGAAGCTTAGCAAATAGCAGAAGATTATTTGTAGAGACACATATCCTTAGACCTTAGTTGTAATAAAGGTATAAAACTTAAATCATCTTCAATTTCAAAATCTGTTGGCATTTGGAGAGTTCTGCTCACTTTTTACCTTGCAGTGAACTGCGTATTGCCGCTGATTCATAGAGTGTGTTTCTGCATAGGATGAAGGTTGACACTTGTAGTGACTTCTTTCAGAGAGAAACAACCTTACCAATTGGCCATGAAGATGAACCAAGGAAAAACTTTGTTAACTGCCAGTGCAAAATCTTCCCACTCTCACACAATACCAGAGCAAGACTCAGCCTTGCAAAAACACATAAAACTATGTTTTTTTCTTCCTGTTCAACTAACAACCCAATCCTATGCATGTCTACTCAGAAGTAAGTCCCATTATAGTCAATGGGGCTTATTCCCAAGTAAGTGTAGATAAGATTGCAACCAAACATTTTCAGAACTGCAGTTCTTCATCTCTCCAAAGTCACTAAGGGCACAATCCTAACCCCTTATGTCAGTGCTTTCCAGCACTGACATCAGGGCAATGCAACTCTGAGGTAAGGAAACAAACATTCCCTTACTTTGAGGAGGCTTCTGTGAGTGACACTCAACTTTGAGAATGCAGCACACGTCCCATTGGCACTGCTATGCCAGTGCTGGAAAACACTGACATAAGGGGTTAGGATTGCGCCCTAAGCTTCCAACTACCACTCTTTTGAAGACATTGTTTAATTGGAAGTTATATGATCCTGACTTTCAAATAACAGTTACATTGCCTCTGTCTACTAATAACAGCGGCGATAATTAAAGAATCCACCTGCAGTTCCTGCTCTCCCCAAGTCAACCTCTGTTCTGTTGTCCTGTTACTGCTTTACCAGTCGAGCAAGATGGCAGAGAAAATTCCTCTTCTTTTCCACAGGCACAGAAACAGTTTTACTCTGCTGATAAGATCAGAGCACGTTTGCTCCTAGCCAGAATCCAGACTGATAAAGCCAGTTTCCCAGATTCTTACATGCTCCAACTTGATAAGAAACCAAACTAGAAGTGCTGTGGGAGCTCTGCAATTGGAACGTGCAGTCTCTTTTTTTTCCAACAAGCTGCTGCATTCACTGTATATGTGAGAGTGATTTGGACGGGAGCCGTGGCTTGGAGACTGTGTTTGTTTTTTAACCCTTTGCCCTGGGCTAATTTGTCAATTGAGTTCCAACACATTGCCTCCTCAGAGCTACTATTCTTAGCTGTGGAGGAAAAGTTTTACAAGCACATCCTTTATGCCCCCTCCATTTTCTATTCTGTAGCCATTAGCAGCTGGGGAGAATTTGGATTAGGGTCATGGCAATGGGGGAAACCATTAGAAGTCCCTTCCACTTGTGCAGTGACAGAATCCAAACCAATTCCTGAAGGCTTTACAAAATAGGAAGATAAGAAAAGCCCTGCTGGATCAGGTCAAAGACCCATCCAGTCCAACATCCTGCCTTCCACTGTGCTCTGGGAAGCCCACAAGCAGAGGAAAAGGTATACTCTTATCATTACTCCCTGCAACTGGTTTTCAAAGGTACTCTGCTATGGAGTCTAAAGGTAGCATCAAGGCTGGTGCTATCATGGCAGCCACCCTCGAGTACAGATCTCAGAGGGGTGCAGGACTGAACCTTGAGGGGCACAGTTTATGCAGCTTAGCTTTTTTTGACCCATGTTATAATGCAACTGACAATTTATATTTTTTATTTTAAGATAAATATCATAACACTGCTATGGCATATAATTAATTCCAGAAAGTCTTATGAAAAATGTCTATACCTTTTTATTTATCCATTTTATTTATCCGTTTTCTTTTTCTTTTTGACATTTAGTGATTTTTGGGGGAGGCTAAGGAAAAAATCTCTTGTTCAGTAGTTGTTCAGAAGCTGGCAACGTGTGGTGTTTACAGCTTCATATGTTGCATCATTTTGTCTTCAAGCGAGTAGCAGTTGCTTGTGCAGTTTTTGCATAGCGTTTATTCTGAGCAATTTCTAAGATTTTGGTTTTATATTTTGGAGAATTTTATCACTGTTAAAGATAAAATTGAAGTTGGCAATTTGGGGGGAGGTCGCAAGTTAGCCTTGCCTATGGTGGAAAATAGCCTGGCACTGTCTGTGGGTAACATGGGGGTTCCAGTTATGGAAGTCTGATTTCCTGTGCAGTTTAACTTGATGTCAAGGATCCGAGGATGGAGCTGTTTGAATGAAAGGGTGAGTCTTTGCAAATAGGAGCAGGCTTCATTCTCAGTGTCAGGAACCAGCAAGGTTAGGAAGGAGCTTCCATCTTAATGGCATCACTAAGTGCACCCTTCTGTGACACTTCTGAAATGAGGGGTGAAACCTGCCTTCCACCCTGATATGGGATGCCCCGGCCTCCAATGTCAAGGATCCTGCAGAGGTTATGATGAGTTTCTGTGTACATGGTGCATGCCCAGGATTTAATGCAAGCATACAAGATCTTCCCACAAATATACATACGCCTTCCCTCATAGTGCTACTATTTTATGTTTGCCTTGTTTATTTTTGATTGAGGTTGGTAATAAAGGATGCATATTTAAGTTGCAGCACATTGAAGTACATTCTTGAAGTGCAGCAGCTCACTTCTTTTTGTGCAAATAATCACTAAATTGCTTGCAGGATGCTTTGATCATAGGTTTTGCTCACAATACTGAGTCATATGCAGAGTTAGATGCCATCATTGAGCCCTAGATTTACAGGGCTCTGCAAGTCTGCTTGTATTTTAAACCCTTCCAAAAAGAGTCCCACACTTTTTGAAGGTGATTCATAGATTCCATACATTCTGCTGCCAAACTGGTCAACCACAGTGACAATGTATGAAACAGGAAACAGAAACAAGTCCTCCTTTGGAGTCAGACTCTGCATTGGTGGTGCACGGGAGTGCAGCTGTAGTTAAGGTTTGGATTAGTGCTTTTGCTTTAATGAGACATAGACCACTTTCCATTTTGGCAACCACAAAACATAAAAAGAAATTGAAAATAGCAAGAAAGCCTTATTTATTCACAATGTATAAATAACATTGTTATTCCCACATAACATGGGTTCTATTACTTCAACCTCTGCTTTTGGGGTGCCATTGATCCGTTTTCAGTAATATATTATTTCATTTATACCCCAGCTTGCTTCCAAGGTAGAACTCAATGTAGTGTGCAGGGGTTTCCGAGGTAGTCTCTCATTCAGGCACTGATCAGACTCCAACTTGTTTAGCATCTGCAAGGTGACTGCATTATGTGCCCACAGACTATCTTTTGAGTACTGTTGACATATTCAGTAGGCAGACATTCCGCAACATGCTCCCCTCCCCCCATCTGTAGTAGTGCCTTTAGTGCTGATGGTGAGGGGTGGAGAGAGCCTTGCAAGACCAAACCTGTGTGGGAGAAGGCCAGGAAGCTGCTTTCACATGGCACTTCCTGATAGACCTGGTGAAATCCATGCAGATATGGTTTGGTCAATTGGAAAAGATATCTTTGGGGACTGAGTCCTTCTTTGTCATGTTACTGCTGCAAGACTAGCTCTTCACTTCAGGATGGTGCATGCGTATGCACACACCCCTGTAGCTATCTGTGTGTATACTGTACATCTTAAACTGAGCTCTAGCCTGTGGTTGACTCCCATATAAGCCAAGTTACAAGCAAGGGGATTTTTTTTAACCCTTGTTTCCCCATGGTGAACAGCAATGGAGGGTTTTGTAGAGTTTCTGTCTCAAATGCTGATTAGTATTTGCTTGTCTCTTAGCTTGTGCATGGGAATTATCAACTGAGATGCATAAGGGGAAATTTTCTACAAGCCTCTGTTATACACACTGGAGGGAAAGGGGATTCACAAATACTGTGTGTGTATGTGTAAACTCAGAATCAAGGGGCAAAGTGGAAAGTGTTGGAACAGACACGATCCCCAGATTTCCAGTTGCTTATTCCTAATTTGTTTTCTTTTCATAAGAGCTTCCAGATTTCTACTTTATGTAGTTCGTTGAATTGTAGTGTACATTTCAGTTTGCCCAGACAAGGTTATGCACTCGGGGAAGAAGGGTTAGAGTTGAGCAGTTGTTGTCACTCAGTGGAAGAACACAGACGGTATGTGGCACGCAGAAGATCCTGGGTTCAATTCCTGACTGAGTAACTCTTTTATACTTCAGAAGGTATACTACATTTAAGGTAGTTGTTCTCTGTATTGATCTGGCCAACAATGACATTCCTGGTCTCTTTTCTGCCTGGGGCCGCCACTCTTTTTACTGCCCCTGACCCAGAAGTAATTGTGGTGATGTCATCATGTCACTTCATTCACTTCTGGAACCATGCCAGGAGTTCAACCCTCTGCTGGTGTATTTCTGCTCTGGGATGTCCCCTTCCTCTCCTCCATGGAGAGGAATGCTGCAGCCCAGGATGCCACAAAATCACACCAGGAGTCTCCTGGCATGCTGCTGCTCTGGGGCACGTCTTTTGTTTCCTTGAAGGAGACAAATGACATGGCCCAGGCCCCAGGGTGGCGCGGAATCACACCTGGAGGGCTGCCTCTCCAGGCGTGATGCCGCTCTGGGCCATGTCTTTCATTTTTTCCAAGGAGACAAAAAACATGGCCCAAAATCGAGGCTGGAGTAGCTGTGAGTTGTGGCCACTCCAGCTGCTATTCAGCGCTGTTCTGGGCCACGCCCTCCTCCCGTCCTTTATAGGAGGAGTGGAAAGAGGCAGTTTAGAGCGGCAGTGTGTTGGGAATTGTGACTCTCAGGAAAGGCCGTTGCAAACTCACCAGTCCCGGTGCCCACAGAGGCATGGGAAGACTGGTGCACATCCTTGCGCCAGCCTTTCTGACTTGATTGGAGGCGTAAGCATGCTTTATGGCATGTTTGCGACCCTCCTGGGCCAGCGCAAGGGATTTGCTCTGGCCCAAGGGCGCTTTAGGATTGAGCCCTCAATCATTCTTTGCACTGCCAATCAAAATGTTGGTTAGTGCTCCTCATAAGTTTATTTTTATGATTTGAGGCCTCCTTGTTCTTCATCCCAGGGAGCCAAGCTTTCCTCTGAATATATTCTAATTCCTTAATTGTTTTAGGCATCTCTGTGCTTTCATTGCCACATCCTCTTATGCGACTCCTTTCATGATCATCAGCCTCATCACTCCTGTTGCTGTGGTATTTATGTTAAATACAGCAGATGAGCCCTCAGGGCTACAAGGAGAGGGGATGCTGTTGATACGCAAGGGCTTTAATGAAATGGAAGTAAGCTCTGTGCATTAATAGATTTATGGAGGAACTGGCACTGTTATATAATAGACAAGAACACATTAGCAGAGAACTGAAGTATTGTGTTGGTTAAAGATTGCTGTGGTGAACTTGCAATTGGGCTTAAACAGGCTTTCTCAGAAACCTGCTAAACAGCACTTACTGTAAGTGGCAAAGTGACATAATTGCAAATGGAAGTGTTATTTTAAAGTTGTTTATCTCCAAGACCACAGATGGCTGACTCGCATGGCAGATATGGTGGCTGTGGAGCAGGAAATACGTGGGAGACCCAAAAAGCCAGCCTCCTTTGCCTGGCATCTCATCTAGTGTCTTTTCAGTGACCTGCAAAAACCTGTTTATTTTTCTTGACCTTTTAATTGATGTTGCTATTAACTTCTTATGCCACTGACATGTTGTATTAAAATTTCTGTTTTATAAGCCGTGTGTGTGTGTGTGTGTGTGTGTGTGTGTGTAAAAATGGCCTTTGCCCGAAGAGAGAATTTAGGTGGGGCCTCGGTATTTGCAGGGGATCTGTTCTCAGACCCCCTGCAGATACCAAATATCGCAGATAATCAAATCCATGATTATTTTTGGCCCCATAAGCCCTCCCAAGGGGACCAGAGCTGCACTTCAGTCCCATCCAGAGGGCTTTAAACTGGCCATTTCAGCCGAAAAATACTACTTCTGGAAACCCACGGGAAACCGGAAGTGACCTTTTAAAGCCATATAAGGCATTCTGAGGCCTGGGGCCAAGAGAGTTTCAACATGGGTCCAGAGAACCTGTGTTGAGTCAGATCCATGGATACACAATCCACAGATAGAGAGGCCCCACCTATACAGTCTTCCCAAACAACAGACTAGATTTCACAAACATCAAGCACATAAAAAATCTTCATTTGGTGACGTGGAGCCTCTGAGTGCCTCATGGCTTTTTACAATTTTTCTTTGCTGTATCAGTTCCCCCACAGGAAAAGCAGTGCTGCATGTCTTTAGGGAAAGGCCTAGCTGTGCAAAGACATATTATAGTAATTAGGGTTTCTTCTGCTGTACTAGAAATGCTTGCCTTCGGTGCCAGCCGAGCCCTTGCTTTTGCCCGTGTTCTAGTAACCTTGCAATTGTTATCTTTGAGATGTTTTTTCAACAGAATTATTACAGATTGTCTCGAAACCTGTACCTGAGAGAGAGAGAGAGAGAGAGAGAGAGAGAGAGAGAGAGAGAGCCATTCTGAGCAGTTGGTTGTTAATGAATTTGAACCTCTGAGCAGCATTTTTCTTTTCCCATCTTTGTCCTGTGAGAAGCATGTGCAAGAAGGCAGCTAGAAAAACAAAGACGTGTGTGCATTGGGAGGTGGGGCAGTTTAGTCTCATTGTATCAGGGAGAATGCTGTTCTTTTTATTTCCTGCTGCAGTTAGTGTGTAGCTACATTCATTGCTGTAGATCTAAGAACATAAGAACAGCCCCACTGGATCAGGCCATAGGCCCATCTAGTCCAGCTTCCTGTATCTCACAGCGGCCCACCAAATGCCCCAGGGAGCACACCAAATAACAAGAGACCTCATCCTGGTCCCTCCCTTGCATCTGACATAGCCCATTTCTAAAATCAGGAGGTTGTGCATACACATCATGGCTTGTACCCCGTAATGGATTTTTCCTCCAGAAACTTGTCCAATCCCCTTTTAAAGGCGTCCAGGCCAGATGCCATCACCACAACCTGCGGCAAGGAGTTCCTCACACCAACCACATGCTGAGTAAAGAAATATTTTCTTTTGTCTGTTCTAACTCTCCCAACGCTCAATTTTAGTGGATGTCCCCTGGTTCTGGTGTTATGTGAGAGTGTAAAGAGCATCCCCCTATCCACTCTGTCCATCCCCTGCATAATTTTGTATGTCTCAATCATGTCCCCCCTCAGGCGTCTCTTTTCTAGGCTTCCTAGACTTATCTACCTTCCTTGACTCATCTGCAGTGCTGGCCTTTTATCTCATTGCAACTAATGTTTGTAGGGCCAGTTTGGGCGATGCTGTCATGACTTTACCCCATGTTTTTGAAGTAGGTTTATCAGTGCATGGACAGGAGTGATTCAATCAAACTGCCCCCTTCCCTGCAATTGTGGAAAGTGTCCTGAACTCTCCCAAAAGGGGAAGGAAGGGATGGAGCAAGTGTGAAGGTGCTTATCCCTTATCACATGGGGCCAATCGGACACTAAGGGTGCAATCCAAACTGAACCTTGGGCCGACGCAAGTTCCTTGAACCAGCCTGGGAGGATCGCAAATGTGCCTTTGGCACATTTGCGCCTCCTTATGAGGAAGCCGTGTTGGCGCATCCAGATGCGCTGAAACATGGAGGCTGAATCCAGCCTCAGGGGTGGCTTCCCCACCGAGTTTTGTGTCTGCCCAAGAGGAAAAGTTAGGCATGGGGGAGGTGGGGAAGGAGGTGATCCTGGGCGAGGGGGAGGGCAGGTGGTGGGTGGCCCTGGGAGCAAGCAGGCAGGCAATGGGAAGCGAGGCTGGGATCCAGCAGTTATGCCAGATCCCAACCCTCATTCCTGGGGAGAATGGAATGACTTCAAGCCGCTCCGCTCTCCTTGGACTTGTGCCAACTCCAGAGGTGATGCACGTCCGAGGAGTCTCATAGGGGCCAGCAGCCCTTACCCAGGGTTAGGGGGAAAAGTTTCCCCTTGCCTCTGGCTAAGCCACTTCTGGCCACAATCCTGCACTGGATACAGCACAAGCCTCCTGGTTTGCCTGTTTCAGTGCAGGATAGGATTGCACCCTAAGAGTATCATCTCATCCAGTCCATAATCTCTAGCTCATTTGTGTGGCATCTTTAATGAGAGTTTTAGTGGAGTGGACAGTGCAGTTCCCCTCTGAAATTTGGCTGGATGCATCAGTCCTACTGGGTGGAGTGATTTTTCTGTTTTTGATCTAGTCATTAAGGCATGATGTTAGTCAATGGGTTCCTGTGACCTGATCTCAATAAATAGTTTAAACTTACCTACACTGCTGTGTGCTAGTCTGAGGGCCTGGGCGTCTGAGAGAACTTCTGTTTATTAAGAACAGTTCACAGTAACATAGTCAACTAGTGGCATGCCTTACTAACAAGTCTGCATATCCAGAAGTAGAGCAGAGTTCTGTCCAGTAGGACTGAACCACCCAGCCAAGTATCAGAGGGAAACAGGACTGTTCCATCACAGTCCACCTCAAGACTCACTAAATTAACCACACTTTTCCACTCCTGAAACGAGTCTTTTGACCCAACCCTAACCGGACCTTGTGCCACTGGAACAAGCATTCCTGTGGTGTAGGGCACTTTCCATCAATCACAAAATGCTACCACCGTAAACAGCAAGCGACTGGTTCTGCAAACCAGTGGACAACAGATGCCTGCTGGTACCAGTAAGTTAATGCAGAGGGTGGGAGGGTGGTGAGTGGAATGGGTTGGCGATGGAGGCAGGGAGGAGTACAGACTGGTGCCTTTGTACTCCATTATGCATAATGTCCATTAATAATGAAATAATAATTAGATGATGATGATGTGTTTGCACCATTGCGACTTAAGTATTTGTAAAATCAAGGAGGGGTGATTAAAAACTATTTCTTAGCAACATTTCTGTAGCAATTATAAATCGCTGTTCTTTATCTTCAACTCAAAAAATAATTTGTTCTCATAAATAAGCCTTATTGTGTGCCACTGCTTTGTACCCACTTCCAAAATTGTTGTAATCTGAGATTTGGATGTATTTGGAAACCTGGGAATTTAAAGATACTGTGTTAGCAGGGAATACAGTCTTTTGGGTGAGTTGAATGGATGTTTGACTTTCTTGGAAGAAGGACAGTTAAAGCCTAACAGAGTGAGTTCTGTGCTGCTCTCCCTCATGAGACAACTTGAAGAATTCATCTTGTGGATGTCAGTCCACCTTTGTAATGCACAAAGAAATTGGATGGTCAGCCATGCTACATGTCATGTGGTATCCTGTTATCAGTGGAAAAGGCCGTTTGGTCAGATTGGAGATGTGGTCAAATTGACCAGACTGTCTTTCCTAGACATGTCTTTCATTTGAAAAGCTACAACCTTATCAACAGCTTGGAGTCCCAGCATCTCTTTCTCCAGTTCTAAAATCAGTAAACCATTGTTACTTGTCAGTCAAGGTGGATTCATACAATTAACTTTTCCATTGCAAGTATGTGTAGGAGATGTAGATGTATTGCTGAATATCTTAGTTATTGTTTTCCAAATAAATTAGAGTCCTATAAGTCCATGAATCGTGCAGGAGAAATATATAATTATAGAAAGACAAGTTGACGCCTGTTTCTTAATTAATCTCATCCTAAAAGATAATAACCTTTGTCCTAGTGACTTAGAAATGTCTCACTGTGTTCAATGGGCCTCACTCCTGGGCAAGTATAGGATGGCACCCTAGTTTTTAATAGAAGCTAGTCATATATGTAGTGCAGATTGCTGCCTCGGCCTTGGAGTTATTTACAAGGTATAGGTTTATGTTCAAGGTGGCATTAAGTAGTTAAGGGCTCTTCTTCACCAGAATACTACTTCAACAGTATTCACTCATTGTCACTACTCTGAGCAGTGAGCAGTTTTTTTTATGTGTACACTCTACCTTTTCTTCTTCATTAAACTCAGTGTGGCATTCATGGGGTCCTCAGACAGTCACCCCTCCAGAGCTAACCACAGTCAGTTCACTGAGAGCAGGCTAATGTAGAAAGGAAGAAGGTATGGCTGCAAGATCAAGTTAATCATTGCACCTTTAGGCACATTTTATTAAAGATGTTAATTTAGGTTTATATCTTCAAATGAATAGCCTATGTTTCACTGGTTTTTCATAAAGAAGATCTTGCTGCATAGACTCTCTCTGACATGGAGAATAGTCTTCATGCTGTGTGAGGCCAGAGTAACATGTTACTGAATCCTCCCACGTGAATTTTAGTAGCATCCTTTAGGCAAGAGTCTCCGTGACTGTCGAAATCCTCTCATCTAATGAAAGTCCTTCATGTCCCAACAGGTGTCTGAAGTCTCATTAGAAATGAATGTGATGTCTGTATTTATTGTTGTCTGCCATGTTTTGAGGCCAAAAAGTAAATGCTACATTATGTATTTGTTTGGGTTTCCCCCCCTCAGTTTGTATCCTACTTTTTTTGGAAGAAAGAATGAAAGAAGCAAATAGCTGCATGGGAGACATGCTTTGCTTGTAGGTTCAGTTCTTAAGATCTCCAGTGGTAGGGCTGATAAATGCCTCTGCTGAGAACTGGAGGATTGTCTAAGTGGATAAAAGTGGGTTAGGTGGGCTAACTGCCTGCCTCAGCATGTGTCATCAATGGGCCAGCCCTGCTAAGTCACTTCAGTTTGCTGTTTTGGTTGTATTTGCACTGGGCTATCTTTTAAAGCCAAGGTAGCTTCAAATGATCAAAACTGTATACCTTACAAAAATAGAAGACAGGAAGAGGTCAGTTCCAATCTACTTTGTCTCTGCATTTTGAGCATTAGATAGCCATAAAACATTTCTGACACAGCACATGAAGGAGTTGTTCAAGTGCTTTCAAGCCATATTTATGTCCACTTACATAACGGTTGACAGTGTAGTGACAAACCTGATATGACTGAAAAAGATAGCCAGTGCAATACAACCAAAACAGCAAACTGAAGTGTGTTTGCAGGGCTGGCCCACTGATGACACAATTCATACACTTACATTGACTGGCAGGTTGCAGGAAGTAGTGCAGCAATTTTCAAACTCTCCGGGAGAGTTTGAGCCACTCTGAGTCCTTATGGGAGTGGGGGGAAGGCATCGACATGACCCCTAGGATCATGTCACTCAGGGGACCGCAGGGGCTTGACTGGACTTACCAGAGCCTCCTGCAGCCTCCCGGGGATGCAGGGAGCCCTGCGCGAGCGTTTGCAGGGCTCCCCAGGTCTTCAAAAGTGAAAGCGGAGCAATCGCATGCCACCTCCGCAAAACTGGGAGTGCGATTGCTGCACTTTCACTTTTAGAAGGCTGGGGAGCCCTGCAGAAGCTTGCACAGGGCTCCCCGCAACTCCGGGAGGCTGCAGGAGGCTCTGGTAAGTCCAGTCAAGCCCCTGCAGCCCCCTGCCTCCTCCCTGCCCCTTAAGGGGGTAAAGGCCAGGGCCCTCAGGCTGGGGTGTCGTGACACCCCAGTTTGAAAAGCCCTGGAGTAGTGAGTCAGCTTTGGTATGCTTTTCTGACCAAGTCTGCCACTGCCTGTCTCCAGCCTGGCATGGTTTGGAAGGCAGTGATCCAGTCTGCTTCCCTCTTACCTTGCCCCTTCCACACATGGTCCCTTTAAACAAAACCAGAAGTGTGGGATATGCTGGGAGTGCTCAAAGAAGGATCAAGGTGCAGGCATAAGGGGCCTGCTCACCACTTTCGATCTGGTTTATTCAACAGTAGCAGTTGTCCCCCTGCTTAGAGGTAAGGGGTAGGAAGAGGGTCAAGTGGCACAGTACCACCAGATCGCCCCCTTCCCACTAGCTGGAAGGATGATAAGGAGGCAGTGAAAGTGGTAGCAGCAAATTTCTGCACCTCAGGGACTACCTGCTCTCAGGCTGGGCCTAGTGTGTAGCGGCAAACTCATGCTAGAACCTTTTGGCCAAGATGAGGATGAGAGAAAGCAGAACGGTAGTTTGATATTGTTTTAATTTGCACCTCTCTGCTATTAACTGCTTTGAGTTCCTTAGTGGGGGGGAAAAAATGGGAGAGAAATGTTAAAAATTTTTTTTAAAAAGACAAGTTTTCTAAAAACTTGTAATGTTCCTTTCCTTGGATGGGTTGTTAATACAACATCTGGCATCTGTTTTCTGATATTTCCTTTCTGGATTTCTTAGTGCAAGACTTGAGAAAAATATATTTAAATATCCTGCCTTGTGCATTGAAATAATTGGGTTTGCTATGTCCTCATGGTTTCCAAACACCTGAAAAAATAGTTTCTTCATGCTTTCACACATGTTGCTGCAATCAGGAGAGCTAGAAACTAACTTAAGCAAAAGAAAATTGGAATCTTCCAGCTCTGACAAACACTTGGGGCACGTGCAAGGATGCCAGAAGTGAGAGGGTCTTCTAACCAGATGCTGCTGCATTAAACCAACTCAGACCATTGGTTCGTCTAGGTCAGTTTCGTCTACACCAAGTGACAGCATTGCTTCAGGTTTGGGAGGGCAGGACCTTTCTAAGTCTCACCCAGCATTGACAGGGGTTGAGGCTGGAACACTCTGCTTGCCAGCGTATGCTGCCCCACTGCACACACTGTGTAACATAGATCAAGTCATTCAGCTCACCCTTCATATATGCCTCATGTTGTATTAATGACCCTTCTCTCGGTTAAAAAGAAATAATATGCTTATGGCTTCTGTATATCCATTCTGTGCGTGAAAGTGAAAACACTCCGCTTTATTGTTTATATTACTCTGTTGGTATTGGTGGGCAGGCTTTTAACATGTGCTTATTCAATGACTTGCCTTTCAAAAAAAAAAAAAGAGAGAGAAATGTTTACACAGCCTAATGGGTGCAACCTGCAAGTGATACACTAATTACATTAAATACAGGTATTTATTTAACTTTGGTATCAGCGTTTATGGACTTGCCTGACTGCATTTTTTTAAAATGCCAAGATCAAGCACAGCGCTCACCAGAAGGTCATGACTAAGTGATGCATTTTCACTTTATATCCTTTTGATTGCACTTTCTCCAGTAAGACTGCCTTCCGTAACCTTAGTAAGCACTTTTTTCCTGTCAATTACCCACATTTCTGAAACACTCTTTTCTTTTCTTTTCTTTTCTTTTTTTTACTGGTTTCCACTACTTTTGTGCTTTTCCATTAGCATTTCCCAGTCCCAGCTGTGTGCAGACAGTGCCATTCTATTTTTACTGCTGATTTCAGCTGATTCTAATTAGAAAACCCATACAGTGATTACAGTCTTGCTAGCAGTGTGGTCAGATATAAAAGAAGAGGGGAAGTGAAAATATCTGCAGTCTATTTTAGGGAAGGAGTTAATTTGAGCTGTGTTGTGTGACTATAAATTCCAGCCTGAGAAGCAAGCAACATTTTGTTTTCCCAAAACCAGAAAAGAAATAAGACTGTGGTCATTTTCATAAATGATGGCTAAAGTGTTTCTTGGAGGCTGACATTGTGAGCACAGAGGACAGAAAGAGCAAGGGAGACATTTTAAAATCAAATGTATATTCTACTCAATGCAGAATGAAAATAAACTGGTTCTAAATGGTATGGTTGTCTGAAGGTGATTTCCCACCCCAAATGGATAAGACCGCCCCTTTCCCAAGCAGTTGGGGTGAGAGGGCCTAATCGACCCTCTCTTTTTCCCCTGAGACAGTCCCCCATCCCAGACAGGCCAGTTTTGGACCTAACAAGAGAGACCCCAGACTAAATTTCAAAAATGCAAAGCTTCAAGTACTTATTTTTCAAAGACATTATTTTTGAAGCAGCACATTAGATTCTTGTTTTAAATTATGAGATCATGTTCCTCTTACTGGAAAGACTCTTTTCCATTCTTAATTATACATTTTAAAATTAGATTATCTCAAGACTTACTGATGGTTTTTGCCAAGATCTACCTCTGGTTTTATGTAATTACATTTGGATGATATTGCACAGCAGGTCCAGACTCCCATCACATTATAGCTAGAATCTGAAGACTGAGTTACTTGTTTATATTGCCTCTTGGCATTGACCCACTTGTTGGCTTACACTTTTCACCTATATTCCAGAAAAGTTTGATCTCAGAGGACTGGGATGACCTTCTTGTCATGTTGATTTTAATAGAACCTTCAGGCGAGTAGCAAAATTTTTGCAGAGCTAGGCTTGTAAGTGACAACACAATAAGGTAAATTAAACAAACCTCACTCAAAGAAAGGATTAACTCTGAAAATAAAGACCACCACTACAACTGGCAGTAACTTATTACTTTATTCATTTATTGCAATGGGTGAGATAAAATGAAACTGTATGTGCTTAACCTACATAATGGTTTTAACTTCCAGACTACAGGATATAAACCATAGTTTAGAGAGCTACTCTTATTTTTCCAGAGGTCTCAGCTTCACTCTTGCCTCTACAGTGCAGCAGCCCCTTGAGCAGATCAACACCCCCAATGGTGGTTTACTAATTCTCTATGAATTCAGGCAGAAAAAGGAAACCACAGGTGGTACAAAGTGTGGTTTACAAACCAGCTTCCAACTGTGATTTCAGGTCCTGGTTTATTGGTTCCAATCAAACCACATTTTATGGGCAGGTCGGGTTCAGATGCAACACAAAACCATGGTTTAGCTAAGGAAATCATGGTTTCACATGAAGTCTACACTTAAAGAATGTTCAAACAGGATTCAAGTGACCAGGTCAAGGTCAGCCAGGAAACCACATGACCAAGTGGGTTTGAATCCCCGCATGTTTGACAGTCATTCTAACAGATGGGAGCAGTGCATTCTGGGCTATTCATACCTGTTTCCTGCCTATTAGATCCACGGTGTCTCCAAAAGCATTGTTTTCATGTTGCTATACTCTGAACACAACACAACATTGGTGCGTATTCTCTGAAAAGTGATTGTATTGTTCAGTATTCAGTCAGGATTATTTGCAAGATCCAAAATGTGGCTTTAAGAAGGACATTTGCTCTTGGGTCAAATATTTTTTGTTTCTTCTGAGCCCTGCCAAAGTGAATAGCCAAGGCTTTGTTTGAAACAGGGTGTGGTCCTAAAATTTGTTTTCACAGAGTAGGCCTGATGTGAATATTTGAGTTGTGAAGCCAGTGTTTTCCAAAGTCAGTGGCAGTACTGAACATTATGTACATGCGGGGCTGGCCTAAGATCTCCTGCTGTCTGTGGTAATATGCCAAGTGCTGTCCCTGCCCTTACCAAGAGATGTGCCAGCTTCTGCCCCTCCCAGTGGATTCAAGATGGGAGGACAGAGTTGAACACCTCCTACCAATCTGCTGCCAACTGTTTCAGCTGGCTTCATGGATGGACTGGCCCTGTGATAGATTGTAACACAAAGAGTGACAATATGTTGCAAGTTGAACAAGGACTGTATCTGTATTGAGCAAAGATTCAGCACTGGTCAAAATGGGCTATTTGCCCCGTACCTTGTTTTTGATGCATCTGTTTCTAAAAAATCCCTTCCGCATGAAAAGGCTGCCTTCAGAGAGGCAGATCTTTGTTTATTACTTCTAGTACTTATGAAGGTTGCAAGCTGTCAGGGGATTCTTAAAGAGGCCACTTGTAATCGCTGTGCATATTGAATGCAAGATAATTGTTAGAAGGGTCAGTGAAGCAAGAGTTGATGTCACTCACTAGCAATGCGCAAGTAATTAATATTGTTAATCAACACTGGAAGCCTGATAACTAAATCCACCCTAAGAGAAGGGCAAGAGCTACCTGATAAGTATTGGGTGTCACAGCTACAAAGGATACTTTAAGCAAACAATAATTGCCAAATACAGTTATCAGCCCCATTAATTGAACACTGTCAACATGCTTTCAACTTTTTTTAAAGCTGGCCAGACTTATAATGAAAAGTTTATAATTGTTTATGAAATCTTGTGCCTTGTTTCCCTAGTTGTCTGAATTAATTGTTAATGTTTAGGTCTGTTATTGTGTATTTGAACTAGTTGTCAATGCCATGTTCAATTGTTAAAAATTCTTGATGGTACAAGCTGAGGTGTGACTCCTCAGAAGGAAGCTCCATTGAATTTAATGGGACTCACTCTCAGGTAAATGTTTATAGCAGTGGTTCCCAAACTGTATGTCATGGTGCCTGAGAGTGCTGTGGCAATCTCACAGGGGTGCTGTGCCCCAGCAGCCTCATTTTCTCTCTGGGGTACTGCCATCTTGGAGCATGTGAGATCTCACAGGATCCAAGATGGCAGCATCCATATTCCTGGCTCTTCCAGGCACCACTGTCTTGGATTGAGCAAGCTCTCACATGATCCAAGACAGCATCACCCAGAAAAGCTGAGAAGAAGAGCCTGACGTAAAAGAAGGATGCTGTGACCACAGTAAATTAGGGAGCCGATGGTGTATAGGATTGCAGCCCCAAGAGACTCAAATGTGTTGCTCCTGAAATCAAGCGTTGTAGTTGGTATTGATGGCTGTTCGGGAGCCATGAACTAGCCCTTGCATTGCCCTGGCCTTCCATGTGAATCTTAACTAGGCATACAAAATGTCTCCACTGCAGTGTGCCAATGGAGTGCTTTTTTGGCACAGTTTGTATCTGGTTTCACATGACGACAGACATGTGCATCACTGCTTACACTGGAGTAGCACACTTTCAAAAAAAATAAGTAGATGTGGCTTAGTGACCATCTAGCTCCATTATAAATAGAGGTGTTTGAAAATGGTGATACTTTACTGTTAGCTGATTATGTTTAGTAAGACTTAGGACCCAATCCTGAATATAGTGTGTGCCAGCTTACTGCCAGTGCACCCTGTTGCAAAGGTGCCATAAAGCACATTTGCAAGCCCTTAGCACCAGTGAAACACTGGTGCTCCACTGCTCTGCAGTCACCCAAACTGCTGGGAAGTGGAAAGGGAGGTGGGGACATGGGGGGAGGTGGGAAGAAGGCGTTTCAGGGCGGGGAAGAGGTGTGCCAGGGAAGAGAGAGAGGTAGAAGGAAGGCAGGACCAGTGGAGCTCAACTCCACCGGATCTTGAGCTCCATGTCAGGCTGCGTGGCCCAACACAGAGGCTCTTGATTCTATGGCAGCCCAAGGGCTGCTGCAGAATCGAGTAGCCCCATTGCGGGGCTACTTCCCTTCCCCTAAGGAGCCACTGGTACAGGATGCCATAGCAGCTGTTTCAGTGCTGCAGCAGTCTCGGCGCAATAGGCAGCTTAGAATTGGGCTGCCCAGCTGTAAACGTATCTTACTCACCAGAAACACCTGCTGGCTCTAACAATCAGGCCACAGTCCTAAGCACCCTTGCAAGGGAGTAATTCCCATTGCACTCAGATTTACTTTCCAGTAAACATGCTTGAACTCCTGCAGTACATCTGGGTACTTCAAATTTTTAATTTCTAGATTACACATTTATTATTACATCCGTACTGAGAAATTAAGCACAAGCAATCATTGTAAGGATCCTCTGTAGAAGCTTTTTTTGATGAATTCAGAATATCAGGATTCTGGTAAGCCTACAATTTGCATAAAAGTGCCTGAAAATTGTGTTTATACCATGTTGCTCACCCTGAATTTTGTTGCTGGCTAAAGTAGTACTCAGAAATAGCTTTATTTGATAAAACATAACTACCCACTCATAGTTTTGAGTAAACATTCCACATTTTTCAGGTTTTTGGGAACTGAAAAAAAGAACAAACAACAACAAATAAAGCAGGGGGTGTAGGAAATAAGCACTCTGCAGAAGCTGTACAAACCATCTTATTTTTCTGAGATACTGTAGTTTAACATTGTTATTATCAAACTGCGACCAAAAAGTTTCACCAGGGCTAAGGGACTGTAAAAGAGACATGATCTTGTCAAAGACACAACTGAAGCATGATAGCTGCAGGTATCAAGGGGAAAACAATAACATGGCTATGTCAGACAAGACTCCCTCTGTGCAAATGGAAAATTAAATGTACTGTGTTAAATGACGTCAGTCAATTTGTGTTATAAGGTCAGAGGAAATTGAAAAAGTAAATGTAAAAGCTAGTTAAATTTATATGAATATCCTCCCAGCATTTTCTCTCAGAACATATGTACTAACCTTACGATGCTGGGCTACAGAGATTCCCAAATGGAGGAAGTACCAGGCAAAGCAACAATAGAGCCACCAAAGAAAGCATGATGCTACTTATACACAAGTGTTCCTGGGAAGTCAATATGCACTGGGCCTGATAGGTGTCTTCTTGCGACACACCCATGCAGGCAGCGATCTCTGTACCAGCTGGCCACACACCCCAGTGTTGAGATGCCCATTGGCTATACACCTTGGCAGCCAAACATTTGATGGTGAGGGGTGCTCTCCACATAAAAGCTCCTCCGTGCACCCAGGAATGCTGATTAGGCATAGAGGAGCCTTACACATGTATGTATGTAGGGACCCTTTCTCACCAACACTGAATGTGTGGCCATCAGCAGGCATGTTGGCATGGGGGTTATGTACAGAAGGTACAATCCTGCTTTCTCACCATTTGTTTGCTAAATGAATGGGACAGGGTGTCATGGCAAGGTCACATAGGAATAACCACACTAAAAGTAACCCCATATCTGTTCTTTGAAGGCTACTGTAAGTCCTTCTGCACTATTACATCTTTCTCATGTGATTTTTTGGGGTTTAGGGGTGCCCTAAAGGAGGATCCTCTGTTGCTTACCATGTCAAAGAGGAAGAGCCCACAACTTTATCTGGGAATGTGATCTGGTTACCAAAAATTGCCTCAAGCAAGAAATTGGCAGGGGCACCCACCTCCATTGGTCCACTTGCCTCCTTCTACAACTACTCCATGCAATGGCATAGGGAGACAAAACAGAAAGGAAGGAATGTGGAGGAGAGAAGTGGGTGGGATGGGGTATCAGAGATACTTTCAATCGAGGGAGCGGGAGGAGGAGAGGCTGCCACATCACTAGGTGAGGGTGGGCAGCATTTGGCATCTTGCCTCAGGTTCCAGAAAGCCTTGGGCCACTCCTAGACTGGCTTTTTCATTGCACATGCTCTGTTGTAGATGGGCTGATCAATTGCACCTGGTCTGTTAGGTGTGATGGGCTGATTAACTGCACCTGGTTTGATGAATTACAACAATGTGCGGCGTAAAGAAGGCCAATTCTGTGCTTGGGATCATTAGAAAAGGTATTGAGAACAAAACGGCTAATATTATAATGCCGTTCTACAAATTGATGGTAAGGCCACACCTGGAGAATTGCATCCAGTTCTGGTCGCCACATCTCAAAAAGGACATAGTGGAAATTGAAAAGGTGCAAAAGAGAGCGATTAAGATGATTACTGGGTTGGGGCACCTTCCTTATGAGGAAAGGTTACGGCATTTGAGCCTACGGCATTTGAGCCTCCTCAGCCTAGAAAAGAGACACCTGAGGGGGGGACATGATTGAGACATACAAAATTATGCATGGGAAGCATAAAGTGGATAGAGAGGTGCTCTTTACACTCTCACATAACACCAGAACCAGGGGACATCCACTAAAATTGAGTGTTGGGAGGGTTAGGACAGACAAAAGAAAATATTTCTTTACTCAGTGTGTGGTCGATCTGTGGAACTCCTTGCTGCAGGATGTGGTGACGGCATCTGGCTTGGATGCTTTTAAAAGGCGATTGGACAAGTTTCTGGGGGGAAAATCCATTATGAGTTACATGTCATGATGTCTATGTGCAACCTCCTGATTTTAGAAATGGGCTATGTCAGGTTGCCAGATGCAAGGGAGGGCACCAGGAGGCAGATCTCTTGTTATCTGGTGTGCTCCCTGGGGCATTTGATGGGCCACTGTGAGATACAGGAAGCTGGACTAGATAGGCCTATGGCCTGATCCAGCGGGGCTGTTTTTATGTTCTTAATTACAACAGTTCCCTTGAGTCTGGGCTGTAGACTGTATCCCTTATGGTCCTAGGTCCTGTATCCCTAGGTCCAATGAACCTAGCAAAGGAGCCTCTATCCAGGAAATCCCATTTGTATCCTTTCACTGTGTGCATGTCAGCCTTCTCTAGTTATGGCTTTGGGATGGGTGGAGAGTTTGGATCATGGTGCGATGAACGGCCAGGAGAGCCTGGCTCAGTGGGCATACCCAGACAGTTTCTGCATCCGTTTCTTCACCAGAGCAGCATAAGACAGGATCACATGAGGAACAGCAACCACATTTCTCCCACAATCTAAGAATTGGCCCCAAAGGGCATGCCTAAGTGGGGTTACATCATTGCAAGTTAATGTGTGATTTTTAAAACGGAAAGTTGGCTTAGCTCTGCAGGGTCATTTTGCAAGTACTGTACTGAGATAAAACACCAGCAGATCTGTCATGTCAGGAGTATTTTGGATTTAACACCAGTTTTTGTAACAGTCCATTATCTGGAATGCTCTAGCAGTCTTGATTTATCTACTGCTTCCTGTCTTGGACTTTATAGAGTTCTGTCTTTGTATACAGAATTACAGCAAGTTACATAGTGCTTGATGTCGATTCCTCTTTTGTTTCTATTCATGTACAACTGTGAGCACTGACTGCCAGATCTCCACCCAGAAGATGGATTTATTAAGGAGGATTTTCCTAACCAGAGAGAATTTTTCTGAACACCCTCTCTTGTGTTAGTTTGTGATTAAATGATTGTTTCTCCTGTTTTGTATCCCTTTTGGGAGACACATTCTTGAATTCAACAGTGTATCTTCTGTTGTCAAAAGAGCTGCACTCATTTAGAAAACCATACTAGTTATTCATGGTTTTCTTATTTTTTAGTGCTCTTCTTCCAGTCTGTACTGTATTAGGAAATTGCATGGTGCAAACTCTCCCTTACTGTTCTTATGAGACACTGCTAATTGTCAGAAAGAAATGTCATCTTTTGTATTTTCTTTTTTCCATTCCTTTGTTACAATAATACACCGGAAACAAAATGATCTAAAAAAGAAACACATTTCCCCTCCAGCTTTGCAGATTAAAAAATTGCCCTTGCAGATTATAATTAACTTCCCCAATTAATCAATATCATCTGTAGTTGGCTAATCTATGAACTATTCTGATCAGTACTGGCTGATCATTGGTCCACATAGCCAATTCTACTCTGACTAGTGGTCTCAGTCTGGGTTCTTTCCCTGCATGTCCATGTTGGCAGTATTGGAAAATCATAGAAAATTGATGGAAATAATAACAATTGACAAGGAGGGAACAGAATATACCCACATCCTTACAACCAATGTTCTCAGGCATTACAGTTCCTTATATATTTGAGCCCATCTCTCCAAACTTAGAAAGCCAGTTCAAGGGTGACCAGGTTTGCTGTCATCCAGATCCTGGGTTTTTGTTTGAAACAGTTATATTTAATTTAATTTATATAATAGATTAATATTCCATCCTTTCTCTTAAAAGCTAAGACGCCCCAGGCAGCATCCTGCCTTTTAGCACCATGTGATCTTACAAGAAGTTTGCAAGAATATAATTAACAACATTGACACAGTGGCATCCCTAGGGGATGCAGGGGCTCTGGGCTGCACCAAGTGAAGCGCACAGGGGTGTGTGCACCACTACTGGCCAAAATTTTTTAAATCTTGGTATATTCGAATAATGCCATCATGTTATATATCATTCAATGCGTAATTTCATGTAGAATGCAGTGAAAAAACTGAGTTTAAATATCTCTGTTCTATCAAAAGTTATAGCCAAGAAACCAGCAGGGGCAGAGTGAAGGTACATCACCATGCCTACTGCCTGGGGCGTTGCCCTGCCCACAAAACCAAAAGTGGAGCGTGATCACTCCACTTTCACTTCTAACAAGCTGGGGAGTCCTGCAGGTGCTCATGCAGGGCTCCCCGCGCTCTCCACAGGCTGCTGCAGGGACTGGTGAGTGCATCCTGCAGCCCTCCTGAGCAGCACAATCCTGGGGATCACATTGCTGCCTTCCCCCCGCCCCCAGAAGGACTTACAGTGGTGCAAACTCTCCTAGAGAGTTTGAAAACTGCTGCCGTAAGGCATACTTTTTTTTAACATGTTTGTGTCAGGCCTGCGCTTGTGGTTTCCCTAGGTAGCAACACCGTCTGAGATCTTGTATGTGACCAAACATCCCCCCACACTACTTGGTTATGTATCTAAACACTCTGGCTATGCAGGTTATTATCAGTTGCATTCTATGAATAACTACTGCTCTAAAAAGCAATGAATTATGGATGTGGGTAGAGTATGACTGGGGCAACTAACTCCCTACTGACTGTTGCACCCATTTGCAGACTGAATACAGCCCATGATAGCGAACTTGAAAAGGCAGCAAATTCCCTTCTCTGCATTATGTCCACCATGGTGAGAGAGAGAGAGGTGTGATAGAGTCGCTTCTTAATCAGGTTGAATTTATCCCCAACTTGATGTAGAGACATTAATAGGTAATAGATGTTTATCTCTTTGTCAGAAAAGTTGACCAGTGGATTATGTAACATAAGAAACATAGGAAACGTAAGAACAGCCCCACTGGATCAGGCCATAGGCCCATCTAGTCCAGCTTTCTGTATCTCACAGCAGCCCACCAAATGCCTCAGGGAGCACGCCAGATAACAAGAGACCTGCATCCTGGTGCCCTCCCTTGCATTGGCATTCTGACATAGCCCATTTCTAAAATCAGGGGGTTGCACATACACATCATGGCTTGTAACCCAGAATGGATTTTTCCTCCAGAAACTTGTCCAATCCCCTTTTAAAGGGGTCCAGGCCAGATGCCGTCACCACATCCTGTGGCAAGGAGTTCCACAGACCAACCACACGCTGAGTAAAGAAATATTTTCTTTTGTCTGTCCTAACCCTCCCAACAATCAATTTTAGTGGATGTCCCCTGGTTCTGGTATTATATGAGAGTGTAAAGAGCATCTCTCTATCAGCTTTATGCTTTCCCTGCATAATTTTGTATGTGTCAATCATGACCCCCTCAGGCATCTCTTTTCTAGGCTAAAGAGGCCCAAACGTCGTACCCTTTCCTCATGAGGAAGATGCTGCAGCCCAGTAATAATCTTAGTCGCTCTCTTTTGCACCTCTTCCATTTCCACTATGTCCTTTTTGAGATGTGGTGACCAGAACTGGACACAATACTCCAGGTGTGGCCTAACCATCGATTTGTACAATGGCATTATAATATTAGCCGTTTTGTTCTCAATACCTTTTCTAATGATCCCAAGCATAGAATTGGCCTTCTTCACTGCCGCTGCACATTGGGTCGACACTTTCATCGACCTGTCCACCACCACCCCAAGATCTCTCTCCTGATCTGTCGCAGACAGCTCCGAACCGATCAGCCTATATGTGAAGTTTTGATTTTTTGCCCCAATGTGCATGACTTTACACTTACTGACATAGAAGCACATCTGCCATTTTGCTGCCCGTTCTGCCAGTTTGGAGAGATCCTTCTGGAGCTCCTCACAATCACTTCTGGTCTTCACCACTCGGAAAAGTTTGGTATCGTCTGCAAACTTAGCCACCTCACTGCTCAACCCTGTCTCCAGGTCGTTTATGACGAGGCTGAAAAGCACCGGTCCCAGGACAGATCCTTGGGGCACACCGCTTTTCACCACTCTCCATTGTGAAAATTGCCCGTTGAGACCCACTCTCTGTTCCCTGGTCTTCAACCAGGTCTCAATCCAGGAGAGGACCTGCCTTCTAATTCCCTGACTGTGGAGTTTTTTTTAGTAACCTTTGGTGAGGGACCATGTTGAACGCCTTCTGAAAGTCCAGATATATAATGTCCACGGGTTCTCCCACATCCACATGCCTGTTGACCTTTTCAGAGAATTCTAAAAGGTTTGTGAGGCAAGACTTACCCTTACAGAAGCCATGCTGATTCTCCCTCAGCAAGGCCTGTTCGTCTATGTGTTTTGAGATTCTATCTTTGATGAAGCATTCCACCATCTTACCCGGTATAGATGTTAGGCTGACTGGCCTATAGTTTCCTGGGTCCTCCCTCTTTCCCTTTTTAAAGAATGGTATGACATTACTATCCTCCAATCCTCTGGCACCTTGGCCGTTTTGAGGGACAAGTTGCATATTTTAGTCAAGAGATCAGCAACTTCATTATTTAATTCCTTAATAACTCTAGGGTGAATGCCATCAGGGCCCGGTGACTTATTGATCTTTAATTTATCAATGAGGTCTGAAACATCTTCTCTTTCAACCTCTATCTGACTTAATTCCTTGGTCAGGAGGGGCCATTCGGGCAGCGGTATTTGCCCGAGGTCTTCTGCCATGAAGACAGATGCAAAGAACTCATTTAATTTCAACATCCAGAGGGCCAACCACTTCTCTGGCAGGTTTCCTGCTTCTAACATATTTGAAGAAGCTTTAATTATTCCCCTGAATGTTGCTGGCCATACATTCCTCATAGTCTCTCTTGGCCTCCCGTATCACCTTCTTACATTTCTTTTGCCACAGTTTATGTTCCTTTTTATTCTCCTCATTAGGGCAAGACTTCCATTAACGGAAGAAAGCTTCCTTGCCCTTTACGGCATCTCTAACTTGGCTGGTTAGCTATGCAGGCACCCTCCTGGACTTAGTCAAGCCCTTCTTCCTTTGCAGTATACACTTCCGATGCGCCTCTATTACTTTTGTTTTAAGCAATCTCCATGCACTTTGGAGAGATTGGACTCTTTTTACCTTTCCTTTCAACCTCCTTCTAACCATCCTCCTCATTTGAGGGAAGTTTGCCCGTCGGAAGTCAAGGGCTTTTGTGAGAGATTTGCCTGGTATTCTTCCCCCAACGTGCATGTCAAAACGGATCACAGCATGCTCACTGTTCCCCAACAGCTTGGTAACGTTTACATCTCTAACCAGGTCCTGAGTACTGCACAATATTAAATCCAGAGCCACCTGTTCTCTGGTGCGCTCCATGACTAGCTGCTCTAAGGCAGTCATTTAGCATGTCAAGGAATCCGGTCTCCTTTTCATGACCAGAACACAAATTGACCCAGTCTATATGAGGATAATTGAAGTCCCCCATGATTACAACCCTGTCCCTCTTTGTCACCTCCCTGATCTGTTTCCTCATTTCAAGGTCCCGTTCCAGTTTCTGGTCTGGAGGACGATAGTATGCCTCCAGTATTACATCGCTCCTCAGGCCTGGTAATTTAACCCACAGAGATTCTATGGTGGAGTCGGACCCACCTTCAATCTCTACTTTGCTGGATTCTATCTCTTCCTAAACGTAAACGGAGGTGTTCCACCTCCAACACGCCCCTCCCTGTCCCTCCTGTAGAGTTTATAGCCCGGGATTGCAGTATGCCACTGATTCTCTGCATTCCACCAGGTTTCCGTTATGCCCACTATGTCAATGTTTTCCCTAGTCACCAGACATTCCAGTTCTCTCATCTTTGCTCAGAGACTTTGTGTATTTGCATAAAAGAATTTTTACATGGAATGCCCCAGGATGGGCTGCTTATTAGCTCCTTTTTCCCTGCATCCTCTCACTGTGCCAAACCGTCTATCACATCCCATCATGCTACCATTTCCAATTTCTTCTCCTACTCTGTCTTTACCATGTTTTTCTCTAACCTCCCCAGCCTCGTCCCATAGGAGAGATCAAGGCACAGAAATAGACAATTTTTTTCTTGTGATTATTTAGCAGTTCTTGGTGTGATGGTTTGCTCACCTGGGAACTGCAGGAAAATGTGTGACCCCCAGATGCACTGCGCAAACGCTGAAGTACAAACATCAAATTCCAAAAGAGTAAGGCACAAGAAACAACTCTCCAACCCACCACTGACATATGTTCAGGGACAGGACTTTTTCAGTAATGGCACCACACTGCGTCCCTGAGAAGATGTACCAAAAGACCTCCTTGACAGCTTTGAATGAGCAGTAAAACCTCTTTGATCCCTCCAAGCTTTCAGCGACTGTTTTTATTGCTGATTGGTTTATGGTTTTGACCTCTTCCACCAGCTGTTTTAATTGTTTTAAATTGTAGTATTTATATACACAGGCACTAAGATGTCTTAGCATATTTGGCATCAAGGACAAGTCAGGCACACCTGCGCAGTTGAGCACACTCAACCAACCTTGGAAATATGTTGGGTCATTGAACTCTGTGCCTGTGAGCAAAAGATGTTGTGAAGGAGAAGTCATATCTAGGAATGTGTTTGTGGTGAAGCTAGAACTAGCTAGTAGACAGCCGGTATGAAAAGTAGCATCCTTGTGGAAATTTCCCAACTACGTAATCTTATATCATGTGTTTTGAGACTTAATAAAAGGCTGGGTCAGGAGCTGGGTGGGAGCACTTCACTTCTCCCTTGATTTCATTCTTGCTCCTGCTTCCAGCACTTTCAGCCTCTCTGAAACCTGTGTCTGTTGTCTAATTCTTGCCATGGCTTTTCTGCCACACCAACGCAGCATCTCAGGCTGCTCCTCAAGTAGCACCAAAATGCTACATCTGGCGCCTCGAACAGGAACCTTTAATCCTGGGACAGAGACTTCTGGTCCTAGGACAGAGACTCTCTGCAACAATCAGGTGCAGTAGACAGGCTGTCTTGTTTTTTTTATTCGAACAGCTTGTCCGCTGTCTACCTCCCACCTATTGCTTTGACTTTCTATTGCTCTAGCCTCACTCTTACAGCCTTGTGTGTTTTCCAAGCAGCCTTGCGTTGCGACCTTTGGATTTTTGTTGTCTTTCTGACTTCTCACTGCATTTGCTTTTACAAGCATCTGACTTTGAGGTCTATTTGCTTCTCAGCAACTTTGTGGCTATGCTAGGTGCCCAGATGTGGGCCAGCCAAGTATAGCAGACAAACTGCTTTGCTCTCTGCTATATTCAGCAACCTGTTATAGGCTGCTCCCATTCATTGCTTAATCTGAACCTGGGAACAACAGGGACCCTCTGCAACTTCTAGCCCTGGTACAGGAACCTTTGCTTTTTCTTATTTCTAGCAGCCTAACTTTCTTTGTTGTTCCCCATTCGCTGCTACATCTAGCACAGCAAATGGGGACCCTTTCTTGCTCTGGCTTCTGCACCACATCAAGCAGTCCTTGACTTCCGGGGTCTCGGGCTGCTTCCCAGGTAGCATTATTGCTTCCCAGGTAGCATTATTGCTATACACACTTTTTATAAAGCTGAGCACCTTGTTTCCTTCTAAGAGGTCACAGACTTAATTTACCATCCAAACTTTCACTCTGCAGTGGTAAAGCAGTTAGAGGAAATAAACAAGAATACATCTGTCCTCTTATCAGAAACTGTGCTTTTTAGTCCAAGCAACAGAGCAAGAGATTAACTCTTAAAAGCACTCATCTGTGTTCCTCCAGGTGCTCTTTAAAAAACCCTTTTTGTTAGCTTGTATTTTTCCCCCCTCTGTACCAACTTAGTAAGAAAAGAACTCCACAGTAAGCAAGCATACCTATAAGTATGAGTTACACACAGCAACATGAGTAAACATGAGTAACACACAGCAAAGCCAAAACTAGACCTCCACAAGAACAACAAAAACAATGCCCTCGGTAGTGCGAAAGAAGCACCTTTAAATGTGGTGCTTTGCAAACAGAACAAAAGAAACTCTTAAGCTATTCATAATCTTCCTTGTGTATTCATCTTATTAGAATAAAAAGTATAAATTGCCATGTGGCACAACTCCACAGGCAATGTCCTGCCACTTACCTGGCTACCAGGTAGCCCAGTTTAGGTAAAGCAATAGCCTCTGTCTAAAGAAAAATTGGAGGCATTGCACCCATTAATTTAAGAACAATTATAAGTCAAACATATTGTTCTTTTCATTAGTCCATAGAATATACCAATATTTGTCATAAGAAAAGACATTTAGAAAATGGAGACTCTTGTATGATCTCCATAAAGTAAACAAACGAATTCAACCCATGGAACCACGTTAATTTGGCCTCCCAAATCCAAATTTAATTTTTATGATGTAAAATAACCCCATCTTGTGTTAATAATAGGTAAATCAAACCTTGCAGCCATTTAATTATGGAGCAAGCCATTAATTTTAAATCAAATAGCACAGACAAATATTTTCAAGAATTATAAGCTTGTCCTAATAATATAGGCAAGTCTTTAAAAAATAGTAAACTTTTTTTCATTCTGTGCCACAAAAAATACAAATTGTACTTAAAAACATAAGAACAGCCCCACTGGATCAGGCCATAGGCCCATCTAGTCCAGCTTCCTGTATCTCACAGCGGCCCACCAAATGCTCCAGGGAGCACACCAGACAACAAGAGACCTCATCCTAGTGCCCTCCCTTGCATCTGGCATTCTGACATAATTCATTTTTAAAATCAGGAGGTTGCGCATATACATCATGGCTTGTACCCCGTAATAGACTTTTTTCCCCAGAAACTTGTCCAATCCCCTTTTAAAAGTGTCTAGGCTAAACGCCAGCACCACATCCTGTGGCAAAGAGTTCCACAGACCAACCACACGCTGAGTAAAGAAATATTTTCTTTTGTCTGTCCTAACCTGCCCAACACTCAATTTTAGTAGATGTCCCCTGATTCTAGTGTTATGTGAGAGTGTAAAGAGCATCTCCCTATCCACTCTGTCCATCCCCTGCATAATTTTGTATGTCTCAATCATGTCCCCCCTCAGGCGTCTCTTTTCTAGACTAAAGAGGCCCAAACGCCGTAGCCTTTCCTCATAAGAAAGGTGCCCCAGCCCCGTAATCATCTTAGTCGCTCTCTTTTGCACCTTTTCCATTTCCACTATGTCTTTTTTGAGATGCTGGACACAATACTCCAGGTGTGGCCAATTCACAAAGTATAGTAAACAAGCAGCCACCCTGCCAAAAAAGTCAAATGTAGTATATCAATGCTCCTAATTTTGCCAGGACAGACATTATTTTAATAGTTCAAACAGCAAGACCATCCCCCCACCATAAACAGCTTTTTTATATGCTGTTAGGTGAAGAAGCATTTAATACAGCAAAACCACATGCTTATTATCTTAACTATCAAACATACGTTGTATTTAAAATGTGATGCCACATTTTTGGCAATCAGAAGCTCCTAAAGCACATAGTTTTAACTACTGCACAAAATGCAGTATAGCTCCATAAGCATCAACCACCTTAAAGGAAGGACCAAAAGAATTATTAGCAAATTTTTTTTCTAAAGTAAGTCTAACAGCCCAACTTTGTGTTAGCCTCCTCTTTTTTGTATACTAACTCATCAGAACAAAAAACCATAATTTGCCCTGTAGTACAATGCCACAGACAAGTCCTTAAAAAACAATCAATTCCCCTTTATTCTGTGCCTTTTAGAAGTACAGATTGTATTTAAAGTTTTTGGCATCACTAGTATATGCCAAAGACTTGTAAAACATAGTGGGAAGCCCTTAAGGCTAACCCCTAAATTTTAATTCCTACACCAAATGCAAGATAGCCCTGTAGGTTCCAGTCATTTTAGGAGTCCAAGAGAGCTGCAACAATAGCAACAGCACTGACCTTTTAGTTTTGTCCAGTGCCCTTAAGAATACAGTTCCATTTCTTAATTAAAGATGAAAAAGCATCCTAATTATAGTCATTAATAAAAAATTTTTATAAAAAGCACCAACAACCAATGATGAGCTATAAAACGTGTAAGCAAACCATAGCCATCTTTTTCAGTGTTTTTTATTCCACACCCTTTAAGACAGCAACCACCAGCCATTTTAAGTTTGGTAAGTTTCCATAAAAAATTTCCCAAACTTTTTTCCCCATAAGTTGAAGCTACTATGATAGATTTTAAACTTCATAGTATCTCTCATTTCATATTTTTAAAAACTGTAGTTATTAACCATTTTACCCATTAGTAGCAGTCATTATAGCATTTAAAGTTATAAGTTATTAAGTGTTATGTCTTTAAATATTAAAAGCAAACCGAAAGTCACCAGCAGTTTGTTTAATTTAATAGTAAACCACAGTGTTCCCAAACATAGATAAAAAATTGTAAACAACCGTAAAAGTCTTGTGTTTACAATCACAGAAGAAGAAAAAAAATGCTCTGACAGTTTAAATTTTTCGGTTTGCAAACCTCTTCAGAATACCATCTAAAGAAAACCATATCAGATCCCCCAGATCTGGTATAGAAAGATACCAGTCAATTTAGTTTTTTTATAGTTTAATGTATATGTATAAATGATTAGCAAATAGTAATATTTTAAGTTAATTGTAGTGGTTTAATTATATCAAAAAGTTTAAAGTTTAAAATTTCACAAAAAAAGCAAAAGCATGTCAGTTTTAGCAACATGTTGCCTGTTGAAAGCCAGAAGTAAAGTACAATACCACTGTTAAAGTATGTAAATAAGAGGGATAATATATGTATAAAATTAAACAAAATAGTTTCTAGTGAGAAATATATGTATTTTAAAGATAGCACCCCACATTATAAAAAAAATTTGTTTTATGTTTTTTCCCCACTAATACATACAAAGTGTATCTTTCAATTTTTTAAAAAGAATTAAAATGAGGGATATGACAATGATGTGTTTGTTTGTTTGATTAAGATCAATATATATTTTAGAGATATTTCATAGGCCTAGAGCCTCCCTGTTTTATTAAATGAAATATATGTGACAATGTAATTGTTTGTTTGTTTAATATTAAATGCAGAAAAGAAAAGCACTACCCACAAAAAGGCACAGTATTGCCTTTTAGCCAAAAAATTAAGTAACTAATTTATATGTTTAGACAATTGTGAGACCCAAAAAAAAGACATGCCTGAACCCCAAGAATTTAGAGCAGGCTGTATTATTGTGTTTAATTTTTCAGAAACGCTTGATGTCGGCACAAAATCAGCCAGGAGAACCAAGGCCTGAAAAGAAAAAATCCAATTTCCAATTTTCAAACTTTCAGCTACAAAAACAAAACTCAAAACCAAACAACCCAGCAACAAGGCCTCAAGCCTTGATTACCTCCCATAACAGCAAAAGACAAAAAGGAAGCCGTCCCACTTTAAGCATCATGGAAAGATTTAAAAAACATTGACATTTAAAAGTTCAAAAGCAATTGCTTGTTTTGATGGCAAAAAGAACCAAAAAACTCTTCCAGACGTATAACCCGTGTGTTTTGCAAAAACATTTTTCCTGCATAACCAAATGGACAAAAACACCTTAGCACGGTCCCATTTTACAGCAGCAATAGCCATAACAAACTTTGTATACCCATGAAAACCAGTTCAATGATGTGTTATTATTTTCTAAAAAGTTTTGATATGTAAATGTGAAACCTTCAATTGTATTTTAGCCAATTTAAGTAATGAAGCAAAATGTTGTGTTATGATGTTTTCTTTTTGATCAATTGATTAAGTTTTAATGTTTTTTGTTGTTGTGTCAAGTCATATAATTTGTAATCCCATAGCGCAATTTAGAAAGAAAAAAAGGGTGAGATGTAGTATTTATATACACAGGCACTAAGATGTCTTAGCATATTTGGCATCAAGGATAAGTCAGGCACACCTGCGCAGTTGAGCACACTCAACCAACCTTGGAAATATGTTGGGTCATTGAACTCTGTGCCTGTGAGCAAAAGATGTTGTGAAGGAGAAGTCATATCTAGGAATGTGTTTGTGGTGAAGCTAGAACTAGCTAGTAGACAGCCGGTATGAAAAGTAGCATCCTTGTGGAAATTTCCCAACTACGTAATCTTATATCATGTGTTTTGAGACTTAATAAAAGGCTGGGTCAGGAGCTGGGTGGGAGCACTTCACTTCTCCCTTGATTTCATTCTTGCTCCTGCTTCCAGCACTTTCAGCCTCTCTGAAACCTGTGTCTGTTGTCTAATTCTTGCCATGGCTTTTCTGCCACACCAACGCAGCATCTCAGGCTGCTCCTCAAGTAGCACCAAAATGCTACATAAATTGATTATTGTATGCCACTTTGAAAGGTTTCTATTTGGAAAAACGGGATAGAAATATTTTAAATTAATAAATCAAGTAAACAATCCCACCTAAAATAAATATTATACTGACTGGATGTATTTATGACAGAATGTTTCAAATGGGGTCTTTTTGCTTGCTGAGACTTGCAAATTTCTAGCAATAACATGAGACTTTGAACTAACGTTATTTGTTTGTACACCGCTACCTAGCAAAACTGAACTCCCAGTTTAACAATAAGCAGATTCAAAGCAACACAATTGTTTTGTTTTCAAAAGAAGTTCTGAGTGTGGCAGTTGGGTTTCCTGTGACTTAACATTGGTATTTCTGTCTCTTCCTTTCAGAAAACCCCTACAGCACATGCCATGAAGGAAGAGAACTTCCTTCGGCGCAAGTTCTCGCTCTGCCCTGCTTCATCCACTCCGCAGAAAATTGACCCTCGCAAGCTCACCAGGAACCTCTTTTTTGGGGCCGATAATGAAATCTACCCGCTCAGCCCAGGTCAGTGTGTGCCCTATTCTAAAATTAACATGATGTACATTGTGAGGAATATGCAGGGATAGGGAGGGTGTGTTCCATACTCTTTTTGAGGTACAGGAGGGAAGTTTTTCTTGCAATTTTGCCCTCACATAATAATACAGGTCCTTCTTCCTTATTCGCAGGTTTTGGACCATGGATTTAATTCACCAAAAGTTCAGAACCCACAACAGAGTGTGGACCTGAGTTCCCAGATGCGACCAGAGGTGTTTTCCAATTGCATCTGGGAGGCTTTCTGAGGCCCACAGAGGCAGCGTGCGGCCTCTGTGGGCCTCAGAAACACTCCAGAGGTGTCAGAAAGGCAATTCTGATTTTTACAAAAAAACAGAGGTATCTTTCTGGCACCTCTGAAGGCCTTTCTGAGACTTGCAGAGGCTGCACACTGTCTCGGTGGGCCTCAGAACACCTCTGGACGTGTCTGAAGAACATCTCTGGTCACGTCTGGACGTAATATTGGACCATCCCGTGGATTTGTTTATCCACAGGTTTTGGTATCCATGGGTGATCCGAGACCAGAACAGCTCTCAAATTTGTATAGGAGAAAACAGTATAATTCTAATACGGGACTGGAATATTTTTCGTTGTGGAGAAAATAACAGCTGGATATGTATGTTCAGATCAGGAAAGTGGGGAGGGGAAGAGTGAAAATGGTGCTCAGGAAAATGGTACTGATTGGATTCTGCCCCTTCCCCTCTAGAAGCTGCAATAAAAACTTTTTTTTAAAAAGTGTGAGCTAGTCATGGTGCTCCTGATATCATGTCTAATTTGGGTCTAAGACTACCCAATAAGTTAAGGGTTGAGGGATTTCATAGCTCAGAGCTCATTGTCTTATGCATGAGCTTTTGTTTCTCTACTTGGAAGCAAGTTTTACTCCACTCAGTTGGTTTTGCTTCCATGCCCAAACTTCACAGTATGTTGAGCATGTAGTTTGACCAATATTCATGTTTCTTTTAAATAGCAGCTGTGGTGGGCCTAGTCAGGATCATGATGCATGGGGAGCCCAATATTGAACCCTCTTCCCTCCTGTGTCTTGACAAAAGTGTCCCTATAAAGCTGTAAGGTTTGCCAGCTTGGTAGAGAAGGAAGACCAAAAGAAAAAATATGAGAACTCATGTGTCATTAACAACTGGTGTGGCTCATTTTGTGATGAAGGGTAAGAAGAACTGCATGTGCTGCAATTATCTCTGCTCTACAGTTGTAAAAGGCACATAAGCCATGTCAGCCTCTGCTTCTGGTTCTCCTTAGGTGAACAGGTAATTGTGTCCATTCTTAAGATTGTGGTTTGCTAAATCCACAAAAGGAAAAAAAGCTTGAAAATTAAGGAGGAGTGGTGGGACCAGATATAAGACATCTTTTCAAACAAACTCAAGCGATATCTAGGGTTACCACCAGTCTTCTTGCTTATGTGCCTTCAATAGCAGCCTGATCTCGTATTTAGTAGGAGAGACTTTTCCAGTCATTAAGCTAAATGGTGGGGGAAGTGTCCTCTCCAAATTGGAAACTGCTAAAGGGGAAAGTAGCAGGCTGAGGAAAAAACGAAACTGGCAGTTCTGGCTTCCTGTCAGTGTAGCACCTCCTCTACACATCAAGTTGACTAAGCAAGGTTGCCCTCCTATTTTCCCCAACAGAAGTTTTGTTTGTTCCAGGTTATATGCTTAGTAAAAGATGAGAAAATAATTCCCAAGCTCTGCACTGGAGCCCCCTATGCGACCCCTGGTGGTGCACTGGGTAGTGCTACTTGTGTTCAGGGATGGATGTGGGCTCTTGGACAGTGTCCTACCTGGCCAGTCCCTGCTGCTATTTCTGACTCAATCAGAACAAGCCTCAGCATGTTTCCTCAAAAGTAAATTCCCCTGAACTCAATGGAACTTACTGTCCTGTAAGTGTACCTAGGTAACTTGTGCTCTATCAAAGATCAGTCAACATTACTGCTTAGCTGCAAAGTAGTACACTGAAGCAAGAAAAAGGGGTTGGATAAAGGCACGTGAAGGAGCTTAGCAGTGATTCTCAAATATTTTAGCATCGGGACCCACCTGAAAAAAGTTTCACTTTACCAGCCGCTCAAGACTCTGTGGTTATAATGGTGATTGGGCAGCAGTGCTCCACCTCCCAGATAGCAAGTTGTTTAACCCTTGATGCATATAGCATAATCTACCTCGGTGTTTCCCAAACTGTGGGCCGGGACCCACTAGTTGGGTTGTAAGCCAATGTCAGATGGGTCCCCATTCATTTCAATATATTTTGTTAATATATTAGACTTGATGCTACTATTGTATGTGGCTGCATTTGGGGAAATGTTGCAGACCTGTACAGAACAAGCTACTATGTATATTCTTTTAACAATGACAGTAAATAGGACTTACTCCTGGGTTAGTGTAGGTAGGATTGCAGCCTAGGATTGTTAAAAATGTTCCTGCTTGATGATTTCACTTCCAGTCATGACATCACTTCTAGTGGGTCCTGACAGATTCTCATTCTAAAAAGTGGGTCCTGGTGCTGAATGTGTGAGAACTACTGATCCACCCTATCAGTTTTGCAAGCCACCAAAAATTGGTTGAGATCCACTAGTGGGCCATGAACCCGCAGTTTGAGAACCACTGATCTAATGTTAAACAGCAGGTTAAAGAAACAGCTCTTGTTTAGAATGGATCAAGGCTACCTGTTGGCAAAGTGTTTGCACAAGAGAAGCAGTGGGAGGCCTCAGTGCCTCTAATGAACCACACCCTTCATTTCTAATATCACAGGTTATATACGGGTGGTCCACATCAGTGAAAACCTTGTGGTTTAGGCTTACAGTTCTCCAGGAAGTCTGTCTTGCATGTTCTCCTAGTAGCTGTTCCTGTAAACCAGGGCTTTTCAAACCGGGACATCGCGACGCCCCTGCCTGTGGGCCCTGGCCTGTTTCCCCTTAAGGGGTGGGGGCAGCCTGGAGGCAGAGAGGAAGCAGCGACGCTATCCCCAGGCTGAAAGTGAAAGTGGAGCAATCGTGTCCCGTCTCCACTAAAGTGGAAGTGGAGCACGATCGCTCCACTTTCACTTCTGAAGTGGAAGCAGAAGGTCACGCAAGGCTTCCTGCACCCCTGGGAGGCTGCAGGAGGCTTGGGTAAATGGATTCAAGCCCCTGCAGCCCCCCTGAGCTGCCTTCCCCCGCCCCCGCTGCCTCCCCCCACCCGCACAAGAACTTAGAGTGGCTCAAACTCTCCCTGACAGTTTGAAAACCACTGCTGTAAAGTTTTATAGGCTTGCATTTAGACTCTGAAAACGATTGAAAACTTCTCTTTTCCTACCTCAGGATTTTAAGATCACTTGAATACCGTATGGTTTAGAAAAATGGTCTGCTTTTGTTACAATATCTTTGAGATAATTTTTTAGTCTTTGTTTTTCAGAAGTGGGTGAGGCTATTAAGAAACTGTATCTTAGTGTTAGGTGCTTAAAAGTGTTAGGTGCTTAGTGTAAGGCTGCTTAAAACAACAGTAATAGAGGCCCAGCAGAGGTGTATACCACAAAGAAAGAAGGGCTCTACTAAATCCAGGAGGGAGCCCGCATGGCTAACCAGCCAAGTTAGAGAGGCTGTGAAGGGCAAGGAAGCTTCCTTCCGTAAATGGAAGTCTTGCCCTAATGAGGAGAATAAAAAGGAACATAAACAAATAATGAGGAGAATAAAAAGGAACATAACAGAGCCCTATACTGCTCTGGGCCAGGCTATCTTAGAGATCGCCTACTCCCGTACAATCCGGCTCGTCCTCTCAGGTCATCAGAGAAGGCCTTTTTACAAGTGCTGCCGCCTAAGGAGGTACATGGGGCGGCGGCAAGAAATAGGGCCTTCTCAGTAGCGGCACCAACGTTGTGGAACTCCCTTCCCCTTGACTTGAGAATGGCTCCCTCTCTGGAGACTTTTCGGCGAGGCCTGAAGACCTTGTTGTTTAATCAAGCCTTCTGACTTCATTGCCTTTTTAACATCTTTTATACATCTTTTAGTTGCTTTTACAGGCTTGATTCCTCTAAATACTGCTGTTTTATGCTCTTTTATTCTGACTCTTATCTGACTACTGTTTTTATGGGTTCTGCTAATGTGTTTTTTAATGTATTTTTATCTGTTTGTGAAATTATGTTTTAATCTGTTTTATATGTTGTTAGCCGCCCTGGTTCCCTTTAGGGAGAAGGGCGGGATAGAAATAAGTTTTTTTATTATTATTATTATTATTATTATTATTATTATTATTATTATTATTATTATTATTATTATTAACATAAACTGTGGCAAAAGAAATGTAAGAAGGTGATATGGGAGGCCACGAGAGAGTATGAGGAACGCATGGCCAGCAACATTAAGGGGAATAATAAAAGCTTCTTCAAATATGTTAGAAGCAGGAAACCCACCAGAGAAGCAGTTGGCCCTCTGGATGGTGAGAGAGGGAAAGGGGAGATAAAAGGAGACTTAGAGATGGCAGAGAAATTAAATGAGTTCTTTGCATCTGTCTTCACGGCAGAAGACCTCGGGCGATACCGCTGCCTGAACAGCCCCTCCTGACCAAGGAATTAAGTCAGATAGAGGTTGAAAGAGAAGATGTTTCAGACCTCATTGATAAATTAAAGATCAATAAGTCACCGGGCCCTGATGGAATCCACCCAAGAGTTATTAAGGAACTGAAGAATGAAATTGCTGATCTCTTGACTAAAATATGCAACTTGTCCCTCAAAATGGCCACGGTGCCAGAGGATTGGAGGATAACAAATGTCACGCTGATCTTTAAAAAGGGAAAGAGGGGGGATCCGGGAAACTATAGGCTGGTCAGCCTAACATCTCTACCGGGTAAGATGGTAGAATGCCTCATCAAAGATAGAATCTCAAAACACATAGATGAACAGGCCTTGCTGAGGGAGAGTCAGCATGGCTTCTGTAAGGGTAAGTCTTGCCTCACGAACCATATAGAATTCTTTGAAAAGGTCAACAGGCATGTGGATGTGGGAGAACCTATAGACATTATATATCTGGACTTTCAGAAGGCGTTCAACACGGTCCCTCACCAAAGGTTACTAAAAAAAACTCCACAGTCAGGGAATTAGAAGACAGGTCCTCTCATGGACTGAAAACTGGTTGAAGACCAGGAAAAAGAGAGTGGGTGTCAATGGGCAATTTTCACAATGGAGAGAGGTGAAAAGCGGTATGCCCCAAGGATCTGTCCTGGGACCGGTGCTTTTCAACCATAAATGACCTGGAGACAGGGTTGAGCAGTGAGGTGGCTAAGTTTGCAGACAACACCAAACTTTTCCAAGTGGTGAAGACCAGAAGTGATTGTGAGGAGCTCCAGAAGGATCTCTCCAGACTGGCAGAACAGGCAGCAAAATGGCAGATGTGCTTCAATGTCAGTAAGTGTAAAGTCATGCACATTGGGGCAAAAAATCAATACTTCACATATAGGCTGATGGGTTCTGAGCTGTCTGTGAAAGATCAGGAGAGAGATCTTGGGGTGGTGGTAGACAGGTCGATGAAAGTGTCAACCCAATGTGCAGCGGCAGTGAAGAAGGCCTATTCTATGCTTGCGATCATTAGAAAAGGTATTGAGGATAAAACAGCTAATATTATAATGCTTTTGTACAAATCGATGGTAAGGCCACACCTGGAGAAGTGCATCCAGTTCTGGTCGCCGCATCTCAAAAAAGACATAGTGGAAATGGAGGAGGTGCAAAAGAGAGCGACTAAGATGCTTACTGGGCTGCGGCACCTTCCTTATGGGGAAAGGCTACAGTGTTTGGGCCTCTTCACCCTAGAAAAGAGATGCCTGAGGGGGGACATGATTGAGACATACAAAATTATGCAGGGGAAGCATAAAGTGGATAGAGAGGTGCTCTTTACACTCTCACATAACACCAGAACCAGGGGACATCCACTAAAATTGAGCGTTGGGAGAGTTAGAATAGACAAAAGAAAATATTTCTTTATTCAGCATGTGGTTGGTGTGTGGAACTCCTTGCCGCAGGTTGTGGTGACGGCATCTGGCCTGGACGCCTTTAAAAGGGGATTGGACAAGTTTCTGGAGGAAAAATCCATTACTGGTTACAAGCCATGATGTGTATGTGCAACCTCCTGATTTTAGAAATGGGCTATGTCAGAAGGCCAGATGCAAGGGAGGGCACCAGAATGAGGTCTCTTGTTATCTGGTGTGCTCCCTGGGGCATTTGGTGGGCCACTGTGAGATACAAGAAGCTGGACTAGATGGGCCTATGGCATAAGAACATAAGAACAGCCCCACTGGATCAGGCCATTGGGGCTGATCCATCCAGTGGGGCTGTTCTTATGTTCTTGTTTGCTAGAAATTGTGTGTGACTCACATATAGGTTCCTTCTGTTTTGAGACTGTTAAGAGGTAAATTTTGAAATGGCTTTAGAAGCATTGAAATAAGAGTCATGCTGAAGCTGTAGTGTATATAGTGCCCAGGAGATCCATTTAACCTAAAGTTACGTGCTGATCCAAAAGATTTTGGATTAAAACTTTTCAGTGACATTTAGGATATAATCCAGTGAAAAAAGCGTTAGAAAATATTGCTTTGGCAGCACTGGGTAAAAATTGTTTCAGATGTGAATGCTGCTTCTTTTTAAGGTGTAAATCAATAATTGAGGGATGGTGTGACTTAAAAAAAAATCTGTCAAAGAAGTGTATTTGCATGTATGTGAACCATGAATCAGTCTTGTGATTCCCATTAAAATTAATTGGCATTGTGGACCATATGTTCTGTTTCAATGAAACTCATATTCACAGAAAGGGAGAGACATTCATTCAGTAATCATCTGTCCTTGTAAACACCATTGTACAAATATCTAGTAGTATGTACAGCATGAATGTGTATGATGGAACAAGGATGGCCCTGATCCCAGTATTTGTTTGGCAGTAGCTCCATTGGTTTCAATGAATATGGCTGTTGCGTGTAGGCCCAGGCTTTTAGCCCAGGTTGGAGGTAATAAATCTTTGTCTGAGCAGGCTGCCTGAGCCTGACAAAATAGGTCAGTCATGTACTTAAAGAAAGACCACTTGAACATCAGAACTGATTTTCACTCTAGACATAAAGCTAGATTGAGCAATATAGGAGGAAGGGAGAATTTTGTCTTTCAAAAAATGTCATACTGAAGCAAAAACATTCTTCACAAAGGCAGTACCTTCACTGATAGGCAACTGGCTATGATATACTGACTGAGGCATGAAGAAGACAAATAGATTTCAGTGGGCTTTACTCCCAAGCGTAGGGTTTGGAGCTGATTCCCACATGCATGGTCATCATGCAGCACTTGCAAATCAAGTGATAACCATCATGTGTGAATGGGTATTTCTTCGTCTTGCCTCAGGTATGATGCTTTTCAATGGACTCTGTTGCACATTTGGCTGCTAGTCATCCAGTGTACGGGTGCCCAAACCCCGGCCCAGGGGCCACTTGCAGCCCTCAGGGTCTCCCAATCTGGCCCATGGGGAGCCCCCAGTCTCCAACAAGCCTCTGGCCCTCCGAAGATTTACAGGAGCCCACACTGGCCCGACACGACTGCTCTCAGCATGAGGGTGACTTTTGACCTCTTGCGTGAGCTGTGGGATGAGGGCTCCCTCCACTGCTTGCTGTTTCATGTCTATGATGCAGCAATGGCAGTGAAGGAAAGGCCGGCCTTTGTCGGGGAAGGAGCAGCGTCTTATCTGTTTGCCGCCAGCGGAATAAAGCCTCAGATTCTCAGCCCACACAAAGAGTACTTCGGACACAAATTCTTCATTAGTTCAGTCTATATTTACAGTGGAGATAACAGCAGCATAATAACGAAACATAAAGACAGCACAATGTGCTACATACACGATAACAGCTTCCCTGCCTTCCCAGGGACATGATGGTTCTTGCAGACCTTTTAAAGCACTGTGCGGGAATTAGGAGGGTGGTGTCTCCTCCTCCTGATGCAAGCTCGACACCTGTTACAATTAGTGAGTTCACCTGATTCATGGTGACTCAGCATTTCACATAGCTTAGGCTTTACCTTATTCAGGCCAAATTTTCCCGGGTTGTTTTCTAACCCTACAGCCTTGCTTTGTGCAAGGCCTTTTATAGGCCTTGAGCTATTGCAAGACTATCATTCATTCATGCAAGTTCCATCTCTAATATATTCATTTATGTAAATTTATGTAAATCAAATTTGAAATGTGAATTAATTTTTTTTCCCGTCCCCCGACAGTGTCAGAGAGATGATGTGGCCCTCCTGCCAAAAAGTTTGGACATGCTTGATTTAGTGTAAAGAAAAAACTGGTGGACTTGCAGACCTTGGCAGAAAGGAGTAGCAGGCAAAAATGTGAAGTTCCAAAGTGAAAAACCTGGTGGCCTCTGTAGCTGATCTGAACAATTGTCAGGAGGTCTGTTGTGTGATAGTTCTTCAACATTCCCTTCTGCAGTATTGGGTTGAATGTTGGTTATGCTGCATGTTCATGTACTTATTCTGCTGTTCCTGTTTGGGGACACCAATGTTCCTGCTTTTGTTTCTCTTTGAGGCAAAAGCCTCATGTGATTGTTTTTGTTGCCATGTTTTAAACTCGTCAGTCTTTGCTGTTGTGTTTCAGGGAAAGACATGGAAGGAAACAGTCCACCTGTGTTGAAGGATGAGATTCCTCAGACTCCAAACTCTATTAAGGTAATGAGGCCTATAAGGACTCTCATTTTGTCCTGGCAGGGGTTGGGAATGTAGTCCTGTGACCTGATCTCTCATTCTTTGCATCCTGGCCAACAACAACAGAATGCTTAATTAGATTAGATTAGATTAAATTAAATTAAAATAACGTCACATCTGTTTCACCCTGACGTGGTTGAGAATGAACTCAACTAGGGCCAGCAAGTAAATTTGCCTTTGCCTGAGTACTTCAGAAGCTTTCATTTTAACCAGAACCTAAACACCAGGCCCCCGCGGGCTGGGACAGGGTTGTGAAGAAGCCAATGCACTGTACGCCATAACTTCAAAACTAACAGCTGAAGCACATTTTTCTAGGAGCTGCACCTACGGGCTGCAAACTGGTAACAAAAATGTCATGTTTAAAAAAGACTAGGCTTCTTTGTTAGTAAAACTGTCAGCTAATTATAACCTTGCTTACTGAATTATTTTGACTGTGATCCAGGCTTCAGTGGAGAGGTGTTCAAGTGCTCTTCAGTGAGCAGAACACTTTGTCTGTTATGTGCCATGGAGAACACTCATGAGCCCATGGAGTGTAATCCTTTTACTCCATGACGGAGGCAGAGACAAGGATGAATGTGAGCAAAGGCTGTTTCATGAATTTCATTGTTAAAAAAAATTGTATCCTCTCTTTATCATTTTAAAAATGTCAAGGTTGCTAATAATGTTTAAATGAATAAATATTGAATATGAAATACACAAAATATTTTACAATGTTCTACAAAACAAAAAATGGTAGAAAGAGTAATATAAAAATGCAGCAGCATCAAAAATTCTAATCTCTAAACCCCTAGGCTAGTGGTTCTCAAACTGGTGGGTCACGACTCACCAGTTCATGTAATGCTTCCCTTGTCCATTTAAGGGGTGGGGGAAGGGGGGAGGCAGCAAATTACCCCCAGGATCACATTGTTGGGAGGGTGCTTTTACTTACTGTAGACTTGGCCAATCAGCCAGAGGTGTGGGGAGCCCTGAGGCTTGGAATGTTCAAAAATAGCAAGTACAAACCACTTCCGGTGGTGATGTTAAATAAGAGCAGAGATGGAGAGTGAGATATGGCTGTGGAGAGCTTCAAAGGTAAGGGCAAAAAGTATGTAATCCTGTTTTTCTTCATCGTGGATATTGCAATAATAACAAGTCATGAACTGGGAGCATTGAAGATCTGTCTGCAGAATGGTAAACTTCCACAGCAGCAGATTTGAGCTTCATGTCATCTTTCTAGGAACTGGTTTTTTCCCCTCTCTCCATTGGTGGAGGGGAAATCCTGCTGGTTAACATCAAGTATGAAGTGGGCACCTGTCCATCTGGGAAGGCACTCTAACCACAAACACAATTCACACCTGCTACAAACAGCAGCCTGGCTTAGACTTTTCCGTTGTCTCTGGTCTTTCCAAGCAAGCCTTTCTTATGCCTGGACTTCAGTGGAAAAACACACGCTACATATTTATCTGTTTTGTTCTTTTTTGTAATATTTCTAGCTGTGACAAAAAATACTGGTCACTAGCACTTGGTCCTTCACTACCTCTTGGAAGGAACACCCTTAAATGTTGCAAGATAAATTCATCTGAGAGAAAGAGAAATACTAGCTGAGTAACTAGAATATATCTGTCAGTCCTGCTATTGTCCCTCCTTTCATAGTGAGTCTGGGGACCTGGATGCAGATGGCAATAGGACTTGCAGCATAATATGAATGTCCATGCCTTTCAGCTTTCATGAGTTGCCTTCTAATAGGCCCCAATCCTTGTTATGTACAAGGTTGTTCTTATTAAGAATATTTATATATCGCTTATCAACAAAAGTAATATATTGGTTGCTTGCAGCATCCAAAGAAGGCAGAACCAGATACAGTTGGCAGGAAGTTCATGCTCTGATAGTGTCCAGGCAGGTGTGATTACAGGAACAAAATGGTCAGGGTCCAGGCATTCTAGGGACTTTTGTTATTGCCAAAGCATGAATTTCCTTTGATATCCCAGCACAAATGTGTATGCACATATAGTTGTGATGAGAGGAAAACCCAAATGCTTCATCCAAAAATAAACGCTATCACATTGCCACCTTCTCCTTTTGGAACAAAGTGAGCATTGTACTTCTGTAGTTGATGGCCTCAGAATACAGGTATCACTCTAGAGGCCAGTGTAGATGAACTGTAAGTAATCTGAATGCCACGATGAAGAGCTTTACTCCACCAGATCCTGAGCCCCTGTATCAGGTCGTTCACCCAACTTGGTGGCTCTTAATTCTATGCCGACCCTCGCGTCGCAGTACAATCGAGTAGCCCCATTGTGGGGCTACTTGCTTTACCTGGGGGAAGGGGATAAAAGTCCCCTTCTCCCAAGGAGGCAGCAGCAGCTGCCTGGGGTGCGCTGGATGCAGCAGCAGCCATTTTCGGCACTGCTGCAGCCCCGTGCACTGGGCAGCTCAGGATTGGGCTGCCAGTCAGGAATGCCAGCACCAAATGCAGTACCTTTAGAATGGCGCAGATAGTGTGAGAATGGCTGTCATGGATAGCTTCAGAGAGCTCCTAAATGGCCCCAGTGGCGTCAGGATGGCTGTGGAGAAGTCCTGAATGCAGCGAAGACCTTTGGAGTAGTGTGGATTGTGCTGAAAATGGCCTTGCAAATAGCTTCAGGAGGCTTGCAGAGAGTTCTAAATGGCCCCAATAGTGTCAGGATGGCTGTGGAGCGGTTGTAATGCTGCTGATTGCAGGGAATACTTTAGAATGGCAGGAGTAGGGCTGAAAATGGCTGCCAGTGGATGCAGCAAGCAGCTGTGGATAGCTGAGAACAGTCAGCGGATAAGACAAGGTGGCCCTCCTGCTCCTCACAGATGAGTGAATCCGCAGGCAGGAAGGATCGACTGTACTTGCCTTGCTCCTTCCTGCACAATTTCTTGACAAAATAGGAAGTGCAGGTGATGCTGGGAACCCTCAGCATGTCCCAGACTTTGTTTCATTTAAAGAGATTGCCAAGAAGGAGCCAGGTAAGTGGCTGCTTCCCCTCCACCTCATCTAGCTCTTTCCTCGCACAATCCCTTTAAACTTAAAGGGACTGTGCAAGGAAGGAACAAGATGAGGGAGTAGGGAACTAGGTTGCTTGACTTACAAGGGGACCATGATCCTTGTTAATCATAATTTGTGAAAGTGCACATGTAATGTGAAAACTTGGTTAATGCTGGGAGAAGGAATGGGGGAAATTTTTTATCTGACTGCTGTTTTTATTATATGTGTTAATGTTTTTATTTGTTTTAAATTATGTTTTTAATCTGTTTTAACCTGTTGTAAGCCGCCTTGAATCCCTTCGGAGAGAAAGGCGGGGTAAAAATAAAGTTGTTGTTGTTGTTGTTGTTAACTCTCCCCAATTCCTTTCTTTTTAGAGTGAATTCAAGTTTTGCAATGGGTCTGATAAAGAGTGTGTCTCTCCTACTGGCAAAAACAACAAGAAAGAAACTTTGAAAGTAAGTATAGTTTGGCTGTGTGGTACAGAAGATTCACCCTGGTTGACACGGAACTATTGCCGTGAGAGAGTTGGAAGAATTTGCCCTTGTCCATGCCTCTCTCCTTTTTCAGCAGGACCAGACATTTTCACTGTTCTTCTCTTATCATGGAGTGAATTGTGTGCTAAATAAAAATAGTGGCTTCACTAAGCAAATGATAGGTTTTTTGCTGCATTTTCCTTAAGACTTTTTCCTTTAATATAATAACTTACTGTAAATCTTTTTTTGGGGGAGAGGGGGTGTTTTGCAGTGATCATCACATTACTAACATCACATTTGGACATTATTCACTAACATATTTATAGGCTGCCATTCCACCCATTTAAGGCTGCCACCTACCCACCAAAGCAGATTTCAATCCCCCAAAACAGTAAAATGCGTTTTAGAAAACGGATGCAGAGGGACAAACACAAACCAAGAAAAGATGAAAGCTAAAAGTCTTCACACCTACTTAAAAGCAGACAGAGTGGGGAAGATGTTTTCATAATTGGGGAGGAATACCACTGAAAAGACCCTGTCATGTTCCTACCAGCTGCAGATGGTGGGACATGGAGTGGATGACAAATGCAGTGTGTGGAGAGGTTCATATAGGGAAATGTAGTTTTTCGTTACATTTTCTGGGGCAGCACATTGCAGCTGACAAAATTATGGGAATATATTTATTTGTGGATTTTAAAATGTATAAACTGCTGTTCTGCTTTTTTTTAAAGAACAGCAACAAAAAAAACCCCATCACCCAGGATGGTTTACAGTGGCAAAATAATAGGAAATATAAAAACGGACAGCATTACATAATTATAAATGGGTCACTGAACTGAACAGGTTGTCAGACCCTGGCCAAAACCTCTCCAGTCAGCAGCAGCCCTCATTCGAGGCTTTAGGAGAGTTCTTGAAGGAACCAATTCTATATGCTGGGTATAACTGCAGAGAACATCTTCTCTGCGGTTGTGCCCAGGACATGCAACTGAGATGTGACTGGTGAGGACTTGGGACACCAGTCACATTTCGGTCAATGATGGGACCTGGAGTAATGATGGGATCTCCACAGGGTGCAGGCAGACTCTGGCAGAATAAGGTGATTTTTTTCTTCAGAGCCCAACACTTTTCTTCTTGAGCCCAATACTCAACATCATGGGAAACTTTTCTTCCTGGGGAAAGCATTTGCCTCTTCAAACTATGTTTCACTCTATAGAGAACAGGGGGCCAGAACTATAGAGCATGTCCGTAGCAGGTCTTGCCAACAGACCCTTAGAAAATGAGTAACTGTAGACAGTGTCCATGGCTACATTCAGGTTTAAGTCAATAACAATTGTTCCAGAAAATAAAGAAACGGATATTACAGCTGCTGTTGTATTAGATGCTGCATTAGCTGTCCATGAGTTCTGTGACATCTGTTGTGTTTTTTTTCTCAGTGAACTGTATGGTTTTGTCTTATCAAGCATTTTTCTCTCCCTCTTTTTACCAGTGCAGTAGAAAGAGAAAACTGTATTTGTGACTACTATTTTATTTCTGTGGTATAACAGGTGCAGAAAAAAAATTACAGGCAGGAGAAGAAAAGAGCCACCAAACAACTCTTCAGTGCTTTGAAAGATCCCAGTGTGGTCATTATGGCAGATTGGTTGAAGGTAATTTTCTGCAAGCCATCATTTTAAGAGTACAGGGATGAGGACACGGAGCAGCTTTTAGGGTTGTACATTCATAATCCATTGGCTACCTTCTTGAAAATAGAACTGTTTGAAAAACATAAACTGAAGCAATACACCTTTTGATCTGAGACTTGCGTGTGGCAAAGCAGATGATAAAATTTGGACTAAGGGAAATTGTGAAAGATGGATAGCACAGTAGCTGACCAAAAGACCTTTTCATTTTGGAATACTTTGCAACATGGGCTAGAGTGCCACTTTTAAATGATTAAAAAGCCAGTTAATGGTCTGAAAGCCACTCAATGTGAATTGTGACACACACAGGAATTATTTATGTTGCAAAGTTAGAAATTTATTCTATTTTTAGGGTAAAGTTCAGAAGATGATTTATACCATCCAATTGATGGTGCTTCTATCCTTGCAGATCTGCTGAATTTGGGGCAAGGATTTGCTACCTGAGATCCTTTCACTTGGCGATACTAGGGATTGACAAATGGCCTCACATATACATAATGTATACACATGTTTATGGCTGAACCTTTGGACTTTGACAATGACTTCCCAGGAATGGAAGCATCATTCAGTATTTTGCACAGGCAAATCAATATGTAAATACAGACAAAGACTTGGGTTTTGATTCAGATCTATTATTAGCAGCCAGTACTGATGTCCCTGTTGATGTTGTATGGGAGACAGAGAACTGGCGAACTTATCCCTATGAGTCCGCAACTAATGTATAAAAAGGTAAAACACTTTTTTGTTTCTGGTACCTTCTGGAACCTTTCTGGGAAGGTACCTAAACATTAACTAGGCTGCTGCACAAAAAAAGCAGATGGAATAGGTATTGTTCAAGACCCTCCAAGAGATATGTGAGTTAAAGTACTTCTGTGTGTACTTTTTGTCTTTTTGATATATGAGGCTTCCCTAGGGGAGTTGTTTTTTGTTTTTTTTAATGCAACACTGACTCGGCCTAGAAGCAGCATTTGGGTCATATGGCAAGGGGAAAATTGTGGTTTCCCCTTAATGAGCTATTTGGAGAACCAGTCCTCCTCTTCTCGGACAATTCCACTGGGAGTTTGGCTTCAGTCCCTAGTTACTTCATGTGGAATAGCACAGGAAGATGCTTGGGAAAGAGTTTGCTTTCCGAATAAAGGCATCACAGTCTTGGCTGTGTTCGCAAGGTTGGTTTTTAAACATGTTTCAGTGGATAGGAATAGTTTGCTCTAGTGAATGCTCTTCATTCATATTCCTCAGATTCGTGGGACTCTGAAAAGCTGGACCAAGTTGTGGTGTGTGCTGAAACCGGGAGTGCTGCTGATCTACAAAACACCAAAGACCGGGCAGTGGGTGGGCACGATTTTGCTTCATTCTTGTGAGCTGATTGAGAGACCGTCCAAAAAAGATGGCTTCTGTTTCAAACTTTTTCATCCTCTGGATCAATCGATATGGGCTGTGAAGGTAAGTGCAATGCTGAACTTGACAGCAGGGTTTTGGGAGAGAGAAAGCAGATGGAGTGGAAAGTGATAGCGGCTCATTTGGTGGAGACCGTAGCCCTGATTATGCACGGTAATATCTGTGCCCCAGATTGTGTGGAGTGGCCTCCATGACTAGAACACGCTAGTGCTGCCAGGGACCTGTACACTTAGCCCCACTCTGTCTGTGCATTCAGCACTTATAATGATAATATTGAACCTGTAGGGATGGCGGCTAAGCATGGGTACATCATTGGCAGGGGTGGTGCTAGCATGGCACAATCCCAAGGACCCTCAATGCAGTCTTGTACGCAGATATTATAATGTCTGAACAGTATTTGTACATGGGTTATAGTACTACAGTTTCCTACTCTAACCTTGGAGGATAGTGGTGCATTTGAAATTCTTCTCACCAGGTTTTTTCTTGTGAGGAATAGCTCCTTTCTTGATATCTCACGTAGTCGTAATTCGGGGCCTGTGGTACTCAGCCTTCTCTCTCGGAGGAGGCTTACCTTAAGTGCTGAGAACCAAGGATACTGGGCACTAAAATATTCTTATGGAAACAAGCTGTTGATGTTAAGGATTTAATTTCTAAAGCTTGGAAAAGGTGCCAGCTTTGTTGAGGCTCTGGGGTGTCATCTGTTCTTAAATACCCTAGATGTGTCTTACAGTTTCTCACTGACTTTGTTCTCCAAGTGTAAAATGACACTTCCTTCCACCCTGCACTTATCCTGTTTTAATTAGGTTGCATCCTCTATAGCAGCCATTTTCAACCTTTTTCAGCTCAAGGCACTAAAATTGTCAAGGCACACTCCCAGTTTTTTACTTACTTTAAATTACTACATTACAATTAATTTTTAATTAATATGATTAATACAATTAAATCATTACATAACAAAGGGTACAAGCCTAACCAGGTCTACTCAGAAGTAAGTCCTATTTTGTTCATTGGGGCTTACTCTCAGGAGAGTGTGGTTAGGATTGCAGCAAAGACGGGGGGAATGTGCCTGTGGGACTTAGTTTTGAGAAGACATGCTTAGGATTAGGCTTTTGGTTGCACTCTTTTTCCTTCAAATACAGGAGCAGGCAATTGGCACTTCTCTCTCCTCCTCTCCCCCACCCCCTCCCACAGGCACATTCCCCCATCTCATAATTGCAGTTAGCACCTCTCCTACTGTCCCTCCGCTCACTTGTCTGCACCTTCCAAAGGTCCAGAATCACTTGCCTCACATTCTCCACCCCATTGCCTGCTCCTGTATTTCAGAAAAAAGTGTGACCAAAAGCCCAATCCTAGGCATGTCTACTCAGAAGTAAGTCCCATTATAGTCAATGGGGCTTACTCCCAGGAAAGTGTGGATAGGATTGTGGCCCAGCTCCCTTCCTCTGAAAGGCAAAGGCAAGGCAGGGAGGGTCGCTGAAGGAGCTTCAGGCAACTGTGGCAAGGAAAAGGGACTTTCATGGACCCTCAGCCAGCCCATTCTTCAGCTGGTGGCCTCAGCAGACTCAATGGCTTTGTACCTGCTTGCCTATCCCTGGCTCCCTAGTTCTCACTCACTCCGTCCAGACCTCCTCCAGGCTCGCTGCCCAATCAGCATGCAGGGCAAACAATGGACTTGATACCCAATCCTAGGCGTGTCTACTCAGACCATAATAGCTACTCAGACTACCATAATAGTCTACAGGGCTTACTCCCAGGTAAACGAGGATTGCAACCTTCCTCTTGCTCAGCCAAGGCTGCTCCTTTTTTGCCTGTCTCGAGAAGCGGCTTCCTCTGGTCCCGCGGCACACCTGAGGTTGCCTTTGTGCCGCAGCACAGCGGTTGAAAAACGCTGCTCTATAGGAAAAACCTGAGCTATATTGTAATTAATGTGCCTGTAGCACAATAAGACCATTAACTTTATGGGTGCCTCTAGGCACAATAGAGATATTATTGCCTGAAGAGCCTGCAATTTCCTTTTGCAAGTAATCCTACTAACACTGTCAAGAAGTGTCCCTGGGACAAAAGTAAACAGCATTTTCCATCAGCAGTGCTACTTCCTGACAGGCTTGGAGATGAACATCTGTCTTGGTGCTCTGGAGGAGCAGCGCTTCCCCACTCCTGAATCTGTTTCACTGCTAAAAGTAGCAAGCTGGCAGAGTGACTGACAGCAGAGATGCTGTGAGAAGCATTCTCAGTCTAAATAATGCAGTGCTGATCATTCTGTCACCAGAGACTGTACAACGTTGGAGGCATATTTATGCCAGTCGAGCGGATCTCACTTTTCTCACTGGTTTTCAAAAAGTCTGTCAAAAATAGAACAGCAGAATTCCAGATCAATTGCTAATAGCCGCATTTACCCAAAACTGTCCTTTATTTCTAAAGGTGTCCAGAAAGGAGATTCATCTACAGGTTGAGCCTCATTATTCGCATGGGTTCCAAGCAGTCACTTGGATGGCAAAAAATGCACTATAGCAAGTCCATTTAAAAAACAAAGTTTCTTTGCTCCAGTGATTTAAAAACTGAGCTTTGTGATGTTAGAAGAGTCATTAAGAAGACAACCCATAAATCAGTCCTCCTCTGTGCTTAGAAAGGCGCTTCACTCAGCCCCTCCCTTCACCAATGCAAAGGGATCACCTTTCTTTCACCTTGCTCAGGGGGAAGGGAGGGGCCCACTGGAGAGAGAAGGGTTGATGGTAAGCCAGCTGCTCTCTCTCTCTGTCATTAAGGAGGCTATTGTTAAAGGACTGTTCAGTTTTTTAAACCAGGGGTGTCCAAAGTTTTGGGCAGGAGAGCCACATCATCTCTCTGACACTGTGTCGGGGGCTGGGGGGAAAAAAGAATTAATTTACATTTAAAATTTGAATAAATAAGTTTACATAAATGAATATATTAATGATGAACTTATATGAATGAATGAAGGTCTTGCAATAGCTCAAGGCCTTTAAAAGGCCTTGCACAAAGCAAGGCTGGCCTTTCCTTTGCTGCCGCTACAGAATCACAGACGTGAAACTGCAAGCAGTGAAGGGAGCCCTCATCCCACAGCTCACACGAGAGGTCAAACAGTTGCCCTCACGCTGAGAGCAGTTGCGTTGGGCCAGTGTGGGCTACAACAAATCTCCAGAGGGCCAGAGGCTCATTGGAGACTGGGGGCTCCCTGAGGGCCACATTGAGAGGCCTCAAGGGCCACAAGTGGCCCCAGGGCCGGGGTTTGGGCACCCCTGTTTTAAACTGATTTTAAAGGGGTGCAATTTTCCTCTTCTCCAGGGATCAGCACATTCCTTCTCATTTGCAGGGTCCATTTGTGTTGAGTCAAATTTGTGTATAAATAGGTTGGACCTGCATACACTTCCACTCTTAAAAATTATGTTTTTGTAACAACGTTACCTTGACAACATGTCAAACAGGTCTGACACTGCCATATTTTGGAAGCAAAAATAACATTCAGGGACAGCAAAACAATAGTTTATTAGGATCAGCTGAAAATTGCACAATGTGCAAACTTTCAGGTTCCCCAGATCTCTTCTTCAGACTGGATGAGACACACAGAGACACAGATGGGGAAGAGAAAAAGATGTTTCTGAGCATGATGGAAGCTGTCATCTGTGGTTCATTGAGGTCCAACATGGCAATCAGTGCTTTTTGTCTGCAGGGCAAAGATATGTAATCTTTTGGGCCAGATCAACTCATGATTGTTGTTGTTGTTGTTGTTTTAAACACTGAAATGCTATTAAGTGGGAGACGGAGGTTTATAGAGAGTGCCTACTTAAAGCTATGGTATGTTCAAAAAAGTATCTTCTTGACTGGAAACCGAGAGTGAATAGGGGCATGGGAGGACTGGTACCATCTCTGTGAGTAACTGTTTGAATTGTGAAGGTTCAGCACTGGGACTCTCTCTTGGCCAGTAGGGACATTATTATGGGCACTACTTGTCAGCTCTGATGCAGATATTTCAAAGGAAAGCAATCTGGGTCATTTTTATTTTGGTATGCTCTTGAAGAGTAGCAACCCATCCTGTCCCTTTTTACTCAAAAAGTTTACTTTTGAGTGAGGTTCAGTGAGTTCAGTGAGGTTTACTTTGCTTCTAATACATTTGCTTATAATTCCTGCTTAGGAATCTCCTGACAACAGCACAGATGACAGTAGAAGGAATTTACTTTGTTGCCTTACAGAAACCAGGCTGCCTAACAGGATATTTTGGGTTTCTTCTCTGTTTAATGAAAGAAGCTGTTCAAAAAGATTTTTTTGTATACCGTCTCATGGTAACGCTGGGAAAAATGCAGGTATCTCTGAATAGCCTGACAGATGGCAAAATGTGGAATATCAAAATGGTTTGGGGCTGCTTCACTTCATGACGTTTTTAAAAGATGACTGAATAGCTCACCAGAAATGCTTCTTCACTTATATAATAAGAATTTATTTATTGTTAGCCTAAATAACTGCTTCTTGTTCCAGTTGGTGACAGTTGGCTTCTCTGGCGCATATCCCAAGTACATGTAATGCTTGTAAGTGCCAAGGCCATTGAAGCTGACGATCCTAAATATTTCATGTTTTGAAAGAAACCTGCTTTCCGAGTTTTATCTTGAGTGAAGTTTTGTTCAGCGCTTTCATCATTCTCTTGGAAGCTGTTCGGTACTATAATATGTTCTAACAGCCAGACTTGCAGCACTCTGATTGTGTTAGGTCAGTGTGTTGCTCAGAGTCCTAGTGACTGTCTCTTGGTGGTCTTTGTGTCTCAGTGGTGGGTAGGTGGGAAGAGATCAGGCAACGTTTTCCTCAGCACCTCAGCTGTGGGAAAGCTACACTTTCCCAGAAAGCAATCTCCTGCTCTGTTTGGGGAGAGGGACATATTTCCACTGTTGTTGTGGGTGTTGTATGGGTTGAGGTTGCATGAAGGCCATGGGTGCATCTCTGGTGACTAATAACACATTCCCATGATCTCCTATTCTGGCATCAGGACTACTCATACTGATATGATTATGAACAGGTAATCATTCTGCTACCTTGGATGAGGCTAATATTGTGTTGTACCACTAACAGTGGGTTTCCTCAGTCTCTGAAAAGGTCCTTAATATTGCTTCAAGTTTCTTGCTCATTTTCATTAGGATTTTCCCCAATCACTTAAGGATTTTCCCCATACACTTAGTGTATGTTTATGCATCAGAGTGATTTTTATAGGCAGCTTATTACTTTAAAGTAGGTTTATCCACTGAACACAAAGGGAGGAGTCAGGATATGTGCACATCTTTTATCATGTGAATCCAGTTGGATGGGTAACGATAATCCAAAGTGGCCAAAGTCAGGAACGTGATGCTGACAGATGGTGACTTGCCTTGCCTAATATGCTTCATGGTTTTGAACCCATGTCTTGCAATCCAGTACTATAACTGTTGTGCCACACTGGTACAATCATCTTGGCACAATGGAATTGAAATCTAGATTTTTTTTTTTACAGTTCAGGAATGGAATAGCAAAGAGGAGAAAAATAAAGAGAACGCAGTAGACCATGTTGATGTGGAGATGATCTGACAGCACAGACTGCTGAAGCAACACATTTTCTGACTCATTTCTTAATGGCTAGGAGTCTCTGTGCTCCAGCAGGGAATGGGGACATTATTTACTTGCCCTCCCTGAAGGAGGCCAGACAAACATGTCTTTTCTCTCACACAAGATGGGCTTGTGAAAGAAACCAAAGCTACTATCTCTGTGGAGACATAATAGACAAAATGAGCAAAGCGAGGCATCTCATCGCTCAGCTTAGTAGCTCTCAATAATATCATTGACATTAATATGATCTGGCAGCGTTCCTTGTGGCTTTTTCCCTTTTCACTAGTTTCCATCTGAAAGCAGAGCTTTGACAAACACTCAATGAATTCTTGATACAAATGATGCTTTTCTTGTTGTTTCATAAACTGGGACTAAGCCATTTGTGTAAATAAAAAAAAGTTGGATGCATGGCACTAACATTAAAAACGTAAAGTGAACTAATATTTTTAATTGGTTTTCTATAGGCAGCAGTTTAAAATAAATCTGTTTGTCAAATACAAATACTGTATTTGTAGTGTGTTGTAGCTGCTATAGTGTGTAAGATGGAGTCCCCAGCTCGGTCTTGTCTCTGCCATGAACTCATGGGGAGGCATTAGAGTAAGTCTTGGCTTCAGTCCTCCATCTGCAATACTGGCATAATAATGCTGACCTACCTTTCAGGATTGTGATAAGGATTACTGAGATAATATATGTGAAGCTCTTTGGACACTGTAAAATGCAGTGTGTTTGGTATTGCAGTGAACCTTGGTTTAACACACCTCAACAGACTATTTCCAAGGTCCCAGAGGTCCCTTAAACCCTATCTTATGGAGTTCCCTAAGCAATGCCAAAGAAGCTCTGTAAGATGCTTAAAGGTCAGAGAGTGTGGGAAGCAGGCCTACCATTTTCCCTAGAGCAGGGTGCTCTAGAAGCAGAGTTGTTTCCTGAGGAACTCTGCATTCCTAGAATAATTTCAGGCATGGAGAAACATCTCCATTCCTATACCCCTGCTAACTGGTAAGAGGCACTTTTTCAAGTGGGTGCTCCTCTTTTATTCAGCAGGGGGAGAGTAACTGGCCCACCTCCCCCCATCAGTGTCTTTTCTAGTGGCTGTCTGCTGGTGTTCTTTTGGATATTTTTAGATTGTGAGCCCTTTTGGGACAGGGAGCCATTTAGTTATTTGATTTTTCTTTCTGTAAACCGCTTTGGGAACTTTTTGTTGAAAAGCGGTATATAAATACTGTTGTTATTATTATTTATTTATTATAGCACCCTGCTCAACTCTAGAGAGTAGGTAAGCCTGACCTTCCCCCCAGCCCTCTCCCAACCATTACCCACCTTAGGTAATCTTACCCATCTCAGTTGATGCTGCTGTTCCTCTCTCCACCAAGATATTCCTAGAGTTCCTTGGTGGGTAGCAGAGCAACAGGGCCAGCAGAGCTTTCTAGGGTAGGGGCTTGATGACTAGTGGGAGAAATATATTAGGATTTAATGGAATTTTGGCATTAACAGATATTCCTTCTCCCACTATAGTCCTTTAAATCAAAGGTTGACTGTAGTTTTTCTTAGTTACTGGATCTTGCCTAGGAAAAGCATTAAAATGAATTTGGATAAATGAAATATTGGTTGGCACAGGTCATAACTAGTAGTTGACTAAACATCAGACATGCCAACCATGATATCGTATACTGTAAATACAACACAAAAGCGTTTCCATAACTATACAGAACGTAGTCAGTATTGTTGCGTTTTATAGTGAAAGGAGAGAATGCGGCATTATTTCTTCAGCTGAAGATCTAGGCCAGGGCAGAAATATTTAAAATGTCCTGAGTTGGAATAAACAAGCCCACAGTTGACAGCTTTATGGTCAGGTGCAGGATTAGCTTGGAACATTGAGAAGAGGCAATATTTTACAATACGGTTCTGTGAGAGGAGGTTCATGGGTCTCTGCCCACCATGATTTAAATGTACTGGAATCTACTGTGGGAAAGGAAACTTAGGAAGAAAAATTTGTCGCCTGGCCACAGTCAGTTGTGGTTTTAAGATGCTGGCGTTTAAGGGGGTGTTGACGTGAAACCTGAAGAAAGGAAGAGATGCCATATGTGGACAAAAACAATCTCCCAAATCCTGTTAATGGGGAGACCGATGTGAATGCAAGCATGATGGTGACTTTGTAATCCATGTGGAATAAGTATATGCTGTTCGTGTCAGCAGCATCTCCTGCTTTGGAGTGAATAATGAATCTGTCTTTTGACACTTCCTTTGCACTGATGAGCAGTAGAAGAGAACCAGGATGAAGGCATTTCTAGAAACAGAGAAAAGAGTGTCCCTCTCTCTAGGTCTGACCTTCACTGGCATAAGGCACACACTTTGTTGTGCTTATTTACACATCTCAAATAGTCGATCTGCTTCCCCTGGATTCCTTTTTGCATGGAATACCTTGGCCATGTACTTTATAGTTTTAAAGACATAAAGGATTGTGGGGTACATGGGATAAAGGGCATGTATTTGTTTAAAGCTTGCCTTTATATAAGGGCTTGTCCTTGAAATTATGAATAAACAGTATTTAAAGTTTACATTAGAGGGGCACATGGAAGCAGAGAAGAAATGAAGATCAGGTTAGAACAGGAAAATAAAGGTATTGTCACTGCAGTCTTTCCTGTTCCCTGTAGTCCTCCTTCTGCACCAAGGCAGCAGTTATTGCGGCAGAAGAAACCCAGTGCTACCATGCCCTCTTGCACTATCTATCCAACCTGTTACTGTATTTTCCAATCCATTTGCTATAGAGAGATGTTAGAAAAATGTTCAATACTACATAGACACCAAAATAACTGCCCAGTCACAAGTTCCATTTCACACCATCCTTTGCCAAGAAATAACCAGAGCAGAAACTTTGGTGGAAATGGAGGCAGCTGGGATCCTTGTCCAGCATGGAAAATGGTAGCCCAAAACTGTACTTGTTTTCATACTTTGGTTAGTCTCTGAAAGTACAAAACTGAAATTAAGAAACAGAAATGGAAGATTTGAAAAATACAGAGAAACAATAAAGATGCTTCCTCACATTGTTTTTCTTCACAAATCAATTTAGGGTCCAAAGGGCGAGAATGTGGGTTCAATCACACAGCCTCTTCCGAGCAGCTACTTGATCTTCAGGGCAGCTTCTGAATCGGATGGTGAGTATTTTGTTCTTCCCGTATAGCTAACTGATGATCATCATTTTTCCACTGCCAAACATGAATCTTTCTGCCCAAGAACTTGGTGCTGGAAGAATCTCAAAAGTTTTCAAACAACTCTGTTTTCTGCCGGGTAAAAACAAATTATAGGGGCCAAGAAACAATCTTGTGGTCATTAGGTTACACTGGAATGCTAAGAACCTTGCTTTAGTTCTAGTCCTGCAGTTACTACATGGTACTTGGAAATGTGAGTTCAACTGACATCATCTGACATGTGCTTGGAGGAACAGAACAGGTAATGGCAGTGTGCAGACATTTCTACACCTCCATTCCTCTCCACTGGCTACTACTTCCCAGGAGCAGAGAAATGCAACTGCAGTTCTTTCAAATCATTTTTTAAATTGCATGTTACTGAAGTAATGTGGGTCAGTGGAGCCCTCTTGCCTCCCTATAATGTACAGTTTGAGCCTCGTTTCATAGCCCTGTAGTTATTAATGTGCATTGAGTAGCCATTGTTTCTCTCCTTGCCTATTTTGCTTGTTTTGTGGGCTGCTGCTTATTAAGAGCTAGTCAGCACATTCTGGTTACGTTACAGTTGTTTTTGAAATTGGCTAGAGGCACTTATTGAAATATCTTGCTGCTTCCCTTGAGATTTGGGACTATTAGCTAAAATGAAATCTGTATGAATACTCCTACTTAAAAAAAAAAAGCACACAAAGCAGAGAAAAAAAAACTAATATAAACTACACTTACAATGCAATCCTGTGCATATTTACTCAGAACCAAGTTTCACCACCAATTCACCAATCGAATTGCAGCCCTATTGAGGTTCTGTTAAGACTGGGCAAACTTCTTGTACTAAGTGAAGACGAGTGAAGAATGGACACAAATTTAATATTTGTATCTATGATTGTAAATGGAAAATGTTTGCGAAGATTTTCAGCAGTAGTACTGTGAATCAAGCAATCTTTTTTTTCTTTGTGAAATCTTCATTTAATTTTTAGCATTCGTACCTTTCTCATCCAGACATAAGAACATTAGAAGAGCCCTGCTGGATCAGGCCAAGATTCCTGTATCCCACCAAATTCCTCTGGGAGCCCACGAGATAACTGCATCCAGTTGTCACTCCCTTGTAAAAGGCCTCCTTGAGCTTGAGAAATGTTTTATCCACTTACATGTCCTTGTTCCAGAAATAACTGGATATGGCCCAATAAATTCTTGTTTCCATCTTTTTTGGCAAACTAGTTTTAGGAATTTTCTCCTTCTTAAAATAAGGGGAAATATAAGGTTGGTTTCATAGCTGTAACTGCAGTTTTTATTTTGACGTATCTACCTTAATCTTTGCATGGGATAAGCTATAACATTGCTATCATTTCAGTCTAATTGAGGATCCCTTTTCTCACATTTTGTTCTAAGTTAGTGTTTCTCAATCAGTGGTATGAGTCCCACCAGTGGTACTTGAGATGGTGCTTGGTGGTTCTCATGGACTCTGAACACTTGCTGCCTGGCAGCAAGACCAGGAATGCCACACAGTGGCTGTAGACGACTCTAAAGCATGCTTTCCCACACTTGAAAAAGGCCTTTCATCCACCCTGAACTTCTTCCTGTTGTTTGTCATGTTGCATCTGGCCTCCCAACCCAAAGGTAACTGGCAATGATGTCATCACTGGTTATTTCCTATGGTACTTTGAATAGGTGGACCGTGTGAAGTGGTATGGTGGAGGACAAACATTGAAGAACACTGTTCTAAGTATTAAATAAAGTGCAAGCACTGTCATAGTTCTTCAGAGTCATCTTGGTCTTTTCTGTTGCATGGTAATTGCTAATCAAATTCATGAGGTTGACTGTTAGAGGTTTGCCTGAAAAGAATGCTTTTTTCTCTTACGCTTTTTGATCCCATATGGTTGACTTTACCACCATGCCATTGCAAATTCAGTTTCAAAATGGCCACATATCTGAAAACCCTGGATTTTCAGGTTCAGTTACCAAGCTAGGGGAAAATTGCAGACATAACATTTTCTGTTGATGTTCTATATCCTATTCAGTTCCCCTCCCCAAGATGGCAATAAGATATAGTTTCTTTGTGGGGGTGGTGAGGGGGAGGATCAAGTATTTCACATCTTGGTCAGCTCATGGTGGAATGATGAAAACCAGCCAGTCTTCCAAGCTTTTGAGGCAATTTAATAGCTTCAATAACTGTCTATCAATCCAAATCTTAACAGCTATTATCTCCTTGGAGATCAATTTACTTGCCAATCCATCTTAATTATATAGCATGCAGGGCAGAGCAATATGAATACTGTTGTTGGGGAGGCTGCCCTAGAATTTCTCTCTAAAGACTTTCGTACTGATGTTTTAGGACCATGCAGGGGAAAAAGGAGCCGTATAGTAGATCATATTCTTTAGGCTTCTGTAGACTGGATTGACTTATAGTGATTTACAGTAGCCTTAGAGCTGCTCTACACCTTGTGCACAAGCATCAGTTTATTCCTTTCTGTGGCTTTAGTTGAATGCCATCATTCCCAAATCTGCATCATGATTAAATTTACAACAAAACAAGAAAAAAAAAAACCCTTGGTTTAGCCTTTGTAGTCTCATGCTTGAAAATCTTCTGGTAGATGGAAAAGCAGCAGTTTATGATGCTTTTTAAAAATCTGTTTGCCACACTTGTATCTTCCTTCAAAGAACTCTGTGAAGGTGATCCTGTGAGTTGAAAGAGGTTAAGATGAATAAGGGTGACTTGTTTAAGGCCCTTTTAATTTTATGGCTAAGAAGGAAATTTGACCCAGGTTTCCCTGGTCTAGATCCAGTGGTCCATTTGTCCCACACTTCACACTGACTCTCTTTGCTTCTCACTTAGTCCCAGAGACAGTGTTAACAAGGTACTTCAGGAGAATAAAAACTATGGTAAGCCAAACTTGTTCATCCAAAACCAAGTTGGTCTTCAGCCAGTACTTTGTATATGATGCTTTCAAGTTTCACTGTACTGATTTACCAACCTGCATTGTTTGTTACTCAGGTTGCTCCTGGTAACTCAGTACATCATTTTGATGAATAGTGAGTTGCCATACATGGACTTAGTGCTATGTGCAGCTGTGTTTTTCAGTGACTGTTTTGCGGTATGCCTCAGCCAAATGGGCAGCACTAACCATTAAGTGAAGTATAGTGTAGTCAGGCCAGACAGGCAGAACTGCCATGTAGTGGGTGGTATCAGAATAAAGTTAGTCTAGTTGTCTGGGTCTTAAGTCTGCTGATATCATTCCTCTGGTGTGCTGCTATGTCATAATCTTGGGTAAAAGCCATTTGCTCAGATGGCTGTGCGTTCACCAGTCGTTTGAGCAGATATATGGGGTAACCTTGACGGCTATAAATGCAGCATGCTGCATTTATATCAAATGCAGGTAATTGGTCTGACAGTTGAAGACAAAGTAAGAGCAGTAGAGTTAGAGAGGTTGGAATTGTGGCCATAGCAATAAAAGTGGCTGCTGTGTCACAGACTGCACAGAATAGGAAAGGACATCATTTATGTCAAGGCCCACCACAGCTCAGGTCTGGAATCTGGTTTCAGGGCCTGATTTTCTAGCAGCTGGAGTGTATGTTTCTTTTGGCGCTGAGTAATTAGCCGTTTTTCATGTATGGACTAAAGGTAAGGCCTTCAGAAGCAAAAGGATGAATTCAGAATGGCCTGAAGTCCCAACCATACTTATTCTAAGAAATTAAACTTGAGCAGAGGCTGTATTATACTTCTCCCTTGTGGTGGTAGCTGCCTCCTTCAGTTTTTAAATGATCTCAAATCATGCTTTACTGACCACTGTCCTAATTTTCATGTAGTATTCATAAAAATACCACAAGCTGATGTGAAATTTCACATTCCTCAAAGTGTGGGATTGAGGAATCCTCAGATGCCTACCTGATTTTGTAAAGGTTTAAATTTTTTCCCCACATATAAGTGTGTAAAAACAGAGAAGAAGGGTTTAGTTGTTTACAGGATGATTACAAATACTAGACTCCATATATTCACCGCACATAATTCTTTTAAAACTTCATAAATACATATTTTCCATGTGAACATTTCCAAGGACAAATACAACATAGCCTTAAGTCAGTGGCGTCTCTAGGGTTTACGTCACCTGGTGCGGGATGCCAGCATGTCACCCCTGTGCAGTGGGCGGGGCAACACCCCAGGTGGTGGGCATGGTGATGTACCATTGCCCAACCTCCACTGGTTTTTTGGCTGTACCTTTTGATAGAACAAAGATAGAACACATTCTGCATGAAATTACGCATTGATTGATATGTAACATGATGGTATTATTCTGGAGCATTTGTTGAGCTCCAGTTCCATCAGATCAGGACCATTCTGATGGATTCACATTCCCCTTTGCCCGGCCTGACCACCAGCCAAGGCAGGTTTGCTTACTTGCGAGTAAGCGTGACCGTGAGGATTAGTTTCGCTTTCCAAAGAGCTCAGGACATTCATCTGCTTGGAGGGAGGGACTTCCTTCTCAGGTGTTTTTGGGGGCTGCATTCATTGGATCAGGACCATTCTGGTTCAGACCTCATTGGATTCCTCTCAGCCTGCCCTTTCCGAAGGACTAAGGCACATTTGCCTACTCACAAGTAAACATGCGATATGGTTCAGTTTCACTTTCCATAGGGCTCCATGCATTTTTTTTCTCCAGTTTTTTGGCCATAACTTTTGGTAGAAAGGAAATATTTCACTCAGGTTTTTTGCATTGCATTCCTCTGGAAATTCCACATCCAACGGTATTTAACATGATGGTATTACTCCTAACCACTGCAATTTTAGCGCGTCACCCCCCCATGTGTTTCACTCCATGCGGTCCGCACCCCCTAGCGACACCACTGCCTTAAATAGAGATACTACCCAAGCTAAAAACCATGTAAAACCTACATGAAATAAGTGGGAATTGAGCGCTATAACTGAGTAAGGGCCCAATCCTACCCAATTTTCTAGTGCTGGTGCAGCCGTGTCAGTGGGGTGTGTACTACATCCTGTGCTGGGGAGGCAATCACAGAGACCTCCTTAAGATATCAGAATGTTTGTTCCCTTACTTCAGGGCTGCATTGCAGCTGCACTGGTGCTGGAAAGTTGGATAGGATTGGGCCCTAAGGCCCCAATTCTATCCCCTGCCACTAGTGCTGATGCTGCTGCACCAGAAAGGCAGTGTAGTAAAAATGGAGTAGCATCCACATAGGAGCAAGAGAAAAAGAAGGTATCTTCAGATAGGTGCAGAAAAGCAACATTTATTATGAATTATTGAAAACCCAACACATTTTTGCCTATTTGGAGGGTGCTTTCTGTAACAATGAACTCTAAAAAATTACAATTATGTTTAATGTTTCAGAAAATGCCCCCAAAGAAGGCAATACGTAGAAATGCATTGGACTTTAAACAATATTTCATAATAAACTTTATCTGTTTTGGAGAGTTTTCTCTTGTAACTACGTAAGTAATACTATTGGCCCTCATTATCTGTAGAGGATTCATTCCTGGACGCCCCACAGATACCAAAACCCACAGATAATCAAATCAGCGGGTCTGGGCCATCAGAGGATGTGATAGTTTAGCAAAACACTGGAAATGCCTTTCAGAAGGCTCTGGCAGGCCTCCTGAAGCATAGGGTGGTCGTGCGCGGCCTCCCATGCCTCAGAAGGCCTCTCTCCCGACTCAACTGGAAGACTCTTCATGTTGGGTCAAATCCAAGGTTCCAAACTTCTGATGTTCAAAAGGATTTGGATTTCCTCACACTACTTAAATAAATGAGAGAGTACTCTTGTAAACTGGGGGGAAAAATGAAAGAAGCCCCCTTCCCCAACTTGGAAATAAAAAATAGATTATAGATGATACCGAGCAGCAAAATTACTCTGATGTGAGATTTTCCAGCTTGTGACCACTTCAGTTTATTTTGCATGCATGTCTGAAAGATGCCACTTCTTTTCATTGTGGTCTCCAGCAGTAGCGTAGCTAGGGGGGTGCAGGGGGTAGCAGGTGAACCGGGCTACAGGGTGGGTGGGGGCAACAACTTGCAGGCAACAGCACCTGTGTGCAACAAATGGGCTGCTGCAGGCAGCCCTGCCAGTGCCAGGCACTCTGGAGGGAGGAGGGGCAACAGTCATGGACGGGGCAAAACTGCATGTTGCCCATCCCTGCAGCCGAGATGGAAGGTAGTCTATCTCTTCGTTTCCAACAGAGCTCAAGAACCACAGATTGCGGCAGGCATGAGGAGCTGGCCCTCTCCCCCTCCCGCAGCTGAGATGCTGGCGATGGGCACAGACCTCCTCAGAGTCTTCCTTTCATACACTTGCCAGCCCTCATTCCCTCCATGATTTCCTCCACCTGTCCTGCTCAATGTGCTGCCCCCTGAAGCCCTATTTGGCTTAAATGGCAAGAGAGGCGCGTGGGGAGCGGAGCAGGGCATATCACTGCTTGTTTGTGTTTAGAGAGGGAGGAAGAAGTATGTTGCTGGGGGGGGCTGTTGGATGCTGGATACTGGGTGTGTGTGTGTGAGAGAGAGAGAAAGATGGAGCCCCCAAGAGGCAGGCATAGCCCCGAGAGACTCTTGTGGAGCCCAGCCTGGACTGAGGAGGCATTTCCCCTTGTGCAGCGGGACCAGTTGCTCACCACTCCCCCACCCTGCGCCACCTACTCTCCTCTGCTCGTCACAGTCCTCTCTCTACTTGCCTGCCCCTTATCCTCCTCTCTCCTCCTGGCAAGGCTGCAGCAGCCCAATTGTCTCTGCAATCTAAGCCACTAGGGCTTGCTCCTGAGTAGACATGCAGGAGATTGGGCTCTGAGGCTGCAACCCTATCCACACTATCCAGGGAGTAAGCCCCATTGACTAGACTGGGCTTGCTTCCAAGTAGACAGGCAGAGGATCAGGCTCCAAGGCTGCAATCCTCTCCCCACTTTCCTGGGAGTAAGCCCCATTGACTAGACTAGGTTTGCTTCCAAGTAGGCATGCAGAGGATTGGACTCTGAGTTGGCTGACTGTGACAGGTTACCTGCGCATGTGCAGGAACCTGAAGAGGGTAGCAAGCAAGGCACAGCAACCTGGGAGGCAAGTTGCAGCAGGAGCACTGAGCAGCAGGTGGTTTGGCCTCATCATTTATTCACATAATTCCTCAATTCCACTTCCTAAAGATAAGCTGCTGGCTCTTATGATTGTCTCCAGTCCCCCCCTGCATATCTCAAACTGTGTAAGGCTGCAATCTTACCTTACTTCACTTACCAGGGAGTAAGCCCCATTGAACACAATGGGACTTACTTTTGCGTAGACATGAATAGATTGCGCTGTAAAAGTGCAATAAGTACTTTCAACAAGTGTTTGCTCTTTTAAAATATTAGCTAACATTTCTCACTCACTTTAGCAAATAAAAAGACCCAATGTAATTAATTAAATTTGATGTCAGTGCCAGGAGGGGGGCTACAGAATTTTTTTTTGCACCGGGCAGCAACTTGGTTAGCTATGGCACTGGTCTCCATTGGGAAAACTGCTATTGCTGACTGCCAGCCTTTTTAGTTTTCTTCTGTACAGCAGGTAATTGATTCTAGAGGCACAGCACCACCTGTAGGACAGAGGGAAGTATTTACTGTACTGAATTCAGAGCAGGCATATCACGTGTCCTAAATTGGCCCAAAAGAGATGCAGTTGCAGCTAATTCTGTGGCATGCTCATCTTGCCAATATAAGCAGAGATGTTTGACAACATTCTGAATTGTCATGTTTTTGTCCATTATTGATTGCCATTTTGCTTACCAAGTCCAGATATCACAAAAGTCTGCTAGGGTTGGTTTGTACAAAACTCCAACCGCATAGATCCAGTCTTGCTTTCTATTCATCTTCCATTGATCTGCAGGCCCCTCCCCAAGCCATTACCTGCCTGCATCCGGAGGCAAGGCAGAATGGTGCTTATGACTCTAGGCCAGGGGTGGGCAAACTTTTAACTTAGGGATCCTGGACCTTTAACAATTGTACAGAAGATGACAAGCTGCACCTCCTGAAATTCTCTCACCTATGCAATTGTTAAAGGGCCAGGATCCTCAGGTTGAAAGTTTGTCCACCCCTGCTCTAGGCAAATTTCTCTGTTTGCTTCCTGCTGAGACTGACACTTCTTCTAGGTTAAGATCCTTTGGAAAAATGTTTCAGAAGCAGCACTTGAATGCTTTCTTCTGTCCCCTTGACTGAACCCCTGCTTAAAGGAGAACTTCTGGTTGCCTTGGATTGCAGCAGGACATTTGAAACCAGGTTGTTTTCTGCACATGTATAGAGTTGATAGTTTCATTTAAACCCTTCATGAACTCTGTGAAGTGTCTTGGTATTGTGCTGGCATGCAAACCTGACAAATTTGGAAGTGGTCATAGACAAAGTGAAAACCCACAAAAGTTTGCAGTTTGTAAATTATCTACTCTATTCCCTGTGCCCCGATGCACCCACTTCTTTCCCTGTGCCCCGATGCACCCACTTCTTTCCCTGTGCCCCGATGCCTTCTTCTTTCCCTGTGCCCCGATGCACCCACTTTTACTCATAGGTTGCTGCACTCACATGCTTTGCTATTGTAAAGATTTCCACTGCTTTCAAACCTCACAATAATGAAAGCATTTATAAGCGCCTCATTTGGCTGAAGATGAGGACACAGAGACTTCAGCCTATAGTGGAGCCCACTATTTGTTTAATTTGGTGAACAGAAGGTTCTGAAGGGGGTTGGTGAAACCTGCCCAGCTCATCAAAGCCACACATTTCCATGATCTCCCACTCCTTGATGACTTTTTCCTAGAAGACCATAGGCCACCTTTCTGTTCAGCTCCCTCACATCACCTGCATCTGATGCCATGTTTCCACTCAGCTAGTTGATTGCTAGTCAGCTTCCTCAGTGGGGAGAGGGGGGGGGCAGTTGTTGCTGGCTGCCGTCCCAGATGTTTTCTTCCAAATATAGCCTCTCATGTTCAGAACTTGGTTATTGCAAGTCTGGGTATGCTATTTTTTGTAAGCGGAATGATATCTGCTTTTGATGAGGGTATGTAACTTGCAAGAGAAGGCTTTTCTAAATTCAGGAATTGTAATTTTGACATAAGGGGATTAGACCAGTGTAAAAGCCAGTATTTCATAAATGTCTTCCTTAAGCTAGTTTTTTTGTATATACAGTGCCATTTATTTCACAGTAATAATTATATCCTTCAGTGTTCCATTTTTCTTATTGACTGACATTCTTTTTTTGTGTGGCTGAGTACCCCAGCATGTTTTAGAGATTGATATAATGCCTGGGAGAGTGTTTCCACAACTGTAGCTCTCCTGTTTCCAGTTATGTCACCAGGGTTAGGGAAGTATTTCAGAATGAACAGCACTTAATTAGTTTCTGCTTTCACTAGTGATTAACACCAGCTGTTTTGAACCTGCGGCCTATTGTGCCATCAAAGAAGTACTGCATATAGGATTGAGCTCTAATCTTCTTCTGCCAGCTCAACATCACAGCTGGAGGAGTTGACTCTGGATTACATGCCAGTGCAAAAGTGAGCTGTTTTCTGGAGCTGCTTTCTCAGCAAAGGGTTGTTGACACTAGTTCAGCAATGTGGCACCCTTGAGTGGCGCTCTAATGAGCACAGAGGGGCCAGTCTAATCCACATTTGCACTATAACCTAATAGTTTTCTTCCAGTGTGAGGGGAGAAGGGGATACATGGGTGCATTATCTGTCTATCATGACGAACTGTTTGTAAGGTGGGCACTTTGTCCCCTTTGCCTGACGTTGGTGCTGGGGCAGCTGAATTGACACAAGTGTATGTGTGTATATGGGTAGATGGTGTGGCAACAATCCTTTCATATCCTCTTATTTTTGGTTATGTTTTCTCTAGTTTTTTTACCTTTCTAACGGCGAAATCCTAACCATCTTTCCAGCACTGACCTAAGGACAATGCAGCTCTGAGGTAAGGGAACAGACATTCCCTTACTTTGAGGAGGCCTCTGTGACTGCCCCCCCCCAACTGCAGGATGCAGCATATCCCCCATAGACAGAGCGATGTCAAAGCTGGAAAGTTGGTTAGGATTTGGGCCTAAGTCTCCAAGAGGTTTCTGTATCATCTCGGCCTTCTTAAAGTGTCTGGGTCATATTCCAGCAGTAGCCTTGTCTTTTTTTAAAAATTTCAATTTTTTAAAAATCCTGTGCTGTTATAGAAGAACCATATGGCAACCACATGACAAATACTATGTGGATTCGCTGTCTTCACATCTGGGCTTCTTCAGAGACAAAGGATGCTGGCTGACCCACCAGCTGAGATTGGAATGTTCCCAATGATTGGGTATCCAAGCCATCAAGCTAGGTTAAGGCATAGGATGAAAGGTCTCAAGATGCTCTCATTCCTCCAATCAGCCAACCCTATGGCATCAGCAAACCTAGGTTGTTTTAATGACAAATCACTAATTTGTCAGTGATGTGCTGTATCCAGATGTTAGAAAATGGGCTTGCCCGCCACTTGTTCATGTATTGAACTCCCTCTCCTTCCTTTTGGAAAATACAGGTAGCTAAAGATAGGAACATATCTAGTAGCTTGCGTTTAGGGATTTTTTTTCTTGCTAATATTTTAAGCTTTAGGCTAATTTTGCCAAACCATATTTTGGGGCAGCCCTGCTTTCTTTCCAAGGTGTTTTTGGAAGAAAGATTCTTCTGTTCCTTCGGGATTTCCACATTTTAATCTTCCAAAATCCAGAGAAGTGCATGGGAAAGGATGGGCATAAAGAATCCAACTAGAAGTAGCAGAAGAAGAAAAAATGCATAATTAGTAAAACAATTATATTTATCCTGTCTTACCTTGTGCAGCTTAGGGATTTTGAATCTGAGCATGATTTGCAGAGTAGAACTTTAGAACTTCAAAAATACAGATGATTTGAATAACACTGAAACATTTAGCTAATGTCAATTACACTGATAGGAAACAAGGTGTGAATTGAGAATTGACTATGTATATTCCCACCTTCACCCCCAATCATTTACTTACCTTTAAACTTTCACATGCTGACATTTTTCACGTTTTGAACCATCACCTGAAAAGCTGCTTTGAGGACTGGAGCTGAATATCAAATGTTGACATTTATTCTGGATCCACTTGGTCTTGTGGCTTTTGGAGCATTTGAAATACTTACTGCATGGTATCTGTTATATCTCTCATTTAAAATGAATTAAGTGTCTGGATCCATGAAATGAGAAGCATTCAAGTGAGCATTTGTCCTGTTTGTTCTCTGGGCTTAGGAAGGTAGCTTTCTGTTTTGCAGGCCGATGCTGGTTGGATGCTCTGGAACTGGCCTTGCGCTGCTCCAGCCTCTTCAGGCTCAGTGCCTCCAAGCAAGGGAAAGAAGGTGACCTGAACTGCTCGAGTGATCCTTCACATGCTGGGCTGTACAACCTGCTACACACAGCCACAATCTCGGATCAAGAGCTTTTCCAGTAAGAATGCTGTTTTCACTTATTGCATCTATTCTGAAATCTATCATTGTGCTTAAATGAAAGTGCTTTGCCTTCATCCCCTCAATGAGTGGATTCAGAGAAACCAGGATCTGAAATGGTTGCAAGTTGGTTTGTAAGCCACAGTTTGCATTAACTGGTTTTGCGTTATGTCTCAATGTGTGTAGACCAGTGATGAAGCTCAGTGAAGGGCATCACTCTCATTTCAAGGCCCTGCTTCATCATAGAGGCAGGGATGAATGTAAGTCCTGGGCAGATAGGCAAAACAAAAGTAAACAAATAGCAATTATAGTTTAGCTATTGTATGTCTGGAGGCTCAAACCATGATACAGATTCTTAACTATGGTTGGTAGGAACCATGGTTTTGTGTTCTGTATGAACTGTATCTCTTTTGTTGCTGACCAGATCTTAGCAGTAAGTAAGCTTTGTTTTCTAATAAGAATGTAATTTTCCTTATACTAGAAAGATAAATTCAAAGTGGGCAAGGACATTTGGTTGTTTGCTCCTTTTCAACAAACCAGTGCATGGAAGTTTCTTTCTAGTGACATACAGAGTTTAGATTCAAACCTGCTCTGTCAGGAATGTATTTATCAATAAAGACAACAGAAACTTTGCAGCATAATTCATTAATTTACTCCTAAGTGGGTGGTATAAAAGGGGTGGTGGTTAAAAGTATGTGTCTTAAAAGGTGGCGTGCCTTCTTCCTTGTTGAGTAGCAGCAACTGCCTGTTGTTCAACAGGTGAAGTTATAGAGTCAAAAGGCAAGACTTGTAACTTGTTGAGTGCATTCAGCTAGGTCTTCGTGAGTTCAAACGTGTGGATCAATTTAATATCTGATGCACCAATTCAATCTACAGGTCAGTAGTGTATAGGCTACATACTCATCAGTTCATAATGGAACTGCAGGATCCACACTGTACAGTATAGAATCAGTGAAGGTCTTCAGCAGTTACATGGGTTCTGGAGTAGCCCCCACAATGGGTCACCTGATACCACACAGGTTTTTGTAGTTTTAAGCTCTGCAATACTTTTTCTTCATTTCCCTCTGCTTTAGAGTTGTGATAGCAGAAGGTAAAACCCTCCAGCTCTCCAATTACAGCAGTGCAATTTTTCTGCAGATCGACATCCTCCCCCCCCACACACATACACACCACAATAAATACATACTCTTTATCATTCTGTGTTCTGTACTGTGTTCCTGACACTCAGCGAACCCTTACAACAGCACTGGTTGCTTTCTAAATGAGCCTTGAAGTAAAATCTATTAGCTAGAGATCAGAGATGGGGTGGGGAATACAAATCCAGTAGGAAAAAATGAGGCAAACTAAGATAACCTAAAAGAGTACCGTACAGCATTCCATCCCATCCCATAGCTCTCACTCACCCAGGTACAAACACAACACTGAGAAGATCCTGCATTTATCAGTGTCTTTCACATGCTAGGATTAAGCCTCCAATTAAACATCTTTCTCTTAGGGAATTAGGCCAATTAAATTGACATGCTCTTATTTAGCAGGTCAGTTAATTACATTTCATGCTTTGTTCCGGTTATTTAAACTATGCTTGAAAATAAAAAGTGATGTAGACATTGTGGTTGAAGGAACTCAACTGGGGAAGAACATACTCCAGAGTTTGTGCTGTGTTTCTGTGCTATCTGCTTTCTTCTTCTGTGGCAATACAGATTGTATTTAAGGGGAACTAAGAGCAAAAGCTGCCCTCTCTTCCTGTTACTAGAACATCTACGCCAGAACTGTCCCAGACCTGCTCTGTAATTCCCTAGTACTCCCTCTTCTGTCAGTGAATAAGACTTGCCACTGCTGATCTGAGGTTTTTCCCTAGCATTTGCCTGTCTTTGAGCTTACGCTCTACACAGCATCCATTTGATAATTCTATGATCTTATTTGAAACCAAGCCAGGCTGTTCCACTTCCCTAATCTGTTGTTCCTCCCCCTCACCCAATTTGTTTTGTATAGGGCATCTGTCTGTCTCTACTGGGGCTATGTAGTTTTGAGGTTAAGCGGGGTTTCCTGATCCAAAGGTCTAATGTAGGGGGCATCCTGAAACTGGGGTGTCTGCTTGGTGGATTGCCACAGAGATGCAGTGGTCTGAAAAAGGGGTGTGGATTTCTATTCTATATTGCTATTGTTTTCAGAGGGATGCTTTAGTAAAGCCTAGTAACCTGCTGGCATGTAGTGTTAATATTTAGAGAGATTACGGATAAAGGTTTTATCTGCTTTGTGTCAATCTGTTCACAGCAGTTTCTTTTCAGAGATGCAGAGAATAATTCTGTGAATTCAACCAAAAAAAATCAGTACAGTTGTTCTTTGCCCCCAACTATTGCAATGTGAGGCTACTTAGCCCCGGTGAAGGTTTGAGGGGGTCTCCTTTGCTGTATTCACAGTACCCACTTGCAGGTATTCCAGGTCATCCCTCTTCATCCAGCTGGGAAGTATCTTGTTACCAGGCCTGCAGCACCTTCCCCTTTTGCCTCTAATAGGCTTTGAGGGGAAGGGGTTAACCCTCTTCCTCTCCACAAGTCAGCTTCCTCCAGTGGTTGTGGAGACAAACAGCCTTGCATCCTTCTGCTACTGCCTCATCCCTGGGCATTGACTGAACTCTTTATATTGAACCTCCATCCCATGAGGTATAGATTCAAGTTGCACCTGCACAGGTGTCTGTTGGCAGATCTGGCCAAAGAGCTGAGTGTTCAATGAATGTTGTGAAATGAAGTGCTGGTGAATTTCCCAAAGTCAAATCCCTCCTTCCTAATACAATAAATGTTTCTTCTGCCATGTCCTCCACATGGAGCATAAATGGAGGGTATAGTTTTTGCAGAGGAAAGGGACCATAGTAACTGTCCTCTGAAAATGCTGAAATAGAGCAGTTCTTAACCACATAGCTTGCACACCGTCAAAGAAAAAAAAAATCTGTTGCCCATTTTTTTGGCATCATACAGATGAGCAACTTGCCATCCTTCAGGTAGGTTTGACACAAATGCTTTATGCTTGACACAGCTGCTTTATCCCTTGGTTTGCAAAGTTGCCTTGCAATTTGTTGCTGAATATTAAACCTTTGGTTTCAGACCCATATGGTTCCATGCCAAGTTTTCTGACATGAATCAAAAAGGAGGAACAGTTCAGCTAATAGGAGTAATTGATAGACTATAGATATATTGATAGATATAGTTTGACTCAAAGCCTGAAATGGCTACAGTTGAATAATATGCAACAGTAAAACCTTGTAATAAAGTGTTTCACAGTTTTTGATTATGCTTTTCTGAAATAGTACTATTGCCAGCAAAACATTTTCAAGAATCATTAATCTGTTTTTCTGTTTTTCAGTTATGGAATTGACTTAATAGTAGAGTTGAACAATTCCTACTAACAATCCTGGCCCCGGTACCATCTGGGACCACGACTACAGGCTGCTGCCTCCTCTTCTAGCTGAGCTGCCGCTCCCTGTCTCCCTTCTGGATGCCCAGGGAGGCCACACACTCCTTCCCCAACCCTCTGAAGGCCTTTTAAAGGTCTCAGAGGGCTGAGAAACATCACTTTCACAGAGGAAACCAGAAGTGACTTTTTTTGGCCATTAGAAGGCATTTTGAGATCTGGGGAAGTTTCCCTGGCCCTCAGAAAGTCGTATAAGGGCTTACAATAGTCACTTCCTGTTTCTTCCATGAAACCGAAAGTAATGTTTTTTGCCCCTCTGAAGCCTTTACAAGGCCTTTCCCTCGTCTTCAGAACACCTCTGAGCCCTAAGTGCCTGAGTGGCACAAGGGGGGGGGCACTGCAGGGGGGTGGATGTCAGTGTGGTACCACCCTCTAGCCTGGCTCCTGGGGTATTTGTCCCCCTTGCCCTCCCCAAGTACTCCTCTGACAGTTCCTCGCGGGGAAGCAAAAAAAATTTCTCTCTTCTCAATTTCCAGTTTGGCCTCGGGTATTAATATTTGAACAATTAGTTCTTGCTCTTATGATTGAATGAATAACTTGTGGTTTAGTCAGTTGACAGTCCTCATAATAACTTATATATAAAGCAGGTCTCAGTAACATTTTTCTTGGTGGTCTACAGGGCTGGCTCCTCATAGTTCAGAACCATATCACCTGGTTTAGTGCTCAAACCTGTCCAATTTTCCAGCGCAGATGCCGCTGCAATGCAGCCCAAGGGTAAGGAAACATATGTTTCCTTATCTTGAGGAGGAATCCATGAAACCCCCCCCCCCTTGTAGGTTTGAGTACACATCCCATTGGCTTGTATCCATGATGGAAAGTTGGATAGGATTGGGCCCTTAGTCTCCACTGGATGGGTGAAAAAACCATCCTGAAAAATGTTCATCACCTTGAAACTAAAACAATATAAACATCTGTGTGTTGTAGTCTTAATGAATCGGCTCTGGAGAACCACCACTTGGAGAATGATGCTTTTTCGGACAAATCTGAAAGAGACAACATAGAAGAGTCTGAGAACGAAATACATGAGAATAGCCGGAAGACAAATGAGAGTGAGAGTGACCAGTCTGAGATCCATGGAGAGCTGTCCCTGGAAAAGAAAGGGACAACCTACTTGGAGCAGAATTATGAAGAATTTGGGGAGGTAACAACCAATTTTTCTAGCTACCCTTAGAGTTTGTCTTGTGTGTGTTATTTAATCTGTTCTCTGCTTTCATCTTCACACTTCAGAAAACTCTCTAAGGAGTAATGCATGTTTTCTTTATGTGTCATTTGGCTTCAGGCTTTACAGAGCATTGCATATTAGGAGTAGCAGCAATTGGTACTACTGCTTTGAAGGTATCTAGGATCATTGGAGCTATAACCAGCCATTGCCTTAAAAAGCTACATTGACAAGAGCCTCCTGCCATAGGGAGCAGAAGGGGAATTATCACTGCAACCGTGTGATTTTGGGCCAATTTAAGATCCCTCATTCTAATGAGAGATGTAAAGGATGGTAGTTTTGTCTGTCTTATTCATGTACAGAATAAACTATTGAGGAAAAAAAAAAGCCAATGGATCACGTTAACAGCCCTGTCCTATCCTCTGCTCATAGCACACAGCACTGTTGATGGAGTGTGTACTGCATGCTATGGGGGGTTTGACCAGGTGGCCCAAGGTAGCTAAGTATAAATCTTTTTTACTTACCTCCCCATAGGCCACCTTGTCTCAAGTGGCCTCCTTGGACCTGGGCCAGCTGCTTTGCTGGCATAAATCCGAAGAGATTCCTGAGGGTAGGTCCAGGGGATAGGATCTTGGTGTGCACGGCTACTGCTACGTTCCTCCCCCTCCTGCCCCTGGCCTGGCCTGCACCCCACCTTGAACCACCCAGGATCTTCTCGCTGAACCACCTTCTCTGCCAACTTACTGGCGGCAGCAGAGCATGGTAGAGCCTAAGTGACCTATTGTCACCTGTGTGCAAGTTTTTTTTTTATTGTTTATGATTTGACCATGTGGGGGAGGCAAACTGTCAGTTTTTAGAAAATCAGCTATCTCTTTGCAGATTTATATGCAGTGGTATTGAAAATTTCCTACTTCAACTGTTGATGGGATCTAATTAAAACTACAATTTTTATTTATTTGTTACATTAGTATCCCACCATTCTTCCACTGTGGAACATACAGTGGTATAAATGGGGTTCCCAGGTAAGTTGTCATCCAGACATTGACGAGACCCACTGACTTCAGTCAGGTGGCAGCATTGTATGCCTTCATACCATTTTCTTTTGGAAGATGCATCTCTGTTTTTAAAAAACCTAATGTTGTTCTACAAACTTTGCAAGCACCTCATTTGAAATCTGGTGAAGAATAAAATGGTTCTGAAATTTTTTGCTGCTTCTCCTCATAATCCTAAAATTTGTAGGGAATGTTTGGATTTTCTTCACTACTACTTGAAGACAAGCTATAAATGACCTAAGTTTGATCTTAGCTTGGTGGGAAGATGATGTAGAATTTAGGTTTATTGCCACAAATCATCCTATTATGAAAGAAGCAGTTGTTTATAAATGATTGAACATATATTTCAAGTCTTACTTGAGTGCTGGGGCCCTATAAGTATTAACAGCTGAAACTGTAATTCTTGATTGATGGTGTTGGGAAAATTTCATTTTCAGTGCACTGAGGAATGGACTAAGATGTATGTCCCTGTAAACTTAGTAAATGCATCTGATGAAAGTTCTGACAGATCAATACGTATCATGGCTTATAGCACAACTGCAGTAGTTCTGTCTAATGGCTTCCATTATCCAAGGAAGATCAAGCTTGGGGATGCTATGCCTCTTTGGCACTAGACGGATTAGAACTAATGAAAATCAATAGAAAGAAAAAGGTTTCATTGTTCTTCACTTGCAAGTTTTCTTTTTCTCAAACTGTGCTTGGCTGTACTGCAAGTGATGTGGTGCTAAATTCCTTCAGTGAACTTGCTCAGGGAGAAGTGCAGTGCAGACCAAAACCAATGTGCAAGAGAGGTGTGCATCCCTGCATGCAGTGATAATATGCCCCAGTCGCTTATGAACTATGTTCTCCCTCTGGGCATCCTTCCTACAACTCAAGCTCTCTTCTTCTGCAGGAAGAGAATGAGGGGGGTTTTGTTGTTTTTTTAAAGGGAATTTGTTGCCTACAATGATCTACCTTGTCCATTATAGTTGGAAAGGCCTTTTATAGTAAAAACTAAAAGCAACAGCTGAAAACTTGATTAACTTCTTGTAGTTCTCTTTGCCCTCAGGTTTCAAACCTTACTGATCTTGGACTGTGACCTCAGTAATGCACATCTCTGCTGAGGAAGCAAGACCGAAATAATTTGAGAGCAATAAATAAATTGACAGGTGGAAGGTGTTTGAATCTTCCACAGGTGGAAGGTGTTTGAATAGGTTGTACTTAGCCCAGAGAAGCTGCTCACAGGAACGTCTTGGTTATATGAACCTATTTATGTTGTCACGGAACAAGCCCATGGAGTATATAAGATACCTCTTCTGTGAAGGGAGATTTTAGCAAGGTGAAGATGTTGATAATGTGGGCAACATCTTTAACAATGTTGTTTCCTCCATTTTGGAGAACTTCTGCCTCCCAGTGACCTAGGGCAATTTGCCTGGCAATCTGTTTGGTTGTCTTATCAATTGGACCCATTCAAATCCAGTAATCCAGTTTCTGTCTAATCTACTATTTTTCCTTCTTCAGACAGGTGAATCCTCACAAACGGAAACAGTGTCTGATGAAAACAAGAGCTTGATGTGGATTCTTCTGAAGCAGCTACGGCCAGGAATGGACTTGTCTCGTGTGGTACTGCCCACTTTCATCTTAGAGCCCCGCTCCTTCCTCAACAAGCTTTCAGATTATTACTACCATGCCGACCTACTTTCCCAGTAAGCACTTGCAGCTTTTCGATGATGCACAGAAAGTCTGTGTCCAGATGTGCAAAAGCATTAGCCTGGTTACAGCTGGGATAGTCATACACTTGAGGCTTCCTGGTAATACATGAGTCTCTCAGTTGATCAGTGAGCACTGTAAATCAGGCCAGGAATCTACTCCAGCAATCTTTAAACTGTTCATGGGAGGCATGAGGAAAGCCAAAAAAAAAGGGGGGGGGAGGGAAACCTGCCACCTCTGACATACTTTTTTCTGTTTTCAATCCTGGCCCACTGGAAAGCAGCAATAATTTGTACTATTCCACATGATGGTGCACCAGTGTGCAGTTTAATGGAAAAGGGAGAACAAAACCTATAGGGAAGGTGGATTCCAGAGTACATTTTGAACATGTGAAATAAAATAGTCTTGTCTTGAAGACATAAATAGGGCAAGTAGTTTTGAAGACTTTTTGAAGTGACTGACAGACGGCAGAATACTATGTATTATCTACTCAGAAGTAAGTTTCATTATGTTCAGTGGAGTTTACTACCATGAAAGTGTGTGTAGGATTACAGCATAAGAAGCTTATTTTTTCTCTCCTGTAAAATGATCCACAATGTAAAATAAGGATAACTTAATATGTAGTGTGCATTGGGCAGGATTGCAGAGAGATGAGCTTATTGCCTTTGAAGATAGATTGGGGAAATATATCCCTATATGTGTAATCTCCAATAAGTGGTTTTGGCGGTTGTGTAGGAGCCCCACATACACATCCTGTCTAAATGAATGGAAAGTGCAACCCCTTCCAGTCCTTTTGGTCCCCAAGTAGATGCAGTATTAGGATTGTGGCACTCTTGGTTGTCAGTTCCAAGTGTTTGTACTGGCATCAAATTCTCCATAGCCCTACATTGTCAGTGGCATACCTAAGTAGTTTCCAAAGTCCTACTTGGACTTTTACCTGGGGATCGCTGTGGCTCTCTGGGGGGGTCCAGGGAGCCTGCAACCCCCTCTGCAGTCCTCCCTGCAGCTCCAAACTGCTGTTAAAAGAAAAAAAAATACCACATCCTGTTTTGTCACTGAACCGGAAGTGGTTTTCTTTTTTATAGGCATTTAAAGCTGCTGAGAAGGGTTGCTTTAAACGCCTACAGCGGGGTTTGCAGAGGGGGTTGCAGGCTCCCTGGACCCTTGGACTTTGCAACCCACAACCCACAGGTAAGTGTAAATAATGCTTCTCTCTCCAGCAGCAGCATGATTGTTCGGCCCTTTTCCTGTTCCTCTGGAGCAGGGGTACCCAAACCCCAGCCCTGGGGCCACTTGTGGCTCTCGAGGACTCCCAATCCGGCCCTCAGGGAGTCCCCAGTCTCCAATGAGCCTCTGGCCCTCTAGAGACTTGCTGGAGCCCGTGCTGGCCTGATGCAACTGCTCTCAGCATGACAGCCAACTGTTCAGCCTCTCACGTGAGCTGTGGGACGAGGGCACTGTTTTCTGTTTCACATCTGTGATGCGGCAGCAAAGGAAAGGCTCTGGAGGGTCACATCCCACCAGTTTGGGAACTGCTGGAGAAACCCATACAAAACACTGCTTCTGAACATCTAAAACTATGCCATATCCAGAGACTGGAGAGAGCAGGAAGTGCCTGTAATGAAATGAGCACTATTTAGCAGAACATACTTGAGGCCCAATCCTAATGTACCTTTATGTTGGCAGAATGCGCTTTGGATACCGTAGAAGCCATGCCAGCACTGTTGCAGTGACCAGGGATTTATTTAAGATTGGGATGCTAGATGGTTCAAGTAAAGATGCATATGTACTATTCAGATGGCTGCTCTTTAAAAATTAGCTCCTGACGGCCGCTCAGATCCCAGGCATTCAGGAAGCTTAATTTATTTAAACTTTTGCACACTGTATAGGAACAAGCAATTTAAGAATTAAATACACTGCTAACCATACAGTAAAACTAGCCTCTAGCTGCCATTCAGTTGTTACAGTGCTTAGCAATGGGAGAATCTGAAAATGTTTGAAAGAGTACCTCCTACCCTGACTTACACTGTTTGCTTCTTGTATGATTCCATGATGATTGGTGTTCCACTATGTCACAGTGGAGACTTGTGCCACCCCAAAACCACTGTAAGTGGAGTAATGGCTACTATCCTTTTTCTGACAGAGCTGCTCTTGAAGAAGATCCATATTCCCGAATCAAACAAGTTTTGAGATGGTACCTGTCAGGCTTTTATAAGAAGCCAAAGGTAACACATGCTTAAAATCATAAACAAAGGAATGTTATAAGCGTATTTGATTATTCTGGGTTCAGTTCTCCAGTTATTCTCCTAATTAAAAACCAGAATTACAGGCCTATAAATTTTTCCAGAAGCATTCTGTTTTGTCAAGTGTTTTGTGTTCCACAATAAACTGTGGTAAATGACTCATGTGCATATCAATTACTTCTAAATAGAGTTTACTTGTTGCAGACCTTTTGTTAGACACAGAAAGTTAAATAGTCAAGTACTTGATGAACCCCACCTGTAAATTAAAGATTCACTTGTAAGGCTTGGTTAAGAGGAACTATCTTTTTGTGGTTTGGAATGTAAATGATGCCTTGGAGGGATCAAATAATAGGGCACTCTCTTCTTGTATTCCCTGCAATATATACGGTCATATCTCTGGTTGTTGTTTCTGTGGTGTTCAAATAGGAATGAGAGTTAACAGTATTTTCACATTAATAACTTTTGAGCTATTCCTAGAAGTAAATGGTGGTGTTTTTAAACTCGACAAACCTCTTTCAAATTCATCAATTCTTTCTCTTCCTTTACCATGTTAAAGCACAAAGCAGAGACGTGTCTTAATGTTGCGTGCAATTTCTGACCCTCAAGAACTTACTCCAAAGCACAGTTACTTTTCTAGGATTATTAGACCAAATATCTTTGTGGTAAGAGAATGTGTAATTCTGTGTGTTCTCTCTTACAGGGAATTAAAAAGCCATACAATCCCATTTTGGGAGAAACCTTTCGTTGCTGTTGGTTTCATCCGCAGACAAACAGTCATACGTTTTACATAGCAGAGCAGGTAAAGCTAAGCTTCTGTAAGCCACGGAACTAAAATGAACATTCTGAGTATGTAGAACTTGATAAATCAAGTAGGTATGCATGCAGTTCTTACCTTGCCTTCTTGGTTTGCAGGTTTCTCATCACCCTCCTGTGTCAGCCTTTCATGTCAGTAACAGGAAGGATGGGTTCTGTATTACTGGCAGCATTCTAGCCAAATCCAAATTTTACGGTAAGACGTCAAGGTGACATAGCAGTATGGTGGGGAGGCCTCCCCTACCCCATGGGGAATATCTCTTCTATAGGGACTGTGAAAGGGGGTAGAGGAGAAAGCTCTCCTCTAGGTTTTGAGCTGAGCACCAATGGGGATTGAGGTTTTGATCTCAATTGTAGGTCCCTTGCCATGTGCTATTTTAAAAAACAAAAATCACTGAGTCACTTTATGCATTCCTCATGATGTGTAGTTTGGCCCTCAGAAAACCTATCCATCTAGAAAGTTTGAGTTGTGTTTGTTTCTTTTAATTCATTGAAGCCCTTTATTGCTTTGTTCAGATTTAAGCGGGGAAAGCATGTGTATTGGTCAATGATACTAAAATAATACAATTATATACCTGTACCTCTGTATTTCAGGTAATTCGCTTTCAGCCCTATTGGATGGGCAAGCCAAGCTTACATTTCTTAGCAGCGGGGATGAGTACATCATCACCATGCCATACGCCCACTGTAAAGGTGAGAGATTGCCAGGGGAGTCTCAGGCCTCCTGCCTTGTCCAGCTTGGATTCTTTACTCTCAAAGAGTTGTCTAGCAGCCAATACAGCATCCCTTACCAGTGATGAACTCCCTATAGTTTGGGATGGGCAGATTTCAGGTTTTACCCGAACTGGGGTCTGCCATGTAGAGCTAGACTTCAAGGGATGGAGTTGCAATTCCGTTCCATACTCCATGAGTTTCGAGTGACCTGCCTATATACAATTCACACCACCATTAATACAGGTCAAGGGTTCTAACCTCAAATTCTCCCCTCCAAAAAAAAAACAACAAAAAAAAACCATACACAAAAGCTACTCAAATATAGGTGGAGCCTGTTTATCCGCAGATTTTTCATCCACGGATCTGGCTCAACAGGGCTCCCCTGGACCCGCATTGAGCCAGACTCAGCTCCACTTGAACCCTCCAAAGGGCTTTCTGAAGCTCCAGAGGGGCTTTCTGAAACCCACAGAGGCAGCGTGCATCTGCCTGCTGCCTCTGCAAGCTTCAGAATGACTTAAGAGAGGCAAGACAATCTGTATTTTGAGCACCAGGGAACCAGGAGTGGTCAAGATTCTCATGTTGACTTTCTGGTTGACCTTCTAATCTGTCCCTACTGCAGATTTGTGGGTGGTACTATGTGTCTTTCTGTAAATCAGTCAGCTGAAAGGTTTGAGCTTCTTACGGTTTTGTAAAATATGCTGAGAAATGCAACATAGTGAAGATGTTTTTGATGATAATTAAAAGATCAAGATTCTCTCATTACATTATGCAAGCCATGGCGAACAAGGATAGCTGAATTGAGCAACATACCTTGCCTTTGCAGACATTGCATCCTGGTAACAGTTGTAGTTTTCTCTCTTTCCAGGAATTCTGTATGGTACCATGACAATGGAGCTTGGAGGGAAAGTTACCATTGATTGTGAGAAAAGCAATCATCGAGCAGAACTGGAATTCAAATTAAAGGTAACAGGCTTTAACATTTTGAATTTGTCTCCAGTATTCTAGTTCTGCCTTTTTTCCCCCTGCTTCTTCTTTTAAAAAACTTCCTTCCTGTTGTACTATTGTACATTATAGGGATACAATATCTACAATAAGGATGTGCAGTGTATGATAAAAGAGGAGATTGTAAAGGAGATGTTGAGATAACCCTAAGTCCTGTCTAGGCTAGAGCTAGCTTAAATAAAGTTGTTTTCATACCATGGTGTAAATTTCCTTAAGGCAGTTTGGGAATGGAGCTCTGCTGTTGTGAAGGGTCCATTGAGGGTCCATTTCTAAGTATCATAGCTGTCTGGAATAGGTGAATGCACAAGAATCCAAACATCACTGTCCTGAACTTGCCTGATTGTGCTTTAAATTACTGTCTGAGTGTTTGACAAAGCAGTCAGATGAGCGCTTCATCATGTACTCAGCTAAAGCATCATCTACGTGACCTGCAGTTTGACACATGAGGAGTTCTACAGACTTATACTTCACTGGCAGCTGTAGACATCCAGACAAGTTCAGATTCATGCCTGCATCTGAGTGCATCTATGCTCTTGGCAGCCCTCCCAGTTTTTTTCTAAGATGAATTATATTTTCTTCCCTTCTCCCAACAGCCTTTCTTTGGTGGTAGCACAAGCATTAATCAAATCTCGGGGAAGATTAAATCGGGAGAAGAAGTACTGGCGAGCCTCGATGGACACTGGGTAAGAAATCATAATCTTCTTTGCTGACAGTTTAGAATTGCACGCACAGATTGGAACTAGGGGAGACGGGGCAACTGGGAACAGTGATGTTTTTCTGTTGTTGAAAGTGGAGTCTGATTTTAAAACAAATTGGTCTGGAGTGAAACAGATGCAATACCCAGTACTCTACTTGCTCAGGCATAAGTCCTTGCTATCTTGGTTGTTGCTACTGGCTCAATTCTTGGTTCCTTAGTTGGGTTTAAATCTAGCAAATGGACTGGGAGCAAGTAGTTGGGAGATTAGGATCTATTGGCAGATGTCTGGATGATCTGCAGTCTGTTAGCACACATTTTGGACCCCCAATAGTTAAACAGCAGCAAATAAAACTATTTTCTGCCATTGTTGGACTTTTGCTGATAGCTTATCTTCCTCGTCTGTACAATATTACTTCTTAATTTGATTGCATTTTACAGGTGCTTTCCTACAGACATTCACAGTGGGAAGCTACCTGCAAGGACTGTACTTGTATACTGAAATCTGAGCAGAGGTGCCTTCTATGAGCAGAGCTTTGCTCATGGAAGTTGCTTCCAGCCTAGGGTTGTAGTTCAGCAGTCGAGCATGTGCTTTGCATGCAGAAGGTCTCGGATTCAATCCCTGGCATCACCAAGTAGCTGTGGGGTTGGGAATGCCTAGAACCCTGGAGAACCCATCAGTATAGACCAGGGGTGCCCAAACCCCGGCCCTGGGGCCACTTGCGGCCCTCAAGGACTCCCAATCCAGCCCTCAGAGAGCCCTCAGTCTCCAATGAGCCTCTGGCCCTCCGGAGACTTGATGGAGCCTGCGTTGGCCGGAAGCAATTGTTCTCAGCGTGATAGCCAACTGTTCGACCTCTTGTGTGAGCTGTGGGACGAGGTCTCCCTCCGCTGCTTGTTGTTTCATGTTTGTGATGCGGCAGCGGCAGCAAAGAAAAGGCCAGCCTTGCTTTGTGCAAGGCCTTTTATAGGCCTAGAGCTATTGCAAGACCTTCATTCATTCATATAAGTTCCATCTCTAATATATTCATTTATGTAAATTTATTCAAATTTGAAATGTAAATTAATTCTTTTTTTCCCGGCCCCCAACTTAGTGTCAGAGAGATGATGTGGCCCTCCTGCCAAAATGTTTGGACTCCCCTGATGTAGACCAATGATTTTCACGTCTTTTTCATCTCAGGGCACACTGACAAGGTGCTAAAATTGTCAAGGAACACTATCATCTTTTTCTAAAATTGTCAAGGCACACTATACTGCCAGTGGGAGGCTCACATCCCCCAATGGTCCTAGTCATATATGACTCTCCCCCAAACTCCCACAGCACACCTGAAGACCATTTGTGACACCAATGTGCCACATCACACTGGTTGAAAATTGCTGTAAAGAAAATACTGATCTAGATGGGTCAGTGGTGTAATTTTATATAAGGCAGCTTCCTGTGTTCATCGCCTGGCAGCTACATAATGTCTGAAATTCCAAAAACAGGAATCAGTGCTGCCCATCTACCCTCTTCATTCTGTGCTCCATTCTTTCCTGTTGTTGCCATAGCAGAGAAAAATATAGGCTAGTACCTAGATGAAAAGAAATTTGGGTTTTATGCCTGGTGAATTTTTCTTTGACCCCATTTCTCAAAGTTAGCATTTCTCAATGCAGTGCTCTTTTCAAGCATTAGGGATTTACTGAGGGAACCAGGCACGAATTTGTTTATATGGTATTACCACCAACAATGTTGCTCATAATAGTAATAAGTAAACTTGAGGCTGGTGTAGCATAGTGGCTAAGAGACAGAACTGCAATTTCCCCAGTTTGAATCTTGCCTGTTCTGTGAACTCACAAGTTGGCCATAGGCAAGCCATTCCATCTCGGCCTCAATTCCTCAGGTGTTGTGAGGAGGTAACATTGGCAATTCTAGCCTCTGTGCTGCCCAGGACCAGGACTACAGAATTTTGCCTCCTCCTTCCAAGGGCCTAAAACATCACTTTTCAGGTCAAAACCCAAAAGTTGGCTTTTAAGGCCCTTTGGAGGGCCAGGGTGTGACCTCCTCAGCCCTCTGAAGGTCTCAGTAAGGAGTCCAAGGAAAGGTGGGGGAGGTGAAGAAGGGGGCTGTGCCCCTTCAGACCTGGCGCCCTGGAGCATTTTCCCCCCTTAACCCCCCCAGGTATGTTAGTGGGGGGTATAATACTTGCCTTACAGAGTTATTGAGAGAACAACCTCAGAATAACACAGGTGAAGCACTTTGCATGCTCAGAAAGCACTATATAAATGTGAAGTCAATTGCATGGTTCCTACAGCATATAATACTTTACGGAGTAAAATGAATACAAAAGAGAGGTATCTGCCCCAAGATGCTAATTGTCTAAAATTCATCAGTGGGGAAAATGACAAAGAGAAAAGAAAATATACTCACAGGTTATTCAATGATTTCCTTTCACTTCATTTTGGTTGGGAATGAGTGAACATGTCTGCTGATTTGTTTTATGCTGGAGCTAAATCCTATTTTTCTTTTTTCCAGGATGGAGAAGTATATATAAATGACCTGAAAAACGGCTGCACACAGACTTTCTGGAACCCAACCAGTGAGGTTCGAAAGCAGAGATTGAAAAGACACATTGTGCTCTTTGAAGAACAAACGGAGTTTGAATCTGAAAGGTAAGACAGTGAGGAAGGCAACTGAAGCAAGGAGGATTCCTGAGACTGTTGCTTATTGGGAAGTTTCCTCAGTGCACCTCTACGCTTCAGCAGGGAGAAAAGCTGCAAGTCAGCAGAAGGAATTCCTATGGGCTTCTTCTCTTTAAGAATCTAAAGCTACAGGGCATGGTAAAAGATAAATGCTTGCAATTATCAGGAAACTCAGTGGTTTCTAAACTTGTTTGACTGGCAGCGCCCTTGACCTACTGGGCCATTGGCCACGGCTCCCCATTAGGGCTACATTGTATAGGGTGGTGGATTTTTTCACAAGGATTACACAGCTCCCCTGACTGATTTCTACTGCTCCCTGAGGAGCTACAGTTCACAGTCTGGGAACCCCTTTCTAAGTGATATTTAGTTGGTCAGTCAATGTTGGATTAAGAAGGGCTCCAACATTTTCTCACTGATCCTGAATATAGATCACCCTTTCTTGCTTAGTTTTGAGGAGATGCAACTTTCTAATTTAGAATCCAGTGACTGTCCTGGTTGTACGTAGGTGCTTACACTTGATTCCCGGTTTGTGCCTAGGCTCTGGCAGCATGTAACAAGTGCAATCAGCAAAGAAGACCAGCACAAGGCAACTCAAGAGAAGTACGTGCTAGAAGAGGAGCAGAGGAATTCAGCCCGGGAACGGAAGGAGAATGGAACAGAGTGGAAGTCACTGCTCTTCTGGCATGATTCAGCCACAAATGAATGGCACTACAAATATGAAGAGTGAGTATTTGGTAATGTATGATTATGGAAAGCTGCCTCTTTGGGTATTCGTAGGGCATTTCTATTCCACAGATTTAAAGTGGTTTAATATGCTCAGGCAGGGGTGGCCAACCTGCAGCATCGTTGCCACTAGTGGCACATAGATACTTCCTAAGTAGCACATGCAAAGTTGCTTGTCATGGCTGTGCCAGCCAATGCAAGGCTCCATGGCCATGAGTGCACAGCGCTTCTCTTGAGGCAAAGCCCAGAAAGGGAGTGACAAGGCCCAGGGCAGAGCAAAGATAGCTGAGCGGAGGCTTGGTAGCTCATGTAGGCCAGTAAAACCACCCAAGCAGATCCAGAGCTGGCCAAATAGGGTGGAGTGGCATGTTAAAGATTATGTACATAAAAAGTGGCACGTGATGTGCTGCAGGTTGGCCAACCCTGTGCTAGGGAATGCTGAGAATTGTAGTTCTGTAAAGAATGGCTAAGAATCTCTAACACAATTTCAGCATGCTTCCCAGGCTGCAGTCCCTTTGGGAGAAACCATGATGACAAGTTGATTTCATATTAAATGAGTATAAATTTGTAGTGCCGTGCAGATAGCTGTTATTTGCAAGCATTTCTTCTTGGTGGAGTTTGTGCAAATGCTATGAGCACAGTATAAGCCTGTTTCTCTCTTGAACTATGCCATGTCTATCTGCGTTGAACCTTTCCTTGCAGTTCACCAAGGTACTTGTCCTTTGATTTGGAATGCACCAAGGGAGTTCCATGATGTTGGGACCACTATGAAAAGGCCCTGATCCTAATGGGTGTTCACCTCATCCTGAAAGCAAAAGGCACCTAGAGCAGAGCTTTGGATATAGAAGAGATTGTGTGGGGGAGGCACTGCAGGCAAAGGTGGCCCTTTTGGTCCCAACCTGTTTATGATGATGATGATGATGATACTGCCTTTCTGGTCATCAGATTACTCCTCTGACTTTATTCAAGGTGGTTCACATAGGCAGGCTATCTCTAAACCCCCGAGGGGATTTTTACAATAACAGAAAGGTTCTACCTTTCAAGAACCGCACAACATTTCAGATGGATCTTTCATGGTCTGGTATCACTTCTGGCCCCCAGTTGCCTCCCACGCTGTCCTTCATCTCTCACTTGAAGGGCAGCCAAGATGTTTCTTCGCTCACACCAAAAAGCAGGTGGAATAACTTAGCTCAGCTGTCAGCTGCTTCAGGGTCTCGCCATTCACAGAGCTGCCGGTGGCCTTGAACTGTCGACCTTCCAATGTTATCTTTGGGCTAATGGAGGCTCTACCCTCTAGACCAGACCTCCTACCCTCCTGTTGAGGGGTTTAAATGTAAAAACCAGCACCTTGAATTGGACCTGGAAACAAATGGATCATCAATACTGATCAGTTCGGGTATATGTTCTCATTGAGCAGCCTTAGCTAAAAGCAGTCTTGACTGAGGACGGTGTTTTGCACATACATATTATTAGCATTAGGGTATAAGCATGTTTAATTTACCTTTTCTGCTGCACAGTCATGGCTAAAGCACTTTAGTAGGGCAGAATAGGAACAGCTTCTTGGCTGCCTTATACACTGGCAAAATCGACCTTATACTCTTGGTTTGTATTGCTTCCTATAAATGTTTGCGTAGCTTTTTTTAATAGTTATGCTTTTTGATCCCTTTTGAAAGTTTAAGGCCCTGGGATCCTTTGAATGACATTGCTCAGTATGAGAAGGATGGGATACTTCAAACTATGCAGCGGCACTCATCTAACAGAATGTCAACTCACAAAAACATGTGCAACGGCAACCAAATTGCACGACATAAGGTAACTGGCACTCCCAAAGGAAGTTCACCCCTGTGCTGACACTCGGAATTTTGGGTTGTATTTGGGAAAATGTATTTTGGTTTCCTAAATGATGATGTACAAAATCCATGTCTGCTCATGCTGAGGTGCTGACATGGCCCATTCACCGTGAGCACATTCTGAGCAAGATTTGGGAAAATACAATATTGCCTTGAGCAAAGAGGTCCTGTGAACCGACTGTGTTACAACAATCACAACCTCTGATTTGCCCGAGTTCTATCTGCAAACATACTGTGTGGCCTGCCCAGGGAAGCATTTTCTCCTCTTCAAATCAGGACCATTTTCAACACAAATTCCCAAAACAAGGGTTGTGGCTTCACAGAATGATTTTGGAAACTGTTGTTGTTCAGATGATCAGGGTGTGTAGGCATGTAGCTGAATGTGTATGAAATATAAGATTGTTTTGTCAGCCAGCTGACCAGTGGATCTGAGAGAAGAGTCTATTGGACTCTTGAGATTTGGATTAAAGGTCTTGATTAGACATCAAGTGTTTGGCTTACTTCAGGCAAGTCATGGTCCCTTGGCTTCAATGAAAAATTATAGCTGCCTCCCTCTAACTCTGAGTAGTTGTGAGAATGAAATAAATGAGGAAATTGTTTTTTTTCTACCCTGAACCGTAGAAATAACTTAAGTCTGGGGCCCACAATAACTCACTTAGAGAAGGGAGGAAAAAGGTGATAGAACTAGGGAAAAATACTTCCATAATGGCTGCTTTGGAGACCAGAAACCTTTCGTTTTTGCTTTTAGTGCTATAATGCTCAGATATGGTATAATAATAACAATAACAATAACAACAACAGGTATTTATATACCGCCTTTCTTGGTCTTTATTCAAGACTTTATTCAAGGCGGTTTACATAGGCAGGCTTTATTTAAATCCCTTATTAAATAGGGATTTTTACAATTTGAAAGAAGGTTCTTTCTTTCAAGAACCACTACATTCAAGGTGTTTCATTCCGATCTGGCTTCACATTCTGGCCTCCATCCTCCCACGCTCAGAGCAGATGGAAATAGCTCTGCTTCAGCTTGTCAGCTGCTTCAAGGTCGCACGGTGCCGGTGGCCTCGAACTGGCGACCTTGTGGATGTTATCTTCAGGCAGACGGAGGCTCTACCCTCTAGACCAGACCTCCTGCCCTAGAGGTCCTTGCGCTAGACGAGAGCTATAAAGGAATAGAGGTTTTGAGACTTTGAATCTAAGTAGTCCCATGAGATAACATTTGTTTCAGAACATTATTCAGTTACTCCACAGACACCAGTGAGTTTTATTTAGGGGACAAGAATGTACAAATTTCTGCCCAAGGGTCAAACTCTTGAGATAATAAACATCCACAACTCTCACTAAAATTGAGATGTTTATTCTATAGATCAAATCCTTTGATTCTAGATGACATTCCCACTTGACAGGTGAACTGTTTCTTTTGTTCAGAGGTCTGCAAATGATTGTAGACGGCGAAAAGCCAGTGATCAACCGTCCAACAACAGCCAAAACACTGAAAGTACGTGTTCAACACCAGAGTCTGTACAGGACCTTTCAGATGATGATGGTGAGTATTTTGCAAGATCTCAAATATGTTAGGGTCCCTCTCTCCAGCCGCATCTTGTGGCAAGTCTTACTCTCATCCATAATGATTTCACACAGTGAGTGGCACTTGTTGTCAAGATTGAGACATGTAAAAAATGTAGTTGGGGAAGATAAATGGCCAGCTCTTAAAATGGTCTCCAGCTTGTTTGAGGATTGGAAGTTAGAGTGGATTAAGTGAAAGTCATATTAAATGTTGTATCATACTGGGTTATGCTTTTTTCTCTGTGAGAATAAACTCTATGAAATAGGCAAAGTTTTATTATTTTTCTGGGACAGTGTATCGTGATGCAGAACTCCCTTGGAGTGAAGAGCACCACTGAGTCCAGCCTAGAGCACATAAAAGTTGTATGATGGATCTACCATCTTCTCCATTGTTCGCAGCCAAGATAATAATTTATGTTCAAAGAAAATATACACACCCACTTGCTTCATGTGGTGTACCTAATTCAGAACAATTAATTCCTCCTTAGGAATGTTGTGATTGAAACGAAAAAGTCCTTGATCGCAAATTAGCATGTATCAAAAAAATTATGATGGTGAAAATCTGTTCATTACCTGTCGGTAACTGTTTTCTTCCCCCCCCCCCAGTCTTTTGCATACTGTTGAAATGGTGCATGTGCCCACTGAGTATGCTGATGGTTTTTTGAAGCAAAAATGCACATATCAAAGCTTAAGAGGAAGGAACATAGAAGGCACATAGAAGCCACAGGGGAGGGATATAACACCTTACCATTTGTGAATTCTCTGTTCCAAACTGCACATGTACCAACTGCCTTCCCTCCTGCAGGTTTCAAAATATGTGTTCTTACTGCGTTTATTTTCAAAGCTGATTTGCATGTTACTGTCTTCTCAGGCTTATGTAGATAATGAATCACATACATGAGAAATATGCAGTGGGCTGGCTTGGACATGCACCCGCAGGTCTCAGAATTAAGTAGGGGAGGAGTATATGTGCACACATGTCTCTCACAACCACTCATTGTACCATCCCACAGACTTTACTTTCAAGTAGAATGTAACTTGTTCATCGGATTGTCAGGCAGTGGGGTGGAGGAGACATGCACATGCCCCTCTCCCATATGATATGATTGAGCCAATAGATGCATCCTCCAAAACAGTCACATGCATGTGAACCTGTTCCGTAGATGTATCTTCAGGTTTTTATGGATCTATAAGCAGGTGTAATCCATACACTGCCATTTCCACATTACCTTTTTCCAAGTATGTTGGCATAATTCTCCTTTTGGAGGGAAGGGGGAGAACAAGGAAAACTGAAAAATGTAGCAAACGTCGGAGGTCCTTTCATTTCCCCAAACACATGTGAAATTCTGTTGTCTTCTTGCCACTTCACCACAGGTTTTGAAAGTCCATGCACTCAATGTGGAAAGGAAAGCAACCATTTGAAGGAAATTCACACTGCTGTCTTATCCCTCCAGAGAGCCCAAAAGGACATACACAAGTATGACACTTCCTTATTGATGTGATATTCTGTCTAAGCTTCACATACTTTTCAGTATTCGAAAAAACTAACCTGACCAAATGCCTGTTGTTGCAGTAACGATGAGAGCAGTGGAGAGTGGGGTCTGTTAATGCTAGGACTCTAGAGAGGGAAGGATTGAGTGAATTACTCTGTGCCCCAGCTCCTCCCGTGGGGTCACTTGGTGGAGGTCAGGTCACCCAGTGTTGCATAAAATAAATATATAGCTTTCAGATCCTTTTTAATTTACAGCTGTCCTGTTAAGAAGCATATCTTCCTATCTTAACTTGCAAATGATATGAGTTTGTTCAAAAAGTTTTGGCTTGATTGAAGCAGTTCATTTCCTGCAAAGCTTTATTTTGTCTAGACTTAATCACAAGAAATAAGTCTAAGAAATCAAAATGTAGAAAATTCATTCTGCTCAGTTTATAAGTTTATAAGTAAACACAAGCCTGCCGCTTGGAGGCAGGCTGTGCAGCATGGCCTTTCCCAGTTTGAAGAGACACTTTGCCAACAGTCTGAGGCTAAGAGGCAAAGAAGGAAGGCCCATAGCCAGGGAGACAGACCAGGGACAGACTGCACTTGCTCCCGGTGTGGAAGGGATTGTCACTCCCGGATTGGCCTTTTCAGCCACACTAGATGCTGTGCCAGAACCACCTTTCAGAGCGCGATACCATAGTCTTTCGAGACTGAAGGTTGCCAATACAATACAATAAGTAAACACCATGGAATAAAGGAGCACTTAATTACCTCCTCCCTTCCCTCCATACTTGCATGGCATTTAAATTTTAAAGGGTCTCATTTACTTTAAACTGTACACCCTACACAAGGATGGAGCACAGTGAGGTCGTAAAGAGATCTCCTGTTCTCCTTCCAGCACTGCTGGAAGAAGGGCAGGGGGAGACTGCTGTAAGAACATAAGATGAGCCCTGCTGGATCAGGCCAAAGGCCCATCTAGTCCAGCCTCCTGCATCTCACAGTGGCTCACCAAATGCCCCAGGGAGCATACAAGACAACAGACACAATCTGTGTCCCAGTGCCCTCCCCTGCATCTGGCAATCAGAGGCAGACTGCCTCTAAAAGCAAGAGCTTGCACATACCTACTGTGACTTGTAACCCATAATGAACTTTGTCCAATCCCCTCTTAAAGGCATCCAGGCAAGATGCCATCACTACTTCCTGTGGCAAAGAGTTCCACAAACTAATTACATGCTGGGTACAGAAATATTTTCTTCTGTCTATCCTAACTCTCCCAGCACTCAACTTTTGTGGATGTCCCCTGGTTCTGGTGTTATGTTAGAGGGAAAAGAGCATCTATCTACTCTGTCCATCCCCTGCATGATTTTGTATGTGTCAATCACGTCCGTCCCCCCAGGTACCTCTTTTCTAGACTGAAGAGGCCCAAACACTGTAGCCTTTCCTCATAGGGGAGGTGCCCCAGCCCAGTAATCATTTTGGTTGCTCTCTTTTGCACCTTTTCCATCTCCACTATATCCTTCTTAAGATGTGGCAACCAGAACTAGACGCAATATTCCAGGTGTGGCCTTACTATCGATTTGTACAACGGCATTACAATATTAGCTGTCTTATTCTCAATGTCTTTCCTAATGATCCCAAGCATGAAATTAGCCCTCTTCACTGCCGCCACCCATTGGGTCAACACTTTCATCGAGCTGTTCACAAGGACCCCAAGATCTCTCTCCTGATCTGTCCCAGACAGCTCAGAACCCATTAGCCTATATGTAAAGTTTTGATTCTTTGCCCCAATGTGCATGACTTTACACTGTGCTGTGCTCCAGATCACCTATCCTCGCCTATTTGTTGCTTCCAGGGCTGTTAGCAGGGCTGGACAGGCAATTTGGAGTCTGCCCCTCCCTCCCCTTCCCATGAGTATGATCTGTAGTCTGCCTGGTCCACCCTGCTTGAATTGACTCTAATGTGAGCAGAAGTGGTGCAAGCCTGTAACCTAGATGGAACTGCAGATGTGACATGTACCAGACAGGCTGTAGATCAAACTCCTGGCAAGTAAAAGGATTAAAGCATGCAGAGGTGGCCTTGGGGGAACTGAGGCAAGGGGGCATGCTGCCTCAGGAACTAGGAGGTCTTGGGCCAGCCTTGGTGGCCAGATTACTTTATTCAGCAGGCATACTGAACATTGACTCAATCCTGAATTTGGTCTCTGTTGGATCTGTGTGTGTAATTGCAATTGCTGTTTGAATACCAATCACCTGCTAATTGTGGTGGTATTGTTTGTTGCAGAAACCTCACTGCTTTGAACAAGAAGTCTCTCTACAGGAGGGCCTCCTCCGAAAACCTCTTCTTGGACTCTCGCTGTTGGTTTCTTCTTTGCATCTTTCTAACATGTCAGCTCTTCATTAATTATGTCTTCAAATAAAAGTCCTGCATTTGGCAGCAACAAAAGTTACCAGCTGCAAGGATGGGGAGACTTAAATGCAAGGAGCCCGTTGGGGCACCAAGCACTTTAATACCTACGCAGCCAGGGACAGAAGGAAGAGAGGACAAGGTTAACCAGGGAACCTGCAAAGTTTTGTTCATCAGATTTTGTCATTGCCTTTTTACATGTACATCTACAAGGACCTCTTTACCTATATGGGCCTTAATGCTAAAGCCAAATGTAGCTTTAATTGTGCAATTTTTGTTTTCTATGTCTCGTCGTTTTCTGGTACAAGTAAATTTTACCAACCAGTATTGGTGCCCCCTATAACACTATACACATCTACTTGGGGTTATGAAATGGTTCCCAGTGGCTTGTTTTATGGCTCTTCTATGGGTGGGGAAGGACATTTGGTCACTCATCAAGATGTCTTTCTGAATTAATTCACACACAGAAGTGAGCATCAAGCAGCCACCTGAGGATTTAAAACCACCTGTGCATAGATTGCACAGCTTGTCTTTGGATCCTTCTGGTCAGTGTGCTCGCACGCCAGTCCTCTGAATGCATCACACTCCATTCCACTGAGATTGTAAATATGCACGATTTCCTAAAGCCCACCCCTTTGAAGAAACTTGAGGCTTGCTGTATGCAGCCAATAATGTCCTAAACTATGTACGTTGGGCCAGAGAGCCAGACATGCCTGTTGATGAATCAGTTTGGGTTTTCAAAAATCTCTCTAGCCACACACACATATTTATATATAGTTGTTTTTACATTTGATTAAAACATACCACATGCACACAAGCATTGTATAAAGGAATGCCTCTGAAATGTACCGTTATTCCACAGTGAGTGAAAGGATGAGAATTAAGCACTTCTGTATATAGATAATTCCATATGTCACAAAATCACTACAGTACTGGAGTTCACTGGGCTTATTCGGTGACATGGGAGAGCTTCTCTCCAGGGTGATTATGAAGCAATTGTCTGAGCAAGGAGATTGCTCCTGAGTTTTTCTGGAGCAATTGCTTGTGCCCAGTTGGTTCCGCTTCCCTGTGTTTTGTGTCAAGGGGTAACAGTTTTCCTGTATTGCAGAGAGCTGCCGCCTCTGTATAGGGCCAATCCTGTGATTTTGTGAAAGCACCCCGTGTATGTTGTTTGCTCTTAGGTACATTTAAAGGTTAAAGGTCAGGAATAGAAGGGTTTGCCACTGCATCCTCCGAATATGTTGATAGTCTTCCTATTTTTACACCATTTTTAAAAGATTTGCAATATTTTATGTAGACTTGCAGCCAGTACTAAGCCTTTCTTTTCTGGCCTGAAATAGTTCCAAGTGGTAAGTACTGCTATATATATATAAAAAGATATTATTATTATTATTATTATATATACATACAGCCTTAAAATATTAGTGGTGGTGCCAGTCTGGGCTAACTTTCAATGTAAATGTTTCCAGATTTTTAACTACATTCCTTGTGATGTTCCCTATTAAGGGAAAACTTGTTTGTGCTTGATACGTTGGAATAAAATTACAGAACTTTCACTTACAACTTACCTGTTGTTGGATCATTATTGTGGCTGAAGTGTCTTTATTTTATCATTCACATTTTTTCCATGTAGTAAATATTGGTGTTTTCAAAACAAAATAGGCCTATTATATGTTTAATGTGTATTGTTACCATTGATATGTGATTGGGAACTCCTGTAAAACACTAAGACCTGAGTTTCAAATATGGCTTATCTATCTTGGGCTGCAATCAGGTACATACTTACTTGAGAGTAAGCTCTACTGAAGAAGTCTTGCCTCACTAACCTTATAGAATTCTTTGAAAAGGTCAACAGGCATGTGGATGCGGGAGAACCCGTGGACATTATATATCTGGACTTTCAGAAGGCGTTTGACACGGTCCCTCACCAAAGGCTACTGAAAAAACTCCATAGTCAGGGAATTAGAGGACAGGTCCTCTCATGGATTGAGAACTGGTTGGAGGCCAGGAAGCAGAGAGTGGGTGTCAATGGGCAATTTTCACAATGGAGAGAGGTGAAAAGTGGTGTGCCCCAAGGATCTGCCCTGGGACCGGTGCTTTTCAACCTCTTCATAAATGACCTGGAGACAGGGTTGAGCAGTGAAGTGGCTAAGTTTGCAGATGACACCAAACTTTTCCGAGTGGTAAAGACCAGAAGTGATTGTGAGGAGCTCCAGAAGGATCTCTCCAGACTGGCAGAATGGGCAGCAAAATGGCAGATGCGCTTCAATGTCAGTAAGTGTAAAGTCATGCACATTGGGGCAAAAAATCAAAACTTTAGATATAGGCTGATGGGTTCTGAGCTGTCTGTGACAGATCAGGAGAGAGATCTTGGGGTGGTGGTGGACAGGTCGAAGTGTCGACCCAATGTGCGGCGGCAGTGAAGAAGGCCAATTGTATGCTTGGGATCATTAGGAAGGGTATTGAGAACAAAACGGCTAGTATTATAATGCCGTTGTACAAATCTATGGTAAGGCCACACCTGGAGTATTGTGTCCAGTTGTGGTTGCCGCATCTCAAAAAAGACATAGTGGAAATGGAAAAGGTGCAAAAGAGAGCAACTAAGATGATTACTGGGCTGGGGCACCTTCCTTATGAGGAAAGGCTACGGCATTTGGGCCTCTTCAGCCTAGAAAAGAGACGCTTGAGGGGGGACATGATTGAGACATACAAAATTATGTAGGGAATAGACAGAGTGGATAGAGAGATGCTCTTTACACTCTCACATAATACCAGAACCAGGGGACATCCACTAAAATTGAGTGTTGGGCGGGTTAGGACAGACAAAAGAAAATATTTCTTTACTCAGCGTGTGGTTGGTCTGTGGAACTCCTTGCCACAGGATGTGGTGCTGGCGTCTAGCCTAGATGCCTGTAAAAGGGGATTGGACAAGTTTCTGGAGGAAAAATCCATTATGGGGTACAAGCCATGATGTGTATGCGCAACCTCCTGATTTTAGAAATGGGTTATGTCAGAATGCCAGATGCAGGGGAGGGCACCAGGATGAGATCTCTTGTTATCTGGTGTGCTCCCTGGGGCATTTGGTGGGCCGCTGTGAGATACAGGAAGCTGGACTAGATGGGCCTATGGCCTGATCCAGTGGGGCTGTTCTTATGTTCTTATGAGAAAAGGTGCCTAGGATTGTGCCAGTGGGGAAGCATACAATAAAAATGGCAACAACTGATATATGGCAGAGATTGCTGCCCTCTTCTACGTACATTTCAAAAGCAAGTGGGTGGCTGGTGATCTAAGGACTGCTTTGTGGTATTTTCAGCTGGTAAAATATGCAACTTATTTGCATCACCACTGATTTTTTTTTTACCTTCAGTGCACTTATCAGAAAGTGTGCTCATTATCAATCTTCCTAATTATTATTATTCTTTCCACCACCAGTGTATGAAGGTGAAAAAGACAACTGAGACACCTTTTTTCTGGCATTGACATTTCTCGATGTTAGTAGTGATGAGGAATTAGTGGAAGCAGCCAGGTAACTGTGCAACTACCATCTCACTCTAGTCGCACAGAGAAGTTATTGCCTCTAACCTCTGCTTGTGTGGCAAGCTGGCATTACCTTGGTCCTGTATCAATTCAGAAATCCAGGAAAGTAACAAAAACACCTCCCTTTAGGTTCACTATAAAAGAAGAGTAAAAGAAAGCTGCAAGAAATACACAGTATTGTTAGAGCCAAATAATAGATCAGAGTGCTACAGGGCATCACTGAATGATTAACTTTTAGAACAGCTGTGTGGGATCCATTGGTTATACATACCTGCCCTGAGCCTCTGGAAAAATGTATTAACTAGTTTATGCTGTGCAGCCCCAATCAATAGATTGTGACGGAATGAACGTATGCACACATTGCTTTGAATTACTGTTGAGTCTTCTACTTCGGAGTCTTTTAGTGGTAACAAAATGGAAGCGACACTGCACTGTTGCTAGGGAAATTCAGACCTTCCAAACTGCTTGCAAGCCACATGACCTGAGCTGAGCCAACCCTGATCATTACTTGTCTGTCTGCATGACGGAAGGGAATGATAGCACTGCTGTCCATGTTTGGAAGCATCGGGTTGCTGGGGAACGCTGGGCAAAGCATTGCACTGAACCCCACTGCCATGGCACACTTTGATAGCACAATGAACACTGCCACCATACTGTGAACATTCTAACCAGGTGAGCTGTTGAACAACCTAGCAGGCCTGTTGACGCCAATCGATGCATATTCCAGGGTACAATGCCAGAGTGGAGTTCTCCAGTGCTTTATCATACCACTATGGAAGGCAGCTTTCCCTGGATGTTATAGCTCTGAACAGGAGCAAGGAAGTCTTACAGGCTGAACCTCCCCTGGAGGCTCTCCCATTTATAGTTGTCAGTTAAGACCTGGAGGCTTAATGCAAGAGCATCCTGTGGGGAAGGCTCCAATAAAATAATTTTATGCTGTAAAAGTTGCACCAAGGCTAACTTTTAAGTAAACACCTGGGAAACACTGTACTTGTTCGGCCACATGACCTGACGTCAGACGCTCAGTAGTTTGTGTGTTTTATATAGTTGACAGGACAATGTTCAGAGCACACCCAATGGCATCTGCATCATCATTTTACAGTTTGCTTTTGTGGTTATTCTATGAACCTTCCTGATGACTTACGGGATGGATAAACTTTCCAAATGCTTGAGATAGTGAGGTTGGGACACAGAAAGCTATGATTCCATTCCAGAGTTTTGTCTGCAGTTAAGTGTGAGTCAGCCACATGCAGGAGCCATAATCCTTTGTTCTTATCTTATTCAGTTGTAGAAGAAGAGGCAAAAACCTTTGCTTTCAGCCAGCTGGACCAGGAGTCCAGCTGATTTCTAAGGTCGCAATCCTAACCAGGTCTGTTCAGAAGTAAGTCCTATTTTGTTCAATGGGGCTTACTCCCAGGAAAGTGTGGTTGGGATTGCAGCCTAAGGAGCACTTCTTCAAGTGGTGCTTATCTGATATTCAGCAGGGCGAAAGCAACTGTCTGTCTTCACCCCAGCACACTGTCTTTTCTAGTTGCTGTTTGCTGGTGTTTCGCATAATTGTTTTAAATTATGAACCGTTTTGGCGCAGGAAGCCATTTAGTTAATTGATTTTTTTATTCTCTGTAAACCACTTTGTGAACTTGTCTTGTTGAAAAGCAGCATAAATATTTTTAAACATAAGAGTTTGAAATTCAGGAACCCAGGTCACCATCCCTCACCCCAGAAACCAATCCTCAGTGGCGTCGCTAGGGGAGTGCGAGGGGTGCAATCCGTACCAGGTGATACGCACCGGGGGTGATGTGCTAAAATCGCAGTGGTTAGGAGTAATCCCATCATATTATATACCGTTGGATGCAGAATTTCGAGCGGAATGCAATGCAGAAAACCCTGGTGAAATATCCCTTTTCTATCAAAAGTTATGGCCAAAAAACTGGAGAACAAAAAATGCCTGGAGCCCTATGGAAAGTGAGCCGTATCACACGTTTACTTGTGAGTAGGTGAATTTGCCTTAGTTCATAGGAAAGGGCAGGCTGAGAGAAATCCAACGACACCAGAATGGTCCTGACCCAATGAATGCAGCCCCCAAAAACACCTGAGAAGGAAGTCCCTCCTGCCAAGCAGATGACTGTATTGAGCCCTATGGAAAGCTAAACTAAGCCTCACAGTTGGGTTTACTTGCGAGTAAGCAAACGTGCCTTGGCTGGTGTGGAAAATCAGGTGAAGGAGAGTGCAAGGCTACCAGAATGGTCCTGATCCTATGCACCTGCAGCTAAACAAGTGCTCCAGAAGGCAGCCTCTTCCCCCCCCCCCCACTAAAAAGGATCAAAAAGAGGCTTCAGCTGAAAAGGTGAACCTTTTTGAGACTTGCAAAGCCAGGTGAATCCTGACAGTGATCTGGTTTAAACAGAAGTTGTTAAATTGAACTGGGCACTGGGTAGGGCTGAAAACCTTACTGGTTTTGGAAGGGTGTGTTATTGCAGGCAGGCTACAGAGGAAATTCACTTGCTGGAACAGGGCTGGTTTCTGCTTATTTAATTATTTGTTTTACTTTAATTACTTATACTGATTTAATTTGCCTAATGATGTCACTTCCACCATGACATCACTTCTGGTGGGTCTTGGACATATTGTCATTCTAAAAAGTGGGCCTAGTGCTAAAAGTTTGAGAACTGCTGCAATAAGGTGTTAGTAAGTTGATACCCTTGGGGGTGTGTGACACCACTAGTGACCAAAATCACTAAAATCATAATTTGGAAGAATAATACCATCATGTTATATATTAATCAGTGGGTAATTTCATGCAGAATGTGTCCTATCTTTGTTCTATCAAAAGGTACAGCCAAAAAACCAGTGGGGGCGGAGTGATGGTACATCACCACGCCTACCACCTGGGGTGTTGCCCTGCCCACTGCATGGGGGTGATGCACTGCCATTCCGCACCGGGTGACACGAACCCTAGTGCCGCCACTGCCAATCCTGCAGGTAAAACAGGGTTAACACCCACATAGGAGGACAAAACAAGATCATATGCACCCATTTATGCATTTCCCAGAGGTCCAACGTTGGAAGCATCTGAAGTTGCTCCATGGACCATGCCTGCTTCCCTGGCTGTAAGTGTAGGTGCCAGGGCTGCTAGATAATATGTTAGCACTGTTACAGTCCAATCCCAGGCATGTTTACTCAAAACTAAGTTCCACTGAGTGCAATAGGAGGTACTCTCAGGTAAGTGTGTACAGTATAAAATTGCAGCCTTAGGGTCTTTATTTTCTGTTTACCTTTTAGCATCTTTGCTGCCACCCCCAACTTTTCCTCCTTTTTCCTAGCTGATTGCTGTCTTATTTTTATCCCTTGCATTTTTCTCTCCATTGTTTTGATTTTTCAGCCTTTTAATAAACTTCTGTTACTACGGACATGTGGATTCTATTGCTTTGTTATTCAACAAATGAAGCAAGATAAGAGAAAGCCTAGAAGCCTTGGAAATGGCCTCTGAGCAGGATCAGTGTGATTTACCAAGTATACCTGTTTCTGGTTTTTGTAGACTCCCCCATCCCAGCCAAAATGAGAACTATCCATTGAAAACAATAGCAAAATCAAGGATCTTACTGTAGGTGTGATGGGGGTAGCAGGTGTTCTTCCTCAACCCCCCTCCCCAAACACAAAAAGTACAAGTAAGAGTAGTCCCTGCTATAACTTGGTTCTTATTTTGTATGGATATGATTATTTTAATATTTTCATCACTTAAAAGTGTAGTTTCTGTATGTGCATTGGGGAATGTGAAGCTTCTGCATGCAAGTAAGGATAGCATTTGGGCTGGAGGAGCAGTTTAAAGAGATAGTGGGGTGCAACCTGCATGACCACCTTCCTCCTCCTCATGAATTTACCCATACCCTAGGGCAGGGGTATCAAACATAAGGCCCGGGGTGGGGGCGGCGGCAGATGCGGCCTGAGGAAGCTTTTTATCCGGCCCTCAGGCTCTCAGCTGCTGAGCCATGCTAAGGTGTTACTGCTGAAGTGGCAGCCCACTTGAAAATTGAGCTCTCCCATATCTTGAATATGATCAAGATATGTATATTTTCTCTTCTAGCATTTGAAGCTAATGAGTTCCTAAGTGAAAAAAGTGCTTATTTTTGGTTATGACCTGTTTAATGACATCACTTCCTGCCTAATGATATCACTTTTGGCCCTCAGCAGGCATCATGAATACTATTCGGCCCTCTATACGAAATGAGTTTGACACCCCTGATCTAGTAGGTGATGCTATTCTGAGATGGAGATAAGTGGAAGGGATAAAAGCCTCCCTGCTCTTTTCCTGTGTGTGTGGCTGCTGGAAAGACAAAAAGGTGATGAATGGGGGGGGGGGAAGTTAGCAACACTGGCAGTCTAGCACCGGGGTGTCAAACATAAGGCCTGGTGCCCGGATGTGGCCCGTGGAAGCTTTTTATCCGGCCCTCAGGCTCTCATCTGCTGAGCAGTGCTGTGGTGCTACTGCTGAAAGGGCAGCCCACATGAAAATTGCGGTCTCATATCTTGAAATATGGTCAAGATTTGTGTATTTTTTTTCTGTTTGCAGCTAATGAGTTCCTAAGTAAGAAAAAAGTGCTTATTTTTGATTATGACCTGTTTAATGACATCAATTCTTGCCTAATGACATCACTTCTGGCCCTCAGCAGGCATCATGAATGCTATTCGGCCCTCGGTATGAAACAAGTTTGACACCCCTGCCCTAGAGTCTGTTGGAGGAGTTATTTTGTGCATCCCATCCCTGTCTGAGGTAAGATCAGAAGAAACTTACAAGAGGGCTTTTTTGATGGTGGCTGCTTGCTACAAAACTCGCTCTCCCCCTCCCCCAAGTTAATTATCTTCCATCTTCTTCTTTTTTTTGTTTTGTCACTATCTGAAAATACAGGCTTTCTCAGGTTATGCTTAGTTTCTGATTTTGCTTTTACTCCTCTGCTGTGTAATTTTTATTTTTATTCAATGCTTGTTTTTAATGCTGTTTTTTTAAGTACTGTATATTGTTTATTTAAATTATATTGGCAACTGCCACAAGTTTCTCTGAGAATAATTAAGGATATAAATTGTTCTAAATAAATCTGAGTGGGTGTTCTGCATAGCAGATTTCGATATGGTGATCACCTCTCTAATGGTTTTACCTGCAGTGTTTACCCATCTGTTTCTGGGTATAATTCAAGGCCCTACACAGCACAGGATCAAGACTTGATGGACTGTCTCCTTCCAGAATCTACATGTTCTTTAAGATCTGTGATGGAAGCTTTCTTGTGCATGATACTTTTAAGGCTAGGCAGGCCATGAAGTAAGAGGACCTTCTCAGGGCCAATGAAACTCCCTGTACTGTACTAAATCTGTCTGTTTTTTTCTGCTGGAGACTGAAGAACTGGCTTTTTCCAACAGGTGTTGCCTGATTCTCCAATTCTCAATCTGTTACACACACACACAGGCTTATTTATGCTACTATGTTGTTGCCTTCTCTTTTCTTGCTGCTATTGGATGTTACTTTATTTTTTTTAATTACAGTATTGTATGAACTTTCTTTTGTAAGCCTCTCTCTCTCTCTCTCTCTCTCTCTCTCTCTCTCTCACACACACACACACACACACACACACACTCTAAGAGATATAAAAATATTAGACTACACTCCAGGGCTGCAGAGGGAGGGGGCAGCTCTTTCAGTCTCAGCTCTCTTAGAGCTCAATCCTACTCAGAAGTAAGTTCCATTATGGTCAATGGGGCTTACTCCCAGGAAAGCATGGATAGGATTTTAGCCTTAGGATGCCATTCTATCCACACTTACCTGGGAGTAAGCCCCACTGACTATAATGGGACTTACTTCTGAGTAGACATGCATAGGTTTGGGCTCTACGACTACAATCCTATCCACACTTTCCTGGGAGTAAGCCCCATTGACTAGAATGGGACTTACTTCTGAGAATTGGGCTCTAAGGGGGCAATCCTGTACACATTTTCCCGGGTCTAAGCCCCATTGCCTCTAGAGGGGCTTACTTCTGAGTAGACATGCTTAGGGGCGGCTTTTGCGTGGGCAAGGAGCGCTCCTCACACGGCGCAAGCAGGAGCCGGGCTGGAGCAGCAGGCAGGGCCCGGCCCGGCCCCTCTGGCTGCAGGGGGCAGGACGCTGCGCTTGCCCGGAGCGCCCCCGCCCGCACACGGCTGTGCTGCGGAGACGACGAGGGCTGCGGCTGCTCTCTGCTGGGCAGCGCCTGTTCACCCGGAAGAGCACGGCTTTGCGGCAGGCAGGCAGGCAGGCAGCGTGTGCGCCGCTCGGGGCTGGGAGAGGCCGAGCGATGGCCACGTTCTTCGGGGAGGTGGTGGCCGCGCCGTCCCGCGCCGGGGTGGACGACGACGAGGAGGAGGAGGAGCTGGGGCGGGAGGAGGCGGCCGAGGACCGGGAGATTCGCCTGCAGCTCCAGAAGAAAAGGTAGCGGCGCCGCGTGGAGCTGGAGGTTCCGCCCGCAGCGGCGGGGGGGGGGCCGCCAGCACTGCCCACTCCGGAACCGGGTCGGCCACGCGGGGAGTCCTGGGCTGCGGCTTGAACTTCTGGCCTCCGTGGCCAAGGCTTGCTGGGCGGGTGGACCTGGGCTCCCATGCCAACCAGTCCCACCCAATGGGCGTTCTCCTGGTGCCCGATTTGGCTCCCGAGTCCAGCGGATACCTTGCCTGCTGGCAGACAGTTTTGGGGGCGTGCACCCGTGGCCCCCCCATCCACCCCACAACCCGCATCAGACTCGCATCGCCCTGCAGTGTTGTCACATTGGCAGTGTTTCTGAGCAGGTGCAGAGTGTCTCCCAACCACAGCTAAATCAGGACCTGTTTTCTGTTCTGCCTTTTGCTTTGTCATATGCACACACACACACCATGGAATGTATATGTGTGTGCATGGTTTTATATACACAACCACAGATCTCTCTCTCTCTCTCCACACACACACACACACACACACAATCTATAGGTTTACTGAAGGGCAGCTGTTTCTTAAAATGAATTCAATCACCACCACCGCAACCTCCCAGAACTAGGTAGGCACAATTCCCCAGCACAATCTGGGGAGCAATGTATGTTCTGCTCAGGGACGTGCCTGAGTGGAGAGGGAGGTGAGGCAGAGCCTTCATACTGGAATCCTTCAAAAAGTTCCGCCACTGTGTGAGGTGCACAAGCACACACAATCCATGTGCTCTGCGTGTGGGTTGTATGCGCTTGTGCACCTCACATAAGAGCAGTGCTTTTCAAAGGACTTGAAGGTTGTGTGAGACCCACCTGCCCCCCCCCCGCAAGTCCTTGGTTCTGCTTTGGGACAGGCTTGTGTTCCCATTAAATTTAAAGCATTGATGAAATCTCTCATGCAGAAGGGCTCTTATTTTACCCCACTTCAAATAGAGCTGCTACCTGCTGCCCACTTCATACTTTGGAGGCTTTATTCCTGCTCTATGCCTGAAGTAGAATTTCAACACCAACAGAACAATCCCATGTCTGCTTGGAAGTATGTCTCACTGTTCAATGGAATTTCCAGTTATTGCAACCCAAATATAACACTGTAGCAGTGGTTCTCACACTTTTAGCACCGGGACCCACTTTTTAGAATGAGAATCTGTCAGGACGCACTGGAAGTGATGTCATGATAAGAAGTGACATCATCAAGCAGGGAAATTTTTAACAATCCTAGGCTGAAAGCCTACCCACACTCAGGAGTGTTACCCATTGTAAGTAAGTGTTACCCATTGACTATCATTGTTAAAAGCATATATGTAGTTCATAATACAGATCTGTAACATTTCTCCAAATGCAGTCACATACCATGGTAGCATCAAGTCTAATATATTGAAAATAAAATATTGAAATGAATGGGGACCCACCTGAAATTGGCTCACAACCCACCTAGTAGTTCCCAACCTACAGTTTGAGAAACACTACACTATAGGAAACTGTAGTCTCCTGGGGACGACGACAAGGAAGGTAGCCGCCCTGGGTCCCTTTAGGGAGAAGGGCGGGATATAAATAAAGTTTATTATTATTATTATTATTAGTAGTAGTAGTAGTAGTAGTAGTAGTAGTATTGCTGACCTCATTGCTTGTCAGTCTGCCAGCCCATTTTAAGTTGAGCGTCAGATTGGCATCAGCACCTGTTACTGGCCTGAAATGGGTCAGAACAAAGCTTCATCCCATACCTTTAGTGAACTAAACTAGTTTTAAGGGCAGGTATGTTGGGTTAAGCAGTTTGGCCTAAGACTCTTGTGGGTAACTGGAGATAAAGTGCTGGGTATTTCTACAAATTTCATGTAGTCTTTAATTATTTTTTGAGGTTTTTCTTTTCCTCTTACACAGTGCAGCCATTGAGCCTGCAATCAGAAACAAGACAGGGGGGACTTTTAACCCTTTCCTCTTGAGTCATTTTTCTCCAAAACCTCGCTTTTTCTTCTGTCATGATAAAAGCAGTGTTTGGGAGGGAATGATTTTCAGTTACAAAAAAAAAAAAAAAAAAAAGCAGCAACAAGGACAAAGTTCAGAAACTCCCCTTCCTTCCCATACTGATCTTCCAGTTCAGATTCCAGCCTCCATAGCTGCTTTGTTTAATAAGCAATCCCCCCCCCCCCAACACATAATGTGCATTGCTACCTCACTAACCTTTGACTTTCTCAGCCAAATAGGTCAGGTATATTTTTACAGGTGGCTGTCCTGGCCATTGCCCACTGTGAGAATTAGCTGAGAATTAAAGCTGTAGTCTTGTACATGCTTATTTGGGTGTAAGTTCCATTGAATTCAGTGGGCTTTAGTTCACAGTATGCCCAGGATTGCACTAAGGAGGCTACTTTTATATATCACGTGCCTTGATTGTGTTGTGTGTGCTGATTTTGTATGCTACAGTTTCTTCTCCATCTTCTTACTCCAAGTGCATTAATTTGTTCTGTTTCTTATATTTAGAGAAGTTCACATCCACTGGAATACAACATCCAACATATCTACTGAAAGCTCTACCAATGAGCAGTTTCCTTGTTCAAAGTTCATATTGGGAATAGGGCATAATGCAGTTGGTAAGCAGTGCAAGTCAGTTATTTCTCTGTATTAAGAATTTTGTGAGTCTTACAGATTCTCTTCCATCAACGTCAGTGTTGGGTGGTGTAAACAATCTCTGGATCATGTCATCTGTGATGAGTTAAACCGAGTTACCATGCTAAACTTCCATTCAGAAATAATGGTTCCTAGCAGTATGCACAGCATTGCTACATAAACGTATCTGGTTTTCTTTGCAGCGTTCCTGTCGACCTTTGTTTTGAATTCTGGATCCTGGGAAGTAGTTGGATTTGCTAAACTATGGAATGAATGGTGCAGAACATCACACACAACAAATGTCCTTCCAACAGAATCCTTTTGTCTGTTCTATCGGTTAATTTCAGATCCCACAGTAAGTAATACTTATTGCAAGTGTATGTAGTCCTTTTTTTAGTGTGGAATAATCAATGCCTTCATTTAGGCCAAATGGTGTGGTGCTATATAATCTGAATGTTCACTGCGCTGCTTTAGCACAACAAAAAGTGATCATGAGGTGTGCATCGCATTTCAGCTCCCCAGAATGTGAAGGAAGTTGGTTTGGGATACAAACCTACAACATGAGCCACTAGACGAGGTACATCATTAAGACTGTTTATACTGCTTTTATGTTCCCCAGTGGTCTACTTAAGGCTTTACTGCTGCAATTTTCAGCCAGTGTGCTGCTACATATTGGTGTGCCATGAATGGTCCACAGGTGTGTTGCGAAAGTTTGGGAGAGGATCAGTTATTAATAGGGCCGTTGGGGTGTGTGAGCCCCATACTGGCAGCATGGTATACCTTGTCAATTGTCAAAAAACGGATGGTGTGCCTTGACAATTTTAGCACCATGTCAGTGTGCTGTGAGATGAAAAAGGTTGAAAATCGCTGGTCTAGTCATTTTACATACATATAACTAATAGCAGGTAAGTAAACAAAATATCATAGTCTTGATATGATTTTGTGTCTGAGATCCAAAATCTGAGTTATTTAGCATTATATTCCAATGCTTGTATTTATTACTTGCCTCTTAATTCCTACTTTCAGATTTAAGAAGAAAGCATGCGCTGTTCTTTTTCAGCAGCCACACATGTGTATCTTTAGCAGTTGGCCTTTTTGAGTGCCTGAGAAGGAAGGAGAGTTTGCAAGACAGGCCTTATGCTAAATGAACTTGGGACCTTATATGTGCAGTCTTGTGCTCCACCACTGAACTATACCTTCTCTCCATTGTAACACTTGCAAATGGGAGTGGGGGGAACCTTGTGGTAATGCTTGAAATGTGAGGGATTAGTCATAATGAAGTGTGATTTGCAGCTTGATCTTATGTGTGTTTTTTCAGGAATCAGTTCCACTAATTTCAGGGGGATTTTCTTCCAGATAAGTATGCTAAGGTGTATGATGCCCTGAACATGTAACACAGAAAGGAGTATCCCTGAGAGTCATGAAGTGCTTATTACCATTCTGTCCTTTCAGGTTTTGCTCTGCCAGTGCAATTGTTTTGTTGCTGAAGACCAACAATTTCAGTGGCTTGAAAAGGTAAAAATTTTTAGTAGTACAAGCAAAAAACTAGAATTACCTCTAATCTTCAAGAATGTTTCCCTTGTTATACTCTTGTTAAATATTTTTAATAAACATTAAAAATAATGTTTCCCTTGTTAAATAGTATGTAGATTCACTAATTTCAGCTTCCTTGTACAACCACCCATGAAATAAATGGCCTGCCTTGTCATTACTGGGGCTGCTGCCATTTGTTGTAATATATTTTTAATCCAGCTTTCTTCTTCCAAGCCAACTGATTATTTTGTTTACTTCCACTTGTATTCCACCACAAACTGGAGAAATTAACTGGAGAAATGCACCAACTTTGAACTTGTAGTTTTGGATAATTATTTCACTCACAAGGTACATGCTTTGTACCATACCGTAGCAGAGAACTCTGAGGTATGTTCACATGACATGAAACTTGGGAAATGGGAGACCATGTGTGCTACTACTGATCTGGCAAGGTCTTGCACACAGTGAGAACAGGATTGTGATTCTGGCTCTCAGCTCCTGGAAAAACCTGGGTCCTGGCAGTGCCCCGTCAGTTCCAGTGTAATGGAATGTGTTCCATTACAGATTATAGAACACCTGGATCAACTCTAACACTTCCTGCTCTTTTTCTGAAAGCATAAAGACAAAAAAGTCTTCTGTTCTTAATGAGAGAAAGATGTAGAATAGGAGCTGCTGTAGGGAAGTAGGCAATGGGTGGGAGTCACCAGCAGTAAGTTTCCCACCAAGAGTGGGGAGGCATTCTGGAGTTGAGGGGAAAGTGGTGAGGCTTCAAAACTGAGTGGGGGGCAGTCCAGGGGCAGATCAGGCCTGGGAGATGGCAGGGACAGCAGCAGCCTCTGGGTAGAGGAATCCTATCTTCTCTCCCAGGCCTCGGGACACTACATGGGTCTCCTTGGTTCTGCCCCAGTTAAATAGGGGTTTAAGGAACTGAAGTTCCCTTACCCCAAGGAGACCTTCAACTGCCTCCTTGGCCCATGGGATTTAGCAGCTGCCATTTCGGCACCACTATACCTCGGCATGGGTATACTGTGCTGTTAGTGATGTCCTGAAAGAAAGCCTATACAGTTGCACTTGCTGTGTCTAAAGGACTACAGTACTTCTCTGCTACAGATTAAGGGCTGATTCAGCAGCTGTGACCTGAAAGCTGCTTCTCCACAGCTGCTTTCTGTTTTGCTGTGATAAACATAAATGTCAGAAGTTATAGATGTCAGAAGAACTTCACTTGCACCCCTCAACAGTGCTCTTTGGTGTTGATTGGTTCCATCATAGCTATTCTTCTGCAATTTGTCTCTCTTATGTTGGGAATTTGTCTTGCTTATGTTGTATTTTCTTTGTAGGTTTTTGGATGCCTGCAGAAGACTGATTTGCAAGTACTTGTTCTTTCAATGTGTTCCATTACAGATTATAAAACACCTGAATCAACTCTAACACTTACTTCTCCTTTTCTGAAAGCACTAAAGACAAAGGAGTTCAAAGATAAAGTATGTTGTTCTCTTCTAGAACAGCCAAATATTGTGCGGGATCTTCCTGCAGCAGGTAATTAATACCTTTTTAATAATTCTTCCCCTTGAAAACTTTACCTTTTTTTCCACAACTAAACGGATGCCTCACTTTTGGACCAATGCTATCAAGGACTGGGCCAGCACATACAGGGCTTTACAACAGCACAACACAATTCAGCTGGTGTAAAATGGCTACTGGCAGAGCACTCCATTGGTGGCCATTTTGGGCGTACTGTTGCGCAAAGTGGCAGTGCTCCCATTCTGTAGGCAGAACTACCTACACCTGCTGGAGCAGTTAAGGCAGCAATAGGGGTGGGGCAGAGGCAGGGAGGGGAGAGAAATGGGGATGGAGAAGCTGCAGGAGGGATGGGTCCGGCAGTGATGAATCCACTCCCTTTTCCATAGTCTCCTTGCCTCCTTTCTCTCTGCAGACATGCACCAGTGATTTTGCTGGTGCAGGTTTGAGGAGACCCGTTGCGGAGTGGGAGTCTTATAGAGGTGTAAAACCCTTTTGACTCTGAAGCTTCCTGATCCTCCCCCCTTCCACTGGATATAGCGCACCCATTTTTGGCACATTTGCACTAGTTGGGGGGGGGAGAAGGATAGGCTCTCATAGTTAGTGGCAATCCAGAAAGGTGACACATAGCTGTTTGTGCTTACATAGCTTGTAGCATTGTTCAAGTCTTGTATTTTGATAAACAAATGTGTGGCACACCTAGTGATGCAGTGCTATTAACCAAGACATCATTGAACATGTGTAAGCTCATTGATAGGCTAAGGAATGCTAGGCTTCATTGAAATTTGGCTGCTGTGATTTGTTCAGTTTTCCTGTGGGGTAATGACTACTGCACTTTTGAACTTCCTTGTTTTGGAAGAATTTCAGTACTGTATTTATATGTGTTGTTTACCTCGCTGTTATTACTGCTTGCTGGACAAAGAGGCACCTTTTGAAGTGGTGGGAATCTAATATTGAGAAGAGGAGAGCAACTTTCCCTATTCATCCCAATATAGTGCTTTTCCCAGTGGCCACTTGCTGGTGTCTTCTTTGTGTCATGTTGTGAGTCCTTTGGAGACAAATGTACCAAATGTTGTTTTTGCTTTCTGAACTTTTTTTTTGTTGAAAAGCAGTATAAAAATATTCTTATTAATAACAATAATGTCAGAAAAATTTGGTTGCAAAACTTCTGGTTGGTTGTTAATTATTTTTCAAGTATTATAAAACTGCCAACATAAACAGTATGCCAGTGTAAACTATTTAAAACCTACCTTAATTCCCAAGTTTCTTAAACAGAGATTGCTGCTAAAAAAAATAATAGATTAGAGAAAAATTAAAGACAAAAGGAAAAAATGCAGCAGCAAAACAATAGTAATCCCACTTCAGGTAAATAATTTTGAAGCCTGGATATTGTTACTTTCTGTAAATATAATGAAAGATGTCTAACAGCACAATCCTGTGTGTGTTTACTCAGAAGCAAGCTGCACTTAATTCAGAGGGACATACTCCCAGGAGAGTGTGAAGAGATTTACATCCCAAGTCAGTAGTTCCCAAACTTTTTAGAGGCCTTAGAGCAGCCATTTTCATCCACTGTGCCATGGCACACTGGTGTGCTGTGAATGGTCTGCAGGTGTGCCATGGGAGTTTGGGGGAGGGTCATTTATTAGTAGGGCCATTTGGGGATGTAAGCCCCTCACCAACAGCATAGTGTGCCTTGTCAATGGTCAAAAAACTGATGGTGTGCCTTGACAATTTTAGTACTTTGTCAGTGTGCCATGAGATGAAAAAGGTTGAAAATCACTGCCTTAGAGGCTGCTGCCTGATTTATAAATGCCAAGGGGTGTGGTTATAAGGGTGACTTGGCAGCAGTGCTCCCCCCAAGTAGAACCCACAATGGACTGAATCCACAGATAAAGGGGACCCACTGTAGTACTTTTTATATTTGGCAGAGCTAGAGGTCATTTTTCTGTTTATTGCCCTATATGTGTACATAGTGACTTTCTTTAATGAGGGAAGTCAATTTTAATAACTTTGACTACATAACTTTACTTTGACTACATAACATTGCAGTCATACTACAATCATGGTTTCTTAGTTATCTGGAGTTTGTTGATGTCTTACATAGTGGATATACTGAAAATGATTGGAATTTCTTGTAATTTATGCTCTTGTGCTAATAAACGGAATGTTTTGGCAGAAGAAATTTGGCCATTAGAATTTTTGACAGTATCAACTTTAATTTCTCCAACCAATTTTTTCATATTTCCCTGCCATTGACATGATGAGCCTTGCAATCCCGACAGAATAGTTCATGTGAGCAGCTTGATCCAAAGAATGCTGTGGCAATGCATAAAGACAGCTACACCAGCCCAGGCATTACAGAACATGGTACCCTATACTAATAATGTAACAACTTTGTACTACTATACAGGCAGATATGCCAGAATGATTATTTGAGTAAGAGGTCATTGCCAGAAACAGTAAAATAGTAGATATTTTACAGTACATACAGTGTAAATTCCCCTCATTACTGATGAGCTTTAGGATTGGAGTGCAACTGTTTGCAGTTTGTGGAGTACTGGTTTAGGATTAGAAGGTCTACCGTAGAATTGTTGCATGCTTTTCTGGAGGACACAAACAGCGAGAACTTAGACTCCTAGCTGCTAGAGCAGTGGTTCCCAACCTTTAGAAGCCTGCGGACCACTGAGGCAAAAATTGGAATTCTCATGGTCCACTTGTGGCTATGGAGAGTCTGGTCTCCCAAGTGCTGCCCCATGGACTATCAGAGAGGACAGAGAATGGCTACCCACAGCCACAGCTGACACTTCAATGATTGTGGCTGTGGGCAGTCCATTCTCCGCCCTCTTTGGTGGTCCATAGGAGATTGATCACTTCCAGTGTCTAGCCATGCAAGCAAAAGTGATTTTTTTTCCTGAGACCTTGTGGACCACTTCTTGGAGTCTTGCGGACCACCTGTGGTCCCCATACCACAGGTTGAGAACCAGTGTACTAGAGGAGCACCAGAGGAGGCAACAATGAGAATGCTAACAGTGAGAATGCTAACAGGAAGTGGACAGCAGAGGAAGCAGACAGCATGAATATTCAATTTCCTATTAACATTCTCACTGTCACTTTCTCTAGCTTTCCAAAAGCACCTGTGTGTCTAGGTTCTTGCTGTTTACTTCCTTTTCCAAAGCATTCCAAAATAAAAGGAAGAAAAAGCTGCCTTTTACAAAGCATGTGCAAACGAAGAGAGTTTAGTCATGAGTGCAATTGGGGGGGGGGATTTGAGAACTGCAGGTATGGGACCTGAAGATATAACCTTGGTGGTGGTGGTTCGCCTCTATTTTATGTTTGATTTTTATTTCTTGCTATATGCTGTCTTGAGCACAAGTAGAGATGGGAGAAAAATGTTTTAAATAACTGCTCTTTCAATATCTGTCATTCTGATTAATTGATAACTTTGCAGTTTAAACTTATTTTAGCGTATAAAATACTGAGTATTTTCTCTTTCTTCCCCATCCCCTTTGGATTACTCCTAGTTCTAAGTTACTGTCAGGTGTGGCAAATACCTGCAGTGCTTTATCAGTGTTATACAGATATCATCAAACTGGATACTGTGACAATTGAAGCTTTCAAGCCTGTGCTGGCTTCCAAAATCCTAAAGAGTTTGGTTAAGGTAGGGCTTAATAATTATTGGGCATTTACATGGTACTGTTTTAGACTGCCTGAGGCTGCTCGCTAATAGACCACCAGTTGCTCTGAGGAGAAGATGACATAATGTCATTTATAGACTTATGTATTTAGCTATTGGAGTGCCTGATATGTCACTGCCCAGAAGGGTCTAGGCCAGCGTTTCTCAAGGTTTGTCCTCTACCGTACCACTTCATATGGTTCATCTATTCCAAGTACCTCCAGAAGTAACTGTTGATGACATCATCACCAGTTATTTCTGCATTGGGAGGCCAGATGTGACACAACAAACACCAATAAGAGGCTCAGGATGGATGGGAGGGCTTTTTCAAGCACAGAAAAGCATGCTTTGGAGTTCTGCCCACCGAGCTAAGCTGCCTACCACTGTTTGTTGGTCATGTTCCTGGTCTCGCTCCTGGGCAACAGGTATCCAGGGGACTGCAAGTACCACCAGATATCACCTCAGGTACCACTGGTGGTACCAGTACAACTGGTTGAGAAACACTGGTCTAGGCCACATTCTTTGAGATTGCTAGGCAAGAGACAATGCTTAGTTGTTCTTGAGTGGTCCTCTCTTTATAGTACATGTCATGCTTTGCCACTTGAATTCATCATGGTTTCATGGAAATTATTGTCAGTTACCTGAACTTTGAGTATATTTGAGTTATATCATCAGTTCTTGGGTCCACCATAAGCCTGAGGACATGAGATTGAGGGTACATCAGACAGCCCCATGCTGAAGTCTAAGTCAGTGGCATTCCTGGGGGGAGGAATGCCCCAGGGTGCCACACCTCCAGGGGCGGTGCCACCTTCCTTGCCCCCTTCCCCCATCAGGGGGCCTTCAGAGAGCCAGGGAGGCAGCATGCGGCCTCCCTGACTCTCCAATGACCTTCTGAGGCCTCCAGAAGGCCAAAAATTGCTACTGCTGGTTTTTAGCTGAAAACCGTAGTAGCAATTTTCAGTCCTCTGTAAACCTCAGAAGGCATTTAGAGGGCTGGGGAGGTGGTGCATAGCCTGCTCTCTGAAGGTCCCTGGACAGTGGAAGGGCAGCACTCGGGGGGGGGGCACCCTGCAGTCTGGGCCCCAGACAGCACAGGGGCCAGGATTGCCAGTGGTCTAGGTCTGATTAGTACCTTAAAGGGTCTGGAATCCCTAGTACACCGCTTTGAGTTCCATGTTGGAAGAAGGATGGGATATAAATGAACCAAAAGAATAGGCTCAAAAGATGAATAAGTCCAGGAGCAAACATATAATCAGGAATGAAAGGCAAGAGTGTGTTTGCCCCAATCTTTTTACTTTATGGGCATTCTGGTGCACACACCAAAACCAGGGAATTTGTCCTTCATTGGGCATGAATTTTCATATTTCTGTTGCATGCATCTAGCATTTGCCACATACAAACTGGCTTCTCCATTCACTTCAGTGTGGGAGCTGTATGGTTCCACTGGAGAGCATGCAGCATGCCCTTAAGGATGTTAAAATTCCATTGCATACAGTAGATTTGAGAAGGCTTAACTGTATGTTAAATTAACTCCTTTGGTTCTTTATTTCTTTTGTTCTCTGCTTTTGTTATACTAATGAGTTATACACTTAATTTGGTTCATTTGGCTAGAAAGTTGTAGGTCATAGTGAGAACCATATATTGGCATTCTTGGAATTCTACCCCTTTGTATGCTGCCTTCACATGAGGCTCATTCTTATAAAATAAGGCTTTGAAACAGGTGTATTAACTATTAATTAATACCATTCTTTTCTTTTTTGTTTTATCCAGGATGTTTCAAGAAGCACAGAAATATTGACAAAATTGAGGATGGCGAATACAGAAATTCATAACATCTACACTTGAAAAGCAGAATTCTCGCTGATCAATACTTTCAAGCCTGACTGAAGCTTCAGTTTACAACGCATTGCTTGGAAATAGTTGGGACTTGCGATTGTCACTTCAGAAGTGGAATAAAACTATTTTTTTTGTACATTATGCTGACTATTGTAGAGCTGAGTTTTACTGATTAAAGTGAATTAAATTGTGACACAGGTGGAGCCTGTTTATCCACTAATTTTACATCCATGGATCTGGCTCAGTGCAGGTCCCCTGAATCCATGTTGAACCAGACATGGCCTCATTGGTGCTCTAGTAGTCTCTGGAGGGCTTTCTGAAGCACTCAGAGGCTGCGGGAATTTGCCTGCAGAATGGCCCTTGTCGGAAAAAAACTTCTTCTGGTTTCCTGAGGGTTCCACCCCCGTAAGGGCCATTCTGAAACCTGCAGAGGCTGTGGGTGGACGTGTGCGGCCTCTGTGGGCTTCAGAAAGCCCTCCAGTTGCCTTCAGAGGGTTTAAGGGGCCAAAACCACCGATTTTGTTATCCACAGTTTTCGGTATCCACAGGGATCTGAGAACAGATGCCTCATGGATACTGAGGCCCCACCTGTATTTTTAATTTCCACAATCTGAAAACATTTTTCTTTAGGAGTTTCCTTTTCTCATACAGGATAGGCAGAATACTCCTCTGTCAGTAAGTCAACTGTGTATTGTAAGGCAGTATGGCCACAGTTCCCGAGCTTTACACAGGAGGTGGAAACTCCTGAAGTACTTGCTGGGGGTGGCAACAATGGCAATGGCACTTCCACGATCATGCTGTCACCACCACAAAAAAAGAGGTTTTGGATATACCTGGGGGTTGCTATGGCCCTCCAAAGGGTGCAAGGGGTCTGTGCCTCCCACTGCAGGCTTCCCCATGCCTCAGAACAGCTCCCTGAGTTGACTGCAGTCTACTTCCTATTTTGCAACAAATACTGGGTTGGAATCAGTTCAGGGAGATGTTCTGAGGCACGGGGAGGCCGCAGACCATAGCAACCCTCAGGTATGTCCCCAAGCCCTTTTTCTTTGTGGTGGCGATGCAATTGTGGAAGTGCCATTGCCACCTCTGTGACGTTGCCACCTTGTGCCCCGTGGGGGGTAGCAACAATTTCTCTTTGGCTTGGTCATCGTGACACTCCCGTTTGGGAACTGCTGCAGTATAGGATACTATGCTGGTGGCTGAAGCACCTCTAGTAATTGGCTAAGCTAGCTCCCTGCCACAGAAAAACAAAGATCCCTGGGTGCTACTGGCTAAGATAAGAAACTATTCGAGGCTGGGCAGACAAAAAGGCCTTGGTTTTTTAAAACAGCAACAAATCACCCATCAACAGTTTCAGGAAGATGGAAGCAAATCAAGGAAACAAATGCCCTAGCATCATGCTGTGGGGACAGACAGAATGATTTCTCTAGCACTTATTGTATACAAGTTTGCTCTTTGATCTGATTTTTAGCACAATCAGTTAATGCACATGAAAACTGAGCCAAGAGGGTGTTCTGGAATGGTGATTCCATCAAAGAGCCTAGTCGGTGGTGTATTGACTGTGGGTATCTAAATTCAATTCCCTAATCAGCGCCTAAACTCAGTGATTAGATTACTTTCTCTTAGTCTAAGCCCTCCATCTAGTAATTTTTTCCCCTTTTATTAGTGAATAATCTAAAAAAATTTACAGTACTAGGTTAGGCTAAGAGAAAGTAATCTGCCAAAGGCTATGCAGCGTGTTTAGGGGCTGAGTAGGAATTGAGTTGAGATAGAAAATGCGATGTAGAACTGACTCTACCATTCTAACAACACTAATACAGTGCTATGTACATATACTTAGGAGTAAGCCCCACTGGGTTCAATGGGACTTGCTCCCAGGTACATTTGTATAGGGTGTATCCTAAAGCAATTACACAGGCCTACAAAACCGAGGGTCAGAAAAGTTTTTCCCAAACTTTATGGTGGTTTGATATGAATTTGGGGTGCCGATTCAAAAAATGGCCTTTTTGCCCTATCATGCCTAGTTTTGGAGATATAATGTAGCCTCATTAGTGAATGGTTCAAGCAGCTTCCACATGAGTTAGCCATGGTGTAGGCTTCCTTATGAGGAAGCTGCCTGAACCATTCACTAATGAGGCTATGCTATATCTCCAAAACTAGACATGATAGGGCAAAACGGATGCCATTTTAGAATCAGCACCCCAGATATACCCAGGAATTGGTATAACGTTTAAGGAAGCAAAATGTGTGTTGGCATGTGTTCAGTGAACAACTTCCCTCAACATCCCATTTGTTTTCCTTGTAATATCTGACTTTATAAAATTAATCTATTGCTACTTGGCATTAATGGGAAATCTGTAATATTCAATTTATGAGGAGTGAAATGCCCTCTTACAAAATAATCCAAGTTTTCTCTAGTTTATTTTTTTTATTTACAGTATTTTTATCCTGCTTTTCTCCCCATAGAGGGACTCTGTTTTGTGAACTGCCTTAAATTTATCTCCAGCTATGAGAATATACGGTTCATCTTGGATTTTTTTTTTGAGGGGGGTGGGTGGGCTGAGATTTCTAGACTTAGTGCTACATGCTCATTTCCCACGTCTCTAAGCAGTGAGAAGTGCCAGGGTGCAGTGCAATTTGGTGTCTCTGTGAATCTGTTCTGGTATGGTGTCTTTTAACATTGGCTTTGTTTACAAACATACAATTTGAACACTAGATGGAGGCCGATAACCAAATGCTCCTTACAAACAGTAACAGGCTAGATCAGTTTCCCAGGAGCAACCTTGCACCCAAGATATTGTTATTGGGTAGCTCTCCCTCTTTGTTTCCATTGCTGTAATTGCTACAATCAAATCTGCCTGTCCTTAACTCCAAGCCCTTAGCAAAACTTCTTTTTGTCTTTTTATCAGCTATTCAAGGGACAGGAGAATGAGTGACCTTGCAATCTTATCTCAGCCCTGTGGCAGATGGTGGAAGAGTGCAATTCATAGGCATTCTAGAGGAGCCTCCTTCTAGGAAAGTTTCCTGTTTAGTCTCCTTGGAGCAACCTGGGTCTTTGACACCTCTATGGGGCTTTTCTCTGAATTGCCACCAGCCACTACTCTGTCTGTAAAAAAAGCAGTTAGGTCAGCTAATACTGTATGCATAATCCCAAACCCCATTACCTAATCTTCATAAGAACCACTCCAGAATATGGAGATCCAGCCATTTTTTCTTTACTTCTTCTAAGCAACCCCAAATGTCTGTATATTGAAACTATCTAATACCTTCCAGGGGTTGATTCAAGATGGCAGAAAACATGCTGAACTCCATTTTTAGATTTTAAAAACTGCAGCTTACAGGGCTCCTCTAACATCATCATCCCCCTTACCCCTTTCTTTTTGCTTATCTGCCTATGAAGAATTCTGCAGAATTTGAAAACTCCACTTTTTTACTTTGTTGATTTAGGTTGGTCCTAAATAAAGTGTTCTGACCTTGGATTGTGAATGTTTCTTCTTACAATATATCAACACAGCACCTATGCTTGTATATCTAGTGAAATAGGTGTTTGGGGGAGGAAAGGGGTGGCTTACAAGGTTGTTTTGAACAGGGCAACTTTCTTATTAAAACAAGATCATGGATCTATAGGGCAAGGAAGGTTTTTTTTTAATGTTATGGCTTGTCTCTGACCCTCTGAATGTGGCAGCTGCGTGTCTTGTATTAGCAGCAATCAGTAGCAGAAGCCATTTAACACAATCAACTGTTGTAGGATAAGGACTTCAGAACTCTCTGATTTTTGTTTAAAAGGTAAAGTGAGATGAGTATTCCAGTGGCCATGGATAAGATCAAGGATCTTGACATGCCTCTCTTTTTCACAAACACAAATGGAAATGGGGGTGGGGGAGTTCTTCAAGGGTACAGGTACTCTCTGTATTGCTGGACTCAAACTGCTCTGTAAGTAGCAACAAGCTGCTCCATTCTTAGCCTTTGGATCTATGCCTACCAGAGAATGGCAAATCCTGTTACCTGTTCACAGGGCTTTTTTTTCTAATGGAATGCGGGGGGGGGGAGTTCCGGCACCTTTTTGCAGGGGCCCCTCCCCTTTGGAGGCATTCCAGGAGGGGGGGAGCAAAACAGAGGCAGAGTAGACAGGCACAGGATTGGACTCTAAGGCTGCCATCCTATCCACAGTAAGCCCCATTCACTAAAGTGGACTTCTGAGTAGACATGCATAGGATTGGACTCTTAGGCTGCAATCCTAGGCACTTTCCTGGGAGTTAGCTCCATTGACTAGAACAAGACTTACTTCAGAGTAGACATATCTAGGATTGGTCTCTTAATCCTGGCAGAGATATATATCTGCACCCGTTTTCACATGCTAAGGGCAGGTGAAAAGGGATTCTACGTGTGTACAACATGCTGTCCAGCCTTGTCAGAGATCTTCCTTGTCCTTCCCCCACAAGCATGCCCTCCGCCAGCCAGCGTTTGCAGCTCCTCTCCAGCAATGCACAGCACAGGGCAGGGTAGCAGAGAACATGCAATTGCATGCCAAGTGCCTTCCCAAAGACACAGAGTATTCTAATACCTGAATTAAACCATATTTAATTGCTTGTTTGCAAATGTAGCTGTTTCTATGTGCACCTAAGGACCCCTCTCATGTAAGAATTCCTTTTTTGTTCTTACTCCCACAGTTGCTTAGAGTAATTTTACTACATGGAACTCATGTAAGCCATTTTTCGGAATCCATTCACTGCTTCCTCTCCTCGAAGTAGTGCCACACTAGATACTACACGCTACAAGTGCACCTGTACAGTATTTTTCCCCATGTGTAGAAAAAGTAGCTAGGGGGAAGGGGATGTAGAGATTGACAGTCCAATCCTATGCATGTCTACTCAGAAGTAAGTTCATCTTTAGGGGGGAAGCACATAAAAATATTTTATTTCTCCAATAAAAAATGGTTTATAAATAAATAAATAAAAGATTAACAAGTTGTGAGTTCCTGCACCTTTTTTTTTCACAAAAAAGCACTGCCTGTTCATATTTCACCTTTCCTAGCTCTACAGAGCATACCTGCCTGTTTGGATGGAGCAGCTGTTCAGCACTGACTTCAGTAAGAACATAAGAACAGCCCCACTGGATCAGGCCATAGGCCCATCTAGTCCAGCCTCCTGTATCTCACAGGAGATACAGGCCCACCAAATGCCCCACAGGCCCACCAGCTTCCTGTATCTCACAGGAGATACAGGCCCACCAAATGCCCCAGGGAGCACTCCAGACAACAAGAGACCTGCATCCTGGTGCCCTCCCTTGCATCTGGCATTCTGACATAGCCCATTTCTAAAATCAGGAGGCTGCACATACACAACCTCCTGATTGAAGGTCAAGTGAGTGAAGGAGGCCTGGCTTGAAAAGAGAGTAGAAAGCAAACCCTCTAAAATCAATACATTTGTCCCCTCATCTTGATAATGCTGAACATTTGCATGATGCTTTCTGAGTGTGTAAAATGCTTCACACAGATGCTGTAGTCCTTATAATTCTCCTAATAAGGAGAATCTGCATGCTCATAAAGAAATAAATAAACTCGGTATTTATATACCACCTTTCTGGTCACTGGATTACTCCTCTGACTTTATTCAAGGAGGTTTACATAGGCAGGCATATCCAAATCCCTCAGGGGGATTTTTACAATTTTAGGGGTTCTTTCTTTCAAGAACCAGCAACATTTCAGAATGGATCTTCCTGGTTTGGTCTCACTTCTGGCCTCCAGTTCTCCCATGCAGGCTGACAGCAGCTCGTCTCTCACATGGAGGCAGCCAAGACACTTCTTGCTCACACCAAGAGCAGGTGGAATCACTCAGCTGGGCTTGTCAGCAGCTTCAAGGTCTCGCCATTCTCAGCCGTTTAGGGAGTTGGCGCCCTTCTGATGTTTATCTTCGGGCTAATGGAGGCTGTACCCTCTAGACCAGACCTCCTGCCTATATAAGATGCACTGCAGAGCTAAGGAGGGTGCCCTGTATAACACTTATTGCCATCTTTATTAACAACAGGCAGTCATCATAATGATAACATGTGACTGTTTACATCACTTAGAGGTGGTAAAGGAAGTGTAGTCCTGCTCAGGTTCTTAGTAATTGTGCTAAAACAGTTTTCACTAGTGCCAGGTTTCATGGTAACTCTGTTCTGTCTAATAAGTATACAGTATTTTGTTACAGTGAACAGTACTGGGAAGGCAGAAAGGGGGAGGGGAGGGGTGGGGTGGGTGGATAGGGTCCTGGGTAAGGGATACAGGATTGATAGGGGGGTCATCTATCTATCTATCTATCTATCTATCTATCTATCTATCTGGGTTGTGCATGAAAAATGGTTGAACCCACTGATTTGACTTAGGAGTAGCTAAGAGCACAATCCTATGCTTGTCTACTCAGAAGTCAGTCCCATTGCATTCCATAGGGCTTACTCCCAGGAAAGTGTGGCCAGGACTGGGCTCTGTGTACATGGGACACGCAGGTACGTTCGGGGGCGGGGAAGCAAGGGAAAGGTGGGTCCGCCTAGTCATGGGCTGGCCTTTGCAGGGGCGGAGTAGGAAAGTTTCCTGTAGCGGAAATCGAGTGCTGGCAGGGACTCTCGCTCGAACAAGGCGGCTGAAGTTGTTTCCTGCGCGTGGGGAGGCTGCTCAGAGGATACCTGGAGCCTGTCAAGGGGGAAGGAGGAGAGACATGGGCTGAACTGCCCGGCTCTGTCCTGGGGCGACTCCCTCCAGAGCCACAGCAGGAGCAGCGGCCCGGAGCTTGCCTTGGCGCGCCCCAAGCGCCCTCGTGCCGCGAACGACGAGGCTGGGCGATCGGACACCGGAGCCGGGCGAAGCCTCCTCCCGCGCAGGCTGGCGCCGGACGCTTCCTGAGCCGGCCGGCCGGCCGCGCAGAGAGAGGCGCTGCGATGGGCTTCTGCTGCCTGCTGCTCCCGTCGCTGCTGCTGCTGCTGCTGACGGGTCCCCCGCAGGTGAGTGGCTGAGACAAGAGGGGCCACTCCGGCTGGCCAGCCCGGGGAATTCCATGCCTGGCTGGCTGCCTGCCTGCCAGCGCGCCAGGCCTCTGATGTTCTCCTCGTCTCTTGCGCTCCACGAAAACTCCGCTCCGGAGCCGTCCGGCTTGCTGGTGACACATTCCTGTCGCCTTCCGGACGCGTTTTGTGAAGCGCGGGCCAAGGTCCTAGAGGGCTTATTCCGGGGGTGTGACTTTGCTTTGATTCTGGGGAGGGGGCAGAGGGGTCCCCTGAACCCATTGCTGCCCACCCCACAAGTGCACACACTTGATCCCTTGCCAGATGCAAGGGAGGCACCAGGATGCACCTCCCTTGTTGTCTTGTGTGGTCCCAGAGGTGGGCCACTGAGATACAGGCAAGTGGACTAGATGGGCCCTGGAGGCTGGACCTGATCCAGCAGGGCTCTTCTTAGGATCTCTGTTGTGTACATGCAACCTTGGGCAGAAATGGCTTAACTACTCCTTTAGGGCCTGAACCTACTGTGGCAGAGCCACCACATCCTAGTCCATGGGAAAGCACTGCAGTTGCTCTGCCTCCTTACACCCAAGGAGGCTGTCCTTGCACCAGCTTTCTTGGGTGTAAGGAGAGTCTTCTCAGGTATAAAGCAGGCAGGGCAGGCGTGGTACTTTTCCCACAGACTGCAATGGAGTGATCCTGCGTCACCTGCACCCTGGCATGTGCTGCATCCTGTGGTGGGAAGGCAGTCACAGAGGTCTCCTCAAGGTAAGGGAATGTTTACTCATTTACCCTAGGGCTGTATTGTGGCTGCATCAGCACTGGAAAGTTGGATAGGATCAAGCCTTTAGAAGGCTACAAGGTGGGATCATAATTTGGCTCAAACTGGTGAGTTTGAGTGGGTAAGTGGTGGATGGGTAAGGCTTGGGGGGTTAATACTTTCTCCTCTAGACACTCAGGGTATGTGAATGATTTGTCAGAGAAAAACTGTAACCTTCCATCTTGTCGTCTTGGCTGCTTATCTTGCTTTGCCTTTGAGGAGGATCGCTGGTTGGCATGCCCAGAATTGTCCTCAATGGCATTAGATCAGCCTTACAACAGAAGCTCTTCTGCTTCCTCTGGAGGCACAGAGGAAACACAGGGCATTTTTAAAAATCCAACAGTTTCTAGTCAAACAGGGTTTTTAGACAGTGTAATCCTAGGTTGACCCAAGGCAAAAGTAGGATGGGTGGCACACCATAAGCACCCCTCTTTTAGACCTTTTCAAAACTATTGTCCCCAGTAAACCTTATTCTGAAAATGAGTAAATATAAATTAGTTTTGGTCTTAATTTTCAAAGCTATTTCAAAAATGTGCAAATTAAACTAATGTAAAACAAAAGCTACGTGTACAGTATTCCAAACAATTCTATATTAACTGTTTGTGAGTTCAGGCGAAGAGACTTCTGTGGTTCGAGGCTTTGACCTACCCATTTGTGATACACGTGTATTTTTTCTCTTCATCTGTAAGTTCTAAAGTTCAGAATGTAAGCCTTTCTACTTGATAGTAGCTGCTGCTCTGGACCCAGTGTTCCATTTCTAGGCTAAGAGGTGTAGCTTTATTTTGCTACATAAACTGCTTTGTGAACTACTTCTTGTTGAAAAGTGGTGTGGGTCTATTCTTAATGACATAAGGCTGTGTAGAAGCTGTACTTTTGTTCCTTAGGCCTAGACCAAATGTGCAAAAATCCACATAGAAATGAATATTTCCCACTAAATAACTGTATGTTTGGCTATAAAACCAGCATGAGTGTCCTTATTCTTGAGAGATCCATTGATTTTTTTTGCCACAGGTTATCTAAATACCATGTTCCTGTTTTTTCACCTTTTAATCCATGAGTTTGGAGCCTTCCATTTGGCTTTTTGAACATTTGGGTTTTGAGCCCTTGGAAGAGTTGAGACAGTGCCCTTGACCGGCTCCCTTCAGAGATTTCCTTTGCCACAGCTTGTGCTCTCCTTGTTTTCAGCTTTAAAGGGCAGCTGTCTCTCCTGCTTGCTCTGTTTGCTCTGCAAATTGCAGAGACAGCAGTGAAAGTGGGTTTTGCTTGATCTTCTGCTTGGGGGGGAGGAGGAAGGGAAGCCAACAGTGCTTGGATCTTCATCCTCCTAGAGAGGGGAGGTGCTATCTCTTTTCCTTACTCTTCAATAGGCATACATAAGGTAAATCCGATTGTGTTCAATGGGGCTTACTCCCAGGAAAGTGTCACAGATTGTCCTGTAAACTACTGCTTCTGTTGCATTCAAAGTACCTGCATTAAACCTTGGGCTTTCTTCTGTTGAGCAATTCTTTTTTCTTCCCAGTCTACTCAGTTTCCTGTAAAAGAGAGCCCTCCTCCAAATCATGACTAAAACAGGGTGTGTATGTGTGTGCGCACGCAAGTGTACTTTGCTCTCTCACATGGTGCTTCCATTTGGTTTCTCCTGAGAGATTCACTTCCTGATATTTTTCATGTGCCATGACAATAGAGGGGTGTGTGTACATTTCAGTCAGAGCAACAGCCTTTGCAGCGGCTTGCTAGGCCCAAAACGGAAGCGTGTCTCTCACACTCATGTGTGCTTGCTGAGGAGAGCTGCAGTTCAGTGCAAACGGGGCTGCCACAATCTTTTTCTTTCCTTCATTCCAAAGGGAACACATGGAGGTTTTCTCATTCCTTCTTCCTGCCTGATACTCCAACCAATTCACAGAAAAAGAGAAGGATATGGCCCTTTTTTTTTCCTCCTCAGGCAGGGAAAGGGGCTTTCGGACACTTCTATGCATGCCTACCAAGAAGTAATCAGGGGAAATAAACAGCACATGAATCCAAATCCTTCTGTCAGTGGGAAGAGGAGGATTTTTACTGCCTTCAGAAGGGCAAACCCTCAGGTGGAAGGAAGCTCCCACTCCTTCTGGCTGCCAAGTGCTGCTCAGGTACATGCATACACAGGAAGTGTGCTGAAGGATGATTGGCCGGTCAAGAGACGGGACTATGGTGGCTTTGCCACAAGGAAAGCCCTGGATTTCAGTGTGTGGTTGCAAATCCCATGTGGGTTGAAACTCACAGCTGTGTTTTCTTACAAGATAGCTGCATGTTTGGTCTGGGCCTTCATCTCTTATGTGTGTGAGTGGAATGGTAGTGGAGGGAATGGCCCCTGTGGCTGTTTGCAATGAAGATGGGAGTATTTTGTAAACAGAAAGACATGTCATATGCTTTATAAATAAGTGAATTTGCATGCCCCTCATATTTGATGGGTGTGTGAGTGAAGTTAGTAACTTCTGATCTAATTCAAGTCTTTATATTGAATTGTAGTAAAGTTATTAAATTATTAAATTGTTGTTGGCATCCTTCAGTCTCGGAAGATTATGGTATCGCGCTCTGAATGGTGGTTCTGGAACAGTGCCCTCTCTGTTCAGCGAAGCCTGGGTAAAGTAGATATGGAGGATAGACTCTTTCCCATGCAGCAAATCCTCCCTCTCCACGTCGCTGGAATGGTCCAATGGAAAGGCAGAAGCCAATACGGTTGGTTCCAGCGGCGTCGCAGGAGTTGCCAGAATGTGACTGTGTTCAGCCATGAACTGCCTCAGGGACTCCGGCTCCGGATTTTGCCTCTAGGTTGACTCCTGAAGCCTTTTCCATAACTGGATGTAGCCACAAGGCAGTGGAGGTTTGGGATCAGAGTTTTCCTTCTCTCAGATGAGCTGCCTTCCCAGGCTAATGAGTCCCATCTACCCGGTGGCTGTTTAGTTGCCTTTTACGACAAGTACAGCCAAACTGAGGGCCTATTCTTATCCCCCAGCCCCCAGGGGTTAAATTATTAAATTAAGTAAATAATTACTTGTACACATATGGTGCTCTCCAAGCAGTGAGGTCCCTGCCCCAATGGGGTCACAAGCTAAAGTTGTTATAATTAGGGAGCATGCGAGAGAGAAGTGGGGATAAACTGGGGGAAGAAGTAGGGTCTAGTAGGAAGGGTCTTGATGGAGTTGCACTCATTTTTAGTGGCAACTCTAGAACCCTTTTGCCTCCTTGGAAGCCTAGTTAGAACCTGAAAGACCAGTTAAAGAAACGCAATAGGTTCTGGGGTTGAGGCCAGGCCTCGATTAGGCCGCAACTGGAGCCACTTCTTCAAAGTGGTAATTGGCTGATACCCTTCTGGACCGTGCTCATGAAACTCCCTGCACCCCTAATATACTTGCAGCCTAAAATTATCTACAAATTGTATTTATTTAAATAAATGTAGCGGAAAGAAAACTAGCCATGACTAAGATCCTGATTCAGTGTTGCCAGTGCCGGCCCTCTGCTGACGTTGAGTGTTGCGAATGTGCTGAAAGGCATGCCTGCCACACTTGCCGCTAGATCAGTGCTGGCTTAGCACTAGCCCTCACTGGGCCAGAGCTGGCCAGAGGCCTGTCACTTACTGACTAGAGCTTGTCCTGATGATTACATGATTACAATGGTGGGGGGAACCACCTTCTGAAGCATTTGTTTAAGCTCCACGTTCATCTGATTGAGACCATTCTGATGGCCTTGCATTCTCCTTTGCCTGATCTTAGATAACAACTGAGGCACAGTTGTCTACTCATGAGTAAACATGCACCTGTGGCTCACTTTTGCTTTCCTTAGGGTTCAGTACAATTTCCTTGTTAGATTGGATGGGGGACTTGCTTCTCACAAGTTTGTTGGGGCCTGTGTTCACTGGATCAGGACCACTCTGGTGGCGTTGCATTCCCCTTGGCCTGCCCTTTGATATCCAGATAGAATGGAAGACCAAGTGCCTATACCAGTGGTACTCAAACTTTTCCGGCCAGTGGCTCCCTTGACCCTCGTGGCTGTTGGCCATGACTCCTCATAATAATAATAGGTATTTATATACTGCCTTTCTTGGTCTTTATTCAAGACTTTATTCAAGGCGGTTTACATAGGCAGGCTTTATTAAACCCTTATTAAATAGGGATTTTTACAATTTCAAAGAAGGTTCTTTCTTTCAAGAACGACTACATTCAAGGTGTTTCATTCCAATCTGGCTTCACATTCTGGCCTCCATCCTCCCACGCTCAGAGCAGATGGAATTGCTCGGCTTCAGCTTGTCAGCTGCTCCAGGTGGCCTCGAACTGGCAACCTTGTGGATGTTATCTTCAGGCAGACGGAGGCTCTACCCTCTAGACCAGACCTCCTGCCCTCCTCATCATGTTCTTGGGGGCTGGAAGTGACATCATTAAACAGGAAGTGGCCAGAAATATTTACTATATTAAATATAATATTATAATATATTATAATATAATAAATATTAAATATGCATTACCTATATTTATATTAATTATATTAATCATCATTAATAATTAACTGGGTAGATGGGACTCGTTAGCCTGGAAAGGCAGCTCATCTGAGAGAAGGAAAACTCTGTTCCTAAACCTCCACTGCCTTGTGGCTATATCCAGTTATGAAAAAGGCTTCAGGAATCAACCTCGAGGTAAAATCCGGAGCCGGAGTCGCTGAGGCAGTTCGCGGCTGTACACAGTCACGCTCTGGCAACTCCTGCGACGCCGCTGGAACCAACTGTATTGGCTTCTGCCTTTCCATTGGACCATTTCAGCAACGTGGAGACGGGGGATTTGCTGCATGGGTAACAGCCTATCCTCCATACCTACTTTACCCAGGCTTCATGCACTGGAGAGGACACTGTTCCAGAACCACCATTCAGAGCGCGATACCATAGTCTTCCGAGACTGAAGGATGCCAACATGGATGGAATCATCATTAATTAAATGCAGATCTTAAAAATATATTATTAATACACAGCAATATACATGCTTTATAAATGATCAGCTGCTGATGGAGACAGGATGCTGGAGTAGGTAGATTGTGTCTGGTCCAGGAGGATTCATTTCTTTAAACTTTGTAAGCATACCAATAGAATTGTTTTATCAAATGAACTTTGTGAACAACCAGTCTGACCAACATTACACACACACACCCCTGTGGACCCCAATCCAATTAGTCATTTCTCCCATTCTCCTTGGATAGGATTGAACCCTTTATTAATTGAATTAAATTAAATTTTTCCAGCAGCTGGTGGGGAAAACAAAAATAGACCATGAAAATATATCAGAGCTGATAAGGGTTTGGTTAGGCAGCTGATTTGTCTCCTATACTAGGAGATGCACAGCTCAAGCCTATGCATGCCAATTCAGAAGTAAGTCCCATTAGAGTCAACTACTCCCAGGAAGTGTGGATAGGATTGGGCTGGCAATCACTTCCTCAATGGCTGATAAGTATTCCCTTCAAATAGCAAGATTCATCACTTTAAAAATACAGCCTTTTCTTTTCAGTCAAACAACAAGATTAATAAATCACTTTAAAAACAGTACCCTTTTCTGCTCCTAGCCAAGGAAAGTGTGTGCTTTTCTCTCTTGCCCCCCCCCCCTTGCCAACTGCATGGAAGCAACTTTAAGACCCCTGGGACTGGTAAAATAGGAAGCGTTTTATTTGGGGAGGGGAGGAAAGCAGGAAGGTTTGGAGATCCAAAGGGGGGAGTGGAAGAGGAAGGGGGTTGAAAAGAGAGATTTCACTTTGATGAGAAGGGATCCCAGGCTGGGAACTAGGAACCAACCAGACAAGGATCAGCGAGGGTTAAGGACTGCAAGCTAAGCATGCTCGGTACTTCCCAGATGGGGGTTGGCATCGAAGAGCTTTGGCAACAACATGCAGCGAACACAGAAGGTGGCAGCCTCAGAGCCCAGGGAGAAGAGGGTGGGGCCGCAGCAGCCACTCTCACAGCTGAGCAACTCCCATTTCTTCTGCTTTAAAAAAAGTGCAGATGATGGGCAGAAGACAGCTCGTATTCTGTCCAGGGGTATGACTGTATCCCTGGGAGAGGACATTCCACGCCTCCCCTTTGAGTTCCTGGCGCCTCCCTAAAGAGCCGTGCCACACAGTTTGAATAACACTGGCCTATACCTTTAACCAGTGTATAGAAGAGAGAATTTTAGCAGGTGCAGTTCAGCATGGGAGGGTTTAAAAAGCTGCACTTGCCAAAACTCCTGCTTTTATACACTGGTTAAAGGTATAGGCGTTGTGTCCTCCATTTTATCTGGTCACCCTGTTTGATGTGGACCAAGCCATGTTCACCTATTCATAAATGCACATATTCTGCTCTGCTTCAGTTTCCATAGAGCTCAGTACATTTTCCTTGTTGGCTATCAGTTTGTCAGTTTCATGACTCACCCAAAATCAGGTTACAACCCACAATTTGAGAACAGCTTCTCTAAGGTATATGCATTGTTGAAAGTGTTTTCTGTTTCATTTGGCTATTGAGTGCCTTGGATTCTTCTTTTTCTGTGATTTGTCACAGGGCAGAGTAAAAGTGGCCTGGTAGGCTATTTGTGCTATGTTTTACAGAAATTTGTATTTCCCACTGTGATATAATTCCTTTAACTTGTCATTGATGATGTTTTTGTAGTTAAGCATCCTTTAGTTTTTCTCTGCAGTGTCCTAATAATTGCTTGCTTAGCTTCTGTTCATTGTTGCTTAAAGGCACAAAAGTGGTGCCAGAAAAAAAGGTGGCAGCCTGGATGCAAATTTCTGACTCTGGAGACATGGTCAGGGAAACTAGGGAAGGAAGCTGGTGGCTTTTTAGAACTAATTTTATTAAGGTTACTAGTCCCAATGTATATTTATTAGCCTATCTGTTTACATATACATTGCCTGAAGGTGGACATTTTTTTTTATAATGCTTTTTCACTTGAGCTTTATTTACACTTCCTTTCAGCAAGCTCAAAGAAAACTGTTGAAATACAAAAGTAATTTTTTCAGTCACCGAAGTGTCATCTGAGAAGAGTGTTCACATCATCCTAATTTGAGTTTGTGGCAACACAAATGCTTTTAGGAAGATGATTTTAACACACACACAATACTATCTCACAAAGCAGAAACTTTTTGTTAGTGTAGGCACTGAGACTGAGCATTATCTATTCAGATACCACCAAATTCATGGGCATATTTATACAGAATACTTAAAGGATGGATTGAACCAGATGGTTTGCCTATGACATTCTAAGTTGCTCATCCCCTGAAAAAAACAGTTTTGCCTGACCCACAGGTATACGCATTTGATCCCTGTTGCGCATATACAACATTGGGCAGAAATGGCTTAAGTACCTGAGGAAGCCTGGTCTATGCACACAGCAGAATGAGGTGACAAAATTCAGGGTGGTGTTAGCATGGACTGTACCATTTCAGACAAGGGAATTCACGTTTTTTAATACTCTCAGATGGAAAATATCTCTACCAATAGAAAAATAGCACAGCAGGAAACAGTTAAAGATCAAATCTCTTCCCAAAATGTTCTCCTTCCTGCAAACAAAAGCCTAACAATGGCAACTTATATGGTTTAAGTAGTTGTCACCTTATTATACTGCATGTGCAGACAAGGCCCACAAGGACTTATGCTAACAGATTATAAAATGATGCATAGTGAGCAGAGAGAGTTGATGTCTTCCCTTAACACAATAACAGGCATTATTCAGTGAGTTGATGGGCTTTTCCTGGGCAAAACAAAGCAAAAGGAAATAATTTATTCTTGGCATGTAATTTGCAGGCTCAGAGGAAATGCTGAATGCCCTTCCATTCAGATTCAGTTCTCCTGCTGAATCTTGCAGGTTTGCTTAGCTTAGCAGGTCTGGCCTAGTAAACGGCCTAAATGAGAACCACCTAGGAATCATTTATGTGAGGTGGTCTCTGTTTTAAGGAACTTAAAGCTAGTGGTAAACTTTTAATCTCCCTCAAAGCGCAGCGGGTAAGAGTGAGCTACACCAATCTGGTCCCAACTACATTTACTTGGAATCTTTAATTTTATTGATTTAAATAAACTTCAGGCCCAAGTCTAGGGTTCAATCCTGAGCACAAACTAATGAGATTTAATTGCAAAGTAAATGTTTTTACTAGGAAACAAGTCAGATTGCCTCTGATTGGTCCCTGCCCTGTGCATTTTTGCCTCTCATTTATTTGCCTCTATAGTTTTAGTCACTGGGGGAGGGAGGTGAGGGAAGACCATGTGTCCCTGCATTTGTTTGCCTTCCTCCCCCCCACCCCCGGTTTGGAAACACTTCTGGATCCCCTGCTCTGTGCATTTTTGCCCCTCGTTTATTTGGCTCTGTAGTTCTGGTCACTGGGGGAGGGAGGTGAGTGGAGAGCCATGTGTCTCTGAGATTGTTTGCCTTCCTCCTGTGTCCCCATGGTGGGGACGACGACACAGGAGGAGTCCCTTTTCTACCTCCCTGTGGCTCTATTTCCCTGGCAGCTGTCCCTCTGCTTACCAGAGAGCAGAGCCTAGGGGAGGGGGGTAAAAGGGGTAATTTATGCCTAGGCCCAGGGTCAAAAAGGGGGCCCAGGAGCCAAAGGAAGAGCCCAGAAATTTCCTGGGATCTTGCATTTTCTTATCTACTCAGGCTTGTTGCCTGCATGGGATGCTAGGGACGCTACCACAAACATGCGACTGCAGCTACTGGCAAACCATATATGCTGGGCCAAGGAAGGCATACACAACATTCCTTAACACAATGGGAGGAAACTGGCCTGCTACTGTAGCTCTTTGGCTTGTGGATCTGCTTGCCATGAAGGAGTGTATAGCTGCTGCAGAAGCAAGTTTTGGTACTCACAGGACATTTTCCATTCTAGTGTTAGTCTAAATATGATGATGCTCATTTTCTACATGATTTTCTATATTTAAAAGATTTTAGGGGGACTTAGGAGTGTGTTTGGTTTTCTGAATTACTGTATCTAGCTGCCGATGCCACAGGGGTGGGTGCACCTGGGCTCCAAAGACTTTTCCAGCTGTATCTGCCCTCCTCCCACCCTGCTTCATCCCTCTGTCTGCTCACCTGTCACCACCCTCCCCTGCTGTTTCACCCTTCCCCCTTTGCAAAGGGGCCCAAAAGAAACTTTCTACCCCTTGATAAAATTCCTCTCAGAGGCCCTGCCAGAGAGGCTCTCCCTGTCCTACCCAGTCTCAAAGCAGGCAGCAGAAGAGAGAGAGAGTCTCTCTCAGGCCTGGAGATTTTCCTCCCTCCTCCCCAGCCCTCCAATTGCCTGGCTCCCCCTTTTGAGCCTGAAACCTCTCAGACATTGGAGGGAAAATCCTCCACAGCAAACACAATTGTTAACTGTTTCATCACAGAGCCGAGCGCAAGCCAATCTGTCCCTGGGTTTGTTTGCCTCCCCAAATTTAGCCTCATCTAGCTATGTGTCTCATGCCCCCCTAGAAATTGAGAAGCCGCCCATGAATGAAGATTGACTGATCAACCCTTCTCCTGACTTGGTCTCCCTTTTTGAGAATCCTTTCTTGCAATATTGCAGGGTGGAGGAGCAAGGAAAATGACTCCAATTTTTTTAAGTTCTTAGAACCTTTGATGTAATTATATTGCAAGAGCCATGGGTCCAGGGCCAATTGCATCTTAACGGATATAAAGCTTTTTTGCTCCCTGCTATTAGACCTAATTCTAGTGGGCGCCCATCAGCAGGCTTAGCCATACTGGTGGCAGAGCATCTTAAACCCTGCTCCCTAGCCACAACTTCAGGGTGTTATAAGATGCAAGCTTTAATGATATCCTGTGAAGCCATTGATTTATTATGCATTAATGTCTACAGTTCTCAGAGATCCCAGCTCTGGAGTGACCTCTCGACTGGTATAGATGACCTCAAGGGGGACCGTCCTCTAGCTGAAGTTGTTTTGCTGGGCGACCTGAATTCCAGGGTTGGAAACTCTAATCAAATCTATTCTAGAGCATGGATGGTGGATGAAGAAGATTCTTTCCCCTCATTTTGTACATTAGGCAGATGGTCAAAGGATTCTCATTACAATGTTAATGGCTTGGCCCTTGCAAGATTTTCCATTATTTCTAATCTGCTCTGGCTTAATGGGTTAAAGGAGTACCCCAGTGCTGGTGAATTTACATACATGGCCCCTTGTGGGTCAAGCATTGTAGACTATGCTCTAGTGTCCATGCCTTTGAAACCACATGTGAAAGAGTTTGACATCGGGGATCTTGCCATTAGTGATCACTTGCCTCTAATCCTTGTACTTGATCTACCCTCGGGGAGAACGCCAGCACACCCAGGGGTTGAAGTAAACACAGAGAGTAGTGGCAAAATCATGGTGAACAACATCCTTTCTTTAAATTTCCATCAGTTGATTAGAGAGTTGTAATGTCCACAGCAGGCAGAGATCCCACCCCTTGGGGTATGATCAAGGGGGGGGCGCTTACCCTGGCTATGGAGGGTGGTCAGTGGCAGAAAAAAAGGACAGGAGACAGATACAGCTGTTCTACACAGATGGTTTACTTGCATCAGCCGCTTTACATTAATGGGGCCTGTTACGTCACAGGCCACCGTACCTTATGCAGATTCATGCCGTCGTCATCCGATAGGCTCTTTCCCTGACCCTTGCGGTTCCAGGCACCATTCTCCGACTGGTGTCTCTTGGCCAGAGGTAGGGGTTCTCGAGAGCTGCAGCACTGTTTTTCAGGGTCAGACTAGCTGGCCTTAGGAGGACCCCCAATACTTCTGTGCTTGCCCTTGGATCAGCTGGCCACCATTGGGTATAGTTGGCTGCAGGTCCTAGGTCAGGGGGATCCCCTTCCTGGCCTCCTCTCTCCAGGCCTGAAGTAAGCACAATCCCTTTAGGGGCCTGGATCTTTCCAATGAGGCCGGGGTTGCTATCCGCTTTGGCCTTCCCACCCTCCGGAGAGGAGTGACCCCTCTCTAGGCTTCCCAGGCTCCTTATGAAGTCAGCCTTGAGTTTGGCCAGCCCCACCCCTTCTGGCCATGTGTCTGCTTGCTGCTCCCAACTGGCACTAGGCCCTACTCCCAGGTAGGTGTCCTGCCTGGGACCCCAGTCCTGGCAGTACTCAGGCCTTACCCTAGAGGAGGCTCCTACCCCTGAGGAGAGCCCTGCTCCTGAGGAGACCCTAGCCATGGGGCTGGGCCCAGGTGACAGGAGTTAACAAGCATAGATTTATTATCAGCCATTTTGAAGCAGCCTGATCCCTTTGCCCAAATCCAGTCATTTGAAAGCCTAATTGATCACATCCTTAGGACCCTGAGTTCCAACCCTAAGAGGAATACTATACATGGTGTGTCTGATAAAAAGGACTGGTTTGATAAAGAATGCACAGACCTCAAGGCATTGATCAGAGCAACTTATTTGGCCTTCAGAAAGTCTAATGCTCCATGTGAGGCAGTTAAATATTTTTTCTACAAAAAAATATTTAGATAAAAAGCAGAAGTATACCTATGCTCAATAGATCAAGTTGTTGCAAGTAATACAGCAAAAAAATAACAATTTTGGGCCGTGGTATCAGGCTCTCTTAGCTCCAAAATGGATGACCCAGTTGTAATCTCTTCTTCTATGTGGATTAAACATTTTTCAGATTTTCTGATAAGAGCAAATTCGTAGATACCCAACCCAACTTTACTTCTTCTGATCTGCCTATCTGGCCCCCTGTGATGCCCATGGAGATTATACAGATAGCGGATCAATTGAAATCAGGAAAGCTGCCAGACCTGATCAAATACCACCTGAACTCTTAAAATGAGTGGTGAGCTCACTTGCTTGCACCCTTCTTCACAACAATCAATAGAACTGGCTTAGTTCCCAAAGACTGGGTCTCGGTCATCCCAGTTTTTTAAAAGGGCGACCCTAACCTCCCTGCGAATTACCGGCCTATCAGCTTGCTCTCTGTAATAGGCAAAATTTTTGCAGAATACCTAAGTAATAAGCTGTTTACCTGGATCAGCCCTAAGGATATCCTGAGGTCCTGAGCAATCAGGATTTTGTCTGGGCAAATCAACAGTGGATAACTGTTTAATTTTATCTCACCTAGTCCATAAACAGATTAAGAAAGCCAAGGCACGACTCTATGTCTTTCTTGATCTAAGAGCTGCATTTGATTCCATTGATAGAGATCTTCATTGGTCTAAATTAGCCAGCATGGGGATTGATAAAAGACTATTGATATTAATTAAGATCTTATACTCCAACACATCATGTAAAGTCAGATATCCCAGGAGTGGCAGCCTCACACACCCCGTTGCTATAAACGAAGGGGTTAAGCAGGGATGCATTCTGGTTCCCATACTATTTAACCTGTTCCTGAATGATTTAACCCCAGCACTGAAGACAGTGGATTGTCATTGCCCAATACTTGGGTCCTTTCTAGTGCCACTATTACTGTATGTGGATGATGCAGCTTTTATTTCTTGAACAAGAATTGGCTTAAAACATCTACTTAATAAAGCTATAGAGTATTTTACATCCAACAAGTTACAGATGTCTTGCCACAACTCCTCCCTGCTGGGTACCGTGCCCGCTTAAGGCTGGTTAGTTTCCCTTGTTTAACTCACTAGGGCAGCAAGCACACAGCCGAGTCAGGTCCAAGTCCAATAAATGAAGGTTGCCAAATCAGAGTCCAAAGTCAATATGCCGGGTCACAGTCCAAGGTCAGATTCCAGGTAAGCCAGTTAGTCAATGCAAGGTGCCAAATCAGAGTCCAGAAACCATATGCCAGGTCACAGTCCAAGGTCAGATTCCAGGTAAGTAGGTAACCAACCTCTCCTCTCCTTCAAACATTCACTCCTCCTACAACCCACTAAACCTTCCTGCCTCAGGTGCTCCTTATATCCTTTGGTACCTCATTACCTCTAGTGGCTGCAGCTGTCCAGCACACCCTTTACTGGAAACCCAGGCCTTGACTCTTAAAGGGGCCACTGTAGACACCACATTCTACCTCCTCACCACATCTTCTGCAATTCCAATACAACAGATAAACTACTCTAAATCTAAAATCATGGTGTTTGCCAACAATTGGAAACCATTTAAATGGTCATTTATGGGCAACAAAATGGAACAGGTAAAGACATTCAGATATTTAGGCATTAATTTCCACTACAAGCATTCGTGGGTTTCTCATCATAATTCAGTCCTAAATGCATCAAAAATCTCATCCCTTGCAATTTTCTGGTTTTTTTTAGCCAAGGTAACAGATATGTCCTGGCTGCTTTAGAGGTATTCAAGGCTAAGGTACTATCGCAAGTTCTTTATGGCTGTCCAATCTGGCATAAGGCCTTGAATTGTTCAACTGAGAGCATACAGGCCTCCTTCCTGCGGAGGATCTTGGGTTTTCCCAGATGTGTTCCATACTCTGCTATGTGTCTTGAAGTGGGTTTTATCAGACTCAAAATGTTGGCTTGGTTGAGATCAGTAAAATTTTGTCTTGCAATCCTCTTCAATGCTGCCCCGTATGGGCTAATGTACCAGCTTCTGGCTGATCCAGTACTACCTGTGGAGGTTGCGGATACACTCACCAAGCTTAAATCAATAGGACTAGACACAGCAAGTCAGGGTATGATTGGTTTAAGCGAAGCCTACAGGACTATCAAGGAAAGATTGCTCGATATTGAGTGTCAAGAGCTGTTCTGTACAGCTAACACCATTTGCTCCCCTCTCCATCTGCACATCCCAGTCAGTTTTGGGAAGCCAGCTTCTTTATTTTATCATCTGCAGTGCCCGCAGGCTCGCAGAACATTCTCACTTGTGAGATGCAATGCATTTCCATCACCTCTGCTAGCGGGCAGGTTTAGTGGCATCGCCTACTCAGAAAGAAGATGTACCTGTGACAGGAATTGTGTGGAGACATTACATCATTTTTTTTTATTTATTGCCCACTTCATGAGACCCTGCATAAGAACTATCTGGCTCCACTGCTGAACAAAATGCAGGGTTGGGAGGATTCATTTAAATTGCAAACCCTTCTTTCTATAGAGGAAACTGACTCTCTTGACAAGGTTGCCAACTTTGTTTTTGGGATACTGGCAGGATGGAATTCTGGGTCTTCTGCTATATTATGGTGAATGGGGATGGGGTATTGGATGATTATGATTGTTTTAGTTTATTGTTTTGTGTGTGTGTGTGTTCTGGATGTTTGTTTGTTGTTCTGTATTTCCTTTTTCCATGCCAATAAAGGTCTTATGTATGTATGTTTGCCTCCCCTTTGGAAACAGTGTCTCTGGGTTTGTTTGCCTTCCTCCCTCCCTTTGGAAACCGTTTTGGATTCCCTGCTCTGCCCGTTTTGTGCCTCATTAGTTCTGGTCACTGGGGGAGGGAAGTGAGTGGAGAGCAATGTGCCCCGGCATTGTTTGCCTTCCCCCAACCCAGGGACACTGTTTCCAAAAGGGAGGCAAACAAACCCAGGGACAGATTTTCATGACCCGGATACAAGTCATCTGCCTCAAGTTCCCATCCCTGGTTGATACCATAACAGTGGGAGAAATAGCTTGAAAGACCCACTTACAGTTTTCTTGCTCTCCATTGTTGCCCCATAATGTATACTCCATGTTGGCATCCTTCATTCTTGGAAGACTATGGTATCGCACTCTAAATGGTGGTTCTGGAACAGAGTGTCCTCTCCAGTACGTGAAGCCTGGTAGATATGGAGGATAATGTGTGTGTGTGTGTGTATAGATGCTATACTGCTTTCAGCCACTAGATGGGGTGAATAATAAAATCTAATGGAATGATTTTATAATTATTTAACAGCATGAAGGTAGGAAATCGAATTTTGGTGCTTTTTCCCTTGTTACAAGGCAATTAAAAGTGGACCTCAGTATCAGTGGTGAGTCAAATCAGTGGATACTGTGGTCCCACCTGTAAATGGGATAAATTCCACTTAAATCAATGGGATCCCACTATGCGCCATGAATTTAGGCTGAAGGTGTTAGACTGATTGTTAGAGGAAAATCTGGATGAACCTCCATCTCCTGACAGGTTCGAAAACCACAACTTTATATTACTTTGACATCCCCCATGTCTGATTACTGTAATTATTTTGTGTTGCTCAAAAATAGAGCTCCAATATGAAAATTTTGAATTTCTTTGTTTTGGATGGACTGAAGCCTGATGTACCCAGTGCTCGAGAATCTCTGGATAAATGCTTGTTGAGTCTCAGCCCACTTCTGAGTGGCCTGGCACCCAGAGGAGCAGTGGCACCAAAATGGCTGCCATTGCATCCTATCTATGCTGGGCAGCCACTGGTGTCTCCTTGGTAAGGACGCAGGCTCCACAATGGGGCTACTCAAGTCTGTGCTGGCTATTTTGCTGGCACAGAGTTGAGAGTTGTTGTGGCAGGTCAGAAGGCTCGACATGGGATTTAGGATGCAGCTGAGCAGAGCTCCACTGGTCCTTCCCCCTCCCACCTTGGTTTCATGTTGAGCTGCACCTGCCAAAATGCCCTCTTCTAAAGAGAGGTTAAAGGTATATAGGTACTCTGTCTTCCATTGTATCTGGTCACCCTGATTAAGGGAGATATTTGGACACCCTCCCTAGGAAACAGAGGAGTATGTCCAGATTGCTTGTGTCCCTTATTGTTCTTAGTGCTAAACAAGTTGTGTGTTCCTGGATTAGAGCTGTGCAACTGATTAGTGGTTTCAATCCTATTTCTTCCCATTATTTTTTTATTTTATTTATTCACATTTTTATACCGCCCTTCCTCCAAAGAGCTCAGAGCTGTTTACACAGCTGCTCCTCCCCTCCTTCTTGTCCTCACAACAACCCTGTGAGGTAGGTGAGGCTGAGAGAAAGTGACTGGCCCAAGGTCACCCAGGAAGCTTTGTGACTGAGGGGAGATTTGAACCTAGATCATTCAGGTCTAAGTCCACCTCCCAAACCACTACACCATCCTGGCTCTCTCTCCCATTGTCCTGTAACATGGTTTAAGTCCAGTTGTGTACTTTCCCTAAATATATTAGTTGCATTTTGTTGTGTATCCATGCTGATCTGCCTTAGGGGTATAAGTCAGAATGCTAAAAATAGTCGTTTATGTTCTGTGAAACTCATGAGTGTTCTGCCAAATCCCAATCCACTGGGCCTCATGCTCGCTTAAGTCTGATTAGTTTCCCTTGTGAAACTTGCCAGTGCAGCAACCAAAGGTCAGAGTCCAGTTCCAGTCCACAGATTCCAAGTACTCCAGTCCAATCAATGAGAGTTGCCAAATCAGAGTCCAGAGCCAATAAGTTACAGTCCAAGGTCAGGTTCCAGGTAAGTCAGTCAAATCAGTTAGGGTATCCAAGTCAAAGTCCAAGGTCCAATTCCAAAGTCAATAAGCCCAGTCAGCCTCCTCTCCAACCTGCACTCCTTCTACAACCCACACCACTAGTTTCTCCAGTGCTGTTTTTATGCTCTCGGGTTCACTTTAGCCTCTAGTGGCTGCAGCTGTGCAGCACACCTTCAGCTACCACCTGGGCTTTAACCCTGCATTTACTAGAGCAAGGGGCATTGTGGACACCACACCCTATCTCCTTGGTAATATCTTCCGCAATTCCAATACAGTGAGGTATTGGGACTTGCCAGAATTGATGGAGATGGAGGTGCTGTGTAATACAGTTTCTCTTGTGAAGACTCTGGGTGGACTTTGCTCTGGACCTCATTGCCGAATCTTTCCCAGATTCCTCATTCGATGAATATATCAGGGAGGCTAGTGACCTTGGGGCCTTTTTGCCTTTGCGTGTTGTTTGGCTGTCTTGCTTGGGTGATCCCTTCTGTGGGCAAATCCTGCAATGCACTTCCTTTCTGACCACAGCACAGTTGATTAGAGCAGTGTAGTTGGCCCTGCTTTATGGCAGGAGCTTACACTGGACCAGTGATTTTCAACCTTTTTTCATTTCACAGAATACTGACAAGGTGTTAAAATGGTAATGACACAATATACTGCTGGTGGAGGGCTTGTATCTCCTGATGGCCCTACTAATAAATGACCCTCCCCTGAATTCCTTGGAGATCATTCGTGGCACACCACTGGTTGAAAATATGGTTGCATTGATTAGAAAAGCACTGGACTAGACAATTGTAACATCCCAGTAGAATTAGTAAGTTGGCATTATCTTTCAGCACATCAGAGCCTTGTAAACCTTATAAATCAGTCCATGCTGCTTATCCTTGGCAATCATTGCTTATGTGGGAAGTTTCCTCATCAATCTGCATATCCTATAAGATTCATCTTACTGCTTTCTTAAGTACTGTTTAAAAACAGGATGCATTTGTGTATGCACTAGGTCTCAAGTAAGGGGAACCCCTTTTAAAATCTCTGTAATAAACAATATTTTTGTCTAGTCATGTCAGATTTAACATCTGAGTCATTTAATGTCAGTAGGAGACTTCCACGGGAAACACTGTGTAAAACTTATATTTTGTGTTCTAAACTGAAGCAGGGGGAGAATCTAAGTTTATTTCATAAAAGTAAATGTTGAGTTGAGCTCCAGTTGAAGCTTAGCAAAATATTGTTTGTGTTGGTAGTGTCAGCAGGTGGGCTTTAAGAGAACCTTGGGAAGCCTGTTCATTTGAAACCTCTCTCTTTGGACATTCTCTTAGGCTGAATCACCACCATTTCATCCAAACTGTGATGATGGAGAATATGCCTCTTCGGGGATTTGCTGCCTGATGTGCCCTGCTGGTAAGTAATCACATAGCAGTTCTATGTGCAGGAAAGTCTTTTGTGTTGGTTAATACAAAACCTAATCACAAAAGAATCAGTAATAGCACTTAGTATTTCAATAAGGCTCTTTCCTAGTATCTGTTAGATGACTAGCTGCACCTGCTGAAATTCCCTCTTCTGTACAATTGCTAAAGGTCCAGGATCCCTAAAGATGAAAGTTTGCCCACCCCTGGATTAAGAGATGGAGGCTTGCCTAAATGGGGCACTTGAAGATTTGCCTAAATGAGATTTGAAATGGGGTCTTTCTGTCTCACAGCTCATGCTTTTGAAGTACATGAAGTCACATAAGGTTTTGAAATGTAAAAATTGGTGGCTTCTTCCCTTTTTTCCTCCATGGATGGTGGCTTGTACCCTAACTATAAAATAGAAGATGAATTGTCTAGTGATATGTTCAGTGTTGTAACAGGAAAACATTTTGGCAAAGTTAGAAACCACTTAAATCTGATGAAAAATTCCTGGACACTTCTGTTATTTAATTTGAATTTATGCCACTGTCTTGATAGTAAGGCTCTACATTAAATTCTAATATAATTTTAGAAGTTTCCTACTTCTTATTTAAATGTGTTTCTTAATGTGTTAAACATGGCATAAGCTGGAGGTGTGGTCTAGAGACTGAGCTGCTGCCTTGCCTGAAAAAACTAAGAAGGATCAATTGTTTGGAAGAGAGAACAAGGTTTCTGGTGTGTCTCTGAGGAGGAGTAGAGGAGTCAACTGGGGAAAAAAATGGATGACGTCCATGAGAAGCCAGTCTGAAGCTTGTTTGCAGCTGCCTACAAGAGCTTGGAAAGTGCAAGAGCTGGCAGACAAGATAACTGCACTATGAAGGGAAACACCTAGAGAAGTTGAATTCTATGAGTGTCTCATGGAATAATACTTGTAAAAATCTCATTGAAAAATGGATTTAAGTTCAGCCTGTCTATGTCAACCTCCTGGAGTTTATTGAGAAGGACTGAATATAAATAGCATAATGAATAAGCTTTGGTTTGCTCATACTCTGCAGCTTTGTAAGCTTACACATAATGTAACAAAAGTTACTAGCCTACAAAAAATAGGCTAGTATGCCAGCCCACAGATACTATCTTTTTTAAGAGGAAGAAGCAGATCTTTTCCATTTTAGAAAACTGTCCCTGTCTGATAAGTTGGAAGTAATTCATATTTGTGATCAGGCAAGTGGCTTTTTGCACATTATATTAATGCCATCTTCCAAAACAGCCCCCGGGGCGAATACCAGGAATTTGGGAATGCCTGTGTGAAAGCGAGAGAAAAGGATGGAGAAGGTTAAAAACCTTATTTTACTTTATTTCAGTCAAACGACTGCATTTTCAGGACTGCAGACAGCCTTCCAAGCTGCCTGCAGCCACTTTCTGGTTGCTCCAAGGCTGCTCTTCCCCCGGTGTAGTCCAGGAATGCAGCACGATGCCTTCTCTTCCTTGGCACGCTGCATTCTGGGTGACTTTGGGGATAGAGCAGCCTCAGAGTAACCAGGAAGAAGCTGCGAGCAGCTCACCAGGCTGCCTGCAGTCCTGAAAATGCTGTGGTTTTGCTGCAGTAAGGTAAAATAAGCTATACCTTCCCCATTCTTTTCTCTGTCTTTTACACAGATGTTCCCAGTATCCTCCATATCTGTGGATAATTGAAACTGCAGATACGGGGTCTGTGGATACCAGGGCCTGTCTGTACTTGCCATTTGGTAAATGTCAGCAGTGGCCATTGAGGTGGCACATTGGAAAGTATTTGCTTGCCACGACTGAGCACTTACTAATGGGCATTGCAAAGCTGTTTGACTGGCAACATTCAGGGTGAACTGTTAACATTTTGGTCCATGCTGGGTGCTGGTAGCCACATGACTGCATGATATGAACATAGCGGCCTCTGATACTGTTCTGGGATGCCTGATGCTCACCAGTAAGGGTGCCTGGTTCTAGTAAGGGTGCCTGGTTCCCCTTTGTCACAGCTCACTGATGGTAGCAGAGTATCTTTGCCACTGGATAAATACAGTGTTAAAACAATATAGTTGCTACAAAAGCACTAAACTAACTCAGTTCAGCATGTATAGTTTGTACTTTTATTTTTAAAAGCATATAATTATTAGCTGTAGGTATTTATAAAATACAGCTTAAAGTAAATTCTCAAATCTTAGTGATATTTGATCTCTTCTCTCCCCAGCCCTTGGTGAAAGGGTAATAAATGGTGATCAAATAGTTGTAGTAATCATTCTTACACATAATGACTGAATCGAGCAAAGCATTCATTTGCGGAGGAATAATTGGTGGTGGTCAGTTATAATAATGTCTTAAACTACATATTGAGATAATGTAGCGTTTTGTTTATTTTGTACAGAACATACTATTAAGCACTTTCTGAATATATATGACATTTTGTTAACTTGTACTGAGTTGATATGTTCTCTAGCCACTTGCCCCATGAGATTTAACATGGGACTGATAATTGATTCTGTGTATGTTTACTGTGAAATGAACCCTATTGACTTCATTTGAACTAAATGTGCATAGGCTTGCAACCAATTAATGCATTCATACTTTGGAAGGGATACTATGGAGTGCAGAGGAGCTTACTTCTAAGTAAATATATAGGAGCAGGCTGTACCCCATATGTCACCCTATAAAGTTCATTAAGAGCTGGCACCTCTTTCAAAATGTAAGCAATAAGATTTCTGTGGCAGCCAGATACATGTATTAATACCTAATAGCATAGAGCAGTGTTTCTCAAACTGTGGGTCAGGACCCACTAGGTGGGTCGCGAGCCAATTTCAGATGGATCCCCATTCATTTCAATATTTTATTTTTAATATATTAGACTTGATCTACCATAGTATATGACTGCATTTGGGGCAATGTTACAGACCTGTACGTTTAACAAGCTAGTATGTATATTCTTTGAACTAGTATGTATATTCTTATATTCAGTGGGACTTACTCCTGGGTAAGCATGGGTAGGATTGCAGCCTAGGATTGTTAAAAAATTTCCTGCTTGATGATGTCATTTCCAGTCATGACATCACTTCTGGTGGGTCCTGACAGATTCTCATTCTAAAAAAGTGGGTCCCGGTGCTAAATGTGTGAGAACCACTGGCATAGAGAATGCTAACTTTAAATGTTGGACATCCCATTTAATAGGTAGCTACGTTGATGAATCATGCATCGAACCACATACTCGAGGGTGGTGCAGACGCTGCACAGAAGGAGAAGATTACACTGCCTTTCCCAATGGCCTTTCCCAATGCTTGCCTTGTGATGAATGCAAACATGGTACAGTATGAGTGTGAAAATAAACCTTAAAGGTGCTGCTCTCTGATTTTAGTTTGTTTAAAGACTCAATAGCATTGTCCAGGGCTCTCCAAACTTTTCAGCCAGAGGGCTGCATGAACTATCTGGCGCAGTGCTGAGGGCTGGAAAAAATTTAAATATAAAATTTAAATAAATATATTAGAGATGGAACTTAGATGAATGAATAAATGAATGAGTGGGCTCATTCACTCAGCCTCTCCGGCCCTCAGAACACCCTCCAGATGCAATCAGGGCCCTGATGGCATCCACCCTAGAGTTATTAAGGAATTGAAGCATGAAGTTGCTGATCTCTTGACTAAAATATGCAATTAGTCCCTCAGAATAGCCACAGTGCCACAGGATTGGAGGATAGCAAATGTCACGCTGATCTTTAAAAAGGGAAAGAGGGGGGACCTGGGAAACTATAGGCCAGTCAGCCTAACTTCTATACCGGGTAAGATGGTGGAATGTCTCATCAAAGATAGAATCTCAAAACATATAGACGAACAAGCCTTGCTGAGGGAGAATCAGCATGGCTTCTGTAAGGGTAAGTCTTGCCTCACAAACCTTTTAGAATTCTTTGTAAAGGTCAACAGGCATGTGGATGTGGGAGAACCCATGGACACTATATATCTGGACTTTCAGAAGGCGTTTGACATGGTCCCTCATCAAAGGCTACTGAAAAAACTCCACAGTCAGGGAATTAGAGGACAGGTCCTCTCCTGGATTGAGACCTGGTTGAAGACCAGGAAACAGAGTGGGTGTCAATGGGCAATTTTCACAATGGAGAGAGGTGAAAAGCAGTGTGCCCCAAGGATCTGTCCTGGGACCGGTGCTTTTCAACCTCTTCATAAATGACCTGGAAACAGGGTTGAGCAGTGAGGTTGCAAAGTTTGCAGACGACACCAAACTTTTCCGAGTGGTGAAGACTAGAAGTGATTGTGAGGAGCTCCAGAAGGATCTCTCCAAACTGGCAGAATGGGCAGCAAAATGGCAAATGCGTTTCAATGTAAGTAAGTGTAAAGTCATGCAAATTGGGGCAAAAAATCAAAACTTCACATATAGGCTAATGTGTTATGGTCTGTGACAGATCTGGAGAGAGATCTTGGGGGGGGGGGTGGACAAGTCGATGAAAGTGTCGACCTAATGTGTGGCGGCAGTAAAGAAGGCCAATTCTATGCTTGGGATCATTAGGAAGGGTATTGAGAACAAAACGGCTAATATTATAATGCCGTTGCACAGATTGATGGTAAGGCCACACCTGGAGTATTGTGTCCAGTTCTGTTCGGCACATCTCATAAAGGATATACAGGTTGAGACTAATTATTCGCGTGGGTTCTGTTCCAAGCACTCGTGTGGATAAAAAAAAAAACGCACTATAGCAAATCAATTTAAAAAACAAAGTTTCTTTGCTCCAGTGATTGAAAAACAGCCTTGCTGACCTTTTGACTTTAAGATAAGAGTCATTAAGAAGACAATCCATCAGCACTTCACTCAGCCCCTCCCGTTACCAATGCAAAATGATCACTTTTCTTTCAGGTGCTGGGAAAGGGAGGGGTCCAAAGGAGAGAGAAGGATTGATGGATTGTTAGCCTGCTGCCCTCTCTCTCTCTATCATTAAGGAGCATGTTTAAAGGACTGTTCAGTTTTTAAAACTGATTTTAAACGGATGCATTTTTCCCCTTCTCCAGGGATCAGCACATTTTTCTTATTTGCGGGGGGCCATTCGTGTTGCGCCAAATCTGTGTATAAATAGGCTGGACCTGTAGTGGAAATGGAAAAGGTGCAAAAGAGGGCAACTAAGATGATTGCTGGGCTGGGGCACCTTCCTTATGAGGAAGGGCTACGGCGTTTGGGCCTCTTCAGCCTAGAAAAGAGAAGCCTGAGGGGGGACATGATTGAGACATACAAAATTATGCATGGGAAGGATCAAGTGGATAGAGAGATGCTCTTTACACTCTCACATAACACCAGAACCAGGGGGTATCCACTAAAATTGAGTGGGGAGAGTTAGGACAGAAAAAAGAAAATATTTCTTTACTCAGCGTGTGGTTGGTCTGTGGAACTCCTTGCCGCAGGATGTGGTGATGGCATCTGGCGTGGATGCCTTTAAGAAGTGATTGGACAAGTTTCTGGAGGAAAAATCCATTACGGTTGACAAACCATGATGTGTATGTGCAACCTCCTGATTTTAGAAATGGGCTATGTCAGATGCAAGGGAGGGCACCAGGATGCAGGTCTCTTGTTATCAGGTGTGCTCCCTGGGGCATTTGGTGGGACCGCTGTGAGATACAGGAAGCTGGACTAGATGGGCCTATGGCCTGATCTGTTCTTATGTTCAGAGCACAGCTCTGGTCATGTTCAGTTGAGTAGGCCAGAGGCTTTCAGGGAACAAGAGGCTGGCCATGGGCCGGATAGAGGCCCTCTGGCGGGGGTTTGGAGATGCCTGACATTGTCCAAAGAAATGTTATTGTAGTGTTATAGTTCTTTAACATTTTGCTAAGGGAGAACAACCTGTACATTTAAATCCTTGATCAAGAAGTGGAATTGTTTCAGACCTTGTTCTTTCCCACCCCGGTGCTCACTGTTGTGGAATCTTTCAGTTACATTTGTGTTTTGAACATGTTGCCTTCCATAAACTCATGTTTGACTAAAGTTTTTTTTCTTTTAAAGATGATGAGGTTTGGAAATCTAACATTTGATTTCTTTTGTAGGTAAAAGAATGGTGAAGCCTTGCACTGTGAAGAGCAACACCATCTGTCAGTGCAAGGATGGATATTACTGTCCTCCAGTTTGTGAAGAATGTATTAGATGCACACAAAAGTACGTATCTTACTGATGCGATGTAGTTGTCTGTAAGGATGGATGGGTTATGCAAACAGAAAAGAATGTGCAGCAGGATGGATTTAAAATCATCAGGAAGAAAGGCTGATCTTAAGGTTTCTGTTGTCACTTCATATGTTTCCTAATCAATGATGGATTAATCTAATTTATAAAAAAAAATTTACAATTAGATGGTGCGTTTTCACTGTCTAGAAAAGTGCACTTCCTTCCAGTGCTGTTTGTTTTGTTTCATTTCTGTTCATTGTCCAATATTGTTAAGTCTCCTGCTTTGTCCAATATTACCACACCCCAGAAACTGATAGTCCAAATGCTTTACTAGCTGAAGCCTGTGTGTCTCTGCAGGTTTAGCCATTTGGAGACCCTGCTATGGAAACCAGGCTACTCTTCTGCTTGCAGAAAGTGTCTTCTCACAGAAGGTCTGCTTTACGTACATTTGCAAAATGATTACTCAAGGCAGTTTACTTGGAACTCCAAGGCAGTCTCCCCTTCAGGCACTGACCAAACATAGACCTGCTTAACTTTAACAAGGTGGCTGCATCTTGTGCCCTCTGACTGTACCCTGGAATCCTTCAAAAAAAATTTTTTAAATCCACTGTACTATAGATTTGGCCTTGCCAAGGTGAGAAGAACAAAGCATGACTATGAGATAATATGAGACTGTCTCATTGATTCACAGGCTTATTAGCTGCTGGGAGATGTTTTGTTACTGGAAAGTGTGGTGCTCAACATGCTGAAACAGAATTTAAACAAGAGCCCAAATTGTTATTAGACCTGAAAGAAACCTTTTAAAACAGGGATGTCAAACTCATTTCATATAGAGGGCCGAAGTTAGCTTTCAGGGTGCCTGCTGAGGGCCAGAAGTGACATCATTAAGCAGATGATGACCAGAAATAAGCACTTTGTTCTCACACAGAAACTCATTAGCACCAAATGACAAAAGAGAAAATGCGCAAATCTTGATCATATTTCAAGATATGGGAAAGCCCAATTTTCAAGCAGGCTGCCCCTTCAGCAGTAACACCTCAGCAGTGCTCTGCAGCTGAGAGCCTGAGGGCCAGATAAAAAGCTTCTGGGGGCCGCATTCGGCCCCCGGGCTTTATGTTTGGCACCCCTGTTTTAAAACATTGAAAATGTGATATACTTTGCAATGTTAATTTTGTTGTATAAATTTGACTTTACAATTCTGAAATTCAGGTTTTATAACTGAATTTTGTAAATTCAGGTGTTATCAAAGTCTGTTGGATTTTTTTGTCAGCTGTTGAATAAGATTTATTTTATTTACTGAATTTTTACATCGCCTTTCTCCCAGTGAGGGCACCCTTCTGCAAATTCTTGTGTGTTGACTGCTGTGTGCAGAATGCTGTGTGCTGCTGTAAAATCATTGAATGTAAAATGTTGATGATTCACCCATCAAAATTCCAAGTTTATGCACAACCAGGGCCACCCTTAGGATCAGTGGGGCCCAACTGGAAACATTTGGGGGGGGCCAGGTTCATAGCCAAGGTCTGTAGAATCCTAGAGATAAAAGTAAAATGTACTATATTGATATTTCTATGATGTAGAATGGAAAGCAATCCAGTCCAGTGTGCACTTAAAAAGTGCATACAAGTTAATGAACCAAATAGATCTAAGCACATTTTCATATAAAATTGCATATAAGCCTAGAAGTAAACAAACAAAATGTGTAGGTTTCCTCTGAAAAGTAAATAGTTGCAAAACCACTAGTTTTAGTGACTTTTTAATGATTTCGTAAAAATACTGATTTTAGTTTAGGTGCAGGGCCCAGTTGGGAGCAATTGGTCCAATTGGCTTAAAGCTGGCCCTATGTGCAACTACCATCCATTTTTAGGGGGCTTAGACCATCTACCAGTAATTATAGATTTATAGCAATGTTTCCCAAACTTTAATAGGCCTTAGAGGCTGTTTCTTGATTTTTGTCAATGGGTGTGGCTATAATGGTGATTGGGTAGCAGTGATCCCCCCCCCCCCGCAGGTAGCAGCTTGTTTAACCCTTGATGCACAAAGCCTAATCTACCATGTCAGTTTCATGACCTAACAAAAATGGGGTCATGACACGCTTGTGGGTCCTGGACCCACAGTTTGGGAACCATTGGGTTTACACTGTACTTTTTGCAGAGTGCAAAAATTTCCAGTTCAACAAACAGTCTGTGGTCATCATCATTCTTTTCTTTTTAAAATCAACATACAGATGTCCAGAAGGGCAAGTTATTGTGCAAAATTGTAATGCTACTGCAGACTTGAAGTGTGGGCCACCTCCTGAAGGTACAGTATGTGAATATATACATTTCTAGATCTGTTACCTCTTTTGTTTTGTGTAGTATGTGACCAGGAAGGGGGGGGGGATTTCTCTAAATCCTTTGTTAGAATTGCCATGAAACTGTAGAGGAATTTTATCACTAGTTTTCCTACCATCATCTTTATGGTTTTTCACACAAAGCTGGTATAGTGTAGTGGCTTAAGAGAATAAGCTCTGAACTGGACCTTCCCCAATTTGGAGCTCACATCTGATAAAGAAAAGTTGGTTTCTTTATACATTGCAGTGGGTAAGCTTGACCCACAAACCCCAGTTTGAAAAGACCACAGATCCTAAATTGTAATTGAAACTCATCAACTGGTTTATTGATTTATAGGAGAGATAGAAGGGCACATGTGATTATAGAACAAATAAGAATACTAAATGAAAGTAAAATTGACAAAGCAATTACACAATATAGCATACCCAAATAATACCATTTTGTGTTTTTTTAATTATTTTATTTATTACAGATACAGGTGAGGAAAATTGGTTAGACTTGGGGCTGGGACTACACAGGTTACACATGGGGGTATTGGCCATAGATTACAACATGCATTGTTCCAAAAAAGAAATCAGAAACGACTAAAAAGAAAACTAGTCATCAATACAAAAGCTATCATATTTGTCAGTATAAAAATTTGGATTTATCTAAATAATCAATATCATTTAACTAAAATTATCTATCCAGTCATAGAAAGGCTTCCAATGTCCTCTTACTCTACCTAAATCTCTCTTTCATTCTTTCTGTTAAAACCTCAATTTCTGCTATTTCATAAATTTTATCTATTAAATTTTTTCTAGTTGGAACGATTTTGTAGATTTCCACTTTTGTGCATACAATATTCTTGCCGCTGTAGCAATATGTACAATAAGGTATTTCTTATATTGGTCTTTAGTTTCTGATGTCACATTTAGGAGGAATATTTCCAGTTTGAATGGTAATACACAATTCAATATCTCTTGCAACAATTTATGTATCATTTTCCAATATATCTTTGCTTTTTCACATGTCCACCACATATGATAAAAAGTTCCCTCAACCAAATAATACCATTTTGCAAATACTCACCTAAACTCTTTTTGCGCTATGCTTAAAGCCTACTAGTTTCACGCTTCAATCCCAAAGGCATCACTCAAAACAAATCCACTGAATAAAGTGAGATTTGGCCCTGGGCAATCCTGTACAGTGCTGCATTAGAAGTTCCTAAATTTTAGCCCAATAAGCCAGCATTTCTCAACACTGCTTCCCCGACATTCCACTTGCTGCCACACTGTCCTTGGGGGTATCGCTGGAAGTAACTTGCGATGACGTCGTTTACTTCAGGGTTTGGAGACTGCGATGGGAACTTCCAAGGTCAGGAAGAAACTCAGGGCGGATGGGAGAGCTTTGTCTTGTACTCTAAAACCACGTGCTTAGAGCTCTGCCCTCCAAATTAAACTTCCGTCGCCACTGGAAGCTCCCATTGTGGTCTCACTGCCAGGCAGTGGGTGCTGCGCGTACCACCCAACACCACCATGCATACCACTGGAAATATGGATACCTCTGGTTGAGAAGCACTGCAATGAGCCAACCCTGCTAAGGAAAACAATCAAGGTCATAACCACCACCACCACCAACAACAACAGTATTTATATACCGCTTTTCAACAAAAAGTTCACAAAGCGGTTTACAGAGAAAATCAAAAATCAAATATCTATTCACCGCACTTGCTTGAATCTCTCAAAACCAATTGGCAAAGACAGAGCCTCAAAAATCCACCAACTTGATGAGAAAAATGGCTCTTTATATGAAAGGAAAAATGAGTTGGGGCAGGGGAATCAAACATAAGACCTGTGGAAGCCATTTATCTGGCCTGTGTGGTGCTTGCTTAGTCTCCTGACTGCCAGCAGCAGCAATCTCTATTTGTGCATTAACGGTTAACCATAAAGCCAACAGGGGGAGGCAAGGGGAAGAGACGAAGAGGAAATGAAGCTCCCAGCAGCAACCAAGGCACAAGGGAAGGTGCACGCATGCAAAGCAAGCAAAGTTGATATGGTGTTAGTAAAGCCCACATGTGTGTAGTTGCTTCCTTTGGACCTGACTGCTGCTGCTCCTTCTCCCTGGGTGAAGAACATGTTATTTTTAGCACTTTGTGATTTGGAAATTGTATGGATTGGCGTCCATATAATTGGACTGCAACTGATTGAAATTCTGAAGAGGGATATTGTATGTATTCTCAGATATCACTCTTGGTTCTGCTTCCTGTAACAATTTTCAGTAACAATCTTTTTTGTGTTCTGTCTTATGAAGTTAAAAAGCCTATATGAAACCATCACTGTGTATTATAGTGTTAACTCACTGGGAAGTAAATTTTCCCATGTTCCATGGGATTGGGCTTGCAAATGTGTTATGCTAAGACTAGAGGCAAATGGCAGCTTGTGCCTGTGCATTCAGGATTAGGTCAGACCTATGAATGATGTCCAATTTAGCAGCTTCATGATGCATCTTAAATGAATGCATTTGTGAATTTTAAATATTCTATTGAAGAATGGCACCTTTACCCAGAACGTCCAGTTTGAGGCGATTGAAATGCTCCCTGGGTGCTGCTTTCAGTGGGTCATAACTAAATGTGTAGGATTGTAGAACTGAAGTGTTGAGACCATGTTTCTACCATGCATTCATTCACCTCTTCAGAATATCTGTTGAGCAAACACATCTCCCAGCATGCAGGGAAATGAGTAATGATGGACTCACTGTAGACATAGCATGTACATTCTGCATCCTAGACAAGCTTATGCTTTTTTAAAGAGAAGGTTTAAAAAGAAATTGTACCCACACTATCATTTAATGGACAAAATTAAGGAGCTGAATTTACAAAACTTTAAGGACCAGACACTTCAGACACTTGAACTAGTAAGAACATAACTTAGTATCCACTTCTAAAATATTTCCCTAACCGTACTAGCATTTGTTACATCATTCATCACAGAACAGCATTTGAGGCATCATCAAATGGCTGATTGTGGTTCCTTTATGATACATAAGATCTGCATATTTTCTGTTCTTTCATTTACAACTAATGAGTTCCTAATGAGGTGAGAACAAAGTGCATATTTCTGGTCATCACCTGCTTCTGACCTTCAGCTTCTGACCTTCAGCAGGGGGACGAGGATTCATTGGACTCAACGTTTTTCTCCCTTTTTGTCACCCAGCATCACCCAAAAGGATAATCATGGCATGTATGCTGCTGTATATATGTTGTCTTTCATTTGCACTTGCTTGACTCTGGCCTGAAGCAAAAACCTAGCGTGGGAAAGGCAGTGGCCTGTACATTGTCTCTTATCTATGTTTTAGCCTGTAAGATACTAAGTATATTTTTTATAGGGCACAAGTTAATTATGTGCTGTATGTTTTTAATTGGAGTGCTCACCCATGAAAAGTTCTTGTGTGGACCTTTTAAAGTGCTTCTTTTTTTTTTTTTTTGGTCTTCTAGATGCTATGGAGCCTACATTCAAAGTTATCATCTCCATTGTTGTGATAGTTATTGTGACTGCCCTGGTCCTATGTTTGTTCCTATTTAAAAAGAAATTCAGTGGCTCTAAAAGGGATGAAGGTAAGTTTCTGGTATCTAGATTAACTTTCTCAAAGTTAAAGGAGCTGTAGCAATGGCAAATCAATGAAATAGTCATTGCAGAAAATGGTGTCCGATATCTTAAATTTGTGTTATAAATGGGCTTCATTTGAAACTCATTTGGCCATTACATTATCACTCCGCGAATAACCTAGAAGAAAGAAAAGGGGGAGACACGCAATGGGAGAGTTAGCCCGTGTCCAGAGCAGGTTCTAATCCTGAATCTAAAACTTACATTCTTTGAGTTGTATGTCAGCATCTAGATGGGATGTGTGCTTGTTCTCTTGACCTTTCATTCCTTAAATTATTCTTAGAAAAGTTTTTATTCAACTAGTGGTGAAATTGTTGCATTTTAGTGATAGTTAATGTCAAAACATTAGCTTTGCAGTGATATAAATTTCCTGTTTTATTTTCTGATGGACTAATGTATAAACATTTATTTTCTCCTTTTCTCCCTGCATCCCTCCCCCCCAAAAAGGTTTCAAAGATGCTTTGGTAAGTTTCCATATTTTTCATTTCTTTTTATAAACATATCATGTATAACATGCTTAGCCTTCTGTCATTTAGCAAAAATGTGGGGAAGCCCTCAAGCCAGGCACTGCCATAATCATCATTCTTTGTTTGTCTCCTATATCCAGTAGTCCAAGTTGGTCTTTGAATATGAGGATCAGTCTCATGATGATCATAGCTGATTGACACAAGACCTATTATGCATGTATTTATTCAATTTTCACAGTAATAATTTATGATAAAGATGATCACAGCAACCAATGAGTATCCTAGATTAATCACATTATCTGAAAAATAAGTTTCTGTGTTAGGAATATTTTGCCTCTCTATTTCTGTGGATGATGAAGTTTTGAGAGTAAATTGTGTTTGAGGGTTTTTTGGTCTCTCAGAACTGTTCCTTATATACGTCTTTTGTGTGTCTCTCATTAATTTTTCTAAGCGTAAAACAAAACCCAGATATTTATCTTCTGTATGAGAAACATTTTCAAAGCATGAAGCATTTCCAAAACAAGGTGGTGGTGTTATCACAAAATAACTGCCTTTTCCCCCCCTGAAGTTCAACGATCCCCTGGTGGCCAAGGACATTGTGTGTGCATTTGGCCTCCATTGGCTTGCACTGCCCCAAACATTGGCCAGTACCTTTGTTATTGTATGCAGATGACATGGTGCTGATCTCTCGGACACACATCAGACTGAAACACCTGATTGTTGGTTGTATTCAATATCTTTCTGTCAATTATCTTCAACTTAACTACACCAAATCTAAAATCTTAGTGTTTTAATCCTGGAAACACTGTTCTTGGGTCTTCCATGGCAAGGCAATTCAACAGGTTAAGATGTTTAAGTACCTGGGATTGAATTTCACTACAAATTGTTATGGGTCCCTGAACATATTTCGGTGATCAAATATGCCAAACTCTCATCCCAGGGTATTTTACACTTCTTTTTTTTGAGAGGCGATTCATTCATCCCAGCAGCTCTCTGCATTTTTAATGCAAAAATTTCAGCCGGACTCCTTTATGGGATTCAAATTTGGCTGCCGGCCTTCAGTCTGGAGGTTGAGAGAATCCTTTCAATCTTTTGATATAAGATATTTGGTTTAGCCCACTGCGTTGCTTATGTGGCCTTGTGTTTGGAGGCTGGGCAATATAGATTTGAGTATTTAGCTTGGGCCAGATTTATTAAGTTCTGGCTAAATGTTTGCTTCAAAGCGGGGCAAGCTCCTCTTCTTCAAGCTTTACTCTCTGATTCCTGGCAGTCTATGGGCTTCTGCCATTTTATTTTTAAAATTCATTCTGTTGGTCTCCTGCTGGACACTTTGGGCAATGACACTCTGAACCGGACCAGTATGAGTATTTTGCGTAGATTATGGAACATTGAGAGACAGGAAATTAATGCAACTGCTGAGAGGACCTGCTCCCCCCTTCAGCTGCAGTTACCATTGGTCTTTGGCTGTCGTCCCAGATATCTGCATTTGTTAATGATCCTCATGCATGTCGAGCTTTTACACTTGCCCATTGTAATGTGTTTCCATCTCATGAACTAGATGCCAGATTTTGTCGACACCCTCAGACGTCTACTAATCGCAGCTGCAATCTCGAGTCACTGAATCCTTAGCCCATATTGTATTGTGTTGTCCTTTTTATCAGGATATCAGAAGTATGCTTTTCAATCCACTTCTGGATGGCCTGTTTTGGGTACTGGATGTTGAAATCTTACACTTGCTTCTTGCTTCTACTGTTGCGTTAGTTATAAACCAAATGGCAAATTTTTTTCTTGATATTTTAACAAGGCACAGAATTAATTCTGCCATTTACCTAAATAATTCCACTTTTTATACAGAGAGTCTGTTTACATTGCCTTTTCCCTGTATGTTTGCATGTTTGCCTTCTCGTTTGCTTTGTTTGTTAATTCCTAATAAGGTTTTTGAATTGAAAGGACATTGTGATCATAATCTCACAGTAGTTAGCTACTTGACAGTAATCCCAATAGTGAAAGTCATCAAGCTGCATACAGATATTTATGCCCAGTTGGACATAAAAACCTAATATGCAGTCTGTCGTACTAAAAAGAGAGCATATAAATGTATCCTTTGGGACCAGAGAAGCAGCCAGAGGTCTCCTTCGGGTAAGAAAACATTGATTCCCTTACCATGTGTAGAGCTCCAGTGGCCCTGATGAGTCTACTCAGAGCTGTGCCAGCTAATTAGCTGGTACAGAACCAAGGAGACCTGTGTAGCAGGTGGCAGCCTCTGCTGATATTCCTGCCCCCTCCTGGGCCTAAATCACCCTCCGACCCGCCCTCTCCCCACCCCAAAACACCTTCCAGCAACTTGGCAGAAGACTTACCACAGTGCGCTCCAGCTACTCCTCCGTCTGGCATGGAGGTCCAGCATCAACTGGTGCTGGCGCCTCTCCTTACCAAGCCACTGTAACATGCCTGTAACATGTGACCACATGTTTGTTGCCAGGGCAGTACGTGGGTCGCTAGCACTGCCCATTTTTGCCTTAATAGATATAATTATCATTTTATTAGCATATTCAACAAGCAGAGTGCTTGCATACTTTATTCTTCATGAGGCTGATCACTTTTACTCTCATTTGCCAAATGGGAAACTGAGGCAGGAGAATGAGCTGCTTGCCCAAAATCCATTTTGTGGTTGAAGGGGGATTTGAGACAGAGGTTTTTGTATCTGCTGTGCCATGTGGAAAATAGTTGCATACTTCTTGACAAAGCTCACAGTTAACTTCTGGAATTCATTGTCACAAAACATTATGATGGCAGCTAGCTGTGAATTAAAAAAGAATTGGGCATCCTCCTGGTCTTTATCAACAGAAAAGCTTACCTAAAGAATGAAAAAAAACCAAGGTTGTTTGTTGTTTTACAGATATCTGATAGCAAGGAGACCCTGAGCCCTAAGGTTGCTGTTTCCACTTATGAGGAGCAGAATGTAAACTCAGGTCTTGGCAGTTCCCCTTCTGTTGTGAGAACTGAGTCGCCTGAGAATGCTGAGAGCAAATGCAGTGCAAATGACTTATGTGAGGACCAAAACCCTGGGACTACTACATCTGCTCCACTGCTGTCACTGCCAGATGACCCTGTTGTTCCAGCTGGGCAGTCAAATGTAAGAAATGGGGTGAAAGCTGTTGTGCTGAAAAGTCTGGTGCACGCATGCTCGCTTATTCGCTCCTATGTTGGTTTTACTCTGGAAGGGAAAGCAATTTTTACCTCCCATATAAAGGACCAGGGACATTTGAGGAAGTATTGCCACCAAAATTTCATCTGAAGTGTGTGACATGCACGCTGCTTTTCTCTATACATAAGAAAATGCAGGTCTGTCCCTCAGTGACCAGCTACAGGATCTTGGTAGGATGTAACTGAGACATGAGTTGCTTCAGAATACCGAGAGAAGCAAATTGCCCTTGTTTGCTATGTGCTATGTTTGCCACGAGGACTTTTGTTTCCACAGTATAGCTGGTGTGGTAGAAGAAGAGTTCTCAGAGTCCTGATGTTGGCCTCTTTTGTTGCCTCTTTGTCTGCAGCTTTTCACTATCCTCATTACACTCTTGAGTTGAATTGGGAAAGTCTAGGGCTTTCTGCCTTATTTGGCAAGCCCTAGTACCAATAACATGATCAGCCTGAGTCTGATGGGCTTGTGGAGAGAATGTGAGTTTTCAGGGTCACTGCAGAGATGGGCATTTTCTCTCTCTGTTGCTTCTACTATGTTAACACACTTTGGTATTTTTTCTTGTGTGCTGTGGTGCTTTTTTAAGGAGCCAGAGCTGGGGAACCCAAAAGGGTTGCTGAGTGATGGGGGAAGCTCCACATTTGCTTTGGAACATGGCCTGATCCCTAACCAACAGTTTACACTATTCTGTCATGTTGCCATTTTTCCAGAACTTCTGGAGCTCTTGGTTAGACCCTCCTCAAATACACTTAGTAGTGTGGGAGCTGGTTCCACATGATGCAGAAACCACACGGAAGAGATTGTGTATGAGTAATGAGGCCATGAAGCACCCCTTGAAGTACTCTTGCTTCTCATGGGATGCCATTTATATGGCAAAGACCCACACTATTGCCTTCCCCATCATGTGGTTGCATTTTTCATGTGTGTTCCTTTGCTGCACAAGATTGCACCATAGAGATCATGGTAGCTGTCATGCTGCTGGCAGTAAGCATGAAGCAGTAGTCAAAACAAATGATGTATTGCACTTTTTTTGTCATTGGTAGTTCTGGTCTTCAGCTTGGAGAGTCATCTTATTTAGGCATATGACCCTCTGATACTCTTTATGGAATAGATTAGTCTGATTATTTCCTGGGTTCCAAAAATAGCAGTTTGGCTATAAGCAAAGAATGTCCTTCAGGTGGAATGAAGGTAATGATACGGAAAACCTGAGATGGTCCTAGACTACTTCCTTTCACACTTTCTTTCCATCTCAACACTAAGACCTTCTGTCACAACATTAAGCGGATTACTATCACTTACGGCAGTGGTCTCCAAACTTTTCGGTCCCAGGGCCGCATCACATATCTCAACGCGGCATTGAGTGTGGATGTCGTTAATGGGCTTGGGTTTGGAGACCCCTGACAAGGCCATGTTTCATCTATACCGCTAACTCACTTTATATGAATCATTCCCAGAAAGCATGCAATATTTATGCTTGGTATACTTGTGTTGAAAGTGAAAAGCTCTCTTCATTATGATGTGTTGGCACAAATATGATTAAGTAGAGAGTTAAGGATAATGTTAGGAAAGTTTAAACATCAAAAAGTAAGAAAATGTAAAATAGAACAATTCTACCTGTCTTGAGTGTGGTGTGTCAGTTTAAAAGCGATCTTAAAAGGCTGACCTATGCAAAGTTGCAGTATTTTGAAAGGCTTAAATAGATTCTATGAAACGTAATTATCTTTGCAGCATATACTGGAAAATGTTGCTTAAAATGTGCTAGTGATGTATGTTTTTCTGCCCAAAGCTGTTCTACAAGTTTAAAATGCTTCTGCTAAAGAATTCCTGTAGCATTGTTCCCAATGTAAACTGTATGCATGCTGCTTTGATGGCCTAGTTACCTAAAACTATGTGGACTTCATTCTTGATTTTGCTAAATTACTGCATGAAATCAAGGCAGATGTTTTCTCTCCATTGTAGGGATTGAAATCCAGTGCCAAATTTCCTGAAGTGATAGTTAAAAATCCTTCTCATTCAGGTAAGTAGTTCAATTAGCTTTTTTTCCTTGGTCTACCAACTCACAGGTAGTACTGGGCAAAATCTGTTTTCCTAATTTGAACTTGGATATAAGATAGTGGTAGCAAATCCAGTTAAATTTTACTAACTGGGATATTACACTTAAGGTTCATAAATGATTCTGTCAGCAGTTTGAATTGATTATTCAATTGTACCATCCCCCTTGCCCAAATATTAACGTAACATAGGTTTCTTTAGAGTAATTAAATATGCTTGGTTTATTTCTATATCATCACTCAGTGATTAGACCAGCAATTTTTCCACCACTGTGCTGACTTACCAGTGCAGGAACCACTATTGTGCGGCCCCAGCTGCTCACCGCTTGTGGTGGCGGCTAGGCCATGTCTGGAGTGTTGACTTTTGCGACAGCCATAAAGCACACTGGGCTGAGTCCCAGTGGCAGAGTGCGGCCATTAGGATTGGTTTCCCAGTAGGTAGGACAGTTAATGAATTTGACCAAATTCTCAAAATGTCCCCCATTGAACTATACACCGATGACATCATTGGCTAAGGGATCTATAGGCATCCTCTAAAGCAGTGGTTCTCAACCTGGGGTACATGCACCGCCAGGGCTACTTGCCAGGACCTTTTAGGAGTACTTGAAAATTGAATAATGGTGGAAAGGGCAGGTCTGTAATAGAATGCCTTGTGGGGCTAGCAAGGCAGGAAGGAGGCAGCTAGCTGGCTGTGAAAGCCCCACCAACTGCTAGTTTTGGTCATCAATTTGTGTATTATCAGATACGGATCATATAAATTTGAAATAACAGCAACTATATTAATTACAAACATTTAGCTAATATTAGGGGTACAGTTAATGGAAATGGGCTGCCAAAGAGTATCTAAGAAAAAAATGTTGGGAACCACTGCTCTAAAGTGTACCCTGGGATGGTTCCACATATCTCTTCAGTTGCTTCCCTTAGATCAGTGTTTTTCAACCTTGGGATCAGGACCCCAGTGGTGTTGCGAAGCCTCAGTTGTGGGGTCACTGCAACTTATGGGAACGAAAAAGGTTGAAGACCACTCAACTAGAGCACCACCAGGTAAAGAGGGAGGCATCTGGTATATCCCTTCAGGTACCAGGAAATTGTGGCCCAGCCCTGCATAAGTTCTTAGCAATTGTGCTAAATTGGCTTTCACTAGTGCCAAGTTTCATTGTTACTTTTTCTGCCTCTCTAATAAATATATCTGGTTACAGTGAACAGTGCAGGGAGGGCAGAATGTGGGCGGGGAATAGGTAGCAACAGGGATGGACTAAACACATTGCAATCAAGGGAGCACAAATGGAGCCTGAGACGGTTTCTCTGTTTTGGCATTTTAAAATCCTTGTAGTGGCCAATAAATTGCAAATTAACAGCTTGTACTCTTTTCTTGCATACTCAGTACAACATTCTAATACCACAAGTATCAAAGGGATATAATATAACCCAGCATATCTTAATATTATGGAAGTGTCACCAAATATAAGAATAAGAAACTCTACCTGGCTCACATCTCTGGCTTCAAGCTGAAGATAAAACATGAAAATAAAAACTTCCAACCTGGTAGGAGTAAGATGCCATTAGTGTATTATGTCGTAGAGATTTTTCTCCAATTAGTTTTCAAAATATACAGAGGGTCCAATCCTATCCAACTTTCCAGTGCCAAAGCAGGGCGCACACCCCCTGTGCTGGAGGGGGCAATCACTGGGGCATCCTCAAGGTAAGGGAATGTTTGCTTCCTTACCTTGGGGCTGCATTGTGCCTGTACCTGTGCTGGAAAGCATTTAGTCCTTAAGCAGAGTTTTTAATAAAAGAAAACCAGGTCTCTGAAGCAACAGTAACCTGAATTCCAATTCCCAGTTTTGTTTTAATAGTGGATTTTAATCCATCCAGTTCTGAAAGAATCCTATATATTTTTAGCAATTACTAACTGTCCATAAGGGGTTTAAGGATCTGTAAACATACATAACAGACTTGGGAGGTCGGTTGTAGAAGACATCTTAATCAAAAGTACTAATGCAAAAGAAAACCTACGATAAAAAAGAAAAAGTATGATAGGAACCTGTTAAACAACTGTTGGTAGGATGCAATTCTACGACATTCAGTGAAATCTATTTCTCTAAAGATGTCATGCTGCTTCTGAACTCTGAAGTCACCAGCCTTTGTGGCTATCAAAATTTGCACTAAACACTAAAGCTAATGGAGAAGTTCTTATTTTTTTAATACCTGACTTACATTTTAAATATTACTCTGGCACTGGGATTAAGGTTATAACTCTTGCATTTGTTAGTTAAGCATCTATCAATCTTGTTATGATTAGTAATAAGGTTATTCAACTATCCAAGAAGAGGAAACATGAGATGATGATGATGATGATGATGATTTATATACCACTTTTCAACTAAAAGTTCACAAAGCAGTTTACAGAGAAAAATCAAATAACTAAATGGCTCCCTGTCCCAAAAGGGCTCACAATCTAAAAAGATGCAAATGAGTACCAGCAGACAGCCACTAGAACAGACAGTGCTGGGGTGAGGTGGGCCATTTACTCTCCCCCTGCTTAAAAAAGGAGCACCCACTTGAAAAATTAATATTTTTAATTATATAATTATTATTATTAAGTGCCTCTTACCCAATTAGCAGGGGTGATACTCATGTGATACTCATGTGATTAGCAGGAGTGATACAATCTACTCATATCCTCCTCATTTATCTGTTTGAAATGGTCAGATGAGCCATGTCCTTGGAGAAGATCACCCCAAAGTATCTTGATTTTATTTTGCTGCTAAGTACTTCTGACAAAATCAATCCCATCCAACTTTCCAGCACTGATACAGCCTTGCCAATGGGGTGCTCACTGCATTCTGCGATGGGGGGGGGGGGCAATTCTCAAGGTAAGCGAACATTTGTTCCCTTTCCTCAGCCCTGCATTGTGGCTGCATCAGCACTGAAAAGTTGGATTAGGCCCTTTGTCACTTGAAAGACTAAAATGCACTTTTTGAATGTTAAAATTTAACATTTTAGGAACTTCTTGCCACAGGATGTGGTGATGGCATCTGGCCTAAATGCCTTTAAAAGGGGATTGGACAAATTTCTGGAGGAAAAATCCATCACGGGTTACAAGCTTGTTTGTGTGCAACCTCCTGATTTTAGAAATGGGCTATGTCAAAATGCCAGATGCAAGAGAGGGCACCAGGATGCACGTCTCTTGTTGTCTTGTGTGCTCCCTTGGGCATTTGGTGGGCCACTGTGAGATACAGGAAGCTGAACTAGATGGGCCTATGGCCCGATCCAGCGGGGCTCTTCTTATGTTCTTAAAATGTATATTTCATCTTGATTTGCAGAACTGAATACACTCTACTATGAGATAAGGCACACAGTGTTACCACATGACTGGAAGATGCTTATGAGGAGGATGGGTTTATCAGACAATGACATTCACAAAATAATCCGTGACCATTTTGGTCATGCTGATGAACAGGATTATCAGATGTTAAGAACTTTACAAAATAGATTTGGCATTGCGGAAGCTTTGTGTAAATTATTGAATGGTCTGTGGGACATGAAACTTATGCGTATTTATGAAAACCTAGTCAATGAATTAAAAAGCAAAGATATAATAACTGTAAAGAATAATTGTCTTTAAAAATAACTGCCAATTGAAAGAGCAGACTATAGAGGTCAGTATTTTACACATGATCATATTTTAATAAATGTTAATTTGACATGAAAAAAATACTTCAAAGTACACTGTATAGTTTACTTTGAACCTTGTCTTATGATGGGAGAAATTGTTCTGTATAAAATGTATTATTCCATCAGGTTTTACAGCAATTTTTCAGGTAAAAATTGCTAGGCATAAATTGCCAGACTGAAATTTATAAAATGCTGAATTGATATTTATGTATAACGTACAGTAGGCTGAAACTAGACAGTTTTTCTCTAGATACAAAACTTAATGAACAAGCTCCTGTGTGGGCAGACTGCTCTACATTGAGAAGAACAATATCAGAAAATGCTGGAGATGAAGTAGTTCTGTGCTTGCTTTGACTACTCAGTAGCCTTAGACTATTGGATTTGTGTAATTGTCATCAAAGTTTGTGCTGTTTAAATTAAATGATAAAATAATGTAATTTTGAAAAAAACTTTTTGTTGTTGTTGTTTTCTAATAAACAAACTTTTTACTATTTGTCCTTGTCAATAAATGGCCTTGTCAATAAATGAGAGAAATTACTGGAAAAAAATGCCAGGGGAAGAAATACAATACTTCACATTTTCATTGGCTTGTGCCCATCCCAGAAGCGTAATATACATTGTTTTTTGTAGTAATCTTACTATAAACCTGCAATAGAGATTACTAGTGTCACCCCCCTGTTGCAGATGGGATAAAGCTATAGTGTGAATGACTGTGCCATCCTAATGAAGTCTTCCGCTGGTGGTACGCAAACATGCCGTAAATAACTTTCTTGCCATCTCTAGCGTAAGCAGCATTGCCCGTGCTGTATCTGAGCCCTGAATTACCAACGGAGGTAAGTAAAGCACGAAGTGGTACAGGGGCCGGGAGAGGGAAGGGAGGGGTGTTTCGGAGCAGGGGAGGTTGGAATGGAAGTGTGACAGGCCCAGAAGGGGGTGGGTTTGGCAGAGCTGGAGTTAATATTTTTGTAATCTAAACACTCTTTCATAGCCAAATTCTCAGCTATTTTGAATATTGGGCTATGGAAGAGTGCTTAGATTACAAAAAAATTATTTCCAGCTCTGAGTATTTTTCCATTGGTATGTGTGGCAAACAGGACAACATCAGTGAGGAAGGGTAATGAATACCCTGAATACTGTGAGTTTCACACCCTTCATTGGCCAGTGAAATAGTGGATTCTTCCACTATTAATACAGTGGGCATACAAGCTTACCCTATCAGTGCATCACATACATAATGGTGACATCTGGTTGACCACCTGCCAAAGTTTCAGCTGATCCTGAAGATCTGGCTATGCCAGTGTGCAACTAGTCCCTGTAGCTTATCCTCCACCCTTTCCCACATGAAAAACAGAGCAAGTCTTTTATATTTACAGCTGTCACCCCTTTGTAGCAAAACTCCTGCCCTCTTCTGCAGCTCTTTCTAGTTCTTGAAGGCTTTTCTCTGCAGCCTCTGTGGGTGCTTGGTTCACTGAGCCTGTAATTGCATGCATGCCCTGGAACAGCTGCAGAAAAGGGCATGGAAGAAGTAAATGAATGCTTAAATTTAAGAATATTTAATCTCACAATGGACATGGTTGTATTTAAGAAACTGGCAACACAGAAGTTCTACAACACAAAAGCATTCAATGACTTGGGCATCAGGCTCCAACAGCCTGGTGGGGGGCAGAGTGAAAGTGGAAGGCAAGGTGGAATATGTGGCTAGGCTGCGTGTGTGTGCGTGTGCATGCTTGTTAGCATCCTGAATAGTGGTTCTGGAACAGTGTCCTCTCCAGTGCGCGTTTTCCTTCTCTCAGATGAACTGCCTTCCTAGGCTAATGAGTCCTTACAACTCATAAGTGCTAACGAGTGTGCATGTACACATCCTTATTTACCACCGTGTGTGTGTGTGTGTGTGTGTGTGTGTGTGTGTGTGTGTGTGTGTACACATCCTTATTTATCAGTGGTGTGTATGTGTATATGGATGTGTGTGTAGACACGTGTGGTGTACCCACCCATATATGTATACACATGTGTACATATGTCTGTGTACACGTGTGTACATATACACATTCTTATTTACCAGTGACATGTATACACATATGTACACATGTGTATACATATATGGGTGGGTACACCACACGTGTCTACATACATATATACATGTCTGTATGTGCACACATCCTTATTTACCATTGAAGTGCATGTGCGTGTATACATGCGTGTACGTGTAGACATCCTTATTTACCAGTGACTTGTGTGTACACGTGCGTATACACGTGTCTGCTCACATACGCACGCGCGCGTGTGTGTGTGTACACATCCTTATCTGCCAGCGACGCGTGTGTGTACCTATGTGTGCACGCCCACGCCCACATCCACACATGAGTCGCGGGTAAACAAGGCCCAAGGGACTTCCGGCGGGCGGAGCAGGCTCCGCTGCCCAGCAGGCCGCTTTCGCGTTGCTTGGTTACCCCGCGCCCGCCGGAAGTGGCGCTGGGAGGCGGGGCTCCGCTTCCGGACGCACTGCTGGTTGCATCAGCCTGCGAGGCAGAGCCGCGCTTGTCAGGAGGCGGCGGCGGACGCTCGGGATGGCGGCAGCCGGTGAGTTCCGGGCGACGCGGTCCCCCAGCTGGAGCGGGACGCTGGAGCCGCCTCGCCGTGGTTGTGCCCTGTGCTGTGGCTCACCGGGTCTCGGGGGGCGCGGGCTCGCTGGCCTCCCTCGTTCCCTCTTGAAACGGTGCTGCTTAGGCTCGGGCCTTCTGTGAGGGGAAGCCTGTGGGTCAGAGAAGGGGGCGGGCCGGGCCCCCACCGGCCAAGCAAGGGCCTTTGTAAAGCCCACAAGCAGCGAGCCCCCAGACGCCGATGAACCTGCAGCTCCCCTTTAGCCGCATTAGCCGTGTACATCTCCATGAATTTAGAGTGCTGTTTCTCAAACCGTGGCTGGGACCCACTCGGTGGGTCCAAGACCTACTTCAGGTGGCTCTCCGTTCATTTCAGTATTTCTTTTCTAGCATATTAGATTGGATGCCAACATGGAATGTGACTGTGTTTGGGCAGATTGGTGCTTCTAATAGGCTACAATTTACAGGTGTGCACCGCTTAACAACAAGGATACCTTCTCCCGGTTTCCTTGTTGTTATGCAACTAGGTCATTAAGTGAACAATCAGCCCAACCTAGTGCCTTTGTTGTATAAAAAGACCCTACCAGACACTCTCTGGCTGAGCAGGCTACTGGAGGCTGACTGCCTCTTCAACACATTAAGAGCCTCTTTGTTGTGTAAACAGGCATTCCGCTGCATGCTATGGAATACTTGACTGCCTCCTTAAAAGCCTCTTTGTTGTGCTTTGACCACCGTTGTATATGTGGTCCATTGTTAAGCGGAAGGTTGTTAAGTGACAGACTATATGATTTTAACAATGATAGTTGGTGGAGCTTACTCCTGGGTGCTTGTGAATATGATTGTAGTCTAGGACTGTTAAAAAACTTTCCCTGCCTGATGATGTCACTTCCAGCCATGATGTCACTTCCAGGTTAAGGACATCACTTCCAGCAGGTCCTGACAGAAGGTCATTCTAAAAAGTGGGTCCTGGGTTTAAAAGTCTGAGACCCACTGTTATAAAGCCATCTAAGCCAGTTGCTATTGCATTCTGTGACAACAAATTGCTTGTGTTGCGTGACCCAGCATTGTGTGACATTGTCTTTGTCTATTCTGAACTTGCTGCTGATCAACATAGCACCAGAACCAGGGGAAATCCACTAAAATTACGTGCTGGGAGAGTACGAAAAATATTAATTTAGCTACCATGCAATTAGTCTGTGGAACTCCTTGCCACATGATATGGTGATGGCTTAGATTCCTTTAAAAGGGGATTGGACAAATTTCTGGAGGAAAAGTCCCATCAAGCCATGATGTGAATGTGCAAACTCCTGATTTTAGAAGTTGGTTACCTCAGAATGCCAGATGCAGGGAGAACAATAGAATACAGGTCTCCTGTTGTCGTGTGTGCTCCCTGAGGCATTTGGTGAGCCACTATGAGATACAGGTAGCTGGACTAGATGGCCTATGGCCTGATCCAGTTGGGTTCTTACTATGTTCTTAATTTTATCAGAAGACCTTGATTTCTTTTATCACATCTCTCCCTATTTGTCTTGTTTTTCTAAACTAAAAAGCACTACGTACTTTAATTTTCTTGAGGGGGAAAGATGCTCTGAGCCCCTGACAATTTTAGATGCTCCTTTCTGTATGTTTTCCAGTGTTTTGATATGCTGATTGAAATGAAGGAACTAGAACTGCCTTTCAAATGTGGCTACATTCTGTGATAGATTGTGATGATCAGTGAAGTAATTTATAAAACACTGTGTTTATTTTATTTTTCACATTTTTATACCACCCTTCCTCCAAGGAACTCAGGGTGGTGTACATGGTTCCTTGCCTCCTTTTTGTCCTCACAACAACCCTGTAAGGCAGTGGTTCTCACACTTTTAGCACTGAGACCCACTTTTTAGAATGAGAATCTGTCAGGACCCATCAGAAGTGTTGTCATGATCAGATGTGACATTATCAAGTAGGAAAAGTTTTAACAATCCTAGGCTGTAATTCTACCCTTATTGCCCAGGAATAAGTCCCATTGTCTATCATTGTTAAAAGCATATACATAGTAGACTGTCCAAAGTATAGATCTGTAACATTTCCCCAAATGCAGTCACATACTATGGCAGAACCAAGTATAATACAATAAAAATAAAATATTGAAATGAATGGGGACCCACCTGAAATTGGCCCATGACCCACCTAGTGGGTCCCAACCCACAGTTTGAGAAACACTGCTGCAAGGTAGGGTGAAACTGAGAGATAGTCAGGAAGTTTTATGGCTGAGTGAGGATTTGAACCTGGAACTTGCAGATCTTGCAAGTCCAATTCCTGAATCACTACACCATCCTGACTGTCCACCAGTTAGAAAGTGTTTCAAGAATTTAAGGAGTCTCATATATTGTCTCTGTCTGGAAAGGCTTCAAGTAAATAGTTCTTTTAAGACCAGTTTGTGTGTCCTGTTTGATTTGTGAATGTGTTGAGCAAAATCCAGCTTGATCAATAAACTGTGTGATTGCTTTGGGATGTGCTAAAGTGGGGACTTAATTGGCAGTTCCTGCAAAGCTGCTGAAAATGGGTTGAGTGGTAACATGGTGTGAACTGACCTGGCAGGTAGGCTATTTTCAAACAATTGCATGCCTCATTCAACTGGTTCAGTTCTGTCTGTACTGACTGGCTACAGCTTTCCATGTTTTCCATGTTGGCTGTACTTATCAGAGCCTCCTGCAGCCTCCTGGGGGTGCAGGGAGCCCTGCACAACCATCTGCCGGGCTTCCCAAAGCTTCAGAAGTGGAAGTGAAGCAAATGCCCTTCACTTATGGTTTTGCTGAGGTGGGGCACGATTGCTGCACTTTTGCTTTTGAAGCTTTGGGGAGCCCTGCAGAAGGTCTTCCAGGGCTCCCCGCAGCCCCTGGAGGCTCTGGTAAGTACATCCAAGCCCCTGCAGCCCCCTGAGCAGTGCAATCCTGGAGATTGCATTGCTGCCTTCCCCCCGCCCTCACTGTGTCTGCCCCCACAAGGGCTTAGAGCGGTTCAGCCAAACTCTGAGAGAGTTTGTAAACCGCTCGTTTAAGGTATATGATACTTAATATGTTTAATGATTATTGATTAATGTTTTGCAGAAGAACAAAGTAATTTAGATTTAGGACTCTGCACTAGCTATGTATCTTTTAAATCTCTTATTATTTGTTTGTTTGTAGTGTGTATTATGGATTTATTTTTTAATTTTAGTTTATAAATAAATATGAAAAAGAGAACCTGGAATTTTCTACGTACAAAACGTGTGCTACCACTGAGCTGTTGTTAAATGTGATCCTTCCCCTTCTGTATCAAGACTCTGATTTGAATGGAGCCCACAGTGTTAGTGTAGCTTCGTGATTAGGATGCCCTATTAGGATGAATGCATTCCTGTCCCAATGCATTTTTGGTGTTATGATGTGATCATGTTGCCTTCCTTAGGTCACCTGATGCTCTGTTATAACCTGGGCTGTTTCAAAATTCAAATGTTACTTCCACTTAAGGTGCCAGCAAAAGTTTTCTATTTTGAGATTTGTAGGACTCAGTTTAATTCATGTAAAGGTAAGCCAAACATCTTGATGCCAAATACATTTTTAAACAAACACACCAGAAGTGCAATGCAGAAGGTTAAACAATTGGCATTTGGAGTAAAAAAAAAAAAAAAAAAGCACACGTCAGCTTGAGAAACTAAGGTCATAGTAATTAAGAAATTACTGTACAGGTATCTGTTAACCTAACGAAGACTCCTTTGTTTTGCTCCTTTGGTAGAATTGCACTTGCTTGCTTTCATTTAAAACAGGCCTGTTCTGCTTTTTTTAACTCATTTTAAAAGCTGATTCTGTTTTGAAATACAAATAATCATCAGAGGACCCTCTGACTTGACTGTGTCCAGTCCCTGAAACCAGTTACCGTTTCATGTTGGTACTCTTCAGTATGAGACTGGAAGTTCCATTTACCTGTTGTGTCCTTATGTAGCTCTCCTCCTGCCCGCCATAATTAGAGTTGCACAGAAATATTGTTTTGGAAAGCTTACACTGCAGTCCTATGCAAATCCACTCAGGAGTAAGCCCCAGTGATTTCAGTGGGACTTATTTCCATGGAAGTGTGTGTAAGATTGTAGCCTTCAAAAATAAAGACACCACAGGAGTTGGTCTCTCAGGTTCACTTATTGTAAACAGCTGTCCAAATCCTCTGCAAAAAGTAGTTCAGGAAGGAGCATCAAAGCAGGTAATGGCTGTAGGATCTAACATTTCCTCCATTTACAACAGTTGAAAACTATATTGTTGTTTATAAGAGCCAAAGTGTTTGTCTGATATCTGGTGAAACCATGATCAACACCCACAAATTGCTAATTTACAGCCAGGGTGGAAGAAAGTAGGAGCTTTACAGTGCAATCTTATGCATTTTTTTGTCCTTGGAAGACAACCCTTTTGCATTTAGAGGGGCTGATTCCAGGTTGAAGTCACTGGGACTTACTTCTGAGTAAGCATGAATAGGACTAGCCCAGTAGCTCCCAAACTTTAGCATTGGGACCCACCTAAAAAAAAGTTTCACTTTACCAGCCACTCAAGCCTCTGTGGCTATAATAGTGATTGGGCAGCAGGGCTCCCCCCCCCCCCCGCAAGTAGCAGGTTGTTTAGATAACCTTATCTGTCTTGTCAGTTTCGTGACCCATGAAAAACTGGGTCCCAGACCCACAGTTTGGGAACCAATGGACTAGCTTGTAAGGATCCTGAGCAGACACCTATGTATCTGAAATATGTTTCAAGTTCTGTTTTGTTCAAATACTTCTTACTATTTTCACCTTGCATTCTTTTTAAGATGATTCAACATTCAGGTAGTGTTCTTAAAACTCCCTATTAGCATTTCCTTTTAAACACATAATTTTAAAGGGATGTAGAACCATTAATTATAAAAGAAAATGATTACCACTTTGCATACCAAAGCATGTGTACACACACCTCTGTGCTATTAAGAGGTGAATGCAGAACTCCAAGCATGGTACCTCAGATCTCTCATATTTTGGGCAACTACCCCAGGAGCTACTACTGTTATGAATAGCATGTGTATTATTGTCACATTTGTATTTCTCTTGTCCTTGAAGGAGTTCAAGGTGGTATTATTTCATTGTGAGCCTCTCTGCAAGCCTGTGAAGTAGGCCAGGATGAGACATATGATTTACCCAAGCTTCTTCAATATTTCTATACTATGCAGCAAAGCACTCGAGTCACAATAAAATGTAACATTAAAGTAGAACAAGCACTACAGTCAGTGAAAGCACCATCTAAGAACTGAAAATAAATACCAAGGATTAAAAGAGGAAAATCTCCAGCACAACTGAACTTAATTGAAAGTGCTTGAAATCAGGCTTTCATTTCCTGCATGAAGTCTTTAGGGAAAGTGCCAGGTGAACTTCTCTGACAAGAGGTTCCTGCTACCGCCTGTGTTAGCCCGGCGCCAGCTGGTGCTGGGCTGTTGCAGGGCTGGCGCCCAACCTCTGCCGCTTGGCAGTCTCATGGACTACCGAGCTGCAGCACTGTAAGCAGGGGCAGGGAGGAGGCGTTCTGGGAGAGGGGAAGCATAGGGAGGGCAGAGAGAGGGCGGATGGGAGGCGTGACTGGGAGGCAGGGGGTGGGGAGAGGGCGGGTGGAAGGTATGCCAGGGGAGGGAGGCAGGTCCGGTGGAGATCCGCTCCACCGGATCCTGTCCATGCATGGAGGGCTTGGCGCCCTCACGAACGGCTTTACCTTACAGTTGGCAGTAAAGTGAGTAGCTCCATTGCGTGACTGCTTCCCTTACCTGGGAGAAGGGGACGAAAGTCTTCTTCTCCCGAGGCACTGCCTGCGGTAGCCCGAAGCGTGCAGTATCCAGTGGCAGCCATTCTAGGTGCCACCAAGGCTGGGCATCTTGGGCAGCTCAGGATTGGGCTGCCCGTCTGCATCTTTTGACCGCTTGCCATACTTCAGATGGCAGGGTTGACAGTAAATGCTCAGGTGCAGTGTTCATGCCATTGTATTTACAAGGACATCTCTTGACTTAAAGCCAAATCCAGCTCCCAGAATGGCTTACAGCAGTTAAAATTCCTCATAAAACACACTGCGATTGTACTTGGCAAAAATAATAATAAATTAGAATAATAAAACATTAATGCAAAAAAAAAACCCAGAAAAGATCAGCAATTTTTTTTAAAAGGGCCAAACTTTTTCATTCTCAAAGCATCTCCAAGGGAATCAGACCAACACTTTTAGAAAACATAATTGTGAATCTCTCCTACTGTCGTCTAGATTCAGCCCAGCTCTATCTTTCATGATGATATCAAACTCCCAATGCCAGAGGGTTACTAACAATCTAAGCTTATTCCCCCCCCCCTCCAATAAAGGGATAAGGGCATAGTGCTGCTGTTCTTGCTCAATTGACTGTATGATGCTTCTGAAGGGATACTGTCCCTTGGTATGCTGGGTGTAACTTTTCTACCCCCTTCCCCCCTCCAATGCCCACACTATTTTGTGCTCATTAATGTTGTAGCTGAAATTGTTTCAGGCTTGCACCCTAACTGTACAATTCTGGCATCAAAACTCTCACTGAGACATTTTTTTTTAAGTATGACTATTAACAAGGCTATCCGTTCCTTCTTGTGATAGTAGTTCCCAGCCATTTATGAATCAGTTATTTTTAAATTCTTTCAAAGCATCATGCCTCTCTGACGCTGAAGCATATGTTTAACCAAATCTTTCCAGAAAACTGTCTGTTGCACCCCATGACCCATTTCAGACACCATCATCCTATGTAATTGGGTCTAAGAGGATATCATCCTATGTAATTGGGTCTAAGAGGATATCTTGTTGTTGACAATTACAGGTAAACTTGTGAGATAGTTTTGCTAAATGCAGTTGAAGCAGGCTGCAATGTGAGAAACCTCCAAAGGAAAACTTTCATATTGTTTGGAAAAGCCTTTGGAACTGGAATACAGGGCTTGTGCACAGAAAGTCCCAGGCATATCTGGGTAGGAGTGGGAAAAGACCCCTGAATGAAAACCCCAGAGAGATGCTACCAGTCTGTGTCAAAAGTGCTAAGCTAGATGAAGTTGTGGTTCGACTTGGGATAAGGCAGTTTGATATGTTCACAAATGAGATTTAAACCAGGGGATTGGGAAGAGTGGGATGCTTGATTGTTTCAAAGGATGAGGGACAAGAAGGGCATCAGCTTGCTTGGGGAGGGCATGTTGCATTCAGGGTAAAATGTGGCAGGCTGATATGATCTCTGCTCTGGTTATCGGAAACATGGACATAATTCCTCCGTGCTTTTTCCTATTTTGAGTTTTTCCTTCCTCAGACCTGTACATACGAACATGGCTTCTGCAAGTTGTGCCCTTGTAGAGTAGATTGTCCTTCCAGGTTAATTGGTCCAGGTTTTTCTTGTTAATAATAATTGTATAGTAATAATAATTGTTGTGGTTTTTAAAGTCCATGGGCTCAGGCAAAGATACAATCTATGAATCATCTTCTCTCTAGGTGGTTTTGGGCAAAGTAGCAGTGACTGCACAATTTACAGTGTAAGTCTGAAAAGGAACCGAGGAGGAGAATAGGAACCAACCAAGGCATTTGAGCTCCTTTAGGATCAAACTACTGTAACGCAGCCATATTGTACATGAATAATTGACATTTATAGAGTGCTTTCTGAATTTGCAAAGCACTTCACGTGTAGTATTTTTCACATATTCCTTATTTTATAATTTTGAGTATTATCCTCCTGTTTTTCCCGGGAAGCCTAGAGGGAGTGGTTTGTCTTAGGCAACCTAGTGAGAATTTATAATGGAGGCAAGATTCGAACCAGGGGCTTCATGATTTGCAACTTGACCACTGAGTCACACTGTTGTTGTTGTTTATTAACAGTATTCATATACCACTTTTCAACAAAAAGTTGTTCACCTGGAATGAATAGAAGTTGCCTCTATGTGACACCCATGGAAACTGCATCTGCCTGGTTCTAGATCTAGACATACTTTCATCACAGCACTGTAGTATGTCTTCAACAGACATACTACACAATGCACAATGGTGCATTCTCCCTCTCTCAGTTTAAAGGGCAGTAGCCCTTTTAAGGGCTCTTTAAGATTAGCAGAGAGCTGTACATGCAACTAGCATAGTACTGCAAAATGAAGGTTGAGCATTCATTTTTGTCTTGTACTGCTCCTTCTGAACTGAGATGAGCACTTATGGTAGCGCCAAGTAGCGAAGGGTGGGTAATCTAATTGCAAGGCAGCAACTTTGAGATGGTGTAGGATGACTGTCAGCCTGCTAAATGGAGTAGGAGATGGATGCCATCCCACTGAATAATTTTTATTAGGTGAACATATTGGGTGTCAGGCATAATGCTCTAGCGTAGCCTATTTCACAGTAGTTCATAGTTTGCGTTACTGGAAAGTCAACGATGTAACTTCTGTTCAGATGATTGACTTGCTGTTGGTGAAATAATTTGCAATGACGGTGTTGACAAAATTAGAAACTAAGGAATAGTATTTAATGAGGGCCTGATTTCATACCTCTCTAGATTGTATTTGCCCTTCTGCATCATGGTTGAGTAACATTCTGATCTTGCCTCACAGAGATGATGCGCCTGACTCTTGCTCAGCTAGTTCTGTGAACTTAAATTCAACCTTCCTGACGTGTTGATGAGCCAGAAATGGCTTGGCCTGCTTTTCCACTTGCATTGTTTCTCTCCCTCTTGGCTACTCTAGTTTTGGTGTGATATTACTTTGCTGCTGCATCAGAAACCCCCTCATGTGCTTGCCTCCCATCCTTGCCTAGAATGAGGGATGTTTTTCTCTTAGATGCTTTTTAACAGAAGGGATTTGACACTTCTCATCTGCCTCTGTCTTTGCAGCTTCTGACTACAGTTGCATTCTGAGCATTAGTGAAGAGGAAGCCAGGTTGAAGGCTCTGAATGAGTACCTCAGCCCTCGTAGTTATATCCGGGGGTTCATGTTCTCACATGCAGATGTGGAAGCTTTCAGACAGCTCTCGGGCCCCCCCATGGACCAACATTTCCATGTGGTTCGTTGGTACAGGCACATACAAGCAATCTGTGATGGCAGCAGTGAAAAGCATGACTCCTGTAAACTCCAAACAAGTGAGTAATGGCAGGGGCTAGTGGGTAGGGAGTTAATGACTTGTTAATTTATTCATTTGATTTTTTTTAATGTACCTGTTCAATGCACTTGTGACTCATTCTTTGAGCCTCTGCATTTGACAGTCTTTGTCATGTGGTTCTCACAGGGAATGTTCAACTCCCATTTCTTTTCACGTTAGAAAGACCAGTGTGGCATCAAAAAAAGTATTCAAATGCTAAAGTAGGAAAAGTAATTCATTTGGATCAACTAAAATTATACAAAGTAGTGAGCAAACTTTTGAATATTCCAGAATTCTTCAGGCTGGATATTAGGCAGAATGATGGGAGGAGGAGAAAAATTGTGGAAAAGCCTCACAGTGTGAAGTTTGTAACAAGCTTGAGTGCAGGGCTACGTAGACTTATTTTGATTAGCCTCTTCAAGTTGTACACCTTCTAGGTGTAAGAGAGATTTCCAGTTCTCATAAGGGGGAGAGGACAAAGAAGCAGAATGGGCCATTCCCTCAAAATAGCTGTTTTGAAAATATGACTTCTATTAGTATCTCAAATCTGTCTTCACAACTAATTGGAACACATGGACCACTTGCAAGGCAAAGGGCAGAAGTAAAGAGCAGCACAGTAGTCTTTATATAAGCAAATTTGAAAATTAACTTTAGGTGGTTCTCTAAAGAGTTAATAGAAGCCAAACACTGCTATTTTCTAGAAATAAATGTGACTTTGGTTTTTTTATTATTTTTGCAAATCATAAACATAACAACCTATGCAACATAGCAACACAATTTTTGTGTGTTTTTATTGAAAAAGAAGTTTCAGTGATCTGGTTGCTGTCTCTGGCTCTTGTTTCTCCCGTTTTAAAGGTCACTAAGGGCCTAATCCTATCCAACTTTCCAGAGCTGATGCAGCCCGAATGTAAGGGAAAAAATGTTCCCTTACGTTGAGAAGGTGTCAGTGACTGCCCTCCCTCCAGAGGATGCTGCACATGCCCCATTGGCACAGCTGCATTGGTGCTGGACAGTTGGATAGGATTGGGCCCTAAGTCCTTAATGGTGAGCGGGAGTATGGACAGTAGAGACAGACTTCTTCCCCTCTCCTACTTTATCATCTACTGTTTTCAAGAGTCAAAAGTCATGTAGGGCAGGACAACTAGGGTGCAGTAGTATGCTTCTTCCCCCTGATGATTTGCATTAGACTAAAAGTTACTTTTCTGCTGCTGAATTGGACGGTGCACTGAAAGTGAATAACAGATTATGTTCCAGCAGGAGAAGTTGAGAAGAATGAAATTTATCATTTTGAGTTTGAGGCAGGAAATCTTGTGGTATGAGATAGTATTGTAAGTCCCTGAAAAACCTGACCTAAGTTTCAGTCCTCTAGTGAAGGAAGTCCAATTAACTGATAAGGCCAAGATCATGAATCATAAAGCTGGCCAGTTTCAGAAGTTTCTAGAAGTTTTCAGTTTGCAAACCTGTGCAAAAAGGTGACGAGAGCCCTTTCTTTCAAACATGACTGATTGATTTCTGTTGCTAGGGTTGGCTCCCTGGTGGATAACACCACTTAAGCCATTTCTGCCCAACGTTGCATATATGCAACAGGGACTAAACGTGAACATCTGTGGGTCGGGCAAAATGGGTTAATAAAATGATTGTAATTTGTCTTCAGGGGCAAATGTCATGTGATGAATCAAGTTTCCAAGGCATTGCAAATCTACCATGATTTTATCATAGTCTGTATCAGATACTACAAACTGCATGTCCTTTATTTGGGACGACTAGGCAAAAGACAGTGGTTTAAACTTATCTGTACCCATCTAGTGTCAGCATTGAACTCAAGAATTTTCCTCTTGTGAATCCACCTCACAAACTGCAGCCATTACTTGCCATTGTGCTTCTGAGTTTGCCTATTGACTATTTTTACCACTCTTGTGTTGATAGGGTTTTACCTGTGCAGATTTCCCTTTCTCTAGACCCTGGGAAATGGAACTCAGTCCAGGCAGCACTCATCATGAATGCTATACAAATGAATTGTTTCACTGTTTAGCACGAACAAGAATGCATATGAGGGAAAGAGGCTTTGTTGCACTTTGTGAGTTGCCTTGGGACTGACGAGCAATAATTTACCTGTAATGAACTTAGTTTGAGTGACTGTCTCGCAGAAAACTAATTATATTTCCCTCAAATTGCAGCAAGCATTCAGGTAAAGCCTGTATGGTAGATAGACAGGGCCATTTTAACAAGATTGCTTTCCTCACAGCCTAATCCTAATCAGTTTTCCATCGCCAGTGTGGCCATGCCAGTGGGGCATGCACTGCATCCTGCGGGGAGGGCAGTCACAGAGGCCTCCTCAAAGCAAGGGAACATTTGTTACCTTACCTCAGGGCTCCATTGTGGTTGCATTGGCACGGGAAAGTTGCTTAGGATTGAGCTGTGGGTCTTAAAGCAAGGCTGCCATTCTGTACACACTGGCCTGAGAGTAACACTAAATTCAGTAGAACAGGGGTGCTCACACTTTTTTGGCTCGAGAGCTACTTTCAAACCCAGCAAGGTCCGGAGATCTACAAGAGTTTTTTTACAATGTTCGCGCCATCATAACATTTATGTGTACAATGTATGTTGGTGTACCTTGCATAACCGCATGAGCCAATATTGCACAACACAACATAATTAACTATAAACATTTTTTGTAATTACTTGAGTTTACTTTGATGACTTGCACTGAAGTGAATCAGCCAAGGATGCATAGTCCGGACAGTAGCTGCTGACAGCCAGCCTCAAGCACACTTCCAAATGTTCATCAGTCATGGTGGAATGGTACTTGGACTTAATGATCTTCATGTAGGAAAAGGCTGACTCACATAAATAAGTGGAGCCCTTCCTGCCTCAGGTGCTCTTATATCCCTGAGGGCCCTATTGCCTTCAAGTGGCTGCAGCTGTGCAGCACACTCTGTTGGATGCCCAGGCCTTACCCTTAAAGGGGCCACTGCTGACACCACATCTACCTCCTCACCAGATCTTCCTCGATTCCAATACAAGTGGTGGGGGGGAGCAGATCTCTATACAGACCAGTGCAAAAACAGGGGAAAGGTGTGGGGGAGGGAAGATCTCTATATAGACATCACAGCAAGACCAGTGCAAAACCCCTTGCACACAGAACCAACAGATGGAAGTGGGGGGGGGCAGATCTCCATACATACCAGTGCAAAAACAGGGGAAAGGTGTGGGGGAGGGAAGATCTCTATATAGACATCACAGCAAGACCAGTGCAAAACCCTTTGCACACAGAACCAACAGATGGAAGTGGGAGGGGAGCAGATCTCTATACAGACCAGTGCAAAAACAGGGGAAAGGTGTGGGGGAGGGAAGATCTCTATATAGACATCACAGCAAGACCAGTGCAAAACCCCTTGCACACAGAACCAACAGATGGAAGTGGGGGGGGGCAGATCTCCATACATACCAGTGCAAAAACAGGGGAAAGGTGTGGGGGAGGGAAGATCTCTATATAGACATCACAGCAAGACCAGTGCAAAACCCTTTGCACACAGAACCAACAGATGGAAGTGGGAGGGGGGCAGATCTCCATACATACCAGTGCAAAAACAGGGGAAAGGTAAGTCAGCCCCAGTAGAGTCAACAGGGCTCACTCCCAGGGATGCGTGGACGGGAGAGAAGCCTGCCAGCGGCGCCTCTCCCAGGGAGGAGCTTGCCAGGTGCTCACTCCCTTGGCTCACTCCCTGGGCTCACAAGCCTGCCAGGGGCTCACTCCCAGGGATGCTTGGACGGGAGAGAAGCCTGCCAGGTGCTCACTCCCTGGGCTCACAAGCCTGCCAGGGGCTCACTCCCAGGAAGAGAAGCCTGCGATCAACTCATTTTGCCTGGCGATCGACTGGTAGATCGCGATCGACGTATTGAGCACCCCTGCAGTAGAATGTAGTTCTGAGTAGATATGTACAGGATTGCACTGTTGGAAAGTCTTTCATATGGTCAGTGTATCTCTTTCATAGAGGTATAACTAAATGCTGGTCTTTTTCTCTGGGAACACCAGAGGGCGAGCTGGGAGAATGTTTAAATCTGGCTTCAGATTTCTGCTGGTCATGCTTTTCAGGAACAGCCGTTGTAGATTCCAGTTCCATTTAGCAATACTCATTTTGTGCCTGTATGCAGTGCTGAGAAGGTGCCTGGAAATTATTACCACTCCATAGGGTTTTGTTTTTTCTTATCCAGGTTATAAGTGCACAAAGGCCATGGGTGAATGGGTGCAGCCTCTGGTGGGTTTCAGAAGGCCTCCAAAGGGGACCAGAGCAGAGCTCCGGTCCTCTTTGGAGGGTTCAGGTGGAGCCAAGTCCAGTTCAATGCAGGCCTGGGGGACCCACATTAAGTCAGATCTTTGTATGCAAAGTCCACGGATAAATAAGCTTCACCTGTAAAACCTATTGGTGAAATCTGATGTCAATTTTACTATGTTCACATAATAGTTAACATGGTGGGTTGGAACCAGACATGTACTGTGAGTTGGACAAGCATTTTCACCTATGCAGAAGTGAGTATCTTAATTTCCCCAAGTTCTCCGTCCTGCTGCTGCCTCTCACATCATATTTCACAACATTCATGAGAGAATCCCCCAATGCTCAAGAATAGATTTCTAGGTGGGAGTGCCAGTACAGTGGGGGGAGGGGGTGCCAACTATCCAGCCTGTTAGTTGAGTCTGTATTGATTGTCTTGTCTTTCTGGCAACTGTATTTGAAATTATTGACTCTAGTACCTGCAGGGAAAGATAGGAAAGTGCTGTATTTTAGTAGGCTTGCTTCTGTGACTAAGATCTTCTTGGGAGGTGGTTTATGAGGTGTGCTTTCAGATCTGCCTCTTGTATAGTCTTCCAGAAAATCTTGGGCTTCCTGGGAAAGCTGGGTTCACTTTTCGTTTGTCTATATCCCACCTCTGCACACAGAAATGAGCTGACAGCAGCTCACACTCTAAAGTGAAGTGAATGTGCTTCAGGTACTTGAATCTCAAGCTGTGTAGGTTGCATATTATGTGCTGCCAGAAGAGTAAATTTTCTACTTTTAGCATAATGCATCATTATTGTTGGTTCATCCTGTTAACAGTACTATATTGTATTTTGTTCCGACAGTGAAATATGAATTTCCAATCCTTAGCTTTCTTGCTGAAGTAGTCCTTGAGGTTGTTCTATTTAAGTCTCATGAATCTGTACTTCCCAGAGACAGACTATCCAGGGAGATTCAAGTAGTAGAAGTGCTGCTTTAGAGAAGTGCTTCATTAAGGGATTTAAACAGGTGTGAAAATAGCTTTGTGGCCACTGTGAAAATGTTGAAATAACTTTGGCAAAACAGGATTATTTTGATTTGTTTACTATAGCAGTGTTTCTTAGTGATTATTTTCCACAAAATTGATACAAGTTTAAAAAAATATTTTCTAGGTAAAAGCAAACGTATTCAGCCACCGTGGTCTCCACCCCAAGGAACCAAGCAACCGAAACTCTGCCTGTACAACAGCCTCACACGCAATAAGGCAAGTTTTGCATTTCTTGATAACATCTTAATCTCTCCAGAACATCTCAATCTTTCCATACCACCATTTCTTAAAGCGTGCTCATAGAAACCCTGGAGATCTCTTTCAGGGGCCCCATGAGCACACTGTAAGTGGCTAGCAACTGCCCCTGCCCGGTTTGCTTGTCCTTTCCTCCTGCCTCCTCTGTTTGTGGCTCTCCTTCCTCATTCTCCTCCTATTCTGGCTCTTTGTCAGTATTTAATGTTGTGTTTGGTGCTGCCACACTTCCATATACTCTGGAGCTCCCCAAGACTCCATGCATGTGCTGGTAGGGCTCTCTGAGCTCATTTTAGAAGTGGAAAGGGCTCTGGCTGCTCCAAACCATTTTGGCTTGTCCAGTGCTCTAGACTTGGAAGTCATTTTTGTGACAACAGTAATTGAAAGGGATGAATCTTCCATATAGTGGAGTCAATAGTATTTAAAAATAAGAACATCCTGAATTGCAATGCTGCTTTTTTGCACAAATGGAATTGCACATCTTTGATGTCTAACTGCTCTGCCTCCCTTGCCTCCTAAGGATGTGTTTCAGCCCCAAAATGGCAACAGGGTGACGTGGTATTGCTGTGGTCCTACAGTTTATGATGCCTCCCACATGGGACATGCCAGGTATAGTGATATCTCAACTGCAGAGGGTGTTAGCAGTTGCAGTGTGAAGCTAGACATGAATTTGTTGTATCAGATAAATACTGGTGTCTATATTAAATCTCCAAAAAAGTCAACGTTTAGGAAGAAATGTTTTTCTCTAGGGAAATGAGGGCTATTATCAGCTATTAATGCTGTACTTGGTGAGCTGAAGGACTGTCTGCTCTACTGCATATGTAGTTCCTTAATTGGCATTAGCAGATACATGTTGCATGGATAGGGCATTGGGTTGTGACATGAAGCTTTTCTTGATAATGCCATTGTTCCAGTTTTCCAGTATTCTTGATAGAAACAGAAGAAACACATGCCCGTTAAAAACAGGTTGTGTTGCATACTGCCTTTAAACCTATAGATTTTTGGGTACAACTAAACACGCCATGGGAAATATCACAGATACTCGCCTATAAGTCGACCCCACAGATAAGTCGAGGGCAGATTCTGAGCCAACAATCATGGAATTTTCTATGACCCTCGGATAAGTCAGGGGTTAAACTTAGAGGGGTGTCTGACTATAGTTTTGTCTGATTTTTACCCCAGGCCAGATCCTGAAAAATAACCTACCACTAATTGTTACCTAAGAACTGTAGCCTCTAATTTATTAAAAACATCGTAAAAGATCATAAGATACATTTTTATTCTTTTTCAATTCTGGTCTTCACCACCTTTTTGTAAACACTATCAGAGTAAGTGTACTGTAAACAACATACCAGTAAATCAGTGGTTCCCAACCTGGTATTCATGTACTCCCAAATCCCAGGGATTTTACCCGAGGCCAGATCCTGAAAAATAACCTCCCAGTAATTGTTACCTAAGAACTGTACAGTCACTAATTTATTAAAAACACAGTATATATACATAGTATGTATACATCTATACATACATACATAGTATGTATACATACAAACATACATACATACACTATTTTTAATACTGTTTTTGCTATACTATGTATACATAGTATAGCAAAAACAGTATTAAAAATAGTCTCTAATTTATTAAAAACTATGATCTGTCTCATAGATCATAAGATACATTTTTATTCACTAATTTTTTTAATTGTTCTCTCAACAACCATTTGTAAACACTATCAGAATAAGGCCACAATCCCATCCACACTTTCCTGGGAGTAAGCCTCATTGACCTTAAATGGACTTACTTCTGAGTAGACAAGCCTAGGATTTGGCTCTAAGTACACTGGAAACAGCATACCAGTAGAACCATTAATGAAATCCTCCTTTAAAGTGCCTGGTGCCTTAAGCCAAAGGCTCTCCTCTCCGTAGAACACACAACTGGGAGTGTGCAATTCAGTTCACAGTAGAGAGACAAGGAAGAGCTGCACATAGTTGCACATGATTTACTTGGAAGTAGACCCTCTGTGGAGGAAGGGCAGCGGCGCTCATGTGGAGGTCCTGGCAGGGGGATACTGCAGAAGCAAGCATGCTCTCCTAAAAGCTTACTACATAAGCAGCTGTTGCAAGTGCTTCCTAGCTCCTGCCAGCATGCAGCTAAGATCTCTGGCTAAAATAACTGTTGCTGCAGAATAATTCTACTTTAAATTCTACTCTCTGCTTTTCCTGTGTTTTACATCTTTGCAAGGTCTCCAGGACTCTTCCAGTGAAAAGGAGATTCACACAGGGAGATTGCTTCTCTGTCTCTCTCACAGATGCTCCCCGCCCCCACATACACAAATGCAGGGACTTTTCCCCTCCAGTCCAACTTCATTGGTGAGGATAGGGGGAAATGAGGTTAGCAAGGAGGTTTGTAAAAAGTTTTGCAAAGGAGAGACTGAAGTGTGACTGTATACAGTAAGGGGAGAGGTGGAGAGGAAAGCAAGAGGAGGGAATAGATTGGGAGCCCAATCCTAGGCATGCCTACTCAGAAGCAAGTCCCTTAATAGTGGGGCTTACTTCCATGAAAGTGAGACTAGGATTGTAGCCTTAACTGTTTTAAGTGCTCTCTCTCTCACACACTCTCACACACAAACTTTTCCTTTTATGAAAGTTAACTCTTCCTCTCCCCCCCAGTACAACTTCATCAGTGGTGAATGATTATGGGGAGAGGGGCTAGCAAGCCTCAGCTTCGCAACAGAGAGTTTAAAGTTTGGATTCAATAAGGGGGAGGGGGCAAAAACAAGAAGGAAAGAGGAGATGGACTTAACCCTTTCAATGGCTTGAGAAACAAAGGTACAGCCTTCTGCAGGCTGCCTCTCTCTCTCTCTCTCTCTTTAAAAAGATCACTCTCCCCCCTTCCCCACCCTGTCCAACTTCATCTGTGGGGAGATGGGAAGGGGGTTAGCAAGTTGGGCTTTCCAATGGAGTGCTTGAAGTTTAAATACAGTAGGAAGGGGGGAAGGGGGAACAAGAAGGAAAGAGGAGATGGACTCTGCTGTTTCAAATGACTGCTTCTCCCTCGCTCAGACGCCCCCTCCCACACACAGCTCATTGTCTCCTGCTCTGTCTTGGGTGCTGCTCCAGAGATGCCTCTGTGGGCGCTGGTGCTGAGCGAGGGGGGCTGCTGATGGCTGCGGTGGCAATTGCCCTCCCCTGCCCTGCGCTTGGAGCTTCTGCAGCTGGGCAACAGCCTGAAGGAGCACGTGGAGCACACCCGCACCACACCCGCAGGCAGCTGCAAATGCTCAGCAGCACCCCAGCCTGCACAGCTTCCTCTCAGCAGAAGATCACTTGCTCCCTTGATCGCTCCCTCCCTCCCACAATAGTGATTGGCTGGCTCACTCGCCTCCCCCCCCTCGCTGCTTGCCTGCCCCAGAGATAAGGCGGGGCAATGATTCAGGCTGCTTTTCTGGGAAGAAATTTTTCGCCTTATATGTGAGTATCTACGGTATGTTTCAGCTTTTTTACTGTGCTGGTTTTCAATCACTGGTTCATACATGAATTGATGACCAAAAACTAGCTGTTGGTGGAGCTTTCACAGCCAACTAGCTACCTCCCTTCCTGCCTTGCTGGTCCTTGCAAGGCATTCCGGAGCACGACCTGCCTTCTTCTGCCATTATTCCATTCTTTTTCAAGTACCCCTAAAGGTCCTGTTGAGTGTCCCTGGGAGTATGTGAATACAAGGTTGGGAACCACTGTTTTACTAGTATGTAGTTTACAGTACGCTTGCTCTGATAGTGTTTACAAATAGGTGGTGAAGACCAGAATGTAAAAAAGAGTAAAAATCTATCTTAAGATCTTTTACTATGTTTTTAATAAATTAGAGACTGTACAGTTCTTAGGTAACAATTACTGGTAGGTTATTTTTCAGGATCTGGCCTTGGGTAAAATCAGACAAAACTATAGTCAGACACCCCTCTAAGTTTAACCCCCGACTTATCCGAGGGTCATAGAAAATTCCATGATGGTTGGCTCAGAATCTGCCCTCGACTTATCTGTGGGGTCGGCTTATAGGTGAGTGTCTGCGGTGACTATAGCGGCTGGTCAGCTGCCTGCCTAAGCTTATGAGAAAGAACCTGTTCAGAGTTGAAAGGCTCTGCCCTCTGATTGACCCGGAGATAAGGCAAAGTGAGAATTGGAGCTTGATTACTTGGCAAAAATTTCAGGTACTATACCGGTATATGATCAAGATGGTAGTTTAAAAAAAGAAAAAAGAGTAATGGGTAATCATGATGATTCCCTGACTTGTATGAAGACCACAACACTTTTTCTCAATTAAAACTGCCTCACTGATGCTATCATTAGCTCAATGGGGAAATCATACAAGTATTTGTATGTCCCTGTTTTCCCAACAATGTTATTGCCCTGATCTGATTTAGGGATCTTAAATTAATAGCAGATGCTGTTAACTTTAAAAAGACACGTGCTACATAATTGATCCTGATCTCCTAGGTCGCATCTGGCTTGGTCTTTTCTAATTAAATTGCAGGTTTTTTCATAAGAGAGGAATTTATTCATATCATTTATTAATGACATATGTCTTGTGAATGACACATTTTTAAGTTAAGAAACATGACCAGTGCCATTATTCCAGCCAAGTATGCCACCTGTTGGGATTAGCCAAGAACCCTTGTGCTTCTTAGTTTGATTGTTTAAACTGTGATTCAGCTTTTTCAGATATGTAAATAACTCAAAAATATCTTCAAATTATTGTTTAGCTACCTTATTGTAGATGCAAATAAACTGAGGGTTGCTTTTTAATGGACCCAAAATCCAGCTCAAGACTATATGTTACCTTCCCCTGCAATCTAGTATCTTTATGTGCAGTGAAAAATGTATATCATAAAAATGATTTTATGAGGGGAACATGAATGTTCTTTACTGGAATATAATATGAAGTTTTGTGATACTTGTAAGTGCTTTGAGGTTTCTGCTAAACAAAATCAAATGCTGCCTTTTGAATTATTTTAGGTCCTATATCTCGTTTGATATCCTGAGAAGAGTTTTAAGAGACTATTTCAAATATGATGTCTTCTACTGTATGAATATTACAGATATAGATGATAAGGTAAATCTAAAATGCACTTGTGTGATTGATCTAATCTCATTCTAGATGTTTAATGCTAACTGGGTAAGAGGCACTTTTTAAGTGGCTGCTCTTCTTTTATTTAGCACTGGGGGAGAGTAACTGGCCCTCCTCACCCCAGTACTGCCTTTTTCTAGTGGCTGTCTGCTGGTGTTCTTTTGCATCCTTTAAGATTGTGAGCTCTTTTGGGACAGGGAGCCATTTGTTTGATTTTCTGTGTAAACTGCTTTGTGAACTTTCCATTGAAAAGCGGTATATAAATATTGTTAATAATAATAATAATGTAATTTTATTTGAAAGGGTCAATCCCTCCTTTAAATTGGTGTCTCTCTCATTAAGATTGTATTTTTGATGTATATAATGTTGGTGTATATGGTGTTTTGCAGTTGCATGAACAAAGACAGGCCCCTTCTCAAGGTGTACAATTTAAATTTCAAAATGAGATGATAGTGAGAGGAGAGGAAGACTGAGGCACAAGGAAAATGTGCAAATGTAGTTACATGGATTGTAGTTTTGTTATTTTAGTAGAAGATGAGAAATTGGGCAAGTCTTCTCAGAAGTGCTAGATTTTGGAAAGTGTTTGCAAATGGATATTCCATTGTCATCTATTCACTGAGAACATATCTACGTATTTGCTTGTAAAAGGATCCTGCCTGTATTTGGGTTGGATCCCAACTTGTGCAAGTGGGAAGATACTTGTACAAGGGATCTTCCCTGTCTTTTCCTCCCCACTGCAACTACTTATGAAACCTGAAAACTTCTGAAACTTGGGAAACACTGTGGCATTGGTTGGGAAAGGCTTTCCCAGAAATGAGGTGGAGGCATCTTCCTTGAACAGTGCTCCAACAAAACAGAACCATTTCGGTTGAGAATACCCTCCAAACTGTGAAATAGTTTCCTTCAGTTCTAGGAAGACTTTTAAGTTCCTCACTCTTTCCTAAAAGTTTATTGTGGGCCTGTCTTTGATCTCAGTGTTCAAGAGGGTGTATGTGTTTCTTGCCTGTGTGTGGAGTGTATTTAATGTGTTCAGCAAGATGCAATTTTTTGAACTTGGAGATGTTTTTGCTAAGTATCTGGTATTTCATCTTCAGCATGCATAAATGTTTCCTAAAGGTCTATTACCTTTGTGTTATAGATAATAAAAAGAGCAAGGCAAAACTATCTTTTTGAACAATACAGAGAGAAGAAGCCATCAGCAACACAGCTACTTGAAGATGTTCAGACTGCTTCTGAAGTAAGCTCATGGGTGGCTCCCCTTCCTGCCTCATGACCTCTATAGTGAGAAGGTTGTTACTGTAGTTGTGTTCTTGCCTTGAGCCCCTTTAAAATCATATTATCTTTGGCCAGCTGCTTCTTCTGTCACATTCCTTCTGTTCACCCCCTCCCCACTCCCTCCCTCTATAGGGTGCTTTCCAGGTCCTTGCCACTGACCTTACCCTGCACTACTGAAATCGTCAGAGCCCTGTAACACTCTAAGACGGGTGTCAAACCCATTTCACCCAGTGAGCTGAATAACATTCATGGCACCTGCTGAGAGGGCTGGAAGTGAGCACTTTGTTGTCACATAGGAACTCATTAGCTACAAATGACAGAAGGGAAAATATGGAAACCTTGATGATATTTTGAAGATATAGGCAAGCCCACTTACCACACTGTGCCGCTTCTGCTAAGGTGTCAGTTCACTCCTCAGCAGCTGAGAGGTGCTCTGCAAAGCAACATCTCAACAGCAGTGGTGCTGCTGAAAGGGCAGCCTGCATGATGAATGGACTCTCCCAGCACCTTGGCAGCGTTTACTCTTACCACTCTTGATCTGTCACTTCTCCCATAGTGTGAAGAAGGCACAGATTCTCCTTGCCTTCTGAGGCTTCCCATCTTTCCCTTGCAGAGCCTTGGCAGAAGTGGCGCTGCTGTAAGGACTGCGCTGAAAGAACGCAGTTATCACCGGGGCTGGATAAAGAGCTTCCTGCGGCCATATTCAGCCCATAGGCCTTATGTTTGACACTCCTGTTCTAAGACATCCTCACACCCAGATGCACCCCAGCTAGGAGTGGGGAGGCCACATCCTCAAATACCATAGGTACCATTGGTTCTGCCACACTGGCTTTCTCCACATAACTTGCCGGGGCCAGCCTCAGCTTGTTTTTTCAGCTTGTATTTCCTGGAGCCCAGTTATCTTCTCATAGTTCAGTGGAGAATGCAACATCTTGGCAGCGTCTGCCAAAGCTCAGGAACCAGAGTCAACATGAAAAGATTTGCCACTGACTAAGACGTGGAGCTTTAGTATTTTCTTCCTATCCTTTTTCCTATGGCTGCTTTTTCCCTGCTACCTTTCTCTTATTGCCAGTCAAACATTAATCTCGATATGCTTCTACTTCTTTCTGTTTCCCTGATCATTGCTGACACAATTTTTTTGAAAAGTGAATTTTTGAAACATGAGTTTGTTATATAAAGATGTGCAAATGTCTTTAATCTGCATAATTCTGGTAGCCAAACAATGGATTTTGGGGCACAAGATTTGTGATGCATTTGTTTGGAAGAAAAATGTGGATATGGAATAAATATTTCCTTGCCTGCAGTGTGGTTGATACTAATACAAATGCCTGGCATTTTCTGACATTCAAAAAGTGCTTGTAACTCGTGAATACTTCCTTCTACTGTAGGATCCCAATTAGACATTTGATGCTATCCTTGCTCAAGAATTATGACCCAAATGCAACATACTGTAAATATACTTCTAAGAAATGTTTTTAAGATGGCTATCATTTTATGTGTTGTGTGTGACCTTGTAGTAGAGTGTGTGTGTGTGCGTGCATGTGTGTGTGTAATATATGAATTTTTAAAATTCATCTTTCTTCAATCAGCCTTTTTCAGCTAAACTGAATGAAACCTCTGACCCTGATAAGAAGCAGATGTTGGAAAGGATTCAGAATGCAGTGAAGGATGCTGTGAAACCTCTAGAAAATGCACTGCAGAAGAATCTCTCCAAAGAGGAAGCTGACAAACATGCTGAGGTTTGTATTGAATTGCTCTGAATTTGTAGTTTTCTGAAAGAGTTCTGAAAGATAATAGCACTTGGGGCCAAACTGCATATTGCAGAAAGTGTGTTAATTAGTATCAGTTGGTGTGAGAACAACAAGAGCATGCCTGCTTTAGGTCACAATTCTGTGCCGCCTTGTTCAGAAGCCCCAAGAAGTGGATGGTAGCTTTGTTCCCACTTGAGCGGGTCAGTCCTGTTTATGGTGGCATTGAAAAGCAGTAGTACAACGGCAAGTAGAATTCTGCTGTCACTGGCAAGAGCAGGATGTTTACTACCTTTAGAAAGTTAACCACTCTAGTAAAAGCTCCCACCCCTTTCAGCTGGTAAGTGCTGCTGGGATACATGCAGACATAGGAAGTCTGCCAAAGGATGATTAGCAGCATGGGAAAAGGGATTAGTGTTCCTTTTGCCATGAAGAAAGCCCCAGATTTTAAACCCCATTTAAAATCTGTGAAGTTGGCATGATTTACAGACTCTGTAAACCGCTTTGTGAACTTTTAGTTGAAAAGCGGTATATAAATACTGTTAATAATAATAAATAATAATAATAATAATAATAATTTACGTACACCATATTATTAGTGCTCAGGGCCTGGACCCAAAGGGTCATACACAGCTTTCCACGTGCTCAGTTTTCCTCCTTACTGCAACCCACTGGTTGGAAGACCCTCTGCAATGACTTTCTATCATGAGGGGCTGCCAAGAGACAGCACCACGCACTATACTGCCGAACCACTTGACATTCATACAGGGACCTCCCTGGATAAATTCACATTATTAATTTCTTCAAAAACATAATCTAAGCCCTATCATGAAAAATTGTGCATTTCAACTATTGTGCATTTTATCTTATAGGTTTTATTACATGAAGCAAAGGATATACTCTCTGAGTGGCTGGACACTAAATTAGGAAGTCTTATGACCGACAACTCTATATTTTCCAAGCTTCCCAAATTCTGGGAAGAGGAATATCATAAAGATATGGCAGCTCTCAACGTAAGTAAATGTGTTGATCCATTAAGCATACAGTAGGATGTAGAATTCTAATATTGACTGCTTCTTTATTGCACTCTTCTTGGAAGGCCTAGAAATAACTTGATGTTTGATTGTAGTTGAAGACTTTAAACCGCATCTTCAAGTATAGATTTTGAAAGGTATTGATTTATTATCTTTTTAGATGATGTACTAAAACTGTATGCTGGCTGTGTGAATTAGTTTCTCTGGCCTTCGCCATCCTCTATTAGTCTGAGCGATCTGTATTTCAAATACCTAAATAAAAAGTTGTTGTTCATGCCTAGAAAACTAGCAGTGTTAAAAAATGCAAAGCAAGAATTGTTCATTTCTCTTTAGCATTTACAGCAGTCATGTGTTTTTCTTACAATAATTACATTTTAGCTTTTGTTCTTAGAAACTGTTTGTTATAATCCCAGTTTTGTTAATTACAGCATATGTCTAGAAATGCTGGATTTCTAATGGGGATCATTATCCCCGTTATGAATGGACAGCAGTCATTGTCCATTCTCTGTCTCTAAAGCGCTAGGTATAATCTGTGATCCTGTCTGACACCTATGTAGGCTAATCAACATGTTTGCTTAGTTTGTTAGAGAAGACTTCTCTCCTCTGTTAGAGAAGTTAGACACTGCAGATTTTGGAAGTGATCGCATCATATCCAGCTGTTGTTCCCCCCCCCTTTGCTTTGCTTTGTTTAACATTTAGCCTTATGAAGCATTCTGCATAACTTGAAACCTTTCTTAAGATTCTGTTAGTTGATACTAAGGGAAGGATAGAACTGCATCATGGCTTTGATTGTTTCTAATGGATCCACATGACTACCTGTGATGTGATGGGTTGGAGGGGAGAAGCTTCCAATATTGGTTTGTGCCTGTCTCTGTATGTTGTCTGCACAACTCTCAGTTAAATTTTCTCTGTTTAGTTTTCTTGTTGCACATTTATAGATTCTTAACTGTGGAGTAAAGATGTTCAAGTATAGATTTGACACAGGAGGCCTTGCATTATATAATGCATATTGCCTCTTTGTTTCTAGGTGTTACCTCCAGATGTCTTAACTCGTGTTAGTGAATATATACCAGAAATTGTGGATTTTGTTCAAAGAATTGTAGATAATGGATATGGGTGAGTAAAGATAAGCCATAATTTTCCTTTTATATAGGCTGTATCAGTGTGTGACTATTCAAATACCCCTCTGTGGGTACTTGGCACATAATCTTCCCTAAGACATGCACTAGTGAGATTTTTGTCTGCAAAAAGTTGGAAGATACTGGCTGTGCAACAAAGAATGCTGGACTGTATCCTAACTTTTGCTTATTGAGTGGTGCAAGCAAACTCTTCTGTCCACTCCTCCTTATTTCTCCCTGCATGTGGAATGGTATAATAGGTTTATAATTTATTGCTGTGTGACAACAGGACAGTATTGTTTGATAGTATTGGTTGGGAAAGTGATTTCCAGGAGTGAGATTCCATTTCTACACTGTTGTTCCAGCTCAAATCAGCATGGCACACAGGTATAAGTCTTAACTCTGACCTAGGTCTTGTTAAGACCTAGAACAGTGTTTCTCAACATTTATCCCCCACTGTACCGCTTCACATGGTCCACCTATTGGAAGTACCACTGGACGTAACTGGTGATGATGCCAGTTACTTTTGGATTGGGAGACCAGTCACAATGCAGCAAACACCAATAAGAGGCTCAGGGCAAATGAGAGGGCTTTTGCAAGCACGTGATAAGTTCATGTTGGAGCTCTGCCCAGCGAGCCGAGCCTCCTACTGCTGCTTGTCACATTGTCTTGCTGGTCTTGCTACCAGGTGGCAGGGGTTTGGTGGTCCTGCGAGTATTATTGCAAACCTCCTCAAGTACCACTGGTGGTACAAGTACCACTGGTTGAGAAACACTGGGCTAGAACAATGGGGATTAACACTGTAAATGTAAGGGCACATTTCTGGTCATTTTGTTCTATCTCCTCAGGATACTTTATGTTTGTTGCTAAATACTAGGAGTTAGAAAACATTATTGCTTATTATAGGTTTGAATCTTTCATAGTCCTCCTGGAGACTTTGAAACCCACCATGGGAAGCAGTGGAACCTACTTAAATATAGGAGTAGTAATGTTTTTGAGAGGCTTATTTTGGAGATAATAGAACTTTGGAAAAATTGTGTTTTTTGTCTTTTAGTTATGTATCTAATGGATCTGTGTACTTTGATACTATAAAATTTGATACATCTGAGAAACACTCCTATGCTAAGTTAGTTCCGGAAGCTGTAGGAGATCAAAAGGCACTTCAGGAGGGTGAAGGTAATGCAACTGTTGGTTAATTGCCAGCCAATAATAGAAGCATAGCTTTTTTTAAAAAAAAAAAAAAAAAGGTTTCTGACTATTTCAAGCTATTTCCTTTTGTATTTTCACAGGTGATTTGAGTATCTCAGCAGATCGATTAAATGAGAAGCGTTCTCCAAATGACTTTGCTTTGTGGAAATCCTCTAAACCAGGAGAGCCTTCATGGGATTCTCCTTGGGGGAAAGTAAGGACTGTAGCTTGGTTTGAAAGATCCACCGCATGAACAGAAGGCAGTTCTATTCACATGGGAATCTCTGATTTTTTTCATCTGAAAACTCAGTTTGAAGAGTCCTCCAACCTTTGGAACTAACTAACTCCTGCACTCTCTCAAGGAAGCAGAAGTGCCTCTTGCATGTGCAGCAGGATCTCTAAATCCAAATCACTATTACTGTGGCTCTATGTGGAGTATTCATATACACATTTCAGAACAAATGGGCTACTGTAAAGACAGCTGTAGTCTTTTTTTTTTTTTTAAAGGGGACAATGTCTGTAATGTCAGATGGCTCCCCCTTGTGAAACTAGGTAGTCTACAACACAATATCTAAGGCACCCAGGTCTTAAATATTGCCTGGGGCTTCCTTCAGTCTTGAGTTCCATATCTCATCCAGCCTTTGACATTTGTAATTTTTTCATATTAAAAAAATATTTAATAAACAATTCTGTTATTTCCTTGTAGAAATTGCCATTGATAATATATTTTCCAAGGTCTTAAGCTGTTATGACCCAGAAGCTGTTGTTGGAGATGCTGGTGAAATTCTCCTGACCCAGGCTTGGAAACAAATTCAGGGACTCATTTAAGCCCACATGCAGGGGATGGTGAAATTACTAGCATCTCAAATTCTTTTCAGAGTTGGATTAAAAGCTGCTTGGGGGAAAAATTGCAGATTCTCTCATTTCTTATGTAATGGAGCCCTATGAATCATTATCCCTATTTCCAATGGGCTACGACTTTGTTGAAGAGGAACCAAACATATTTAAGATGTGCCCTGCCAAGGTGAGTATGTAGAAAGGATACTGCCCCCAGTGGAGGATCCTCTGGGTTAGGAGGTCCCCTGTAGTGGGTTGTCTTGTCCACTTTCTAAGGGTTGCCACCTTTCTAAGGGTGCATCTTCTAGATATTTTAAAAAAAATAGCCCTAGAAGCAAGGCATGTACAATTTGTCCACTTCTATTCTCTGACACTGTTTAAAGGACTGCCTTCTCCAAAAGAGGGAGAGTTGGGGATCTTCTGAATCAGAGGGTAGCCAACGGTCTTCTTCTTGCTTTTCCATTTTTTGTAGAAGACTTCTTGCTTCTGACACTGTTTTGAAAGGATGTGTAAAAAGGGCCAAGTGAGGAAGGAGATGATCCCCACGGGGACCCTTTGGGTCAGTGTTCCCTGTGGTGGTTGTTCTTCCCTCCAACTCCCTTTCCCAGTGTGCATTCTTTAAAAAAGCCTTAGAGACAAGGAGCAGAGAATTGCCTCCAAGATTTTTTTTTTAAAAGGTGGGCACCCTACTCAAATAGGAAGAATGCACTCCTTTAAAGAGGCCTTTTTGCTAAACAATTGAGATGTTTCCTTTGCTTTTCAAGAAACTGTTTTCCAAGTCTCAGATTGGCTCAGATAAAGAATAAGAGAGAATGTAATAATTTTGCAAGTAATACAGAAAAAATATTTTCTATAGTGCTTGTTTTACAAAAAGCATTCACCTGTGCAGTTAACCGTTTCAGGCATCTGTCATGAGTTTTGTCATCTTGATATTCTTTCAGACAACTTAGTATGTTGCTTTTAATTAAATACTTTTGAGTAATCTGATCCTGTTTAATCAGGCTATGGTTGGGGAACCCTTGCACTCAATCCCTCAATAGCAAAACATACGCAATTAAGTTCAGGCCCCAAGATAGAAATTCTGCATTTAAGAAGTACTTTACTATTTAATATTAAGACTAACATTAATATTAACAAATATTCACTTATAGGATTTAATAATAAGATAAAGTATTAATGTTTGTACCCTAATAATGTGAGGTATCCTATTTTATTTCTAAATAGGGCCGTCCAGGATGGCACATCGAATGTTCTGCAATGGCTGGATCCATTCTAGGAGAGTCAATGGACATTCATGGAGGAGGCTTTGACCTTCGATTCCCTCACCATGACAATGAGTTAGCACAGTCTGAAGTAAGTGATATATTCACTTAACATATTCTAATTCCTATTGGAGAATAGTTCACATGGTTCTAACTTGCAGAAAAATCTCCAGCTAATATTTCAAAGAACAGAGAAGAAGAGATTGAATGAAATAGTTTCCGGTGACTGTTAAAAACATTTGGCAACATTTTTCTTTGTTTTCAGTTTAGGGATTTGTACAATTGTGCCACTGTGACTGCTGTAAGTTACCTTATGTTCTCCTAGTGATAATAAATAACGATACTTTTAAAGGTCTTCGGTTTCAGCAATTTTATAGGTTCTTTAAAAGTATCATCTCAAGAAATGCTGACACTGTTACATGTTCAACCATGATTTCATCCCTGACTGACTAGGTGAGAGGGAGGACAGGGTGCTGAGGGCAGGCCAGAGTAACTGGGTTATTATGTCACTACAACTTGGACGACTGTCCGTTGCTCTGGAGCTGACTGAAAAGGTACATATTTATCTTTTTGATTCTTGAGAGAGATATGTGTGCCTCCAGTTTTGATCCAGATGTCCAAAGTTTGGGAAATACTGACTTTTGGAAGTAAATTGTTTCAGCTGCAATGTGTTTACAAGTACACATATCTTATTGTGCACATCATCTTATTGTGCATCATGTTTCTCCATTCAGAAATGAAGAGAGTGTGAAGATAGGCGATAAAGGATATTTTTCCTCTTCATATTGCTACAATCTGGATGTTCATATTAACATTTTCCAAGATATCAATACACCAAAAGTAAAAGTTCAAGGAAATGTCTGCAGTAGAACAATGGCACCCGCTAACATACTGCAGACATTTGCCTATAAGTCGATCTCATACATGTCAAGGGCAGCTTTGAACCAAAATCATGGCATTTTCTATGACCCTCAGATAAGCTGGGGTTAAAACAGGGTGTGTGTGAAATTCTTTGAAAATGACTTATCAGGAATTGTTCTGAGGCAACAGCGAAAAGAAATAAAAGGAGGCATTTTACCTTCTTCAAATAGTAAGGGAAATGAAGGTGCTTATGGGAGTTGTAGGCTTTATGAGGAGTAGAGTGCTGCACTTCCATAGCAGCAACCCTCATATATACAATTCCCATAAGTGCCTTTACTTTTCTTCCTATTTGGAGAAGCTAAATGGCTACTGTTTTTTTGTTGCTGCCTCTGAATAAATCCTGGTAAATAAAATCACTCCTTTTTTCCCTCTCACCCCCTGTGTGCCTTGCCTCTCAGCCCAGTCCCCTCCCCCCACCTTTCAAAACTGCATTGATCTGTGTATAAGTTGACCCAGGTTTTCAGGGTTAATCTTTTGGGCTTAAGTTTGTTGACTTATACACAAGTATATATGGTAGTTCTCTATTAATTGATCATTTTTAAGCCTCTAAGCAAGATTACTTGAACTCTTCCAGAGAAGAAAGGTTTCTGTTCTCATTTGTGAGTTTAAAAGCATTGGTTAGATATCTGTATTAAATGTTGCCAAAACTCTTCTCAGTGAAAACATAGGTTGAAGAAAGAAAAAGGAAAAACTTATCCCCATGTCTTTTTACAGGCATACTTTGAAAATGATTGCTGGGTTCGCTATTTCTTACACACTGGACACTTGACAATAGCTGGTTGCAAAATGTCAAAATCTTTGAAAAACTTCATTACTATAAAAGATGCACTGAAAAATCATACAGGTAAGATCTTTATTTTATTGGGGAAGGCACACTTTCTAGTATTTCATTTTTTTTTGAACCACTGATTCCCAACCTGTGGTCCATGAGACCCTGAGAAGTGGTCCACGAGGTCTCAAAAGAAAATCATCTTTGATCCTTTTCAATGTCTGATCATGCAAGCAATCTCCCATGGACCACCAGAGAGGGCAGAGAATGAACTGCCTGCAGCTGGCACTGAAGTGTCGGTTGCGGCTGTGGACGGTCTGTCCTCTGCCATCTCTGGTAGCCCATGGGGAAGTGTTCGCTCAGGAGTCACTTCCTCACAGACCGCTGAAGAGGATGGAGAACAGACAACCCTCAGCTGCCAGCAAAAGCAGCAACCCACACCTTCTCTAGAAAGAATAAATCTAATAAATCTCTAATTATTACAAATTTAATTGTGTTTTTCATATGTGCAGGCATGGGGGGGGGGTTGCATGTGGTCCATGACAATTCCAATTTTTGCCTCAGTGGTCCGCGGGCTCCTAAAGGTTGGGAACCACTATTTTAAACTAAACTAGGAAGAAAGTAGCCATTATGTCATTGATTTTATACTTTATTTTCATTCATACTTTATTGAATACCCTGTTTCTCTTCTATTTTTTTTTGGCCATTTTTCCTTTTCTTTGGACACTTCTAACTCCCCAAAAGCTCCTGTGCAGGTTCAGCATTTTTAGAGCTGCTGTAAAATTCTCTTGCAGAATTCTGGTTTTTTGATCACTAGCCACATATATTTATGGATTTAAAAAAAATTATTGCCTGACTGGGGAAACTATTCTGCCTAGCAATAGGCCACCCCTGCCAATTGTTAAGGAAACCTAACTGTCCAGGACTAAAGGGTGGAATGGTGAATCCAGGTGGGTTCCTCTTCTCCAATCAGGGAGCTTGATGACATAATCAAACCTAGATTTTTTTCAAAGACCAATCACAGGGGTGCTCGGGTGTTAGAGAATCCAGTACTGGAGCACAGAAGGCACCCACTTACTCTCCAGCAAATGCAGGAACTGAGAATTCTTGGGACAATATAAGTTAGTGCTAAGGACCATATTTCTAGCTACACACATTCAGGGATATTAATTTTCTTTCTTTTGTTACTCTTTTACTCCAAAATGAACATAAGAACAGCCCCACTGGTTCAGGCCATATGCCCATCTAGTCCAGCTTCCTGTATCTCACAGTGGCCCACCAAATGTCCCAGGGAAACCTCACAAACTTGCAAACCTCACTAGTTAGCAATGCAGTTAGCGTGTTGGGGGGCTTTAGAACTCCAGCCCCATCTGCTGATGCTACTGATTACTGCATCCATTTGATCTAGCTTGTGCTTTCCAACCAAGTTCAGGCATTTTCCATCAGCCTGCTAATATTTTTCTACCCACCCTTCCCCCTTTGAATACCTTCAATGTAAAAATCCAAAAGTAGATTTTTAATACATTTTTACTCTTACCTGCCTACTCCACGTCACAGATAATCCAGTGGCCTGTCACATCCCTGAGGGCTAGCAGAAGCTACTGTGGCTTTAATAAGAATCCCTGGGTCCCAGCGTTTGCCGGGGAGGGTTCCCCCCTCCGACAGCCCCTCTCTGCCTGGTTCTCTGTGTCCTGGGATGGTGGCAGCAGACATAAACTACCAAGATTCTTGTTCAGCTGCTGATTCAGTAAAGGGAAAGCAGGGAGCAGAAGGACTGTGTGCATGCTAACCTCTACACGCTACTCCCATCAATTATCCTGACCTCTCCTGGGTCCTTTTTCCTGACAACCTCTTGTATGTTGCTTGATTAAAAGTGAGAGACAGTTGTATTATTTTCTTTTTATCTTGTAATTGGCGTTTTGCTTTTTATGTTAGTTGTATACTGTGCTGCACTAGACTTTTTTTAAAAAACTTTGAACAGCTCGGCAGTTACGACTGGCTTTTCTCATGCATTCCTGGAAGGATACGTTAGACTATTCAAACAACACCATGGAGTCTGCTATTCAGTATGAGAAGTTCATGAATGTAAGTGATCTTCCCCACTTCACATTTTTATGCTGTTCAGATATTGGAACCTAATGCGGAAAAATACCAGGTGTTCTGTTCTGCTGGTCTCATGGGAAATTAAGGTCCCATATAGATATATAATTTTCAAGTGTCACTGCAATCTAATTGAGTGCATAGGGTTTGGGGCTTTAATACAGAACAGTGTTTCCCAAACTGTGGGTTGTGACCTGTTTATTGGTTGTTCATGAAACTGAAACTGACAAGCTGATAGCTGACTAGGAAAATGTGAAACAGAGCTATGTTAGTAGGCAAACTTGACTCAGTCCACTTTGAAAGGCAGGCTGAAAAGAATGCAGTGCCACCAGAATGGTCCCAAACTGATGAACGCAGGCCCCTAAAACCACTTGAGAAGTTGTGTCCGTCCGTCCCCGGCTGACAAGGGAAATGTATTGAGCCCTATGGAAATGGAGTGGCACATGTGTGTTTACTCATGAGTCGGCGAATATGCCTCAGCTCCTTTCAAAGACCAGGCAAAAGGGAATGCAAGGCCACCAAAATGGTCCCAATCTGATGAATGTGGATCTCAGTAAATGCTCCAGAAGGCACCTTCTCCCACCATAGTAAAAAGAATTAAAACATAGGCTTGAGCAGCTGGTAAGGTTAAACTGTTGTTGGTATTTGTAGTCTTGTAAAACTAGGTGAATCCCGATAGAGTGCCATCTTAAAGAGTGGGTCCTGGAGCTAAAAAGTATGGGAACCACTGACATCAACAATCCTCTATGTCATAGAATGTGGATTTGAATCCCAATTTAATTGTGAACTTGCAGCACCATTTTGTGCATGCTTACTTGGAAATAAATTTTTTGTGTCCAGTGGAACCTACTGCCTGGTAAGCTATGTTTAGCACTGCACTCTTGGCATTGCAGATTACATTTTAGAAGGTGTTCCTTTCTCCTGGGTCTCCCCCCCCCCATTGTGCACCTCTTTCCCCCTCCCTAGAAAGGAGGCAGCCCTACATATTGATTGCTCTTTTCAGAAATCATATTTTCATTCTCTGAAGTCTCCAGCGGAGCTCAGTGACAAGCTCTATAACATGTGCTGCTCTTTTACATTCACAGGTTGTGATATGGTATAAAGCAGGTCTATACAATCTGTCCCAGCAGGCCAAATACTGCTCACTAATCTTCTTATCTTTGCTTCTTGTCTGGACTGGCAAAAGTGTGGAGTTGCTAGGCACTTTGCAGATGAAAATGCATGGCTGGTAGACCACAAATTAGATAATAAAGTCCAAATTGGTGCTTTACCTGGCTCTTAAAGCACCAGTACCTTCCAATTTACCATGTAAATTGCCTAGGATAGCCGCCAATAGTTTGCATGTAACCAAAACTACTGCTAGGAACAGATTTTAAGCTAACAAAGGTGAATTCTTGAGCCGCACTTACTTCAGTCTGTCTTTGCCTGACAAACAACATGCTATAGATTGGAAATCTGTTATTTTAAATGGCAGAAGTTGGTTCATATTTGGAAATTTTAACTTCCAAATACTGTTGGTAGATAGACCCACAGCTTCCTGTTACTATGCAATTCCTGTGCAAACAGTGGTGATATATGATATGTTTATCTTTGTGTAATGAATCATTTAGCTCATCAGAAAAAATGCTTAATCAAGTTATTTTGGGATCAGAGTTAACAAACCAGAGTTGGTCTGTTATACTAATTTCTTGGTAGATCAAGGTTTTGGGTTTACGTAGACCAGTTTTTCAAAGGTCAGTTATTTGCTTGCTGATTCTCACATACCCCAAGATTCATTTATGCTATATTTGAAACAGTATCATCATAGCAAGCCCCATGGATCAGTGGAAGCTTATAAAAGTCTTTTTTTGTGGAAAGATTCACCTCCAGGTTATTCTTCAGACTTGAATGAACAGTGGGGGAGGGAAGTAGGATGTATAACAGTTGTAGGTCACCATTATGTTATTTTTGTCTGAAACTTGTAGTGAGGTCTTGAATTTGATGGATTGCAAACATCAATAGCTTTTTTGTTGATGTCTCATATCATGTTATGCCAAGTCACAGTCTAGACAAAAGGCAGCTTGATAGCAGGTAATAGAAAACTTGCTTTTCTTGGCAGAAATTGGGTAGATCTTGTTCTAGTCTGAAAGTGTGTCTGATATGAGTATTGAAATGGCTAACAAGTTAGTATACTTTGCAACAAGAAGACTTCAGATTGTGGGCTCTTTCCTCCCCCTTCTAGGAGTTCTTTTTAAATGTGAAGGATATCCTTCGGGCTCCTGCTGGTGTGACAGGCCAGTTTGAAAAATGGGAAAACCAGGAAATAGAGCTGAATAAAAGGTGAGTGAGATCAGTTTTGTGTTGTGTTTTTCTTTTTTCATGAATAGACATTTGTATATTCATGGTAATGGATCCCATTTTTCAAACTGGCATTTCCTTTTGGTGCAGAGTCCTGATAATGTTGTCAAGAAATACAAGTTTTCTCCCAAGTCTCAATCACGTTCTAATTCACATAGCAACCAGATCACTTATGGCACAGATCATACGTAGATACTTTCACTTGCTTTCTTACCACTTTCCTTTTTTGGGAGGTTCTTGCATCCAGCCTGTTTTCACTTACCCTATGCTCTCAACTCTCCGTGTAGTCATGCACATGTATATCATGTAGTCATTACTGCAAAACTTGTACCTTGCTTTGCTCACCCAGGTGACACTTAAAGCAACTGTCACCAAAAACTAACAAAAGATACAGAAATGTAGTTTAAACCCAAAACTCAAACTCCCACATACACAAAATACATAGTTGTTTCTTCCTTAAGCCGTGAGATCTCCTTGGAAAGCTTACTTACTCTGTTTATGCCCTGGAGCAAGCCTGAAATGAGAGAATGAAGGTGCTGTTCCCTCGATCATCTCGATTCCCATGTGCCTTTCCTACTGTGAGAGTTTAGTTTCTAAAGAGACAGTATGTATTTTTGAATTTAAGGAAGTTTTCACTATACTCAGTGTTGACTTTATGTGTTGATCTTGGAATGTAACCTTCACGCATAAGATACAGGCCTACTTTATAGTAGATGCTATATAGTAAAAAATCTAAATACACGTAATTCTTAGTCTTCTATTAACTTCATGAAGCTTATGCTCATCCCTGTTGAATTTTGCATTGCTTGAGATCCTTTAATTCAAGGTGCCAGGGATGGAACCCGGGCCCTTACATATGCAAAACCTGCATAAGATAATTAAGCCATTCCACGTAGCTGTTTTTAATAAATGAAAAATACAAATGTGCATTGTGACTTTTCATAGCTTCACAATGGCTGTCTGATAATACATTGTCTCATGTTGTGTTCGCCAACAGGAATCATTGTGGCAGAGCATTAGGCATGTGTCAGAATTAAAATTTTAACCAATTGCAGAAGTTATGCCTTGTCATATATGTTTAACCATCTATTCTTACCAGAACAAGAAATGGAATCAATGTTTTTGTGAGCTCATGAATAGGGCCTTTCTTGGTGTCCATCATTTCATTTTTTACCATAGCAAAGAAAATGCTAAGTTGCTTCTTGTTCCTGTAATTCATGTAATAAAGGAGTTTTTGATCCATATGGTTCACAAATGACAAGCAATTTTTTTATTCTTCCCTCCGGCTAGTTTTCAAGATAAGAAGGTAGCGGTCCATGAAGCATTGTGTGATAACATTGATACACGCACAGTTTTGGAAGAAATGCGGTCACTAGTCAGTCACTCTAATTCCTATATTGCTGCAAAGAAGAGTGCCAGACAGACACCCAATAGAATGCTGCTGGAAAATATAAGTGTCTATCTTACCCAGATGTTCAAGGTATGGGCTTTTGAGCAAAGCTTTTCCCTGTGTTTTCAGACTGCCACAGGACTGTGTGTCAGCATTTTCATTGTTTAGAACTTGTAGACTGTATGTGGTTAGAAAGAAAATTGCAACAGAATTTTAGCTTGTTTTAAAATTCTAGTTTTCCAGACATGAATCAAGATCACCTAGCATTGCTATGCAGATTTGATAAAAAATAGTGACTACTTAGAAGTATCTCTAATTGAATGGGATTTACTCCCAGGAAAGTGTATAAGATTGCAGCCTTAGTAGCCTATAATTCTAGGATACCTCACATTAAACAATGCCAGCACTTGCTGGTAAAGGTAATCTCTTACTTCAGAGTGCAGCTCCAGCCCAACCCAGAAGTTTTCCCTTCCTGTAAGAGCCCAGTAAAGGTTTGGGAAACCTGTGCCTTGGCTAGACCATTGCAGACTTTGCAGGTGGGACTTGATAGGCTGAATGAATTGAGACCTATTCATGACCTAGCTCGGCTTCCACCTACAAGGACAAATGCTGAATACAAGATGAGCAGAAGTGGGGTTAGTGCACGCATCATTGGTGTGTGGTGGGGATAGCTCATGTGTTTTTTACTAAGCCTGTCATATTTGTTTTCCCTAGGAAACACCTGAATAAGGTTTAAGTTGTAGTCTTAAGATATTTAGGTCAAAGGAAGATAATTGAAAATGATGCAGTGTCATAGGTTTGGAGCTTTCCCTTGAACGCATGGGTGAGAGTTGTCTTCCAGCTATTTAGACTTATGAGGATGCCCCCTGCACTCAGTGCTTTAAGAGGAGGCCACCCAGTGTGTTCTCACACCACCCACATCATGATGTGAGCCATGATGCTAGCCCACCACCTCTCATGATATTGTTCATCCAGTCTGTCTTATTCTTGAATCAAAACTTGCTCTCCTGGACTAACAAAATGGCAGGATGACTCAAACTTCATTCACATCCTTTTGTGTGTGTGTGTGTGTGTGTGTGTGTGTGTGTGTGTGTGTGTGTGTGTGTGTGTGTGTATATATATATATATATATATATATATATATATATATATATATATATATATATATAGTGTATGTATATATATAGTGTATGTATATTTGTTTCTCTTGTATAGGTGTTTGGCGCTATAGAAAATGATGAGGCTATTGGCTTCCCTGTTGGCGGAAGTGGCCACAATATAAATGTAAGTAGAGGGGGGGAAATATGGTTGTGGTGATTTTAAAATCTAATTCTATTTATGATTCTAAATTATTGCAGTGGTTTCCCATCTGTGTGCTGTAGTGTACTCATAGGGGTGCTGCATAGCCTTTTATTCGTGGCTTGCTGGGCCAAGGTTTCACACAAGATTTTGGCCAGGTGAGCAAGGAAGAAGCGGCTGCACTGTGCCCCTGCGAATACAAAGAGCACTGTGGGTGCTGTGAGTTTGGGAACTGCTGGATTATTGAATTACAAAAAATATTGAAACAAGCCAAATTCTGTACCCTTTAGAAACAAGTAATTCTGAAGTAAATAGAACTGAATTCAGCAGAGTCATTCCAATTGTACTTGCATGTGAGAACATTGATGTTGAGATTCTTTGGGTTTCTAGTCTTGTGACATGGAAACACCACTGTGATATGGTTGTAGTAAGGTCAACTTTTGTTTTAAAAAGATTGCTGAAATGTTTCATTGAAAGTACACAGGTACAAATATCTGCATGAACCGAATTGGAACTGCAGAAGTAAAACAAATACAGTTTGAGTATTGTAGAGGATTTCAGAAGGGCACTGTGACATCTATAAACTCCAGTTTTCTCTGTCTTCTCTAATACCTACATCCTGGGACAGTGCTACCTCTCATTTAAGATCAAGGGGGCCCTTCATAGTAATGTGCGCTGCTGTGTAAGATCACTCTTTGTCAGAGAGGAGAAAGTAAGACCATAGATGAAATACCAGAAGGCTACCCTGCCCTTTCTGACTTGGGTCCGACCACCTGTCCCTGTGGTTTGTCGAGGCTTGATAAGGCCTTTTCTGGCTACTGCATAAGAAACCCATGGATGGTAGAGCTTGGGGGAAAAAATGGTAGTGGGATGAAGTGGTTTGAAAAACAGCTAATTGCCAAAATATTTTGTTCTATAGATGGAATCTGCAATAATGCCATACCTTCAGGTTTTGTCTGAGTTCAGAGAAGGTGTACGGCAAATTGCCAGAGAAAAGAAAGGTGAGGTTAAGTTTTATGTATATTTACAAACATAAATGGACAAACTACTTACAAATGTTTATGCCTCATTTGTACCATTACAACTAGACCTTTTTTGTTTGTTTGTTTTTAAAGAAAATTTTATTTATACTTTTGGGCCAAATAGCACTTACTGCTATTGAAACCAGTTGAATCCAGTCTTCAGTGTTTTGACAGAAAAATATCTGTTATTCTTTCTTTGGAAAATAAGTATAATTTTTTAAAAGCTTACTGCACAGAAGTAACTTCACTGTTGTGTATCAGGAGTTATCTTCCTCAGTTACTCTTCTAGAAGCATATTTATGAAGAAAGAAAAAGAGACTCAAAAGTTGTGTTCCCTTACCACTGGCTCTATGTCTCTTTCCTGGTCCCTCTATCAGCCAGCAGGTGGCACTAGCTTAAAGTTGCTGCTCTTAATTGCCAGGTCAGTTAATAATAATTTTCATCCAGGGCTTATTCTTGCAAACTGACCTGGAAAGTATGGCAGTCACCTAGTTGGAAGAAGTGAGAGGGGAGGGTGGTCTTCCCTAGATTTGTCTTCCAGGTTTCTGTGTGCTGTAGCAACCAAGGCTTAAGAACATAAGAACATAAGAACAGCCCCACTGGATCAGGCCATAGGCCCATCTAGTCCAGCTTCCTGTATCTCACAGCGGCCCACCAAATGCCCCAGGGAGCACACCAGATAACAAGAGACCTCATCCTGGTGCCCTCCCCTGCATCTGGCATTCTGACATAGCCCATTTCTAAAATCAGGAGGTTGCGCAAACACAAGGCTTCAGGAGTAAGGAGGTGGAATTGCAGTACTATTGTAATTCCATCTTCCAAACCAGGTGCCCTGTCAAGCGTTTGTACCTAGTATTGAATAGGTAAGACAAGGCTGAGATTTTGTTGGTGAAAGCCCCCCACCCCACTACCCAACAGTCTCCCTGCCTGAGCTAGCCATGGTGGTCTCATTGTGAATTTGGAGTCAATTAGTTCATCTGTGTTGGTTCTGTCCAAGTGCAATTCAAATTTCTGGCTTTAACCTTTAAACCCTGAATGGCTTAAGTATATAAAAGACTGCCTCCCCCTTATTAAACTGCCAATTCCCTGAGATCATTTCATAGGGCTCTTCTGCACTTTTCATTGCTAGCAGAAATATGTGTGGCAGTGATATGAGGGAGGATCCTCTCTGCTGGGGCACCCAAGTTGTGAACCTCCCTGTGCCAGCATGTGAGGTCAGTTCCATCTTTGTTGTCATTTTGGAGCTGGCTGAAAACTTTCCTCGGCCTCTAATTTGTGAAATTGCGGTTTGAACTGCTGGGCTGCAGCATTGTGTATGGTGGTCTCTCTGTTTAAGTTTGCTGCTGTTGCTTTTGTTAAGGTGTTGTGATTTCACTTTATTTTATCATAAGCTGACTTGAGCACCTCCCTGATGGGAGGAGAAATAAAGGAAATAAACCTTTTAACTGAATAAATATTTGTCTGTGTACATGGAGGCAGAATTGATGTTGGCACATATGATTTCCCCCTCCCCTTTGCAGTAGTGAGGTACAAATATAATAAAAGACAAAGGGCCTTATACAGCCTTTGTTATTATCTTCCCCCAAACTCCTGAGCTGAGAGAAAGAGACTCTCTCCTTGCCTGTAAGAATTACACAGCTTCATCATTTATATTCACAAAACCTTTTTTTCCAAGAGAATTAGAATCCCAACAAAGTGCCCATTCAAATATTGTTGACCAAGCTTTTTCTCTCCCCTGCTATATATAAGAAGGCCCTTAATTGTGGGATATTAAAATGCTATGCAAGTAAAAGTTCTCCTGTCCATTGTACAAGATGAGCAGATATTAGAAACCCTGGGAGCACAGGTCATTCTAAGCAAGGAGTCAATTTACTTTTTGAATGAGCTAGTGATAATGTGGGGTGAAAGGAAAGGACAAAAAGTATTTAATAGCTGTACATTGAAAAGAAGCTGCTCCAACTGAAGTAATGCCAGGAAACTTCAGTGGGTTTTCAGCTCTTTCCTTTGAGCTGAAGAACTTGACATCACAAACCCTTCGACTACTTGGGTGCAGTGACAGAGGGCCATATACTACTCTGCTACATACATAGTATTCACTGCAATACCTCCGATACAAAGTCCAAAGAAGTAATGGACTGCTCAACCAGATGCTCTGCAAACTCTTTTCCACGTGCGCATTTGAAGAACATGTGGAAGAATGTGAAGGACATGCTCCAAATCTTGGAACTTTAATAATAATAATAATAATAATAATAATAATAATAATAATAGGTATTTATATACCGCCTTTTTTGGTCTTTATTCAAGACTTTATTCAAGGCGGTTTACATAGGCAGGCTTTATTTAAATCCCTTATTAAATAGGGATTTTTACAATTTGAAAGAAGGTTTTTTCTTTCAAGAACCACTACCTTAAGGATTCCTTTTGTCGCTTCTTATTTCTACTTTAGAGGTAATATTTTTCAAAGTGATTGCTAGGAAGGACTTCAGATACATTGGAATTGATTTGACTGGAGAGCAGAAGCATCCCCATTTTTATTGCCGTACACAGTAAGGAATTATTTCCAGCTTCATTTTTGACCAGGTGTGAAGCTTGAGATACGTCAATCAAGACCAAATCAGCTGTCAGTCTTACAACTATCATCCTGAATTAATGCCTTTGTCTTGATTTTGTTATGAATTTGGGTACCAGAAATGGACCCTGTTGGCAGGGGACTTGTTTTCATGCAATCTATGAGTATCTTATTAAGAGTAGATACATGCTACTACAGGATTCTGTTCCTTTTAGTTGGTAGTATTGTTGAGATAATACATGTTCTGACTTTGCTTCCCAACCCTTTAGTTGCCTTAGCTCAGTTCAGCAACAGCAGTTCCTTCCAGTTGGTGTGTGTTGGAAATCCAAGCTAGCCACAAATGTTTTGGCTACACTCCATTAAGCCCATTTATGTACATGCAAGGAATTGTGTGAATGCAGCCAGGTTTAAAAAGAAAAAAGAATCTTGATATACCCCTCCCCCCCCCATGTTGTACCTACCACTAACTGTTTTTGGGTGGAAGGGGAGAGAAATCCCTCATGGTTCAGAAGCATCTGGTAGATCAGTTGGAGGAAGCCTGTGCATGCTGTGCTGAAACAGATACAAAAAGCTTGGCTGTTCACATGCATTTGGCACATGTTCGTCTCTGGATGTTTGCCATTCTCGCTGAAAGCCTCCGTCTTTGGCCTTCCTCTGAAAGCACACAGTTGGCACACAGCCGTCTGAACAAGGCCACAATATTAACTCTTCAAAAAAGGTATTAGATGTTCTTTTCCTACAATATGTTTTGGTGTACACATTTCTCATTCTCCACCCCAAATGGCAATTTTTCTTGCTGCTGATGTTTAATTATTCATAGTTCCACATTGGTAAATATTTATACCTTGGGCAGGCATCACTGCAAAGTATTCCTGCCTTGCTGAAATGTCCACATTTTTCTTTCCTGTTTATGTCCTGTTCATATATTTTATATATATAATATCAGGTATGTTAATCTTTCATTGGTCTTCTACCAAGATGAGAATATCCACATTGGAAGAAAAGTGATTTTAAATTGCTACAGATTAACAAAGTGGATGTTTCCACAGATGAGGGCGGGGGAAAGTGCTGGATAAGAGCCAGTTCACAAGAACACTTCTCATTCACAATACTTAAAACATTTTTAGCTGCCTTTCCATAGGTCAAAGTGGCTTACAGTGAATGTAAAAACAGATAAAATGGCAATCTTGGAAAAAGAATGTCAGCAAATTAGCCAACCAGATTAAAAATAAGGTGAAAGTTATGCTTTCCAACCCCTCTTATAAACCAGCAAGGAGGGGGAAGCACATACCTTTGGGGACAAGATTGTTTCACAGCCTTGGAGCAACTGATGTCAGGGACCTGCTTCTAGCACCAGCTGTTCTTATGCCATAAAGCCCAGCTTGATTAGAGGTTCAAAATTGACATGGGGCTGATAAGAGATTTGGAGGGTTCAGGCTATAATAATAATAACTAGGTGTTTATATACAGCCTTTCTAGTCTTCGGATTACTCCTCTGACTTTATTCAAGGCGGTTTACATAGGCAGGCATATCCAAATTCCTCAAGGGATTTTTACAATCATAAAGGTTCTCTCTCTTTCAAGAACCAATAACATTTCAGAATGGATCTTCCTGGTTTGGTCTCACTTCTGGCCTCCAGTTCTCCCATGCAGGCTGACAAGCAGCTCCATCTCTCACATGGAGGGCAACCAAGACGCTTCTTGCTCACACCAAGAACAGGTGGAATCACTCAGCTCGGCTTGTCAGCTGCTTCAAGATCTCGCCATTCTCAGCCGTTCAGGGAGCTGCCAGTGTCCTTGAACCGGCAACCTTCTGATGTTATCTTCGGGCTAATGGAGGCTCTACCCTCTAGACCAGACCTCCTGCCCAGCTATGAACAGCTTTACAGGTTAAAACCAGCACCTTGAACTGAACTTAGGATATATTAGGAGTTTAACAATAGGTCAAGTTGCCTTCAAGGGCACCCCCACGTCCGATGCATTACATTCACTAGGATCCCAAATTACAGACATCTGAGTTACTACCTCATCAACACTTGCATGTTGGCACAATCCATCCATTGTGGTGCTTTTGCACAGGCCCAATAACTCTGGACCAGCAAGAACTGCCTGTTTCAACCTACATATGTTCCAACTTCCAGACAAACCTTTGGAAGAAAACCAGTATGTATATTGGGGACTCAGTGTAGTTAGGCTTGGAGGTACTAAAAGTATGGCTTAGCATAGTGAGAATGTCTCCTGTAATAATGTGCTATGAATGGACATTAAAGAAGGACCCATTCTCAATGCAAAATTGAGTGATGGTTTTACCTGAAAGTCATTGAAATTTGTATAATTCTGAATACAGCCTGCTTAGAATTGTGCTGACCGAAATAATATCACATGTATAAGTTTCCAGGATCTTGAGTAGGTATGTTTGCCAGAATCCCTGGACCGATAGAGCTGCTGTCAGTCAGAGGAGGCAGCCCTGAATTTACAAGAGCAGTCCTTAGAATAAGGCAGCTCCTTGTATATACTGCCTTCTCAGTTTGTGGCTTGTTCAGTTTGTGCTCATCGTTCTTCTTACAGTACAGAGATTTGCATAGTAAATGCCATCTGCCCAAAAGAGAGAGCAGCTTTTTGCCCCATGAAATATTAATGAATGTTTTCATTTCTCATAAAGGCCCTCGTTAGCTATGAAACCAAGGAAGACATTTCATTGTAATTGATGTCAACTGATCAGTTTTTATATTTGAAATTGTAGTGTTTGAAGTTCTGCAACTTTGTGATGCACTTCGAGATGATGTCCTTCCTGAGCATGGAGTTCGTTTTGAAGATCATGAGGGTAATTATATTGTGCATTCAGTATGAAATCCAGTGGACTCGGATTCTAGTTCAACATCTCGGTTGTATTGGGCAAGTCACTATCTCTTGGCCTCAGGTTCCCATTTGAAAAACAGGAGGCTAATGATGTGTCCCCAAGATGCAGTTGTCAGCAGAATATAAAAGTTTGTTGAGTACTTTGGACATGAACAGCTGTAGTGCTAAACCCACTGATCTGGAAATTATAAGTGTCAAGGAAATAAGTAGGATTTTTTCTTGAGTAAATATGGTAAGAATTGAGATTTAAAATAGAAATAGCAGGAAGCTGCACAAAACAATTCTAAAGAAAATATCAGCCAACACACTTAACTGAGATCATGCTACCATGCAGTGCATACAATTTTTAAATTATCATGTTTATTTAAAGGTACATTTATACCTGCTTATGTACATCATTGGGCTGGATAATAAGAGTAGTTAAATATTTAATTTATCCACTCTCTGTCTTTGTTGTTGCTGTTAAGGACTCCCAACTGTGGTCAAGCTGGTGGACAGAGAGACCTTGCTAAAAGAAAGAGAAGAAAAGAAAAAGGTTCTATGCTACCTTTTTAATGTCTTGTTGTTTTATTTTGATTTTTACTAACTGGCTTTGCCTGTTTCCCCAATGCTTTGTCAAATAGCACTGGGGATGGTTCAGCACATATGCACATGGACTGGGAAGTGTAGAAATATAACCATGTGTCTTAGCCCCTGCATTTGTCCTATTTCATGTTCTTGACTGGGAGCCTTGGACTTAACAGGTTGTACCTTCTATGTAGGGGCTCCAGTGTCTTGTGACGAGCACACAATCACAAAACTCCCAAGCCTCTTGCACAGCTAATATGTCATCTCCCTCCTTTGTTTCTTAAAAAAAAAGACCATGTAAGTTTTCACACTTCCAAAAATATATCATTCTAGACCAGGGGTTCCCAAACCCTGGCCCTGGGCACTTGCGACCCTCAAGGCCTTTCAGTGCAGCCCTCAGGGAGCCCCCAGTCTCCAGTGAGCCTCTGGCACTCCGGAGATTTGTTGGAGCCCGCACTGGCCCGATGCAGCTGCTCTCAGCGTGAGGGCAACTGTTTGACCTCTTGCATGAGCTGTGGAATGAGGGCTTCCTCCACTGCTTTACTGTTTCACGTCTGTGATGCAGTAGCAGCAGCAAAGGAAAGGCCAGCCTTGCTTTGTGCAACGCCTTTTATAGGCCTTGAGCTATTTCAAGCCCTTCATTCATTCGTATAAGTTCATCTTTAATATATTCATTTATGTAAACTTATGTAAATTTATTCAAATTTTAAATGTAAATTAATTCTTTTTTCCCTGGCCCCTGACACAGTGTCAGAGAGATGATGTGGCCCTCCTGCCAAAAACTTTGGACACCCCTGTTCTAGACAAGTAAAATATAAATGTATAGTTCTTTAATGTAGTCCTCAGTGAAGGTGGTTACTTTAAAAAGTAACATTTTTCATAGGAAAACATGGCAGATCCTAATTTGGCACACACCCTCCAAGCTGAGGGTTGTATCAGAAGGAGCTGTTTGCATTTATGGGGGAACACAAAGTGGGGGAGGGGCAACTTCTTTCTTTTATCCCACATCTCCCGTGCTCCCCCCAGTATCTGTTCGTGAGGCTTGAGGGAACCTCAACAACAGTTTTTTCAAAAGGTGCAAGAGGCTGCAGAAGAAAGGGAAGGTCAGAGAATATTCCCACTCCCCCTTGTGCAAATGCAGTTACCTCCACAAGCAGAAGAAATGCTTTAGGATACACCTCTTAGTGTATTCTGGCATAAATCTTAATTATTTGTATACCATTAGTGAAACAATATTTGTTTGTTGCATTGTGGTTTGTATACTTGAGAATTACATTCAGGGCTAATGGGTGTAATGCCCATTGGAGTGCCAAGGACTACTTGTACTAGGTAGAACTGTCTAGGAGTAACCATGAATAAAATTCTGTTGTATAAAGCAGGGGTGGGCAAACATTTTGGCAGGAGGAGCACATCATCTCTCTAACACTGTCAGGAGCCAGGAAAAAAAGAATTAATTTACATTTCAAGTTTGAATTAATTTATATAAAGGAATATATTAGAGATGGAACTAATATGAATGAATGAATTTTACTGAACTTATTTATAATAGGAATGAGAACTATAATACAGGCATGTAGAACCACATGAGAACTATGAACTGTTTGCCACACATACTGCTTCCACAGTGAAAACGTACAGACCAAGCCAGAAATACATGGAGACATACTTTGTTCAGAGGCAGTGGGAAGGGGGATCAAATAATGCCTAGGTAAAAGCAGAAAACACATGGAGACTATAAAAGGCCTTGCTCTAACTTGACCTACAGCTCTTATCTGGTGATTGTATCTGGCAGTTACAGGCCAGCCAGAGGCTCATTGGAGGTTTTGCCCACCCCGGTATACAGAGTACCTAGTTGTGATTCTTAAAATACATGGTGGTTTAATTCTGTAATTTTAAATCCTTAATGCTGTTCTTCATCTTGACATTCCATAGATTGAAGAAGAGAAAAAAAGAAAGAAAGAAGAAGCAGCTAGAAAGAAACAAGAACAGGAGGTAAATAACAAAATACAATGGTGCCTCACATAATGAAATTAATTCGTTCCGCGAGTCCTTTCGTTATGCGAGTTTTTCGTTTTGCGAAGCGCGTTTTCCCATAGGAATGCATTGAAATTTAATTAATGCGTTCCTATGGGCAAGAAAAGTCAGAACAAAGTCAAATTTGGTTTACAAAGTGTTTATTAAGTGCTCTTTAAAGGCATACATACTGTACTGAGGATTTCAAAAACGGGGGGGATGCTGAGTGGGGAGCTTGAAGGCTGTAATCCTGTGCACACTTTCCTGGGAGCAAGCACAATGGGACTTACTTACATGAACTGACACGAAGCTCCTCCCCTTACTAGGGTGAACGGGATCATGAACTGACACGAAGATCCTCCCCTTACTAGGGTGAACGGGATCATGAACTGACACGAAGATCCTCCCCTTACTAGGGTGAACGGGATCATGAACTGACATGAAGATCTTCCCCTTAAAGCAAACCAAAGCAAAACAAAAAAAAATTTGTCTTGCGGAGCATGGGTCATAAAATTTCGTTGTGCAAGTTACCAAACTTCGCAAAACGCTTTCGTTCTGTGAGTTTTTCGCTACGCGAGGCATTCGTTATGCGAGGTACCGCTGTACTTTTTAATGACCAGTATAAATGCTAGGGTATGCAAGGAAGCATGAACAGGTTTTGAACCTTTCTTGTCATGCCATTTGCCTGTTATGTGAGGTGAGAAGGGAGGGTCTGATTGGAAAGGGGAATTTAACTCTCCCAAACATCTGTTTATAGTCATTTGTACAACAGACAGATACAGATTTCTGTGAATAGTTAAATCCATGGAAAAGCCCTCAGAGGATCTCCAGGACTCAACCGGAAGTGCTTTTGGTGGCCTCCAGAAGGCCTTCTGTGGCCTCCCCGCACCTCAGAACATCTTTTGGATGTTCATTGCTCTTTATCTCCCTAAATGGTGTTATGTTATTTTAACATGATATGATTAAATAGGTTGTCTGTTAAACAAAACAAGAATTTCTGAGATTAGCTGTAATGCAAATTTGGTCAAAGTCATTTGCAAACCAGTGGACTTGTCAGTCTTGTTCCAGTGTGCTGAGTTCATAGCAAAGGGGCAGTGATGGCATTGAGAACATCCAGGAAGGCAGCTGCATGCACTTCTTGCAAGCTTAATGAATAGAGAGGGGAACTGGAAGAATCTTGTTTGTAATACAGTTTTCAGTACAACACTCTCTTTGGTTTTTAAAGTGATTGGGTGCTGAAGGCCATGATCTTCCACATCTACAAACTTCTGCATTTTTGTGATGTCTAATGGAAGGTCTTTGGGAGTATGAAGACCTGTATCTGCAGTATCCGCCTACTAATATATTTTCAGGAAAAGATATGGTGGTGTCCTTTACTGAGCAGGATAACTATTATGAACACCAGTTGAGCGATGAGGAAGTGATATGGGCATTTTATTACTTGACTGTAATATTTACCCAGCGTTGTAACACCTTTTGTATTTCAGGCAGCAAAACTGGCAAAGATGAAAATCCCACCAGGAGAGATGTTTAAATCTGAGAATGACAAGTATTCCAAATTTGATGAAAATGTAAGATCACTGGAATTGTTCTTCTTTACATACTATAGTTGGGGATTCTGAGAAAAGCTGCTAGCACAATCTTGTGCATGGTTACACAGAAGTAAATTCCACTCATTTCAAATCTGACTCATTCCCAAGCAACTGCACACAGAAATTGCAGCCTGTGAATCTTTGTTCCAATCATAATTTCAAGGTCCTTCTCATAGTCCTAACATTTGCTACCCACTCTTCTGCTATGAAAATTTCTACAGTTGCCTGTGTAGGCAAAAGAAAATGGTGATGAGGTAGGCAAGCCTGTCATGCTTATTATCTTCAGAGGGGGAAAATCTTGAAACTCAAAGGATCCGCTGCTTGCAAATAAGCTGAGATAAGTTCTAGCCTAAAATGCCCCCACTCATCTCAAAAATATAATTTTTTGTTTCCTTTTCAATATCTTTGAAAATTACACATTCTGCTGATTTAACTTTAATAAATAAGCACACAAGTTTTTCAGCTGTTTTTATTGATAATGCATAATACTAGCAAAAAGAGAGGCTAGAATCCCATTGCTTGCAGTACAAGCAAACAAAACCATCAGGATGACATGGTCTTAAGATTTAGTTGTTAAGAACATAAGAACAGCCCCACTGGATCAGGCCATAGGCCCATCTAGTCCAGCTCCCTGTATCTCACAGCGGCCCACCAAATGCCCCAGGGAGCACACCAGATAACAAGAGACCTCATCCTGGTGCCCTCCCCTACATCTGGCATTCTGACTTAACCCATTCCTAAAATCAGGAGGTTGCGCATACGCATCATGGCTTGTACCCCATAATGGATTTTTCCTCCAGAAACTCGTCCAATCCCCTTTTAAAGGCGTCTAGGCTAGACGCCAGCACCACATTCTGTGGCAAGGAGTTCCACAGACCAAAGACTGTGGTTGTTAGTTGGCAACCTTCAGTCTCGAAAGACTATGGTATCGCGCTGTGAATGGTGGTTCTGGCACAGCATCTAGTGTGGCTGAAAAGGCCGATTCGGAAGTGACAATCCCTTCCACACTGGGAGCAAGTGCAGTCTGTCCTTGTTCTGTCTCCCTGGCTATGGGCCTTCCTTCTTTGCCTCTTTGCCTCAGTCTGTTGGCCAAGTGTCTCTTCAAACTGGGAGAGGCCATGCTGCACAGCCTGCGTCCAAGTGGGCCACTCAGAGGCCAGGGTTTCCCACCTGTTGAGTTCCATTCCTAAGGCTTTCAGATCCCTCTTGCAGATGTCCTTGTATCGCAACTGTGGTCTACCTGTAGGGCGTTTTTCCTGCATGAGTTCTCCATAGAGGAGATCTTTTGGGATCCGGCCATCATCCATTCTCACGACATGACGGAGCCAACGCAGGCGTCTCTGTTTCAGCAGTGCATACATGCTAGGGATTCCAGCTTGTTCCAGGACTGTGTTGTTTGGAACTTTGTCCTGCCAGGTGATGCCGTGATACTGAATTGAATATTTTCAATATTCCAGGGACTTCCAACTCATGACACAGAAGGCAAAGAACTCAGCAAAGGTCAGATGAAGAAACTAAAGAAACTGTATGAAACACAAGAAAAACTGTACAAAGAATATCTACAAATGGTTCAGAATGGAACTGCATACTGAGAACAAAACTTGGACATTATTCTTCTCAAATAAAAGCAACAGCTGGATAATCATGGGGGAGGGGAGTAATGAAATTCTCTTGGTTATAACTTCCACAATATGCTAAACTAAAAATAAGTGGGCAAACTCATCCAGTTTGAAATGTGGATAAAATTTTGTTTAAAAAAAAAAGTCAGATTTGTAGGGCATGTGTTGGAATATACAATGGCTTGCTCTCAGTGGGGAGGTGCTACCTGATTATCAACTCGGTTTATTGTTTTAATGTGTTCCCCAATCCTATCAATGTCTGTTCAGAAGCAGATCCCATGGATTTCAGAGGGACTTACTCCTTTGTAACTGTGTTTGGATCTTTACCTTACTCTTTTCCAAACTTAATTACTTGTCATTATTAGCATAGCTTTCTTTTGCAGATGTAACTAAAAACACCAAATGCAGATGAGGACCCTCAAAGAACAGCAAATTTTTTTTTCTTCTACAGCAAGAACATGTTTCTTTCCAGAAACTGTACTCTTATTAAATATGGACTAGCATATGCATCTGTCTGGATTTTATCTAACTATGGAATTTGTAGAATGTATACCTACCTTGTTTTGTCATGACCTATGGTTGGTACAGAATAAATTGGTATTACACAGGCAGGACAAGCCTGCTTAAGTTCCAGTTAAATCCTTATTCAGTAATGTTTCATGAAAGAGATGCTCCAACTCTGAACTCTTAGGTTTTCCAGAGATCCTCCGGTTAATATCTTCAAGGTTTTTTCCATTTGTTTCAAGAAAGCTTTAAGCCCTTTGTTATTCTTGTGTTGTGTGTGTGTTTAAAAATTTATATCCCATACTTTGCTTGCACTTAGCGAGGCAAGTCTTCAGGGTTGTTCCTCTTTTGCTGCAGAGTCCTGAAAATGAAGAACGTTTCTGCTAATACCATATAATAAATGGGAGATGACTGAAAGCTCACTAGTTCCTGCACAGATAGTTAATATCATTATCCCCTTGAAACAAGTGGCAAAACTCATGTCACACTTTTCATAAAGCATTCTCATTGTTCATTGTGCTTTTCCACTTCCTTTTTTACTGCTTCTTCAGAGCTGCTATTAATAAGTTTATTCAGTGATAATAGTATGTGCTGGTCTAGTCTTCTTCCCCTTGCTTCCAAAATCATGCCATTTCCTCACCAGAGGATAATCACACAGATTATCCTCTGGTGATAGCATATGATGTTCTCAAAGATGGTCTGACAATTGTGGTCTTCAGATGAGCTAAAAATGGTGTGGTGGCAGCCATGGTTATTGTATTACAGTTGCATCCTGTGGCCTGGCATCATTCCATGGATCAGCTGTTGAAATGCACAATGCTATCTTTCTGCATGTCTCATTTCATAAAATACTGACTATTGCCAGTAGTCATTGAAACAGGCTTTCACAACCTGCCATAGCAGTATTGAAACTGCCACTGAAACATACTACATATAGCCATTTCACCAGTAATTAATCAGCGTGTTACTTGAGAACAGAATGCCCACTTGGCAAAATGTCTTTTCAGCTTTCTTATGCAAAAAATAAAAAGAACATTAATTCTTCCCTTTTTTAAAAATGCAGTGTTAGAAAAATATATGAATTTTTAAAATGGTATTTTACCTATTACTGTATGTGGTTTACAACAATGCATTTGTTTTACTGTATAGTTGTAGCTTTCATTACTGCCACAAATTTGCCAACTATATAGTGGTTCTGCAAAAAAAAATAGAGTGGGGGAATCTTATAATGGGATTTTTACAATGCTTACACTTCCAAAATTCAGAATAGTATTTTAAAGCCTGTAGTTTTTAGTTATACAGTGTGTGTTAGCAAGAAGTGTTCTTAGTTTGATATATCGTAACAGAACTTGATTTTTTACAAGGGGATGCTAAGGATGGATTGAGATTCAAGTAACAAAATTGTCCCACCATGACCCAGTTTTCAAAACGACACTCTATTGGGAGCCACTAGCTTTACAAGACTTTTTAAAAAGTTTCACCTTACTACCAGCTCATATCTGTTTTTGTTGTTTTTATTATTTGGGGGGACTACATCCTGGTGTATTGTTGAGCTCTAGGTTCATAAGATCCGGGCCCTTCTGGCATAAGAGTAAATACGTGCATGTTTCTCCATTTTGGTTTCCATAGGGCTCAATATATTTTCCTTGTCAGCTATCAACTTGTCAGTTTCACAAACTACCAAAAATTGGGTCTTGACTGGTAGGTCCCAACTCAGTTTGGGAACCACTGCATTAGAATGCTTCTAATTTGAATCTTGGAACAAAGGTCAGTATATTATAAACTGTCATTGCATATACAAATTAATGGGTTTTAAAAGATATTCCACTAGACACCCTAATTTTATAGCAATGGACATGATTCAGCCCCATTCGCTTCATTTGCACTCTTAAAACTTCCATTGAAATCATATTCTACACATCTCTACATGTTCTTAAATGTTAAGTAGCTTCTATTGAACTTTATTTCCTGATCCATAAGCCTGGTGGTATACCTTTCTCCATTCACCTTTCCTCTACAGGGACTCCATAACCCTCACGTCCTTTTATGTGGGTTTTGTTATGGCTGTAGGAAGCTTGTACAAATTGGCTTCTTTCCTCACATAGGATAATTTGTAAGTAATGCCTGCATAAGAACATAAGAACAGCCCCACTGGATCAGGCCATAGGCCCATCTAGTCCAGCTTCCTGTATCTCTCAGTGGTCCACCAAATGCCCCAGGGAGCACACCAGATAACAAGAGACCTGCATCCTGGTGCCCTCCCTTGCATTCGCATTCTGACATAGTCCCTATCTAAAATCAGGAGTTTGCACATACACATCATGGCTTAAAACTCATAATGGATTTTTCCTCCAGAAACTTGCCCAATCCCCTTTTAAAGGCATCCAGGCCAGATGCCGTCACCACATCCTGTGGCAAGGAGTTCCACAGACTGACCACACGCTGAGTAAAGAAATATTTTCTTTTGTCTATCCTAACCCTCCCAACACTCAGTTTTAGTGGATGTCCCCTGGTTCTGGGGGATCTAATGATCCCAAGCATAGAATTGGCCTTTACTGCCGCTGCACATTGGGTCGACACTTTCATCGACCTGTCCACCACCACCCCAAGATCTCTCCTGATCGGTCACAGACAGCTCAGAACCCATTAGACTATATGTGAAGTTTTGATTTTTTGCCCCAATGTGCATGACTTTAAATTTACATTGAAAAGCATCTGCCATTTTGCTGCCCATTCTGCCAGTTTGGAGAGATCCTTCTGGAGCTCTTCACAATCACATCTGGTCTTCACCACTCGGAAAAGTTTGGTGTCATCTACAAACATAGCCACCTCACTGCTCACTCCTGTCTCCGGGTCATTTATGAAGAGGTTGAAAAGCACCGGTCCCAGGACAGATCCTTGGGGCACACCGCTTTTCACCTCTCTCCATTGTGAAAATTGCCCATTGACATCCACTCTCTGTTTCCTGGTCTTCAACCAGGTCTCAATCCAGGAGAGGACCTGCCCTCTAATTCCCTGACTGTGGAGCCATGCTGATTCTCCCTCAGCATGGCCTGTTCGTCTATGTGTTTTGAGATTCTATCTTTGATGAGGCATTCCACCATCTTACCCGGTATGGATGTTAGGCTGACCGGTCTATAGTTTCCTGGCTCCCCCTTCCTTCCCTTTTTAAAGATTGGTGTAACATTTGCTATCCTCCAATCCTCTGGCACCATTTTGAGGGACAAGTTGCATATTTTAGTCACGAGATCAGCAACTTCATTCTTCAATTCCTTAATAACTCTAGGGTGGATGCCATCCGGGCCCGGTGACTTATTGATCTTTAATTTATCAATGAGGTCTGAAACATCTTCTCTTTCAACCTCTATCTGACTTAATTCCTTGGTTAGGAGGGGCTGTTCGGGCAGTGGTATCTGCCCAAGGTCTTCTGCCATGAAGACAGATGCAAAGAACTCATTTAATTTCTCTGCCATCTCTAAGTCTCCTTTTATCTCCCCTTCCCTCCCTCACCATCCAGTGGGCCAACTGCTTCTCTGGCGCGTTTCCTGCTTCTAACTTATTTGAAGAAGCTTTTATTATTCTCCTTAATGTTGCTGGCCATGTGTTCCTTATAGTCTCTCTTCTCATAGTATCACCTTCTTACATTTCTTTTGCCACAGTTTATGTTCCTTTTTATTCTCCTCATTAGGGCAAGACTTCCATTTACAGAAGGAAGCTTCCTTGCCCTTTATGGCCTCTCTAACTTGGCTGGTTAGCCATGCGGGCACCCTCCTGGACTTAGTGGAGCCCTTCTTTCTTTGTGGTATACACCTCTGCTGGGCCTCTATTACTGTTGTTTTAAGCAGTCTCCATTCACTCTGGAGAGATTGGACTCTTTTTCCCTTCCCTTTCAACCTCCTTCTAACCAGCCTCCTCATTTGAGGGAGTCCGCTCGTCGGAATTCAAGGGTTTTTGTGAGAGATTTGCCCGGTATTCTTCGCCTGACATGCATGTCAAAACAGATTGCAGCATGATCACTGTTTCCCAACAGCTCCGTAACATTGGTATCTCTAACCAGGTCCTGTGTACCGCACAATATTAAATCCAGAGTCACCTGTTCTCTGGTGGGTTCCATGACTAGCTGCTCTTAAGACACAGTCATTTAACATGTCAAGGAATCCGGTCTCCTTTTTGTGACCAGAACACAAATTGACCCAGTCAATATGAGGATAATTGAAGTCCCCCATGATTACAACCCTGTCCCTCCTTTTCACCTCCCTGATCTGTTTCCTCATTTCAAGGTCCTCTTCTGGTTTCTGCTGTGGAGAACGATAGTACGCCCCCAGTATTACATCGCTCCTCAGGCCTGGTAATTTAACCCACAGAGATTCTATGGTGGAGTCGGACCAGCCTTCAATCTCTACTTTGCTGGATTCTATCCCTGAGGTCCTGGCTTTCAGCTTCCTACCTAATAGCCTAAATTTGGCCTCCAGGACCTCCCGCCTACACTTGCCCACCTCGTTGGTGCCGACATGCACCACAACTGCTACCTCCTCCCCAGCACTGTCTACCAGTCTGTCTAGACAAGAAGTGATGTCTGCAACCTTTGCACCAGGCAGGCAAGTTGCCACGTGGTCCTCACATCCATCACAACCCCCCCTCTCTTTTTCTAATAATTGAATCCCCCACTACAAGAAACCCCCAACCCCCCTCCCGCCGAGGAGTATCCTGAGTGCGTTTGGATACGGGCCCGTCCCCTGGAGAAGGGGTCCCCCCTAGGGGATAGTTTCCCTCTTCTAGGATGACGTCCTCCAGCCCCGAGACGTCCCACCCGGGCAGCTGAGGAGCTGCACGCCTGAGGTTGGGACGAAGGCTTCAAGAGAGCGGACGCATCCCCTGAGTTCCTAGAGCTCCTTGTACCGAGGACAGACCCATGACTTATGCCTCAGAGGCATACATGTGGCACTTGATGCAAAACACTGGATAGCCCCAACCTGCTGCTCGCTGTCTGACTGCATAGTTTTTTGTTTGTTTGTTTGTTTAGAGGTACTTAAAAAACCCTACACTGGTTTGCTGCCCTCTTCTCAAGGGAAGAGAAGGGCAGTGTCTGCTGAACTCATACTGAGGCTAAACTCGTGGTGCCTTACCTGGCACTTTGTTCCTGTGGCACTGGGTGTCCCAGAGGCCAAGCGTGCTTCTGCAGAGGGCTCACTTGGTGGCAGGCGCTAGCTTTATACCCCTAGCTAGCTCCTCCCTCCCTCCCTCTTTGCTGATTGAAAGGGGGCTGTCTTCCCAGGTGAGATTACAAAAGATTAGGAAGAGAAAAGGCTGCTGATGGGCCTAATCTACTCTGTAGGCTCCTGAATGGGGTGCTTGGATTTGCCTAGTGGGGCTCTTGTCACCTCCTAAAGGACAATGACTATGCTAATTTGCTAAATTGCTAAGTTTATGACTATACTAAGCTAAATTGCCCTGGCTGACTGGGAACAGGCCCTGGTTCTTACCCTCCTAATTCAGTTCTCTTAGGCTGGACTGTTTAACTTCAGGCTGCTTTTTATTTGGGTTTAAACTGCACTGGTTTAAGAGTTTTTTGGGCTTGGCAGAACTTGCACACTAAGCTTTAAATCCTGTTTTGCCCTGTTTATAAAATAGACACCACGTGTGCTTTCTCCCCCTATTACCCTCTTCTTTGTTTAGTTTGGGCTCTAACTTCCTATCTAAATTATACCTCCTGCTTTTATTAAGTGTGCACCTTTATTTAAATTATTTATTTATTTATTGGTCTCACCTAGATCCTGTGTCCCAATTTACTGAACCTTTAGATTATGTTCTGACTTGAATTAAGTTTAACTTGGGTTAAGTATAGGGTTAATTTAAACAAAATAGGAAAACTTGCTTTCTACTTTATCCTCCTATGTTTTATTTACTTTTCCAAGTGCCTGTACCTTGGGCCCTTACGAATAGAACTCTGCTCCTGCTCAGAGTAGACCTATGTACTCACTCACATATAGATTTTTATTGCCCTCACCTAGCTCCTGTGCCCCAACTTGCTGGACCTTTAAACTCCTTCCCTCTGGTTAGATTAGGTGCTAACTTAGGTAAAGCTTAGGTGAAGCTAAACTAAAGGTAAGCTAAATTTCAATGTTGATTTAAGGTTAGAAGACAAGAGTTAGAAAAAGTACACTTACCTTCTCCTTCTTGTTGTCGTCCTCCTCTCCTCTTCACAACTCAGAGTCCTCCCTCTCCTTCTCCAAAAACTCAGAGGTCCACTTGCCTTCTCCCTCTCTTTGCACTGAGGCTAAACTTTCGGAGCCTTACCTGGCACTTTGTTCCCGAGGCACTTGGTGTCCCAGAGGCCATGTGTGCTTCTGCACTTTCTGGCAGAAAGTGAGGAAGAGCATCACTATGTTAGAAAACAGGACAGATCTGCTCATTTCTCTTTAACAAGGCCATTCTATAGAGCTGAACCTCTTGATAGCTTCTAATATTGTGTAGGGTGATAAGTGTATCAAATTACTGTTGACAGCAATTGATGGTCACTGCCACCACCCTTTACAATATAGCTAAACAAAAATATCTCCTAAGGAAAAGCTCAAATGCATGCATGTTCTCTTCAGCAGAAATTGACTCAGTAAATGTTATCCTGGTTTGTTTCAGTCACAATGGAACTGGCAGGAGGGCCAAGAATGCCAGTGTTGTTGTTTTTTTTGGGGGGGGGGGGAGAATCTGTTATCTGTGCTGACTGGGTATACAAGCTGGCATTCCAAGTTGTACAGGCATTACCAATACTTGAGCAAGATTGTTCTCCATTAACATGACCGAGATGATGCAGTTGTTTGATGTGTCCTGAAACACACATTGGCTTGTTGCCTGGCAGGCCACAGTCTGCTCATTGCTACCATCTAGTAGTATGCTTTGCCTCCTTTGTTCATGCTTTCCCTCCCTCTTCTCTCTCTCTCCCCCCCCCCCCCGTCCCAGGAAGACTTTGGCAGTGATGCTAAACTGAATTAGTCGCTCTTGATCTTTGCTTAAATACTTCAGGACCAGTTCATTTAATCCATAGCAACAACTAGTAAAACTTACCTAGGTTGTATGACTTCAGGTTTTGTGGGGGGTGGGGGTGGGCAATCATCATATTTGAATGATCTCTCACAGATAAAACTCCTTGACCATAGAAAATCATGTCAGAGAAGGGTTCGGCTTCTCTGATGCATTTCACTATTGCATTCTGCTGATTGCATAAATGGATCCTGACGCAAGTAGCTATATAGGCTGCATACATGATAATCTAGTAAAGACTAAATTGTTTATGTGGTCCGATCTGCATCAAACCACATCCCCTGAATTGTTCAGGTACACTTATGCAGGCTTCTGCATGATTGGTAATTGCCAAATCAGCAATAGCTGGCATAAATCAATTAGAGTTCAAGCCTATCCATGGCTACTCAGAAGTACATCCCATTATACTCAATGGGACTTACTCCCAGGAAAGTGTGGATAGGATTGCAGCTCCAGTGTATCTGATTGCATTGAAAATGGGTTTGCCCTTGACAACAACTCAAAAATTTCAGGTGAAGAATTATCCTAGGCACTTTTTGGGGATGGGCTAGTGGGAGGACATCAAGACCTGATTGCATCACCTGCATGTTAGCTTTAATTGCAAGATTTGAATTGCATAGCACTGCTAGGGCAGTTGTTTTCAAACCATTCTGTGAACGTTTATCAAGTGTTTCTCAATAAAAAGATCATTTAGAGCAGACAAGATTTCCTGAAAGCCTAGTTGGCCACTGCTATTTTTCTTTCCCTGCAATATGCAGCTTTGAAGAGTGTTTTAGGGTGTACACTCACTTCACACACAGAACAGCCAAGGGAACGAAAGACTAGGTCACTATTGCATAAGACATCCTGGAACACGTTTTTAAATTATCTATATTAGGTGGACAGGTGTTACAGGACAGGTGTTACAATGTGACAGGTGTTTTGGGGTTCCTTTTAGGACAAGTCTATGTGCAAAGTGGTCCTTGAAGTATTAATTTTGAAACTCTTATGGAACAGCCTCTCCTAGCCATCCATTCTATGTTTTAAGAATATATTTTCTACGTTAAAGATATATAATTTTATTTCTTTAAAGGCTCTGCACTGTGTTCCATCTGCTCATGAAACAAAATCTGTTGTAACATCCCTTAGGTAGGCATTTATTCAAGGGTCTGATTCCTGTTTGTTTATTGCTATGGAACTCTCTGATATGTGTGGTTGTTTAGCGTTTCTACTATATTGCAGGTTTGTCAAATTGTTTCTTATGTGAGTCAGTTCGGTCTTTCTCTTGGGAAGAAAGTGGATTACAAATTAACTAATAAATGAATAACCTTCTGTAACAATGTTTCACACATCTCTGAGTTGTCTGCTTTTTCCATCTGATGTATTTTGCCAGTATGGGCAGCAGAATCACCTTCTAAGCCAAGAGAGAGAAATTTATTTATTTATGAAGGAGTCTGAACCATTCCGCTGGGATGGAGCTCCCACAAATGCCTCGTACCCTTGGACTTCATAGTCCTTGCCCTAGGACTTATCTCTCAGGCTTTATAGGTAGCCATAAGTGACTTTGTGACAAATGAAGCCATAATATCCACCCTGCCCACATCACAAACCTATCTGTGTGCCTAGCAGCCAACATATCTCACACTAAGGAAAGGGCCAGTGATTGCCATACTTAGAGCGAGGGGTCAAGGATGAATGTGGGCCACAGCAGGAAGCAACAACTAGCCCAGCAACTTTATACACATCTTCAACTTAACTAGTAAGCAAACGTTAAGCCCTAGTTTATAACTGGTAGAAGCTAGGGATTGACAATTCAAGTATTTTGGAGATGGTCTTTCAATCTACCTTTTGAAATTCTCATTACTCTAGGTTCAATCCAGTCCATTATGGGTACAACAGTTGTGCACAGAAAGATCCCCATAGAACAGCACAGAGCATAGCAGAACCCTCTTTTTCCTGGCAGCTGCCTGGGTGCTGTTTTGGCCTTTGTGGAGAATAGTTCTATCCATACCGCTAATATCACCAGCCAGTCCTCCCCCTTTGCTTGCTAAAGAAAAGAGTGCAGAGTTAATGTTCCTTGTCTGAGCAGTACCTGGATTGGAAGTGGGCAATTCACAGATTTCCCATTGCCTATATTAGCAGTGGTGAGCTTGAGCACCCGCACATGGAGGAGAACCTGAGTTCTTCTATGCTCTAGAGTTCCTTCCACCTACAGGAAACTATGCCTCTGTTGGATTGGATTGAGCCCTTAATGTTTTGCGAGTAAATATTTTGTCTTGAGATGGAGATGATATTATTATGGGTGTTTCTATTTTACTGTCACTGCCTAGTTGGCTGGTATTGACTATTGTGATATGGTAGTTAGAAGGAAGTGAAGGATGAAAAATACATTTCAGAGCTTATATTATTTTAGTAAACTATCAGCTCCCTACTCCAGCTCTAGTTCCATCAGTTATGTGTGAGACACTACTCCAGAAAATGGATCTGGATATATGTTGAGATGTACATCCAACTGAGAGCAATGAAGACTTATTGGACAACGATGACGGAAAACATTCACATTACAGTGCAGTTTTGAAAGCACTGTCTAATGTATGTCCCATTTACACCTGCAAACAAGCAATTAGAGACAAATCTCATTATGCTTTAGGGTGCATATCAGAATGCTCAGGTGCAGGTGTTAACTCTAGCTTCCAAAACACATGGTTTAAAAAGTATATATCTAATGACCGCCACAAGGCTGTCAGTTTGTTTTCAAAATGTTTTAAAGGCAGGCTTTTTGAAACAGCAGTTTAAGAAATCTAGAAACATTTATTAATAGGAATTGAACCCTAAAACTGACACAGGGCTTGGAAAAAGGAATGTGTGTCTCTGTCAATCCAACATTGGAGCTGCTATTTTAAAAACAGTTGCTTAAGCAAACTATTTGAGCAAATTCTGCTCACTCACCACTTTCCTGCTGCCACAAAATAAGCAAGTTAATGAAATCAGTAAGAGACATTGTGCTGATGTAAATACATAGAGAGAAGAAGGCTACTTACTGTATCAATAGTTAATCGGATTTTATTTTTTCATGTGAGCCAATTAAACCTAATTACTTGCATTTCCAAGTCAGATGATTCCTGCATCAATTAATCTCTGATTTTTAATATCTCATTAGTTTAATTTCTTGACTTTCCATTAACACTATAACGACAGAATCCTAGGAGCATCAGCTATGGGTGTACAGCATCTTCTTTAAATCTGGACACTTGGTGCATTCACGCAACATGCTGACTGAACACCAGTTATTTTATAATGAATCAATTGGAAAATTTCAAATAAGGTTAACGTATCATGGTCCTAGTGGACTTGACTTCTGGCAGGGCTCCCCGCAGCAGGGAAAGTGGATGTGGAGTGATTGTGCTCCACTTACACTTTAGAAGTTGCGCTGGGCTCCCCGCACCCCAGGGAGGCCACAGGCCCAAGCCCCTGCAGTCCCCTGAGTGGCGCGATCCTAGGGATCGTGCCACTGCCTTCCCCCCACCTTTAAGCTGCCCCCGCCCCTTAAGGGGGCAGAGACCAGGGCCCTCAGGCTGGGGCATTGCGATGCCCCAGTTTGAACAGCACTGGCCTATAACCTCAATACAGCTGTAATTGCCCTTTGTTGCCATTGTGAAGTACTGTATTGTACATTTGCATCAGTCACACACATATGTTTCACTTGCCTGACTGGCCTTCATTTGGGTTTTTTTTTTCTTAATTATAGTTGCCAGATCCAAAAGTAGGTTCTTCCATCTGTAACTTGTTCTTTTCTGAAGGAGCTCAGAGGGGCAGGTTAGCCTCACAACAAGCCTATGACAGAAATATGCACACAACAAGACAGAAATATGTCCTAAAGGCCATCCTCTAAGCCAGCCATTTTCAACCAGTGTGCCGCAAATGGTTCCCAGGTGTGCCGCGGGAATTTGGGAGAGGGTCATTTATCAATAGGATCATTGGGGGATGTGAGCCCCCATTGACAGCACAGTGTGCCTTGTCAATTATCAAAAAGCTGATGGTGTGCCTTAACCATTTTAGTGCCTTGCCAGTGTGCCGCAAGTTGGAAAAGGTTGAAAATCACTGCTCTAAGCATTACAGCTTTCTAGAACTCGAGACGCCTTTATTGGGGAGGAAAAGGGTGTATTATGGTACACAGTATGTCTCATCTGTTTCCTGTATTTGTACAGCAGAAAAATAGCTGTCTATCCAGCAACAGTATGCATGGTTAAGCATCCAGAGAATGAGGCAGAACATACTGTATTATTCTTAGGCCACTGAATAGTACTACAAAACACCACTTAGAAGCTGCAATTATGCACAAATAGAGATACACCATAAATCAGGGCCCTGCTCTTAAAATCAGGAGCTGGCAGATGTTTCTTGGGAAACCCAGAATCAACAAATTCTGACACATTGTCTTCCTTGCATATGCCTTCATGGGAATAATTCTAAAAAGCATTTCTGTGAAGGCAAGTAGGTGGGTGGGAGGACAGACCTGAAAAATGGGCAAGTAGAGCAAGCTCTGCTTTCTACCTCCACCTCTTGCTCTAAATGCAAAAGTCCCCTCATTAGCCTGTTAAATCCCTGATCATTTTCTTTTCACAAGAAAACAAGAGAAACCACCAATTTGTCTGAAACCTTTTTGAGAGTATTCCACAGCAAGGGGCTTCTAATCCATATCGTACAAGAAAGTGGTGTAACTTCAGAATCTCAGCCTTACCCCTGAGCTACTAGTATGTAAAATGTATCCTTTTAGATTGTGAGCCCTTTTGGGACAAGGAGCCATTAGTTTGTTTGATTTTCTCTGTAAATCGCTTTGTGAACTTTCCATTGAAAAGCAGTATATAAATACTGTTGTTGTTGTTGTTGTTATTATTAATATGTGACACTAAGCTGGCACAGTGGTTGCTGTGCTGGCAGAGCCAGTGCTTAAAATTGCATTGTGCATCTCATAGTCAGTGTTCAACACAATGAAAATCAACAGGCCGTTTAAGATTGGTTTTATAAGTGTAAGCCAAGTCCTCAACCATCTTTTAAAGTATGTGTTGAAAACCTGCCCCTATTCAGAAGCACCCATTGATAATGCAAGCAAATGGCAAACTTTGATGTTCCCCTTTGCAGCTAGTATCTATAAACATTCCACAGCTTTTCTCTCCCCCTTCCCCCACTTTAGGAACTGCTTGACTCTGGTTTCTCTTCAGATTGTATAAATATTTTGTCTTTGAATATTCAAAGCCTTGTGATAAGTTTTTCAAAGGTCAGGCACCTGCTGAGGCCCACCCCCATCAGGTGATCTACCCTGCTGAATCCCCTTGGGTCCAGCTGGTGATTCTCCTTGCACAAGGAAGGGGAGCGTCTGCTCAAAGGAGGAGAACAAGGTGAATAAGTAGCAGCTGCTGTACTTTTTCCTTTGTTGTCATTGCCACTTGCTTGCCCATCTTGGAAGAGAGTGGACCAACAAGGAGCTGTTACAGTTTCATTCTGGTTCGGAGGGAGAAATGAGTGAGCAAGAAAGCAGTAATTCTTCTTCCTCCATGCTTGCCCACAAGAGTGAGTGAAGAAACAAGCAGGAACAAGAGCACACTCACTGACTGCTCTTTTTCCCACCAGTCCACTCTGACCAAGAGGACAAATGAATAGGCAAGGAGGTGGACAAACCAAATAATTGGATATGTGAAGTTGGGATTTTTTTGTATCACTTTACACATTTACACTAATCTGCATTTGCCATTTGGTTGTCCATTCATCCAATTTGGAGAGCTCCACTATCTGCTTTGATTTTTACAACCTTGAATAGTTTGGTCATCTGCAACTTGCCCATCTCGCTGTTTACTCCTAACTTCAGATCATTTATGAACAAGTTAGAAAGCACCAGTCCAAATACTAATCCTAGAGACCCAATCTCTCCCTATCCTGCACTGTGAAAACCACCCATTTGTTCCTTTTCTATGCTTCCTGTTCCTTAACCAGCAACCAATCCATAAAAGGACTTGTCCTCTTATGCTTGCTAAGGTTGCTCAAGATTCTTTGGTAAGGGACTTTGTCAAAAATGTTTTGAAAGCTCAAGTAGCACTTCTAGCTACATCCTTGTTGATACTCTCAAAGAATTCTAGATGGTTAGTCATGCAGGACTTAACATTGCTGAGACCCTACTGATTCTCCTTCAGCAAGGCTCATTGTTTTATATGGTTAATAATTTTATCTTTAATTATGCTTTCCATCAGTTTACCCAGAACTAACATTAAGCCTGTAATTTCCCAGATTCCCGGCTAGACCTCATTTAAAATGTTGGTGTTACATTATATACCTTCCAATCCTCTGGTGGGGTTTAAAGGACAAGTAACTCATTTGAGTTTCTTAAGAATATTTGGGAGGATTCACCTGGAACCAGTTAATTTTTAATTTGACAATCTAGAACCTAATCTCTTGTCATATCTATTTGACTCAGTTCTTCAAAATCCCTCCCTGGGAAAGTTAGCTTAGGTACTAGTTGCCCTATATCTTTTACACAAATGTAAATTCAGGTATGTGCCGCTTAACTATGGAGATATCTTGTCTGATCCCTATTGTTATGCAATTAGGTTGTTAAAGGAACCATCCAATCTAGTGCCTTGGATCAGGGGTGCCCAAACCCCAGCCCGGGGGCCACTTGCGGCCCTCAGGTGCTCTCAATCAGGCCCTCAGGGAGCCCCCAGTCCCCAATGTGTCTCTGGCCCTCTAGAGACTTTTTGGAGCCCGTGCTGGCCCAATGCAACTGCTGTCAGCAAGAGGACGACTGTTCAACTTCTCACCTGAGCTGTGGACAAGAGCTCCCTCCACTACTTGCTGTTTCACATCTGTGATGCAGCAGTGGCAGTGAAGGAAAGGCTGACCTTGCTTTGTGCAAGGACTTTTATAGGCCTTGAGCTACTGCAAGACCTTCATTCATTCATATAAGTTCAATCTCTAATATATTCATTTATGTAAATTTATTCAAATTTGAAATGTAAATTAATTCAGCCCCTGGACACAGTGTCAGAGAGATGATGTGGCCCTCCTGCCAAAATGTTTGGACACCCCTGCCCTAGATGTATAAACCGACACTCCTTGCCAGATACTTGCTGGCTGCACAGACTACCAGAGATAGATCACCTCTTCTTTGCATTAAGAAGTCTACGAGCAAAGGTGGGAGAACTGGAATGTCTGGTAACAAGGGAAAACATTGACATAGTGGGCATAACGGAAACCTGGTGGAATGCAGAGAATCAGTGGGATACCGCAATCCCGGGCTATAAACTCTACAGGAGGGACAGGCAGGGGCATGTTGGAGGTGGGGTGGCCCTTTATGTTAAGGAAGGGATAGAATCCAGCAAAGTAGAGATTGAAAGTGGGTCCGACTCCACCGTAGAATCTCTGTGGGTTAAATTACCAGGCTTGAGCAGCGATGTAATACTGGGGGCGTGCTATCGTCCTCCAGACCAGAAATCTGATGGGGACCTTGAAATGAGGAAACAGATCAGGGAGGTGACAAGGAAGGACAGGGTTGTAATCATGGGGGACTTCAATTATCCTCATATTGACTGGGTCAATTTGTGCTCTGGTCACGATAAGGAAACCGGATTTCTTGACGTGCTAAATGACTGTGGCTTAGATCAGCTAGTCACGGAGCCCACCAGAGGACAGGTGACTCTGGATTTAATTTTGTGCGGTACGCAAGACCTGGTTAGAGATGTAAACGTTACTGAGCCATTGGGGAACAGTGATCATGCTGCGATCCGTTTTGACGTGCACGTTGGGGGAAGAATACCAGCCAAATCTCTAACAAAAACCCTTGACTTCCGACAGGCGGACTTCCCTCAAATGAGGAGGCTGGTTAGGAGGAGGTTGAAAGGGAGGGTAAAAAGAGTCCAATCTCTCCAGAGTGCATGGAGGCTGCTTAAAACAACAGTAATAGAGGCCCAGCAGAGGTGTATACCGCAAAGAAAGAAGGGTTCCACTAAATCCAGGAGAGTGCCCGCATGGCTAACCAGCCAAGTTAGAGAGGCTGTGAAGGGCAAGGAAGCTTCCTTCCGTAAATGGAAGTCTTGCCCTAATGAAGAGAATAAAAAGGAACATAAACTGTGGCAAAAGAAATGTAAGAAGGTGATAGGGGAGGCCAAGCGAGACTATGAGGAACGCATGGCCGGCAACATTAAGGGGAATAATAAAAGCTTCTTCAAATATGTTAGAAGCAGGAAACCCGCCAGAGAAGCGGTTGGCCCTCTGGATGGTGAGGGAGGGAAAGGGGAGATAAAAGGAGACTTAGAGATGGCAGAGAAATTAAATGAGTTCTTTGCATCTGTCTTCACGGCAGAAGACCTCGGGCAGATACCGCTGCCCGAACGGCCCCTCCTAACCGAGGAGTTAAGTCAGATAGAGGTTAAAAGAGAAGATGTTTCAGACCTCATTGATAAATTAAAGATCAATAAGTCACCGGGCCCTGATGGCATACACCCAAGGGTTATTAAGGAATTGAAGAATGAAGTTGCAGATCTCTTGACTAAGGTATGCAACTTGTCCCTCAAAACGGCCATGGTGCCAGAAGATTGGAGGATAGCAAATGTCACGCCTATTTTTAAAAAGGGAAAGAGGGGGGACCCGGGAAACTATAGGCCGGTCAGCCTAACATCTATACCGGGTAAGATGGTGGAATGCCTCATCAAAGATAGGATCTCAAAACACATAGACGAACAGGCCTTGCTGAGGGAGAGTCAGCATGGCTTCTGTAAGGGTAAGTCTTGCCTCACGAACCTTATAGAATTCTTTGAAAAGGTCAACAGGCATGTGGATGCGGGAGAACCCGTGGACATTATATATCTGGACTTTCAGAAGGCGTTTGACACGGTCCCTCACCAAAGGCTACTGAAAAAACTCCACAGTCAGGGAATTAGAGGACAGGTCCTCTCGTGGATTGAGAACTGGTTGGAGGCCAGGAAGCAGAGAGTGGGTGTCAATGGGCAATTTTCACAATGGAGAGAGGTGAAAAGCAGTGTGCCCCAAGGATCTGTCCTGGGACCGGTGCTTTTCAACCTCTTCATAAATGACCTGGAGATAGGGTTGAGCAGTGAAGTGGCTAAGTTTGCAGATGACACCAAACTTTTCCGAGTGGTAAAGACCAGAAGTGATTGTGAGGAGCTCCAGAAGGATCTCTCCAGACTGGCAGAATGGGCAGCAAAATGGCAGATGCGCTTCAATGTCGGTAAGTGTAAAGTCATGCACATTGGGGCAAAAAATCAAAACTTTAGATATAGGCTGATGGGTTCTGAGCTGTCTGTGACAGATCAGGAGAGAGATCTTGGGGTGGTGGTGGACAGGTCGATGAAAGTGTCGACCCAATGTGCGGCAGCAGTGAAGAAGGCCAATTCTATGCTTGGGATCATTAGGAAGGGTATTGAGAACAAAACGGTTAGTATTATAATGCCGTTGTACAAATCTATGGTAAGGCCACACCTGGAGTATTGTGTCCAGTTCTGGTCGCCGCATCTCAAAAAAGACATAGTGGAAATGGAAAAGGTGCAAAAGAGAGCGACTAAGATGATTACAGGGCTGGGGCACCTTCCTTATGAGGAAAGGCTACGGCGTTTGGGCCTCTTCAGCCTAGAAAAGAGACGCTTGAGGGGGGACATGATTGAGACATACAAAATTATGCAGGGGATGGACAGAGTGGATAGGGAGATGCTCTTTACACTCTCACATAATACCAGAACCAGGGGACAGCCACTAAAATTGAGTGTTGGGCGGGTTAGGACAGACAAAAGAAAATATTTCTTTACTCAGCGCGTGGTCGGTCTGTGGAACTCCTTGCCACAGGATGTGGTGCTGGCGTCTAGCCTAGACGCCTTTAAAAGGGGATTGGACGAGTTTCTGGAGGAAAAATCCATGATGGGGTACAAGCCATGATGTGTATGCGCAACCTCCTGATTTTAGGAATGGGTTAAGTCAGAATGCCAGATGTAGGGGAGAGCACCAGGATGAGGTCTCTTGTTATCTGGTGTGCTCCCTGGGGCATTTGGTGGGCCGCTGTGAGATACAGGAAGCTGGACTAGATGGGCCTATGGCCTGATCCAGTGGGGCTGTTCTTATGTTCTTATGTAAGAGCCTCTCTGTTGTATAAACCAGGGGTGCCCAAACCCCACCCCAGGGACCACTTGCAGTCCTAGAGAACTCCCAGTCTGGCTCATAGGGAGCCCCCAGCCTCCAATGAGCCTCTGGCCTTTTAGAGATTTGCTGGAGACCTTCTGGCCCAACGCAACTGCTCTTAGGGTGAGGGTGACTGTTCAACCTCTTGCATGAGCTGTGGGACGAGGTCTCCTTCCATTGCTTGCTGTTTCACATCTGTGAAGTAGCAGTGGTAGTGAAGAAAAGGCAAGCCTTACTTTGTGCAAGGCCTTTTATAGGCCTTGAGCTATTGCAAGACCATTCATTCATTCATATAAGTTCTCTCTAATATATTCATTTATGTAAATTTATTCAGATTTGAAATGTGAGGTTTAACATGTGCATTCCTACACAAAAGGCACTTTGGTTCGGGAACAAATTCCACAGTTGTAACAAGATCCTACATGTGTGTTAGTAGCAGCACGTACGCACAAATTTATTCTGAACATGTGCACACAAAGGCATGACATACAGGCTTAACACGCACGTTCCTACACTGCTTTCCCACAAGGTGCATCATAGTGCGTCCTGAGTGATGGTGCCTTCAGTGGTGTAACTAGGGTGGAGCCTGAGGGGCGTCTGCTGCAGGTGCTACGCTGGAGGGGAGCGCGCACTGTGCAAGGCAGTCACTTCTGGGTTCTCCCTGGAGGAGAAGGTGCTGGTGGCTTTGCGACCCCTGTTCTTTCTCCTGTGGAGGCTCCCCTCGGAAGTGGGGATGTGCGGTGGGTGGGAAGGCAGGCGAGACAGAGCCTCCCCACTAGAGTCCTTCAAAAAGTGCTGCTGCTGTGCAAGGCGTGCAAGCACACACGACCCATGTGCACTGACATCATGCAAGCGTGCAAGCACACACACAACCCATGTGCATGCTGTTGTGCAAAAGGTGCTGCTGTCGTGCAAGGCATGCAAGCACACACGACCCACGTACCGCTGTCATGTGAGGCATGCTAGCATGCGGGTCATGTGTACTTGCACGCCTCGCACGACGGCAGCGCTTTTCGAAGGGCTCCGATGGGGAGGCTCTGCCTCACCTGCCTCCCCACCCACTACACATCCCTGCTTCACCAGAAGCACTGCTTGCACGTCCCCGCCTATTGTTTGCCTCAGAGGCTCGGTCCCACCCCTCCCTCGCACACCCTCCCCCTCCGAACTCTCTCGCGCCTGCAGAGCGCGCGCAGCCCTCCATGAGCGCATGCGCAGAACGCACCCGTCACATCTCTTCTTTGCGCCCGCCTACCCGCCGCGCCGATTGGCTAATCGCTCCTTCGGCCGGAAAGTCAACATGTCCCGCGTGTGGAGCCGCGGCCGTAGGTAACCTCGGACCAATCAGAACGCCTTTTACTCCGCGGGGCGCGGCGCAGCGAGCCAATAGGAAGCGGGCTTGTTGAGGGAGGCGCAGCCCTGGGAGAGGAGTCTGTGAGCGGATCAGCCTGGGCGCTGCTCGCTGCGGGCGTGAGGAGACGCGAGGCCGGGCCGAGGCAGGGCGCTGAGCTGCTTGGGCTGAAGGCCGGGTGAGGGGGACGGGTCTGGGGCTGGCCGAGGCCTACTGGGTGGGGCGGCCCGCTCCGGTCTCAGCACGGTCACCATTTTAAGGAGCGGCCTCGGGTGGGGAGGGGCGGCGGCGCCGGAGAAGGGGGTGGAGAGGGGCGGTGCCCCAGCTCCCCCCAGCGTGGCGGCGGGCGGTGCCCCAGCTCCCCCCAGAGTGGTGGCACCGGTGCTGCTCCTCAGAGCCCCCCTCCCATGGACGTCTACTCAGAAGTAAGTCCCATTGTAGTCACTGGGGCTTACTCGCAGGTAAGTGGCTGGGCGGGTGGGAGGGAGCGGGTGCCGAGCAGGGGCTCTCCTTCCCGCCGCGCAGGGCGGCTCCCTCCTGCGGCCTCGGCCGCGACCGTCCCCCACGCAGGCGCCCCGCTCTCTCCTCCCAGACTGCGGCCGGCCCACGTGCTCGGAGCCTTCGCTTCCTCCCCTGGCGGCTGGGTGGGCCTGCAGTTCCAGAAAGCTTCACCCCGAGCTCTGTCGAAACTGCCGAGGAAACGTGTGCCGGCGAGGGTCTTCTGGGGGAAGTCCCTTCGGTGGGGGGCCTGACTTGCGCGCTGTGCCGCCTCGTCCTGTTGGCTCTCCTCCCCCTGCCTGGCGCTGTAGAACTCTGTGCAGCCGAAACAGCACCGTGTGCTTGTGTTGCAGGCCATGGGGTTGTGACTGCGAGCTCTGTGCTGGGAGCCATAATTGCCCTTTGTGGTTTGGCAGCGGTGTGTGCAGCTTCAGCAGGAGCCACAAGTCTTTCAGGCTCTGGAAAAAATTGATTTAATTGACTTGGCTTGCTGGGCTCAGGTCTTGAGAGCCCCACAAATGGAAAACGTAGGAACTTGTTGGGATTAAGTGTGCTGGCTCAGTCAGGTTGACTTCACGTACCAGTAACTCTGTATGACTGCTTAGTTTTTTAATTATTATTCTCAACAATAATAGCAGTATTTATATACCACTTTTTAACAAAGTTTACAGCGGTTTATATAGAAAATAAAACAATATATGCCTAATAAAGGTTTGTTGTATGTTGTTGTTGAAAATAAAACAACTAATGGCTCCTGGTCCCTAAAGGGCTTACAATCTAAAAAGATGTAGAAGACAGCCAGTAGAAATGACACGGGGAGCACCCACTTGAAAAAGTGCCATTCGCCCAGTAGGAAAGACACTGCTGGGGTGAGGAGGGCCAGTTACTCTCTCCCTGCTAAATAAGAAGAGCATCCACTTGAAAAAGTGCCTGTAAGTTTCTCTTACCCAGTTAGTAGGGTAAGATAAACTTTAGTTTTCACTCATTTTTGTGAGGCTCTTCTAATAAAAATTATGTTCTGACCTAAAGCAAAATCATTTTCAGCTCATTGAAAGGTGCAGTGGTTGCACACAGACTTACTGTAAGGCAGTTGGTGTTGAAGTCTTGAGGAAGGATAAGATACAATCAAGCATAGTTTGAAAGTGTTATCTAAGTGTGATTACTCTTATGCCCCTAAAGAATATAACTTGAAGACTGTGGCAATGTTCAATTAGTTTGCAGCCCAATCACATGTGTGTATACTTGGAATTAAACCCTACCTAGTCCTGTGAGACTTCCTTTCTACTAAGGCCAAATATACAAATTATAGAATTGGCCATAATGCTATGTGCTAATACTGTGTCAAGATTTTGCAGGTATTTTTGAAGTCAACTTGTTGAAATAATTTGAGTAAATTTCTGAAAGTCTTTCGAATTTTGGCTTATGCTAAACTGCTTATCAGTTACTGCTCATCAGAGTGCATTTGATGAAAACTTATATCATAAAACTGAATGGGAGAAGGAATTTGAAGTATTTCGCATAGTTATGCATACTAAATATTGATGCTATATAATGATGGGACCAGTGTTGACACCTATATAATATATTATTGACTGAGTAGGGAGGGGGTGTTTGAGGGTGGCCTGGTGGATGATCAGGTCTGGGAGGGGGTTGGGCCAGCTGTGGCAGCACAGGCGAGATCCTAGTCCCATCCCTGGCTCAAATGGCATTACTCAGGCTGCTCGGATTTGCAGGTGCAGATCCAAGTAGACCCATAGTGTTGCCTGGGGTGTTGCTCAGGGTAAGGGACTAAAATCTCGTTATTTGGAATTGTGCTCTGGGCCTCACTAAACCTGCACTGCAGTATAGGTTACTCAGCCTGTCTGTTCCAGCGCAAGTGAGTATTGCGCCCTAAATTATTTTACAAAGCAGTGTGTGGTGTTTCTTGGTCACTTTTTGTTGCTCTGTAAGAACTTTAGATCAGTGGTTCCCAAACTGATAGGTTGCGATCAGGATGATCATGCTGCTGCCTGAGAGGGGAGAGTTTTTTAATCTGGAGGCTGCTAAGGCTCTCTGAAGGGTATGGGAAGCCTGCGACCTCCTCTGCAGCCCTCCTGGCAGCTTCAAAGTCCTGATAAAAGCAGAAAAAAGGCTCCTCGACCCTCTAGAGAGCCTTATTGACCCCCAGGTAAGTTTAAAAACACTTCCGTCCCCGGAAGCAGCATTATCATCTTGATCGTGTTGCTGCCACCTCCCCTGCAAATATTTACAGGGTCCAAGTAGGACTTTGGGAACCACTGCTTTAGAACACGAGACCTGTATGGTCTCTGCTCTAAAGCAGAGAACTCACAGAACTGTATGGTGTTTTTGTGATATTTGTACAAAACCTTCAATCAGATTCTTGGGCATTAGTATTCTGCAAGTAGAATGATTACAAAGATAGTTATTTACCTTTTAAGGATAGTTATATACCTTTTAATTACATTAGCAAAGGGGAACTTAATGAGATGGCAATAGTGGTAATTGACTAGTCTGAATTTCAGCAATCAGAATTAATGTGTTACCAAAAGGTGACGCTCAATGTAGCACTCCTTCAGTAAGTGCAAGAACAAGACCTCTAGCTCCTCAGAATTGCTGCTGCCAGTCAAAGGATCCTTGGCCGTGGTGGTGGTGGAGAGAACTCAGTTTCTGGATATTTTCCTTGTCTCAGTAGCCCCCATGCTGAATCCCAGCAACTTTTTTAAAATTAGCTTTTTGTACTAATGCTGCTCTGGATGCCACCCAATGTCGTTATTTTTTTCAAACAATTCCAGTCATTTTAAATGTATTTTGAATACTTGGCATGTGACAGATATATATGAAGAGAAAGAGACCCCCCCACACACCATTTTATTGATTATCAGCTAGCTCCTGCTACATATTCAAATGGTGCATTTGATAAAAATTGAAATCGTCTTGTAAGAAACTTGGTAATACTTTCTTCTTGATTGCTAAAATTTGTCTGAGCAAAGTTAATTGCAGATGCTGCAATTAAGTTTTGTTACTGATTTAAATGGTAGGTAACTTTCCTTATCATTCAGTTCTGCTGAAATCAAAACACCAAAATATTTCAGTGTTTTCCCACAAAATACTACAACAATATTTTATATGGTTTCAAAATTCTACTAGCATTAAAGTGTGACTAGTTCTGTTAAGTCAGTGGTTCTCAGACGTTGAGCACTGGGACCAACTTTTTAGAATGAGAATGTCAGGACCCACTGGAAGTGACATCAGGCAGGAAAATTTTTAACAATCATAGGCTGCAATCCTACCTACGCTTATCCAGAAGTAAGTCCCATTTACTATCATTGTTAAAAGAATATACATAGTAGCTTGTTAGAAGTACAGACCTGTAACATTTCCCCAAATGCAGTCATATGCCATGGTAGCATCAAGTCTAATATATTAAAAATAAAATATTGAAGTAAATGGGGACCCACCTGAAATTGGCTCTCGACCCACCTAGTGGGTCCCAACCCACAGTTTGAGAAACACTGTGCTAAGTAACTGACATTATGTAACATCTTAATTTTATGTACACTAGTAATTTCTTGAATACACTTCATTAAAACCTGCAAGTCATTTTGCTCGCAATCCAAAGATTATAGGGAAGGTAGCAACCGTGTAAAATACCTCAGTGCATATGCTTTAACTCTCCATTTGTCAGAGAGCAGAAAAATGGCATAGTTCATGCACTCTAAAAAAGTAAAGCAATACACTTGGCATGCAGTCAGTGTGACTTCACATGAGAAAGAGACAAGAAAAATAGTGAGGTGTTGAAATTTTGATGCAGCTCCGCCTGCAGGACACTGGAGGGCTGTGCAATGTCCAGACACTGCGACACTTTACCTGTTCTCTACAACCCTTGCAAGAGGTGTAGTCTTTGATGCTATTTTCTCCCTGACCTTTCCCCACACTGTCTCTCCCAGATCTTCACAAGGGAAGGGTGCAGACTTACCAAGTTCTGTCTCCAAAATAGCAGACTGCCGTTATGAGCAACACACGCAAGGAGAGCACAGTTGTAGGGTCCACTTCTACACAAGTAGTAGAAACCTCTGACAAATTCAGAAGATGTGTATTCTTAGAAACTGTGAATAAAGTATTTCTTTTGAAATTAGCATAGTGATGGAGTTTTCCATAGGAAAAGGGTCTTTCTGCTGACAACTCTGCTCCCCCATTTTTTTTTGACAGTGTGGGGGATTTGGTGAGACTGAACCACCAACCATGGTTACCTATCCTTATTATGCAAGCCTTGAGACTGTTGTGTTGCACCCAGGTGGCAAGGGTGCTGGTGAGGAAAATTTTTCTGAGCAAAGACAATTTTCAAAGGCTGAAGGAAGACCACAAATCAGCCTCTAGGATGCAATAACATACCATCATTGAACAGAGCCAGTCAGACTTTCTTGGAGGGAAGGGACGCTGAGACAGAGAGAAGCCTTCTCTCAGCTTGCACCAACTCATTAGTGCTCGGGGAAAGAAGAAGGCTGAAAAGAAAAGGGGTTCATTGGATATTAACAATCCTCGGTGCTAGCTGGAATGGGAGTCATGACACAGCACCAACAGGTTTCGAAGGTGCGCAGCAGATGAAAAAGGAAGAACACATGGGTCTAAAGCCAAGGTGGTTTGTAGGTTCCTGTCCATAGACTTAAAAATATCTGCAAAGACTAACTGTAAATATTTCATAGGTGTTACAGTTTTTAGTTTGTTAGAAATTGTTAAAGATTTCCAGATGGAGAGAAGCAATGCTTTTGTCTCTTTCTGGGATTACTAGTATTGCTATTGGGAGTCAGTGCTGCTTTTAAGGCCTAGACATTGTTCTGAGGAAAGTCAGATCGCTGCTGGGTAACTCACAGTATGTTAATGCACTTGTCCAATAAGTGCATCTTAGAGACTATCTCATGTATTTTCAATTTGGTCATAATCCTGGAAGACAATGCATGTTGTAAAAGTTACTGTTTGCTGGTGTAAACTGCAGAGGTAGAACAAGTTTGCATCTATATATAGTTGGCAAAACGAGCATGTGGTGCTAGTTAGTGTTTCCTAACTTTAAGAGAATTGAATTTTAAATATGACGGAATAGAATTCTAATTCAGAGAATATTGCAAAAGGCAGCATCTGTGGAAGAAGGCTGTTAAAATTGCTTGTCAACACAATTCAGACGTTATTTCTTTTGTGGGTGGTTGCATATAGGGCAATATTATCCAAGAATTGTCCTTTTATCCAAGAATAATATAGGGAAATATTATCCAAGTCCTTTTCTATAACTTACTTCGGAATCTTTTATTGTTGGACAAATATTAATGTTTTGCATTTGTTTTCTTACAGGCGGATAAAAGATTACAGATGGCAGATAACAGGTAAGTTCTGAACGGAATGTTTGGAAGTAGTAGTGGTAACTTTCACAAATCACTCTTCAATCAGTAGTGTTTTGGCATGGGGATAGTGGTAGTTTGATGCTGTATAGATGGTAATCTGTAGAAGTAAGCTAGTTTTTATACATCTTTTAGTCTTAATGTAATCAAATGCATGACATTTAGATGAGTGCTGATTAACCCATTTTTTGCCCACTTCTCAGGTGTACACATTTGATCCCTGTTGCAATGTTGGGCAGAAATAGCTTAACTATATGAGTATTAGAAGTTTCATTAAAATAGAAACAGTAGGTCCTAAATTCTAACATACTGTAGAAGATACAGTTTCCTTTTCTTCTATACTGAAAGGATTCTTGGACCCAAATCATTGATACTGTGATTTTTTCTAAGTTAGTAAATTGAGTATTTTTTAAGGTAACGCGATCTTGTGTTATTGGGTGGATACATGAACCCCTTTGTATTTGAAGTTGTCTGGCTTAGTTTGTGAAATGTATCCAGCAAGCATTGTTGTATTGGGAAAATGGTACAAATATTCAAATTTGTCCAAAGCTTTTATTAAAGCTAATAAACTGTTTGGAGAACTTAAAACTTGCTTGTTATGGAAAGAGACATTTGTAAAGTCACTTCAAATTTGTAAAACAATTTGTCTTATATTGACACATTTTTTACTTTTGTGACAAATTCTTCCATGTTGGATAGCTATGCCAAATAGGAAAATTATCCATAAGGTGACTGATAAAATAGTAGTGGCCATCCTCTTTGGCAAGTGACCACAAATCCAGTCCAAAGTATGAGAGTGCGTTTTGTTCAGTATGCTTGAATATGTTGTCACTCATGTTTTATGAATTTGCCTTGAGTATGAATTACAGAGGTAGAAGAAGATAGAAATATTTGGTTTGAGCTATGAAGAATAGTGGAGAAGTGGAGAAGCAGTCAGGTGCTATCACTTCACATCCAGAAACTATCTGAGGATTACCAGTGTCTTCCTAAAATCAGATGCTGGAGTGTGGGGTAGAGTTAAATGTCATGATAACTCACTCCAAGCCCTAGGATGACTTCCCCCAGCAATGTCATGTAGATGTTATAAAGCTTGAGGGAACAGAATAGAACCCTGCAACAGCCTACCTTGTAATGGAACTGATAGCTGTGTATTATGTTGGGTTATGCACCAACATTAAAATTCTGGTTTTTCTAAATGTTCAAATTTGCATGTCAAACTGGCAACAAGTACATCTCAGATGAGTAACAGAGTGTAGACCCCTAACACTTCCATTTATGCCTAATTTATCCTTATGAAACCTTATTTGATACATTAATATTGGACAGGCATATCTGAAATACATTTTATATTTGCAGTAAAACTGAAGATGCTGCCTCGGATTCTGTGGAAGCTGCTAAAGGTACAGGTGACAAAAAAGGTAACTGATTAAAATTCATTTCAGAGTATGTATAGAGGTAGGGTTGCTAATCATCTTTGTCCCATCAAAACTAGCAAAGAAGTATACAGATATTACGCTTCCCATCCTGTTTTCCCATTTGGCCCTGTGAGGTAAAACTGAACTACTGCTTTCTATTGCAGAGGAAGGGCTGGTGAAGAAGACTGCTAGAGTTATAGTGGCTGGTTATTTTGTTGCTACTTTGGAGAAAACTATCTTTTTCCTTTGAGCAGTGGTTCTTACACATGTATCACCTACTTTTTAGAATGAGAATCTGTCGGGACCCACCAGAAGTGATGTCGTGAGTGGAAGTGACATCATCAAGCAGGGAAATTTTTAACAATCTTAGGCTGCAATCCTACCCGCACTTACCCAGGAGTAAATCCTGTTTACTTTTATTGTTAAAAGAATAGTAGCTTGTTCTGTACAGGTCTGCAACATTTCCCCAATTGTAGTCACGTACCATGGTAGCATCAAGTCTAATATATTAAAAATAAAATATAGAAATGAATGGGAACCCCCCTGAAAGTGGCTCCTTAACTCACCTAGTTGGTCTCATATTGTGGTTCCCACAGTTTGAGAAACACTGTCTTTGAGTATATTATCACCAAGGATAATATGTATCCTTGTATGTATGTAAGGATGTATTGGACCCTTCTCTGGGTCCAATACATGTTAAAGAAGTATAGCAAGGTGATCTTGGTGACCGTTTCCCAGATCTGTAAATTTTCTTCAGAGGTCTGGCAAACCATAGGTGTATTCAGGTAGTAAAACAAGATCTTCATATTTGAGTATATGTAGGAAAGGCTCTTTAATACTAGCTTCAAAGTAAGATAACTGTTTTGTTTACATGCCCTTGGCCTTCAGGGACAGATTAAATAAATTCATCCAAGTTGTCCTGGATAATATGAAAACCTTGGTATATTTGTTTTTACCTTTTCTCTATACCTTTGAAGCAGAAGTCTTCATTTTATTCCCCTTTGTTCTTAAGAATACAAGGTGTGTCCAGAAAGTAATGAGATTATTTAAAAAATTCTTTTATCAAAAAATTCTACAATTGAACATTGTCTCCTTGAAAGTATGCACCTTGTGAGTGTACACAACGCTCCCAGCGATTTTTCCATTCTTCATAGCATCCCTCGAAGTCTTCAAGTGGGATGGTGTTCAGAGCCTGCATAGTGGCTCTCTGGTTGTTATCCATACTATCAAAATAGTGTCCTTTCAAACCATTCTTCATCTTTGGGAATATGAAAAAGTTGCAAGGAGCCAAGTTGGGCTGTAGGGTGGATGGAGAAGTACAGTGATGTGTTTTTCAGGCAAAAACCGACAACCAAAGCACTGTGACTCCATGCATTGTCGTGATGAAGGATCCAAGTTGAGCCAGTCTCAGGATGCACATGAAAAACTTTATCTGAAGCGACCAAGAACTTGTGCAGATGTTACTGCAGCTTCTCCATAAGCTTTCCTCACCCTTTCCAAAGTTTTCCTCACAGGAAAGGCAGTGAGATGCATTTTACCCAATTTCACATGAAATTTTTCGTGTACCGCTGTTCCGAACTTGCTTGCATTTTTCTTAATATGAGGCACTTGAACAGGGTGTCACAAAAAAGAATGTCTCAGGGCTGGAATGCAACTGAGCAGTGTTCTAATGTATAACTGGCACCCCACCCCAAGTGACCTTGGCCAACTTCTCAAGTGTAGGACCTTTATTCTTATTACTTTCTGAATGCACTACATATTTGTATATTGCTTGTCAATAAAAGTTCAAAGTGGTTTACAAAGTAAGTAAAATAATTAAATAGTTGTCTATCCCAAAAGAGTTAGAGGCAGTACAGGTGGGACCTCAGTATCCGCGGGTATCCATTTTTTGACATGTCTCCCCCGTGGATATCAAAAATCACAAATAAGCAAATCCTTGATTTTTGGCCCCATAAGCCCTCTGAAAAGGACCAAAACCATGCTCTGGTTCCCGCCAGAGGGCTTTCTGAAGCCTGCAGAGGCAGCGTCTGCCCAGCCACCCATGGACTCTGCAGACTTCAGGATGACCTTTCCAGCTGGAAAAAATGCTACTTCATGTTTTAGAAACCGGAAGTGATGTTTTTATGCCATATAAGGCATTTTGAGGCCTGGGGAAGGGCTTCCCCGGACCACAGAACGCCGTATATAGCATAAAAATGTCACTTGCAATTTCTTGAGAGAAACTGGAAGTACCTTTTTTGGTCGAAAAGGTTATTCTGAAGCCTGCAGAGGCCGTGGGTGGGTGCACACTGCCTCTGTGGGCTTCAGAAAGCCTTCCAGAGGGAGCTGGAGTGCAACTTCGGTCACCTCTGGGGCCTCAGGTGGGGCCGGAGTCTGGATCATTATGGGTTCGGCCAACCTACATTGAGCCAGATCTGCAGATGAACAATCCATGGATACAGAGACCCCACCTATACTGCTTTAGGAGCACAGCTTTGGCAGGAATTCAGTTAACACCTTATCAGTTTAAATAATACTTGAAGCAGCTTTCAGAATGAAAGATTAACTATTGAGGCTACAACTCTTTCAGTTGATAACCAAACTTAGTCTATACAGTTAATCTAACAAATTATTTGTATGCAAATATAGTGTCATATGGAAAATGTTCGTTCTTTGCATATTTTTCCAGGAACAAGGCTTTTACAACTTAAATAAATACCAAGAATTAAATGGCACTTGCTTACAGATTTAGCATATATATGGCTGCTGGCAAGCAATCAGTGAAAGCTGTGCACTTACATGGGAGTGAACTCCATTGTACATAATGGAATTTAATTCTAAGTAAACATATCTAGAATTATAATGCATGACTTTAGATCAAGTGAAATGCGGATTCATCTATGACTGCGTCACCCATCCACACAGTTGTCTCAGACAAAATTCTTTACTCTGGAAAAGTATTTCTAATGGGTTAGGAAACATAGACTGTGAGAACAGTATTTTAAAACGCACACAGTGAATCTTTTTCACATTCCACTGAGTTGCGTAAGGAAAAAGAGAGGGATTACTGTCTCAAGGAGAAATAAGGTGCATTCGAGTCTCCTTATCTTCTGCTTTTGGAAGGTGCTGCAGCTCTGCCTGCCTGCTTGTGCCCTTTCCTTCCCATGTACAAACACCAGCAAGATGGGGCAGAGAATTTTCAATTGTGCTTTTTCACCTTGCCCATCCATATTCTTGACTTGATGGGAAAACAAGAACAATTTAAAGGGAGAGGAAGGAAGTGATTCATTAGGGACCAAACTTCCATGTGCATCCCTACTAACAATAGCATTGGGTTGGTTATAGCCACACTTGTTTAGACTTCAGTGCTTCTCTTTCAGAAAAGCTAGCAGACCAGGTGATGCAGAATCCACAGGTCTTGGCAGCGTTGCAGGAGCGACTTGATAATGCACCTCACACTCCTTCCAGTTACATTGAAACGTAAGTATGAGGAATGTGATTTGCGTCAAGTCCAAAATGCACACAATTAAATGCATCTTTTAATCTGGAGAAAAAAGGACCAATAGAGCTCCTGTCCCCTGAGGTAAATCAGATGTAGCATTTTTTTTCTCATAAGGGCCTTACTGAAGCCAGCAGAGGCCATGCACATCCTCTTGCAGACTTGCTTGCTTCAGAATTGTACTCTGGTCACCTTTGGAGGATTTAAGGGGTTGAAACTGTGAGTTTCGCTATCCATGAGGGGTCAGAGAATGGACTCCTTGTGGATACTAAGGCCCCATCAGTACCACCTTTTCAGGTGCTACACAGTTGAGCAGTAGATGCTGCACAGTCATCTCTGCAGTGAGGGACGTGCCTGTCCAGTTATTGCTGCCCTGGATCCTTTTGCATTGCATCATCCTTGCCTGACCTGTACTTCTTTTGAAGGTCAGGTCACTGTACAACCACATCTTGCTGCTTGTTCACCATCACCCCCATCACCTCTACTTCCAGATGGATCGTGGTTTGTAAACCATAGGTTGGATTAGACCTCCTAGGTTTGGGCTAGACTCAGAGCTGCTTTTTAGACAGGGATTTCTGGGTACTCAAGACAATCTTTGAGTTACATACACAACAAATGGTTGATTGGTCATCCAAACCAGTCCACTATAATCTGAATAATTAATGGAAAAGAGATTTCCTTTTTGGAATTAAGGCTGCATTTCTGTGCACACTTATGTGGACATAAATAATTCCACAGAATTTAGTAGGAGGAGAAAATGCAACAAATTGAACTGCATGGTATCCTATTACATTACTGAACAGTGGAGGGACTGCCTCTTAGTATTTGGATCTTAACCGTGAAAGAGTATAGAGCTTCACGGATTACACAGGCCTACAAAATTGAGGGTCAGAAAAGTTTTTCCCAAACTTTATGGTTGTTTGATATGAATTTGGGGTGCTGATTCAAAAAATGGCATTTGTTTTGCCCTGTCATGTCTAGTTTTGGAGATAAAGTATAGCCTTGTTAGTGAATGGTTCAAGCAGCTTCCTCAGGAGGAAGCCATGGTGTACAGCAGGGCACTTATAACTTCTGAGAGTAACCTGTAAGTTCTTTAGGACAAGATATTGTAATAGCCATCATCATTTAAGCATTTGATAGTTGGAGCTACACTGCGTCTTAATTCTTAATTACAGAAGTTTCATTCCTACTTGTTGCAGATAATAGCCACTGATTAGACCTAGCCTCCATTGGTTTGTAATAATTTTTAAAAGCTCTATATGCTTGGTTCCAATTGTGTCTAGTCCCAAGGAACTTAGAAATTAGATGAGGAAGCTGTTTGTTTTTTATACTGAGCATGTTAGCATTTTATTTTACTAAACTTTATTGGATAATCCCAATTTGTGGTGTTGTGAAATTGAATAGTACTGCTGTTTCATTTTTTTACATGTTGTCTTGAAGGTAAAATGGGAATAATCATAAACGATCAATTCCCCTGATTACTGTCTGTATGTGTCTTTGTCTATTTTGTGAGAGCTCACAGTATTTTTCTGAATTTTCTTTAACACTAATGCAATTTTAAGATGGCACAATTAGAATTGCACGTACTCTAAATGTAGATATACTGCAAATTTGCTGTTGATCAATGTTTTCTGTGTGTGTGCTTTTCTAATATACTTTGATGAAAACTTGCCATTCATGAATGATGAGATACTTTTGAGATTCGTTGAATAAGATTTTAGAACTCTCAAATGGATCCCTTCCATCCATCAAATGGATGCAGTGTTACCTCATCAGTTGGACATTAGCCCTTTCAAGCTTGAAGTGGGAGGTCTGATAATTTCAACTACAGTACTCTTACAGGAAAGGCAGTGAGATGCATTGATGGCACTGTGCAAGCTTTCTGTTTTCTGAATCTTCTGATTTCCTTCCACGGTAGCACATCCAAGATAATCTAGGCTGACTTTTGAGCTCAGAGTGGTCAGGACAAGTAACTGGTATAAACAGGCTGGTAAAACCTCTCTGAACCCAGTAAAGCGACATCAGAAGCATTTGTTCCATTCTATAACAGCTTGCACCATTTTGTGAATGGAAAGAGACTAAAGGCCCAATCCTATGCTTGTCCGGAGCTGTGTGGTACACTGGCCCCAAAACGGCTGCCACTGTATCTGTGGTGCCAGAGAAACAACCGGAGGTCTTTTTGGGGTAAGGGAACATCGGATTCCCTTGCCTTGTGTAGCAGTCCAGCGCTCTGATGTGTCCACTCAAAGCTAGCTATTTGGCACAGAACCAAGGAGAGCAGGGTTGGGCTCTGATTCCCAGGAGGGGGAATAGGATGTGGTGGCAGCTTCTGCTGCCATCCCCACTCCCCCCTCCTGGGCCTGAACCATCCTCCAGACCATCCCCCAGCCCAGTTTTGCCCCCACCCCGCACTCCCTCCACCCCAAAATGCCTTCCTGCTGGAGATATTTGTACCACATGCTCCTCTTCGGTGTCGCCCCAGCACGGATGCCTGGCACTGACTGGTGCTGGCCTCTGCTGGTGCTACTCGGCCACTGGAGGCCAAGTACCTTATGGTGCTTTTGCTATAGCTATGGCAGCAGGGGGCTGCCTGCATTGGACTGGCTTCTCCATGTTCAACTTCTGTAATGCTAGTGTTTTCAGTACACATATGCAGTACTGTTGGGCCATGTTTACTTGCTGGAAGTAAAGTCATGGCTCTGTGTGTGTTTCTTTTTATGTAAGTTTGTTCTTTGTACTAGTGTATATGGTTGTATATCTCTTTGCACTTTAAACTTCCATTCAGTTGCCCAGTTTGAAGATTACCTTTAAGATTTATTTGCACTAATGTGCAATGAACATAAAACAAGGTGACAGTGGTATTGAAAAAATATAAAGGACTAAATGCTGCTTCTGTGAAAATTGAAATGACTGTTTTGTTTCTAGTTTACCAAAAGCAGTAAAAAGAAGAATTGATGCCTTGAAACAACTACAGGTGAAATGTGCCCATATAGAAGCTAAATTTTATGAAGAAGTTCATGATTTAGAGAGAAAATACGCAGCACTTTACCAGCCTCTCTTTGATAAGGTATGAACTTAAGAACATATGTTTGGAGTGGGAGGAGGAGGAAGCATAAAGTGCTCTGTAAACTTCTGAACTAATAGCAAAAAATGTGCTTTCCCTGCCCTTTGTATCAATTCTGTCATTAATGAGGGAGATCAAAACTAGATGGAAGTATAGGTGGAACCTCTTTATCCATGGATTCAGCATCTGCAGATTTGCCTCATCAGGGATGCCAACCCCTGGATTGCCCCACTCTAGACCTTGTTCTGGTCGTGTCTGGGAGGTTTTCTGGGTGTTGGAGAGGCTTTGCTGCCACTGCGCACAGCCTCTCTGAGGATCAGAATGGCTGTGAATGCATTTGGAGCAAGGTTCCAGTCTCATTTGGAGCTCCAGTGGGCTGGAAAACTGCAGATTTCATTATCCATGGTTTTCAGTGTGAGGAGTCCAGGAATGGATCACTGCAGACACCAAAGCAGCACCTGTATAGTGCCATCAAGCGGGGTGAAGGCACTCTTCTCCTATGTAACCTCATGATTAACTCTGTAGTATGCAGTTCTGTCATCTTACATGGTGGTAAATAAGCAGTGCCCTGCTGGATGAGGCTAAAGGACTATTTAGTCCAGCATCCTGTTTCCCACAGTGGCCTACTAGCCGCCTCTGGGAAGTCCAGAAGCAGAAGAAAAAAGCATACTTCTAACCTAGCATTGCTTCTCTATAGTTGTTTGGAGATACTGTCACTGAACCCAAAGATATAAATTGTGTAACCATTGTGGCTGATAGGTATTGATAGACCTGCCCTCCCATTAACTTATCTAATCTTATTTTAAAGTCATCTGTGTTAGTGGCCATCACCATATTTTGTGGCAAGCAATCCTGCAGGCTAATGGTGTACTGTGTGAAGTACCTCCTTGTTGTAAATTTCACGCTGGGTGCAGCCGAGAGATCCTTCTGTGAGATGAACACCATGTGACTAAAGGCTCCTTCTGTGAATGGGGCAAAAACTTTGGATGCAGCTCCAGTGTTGATCTGTTCCTGCAGCACTTGCATTCCTGTTGAGTAGCTTTAGTATGTTGTAATGTGTCTTATTTTTATACTTTTTCCACAGAGAAGGGAATTTATCACTGGTACTGCCGAACCTACAGATGCAGAAGCAGAATGGCACAGTGAAAATGAGGATGAAGAGAAACTAGCTGTAAGTAGAGAGAACTAATTTGAAAGCTTCTAACAGTTGCTGAGATGGGATCTTTGGTGTTTTTTTTAATAAGTTTTTATTGGAAAATCTGATCTGAATAAAATGTACCACCTATAAGTCAATCTTGCAGATAAGGAGAGGGCAGGTTTTCAACCAAAAATCTTGTTGTTCCAATAAGTTGGGGGTAAAACTTGGGGAATGGTGCTTGTGAGAAGGAGCTGCAGTTTGCCCTGGAACCTGATTGGGGAGGGGGAAAATCTGAGTCATCCAACTGTTCTTGAAGACATTAACAAGGTGCTTATGTAGTACTGTGTGTCATCCCTCCCTTAAAGCAACAGAATTTAACATTGCACTGGAGAGGCACTCCAGAATTTGGAGTTAAGAAGCCTGCTCAGAAGACTCTACAAAGGAGCTCTGACAAATCTAAACAAAGCTGCCTGTTTGTAAGCTGTCTATAATCATTCAAATGTTCATCAGACATTTCACAGGCACTATTGAAGCTCCTGCAGGCTTCTCCTGGCTACTGAGACATGCCTGAACAGTCCTGACCCATGAGTGACCTGCAGATAAGACAAGGTGTCAATCTACGCTTGATTTATTGCTAGAAATTCCTTGCCTTATAAACAGAGCATACCAGTAGTGAATTGGTTTTCTGAAGTTTCAGAAGTTTGTCTAATGAAACTGATCATATAGCTTTGTTCCAGTCATAATTTAAGTAACCGGTATTTGCACTGTTCGTAACCTGTTGACAGCATCTTCTGCTAATGGGTTCCATTCCAGTGCTACAGTAATACCCAAAATAAGAAAAAGCTGGCAATTTCTGCCTCGCATTTCTATTTTGGGAGACACAAGCAGGTTTTGGGGTGAAGGGAGAGTTGTGTGGTTAAAGGAAGCACATTGGTGCAGAGATAAAATATGTGTGTAATACTATTTCTGGTTAATATATAGCAGGAGGGGCTGTTATTTCCATAAGGTACCTGGTCCTGACCCCAATTCCGTCTCTTGGCATACTATGAGTTGCTTAAGCAGGCAAATTCTCACTTTTCTCTGTTCCCCACTCCCTCGATTTTCTTTTTTGTCTTTTCTCTTGACCCCAAACCATCAGCATTCCACTGTTCTGGAAATTCACCTAACACAAGTCATTGCGGGCTGTTTTTTGGTTTTTTTAGCAAGTCAGTTTCTTTTTAATTTATAAACTATTGTACTTCTGCCTTCCTTGAGGTTCCTGAGTATGCAAATCTGGTCCTGTTTGACTTCCAAGTTGATAAGCACATAACTTGTTAGAGGGAATTGCTGAACTGTTCAGCTTTATGAAAATTAAAACAGCATATATAGCAAACATAGTAGCAAACATAGACAATATCTGGTATGAGTTTCTGGCCTAAAATGATGGAATTTCTTCTTTTTCTATTTCTAGGGAGACCTGAAAAATAAAGTAGTAATAGAAGAAAAAGAAGCAGGAGCAGCTGAAGAGACGAATCCTAAAGGAATCCCAGAATTTTGGCTCACAATATTTAGAAATGTAGATATGCTGAGTGAATTAGTACAGGTAACACACATTGAAAGTTTTGTTACTAGGTAATGTCATACTGGTGACTAGAAATGGGAGCAGGACTTGCCTAGAAATAGTTCTTGCTATGAATGTGTTCCCCTAATCATGCAGGTTGCATTCAGATGATCTTCATGCTTTTGAAGGATTAGGAATGAACTCAAGAGTTCATAAGCACTCTCCCCTTCTCCCTCTACCCAACTTAATTCTCAGTTTGCCTTTGTGCCTGAACACGATGAACTAGAGTTTGATCAAAGCAGGAGGCAATGCGTAAGCCATGCATGCAAAGTTGAGGAAGAGTGCACAGTTGCAGGACTCGTTTCTGACCTTCCAAAACCATGGTTAGTAGATCTGTCTGAATGCAGTGTTTGTATGATTTGTATGAATTTTACCTTGTTTTAGTAATTACTTTACAATTTACAGGTTTAAGTGTGTTACTTTATCTGCTCCTTACTGTCTTATTAGAATTCCATTTATTTGTTGCACCCAGCAAGCCATATATATATATTTTTATTAGATTGGAAATAGCTTAACAATTCAGGCAAAAACGGTTAACTTAGAAACAAAGATGAAGTGATTAAATTTGAGACTTTGTGCTGGAAGAATTCATGTTTGAAGGAAAAGGTTTACCTTTTGGCTTATTAATAGCTCTGCCATTTATGTTTAGGAATATGATGAGCCAATTTTGAAACATCTGCAGGATATCAAAGTGAAATTTTCTGAGCCAGGACAACCTATGGTGAGTAAACCTTAACTTGTAATACAATGTTGGAGGCATAGTGGCATTAATGGTTTGGTTATGGAAGCTTTTAGTATGTTGTTGGTTATGTGTGTCTGACTTCAATGTGGTGAATGTGAACTTCTCAGTCCAGCTTTCCAAAGATCATTTCTGTATCGGAATGTTTCTTCAGTAGTACAGTTTATAACTATACTGCCACCTATTGACATTTAATGAAGCAAAAACAATTTTAAAAATCTGATTTTTGCATTTTAGCTAAAGCTAATCAGCTTTTAAGCAACTTAGTGTATTCTCATCTATGGAGCTAGAGAAAATGTAGGTTAAAAATAAACTTTTTATTTTTGAATACTAGAAACAATTTAGTAGTCCATATTCTTTCTGCTGGACAAGTTTTTATATTGGAAGTCCAGTACTGTATTGGTTTAATTTATGAATGTTGTGAACATCCAGACAGAAGTTGGACATTAATGACTATTCAGAAGCGATGAATATGGCCTTAATTTCAAAGAGGAGATTCTGCCCAATTATTTACCTCTTTCATATTTTGGGGAGGTGGTCTTTACTTTTGAGAATTTCTTAGCTGGGCATGCTACTAAATCTACTGCTGGTATTTAACTTATACTGGATTTTATATTTTACTTTAGTAGTACATCAAAGGATAAGATATCTTTTTTTTAAAGGGGAGTAAAGAGTTTATCTGCTCTCCAGTACAAACTAATTTGAACATTATTAACAAATCTAACTGAATCAGGGTCATGAAGAGCTCAATTCTATGGGCCATGCCATAGTCACTCCATTAGCACCACTAGTCCAGTCTGTTGCAAAGTTCTGTGAGGCACTTCTGCGTCAGCACTAGCAACATGCTGTCAGCACTGAACCCAGCACCAGTTGGTGCTGGTCCTCAGTGCCCAGAAACAGACGCTGAAACCTCCCTGTGATGAGTCAGCTGGTGGCAGAGCTTTTCAGGGTGTGGGAGGGGAAGAAAGGGGGCAGAACTAGGCGGGAGAGGGGAGGAGAGGGCCTGGGAGAGTGGCAGAGTTGGTGGCATGCTCTGCTGCTGTATCCTAATCTCATATGGGTCTCATCAGTTCTGTGCCTGCTCAATGGTGGGCGCAGGTCTGAGGAGATCCTTTGGGGCCACCTGAGTGTTACACAGGGTAAGAGAACATTTGTTCCCTTAACCTTGAGGAGACCTAGCACTGCTTCCCTGACCCCATATGATACAGTGATCAGCATTTTGGCACCACTTGGCCTTGGGTGCTAGGGAAGGATAGGATTGGGTTGCCCAGCAACTGTTCCTGGGACATCTGAAAGACCTGCAGTTGGCAAAGCATTTTTCCATTGGAGAACTAAAAAGTGAGAAACTTGACAGAACATCTTGCTCAGGTTATTGGCTGTCTTGTGTTTGTGTTTGGTGTCTATTATACATTGGAGCTTTGGTCAACATTGGGTATATAAATAATAAAGTAAGGTTGCAATTCTTTCCAGGTTATCTGAAACGATATTCTTCTACACTCACTTTTGCAATAGAATACCTCCATTTACTGTTTGATCTGAATAAGTAATAGTTACCATCCCTTAAATAACGAAAACTGCACCTTTCTTATATGGGGGGCTTTTTGTTCTTTTTTCTAGCCCTAAAGGGCAGTGGTGGGAAAAGTGACAGGGTGTGCTCTGTGTCTACTCATGCAGCCCAATCTGATCCTGTGCTGAAACAGGCTGGTCAACTGTTCTGTGCTGTATCCAACACGGCGTAGGAGGTGAATCCCACACAACCTGGAGTAAAGGGATTTACTTCCCCTCACCCTGTGTTATGCTCACATACTTGCATACCCTCACATACTTGTAATAGTAAATTGTAACTACTATATAATATAAAACCACACAGCAACATAGAGTTTAATAGTTTCAATATGTTTTATCAATTTTTTTGTCTAAACTTATACAGTAGCGTAAAGCAGACCTGTGTGGAATAGGGTCCATAAGCTTTACATTTTCCAAAGGGAGCACTGACTGTCCAAATACTTTACAGTAGTATTTTGATATCTTTCTCTTGAAAATTGGTAATACTTTTAGAACAATGATGAACTTTCTTGTAGTCTTTCACATTAGAGTTCCACTTCGAGCCCAATGACTACTTTACTAATTCAGTTCTGACAAAAACTTACAAAATGAAGTCAGAGCCAGACAAGACAGATCCTTTTTCATTTGAGGGTCCTGAAATTGTTGACTGTGAGGGGTAAGTAAATATTCCTTAAATTAATTTCTTGCCTAAATTTTAAGTATTATAAATATGTGATCAGAATAGAAAATGCATGGGAAGGCAGACTTATAAGACTTAGGCACTGTGCTAACATGGAGAAGGAAATATAAACATTGGTAAAGAGATGGCTGCTAGTGTACATAAGGTGAGTAGAGAAGGCTTTAGGATAGGTTCCATTATTAGACAAAACTTCTTCAAAGCTGAGAACCTGGAGGTGTAGGTATGGCATCCACAATCATGGAAGGTTTCTGGCTCTAATTCGGTCAAATTAAGTTCTTGATTTTAAAATTCTCTGTACTGTGGTCCATTTGTGACAATTTATTTCTGGGCTTCCTTAAGGCTGCTTAAAGTGTAACCATTTCTCAAGGGGAAAATTTTATTCCTTGTTGCTGGTATCAGATAAGCAGAGTCAATATAAATAAAAGAAAAGTGTTTCTTTGCCACAAGCAGAGCTTCAGGGTCTTGTAAGAACATAGTTGGTCTTGCACTATATAATATTCCCTTAAGGTTTTAATATAGAATTGTTGCAGCAACAGCAATATGAATAGATCTGAATATAAATCATAACACATAAAAATTAAACTTTTTTAAGCATATGGATCAAATGCTTCTCATTACGGAAGACATTTTCAAATGCTGTGGTTTTCCTGAGATTTAATTCTTAATTGTAATTGGCTAAACTTTACAATTCATGGAGAGCAAGGATGGAGGAGAACATGAAAAACATGGATGAGGAAACTTGGTACGTATAGCCTGCAGAAGAGTGTCTGAGAGGGTGTTTGATAGCACTCTTCAGATACCTGAAGGGCTGTGATATGGAGGAAAGAACAAATTGTTCTCAATTACCTGTGAGAGTAGAATTTAATCAAATGGCTGCAGACTGTAGGAGGAGACTCTGGTTAGACATCAGGAAGAAATTATTGATGGGTAAGGGAACAGCAGTGGAACTTGCCAAGGGATGTGGTGGATTCTCCCTTGCTGGAGACCTGCAGACAAGAGGCTCGACAGGCATGCTGGAGATGCTTTAGGAGGATTTCCTGCTATAGGCAGGGCATTGGACTAGAAGAGATTATGGGTATCTTCCATGTCTATGATTCTATGAAGCACTTGTATTTTAATACAGTGGCAGTTTTACTAACATTTGAACAGCAGTTGAGGGTTTATCTTTTTGCCTTGGAGAATTTTACTTGTTAGTGTTGCAGGAAGCTCTTGGCTGGTTCCCTTGCAGTGTATCACAAGTCCTTCCCCTACCTTTCAATACCATTTTTAGTCTGTCAATGAAATACCTTTCCTATTGTTACTGTGTCCCCCTCTCTTTTTGTGCATGGTGGTGGGGGTTGTGCATTGATCTAGACTTTCTATAGTTTTCTTCAGGCCTTTTTCTGCACAGCAGAGCCAGCCTTCCCCTTTTTCTTACAGGGGGCTGGAGATAACTACCCCTACCCAAGTGCTTAAGGAAACTAGCATGTCACTTGTGGGAAGTGATCATCAGTCCAAAAAGGTACCAGAAGTACAATGAGGTGCCTTTCTCTTTGTCATTTATGTAAATTTAATTCTGCTTTATCTCCAGATGTACTATTGACTGGAAGAAAGGAAAAAATGTTACAGTTAAAACAATAAAGAAGAAACAGAAACACAAGGGGCGAGGCACAGTCAGAACAATTACTAAACAAGTACCCAATGACTCATTTTTTAACTTCTTCAGTCCAATAAAAGGTAAGCTTGATTTAAACTTTCCTTTTGACATTTTAATATCAGAAGCCCAAGTTTTAAGTGGCAGATCATTGAAAGTTGGCTTAATAGTCCAGTTTTTTTATTCTGACTACAGAGTTAACAAAAGAGCATTTGGGAACTTAAAAAGCAATTCCTTTGGATTTTGAGGGTCCTCATATTTTTCTTTCTTAATAGGACAGCCCTGCTTTCAGTAAGTGTTAACCACAGTAGTCATACAAACTGAAAGATAGGCTTGTCAGTAGGTTCTCTTGATCTACTGTAGATTGAAAACATCAATACTACTCTTGTGATATATCAGTGTGAGATCTGCTCTGCTATAAAAGCAAAGCATGCGCCATACAGCAGTGGAGTATGAAGAGGGTGGCTAAGGGCCCCTCCAGCTCTGGCTGCCAGGCTGCAGGAGAGTGTCTGAGAGGCTTCCCTAAGATGTTTAAACATTTTCAAGAAAAAAACATTTCTTTAAAACATTTCTCACTTTCTATTGGTTTATATATATATTGTGTGTGTGTGTGTGTGTGTGTGTGTATATATATTGTGTGTGTGTGTGTGTGTGTGTATATATATATATATAATATTGTGTACATATATTGTGTACACACAGTTATAAAGTTGTATATAAATATATGAACTTTATGCCAATAAAGGTTCAAACTGGAATATATGAACTTACATGGTGAGTATATATATTATACCAGTGTTTCCCAAACTTTTTAGCACTGGGACCCATTTCTTAAAATGACAATGTCATAACCCACTAGACCCCCCCCCAAATCTAGAAAAATACTTTTAATTATAATAATTTTGAGGTCCTGTACACCTTAGGCTGCTAGAGATCATGTGTAGTGTGTGTGTGTGTGTAGACATCTGCTAGACTCTCCCTAGAAATGGAGTTGAAGAACTATTCCCCCAAACCTTTACAGTCATTCCAAGGTACCCAGAAGGCTGACCCAAGATGTACAGTTAGAGATTTCCAGGCCAGACAAAAGGCTAAAACTGGGTTCACATGTAATCTATGTCATGCCAATTACTACAGAATCAGAAAATGTGACATTTTAATTTGAGAGTCTAAAAATTACCTCATACCACAGGTTAACATTCTAGCTAACAAATTTTTTCTGCAAGTCTGGCAAGGGTACTCGCTGTTTTTATGTTTCAAAAACTTTTTGTGACCCACCAAAAATGGCTCATGACGCACTGACAGGTCCTGATGTGCAGTTCAGGAAACAGTGTATTATACTACATACGTGTATATTTATATAAGTTAAATAAAAGAGAATGTTCACTGTCTAATAGTTGGACATATATTCGGGTGAGAAGACCAAGGTTGTGTCAAAGAATTAGAATCCATTTTTTAAAAGTTCAGCGTTTTGTTCTGTTTTTTTTTCAGAACTTCATCAGGGAAAACGTGCCTAGACAGGACATGTTGCTAGAGAGCAAACCAGTTCACTGTCTGATTCTCCTCTGGCCATTATTATTAATTTCATGTCATGACTATTACTGAAAATAATTTTGTCCTGGGGGTGCCAAAAATTTTAGGGGGCCTTGATAATAAATGACGTGGTACACTACTGCCATTCAAAATGTTTAATGAATTGCAACCAAACAAGGGCATGCATAAATTAGGTTTTCCTCTTTGAGTGTTCCATGGAGCTTATGCATCAGGTCTCTGAGTGGGCCTTAAATGGGGCCTGGAGTGAAAGCCACCATGAACAAATGTGGAAGGTTTTGTAGATAGGCTGATCTTTCAGTTGTTATATTCTGGAATATGGCCATATGCACCTTCTGACAGGATGTAAAGGCAAGGCTCTTTCAGAGCTTGTTTTGCAGTTGATGTCTCTTGAGCCCCCAAACCACACTATTCAGACTTTGACGTTCCAATGCTTATTTTACTATGAGAAAGTTTGGAAGAGAAAACCAGGGTGTGGGTGAAGATTAGGACTCAGTTGGTGGTTATCTCTTGAAAAGGAAAAAAAAAACTGCATAGAGGAAGTCCTTGCGATACAAGGACATCTGCAAGAGGGATCTGAAGGCCTTAGGAGTGGACCTTAACAAGTGGGAAACCCTGGCCTCTTGGCCAACAGTCTGAGGCTAAGAGGCAAAGAAGGAAGGCCCATAGCCAGGGAGACAGGCCAGGGACAGACTGCACTTGCTCCCAGTGTGGAAGGGATTGTCACTCCCGAATCAGCCTTTTCAGCCACACTAGACGCTGTTCCAGAACCACCCTTCAGAGCGCGATACCATAGTCTTTCGAGACTGAAGGTTGCCAACTATAGAGGAAGTAACAAATGAGCTAGCAGGGCAATGCAGCTTCCTAGCAGCCATCAACTTAAATATGAGAGGCTAGAACAGGTTCACTGAAAGTGATGGTGTGAATCTGCTGGGGATGTTGTGTAGTCACCTTGGCTACATGTTATGTGTTTACAGCAGTGTTTCTCAAACTATGGATCAAGACCCACTAGGTGGGTTGTGAGCCAATTTCAGGTGGGTCCCCAATATTTTAGTTTTAATATGTTAGACTTGATGCTACCAGGACATGGAACTGTGTTTGGGGAAATGTTACAGGTCTTTACTTTGAACAGACTTCTATGTATATACTTCCAATAATGATAGTCAGTGTGGCTGACTCCTGGGTAAGTGTGGGTAGGATTGCAGCCTAGTATTGTCAAAACTCTTCCTGCTTAAAAATGTCACTTCTAGTCATGACATCACTTCTGGAGGGTTCTGACAGATTCTCCTTCTAAAAACTGGATCCCGGTGCTAAAAGCTTGAGAACCACTGCTCTGCAGTTCTGCAGGACAGGGACTGTTCTGCGGCAGAAGGAAGAAAGTTACCCTTGAGGTTTTATCTTGTAGATTTAACTTTTAGTTATTGCTTAAGTATATTAGACTGATAGTCCTGACATTTTAACTGTAATGCATTTCTGCAGCATGATTAAGTTGAGTTTATATCCTTCGATATCCTGGTGAATGTGGTCGAAAAGTAAACATCTTTCCTCTCTGATGGTGTAAATTGTTCGTTCTTTCTGTTCCAAAGTTGCACAGCATGTAATTTTCCATATTGAAAATGCAGTGGGGGCTCTCTCTCTGTGTATGTAAGCTTCACTTGTACCTGTGCAGTTTTCCAAAGTCACTGCTTAGGCCTTGTTGTGTGAGCTCATACCCGCTGAAGGGTGTTTTATTGTTCTCAGACAATTTATATAAATTGCTTTTGCATTAGAAAATACAGCTGGGTATTATGTTTTTTCAAACTGTTTAGACTGTTTATTTTTCCCCCCCGGTAGTTTCTGGAGATGGTGAATCATTGGTAAGTTTTATCTACTATTTTTATACCCCAGGTTAGCCCTACCGTTAAATGGTGTGGACTTATATGCCAAAGGGCAGCAAGCTACCAGTTAATTTAGTTTAATTTTACCATCATGGTGGGTGTCATTTGGATTTTTGCTTCACATTTCTTCAGCCATTTATATGAACTCTGTGTGTATTCTAGCTTCAAGATTGCAAATGCTTTCCCGCATGAGCTTGTAATGCCCAATTAGCAATGTAACATGTTTTGTGAAATAAGAAGCAAGCACAGGGAATAAGTCTTTGATCTATTCAGCGATAACTCTAAATTTCTTCCTCCTGCCTGTAATTGGTCACAGATTGTGTCGTGAATAGTGTTTTCTCCTGTATCTAAAGACTGTGCAGTTCACAGCTTATGCTTGTAAAACGACTTGTTATGCTGGTGCTTCTTAAGGCATTAATGGGGTCGGGGGAGGAATTGGGTTTTGGAGCCAGGGAAAATCTTTGTAGTTCATTGCTTTCCTCTAACAGTGTTCAATACAGAGTACAAGACAAACTCAATCTTCTAAATACTTCATATGTTACATTCATTTGAAAAGCATTTTTCTTCTGTAAATGTATATTTTCCCATGTTCTTTCCTCTTTTGCAGGATGAAGATTCAGAGTGTACTTTAGCTGTAGATTTTGAAGTTGGGCACTTCTTCCGTGAAAGAATAGTGCCCCGTGCTGTACTCTATTTCACTGGGGAAGCTATAGAGGATGATGATAACGTATGTATATGTTAAATTACCTTAATTTAATGTGTGGATGCCTCCATCTCGAGGCATTTTTTAAAAGTTTCTATTGGTCAGCTTGGGTCAGCCATATCTGTGAATTGTTGCATTCTAGCTGGAAAACTACTGTGGTCCGATTATGTTTTATGCTTTATTGTTCTTCTTATGCTTCTGAAATAGAAGTGCTGCTAGATTTCACATAACCTTATTCTTCTAACAACCATAGTACCGCCCTGGGTCCCTTTAGGGTGAAGGGCTGGGTATAAATAAAGTTTATTATTATTATTTTCTTACATTATCTCCGTAATCCTATAGTGTAGGTCAGTATTGGGCCTCAAGCTGCAAGAAGAGTGCCTTGCCTAGAGCTCTCTAGTTACTCTAAGCTGAAGTGAGACGTGAACCAGCTTAGTACCTCCACTTTAAGGCAACCATAAGATCCTTACCTTGGTGGGATTGTCCTCTTATCTAGTTGTAAAGGACAAATGGGTAGCAAGAGATGAAGATAGTTCTGGAAGTGATCCTTTTTTGGCAAGAGTTTTTAATGCTGTGATATCGGACAGTGTAACTTTACATTTAGCCAAAATCTTGGATAAATTGCTTAAGACAAGGTAGATTTCTACTTACATACTGCACTACCTTTGGAATAACCTAGGAGGATTATTCCATTTGGGACCAGCAATCTCATATCTTACCTTTCCCTTCTCTGAAATGACTTTGATGGGAGAGGAGACAGTCAGTATTCAGGCCTTCATTAATGTATGTTGAAAGTATTATTGTGTACTCTTGAGATGGTGATCTAAGGAATTGGTATCTTGAAGGTTGGAATATGCAAAAGAAACAACTTGGAATATGCATATTCATATAAACATTAAATGTTTTGTCAGTGTTATAAAATTTATGATGTAAGTTTTTTTTTCTTAGTTTGAAGAAGGAGAGGAAGGAGAAGAAGAGGTGAGTAAAATCTTATCAACCGATGACATTTTCTTTGTGGAGAAGAATAACTGTTCCAGCAGACCCATTTTTTAGAGCCATGTATGTATTATAGTTCATTGAACATTTTGGAATGAGCTGATTCTAAGGACCACTTATTTCACTGCAGGTGTTGGGGTGGGGGCTAGCTTGGCCCCATGCTCAGGCAGCCATAGCCATGTTATAAAACACCAAGCCTTGGTTGATCAAATGTAATGGTTTCCTAGCAATATGTGCTGATACTACTAGGCTGATACTAATTGAACTATCAGACTTTGTTCTCTTCTGAACAGACTTGACCAGTAGTGGCATAAGATTGGATGCCATACAAAAAGTTTTGAGTAGACAAGGATTTTAGTATGTGTATAGATTGACAGTTTTCTTCAATTCTGCTGCTTCATGAAAAATTGTAAATGATTGTGAGAGTGGCTGTGACAGTGAATCTTGCTGACCTGTTTGTTAGTCTTTCCACATTTGTGTGTGGGAGGGGTGTAGCAGTGGCAAAAAATACTGAAGGTCTGAGATGCTTTTCAAATCTAGTGCTTTGGAACAGTTAGGAAGCAGGGAAGCTGGAGAGACTTTAGTAGCACTGGCACATTTTAGTGGGCATAGAAACAACTCATTGAAAGGGAGGTTGGATAAGGAACACAGCTAGAATTCTTGAACATCAGAACATTCACACTTCATGTAAATTCACAAGAACTTCAGAAGGAGGTTTGTTTAACTTCGATGGCCAAGAGAATACCTGCTCGTAAAATTTTAAATTTCTGTGTCTTTCAATAGAAAGGATTTTTCTCCATGTATTATGCTTTTCTTTCAACATAGGAATTGGAAGGAGAGGAGGAAGGAGAGGAGGAAGAAGATGCAGAAAGCGAACTGAAGGTTGGCCTTAGTAAAATGTCTGCTAAATCATATTTTAGTACATATATGTAGCTTTCTGGTTTTTTATCATATAAGACCCAGTTCTGTTTGGTCTGCATAACAAGTTCACACTGAACAGTTCCTTCATTGTCCTTCTAGTGACTAAGCTAACAATTATCCATTTCGGTCACTTAACAGTACTTATCTTCTTGCATTAAGACATAGTTGTAACTAACACACTGGATGCTTTAGCATGTATAAGATTAACAAAGCATAGTTTATTTGCTCTGTTGAGTTCAGTCTTTCTTTCTTGAATGCTAAGGGCTGCTTCACTGCTGATGCTTTTCCAAGACAAGTGTAAGAATCCTTTTCCCCTGCCCCATTTTGCAAATTACACTGTAGTCTCTAAATATACCATTACAGCACTGTATGCTCTGATGTGGTTTTCACGTAGGACTTTGCAGTTTTTCAGTTAAGTAATATTACTGTGTAGGAAAAATGTCATGTGTGAAGTGGCCCTAAGGTCAATAAGTTGTGTTTTCTCTTCCATTCCCTCTTAAGTTTTTTAAAAACTTCTGTATGGCCAGGACACTCTCTTGTGGTCAGTTCCCAAAGTTTTGGTTACACTAGTAGCTAGAAATGTACATTATGTGTTGGTGCGGAGAATTTATTACAATTAAAGGAGCAAGTTGTATACAAAAACTACCATGTAAAAATTGGACATGCAACTTGATCAAAATAGTGCGCTTAGACTTGCATGACCTCATAACCATCACGTTCTGCTCAATTTTATACATAGCTTACTGATGGCGATAGTGCATCTCATCAAATGCAGTTCTCATGATTCTTTTAGAATTGTCCTAGTGATAGGGTTGCAATTACTGAGTTGACATGCGAAACACATCAGTGGCATAGGTCTTTGGGTTATGCTCATTTGCAGCTGTGAGCATGATTACTGTAGAGAGTGGTGGTACATGACAAACAAGTTTTTGTATCTTTTGGAACATAGTAATTGCTATCTGTATTTTTTGGTCCGTTTTCTTTAATGCTGACAGTTCCTTTCAATTTTTCCCCATTTAGGTGTAATTTAAGTCTGTTTATCATTCATTCATTCATTCATTTATAGGTAAGGTTGAATTCCATTAATACATAACTTCCAGGCTTCTAGTTTTGGTAGTCTGTGCTTGTGGTTCATTTAACTACTTGTTTAGTTTTATTTGGTAAATAAAAAAATTAGGTACCTACCCTTGGAACTTAGTTTCAGTTTAGAAAAATGTGTAGAACGTACATGATTGTGATGAGTTGTGGTAGTGCTTAGAGGCCTTCTGTTTCTGATGCACATCATGCTTTGGCTATGTGCTTTTAACCTGGGATGTCTTATAAAATGAGGGGCTGACTTAAAGGTATTGCTACAGTGTAGGTTTTATTAATGTTTAAGTAGTAGTAGTAGTAACTTTGTCATTGTGCTACAGCACAACGAAATTTATGCACCTTTGAGATACAAGCATAAATATATGCAACAATTCGAACAATTACACTCTACACACTCACCCACACATTCTATGTGACATGCATCATAATATAAAAACAGTATAACAGACCATAATGCCCAGAAGCATGGTGACGACTATATCGGCTTATTCAGTGTAATTATGGCTGTGGGATAAAAACTGTTCAGGAATTGTGTGGTGCATGCTCTAATAGTTCTGTACCATCTACCTGAAGGCAACAGTTCAAAGAACTTATGGGCTGGATGGAAGGGGTCTTTCAGAATACTGTGTGACTTCTGCAAACAGCGAGATGTATAGATGTCCTCCAAAGTTGATAGATGAAGGTTGATGATGTGTTGCGCGATCTTAATAATTCTCTGCAGAGCTTTTTTGTCCCCTGCAGAGAAATTTCCATACCACACCAAGATATCATAGGTTAGGACACTCTCAATGATGCAACGATAGTAAGACACAAGCAGCTGCTGTGACAAATTTAACCTCCCAAGCATCCTCAGAAAATATAACCGCTTTTGTGCTTTTTTAATCAACATGCTGGTGTTAATAGTCCATGAGAGGTCCTCTGTGATGTAAATACCTAGGAATTTGAAACTAGCAACCCTCTCCACCTCCTCACCATTTATGTGTGTGTTTTTGATGTTAAGTGAGAGATTATTTTCTTTGCACCACAATAACAACTTCTGCACCCCCTTTCTGTAAGCAGGCTCATCATTCCCGCTAACAAGCACCACCACTGTAGTATTGTCTGCAAATAATTTCATTGGTGTTATGTGATGGGGTACAATCATGTGTATACAGGGAATAGAGGAAGGGGCTCAGCACACAGCCTTAGGGAGCTCCTGTATTTAATATCAGAGTGGAAGAATGATAAGAGCCCATCCTAACTGACTATGGCCTATTTGTCAAAAAGTCCTTTATCCACAGACAAATATCTTGCTGTATGCCCAAACTAGTCATTTTAAAAAACAGCCTGCTAGGTAGAATGGTGTTAAAAACCGAACTATAATCCGCAAATAACAGCCGTACATATGTACCTGGTTGTTCCAAATGACGAAGGACCGTATGTAAAACAATAGAGATGGCATCATCAGTCAATCTATTACTCCTGTATGCAAATTGACAATGATCCAAGTTGGGTGGAAGACCAGACTTAATGTTTCAATACCAGCCTCTCAAAACACTTCATAATTACCGAAGTTAGAGCCACAGGTCGATAATCATTGAGGGAAGCAACTACTGTCTGCTTAGGAACTGGCACTATAATAGTTGTCTTCAAGTGAGTAGGGACAGAGCACTGTGACAGAGTGTCACAAGAAATGTCCCAAGAAATGATAGCAGATATCCTGACTAAGCCACTAGCAAGAGATAAATTCCAGAGTCTACGAGAAAGTATGAATCTGCTAGACTCATGCATCTGGGGTTAGTTAAATTTGTGTGCCCTTGGAATGTTGCCACTTGTAACAAGGCAACTTTTTTTTTAAAATCTGAGCTTCTGCTAGACTTGTCATTTTATCTGTGGTTTGCCTGTGGCAAATTAACCCCTCTGTTTCCAATTTAATTCTGCTTTCTTACACTTTAAATTTCTCTGAATTTCCCTTATCTCCTTCCTGTTTCTTTGTATTCATTGCAGAAGGCAGTTCTAATAGTATATATTTTGTCACTTGTATGTTGATACATACTCTATTGCTGCTTTATCCGGACTTACATTGTTTTGTACAAATAAGAACTGAGCTCCCTTAGTGTTCAGTAGCAATAATTTCATGTATCTTTTATCACTGTAGACCAGAGGAGTCAAACTTGTTTCGTTTAGTGGGCTGAATAGCATTCATGGCATCTGCTGAGGGCCAGAAGTGATGACATTAAGCAGGAAATTATGACTTAAGCAGATGGTGGCAAGAAATAAACACTTTGTTCTCACAAACTCATGAGGTGCAAATGACAAGAGAAAATGTGCAAACCTTGCATATTTTCAAATTATGAGGGAGCCCAATTATCATGCTGGGAGAAGCCAATTATCACACAGGCCACCCTTTCATCCATACTACTTCTGTAAATGTGTCACTTTGCAGTTCAACAGCTGAGATGTGGTCTTTGAAATGATGCCTTTTCAGAAGCGGCACAGCTGAAAGGTTGGCCTTTGTGGTAATTGGGCTCTCCCAGCACTTTGGCAGTGACTTCCTGGTCTGTCCCTTCCTCTGCTGTGTTCCTTGTCTTCTGAGGTCTCCTTTATCTCTCAATCCTAGAGACTTGGCAGAAGTGGCACTGATGAAACGGTGATGCTGACAAAGCCCAGTTATCCTGTGGGTTGGATAAAGGGCCTACTCTATCGAGTGTGACTTTTATATCTAGAGACTTGTGAATGATATTTAAAACATTTATACCCTGCCTTTCTGAAAGCTCAAGGTGGCTTACAGTACTTGATTAATAGATAAAACTACAAAATTAAAATTTGACATCTGAAACGTTATCTAAATGCCAGTGCAGAAAATGGTAATACAATTCTAAAAATACTTAGAGGGTGTTAACTAAAAAAACAGTGCACAACAAGCTAAATATACTTGGGCAGCAAACAAATACAGAATAAAAGTATTGGGTCACATCTGGATTTGCCAGGGATGGGCAAATCCAGCATGACTTGAGTTGGGTCACGAGTCTCTACCCCCACACCTCCACTCATAAACAAATCATAATGGGGGCACTTTTTTGTTGCTCAGAGTCCAGAGTGTTTTCATTACTCAAAGACTTGAGTTGTTCCCTTTAAAAAGCTAGACATGGGAAAAAACGAGGCTGTTGCCAGGATGTGTGTTGAAATTCTCTGTACTCACTACCTTAGTGCCCCATTCCATCTGTAAATAAGGCGGAAGGGGGTGTGACGGACTACAAGAGAGGGAGGACAGAAGTGGCAAGGGGAGGAGGGTCATGCGGAACAGCTGCAAGCCTTACCAAAAAAATCCAATTCTTTGCAACTGTACTCAGAAGTAGTCCCATTTGCACCAGTTCAGTGAGGTTCCCTTCTCCCAAGTAACAATGGATCCATGTGTTTGGAAAGCATGATTGCTACAAATTGCGTCCTCCCCTCCCCTCCCCTGGGCTTCTTCAACCAATCCCAAGGCAAGAACCCCCTTAGGTTCCTCCTGCTCTAAGTCAGCCAAAGAAAATATCAGCCCACCCATCCTTTGTCCAATGATATCAGTTCTTTCAAAGATGGGCAAGAGCCTGCTTCTGCCTCCTATTCATTGCAAAAGCAAAACATTGACCTTTCCCTGCCTCCTGACGGGAACTTCCCTGCTTGCTTGCCTGGTGTGAATGATGGCCCCATGAGGTCTTCCACGTCCTGAAAACAGTAAGCAAGCACACCGAAACACAGACAGACTTGAGTCTGTGTGTGTGGGGATGAATGCCGAGTCAAGGGGCCCTTGACTCAAGTGTTTTTCCAAGTCTTCCACACGCGTGACTCAGCTTTACCCAAGTCTGCAAAAAATGCACATTTTTGCGACATGAACTTGAGTCACTGGACATGTGTTCCCATTCATGGGGCTAGCAATCCCACCATTGGAACCTCCTTCTGTGGAAGGGATACTATTTGTGGTTTCTCCTGGTAAAACCTGAAAATCTAACTTGTGCCCTAAGGACTAATAATGCTTTCTTATTCTACTGGGCACTACTGTAAGCAATTATTCGCATACCCCAAATCCAGTCTTTTCTAGTGTCCCCAGAATTAGAGCTAAACATGGGAAATATTCAACAGCTGTTCTGTTTGAATTACTTTTGCTGCCCTTTCTTGCTCTTTCAGAATAAACTATACACTGTTGTCAGGGTCTTGATATGAAATCTCATTCTCTATACAAGCTGTATCTTCTCCTGTATCTTTTGAGTTCTCATCCCTCTCCCTCTTATTTTGCACCATTTAGCAGTACAGCAACTCATTTCCAATTGCATTCAGGGTAACCTGAGGAAGATTTTTAAAAGTTGGAGGAAATCCTGGAACTAAAGGATTACTTTCTATTAGCAACGTTATGCAAGATAGTGAAGATCTCAATGAAAGGGATTGTTCAAAGATTCAAAAGCCCCTACTCCTGTGGTTTTCAAACTCTCTAGGAGAGTTTGCGTTGCTGTAAGTTCTTGCAGGGGTGGGGGAGGCAGCGACACAATCCCCAGTATCGCATTGCTCATGGGGGCTGCTGGAACTGGGATGCAGTCACCAGTTCCTGCAGCAGCCTTCTTGGGGTCCGCAATAGCATCTGCAGGGTTCCCCAGCCTGCAGAAAGTAGAGTGATTGCACTCCACTTCTGCAAAACCGAAAGTGGAGCGTGATTGCTCCACTTTCACTTTTGGGAGGTTGTGGAGCCCTGCAAACACTGGCACAGGGTTCCTAGCACCCCAGGGAGGCTGCTGCAGGGACTGGTGATTGCATCCCAGTCCCTGCAGCCCCATTAGTAATGTGATCGTGGGGATCGTGTCCCTGCCTCCTTGCTGCCCCTGCACCTTAAGGGAGCAGAGACCAGGGCCTTCAGGCTGGGGTGTCACGATGCCCCAGTTTGATAACCACTGCCGTAATGCTTTGGCAGTTGAATAAATCTTGGTAGAGGATTTGAACTTATGGGAGATTAATTGCAGTGCCATTCTTGTATAGCATTTAATCTCTTCAAGTGTCCTTTTAGTCCATTCATAGCTCTAAATATATATTTAACATTTTACAAAGCACAATAAAGGCCCCTGCCCAGAGAGACTTACATTCTATATTGTGACCCAGGACACAATAGAGAAAGCAGAGGTAAATATTGGTGGTATAATCAGGGTGTCTTATGTGTTTAGTTCAACTTCCTTAAGTTTAGTTGCATTAGGGATTAACTAAGGAATTGTGCCGAAGACTTTGTGAAAAAACATGAATTTTGTGGATTTGAAAGAAGTGAGAGATATTATTGTGTAGGTGTTCTGGAAGGCATAAGGAGGCAGCAAAGCAGAAAGGACAGAGTTGTTTGAGGGAGCAGGAGACCTTAAGATGGCTCAGTGAAGTGGAACTGGAGAAGTGATAATAACAAGTGTGAGGATCTATTGGGATATAAGTGTGAAAAGATGAGCATGGCAAGATCTTGGATTGCATTGAAGATATAGAAAAGAAGCTTGTCCTGGAGCTTGCCTACTAGAAGATATTGTGTGGATTTACGGAGGGGCATGACTGAAGTGAAGAGAGGAGGATAACATAGGCCAACACACATCTTGCTTCCTTAAATGTTACACCAATTCCTGGGTATATTTGGGGTACCAATTCCAAAAATGGCATCCGTTTTGCCCTATCACGTCTAGTTTTGGAGATATACGTAGTATAGCCTCTTTAGTGAATGGTTCAAACAGCTTCCTTTTTTTTTTACTATTTTTTTTCAAAAACAACTATAAACAAATACACATAACACAAAAAAACCACACTTCACTACACCAAAAACACAAAGGGTGCAGGAAATCATATCACTATCATATATCACTAAAACTAAATCATTACATATTGATAAATTATGTAAATTTTAAAGATTGATAAATTAAAGATCAGTAAGTCACCAGGCCCTGATGGCATCCACCCAAGAGTTATTAAGGAATTGAAGAATGAAGTTGCTGATCTCTTGACTAAAATATGCAACTTGTCCCTTAAAACGGCCACGGTGCCAGAAGATTGGAGGATAGCAAATGTCATGCCTATCTTTAAAAAGGGAAAGAGGCGGGACCCCGGAAACTATAGGCCGGCCAGCCTAACATCTATACTGGGTAAGATGGTGGAATGCTTCAACAAAGATAGAATCTCAAAACACATAGACGAACAGGCCTTGCTGAGGGAGAGTCAGCATGGCTTCTGTAAGGGTAAGTCTTGCCTCACAAACATTATAGAATTGTTTGAAAAGGTCAACAGGCATGTGGATGCAGGAGAACCCGTAGACATTATATATCTGGACTTTCAGAAGGCGTTCGACACGGTCCCTCACCAAAGGCTACTGAAAAAACTCCACAGTCAGGGAATTGGAGGGCAGGTCCTCTCATGGATTGAAAACTGGTTGAAGACCAGGAAACAGAGAGTGGGTGTCAATGGGCAATTTTCACAATAGAGAGAAGTGAAAAGCGGTGTGCCCCAAGGATCTGTCCTGGGACCGGTGCTTTTCAACCTCTTCATAAATGACCTGGAGACAGGGTTGAGCAGTGAAGTGGCTAAGTTTGCAGACGACACCAAACTTTTCCAAGTGGTGAAGACCAGAAGTGATTGTGAGGAGCTCCAGAAGGTTCTCTCCAGACTGGCAGAATGGGCAGCAAAATGGCAGATGCGCTTCAATGTCAGTAAGTGTAAAGTTATGCACATTGGGGCAAAAAATCAAAACTTTAGATATAGGCTGATGGGTTCTGAGCTGTCTGTGACAGATCAGGAGAGAGATCTTGGGGTGGTGGTGGACAGGTCGATGAAAGTGTCGACCCAATGTGCGGCGACAATTAAGAAGGCCAATTCTATGCTTGGGATCTTTAGAAAAGGTGTTGAGAACAAAACAGCTAATATAATGCTATTGTACAAATCAATGGTAAGGCCACACCTGGAGTATTGTGTCCAGTTCTGGTCGCCGCATCTCAAAAAAGACATAGAGGAAATGGAAAAGGTGCAAAAGAGAGCGACTAAGATGATTACTGGGCTGGGGCACCTTCCTTATGAGGAAAGGCTACGGCGTTTTGCCCTCTTCAGCCTAGAAAAGAGGCACCTGAGGGGGGACATGATTGAGACATACAAAATTATGCAGGGGGTAGACAGAATGGATAGAGAGATGTTCTTTACACTCTCACATAACACCAGAACCAGGGGACATCCACTCAAATTGAGTGTTGGGAGAGTTAGAACAGACAAAAGAAAATATTTCTTTACTCAGCGTTTGGTTGGTTTGTGGAACTCCTTACCACAGGATGTGGTGATGGCGTCTGGCCTGGACGCTTTTAAAAGGGGATTGGACAAGTTTCTGGAGGAAAAATTCATTATGGGTTACAAGCTATGATGTGTATGTACAACCTCCTGATTTTAGAAATGGGCTATGTCAGAATGCCAGCTGCAAGGGAGGGCACCAGAATGAGGTCTCTTGTTATCTGGTGTGCTCCCTGGGGCATTTGGTGGGCTGCTGTGAGATACAGGAAGCTGGACTAGATGGGTCTATGGCCAGATCCAGTAGGGCTGTTCTTATGTTCATATCTTAATTAATTCCTCTTCTAAGTTTACCTCTTATTATCATTTTTCATTCATCATACATGTATCGTATCTCAAAGATAATATATATGTAATGTTGTTGGTGGTTGTTGGCAACCTTCAGTCTCGAAAGACTATGGTATTGCGCTCTGAATGGTGGTTCTGGAACAGTGTCTAGTGTGGCTGAAAAGGCCGATTCGGGAGTCACAATCCCTTCCACACTGGAAGCAAGTATAGTGTGTCCCTGGTCTGTCTCCCTGGCTATGGACCTTCCTTCTTTGCCTCTTTGCCTCAGTCTGTTGGCAAAGTGTCTTTTCAAACTGAGAAAGGCCATGCTGCACAGCCTGCCTCCAAGCAGAATGCTCAGAGGCCAAGGTTTCCCATCTGTTGAGGTTCATTCCTAAGGCTTTCAGATCCCTCTTGCAGATATCCTTGTAACGCAGCTGTGGCCTATCTGTAGGGCGCTTTCCCTACACAAGTTTTCCATAGAGGAGATCCTTTGGGATCTAACCATTGCCCATTCTCACGACATGACCAAGCCAACGCAGGCGTCTCTGTTTCAGCACTGTATACACACTGGGGATTCCAGCTTGTTCCAGGACTGTAGTTTGGAACTTTGTCCTGCCAGGTGATATGGAGGATGCGTCGGAGGCAGCGCATGTGGAAAACGTTCAGCTTCTTCCTTGTTTTAGCAAGGCCTGCCAAGACTTTGGACTGACAGTCAGCCTGAAGAAAACACAGGTCATGGTTCAAGATGTGGACTCGCCTCCCTGCATTGCAATCTCTGCACATGAGCTGGAGGTTGTCCATGACTTTGTGTACCTTGGCTCAACAATCTCTGACACTCTTTCTCTGGATACCGAGCTAAACAAATGCATCAGTAGAGCAGCTACCACATTTTCCAGACTCACAAAGAGAGTCTGGTCCAACAAGAAGCTGATGGAACATACCAAGATCCAGGTCTATAGAGCTTTTGTCTTGAGTACACTTCTGTACTGCAGCGAGTCATGGACTCTTCGCTCATATATGTAATACAATCATCTAAATGCCCTGTCACATTTCTAAAACTTCATTTTCACCCAAGCATAAAAGGGTTTTTTCTTTCTTGCTTGCTCAGTTTGTGTCGGTTTTCGTTGTTAATCCTAAACTCTAAAAGTCTGTCCAGTTCCATCACATTATTTTCTCTATTAATTCATTTTTCATTAGTATTTTGGAATCCTTCCAATATCTAACATATAGTTAGAATCATAATAACGAGGTATACATCGTTTTCTTTATAATATGTAAAATATAAAATTCGTTATTCTAGTAAGTTTTTTATTATGCTTCCATATCTATTCCAATTGATCTATTGTGATGTTATGGCCTGTATTTTACGCCCATTTTATCATGCATTGTTTTACTGTTCCTTCTTACATCTCAAAGTCCAATAATCCATTTTATAATGCATATATTAATTTTGATCTCAATCTTTAACATAAATGGCAACACCTTTTTTATCTGTAGCCACAAAAACTCCTATTTTTTTATTCACCAACAATGCCCTATTCATTAGTCATCACGTTTCTTTTTACTAGTCTTCCTTTTTTTGTCTTTTTCTTGTTGCTATTGGTGAGCGCCTCTTACTCTCTCATCTAGGTTCTTCCCTCTCTGATTCATCTGTCGCTTCTAAGTCATCTGATTTCTTTTCATCCGACTCCATTTCTAGTCTATATTTTTCTAATTCTTTTCTTCTTGATTTCTCTTCTTCCTTTCTTATCTTGTCTTTCATCACTGTACTCAAGACGTTTTCTGCTTTCATTGTTGTATTTATATTATATCCCTGTCACATACAGAGAAAGCAATCTATATAGTATTTGTTTTTCTCTTAAAAATTTTGTCAGGTTTTCATATTTTTTTCTCTTCGTCACTCTCCATGAAACGTCTCAAAATGTTGACTTATCATACACTGTCCATTCCTTTTCCTGTGAGGCCTTCAGTAATTTATCTCTGTAAAAGGTTCTGATGAATTTCGCATGGATTTCTCTTGGTAATTCGTATTTTCTCAGATAGGAAGTGCTCACTCTTCTCACTGAGTCCAATTTTTTAGATATCTCCTCCATCAGTGCATCAATCCATTCTGATATTAATCTGACAATCCATCACGATGTATCTTCTCCTCCTCTGGTATATTTTGTATCCTCACCACTCAAGCTGCACTATCCATCTGAATTTCCATTAATGTTGTCTCTGCATTGTGCTGATTTTCTTCCATCTCCGATATTTTAGCTTGATCTTTTCTTACCTTTTGTCCCAATCTCTCAATCTTTTATTTTCTTATTTAATTTTCGCCTCCATCAGTTGTCCAGTAAGATAATCTAATCGTTTAGTTAAAGCATCCACACTAGCTTGAGTTTGTACAGATTGGTTTGTTAGTTGCTGTACCATTGCTATCAGTTTCTCCATTACCTTGCACTGTCTGTTTCCAGTCTTTCCCTTTCGGTTCCTCTTGTATTAATTTTCCAGGTCCCGTCTCCAACGCTTAAGAGCCTCCGACTTTCACTGTTTTGCCTGCCATCTTCGTTCTTCCTTCCTTCTGCTCACAATGTTCTTTAAGGCCACTAGATGTCCTCAGTGTATTATCTTCCTTGCTTCAATTATAAACACAAATCCAGTTCTTGCAATGTCTTTTAAAATCCACTAGATGCCACTGGTGCACTGTTTTATTTATATTTCTCTTACCTTGTTTATACTTATAAACTTATTAATTATTAATTAACAGTATTTATATACCGCTTTTAGACTAAAAGTTCACAAAGCGGTTTACAAAGAAAAATCAAATCACTAAATGGCTCCCTGTCCCAAAAGGGCTCACAATCTAAAAAGTCTGGTATACATCTTATATATTACTTATATAAGTACAACTTATATACTTGTATATATTTATGGGGGGGAGGGGCAGCCAGTAGCCAAGCAGACGTGCCTTTTCTTGAAAGGCACTCTGTTTTTCCCCAAAAACTGGGGATCTGAGGAGATCCGAGGATTGTTTGTCAGGAGAGATAAACTCCTCCATGTGATGGCATGATTCCTGAGGAGATAAAGCCCGGCCAGGGGGGCTTTCCCAGGAGATTCCGCCATCTTGTCAGCAGTGGTGAAGAATTCATTTTGAAATTGAACTGGGGCAATTTTGAAAAACTGGGGCGGCAGGTAAAGACGTTGAAAGACTTAAGTAAGTGTTATTCCATTTGTGTATGCCTTGCATGGACTGAATAATTTGTATGCCTGATTTGTTTCCTTGCCATGAGAAGGGGGGGAAGGTTCCCCCCAGTTTATCGGTGTGAGGAGAAATCGTAGAGATTTACCAAGTTTGCTATGGATATTTGAAAATATAATTACAACTTTGAATTTTAGTGGATTATAAATTAACTGTCCTTGAAAAGTTTGTGTATTGGAGCATTTATTGCTTTGGTTTGTTACTATGTATGGGAGTGCCTGAAGGAGTGGCTGGATGTTTTGACATTACTGCGGACAGAGGAATGGCATTGTCAAGCAGCTTCCTCATGAGGACGTCTACACCATGGCTTCCTCATGAGGAAGCTACTTGAACCATTCACTAATGAGGCTATACTATATCTCCAAAACTAGACGTGATAGGGCAAAACGGATGCCATTTTTGGCATTGGCACCCCAAATTCATATCAAACCACCATAAAGTTTGGGAAAAACTTTTCTGACCCTCAGTTTTGTAGGTCTGTGTAATTTTGACAGCAAAATGCTGAATAGAAAGATGAAGTGACAGAGATGAGACAGTGGAAATTCAGAGAACAAGGTGGCTGTAGTGGAGGTGAGAAATGGCCAGAGTGTGAACCAGAGGTTTTCCTGGTGTGGCAGCTGGGAAGAACCACACTTTCATGGTTCTATAAAGGGAGAAGTGACATGACTTTGCAACAGACTCAAATATATGGAATAGTGTTGGAGATCAAAGACAATGCCTTCAGAGGATTGCTGTCTATAGTGAACAAGTGTGTGAGGGACTTGAGATTGGGCGAGACTGACTTCATGAGAAGTCCTGAAAGTTCTGTGTGTACCAGCTCCCTAGATATAGTCAACCTGGAAATCATTACTTTCGGGGGACCTGCCAATTTGACTGGCATTGTGTTATCTCTTCTGTTTATCAAATATTGCATTTTTTGAAATGGGCAACAGAAAATTTTCTATGAAAATTTTTGATCACATAACTGAATTGGGCTGCCATAGTAACTGTAAAAGGTTGCTGTTTTGAGCCCATTATCTGCTGTATGCCAGTGAACAACATATCCTCAAGAATAGCAGCTTAATTGGACTTGGTAATTGGAAGATCCATAGCTGTTCATTCCCTGGTAGGGGCAGGGGCATTCCTCACCAATGGGATTGTCCCTCACTGCTGCTGGAGGCAGGGCCAACGAAAAGGCGGGCAGAGCTCCACAAGCACAGGGATCCAGTCCCCAGACCGTCCCTGCCTTGCTGGAGTTCGGTCATCTCTTTTGGAGCTCCTCCTCTGATTTCAGAGCAAAGGGAAAATGCTTCTCCTCAGCCTGTCTCCACTCCCCTCCTCAGTGAGTTGGGTCCATTGAGTTCTGGAGAGAAAGGAGCATTTTTTCCTGACAGATGCGGCTGAGGCCCAGCTCTCTTCACTGCAGAAACATTAACTGCCGCTTTTTTCACCATTTCTCCTGCTGTGAGGGAAACTGCTGCTTGGGCTGGCAGCGCCTGGTCTGCGCCTCTCTGAGGTGGCGGCAGGTTAAGGGGTCAGCGGCAGACCCCTGGATCAACCCAGCACTATTGCAGTGTTCGGGGGTGGTCAGGCAGGACTTTCCAAGAGCACCCAGAGCCTGTCCAACGCTCACAAGCATCAGGTCTGCTTTTACCTCAGCAGGCGCCATTTTTTATCTCAGCAGTTGGGGCTGACAGTGCCTGGTTCGCGCCTCTCTGAGGTGGCGGCAAGTTTGAGGAACAGAGGGAGACCAGGCACTATTGCAGTGTCGGGCAAACGGGCAGGACTCTCCATCAGTGTGCCCAGAGCCTGTCCAAACCTCACAAAGTTTGGCTCTGTTTTTTACCTCCGCGGGCGCCATTTTGTATCTCAGCTGTTTGGGCTGACAGTGCCTGGTCCGCGCTTCGCTGAGGTGGCGGCAGGTTTGAGGAACAGAGGCGCACCCATCAATCAAGGCACTGTTGCAGTGTCAGGGGCAAACGGGCAGGACTCTCCATCAGTGTGCCCAGAGTCTGCCCAATGTCACAAGCACTGGCTCTGTCTTTTACCTCAGCGGGTGCCATTTTGTATCTCAGCGGGCAACATTTTCCTCACATGCAGTGAGTAACCCAGTAAGGGGTTTGTTTTCTTGCTCTTTTTGCCCAGCCTCTGTTTTTTCCCTCATAAATGGTCCAGTGAACAGCCAGATGGTTATCCTTCAGCTGTGTGTGTATATCCTGGGTGCTGTGGCTCAAGGGCTTGATTGATAGCAAGCTTGCTAGCCTCGCAGGGTCTGTTCACTCTCCCTAAACAACTGAAAGACCAAGGTTGGAAAAAGGAAAGCAACCTCAGCCGTTGAGGAACCTGTCCCTTCCAGCTCTCCCTCACAATGTTCAGGCCAATCTGACTCCTCAGATTCAGAGTTGCCCATTCCTCAGTAAAGGACCAAAAAAAAAAAAAATGGTGAGGATGTGGAGAGTGTGGAAGCTCGCATCAATGGAAAAAACCTCTTTTCTGAGGGAGCTTTTCCCAGGATATTTGATAAGGTTATTAAGCCATTGAGCCTTAAAGCCTCAGAATGAGAGCCAGTGCTGCAACTCTGACTTCTTTCTCCAGAAAGTCTCTTTCTTCAGGGTGCACTGAGGCCAGCAGAGATGCCTTTTTCCAGAACACATCCTAAAATGATGGAGAGTGGTCCTCCTCACAGCATGACTAGTGAGACACCAAATGCATGCGTAAGTTTTATTCTCTTCCTAAGGGAATTTTAGATAAACTCAAGGTACCATCAGTGAATGGATGCACCTGTTGCAGCACTGTCTTTTCAGGCTGTGTTCCCTTCAGATGGGCAATATGGCCCTTGTGTCCCATGCAACAAATGCATTGAGGCATAACTGAAAAGCGCTTTCTAGATTATTTCGTTTGCTCTCAGAGCCTCAGCAGCCAATTGGTTTTTCTCCAGAGTCACCAATTTCTGAAAGGAGGAACAACACCTTATCCAAACCAATCAAGGCACTTTGGAAAAGGTATTCTTGCCAGCTGCTTTCTCAGCTGACTATTTGTTCTAGAGCTACCACCTCCAGTGTGGTGGCCATAAGAAATTTGTGGCTGTGCAATCTCAAAGTAGATTACTGGGGACTCTATTCTACAGATCTAAGTTGTTAGGCAAGCATTAGACCTTGTTCTCATTGAAACAAGGACAAAAACAGAGCACTTCTCACAGCTTCCAAGACATGGAAGACAAGAGCCAACCAGAGCTTTCGCCCCTTTCATCTTGGAAGAAGGAACAGAGCTGTCCAAATTCAACCCCAGGTGGCACAAATCTGGGAACTTCCACAGAAAGTTCCAGCATTCCCATTCTTCCAAGCCAGGGAATGAAACTAGAGATAGGTTGGCATGATGACACGCACCCAGGTTTCTCACCCAAGGTGCAGGCTAGGTTTCAGGATTATGTGTGAACCTGGTACAACACAATATTGGACGCATGGTTCCTGGAGTCGTGTCTCCAAAGACTCTTTCCTTGGAATTTGTAAGGAAACCAAGGGACAGGTTCTGGCAGATTTCGAATCAAGGGATGCATATAAACATGCAGCTATCCTTGCAGCCATATACCATCTACCTCATATTGGGACAATAGAGGCAGTTCCTTATACTGAGAGTGGTACCAGGGTTTACTTGGTGCTCTTTCCAGTACTGAAGCAGAATGGAGAGAGGCATGGAATCCTAGATCTAAGGTGGTTGAACTGTTTTCATAAAATCACAGAAGGTATCTGAGGTCTACAAATTCTCGCACTTTCAGTACCATGCCTTTCCCTTTGGGTTAATGATCTCCCCAAGGGGGTTCACAAAAGTGTTAGTGGTACTATTGGTGCATCTCAGACAGAGGGGACTGTTTCTTTTCTCTCACCTGGATGACTTTTAAATAAAGGTGTTGTCCAGGGAGCAAGCAGAGCTCAACATGCACCAGAGGTTGCTCTGCCTGCAAACTCATGATTTTGTGATAATCCAGTTAAACAGTTCACTGGTTCCCATCCAGATACTGGAACACCTGGGAGTATTTTTCAGTACCCACATTTTCCATGCCTTTTTGCCAACAGAGAGATGACAGAGGGTCACAGACACAATCCTCCAGATTCTCAGTCAAGTAGGCAGATACCATGATGCTGGTCCACCTGCTATGAATGTTGTTTCTGTCACTAGCTGGTCAACTAAACCCAGTTCCACACCAGAACTCTTCAGGAGTGTCTCTGACCCCACTCAAGAAGATAGAGAGGAGATGCCGCTTCCACACTCTGATTCCACCACCCCTGAAGAGGGATTTGCAGCTGTCCAAGGGGTGAGCCTTCAGGACTGGCAACAAGTAATCCTGACCACAGATGCCAGCATATTTGGTTGGAGGGCCCAACTAAATGGAAGAGTGATTCAGGGTCATTATTCCTCTCAGGAGATGTCTCAAAGCATCAGTCTCCTGTAGCTGAGATCTATCTGTCTTGCTCTGTTTTCATCTCAAACCTCATTTCTGCCATTGTCATGTTCTAGTAAGAACAAACAGCGTCGCCCCCGCCAAATCAGTTATCTCTCGCAACTTTTAACACCTAGCAGGAGAGAAGAACATAGAGGCAGACTGCCTACGCAGATGGAGCCTCTCAGAAACAGAGTGCAGGTTGGATCCAGAAACTGAGGACCAGATTCGGGCACCCATAATAGATAGTTTGTTACTTGTATTAGTTTGCTACTGTGGAAAACTCGCAACTTAACGAATTCTACTCCAGGGTAAGAGACAAGGGAAATTGTTTTGGTGGCACAAAAGTGGCCAGGTTGGTACCCAAACTTAATACAATTAAGACTGGAACCTTGTGAGATTCCAGTCTGGCCAGATCTACTCTTACAAGGCCCTTTACAATACCCACAACCACACAGATTTCAGTTGACAGTGTGGAGGTTGAAAAGTTGGAATTGCACCAATTGGGCTTTTCTAATAGGGTTATAAAGCCCAGACTATCCTCTCAGTGCTTGAAATGTGTATAGGACCACCTGGAAAACCTTTAGGGACTGGTGCAGGGATAAGGTTTTCTCTCCTACCTCACCTGATGTGTTTGTTATCTTGGAGTTTTCCCAGGATGGCTTAGTAAAGGAGCTTAGAACTAGTTTGCTGCATCAAGTAGCAGCTCTCCAAGGCATCCAAGGGGCAGGGGGTGGGTCTATCTGCCTATCTTCAGACACCCCCCTCCCGAACATTTTCTCAGAGGGGTAGTGTTACTGAACATTCCTCCTGTTCATAGGCTTCCAAATTGGGATTGAACAGGGTCCTAACATCTTTAGTGAGTCCTTCCTTTGAGCCTGTGGCCATAGTCCCATGAAGTCCTGTCATATAAAACTGCCTTTCTAGTAGCTATAACATTGGAAAGAAGGGTATCTGAACAGGAGGCCTTATCCATCCCGACTTATGTGTATTTCACACACCGTGGTACTTAGGATTGACTCATTTTTCTTACCCAAAGTCAATTCAATTTTTCATTGACTGCAAGAACTGGATTTACCATCATTTTGTCCTAATCCTAAACGTACAAGGAAAAAGGCTTGGAACATACTACGTGTCAGAAGAGTCCTAAGCTTCCATACGGAACACACTCAACCATTCAGGAAGACGGATGCTCTATCTGTAACTTACCATGGGCGAGAAGGTGTCCCTGGTAACTCTAGCTAAGTGGCTTAGAGTTCGCATCCTGATTTCTTTAAGTACTACAAGGTAAATCTGTCAGCCTCAGCAGAGGCTTCCTTCAGGAAGAATGTTCTCCAAAGGGTATTGAAGGTGTGAGAGTGAGTGATCTAACTGCCCCCACCCCCAGAGGGATACTACTCTGGTAGATCCCATTGGTGAGGAATGCCCCTGCCTCCACCAGGGAAAACAGGAATTTGCCTTACTTGGGTAAGTCTTGTTCCTGGTGGAGGCAGGGGGCATTCCGCCCACCACACCTCAGGGGATCACTCCCTCTACTTCCTAAAGGTAGGAGGTCTGGCTCAGTTGGTAGAGCTGCTGCCTTGTATGCCTGAAGATCTGAGGCTGCCAGTTTGAAACAACCGGAAGTACCCGAGAACTGATGACACACTGATATACTGATGAGCTGACCCTCGGTGGCAGAGAGGAGTTGCCGTCAAGTGGAGCGTGGGAGGCAAAGGGCCAGAGAGAGGCCGGACTGGGAAGGAATCCAGCTGGAACGAGGAGTTCTATGAAAGACTAGAACTATTCAATTGTAAAAATCCCTACAGGGGTTTAGAACAGCCTGCCTATGTAAACCACCTTGGATTAAAGTTTGAGGAGAAATCTGAGGACCAAAGAAAGGCGGTATATAAATACCTGTATAAAACAAACATAGATGCAAAGTGGTATTTAGGGTTTCCTATGACCTATTTCCCTTGTTCAAACCCTTCTGTTTCTGGGGTATTAAACCTATTTATGTGCAAAGCAGTTTTCCAAACAGTACAATTTTGATGCAAGTTTACAACCAGTCACAGTAGTGACTTGCAGAGCATCCTTTCACAGCTCTGCAAGTAGTGTCTGGGGACTGGATCCCTGTGCTTGTGGAGCTCTGCCCACCTTTTCTTTGGCCCTGCCTCCAGCAGCAGCGAGGGACAATCCCATTGGTGAGGAATGCCCCCTGCCTCCACCAGGAACAGGATTTACCCAGGTAAGGCAAATTCCTGTTTTATAAACTTTCATTTTCTGCTTTATGAACCTCACAACATGGGAAACCTGCATGAACTGAAATGAGTTTGCAAATCTCACATTTGCTTTCTAATTTTCTATATTTTATTGCTTGAACAGTTTCTTTCTCTTGATGCAGAAGGTAAAGAAACCAGAGTCAAGCAAGCAACGAAGTAATGTATGCTTTAGAAGTATAATATTGCAAGTGCTTATTACATTTCTAGACCAAATACTTCAAGGTGTTCCGCATTCTAGAACATTTTGTGAATACTATTTCCAGTATCAAATCCTAAGAGTGTTGCTCTTATGGGAGGCCCACCTATGGTTTCCACCTTTTTTAGGTTGGAGGGGATGCGGTTGGTAGTGATCCATGAGATGGCATTGTCTGTGGTGGCTCCTACCCTGTGGAGTTCTCGGTTCTGTGAAATGTGGCAAGTGCCCTTACTACTATTTTTTTTATGCCAGCTAAAACCCACCTATTTCTGCAGACTTTTCCTGGGATGTTGTTTTTCCCTTATCTTGCTCTGAGCTTTTGGCATCTTGTGATTTCTAGTGGTTGATCCTCTGTTCGTTTGGTTTATGTGTTTTAGAAGTTTGTGTGCTGTAAGTTCCCCTGAATCTGTTGATGAGCATACATTTTTAAAACAGTAGCAATGCTCTTTGCTCACAATGCTCTCTTTGCTCACTTCACTCTCTGGTAAAGAGCCAGTTGAATCTTGAATCTAAGGGTTGCTGCAGCATGAGTTGTCTTTACTAATGTTTTAAAACTGGAGTTCCAAAGTGCTTCATTACCTGAAGAGAAACATGTCAAAGTTTTCCCTTCCCTCCCAAATGTCTAATTTTTCCGTTGCAGCTTGTCTTCTGTGTACATGCTTCTTGTTCCATCTAATGGGAAGCATTTTTAGGCACCTGTTTAGCCTTTGTATGTTTTTGCAGATAACATTTTCAATTGCATTTCTTAGAATATTTAAGCTAAACTGGATGTGATTGAGAATTAAGATTTTCTTCCTGCAATTTGCTATATCCTCTGGCAATGGTTGCATTGTTATAGTCCCATTGATCTTGGTATCTTGGATAAGTAGTTATGTATTATTCTTCTTCCAAAGGTATCCATAACCATACACATAAGTGCAACTGACAGTTTTTACCTCAGTTGTTGGCAGACTTGTTTTAAGGAAAAGTTATTTTGGCTTTTTCTGTACATGCATGACTGGGGGAGGAGGGGTTCTGTAGAATGGTCATGACCCTTCTGCATGTATGACCCTTCTGCATGCATCTGGATTGCTTCTGAATCAGGAAATTTTGGTCTGATAGCAACAACCAACACAGCTTATATTATGGAGAGCAATTGTGGTCTTGAGTGCTGGGCGAAGGTGCCCAACTGTGATATGAACCTAGTGCTTGGAAAAGGAATTGGTGTGAGACTCCTTGTGAACCCCAGGAATGAGGAAAACAGACAAGGATGGAAAGTTTGAAATCTCATTCATAAAATATGTATGTCAAATTTCTTAAGCTTTTTTCAGAGAAGCAGTATTTCTTAGATTCATTTTGCCTTCTGTCATGGATAGGGACCTTTCACCCTAATAAACAAGCTATGGTGATGGCTTGGATGACCTTGTCTATTTTGAGCATCTTCTCCATTTTGATGTTTATAACCTGCATGACCATTAGAAAGCCTGAACTTCAAATATGTATTGGACACACCAGAGTTTCTTACCCTAGCTTTGGAGAACAGCAGGCCTGGCAGGAATTGCCAGCACTCTCCTGGATTTTGCTGTTTATTGGACAAGACCCTCCACCCTAACGATGGCCAAGGGCCAATTCAAGGGACTATAGATTACCACCTTTGGATTAGTCAGTCAGAAGGGTAAATAAAACCTCTATCCCATAAAAGAAACAGGCTAGTATGAACTAGCACATGTTTTATTCCAGTGCTGGCAGAAATTACATGTCCTTCACAGACTGCCCCTCAGTCCCTGGAAGTCAACTAAGAACTTCAATGAATTGCTGTTTAGATGGGGTAATCGCAAAGTAACCACATCTAGTTTTATTTTCATTTTGCTTCTAGATTCAAGTGCCTGTTCCATTTGACCTCTTTTTCTTGCCCTTTTGTTTTTGGCAACATCTTTTGTTGGTTTTAGAAATTACTTGCCTATCTTTCTGACCAAAGCGAAGAGATATTGCTCTTATAGCCTGAGCAACTGGTCGGGGAATAAGACGAGATGAGGCAAGTGCTCTATTGCAGGAATTGCTATTCCTAATTGGTCAGGGAATAAGACGAGATGAGCAAGGGCTGGCCAGGCTGCACAGCTTCTTGGTGCTCTCCTATAACAACCACTTTCTGTGCTGAGGGCACCCCAGCAACTGAAACTATATGGAACTGAAAAGGTACTGTGTGGAAGGGTATCCCTTTTTTGGTATTTCCTTCCTGGTGGCAGCAGCAGCTTCTGTGAGTTGTCTTTTGAACAATTTATAACCGTCTGGGAGATAACTGCATAGAAAGCTCAGGTGGTATACCTTGCTTGTTCCTCCATTCCTGCAGAATGGGTTGCTAAGGCCACCTTTGGATCACCACACTACCTGTTCCCCAAGCAGTCCTTAGTGCGTAGTGGTCAAGTAACTTGTGATTCATACCAGTACGAATATACTAAAAATGCCTCTGAATACGTGAAAAGTGCAGTTCCCTTTCTGCTGAGCAAGTGTAGCCAGCTCTTCTACTTGGAATTAAGACTGGCTTATAGATGCTCCTCTACAAGACTTGAGTCCTGCACAATAAAAATTTGTTCTAATTTTCCCCAACTCCTCGCAATTAGGATAACAGTTCTTTACCCCATACAATGCAAATTCAGTTCTGTTGCTACAGCACCAGTTTTCATTTTTTGCACACCCAGACACAAGGCTTCAGTTGTGCGACAGCACAGTACAAGAATCTGTTGCTCATCACCAAATCTAAAAGGCTTTGTGAGTGCCTTATTCCCTTCTCAAAGTCCACTTCATGTTTATGTGCTGGTCCAGCCATTCAGAGAACCATGGTTCTTTGGAGGTCCCCCCCTTTCTTTAAACAGACTTGACAAAACAATATGGAGGAGGTTGGTGCAAAAATCTGAGGTATCCTCCCCTTTGGAGATGGGAGACTTTGCTGCATAGAGCCCAATTCCCATACAGCATCAGAGAGAAGTTCACACGATCCCATCTGCAAGAAAAATCTTGCTGCTCAATTACATTTATTTCTTCCACTTGTTTTACTTTTATGTTCGCTGGTAGTTGAGAGGGTTTGCCTGGCAACATCAGGATGAAAGGGAAAGGAGACATACTAAGCATTAAATTCACTACTCACACATCCTGGAAACTTGTGTTGGTTTCATGTGCCCATACTAGCTGAGCAAGCATGAGTAGGAGAGAATTGTGTCTGAAGGTGCAGGAGAGTCTTGATGCTCAAATTGCACAGAGGCTTGATCTGAAGACAAAAAGCCTGCACACAGATGGAGTGAAAATACCCAGTCCTGCTGAGAGAGAATCCCTTCCTCATTTTCCTTCCCAAATTATCTATATGAACAGGTGACTTTTCTTCCCCTCTGGCTAGGATTTTGCAGGAGAAATCTAATTCCTTCCTTCCCCCAAAACTAACTAATCCTGATTTTTGCACCCCCATCCAGTAGCAATGAAAATAATTTTTTACAGGTTCCCACCCCCAGTAGGTGGTGAGGAGGCAGCCAAATTTGTTGGAGCCTGCCAAAATGCCACAGCATTGAGCCATACCTTTTTCAAGGAAGAGCTTTAGCCAGATTAAGATTTCTTTAAACATTGGAGTGTGCTAATCAATTACATCTGCATAGATTTGCAAATGAGAAGTTAAAGCAAGAAGTTGGGTACAAAGATAGTTACCATTGGCAGAGTTCTTCAAGAGGGACTTGTAACTTTAGTTGCTAATCATTGCTATGATTATGATTTGAATTTCCTCAAATCCACAGGAGTCTTTTTTCATTGTAATCATTGACATAGATGGGTGCTAGGTTATTATGTTAATATACTTTGGAGGAGTACAGAAAATGGTACGTTAGCACTAGATTTAACCATACTAAAAAGTCTTCGCAATCCAATCTGGTTTCATTAAATTATGGTTGCAGCATTGTTCATATTGCTTGTGCTGCTGCTTTTCTTGAGAGAGATTCTGTGCTTTCTATAGTAGTTACTGAAATTTAAAGCTGTTAATGTTAAGTAATGCCTTAATTTTCAGGACATTATGCCCAAATTTAGCTTCTTATGTTTCTTTTTGTACTGAGGAAAATGTGGGTTCTGAATTCTGTACTTTTTGCTCTGAAAACTTTCCTACATTGGAAGCTTCAATAAGAATGCCATTTCATAAGGCAGATCTTGGTGGTGGTTGAGAGATGCAGTCAATTGATAGAAGTGGTTGGCTCACTTCTGTCCTTCAGCTCAGGTTTTTTTCCTTCCAGATTTATCCAAGCATCCTTTTATATTTGACCTAATCAGTATGTCTTTTACTTTCTGTACTGGGAATTGGTTGTACAATGCTCTATTACTTTCACAGGCACCTACCTCTTGTGAGCCTCTCTCACTGATTTAAAACATGACTTCGGAGAAGTGGTTCTTCCTCTTAAATATGGTTTAATCTTGAGTGCCACCAACTGAACTGTTTTCTTTTTCATTATTGGAGGAAATCCTAGCAATTTTTGTTTGGGAAGTTTTCTAGGATAAGGTGGGAAAATGTATGTGAGACAAGTGTCCTAGAATACAAGAGCAGTCTCCACCTTTAGAGAGTGTTTTAGGGTTAAAGATTTGCCATATACTGCGATAAGTTGATTAGTGTTTTTTAAATATTTTTTCTAAAAATCTTTTGAATGAATGGTCATAGAGAGAAGGTCATCAGCCAAGAGAATGATTTTCAGGTATCTGCTCAGTGTTACCTTTGAAGTTAAACAAGTCTAGGCCTGGCTGGAACTGTTTGGAAAGTTTGATATTTTAATGTATTCAGAGTTCATCAGAAAGAGGGAAGTATGCAAATGTAGAAAAAAATCAGTAAATTACTTTGTTGCAAACCTCTTTGTTCTGAGAAGTGCTCCACTTTCTGTACAGAATTTTGGGAATAAGAGCATTATAATGATCTCTATTTAATGTAAACTGGCTTTGTCCTGCACTCCCACTTGATAAAGGAACTTGAATCATAACTAATTATGGACATAAGACCATTAAAACAGTCTTCACCTTTATGCTAGCAGTGAAATAGGATCAGAAGCTACTTATCTGATATCAGATGTTACATTTTAGGTTGTACTGTACAAGAGTTTTGCTCTTGTTTGTGAAAGTGAGATTAAACACTTGTCACAGTTGGGGTACCTGTTAAACATCTTCCTTTTCCTTTCCAACAGAAAGATGCCAGCCAACCTGCTGAATGCAAACAACAATAAGGAAATACCACTTCAGAGTGATATTTGAACAACCTGTAACAAATATTTGGATACCTGGCCTGCAGTTCAGGATATTCCATTGCTGCAGCACAATCTTATTAACAACGCTTAAAACTAAATTGTTTTCAAATGCATGATTTTCACTAACTTTTTTTCTTATTTTTTGCTTAACTTGTACAGTGGCAACTTAATGCATTTGAGAAATATGAGGTTTAATTAAAGCACACTCTACAGCCTTTGGTACACTGTAGCTCAATTATCTCAGTAGGCTTTCGAGGTTAAATTAAACAAAAATAAACCGATTGCTCTTCTGAAAAATTTGTCCTCACTACAAAGTGATTTTTTTCCTAAATACTGTGGAATGGTGCACCCGAGAAAATATTAAATGAATGAAATACAAAAACTAAACAAATAAAGCAATACAATGTCTTATAGTCCTTATTCCCTTCAAAACACATTTCCTGCAACCTATCAATCAGTCTAGTGCTATAGAGCAGCTTAAAATACTGTTGTCTCCAGTCAAGGCAATTGAATTTAAAATATTTCCTTTATCTTCTTGAAAGGAGGTGGTGTTTGAGAGATACTTAGTTGTTCACCTTATTTATTCATGTTTGTAAGTACTTTGAACTAGTGCTTTTAATAGTTTTAAATATACTTGAAAAATATTTTTCCTGTTTATAAAATATGGATACATGTACAAGGAAAACTCATACACTGCTCACAGAATGGTTGCTTGTTGAAAGTGGATTGCAGCATGTAACAGTATGCTAGCCTATCCTACACTACTGACTCAGTTCAGGCGGTCATCCAGATCATGGTTTGGAGGATTGGAAATGAGCTGCAGGTAACTTACTACCCTCCATCTTAGGTGTCAGCCTTCACTTTCAGCTTCTTGTTCATGACAAATCATTGTTTTCCATGTCTGAATTTTGATTTGCACTTCAAACCAGAAATGGAAACCTGCCTCAAACCATGGCTTTCATTTCTTGTGTGAAGGACAAGTGCAAACCATAGCTTGCCAGTCAGATGGGAAACTGAAAGTGAAGTCTTTCACAGGGGAGGAGTTAATGTTTCTATTCCTACAAAACATGATTTGGAAAACTACCTTAACCAGGCCTATGAAAATGGCATTATTGAATTCAAATAATATAAATCTAAGTCAAGTTAGTAGTTCTGATCTTTCACTTGTAATACTCAAACTACTCTGTTCCACATTTTCATGGTATCTAAATCTCCAAAATCCTTCAAAATATCTGTTCAGAATTGCAGGCTCACATTTCTTAAGCATACAAAGCCAGGTTCTGGCAACAGTTGTTTAGAAACTGTATGAACACTGTTACCAGGCATGTAGAGAGTGCTCCAGCCTTACCTTATACATTTGTAACTTAATACGGTGTTTTCAATTTGTACAGAATAGTTAGAATATTCTATTAAAGTTGTGAAACATGAAACTTATTGTCCTGTTTCTCTACTAATGCAACAATGATGGCTTTTTTGGTTGATCTTAGTGTGGGTGTAACTTTACTTTGTTTGAAAAATGAATTTATACCAGGTGTTCTATTAAATTACACCCCATGCAATTGACAAACTGCTGCTGTTTTCAGCTGCTGCAGCATGGCACCGAAAACATTGAAAAATTGTTCATACAAGACTGCTCTTGTCATGGTATTTGAAAATGGCTGATATGATAAATGTCATCTCAACCAACCATCATATGTACATGACTAAGTCACTGCTTGTGGCAGATCTCACTGGAATTGATAATAGGAGCTCTGAACAATTCAACCCACTGCTTGGAGTGCAGCAGTTGTAGAGGCTTCAAGAGCACTTGTCTGGCAACTTCCTCCAACATTGTTGAGGTGTCTTTCAGGCTTACTTTGTCCTGGGTCACTGCCTTCATTAATAGTTACCTTTTAGGGCTCTGCTTTTCAGACCACAGCATCTGTTTCCATAATTTTTGCATCTTAACACCATTCAGTTTTTCCAGCCTTTCAAGTACACCTTCCTCTGCACTCCTTCAGTTTCCTGCCTTCACTACCAAGTGAAACTTCTCACAATAGCTGATAGCTTCTACCCTGCTTCAGTTATGTTCTGAATAGCTCAGGTAGTAATGGATTTGTTTTGTGGTTTGCTTTAACTTAATGATTTATAGGAAACTTTGATTTTTAAAATTCTACAATAAACTAACATATTTTAAGACTGAAAATAGCATTTAAAATCCATAAAATTTCTAAGGGGAGAAAAAGAAACTTAAAATATGTTCATCACTTCAACAGCACCTCTCAATTTGGAAAAAAAAAAAAAAGAAGCTCTCTGAAATGACTGTTTTCAGCTAAATAGGGAATTAATGATTGGACCACTACTCCTGAGAAGACCCTGGATTACCTACCTTAGCACTACCACCTTGCAGCAGAACTGGCTTGAAAAGATCAGTCCATTGGGGGGAGACATATGAAGGGAAATTTTTCTTAAGATACACAGGGCCCAAGTCATATAAAGCACTGAATGTCAAAAAAAGAGCACCTTGAATTGTGCTCAGAAACAGAATGGTCAACAATGCAATTCCTAAGATAAATATTGCTTATACGGAACTAATGTACAGAGCACTTCATAAACCACTGAAGCAATCTTTGAAAAAACAGTTGTCCAGTCACTATTCTGGGAATGTCAAGCCAATAAAAGAACTATTCATACCATCCAAAGATGTTTCAGTCTGTGGAATCATAAGTTGTGGAAGACTGATGAGGACGTCACAGGTTGTGTCTTGATTTCTTTCCTCCAGATTGTGCCTTCTTGACATTACCATAAGTGTGCAATTGGATAGTGTGAGAGTGTGCATGATTCAGTAAATAGCAGTCGTACTATACACCAATGGGAGCCTTTTGTTGAACAGCAAGTAGCTACAGGGCAAGATTCAGCTTGTGAGAAAAGGTTAAATTTCTTTGCATTCACACCTCCTCATCCTAACCTGGCTCCTGCTTACTAAACAAGCAAGTCTAGTATGACTCTTGCGTAGCCCTTGCACAGAGCAAAGAAACATGCATCATTTAAAAGATGAGTTGCACACTGCCTTTCCCAAAAGTGAGAAACCCTTGTAATTGTAGGGAGTGATTATGTTATATGAGGGAGATAAGATCAGCTGTGTTCTTAAAAGCTGGTATAGTTTGTCTACACCTTCACCGTAACTTCCAAGAGGGTGATGAGCAAGCTTCTTTGGCTACCTCTTGCCAGGTATGGATCAAACATAGAAGTTGTCCTTATATGGACCTTGTAAAATAAACTTGCTCTCTTTTCCCTTTTTTAATTACAACTGATGTTAGTAACTGTAAGGTTGCATTCTGTGATAGCCAAATAGAATTCAGTGTGTGGTGGGTCTGTTCACAAAATTGATAGTTTGATATTCAAGTGGGAAAGCCAAGTGAATGGATTCACCATCCTTTTACCTGTTGAAGTAGATCAGGAATTGAAGTAGATTAAGGAATTGAAGAATGAAGTTGCTGATCTCTTGACTAAAATATGCAACCTGTCCCTCAAAATGGCTACGGTGCCAGAGGATTGGAGGATAGAAAATGTCACACCAATTTTTTAAAAAGGAAGGAGGGGGGGACCCAGGAAACTATAGGCTGGTCAGCCTAACATCTATACCAGGTGAGAGGGTGGAATGCCTCATCAAAGATAGAATCTCAAAACAGACAAACAAGCCTTGCTGAGGGAGAATCAGCATGGCTTCTGTAAGGGCAAGTCTTGCCTCACAAACCTTTTAGAATTCTTTGAAAAGGTCAACAGGCATGTGGATGCGAGAGAACCCGTGGACATTATATATCTGGGCTTTCAGAAGGTGTTCGACACAGTCCCTCACCAAAGGCTACTGAAAAAACTCCACAGTCGGAATTAGAGTGAGAACTGGTTGAAGACCAGGAGACAGAGTGGGTGTCAATGGGCAATTTTCACAATGGAGAGAGTTGAAAAGCGGTGTGCCCCAAGGATCTGTCCTGGGACAGGTGTTCTTCAACCTCTTCATAAATGACCTGGAGACAGGGTTGAGCAGTGAGGTGGCTAAGTTTGCAGATGACACCAAACTTTTCCGAGTGGTGAAGACCAGAAGTGATTGTGAGGAGCTCCAGAAGGATCTCTCCAGACTGGCAGAATGGGTAGCAAAATGGCAGGTATGTTTCAATGTAAGTAAGTGTAAAGTCATGCACATTGGGGCAAAAAATCAAAACTTCACATATAGGCTAATGACAGATCATTCTGACAGATCAGGAGAGAGATGGGGGGGGGGTGGACAGCTTGATGAAAGTGTTGACCCAATGTGTGGCAGTAGTGAAGAAGGCCAATTCTAAGCTTGGGATCATTAGAAAAGGTGTTGAGAACAAAACAGCTAATATAATACCGTTGTACAAATTGATGGTAAGGCCATCTAAATGGGCCTATGGCCTGATCCAGCAGGGCTGTTCTTATGACAATTAATAGTGTTGCACAGGTGTCATAGTGGCAGAGGAAAACTAAAGGCCATGGCCCTTTAGTTGTACTCTGCAAATTTGGCTAGGCTGCCCATTTCCTGCCACTTGTGCAGTAGATATCTGAGTGTCTTCAAGTCTATTGAGAGGGCTGGTCCTGAGGTGAAGGGAAAAGGAACCACAGATTGCTGTGTAATGTTTCAGGGATTTCTTAGGATAGCAGAAAGTTAAACTTCATATCAATGGATAGATATCATGCTGGGAGGTTCGTTTCATGCTGGGGCAGCACATGATTTGGATTCTTTCTCTGTGGAGACCTTGAGAGACAAGACTGGTTTCACTGGGTAATCTGTTAATGACAAAGTCATCCTATTAGCCTAAAAATAGGTCTGCCTCTATGGCTGTAGACCGCTATATCCAATTTGTGACCTAGATACAGATGGTGGCAAAGCCCCCTGCACATGCTCAGACCCCATATTTCACAATCTTCTTGTCAACCAGGCCCAAAGGGACTGTGCAGACTTTTTTGTCCACTGGCAATGAATAAAGGGAGCAGAGAAAGGAATGCACATATGAAAAGTACAAAGAAGCCTACTGGGCACATTTTCCTAGACAGGAATGTTAGGATCTCTTCTCCCTTAGCAATTTTCCAGTTAGTTTGATAAAAGGGAAGTGCTACCTAGCCACGGAAGCAGGAGGAGATGGGCTCATGCTCAGCTGGCATGTTTACCCAGAGGCTTAGCAACTAAAATCTGTTTTCTACTAAAAAAATTTCATGGAATTTTCTATTATTGCAAAAAATACACATACCTACAGTCCTTTACATGTTTGATCTTTCTTCAAGTAGAAAAATGGCACAAATAAGTGCTTTTGTATATGCACCAGTGTGTCAAGGGCTCTCCATACTGTTACTTCAGGTGTGGTGGAAGATTGTACCTCCGCTCCACTCACATCGTTTAACCCAGGGGTGTCCAAAGTTTTTGGCAGGAGGGCCACATCATCTCTCTGACACAGTGTCAGGGGCCGGGGGAAAAAAGAATTAATTTACATTTAAAATTTGAATACATTTACATAAGTTTATGTAAATGAATATATTAAAGATGAACTTATATGAATGAATGAAGGTCTTGCAATAGCTCAAGGCCTATAAAAGACCTTGCACAAAGCAAGGCTGGCCTTTCCTTTGCTGCTGCTACTGCATCACAGACATGAAACAGCAAGCAGTGGAGGGAGCCCTAATCCCACAGCTCACGTGAGAGGTCAAACAGTCACCCTCATGCTGACAGCAGTTGCGTCGGGCCAGTGCGGGCTCCAACAAATCTCTGGCGGGCCAGAGACTCATTGGAGACTGGGGTACATAAGAACAGCCCCACTGGATCAGGCCACAGGCCCATCTAGTCCAGCTTCCTGTATCTCACAGCGGCCCCACCAAATGCCCCAGGGAGCACACCAGATAACAAGAGACCTCATCCTGGTGCCCTCCCCTGCATCTGGCATTCTGACACAACCCATTTCTAAAATCAGGAGGTTGCGCATACACATCATGGCTTGTACCCCATAATGGATTTTTCCTCCAGAAACTTGTCCAATCCCCTTTTAAAGGCGTCTAGGCTAGACGCCAGCACCACATCCTGTGGCAAGGAGTTCCACAGACCGACCACACGCTAAGAAATATTTTATTCTGTCTGTCCTAATCCGCCCAACACTCAATTTTAGTGGATGTCCCCTGGTTCTGGTATTATGTGAGAGTGTAAAGAGCATCTCCCTATCCACTCTGTCCATTCCCTGCATAATTTTGTATGTCTCAATCATGTCCCCCCTCAGGCGTCTCTTTTCTAGGCTGAAGAGGCCCAAACGCTGTAGCCTTTCCTCATAAGGAAGGTGCCCCAGCCCCGTAATCATCTTAGTCGCTCTCTTTTGCACCTTTTCCATTTCCACTATGTCTTTTTTGAGATGCGGCGACCAGAACTGGACACAATACTCCAGGTGTGGCCTTACCATAGATTTGTACAACGGCATTATAATACTAGCCGTTTTGTTCTCAATACCTTTCCTAATGATCCCAAGCATACAATTGGCCTTCTTCACTGCTGCCGCACATTGGGTCGACACTTTCATCGACCTGTCCACCACCACCCCAAGATCTCTCTCCTGATCTGTCACAGACAGCTCAGAACCCATCAGCCTATATCTAAAGTTTTGATTTTTTGCCCCAATGAGCATGACTTTATCATGCGGTATCCCTGAGGGCCGCATTGAGAGGCCTCGAGGGCCACATGTGGCCCCAGGGCCGGGGTTTGGGCACCCCTGGTTTAACCTAAAGCTGTCATTGCTCTCAGTATGTTATTTTTATTCTCCAGTTGGAAGGGTTTGGAAACAGCACAGCCGTTTCTGAAAATTTCTTCAGATCGCAGGCAGGCAATTCGTCCGTCCTCCACATGGAGCAGGAGGCATCACTGGAGGAATCATCAGCCTTTTCTTTTTTGTCACCCAGAGGTGACTGTCTTACCATTGCTCATCACAAAGTTACCTGTGCTTGCCAGGAGAGTCTCTAGGTTGAACTTGTAGCAGGAGACACCCTCAGGAGCCCTCAACAGTTGTGAGAGTGGGGGTGGTTGGAAAAGGTGGCATGCCCTTTTAAAGCCACTCCTGTGGCAGTTATTTTGTATTTTAAAAAATCCCTGAATGAAATTATGATGCATTTCATGTCCCCTCTTGTTTGCATTTCTTGTTTCCTTGTGTAGCTCAGTTTGTTTATTTGAAAGAGAACAAGCTAGATAAAGAACAGGAGAGGAAGGAGCCCAAAGCTCTGTGAGACTCTTTCAAAGAGCACATGATCAACAAGCAGGAATTGCCAGAGCGAGAAAACAGTACAGTACAGAGAAAGAGGAAGACAGTACAGTACAGTCTTCACAAATCCCAGAAATAGAGGAAATAAGAGAATAGGCTGCTGGTCTGTATCAAAGGACACTGATGGAAGAATGATTCTTAACATGAAGAAACTCTTCATAGTCAAATAAAACCTGGCATCCAGCAAAGAGAGCACTCTGTGGGTATATCTGGCTGACATGCCTCAAGTCTGCCTACTCATGAGTAAATGGGACCACGGGGCTGAGTTTGCTTTCCATAGAGCTCAATAGACTGCAGGAGGGACAGAGGGAGGGACTTCCTTCTCAGCTGTTTTCATGGAGTTCTCTCCACCTGCCCTTTCTGATGGACTAAGGCAAGTTTGCCTACTCGTGAGTAAACACGGACACGTGGCTTCGTTTCTGGCTCAATAGATGCAGCTGGGAGGGAGGCAGGGACCTCCTCCCTTTTGTGGTTTTGGGGGCTGCACTCATTGGATCGGGACCATTCTAGTGTCGTTGGATTCCTCTCTGCCTGCCCTTTCTGAAGGACTATGGCAAATACACCTACTCACAAGTAGACACGAAATACGACTCACTTTCACTTTCCATAGGGATCCATGCATTTTTTCCTTCCGGGTTTTTGGCCATAACTTTTGAAGGAAAGGAGCTATTTCAATTCTGTTTCTTGCATTGCATTCCGCTGGACATTCCACATCCAACAGTGTATGGCATGACGTGGTAGCTCCTAAAGCTGCAATGTCAGTACGTTCCCCCAGGGCACGTCACCCCCCCACCGTGTCACCCGGTGCGGCCTGCACCCCCTAGCGATGCCAGTGGCTGTAATCCTGTCTTGCTCAATGGAAACAAACAGCTCTACTAATTGCTTCTTTCTGTACTTGTTTATATGGTCAGAGGTGCACCTACCTGCCTGTCTAGGTTCGCCTGAATCTCATTGATCTGTTTCTGCAAGACTAACTCATAGTAACATACATCCTTAGCTCCCTATTAAAGCCTTAATAAATACAGATTGCTTAAAAAAAAGGGAGGGAGGGAAAACATAATTGGAGCAAATGGCTGCCAAATAAAACAGATCATGGCAGCAGGTTGAAGGACTTGATCCATGAAGCACATTTCTGTATTGGGAGTGTTTCATTTTGGAAGGATTTAAGATGTGTCAACTCCTGCACTGATTTCTCTGTGAGACTCTTTGTCAGGATATGCAGCCTAATGATCCTTCATCCATCCCAGGACGGATGACCTGTTGACCTGATGAGACAAAGCTTGTGTGCAGTTTCTTGCTTAACCACAGTTTCATAATGCTGGGGAAAGTATGATCTCAGCGGATCCTAACAGCTTTGACAGAAACCAGGATGCAATTGGATTGAAAGGGTTTTCCCAGTGACAGCTCTTTGTTTCTGTTTCCCAAAACACTGAAAAAGGTAAAGAGCCCTGGCTTAGGGCCAGCTCTAGGTTGACGCAGCTTCCCATCTCCTGTGCTTTGGGGCACAATCAGAGCCATGCAAAATCATTCCTGTTGGTCATGTGCATTGCTTCTTCCACTTATGGCTCTGCTCTTTTACTTTCCTGCAGGGCTGTTGAAAAGCAGCACACCGATGGACAGGAAAGTGCCTCTCATGCGCTGTGCAGTTTTATAGCCTGTTTTGAAAGAATGGTTCCTAAAATTTAGTAATGGCTTATAAGTATTAATTAGTAGATGTGGAACTCTCTCCCAGGGAAGTCTGTCTAGCATTCTTCCTGCCTCCCCTTTAAAAAAATTCTATGCTTGGGATCATTAGGAAGGGTATTGAGAACAAAACGGCTAATATTATAATGCCGTTGCACAAATCGATGGTAAGGCCACACCTGGAGTATTGTGTCCAGTTCTGGTCGCCGCATCTCAAAAAAGACATAGTGGAAATGGAAAAGGTGCAAAAGAGAGCGACTAAGATGATTACGGGGCTGGCGCACCTTCCTTATGAGGAAAGGCTATGGCGTTTGGGTCTCTTCAGCCTAGAAAAGAGACGCCTGAGGGGGGACATGATTGAGACATACAAAATTATGCAGGGGATGGACAGAGTGGATAGGGAGATGTTCTTTACACTCTCACATAACACCAGAACCAGGGGACATCCACTAAAATTGAGTGTTGGGAGAGTTAGAACAGACAAAAGAAAATATTTCTTTACTCAGCGTGTGGTCGGTCTGTGGAACTCCTTGCCACAGGATGTGGTGATGGCGTCTAGCCTGGATGCCTTTAAAAGGGGATTGGACAAGTTACTGGAGGAAAAATCCATTACGAGGTACAAGCCATGATGTGTACGCGCAACCTCCTGATTTTAGAAATGGGTTATGTCAGAATGCCAGATGCAAGGGAGGGCACCCGGATGAGGTCTCTTGTTATCTGGTGTGCTCCTTGGGGCATTTGGTGTGCCGCTGTGATATACAGGAAGCTGGACTAGATGGGCCTATGGCCTGATCCAGTGGGGCTGTTCTTATGTTCTTATATAAAATATATGGAAGATGTTTCTTTTCTGTCAAGATTTTGTTGGCTGATTGTGGGCCCAATCCTATCCCAATTTCCAGCACCAGTGTAGCCACAATGCAGCCCCATGGAAAGGGAACACAAGTTCTCATACCTGAAGAAGGCCCCTGTGACTGACCCTCTATCACAGGATGCAGCACACACCCAACTGGCACAATTGCACCAGCACTGGACAATTGGATAGGATTGGGCCCTTTATTCCCATGCTAGCTTTTACAAAACATCACTAATGCTCTGCTTTTATTATTGTATTATATGTTTGTGCTGTTTAAGGTTTTTCTTGTTTTATTTGTGCTAGTGTTCCTAATTTGTAAGCTGCCTTATGAACATTTTTATTTTAAAAGGTGGAAGGAAAAATAAATTAAGTCAATAAAGAAATGGTGTGCCTTGTCTTCTTTGGCATTAGTTTTTAAGGCAAATCTGGTCATACTACACAAGTGGTATTAAAATCAACAGCAACGAAGGCCTGTAGATCTGCAATGAGTCAGTCCTACCCTGACAGATTTTAGATGCAGCATTAAGGCTAGAAGGTGATTTGTTTCCAGTGTTCCTTATGTCATGCCTCAGGGTTGCAAATGTCAGCCTCATGGAAGGACACAAAGAAAGGCCTTTTACATCAGGGCTTCATTCTTGAATACTTTCTCTGCAGTAGTCCATTGCCAGCCAAATGTGAATGTCCTAACTGCCAAGTAATTGAGTCACTAGAGGAGACACTATCATTCCTCCATTCCCTGGCCATGGAGGAAGTCTGTTGTTTGTGTGCCCGGGTCTGACTGTTTTTTAGATATAAAATAGCAACTCATAGCACTATGAGCATGTGAAATATATAGGGAACTGCATAGCAAAAGCAAGCAAGGACCTCTTTTTTAGGTTTTCTCCCTAATATGGAGAATATCATAAACAGAGGAATATCAGTTGAAATACAGTGAAAACAAAGCACACAAACAAAAAGTCCCAAATAAACTTTTGGTCACAAGACTAGAAAGCCAATGTGTCTTGGAGACAAACTAGATATGACAAGTGGCAGTTGCATGACCAGGATTCAAAGAACTGTTTACCTACTTCCATGCACCACAGATAGCTCAGGCCCCACACATATCAAGCAGGAACCTATGTCATGTGGCATACCTTGTCTGAAACTAAGGTAAGTTTCCAAAAGAGTTCGTAATGTGACCCAAGGTCTGCTCTTTAAAGAAAAACATGCTGAAATCCCACTGAACTCTTGGTTGCATCTAATTCAGCATTTCTCAAGCTGTGGTATGCAAGGTGGTGTCTGGTGGTACATTCGGCACTCCTGGACACCCGGCAACAAGACTGGGGCACGATAAACCAAACAATGGTAGGAGGCTCGGCTTGGTGGGCAGAGCTACAGCATGCTGTTTTGTGTGCTTGAAAAAGCCCTCTTGCCTACCCTCAGCATCTCACCAGTGTTAAGTGCATCTCATCCTGATTATGCAGGCCTCCCAATCCTAACATAACAAGTTACTTCCAGTGGTATGCGTGATGGACCAACTTAAGTGAAGTGGTACATGGTGAGTGGTATATTGAGGAACTCTGGTCTAACTGATTCTTGGGCTGCTAGCCCATGAATTCTCACATAGAGCTATCTCAATCACATAGGAATAAAGAGGGAAAGCTAGTTTATAAAACAAAAGGGACACACAGGTAAGAAGTGTGGATCCTTTCTTGCAACCCTCTCTCCAGTCATTTTTCCCATCCACGGTTGCTGAAACATAAACCAGGGAAGGAGAGAATGTTCAGTTCCCCTCTAGTTCAGCTCTATACCCTCCTCCCTTTTCATATTGGATCCCTGTCCCTTCTTTTTATGGGATTGGGAAGTTCCTAATACTACATCTAGTTTGAGCTTCTCCTAAAGAAAAATCCATTCTTGATCATTTGAAGAAAAGCTTAGCAAATGATCTCCAAGATACAAAAGTTTATTGTATTACTTCTTAATTAGCATGTTTACATCCTGCCTGTCCTGTACCCATTGGGAGGTGCTCAAAGATCCAGTATCTTGCTGAGATCACTCTTAATTACCTTTCCAAATGATTAGTTTTATATGCTGACTATCATGCTACACAGTAATTGCAGAGATAAGTAGTTCAATACAACTGAAACATGTAGGGAAAAGGGGGGAGCAGAGCAATCTGCAAAAGCCCTCCTTTCACTATGGCAAAATATACCATGGGCTAATTACTATCAATTAACAAATGGGTCTCCAACCTCCAGCCTGTAGGCCAGATCCTGTGCACCAGCATATAATTTCCATGTGCAGTGGCACCCTGGAAGCCTTAATGTTCCCCAGAGTCACCAGTTTTCAGGCCAGATTGTTGCAGAGACTTACACCAGGGAGTTGCTTCCCTGGGAAATTGAGGAGCAGAACGGTCTGGAAGCATTGGAAGCAACTCCCAGGTGCAAGGCTCTGCAAATAATCTGGTGGCCGCAGGGCTGAAAGGTAAGGCTTCACCACTGCTGTATCCGGAATGATTATTTTGGTGCGCCTGATTATTCTGGTGCACACCAGTGGTTTGGAGGTCACTGAATTAACATACAAGGGAGCAGAGACTGGTTAAGGTTCCCAAGGAAATACTTTACTCACAGTTTCATAATTGCAAATACAACTTCTGAAGTATCAAAGGTTCATAGTATGGAACAGAGAACCCTAGAACTGTTCTGTGTGTGTGTGTGTGAGAGAGAGAGAGAGTGAGGAGGGGGAATAGCCTGGCAGGCATGGAGCCCAGGCAGAGCACAGCCTCTTGCTTGAATGGTGTGGAAGGAAGTGTGTGTGGGGGGGGGGGAGGAGGAAGGTAACAATATTAAGGACCACACCTGCAAGGTTCATAGAGGGGCAGGTAAAAAGGTCTCAGGTGTCTGGACAGTATACTGCCCTCCAGAGTCCTGCAGGCAGCATTGCATCCGTATTCTGTGCATTAATTGATGAAACTGGTAGCTATCTCTTCTGTGGTTCCTGCTCAGGGCTACATGACATATTATCTTTTCCCCTGTAGGTGGGAAAATGGCTAGGGTGTGCTTTGGTGAGAACAAGCTGGGAAAGGGTTAAGCAATCTAGTTCCCCTTCCTCACATTGGTCCTCCATTTAAGTTTGCAGGCTCTCACGGGCACATTTTTTTGGAGAAGGGAAGCAAATGGTTTGGCCCTGACTGTTTTGGATGCTGTATTAAAAGGACAATGGATGCAAACTCTAAAGAGATACTCCAACCCAGGGCAGAATCCATTTGTCAGCCAACTAGGGGGCACTTAGCTCAGAACTGAAGGTTATTGTTCTGCTTGAGGACTAGGGCTAATTCAAAGGGATTGTTACATGTGCATGTTGGACTGAAACCAAAATGGGCAAAGAGCAGTTAGGTAACAACCATCTAGAAGATGTACAGACTGTTGCTAGGGGAATGGGGGTCGGGGGAGAGGGTTAGGATGTGTGTCTATAAGAAGGTATAAAAGTTTTCAATAAGAATGTTAATAACAAAACCACATGGGGAAGAGACCAATAAATTAGGCAGAGAAAGTATTGCGCAGAGATCTCTCATGTCTTGCCATCACTGCACATATGGTAATAATTGACACCCCAGATTAATGATGCAGAGTTGTTACGGATGAAATGTGCAAATCCTCCCACATTGTGTTCAAGTGTAACTGATATGCCTTTCTTCCTGTAATTAAACCAGAGTTCCTCGGAAAATTGCGGCTTTTGATTCCAGGAGTAAAATGGGCTGGCAGTGTCATACTTTCCTCCACTGTCTTGGGAAACAGCAGTCTTCCCAAGGATGCCAAAAATATTTCATTCATTCAGCAAGGGACGCCTTTGCTTAGGCTGATCTTTTGGAAGAGGGCATTTAATTAGATACTCTTTTTATTGTTTTGGTTTCCCCTCTGGCAAAAGGCTTGCTCCTGCTTCATCCCAGTAAGCCTGTTGTACTTCACAACAGAATACACAGATTGTCACCATACTTATTGTGCAGTGACAAAAAACACCATGATGAGAAACACTGGCTTCTTAATATAGGCCTAGCTTGAAAAATGGTGTCTCCCAGCCTGGGCTTTCTTTAAAAGAGAGGTGTTATTCTTGCACATCCTGAGTTTAGGTCCTGGTTATATCACTGTGAAGCTCCTTCACAGTAGTGCAACTCTGCCTCCAACCTAAAATTTTACACAGCAGAGACAGCTGAGGAAGAAGAGAGAAAAAGAGATGGAGTCAGGGCTGGCTGAAGCTATTAGGCTGCCTGAGGTCACAGAATAGTGCTGCCCTCTATGCTGCCACTGCGCGCTCTCTCTCTCTCTCTCTCTCTCTCTCTCTCTCTCACACACACACACACACACACACACACACACCCCAGAAAACGTGTTCACCCCTTACTTGGCTCCTTCCTCTGAGCAAGATGCAGAGAGTGCTGGGAGTGAAGGAAGCTAGGTGGAGGGGTATCTCTGTCAGTATCAGAGTGGAGGGGAGCAACAGATGTCTGTTCCCCACTTCCCCCCCTTCAATTTACCATCTGAAACAAATGTCATTGTCTACAGCATTGACAGTGTAGCCATGGCTAGGGGAAACAGAGAAAGAATATGTGCTTGTTTCAGTTACACAGGCTTAGTTACAACAGGGACTAAGGAGCTGTGAGGAAAAACTTCATGGGAAAAGATGAAGTTTGAGGAGGGCGTTAAAGGAAGCAAGAGGTGGCACAGCACAGGTGTGGTGGGAGGGAGACACAAAGGGCAGCAAGGGAAAAAGGATGGAATTATTAGATGGATGCCCATGTTCTGAGCCTAGGGAGAGGAGGTGTGGCAGAACTAAAGAGAGAAACAGGATGAGCTTTCAGGAAACAGAAGGAAAAGGGGAACACACAGACCAAGACAGATGGAGAGTCTTAAATATGAGGTCTACAACCTTGGATATGATTGAGGACAGTGACACAATCATAGTGACAGAAAAGACATGGTTATCCTCTTACGAAAATATGGGCTAAATAGCACCAGGCATGAAATGTAAGAATCGCCTGCTGTATTTGCTGTAGGGTCAACTGTCATTAAAAAAGAAACTAACAAAACTGGAGCAGTCAGTTCTGAATGGCATGAACCCCTTGCACAGCAGCGAAAGAACTGCCAATAATTGCATTCCGGAAACACATTTTATCAATTTTCTTGGCCCAGCTTCGTGTTCGGACAAATGATGCAAGAACCTCCTTGTGGCTTTACACCTACAGCCATCTTGTACCAGAGTTCCAAGTATTTGAACGCAGAGTGCGCTTGGAATTAATCAAAGCAGTAGCTGGAAGGATCTGGGGCTGCCATGAATGCATGCTTTATGCTGCTTTGTTTTGAAGTAGGAGTGATTCACTAAAATACAATTTGTATTTTCTTTGCACTCAACTTTGACTTTATTGAGAATAAATGGAAAGAAAAACCCAAGACAACTTTATTGGAAAGATTCATTTTGGTTACTGATTCAATAGAGGACCAAGTGGTAAAGGAAATAAAGTAATCGAAAGCCCAGAAATGTATTATTCTACTCAAATTATATGGGAAAGAAGTAGTGGAACTAACAGTTGCTGTGCACCTAGCCACAGTACGATTACTGAAACACCAGAGGAGCTGTCATCAAGATAAACAAGAAGCCAGACCAGTAGACCCTACTGCAGTGACTGTGGGCACATGTGCACTAATAGAGATGTTTGCCAGGGTCCCCATTTACCTACCTCTGTTGCTGTCCTCACCGAGCCTCTTCCCTGCCTGCTCTGTGACTTGTAGTGTGAAAGAGGAAGTATGGGCAGCAGAATGGCAACAGGTGGATGGAAAGTGTGCGCGCAAACGGAGATTTCATTTTATGCCTGGCACCCCCATTAGCGTAGCAGGGGTGGCGGCACTGGCACAGCAGGCGCTGCAACACACTGTGTAAGCAAATCCTTTCACTTGCTGTCAGAGTCATTCGGGGTAGCGACAGCAACGTGCAGGAACACTCCGGCGCATTGCTGTCGCTGCCCCAAATGGGTCTGGTAATGAATGGGACTTGCTGCTTACATGGTGTGTTGCAGCACCTGCTGTACCACCCCCCTCTGGCTACACTACTGGGCAGCACCCATGTAGCAGTCATATAGTGCCTGGTGCTGCCACTCCCCCTTCAGTGGCCGTTTTGTTGCAGCTCCCACCATCTCTTCCCAGAATTCTGGTGGCACCTGCAGACTTCACAAAGTTTGGGATGCCTGTCCTGAGTCAGACAATAGGTGTCACACCAGTACTGGCCAGGCAGCCGCTAAGAGCACCTACAGATGGCCCTGCAGCCTCACTCTTCCTTAGTGTGACCATGATCAGGAGGCCATGACCTTGGAAACACTTAAATCAGGATCTTGTCCTCAGGAGCAGAGTTTGGAGAAGGAAAGTCCCATACTTCACCTTATGGCAGCTTCTGTTGGAGTTCACACCTTCCCTGTTTTTGGAGTTCACCAGATCAGTGTGAGGGACCTGTGGCAGAAAGGGATCCCAAGTATAGGAAGAGGAATGTATGTTTGAGGCCCTGCATTCAGTAGCAAAGTGAGGGTGTCCTTCACGGCTGTTGTCCCAGATTCTCCACTAGGAGGTGCCAACTCCTCAGCCGGCGTAGGAGTGTTGCAAGAGATGATGATTCCTCTTCAGAAAAGATCCTTTCTTATTCTAGCTGTGGGAGCTGGAAGGTCCTGACACTTCTAGGCAAGCCTCTGATGGCTTTGAAAACAGCCAGTAAGCAGCTGTGTTACAGAGGCACTAAAGAGGGTATGTTATGATCAAAGAAGCCTGTGCTTTCCACAGCCCACCCAGATCCACAGAGCTGAGCCTACTCACCATTTGTCTAGGCACTTTCCAGTTCAGCACCCCCTTTAACCTTAAAGAAGTCATGCGCCTGCTGACGCTTTGTGGAAGAATTGCACTGAATAACAGCTCCAGGTGCTTTCTGAACTTCTGACTTCTTTAATCTCTCATTTGCAAGTGCTTTGGCATCTTAAATAACTAGATCTCCAGGTAGATAGGATTGTTCTTCACTAGCACCTGATGGTCCAGTGTCTAGCAAAGGAGAATAAAATGTGTGCAGCAAGGAACACTAATGATTATTCCAGTGCAGGCAACACACAAGGATTGTAGAAAGGTGAGGAATGTCCAAACCAGTATTGAATTCAGATTTGAATTATGGGAAAGTCTGTTTTACCAGCCATGGTAGGGGGTAAAAAGGAGAACAACAACAGTAGCCCTGCTCTCTTAAATGCGGGTATCTCATTTGGTGGTTCATTTTCCACTCAAAAACAAATTTTTCACCCACATTAAAAAATGCACTCTTATTACAACCATTAGCCCAATCAACACTAATTACTAGTCTTGCTGCATCTGCCTGATACTGATGTTTCTGGTAGGGAATAGATTTCTCCCTGGTTATCTATGGAGTCATTAAAATGATCTCAGCCCTCTCCACACCCTAGACATACAGTTAGTCCTTTCCTGACAATGTTTCATCCTGCTTTCACTGAACAAGGGGAGTGACACTATGACAGGGGCTGCTGGTCTTGCCTTGGGATGCCAGTGTGCCTTCTAGCCAAGCCCTGGCAGCTTGAGCATATTTGTGGCAGAGGTGGGGCACAATATCTGCACGCACGCCAAACCAGCTTGAACCCTTGCTCAAGAATATCAGGAGCATGGCTGATGGTGGCCAGAATGGGTGTCACCCTCAGGGTGTAGCCAATGGGTGTAGTCCCCCTCCCCACACAGGGGACCTCCATTCTCCACAGCTACAGTTCAGGTCTCTGATGCAAAGGTGGCCTCACCTAATTAAAAAAACCTCTTTTCCTGTGCCTGTGGGACTTCCCTTGAAGTGCTGACCAGGCCCAGTCTTGCTGGGATCAGAAAAATGAGGGGAATTGCAGCCTCAGGTGATCTGGGTGTTTGTTTTCTCATCTTTCATTCCTCTTTGTTGGGCAGTAATCCCCAAATGAATGGCAACAATCCTTTTCATCTTGCTTTACTGCAACCAGCTCATCATTTCAGCCATGGATCTATACTTGTTGTTGCCTAAATTACAGTGCTACCTTCATATTGCGAACAAGCTTGCAATGCAGAGGTAACCACCTCTCTCATTTGCTGCCCTGAACTCACTACTTTTATATAGCAAGAGGTTGGCTGAGATGAATTCTAGGAAAGGTATAATCAGGACTGCACTTCCAAGAAACCTCCTTTGGAAAATGGGGCAGCTGCAGATTCAGAGAAATTATGGTGCCTTTAATAGCACAACAACAAAATATAACATTTGTTGCACCATCTGATGTTGAACTGGTGTATTTGTTGCACTGCACTGGAACTAAACGTATTTCTAAATAAGACAGCAAACAAAGGGCCCAATCCTATCCAACTTTCCAGGGCAGTTGCATCTGTGCCCCTGGGGCACAGGATGAAGTTGTGCCCATGGGGCACATGCTGCATCCTGCGGTGGTGGTGGTGGTGGTGGTGGTGGTGGGGGAGTTGCACAGAGAACACTTGTTCTCTTACCACAGGGATGTATTGCGGCTGCAATAGAGCTGGAAAGTGAAAAAGGACTGGGCCTTTCATAAGTAAAACATCAGCATCCTTTCACATTTTCATTTCAATACATATAATGAACTTTTTCATAATATCAATTGAGTTGGGATCTTGTTGACCACCACAAAGTACACATCTTTTTGTTTATTCATTGTATTTCTGGTATTATGTACTTATAGGATATTTAATTCTAAATGACATGTTTTTCAATCTTGTTTTAAGAACATCCCTGCTGGCTCAGGCCATAGGCTCATCTAGTTCAGCTTCCTGTATCTCACAGTGGCCCACCAAATGCCCCAGGGAGCATGCCAGATAACAAGAGACCTGCATCCTGGTGCCCTCCCCTGCATCTGACATAGCCCATTTCTAAAAACAGGAGGTTGCACATACACATCATGTCTTGTAACCCGTAATGGATTTTTCCTCCAGAAACTTGTCCAATCCCCTTTTAAAGGCATCTAGGCCAGATGACATCACCACATCCTGTGGCAAGGCGTTCCACAGACCAACCACATACTGAGTAAAGAAATATTTTCTTTTGTCTGTTCTAACCCTCCCAACACTCAATTTTAGTAGATGTCCCCTGGTTCTGGTGTTATGTGAGAGTGTAAAGAGCATCTCTCTATCCACTCTATCCTTCCTGTGGATAATTTTGTATGTCTCAATCTTGTTCCCACTCAGGCGCCTCTTTTCTAGGCTGAAGAGACCCAAATGCCGTAGCCTTTCCTCATAAGGAAGGTGTCCCAGTCCAGTAATCATCTTAGTCGCTCTCTTGTGCACCTTTTCCATTTCCACTATGTCCTTTTTGAGATGTGGTGACCAGAACTGGACGCAATACTCCAGGTGTGGCCTAACCATCAATTTGTACAACGGCATTATAATATTAGCTGTTATGTTCTCAATACCTTTTCTAATGATCCCAAGCATACAATTGGCCTTCTTCACTGCCGCCATACATTGGGTCAACATTTTATAGCTGTGTTATTCAAACTGTGCGGCGCGGCTCTATAGGGCGGCGCCAGGAACTCAAAGGGGAGGCGCGGGATATCCTCTCACAGTGATACAGTCACACCCCTGGGCAGAATACAAGCCCATCTTCTGCCCATCATCTGTGCTTTTTTTTAAAGCAGAAGAAATGGAGTTGCTCAGCTTCCAGAGTGGCTGCTGCCACCCCGCCCTCTTCCGAGCATGCTCGGCTTGCAGTCCTTAACCCTCGCTGATCCTTGTCTGGCTGGTTCCTAGCTCCCAACTAGGATTGTTTCTCATCAAAGTGAAATCTCTCTTTTCAACCCCCTCCCTCTTCCGCTCCCCCCTTTGGATCTCCAAACCTTCCCGCTTTCCTTCCCCTCCCCAAATAAAACGCTTCCTATTTTACCAGTCATCAGGACTCTTAAAGTTGCTTCCATGCAGTTGGCAAAGGGGGGGGGGGGAGAGAGAAGCACACACCTCACTTGGCCAGGAGCAGAAAAAGGGTACTGTTTTTAAAGTGCTTTATTAATCTTGTTGTTTGACTGAAAAGAAAAGGCTGTATTTTTAAAGTGATGAATCTTGCTATTTGAAGGGAATACTTATCAGCCATTGATGAAGTGATTGCCAGCCCAATCCTATCCTATCCACACTTTCCTGGGAGTAAGCCCCACTGACTCTAATGGGACTTACTTCTGAGTAGACATGCATAGGCTTGAGGTGTGCATCTCCCAGTATAGGAGACAAATCAGCTTACTAACCAAACCCTTATCAGCTCTGATATATTTTCACGGTCTATTTTTGTTTTTCCCACCAGCTGCTGGAAAAATTTAATTTCACTAAATTAATAAAGGGTTCAATCCTATCCAAGGAGAATGGGAGAAATGACTAGTTGGATTGGGGTCCACAGGGGTGTGTGTGTGTAATGTTGGTCAGACTGGTTGTTCACAAAGTTCATTTGATAAAACGATTCTATTGGTATGCTTACAAAGTTTAAAGAAATGAGTCCTCCTGGACCAGACACAATCTACCTACTCCAGCATCCTGCCTCCAACAGTAATCAGCAGCTGATCATTTATAAAGCATGTATATTGCTGTGTATTAATAATATATTTTTAAGTTCTGCATTTAATTAATGATATGATTAATATAATTATTATTGATATAGTTAATATATATTTGATATTTAATATTATAATAAATATAATATTATAATATTTTATTTAATATAGTTAATATTTCTGGCCCCTTCCTGTTTAATTATGTCACTTCCAGCCCTCAGGAACATGATGGGGAGTCATGGCCAACAGCCACGGGGGTCAAGGGAGCCACTGGCTGGAAAAGTTTGAGTACCACTGCTTTATAGAGATGCAGTTTTAGTGATGCAGTTGCCCAGGGGCCCTCCTTCTCCATTCTAAAATATCAGCTTTTTCCCTTTGATGATCCTCCTTGACTGTTGCTTTCCCTGGCAAAGGTGTGTTGCAAGATTCTGGCAAACAGTGTTTGGGCAGAACCCACCAGTGAGGATTCACTCTTTACTGTCAGTAATAGGCTGGTGTTGGAAAATGCCACATGGAGTCAAACAATCTATAACAAGATGACTGTATACATAACCTTGGCCAATCCATGTTCCAAAACTGACATTTGCTGAGGTAATGTCAGTGCAAAGGTGGGAGGGCATTTGCAGGGGAGAATTGGTCTGTGAGAGCGCAGGAGTCACTTAACCCTTCCTTGCCCGCCAATGATCTCCTGAAGATTCCATCTCCAGAGATTGCTTTTCACCCAGCTGTGTTTACTTCCCATTTTGGATCCTAGACAATGAACAAAAAAAACAAAAACAGCCTGTGCATTAATTGCAAGGGACTGGTGAGCAGAGGAAAGGTTAGGCATTCTGCAGTCCTGATTTGCTCCTGGATTAGTATTATGGGGCAAACATGTGGTCATCCCCGCCTGGCATTTTTATTCAGTAATGTGTAGTTCTACCCAAAGAGGCAGCTACCCAAAGAGCAGTGCTCAGCAGCAGGAGCAAGCTCCAAGCAGACTCTTCAGCTGCTGCGTGGGATGCAAAGCAGCCTCGACCAGCCCCTTCCCTGGCTGCTCCCTTGCTTGTGCTGCCTGCCCCGGGAGGCTCAAAGCAGCCGAAAATACACCAAAATACCCCCCCTTTTTTTTTTACCCCAAATGTACATGTGCAAGGCACCTTTCTCAATGGCTAACACAAGATACAGGGGACAGGCAGGATGCAGAGATTACAAACATCAGATACACTGAATGGTTGCATTCATTGGAGACAATGCGAACAGGAGGCACATTGGGAAGGTTACAGAATCACATTTCATGGAAACTGGAGGTCCATGGGGAAGTTGCATAATGGGATTACATTATCTTCTCTTCCCAAGGTAAGTGACACAAAATGGCAAACAGAGTTCAAAATGAGGTATGAACTGAGCTTCAGGAAAAGTAATGTCCATAAGGTTCATTTGAGAGGTAGGGATCCACAGCCCAAAAATCCTCATGATGAAACTGGCAATAGTTGCACTGGCAATAGCTGGTAGTTTATAGTGGGTATAATAATAATAATAATAATAATAATAATAATAATAATAATAATAATAATAATAATAATAATAATACAAGTATTTATATACCGCCTTTCTTGGTCTTTATTCAAGACTTTATTCAAGGCGGTTTACATAGGCAGGCTATTTAAATCCCTGTAGGGATTTTTACAATTGAAAGAAGGTTCTATCTTTCAAGAACCACAACATTCAGATGTTTCTTTCTGATCTGGTTTCATATTCTGGCCTCCATCCTCCCACACTCAGAGCAGATGGAATAACTCGGCTCAGCTTGTCAGCTGCTTCAAGGTTGCACGGTGCCAGTGGCCTCGAACTGGCGACCTTGTGGATGTTATCTTCAGGCAAATGGAGGCTCTAGTCCTCCAGGTATATTACTCTTAACCATCAGTGGTACTATACCAATGTTCCTGTGAAACTGGATTTGCCCCATTCACTTTAGAATTCCATTTCAAAATGTAGCTTTTAAATTCTGTGTTCTTTAATAAAATTCTTATGCGCCATCTCTGGCATTTTTGTTTTTATGCTTATTTCTTTGAATACATGATCAAGCATTAAATACTCAACTGGGATCTGAGACAGAAAATGTGCTGAGTTTGTATTCAGGAAGCAAACTGTTTCCAAGAGTGGGTCAAACTCAAGTCTCAACAGATTCAGACCTGCTCTTTTTCTTGGTGTCGACCAAACAGGAAAAGATGAAAAGTTTAGTACATCTAATCCCATATTGTAAATGCACCACCACTGAGTCAGTGTCACAGAGCTTACTGAATGCCTTGAGCCTGTTAAGCAAGCATGGGTGATTCAGGTGAGCTTGGAGGTTCAACCCAGCAGTAACTGGCCTTCACACCTGTAAGATCTGAATAGTTGGTGTGGAAATTGGCAAAAGCTAACAATTGCTCACGTTTAAAGACAGGTTTGAGCATTTTCAACACAGTTCCACTTCCCCACCCTGTCTGGTATGGAACCTTAAGTCCTTCATCACAAAAGGTTGATGATACATTCATGGTTTGAGGTGGCATTCAAACATTTGCAGCCTCATTCTGAATGGCCATTGTTCAGGATCATACTATGTAATGGCAAAGAATTTCACTGTAGTTCCCACAAGGCAAGGCCTGGGTGTCTCACTGTTACAAGTCTGTGGCTCAATCTAAGAGACTCACTTGATTTTTCTCCCCACACCTAGTGTCAGATGATGTGAGAAGTCCCTTCAATCTATTAAGAGCTGCAGAATAGCCACATGAAGGATACCTTCTGCTATGTGAACCTGCCAATTCACTCACTCTGATCAACATCAGAGATCCTGCTATGTGTTTCCCCTGAGTGGGCACAATAGATTGGGGGGGGGGTCTATTTGGTCATTCCATTTAAATTGTAAAATGCTCTTGCAAGAGAGGCCCTTCTGGCCTCATCACTGTGTGCCTTTCAGTGAGTAGCTCTTGGAACTGAAAATGTTTTCTGTATATCAGTGGTCTTCAACCTTTTTCATGCCATGACCCCAATAAATATGAGATTGGGGATCCACCATTGATCCCTCTCTTTTCTCAGGACCCGTTCCCCCACCCTCTCCCCACTCCATTACGTCCTCCCAGCACTGTTCACTGTAACTAAATATTCTTATTAGAGAGAGCAGAAAAAGTTACCACGAAGCCTGACACTAGCGAAAGCTATTTTAGCACAATTGCTAAGAGCCTGGATACAGTCTGTTGGAACCTGAAGAGGGCACACCAGACGCCTCCCCATTTAGCTGTTGGTACGCTAGTCCAGTGGCTTTCAACCTACTTCATTCCCATAAGTTGCAGCAACTCCACAACCAAGGCTTTGTGACCCTATTGGTTGAAGAACAGTGCTGTACATCATAACTGCAGCCTAGTATTATAAAGGGGACAACTGAGGTTGAAGGGTCACTGTTCAGAAGGTTGGTAACATTCACACACAGAGTACTGCATTTCTAACTCCCATTCTCCATGCAGAATGTGTGCATCAGTTCTCACCTATGGTTAGCCATGACATTCCTGGGCACCTAAATGCAAGTGTGCGCATACATATTTGGGCATAAGTACATGTGCTCTCTAGTTTTCCTAGGTTGTTCAGGGCCTATTAATGAGAAGATGAAGTAGTTCTTATACAAAGAGGACTCTGTTCATGTTCTCTCTCTCTCTCTCTCTCTCTCTCTCTCTCTCTCTCTCTCTGGTGGCATGGGTCTTTTCCCAGTAAGACACGGGGTAAAAATATAGTATTCAGATTTCCAGTTTTGACTTTTTGAAAGGGTATTGGTAAATTTAGGATTCATCTAAGGAGGGCTGTGGCCCATGTCATCATGCCTAGATATGATTCCGTCTTGCCAGCAATGGCAGTACCCTGAAATTCACCTTGTGGTGCTGAGCAAATGAAGGAAGTTGATAATGTTCCAGGGAGAAGCACATCCCTGATGTGCACAATCCTTTGTGTCTTTAGTCATTCCCAGCGGAGAGAATATTTCATGACAATTGGGCAACTTTTCACCTAGCTGATGGGAAAACCTCACATTATAGAGAAGACTCAAGGATGAGATCAGTGTTGGAAGAAGCAAAGTGCTGATCATTTCATGGACTAAAACCAACAACTCTAATTTCAGATCTAAAATGCATCTGGCAGTGGCTAAGAGTGGGAAGTGTTACTTTTCATGTACATCAATGAACAGGTGTACATATGAGTTATATAAAAAATGTACACAATTGTAGCAGCAGTGCAGGCTCCACAAATGGAAGTTGGCTTCAGCTCTTACCAGGTACTGCTGCAGAAAGCTACATAAGTAGATCATGGTGGAACAGAAAAAAATACTGTGTCCAGATTGAACTGAGTGTTGCTAACTGTTAGGGACATAGGAAGCTGCCTCTTTCTGAGTCATACTCCAGTCCTAAGCACACTTACCTGGGAGTGCCATTTAACCCTATGGGACTTACTTTTGAGTAAGTAAACACGAGTTATCAAACATGAACAGGCCCTCCATGTTATGGAGATGAAGATGCTCTGCTGGTCCCTTGGTCTCACACGGGGGGACCAAGTCATGAACAGGGATGTATGACGATGAATGGGGGGTTGCTTCAATTGCCAACAAGATGTGTGAGGCAAGACTCCGCTGATACAGCCATATTATTCAGAGTGATGAGGCGAGCACGGAGAAGATGGCATATCAACTATCTCCAACTGGATGCCGTCCGCAAGGAAGACCAAAGAAGTGGTGGCTTGACCGGTTGAAAGAAGACACGCGGGCACTCAACATTGCCCCAGAAGATGCCCTGGACTGTGCCAAATGGTGTGCGGCTTGCAGAACAGCGGACCCCGCACCGACGCAGGAAAATCACTAGGATGAAGAAGGACTTGCTTCTGAGTATACCTGTATAGGATTGTGCTGCCAGGCTGTTGGCCCATTTGATCAGTATTGTTGGCATTGACCAGTCACATCTCTCCCAGGCTCAGCCAGGAATTTTTCTTCCGCCTTATCTAGAGTTGCTGCTGGACATTGAGCCTGGGACCTTCTGCATGCAAAGCAGATGCTCTTTCAGGTCATGATTTCTCTGCTTTCCAGAGCAGGCCCTTCACTTCAGGCTCACTGATGGCTGGACATTTCAACAGCACAGTTGAAGGTAGGGGTCATAAATAACTTGGCGTAGGAAAATACTGCTGCATCCAATTCAGCAGGGTGAACTTATTTTGCTTTTGCTTTGTAAAAAAGGCCAGTTCAGGGAGCAATAAAGAAAGCACCTGTTTCTGGACATGTGTTGTAACTCCCTGCTGGGTCAAGTTTTTGTGAGTCAGTTTGGCCTGAACAACATCCAAGGAGGGTATGGCTGAGCCAGGTGAGCTGAGTAGAGATCTGCTTGCATGACATGACTTCTGCTCTGTCTGATTTTTTTATGGGGAGATTTACAAAGTTATCAGGTTACATTTCTTTTGCCTTCTGTACATAAACACTTCCTTTCACTGTCCTGTAAAACTCGACAGCATCTGCAAACAGAAGCCTGTTCGTTCGTAGTGGAAGCGAACTGAAACTCAGCATAGCAAATATCCACTGAGCTTGGGGCAGCAAATGCCTTCCCTTGCCTCCTGCTCTGCTTCAAGCCCCCTGCCTGGAACATGATCTCAGACCTGCCAGTGTTGACAGATTGGAAACACTTGAAACTTTCCCAGCCTGCTCCCAAACTACTCCTGCATTCCCTGCATTCCCTGTCCCTCTTCAGAATGTGAACCTTATGTGTAGTTTCTCACTTGTCAGAAACATCTCCTTCAGCCAGATCTTGTTCAGCTTCCTTACACTTCTGCTCAACCCTTAAAAATATGTTCTCAGTGTATTCACATTAACCTGAAAATAGATGCACAGCAATGGAGAATCAGAATGTAGAGATGATATATTAAAGAGCAGAAGCTAAGCAGGCTGGGAACTTCAAAAAAAACTCTCAGACTACTGAGCAAGCAGGCATAGAAGAGCAGACATAATTTCGTGCTGATTTATACTCAGGAATGCACTATCAAGGAAAAAGTTCTAACCCATGAGATCTTCATTCCTCACTCCAACTTCAGAAAAGATTACAGTTAAAAGTAGCAGTTAAAAGGCAAACAATGCTGGAGGCTTTCAGAAGGGGAAGTGAACATATTGTCCTCATATAAAATGGCAATACATCTTCAACTGGAATTATGAGGTCACACAACCTCAGATGCAAAGATGTCTCCCCGCCTCCTGTTTGTTCCCCCTCCCTGCCCAGTGGGTAGAAGTCAGTTCCTTGTCCTGGAGGGCTCACAAAGAGTTTCCTGGAAGGGTATGAATTAGGAGCTGACAGGTTTCACATTTGCCACTTCAACCATTTTTTGGAGTCATTTTTTGTGGTGTGCATGTGTGAAAAACAAATGCCATTTTAAATGTGCTTGAATCAGATTTTTAAAGTTAATTGTTGGCCATATACAGAGGTGTATTGACATTTCAACATCTTTGCATATTTTGTATCACCTGTGAACTCAAGTGTTCTACCTAAGGTGGCTTTTTTTGTTCCCCACCTTTTTTCCCATACAGTGGTATATATTTGGAAATGACCTTTTTCACATTTTAACCTCTCCTATCTATATGGAAGAGTGTGTGTGGGATGGGAAGGAAAGTTATGTCAATTTCACTGATGCAGTTATCCATCAACTTCTCCCCCCCCCATGAAACTGACAGAGGAAAACAGTGTAAGCTGCAAAACCTGAGTAGTCCTCCCCCTTTTGTTGCTACTGCTGCAAGGAAGGGGAGAGAGCTTTGCTTTACTTTTTTCTTCTTTCAAAGGGCATGGATGCACACCAGTGCCCTTGCACATTTTTTTTTTAAATTAAAAGAAACCAACACTGCACTGATGAAACTGACAAGGCTTTCCCTAACTATCTCAGGTTCATTACAGAGTGAAGTGAGGTTATGGAGGAAATCGCAGTGTGTTGGTTTAGAAGAAATATGTGAGATTGTATCTGAGTTTAGTTGCACAGAATAGGTTAGCATTCTGGGTACACAGAGGGGTGTGTGTGTGTGTGTGTGTGTGTGTGAGAGAGAGAGAGAGAGAGAGAGAGAGAACAAAGTGTAACTTAGGGCGCAATCCTGGCTTGCGCTGTATCCAGCACAGGATTGTGGCCAGAAGCAGCTTAGTCAGAGGCAAGGGGAAACTTTCCCCTTATCCCTGGGTAAGGGCTGCTGGCGCCTATGGGTCTCCTCAGACTTGTGCCACCTCTTGAGGTGGCACCTCTTGAGGTGGCGCAAGTCCGAGGAGAGCGGAGCAACTTGAAGCTGCTCCGTTCTCCCCGGGGATGGGGGGTTGCGATCTTGCATAACTGCCGGATCGCAGTCCTGCCTCCCGCTCCCCGTGCGCCTGCCCCTGGGGCCGCCCATCACCCTCCCTTCCCTGCCCAGGAACGCCTTCCTCCCTCCCCCACGCCTACCTGTCATCCTTGTGTTGACCTCTGTTGGCCTCCACAGGTTGGCTCTTCTGGGAGTGCTGGCCTGGCTTCCTTCCATGGAGTTGCAAATGTGCCAACCAATCGTATTGGCTTCTGCCTTTCCATTGGACCATTTCAGTGACGTGGAGAGGGGGGATTTGCTGCATGGGTAACAGTCTATCCTCCATATCTACTTTACCCAGGCTTCGCTCACTGGAGAGGACACTCTGTTCCAGAACACTATTCAGAGCGCGATACCATAGTCTTTCGAGACTGAAGGATGCCAACAACATTACACAAGTTATAATAACATAGGAAGAGTCCTGATGGATCAGGCCAAGGGCCCGTCTAGTCCAACCTCCAATATCTCACAGTGCCCAACAGATACCTCAGGGAGCACACAAGACAACAAGATACCTGTATGCTCCAAAACCAAGAGGATGCATACAGTCTTCATGACATGCAACCTGTGATGAAATTTTCCTCCATACACTTGTCAACTCCCTTTTAAAGGCATCTAGACCAAGAGCCATCACCACATCTTGTGGCAAGGAGTTTCACAGATAAATTACATGCTGGGTAAAAAAACATTTCCCTTTGTCTATTCCAACTCTCCTGTTCAGTCAATTTTAGTGGATGTCCCCTGGTTCTGGAAATGTGGAAGAGGGAAAAGAACTTCCTTCTGTCCATTCTATCCATGTCATCCATAGTTTTATATTTTAATTTTATAAATATGCCATTTATTTTATGTGAATAAAATATACCTGGTGTAGAATTTTAACCCAAGTGTAAATGTGAATTTTCCATAGGGTGAAAAATCTGTCCCAGTTATATTTTCAACAAAGCATTACAGAAATTGCACTCCCAGTGATCCTGAGAGGTGTTAATTGTCCTGCTGGCACAATATTAATCAAAAGAGACAGTCTGCATTTGTGATCCAGTAATCTGCATTTCTAACCCTCAGGAGTTCATTGCAGCTCTGTAGACAGACACCCAATCAGTGCTTCTAGAGCTTATGATGGCTCAAATCTGTGTTTCAAAGGGGAGCATGCTAGTAGCCAGACTTGCAAAGAGATGATACATTTCTATCAAGCAAGGAGGCAGAGTGTCTCTCTAGAGCAGGGGTCTCCAAACCCCGGCCTGGGAGCCAGATGTGGCCCGCAGCAAGCCTCTTTCCAGCCCGCGGCCAACCTCTTGTCCCCTAAAAGCCTCTGGCCCACTCAACTGAACATAACCAGAACTGTGCTATGATTGTGTGCCAGAGAGGTTGAATGAATGAGCCCATTCATTCATTTATTCACTCATGTAAGTTCCATCTCTAATTTATTTATTTAAATTTTTATTTAAATTTTTTTCCTCAGCCCTCCACACCACACCAGATATTTAATGCGGCCCTCTGGTCAAAAAGTTTGGAGACCCCTGCTCTAGAGAGAAAGCAAAACACCTGCAGCTCTGCTGGAACAGGCTTGCTCTGTTCATTCCTATGGGGTCAATATCTGGTCACTTTCACAGCAGGGAGCTTTCAGCACCAGAACCATGCTGAAATGGTGAGTTTGGTGTGTTTGATCAGGACGGACATACTATATCCGCATTACACTTATGGAGCTTTGGCCCCACTCCTACTGGCGCACTGTGCTGCCTGAACTAGCATTCTGGCAGTGCATGGTCTTTAAAGGCTATCACAAAAGGAGACATGCCATTTTGCAGTTGTTGAGTGTCCACGCCCACATGCCAGCCTTGCTACGCTATACCTGGCTCCAGTAAGTCAGTGCAAGGGGGAGTAGAATGGGGTGGGGAGGGTGGAGGCTGGGGTTGAGTTTATTGAGTGGCAATAGTGCTAACAAAGGCAAACAAAATTCTCGTAAAGGGATACATTATGGGCACAATCCCAACCAGTTCTACTCAGAAGTAAGTCCTGTTTTGTTCAATGGGGCTTACTCTCAGGAAAGTGTGGTTAGGATTGCAGCCTTATTCTCACTTGTGGGTGGGGTGCCTAATTTGTTTTAAGAAATCAGTGAAACATTATTCTAAACTTGTTTTCCCTGCAAAGGTCTTCTCTGGGTCATCCTCTTAACCAGACAAACCAATATGTTTTTGGAGGATAATAATCTACCCCAGTTTCTTTAGGAAAATCCTATTTAGTAGTGAGAACACTGCCCCCCCAGGGCAAATAAGTTGGGGTGCATGCATGTGTTTGACAGGCTGAAAGTTCCACTGATACCTCTTCTGTTGCAAACACTCTACCCAATGATATCTGCATGCATTTAAAGAATATATCAGCCTCATGAGCAGGTTGTGCATGGATGGAGCATTTGTTGCTTGGGATCATAAGACTGAAAATTAAAAACATAATTTGAAGGATAGCTAATTAAGACATGAAGCTACTGGTCTAACACCGAAACTCCTTTGCACTATCACTTGGCTATACATACATTTTCTACAACCACAATGATTAGAAATTGGGTTGTGCCCTAGTTTTTCCTCAGAGCAGCTTGTATATGAATCTCAAGCAGTCTCCCACCCATGCAGTTTATAGACCCATCTGCTAAAGACAGATGATTACAGCTGAATAAACGACAAGCAAGGCTGCACAAAATGACACTGGGATATCCCTTGCTATGCAGTCAAAGGTGCAGACTAGTCCTCTGTCTGGGATGCAAATGTACAATGTGGCAACTGTATTTTTACAAATACATTCTGTGTGATTTAGAATAAGTCATTCAGTGCCTACAAAATTAGAATGAGGGTGTAGTAAAAATCCTTGCTTTCTCTTCCCCTTCCATTTTTGTGCCTATTTGTCACAAATTGTGGACATTTCTATCTCCTTGGAGGTTTCTGTGATGTTGCAGCTCCTAAAAACTGCTGAGACATCCTTCTGCCACACCCTTTGTACTTTCTTAATTCAGTGTTATTAACAGAAAGCCTTGTGGCATCCCAGACAAGTCTTGTGGATCAAGAGTCTCTTTGGCTCAACTTCCCTGAAACAAAGGATTCTGGCCAGCCCTCTTGCTGAGATTGGCACATGCCCACTGATGGAGCAGCCAAGTTCACCTGCTTAGGTAGTAGGATGCCCAGGTGGTCTTAAAGCATTCAATTGGATGATCCTATGACATCATCAACCACAGATTTTAAAAATTAATGCACACCACTCTGGTTTGTCACTGATATACTGCATCCATGTATTAATGAAGGCCACACCCACAACCCACAGGAGTGCAGGAGCTGAACACACATACATATCCCTTCTCAAGTAGTTATGAATGGGAGAAAGTATCCAGCAATTCATCTTCAGAGGTTTCATTTTACTTTCTGTCTTTTAAGCTTTGGGCCAACACAGTTCCTAAAAAATCTCATCTCAATAGAGAGCATCTCTTCTCCATTTCTTTACCCTCCTGGTACTCAGTATGTTCAAGCTGCATTCATGTAAGGTAAAGTTTTGCTGGAGTATCCAATGCAAAAAGGCACTCCAGTTCCTCCCATGACAGTCTAATTCTGCAACCCTAAGCAAAGAAGCAGGCCTGTAGTCCTGCTACAAAGACAGAGCTGCTAATGCCCAACAGTCTGGCTCTCAAGCACTCCAGCCCCACCCCTACATTATGCCTATTAAAGTCTGGCCAAACCTTTCAGGAGGTAAGTCGCAAGTTGTTTTGCTGAGTGGGGTGGATTTTCCTCTGCCCATAGTCACTGGGGTTCTTTTGAATCAGGCACCTGTAGTTCTTCACTCTTTTGAAGAAGCTGTACTCAGGCTACATTCTTATACTTAGAGAAGTATTACAGGCACATGTTTCTGCCTGTTGGGACTGTTCTTTGGTTTTTATGACCTGTACTTTTAACGTTTTCCTAAATGAAATCCTGAATGAAAACTGCCAGGTGCTCTTTCAAAACAGATTTGGTACTTACTTAAGTCTTACTTACTCCATTACTTACTTACTTACTCCATTACTTAAGTCGCCAAGGTAGCTTACAAACGTATGCATAAAGTTGTATATCAAGGGTAGGCAAATGTTTTTGGCAAACAGGCTGGATGTTTGGCGCTGACATCATATTATCCCTAAATTTCTGGGTTGTTGAGGTCTCTGAAACAAATTGGGTCTGAGGCTTTGCCTCCCAAGCCAAGCTCTGCATGGGCTGAGTGACTTTGGGTGGCAGACCAAATCTGGCCCATAGTCCAGAGGTTGCTGACCCCTGCTGCTGACCCCAGTGATGAGGAATGAAGAAAACGCTGCTGTTCATCACATTAAAGCTTCCAGTTGAATTGGGGCCTGGGCAATTGTGAGCCTGTTTCTGTAGCATACATGCCTGCCATTCCAAAACAAAGAAATTGAGTGGGAGAGTTTCTGAATGGCATCTGAAACTCATCAAGGCTTCATCTCAAAGGGAATTTCGTAAGGGAAACAAAAGTCTGCTCTGATTATAGTGGCCAATGATAGCCACAAATGTAGGCTGCTGATCCACCAGCCTCATTCTAATTTGAGTCAACTGTTGAATTATCCCCTAGTTCAGTGGAATTGCTGATGTTTATAATAATAATAGTAGTAGTATTTATATACTGCCTTTCTGGTCATTGGATTATTTATTCTGGTCATCTGACTTTATTCAAGGCAGTTCACATAGGCAGGCGTTTCTAAATCCCTCGAGGGGATTTTTACAATCACAGAAAGGTTCTCTTTTTCAAGAACCACACATTTCAGATGGATCTTTCATGGTCTGGTATCACTTCTGGCCCCCAGTTGCCTCCCACGCTGACTGACAAGCAGCTCCTTCATCTCTCACTTGAAGGGCAGCCAAGATGCTCCTTCGCTCACACTAAAGGGCAGGTGGAATAACTCAGCTCAGCTTGTCAGCTGCTTCAAGGTCTCACCATTCACGGAGCTGCCAGTGGCCTTGAACCTTCAGATGTTATCTTCGGGCTAATGGAGGCTCTACCCTCTAGACCAGACCTCATGTCCAATTGTTTATTGGACAATGTTTCAATATCAGTGGTATTACACCCTTAATGCAAAGCAGTACAATGGGAAGATCATACTGGGGTCCTGCATTGGAACAAGAATGTGCCTGTACTGTGTGATTCAAATAAGGATCTGATTTTCATTCAGGGTTACCTGCAAAATTAGCAGAAGACATATGGATTTTGGGTATAGCGGGGCTGCCAAGGATTTTGACTCCCAATTTTGGCTCTTCCACAGAAAGTCAACTCTTCCTCCATTCCTATTTTTGGTCTACACACGATCTTTTTCACTTACCTCTTGACTCAGCCATATTTTCACTGGTGCCACCAGGATTCACCTCCTCCCACCTCCATGCTACCTCCTTGCCTGCCCCTTCTCCATCCAGACACTCCCCTTTTCCTTCTCTTCCTTACCTGTGCTCCTGCCAGTAGCTGGCAGCAGGCCTCCAACACTGCCACTGTTTGCAGTGGTGGTTCTGGAATGGTTGGTGGACGCAGACAGTGCACACTGCCATATGTCACCAGAACAGCTGTTCCACTGCTGCAAAAACCAGTTGGGATTGGGCTGTTAATTTCATTGTGCGTCCCAATCCAGAAGTGATTCCAGTACAGCATGCTTAAAACATTCCCTATTTTTGCCTAAAATGTCATTTGACAGAGCAAATCATTTGTTTGGGAAGGGGGGCAACAGCATCAACTCTAGTGTCTACTGTCCTTTTCCCTGCACTAAGAGGCAACATTCCTGGTCATGGCTTGGTGCAGCAGGACAACCACATGCAATGCCCCAACCATCATCTGAACAACTGGCTCTTCTCCAAGCAGACCTTTGTCCAGGTAGAAGCTCTATATGTAGATTTGGATCAAGTAAACTCTGTGCATTCTTTGGCAGTTTTTGATTAGTGCCACACATTGGTAATGTAAAAAAAGAAAACAATCAAGTTCAGTTATATGGCAAAATAAAGTAAATATTTAATCTAGTTTATTTGGAATGGACACAATGCAAAATGCAATATTAAGATAAATATTTGCTTAGAAAGCATTTATCAAAATAAATATAAAATATAGATACTACAAATAATTTAAACTGCCCCCCCCCCCAGATGGTGAGAAACAGTTCTTGCATCTTGAAAATAGAAAATGAAACAACAGTTTGCAGCCTGGTCCTTCGGTTCAGTTCTCCAGGCATTTTTCCCCCCCAAACTCTTCGGTTTGTAAATGCTTTTCAGAGGAGACTTGATCACTCTGCTCAGCAACCTCTTCAGGTCCGAAGAAACCTTATAATTTCTGGCATCCTTCTCTGTTTTCCTTCATTGGTATCCTGCTCCAGTCCAATCGAATCACAGTCTGAGACTTTTGATCCTGTTTGCCATCTAGAGGCATTTTCTGGAGGGTAACCAAAATAGAGACAGTCAGCAAAGCAGAAGAGAAAACATAGCATTATCAAACACAATCATCAAACACTGTAATCCTGAGGTATTCAATCTGCACGTTCCGCCTCCCTAGTGAGGCGGGGCTAACCTCCCGGGGCATCACCAGGCATCTCGGGGAGGGAGGTGGCCTGCAGCTGCTCTGCTGCTGAGCTCAGCTGCCTCCTGACTTGATGCTTTTCGGAGGCTGCGAACGAGGTGGGTGGGGCAGTGTGAAACATGGTGGAGGGAGGTTGGAGAGAAGGCTGGCCGGGCAGGCAGAGGTGCCGCATCTCATCATGGAGCTCCCTTCATGTGCAACCTTGCCCCAAGGATTACATTTCCCAGTGTGCCCCTTGCCCTGGGCATCCTGGGATTGGTCAAGGCTGCTTGGGAAGGAAGGAGCCAGCCTGCTCCTAGTGGGAGGTGTCCAAATGCCCCAGCCTCCATCTCACAGCATTCACTAAATCTGGCATTGAGCTGTTAATGTGGCTACTGTCCCCACAGCCTTATCTCTTGGGAGAAGCCTTGCCAATACAGAAGCATTTGGAGATGAAAGAGCCATTCTTATCCCTATATACAGTATTTGTTTCAGTTCAATGGCACTTCTATACAAGTATTTATCACGTCAAAAGAGAAATAGTGAGGAATTATTTTGTGCATAAAATATCCTTTGCTTCATAACCTATGCTTCATCAAGATTAAAAATCTAGTTACATTTAAAAGAAAGATTCAAGAACTACAATGGCATTTTGTACTAGGATTCTTTTCCACTGAACATCAGCTGCTGCATATTGCAAAATTACATATTTGGAAGAAACACTGAATCCACAATCCTGGACACACAGAGGATTAAGCCCCACAGAACACTGTTGGAAACATCCAGATCTTTGGTGCAGTGGTGCACTCTCATGGGAAGATCTTTCCATTAAGAGGATTCTACTTGTACAAGGGCCCCTTGTGCAAATGTCACTGTACACCACTGCACCAAAGACCTGGAGTGGAACTTATTTTCAAACCAACATGAATAGGACTGTATTGTCATTTCAGTCCTTGGCTCCAGTGAATCTCATGGAGCTAGAAGTTTGATCCAGTAAAGACCACACTACTGGCCCAATAGGCAGGCTTGTCACATGCACAATTCCCAATGGGGAGGGGAGAATCATACCCTGTGCAAACACATATGCACAGTAAGACTGTCACACAGAGGGATTTCCGATGAAACATGCAAAGGGTTGTGCTGCACCAGGATAGGAAGAGAAGCCAAAACCACACACAGTTGTATTTTTTTTTGGCAACTACAGTGAGGGAGTGCTTAGCAGTGAGACAGGTGTGTGGCAGAACCTGAAGGCCTGATCATGTCCATCACTGATGCAGTTGCAGTGCAGCCCCAAGGTAAGGGAACAAACGTTCCTTTACCATATGGAGGCTTGAATGACTGCTCCTTCACTGCAGGAAGCAGCACAAACCCTGTTGACATAGGTCCCAATCCTATCCAATTTTCCAGCGCCGGTTGCAATGCAGCCCTGAGGAAAGGGAACAAATGTTCCCCTACCTCAAGGAGGTTTCTGTGACTGCTGCTCCACCACAAGATGCAGTGCATGCCCCATTGGCACAGTTGCACCGGTGCTGTAAAATTGGATAGGATTGGGCCCATACCTGCATTGGTGCTGGAAAGTTGAATAGGATCGGGCCCTCAGACAACTCAGGTATGAAAGAAGCCAGCGTGCAAGTTCTTTGGGCTGTGCTGCTTAAAAAATAAAGGTGTGTGTGTGGGGGGGGGGGAGAATCTCCTGACGTGACCATCACTAGTTTATGGGGTGTATGACTACCTGAAGTGCCCACTCTGATCAGGTCCTCTTTGAAGCCTTTAAGCTGCGGGGCCAATGCTAGATGGGTATCCATATTTGGTAAGAAGGTCTATGAAAACTGGAGCCCAACCACACCAAGACAAACCAAAGCTGTGCATAGGTCTCCATTGAGATCCCTCCACCGCCAGCCTGAGTGGAAGTCATGGGCCTCCCCACCTGCAATCCTCTGAAGAGTTTTGCGGCCCATAAGAGCCCTGCTGGATCAGGCCAAACACCCATGTAGTCCAGCCTCCTGTATCTCACAGTGGTCCACTAGATGCCTCAGGGACCACAGAAGACAACAAGAGACCTACATCCCATGGCCTCCCTTGTACCTGGCATTCTGAGTAGCCTACTTCTAAAATCAGAAGGTTGCACACACACATTATGGCTTGTAACCTGCGATGGACTTTTCTTCGAGCAATCTGCCCGATCCCCTTTGAATGGCATCCAGGCCAGAAGCCACCCCGCATCCTGCGGCAAGGAGTTCCACAGACCAGGCACACGCGGGGTCAAGCAGTTCTTTCTCTGGTCTGCCCCAACTCTCCTACCGCCCGGCCTTCTGGCTCTGGTGCTGCGCAAGAGGGGAGAGCGCACCCCCTCCACTCGACCCCACCCGCCCCTGCCCGGCCAGTGCACCTCTGGCGGCCCCGAGGGACCTCTCCTCTGGCCACCTGCCGACCCCTCGAGGGCACGCAGGCCCCGTGGCCGGGAGTCCCCCCGGCAGCGGCGGCGCTCACCTCGGGCGGCGGGGCGTCAGGGGCCGCGGGCGCGCGCGGGGGCGTCGTGGGCCTGCCGGGCGGCCTCCTGGCGGCTGCGGAAGTCCTGCAGGGCGCGCTTGTTCTGGAAGTCGATGAGCGCCAGCGTGATGGAGGCGTTCCAGCAGCTCTCGCCCGGGCAGCGGAAGTCGATCTCGCGGCGGTCGGTGGTGACGATGGTGAAGTAGACGTACTTGCCGGTGCGCTCCACGCAGTCCACCTTCTGGATGGAGCCGAAGCGCAGCTCCTTGGCCCGCCCGCCGCCGCCCTCGGGGCTCAGGCTCAGGCTGTCCCTGCTCAGCACCACCTGCTTGCGCTTCCACAGCTGGAACAGGCTGGCGCTCCGCTTCTCCAGCTCGCCCGAGCGCAGCACCTCCGGCGCCGCCACCGCAGGCGCGGCCTCTTCGCGCACCGGGCCCTTCATGCTCGCTCGCCTGCCGCGCCGCACCGTCTGCGCCAGCGCCCCGCCGCGCCCCATTTATGGCCTTGGCCGTGCCCCGCCCCGAGGCACAACCCAAGCCCCACCCGGCCGGCCAGCCCAGCCCAGCCCAGCCCAGGGTGACTCGGTAGCCTCGGCCGTTCCTCCTGCAGTCTCCCCTCGGGGCTTCCTTGCCGAGCACGTGGTCGCCCCGTCTTCCAAACCAGCGCCTTCATGCGCTTGGCAAACGTTGCGTGGCGGTGCCAAAGCGGCCCCCAGAAGCAGGACGGACCGTCGCTCGCTCCTCTGCATGGCTCCCACCGGGTGTTCGCTCCTGCGTGTTACTTGGTGGCAGGCCCGATCCTGCCCAACTTTCCAGCACTGGTGCAGCCACAATGCAGCCTCGAGGTAAGGGGACACATGTTCCCATGTACCTTGAGGAGGCCTCTGTGAGTGCCTCCCCACCACAGGATGCAGTGCACGCCCCATTGGATAGGATTGGGCCCTGAGTCCGCTGACTCCACTGACAAGTGTGGTAGGGGAGGTGAAAGTCCTGCTTCCGATGGCCCATTCATAGAATCATGGAAGGAACCTATAAGGTCATCAACCCCCTCCTATAGCAGGAAATCCTCTAGAACAGCGATTTTCAACCCTTTTCATCTCAGGCCACACTGTCAATGGGCTAAATTGTCAAGGCACACCATCAGATTCTTGAGAATTGACAAGGCGCAACATGCTGCTGGTGGGAGGCTAACATCCCACAATGGCCCTAATAATAAATGACCTTCCCCCAAATTTCCACAGCACACCTGCAGACCATTCACAGCACACCGGTGTGCCACAGCACACTGGTTGAAAATAGTTGCTCTAGAGCAGGGGTCTCCAAACCCCCGCCCAGGGGCCGGATGTGGCCCACGGCGAGCCTCTTGTCCCCTGAAAGCCCCTGGCCAACTTTGCCAAACATGACTGGAACGATGCTCTGTTTGCATCTGGAGGGTGTTCTGAGGGCCAGAGAGGTTGAGTGAATGAGCCCCTTCATCCATTTATTCACATATCTAAGTTCTATCTCTAATGTATTTATATAAATTTTATATTTAAATTTTTTTCCGGCCCTCAAAACCATGCCAGACATTTGATGCGGCTCTCTGGCCAAAACGTTTGGAGACCCCTGCCCTAGAGCATCTCCAGCAGGTGCTTGTGGGGCCTCTGCTTGAAGATCTCCAGGGAGGGAGAATCCACCACCTCCTCTGTTCCACTGCCAAAGACATGCAGGTCAACATCTGTGTTATCTCCAGGGCCTCTGTGCTCACGCGTGTGTGCATGTAATTAGCACTGGATTTCCTAGGATTAATTTCACTGCTTTTGTGTTAATTTTGCTGTGTAAAATGATAATTCTAAGGCCTGAGGTGTGTGAAACCTAACCGTCATTTGCCTGTGACTCTTACAAAGATTTTCCAAGGCAGCATTTGGAAGTGCAGATTTGAATGAAAATCTTAATTGGATTGTGGCATCTCTAGTTTGGTATGTCTGAAAGTCAAAGCCACAGCCTCTCAAAATATCTCACTCCCTTGCGCAGTGTCACAAGCGCACACCTCTTCGCTCTTGAATACGGCCACATCAGACATCAGCTTTTGCCTGATTACAGGCTTGTGCACTTCTGTTTAGTCTTATTCTTACAAAATTATCACCGCCCTTTCTCCAAGGCACATAGGCTGGTGTGCCTGGGATTATCTTCACAATAACCCTGTGATGTAGGTTAGCATGAGAGACTTGCTGAGGCCACCCAGTGAGCCTCATCATGGCCCCACCAAGCCTAATTCTCTCTCCATTGCACCACACAAAACATGAGGTCTTGTTTTCTTTTCTGTAGAGATCAGTTCGAAAGTGTGCAGAATGGCCCTCAGTGTCTTCCCAGCTCTCCTCCATTCCCCCCCCCCATGATCTGTTTCTTGACTATTCTCTCCCTCATCACCCACTTGTTTCTGCCCTCTTCAAGTACATATTCCCTCCAGCCTCTCCCCACTTTCCTTCCGCTTTGATTCAACTCTGTGGAGCATGATGACTCATCTCAGGAATGCAACTCTGGCCAAGCCCACTCTCTGTGACTCAGCTGCCTACAGCCTCCAAACTCTCCCCAGGTTTCTTGCAGCTGCTGGGCTGGGTCCATATGGTGCAGGATGAGATATTCCTCTTTTATGCAAATACAGTTTGAAGCAGGATGAGATAGGCTTTTTAAATGCAAATACAATTCAAAGTCATTCCTTTCCTGCAGAATACCTGAGAGATGACTCCATTCTTGCTTTGTCATCCATGCTGGTCCTATTAGGATGCTTTTGAACATGTGGGAAGACTTGGTTGGTACCGTCCACAATTGAACCCTTTAGTGTTGCTGAGGAATTGCTTTTCCATAAGCAGATGGAAGCAGAATTAAGATGGTGCTGTATTATTCAGTAACATCCCCCCCCTCCGGGCCAAGATTCTTCAGTACAGTCTAGTGTTGCCTCAGAAGGAAGGCTCATTCAGCAAAGGCCCTCTGACATGTTTTTAGTACCTTCCACCTTGCCTCCTTTATTATTTATTTATTTATTTATTTATTCTATTTATATTCCGCTTTTCTCTCCAAAGGGCACCCAAGGCAGCTTCTTGTTCTTGAATGGCAGCAGCATCATTGTACAGTATCTTCATTGTTCAGTTCCTGTTGGGGGGGGTGGTATTTGCTTCATTATAATTTGTGCTTGTAAATGGTTTTCTCTGTGGCTGATTGAAGTTTTGGAGTGGTAGCAGCTTAAGGTTAGTCATTTTAGGGCCCAATCCTAACCAATTTTCCAGCCACAATGCAGTCCCTTGTAAGGGAACAAACATTCCCTTACTTTGAGAGGGCATCCATGACTGCCCTTCCACCACTGGATGCAGCACATGCCCCATTGGCACAGCTGCATCAGTGCTGGAAAATTGGGTGCTGGAAAACCCCTGCTAATTGGGTAAGAGGCACTTTTTCAAGTGGGTGCTCCTCTTTTTTTAGCAGGGGGAGAGTAACTGGCCCACCTCACCCCAGCAGTGTCTGTTCTAGTGGCTGTCTGCTGGTATTCTTTTGCATCTTTTTAGATTGTGAGCCCTTTTGGGACAGGGAGCCATTTAGTTATTTGATTTTTCTCTGTAAACCGCTTTGTGAACTTTTAGTTGAAAAGCGGTATATAAATACTGTTAATAATAATAATAATAATAAAATTGTATAGGATTGAGTCCTTAGAGCCCAATCATTGCATGTTTTCTCTGAAGTAAGCCCCATTATAGTCAATGGGGCTTATTCCCAGGTAAGTGTGGATATGATTGTAACCTTAAGCAGCATAGAACCCAAGCCTATGCTTTTCTGCTCAGAAGTAAGTTCTATTATAGTCAATGGGGCTTATTCCCAGGTAGGTGTGGATAGGATTGTGCAGTTAATCAGCAGATGGGGAAAGGGTTAAACCCCCCCCCCATCCTTTGAAAAAGAAAAAAGACTGCTTGACATTCCCCTCATGAAAGTCAGTTTAGTTTATTGAATTCCAGTTACAGAAGGCTGAGTGTTTTATGAATGGGCATGGGAGAGGGGAGGGGTTGACTGCATAAGGCAAATCAGACAGCTCCAGGCACAGGAAACTAGCAGGGAGGTAGCATGAATGAACTAGGAGTGAGGCTAAACAAACGTCACACTTGCAAGAACATACATGTTTGCACACAGTGTGCCCTAGCTTGAGGGGTCATATTATATATAAATATGTTGCAGGTGAGACACACGCTTGGTACTACATTTGTACATTCAGGATTGCTGTTTCTCAGGACCTCATCCACTGAGAACTTTTATAACAGCTGTTGCTTTGTGGGGTGATGCTTCTGAAATAACTTAAATTCAAGTGAATGTGGCAATTTATATTGCTAGATCAAGTTATTGTGCTATTAGGGGAACTTAGCAAATAATACGTTCTCACTGTGAAGAGAAAATCATTTCTTTATTGCTAACAGCAGCCATAGTCTACAGATGGCATCAAAATAAACCTCTTTAAAGCTGCTTCTGTTCAAAGTTGGTTTGATAAGAACTGGGAGATAATGGTTCTTGATAAAAGGCAATTACAAATTAAGGGGACCCTGAGCTCAGCCTACAAAGATCTTTTTAAGCTAAATGTTTTGGCCCAAGACTATCCTTCCTCCTCTATTGATGCAGCTGTACTTCTGGAACAGTCTCAGAGGTCTGCCTTATAGAGGAGTAAATCTCTAAGACCCAGACAGATCTACGATAGCAGAATTGCTGGCACAAGTCCACATAGACCTGGGTCTGGAGATCAGGTCTGGGAAGGGGGTTTGGAGCTGATGGATGCCATTGCCACCAAGCTTCCCCTTCCTGAACCCGATCTACTCTCCTTCCCACCCCATTGCCACCCCATTCTGCATTCCAACAGCACAAGCCCCCCCCCCCCCCCCGTAGGATTGGGCTGTCTGTCTACTGTATATAGTGTGGCCTAAAATATTTTCTACAATTCTGCTTTATCCCTTTCAGGACTATCATAAGTTTGGCAGCAAACTAAGGCCATCTAGAGTAAGGTAGTGGTTGCTGCGTACTCAGGTATACAGAAGTATATTAGTTTGTAAATTAAAAGGGGATTTTTTTTTTTTTACAAACTAAAATGTTTTGACAAGGACCCATGTCCTTTAAGAACATAAGAACATAAGAACAGCCCCACTGGATCAGGCCATAGGCCCATCTAGTCCAGCTTCCTGTATCTCACAGCGGCCCACCAAATGCCCCAGGGAGCACACCAGATAACAAGAGACCTCATCCTGGTGCCCTCCCCTACATCTGGCATTCTGACTTAACCCATTCCTAAAATCAGGAGGTTGCGCATACACATCATGGCTTGTACCCCATAATGGATTTTTCCTCCAGAAACTCGTCCAATCCCCTTTTAAAGGCGTCTAGGCTAGACGCCAGCACCACATCCTGTGGCAAGGAGTTCCACAGACCGACCACGCGCTGAGTAAAGAAATATTTTCTTTTGTCTGTCCTAACCCGCCCAACACTCAATTTTAGTGGATGTCCCCTGGTTCTGGTATTATGTGAGAGTGTAAAGAGCATCTCCCTATCCACTCTGTCCATCCCCTGCATAATTTTGTATGTCTCAATCATGTCCCCCCTCAAGCGTCTCTTTTCTAGGCTGAAGAGGCCCAAACGCCGTAGCCTTTCCTCATAAGGAGGGTGCCCCAGCCCCGTAATCATCTTAGTCGCTCTCTTTTGCACCTTTTCCATTTCCACTATGTCTTTTTTGAGATGCGGCGACCAGAACTGGACACAATACTCCAGGTGTGGCCTTACCATCGATTTGTACAACGGCATTATAATACTAGCCGTTTTGTTCTCAATACCCTTCCTAATGATCCCAAGCATAGAATTGGCCTTCTTCACTGCCACCGCACATTGGGTCGACACTTTCATCGACCTGTCCACCACCACCCCAAGATCTCTCTCCTGATCTGTCACAGACAGCTCAGAACCCATCAGCCTATATCTAAAGTTTTGATTTTTTGCCCCAATGTGCATGACTTTACACTTACTGACATTGAAGCGCATCTGCCATTTTGCTGCCCATTCTGCCAGTCTGGAGAGATCCTTCTGGAGCTCCTCACAATCACTTCTGGTCTTTACCACTCGGAAAAGTTTGGTGTCGTCTGCAAACTTAGCCACTTCACTGCTCAACCCTGTCTCCAGGTCATTTATGAAGAGGTTGAAAAGCACCGGTCCCAGGACAGATCCTTGGGGCACACCGCTTTTCACCTCTCTCCATTGTGAAAATTGCCCATTGACACCCACTCTCTGCTTCCTGGCCTCCAACCAGTTCTCAATCCACGAGAGGACCTGTCCTCTAATTCCCTGACTGTGGAGTTTTTTCAGTAGCCTTTGGTGAGGGACCGTGTCAAACGCCTTCTGAAAGTCCAGATATATAATGTCCACGGGTTCTCCCGCATCCACATGCCTGTTGACCTTTTCAAAGAATTCTATAAGGTTCGTGAGGCAAGACTTACCCTTACAGAAGCCATGCTGACTCTCCCTCAGCAAGGCCTGTTCGTCTATGTGTTTTGAGATCCTATCTTTGATGAGGCATTCCACCATCTTACCCGGTATGGATGTTAGGCTGACCGGCCTATAGTTTCCCGGGTCCCCCCTCTTTCCCTTTTTAAAAATAGGCGTGACATTTGCTATCCTCCAATCTTCTGGCACCGTGGCCATTTTGAGGGACAAGTTGCATACCTTAGTCAAGAGATCTGCAACTTCATTCTTCAATTCCTTAATAACCCTTGGGTGTATGCCATCAGGGCCCGGTGACTTATTGATCTTTAATTTATCAATGAGGTCTGAAACATCTTCTCTTTTAACCTCTATCTGACTTAACTCCTCGGTTAGGAGGGGCCGTTCGGGCAGAGGTATCTGCCCGAGGTCTTCTGCCGTGAAGACAGATGCAAAGAACTCATTTAATTTCTGTGCCATCTCTAAGTCTCCTTTTATCTCCCCTTTCCCTCCCTCACCATCCAGAGGGCCAACCGCTTCTCTGGCGGGTTTCCTGCTTCTAACATATTTGAAGAAGCTTTTATTATTCCCCTTAATGTTGCTGGCCATGCGTTCCTCATAGTCTCGCTTGGCCTCCCCTATCACCTTCTTACATTTCTTTTGCCACAGTTTATGTTCCTTTTTATTCTCCTCATTAGGGCAAGACTTCCATTTACGGAAGGAAGCTTCCTTGCCCTTCACAGCCTCTCTAACTTGGCTGGTTAGCCATGCGGGCACCCTCCTGGATTTAGTGGAACCCTTCTTTCTTTGCGGTATACACCTCTGCTGGGCCTCTATTACTGTTGTTTTAAGCAGCCTCCATGCACTCTGGAGAGACTGGACTCTTTTTACCCTCCCTTTCAACCTCCTTCTAACCAGCCTCCTCATTTGAGGGAAGTCCGCCCATCGGAAGTCAAGGGTTTTTGTTAGAGATTTGCCTGGTATTCTTCCCCCAACGTGCACGTCAAAACGGATCGCAGCATGATCACTGTTCCCCAATGGCTCAGTAACATTTACATCTCTAACCAGGTCCTGCGTACCGCACAAAATTAAATCCAGAGTCACCTGTCCTCTGGTGGGCTCCTTGACTAGCTGATCTAAGCCACAGTCATTTAGCACGTCAAGAAATCCGGTTTCCTTATCGTGACCAGAACACAAATTGACCCAGTCAATATGAGGATAATTGAAGTCCCCCATGATTACAACCCTGTCCTTCCTTGTCACCTCCCTGATCTGCTTCCTCATTTCAAGGTCCCCATCAGATTTCTGGTCTGGAGGACGATAGCACGCCCCCAGTATTACATTGCTGCACAAGCCTGGTAATTTAACCCACAGAGATTCTACGGTGGAGTCGGACCCACCTTCAATCTCTACTTTGCTGGATTCTATCCCTTCCTTAACATAAAGGGCCACCCCACCTCCAACACGCCCCTGCCTGTCCCTCCTGTAGAGTTTATAGCCCGGGATTGCGGTATCCCACTGATTCTCCGCATTCCACCAGGTTTCCGTTAGGCCCACTATGTCAATATTTTCCCTTGTCACCAGACATTCCAGTTCTCCCACCTTTGCTCGTAGACTTCGGGCATTCGCATAAAAGCATTTATACACGGAATGCCCCAGGATGGGCTGCTTATTTGCTCCTTTGTCCCCGCATCCTCTCATTGTGCCAAACCGTCTATCACATCCCATCACCCTACCTTTCCCAATTTCTTCTCCTACCCTGCCTTTGTCTTGTTGTTCTCTAACCTCCCCATCCTCATCCCATAGGGATGAGGAGTCCCGAACCGGATGCCCCTCGGCTCCGGTCGGCCTTCCCCCAGGGATCAGTTTAAAAGCTGCTCTGCCACCTTTTTAATGTTATGCGCCAGCAGTCTGGTTCCATTCTGGTTCAAGTGGAGCCCGTCCCTCTTAGCTTCCAGGAATGGACTTCCAGTGGTGTTGATTGTGCTATATAGCAGTGAACTTCAACCTTTTTCATGCCATGACCCCGGCAAACAAATAATGAGACTGGGTACCCATCGCCATTCCCATCCCCCTACCAGGACCCAGTCCACCCACCCCCATTGTTGCCCCTGCCTGCCCTTTCCGCTGCCTCTTGGGTCTTCACAATTCTGTGAGGTAGCAGCCTGAATAGGGCTGGCCTTAGGGACTGTGGGGCAAGACAGCGAGAACAGGTTGTGCAGGATTGTATCAAGAACTCAGTTTTGTTAAGGAAGTACCATTATTGGATTGGATCCAAGACCTCTCTTGCACAGGCTTTAAAAGATTGCCGCAATCCCCCAAATGAGGCTTCGCGACTGTTGAAGTACACTGGCATATAGCACAATAGGAGAAAAATTCAGGATGTGTTCTCCCTCCTGAAACCACCTCTTCAACTGAATCTTAAAGCACTACAAGTCTGCAAGGCTTGCCAGTATTTCCTTGGAGGTTGGATGCCACTTTCTTTGCTGGCTCAATCCTCCATAGGACTTGGCTGTAGGTTTGTTTTACTTGCTGCTGTTCTGTTTTTTTCTGATTTTCTGTATCAGCTTGTTTCAAATTATATTGTAAGCTGTCATGAGGTCCTGAAGGGAGAATGGTCGGATTAAAAAACATAATACTAAACCACAACACTTTTCCAACTAGCTAGAACTTTAAACAAAAACACTCCTGTTACGGGCTGGGGAAGTAGTGCAACATTTTGTTGCAAATCTCCATTTATTTTTATACGTACAAAAGAGATTTTTTAAAAATGGCATATGCATCACGTTCATATTGCCAAGGTACTATGAGGCAGGATCACAATAATTTATTCTGACCCCAGATATTTTATACCATCAATTTATGTGAAATCTGTGTTCTTTCTGTGTAGCTTTGCAATTTATGTGAAATCTGTGTTCGTGAATGAATAAAAGTCAACCATCATTTACAGCTTCCACAGTTCGTATCTTCAAGCCTGATATAAGTGATGTCACACATGCAGCAATTGTGTGCATTTATTTACTGCAGTAAACTCAATTCTCAAGCAGGATATATACTTTATATGCTGGAAGAGCTGGATTTCTGCAAGACTTAAACAAAGGAAGTAGTGGAGACTTGTTTGCCCGGACTGTGGGAACTTTTCTCCCTCCATAAGCAGATCATGCATTAAGCAGCGACATCAACTAATCTCATCAGCCAGCCAGTATACAAATATTTATCTGATAGGCATTCCTTTCCCCAAAGCAATCTTTAAATGTTTCTAAATTACTGTTGCCTAACATTATACTCTACAGACCTTTGGTGGGAAGAATTCTGCCATTTCTGGTAAAAAGATTTTCTACATACGTACTGTAGAACAGTTATGAACTTAAAGCCTTTTATGTAGGGGATTGTGAAACTTCTTGTGATTTCCATAGACAAGAAATATCATCAAAACATCTCTGTTCACTAGTAATCTGTGGGCCAAAGTAAACGTTGTTTTGGACCTGTGTAGACTTTAACCCATTTCTGCCCAGCCCACAGGTGTACACATTTGATCCCTGTTGCATATATGCAATGTTGGGCAGAAATGGCTTTTAAAAAAAAAAAAAAAAAAAAGCTGTCACAGCTCCTCCCCCCCCCCCAATATGAATCAGGACTATACTGTGGGTGGGTTATTTAACCCTCTGTCCTTTCCATGATCCCAATCCAGATTGCCCATCTCCCATGACTGCTGTTTGCTCTTGGATACTAGCTATCATTTATTCGCATCTAAGGACAACTTCAAAAACCGTGCATTTCTTGCAAGAAAGAATGAAAAATCTGACCAATCAGTATGCTGTAAAAAGTACACACAGAGTGCTTAACTCTTCCCTTTTTTCCTGCACCCAACAGCTCTCCCCCCCCCTCAGGAGTTCTGACATGGCTGCCAATGAAGTGGAGGGGAGGGTGCAGTTTAGGGAAGGGATTATATAACCAACTATGTATGCCTTATGAGGTCTGTGGGAGATCCTCCTGGGGCTGTAGTCAGGATGAAGACTGGGTGATCCCACCCCACCACACTACCCATCCCTTCCACCACCTCCTTGACCACTGCCGCCTCCTCTTCATCCCCCAACATTTTGAAAAGGCAGAGGGAGCAGAAGAGTAAGTGTGTGAATGAGATGAGGGTGATGGCCTACTAGAGTATCCCCTGGCAGATGCTGTAGTACAGTGGTTCTCACATTTTTAGTATTGGGACCCACATTTTAGAACAAGAATCTGTCAGGACCCACCTGAAGTGCTGTCATGACCAGAAGTGACATCATCAAGCAGGAACATATTTAATGATCGTAAGCTGTAATCCTACCCACTCGTACCCAGGAGTAAGCCCCATTGATTATTATTGTTAAAAGCATATACATAGTAGCCTGTTAAAAGAACAGATCTGTAACATTTCCCCAAATGCAGTCATGTAGCATGGTAGCATCAAGTCTAAAATATTAAAAATAAAATATTGAAATGAATGGGGACCCACCTGAAATTGGCCCACAGTTTGAGAAACACTGCTCTAGTAGGCTACTACTATCCTCTCTTCCATACAGTTTCTGTTCTACTCCTGGCTGCTTTTTTAAACTCACAGACTAGAATAGTTTCAAGGAAGAATAGTAGAAATGGTTGTGGATGGTATGATATTAGGCCCTGCATGGTGGGTGTGGGGCACCCTGCCAATCTGCCTGAGGCAACTGCCTCATTACACCTCATTAACAGGCAGTGAGTGGCCCCACCCAGAAATGTGGTGGCCCCTTCAGGGAGTTGGCTATAGCTGCATGTAGCTAGCAAAAGTGTCTACTCAGCCAAAACAGGCACTGACCAAAGTCTCATGTTCATCTGGGCTGGGCTGAACCCTCAGTACAGATGGCAGCAGTACTGCCCAATACACCATCAGGGGATAGGTGGGGACACCATGGGAGGTCCCAGTGGAAGACTTTCCCGCATGGCCCCCACTCCTGGCCAACACTCCTGCCAGTCTTCATATCGGGGATATTTCTCCAAGCAGTCAGGAATCTGGCTGTTTCAGGGTTCGAAGCTGCTGCTCTGTACTGGAAAATCAGAAGATCATCAGGTGGATGATGTGGTATTGACAGCAATTCCCATGTTTTGACGACAGCTCTGGAAAGGGCAGGGCTGGCTCCACAGCTGTAATCAATCAAGGCCAATGGAGACTCTGATGGACAACTGAGCTTCATTTGACCTTGGTGGGACTTTGAATGGACCTGGACTGAAGAAATGGCTCACCTGAGCCTAATTTGGACTTAACAAGGGGCTAACAAGGTAGCTCACAGCTGAGCTGCATTTTGGATAATGGGACATCCAAGGGTAAAAGGCAGCTTTAGAAGGGACCCAGAGCTACCTGACCCAGCCAAATGGTGCCCCTGACCAAGACCTACAGAACCCCAGAGTCAACGGGAGCCAGACCTACAGACATGGACCTAGGGGAGAAGGGGACTGCCAGGACTCTGCTGGAGAAGATACAGAGGAGGGACTCTGCTGCAGAAGACTGAACTGGGAAGACTGGACTGTGCTTTGGAGACTGGATTGGACTTGGACTAGAGGCTTTGGACCTTTACCCACTGAGTTAAGTGGAGTTTTGGGGAGGGAAAGCCTCTGGACAAGAGGAATTGCAGGGAAGTGTTTGTAGCAATAAATCTGGTTAATTACTATAGATAAGGCGTTCTGTGTTCATTCCTTTGCACACCACAGCTGTTATTTCTAGAGATAAGGATGGGTTAACTAGCCAAAAAAGTGGGCATTGGGAGATGGGACATCCTCATGGACAATTGTACACTCAGAGACGCTTAGGGCACAATCCTAACTTCTTATGTCAGTGCTTTCCAGCACTGACATAAGGGCAATGCATCTCTGAGGTAAGGGAACAAACATCTTACTTTGAGGATGCCTCTGTGAGTGACACCCAACTGCAGGATGCAGCACATATCCCATTGGCTGGAAAGCACTGACATAAGGGGTTAGGATTGTGCCCTTTCAGACATCACACTATGTACATCAGGGGTGTTAAACCCGGATGCGGCCCCCAGAAGCTTTTTATCTGGCTCTCAGCTGCTGAGGTGTTACAGCTGAAATAGCAGCCCACATGAAAATTGGGCTTTCCCAAATCTTGAAATATGACCAAGATTTGCATACTTTCTCTTCTGTCATTTGCAGTTAATGAGCTTTTATATGAGAAAAGGGTCTGATTCCTGACCATTAGCTGCTTAATGATGTCACGTTTTGCTTAATGACATCACTTCTGGCCCTCAGCTAGAGCCCTGAATGCTAACTTTGGCTCCCTGTATGAAATGAGTTTGACACCCCTGGTATAGAGGTTGGGGATTTTCAATTCAGTTCCTCCACATGTGTCCGCATAATATGCAAGCAGGTCTAGGGGAGTGAGGCACAATGAGGCAGAACCGCAAGGTTCCAAAGGAATCTGGATTGCTGTGGACTTCCTGTTCCTGAAGCCCCGTAATTGTTCAGCCTTTCAGAAGTTGTAAGACTGAATAAAAGACAGACTAGCCAAGGATTCTAGAGCAGATGTGCAGACCAGTGCAACATCACTTCACAGGGGTATAGATTCATGTGTATTTAGAGGGGCCTGATACCAGTGTTAGCAGCCACTGTCTGTCACTCACAGGTTCTCCATTCCCATGTTTCAGGGTACCTTAGGGACAAACTGCAGGTTTGCTGTTGCAGGCTAAGCTGTTGTGCAGCAGCAGGCCTGTCTCGTGTGTGTGTGTGGGGGGGGGGGGGTCTTGTGGCTCAGGGATCAGGGCTGTGGCATGGAGACAGATAGCTCAGTCCTACTGAAATCCCTGTTGCTAATGCAGCTGCTCCAATGGAGCACATGCTGCATCCACAGGAGGGGGGCAGTTGGAAGGATCTCCTTGGGATAAGTGAACCTTTGTTCACTTTCCCAGGGGAAAGCCTTCACCACCTCCTTGGGACTCCTTGAATCTATGCCTGCTATTTAGCAGGTATAAGTCTGAGGCATGATGGCGGTAAGGGAGATGCGTTTAGTCCATGTTCCTTTCATCTGAAGACATCCTGATAAAGGATTCGAAACAGTTAACCTCCATAGGCTGCAACTCTCTCTATTTCTTCTAGGGATAGGTCTTTAGTAATGTTGGTGCATGCATGTGCTGCCAACACTGCCCCATTCTCCCTCTCCTCCCTGTCCCACCCAGGGCAACCTCCATTCCTCCCCTGACCCTGCTGCTTTTGCCCCTACCTCTGCTAGTCCAGTGGTGAACCTCCTGCGCTGCTGCTGATTGTGGCAGTGCATGCAAAATGGCCACTGGCAGTGTGCTCTGCCAGCCATCGGAAGCCATTTTGCAACAGCTTACAACTCTGTTGTAAACACCTGCTTGCACTGGACCAACCCTGGATAGGATTGAGCCATAATTCCCTTTCCCCCTGCCATGGTTCTGATTTGGATCGGGCTCCACTTCAGGCAGCACATGTGATTTCCCCTCCAATATGGATTATGACCGTGGTAATGACAAAGGGTTGAAGCACTTCCTGCAGTCATGAGCTCAATTTAGATTGGCCTCCTGATTCCACGTGCTGTTTTACACAGAAAAACAAGCATATAGCTGTTTAGCACATGGTTAAAGTAGCATGTCATTTGTCCCTCAGTTAAGAGGGCAAATCCCTAGAGTCACAGACAGTAACTCCTCCTTGTATGGAGGCACAAGCAGATGAAATATGGCCTCTACATGGGAATATGTTTCGGTCCTGAAGGCCTTGTGTTCAGCTCCATTCCTTGGGCAAGTATTATTATTGGCTTGAGGGTTAGGACAGCTGTCAACTGACTGATCAAATGTTGTCATTTTACCACATATTAATTGACTGTGGTCAACTATTATCAAATATTCAGTGAAGATAAACACATGGGAGTGGCAGCCTACTTTGGAAAAGAAAATCCTCATAGGATCATGGGATAGTGGTGATGGGGGGAAGAGCGTCTGGCTCTCACTCCTGCAGGAGACAGAGTCCCACATTAGTACACACACTATCCCTCCAACTGTTTCAGAGAGTCTCTCCTCTCCCCCCTTCTCTCAATTAAGCTACAGAATACCCACTTCTTCCTGCTTACCATCTGTTGGTAATTATTACAGACTTGTCTCTCAACAGGAATAGGGGCAAGCGTCCAAGGGGAAGCACGATATAAACACGAAAGCGGTCACCACAAGTGTGATGTTCGTCTATATCTGGGCCCATTGTGATTTTGGGAATGCCTATGAGAACCAATGCAATGCTTGATAAAGCTTCTGAGAGGGTCTGCCAACTTTTGAATTAGTATGAGTCCGTGTTTTTTGTTACTGATCTAAGACATTCATCTTTACATATATGACCAGTCCACAGATTAATTTTATTCCCGACAGTTTTATGCCAAGCCTAATTGTTTTGCTGTACTTTTGGTTACTGTTACAAAAAAAACACCCTGATTTGTATGTGAACATTGGTATATACATGCAGTGTGCTTAGTACATTTAAGATGATGCTTATGAGTCACTTTAATGTTTGTCCTAATTTTTGTCATAATTGATTATAATGAAAGCTAATTAAAAATATAGCTATAAAAATGAAACACTTCCAGGTAACACTCTTATGGCCCAATCCTATGCCCCCAAAATGCCAGCAAACCAGCATGTGTGCCAGCTCAAGGACAGACCCACCACTGTGGAAGCCTCTTCACCAGTAGCTGCTGCATGGACATTGGTGCAGCAGTCAGAAAGCTGTTTGCCACCTACAGTTGGGTACAGACCAGCCACAGATACAATCCTGCCAGCAGAGAGATAGGAAAGGGACAGGAAGTGGGCAAAGGGTGGGGGTGGGATCCTGAACCCGTGTCCCAGGCAAGGCACAACCCCAGTAGCACAAAGCTATGCCAGTAACAGAACTGGTACAGCTCTGAGGAGTCCCATATACTGTGGCTGGGACATTAAGGTAAGTCCTATCCCCCTTACCTGGCCTCTCTACCGGGATGGCATGTTGGATGCAGCAGGCATTGTGTCTGTGGCCCTGCATCCAGCACTTCATCCCCATATAGGATCAGGCTGTTAAATTATATCTTAAATTTCAGCCTTTTTCTTCATATATGGGAGATCTCGTTTTTCACCCTGAGGATAGTCCTCCAAACCCACAATACCGGTTTTTTCCCTTTAATCCAGAAACTGAAACCACAGAGTTAATGCAAGTCATATTTTACAAGGTAGCAAAAGTAGTAAAGGCTCCATGTTTTTAACAAAGGATGGATAATTGCACCAGGCAGACGCTACTAAAATTAATGCATGATACATGTGTAGGCTTTTGTAGCACCCTTCATGGACACTATGAACCACAAATGTTGTTTATAACCCTAGAACTATCTAAAGTATAATCTGCATTTTGGTTTAGGGCACTTATCAAATCACCACTGCAGCCATACTCCTTGCTTGGTCCATCTAATACCATGCGTAAAATACGTTTCAGAGTACATTGTGATCTTTTGTGCAGGCTGTAAGGCTTGTACAGATAAATTGTTTCTTCATTGTTTTTTGTCTGTAAGCGAACCACCCTGTGAGTGAACTTCAATTTTTTAATTGAAGGGTAGGATGTAAATTTATAAAATAAATATGGTACATCCCAATCCAGCAGGCTACATAACTAGTTCTGTTGATACCAGTGGAACAAATTAGCCCCATCTAATTTAAGGGTGCTGTTCTATACTCTGCATATACTAGCTGGAAGGCTTCTGGATCTTAAAGTCTCTTTACCTTGTTGTATCTTGAAATATGGCTTGGTCATTACTGCCACACCAGCCTAATGTTGCATTTGTGCCTGTGTGCTGTTTTGCTGATGCATCCCCCTTGGATGATGGACCAGTATGGGACAGTGATGAGGCATGCCAAGGGTGGAGAGGATTTATGCCAAATGCTGTACCAGCATAACATTATGCTAACTTTTGAAGTTGTGTACATAATGGAGAGCCCTGTGAATGCAATGGAGAGTGCAGATGCACTGGCTGCACCACTTTCCATTCCTTCACCCACTTTGCTGCAACAGAGTACAGGATTCAAACTAATTTTGCCATTGATTAGAATATACTCACCCCAGCATACAGAATCCATAGGAAGGCCAGTAACTCAGATGAAAGAGTGTGAGGCATGGGGCTTTATCTCTCAGGTCCTAAGCCATGCACACTTAGAGCATACAAGGCAGAACTGTGGTGAGGGCAACTGGAGAAGGGCACTTTGCACAGACAGCCTGACCTCAGAACACATGTAGGAGGAACAGATTGCTTACACTTGTTTTCTCAGAACGAATTCCTTCCTGGCAAGAGGGCTCAGAAGAGTATTGTTCTCCTTTGCCTCAGAGGCCAGTACTGCTGTTGTACTTCGTTTTGTATTGCACAGTAAAAGGTGTGGCTACTAGCAGGGTGTGTGTTTGGGGGGTGGTGGGAATAGAAGAGTATTTGAACATAACATTACTTACAACTGGCTCCTACATTTGCTTCCCACGCATGCAATTCCAGGCTTCTGGAGTTGCAGCACACCAGTTTTGATAAATGGTTGTTGGTTCCAGTGTGCACACATGAAATGTTCACACAAATTGGGAGGAAAAATGTAATGTGAATACAGCAAAATCCCAGTACCACTTACCAGCATAATGAGGAGGGTAAAGTAGTACCCACACTGTGTGTGTCTAAAGGAGTGATTAACAAAGTGTTGCCAAGCCGGGCAATTTGGTGTTGGGGCTAGGTGTTGTGGGGCAGATTTTTAAAGAGACTGGTTCTCAGAAACCTTCCTGCACACGTGTGTAATTACAAAGCAACACTCTAACTCTGAGATTAGATTTAGTGGTGACTGAGATGGCACGCACAGGTCAGACCTGAAAGATGTCAAAGCGCATGAGACAGCAGACAGCCTCACCTGCCTTTTCCCACAGTGGATGGAGCAGCCTTCCTTCCCCATTAGGGTGGAGAGAGAGAGCCTGTCATGGGCTCTGCCTCTCTCGCCTAAACCTCAACCTGGTTCAACCAGTAGGTTTGTTTCTGGAGAGTGAGAAACCTCCAAACTGTATTTAAACTGGGTGTCCAATTTCAAAAGCCAACATTAATTAAGACCTTGTATTAAGCACTAAGCAGAGGCACCTTGAGTAGCTTGGCACTTTCTCATTTTCTCTCATATGCTGCCTCCTTCCCGTCTGGCCACTTCTAATTTGCCTTAATGAAGAGACAATTGCACAATTTCAGGTTTTTTTGGTTTTTTTTTGGTTTTTTTTTTAATGAAGAGGAAAGAGCAACAACCTGCAACCATGTGTGTTGAAGGACCAGGGCCTAGTAGAGGGGGGTAAAGGGGGTGATTTGTACCCGGGCCCAGTATTTGTGAATATAATTGTATTATAAGAAGTTGAAAACCAGACCATCACTCAACAATGCACTTTAATCAATGGGGGCAGTCATAAATACATGATGTGTATTTAACAAAAAGGAGTTGAATAACTATAAATCCCAAATTCTAGTCATCCTTTCTCAGATTTGTGGGAGGACATAGGAAGCTGCCTTGGAGCAAATCAGGTCACTGGCCCATCTAGCTCAGTGTTGCTGAGGGGTTTGGCAGTAGCTCTTCAAGGTTTCAGACAGAATCTTTCTCCACCCTGTCTGGAGGCTGAGTCTGGGATCTTCTGCATGGAAGTGTGTGCTCTAACACTGAACTGTGGTCTCTTCCCTGAGGGGCAGAGCTCACTTGTTGATTTATATTCAGGTACAAAATGTGAAAGTCATAGAATAAATGCAACCTGTCCTTTGGGATCAGGTATGTATCAACATACATGCAGAGTGGCTCCAGCCTCCCAGTTCAAATATATTTCTGATGCGCCTTTAGTACTGAACAGGTTGTCTCACTCCTGGTTTAGTCAGATATAAGTCTAATTACAGTATATAAAGTTCTGTAGTGAATGACTGTGATGTGCTGACTCGCTCTACCAGACAGACTGAAGGCTATAAAGTATGGGACAATTTCTCCTCAACCCTGGGAGAGGACGGGTAGCACAGCTTACCCTGTATTTCAGAACAGGAAGGTCAGGGTGTTCTTTTGTGCTTTAAAGTCTATGGCTGTCAATGGAGCTACAAGAGCACAATCACTGCTCTTTATATAAAATTGTATATCACTATAAAATTTATAAAATTTTAAAATTTGTCTGCCTGGCAGGGAGAGAATCTTGCAAATAAATAAATAAAACAACTTTTGCAACTCAGCCATGCGGAGATTGCAAAAACAATGAGTTCTGGGCTGCCTAAAAGACTAAGGGTGCAATCCTAACCAACTTTCAAGCACCAAAGTAAGGGCAATGCAGCTCTGACGTAAGGGAACAATAAATACGTAAATAAATAATAATAATAATACAGGTATTTATATACCGCCTTTCTTGGTCCTCAGACTTTAATTTCTCCTCAGACTTTAATTCAAGGCGGTTTACATAGGCAGGCAATACTAAATCCCAATAGGGATTTTTACAATTGAAGAAGGTTCTGTCTTTCAAGAACCACAACATTTCAGATGGATCTTTTTATGATCTGGTATCACATTCTGGCCTCCATTTTCCTCCTACACAGGCTGACAGCGGCCAAAGAGCAGGTGGAATAACTCAGCATAACATAGCTAGGCTTGTCAGCTGCTTCAAGGTCTTGCCAGTGCCAGTGGCCTCAAACTGGCGACCTTTGGATGTTATCTTCAGGCAAACGGAGGCTCTACCCTCTAGACCAGACCTCCTGCCCAAACATTCCCTTACCTTGAGAGGCCTCCGTGACTGCCACCCAACTTCAGGTTGCAGCACATGCCCCATTGGCACAGCTATGTTAGTGCTGAAAAGTTGTTTAGGATTTGGGCCCAACCCGTTCAGTGCAGTATAAACTTTGGAGGATGAGAGTTCACATCATTAGAGTGTTCAATGCAGGCATAGATGATTGTAATGGGTATTTCTTCATTATTAGCGTAATCCTAACCATAGTCACTTTGAAGCAAGTCCCACTGATTTCTGTGAGGTTCACTTCCGTGCAAATCCTGTATAGGAGCACACAGGAAATTGCCTCCTTCTGAGGCAGTTAGGGTTCAATCCTTTCCAACATTCCAGTGCTGATATAGCCATGCTAACAGGGTGTGCGCTGCATCCTTCGTGGTGGTGGGCAATCACAAAGGCTTCCTCAAGGTAAGGGAACATTTGCAGCTGCATCAGTGCTGGAAAGTTGGATAGGATTGGGTCCTCAATCTACTTAGCAACATATTGGGAGGCTCACACAAATTCAAAGTTGATTTCTTCAAAAGACACCTAATGAGAAGCCCTTTTTAGTATGATAGAAATGATGGCAATACCAACTACCTTGAGGATTGCCCCCCAACAACCTGACATGGTTGTTTCTCCTAAGTTCTGTGCAGCTGAAACTGTCTGTACCAGTAGCCTTCTGAAGAGAGACTCTGGTGAGCTGGGCAGCAAAGTTAGTTTGGTTGCTGCCTGACCTGATGAAATCAATACAGTAATGGTCTGGGCATGACCAGCATAACAAGTTTTGTCATTGATGTAAAATATTGGCTCTTTTGGTATTGAATGGTGATCATGGAAATTGTATGACTCATCTCCATCTTGAGGGCAGTCACTGCAGCAAGTTACTGTACAAATGATGTGATTCATTCATCATGCTCTGATGTGGGTGGGTGTGGCCTTCTCCATGGCAACAGGATAGTATTCCCTTCTGGGCTTTCCTGTACTCCACCCAGGCCTTTCATAATTCCCTTTAATGGTACTGAGAGTAGGATGTGTGTGTGAAGGTAAAGAGGAGTCTGTGTGAGAAAGAGACATTGAAGGTCAGCACTAGTAGGGTTAGCAAGGGAACTGTATTTTTACATGGCATTCCTCCCACCACTATACAGAAGAGTATGCACACAGCATCAACACCTGAAAAAACCTCTGAGGGGTTTTTTTTTTTGGGGGGGGGGGTTTGAGGTGAAAATTCAGACATGATTTTTGTTGTTGTTAACATTGCATGCAGTCAGAATTTTGTCATTGTTGCAGTTTAATTGAGGAAAGAGTTCACAAGCAAGTTTGCCTGATTTGAATTTGCTTGTGTCACTTTTGTATCCCCCAAATTCAACTTTTTCCAGCATCTTTAGTTATCGATCCAGTTGGATGTAAGGCTTTTAGGAGGATCAAGTTGTAAGAAGTATGACATCTAACACAACTGACTGAAAATTGATCAACAAGGCTTAAGATTTAGTTTTTATAAACTTACTTCCAAGTCAAATCTCAAGAAACTGAGCTGTTTAAATTTAACAAATTAAATTCCGATGGAAAATCGCTAAAGATTTAATTTGTACTAAACTTAGTTTTAGCTCTCCTATTCTCTTGTTTGCTGGTCCTAATACTTCTGCAGGGTCAGGAAAAGGGATCTGAAAGCAGAGAGGTCATGCAACACTATCGCAGCTCCTTTTATAGGTTCACCAATGCCCACAATTTCAGAATTGAGTATTTGTATGTAGAATACTTATGTGCACCCATTTTTCTGTATATAGTGACTACGGGCGCAATCCTCACGTGCCTTTGGGCCGGCGCAAGTCCCTTATGCTGGAGTGCCGTAAAGCACTTTTGCGCCACTCTTTGGATTGAAAGTCCAGTGCACAGATGTACACTGACCTCCTTGAGCCATGCTCAGCTGACGCAGGGGTCTGGGAGGGGCATGGAGAGGGTGGGGAGGAGGCTGGAGCGAGGTGTTTTGGGCCGGAGGAGGGTGGGTGGTGGGTGTTCCCAGGAGCAGGTGGATGGGGAGTGGGAGGTGGGATTTTTTCTCCAGAAACTTGTTCAATCCTCTTTTAAAGGCATCTAGGCCCTTTTAAAGGCATCTAGGCCTGCCAACCTGCCTGCTCCAGGGTAGGTTAGGATTGTACTGTAACTGGAGGAAGAGATCTCTGTTGCTTTGCTTTATCCCATCAAAACTTCTTATGATATTACAAGATGTATAGTAGTATGTTTGGATCTGGATGTGAGAAGCCCATATATAAATCCCAATTTAGCTGTGAATGTTCTTTGGCAAGTCACCATCTCTGAGCCTAGCTCTAACCTAATTCTCAGGGTCACTGTTATCCTTCCAAAAAGAAAACAAACAAAAGAAAAAGCTCAGAAGTCCTGGAGGAAGGCTGGAATTCAAAATGCAATTAGTAAATAAAACAGCTTCATTGGCTCACCATTGTTATTTAAATTGCCAAAATTCAGTTGCCAACTGAGAAGGTGGCAAGCTTGCAACCAGCCCTGGAACCCACATTTGCTTCTGGGTCCTGTTCTCAAAGGCCATGTGCACATTTTTTTAGAATGGTGTCATTTGGGATAATTGCTGTGGGGCAGGCTGCTCTTTCCTGAGTCAGTTCTTTACAAAGGAGGAGTGAGTTATGCCAAGATTGTACCTAGTACCTATACAGACCATGCTTTCTTTTCTCCTCCTTTTAATGCTTGGAGATCTCACAAGAAGACATAAGCTTTGTTACCTTTCTCTCATCTTAAAAGTCCTTTAAAAATCCCAAAATGATTTTTCTTTAATTCTTTTTCTTTCGTTCTGTACTTATTTAGCACTCTAATGAAAGGCATTTATGCACTGGAATAAATCATCTGGTTTTCAAGTTGATGGTAACTTTATTGAGTCTGGTGTGGAGCACTAATTAGAGCTCTAAACACAGGACCAATTCACTTATTAACATGTATGTGGCATTCTGTGATAAAATTCCCTGATTTCCCCTCATTTTTGAAGATGTCTAGCCCCTCCCCAGGCTTCTGTGATGTCTCAGCTTCTGAAAAAAACTGCCAAGACATCCTGCTGCCATTGCCGAGGTCCTTAGACTCTCTGTATTCAGTGCAATTGTTGTGAGACCAGGTGGCTGGACAGATAGGTCCTTTTATAGATTGCTTGTCTTCCCACCTGGCAAAAAAAACAACCAGGTGTCTTCCCACCTATCTTTCCTCCCTCAAAAAACCAATAGATCTTGGTCACTCCCACTGATGGAATTGGTATAAAACAGCTGATTGAGCAGCCACCAGGTGAGCGCAGGTAGAGGTGTCCAGTTGTTTCCAACCATCCAATGAATCAATGACGTAATCAACTCTTTTATAAGGTCACAAACAAGGATGCTCGTGTGTGTTGCCTGGCCCATTGCTAGAGAACAGATAGTGGTTGATGAAAGGGGAGCACCCACCTGCTTTGCTGCATCATGGGTGTACAGACCAGACTCTGGAACAGTATGAGTAAACTAGAATCAGGACAGTGTTCCGTTATTCCATTTTTTCTCAAACTGTGGGTCAGGACCCGCTAGTTGGGTCACAAGCCAATTTCAGGTGGGTCCCCATTCACTTCATTATTTTATCTATAATGTATTAGACATGATGCTACCATGGTACGTGACTGCATTTGGGGAAATGTTACAGATCTGTACTTTTAACAGGCTGCTATGTATATGCTTTTAAGAATGATAATAAATTGAACTTACTCCTGGGTAAGTGTGAGTAGGATTGAAGCCTAGGATTGTTAAAAGTTTTCCTGCTTGATGATGTCACTTCCAGTCATGACATCACTTCCGGTGGGTCCTGACAGGTTCTTGTTCTAAAAAGTGGGTCCCAGTGCTAAACCTGTGAAAACCGCTGTGTTATTCAGGCCGGGGGAGGGGGATTTTTTTTAATGTTGCTATTTGTCTTTTAATATCTGTGCCAATCCTTTGCCAACCACCCACCTTTGGAACATACCTGCTTGGTTTTGTCACATGTCATGATGAACAGTTTGATCTCTTTGAAAATCCCCTCCTTTTACTTTTTGTTAGCCCTTTAATAAAATCCTTTTTTCTTTTTTTACTGATTTACTGGTCCAGTTTGATTGAGGAGGGGGCAGGTTGCCACTCTTCTAAGATCATCACATTCTGCTACTGGTTGTTGTTTAAGGGGACTTCTTGGATTTGGGGGCTCTCCCAAGACAGCCTCTTTCTGCCTGGGCTTCTTAGGTTTGGGTGGTGCAGCAAAGAGACTACCAGTCCAATTCCAGTAAGAACATAAGAACAGCCCCTGGATCAGGCCATAGGCCCATCTAGTCCAGCTTCCTGTATCTCACAGCGGCCCACCAAATGCCCCAGGGAACACACCAGACAACAAGGGACCTGCATCCTGGTGCCCTCCCTTGCATCTGGTATTCTGAGTAAATCCCAGCCTGGCCATTAAGATGAGGAAGACGGTAGAAAGGGACATCACTAATTGCTACAAACTGCACCCGTTCTACTCTCCGCATTCCTCTTCCACCACAAGAAAGCTTGGCCATGTTGGCTTCATACTGATCATGTAAGTGTGCAGACACAGGGCCCAATCCTATCCAACTTTCCAGCACTGGTGCAACTGCAATACAGCCCTGAGGTAAGGGAACAAATGTTCCCTTGAGGAGACCTCTGTGACTGCCCCACCACCTCAGGATGCAGCACATGCCCTATTGGCACAGCTGCACTGGCACTGGAAAATTGAATGGGAGTGGGCCCACAGAGAGCTTCCAACAGACCAGGACAAGATACCCTGAATGTAAGTTAGCGGTGAGCCCAGTCCAGGCTAAGTTCAGTTTGTGGCAGTGCATACATATGAACTGCCTGCCACAAACTGGAAGCCATACAAAGGAACCCTGAGTTACTAACCCACAGCCTGAATATGTAACATTTTTTATTTTTGCTCCAAAAATAGAGCAAAAGTATTCCTTCCTCAGGGGAGCTCAGGGTGGCATATATGTGAGGGTACAAATTAGAAAACCACCATTATACCACTGCACATCCACTACCAGTACCCTCAGACACGAATGCCACTCATATCAATAATCAGGGCTGCAAGAGTCAGAAATATCTGATGAGGGAACTGGAGAGAATTTTCCATGTTATTGTTGAAGGAGATTTTGGGGAGCAAATTCATTTTTGCTCAAGGCACAAGCAATGGGCAGTAGAACAGACTCCTGATAGATCAAAGTATAACTAAACAGAGGACTTAATGAATTACTACAGATAAGGAGCCAACATCCTGTTCTTATCAAATTGCCTGCAAGCTAAGGTGGAAGTCCCCTGGTCATTCCAAGCAAATGTGACCATCTGACATATTCACTGACTTTTAAGTGTGTACCTTTTCCCACCTATATTAATTCCTTAAGAGCCTCTTTGTCCTAGTGAGTGAATGGAGTCAACCAGCTGCTCGACCTTCCCCAAGATTGCTTTAACCTATTGCAAGTTGATTCATAAAAGGACTTTGGAGTTAAATAAACTGCTGCTGGGTAAAGTAGCTCTATGAAGGCCACATGAAGGCTTCTTGGGCGTTGACCAGTGATTGTCTGCCTGATATAGCTACAGATTAACTGCATTCAGGAAGGACAAAGCAACTTATCTCCACCTTCCAAAGGTCTCTCAGAGTGTACTCAGGCGGCACAATAAAGCTCCTTCCATGTACAGTGCATAATCCACCCCTGCGCATAAGCATCTGCTATTACATCTGGGTCAAAGGGAAGATCTGTCACTTGGTTGAGTGACATTGTGGAGCTGCCATTTTGTAGGTTGCTATGGAGATAGGAAAATCTAATGTAAGGGACATCCATTGCATACTATGTTTTGTGTTGGGCACAAATATTATTTTAGAGCAGGGGTGGCCAACCTACACCACATGAAGTGGCACTTTTAAAGTATAGAATCTTGAATGTGTCACTGCATCTTAATGTCACTTTTAGCAATTACCACAATAACTATACAGAGCCTCCAAGTTCAAAGGCAGTATATCTCCAAGTGCCAGAAGGTACAGAGCAAGAAACATGGGAGTGCTGTTGCGTATTTGGGGCTTTCCAAATAGACAACTGTTGATGGGACCAGAAAAGTGGCCTATTAGAGCTAATTGCAGATGAGCAACACTTTTCCCACGAAAGCAACTTATTCCATGAACTGCACAATGCTTGGACATTTGTGCAATTTCTGAACAGCTACGGTGTGCGTCAGGGGTTGAGTAAGTCAGGGGAATTTCACTGAGCCTCAGGCTCATAATTAGCAAAAGTTTTCTCTGTGAGGAAAACATAGTTAATGGCAACAAGATAAACTAAGACTTTGTTTATATGCAGTGGCATCACTAGGGTTTGCATCACCTTGTATGGGAAGCCAAAGCATCATCCCCTTGATGGATCTCTTCTCATGCAGTGGGCATCATTGCCCCACCCCTGCATAATCAAAATTACACCTTTAAATTACAATATACTACACACAGCCTAAATGTATGTACTCATGTATTTATTTCTGTAGAAATGAACAGGAACAAAAACACAAAAAGTGCAACACTTACTGAACATTTTAACTTATTTCTTTAAAAATGGGGAGAAACAGATTAAATACACAAACAGTGGAACACTTGGTGAACAGCTCTAGTGGTATCAGCAGGGTTTGGTTGTCAGGGTTAGAGCACAACCCTGATAGAATCTGCAGGCCTGAATAAGGCAGGGCCTAATGTATTCCATGCAGCCTACAGGTAAAGTGCTGAGTCATCATGACTCAGGGTCCCAATGCACTGCACTGTGAATGAACATGCCTGATGCAATCACAGGGATGAGATCAAGCATCACAAAACAGGGTGTGGCAGGAGGATGATGCAACAACCATCCTGATTGGCTCACAGATCCTAATAAGCAAGGCTGTGAGAGCCCCTCATTTGTGGGTCATTGGTGGTCCTGGAAAGTCCTGTGTAATTTGCTGTCTCCTCTTTGCTATGCTGCTGCTACTGCTGTAAATACTTGTAAATACAGACCTAATTTGTGGTGGATTTCCTTGATGTCTGTGTAATCTCTGCTGGGTTGCAAGTTCTGTCCTTGAAGCTGCATTCCGCTGCTCTGCCTGATAAGGAGATAGTTCCTCCTTGACATTGGTCACTCGGTGTGAGAGCTCATGGCATCATCCTCATGATAGATTTCTTCCCGTACCAGACCATACAGAAGAAATTACAATATCATACTCACAACCTAAATGCAGTGACAGCACTAGGGTTGGTGTAACCCACGTTAACTTTATTTCAATATACAACAATACACGCAAAAATACACGCAACAAATCAGTAATCAGCAAAAAACCAGTGGCCAACATGGTGACACTCACACAACTGAATAAGAGTTCTAGTATGAGCTCTGATACATGGAAATGAGAGCTGACTCATATCAACACCTTATTGCTGTGGTTTTCAAACTCGCAGGGAGTTTGAAACCCGCAGTAAGTCTTTGTGGGGGGGGGGGCAGCGACGCAATCCCCAGGATCGTGTCGCTCAGGGGGCTGCAGGGACTGGGGTGCACCCTCCAGTCCCTGCAGCAGCCGTCCCCGTGTGCGGGGAGCCCTGCGCGAGCACCTGCAGGGCACCCCAGGTCAGGAAAAGGGAGAGTGGAGCGATCTGCTCTGCCTCTGCAAAAGCGAAAGGGTGGCAACGGGGATAGGGATGTTCTGAGGATGGGAAGGGGGCAGTTATAGGCAGCAGTTGTTCTGCTGATATCCTATCCCCCTTGCTGGCTTTGATCCACCTACTCAGGTCTACTTACTTATGCCAGCAAAATAGCTAGTGCAGGTCTGAGTAGACCCATCACAGCAACAGAGACTTACATGGGGGAAGGGAAAAAAATTTATTTACTTGGAGTAGGGCTCAGGGACATGAAACTCCCCTGTGGGATGCAGTGCATGCCCTATTGGGGCAGCTACATGGATGTTGGGGAAGTGACTTTGGATTGGATTGCCCTGCTACAATATATTGGAAAAGTCACCTGAGAGTAAGTTCTATTAGATTTTACTTCTGCATAAACATGCGCTCTCTCACTCTCTCTCAAAGAAATTTTACACACACCTGGGGTAAATCCCATTTAAGCACACTGTGTACATGATTCTGTATCTGGAAGCTCCTTATAGGGTGTAAAGAAATTTTTGTTTTTTAGTATTGTTATACCATTTGGTTTCATGATTAAAACCAGGGATCTCCAAACCCCGACCCTCTATCCAGCCCGCAGCCAGCCTCTTGTCCCCTGAAAGCCCCTGGCCCACTTTGCCAAACATGACTGGAACTATGCTCTGGTTGCATCTGGAGGGTGTTCTAAGGGCCAGAGAGGTTGAATGAATGAGCCCATTCATTCATGTATTCACACATCTAAGTTCCATCTATAATTTATTTATATAAATTTTATATTTAAATTTTTTTCTGGCCCTCAAAACCATGCCAGACATTTGATGTGGTCCTCTGGCCAAAAAGTTTGGAGACCCCTGATTATTATTATTATTATTATTAACAGTATTTATATACCGCTTTTCAACTAAAAGTTCACAAAGTGGTTTACAGAGAAAAATCAAATAAGTAATGGCTCCCTGACCCAAAAGGGCTCACAATCTAAAATGATGCAAAAGAACACCAGCAGACAGCCACTTGAAAAGACACTGCTGGGGTGAGGTGGGCTAGTTACTCTCCCCCTGCTAAAAAGAGGAGCACCCACTTGAAAGAGTGCCTCTTATCCAGTTAGCAGGGACCAGTTAGATTATTAAAACTATCATTCTACAAGTGCATTCAGTGTAATGAATGGACAACTAATCTTTTTAATCAAATTGATTAATTGATTAACAAGCCTAACCAGGTCTACTCAGAAGTAAGTTCTATTTTGTTCAATGGGGCTTACTCTCAGGAAAGTGTGGTTAGGATTGCAGCCTTAGTTATTCATTCATTACACTGAATGCAATTAATTCACATTGATTAATCACACTTGACTAACTTCTTTTTCTTGTCATTCTAAAGGGAGCTTTCCATGTGGCTGTACCACCTCCCCTCCCCTCTTTTATCCTTTTTAAATATTGCACGCAGATGGTGGTGGTCACAGCACCTGGTGGTGGTCAAAGCTGCTGTCCTGGAAATCACCATTCTATTTTTTCACAATGCCCTAGAAACAGTGTTGTTTTGGTGGTTCTGGAGAAAAATGGCAGCAACCATTTTGTTCCTCAATGCCCCAGAACAATGGTGTATCCTGGTTACTGTTGGCACTGGCCAAGATAAGAACTCTGCTGCCACCTCTTTAAAGTTACAAATTGTTTCAAAAAGAATGGAGTGTGCTACACTGCAAGGTAAGCCTACACCCCTTTAGCAAAAAAAGGATGTTGTGGCTGTCTGGTTACATGTCTTTCATAATTAATAATTTTTAAAAAATGGACTAAATGGTTCCAGTTTGGTTCCGTTTTCTTCATTTGTCCTGAAACAAATGCATCCCCACAGCTCCTTGCAGAGGCCTTCACTGAAATTTCTTCTCTTTCAGGCATGACTCTTTCCTTGCCACTGCCTCACATTCAAAGATGTATGAGCCCACATGCATAGTGAAATGTTCCTGAGTCAAATCACAGGGTCATTGAGAAAGTGCCTAATCCCCACTTGAATGAATGCTAATGACTCTCAAATTAGTAAGGCATGACATCAGGGCTTTTAAAATTTTAAAACCCTCAGAGGAAGGAAGCCAAGCCACAGTTGCTGAGAAACTTCTTGTCATGGTTGGCAAGATGTGTACAGGTGTTCAGTAAGAATCTGAATATCTGATGGAGAAAGAAGAAAGTGCAACCCATTGACAAGATTGCCCCATCCTTAAATACTAGCTTAGCAAATGCAAAGAGGCCAAACCTGCATTCCTTCTATTGGAAAGGAAGGCATCAAAATGAGGCACCAGGACTTTGTAAATGCCACCCACTGTCAAGGTCTTCTACTCAGTTCCATTTGTTCTTTTCACCAAACAAATAAAAAAGGAACAATGAATCCAAATACATCCTTATTTGGAGTTCTTTCATATAAGAATGAGTTCATAGTTAATGAGAGACCAGCTGGATAATGTGTTCACCAGGAGTTCACTACATAGCCTTTCCTCTCTCATGCCCTCTCAGCCTGAGGGCCCAATCCTATCCAACTTTCTAGCTCTGGTGTAGCCACAATGCGGCACATATTCCCATACCTTGAGGAGACCCCGGTGACTGCCCCTCCACCGCAGAATGCAGCGTACAACCCACTGGCACAACTGCACCAGCACTGGACAATTGGATAGGATTGGGCCCTCAATCTTCCCCAACTGCAATATGGGGATAATAATCCTTACTTACCTTACAAGATTGTTGTGAGGATTACATCAAAATATTATATGTGAAGCAACTGGCACAATTAAAAGTGAGATACAAATGCTAAGGATTTTAGGGCCCAATCCTATCCAACTTTGCAGTGCTGATGCAGCTGTAGGTAAGGTAAGACCCGCTTACCTTGAGGAGGCCACCACAGGATGCAGAGCATGCCTGATTGTCATGGCTGCATCAGCACTACAAAGTTGGATAGGATTGGGCCCTTATTAAAACCCCCCTACCACAGATTCCTCCCTTTTGCACCCCCCCTACCAATTCAAAAAGGAAACGCCCAAGCCAACTCAGAGCCCAATCCTGAGGTCTGTGGCACAGCTCTGTGCCGCGGACCTTAGTCGCAAACGTGCCATAAGGCACGTTTGCAGGACTCACCACCGGGCTCCTGCCGGAGCTAGCCCAGCACCGGCTGGCTTTGGGCTAGCACCCGGAGGTCACATGGGTTCCACAGCTCTGCAGTCTCCTGGACCGCCGGGCTGTGGAATGGGAGGCAGTGGCGTGGCCGGTGGCGTGGGGGAGGCTTTCTGGGCAGGGGGGAGGCATGGCTGGGGGTGTGGGAGAGGCGTGTTGGGGGGAGGGGGAGAGGTGGATCAGCGGAGATGAGCTCCGCAGGATCCAAGGTGCTCATGCAGGGCTGCTCGCCTTACACAAGCGCCTTTACTTTAGTGGCGACCTTTTGGTTGCCGCTAAAGTGAGGAACCCCATTGTGGGGCTGCTTCCCTTACTTGGGGGAGGGGACGAATGTCCCCTTCTCCCGAGGAGCCTCCTGCAGTAGCGCGGGAGGTGCAGGATCTGGCGGCAGCCCTCCGTGGAGCCGCCGGGTCTGGGAGCTCCGGGCAGCTCAGGATTGGGCTGCCCTGCATTCCTTGTAATGTGTAGTTTGACCCTTTGGATTTATAATCTGCCCCACCTCAAACACTTGGAGCAGGTAACCAAAGCAAAACATTAGCAAAACACGATATGATATAATCCAATTCAGTGAAAAGTCCCCACCTTTTCCTATCTTAATATAAAGGCTCGTCCAAGCAGACGGGTCTTGCAATGCTTCTTGCAATGCAAATACAAAGGTCATTTGGCACCCAGGGCCCATAAATTTTTTGGCATCCTCCCCATGACAAAATTATTTTTGGTAATAATCATGAAATGAATAATAATGGCCAGAGAAGAAGTGCAGACAGTGAAAATTTTCTTTTATTGAACTTATATATAAAAGGTTTCACGTATGTAGTAAACATTAGAGATCATAACCCAAAACAAAACAGGGAAGGAATGTCTATCAGGATAATATGCAGTGGGTTTGCAGTCTATCACACATACAAAAGCAGTTTTGTAGTAATATAGAAGAAAGGCAAAACATACATACCTTTATGAAGAATACATTTGGTTTTCTGAAATGCTTGCAACAAGCTATTTATTCCCAGTGGTAATCACAGTGTAATTCACTTTTTGTTACAGCGTACACCTTTCATTACAGGATTCCCAGTGTAATCCACTTTTTGTTGCATAAGGCAGTTGTGTTTCCATTTATGGTTGTTTTTTTTTTTTTGGCTATAATGTTTGATAGAATAGAGATATTTTAACGTGGTTTGTTTCATTGCATTCTGCATGACATTATGCATCGAATGATATATAACATGATGATATTATTCAAAAATACCAAGATTTTAAACATTGGGAGGCGGTCTCTGTTGCCCCCCTACAGCTTGGCACCCAGGGCTTGTGGCCCCCCTGCCCCCTTATTTGTATGCCACTGCTCAGGCTTGAGCTTCGGGGAGTCTGCAGTGCAAGACGATTATGTTAATGGCATTATAAGAATAATCTCTGAGCTTTTTTTCATGGAACACAAACCATTCCCTCCCATGCATGCCACTAGATACCTAAGCGAGGATCCCCACAGTTCCCCATGGAGCCCCTGGAGCCCTCTCTCCAATCCTTAACTGATCACATAATTCTAAATATCAGAAATTCTTTCTGTTGTCTTCCATTGACAGCACCAGTGCTTGTCTTCCCTGGGGCAATCTCATTTTCTTACATAATGGAAGGACTGTTTCACCAGGAAAAACCCACTCTGCCTCCTCCTGAAAATGGGAAGCAATTACTTGGCAATTGCCAGCAATGTGCCCTTTGAATAAGGCAGATTGTGAAGAATGACTGACAGTGTAAAGCAAATTCCAGGAAATGTCTCCAGAGTCTAGAAAGTTTGAGGACAAGAAATTGCAGATCAACTAATCAGGAATTTGCAATCAGTGCTAGCTATTCAGTGACAGAATGTATCAAGGACACACTGCTGAGTCCAGGCTGCACATTTTCCAGGCACTTTGTACTTCCAAATATTTTATTCCTACTAAACATCCCAAGTAATTGTGTATAGGATTGCAGTCTGAGACCAGTCCTATTCCCTGCCAGCCCACAGTGTGCAGTGCAGCTGAAGGAGCACACAGTGTATGTGGAAGGGGGGCACCAGATGGCCCAGGAGAGGTAAATAAAAACCTTTTCTGCTTATCTCCCTGTCGGCCACCTGGCCTCCAATGATTTCCTTGAACTGATGCCAGCTATTTGGCTGACATAAGTCTGAGGAGACTCAGGATGGTTTGGGGCACCAGGTTTCTTGCTACTTATGCTAATAAGGTAATAGTAAGTTTGAGTAACCATAACCCTTAACATTGCTTAGGAACAGGAGTGTACGTTTGGTAAAAATTAGTAAATGAAGTAGGTTAATGTTGCTGACTAATGCGCACATTACTTGTAGACAGAGAAACATTCTAATCCAGGTCAGTAGACGTCTACCATTTCCATTGTTCAAGCACTGCCAAAAATCAAGCATTTTCAGACCAGCACATAAATTATATTTGGAGACTAAATAAATACACATACTTGCTAACTGGTGTGGTACCATGCTGAGAAAGCAACGACTTTGAAGACTGATCATTTGAACTGGAGAGAGCATTAATATTACATTAACATATAATCAAAATCGGTTTCACAAAAACTACCAAGCCCATTTGGCTTATAGTACAAATGTTTTAGGTTGGTCAGCAAGTAGTATACAACAAGAACTGCTATTCTGCAAGTCTCATTTGTGCTAGCAAGATTTAGCACAAGAGAAGGGTGTGGTATATTGAACACTCCAGCTCAAGTCACATACTGTATACAGTAACTAGTCATGCATAATAATTTGGTGGAGATGGATGGGAATGCACATCCCCACCCACATCAAAAAGCACATCTCGCCACTACAGTAGGGCCCAGATGAGATTCCACAATTGTGTTCACTGCATATTTCTACAAATGCATTTTCTATGCTGGCTCAGAGCCACTATTAAATCGACACCCCACCTTTCTTTAGGATGTAGGCTGATGAACTTCCGGACTGCTCTGAGGGCTGCCTGCTAGGTCACGTCTGGAGGTCTTCTGAGGGCCAGAAAGGCCATGTGTGGCCTCTCTGGCCCTCAGAAGGCCTTCTAAGGCCTCCAGAAAGCCTTAGAAAGGTACTTTTTGGGAAAACGGGAAACGTCTTTCTAAGGCTTTCCAGAGGCCTCAGAAGACCTCCAGATACCAGGCCTCAGAAAGACACCAAACCTCAGAAGACCTCTGGATCCCAGGTTGTTTCCGGTACAGGCACTGATCAGACCCAGAACTTCAGCAAAGGTGCTCTGCTTCAGCAAAGCAACTGCATTAGGTGACTTTGGACCAAACCCTTGGTCCTATTGACTCTGGAGCATGTTGCCTCTATGAATGCCGGACAGAATTCCTGAGTCCAGAAGCCTCTTTGTGTGATCAAAGGCCACAAAAAGACTTTCAATTCTGGTCACTTCTCAGTAATTAAGCCTAATTAATTTAGACCTGATTATGGAATTTGCTGCTACAGGGTGCTGTGTGAGCCACTGGTTTAGATGGCTTTAAAAGAGATTAGATGAATTCATAGAGGAGAACCCTATTGGCAGCTATAAGTCATGATGGCTAGATGGTTGTAGTGGGGGGATGACTCCAGATGCAGAGGCAATGTGACCCTGTATACCATTTGCTGGAGAAGAACAGCAGAAGAAGGCTACTCTTCACCAGCCCTGCTTGTGGTCTTCCTGAAAAAAAAATCTGGTTGGCCAAGATGCTAGTATGGATAGGCCTTATTCTGATCCAGCAGAGCTCTTCTTGTGGCCTCATCCTCTCAGCAACTATAACTTCAGTCCTATGCCCTCTCACTTCTTCTCTTCTCCGTCTTACAATGCCCTGCTCTGCTAGCCATAAAACCATTCTTTTTGTGCATGTGAACGTGTTTGCAAGATTTATCTTATGAATATTTTTCAATGCCACACTGTGCAAAGAGCAATAAATACCTCTGTGTCCATAATATTGAGACAACAGCTATTTGAGAATTAGATTGCTGCTTTGCACTTTGGACCTTTATCCATTCACAAGATCCATTACCTCTGACTCAGCAGCGAATGCTGAACCTTCAGTCTCATAAATTCTTCTTTGCCATTTAAACGTTATCATGAAATGTATTTTCCACTGAAAGTAAAACCAAAACAATCCTCAATTGCCATTTTACTTGGTATAAAGAGAGCTGTGAACGTGCACGTTGTATCTACTAAAATGGTACCCGTGTGGAAGATTGAACGATTGCCACATACTGGGTAGAGTCCTGACCAATGTTTCTGCCTTTGGCAACCCCCTTGCAAATGGTCGCTCATTCACAAAGGAAGCTTCTGTCTCTATCATTGGCAGTGCCACCTGCAAACACTAGTTGGGATGCCACCCATTTTTTCTTCATAGGACAGCAAATGCAACATTTAAGTACTGCACAAAGGTGGACAGTACAAGACAATGGCTTGTCTGGCAACCCCACCAACTGTGAACTCCTCCCCTGAGGAAGAGGGGGCCCACCTGACCCTGACGCCAACCATCTTTAAACTGGCAGTAAAAACATTTCCATTCCATTGCTGGTTTTTTTAATTGGTTTATTGCTTTTTGCCTTGGCTCACCATTTCAGTATGTTAATAAATTGTGATCTTTTTTGGTTATTAATTGATTTTTATTGTTGTATAAATTTTTGATCTGTTGTAAGCTGCCTTAAGCTGCCTATTGTGAGCTGTGAGTTCTTTTTATGGAGACAAAAGGCAGCACATAGTATTTAATCAATCCATCAATTGTTGTGGCTTTGATAGTACTCAGATGAACACACTTTTATGCCTTGAAAAGAGTAAGAAGACTCAGGTCTGGCTGCCAGCAAAGGGGGGGGGGAACGAAACATTCTTGATGCACAGCCTTTAAACTTGAAAGCCATTTCAATATAGAGACTGACAGCCCAATCCTAACCCACACTGGAACAGGGAGGCCAGCTGGCCTGCCATGTATTCAACGCAGGATTGGGACTGGTTGTGGCTTAGCCTGGGGCAAGGGTAACACCAGCTTAGCCTTACCCCGGGTAACGCTGCAGCAGTCCCAATGGGACAACTTGGATCTGTGTGACCTCAGGAAGTGGCGCAAATCCAAACAGCCTGAAATTTGTGAAGAGGGATTTTATCAGCATGCTTGCAGAGCTGTGGCTTCCTCACACACTACCCCTAAAGAATTCTGTGAGGTATCAGCTGATGCTCAGTCTCTCACACTCACACACTGCTGTCAAGACCAAATTGTGACTTATACAGCGTACAGAGTCTCAGTGCTAGCATAACGTATTTGACCAACAGATGCAAGTATGAATTGGGAGGGGCCTTGGAAAGTAGTACAATACTGAGCACCCGAAATTCCAGAGTGAATATGTGGTTCGAATGAAAGAAACATACATTTCAAACTTGACATCTGGAGCAGGGTGTGTGCGACAGTGTACATTTTGACAATTGTTTAACCTTGCTCCTAGTTTCATTCCTGGCTTTTTTAGTGGTGTTATCCTAGACCTGGTATTGGCTGACTTTCTGTGTACAGAAACCCCCAACCTGGTCAAAGACCTTGACTGCAAGAAATTTTTTACCTAAGGTAGCCAGATATAAAGACACTAAAGGAGTAGAAATATTATAAAATTGAGATATCTATCTATCTATCTTCTCCTCAAATTGAGGACACAATCCTGCAAAAATCTGTTGCAATGAATCCATTGAAAATACAGGAATGGGAGTTAGTTAGGCCTAACTGTTGCATGATTTCACCCTACGTTCCTCCTCCTCCTCCTGCTTCTTTGCAAGTACATCCCACCCTTCAGTGCATGGCCCCAGGGTGGCTCACAAAATCATAAAAATAACTTCAAAAATTATCTAACAAGCAACACTGACATTTAACCCAGTAGAAAAGAGCAGCAGTGCTCTGTGAGAATCCCAGTCAGGGATTTATCCCAGGCAGGTCCATCCATGATCCCAACTGCAGCAGTTGCCTCAGGCATTGATTGGTGAGAGGCATCCATCTAAGTCTATCCACTCATCTCCAGTGCTGCTGCTGCTCCTCCTTCCATTGACTGAATGGAAGAGGAAGAATGGTGGAGAGGAGCAGTGGCATACCTAGCACCACAGTTACCTGGGGTGGACTGCTCCCACCACCCTGCCCTTGGATGCTCGAAGCCAGGGAAAGACCTGGTTTCCATCTTGAGATCACCTGGGGAAGTCAGGTCTACCCAGAATTTGAATGCCCAGTAGACCATGCCTCCACCTCAAGATTCCCCACAGAAGAGGCCAGATCTACTTGATGAAGGGATAGGCACACTGGCACCCCTTATAGTGTGCACCTGGGGTGGGCGACTCCCTTTGCCCTGCCTCAAAGCTGTCCTTGAAGCATTTGCCTTTAGCACCTGTGAGGCAAGGAGAACCAGGGTGTGGTTTCTTTTGCTTTCCACATGTTCTAAAGTGCTCCCACACACTCCCTGGTAGATGTAAGAACCCCTTTTGATTCAGGAAATGGCAGCCCTCATGGCCGCTGCATATACACTCACACAGAGTCTTCATGTTTAGATTTTCCAAAGGAAAGGAATTGCTTCTAATTGTATTTACGTAAAATACATCCCTGCACCATCCAGACCCAGCCCAGCAGCTGCATGAAACCCAGGGAGAGTTTGGAAGCTGTGGGTGACTGAGTCACAGAGAGTGGGCTTGGCCAGAGCGGCATTCCTGAGGCGAGTCATCCTTCTTGGCAGAGTTGAATCAAATGGGGAGGGAAGGTGGGGAGAGCTTGGAGGGAATTTATACTTGAAGAGGGCAGAAGGTAAATGGAATTGGAGTGGGCAGAACATTAGCAGGAAAAAGCAAAAGTGAGACTCTGAATTAGCAGGAAGAAACAGAGGGGGAAATGTTGCTGAATGTAAATGGACCCAAACCTCAGGGACTGTCAGCAGTGGACTTTGGCTTGGGTCCTATGGCTTAGGTCCTCACAGTGGACTTTGGCTTAGGTCCTGTGGATCTTCACCAGTCAGAAAAGAATCAGAAATTAAAGCTGCAACGTGATGCACATTTAACTTGGTTGTAAATCTCATTGATTGCATTCATCTTACTCTTAAGGGAACATGGATGGAATTGGGTTAGAACACTGCTTCCCAAATTCCTGCAAGGAGTGTGCGCAGGGGAGGGACTAATGCAGCAACGTGATCCCCAGGGTTGCACTGCTGCCAGAGGAGGTGTTTTCACTTACCTGAGGGGGGTGCAGGGAGCAGTAAAAAGTAAAAAAAATGAGATTGAAAACCACTTATCAGTTGAAAACCAGCAGTGGTTTTCAATCACATTTTTTTACAGTTTGGAGGCTTGGGGAGCCCTGCAGAGGTGACTGAGGAGCTCCTTACACACACACCCCCACCCAAAGACCAGCACTCCCTCAGGTAAATGGAAATACTCCCCCCCCCCCCAGCAGCAGTGTGATCCTCTTAAAGCGGCAGGGACAAGTGCTTCCCTGGGTGGGGGGTTGCTGCCTACCAGTATGGAAACCACTGGGCTAGGACTTTCCTAGAAAACAAGAAACACGCACCAGGAGATGGTTAATTCGCAGCTTAGGATGGGTGTTTGATGTCTCCTGATGGGGTCTGATTGGGAAACAGTTGGTTATCTCACTGAGGATGACACTCAGCAAGCATGACACTTGCTTGGCATCAAGCCTCACTGAACATAATGGGACTTCTGAGTAGACATGCACTGGACTGCACTGAGAAATCTCTATCAACCCACAGCAAACCATGCGCTCATGAAAATTTATAGCACAAGCCTACGCATTTTCACTCAGAAGTAAATTCCATTATTATTATTATTATTATTATTATTATTATTATTATTATTATTATTATTATTATTATTATTATTATTATTATTATTAACTGTATTTATATACCGCTTTTCAACAAAAGTTCACAAAGCGATTTATAGAGAAAAATAAAATCCAATAACTAATGGCTCCTTGTCCCAACAGGGCTCACAACCTAAAAAGGTGCAGAAGAGCACCAGCAGACAGCCACTAGAAAAGACACTGCTGGGGTGAGGAGGGCCAGTTACTCTCCGCCTGCTAAATAAGAGCACCCACTTGAAAAAGTGCCTCTTACCCAATTAGCAAGGGTTCTAATTATGGAATTTACTTCACAGTTAAGTAAATCCTAGTTTACTGAGTATTTCAAGTAAACATGCATAGGATTACAGTCTTAAATACAGGGTATCTAAAAAAATGTGCATACATTTTAAGGAGGTCTAATTCACACATGCTTCATTGTAGAAAACCTGCAACACTCTAACATCTAAGGGAAGCAACTGAAGACATGTGTGGAACCATCCCAGTACATGCGCTGGTGGTTGTCTGCAGATCCCTTAGTCAAAGATGTCAGCGTTATATAGACAACAATGGGGAACATGTCAGGCATTTGGTCTAATTCATTAACTAATTAATTAATCAGATATCTAATCAATTAACTAACTGGGTCCACAACTGCTCCTGTGCATACCATATGCAGTATGTGTGCATTATAGTTAATATAGTATATTTGTGAATTATAGCCTAATAAATTTGACGCTATAAAGTGTGTGCACATTTTCTTGAGACACCCTGTAGTTATCCTTCATAACATTGTTTTCACATAGCAATTCAAGGGGTTTATTTCTGCTTTGACTCAATACTTCTGTATGCAGTGGTTGTTTCAAATCACATTAGAGATTGCAGAGTATGTCACCAGAGTAATAATAACTCTGGATTAAGGGCCCAATCCTGAAGACCCAGAACCAGCCCTCCGCCAGTGCTGAGTGTCACAAACGTGCTGTAAGACATGCCTGTGAGGGTCAGCACTGAGCCAGCACCAGTTGGATGCTGTCCCATCCGATTTTCCCTATCCTGCCGACTACGCCAATTTGTCCTGTCCAATTATTCCGACTCCCTTCTAATGCCTACTTTTTTGGCTAATTAACACGTCCTTATCTCTAGAAACAACAGCTGTGGTGTGCAAAGGAATGGACTCCTTTTGGATCTGGAATATTGTTGGCAACCTTCAGTCTTGAAAGACTATGGTATCACGCTCTGAATGGTGGTTATGGAACAGCGTCTAGTGCGGCTGAAAAGGCTGATTCGGGAGTGACAATCCCTTCCACATCGGGAGCAAGTGCAGTCTCTCCCTGGTCTGTCTCCCTAGCTATGAGCCTTCCTTCTTTGCCTCTTTGCCTCAGACTACTGGCAAAGTGTCTCTTCAAACTGGGAAAGGCCATGCTGCACAGCCTGCCTCCAAGCGGACCGCTCAGAGGCCAGGGTTTTGCACTTGTTGAGGTCCATCCCTAAGGCCTTCAGATCCCTCTTGCAGATGTCCTTGTATCGCAGCTGTGGTCTACCTGTAGGGCGCTTTCCTGGCACGAGTTCTCCATAGAGGAGATCCTTAGGGATCCGGCCATTATCCATTCTCACAACATGACCGAGCCAACGCAGGCGTCTCTGTTTCAGCAGTGCATACATGCTAGGGATTCCAGCTTGTTCCAGGACTGTGTTGTTTGGAACTTTGTCCTGCCAGGTGATGCCAAGGATGCATCGGAGGCAGCGCATGTGGAAAGCGTTCAGTTTCCTCTCCTGTTGTGAGTGAAGAGTCCATGGCTCGCTGCAGTACAGAAGTGTACTCAGGACACAAGCTCTGTAGAGCCACTGCCTTGTGGTTATATCTGGGATATGGAGACCCTAGTAAAGGACATGTACACTTCTGCAGTGTTTTTCAAAGCATGGAGTGTGTTGGGAATGGTATGGACATTAATTATGGCACTAATCCATATCTGGAATGGTAAGTTTGTTTTCTCCTATTTGAGGAAACTCTGTGTGCCAGGTGGGGATAGTGCTGCAGAGATACGGTACCTAAAACGGGAACTGCATAGGCTGAATGGGTTAATCTGCTGTTTAAAGGAACAGAATTTAGCTTATGCTGAAGCCTTGGCAAACGCCCAACAGCAGATAAGTGTATCGGACTGCCTTAATGAGACTCTCTCAGCCCATGTCTCTCTCTGCCCTGTCTCAGGGCAGACCTGATAGACAGAGGGGTGCCCAGGGAAAAGACAGATGGTATCCCTACTCCAGAGCTGTATAAACTCTGGGAGGGGAAGGGGAAGAGGAAGGCCCAGGTGAGCAAACCATGCCCACCAATACCTGTGAAGGGTCAGATATGGAAGATCTCATTAACCCCTCTGGAGGAGGATCTCATAAACTTTGGAATTGATCTTGGGCCCTGCCAAGAAAGATGTGCAGGAGGGGCTAGTCACTCTAGTAAAGAACAAGAAGGCCCGAGGGTGGGAAATTAACTCTGCTAAGATTTAGGGACCGGCTCAACAAGTCCAGTTCCTAGGGGTGGTATGGTCTGAACCTATGAGGTATATTCCGGACAGGGTGTTAAATCTTCTTTGAAGCTGGAGGCTCAGAGGATATTAGGGTTGATGGGATTCTGGAGACAGCATACTGCGACCTATCTATAATATAACTAGGAAAAAGGTGCAGTTTGAATGGGGAGGATAGCAGCAAGCTGCTTTGACTGCTGCTAAGGCTACAGTGAGGGCTGCAATGCCACTGGGCCCATTTGTGAAGGGACTTCCCTTTGAGCTGCAAGTGTCTGCTAAATTAGGAAGTGGCCATATGGAGCCTGTGGCAGAAGGGACAAACAGGGAAAGAAGGTGCAATTGGGTTTCTGGTCAAGGAAACTACCCACAGCAGCAAAGGGATACAGGTGCTGGGAGGCATTACAGACCCAGATTACCAAGGAGAACTGAAGGTTATCCTCTACAGTGGGAACAAGGACAATTTTACATGTCAGGCTGGGCAGTGGATTGCACAGCTCATCTGTGAAAAATGCAGTATGGCAGATGTCCAGGGAGTGGATGGCCCAGGGAAGCCCACTGTTAGAGGAGATCAGGGGTTTAGCTCTACAGATCAGATGTGTAGTGGCCAGAAGGTTTGGGTCGTGTATCCCCATCAACCAGATCAAGCTGGGGAGATTATCAGTCAGGGACCACGAGCCACATACTGGCATAACAGGGAGGGACTCTCCTGTGTGCCTTGACAAAGGGAAACTAAAGCAAAGGGAATGAAATTACACAGGTGATGCTCCACTTGTGAGTTTTTTGCAGGACGAAGGGAAACCATCTGAAGAAGGAGAAGAATGGCGATGGACCAAAACAAGAGGAATCACTGGAACACCAAGGGGTGGACTGTAATGGAAGATCAAAAGATCATCAGGTGGGTGATGTGGTGTTGACAGCGATTCCATGTTTTGACAGCTGTTTGATAGCTCTGGGAAGGGCAGGGCTGGCTCCACAGCTGTAATCAATCAAGGCCAATGGTGACCTAAATGGACACCTGAGCTTCACTTGGCCTTGATGGGACTTTGAATGGACATGGACTGAACAGTTGCCTCACCTGAGCCTAATTTGGACTTAACAAGGTAGCTCACAGCTGAGCTGCATTTTGGATAATGGGACATCTAAGGATAAAAGGCAGCTTCAGAAGGAGCAAAGCCCAGACTCAAGAAGGTATGCTGACCCAGACCTACAGGAGAAGGGGACTGCCAGGACACTGCTGGAGGACTCTGACACAGAGGGGGAACTCTGCTGCAGAAGACTGGATTGGGAAAACTGGACTGTGCTTTGGGAGATTGAGCTGGATTGGACTTGGACTTGAGGCTTTGAACCTTTACCCACTAAGGGCCCAATCCTATCCAACTTTCCAGCACCAGTGCAACCAAAATGCAGCCCTGAGGTAAGGGAAAAAATGTTCCCATACCTTGAGGAGGCCTCAATGACTGCCTCCCCACCACAGGATGCAGTGCATGCCCCATTGGCACAGCTGGTCCTGGAAAACTGGATAGGACTGGGCCCTCAATTAAGTGGAGTTATGGGGAGGGAAAGCCTCTGGACAAGAGGACTTGCAGGGAGTGTCAATGTTTGTAGCAATAAATTTGGTTAATTTGGTTAAGGAGTTCTGTGTTCATTCCTTTGTACACCACAGTTGTTTCTAGAGGGGGTGTTAATGAGCCAAAAAAGTGGGCATTGGGAGACAGAACAGGCCTCCTCCTCGCTCTCCAGAGACTGTCCACTTGCACCTTGGGGCAATGAAAGGATGAGAAAGGAAAGGCCCTGCTGGCAGCCTCTGTGTGTTGCTCCAACCCAGGCAAGAAGGAAGGCTGCAATCTTATGCACTTTCCTTGGAGTAAGCCCCATTGACTATAATGGGACTTACTTATGAGTAGACATGCATAGAATCGGGCTCGAAGTCTCCAAAGAGCTTTCAGCACCTACTGAGAGCCCAAGCCTCTGCATGCCTACCCAGGTGCAAGTCCCATTGTAGTCAATGGAGCTTACTCCCAGGTAAGTGTGGCTGGGACGGCAGCCTGACTACTCAGAGATGCTCCAGACCCAACAGGCGGGCAGGATCTCTCCAGCAGCGACCCGGCCCACCCCGATCTTCCAGCACTTGTGGGGGGCGCGGCGGAGCTCAGTGTGGGGGGTGCGGGGGTGGACGCGGAGGGAAGGCGTGAAGGCGACCGTGGGCGGCAGGAAGAAGCACCACCGCCAGCCGGACGGCCGGGGCTGCTCTCGCCCGGAGCAGGAGGGGCGGGCCGCGCAGGGTGGGGCTTGAGGAGGCCATAAATGGGGCGCGGCGGGGCGCTGGCGCAGACGGTGCGGCGCGGCAGGCGAGCGAGCATGAAGGGCCCGGTGCGCGAAGAGGCCGCGCCTGCGGTGGCGGCGCCGGAGGTGCTGCGCTCGGGCGAGCTGGAGAAGCGGAGCGCCAGCCTGTTCCAGCTGTGGAAGCGCAAGCAGGTGGTGCTGAGCAGGGACAGCCTGAGCCTGAGCCCCGAGGGCGGCGGCGGGCGGGCCAAGGAGCTGCGCTTCGGCTCCATCCAGAAGGTGGACTGCGTGGAGCGCACCGGCAAGTACGTCTACTTCACCATCGTCACCACCGACCGCCGCGAGATCGACTTCCGCTGCCCGGGCGAGAGCTGCTGGAACGCCTCCATCACGCTGGCGCTCATCGACTTCCAGAACAAGCGCGCCCTGCAGGACTTCCGCAGCCGCCAGGAGGCCGCCCGGCAGGCCCACGACGCCCCCGCGCGCGCCCGCGGCCCCTGACGCCCCGCCGCCCGAGGTGAGCGCCGCCGCTGCCGGGGGGACTCCCGGCCACGGGGCCTGCGTGCCCTCGAGGGGTCGGCAGGTGGCCAGAGGAGAGGTCCCTCGGGGCCGCCAGAGGTGCACTGGCCGGGCAGGGGCGGGTGGGGTCGAGTGGAGGGGGTGCGCTCTCCCCTCTTGCGCAGCACCAGAGCCAGAAGGCCGGGCGGTAGGAGAGTTGGGGCAGACCAGAGAAAGAACTGCTTGACCCCGCGTGTGCCTGGTCTGTGGAACTCCTTGCCGCAGGATGCGGGGTGGCGTCTGGCCTGGATGCCTTTCAAGGGGGATCGGCCAGATCGCTAGAAGAAAGGTCCATCGGGGTCCGTCAAGGTCCGTCAGGCCAGCCAGCCAGAGGTGAACTGGCGAGGGGTGCGCATTCCCCCTGCTTCACCCAGTTGCGACTGGTCTGTGGAAATCCTTGCCGCAGGATGCGGGGTGGCTTCTGGCCTGGATGCCATTCAAAGGGGATCGGGCAGATTGCTCGAAGAAAAGTCCATCGCAGGTTACAAGCCATAATGTGTGTGTGCAACCTTCTGATTTTAGAAGTAGGCTACTCAGAATGCCAGGTACAAGGGAGGCCATGGGATGTAGGTCTCTTGTTGTCTTGTGTGCAGGATGTGGGGGTGGCATCTGGCTTGGATGCCTTTAACAGTCCTGGTGAAACTCTCCAAAGGCCCCACATTTCCCTTCTCATTGATTGCTGGCTGATTGCGGGATCAGAAGTGCAAGAGTGGAAACATGGCAAGCAGAATTGCAGCTCCCGCTGTTGCCTATGAGCCCTTGTGTGTGCAACAGTGAATTGGCCACAACTCTATGCATGCCTATTCAGAAGTAAGTCTCATTGTTTTCAGTGGGGCTTACTCCCAGGAAAGTGTGGGTAGGATTGGGCTCTCATTCAGTATCTCTCAGTGGAGATCTGATGATTTAGGAAAGTTGTGTGCCATTCCAGCCCCTTTCTCTGCTTGCCCCCCCCCCCCATTTCACACTGATGGTGGTGAAGGAAACTCAGTGGCATCTTTTGTGCAGCCTCCATCTGGCCTTCAGAGCTTTGTTCTCAGCAGCTTCCTGTCTCCAGATAAGACAGTGTCGATCTTATTGCACATGGTTTGTAATCAGTGTCAATTGAATTGCAAGAGGAAGAATTTGGCATGAAAGAAACTTCAGTGAACAGTCATAAGATAGTTTCACCAGAGTATTTCGTTTTAACCAGCATTATGGCCTGGTTCTGAACAGGTTTCTTCCAAAGGAGAACCCACTGACTGAATGGGATTTAGTGCCAGGGAAATGTGCACAGAATTGCAGCTTTATTTCTATTTGAAATCCTATGTGGAAGCCAGTTAAATGGAAATCGATTGATGGAAATTAAGACTGACTTTCAGGTAAAGATGTAAGAAGTATGCGGCAGTCTGGGAAACTGGGGCCATCAAGGGGCTATGTGCCCAGGCTATGTGCTCTTCAAATATTTGTTGTCTGGTTTCAGTGAGAGTGATCTAAAGGAGGCAAGGTCTTTTCTTCTAAGACCTCCTTCAATATTGGATGAGGTGACCTTCATTAAGAGCTGGGTCTCCCCTTCTAGCTTCTATGTAGAGTTTGAAACGGAGGTTTCCAGAGTGCATGAATCAGGCAGGATCAACAACTTGGATGGGAAAGTTGATGAGTACATAGAAGTCAAACCCTTTGCTGTTTGGTGCTACTCCATTGGTAACTTTCCTGCCTTATTGAAGTGCTGCAAGTTAAAACCACTTGCTGGGAGGACAGGACGAAGCTGCCCTTGGGACAAACCCTCAGTATTTTAACATCCATAAGCATATCTACTTTTAAATATAATTGATTTTCAGAATGGAAGTTGCTTCCCTTTCCAAGTTAAGGGCTTAGGAGTGGGATATTGGTGGTGATCTTCTTGAACATGTTTCTGTACAAGAGTAGATGCTACAGGCAGGAATATGAGAGTAGTGCATGAAGGACTCATTGCAGAAATGATCTAATAATTTCAGATAATCTCCCTTGTACTGTTCAAATAGGTGATGTGGAGGTGTTGCATTAATTTCAGTGGCATTTACCTCTAGATAAGTGCTACTTGGCAATCCTGCGCATGTTCACTTGAATATCAGTCCTGCCTAGTAGGCTTGCATTGCTACTTAGTACCATAAATGTATGCACATTTACCTAGTAATAAGTTCAATTGAACTATTGGGACTGACTTTTGAGGAAACATGCCTCGATTTAATTAGTCTGTAAATCTTTAGTAACTGAGACACTAACACTCTCTTAGGCTATAATCCTCTGCATATCGATTACTTAATATTCATATCAGTGAAAGCCAGGATGGTGTAGTGCGGGGGTGTCCAAACCTTTTGGCAGGAGGGTCGCATCATGTCTCTGAAACTGTGAGGACCGGAAAAAGGGAATTAATTTACATTTCAAATTTGAATAAATTTACATAAATGAATATATTGGAGATGGAACTTATATGAATGAATGGTCTTGTGATAGCTCAAGGCCTATAAAAGGCCTTGCACAAAGCAAAGCCAGCCTTTCCTTTGTTGCTACTGCTGCATCACAGATATGAAACAGCAAGCAGTGGAGGGAGCGCTTGTCCCACAGCTCACACGAGAGGAGAGTTCAAACAGTTGGCTGTTACACTGAGAGCAGTAGCATCAGGCCTCCAGCAAGTCTCTGGAGGGCTAGAGGCTCACTGGAGACTGGGGGCTCTGTGAGGGCCAGATTGGGAGTCCTCAAGGGCTGCAAGTGGCCCCAGGGCTGGGGTTTGGGCATCCCTGGTGTAGTGGTTCAGGAATTGGATTTAGACCTGGAGGATCCAGGTTCAAATCCCTGCTCAGTCATGAAGCTTCCTGGGTGACTTTTGCCCAGTTACTGTCTCTCAGTCTTGCCTACCTCACAGGGTTGTTGTAAGCACCAAAGGAGGGAAGGAATCTTGTATGTCATTCTGAGCTTCTTGGAGGAAGGGTGGTATAAAAATGTGAAAATAAATATACTTGAGTAAATTCTTCATTACTGCTATGCCTTTTTGTCAGTGTTGGGATCTCTAGGCCAGGATTATACTACCCACTATGGTAGCACAGTACAGAGTGGAATTAAGCTATCTTTAAAATAAAAATTGTCTGGGTTTTATTAAGCCATTAGTTTTTTTCCGTAGGACTTTTGTATTCAGGCTGAGGATGGTACTATTTCTTGGAAGAGTTTTGGGTGCTTTTTGGTAGTAACATACCACTTGCATCACTTACAACTTGTGTTTCTTTTTCTTTCTGTAGTGTATACCTCGGGATGAAATAGCTTGGATTAAACCAGCAAATGATACCAATGAAGGAACACAATGGAGGATGCTCGAATAGATGGCTTCTTCCAGGTCTGATGAGGCAACTGAATCAAGAAGCTGAGCTTCCCCTGAGAGGCATTTATAAGCCAAAGACCCTTAAAAGCAACAGCAGAAAGACTGAAAGCAAAGCGTGGCGGGTGCGCAGGGAGCCCGGCTTTGCAAAACATTTTCTATTTAAGACATGCAAGGAATATGCAGCACCTGCAAAAAAAAGCTGTTTAAATTATTTGTAATATCTATATTTGTATTTATTTTGATAAATCTCTTTAAGCACGTTTGTCTTAAAATGGCTTCTAGCTTTTAAATGTGTCATTTTCAAATAAAAGCTTTTTTTATAACTATGTTGCTCATTTGAAGCTCTTGTAATATTGTGCTTTTGGCTTCTAAACTGGAGTGAGATACTTCAGAAGCTCTTGAGCATCTGGTAAATGCTAGTATGTGGTGGTAAGCAAAATCTCTACACATAAACTGTGGGAACAGCCTTGTAAGAATGCAATAAATGTACATCTACTGTGGTCTGTTACCCTATGAGCAGCAGCCTCAGTGGGCCATACCACTGCTAAGTCCCACACACTTCCTTAATCAGTGGCCAATAATGGCTGCCACTAGGATTATATTACTGAACTGGATCAAAAACCAATCCAGCATGAGCTCTACAACAAGAGATGAGTCACTATTTTTCTTTCATATTTCTGCCCTTCACATGGATCGACTAACCCAGGGGCAGGAGGGCCACATCAGCTCTCTGACACTATGTTGGGGGCCGGGGAAAAAAGAATTTACATTTAAAATTTGAATAAATTTACATGAGTTTACATAAATGAATATATTAAAGATGAACTTGTATGAATGAATGAAGGTCTTGCAATAGCTCAAGGTCTATAAAAGGCCTTGCACAAAGCAAGGCTGGCCTTTCCTTTGCTGCCGCTACTGCATCACAGACGTGAAACGGCAAGCAGTGGAGGGAGCTTTCATCCCACAGCTCATGTGAGAGGTCAAACAGTTGCCCTCACGCTGAGAGCAGTTGCATCGGGCCACTGAGGCCTCCAACAAATCTCTGGAGGGCCAGAGACTCATTGGAGACTGGGGGCCCCAAAGGGCCGCATTGAGAGGCTTCAAGGACCGCAAGTGGACCCAGGGCTGGGGTTTGGGCACCCCTGGCCTAACCTAATCCAGACGACAGTACCACAAGTAGAGAAGTTGCACAGCATTCACAGCCAGAGCCTGTGCTGTCCAGCGACAGCGCTCCAGTCCTGGTGTTGGGCATTGTAAAAATGCCATAAGGCACTCCTGTGTTTGGGTGGGGTTTTGGAAGAACATAAGAACAGCCCCACTGGATCAGGCCATAGGCCCATCTAGTCCAGCTTCCTGTATCTCACAGTGGCCCACCAAATGCCCCAAGGAGCACACCAGATAACAAGAGACCTCATCCTGGTGCCCTCCCTTGAGGGAGACAAGTTTTGCTCAGAGAGTTTGTGAAGTATACCCCACATTCAGTGTCTAAGTGTTGGGTCTGTGGATTACTGAATTAATGGTATGTGAAGCACTTTGAACACGAGAGCACTATTTAGTGTCAAATAATACAAATTATAGAACATGAAAGTAGTACAAAAATACTATGTGCACCTGGTTTTTTGATGGTAACAAAACCCATTTGTGAAACCATTTTTTGAAACCATGGTAGAATGGCCCAATTTTTCTGCTTAGCATGCAAAACAGATGTATATTTTTGAACCATAACTGCAAGTGGTACAATTTATTGCTAATTTGAAGCATGCTCTTCAAGTTATCTCAGTAAGGTAAAGCAATAAGGGGGAGGCTTAGTCTTGTTTTGTAATAGTGCACTTGTGTGTTCTGTATCCTCGTACAAGCAACACTGCTCTCAGTATAGCGTTATAGCTGTTTAGCTGCTTAAGTAACCAGATGGGTAAATAGGCCATACCCAAGTGTCAAATGGCCAGAACTGGACTGAAAAGAGCTCCTGTCACAACAGCTGAGCTAATCCACTGTGTAAGTGAGCGGACCCAGCTTTTCAAATACTGTTTCTGGTTTGCTGTACTTATGGCCAACTACTACGATCTGCCCAGAAGCTGCAATATCTATTAGTGCCTTCCTTCCAGCTGCTAATTATGCCTGCCTTAAAGAGAATGGCTGTGTGATTCAGGGAAAGGAGTAACTTGAGTTGAGATCATTAGCAATTAGCATTTACATAGTACCTTTGAATGGTCACACTGTTTTGCATATGCTATTTCTGGACCACTCCTTATGATAAGTAAGCTAATACTACCTTCTTATTGCAGACTGAGGCTGATAGTGGCTTCCTCAAGTCCACTCAGGCAGCAATCCTATGCAGTTTGCTGAGTAAGCTCCATTGAAGACAATGGGACTTACTTCTGAGGAGACAAGCTTAGGATTGTTATCTCAGTGAGTTTGTGGCTGTGTGAACCAAAGACTTCTTGGATCACAATCTTAAAGCCAAAACTGATACTACTCTACTGCCACTCTAACCATGCAAGTGCTGCTGAAGACAGCAGCTGCACATCTAGCTTCTCAGAACTTATTAGTGTCCTAATGTCAAATGATACTGAGCAGGAAATGGAAAAATGCAAAGCATTATGTCAGAAATCAGTTAAGCTGTTACAGAAGGAGAAGGGGGCAATAAGGCAGCCATATGTTTAGTATTGCATCTAATTTGGCTCTTAGCCTCTCTGCACCAACTGTTGAGCCTCCCTAGCTTTTACCATCAGAAAACTGCTTGATCCATCTTCCTAAAAAAGCAGTTTTCTCTGGCATGCATTAATTCTGCACCATTTCTAAGCCTCCTGGAAACCACGCTGGCTTCTGTGCTGGGTGCTGCTTCCAGTGGCCCCAAACAGGGCTGCCTCCTTCCTTCCCTCTCAAAGGGGGGGGGGGGTGATGATGTCAGCACAATAACTTCTGGGGCGTTCGAAGACAGAGATGGCCCCAGGCAAGGAAAAATCCAGGTCTGCTTCTTTTGAATTCATCACAGAGCATTCTGTGGCATGCCACAGCAAAAAATATATTTCTGGCAGCATGTCAAAAGCTAATCATGTCAAACTCATGGGGTGAAACCATAAGTCTATGGCAGAACCCTGCTTTGCATGGAGAAAGTTTCAGACTCTATCCCTGGCATTTCCTGTTGGGATTGGGAAAGACCCTTGCCTGAAATCCTAGAGAGCTTCTGCCAGTGTAAATACCACTACTAACCTAGATGGACCAGTGGAAGGCAGCTTCATATTCGGGAAGTGACCTGTCAGTCAAGGCTCAGTGCAGCACAGGCTGCATGGGTGGAAGTTTTCATGGGTGGACATTCTCATAGGGTACATACAATTGCACAAATAGGCAAAGATTTGCTCTTCTTTGCACGTGCTCCAGCTTGAGTTAAGCCACCTTCAACTTGGATAATAAAAAATGGAACACATATTCCAAACTTTTTCAGCAGCAATAAATGGATGTGCATCAGTGGACGCTCTGGCAGAAACATTTGTGATGACTGTTGGAAAGAACCCTTCAACTGTGGAGCCTTAAAAGACCTTTGGAGTGGTTGCAAGTGGTGATGCTGAATATTTAGATAAAGCTTTTATGCTTTATTAGTGGGTCCAGCATCAACAGTAATATGTATAATACACTATAGTGTGTCAGGATGCTGATTTAAATTAGACTATTTTTTTTATCATACAGGTCAATTGAATTAAAAGTCCTAAAATACAATGAAAATATCACAAGCTTTGCTCTTATTTACCACTACTTGTGGAATTGGTTATTGAACTTTTCTTTCTTTCTGAAGGATCCTCTTTTTTAACAGGTAGAAAAACAGGAATGCATTGACTGCCAGATTTAAGTAACCAAAGGATGAGACCCCAAATCTTCTGTACAAAACCCCTCCTATTGTTGGACCTATTGTTCGTGTCAACGGCATGACAGATGCACTGATTCCCAGCATGGTACCTAGGAGAGAAAGTGAAGAAAAACTATGGTATAGATCAACATGACTTTTAACACTTGCTTCCAATACTAATGTCTTAAATGGATATATGTCCCAAGCATTTCTACAATCAGCACGTGCACATCAATCCAAAACATTGTACAGCTGGATCAGCCTAATATTGTTATGCTACAGAAATGAATAAATCCCCATCTAAAGAACTTACTTCTCTGCATAACAAATATTCATGTCTGGTTCTATACTATACTACAGTGCTGGGACACAGAAGACACCCCCTCCAGTAAATGTAGGGACCAAGGATTCTTATGACAAACCATGATGGCATCCGTCAGTCTCAGAAGACTATGGTATCACGCTCTGAATAGTGGTTCTGGAATAGAGTGTCCTCTCCAGTGCACGAAGCCTGGGTATAGTAGATATGGAGGATAGACAGTTACCCATGCAGCAAATCCCCCCTCTCCATGTCACTGGAATGGTCCAATGGAAAGGCAGAGGCCAATATGGTTGGTTCCAGTGGTGTTGCAAGAGTTGCCAGAACGTGATTGTGTTCAGCCATGAACTGCCTCAGGGACTCCAGCTCCGGATTTTGCCTTGAGGTTGACTCCTGAAGCCTTTTCCATAACTAGATGTAGCCACAAGGCAGTGGAGCTTTGGGATCAGTTTTCCTTCTCTCAGATGAGCTGCCTTCCCAGGCTAAGGAGTCCCATCTACCCGGTGGCGGTGGCTGTTTAGTCGCCTCTTACGACAAGTACAGCCAAACTGAGGGCCTATTCTTATCCTCCAGCCCCCAGGGGTATTATGACAAAGCAAGTAGCTAAGGGACCATATTTCTAGCTAAACACATCCAAGGGAATTTTCTTTTGTTTGTTCCTCTTTTACTCCAAAACCACTTGCAAACCCCACCAGTTAGCGATGCAATGCATTGGGGGCTTTGTGAGTTTTGTTCCTGAGTAGAACCCCAGCTCCATCTGCCAGTTCTGCTGGTTGCTGTATCCATTTGATTCAGCTTTGCTTTCCAACCAGGATCAGACATTTTCAATCAGCCTGCTTGTATTTGTTTTACCCCCTCCTCTTTATGTCCCTTGTCTTTTGGACTTTTAATAAACTAGTTACATTTTGACTCTTGGCCTGCCTAGTCCATGTTTATGGGTGATCCAGTAGGTTGTCATGCATCTTTGCCCTGCAGATGCTTCTGTGCATTTAATCATTTATAGGAATCCCTTGCGTTCAGTGCTCTCCTGGGAGTGTCTTTTTCCCCAGATGACCCCTTCTGCATGATCTCTGTAACCTGGGATGCTGGCAGCAGTTGAAACTACCATAGTTCTCCCCCATTCAGTCACTGATCCAGTTAAAGGGAAGCAAGGAGCAGGAAATGGTGTGTGCGCACCAACCATTAGGTCAAGGGTGTCAAACATAAGGTCTATAACTCCACCCTCCACACTGGTCCTCAGGTACGCTGTTATTTTGTTAATAAAGTTGTGGCCAACTTTCTAATCCACATACAGTTGTCTCTTATTTTCCTGTGCAAAGTACAGTCCTTCTAGAATGGAATAGTTACTGGCCATTAGAGAAAGACCATCATCTTTTGCTCTTGTCACCTTCTCAGTTACATAGAAGGTGCAGCACCTGAAAACCATTTGAATTCATTCACTCATTTGATCATAGCAACAGGGATTGAGATCACAAGCATGTCAGGGGAAATTGTACCCAGTCAAAATGTCAATCTCAGCCATTGTACCTTCTCCACAACAGTGATGCAGCTCCAGTCTACCTGTCACTGCCCCAGAGCTTCTAATCCATCTCTGGTGAGAGAGGGGTATGCAAAAACAAGTGGCCAGGTATGAACTTGCAGGCAGGGTTCCTAGGCTTCCACTCAACTCAACTCCAGAACTCTTTCATAATCTAGAACAGTGGTTCCCAAACTTCCACAGGGAAGTTGGGAACCACATAAGTTTTTGTGGGGGAGGGGCAATGGCAGCACCATCTGTCAATTTAAAACTTGTTTTAAAAAAATGTAGTAACGTGGTTTGTAGGAAAATATGGGGGAGCGGAATCGGGCATCTTGCCCCAGCCTTAGTGGCCCTCATCCCCCCCCCACCAGTATTAAGTGTGAGCTTGATCTAATACACAGTTTTATTCTAACAGGGTCAGTTGTGTAACAAACAGGGCTTAAAAATTGTGGAACAGGAGAACGGATAACCTGAGGGCTATGAGCCACTAGATAGCTTCAGCAACTCTTCACTTGACATCTTGAAAGAATCTGATGGGGGTGGTTGAAAGTGTTTTGAAAGGTGAACTTTCCTTGACTTTTTTCCAAGGTACACAGGTGGCTGGAATCACCATGTTGGGAGACTCCTTTCGTTTTATGTCGCTTACATTATCTGGAAAATTTTGCTTTTAGGAAAACTCATGAGAACATAAGAAGAGCCCTGCTGGATGCAGCCAAAGGCCTATCTAGTCCAGCTTCCTGTATCTCACATTGGCCCACCAGATGCCTCAGAGAGCACACAAGACAACAAGATACCTGCTTTCTGGTGCCACTCCATCGCACCTGGCATTTGGAGGTAGCCAATTTCTAAAACCAGGAGGTTGCACATACCCAGCATGGGCTACACATACTCATCAAAACTCCTTTTATCTGATGAGAAAAGCAATATATGAAATAATTGCACTAGGTTTCAAAAATTCTTTTGAAGATGCATTATTTAAAAAGTAACAAATGAAAATATTTTCAGCCGGGAATGTATGGTTTAAGGCTGTAAAGGAGGGGAATTTGTTTAAGTAAATCCATGGATAGGTTAAGTAACATGTAGCTCCACCCAAGAACAGTAATGGGTATTCATGCATTTTAATAGATGTGTGAGTCACCCACACTGCATTAATTGCTAGAAACTCCTTTAATAAAAGCAGTTTAAATACCTTTATCTCCTAGTCTGAAGCCCAAGCCTCCCCACATTCCAGTACTGTATAACTAACACCTATCATCCCAATCCTAAATAACCCCCCCCCCAGATGCTGCCTCACCAAAGGAGTGTCTGTTGTATGCTGGGGGTGTAGTTAGGAATCCTCCTCTAGGTAAGGGAACATTTGCTTGCTATCTCAGAGCAATCCTCCACTGCCCCAATGAGTTCTCTCAGAACTGTGTCAGTTATTTTGCTTGCACAAATCCAGGCGAGTAAATGAGAGGGAACAGCATTAAGATCTTGACACATGCCCATGCTGCAGGGATCCCCTTCCGGTTTTGCCTCCCACAAGTCTTTTCCCCATGCAGAAACTCCCCCATTCCTCCCCCTCCATGCCATGCCCCGTCCCACCCATCTTCTGCCCTGACTGCTGGTTTACCTTTGCTCTTGAGTGTGGCTGACTCAGGCAGTATGCCTCTGGAACTGCTGCTGTTTGCAGTGGTGGCCCCAAAATGGCAACTGGCAGTGCGCTGTGCATGCTGCTCTACAGCCCTTTATGATAGCGGAACTGTGTTCCACTGTTGTAAAGAGCTGCATAGCCTTAGCTAGGATTGGGCTGTTACTTTCATAGCTGAAAGCTTTTGATTTTCTTGTTGGAATATACAAGCTGTAGTCTTTTAAGTTCAAGGAAGCTGCATGCTTCAGTTCAGACCAAAACATCCTTTGTTAAATATAGCACAGATTCCAGACATGTTTCTGCCAGCAAATCCTGATCTGCATCATCTCTCTGTTATCCTTGTGCTTGGTACACCCACAACTCCTCAAATGAAAAATCACCCCTTATCTGCAACATATAAAGAGCCTTTCATTCATCTGCATGATCTTCTCCTTTGCTCCCTTGGAGCTGTATTACCAGTGTTTTGCAGACATTGGCAAGTCTTTGAATTAAGACCTAATAATCTATGCAAATCAGACTTGAGATGAGACCATAGAATTAGCTTTCATATGTGAATGACTGAGGCTGGCCTCTGGGCTCAGGAAGTGAGCAGAGCAGGCTCCATTCCCCTTACAAAAGCCCTTTTGAGAAGATACCTGAACCAGTTTCAGATGCTGCTTTCAAGCCCTCCCCCTGAATGTCTTCACTTCAGAACCACAGGTTTGCAATAAGTGAGAGTTCAGAAGGTTCAGATTATAATGCAAATTGGTGTAGAAACCCAAACCTTAATTTTAGGTGCAATTTCTTGATGTGATTCACCAGAAGAATGTACAGTAATTGTTGGAATAACCATGGGAATATCCAGGGAAATGTACAAGTGCAAGATGTATATGACTGGAGACAGGCAAAAAGGGGGTCAGGTTTCACTTTCCATAGCGTACAGGGTGTGTTTGGTTAAATCCCACATTTGCCTCTGATCAAACCATTTTTGCTGGTTTAAAACCTGCAAAACCTGTGAGAGAAGTGTACACAAAGTGATGTGATCTCTGGTTCAAATCACCTTCAACTCTCTGAAAATACTATTGTCTGTCTCCTGTCAGCTAAGTGACAATTTCAATGGACAGAAACATGTATCTATAAAACAGCAGCCAGGGACATTGCTAACCAGTACTATGAAGTTTGCATGCGTCAATTATGGTTTCTTGAAGCATTACAGGTACCCCTTGCATATGTGACCATAACTGTGCTGGCCCTTAAGCAAGTGCCTTGGGAGTATATGAAGGCCAGAGCCAGGCTCCTGTCATGCAAAGATGCAGTTCGTAAGAACAATGCTACTATATATAGTTACATGCATGGTGAATATTACATGCATATTACATGCAATATGCAATATGCATACATTTGCATACATATGCAATACATGCAATATTACATGCATGGTGGATATCATGCTGGTCACTTATGGTGGATATCATGCTGGTCACTTATATAGCCCTGATGACAAAGTGTTGGTTCACACAAACAGTACCTGTGTGTGTACTGTGCATGAGTGCTGCTTGGGCATGAGTCCAGTGGTGATTTTCTACATGCATCTGAGGTCCTTGAGTGATATGAGGCCTGTGTCATCTCTGCCCTAACTCCAATCAGAGGACATGGCATAAATTAGAACCAATAATATTTATCTCCCAAAATGCTGCAAAATTCTACCACTTGCTTTGCTGCTGGCTTGTTAACTAATATGGGTCACTGCCTTCCTTGCAGGCATCCTCATAATTCCAGACCTCCTGATTCTAACCAGTATTCATTGGCTTGGCAAACAGACAAGCCCAATATAGGTTACCCTTTGTTCTAAGACAAATTATGTGAGATGTGCAGAGGCTTTGGAACTTGGCATTCTTCCTGCAGAGCTCAAAGATTTGGCTGGCATCAAAAAAGCTCCTTGGCAGAACATGAACCACAGACTTGCCAACTCATAGTTTCTCAGTGCAGTGAACCAGAACCAAGCAAAGCATCCAACAGCTTCAGTAGGACCACAAGGAGGAAAATGGGGAGCACAAACAAGTTTTACCAGTGTCAGATGCAGGGACAGACTTGGTCAGGATCATGTCGGTAATGATGCCCACAGTAGAGAACGAGAACACCATGGGGAGCACAATGATGCAGTAATGGAGCACATTGGTCATTAGGACCTAGGAGATAGGACAAAGGAGCAAAGGCTGTTAGAACACCAGGATCTCCGGATTTTATTAATTGATCTAAAATAAAAACTGACTTATCAGGCCAGGTCTTCCATATAAAGGATTCCTTCCCAATCTTCAATTCTGGATTGGCCCACAATGTCAATTTAGTGTGCAAATAAGGTTCAATTTTATATTTCGGTTCCACCATATTCCACACGTATCTACCTCTAGATAATGCTTCCCAAACTTTTTAGCACAAGGTTGCTGGTGACCTTACATACAGAATGTGTGTGCAGACATTTGCTAAACTCTCCCTAGAAATGGAGTTCAGAAGACTGAACTGGGGAGCAAGGTGTGCAGTTAGGGACTTTTAGGCCAGACAAAAGGCTGAAACTGTGTTTACATGTGATCTATGGTACACCAATTAACAAAGAAAATTGGAATTTGGGGATACAAACCGCACACCATAGGTTAGCATTAGCATTCAAGCTAATGATTTTCTTCTTCAAACCAGGCAAGTGTGCTTGCAAAGTTTATGTTTTTTTTAATTCAAAAACTTTTCACAACCCACCAAAAATTGGCTCACAACCCATAGTTTGGGAAACACTGTGCTAATGAGATCTCCTTTGCATTATTTTTATTTAACATTTAGCCTGAGAAAGTTCTGTGAAACCTGAAAAGCAGCTCACTACTTTGTGACTTTCAAATTGTCCCAATCAAAACATTTTGTTAGTGCTAGTTGTTTTTTAATTTCTTCAATTTGGCAAATATAGTTGCCTGCATTTTTTGGTCTGATTTTGTAAGAGTAACTCTGGACTAAATGCATTGCAGGCAACAGTCAAAAGGAATTGCTTCATGTAGTGATAGGAAAAGGTAAGGCCTGAGGCCATATCTGACCTGCCAAGGTTTTTCCCCTGGAAAAGATTTTCTCCCCCTTTCTCCCAGGATGACTGACTCAAGGTGAATTACCATTCAGCTGCTCAGTACAGGGCTCTACAGGCCAAACAAAGCCCTAGAGGGCTGGCTGAAGCCTGCCAGTTTTACATTTTCCATCATCAGATCATGCACCTTTGGCAAGATGAGTACTGTATGCACAAATGTATGTGGTACATTATTCTAGGAGTAATGTGGTAGTAACATGATATGACAAGAGCAGACAGACAATATCTCTGCTAATTTACAACTCCTGCCATCACTTTTTTCCAGTTGTAGCACTCTACCTCAGGGCATAATTAGATGTGATGTGCTGTTGCATGTACCTTTCTCCCAATATATTTTTTCTAAAACCAAAAGTGGCCTCTATGTCTTAAAAAAAAAAAAAGTCAAGGAGGAAAAACAAGCACCAATATGTCACATCTAGTTTGGCTCTCACAGGACTCAACAGCAAAGAGAGTGGCAATGTGGTTGCATTCTTGGGTTCATGACTTGCCCAGGAGAGCTTGCAGCTTGCTTTCCCAGCAAGATATTAGCACAAGTAATTAAGGCCGAACAATGCTTGTCAAAATATGCAAGCAGCAGTACTTTATGTCAGGCAGAACCTGGGGATTCCTGAAACTTGTTTAGCTTGCTCAGTTGCTAATGAATTGATTGAACTTTAGTAAGCCAGTATGTCTCCCAACAAGAAATGCAAATCAGTCAGCCATAATTAGCAAGTGTAAGCATTTTCTTACATCACAGAGGATCAAAGGTTTCCTTCCATGTGTTTATTATTGAACAAAAACAACAAGGACAAACTGGGCACAATTCATGGAGTCTTTCCCAATCTCCATCCCCAGTCAACTTGCCATTTCTCATAGGCACAGGAAAAATGTGTGCATACATTTCTGTGCATGTGCACAAGTGCAGTCTTAAAAAACATAGGGAAACAAACCTAGCTTTCTTTCCAAACTCTGTGTAGGTATGGGTTTTTTATGGTCATCTAAACAGGCTCCCTTGCTAAGGTGGAAACAGCACTAAGTACCCATACTTGTGATCCAGACAACCGTTCCAGGGTCAAGTGCAAGGCAGACAATTTGCAGGCTGAGAGAGTACAGTTGGACATCATATACAAGTTGTGGAGGGAGAAAAAAAAAAAAAAGTGCCTGCCTGGGACACTAGACCTTGGGTACTCCTTCAGGAAAGGTGACAGGCTGAACCCTGGCTGACCCAGGTTTGAGACTAAGGACACCCTGCTAATTTCTTCTTTCTATCGTTCCTCATTTTGGTTCCTTATATACCTAATCCTTTGTTGGGTTTCTTTTCAGCCCAGCTGGCCTCTCTGTTAATATCAGTCCTGCATATTTGGGAGGCCACTGAAAGGAAGTGATTAGTACACAGGGGAAAAACGTAACTTGAGATCTTTGCTAAATAAGCTCCTCACAAAAAATTGCAGAGCTCATAAAAATCTTTTTATGTCAGCAGATCTATAAAGTGCACACTTAGTTCATGCGAGACGGTTTCTGTTGCTCAGGCAAAATTGCGTCAACACTGCTTTTCTCAACAAAGCGTTCCAACATATAAACCACCCTCAGAGACTGATATTTTCTTGGCTGTTCCAGGAGCAGAGAGCTTTTTATTATATTTCTTTTCAGACAGGCCTGCAGCTGCATTTTTCTATCAATAGTAGCTATGGGAAGCAATTTCTCATTCCTTCAGTTCAAGGGCTCTGTGGTTAGGATGTCCTAGACTAGAGCACTGTAAACCAGGGTTGGGAACTTGAGTCAGTGACTCAGACTCAAGTCGCGAAAATGTGTGATTTTGGGTAACATGGTAATTTGTGAGTCGCATGTGTGTAAGACCTTTTCTTAGTCATAACAGCAACACCCTTTGGATAAAAAAAGATTCAGTATGAACTAAGAAGGCTAGAGAAGAAGTGATCTGCACCCAAGTTATCTAATAAATCTCTCTTACTGCACTCAAATCCAAGTTATCCAATAAATCTGCATTTTCCCCAAGACCCTAAGAAACTCTAAGAGTCACAGAACGAAATGGCAGAAGGATAGCTAAGACAAGGGTCAAAAATAATAATTTCAGCCCTAATGGTTGTCCAGTAGACTTCCTCTGGTGGGAGTCTGGCTATAGGACTTTACAGATCTCTTAACTTCTGCCACAAGAGATAGAACTTTGCCATGGATAGCCTTCTAGTAATAGATAGAACTTTGGAGTCAGAGATCACTTCATCAGCCAAAGTTGACTTTTGCTGATCTAGATCCTAGATAAGAAGAGCCCCACTGGATCAGCCCATCTAGGCCAGCTTCCTGTATCTCACAGTGGTCACCCAGATGCTTCAGGGAGCATTTAAGACAACAAGAAACCTGCATCCTGGTGTTCTCCCTTGCATCTGGCATTCTGAGTTAACCTACTTCTAAAATCAGGAGGTTATAATAGCCATATACCCTTCAGTGCAATGGGTTTGCAAGTAGAGAACACCCAACAAAGCACCATGCACCACCTGTTCCAACTCCTACCAGTCCACATTGTCTTATAGGAAAAACTCATGAAGCTTCTTCTGTTGCTCAGCACCACCAGAGCTGGCAATATTGCCTTGCAGTATTGTCACTGTTTCTGGGACAGTGTTACACCTAGTCATGCCTACATGGATTGGATATTTCCTCAGATTTCTCCTGAAATTACTGATGCCTTCTCAGAATGCCTTCTCATCAGCATAAATGTGTGAACAAGAGTATTCCATCCCATTAGAACTCAGATATACCCAATTTTGGATTTTGGCAAGTAATATACATTTTCATTACCTCGATAATACAGAGCAATATATCTCTTCATTATCCCAGGATTTAAAAGGCAAAATACATACCACATTTTTCGATAGCGTCAAATCGTCATTAAATACTTAAGACACCAATAGGGATTTTAATTCTTCTTGATTTCAGAAAAGTCAGTAAGGGTTGATTCACACATGCATGTTCACCACTTCACAACTGCAACATCAAGTGAAGGCTGTTGTATGAGTAAACAGGCCATCACTAATATATGCAGGTAGAACTTTCACATCACCTCATTTGAATTCAAATATACAACATTTAATATGTCTGCCTACAATGGTCAATGGGGCTTACTCTCAGGAAAGTGTGGGTAGGATTGCAGCCTGTGAGCCCAAGCCTATGCATGTCTACTCAGAAGTAAGTCCCATAGTGGTCAATGGGGCTTACTCTGTAGTCTGCCTGTAATAACAACTCCCCAAAAAGAATCAGTGAGCTTGTCAGCCCTCCCAGTGCCCAGTTTAAAGTTCTTCTATTTCAGGCACATCAAGATAAAGACCCTCCTGGCTTTGCAAGTGCAAAATAGAAAATATGCCCCTTACCAGTTCAAGCCTCTTTTTTGTCCTTTTTAGGGGGGGGGGAGGCTTCCTTCTGGAGCAGCTCCATCGGATCAGGACCCTTCTGGTGCCCTCACATTCCCCTTTGCCTGGCCTTACCACCAGCCAAGGCACGTCTGCCTACTCGCGAGTAAACGCGACTGTGAGGCGGCTTTGCTTTCCATAGGGCTCCATAGACTGGGGGGGAGGCATCTGGGACGGAGGAACCTCCTTCTCCAGTGTTTTTGGGGGCTGCACTCATTGGATGAGGACCATTCTGATGTCCTTGGAGCCTCTCAGCCTGCCTCAACTAAGGCAAGTCCGCCTACTTGCGAGTAAACGCGACCACGTGGCTTCATTTCGGGCTCAGACTCACAGCTGGGAGGGGGGAGCTTCTCAGGTGTTTTTGGGGGGCTGCATTCATTGGATCGGGACCATTCTGGTGTCGTTGGATTCCTCTCAGCCTGCCCTTTCTGAAGGCCTATGGCAAGTACACCTACTCGCTAATAAATGCAAAATACAGCTCACTTTCACTTTCCATAGGGCTCCATGCATTTTTTCCTGCCGGTTTTTCGGCCATAACTTTTGAACAAAAGGAGCGATTTCCATTCTGTTTTTTGCACTGCACTCCGCTGGGCATTCCACATTCAACGGTTTATGGCATGACATGGTAGCTCCTAACCCCGCAATGTTAGCGCGTCCTCCCCCAGGGCGCATCACCCCCCGGGTGTGTCACCTGGTGCAGCCCGCACCCCCTGCACCCTCCTAGTGATGCCAGTGTCCAGGGGCTCATCCCTCACTAACACTTCCTGAATTCCAGCAGGAAGAGCCATGCAAATGAAGTTCAGCCAACAAGGATCCATGGGGTTCCCTTTGCTAGCAAGAGGGAGGGGGCACTAAAATACCCACTATTAGGAAACATAGCAGAACACAGAGATAACAGGAAAAACCCAACAGAAAGGAACAAAACACACATAATACATAGTGATTTTATGATATTGGCTGACTGAAGTATTCCGTCTAGAGATCAGAGTGGACACTTTCAGATTTGTTGGAATTAAACAGCCCCCGCACCCCCCTAGCGACGCCAGTGCATGCATATGCCCTGAGCCTTACCATTGCAATGCCCACTCCGCACAGAACAAAGACACTAAACGTCAGCAGGGTCTGCTCTGTATAGCGACTAGTTAATCTTCCAATTACTACTCCTTGGACAACCTAGGAAAAGAGAAGTGAACAGACACAAAGACAATGTCAAGTACTCAGATTCTCCAAGGTCAAATTCAAATCAGAATTGAAGATTAATTTGTGCACAATATTAAGACTCAGAAACTCAGCCTTGTATCATTTCCACTTACGTTGATCTTTCTTCCTTTAGGTTGTAATCTTAAACATGCTAACTAGTGAGTATGTCCCATTAAACATAGTGGAACTTACTTCTGTGTAAACATGCACAGGATTGCAGCATAAATATCTTTTGCTATATTTGGCTGAGAGAGCAAAGGTGGCATCAAGAGTTGGCCATGCAGGGTACTGGGTGTGGGTTCACACTCATCAGAGGGTCCACCTGGCCAACACTTGAACCCCAACACCCACAGTAATGGGTTCAGACCCACCAGGGTGAGTGGACACATGTCCAACACGTTCCCCGCTACCTGATTCTCTACTCCAGCAGTTCTCATACTTTTTGGTCTCAGAGTCCTTTACATTTCTAAAAGGAGTTTCTGGGAGCTGTGCCAGCATGTCAGGAGCCCCAGAGCACTGACACGTGTGTGGAGTGTGCAGCACCGAGTCCAATACTGAATACCAGTGAAAATTTGGAAAAAGAGAATGGGGAAGGAAAACCACAAATATGGGAATGGGAGGGATGGATGAGCAAACCAGGCAGGCGGCAAATGTATGATGTGTTCATGGAGGCCCTAGAGGGGTCTTAGGGAGCTCAAGGGCTCCCAGGAGCACATTGAGAAATGCCGCTCTACCTCATACACCTCCTAAGCAGCTTGGTATGGTACTTCTTATGTGCAGTACATGTTTGGAACCATACAAACAAAGAGCAGTTGTGTGGGGAGGGGACTGGGAAAGAGCAAAGCACTCGTATCATTTTTCTGCTCCCCACTTTCTCTAATAAGAAAAGAGCTCTTTTTAATTTTTTCTAAAAGGAAAAAGCAGAGCTTTGTTGCATACATTTATGTGCAGGGCCAGCACAAGACCTCCTGATGCCTGAGGCAGCATGCCAAATGATGCTCCTCTTGCCCAATGATGTACTAGTGCCTGCTCTTCCCACTTGGCAATGTTCTTGCTCAGCACTCTCCTAGCCATCCACATTTCCTCTTTCTCTCTGTCCACACCTTCGTTTTCCAATCTGGGGAGTGGAAGGAGAAAGAGAAGCAATGAAGGCAAGTTGGTGAATGGAGCACCCATCACCACCACCTAATGGCAGGGCCAGTACAGTTTATGTGACATAGTATTTCATTAGGCCTCAGATTCCTCAAGGAACTTTAGCAATGCAAGCTATGGAACTATAAAATGCAATTCAGAGAACGGTGTAGGGGCATGTGAAAAATTCTACTTCTAAAAAATAAGTATATTTGACACTGAACACTGTCTGGATGGGAGGACATCTGAGAACAATGTACAAGCGTTTCTGAGCATTTTGGAAGGAGCCAGAGAGGATGGCACCACAGAAAATAGTACTCAAATGCGCATCTCCTAGGAGGTTCTTTCTTCAGAGGGTGCCATTGCACTATACATATGTGTAATTACAGAGCTTTCAATTTAATTTTACTTTCCTCCCACTCTAAGGGATGGTTCCCAAAGCTTTCTAAGAAATTCATTTCCATAATGATATGATTATAGATCAAATTAAAAACCGTGCTAATGAAGCCTCACATATGATGCACAAAGGACCACTGAAGAAGTGGGAAACTGCCTGGTTGTTGTTGCCCCCTCATCCCTCATTCACGTATTGCTTGAATTGGAGCAGCACAAGTGCCCAGCGTCCCTCCTGTGCATCTTTGGTGAAGTCATTCATACCTGACTGATCCAACCTCCGCCCTGCCTGCCTGCACTATTTTCAAACATTGGAGGGTCTGCTTTCCCCTACCTTACTATATAACACCAAAGCAACTATGCTTACCCAACTAACAGCATGAGCCCATGCATGTCTACTCAGAAGTAGGTCTCATTGTGGTCAGTGAGACTTATTCCCAGGGAACTGTGTATAGAATTATAGCCTACAACGCAAGTAAACCAGCAAAGGCTTAGCTACTCATAGCACTTTGTCAACTTTGAGTAGTTTTTCATCAGCTTTAGACATACACACTGGAATACACTGCACATTATTTGTGGCTTATGCTTTCTCTCTCCTGTACTAAGGACCTTATTTAATAAGATGTTTTATTTGAATAAAAAGAGGGAAGCTAGCGGCACTGCTACTCACCTGCAGAAAATCTATTCCCTTTCTTTATTGATTATTCTCCCAAAGGAGATATAGCACTATTGTCACTGAAAAATGAACTGTGGGAATATTGGACAGCTCTCAAATACAATTAAGGTACGCTATGTATGATTGTGCAATATACTGCTCCAGGCCAGCAATCCACCTGAGGCTCTATGCCTGTGCACCCATCAGCTGGAAGGGGTCAGATGGATAAGGAAAGGGAGATAAATGTGTCTGATGGTTCTGCCACACATTGGAATTCTCCAAGACAGAGGCAATCTGGTCCATGTAATTGCAGAAGCTAGAACATGTATGGCTCCTTTCAAACACCATGGAGTAAATTCGTTATCCAATGCAAACATTATTTCTGCAGAGGAAAAATGTGCTTGGGAAATAGCCTCAAGGCTGTATTTTGGCCAGACAGCTAGCAGTGAAAATACCACAGGCCAAGAATATATACTGGGTAGACATCATTTCCTAATGCATGTGCAGACTTGAGGGCAAAGACTGTGGGTGGACCAGCTTCAGGCAGTATAATCAATGGGGAAAAGAGTCTGCAAGGCAGATATGGGAGCTTCAGGTTGTATAATCAATGGGGGAAAGAGTCTGCAAAGCAGATGTAGGACTGTCCTTCCACTGCTAAGTTGAGCCCAATCCTGTCCAACTTTCCAGCACAGGTGCAGCCACAATGGGACTCCGAGGTAAGGGAACAAACATTCCCTTATTTTGAGGAGGCTTCTGTGACTGCCTCCCCACCACAGGATGCAGCGCATGCCCCATTGGCACTGGAAAACTGGATAGGATTGGGCCCTCACTCACTGCTATGAGTCAACTAAGGTACATGGTACAGAGCCCATAGCAAGGACAATGATCCATTTCCAAAAGACTTCTGCAACCTACATCAGTCCTGATCTGCAGGCTTAAATGGTACAATGTACCAGGTATAGATCTAGTGAACAATCAGGTTATCTGACATTTCAGGCTGGCTACCTAACCATGAAAAGTCTTGTAGAATTACGTACTAAGGTATTATTGAGATTTTTCCTTGACAGCAAGAAGATTGTTATCGATATCTAATTTACTGTCATTAGATAATGGAAAGCCAGCTGACATTTCTAAATGTTGACTGAAAAGGGCAAGAACATTGAAAATGGAAATAGAGAATTGACATTCTAAACCTGAAAAGGGCAAGAAAATTGCAGGGAAGCAGGAACACAGAAAAAGACGTGTGAAATAAAACATGGCTGCCTTACAGAAGACGGTGGTCCTCCTGGAATCAATCAGATCCCTTTTGTCAAGATAGCTAGACACAGGTGGATAGCACAATTAAGCATATGTCTGGTCTTAAGGGCTGTTTCACATAAGATGCACTTGTGTGATTCCCATCTGGAATCAGGGCACCTCTGATTGAGAGATTCTAGGAGCAGACAATTGACCATTATATCATGCCCCATTTGTGAACCCTTCCAAGGCATCTGGATGGCCATTTTGATGGCCACTGCATGGCAAGAGGTATTTTTTTTTAAACCTCAAATTAGCTTCTTCACAAGCCACCACTGAAATTACCACTGTCACATACAGATAGTCTACACATGGGCTGCATGCTATGTCTGACATTGAAATGCTTTCATGTGTGCAATCATCTTAATGGTTTCACGAAAAGAGGAAGGAAAGCAAAGAAATAGGCATTCAAAGGCCCTTCTCTTATTCCTGGGAAAAACAGGCTTCCGCAATTGCATCTGCAGTTGAGTTTGCTGAATTGCATCACAGTTATATGGTAACATATCATAACTATGGGGGAAAAGAATCCCATATTAACAGGTCAGGCCTCAGGAATGGCTACCTCACCTACACACCCACCCCTCCTAGTTCCTGTGACCTTATCAGCACTCATGGTAAGGTAAAAGTGGAAAATTCCCAAGGCTAAGATGCTACCTTTTACAGCTGTGGGCAGACAGAGATTCAAGAGGTGAAGGCTAATTTACTTCTATTTAAATAACAGATGCTTTTTTACCACATGGTCCTTGAAGTGGCTTGCAGAATACTGTAAAATAGCATTAAACAATTGGATTTTTAAAAATGCCCTTCCCAATGACTGTATCTCGTATCAGCAGAAAGTCTGACCTGCTGAATTCTACTTGGTATACTTCTCTGTTAAAGGAACAAGAGCCTTGTTAAGCTTTGAAAACAAGAGTGGTGTTTGTTTTTTTTAATAGAAAAAATTAAAACATGACTAATCATGAACTACTACAAACTTGACTTCCAAAGGCAAACTGGTCAACTTTCCCTCACTCCTCTTTTGTCATCACATGGGAGCTGGACCTCATGAACCAAGACATTAGTATTAGCAACCTTCAGTCTCGAAAGACTATGGTAGGTGGTTCTGGCACACCTCTGAAAGGTGGTTCTGGCACAGCGTCTAGTATGGCTGAAAAGGCCAATCCAGGAGTGACAATCCCTTCCACACTGGGAGCAAGTGCAGTCTGTCCCTGGTCTGTCTCCCTGGCTATGGGCCTTCCTTCTTTGCCTCTTAGCCTCAGACTGTTGGCCAAGTGTCTCTTCAAACTGGGAGAGGCCATGCTGCACAGCCTGCCTTCAAGCAGGCAGCTCAGAGGCCAGGGTTTCCCACTTGCTGAGGTCCATTCCTAAGACCTTCAGATCCCTCTTGCAGATGTCCCTCTTGCGATACAAGGACATCTGCAAGAGGGAACCAAGACAACTTAAGGCCCAATGCTATCCAATTTTCCAGCCCTGGTGCAGTCACAATGCAGCCCAGGGTAAGGGAACAAATGTTCCCATACCTTAAGGAGACCTCTGCGACTGCTGCCCCACCACAAGATACAGTGCATGCCCCATTGGCATGTCTGCACTGGCCCTTGAAAACTGGATAGGATTGGGCCCTTAGCAGGTTCCTACTTTTATAGGAGCTCAAAGGGAACTGGGTGTTGGACTGTGAAGCAGATTTCAGGCCCTCATTCTTATCACCTGACAGCAGGGGAAAAGAGGAAGAGAAATAGTCAGGTGAGAGTGACAGTAACTCACAGAATAAGTAACACCCAAATCTTGGCCTGAGGCCATGGCAGGGTAATTCTATGCCATTATATGAGGTGATACTGAATAATGGCCATTCTTAATCAGGTTGCACAGGTTCTCTACAACCATCATTAGCACAAGGTTACAAGTAATTTGCTGTTCCTTTCTCTGAAGGGTGGATAAGTAGCATTGAGGTTAATGATCAACAACTGTTTAAAAATGAATAATCATTCACATTTTTCCACACCACCTGTGAGACCCCAGAGAGTGACCATGAAGTTCATACACCAGGTGTTAAACTAACTGTGATTACACCAGGCTCCAGGTCTTTTAGGAGCATAGTGTCACTGACTCAACACCTGCTCATTTCAAAGAAGGTTAGGTATTCTGATTCATCCAGACTTTGCTATTTGATCCATATAAGGAGAGCAGCAGCTCTGAGTTTTCTATTGCTTGAATGATCCACACCTTGAAAGGATCTTTGGGAACTCAGTTTTTATGATGATGTGTCAGTTTTCTATTAGCAATTCTCAGCTTTTTCCTATTGCATGTGATCTATTGTTTCCTGCACTTTGGGATAAAAGTCCTGAGAAACTAGTATATGTTTAAGGAATGCACCCCAAGAGGCATGAAAAAACAGGGCTGCACGTGCTTGCAAACAGGATGGGTGTACATAATTTGGCTGCAGGGGTGCTTTGCTTCCCCCACACCTGAAACAACAGATGTACAGTCTCAGAGTTGAATTCTGATTGCCTCTTTCTCAGCCCCTCCTGCATGCTTCAGCTGGCCTGACTGCTATTTTTTTAAAGGTACTTTGCATGTTTATCTGATTTATTCTTTGGCACCTTTTTCTTAAAGAAAAAAATTCCCTTTAATCTACTTGAAACTTATTCAGGCAAAGGAAGATGGTTTTGTGCTTGACAAAGGGGTCAGATTACACAGGCCAACACACATTTTGCTTCCTTAAACCAATTACACCAATTCCTGGGTATATTTGGGGTGCCGATTCCAAAACCATTCTTTAGTGAACCATTCTTTAGTGAATGGTTCAAGCCTACACCATGGCTTCCTCATGAGGAAGCTGCTTGAACCATTCACTAATGAGGCTATACTATATCTCCAAAACTAGACATGATACGGCAAAATGGATGTCATTTTTGGAATCGGCACCCCAAATTCATATCAAACCACCATAAAGTTTGGGGAAAAACTTTTCTGACCTTCAATTTTGTAGGCCTGTATTATTAGTGCTGTTTGTCTACATCTCCTTTGGCTGCGAACCAAAGAAAAGTTATCTCCTGAGCTCAGTCCAGGGAAGAAGATCATATATTTTTATTTATTTCAAAACATTTCCATGCCATCTTTCTTGCCTTTCAAGGCAGCTTGCAAAAAGAAAAGAAAAAAGCTAAAACTGCAATCAAAATACAGTACTAAATAAAACAGAACAAAACAATAAATTAAACAAGCAGCAAAAACCAAGCCAATATCAAAATTAAAAAGACAAAGCTAAATAATCTTGCCACCACTGCCAAACATCATCCCCTCCAAAGGCTGAATAGAAAAGCCAGGCCTTAACAAATCTCCTGATGGAGTGTAGTGTGGAGGGCAAACAGGCCTCCTGGGAAGAATAAGCCATAAGATCAGTGCCACTACTGAGAAGTCCCTGCCATGCTTTAAAAGGCAAAGGCACCTGCAGCAAGGCTTGAGATTATGACCAGAATGTATGGGGAGGCACATAGGGGAGAAGGCAGTCCTTAAGCTATCCAAGTTCCAAAATGTTTGGAGCTTTTAAAGTCATAATGAACTCTTCACATTGAGCCTGGAAACAAAATTGGTAGCCACTGCAGTTCATGTAGAATCAGAATGATGTGATCCCTTCAAGCAGCAGTTAACAACCATGTCATTATTTTGTACCAACTGAAGTTTCTGAACATTTCTCATGGGTAGCAGCCAGGTTCAGAGCATTCAGTGGCATCGCTAGGGGTGTGTGGGCCACACTGGGTGATCCACGCGGGGGGGGGGGGGTGGCATGCTAAAATTGCAGTGGTTAGTAATAACCCCACAATATTATATACCGTTGGATTGCAGAATGCAATGCAAAAAATCTGAGTGAAATATCTCCTTTCTATCAAAAGTTATAGCCAAAAACCCGAACAAAAAATGCATGGATCCCTATGGAAAGTGAAAATGAGCCGTATCATGTGTTTACTCGTGAGTAGGCGAACATGCCTTAGTCCGTCGGAAAGGGCAGGCTGAGAGGAATCCAACAACACCAGAATGGTCCTGATCCAATGAATGCAGCCCCCAAAAACATCTGAGAAGGAAGTCCCTCCCTCCAAGCAGATGAATGCATTGAGCCCTATGGAAAGCGAAACTAAGCCTCATGGTCGCATTTACTCATGAGTAAGCAAAAGTGCCTTTGCTGGTGTGGAAAATCAGGTGAAGAAGAGTGCAAGGCTACCAGAATGGTCCTGATCCTATGCACCTGCAGCTAAACAAGTGCTCCAGAAGGCAGCCTCCCCCCCCCCCCCCACTAAAAAGGATCAAAACAGAGGCTTCAGCTGATAAGGTGAACCTTTTTGAGACTTGCAAAGCCAGCTGAATCCTGACAGTGATCTGGTTTAAACAGAAGTTGTTAAATTGAACTGGGCACTGGGTAGGGCTGAAAACCTTACTGGTTTTGGAGGGGGAGGGTGTTGTTATTGCAGGCAGGCCACAGAGGAAATTCACTTGGTGGAACAGGTCTGGTTTCTGCTTATTTAATTATTTGTTTTACTTTAATTATTTATACTGATTTATTTTAATTTGCCTGATGATGTCACTTCCACCATGACATCACTTCTGGTGGGTCTTGGACTTATTGTCATTCTAAAAAGTGGGTCCCAGTGCTAAAAGTTTGAGAACTGCTGCAATAAGGTGTTAGTTGACACCCTGGGGGGAGGGGTGTGACAGCGCCAGCGACTAAAATCACAGTTTGGAGAAATAATACCATTATGTTATATATCAATCAGTGCGAAGTTTCATGCAGAATGTGTTCTCTTTGTTCTATCAAAAGGTACAGCCAAAAAACCAGTGAGGGTGGAATGATAATACATCACCACGCCCACCACTTGGGGTGTTGCTGCACCCACTCCATGGGGGGTGATGTGCTGGCATCCCACACCTGGTGATGCAAACTCTAGTGATGCCACTGAGAGCATTACAACAGTCCAGTTGGGAAATAATCAGAGCATAGACAACTGCAGCTAAAATTGGACCTCTCCAGGAAAGGCCACAGCTGGTGAACCACCATGACCAGCTGGGCCTTCAGGAGAACCCCTAGATCAAGGAGCACCTCCAAACTGCAAACCTGTTCTTTAAGAGAGGGTAAACTCATCAAAGACAGACTGAACAGAGAGAACACCATGTCAGATCAGAGACATCACAAACAGACTGACCATGTCAGACCATCTGACCATGTCAGATCAGTAAGACACTCAATTATCAGCACCTCTGTCTTGTCTGGATTCAGTATCAGTTTATTTTCCCTCATTCAATCCCACACAGACACTCAATGTTGATTCAGGGTTTCCACTGCCTCCACAGGATCAGATGAAAAAGTGAGATGGAGCTGGAAGTCATCAACGTACTGACAGCTCCACAACCCAAATCACCATCTCTCCTCTAGTGCAAGTCATCCTTTAAGGCAGCGATTTTCAACCAGTGTGCTGAGAATGATCTGCAGGTGTGCCACAGGAGTTTGGAGGAGGGTCATTTATTAGTAGAGTCATTGGGGGATGTGAGCTTCCCCAGAAGCAATGCCATGTGCTTTGTCAAAAACCTGGTGATATGCCTTAACAATTTTTGAGCCTTGTCAGTGTGCCATGAGAAGAAAAAGATTGAAAATCACTGCATTAAGGTGACCAGAGCAGTTTATGTCCAAACCCAGCATGAAGCCAGACTGAAATAGGTCTCAATCAGTTTTATCCAGAAGAAACTGAAGCTGGGACACCACCATATCCTTTAGTTCCTTGCTCCCAAAAGATATGTCTGACACAGGGCTAGAGTTGTTGGGATCAGAGGGATCCAACAATGGCTTTTTCAACAAAGGATGCACTGTTGCCTCCTTCAGCAGTGGTGGTATATCAAGAAGGCATTAATGCCCTCCATTACCCAAGTGCCTAATCCTGGCCTCACAGATCTAAATATGGAGGATGGGCAAGAGTCAAGCACCCAAGTGGTTGGCCACATGTCCTTAGGCTGAGCAAGCTGAAATGAATTAAATAAAACCTGAGAAACAGGTACTCTGGGAGCCCCCAGGCAAGCACTGCACCCTTCAAGTCTAATTTGGAATGGATGTGAAAGATTGATAAAATCTTAGCAAGCTGGTCACAGCAGGTTCCTGAGGACTTCCCTGGAGGCCGAGCTGTCAAAGGCCCCTCTGCACCCAAAATAACTCTGCTGGGCTAATGCAGTGGGGGCAGAGAAAAAAGCATCTACCCAACATATGGTGAGTGACCATCCATAGCAGACTTGCTGATAAAATGGTGCACCACTGGGTGTATCCAAGAAAGCCTTTCCTCATTGAAAACAGAATTTCACCAGTTAATTGCTGAGATACTATCACTGACTTATCAAGTAATTGTTCCAAATTTTAAAAGTCAATAATAGTATTTCCAAAGAGAGAAATAGAGAAAAGAGGAGATGCACAGGAACACTGCTTAAGCAGAATAAGGATTGTATTTAGATGATAGCACATACTTATTTTCTAAAACCAAATACAAAGACTTGGACATAATGAGAGGTAGCTTTGCCCAAGAATTTCCAGTGTTCCTTCATTAAGTCTCAAATTCTGATGGGCAGTTAGGTGCTAATAGCAATAATGATCACATGGGATAAGAGTACTGTAGAAAATGTGCTTATACTAGTTTTACATAGTGCTTTTCCTAAGCGCTCAAAGCACCTTACAAACATTTATCTTAGAGCCAGTTCATACTTTAGAGAGCAAATGTGTTATTTAAAGCTACCCCAGTATTACAGTACATGGGTGTTTCCTGCAGTGAACACAAAGAGAGTTTATCAAGCTGCCTTATACATCTAGTGCAGTATGATTTACATTCATTGACAGTGGCTCCCTAGGGATGAGTGTCTTTCCCAGCCCAACTTGGAAATGCCAGCCTGGGAAGCTTGTGCAAGCAAAGCATATGCCCTGCTAAAGCCCTTTCCTTGAAGGGAACATGAAAGACCTGCGCTGGGGAGCACATGAGCACTTAACCCCACTGTGGTTTTGAGCATTCTCATGCACCACAACTGCTATTGATATCAGACTATTGATAGTTTTGAAAAAGTTTGTTTTGAAAGTCCCTGGTCTGCTACTGACATTTAAAGGCACAAACATGCAAGCCAAACAATATGTTTAATGTCATGTCTAGTTTGCCCTCAGCTGAAACTGATGAAATGTGGGGTTTCATTTGTTAATGGGAACTTTGTGCTGTGCATGCAAATTCTCCCTGTAACTTCGTCTGTGCATACAAGAATGGAAGGAGGAGCACTTGCTACAGACGCTGGCTACATATAGATATTGAAAGAACCTCTAAGCTACCAGCAGTCATTTTTCTTTCACAGCAGTGGATCTAGAGGTGGTTAAAATGCTTTGATGTTAGATTAGACTGCATCTTTTTCAGACTACTGTCTTGCAAGCGCTTAAGGTTCACATTGGCTTGGTTTCAGACAACACCATTGTCTTGGTTTCAGGCTCCCCAAGTCCTTTCCAACCCTTGTTTGCTTGCCTTTTTAACATGCCCACCTCTGTAATAGGTTGTGAGCAGAAGGTTCTCTTGACCTTATCAGGAATCTGTTCTGTCATCAGTATACAAAAGAGGAAGGAAATAGTTGGCAAGTGATATAACAAGAGCTGCCCATGGTTGTGTACACAAGCCACAGGTGAAACAGCTTTGTCTCCTCTTAATGACAGATAAGTCTCTGAACCTGCAGTGAAAATATTTAATTGGAAACTCCCAACAAATACAGGCAAACAGTGAATTCTGTCTTTTTCCCATTAAGATGCTATTTACAATGGCTACTATGCCTTCTAGCCAGCGGATGGTTTCAGATCTGAACACAGAAAAATACACAGTGGAGATAAAGTTAATCTCATTTTTGGGAAGGAAGCCAGCTTTGGGAGGTACCTTGAAAGCAGTTATTAATAGATAATCTCCTATCTCTTTTTCACACACACCCTTCATATACAATATTCATAAAAACTGGAAAGCATGCAGCAGCCAACATGTTTAGATCCAGTTGCTCTTTTCAACAGATTTCTGATGAATAAGGGATTTCAAAGACCAGAAATTAGGCAACAAATCAACTTGTAGCTTCACTCACTTTCAGTAATATTTAGTGCATCAACAGAGTTAGAGCGGTATTAATCTAGAGCAGGGGTGCCCAAACCCCGGCCCTTGGGCCACTTGCGGCCCTCAAGGCCTCTCAATGCGGCCCTCAGGGAGCCCCCAGTCTCCAATGAGCCTCTGGCCCTCCAGAGATTTGTTGGAGCCCACACTGGCCCGACGCAACTGCTCTCAGCATGAGGGTGATTGTTTGACCTCTCATGTGAGTTGTGGGATGAGGGCTCTCTCCACTGCTTGTTGTTTCACATCTGTGATGCAGTAGCAGCAGCAAAGGAAAGGCCAGTCTTGCTTTGTGCAAGGCCTTTTATAGGCCTTGAGCTATTGCAAGACCTTCATTCATATAAGTTCATCTTTAATATATCCATTTATGTAAACTTATGGAAATTTATTCAAATTTTAAATGTAAATTAATTCTTTTTTCCCCTCCTGGCCCCCGACACAGTGTCAGAGAGACGATGTGGCCCTCCTGCCAAAAACTTTGGACACCCCTGATCTACAGAGTCAACACTGAAACCAGAAATACTGGAGAGGCTGGAGCCTTTACAGTAGGATGCAAGGGGACACAAGTCAGCACTTCTCTTCAAATGGGTCAATGGAACGATAACCAAGAGGCTTGACCCAAGATGAAGTGGTACCCAAATTCTGCCACCCACCTTTTTTTGTTCCCAGGACCCTCCCTATCAGGCCAACTTAGAAGAAGTGGCAGGCAGCAGAGGAGCAAGGGAAATAGTGGAGGCATTCCTCTCCCCAATTGCTTTTCTGGAAGGAGAGCAATTGGAATTGTGATCCATAAGCATCACAATGGTGGCTACCTTCTCCTTCAGCTTTGCTGCCATAACCTTCAGAAGTGGCATTGGAGGAGGAGGTAAGCTACTCCCTTCCTCTTCTCATTCACTCTCTCCAAGGAGAATGAGCAAGAATTGAATGGAACAGTGGTTGGGTGAAGTAACTGTGGTGGCAGCAAAACAGGAGATGCCATGGATGGGCAAGGGGTGCAGGATGCACTTGCCTGTTTGCTGTGTTCCCCAGCTTGCTGTGCTTCGCCCTGGGCCACCTTGATGACAATTAACATCACACGGGGACCGTCATTTTAGTTCTGATAATAAAAGACTGTTTGTTGAGGGATCTCTCTCATGGCATACTATGGAAGATCTCTGCCACCAAGGACAACCATTGGCAACTACAAAGGGTAGCATTAAAATAGCTCTGTTCAATGTTAAGAAACTGAACTCAGTTCTAAAAAGAAATAGAAGGCTGTTGACCTGCACATATGGGTGTGAGTGAAATCCTGGAGTGCTGCAATTAATGCAGAATATGGCAGCTCTGTGGTCTTCCATTAACACTTAGATTAATTTAGATTAACACACAAGGGTTAACATTTGCCCCTTGTACTGTTTTCCAGCTGAAAAGTGCCCCCTCCAAATTGTTGTTTGCAGCAAACAGCTGCATTGTGATCCACCATGCCTGCTCTAATGCTGGAAAGTTGGATAGAACTTAGCCATAGGTCATAGGCTAGTACAACTACAAAGACATTGATATCAATGAGAGGAGGAGGAGTGATCCAGGTGGTTCCTGCCAGTTTTACATGCTCGCAAGCCTCACTGAAATGCATGTAGGTTGCGCAGCCACAGTACAGGGCGGACTGCGATTTGACATTTAATTAAGTTTGATGCCTGGCTGAAAAAGCAGAAACTGAGTGACGAGACTGTACACAAAACATCTCTCTTCCGCTCAGAACCATCTAGTAATAACTTGTTCTCTCCCATCTTTTGCTAGAAGCAAAAGACTTTATGGTAAGAACACAGAAATTTAATCCAAGGGAAATGACTGACTCACATTAAATTAGCCCCGCAGGGCCAGTCTCAGTTTTCATTTCACCCAGTGGTGAATTTGAACTGAGTGCTTAGTTCTATCTGGAATTTTTGAGACTTCAGCTTTCCCGTAGGCTAAAATTGCACCCAGTTGCTGGAAGAGAGGGGAAGAACTGGGCTAATTTTTGTCTTTTCTTGAAAGCAAGCAAGCAAGAAAAAGACGAAGTCTCTAGAGTGGGTTATTTGAACAAAGTTTCTAACCGAGAGGTATGTAAACTGAACAGAGCAAACATCTGAGGTATTTAAGGGAAACAAATATGTCAAGGGTGTTCTTGGTGTCATATGTAGTCAGCCTGTCTATGTAGGCTTTCATTCATTGATCTGGTATGTGCCCATTAATTACACTGCACATCATAAGGCTGATCCATTTCCCTGGAAGTCGAGTCTCTTCTTGGAAAAAAAGTTCCAACCCCATTTTATTGCCTAATCTCCTCTGCTCTAGGGAACTTCCTCCTGGATGTATATGGGCACAACCACAAATAATTACACATCGTGTTGGCTGAACAATTTCCTTATACGACCGAGCTGCTGGCGTCCTTCCATCAGACTGCCCACGCTGCTGTCACTTAATTGTAAGCCTTGAGCAATTCCAACTTTGGTCATGTTCCCCATTATGAACGTCACAATTGCTTCAGCAGTTTTAACACTTCTGAAAAAAATGATCCTCTTTACAAAAGACACTCTGTCCCACAGCCCTCTTATTGTAGTTCTTTAACCTTATTCATGTCACTAGACCTTGTCTCCTCTCATCCTGTTCAGCTGTTGTGCTTTATGCTCAACCCCATATATCTTGTGCTAACAAAGAACAGATGTGTATCAGAATAAAAGTCAAGAAGTTATCCAAATATGAGAAACTAAAACTCTAGTCCAGTGGTTCTCAAACCTTCCAGCACTGGGACTCACTTTTAAAATGGCACTCTCTTGGGACCCACCCAGCTTTTCAAGACTTAAACAAGGTGATTCAGAAAGAAATGCTATTTTTATTTACTTGCAAACAGTATTTTATTTATTTGCAAAAAAACTCAATCCATTTCTTGTAATGAGGCAGTCCTAATGAATAGCCTCAAGGCTTGAGGGGCTCAGTTATGTGACCCAGCCTTCACCTGCCCTCCACTACTGGTCATTGACAGACTTGGAAAAAAAACAACACATCAGTAAAAAGACAGAAACATTTATTTCCCTTTATTTACTCAAGCTTGCAAACTGCAGGGCTCAACTCCTTGCAAACTGCAAGAGCTTAGCTGTTCGCAGGGCAATTAGCAGCTAACGCACAAACTGCAGGAGCTCAGTTCTTTGCAGGGTAGTTAGCAGCTATCTGATTTTTGAATATCCTCAGGGCTTGAGGCAATTAGTTATCTGATCTTTCCATCCCTGTGCTTTCACTGGAGGCTGTGCAGGACCCACCAGAAATTGAGTCATGACCCACCAAATAGGTCCCAACCCAAAGTTTGAGAAACACTGCTCTAGTCTAGTGGTTCCCAAATTTTTTAGCATCAGGACCCACTTTTTAAAATGACACTCTGTAGGGACCCACCTAGTTATACAAGACTAAAAAAAGTTTCAATTTACCAACTGCTCAAGCCTTTATTCTACTATGGTGATGGTGTGGAAACGCCTTCTGGTGTGTTTGGTGAGAGTTCCAAATTCATAGCAACAGGACTATTCTGGTGGGACTGCATGCTCCTCAGCCTGTCCTTTGAAGTGGACCAAGGCACATTCACCTATTCACAATTAAATGTGCACTTGCTGCTCTGTTTCGGTTTCCATAGGGTTTCCATTCAATATATATTCCTTGTCAGCTATCAGCTTGACAGTTCCGTGACCCAGCAAAAATCGGGTCGTGACCCACTGGTGAGTCCTGACCCACAGTTTGAGAACCACTGCTCATTAAAAAATCATTTTTAAAAAATGGTCTGATCCAACTTGGTACTGAGAAACTAGTCATGTGTAACAATTGGTGACATTGGCTGGAAATGTGCTTCTTCATTTGCATGAATTGCTCAGTCTTCTCCCCCATCATTGGCACCAATGCAGACTTTGCAAGTGGAGCATCAGGCTTATAGTTGTGGGTGCTGGGCACAATAAGGCACAGAGGCTTAATAGAGTGCCAGGGTGAGAAGTGGGTATGAGATCTGGATCCCTGGACAAAAGCTAGCTTCCACTGGTAGAAAAACCTCTTATGAAACACATCTGAGAATCACTGCCACAGGCAAATCTGCACAGCCAGAAAGAGAGTGAAAAATGAGAGTAATTAAGGAACAAATGTAGAGCTCCCTCTTTAGCATAATCAGCTTTAGATAAGTCCTTGCACAGCACAGGGAATCAAGCATGTGGTACTTAGAGTTCAATTCTCACCCTTTTGAAATGGCATAGTGAATCATAGATAGCAATGGGATAGCAAGGTTCCTCAATACACCTTTGCCTTTTGCAGTAAAGCAGGGTGTGCCTGCATCTCAGTGAGTGTGAGGTACATTGCTGGTACCAAAATCAAATATTTTCTATTGTAATTTATTTAAAAGATTCTTATGCCACTTTTCCATAGGTCAAAGCAGCATACAACCTTATAAAACATATTTTAAAATACTAAAAACAGCTATATAAAATACACTTCATAATAATAATTTCAAATCTGGTTCAGTGTTCATACCCACGGTGGATCTGGGGACATAGTAATAGCATGGCTGACAAAGACTCTATAGATAGGTGCTTGGCAGATCTATCCGTATGTGACAGACAGAAATGGAACCGAAGCTGTTGTACTTTAGCGATTGACAATCCCTTTCCTGAGTCCTGACACACAAATCATGAGTTCTCCCTTGACTTTGCAATCTAAAAACAGTGCTCCAGCAGGATGCTTCTATACAAAACTGTGGACACTAGAACCCATCTTTCCAGGAGGAAAACAAGAACCAGCACCGACAACATGAAAGGGCAAATATCTGAGAACTAGACCTCTGATCTAGATCACCACAACCAACCAAGCAATCAAGTAGTATTAACAAGAGAGTTAATGATCCTAGACATGGGAACTGGGCTCCTCCTAGTTGGAGTGATATACATCTATTACCCCACATCTTGGCAGACATCTTGGCCCATGGATTTGACTTTTTATTTATTGTTATTAACTGAAACTGGGTGGAGTTCAGGTAAGCAAGTGATAGATGACAGTTTCCATGTTGCAGGCCAGTGAATTATTTTTTTTTTTAATTTACATTTCTGTCCCTTACAGTTACAGAGTTAGGCTGAAGTTAGGCTTAGGCTTTAAAAATGTGTTGGCATATATTAAAGGATGGGAGACCAGGTGTCATAACAAATTCATATAGGAAGAGATTTCAGAGGCCATCTCAAATGCTTTCCAAACTGTACTTACATCGTAAGAACAAATTACAAAATAAGTGCAATTGTGCTCATCACTTCTGTTTTGGCATTCACCATGGCCAAGGCAATGAGGTGTCTCACTTATATGCAACCAAAAATAGAATTTTGAGGCAGTTCTACAGTTCACAATGTGCTGTACTTCTGATGTGGTTCCCAGTCCTGAACAGATCACCCAGCCGCATCAGCCACTGCACCGCATATGCATGTGGGTGCTTGTTTCACCCAACTCTGAAGGGGCTTCACCCAACTCTGAAGGGGCTACACTTATAAACAAAATACTTGGGAACAATGTCAGCATTTTACATAGATGAATAAGCTTCTCACTCCCACAAACTGAAAATGGTATATGATGAAAGTGAGGAGGCAAGGTAGCCAAGAAAGATGAGCCAAGAAAATGGCTAAAAGTTGCTATTAAGACTATTAAGTGGATTTGTTATATTTTGCTTTCATGTGCTTTTCAACATATATGTTGAAAATGAGAAATAAAGTAAAATTAAAAAAGAGTTGCAGATTTAAACACTTTTGATTGGAGGAAGAATAAAGATCTTGTGATGTTTTAAAGTGGCAATAAGTTTCGGATTTGTGAACTTTCTCACAAGGAGGCATAAAATCCCTTCCCTCGGTTCTATGTCCCTCCCAGTCTTGTTCTTTAATGTGGCATGTGTGCTATGAGTACACACAAACAAATTGTGTTCTCTTCCCACTGGAGCAGAAGCTGCATTGTTTCTGAAACACAATGGGTGTGTGTCTGAGTTTTCATATAACCAAGCTATTCTGTTCTGTATCCACAGAGAGAGAGAGAGAGAGAGAGAGAGAGAGAGAGAGAGAGAGAGAGAGAGAGAGATTTAAGGCCAACAGAACACTGAGAGATTTGCCTCAATTCTGGAATACCATCAGCCATCCCTTCTATCCTGATGCTTAAAAAGCAAGCAATTAATAGCGCTGCCTATCTCAGGTGCAAGAGCTTTCTTCTCAGATGCCTTTACAAGGGTCTTAAGAGGTGTGACATTAAATTGATCATAAATTTCTGGAGTTTTCACTTCTAAAAAGCAGCAGGACATGGGAGCTCAAAAATCAGTTTCTCTCCTGGAGTAAATAGCAGTTTTGGGGCCTGGTTCATATTGTGACTGTGGTGCTGAGAAAAAGGTCTACCTCCTACCCCCCCCTCTTTTCTTATGCTGCAGTCCAGATTCAGATTGGGGGCCTCTGTATCTTTTCTTTTTTCAGTTACAAAAAACCCATTTGACATCGTGTCTAGTCTGACTGTAAGTTGTTAGATCTGAGCTAAGCAGTTAAGAGAGACAGCCACACATTTGTTAGACCACAAAATAAAGGGCACACATAATTAGGGTCACACATCAAGCTCATGGACTTGTGGCACACTAAAAACCATAAAAACCTTGTGAAACTATACAGTAACAGCTCCCATAATGCTGCCTCCTTTAGTGCCAATTTATTACACAGTTGTTATCCCAGTTGTGCTTGACAGACGTTGTAGCCAATGGGTAAAGTACATTCTGCACAGCACAAGTCCAACCCAATCCAGTTCCCTGCCTCATAGATAACAATATCTTCTATAGCACTGTTGCACACAGTGTTTGACATTTGGGGAATGTGTGTTATTGGAGGTGAGACTATATAGTCAAATGGAGAGTGTTAATTAGAAATTATATACTGATAAACTTTACTTGCACTTGAGCTTCAGCAGTCTTTATCTGATAGTCTTTCATGAGATGTAACAGAAGCCACATGAATCTATGTAACCTGAAGCCAAAAAGGCCATGTAGCAGAAATCAACTCAGCAGAACTATATTACACTTATTCAGATTGCATCAGGTATCTTTCAACTGTTTCACATATCTACATAACCTGAAAGTTGATCTGACAAATCTCAACTTTATAAACCTTAATCAGCAAAAATTGAAAGACTGAGAAAACATTTCAGCCTTTCAATGATAAAAATGAAAATTGAGTACTCGTATGTTGAGATCCAAAGAGATATTTTATGTCTGCCCAAAGGTTTGCATGCACCATGGAATTTTCCAAACTTTTTTTTTACCTTTGAGCCCCTGCGTAATCAGCCATGCCGTATCATGAACTGTATTTGAAACTCTCCTTAGTTTTCAAAAGCAGCTTGCCACATAGTATGAGAGGCTGCTGTTGATGAAACATAAGTCCAAAAGGATCTGCTTCTCACTCAGGCAAGTGGGAAGCAGATCATTGTGGCATGCATTGCAGTGCAGATTATGAGTGGAAGGCACCCTGAACCCACCATCCCCTCAGACCCCTTGCAATCTGCCATTCACACAACCCACATCAGTGGGCCTCATGGATGGGTTGGCTCTGGGGGAAGGACAACAGCATTTAGCACACTACCTCAAGCATCAGGAGGTCTTGGGCTTTCCCTGGTGCATGCATGAATGTTCATCACTTTATGACTGCAGTATCAGGTGACAACTTGATGAATGAGATTCTGTAAGATGCTGTTAGGGTTGCTAGCCCTCCAGAATTGGCAGGAGTCTCCAGGAATAAATCTAGAAATGCTAGATGTGTCCTCCTGATATGATGGCTGGGATGCTGCATTCACTAATTCAAGGTGTAAAAAATACTTAGTAGTAATGAATGACTTGACTGTGTGAAGGTGCATCACAGTGATAACGGCACAGATAGAACTTGCATATCCCTTCACTGCACCTAAGATACAATGCTTTTCAATGGAGTACCTTTACACATTCAACTACCAGTCATCAAGCATACAGTACTAGTCAAGTGATATGCATGCATGCAGTCAGTCCTAAATTTACCATCTCTGCACCTGATCCAAAAGAGTTGCTCCTGATCCAGTGTTACCTGTGGGTAATTACCATGGTGGGATTTATAAGGGGATTCACTTTTTAAGTTTTGAATATCCAGCGACACAATCCTACGGTGCTGCTGTGCCAGCGCAGGCTGTTGTATTGGGATGTAATTTAGATTGCTGACATGAATTGATCAGAAACCAGAGCAAGAATCCAAAGAAAAGTGCAATGAATTTCACTTCCCTTAGCAGGCTCCTCACACACTATCCTCAAATCCAGAAGTGCAGTACTTTGATTTTATTTACTGGGGCAATGTGAACATCCCTGGAAATAAAATGGGAAGTCCCTCCTGAGACTTCTGAGTTTGATGACAATGTGCAAGGAGCACAGTATGGTTTGGGGGGTGTTTTTTGTAGTGCAGAGGTGACCCAAAATAGCATCTGGCAGCTCTTTGGGTCACACTCCCCCTGCCTTCTCCAATGATTTCCTCAGCTCTCCAATGTTCTAGCTCAGCACCCTCCACATTTTCGCTTTTTCTCTGTCCCTCTCTACCAATCCAGTAAGTGGAAGAGGATCAGTAGTCAGACTGTGTTCCTCATGACAGAGGACCTTTTTAAGGCAAGTTAGGATTATGTTCAAGTCTAACGGAATGCTTCTTTCAATGTCTAGAAAACTGACAGGCAGGAGGCAGCAGGGACGATAATTTCCGTAGATGTTTTGTTGCTCGTCGCTTAGTTGAAGTTATTTTCCACTGCTCCAGAATGAATCAGTTAGTCTACACTTACATGGTAGCTAAGGGATTTTTCCAAGCATTGCAGCATCACCATTTACAATCACAAACCTATGCATATTTACTCAGAAATGTCTTATTGGGTTCAATGGAATTTACTCCCAAGCAAGCATGCACAGGACTGCAGTTCATGCACATCCAAGTTGTGTTCATTTTTCAACTTCCAGCACTAGAAGCGCTAGAGAACCTTTTTTTTCTCCTAGCAAGCTAGGGTCACATTCATTTTTCACCTTCTAGCATGCTCACCATTTTAGCAATCTTTCCTGCATGCTCAGTATTAGAACATGGTCCCCTCCATTGTAATGATTCTGTATGGTGGACAGGATGGTGCTGTTCTAGCCACTGCATCCCTATGGCAAAGACCTCATATACTTCTGGGTTGGATGCCATTTTTTGTATAGTCTCTACACAGTTTGATTTTGAACCATGCTTCTAGCTAGAGCAGGGTGACCAGACATCCTCTTTTTCCAGGACGTGTCCTCTTTTTTATCCTCCTGTACTGGAAAAGAACTTAAATGTCCTCCTTTTCCCTGTGAATGGGCCCCTGCAGGCAGCGCATAGCCTTCTTGTAATTAATAAATTATATGTAATATGGTTTCAAATTTAATAAGTAATCTAGTGTTTAAATTAACCACATGAAATCAACACACAAGTATTTTTAGCTTTTATTTTGTCATGTCCTACATTTTTCTTGGATGTCTTACATTTTGGGGTGCCTTGTCCTCTTTTGCATTTATGACATCTGGTCACCCTGTGCTAGAGGCATGCATGCAACTTCATTTCTGGCTATTTTCAAGCCAAAAAATGAATGCAGCCCCATAATGTTGTCATGAACATCTGAACAATCAGATTATTTGACCTTCTTATTTTTGTGTTTCCCATAAAAGTCCTTGGAAATAGCAATTATGTTAGGTCCCAATGCACATCTCCTTACCATTTGAAGAACTCCAACATAAGACATCACATATCCAGCCTGTGCTGCATCCAGGCCAAAGAAATTAATAGATATGATGGAAAACATGATCAGGAACATACCTAATAACAGGAAGAGACACATTCTGTTAGGAGTCCATGTTGCCAGATAGGTGCAGGGGAACCCTTCCAGAAAATCCTGGCAATTGTATGGTAGCTGATCAGTACCAATCCCATTGAGATTATCTGGGGATATGTAAGATTGGAATCTGGGTTGGTTCAAAACGGACATGTGAAGAAAAAGTTTACTAATATGTACAGACAGAATCCCATGTTATCCTCAGCTCTGACATCTCAGCCCTCCTGGGCCTGAGGCAGCATGCTAGATGCTGTCCCCTTTACCAGGCAATGTGCCAGCCTCTCTTCCTCCCACTCATTTGGGAAAGGAGCCGAAGAGGAAGTGTGGAGGAGAGAAGGTGGGTTACAGCATCATAAATGAAAAATTTCACAGGAATTGGTTGTCAGTGTTATAGGCAATTAGAACAGGCACACATTACTTTAAGATTTGCATTGATTTCAATGACAAATATCTAGCAGGTATTCTACTATAAACCTAAAAGAAATCAGACAGGTAAGGAAATGGTTTCTCATTTTATAGGCAATCAGAAATGGCATGCACTTAGAGCATTACTTTCAAAAGAAAAGACTCCATTTTAAAGAGGGTTAAAGAGGGTTGTTACCCTGTACATGCCCGATCTCGTCTGATCTTGGAAGCTAAGCAGGGCCAGGCCTGGTTAGTACTTGGGTGGGAGACTACCGGGTGCTGTAGGCTTATACCATAGTCTTTCGAGACTGAAGGTTGCCAACCAGTTCCAAATTGAGATAGGTGACAGTGCTAACATGATTAGAGGAAAAGGCAATTTATTAACGAAAACGTAGGCTTAGCTCACTAGCATGGACCCTTTAGTGGGAACGTTTATGACAACTGTATGCAGCCTCCAGGTTTTAGAGAGAGGTAGACTACCTCTGAATCTCAGATGCAAGGGAGTGGCAACAGGATACAAGTATCTTGTTGTCTTGTGCGCTCCCAGAGGCAACTGGTGGGTCACCAGGAGATACAGGAAGCTGGACTAGATGAGCCTTTGGCCTGATCCAGAAAGGCTTTTTTATGTTCTTAATTTCAATTCAAACACAATGAAAGGTTTGATTCAGGAATAGACATTTTGCAGATGACCAAAGGGAAATGCAATTATTGCCAGGATGTTTCATGGATTGAATAACCATAATCAACAGCCCAATCCTATTGAGTCTTTTGCATCAGCGGAAGTGCTGGTGGACTGGAAGCACTCCCAGCTCACCAGCAGATCACCAACCACCTGCCAGAACATGTAAGGCAGTGGCAGGGAGGGGTGAAATGGGGTGGGGAGGGGGTATAACAGAGTTTGGGGAGGCTTTGAGGGAGGGCAGAGAAGAATGAAGGATAGGGTTGGGCCCTAAAAGCAGTAAAAGAAGCTGCCTTGTGCTAGACAACTGGTCATTCTCATCCATAACGGTGAACTCTGACATGCAGCAGCGCTCAAACTTTCCCATAGTTTCTAGTTAGAGATGCTAGGAACAGAGCCTGGGGAACTGCATGTTCTTCACCAATGAGCTATGCCCCTTCCACTTTAAATGCTTTTCAACATGAAAGTATGAGATAAGAACATAAGAACAGCCCCACTGGATCAGGCCATAGGCCCATATAGTCCAACTTCCTGTATCTCACAGCGGCCCACCTAATGCCCCAGGGAGCACACCAGATAACAAGAGACCTGCATCCTGGTGCCCTCCCTTGCATCTGGCATTCTGACATAGCCCATTTCTAAAATCAGGAGGTTTTACATACACATCATGGCTTGTAACCCGTCATGGATTTTTCCTCCAGAAACTTGTCCAATCCCCTTTTAAAGGTGTCCAGGCCAGATGCCATCACCACATTCTTTTGAAACCTGAACACCTAACCAAAGATCTTAGGCACTGGTAAAACTGTGACCTTCATGCACTTTTCTTACTCACTTTAACCCAACATTCCAAACGCAGCAGTTCTTATTTGTCTGCAGCAAAATAAAGTTGACCCAAAGATGCCTTGTGCAAGTGGAAAGCCAGTCTCCTAAGTTCTGCTGATTACCGACTTTCACTGCTGATCTGCAGGATAAAATTTTCAGGGGAAAGGCGACTGCATGGGAAGGAAGAGAAGGTGTCCAGTGGCACAAGCAGATTTCTACTTGGGCTATTTTAGATAGAGCCCACTATTTCCACATACAGAAAAATAAGTGGTATTTTATGTTATTGGGCAGTTAATCTATGCAGGTGTGGTGTCAAAAGTAAACCAAGTTTAGCACTGGCTGAAGGTCCATGTTCATGAGAAAGCCCATCTGGCCAGGCTGATCCCCAAACCCTTAGTATTAGTAGCAGCAGTAAGACCCACGACATCATTAACGTGTGGGTGGAGAGGCCATGGGGAGTCCAATGCACAGTTTTGCTCTATGACCCCCAGCAACCAGGTGCTGGCACAGAATCTATGAATTGAAGCTACCAACACTTCCAATCCACCCCATGGTTTCATGCAGAGCAACAATATCCCAGAACCACTTTCTAAGGCCTGCCTGCAAGAAAGGATCAGAACCACCATGAAATGGTGCCCCCCAATTCCATCTTAGCTAGGAAGCTCAGAAGGATATGATGGCTGCTTATATCAAATGCTGCTGAGAGGCCCAAGAGAATCAACAAGTTTCTGTTCTTCTGTCCACCTCCTGGCATAGGTCATCCCACTGAGTTCATAGGTGCATTTACTTAGGGCAGTTCAAAATTGGGCCAGAAGCTAAACTGGAAAGGATCTAAATAATCAGTTGTATTCAAGAAGTTCTTGGTGTTTCGTCTGTGTTAATGTTTCATGCTCAGCAGGTCCTTGTTTTATAAAATTACATTGTTTAGAGTATACCATAGATGAGAGGCCTGTGCCTGTATACATTACAACCTTGCTTATATTCTAAATAAAGTCAGTGCTATAATTTAGGTCTCATATATATGTCCATTGCAAGAAATAATTATAAGGTTGGAGCAGTGAGATGAACATAATGAGAACATTAATGTGAAGGTTATCCTTCCAGCACAGAGATATGAATAAGTGGCAAACAGCCAAATCACCTAAGGCTGTAATTTCATCCCTTCTTTCAGTCTCAGGAGGTTGGGTTAGCACTGGGGTGAGAATTCCACCAAAGACAGGTATGTTCAGGAAAGGAACAGTGCAAGAAGAAGCAAGACTTAAGTCATACTTTTACATTCAGGAGAGCACAGGAGAGCTTGTGGCTGCAAAATTAGTATTTTCACAAAGATAATTTACTGTGAAAGTATAACCATTTGGTAAACTAATGGCCCACTCTTATCTGGGTCTTGAGAAGACAGAACTTGTCCTCCATCATTGCAAGGCCTGACCCACTAGCACAGTAACTGCTGCCAAGCCTCCACCAGAGTAGATAGGTTATTAAAGGGGCATTCCAGGGGAAGATCAGGGCAGGGATTGGGCTTGGCCAGGGGTGTGCCACGAGCAGGCTTGGGGTGAATATTGGCAGCAACAGTGGTGCCAATATTATATGCCCCTGGTCCAGGCTCAACACATCCTGTTGGTCTCAGTAGAGGGGAGCCACCCACAGCTCATTCTGCTCCATGTAAGGGTTGAGCCACAAACCACTCTCTCCCACAAGAGATGAGCAACAGCCTGCCAGCCTCCCACCAACTTTAGGAGTGCTAGAGACAACCTGTATTGCAGGCAGAGCCCCCCGAAAGCCCCCGAGCCAGCCAAGAGACTGTTCAGCTCAGGGGCGCCAGGAGGGACTCACCACCTGCCCCATGCAATGCTCACCTCCAACCTTGAACTATATGCTACTTGAGCATCATTGTATCTGCTTGCACATGCTGTTGGAGAAGGACTGACATATGCTATCTTTCTGTTTTATTCTCTTCTCCTTCACCCCTAACATGACATTGCCTTGTATGTCACCTTGTGGTGATTTGTGCCCCATTGCTGTAAAGCATGCCTAGAACAAACCCATCCAAAAGCCAAACATGCCAGCGACGACCATGGAGACCACCCACAGAAGACTCCCCGGACCTTGGATCCACGACAGGAGGCTGCCATCAGCGGAAGGAGCAGGGTCACGTGCTGGTAAGACTGGGCATGTCCCAGGGTGCACAGCTGGTCACGTGCAAGGTGAGACTGGGCACGTCCCGCTCTCTAGTGATGTATGAACTCTAAACCCATCATGTTTAGAGTGTGCCCCAAGCGGTGTGCCCCAAGGATCTGTCCTGGGACCGGTGCTTTTCAACCTCTTCATAAATGACCTGGAGACAGGGTTGAGCAGTGAAGTGGCTAAGTTTGCAGACGACACCAAACTTTTCCGAGTGGTAAAGACCAGAAGTGATTGTGAGGAGCTCCAGAAGGATCTCTCCAGACTGGCAGAATGGGCAGCAAAATGGCAGATGCGCTTCAATGTCAGTAAGTGTAAAGTCATGCACATTGGGGCAAAAAATCAAAACTTTAGATATAGGCTGATGGGGTCTGAGCTGTCTGTGACAGATCAGGAGAGAGATCTTGGGGTGGTGGTGGACAGGTCGATGAAAGTGTCGACCCAATGTGCGGCGGCAGTGAAGAAGGCCAATTCTATGCTTGGGATCATTAGGAAGGGTATTGAGAACAAAACGGTTAGTATTATAATGCCGTTGTACAAATCGATGGTAAGGCCACACCTGGAGTATTGTGTCCAGTTCTGGTCGCCGCATCTCAAAAAAGACATAGTGGAAATGGAAAAGGTGCAAAAGAGAGCGACTAAGATGATTACGGGGCTGGGGCACCTTCCTTATAAGGAAAGGCTACGGCGTTTGGGCCTCTTCAGCCTAGAAAAGAGACGCTTGAGGGGGGACATGATTGAGACATACAAAATTATGCAGGGGATGGACAGAGTGGATAGGGAGATGCTCTTTACACTCTCACATAATACCAGAACCAGGGGACATCCACTAAAATTGAGTGTTGGGCGGGTTAGGACAGACAAAAGAAAATATTTCTTTACTCAGCGTGTGGTCGGTCTGTGGAACTCCTTGCCACAGGATGTGGTGCTGGCGTCTAGCCTAGACGCCTTTAAAAGGGGATTGGACGAGTTTCTGGAGGAAAAATCCATTATGGGGTACAAGCCATGATAATAATAATAATAATAATAATAATAATAATAATAATAATAATAATAATAATAATAATAATAATAATAATAATAATAATAATAATAAAACTTTATTTATATCCCGCCCTTCTCCCTAATGGGACCCAGGGCGGCTAACAACATATTAAAAACAATAGAATTTAAAAAACATTAATACAAACAGATAAAAACATTTAAAAACACACTACAGGGCCATAAAAACAGTAGTCAGATTAAAAGAGTAAAAGAGCAGATCACCGAGGAATCAAGCCTGTAAAACTAAAAGATGTATAAAAAGTTAAGAAGGCCAGAAATCAGAAGGCTTGTTTAAACAACAGTGTTTTCAGGCCTCGCCGAAAGCTCTCAAGAGAGGGAGCCATTCTCAAGTCAAGGGGAAGGGAGTTCCATAATGTTGGTGCCACTACCGAGAAGGCCCTATTTCTTGCAGCCACCCCCCAGACCTCCTTGGGTGGCGGCACTTGCAAAAAGGCCTTCTCTGATGACCTGAGATGGCGAGCCGGATTGTACGGGAGTAGGTGGTCTCTAAGATATCCTGGCCCAGAGCAGTATAGGGCTTTAAAGGTCAAAACCAGCACCTTGAATTGGGCCCGGAAACGAATGGGCAGCCAATGCAGCCCCCGGAGAAGCGGGCTGACAGAGTCAAACCGCCTGGCTCCGGTGCCCACACGGGCCGCCGCATTCTGTACTAATTGTAGTTTCCGAACCGTCTTCAGGGGCAGCCCCACATAGAGCGCGTTACAGTAATCTAACCTCGATGTCACCGTGGCATGGATCACCGTGGCCAGGTCTGCACGATCCAAGTACGGTCGCAGCTGGCGCACCAGCCGAAGCTGAGCAAAGGCCCCCCTAGCCACAGCCGCCACCTGGGAATCCAGGAGCAGCTGCGAATCCAGGAGGACCCCCAAGCTGCGAACCTGCTCCTTCAGAGGGAGTGCAACCCCATTCAGAGCAAGTTGAGAATCCAGCACCTGCATCGAGGATTTCCGAACCAGGAGAGCCTCTGTCTTATCCGGATGTGTATGCGCAACCTCCTGATTTTAGGAATGGGTTAAGTCAGAATGCCAGATGTAGGGGAGAGCACCAGGATGAGGTCTCTTGTTATCTGGTGCTCCCTGGGGCATTTGGTGGGCCGCTGTGAGATACAGGAAGCTGGACTAGATGGGCCTATGGCCTGATCCAGTGGGGCTGTTCTTATGTTCTTATGTTCTTATGTGTAATGTGTAATTTCCTGAAATGGACTTTCATACTATGCCTGAATGGTCTGTGCTAATGATCACCAATATTCTCCCAATGTAGGTAACCGTGTTTCAGGACCTCATATTTTCTACTTGGTTGTTCTTCTTTGTTTGTAAATGTGAAATTTTCTCTAATAAAAAGTTTATCTGTTCTTATCAGACAGGTTCCTGCACCATGATCAGCTGCATACTGTTTCAGCATTCTTTAATCTCTTAATGGCATAGACACTAGGGTGATTCTCTGAACCCACTGGGAGGTGTCATTTGTGTGATCCAGTTTTTTGACATGTATGACCCACAGCTACTGAGATTCCTACGATGGCAGAAGCTCAAAAAGATTATGATTCTCATGGTGTTCCCATATACTTTCAAAGTAATAGCAGGGTGGTTGACCATCATGTGTGTACTGACCCATGACTTAAACTAGCATTAACAAGCATTACATTTGCAGCCTTAACAAATACACTTCCTGCTGCAATTGAACCATGAAGTCTTTCAGCAATCCATTTAAAAAACATCATATCTGAATGGAGATCTTGCTGTGTAAAATGTCACTGCACTCACCTGAAGGAAGTCCAGAAAGTAGCTTGATTAAAAGAGTCTCCATGATTCCCGGAAGCTTCAAGAGACGCATGATTTCTTTGAGGCTAAAGACACTGCGGGATTGGGATATGCCTAAAAAACAGGAAGTGGCTTAATTCCACTGGCAAGGTAGGCTACCAAACACAGAAGAAAAACGTTACCTGATGTCCACAGTCCATTTTCTTTAGCCTTCTCTTCAGCACAGGTACCCCCCACCCCAACCCCTTAAAACATGAGTGTGGTGAATATGCAACAGAACTGTGTTCCAGATTTACAGTAAGGCATTTAAAAATACAGTGATGTGCCTAAATGGCTCATTAAGAACATAAGAACAGCCCCGCTGGATCAGTCCAGCTTCCTGTATCTCACATTGCCTGCTCCCTGGACGTTCAGTAGACTACAGGAAAACAAATTACAGCAAAAGAATGTCAAAGTGTATGCGTGCCATAGCATGCATCATTTATTTATTTATAAATGCCTACCTTTCAAACAGGTTTTCAAAGGCAGCCCACCATCTTGTAATCGGCTTTGCTTCAGGCGATGGTGGGAGCATCATAATAAAGTAGTGGGAGCCATTTTATTAAACTAAGATTTCTGATATTGAAATCATTAAATACAGTTTTATCTGACTTCCTTCATAGGAGCTCAGAGCAGCATACATGGCTCTCCACCCTTTAATCTTCACAACAGCCCTGTGAGGGAGGTACTATATTTGTGTCCTGGACATTTGTGTCCTGGTCAAATGTGTCGCAGTGTCTTTGGCATCCCTGGACATTTGCATCTGGTTTTTTTTTGCTTCCCAGTCATTTGCATTCCACTATAACTGGGCAACAAACCCCATGTTATATATCCTAAGCTTCTATCCCAGCCCTATCTCTAACTCCAACTTTACTTCTGTATTTTAAAAATAAAAAATTACATTACATACATATGCGATACATATATTGGGACACAAATGACCGGGATATAAAAATAATGAACACAAATGGGGCACATTTGAACAGTACACAGTTGTCTAGGTTGCAATGGTCTTGTCACTCTATGAGGGAAACTAGACTGAAAGAGATAGTGACTTGAAAGCTTGGTCACGTTCAACTCACAGACATGACCCCAATTCTTTTTAACTCCCTCTTTAATGTTTACACGCTGCAATCCACCTGACTCCCTGTTTCCATTAGAACAGCCAGAAACAGTGAACACTCACTCTGTGATTCAGCATGTCCTTTTATTTGTGGCTTTGTATGAGCAGGAATAAAGATGAGGGCGATCACAGCACATATAAGACTCCCAGTCATAGCAATATAGCAAGGAAAGTAAATACTGTAAAGAGGAAAAAAGGGAGACATAACCATTATGGACACTGAATGATGTGAATAATATGAGGTTGAGGCTTAGAGATCTTGAGTGCAAAATGTGAAAAGTTATTATATTATTATTATTAACAGTATTTATATACCGCTTTTCAACTAAAAGTTCACAAAGCAGTTTACAGAGAAAAATCAAATAACGAAATGGCTCCCTGTCCCAAAAGGGCTCACAATCTAAAAAGATGCAAAATGAATACTAGCAGACAGCCACTAGAACAGATAGTGCTGGGGTGAGGTGGGCCAGTTACTCTCCCCCTGCTAAAAAAAAAAAAAATTTGTTTGATAATACAAAAAAAAGTTTGAAAATAGGGTAAAGGCAATTGAACCTAGCTGTATTTGCTGGCATGTCCCTTTAGCTGTCCAAGATGGAAGACAGTTTGCTGATTACTCAAGCCACATTCTACCATCTTGCACACATCAAATACTCTGAAAAGTTCTCATCTCTGCCATGACTCAAACATGCACCTGACTTGATCTTAACAGGCAGATCTTAACCATTCTATTGTTGATAAAAACTTCAGTGAAGCACATTTATTTTTGTGCTTTATATTAAATGGATCTGTGCAAAGCAAACTGTGAAAAAGTAAACATGAATGATAAAAAGCAGGAAGGAATTCCCATAGCTTTCTTCTGCCATTCCCAAGAACTATCATTGCAAGTTCTAAAACAGAAGGCCTTGGGAAACCAGAGTCTCTTCTCATGTCATAAAGTCTTCTTTCTTCATGGATGGATAATGGTGCTCTCCGCAATTTTAATTTCAGTCTGTGAGCGTTCTCCTTAAAAGGCAGAAATTAAAACTGGATACAAAAAAAGTAATGCCTATCAAGAGCAGAGCATAATAGTGGGCTCAGGGCTGACCCAAGACCTTCTGATGCCTGAGGCAGCATGCCAAATGCTTTCTCCTTACCCAATGCTATCCCAACCTCTGCTCCTCTCACTCTCCAATGTCTTAGCTCAGCACTCTCTTCCCTTCAATTTCTTCTTCCTCTCCGTCCCCCTCTTTTCCAATCAAGGAAATGGAAGAAGAGAAAAGGGCAGCGGAGGAAAATTAGGTGATGGGCACACGGGCAGCCCAATCCTGAGCTGCCTGGGGTGCCCCGGCTCGGTGGTACCGACTGCCGCCAGATCCTGCGTGCCCCAGGCTAATGCAGGAGGCACCTCAGGAGAAGGGAACTTTCATCCCCTTCCCCTGGGTAAGGTAAGCAGCCCCGCAATGGGGCTACTTACTTTACCGTAAAGTAAAGGCGCTCGTGTAGGGTGCTGAGCCCTCCACGACTGCCTTGGATCCTGCAGAGCTCTGCGGACCCGCCTCTCTCCCTCTCCCAGCACGCCTCCCACCCACCCCCTCTCCGCATCACGCCTCTGCGTCACACCTCCCCCTGCCCTCTCTCTGCCCCCCGCCAGCGTCCCCCATCCCCGGAACGCCTCCTCCCCATCCTCGCCCTGCCCCCCCTTACCGTGCCACGGCTCAGCAGTCCATGAGACTGCAGAGCTGCAGAGGCTGAGCGACCGCCCCACACTAGCCCAGCACTAGCTGGCGCTGAGCTAGCAAGGGGCGGAGCCCGGTGGAGAGGCTCATAAACGTGCCTTATGGCACATTTGCGACAGTGCTCAGTGGCACGAAGCCGTGCCCCAAGCATAGGATTGGGCTCTGAGGCAGCTGCTTCAGTTGACCTCATGGATGGGCTGGTCCCAAGTGGGCTATTATTTCTCTGGTTTTGGATGAAATTTTTCTATGAATGTAGCCTGTACAGGAATTTGCCTTATAGGTGGATGGATAGGGACAGGAGGAGAGTATCACATGGCTTACATATATTTAGATTATATAATTCATTACACCCAATAAGAGGTTTTCATTTTCATTTCATTTCATTCACCTTTATTGGCCTATGAGACATACAAACAAACAAAGAGTAAGAATAAATAGTACAAAAGGTTACATGAGCATTACGCCCATAAGAAGTTTTCAGCATTGTTAGGATCTAACCAGTTTCTCCCCATTATCAATTTTTTTAATTTGGATTTTCTTTCCAGAGTATAACATCTTGCATTTGTTATTGTCAAAAGTGAATGTTCCAGCTTAGCAAAGTCATGCAAGAATATTCAGCATTTGTATCATGTTTTCTGAACATCTCACCTGCATTATTTTATCCTGTAAGATAAGCACTAAACTCCCTGTATTGCAGCTGGGGAGCCAAAGCTAACAGGGAGTGGCTTGCCTCATGCATTCATGACAGGTGATATTCAATCCAGGGAAGTACCAGTTCACAGCTCAGTCTTCTAGCCATTATATTGCACACTAAGTGGCCCTAATCACAAGAAAGACCTCTTCCTGGGTGCAGTGTTAGTTTATGCAGACAAATGCTGTACACACACCTAAGGGTGCAGCAACACTTTGAAGCATGTCGGCACAGGGGCAGGGCTGCCTGAGCATGCTCCCCTGAACATGCTTCCATGTACCCAGAAAAAAGAAGTCTGTCTAGACCTCACTTGTCTTACTTGAAATGTGAAGCTCAGGTAACAAGCCACACCCAGATTTCATTCTGCCTAGTTAGCAGTTGCCCGGTTATTCTTAAGAACCTGAAATGATCTTGAAGAATTCCCCAATTCTTGGCCAAATGAAACCGGAGAAATGACAATTCGATATTCTTCCTGCAACCATCAATTTGAATTTGATCAATTTGAATTAGTGTGGAAAGCTGTCCTATTCTGAGCATCCCTGACTGACTTTTAACAAACCCTGCCTCTTTTCAGTGGAATACAGATTGGTCCCCATCACAAAGGAAGGTCACCACTCCATTCTGTCCAATCCTGAAGATTTAAAAAAAGAAATGGGATGGGTGGCTTCTGTGGGGTTTAGGAGTCCTCCATTACTCACGCTCTCCAGAAAGGTGGGTCCACAATCTTTGAAGCGAGCCTACATCTCAAGCAGCCTCCTTTTAATGGGGCTTCAAATTTTTCTGCAAGGGTAGAGGATTCCAAGCACTCCAATCCTTCTAAAGGGATAACTTCTCTGATGTCTTTGCCAAAGGCCTCTCAGCTTTGCATCCTTCCCTTCTGTCATCACAAGTGAGGAATAAGTATTGTAAGGGACAGCACTGTCCTTCTGCATGTGCTCTGTTGGGATGAGGTTGATTGCGTAACCTGTTCAAGGGAGATGAGGCTGAACAATTGTACCTAGTCTATTGGTGCTGGGTTGGGGCCTGTATTCTGCAAGGAATGTTTGGTTGTCTCCTCAATGGAGTGTCTATTTTGGAACCTTTGTCTGGCAGTGTCTTTGGGGAGGGGGGATTCAGCTTACTGAGTGGCAGGTGACCAGGCAGACCAGGGGAGCCCATCTCATTGAATGCACCTGGACAGCTCCTTCTCTCTATGTGCTCTGAGAGCTGGATGGGAGAGAGGTGAACAGGATACAGAGAGACTAAAAACTATATGGCCAGTAAATTCCTTGAAATAGCTTGTCATGAATTTTCATAACATACATTCAACAGCCCAATTCTACTGGGTGCTACTACTGTCAGAACTCGCGATAGCACCTTTATGGCTGTCGTAAACAGTGAACTGACAACGTGTGAAACTGTGCGCTTCCGGAACACTGCCAGAGAGGCTGAAGTGGCCCCACACACAGTGACAGGGCAAGGAAGGCCCACCAACACAGGTAAGTTAGCAGGGAGGGTGGGGCGGGGAGGGCACAACAGGGAAGAATGGGGGTGGGTGGTAAGTGCTGACACAGGTCTGAGAAGAACCATTGGCAGTCAGCAGGTTTACAAAGGGATAAGGGCAAATATTTTCCCTTTCTCCTCCCAAGCCTCCAGATCTCTCTCCCCATCACCATAACGTACAGAACAGCCTGTTGTGATGCAGCTGCATGCTATGGCAAGGGAAAGGATAGGGCTCTGTGTCTTGAGCCCTGCTTGGTACTAACTCCAGATCCAAGCAGTGAAGAAGACATCTGCTTACAAAATCTTGTGTTCTGTTACTTTTTATAATAACCTTTGTAAATAAAAAGGTTATTTTATAAAAATGAAAAGGTTATTTTTTATATAACCTTTATAAAAAACCTTTGTAATAACCTTTGTAAAAAACATCCTTTAATTAACATGTTCTATAAACATATCAGGGATTGCACCCATATTTCATGAAAGAGATGACTTCAGACTGATTTTGGAACCATGATTGGTTACATGCCTTCTTGAAAAGGTATCATGCCCCAAATAGCTCTCCATGGCTTGCATTCATTTTGGAGTGTCCAGAGTTACATATGTCTCAAGTGGTGACAGCTAGGGAAAAATAATCCTTATGAGCTGATTAAAATAACATTCAGATTTGGAATGGGGCTTTACTCCAGTGTAAATGCACTAGGGAATTTAAAAGCAGTAAAAATGGAGGTTAAAGGTCCATACATGAAGTTTATAAATGTACTTTTAAGGTTTAGATAAAATAAACAGATGAATTTGCTATTTCTACAATTCTTCCAGTCACAGGATAAGTTCTGTTACAGAATCAGCCATGCCAAAGTCAGAAGCCTCAAATGTTGTCTTAAAATAGATAATGTTGCCTAAACTGAACTGCGCTATTTATTGTAGAAACAAGGTAGTTAAGGTTTTCGGTGTACACAACTGAAGGACTTCAAAAGCCAAAATAATCAGAAATACTGCTGGAGATAGCAATCTGAACAGCAGATTATTGGATGATTAGACCAGCCTCTAAAAACAAGCTGAAATAGTTCAATGAACTACCATCTACTGGGTTGGGGTCAACCAAGCCAATGTTCCCTTGATATCTTAAACCACAAAATCAATGTATTTATTGCAAAAGTTAATGATTTGGCATTGTACTTCTTTCTGTTTGCATGCTTCAAAATGGAGTGGAGAGACAGCTGGAGGAAAAATCCATTACGGGGTACAAGCCATGATGTGTATGCGCAACCTCCTGATTTTAGAAATGGGCTATGTCAGAATGCCAGATGCAAGGGAGGGCACCAGGATGAGGTCTCTTATTATCTGGTGTGCTCCCTGGGGCATTTGGTGGGCCGCTGTGAGATACAGGAAGCTGGACTAGATGGGCCTATGGCCTGATCCAGTGGGGCTCTTCTTATGTTCTTATGAGGCAGATAGTGAAATCTGAGTCTAGATTTTGATTTTCAGGTCCATGGGGCTCTGGGTGCCTACAGAACGGATTACATAAACTTTCTTTTGTTTCAGTGTTGTGGACCCTGATTACCAGGGCAGGAATAGACAGCACAGACAACCTCAAGACAACATAGTTTCCTCCTTTGCTTTCTTTATAATTGGTTGAAAAAATAAAACAGAGGCACCGAGTTCAAAGGACCTTACAACAGTTCTGATGAGGAGAAGAAATGAACACTAATCATGTTAGAGGTGAAATGAACTATCCTCAAAATTCAGAACTCCATAAAATGTAAAATTTTGATTTTTTTTTTAACATTTCCAAAGTTTGAGGTCTAAATGTGAGAGATGATTTTTAATGAGAGCCCAATCCTATGCATGTCTACTCAGAAGTCTCATTATAGTCAATGGGGCTTAATCCCAGGTAACTGGATAAGATTGCAGCCTGAATTTGAAAGACACTAACATAGCCTGCCATATTCAATACCTTATTCTGCACACTGCCCATGCATTGGGAAAGGTGGCAAATCCTACCATACAGGTGGGAAGAAAGGCGAAAGAAAGGGTGTCACTGATATTCTCTGATTCTGTCCAGTGGCTATTCTCCCAACCATTTCTTATGCAGACAAGCCTAGAACTAGTTAAAATTGCTCAAGGAGATGTCAGGAAAAAAATGGCAAAATATTTGCTTTTTCTTGCTAAATTTACTGAATCTTTAGCAGTTTGTTGGCCAGTCCTTGAATGCACTGAGGTTTGTTACATTCCATTCATCCATGGTCATGTTGACACATATTTTGCTCTGTATATTGAGCGAAAGTTAATATTGACAGCTTTTCAAAGCTTTCTACTGGTAGATTATATGTGCTGTCAGTGGTACAAAAAAACCATGACTGATGACTGTTGGTAGGTTTGGAATGATTGTTTTGGAGATTATATAGGTAAAGGCGTAAGTGTTAAGCTTAACAAGAGTGATTATGGACATACCAGAGAGCCTCTTTACATTTGAATATTTGACCTTCTGCACTGCCACTTAACATTGTCAAAATCATCCTGGCTGGCACATTCTTCTCATACTCCTGCGTATATGAGAGAGAGAATTTACTTGGATGATTGGAAAGATACAAGGATCAGAATTAAGCTGATGTTATTGGCACTGCATCTGATTTTGACCCTTATGAAGAAAGCCATCGTGAGCAACAATCACACAGAATAGTAATCATGGAATGACCACCCTACTGTTCTGAATTTAAGTGTTTCCTAAATGGTGAACTCACCATTTGACCTCTCACCAGGCTTTCTGCAGTAGCTATTTTGTGATAGTGGCATGGGATTTATCTGTGATCACTGCACATGTAGAAAGTATCCTCTGAAAGGAAGATTCTGTGCAGTAGCAGAGGGGTAACTTTGGCCTAAATGTGTCCCATGAAATCCTATTCTTGAAAAGGAAAAGCAGCAGCAGCAGCAGCTCTCCTCCCAACCAACAAGGAAAACAGGGAGCCTGTTTTGGAGCTCTCACAAAAGCTTCCATTAACACGGAAATGATCTGAACAATGAAATCTACAGACTCACTGTACAATCCCGTGAGGGACTTATGCTGAGAGAACTAGTGTTTTGGCATTGTAAAGTCCTTTATGACTGTTGAAAAATGTGACCTGCTGTTTAGCACAGCTGGATGGCTGTAAGCAGCAAACTGCCATGGCTGTGCACCAGCAGTCTATCCACTACTTCTGGTAAGTCAATGCAGGGGGAGAGAGACAGGCAGGGTGGGTGAAATGGGATGGAGAGGGGGAGGAAAGGGAGGGAGACTGGGGTAGGGAGATGGGTGGATTGAGGCCAGGAAGGGGGCAGTATTGGCAGCAATGGCACCACCAATATCCTGTCTCTCTTCCCTGACCCCAGTTCACATGGATTGCCAACAAAGTACTTGGTGCTGGTCCAAGCTTAGAGGGCTTACCACAGAGCAAGGAAATAAATGTTCCCTTACTCAAGGAGAGCTTCAAGGCTCAAAACTCACCTGCACCCCTTTGGAGTGGTAGAATTGGTGCACGGGGAGTTTGGTCATATTGGGCTGCCCCTGATGTTCATTAGGGTTGTCACCTTTAATTGGTCTAATTGGCAGATGAAAATACAGCAGTTAATGTTTTAATTGTTGGGGGGGGATTCAATTTTTATTGATAAAGACATATTTTAACTAATGGAACCACAGCTTAAAATAAAATGTATCTAAATTTTGAGAATAGTTTGGTTCTGCTATCTTACTGTAACAGAAAATGAAAAAGAAATACAGAACTGGCTACCCCTCAAAAAATCCCCTGTATTGATATTATACAAATATGTTTCAAGTTAATTAATTGCTTAAAAAGGTGACCCCAAAAAATAAAATCTTGAATCAGTTGACAGTTGATTATAGAAAAATAATTGATGGAGTTCCAATTACCCCTATATTCATTCCACAACTTGAAGAGTGAAAAACCTGTGTCAATACCACCTCTTTCTCCCAAGTATTTTTAGAGAGTAATGAGAAGTTTCCAGAAAGACTGGAGAAGATTACGATAATCATAATGTCAAATCACTGAAGTTGCAGGTGGATGCAACCCACTTGCCCTTGGAATTATCCAATAATTACATGATGAGAGACTTGCACATGTTACACAGCATTCTGTATATTTAAGGAATATCAACTGTGAAGTTCCATCCTGTTTATGTATAGCTTGGGCAGGGACATTGCCTCACAACACCGACTGACATTTTTGAAATCCTCTCAAAGGATAAACTGCAGTGTCTGAGTCAGAGGCTCTGCAACGTAAGCTGGACACGTTACGCAAAGGCATAAGCCCAGTGGAGACTGACTCAAGTGGAAGACTTTTAAGCAGACACATACAACCCATTTTGTTGTGCGTACAAACCAATGAATCTCAGATAGTCTGCCATAAACATTTATACTGCCGAATTTGCTTTGCATTCTGCAACTATTCATTGTGTATCATCCACTGGACACAACATGACTAAGAGCCAAATCCTACTGATGGGATGTAAAGCACTTTTGACATCATGCGAGTAAGCAGCGCCAATGGGCTGGACTGAGCCATACTGCAGGATCTGCATCCCAACCAACAGCCACCAAGTCATGTAAGTGCTGCACCAGGCATCAGGGGTGGGGAGGGTGGAATGGAGGTGGGGAGGGAAGGCAGTTAAGGTCTGGAAGGGGGTGGGGATTGCAAAGGAGGCCTCCGCTGAATCCTAATCCCTATCTTGAGCCTGAAAGCCCTACACAGGGCTACTTGGTTCTGCACTAGTGATTTAGCTGGTACAGCTCCAAGTCGCCCTACTGAGCGGGCTGGGGTTCTACATGGGGTAAGAGAACAAATGTTCCCTTACCCCAAGAAGAACTCCAACCTGCTCAACTGCAGCTCTGGAAACAGTGTGAGTCCAGTGGCCCCGCTGTGCCCAGGCTGCATAGGATCGGGCTGTAAATGTGGCTCCTCTGGTGATCTCAGACAAACTCAAACACAGAACCTTCAGCTTCATCTGTACAGTAGTCACAGGGTACCAATAAAATAAAAACCACTGCTGTATGGAAGATATCTATTTTCCACCTCATACAAAGGCCACATCCATAAGAGTCTGAAAATTACAACACATTTTAAAATTAAGCAGAAGTTGTTTAATGATATAATAATACTATTTACGATGTCTTGTTGTGGTGCTCTTAAGGTTCCTGATCCAGGAACCCAAGATGCTGAAAGTGACCCATCAGGGCATTTTTCTACTGCCACCAGTCAACTTACCAGGACTCTGTTGTCCACCTGGAGGGAATAAGAATGCTTCCCTTCCAAGTTCTCAACCCCAGAGTTTGGCTCACCCTCCATTAACCTGGCAGTCCACCAGAACTTAAAATAGCAAAATCTATGCAGCTCTTTCAACAAAACTGGGTTTATTTACAAGGACAACTTTGGTAGCAATATTTTTCTCAGTCAGAAGTGGTTGTTGGCAACCTTCAGTCTCGAGAGACTATGGTATCGCGCTCTGAAAGGTGGTTCTGGCACAGCGTCTAGTGTGGCTGAAAAGGCCAATCCGGGAGTGACAATCCCTTCCACACCGGGAGCAAGTACAGTCTGTCCCTGGTCTGTCTCCCTGGCTATGGGCCTTCCTTCTTTGCCTCTTTGCCTCAGTCTGTTGGCCAAGTGTCTCTTCAAACTGGGAAAGGCCATGCTGCACAGCCTGCCTCCAAGCGGGCCGCTCAGAGGCCAGGGTTTCCCACTTGTTGAGGTCCACTCCTAAGGCCTTCAGATCCCTCTTGCAGATGTCCTTGTATCGCAGCTGTGGTCTACCTGTAGGGCGCTTTCCTGGCACGAGTTCTCCATAGAGGAGATCCTTTGGGAGAAGTGGTACAGTTCAGTGATTTACTTCTATTCCAACTAACTCCCCACACATAATGGTTAGGAGTTTGTTCCTAGATACCCTTTAGGGCTGCTTAACTCAACCCCCTTTCAGTTACTCCTTTTGGAGATGATTTTAAGCAAAACGGTCCTCCCTGTTCTTTTTTAACATAAAGGTTCTGGAGGGAAACTCTTAGATAGGATTTCTGACCATTCTGTAACCTTACCCATAACACCTGCTCTGCAAAGAATTGCAGGTTTGTCTCAGTCCACCAATATAATAACTATGTTTAGGTGGAAAACAAATCTGCATGCACAGGGAACAGCAGACTTTTGGAAGAAAGTTGTTGAAGCTATTAATTTCACCAAAAAAAAAACTGGTTTTGACCCTTGAACTCTTCTATGGCTTCAAACTATGCTGATCTTCTCTGCTCCCATTAGGATCTGAGGGTCCAATCCTGAACCCTTCAAATGCTGGCACTGGGTGCTGTAAAGCAGATTTACAGCACTGGGACAGCAGGGAGCACTGGCACTGGGCCTGCGGCAGTCAGGTGCCGGGTCCAGCACCAGTAGGAGGAGAACACACCACTGGCAGGGGTAAGTGAAACCACCAGATGGTGGTGTGGCCTCTGGGGGGCAGGGGGAGGAAGGAACAAGGACAGAACTGGGGGAAGAACCAGGGCAGGAGGGGGTGGGACTGGCAGATCCCTGCTCCACTGGATCCTGAACTCTGTGCTGGGCTGAAAAGCCTGACACGAAGTCTGCGCAGGCAAAATAGCTCAAACACCGCATGAGGCAAGAGATAAATAAATGAAGGAATAATAATGAAAACAAAAAAAACAAACAGAAAAAAATTAACCAGAGGAAAGAAAACTACTGAACTTGTAAAATGTCCTGCACAAATGCTGAGTTGTGTGATTAACTGACCTTGTAAAAGAGTAAGAAGATCAGAATGGATACATCTGTAACAATATTGCTGGTGTATTTAGATAAATACTGTTAAAAATTACATTACATAGTTATTAGCACTTCATTAGTATATTTATTCAGTATTAAAATGCCTTTTGCAACAGCAATAAAAGGTCTTATGTTGTTGGAACAAGTGTTCCAGCAGCACAAGGCCCGATTAAGTTTGGGATATGTACTATAGGTTACTAGACTATATCTTTATAGCACCTACAAGTAGATGATTGACACTATATATGTTAGAAACAAGAGAAAGGGGAGGGACAAAACTTCATCGCTATGTTTAATTTCCTTTCTTCTAAAGTGACTTCACTTCCTGTTGGCCTTTTTCATACTCAAGAAACAAGGTGTCTTTTTTTCCCAATAAATTGAATCATTCTTTGCTTATTTCCATTTTTTCCTCAATAAAGTCAAAGTTGAGGGCTGAGAAAGTACAAACTGCATTTTAATGATTCATGCTTACTTCAAACAAAGCAACATAAAGCTTGCATTCATGACAGACCCAGAGTCTTTCAAGTACCGCTCTGGCTGTGTGTCCAAATACGGAAGCGTTTGGAGAGAATTGTAAGCGCCAGAAGTTCAAATCTCAGAGCAAGTCCAGCTAATCAAAAGAAAAATAAATTGCCAAAACCATGGGATTAAAATTTGGTGCATTTCCAAAGCACACGGATCTGTGTTCTGTGAAATGCTGTTTCCACACAGGCCCTCTTGTGAAGACCTAACACTAGCCTTTCACATAATTTACAGAAGTAACTACATCCAGCTCCTGAGTGTGATGCAAAACTAAGGTGTGATCAGGATTTTCTTGTGATTTGCTGCAAGTATTTAGATGTGGGGCAGAGCTTGTCAACATTATAGGTTATGGTATATGACTGTTTGTGTCTCCACTTCATAGTTGAGGAATTTCTGCAAAATCTTGTACCTTTTTTGCATAAATGATCATGCTTTCCTTCCCTCTGGCCATTATTCCACTTTCCATTATTGGAGGACTTTTTTTTAATTCAGTCATAAATGTGTGCAGGTGCACCTATTCACACATTAACCTAGTACTTATAATGTTATTGCAGTGTCTGTTTAGTTACAAGTTAATTATCAAAGAACAGAGAGTTATCCTGATGGACCAACAATTCAGTTCTTTAAAGCAACATCAAGCATAGCCTTCCACACCATAAGGCAATTTTTTGCCAGTCAGCTCCGAAAGACTTTTGTCTCCTCCATCAGTTTTATCCAAAATGGCAAACGCCACAGGCAGATCGTTGATTGTTGCATTTGTAGGTAATTATAAGGATAATCTGCATTCCTGGCTCAGGGAACGTCAAATGACCACCAAACATAATGCCATAGAAAAGCCCAAGGAGACAATCATCTTGATGCAGCACAACACAATTCCCCTGCCATATCTTTCCTCTCTTAAGGAAGACAAGTAGGAAGTAGGAAGTCAAGTCCAATTTAGAACTGATAAAAGTTTCTGGACCTAAACTTGTTCAACTATTTTTGAGCTGAAGCTTTTGATGACCTTGAGCCCAATCCTGAGCTCATACTGCCGGTGCTCTGCCTGCGGTGAGTGTTGCAAATGTGCTGTAAAGCGCATGCTCAGCCAACACCAGCCCAGGTGTTGGAGGTAGCTTGGCGCCAGCCGGTGCTGGCCTACCACCAGTGGATCACTGGAACTCCACCACTCGAGGGTTGCGTGGACTGCTGGCAGTAGAGAGCTGAGTGAGAGCATGGAGGAGGGGGAGAGGAGGCATTCTGGAGTAAGGGGGGGAAGGGAGGGTGAGGAGTAGGCAGGGCCATTGCAGGGCTATTTCCCTTATCTGGGGGAAGGGGATGAAAGTCCCTTTCCCCTGAGGAGCTGCCTGCAGCTGCCTTGTTGAGCACAGGATGTCGTGGCAGCTGTTTTGGCACTGCAGCAGTCCCAGAGCATCCTGCAGCTCAGGACTGGGCTGCCTGACAACCAACCCAAACTCTCGGTTTTTGAACTCTCAGAATTAAGCCATTTCTGCCCAATGTTGCATATACGCAAGAGGGATCAAATGTGTACACCTGTGGTCTGGGCAGAAATGGGTTAAAACCTGATTTCTAGCAATTCCATAGTTCAGGTTACTGAGTATTGATGAGATCTACCCTACAAAGGAGCAGATCCACAAACTGGCTTAACATTCATTCCCTGATTCCAGGAAACTCTTGAAAATTGTAGCTCTGTTAAAGCTGCTAACTGTCTCTGACAAAGTGTTCTCAGTACCTGTCAAAATAAAAATTCTTAGGATTCTTCGGGAGAAGCTATGGCAGTAAAAACTGTGTAAAACCAAGATAAGACTATACAGTAGATATAGCCTTAACTATAGGGATTAACAGATAACTGTGATAGAGTGACACTGCTGCATTCACAGTCCTGATCCACACTCAGACCTAGAAATATTACCACTTGTAAAAGAAAATCTTGCTTGAGAGAAATGATGTTTTATTAAATAAATGAAGGTCACCCATAGTGATCTGGGCATCTCATTGATAGATGATAGTATGGGTAAACTTCAAAAGAGCTATACCCATCTAGTCTAGTCAATGACAAAGCAAGATTCCTTTGAAAGCACTTTTCCAGAGAGGAAATGAAGACAATAAGAAGCTGTTCCATTAAATGCCCTCTTTGGTAAGATTAGCACAACCATAACACGTCCCCTATTAAATGAATGAAATATTTTTGGCATGCTTGGGTAGCCTGCTGTTTCCCAAAGAAGCCGTGAGCAGCATGATGCTGCCAGCCCATTTCAGTGCTAGAACTGAAAGCAGCAATTTTCCGAGGAACTCTGGCTTAATTACAGGAAGGAAGGCATATCAGTTACACTTGAACACAATGTGGGAGGATTTGCACATTTCATCTATAACAATTCAGCATCATTAATCTGGGGTGTCAATTACTTTCATATGCACTGGGCAGGGAAAACACCAAGAGTTCAAAAAATATAACTTTACTAATTTGAACCAGATGATTGTCTATTTTTTCACAACAGGCAGTTTTTGGACTTCTTTTTTTAACAGTCTTTTCTTTCATCTGGACTTTCATTACCATTTCTGGCTAGAATTATCTCCTTTCTTCTTCCTCCACATTGAAGAGATTGTGCAAAAGACCAACAAAAGAGTCTTTTGTAGTTAACACTTTCAGCTGAATTCCAAAAACAACTACATCCTTAAATGAGACAAAAATTATAGGAAGTCATCTTGGTTCATTCAAAAAAATCCTGAACAGAACCAGTAACATGATACCTTCATCAGGACAAAGTAAAATCATAAAGCCAACCAACTGGTCTCTGAATTACACAAAACTTTTCCTCAAGTTTTAGTGTTAAACATAATTCAATTTAGACAAAAGGCAATAAGAAAGGGGGGAAAGATATTTCTGGCAAAGGACATGGAGTTTACCAAATCTGCAGGCTATCCCTTGATTTAGGAAGCTCTTTGCAGACCACTTAAGGAAGGTAGTGTTAGCAATTACTATTAGTATTACTACAATTACATAGTAACCCACTTACTCCAGAGGAGCCATACTGATTTTAATTTTCTATTCCACTGCTCCAGAACATGACATTTCTGGCCAGCAGTCTTTGCCTCCTTCTACCTCACAAGCAACATTTTGTATTTACTGTGGCTCCCCTAGTTATGGATGTCTGAGTTATGGGTGGCTGCATAAGGTGCTGCTTTGGGTCTACTTTGGAGTATAATAATAATAATAATAATAATAATAATAATAATAATAATAATAATAATAATAATAACTTTATTTTTCCCCTGCCTTTCTCCCCGAAGGGACTCAAGGCGGCTTACAACATATTAAAAACATAATTTAAAAACAAATAAAAACATATTAACACATCATAAAAAACAGCAGTCAGAGTAAAAAAATAGATAAAAAGAGCATAGAGCAGCAGCAAGCCATAAAAGAATCAGGCCTGTAAAAAAATATTAAAAGATGTTAAAAAGATGTTAAAAGGCCGAGAACTCAGAAGGCCTGTTTAAACAGAAGGGTTTTCAGGCCTCGCCGAAAGGTCTCAAGAGAGGGAGCCATTCTTAAGTCAAGGGGAAGGGAGTTCCATAGCGTTGGTGCCACTACTGAGAAGGCCCTATTTCTTGCAGCCGCCCCACGTACCTCCCTAGGCGGCAGCACTTGTAAAAAGGCCTTCTCTGATGACCTAAGAGGACGAGCCAGATTGTACGGGAGCAGGCGATCTCTAAGATACCCTGGTCCAGAGCAGTATAGAGCAGTATAGGGCAGAGTATGCGATTTTTAGCCTGTGTCCAAGTGGGTTTGCACTGCTTCCATGGGGAAATAAGACCTCCAAATTATTGAAAACAGGGGCCCCCCATATCCACAGATACTGTATCAGCAGATTCACTTATCAGCGGAATGGGTCCAGGCCCCTGCACTGAAGGCGAAGGGACAGTTGACCAGATACAATGGAAGACACAGTGCCTGTACCTTTAACCATTATATAGAAGAGGGAATTTGGACAGGGGCAGCTTTTTAAACCCTTCCATGTTGAGCTGCATCTGCCAAAATTCCCCTCCATTGTATCTGGTCAACCTGTCCCTTTGCCTTCAGTGCAGGGGCCTGGACCCACTCTGCTGATAAGTGAAACTGTGGATGCGGGATCTGTGGATATGGCCCTCCCCTGTATTCAATAATTTGAATTATTATTCAAATTACTCTGCTCTGCTCTGCTCCTCTTGCCTCCAGAGTGTCTTCTGAGCCCAGCAGAGGCCACGGACGTCTGTCCGTGGCCTCTAACAGGTTCAGAATGAGCCCAACAGTGAAAAAAGGCATTTCTGGTTTCACTGTGAAGCAGGAAGTGACGTTTTTCACTGTCGGGCTCAATCTGAGCTCAGCAGAGGTTGTGGACAGATGTCTGTGGCCTCTGCTGTGCTCAGAGGACACTTTGGAGGCAAGAGGAGCAGAGTTCCCCTTGGCTCCAGAGGGTGGGGGGGCAATTGCCCATATCCACAGTATCACTTAACCATGGGGAGTTCTGGAACTGAACCCCCAAGGATACGGGGATACACCTGTACACCCCATGGATACGGGGATACACCTCACTCAGACACCTGAGTTTATCACTGGAATTATGTCATTGTCTTGAAGCTCTTCTGGGCTACTGAAGGTGGCACAGAATTACTACCATGTACATGGTCATCTTTACATGACAGAGGAGCCTCTCCCATCAAAAGTTCCTGTCACCATTGGTGGGGAGCGGAGGCGGGGGGCATAAATGAGACACACACACATCCCCAGACAAATGAGGGAAGGCCTAGGAAATGCAAGCCTGGGCATGTCCAGCTTCTTTTCTGCAGCCAGTCTAAACTGCACAGTGACACAATTACATCCTCATTCCGCTCCCTCTGAGAGTCAATGAACTCCTTATGCCATTCAGCAATTGCATTTGAAATGGTTCCAAAAGATAACATGAGGAGGAAATTAAAAAGAGGCCAGAAACCATTCATGATTAATGCCATACATCAGAGCCTCGTTTGGGACTGATCTGATACAAGGCGTCCTTCATCACAAGGCAGTATTTACCTCACAGCTCTCCATTAGTCTTACTATTAGGGCTTGCACAGCATAAAAGTCTTTTTTTTAATTTGAAAATATGACTTCATTTCATTTCATTTAAAAGTCATATTTTCATTTGAAACATGTTTTAAAGGCCTGTTCTTGGGTGTGCTCAAGATTATATTGCGGAAAAACAGTAGGTTTTAAAAGCAATTGCTATGATTTCTTTTAATAACTCATAATAGCCATAACAATGTTACCACCTCAGGTCAAACAGCTCTCCATAATGATGTTCCTGGAGCTGGATGAACCACTGAGTTTATACAGTGGGCAATTGGCACCAAAGTAAGATATACTCAGTCGGACCTCAGTATCCACAAGGGTTCTGTTCCGGAACCCCTGAAGATACCAAAATCTGTGGATATTGGGGTACCAGTTTAAATATCCTTTAATTCAATTTCAGGCAGCGACAGCAATGCACAGGCACTTGCCAAACCAAACGGTGTCTCCTGCACATTGCTGTCACTGCCCGGAAAGGCTTAACCCACAAGTGGGAGGGGCCACTTACATGGTATGTTGTGGTACCTGCCGTACTTACTGGTTCCTTCCCCCCCCCAAACTACATTACTGAGACTTGTTCATTAGCAAAGCAAATGTTAAGTCACTGGAAAACAAAAAAGGGAGAAAGCTCATGCTATAAGGACAGAAGCATGAGCACCTTGGATTCCATACATTTTGCTCACCCTATTAGGAGGACTGCACTGAGGCAATGGCACACCCTAGAACAGGGGTGTCAAAAGTCATCCAAAGTATGGGTGCCCATCCATATAGCAGGCCAAAGTTAGCATTCATGGTGCCTGCTGAAAGATGATGGAAATGATATCATTAAGCAAGAAATGATGTCATTAAGTAAGTGACAATCAGAAATGAGCATTGTTCTCACCTAGGAACTCATTAGCTGCAAATGACATAAGAGAAATTATGCAAATCTTGATGAGTCATAAAGTGACTGCAATTCAGCAACTTGATGAAGCCTCAAAGAAGGCAAATGCTACTCTCTGATGTATGATGCAGCAACTTCCAGGAAACTTACTTTCCAGTAACAGTTCAGCAGTGTTTTTCAAAATATCTGCTATGGTGAGCCGGCAATGATGCGGAGACCAGGGTGAGGAGAGGGGTCGATCAATGTTAGGAAGAGGGTGGCATCAGTTGCAGCAGTCCTTCCCTGCCTTCCCAGCCTCAATCCACTTTCCTGGGTCCAATCGTACTTGCACCAGCAAAATTGCTGGCATAGATCTGAGTAGATCCATTTGGGTGGCACAGGCTTACCCCCCGGAACAAGGGAATAAATGTTCCCTTACCTGCTGGAGACACCTAAGAGAGCTCTCCCCTTCCTCCTGGAAGGGTGCAGTGTGTGCTCCAGTGGCATTGGCGCGGAGAGGAATTTAGCTGGGATTGGACTACTAGTTTCACAAATTGTAGCAGTAACAATCTTATCTATGTAATCAAGAGTACAAGCATTCTCTTATTTGGGGAAGAACAAATGGGCCACTGATAACCAGATGTATACTTGTCCCATATTTTTTGTAACATCATCATCATCATCATCATTCAGAGAAGGAATTTATATTCTTTGTGAGTGATAAGTACAACTGAACGGACACAGATTTGCTTTGTTGTGGTAAGAACAGATACAACTTTATACCATATGCATACGCGATAGGGCTTCACATTTTCTTTATGACAGGGTTCTGAGTCCAAGTGCCACAAGGGAGGATATGGTTATTCCTTGTTCTTTCCCCATAGTTCATTAGGCACATCATACCACATGTGACACCACATGTCACAGGTGACACTGCTAATGAAATCAGCCACATCATTTCCTGCACTGGAACAAACCCATGAACTCTGATGTAAGATTATTGGGGAAACGGGACAGCTGTGCTTGCCTGTGGCCAAAATAACTCTGGGAAGATCTGGTAACTGCCAGAACATACTGTCTGGCTGCAACATTTGTTCTTTGTTTATTTGGGTTCTGTTTTTCTTTTGTGATGTTGCAGAAATCTCTGTCTTTTGGCAGCAAGGGTGTGTACAAATAGATCAAAGAGTTGCTAGTCATAAACATTTGAGACAGAATCTCCCAGAACTAGTGGCAGTGATGTGAAAGGCTTTTCTTCTGTGCCCTTCCATAGACCTGACATTTGCATCACTTAGCCATGACATAGGGAACACTGGAAACAGAAAACCCTTTATATTCTCTAATCTCAAAAGCTGGTTCTTTTGCATATCTGCAAGACTCGGCTGCTAGTGAAGGAAGTTTACAAGAAGTTAACTTGCTTTAACTTCTTAAACTTACTGACAGCCATGGTACATTAAAGGATACACCATCTGGGTTAATCCAAAACTTGGCTAATTTACTGGGAATTTAGTTCTGAAGCATAGAGAATCAATTCAATAGCAGGAAGTAGGTAGGTAGGTAGGTAGGTAGGTAGGTAGGTATATATATATATATTTGGAGTTGAAAAAGTATCCAGACTACAACTCTCTTCCAACAAAGCAATTGTCCCATCTCAGAACAAAATATTAATTGGGTTCGTGGCATCACATTGAGTCAGGGCCGTGATCAATAGTACTTCAGTGGAAGACTACTAGCCCAGCAGGGATTTTCATTGGCTCAGGTACTGAAGCATGTTTTATTTCTACTTGGTATTTTATACTTATAAGTATTTTTATACTTATTAACTATTTGTGTTAATTTCACGTCCCACCCTTCTTTTTAAAATGGTACTCCGAAAATGGTACTGGCCAGGGGAGTGGTTTAGGGGCGGGCAGGGGACAGGTGGGGGAAGCCTCAACATCCAGGGACACACTGGTAGTGGCAGCAGTCACTGGGAGACAGCTGCAAGCAAACTTGTAAAGAATAACAGCCGCCTACTGGCTGCCATTTTCAGGCAGCTTGGAACCAATTCCCAATCTCAATATACAATGCAGGATTAAATGTATATTGCCACTGATTAGGAATTGTCCTGTATGGATGAGCATGAGAAAGGGCTGACAGGATGTCAGCCTTCCCAAGCATCTTTTTCTCCTACTCAACAGAGTTTAACCCAAAGGCAGAGTTTGATTCAAAAAGTAGGATGCTTTGCCACAGGGCAAATCACACCAACACTCCCATATTGCTTCTTCCTACCCTGTTGCTGCAACATGTCATTGCCTAGGTAAAAGAAAGTTTGGACATGAGCTATACCAGGGGTGCTCAAACTTTCAACTTTAGGGATCCTGAACCTTTAAAATTGTGTAGGAGAGATAATTTCAGCAAGTACAGCTTGTCATCTGTGGGATGACAAGTTGCACCTGCTGAAATTCTCTCTTCTATACACTTGTTAAAGGTCCAGCATCCCTAAAGTTGAAAGTTTGAGCACCCCTGAGCGATACACTCTGGTTTGCATGGAGACAACTGGTCAGAAGCCATGCTGAGCCTCAGCTGCAAAGGAGGCATTCACTGTCTGGATGCTTCACATACCTTTAGCATACTCCTATTCAAAGGCTGGCATGTTAATTGATGAGAATTTTACATGGCAGTGAAATGGAAACTTTCGTTGAGAAATGGAAACTGGGTACATTTAATGCTTAGTACAGAGGTCTCTTTTTAAAAAAAAAATGTTGTGGTTTAAGAATGACAATAGAATTAGAAATGGCTTGGGGTGGGGTCAAAAAAGATTTGGATGATGATGAAATGAGGCAAAGTGTGTTGCACAAGATGTGTGAAACCTTCCAAAACAGATATTTTTTAAAAGATGCATGCTCTGTATTATGATAGACAATCTGCAAAAGTAAGGTTAGGGATAAATTTATTCTCATAAAGAATGTAGATAAGAGACAGTCACATAGAGCATAATGTTTGCATGCAATAAATGCCATTTTCTGCCTCAGAGATTAAAGGAATAGGAGAAACAGTTACAACCCCCATTTTGCCAGTAAGGAACTGGCAAAATGTTGCCTACAGCAACTCTAAAATTATATTTACACTATAGACAAATTCTGTCCAAGGGAAATCTGGGAACTGTGAAAGTGGAGAGGACTCTTGAATGGAATTCAGTCAGTTTCCAGGACTCTTTGGGGACCCAAAACAGTTAAACTGGTCTGAAACATATATTCATTGGTAGGGTAGCTATGTCCTAAGGCTGTGATTCTGAGCACACTTTCTTGGAAATTATACTCAAAGAGTAGCTCAAAAGCAAAGAGACTTCCAAGTAAAATATTTAGATACAAGATTGCCAGTCTATCATACCTGGTGCCACTGATGCCTAGTAGACTATTTTGGACTAAATTGTGTGAGAATCAGTAACTAACTAAACAGAGGTGTATAGGGGAAAAAGGTTGCAAAGCCATGTGTCCTATCTTCCGAGTGCAGTTTTGCAGATTAGGGATCAAATACAGGCATGCGTCCCTTAACAACCTTCTGGCCAGTGACGGATCACATATGCAACGGATGCCGCTGGTCACATGACATGGTGACACATGACCTCTGCAAGGCTCAGAACATCCCAATTGCACGAGAGACACAATTTTTTGTTTCCTCTGGGCTTCCCCTCACTTTTGGAAGTATCGCATTACGTCAAGACCTGCTCCAGAATAGGGATGCTGGTCCTCATCCCTGTTGTTAAGAGGTGCATGACAATACAGGAGAAACAGCATTTTCAGCACAAGCCTAGGTATGTCAACTCAGAAGTAAGTTTCACTGTTTTCAGTAGGGTAACTCATTAGGTACACAAGTGCGTATAAGATTGCAGCCTTTGTTTGTTAGCACAAAACCAGTACGGGACTACTAGGGTCGATTTACTAGAGTCTAAAAAGGATAGGTTACACAACTGCCAGCCTAGTCCTATGTACCTGTACTCAGAAGAAGATTCTTCAAAACTCAGGGTGGCTTACTGCACAAACTGCTGCCTGACTGTAGTAAATTAATGGCAGTATATTGACAACAACAAAATAACACTTTTCAAACTCATAAACAGGAGCAGAATATTCTTCTGATCAACTTTATGGCTCTACCTCTCCACAAAGGCAACCACCCAATTCATGAGGAAGAGCACACTGTGAGGTTATGTGGCCTAGCGTATGGTCTACATATGATGGAGTGTATGCAATTATTAACAAGATGGTTTATATCTTATATCCTTTCTAAACCTGATTGCCTGCAATATTTATCACACTGAGTCTTTCTGGTCATTTGTATAAATAGGCCAACTTTCAGATACCTGAGTGAAGAAAGCTTAAGATAACTATAGTTGGCCTTCTGACTTTAAGTTGTTCACAACTATAAATTACCAAAGGCTGAACACAAATGAAAGTTTCTCATAGAATGGAAGGATGTTAGGAGGAAGAATTACTGTGATCTTTCATATATATCTTACTTTAACCTCTTCTGTATTGTTTCAAAAGCCTCTCACCCCATTTGACCTATGGTTCTAGTGGGACAGAAGAAGTGTGCATGATCAATGTCAGAAGCCCAGTGTATCACAAATGATTAATCCACCTAATACAAAACACAGAGAGACAAGAATGGTGCTAGTTAGAAAAATATCCAGCATCTTTTACTACGGATACCTAGAACAGATGATTAGGAGCTTTACATTTGGAGCAAGCTGGGATATTTGGGCACCTACACTGATCCTTTGCCATCAAATGACCCATGAACACAGCAGATCAGAGGCACTGCAAGCTGAGCATAGGCAACACGGACCACAGAGGGGAAGGAGGCAGAGGGTGGTAGGGCAAGCAAGGTGGCTTATATCTTTTTTTTGCAGGGACGTCTTCCCACACATCTCATTTAATACAGTGTTTCTCAACATTTGTCCTCTGCTGTACCACTTCTCATGGTCTACTTATTCAAAGAACCACTGGCAGTAACTGGTGAACACATCATTGCCAGTTACTTCTGGGTTGGGAAGCCAGATGCGAAGCAACACACACCAGTAAGAGTCTTAGGGTGGACAGGAGGGTTTTTTTTTCAAATGTGGAAAAGTAGATTTTGGAGTCTCCTACCTGTTTGGTGTGTCACATTCCTGATCTCACTGCCGGGTGGCAGGGGTCCAGGAGCCCTACAAGTACCACCAGACACCACCTCAAGTACCACTGGTGGTATCCCTACCACTAGTTGAGAAACACTGGATTAGTACAAATGTGTTGGATTATGTGCAGGAGAAACCACCATGTTGATATAGGGTCTCCAAGTAACCAAAATGTTGTAACAAAAGGCTAGAAAGATGAGCAGGAACTTGAAGCACTTTCCAGTCCTCATGATCTGAGAATTAACCAGAAAGAAAAAAACTTGTTGTGACACTTTAAAGATGTTCCTGATAAGGTGGGTTCTAAAACATGAAATCTTGGGCCACAATAAATCCGTTCATATTTATGATCCCTCAAGAGCTCTATTTTGTTTTGTTTTTTGTTGCTTGTTTGTTTGCATCAGAAGTGACCCCTGGTGACCCCTCTGGAAATGGTGGCCAGGAAAGAAGATAACATTTGTGTAGTACATGGCAATAGGGAAATTGCAGGGTGAAATCTATATCCTTTAGCAGTACCTAAGCAAACAGCTCTCTCAGAAAGAGAGGTGGGACTGTGGAATAGCACATTTTGAAAGGGGGTAGAAACTGAAAAGAGCATCTGGAGTATCTTGTTTCAAACATTCTAATCACATAAACCTAGGAAGTAAAAAAAGCAATTAAGGCAACTTCATCACAATAACTGATTCAGTGTCAGGTGTATACTTCTCAGCTGTATTTGCATTAGTTTTTCCCAGCATATATTCTAGTGTCATAAAATCCAAGCCCAGGTGGAGTCATTGAATAGCGCTCCATTTAAATACAATTCTCTTTAAAGAGGAATTCTGTCTCTAGGCTATGTTCTTTGAGAGGTTTAATGCAGTTTGGTTTCCAAAAAGGACGGCAGCAGGCTTTTGAATAAGGCAACCATCACTGATGGCAAAGACTTCTGATTTGTGCTGCATTACCCAGCAGACTCAGCAGACCCAGCAGACATTACCCAGCATACCAAGATCCAGGTCTACAGAGCTTGCGTCCTGAGTACACTTCTGTACTGCAGCGAGTCATGGACTCTTCACTCACAACAGGAGAGGAAACTGAACGCTTTCCACATGCGCTGCCTCCGACGCATTCTCGGCATCACCTGGCAGGACAAAGTTCCAAACAACACAGTCCTGGAACATGCTAGAATCCCTAGCATGTATGCACTGCTGAAACAGAGATGCCTGCGTTAGCTCAGTCATGTCGTGAGAATGGATGATGGCCGGATCCCAAAGGATCTCCTCTATGGAGAACTCGTGCAGGGAAAGCACCCTACAGGTAGACCACAGCTGCGATACAAGGACATCTGCAAGAGGGATCTGAAGGCCTTAGGAGTGGACCTCAACAAGTGGGAAACCCTGGCCTCTGAGCGGCCCGCTTGGAGGCAGGCTGTGCAGCATGGCCTTTCCCACTTTGAAGAGACACTTGGCCAACAGTCTGAGGCTAAGAGGCAAAGAAGGAAGGCCCATAGCCAGGGAGACAGACCAGGGACAGACTGCACTTGCTCCAAGTGTGGAAGGGATTGCCACTCCCGAATTGGCCTTTTCAGCCACACTAGACGCTGTTCCATAACCACCTTTCAGAGCGCGATACCATAGTCTCTCGAGACTGAAGGTTGCCAACATGACCCAGCAGACTCCAGTCACATACTGCACATAGATGTAGTGATGAGAAATGGCTACTACTGGAAGGGAGACTTGTGGAAAGAAACTGGAGCCTGCTGTGTAACGCAGCAGGCTGTAGCTCTTTGCCACCAGGTGGCCTAGTTGCAGATTCCCTGCTGGGTCAATTACTCATAAGTAATTTCTGTGCTGCCCTTAGTGTGCCTGAACTGCTGGTGATGGGACAAGCATTTACAAGGACAAAGAAGGATTATCTCAAGGAATCTTCTCTTGGCAAGAATCTTGCTGGTACACACATGCCCCTCAAAATCTATAGGATTAGGACCTAAGATGAGATGATATAGAAACCTTTGAAAATGAGTATATGGAAACAGAAGAAAACTATACAGTGGAGTGATCCTATTTACCTCTGTGCCTACACACAGTGATTTGCATATGAGGAACCGAGCTCACCTGCTATAACTTCTCTTTTCAAGATAGCAGCTGAGTGTCTGCAGCTGTTGGCACCTATGCATTAGATTGTACCAATGAAAAAAGGACTAGAATAGTTGATGAATGACTGGGCATTCTTTTCAATGAATGAAGCAATGCAGCCTTATCTTACAGCCACACCTCATTCCACTCTTCAAGGCTTCCTGGAAAGAAGCAGAATTATTAGCATTGGGGGGAAAAATGTGTTAGACATATTGGCAGAGAGAGGAAAGAGAAGTAATCCTAATGTAGCCATATGAATGACTGTAAACACAGCTGCAACTAGTATGAACATGAATTAATAAGAAAAATGGGTGGAGCTATTAAAAGATTTAGAAGGAAACTATTTTAAAGGTTATGAAATACCGCAGACACTCGCCCATAAGCCAATCTCACAGATAAGTTGAGGGCAGGTTTTGAGGCAAGAATCATAGACTTTTCTATGACCCTTGGATAAGTCAGGGTCATAAACTTGGGGGGGTGTCTGATTATAGTTTTGTCTGATTTTACCCTAGGCCAGATCCTGAAAAATAACCTACCAGTAATTGTTACCTAAGAGCTGATAGTCTCTAATTTATTAAAAATATAGTAAAAGATCATAAGAACATAAGAACATAAGAACAGCCCCACTGGATCAGGCCACAGGCCCATCTAGTCCAGCTTCCTGTATCTCACGGCGGCCCACCAAATGCCCCAGGGAGCACACCAGATAACAAGAGACCTCATCCTGGTGCCCTCCCTTGCATCTGGCATTCTGACATAACCCATTTCTAAAATCAGGAGGTTGCGCATACACATCATGGCTTGTACCCCATAATGGATTTTTCCACCAGAAACTTGTCCAATCCCCTTTTAAAGGCGTCTAGGCTAGACGCCAGCACCACATCCTGTGGCAAGGAGTTCCACAGACCGACCACACACTGAGTAAAGAAATATTTTCTTTTGTCTGTCCTAACCTGCCCAACACTCAATTTTAGTGGATGTCCCCTGGTTCTTGTGTTATGTGAGAGCGTAAAGAGCATCTCTCTATCCACTCTGTCCATCTCCTGCATAATTTTGTATGTCTCAATCATGTCCCCCCTCAGGCGTCTCTTTTCTAGGCTGAAGAGGCCCAAACGCCGTAGCCTTTCCTCATAAGGAAGGTGCCCCAGCCCCGTAATCGACTTAGTCGCTCTCTTTTGCACCTTTTCCATTTCCACTATGTCTTTTTTGAGATGCGGCAACCAGAACTGGACACAATACTCCAGGTGTGGCCTTACCATAGATTTGTACAACTGCATTATAATACTAGCCGTTTTGTTCTCAATACCCTTCCTAATGATCCCAAGCATAGAATTGGCCTTCTTCACTGCCGCCGCACATTGGGTCGACACTTTCATCGACCTGTCCACCACCACCCCAAGGATGGTGGACCTCTCTCCTGATCTGTCACAGACAGCTCAGAACCCATCAGCCTATATCTAAAGTTTTGATTTTTTGTCCCAATGTGCATGACTTTACACTTACTGACATTGAAGCGCATCTGCCATTTTGCTGCCCATTCTGCCAGTCTGGAGAGATCCTTCTGGAGCTCCTCACAATCAATATCATAAGATTCATTTTTATTCATAAACTGTAAATTCTGATCTTCACCATCTTTTTGTAAACACTATCAAAGAGTAACTGCACTGTAAACAACGTACTAATAGAACAGTGGTTCCCAACCTGGGGTTCATGTAGACCCAAGGGCACTCAACAGGACCTTTAGGGGTACTTGAAAGAGAATGGAATAATGGCAGTGCTCCAGAATGCCTTGCAGGACCAGCAAGGCAGGAAGGGAGGTAGCTAGTTGACTGTGAAAGCCCCACCAATAGCTAATTTTTGTGATCAATTCATGTATGAACCAGTGATTGAAGACCAGCACAGGAAAAAAACTAAAACATAAAAAAGTGATCTATCACTCAGAATTTCTCAGGACACTTCTGATGCAAAACAGTGCAAAGGCAGAGTCTTCTGCTCTTAAGCCAGAAGCTCTACATATAACATACAACTTAGAACACAACTGGGAGTGTGCAATTCAATTCACAGCAGAGACAAGCAACAGCAAATGGCTGTGACCAAGTGCAGCTGCACTTGGCTGAAACCCTTTTTACTCAGAAGCAGACCCATTGCTTTCCCTGGGTGTTATTCCTAAGTAATGGTGCTCTGAATTGTAGTTTGTGAGACATTTGTTGGGAGTGTTTCCACTTTCAGGGAAGGTGCATCTTGCAGCTGCAACAAGCCCACCCTCACCTGGTCTGAGGGTTGTTTCCTCTTGATTTACAGCAGGATCAAGGCTGTCAGGGGGTTTCCTGGCCAGTTTCTCTGATTGCATGGCCTGTAAATAGAGGGCAGAGAAAGAAGGACAGTGGGGAAGGGAGAAGAGAAGGGGAAGAAAACAGTATAACAGAGTGAAGGCTGGTGGAGGGAAGAGAGGGGCTGAAGGGCAGAGAGAAGCAGGCAGTACAGGAGTGGGGGCTCCCCTCCTCCCTCTTGCTTGGAAGAAGCAGATGCAGATCTGTAGACTCTGCATGAAGAAGAAGCCCTCCGCTTTCTCTCCCCATCTTCAAGTTACAATCTTTTCTTGGGAGTAAGCCCCATTGACAATGGAACTTACTTCTGAGTAGGCATGCACAGGCTTGGGCTCAAAGACGGCCATCCTATGCGCACTTTCCTGGGAGGAAGCCCCACTGACAACACGCTTGGGATGCACTCCAGGCTCCCGCTCCCCTTTCCTGTCTTTACAAAGACGAGCAGGGGCAGAGGAGGAGGAAGTCAGAGCCAAGGAGACCAGGCTCGGGGAGCCTGAGCGGGCAGGACTGCAATGCCCAGGAGCAGCAACGAGGAGGGAGGCAGGCGAGGCAGAGCAGCTCCATCAGTCTCCCTGCTCCAGGTGGGAAGGAGGGAGCAGCATGCAAGCTGAGCAGCTCTGCCAGGCTCCCCACGCGTGGGGGCGCAGGTGGCGCATCGCCCTCCCCAGGAGCACCACAGTGTGCCTGAAACAGCCCTGACCTGGAGTGGCCCCACAGATAAGGCGAAGGGTAGATTCAGGAGCTATCTGTTGGGACAAATTTATCCCCTATAGGTGAGTATCTAAGGTATGTTCCTGACAAGCATAAGAGCCCTGCTGGATAAGACCAGAAGTTTGTCCCATTTGCAGCATTAGGTCAGTACTTTCAGGAAGCCTGTCAACAGGTCAAATACACAATAATCTGTTACTGCTGTTCAATGATATACTGCTTATGAACCTAAAGGTTCCATCTTGGCCAACCTGGAGGTTCCATCATGCTCAACAGGTCCTGATAGACCAATTCTCTGTGACTTAGCCTAATCTCCCTTTAAAGCTATCTGTATCTCTAAATCTTATGGCATCAATTCCATGAATTGGTGATGCCCTTTGTGAAGAAACACAAAAGTAGGATATGCTAAAAAAAAATATATAGCACACAGTGACCTATATGGAAAAATCTCAATGTGCCTGAGAACCATAAGCCTCACCTCCACCCCCATACAATTTCCTCAGAGCTTCCACAGATATTGCTTTACTCTCTCCGCCACAATAGCCGCCGCAGTGCACTGACGAAAGAGCTGGACTTGAACCTAAGGCAAATCCTTTTATCGCTAAGAACTTGCTATTTGGCCTTGGTGTGTAAGTTTCTCTCAGCCTCAATTACCCATCTGTAAACTGAGAATAATAGTAACTTCGTCCGTGGACAAACAAAATAACGATCAAAACATTTTGTACATTAAAAATTCCCATGATCAGCTCTTAGTGATTGCTGCTACCTCACCCCAGAAAACCTTCCCTCCCACTGCCAAAATCTTTCCCCAGATTCATCCACGAGTGAATTCCTGGAACAAATCTGGTTACTAGAACTACCATTTTTCCCCTCCCTAAGACTTTCCCTTTCAGTTCCCTCAAAGTTGATTAAATTGTTATGAGACTAAGGGCGCAATCCAAACCTGCTCTGGAGCAGGCAAGCCAGGATACCTGCGCTGCATCCAATGCAGGTTCATTGGCTGCAGCGGCTCAGCCGGGGCAAGGGGAAGCTCTTCCCCTTACCCCTGGGTAAGGACTGCTCGCCCCAATGGGTCTCCTCAGACCTGTGCCACCTCTGAGGTGGCGCAAGTTTGAGGAGAGTGGAGCGGTTTGAAGCCGCTCCATTCTCCCCGGGGATGGGGGTTGGGATCTGGCATAACTGCCGGGTCCCAGTCCCGCCCCCCGCTCTCCATGTGCCCGCCCCCGGGGGCCGCCCATCGCCTGCTCTCCCCCACCCAGAAATGCCTCCCTCCCACCTCCTCCACACCCCCCACGCCCACCTTTGCCGCTTGTGTCAGCGCGGGTGCGATGACACAAGCGGCGGTGAGGAAGCTGCTGCGAAGGCTTCTACTGGCCTCCACACATCAGCACAACTACATGCGCCAGCGCAGGGTTTGCGACCCTCCCAGGGGACTTATGCCGACCTACCGGTTAAGATTGTGCCCTAAAGAAGTCTGGTAGTCTCACAGAATTCTATTATTATCAGTTTTCCCATGGCTAGTTGTTTAAAAGTGTTCTTTAGCGGAAATGGCATCCCACATCAACAACAAACCACCTCAGTTGGGAGGTTTTGACGTGGAGAAGTTTTCAGTCAAGTGACTCTTTGCATGACAACTGAGGTGGTTCAGTCCCACAAGAGAATTCTAAGGCTGAAGCTGGTAGATTTTGAATGAGTCTGTTAGAAACAGCTCAGACTAAAATGATAGAAACCACACAAGGCTGATTGGCAATAGGAATTTGAATCTTTACTGCAGTAAAGGGAGTGATCTAGACTACAATGCTGGTCAGAACCATAATCCTTCTCCTGTTCAAAAGTCCCTCCTCCGTTCACCATTGGCTGAGTTACTAAGAGGTTACATCTTTTCTGACCTCCTACAACATATAGCTCCTTGATATGTTCTCCTACCCTACACATACATCCCACCGGCATGCAAAAGACCTCATTAGCAATGTGGGGTGTATGTGTACATATCCATTTGCTAATTAAGCATGCATACTAAAACTTGAACTTTTACCATCCTTTACTACTTTGTTTGCTTTTGAGTCTAATTGGGAAGCATCTGAAGCATCTAGTTTTGTCTAGTCCTGTCCTTCTACTCCCTATCCTTTATTTATACTTTCAGTTTCTCTCAGCATTCTATCTAAATAATGTACCTTGCAAAGGTAATTACACCTCTAAAATTAATAGTTTCTGCTAAGCTAGGTATTTTCCTATCTTAGGGTTATAGGTTCTGCTTCAAATCATAAACCATACATCCTATATCATGAACTCTGTCCCTCTCAAGTCCATAGGGCTAGTTTACCATTCCTCCATGCAGGCTGCCCAACAGTCCTTTCATGTGGTTGTGATAATGTTTAAATTTATTTTTTTTAAATTATGTCCTGCTTTTCTCTTGCTAAGGCGGCATGCTCTTTAGTATATCCCTGCATCACATCCTGCATGTGACATATGCACCCCAATGCCAGTATCTTCCTAACACTGGCCTGCTGGCAATTGTGTGAATATGCCACAAGTGACTGGCAGCCCTTACCCAGGGCCTATGCACCTGAAAGAGCTTTTTGGTGGTCTGTGCATGGAAATGTTAATGGCCAAATCAGTCCTAAGTTCCACTGTTGGGCAGGGAGAAGTGAAGGGGATTGAATTTCAGTCATTTGCAATGTGAAATGGTTAAAAAAGCAAAATTTTAGCCATCCCTGTACCATAAGATGGACACTTTGGCAATCAATGAACTACAGTGGGGCTGTGTTGTAATTGGAGACCAGGGCGTGGTAGCCAGGTTAAATGATCCAGAGAAAGCTGTGATGTTGCACATGGGACAAGAGATTCTGCAGAAATTCCAGAACAGTTTATGGACAGTCTGGCCATTAGCCATGGGAACTTCGCCTGACAAAATGCTTTGTCATCTGGAACAAAGGATTTTTTTGTCCCCTGTGTCACCAATGCAAACTGCTTGGCTAATCAGCATAACCATTTCAGTTGAGAAATACCAGCATTTCTACTTTGCCACAGACAGCAGAGAGAGAGGTTTCTTAAGGCCTAGAATGGGCAAATTGTCTGGCAACTGAGCAGAGATCTTCAGCCTTTTGCCCTGTTCCAGTCACAGTTCAATCTTCACCCCTTTAAACACCCACAGATTTTCCATTCCACCAACATAATGGCAAAGTAAGAAATTGCATGGAAATTCTCCAAAAGATAGGGCAAAGGGTCAAATTAGACACTGAAAACTAACAGAAGCTTTTTAAAACTATAAATAGCGGGTGGAGGGGCATGCAACTGGGTTAAAAATCATTGTGGTGAACTAAGTGCTTAAGCCCCATGCCCCCATGGTTTGGGGTCATTTCACATGCCCCACAACACTATTTGTAAAAAAAGAAAATAAAGGGTCAAAAGCACACATTTGGATGATCTTCTGGTTTGACCCTGATGCAGCTGGGTTTCAGGAAAGAAACACTGAAGTAGAATTGCTTTCGGTGAGCAAACAAGTACTGCAGCATCCCATCTCACTTAATGAATAAAAGATATTGCTTTGTATTGCTAGTGTGGCAGTGAAGCCTCTGATATTGTTTGATGAAGCTGATGTGATGGTGCAGAACACTCTAGGCAACCAGGAATAAAGCTATCAGCATCAAACATTCCCAGCTTCTCATAGAAGATACTGTTGACAGTCCGGCTGTGAATAAAACTTCATATATGCCCTGTTGAAGGAAGAGTTGCATTGGGCAGGTTCAGAACAGGGTAGGTGACCAAAAGGAAGCTCCAGAAAGCCTGGAATGCTCAGAAACCTGATGGAAGAGAGTAAGCAGTGGAATAGCATAGCTTGCTTGAGGAAAGGGGAGGAAAAGGCTTGGGAAGTGTAAGCTAGGAAGTCTAAAGGTGCATGTACATGCTATGTCTAGAACACTTTAAGATATCCTATGCTTTTAAGAGTTGCACTAAAGGAGATAATTCACCAAGTGTTGCTTCTACCATCATTGCAGAAACTAGCAAGCTGAAGAAGGAAGGAAGGGCAAAGAAATTATTGGGGGACTCTGTGTGTGTGTGTGCGTGCGCGCGCACGTGTGTGCTGAATTTCACATACTAATTTGAATTAACTAGCACTTTTTAGCTGAAGGTCTCTAATAATAATGACAGCAGCAAAAGAACATGATCAAACCCAGAATGCCCTTTAAATATCAGAATGAATTGGAATGAAGCTAAGCATCTGACTACACCAAAGACTCCTGGTGATTTTGCACTTTCCTTACTTTAACTTTTGTTGTCCTGGTATTAATCTTCACAGCTTTTCTATACATGCTTCATCTTAACTTTTTCCTTTCTAACATAGGACTGAATTTGCACAATTGTACCCATCCACATAGAAAGCTTTGATACAAACTACGTTACATCCCTATACATAGCCTACCTATGCTGATTCTGTTGCAAGAGCTAAGAGCCCTGCTGGATCAGGTCAAAGGTCTATTTAGCCCAGTATCCTTTTTTCCCACAGTGGCCACCCAGATGCAACAGATATGGCTGCAACAGACAGATAGATGTACAGGTGCCACCTGTTCCCATAATAGAACTAGAGGTTCTCCATGGACAACATACAGTAGTCGAAACAGAAAAGGCAATCATGTTGGAGCATGAAATATCCTCCCCCATCATTCTTTTTTCCTTTCTGGTCTTGCTTCTTGCATTTTCCATGTTTAGTTTCCATGATACTAAAAAGGCACTCAAGAACTTCTGTGCAAAGTGTCTGAGGATCAATGGAGAATCACAGAATGTACAACAAAGAAGCAGAACCAAACGTTTTCTTTTCTTCCTCACTAGCAAAAAATCAAGTATGGCAACATCACATACACTTGAATAATAATGTAAACAGCCAGATATTGGAACAGAAAATACAAAGTGGGCAGAAAACTCAAGCTACATTCTTTCTCTATGGCATCACAGCATACAAAGAGAAAGATAATTTCAGAACAGCAAAGGGTAAATACATTTCTCATTAAAAAACAAAAAAAACCAGAATGCTGGTGGGACTTAATAGAACATTATGCAACTATAAATACAAATGAAGCCTTCTTTTGACACTTTGGAATGTGTTGGGAGGAGGACACGCTGTTGTCCTCATCCACATGAAGCTCCCCAACTGCAAGGGCTTCCTCTGTGGAATTCTATGCATGCATGGATCTACTCCCCACTTCCTGACATGAATGAGAAAGGTTGCACATATAAAGAGCTCCATGTGTATATCACAACTTGCATAGGACTCTGGTTCAGCAGGACATTTGTTTAGAAGACATTACAGATCTTCCCTCATTGGATAAGAAAGTCAATAGACTCATAGTTCATTATCCCTGTGATGATTAACAACATTATGAGGTGGGGGGGGGAATCAAAGAAATACAAGTGAAATATGAATACTTATTTGTAAGTTATTCATTTCAATGTAGCTAAGACCACTGGTGAATTGCCTTTTCAAGTTAATTTGTTTAAATGCATACATGGTATATTGTGTTTGTTTTCTTCTTATTGGCTCAGTCCAGATGTAACCACAAGCCACAATTTGTGGTTACACATGAGTCACAGTGGGCCTCAGGCACCCCCCCTCCAGTCCTCTTCTTCCTTCCTCCTACAGAAGGGAAGGAAATAGAGGCTTCTGTTTATGGTTTGCAACGAACTGCAGTTTGCCATTTTGTCCAACTATGGTAAACAGTGGTTATAGAAACCAGAACTGGTTTATATAAACCGAAACCAGGATCTGTGTGGTAGTCACTGTATATATAAATGCACTCCATTTGTGTGTAACCCGATATGAAACCTCTGATTCTCATCTTGCCACAGCACATCCATATTTAGGAACATCTGTAGCAGTGTAAAGAACTGTGCAAATCCTACATGGTTACTCAATATACATGGACAGTCTGCCATATTGGCTCCTCTCCATGCTTGGTTATATGAATGGTCCATAAGAATGTTCCATTTAGGGTGCAATCCTAACCCCTTATGTCAGTGCTTTCCAGCACTGATATAAGCGCAATGCAGCTCTGAGGTAAGGGAACAAACATTCCTTACTTTGAAGAGGCGTGAGTGACACCCAACTACAGGGTGCAGCACATGTCCCATTGGCACTGCTATGCCAGTGCTGGAAAGCACTGACATAAGGGGTTAGGATTGCGCCCTTAGTGTCTAATGTGCCATTAAATTACATTTTTGTTCATGTCACTGTGGAAAATGCCATGTGTGTTGATAGTGTTTAGTGATAGTGTGTATATAGTGATACACATATAAATGCATGTTTTTGTTTTTAAGATAAAAACTTCAGTCTCAGGACTTCATCAGCAACAGTCCTTAACTATAAGGCAAATGTAAAACTGATTCCTCTGTTTTTTTTCATTACATTAGCACCATCTAGTGAATGTTAAAGCAAAGTACCATCCAGCATAAGTGTCCTCTCCTTTTTAATTCCAGCCTTTCAGCAGCCTGGTGGATGATGTAATGGACTTTTTCAAATGGAATGGACAGAAATCTGTGTGCTGATTTGGAAAATTATGAGAAGTTATTTAACTAAGATGGAATGCATATGGGATATGTTGCCAGATAAGCCAAGCAAAGGATTCCATATATCCTACATGACATTGAAATTTGGGGGCAGTACAGGGTAATCTTAATTTGTTTTAATATTTGACATTTTACATATCATTATGCATTTTATTTCCGTTTATGGGGCAGTTTGTTTTAAGTGTTGGTTTAAGAATAATCAGAGGAGGTGACTGAAGAGGAGCACCACTTGAAAAGGTGCCTCTTTGCCTGGTTGGCAGTACTAGCTGCTAACTAAACCACTAAATAATCTCACATAAACTCAAATATTGGGTTGAATTCTAAGATACCCTTTGCCTGCATGAGGCATAACTTGTGTGCCCAGCAATGATAGCATAAGGTTTGTTGTGCTGCCCCAAATTCCAATGGGATCTTGACTAGGCTCTGCATGTATGCAACAATTGCACAACTTGCCATCACTGAGCATGTTCAGTCCATTGTGGAGCAGTATCCTCTGCATGTGCTTGTGCAACCACAGGTGGAAGAGTGCAAAGTTCTGCCTTTCTTCTGCATGCGCTCCTTAGGATACAACCCTTTGACAACAAAATAGTGACAACTAATGGACAAATGCATTACCACTATGTGTGCATTACTTACAGCTAACTGCTAGCTAGAACAACATAATTTTTTCAAATGGTATCAAAAGATTGCCACAACTCAACACCTTATCTATGACAGCAATTTTCAGTCTACAGCCTTTTCAAACCAAGATAAAGTAAATAATATACAGTATGAGATAATTTATTATAAAATATAGCAAAGCTATTTCAAATAATATACCCAGAGCTGTATCACACCTCATGAAAGCATTCACAATGAGTGTGCAATTGTAATTTATGGTGAAATAAACTCATGCACCATCTGCATACCCACTAAATCTATAGTATATGAAGCAGTTCCCAGATATACTGAAACTAACAGCCTGAACCTATGCATCTGAAGCTGCTGTACAGAATCAGATCTGGTCCATGTAGGGCAAAACTCTCTTACCCTGACTTGCAGCAGCTGTTTAGGACTCCAGACAGGTCTTTCCCAGCTCCACCTAGAGATCCCAGAGATTGAACCTGAAACTTCTGCATGCAAGCCATGTGCCTCTACCACATGAGTTACAAACCCTCCAAAACATAGATGCATGCTTACTCAGAAGTTCCACTGAGTAGAAAAGAGGTTACTGTCAAGTGATATATAGGAATCAATGGGATTTCTGCAACCAAAAGGTGTGCAGGATTGTATCCTTAATATTGGACTTTCTCTGAATAGTGGAATGACAACACAAATCCTATGAGGTTCTACTCTTTAGGGTAGCAACTCAACATCTGTTGGGTCTTCACAGATCAGTGTCTGCTGGGACTCATTTCCAGCTATGCTTTTGACAGAAAGCCTGCAGCTCATGGACTACTCTGGCTCTGCTGCCAGTTGCTTTTCTTATTCTGTCATGACACATCTTCTGCACTATAACTCACTCAAGACAGTCGTGCTTCAGATTTTGATCCTTTTCAGCCCTACGCATGCCTCTGCCCTAGATCATTCCATTACCACCACTTCCATTCCTTTTGGCCAACAAGTTCTAGGTGTAGATTTACCAGCAGTGGGACAGAGCAAGATATTCCTTAGCAGATCACCTGTGAACGCTGCATGCAACAGAAATAAAATAGGACCACTCACCCAAATTTTGTGGCTAAGGCACCACCCAGAGACGAGCCAATGATTATTCCTATTCCAAAGCAAAGCCCAAGTTTTCCTAAAGCATCAGCACGTTTGTCTGGAGCAGTCAGATCTGTTATGACCATTTGAGCACCTACAAATGTAATGGAAAGTAACAACTTCATGCTACAGTATGGAAAGACCTAGCTTACCCTTTTGCAAATATTAAATTAACAGTTCAGCAGTTAATCCAGAGTCCTTCATTGAAAGTGATTAGGGCTCCTTGACTGCATTCAATTTGGCCACTTTTTTTTTTTTACATACTCCTTTGGTCACCTGAACTGATGTAATGAACTATTGAAACAGCAGATCTCAGAACAAAACAGGGTCAGGTCATAACTCACTTCTGAGATCCAGTCCACTTGTTGAAGACCACCAACCTAAGGGAAGATCTTCTCCCTTATAAGAACATTCGAACATAAGAAGAGCCCCGCTGGATCAAGACAAAGGCCCAACTAGTCCAGCTTCCTATATCTCACAGTGGCCCACCAAATGCCTCAAGGAGCACACCAGATAACAAGAGACCTCATCCTGGTGCCCTCCCTTGCATCTGGCATTCTGAGGTGGCCTATTTCTAAGATCAGGAAGTTGTACATACCCATCATGGTTTGTAGCCTGTGCTGGACTTTTTCTCCAGAAATTTGTCCAATCCCCTTTTAAAGGCATCTAGACCAGATGCCATCACTACATCCTGCGGCAAGGTGTTCCACAGATTAATTACACACTGGGTAAAGAAATACTTTCTTTTGTTTGTTCTAACTCTCCAAACACTCAATTTTAGTGGATGGCCCCTGGTTCTGGTGTTGTGTGAGAGGGAAAAGAATATCCCTCTATCCACTCTGTCCATTCCCTGTATAATTTTGTGTGTCTCAGTCATATCCCCCCTCAAGTGCCTTTTACTGAAAAGCCCCAAATGCTATAGCTTTTCCTTGTAAGGGAGGTGCTCAGTAATCATTTTCGTCACTCTCTTCTGCACCTTTTCCATTTTCACTATATCCTTTTTGAGATACCAGAATTGGACACAATGCTCCTTTATCATCAATTTATATAATGGCATTATAATATTGGCCATTTTATTCTCAATACCTTTTCAGCCTGGTCCCCACATTGCATTGTGCAGGCCAGTCCTGGATACAGTTGGGCCATAGATTTATGAATGTGGTACCATTCTGGAGTTGCCACAGATGGATGAAATAACCTAGACATGCATATTGGGGGTATGTCTCAAGAGAATGTGTGTTCATATATTATGTATGCAATTGTTACTTTTTTAATGATCTTGATGGGGGAGTTGGTACATATGTGTTTTATTTTAAATTTCCATGTACAGGCATAAACCTAGAATACATAATGTAACCTTCTACTTTGATTATCAACTCCAGATCACTTCAGTACCAATCTGACTTTCATTAAAACCTATTTCTGCCCAGCCCACAGGTGTACACGTTTGATTCCTATTGTGTATATGCAACATTGGGCTGAAATGGCTTATTAATATAATGCACATATGCCTAACAATATGCTTCAGGACTACTTGTAGGAGAAGCATTTCCTAATCTGACTTTTGCCAAAACTTTGGAGTTCCAGCATGTGAATATTCGAAAACATTACCTGGTAGTCCGTGCATGAAGATGCATGGAATCCTGGAAAGAAAGAGCCGTGGGACACTAGTGGATAGAGACAGGAGAAAGAAATACAAACATCCAGCCACGAATGAGAGAGTCAAGGCAGCTCTGGCACCAAACTGGTCAGCAAACCTGCAATGATGAAAGAAAATGAAAATGAAATGGTTGTGCAGTAGTCATGTCCTGCTTTTGGCTCTAGCATCAATGGCTGAGTGTCCACTGTATTTGCTTATACACCACATCCTGTCAAAGCACCAGCCACATAAAGTCCCATTTTTCTTAAACAGATGGATGCAACTATAAGAAATTCACCACCACTCATTATCAGTGCAAGGCATCTGCAAAATGTATGTAATCCAGTGTTATTCAAACTGTGAGGCATGGATCTTTAGGGCGGAGCCAGGAACTCAAAGGGGAGGCGTGGGATGTCCTCTTGCAGCAATACAGTCACACCCCTGGGCAGAATATGAGCCCATCTTCTGTCCATAGTCCTTTTTTTTAAAGCAGAAGAAACGGAGTTGCTCAGCTGCAAGAGTGGCTGCTGCCACCCCGCCCTCTTCCGAGCATGCTCGGCTTGCAGTCCTTAACCCTCGCTGATCCTTGTCTGGCTGGTTCCTAGCTCCCAACTAGGATTGTTTCTCATCAAAGTGAAATCTTTCTTTTCAACCCCCTCCCTCTTCCGCTCCCCCCTTTGGATCTCCAAACCTTCCCGCTTTCCTTCCCCTCCCCAAATAAAACGCTTCCTATTTTACCAGTCATCAGGACTCTTAAAGTTGCTTCCATGCAGTTGGCAAAGGGGGAGGGGAGAGACAAGCACACACTTCCCTTGGTCAGGAGCAGAAAAAGGGTACTGTTTTCAAAGTGCTTTATTAATCTTGTTGTTTGACTGAAGAGGAAAGGCTGTATTTTTAAAGTGATGAATCTTGCTATTTGAAGGGAATACTTATCAGCCATTGATGAAGTGATTGCCAGCCCAATCCTATCCTATCCACACTTTCCTGGGAGTAAGCCCCATTGACTCTAATGGGACTTACTTCTGAGTAGACATGCATAGGCTTGAGCTGTGCATCTCCTAGTATAGGAGACAAATCAGCTTCCTAACCAAACCCTTATCAGCTCTGATATATTTTCATGGCCTATTTTTGTTTTCCCCACCAGCTGCTGGAAAAATTTAATTTCACTAAATTAATAAAGGGTTCAATCCTATCCAAGGAGAATGGGAGAAATGACTAGTTGGATTGGGGTCCACAGGGGGTGTGTGTGTGTAATGTTGGTCAGACTGGTTGTTCACAAAGTTCATTTGATAAAACGATTATATTGGTATGCTTACAATGTTTAAAAAAATGAGTCCTCCTGGACCAGACACAATCTACCTACTCCAGCATCCTGTCTCCAACAGTGATCAGCAGCTGATCATTTATAAAGCATGTATATTGCTGTGTATTAATAATATATTTTTAAGATCTGCATTTATATTAATGATATAATTAATATAATTAATATTAATATAGTTAATATTTAATATTATATTATAATAAATATAATATTATAATATCATATTTAATACAATATTTCTGGCCATTTCCTGTTTAATGATGTCACTTCCAGCCTTCAGGAACATGATGGGGAGTCATAGCCAACAGCCACGGGGGTCAAGTGAGCCACTGGTGTTTGACTATCACTGATCTAATCTGTGGTATCTATACCATGACACAGCCTTGTTTCAGTTTCTCCTGCTCCTGCTGTGGGAAATTGCTAGAATGAAAATACTGCTAATCTGCTTATTCTCACCCATCCACTACCCCATTCTGTTTTAATAAATAGAATTTACAGAGGTTTTTATTTCAGGATTAGTATCTATACATATTTACCCAGATTCAATGTCTACTTAAAAATACAAAGGAAGGAGGAATTATTGTTCTCACCTTGCTGTTGCCCCCTCCCCTCCTTAGTCTCTTTCCTGCTTTTTGTTAATTGTGTGTACAACCTTATAAATGGTTCATGTCCTGACCAAGGTGTAATAGCAATCAGAACATACAAAATACAGTAGTGAATACATGGTCCAATTGTTATTATATTATATAGTTGTAAGGAATGTTTTATTTTTCTGTTGCCAGTCCAGGAAATCCAGGTGGCCAATTAAATTGTGTTTTTTTTTCTGTACTAGGAATATAATAGTATTACTAATTCCAAACAATTTTGACAGTCCACAGGGTTCACATGCATTTATATTTACCTCCCAAAAATAGGACCTCCCAGAAGCTGAAGGACACCGAAGACTGTTTGCAAGTAGCCAAATCCAACTGCATCCAAGCCCAGGTTTGTTGCCAAATACTAAAAAAGGAGGGGGGAATGAAATAGAGGGGATGTACATTACTTTTTTGAATGTAACAGTGAAAAGTTAACAGCGAATCCTAATATTTTAGTGAAGTCAAGTCACATTATTTGCATACCCAGGACTACGCCATCCTTCACACCAAAATAAAGCAGGGCACCTTAGAAGCACCGGAGTCAGCCTTTTAAGATTGGGACCCACTTTTAAGCCATTTCTGCCCAATGTTGCATATATAGAACAGGGACCAAATGTGTACACCTGTGGGCCTTAATAACAACCTACAACACAAGACACACGTTTACCATATACTGTATATCCATCTTTATCTTCCATCCTCTTCTTATAAGAAATAGTGGAAGTGTCTCTGGTACAACTTTTAAGGCTGCAATCTTGTGTATATTTTTCTGGGAGTAAACCCCACTCAATTCAATGAGACTTACTAAGTAGACATGAATAGGCTTGGGCTGTGAGTCATCACTCAGATGAAGACCAATGCCTTACGATCTGCAGATCATGAATATACAGCCTAGTAATAATGGCTTCATGCAGAGGTGACAAGCAACTGGTGAAATATTCAGGGCAAGTGCGTTGTCAGCAGCTTCTGTCAGTTCTTCTGCTTTAATACATGCATTCCAAGGAAGCTGCTGCAAGATGAGGAATTTTCATCACACAGGTATTGCTCAAATATTGTTAGAATATCCCTCTTATGCCTTGGGATGCAGAATTCATCAGCCAAGTTAGATCAAAGAGCCATTATCAGATGCAACACATTTTGCATCATAAATCATTCTCAATTATTCCATGATCTATTCTGAATATTTAATATCTGACATTGGAATTTAACATCCAGTGGCATAAGAAAACTGATATCCAATATGTTGTATGTGACAGTATTTGACAGTTATAGTTTTTGATGCTTTAAATGATATTTTGCATTATTTGGTGTTTGACATGGGATCATTTGCAGCATTTGGTATCTGACATGATATGGTTATTTATTTATCTATTTATCTGGTGCATTTATCAGCCACTCTTCAGCAAACCTCCCAGGATGGCATACAACAGAATAAAACAATGCAATAGAAGCAATAAAAGCACAGAAAGGGCTGAATAATAAAACAATAAAAACCAGCAACACAAGATGCGGGAATGGCACTTGGCCATGTATTCCTGTACATGGAAGAGGGAGCAGTACGTGTGCATCAGCAAGCCCCACCTTTGATGCAATCACAAAACCCCATCCCTGCCCTCTCCTCCATCAATGTTTGTCTGCAGTGATAAACACTGAACACAGGGAGACAGACTCACTATGACTGCTTCCTTTGAGACTTCTCCTTATGTTCAGTGTTTGTCACTGCAGACAGATGCTCATCACAGGGAGGATGGGGCCTAATGAGCACAGTGGGGCAGGCCTTGCCAACATGCTTGTGCTGCCCCAGAACAGGGAATGTGTGGGAGTTATCCTGAGAACAGGGCTTTTATTTCAGAAGGTTACACCTATTTAAAAATGACACAGAGACACTGCTATCTATGGTTGCATAGATCAGCGTGTCACTGATTTTTCAAGCATTTTCTTTTAAGAAAATTGGGCTACCCCCTCCCCCAACTAGTATACTTACTGGAACAATCCCAAACTGCATAAACATGCAAGTGAGGTCCACCGCTGTAATCAAATAGGTGATTCGGATCACTCGTTGCCTTGAGGTCATATTTACTGATCTGTTATCATCCATTTCCAAGGGCTGCTCTCTCAATTCCAGTCTTTGATGTTCCCTTTTCAAATGGATTTCTTCATTCATGCCACACAGGAGAAGCTGACAAGCACACTGTTTTGCCTGGAGGAATGTAACATAAAATGAACTTTCAGCTAGGAACGAACACAAGCTCATTAGTGTACAAGGTGCAAAAGTCATGTTTTATGCCTGAAGCTGGAGTTTGATTGCTAAGTCACATGTTTGATTAGCCTTTAATTATGGGCAAGGAAGCTTCTAGGTTGGCCAGTTTTACACAGCTTGCTTGTTAGGATAACCAAGAATCTCATTCTAAGCCAATTGCATAGAAAGCAGTCCAAAAACACTAAATTTTTTGTTATATTTGTTTTTCAAAATTTCATCCAGTGTCCATTCTGAACACAGCAGTTTTGGTGGGGTGCGCTGGCATTGAATCTTGGCTACTGATTTATAGGAAAAAAAAAAGTATATGCAGTTTGTAATACAACAGAAAACCAACAGAAAATTACATTAACAGCTTCACAAGAGCTGATGTTTATCAGTAAAGGACAGAATACAACAATTTGGGAAACAGGAATGTAAACTGTTCTCTTATGTAACAGCACAAACTTCAGCACCGGAGCAATTTCTCAAGATCAGTAGTTGACTTTGACGAGTCAGTGCTGTGACTCAACAAATCACTTTGAAAGTTGAATCCTGCTTCTTGCAATTGTTCACATCTTCAAGGGAAGATTGCCAGTGCATGTCTGAAGCACATTGGAGCAAAATGGTTCTAGCCCAAACAACTGGCAAGCATTCTAGTATTAAAATATTGTGCACAATTAATCACAAAACGCATAGATGAAAGCACATTATCATATTTGTTACTGAAGATAGAGGATTTACTTACAGGCTGCTAGCAGGCTGATGGTGACATTAAACTCAGAGAGCTTGAACAGCCCCCTGCTGATTGCATTTACAACCAATGAAAAGTGAAAGCAAAGTTGATAAACCCAACTTCCTGGTTTATCCTTAACAGGGACTGTGTAAAAATTATCAACAATGAGCAAAGTAGACTAACTAAAAGTAAGAGCCAGTTTCAGTGATGCAGCATCGAATTGTCTGTCTTCCTATCAAACTCATTGCAAAGGCAATGCAACTCTCCCACTACGACTATTAAGAGTAGACTGTGTGAAAATTGCAGCCCAGTCCTAAGTCCCTGTGTAGCAATGCAGCAGCATCAATGTGGTGCCCACAGTATCCCATATGAGAGTTTTGGCTCCCAGAAGCCTCCCTGATATCTCTGGTCCAAGTTTGGGGACCCAGGTCAGGAGATTGAGGGGGGAAGAGGTTTATGATTCAGCTGCTGTGTTCCCTTTCCAGTCCCAATCCACCCGCCTCCCCACTCCCATTTTTGCCTCATTTGGCCCACCTTTGCCTCCCTCCCACCCCCTGCACACACTTACCTGTGCCTGTGAGGGTCTGGAGTTCGGTAGTATGTGGAGCTGGCTGCTTGGACATTAACGTCTTGGACATTAACATCACTAACGACCGTGACTGCCCTGGGCCACCCAGGAACGGGGTCAGGATCCAGCATAACCACCAGATTCTGTTCCCTCCTCCCACTCCCCACCTGTCCGCCCTGAGAACACCTACCACCCACCCTTTCTCTGCCCCGAAATGTCTTCCTCCCACCTCCTCCCCACACCCCCCAGACCCCTGCATCAGGTGAGCTCAGGCAACGCAACTCACCCATCTTCCAGGGCCTGCATCGGCATTGGGAGGCCAGCACATGTCTGTGTGCCAGTCTATCCCCCCGAAAAGTGTTGCAAAAGTGGCTTATGGCACTTTTGTGACATTTTCAGGCCAGCACAAGGGACTTGCGCCAGCCCAAGTGAAGGGCAGGATTGTACAAAACAAGCCATGTTGTGCTGGCACAGTTTATAAACTGAAGTAAATGGTCTAAATGATCTGTAGTACTCAGCTGTCCTTATGGTACAAGGAGAAAGAAAATTGGTGCCTAGAGGCTAGTCTTCAAGAGCCATGTTTCCTGACACATTGATACTTTGGCTGAGATATTTACTCTTCAGCTGAGAAGGTTTAGCTAGTGTGGGAACTTCTCAAACTAGTTTTTCCTGCTCCTGATATTATTTGTAGTGTGTAAAACAGGAAGAAGTTATTTTCATTCATTCCATCAGCCTGGATAAAGGGTAAAAGAAAGAATGTCTTTTTAACATCCTTCTTAGCTGTTTCCATTTGATCACAAGATTAACGGACAGCCAGAAAAAAGCTACATGAACTAATGATTAGTATTACTACTACTAATTACTAATTAGCACTAATTAGTACTAATTACTTTAATTACTAATTAGTAGTACTGATTTAATACTAATTCGAATTGGTATTATTAATTCAGAGGGATTCATTAATTTGGGAATTTCTATGAAAGGGAATTAGTGCAAGAGGGAAGGATTAAGCCTTTCCTCCACTGTGTCACAGGCCCAGTTCAGATTGGACCTCCCAATAATTGCTTTATGGGGGAAAAAATTCTGATTTAGAAAGGCTTATCAGTTTCTAATATGCCCAGTTATAAACAAAGCCTCATTTGAATTTTTACTATTATGTATTTTATACAATGTTCAATGATTTTTTAAATTTATCATTATGAATTCTTTATTAGTCATCATGAGCTTGGGAACAGCAGGATATGAATCTTTTAAAGAAAGAAATCAAATACTGCTACAGAGTATAAGAAAGTTTCATAGATCCAGACACACACAAAATAAACTTTGGTTTAGAACCCAAATTAGGATTTTAAGAGCGGTTTTATAATGTAATGGGAGGGCACTGTGCTGAAAATGATTTCCTATGTGTTAGTACAGTTCCGACCATTCCACTAGCACAGGGGTGCTCAATAGGTGGATTGCGATCTACCAGTAGATCGCGAGGCAAAATGAGTAGATTGCGGAGCCCTGTCTCTCCAAACTGTTAATATGTCAGTTTCGTCTAGTGACTAGACGAAACTGACATATTTAGCTAAACTGACACTGAAACTGACACTTTAGCTGCTCTTCAGGCATGCAGCAACAAAACTGACGAAACTGACTAGACTACAGCAGGGGCTCCATGCATTAAAGGGGGTGTCTGTCAGACGCTTCCTTCCCCCCTGGTAGATCTCTAGGCCTTGCTGGGTTTCAAAGTAGCTCTCGAGCCAAAAAAGTGTGAGCACCCCTGCACTAGCAGTATTACAGCTCACTGTACCCCAAATAGGAACGTAACTTCTTCAGATGCATTCTTCTGTAAAAAGGATTCTCATTTCATGTGGAAGTGAAAAGGAAAGGAAGCAACCATCCTTGATCCGTGTAACTCTGTTTTTATTAGATATTTTAATCTGTGGTCTGTTAGTTCACGTTTGAAACACCAGATGGAGCTCAGCATCTATGAACTGAATTATAAGGAGGAAAACTACAACTGTTCTTAATGGACTAAGACCAGAACCCTCTGGCCAATTTTATGTAGCATAGCTATTGCTCAAGTCAACAGCAGCTGTCCTCCCAGGGCAAAGAGCCGCTTCAGGGTGCGTAGGGGGATTTTCATCAGGACTAAGACACACAGAGGGGCTGGTTAACCACTTCCAAGACTACAGCTCTTAACCTCCTCGAAGATGGCAGTTGCCCCTTCCTCCAAGGCTGGAGTTCTTAGCTTGACCATGAACACCCTACATAGCATGAGGGAGTGATAAAGGAAAAGAAAGGGAAAACTTTTGAGGAGAGGTAGCAAGCAAACAAGAAAGAGAAACAAGAAAAGAGAAACAAGAAAAAAAGACTAAAAAGAAACATGGCTAACCAGCCAAGTTAGAGAGGCTGTGAAGGGCAAGGAAGCTTCCTTCCGTAAATGGAAGTCTTGCCCTAATGAGGAGAATAAAAAGGAAAATAAACTGTGGCAAAAGAAATGTAAGAAGGTGATATGGGAGGCCAAGCGAGACTATGAGGAACGCATGGCCAGCAACATTAAGGGGAATAATAAAAGCTTCTTCAAATATGTTAGAAGCAGGAAACCCGCCAGAGAAGCGGTTGGCCCTCTGGATGGTGAGGGAGGGAAAGGGGAGATAAAAGGAGACTTAGAGATGGCAGAGAAATTAAATGAGTTCTTTGCATCTGTCTTCACGGCAGAAGACCTCGGGCAGATACCGCTGCCCGAACGGCCCCTCCTGACCGAGGAGTTAAGTCAGATAGAGGTTAAAAGAGAAGATGTTTCAGACCTCACTGATAAATTAAAGATCAATAAGTCACCGGGCCCTGATGGCATCCATCCAAGGGTTATTAAGGAATTGAAGAATGAAGTTGCAGATCTCTTGACTAAGGTATGCAACTTGTCCCTCAAAACGGCCATGGTGCCAGAAGATTGGAGGATAGCAAATGTCACGCCTATTTTTAAAAAGGGAAAGAGGGGGGACCCGGGAAACTATAGGCCGGTCAGCCTAACATCCATACCGGGTAAGATGGTGGAATGCCTCATCAAAGATAGGATCTCAAAACACATAGACGAACAGGCCTTGCTGAGGGAGAGTCAGCATGGCTTCTGTAAGGGTAAATCTTGCCTCACGAACCTTACAGAATTCTTTGAAAAGGTCAACAGGCATGTGGATGCGGGAGAACCCGTGGACATTATATATCTGGATTTTCAGAAGGCGTTTGACACGGTCCCTCACCAAAGGCTACTGAAAAAACTCCACAGTCAGGGAATTGGAGGACAGGTCCTCTCGTGGATTGAGAACTGGTTGGAGGCCAGGAAGCAGAGAGTGGGTGTCAATGGGTAATTTTCACAATGGAGAGAGGTGAAAAGCGGTGTGCCCCAAGGATCTGTCCTGGGACCGGTGCTTTTCAACCTCTTCATAAATGACCTGGAGACAGGGTTGAGCAGTGAAGTGGCTAAGTTTGCAGACGACACCAAACTTTTCCGAGTGGTAAAGACCAGAAGTGATTGTGAGGAGCTCCAGAAGGATCTCTCCAGACTGGCAGAATGGGCAACAAAATGGCAGATGCGCTTCAATGTCAGTAAGTGTAAAGTCATGCACATTGGGGCAAAAAATCAAAACTTTAGATATAGGCTGATGGGTTCTGAGCTGTCTGTGACAGATCAGGAGAGAGATCTTGGGGTGGTGGTGGACAGGTCGATGAAAGTGTCGACCCAATGTGCGGCGGCAGTGAAGAAAGCCAATTGTATGCTTGGGATCATTAGGAAGGGTATTGAGAACAAAACGGTAATACTAACAAAAATTAGTATTATAATGCCGTTGTACAAATCGATGGTAAGGCCACACCTGGAGTATTGTGTCCAGTTCTGGTCGCCGCATCTCAAAAAAGACATAGTGGAAATGGAAAAGGTGCGAAAGAGAGCGACTAAGATGATTACGGGGCTGGGGCACCTTCCTTATGAGGAAAGGCTACGGCGTTTGGGCCTCTTCAGCCTAGAAAAGAGACGCTTGAGGGGGGACATGATTGAGACATACAAAATTATGCAGGGGATGGACAGAGCGTATAGGAGATGCTCTTTACACTCTCACATAATACCAGAACCAGGGGACATCCACTAAAATTGAGTGTTGGGCAGGTTAGGACAGACAAAAGAAAATATTTCTTTACTCAGCGCGTGGTCGGTCTGTGGAACTCCTTGCCACAGGATGTGGTGCTGGCGTCTAGCCTAGACGCCTTTAAAAGGGGATTGGACGGGTTTCTGGAGGAAAAATCCATTATGGGGTACAAGCCATGATGTGTATGCGCAACCTCCTGATTTTAGGAATGGGTTAAGTCAGAATGCCAGATGTAGGGGAGGGCACCAGGATGAGGTCTCTTGTTATCTGGTGTGCTCCCTGGGGCATTTGGTGGGCCGCTGTGAGATACAGGAAGCTGGACTAGATGGGCCTATGGCCTGATCCAGTGGGACTGTTCTTATGTTCTTATGTTCTTAAAGAGCCTTTGAAAAAGACATCCTGGACAAATGACAGGATGATAAAAATCAACTTTAGGCATGCAGCCCTCTGGTTCTCTATCCAGTTATCCTATGTATATTTTCCATTGCTATCTCCCAGGAGATAGAGATCCACCAAACATAGAAAAAGTATGTATTTGTTCTCTTGCTCTGGGCTTAGCCACTGCAACCCCAGTGGGTCTACTTGGAACTGCACCAGCAATATTGCTAGTGCATGTCCACATGGATCTGTGACTGCATGGACCAGGAAGGGGACTTGGATTCAGCGGATGCCGCTGCCACCAAACCCATCCCCCTTCTTAGTCCTGTTCCTCCTCCTTCCCTGCCCCATTGCTGCCCCATTCCATCCACCCCAGCCTCCCTCCCACCTCCTGCTTGACCCTATCTGGGGCTCTGCCCTGCCCTCCAGAGTCCACTGCCCTGCAGAACCCTCCACCACAGGCATCATTGGGTTTGTGTCACCCAGTGCAAGAGCTCATTGCATCACCCCATGATGGCATTCCCTCCTGTTATAGACCATATAGCATAAATGACAATACCATATGCACAGCCTAAATGCAGTGGCAACGCTAGGGTTGCAGTAACCAGCATCAACTTTATTTATTTATTTATTTAACTATATAACAGTACAGGTCACCCAACAAATCAGTTACTAACAAAAAATCAGTGGCTAGCTTGATGTCATTCACACAACTGAATAAGAGTTCTAATATTAGTTCTGATACATGGAAATGAGAGCTGACTCATAGTAACTTTTCATGGGTTCCCTGCTGTCTCATAATAACATCATTGTCTCTTAGAACAATCAGTCTCATTGATCAGTTTTGAGTTAAAGAAATCCACTTTTTGTTACACAAGGCAGTTGTGTTTCCCTTTTCTGGTTAATTGGCTGTAACATTTGATAGAATACAGATAATTCAACATGGTTTGTTTCATTACATTCAGCATGAAATTTCCTTCCCAAGGACATATAAAACGATGGTACAAATTTTCCAAAAGGTTTCAAAAACTTTTGACCACTAGTGGTGTCCCCCCCACCCCGAGGGTGCCACCCGGTGTGGTCTGCACCCTCACACCCACCCACTACTTCCAGTGGCAGTCTGCCTGCGCACTCCAGCATGTCATGATTTGCAACTGCCAGAATGCACATAGCACCCTGGAATGGTCCATCTGGAAGCACAAGCTGCAGTTAGAATTGGGCGGCAAAAAACTCTTTTCTAGGTTGACATCATAAAAAGCTGTATCACTTCATACAACTATTCTCATTAGAAAATAACTTATTCAAACCTCTTTTCTGCATGATTTTACTTCTATTGTAACCAAAGACATAGTGGAAATGGAAAAGGTGCAAAAGAGAGCGACTAAGATGATTACGGGGCTGGGGCACCTTCCTTATGAGGAAAGGCTACGGTGTTTGGGCCTCTTCAGCCTAGAAAAGAGATGCCTGAGGGGGGACATGATTGAGACATACAAAATTATGCAGGGGATGGAGAGAGTGGATAGGGAGATGCTCTTTACACTCTCACATAATACCAGAACCAGGGGACATCCACTAAAATTGAGTGTTGGGCGGGTTAGGACAGACAAAAGAAAATATTTCTTTACTCAGCGTGTGGTCGGTCTGTGGAACTCCTTGCCACAGGATGTGGTGCTGGCGTCTAGCCTAGATGCCTTTAAAAGGGGATTGGACAAGTTTCTGGAGGAAAAATCCATTATGGGGTACAAGCCATGATGTGTATGTGCAATCTCCTGATTTTAGAAATGGGCTATGTCAGAATGCAAGATGCAAAGGAGGGCACCAGGATGAGGTCTCTTGTTATCTGGTGTGCTCCCTGGGGCATTTGGTGGGCCGCTGTGAGATACAGGAAGCTGGACTAGATGGGCCTATGGCCTGATCCAGTGGGGCTGTTCTTATGTTCTTATGTTCATTCTCCAGACAGAATAAAATGGCATATATCTTGGGCTATAACCTTCTGAGCCCTTTATTTCAATAATGTTTCTATTTAAGGGAAACAATCAACAAACCATGCAATGATGTTTATTCGGAAGGCCAAAAATGGAAGGTAAGCGTTTAGTTGTTAAACATATATAAAATATTGGTTTCCGTTGTCGCAGAGAAGAAACTGTTTATGGAAAAGTTTTGACCTCAAGCCAGAGACCACCACAAAATATATAAAAAGAACCAGTTGTTATACCCATCTGCTGGCCTGCTGACCTAAAAACCTCCACTGACATATAGAGGCTCCCATTTAAGTGTCAGTCAGCTGGCTGGTAAGCACAGGGAATCTGCTCTCCTGTCTGGACAGCTTACTGGTGGAATTTCATAACCCCTAAAACTAGTATTATTAAATATACTCTTAAATACCAGTGGTTCCCAAACTTTTTAGAGGCCCAAGAGGCTGCAGCCTGATTTATAAATGACAAGGGGTATGGCTGTAATGGTGATTGGGCAGCAATGCCTCCCCCAAGTAGCAGCTTGTTTAACCCTTGATGCACATAGCCTAATCTTCACTGTTAGTTTTGTGACCCAACAAAAATTGGGTCATGGCACACTGGTGGGTTCTGGACCCACAGTTTGAGAACTGACGTTCTAGAGCAGGGGTGTCCAAAGTTTTTGGCAGAATGGCCACATCATCTCTCTCACACTGTGTCAGGGGCCAGGGAAAAAAAAGAATTAATTTACATTTAAAATTTGAATAAATTTACATAAGTTTGCACAAATGAATATATTAAAGATGAACTTATATGAATGAATGAAGGTCTTGCAATAGCTCAAGGCCTATAAAAGGCCTTGCACAAAGCAAGTCTGGCCTTTCCTTTGCTGCTGCTACTGCATCAGAGACGTGTAACAGCAAGCGGTGGAGGAAGACCTCATCCCACAGCTCATGCAAGAAGTCAAACAATTGCCCTTACACTGAGAGCAGTTGCATCGGGCCAGTGTGGGCTCCAACAAATCTCCAGAGGGCCAGAGGCTCATTGGAGACTAGGGGCTCCCTGAGGGCCACATTGAGAGGCCTCGAGGGCCGCAAGTGGCCCCAGGGCCGGGTTTGGGCACCCCTGTTCTAGAGGCATTAAAGGCTGCTGCCTGATTTATTAATGCCAAGGGGTGTGGCTTTAATTGTAATCGGTCAGCAGTACTGCCCCCAAGTTGCAGCTTGTAGCAATTGCACCAGGCAGCAAGCTTGAGGGGGGCAACAAGCTGAGCTTGACACTAGCAGCCAAAACTGTGAAAACCTTGATATGTATGAATAATACCATCATGTTATATATCATTGGAAAGGTAATTTAATGCAGAATGAAATGAAAAAACCTCATTGGAATATCTATATTCTACCAAAAGTTATGGCCAATTAACCTGAAAATTAAAACACAGTTGCCTTATGGAAAAAAGTGGATTTCTTTAACTTAAAACTGACCTATGAGAATGATTGTTCTGAGAGTCAATGAGATGTTATGATACAGCATGGAAACAGTAAGGTCTGAATATGAGTCAGCTTTCATTTCCATGTATCATAATATAGTTACCCCTGCTAACTGGGTAAAAAGACATCTTTTCAAGTGGTGCTCCTCTTATATATAGCAGGGGGAGAATAACCATCCCTCTTCAACCTAGCAGTGTCTCTAACCAATAGGGGCAGACATTTTATTTATTTACTTAATTAAATTTGACTTTGTCTTTGTGGGGGGGGGGGGGAGCTACAAAAACTTCTTTGACCCCAGGTAGCAGACAGATGCTGGGCAGCCCAATCCTGAGCCACTGGTGTGCGAGGCTGCTGTGGCGCCAAAATGGCTACCACAGTGTTGTACAGGATCAAAAGAGACCACTGACACCAAGCTAAGTTTAAGGCTTTTTATTGGGAGGAATGGACCCTGAACCAATCAATGAAAAGAACTGGTTTCAAATTCCCCCAATTGAGACAGGACCTGAGGCAGGCAGGCAGGCATGAGGCAGCAGGACTTGAGGCAGGCCAAGGGCTGGAGGCTTGACAGAGGTTCCCCTCTGGTTCTCAGCTCCAGCAAGAGGCTCTCTCAGGGTTCCTCCCAGCAGTTCTCTCCTTAGCTCTCCCGCAGAGCTCTGTCTTCAGCTCCTCTCTGTGTCTTGGTCTCTCCCAGCTTGCTCCTCGAAGCTTCTCTGGTAGTCTCTCGTCCTGCAGAGCCCGGTCTTGGAGTTCCTTTCGGCAGCTCTTCCCTGGTGGTTTCTGCAGCTTGCTCTTCTAGCTCCTTACAGCAGCTCTTCCCTGGTGGTCTCTGAGCTCTCTGTGCTGGTGCAGCCCCTTTTATAGCCTCAGTGGCTCTGCACACAGCAGCCCTCTAGCTTTCCTTCAATGGTACTGCAGCCTTTTTTGCTCATGGCACTCAAGTTCTTTGTACTCGGTGTCATGAATAAGTACATGTTAGGCCTAGGTTGGCATGAGAAGCCTGAACCAAACTAAGACAGTGTAACTGAGAAGTTGCTAGCAGTGCCCAGCTGCAGGAATGTGAGTAAATAAACAAAAGGATTTGTTGTCTCTCCTTTGCTGGCCAGGAAGGACAGATAACAAGAATTACAACCAATTGGAATGTTTAGCACCTTCGCAGACAGAGAGGCGCCTTATCAAGGGTGATTGAGTGCAGCTGTGGATCTCCAGTTGGGAGGGGTAAGAACTATGAGGGGTTAGCAACCAGGCCAACTTCAAGAAAGTTCTGTTCCTCAAGGGTTCTGATTGGACAATCTAACAAGTATGAAGTCACCTCAGTACTATTAGCATAAGAAGTATAATAATGAGTGCCCAGGGGGTGTGTGGGGTGGTCCTTCTTGAACAGAGTTTTTGGATGCAACATCCTGCATGTGTGTGAGCTCCATTGTCCATCATGGGCACCTGGCCCCATAGATAGCCCTGGAGCTAAGAGATCTACAAGAGTAACTGACCCAGGTGAGAGATAGGTATTGAGATAGCCAGCTAGCTTTATTATTTTATTGCTGATATGTTTCCTAGATGTTTATGCCTCTAGCATTTGCTGCCTTATTGTAGAGTGTGTAACCTTATGTACTTAATAAACTAAAATATCTTTTACTAAGTTGTTTCACTGTCGGGGACAAAGGTTCAGAATCCTGCCTAGCCATTCAGCAAGCTACTAAGTACCTGTTGAGGTCTAGTAACTTGAGGACTGAGGCTTTGATTAAAAAGAGCTCAGTGCCTGCAAGGGATAATATTAAGCCGAGAGGGTCTCCATGTCCCTGGACTGAGGCACTGGTACGTACAGGGTGGTGGCAGTACTACTGGGCAGGGGGCCTTGAGGGTTTTAAGGTTCAAAAACCAAGAACGCTAAGCTCCCAAATCCCCCTTTGTCTATGACACTCGGCACTAAAATCTCCTGCCTCAGCCCCTCCCAACTCTTAAGAGCTTGTTACAAGGTACTCAACAAGTGAGCCTATTGGCTCAGAAAAAACTTTGTAACTATTGGCTCAGACAAACTATCTATTGGCTCATGAAGAGCACAGGCTACAATCCCACCAGGCCAAGTTACAGCAGTCAACTGAGCTCAAGTTCTGCACATATCAACAGCATCCATCATGCACTGGGGAGTCCATGACGGCTCCACGGGGGAAGAGGATATTCGTTCCCTTCCCCTGGGTAAGGGAAGTAGCCCCGCAATGGGGCTACTCTATTCTGCGGCAGCTCTTCAGCGGGTATAGAATTAAGGAGTCCCATGTTGGGCCATGAGGCCTGACATGGGGCTCAGGATTCAGTGGAGCTGAGCAATGCCAGTCCTCCCCCCTCCCGCCTGCTCCCTCCCCCACCACACATCCTTCCTGTCCTCTCCACACCCTCCCCCCACCTTCCCCCACACCCACACTCACCTTTCCACCTGCCTTGGTGGTCCAGGCAAGCACCAAGCGGCAGAACATGGGCCCTGCACTGGAGCTAACCCAGCACAGGCTTGCGCTGGGCTAGCTCCAGTGCTGGGCCTGTGACAGTGCTGGGCCTGTGCACTGGGCTAGCTCCAGTGCTGGGCCTGAAGCCAGCACACTCGGTTCTGGATCAGGCCCTTAGCTGTGCCACTGGCTGGGGATGGAGGTGGCACAGCAAATGGGGTAGCGAGCTGCTGGGGGAGGAGGCAGGTTTTCTTCTGATTTTCACTTTTTTAAAAGTCCGGGTGTGACATTACTTCTGGTTGTGACATCGCTTATGGGGCATCATTTTGAGCTCAGCAACAAGCTTCATGATCATTAGCTATGCCTCGGCATCCTGCGGTGGAGGGGCAGCCACGAAGGTCTCCTCGAGGTAAGAGTCCTCAAGAGTTGCATTGAGGCTGCGTTGGCACAGGGAAGTTGGATAGGATTAAGCCCACAGTTACATTCATGTCTTTTTTTAACATTAGAGGGCACCAAAGCTCCACAAATGGCTAACACTAACCTCTGGCTGAGGCTCTTCTTTTTTAAAATATTTTTAAAGATCTTTTTCACTAGAGAGGTTTTTGTTTTTTCCTAATATAATTTCCTACACAAAGATAGTATTTTGAAGCGCAAGTAGCAGCTGGAGCAATGAAAGGAACCTCACCTGATTTAAGCCATTTCTGCCCAACATTGCATATACACAAAGGGGATCAAATATGTACACCTGTGGGTTGGGCAAAAGTGGGTTTTAATGATTCCTTCACAGCTTCACTGTTGACATCTATTAACTGTAGAAATGGTTTTCATTCAGGTGCTGCCTTGGACATATTAGCTTCTAAGAGGAAAGATGGCATATGCATCATTTAAATAAATAAATACCTGCAGCAGTTCTAGAGCTGTACATGGTGATCATAGGACATTCTGTAGGAGTGCTTTTTCTGCCACAGGAGTGAAGGTTGGGAAGCATATGCATGTACGTAGTTTATGCAACAAACAGGACTTCTCTATCTGTGGAAAGACAGCCAATAAGCAGCATTTAGTTCAGCAGGAAAACTGCAAAATTTGTGTAGGGGCAAATGTTAACATCTCTAAGCCATCATTTTTCCCAAGGGCTGCCTGAGAGACAGTATGGAGCTCATGTTATATTACGACTACACTCCTATGCTGATTTACATGGGACCCTCTTCTGGGTAGGTAGACATGGGCTCCCGTCTGGACTAGGAGACCAGTTCTACCTGCTCTTCTGACTGATGTCCGATTTTGCTCCCCATCCTGGTGGGCACCCTCACCTGATGACAATTTAATTTTGTCATATGGGGGTGTGTGTGACAAAATGTATGGGCCCCAGGTGTCAAATGGCCTAGCTATGCCACTGGCTTCCAGAGTGTTGGCAAGGAACAACCAACTTGACAAGGTGGGAGGAAAGTAGGAAGAGCCAATACGAGACTTGTGCTAGTTCTTTGTGCTTCACCTGCATCCCTCCAAATAGAGTTGTTCCTCTCCAACCCTCTGGACCCAGAGAGAGTCAGAAGGAAATCACTCAATTGGCCCGGGGGAGGGGGGATGAGGAAGAGCTTGCATGAGTAGTACTAGCTCTTCTTTCTTTCTTCCTTCCTTCATTTTCTGGCCAATCATCCATAGCAGTGATGGAGCAAGCACACAATTCAGCTGTTGCCCACTACAACAAAGGCTTCAGGGGTCAGCCATGTGGGCTCTAGCAGTGCATCACTAGGTTTGGTGTCACCCAGTGCACATGACAGCCAGTCCTGCCCCTTTTAGCCTCACCATCAATCACATCACTTCCAGCCTTTCCTCTCACAAAGGCCTCCTGAGCTCCCTGCTCAGCTTTGTGCCGCCTTCTCTGCTGTCCAACAGGGAATCACAGCACTGCCAGCTACCTTACTAGGTAGCACCTCAGCATGCATTGCACTGTACTGGCTGGCTTCCTTGGCTGGTTAGCACCCCAGCTGGCATAGAACAAGGCATACTGGAGCACTGTTCAGTGAAGTAGTTGACACCTCATTGGCCTTTGATACCAGTCTTGACAGCACATAGGCACTCCTGACTGGGAGGCTGTCGCATATGGACCTATCAGAAGGAGCACTACATGGGCCAATTACTGGGCTTGCCTGTCACACAGGGCACCTAATGCAGGTGTCCACCCACAACAACATACACCCCATGCTCTTTGCTATATTGCTGGCACCTCCCAGTGTGACTGTCAGTATACTGCCTGCCCGTACCCTTGCCATTGCCCACCATATACCATGGCAGCGGGAATAAGGGCTCGTGATCACTGAAGAGCATCCCACCCTGGAGCCCAAGATGCCACAGAGTGAAGATGCTGCAGACCTTGAGAACAGAGATGCCCCTCCCACCACACCCTGAGGCCAGCTGGAACAACTAGGGTGGAAAGAAGGGATCTCTGTCTGCTAACAAGGAGATGACAAGGATAATCCACTCAAGGTTTTTATTGAACCACATCAGCAGCACCTGAAAGAGAAGCACACAACTGGGTTTGCCAACCATCTCCTCCCAGCAGGGTTATTGTGCTATCACAAGATATCCAACAGACAGCCAAGTAACAAGTGCCAGTGAGGTCTGGCTGCTTTTGTTGGTTCATTGCCTCCCATGGAGTTTGCAGAGCCACAGAGGCCTGACTGGAACAAGTAGGCCAGCAGCTTCACCAAGCAGCAGTTGGGTTCACACTGGTCACTTCAGGCAGGTTGTAGCTTCCTTTGAGATCTGCTGGTGTCTTTGCCTGCGGGACAGCTGCTTGTGGGGATCAAGGTGAGACTCAAAGAGTTATCAAGGGAGATATAATAGCCCCATGCCATGAACCCTTTGATCTGACAGGGTCTATCCTTGAGCAGGGTTTGCAGTATATGCTCAGGAGGATGTGCTGTGATTGGCTACTAGATGCCATCTGTATCCTACTATAACAAAATAATTTAGGAATGGGGCTGCTTGTCAGTTTTCTCACAAGAAACACTCACGACAGATACTGGAGCACCAAACACAACGGGTTTTCACAGCACACCTTCCTGATGGCAAAGGAACACACACCCAGTAGTTGTCTGAGTGAGATCCTGGGTGATGATGAAGAGTCTGACCCTAACACTGGAGCCCCAATGGAAAATGAGCACACCCAAGAGGCATGAGGGCTTTCCTTTTATACTCTGCTGAGATAACTTTCTAGCTGTAGGATCATATTTGGTAAGTGTATTTGTTAGGCCAGGTGTTGGCTAGGCCTAACTGTCATTATTATACTTTTTATTGTTGGCAACCTTCAGTCTTGAAAGACTATGGTATCGCGCTCTGAAAGGTGGTTCTGGAACAGCGTCTAGTATGGCTGAAAAGGCCGATTCGGGAGTGACAATCCCTTCCACACCGGGAGCAAGTGCAGTCTGTCCCTGGTCTGTCTCCCTGGCTATGGGCCTTCCTTCTTTGCCTCTTAGCCTCAGACTGTTGGCCAAGTGTCTCTTCAAACTGGGAAAGGCCATGCTGCACAGCCTGCCTCCAAGCGGGCCGCTCAGAGGCCAGGGCTTCCCACCTGTTGAGAAACAGGTCCACTCCTAAGGCCTTCAGATCCCTCTTGCAGATGTCCTTGTATCGCAGCTGTGGTCTACCTGTAGGGCGCTTTCCTTGCACGAGTTCTCCATAGAGGAGATCCTTTGGGATCCGGCCATCATCCATTCTCACAACATGACCGAGCCAACACAGGCGTCTCTGTTTCAGCAGTGCATACATGCTAGGGATTCCAGCACGTTCCAGGACTGTGTTGTTTGGAACTTTGTCCTGCCAGGTGATGCGTCGGAGGCAGCGCATGTGGAAAGCGTTCAGTTTCCTCTCCTGTTGAGAGCGAAGAGTCCATGACTCGCTGCAGTACAGAAGTGTACTCAGGACGCAAGCTCTTCCAAGCCAACAGGTCCACCACTGATATCGTATTCTCCCTTAGACAACTGCAGGAGAAATGCAGGGAACAACGACAGCCACTCTTTATAGCCTTCATAGATCTCACGAATGCTTTTGACCTGGTCAGCAGGGATGGCCTCTTCAAGATCCTCCCCAAGATCGGATGTCCACCCAGGCTCCTCAGCATCATCAGATCCTTCCACAAGGACATGAAGGGCACTGTTGTCTTCGATGGCTCCACATCAGACCCCTCTGACATCTGAAGCAGCATGAAGCAGGGCTGTGTTCTTGCACCAACCTTGTTTGGGATTTTCTTCGCTGTCCTGCTGAAGCATGCCTTTGGAACTGCAACAGAAGGCATCTATCTCCGGACCAGATCAGAGGGAAAGCTCTTCAGCCTCTTCAGACTGAGAGCAAAGTCCAGCTGAAATGTCTGCGTGACTTCCTCTTTGCCTACGATGCAGCTGTCACTACCCACTCTGCCAAAGATCTCCAGCAGCTCATGGATCGTTTTAGCAAGGCCTGCCAAGATTTTGGACTGACAATAAGAACATAAGAACATAAGAACATAAGAACAGCCCCACTGGATCAGGCCATAGGCCCATCTAGTCCAGCTTCCTGTATCTCACAGCGGCCCACCAAATGCCCCAGGGAGCACACCAGATAACAAGAGACCTCATCCTGGTGCTCTCCCCTACATCTGGCATTCTGACTTAACCCATTCCTAAAATCAGGAGGTTGCGCATACACATCATGGCTTGTACCCCATAATGGATTTTTCCTCCAGAAACTCGTCCAATCCCCTTTTAAAGGCGTCTAGGCTAGACGCCAGCACCACATCCTGTGGCAAGGAGTTCCACAGACCGACCACGCGCTGAGTAAAGAAATATTTTCTTTTGTCTGTCCTAACCCGCCCAACACTCAATTTTAGTGGATGTCCCCTGGTTCTGGTATTATGTGAGAGTGTAAAGAGCATCTCCCTATCCACTCTGTCCATCCCCTGCATAATTTTGTATGTCTCAATCATGTCCCCCCTCAAGCGTCTCTTTTCTAGGCTGAAGAGGCCCAAACGCCGTAGCCTTTCCTCATAAGGAAGGTGCCCCAGCCCCGTAATCATCTTAGTCGCTCTCTTTTGCACCTTTTCCATTTCCACTATGTCTTTTTTGAGATGCGGCGACCAGAACTGGACACAATACTCCAGGTGTGGCCTTACCATAGATTTGTACAACGGCATTATAATACTAACCGTTTTGTTCTCAATACCCTTCCTAATGATCCCAAGCATAGAATTGGCCTTCTTCACTGCTGCCGCACATTGGGTCGACACTTTCATCGACCTGTCCACCACCACCCCAAGATCTCTCTCCTGATCTGTCACAGACAGCTCAGAACCCATCAGCCTATATGTGAAGTTTTGATTTTTTGCCCCAATGTGCATGACTTTACACTTACTGACATTGAAGCGCATCTGCCATTTTGCTGCCCATTCTGCCAGTCTGGAGAGATCCTTCTGGAGCTCCTCACAATCACTTCTGGTCTTTACCACTCGGAAAAGTTTGGTGTCATCTGCAAACTTAGCCACTTCACTGCTCAACCCTGTCTCCAGGTCATTTATGAAGAGGTTGAAAAGCACCGGTCCCAGGACAGATCCTTGGGGCACACCGCTTTTCACCTCTCTCCATTGTGAAAATTGCCCATTGACACCCACTCTCTGCTTCCTGGCCTCCAACCAGTTCTCAATCCAGGAGAGGACCTGTCCTCTAATTCCCTGACTGTGGAGTTTTTTCAGTAACCTTTGGTGAGGGACCGTGTCAAACGCCTTCTGAAAGTCCAGATATATAATGTCCACGGGTTCTCCCGCATCCACATGCCTGTTGACCTTTTCAAAGAATTCTATAAGGTTTGTGAGGCAAGACTTACCCTTACAGAAGCCATGCTGACTCTCCCTCAGCAAGGCCTGTTCGTCTATGTGTTTTGAGATCCTATCTTTGATGAGGCATTCCACCATCTTACCCGGTATAGATGTTAGGCTGACCGGCCTATAGTTTCCCGGGTCCCCCCTCTTTCCCTTTTTAAAAATAGGCGTGACATTTGCTATCCTCCAATCTTCTGGCACCGTGGCCGTTTTGAGGGACAAGTTGCATACCTTAGTCAAGAGATCTGCAACTTCATTCTTCAATTCCTTAATAACCCTTGGGTGGATACTATCAGGGCCCGGTGACTTATTGATCTTTATTTTATCAATGAGGTCTGAAACATCTTCTCTTTTAACCTCTATCTGACTTAACTCCTCGGTTAGAAGGGGCCGTTCGGGCAGCGGTATCTGCCCGAGGTCTTCTGCCGTGAAGACAGATGCAAAGAACTCATTGAATTTCTCTGCCATCTCTAAGTCTCCTTTTATCTCCCCTTTCCCTCCCTCACCATCCAGAGGGCCAACCGCTTCTCTGGCGGGTTTCCTGCTTCTAACATATTTGAAGAAGCTTTTATTATTCCCCTTAATGTTGCTGGCCATGCGTTCCTCATAGTCTCGCTTGGCCTCCCCTATCACCTTCTTACATTTCTTTTGCCACAGTTTATGTTCCTTTTTATTCTCTTCATTAGGGCAAGACTTCCATTTACGGAAGGAAGCTTCCTTGCCCTTCACAGCCTCTCTAACTTGGCTGGTTAGCCATGCGGGCACTCTCCTGGATTTAGTGGAACCCTTCTTTCTTTGCGGTATACACCTCTGCTGGGCCTCTATTACTGTTGTTTTAAGCAGCCTCCATGCACTCTGGAGAGACTGGACTCTTTTTACCCTCCCTTTCAGCCTCCTTCTAACCAGCCTCCTCATTTGAGGGAAGTCCGCCCGTCGGAAGTCAAGGGTTTTTGTTAGAGATTTGCCTGGTATTCCTCCCCCAACGTGCACGTCAAAACGGATCACAGCATGATCACTGTTCCCCAATGGCTCAGTAACGTTTACATCTCTAACCAGGTCCTGCGTACCGCACAAAATTAAATCCAGAGTCACCTGTCCTCTGGTGGGCTCCGTGACTAGCTGATCTAAGCCACAGTCATTTAGCACGTCAAGAAATCCGGTTTCCTTATCGTGACCAGAACACAAATTGACCCAGTCAATATGAGGATAATTGAAGTCCCCCATGATTACAACCCTGTCCTTCCTTGTCACTTCCCTGATCTGTTTCCTCATTTCAAGGTCCCCATCAGATTTCTGGTCTGGAGGGCGATAGCACACCCCCAGTATTACATCGCTGCTCAAGCCTGGTAATTTAACCCACAGAGATTCTACGGTGGAGTCGGACCCACCTTCAATCTCTACTTTGCTGGATTCTATCCCTTCCTTAACATAAAGGGCCACCCCACCTCCAACACGCCCCTGCCTGTCCCTCCTGTAGAGTTTATAGCCCGGGATTGCGGTATCCCACTGATTCTCCGCATTCCACCAGGTTTCCGTTATGCCCACTATGCCAATATTTTCCCTTGTCACCAGACATTCTAGTTCTCCCACCTTTGCTCGTAGACTTCGGGCATTCGCATAAAAGCAATTATACACGGAATGCCCCAGGATGGGCTGCTTATTCGCTCCTTTGTCCCCGCATCCTCTCATTGTGCCAAACTGTCTATCACATCCCATCTCCCTGCCTTTCCCAATTTCTTCTCCTACCCTGCCTTTGTCTTGTTGTTCTCTAACCTCCCCATCCTCATCCCATAGGGATGAGGAGTCCCGAACCGGATGCCCCTCGGCTCCTGTCGGCCTTCCCCCAGGGATCAGTTTAAAAGCTGCTCTGCCACCTTTTTAATGTTATGCGCCAGCAGTCTGGTTCCATTCTGGTTCAAATGGAGCCCGTCCCTCTTGTACAGGCCCCGCTTGTCCCAAAACGTTCCCCAGTGCCTAACGAATCTAAACCCCTCCTCCCTACACCACCGTCTCATCCACGCATTGAGACCCCTGATCTCCGCCTGCCTAGCTGGCCCTGCGCGTGGAACAGGTAGCACTTCAGAGAACGCTACCTTTGAGGTCCTGGCTTTCAGCTTCCTGCCTAAAAGCCTAAATTTGGCCTCCAGGACCTCCCAGCTACACTTGCCCACGTCGTTGGTGCCGACATGCACCACAGCCGCTACCTCTCCCCCAGCACTGTCTACCAGCCTGTCTAGACGAGAAGTGATGTCCGCAACCTTCGCACCAGGCAGGCAAGTCACCATGCGGTCCTCACATCCGTCGCAAACCCCCCTCTCTATGTTTCTAATAATCGAATCCCCCACTACAAGAAGCCCCCGACCCCCCTCCCGCCGAGGAGTATCCCGAGTGCGCTCGGATACGGGCCCATCCCCTGGAGAAGGGATCCCCCCTAGGGGATTGTTTCCCTCCTCTCCAGGATGACGTCCTCCAGTCCCGAGACTTCCCACCCGGGCAGCCGAGGAGCTGCACGCCTGAGGTTGGGACGAAGCCTGATCGTCCCCAGAAGTCTCCCCACGGTCCTCCTCTGGCTGCCTGCGCTTCTCCAGGTCGGCCACCAAGGCTTCAAGGGAGCGGACGCGTTCCCTGAGAGCCTGGAGCTCCTTGCACCGAGGACACACCCATGACTTATGCCCCAGAGGCATATAATCATACATGTGGCACTCGATGCAGAACACTGGATAGCTCCCACCCTGCTGCTGGCTGTCTGACTGCATAGCTTTTTGTTGTTGTTGTTTTATTTAGGGGTCCTTTTAAAAACTGTACACTGGATAGCAGCCCTTTTCTCTAGGGAAGAGGAAGGGCAGTGTATAGGGCCCTGGCCTCCTCGCCCTGCTGCTGAACTCGCCTAGATGCTAAACTCTTGTGCCTTACCTGGCACTTAGTTCCCAGAGGCACTTGGTTCCCAGAGGCCACACGCGTCTGCAGAGAGCTTCACGCGATGGCCTGCCTAGCTTTATACTCCTGGCTGGCTCCTCCCCCCTCCTTCCTTCCTGATTGAAAGGGGGCTGGCCTTCCCAGGTGAGTTTACAAAAGCTCAGGAAGGCAAATGGCTGCTGATGGGCGTGACCTACTCTGCAGGCTCCTGAATGGACTGCTTGGATTAGCCTAATGGGGCTCTTACTGGGTTGGGAATTGGCCCTTCCTAGGTCCTTTCCCTCCTAGTTCTGTTCTCTTAGGCTGGACTGTTTTTGTAACCTCAAGCTAGTTTTTATTTGGGTTTGTTTAATTATTTATTGCTCTCTAGATCCTGTGTCCCAATTTACTGACCTGTTTAGGTTATGTTCCAACTTAGATTAGGTTTAACCTGGGTTAAGTATAGGTTTAATTTAAACAAGTAGAAAACCTGCTTTTCACTTTATCCTCCTCCCTTCCTTCGATTAAGTGCTACCTTAGGTGCAGCTAACTTTCAATTTTGATTTAAATGCCTGACCCTTGGGCACTTACTCACGAGTAGGACACTGCTCTTACTCACGAGTAGGACACTGCTCCTGCTCAGAGTAGCCCTATGTACCTCCCTTAGGTGCTAACTTTCAATTTTGATTTAAGGTTGCTTTAAAGGTAAGGTTAAGGTTAGAAGACAGGGAGTTAGAAAGACAAAGCGTTAGAATGAGTACACTTACCTCCTCCTCCTGCTCCTGCTCCTCTTCCTCTCCTTCTCCAAAACTCAGAGGTCTCCTTGCCTTCTCCTCGCCCAGATGCTAAACTCTTGTGCCTTACCTGGCACTTAGTTCCCAGAGGCACTTGGTTCCCAAAGGCCACACGCGTCTGCAGAGAGCTTCACGCGATGGCCTGCCTAGCTTTATACTCCTGGCTGGCTCCTCCCCCCTCCTTCCTTCCTGATTGAAAGGGGGCTGGCCTTCCCAGGTGAGTTTACAAAAGCTCAGGAAGGCAAATGGCTGCTGATGGGCGTGACCTACTCTGCAGGCTCCTGAATGGACTGCTTGGATTAGCCTAATGGGGCTCTTACTGGGTTGGGAATTGGCCCTTCCTAGGTCCTTTCCCTCCTAGTTCTGTTCTCTTAGGCTGGACTGTTTTTGTAACCTCAAGCTAGTTTTTATTTGGGTTTGTTTAATTATTTATTGCTCTCTAGATCCTGTGTCCCAATTTACTGACCTGTTTAGGTTATGTTCCAACTTAGATTAGGTTTAACCTGGGTTAAGTATAGGTTTAATTTAAACAAGTAGAAAACCTGCTTTTCACTTTATCCTCCTCCCTTCCTTCGATTAAGTGCTACCTTAGGTGCAGCTAACTTTCAATTTTGATTTAAATGCCTGACCCTTGGGCACTTACTCACGAGTAGGACACTGCTCTTACTCACGAGTAGGACACTGCTCCTGCTCACGAGTAGCCCTATGTACCTCCCTTAGGTGCTAACTTTCAATTTTGATTTAAGGTTGCTTTAAAGGTAAGGTTAAGGTTAGAAGACAGGGAGTTAGAAAGACAAAGCGTTAGAATGAGTACACTTACCTCCTCCTCCTGCTCCTGCTCCTCTTCCTCTCCTTCTCCAAAACTCAGAGGTCTCCTTGCCTTCTCCTCGCCCAGATGCTAAACTCTTGTGCCTTACCTGGCACTTAGTTCCCAGAGGCACTTGGTTCCCAGAGGCCACACGCGTCTGCCTGAAGAATCAGCCTGTAGGAGCAACAGCAGCTACTCTTAAGAAGTAAGGTTTCAGAAGTTGCCCACTCATGAACATGGGCCCTTGGGCCTACACTTTATCTGACTGACCTCTGATCTGATGCTCAGTTTGTTATTTGTAACTATACCAAATATTACAAAGAAAATATAATCCCCCAGGGATAGTTCCTCCAAGGACATCAACACATTTAGCATTGCCTTGATAGTCTTATTGCTCAAAGACACAAGGAACACGTAATAGTACAGTATAGATTCACAGAAAATATGGAGCGCAGCACATTACTGAGCGATGCCATCTTGGTCTAAGATGCTTGCCTAGTAGTCAACATTTGGCACAATCCATGGAAGCTGTCGGTCTCATGTAGTTACATTGTGCCAGTGTTATAAGATTTTTATATTGCTTTTTTCAATGTTCAAAGCAGTGTACAACAATAAAATTTAAAAACCACATAAAGACAATCAATAAAACCAATTAAAACATTAAAGAAAACTGATTAATTAAAACTGAACAATTAAAATGATACTGGAGCAGATTAGAAGGTGTAAAAACTGCAGTACATATAATTAAACTAGAGTAAATGGCCAATGTTATACGAGACACCCATCAAATGCTTTAGCAAATCGTACAAAACACCCATCAAATGCTTTAGCAAAGTCAACCTCTCTTTTCACCCAACCCATTTCCCCTTCAACTGGTTTATATTGTATCTGTATGGTCCTGGTTTTATTAGCACAGTCCCTGACTGTGCTCTGTGACACATAGCCTAAGATCCAAATCTCACAGGATAAAATAGTGAAATAACTGTTACAGCATGTGAAGAATTTTTATAAGAGCCACAAAACATTGTAATGTTATGCCCTTCACATGTTACATCAAAGTGTCCCCTCCTAATGGAATGTAAAACTGGAAAATAAAGTCAGTAAGCCTAAAACAATTCAAAGACATTTTTCTATATCCTGTGAGACAAAATACTGTGGTGTCTATCCTGAAAAGACCGGCACAGAGAATGTTGTTCAGTTTGCACAGTGAGAGAGTAGAAGGCAGGGTGGTAGACCGGTAGGGCTCCTTCAGTGTCTCCGAGTTTGCCCTTTCTTGCAACAAACAGTACACAACAACTGTCCTACTTGTCAGGTCAAAGCTTTGAATTATTTTCCGCTTACATAAAAAGAGGGTACCATTTCATATTTCATTGGCAATAGGCAAATTGGGGAAACCAGGGGAAAACCTTGCTAGGGTAGGGGAAACAAGATTCAGCAAGGTTTAAAGGCCAGTTCTGAGAAGCATTCAAAGAAAGGTTGCAATCCAACAAATGAAAGTTTGCAACAACAGGCAAGCAAAGTTTTAGTTGATTCAAAGGGGTGGGCCAAATTTAACTAATGAGAGGAAAAATGGAAATTAATTGGACTATGAGTTAAGGACATAGAGTACTTGTTTATTTTTTGGACTATTTTGGTTCTGGCATTGTCATATGGAATGAAAAAGAATACGTAAAAGATAGCCTTTCCTGCTAAGGTTAAGTAGTAGCTTTCATTATTAGTAAGTAACAGAGACCAATCCTGAGCTTGGTGCGCCGGCTCATCGCTGGTGCGCTCTGTTGCTCCACCAGTGGTAGCCCAGTGTTGGCAGAGAATTGAGTAGCCCCATTGCACAGCTACTCGCTTTACCTGGGGAAAGGGGACAGAAGTCCCCTTCTCCTGAGGAGCTGCATGCGGCCATCCGGAGTATGCTGGATATGGCGGCAGCCATTTTCGGCACCGCTGCAGCCCTGTGCCCTGGGCAGCTCAGGATTGGGTTGCCCTACTCCTGTCAATCACTCAAAAAATGACTTGGGAAAAAGACTGTGATGAGTAGAAGACCAGTCAGGGTGGGAAAGAGCAGCCCAGGGAGCTTGCTTCTTCCCTTCCCTGTCAGGAACACTCTCCTCTGAATGCTCATTTGCTCAGAGAGTGCAGAAGCCACTCTCTGACCTCTGCTAACTGGTGCAGGACTCAGGGTTGACTTATCCATTGGGTACAGTAGACACCTAGGGCCCATGATACTTTTTAGGATATCAGCCAGGTGTTATCAAGTCAGAAAAAAATATGAACTTCTAGGGTTAAAGAAAATGTTTTAATTTATTTCTCACATCAGAAAAAAATGAAATGTTTAGGGAACACGAAAATCTATTAAATTTTGCCTAAAGCAGAAAAGAATAAAATATTGAAGTATTTAGAGTCATGCAAATGTGCCTATGGCCACTCTTGGATTAAGTGTTTATCAGAATAAGCACATGCTTAGGGCATCAAGGGAAGGTGAGCATCTCAGAGTTCTTTTTCCAATGCCAGATTTACCAAGGATTATGGTGTCCTGTTTCCCCCAAATACATCTCAGGCTGCAATCCTAACCACACTTTCCTGAGAGTAAGCCCCATTGAACAAAATAGGACTTACCTTTGAGTAGACCTGGTTAGGATTGTGCCCTCAGTCAACCAAAACAAAGTCAGGAAAAAGGAGAACCACTGAATCCAAAATATAATAATTTGAAATATATTTTATCAATTTTTTGGTTTATTTTTTACTAAGTGCTGTTTTAAAGCAAAAATGAGTTAAGGAAATACAATAATTTAATTAAAATATCATTCAATGAATGTTTATTGGTATCCAGTTCTCATATACAGGTGGAGCCTGTTTATCAGCAGATTTGGCTCAATGCAGGTCCCCCTGACCCGTGTTGGGCCAGACTCAGCTCCACCTGAGCAGTCCAAAGGGGATCAGAGCTGCATGGATAATCAAATCCACAATCTTTGGCCCCTTAAGTCCTCCACTGGGGAACAGAGCTGTGCTCTGGTCCCCTCCAGAGGGCTTCCTGAAACCCGGAGAGGCAGCACGCATCCGCCGCTGCCTCTGTGGGCTTCAGAATGGTTCCTAAAGTCAAAAAAACACTACTTCCAGCTTCTCTCTGTAAACTGGAAGTGACGTTTTTATGCCATATAAGGCATTCTGACATCTGGGGAAGCCCCTGAGGGCATAAAAACGTCACTTCCAGTTTCCGGAGGGTTTCCAGAGGGAAACTGGAAGTAGTATTCTTCAGCTCTAGGAGCCATTCTGAAGCCCACAGAGGCAGATGGATGCGCACCACCTCTCCGAGCCTCGGAAAGCCATCAGAGGGGGACAGGAGCACAGCTCTGATCCCCACTGGAGGGTTTAAGGGGCCGAAGATTGCAGATTTGACTATCCATGAATTTCAGCACCTGTGGGGGGGGGGGGGTCCAAGAACCTGTAGTAATACTGAATGGCTGTCCCTTTAAGGTATCCAGGGGCTAGATTCGGCCTGGGTGAGCTGGTGTGACATGCACTGTATCCAGTGCAGGTTAGGAGGTGACTGGAGAACAACTCAGGGCAAGGGGATATTTTACCCTTACCCCATGTAGCTCTCCAGCCACCCTTATGGGGCTACTCAGATCTATGCCAGAGAAATCACTGGCGCAAATCCCAGCAGTTCATGTAAGGCTGTAGGGCCTGGGAGGGCAGGTCAGGGCACAGCCTGCAGTGCAGCAGGGGTCCAACCCCCCCTCCTGGGCCAGATCCTCCTGTTCTGCCCCCTCCACCACCCAGAATCACTCCCTTCACCAACCCTGGAACGTGCTCCCAACCCTGCTTCCTACCTGGGCTGGTGCAAACTTACCCATTCCCATTGCAAATTCAGCATTCGTGGCTCTAGAGCAGGGGTGCCCAAACCCCGGCCCGGGGGCCACTTGTGGCCCTCAAGGCCTCTCAATGCGGCCCTCAGGGAGCCCCTAGTCTCCAATGAGCCTCTGGCCCTCTGGAGATTTGTTAAAGCCCGCACTGGCCCAACGCAACTTCTCTCAGCATGAAGGCGACTGTTTGACCTCTCATGTGAGCTGTGGGATGAGAGCTCCCTCCACTGCTTGCTCTTTCACATCTGTGATGCAGCAGTGGCAGCAAAGGAAAGGCCAGCCTTGCTTTGTGCAAGGCCTTTTATAGGCCTTGAGCTATTGCAAGACCTTCATTCATTCATATAACTTCATCTTTCATATATTCATTTATGTAAACTTATGTAAATTTATTCAAATTTTAAATGTAAATTAATTCTTTTTTTCCTCGGCCCCGACACAGTATCAGAGAGCTGATGTGGCCCTCCTGCCAAAAACTTTGGACACCCCTGCTCTAGAGGAGGCATGAACATACTTTACAGCATATCCATGACACTCCTGGGCCAGTTTGAATTGTGCTCTTAGAATCATCTTTGTATTTTCAATTTAATTTCAATTTAATTTTTAATTTGTTATTTATTTGTTTACAAATTTATACCCTGCTTTATCTCCCTAATGGGCACTCAAAGCAGCTATTAATGCAATGTAACACTGGTGCCAGAGTGTTTAAGTTTACTGTAAATCTTACTGTAAGTTTTGTTTCATTTCAAAAGATAAAATTTTATTTTATGGTTTAGTATTATTTTTATTTTGAATTACATATATATGGGAGCACCATAATCAGTGCTTCTAAAGGTCTTAATCGGGCCCTGCCTACGTCCCATGAAGGTCATAATGCGGCCCTTGAAGGATTTAGCAGGGCTAGTCTCATGCTGGCTGAAGTGGTCACTTTGTGCAGTGAGGAGGGGGAGCTGATGAAGGCTGTCTTGCACATCACAATTGTCCATCCTTTGGGCCATGACCCATTGGTTCTGTCAGCTGTCCAATCCTCTTCATGTTCTAAGAGCAAGCAAGAAGAGGATCAAGGCATCGGCAACCCACTTCTTCTTCCAGCATGTGGGTGATCATGGTGGTGGAGCTGCAAAAAGCAGCAGAAGGGTAATTCTGATTGCTCACTTTCACAAGCAAAAAGGATTGCTTGGCTCTGCCTCTTTCTCCTCATTGCCTGCCCAGTAGGAAGACCAGGGAGGTGAGGCAGAGGCCTCCCCACACCTCCTCATCTTACATTTCAGGTGGGCCACCTGTCTGCCACTGTCATTTCCCCTTGCTCTTCACATGCCCCATTGAAACAAGCATAGGTGGAGCAAGCTGGGAGTGGAGGAGGAAGGGGGGAGTGGAGGACTCCAGCTCATTTGCTGCATTCCTCCTCTGACCTTGCCTGCCTAGTTGCTTCTCTAAGCCTCAGGGCAGGTTAGGGGGAGACAGTAGTGGCAGCAACAGCAGTGGCAAGCTGCATGTGCTACCACATGCAAAAAATTTTAAAAAGGGAGGGTGATTGCAGGGCTGGCAGATCTCTGCGAATGCAGGTGGCAGATCTGCTGAGGCTGCCCCTTGACACTGGGAGGTTGAAACTCCTTGCTCCCAGGAAGAACTTCATGGCTAAGAAGTCCACTAATCTGTGGAACTCCTTGCCACAGGATGTGGTGATGCCTTTAAAAGAGGATTGGGCAGATTTATGGAGGAAAATTCCATCACAGATTACAAGCCATTATGGGTATATGCAACCTGCTGGTTTTAGAGTAGCTTGCTCTGAATGCCAGATGCAAGGGAGTGGCAACTGGAAACAGGTATCTTGTTGTCTTTAGTGTTCCCAAAGTCCAGCTGAAATGTCTGCGTGACTTCCTCTTTGCCGACGATGCAGCTGTCACTACCCACTCTGCCAAAGATCTCCAGCAGCTCATGGATCGTTTTAGCAAGGCCTGCCAAGATTTTGGACTGACAATCAGCCTGAAGAAAACACAGGTCATGGCTCAGGATGTGGACTCACCTCCCTGCATTACAATCTCCGAGCATGAACTGGAGGTTGTCCATGACTTTGTGTACCTTGGCTCAACGATCTCCGACACTCTTTCTCTCGATACCGAGCTAAACAAGCGCATCGGTAAAGCAGCTACCACGTTTTCCAGACTCACAAAGAGAGTCTGGTCCAACAAGAAGCTGATGGAACATACCAAGATCCAGGTCTATAGAGCTTTTGTCTTGAGTACACTTCTGTACTGCAGCGAGTCATGGACTCTTCGCTCACAACAGGAGAGGAAACTGAGTGCTTTCCACATGCGCTGCCTCCGACGCATCCTCGGCATCACCTGGCAGGACAAAGTTCCAAACAACACAGTCCTGGAACGTGCTGGAATCCCTAGCATGTATTCACTGCTGAAACAGAGACGCCTGCGTTGGCTTGGTCATGTCGTGAGAATGGATGATGGCCGGATCCCAAAGGATCTCCTCTATGGAGAACTCGTGCAAGGAAAGCGCCCTACAGGTAGACCACAGCTGCGATACAAGGACATCTGCAAGAGGGATCTGAAGGCCTTAGGGATGGACCTCAACAAGTGGGAAACCCTGGCCTCTGAGCGGCCCGCTTGGAGGCAGGCTGTGCAGCATGGCCTTTCCCAGTTTGAAGAGACACTCTGCCAACAGTCTGAGGCTAAGAGGCAAAGAAGGAAGGCCCATAGCCAGGGAGACAGACCAGGGACAGACTGTACTTGCTCCCGGTGTGGAAGGGATTGTCACTCCCGGATTGGCCTTTTCAGCCACACTAGACACTGTGCCAGAACCACCTTTCAGAGCGCGATACCATAGTCTTTCGAGACTGAAGGTTGCCAATACAATAGTGTTCCCTGAGGCATCTGGTGGGTCATTGTGAGATACAGGAAGCTGGACCATCCCTTGGCCCAGGTTTTCAAACTCTCTTTTGAGAGTTTGAGCCACTCTAAGTCCTTGCAGGGGTGGGGGGAGGCAATGGAGGCAAGGGGAAGGTAGCAACATGATCCCCAGAATTGAGCCACTCAGGGGGCTGCAGGGCTTGGCTGTACTTACCAGACCCTCCTGCAGCCTCCCGGGGGCGTGGGGAGCCCTGCGCAACTGTCTGCAGGGCTCCCAGAAGTTTTAGAAGTGAAAGTGGAGCGTTCGCACTCCACTTCCAGTTTTGCAGAGGCAGGGCACAATTGCTGCTCCACTTTTACTTTTGAAGCTTTGGGGAGACTTGCAGTCTGTCGTGCAGCGCTCTCTGCACCCTTAGGAGGCTGCAGGAGGCTCTGGTAAGTACAGCCAAGTCCCTGCAGCCCCCTGAGCAACATGATCCTGGGGATTGCATCGCTGCTGTGTGAATGCCTCCTCGCTGCCCCCGCCCTTAAGGGGGTAGAGGCCAGGGCCCTCAGGCTGGGGTCTCTTGATGCCCCAGTTTGAAAAGCCCTGCCTTGGCCTGATCCAGCGAGGCTTTTCTTATGACCAGCCTGCCCCCAGTCATTGCCCAGGGAAGGAGCACAAGCAAACAGAAGCACTCCGCCCTTAACCGGAGCCCAAAGTGGTGCTAGAGAGGTGTGGGGCTTGCACATGTCAGTTATTCAAAAACAAAGTTATTACTGCAATCCATTATAATGACAGGTTTTAAGACGAAAATTGAAAATGGAAATTTAAAAGTTGCTTCAACTTTCATCAGGACAGCGCTTCCAAGAGTAAGGGGAAACAATACGGACAGAGATGGTTTAAAGAGCAAGAGGTTCTAGGAGGAGCAAGGCTGAACTAGAACAAGGAGAGATGGTTGTAGGCAGGGAGCAAAGTTTGTTTTCAAGATTTTTTTTTATCATATTTTGTAACCATCAGCAAAGAGCACTGATTCCTAGTTCCCAGTTGGTGCTGAAGACAAGATTTTCTGGCAAAAGGAAGATTTTCTGGTAGAAAGGAAGCTTGAAACATTTCTGCAGGTCCCACTGACCCCAGCTGTGAAGTACTGTTAGCACTGAATTTTTCAGATGCCTGGATCCTGTGAGTACTTTGCATCATCTTTCTAAGTTTTCCTTTTGTCAAGCAACAAGATCATAAGTGAGTATGTTCAGAAAAAATCCACAATCCAAAGTAAAGTGATGCCTTTATTAGGGCCAACCAAGAAGTAACCAAATACCAGTGCGCAAACGTTCAAGTTCTACAAAACTCCTTATCAAGCAGATAAAAGACAGAGAGAGCAAGCGGGGGGGGGGGGGAGACATTGTAGGAGTCCCAGCAAAATGCAGCTTCTAAAATCTAAAGATTTTAAGAGGTTCTCTTGTGGACTTGAATTAGCCTGTGAATGGTATGAGATGGTTTCAACATACCTACAGGACTGCTCAGACAAAAGAAGCAAATGAACAACTGCTTCTTGAAATATAGATTCAAGAAGCAGTTGTTGAAATATACCACCCCAGATTCTTGAAATATAAAACCAGCAAGTTAACTCAGTCCACTCTCTAGAACTAACTTGAAACTCACAAGTTGCGTTCTCAAAGCAAGAGATACAGTTAAGGCAGGAGTTCCCAACCTGTGTGTTGCAACACCTGAATCAAACTTGTTTCATACACAAGGCCAAAGTTAGTATTCATGGTGCCTGCTGAGGGCAGGAAGCGACATCATTAAGTAGAAAGTGACATCATTAAGCAAATGATGGCCAGAAATAAGCACTTTGTTCTCACATAGAAACCTATTAGCTCCACGAGAAAATGTGCAAATCTTCTTTGTACACTCAACAACACTCAACACATCTTTATTAGGCATAGAGAATCTTCTTTGTATTTTCAAGATATGTGAGAGAACATAAGAACATAAGAAGTCCCACTGGATCAGGCCATAGGCCCATCTAGTCCAGCTTCCTGTATCTCACAGCGGCCCACCAAATGCCCCAGGGAGCACACCAGATAACAAGAGACCTCATCCTGGTGCCCTCCCCTGCATCTGACATTCTGACACAACCCATTTCTAAAATCAGGAGGTTGCGCATACACATCATGGCTTGTACCCCATAATGGATTTTTCCTCCAGAAACTTGTCCAATCCCCTTTTAAAGGCGTCTAGGCTAGACGCCAACACCACATCCTGTGGCAAGGAGTTCCACAGACCGACCACACGCTGAGTAAAGAAATATTTTCTTTTGTCTGTCCTAACCCGCCCAACACTCAATTTGAGTGGATGTCCCCTGGTTCTGGTATTATGTGAGAGTGTAAAGAGCATCTCCCTATCCACTCTGTCCATTCCCTGCATAATTTTGTATGTCTCAATCATGTCCCCCCTCAAGCGTCTCTTTTCTAGGCTGAAGAGGCCCAAACGCCGTAGCCTTTCCTCATAAGGAAGGTGCCCCAGCCCCGTAATCATCTTAGTCGCTCTCTTTTGCACCTATTCCATTTCCACTATGTCTTTTTTGAGATGCGGCGACCAGAACTGGACACAATACTCCAGGTGTGGCCTTACCATAGATTTGTACAACTGCATTATAATACTAGCCGTTTTGTTCTCAATACCCTTCCTAATGATCCCAAGCATAGAATTGGCCTTCTTCACTGCCGCCGCACATTGGGTCGACACTTTCATCGACCTGTCCACCACCACCCCAAGATCTCTCTCCTGATCTGTCACAGACAGCTCAGAACCCATCAGCCTATATGTAAAGTTTTGATTTTTTGCCCCAATGTGCATGACTTTACACTTACTGACATTGAAGCGCATCTGCCATTTTGCTGCCCATTCTGCCAGTCTGGAGAGATCCTTCTGGAGCTCCTCACAATCACTTCTGGTCTTCACCACTCGGAAAAGTTTGGTGTCATCTGCAAACTTAGACACTTCACTGCTCAACCCTGTCTCCAGGTCATTTATGAAGAGGTTGAAAAGCACCGGTCCCAGGATAGATCCTTGGGACACACCGCTTTTCACCTCTCTCCATTGTGAAAATTGCCCATTGACACCCACTCTCTGCTTCCTGGCCTCCAACCTGTTCTCAATCCACGAGAGGACCTGTCCTCTAATTCCCTGACTGTGGAGTTTTTTCAGTAGCCTTTGGTGAGGGACCGTGTCAAACGGCTTCTGAAAGTCCAGATATATAATGTCCACGGGTTCTCCCGCATCCACATGCCAGTTGACCATTTCAAAGAATTCTATAAGGTTCGTGAGGCAAGACTTACCCTTACAGAAGCCATGCTTGCTCTCCCTCAGCAAGGCCTGTTTGTCTATGTGTTTTGAGATCCTATCTTTGATGAGGCATTCCACCATCTTACCCGGTATGGATGCTAGGCTGACCGGCCTATAGTTTCCCGGGTCCCCCCTCTTTCCCTTTTTAAAAATAGGCGTGACATTTGTTATACTCCAATCTTCTGGCACCGTGGCTGTTTTGAGGGACAAGTTGCATACCTTAGTCAAGAGATCTGCAACTTCATTCTTCAATTCCTTAATAACCCTTGGGTGGATGCCATCAGGGCCCGGTGACTTATTGATCTTTAATTTATCAATGAGGTCTGAAACATCTTCTCTTTTAACCTCTATCTGACTTAACTCCTCGGTCAGGAGGGGCCGTTTGGGCAGCGGTATCTGCCCGAGGTCTTCTGCCGTGAAGACAGATGCAAAGAACTCATTTAATTTCTCTGCCATCTCTAAGTCTCCTTTTATCTCCCCTTTCCCTCCCTCACCATCCAGAGGGCCAACCGCTTCTCTGGCGGGTTTCCTGCTTCTAACATATTTGAAGAAGCTTTTATTATTCCCCTTAATGTTGCTGGCCATGCGTTCCTCATAGTCTCGCTTGGCCTCCAGTATCACCTTCTTACATTTCTTTGGCCACAGTTTATGTTCCTTTTTATTCTCCTCATTAGGGCAAGACTTCCATTTACGGAAGGAAAGTTCCTTGCCCTTCACAGCCTCCCTACTTGGCTGGTTAGCCATGCAGGCACCCTCCTGGATTTAGTGGAACCCTTCTTTCTTTGCGGTATACACCTCTGCTGGGCCTCTATTACTGTTGTTTTAAGCAGCCTCCATGCACTCTGGAGAGATTGGACTCTTTTTACCCTCCCTTTCAACCTCCTTCTAACCAGCCTCCTCATTTGAGGGAAGTCCGCCCGTCGGAAGTCAAGGGTTTTTGTTAGAGATTTGCCTGGTATTCTTCCCCCAACGTGCACGTCAAAACAGATCGCAGCATGATCACTGTTCCCCAATGGCTCAGTAACGTTTACATCTCTAACCAGGTCCTGCGTACCGCACAATATTAAATCCAGAGTTACCTGTCCTCTGGTGGGCTCCGTGACTAGCTGCTCTAAGCCACAGTCATTTAGCACGTCAAGAAATCTGGTTTCCTTATCGTGACCAGAACACAAATTGACCCAGTCAATATGAGGATAATTGAAGTCCCCCATGATTACAACCCTGTCCCTCCTTGTCACCTCCCTGATCTGTTTCCTCATTTCAAGGTCCCCATCCGATTTCTGGCCTGGAGGAAGATAGCATGCCCCCAGTATTACATTGCTGCACAAGCCTGGTAATTTAACCCACAGAGATTCTACGGTGGAGTTGGACCCACCTTCAATCTCTACTTTGCTGGATTCTATCCCTTCCTTAACATAAACAGCCACCCCACCTCCAACACGCCCCTGCCTGTCCCTCCTGTAGAGTTTATAGCCCGGGATTGCGGTATCCCACTGATTCTCCGCATTCCACCAGGTTTCCGTTATGCCCACTATGTCAATATTTTCCCTTGTCACCAGACATTCCAGTTCTCCCACCTTTGCTCGTAGACTTCGGGCATTCGCATAAAAGCATTTATACATGGAATGCCCCAGGATGCGCTGCTTATTCGCTCCTTCGTCCCCGCATCCTCTCATTGTGCCAAACCGTCTATCACATCCCATCACCCTACCTTTCCCAATTTCTCCTCCTACTCTGCCTTTGTCTTGTTGTTCTCTAACCTCCCCATCCTCATCCAATAAGGATGAGGAGTCCCGAACCGGATGCCCCTCGGCTCCTGTTGAGAGCCCAATTATCAAACTGGGAGAGTTTGAGAACCACTGATTTAGGGTGTTATATTTTGTTGAAAGTCAGTTGGAACCAAATTGGAAGCTAGTGGCAAAAGATTATCTTCCTGAGTTCAGAAGTCCCTCTCCTGGGTAGCCAACTGTAGCACTCTCCAAATCACAAAATCATGACTGTGCTTGTTCATAAGAACCAAAGGTATCCTCCACTGAGGCTGCAATCCTATGCACACTTACTTGAGAGTAAGCCTCACTACATTCAACAGGAGTTACATCTGAGTCCACTGCACAGGATTGTGCTGTTAGACTTGAAAGGAAATTTGAAACACTGATATGCACTATCCATTTTCTCAGAAATTCATATTTAGAGTCATGTTAACCCATTTTGCCCACAGGTGTACACATTTGGTCCCTGTTGAATATATGCAGCACTCAGCTTAAGTGAATACAGTACCAAATTAGTGCCTTGGTGTTGTCATTAAAAATTGCCTTGTTTTATACCGTCAGAAAACTGATATTTAAAAATTTATCTTAAATTACACAGGCCTACAAAATTGAGGGTCAGAAAAGTTTTTCCCAAACTTTATGGTAGTTTGATATGAATTTGGGGTGCTGATTCCAAAAACAGCATCCATTTTGCCCTATCACATCTAGTTTTGGAGCCATGGTGTAGGCTTCCTCATGAGGAAGCTGCTTGAACCATTCACTAATGAGGCTCTACTATATCTCCAAAACTAGACATGATAGGGCAAAACAGATACTATTTTTGGAATCAGTACCCCAAATATACCCAGGAATTGGTGTAACGTTTAAGGAAGCAAAATGTGTGTTGGCCTGTGTTATTGGTCCTGTGAGTGATTGTGCTGGCAAGTGAATAAGAACAATACAGCACAATGACTGCTGGGTCAACATAATATCAATAGCCATATTTTATTAACCGATTCCATCATGCTGTCCCTCCAGGGAGCACCCACTGAACTTCTATCTCTCTCCCTCCCTCCCCTTCTCCTTTTTCTCCCACAACAATCCTGTGAGGTAGATTAAGCTGAGATACAACAGGCCCAAAGTCACCTAGGAAGCTCCAAGGCTGAGTGGGAAACAAAACCTAGGACCCCCAGCAATTAGTCTAACAGCCCAATCCTATGCATGTCTACTCAGAAGTTAAGTTCCATTGTGTTTAATGGGACCTACTTCCAGCAAAGTATGCATATGATTGCAGCCAAACACACTAACCACTATGATTTTCTCTGCAAGCTGCTTTGTGAACATTTTTGTTGAAATGTGGTGCATTATCAGGTTATAGTTTTGCACGTATGTGCAGGGATGATGAGCAACAGTAGACAAAGTACAATGTAAAAGACAACAGGCTTCAAAACAGGCTTGCTGTGTTTTGCACGAACTACTTGAAGGTTCTTGCTAAGGAACTGCATCAAGGAAACGTGGGAGGAGTGGAGCCTGAATGTCTCTTACAGAACTTTAATAAACATCAGTCTTAAACATCTTTGTCACTAGGGATAGCAAAGCCTCAGCAGCTCTTTGTTCAGGGCTATCATCCTAGCAAAATGGCAACTGACCTTCTCAATTCTCTTATACAGTACTATTTTAAAGCGAAAGTATAAGGCAAATGAAAGACTGAATATTTGGATGATTAAATGGATAGAATAGGCACATAATCATCCCAAACAGGCAATATACCATCTTTGGGAGGACTGTGCATGTTTCTGAATTCATACACAGTAGTGTTGCCTTTTATACTCGTAGCTTAAAAGCCATTTCTGCCCAACGTTGCATATATGCAATAGGGATCAAATCTGTGGGCTGGCAGAAATGGGCTAAAACAGGGGTGGCCTGCCTTTCAGCTTTAGGGCTCCTGGACCTTTAGTAGAAGAGTGAATTTCAGCAGCTGCTGAAATTCCCTCCTCTGCACAACTGTGAAGGTCCAGGACCACTAAAATTGAGAGAGTGACCACTCCTGCCTTAAAAAGAACTATTGCTACTATTGAATGGTTGATTTGTTTAAAAGACAGTAAAAAATTGCATCACTTTTCTGACAGGAAGCAACCCCCAAACACTGTACAGCAACACAAGGGGAAGGGGCAATGCAAGGCAGAAGAGAGCTGTGTCAGGACGCAGTAGGGGCAGTGCTGGAACAATGCATCCACTTGCCATCCATTCACACCATCTATGGAGCCAGCAGCTACGCCAGTATAAACCTGTATGCCAGTCATCTTAAATAAACTGTTTCACTAGGTTTGCTGCTGATACGCAGCATGATTGATTGAACTAGGCCCAGGTGCCTTGCCAGGATGTTATCTGTTCCCGGATGCAGGTAGGCATATCTATAGGATAGGAGCGCTCACCATGGACCAAGGTAAACTACAAAGTGAACAAAGCTTAGTTTTATAGGGTTGTGCTTTTGTAGTTAATCATTGCCAAGCGCTGGAAAGAACATGAAGCCTGCCTTCTTTTGGCAGGGAACCAGTTGTTAAAAGGATAGCTGGGTAACTACCATGATCCAGCTGGATTGGCTTCAGCCCCATCATCTCCTTTGTGGACTAGGATCTGATAGGTTGTTAAATCAAAGGAATTAATATTTCATCACCTGCAGTCACTTTTGAGATCTGGTTGGAAAGTCTGACCTTTTTCCTTTCTGCCCCATCAAAACCCTTTCCAACAGAGGTTTACATCTTGCCTAATGAGGTGTATTGTCAGTGCCAATGAACCATGATAGCCTTTTTATGAACTGTTCACTGAACAGCATCTTTCTGGCCTCTGGGCCATCTTGCAAAAGGCCATATGGTCCTCATGGAAGTTTAATTTCAATGAGAAAACCCATGAGCCAGTGTTACAATGACATTTGCCCCAAAACACTGCTTTAATGCCATCTGATTTAGGAGTCCAAATTATCCTGCTGCACTGCAGTGCCATTGGATATCTGCAATCATTTTACTTTGGTGTCTCTTGTGCTAGACTTATTTGTCCCATCAAATTCCCCTTTCAATCCAGAGAAACCATATGCCCACTTTAGGCTAATTAGCTCCCCACAGCCAAAAGATAGCCAAATTCTAGTTATGTGCACTACTGAACCCCACCACCAATGCAAAAGCAATTAGTAGGTAGCTCAGCTGTTCAGGCTACAGAATTCTTCCTTTCAATAGTCCTCAATCAGCAGTTTCTCTCACCACCCTAGTGACTCCTCAGCAGCTCCTGAGTAAGGCAGCCACGCACTCCAGACTCCACTAGTCTCAGTTCCTGGGCTGAGACAACCACATGCACCTCTCTTCCCTCCTCCACTCACTCACCTGTCTGGCAATGATTCTTTCACCTCATTACCAAGGTCCTCATTGTCTCTACTAGGTTGCAGTTGTGAACCACACCCACTGCAAGCCAAAGTTCTGGTTTTGACTTCCCACACCTGTCATAACAAGGGGCCACCACTGACACCATACACCAGGCCAAATCCTATCCAATTTTTCAGCACAGATGCAGCCCTGCCAATGGGGCACGTGCTGCATCCAGTGGTGGGGGTGCAATTGTAGAGACTTCCTCCAAGTTAGGGAACATTTGTTCCCTTTCCTTAAGGCTGTATTACAGCTGCACTAGAAAGTTGGATAGGACTGGGGGCCCAATCCTATTCAACTTTCCAGCTTGGGTGTAGCCACAGTGCAGACCTGTGGTAAGGGAACACATGTTCCCATACCCTGAGAAGGGTTCAGTGACTGCCCCTCCACCACAGGATACAGCGCCCACCCCACTGGCACAACTCCACCAGCACTAGAAAACTGGTTAGGATTGGGCCCTGGGGCCACCATCTCTGGGAGGGGGGATCTTCTGCATTTCCACTACACTATTTTACCCCTTCTTGAGAGATTTTTGTGCTGATGCCAGGCTGATTCATAGTTTATCAAGGGTAAACCGAGCTCTTATTCCTCTCCTACCATTCCCAGGAAGAAGCAGTTTTACCCTCTTCCAGTTCAAAGAAAGCTTTCTTCAGAAAACATTTGAACAATACACTAAACAGAAGGAAATGTAAGCAATTAAGGGCCCAATCCTATCCAACTTCCCAGCTTCAGTGTAGCCACACTGCAGGCCCGTGGTAAGGAAACAAATGTTACCATACCTTGAGAAGGCCCCAGTGACTGCTCCTCCACTATAGGATGCAGCACCCACCCCACTGGCACAACTGCACCAGGTTTGGGCTCTAAGAGTTGTGCAGCATCTTACATGCTAACCAAGAAGGGCCCAATCCTATCCAACTTTCTAGCTTCGATGCAACCTTAACTTACCCAGAGGTAAGGGAACAAATATTCCCATATCTTGAGGAGGCCTCTGTTACTGACTTCCCACCACAGGATGCAGTGCATGTCCCATTGGCACAGCTGCACTGGCACTGGAATATTGGATAGGATTGGGCCGACAGATAAGAGCCTATTTCACAAGATAGTGTGAAAGAGGTAGGATCCTGTTGGCAAAATCCATGCTACAATAACTCATGGAGGCTAAGGGCCCAATCCTATCCAATTTTCCAGTGCTGGTGCAGTTGTGCCAGTGAGGTGGGTGCTGCATCTTGTGGTGGAAGGGCAATCACTGGGGCCTTCTCAAAATATGGGAACATTTGTTCCCTTACCAGAGGCTCCATTGGGGCTACAATGGAGCTGGAAAGTTGGATAGGATTGGACCCACACAGCACTATCCATGTTTTCCTGGGAGTAAGCCCCATTGAATCTAATGAGACTTACTTCTGAGTAGACATGCACAGGTTTGGGCTCTAAGGGGGCAATCCCGTGCACACTTTCCTGGGAGGAAGCCCCACTGGCTCTAATGGGACTTACTTCTGAGTAGACATGCATAGGATTCGGCTCTAAGTTACACACTGCAGTGGAGGATAAGCTCACCCTTGCCCCATTGAGACCCTTCCTTAAGGAAAAGTGGAACCTGGCTGCTCTGGCCCACTCCTCCAGAATGAGACTTTTGGTGCTGTTGTTGAATTCATTGTGGACCTCTGTGATCCAGCTAATTGGAACTAACTTGGAAGCAGCAACATTGTCTGAAACCACAGGCAACTAGGAGCCAAGGAATCAACACGAGCACACACCGAGGCACCACCGGGTCTCATTCTGGAGGAGGGGAAGGGCTTTAATCCCAACAACAAACAACTTCAGAAACACGAAAGGGATAAGCGTCGCACTCTGCACAGCAGGGAGGAAAAGCCACTGCTCATACGTTCCGGATCCATAGGAAAAGCAGGATCACTGGCGGCTGTGGAGCCGGGAGACTCCCTGCTTGTCAGCAGCGCTGTAAGGCTGCTCGCTCTGCTGGGATGGACCGAGATAAAAAAAAAAACTCCCTGTGGTCAACGCTCCAAGCCCTGCAGTAAACTCCACCACGACGCCCCAGACTGCGATGGACAGCCACAAAAGACAGCACTCCTCCCCCCCCCGGACCGCAGGCGACAATGTTTGCAATGACCTGCAAAACTGAAATGCGCAAGTTCAGTTCATCTCCGGCAACTCCATGGAGTAAGATGAGAGTCTCGCTTGTACTATGCGGGTTTCTTTTAAAGAAAGGGGGCCAAGCGCTGTGGTCTCCGTACTTGGCCCTGCCGAAATTCAGAACCGATCCAGACCCCAATCCTAGGCCTGTCTACTCAGAAGTAAGGTCAATTATAATCAATGGGACTTACTGCCAGGAAAGTGTGGATAGGATTGCAGCCGGACAGCCCAATCCTATCCACACTTTTCTGGGAGTAAACCCTATTGACTCTGATAGAACTTACTTCTGAGTAGGCATGCATAGGATTGGGCTCTAAGGCTGCAATCCTATTCACACTTTCCTGGGAGTTAGCATGTTTAAGATTGGGTTCTAAGACTACAATCCTACCCACACTATCCTGGGAGTAAGCCCATTGACTCTGATGGGACGTACTTCTGAGTAGGCAAGCCTAGGATGGGGTGCGAATCCTTTATCCTTGTGCTGCTTCTGAGATGCTGCACACACTCTGATGATGATGATGAGATCCACTCACTCACCATGGGGGGGGGAAATGCTCACCGAACGATCTCCTGCGCTTAGGGGCCCTTTGTAAAAAACAAACAAAAGGTTTGCACTGCAGACACAAAGCCGTGTGCAACTGTACTTCCCAGCGGCCCAAATGCTGGGTGCAGAAGTGACTTCATCACGTTGCAAAGAAAGGAGGAAGGGATCCAGGGGGTCTGTGCTTGCACCAGTTCTCCTAAAGCGTTAAAAGCTCGGCCAGGACCACACCAACAAATGCAACTGCAGGGCGACTGCAAACAAAGGGAGCGGAGAGCTCTACGTGGGCCGGGATCAGGTTACTCCCCATCTCTTTAAATCTCTCCCCTCCCTCCCCCGCAGCCCGCGTTGACAGACAAGCGGCGCGACCCAATGGCAAGCAGCGGGGCTCTTTTGGCGCCCGGCCACTCTTCGCTCCGCCGCCAGTGCGGAAAGGGAGCGGGCGGGACGGCGCCCTGGGCAGAGCGGAGCCTCCGCCAATGGCAGGAGTGTTATTGCAGAGAAGTAGTATTATGCTAATCGGTGTTTTGCTCGGGCTCACTCGGTGAGAGCTTTAAAAGCGAGGCAGCTCCGGGCGGGCGGGGAGAAGAGGAGCTCGGCTGGAAGGGTGGGTGGTGCACCCAGGCGGAGTCGGGTGCAGGCAGGTTGGTGGCCCGCAGGACCCCGGCCCTTCTCTGCGGCGCTGCGGTTGGGACTTGCTGGGGCAGGGGAGGGCGCCCGGGGCAGCTGATCTCCTCCTCCACGCCCCCGCCGGGCCAAGGAACCTGCCACCCCCTCCGACCGTCACCATGTCCAACGTGCACCTCTCCAGCGCCTCTGCCCTGGAGCGCCTGGCTGCCCGCCGGACTTTCCCCCTGCACGCCCGCACCGGGGTGTGCAGGAACCTCTTCGGACCGGTGGACCACGACGAGCTGAACCGGGAGCTGAAGAGCAAGCTGCGGGAGATCTGCGAGGACGGCCAGAGGCGCTGGGACTACAACTTCCAGGCGGAGGAGCCGCTGCGGGGGCCGGGCAGGCTGCAGTGGGAGGAGGTGGAGGGCGACTCCGTGCCTGCTTTCTACCGGGAGACGCTGCAGGTGGGGAGGTGCCGCTTCCCGGTGCTGGTGGTCCGGTCCAAGTCTCCGCAGGAGTCCCCCTCCACCGACCCCAGCTCCAGAGACTGCACCCCGGGGACGGGGATCCCCTCTTCCGCGTCCCTGCTTAGCCCTCAGGGCAAGGCGGTGGCGTCGGAAAGCACTCGAGCGGGGGGCGAGGAGCGCCTCAACCAGGAGAACCGAACCGACCAGCTCAACAGCAGCAGCAGCAGCAGCTACTCAGGGATTATACTCAAGCCTGTCCCGTGCGCCCTGAAAAGGACATCCTCGGCCAGCGTCACTCAGATCACAGGTAGAACCCGCCGCCCTCGGTGCTTGCACTGCACCGTGCAGGGGGGTTGCCCCGTTTCCCCCTCCCTTCCCAGTCTCGTGCCTGCCCTGGAGGTTGTCTGAATGCCGCCCTAAGGGGGGGGGGAAACGCTGGCCGCGCTTCAGACTGCGCGCAGGTCCCCGGGGCTTGGCTTGGCTTGGCTGGGGAGGAAAGTGCTTACGCAGCACATCGCGCTCTCTGCAGCCAGCCAGCCAGCCCTTCTTTGCGACGTAAACAAACCCGGCGGCTGCAGGGCTGCTGGCTGGCGGACAGGGGGAGCCCAGAGCCCGGGCTCGGATCGTGTGCAGCGCTGCGCTGAGAGCGGCCAAGCAGGGCGGGCCCCTGGTGCGCGATTGTTTTTCGGACGCCCTTGCCTGCCTCTGCTGCTGGGGTGTGTCCCCTTCCCAGGCTTGGGCTGGAGTGGCTCTTAAGACTTTGTCTCTCTCTCTCTCCTTCTCCTCTCTCCCCCTCCGGGTTTCACTCCAGATTTCTTTGCTAAGCGCAAAAGAGTCCTAGACGCGAAAGTGCCCGGGGATTTCCCCAGCGCCTTGCCAGCCTCCGTCTCTGCAGTGCCCACCGAGCAGACGCCCCGGAAAAGGCTTCGATGAACGAGGTGAGACTGAGCTCCTCTGGGGTGGCTTGGCTGCTAGTCCAGCTTCATAAGACTTCAGCTTCCTTGGGAGGGCTAAAGGATCTGGGGAGGTTTCTAGCCCCCGTTAACCCATTCCTGCCCAGCCCACGGGTGTACACATTTGATCTCTGTTGCACAGTGGCGTAGTTAGAGGGGCTGCAAAGCACCAAGTCTTGCAGGGAGCCTCAGGGCAGCATGCAATGGGCTCCTCCCCTTCAGAGCAATTCCAGGAGGGGTGGGGTACCTAGAATGGCTCTAAGGGGAGGACGGTTTGCATGCTGTGGTGAGGCTCCCTGCAAGTCTTGGTGCTTTGCACCCCCTCTAACTACTGCTGCTGTTGTGTATGTGCAACATTGGGCAGAAATGGCTCCAAGGACTGGGGGAGGTTTCTAGCTTCCGTTAACGCATTTCTGCTCAGCCCACAGGTGTAAACATTTGTTCCCTGTTGTGTGTATACAACGTTGGACAGCTTTAATGTGGAAACTGGGATGGGTGGCTGGGTGGGTGGAGATGATGATGGGGCATCTACTCCAGCTTGGTTGGCATAGAGAGTTCAGTGATGTTCAGGGATAACACTTGCAAAATAGGTAGTGATTGGACAGAAATGGGGCCTGTGCCTCCAAAGAGGTGTAACTAGCTGGGACTTGCAAGAGAACAGACCTGACTGCCTAATTTCCCCTCCCTCTCACACCACTGTGGATCCAGAGTAACTTCCAGATGGTCACGTATTGCCTACTGAAGAAGCAAGAAAAAAAGCCCCCCCCCCATGCATGCGTGCACACAAGCATGCACAGGGCTCCCCTGCTATTGCTGACTCAGCTTCTTATTCTAGCAGGGAGGGGAGTCTGGGAGAGGTGGGGCAGTGTCTTGTAGAGTTCCTTCCAACAGCCTGTAATTTAAGCTGCTTCGTTCTGGGGGTGTGTCTGCTCTGTGCAAGTTTACTATATGTCTTCTCTCTGCAGATTTTGCACTAGAACACTGAAGCGATGTCGATGTTTCCGGAGCTCAAGGCCGTTCCCCTCCACACCTTAAAGGGAGGGGCAAGAGAGACCAGAGTTGGGGGAAGAAGAGTCTTCGGTCTGTTTGTTTCTCTTCCACTTGTGCCCCAGAAGGAACTACTTGTACCTCCATGTAGCAAAAGTGGCTCTGACTGCAAGCCACCTGACGGAGCAGTGTTAATTTACAACTGTGCAATGTATGTTTTATATAAAAAATGTATTATGCCTAATGTGAGTACACTGGCCAGAAGTGTAAAAGCTTTAAAGTCATTTATATAAATGTTTAATCTCTGCTGATTTCTCAGTGCAAAAAAATTGTATATTTGTACAAAAACAAACTTAAGAGTTATACTAACTTATATTTTCTATTTATGTCCAAAAGGTGGATAACTTTGGTTGGCATCCAGTAGTCTGTTTTTGTGTGTTCGGTTTTTTCTTATTTGGTTAAGCCAAAGGGCACTATATTTGCTTTTGTTATTTACAAAAAAATGTAAATTTATTTTTATAGTGGGTTTTTGCATTCACAAAAGTAGCTATGAATCAAAATTACTTAGTTATTACTTGAAAATCTGATACAATGGTCTCTGAGCCGGTCTGTACCACTGCCATTGCAAACTTATGCCACATTGTTAAAATAAAAAGGAATCAGATTTCAATCAACTTTCTTTGTTGTAGCTTTTTTTTATTCTCTCTCTCAGTACCTTAATGACTTGATTACAATATTGGCATTACTTTTTGCTTCTGAAAAACATGACCACAAATGAGATGCAACAATAGTTTCTTGGTTACATAGAGGGCAAAGGCTGCTTAAATTGTACCTTTTGGCTAGGAGACTGTTAGCACTCTAATCTGAATTAAGCATATCTACACAAAAGGGGGAGCTAATATGACACAACTACAGAAAGCTTAGATGTATACTGTAGCACTACCAGGAATAGAGCAGCAATCTTGAGGCTCATTTTTCTTCCAGGAAGGACTGTTGCAGTCAAGGTACATGTGCCAAAAGAAGCCCCCTCAACTACCCTTGAAATCAGTAGCACAAATGCCAAGTCTAGTGGCTGTCCTACTACTGAAGCCCTGAATTTTAAGTGAAGGTCATGCTTTCTGGGTTGCACTTCCTGATGTCTGGTTATTTGACAGAAACGAGAAAAATTAGTAGAGTAGATAGCAGTACAATATATACAAGACCCTCCTCACACCCATCAGGTCACCAGCATGCAACAACCTTGCCCTAACACATGGACTGCAAAGGAAAACCCCAATGTTCTCTAGAATTGTTACTCTTTCAATTGGCCTCTGTAGCTGTGCCTGTAATTACTGCTGCATGCTTGAAGTGCAAGGATTGACAATTAGTACAACTGGAGACCAAGGAGCCAATCCTATCCAATTTTCCAGTTCTGGTGCACCTGTTACAATGGGGCATGCACTTCATCTTGTGTTGGGGCAGTGGTCACAGAGGCCCCCTTCAGGCATGGGAACTTTTGTTGCTTTACCTTGGGGCTGCATTGCAGCCACACCAGTGCTGGAACATTGGACAGGATTGGGCCCCAACTCTCCTACCTGCTAGAGCTGATAAAAGCACAGCTGTGGAGACTGGTTGAGGAGTTGGTGATCTTTATGGCTCCTTATTTCTAGAGGGGAGAAGATCGTTTTTCAGAACCACTGACTTGCAGTATAAAGTTTCTTCATGAGGCTAAATTGTGTGCAGCTGCCAAGGGCACCACATGGTTGTAATTGACCCACTCCTTTGACTGCTTCCTGATGAACAGTGAGAAAGCCAATGCCAAGGTATAAGTAATGGGCTGAAAGTCACGATTTGTTCCTTACCTTCTCCCTCATCTCTATACTGTATGCCTTTCTTTTTAGAGAGAGCCACCGTTTTGCATAAGATCTCTTATTATTCTCACCCTGTTCCTGAATGCATTTCCTTGGCATCTTCTGCATCCTCCCCACCTTCTGAGGCTCAGTTGATGATGTGTGAGAGATCCTTTTCCTTAGTCACCCCCAACATGTGGAAACCCCTTCAGGAGATCCACTTGGCACCGTCAACAGCCATTCAAGGCATGGTAGGGTTTGGGTTGTTATAGCTGCTGGTCTGTGTGTTAATATTTGCTGTTTTTAATATTTTCATCTGCTTTTATTCTGCATTTTTTATGACGTGCATTTGACTGACTCGAAGTCTCCTTAAGCTTGCATGTGGTTGGAAATGGGGAAAATGCATTTTCTTAAATAAGACCTATTGAGTTCTATGGAAATTACTATGATTGTAGTTGATATGGAAAATCATGGCCATTAACATCTTGTTTTCATGGAACTGAAATCTTATACATAGAGATGGGTGAAAATGGTTTTATTTTTTCACAGATTTCTGTGTTTTCCAAAGTTAGAAATACAGAAAGCAGTGTGATGTGTTTTTATTCCAAGGGTAAATTAGATTTATAAACTAAAATTGCTTTAAAAGTGTACTCAGTAGCTGATATAGGTGGTATAGTGTCAGCAGTTGCAGCCACGTGCATATAGAGGTGTTAAGAGAATATGCAGATGTATTAGAATAGCAATTTTCAACCTTTTTCATATCATGGCACACTATTAAAATGGTCAAGGCACACCATCAGATTTTTGACGACAAGGCACACCATACTGCCAGTGGGGGGCTCACATCCCCCATTGGCCCCACTAATAAATGACCTTCCCCCAAATTCCGGTGGCGCACACCTCTGGACCACTCTCGGCAGTGTGCCATGGCACAGTGGTTGTAAATGGCTGTATTAGAATTTCTTTTTTACAAAAATGAGAAGTGCAGAAAGCGGTGTTATGTTTTTATTTTGCTATCGCCAAAAAAACCACAAAAAAACAAAAGCACCCACATCTACTTATACAGCCATTTGTATTCTACCTCTTGGTCAACCTTTGCTTGTTTTGTAGTAATGTTGAATTGCCACTTCTTGTGGCAAGTAATTTGGGTCACTTGGTTGCCATGAGATAAAAAAGAAGTCATAGCTTAGAGCAGAGAGCTTTTGTGCATCTTCTGTAAAACTGGGACTGATTTCTGTTATGCCTAGGATTGCACTGTAAATCTCATTGAAAGGTGGCCTGTTTTACACATTACAGACATGTTCCAAAGACAAAGTAAGTACCTAAGTGCTATAGATTTCAATGAGAGAGTAAGCGTGTGCATCTCTCTCTCTCTCTCTCTCTCTTCTCTCTGGGATCTACAATTGGGATCTCTTTTGCAATGGGACCTAAAATTGCTTCACATGGGCTGGATTATGTCCTTCTGTTAAGGTGTTTCCAGAAAGGACTGTGTTGTACAATGCAGCTGAATATCACTGACAAAACACTTGCAAATGTATACATCACACACCTAACTACCACTGAGTTATGACTGGCTGTGTTTATATATTTGTGTATTATGATAAGCATCACTGTGATTTGATTCCAAATTAGATATATAGGACCAGGGTGTTAAGGAAAGAATAAGAGTGTATTTCTGAGCCAGTTCACTCAGTGTCAGTTTTGCCATTGACTTGAATCATTGCAATCCACATAATGTGATCCTGTCATTATTCATATGAGGATAACTGCTCTTGCTGAAAAGTAGTATATCAGTATTCTTAATAATGCTCTTATAATAATAGTGATTAGTTACATATTATAATTGTAAGGATATCTCAGTGGCCAGCATTCTGCCCCACCTTACACACGCTCCTCTTGCAGAGAAGGCCTTGGCCAATGCTACCTTCTCAGAAGTGCCTTCAGATGCATTGACGTGTGCCATGCTTTGGCACACCCCTCACACCCCACTGCAAGGATTTGAACAGGCCGATTAAATCTCCTAGTGACCCGTTATTTACGGATCATTGGCACGATAAACCATAGTGGCTCTTCTGCTGTGTCAATCCACTCAGGGAGCTCTTAATCCTTAACACAATAGCCAAGAGCCATTCCGGTCTTGTCCACAATAGTTTATATCTTTACAAAATATTGCATCTGTTGTGCATGCTTCTAAAGGCCTCTGAAGAATTACCTCTCTCAGCCATAACTTTAAATCTTCCTGAACTTCAAAATCTTGGCCTTCCATAAGCTTTGTCTTAGCTTTCCCCCCCCCCCCCCCCACCCAAGAGCCTGATAACTTAAGGCTATGATCCTAAGCTACTTGGAGATAAGTTGCAATAAAATTATTGGTACTTTTTTCAAGGTAACCCTTCCAATAAAGGTATATAAATTTCTTTAAAGTAAGACCATTGAATTCAACAGAATTTTACTTTCACGTTTGAGGTGTGCTCGAAAAGCTCTTCTTAAACATCTTGAGATCAATGGAATTTACAGCCCCAGCTCAGAAGGAAAGAAATACCTTAGGAAGGCAGGTGTTTGTTTCCAGTGAGTAAGATAGTATGACAGCCCAAATCTTACTGAACACAATGAGCTTACTTCTGAGTAAAACAGCACCATTTTCAAGCACCTCTACATATGAGTAAAGGTGTTTGAAAACAGTGTTATTTTGTTATTTACACAGAAGTAGGCCAATTCTGTTCAGTAAGGTTGTCATCCTATTTTACTCACCGGAAGCAACCACCTGTACTTATGAGTACAATCCAGAGAAAGTCAAGCGCTTTTAAGTCTTGTTGATTTCAGTGGGAGAAACTTAAGCCTGAGTTCAATGGGAATTTAAAGCATTAACTTGGACCGAACTATGCCTATTGATTTCAATGGAAAAGTTTCAAAAAGGACCATAGTTCTAAAAACACATAACTTGATCAGGTGCACAGAAGTTTTCCCTAGATTGTTTTTAAAGTGCATAGGGTCAGGCTGTAAAATTATTAAGGAACACCATTTTAAAATAACACAGGCCAACACACATTTTGCTTCCTTAAACATTACACCAATTCCTGGGTATGTTTGGGGTGCCGATTCCAAAAATGGCATCCGTTTTGCCCTATCACATCTAGTTTTGGAGATATAGTATAGCCTCTTTAGTGAATGGTTCAAGCAGCTTCCTCATGAGGAAGCCTACACCATGGCTTCCTCATGAGGAAGCTGCTTGAACCATTCACTAATGAGGCTATATCTCTAAAACTAGATGTGATAGGGCAAAACGGATGCCATTTTTGGAATCGCCACCCCAAATTCATATCAAACCACCATAAAGTTTGAGGGTCAGAACCACCATATCAAACCACCACAAAACTGAGGGTCAGAAAAGTTTTTCCAAATTTTGTAGGCCTGTGTAATTGAAACATACGGCTCTGTGACTCAGGCACTAAATAAAACAGGCCAAAACCAATGAGTGGAGCTGTGTGTGTGTGATGGGGGGGGGGGAGAGATTCATTTCCTTGCTTTCTTTTCAATGTATGTCTACACCCAGCCCCTAATGAACTATGTTGTGCATTATGAAATAGTTCAACTGCATTAATATAAAGAGTCCAGACAGAGCTCTTATTCACCTAGCATGTCATAACACAATGTGAAATGTGTGATATTGTAGAAGGGCAATTGAGAAAATAGGCGATATTTCAAGATGACACACTGATTGATTTAAACTACATTAAAAGACTGGTATTCAGTTAAGCATAATGGGATGAAAGGCATTTTTATACAAAGTGATCACGTGCTTTTGTGCTTCCCACCCACATTTTACTAACCAGTAGAGGGCTAAATCCTATCCAACTTTCCAATGCCAGTGCAGCCACAATGCAGCCCTGAGAAAAGGGAACAAGCATTCCTTTACTTTGAGGATGCCTCCATGACTGTCTGCCTACTGCAGGATGCAGTGCATGCCTTGTTGGCATGGCTGCACCAGCGCTGGAAAATTGGATAGGACTTGGTCCTAATATGGTAATTGCTGTTGGCACAGCTTGGAATGGTGGAGTTTTGCCTTTGGATGTCTGATGATGTCTACATCAATTTAGGATGAAACATTTTTTAAGTCAGCAAACAACATTAGTTGTTTTTGAATTTTATGGCCGGTATACCCGGAGATTTTAACTATGAGCACTGTAGCCTCTGGCTATGATAATCTGAGAAACTATATAATTGCTGTATTCTTTGCGTGCTTTTTACTATGAGGATTCCAACTTAGCAGATTTTAAAGCTGTGTAGTTCAAACTGCCCGATCCTCAGCACGTCTTTTCTTAGAAATGTAGTAGTAGTAGTAGTAGTAATATAATAATAATAGTATTTATATACCACTTTTCAACAAAAAGTTCACAAAATGGTTTACAGAGAAAATCAAATAACTAATGGTTCCCTGTCCCAAAAGGGCTCACAACCTAAAAAATACAAAAGAACACCAGCATACAGCCACTAGAAAAGACACTGCTGTGGTGAGGAGGGCCAGTTACTCTCCCTCTGCTAAATAAAAGAGGAGCACCCACTTGAAAAAGTGCCTCTTACCCAGTTAGCAGAAATAAATCTAATTGAATCCAGTGGTTCTCAAACTTTTAGCACCAGGACCACTTTTTAGAATGAGAATTTGTCAGGACCCACTGGAAGTGATGTCATGACAAGAAGTGACATCATCAAGCAGGAAAATTTTTCACAATCCTAGGCTGCAATCCTACCCACACTAATCCAGGAGTAAGTCCCATTGACCATCATTGTTAAAAGAATATACATAGCAGCTTGTTAAAAGTACAGAGCTATAACATTCCCCCAAATGCAGTCACATCCCATGGTAGCATCAGATCTAATACACTAAAAATAAAAATACTGAAATGAAGGTGGATCCACCTGAAATGGACTCACGGCCCACCTAGGGGGTCCAGACCCACCGAAACACTGCAATGGGATTTATTTCCTGATAAGCATGCATGCAGGGTTGCATCCTTGGCAGGAAACGGGACTACAACCCCCGCACTTGCTTGGGAAGCCTACTCAGGACAAGCGATCCAAGCGAGTTCAGGCGGACTTCGGAGCGAAGGGGGTTTAGCCTCAGCCTCCGTCAAGTGGAGGTTGCTGAGAGCGCCCGCGACGGGGCTGAAGCCAGGCACGGAGAGCGAGGGCGCCGGGGAGTTTGCCCAGGTCAGGCCAGGACCAGCGCTGCGCTGGGAAAGCGGCGCGGCCGGGATTTCCGGCGTTCGGCTCTGTTCTGGGGCTTACGGTAAAGCCCTGGCGCGGCTGCTCCGTCCTCCTGCGCCCCGCTAAGATATTCATAGGCGGCACAGCGCTGACCCTGCGGGCCCCGCCCAGCCATTGCTGTCGGCGCCTCCCCAGCCCCTGCTCCCCTCCCCCCCGGCGGCTCCGGCTTCCCAGTGGCTCTGCCGAGCCCCTCCGTCGCAGGCTGCAGCGCACTCCGCTCGGATCGGTGGGCCCCGCTTCGGTGGAGAGGCGCTGAGATCCGGGGCTGCCGCTTCCCCCCAGATCACGGCGCTGTCTTTTGCAGAGAGGCTGGGGACGTTGGCTACCCTGTGGCGTAGCTAGAGGGGGTGCAGAGCATTAAGTGTTGCAGGGAGCCGCCCCGCGGCGTCATTGGAGCCATTCCGGGCTAGAGGGAGGAAAACGGAGGCGAATGCTCCAAAGGGGAGGGACAGGGTCCGCTTGCACGCCGCGGGGAGGCTCCCTGCAACACTTAATGCTCTGCACCCCCTGTAGCTACGCCACTGGGGTACACTCGCCGCCCACCGTGTTTGCTGGCGCGCTAAGGACCACTCTGTTGATGTCAGTGGGTGATGATGGTTACTGGTGATGGTCAATGGGCCGGAGGTTTTGGAAGGGCTGGTTTTGGAAGGCCCTGCTGAGCCCCTCGCTCGCTTGCAACCTGCAGGGAGGGAAATCGGTGAGAAAGAAAGAAAGAAAGAGGATCCGTCCCAGAATCCCTGCGATGCTGCTCTGGGAATCTTGGCGCTGATTCCTGCCCGCTTGGCTCGTCACCTTCCTTCTGTCTGCAGCGCGCTCTTGCTTTGGGAGCAGACTGTGCGAGCGTCTCTGGCTGTTGTGGGGCTGCTCAAAACGGCTCCCAAGCGATTATCCGCCAAATCTTCGGGCAGCCAGAGCTGGAGAGGCTTTGCTTAGCTGCAGCCTCGCAGAGGAGGGGCTTGAAAGGCGTTGGTAGTGGCGTGAGGCCTTGGACTCCTCTGCTTGAATGAAAGAAGCCTGATTTCTGGGTGCCCCCCCCCTTTTATTTAAAGCAAGGAGTCCGATGCCATGCCTTCTAAAGGACACTTCTAAGGATCCAGCACGTTGTATTGATTTTAAACAAATCCTCTCTGAAGGCTCCCTTCCATCTGCACGCTGCCCCCGGATTAAGTGCATGAATTTTCTCCTCAGTATAAAAGTAACATTGATTATCTCCAAACTGTATGATCACTTAATCAGAGGAATGGCTGATCTCATGCGCCTCTGTCAATGGCGTGGATTCGAGGCGATTTTGCCTTTTGAAAAGGAGGAGAGAAGAAGAAAAAAGCCCCCCCCCCCTTATTAAATGCCAACAATGCATGGAGGGAGGCAGCTGGATCCTCCAGGATTTACGGGCTTTTCTCTTGCTTTCATGCAAGCAGGTGTCTTTGGGCCTTCCATTGTCTCGGCTCACTCCCCCACCCCGCTAAGAATAGGAGCTTCTGAAATGAAAGATCCCTGTGCCCAGCCTACCAATACTTCAGATGGACCGGCTGCAGCCCTCCCCTAAGGTGCGAGAAGCCACCCTGGGGCTGTTATTAACTGACTTAGGAGCTCAGCTGCTCTCAAAGCATCCTATTTATCTGTACACAAAACGCCTGGTAAGCAGCTCCACAGCAAACCTGGATGTGCCCATAAATGCCCAAGATCTAGAGATACAATCATCTCGCTGTTCAGAAGCAAAAGTCAGGCTGTCTTCATGTTGGGTTGTTTGGGGTGTTTTGCACTTCCAGGATCTTTAACTCTTCCCTTGTTATCTTAGGCCACAGTCCAGCACAAGGTGAGGTCACACATGTGGGCTGAAAGCACACTGCACTACAAGCATTGATGGCTGGGTGTCCTCGATCTGCCAGTGTAACTCCTACCATCTCTGCAGTCACTTTATGCATCTGATGGAGTAAAGCTGTTGCCTGTACAAATAACTCTGTGAACCACTTAGGGCCTTTCAAGACAATGGTGTGTGTGTGTGGGGGGGGGGGGATGACAAAGATCTTGCACATAGCCCTGTGCTGGTGATAGAGCCAAACCTGTGTTAGCAGCATAATATCCTGTTCCCCAGAAAATAGGAAGTAAATTACAGGGTGGGGGATGGAGAGCAGGCAGGGACAGCCATACTTGCATTTGCCACTGCTTTAAAAAAAATGGGGTGGGGGAACATGCCCCATCAGTGGAGAGAAATGGCACACAGCCTTCTGAGAACTTTAACCATGGTAAAGAAAAGAATATCGAGCATCTGTCTTGTTTTTCACACCTCTATTCCATCTCAAGAGTGCTTGCATGTTGAAGTCTGGGGTACAAAAAAAAATTAAGTACATATATTTTTTTTAAATATATGTAATTATCAACAGTTAGCAAAATGGCATGGCAGGCTGGTGATGTGTTGTATGTCACTGGGACTAGCTAAAACTATCAAAAGAAGTCAGGAAGCTGAGGACCCTCCCATGTCCACCAAAAAAACTATCAGGGACTGATACATTCGTGACATACTGTACATTCATTATTTTTGGATTATGTTTTGTAAAAAGATACAACATGACAGCAGAGTAGATTGTCAGTAATGCCCAGCACACATCCACAATGCTTTTATTAGACACCATCTGTGTACTAGGTTTGTTACATGATGTGACAGTTCATAATATGGATTTAAGTGGCTGCATGTGCATATCCAATACAGTACATGAAAGTGACACTCTTTGGTGCGCAATCCAAACAGTATTCATTCTCTCAACCGATGTATTATCTGGAAGAAAAAATTGTTTTTCTTTCTCTCCACTGACAAAAATATTGTGGTTTGAGTGCTTTTCCCTGCAGCAGAAGCAACACATATTGATGAAAGGTTTAGCTTTTGCACAACAAACAAATAGCAGCTGTGATTCTTCGGAAATGATCTTGGAGAAAAATCTATGAATCTGTTGCTTGTATCTTTCCTGAATTGGGCCTGCTCCACTTTACAGCCACCTCTGAGCCTGGTTTTGCTTCCACCCTGCAGTCTCAGCTGGCATCTCTTGCAGGACCTAGTAACAAAGGGATGCACGTTTGTTGTGCCTGTACATTTCAAGGGGAGGCTGACTTGGAAATAGTTTTCCAAGTTGCTTGGTTTGAGGAAAAGAAAGGGGAGAGCTAACTTTTCCTCTCCCGGATCTCACTGGAAGGTGTGCCTCTCTTTCCTCAACTTTGACTGGCTACACCCTGCCTGGCAGTGCCTCCTTCTTATTCCCATCACAAAGCACACTGCCCCTATTCTTCTGGCCTTTGTAGCCATATGGCAAATCCATGTAGACACAGCCAACATCCATTTATTCAGGCACATAATGTCCCGCAACAGGGAACAATTGGAACTTTGTTTGCTTCTATTATTGATGCGAATGGGCGAGAAAGAAGGGGGGGAAGAGAGCGAAAGAGAAATCATTTAACTATAAGAGATATCCAGCTAATTATGAGCCATATGTGCCTTTAGTGTCAAAGCAATCCTATGAAGTTCATTTTAAACCTAGACTACTTTTATTAGGTGCAGAAGACAGATGTCCCCCCAGCCCCCCACAACAGTGCATGCATTAGAGGAAACCCATGTAGTGGAAATCTTGAAATATTTAACTGGGGCTTCTTCATTTGTCAGGGGACTTTAAAGTGCCATTTGTCACCAGGATATAGGCAATGGGTAGGGGGTGGGGATAGCAAAGTGACTAGATTGAGAATTCTTGCATTTTCAGGATGGGAGCATTTTCACATCTCCTAGAAATGTCAAACATTTTTCTGTAGGATTCATGTGACAATAAAATAATGGCATCAATTGGACTGATAGTCACCTTTGGAGCTAATAAGAACTAGTACTTTGTCTTTGCTCATTCTTCCAAGCACAGAGGTTACAATGTTCTTTGTGAAATATTTTCCTCGTATACAGCAGCCAGAAAGTGAATTTAGAATGTCCCTCCAGAGCCTTGGAAAGGAAGGAGTGTCCTTAAGTGATAATCCTACAGCACTTTCCCAAAGTGTTAGGCACACTGCAGGGAAATTAAGGAAAAGCTCGTTAGGGGAAAATGTTCATTCAACTACTCAAATACAAACTGACCCTCTTAGATCCAGAGAGAGAATATTTGGGTTTTTTAGAGATTGAAGCTCCTATGTGTAAATTAAATGGGTAAAAATCATATTGAATTTTTGAAAAAAAAATTAATCATGCCCTCTTTTTAATCAATTCCTGAATTAAAGAAACAAACATAAATGTGACCCAATACAGATAATATTTTGGGGGAAATTCATGACAGTAACCATTTCTCATTACTATAGTCTTTCCCTGGGTATATAATTTCTAATTTTGGAAAACTGATATCAGTGAATTATGGCTATAATCCTATACATACTTACATGAGAGTAAGTCCATTGAACTCAATGGGGCTCCCTTCTGAGTAGACTTGCATAGGATTGCACTGGAAAAGAGTTATATAGAGCATTTTTTTAACTGTTCCTCGCTATTCAGGGAATACTTCTTATGAAGGTTCAGTATAAAAATAATCCCACTTTTAATATGTGTTCCAGGAATTCACAGGTTAATCAGCCAGCTTACCAATCATTCGATTAGTACTTTCAGCTGCTTGTGTTAGTTTCTTGCTGGGGTCTTTCATCACTTCAGAATCAGATGTTTGACAGAGAGATTTGAGGTGAGGCCAAGGTCGAACTTTGTGCAAGATGTTCATTGTTAAAATTAATCAATCTTGAGCAGGGGAAAAATTGAACCAGGATATATACAGGGTAAATAATAACCCTAGTATGGTAATGATCTCACATTCCTTCTCCTCTGTCCTGAAAGATACCTTCCTAGATTCAAGAATCAGAAACTTCATCTTTGCTTAAAGGTTATTATTGGGGGGTGGGAGGGAACTGGTAGGTAGTATGTCACTCAGAAACCTAGGTACCCATCTGTGGTCTCTTTGGTAGTTGAATCAATACTGGGTTGGAATGGATATAGTGGCATGCCCCTGTCAATATATATAGAACTAATCAGGTTACTGCAGCTGGTCTGGCCTGTCCCTAATAGCCACCATTTTGCTTCAGCCTGTCTGCTCAATGGCCTGGTACAGCTGTCTCACCTACAGTTTGATTCACCAAAGACATGACCATAAAAATCCTCTTCCTGTTGTCCTTCTTCAGAATGACAATAGAAATCCCCCAAAGATGATCATGGCAATGTTGTTGGTCTTTCTTGTTCCTCTAATGGGGATGGGTGGCTATATTTCAAGATAACCCCTCTCCTCTGACTAATAAGATCAGAATTAGGAAGGTGTTTGTAAAAACTGCAACCAGACACTGGCACAGGATAGTTCTAGTGCAGAGGCTGAGCACTGCCTGAGTGGGAAACTGTGATGGATAAGAAGCACTTGGAACTCTACAGAGGAACAGTGGGGCAAACTGTATACAAGCAAGCACACAAACTCCTGAGGGGACTCTGGCAATAAGAACGATTGGTGATGACATTTCAGAGATCTTGGTACATTCTGTGGAGCAGGACTATGCGCTGCTCATAGACCTGTTTGTTATGGGCAATTTGGAGTAGTTTGTAGGTCTGTATATCTATTCCAGAATTGCTCTGGACATAAAAGAGGTGCCCATGTAAAGTCGGGATGGACTTTTGAAAGAGACATATCTGGTCACATCACCCTAATACAAAAGAAGTCAAATTGTCTATGCATCTTACCCCCCAGCATTGCCATCCACTTCTCCACCTTTGTTATTGCATAAAAATATCCCCTACTTGACTGTTCAGTAGAAAAAGTACCATGGCATCAATTCCTGGCTTTGAGTGCAATCCTCCTATCAGTTTTGCATATTAAGAAAAAAATAATTATGTGCAGGACTGGAGTGACTTCCAGGTACAATGAGCAGCTCTTGAAAGTGGAAAACGTAATTTAAAAAAGAAAGCCCCCAGTGACTACTTTGCACATGTGATAAAATATTTAGTGATCTGAGTGTTCAAGATATTCTGTTTTCCAGATTCTCAAGTCAGATTTGGATCACTGCATCCCATAATGCTCAAAGACATTTTAGACAGATCTCCTTCCCCACGTTTTAGCCCTCACTTTTGACTCTTTGCTTCCCTTTCCATCTTTTCTTTTAGCAGTTCACCCCAAATCCCTTAATAAATATTCAAAACAAGGGACACTACACAAAAATGTATAAGGGATCAGGACTCAGGCTGTAGAATTAGCATAACTGGCAACCATTATGGTGTTTGTTGTGGTCGTCCTGTTCTCATCTCACGTGGGTAGCATTAGTCAGATATTTGTTTCTTGCCTCCCCAATGGGTGGAATGTGTGGGGTTCCCATGAGGTCTCCCATTCAGGTATTGGCTAAACCCACATGCTTTAGCAGGACTGCTGCATCCAGTGGCTTTTCCCTCCATGCCCTTGGCCTCCTTCTAGTAGCTCTTTCAGGGTCCAGTTGGTCTGTTAATCATGTTAATCAATGTGTTATTCATTTGTGTCAACAGCCCATCAACCTTTGAAGATGCAAAGGTAATGACATTTTAAAAATTCAGCCTTCTTTAAAAATTCCTTATTGTTCTCCTTTGTTCTCATTGTGAAAGTAACCCATGTGAGTCCATGACTCAAGTTGGGAAAGAACATAAGGCCCCAGATACAATTCAAGCCAATAGCTCTTGCTTTTCATACTCCTGTGTTTGGCATCTGCCAAAAGAGCCTCGTTACACAACAAGAACAAGGCCTATATCCTCCTTCACATCTGGCTACCCTACCTTGCCAGGTCTGAGAGCACAGAGCAGATGCAAAATGCCATGTGTAGAAATAAGAGGAAAACCTCTGGATGAAACACCCACCCACACCCCATCAGGCCAAGTGACAGTCATGAAGCCTGATAATCTCAGAAATGAATTCATGGCTCAGTGAGTCCTACACACCTGCAGCTGGAGACACTGAACCTGGATAGCTTTGAACTGGTCACAGTCAACTAACATGGGCTGCAACATTAACTGCACAAACACAGTGGAGCTAGAGACCTCACTTCAGGGGGAAAAGTCTGGTTACTTCATTTTCACAGTTCCTGTTTGAAACTGTTTCCCCAAATAATCCCATATAAATCAGTATGGAGGTGAAAGGTACTAATGAGACTTCATCCTGAAAGCAGCTAGTTAATTTCACTTCTAAGGGAAAGACCTTTCTGAATCAATATCAATATTTCAGCTTTAAAAACAAAATAAAATATTTTTCTTCTTTTGGAGAAAAGAGGTACTTTGGATGCATGGTGCAGAGATTGGGGTGTTTCTCTTTATAGCAATAGGTACCTGTCTATTACTGATCACATTTCCAGGGGCCTGCTTTGAATGCTACAAAATCCTACAGCTTGAAATGCTACAAAACATTTTGTACAAAACCCAAACAACCACTTTGAGCAGATATCAAGGAGGGGCTCACAACATCATTCTGTGTACTGCAGACCATGACAACTCTGTAATACCACTGAAATCTCTAGAATGCAGTTATCTGCATGCAACCAGCCATTCTACATTGCAATAATCTAGAACATTGGTGCTCAATAGGTGGATCGCAATCTACCGGTAGATCGCAAGGCAAAATGAGTAGATCGCGGAGTGCCGACCCACCCCTTCAGGTGCCTCTGGGAGGAAACGCCGGGAGTAAGGCCCATTGTACTCAATGGGGCTTACTCCCAGGTAAGTGTGGCTAGGATTGCAGCCTCACAGCCTAATCCTAGGCATGTCTATTCAGGAGTAAGTCCTGTTATACTCAGTGGGGCTCAAAGTACACCAACATACATTGTACACATAAATGTTATATGTTATGATGGCGCAAACATTGTAAAAAAAACTCTGGTAGATCTCTGGGCCTTGCTGGGTTTCAAAGTAGCTCTCGAGCCAAAAAAGTGTGAGCACCCCTGATCTAGAACAATATGCAATATTCTGCCACACCTGTACAAAAGGAATTGTCAGTATGTGTGAAAGCCTTGTTGAATTCTGAAGATACATTAACCATTGACAATAGGTTTGGGCTTGGAATCATTATGTATCTTATGGCTTGTGCTAAAAATTCTGTATTTTTCCTCTTTTCCTCTATTTTTGGACCCTTTCAACCACCCACCTGTGATATCTCAATCTCCAAAAAGCTGCTGAGACATCCTGTTGCAGATCCTCTTTGAATTCACCACCACAGGCAATGAGGCTACAGTCATGATGGATCCTTTTGTGGGCTAATCATCTTTCCACCTAGTTTCCCCCACCCCACCCCCAAACCTAGTAGAACCTGGCCAGTCCTCCCTGCTCAAATTGGTATGGGACAGCAGATTGGTCATCCAAGACCCATCTGACCAGGGCAAGGGGCAGATAAGATGCTCAGGTGGCTGAAAGCTATCCAGTTGCATGGACCCATGGCATCATCAACCTGAAGTTTGTAAGGTCACACACAAGGATGCCTGTGAATGTTGTCTGTACTGCTGAAGAACAGCTACTGTTTTATAAGGGGCACATCCACTCACCTTGCCACATTGTGAGTGTATGGACCAATGTCAGAACAACACAAGTAAACTAGAATAGGGGTAGTGTTTGTTGGAGGAATCTTAAAAACTGGTTTCCTCTTTAAGGGGGAAGCAGAGTAGCTTCAGCAGCAGACCCCCCTTTTTACTGGGAATCAACCCAGGGAGACTCCCACACCCAGCTGACTGCTAATCAATAAAGACAAAACGGCAATGGCTGGTTTAAGTTGCAAAAAGAAGTCATTTACTCATGGTTCCTTAGTAGCTTATGTTACAGCATCTGATTATGATCAGAGGTTACTCTAACTTAAAGAGACAACAAGGCCATAAAGCTGCCTTGTCTTGCATGTGCCATATGGTCAAGATGGTGGCACCAGCAGAGCCCTGCTGTCACCCATCTTGTCTGGTCAGTGTTCGGTGAGGAAGAGAGGGTGTGCTCAGAGCGAAGGGAAAGGTTATAGTGTCTGGGCCACGCCCCCACATAGGTCATCCAAAGGGGACAGGTAAAATGTAGGGCCACTGGGCTATGGCTTAACCCTTTTTAGACAGTATCCTGCCACCAGTGGAAGCAGATGGAATTGTACCAACTCCAACAATGTTCAACTAATCACATCCAGTGAATTTGTTTTATTTGGCACTTGCCAACTGTCCCAGCTTTTTGTCATACCCATCAGTCTTTTGATACAGGCCTTGCTTTCAACCCTTTGCAATCTACCCTCCACATCTTTTTATAGCTTTGTTCATTCAGCCCTTTAAACAACTCTTCCTAACTTTGACTGTTTTATTTGCCTAGTTCAAGTTCATTTAGGAGGGAGTGGGTTGCTTCACTTTCCAGATTATTCAGGCTTTGCTTCTATTTAATTTTAGAAGGGAACCCCTCCAGGATTTTTGGGTCTATCTGTTCTCCAGAGAGCAAGTCTCCCCAGAATGACCTCCTTCTGTCTGGGCTCCCTGGCTTTTATGTTAGCATCAAAAGCTATCATTTTCTCCAGTAAATTCCAGTCCTATTGGCAGGAAATGCAGAGCAGAGAGCAAGGGGGAAAGCACTGTCACTTGCCCTCCCTTCTTTATCCATCATATGGCTATTGATGAATTTGGGCCTTTGACACTCCTCTGCAACCAGCCAGTGCCACCAGACTGGGAAATGGCCAATTGTGGTGTTATTTGCTATTGGATTTGAAAGGATTGTTCTGAAATATGGAAGGATATTAAGAAAGGGCTAAGCAACAGATTTTCATGTAGAAAGTCTCAGAATGTCTTACAGGGCAAACTTATGGATGTTTACTCAGAAGTAAGAAGTAAGCCCATTGTGTTCAACTAGGTTTGCTGCCAGGTAAATAGACATAGGGCTGCAATCCTAAACCCATTTACTAGGGTCTCATTGAACTCAGTGGGACTTTTAATTAAATAGAAGGATTAGGATTGCACTGCACTAGAGTTTCAGGTATTGGGCTCTGTCTTTAGTGGCAGTAAATTTCAGAAATATTGAACAGGGCCCCTAGACCATTGTGCCATAATGCCATGTATTCTAAGCATGTTACATATGGTTTATGTCAGAAGTAAGACCATAAGTGTGCCAGCTGGAAGAAGGTGACTGAAGATAGATTCTGCATTATTTCCAATTACCAATAAAATCGCGAAACCAAAGTTCACTTGGGCTGGACTGAGTGAACGGGAATGAGAGATAAATAGCAATTAAATGTACATGCTTTCTGCCTTTTATTTGCATGGCTTTTTCACCTTTGAACCTTTGCTGTCTGTGGCCCACCAAAATAGTTAAGATTCAGTGCATCAAAAGCAGATATGGTACAAGATCATTCTTATCCAGCCCACATGCCTATGACCACAATGAAGGGAAAAGAAGAATTCAGTCTTGCACCCCAATCCTGAACAACTTTATTGGAAACAAATCTGATTTGCTTCCTTCCAAGTCCTATTTAAATAAGCCTGCTTTACTTATTTCCAGGTTATTGTGCTTAGGATTTAATACCCAAATGAAAAAGGAGGGGGATTGGAAAGAAATTGTAAATGACATCAACTGTACAATTTTAGATGCCCAGAGATTCATGATTAGTACATGCAGCAGAAGCTATGCAATTCCATGTCAGCAAAGAATGAATTAAAACTAAGCAGGGCTGGGGGAAGGGGGAAATCGTGAAATAATTTTCAGTGAAATTATATCTTGCCTCTGATGGCAGAAACTCAATAGGAAATCTATTATACATTTCACTGATACTGAGCACACAGTGTCAGTTGAGAGCAGAATACTGTGAAATGTCAAGGGACAGGAGGGCTTTTAATTTATTTATTTGCTCACCCATTTTCTCAACCTTCAGAATATAATGGCAGATCAAGAGACTGACCATTTCAGGAGAAGGAGGACGATGCCTTCATTTCTCTACGTGACTGTAGATTATTTCGGCTTCAGAAGACAAGAATGTCCCTTTAACATCTGACCTGGCCTTTATTTAAGAGAAGCACTTCACGGTTCAGGAAAGACAGACAATTTTCTAATTCCCAGCTGAGGCAGCAACTTCCAGACAGGACACCTGCTAACACTAGAGAAATGGCATTATTAAGTCTACAAGTTTACAAATCTGAGGATCAGAAAGCTTTCGCTGCCTCTGCTACAGCACAGGCCAAGGATGACGACTTCTTCAGAGTTTCAGAGGTTTTTGCAAGAAACAGTCTCTTTTCACTTTCAGCCTTGGCAGATCGGTTTCCATGTGAAAAAGTCAATAGTCAAAGAGCTTCCCAAGTTTCATTGGTGTGTAACAGAAAAGGGATTAAGACTAGGGGCCTTTTTACTGGCAAGCCTTAAAGCAAATAAAGGTTCTTGCTTTTTTTAAAATATAAAGGACATGTATAGGACAACCTATTAAATAGCAAATAAATCAAACCAAGTATTTTAATAAGAATCTGAGCAATACTTGAGTTTAAATGCTTGTCCGTGCAGATGCCATTCCGTTCATTTATGTTAGTTGCTCAGATAGTAGGACAGAAATTTTGTAACAGTTACACCCTACTTTTAAACATATTTCCTTACTTGAAATTTAATCTTGTTTCTTCCCCCTCCCCCAAGGAGGGTTAATATCTTTCAGTTGGTGAATTTTCTCCTGAAGTTAATTACTAGAGAAAACATTTCATTGAATATTTAAATTTAAAATAGCATTATTTTGAAAATGTGACACAGATTATACGTGCATTGTCTGACATGGGCTGGAGAACAGAAACAAGTGTGTCAATTATCTGTAGGTAGCAGCCCTTTTGGATTCACAGATGGATGTCATAGAAGTACCAAACCATAGAAGTGCATATGGAGCCACTAGAAGTTTTCTTGAATCTAAAACTTCACATATAATATTTACATTGCTCAATTCAAACACTGAAATATTTCACGTTCCCTACCTCTGTAATCCTTACGCAACTCTGAAGGATAGAAAAAGTGTTATAATTTTGCAGCTGATGAGTTGAGGCTGAGAGATACAGACTTCCCTAAGACCATAGAGTGAGTTCATAGCCTGGATAAGATTTGGAGTTTCTTGGCTCATAGTTCACACAAAAGCACTGTGCTACACCAACACATTTATTGCTCACTATTGCCCAAAGTTTAACTGTCAACAAATAGCACTTCATAACTGCACACAGGGTAATAGATAAAGGGATCAGTCTATATTCTGAAACATTCCCTTATCTGCAAGCTTATGATAGAGCAGACTTGCTGAAGTTAAACAGGTCTAGATCTGCTCAGTGGATAAATGGAAATTACCTGCAAATCCTGTGTCTTCTGGAAGGAAAGGCAGGACATAAAAGTAATAGCGCAATATTTTTGTCCATTGTCTTGATACCTGACGTTTACAGTAAATGTGTCAAGCTAGCAAACTCAGAGTAGCATGTTGAACTTTAGGGGACAAGAACTTTAGTGGACAGGGTCCATTGAGGGCATGTGAACAAATTGCATTGTCAACTTCCTAAGGTAACTTAGCTTTGCTCTTTGTGAACTGTCCCTGCATTAAAATTCATCTGCACACCAAACTTCTAGGATACAGTACATTCACCTCACCTTCAGTAGATTACATTTGACCACTGCTTAGAAACAGGCATGCAAGTTGTGTCAGGAACAAATGCTGCAGGTAGTTCTTGGTAAATGCAGAGATGAATTGTAAATGCAATGCAATGGTAAATGCAATGCAGAGATGAAACGTAGTATGCTTACAATGCTTGGGTCTGCTCTGATGGTTGATGTGGCATATTTCAAGTAATGTGGGAGCCTGGTGTTAAGATTAGCTCCAAATATTTTTTAAAATTAAGAAAAAATGAACGCAATTATTATTCAGCTAATTAGTGGTGAAATCCAACACTGATTTCAAGACTTTTTCTTCTCCATAAACCAGAACTAAGTGATCCCTCAGAGGGCCACATCTTTTCCACCTCGCCTCGCTCCACAGCACTTCAGGACATTTCATGCCCAAAACATTATTTAGCATGGCCACCAGGTTAAGATTCATATACCCTTCCCTGTGCTTTAAGCTCCTGGTCCCTGGCTGGTCTTGGAGTTTGTATTTAATATAAGAGGCATTTTATGAGGCTTATTCTGCATAATGACCAGATTTTATGAACAGTTTTGTGTAGCACTGCTGTTCAGGTTGACTCAGAGCACAATCCTGTGCTTGTCTACTCACAAGTAAATCCCATTATCTTCAATGGAGCTCAGGAAAGTCTGTATAGGATTGCAGCCTTAAGAGGAAGGTGAACTTGCACTTTGCATCATGTCCCAGAAGAGGCAATTTATCTGGTACAGCTTTTCACACCTTTGCATGACAAACAGCACCTGTCAAAATCACTGCTTCTACACTACTGTTAAAGGTGCAGGATCCTTTCCCTCCTTGGCTTCTATTCACCCTACTGCTGTTTGCACTCAGGTAGAAAAAGGCAGCCATTTTCAAACAGTCCAGAACTGACTCCCTGATTTCACTGAAGCTAGTCTGTGCAAGTTGGTTAGAAGAATCACAGAAAGGCTATGGCTATCCTCCCTGAAATGGTGATGCTTGGATTAAACGGTCCCATTGAAATCAGTGCAGCCACACTGGGGTCAATCCATGAACACTGGCTTGGCTGTGACCTCCCACCATTTCTTGTTTACTTCCCCTGATTAGTGTTGAGCAGATGTCCTCTTTATACCCCAGTAAAGCAGATACAACTGCAGAAGGCGATACAGCTGTGGGGATATCATCAAACGAAGACTGGAGAGAGACAAATAGTCTCCCCAAAGCCTTGAAGGAGGATTGGAAGAGGGATCACTGCTCATGGTGTGCACATGCAGCCCATTTTCACCTCTAGGTCAAGCTCCTCTGGACTCTGGAAACAAGTTGTTGTATTGGTTCAAAAGCCTGCAATACCTGTTTGACCAGAGACATTTATGGAACAAGCAAAATTTGCACAGGAAATTAGGCTGTTCAAGCCACTCTCTTGCTTTCTTGACTATTATTAGTCTCCAAAATTAATCTTGTGGCACAACAGTGAAAGAGAAAACAACACTTGTCACATAAATGTATGTTAGGAAGTTTTAATGCTTATTTAAGAAAGAAAGAAAAAAACCAAAAGAAAATCCATAGGAGGGGTGCTTCAGGAGAAACAGATTTCAGAGCAGAGATTCAGCACTTGTGTTTAACCCTCTCCCCTTCTGCTGTTGCCTCACTCCAAATTGAATTAGGTACTTTATTGGGGGGGGGGAACAGGACAGACAGCAGCTGGGAGGAGGAGTGATTTGGAGCAAAGAAATGGCAGGCGAGGAGAGGGTTAAGTGCCCTCTGCTGCCTCTGCATACTACATTATCTTCTACCAAAGTGGCTTTCCTCTCTGCATACACGCACCAGGGCATAAAGAAGCAGCAGAGCTCTGTGCTGTCTGCAATGTGCACTTAGCTCCTTATGATCCTTACCGACTGGGGTGGCCTAAGCAGAGAGGGTTGAGCTCCATCTGGACCTCCCAGAATAAAAGCTCCAGCTCAGACAGTGAAAGAACAAGCTAGTCAGTTTGCTTAGTGGGTTAATATCTATTTTCACTTTATTTGCAATATAATAAATGCAAACTGGGGAGGGGTCATAGCTCAGGAGTAGTACATGCCCTTAGTACAAACAGGGGAAGTTCAAGCTCTAGTGTTTCTAGGTGCCAGGGCTTGGCAATACCAGCCTGAAACCCTAGAGCAGGGGTCTCCAAACCCCGGCCTGGGGGCCAGATGTGGCCCGCAGCAAGCCTCTTTCGGGCCCAAGGCCAACCTCTTGTTTCCTGAAAGCCTCTGGCCCGCTCAGCTGAACATGACCAGAACTGTGCTCTGATTGTGTCTAGAGGGTCTTCTGAGGGCCAGAGAAGTTGAATAAATGAGCCAATTCATTCATTTATTCACTCATCTATGTTCCATCTCTAATTTATTTATTTAAATTTTATATTTAAATTTTTTTTCTAGCCCTCCACACCACACCAGATATTTGATGTGGCCCTCTGGTTAAAAAGTTTGGAGACCCCTGCCTTAAAGAGTCAGTATCAATCAGTGTGTAAATAGCATTGAGGTAGATAAAACAATAGCCTGATAGGCTGGCATTAGGCAGCTTCCTAAGTAGCCTGACTACACTGAGTGTTTTTCCTTAGATGCATGTATTGTAGGAGAGAGAGAGAGAGAGAGAGAGAGAGAGAGAGAGAGATGCACTTAAAGAATGATTCACTGGGCAGATATTCAGGTTACCAAATCCAGAAGATGATACTTCTGCATAGTACTCTGCAATGAATCTGTTGTGTAGCTAATGACAAATCTCTTCTCTCTCATCTCAGTCCTCCATCTGTAAAATGGGAGGAACTACAATCCTGCCTCACAGACTTGCTGTGAGGGATGAAGCACTTCGCATCCAGTCCTATATGAAAGGTGGAGGGAGTAGTTCAGTTTCTGATGCTATAAAGCTGGTTTTTGCCTTCCGTCCTCCTGCCATTCTGTTGTGTTTACTGTATTGTTATGACTGTGTTTTTAAGATGCTGTAATGAGCCTTGGATACCTTCTCCCTGTGAGGTGAATTATTAGGGATAAATATTTTGAATGAATGAATGATCGGCCTGGTCTACCTACTGCTAAGGTGGTTGAACAGTCAGATGGGTGTTCACCTCAAGAAAGCCTTGCCACCAGAACAGGGCCATGAGGTGGATGGGGAGGCAGATGAAGCAGAGCCTCCCCACCAGAGTCCTTCAAAAAGCGCTGCTGCCATGTGAGATGTGCTAGCACCCACAAACCATGCGCATAGCATGTGGGTTGTGGGTGCTTGCACATCTCACATGGTGGCAGCGCTTTTTGAAGGACTCTGGTGGGGAAGCTCTGCCTCACCTGCCTCCCCACTCACTGCTGGGGTGGATCCAAGGTGGGGCCATGGGTGCATGCCCCCCCCCATGTCTGCTAGCAGGGAAGGGCTACTGCCAGGCTGGGGAGCAAAATCTGGAAGCAGGAACACCCACTGGAAGGGGCGCTGGCAAGATTGACTGGAATGGGAGCCTGGACTTGAAGCCCAGATCTACCTGCTCGGTAGACCTGGGCTCGCAATTTAAATTATTGCGAGGGACTCGCAATACCTATCCTACAAGGTTGGGTAGACCTGGGCTCCCATTCCGGCTAACAGCTCCAAGACCAGGTGGGAGCCCAGGGCTATGTGCCCAGCAATCCTTGGAGCCTCAGCCTGGTAGAGCCCAGGTCTACCTGCCTGGTTGACCTGGGCTCTGGAGTTGGAAGTGATCATGGCCCCCTCCCCAACAAACTGGACATGTCCCTGCACTAGTGAACCTTTGCAGGAAGCCAAGAGCTGGAACCAGCCCCTGCCTGCTGGCCTGCTAGTGGTCTCTTTGCAGGGAGTTGTTGGAAGGCGCTGCTGGCGCCTGAGTCTCCTCACTTCCGCGTCCAGCTAATGCCCGGATCGGGCTCTGGCAGACGTGCCCGGAAAGCCAAGCGCAAACGTGGCTGGAAGGAGGCGCACACACTCCGTGCGCGGCGCCCATCTGCAAAGGGCCGCAATTAAAGGCGAGGAGAGGGAGAAACATTAGCATTTCCCGCGGCCATCTGGCGCGAGGAGCAGGCGGGCGCGAACAAAAGGCCGCCGAGCGGAGCGCAGAGGCGAGTGTGCCGCCGCATTGACCGGCAAATGAGCCTTTGTCCGCGAATTAAAGCTTCCCGGACCCCCCGGGACACCCCGAGGCAGCGCCGCGGAGGACCAGCGGCGCAGAAGCCCGCTCTCAGCGCTGGCTGCCCTGGGGAGGGGCGCCCCACGGAGCCCGTCCGCGCCCGCACGCGGTTCCTGAGGCTTCTGCTTGGCGGGGCGGGCCTCGCTTGGTGTGGGGCTCGCTCTGCTCATGCGTTCCCCAAGAACCCTTTCTGTGCCAGCGACAGTGATACTCATGCTTCTCAACCAGTGGTACTGGAGGTGGTGCCTGGTGCAGGAACTTGTGGTGGGTGGGGAGGCAGGTGAGGCAGAGCCTCCCCACCGCACACACAACCCATGCACACTGGAGTCCTTTGCAAAGAGCCATCCCCGCCGTGTGAGGTGTGCAAGCACACACAATCCATGTGCGTAGCGCATGGGTTGTATGCTTGCACATCTTACGCAGCAGCGGCGCTTTTCAAAAGACTCCAGTGGGGAGGCTCTGACTTATTTGCCTCCCCACCAACCTCACGTCCCTGGTCTGGTAGTACACATAGGACCCCTGGACGTCTGCTGCCCAGCAGTGAGACCAGGAACGCAACACAACAACAAACAGAGGTAGGAGGCTCAGCTCAGCGGGCAGAGCTCCAAAGTGTGCTTTTCTGCGCTTGAAAAAGCCCTCCCGTCCACCCTGAGCCTCTTACTGGTGTTGGTCGTGTCACATCTGGCTTCCTGACCCAAAAGTAACTGGCAGTGACGTCATCACCAGTTACTTCCAGTGGTACTTCAAACAGGTGGACCATGTGCAGTGGTACGGTGGAGGACAAATGTTGAGAAACACTGTTAGGCAGAGCTCCAGGCCTCAAGTACTGTACCTAGGATTTGGCAGAGAACACATAAATTGCTGGGGGCTCTGACTCCTCTCCCCACCTCAAGACAGCCCAGCCCTAAACTCAGATTGCAGCTGTATAAAGTGCCTTCAGCCCCTTCCCTGGTCAAACACACTTATGACTACAGTCACCCAGGAATGAGTGTCAGCAAGCTTAGCCTCTGTGCGAGGAGAAGGCAAGTGGACCTCTGAGTTTTGAAGAAGGAGAGGGAGGACTCTCTGAGTTGTGAAGAGGAGAGGAAGAGGACGATGAGAAGGTAAGTGTAGTCTTTCTAACTTTCTAACTCCTTGTCTTCTAACCTTAAATCAACATTGAAATTTAGCTTTACCTTTAGTTTAGCTTCACCTAAGCTTTACCTAAGCACCTAATCTAACCAGAGGGAGGGAGTCTAAGGTCCAGCAAGTTGGGGCACAGGAGCTAGGTGAGGGCAATAAAAATAAATACATAACTGTGTACATAGGTCTACTCTGACCAGGAGCAGAGTCCTACTCGTGAGTAAGGGCCCAAGGTACAGGCACTTGAAAAAGTAAATAAAACAGGAGGATAAAGTGGAAAGCAGGTTTTTCTACTTGGTTTAAATTAACACTATACTTAACCCAAGTTAAACTAAATCTAAGTTAGAACATAATCTAATGGTTCAGTAAATTGGGACACAGAATCTAGGTGAGAGAAATAAATAAATAAATAATTTAAAGTACACACTTAATAAAAGCAGGAGGTATAATTTAGATAGGGAGCTAGAACCCAAACTAAACAAAGAAGAGGTAATAGATGTCTATTTTATAAACAGGGCTAAACAGGATTTAAACCTTAGTGTGTAAGTTCTGCCAAGCCCCTAAAACCCTTAAACCAGTGCAGTTTAAACTCAAATAAAAAGCAGCTTGAGGTTAAAAAACAGTCCAGCCTAAGATAACTGATTTAGGAGGGCAGGAACCTAGGAAGGACCCATTCCTAGCCAGCCAGGGCAATTTAGCATAGTCATTGTCCTTTAGGAGTTGATAGAGCCCCATTAGGCAAATCCAAGCACCCCATTCAGGAACCTGCAAAGAAGATTAAGCCCGTCAGCAGCCTTTTGTCTTCCTGATCTTTTGTAATCTCACCTGGGAAGACCAGTCCCCTTTCATTCAGCAAGGAGGGAGGGAGGGAGGGAGGAGGAGCCAGCTAGGGGTATAAAGCTAGTGCCTGCCACCCCATGAGCCTCTCTGTAGAAGCATGCATGGCCTCTGGGGAACCCAGTGCCTCGGGAACAAAGTGCCAGGTGAGGCACCTCGAGTTTAGCCTCTGCGAGTTCAGCAGCAGGGCAAGGAAGCCAGGGCCCCAGACACTGCCCTTCTCTTCCCTTGAGAAGAGGGCAGTAAACCAGTGTAGGGTTTTTTAAGTACCCCTAAACAAACAAACAAACAAACAAACAAAACTATGCAGTCAGACAGCCAGCAGCAGGGTGGGGGCTATCCAGTGTTTTGCATTGAGTGCCACATGTATGACTATATGCCTCTGGGGCATAAGTCATGGGTGCGTCCTCAGTGTAAGGAGCTCCAGGAACTCAGGGAATGCGTCCACTCAGCTCCAGTCAACTCCCTTGAAGCCTTGGTGGCCGACCTGGAGAACCAGAGGCAAGCAGAGAAGGACCATGGGGAGACTTCCGGGGACGATCAGGCTTAGTCCCAACCGTGCAGCTCCTCAGCTGCCCGGGTGGGAAGTCTTGGGGTTGGAGGATGTCATCCTAGAGAGGAGGGAAACAATCCCCTGGGGGGAACCCTTCTCCAGGGGACGGGTCCGTATCTGAACGCAATCAGGATACTCCTTGGCGGGAGGGGGGTTGGGGGCTTCTTGTAGTGGGGGATTCGATTATTAGAAAAATAAAGAGGGGGGTTTGCAACGGATATGAGGACCACATGGTGACTTGCCTGCCTGGTACAAAGGTTGTGGACATCACTTCTTGTCTAGACAGGCTGATAGATAGTTCTGGGGAGGAGTAGCGGTTGTGGCGCATGTCGGCACCAATGATGTGGGCAAGTGTAGCCAGGAGGTCCTGGAGGTCAAATTTAGGCTATTAGGTAGGAAGCTGAAAGCCAGGACCTCAAAGGTAGTGTTCTCGGAAGTGCTACCTGTTCCACACGTAGGGCCAGCTAGGCAGGTGAAGATCAGGGGTCTCAATGTGTGGATGTAGGGTGGACGGTGGTATAGGGAGCAGGGGTTTAGATTTGTTAGGCCTGAGGAACGTTTTGGGACAAGTGGGACAGGCTTCACTTGAACCAGAATGGAACCAGACTGCTGGCGCATAATATTAAAAAGGTGGCAGAGCAGCTTTTAAACTGATCCCTGGGGGAAAGCCAACAGGAGCTGAGGGGCATCTGGTTTGGAACTCCTCATCTCTATGGAATGAGGATGGGGAGGTTAGAGAACAACAAGACAAAGGCAGAATAGGAGAAGAAATTGGGAACAGTAGCTTGATGGGATGTGATAGATGGTTTGGCACAATGAGAGGATGCAGGGAAAAAGGAAATAATAAGCAGCCCATCCTGGGGCATTCCATGTACAAATGCTTTTATGCAAATGCCCGAAGTCTCTGAGCAAAGATGGGAGAACTGGAATGTCTGGTGACAAGGGAAAACATTGACATAGTGGGCATAACGGAAACCTGGTGGAATGCGGAGAATCAGTGGGATACCGCAATCCTGGGCTATAAACTCTATAGGAGGGACAGGGAGGGGCGTGTTGGAGGTGGGGTGGCCGTTTACGTTAAGGAAGGGATAGAATCCAGCAAAGTAGAGATTGAAGGTGGGTCCACCACAGAATCTCTGTGGGTTAAATTACCAGACCTGAGGAGCGATGTAATACTGGGGGCATACTATCGTCCTCCAGACCAGAAATCGGAAGGGGACCTTGAAATGAGGAAACAGATCAGGGAGGTGACAAGGAGGGACAGGGTTGCAATCATAGGGGACTTCAATTATCCTCATATTGACTGGGTCAATTTGTGTTCTGGTCATGGAAAGGAGACCGGATTCCTTGACATGCTGAATGACTGTGCCTTAGAACAGCTAGTCATGGAGCCCACCAGAGGACAGGTGACTCTGGATTTAATATTGTGCGGTACTCAGGACCTGGTTAGAGATGTCAACGTGACTGAGCCGTTGGGGAACAGTGATCATGCTGCGATCTGTTTCGACATGCACATCAGGGGAAGAATACTGGGCAAACCTCTCAAAAAACCCTTGACTTCTGACGGGCGGACTTCCCTCAGATGAGGAGGCTGGTTAGAAGGAGGTTGAAAGGGAAGGTAAAAAGAGTCCAAACTCTCCAGAGTGCACGGAGGCTGCTTAAAGCAACAGTAATAGAGGCCCAGCAGAAGTGTATACCGCAAAGGAAGAAGGGCTCCACTAAGTCCAGGAGGGTGCCCGCATGGCTAACCAGCCAAGTTAGAGAGGCCATAAAGGGCAAGGAAGCTTCCTTCCGTAAATGGAAGTCTTGCCGTAATGAAGACAATAAAAAGGAACATAAACTGTGGCAAAAGAAATGTAAGAAGGTGATATGGGAGGCCAGGCGAGACTATGAGAAACACATAGCCAGCAACATTAAGGGGAATAATAAAAGCTTCTTCAAATATATTAGAAGCAGGAAACCTGCCAGAGAAGCGGTTGGCCCTCTGGATGGTGAGGGAGGGAAAGGGGAAGTAAAAGGAGACTTAGAGATGGCAGAGAAATCGAATGAGTTCTTTGTATCTGTCTTCATGGCAGAAGACCTCAGGCAGATACTGCTGCCCGAACGGCCCCTCCTGACCAAGGAATTATGTCAGATAGAGGTTAAGAGAGAAGATGTTTCAGACCTCATTGATAAATTAAAGATCAATAAGTCACCGGGCTCTGATGGCATCCACCCTAGTGTTATTAAGGAATTGAAGAATGAAGTTGCTGATCTCTTGACTAAAATATGCAACTTGTCCTTCAAAATGGCAACGGTGCCTGAGGATTCGAGGATAGCAAATGTCACACTGATCTTTAAAAAGGGAAGGAGGGAGGACCCGGGAAACTATAGCCTAACATCTGTACCTGGTAAGATGGTGGAATGCCTCATCAAAGATAGAATCTCAAAACACATAGACGAATAAGCCTTGCTGAGGGAGAATTAGCATGGCTTCTGTAAGGGTAAGTCTTGCCTCATGAACCTTTTAGAAATTCTTTGAAAAGGTCAACAGGCATGTAGCTATGGGAGAACCCATAGACATTATATATCTGGACTTTCAGAAGGCGTTCGACACGGTCCCTCACCAAAGGCTACTGAAAAAACTCCACAGTCAGGGAATTAGAGGGCAGGTCCTCTCCTGGATTGAGACCTGGTTGAAGATCAGGAAACAGAGAGTGGCTGTCAATGGGCAATTTTCACAATGGAGAGAGGTGAAAAGCGGTGTGCCCCAAGGATCTGTCCTGGGACAGGTGCTTTTCAACCTCTTCATAAATGACCTGGAGACAGGGGTGAGCAGTGAGGTGGCTAAGTTTGCAGACAACACCAAACTTTTCCGAGTGGTGAAGACCAGAAGTGATTGTGAAGAGCTTCAAAAGGATCTCTCCAAACTGGCAGAATGGGCAGTAAAATGGCAGATGCGTTTCAATGTAAGTAAGTGTAAAGTCATGCACATTGGGGCAAAAAATCAAAACTTCACATATAGGCTGATGGATTCTGAGCTGTCTGTGACAGATCAGGAGAGAGATCTTGGGGTGGTGGTGGACAGGTCAATGAAAGTGTCGACCCAATGTGCGGCGGCAGTGAAGAAGACCAACTGTATGCTTGGGATCATTAGAAATGGTATTGAGAACAAAACGGCTAATATTATAATGCCGTTGTCCAAATCGATGGTTAGGCCACATCTGGAGTATTGTGTCCAGTTCTGGTTGCCACATCTCAAAAAGGATATAGTGGAAATGGAAAAGGTGCAAAAGAGAGCATCTAAGATGATTGCTGGGCTGGGGCACCTTCCTTATGAGGAAAGGCTACAGCGTTTTGGCCTCTTCAGCCTACAAAAGAGATGCCTGAGGGGGGACATGTTTGAGACATACAAAATTATGCACGGGAAGGATAAAGTGGATAGGGAGATGCTGTTTACACTCTCACATAACACCAGAACTAGGGGACATCCACTAAAATTGAGTGTTGGGAGAGTTAGAACAGACAAAAGAAAATATTTCTTTACTCAGCGTGTGGTTGGTCTGTGGAACTCCTTGCCACAGGATGTGGTGATGGTATCTGCTTGGATGCCTTTAAAAGGGGATTGGACAAGTTTCTGGAGGAAAAATCCATTACTGGTTACAAGCCATGATGTGTATGTGCAACTTCCTGATTTTAGAAATGGGCTATGTATCAGAATGCCAGATGCAAGGGAGGGCAGCAGGATGCAGGTCTCTTGTTATCTGGTGTGCTCCCTGGGGCATTTGGTGGGCCGCTGTGAGATACAGGAAGCTGGACTAGATGGGCCTATGGCCTGATCCAGTGGGGCTGTTCTTATGTTCTTAACAGTGCAGTCCTAAGCATGCTGATGCAAAAGAAAGTCCCACTGACTGGTCCTTGTGTGTCTGTTGAGGGTTGCAGCCCAAGTACCATCATCATATGAAAGTCTCCAGTGGTAGGTTTTTAAAATATTTGTTTGATGGATCAGGAAGTCATGCTTGGAGATTGTATTGGAATTGCGGAAGATCTGGTGAGGAGGTAGGATGTGGTGTCAGCAGTGGCCCCTTTAAGGGTAAGGACTGGGCGTTTAGCAGAGAGTGTGCTGCACAGCTGCAGCCACTTGAAGGCAATAGGGCCCTCAGGCATAAAAGCTCCTGATGAAGGGAGAGGTTGGGATGAGTAGCAGAAGGAGGAAAGCTTGAGGAAGGACAGACTGACTAGATGGACTGAGGAACTGCTGATGGGTGAATGGACTTTGGAGACTGCTGGAACAGACTGCTGGAGACAGTGAGATTGGTGTTTGGCTGCCATGTCCAAGACCTGCTGAGGACCAAAGTGCTGCTGCAGTGGCGGGAGGAGCTGCTGGCAGGATCTGGGAGGAAGGAGGACCTCTGCAGGTGGAACAGCCTAGCTACCCTGGTTGTGGGGTCCAGCAGGACTGCAAGGCAGAACTAGAGTCATTGTTGGGTAAAAAAAGAAAGGGGGGGAAGCTTATTAGCTAAAAGTGGGCATAGGTTCTCCAGGCAGAGCTTGGATTGGGAATCTGGCAAAACACAGAGGTGGCACCCATATCCTTTCCACCTGTCATGCAAGTGATAAATGCATGGCAATCCTGTCAGAAAGAGCTGACAAGCCTTAAGTCATAACAGCAAAGTCTGGTGGCACCTTAGAGACTAAAGGTGCAATCCTATCCTGCACTGGAACAGGCAAGCCAAGAGGCTTGCACTGTATCCAGTGCAGGATAGGGGCCAGAATCAGCTCAGCTAGAGATAAGGGGGAACTTTTCCCTTACTCCTGGGTAAGGTGCCCTGGCCCTTATGTGTCCCCTTGAACTTGCACCACCTCCTGAGGAGGCACAAGTCTGAGGAGAGCAGAGTGGCTTCAAGTTGCTCCAAACTCCCTGGGAATGGGGGTTGGGATCCAGCATAACTGTGGGTTATAACTGCTGGATCCCAGCCCCACCTCCCACTCCCCACCTGCCTGCCCCTGGGGCTACCCACTGCCCACCCTTCCTCTGCCCTGGAACACCTCCCTCCTGCTTCCCCCCACCTACCCCAGAGCCTTGTGTCGGCCCAGGCGGGCTGACACAAGGCTTGCTACCTCAGTTAGCGTGGAGGCTTGTGTCAGCTTCCACAGGTGCGCCAGCCACCCAAGGAGGCTCAAATGTGCATTACAGCAAGTTGCGCCGGCCCATGTGCAGCTCAGGATTGTGCTGTAACAAATCTATTGTGACTTAAGTTTTGTTGGAGAGATTAAACGCTTGTCTGTCTCCAGCCCTGACACTATATCTGTTTCAAAGTGGAATAAAAGTTTATCAGGACTGTGTGAGTGATTATGATATAAATGGAAGTGTTTCCACATTATCATGGAGTGTGGAAAATTCTAGAGTGACTACTCCAGCATAGAATACCTTCACCCAAAAACCCTTCAAGATTGGTTCCTGATTGCACTGCTACAAAGTCCAAATTGGCTTTATTCTATCCTCAGAATCTCCAGCTGTGCACACTCAGCTAGCAAAAGAGATTATAGTTACTCTGGGCTGCAAGGCTGGGAAGGGTGATGCTACCTCCCAGCTGTGCTGTCCTGAGGGCCACCCATGCCAACTGCTTCCCTGTCTAGAGGTGTTCTGGGGGCTTGGTCTTCTAAAGCCTCTGGGGGACCTTAAAACGTCACTTCTAGTTTATCAGGAAACCGGAAGTGATTATTTTAGACCCTCAGAAGGCCACCAGACGTGACTGGTTTGAGGGTGGCTTTTTCTTCAGGGGGGCATTTTACAGTCCTGGCCTTGGGCAGCACAGGGGCCAGGATCACCACTGCCCAAAGCATAGATGCAAAGTAGTGTGGCAGTGAAAGCTATGAATATGGGATAGAATAGGTGAAGGAGCCAATTTCAAAATGAATTATTAGGCCAAAATGTAGGTTAAGCACACACTAGACGCTGTTCCAGAACCACCATTCAGAGCGCGATACCATAGTCTTTCAAGACTGAAGGTTGCCAACAAGACAAGAGACTTGATGGAAACCCAAGTAGAATCCCAATAAAAAATGGAATTACCAGCAGATTTTGGAGAGTCCTGATGCTATGATATATTTTCAATGTGTGAGGCTGCCTTATATACTGAGCGCACAATCCTAACCAGGTCTACTCAGAAGTAAGTCCTATTGTGTTTAATGGTACTTACTCCCAGGAAAGTGAGGTTAGGATTGCAGCCTATGTCAGCCATTGGTATCTACAATGACTTATGGTGGCCCTCTAGGGTTTCAAACAGGGATCTTTCCCAGCTCTACTTGGAGAGGCAGGGATTGAACCTGGGACCTTCTGCATGCAAAGCAGGTGCTCTACTGCAGAGTTACTGCCTTATTTTCAAAGTACAACCTTGATGTACTTGCCTGGACCCCTCTGGAGCCTCACAACAGACAATGATGCCTTCAGTTCACATTGCCATGCCACATGCCAGAGGTCTCATCACACACAGCCTTCAGCATGCACAAAGTCATTGTGGTCAACCTGAAACATCCCACAATGTGATGGAGGCGTCTGTATACACACCAATGCTATTCCATTCTATTTTTAAGGATGTGGTTAGATAAGATGTCAGCTCCCAAGACAAGCATGCAACAAAATAAAGATTTAGTCATAAGTAGAAAAGAGTTTGTATTAATCAAGAAACCATGTTCAGTTGATGCTGCAAGCCAGTTTCCTCTTCAGTGAGGAATTCACATCAAACAGATAATGAAAGCATTGACAATAGACTCAACAACTGTCACACAATCTCATCACAATTATAACAGTGCTAGCATTTTATTTTTTTTTAATTTACAGTCTATGCCACAAAGATTAAGATATTTTTCATAAAAAATACACCTAATTTTCTCCCAAATTTTTCTACACACACATACACACACCCCATATATTATTTTTATAACTGTGAAGAGGTAGTGTGGCAATCTGATGAATTGAAAAGGGACTGATTTTATTATCTATTTTTGTTTGCTGTAAATTTCCCTGATAAAGAGCCAGTTGGCTGTATACACACTGGAAACTGCTTCTTGACTCATAAACTCCTCTCTGCATTCTTTTACAGATTGTTTTGGCTACAGATCTGCTAAGGAATGGCTTCTCCAGAATCCACTGGATTGCAGATCTGATACAGAGGCTGTGGCAGATTCCTGATGCAGAAATCCAATAACAGCAACAGCCAGAACACCTGGGCTAGGGTAAAGACTGTTGCCATCTCATCCCCACAGCCATTTTGGAAACTCTGTGGAAAGCAGGGCACAGAAGCTGTGGGTTGCTCTTGGGTCTGCAGTCCTGTAGAGGAGACGCTCTACTTTCTGTTCTGCATATTTTCTTGGCAGCCATTTCCATCAGGTTTGTCTGCCACTGCAGTCAGAATGCCTGGGCAAAGGCAACAAAGAAACTGGCATCTTGTCCCCACAGCCTTTTCTGCCACTTGGAAGAAAGCAGGAACCACAGGCAAGGGCTGCTATTACATCTTCAACCCATACTTCTTCCTCCCCCCAAACTATAAATTGCTGCTATATTTCTGGACAGCCATTTCAGAGAAGGTAGCATTGGGAGTGAAGGAGAATACTAGCAGATGGTAGTTACATTTGGAGGAGACATCTCTGAGAGGGGAAGCCTAATCAATGTACCTATCTGAAGCTACTGTTTTAATTACTACAGTAGTTAGTAATTTTATAATAAAATAAAATATAATAAAAATAAAGTAGTTAGTTTTCCTACAGAAAACCCATAGGACTAGTAGGGTGGAATACAAATGTGTTAAATATGTGCATACATACCAGGCTCACAAAAAACTTCTAGCCTGGCATTCAGTCATTCTGTTCAGTTTTGTTCATTCTAGCAAGGTGACAGGATACAGTGGAGGACAAAGTGCCTATACCTTTAACCAGTATATAGAGGAGAGGATTTTTGGCAGGTTTAGCATTTTAAACCCATCCATGTTGAGTTGCACCTGCCAAAACATTCCTTCTAAACAGTGGTTAAAGGTATAGGCACTCTGGGCACAATCCTAACCAGGTCTACTCAGAAGTAAGTCCTATTTTGTTCTGTGGGGCTTACTCTCAGGAAAGTATGGTTAGGATTGCAGCCTCTGTCTTCTATTGTATCTGGTCACCCTACATTCTAGCCAATGAATGTCTTAAATTTTTGTTATATCTGTTATAACTATAAAAGCAAAAACATTTAAAAGCTATAATCATGAGCATGTTTACTTGGAAATAAATTGCTCTGAAATAAGCTTAATTCTGAGAAAACCCGGTTTAGGGTGTTTTTAGTGTCATAAGCATAAGCATCCATAAACTATATTTGCTACAGGGTCAAAGTATGGATACAAAACGTTTGTGATAAAAGCAAATGGGTGGTTGTTTCTATTATTATTAATACCAATGTAATTATGGGCAGTATTAATAATAATACCATCCATAAGCCTTACATAAATTGGAAGCCAGAGGAGCTTCACAGATTAACCACTTTCCCACATGGTTATCTCCTCCATGTAGGATATTGTCTGTGGGATTTTATAATCTCTCTGCTGTAATCAGGGCCATGTTCATGAGGCCAACTTAAACCATTTCTATGCAACAGGGATCAAATGTGTACACCTGTGGGCTGGGCAAAAATGGGTTAAGCAGTTGCCTCAGGCAGCAGATTGGTGGATGCCCATCTCTGTCCACCTGCTTGACTCCAGTGCTACTCCTTTTCCTTCCACTCCCTGGATTAGAAGGACATGTGGTTGGTAGGAGAGTGCTGAATTAGAACATTGGGGATTAGGAGGAGAATTGGCTGTCACATCATGAGGTGCAGGGAAGCAGCATTGGGGAGGCAGCAGGACATCTTCAGCTAGCCTGGATGATTCCCTTGAGTGAGGCCTTTGAAGTTGGGGGAAAGAGCACCAATGGAGTAAGTCAAGCTCTGTGAAGATTTGATGGACTCATAAGGGGGAGGTTTAAAGGGCAGAATATTGGATTCAAGTATCTTTCATTGTTGGGGCAATCAAGCCATGAGATTGACAAACCCCTTGCTTCAGGTGGACTGGGGGAGGTAGAGGGCAGTAGGGAGGTAGCCCTGAGCCCCCTGCCCTCCAGCCCAACCACCAGTTCTCACCTATACTTCTAACTCATCCTCTTCTTGTGTGTTCTTCTTGAAGCACTCAAGGGAAAGGGGCTGCTTTACCTCCTTGTCCTCCAGTTCCACAAATTACTAATGAAGGAAGTACCAGAGAGGTTCCCAGTATTGGAGAGGTTGAATTATCTGGGGGTGGGGTGGTGTTTAAAAAAAACACAGTACTTACAAAGCATTGGGAAATTCATAACAGTGTATGTAAGCTGGGGAAGGAATAGTCACATTCATGGCAGTGTTGTCACAAGAATCATCCTATAGATGCCAATGACACAAATCCAACTACGTACTGTACTGTTCTCAACAGAAAAGCACAAAGGACAGTCACATATGCTGGGGTGACAAGCCTGATGCACTGCCTCTTTAAGAGGCAAGTCCAGCAGGCCTCAGCATGAGACAGGTCATGTGATGAGTTGGATAAAACAATTTCACTTTTGCAGCTGAGAGCTTCCTGAGTAGCTGAGCCAGTATTGTCTTTGCAGGGTCTGAGCAGTCCTAGTTCCTGAGAGACCAGTAACCGGAGACAGATCTCAAATAAGTTATATTTGTTACTCCTCCAGTTTAAGTTTTTCGGCCATGGGCTTTTACACCATTGCAAGCAGTGATGTGCCAATATAGTTATTAGAAGAAGTCTGGTATGTGCTGTTATTCGCCCACATCAAATAAGAATGACAGTTTGGTAGCAAGTCTTGCAGTTAGCAGTCTGCTAGGAAACAGTGACCTGGCTTGCACATGCATGATGATCCCATTCATTGACTGTAGCCAAAAGTGACAATTGACACGTGTGAATGAGCCAGCATGATTGCACAACGTACTGTTTTTGATGCAGACTTGCGTGGTGCTGGGTGCCTGTCAGGCAGGACCTGGGCCAGTTTCACAGCATTTTGAATTTTGTGGATGGCAGAGGGGCCTCAGGTCCTAAAGGTTTTTAGGGGAAAGGTCAAACTTTGGCTTTTCAGAGCAACCACTCCTGTTCCCCTCTCCCTGGCTGGCTGTTTTAGGGAAACCTGACCTTCTTTTTGCCTTCTGGAAGGTTGTATGAGCATCAGTGCCTTGCTTGGTCAGCACATTTGAACATGTACACAGTGGTTCTCAAACTTTTAGCACCGGGACCCACTTTTTAGAATGTGAAACTGTCGGGACCCACCGGAAGTGATGCCATGACATCATCAGGCAGGAAAATTCTTAACAATCCTAGGCTGCAATCCTACCCTTACTTACCCAGGAGTAAGTCCCATTGACTATCATTGTTAAAAGCATATACATTGTAGCCTGTTAAAAGTACAGATCTCCCCAAAAGCAGTCACATACCATGGTAGCATCAAGTCTAACATATTAAAAAATAAAATATTAAAATGAATGGGGACCCACCTGAAATTGGCTCGCAACCCACCTAGTTTGAGAAGCACTGCATGTACACAAAGCCATAGGCCAGGAACTTCCTGAGGTTGGAGTAAACAGCGTCTGTAGTGACACACAAAACTTGTCCTTCAACTTTAGCTTCCCTTCCCATCTCCACTCAAAAGAAGTCCAGTAACAGCCTGGGCAATCAAGAAGGTTGTTGCCATTCCCTCATGCACCCATGTCAAACTAGAGTGGGCCCTCAAGGGACAGAAGAGGAGTCCTTGATGAACTCAACCTACAATAGCCTCTGTTATGTATGTAAGTTATGCAGCATCAAAATCCTGCATAACTGATTGGCCCAGACTTATGGCTGGCCAATCGGGTGATGGATCGAAATCCTACCATCCGATTTGCCCTCTAGTTAAGGGTTCAGTTGCACCAATCATGGGACGTCTGGGTGGAGTTAAAGGCTATAAAAAGCCAGGGGTTTGCCTTGTATTTTGCTAGATTCTGTTCTGAAGATGGATATTGAGCTGTTATCACGATGCCTTCCTTTATTAGCATGGACCCACTATATAACACTGGTGACGAAGGTGGGATCCTATTCCTCCATGCTGAACAATGCTAGAACCAAGAGCTGATCCACTTAGAACTGATTCACCACTGGGGAATTGTCGCCCCAGACAAAGAAAGAAGACCGGCTTCCATATGTCTGTTGAGCTGCCACCATGACCACCCAAGGTCACATTGGGAATTCGATCCAGTGTCCCCAGAGCTATGGGACACTTACGCAGAATGTCTTGAGTTCTTCCTGGAGGCCAATGCAGTTAAAGATGCCACCCTAAAGTGGGCCACCTTGCTCAGCGTCTGTGGCTCTGCCACTTTTGAAATCACCCAGAATCTTGTGGCACCAGGAGAATTAAAGGATACCAGTTAAAAGGATATCATGGGCCTCCTGCAGAATCACTTCTCGCCCCAGCCGTCCTATATTGCACGCCGCCATGCCTTCTACAAGCAAGATCAGGCTGCCAGTGAGTCTGTTCCAGCTTACGTATCCGTGCTCGTCATCTTGCACGAAGATGTGAATTTCGAGACCTGGAAGAAATGCTTCTCGACCGGTTCGTATGCAGCCTCCGGAATGAAAGGATTCAGAAAGGATTCAGAGGAAGCTCTTTGCGAAGGAAGAGCTGACCTTTCAAGAGGCTGTCAAGGCTTTTTGTAACAAAAAGCTGGGTCCTAGACTACTTGTGTTTGATGTGCCAGTTGTTATCAGTTGTGGATTGCTCATTGAGGCCTGGTGGTGTGTTAGCACCCCATTCCCTCCAGTTATCAGACCATTCTCTTCTCTTTCCCATCTTTTCCCATTCTCCGCTGCATCTTTCCCCCAAGTGCCACTGAAACCTTCCCCATGACAGCAGTCTCAGCTGCCTTGCTTTGCTTCCTTCCCTTGAACCGGTGAAGGCATGCTTAGCTTTCCTGCATTTGCCTTTCAAGCCTTTTTCTGCCTTTGAACCAGGAGATCTCTGTGTCTCAGCACCCTAGCCTCATGATCTCTGCAACACCACAATTTCATCTCAGCTGATATGGATAGGAAACTTCAGCCTTGGCATTCCTGACCATCAGTCCACAAATTCCCTCCATCTTCTGTTCTTGTGAGCAGTCAGACTGATGAAACAGTGTTTCAGTCTTTTCCTCCTTAGTGTGAATGTGGTGAGTCTTGACAGCCCTATCCTATCCTCCCTTCCCCCACTCCTCCAATGCAGCCATGCCAAAAAGGCTTGTGCTACACCTTGCAGATTGGGAGGCTTGAGGGAGGTAAGGGGCCTCCTGCTTTCTGATGGGTCTCCTTGGACCTGCGCCAGCTCAAGAGCTGGCACAAATCCAAGGAGAGAAGGGGCATTCTGGGAGTAAGGAAGGGGATAGCATACGGGTGCAGGTTGCATGCACCAGTTCACACCCTTTCCACCTCTGTCACACTCCTGCCCTTCCTCCATTCTGCCATGCCTCTGCCCCCACTACCTTGTCTGGTGGGTGTGGTGTGGTCCATTGGTTGAGCTGCAGTGCTGCTGCCTGTTGCGGCAGCGCTCACAAAATGGCGGCTGATGGAGCATTACACACTCCATGGGTAGCTATTTTACAACAGCGGAAGTGTCTTCCACTGTGATAAGAGGCTCCATATGCCAGCCCAATCTTGTGTAGGATTGGCTGTAAGACTCGGGGCCCAATCCTATTCAGCTTTTCAGCACTGATGCAGTTGTGCCAAAGCAGCTGTGCCAACACAACACTGATGCAACTGTGTCCGCTGCATCCTGTGTTAGTGGGCCAGTTAAGGAGGCTCATGCATTGTGTCTGCATAGGCACTGAAAAGTTGGATAGGACTGAGCCTCAGAGTATGCTTAGGGTCAATTGTGCAAGTGATTGTTGAGTACATTGTATTGCATTGTCTTTTTGATTTCCCTACCCAGTTATTGTACTCTTATCCCCACAATAAAAACTGCGTATTATTACACATTTAACCTTGTCTCCATCCTCTACTTGCCGTTCCACTGAGTGGAACATGAGCCATACATGAGCCAGTGCACTTGGTCTCCACATGTTGTAGATTTCCCACCATGTGCATGTGTTACATGATTTTAAAAGCACACCCAGTTATATAATGATAGAAACAACTTCAAAATTGCCTGGTGCCAACTCCTTAAATGAAGGAGTTCTGGTTCATTGAAGCCAACTGTTCAATGAAGACAAGTTGATACATTCAGCTTCATGATGTACTTGTAGTGAAATGCCATGTGATTCCAAGAGAACAGGAGCGCTTGATGGGGTAATGTACTCTAGTGTCTGGATAGTTTGCCTGAGAAATGGTGATTATCTGGAAAGACCTTGACTTGTACTAAGGAAGACGAGAAGCCCAAGGGAACCCAAAGGCTACCTGGAAGGAAGGAGGACAGTGTGAGCATCCTTTTGCCCCCTGCAGTCCTCCTCCCTCCACACAGTTTCTTCCAGGCTCTGGAGCTGAGCTCAGGGCCTCCAGGTGCCGCTCTGCCTGCATCTGTTTGTAGTCAATATTCATGTGCTTCTGTCATCAGGGTGGCTCTTTTCACAGTGATCAGCCGGGCAGAAGGCTGAGTGACAGGAGACTCGTGGCTCCACCGCCTTCAGAAAGGGAAGAGAAGGAATGGAACGGAGCTTGCACATGCAGAAGTGTGCACTGCTGCTCAGAGGTGGGGCAAGGCACTACTCTAGTTCAAGGCTGGCACCTTCTCCTTCTTCAAGGAAAGGGCAGTACATATATATCAAACATACAGATTAAACATTTACTGTACTGTAATGCAATCTGAACATTGCCTATGTTTTTTAGAACAAACCAAGTATGTAGCACACTAACAAGACAAGATAAACAAGCGAATCTTAATCCTAATGTTTCTTAATAATATAGTAATACATTGGGAAGACACAATTTCAACCTATTAAGCTTTAACAGGAAAAAGGCAGAAACAAAATTGGTTTAACAGATTTGGCAACTCATTCCTTTGTACATTTACTTGGAAGTAAGTCCCACTGAGCTCAATGTCTAAATCTGAAACCCATGCATGATTACTTGGTTGTAAATCCCATTGGACTCAGTGGCACTTATTTCCAAGTAAGCATAAAAGGGATCTTGTGCATGCATTTGAAAGAGTGGCTGTGCTGCTTTGTGGAGTTGCTTGGAAGTCTGCCTCATTCATTTCAGTGGTGCTTACTTCTGAGTAAACACGCATTGGATAGGACTACGTGGTGGTTCTTACTGAAAGCATAAACTGCATCAGTGCCCATGTTGGCAGAGAGTTGCATGTGATGATTGGTGCTGGTTATTATTTCTTTTGCGGTAATGGTCCCATGACATGATTGGATGGATCAACCTTTCTGTAGTACTAAGGGAAAGGAGTGGACTTGATAGGAAGAGGTAATTGTCTTGTTAGGAAGAAAGTTTCATGTGAAAGGAAATAAGGACAATTACAGCAGGTAAAGAGGGAGCTGCACTGAAGATTGCTCACTTGGTGCATAAGAGATAGGTGAGGGGGGAGGAACATCCTGTGGAGCAGTCTCTTCTGTAACCCGACCAGGCCCATCACCAGGTGAGCTGGTCACAGTGACCTCCATGAAGCAACAACGCAGCCACTGTTGGGCCCACCTGGGCAAACGTGACAGGCTGATGTGATCAGTGTCATCCGGCAGCCACCTCTGGGTTCACAGATGGCACCACCTCCTCCAGGTAACTGGTTGACAGCGCAGCAATGCAGCTGTGGCTTCAACAACCTTCCACAGTCCTAGCAGGGCAACCAGGTATGGAGAAGAGGCTTCTTCCAGGATCAAGGCTCATGAGAGGAGCATTACTTACACAGGGGCAAAGATAGGAAGGGGTGGGGTGGAGACTATAAAGACCCCCCAGCAGCTGATGAGAAGCTCAGTAAAGGGTAGGCATCCAACCTAGGAGGGTTGTGACCCTTGAAGGAAGAGGCAGGAGGATGTAGACAGGTGGTTTTTCCCCTGGCTATGTCTGAGGCTGCTTGTTTTCTCTTTTGCTCCTGAGAAAGACCTTCAGTCTCTGTCCTGGATGCCTCTCCCTCGCTGCCAGTGGCATCCTTGGCTGAGCGGCCGGCCCTGGCTGCCCAGACCATACAGCAACACATAGCTAGGTATGCATAAATCCATTGACACCCGTGGGCTTCAGTGCTCCTAACTTTGTACTGGATCTTGACCAGTTCCTTGTTTCCTGTTTCTGTTCCCTATTTCCCAACAGACCATTTATGTTATCCTCATTTTGGTAAGATATAGAGGCAGATGAACAAATGCGGTGGAAAAGTGTTTTGATTTTTTTTTTTGACACAGTGATAGTTCATTTGAATGCTTGCTTGTCTTAGTAACTTGGCAAGGGAACATCCCACCCGTTACAAAATACATTGCAGTAACAAAACGTGGGCCATAGTAAGAAGAGAGTTAGTGGTAAAATGTAATGTAGTTATGCATAACATACTAAGGCTAGAAGTGAGCATAAAGCTGATTGCTCCCTGAGCTCCATTAATTCCTACTAAATATTTGCATTAGCAAATCCTCTGCACTATATATGCTTTCAAAATGAATAATCCCATTTTACTGAGAGAGATACTGAAGTGCAGAAAGAAACAGGTGTAAGTAAAGCAGCAAACTAGGAACCATGTGCAAGTGTTGAGTGTAACAGGGGGTTGCCAATCTTTGCACCTACCCCTGTACCCGAGCCTTTAAGAGCAATTTCCTATAAAGAAACTATTGTAGTAGATGACAGTTTTTATCCCTGTGCCAGGAAAAGCCTCACCTGCAGATTTCTGCACATTGAAAGGCTATTAAAGGCATAAGAACAAGTCTGGTCATTTTATTCATGTCAGTTGGCAACTGCATCTTAACTGCAAATGATAGTACAAGGTAAGCACTTCTGTGCCTTGCTTGCACCACATTTTTATTTGGAGTGGGGAGGAACAGCCCCCCCCCCTCCATTTAGATGAGCTCAGTGTCTTCAGCGCAGGGCTTTCCAGAGAATCACTGTTCTGGTCTTTGCAATCAATTGATACATGATAATTAGATTCCTCAAGAACAGCCAAACAAAGGGTCTCATTCACCCCCTGCTTCTCCCACATGAATCCCAGTGAGAGAGATCTGGGACGTTCAGCAGAAACCAGACAACCAGCATTCTCCACCACTAAAAACACAATTTGGCTTGGGGTGTTCATTTAACAAACAGATCCTTGAACCTTGCTTCTGTTTTCAGCTTATTTAAACCATGTTTCTTTGTACTCAGTTCATTAAAACATGCTTCTTTCTAAGATCTATTTTTACATTTCAAGAATACAGTATTGTATTTTTGTGGTGGCAGATGGTCCTAAACATCCCAGCGTAAGCTCTCTTATGACTTTCTTTTCTGAGATCCTTCCTGTGTATTGTGCTCAGAAGAAGCCATCTTAAACTGTAAACAAACTGGGGGGATCCACGCTCATTTCACCAGTCAAGTATACTTTTCAGAACCTAGTTCTGCCAGCCTGTGCTTGGGGAGCTCCCTTTGCTGTAAATCACACCAGTTCTGCAATGTTCACTGGAACGAGGATGCATTATGCAAATGGCACTAGCTACGCTAAGTTGGTTACTGGGCTTAAAAGACTCTGTTCATGGTGAGCATAAACACTAGTAAGTAAGAAGGGAAACCCCTTAAAAAATAACTGTTGGAGGGGGGGAAGGGAAAAATCTCCTCCTTTATTCTTTCCACCAACATAGTAGATCTTCGTTCTCCCAGTTTGAGATGCCATCCTAGTCACTGTTGTACTTTGGTTGGACAGTGCCACGAGGCAACAACAGTAGCCCTGGGAGATCCACAGCTGTCCCTCTACTCCAGGGGTGCCCAAACCCCGGCCCTGGGGCCACTTGCGGCTCTCGAGGACTCCCAATGCAGCCCTCAGGGAGCCCCTACTCTCCAATGAGCCTATGGCCCTCCAGAGATTTGCTGGAGCCCACACTGGCCCGATGCAACTGCGCTCAGCGTGAGGGCAACTGTTTGACCTCTTGCATGAGCTGTGGGATGAGTGCTTCCTCCACTGCTTGCTGTTTCACATCTGTGATGCAGTAGTGGCAGCAAAGGAAAGGCCAGCCTTACTTTGTGCAAGGCCTTTTATAGGCCTTGAGCTATTGAAAGACCTTCATTCATTCATAGAAGTTCATCTTTAATATATACATTTGTGTAAACGTATGTAAATTTATTCAAATTTTAAGTGTAAATTAATCCTTTTTTTTCCCTGTCCCCCCCCCCCCCGACACAGTGTCAGAGAGATGATGTGGCCCTCCTGCCAAAAACTTTGGGCACCCCTGCTCTACTCAAACGGGGTGCTTCCCAGCTTGAGCCGAGGGTTGTGGAAATGGCGATCAATCCTCAGTGTTGGCTTGAAGATCAAAGGCTGTAGGTGTGAGTCCCCAAAATTACTGCAGTGGCTTGTGTTGAACTCAGATGAATACAGCTAACCACAGTCACCCCTTGATAACTGCAAAAGCGCTGGAGCTGGAGGCAGAAGGGTGTACTTGCTCCCTCAGTATCTCTATCTTCCATAGGAAGTTAAAACAAAAATTGCAATAAAATGAAAAGTATAATACCTTCAAGCCACCTGCTCAAGAATTGTTCTACAGTTTTTTGTCCTTGCTCTAGGACAGCAGTCACTAAACTCACAACTGCTGTTTAACAAAAATCCGGGTCCCATTCAGACCAGAGCTTACTGTTTCGTTGTGTCATTGCATAACTTTCAGTTCAGTTGGGGGACAGGGACACTCTGGACAGTCGTGTCTGTTGTCCGGTGTCCCAGAAGGCTGCGCAACAGGACGTCGGGGCAGACATGACAGCCCAGAGCGTCCCTGATCTCATTAAAAGTCATAAGGTGAGACAACGGAACAGTAGGTAACACTCAGGGGCAGAAGGGTTAGTCCAAACCCCGAATCCAACCCCTGGGCTAGGGTTTGGAAGGCCCTGCTCTAGGTAGAGTGGTCCAGTTCTGACCTGGAGACTGCCTGTTGTTTAAGGTCTTCAGAACAGTAAAACAACAACCCTGTTCAGATGATGTCAATGAAAGGGGGGATAGTGTCTAGAGTCACAGAGGAAAGAGGAGTGGGCCAGCAAGCTTCTCCCTTCCCTCCACACACTGACACACTCCATAGCCCCACACCTCACTATCTCTGGGTGTAGTGTTTATCTGCAGAGGCAAATTGCTATCTTTGAGATGGTGGGGGAAGGGAGAATGTAGCTACATAGTGTGTCAGCATGGGGGAGGGGCTTGCTGGTGTGCATCTGTAACCATGGTCACTGTGCATGTTTACAATAATGTCTGAAGAGGGCTAATGGCATCTCCCAGCCCGTGTTCAAACATTCCATTTCCCTCACCTGACTGCCTCTCTACCATAAGAAGCAGGATTCTCTAAGAACATCCCTGCTGGATCAGGCCTTAGGCCCATCTAGTCTAGCTTCCTCCCTCTCACAGCGGCCCACCAAATGCCCCAGGGAGCACACCAGATAACAAGAGACCTGGTGCCCTCCCTTGCATCTGGCATTCTGACATAGCCCATTTCTAAAAACAGGAGGTTGCACATACACATCATGTCGTGTAACCCGTCATGGATTTTTCCTCCAGAAATTTGTCCAATCCCTTTTTAAAGGCATCCAGGCCAGATGCCATCACCACATCCTGCGGCAAGGAGTTCCACAGACCAACCACGCGCTGAGTAAAGAAATATTTTCTTTTGCCTGTCCTAACTCTCCCAAAACTCAATTTTAGTGGATGTCCCCTGGTTCTGGTGTTATGTGAGAGTGTAAAGAGCATATCTCTATTCACTCTATCCTTTCCGTGCATAATTTTATATGTCTCAATCATGTCCCCCCTCAGGTGCCTCTTTTCTAGGCTGAAGAGGCCCAAACGCCATAACCTTTCCTCATAAGGAAGATGCCCCAGCCCAGTAATTAGTTGCTCTCTTTTGCACCTTTTCCATTTCCACTATGTCCTTTTTGAGATGTGGCAGACAGCTCAGAACTTATTAGCCTATATGTGAAGTTTTGATTTTTTGCCCCAATGTGCATGACTTTACACTTACTGACATTGAAACGCATCTGCCATTTTGCTGCCCATTCTGCCAGTTTGGAGAGATCCTTCTGGAGCTCCTCACAATCGCTTCTATTCTTCACCACTTGAAAAAGTTTGGTGTTGTCTGCAAATTTAGGATGCTTTCCTAATCCCTTATGTCAGTGCTTTCCAGCACTGGCATAGCAGTGCCAATGGGACGTGTGCTGCATCCTGCAGTTTGAGTGTCCTCAAAGTAAGGGAATGTTTGTTCCTTTACCTCAGAGCTGCATTGTCCTTATGTCAGTGCTGGAAACCACTGACATAAGGGGTTAGGATTGTGCCCTTAGCCACCTTGCCACTCAGCCCTTTCTCTAGGTCATTTATGAACAGGTTGAAAAGCACTGGTTCCAAGACAGATCCTTGGGGCACACCGCTTTTCACCTCTCGTCATTGTGAAAATTGTCCATTGGCACCCACTCTCTGTCTCCTGGTCTTCAACTAGTTCCCAATCCATGAGAAGACCTGCCCTCTAATTCCCTTACTGGAGTTTTTCAGTAGCCTTTGGTGAGGGACTGAGTCAAATGCCTTCTGAAAGTCCAGATATATAATGTCCATGGGTTCTCCCACATCCACATACCTGTTGACCTGTGCTCTAACAGCACAAGCCTATGCATGTTTACTCAGAAGTAAGTTTCAGTGTGGCTTAGTTCCAGGATAGTGTTATGCATAGATAATGCATAGTGTTGAAGCCTAGTAGGAAGTGGCTGGATATTGAACTGTTGAAAATCTGGGGGGAAGGGGGCACAGCTGTTGTATACCGTACTGTCTCAGTACGGTATTTTGGAGCTCTCAGCATCTGACCACTCTAGAAATACTGTTGATCTAGCGAAGACCAATTCCAATTTGCATGTCAGGTTACTAACTTCTTCTAGTAGGGCTCCTGGGCTTTTAAAGGGCTGCCTGCCATGCAGAAATTGTGCAGGTGATGCTTTGCTCATCGTTTCATCTCCTTGCCTGGAAAAACTCTGATATGTTAGAGCAGGGGTGCCCAAACCCCAGCCCTGGGGCCACATGCGGCCCTTGAGGCCTCTCAATGCGGCCCTGAGGGAGCCCCCAGTCTCCAATGAGCCTCTGGAGATTTGTTGGAGCCCACACTGACCCGATGCAACTGCTCTTAGTGTGAGGGCAACTGTTTGAGGGCAGGAGGTCTGGTCTAGAGGGTAGAGCCTCCGTCTGCCTGAAGATAACATCCACAAGGTCACCAGTTCGAGGCCACTGGCACCGTGCAACCTTGAAGCAGCTGACAAGCTGAAGCCCAGCTATTCCATCTGCTTGGAGCGTGGGAGGATGGAGGCCAGAATGTGAAGCCAGATCAGAATGAAACACCTGAATGTAGTGGTTCTTGAAAGAAAGAACCTTCTTTCAAATTGTAAAAATCCTGCCTATGTAAACCGCCTTGAATAAAGTCTTGAATAAAGACCAAGAAAGGTGGTATATAAATACCTATTATTATTATTATTATTATTATTATTATTATTATTGACCTCTTGCATGAGCTGTGGGAAGAGGGCTTCCTCCCCTGCTTACTGTTGCACAGCTGTGATACAGTAGCGGCAGCAAAGGAAAGGCCAGCCTTGCTTTGTGCAAGGCCTTTTATAGAACTTGAGCTATTTCAAGACCTTCATTCATTCATAGAAGTTCATCTTTAATATATTCATTTATGTAAACTTATGTAAATTTATTCAAATTTTAAATGTAAATTAATTCTTTTTTCCCCCGGCCCCCGACACAGTGTCAGAGGGATGATGTGGCCCTCCTGCTGAAAACTTTGGACACCGCTTGTGTTAGAGAGTCAGTTGTTAAAGGCACAGAAGCATTGCTGTGAAAAAAGTGACAATTTTATTTTGACCTATAACTCAGATGAAGCAAAGTGACCTGGAACACTACCTGGTGCCACCTTGGAGAGAGAGAGCAGCTACTTAACCATGTTCTTGGCATAGTTACTTCAACTGCAAATTGTTTGGTTTAAAGGGACTGTGTGAATGAAGGAGCTGAATGAATGAATGAATGAAACCAGAAGTCCTGCGCTTCCATGTTTGAAGACACTATGCCTGGAGCAAAATAGGGGGTGGGTGGGGATGCTTGCTTTCTGCAGGCTGGAAGAAGGCGGTGGTGGTGGTGGTACCTCAGGATAAAGGGCACCCCAAATCTCCTGCTCCCTTGCCACCCCCCACAGTCTGCCCAGTGTAGTTGGGCCTTACAGTACTGGTGTTGAAATTACAGTGTGCAAGTGACATGGGACAGGTGTGTGCTGTGAGGATGTCCCTCAGTTGTAGTGGCATTGAGTCTCCTCATTAACAGACCTCAAGTAGAAGGACTTAACTTCAGGGTTTGTATGGGGCCAGCGCTGTCTTTTGTACAGTGGGTAGTTGAGTTGTCACCAGTTGAACTCTGCTGCTGTTTTCCATTCAACACAGTGCTGCTGTACAACAGCTTTGCCACATCAGGCCATTGTTGCCATTGCTAGCCTAGCAGGTATGAAGTCATGGACTGGCTTTTGATACCCAAGCAATGCTCTGGGTTGTGAGTCAGCACTGGCAGTATACATGTGTTCTTACACTCTAATATGTATTAGCCAATGCATGTTACAGCCAATGACCTGTAGCACTAAGCCTGGGAAAAAAAATTGAAATTATAAATGTGAACTACAATGTATGGTATACACATTCCTGGATCTATATCTGATCTCTCCATCAATAGGGGCCGTATGCTTCAGATGTAAGAATTGATACCTGCATAATAAGAAGCAGAAGTTCTACAAGCTAGTTGTACAGCAGCCAAAGCCTTATGTCAGTGCACAGTCCCAGTGATTGGTATATCATCCAGCAGTTTGGCCTGGACCAGCAACCCAGATGGAGGCTTAAAACAAAGGAAATCAATGGGAATGTATATTGGAGTGTGTTTAAGTGCTTGCAGGTTTTAGGAGACCAAAGTGAGAAATTTACATTAGTGTTTCTTCAATTTGCTAAGGAAACTATAGTCTTGACAACAGAATAAAATCATAAATTGAAATTCATTGGAGTGGTCATCTGATGGAAATGATCAAACCTCTTGTGAATACTGTACTAAAACTCTTGAAAGCAAGAGAACATGAATTACCAGAAAAGAAAACATGTAGAGTTCTAGGCTACAGAGGTCAAAAGGAGACATTTAAAATCTACTCAACTCTCACAAACAAGTTGTCACAATTTTGTTTTTATAGGGACCCACAAAAGCACACTGTTGTGTGTGCTCCCTCTGCTGGCTCAATTTCAGCACTGGTGCCTGATGAGATATAATTTCAGGGTTTAAAAGATAAAGTCACATGAAAAGCAAAATAATAAGTATTTCAAAGTTTCATACAAAGCTTTTTAATTACCTTATAAGAGTCACTGTCACAAGCAGTGATGATAGCTACCACTTTGGATGTCTTTACAAAAGATTAGAAAAATCTATGGAAGATGGATGCTGCCACAAGTTAGGTGTCTATTTAGTTATTTAAGACATCTAGTTGTTGGCATCCTTTAGTCTTGGAAGACTATGGTGTCACGCTCTGAATGGTGGTTCTGGAACAGAGTGTCCTCTCCAGTGCGTGAAGCCTGGGTAAAGTAGGTATGGAGGATAGGCTGTTACCCATGCAGCAAATCCCCCCTCTCCACGTCGCTGGAATGGTCCAATGGAAAGGCAGAGGCCAATACGGTTGGTTCCAGCGGCGTCGCAGGAGTTGCCAGAACGTGACTGTGTTCAGCCGCGAACTGCCTCAGGGACTCCGGCTCCGGATTTTGCCTCGAGGTTGACTCCTGAAGCCTTTTCCATAACTGGATGTAGCCACAAGGCAGTGGAGCTTTGGGATCAGTTTTCCTTCTCTCAGATGAGCTGCCTTCCCAGGCTGACGAGTCCCATCTACCCGGTGGCTGTTTAGTCGCCTCTTACGACAAGTACAGCCAAACGGAGGGCCTATTCTTAGCCCCAGCCCCCAGGGGACATTATATCTTGCCTTTCCGTGGTAAAATGATGTCTGCGACAGCTAATAGTTGTGTGGATGCCGACCGGATGCCACCAAATCTGTGTGAACTGAGTTTTGCCACTTGCTTCCAAGCTCTCAAAGGGTTATGCTTGTGATGGCATGCAAACTCTGATTCACAATAGTGGCGCAGGATATGTGCCTGGGCCCTAATAGCCCAATGCTGAGCTACCCGGAGTGCGGGGCCGCTGTGGAGTCAAAATGACTACCACAGCATCCAACGTGCAACTGGGCAGCCTGCGGAGGCTCCTTGAGGGAAGGGGACTTTAGTCATTTCCCCCCGCGTAAGAGAAATAGCCCCACAATGGGGCTATTCAATTCTACAGCAGCTCTTGAGCCGCTGCAGAATTGGAAAGTTCTGTGTCAGACTATGTGGTCCAACACGGGGCTCAGGATCTGGTGGAGCCGAGCTCCACCGGTCTCACCCCCTCCTGCCCCACCCACTCCCCCTGCCATGCCTCCTCCCCACCCTCTGCCCACTTTCCCCATCTCCCTCCGCCCCAGAATGCCTCCTCCTTGCCTCCTCCCCGCCTCCCCCCACACCTTCACTCACCTCTCCCTTACCAGGCGGTCTGGGTAACCACTGGGCAGTGGAGCACAGGCTCGTGCTGGCCTAGCTCTGGCACTGGGCCCATGGTAAGGGCTCATAAATGTGCCTTATGGCACATTTGCAACAGTGCGTGCCAGCGGTGAGCCAGCATGCACTGCTCAGGATCAGGCCCTCAGTTTCTGGAATGAAGGCATTAACTCTTCCCCCTCCAAAATAATGAAATCAGTGGAAAGTCTTTATGGAGGCCTAGAACTGGGCATGCTGCTCTTCTTTTCTGCCTCCAGTCTTGCTCTTTAACCTTGCTCTAACCTTGACTATTACCAACAACAGAGGCAAACCTGCAATCCCTATTCAGGTCTCTCAATGTGGCTCCAAGACAGGCACAGTGGAGGCACTGCTTGTGCATCTCTGTCTTGCACTCTCACACACAGGTGCGCAGCTTGTGGAAACAATATATTCTGATGCTCATGACTGAGGTGAACACAGTTTGCTTCAGGATAAATCAGGAGACAGCAAATATCATAACAGCAAAAGACTAAAGACTCAAAATATGCCCATGTTTTCTGAACAGAATAATTTTCCTCACTGGAGCAAATCAAGCTATTACATGACCCTTTTTCAGAGTTGACACCTGACGTGCACTGGAACAGGCAGTCTAGCGGGCCTGCACTGTAACCAGCGCAAGGTTTGGGCACTTAATAGCTCAGCCTGGGGCAAGTGGAATCGCTTCCCCGTACCCCAGGGAGAGCCACTGGGAAATCGGTGGCACAAATCTGAGCAGTCCAGGGCTTGCACAGGGTTTAGGATCCAGCATAACCGCCAGATCCTGGCCCCACCTCACACTCCCTGCCTGCCCCCAGGAACACTGGCCACCCGCATGCCCTGAAATGACTCCCTACTGCCTCCTTCCTGCCCTCCCCAGACCCCTGCATCAGCCAGGCTTGGCTGACACAAACTCACCTTCCCTGCGGCTTGTGACAGCTGCCTCCAGAGTGGTGTGAAAGTGCTTTACAGCACTTTCACAGCACTCCTGGGCCAGTGCAAGAGACGTGCGCTGTCCTAACTGCCAGGTTGGATTGCACCCTTAATATGTTAATGCGGAACAAGGTACTGTAATGTTTAAACCGAATTTTACAGTCAGAAAATGTATGCATTGTATATGTTAATGTAAAATATTCTGAGCACTGAACCTCTACACCAGTGGTCTTCAGCTTGTCGGACCCTATAGGCTAGAGCCGGAATCCAACTAACACCACACTCTTCAGTATAGAGTGGCGTAGTTCAGAGGAAAGGGGTGAAGCTGGCCAGCAAGACCTCTTCCTCCTCCTTTTCCTGCACAGTTGCAGCTAATCACAGTGTAAGACCCACCTAGCTTTAAAAAAAAGTAATCTAGAGAGAAATAATATTTTTATTTATTTACAAGTAATTTTTAAAAAATCAATCAGTTTTCATTGTAGTTTTAATTGGAGGCTCTGCAGGACCCACCAGAAATTGGGTTGTGACCCACCAACTGAGTAGAAGTCCCACAGTTTGAGAAACATTGATTCAGGATGTTATGTTTTCAAAACCATGGTGATACCGGATACTTTCTATTTTCCTTTTCAAATGGGAACAAAGATCCAGTTCGCACATGATATCTTTCCATATGGGGAAGTGAGCTTCGGTAAATATATATGTGCTCATTCCTTTTTTCCCTGCATTAAAAATTTATTATTTTTTACTTTACTTATACCCCGCCTTTCTCCCTGAAGGGACCCAAGACAGCTAGTTTCCCCTGAACTAAAACCAGGTTCTTTTTCCATTGCAATTCAATGCTATGTTCAATTCTGTTGATTTAAGTTGCTATCTTCTCAATGTTTTAATGTTTCTTATTTGTGTTTTTGGCAGCATTAAATTCATTGGAGTTGTTCATTCAAGTAGCATGCAAATTTTAAACGGCTCCTGTAAGTTTAATTCAAGTACAGGTGTGCGCCACTTAACGACGGGGATACGTTCTCCTAAATCCGTTGTTATGCGATTAGGTTGTTAAGTGGACATTCAGCCCAGTCTAGTGCCTCAGTTGTGCAAACAGACATTCTCTGCAAGAAACTATCTGACTGAACAGGCTACTGGAGATAGATTGCCTCTTCTTTGCATTAAGGGCCTCTTTGTTGTGTAAACAGACACTCTGCTGCAGGCTATGGGAGTCCTGACTGCCTCATTAAGAGACTCTTTGTTGTGCTTTGACCACTGTCATATATGCGAGTTAAATGGAAGGTTGTTAAACAGCAGATGCCTGTAGTTGACTGTGTAATTGTGCTCTTTGGTTTATGCCTGTTTTATGCCTATGGCTCTGTCAGCTGACAGCCACAGGCATAAAACACATATATACCATTTATTTGACAGCAATTACACTTGATAAAAATGCTTTAAAATTGATTAAAATGTTTGGAATAAAAACACATAATATTGCTTTCAGCCTTTTTTTTTTATAACACCAATATTAAAAAAAAAAACCATTTTAGGCTGCCCCTACTTATAATCATATGGTCTGGATGCCACAATGTTATGGGAACACAGATATAACAGGCCTTATGCCTGTTAATCTGTACTTCAATGTGTTTGTTACGGAAAGTGGATCTACTGAAATCTCAGAGGCTAAAGATGACTGAATAGAATTTCTAGTGGTTGGTGGAGGGACTGCAGTGTCCTTGCCTAGCTGGGAGCGCCACTAGCAAAACCAGAAAGAGAAAAATGGAGACTAAGAGCCCAATCCTGGGCTCAGTGTGCCGGCTCACAGCTGTAAGGTACGTTTGTGAGGCTTACTGCTGGGCGAGCACTGGCTTACCGTCGGGTGAGCACCGGACCGCTGAGCTGCAGTAAGGTAAGCAGAGAAATGGGGGGAGGTGGGAAGGAGGCGTTCCGGGGAGGGGAGGCGGGCGGAAGGTGGATACATAAGAACAGCCCCACTGGATCAGGCCATAGGCCCATCTAGTCCAGCTTCCTGTATCTCACAGCGGCCCACCAAATGCCCCAGGGAGCACACCAGTTAACAAGAGACCTCATCCTGGTGCCCTCCCTTGCATATGGCATTCTGACATAACCCATTTCTAAAATCAGGAGGTTGTGCATACACATCATGGCTTCTACCCCGTAATGGATTTTTCCTCCAGAAACCTGTCCAATCCCCTTTTAAAGGCATCTAGGCTACACGCCAGCACCACATCCTGTGGCAAGGAGTTCCACAGAACAACCACACGCTGAGTAAAGAAATATTTTCTTTTGTCCGTCCTAACCCGCCCAACACTCAATTTTAGTGGATGTCCCCTGGTTCTGGTATTATGTGAGAGTGTAAAGAGCATCTCCCTATCCACTCTGTCCATCCCCTGCATAATTTTGTATGTCTCAATCATGTCCCCCCTCAGGCGTCTCTTTTCTAGGCTGAAGAGGCCCAAACGCCGTAGCCTTTCCTCATAAGGAAGGTGCCCCAGCCCCGTAATCATCTTAGTCGCTCTCTTTTGCACCTTTTCCATTTCCACTATGTCTTTTTTGAGATGCAGCGACCAGAACTGGACACAATACTCCAGGTGTGACCTTACCATAGATTTGTACAACGGCATTATAATACTAGCCGTTTTGTTCTCAATACCCTTCCTAATGATCCCAAGCATAGAATTGGCCTTCTTCACTGCTGCCGCACATTGGGTCGATACTTTCATCGACCTGTCCACCACCACCCCAAGATCTCTCTCCTGGTCTGTCACAGACAGCTCAGAACCCATCAGCCTATATCTAAAGTTTTGATTTTTTGCCTCAGTGTGCATGACTTTACACTTACTGACATTGAAGCGCATCTGCCGTTTTGCTGCCCATTCTGCCAGTCTGGAGAGATCCTTCTGGAGCTCCTCACCATCACTTCTGGTCTTCACCACTCGGAAAAGTTTGGTGTCATCTGCAAACTTAGCCACTTCACTGCTCAACCCTGTCTCCAGGTCATTTATGAAGAGGTTGAAAAGCACCACTCCCAGAACAGATCCCTGGGGCACACCGCAGGTGTGTTGGGGAGACAGGAGATGGGGAGAGGGCAAGGGGGAGGTATGCTGGGTGGAAGGAGTGGGGAGGGAGGGTGGCGTGACTGGTGGAGAAAGGTTCTCCACCGGAACCTGAGCCTTCATGTGCGGCTCACCGCCCAACGCAAACGCTTTTACCTCACTGCTGGTCTTTTGGTCGGTGGTGAATCGAGTAGCCCCATTGTGGGGCTACTTCCCTTACCCGGGGGAAGGAGACAAAAGTCTCCTTCTCCTGAGGTGCTGCCCGCAACAGCCCGAGGCGCGCAGCCATTTTCGGTGCCACTGCAGCCATGCGCCCTGGGAACTCAGGATTGGGCTCTAATTTATGCAAAAACAAAGGAGATTATGTAGATTTCCTTAATTTGTATTATTTGTGCAGGTTATAGAATTCAGCTTTCCCTGGAGCAGAATTTGGATTAAGTGTGCAGAGCCTTGTTTATATTTTTGTACATGCATTCTTTGAGAGAACAGGAAATTCCATGTAACCTTACAGAAGATGAAGGAGTGAGGGAGACGAAAGCAATTTCATTGGGGGCAGTGACGTTAACTTAAGATAATATCTGTCACAGAATGCATTTGAAGCATAATAAATATAACTAGTGAACACCAGAGACTGGGTTAAAATAACACAAGGGTTAATAGGACTCGTAGCAGATTTGATCTTCTCCACAGCACTTGATTTATCATTTTAACCTTAAACTTTCTAAAATGGTTAATGGACTTGGTTTGCCGTTTCCTACTCCTTGTTTCTGAGTGACTGTTTTCTCTGCTAACTTTTCAAACCCAGAACAATATGAAGGTGTTGGTTAACGTTATATTGATTTTGAAATGTTAGTTCTGATTTTGCAAGGAAGTTGTGGTAATACAAGCCCCAAATCCAACTGCATTTATTTAATTTTGAATTTATATTAGGAACTTTGATTATCTTTATATTCACCACAGTTGGGCTTATATAACACATTAAAATAGCATGGAAACAACAATAAAGCAAAAACAGGAAGAATAGAGGTATAATAAAATTGAGCATCAAATTGCAGAGAGGCTAGCAAAGAACTTCAGGCTAAAACTCTGACTCACCACTCTCATCCTATCTCAACAGGCTGCCTGAACACCATTTCTTTACTGTCAGAAGAAAAAAAGAAGAGGCAACTCAAGTCTCCTGGGGGAGGGAGTTCCAAACCTAGATGCCAGTTACAGTTACAGTCCCTAGGGGTCACCAACCACCCTTTAGAAGGCATTCGCATGTACAGCAGGGGTGGTATGGGTGACATGAGGGAAGCTATCGAACAGGAGTAGTGTCTATTGGTTAGTGCGCAACCCATCCTGCTCTTTGCTTCAGTCACTTACTGACTTGGTTCTCAAACTGTGAGTGGTGGCTCCCTGGGGAGCAGCAGAAACCAGCCAGGAGCCACAGAATCCTTGCCAAAAACTTGCTACTCTATACAATTGGATTGTAGCCTTAATAGGGAGCCACGGCTAATGGCCCAGTAGGTCAAGGGAGCCGCCGGTCGAAAAAGTTATGGAACCACTGATTGACTGGGTCTGTGACTGAATGGGAACTGGTTGATGTCCACTCTTTCCATTCTAGACTGGGGGAACCAAGCAAGGGGGGCAGTTATCTGAGAAATAATCCATAGTTGCATAGGCCTGTAACTTTTTGATAGATTAAATGGGCAGGAAAATGGATGGGGCGACCTCCACCAATTAATTAATTCTGAAGCTGTTTTTCAGGCCTGTTCACTTTATTCTTTCCTCCTACCAATTAGCCTACTCCCTTCCCCATGCTTTGTTTACTTCTTCTTCCTTTTTGTTTGTTAATGAACTATTCATATCATACCACTGCCAGAAAGTCATGCTGATGCTCTCTTTCATGTGTCAGGGTCCTGTGTCCCAGAAAGAGGCACTTCAGTCCTGCAAACGAGTGCCTGAATTCCATTGGTAAGTTAGGCAACGAACGAACAAACAAACCTCAACCCAGCTTTGCACCACATGCCACTGTTTCCACTATCACAGCTACACATAGTACTGAAGCTCTCATTCATAGAATTGTACATTGCCGATGTCCTTTGAGGGTACCCGAGTACTGACTTTTGTTCAGCTTTTCCTAAAAAATGGTTACAAACAAGCTATTTAATATATGGAACTTTTCAAAACTATTCTTAGGCGTTTCTAAGAGTGGTAGTAGATTATCTACCATTGTTTCCCCTGCATGCTTCTCCAAAGAGATACTGTGAGCTTTAAATAAACGTCTTGAGATCTTTGGGGGTGAACCTAGAAAGGCATTTGATTTAATAAAACTTAACAAAATTAAGAACATTTGAAAGCAGAGCTCCAGCAACGGCCTTTTAAAATCCAAGTATTGTTTTGTGAGCTGAGGGCTCTTTGGTTTAAGTTACCTATTGATGTATGAATCTGAAACAGACTTTTTAGAAGCACCAGCCAGCCAGGATATGAACAGACCAAAGGACAAAGCTGTCCACCATTGTGGACATAGTCTATGCCAACAAGCGATTCCTAGGAGTGGCCAAACTGATCCATCTCTCTCGCTGACAGTCTCTTTGTCTCATGTGACTGTGGAATGAAGCTTTAAGGCTAGGCAGTAGATAAAAACGTACAATTGACCATGTCCAATGACTGACTCAATCATGTGACGTTTTCACCCGTGTACATAAAGGCATAATTGACACTCTGGACCTTGCAGATGTTTTGTAATTCATTCGGTTCCCACAATGATATCAGAAAATAAGTCTTGTGAACTGGCAATAACTGTGGTTTCCTCTGGGCATGTTCTTCTCATCCCTAATGTCCATTTACATGCAAATTGTCCCCTGTTTTCATGAATTTTGCTTTGTTTTTCTTTGGCATTCTTCTCATGGTGCTTGTAAAACCATTAGCAGGATTAGCACTCTCCTATACCTGTACTGACAATCTAACTTCCTTTTATTGAAAACCTCAGAAGGAAGAGAATCTAAAGCTTGTCTATGAAGGATTTTTGAATGCTGACCTCTTGCTGCATTTGAAATATTTTGTTCAAAGTGCAAACCAGTGGTGGGTGCCCAGAATTTTTGACAAATATGCAGCATGTCAGGTCGAAAGTATAAGATTATGTTACCCTATTGAACAAACATGCAGCTTCCTTTGCCTTTCTGTAGTTTTGCCTCTTGTACGCTGAGCCAGGCATCTCACAACTTGGGTGCCATCTGAGTCAGTTCAGTATGGCTCTCTTTTCAGCAAAAATTACAGCTCGCCTGGGCAACTAGCTATTTGGGGATGCTAGGAAGTAAGTGGGGAACAGGTGAATAGATTAGGTTTTTGTATGTTTTATACAATGTTCATATTACAACTAACACAAGGAGTAGATCCATTGAAAACTGGACTTAATGTTGAATTCCATTGATTTCATGACAGTTCCATCTTAAGATTGCATAGTTAGGAGCTTAGTGCAGGGACTTTCATGCTTACACTATGGTTGTTGCTTTGATTTCATGACCCATCAGAAATCACCATTTGGGGTTTTTTGTGTGTATTTTTCAAATCTCAGATTCATTTTTGTCATGGCAGAGAACATGCTTTGATTTACAGAAGGGAGGAATTTGGATGTAGAAATGACTTCAAAGGATATTCATCCACATCTTTGCAGCAGTCATCATTTAAAGGTCATATGTAGATGTCTGAATCAGAATCGTAACTGGAAAGGGGTGTTCTTTGCTTCATTGTGCTTTCATACATACCTCAGTTATCAGCAGAATAACATTTTTTCATACTATGAATGAATTGACATATTTTACAGTAATTTGTTCACTCTGGAGATTTTGCTTATAAGTGGAGTCTAAGGCACTTTCTCACTCAGATTTTGCTCAGCTGCATTTAGGCCCCTGTCCCTCAAATGACATCAGGAGATGGGAACACAGATCTCTCATGTCAGGGGTAACTTGGTGCTTGGACATTACTAAAACCCAAAACATCAGAATGTCATATACACATTTGATACATTTCAGTATTTTTCTTTTTCTGTGTTTTGGCTGCAGAACCAAAATAAAACTACAGATTCACCTGATAAGAGTAAAAAGTGTTCATTTTTCATATATTGTAGCTGAAGACTCTCCATAAATCTTCCAACAAGTAACAGCCCAATCCAGTGCAATTCCCCTGGCACTGATACAGTCGTGCCAACTTGGTGCATGCTACATCCTGTGGGGGAGTTTCGAGTCATGAAGGCCTCCTTAAGGTAATGTATGAGTTTCAATCCAGAGAAAATGTGTTACTGATGCTGTTGTTTATTCCCTACTACTCTCTTTGTGTTACCCCTTGCTGTCCACAGGCAGCTGTCCCACAGGTGAAAATTCTACACAGGCCCCAAGGGAAGCCCACACCCTGACTGCAGGGACTACTGTGAACCAAGCTGCTAATCTGCCAGGTTGCTAACCAACTTGTTCCAGTCAGACCCCTGTGGTTTTGCAAATTCCATGATAGCCTGTAAACCAAGTGGTGCAGCCAAACTTCACTGGCTCCTTTTACTTGGCTAATTTGCAACAGTACAACAGCTCTGCTGAGATGATGGTTAGCAACCTCACATATATGCTTCTCTTTCAGATGCTGCTCCATCTTTGAGACTGTGGAATAGTGTGACCTGATCACACTCGTCTGTTTCTTAGAAGATATATCCACCTTTGTTTTTTCTGACCTCAGCTGGTCTCAGCATGGGACACTTTAGGGGAGGAGGAGCCCATCTGCTGCCAGGTCCCCATAGTCCTCTCTCTCTCTCTCTCTCTCTTGCCTCTTGGCCTTCAGGGAGGGGAAGCCCCTGATCCAGAGGCCCCTAGTCTCTGCTACCATGGTATATGAGGAGCACAGCTGCAGGGGTGGAAGAGGAATAGCAGCATCCTGACAGTCATGTTGGGGCCACCATGTAGCAGTTCTCAGCAACAATACAAAGGGCATAAGGTGTGCCTAAACTGACAGGCCACTGCAACAGGTCCCATATGTCACATGTAGGCCTGTGATTGGCCCATCTAGTGCTCTCTCTGTCTGGTTCCTTGGCTACAGGCTCCCAGCCAGATGTGCCTGTTTGAGGTGCTGCGGGATGCGAAATGTTCCATGAGGTGCTCTTTGCTGTCTCCTATTGTGGTTGAAGGGTTAGAGAACAGCTTTGCTGACTGGCCAAGGTGGGTTCTAGAGACCCCTCTTTTTTGCCCCTGCCACGTGCATCTGTGGCTAGTCATGCACAAGGCGAGTGTGTTGCTGGTTATGGCAAGCTCCTTGGCTGGGCTGGAACTTGCTTTGCCCAGCTTCCAGCTTGTGTTTCTCAGTAGGGTCAGCTACCAGCACTCTGGTTTGCCTGACTGCTGTTGAGGCTTTCTCCCAGTTCTTCCCCTGGCAGCAGGAATCTTTCCAGCTGATGAAAGATCCCTTAATGGATTTTGAACTCTTGCCACAGAGCAACTTGTATGTTTAAGTCACTGTCCAATCCCAGGGGAGTTATCATCCTGCCCATGATTTGCTGAGGTCAAAAAGGAATTTCTTGGCAGTGTGTTTTTATGTGAATAGCATAAGGATGCTTGACCAATAGGGGATGGGATTCCTAGCAGTCATCTGCCTTTGCCTCCTTGCTATCTGTCCCACAGTAGCGCCTGTAGGGGATGGGGTGGGGTGCAGTGACATCCTTGTATTGTGTGTGTGTGTATGTTGGTGTCACTGGGACATCTCTTCATGGTGACTGTTGCTGTTATTCATTCTTAGAGCTGTGTGTGTGTGTGTGTGGGTGATAATCACAGGTTCATTGGACCTGCATTTGTTCACCCTGGTGGTGCTTTTCTGACCACTGGTGTTGGAGCTGGGTACATGCTGTGATTGGCTTCTTACATTTTAGGCCCATTTTGGATCAATATCATACTGAAAACAGGCTGATGTTTCACTAACATCATACTGACGCTGGGCTGATATCAGATAGTCATCGTCATGTTGACATTGCATTGATGTTGGGCCATCATGCCATGGCTGGTGAGTTGGGTTGAGGTTTCCATGGATGCCTCTGGTGTTACTGGGAGGACTGTGCCTGAGAGTTGCCTGGGCTGTTGTTTCCCCCTCCCTCTTTGTCCTGGATAGAGTTAGGATATGATGGATGTTGTGCTTACACTGCAGTGATGTAGCAACAATGTCAGGACAACTTTGACCTACAATTGCACCATTAGTCACTAGAAGTTATACCTGTATATCTCAGTTAGAGGGTGGATTTGTCTTGACTGTAGTGCACGTATGTGTGAACACACGAACACGTACCATATAGCATAGTATGCCATTTCACGTGCTGCTGCTTGTGAGGTTCATTTTGAATAGTTGTGTAACTGCATATTATTAAAGATGTGAAAGTATAAGTTCCTGTAGTAATTTTGTTTTCAGTAATTTCAGTTTGATTTGCTTAGGTCTATTCAAGCCCTGCACTGTGCATTTCAGAACTCAGTGGGGTTTACTTCTAGTTGACATGTCTAGGGCTGTGAGCCCATCAAGATCAATGAGTCAGTGGGTTAAATGTGCAAAACTATACAGTGGCTTTTGTAATTTTGTTTTTGCTGAAACTCTCAAGCTGTACATGACCTCCTGTCATGTAACATGAGAGGGTCATCTCCTAAGAAGAAGACCTGGCTGCCAAGACCACTGCTGGTGTGGATCTCCAGCTCTCTGTGAAAGCTGCTCTCCTCTTCCTTCTTCGTGTCTGCTGCCGCCTCTGCTATCTTTCTGTGGATGAGGGCCCATTTTCTCAATCCCAACTCTGCCAAAATGGAGTGCCTGTTTCTTCATCCTCCTCAGCTTCTGTCAACATCACTGTTTTTTTGTTCTGTACAATGTTGTTGTTTGTTCTTGTCCTCCAGCCCTGAATTTTGGAATACCCTTTGATGCTTCTGTTTCCTTTTCTCTGTTGATTTTCCTGTTTCTGCTCTGCAGCCTCTCCACTCGGTGCCATCCAGGCCTCTTTCAGTTTTCCATTTGCTGTTTTCGGATCATATTACCCCTCTATAAACTGCTTTCTTCCCTGGCTTCCTTTTTCTTCTGGTCTCCTCTTTTTGCTTCTTGCATGTGCTTCGAATGTCTCTGTAGTTGTACTTCTCTGTATGCACTGGATCTCTTGCTGGATACTGGATCTCTTCTTGCTCTGCTAACCCTCCCCAGAACCTTCACTCTCTTGGTGCCAATCTCCTGGATAAACCTATGGTGACACTCTCTGTTCACCACTTGTGGGTCAAAGGACAGGTCATGTGAATTCTTGTCATTGGAATGCTGTCCGTTTTTAGAAAAAAGAAAGCAAGGAGGGGGAACCTGAATCAGCCCCATGGCACGGGGGTGTGTGTGTGCCTAAACCTTGGCCCTGTTGCAGTGACCTTGGCCTCCAACTGTTATTTGTCCCATTAAGGAAAATAGAGACGTTGAGGGCGATTTGATCTGGGGAGTGGGAATGGGGGCAAAGGATAAATCCCCTCCTCTTCTGCCATGAGGCCTTCTCGTGGCACCTTTTTGAAAAAGAAAACAAACTTGTGGCATTGCATTCATGGACTGCCCTCAGCCCACTTCCCCCTTGCAGCTCCCTGTGATGAGACTGTCCAAGTTCTACCTGACAGTCCTCTCTCCTTCCATAACCACAGTTGGCAGCCTTGGTAAGCCCCATCTTTCCACTCTGGCCTTTTCTGTCTCATCATCCCTCCCTTTTATTTTCTTTCCCTTTCCTCTCTAATGCATTCTGTCATTTCTTAGATTTTAAGCCTGTGGTCCAAGCCTGTTTTCACAGTTATTATTATTTTTTACTTCAGTGATTTTAGAAAGAAAACAGCTAGGTAAATAACAAAAAGCTGCAGGAAACTATGGTCTTCAACTATGTCCCTCAATCTACAGTGACCAGAAAGCTCCACTTAAAGAATTCCCCACCACCTCTACCCTCTTTGACACCCCCTTTCTGGAAAGGCCGGGCTCATCCAAACACTGAGCTGTGTGCCCTGCCAAGCTAAAAGGAGTATTTGTAGTCGCCAGACACAATGGCTGCAGTTCTGCCCATAGCTAGACTTTTTTCGTTTTTCTTTTTCCTTTTGCTGGCAAGAAGTCAAGTTAGCAGGAAATTTCTCTTTACAGGAAGGCCAGCAAGCTAATAAAGGACTTAACCATGTGTTTGCTGGAGCTTCAGCACTTATAGTGCCTACAAGTGTCATGCTATGCATATTTCCTCAGAAGTAGGTCCAACTGAGGACTTGGACCTCAGTTCATTGGGACTTACTTGCAGGTAAGTGTTGTAGGATTGCAGTTTTAGTTATCCAATGTTTGCTGAATAAGAGACAAAAGCTTTGGTAAGTAGCTAGCCAGATAAAACTTTCTTCAGTGAATTTGTAAAGTTTCCTTAAAAAAAAAACACACTTTTGAGATGGTTAATATGAACACTCAGTTACTTGAAACATCTAAGAACATTGACTCTAATTGACCACCTGGGTAGTGCATATCAATGCCAATACATGCATGTGGAACTTGAATTTATCAAAGTTCAGATTTAGGCTGCTGGGTGGACAAGTGGGACATGTGTTCTGTGCACCATGTATGGAGCTTCCAAGCATCCCACATTGCATTCTGTACTGCTGCCCTTCCCATCTTTGAGTTTGACTGCTGGGTCATGAGTATGGGGAAGGAAAAAGATTGGTGTGCTTATGAAGGTTGGGTACAACTGAAACTGGTGCTGTGATCATGGGATGGACTCAGTGACAACAGGAAGGAAGGAAAACTATGGACCAGGCTCTTGGAGGGAGGGGGCCCCCCTGCCAAATTAGGCTCCCTTTCAGGCTTCTCAGAAGCCCAGGGACCTTTCTGATTATATGAAGATGTTGAATATCTCCAGTTCTGATACTAGATCATTAAGATTGTCATTTCCATTTGCCAAAAGAAAAGGGCACCTTGGGGATTAGGTCACCAATTCTGTTTGACTGGCCTGGGGCAGTCTTGGGAACTGCTGGTAATGTGCAGCAAAGCAAAAATGCTGAGGTACAAGACTGCGTTCGCATCCATTCAAGAACTGAGCTGTTCTCTCTGAAAGTGCTTTCTTCTGGTGCATTTGTCTTCATGCAGCGGCCGCGATTCTGCGGAGATGGAGCAAACAAACAAATAAGCGGCCCCCCTTGGCCGCCTCCCCACCCTCGAGCGCTTCATTGAAATGCTGCCAATTGGAAAGGCTTGTCCAACCACAGCCTAAATAATTCAAAGCTTTGTCAGGAGGCAAGAGCAAAGCCCCTCTTCTGAAAAGGCGCTTGCCTTATCACTCTCCAGCAGATGCTTCAGTCAACCATTGGATATTGCAAACATAAATAATGAAACAAAATTTGGAGACAATGGCTTCTGGGCCTCGGGGACAAAATACTCACGGATATTGTCAGTCTCTGAGTAACCAAGCAGCAAAAGCTCAAGTGACAACAATAGCCAGGCAAAGAATAGAGACAAGTTAGGAGGCCTGAATCTGAATTAGGCCCAGAGCTGCACATGCTGCTGTTACCGTAGAAACTAACCTCTCCCCTGAAGAGGTTTGCCAGCGCATTGTTTGCGGGACACAAGATGTGTCATACACCAGATGGTCGTGTGCTGTATAACTCAGTTATCTGAGAAGACAGAGTGAAGGAATGCGCACTACAGATCTCTTCAGAAGGGAGAGCAGGGCACCATCTGTTCCTTCCGAACGGAGGCAGAAAGGGGGAGAATTTTTTTTTTTTAAAGATTGCCCAGTTAAATATGCTGCGTTTAGTCACCATATTCAGTTTTCATTTGGCTGATTTTACCACCAGGACTTATTCCAGGTGACTTACATTTCAATGCATGAATAATTAGCAATTATTTCTCTCGCCAGAGTCTATCGTTTAGAAATAAAACTCCTCTGAGACCTCCTTGGTCATTTACCATCAGAAAACCACAGAGCAATTTTAACCATATGGGCCTGAAAAAGTCACACACTCCCCCCCCCCCCCCAAAAAAAATTCTGCCCTTTTTAGATATTTACATGTATTTGTACAGCAGGAATTCTTCTTTCTCCTTCTCCTCAGGTTTTTTTTTGTTTATTTCTTTTGGGGGAAATGAGACGAAGAAAGAAAATGTGTAGCCTGGTTAAAGGTGCAATCCTATATTTCAGTACTGCTGAGTGGCATAGGGTATAATGTATATCATTGGACTCTGGCACAACAACAGCTACACCAGCACAATGACGGTCCTGCCATCATAGCAACAGTTCTGCTGACAGGTGTGCTACAGATGCTGGTCAATAGGCATGTGGATGTGGGAGAACCCGTGGACATTATATATCTGGACTTTCAGAAGGTGTTTGACACGGTCCCTCACCAAAGGCTACTGAAAAAACTCCACAGTCAGGGAATTAGAGGACAGGTCCTCTCATGGATTGAGAACTGGTTGGAGGCCAGGAAGCAGAGAGTGGGTGTCAGTGGGCAATTTTCACAATGGAGAGAGGTGAAAAGTGGTGTGCCCCAAGGATCTGTCCTAGGAACGGTGCTTTTCAACCTCTTCATAAATGACCTGGAGACAGGGTTGAGCAGTGAAGTGGCTAAGTTTGCAGACGACACCAAACTTTTCCGAGTGGTGAAGACCAGAAGTGATTGTGAGGAGCTCCAGAAGGATCTCTCCAGACTGGCAGAATGGGCAGCAAAATGGCAGATGCGCTTCAATGTCAGTAAGTGTAAAGTCATGCACTTTGGGGCAAAAAATCAAAACTTTAGATATAGGCTGATGGGTTCTGAGCTGTCTGTGACAGATCAGGAGAGAGATCTTGGGGTGGTGGTGGACAGGTCGATGAAAGTGTCGACCCAATGTGCGGCAGCAGTGAAGAAGGCCAATTCTATGCTTGGGATCATTAGGAAGGGTATTGAGAACAAAACGGCTAGTATTATAATGCCGTTGTACAAATCTATAGTAAGGCCACACCTGGAGTATTGTGTCCAGTTCTGGTCGCCGCATCTCAAAAAAGACATAGTGGAAATGGAAAAGGTGCAAAAGAGAGCGACTAAGATGATTACGGGGCTGGGGCACCTTCCTTATGAGGAAAGGCTATGGCGTTTGGGCCTCTTCAGCCTAGAAAAGAGACGCCTGAGGGGGGACATGATTGAGACATACAAAATTATGCAGGGGATGGACAGAGTGGATAGGGAGATGCTCTTTACACTCTCACATAACACCAGAACCAGGGGACATCCACTCAAATTGAGTGTTGGGAGAGTTAGAACAGACAAAAGAAAATATTTCTTTACTCAGCATGTGGTTGGTCTGTGGAACTCCTTGCCACAGGATGTGGTGACGGTATCTGGCCTGGATGCCTTTAAAAGGGGATTGGACAAGTTTCTGGAGGAAAAATCCATTATGGGGTACAAGCCATGATGTGTATGCGCAACCTCCTGATTTTAGAAATGGGTTATGTCAGAATGCCATATGCAAGGGAGGGCACCAGGATGAGGTCTCTTGTTATCTGGTGTGCTCCCTGGGGCATTTGGTGGGCCGCTGTGAGATACAGGAAGCTGGACTAGATGGGCCTATGGCCTGATCCAGTGGGGCTGTTCTTATGTTCTTATGGTGCAACACTGCACCAAAGAACCCCCAGTGCCTCCAAACAGGGGTGGAGATGTGAGGTGGGGGAATGTGGGCAAGATAGGAAGGAACAGTGTACTCCTTCTCCTAACCCCCTGCAGATGATGGTCATGTCCCAAACATCAGCAAAATGCTACACTGATGACAGAGCTGGCAGGGAACTAAAAAAGCCATAGAGAAAAATGGGGAAGGAAAGCACAGCACAAAATCTTACCTCCATTCACCTGGCCCACTTTCCTGCAGTGGTGCATAGGATACAGATGACACTTTGCAGTCGATCACAACACAGCAACCCCAGACTGTAAGTCCCTGCCAGGGACACCAGAATTCAGATGACAGCGTGCACAGCATAGAGCTAATCTCAGGCCTCGTGTCATACAAATGAGTCTTGGAACTCCTTGGGTTCCAGTGGTGGGGGGAAGCCCCTTGTCGATCATGAGCCCCCTGTTCTCTGCTCTGGTGGTGTATAAGTTAGACAGCTGCGACAGGAGTGTGGGCTGTCAACAATTATGTAAAGGGCACATGGTGTGTATGGGTGCAGCTGAATGGGCAGGCCACTGCAACAGGCATCTGTGTCACATGCAAGCCAGTGAGTTGGCCTATGTAGTGATTGGCCCATATTGGACTGACATAGGACTGACATTGTGGTTACATCATGCTGATGTCGGCCTGTTGCTCTGTGATTGGTAGGCTATGTTGGGGTTTCCATGGATGCCAACAGTGTGACTGGGAGGGTTGTCTGGGGTCTTATTTTCCCCTCCGCCTTTGTGCCGGATGGACTTAGGCTATGAGGAATATTGTGCCAACAGAGCAATGACATCAGTGAACCTTTGACATAGGATTGCACTGTGATGCAAGAAAGAAAATATACCAAGCCAATGGTTTACAAGACCTGAAACAACGTTACAGATGGATGTGGGCAGGACTGTTCCGCCCCGCACGTTGGTTTTAAAACATAATTGATTTCATTGGTCCACTGATCAAACCTTAGGTGCTCTTGAAAAGAAAACTAGAACAGAATTTATGAATGTAAATCTTAGGTCAGAGTTTTGGGATCAAGGAGCACTAATACCATTAAAACAAAAAGAAAAAAATAAAAACCTTAACACGGTTAAGCACATCCACTTCCCTGGTGCTGAATTCTTGCCCCCTGGGTTACACATGGCAAGACTTGGAGAGTGATGGTCTAGAAGTCGGCTGGGCCTTTCTTGTGGCTGATCATGAAAGACTATCAGTTTTCAACTTTAAAAGGCAGACTTCTTGCCTTCAGGATTGTGGACAAAAACATGATAATGAAATGAATGAAAGTTGTGTAAAAGGCAGATGTTTCAGGTGGATTATGTTTCACCAGGGTTATTTCTGATAAAAGATTTGTCCCCAATTCTCAAATTACTTTTAACATGTAATTAAAATGCTTCAATGAAGCAGCAAGACTCCATCAGTTGTTTTGGTGAATTTCTGAATGCATTTTGTGGTGTGAACTTGTGGTGAACATCATCTTGTGGTGTGATCAGGACAAACTTTTCACTGTTTTCTCTAGATACGATAAAAACCAGTTCTATCCACATTAAGGCCCATGAATAAAAATTACCATGTAAAATAAACATGATAAAGTTACCTCACTGTGATTTTGGCACCAAAAATTAACTCAAGTGCTGCTTTGCATATTTTATTTTTAGGTGAACATGTAAGATGTTTGATGTGCACACCTAAAAATGCAAGGTGTGAATACAGCATTTATGTATTGGCAATTGTACAGATTATAAAGTGAATTTTGCAATAGTTGGTTAAAGCTTCCTGTCAAATGTGTGCTCAACAGCATATCCTCAGATTGCTACTGTGTAATGTGTGATATGACACTTGAATTCCACAACACAGAGGACTGGCATTTGAGTGTGGTGACTGAGAAACACTTATGAGCCACTTGAATCCCATCAGTCCCTATACCCAAAGTCTGTGGTTCTCCATTTTCAATTATGGCCGAGAACTGAAATTAAGAGCCAAATCTTATCACCCACCATCTAATGCCATGTAGCTGCATTGCTGGAGCGCATGCCTTATGGTGTGCTGCTGCTGGTGGTGGTGAGGTGGTGATCAGATGGGCAGCAGGAGTTAAAAAACAACTTTTTAACCTGTATGTATGTCACCAGATCACCTATGGATCTCCTCAGACCCATGCCAGCTATTTAGAGGAAGGGAGTAGGGCAGGTTAGAAACTAGAAAAAGGATCCAATGTGCGCCTTTGCCACTGAGATCCATCTGCTGCAGCCCACTTCCCAACCCCTGCCCTTCTCTCTCCTTGCCCTGAACCTCCCTTTCCCCACTCACGAGCCATCCTAATCAGCCCTTCTGGTGCAGCCTGGTTGAGCCATAGGGAGCTGTGGGGATCATGTGGGGAAGCGACTGCTTCCACTGCTGGTTCCCTCCTGCTTGGTAGTGGTGCACTCTTTATGGTGGTGCAGCTGCAATTACAGCAGCGGAAAATGAGTTCTACTGTAGTAATCAGATAAGTGAATTGGACTGTAGGTATATGAGAATATAAACAGTTAGAAAATGTATTTGAATGATATGATTTAATGCTCTGGTGACAGAACATGTTTATTAATGAAAAGGGAAACCTCCAGACATCACCCTCCTTGTTTATTTAAAACATTTAAATCCTGCCTTTCCTCCACAACTGTGGGTATCCAAGGCAGCTAACAACAAAAAAATGTTTTTTTTTAAAATCATTTATGTTCACAGTACCATCAGTGTACATGACTAATGTCCTTCCAAAGTTTAAAAAACAAATGGTCCAGTCCTATTGGGGCCAGCTGACTGTGGAATGTTCCATTCTGCTGCCAGTAACTGCCTTATGGCAGTCGTAAGACACACTCCAGTAGTGTGCCTAATTAGCCTTAAAGTGTTCTCTAGACCAAGTTTATAACAGGAATTTGGCAAGACAGGGTGGATTGGGTCCAGAAAGGGGGTAGGTTTGGCAACTGTGGTGGCCACTGAATCCTAACCCCCTGTCCAGATCCGATCCTGTGGTACCGGCCCACACAGACCTGTGCCAACAAATTCACTAGTGCAGGTCTGAGTAGACCCCTCTGTGCTGTGGAGGATTACCCTTTGGAGAAGACCTCCATAACTGCCCCCCATCGGATGCAGCGGTAGTTATTTTGGTGTCACAGCATTGGTGGGAGGGGCAAGCATAGGATTGGGCTGTCTATATTTGAATACAGAAATTAGAATTTGATATTTAATAGGGTGGTATTTGTAGCCCTTAAATTTCTTCCCCAAACTCTTCACTCATCTATTCTCCCACTAGTTCCTGACAACCTCCTCTGAATTATATAAAGCTCCACTATCTACAAGAGCTTCCCACATGTTCTGTGAGGGTTATGTTTCAGAGTCACTACATAAAGCTAAAATTGCTTATATGCAGCATTACTTTGAAAACCTCTTACATTACCAAAATATGTACTGCCTCTTTTAAAACACCAAGAGGCTTGCGGAAGCAGAGACCAACTGAGGTACAGCAGCTTCGTTCTTTGATCTCAGGCTCGCTCTGGGGCATGCATTTAGTAAGTGAATGGTGGGTGGAATTGTCTGCACTATTTAAACCATTGTTTTTCTCTCTTGTTTTTGTTTACCAAGTGCATTCAGTTGACTTTCCACAAATAAAGTGCATGTAAGATGTGGGCTGTCTGTATTTGTATAAGCTCCATGTACAGCACATATTTGGCTCTGGGTCAGTGCAATTAAGCTTGGAGTTTGCATTCCCAAGTATTAAATTGAGGCATCAGTGGGGTGTTGTTGGTGAATCAACTATTTGCCAGTATAAAGAAATGGGAACTTCATTGTGTAATAAATTGCTTAATTATGACAAGAACAAAGCTAGTGATCAGTGTTGATAATATTTTCTGCAAATTAAACCATGGTCATAGGCTGGCAAGGAACTCATGGACAACATTAGCTTTTAGACTTGTTATCTTGAAACACGATGGTCTGATAAAGGAGCGCGAATGGTCAGGACAATGACTTTTAAAACAAATTGGAAGGAGGAAACCCATTTCCATTTGTCCACAAAACAAATTATGACACTCTAAAAAGATGTTTCTTGCTTCTGCATGAAGACTGTGTAAGATTGCAGCTCTGACTTCAGTTGCATCTGGCTGAGTGATTTAGTAGAAACCCGACCAACAGGGCTCTGGAAGCTTTATTTTCTTTGTTCTATGGGTGCCTGCTATGGAAAACTAAGGTTGGATTAAGTCAGGCTAAATCTTTGGGCACTTTGCCAAGGCAATACTACTGACAGGAAAAAAAAAATTGCAGCTAGCTCTCCAGAGTTTCAGGGCTGGCTTTACTTATCCATTTTTTCCATGCTCATAATATAGCAGCGAGCAAAATGCCCAGTATAAAAGTCAACAATCTTTCCTTTTACGCTTTAGCTGCCAGCTAGAGATGAGAATTATATGGATACAAGTGGAGTCTCATGATAATTTGTAGATGTTATTTTTGCATGTAACATTTTCTATGTTGTTTTCTCCATTCATTCTCATGCATATCATCCCCATGTACACATAATTTTACATGATTGAGACATACAAAATTATGCAGGGGATGGACAGAGTGGATAGGGAGATGCTCTTTACATTCTCACATAATACCAGAACCAGGGGCATCCACTAAAATTGAGTGTTGGGCGGGTTAGGACAGACAAAAGAAAATATTTCTTTACTCAGCGTGTGGTCGGTCTGTGGAACTCCTTGCCACATGATGTGGTGCTGGCGTCTACCCTAGACGCCTTTAAAAGGGGATTGGACAAGTTTTTGGAGGAAAAATCCATTATGGGGTACAAGCCATGATGTGTATGCGCAACCTCCTGATTTTAGAAATGGGTTATGTCAGAATGCCATATGCAAGGGAGGGCACCAGGATGAGGTCTCTTGTTATCTGGTGTGCTCCCTGGGGCATTTGGTGGGCCGCTGTGAGATACAGGAAGCTGGACTAGATGGGCCTATGGCCTGATCCAGTGGGGCTGTTCTTATGTTCTTATGTTAAGCCATTCACATAAAATTTCTGTACACACAGAGTCTAACTGTTGACCAATACGGGTCTAACCTTGTTATACACGGAATTTTTATACACGGATTTGACTCAACACGAATGGCCACTGCAAATGAGAAGGAATGTGCTGACCCCTGGAGAAGGGGAAAAATGCATGCCTTTAAAATCACAGTTCATAAAACTGCTTTTACTGTTGTAGAGAGACAGTCAAACAAGTGGTCACTCCATTTTTCAGCTGAGCCAGGGGAACCTTTGCATTTCTAGTTGCTGACTGCCTCTCTATAACAGTAAGAAAAGCTGATTTTAAACCACAATTGAAAAGGGACATACTTTTTATTTTTTAAAAACTGCTTTTATTTAAAACATTTTATGGTATCAGCAGGGAGTTTCAGAATCAAACCCCTGTTAAGGCACAAGCTTATTCCATTAGGAGCAATGGAGGGTCAAGAAACCTGGAAGTGGGTCTTTAAATCTATTTTTCCAAGGTTTTTTTATCCACAGATTTTTTTTATCCACTAGAATGGAACCCCAGTGGATAACAAGGGATGATCTGTACTTTAATAGTTCCTTCTTGTCTGTATCCTCATCTGACCAATAAGAAGCAGCCCCATCTCTCCTCTATGCTGTGAGTGTAATTGTTTTTTTTTTTATTTCTGAGCAGTTGAAATATTCATAAACATTCTGCTGCATGCAGCAGCTGAGCTGTTGACTATGGAGATCTCATTTCACTATACTAAAGTCAAAGACCTTGTAGCTAGTAGCAGTAGAGGTTTCGAAAACTGCCATGTGCACTTACTGCAGTTTTCTTTTACTGAATTTATCTAAGTTCATGGATAAAGAGCGACACCACTATTTCCCTGCAATTCTACATGTTCTGTGCTTTAATCCGACACTTCATTTATCTTTCTAAGGGCGCAATCCTAACCCCTTATGTCAGTGCTTTCCAGCACTGGCATAGCAGTGCCAATGGGGCATGTGCTGCATCCTGCAGTTGGGTGGCATTCACAGAGGCCTCCTCAAAGTAAGGGAATGTTTCTTCCCTTACCTCAAAGCTGCATTGCCCTTATGTCTGTGCTGGAAAGCACTGACATAAGAGGTCAGGATTGTGCCCTAAGTGATAAAATCTCTCTTTAATTTGAAAATAGGTATATAGATCTTATCTGCTTTGGGCAGTGGCATTTAATTGCAAATCAGTTCTTTTTTCTTGATAGTGCATAGTAACTGTTAGCTTTGAACTCTGGAACATACTGAACTAGAATTATGTCAACAATTCCAAAAAGAGCTTGGCTTATTAATTTTATTTCTTCCTATGCCAGTAGTTCCTGTCTGGTTAATTAAGGAGACCAGAGGTGGCATTTTGCCTTTTTCAGGGTCATCTTGGCCCAACAATATGTGCTTCTCTCTCCAAACAGCCTGATGGAAAAGGTCAAACAGAAGTGAAAAGGAAAATTAAGTAAAGGAAGCAAAAGTGATGCAATCAAACATAGCCTGCCTTAAAAAAAAGTTATATAGTTTGCGTGAGCCAATTTCAACATAAATGTTTGCGAATAACAGAAAGGTAACCACAATGCTTTGACTTTTACATGTCTCATATACAGTGGCATAGTTAATGAACATGTAGCCTGGTGCAAGCTCAAAATGATGCCCTGGAAGTGATGTCATACCCAGGCTTTCAAAAACATGAAAATCTGCCTCCTCCCCTCAGAAGCTTGCCACCCACTTGCTCTGATGCTTCCCCCAAGCCAGTGGCATAGCTAAGGCATCTATCTGCTACCTGGGGTCAAAAAAGCCCCCCCATGACAAATTCAAATTTAATTAGTTAAGTAAGGGCACAATCCTAACCAAGTCTACTCAGAAGTAAGTCCTATTTTGTTCAATGGGGCTTACTCTCAGGAAAGTGTGGTTAGGATTGCAGCCTAAATAAATAAAAGTGCGCCCCTTATTGGTTAAAGACACTGCTGGGGTGAAGAGGAACTGTTATTCTCCCCCTACCTAAATATAAGAGGAGCATCACTTGAAAAAGTGCCTCTTTATCCAGTTAGCAAGGGAAACTACATTATGATACATGAAAATGAGAGCTGACTCATATTAACACCTTACTGGTTCCATGCTATATCATAATAACATCTCATTGGCTATGAGCACAATCAGTCTCATAAGTCAGTTTGAATTAAGGAAATCCATTGTTGTTCCGTAAGGCAGTTGTGTTTTCATTTTCGGGTTAATTGGCCATAATGTTTGATGGAATACAGATATTCCAATGAGGTTTGTTTCATTGCATTCTGCATTAAATTACCTTTCCAATGATATATAACATGATGGTATTATTTGCATACACCAATTTTTTTTCACAATTTTGGCCAGTAATGTCAAACTCAGGTTGTTGCCCCCCCCAAAAAACATATTGCCCGGTGCAACTGCTACCCCCTGAACCCCCTTAGATACGCCACTGCTCATATATAATAGGTGGTGGGATTGCAGTAAGACTGTGTGACCCTCAAGATGATATGGAAGGACAGGTTGAAGCAGCAACCTTGCTTCAAATTTTTACAGTGCATAGCACTCTCTGATACGGATTTGTAAAGTAATCTGTCTAGCAAGGGTGCACAAACTCTCCATTCTGTCTTGAAAGTCAGCCTATTTTTTTAAGCAAAATGTAGCACTGTTGCAGGTAGGACTTATGTAATGGACTTGATTTGGTTCTCTGATGTCGAGTAGGACACTCAAAGGATGTTGCTTCCTCCTATGCCACCAGTCCCTGCCTGCTACCCTTCTGGGGCTCCCACTCCCTTTAAAAGTGTGAATTGTACGTGGGATTGCAACTCACAGAAGTTTCAGTTTTCTAGCTGCACTTTTAAAGTGAATTCTCCACAGTCCTTTCCTTTGCTACTTATATTGTATGATAGAGATCAGGGTCTCCTACCCAAAGTGAAAATGATCCGCTTTATCCCATTAAGGCACACCCTTGAAATGCAAAGCTGGTGCCATATCAAACTAGTGAAGTTCAGACCAAATAAAAAAACCATATAATTCCTGTCCTGTATTTTTATTAGGAAATTAACAACCTCAAATTACAATAGTGAGCATCATTTTTTAAAAAAGATTCAAAATCGTAACAGTTCTCTTTAGATAACAGATTTCCCATAAAATATAATGCCCCCGAGTAATTCCTGTTTACTATTATTTTAGAAAGTTTCCACACTTTTAAAAAATGCGACTACTGTACAGGAAGAGTGAGAAATTTTCAAAATACTCCACATTCAGTTTAATGAGACACAGGATGATATGCTTTGCAATCCAGAGAGAAAGAGAATGAAATGTTAAAAATAAAACTTAGAGAGCTCAAGCTATGAAGCAGACTTTGCAAACTCCAGTGGCCTTATTGTGAGGCAAGGTGTCCAGCAGTAGAATTAGGGTCTTTTAAGAATGGCAGAGGATGAGGCAGAGCTGATGTACAAGGCACAATCCACCCATAGCAAGCCCCACTGAAAAGAACCAGACCTTTTATGAACCATGTTAGGAGGTTGAGTAATCATGGGTTCAGCTTAACACTTGGCTGCGGAACCCGCACTGAGCTGTGGGCTTAAATCCTGACGCATATGTTTTTGCTACATGATGTGGTAATGCCTACTACTGAATGGCATTAAAAAAGGGTTAGACAAACACAAAGAGGATAGATTAGTGTTTCTTAAACTGTGGGTTGGGACCCACTAGGTGAGTCTCAAACTAATTTCAGATGGGTCCCCATTCATTTCAATGTGTATTTTATTTTCAGTATATTAGACTTGATGCTACCATGATGTGTGATTGCATTTGTGGAAATGTTACAGTTTTGTACTTTTATCTATTTATTATGTATATGCTTTTAACAATGTCAGTAAGAAGGGCTTACTACTGGGTACGTGTGGATAGGATTGCAGCCTTTGGAATGTTTGGGTAATTTTTTTTTAAACAGGTCAGCAACTGCTTGGGAGGGTTAGGAAGGTTCCTCTTTATTTTTAATTTTTTAAAACTTATTGTAAACTTTTAATTTAATTAATTGATTTGATTTTTTCATATAGGGGTTTTTCCAAATTTTCCTGCTTGATGATGTCACTTCTGGGTATGACATCACTTCCAGAATGATGTCATCTCTTCCAGTTGGTCCCAACAGACTGTCATTCCTAAAAGTAGATCCTGGTGCTAAAAAGTTTGAGAACCACTGGGATAAACTATTGCTAGACATGGGTGAAAATGGTTTTATTTTTTCTCGGATTTCAGTGTTTTCCAAAGTTAGAAGTGCAGAAAGTAGTATGATATTTTTTTATTCCAAGGGCGCATTTCTATAAATTATAATTATAAATTGCAATCTCTTTAAAAGTATACTAGGTAGGTGATATAGATGGTATAGTGTCAGAAGATACAGCCACTTGCATGTAGAGAGAGAATGGTTTTATATTTTCACAGATTTTGGGTTTACAAAAATGAGAAGCACAGAAAGCGGTGTTATGTGTTTTTATTTTGTTATCAGCAAAAAAAACAACACACACCTCTAACTATTGCTCATGATTGCAAAATGGAACCACTAAGTTCAGACGCCTCTGAATACCAGTACTGGGTGGGGACTTGCGGTTTCCAGGAGGTGCTTTGCAATTCTGTAGTTTGAAGATTCTAAGCCTTGGGGAGCCCTGCAGGGGCTGCACAGGACTCCCAGCATCTCCTGGAGCAGTCCATAGTGAGTGCAACTAAGTGAAAGCATCCCCCTTGCTCCCCCTTAGTGATGTGTTCCTGAGGATCACATTGCTCCCTGCACCCACCCCAACAATGACTTACTTAGAGGAGTAAAACTCCCTAAAAGTTTGAGAACCACTGATTTATATCATCCTCACCACCACCACCATATCAAATGACTATTTAAAAAACATTTTAGGGCATGACATTACTTTGAAACAGATTTGGTTGGGGTGTCACATTGCTGGCTATTTTGACAAGAATGCACTGCTAGCGTCCTAATGGGAAAACTTTAGTGGCATCTATTTGACTAGGAAGGAGTTACCCTGCCAGGCTCTTGCACATAATTTGATTTTATCTTTTCTCTTATGTGGAAATGAATGTTGCAGGAAGTCTACGTTGTGCAGTAACTTTAGAAAGCCAACAGAATACAGTCGCAGTCTGGCAAAGGGAGAATATCATTTCAGTAGTATAAACATGAATAAATAGAATGTGCTCATGTTCAGGTCTAAGTCAATGAAACATGGACAATGGGCTTTTATGATATGAAGTCCCTAGTATCCACTTCACAAGTTTATAGTTTTAGCTGATAGACAATATTGTCTATACACCCCAGTATTTTAACATCTGAGGTATCAATAACATTTTTTAAAAACTGCAGTTATTGGTGGCTGAATGGAGACATGTTTCTATATCAGACTTTGCAGTGAGTGGGCTGCTAAAATATAATACATAGCCTTTAGAGAACAAAGGGATAATTTTCTTTTTCCAGAGCACCGAGAAAGGAATGATGTTTGAAGAGGATTAGCATTATGCCACAGCCTCTACACTAGTCAACTTTGGGCCAGCAGCATGCATTCAGTCTGTATCTCACTTTAGGTTAATGTGACTGTCTACTGACTGTCACAAGCCAAGAAGTTGGTACTATCAGGTCTTTATCCAAAATGGACCTTTGAATCAGAGGCATACTGATACTTAACTGGGTGGCGGCCCAATGTGCCATCAATAAAGGTAAAGGACTGCTGGTGAACCAGGACATGCAATGTTCCCTCCTCCTCCTGCATAATATTGGTATTCTCATATGATAGCTTCCTGGTCCACTGGACACAACCTGCTACTCTAGAATAGAGCATCACACTGTGACCAAGAAGACATAACATGATTATAGCCACTGTTGAAGGAAAGCAGGAGGACCTGAGTTCTAGTCTTTGTACAGTACTGCACCCAGCCTTCACACTCAGTAGCGGTATTTTCAAGGGGAAGAAGGCCTATGTAGACAGAGAATTAAGGAGACTATGTAGACTGCTTTCCAATGGGATTGCCAGGGATATCCCTGTCCTTCCCTACTCCAACCTGTAGTTCCCTTGGTGGGGTCAAGTCCCTGCTAAACTTGATATGGTACCGTATATTTAAGTGCAATACTCTGGGGTACTTGTATTCTGCATCAGAAAATTAAATAAATAAGAATAAAAATGAAAATTAAGTGACAGGAAGTTTCATTCCTTGCAACAGAAAGCCAAAATGTGCAACTATGCTCATTAAAGAGAATTATTTTTTTTTTAAGTTCAGTGAATGACTCAGTTGAAACATTGAGATATTTGTACAATGCCAATTCACATAGCCTCTGGGGTTTACCTCAAACTATGTCGAAACCCCTCTTATTCAACTAGTATCCTTTGATTTCTGATGGCTGGTTGACAGATATATGTACATTACTTTATTACTCAGCCACTGATGACTCACAGCTGAAGGTGTGAACTAATTCTACTGAAAAGCATTATTTCTGAGATGGCATGAGGCAGGATGGAAATGCTATCTGTGATTCTGATCTGTAATAGTTTGTTCACACATGCAAGTCACTGTTTTATGCTGCAGTCAGCAAACGATGATTGTCTATGTGTGAACCAGCCCTATGTCTTTAACATGTACACAACAGAGTCTTGTGCTGCTGATAAACTTCCTTTGCTGTTGAATGGGGGAGGGGGACCCGATTCCCTTACCAAAGGCTCCATGAGGCAGTGGAATGGGGGTTGCCATTTCAGCACTGTCCACGAACATGGCCTCTGAACTGGTAGCAGGGCCCAGTGTGGGCCCATGTTACGTGCTGCTGTCCACTCAGCAGCTGCATCTTGAAACGGTGTTGATGCAGAGGCCCACATGCTTCCATTACCAACTGCCTACACGCTGGTAAGAGCTTTTGCTCCTTCTCTCCCATTCTGCCATTGCCATCTGCCAATGAGCTGCCAGGTGAACTCCTGTTGCATGTGCAGATCATCCCTATTAACATTCTTTTCCTGGAGCGGGTGGGTGGCTAGTATTTGCCTTAAAAAATAAATAAAAAGTGAGATGGAGAGCCAATTTCCAGAATCAGCATTGCAGAGGGTGATGGTACTGCATAAGGAATATGGATAGCCCTTGGTGTAATCCTACATGTGATACATTTTCCTGACTTTTATATTGACAGAGCTGGGCTTGTAGAACAAAGAAAGCATAGAACAGTATGCAGGGTTACGGAGAAGCCCAGCCAGGTAAATACACTTCTACATTCAACTAGTCGTGCTTCTGTTTCTTAGCCCAGGGAGAAGCACATGCTAAGCTCCTGACATTATGAAGAGTTACGCCAACCACATACAGAAGTGACTGCACATTTGGCTAGCAGTGCATCTTCATACTGTCCATATTGCTGTGTTTTCTGCAACTAGGAGTTTCAAGCCCTTGACCAATAAGATCCAGTTACTCTAGACCTGTGCTTATTACAGTACGTTACAAAAGAAACAAGAGCTAAAAACAATATAAAAAGCAATGAATTTTCAAAGCTCCTTCAGGACAAGCATAGTCAGATGGTTGTGATAAATACTATATATACATTCTTTGGCAGCAGTTTCATTTTTTAAAAACAATTTTTCCTATGCAATACTTTATTGAAATCACACTATCTTACAAAACATCCATCTTGCTTTCCTTTACAAACATTACTGTTCTCGGCTAAAGCACTAGTTCTTCCCTGAAGAAAAACAGTTAAAAAAATCTAATCATTATCTTAGATTTATGTAACAGGCTAAAAATGAACACCGGAAAAATCACTCAATGCGTGCTTTTGCCATTTTCTGGAATGGCAGTGGTATGTTTATATAGTACAACCAACACACATTATTGTCCTTTACAATCTAACTAGTAAAGCTATATTGGTATCAGTAGAGTCATGAACAGAAGACACACATGACCATCTAAGTTCAAGTATCGTCATTATTGAAGATCCAGAGGGTGCAATCAACCAAGCAGAGCCGAGGCTGAGCTTTCCAACCACGTCAGCAGTGATTGTGCAGGACTTCAGCACCTTGCCTGCAGCAGCAGTACGTGATAGACTGGGCACATTCATCTGTTGATTGTTTGTCTGTATTATTACCAGCTATCCTTTTTGGTCTTTCAGTGTAATGACAGATTGCATTCACAAACAATAAAAAGTAGAACATAAATATACCACATTAAAAAAAAGAACACCACCACAGTGCAGGGCTTTAAGGTTTCATGGTTGTCTGAGTGATTGTGTTTGGAAGAACGCGCCTGAGTTACTAACATTGCTTTAGTAGATATGCTTAATTCTTGTATGGCTGATTATGAGCTTGAATTTGTCCCCATTCCCCATCAAGATTCAAAACATCCAGTGTTGATTAAAATGAAAGAAACTGTTGCATCAGGAAACATCATCTTGGGTTCTCCCTGGAACTGTCAGCTGCTCATAAGTAGGGAGGGTGTTACTGGAGAGAAAGAGGCCAGAGTTAACATCATTCCGATGAGATGATTTGCTGCTGTCTTGGTTTCCTTGCTGGCCAGAAACCAGGTGCTGTAGCAGGTCTGTGATGAGGTTCAGCTTCTGGTCCATTTGGACTACCTACAAAGACAAATAAAAGTGGCAGCTCAGGATCAGAATTTGAGAATGAAAGAGGGTGCATTTCCAGACAGGTATTAAAAGATTTTTTTTCTTTCCAGAATTACCACAGGTATATTCCACATGCGACTTGTCACTTCCTGGGTCTCTGATGTGGAGATCAACTTCCCTATCCCCTCATAGAGATATACAAATATTTGCGATAGTGTGGTACAAATATAACCAGTTGCTAAAAAACGCTGCTGCATAAGAATGACTTTCAAAAACATGCTCTGTGTCACCCTGGAAAAAACATCACAATAAGGCACAATCTTACAGGTTATATTGTGTATGTAGTGGAATAAACTTAACAGCCCAATCCTAACTAACTTTCCAGCACCGATGAAGCCGCAACGCAGCCCTGAGGTAAGGAAACAAATGTTCTCTTACCTTGAGGAAGCCTCCCTGACTGCCCCTATATTGCAGTGTGCAGCACGCGCCCCTTTGTCACAGCTATATCAGCATTGGATTGGACTCTTGTGCTCTGTGAAAGCCAGAGACACAACTAACAAATTGGTTCAGGGACAGGTGCAGGCTGCTGAGTCAGCTGAATCAACCAGCACCTGTGACTACCACACCCTGGGTGTAACTTAGCCTACACTGATTGGCTATTCAGACTACTTAAGGGTTAGTCTGATGAACCTCCAGTGCAGTAGTAGGAGACAATTGTTGAACTGCTGCCTGAGACTGTGGAGGCTGGATTTATGTATGTATATGTTGTTACTGACTGTGGACTGAACTTTGACTGTGTATTGTGGAAAGCTGATTTGGATTTGTTAATACTGGACTGACTGCTCATCGTATATGACTTGGACTGTTTACTGACTACTCTACTTGTGAAAACCCTTGCTCTATAATACAACTGCTGCATTTAAAGGACTCTGCTGTGTATGCTGTTCTGTGCACCCTGCTCACACCTGGGGAAAGCCAAGGTTCCATCTCTTATAACCTTAACATCTTTTAGAGTAAGTGCACTTACTCTATGAGAGGTCTATGAGAGAGTTGGTGTCCCAACCACCATTCTTTCCACCTCATGTCAAGCCAAACTGTGACCCTTCCATTGCAGTACAAGAGAAAGTGGCATAATACACAGCTAGCCCACCCTCTGCTCAGGACTTGTGTAAGGCCAGGGTCCAAGCATGGGGGCAGGGAGAACAGGGATATATTACCCAGGCCAAGAATGACATGGCCTGGGCTATAAACGCATTACCATGAGGAAAAAAAATGAGATTGAATTGTAGGAAATATGTGCAAAATCATTACCCTGTTTCTAGAGTACGTCTTGGTCTTTTGGAATTAGTCCAAGTTAGTCAGAAAAAATGTTGAACAGAAAAGGAACATTCTGAACAATGAACTGACCCAGACCCTCCCCTAGATGAGTATATGTCAGAGAGTATATGCAGAGAGAAGGTGTTTGGCCTATCTATGCAGCGGATGATGTGGCTTGTGTCAACTGGCCAGTGGAGTAGGAGACTCAGGGTGTTCTTCACCCTTAGTCTGCCGTTTCCCAGGGCTTCTGTGAGAAATTTTATCGGGGGTATAAAGTTTCTTTTGGACCCCTTTGCAAAGGGAGAGGGCTGAAACAGAGCAGGGGAGGGTGGTGACGGGGCGAGCAGAATAGGGCTGGAGAGGGGCAGAACAGGATGGAGGAGGGTAGAGACAGCTGGAAAAGACTTTTGAACCTAGGTCTAACCACCCACATGGCATTGGCAGCTAGATACAGGAGGGGAAAAAACAACAGAATACAGAAAACCAATCATACTCCTAAGTCTCTCTAAAATCTTTTAAATATAGAAAATCATTGCAAGAAATTAGAATCATTGTATTTAGGCTAACACTAGAATGGAATATGTCCCGGGTGTGCCAGAACTTATTTCTGCAGCAGCAGTAGTCCAACAGCTCTGTCCCTGAGCTCCTTCATGGTAAGCAAATCCACAAGCCAAAGAGCTACTCTAGCAGCCCACTTTCCTCCCAGATTTGGTATTCCTCAGCCCAGTGGCATCGCTAGGGAGGTGCGGGGGGGTGCGGGTCACACTGGGTGATGCTCCGGGGGGTGACGCGCCCTGGGGAGATTAAGAGCTAAAATTGTGGCATTAGGAGCTACCTCATCATACCATACACCGTTGGATGTGGGATCTCCAGCGGAATGCAATGCAAAAAACCAGAGTGAAATTGCTCCTTTACTTCAAAAGTTATGGCCAAAAAACCGGAAAGAAAAAATGCATGGAGCCCTATGGAAAGTGAGCCATATCGCGTGTTTACTCGTGAGTAGGCGTACCTGCCATAGTCAGCCGGAAAGGGCAGGCTGAGAGGAATCCAACGACACCCGGACGGTCCCAATCCAATGAATGCAGCCTCCAAAAAACACCCAAGAAGGTCCCTCCCTCCCAGCTGCGAGTCTATTGAACTTGAAACGAAGCTACGTGGTTGTGTTTACTCGCAAGTAGGCGAATGTGCTTTAGTCCATCAGAAAGGGCAGGCAGAGAAGACTCCAAACAATGTCAGAATGATCCTGATCCAATGAAAGCAGCCCCCGAAAACACCTGAGAAGGAGGTCCCTCCCAGCTGCGAGTCTGTTGAGCCCTATGGAAAGCAAAGCAGCCTCATGGGTGCATTTATTCGCAAGTAGGCAGACGTGCCTTGGCTGGTAGTCTGGCCAGGCAAAGGGGAATGTGAGGACACCAGAATGGTCCCAATCCGATAGAGCTGGAGTGCAACAAATGTTCCAGAAGGCAGCCTCCCCCCCACCCCACTAAAAAGGACAAAAAAGAGGCTTGAACTGGTAAGGGGAATGTTTTCTATTTTGCACTTGTAAAGCCAGGATGATCTTTATCTTGATGCTTGTGAAATAGAAGAACTTTAAACTGGGCACTAGGGAGGGCTGGAAATCTCACTGATTCTTTTTTGGGGGGTGTTATTGCAGGCAGACTACAGAGTAAGCTCCATTGACCACTATGGGACTTACTTCTGAGTAGACATGCCTAGGCTTGAGCTCAAAGGCTGCAATTCTACCCATACTTTCCTATTGACCACAACAGGACTTACTTCAGAGTAGATTCATCTGGTGGAACAGGACTGGCTCCCCCTTATTTAATTATTTCTTTTATTTTAATTATTTCTAATTATTATTTTAATTTGCTTGATGATGTCACTTTTGTCATGACTTCACTTCCAATGGGTCCTGGACAGACTGTCATTCTAAAAAGTGGGTCCCGGTGCTAAACGTTTGAGAACTGCTGCAATAAGGTGTTAGTAAGTTGACATAGGTGTGTGTGAGAGACTCTACAATTTTTCAAAATCACTAAAATCAGACTTTGGAGGAATAATACCATCATGTTATATATCAATCAATGCGTAATTTCATGCAGAATGCAAAGAAACAACCCACATCGAAATATCTGTGTTATAACAAAATATACAGCCAAAAAACCAGTGGGGGTGGGATAATGGTACATCACCATGCCCACCACCTGGGGTGTTGCCCCGCCCACTGCATAGGGTGACGCACAGGCCTCCCACACCGGGTGACGCGAATCCTAGTGACGCCACTGCCTCAGCCTGACACAAATGGCTTATGGCAGCAGCCACCACTGCATATCCTTGGTAGTGCCCCTAGCATCCCGTGTGGGCAGTGAGTCTGGGTGAGATGGTAAAATATAAGATCCCAGAATTTTCTGGGGCCCCTTCTTTGGCTCCTGGGCCCCATTTTTGACCCTGAGCCTGGGTACAAATTATCTCCTTCATCCCTCTCTCATGGTCCTGCCTTTGCCTCCTTCCAGCCCACTGCAGATGAAACTGTATAAAGCTGGTTCCCTATTCCCTCAGCTTGGTCCTTCCAATAAATTTGGAAATGTACTTCCTGATTTGTTTGAAGGGACTGTGTGATGAAGAAGCAAGGCAAGGATTGCTGCTCCCTGCACCTGAAAAAATAATGTGGAAGTCAGTCATCCACTCACTTTGTGCAGTCCCTTTAAATAAAACAGGTGCTCTCAGCACGCTCCACACTTCCTGTTTTATTGAAAATGATAGTATGTGAAGGAGGTAAGGGCTGGACTGCCACCTTCTGCCTGGGGAAGGAAGCAGCAGATCACGCAGTGGGTTGGGGGCAGCAGATCACGTTGGGCCAACCCTGATAGTCAGTGAGTGTACGTGAGATGGTTTCTATAGAACAGGGCTGGGTGAACCCCAACCTGAGGGCCAGATTTGGTGTTCAGCTGAATCCATCCCTCCTGAGACCAGAACGCTTTGTTCTGGAGCGCTGCGTGACTGCCAGTCCTGAGATCAGGATGATGCAGTGCTCTGGCCGTCGCATCTATGGTGCAATGCGCCAACAAGCATTTTGACCGAATCTCCACAAAGACGCGACAAGCCAGAGAGTCACATCATTCTGATCTCGGGACTGGCAGTTGTGCGGTGCTCTGGAATGCAAAATGACAGTCGTGCCAGAGAATGCATTCCCAATGTGCAGTGGTCGGCACTTTGTGCACAGCTGTTATAGAACATTCTAGGATATGTAGACAGAGATGTTTGCCTCCTTACATGTCATGTTCTTCCAAGTGAGCATGACAGCTGGCTGGTGGCAGGAAGGAGGGACAAGCACCTCTACAAGAAAAGGCATAAAATCCCCAGGGACAGTGGAAGCCAGTGCGGCTGACAAAATTCATAGTGAATAAGGCCCCTGGTCTCCAGAGTGCATAGGAGACAAGACCCTTGGGATAGGGTTCAGGTTCTAAAGAGTTTCTGTCATGTGTATAATTAATCTAAGTATGTGTCATACATCCATGCCTGCCTATGAATACAAAAGAGGCAGCCAAAGCTGCAAGGCAGTGGTTTTTAAACTCCAAGGGAGAGTTTGAACTGCAGTAAGTTCTTGCAGGGGTTGGGGGGGAGGCAGCGACATGATCCCCAGGATTGTGTCGCTCAGGGGGCTACAGGGACTGGGATGCACTCACCAGTCCCTGCAGCAGCTTCCTGGGGGGTGCGGGGAGCCCCGCGCGAGGGTCTGCAGGGCTCCCCAGGTCTTGAAAAGTAAAAGCACAGTGACTGTGCTCCACTTCCGCAAAACTGGAAGTGGAGTGCGATCACTGCAATTTCACTTTTCAAGACCTGGGGAGCCCTGCAGACCCTCGCGCGGGGCTCCCCGCACCCTCCAGGAAGCTGCTGCAGGGATTGGTAAGTAAATGTCAGTCCCTGCTGCCCCCTTAGTGACTCGATCCTGGGGATCCTTCCCCCTGCCCCTGCCCTTTAAGGGGAAAGTGGCCAGGGCTCACAGGCTGGGGTGTTGCGACATTTCAGTTTGAAAAGCCCTGCTGTAAGGGATTAAGACAAAGGGAACTTAAAGGAAGCTGATCAACACAAGTAAGTCCTTCAGGTGTTTGTCCTTCAGTGGGCAAAGGGCATGTTACAAATTTGTATTTGACTCAGAAAAATGAAGCCTGGGCACTGTATGCAGCACTGGACTTGTGCTGAGGAAAGAAAAACTCTGGTTCAACCATCAGTTCACACTTCTCAGAGGGTGAAGAAAGCCCTGGCATGTTTCAACATGCTTGAAACATGACATTATTTTTATTTCTGTTCATTTAACCCTTCTTTAAGGAGCTCAGAGTTGTGTATGAGATTCTCCCCTCCCCACTGCCATTTTAACCTTACACAACAACCCTGTGAGTTAGTACTGCACCAAGATTTGAACTTTGGTACATTACTAATACCAAAGGCTGAGATTAGGCTGCAATACAAGGTATTGAAGACAAGGAAAAAACATATTGGAGAAACTGCTATTTATGAAGATTTTTTAAAAATATGCCAGGAATGGAGAAAACTTAAATCAACAGAATTCAGAAGCTGAGATGTAGAATGAGCATATCTATATACGGCACCAGATCTATTTGATTTGCTGCCTCATTCTGCTTGAGTGTGCACCCTTTTAAAATGTGGAGCTACCGGCCTGGAGCAAATAGTTGCAATGCCAGAGTAAAAGCTGGCATGAGTCAGGAACTGACCTCGTTGGATATGATCTACAATCTCAAAACAAATGCTGGTAATTGGGAAATTGAATTGAGCCCTGCCTGTCTGTTGGGAAGAGTGGACTGTTCACAATCCCAGCAACAAGGGATTTGTGGTCCCTAAGAAACTGAATAGCAGTATGGAGAGTACATTTAGCCCCTGTTGCCTTTCTTTGTTCTTAAGGGATAAGAGAGCATGGGAGAAAAATCTGTACCAGGATTTACTTGGCATGAAATACTTTGCCCCTCTCTTCTCCTCAGCTGTGCTGGCTGGCACTTTAGATAAAGGAGGGCAGAATAATAGCCCTACTAATTTCTTGCCCACTCACACAGGAAAGGATGCCTTTTATCTCCAAATGGATGCTGTGGACAATACACTGTGAGGGCACCTCAAGCTCTCATGCCCTGATTTGACTTTGTCTAATTTCTACTGATTAGGAACCGAAAATGGCAGAGACTCCACAGTCAGATGCGAAAAAAGTTGCAGGCATGACAAAATACACAAGCTAAAGACCAAAGACAGAAATAACACAGGCCAATACACATTTTGCTTCCTTAAACATTACACATAACATATACATCCTGGGTATATTTGGGGTGCCGATTCCAAAAATGGCATCCATTTTGTCCTAGCACGTCTAGTTTTGGACATACAATATAGTCTCATCAGTGAATGGTTCAAGCAGCTTCCTCATGAGGAAGCCTACACCATGGCTTCCTCATGAGGAAGCTGCTTGAACCATTCACTAATGAAGCTATACTATATCTCCAAAACTAGATGTGATAGGGTGAAATGGATGCCATATCAAACCACCAGAAAGTTTGGGAAAAACTTTTCTGACCCTCAATTTTGTAGGCCTGTGTCTCAGCTTCAGTTTCGGCAACTGGAGGCATAAGGGCTCAGTTTGACTTCCTGCACTTCCCCAAGTCCCACCTGGTGATATATCTGGGCTGCTTTCTCCTCTACAAACAAGCTAACACACAATAAAGGGGTTCTTTAATCTCTTCCTCCCAATATGAGCAACAACAGGCAGAACATGCCGCTTTATCTGCACCTCTTGGTCCATGTGTGAACAGCATCCATAGGCTCTGTCAGGGTAGGTGCGCAAGGACAGAACTCTGCCAAAGCCTCTGTTGTTGATGACAAGGACTAAAAGGTTTCAGCAGTTCTTCATGTCTTGCTCTGAGCAAGTTAGCAGAGGTTGCTGACCCTTCAATTCAAAATATGCCCCTCGTTCAAAATTAGCGCCAACCAATTCTAGGCCTGAGTGTATAATTAGGGAACTCATCCACCCCCACTCCCCCACGAAAGCCACAAGAGGTACTCAAACCTCTAGAAATATAGATTGAGTGGATTCAATCTATCCATGTCTGGTTATCGTCCAAGTATCATTCAGGACAGTAAAAGATAAAAAGTCTGAGCAGAATGTCAACAAACCTGGATAATTTCAGATGCAGCTTGAATATTTTTCATCAGAAACAGAATACTGTTTTTGTCAAATGATTTGGACACTTACTGGGGAAGCAGATATAGAGGCCACAAAAATACGAGGTGCTAGAGGATAAATTGCAGCTGCCCCCTCCCCATACAAGGCAACAACTACAATCCTCAAACCACTAACTCCAAGATAAGCAATGAAAGGATTGTAACCAAAATACTAGGTGGTGTAACATGAAACACTAATGGAATGGAATACAAATGGTTACTTGTACTGAAAAAATCATTTGCATAGTGAAAAAAATAAAAAAAGCAATGCAAGAAACAGACTACAAGACTTGATCTTCAGGAAGAGAAATAACCATCAACGATGGTATATTACGGAGTATTTATATACCACTTTTCACAAAGCAGTTTAGAGAAAATCAAATAAATGGTCACCTGTCCCAAAAGGACACAAAAAATACAGAAGAAACACCAGAAGTCACTAGGAGAGACACTATGCTGGGGTGAAGAGCAGCAAGAGTGTGTTGAAGGCAAGGAAATAACATATTGGAAAACTGAAAAAATATGCTTTCAATTAAAGAAATGGCAGCGAAAAGATACACGTGGCTATGGGTAATGTGTAGTTTGGCCCTGAGAAACAGCAAAAAATGACGTCTTAAACAAATGTACTTTATATGAGCTCAATTAGACAAGAGCAGACTTTGCCAGATGCATCACATCCTGAGGACGGAACTTCGGGTCTATGAGAGCTGATGCTATGATCAATTTCTTCATCTGTACAACACTTCAGAACTTTAGGTAACTTTTACCACAACAAAAACAATGCTCTTCTGAACTTAGCATGCCGCATGTTTCTGTCCACCACTTATTCATTTGGTTACCGCACAGTGTTACACAATTAATTAGCGGCAAAATCCTACCCTGGGCCTATTGGCAACAGAACCTGCGATCTGCTGTGATAACTCCACTTACAGCAGCATGAAAGGCATGACTCCGTCAGGTGCCCTAGAGCTGTCAGTGCAAACAGCCAGAGGTTCCATGTGCCAGCCAATAGCCCACCGAGGCTGCGCTGGTGCAAGTAACGCTGTGGCAGACCATGGATTGTTCAGAGAGGGGAGGGGAGGGGAGGGGATTTTGGCAGCAGCAGTACATACCAGCAGCCTGGACCTGTCCCCTGACTCTTTTCAGATATGTGCCAGCAAAAGTGCTGGTTTGGGTGTGGGGAGACCCATTGATGGCTAGGTGGTCTACGGAGAGGTATGTATAAAAAATATTGATTTACTTCTCCTAGGCTGCCTGGTCCCCTCACTCCCAGTATGCAGCATGTGGACTGCATGCTATGGACTGTTTGGGGATAGGACTGGGCTATAAGAGGTGCACCGGCAAATACTATAAAATGCAGAAAAGAATTAGTCTGTTCTGGCAAACACTGCAGAAAGAGAAAGAGTGCCATATTTCCTAGATTAGATTAAATTGTATTTAGTGTACCTTACGTTTCCCTATGAATCAGGCTTTCACACACATTTACTTGATTAGAAAATTAGCTACGATGCCAGAAGTGTAATAAAAGCAAAGCAGGCAGAAAAAAGTGCTGACTCCACAGTAATGTCAGCTCCTCTGGACAGCTCTGAGCCTTTTAGTAAAACCAGCGAACCAGAGTCATAAAATACAAGAATAATTCAAACTGATTTGCTTCTTTCATGTAAAATGCTAGAGAGCAATTTTTTGGAAGTTGTATGTGTCATACAAAAGGGACTTGCAATTTTGACACAATGAGATTATTTGAAGCTGTAACAGGCATTATTTTGTTATAGCCATTTGGTAGCATCTCACAATGTTTTAAAGCAAAATAATCTTCAAAAAGAGTGTTTCTGTGCACCAAATCAATAAACTCTTTTCTTCTAGCAACGTGCCTTAAGACACAGGGATGTTAGGATAAGCATTTGCCAACTGCGATAAGTTGTGACTCACAAAAGGCACACATCTGAGCACTACTGCCTTTTAGTCCCTAATTCAATGGGTCATATCTTCAACTGCAGCAGAATGATCATGTTTTGGTATGAAAGTAAACTGCGAAACAGAGGAGGGGCTGCTTTGTATGCAGAAGATTCCACATTTAATCTCTGGCATCTCCCAGTAGGGATGGAAAAGGCACCACCACCCCATCTCAGATCCCAGATAACTTCACCAATCAGTGTAGTCATTATTGACATAGGGCACAATCCTAACCAACTTCTGAGCACTGACTTAGACGCAATGCAGCCCCAAGGTAAGGTAATAAACATGCCTTTACCTTGAGGAGGCCCCCTTGACTGCCTCCCCACTGCATGCCACATTGGCACAGCTATGTCAGTGCTAGAAAGTTGGTTAGGATTGACAAATGATGGACAAATGTTCTGACTGTACATAAAGCAGCTTCAGATGTTCATGTGTTCCATCCCACTGCACTGACCCAAGGGGAGTAGAGCGGAATAGAATCTGGTCCTATGGTGATAATATTTCTCCTGACACCTCTCCAAAGCAACATGTCTAAAATGCAGAAGTGCCCAAGATTCATAGAAGCATACTTCTGGCTGATGACTTACATTACCAGAGTCACCAATTATTATGAATTACTGTGATTCAGATAAATAAGATTGGGCTAACTTTTCAGCTAAGGATACTCAGTTCAAGCACAAGAAGAGTATACCAGGGAAGCCAGCTTTGCTTCCATGTTTAGAATTAAGATGGAGATCATCCAACAAGAGTAGACAATTAGGCAAAACTCAGGGGACATGAAGCCAACTGCAAAGCACAGACAAAGCAAATTGGCTGAGGTTTGGGGAACCTGATAATAGGAAGGAATAGCAGATATTAGGGTTGCTGATAATGCCATATCAGCATATACCAAATGTAGTTATATGGATGAAGAAGGAGTGGACATGATCAAGGTGTGGCCCATGGTAGTGCATAGTCCAGTCAACTAGGTGCCTGGGCTATTCCCTGTCAAGAGCACTAGGACCCCTGCTTCACAACTATGGCTGACTTAAGGGAAGCATGAATCTGCTGCTCATGTGATTTCCAATGGCAAAGTCACGGCCATCTCCATGTGGTGGGAAACGAGTACAACTGGCCTAGTTGTGGCTATATGTACAGACATGTTGTCCAGAAACTGCAGATGTGGAGGTTGACATCCTCTGGTCTCTGTCATTGGGCTGCAGGCCCTTGCCAAGATGGTCCCTCTGTATCCCAGGAATAGCACTGTGGCATGGGGAAGACCAGCCTGGCCTTGGCCCATCAGCTAGTGGACTAAGTGCTGCTGGTTTTGTGCATACCAGGCACCCTGAAGATAGAGGTGATATTTACCAGGCCTCTGTAGCTTCTGTGGAGTGTAGAGATGCAGCAGAGAGCAGCAGGTTCATCAGGAAGGACTAGAGAAACAGAATAAACCACACAACCCCCCCTCCAGTTTCTCCTGTTGCTGCCGCCAGTGTTAGACTAAAGAGAAATGGGCCAGAGAATAATCAAACCCAGCCAAGAGAGGTCCCACCCCTCAAAAGGCTGACATCTATTTATTACACTGTTATTTTAACGTGCTACTGATGTTGTCAGGCACTTGGGCTTGTTTTAACGAGGCAAGGCGGGTACAAATCCATTACATAGATACAGAAATGTTGTAACATGCAAAACGTGTGTAGGGGGTCTATCCATACAAAGCCAACTAATTTGGAGGTAGGATCCCGATTCAGGTTTACTTCAGAACCACTAATCTTCTCAGCAATCTTGATACTTGGGAGAGGGAGATGACAAAGATACACCAAGACATGATTTAGCTTTCAGGTAAGGGAGATATTCTGAAACTTTGCTGGATTCTTCTTCCCCCAAATCCTGAGACACACCATGGTAGGATTACAGTACTGTGCAAAATGCTCCGAAGAACATGGCACTTAGGGAATTAATCTCCCATTTCAGAGAGCTCTCAAGTAATTACAACTAGCGGCTGAATCTTGCTGTAGATAAATCAAACATTACCAAAAACATATGGGAATTCTCAAGTGAACATACTGTCCAACATCTATAGTTTCTGGCTGAACAGTTTCTAGATATAACCAGTAGTGGAAAAAAAACAGAAAGGCCAGAGATTATTCTTAACGCTTTCAACTGAAACATTTATACTCAGAAGATGTATTAAGTGTGCTCCGAGGAGATTAACATTAGAAAAAGTGCCTCTTATGCTGTTCTTAGCAGCTGATATTTCATATAAGATGACACTAAAATGCACACATGCATTTATAACACACCCCGTTATATATCTGTTTCTCCTGATCACTATTCCTGACCACTTGTTTGAGCAGTAGTTACTTCAGATCACCCCTTGTCGGCAGCAATAGTGAGGATCCATTTTCACAGCCCTTCGATTCAGAGATCTACTGAATCTATGCAATATGTCTGATCTTCAGTCTGGCTGCTGCAGTCCCCTGCTCATCCATATAGCTGATGTGATGGGTGGTTGTTGCACTCTAAGAACATAAGAACATAAGAACAGCCCCACTGGATCAGGCCATAGGCCCACCTAGTCCAGCTTCCTGGATCTCACAGCGGCCCACCAAATGCCGCAGGGAGCACACCAGATAACAAGAGACCTCATCCTGGTGCCCTCCCTTGCATCTGGCATTCTGACATAACCCAACTCTAAAATCAGGAGGTTGCGCATACGCATCATGGCTTGAAACCCATAATGGATTTTTCCTCCAGAAACTTGTCCAATCCCCTTTTAAAAGCGTCTAGGCTAGACGCCAGCACCACATCCTGTGGCAAGGAGTTCCATGGAGCTCCTTGCCAGTGCTATGGCTCCTTGCCAGGAGCACAGTGCTATGTGCACATAAACATACTACTGTTAGCATGGGGTCCCAGAGGGCAACAGGTACCTGCCATTCCCCCTACCTCATCCCCATCACCTCTATTCCTACCTGCATATACACAGAGAAAACAGTTGACATTTCCCAAGACTGTCACGTCACAGCAATGATTCCAGGTTGAGGACTTGTGTGCCCTGACACTGCTGGATCTCATCTTTCTCTCAAGTTGCTCTCTGGGGCTGTAGTGCTACGTGCTGCAGTTCTCTGTGCCAAGGACCAAATGACCCTTCGCTGGAGACAAAAGCAAACTCCAGGTGCAGTTGCCTTCTCAGCAGACTCACATGAATCTCCTGAGAGATCCAGCTGAGTGAGGGGTTCTCCCCCATTCCCTCCCTTCATGTCAATAAAATCATTAGTCTGTAACTATGTGATACCATTTGCTTTTCTTTCATAGCAGAATGTCTTGCAGCAAACAGCGGACTCCTCTCAACTCTGAACTGAGTGCAGTGGGCTGCTTAGGGTTAAAAAAAGAGAATGACTCCAGCAGGAATAAAAGAACCTCTAAAAAGCCTCTCAACAAACTCACTCACGCGTGCGCACGCGCGCACACACACACACGCACACTAAAAAATTGGGTTGCTTCCAAAGCGGACTGCTACACTTCTTGAATCCTTGGCTCTCATTCCAGTGTGATACTAAGGCTATGACTAATAACCCCCTGCCTGCGCCTGCTGATAATTTCACCGTTGAGTAGCTGTTCTGGTTCATCATAGTATGTCCTGAAGATGCCAAGACTTTTTTTTTATTATTATTATTAAAAAGGACTTAAAAAAAAGAGAGAGAGATAAACCACTTGTGGGTCTCTAGTGCTATAAATACATTTTTTTTTCATCTGATGCATTTAACAGCTATGCTGTTACAAGGCAGACTTTCTCTCTCTTCTCAAATAGTTATTTTATTAGATGCTGGCTAAGACAATGGCTCCCCCTCACCCCCATCTCACACACATATTTCTTAATTCAAACCAGACTTGAGATGGTTCCGTCTTTTAAAGCAAACATGCCATGTATCACGTCAGTTCGGTTCAGCACTGCTTATGTTCACATCTCGCTATTTTCTAGCGAAAGTAAATGAAGAAGGCTTACTTTGTATGCCTTAAAAAAGTCTATTTACACCTTTGTACGGCCCGAGGCCCTTTTCACATCCCACAGTATATGCAATGCTTGCAATACTACCGAAAATGTGATTCTGGCATGAATTTGCTTCAGTGAAAATTGGCATAACGCAATTAATGGAATACTATTGATCCAAAAATTCCTCTTCATGGCTATTCATGGCTCCATAGCTGTTCACTGAAGAAATTTCAAGTGATAACTTCTAGGAGTGAATTGAGTAATCACGAATCTAGCTCAGGAGACAGGACTTACGTGGAGAACTTCAGCTTCAGAGACAGTTGGATAGCATGTTGGACAGACTGGGGAAAATTGGGTTCAGTTCTTTACCCTGCCACGAGGCTCACTAAGGGCCCAATCCTACGCTGCCCTGGAGCGGCACGGTACAGCAGTGCTGAAATGACCACAGCTGCATCTTCCAGGGCCAGAGCAGCCACTAGAGGACTCCTTGGGTAAGGGAACATCGGTTCCCTTACCCTGTGTAGAGCTCCAGCAGGACCAATAGGTCTACTCAAAGCTGTGCTTGCTATTTAATAGGTGAGGAGATCTTTGTTGGGCTCTGAGGCTCAGGAGGGGGATGAGATTCAGGGAATAGGGATGTTCCTGCTGCCATCCCCCTCCCCAGCCTGATCTGCCTTCTGTCCAGCCCTCCCTCTGCCCAGTTTCACCCCCTTCCTGCCTTCCTCCCACCCAGAAAACTCCTCCCTCTGGCTTGGCAGGGAGCTTACCGTGCATCACACTAGCTGTTCCTGCCACTGACAGGGGAGCCCAGCACTGAGTGGCTCAAGCCTCCCCACCAGCACAGCTCATCTGGTGCCCGCCGCAACATGCCTCATAGCACATTTGTGACAGCCGTTGACCAGACAGTGTGTGAGGACGCAGCACTGCCCAGGCTTAGGACTGGGCTGCCCATGACCTTGGGCCATTTACCATCTGCAAGCTTAAACTACTTCATTCTGAGGAGAGAAACACCTGAAATCCTTGGAAAAGGAGAGGCTAACTAAATATCACCTAATGACTCCTTAAAACACAGTGTTTGTGTTCCTCTTTGTCAATCTATGCTGTGTGTTTAGTTAACCATACACAGTTTAAACCTCTGTAGCTCTGTGTCTCGGAAGTTCTACTGAGTGCTTGTATTTAATGTACTATAGTCAACTGCTGGGGATTTCTCTTATCAGGTTACAGGGTTAACAGGAAGAACAAACTGCTTCCCTTAGTTTGGTCCCACATTTAAGTACCTCTGAATCACAAGGGTCACACTAATCATGTAGCTTTTTTCCACTTTTTCCCCAGTTTTGCCCATCCATCTGGCCACAAATGCTGAGATGGGAAAGCCCAGAATGATGTTTTCAGCATGACCTCCTGTGATTCACAACTTCAAATGTTATCAAAGTGACATAGAACTAAATCCAAATTGGGTGCTTTTTCAGTAGCTATCACAGCACTCAGTAACATGACAGCTGGGTTACATACAGACACAAATTCTCTCTTGAGTTTTCCTTGATGTAAACACAAAGCCAAACAATGTAGAAATCTGAACAGAGATTCCGTCACAGGCTAATGACTCTGTGTGAGAAATTTTACCTTCCTCTGTATATACAACTTGTGAGTCATCTGAGTCATACTCAGTATCAATGCTTACAGGAGTGACATGGGTTCTGTGGCCTGGTGGCTCCATCCCATGTTGCGCTATTAATGTTAGAATTTGACATGGGAGGACCTGCAACAAGGATGTCAAACTCGTTTCATGTAGAAGATCAAAGTTAGCATTCATGGTGCCTACTGAGGGCCAGAAGTGACATCATTAAGCAGATGATAGCCAAAATAAGCACTCTGTTTTCACACAGAAACTCATTAGCTGCAAATGACAGAAGAAAATGTGTGTGAATCTGTTCATATTTTCAAGATATGAGAGAGCCCAATTATCAAGCTGGGAGAGCCCAATTATAACAGGGAATGGATAAATGGCTTCTGGGGGCTGCATTCAGCCTGCGGGCCTTAACACCCCTAGCCTACAACATGGTTGCTTCCAGTGCTAGCATGTCCTCGCAACCGTGCAGCTCTTACAACAAGATATTGCCCTTAGAGATCACTGAACTGGACAGGCGCCAGAGGCACAGGGCAACCAAATTGTTTCAGCCCTCGTTGCATCATGTTCCGGGTGATCCGCATTAACTTGCAATGGGGTTAATATACTGTAAGATGTGGATTAATGGCTCCCGCCTTAGGACAGAGATTTGGACTGGACTGTTTGCAGACCCCCTCCTTAGACACGAATATGCTTTCTGATGTTTTATTGTCAGAGCTGAATTTATAGCAAAAAGACAGGAAATATCAAAGCAGCGCAGCCTCTCATGCCGCAGTCTCTTTGTCCCTTGTCGTGATTTTATCTTCTAAAGCCTTCCTTAAAACATTGCTGCTGTTCTGAAGCAGGCAATATTTCAAAAGAATATTCATATTCATCCACTGGAGACCTAGAATTAAGCATTGGTGAATTAAGCATTAAAGAATGGGCCTGGGAGATCTGGGTATACATTAGCATGCAGCTGTGAATTTCAGAGGTGTCCCCAACCACAGTTTTCCAATGCAAATAATGATGTACCAATAGGTATTTGTTTTTAAAATGAAATTGATAAGCATTATAATGCACTTTGCAGAGATAAGGCTTCTTCCAGTGTTAGACACTGCAGTGCGGGAGCTCTTTCTTGCAGTGATGTTGCAAGGCCGAGGTCATGTCGGCTGAACCCATGTGGTAGCTTCCTTCTTAAGCGGGAAAGAACCCTAACTTCAGGGCCTCTCAGGCATCATTAAAATTCTGACAATGCAGCAGCTCCTGTGCCACTTAAAAGTACACCAGAAAAAATATTACTAAAAGGGCTGTAGGAACCCTAAAGTTTTTACCCTTTCAAAAAGTGTGGTGTACACAATGCTCAGAGAAAAGCCTGACCACCAGAGAGCCTTGCTTCCCAAAGGAAGGGCCCTGAAACAACCATACTTTGTGTGGAAAATGTAGACTTCTGTTTCCATAATGATAGCTGCCATTTTCAGTAGCAGACCACATTTTTCCAAAATATGTCAAAAGCAGTATCCCATCATTTCCTGTCCTTCTAACAAATATGCCAATATTTACCTACTGTTTTCAAATGGGAAAACTCTATAGCAGTATTATAGAAGACAATTACTGAAGTGATTATGAAGAGAAAACAATTTTCAGGCTTAAAAAAAATCTTCAGAACAGCCTAACGGAGATAATAGGGGTTTGCCGAATTTTGAGTGCAAACATTGGAAGCTTTGCCATTGACATCAGTTGGGAATAAGTTCCACACTTAGGCTGCAATCCTAAACACAGTTACAAGAGAGTAAGCCCCATTGAAAACACTGAGACTTACTATTGAAATGGAAGTTTTCTAATATAGGTGTGCCCTGGTATCAGCGGGGGTTCCGTTCCGAAACCCCCTGAGGTTAAGTGAAACCGTGGATACCAGGGAATGCCACACCCCCTCTGCTCCCCTCGCCTCCGGAGGGTTTTCTGATCCCATCAGAGGTTGTATGTGTCCGCCCATGGCCTCTGCTGGGCTCAGACCAAGAGCAAAAAAAGTGACGTTGTGTTTTTTTGAAAACCAGAAGTTGTGTTTTTTTGCTCTCAGACTCAGTCTGAGCCTGACAAAGGCCGTAGACAGATGCGTGTGGTCTCTGCTGAGCTCAGAAGAACCTCTGGAGTGCTCCCCTTGCCTCCAGAGGGTGTGCATGCGAGGTGGCATGCCTGGGGGGAGGCTTCGGACCAGATCCAAGGATAAGTGAAACCACAGATATGGGATTTGTGGATACGGCCCCCCCGTACCAGGAAATGCAATGTAAATGAACTACTGTCCATATCACTGCCTCATCATCTTACTATTACATCTTATTATATTCCTATTAGTATACTGATATTATTTTAAATATCCTATCCTAAATATCCCATTGTCCTATCAGCCCATTTTGCTATTTAACCCATTTCTGCCAGACCACAGGTGAACACATTTGATAACTGTTGTGTATACGCAATGTTGGGCAGAAATGGCTTAAAGGAAGGTAAATATTCCACATGCCAAGAAAACTATGGCATTTTGGATCACTTGATGTCCGTTAGCTTGAGGATGCCTAAGAACAGGTGAACAGATACACAGGTATTTCCACTCCTTCCTGCTTAGCACAATATTATTGGAGTGTAATGGACTGCAACGTAATGTAAAAAGTAGTGTAGCTAGTTCTGCATTTTTGAGAATTCATACATGAAAAGCCCAGCCTGGTTGAATTCAATAGGATTCACTTCCAAAAAATGTGCACCGGAATGTACCCAAAAGGACGGAAGCTCCACAGTTTCCTTATCCATTGCACTAATATCAGAATGCATGAAATGTCCTTAGAAATATATGTATTAAAAAAATAAGGGTGCAATCCGAAACCACTTTCCAGCATTGGCTTAGCTGTGCCAGTGGGGCATGTGCTGCATCCTGCAGTTGGGAGGCAGTCACAGAGGACTCCTCAATGTTTGCTCCCTTACCCATAAGCTGCATTGCCCTTATGTCAGTGCTGGAAAGTGGGTTAGTGCTGGAAAGTGCGCCCCAAATCACCAACTACTTTATTATGCGTTTTTATAACACCTGTACATAACATCATTTATAGCAGAAACTTAGGCTGGAGAAATTTTTTTCAGAGGTTTTAATGCCCAATTCTATCCTTGTATTTATGGTAGTTGGACAGTTGTAAACTGGTTGCTGATGATGCCCAGAGTGCGCCACTGGTGGCCATTTCCAAGCTCCTGCTGCAAAGGAACAGCAGCTTTGGAGGTCTGCTGCAGGGGGTGGTTTGTGGTCAGGGAGTGGGAGTAACAGGGCGTGTTGGGGGAGGAACTGGGAGGCATGTTGAGGGACAAGGGGGATGAATCTGTTAGCATTTGGGCACACCAGATCTTATCCTCTTTTAAAAATCTCCCTACCTCTTTTCTCTCTTCATACACCACCAAGATGTGTGGTGCATGCCCTGTCACCCCACCACCACCACAGCATGCAGTGCAGCCTCCATCGTGCAACTATATGCTATAATGTGGTGGAGGCAGAGAATGGTGTGAAGGTGGCATCATTCCACGTTGTGGCTACATTCCGTACGTGTTTATTGCCTTTGTCACAAGTGCTTGTAGGGTTTCCAAACCTGATTGATGTGACATGATAGCGGGACAAAAGAAACGTGTGTGCATGCCAAGAGCAACAATGCCTCTGTATAGCATCACGTTCATCTCTCTTAAATGACAATTGTAAATCTCCAGCTTTAGCTATGCCTAAAATGAAAGCCATGTGAAGCTGCTGCGCATGTCTGACTGGAACTGCTGGCATCAGAGGGAACTCCACACACACTGTTTCCCTCTGTGTGTGTGCGCGTTTGTGTGTTGGGAGAAAGAAGATCAGCTGGCAAGCACCCAACTACAAATGGAAACACTGTTTCTCCGAGAAGCCTGGTATTTGCAGGAGGAAGCACAGGGAAATCCGTCTTGCCAGAGTAACCATGATGCTCCAGCCAGGTCCTTTTCTAAGAGTGGGGGAGAAAGATGCATGTTCTGAATTAAACAGGTTTGCTGCAACAGGTTTAAAAGCCTGGGTGTTGACACCAACGAGGAGGGGAAGGCAGACAACTGAGGGCTCTCAGTTGGCCAACTTGGCTATGTTGCCAGCTGGTGGTCAGAGAGCAAGCAAGCTGTGGAAAGGGAAAGGAAGACAAAGTGAAATTGACAACCTGCCTTCCCTCTTCTACAGTGAGGTGCTTAGCTGGGGGAAATCAAGGGAGAATGCCTGAAGTATCTGATAGTCTAGGTGCAAACTTCTTCACCCCTTTCTGAGTCTAGATACTCAGGGCCCAGAATTGGCTCAGCTGGAGGCAAGGAGAAATTCTTCCCCTTACCCCCAGGTAAGCCACCACAGCCCCAGTGGGTCTCCCCAGACCTGTGCCTCAGGAGGTGAAGCAAGTCGGAGGAGAACAGAGTGGCTTGGAGCCGCTCTGCACTGCTTGGGGAACAGAGTTGTGATCTGGTATAACTGCTGGGTCCCAGCCCCGCCTCCTGCTTCCCACCCGCCTGCTCACCCCCTGGAAAGCCCTCCACTCACCCTCCCCTGCTTGAAATGCCTTCCTCCTGCCTCCTCCCCGCACCCCTGCATTGGCTGAGCTTGGCTGATGCAACCTTCCCTCCCTGCGTTGGCATGGTGGCTCGATTCAGCCTCTGTGGGCTGGTGCGTGTCCCTGCACCAGCCCAGCCAACTCACAAAGAAGTGCGAATGTGCTTTACAGCATGTTTGTGACCCTCCTGGGTCAGCGCAAGAGATTTGCGCTGGCCTAACTAATAGTTAGGATTGCGCCCTTAGGTGGAAAAAAAAAAACATGGAATAAGATCTGAACTTGAGTTTACTCCCCAATTGCATCATCACTGGGATGGCAGTACTGGTTTAAGATCTTTTTAAAATACACATGAAAGGATTTGCTATGCCAATCTGGGTCTTTAGTTATTGGTAGTTTCAGAATTTCCTAGTAGCAGTTACTTACAGTCTCAGAATGCTTCTTGGGACATCTGCAAGCTAAATTCCCACTAACAATACATGAGCTATGGACTGAAGCAGAGCCTCCAGTTCCTTGTGCACACCAGTGATTACATAATGGAAGGGGTCAAAATGAGGTTTCTTACTTCCCCCCTCCCCCAACTGCAGCCTATTTACAATTCTATGGCTAATTTCATTATTGGAATGGGCTTGTATATCAGAGCTGGACAAAGAACCTTTCCATGTGGAGAAGATGACATGAACTTGACCTCTGTCAAGGAACCCACAGCTTACAAGTGCTTTTGTGCGCACAGTGAACACCTGTACTAATCACGCCTGGAGCTAACTGGTGGGGGGAGGGGAGTCACCACTTGTGGCAAAAGTTTTAAATTGGCCGCCACAGGAAGAGAATTATATGACTATTCCAGTTCTTTGGAAACTGGAAAGAAAAACACTCCCCCCACCGAAGCTATACGGCAAACATAAATGTTATAAAAGGATTCCGTAACTGAACAGAAATGGGTCACAATATTCCAGCACAATGCTGTTTAAAACAATGCTTGGGAAATGTAAATTAAGTAGAACATTAAGTGCCTGTAGTTCTGTTATGATAAGCTACGTATTTCAGAACAAACAACAAATTATCCCCATGAACTGCGCTGGCTATAGGCGAATGCTTCATAATAAGGCTTTGATCTAGCACAGCAGGTGAGTTGTCCCATTGACATCATGTGTGACCATGGAACTGCTCATGCATCAAAAATGCAACCATCCTTAAGAGCTCCACTGCTTGCCCCTCAATCTTAACATTATACTCAAAATTAAGTACAGCCTATTGAGGGGAAACCCAACAGCACAGGATTGCTTGGTTAGCAAAAGCTGGACTTGTCAAAGTCAATGGGTAAAGGTGCGAGCAAGACCTCTGTTTATTAAGGCCTGTATCATCATTCGTTAATATTGCAGATCTACAGGGTTCCACACTTCAAAGCACAACATCAAAGATTCTTGCAGTGTTTATACATATCTTAGCCAATTTAAAGGGCTCCAAACAGAGATCCTTGGCTATTCCGAAAGGGATTCAAGTATATACAAGTCAGACAACTGATGATTACATTAAACAAAACTTGCCTGGTAGCCAACTAACCAAAAATGGGGTGTTGGAAAACTGAATGACATATTCATGGTTAAGAGCACCCCCCCCCCCCCGTTTCTACTGCTTCAGAAGATCACTGAAGGGCACCAGCCTACCAAAAATACTTTTAATCTGAATCAGATATATAAGGAGGGTGAGCGGATTAGAATATTCTCAAATCAGAAAGTGAGAAAGCCATAAAGAGATTCAGATTTAAAATAATATTTCCACCACTGTCCTTTCCTCATCCTCGGGACAGGGAGCATGCATAAGGAGTCTCTCACTGAGGAAGGGACCCATTGCATGGATGCAACAGCACAGCTACAGTTGAATCTCTTCTGCTCCAGAGTGATTCCTAAGGAACCTTCACTGCTTCTCTTCTGGCACACAAGAGACCAGGGAGGAAGGTAGCTTCAGGACCAAGAAGTGACTCGCCTGCTCTTACTAGGGAGGGGAAAGTGCTGGAGTCAGCTCCGAACCAGGGAAACGCAGAATAATGTTGGCTAAATAAAAGTAAACAGCTACACCTCTGTGAAGAAACTGCTGAATGCCTTTGGAACTGAAAGTTAAATTCATAAGAAGAGCAAGCTTATTCAAGAAGTCATTAAAAAACCTGTTTGCAGTGTATTTAAAACAAACATTCTGGACACGAAATATAAAAGCACCAAACTGCAGAACAATAATGGGCTTGTGAATTAGGACCATAAACCCCATATTTTCAGAATGTGACAGGCATCAGGAATATACACGATTGAGTCAGCAGTTATGAAGACATACAGTGTAGGCCACTCAAGTCTCAAAACTGCCATTTATCATTTCCTGAGAGAATGGTTACTTGGCAAGAGTCCTCTGCAGAAGAAAAAAAAATTCCAAAACAACCCCACCATTCCGGCAGACTATAAATACCACTGCAATTTGGACCATTTTTCATATCAAGCAGATGGTGTGTTGGTTCTCAGTTAATGAAGGAAACCTCCTTTTCATATTTCTAAGCTCTGTTTCAAGCAGTCAACACACTGTAATGAAACATTTTGAAAGCACAGCCATTCACAATTGAAACGTAAGAAAGAGAGGTGGGTGAGGGAAGATAAAAGTTGTGAACATAAAAACAACATAAAATGGATGCACGCTCCTTGCAGTCAAGCTTCCCTCAGTCTTACTGCCAACATCAGCCTGAAGAAAACACAGGTCATGGTTCAGGATGTGGACTCACCTCCCTGCATTACAATCTGTGCGCATGAACTGGAGGTTGTCCATGACTTTGTGTACCTTGGCTCAACGATCTCCGACACTCTTTCTCTCGATACCGAGCTAAACAAACGCATTGGTAAAGCAGCTACCACGTTTTCCAGACTCACAAGTTCACATGCTGTTGCACAAATGGAGTAGACAACAGGTGGAAATCATAGGCAAGTAACAAGACACCCCCAATAAAGGAGTGGTTCTGCAGGAGGTGACCACAGACCACTTCGCAGTCCCTATGCTTTCTGGCTAATGTTTGGGTGACCCTTGAATGCTGGCGGAGCTGTCACTCTAGTGGTAGCATGAGGCGGAGTCTGCAACCCACACAAGTGGCTCAGTTAGTGCAGCTCATCCAGGATGGCACATCAATGCAAGCTGTGGCAAGAAGGTTTGCTGTGTCTGTCAGTGTGGTGTCCAGAGCATGGAGGCGCTACCAGGAGACAGGCCAGTACACCAGGAGACGTGGAGGAGGCTGTAGGAGGGCAACAACCCAGCATCAGGACCGCTACCTCTGCCTTCGTGCCAGGAGGAACAGGAGGACCACTGCCAGAGCCCTGCAAAATGACCTCCAGCAGGCCACAAATGTGCATGTGTCTGCTCAAACGGTCAGAAACAGACTCCATGAGGGTGGTATGAGGGCCCGACGTCCACAGGTGGGGGTTGTGCTGACAGCCCGACACCGTGCAGGACATTTGGCATTTGCCAGAGAACACCAAGATTGGCAACCTCGCCACTGGCGCCCTGTGCTCTTCACAGATGAAAGCAGGTTCACATTGAGCACATGTGACAGACGTGACAGAGTCTGGAGACGTCAGGGAGAACGTTCTGCTGCCTGCAACATCCTCCAGCATGACCGGTTTGGCAGTGGGTCAGTAATGGTGTGCGGTGGCATTTCTTTGGGGGGGCCGCACAGCCCTCCATGTGCTTGCCAGAGGTAGCCTGACTGCCATTAGGTACCGAGATGAGATCCTCAGACCCCTTGTGAGACCATATGCTGGCGCGGTTGGCCCTGGGTTCCTCCTAATGCAAGACAATGCTAGACCTCATGTGGCTGGAGTGTGTCAGCAGTTCCTGCAAGATGAAGGCATTGATGCTATGGACTGGCCCGCCCGTTCCCCAGACCTGAATCCAATTGAGCACATCTGGGACATCATGTCTTGCTCCATCCACCAGCGCCACGTTGCACCACAGACTGTCCAGGATGCTTGGACAGTTGGCGGATGCTTTAGTCCAGGTCTGGGAGGCGATCCCTCAGGAGACTATCTGCCACCTCATCAGGAGCATGCCCAGGCATTGTAGGGAGTCATACAGGCACGTGGAGGCCACACACACTACTGAGCCTCATTTTGACTTGCTGTATGGACATTACATCGAAGTTGGATCAGCCTGTAGTGTGTTTTTCCACTTCAATTTTGAGTATGACACCAAACCCAGACCTCCATGGGTTAATAAATGTGATTTCCATTGATGATTGTTGTGTGATTTTGTTGTCAGCACATTCAACTATGTCAGGAACAAAGCATTTAATAGGAATAGTTCGTTCATTCAGATCTCGGATGTGTTGTTTAAGTGTTCCCTTTATTGTTTTGAGCAGCTTATTTTATTGTACCAAGATTTATTGCACTTTTTTTCTGCCCTTCTCCAAAGAGATTTAGGGCAGCATATCTAGCCCTCTCCCCATATTTTATTGTCACAACAATCCAGTGAGGTGGGTTGTGAAATAAGATGTGCAAAGACACAGCAAAGGTTTTCCCAAGTCACAGAGTTTATAACTAAACCAAGGGCTTCCTTTCCTGATGGGACAGCATGGCAAATGACTAACAGTGTGCTCCTAAGTACCTGCTCCATCTGCTTCATGATGACAGTACCACGTCATGGTTTGTAACTAGTATAGTGGTTCCCAAACTTTTTTGACTGGTGGCTCCCTTGACCTACTTGGCCACTGGCTGCAGCTTCCCATTAGACCTACAATCCTATTCACTATATAGGGTGATGGGTTTTTTGCAAGGATTCCACGGTTCCCCTGCCTGGTTTCTGCAGCTCCCTGGGGAGACACAGCTCACAGTTTGGGAATCACTGGACTAATATATAAAGGGCTATTTAAAGTGGGTATGTATGCATTATAAATAATGGGAAGGGTGGTGTCAGAGGTTGGTCTGAATGGGCACTAGCTGAGGACCTATGCCCATCAGAGGGCCCAACTGGAGAGGCCAATCCCTGAACTCTCAAGAACAAGTTGGTGGCAGTGGTGATATGCATCATTGGGTGGACTGGCAGGGATATCATGAGCAGCCCAGAACTGTGCCTTGCCCAAAGGCCCTCAGTGCAACCTGGCACCAGCACTGAATAAAAGTATAACATCCTGAAGTCTCCTAGCAAATATAAATACTTCCCTATCTTCAGAGAATCCTATAGAAGAAAAAAAAATAGATAGGGAGAAGTGGTGGCTGAGGAAGAGGACGAATTCAATACTTCCTCCCATCCATCTATCTTGTTGAAATCATAGCTCCACCTCTGTTTTATAGAAATTCAGCATGGTCCACATTCTAACACATGGGTTTATCTTTATCATCGGAAGGTATATGTAATGCCTATCACTCTTAGGTATGGCATGCTGGTTAACTGATTGGTCAAATACTGTCAACCGACCAATCAATTGTTCACTTATTTTTTGACTACAGTTAAATTTGTCAAAAATTTCATGAAGTCAAGACTGTTGCTGTGTAGGTCATCCTTTCCTTTTAAAATTTCAGTATGGTATCATTTGCTAGTAAGGATAGAAGTGAGGCCTATCTATCCCCTAGACCTGCAACATTCAGAGGCAAATCTAGCAGCCTAGCAAAGCTTCTGCCTTTCTGAACAGAGGGTCTGTCAGGAGCAAGATACGTAAGCTGAGCAGTGGAGAAAGGAAGGTTGAGCACATATAAGACTCATGCAAACATATCTTCCTTTCCCCTTCCTTCAGCCAATCATGGAGTGAAACACTCCAATGAGTGTGTCACTCTGCCACTGTCCAAGATAAAGGTAAGTCCAGGAGGGTTTCAAGGGTTAGATGGGTGGGCTTTTGGCCAGTGCTTGTCCTGGCTGACCTTTGATGTCAGGCCTGAGGCTCATGACTCCATCGATGTGATCTTCCTCTCTCCTCTGTAAAGCTCCTTTGAGGATTGAATTTGGGACTATAAAAGTAGTAGCTATTAAAATCACTGGTTGAAGAAAAACACACAAGATACTGATAAAAATGAGACATTACCTTATGAGAGCCAGGGAAAGTCAGTTGTTCCAATAAAGTTAAGAGTCCAATCCTATCCAAATTTCCAGCACTTATGCACCTGTGCCCACAGGGTGTACGCTGCATCTTGTGGTGGTGGTAAGCAGTCACGAAGGTCTTCTCAAGGTAAGTGAACATTTGTTCCCTTACCTCAGGGCTGCATTGTAACTGCACCAGTGCTGGAAGCTGGGTAGGATTGAGCCCTAAGGCTCTAAAAATAACTGCCCTTTATTTTGATTAGTCAAATACCCAACTCTGCCTTCACCCTACAATTACCGATTGCACCTATGCTAAATAAATTGGCATCAAGTTTATCTCCAGCTTACATGAAGGGCTCATTACAAAAAAAATGTCACAGATACTACAAAACGGACCAAGTTGCCAGCAGTCGCCTTGTAGGAAATGTTTTACTTGCTGTGCATGATGGCGTCATCTGATGCCAGGAGCAGGAACTGGCAAGTGGCAGTCCTGGACCCAGTAGCTCCTGGGGCCAAGACCGCAGGCTGCTACCACCCCAGGCTGCTGCCACTCCCCCACCAAGCTGCCGCCATCCCCTGCCGAGCTGCTGCTTTCTGCCTTCCTTCTGGAGACCCAGGGAGACAGTGCACACCCTCGCTGATCCTCCGAATGTCTTCTAAAGGCCTCAGAGGGCCAAAATAAAAAAATCACTTCATTTGTCCTCAGAAGGCCTTCTAAGGGCTTAAAAGGTCTCTTCCTGTTTCCTCCATGAAAGCCAGAAGTTATTTTTTTTTGCCCTCCGAAGCCTTTACAAGGCCTTTGGAGGGGAGGCAGTGCACTGCTTCCCTGGCCCTCAGCATGCCTCTGAGCGAAAGGCCCTGGGTGGTGCAGGGCAGCGCTGCGGGGGGGGGGGGAGCACAGCACTACCCCCCAGCCTGCCACCTGGGGCATTTGTCTCCCTTAACCCCCTCAGGTATGCCACTGGGAACTGGCATTGCCACAGAGATGCCAGATACTTGAACCTAGGCCTTTCTCCATGTAAAGTATATGTTCTATCACTGAGCTATGTACACCACAGATTGGACAGAGACACCTTCTTCAGATAGCACAGTTGAATAAATATTGTATTAGTAAACATGGAATTTGGTCAGTGCTGCACAGTATTGAGTGTGCTAGCCTTGAAAGTACAAAATTCACTGCCTCCAGTAGACGCAGGAAGTTTGATAGACTGAGCTCCTCAATCTACATAACCCATTTTTTTTAGCTAAGTTGATCCATCATTCTGCAGAAAATATGCCTGATTTATTATTTATCCAGAAAGCAACTTTTCTTTTAACTGAGGCATGAAATACATTAGAAATATATATTTAATTTTCCATCCACTGGTGGAACGAAGTTGTTGGATTCCAGTACTGAATTAGACATGCGTTACCAGTACCTATGGGATTGGCCGGATAGAGAGAACTGGTTTAGTCTAGGCTTGAAGTCCATGTTTATAATATACTATAAACTCATTCCATTCCAGCAGACTTACAATGAGTACTGTGTGAAAAAAAAAATCTTGACCATTTCCAAATTACTTTCATTGTTTTGCCTGGGAAATTTTTCCCTTTGCGAAAACTTCACACTGAGCAAGTCATTGTTGGTAGGTGATATCTACCTAGTAGAATGATGCTACTTTCACTAATGACTACAAAACTGTATTCTGCTTTTTGGCAAAAACAATGAAAGGATTCCTCTGCTCCCTCATCCATAAAAACATTCACCATTATGAGTGCTTCCACTCCAGCCTTTTTTTCCAGCATTTGCACTATTCATCCACTTACAAATTCCGGATATTCCAGACAATGTTTCTCCTAAACCACTGAATATTTTATTTTTTCTCCCTAGCAACTGTCCCAAGTTTTTAAAACCCTATTTTGTATTGATTTTTGGGCCTTCCACCACAATTACAGTGCAATCCTTTTAGATATCAATGGCTGTAGACCTAGTGTCACACCTGGTTTGACTGTGTGTGTTTTTGACATCTCGCCTCTCTCCATTAACTGTCTGCCCCTTCCTATTACCTTCACCATGACTTGCTTTGCACGTCTCCTCTAACATGGAGTTCATGGACTTTGGGCCCAATCCTATTCAACTTTCCAAATCTGGTGCAGCCAAAATGCAGCCCAGGTGTAAGGGAACACATGTTCCCATACCTTGAGGAAGCCTCTGTGACTGCCTCCCCATCACAGGATGCAGCACATGCCCCACTGGTGCAACTGCACCAGCACTGGAAAATTGGATAGGATTGGGTTTTTTGTCAGTCTCCAATCAATGCTGAAAAATATTCCCTTACCCTGAGATGACCTCCAGCTACCTCCTAACATACACTGGATACAGTGAAGGCCACTGTGGTCTGCCTGTTCCAGTACAGGTTATGACTGGGCTGTGAGTTGTATAGCACCCTATTGTTCCACCAGGAAACAGCAGCTTACATCTGAACTTGGATTCAAGGCACTGCGAATGGATGGAGATACTGGATATGGAGATATTGAATGGATTAGGGCTTTTCGGCAAACACTTGCATGGGCACTGGCATAAGATTTCTTCTTTGTCAACATTGACAGTTGATCACTTTACAGTATGAGAAACATGGTGAATAAGGAAAATGCAGGCTGCAGTATATGAACTCTAGTGGGCCATAAAAATATCTTGACAATAGCTTGTGCAAAGCCTTGCACAAATGGAGAAACTCCTCTGGATCTGGAGTCCCTTTTCCCATGAAATACTCTTCCTGTACGTCAGAAACAATGCTTCTGTAAGAGGAACAGGCTTTCTGTTGATGTAAGGGCACCTTTGGAGCCAACCAGTCTTCCATGCAAGCAGCTTACCGGGCTAATCCTGTTTCATTTCGGCAGCAGAACTGCATCACTTGGCAGCAGAACTGCATCACTTGGCTTGGCATCACCCATTCTCTGATTTTATTTACTTTGTTAGTGCCACCTGTATTAGAAGCAGGAAAAAAATTCCTCCTCTTTGAGTAAAAACCACAATAGTCAGTCCAACTCACATTAACTGAGCCCTTAGAGCTACATTCCACGCACCCACCCCATATCCACAGACCTCAAGTCATTTGGCCATTATTGCATGCAGATTGTATGTGTTTGTTATTACATATTTCTCTGTGCACACAGTCTCTTTCTTAAGTGTGAAGAACTAAACAATGAACATAGCAGAGTTATGTAGTCCCTCTGTGGCTCATGTAAATAAATATTAGCATCTTGGCTTGAGGAAGCATCTTCCAAACATGAGTAGTGTATCTGGCCAGAGGGATTTTTTTTCCTCCTCTAAGTTCATGAACCTGTTCCAACTTGTTTCCAGAGAAAAATCTGGAACTGCTGCTGCTGAAAAAAGGAGCACTTCACTGAGAATGAAGAAAGTGAAGAAAGAAAAGCTGTCTCTTTTGTTGGGAAGTGTTAAACAATTTTGTTGGAACATGTTAGCCCAGGGTATGTTTACTAAATCAGAGCACTGATAAAGGAGAAACCTGATAATCATCTACTTTCTACTTTGAGCTTCAGGCTACACTTTCTACCCCAGGTCACAAGCAGGTTAACATATATGATCTTTTATTGCCAAAGTATCTAAATAACTTTTAACCCTTTAACTTGTTTCTTTTCATAACACTCAAAGAACTTTCACTTTACAGGATGAACTAAAGGAAAAAAAGCAGAAATGATCCTTAGTTTCTTTAAAGACAGTGTGCTCCTCCATTCTTAGATCACCCTTTTTCTGTGACATTTTCATGGGTAATACATTGATCTCATTTGGTGTCTGCCTACCAACAAATACTGGAAATAATATTTAATTAAAGACAACTGTGATCCTAGAAAAATACCAGAATACTGAATTAGGTTTTTTTGACGGGGGGGGGGGGGGGGGGGGTAAACTGACAATGACTTAAAATACAAATGAAAATGTTGATTTTCGTTTTGATTTTACAGAAAACTGGAGGCAACTTCAACTATTCCTCTACTTGATCTTTAAAAAAACACATATGTATATTAAGTGTATTTTAAAATGTTTGCTACTCCCCAGCAATGCAGCATCTTAACATATCCTTCCCATTTTCACCTTCATATGGAGGTGGGGACTCTGTATCCGTGAGGGATCCATTCTAGGACCGCCCCCTACACACACACAGATAATGAAATCTGCAGTTTCAGCCTGAAGGTAAACGACTGCAGGTAAACAGGCTCCACCTGTAGTCTTTTTACTGCAGTCATCATATCTGCATGCTCAAGGCAGAAGGCTCAGGGAGCAAGGGGTAACTTTTCAGTCTATTACAGAAGATAAGCAGGCCACTCACATGTGCACAATGAACGATTCTGTGCAAGTGTGGAAGCTCTTTATCATGCCCACATGATAACTGGGCTCTCTCAATGCTACCTTTTCAGCAGAGCCTCTGGGAGGGAGATCCTCTGGGAGGGAGTTGATCCTCTCAGTTGATCCTCTGGGAGGGAGAAATGGAAGGAGGACTCAGAAGGCAAGGAATGCTATGGGGAAAGGCGCAGACCAAAAGGAGATACTGTTGAGGCTTGGTAGAATCCAATTATCACACAGGCTGCTCTTTCAGTAGTGCTGCTTCTGCAGAAAAGACACTTTGCAGAGCACCTCTCAGCTGCTGAGCTGTGAAGTTATGCCTCTGCAGAAGCAGCGCGGAAGAAAGGGTGGCCTGTGTGTTACCTGGGCTCTCCCAATTTCAGTTTCCATATTGAAAATATGATCAAGATGCATATTTTCTCTTCTGTCATTAGAACTAATTAGTTTCTATGCGAGAACAAAGTGCTTATTTAAAGCCATCATCTGCTTAATGACACCACTTCTGCCTTATCAATGATACTTCTAGCCCGCAGGAGCCACCGTGAATGTTATTCAGCCCACTATTTGAGTTGGGTTTGACACCTTGACTTAGGTAGTGCAGTAGAAGATAGTTCACATCTTCTATGTCTCTCAGTTCAAAGACAGAAACAAGGAAGTGAACATAGTCGCAAATTCACTAGTTTTTATAAGGATAATTAATGGTCTCCTTAGTTGACCATGATCTTGGAAAGAAGTTCGGTGTATTCTATCAAAGGGAGATTGTTAGTATTAAGAAATCCCTTTACTGGAAACATGAACCCCCTTCATCCATCTCACGAAAGCATTTGGATCTTAGATGGAAACAAGAAGATGGTGTATATTTTTTAGGGATAACAGTAGCTGAACATAGATTATTTTCCTCTTAGAAAAACACACACACACACACAGAGAGAGAGAGAGAGAGAGAGAGAGAGAGAGAGAGAGAGAGAGAGAATTCCGTTATTTCTGGGTGTAAAAAGAAACAAAAGGCTTTTAAGATTTTGCTGGCAGATTTAATGTAGCCCAAGTAAGAATTAAAAAGAAGTGAGAATGAGTACAGGTTTCATCTAACATGGTTACGGAATAATATTATGACACCATCCCCATCTGTGTATGTTTGGGGGGGGGGACAGCTGTAAACACTGTTATTATAGCAAGAGCGATTTACTAATTTTTAAAAATTGGGTTGTATTTCAGAAAGACACAAAACAGACTAGAATAAAGGTTCCCAAATTGTGAGCCGTGGCTCATTAGTGAACTGTGGAAACGAGCCAGGGGAGCTGCAGGATCCTTGCAAAAAACCCGCCATCCTATACAATGTACAGGATTGTAGTCCTAATAGGCAGCTGCAGCCAAAGGCCCAGAAGGTCAAGGGAGCCGCCAGTCAAAAAAATTTGGGAACCACTGGACTAGAAGCATAATCAGAGCATATAACCATAAGTTTAAAGTTCAAATCAGAAGCCCCTAACTGCTTGGGACCAGCGTATTTGAGGGACTGCCTTCTTCCATATAGTCCGATCCATTCTCTGAGGTCATCAGAAGGGGCCCTGTTGGTTGTGCCATCATTGAGAGTGATGAAGGGAATGGCGGCCAGAAACAGGGCCTTTTCGGTGATGGCACCTGCACTATGGAATTCCCTACCCTTTGAATTGAGGACAGCTTTCTTGTTATTAACGTTCCGGCGGGGCCTGAAGACTTTTTTATTCAGGAAAGCCTTCGAGGCCTTATAAGGGCTGCTTTTATAAATTATGTCTTTTACTGCGAGCTTTTAATCTGTATTTTTTCTTGTTTTAATTGTTTTTATTTTCAATGTTTATTTGTATGTTGCTTTGTTTGTATTTTAAATTGATTGTTAGCTGCCTTGGGTGCCCTTCGGGGAGAAAGTTGGAATACAAATCTAATAAATAAATAAATAAATAAATAATAATCATAATTGGCACAACCTTTTCTCTTCTGAAACAGGTTTTCAAAACACATGTACAAGAAGAAACAGAAAAAGCATTCCTCAAATAGGAGCTGCCTCAGAACAGAGGAATACAGAAATGTTGCTGCCACATCCATTTTCTTAGCACTGCAAAAGCTACATTTAAGGGAAGGAGGGGAGAAGGGGATGTGGTTTAGATCATTTGAAGTTATTCCTCAGGTATACCTCAATTTTTCACCAGCTCAATGGCTTTTCTTTTAACCATGAAATGGGCCTTTGTAGATAATATGCACAGAGTCCTTTCAGAAAGAACATTATTTTTTCTTTAAAAAAAAAACCCCAATATTTTTGTAATGATGATTTTTAAAATTAAAAAATAGAATTCTGTTAATAATCCTGTAAATACTGCAATGGTTGTCATGAAATTTTAAAACACAAAAATAATCACAAAATGATCTTAAAATACACTGCAGTTTTGTCATTTACAGTCTGATCCTTTGGTGTCCGGTGGCAGTGCTGGCACTAGGTGCTGCAATGGTTGCACCACCCAGAGAGCAAGCAGTGCCAGTGGGGAGGCTTGCACTGCTCCGTGGGAGCCACAGGGGGAGCCCCGGTCTCCGGAAGAGCTCAGGTAAACGCTGAGCAGCATGGGGTCATGGGAAGGCACTTCTGGGTAGGAGAGGGCTGAAAGTGGTATGGGACTGACCCAGGAGTGGGACTGGCAGAGGCCTCCTTCACTAAATCCTATCCCCCATGCTGGGCCTAGAAGCCCAACGTGGGGTTTCTCTATGCCAGCGAAATAGCCAGCTATTGCGCTGGCACAGACACAAGAAGCCCCACTGAGCAGGCTGGGGCTTTACTCGGGGTATGGGAGCAAATGTTCCCTTAGTCCAAGGAGACCTTCAGCCTGCTTAGATCCAGCAGTAGCTGTTCAGTGCCACTGCTCCTGTGCTGGATAGGATTGGGTCATGAATCTTTCATATGTCTAAGCATGGGCCTCTGAAGCTGGCCTCTCTACCAAAATCTAAAAGGGCACCTTTGAAGCACTTCTGGATCCTGAAAGTTTGCCAGACTCACAAATACTGGACCATTCCTCTAAACATTGTTCCAAAATGGATTTCTACCATGAGGACTGAAAATTTCAAGTATACTTTGGAAAAATGCAACTATATGAATTCATCCATACTTAAATAGAGGTCTGAATACTAACGCATTTGATATAGTTACAATTCCACACACTCTTAAAACATTTCTTTCTTACATGCAGGAGAGAATAAAATTATGAAAATTGAAAAATTCTTTTTACCAAGGACCATTTGCATATTTGGAGCTCATAATGTCTTTGAAGCAAGAACAGAAGCTCAGGATAAAAAACAATGGGATGCAAAACAATCACTTCCCCTTCCCCTGTAGGATGCCTGATTACCTATGGGTCACCTTGTATCTAAGTCAACCATCTTGTTGGCTAAGGTCTGAGGAGAGCTGGGGGTGTTCTGAGGTGGGTTTCGGTCCATGTTGGTGCCACCGATATCACCCCTTTTCCTCCCCCAAAATGTCCCCTGCCCTGCCCCTCCCCATGCATGACAGGGCCCCACTGCTAACTTGACAAGGCTGATGCAGCCTGGTATCTGAGGTATCAGGGTTCCAATGCTGCCACTGCTTTACAGAGATGGCTGAGACAGGCCTGGAAGCAATGCGTTCTGCATACCCTTGCGGGGCATTTTGCAATTGCAGGATGCTCCTCCCGTTGTTGCAAATGGCCTATAGGATTGGGCCATAACCAAAATAAACTTGCAAGTATGCACAGAGAAGTTTTTAAAAAAAAAAAATTGTGTTTTTCTCTGTACCATCACTGTGCAGGCAAGTAGACAGACAGACAAAGACTGCTATGGTGGGGTGTTGAATTAAACTCTTTGCTCACTAGGATTCAAACATGCACTTTTTTTGGTTTGCTGCCTCTTTCTGTCTCTAAATTCTTCCTGACTAGGATCCAAAGAGTCCAGCTGGTGTTCTGCTTGTGCATGGGGGCTTATCAGCTCTACCAGTAGTAACCCTGCCAGCTCCCTCCAAGGCCAGGAGCCTGCCAGCATGGTATACCCCTGTTCAAACATGGTAAGCTTTACATTCGTGCTGTAGCTGCATCTGTTTATGGAGAAAAGCATGTTGATTTGATTAAGCATTACACTAAAAACAAATGTAGACTATGAAAAAAATTCAAGTTTGTGTATTTTGCTCTTTGTGTGTGTGTGTGTGTGTGTGTGTTTTGGGTACAGATCTTCTTAGTTGTATCAGGGCTGGGAATAATTGGATGGATATCCAAATGCACATTCTTCTGAAAGCAATACAGTGCGAACAGACATCTGCACTTGAGTACACATAGTTAAATGCACAAACTTAAAAACAGGAAAAAAGTTCACCACTGTTGCCATACTATAACTAAGACTCACTGAAAACAAAGGCAACAAAGCAAATGAATTAATAATGAATCAGCAACAAAACAAGTGTAGGTTAAACAAATGAGTATTTTCGTGAATTAAATGTTTAACAATGAAACTAGATGAAGTACTGGAATGAACAGTTTTTCTTATACACTCCCAATTGTTTCCCCTTTAGGCCCCCAGTTAAGGGCTCAAGGTTCTGGTGGCTGAGGGCTCCTGTCTACACACTCATCTCTATTGTCAGTGTTCTCAGGCTGCATGAGAATATATGAACAAGTATTCAGACAATGCTGGCACCAGGCCTTTACTGACCTCCAAAAACTTAGTGGTGGCAGATAATGGGCAATAGATGCAGGTGGGTTGCTCCAGCTGTCTCTACTGCTTTATAGCAGCATCCCCTACAGGCCCCACAATGACAGAGGAGCCTCTGGGGGATGTTTGCATTTGTAGATGGGGTGGGGTAGTGCATGTAATGGCAGTATGAATCTCTCAGAGATTCACATGTCTCAAATCACATGTCTCTCAACATGTCTCTCAAATCACGTCTGCTCAGAACTGCGTCCCACTGTAGTCAATGGGGCTTACTCCCAGGTCAGTATGGATAGGATTGTGGCCTCAGCTGACTGCGCCATTGCTGCCACGATACCGAGCGTTCAGGAGCCGGCCTGGTGGAGCTGGCTCTCTTATGTATGTGGGGCTTTGGCCACTTTCCGACTCCTAATGCAACTCCTGCGTGCAGCTCTCAACCTCTGTTGGTTTGGAGGGAGACAAGGGTCTTGTTTTAAAATATGAACTTTCCTTATTACTGAAGTGCAAAACTACAGAGGCACTCATTTCCAAGCTGGGAATGATCAAGGACCCTTAAGGCACAAAGAAAGGTCCTTGGTGAGCCCACCCACAACAGCCGATCTGCTCCCCTATGGGAATTTAAAGTATAAAAAGCTGGGTTACAGACCTCTCATGTCTGCTATCACTTGCTAGCTGCTGCCTGTGCTTGTGAATTGCTCAGCTGCCCCAAGCATCCCCATTCACTCTGCTATGCAAGAACTGTTATGCCAGATGGTACCCAGGAGAGGGATCAGACTGCTACCTTCTTTTCCAACTTTTCTCCCTTCTTTTCCTGTACCTCTCCCTCAAGCACTACTGCAAACTGCAGTTCCAGCACCTGCTAAGCTATTTCTCAAGAACCTCTTCCCTTGGAAAAGCAATCTCAGCTTCCTTGCATTACTTCCATACCTGGAACCAGCTAAGGGTACTCTCCCTGGCCCTCCTGAGTTTGCTTTTTGAACATTCAGTCTGATTTCCTCCCCATCTTTGCAACAGGAGACTGCTGGGTCTTGGCATTCTAGCCTCATTATTTTTGTAACACTTCCAGTCGCTTCAGCATAAGGGCGGCCCGTCCACGAGGCCAGGTGATGGAGACTGCATCAGTGGCAGTCTATGAGGGGTGTGAGGATGGCGGATTTGGTATGTCCTTCACCCTGAGTTTGCTACTGCTGTCACTTCCCTCTAGCCCACTGTGGATATGATCTACATTGGGTCACTTTCCATCTGCTAAAAGTGGACGGTCTTATCTTGCTCCTTACGTGGTTTCTTCAAATATGTAAGTGAGAGGCTTCTAACTTGATTTACAGCGACTGCACAAACAAAGGTGCTCTTTCATGTGCACAGTCCCTTCAATTCAAGCTGGAAGATCTGCACTTCTGTGTTTGAAGAAACTGGGCCCAGAGCAAGGTAAGGGGTTTCATTATTTGTGTGCAGAGGCAGCAGCAGTGAACCGAGGTAGCATCAGGTAGTGTTCTAGATTGCATCACCCCTGCCCTAGCAGATACAATTAGGTGAACTTGGTCTGACAACCTTGACCACTGGCCCACAACTCCCCACCATTGCCTGTCTCCCATGTGCAGATAAACTGATGACCCACTTTCTATCTTTTCCATCTTGGTATGAATGCACTCTCTCTGTGTGTGTCTAGGATGTGTGGTCTATTGTTCACTGTTGCAGGCCCCCTCTGAAGATTTGTCCCAGGACTCCAGAGTACAGTAGGAGAGGCAGGCATCTCCCACTGCAAGTGTGTTAAGTGATTTCACTCTGCCAAGGGTTCAGTCCTTATTGGTAGCCTGGGTTCAAGGTCCAGAGAACAAAACTTAGCTGTGGCCTCAGGTAGTGGCAGGGACTCTGGTATTCTCACCTTTTGTCCCCCCAGTCTTTTTCCTTCCCCCCCTCCCCTCTTCTGGAACCATGAAAAGCTCTGGTCCTTCAACTCCTATTCCCCCTGGGTAATCTTCTTGATTTCCTTGTGTTCTGCTCCCCATAAGAACAAAAGAACGGCCCCACTGGATCAGGCCATAGGCCCATCTAGTCCAGCTTCCTGTATCTCACAGCGGCCCACCAAATGCCCCAGGGAGCACACCAGATAACAAGAGACCTCATCCTGGTGCCCTCCCCTACATCTGGCATTCTGACATAACCCATTTCTAAAATCAGGAGGTTGCGCATACACATCATGGCTTGTACCCCATAATGGATTTTTCCTCCAGAAACTTGTCCAATTCCCTTTTAAAGGCGTCTAGGCTAGACGCCAGCACCACATCCTGTGGCAAGGAGTTCCACAGACCGACCACACGCTGAGTAAAGAAATATTTTCTTTTGTCTGTCCTAACCCACCCAACACTCAATTTTAGTGGATGTCCCCTGGTTCTGGTATTATGTGAGAGTGTAAAGAGCATCTCCCTATCCACTCTGTCCATTCCCTGCATAATTTTGTATGTCTCAATCATGTCCCCCCTCAAGCGTCTCTTTTCTAGGCTTAAGAGGCCCAAACGCCGTAGCCTTTCCTCATAAGGAAGGTGCCCCAGCCCCGTAATCATCTTAGTCGCTCTCTTTTGCACCTTTTCCATTTCCACTATGTCTTTTTTGAGATGCGGCGACCAGAACTGGACACAATACTCCAGGTGTGGCCTTACCATAGATTTGTACAACGGCATTATAATACTAGCCGTTTTGTTCTCAATACCCTTCCTAATGATCCCAAGCATAGAATTGGCCTTCTTCACTGCCGCCGCACATTGGGTCGACACTTTCATCGACCTGTCCACCACCACCCCAAGATCTCTCTCCTGATCTGTCACAGACAGCTCAGAACCCATCAGCTTATATGTGAAGTTTTGATTTTTTGCCCCAATGTGCATGACTTTACACTTACTGACATTGAAGCGCATCTGCCATTTTGCTGCCCATTCTGCCAGTCTGGAGAGATCCTTCTGGAGCTCCTCACAATCACTTCTGGTCTTCACCACTCGGAAAAGTTTGGTGTCGTCTGCAAACTTAGACACTTCACTGCTCAACCCTGTCTCCAGGTCATTTATGAAGAGGTTGAAAAGCACCGGTCCTAGGACAGATCCTTGGGGCACACCACTTTTCACCTCTCTCCATTGTGAAAATTGCCCATTGACACCCACTCTCTGCTTCCTGGCCTCCAACCAGTTCTCAATCCACGAGAGGACCTGTCCTCTAATTCCCTGATTGTGGAGTTTTTCAGTAGCCTTTGGTGAGGGACCGTGTCAAACGCCTTCTGAAAGTCCAGATATAATGTCCACGGGTTCTCCCGCATCCACATGCCTGTTGACCTTTTCAAAGAATTCTATAAGGTTCGTGAGGCAAGACTTACCCTTACAGAAGCCATGCTGACTCTCCCTCAGCAAGGCCTGTTTGTCTATGTGTTTTGAGATCCTATCTTTGATGAGGCATTCCACCATCTTACCTGGTATGGATGTTAGGCTGACCGGCCTATAGTTTCCCGGGTCCCCCCTCTTTCCCTTTTTAAAAATAGGCGTGACATTTGCTATCCTCCAATCTTCTGGCACCGTGGCCGTTTTGAGGGACAAGTTGCATACCTTAGTCAAGAGATCTGCAACTTCATTCTTCAATTCCTTAATAACCCTTGGGTGGATGCCATCAGGGCCCAGTGACTTATTGATCTTTAATTTATCAATGAGGTCTGAATCATCTTCTCTTTTAACCTCTATCTGACTTAACTCCTTGGTCAGGAGGGGCCGTTCGGGCAGTGGTATCTGCCCAAGGTCTTCTGCCGTGAAGACAGATGTAAAGAACTCATTTAATTTCTCTGCCATCTCTAAGTCTCCTTTTATCTCCCCTTTCCCTCCCTCACCATCCAGAGGGCCAACCGCTTCTCTGGCGGGTTTCCTGCTTCTAACATATTTGAAGAAGCTTTTATTATTCCCCTTAATGTTGCTGCCCATGCGTTCCTCATAGTCTCTCTTGGCCTCCCATATCACCTTCTTACATTTCTTTGGCCACAGTTTATGTTCCTTTTTATTCTCCTCATTAGGGCAAGACTTCCATTTACGGAAGGAAGCTTCCTTGCTCTTCACAGCCTCTCTAACTTGGCTGGTTAGCCATGCGGGCACCCTCCTGGATTTAGTGGAACCCTTCTTTCTTTGCGGTATACACCTCTGCTGGGCCTCTATTACTGTTGTTGTAAGCAGCCTCCATGCACTCTGGAGAGATTGGACTCTTTTTACCCTCCCTTTCAACCTCCTTCTAACCAGCCTCCTCATTTGAGGGAAGTCTGCCCGTTGGAAGTCAAGGGTTTTTGTTAGAGATTTGCCTGGTATTCTTCCCCCAACGTGCACGTCAAAACGGATCGCAGCATGATCACTGTTCCCCAATGGCTCAGTAACGTTTACATTTCTAACCAGGTCCTGCGTACCGCACAATATTAAATCCAGAGTCACCTGTCCTCTGGCGGGCTCCGTGACTAGCTGATCTAAGCCACAGTCATTTAGCACGTCAAGAAATCCGGTTTCCTTATCGTGACCAGAACACAAATTGACCCAGTCAATATGAGGATAATTGAAGTCCCCCATGATTACAACCCTGTCCCTCCTTGTCACCTCCCTGATCTGTTTCCTCATTTCAAGGTCCCCATCCGATTTCTGGTCTGGAGGACGATAGCACGCCCCCAGTATTACATCGCTGCACAAGCCTGGTAATTTAACCCACAGAGATTCTACGGTGGAGTCGGACCCACCTTCAATCTCTACTTTGCTGGATTCTATCCCTTCCTTAACATAAAGGGCCACCCCACCTCCAACACGCCCCTGCCTGTCCCTCCTGTAGAGTTTATAGCCCGGGATTGCGGTATCCCACTGATTCTCCGCATTCCACCAGGTTTCTGTTATGCCCACTATGTCAATATTTTCCCTTGTCACCAGACATTCCAGTTCTCCCACCTTTGCTCGTAGACTTCGGGCATTCGCATAAAAGCATTTATACACGGAATGCCCCAGGATGGGCTGCTTATTTGCTCCTTTGTCCCCGCACCCTCTCATTGTGCCAAACCGTCTATCACATCCCATCACCCTACCTTTCCCAATTTCTTCTCCTACCCTGCCTTTGTCTTGTTGTTCTCTAACCTCCCCATCTTCATCCCATAGGGATGAGGAGTCCCAAACCGGATGCCCCTTGGCTCCTGTCGGTCTTCCCCCAGGGATCAGTTTAAAAGCTGCTCTGCCACCTTTTTAATGTTATGCGCCAGCAGTCTGGTTCCATTCTGGTTCAAATGGAGCCCGTCCCTCTTGTACAGGCCCCGCTTGTCCCAAAACGTTCCCCAGTGCCTAACAAATCTAAACCCCTCCTCCCTACACCACCGTCTCATCCACGCATTGAGACCCCTGATCTCCGCCTGCCTAGCTGGCCCTGCGTGTGGAACAGGTAGCACTTCAGAGAACGCTACCTTTGAGGTCCTGGCTTTCAGCTTCCTGCCTAAAAGCCTAAATTTGGCCTCCAGGACCTCCCAGCTACACTTGCCCACGTCGTTGGTGCCGACATGCACCACAACCACTACCTCTCCCCCAGCACTGTCTACCAGCCTGTCTAGACGAGAAGTGATGTCCGCAACCTTCGCACCAGGCAGGCAAGTCACCATGCGGTCCTCACATCCGTCGCAAACCCCCCTCTCTATGTTTCTAATAATCGAATCCCCCACTACAAGAAGCCCCCGACCCCCCTCCCACCGAGGAGTATCCCGAGTGCATTCGGATACGGGCCCATCCCCTGGAGAAGGGGTCCCCCCTAGGGGATTGTTTCCCTCCTCTCCAGGATGACGTCCTCCAGTCCCGAGACTTCCCACCCGGGCAGCCGAGGAGCTGCACGCCTGAAGTTGGGACGAAGCCTGATCGTCCCCAGAAGTCTCCCCACGGTCCTCATCTGCCTGCCTGCGCTTCTCCAGGTCGGCCACCAAGGCTTCAAGGGAGCGGACGCGTTCCCTGAGACCCTGAAGCTCCTTGCACCGAGGACACACCCATGACTTATGCCCCAGAGGCATATAATCATACATGTGGCACTCAATGCAGAACACTGGATAGCCCCCACCCTGCTGCTGGCTGTCTGACTGCATAGCTTTTTTGTTGTTGTTGTTGTTGTTGTTGTTTTATTTAGGGGTCCTTTTAAAAACCCTACACTGGATAGCAGCCCTCTTCTCAAGCGAAGAGGAAGGGCAGTGTATGGGGCCCTGGCCTCCTCGCCCTGCTGCTGAACTCGCCCAGATGCTAAACTCTCGTGCCTTACCTGGCACTTACCCTTCTCTTGCACAATTATATGTGCTCCCCTGTTTCCTTGTAAGGATTTCCTCTTTCCTTTCTACCTAGAAACCAATGATGTTCAGGGCTGCACAAGTTATTGCTGAATACACTGTACTATATTTGTTTTGATTCTCCATCTCAGTTTTTGTATTATCTCCACAACAAAGTTATACATTTTTGCACCTTTATTTTGCTTCCCTCCTTCATTTAATGTAATTCCACCGAGTTGTGCTATCTCTGCACTTAGTCCCTGCAAGTGCAATAAATCCCTCCCACATGCTCATGCTACCCGTGTCTTAAAAGCATGCCCAGGAACAGAATCACCAGTGAGAATACCCTGAATAAAGCTGGGCAGAAAGGGACCAACCTGCCTAAACATGGGGGTTAGGGGGGGAGGAAGAGAATCAAAAGGTATTGGCAAAAAACCAGAAAACAAAAAATGCATGGAGCCCAATGGAAAGTGAAACCGAGCCATATTGCACGTTTACTCGTAAGTAGGCAAACTTGCCTTAGTCCATCAGAAAGGGCAGGCCGAGAGGAATCCAACAACACCAGAATGGTCCTGATCCAATGAATGTAGCCCCCCCAAAACACCTGAGAAGTAGGACCCTCCCTCCAAGCTGGTGAATGTATTAAGTCCTATGGAAAGCGAAACTAAGCCACATGATCACGTTTACTCATGAGTAAGCAAATATGCCTTGATTCCTGGACAGGTCAGGCAAAGGGAAATGTGAGGCCACCAGAATGGTCCTGATTTGATGCTACTGAAGCTCAACAAATGCTCCAGAAGGCAGCCCTCCCCCATGAAAAGAATGAAACAGAGGCTTGAGAGGGTAAGGTGAATTTTCTTCTGTTTTAGGCTGCAATCCTATCCACACTTTCCTGGGAGTAAGCCCCACTGACTATAATGGGACTTAGAAGTAAGTCCCATTACTTACAGGCATAGGATTGGGCTCTCAGACTTGTAAAGCCAGGTGGGTCCTGATAGTGACATGCTTGAAATATAAGAACTTAAATTGAACTGGGTACTGGGTAGGGGTGAAAATCTTACTGATTCTTTGGGGGGGGGGTGTTATTGCAGGCAGGCTACATAGAAAATTCACTTGGTGGAACAGGGCTGGCTTCCCCTTATTTAATTATTTTACTTTAATTATTTATAATTATTTATTTTAATTTGCTTTACGATGGGTCCTGGACAGATTGTCATTCTAAAAAGTGGGTCCCAGTGCTAAAAGTCTGAGAACTGCTCCAATAAGGTGTTAGTAAGTTGACAACCTGGGGGGAGGTGACACCATTAGTGACCAAAATCACAGTTTGTAAAAATAATACCATCATGTTATATATCAATCAATGTGTAATTTCATGTAGAATGCAATGAAACAAACTGCATTGAAATATCTTTATTTCATCAAAAGGTACAGCCAAAAAACCAGTGGGGATGGGGCAATGGTAGATCACCACGCCCACCACCTGGAGTGCTGCCCCGCCCACTGCATGGGGGTGATGTGCTAGCCTCCCACATCAGGTGACGCAAACCCTAGTGACGCCACTGCTCTTCCCTGTTATTAGCTAACCAGATGGATATCCCCTTAGATAAACAGGGGAACTTTTTAGCTTGAATGCTCATTATAAACATTCATGGTGACTCCAAGGGGGTAATCATGGACCTAATGTTTCAAAGAGCATTATCTTGGGAAAGGACTTACTTTCAGTCAGTATACAGCTTGTCCTATATTAACAACAAAGGTCAGTTAGCTCTAGACATCAAAAGGATGACAAAACCACTAAAAGCCATTCTGAAGATTAGGCAGAGGGGAAAAAGTATTTTGCATTCTCCTGTAACAACACTTCTTAGTTTTCTATATGCACAATTTTGCATTAATCTGACTTTTTAATGTGGCCTCTGTGCCTTTCCTACTCTCTGCCCATAGTTTATACGTCATTTTTGACATTAAGATAGTTAGTAGATGTAGATATTTGTGTGCAAAATTCCAGTCTTTTAAAGGTCTAACACAAATTAGACAATGATATTATTATTTACTATGTAAATAGGCATGAATAGATTAAACATTATAAGCCAGATCAGCAGAATGATTCAAGTTTAACTATGCATATTATATTCCCTATGATATGCTTACTATACAAAGGTTTACAAAATATCTTATTTTTTTAAAAAAAGAGAAAAGAATTTTACCGCAGTCTGACATATAAGCCCATTGATTTCAATCCTTTTAAGCATGTTTAAGCCAGTGTTAGATTGTGGCATTTGAGTATAATCCCAGATTTAAAAAAAAAACATATACTTTCAAAATCATGGAATATATGCTGCTGTAGAGCAGTTCCCAATGCATTGGACTTAACTTGCTATTATTAGCAAGTGGTCAAAGCAATGCTCTCGCTCTCTCCCTCTCACATCTAATTTCTATATCTAAGGAATTTCGGAGGAAAAACAGTATTATTGACAGGAAAAAGTAAACAGAAATACTTTCTAAGGTGTTGCCAGGAAACCAATTGAGCACTCAATGCAGCGAGTGAGAAGGGACATTTTAAGAGGCTGAAAATGACTGCAGTTTGTACACAGCCACAAAAACATCAACATTTTGACAACAATGTTTTACATTATGCTCACGTTAATCTTATTGCATTTTGCTGGCGTATAAAACAGGAACATAAACTATTAAAAATACCTTTCCTGCTAAGTTATTAGAAACTGTATAAATCTGTAAATAGTTTTATTTAAAAAGGCTTTGTGTTATTAGCTATAAATTCAAAATATTTTTCAAAAAGCATAGGGCATAATTTTGAAGTCAATATGACTTGACCTGAGTTTGCCATTCAATTATAAAAGGCAATGTTTTATTCCTAGATTCCCCTGGAACTTGACAAGAAAATCACAAGACTGCTAAAGCTATGCTGATTCTTTTTTTCCAACTTTCTTTCATTTTTTAAAAACTGTACAGTCACACAGATACAGCAGGATTTGTAGAATACAATTGGCTTGCACCTCATGTGAGGGTTGCATTCCAGTGTCAATGCCTAAAGCAAAAATTGTGTTTACCCTGCAGACTCCTCACAACTGAAAAATATATACTGTCCCTTTAAAAACTATAAGAGGCAGAGAGGAACTGGACCAACTGAGGGAACAGCAGCTTCATTCTCTGTTCTCAGATTCCCTCCAAGGCATGTATCTAATACAGTCACAATGCCAAACTCATGACTGCTATGCACCACAAAACTGGCCTCCGTTTGGACTGGAGTTTACTGTTCTACCTCTGCGCCATGTGACTGCCATGTAGAACTGGGCACAGGGATGCTCTGGGGTTGCACATCTGTTGCCTGGATCCCAGAAAGCTGCACAACAGGATGTCCAGGCAGACCCAACTGCCCAGGATGTCCCTTTGCCCAGAACTACATTGCAGTCACTTGGTGTGGAGGCAGAATGGTAAGCTCCTCTCATGGAGTGGAGGGCTTTCCAAACCGTGGATCTGGCATTTAGTAGAAAGGCAGTAAATAGTACTGGTAGTATGTCTAGGAAATAGAAAGGCAGGCAGAATCACCTGCACTATTTAAATTGTGTTTGTTTGTTTGCCAAGCACATATAATTGAATTTGTGCAAATAAAGTCCATATAATACCTCGACTGATCGCATGCTTATCTCTTGCAGTGTTCCTCTGTGTCAGTGATTCCCAAACTTTTCAGTTCTAGGATCCACTTTATAAAATGACACTCTATTGGGGCCCATCTAGGTTTACAAGATTTTTTTTTAAAGAAAAAGATATACTGCAGAAAGACATTGTTTAAAAAAATTATTTACAAATAATAAGCAGGAAAAAAAGATGCTCAAACGTTTATCTTCCTACATTTACACATGCTTGTAAGCTGCAGGACTCAGCGCCTTGCAAACCTCAGGAGTTTAGCTCTTTGCAGGGTGATTAGCAGCTATCTGATGTCTGAATGGACAGGGCTTAAGGAAATTAGAGCACAATCCTAACCAATTTTTCAGCACTGACATAGCTGTGCCAATGCGGCGTGCACTGCATCCTGCAGTGGGGAGGCAGTCAAGGGGGTCTCCTCAAGGTAAGGGCATGTTTGTTACCTTATCTTGGGGCTGCATTGCAGCTAGGTCAGTGCTGGAAAGTTGGTTAGAACTGCACCCTTAGTTATCTAATCTTTCCATTGGAGGCTCTGTTTGGCTTCTGTAACACCCACCAAAAATCAGGTCCCAACCCAATGTTTGGGAGCCACTGCTCTATGTTATTTATTTTCATAAATCAACATGAGTTGATGAAAACTGCTGCAGCACACTGAAGTCTTGGGTTTATTTATTTATTTTATTTATATACCGCCTTTCTTGGTCGTCAGATTTCTCCTCAGACTTTAATCCAAGGCGGTTTACATAGGCAGGCTGTTCTAAACCCCCATAGGGATTTTTACAATTGACTAGTTCTAGCTTTTCATAGAACTCCTCCTTCCAGCTGGATTCCTTCCCGGTCTGGCCTCTCTCTGGCCCTTCACCTCCCATGCTCCACTTGACGGCAACTCCTCTCTGCCACCGAGGGTCAGCTCATCAGTATATCATGACAAATGATAAATGACATGATAAATGACAGTTTATCCCTGTCATTCTGTTTTTTTGGATCAAGGAAAATAAAGCTGTTCAGGCAGAAGAGTTATGTGTGCTCCTTGTATGCTGTCCATGGATACAATCCATTAGCCACTGTTGCTGTGAAAACCCAATTTCAATGGCTCTTGTGCAGGACTGCTGAAGATGCCCAACAGAGGTTGCACAGCAAGGGAACTCAGAGGATTGCTTTCCTACGTGATCAGAAGCCAGCAGCAGCCAAGAGAATGTCTGGTGTCACCTTCTAAATTCTGTCCAGGTGCCTGAGCTCAAAGCAAAGACTTGGCTGGGGGTCAGACCTTTGAAGAAAGATGCCATTTATTTTTTCCAGTCAGAATCTTGGTTTAGACCCATCAGCTCAAAGCAAAAAACTCATCTGGAAACTGAATTTCACCTTGTTCCAATGTAAAAATCAGAAATCATTTCAAGGTCTAAATGGAACTAAGCCCAGGTTTGCTTGAGACATTGGTGAACCAAAATGAAACTTTCCACAAGTTTGGATGGACTTTTTAGAGTTTATAACAGAGCTGGAAGCTAGTTAATTTTTGCCTGGGGTGGGCGCCAATCTTTTGCACAGATCATTGCTTTACAAGATATTATACACATTTTCTTTTCAAATATAACCAAAAAAATCATTTAGAGGGGAACTTTTTAAAATCAGTAACAATACTTATTTCCTTTTTTTGGGCACAGGATACATAATTTCAAAATGCAGCACTACAAGTATCACAGCAACAGGGTCAGCCCATTCTAAGGATGGCTTCAAAAGTAGGCCAATCTTTTAAAAGTTGATAGCAGGGGAATGAATCTTGTTTGTCTTGGCTACTTAGCACAAACTCTCCACCTGCATTTGATTCAAGTCAGACTCTGACTCCTCCCTCCCTTTTGAGCCACGGAAGTACAGGAAGTCAGGAAGGGAACAGAGAGAGAACACTTTGTACTCACAGCCAGACCACTATTTAACTTTTTCAGTCAAAAAACAAACATGAATATGGAAAGATTTTATGGCGAGATACATCAACAATCTCTGCTATTCTGAAACCTCCTTACAATTGGCCACTTGTTCAAGGCTTTCCACCTGTAGACAACTGAAGCTATTAGCTATATATTTCTTGGTAAGTGAAGGATTTCACAAGTTATCTGACATTTCAGTCTCCCCCAGGACATCTGTCTGCCAAGAAATCCTGCCGGCTGCTCTGAGATTGTCCTGCTTATAGCTTTACTTTCATTTCTAATTGATAAGAAAATACATGGCTATCATGTGATATTCTTAGCAAGGAAGCCTGGGCTTGTTTCAGTTAAAAAAGAAAAAAACAACAACAGTGACATCAAAGGTTTCGAGGTTCAGGTAAGAAGTAGCTTAAAAAAAAAAATCAAGCCATGGAGCAAAAAGGCACAAATATTTGCACACACCCAATTTGTGCATAAGACTAGAGAAAAAAAATATTCTTATTTTGTCAAAGATAACAACATTATTTTGAAGGAAACACTTTCAAAGCAACAATAATACTTGTTCACTTTTGGGAAAGAGATGCCCCTTTTCAAAATGCAACATTGCAAGTAAGTAGCATGTAAACAGGGCCAGCATGTGTCAATGGTGCCTTCAAAAGCAGGCCTGTCATTTAAAAGCTGATAGCAGAGGTACAAGTCTTGTTTGCCTTAGCTCCTTAGCGCAAAAGTGGGTGAACCTAAGCTAGTGGGAACATTCCGTTTTCATGCTGTATTGTGTTTTCCTAAGGGCTGAGGTTGTAGTTTGCACTACCACTTTGTACAAAATCTTCAAGTATACAGCATGGAGAGCTGAAAAGAGGAACACATACTACAAGATATCTTGCAAAGAGGTTCAGCATCACAAGTTCAGCACACTTTTCATGTTTCATCCATCTCTAGGGAACATAAGGACTAAAAAATTTTCTCTCTCTTACTCTCTCTCTCTCCACACAGAGAGAGAGAGAGAGAGAGAGAGAGAGAGAGAGAGAGAGAGAGAAGGGTCATGACTCAGTGGTAGACTACATTGCTTGCATGCAGAATGTTTCAGAGAGTGATTTTTGTAGATTGCAAAGGTTTACAAATGAAGTTAATCACCAGGCGCCAAACTCAGGACTCATCTGGATTTCAGCTCAATTTGTAATGGCTCCACTCTAGCGCTCGCACATCTCAGTTACTCTTCTCTTCCTTTTCCCCTATTTGCCCAAACTTAGCAAGTTTTAAGAGAAAGAGGCAGAGAAAATGGTGGCTCTAGGGGCTACCTAAAGCCATGGGCTCTTCCCAAGTCCCTGGCTTTCTGTAATGAATTTTCTGTGCATGTTCAGAGCCTCTATTCCTGATCGAAAGCCTGGAAACTGTAGTTTCAATTTTTTTTCTAGCTTACTGACAAGGTGAAAGAAATCACAGTTCACAAAGCTCCTTTTGGTCCAATCAGAAGTCTTCATAGAAGACTTGAGAACTTAGAGGAAGAGGGAAAAGAAGGTTGGTGACAGTGGGGGGGGGGGCTGGGCCTTTCTCAGCTTTTTCCAGAGAGTTTATCAAAAAAGGCCCAGACCATTTTGAATCAAGAGAGAGAATGAAGAACTTGCTGCACAAAGTCATTTTCTTCTTTTAAATTACTGGACTTTGGGCTTTGTATTACTGCAGGGAAGTGTTACTCACCTCAAAGATGGAACAAATGGAATGGAATAACCTAAAACTGGAATGTGAAAGATAACCGTGCATTCATGACAATCCATGCATTCATAATCTAAAAAGCACTCATTTGGACAACGGAAGCTTCTTTAGCACCTGTCTAATGCATTTTGAGTTTTGGTTTCTCCACAACAGCAGTACTTCTTTGGAATAGGATGTCTTTACCCCCTTAAAGGACCGCTAATACCGCTGCTCATTCAGTACGGATAGACAGTTGTCTAGAAGAAACTTTGAAGCTACACCAGACTTACTTCTGGAGAAATCTAGAATGGGAATGTGCACATTTAACTTAAACAGCCATGCAGATTTTCTTCATGCAATCGATGAGGTTGCAGTAGGTGCAGGCAGTGAGAATAAAAAGCTGTAAATCGATGTTCTCATTGTTCTGTTCACAAGAGTAAGACAGGAAGGGTGACTCATAAAAATCATTTCTATTCTTGCTGTGGAGACATTCAAAAACAAGAGAAGAAAAGAACGCTAATAAATGGTGCGCCTGTGAGTACAGAACCTTACAGCGCAATGGGAACTAGGTCTAGATGTACTGCAGCTGGCATTAGCCCCAGAGCAAAGCTGCAAGAAACCTGGCAGGACAGCAGCAATCTCTCCTACAAGCCTTAACAAACCTCAAATATTTAAAACATTCTCTTACAAGGATATATTTCAGAACGGAACACCGCATGCTTCAGAGCCTTGGCTCTCAAGGGGGGTGGTGAAGATAGTCACAAAAGCAGGCATGTACCAGACCCTTCCTTTTATCCTACTCACTTGTAGCGAATGACTTTATCAGGCCTGAAGGCAAAGATGGAAATCAATGGGAGGAGACACTTGCTACACACACTGAAAACAGACTCAGATTTTCATAGCACACAACAAATACTTAAGATCAAAGAGAAAAATGTAGGAGTGTCAGGTAGCTTTGTCAAAGTGTTGGGTAGCTGAGCTCATTGCTTGCAACACTGGACGATATAAAATCAATCCCTCTAAGGCAGTGGTTCCCAACCCTTAGGAGCCTGTGGACCATTGAGGCAGAAATTGGAATCGTTGTGGACCATATGCAACCCCCTCCCACAACATACAATTAAATTTGTAATAATTAGACAAGATCATTTGAGATTTATTACTTATAGAAAAGATTGGTGGGTTGCTATTTTTGTTGCCAGCTGTGACTGTGGGCAGTGTGTACTTCATCCTCTCTGGTGGTCCATGGGGTAGTGTGTCCTGAACAAGTGCTCCCCCACAGACTACCAGAGAGGGTAGAGAATGGACTGTGACCTGGAAGATAAAGTCTTATGTCATCAAAGAAATTGATAATTGCACTATTTTTCAACATGACTGAATGTTTAAATGGAAGTGTTTTTAACTTTGATAGTATGAATTAACTTCAAGGAACTTGTCACTTTATGGGTGCAATCCTGACGAGTCCTTGGGCCGGCGCAAGTCCCTTGTGCTGGCCCAGGAAGGTTGCAAACGCGCTGTAAGGCACATTTGCATCTCCTTGTGAGTTGGCTGAGCAGTGGAGAGGTAAGCGGAGAGGACTGCCGAGCAGCTGAGAGGAAAGTGGGGGTGTGGGAGGAAGCGGGGAGGAGGTGTTCCAGGGAGGGGGAAGGCAGGGAGGGAGGGAGGCAGGACCAGTGGAGCGATGCTCCACTGGATCCAAAGCCTCTGTGATGGGCTCACCACCCAACACAGCGGCACTTGATTCACTGCTGACCTTTTTGTTGTTGGTGAATCGAGTAGCCTCATTGCAGGCTCATTGCAAAAGTCCCCTTCTCCTGAGGAGCTGCTGGTGGCTGCCCAAAGTTTGTAGGATGCGGCGGCAGCCATTTTCAGCACCACTGCAGCCGCACACCCCGGGCAGCTCAGGATTGAGTTGTATGTTGCCTTAAAAGAACCAGTGACAAATAAAAACAAGAAAAGAAGCATCTCCAGTTTTCTCAGGCCCTACAATACAAAGTCTGATTCACTCTAAATGTGAACTTACGCTAGTGATTCACACAAATGGTGTGTCAGGAACTGCTAGTGAGCTTCAAGACCCTGCATGGTGCTAAGCTGCCAACAGCAGGTGTGCTGGGGATAAAACCACACAAGACAGTCTGAAGAGCAATGCCCTGGTGTGGGATGAAAAGTGAGGCCCTGAGCGAAGGAAAACACTGCTCTGGTGGGTTGCCTTATTAAAATGTCTGGGAAGTACTAAGGGACTGTTTCTGAAAATGCTATTTGAACTGATTTCTGTGAGAGTGCTTTAACAGTGTGTGGATGGAGAAAAAGTTGAATTTGTAATGAAAAGCTTTATCATAACTTTAACTATGGAGAAATGTAGGGCTTTCCAAAAGAGGTGGTTTCGATCCAAATTCTATTTGCCTTTCAACCTGCTAATTGTGTTTCAAGTAGTTCTATGTAATGCCAGGAGCAGTAATAAATTTAAACTAAATGATGATAATAATACAGGCTTAGTTTTGTGGGGTCTCCATCTCTGGTGGGTGGCAACTAAATATACAATCATCTGAAGTGCCAGCAGCCACTTAGCTGTTTGAGTTTGAATCAATGTGTAGTTTGAGTTGGCATTCAAATGGGTCTAAAAATGGCTAGGGTGGGGCACAAGAACACAGAGCTGCCTTATTCCTGTGGGAAGGCTATTTTTTTTGTTTCACCCCTTTGCTTAACTGGCGAGTTTTCCTTTCACGTATTAAAATAGGATCAAGGGCACACACCCACCTCCATCCCTTTGAAACTCTTGAGCATGTGTGGTCCTTCTGAGAGCATGGCTTTTCAGTTAAAAATGGAATCTAAAACTATCACTGGGGTCACCTCCCAAACTTTCCAAAGATAGTGGAAAAGCCTATTAATTAACAGTTCAATTCACCACAATTCCCTGTGCAGTGATGCAGCAGACCAACTGAATCCCACAGGGGAGTTTCAACCTTGGAAAGCTTCCTCAGGGAAAGGGAACATTTACCCTGGGGTAGGGCCCCTGCAGGTCTGGTTACTCAACTCAAACCTGTGCCAGCTATATTGCTGGCACAAGTTCATTCTGACCTGGGAAGGCAGATCAGGGTGACTGCATGGACTTGGGAAGGCTGCCACTGAACCTGCCCCTTTGGGTTTGGTGAAGGCATGATCTGCCCTCCTCCCCACCCTCTTCGCTACCCCATTCTGCCCACCCTCCAGCCCCTGCACAGCCAGGCAGTGGCCAGGGTGCACTCTTCAGCAAAGTCGCATTTGTGACTGCTGCAAAGCATGATGCCGGCAGAACGCTTGTTCCACCGGCATAATGTGCCCTTAGGATTGGGCCCTAATAGTGTTTTCTCCCATAATCAAAGCTGTGCCATACAAAGTTCTTAAGAGATAAGATTGTGTTAAATGGATTGAAACAGATGTCAACACCTGTTTTGCCATGCAAATTCATTAATGGGAGATGTGCTATTCCTGTTTTACATAGTTTCTAGTATCACCTACAAGCAACTAGAACTGGTAGTAATAATTACTTACAGCTTCAGGACTGATAAGCAGGGATGCTGAGGTAGGCCTGTAAACATTTAGCATTTTGTCAAATGGTCAAAGTTGATCTTCTAGCTCATCAAAAAACATACAGTACACACTGAATGATGGACTATATTACATTTCCCCTTGAGGACGAATATAGCTTTTCTCTGAATGTCTAAACATATGTTTCATCATTGATTCATAAAAGAAGCCACTAAAATGAGGAGAATCTCAAAGCTCACCTAAAGCTACAACACTGTATTTTGACGCAATTTCAAGGTAGTATTGTTGCCTGTGAAGCACATATGCATAGATGCAGATACACTGTTGTTTCTGTGTTAGTTTTGATGAAATGCTAGCATAGAATCCCTGCAAAACAACACCGCTGGTCATGTAAGAGATCAGGTCATGTGAACAGTGTAACTGACTCATGCAAAACCGGGCCTTCTCTTCCAATAACTGGAAAACCTCTGCTTGTACCACCTACATGAGTTGTGGAATTTTTTGTGCTTTCTTTTTTTTCATAAAGCAATATCCAGGTTATGTCTGGAAGTGCAGCCTATGCCTGGTTCTCCAGGTTTTTGATTTTTGTAACATTTTAAATTTTGTAATATTTGTTTGATCCGAGACAATAGAGGGGCAGAATAATTAAATGTGTACACAATGGATAATGACACCTTTGTTGCGAAATACCTTAAATTCTCTGAAAAATTTGGGTCTATTTCCAGCCTGTGTTGTTTTCATGTTTGAGTTTTAAAAATCAGAGAGGCAGATTGATTGCATCGGGCCCAACCCAGGCCATTTGGCTGCCTAAGACTAGGCCAGAGGTGCGGCCCTCAAAGACTAGGAATAGGATAAAGGAAGATGGGAGTTCTCTCTGCTCCTTTTTTCCTGATTGGGGATAGTGGTGGCCCACAAGGCGAGATTGTTGCCCTCCACATGTGTGACTGTAGATCCATGACTCCATCAGGGCCTATTGGAGGGCCAGCCCTGGAATGCATATATTTTACATTTTAAGTGAACGTGAAAGCATGAGAAATGATCCAGAACCTCTATAGAAGTCAAGAGCCTCTTTTTATACACATAAGATGAAACTTTAAAATATAAGAGTGTATCTTCCACAAAGCTCTTAGGCTGTAATTATGCTAGCAGAAACAGTGACTAAGTTGTGATTTATAGAGTGCTCTAGATGGTCTGAGCATAGTAACATCCAATTCTGTTCTAAGGTTTCATTACCCTATTTATCTGGATCTGTGTTTAATCTAATTCAGATTAGTCATATCTGCTTGGGTAGATACCAACCTATACAAAATTAAATTGTTCAGACATTTCTAATCTTTCCTGTTTTGTCTGCCATTCTGACAAGTTTTCCCATAAGTCTCCATACACCTCTGCCACTTTATAGTTCTTAGCAAATATAAGTAAAAATGTCATGCAAGCTCTACCCAAGTGATCCTACTACTTCCATGTTGTTTCTGGATTGCTACTAGAGCAATGTGGACAGATCCACACAGCAGTGGAACTGAGGTTATTCCTGTAATGGAAAAAATGGTTCTATAATTCTTTCCTATTTTAAGCTATATTTAATGGTCTCTAATTCAAGTCTGGAGGTCTGGTTACTGCATTATTTTTTTTGCTGCAACAAAGTCATAATGAAGTCATTTTACCACATCAGTTGGGTGTGGTGAACTTTTCACTGGAATAATGCAACTTTACCTGTTGAGAGTTGGCATTTATTATGCCAGTGCCAACCATTGAGAACCAGATTTTTCCTGATGTGGTCAACATTAGACCTTGCCCATATGATATTCACCACATATAGCTGATGTGGCAATCATCAAGCAACAAGAGAAGAACGAGACTTTAGACTGTATATGTGGATGTTTATTTATAAACCATTCTAAGCAGCATGGTCAATCTTTGCACAAATTACCCTGCATGCCTACCGCTGTAGTAGCTTTCTGGAATGTTTCTACTTAAGGCTTTTCAAGTTAACACTAAGATTGCACAGGTAGGAAGATGGAAACACAAAGGAGTTGGCAAAAGAAATGTAAGAAGAAATGTGGCAAAAGAAATGTAAGAAGGTGATACGGGAGGCCAAGTGAGACTATGAGGAACGCATGGCCAGCAACATTAAGGGGAATAATAAAAGCTTCTTCAAATATGTTAGAAGCAGGAAACCTGCCAGAGAAGCGGTTGGCCCTCTGGATGGTGAGGGAGGGAAAGGGGAGATAAAAGGAGACTTGGAGATGGCAGAGAAATTAAATGAGTTCTTTGCATCTGTCTTCACGGCAGAAGACCTCGGGCAGATACCACTGCCCGAACGGCCCCTCCTGACCAAGGAGTTAAGTCAGATAGAGGTTAAAAGAGAAGATGTTTCAGACCTCATTGATAAATTAAAGATGAATAAGTCACTGGGCCCTGATGGCATCCACCCAAGAGTTATTAAGGAATTGAAGAATGAAGTTGCAGATCTCTTGACTAAGGTATGCAATGTCAGTAAGTGTAAAGTCATGCACATTGGGGCAAAAAATCAAAACTTTAGATATAGGCTGATGGGTTCTGAGCTGTCTGTGACAGATCAGGAGAGAGATCTTGGGGTGGTGGTGGACAGGTCAATGAAAGTATCGACCCAATGTGCGGTGGCAGTGAAGAAGGCCAATTCTATGCTTGGGATCATTAGGAAGGGTATTGAGAACAAAACAGCTAGTATTATAATGCCGTTGTACAAATCTATGGTAAGGCCACACCTGGAGTATTGTGTCCAGTTCTGGTCGCCGCATCTCAAAAAAGACATAGTGGAAATGGAAAAGGTGCAAAAGAGAGCAACTAAGATGATTACGGGGCTGGGGCACCTTCCTTATGAGGAAAGGCTACGGTGTTTGGGCCTCTTCAGCCTAGAAAAGAGATGCCTGAGGGGGGGACATGATTGAGACATACAAAATTATGCAGGGGATGGACAGAGTGGATAGGGAGATGCTCTTTACACTCTCACATAATACCAGAACCAGGGGACATCCACTAAAATTGAGTGTTGGGCGGGTTAGGACAGACAAAAGAAAATATTTCTTTACTCAGCGTGTGGTTGGTCTGTGGAACTCCTTGCCACAGGATGTGGTGCTGGCGTCTAGCCTAGACGCCTTTAAAAGGGGATTGGACAAGTTTCTGGAGGAAAAATCCATTACGGGGTACAAGCCATGATGTGTATGCGCAACCTCCTGATTTTAGAAATGGGTTATGTCAGAATGCCAGATGCAAGGGAGGGCACCAGGATGAGGTCTCTTGTTATCTGGTGTGCTCCCTGGGGCATTTGGTGGGCCGCTGTGAGATACAGGAAGCTGGACTAGATGGGCCTATGGCCTGATCCAGTGGGGCTGTTCTTATGAGTTGGAATGAAGCTCATAAGTAACAGAGAGGGTAACATGAAGGCTGCAATCTTCAGCCTTATTGAGAAGTAAATTCCACTGAACTAGGCCAAAATTTCCACTGTGGCCTAGTCTACATTACAGAATGAGATAGCAGGTAGGGTGCTGATGTGGTAGAATGGACGATCACTTTAGACTGCGAGTTGGTGAGCATACTTTTGAATCCTCTGTGATTACCACACACATACACTCACAAACCTAAGAACATAAGAAAAGTCTTTCCAAAGGCACATCTAGTTCTGATTCCTGTTTCCCATAGAGGCAGTTTCCCAGCTGCCTCTGGGAAAACCTACAAGCAGGAGAAAAGGGCATACATCTCTTCCTTTGCTGAAACTGGTATTCAGAGGCATCCTGGTACATAGTCATCATTACTATTAGCCATTGACAGACCTGTCCTTACAAATTTGTCCATTCCCCTTTTAAAGTCAACTTGGCTTAGTGGCTATTGCCACATCTTGTGGCAAATACTTCCACAGGCTAGTGATGTGCTATGTGAGGAAGTATCTCCTTTTCTCTGTCCTAAATCTCTTGACACTTGGATGACCCATATGGCCCAGTCTGATTTGCAAGATATGACAGTGGTTTTTCTGATCTACCATTGTATATTGCCAGCAGGCTTGCTGGCACTCCACATAGTTGCCACCAGCGCAAAGGCTGAGAGACCACATGTGGGTGACAGCAGCCTGCAGAACCTCCATTGCCATCTGTAAATTGGCGGTGGGAGTGGATTGAGGATTGGGCTGGGGAGGGGTGGATCTTGGCAGCAGCCAAATATTTGTTCAAACCAAATATTATCCTACCTTCTGGATCTGCCTCCATTGGCTCTTCAGATTTATGCCAGCAAAAGATCTGGCACAGGTCTGAGGAGATCCAGTGGGGACCAGCCTATGGAGAGATAAGTAAAAATTTTATTTATTTACCTCTCCTGGGCTGCCTGGTCACCAGCTGGCCTACAGCATGCAGCACACACTGCATCAGTATCACAGCATGCTCTGAACCAGCCTGGGATAGGATTGGCCCATTAGTTTTCGTATTGTGAAAGAAGAGGAAAAACTTGAAGTTTTTCAAGGCACTCTACTAAAATACAGAAGTAGATGAGGGAGACTGAAAATTAGGGAGTGTAATAACAAAGGGAAGGGTTGGCAATCTACTTTAAAAAAAAAAGAAGATAAAAAGAGGTTATTGGTGCATCATCAGCTTAGATTCCAATCCTATGCATAGTTATCTGAGATTAAGTCCTATAGACAGAGCCAGATTTGTGAACATGCATAGTACTGGAATGTATGCAATAAAAAGAGACAATGGCAGATTGGGTCACAGTACCAAAACTCTAAAAGGTGAGTGAAGGAGAGATTAAAAACTCAGCATGTGGGGTCAGCTGCATCAAGCCTTTGCTTCTTTGCTCATCAACAAACACACATGAGGGCAGTGCAGAGTACAGTTTCTTTCAAAACAACACCCCCTGAACCTGAATTGAAAAGGACACTACTTATGTGGAAGATCGGATTGCAAATCTGATTGCAGGTTCAGGGGCCAAGTTTATACTCCCTCTTCCAAGACACACAAAGCACAATGGCCACATAAATCTCATTGGTGAAAGAAACTTTTTAAAAAGCCAGCGAAAGGGTGGGGGGCGGAAGAACCCTGCCTCTATGTATCTTAGAAGTTTGTAGTTGCCAGATCTCTTTTGGGGACGACAGTATCTACTTGGAATATCTTTCATACAGTCTTTAGCTGGGTGGAGGGGGGAGGGGGAGAAGCTTTTGCAAGCTTTTATCAGACGACTTTAATTACTAGACCCAGATATCATATTTGGTGATTTTGTGCTGATCCTTCAGTTTGATGGATCAGTTACAGTTCACTGTAAGTTCCAACTGTATTTCCACGCATTGTGTTAAGGTCTGACTCAAAATCAGTTTTATTTGATAAAAAACAGATGGCCTTAAAAGAAACTTCTTCCCCTTTAGTTGAAAACATTATTCTTTGGAACTGAATGTACCTTACCAAGTTTATAAATGCTGCATCTCCCTGCATGGCATACAACATTACTATATTTTTTCCCTGCTGAGGGACTTGGAGACACTGGGGCTATGACCTTAAAACCTTAGGAGAAATGGAACAGCACATGGTTCTAATTTTATTTTCAACCTTGCCCTTCTGCTGGCATGTATGTTTACAATATGGTTCACCTGTTGACCTTTCACTCACTCTTAAAATATTAGACAACATATTTCAATCCCAATCAGGGCTGTATGTACTAATTAGCTTTTACATGGGTTGTTTTTCTTTACTCAGATTTTGCAACTGCAAGACAATAAGAAGCTATTTACTCCTTCTCCACTGTCCCCCTAACAGCCAGATCTCCATAACTGTTTCCTTTTATAAAGCACATTTACATACTGGCATCAAGTCTGTAAGTCGTCTTGGTATGTCTGAGACTGAAAAGTGAGATATAACTGAAGGAAATAAATGACAAAGAAATGGATTGGTTGCTTTCCAAAGGTTCTCCAATTTAGCTTCTGATCTTAACTTGGACCCCTACCCTTCTTTGCTGACTTTGGGGGTGGAAGATTCAATGAGAGGATGGGAGGCACTAGTTCTTAAACTTGGGGCATCTACTTGAAGTACTTCACACACACACTTCAGCTCAGTTCTCAGCTGCTCCAGGTGTTTGGTTAATACCTGATGGGAGAGAGGGGTTGCACTGGCTGGCCCCACCCCACACCTTGGCACAGTAGGTCAAAAATGAGGATAGTTTCTTTGAAGATACAGCTGTATGCACATAGGGTTAGTATATGTGATCAAGAACCATGCTTTTTCCAAGACTGTCCATACAGATTCTATGCACATACAGTTGTGTGCACAGAGCCCTTTCTATCTTTGGTCTAACACGATGTTTCTCAATCAGTGGCGTTCGTACCACTAGTGGTACTTGAGGTGGTGTCAGGTGGTACAGGCGGGATGCCCAGACCCCTGCTGCCAGGTAGCGAGACCAGTAGTGCAACATGACAAACAGCAGTAGGAGGCTCAGCTTGGTGGGCAGAGCTGCAGCATGCACGTATTCATGCACTCAAAAAAACCTTCCCATCCATCCTGAGCATGGTGCTGGTCACATTGCATCTGGCCTCCCAATCTGGAAGTAACTGGTGAAGACATCTTTGCCAGTTACTTCTGGTGGCACTTTCAATAGGTGGACCATGCAAAGTAGTACGGCAGGGAACAAATGTTGAGAAACACTGGTCTAACACATGACGGTCAAGGACAGGGCCAACTGGGGCAAGGAGGTTAGCAGTCAGGCCAGGAGGTGCAGTCCTCCTCCTCCACAGATTGACTGAACATATGAAGAAGAAGGTAAGAAAGGCTATTATCTCAGTAATCCTTACAACAATTTTTCTTTTCTCCCTTTTTCTTCTTCTCTGTAGTAGGTGCAAATACTCTAAAGCAGCCGTTCTCACACTTTTAGCACCGGAACCCACTTTTTAGAATGAGAATCTGTCAAGACCCACTGGAAGTGATATCATGACTGGAAGTGACATCATCAAGCAGGGAAATTTTTAACACTCCCAGGCTGCAATCCTACCCACACTTACCCAGGTGTAAGTCCCATTTACTATCATTGTTAAAAGAATATACATAGCAGCTTGTTAAAAGTACAGAGCTATAACATTCCCCCAAATGCAGTCATATACCATGGTAGCATCATCACCTATTATATTAAAAATAAAATAGTGAAATGAATGGGGACCCACCTGAAATTGGCTCATGACCCCCCTAGTGGGTCCTGATCCACAGTTTGAGAAAAACTGCTCTAGAGAAAAATGGTAGTTGAAACAAGAAAACATTGCTACTCTGGCATCAGCCAGAAATGATAACTTGATAATAATATAAATGTAATGGAAGAGGCAGTGAAGAAACATCTTGCAGGAGGAAAGAAAATCCTATTTAATCTATTTTCCTAATTGTGAACAGGAGATGCTTCCCCAAGGTCCAAGAATTAAAATGAGATGAAAAATGGACTATATCAAATCATAGGCCACTTCAAGGGAAACCAATGTCACCCTTAAAAGAAATCTGCACTTTTTTTCTTTTTAAAGAGGTGTATGTTGCATGCAGGATGCATAGTCATACTTCCACACACCAAAATTAAATTATAAAATAAAGAGAATTCAATAGGCTCTCTAGGCATGGAGGTGAAGGGAAAACCATATAATTAATTATCATGGGCACTGTTCAATCAGCAGTAAAAACAGTCACACCAACAAAAGCATCTATTATATCTGTCAGAACTTCATGCTTCCATGGGCTTATATCAGCTTTTTCAGCATACAGTTCGAATTATTACAAAAATCTGCTAAATTAATTCAGCCAGAGACCACAGAGAGGCACAAAAAATGAACATGTGTACAACTGGCAAGGACAACACTCCAACACACCTTCCAATTCTTTCAAAATGTGTACACCATCCCAGTCATTCTCCAGAGTCTATGGGGGAAAAGGATGTACTTTGTGGTTTCCAAGGCCCTGCAAGATATACATGCCAGCCACATTTGGGTTTAATCTAGAAGTGAGGAATATGTTCTGTGCAATTGTTAGCAGGTGCAATGTATCTCCTTCCTCTGCTCTCCACTCCTCAACTAAGTGTTCAGGCATCCATACATATCCTCTTGACTTACTAGCCAAGCCTCCTGGCTTACTGGTGCAAGCATCAATCTGTCCCCCAAACCACCCCACTCTAAACACATACATACACTCTTCAAATTGTCTCCCAAACACCACCCAATACCCATCCCGCACACTGCAAACACACACACCAAGCTGCGTCAAAGCACATTCCCAACACACGCACGCACATGGGACTAGTTATTTGTGATTTATGATTTGTTCCAGGGAGAATATACCTAAACTGCTTTTGCACACATGAACAGTGTGCCCCTCCCTTTTCCACTGAGTAAATGCATCCTCACTGCCTTCATATGATGGCAATGTTCCTCCACAAGCCTACACTATAACCTTTTTTTCTCATCCAGAAGCATCATGACGCCCCAGTGTGTGGACCCTGGCCTGTTTCCCCTTAAGGGGTGGGGACAGCCAGGAGGCAGAGAGGAGGCAGCTGAGCGATCCCCAGGATTGCGCCACTCAGGGGGGCTGCAGGGGCTTGGGTACATTTACCAGTCTCCTGCAGTCTCCCGGGGGTGTGGGGAGCCCTGCGCGGCTGTCCGCAGGGCTCCCCGAAGCTTCACAAGTGAAAGTGGCGCAATCACGCTCCTCTTCCGCTAAACTTGTTCCCTGCCCCCCACTGTCTTCCCCCCGCAAAAACTTATTGTGGTTTTCAGACTCCCTGGGAGTTTTAAAACTGCAGCCTTACATTATGGAGTCTCATATTAAAATTCTTTTCCTATTCTGTTTTTCGTTTTTTAGCAATTGCCAAATGTTGTTCAACTCATCATGATGCCTGGCAGTCTTGTACTGTGTCCATAAAACTTATGCCAGCATTGTTGGCTTGATGTCTCAAAGCAATGAAGACATGACACCACCTCTTGCTGCCATCATTTCAGAGATTATGATCCAGAACATGGAATTGCCCAGTGTAAACATGGAGTCTCCCGCTGAGAAATAAAAATGACCAAAGCCATCACCAACAGGGAGACTGCAAGCTGCCAGAACTCATTTATTAGGAGTGCTTCTTCAGGAAGAATAGACAAGATTATCATTTACAAGATAGGGGAGCATGAAACTCCCCCCTATGATGTCCATTTTGTAGCTGATAATTTTATGCTTCCCCACACAAACTGCTTAGAATGAGGTCCATCCACCGTTCCTTTGACAGGAGTCCTTTGATGTGACTTTCCAACATATTCTTTGCCTAGATCTTGGGCATTAGTAGGAAGTAAAAAGGTAGCATGGTGACAGGATAGTCCTTTTTTCAGGGCAGTGAATGCTTTCTATACAATGGAAAAACCTTACGTCGGCAACACATCTTACTCAGAGGCACACAAAAGACACTGTTGGCATCTTATTTAATGAAGCAAGATTAATTATTTTTTTTAAAATGCAACAAGAGATACTAAAACTATAAAATCTGGCAGTGAATGAATGATGAAGATCTTCTGGATAAGCCCACCTTTACTTGTAGACATACAAAGAGGGTGGCTGCCCCGTCCTCATGTTCCAGGCTAATTTTGTCATGGGGTGTGTGTGCGCCAAAAATGTATGGGCCCCAGGTGCCAAATGACCTTGGTATGCCACTGTTACTGTTCCCTTGTATCTAAAATGTTACCCAGAAATTCAGGACCTAGAAAAAGTGACAGTGAAATACTCCTATCCCATCTCCTCTTGTAACTTCTCCTGGGCTTCACAGACACAGTCCTCTCCCATGAATCTCTTACTTTGACTACGGTTACATGCTGGTGCACTTGCATTCTTCAGTTTGGTTGATCTGTTCATGGGAAGTACTCCGCTATAGTTTCACTTGGTTTTGGAAAAGTAATTTCAAAAGTTGCAAAACACAGAGCCTTTTCAAGTATTTGGTTCAAGCTAGGATTGTGCCAAACATATTGTTCCTGCAATATGGTGGCAAGGACTTGTACAAGACAGGCTCTTACTCCACTTTTGCTTATGTTTAAAAATACCAATTGCAGAAATGGGAGATCAAGATTTAACTGGTGTCAAAGTCAGCTTGTCTCCTGGGACAAACAGCATACACTATAGGCCCAATCAAGACTGGGGTCACCACAGCTGGTATTTACAATAATATAGGTGAGCATCGCTTAACAACAGGGATGCGTTCTTTGATCACTGTTGTTAAGTGATGCCATTGTTAAACAACGTCACCTGTTTGAAGCCTCTGTAACTGTGGAGACCACAGCTCCCCTTGCCTCTGCAGGCTTCTCTGAGCCCTGCAAAGGTTGCGCGTGTCTGCCTGCAGCCTCTGCGGGGTTCAGAATGGCTTTTTGCCATAAATTGTCACTTCTGGTTTCCCTCTGGAAACCAGCAGTTGTGTTGTATGTGAGGTCAGTTGCTGATTGGAATGTTACTGAATGACATTCACCTGTACTCCAAAAGACAGAGCTGCACTGGTGCATCTGATGTTTCATGTAGTTTGGCCCACAGATTCTTTCAAGTCAATGGGCCTCAAGGTGAAGTTCAGAATCAGAAATCATTGCTTCTTCAGGCACTGATTAGAGGTCCAAACTTGTGTTGTTATACTGGTATTTACAAGGACACATTATTTACAGAGATGGAGTGGGATATATCTTCCCCATGTATCTGTGTGTGTGTGTGTGTGTGTGTGTGAAATATGATATAATGAATTACATGAAATGTATATTGACAAAGCCAGTATAAGAACAATGAATTGTCACAAAATTGCCTGCTTTGGTTAATCAAACTGAGCAAGTTAGCTGCTCCGTGTATTCATGTAAAATGGCTTTAAAACAATAACTGTACTGAGATTGAGTTACTGCTATCTGATTTAGGAGAAGAATTTGACAAAGCGAGAAAACACTTTCAAATTCTACATGCAACAGATGTTGTTTTGGTCACTTCCAGCTGGCTGTGAAGACAGAATTCCAGGACTGTGGTTTCGTATTAGGTACTAGTGCAGGCTGACTTAATTCCAGGAGAAGTTGTGAGGGGTGGGGGGGGTAGTGTGTGTGCGTGTTTGGAGAGTAAAATCTGGCATGCATTTTAAAGAAATATTACTGTCCTCAATTTTTATTTCCATTACAGTGTTGTCTGTACATAATTGCTTCTTGTTTTCCATTGAAGACTGCCAAACAACAAGCATGCAAGAGTATAGAGTGCAGAAAATTCCGCTCATAGTGCTGCGCTGTGTCAGTAACATTGTGAAATACCAGTTTACTAGACTAATTTTATATCTGCATGGAACTGGAAGGAATTCTCTCTAAGCTAAAACCAGGAAGATGGCCACAAGGGACCTATAAACAGTCTATAAATCCATTCCATGCCCTGTATCTAAATCTAAGCATGAGTTCAATGCAAATTTTGAGCAGAAGTTTCATATATTTCGAAAAGCAGTTTTGAGATGATCAGGAACAGTATTAGGGCCCAATACTATGCGGTGTGCGCCGACTCACCAAAAAGCATGTTTGCGGCCCTCAGCACTGGTGAAACTCTGGTGAAAGCTCAGTGCTGGGCTAGCGTCGGTGGAGCACCGGTGCTCCACTGCTTGGCAGTCACGGGGAGGAAGCATGCTGGGGAGGACTGGGCTGCCCATCATGACTGGTAGCAAAAAATTCCCTGTCACTCTCAGGGCCCAATCCCATTCAACTTTCCAGTGCTGCTGCAGTTTGATAATGGGGCATGTGCCACATCCTGTGCTGGTGGGGGGCAGTCACAAGGACTACCTCAAAGTAAGAGGACTGTTCCTTATCTCAGGGCTGCACTGTGGCAGCATTCAGCCCTCAGTCTTCACCAAATGGCAAAAGAGAACAAAAGAAGGGACAAGACATGCATGTTTGGGTAAGGAATTTCTTCCCTTGGGCACCTTGGGGTGCTCCTATCAAGAAGGTTTTTTCTCTTATCCTTGCCAACTGCACCTCAGTTAGTAGCAGAACTCTTAAAGTTAATCTCAGACAATGAGCAGGACTACATGATTAGGAGTGATACCTTAGGTATTCTCATGTCAACTTTTTAGGTTTTATTCAAACTTAGTTTGCTATCTGTCTAATATTTGGGAGGAGAAAGTAACACCGGTAGAATTTACGCCTGTCAGGCAGCCGCAGACCTCCATAGCCCCGTGCCTGGGGCAAAGCTCCGTGATGGTGCCCCCGTGGGCTATCACCGCCCCCCCGCGCAAATATCTGCCCCCCTACTCACCAGAGGCTCACGGAGCCTCACGCAACCTCCTCCCACACCAGGGAAACCTCTGTGAGGTTCCCCGGCACTATAAACTGTGCTTCCGGCAAACTGGAAGCTCAGTTTCCACCCCCATAAGGAGCCTCAGAGAGGCTTCGGCGGTGTCCTCGCAGCTGGCGTCTGGGGCATTTGCCCCAGGGAAGTCTATGGCAGGCACGCAACTGCTGTCAGGCATACTTCAATGACACAAAAACCCTGCCAAAAAGATTCTTCTCTAAGCCTTGCTTCTGCCTTTTTGGTCATGATGCTTTCTTTACACTGCAAACTAATGCAATTTGTAACTTAAAAACCTGACAACAGACAGAAATTGAACAGGTGAAGCCTTTACACATCACCACCACCTGTTGAATTTCTGCTTATTGTTAGATTTTTAAAAGCTCAGAAGTCCAATCAGAAAAAACATGAAAACTCTATCACAAACAAAGTATTCCTATGTATTTTCCTCACACAGCACAGATGATTCTTGGAGGTTCAGGTGGGAACCAGAAATGAAACTCTGTTTATTAACAGCTACTTAAATTATAATAATCTGGTCTTGTTTATATAGACATAATAGATTTTCACTCAGATACTCTTGAGTGAAAAGTGTTGTATAAATTGAAAGCATTCTGTCAAAAGGAGTTTACTTGTTTTCAAGTACCTTCTAGTTAGCTGTAAATAATAAAATATAATGCTGAATTTTAAAAAAAGCACAAAACCATAAGTTTCTTAAGGATAATCTATTCAAAGGGTTAACTGAACTACTAGTTTACTGTATTAGTCCCACTTGAATTTGACATAAAACTGTTTTCATAGCACAACGGAATACCAGCATATTTGTGGTTGCAGTCACATGTTTTTAACTATATTGGATTTAACCCACAAATGTATTCAGAAAGATATTTCCATTGTTTCAGCCAGCTTTAGAGCGGTTGGATTAAGCAGTGGCATAGCAACTCTGGTGTGTGCTTGCACACACATGTGCATGTGTTAGCGACATTCTTAAAAAGCAAAGAAAATTAGATTCCGTAGACTGTTATAAAGAAATTAATTCCAATCCACAAAATGTTGTTTTAAGATCAGTTACTATACATTGACTATCTGCCAGAAAGGCTGGGGTGGGGGGGGATGTGTGTGTGGGTAAAGGATGGATTCTCTTCTTATTTACACTTGCTAAATTTCTAGAATAATTACACTGTAAGAGAGGATAGATTTGACGCCAGGCATGGCAATTATGGGCGCTACACAGTCCAGTTTGTGGGTGACACATCTGAGGCTATCCCTACATTATTATCCTGGTGAAGCAAGAGGAATGTTTGCTTGAAAATATCAAGTGTCAACAGAAGCCTGGAGGGAGATCTGGGCTTACCTTGATAATGTGACTCTTGGAAGCTTCTTTACCTTGAGTCAGACAGCTCAATTCCTCTAGCACAGTGCTGTCTACTCTGACTATAGAAGCAAGCCACCATCCCAGGCAGTCTTCCTTTCTCAGTCATGTTGCCTAAGAGTTTTGAACTGGAGATGTCTTTAATGCATCTGGTTCCTGATGGATGCATGTAAAGCACGTGCTCTACTGCTCATCCCCCAAAACTTAATTTATTCTGAAGATAACCCTTCCAGTTAAATATGACTTAAAACTAAAATGGCTCTCAAGAATGGAAGACATTTACAATTTTATGTAATCTACTGAAATCCTGTAATAGTTATGTTGTAGTAGTAAAGGAGTTCAGTGTTTTATTAATGTGTGTTTTCACACACCTGAAATGTACCATTACATAACCTACAGGTAAAATATGAATTATTCAGTAGATACTAGAACTGATAAACTTATTTTCAATAAATTGGAGAGAAGGTCTTCCCCATTTTTCATCTTCTTTATACACACAGTGACAAGATACAATGGACGACACAGGGCCTACACCTTTAACAACTGTATAGAAGAGGGAATGTTGGCAGGTGCAGCTCAGCATGAAAGGGTTTAAAAAGCTGCATCTGCCAACATTCCCTTGTCTAGACAATGCTTAAAGGTACAGGCAGTCTGTCCTCCTTTGTATCTGGTCACCCTGCACACACACACACACACACACACACACACACACACACACACACACACACACACACAAATATGTGTGTATTTACACACATGTATGTGTACAAGATCTGCTTGTTCTTGAAGATTTAAAATTAAAAATAAATAGAAAGTTGGGAAGATCTTTTGCTGGGAAGATCTTTCTTCCATTCTTTCTTCCCAGCCATGAAAGCAATTGGGCAAAAGTCTTCTGTTAGTGAGATCAGAGATAGCCAACTGGCAGCTTATCAGTAACATGGCTACTGATATGATTTTGTTCAGCTCCCACAACTTGGTCCCTGCAACCCATTACTGGTGCCCACAGCTGAGAGTAAAAGGAAAGATAATGCATGAGTCACTAAGCTTGGCTTTATGGAAGGTTTTTTGTTAATTGTAATGTTTCAAAGTATTGGCTCAAGGGCCTTGAGAGAGGCAGATGATAAAATGCTCCATAACAACCAGCTTGCTTGTTTATCCAGTCAAATGGATATCCAGTCAAATTTCAAATGGCCCCAACTTTTGGGGCATGTGCCTCACTGTCTCAACACACAACCTATCAGTCACTATGGTGAAATGACTTCTATTCATTTGGGGTTGATTGCTAGGGGATGCCGCACAAACTCAGGGCAATCCAGAGGTGTCCCACAACAACATTACCTGGCAGAGTGAGCCTATTCTGAGCTTTTCATTTTCTTTAAGACGCCTTCCTCATATACCTTTATCAGATAGAAAATGTTCAGACTGGAAATGAAATGCAAAGGGTACAAATAATACATGCCAGAAGCTTTGAAAACAGTGGTTCCCAAAACCCTACAGGGGAGTTGGGAACCAAGTAAGTGTTTGGATGGGCGGGAAGGGGGCAGGGAGAGGGGCAGTGACAGCGCCACAGTGATCACAGCTCTGTCGTTACCAAGGGGCTTGTTTTGTACCTGAGGGATAAAGCTGACCTCCTGCAAGCTCCTGGAGGCTCTCAGCCCACTCTGATGTCCTCTGTGGCTGTGTAAACAACCCTTATCTCCAATCAGCAGTTACTTCCAGTTTTCACACAAAAACGGCTGCTGATCAGAGATAAAGATACAGCTGGGGAGGACACTGGAAGGGGCTGTGAGCCTCCAGGAGACTGCAAGAGGCCAGCTCTGCCTTCAGGTAAAAGACAAGTTCCTTGATAGTGATGGAGCTGTGATTGCTGCAGCACCATTGATGCCATCAGAGCAGGACCACTCCTCTTAAGGGGGAATGCCCCGATTCCAGTTCCCGTGGTGTGTCGTGACCCACTTTGGGAACTGCTGTTCTAAAACTCTTAGTTCAGTAATTTGCCACAGACTGGGAGCACAAGTAATGTCACAGAGGAGGGAAGACTCGCTCAGTCACATTGACTACACTTAACTCAGGCTAGTTCCTGTCAGTCATGCAAATCAGCTGGGTGTGTGTGTTTGTGTTTGTGTGTGTGTGTGTGTGTGTGTGTGTGTGTGTGTGTGTGTGTGTGTGTGAAGGCCAGTAAAGAGCTAAGCGCTTTATGTCTGTAGAATGCATCAACCAGAAATTCTGAAACAGTTCAGTCAACCCCTTAATTAGAACCATCAAATAATTCTTCTAAAACGTTGGCATTCATAATGCCAAAATTGGCCTCTGATCACTCTAACTTAGAATGATTTCATGCCATGTGTGTTCACTAACCACACAACATGAGGTCAGAGTAGGGAATGACGTTTGCACTGTAAATATTTGCACTAACTTCATCATCTGATTGCTTTCTTGCCACATGCTTGCTATGTGGTTACCAAATATATTACTTGTATAATGTGAAATTGATCCTAGGCAGTCACGTGAAAGTCCAAACCAGTGCTGATTTGCCTATGAAACTGTGGATGGTAATAAATGGAAGTGTCTGGTTCAGCTCAATTACCTTGCAAATTATATTCCATTTGTAATACAGCAATTAAGACTAGATTTTAAACAGTGCTTTTCTGAACAAAGACGGAATGCAAGAACATGTTGTAATTGTAGCTCAATATGTATAAGGCACTTACTGTTCTTTTGTCATATTCATTGCTTTCACTGGATGGCCTTTCTGTTTTTGTTTTTAAATTGATCTAAGCCATAAGAATGTTGATAAATCAGATGGATGATATATAGGAACTTATATAATTTGATGCTTTTGTATGACCATTGTAGATTTGTAAAAGAAAGCATGTTCTTAAAAACATTTGAGCAATCACTGTTGAAATAAACCAACCCTGTTCAAGTGAACCCAGGTTAGGTAAGGTTTGATTTATGGCATAAGAAGGAAAATTAGACAAATCCCCTTTGTCATAAATGACACAAACTAGCAACAACCACTTTCCTCATTTCTGTGTGTCTTGTTTTTTTCCACTGAAGAATTCCACAAAATCCATAGCCCTCTGCTGGCTCCCTGGAGTATTTTGGAAGCTGAAAGGATTTTGAAAAGCCAAAGACAGTCTGCACTGTGCCACATCTAATCTATCTCCTTGACACTGGCATGGAATGAGAGAGTTCTGCTTCCGAAAAATGATAATGTAGAGAACTATAATCAGATCTAGAGGCAGTTCTTAAGAGCATTATGATCTGTGCAAGAATGGCGGAAGGAGAGAGCTGAATGTTTATTTGTAGGTTAGTATGTAAAGGAATGTGCTTGGAAGGCTTAAGGCAGGGGTGTCAAATTCGTTTCATACGGAGGGCCACATGGCATTCTTGATGCCTGCTGAGGGCCGGAAGTGATGTCATTAGGCAAGAAGTGATGTCATTAAATAGGTCATAACCAAAAATAAGCACTTTTTTCACTTAGGAACTCATTAGCTACAAATAACTAAAGAGAAAATATATGAATCTTGATCATATTTCAAGATATGGGAGAGCCCAATCTTTATGTGGGCTGCCCTTTCAGCAGTAACACCTCAGCACTACTCAGCAGCTGAAAGCCTGAGGGCCATATAAAAAGCTTCCCTGGGCTGCATCTGGCCCCCAGGCCTTATGTTTGACACCCCTGGCTTAAGGTATCCTTGATCTGACTCTCCTGTCATAATGACTGCTAAGTTCATTGTTGAAGAAAATATGAAGAATACAGAGGTAAGAAAAAATGAACTGCAAAGCAGAGGCATACTTTTCCTGCTTGACATACTGAAGCACAGGATGATTTCAGACTTTTCATTAAAGCAGTTAGATCTGCAGTTTTAAACCTTTAGGCAACAGGCAGTGTGCTGCTATTTATCTTTTGATTTCTTGCAAGGAATCCGCACTAGACTTCCAGTTAAATAATTTTCCCTGTACTACCAGTACAGGAAATTAACTATAAATGAGCAATAAAAACAAATCATTGCATTACAACGTTCCACAGATATTACTTTCAAATTTTGGAACGTTTAGGAAAGGAAATATAGATCAAAAATTCACCTTACAATATATTAACAAACTGATCCATTAACATCTTTCCTGTTTTAATGAACACTAAGCAGAAGTCATTTGTCACTTAATTCATCAGGGTAATTTTGGTTGGAATGATCTACTGGTTAGCTGCAATGGACTACTCCAGTTATACTTACTGAGAGACAAATTTTGTTTATAAAAATATTGCTTAGTGACACATATATAGCATAATAAGGAAAAGCAGGCCGAAATTTCTCCTGTGGCAAAAGGTGAATTCATCTGAAAGTATGAATTCCTGATCAGTCAAAATTGTGGCGTCTAGCCACATTTTTAATTTACTAAAGACAGAATAACCAAGTATCACCTTTGCCCTCTATGCTTTAAAAAAAAAATTGCTGAATTTGCCAAAGCTAAGACCTTAGTGACAACCAAGTTCTTTGATATGGTCAGAGGAGAGATATGAGGCTGTATATTGTGAATAAGGAAGATAGAGATTGTCCTCAACTCAACATCCTCACAGATGTTAGTATTTCCACATACTATTTTCACATATAAATCACTACTGTGTTCTCTTTTTCTGCATTCTTGCACAACAATAAATCCTCTTCAAAGTAATAAAAATAGTATTTGCAAATAGTTCTCTTACATTCATTACCAGAGACTGACAACTAGGATGGACTGTTGCCTAACCTACCAACTAGGGTCCTCCCAAGGCCTCTCATCTGCATCACTGCTGCCATGGTGCCATACGGACATCTGCCGGCAACTTGGTAGAGATAACAAAGCAAGCCATGTGGATAGTTCTTAGGCAAGGGGGGAAGGAAAGGATGCTGCTTACTTTTATAGAAGGAAAGGAGTGTGTTTGGGGATAAACATACATGCCACTTTGTGATTGCATAATTCTATGGAGAACTCGTGCAAGGAAAGCGCCTTACAGGTAGACCACAGCTGCGATACAAGGACATCTGCAAGAGGGATCTGAAGGCCTTCGGAGTGGACCTCAACAGGTGGGAAACCCTGGCCTCTGAGCGGCCCGCTTGGAGGCAGGCTGTGCAGCATGGCCTTTCCCAGTTTGAAGAGACACTTGGCCAACAGTCTGAGGCAAAGAGGGAAGGCCCATAGCCAGGGAGACAGACCAGGGACAGACTGTACTTGCTCCTGGTGTGGAAGGGATTGTCACTCCCAAATTGGCCTTTTCAGCCACACTAGATGCTGTTCCGGAACCACCATTCAGAGCGCGATACCATAGTCTTTTGAGACTGAAGGTTGCCAACAGCTAATTCTAGCACAGAGAGGCTACTTAGGACGCAATCCTAACCAACTTTCCAGCAATCCTAACCAACTTTCCAGCACATTAAAACACAGCTCTGATGTAAGGAAACAAACACTTCCTAACCTTGAGGGGGCCTCCGTGACTGCCACCCAACTGCAGGATGCAGCACACGCCACATAGCCACAGCTACATCAGTGCTGGAAAGATGATTAGGATTTGGGCCTAAGTGTTTTAAGCTGCTGAAGAAATTTACTTAGGGCGCAATCCTAATTTCCAGCACTGACATAAGGGCAATGCAGCTCTGATGTAAGGGAACAAACATTTCCTTACTTTTAGGAGGCCCCCATGAGTGACACCCAACTGCAGGATGCAGCACATGTCCCATTTGCACCGCTATGCCAGTGCTGGAAAGCACTGACATAAGTGGTTAGGATTGCGCCCTAAGTGGGTATATGTTGAGAGAGTTTTATAGCTCATTCAACCCCTTTATACCTCTACTATGGGTAGGTCTTACTCTGTGAAATGGGAACTCCTTGTAAGTATGCACTTTGTAAGTACATACATAACAGACTACAGACTATTCCTACAGCAGATACCATCAGCCAGCTTCTCTGCCATCAAAATTCTCTGACCACATTAAATGTTACACTCATTAACAAAATTTACACTGTTCTCTCAAAGGAATATTTTAAGAGAAAATACTATTGAATTTACAGTTGCTCACAGAGAGAGAGAGAGAGAGAGAGAGAGAGAGAGAGAGAGAGAAGCCCCAGTAACTTCATACAATCAGAGTTTGTTCAATTAGAATTCCAATACTATCAGCAGCATTTCTTAGAGCGTGCTTCAGTCAGAATGTTACTCAACAAATATGTTTTGCTAACAAGCTCTGCTTCTACTGTTTTAATTTGCACACCCTTAAAATGAAACTTTAGCTCTTTATTTTGTCAGATGTAGAGAAAATTGGGAGGCTGTGGCCATTGTTCTGAAGCTGAGCTTGTTAGCGAAACAAAGGCCTATTTTTTTCCCAGTCAGTACTGTTTGTGCATTTACCCCATGACATCTACTTGGAGTCATTCCCAGAAGAAAAAAAAAGACCAAACGCACTCTTAGTATTTGCTTACTACAGCATAAAAGCAGTTCTTAGTTACCAGATCTTTTTGGCAGCCTTTATTTAGACCGTGACATCAAAGTGTATAATATTCTCATGAGAATGAAAAACAACAGATAAACACACACACTGTACCATTCTGTTGTTTTTAAGAATTAGAATATTCCCTCTTGGGCCCAGATCCAAATCTCACTGCAGTCAATGAAAAGCCCATTAAAGTCAATAAAAATTCTATTAATTAACTTCCAAGGAATTTGGATTGGGTCTTTTGATGACCTGCCTTCTGGAAAATGTCCTTAGACCTGCTCTGGTAATTTTGGGGTGGAGAGTATAAAAGTCTAAGGGCCCAATCCTATTAAACTTTTCAGTGCTGATGCAGCCTCAATGCAACCCCAAGGTAAGGGGACGAACATTCCCTTACCTTGACAAGGCCTTCATAACTGCCCCCTTGCAGACCTCTCCCTTTTAAAAAAACAACTGGCTCCTCCTGACAGAGGAGGGGTGCCCAGAATCGTAGCTGGAGAGGCAGTGATTCAGCGCCAGACTTGGCCGCCCCACTCCCCTCTTCCTTTATAGGAGGAGAAAAGCAGTTGCCCTAGAGCATCACCGTACCAGGAGTCGCAACTCCCACACGCAGATGCTCTAGGGCTCTGCCTTCCTCTCCTCTGATAAAGGAGGGGAGAGGTGTGGCCTGGTGACAGAACACCAGGAGCAGCAAAACTCTGAGGGCTGCCCCCCTCTCCTCCCCTTCAAGGGGAGATGAGGAAGGCAGTGCTCAGAGCAGCAGGGAACCACGCCAAGAGTAGTTGTGCTCCTGAAGCCACTCTGGCCGCAGTTCCCAGCTGTGACTGAGGGCTGCCCCTGCTCTCCTCCCCTTTAACGCAAGAGGAGGGGGTGGACCTTAGGGTGGCAGGAAGCAGCGCACATCCTCCGATTTAGGAGGAGATGCGCGCTGCTTCTCTGATTCAGAGGAGCATTCCAGGCTGCTTCTGAGGGGCGCAAAAAGCTCCCTTGGAGCACTCTGGGGTTGCTCAGAAGCAGCGCCCAGGAGGCGAGCACCACCCGCCTCCTGGTAGCAAAGCTTGCCTGTCCAGGGTGCCACTTCCAGAAGCCCCAAAGTGCACAGAGGGAGCCTTTTGTGCCCCTCAGAAGCAGCACAGAAGGTTCCTCGGATCCTTCCTTCCCCCTTTTTTCAAAGGAGGAACAGAGGAGGCAGCTGCGCAAAAACAATTTTGGTGTCCATGACATCACAGCAATAACTTCTGCATCAGGGGTGGGGGTGGGGCACAAATGCAGAGGTGGTGCCGGGAAGCCTAGGTCTGCCTCTGGCAGAAGTTGCCCAGTTTTTCACACAATTATAAACCCATCACTAGTAGTGAACTGCCACAAGTTAAACAAAGCAAAACAAAACTTGCTACCTCAATCCCAGGTTTCATAGGCTCATTTTTCAGTTGGAAGCTCATCTCAGTTTCAGCTCATTTTTCAGTAAGGAAGGATGAGAGAGGCTGCAAGTACACTTTGCAATGAAGAAGCAAAGCACAAGTACTGAATTATTAAAAGAACCAAAACTTTATTAACAAAAGGAGCTGATCTAACGCCCCTTCCCAACTGCAGGTGCAATTTGATGATGATGTCTGGGGAACTCCACTCTGAACCCAAAGCTGTTCAGATTCTGGCCTGGCCAAGCCATAAGAACATAAAAGGTGTCCTGCTGGATCAGAACAAAGATCCATCTCATCCAACATCCTGTTTCCAACAGTAGTCAGTCAGATGCTTCCAGTACAACCTGGGCCTGAAGTCAATAGCCCTCCCTTGCTCTCCAGAACATGGTGTTCAATGTAATACTACCTTTGGTTCCAAATGTCAAATAGCCAAAGATAGGTTCATCCTGCATATATTGTTTACTCCTCTTTAAAAGAGTATAGGATACAGACCATCACTACCTCTTATGAAATTATATTCATGTATTAATTATGCATTTTGTGAAACACTTTCTTTTATCTATCTGAAATCTAGTGTTGATCATTTTCAATGGATAAACCCACATTTCACTGAAGTCATATACACCCCTTATCAGTCCTGGAAATTCAACAAGCAGGTCCTGAGGTGTTTTGTGTTGTTCTCAAACTAAGTAGCCCTTAGAATCTAGTCTGTGGAAGATCCCATCACAAGTGAAGTGATATCTATGGGAGGTAGTCCCATTTACTGGACAAGTTTGGACAAGTTTCCGGAGGAAAAATTCATTACAGGTTACAAGCCATGATGTGTATGTGCAACCTCTGGATTTTAGAAATGTGCTATGTCAGAATGTCAGATGCAAGGGAGGGCACCAGGATGCAGGTCTCTTGTTATCTGGTGTGCTCCCTGGGGCATTTGGTAGGCCGCTGGGAGATACAGGAAGCTGGACTAGATGGGCCTATGGCCTGATCCAGTGGGGTTGTTCTTATGTACTTATATCACAGCTGAAATAGCACACAGGATTCAGTGGCATAGTACAGTTCAGCAACTAATAATGATTCCTGTCGTTAAGTGTAAGCCTGCCATAGAAAAGGTGATATGTTGTTTCTGTGCTGGAGTACTCCGGGCACAGGAGGGCATTTACTTTAGCTCAATGGAGAGCATTTCCCTTGGCTGTGATGGATGGGCATTATAAAAATACACCCATGAATGAGAAGGTCTGTCCATGTAGAAATGGGGAGGTAGAGACCATCGAACATGTACTATTAGTTCTATGATGAAATTTGATAAAGATTCATCCTTCCTCTGATTAGAAGGCTTTCTGGTCTTTCCGATTTAGATATTTCCAAGGAGGTCCTGATAGGTGCTGTTTTTTGGACTACTTTTATGAGTGCAAGTTATTTTTGCGGTCGCTTGTAAAATCTGCCATGAAATTCTATGCATTGAACAATATTTTTAGTAACCTTCCCTTTCCTTTTTTCTAGTTCTCTTGTAGAATAGTGAAATGCTTGTTGTTGTTTTTTTAACTTTAGGATCATGAATGTATTGTAATGTATAACGTGTATGGAATGTTGTTTTGTGATACATGCTGGCCTATGGCCTTTTTGATAATAAACTAAACTATCAAGAGTTAAATATGAGATTGCGCATGAGAAAGGAGTTTGCTTATAGTTTGGTAAGCTATTTTTTCCCCCAACTGTATTGACCATAATTATACATTCCAGTTTTCTATTTGTGTTTCTACTGAAGGTGTTTTAACTTTTATTCAGTTAAAAAGGTTATTCTTTCTCCATATACTCCATGCATTTATTCTCATCTTGTAAAGTGTTCAGAGAAAAAGTCACACTACGTATAATGTAGAAACACCAAACACCTCAAGCTGTGTTGCTAGTCTTCTTAGAGGTAACTGGAGGAATGTATTTTTACAGACACAGCTGCTTCAGAAAAAAGCACATCTGTAAGTCCAACAAGAGAAATACAAAAATCTTATTTCTAACTAACTATTGATGACACATTATGTAGAGAGAGGATCAGAGGGAGGTACACTGAATCTTTTCCCTTGAGAGTAGGAAAGCAGTTTGCAACATGTGATTTTTCAGTGGCAAACAGCAGAAAGGAAATGATAAAACCTTTGTTCCCACTCTTTTCTACTTTTGATTAAATCCTAAAAATTAAAACTTGATTACCTGCCTAATCCTAGGTGATGGAATGTGCTTTAAGGCATTGTGAAAGCTGATCTGGATGTGTGCGTAGTTGTGCGCTTCTGATCCACTGCCACAGGGGGTACGGAGAAGGCCTACCAGCCTCAGTAAGTGGGGGGGGGGGGTGTTGGAGCTGGAACCTGGTGCAGGCAACTTGTTTTCATCACCTTCTTTTTTGCCTTTTTTTGTAGTTTATTTTTATTGATTGTTTCACTAATTTATATTAATTATTTTTTTGTATTTATTTATTGAGGTGAGTTGCCTTGGTGGTCCTTTGCAGAAACTGAAAAGCAGCATATAAACCTTTAAAACAAATACATACATGGATACAGGCTCTGATGGTGCTTTGAAGTAAAAGAACACCAGAATGATGAAGATGCAAGGAACACACAACTGCATGTAACAGTTAGCATGGCCTTTAGAAAGCACTTTGAAATGTACTCTTACTGCTTTATTATTTTTTTCAAGCTGAAACCTCACTTGGCTTCAGATGTGACATTTGCATCCATGCTCACTGTATCTACATATATTACTATGCATTAGCTTGTGTAGCTCTTGAGATATTAATACAGCAGTTACCACAAAACAAGCTATGTGTTCAGAGTATAAGCTATTGATTTATCTGTAGTGACATGAAGGTAAAAGAAGAATTTTTTGGGAACCCAGACGGTGAATCCAGGGCAATCGTTTATGCTTATGTGTCTACAAGAAAACTGGAAAGAGGCTGCAGTTTTGCTAAAAATTAGCTCACTAGGATGGCAGCCTTATTTATTAACTTTCCGTTGCTGTGAGGAAGGAAGGTGCAAACTCACTCCTTCTCTTTCCAAATCTTTCATGTAGTCAGAAGCTCACCAGTCTGGCATAGATACCAGGAAGTTGGCACAGAACGAGCAAGAATTGCTCAGCTCCCGCCCCTTCTACTTTTCTTGAGCCAAAGCAGGACACAAATAAGAATCAAAAAAAGCTCTTGCTCATGTGAGCAGAGAGGGACAAGAAGGAAGAAATCTGAGTTCATTTCTCTTGCTGTTCCTCTGTATTGATGGTGCAAATTTCCTGGGTCTACATTCTGAGACACCACTTGTGCTATGAAAACCATTTGAGTATGATGACATTCGAAGGGAGAACATTCGAAAGGAGCTGAGGAGGTTAAGCATAGTTATAACTGTGTCTCACTGAAATATGAGAACCAAGGGCCTTTAACATTTCATCAGAAATCTAAACCCTGATACCCAAGAATTGCTTTCATGACCTCTCTGCCTTTTCTTCTCATTTATTTTCTAACCATTGTATAGACTGCTTCCTGTCTGCTCCTATCTCTCTGCTCCTTCTCACAATACTTAAACTCTGTGAATACACTTTAAAAAGCTTTACATATGCAACCCTCCCCCCAACTCATTGTAACTCTCGAACACCCTTGAACTTGGTAAAACTGGTAAACTTATTTTGTGTTTGGTGCACATTTTGATTTCCTCGCTTAAATAAATATTAAGTTTCTGTAGACAGGATGCTGGATTCTATTTGCTGATTTTATCTCTGCACAGCAAAAAGCAAGAGTACACAAGTTTCCCATTTGTAGATATACTTTAGCTACTCCACAGCTCTGTGTACTGATTATGGAAAATGAATTTCCATTGCCACTTGATAACGTACACAATATCTACATTGAATGGCAGGTGTAAGATTTTCTTACACTTTGAAATATCATATACGTGTTTGTGTATACATATACACATGCTTGGGTCTTATTGACTGACCTGCTCACAGAGGTACTGAAAGTGGTAGGATATTTCCATGTCACTCAGTCAAAACAGACGTGATATTAAATGCATGTTTGCTTCCCCATCTCTTTTTGTTTCTTTCCCCTATGTAAATTCACAAGACTTTTCTTTATTCATCAGATGCAAGGTATTTCATTCAGTATTGGGTTCCCTTATGACTCTTCAAGCACAGATCTGCCAGGCGTTAAAATCAGTGGTTCCCAACCTTTAGGAGACTGAGGACCACTGGGACAAAAATGGGACCACATGCAAACAGGGCCTCCAAGAAGAATTTTATCAGGGGGTTACAATGTTTCTTTTGGGCCCCTTCCCAAAGGGGGAGGGGAGGGGGTGAAATAGAGTGGGAGTGGTGACAGGTGGGGAGGAGGTGAAACAGAGGAAAGGTTACAATACCAGGAAGAGTCTTTGGCACCCAGATCTACCTGTCCACACAGTATCGGCAGCTATACACAGTAATACAAAAAACCAAACACACCTCTAAGGGCGCAATCCTAGCTCACTCTCCAGCACTGACATAAGGGCAACGCAGCTCCGAGGTAAGGGAACAAGCATTCCCTTACTTTGAGGAGGCCTCCGTGAGTGACACGCAATTGCAGGATGCAGCACACGTCCCATTGGCACAGCTATGCCAGTGCTGGAAAGTGGGTTAGGATTTTGGCCTAAGGGCACAATCCTAAGCAAGTCTACTCAGAAGTAAGTCCTATTGTGTTCAATGGGGCTTACTCCCAGGAAAGTGAGGTTAGGACTGCAGCCCTAGTTTCTAAAATTTCTGAAATATAGAAAACAATTGCACAAAATTAGATCATCATATTTAGGGCACAATCCTAACCCGCGCTGGAGCAGGCAAGCCAGGAGGCTTGCGCTGCATCCAACATGGGATTGCAGCAAGCAGCAGCTCAGCCACGAGCAAGGGGAAGCTCTTCCCCTTACCCGTGGGTAAGGGCTGCGCGCCCCTATGGGGCTCCTTGGACCTGTGCCACCTCCGGAGGTGGCACAAGTTTGAGGAGAGCAGAGCGGCTTGAAGCCACTCTGCTCACCCTGGGGACGGGGGTTGGGATCCAGCATAACTGCCGGGTCCCAGCCCCGCCTCCGGCTCCCCACGCACCGGCCTGCCCCTGGGCCTGCCCCCCGCCCCAGCCCAGTAACGCCCCCTCCTGCCCCTCCCCATGCGCCCCCATACCTACCTTTGCTGCTTATGTCGGCGCGCTTGCGCTGACACAAGCGGCGGCGTGGAGCCGCGGCAGAGGCTTCTCTCTCCGTCCGCGCGTCGGCACATCTGAATGCGCAGACGCAGCTCCCGCCTAAGGAGGCGCAAATGTGCTTTACGGCATGTTTGCGACCTTCCAGGGCCACCTATACCGGCATAATTGCCGGTTAGGATTGCGCCCTTAGACTCACACTAGACTGGAGAGTTTCCTGTGTGAACCAAAACATACTTCTGCAGCCACTACAGTTCCACAGCTGTGACCTTGATACACTCCTTCATTGTAAGCAGATCCACAAGCCAAAAGAGCTACTATAGTAGGCCATTTTCCTCCCAGATTTGACAAGTGATCAGGAGTGTCATGTATGTATTCCTTGGCCTAGCACATATGGTTTGTGGCAGCCGTTTTGCGCAAAGGATCCCATGCAGGCAGTGAGTCTGGGTATGACTGGAAAATATAAGATCCCAGGGAATTTCTGGGGGTCCTCCTTTGGCTTCTGGAGGCCCTTTTTGACCATGGTCCCAGGTACTAATTACCCCCTGTACCCCTCTCCTGGGTCCCACATGTAACCACCACCCCTTCACACAAATACAATTAAATTCGTAATAATTAGAGAAGATTTATTAGATTTATTATTTATAATTAAGATTTGTGGGTTGCTGCTTTTGTTGCTAGCTGCAGGCAGTTCATTCTCTTCCCTCTCTGGTGGTCTATGGGGGAGCATGCTGGAAGTAATCAAAGGCAATCTTTTTTTTCCTGAGACTTCAAGGACCACTTCTCAGGATCTCACAAATCACCTGTGGCCCTCAGACCACAGGTTGGGAACCAGGGAACTAAATTAACAATAAACTGCAGAGGCGATTCAAATGCATATAGAGTTGGTCAAGAAAACAGTGATCCTGGCAGAGGCAAAGCAGCGAAGGTGTGACTGCAGTCAGTGTGGCAGGGAATACAGACAGAGACAGAACTTGCATGAGAATACAGAAAAGCAGAAGCAAACAGAAAAAGTGAGTGGGTTGTGGAGCTTCATAATATTTTACAATGGGTTGGGGTAAGCATGGGGAGGTGGTGGAGAATAAGCAGCTTGAGTAGCATGGTTCCCCCCCATAGGTTCTGTACTTCCTCTAGTCTATATTATTACTCACAAGGTTTAATGCATTTTGTGCATACATGTGCTTTTTCCTTTCTGTTTAATTCGCTTGGTTTCCTACCTATAAAGAGAGTAAGGACTGTCAACAAACCTGCTCATATTATTATTATTATTATTATTATTATTATTATTATTATTATTATTATTATTATTTTTGACAAGCTAATGAAGCTTATTAGTGCAAAGGTTGAGAGGAAACTCCTGAAAATTAGGTAATTGCATAAAAGTAATGTGACAGCCCAATCAATCATAACATAAATGCCTAATCAGGATTATGGATGAACAGAGGAAATTTGAAAGATGGGATATAAATCTTGCAAACAGACAGAAGATTAAGGAGATCTTAGTTTTTCTCTCAATGGTCCTCAACATTCTGATCCAGCAACAAGTTAGAAATTTCTAGGCTAGTTGGAAGTTCCTAGTTAGAAGTTCTTATCATGCAAAGCTACCTCGTAATATGGTACCCTGCAATCATGCCTTGTATCCAATCATTCATACAACTTGGTTTGTGAACTAAGGACACAAAAACACCGTTTGCTTTGATTTATTTGTCAACAGCTGCCAGAAGTTAGCTCAGAGAGGAAAATGCAGTTGCTTTTTGTGACACAAGGACTGTTCCTGTATATGTTCCATGTTTTCATTTGGTGTGGCAAAGAATTCTGTACCATATAACCGCTGACCACAGGAGAGATGCACCTGTAGCAACTCAAAGGTTGGCAAGAAATCTTTTCAAAATCCACATCAATTAACATACCTCCGTGTGACCTGAGGCACCTTTGAGCAGAAAGAAGTGGATATGAAAGTGTGTTTGTTTTACCTTGATGTGCTATGCAATAAGACATTTCATTCCATATTTATTTAAGGATTTTAGTCGTAGGCCAGACCTGGTGGGAGATGAATGAATGTTTTCATAGTACTGTTACTCAAATTGTAGCCTTCTACTTATGGTTGAATGCTCAAAAACACCATGTCTCTTGACCACTCACAGGTGTGGCAGATAGATATTTAATTGCTTCATTTCATGGTGTTTCAATTGATTGCTTCTGTTACATCTCAAACATGAAAAAGTTACTTTTGTCAAGAGACCTGTAATTCATGGGGCACACACATAATTTCTGTAACACAGAGCAAGGCACCAATTGCTACAAAAGCATTTCAAAGATGAAGAACCTGCCAGTTCAAAGATGAAGATAGAAATGGCAGAGTTTAATGGTTCCTTTGAAAGGCACAGTTTTCACAAATATTAACAATTCACTGTTGGAAATAAATGCATAAACAGGACTTGCCTATCCAACAGATAAATGGCATGCTTGCTCTGGTTGCAACAGGCGACCCACTTCCTGAGTGTCCTCATTTCTAATGTTGCCATTAGAGGTTGACAGAGGTAGCCGCGGCTAAACTATAGTTGCCTCAGCAGCCTATTGACAATGAGAAACTAGAAAGCAGAAGGACGGATGTAAAGAGATTGGGGGCACAATCCTAACCAGGTCTACTCATAAGTAAGCCTGGTTTTGTTCAATGGGGCTTATTCTCAGGAAAGTGTGGTTAGGATTGCAGCCTGGGTCTCAGAAAGCAGAACGGAGAGAGCGGAGACAAGCACCTGTAGCCAGAGGTGTATGTTTCCAGTGAGTAAGATAGGATTACAGCCTAAATTTTACGGAACACAATGGGATTACTTCTAAATAAAATAATACTGTTTTCAAACACCTATACATACAGCTGATCCTGAGTGCAAAAAATACATAGATGCACACATTCTGAGCTAGCTAAATTTTCTTTTTTAATACCAAAAACCCAGGCTAAGGTTACATTTGAGAACTGACATGAAGTATTAAAAATAATTAGTATGTTGCATGAATTTCAAGTTCTGGGGCAGGGGAGAAGTAGGGCGAACAAAAGATTTCCTGGTTCAGCTGTTTACACTCAATCAACAAAGTTTTACTTCTTTAAAAATATCAATATGGGTCGTGGCCACTGTATTTCTCCTTCTCCTTCTCCTAAACTCATTGTACAGACTGTGCATGTTTCTTCCAACAGATTCTTAGCCTGAATTTGCATTGCTTTGTATTAAGTGAAGGGCAGCCCAGTCCTATGGAGGCTACTGCCCTGCGGTACAGTGGCACTGAAATGGCCGCTGCTAAACCTGCAGGGGCAAGGAGGCAGCTGGAGGACTCCTCAGGGTAAAGGAACGTCACCTCATGGTGATTCACTTACCCCAGTCAGCAGGCGCAGCTCTAGCACTGGCCTGCTAGTGTAGGCCTTGCTGCTGGTGGCGGCGGCACTGGCCTCTGCATGGCCGCAACGTGCTTTATAGCAAGTTTGAGACCACGTGTGTGTCCGTTCCGCTACGCATAAGATTGGCATAGGATTGGGCTGTAAGTGGGACTCATTGCTGAGGATGCTGAAGGTCAATAGCACGGCTGGGATTGAAAAAGAGAAAGAATCCACTTGCCAACAGAGACCAAGGATGCATAAAAACCAGCCTCTAATAAATTACCATGAGTTAGCAAATTACCGGAGTGTCAGACTGAATATGATATGATTAAAGAACAGGAAGGTTGATTTTTTCACAGTTGATGATTCTATGAATCACTGGTTTCTATTATCGCAATAAAAATGACCTCAAATTGTTCCAATGACCAGGCAATTTTATTTGCTTAGCTATTTATCACCTGAAATACTTTGCTGTCTTCTGATGAATGCACCCACTACTAAGACAAAAACTGCCTATTTCAATATCAAATGTCATTACAGACTGTATTTGGTTGCAGTTACATTATTGAGAATACAGCCTTTTGTATCAGATAACATCCTACACTGATCAGAATAATATTTTCACAAGAGAAAGTCTGAAAAAACAATGTATACTGCTGTGTTCATAAAAAAGTGAGATACATGTGTATTGCACAGTATCAACAGAATCGGTTTCTGGGTTCCATAATATGTTTTTAGATTATCTGTAATGTAATGTATAGATGCAATAATATAGCATTCATTTAATGTGACCAAGGGTGCAATCCTGGAGTCCCTTGCACCGGCCCAGGGACCCATTCCTGGGCGGGCGGGTGGTGAGCAGCCCTAGGGGCGGGCAGGTGGGGAGCGGGAGGCGGGGCTGGGATCCAGCACTTATGCTGGATCCCAACCCCCATTCCCGGGGAGTTTGGAGCAGCTTCAAGCTGCTCCACTCTCCTCAGACTTATGCCACCTCAGGAGGTGGCACAAAGACGCCTTACCCGAAGAAAGGGGAAAAGCTTCCCCTTGCCTCTGGCTGAGCCGCTTTGGGCCTCTATCCTGCGCTGGATACAGTGCAAGCCTCTTGCCTTGCCTGTTCCAGCGCAGGGTAGGATTGCGCCCTTATTTATTTAACTATGGTTGTATGAAAATTGTTGATAAAATGTTACTAACAGAGGAGTCATGATATTCTAAACAGTTCATTCAGTCACCCCCTATCATAAAGGCTTAGGGCAGATATTACAGTGTTATGTAATATGTTATTATTCTTATTATATAGCTATGAAAATGATGGCTGTATACTTTCTTCGTTTAGTGCTTGCCTTCTTTTGCTATAGTGCAGCTGTACTAGAAGTTATTTGTCCCATTAACTGTGAAATACATCAAAAACAGATGCTCCCCACGTACCAAATCCTTTAGTACCGCTAAGTATTCCATAATCTGTCTTTTTCAAGTGCCATAGTAAAAAAAAATAAAAAATTGAGAGTTGTTATTGATCTACCTGAATTACGGATGCCCTGAAAGTTTCCTTTTCAGATTTTAGCTTGTTCTTACCCAAGTCTATTCCTGTTACGCCCTACAGAGAGATGCTCAGCCAAAAATAGCAGTATTAGTGCATAGAAGAAAGTATAAAGCGACAGCTGGCTTATCTAATTCTGCCTTGGTAACTGAGTATCTGTTCTTCCACTCAAGGACCACTTACTGCCCTTTAACCAAAACAGCTGCAGAATACATTAACTGTTACAAGATGAAATACACTACTATTTGATTTAAGATTGAGGAGTGGGGGGGGGAGCAGAAATCCTACTGCAGCAGTTTGGTATTAACTGGCTTTGACATAAATTGCACATGGCACGTACCATCTGGCTTCTTAAAGAAACCAGGCACAGTTTGAGCTGTCCTGGGATACTCCACTTCTTTCCGTGACTGACTATAATAAGAAAAAAGCAGGCTATAGGAACACAGAATTGCTGCAGGTAGCTGTGCCAACCCATTAAATAACAGAGAGGATTGCTTGCTTTAAGAGCACTGTGATATGACCAACAGTCAAAAAACATTATGTACAGTATAGGAAGATAGAGGAAAATGTAAATCACTTGCCTTGATTCAAAATAATAACTGCATTTTCAAAAAAATATATAGAAGAGAAAAGAGAGAATTTCCACTGCAAATATACATTTCCACTGCAAATATACATTTTGTAGGGTTTGTCTTATTAACTTGTATATTTGCAGTGGAAATGTGGAAGAAATATGTCTTTCATTTCTACATCTAGGGTTCAATGCTGTACTAAAGAACACAGAAGTTCTGCTATGGGATCCATTGAGAACAAAATCAGCTGCTCATGTGCCTTTAGACAAGACTTTTTCTAGTTCAAGAAAATCCTTGAAGGCACACTGCGATGGTTTCTACACTTTTGTCTGGTACAATGCATTTTGTTGATATGTACAACTAACAACACATACCCTTTGGTAAACTTTCAAAACCAGAAATATGCCAGAGTATAGTAGCGGTTGCAGTTCAATAAGCAAAATGTCAAAAGTGAAATCTATAACCACTAATGAAATACCTGACAAATGTATTAGGGGTGCTAATCCTATACTCAAATTTGGCCGGCTGGAGACCTTTAGAACTTGATGTAAGTTCTCTGCACCAACAGTTGTGGGAGATATGCCACTCCTGGAAATTTTATGCCACTGTAATATCAGAAACACTGGCACAGTGCTGCACAGGTGCAATTCAACTGGCAGCCTGAGTCAGCCCAATACTGCCAGTCTCAGCTCTGTCAGTGTCTTTGCCCCCCCCAACGCGTGAACCCCTTACCTGGCCCCTTCCTCTGTGCCAGCTCTTGAATTAAAGCAGGAAATGCAGATCACGCTGGCAACGTTCCCAGAGTGCTCTGCATTTTCTGTTTTATTTAAAGAGCACCCATGGCGGAAAGAGCAAGACTGCTCTTTCCTCTATTGGACTCTTTAAACAACAGAGCCAGGTAAGTGATCTGGTCCCCTATCTGGGGCTGGAAGGAGAAGGTGAGAAAACCAGATTGCTGTGTGCTCACGCTTTCCTCTGTGAGGGAAATATGCAACAAGTTATATAGGACATGTCAGGGTCTACTTTTTATTACTTTTACTTTGCTGTTCAAGGTGTGAATACAGGTGTGCAACTCTGTATTCTGCCCCAGAATGCTGTTGTCCATCATTTGCCGGTTATTAACGCACTAAAGAAAGAAAGGTGAAATTGTAGACACAGTAGTGATTTTAATCATTTTTTTAAAATATCTACACAGCTGAGCAACTTAAAAAAAAATAAGGTCAAAGTACAATCTACTCTCTAAATTATTGTGGAGTACTTTGAGTTAATTCAGATAGATATGTTTTTGGAGACTAAGGGGAAAAAGCTCCTCAATACTGGCCCATCATACAACTCAGCTACAATCACACGTCACTTTTGTTAATCTGTATAGCCATATGAAATTTACCAGTGGCTTCCTATGCTCACTGAGTCATGAAAACATGTTAAAAGAGCTAGAAGGAAAACTCATGTGTCGCATGTAAATGTATGGGACACAAGGGATCTTGCTACATTTCAAAAGTTAGCACCACAATACATAATTCACTGGCCCACAATGAAAGCTTTCAAAGTTTCACAGTCACATTTCTTTGTGCTATTCTGAATCTATGAAAGCATCTGATTTATTTCATTAAAATGTCTAGCTTTTTGGTTTTTGGGGTGTGTGTGTTTCATAGATAAGTTGAGATGGCCTGTATCAGAAATGATATGAGTGCAAGTTGATGGACTCCATCACTGTCTTAAACACAGTGTGCAAACACTAGTGTATGTAAGAGATACACAAGTTTGCATTTTGTAATAGAATGGCAAATATTATATTCTCTTCTTTCAAAAGAACATGTGGTATTCTAGCATTCGTTAAAGCAGTGGTTCCCAAATTGTTGGGTCACAAGAGGAATTAATGAGAATGGCCTAGAAATTGGCAGCAACATGATTGGGGTGATCATGCTGCTGCCAGGCAGGGAAGGGTTTTTTAAACTTATCTGGGGGTCACTACGGCTCTCCGGAGCCTGCAACCCCTTCTGCAACTCTCCTGGCAGCTCAAAACTGCTGTAAAAAATGAGGGAGAACCATTTCCGGTATCACGACAAAACAGGAAGCGTTTTTTTCTTTTCTCCAGAGTTTGGAGCTGAAGTTTGGAGCTGCTGGGAGAGCTGCAGAGGGAGTCAAAGGCTCCACAGACCCTCTGGGTCTTGAAATTAAATAGACATATAAGAATGTTGTTGCATTAGTTCAAGTGTGACATGTAATTCTTATGAGGGTTAACGGCCCAGTCTTATCCTCCAATGCAGCAGGGCCTGTGAGGCCCGCATCCTTTGCATGGATTGCCCCTGCTGGAGGTCTCCTTGGGATAAGGGAACATCCATACCCTTGCTCTAGGTAAGACCCAGCATAGGCAATGAGGCAACTCAGAGCTGCGCAAGCTCTGTAGCTGGTGCAAGCCTGCATTGCTCAGTGTCGGTGGATTGGATGTGGGGAGGGGGATAAAATCTGGCATGTGTGGTTGCTGACAGTATCACCTTCAATCAGGATCGGCCCAACCCCTGCCCTTCCCTGCCTCGTATTTCCTCCATGCTGCTCAGTATGGAACTTACCAGCTCCAGAGTAGGCTGGGTTTCCCTCTGTATTTATTGCTTAATTGGTTGTTTATTGATTGTGCTGTTTTATTTTATTTTAACTCTGTAAGCTACTTTGAGCTTTCTTATTCGGAATTGGGAAGGAAGGTTAGCAAATCTTCTAAATAAAATAAAAATGTTGAAGAATCTGCTGCCATTGATATTATCCCTTTATTTCCGCCAAAAGGAAAACGCTGAATGGCGTCTTAATGAGTTCATGTTGAGGTGAGAGCTGAAAGGGAGAACTCCCAGCTCACATCTCAAATGCTTTGTCACAACAAAACACCAGCGTATGTATATGTAAAGCTATTGCAAAGGTAATAGCTGATTTCATTAAGTTATAAACTTGAGACACCTGACAATATAAAAGCTGAAAAGGCACTTTATTGTCAGGTAAGAGTGATATTCATATTAATAACTGATCACAGTTGTCTGGGTCTGCTTTGTTCTTATAAGTATATGGTTTGGCAACAAAGGAGACTGTATCTTTTAGGTTGGTCTTTTACATTGCACTGCTTATCTATACTTCCTTGTTTTTTTCTTTTTTCTTTTGTTTTCTTACTGTTACTCCCACATTACTCTGTATATCCGAGTAGATTGGGGTGACTTAACGGGAATATCAGCTCAATCCTATAGAAATTCTCCTTCCCAATGCAACAAGGCTTGCACTGCATCCCACAGGGGAATTCTGCACTCTGGCAGTCTTCTTGAAGTAAGGGGACATTTCCCCCCTTATCTGGGGAAAGCCCAAGCCATGGCAATGGCCCAAGCCATGGCTCTGACCTGCACCTGCTAAATTGCCAGCACAAGTCCAAGTGGATCTGTGTTGGTGGATCTGGCCTGGCAAGTAGAAAAGGATATGGTGTGCACCACTGCCACCAACTGTGCACCCTTCAGGGATCCGATCCAATCATCTCATCCTCCCCTCCCCATTACAACCCCTCCCTCACCTCTCTGCTGCCTGGAGCAGAGCTTCCCTGCTCCAACACATGTTGAGGTCTGCAGTGGTACCAGTGGAATGGTGCATGCCTTCCCACCTAGTAAAGTGATTTATCGCATGTTTATGACCACCTCCACCAGCTCAAATGCAGTATAGGATTGTACTGATTGTTAAGAAAGGGTACAATTTGATTATTAAAGTATTGATTATTAAAGTATTGAGGACTATTTTGATATAATGCTATAATCACTGTGTAAATAAAATGTTCCTTTTCCCCCCACAGCCTTCAGCATTGAATTTAAGAAATTATAAATAATATGAAGTGACTTGGAGGAAAACACTATTAAAAGAACATTTTTCCTAACTCTTATTTGAATTACCATAAATGAGCACCACAATACATAACAGTAAACACAAAACTATGTCCTACTAGCTGACTGCTTGAAGGGCTACTCTGGAACTTCCTCATTAAGAAAGAGGAATGAACCTAGTAATTTTCCATAACCCGTTTGCTCTAAAACTACCTAAAGCAAGATAATGTGGTCAGCAAGCTGCCTTTATCTCTTAGCTTCCCCTTGGCATTTTAGTTCCACTTCAGATCCCCATTCTTTGAAGATGCTATCTGGCTAGTTAGAAAGAGGCATAAGGACTCTGAATCATGATTATGTATAGTCTATAGCACTTAGCTAAGGAAATGTGCTGCCTGACAGAAACCAAGAGGACCATGACAGGTTCAAGGCATTTCCAACTACAGAGGTTTTCACCCTGCCTAGACAACGTCTTTTTAGAAGTTCCTGAAAATACTTGCACAAATTTTAATTTTAAAAGTACAAAATATGAGCATTTTCTTCTTTGTATCATGGATGATTCAATTCAAATGGTTCACTTTAGTTATAGTGGTGTAAGCAGCAGTTCAGCCACTGAAATGAGTCCCACTCTGGCAAGGGGAGCAGATCAACTGCAGGAGAGATTAGCCTATGATACACGGATATGAAAAGGTGTAGCCTCTGTGCAGACGTAGACTTGCACTTTCAGGTGCCTTTCAGCTCCACAATCTTAGATTGGCTCTCTAGAGTTTACGGCTGTAAATGTTATTTCAGTCTTCTTCCAACCTCCTATGCAGATAAGATCTGTACCATATTAAGGCTGATGGAGTTTGGAGTCCCAGCATCACTGATCAGTGCATCTACCAGTCAGGAAGTCTTTGGCTTGTGACGCAGGACAGATGCCTAATTTAGGGCCTAATCCTATGCTGCCCTGGTGCTGTGCAGTACGGCGGTGCTGAAACAGCCGTCTTTGTATCCTGTGGGGCCAAAGCAACAGCTGGAGGTCTCCTCGGGGTAAAGGAACATCAGTTCCCTTACCTCCACGTGGAGCTCCAGCAGCCCCAATGGGTCTACTTGGAGCTGCACCCACTATTTAGCGGGCGCAGAACTGAGGAGACCCATGTCAGGCTCTGAGGCTTGGGAGAGGGGATAAGATCGAGCTGTTGCACCACCCATCTGGCGGCAGCTGCAACGTTCCTTATGGCATGTTTGCAACGGCCATTGCTCAGGCAGTACATGAGTGAGTGGCACTTCCCAAGGACAGGACTGGGTTGTCCGAAACTTTATCAAAATTAATCTACAATAATTGTTAAGTTACGCATATGTCTTTTAAAATATTTACTGACTCCATTGATTGCACTATTCCAAAAACTACCTAAGTAAAATGACACCATTCTACGTTTGTTCCATCATTTTTCAGTCTTGCCTCAAAAGACAACAGAAACGGAATAGGCTTTCTAATATTTGCATTGGTTTCTTTCCTAAGTAGTAGCAGGGCCTAGGAAAGGGGGGTAAAGGGGGTAATTTATACCCAGGCCCAGGGTCAGAATGGGGGCCCAGGAGCCAAAGGAGGGGGCCCATAAAGTTCCTGGGATCTGACATTTTCCTGTCTCCCCTGAACTCGCTGCCTGTCCATGATGCTCGGGCACAACCATGTGCATGCAGTGTTAACTGCTGCTGCAAGCCATACACACTGGGCTCAGAAATGCACCCATGACCCTCCTGAACACAGTGTCAAATCTGGGTGTCAAAACTGGCTTGCTACGGTGGCTTGTGGATCCCATAACCATGAAAGGGTATACAGAAGCTCAGGGACCCAGGTGCTGCTGCAGAAGTTCATTTTGGTCCATTCTAGTGTGAACCTAAACACAATGATGCTAATTTTCTGCAATTGATTTCTTATATTTCAAAGATTTTAGAGAGACTTGGGAGTGTGTTTGGTTTTCCATATCACTTTATATAGCTGTCAATGCTGCATGATCAGGTAGACCTGGGCTCTGCATCAAGAAGGGCTCCAAAGACTATTGTGGCTGTCAGCAGCCTTCCCCTGCTTTATTTTGCCTCCCCATTGCCCTCCTCCCCCTTTGGGAAGGGACCCAGAAGAAATTTTGTACCCCCTGACAAAAGTGCTCTCATAGGCCCTAAGTAGTAGGAGTCTTCCTCTGACATTTTACATGGAGTAACATCCACTCCAAGTCAACCATTTTCCCATATTAACTTGAAAAGTTCTTCCTGTCTTTGTTTAAGGGATCAGTTTCATTTGGCAGATATTTTAAACATGGCGCAATTGATGCCTTGATATCACTTTCCACGTGTCAGCTGACAGTTCAAATTTTACTGAGGCTGTTTTGGACGCTGCAAAATAAATGCCAACTAAGGAAGAACAAGTAATTGCTTTAGTTGGCGCTACTATTTACAGTGTGAAGTGGGAACCCGCACATGTTGTGCAGCAGATGCATGATTTTTGCTTTGTCCAGGGGGCACTTGCTCCGTTATTGCTTTTTCATGATACCCAAAGCTATCCCTTAAGCAGCATCCTCTTCGGCAAGGAGCTCCCTACTTGTAAAAAGCCCTGCATCGTATTCCACTGCTTTTAAACTGCAGCTTTGATAGCTGCTGCTAATTATATTCTATTTGACCAAATTAAATTCTTTTTGGCTAGTAATCTTTTAAATCTTATCATTAAATGCACTAACACATGTGTCCTGCAGCAGGTTCAAGACATTCCCAAATGTTTCCAACACTTCAGCTAATTTTATCTGATCAGTCACATCTACTTATCCAGCTTCATTTTACCTTAGTATTTTGCAATCTAATGTAAAACACTCCTCAATAAATATTTAACTTAGGGGTACCGTGTCCCATTAAAAATTTTTGCAACACACGGATGTTTTTCTTTTCCTCTACGTCTCTAGGGCTACATAAGAGATTCATCAAGAAAGAGCATGTGCTCCTCTTGCATTCACTGAGAAATTTAAACTTTGGCTGTCTGATTGTTTCTAGATCTAGACCAGCCATTTTCAACCACTGTGCCGTGGCACACTGGTGTGCCGCAGATGGTCTGCAGGTGTGCCGTAGGAATTTGGGGGAAGATCATTTCTTAGTAGGGCCACTGAGGGATGGGAGCCTCTGTGGCCAGTGGGGAGTGTCTTGTCAATTGTCAAAAAACTGATGGTGTGCCTTGACCATTCGAGTGCCTTGCCAGTGTGCCATGAGATGAAAAAGGTTGAAAATCGCTGATCTAGACAGTAATCTAATTAGCTAGATATAATGAATAATTTTTCCATCTGCTGCTGCCAATCCTCCTTTACTGAACAGTATTCTATCATACACAGTTCTGTTCTTCTTGTTACCAGCCACATAAACAACAAGCAGTCTCAGCTCAGATATGCTGCATGCACTCTAATAGGCTGCAGAAATAAAATTTGTGGTTGAAATGCCACACTAATTAAACTGAAAGTAAAAGGTCAAGAGTAAAGCATGGCTCCACCCCATGAAACCCTTAATCACCCCTAAATCCTTTATTAATCATTGTATTATCACAAAGGATTATATCTTGTTTCTCAAGCTGGGGAAAGGGTTTCCAAACTCTCTCACTAAAAAGCTCATTGCTAAATTGGGAGTTCTTTGAGTTTTTCAAATTTCATGGAGCTTTCACTCCTGCAAATGAACTGCTCTATGAAGTGTGAATCAATTAGGAGAGAAACAAAATTCTCCTTGAGCTGAGATTAATGCTAAATCATTTCACAGCATTCTTTTCTACACGCACAGTGGTTTGCAATCTTTATTTTCTTCTTTCTCACAACAAAGAGAGAAGGTTAGCATGGAATACAGCATGGATTTGGGGTGGGACATGAAATGAAACCATCCCGAACTTCTGAACTCCTGAAACCATTCTCTGAACTTCTCTCAGTTTTGCTTCTTCTGTGAATGAAGTGACAGAACCACACTACTAGCATGGAAAGGTAAGGTAATGTAGTCCAAATGTTGGGAGCTGTGCACAATGTGGAAAGGCAAGGGACTGTGGCTAAAGTGGTTGGGTGATGCTCTTTTACCCATTTGGTGCTGTGCTGGAAGAGCTATGTAGCAGATGTGCCCAACATTCCCTTCCCCACACACAATGGGCAAAATTGCAGCCCCCCTCCAAAAAACTGGCAAAAAAGGTGTGGGGGTGGGTCAAATTTACAGCTTGTGAAAAAGACTGTAAAATTATGGACAACATCTCAGTTCAGCCCCAAACAAGAAAGTTACACATGAAACAGTACCTTTCTCAGGGCTACCTCCCTGGTTCTTGACTTAACAGGAATCTTTAAACTACAGATCTCCCCAGGCCATATTATAAGCTGCTTCTGAATTTCTCCCAGTTTCAAAAATTGCCATGTAACTGGTTGTGTGTGTGTGTGATGTTTGAGTAACCTGAGTCCAAAGCCCCCTTGGTCATGCAGAATTAATTTTGCTCTTCTTTTGATGTTTATAGAGGCCTCTTGATAAACTCCAAGAAAAACTCCTTCTGCTACACACCACAGAATTGTACACTACATTTAGAATGTACTCAAAATCAGGATTTGAAGCTTTGATACAAGATAACAATAGGAAGTGCACTGCCCAAGGAGAAGCACTCTATTAGAACAGCAAATGAAAGACATCATATATGCGCCAGGGTGCGCATGCACATTTGTGTGTGTGCTGGGGCTACCAACAGTTAGGCTTTGGACACTACTTCATCTTCTCCAGCCTCTACTGGTAGACTGAGCTCTGTGCTTTTGAAGACATCATTTGAGATGCAGTACCAGCCTGCCTGAGCTTTTAGTCGACTAACAGAAAGGATCAATCCCTGTCTAAAAGATCTTATAAAGCCCTAGCCTCAGAACTTGTTCTTAGAACTTGAGCAACTTTTCTCTCGTGGCAGAAGTCTTTGCACTTGCTTCTAGCCCTCCTTATCTTCTATGGCTGCTTTGGATTCTGGCCCCTGTCTGGTTTTGATGAAGTACCTGCTGCAGACGTCAGCTCTTTTGGTGCCAGAGACTGGCTAAACTACTGAATCTAATGCCTTGTGAAATTTGACTGCCGTAGAATACAGGTTCAGAGAGGCAATTTCATCTCTTTTACCATTAAGAAGAATCTTGTGTGGCTGATATTATGTCATCTGGATTCAGTAAACAATCATAGCTTAGGAGTTCTCCTAGACTCTCAGCTCTCTCTGGAGAACCAGGTGGCAGCAGCTACTAGAAGTGCATTCACCCAGCTTTGGCTTGGTGTGTCAACTGAGACCATACTTGAGCCATTCGGACCTGGCCAGTGATCCACGCTTTAGTTATTTCAAGACTGGACTACCGTAACATGCTAAAACAGTTTGGAAACTGAAAATAGAGCAGAATGCGGCATTGTGGATGGTTACGGGGGCTAGACAATACAATGCTGCTGGACCATTGCTTCAGTAGCTACACTGGCTGCCCATTCGCTTCTGGTTGCAATTCACGGTGCTAGTTCTAACCTTTAAGGCCCTCCATGATTTGGGTCCAGGCTATCTGAAAGACCGCCTCCTTCCATACATTCTAAAGGGCTGTCATATGGAAGAAGGGAATAATTTATTCTCAGTTGTCTCTGAAAGTAGAACTAGAACCAGTGGGTGCAAACTGCAAGAGAGGAGATTTCGATTAGACATCAGGAAAAAATTCCTGACAGTCAGGGCAGTTCGGCAATGGAACAGATTTGCTGAGAGAGGTGGTGGACTCTCCCTCACTAGAGATATTCAAGCAGAGGCTTGACAAGCACCTGTTGGAGATGCTCTAAGAGAATTTCCTGCCTAAGGCAGTGGGTTTGACTAGATGACCGATTGGACCCCTTCCAACTATGTGATTCTATGGTTCCAGCCCACCCTCTTAGGTCATTTGAGGGGGCTCTTCTACAAGTGCTGCCTCTGTCCCAAGTGAGGGGGGTGGCAGCTCACGGGCAAGCTTTCTCTGTAGTGGTTCCACAACTATTGAATTCCCTTTGTGGGGAATCGAGAACTATTCATGGCTTTTTGGTGAGGGTTCATACATTTAGCGTCTGACATTTGGTTGCTGAGATGTTGGTTGCAATATCTGCAGATATAGGCGGCTATCTGTGTTTCTGAAATACTGCTGGGACTTGGCTGCCTCCCTGGACTTATTTGTTCCCCAAACGGCACAATGATATGTGTTAGGTCTTACTTTGTTTTTGTTTTTATGTTTCACTGCTTAATGTTAAAATTAATGTTTTTAATGCTTCTTACCTGATATGATACTCTGTACTTGGTTATGGAGCTTTGTAAGCTGCCTTTGGCATTTGCTTTGGCATAGGAAAGGCGGGATATAAGTTTCTCAAATAAATAAATAATAAATAAATAATCTGCCGGGTCGCCCAACAAATGGAAGGTCATAGAAATAAAGATTTTCTTTTGGAAAAAAAGATATACAGCAAGCTAGATGATGTATGTGCTGGCAAATCCTCATCTTCCAACATAGTAACCAAACTGCACTGGTTCCATGCTCAACATAGCCCACAGATTTGATGGGCATAAACATGCAAGAGAATAGTTCAGGTGGAACCATTTATGCATATACAGGAAGGCCCTGTATCTGTGGATCCCATATCCTTGGATTCAGTTATCTGCGGATTGGGTCTGTGGGCTCCCTCCACCGCATGCTAACCTGTGCCTCCTCCAGAGAGTTCTTAGAGCTCAAAACACATGATTTCCAGTTTCACAGACAAACCAAAAGTGACGTTTTTAATGTCTTATAACGCATGCCTTTAATGCCTTCCTTGGGTTTCATAATGCCTTATAAGACATTTAAAAAGTCACTTCCAGTTTCTCAGTGAAACCAGAAGTGTTTTGGGCTCTAGTGCTCAGTCTGAGTCCAGCAGAGGCTGCGGACAGATGCCTGAGGTCTCTGCTGGGATCAGAGGATCCTCTAGAGGTGAGGGGAGCAAAACTCCCCTTGGCTGTGGAGAGCAGGCACTCACCCATATCCATGGTTGCAAGTAATGGCCGGGGTTCCAAAATGGAATCCCTGAGAGTATGGGGGATAGTAGGTAAGCATTTTCCTCCTTTCAAAATCCCTATCTAGACCAGGTATGAGAAATATGACTTGCTGCAAAAAGAAAATACTTTTGACTACTTCCCTTTCCTTTTCCCCCGACATGTCCTTCCTTCTAGCAATTAAGGAAAAAAAAACCCCAAAACATTCAGTACCTAATAACATAATGTCTCAGATCTCTAACTCTGTTTCATGATGCAGCATAGTTGTATAAACAGCAATTAACCTGAATGAATGGAAGAATGTGAAAAGCCAGACTGAATGTTTTTGATATAAAATTTAAAGTGCTGATGATGCATTCTGAAAAATACTGTTAAAGACTGTTGCCAACAATGTCATCATAAATCAGGCAGATTCTTAGAAACAGCTCTGAAGCTAACCTAGGTGACAACACTGAACAATAGCCTATTGTTCCTGAAAGAGGATTATTTGACACCACTTGACATTGCATCATACCATTTTACCTAGTGTACAATCCAGATTCTAACTTGGTTCTCTTCCCCCCTCCACCCAATTTTTACTGTTTGAGGAAGGCAAAAAATAGCTTCATTATATGAAGAGACGTGCATCAGCACAAAAGCATTGGTCATTCTGTCTACAGTCTAGCATTTCTGATATTTATGTGACACAAAGGTGTCAAGAAACAGTAAAGCAGAGGGAGCATTAGAGAGCAAAATGGGATAGATTTCATCCTCTAGAGGAAACTTGATTGCAACCTATAGACTCTAGCAGTTGTTATGCAAAAGCAATAGAGACAAAAAAGCCAGCTAGATTCAGGCTGAATGGTGCTCTTGTGTAGGATCACATTGGAAGAGACCAAAACACCAACGAATAAAACCCCTCTTCTGTGTGAGATAGGACTATCCACCCACTACACCAACAATAAGCCTATACAATCTGCAAAAGAATAAAAAAGGTAAGCATCTCCGACACATCAAGGATTGGAGTGGATAGCATGAAGCTGGAAACACCAGTTGCAGCAGCTCAATCTAGTTCCACCACAACCATATGAATCCCAAAGAACTTTCCCTCTAAATTTTTCCATAAAGACGACAATCTTACATCCAGCGTCTCCACCAATGGTTCCTATGAAAATTCTTCTTTTTCCAAAATTATTTTGCTGAGCTAAAACTGGTTGGCTTTCAAAACTTAAAAAAAAAAAATTAATTGTTGAAAGCGTTTGTTGTTGTTGTTTTACTTCCTCTCTGTAGACTCCACGTACCAAGCCTGGTTACTTCCTGAATGAATACAGGCCGCTTTTTATATATGAAACGAAACCTAAAATTCCTTGGCACAGTTCCAGATGTTAAATAAAAAGGGCTATGAGCCACCACTAACCTGTTTCCCTGAGCATAGCTACAGCACAATGTCTTCTCTCCCCCATCCCCTTTCACACACACACCTGAAATAATTGATAATATTCCAATGAGCTAAAATTAAGGCATGGTAAACTGACTGGTCAAACAATGACAGCTGTCTTCCCAATTTTCCCCAGTTTTCTTTCAGGACTTTATAAATGCTGATAATGAATCCCTTTCTTCATGGCCCAAATTGGCTTGTTCTTGTGGCTTTTAGTCAATAGTAGCAGAATCTGGCAAGAGATCACTGTGGATGTGATGGAATTCTAAAGTAGCACATCTTCTTCACCATCATTCTTGCAGCTTCTCGTACAATATTTACTGTAGCTAGAGACATCCAACTAGTCAGTATTGGAAAAAGGATGCTGGACTAGATGAACTTTGATTTGATCCAGTTTTTCATATCTTTTGACAATATCTGAATAGGGTAACAGTACGGCCTCCAGTGGCGTAGCTAGTGGGAGGCAGGGGGGCGGTCTGCTCCGGGTGCCAATGTGTAAGATACCACTAGTGACCCAAATAGCTAAAATTACAGTTATTAGGAATAATACCATAATGTAGATACAATTTGATGCATAATTTACAGCAGAAAGCAATGAAACAAACCGGAGTGAAATATCTCCATTCTACCAAAAAAACAGAAAACAAAAATGAAACTGTCTTATGTAACAAAAAGTACAATTTCCTTAACTCAAAACGGACCAATGTTCAAAGAGCCAATGAGATGTTATTATGACACAGCACAGAACCAATAAGGTGCCCAATAAGGCGGGTAGACCTGGGCTCCCATCTCGACTGCCTTCTGGAGCCATCTCTTGCAGGCCGATAGTCCTGAGCTCCTGCCTGGACTTGGAGCCCAGATCTACCTGCTGGGTAAACCTGGGCTCCTGTTCCGACTGGCACATGATTTCACTCTCCATCTTGGTGGTGCCCTGACCTGCTGACAAATTATGTCATATGGGGTGTGACAAAAATTTATGGGCCCCAGGTGTCAAATGGCTTAGCTACGCCACTGATGGCCTCAGTTCACTGGAAGGAAAGCCCAATGATCTACTAAGTCAACCCATGAGAGGCTCTTCAAAAGTTACTTTCCTATTATCATTCTGCCAAGTGTGAAGTGTTAGGTAATGGGAACAGGCAGACACATTCCTTTTCATTCTTATTTTCATGCACCAGAGATGTGATGACTTTTTTTTGTTGTAAATGCATTCCTAGCACCTACTTTTACATGTAAATAAAAGTTGTGTGAAATGCTATACCTGAAGAATCAGTTCACCAATCAAATTTTGAAGTCATATTACTAAAGGAGACTGGCTGTATTTTGTTTTAGTGATGTACCACACTGAAGCAGACCACATTCCAGCATCACATTTAAAGTGTGAATTGATCTCTTGTATAGGAGACCTGAGAGTCATTTCATGATACTTAAAATGAAAATAAGCTTTGCTGTGCTAGTCTATCAGGATTATATGAGACATTACATGGAAACAAAAATTTTGAGAATATGCCTGTATATTAAAAAGAAACAGTTTTCTAGGCACTCAGTTTCCCCCCTGCACATTCACCGTACATATTCAGCTCCACTTCAGATGTAAACAGACTGCACACAAGAATAGTGTGGGCTCAGCTTGATCCTACTTTCATCATGTTTGTCTTAAAAATACTAGACAAAACAGGATTTGTATCATTTAAAAGAATATTGAATCGCCTCAAGATTGCAGGCCTCATCGCTTACTCTAATACCCACAAGAAAACAAACACAAACAACTAGTTCCAAGAATGGTGGCTTATTTAAAAACAAAACAAACCCTGTTTATTTGGCAATTTCCTAACATTTCTACTTCATCCTTGTTTTCAGGACTTGCCTCACAGAGTTTTGGATGCACACTCTAAATACATATTGGATCTTTTTGTGTTTGGGTATAAATGCCACCACAGTTATTATTCTTTTGTTCAGTCATCCTGATTGCAAGAAACACAACACTTCTTACTGAAATAAAAGAATATATGTTAGCATCATCCTGCTGACTGTACAGCAACTGGACCAAGGGTCAGTTTCAAAGTCACTTCCTCATACCTGCATCTTGAAAATGCACGTAGAGGAGGATAGACGGCCAAAGACAGAGGTCTTCATAGTGTTGCATTGTTCAAATCAGTCTGAAATACCTGGTGAACCAGTTGCCTTATGGACACACGTCTTCAGGCACACTTTCTTCATGCTTCTCTCAATATCCATTAAAAAAGCAAACACATACAAAGAAAACTGAGGAATTAGATCTAGGAAGCAAGATTTTAGAACTCTATTCCATTACTGCTACATTATTTTCTCCAGTTGGGGAAGAGAGGACAGGTAGAAGCAATATCTTCTGAAAGGTCAAGTTCCTTCCACTCCAGGCTAGGCCTGTGCTGGAATACAGTACACATGAGGTATGACTTACAACATTAACAGTGTACCTCCTACTATCCTGGTTGCTGCTGTCACCACTATCACACAAACACCAGGACAGGAGATGATCTCTCTTGTGATCACTATGTCCCAGCTGCCTCGTCTGTTATCCCTCCTAAACTTTTATAACTTCCTTCCTCTATCCTTGCATCACAAGATCTTAAGGCATGAATCACAGCCACACAAGAATGTATGGGGGCTGATACCACATGCTCTTGCTTTTGTGGATGAAGTGATAGCTAGAGGCTATGGAAAAAGTAGCCACAGCTTTTGGATGGAGACAAGGGGGAGGAGAAGTCTCATGTAGCACAACATTGATAGTGACAGGCGCAATTTTTCATTTTACTCCCAAAAAGAATTTTAACAAAGGAAAGACTTGGACTGCTGGTATTCAGAAGCATGCCTTTCTCCAATGTGGAGAATTTTACTACAGTTGAAAACAGGAATATTTTAGTATGCAGAATGGAAACAAACATTTTTGAGAAATAAAGCTTAATAAGACAGCTAAATGAAAAGTCAAATCATTTATATTTACAACTTTTATGTAAAAAATATTCAAAATACTGATAAAATTCAGTAAAAGGTAACAGAATAATCTTATTTTTCAGAAAGGCTATCTTAAGATAAAAACAAAAAATCTTCAACGATTTCAACCAGTTGTGAGTTAGTGATGCTTCATTAACGTGCCTATCATCAATCATTAAAAAAATTTCCATGAACCACTAACTGCACAGTCTTGTAATCTGGAGGAGATTCATGGCATTCATACATGGAAGGGCTTCCTCATTCAGTTAAATGGAGAAGATAGCTCTCCAAACGCAAAAATATGTACGCACACACCTTCTTCCTTCAATCCCCAGTGAAGTGAATGGAAAAAATATACACATACAAAAACTCATTGTGTTTATCTGCAGTTACCATAGAGCTTGGAACTGCAGCCCATGACTTTCTGTTTCAGTTTAATTAATCACATTGGAAGACCCATTTGCAGAAGAAAATAAAAATCATAAAGCTTGAAACAGTACCACTTAGGTCACTGATAATTGTCATAAGCTGAAAAATCCTGTTTCACTTACACTTTAAATCCAACAGACTTTTATGAGGCTTTGTAATGTACTTTTAATTGTGTTAACTACAGAAGAACAACACAAATTTTAGCCCACAGAGATAAGAAAACTCAGAGATTAAGGACCTATTAACACAATCAGGTAACAATGTCTTCAATAGATGATGGTGTCTTTCCCTTTGATTGATATTGTCACAGAAGAGACGCTAACCTGACATGGCAAAACCGGAGCACTAGCTGCAGGGCTCTGAACCAGGTCCCATAACTGTGCCTAAACTAAAACTCCAGAGCTTGAGCCAAGCCAAATCTTGAACTAGAGGCCCCAGTGTTGGCGTCCCCAACCCCCCCCCCCATGAACCTTAATCCCCCCTGGTCTGTGGAGGGGGCCATAGTCTGTCTCCCTCAAACACCAGGATCTCTATATTTCATAGTGTCTGCTCACCACTGCAGAAAACACACTAGTGACCCAATCCCAAGAGGCTTGCACTGTATCCAGCACAGGATAAGTACCCAAAGTGGTTCAGCCAGAGGTAAGGGGAAAATCTCTCCCTTATCTCTGGGTAAGCCACTGCAGCCCCTATAGGTCTCCTCGGACTTGTGCCACCTCCTGAGGTGGCACAAGTCTGAGGAGAGCGGAGCTGCTTGAAGTTGTTCCGTGCTGCTTGGGAATGGGGGTTGGGATCCAGCATAACAATAGCCCCACCTCCCACTTCCCCGCCCACCCCTGGGACTGCCCTCCGCCCGCCCTGCCCTCACCCCAGAATCCCTCCTTTCCGCGTCCTCCCTGCCTCCTCCCTATAAACCCCAGACCCGTGTCAGTGGAGCTTGGCCAATGCAACTTACCTGGGGGAAGCTGCCACAGAGGCTGGCGCACCGCTGTGCACTGGTGCAGCTTCTTGCTGAGGAGGCGCAAACATGTTTTACGGCACGTTTGTGATCCTCCTAGGCTGGCATAAGGGACTTGTGCCAGCCTAATGCGCAGTTAGGATTGCACTGTAGGAAAGTTAGCAAAAAGTTTTTTCCCTTTAAATGTCACCATACAGAGCTTACTGGAAAGGGGGAATGGGGCTATGGAAGAACTTAAGAGTTCAGTTTTGCTCCAGCTGCCATCAGAGCAACTTGTCTGCATGGAACTACCTGAGGTCCTGCAGCTCCAACCTGACCCCACCTGCTGATCTTCTCTAACCACTGACATCTCCAAGGGCTTTACTTCATAGTCAGGAGAGAACTAATAGTATCATCATCACATGAATAACATGATTAGGAAAAACTGGGATCCAAGTTTGAACTTCAAATGCAATGAAGAGAAATCAAACTGCACGGAGCTGCAACATTACTTTGTATTTCACTTGAAAAATGTATGCGACAAAATTCTCTGCCCACAAATGCATCCTCTTCCAGCCATCCTCTAGTAGTTTCTATAAGTGAGCTAGAAATGCAGAATCAAAAGCACTTTCCCAGATATCCGTGGGTCTGATTCAATGTGCTGAACATACCACATATGCCAGTGGTTTCATGACTCAGAAATGAACAAGTTAAGCTAGAAGTTCAGCATAGCACGCTTTGAACTCTTCATTGGTAGAAGAGTTCAAACTTCCTATTTGTTCTTTTCCTGTTTGCCTTTATTACCCTTTGGGCAATGGTTGGCTTTGTTTTAATTATCTGGCAGCCCTAGTATGATGCAGACTTCTGCCACCAGAGAGTCACAAGTAATCCAATGAATAACAAAATAAACCAGGACACATGAACAGATATGCGTAGTAGAGGCTATTATAAATCTTATCCAGATTAGATATTCCAAGGTGCTGTGTGTTTGCATACTGAACCATAGACTCCAGTCCTCCTTACCACCAGCATCAGCAGTACGTACACTGGTTCCTCAGCAACCCTGACAGACTGACAGCCCAATCTTATCAGGCTGCTGTGACACATGCCCTGATAGCGCAGCGCACTTTATGGTTGTCACAAAACACAATGTGCCATGAAACACAGCTTGGTGCTGTGCACCAACAGCAGCCACCACAGGAGCCCTAGCACTGGTAAGGTGATGCAGGGGCTGGTGGGCAGAATGGGGTAGGTAACTGGGGGGGGGGAATGGGAAAGTGTCAAGGGTGGGAAGGGGAGAATTATCGGTGGCGGCAGGTCCCAATATTCTTTCCCCACTTGAGTCTGCATGGACTTGTGCCAGCAAAATTGTTGGCGCAGGTATGAATAGAACCATTGGGGCAGCAGAGGCTTACCCTGGGGCAAGGGAACAAAAGTTACCTTACCTGGAAGAGACCTCTGTGTCTGCCCCATCCCATAGGATGCAGCACATACTCCGGCGGTGCATCTGCATCTGTGTGTGTGTGTGGGGGGGGGGGGGGTGTTTAGCTAGGACTGGGCTGTAAGCTATATGGATCAAGAGCACTCAACCATCCTGAATATGATCAGGTTGAACCCATGGCCAAAGCAGTTCAATCACACTCTAAAAAGCCTCAAGCTGCATGCAACTCATTGTTAAAAGTAGCCATAGCTGACTATTCTTGCTTTATCTGTGCTTCACCTGACTGTCTCTTTGGATTGTGACTCATGGCCCAGCCCTGATTGTACCCCTGCCGCTGGCTCCTGAGCTCTTAACTGCTCACTTTTGCTTGGATCTTGCCACTTCGGACTGCACCCTTGTCTTGCAAGCCAACAACCAAATGCAGAATTCTGATCAATATTAACCTCGTGTTGTTATAGTCAAATCAACAGTTTATAGTGAGAAAGCTGGGGTTACAAACAAAGTCTACAGCAAGATACAATTTTCTTTCAGCATATGAGAAAGTCACTACAGCTGACTAGCTATAATTAATATTAGATTTGTACCACGTGCAGGTAACATGAAACACTGCAGACGACATCTACCATTTCTCTTTTACTAATAAGTTCTGTTATTCTATCACTGAAAATAAGTTGTGTTTATTTCAAATCTTTTCCCCCCACACAAAACAACGTTGTTGTTGTTTTTGAGCATGTCAACCTTACTCATATTCTCATATACAGACAGGTGCATTACATTTTCAAGTATCTTCACTTGTGATCAAGCTTGTTAATACAGTGACTTTGTATATTGAAGAGTGAGTGAGAGAGAGTGAGAGTGAGAGAGAGTGACTGACTGTGTCTTTGTTTTGTTAGAAAGACACAATCCTTGTTTACCAACAGCCTAATTTCAGCCTACCTTGTCTTCAACTCTGTTCAGCCGGGCACCAACTGTATTAGTCCCTCGGTCTTTGTTTTTTTCTGCACAGAAAAGAACATTTTTAGATGAATATCAAGTGTTAACAATAGTATAGAATTAAATCACATGATTAAATCATTTGACTACTAGCCTATTAGAGCTACTTAATTGAACGCTGTTGACAGATGGGTAATTTTATTAGATAAGAGCAGCTTTTTAATTCCTTTAATAATACAGGCTCAAGCCTTGCCTTTTATGGTCTCAAGCACAGAATGCATTCTGGCTTCATATTATGCTTCAAATCAGAAGAATTAAATGAAATTCAATTTACTAAAAGTCAATGAAATTTAAGAAAAATTTAACTAAAAAAGTTGCACCACAGCAGAAGCTGGTAGCACACAATCTGAGATACTTTCATGTGCTGGCAGGTGATCATCAATTTGCAAATTATGTTTCTGATAAATAAAATGTGGAGCTCATGATAAACCTGAATTCCATGGGTCATCATGAAAGAATATAAGAATAGTGGATACCAATTTCTGTATAAGAGAAGTATGTTGTTGGCAACCTTCAGTCTCGAAAGACTATGGCATTGCGCTCTGAATGGTGGTTCTGGTACAGCGTCTAGTGTGGTTGAAAAGGCCGATTCGGGAGTGACAATCCCTTCCACACTGGGAGCAAGTATAGTGTGTCCCTGGTCTGTCTCCCTGGTTATGGGCCTTTCTTCTTTGGTTCTTTGCCTCAGTCTGTTGGCAAAGTGTCTCTTCAAACTGGGAAAGGCCATGCTGCACAGCCTGCCTCCAAGCAGAACACTCAGAGGCCAGGGTTTCCGATCTGTTGAGGTTCATTCCTTTCAGATCCCTTTTGCAGATATCCTTGTAGCGCAGCTGTGGTCTACCCGCAGGGTGCTTTCCCTACACAAGTTCTCCATAGAGGAGATCCTTTGGGCTCCGACCATTGCCCATTCTCACGACATGACCAAGCCAACACAGGCGTCTCTGTTTCAGCACTGTATACACACTGGGGATTCCAGCTTGTTCCAGGACTGTGTTGTTTGGAACTTTGTCCTGCCAGGTGATACCGAAGATGCGTCGGAGGCAGCGCATGTGGAAAGCGTTCAGCTTCTTCTCCTGTTGTGAGCAAAGAGTCCATGACTTGCTGCAGTACAGAAGTGTACTCAAGATGCAAGCTCTGTAGACCTGAATCTTGGTATGTTCCGTTAGCTTCTTGTTGGACCAGACTCTCTTTGTATACCTATCTGGAAGTATACCTACCTGGTAAGAGAAGTATACCTATCTGGTTTTATTGTTGACTATGGAAGGCAAAGATGGTGAGGACAAGCCACTCAGTGGCTAAGTAGACAGGAATCTCCCAGAGTATTTCCAATACTCACTCACTGGATAACATCCATATATGCAGACACAGGAAAGATTCCTTGGTGTATGAAAATGTATATATTCATCCTTTATTTATTCCAGTGTCTTTTGTGATGGAATAATTTCTCTTTTCTTCTACATACTTTGTATTTCAGTAGGCAGTTCAGACTCTATTCTGCAACACTATTGCGTGGTTTAATTATCTGAAAAGTTACTTTCATGTAGTGTTGCATTTATTACTGAGTACATAAAATCTTTATGCATAACTGCAGGTTTTTGTGGTTTTTTTTTTTAAACAGAGGAGGGAGAATAATCCCTTTGGCCTAGAAAAGAATGTGTAATCAAATTCTGTTATCTAGTTCTCATTTAGTCAATATTTCTATGGTTAAGTGACAAAAGAGACACATATTTCATTAACATTGGGGAAAGAAAGAACACACCCATGTTGCCAAGAGAGCCAAACTGAAGCTTCCTTGCTCCCAGTCAGTTGGGTGCACATTCAGATGCACATTTGGAATGAACATCCAATCCATGCTTCACCACCACAGCCACATGTTATGGGTCAATAGAAACAGACCGTGGTACTGAAACCCACAATGCACAGCAGCCGGGTATGGATGTCAACTCACTTGTTTGGGAGTGGGGATATGTTCTCTCACAGAAGTCCTAAATAGGTGCTTGGATTTACTGATAGAGTAGATGTGGGTGACCAGATGCTTGGGCCTCCAATACACGATGCATGGCCTCCAATACATTTGAGGTAGGAACAGGAGGATAGGACCTTGGTTATACACTGCTGCTGCCAAGATCCTCCCCCTCCCCCTCCTGGTTTGGCCTGGTCCTTACCCCAATCTCCACCCTCACTGCCACCTTACTTTCTCCAGCAGTGTGTCCAGGAACCTCTGGTACACATGCAGGGCCTCTGACCATTTGACCTATGGCTCTGAGGTGCATGACAATGACACAGCTTTTGCACTGTCTGAATGAAACCTGCACTGACAGGTCACAAGATCCATCAGCATAATCCCAGCAGTGGATTGGGCTGTGTGTTACCTAGCCTTCCAATTACTTAGAGAGCACACATGTGCTCCATGTCTTGTAACCTTTCACAGATGCAAACTTACCTGAGACAGAAATAAACAGCGATGGCTTCCCTATAGACTGGTCCAATCTGTTGAGGAAGAAGAAGCGTATCAATAAAAGGAGAAAAAACGTTTTTGCAAACAGATAAATTAAATAAGAACAATGTTTGCTTCCCCATCCACTGCATATAAATTTCACATTTTAATATTGCCCTTAATTAATACTAATGGGGGGGCGGGCTATTTGCTGTCACCTGATACATTGTTGTGCATACACAAGCATGGGGTTCTAGGTGCATGTCATGAGAGCATGGCCCTGCCAGTCAAGGGGCAATCTGAATTGGGCTGGTGGCCTTAGGGAAAAGACCAAACATTGATTTTTTTTTTCTTTTTCAGAACAACCTCCTTCCTCATAGTGGGAGGGCTAAAGAGAAATCTTGCCTTTTGCTTCATTTGGGAAAATTCCATTACTGGCCATTCCTTGCTTTCTCAGCAAATTTTGAACCAGTAAACAAGCCACATCCTGGGAACTGCATCATGGAGCAACTCCCTGTTTGGGTCATTATCTGCTTCCTTTGCTGTTTTTGTTCTGCGCAAGTTACAGATCCAACATTTGAAGCATCAGAGAAATGGAGAATGACTCCGTTACATAGATTGTCTGGCCCATAGTAAAATATGAAGTGGCCAAAGACCTCGTGTCCCCAGCATATAGCTGCCCTTTCTAAAATTACTCATCAGTTTTGGCAGTTGAATTCTGCACCATACCTTCTTTGAAGCTCTTTTATTCGCACCATTAAGTTGAGATGACCCTGAGAGTACTGTTCTATAACATCACGCACATCGTAAGGCTTTCTAGCTTGCTGTAAAAATGGAAAAGAATAAAACACTTGTTAAAGATAATGCATAGGATTACTTTTAAATGGACTGTGCATGTGTGACCACAAAATTCCATGCATATTCTACTTAAGCAGGCAGAGAGAGAGGCATGCATCCTTTCTTTTTAAAAAAAAAATAGAGAAAGATGAAGATGCAAGCATAGGGAAGTGGCAACTGCTGCACCCTCATTCTGACCTAATCCTTCTTTTGCTGACCCGGTGCCCAATCTCCAAGAGCCTGGCAGGACAGGGAAACAAGTCTGATTTACAAGTCTGTTGTAGATCAACTGTAAGTTCACACACCTTTCTCCACCTCTCCTCAAGCAACACAGGTGGAGGAGGAAGACAGAGCCCAAGTGTAACCCCATGCCACCTTCCCTCCAAAAAATGAAAGGAAAGGAAAAAGAATATCTGCTCTGTAAGTTTGTTAGAGACAACACATCTGGACCAACAACTTCTCAGTCTTCTTGCCTTCCACCCCACCGCCTCCATAGCTTTAAAGAACAACCTCCCTGAGACTTCTGAGCGCTCTCGCTCTCTCTCGCTCTCTCTCTCACACTCACACACACACACACACACACAGAGGGAGAGGAGCAGTCTGTCCTTGAGGCTAGCTTATGCGGGTTGCATGAGTGGCAGACAGCACTGATGGGTGGGAAGACAGTGGGAAGGCAGACAATTCGGGGTGGAATCTTCAGGTGGGAAGGCAGAATTTTTCACCCTGCCACTCCCACCTCCTTCTAGCTCCCTGCAGATGCGATTTGCACTGATCCATTTTCCAGCCACTAAAGTGAGTGGAAAGAGGATCATCTGCCTCTTTGCATTGCTCTTGGCATGGTTTCTTCAAAAACAGAAGGGCAGGATTTTTGGCTTGATTTACAGGGACCACAGGAATGAAGGAGCTATAAATCAAACCGGAAGTCCTGCATTTCTGCATTTGAAGAAACCACACCAGGAACAATGTAGGGGACTTTTTATTTTTTGTAGCAGATGTGGCAGCAGTGGACCCAAGGCATCTGGCAGCATTCCAGGCTGTGCTGTCCTTGCTTTCTCCACCCCCCCCCCCCATTAAATAGACCTTAGGGGATTACTTCTATAAGTGTCTACAGCAACATTTTCTCACTTTTTTGTCACTTATAAGCAAAAGAGTGTGTGACATTAGCCATTTAGAATTCAGTCTGCTCTTAACTGTACGATCCCCATCTGGATTCTGTTTTTGGTCATTCTAATGCATGACAAGATGTTGTGAACTGACATTTATACCGATAGATTTGTACCACCTGCCATGCTATTGTATGTTTTGCTATGCTATATATGGTTGGAAAAGATTGTTTTAATTATGTCCTAAAAACACTTTAATGATTATATAAAAGTTATAAGGATTTCCCTCTTCTGCATTTAAACTGAAGTGCTTTAGTAACCATAAATTAAGTACAAAGATCAGGGAGGAAAAAATAGAGACCAATGTATGTAAAACACCTCATAAAATTACTGAAACATATTAAAATGTACCACCTTGAAGTTTCTTGTACTAGAAGCTAGCAAAATATATGCTTCTGAGAGGCTGGGACTCTCCTGTGTTCACAAGGTTGAATTTAAGTGTTGGCAATGCACCTAAGGGTGCAATCCTACCCTGTGCTGGAACAGGCAAGCCAAGAGGCTTGCGCTGTACCCAGCACAGGATGACACTCAAAGTGGCTCAGTCAGAAGTAAGGGGAAGCTCTTCTCCTTACCTCCAGGTAAGCAACCCTGGCCCCTGTGGGTCTCCTCAGACTTGCGCCACCTCCTGAGGTGGCACAAGTCTGAAGGGAGCGGAGCGGCTTGAAACCACTCCGAAGTCCCCGGGGAACAGGGGTTGGGATCTGGCATAACAGCTGGGCCCCAGCCCCGCCTCCTGCTTCCCACCCAACCACCCCTGGGGCCGCCCACCGCCCACCCTGGAATGCCTCCTTCCGACTCCTCCCCGCCCACCCCAGAGCCTTGTGTGAGCCCAGCTGATGTGGTTATCATATGAATATAATATCTATAAAAATCAGTCAATGTTACTATGATACCCAAAAATATGCCACATGCATTACAATAAAAACAAATATAGTCAATACATTTTGGAAACCTTGGTTGTGACTCAGGCAGTTATGCATCTTTTAGTCTCATTGTGTTCAACGAAAAATTTAAAAGCAAACCCTTAATTCTTTTATTTATTTAATATAGTTATTCTTTATATTTACTATACATATATATTTACTTTTGTATTTATTTACTTAAAGGATGTGCAAACATACATAACTTGGCTTGAATGTATCCATCATGAAAATTAGGGTGATAAAGAAATTTTAGAGAAGATTAAAAAAATAAATAAATAAATATGCTATTACTAGCTTTACAGCCCAGTCCTGAACCCAGCAATGCCCAGAGAAGCAGCGGTGCCAAAATGGCGACTGCATCCTGTGAGGGCCGAGGCTTCCATGACGGTCTCTGTGGGGTAAGGGAGCATTTGCTCCCTTAACTTGGGTAACACCGCTTTGGTGCCAATGGGTTTTCTTGCCTTTGCACTTGTGTTTGAGCAGGTGCAGAGCTAAGGAAACCCATGTCAGGTTGCCTGGCTCAAGAGATGGCTCAGGATTTGGTAGCAGACCCTGCTACTGTCTCCAGCTCCCTCACGGACCTGATCCTTCCCTTCCACTGCCCCATTCCATCCACTCCCTTCCTCCCCTCCTGCTCCGAAAATCCTCACTGCTGGCTGGTGTTGGAAGAGTGCTGCTGGCTGGCTAGCTGCATGGTGCTGGTCTAGCACCAGTGCTCCCACCACCCCCAGTGCCGTGAAAGTGCTTTATGGCATGTGTGTGACACTTAGAGCCAGCAGTACACACATAACAACAGCAAAAGAGCCCTAGGATCACGCTGTTAATCAAGTCCAGTACGCTTAACCACTTCATGATACATGATAAAATAGGAGTGTACATGAACTGTGTGACGTTGCATAGAACATAGTTTTATTTTGCACCCTTTTCTAACTGGGAGCATGACCGATGGTAATAATAATTTTAAATGAATTAAAATTTTCCGCATAACAAGCAGGAAACGTGTTTTGTAGAAGGCACAATGGAGCGTGGCAGGCACTAAATAAGTGCACAGCTGCTGCGTGCAGCTATTCTCCATTTGGTTGAGTGTATCGCAGCTCACACTGTGTTTCCCCCCAAGATGGGAAAGAAGGGAGGAAAGTTTAAGCTACAGGAAATTCTGAAAAGTATAACCAAACAATAGCCAAGTTCAAGTGTGTGCAACATCCTTTGAAGTATAAAGAACTTTGAACTACTTTGTTTGCCAGAAAGCCCTCTGAAGTGATTATAGAAAATTACATACACAATTCCTGATTGATAGTAAGGTAACTGAATTACGTATAAAGCACAGCACAGTTTGCGGTAACACTTTGAAATTCAAAGCTATAAATACATCAAGGTCGTCTGGTGACATCACTGCAAGCCACAACAGACATGTCAGTTACCCTTGTCATCACGGGACCCCAAACTATAGCTTTAGCTTTGTTCACCATGTACAGCAGCTTTTATTACTCGTTTTAAGTACGGTAGTCAGTAGTATGCTGACGCGAGATAAGCTTTGTATGGAATAGTTAGTTGGCAACCTTCAGTCTCGAAAGACTATGGTATCGCGCCCTGAAAGGTGGTTCTGGAACAGCGTCTAGTGTGGCTGAAAAGGCCGATTCTGGAGTGACAATCCCTTCCACACTGGGAGCAAGTGCAGTCTGTCCCTGGCCTGTCTCCCTGGCTATGGGCCTTCCTTCTTTGCCTCTTAGCCTCAGACTGTTGGCCAAGTGTCTCTTCAAACTGGGAAAGGCCATGTTGCACAGCCTGCCTCCAAGCGGGCCGCTCAGAGGCCAGGGTTTCCCACTTGTTGAGGTCCACTGGAATAATGTATGAAATAATGTATGGAATGTATGGAATAATGTATGGAATAATGGATTCATTAACAGAAAAATACCTTTTACAAAGATGCTTCATTAAAAAGCTGGAAATAAAATTTGGCTCTTGCTGGCATAGGATCTAACCACACAGAGACAGCTCCCACAGTGGCATAGCTGGAGGGAGGCAGAGCACTCAGGTAGGCAGCGGGGCAGGCAAGCGGCCCCTCCCTTTGGAGCCATTCCCGGCACGGGGAGCAAAACGGAGCCATACGGCTCCGTTTTGCTCCCCCTGCCGAGAATGGCTCCGAAGGGAGGGGCTGCTTGCCCACCCCACCGAGCCTCCCTGCTGGACTGGCTGCTCCACCCCCCTCCAGCTATGCCGCTGAGCTCCCATATCATAAATATTCTTAATAATAATAATATCACAACAAAAATTAAGAAACTCTATATAAGAGTCCAGGGCTGGCTATTTTGCTGTCCTCAGTAATTTGTTCTCCCTACCTATCTTGTTGTATACCAGTTGAGCGGGCTTGTGTTTCAAGAATTTTTTGTTGGCAACCTCTGTGGCCTGTTCTAGGCAAGTGAATGAACTGAGCGGAAGGAACTTTCACATCCACTTATGTGGAATGCAAGAGAAGAGGCTACAATCAGGAAAGGGGGAGGCATAGGTTCCCTTTCCCCTCAGACAATGTTGTCTTAAGGAGCAGGACACAAATTCTGTTCTCCTCCAAGCATGTTTTTGATTAGGATGAAGCCTCCCTCAGGAATACTGTTACCCCAGGGAGCTACCTGAGTAACTTATTGGCTTGGGCCAGACCTACTCTATGCAAGGATTCCACTTTCATATTTTCATTACGCCTGAGCTGAACACAGTATGAGGAAAGAACCATATTCATTTTGAACCATCCATTCCCCCAACAGTTGTGACCCAACTGACCACCAATAACTGTTTTACAGTACAAGCCAAAACACTACAGGACCAGTGTAAATATCAGAGTTGTTGCCCTAGGTGCCATGTGGTGTTTAGAAGATTTGGGATTGGCTCAACTATATGCCTTAGGCCAGTGTTTCTCAAACTGTGGGTCAGGGCCCACTAGGTGGGTTGTGGGCCAATTTCAGGTGGGTCCCCATTCATTTCAATATTTTATTTTTAATATATTAGACTTGATGCTACCATGGTATGTGACTGCATTTGGGGATATGTTACAGACCTGTACTTTTAACAAGCTATTATGTATATTCTTTTAACAATGATAGTCAATGGGATTTACTAATGGGTAAGTGTGGGTCCGATTGCAGCCTAGGATTGTTAAAAATATTCCTGCTTGATTATGTCACTTCCAGTCATGACATCACTTCCGGTGGTTCCTGACAGATTCTTATTCTAAAAAGTGGGTCCTGGTACTGAATGTGTGAGAACCATTGCCTTAGGCCAGGGGTGCCCAAACCCCGGCCCTAAAGGACTCTAAATGTGGCCCTCAGGGAGCCCCCAGTCTCCAATGAGCCTCTGGCCCTCCAGAGATTTGTTGGAGCCCGCACTGGCCTGACACAACTGCTCTCAGCGTGAGGGCGACTGTTTGACCTCTTGTGTGAGCTGTGGGATGAGGGTTTCCTCCACTGCTTGCTGTTTCACATCTGTGATGGAGCAGCAGCAGCAAAAAACAGGCCAGCCTTGCTTTGCGCAAGACCTTTTATAGGCCTTTAGCTATTGCAAGATCTTCATTCATTCATATAACTTCATCTTTAATATATATATTCATTTATGTAAACTCATGTGAATTTATTCAAATTTTAAATGTAAATTAATTCTTTTTTCCCCGGCCCCCGACACAGTGTCAGAGAGATGATGTGGCCATCCTGCCAAAAACTTTGGACACCCCTGCCTTAGGCAAAGCAACTTTCCTATTTCATTAGCTAAATTCCAGGATGACCAGATGTCCTCTTTTTCCAGGATATGGCCTCCTTTTTAGCCTCATGTCCTAGAAAAGAACTTAAATGTCTTCCTTTTCCCTGTGACCATGCCCCCGCAGGCAGTGCATAACCTTCTTGTAATCAATAAATTATATGTAACATAGTTAAAAATTTAATGATTAGTATTTAATCACATGAAATCAATATACAAGTGTTTTTAGCTTTTACTTAGTCATGTCCTACATTTTTTGGGATGTGTCACATTTTGGGGTGCCTTGTCCTCTTTTTCAGTTATGACATCTGGTTACCCTGCTATATTCTGGTATTCAGATCTGAACCCAGTGCCTGAACATTACACAAGCTCTCACCCAGCACTGACTGCTGACCTTTCTCCACTGCAAATATGGAATGGGATGAATAGGGATGACAGCAGAGCCCATGAAAGAGCTTCATTTCCCCCCTTCTGTTTGCGCTCACTACAACCAATGCAAAGGTTCAGAATGTTTCCATCAATTTCCACTTTTACAGCCATTGTAAATCTCATGGATTCCATGTGAACCTAATTTCAGGTGAACCTTACAGCCAACTCAAACATTCTCCTTTCAGCATGGTTGCTGATGGGGCTCAACACCATGGCTAAAACCAGTTCCCTCGTTCTCCACTGTGTTTAAGACTGTATCTGATTATTCTTCATCAGTATATTAGGTACGTTATGAAGTAACCATATGCATCACTCTCAGAATACACTCTTTTAAAAAAACATATCCAAGAGAAGACCTTTGGCTCTTGCTATGAATCACTGCTCCTGAAACTGAAACCTGAAATGATGCTGCAGTTGCTGGACACTGCTGGATCACATGATCCAATGCGGCCCAAGTGAGGCAATGGTTTAAGGCCCACACTCATTGAGGAACTTACCTGAAGCCCCAGTACCCAAACAACCATGATGTAAGTGGATGGGCTGAGTTTGCCGAAGGGCCCACAGCAGGGGTGCTCAATAGGTGGATCGCGATCTACCGGTAGATCGCGAGGCAAAATGAGTAGATCGCGGAGTGCTGACCCCCCCCCTTCAGGTGCCTCTGGGAGGAAATGCCGGGAGTAAGGCCCATTGTACTCAATGGGGCTTACTCCCAGGTAAGTGTGGCTAGGATTGCAGCCTCACAGCCTAATCCTAGGCATGTCTACTCAGGAGTAAGTCCTGTTATACTCAGTGGGGCTCAAGGTACACCAACATACATTGTACACATAAATGTTATATGTTATGATGGCGCGAACATTTAAAAAAAAACTCTGGTAGATCTCCGGGCCTTGCTGGGTTTCAAAGTAGCTCTCGAGCCAAAAAAGTGTGAGCACCCCTGGCCCACAGTAACCTGGTGCTGGCACTGTACATGAAAAGTAACCGAACCAACACCACAGATCCCCAGGGAGATAGCATATTGGTACATGTATTTATCAGTTGATGTGGCAGATCAATATGGGCAGGGCATTTGAACATTTTTACAGCTTTGTGATGCATATGGCTGTGATTGTCAGGAGCAGAACTGCCAAAAGAGAATGTGTTGATGAGATCTCCATATAGTTAAGTATGAATAAAAAAATAACACACTGCAGACCCGCAATGTTAGCTTTTTCACTAAAAAACAAACTACCGTAGATACTCGCCTATAGGGTGATAAATTTGTCCCAACAGATCGCTCCTGAATCTACCCTTTGCCTTATCTGTGGGGCTACTAGGGGTCAGGGCAGTTTCAGGCACACTGCGGAGCAGCTGTGGTGCTGCTGGGGAGGGCGATGCGCCACCCGCTCCCCCACGCGCGGGGAGCCTGACAGAGCTGCTCAGCTCACCTGCCGCTCCCTCCTTCCCACCTCAAGCGGGGAGCTGCTCGGCTCGCCTGCTGCTCCCTCCCTCCTCCTTGCTGCTCCTGGGCATTGCAGTCCTGCCTGCTCAGGCTTCCCGAGCCTGGTCTCCTTGGCTCTGACTTCCTCCTCCTCTGCCCCTGCTAGTCTTCGAAAGGACAGGAAAGGGGAGCAGGAGCCTGGAGCGTGTCCCACGCGTGTCATCAATGGGGCTTACTCCCAGGAAAAGATCGTAGCTTGAAGATGGGGAGAGAAACGGGAGGGCTGCTTCTTCATGCAGAGTCTACAGCTCTGCATCTGCTTCTTCCTAGCAAGAGAGAGGGGAGCCTCCCACACAGCCTCCCTCCCTCCCTCCCTCTCGCCCCCACTCCTGCACTGCCTGCTTCTCTCTGCCCTTCAGCCCTAGCCCCTCTCTTCCCTCCACCAGCCTTCACTCTGTTGTACTTTCTCCCCCTTCTCCTTGCCCGCTGTGCCCCCTTCTCTTCTCCCTTCCCCACTGTCCCTCTTTCTCTGCCCCTTATTTACAAGCCATGCGATCAGGGAAACTGACCAGGAAACTGATTAGAGCAGCAGACAGCAGTTTCCATTTGCACATCCCTCCAAGACAGAGAGCAGAGTTGAACTGGCTCCCCAGAATCACCCCACTTCTTTAAGAGTGAAACCCCCCTGACAGCCTTGATCCTGCTGTAAATCAAGAGGAGGAAACAGCCCTCAGACCAGGTGAGGGTGGGCTTGTTGCAGCTGCAGGATGCACCTTCTCTGAAAGTGGAAACACTCCCATCAAATGTCCCACAAACTACAATTCAGAGCACCATTACTTAGGAATAACACCCAGGGAAAGCAATGGGTCTACTTCTGAGTAAATAGGGTTTCAGCTTTGTGCAGCTGCACTTGGTCACAGCCATTTGCTGTTGCTTGTCTTTGCTGTGAATTGAATTGCACACTCCCAGTTGTGTTCTAAGTTGTATGTTATATGTAGAGCCTCTGGCTTAAGAGCAGAAGACTCTGCCTTTGCACTGTTTTGCACCAGAAATGTCCTGAGAAATTCTGAGTGATAGATCATTTTTTTTTATGTTTTAGGTTTTTTCCTGTGCTGGTCTTCAATCACTGGTTCATACATGAATTGATCGCCAAAAATTAGCTATTGGTGGGGCTTTCACAGTCAACTAGCTACCTCCCTTCCTGCCTTGCTGGCCCTGCAAGGCATTCTGGAGCACTGCCATTATTCCATTCTCTTTAAAGGTCTTGTTGAGTGCCCCTGGGGCTACATGAAACCCAGGTTGGGAACCACTGTTCTATTAGTATGTTGTTTACAGTGCAGTTACTCTTTGATAGTGTTTACAAAAAGATGGTGAAGACCAGAATTTAAAAGTTTATGAATAAAAATGAATCTTATGATCTTTTACTATATTTTTAATAAATTAGAGACTGTCAGTTCTTAGGTAACAATTACTGGTAGGTTATTTTTCAGGATCTGGCCTAGGGTAAAATCAGACAAAACTATAATCAGATATCCCCCCTCCAAGTTTATGACCCTGAATTATCCGAGGGTCATAGAAAATTCTATGATTCTTGCCTCAAAACCTGCCCTCGACTTATCTGTGATATCGACTTATAGGCATGTATCTGCAATACTTAAAGAGGCAGCAAGACACACTTAAATGTATACTGGAATTTGACTCCATGAGCTTTTAGTTCAAACAAATACCCTTTAACATAGGGTACAGTCCTAGCCCACTTTCCAGCACTGACATAAGGGCAATGCAGCTCCATGGTAAGGGAACAAAAATTCCCTTACCTTGAGGAGGCCACCGTGACTGCCCCCCAACTGCAGGATGCAGCACATGCCCCACTGTCACAGCTATGCCAGTGCTGGAAAGTTGGTTAGGACTGCTCCCTTAATGTATTTTCACCTTCATGAAATCTGATTCAAAATTTTTAGCTCATTTCCCAGGTATAAAAATGTGACATATAAGTTCAAAATATTTCCAAACTCAACTTTTTAAAAACAAAAATCCTCTTAGAACATAAATATATAAGGGGCAGCACAGTCATATATGCTACTTTGCTGAAAAATGCTCTCACAGTGAAAGATAGCTAAATCAGATTTCCAGTGCTTGGGCAGGGCTTCCATGCTCTGCATAGTTCCTTGCTCATCCCAATGACTGGAAGAGACTGAAAACATTATAGATTTGGTTTTTTTTTTTTAAGAAAGAAAATCAGTGACACTTCATTCCAGTGTCTGGGCAAAGGGATTAGTGAAGGTTCGTTTGGAGAGAAAAAAAAAAAAGGTTATGTATGGATTCCATACTATGGAATATGCAGGACAATACTCCAACAAGATACTAGTGAACCAGATAATCCTTTGGTGGCTGGAGTGATGAATTTGCCTTTCTTCTGTGTGTGCGCATGCTTGTGCCGGGGTATGCGTGAGAATGGCTGAGAGAGCTGGCAGAAACCTTCCAGTGTGCCAGTAAATTTCGATCTCAGCCTTATCAGGACCTCAGCAAGGATGAGACAGAAACAAGGCTAAGGTAGTATTCTAATCTCTAGGCCCACTGAGTCAGCCTGACAATAATATACAGCTTAGAATTAATGAAGACATATGAGAATGTTTGCATTGCAAAGGAGACAGAGATAACAAAAGGTGAAAGGTCAAGTCCATTAGCAGAAAATAACATTTTAATTCGTGCTGCATTTCAGGGGCTTTAGCCTGTTCCCAGTGCAACCACAGTTGACTAACCTGCTGCTAAACAACTACCCCATTCAAGAAGGAAGAGAATAGTGGGTGTAACTCACCACTACTAAAATGCATTGCCTCAGTCTTCCCCTTCTTAAGTCCATAAATGAAACAATAAGCCAGAAGAATAAAAGGGTTTATTTAGAAAAAGTCGCTCTCTGTTCATCAACTCACCTGAAATTTCTTCTTTGCCACAAAATACTGCATTCGACGTATCACCTTAATAGCAGCACGGTGATGTTCTCGCAAACTGTGGGAAAAATGAGAAGGGGCAAGTCAGGTGGAAAAGAGCATCTCTGTCCAGATAATAATGATAATGACCCTCAGTAAGTGCTTTGTGACAAGTGAATGTTTATAGAAGGGGCAACAATTCTTCCTGTGGGCACAACATACTACTATTACTGTGACAAAGGACAAAGCTACTAAAATCCCAAGTTTTATCTCTCCAATTTGTGCTAGGACTTAATGTCTTTCTCAGCATTAAGCAAGGAGGAGTGTATGAAACCTACCCTGTGTCAAATGAATCCCTTAAGTTATCTCTCCCACCCTCTTTCCCTCAAAAGTCACAGTCATTCACGGTGAAAGATACAGGTTTCCAATTTCTGTGCTTGCTGGCACACAAGATTCTAGAAAACAAGCACTTTTGGATTTCATATGAAGGAAAAAAACCCTGTAAAAACTGAGAATGGAGGGGTGTGTGTGTGCAAGTTCAGTCCCAACTTCTAAACAGTTTCCTTCCACTCATTATTTTCTAAAGACATGTACTGCTCCCAATTGACCACAAATGAAACAAAAATGCAATATAGCAGTTACTTATGTAATCACAATGAAGCATATCAGCACCAAAAAGCAAATTCACAAAAAGGTCACAGTGATTTAATTGGAATTTGAGTATGTCAGAAAACTAAGGTTACCATGCCAAATACTTAAGAAGAGTATTTTTAAAAAAATAAATATGATAACAGGCAGATAATAAGAGTACTTTGAGAAAGGCTGTTGCACAATTATTTTTTGTAGAGAAGAACAGAAGAAGAATGCTATGAAGAGCCATTACCACTAAACACAGTGGGATTTCTATGAGAACAAATCGAGGGTATGTGGTTTAAGGACAGCATCAACATCGCTCACCCCCTATCTGCCCAGCCATCAAGTGAAATGTTTAGCACATTATATGAAATCATAATTTTTTAAAAAATGTCTATCATATTCATTTAGACAAAAAGGAATTGTCTTTGTGAAGGGACCCAGTATGAATTTGGCTGGATGTGTGCCAAGCAAGACTTTTCTTGTCATTCAAGGCAATAATTAATAGTTTTGCAAAAGCCAATTTAATGTTGGTGAAAGAGAAGAGTGTAGGTGATTGTGTTCATTTGAAATGCAGTGGATGGGACTGTTGGAAGTGATGGGAAGATATTCTCATATTAAACAGCACTCCAGCCAGCTTTTCATATAAACTTGTAAACACTTTATTGTCCCTAATCTAATCTGTTAGAAACAAATCCTGACAAAACTGGAAAAGATGCAGTATTGTTCCAAAGACAAAGCTACAATGTCAGTTGCAGTCATAAATGCATTTACTTAACACAAGCATTGAGCTGGTAAGTATTTATACGCACACCAGCTTAAATACATGAAAGTTAAATGAATATAATGGATGCATGTGAGAAGATTTCAGTTGCTGCCTAAAACTGTTATCATTTTCCACAGAGAGTTCAAAGCAAAGTTAGGAAGATAAGAGCTATAGATAGCTTATTCAAAAATGTAACAGACTGATATACCTAAATTTCCCTCAGGAAACTGCAACCACTTTGAGCCCCCTGACACAACATGCATGGGAAATACTCACGGTGACCCGAATAATGTGCTTTTCCAGTGCACTTGCACCATGCATGCATGGTGGATAATTTAGCACTATAGCAATAGGCTATAGAAGATAATAGTAATGGAAATGTGACCTCAAGATTTTCCAAATAGACCTGTTCCATAATTTGACATGATTTGAATTGTTCCATAATATAGAGAAAGGATTCATTAAATTAAATACACACCCCCCCCCCAACATTAACAACAATTCTACAGGAATGTGCTTTGGAAAAAAGTTATAATAATCTACTGGTAAATCGTCAATTTCTTATACTTTCCATTTTGATTTTATAAAATGAACTTGTCTCACCTACCATGACAAAGGCAGGAAATTCCGAATATCAAGTCTACCCTTAGCTTAAAGTTTGAATTTCCTGCCTTTGATACATCAGGATTATTGTCTAAATGGTATGTGCTAATCTTGCAGAGCACATTCTCTAAATTTTCACTTCACTTTAGTGTTTTTGGTTTAATTTAGTTTATTTTTCCATATAAAAACATCTGTAAATATGTCACATTTCAAAGCCTTTCAATTTTTGTACAAGTTGTCAGCACTATAATGTCCAAGGGATTCTTTCCTAAGATTCCTAACCCTGTCTTATCAGTCTGAGGAACATGTCACTATAAGTGACATTGGCAGCAGATTTCTGGTGCCATGTCTCACCATACCACACATTGCCCAACTGGAATTGAAACCTTGGCACTGACTATGCCCTGCCTCTAACCTTGACTGTGCCTATTTGCCCTGGCACTGGGCAACCACAAACAGATCCCAGGCCTTAATAGTATGAACAGAGATGAAGAACAAAATTAATGTATATTTACAAAATGCATGCAAACTGATATGCATGATGAGCATCATAATACACTTGCTGGAGTTACAAACATAACTTTTTTCAGTTCTCTGGATTTCACATGCCAAAATAAATGAGAGCATAGGCCAAGGAGTTGATTGTTGACCTTTTGGTTCTTGATTCACATTCAGAAGCAATTCAAGGTGCTGGATTTGATCTTTAAAGCCTGAAACAACTTGGGTACCAAACAGGTACTCTGGAAAATGGTGATTCTTGTATCTACCTCCCCACTTCCTTCTTTATCTGTGGCAAGACTGGCTAGAATACACAACAGAGCATTTTCCATGGTGTTGCCTTAAGACACTCTTAAGAGAGGCCAGCTAAACTCAGCATTTATGGTTTTTAGAAAAACTATTAAAGCATTTTTATTCTTCAGGCGTTTGTCTTAGGTTAATTTTATTAGTTGATACTGTGCATTAGGTTTTCCTCTACTAAATATTTAATATGATTGCATGTGCTTTATTATTTACTTACAATATTTACAAATATTCTGGTGCATATATATTTCAATAATACATGTTGCAATGGATCTGGCATATGTTTTTTGTGCAGGCAGTGAAAAATCTCCCTTGAAACAGTATCTGGTGGAAGAGATCCGGAACACCCACATGAAGCCATTTTACTAATACATTTAAGCCGAATGAAATCTTTCAGCATTTGGTCTCTTGAGAATTTTGGTATAGAATTTGCTGTAGTCCAAGGTTAGTCTAATCTTTTCACACATTCTGTCATTCCAGAAAGGTATTCATGATGGAGCCTCTCATTACTGAGCTGTGTTTTACATGTGATGGGCTGAAGTAGATTAAATTGCAACTTCAGATATTATGTGACAGGAAATGAGTGACTACACTACAGGAGGACTGAAATCAGAGTAAACAGACTATAGAACACTACGGATGCTGCATTACTTTCTTTTTCATATCCTTTGTTAGAACTTGGAAATCAGGTTTCAGATGTTCATGAAAGTAAACTTCTTTCTAGGGACTAGAACTTCTACTTTTTGTTTGTTGTGAGAGACTAACAATACTACCTATGAGACTGTTTTAACATAAAAAGTAGTTGATAGCTGCTGGCAATTAAAATGCTATAATAAGGACAATTCAGGTCCAAAATCAAAGTTTTCAAGTCTTGAAAATATTTTACAAAATATATATACTTCTCTGGTTTATCACAAGGGTTGGCTTAAACTGGCAGTGTGGAAAGGGGGATTTGTGGCCCAATCTTATCCCCCTCCTCTGCCGGCATAACTAGTGTAACTTATTGCAGTTACAAAGCAGTCTCTGTTGAGGTATGCAGTGGGACAACTGGTTACAAGGGGGAGTGGCCTCCCATGCACCAGTGGATCCATTAAGACTCATTGGAGAAAGTAAGCCCGTGCAGGGGGTTGGAGAGAGGTGGGGAGGAGGTTGAAAAGGGGTGGAAAGGCCCAAGAGGAATGACGTGGGAGAAACGAGGTGGAGATGAGGCAGAGGAAGATGAATCAGGCCCCAGAGGGGAGCAGGATCAGCAGCAGCTCATGACAAATCCCGACAAGGCCTGATCTGTCTTCTTGGTTCAACACTGACTTGTGTTGGTTGCTGGGGCTTAACCTGGGGCAAGGGGCTTATCTCCTTATCCCAAGGAGACCTCCAGCAGTCAAAAATCCCCCTGAAGATACAATGGTAGCCTCCGCATCGACATGCAGGGACTTAGATAGGATTGGGCTGTTAGTCTGATATTTCAATACAACACAGGTGGTCCCCTGCTTAAGAACATCCAACTTACAGATTGTTGTTGTTACACTTTCTGTAACATCCAACTTACAGAGAGCCAACTTACACTACTTAATAAAACTGTACTTGTGGTCCTCTCCAACTAATACAAATGCAAAATTGTTGCTTCCTGTTAATGTACTGACTGTGCCCCACCTCACGTGCAGGCTGCCTGCCTCTTTGTCACTTCGCTCTCATAGCATCTGGAAAGCAAGAAACATGCCTGTTTGTTAAAAAATAAAATGGAAGGTAATGGGTGGGGGGGGGGAGGCACAGGGGATGTGAAGCATTGTACTCATAGGGTTCCCTTTTACCTGTGGTTTCCGTGTCCGTGCCATTCCCTCCCCCCAGAACAGGTCCCCTGTGGATACAGGGTAGAACCTGTAAAAACTTTTGAAAGAGAGTTCTAAAGCTGCATTGGGTGTTGGAGTAAGGCAATGATGTCAGCTACCAGCTAACAGGCACTCTCTAAAGGTAATTTTTCTTCATTCAAGATCCACCATGTTGAAGTCCAGCAGAACTGGACAAATTAAATTGGCTATAGAGCCTCAAAACCATCTATGCCTCTCTTTCAATGGTATGTTTGTACAGACCTTTGATTCAGCACTATAACCTCTAGAAAGCTGGTCTGTTCTAGAACCTTGTTCTGCAATGGCTGAGAAACACTATCGGATTTCATCTTGCAAAGAATAGCCTTTCTCCATAAATCAGAACAAATAATAGGAAACAGACAGCACAGTGGCTCATATTTATGTGTTCAAAACAAATGAAGAACAAACTGCATCTATGCTTTCCCTCCAAATTTATGAAACAAAACAAAATGACTATCTTTTTACATACATACATACATACATACATAGAGAGAGAGAGAGAGAGAGAGAGAGAGAGAGAGAGAGAGAGAGAGAGGATTGAAAGTAAACCCAAGGTCAGTGCATCTCTGAAAATGTCTACAACCTACAGCAGTTTTTATTTATTTCCCTTATGACACAAATACAGAATTGTCCTAATGCAGAGTATTTTACAATAGTCTGAGTATAATCTGCTATTCAGGCTGCTCTTTCACCAACTTTTATTTAAGCAGTTTATCTTGTTAAGATTAGGATCTCTTTTATAAAGAAATACCTGGTAAAAGCAGGCCTCTGGTTTTGAATGTCAGCCCATACTTCAGTGAAGGGAGGAGGGGAAAAGGCTCTTAATAGCAGCATGCTCTCAACATAAGCTTTATCAGGCAACAGGAGAACTAATGCCAACACATTAGAGATAATTTCTCTAGCACTATGGATGACCCAAAGACAGCTTGTTTATTGTCTTTAAGTCTCCCATCCTATTTCACTGAGTTTTTATCTTGGCTTTTCAATGCTGGCCCCTTCATCACAATAGATTTAAAGACAGAGAGAATCAAACACAGATTTTGACAAACTCTGGGCCAAACGAGCATGTGGCACAATACAACAGGTCTTTGGGGGGCCACCTCAAAGGAACGAGAGGCTTCCTGGGAGGCATGATTGGGAGGAAGGAAACAGCAGACAGAAAAAGGCTTAAGTACCCACTTCCTGCCTTTTGCTTCTGTGTTCCAATCATGTCCCTCTCTTTGGAACACCTTTCCTCTTGTTAGGCTATAGGTTGTATGTGGCATGAAATTTGGCTCTTACTAAAAAAAATTATGAAAGAAAACTTGAGATAGTACTTTATCTTGGGTAAACATCAATTCCAGAGCCCCTGACAAGGGCACAATTTTCTTGCCTTGCTCTGGTACTAGAAGACAACCTCAATCTCTCCAATGGGGAAGCAGCAGCCATTGCTGCTGCTGTGCATGTGCTAGGGGGAGGGGCAATGACTGCTAAGTACTTCTGCTGGGGGAAACTGCCCTCTGATTTTTTCAGCAAAGGCCAGAAATGCAGGGTGGCAATACTCAACACAGTAAGTGCTGTGGGAGAGCCTGACCCTGTAATTCTTGTAGGGTAGTAAACAGGCTAAGAAAAGTTTCAAGGGCAAGTGGGGTGAAGCTCAATAACTGTTCTGGGTCTGCCACATTATCTCCATGAGTTCTCCCTCCCATTGTTGAGCAAAGACTGAATGTTATCACAAGACTGGCCTGCATGATTCCCTAACTCCCAGAAAGAACAGCACTCCTTTGCAAAAATGAACCTGTGGTTCACATTCCAGCCAGGTAGGTGTTGGAAGCTTTCCAAAAATGTGTGCAAAACAAAAGGAAAGAGACAAACAATTTTAATTCACATTTGTGTGAAGGAGCACCATAACAAATTCCATTCAGAGTTCTCAAGATGGTCCATGAGTTTGAATTCAAGCTTTTCTCCTACAAGTATTTTTTAGATAATTAATCTTGATTACATATACAGTATAGCTCTGTTCTCTTTCAGAATCTGAAGTAATGAATACTAACATGAGACTAAAAAATGTGGCCCTGGCATATAAATAGCTATGCCTTGCCAGTTTGCAGCGCAGGTTGGACATAATCTTTCGTTTCCCCAAGAGTGCTATAGTGTTTCTGGGCAAAGAGAGAGCAAACTGTACTAACTGTGAGGAAGAAACAGTTGCAAATGATTTTAGCACATAGTTTTCCCCCCTTTTTGAACTATTTTACTTGCATTTCTTTTTACTGCTTTTCTTTAGTTCTCTGCTACACTGGATTGGTTGTAGGTGAGCAGGTACCAATGAGAAATATTCCTCATGTCACAAAGCTGAATTACTTTATAACCAGGTTTCATACAGGATACCTTTTTTAAAAAAAAGCCAACCCTCTTCTGTAATGCAGACATTCATTTTGCAGCAAGGAGAAATGCAAAAGAATTTGGTTGTTTCTTTGCTGATGCTTCTGTTCTTGCCCCATGTGTTTTGGGGTGTTATTATTTCTAATGGTTTAATTTTTCTTTATGTTCCACATAATGCTGCACAGAATAACTACCTCTAGAGCATAAAAACTACATTTTAAAAATAATGGACATATATTTTTGGAGCACTTAAAGTAAACATAAACTAAAAAGTAGATGAATTATATCAGAACCTGCTGCAAGCATGCCAAGTTATCTTTCATCCTGAGACAGAAGCAGATAGTATCACCATATTAACCTACGAGTATGTCAGCAATTTTCAACCTTTTTCATCTCATGGCACACTGACAAGGCGCTAAAATTGTCAAGGTGCACCATCAGTTTTTTTGAACATTGACAAGTTGCACCATGCTGGTGCTAGGGGGCTCAAAGCCCCCAATAGCCCTACTAATAAATGACCTTCCCCAAAGACCCGCAGCACACCTGTGGACCATCCGTGGCACACCAGTGTGCCGTGGCACACCAGTGTGCCATGGCACAGTGGTTGAAAATTGCTGATCTATGTGCCAGTGGCAGCCCGTATCCATGTGCTGCCTGAAATTTGCCCCCCCCCCCCGCGCAAATTTGCCACCATTGCAGTGCTTTATGGATGAAAAGGAGGGCAGGTGGGCAGGCCAGCAAGCAAGTACTTGGAGAGGTAGACAGCGCTCATAGGCACCCCCACCCCACTTCCTTTTACCAAAGCTTCATGTGCAGCCTCTTCTCTGCAAGGTTTCTGTTTGAAAAGAACATGAGAAGCATGTGGTGGGACGCAGCATGGAGGAGCGACGCTCCGCATTTTGCTCCAATAAACAGATGGGCAAGTGGATGTCAACTGTAGCTAGGAAGGATGAAGAGAGAGCCACTCTTTTCCTTTTCCCTACCAGAGTTTTGTGCACAGCCTATCTCCCTCTTCTATGGTGCTTCTGTTTGAAGTGAACAGGTGAAGCATGTGAGCTCCTGTTCATTACAAACAGAAGTGGTGTGGAGGAGCCTGCTTCGCTCTGGTAGGGAAGGAAATGGGGTGTTTCAGATTGCTCCTCCCTGCCTACCTGGTACTTTGTAAGCTCCAGGGGGGCAGAGAAATGATTTGCATCTCTGGCCGAAGTGCTGGAGGGAGAAGGATGCTGTCATTGCTGCGCTCCTCTTCCGTCTTGCTTTCAGCAAGCTGGAAAAGGATTACAGTCCCCAGTGGAGTGGCAGGCTAGAAAGGGTGGAGGATGGACAGACTAGGGGCTTGTTTGTTTGCATACCTTCCAGGGGTGCCTCTCCATGTGACTGTTTCAGGTTGCTTCGTGGCAAGGTTTGCCCCACTGTGTGCTCAGAATATTCCAGTTATTTTGCACACTCTAAAATATATATTTGAGAATCATCCTGTCATCTGAGATTCTCAAGGTGTGTATAAAACTACTTTTGCAGCTGGTTATAGAGTGACAGAACATGAATAGTGTAACGATAAGATGCCACTACCTAGCGCAAGCTGTATTCTTCCTAATTTTTAATTAGAAAATGCCTTACTGTGTCATTCCCTATTATTTTTGACTAGGTATAATTCTCTTCTGGGTGTAAAAAGCAGCAGACTAAAACTGAAAATGCATCATGGTGAAAATAATAACTGTACTGGAGTCCAATGGCAGGTGTAATATCCCAGGTGGGACCTCGTAGGCCACATGTCAGGAGCTTGGGAGGTGACACTTCACTTGAAGCAGTGCCTAGGGGCTCCTCTGAAAATCTAGAGTTGTGTTTTGACTAGAGCCCAGAAGAAAATACCTAGCTCTCACAAGTAACAGATGATAATAAAAACACAAGGGAAAAAAATCCAGTAGTACAAGCACACTTCTGTACTTCTTATGTACAGCTATAAGAAAATTAAAGAGAGACAGAATAAAGCTCCATTGGACTCAACTAAGGCTGCAAGCTTACATGACAGGAAGTCCCATTGAATATAATGCAATTTACTCCCAAGTAAACATCTATACAATTGTGATGTAAGTCTGATGTTGAAAAGCTGTCATTGAAAAACAAACAAACCAGAGTTCACTAGCTCATGCTTCTGTGTCTGACTGCCAGGTTCTTCTATTTTCCTTTCTTAAAAAAAATGTGGTTGGGAAGACTGCCCCACCCTGCAACCCTGAGAATGGAAATTTATAGTAAGTTCAAATGTTCCTTTCTCCAAGGCTTCCAGGGTGGGGCAGTTTGCTTCTGGCATGCAGAAAAGGAGTTCATCCCGATTATATTCTCATCCCCTAGGACAACCTTTGCATGACATGTCAACCAAAGGCTGCAACAAAGGAGACAAATTAATTGATGCAATGATGACTAGTGAATGTAGAATTGCCAGGCTGCTCCCCTGCATAATGACTCCAAAGGCAAGCCCTATGAACTGGAGAAGTAGCAAATCTTTCAAGGAATGAGTTGCAATCCCTTCTGGTTGGGAATAACCATGGGTTTGATAAGATTAAGACAATCTCCTCAGACCTCTGAAACACAACTAAATTTGGGAATCAAAAGGGCACATGTGGAGAATGCATGGAGAAAAGACTCTCTCTACCCCCACTGAGTACCAGAATGCCAGAAAAGGCTTAGATTTAGCATTCTGAAACACTTTTGCTAAACCCTTGTTCCATTTTAAAAGCTGGACTGACTGAGGGCCCAATCTATCCAACTTTCCAGCACTGGTGCAGCTGCAATGCAGCCCTAAGGTGAGGGAACAAGTGTTCCCATAACTTAAGGAGGCCTCTGTGACTGCCTCTCCAGCACAGGATGCAGTGCATGCCCCACTGGCATGGCTGCACTGGAACTGGAAAATTGGATAGGATTGGGCCGTGAGCCAGTTCAGATGCTTGATTCACATATTACTCTTTACACTTAAGCCCCAACTACTTTCTTCTCTTCACTGCTTATCTTCACTGGTGCAAGGGCATGGAAGTGAGGGAAGATGCCTGGAACAAACAGCAGCCCTCACCAGTCTCAATACCAACTGCTTTCCTATTCTGTGCCAGGGAAGAAGATGAGTGTGGGAAGACAAGCCAGGAGGGGAATAGGCTGCCTCCTCTTTTGTAAAAGTACAAAACAGGCAGCCTGATTTGAGTAGAAGGAGAGCAGGCATGCATGAGAAAGGCTCTCCCCCTGGAAAAGAAACAACCCGTGGAAGTAAAATTCAAATGGTATTGCAACCGCTTGGATACAAACTATGACAGAACCCGACTGCCTGATAACCAAACAGGGCTAGTGAAGGAGTTGAGGGGAAGCCCCTCCTTGGTCCTGACTTCATTCCAAATAATGTACCATTTGAAGCAGATGTGGGGAGAGGATGAATGTCAGGTGGACTGGCAAATAGTGGCCAATAGAATGTGGGCTTTCTATTATCTACTGTTCGGGAATGTACCTAGGACAACTATGCCACATTAAGAGGGGGAATCCATGCCTTGCTGTACAAAATACTGTCAAAACTGAACATAAAGTGATACACTTTCAAGCTGACCTTACACCTGTTAACTAACGGCCCAATCCCATACAGCCTGTGGGCTGGCAGAACACATATTCTGCTGATGCAGGATGTCCAAAAGCACTTTGCAACAGTGCTTCTAGCCAGCATGCCAGTAGAAAGACCAGACCTTCCTTCAGGCAGTGGTGGTTGCAAAGATACCCACCAGACTAGTAAGGTCTGATGCAGGAGTGGGTGAAAGGTGCAGAATGGGGTTGGGGATGGGTGGATCAGGTCGGGAGGGTGGCGGGAGGGTGGTGTACACAGTATCCTATTCCCTTTCTCACATCCAATCTGCCTGCATCAATCAACTCAGACTTGCATCAGCAATATAGCTTGCATATGTTAGAGTTGACCCATAGTGGCTGCAGGGACTTACCCAGAGGCAAGGAGATTTCCAGCAGCCATAATTCCCCCGCAGGATGCAGCTTAGCTTGCACCCATGCTGCTGTGTCACCACATGGGAATTCAGTTAGGATGGGCTGTAGGTAAAGTGAAACAAATTCTGAACATTCTCAGCTGTATACTTTATATATCTGTCAACATGCATTGGTGAGAAAGCATAGTTGATTTCATTTCTACGTTCCAGGGACATGTGGTTCAGGGGCGGCAGGTGAGGCAGAACCGCCCCACTGAAGTCCGTGGAAAAACACTGCCCCACCCGCATACACCTGTGGAGGCTCTTCTTACACCAGAGAAAGCAGGTGTAAGGAGAATCTCCTCGGGAGTAAGCTGGTGGGGCAGCTGGGGTGTTTTTCCACAGGGCAATTCTGCCTCACCTGCCACCCCCACACTGCATGCCCCTGCTACATTCTATCCCACATTAAAAACATTCCCACATGGCAGAAATACCATGAGAAAGCTTCAAAGACACACTTGAGCTCATGTATGTGACTACCCTATGGCATCAATAATAGCACTCTGGTCTGTAAAGTCTCCCTTGTGGTGGGGGAGAAGAAGCATGTGAAAAAAAGAGAGACCATTACTCTTTGGGCTTAGAACTCCCTTCCCCACTCCAAGGCTACACCTTTCAGCAACTGAAAGAACTTAAAGCCCTGACTAAATGTCACGTCTGGTTGTGGTTTCATGTGAATTTAGTGGCACAATGAAACCCATAGCAGGCAGTAACCACTAAATATATTATAAAACACTGGCAAAGGATTAACCTTTTATTATAACTGTTGTTGACCTCTTGAGAATGATTATTTTTTAGTCAATATAAATCTTGTCCTAACTTCACAACTCATAATTATTTAGGCTTATTATTAACGATTAAAATCAGCAAGGGTTAATGATGCCAAATCACTTGAAAATTATGCCCCAGCTGAATTTGTTTGTTACATTTACCTTCTAGTGTTAAGTATCTTAAAGATATTTACTGATTACAATCCATTAAATCATGAAATATATTGAGCTGGCAAAAATAAAAAAGGCAACCCTCTCTCCCAAACAATAACCCTGCGAAAACCTACATATAAACTTTACTTTGCTACTAGGATCTGAATTTAGCAAGAAAGTAAGGGGTTAAAAAGTTATTCAGAAGACTGTGAAGAACCAAATTTTAAAGCAAGAAAGATTATGAGAGAATCTGCTCCAGGCTGTCGGACCTAATTAACTTAATGGAATTGGTAAATTGGCTTCTTTCCAGCACATGTAGAAAGGAAAGTGTTTTCAGCTGAGAAGTGAAGGGGGCTTCAGTTTCAACTTGGCTGTTCAGGAAGATTATTAGCTATAAATAATAGCTGCAGTAAAATGACTTGGGCCAACTTCATACATGAAGGTTCATCATAGGGATGAGCACTCCCCCATTCTATTCCATAACTGTTCTGAGATTTTGATAAGCCTTTATTTGTGTTCTGCTTGATTCCAGTAGGAAATCTGGATTTCAGAATCTCGTTAGAGGAACTTTTTTGATGCATGCACCATAACATTAAAGGGGGGGGGGAGGGAATGAGATCTTTATTAGAGTACATTGTAGGAGTGGGGAAGTCAAGAAAATCTCTGGTAGATTAGAAACAAGAACCTTCGCTGAAGACCTTTCGGGAAAGAAAGTCTGCAATGAGTGGCTGGTGTCCTTCTGCCACAGTTATTAAGGTCTGCAGGCTCTTTCCCTCAGTGCAATCTAATCATGTTTGTAAGCCTGACTGCATGGGGGAGAGAAAAAGGTAGTCTGGAAAAGCCTTGCAAAACGGAAGTGCTTTGCGCCCGCTTTTAGTGAAAGTTCCAAGCCTCAGGGAGCATGGTGCAGGGCTGCGCAGGGCTCCCCACACCTCCTGCAGCCTGCTGCAGCCCTGCCTTCTTGAAGTAAGTGCAAAGCACCCCCCCTCGCCCCCCTTAGCAACGCGATCCTGGGGATCGCATCGCTGCCCTAGCCCCTCCCCTGCAAGAACTTACTGAGGGAGTAAAGCTCCCTCAAAGTTTGAGAAACACTTAGGTGATATTTTAGTCCTTTGACAATGCCCTACAAAGTTAAGGGCGAAACATTAGGTAGAGCTAAACTTGATGAACGTGGTCTAAAAGCCTGTAGGATGAATTTTCCATTCTGTGGGTTTATGATCACTTGGTGATAGTGACTAAATGCCGAGACATGTATTAACATGGGTTCTGTCTCTCTTTCCTGCTTTCAACTCCCTTCTTGGCAATTACCACCTCAGTAAAAACCAAGAGCAAAATCTCCGTTTAAAACACATTGTCATTTGGAAAAAAACTTACACGTATGAAATGGAAAAAAATCTTACATATATGAAAATGTAGAATTTCTACGTCAATATTCAAAAGACACACATGGAGAAGGAGAACTCAACCGCCCCACACCTGCTGCTCTCATCCCTGGAGTTTGTTTCTCCAGGCACTTGTCTCCTCAGCACAGAGTTTGAGGAGAGGGGGTGCAAGGAGGGGTGCAACAGATAGTGGAACATTCTGCAATCCTCACCTGCATACCCCCATGTCCACCATTCCTTTATTTTCACATGACCAGAGCTGATCTACGTTTAACTGTACGGATCTGACCCATTTTGTCTCATTTAACTCCGTGGCTGTAGTTCACATCTACAGGCAACTTTTTCTTTTGCTATAAAGACAGAAGACTGAGAAAGGAGAAGAGGATACTTGCTCATCATTTTTCCTACTAGCAAGGAGTGGGTTCCATGCACCATTTGACTAAGGAAATGGTGGCTGTAGCAGAGTGGTACATGGGCCCAACAAGATGAATGCTCAGTACTTGCATTATCTGCAGGTATTTGCTTTGGCAAGGAAAGGGACAGAATAACTTAGTTAAATTTCTCCCAGCTACAGTTATAACTTTCCAGCTGTTTACAATCTGGCTGTTTTCATTTTTCTTTTTTTTTTTTTAATTTAATTTTTATTTTTTTGCATTTCCATAAAGACAAACAAACACAGACACAAAACACATACATACAAACATTGAGGTTGCAGGATACCATATGCCAATTAATTAATAATTCGTTCTACCAATAATTTCTTATATCTCTTAATATAATAAAAAAATTATAAAAAGGAAGAAAAAATAAAAATACATATTCATCTCTAAAAACCCTGTTTCATATTCTCTATACTTCATCATTTCCATCATCATCAGTTATCTCTCCCCTTCTTTTCCCATCATTCTTTATGTTCCTTCTCTCAATAAAATCTTAAACTCTTTTTAATACAGCTTGTTCTAATACAAATTACTACTAAATACTTACTCTAATTCATCAAAATTAATTCAACAAAATTCATCTAAATCTAATTCATAAAAATTAACCTATAAAATACTAGCATATATTTTCTCTTCTCCCAAATCAAATATTAGACAGCTGCTGAATCATATCATTATCTTGAATATTAAACAAACAAAAAATTATAAAAAGAATATATCATTTATTTTCTCGAATCAAATATTACACAACTACCAAATCATGTCATTATCTTGAGTAGCAATTCAAATCTTGCATATCACTCTAATCTTTTTTCTCTTTTCTTTTTCTTTCTTTTCCTAGTAAACTTCATATCAACATCTCTCAACAACTGCTTCTTGAAAATCCATCCTCTTCTTACTCCTCCCAACAACTCCAGTTCCTGATACATTCTCTCCAACTTTCGATCAATTTCTTGATCAGTGCCTTCAAGATCTATTTTTCATGGTATCTCTTCTCCAATCCAATCCGATAATTTTTGAATTCTTATCTTCCAATTTACCCCATCAGTTAGTAGCTCAAATTGTTGATCATTAGTTTTTTCCGATGTTACTTCCAGTTCACACAACTTAGATACTTGTTGGTTTAAAGTTTCCACACTAATTTGTATTTGTAGAATTTGAATCATCTGATTTCTGCTCATCACAAGCAAATTCTCCAGCTGTTTGTGGATCAGGATCTGTCATTCCTCTTCTGGGAGTTCCATCATTTCTCCTTGCAATTTTCTTTTAGTCCACTAGATGTCAACTCTCTTTTACTATAAAGTTCCTCTTATGTTTTTTTCCCCCCTATGGAATTTGAAGAATTTTTTTTGTCTCCATTAATAGACACAACAGAGACTATTCACCAGTTCATATTTCACGAAATCCTGCCGCGATGAAGGATCCAAAATAGTTCAAAATCCAAAGTCTAATAAAAGGAAATTATATCCAGTGCAGGGTTACACATTTATAAATATATATCAATGAAATCATGCTCCATATAATACCAAGTGCTCAGTGATCTTCTTGAAAATGTGCTCAGTGCTCAGTGATCTTCTCCGCAGTAAAGTGGAGGAGTCCTCCCCCTCTTTCTTATTTATCTTCCAAAACCTTGAGTTACATCAGTCCTTTATAGCCGGAATTTGCATAACATATACAGCACTTACTTAGTTCTTCCAAATCTCTTCTTTCGATCAGATGGTATCTCCACAGGGGTTCAGCAGCAGGAAAACCGTGTTGCCTCCCTTGCTGCCTTACCAGCAAAGTCCTGAAAAGAAAGCTCTCCGGCCGAGCTCTAAACTTTCCAGATACTTTAAAGCCGCCAGGATAACAGTGCCTCTCCTAGCACTCCTTACCAGGTCTCTAGACCTGCAGTTTCATGTAAAAACAGGTAATCTTCAAGAGCTGGTCCTGAAGACCGTCCTGTTTCATTCACTACTTAGCCCCTCCCCCCTTTTCATTTTTCAACTTATTAACATTAACAAGTTGAGGCAAACTTTATTTGTATAAGCAGCTATTCACACAAAATTTAATACTTTCACCAAAAATATTTGCAAGTCTATTTCCAAGAAAACTTTTTTTTAAAACCCCTATAATAGTGCACTACCAAAAATATGTTATAACTGATAGAGCAATCATTTTGTGGCATTAAATCCTGTAATCTTGAATCAGGAGTCTAATGTATATTACTGAAATTGCTGAGAGTCAATAATTTCCCATGCCAAAACTTAACATCTCAGGGAAAAGTAAAGACTAGATGGTTTGATAAGAGCACAATTTTCAGATGAGGGCACCTTCAAACAGGCAATTTCCCAAATGAAATCTGATGTGGTACAGTTGGCACAGAAACACTGTACCAGTTCACTGACCCTGAATGAATGCAATGTACACATTTAACCAAGTGCAGTTACAAGCAGTTGGTGGCAAAGCCTTAGATGTTCAATATAAGGCTGCTGATGAGGAATTACGTTTTTGAATCCTCTTCCATGCAAAAAACCATCCTGCATATAGAAAGCAAGAAAGGTAGTGCTAAACCTTTCCTTCAGCATGCTAATAACAGTGAAGTTAATTTGCATGGAGAAGCTTTCTAAAATATGACTGCCCCACAAACACTCAGAAGCCAAACAGTTCAGAATTCTGCTATTCTTACCAATTTGGCTTACTCTGTGTAATGTGTAGATCAGGGTCTTGCATTAGAATGAGTAATGAACTCCATAAGTCTACATTATTACATCAGTATTTTATGTAACAAGCAAGTAAAGCATGAAGACAGTGCACATGCATCTATAAATGTGCATCTGGGAATTCTGTTTGGATCAGAATTTTGAGATGACGTGTGTACACAGGTGTTCAGATTCCATACTTTGTGTACACATATATATCTGCCATAACTTCCTAACTTTAGAAAACACTTGGAACATAAAGGTTCCTCTTGGTTAAAGGTCACGAAAGCAAAATGCATTTGCATGGGGTTTTAGCACTCAGAGGAAGGGTTAGTAGCTGATACAGTAGCATCAAGAGTATCCAGGCCTTTGTTTTGCCACAAACACTATAACAGAAGCATGTGTGCATGTACCATCCTGAAAATTAGACTGATAGTACTGCCTCATGCTTTGTCTCAGTATAAGATATAGTTACTTTGATTTCTTATTGACCAGAGACAAAACACAGATAATTCATTTAGAGCCATACTCTGGCAATTCCTTGAGTCAAATTCTCCCCCACAATCTATGCACGTCTGCCTTTTTCATTGCTGTTACTGATGAATGATTTGTGAATTCTGCCAAAAAGTAAACACCAGGTTCTCTGCTTATGAATGAAAGCTTTATCCTGTTCCAAGGATTTCTGCATACAACAGGCTGACTCCAGTAACCAGCTACATCAAATGTGAAAAAGTATGCATTTTTAGACTAACACAACTCTTTCAAGACACACCTGGAGCAGCAAGGATGCCAAATATAGTCCATTGTGCAAGTTTAATGTTCACTAAATAGGCATTCTCAGATGCCTACTACAAGCTAATGGATGTAACAAGGAAAACATGCATTTGAAACCTTCCTTTGAAAGGGAAAAACCACTTGGGATAGGTGATATAGAATGAAGAAATAAATGGTGGGAAAAGTAAACCTGCTACATCAGTGTAACACACATTTTGTTCCTCAAGTCTATGGCATCAGAGGTGATGTAATAGGTCAGCCAGTTCAAGCGCTGGTCAAGGGCCCACCCTGAACTTTCAGTGGTAGTGTTAGCACCCAATGCACTCTCAAGGGCAAACTGGGGTCAACGGAGGAATAGCGCAAGGCTTTGCTCCAGGGACACCAGCAACCTGTTGCTGGGACTGTATGGAACTTAGTAGTGAAAGCATATTTTATTCAGCAGATGTAACCTTAAGATAGGATTGAAATGTTAGATTTCTTTTGTTCACTCCCAAATCATGTCCAGAATGTAACACTGGCCTACAAAATTGAGGGTCAGAAAGGTTTTTCCCAAACTTTATGGTGGTTTGATATGAATTTGGGGTGCCGATTCAAAAAATGGCATCCATTTTGGCCTGTGTAATAAATCTATTAAAAACACAGAATGTCATTTTTGAATGAACCCACATTCTTCATGTAGTAACAGCACCAACCAGACTAACAAAAAACCCCTTTTTTCTATCAGGATGTATTTTTAAAAAAAATTCAGTTACTTTCTATTTTGATTTTTCTCATAATTTTAGAATTTTGTAAATAAACTTTCTTCCATGCTGACTTCATCCATTTCCACTTGGCAAGAAATTTCTTTCCTATTTTGCTTCCAAGCAAAACAGAATCTGAAAAATAGCTGTTTTATTTACCCGCTTTGCACTGGCAACTCTGCAAATGTTTATGTATATGTGCATAAAGCTACCTATTTGAGGTGAGCAGTATCAGTATAAAACATGTTCTATGTTGACATTTTATCATTATATTGACAAATCAACATTGTGCAATAATTGAGGACTAACCTTAAAATCCCCAGTAAACGGTCTGAAGGTATGGAATATATCAACTTCACAGAAGTTAAGCAGGTTTGCCCCTTGTCTATGTCTGGGTGACTACCTGGGAACACCACGGCTGTTGCTTTCAGTTACATGCTATATGTGTAACAAATATGAAATATATATATATATATATAGAGAGAGAGAGAGAGAGAGAGAGAGAGAGAGGTATAAAAACCTCAGAGGGTCTTACTCCCAGTTAAGTGTGGATAGAACTGCAGCCTTAGAGCACAATCCTATGCATATCTATTTAGAAGTAAGGTTCATTGATGTCAATGGAACTTACTCCAAGGTAAGTGTGTATAAGATTGCAGCCACAGTTAATCAAAATTTCATGTAATCTTAACCTGGTTCAGGCATCCAGCTCCTTCTCATGGTGGAAAGTGGGCTAGGACCACTTCCTATGGGCTTGGAAATTTATAACTTTGCTTTGATGATGTCATCACGGTATCTGGTTGGAGGACTAGAACCCAACGGATCACCCCCTTGATTTAGGCAGACAGGTTTGGCTGTGCAGTTGCCACATGAATGCCCAATTGCAACATGCATGTCAATCTTACTTCAGACATGGGGGAATTTCCCGGATCTACAAGTGCACTTGAGACTAGATAATGGAGACGAGATAAACAAAGGCCACTTGCAAAGTATGCCACAGCAGTGTTTTAGGCTGTCAGACTTGCACAGGGAATTCTGGGGAATTAAAAGTGTCCAAAAACACAGGAAAATTGGCAAAAAAAGAGGGAAAAATTAGGGGATTCATAATAAAGACATTTGATGTTCATTCAGTAACATTTGTTTCTCCACACCAATATCTTTAACTTTGTGTTTTGTGTAATGAGACCTGTGGGAAAGTGTTGCAAGGGCCTTCACCATGTGGCTTTCTCAGCTTGTGTTCAGCCTTCAGCCAATGGAGCTTTACAAAAGACATGAACAGCTGGTTGAGGCACCCCAAGCTTCAACAGTTTGCCTGGGTGGCCTTGACAAACAGATGACTGGTAAGCTTTTCTTGCTTGTTCGGTTCCTTCGGATCCATAAACAGATGGACTGTGAAAGACAGTGTCCATGTCAAACAACAATGGTTACAATCAAAGATGCACTTGTTTAAAGACAATTCTTATGTTACTGGTTTTTAATAAAGCCAATTGCAATCAAAAAGAAATTGTGTTCTGTATGGATCCACCAGTAGTAGTTCACCTTTTTTTTTTTTAAATCTAGCAGGAATAATTTCACAGAAGAAATTATTTGATCATGCAGTTGGTGAAGATGCCACTGTGCCTAAAACCCCAATCCTACCACTGAACTCTAGGGGTTAAATTTTAAAAAAATCAGAACAGTCTGAATGAAAGACTTCCCTAAGTTGCTAGTTAATCGATGCACTTTTTGAACATAAATATTGAAACACACAACAATGCATATGCATGTCATATGCAAGGATAAGTAACATTTTAAAACTGTCACTGCCATACCTTCTTTTATAACACTTTAAGTGTCACACAAAGCACACCCCCAAAATACACCGCAGATACTCGCCTATAAGTCGATCTCACAGGCAAGTCAAGGGCAGGTTTTGAGCCCAAAATCATGGAATTTTCTGTGACCCTCGGATAAGTCGGGGGTTAAACTTAGGGGGGTCTGACTATAATTTTGTCTGATTTTATCCAAGGCCAGATCCTGAAAAATAACCTTCCAGTAATGTTACCTAAAAACTGTACAGTTTCTAATTTATTAAAAATACAATAAAAGATCATAAGATGCATTTTTGTTCATTAACTTTTAAAATTCTGGTCTTGACAACATTTGTGTAAACACTGTCAGAGTAAGTGTTGTGCCTGTAAGCAACATACCAGTAGAACCATCAGTTAAATCCTTCTTTAAGGTGCCTGGTGTGTGAAGCCAGAGGCTCTACATGTAACATGCAACATAAAACATGCAATTTGGGAGTGTGCAGTTCAGTTCACAGCAGGGAGACAAGCAACAAGGACTGAGCTGCGCAGAGCTGCAACCCTCTTTACTCAGAAGCAGACCTCCTGCTTTCCATGGGTGTTACTCTTAAGTACTGGTGCATTGCAGCCTGGGACCTTGTTTCAGATGGAAATGAGGATCACATCCTGGGGTGTTAAAAACCAGACCCCTAAACTTAGGGTGGTGGTGGTTTGAAATTCTTTGCAAATGACTTGCCAGGAATGTTCAGAGGCAGCAGCAAAGAAGGAGGCTTTTCCCTTCTCCAAACTGGAAGGGAGACAAAGGGGCTTCTGGGAATTGTGGGGAGGCTTTGTGGGAGCATGTGCTGCATTCCATAGCAGCAGCCCGTACAGGCTGCAGTTCCCAGAAGCGCCTTCACTTCTCTTCCTGTCTGGAAAACAAGCTGCCTCTGAATACCGTACTTACTGGTAAAAATTCTCCTTTTTCTCCACCTGCTTACTGCTTCTCAGCCCATTTCCAGGCCTCCCCCCCCACTTCACCAGACAACTGCTGAGCTTCCATAAGCTTCCCAGAAGCTCCCAGAGGACCCTGCCTCATTCACTGCATTGACCCAGGTATAAGTCAACCCAGGATCTCAGGCTCCATTTTTAGGCATAAATTTTTTGACCTATATGTGAATGTATACAGTGGCAATGGCAAATAATGCCAGACAAGTGACACAAAGGTATTCACAAAAATACAGTGTACCATCTATGAAAATAATGAATTTCACTAGTTGTTCATACAATTTTTACAGTTAAAAGTTAACTAAACACTTATTTTAAGCAACAGTTAACAAAATCACATTATTAATATTCCTTTCATGCTTTTCCACATCATAAAATATTAACAAGCTAGACCTTTGTCACTAGCCAGTTTGTTTCTTCAGTGCCAGACTAATTAGATCTATATTTCTGTAAGTAAGAATCACATAACTACTTCTGGCGCATTGCAGAAGTCCTGTTGTCTTGAGATAATATTTTGCCATGACCAAAAAGAAAAAAAAAGAAAACCAATATTTTTATTTGAGGAATTTCCAGTCACTTAGTAGTTGTGGGAAATAATTATCTGACAAGAATTCAAAGAGTTTGATCTATCTGAGATTGCTGCTCAGAATAACTCCATATTTCTTTCAGTCAGCCAGATTTATTCCTTTGAATACTGGTAATGTTTACTTATGTTTTATTTGGGGGGAAGGTGTAGATTCATGGCTTTGTAGACTGCACTTTTCCACCACAGAATTGTGCATTCGTCCATGTGCCTCTCTGCTGATGCCCTGAAGCAAGATCCTGTTCTATGCTTGACATCTCTGCAGAATTTTTCAAAAGAGGTCCACGAATCCCACCACAAGTTATCCAGCAACATCTAGAAATTTAATTGTAACAACCAGCAAAGTTTCCATTATAGTCTGCCAAAGGAGCATAACATTGTCTAAAAGCTGTTCCTTGATCTACTCCTGCTCTTTGCTGTCCAGGTGGTGCAGGTGGCCAAGAGAGTTTTCTTTTTTCCCCTTAGCTGGATATGCCAGTTGTACCCTTTCATAAGAAGGTTTGACCTGGCCACATTCATGTTATGCCCTGATAACATTCACATTAGACTTTTATAATGTGATATACACGGGACTGCCTTTGAATTGAATTTGGAACCAGTAGTTGGTACAAAACGTAGTGATGAGATGCTTTAACAGGAACTCACTGTAGGGAGCATATTACATCAACACTGTATCAAATTTGGTGGCATCCAATTTGCTTCCAGGCCCATTTTAAGCAGCTGGTTTTGATTTTTAAAACCCTAAATAACCTGAGACTTTCAGTATGTATCTTCTCCTATGAACCTACCTGTGCTCTCTGGTGTTCAGATGAGGTCCCACTCTAAGCTTTCTCATCCATTTGAGATGACATATTTGAGTATCTGGTACAGGGTCTATATTTTGATGACGATATATGGTAGGTTCTGGAATTCTCTTCTCTCAAGAACTTAAGAACATAAGAACTTATTGTTCCCCTTGTCCTTTGCCTTAAAAAAAACCTGTGAAGATCTCCCTATTTTGGAAGGCACATAAGGCAGAACTTTTAGAATTTGCGTAGAACTGATGCTGCTGTGATATTTTCTTTTTTTGCTCTTTCTTTTGCCTTGAGATCTGAGATTTGCTATAAATTTGAGATTTGCTTTGCAGCGCCCTTTAATTATTACCCTGTTGATAAGGTTTATTGTTGGATTTTATGTAGACTTGATTATTTTTCTTACTTGCCTTGAATTTTTTTTTTTTTTTGCCAGAAAAAGGAAGGATTTAAAATGTATTAAATAAAAGTAACAATAAGTGGGGGACCCACAACGATGCTTTTGGAAAAAGATGGTCAGGGCAAAGAAGAGGGTTCCTTCCCTTTTATCCCACTTCTTGGCTTCCTGCCCCTGCTCCCATGTGGCCTGTTGTAAGTTTCTCTGGACCTGGTTCCGTGGACCCTCTGCAGCACCTCCTCTACTTGAGCTGGAAACTGTATCAGAGCCAGAACCACCTCCATGCTTCTTTCTGTTGCGAGTGTTTACAGGCAACATGAAGGCTAGCTGCACACAGGCACGGTTCCCAACGAACTTATGGTTTTGTATGCCTGAATTTTTTTTGTTCTGTACTGTATTTTACTGGCTGTGAGACACTTTGGATATCTTACTTTCTAAGAGAAAAAGTGGCATATAAATCCTTTAGATAAATATACCTTAGAAACAAATTTTGCTATTTATTTTAGCCAAAATAAATAGCTGTAAGGGAGTAAACTGCTCTAAATACTAACTGAAGAAACTTATCAGGAATCCCCTCCTATTAGCTAGAATGCAGCATGTGAGCTTCTCTTGGAATTAGTTCTGCCTAGTAGGCGTCCTTTTTTGCATTTACAAATTTTCAAATTCCTTCATTTTCACTATACTGTATGGTCTCCGAACTCTGAACCAACAAATGGTTTGCACCATTTAAGGCAAACAGTCTGTTTTACAAAATATCTAATAAAGGAAAATAGGTATGATGTGATATGTTTGATAGAAATGGAAAAGACTCCAGACTGACAGCCCAATCCTGAGCTGCCCAGGGCACCCAGGCTTGGCAGCACCGAGAATGGCTGCTGCCGGATCCTGCACACCCTGGGCTACCGCGGGATGCATCTCGGGAGAAGGGGACTTTCGTCCCCTTCTCCCGGGTAAGGTAAGCAGCCCCGCAATGTGGCTACTCACTTTACTGCCGACCAAAAGATTGGTGGTAAGGTAAAGGCTCGTGTAGGGTGCCAAGCCCTCCACGAGCACCTTGGATCCTGTGGAGCAGAGCTCTGCGGATCCACCTCCCTCCCCCCCCCAGCATGCCTCCAGCCTGCCCCCTCCCTGGCACACCTCCCCCCTGCCCTCTCTCCACCCCCCACTGGCCTCCCCCCTCCCCGGAACGCCTCGTCCCCACCCCATCCCTGCTTACCATGCAGCGGCTTGACGGTCCATGAGACTGCAAAGGCTGGGCGACCACCCCACGCTAGCATGGGCGGGAACCCGGCAGAGAGGCTTGCAAAAGTGCCTTACAGCATGTTTGTGACAGTGCTCGGCAGCACGAAGCCGTGCTGCTGAGCACAGGATTGGGCACTTAGTTTGTTTCTGCTTTATACTATAAGTGGTTTTTCGCACTGATTCTCACGAATATATTTTTGAAATGAACACTCTACTTTTCTCCTTCATATTTAAAGGACAAAGAATACAAACAATTCATATTTTCTGGTGAGCAGAACCAAATGAAAGGGAAGAAAAACTTACTAAGAACCACCCTGAATACAAGTAGCAATTTCGAAACAAGCAATTCAAGTCAGTAAGCGTGGTAATAAAAGCTATGTCTGATATTTTTAGCTAGTTCTTTTGACTCACACTCCATATGCTAAATTTATAGAGTATAACACTAAGGGTAGCATACACCTAACAGCTGTTATGATTAGTACACATATAAAACACCTTTACAACTTCACATATTTTGTGCAGCGGCTAGGGCAAGGTTTTACTTAATTTGACAATGCTGCTTTAAACTCTGCCTTGACATTCTCTTGCACACATATACGTGTATACATTCCTTCTAGCTAGTGCTATGAGAACTCCCCATCTGGTCTGCAAACTGTAGAATTTCCTTTCCCATCTATCTCAGAAATATAGTCCCATGACCCAAGAGGTCACCATCTGCTCAGTTACACTGGCACAATGCCTAGTATGCTCGAGGTAATGCCACCATCCTTTCCTCCAATTGTAAACTCCCAATGAGCCAGACATCTACCAGAGTGTTCACACACAATGAGGCAGCTCCTGGCGAGATTATAGTTAAGACACCCACAGAAACTCCCTTCATCTACAGTAGCCTAGGATGTGGGAATAGCCAAAGACACATGCAGCCTCTCTTAAACAAAAGTCATTCTTAGAAACAAAACAGTTTGTGTTGATGTGCACATGATAATATATTATCACACACACACACACACACACACACACACACACACACACACACACACACACACACACTCACTCACTCACTCACTCACTCCTGTCCAGTGTGTGTAGTTCCCCTAATTCTTCTGTTAATGATCTTTGTGCACAAATGAATACTGAATGAAGCAATCTCCTCCTATTCTTGGGATGCCCTAGAGCAGAACAAATTATACTAAAAATAAAGCATAATCAAAGTTTTCATTGAATGCTATTCATAACATTTACAAACAAGGCTTTCCTATTAAGTTTCTTAGCTATAAATGGCAAGATCAGGGTGGAGCTAATTTTCTCTTTGGTTAGTATGTGTATGCAATATATGTACAATACTCCTAAAGACAATTCTTCATAATATAAGTAGTATAACCAATCAAGGTATTTAAAATATATGGTTAAAAAATATAAAAATCTACAAAATCTATTTTAAGGACAAGATAACAGGAAAACACCAAAATCAGTGAATTATCTGGTACCCATGTACTCATGTGTGGTTAATGTGCTCTCTCTCTCTCTCAGAGAATTTATAGTTATATTTATGTATTTTGATTTATAAAATTTAGTAATTACCTTTCTGCCAAAAGGGTGCCCAAAGCCATCTTATATTTCTAATGACTTTAAATTTCACACCAATTAGTTGCCGAAAAAAATATTAAACACAGGCAGTTTAATGTGTGCAGCCTTGGGCGAGCAGATTGAAGCCATGCCATATCTGGCCTCTCAGTGGGAGAAGAGGTTCTGAGGGAGGTTGTACCTCATGATGCATTTTTTTAAAAAAATGGTAGGAGGCGAATAGTTTAATCCATGTTCTGCTGTGGAAGCTGCTGCAGCACAAGCAAAAAACAAAATCTACATGTATTGCTATATATCAGCTGAGCTCCTTAGGACTGAATCATGGGAGATGTGTTCAAAGTTTAATTTTTCCAAAACCACATCAATTAGACTACTGCAGCTGTTGTGGAATGAGTTCTAATGTGTACTCAACAGTATTTTTCCACTCAATTAAAAAAGGTATTTTTTCTTAAGTTAAACTACAATGCTTTTGGTACCATTCATATTAAGGACCTATAAAGCAAAAACAACACGGCATTCAAGGAGCCTTGCCTATTGGCATAAAATATTCACCACGCATTTTTTTTCTGATGACTCATCAAAGCAGCATGGCAACCTTTAGTTTTGAGAGTCTACTACCACTGTTGAAAGCTAGCTGACCTGCTTAGCATTCTCTGCCTCTTCTACGTAGATCTTCCTCGTAGATGGAAGATTAGTAGAAAAACATGGAGCTGCTCATTCCCACTGCTCAAATGCTTCTTTGATGTCAGAGCAGCACTTTCCTCCAGAAGGAAGTATTTCCCCCAGTAATCTACCCCATCATCTTTCTCTTTGCTGAAGAAGTGGCCGTTCAGCAATGCCTCATTATCCCCAGTGCTAAGAATACACTACAATTTATGGGAGTCTGCATCAGGTAAACAATATTAGACTTGTTTAAAAAGGAATCAGAGACTGAAAAGGTCACATGCAATGCAGCAAGTAAGGGGTAATCAAGATAGGACACGTGGTATGGTGTGACTAGTACAAGCTCATTAACTGTCAGTTGTTCCACCTGACATAGCAAAAGTCTTGCAAACATGCATTTTCTGAATACCCTTGTTGTAGAGATAAAAATGAATGGAGAAAGGAATGTACACCAGTAGAAAAAAGAATTCTAATTGTACCATAATTGTAGTCTAACTGTAATGTGTGTCTTTAAACTGTCAGTTTCACCTCTGCAGTTAAGTCTATCTAAAATTCCAATAGACATTCCATGAATCTGTCTAAGGGAGAGGGATCAGGATTACACCTGCTGTCTTCTGTCCAAACCCCATATATTCAGGCATAGTTTTAAACAAAGTCTACATGCATTATTGCTCAGACCTTAGGCTGAGTGTGTGAGATTCAGGACAGGGTGCAGCAGGTAAATTTTGAATTTATCCCTTCATGTGACCGGCTCATTTACCGGTCTCAAGAGTCTGGTTTGGATAATGCTTCTATGTTTGGCATGGCCCCATGAGAGTAATGTTTGTACATGCCATGAACATGTACATTCTGCACCCTCCCCTTGTGCCCTCTATTTGAAGTGTATGCAAATAGATGGTTTAGATCAGGGGTGCCCAAACCATGGCCTTGGGGCCACTTGCGGCTCTCAAGGACTCCCAATCCGGCCCACGGGGAACCCCCAGTCTCCAATGAGCCTCTGGAGACTTGCTGGAGCCCATGCTGGCCTGATGCAACTGCTCTCAGTGTGAGGGTGACTGTTTGACTCTTGAGTAAGCTGTGGGACAAAGGCTTCCTCCACTGCTTGCTGTTTCACATCTGTGATGCAGCAGCGACAGTGAAGGAAAGGCTGGCCTTGCTTTGTGCAAGGTCTTTTATAGGCCTTGAGGTGGCCTTGTGCAAGGTCTTTTATAGGAGCGCTGTCTGGAGGCAGTGAGGATCTGGATGGGGGCTAACAAGCTGAAATTAAATCCAGATAAGACAGAAGCTCTCCTCGTTCGGAAATCCTCAATGCAGGTGCTGGACTATCGGCTTGCGCTGAATGGGGTTGCACTCCCCCTGAAGGAGCAGGTCCATAGCTTGGGGGTCCACCTGGACTCGCAGCTGCTCCTGGATTCCCAGGTGGAGGCTGTGGCTAGGGGGGCCTTCGCTCAGCTTCGGCTGGTGCGCCAGCTGCGGCCGTACTTGGATCGTACAGACCTGGCCACGGTGATCCATGCTACAGTGACATCGAGGTTAAATTATTGTAACACGCTCTATGTGGGGCTGCCCTTGAAGACGGTTCGGAAACTGCAATTAGTGCAGAATGCAGCGGCCCGTGTGGTTACTGGAGGTAGGCGGTTTGACTCTGTCAGTCCGCTTCTCCAGCGGCTGCATTGGCTGCCCATTCATTTCCAGGCCCAATTCAAGGTGCTGGTTTTTGACCTTTAAAGCCCTATACTGCTCTGGGCCAGGGTATCTTAGAGATTGCCTACTCCCGTACAATCCGGCTTGTCCTCTTAGGTCAGGGGTGCTCACCCTTTTTTGGCTTGAGAGCTACTTTGAAACCCAGCAAGGCCTGGAGATCTACCAGAGTTTTTTTACAATGTTCGTGCCATCATAACATATAACATTTATGTGTACAATGTATGTTGGTGTACCTTGCATAACCGCATGAGCCAATATTGCACAACACAACATAATTAACTATAAACATTTTTTGTAATTACTTGAGTTTACTTTGATGACTTGCACTGAACTGAATCAGCCAAGGATGCATAGTCTGGACAGTAGCTGCTGACAGCCAGCCTCAAGCACACTTCCAAATGTTCATCAGTCATGGTGGAATGGTACTTGGACTTAATGATCTTCATGTAGGAAAAGGCTGACTCACATAAATAAGTGGAGCCCTTCCTGCCTCAGGTGCTCTTATATCCCTGAGGGCCCTATTGCCTTCAAGTGGCTGCAGCTGTGCAGCACACTCTGCTGGATGCCCAGGCCTTACCCTCAAAGGGGCCACTACTGACACCACATCTACCTACTCACCAGATCTTCCTAGATTCCAATACAAGTGGGGGGCAGAGCAGATCTCTATACAGACCAGTGCAAAAACAGGGAGAAGGTTGGGGGGGGGGAGGGAAGATCTCTATATAGATATCACAGCAAGACCAGTGCAAAACCCCTTGCACACAGAACCAACAGATGGAAGTTGGGATGGGGGCAGATCTCCATACATACCAGTGCAAAAACAGGGGAAAGGTAAATCAGCCCCAGTAGAGTCAACGGGGCTCACTCCCAGGGATGCGTGGTCGGGAGAGAAGCCTGCCAGTGGCTCCTCTCCAGGTCTACTCACGAGTCAGACCCAGTAGAGTCAACGGGGCTCACTCCCAGGGATGCGTGGACAGGAGCTCACTCCCAGGGATGCGTCACTCCCAGGGAGCTCACTCCCAGGATGGGGCTCACTCCCAGGGATGCCTGGACGGGAGAGAAGCCTGCAATCGACTCATTTTGCCTCGCGATCGACCCGTGGATCGCGATCGACGTATTGAGCACCCCTGTCTTAGGTCATCAGAGAAGGCCTTTTTACAAGTGCCGCCACCTAGGAGGTATGTGGGGCGGTGGCAAGAAATAGGGCCTTCTCAGTAGTGGCACCAACGCTATGGAATTCCCTTCCCTTTGACTTAAGAATGGCTCCCTCTCTTCAGACTTTTTGGCTAGGCCTGAAGACCCTTCTGTTTAAACAAGCCTTCTGAGTTCTCGGCCTTTTTTAACATCTTTTTAACATCTTTAATATTTTTAAATACTTGGTTACAGGCCTGATTCTTTTATGATTTGCTGCTCTATGCTCTTTCTACCTGACTTCTTTTTTTTATGATATGTGTTAATATGCTTTTATCTGTTTTTAAATTATGTTTTTAATCTGTTTTAACCTGTTGTAAGCCGCCTTGAGTCCCTTTGGGGAGAAAGGTGGGGTAAAAATAAAGCTATTATTATTATTATTATTATTATTATTATTATTATTATTATTATTATTGAGCTATTGCAAGACTTTCATTATATTTAACCCAAGTTATACTTAATCTAAGTTAGAACACAACCTAAACAGTTCAGTAAATTGGGACACAGGATCTAGAGAGCAATAAATAATTAAACAAACTCAAATAAAAACTAGCTTGAGGTTACAAAACAGTCCAGCCTAAGAGAACAGAACTAGGAGGGAAAGAACCTAGGAAGGGGTAATTCCCATTCAGGAGCCTGCAGAGTAGGTCACGCCCATCAGCAGCCTTTTGTCTTCCTGAGCTTTTGTAAACTCACCTGGGAAGGCCAGCCCCCTTTCAATCAGGAAGGAAGAAGGGGGGAGGAGCCAGCCAGGAGTATAAAGCTAGGCCTGCCATCGTGTGAGGCTCTCTCCAGACGCGCGTGGCCTCCGGGACCCCACGTGCCTCTGGGAACTAAGTGCCAGGTAAACCGAGAGTTTAGCATCTGGGCGAGTTCAGCAGCAGGGCAAGGAGGCCAGGGCCCCATACACTGCCCTTCCTCTTCCCTTGAGAAGAGGGCTGCTAACCAGTGTAGGGTTTTTAAAAGTACCCCTAAATAAAACACCACCAACAAAAAAGCTATGCAGTCAGACAGCTAGCAGCAGGGTGGGGACTATCCAGTGTCCTGCATCGAGTGCCACATGTATGATTATATGCCTCTGGGGCATAAGTCATGGGTGTGTCCTCGGTGCAAGGAGCTCCAGGGTCTCAGGGAATGCGTCTGCTCCCTTGAAGCCTTGGTGGCCGACCTGGAGAAGCGCAGGCAGGCAGAGGAGGACTGTGGGGAGACTTCCGGGGACGATCAGGCTTCGTCCCAACCTCAGGCGTGCAGCTCTTCAGCTGCCCGGGTGGGAAGTCTCGGGGCTGGAGGACGTCATCCTGGAGAGGAGGGAAACAATCCCCTAGGGGGGACCCCTTCTCCAGGGGATGGGCCCTTATCCGAACGCACTCGGGATACTCCTTGGCAGGAGGGGGGTCGGGGGCTTCTTGTAGTGGGGGATTCGATTATTAGAAACATAGAGAGGGGGGTTTGCGACGGATGTGAGGACCGCATGGTGACTTGCCTGCCTGGTGCGAAGGTTGTGGACATCACTTCTCGTCTAGACAGGCTGGTAGACAGTGCTGGGGGAGAGGTAGCGGTTGTGGTGCATGTCGGCACCAACGACGTGGGCAAGTGTAGCTGGGAGGTCCTGGAGGCCAAATTTAGGCTTTTAGGCAGGAAGCTGAAAGCCAGGACCTCAAAGGTAGCGTTCTCTGAAGTGCTACCTGTTCCACGCGCAGGGCCAGCTAGGCAGGCGGAGATCAGGGATCTCAATGCGTGGATGAGACGGTGGTGTAGGGAGGAGGGGTTTAGATTTGTTAGGCACTGGGGAACGTTTTGGGACAAGCGGGGCCTGTACAAGAGGGACGGGCTCCACTTGAACCAGAATGGAACCAGACTGCTGGCGCATAACATTAAAAAGGTGGCAGAGCAGCTTTTAAACTGATCCCTGGGGGAAGGCCGACAGGAGCCGAGGGGCATCCGGTTCGGGACTCCTCATCCCTATGGGATGAGGATGGGGAGGTTAGAGAACAACAAGACAAAGGCAGAGTAGGAGAAGAAATTGGGAAAGGTAGCATGATGGGATGTGATAAACGGTTTGGCACAATGAGAGGATGCGGGGACAAAGGAGCGAATAAGCAGCCCATCCTGGGGCATTCTGTGTACAAATGCTTTTATGCAAATGCCCGAAGTCTACGAGCAAAGATGGGAGAACTGGAATGTCTGGTGACAAGGGAAAACATTGACATAGTGGGCATAATGGAAACCTGGTGGAATGCGGAGAATCAGTGGGATACCGCAATCCCGGGCTATAAACTCTACAGGAGGGACAGGCAGGGGCGTGTTGGAAGTGGGGTGGCCTTTTATGTTAAGGAAGGGATAGAATCCAGCAAAGTAGAGATTGAAGGTGGGTCCAACTCCACCGTAGAATCTATGTGGGTTAAATTACCAGGCTTGTGCAGCGATGTAATACTGGGGGCGTGCTATCGTCCTCCAGACCAGAAATTGGATGGGGACCTTGAAATGAGGAAACAGATCAGGGAGGTGACAAGGAGGGACAGGGTTGTAATCATGGGGGACTTCAATTATCCTCATATTGACTGGGTCAATTTGTGTTCTGGTCACGATAAGGAAACCGGATTTCTTGACGTGCTAAATGACTGTGGCTTAGAGCAGCTAGTCACGGAGCCCACCAGAGGACAGGTGACTCTGGATTTAATATTGTGCGGTACGCAGGACCTGGTTAGAGATGTAAACGTTACTGAGCCATTGGGGAACAGTGATCATGCTGCGATCCGTTTTGACGTGCACGTTGGGGGAAGAAGACCAGGCAAATCTCTAACAAAAACCCTTGACTTCCGACGGGCGGACTTCCCTCAAATGAGGAGGCTGGTTAGAAGGAGGTTGAAAGGGAAGGTAAAAAGAGTCCAATCTCTCCAGAGTGCATGGAGGCTGCTTAAAACAACAGTAATAGAGGCCCAGCAGAGGTGTATACCGCAAAGAAAGAAGGGTTCCACTAAATCCAGGAGGGTGCCCGCATGGCTAACCAGCCAAGTTAGAGAGGCTGTGAAGGGCAAGGAAGCTTCCTTCCGTAAATGGAAGTCTTGCCCTAATGAGGAGAATAAAAAGGAACATAAACTGTGGCAAAAGAAATGTAAGAAAGTGATATGGGAGGCCAAGCGAGACTATGAGGAACGCATGGCCAGCAACATTAAGGGGAATAATAAAAGCTTCTTCAAATATGTTAGAAGCAGGAAACCTGCCAGAGAAGCGGTTGGCCCTCTGGATTGTGAGGGAGGGAAAGGGGAGATAAAAGGAGACTTAGAGATGGCAGAGAAATTAAATGAGTTCTTTGCATCTGTCTTCACGGCAGACCTCGGGCAGATACCGCTGCCCAAACGGCCCCTCCTGACCGAGGAGTTAAGTCAGATAGAGGTTAAAAGAGAAGATGTTTCAGACCTCATTGATAAATTAAAGATCAATAAGTCACCGGGCCCTGATGGCATTCACCCAAGGGTTATTAAGGAATTGAAGAATGAAGTTGCAGATCTCTTGACTAAAATATGCAACTTGTCCCTCAAAACAGCCACAGTGCCAGAGGATTGGAGGATAGCAAATGTCACGCCTATTTTTAAAAAGGGAAAGAGGGGGGACCCGGGAAACTATAGGCCGGTCAGCCTAACATCCATACCGGGTAAGATGGTGGAATGCCTCATCAAAGATAGGATCTCAAAACACATAGACGAACAGGCCTTGCTGAGGGAGAGTCAGCATGGCTTCTGTAAGGGTAAGTCTTGCCTCACGAACCTTATAGAATTCTTTGAAAAGGTTAACAGGCATGTGGATGAGGGAGAACTCGTGGACATTATATATCTGGACTTTCAGAAGGCGTTTGACATGGTCCCTCACCAAAGGCTACTGAAAAAACTCCACAGTCAGGGAATTAGGTCCTCTCGTGGATTGAGAACTGGTTGGAGGCCAGGAAGCAGAGAGTGGGTGTCAATGGGCAATTTTCACAATGGAGAGAGGTGAAAAGCGGTGTGCCACAAGGATCTGTCCTGGGACCAGTGCTTTTCAACCTCTTCATAAAGGACCTGGAGACAGGGTTGAGCAGTGAAGTGGCTAAGTTTGCAGACGACACCAAACTTTTCTGAGTGGTGAAGACCAGAAGTGATTGTGAGGAGCTCCAGAAGGATCTCTCCAGACTGGCAGAATGGGCAGCAAAATGGTAGATGCGCTTCAATGTCAGTAAGTGTAAAGTCATGCACATTGGGGCAAAAAATCAAAACTTCACATATAGGCTGATGGGTTCTGAGCTGTCTATGACAGATCAGGAGAGAGATCTTGGGGTGGTGGTGGACAGGTCGATGAAAGTGTCGACCCAATGTGCGGCAGCAGTGAAGAAGGCCAATTCTATGCTTGGGATCATTAGGAAGGGTATTGAGAACAAAACGGCTAGTATTATAATGCCATTGTACAAATCTATGGTAAGGCCACACCTGGAGTATTGTGTCCAGTTCTGGTCTCCGCATCTCAAAAAAGACATAGTGGAAATGGAAAAGGTGCAAAAGAGAGCGACTAAGATGATTTCGGGGCTGGGGCACCTTCCTTATGAGGAAAGGCTACGGCGTTTGGGCCTCTTCAGCCTAGAAAAGAGATGCCTGAGGGGGGACATGATTGAGACATACAAAATTATGCAGGGGATAGACAGAGTGGATAGGGAGATGCTCTTTACACTCTCACATAATACCAGAACCAGGGGACATCCACTAAAATTGAGTGTTGGGCGGGTTAGGACAGACAAAAGAAAATATTTCTTTACTCAGCGTGTGGTCGGTCTGTGGAACTCCTTGCCACACTTGGAATAGGATGTGGTGCTGGCGTCTGGCCTGGACACCTTTAAAAGGGGATTGGACAAGTTTCTGGAGGAAAAATCCATTATGGGTTACAAGCCATGATGTGTATGCGCAACCTCCTGATTTTAGAAATGGGTTATGTCAGAATGCCAGATGCAAGGGAGGGCACCAGGATGAGGTCTCTTGTTATCTGGTGTGCTCCCTGGGGCATTTGGTGGGCCGCTGTGAGATACAGGAAGCTGGACTAGATGGGCCTATGGCCTGATCCAGTGGGGCTGTTCTTATGTTCTTATGTTCATTCATTCACATAAGTTCCATCTCTAATATATTTATTTACGTAAATTTATTCAAATTTAAAATGTAAATTAATTATATTTCTCCCAGCCCGTGACACAGTGTCAGAGAGATGATGTGGCCCTCCTGCCAAAAATTTTGGACACCCCTGGTTTAGATGACCTGCCACCATAGGATTAAGTGACAAACGGCTCTGGAGACCAAAAGTTTGAGAACACAGTTCTAGGCAAATATTGTTGAATACCTCTGTGTTTATCCTATTTCCTCCAGATCTATTTATTTTATAGATTTTTCTGCTGCCATTCAAAGGGGCCTAGTCACACTTGGAATAGAATGTTTTCTGAAAAACATGTCTTTTCCCTTCCAATTAGGCTTGGTATTAAACAACAAAAATATTGTAAATTAAGTTTTGCAGCTTAATTTATTACTAAGCAGTGATGAGGCCTACTCTTGGAAAAAAATATCCAACATTTATGGGACTGCAAGACTAAGCAATTATGTACTAATCCAGTTCCACCTCCTAGAGGGCAATTAGCAATGACACCAGCAGACCTCTCTCTGACCTAGTGAAATTTATGGCTTACTATGTTGAGTCTCTGGTTGAGTTAAAGAGAATAAGATCAACAAAATACCTGGCAGAGTGCACAACATGGACTAACAACAGTGTCTAAGTTAAAAAACTGAATAGGAACTTTTGATACTCAGGGCGCAATCCTAACTTGTGCTGGAAACAGGCAGGCCAGTCGGCCTGCGCTGCATCCAGCACAAGTTTGGGACTAACTGCAGGCCAGCCCAGGGCAAGAAAAAACGTTTCCCCTTACCCTGTGTTGCACTGTAGCAGCCCAACGGGTCTACTTGGATCTGCACCACCTGACAAGGTGATGCAAATCCAAGAAGCTCGGGACACCCCACGTCCTCCCCAGACGCAATTGGGCACAGAGCTCGGCCAATGCAATTCACTATTTCCCTGGGGCCTGTGTCAGTGCAGGGAGGCCAGTGCAAAGATGTGTGCCCGTCTTTCTCCCCTCAAAAGTGCTTTAAGGCACTTTTGCAACACTCCCCAGCCAGTGTAAGGGACTTGTGTCAGCCCAAGTGTCAGTTAGGATTGGGCCCTTAGGCTCCAAACTTTTAGGCACTTTCCTAGAAGTAAGCCCCATCAGACATAATGAAACTTACTTCTAGAAGACACGCATAAAATTGTGTTCCTAGGCTTCATTTTTGTCATAGATAGAAAGTATTTGCAACGTGCCTGTGTGAAAATTTTAACAAGTTGCATGTTTTACAATTATTTATACAGTTTATTTAGGTGATGTAGTGCAAGCAAAAACTTTTTTCCAAGTAACCAATCCACTTCTCTTTTCCAGTTATATACATAATATACATAATTCTCTCTCATTGTCTTACAGTTCACATTTCTTAGTTGCTCAGATATTTTATAATTTTGTAAGGACAAAAGCATACAAGGTTAAAGATCAGGTTTGTAGTACACAATTGAGAAATATCCAAACGGAAATGATTCCCTTTCTTTTAGATCAACTCTGGAGACAACAATGCTACCATGATGGAAGCTTTCCATTGTCAGTGGGAACTGAAGTAATTTATTTAAAATACACCAGGTTAAGATTTGACAAGCAGTGTCTCTGAAATGCAAGCAGAGAAAAGTCAAGAATCTTGAAATGTTCCAAAGCATTCCAAAATATGTTGTAAGAGAAATCCACCATACCTTACAGCTGTCCTCCATAAATGCCTTACATCAGTGTTTTTTAAGGTTTGTCTGCCACTGTACCGCTTCACGTGGTCCACCTATCTGAAGTACCACCAGAAGTAATTGAAGATGACATCATGGCCAGTTACTTCCTGAGTTGGGAGGCCAGATGCGATGCAAGGAGCATCAGTAAGAGGTTCGAGTGGTCAGGAAGACTTTTTTGAGCACAGGAAACCATGCTCTGGAGCTCTGTCCACTGAGCTGAGCTTCCTACCGCTGTTTGTTGCATTGCATTCTTGGTCTTGCCACCAGGCAGCTGATGTCCAGGACTCCTGTGAGTACCACCAGATACCACCTCTAGTACTGCTGGTGATACCTGTACCACTGGTTGAGAAACACTGTCTTACATTTCTCATTAATTAAAAAGGAACTGTAGGATCCAACTGATTCATCCCGCCTTCTCCCTTCTCCTCAGTCAAGGGAAATCTTCATCAGCCATGCTGGAAGACAGGGCTTGTAACTTGTTAAAATGTATTTCAAAATCTACAAGAGGCACATGTAAGCTCTTTACTGCATATGCTCAAAAGCTATCTTGGATTGGGGTACAACAAAATCCATTTGTTTCATGAACTTCTAAATCCCTTCCACTACCACCCCCTGGGATACCATTTAAGTGATCTTTAAACGACCCCAGTGTCAATGTTAACAACCTTAGTGACAACCCTTTCCAGATTACTATTATTATTCCCTTGTCAAAAATATTGCTCAGTTAACATCTGTTCTTAATTCATACTTTCTGTTTTGTTTTGTTTATGTGCTTTGTGCCTCTCACCTGTAACTAGAGCTTTCTTAAATGGCAACATCAGATCGTCTTGCATGTGTGTAAAATTACAGTAGGCAGAGAGCTTGCTTCTGCAGCTGTCAGTCAATATGCTATCTCTGTTGGCCTTTGTGCAGGGAAAATGGTATGTTTTCAGAAAAGAGATGACCTGTTTTCTTTCTAAAACACTGATCCCTGGAAGCAAAGAGAAATGGAATACATGGGACAGTTCACAGAACTGTTAGGGCAGATTCTCCTCCTTCCTTCAACTGCTGTGACTTATCCATCGCATTTCATTCATGTACCAAATACAGCTTTGACTGATAGCTTCATCTGTTCATTGTATTCAGGCTATCTTATGCCACTGTATCCAGAATTAGTAGCGTCTTCTAATGGAGATGCCAGAGTCTGAACTCAAGACCTATCTGGATGCTTGCTACTAGCTACAGGATATAACTGAACTGGGGACTGAATGAAGAGCAGGGTGACCAGATGGGGGACAAAGTGCCTACACCTTTAACCAGTGTATAATGAAGGGGATTTTGGCAGGTGTAGCTTTTTAAACCCTTCCATGTTGAGCTGCACCTGCCAACATGCCCTCTTCTAGTTGGCATCCTTCAGTCTCAGAAGACCATGGTGTCACACTCTGAATGGTGGTTCTGGAACAGAGTGTCCTCTCCAGTGCACGAAGCCTGGGTAAAGTAGGTATGGAGGATAGGCTGTTACCCATAAAGCAAATCCCCCCTCTCCACGTCGCTGAAATGGTTCAATGGAAAGGCAGAGGCCAATACGGTTGGTTCCAGCGGCGTCGTAGGAGTTGCCAGAACGTGACTGTGTTCAGCCATGAACTGCCTCAGGGGCTCCGGCTCCGGATTTTGCCTCGAGGTTGACTCCTGAAGCCTTTTCCATAACAGGATGTAGCCACAAGGCAGTGGAGGTTTGGGATCAGAGTTTTCCTTCTCTCAGATGAGCTGCCTTCCCAGGCTGACGAGCCCCATCTACCCGGTGGCTGTTCAGTCGCCTCTTACGACAAGTACAGCCAAACTGAGGGCCTATTCTTATCCCCAGCCCTCTTCTAAACATTGGTTAAAGGCATAGACACTTTGTCCTCCATTGTATCTGGTCACCCTGATGAGGGGATATATTTGGGCTTCCTCTCAAGGAAACAGAGGTTTATGTCACTCTAGATCAGTGTTTCTCAACCAGTTGTACTTATACCACCAGTGGTACTTGAGGTGGTGTCTGGTGGTACACCTGAGCCTCATGTGGCACAGAGTTGTAGGCTGCACTACTGCAAACGAGAACTCTCCCAACAACCTGAGTTCAATCCCAGCGGAAACTGGGATCTCAGGTTGCAGGTCTGAGATTGACCTGGCCTTCCATCCTTCTGAGACAAGTAAAACGAGTACCCAGCTTGCTGGGGGAAAGGTAACATGACTGGGGTAGGCAACGGCAAACCACCGCATTTACAGTCTGCCGCGAGAGTGTTGCAGAAACGCTGTCACCCCAAGGGGCAGTAATGACTTGGTGCTTACACAGGGGACCTTTCTTTCTGATGGTACACACAGGACCCACAGACCCCCACCACCTGCCAGCAAGACCAGCAACACAATGCAACAAGCAGCAGTAGGAGGCTCAGCTCAGCAGGCAGAGTTCCAGCGTATGCTTTTCGTATGTTCCAAAGCCCTCCCATGTGCCCTGAGCCTCTTACCAGTGTTTGTCGTGTTGCAGCTGCCTCCCAATCTGGAAGTAACTGGTGATGGCATCATCTCCAGTTACTTTGGGTGGTACTTCCAATAGGTGGACGATGCAAGGTGATACAGCAGGGGGAAAATGTTGAGAAACACTGCTCTAGATACTATGTGCCCTCACTCATTCTATGTTGCTATGGGAAAGAGTCTAACTGTACATACATTTCCTGTGTCTCTCTATCTAGGCTGGAGTGTCCAAACATTTTGGCAGGAGGGCCATATTATCTCTCGGACACTGTGTTGGGGGAATTAAAAAAAGAATTAATTTACATTTAAAATTTGAATAAATTTACTTAAATGAATATATTAGAAATGGAACTTATATGAATGAATAAAGGTCTTGCAGAAGCTTAAGGCCTCTAAAAGGCCTTGCACAAAGCAAGAATGGCCTTTCCTTCGCTGCCGCTACTGCATCACAGACATGAAACAGTAAGTAGTGGAGGGAACCCTCGTCCCACAGCTCATGCGTAAGGTCAAACAGGCACCCTCACACTGAGAGTGGTTGTGTTGTGCCAGCACAGGCTCCAGCAAGTCTCTGGAGGGCCAGAGGCTCATTGGAGACTGGGGGCTCCTTGAGGGCCAGATTGGGAGTCCCCAAGGGCCGCAAGTGGCCCCCTGGTCGGGTTTTGGGCACCCCTGATCTAGGCACTAGCTGAAATTGGCATACTAGGTGAAGTCAACATAATTTGCTACATCTTTGTATTTTTAATGTTCAGAATTTTTGTTTCACTTCCTCTTGGAATAAATTGATTTGTATTATTAGGAGATGGAAAGGGCAAACAGTAGATATACCAACTTGATCATGCCTTCAGGAATAGTATGCTAGTAGGAATGACACTGAACATTTTTACCTTGCTCACTGCCTGACACGGAGGCTCCTCATTCTCTGCCGACTTTTTGGTTGGGGAAGAATAGAGTAGCCCCATTGCAGGGCTACTTGCTTTGCCCAGGGGAAAGGGATGAAAGTCCCCTTCTCCCGAAGAGTCAGCAGTGTCTGCCTGAAGCACGCAAGATGCAGCGGCAACCATTTTTGGCGCCACTGCAGCTCCGTACCCCAGGCAGCTCAGGAATGGGCTGCAAGCTATTTGCTTTAAAAAAAAAAATCCACCTTCTGGTTCAGGTACCCCATGCAGGGAGCAATTCAGCACTCCAACGACAGTCCACTGACAGAACACTTACAACTTACAACACCTATAAATAGTAATAAATAGTGGTGAATGGAACCCCTTCTGATTAATCACGAAATTCAGGGATCTACAATAAAGCCCAAATAAACATTTACTTAACTGCTATATTGCCCTCATGTCCCAAATTGTCAATAGTCTGGGTAATTCATATGGTATTCCAAGCAGGAAATGCATATGTTGTAATGAAGAAGGAACATGGAAGAATGTGATAAATCACTATATATTCCTCCCTCCTTACACACAAATATTTCAAAATGAGTTCTCTCTCTGAATATAAGACCACACATCATTCCAATAAGGAAAGATGGCTCCTAGTCTCTTTGTTAGGAAGGCAATTCTCTAAAGAAAATCCACTGGCAGTAACAGCCCCCCAAAAGGAAACTATGTTCCATCTTGCCTGTGCGCTTCCTTGGCACTGCTCTGATTGTAGCACATACGGTAAACACCAGAGTGTTTGTGTGCAAATAACATTCTACTGAATGATGTCTGCACCTGTGTCAACTGACATCAGTATCTATTTATTCAGTTTATTTAAACAGTGCACAAGGCACACCTGCACCCGCTCGGGCACAGAATGACATTTCTCTGCTAGTTAAATGAAACAAAACATGTTGGAAGTGTATATATGGAGAGAGAACACATTCCTTACTTCTACACAATCCAATCTTTCTCATTAAGCTTAGTTAACGGTGCTTCATTTGAATTACATTTTAATTTTACTTTAAAAAGGGGGACTCTGCAACAGAGATTAAAATACAGTGTAATGGAAAATCTGTCTATACTTATTGAGGGACATCTTCTTACAAGATTAAAGACCCAATCCTGTCCAACTTTTTAGCTTGGATACAGCCCCAAGGTAAGGGAATACATGTTCCTTTACCTTGAGGAGCCTCTGTGACGGCCCCTCCATTGGCATGGCAGCATCCATGCTGGAAAGTTGGAAAGGATTGGGCTCTAAAACAGAATAAGGAAAAATACTAGATTGGATAGGGATGAGTTAACAGGAGTTTGAAAGAAGTCACTGCTTGCAGTATATATTATAATCCCACTTTTGCCTCTGGTAAACAGGTTTTGCATGTTTACTATTGTTTCCAAAACCTTCAAGCCCTGTTTTATCAGAGGTGACAGCGACACAGAATAAAAATATGTATCTACCAATGGAAATGGAGAGCAAGGGTGATGTAGTTGTTTGGGAGGTGGACTTAGACCTGGAAGGTCTAGGTTCGAATCCCCCTCAGCCATGAAGCTTCCTGGGTGACCTTGGGTCAGTCACTTTCTCTCAGCCTCACCTACCTCACAGGGTTGTTGTAAGGACAAAAGGAGGGGAGCAGCTGTGTACACTGCCCTGAGCTCTTTGGAGAAAGGGCAGCACAAAAATGTGAAAAATAAATAAATAAATAAATGATGCTCCTCTCAAAACAACTGCAACCAGCCTAAAGTCTGTCTTCAAGTTAAGAGCAGAACTACATTTTACAAGGCAAACACATGGAGTTCAAAACATTAACACAGGGTTAGGGGAAGTTGCAGGGAAGAAGCAATGGGTGAAATGAACTGGTTTTAGTCCACTTTAGTGGATTTTAGCCCACTTTTCCCCAGTTATACAAAAAGAAAGAAATGCAGTTGGGGGAAAAGCAAACCCAGGCACTGGCAGGCAACCCCCAAGCAACCCTCTAGGCATTGGCAGGGCAGAACTGATTCTCCCCTACAAATGCTTCTCTAGCTCTGTGTTACTTTGGCAAAAGTGTGTTTAGAACTGCTGAGTTCATATGTAGTTCTGCTTCAAGTCTTCCTTCTATTGCTATCTCTGAAAAGGTACAATATACACGTGAGGAGGAAAAAGTTAGTAATTGGTTAATGAAGGAGCAGAAAAAACAAACAGGACTTTCCTTCTTTCAATCATCTTCTCTCCCCCTCCTTCCATTTTTATCATTTAGGTCTCAAATATCTCACATATTACATCCATTCCCAAATGTTACTTCTGAAGATCAGCAAGGTCATGTTTCCACGAGTTCTTAATTAATTAATTAATTATTAATAAATAAATACAATAAATAAATAAATTTATATCCCAGAGTCATCTGCAAACCAAGGAAATTCTTCATGTGCTTACCATAATAGTCCTCAGGATAACATCACAACAAACAGATTACATGAATGAAGCTTTAGAATTACTACAGCTCCTGGCCCTTCTTGTCTGCACTCTGTAGCATCTGGCTTTGCCCACTGTTGGAAATTAGACTAGGTTATGCACTATTGTTGAATGTCAGTACACTTGAGTCTAGTGCCTCAAGAGAAGGACACTGCTGATCTCCTTTTCACATAGTCCTTCAACTACCTTTTCAGGGTATTGTTTTAGATGGTGCAGCATAAGAAGCCCTGAGACAAACGTGCTGTAAAGTGCAATACCAGATGCCCTTCAACTTTTCACCATTCATCCTCCCAGCTGAATTATTAAAACAATACAATTTGATAGAAACCAACTGAATATTTCAGAGTATGAAAGGTAAAGGGAAAATGAACTGTGTTTTAAGATTTCAGCAGTCTGTTCTTTTAACTGTAATGTTAATGGACCACTGTGTGCTTTTCAATGCATTTATTATTCAAACTGGGGAAGAGGAAAACATTTTTCTGTGCTAATTTCATAGGTGATATTGACATACTATTCAAACTTAGTTAATTTCTAAATGGTGTCTAGGACAGGTATACCAATTTCTATTATAGCCTGTTTATGAGCAGAATGTCTAACGAAATTCAATACTTTTTGTGCTTTTACATTGTCAATAAGACTGAAAACCACAACATGATTTACAGAAACAAAAAGCCAAAGCCAAAGAGAGAAATAAGAAGGGCTTTAGCAGGAAAAAAATAAAATTATATGGGTCAAATGTTTCTGTTGAAAAACTAAGGTTACAAATAGATGTGGTGGGCATTTACTTCTCTCCTAGAGGGAGTAACTGGAGACAAGCCAAGAAACTATACATGAAGTAGCTCAATCAACAAATCATAAGTAGTCTTCTGCTGCTTCACTGAAAAGTCAGAAGATAATATAAACAGAATGATTTAATAAGGGGCAGCCCAATCATAACCTGCCCTAGAGCAGGCAGGCTGGCAGGCCTTCCCCACATCCAGAGCGGGACTGGGGCCAAAAGTGGCTCAGCCCAGGGCAAGGGAAATTACATCCCCTTAGCCCGGGTAAAGCTGCAGCAGCCCCAGTTGGTCTTCTCAGTTCTGAACCACCTCAAGATGTGGCGCAGATCCGAGCAGCCTGGAGCTGCATAAGTGACAAATCCTGTCCCTGTCCTCGCTGCTGCCCACTGTACCCTTGTCCCGAAATGCCTCCTCCCCACCATTCCCATGCCCTGACTTGGCCTGCGTGGGCCACTTGTGCTGGCCAAGTGGGTCCTGCATTGGCCTCCGGAGGCCAATTTTAAGACTCTTTTAAGACTGATTCTTTTAAGACTGAGAATCTGTTCAGGACCCACTGTACGTGACATCATCAAGCAGGAAAATTTTTAACAATTCTAGGCTTCAATCCTACCCACACTTACCCAGGAATAAGCCCCACTGACTATCACTGTCAAAAGTATATACATAGTAGCTTGTTAAAAGTATAGTCTGTAACATTTTCCCAAATGCAGTCACATACCATGGTGGCATCAAGTCTTATCTATTAAAAATAAAATACTAAAATGAATGGGGACCCACCTGAAAGTAGCTCCCGGCCCACCTAGTGGGTCCTGACCCACAGTTTGAGAAACACTGTTCTAGACTTTTGTGTTGGTGTGCAAAGAGCTTGACTACCTTTTATATTCCAGATACTGTATTTTGCAAGGAGAAAGATATTAACTGGAATTATATGGGTTATAAAAGGAATTATAAGGCCACACAACTAAAGAATGTGTGCAAAGCAACAGGAATCTCAGCAACAAGAGGGCAAAATGACAAATTATGGCACCATTTCAGCACAGCTGAGAAGTATCACAAATATGGAGATCTAAAGTAAACTCCATGATCTATTTTATGCCTCAAGTGTTTTGTGTACACAAACAAAAAAAAGTGTTTAATACAGTTGGAGATCAGGATATGTGCAGCTGTAACAATCACTCACTTCTAGTCTAACTTCTATCCTGAGCCAGGTATTCTATAAGACAAGTATAAATATAAAATATAGAAACACCAAAATAACTGAACTATGGATAGAAATCTCAAGAAAATTAGCTTTATGGCATGGGAGGGACTGCTCCACCTAAGTAAAATATCATAACTTGATTTCTTAGAGCCCTTCAGCTTTTTAATCAGGTGGTGTTTGCAGCTTCAGCCAAGCTTATGTCAATTCTTATACAGGTTGTGCCTCATTATCCACTGATTTGGTATCCACTGCTTTGACTCACCACTGATGCTGGGGTCCACCATTAAATGCCTTGTGGCAAGGAAAAAAAGCAACCAAATCCCATTTCCTACCTTCACACTGTTTAATAATTATAATTTCATTTCATTAGATACCATTATTCACCGCGTTTAGTGGCTGAATGCTGTATAGCTTCTATACCAATGCATTCTGGGGCAACAATGGAGGAGCAGGAAACCTGGAAGTGGGTCTTTAAAGCTATTTTTCCACTGATTTTTTAAGTCCAGGTATGACTTGTAGTTTAGTTATGAAACACACAGCCATACAAAGTTAGAAGAGATGGCTGTCCCTGCAGGTGCATGCGCTGTCTTTTGCTAAAGGTACAGCAATGCAACAGAGTACAGAGAGAAAGAGTAATCCATACAAAGATGTATGTTACTCATTATAGGTTTGGATGGAGACCATTTGAACTTATGCTATTGGTATCTCCTAAGAGTTTCCTCTCAAAGCTCTTTAGTATTTAGCAAGGTATTTTGCTTGTTCTTCCACAGAATTACTTTTGCTTGTGTGATCAAAATATGTGGTACCATGAAGATACCTGAGCGATCCTACATCACAGATTATCTCTTATTCATAAGTATTTGATTTTCTTTTACAACTTTTTTTTTTAAACTGCTAGTCATTCATAATATGAGTCACAAAGTTCCAGAGTTGAACGCTTCCTTGTCAAGGAAGTTTTAATTAGCTGCAATGGCAAACTTTGAAAAAGCTATAATTTAAAGCTCCGCTTTCAGGTTCTCATATACAAATCCTTGTGTGTCATGTAGAATAAGCCTTGTCAGTTTTAACAGATTTTATTGGGAAGTTCAATCTAACCCAGATGCTTGCTGACAGACATTTCACAGGTGATGACAAGATTCCACTAACTTACTACACATGATTTCAGTTAATGCACATTTCTGAGAAATTGTGTTCTAGGATCCCAGAGTTGATTGCAAAATACTACTGTGAAAAAATATTTTCTATTAAAAAAATAGGAAAGAGTCAACTTCACTACATAAGCTTGGAGAGCATGTTAACTACATTTCACATACAGAGCAAAAAATATTATCTGATACTAAATCAAATGAGTCATTGCTTTTGCTATTCATCCAAATCCTGTGAGAAGGAGGAAGTATGTGTTTGGTTTTGGGGGGAGAAGTAGGGAAAGTTCACAATACAAATCTACACATTGCACTCTTGTTGGTATGTATCACACTGGATGAGAAATGAATTGGCAAAGAGATTTCACAACTTTCTCAAGATTGCTCTTTACAAGCGACAGGCGATTGGGTTATGGCTGGTTTAGTGAAAGTGGAAATGCTCCACTTTCCACTAAGTGGAAATGTTAGCATGTAGCATAGGTAATGAATAAATGAAATAAACATTAGATCACAGTGGCATAGCTAAATAGGTGCAGGGGGTAGCAGTTGCACTGGGCAACAGGCTTTAGGGGTGCAACAAGCTAAGCTTGACAGTAGTGACCAAAAATGTGAAAAAATTGATATGTACGAATAATACCATCATGTTATATATCATTGGAAAGGTAATTTAATGCAGAACGCAATGAAGCGTTCCAAACTTCATTGGAAGATCTGTACTCTACCAAAAATTATGGCCAATTAACCAGAAAATGAAAACACAACTGCCTTATGGAACAAAAAGTGGATTTTATTAACTCAAAACCGATCTATGGAACTTATTTTTCTGAGAGCCCATGAGATGATATGATACCATATGGAACCAGTGAGGTGTTAATATGAGTCAGCTCTCATTTCCATATATCATAATAAAGTTACCCCTGCTAACTGGGTAAAGAGGCACTTTTTCAAGTGGTGCTCCTCTTATATTTAGCAGTGGGAGAATACCTGTCCCTCTTCACCCCAGGACAGTGTCTCTAACCAATAAGGGGTACAATTTTTATTTCTTTACTTAATTAAATTTGATTTTGTTGTGGGGGGCTATAAAATCGTCTTTGATCCCAGGTACCAGAGAGATGCCTTAGCTGTGCCACTAACTAGAGGAGGCGGCAGAGCAAGTGGGTGGCGGGCTGCTGGACGAAGGAGGTGGGTCCACCCCCCTGATTTTCACTTTTTAAGAAGCCTGGGTGTGACATCACTTCCAGTTGTGACATCACTTCCAGGGCATCATTTTGAGCTTGGCACTGGGCTACATGATCATTAGCTACGCCACTGCAGGATCACATTCTTTTCAGTTGTCAACTTGAAAACATCATGAAAACATCATGTATATATTTTTTTTTCAAAAGCAGTACTTGAAATTATTTGGGGACAGGGTTGCCATGTAAAGGAGATAAATCCAATATTCTGTTGGGCATGCCCAAGTTCTTAGGCACTCCTAAAGTAGGTCTTTGGGTCCCATCCAGGACGCATATGCTAGTGACCAAAACACACACATATAACTGCATGCACAAATTATCAGTGCAGCAGAAATTAGATGCTGCCAATTCTTTCTATAACTAATGCACATTTGCAAGGTTTTGTAACAGAAACCTGGGTCTGGGTCAGAAACCCAAATGTAATTTGGGTTATGATACTTTAGGCTAGAACTATGACGAAGGGGCACACTTTTTATTTCTTTACTTAATTAAATTTGATTTTGTTCTTGGGGGGGCTACAAAATCATCTTTGAGCCCAGGTAGCAGATAGATGCCTTAGCTGTGCCACTGGCTGGAGGACACGGCAGAGCAAGTGGGTGGTGAGCTGCTGGGGGGAGGAGGTGGGTTCCTCCCAATTTTCACTTCTTTCAAAGCCCAGGCGTGATGTCACTTCCTGTAGTGACATCACTTCTGGGGCAACCTTTTGAGCTTGGCACCGGGCTACATGATCATTAGCTACGCCACTGCGTATAAGAGGTTTCTGATCTGTTGCAAACTACAGTGGAGTAGTTAAGGTTCTTTTAGGAAGTTTCACAATCCTTGCCTTGGACAGATGGCACTTCTCATAAAATAGTTTTGTCCTGACTTTGTTTTCTTTGGCAATTATACCTAGACAGTAAGCTTGCAATCTGACAAAATTACAGGACAGCATTTAAGTGTGTGGCCCTGTGAGTAAGCCCATGAGGAATCTCTGAACTGTAGCCTTCACTTATATGGCAGGAAATTTTGAGTATCCCAATTCTAATGAGGTTAATAGCAGAACCCCATTAGATTTTCAATATCTTCTTTTTGGGAATGTAAATGGAGAACATTCTTCAAGATCAACTAGGGATTATTTTTTTCTATATAGTTGAAATTGAACCCAGAAAGGATATTTTCTGATTTCTCTTCATCAGAAGCCAGCGTCATTTCTACTGAGAATCCCCTATGTGTCAAGGGCAGTCTTTTTTTTTTTTTTTCTTCAGATACTGACATGTTTGCTCTGCTTTGCATTAGTGCAGATATGCTGGGTGTTATCTGAAATTACTGTGAGTAGAACTTCAGAATTTCTAGACTATGATTCAAACCAAACTATGCATGTTTAAATCCCACTGATTTCAGCAGGAAAATTAAGGATGTTCTAATTTTCCATTGGCACTAATGAAAGAACTGAATGGCAGTTAAAAGTGCTTTACTCTGGCAGAAATTTGGCACCAAAAACTGTTTTTAAAAATCACATTATTGATACAAATAATATTAGTATTTTCAATACAATTTTTTTTTTACAATAAAACATTTTTCCTGCTACTCCCTCCAAAAAACAAAAACATTTAAAGCACACTATTACTAAATTTAATAGACCTAATACACTTTATTTCTTCTCTGCTTTGTGTGTCAAAATATATAGTGAAATAGAAGTAAAATTATATTAAATAATCCTAAATAAAGAATAAATATATACACTCAGTAACTATGCAGGAGCCAAGATCTACCTAGGGTTATTACTGATACAATCCTTGATCTCTTGTAACTATGTTTAAGACATTATTCTCTGTTCCCACAGAACAGAGAAATGAAATGTTGGCAGTGAAATGCCACAGTGAAATGTTGGCAACTAATGCTATGCAAATGCTAATTTACGTTAATCCTAACTCAGAATCTGAAGCCCTCCTTAAACAGCAGTTCCATACCCTGATTAAACGGGATCATTAATTAGCATTAACTGCAGTTCCAGTTGGTGCTGATATTTTTCAGATGAAAGCAGGAAGGGGGGAATTTGCTCCAGATTGGGGTCAGAGAAGGGAGCAGACACTCCCAAACCTGGTTCCTGGTTTCTTAATTGAGTTTAAGACATCAGCCATTTAGTGGTGATTGTCACTAGGATAGATTATTTTAAAAGGAGATTAGACATATGCATGAAGAGAGTTATCAAAAGACATGATGGCTATATAGACGCCACTTGTTCGGAGGCAGTGCCACTGTATGTCAGTTGAAGAGCACAAGCAAACAGCAAGGGGGAGGGATTATTGCCTTCATGACTGCTTGTGAACTGCCTGGAAGTATCTGGCTGGACTAAATGGACATTTGGTCTGATCCAGCTGAACAACACAGCTATTTTTATTGGTGCTTTTATTATTGATATGATCAAACAGATGTCTAAGGGCCCAAACCTATCCGGCACAGGAGCACCGGTGCCAAACGGCAGCTGTTGCATCCTATGCTGGATTTGAACAGGCTGGAAATCTCCTCAGAGTAAAGGGACATTTGTCCCCTCACCCCAAGTAAAGGCTCAGACTACTCAATGGACTTCTTGAAGCTGTGTCAGCTATTTAGCTGGGGCAAACTCGAGAAGCCCTGTGTCAGACTTTTGAGCCCAGAAGGTAGGGGAATAGGATTTGGCAGTAGAGGCCTCCACCAGTCCCATCCCGCTTCCGGGCCTGTCCCATTCCCCATTCCACTCTCCCACCACCTCTCTTCATGCTTGTGTGCCGCTCAGTGCTTATCTTGGTTCTGCCAGCAGCCAGGGGTCCAACTGTGGTGTTGATAGGGCGCTGCTGGTCACCACACCACTGGCTTCCAGTGCTACTTACTCTTTGGGTGCTGCAAACATGCTGTACGGCATGTTTGCAACACCCATGTTGGCGCTGCAGGTAGCACTGGACTGAATTTTAAATGTTACAATAAAACATCAGACAACACATGATACTGAACAGGCCTTAGCCTAGATGGGAGTTGCCTGAGTGTAAGATGGAAGCTGCTCTGAGCTTCCTGAAGGAAAAACACAATATAAGTGGAATGAATGAATGAAATTATTTTAAAATTCAGATTACCCAGGAAAGCTAATTTGATCCCCCTGAAAAAGTATACAAAGCTCTGACTTGCAGTGAATATTTCTGTGCTTGCCCGTTAATTTATTAGTTAAAAACAAAACACTGAATTGGAACAGAATCTTGCATGTCTGACGTCAAAGAAAAGCCTGTCTTCTTTTAATACATTGGAAAAATTGTTCATGCTTACGTAGTAACTGCCCCCAAAATACTGCCAAGGTCACTGTGCATATAGATTTATTTCCATAAAAGAGTCAGTAGTGCCTGAAGGCAGCTTGCACTTATGCAAAAGACATTTGTCTCTATTTTGTAGTCAAATTCAACTTTAAACAACCATTCATCATTTTTATGATTAAGAATAATTGATCCCTGCATCATCCTCAGTGAGCAGTAAATTCTGACATTAATGTTGGAAGAGGGGTGGAAACCAATAATATGTATAAAGTCCCTTCACAAGTCAGAATTTCCTTTTGGAGTACTTGGATGATTAAAAATAAAATAAAATTAGACATTGTGACTCTAATAGCCTAACTGTATCTTTGAGATATACCAAAGTATCTCCACATTGCCAGTACAATGACAGTGTAGAAATCTGCCTCTGGACACACCATGGAGGCCAGTGCAAGGCCAAAAAAACACTGCACCAATGTATCTTGGATGTCACTCAGATGCTGGTGCAAATCTGCTGGTAGAGAAGCCAAAACAAAAGGAGGAAATGGGATGAGAGGTAGGAGGGACTGCAGAGGATTTGACAAATCTAACCCCCACTTCAGCCAACAGATATGCCTCCAACTGGCACCAGACAAATGCTATGCCAAGTACAGAGCTGGTATAGATAAAAGTAGATTGTTCCATTAGGAACAATGGAAAGGGTAAAAACAGGGGGTTTCTGTCACCCTGTCACCCCTTTCTTCTACCCACTTTCCTATGACACAGCCTACAATACAGACTACATTTGGCAGTCAACTACAACACATCAACCCCTGTACTAAAGCCAGAAGATTACATCCCAGATAAAGATGTAGGAAGTCTACATCCCAGATGATCAGATATGCAGCATGCAGCTATATTTCTCTGGTGTCTCAAAGGGGAACTTTGGTGATGGGAACCATCACGAAAGGACAAGTGGTGCAAGAAGGGAGCAATTTGCACAAACAACCTCGTTGTTGTACGGTAAGACAACAAACAACATGTAGGGTAAGATATTGTGTTATCTCTTGTCTCCTCAGAATTCTTATAGCATTATTCTGTTTCAGTCTCCACACACAAACACCCAACTGGAACCTCTACCCCACCCCCCCAATAGGGGAAGGACAATGTATCTCACATAGTAAGCAAAGGAGGAGAGGGAACCCCATGCTGCATCTCTCTCCCATTTTGATCCTCTTGGCTGGCGGGTGGGTGCCCCCTGCAGCATTAGCCATTCTTTGGCCCCGCCACATCCCCTTTATATGGTGCTGATTGACTCACTCTAGTGATGTTGCCAAGGAACTCCTCTCCCATCCTGAGTTGTTTATTTACTTTAAGTATTTACTTATATTTTTATATATTCATATTTATATTTTTCCTGTCTTCTAGGGAGGCGTTAACCTCCCTAGAGGCAATCTTCCCTTCTAGGGAGGCAGCCAACGCAATAAAACAATCCATTAAAAACAGTAGAAATAAAATCACTATAAGAAAAACAAAGTCAAATACGCAACAGACCACAGCAACCAAACTGACAAGAGCTGCTGAAGAATCGAGTAGCCCCATTGTGGGGCTGCTCTGAGGAAGGGGATGAAAGTCGCTTTCTCTTGAGGAGGCGCTGCGGGCTGCCCAGTTGCACGCTGGATGCCACGGTAGCCATTTTGCGGTGTGGCACCCCAGTGCTCTGAGCAGCTCAGGTTTGGGCTGCCCATCCTCCAATGGACCTACTAATAATTGACCAGGCCCCAAACTCCCATGGCACACCTGCAGACCATTTGCAGCACCCCAATGTGCCATGGCACACTGGGGAGAATCACTGTTCTAAATGATCTTCAAGAGCAAACACAGGCAATCTGACTGTAATCTAAATGTGATGTAATCAGTGCATAGACAATAGATCCTATTGGACCAAGAAAGGACATAACTGGCATATAAGCCTAAAATGGGCAAAAACATCTTGAGCCCTCCCTTGCTGGTTATCATTTGTTCCACCTTTCCTGGTGAGCCTGACAAGTGAAAGACTGCGTCCAGGAGCACTCCTAAACTATTCTACCCCCTCCAAGTTGACAATCCACAACCTGGCTTGTAGATCTTTTTACCAATAGGACTTCTGCATTGTTTAGATTTAATTTCAACTGGTTCACCCTCCTCATTCAGCCCATTGCGGACTCCAGCAGTGATTCAGGATATCCATCACTTCCTTAGTACTAAAAGGAATGGAAATAAAGAATTGGAAGTCACCTGCACACCCAACTGCAAGCCTTCCGATTACCTCCTCCAGTGATTCAATAATAAGAGATGCGTATGATACATAAACATAGTTGTTCCAAAAAGAAAAGTAATGTATATTTGCAGCATATGTCTACTCGGAAGTAAACCTCATGAATTCAATTGGACTTACTCCCCAGTAAGTGTGCATAGGACTGGAGCCCAATTCATCTTTGTGGCTAGATCCATTTTAGTATATCTTGTTTAGAATTATTATTTTTAATTTTAGAGCTGTCTAGTCCTTCCCAAAATAAGAAACCAGATTAATTATTTGAAGGCTATACACAGTAACTCTCAATCCTCTAAGTGGAGGTTTTCCTTCAGTTTTCCAAAAATAAATTCACATTGGCAGTTCACAGTTTATAGGCCAAATGCCAAGAATTTATAATGGAAAGTACTAGTCAAATTACTGTTTTCTGTCTAGAATCCTGTTTAAAGCTTAATATTAAATCATGTAACATTGTGATGAAAGGTTTGTTTGTAAGATCTAAGGTTCACATTCACATCCAAATTCTAATACCAGAGACTAATGTTTTCCTTCCATTTCTTGTTTTTTTTTTTCCCCCTGCTAACACTTACAGAAAAAAAAATCTTCCTCAACAAATATTCTCAGCATACCACATGAGGGGAGAAAAGTCAGTTTTCTCTTTTGCCAACAAGTGGCCTGTTTCATAGTCAGTGCACGATCATGGAAACTTTTACCTAGACTGCAGGTATTCATGCATGCTGTTTATTCATGTAAGCTGTTCCAATGAACCAAGTGGCACACAGTTAGTGCCTAAGACATTCATTTTGGTGAATGAATAAAAACATTTTTCAAACATGAAGGATGTAACCACCAAACATTGCTCCTCATAAGAATCCAATTCAATTAAACTTGCATTTAGAAAGAGTTCAGTAAATTGCAAATCTGGGTTGAGACTGTTCTTCCGTTTGCTGAATCAAGCATTTGTCCCAGGCAGTGGCTCTACAAGGAGCACTAAGTAGTGGTTCTTGGGATAGTCCTATCATTGCTTCTGCCACTTGTCATAGATTCATACTCTGTCCATACGCAGATGTCGATATTTGGGGGGAAAAGAAAAAGTATAAGGAAAGAAGATGAAGAAACGAAGGAAGATGATGGGCAACAAGAGTTTTAGGAGAGAAAAAACAGAGTAGCAAGAAAGGGGAACTCAGGGCCCAATCAGCGGTGGGAAAATGGCCAGTGTTGTATCCTGCAGGGCCAGGGAAGGTTCTGCAGGTCTCCTCATTAGGTTCCCTTACCTCATGTCAAGTGTGGCTGGCCCTAATGGGTCTACTCAGATTGCAGCAGCCTTTGAGCTGAAGGAGAATCAAGGAGACCCATTTTGGACGGCTTGGCTAGTGGGGAGGACGGCTTGGCTAGTGGCGGCAGCCTCTGCCACTGCCCCCATCCCGAACCCGATCCACCTACTGACCCTCTCTCTCTCTCTCTCTCTCTGTCTCTCTGTCTCCCTCACTACAAGGAAACAGCCCCTATAAGGCTTTTATTTTGTTTGAAGTCAAGAACATATCAAGATGTTCTCTCCATAACAGTCTTTGTATAACATATACAATTTCCAGAAATTAAGCAAACATTTTTCCAAAACAGACACTTGCCGCCCTGTTCAAAGAAAAAAAAAATCAGAAATAATGTGGTAGCCTGAGGGAGATAAAAACTCAATTTTAACCAAAGGATGAGTGAATGAGTTAGTAAGTTACCAAAAAAGTGAAATCAGACTTTGTACAATTTTAAATAAATACAATTTAAAAAAACTCTCAGGAAGTTTTTATCTTTATGATAAAAATGAGCAAAGCAACAGATGAGGAGCAAAAAGGTGTAGTTCAAGATCTTTTTCATTCTTTGTACACATGACATCTGTTCTACTTTTAAGTTCCAGTACAAAATACAGATCTTTTCATCAGAAAACAAACAGAGCAATGTTTGCCCATCTACTGCTGTACTTTGATACCTCATGCTCTCTACAATTATTGAGACAGTAAAAGGAGGAATTGTGAAAAACACTTCGCAACCACACATGACATCATGTTAACCCTTGTTACAGAGTTCCACCCTCAGGTCAAATGCTTATGAGTCACTGTCTAGTTTAAATGAATGATGTCATCTTATGTTACCTCTTTGGCAACAAAAATCAGTGGTGTCTTTCAACTGTCTGATCTTAAAAACACCCAATGCCATTATGTGAAGTTAGTTACCAAGATAAAAGAGGGTAGGGGAATACCCTTGCCTAAACTTCTAAAAAGGCAGGAAATGACCACATTCCTCTTAACACCTTTCAAATTTATTCTGTGTGTACTGTAATGACATTTGGCAGAAAAAATGTTGAAGGGGAATTACAAGGTACCAAATTAGGAACCCCCAAACCCAAACTAACTGAAGCCTGAACCAAGCATGGAAAAAAATCCTACACTCAATTATTTTAGCTCTGCAACCAGCAAAGAAATCCAAATACAGATGTAGCAAGGAAAGTTTATGTGTTCTTCTTGTAAGGGTGTACTAGTTGTACAATATTATTACAGGTCAATGTTGCAGAGCTACAGAAAAGAGGGGACCCACATTATTTAGGGGGGAAGAGGGGAAGTCAAGTTAAGAAAAAGCAGCATTCTTAAAATAAAGTTTGCTGCATGTTATTTGGGGGAGGGGGGAACCAGAAAGCCCAAGAGACAACTTTTTCTTTCTTACCTCCCTGTAGGCCACTTGGCCTCCAATTGTTCTTCTCAGACTGATGTCTCCTGTTTTGCTGGTGTAAGTCTGAGAAACCTTGGGGTGCTTCAGTACGGGGAACGGAGAATAGTAGCTTGGCATGTGCAGCTGCTGCTGTGATCCTCACTTTCCCAGATTGCTCCCCGCCCTGAACCACCCATGAACCTTCTCCAAACTGCCATCTCCTATAACAACCAGTTCTATCAGGGTGTCTGGGACCCACTATTGTGCATGTGGGGCCTCTAGCCATTCGCACTGAGTACCAAGAAATTCACGATAGCAATATGGCTTTTGTGCCACCAATCTGGGGCTTTCAGTGGCAGATCATGAGATTTGCCACAGTAAGCACTAGATAGGATTGGGCTGACAATTAAAAAAAGAAAAAAAAGAAAAAAGTCCTGGAATGAGCTGGAATCCCTAGCATGCATACACTGCTGCAACAGAGATTCCTACATTGGCTTGGTCATGTCGTGAGAATGGGTGATGATCGGATCCCAAAGGATCTCCTCTATGGAGAACTCGTGCAGGGAAAGCGCCCTGCAGGTAGACTACAGCTGTGATACAAGGATATCTGCAAGAGGGATCTGAAGGTCTTAGGAATGGACCTCAACAGATGGGAAACCTTGGCTTCTGAGTGTCCCACTTGGAGGCAGGCTGTGCAGCATGGCCTCTTCCAGTTTGAAGAGACACTTGGCCAACAGACCGAGGCAAAGAGGCGAAGAAGGAAGGCCCATGGCCAGGGAGACAGACCAGGGACAGACTACACTTGCTCCCAGTGAGGAAGGGATTGTCACTCCCTAATCGGACTTTTCAGCCACACTAGATGCTGTTCCAGAACCACCATTCAGAGCGCAATACTATAGTCTTTTGAGACTGAAGGTTGCCAACAACAACAACAATTTGCAATGTATATTGCAAGGAAGAACATGATAGGAGTTTATAAAAAGATGAACAGTATGGAGAGTGAATACAATGTATTTCCAGTCATAACACTACAAGAGAATAAAGACATAGAGGTGAGGCCTCAGTATCTGCAGGGGATCCATTCTCAGGCCCCCCTCCCCCACAGATACCAAAAATGGAGGATAAGCAAATCTGCGGTTTTCTGCCCCTCCAGGGGTTCCCCAACCCTCAGACTGTTCCTTAAAGGCATAAAATAGCACTTTGGGTTTTTCTCTGAAAACTGGAAGCAGCGGGGTTTTTTTTTGCCTCTAGAAAGCATTTTGAAGCCCACAGAGGCCTCAGGCGGACAAGCGTGGCCTCTGTGGACCTCAGAAAGCCCTCTGGAGACAACTGGCACACAGTTCCAGTCACTTTCGGCAGTTTCAGGTTGGGCCAAGCTTGGTGCTATGCGGGTCCAGGGGACCTGAATTCAGCTAGATCCACGGATGGAAAATCCACAAATGAGTAGGCTCAACCTGTACTTAAAAACATGCTGCTCCATTTTGGAAACATTCTCACCACATTATCATCAGATACAATATAATCTTCAGACAAGAATTCAGGGAACGCTGATTTGGCCAGTTTAAAGCAGAAAATGGCTGCGTACTCTGTGTACTTGGTTGGTTGGGGGTTTGTGATGTCATGACCTTCTGCCTTTCGTGGTAGATTTTAAGTTGAGAAAATTCTCTGATTCTTCATAGTGGATTTTTAAAAACATATTCTTATATTAGACTTGCCTTCTATTCTTCAAACTGTTTTCACTATTAAATTTGCGAGGCACTCCTTTGTTTTGCACTGTTTATAATGCGTATTTATTACTATATGGCTGATTGTATACATGGGTTTTTAATGTACAGGTATGTACAGTGGCATCACTAGGGGGTGTGGGTCGCACTGGGTGTCGTGCACAGGGGGGTGGCACGCACTGGGGGGGATACACTAAAATTGCGGTGCTTAGGAATAATACCATCATGTTTATATACCATTGGATGCAGAATTTACAGCGGAATGAAAAAACCGGAGTGCAATATCTCCTTTCTATCAAAAGTTATAGCCAAAAAATGGAAAACAAAAAATGCATGGAGCCCTATGGAAAGTGAAATGGAGCCAAATTGTGTGTTTACTTGCTAGTAGGCAAACTTGCCTTAGTCTGTCAGAAAGGGCAGGCTAAGAGGAATCCAACAACACCAAAATGGTCCTGATTCATTGAACGTAGCCCCAAAAAAGCACTTGAGAAGGTGGTCCCTTCCTCCAAGCTGGTGAATATACTGAGCCCTGTGGAAAGCCAAACTACGGGCACAATCCTAACCAAGTCTACTCAGAAGTAAGTTCTATTTTGTTCAATGGGGCTTACTCTCAGGAAAGTGTGGTTAGGATTGCAGCCCAAGCTACACAGTCGTGTTTACTCACGAGTAAGCCAACGTGCCTTGGCTTCTGGTCAGGTCAGGCAAAGGGGAATGTGAGGCCACCAGAATGGTCCTGATCTGATAAATTTGGAGCTCAACAAATGCTCCAGAAGGGCCCCCCCCCCCCCACTAAAAAGGATCAAAACAGGCTTCAGCTGATAAGGTGAACTTTTTCTTTTTTAGACTTGCAAAGCCAGGTGGATCCTGACAGTGATTTGGTTTAAACAGAAGTTAAATTGAATTGGGCACTGGGTAGGGCTGAAAACCAAACTGATCTTTTGGGGGGTGGGGGTATTGCAGGCAGGCTACAGATAAAATTCACTTGGTGGAAAAGGGCTGGTTTCCCCTTATTTCTTTATTTTACTTTAATTATTTATACATATTTATTTTAATTTGCTTGATGATGTCACTTCTGGCCGTGACATCACTTTTGGTGGGTCCTGGACAGATTGTCATTCTAAAAAGTGGGTCCTGGTGCTAAAAATTTGAGAACTTCTGCAATAAGGTGTCGGAGGGGGGTGACACCCTGGACGGGGGTGACACCACTAGTAACCAAAATCACTAAAATCATAGTTTGGAGGAATAATACCATCATGTTATATATCAATTAATGAGTAATTTCATGCAGAATGCAATGTAACAAATCTCATTGAAATATCTGTATTCTATCAAAAGGTACAGCCAAAAAACAAGTGGGGATGAGGCAATGGTACATTGCCATGCCCACCACCCGGGGTGTTCTGGCACCCAGGTGATGTGCTGGCCTCCCGCACTGGGTGATGAGAACCCTAGTTACGCACTGGGTATGTACAAATTGTTTCTGTTCACTGCATGCATGCGTTGTGGTTTGTCAGTATTGTGTCTTTAATACGTTTGTTTAATATGCATTTAATGGTTACTAGGTGTTCCATTTTTGTATTTTGTTCCCTGTAATTCTGTAGGAGAACCTTTTGTATCTTTTTTGTCTTGTCCCACTTGCCTAATAGAGGATGCCGCCTTATGTGTTAACAACCTTTTGCTTTTTTGCAAGTCTGAACTTCTCATCTCCCAAAATACACTTTAAAATGAATTGTAAACCATGGGTGAAAAGATACTTTTAGCTGCAGTATGTACTGTTTAAATAAGACTTCTGTCTTGAGGGAGAAAAATTTGAACACTGTTATATGATCATTAAACAGAAATATAATAGGCTATTGTTTTCCTGAATATGTTACCCAGGCAGGAATCAACACCTTATCATTACATTAATCAACACAATCCTGAAGATCAAACAAACACTTCTTGAGAGTTCTGATGATAGATCTTTCTTAACAATAACAGATTAGATTTGAAGAAAAGTAATGATACCCACCAAATGGTACTTATTTTAAATGTTTAAAGTTTATATACTGAAATTAAAAAACTGACTGAAATGTTCCAATTCATAGGAAATCTTATTGTCAAACTATGTTTTATATGCAGCAGAACACAACTTTACTATGGCTGTTTTCTTTAAAAAAAATTCTGAATGTGTTGTAGGGACCTACAGTCATAATCAGAAGTCTGGCAAGGAGGTGAGAGGTAACTTGATCACTGGATAATTTTTATTTAGATAATAACAACATCTCCCCAGTTTCTTTTCTCCTAGTAGGAGAAAAGTTAATATATATTTTCCCCTGCAGGAGGAAAAACAGCTGAGGAGCTGAGTGGGAAAAGTCTAAAGCAGTGCTTCTCAAATTTAGGATTGGGACCCAGTAAGTGAGTCGTGAGCCATTTTCAGATGGGTATGTCAGGCCTTTGGCATCCCAGGCCCTGAATTGTTGTAAGCCAGGATGTGGCAGGAGGGGCCTTGATGTCCAGGCCTGGTATGAAATGCAAATAAAGGAACAGTAGCACTGTATTTGTATGCTGATGCAATCAGCTGCACCTGTTGCAGGTGGGAGTCACATGACTTGAGGAGAGATTTGAGCAGAGTCAGGTAGGCTATGGTGGAGTGGTGCAATGCACCACTGGACAGCCAATCAGAAAGGGTCACAAGACAGTCTTATGACGATGAGGCCACCCTATTCTGATTGGCTGGCCCCAGTATATATGGGGGCAAGAACAGACATCAAAGTGTGGGTCGCAGTTTCTGTGTGTTGTGCTGCTGGGTTTTTCTTGTAACTTGGACAGTAACTTATTGTGACTGTGCCTCTCTGTATCCCTGACTCCAGGACCGTTTGACTGACTACTCTTCTGCCTGCTCCTTTACCAATACATGCTTCTGCAACAAACAAGCCTGTGTCTGCTCCTTTGGCTCTGTTTGGGATCACCTGCTTCTTGTGCTATGCTCCCGTGCCACTCTGCTATTGGGAAAGCAAGGGCTATCCTCCCCTGCTGCCCTGACAGGGTACCCATTCACTTCAATGTGTATATTACTTTTAATATACGTATTTCACTTGATGCTACCATAGTATGTGACTGCATTTGGGGAAATGTTACACATTTGTACTTCTAACAGGCTACCATGTACAGGTTGGGTCTCATTTTTCACAAGGGTTCCATTCCCAGGAATCACGTGGATGGCAAAAGACGCACAAAAGCAAATCAATTTAAAAAACAAAGTCCCTTTGCTCAGGTGATTTAAAAACAGCCTTACTGACCTTTTGAAATGCACATAGAGGCAGTCAGTCTCTCTCCAGGCGCTTAGGCTTCAGAAGGAGGCAACAATCTCTCCCTTCACCAGGAGCCCCAGAGAGGGAGAAAAAATGGATGATAACACTGCCATTTAGCCTTCTTTCATGTCCTTAGGGGGAAGGGAGGAGTGAAGTCTGCAGAGAGAATGACTGATGGATTGTCAGCCTGGCTGTTTTCTTTTAATTTAAAGGGCCCTTCACATCAGCTTTGATATAGAAAAATCTGTGGAACCTGTGGATAACTAGGTTATACCTGTAAACACTTGAAGAACTATCTGTCTACAACAGTAAAAAGCAGTTTTTTAAACTGTGATTTTAAAGGATGCATTTTCCCCCTTCTCCAGGGATCAGCACATTCCTTCTCATTTGCAGGGGCCATTTGTGTTGAGTCAAATCCGTGTATGAAAAAAATACATGTATAACAAGGCTGGACATGTATATGCTTTTAACAATGATAGTCTATGGTGCTTACTCCTGCAGTGGATAGGACTGCAGCCTTTGGGATGTTTAGGAAATTTTTTTTTAAACAGATCAGCAACTGCTTTGGAGGGTTAGGAAGGTCTTTATTTTAAATACATTTTTAAACTTGTTGTAAACTTTTAACTTACTTACTTAATTAATTAAGTTTGATTTTGTTGAATGGGGCTGTTAAAATTTTTCCTGCTTGCTGATGTCACTTCCGGCCATGACATCACTTCCAGGTTAATGGCATCACTTCCGGTGAGTCCTTACAGATCATCATTCTAAAAAGTGAGTCCCAGTGCTAAAACGTTTGAGAAACACTGGTCTAAAGGATTAAGCATGAGATCGCCTGCCAGTGAAAGATCAACTTGGGACGCAGATTGAAGAGAAAAGCAGCTTGAAGGGAACAGATTACACAACTTCTCTTCCCTCCTCACCAGACCTCCTTTATGACACGTTTGTAACACTCTGAACCAGCGCGGGGACTGCTGCGCCAGCTCAAGCAGCAGTTAGGATTGTGCTGATAGCTGGACTTTATACTAAGGATGTACTTTCCAAAGTGCTCAGATCAAAACTAGAAGTCAACTGCAATTTTAACAGTACTGTAATTTCAGTGGGTGGAAAGTGAGGTCAATGTGAAACTATTTGGATAAACCTCACTACTCAGGCATCTGTTTTGTTTCACTCTTGCTATAATCTCAAAGTTTTTTGGCCCAGTTCTCTCCTGTGCATTAGGCACCGTGCAAAGCATAATGGTTAAACTGAACACATCAGAGTTATACCACTGGGACCACAGGCAGCTCTTGTGCAATTAGAAAGGAGCCCAACCCCAGCTGGGCTGCAATAGTTTCATCCATATAAAATGTACCAACTACCTATAAAGATCAAGCTCTCAGGATAAATAATCAAAGCACAAACGGACAGTGAAGAGTAATTACAAGTGCTCCTAGGCATAAGGATAAAGCCAACATTAAAATCATTTCCTCAGCTGAAGCAAATTGTTCAGCTGCTTATATGCAAGTCCTGAACATTAAAACCCTGCAAGCACTCATTAAACAGACATGGACTTTGACCACAGCAAAGTCACATTTTAAAGTAGTGGTTTTACAGTGTTGAGCAGAAGGAGACCAAAGGTACCTATTCCTTCCAGCAGAGCATCTTTTCTACTGACCGTGTTGGTGTTTCTCTTGCGTCTGTTTTCAAAGAATCAGAGCCTCCTTGGGACATGGAATTCTTTTTTCTCTATTTCGTTAACTATGTAAACCATTTTGTGAATTGTTTTGCGAAAAGTTGTATAGAAATATTCTTAATAGTATATCCAAAATCCAGTTATCATTCAAGTAAGCATTGTGCATATTAATATTTTTATTTGCTTCATGAGACTAATTTTCTCACTGATTAAATTGCTTCATTGCTTCAATAATTAAGTTTGATTTACATAGGACATGGGCCACACACAGGGTGACCAGATACAATGGAAGACAGAGTGCCTGTACCTTTAACCGTTTTATAGAAGAGGGAATTTTGGCAGGTGCAGCCTTTCAAGCCCTTTCACGTTGAGCTAGCAATATTAAGTCTAAGAAACTATTTTTAAACGGGTTCAATTGAAAAAGCAAATATAGCCTTTTTTTTGCTCTGTTAAGTATTTTGCTGGCATTTGGAAGGAACAATACCCAGCCTGGAATTGCCATCTGGGTCAAATAAAAAAGTAATAAACAAAGCTCCCAACCAGTACTGACATTATGGTGTGATACAAGCTGGCTGGAAGCCTTGGTTTATTCCTGACACGTCTTAACAGAATGACTAAGTCAAATATATATACTTTACAAATAACACATATATAGTTGTGCCTCGGTATCTGCAGGGGTTCTGTTCCTGGAACACCCGTGGATGCCAAAATCCGTAGATCAGTGTTTCTCAAACTATGGGTTGGGACCCACTAAGTGGGTCGCAAGCCAATTTCAGGTGGGTCCCCATTCATTTCAATATTTTATTTTTAATATATTAGACTTGATGCTACCATGGGATGCGATTGCATTTAGGGATATGTTACAGACCTGTACTTTTAACAAGCTACTATATATTTTATTTTAACAATGATAGTAAATGGGACTTACTCCTGGGTAAATGTGGGAAAGATGGCAGCCTAGGATTGCTAAAAATTTTCCTGCTTGATCATGTCACTTCCAATCATAACATCACTTCCGGTGGGTCCTGACAGATTCTGACAGATAAAAAGTGGGTCCTGGTAATAAATGTGTGAGAATCACTGCCGCAGATAATCAGATCTGCAGGTCAGGGCACGCTAAACCTCTGAACACGACCAGATCTGTGCTCCAGCCATGTCTGGAGGACCTTCTGAGGGCCAGGGAAGCCCCCCCCCAACCCTCAGAAGGCCCTCAAAGGCCTCTGGATCAGCAAAAAACCAGAAGTTGCAATTTTTGGCCTTCCAGAGGCCTTAGAAGGCCTTTGGAGGTTCAGGGAGGTCTCCCTGGCCCTCAGAAGGCCCTCTGGGTGTGATCAGAGGGTACAGGATTCCCCTCCATCCAGACCCCATGGGTCCAGAACTGCGGTTAGTTCAAACTGTGGGTCCTGAATCTGCAGATAAGGAGGCAGGACCTGTACAAGTAACATTTGTATTTACTGAGATTGCTCATTTAAATTATTTTCAGTAAAAGCAACAAATTAGAAATTCTTTTTTTGTTGTTGTTGCATAGGAAGAAGGCAACAACGCAATTACAAACTAAAGTCTAAAAGTACATGGCCGTGCATTTGGCAAATATCAAAACTTCTTTCTTTTGCTTATTTTGAGGGAAGGATGCTTTAGAATGATTACTTTCTATACAGAATTATTCAAAACAGTATATTTCCATCTGGTTTCTTAATGATTGTGACATGCTACCTTTTAAGTGTTTCAATGTTTTCATCTGGCACTGCAGTGTCTGAATGGAGGGTCCTGTTTAGATCAGGCACTCGCTATCTGCTCACAGGGGACATTAGTTACAGGAAGGCACTTAAGGGAGTTACAGCTAGGGTAGTCACAGTTACAACTGGGTGGTCAAGCTGAACCTGTTGCCCATCTAAGCAAAGAACTAGGGTGCCAGCAGAGGGCAAATCAGTTACCACTTTTTATAACAATCCCATAATCTGGGTAGCTTGTTGCTAAGGGAGATCACAGGACTGCCAACCCTCCAAGTTTGGACTGGAGTCTCCAGGAATCAACATCAGTGTCCATGTAACTACTGCAAGGAGTCCTGGAGATTTTAACAGGTCCATCTGGAATTTCCAATGTTACAATATATAATTTTGGGGGGAAAATCTCCAAGATCCAAGCGCCTGGGATACAACTAGATCAACTTCCTGGGTGCAATTCGTTAGTAGGTTTTCCTCTCCAAAGCCCCATTACTATGCATGAAAGCTGTGTAGGAGCACAGCAGTATTCTGCCTGTACATCTTTCATTTTGTTACAATGGGATCTGCATGTGAGAGAACACCATGGATTGTGATGCTTTCAGTAGTAAAGTGAGTTTTAGTACCATTAAAATGTATTCATTTAATAGTTGCTCAGGTGAGTTTGCCATGTACCTAATGTGCTAAAATAAACATACTTCATTCATGTCTCCTATCCATATGCAAACACAGTCTGACCCTGTCAGCTTAGAAAAGTTGGAGGGGGAGAATCTTTGTCTGCAAGCAGTTTTATAGCAGCTCTTAGAATGGAATGTTCCACATCTTTGTAAACTAACCAAGAGGAGGTTTGTGCTTCCTCTCCCTCCTTTAAACAGCACTTATAATTGCAAACAAAAAAAACTTGCCATAATTCAGTATTTCATATGTAATCTTCACAAATACTTAGCTTTGAAGATCAAGCTTTAAAAATCAAGCTTACAGGAAGGAGCAAGAGGTTATGCAACAATGCATCCTTTTGCAGTTCAAACACCACAAAAAGATGACACTGTTAAAACTGAATTGAGGCCACAACGTTAATGAAATTATTCAATGCGGATGGGTTTTCACCTGTATCCACAGTTTCAGGTATCTGTGGGTGGGTGGGTGGGTTCCAGCATATCTATCTTTGGTGGGCAATGTTTGCTGGCAAGAATAAATGACACTTTGACTAGATTATTTGACATATCCCAGACCTCCTTTCTTTCTGTTGCTTCTTAAACTTGTTTTTCCTTCACCTTCATCCCCTGTCACACAAAATGTTTATTGTAAGCTTCTTGGGGCAAGGATCTTCTTTTACTTTTGTTTCTTTCTAAAGTGCTATGTGCACTGTGCTATTTAAAGATACCTCTGGCTGATGAACAAGAGTGTATCTAAATAAATGTGGAAAAAAGGATAAATGTTTATCCTTTTGTTTCTGTTTATCCATTGTATTAGCCAAAAATTTCACATGTATGTCTATATCCACTTATTATCCTTTATGTGATGTTTCAAAATCACAGCAACAGCATGGACTTTATTTAACTTGAAGTACATTTTCTCAAATCACTTGTACACAATGGATATCAGCTGAGGGTGATTCTTAAAGCAGAGGCCACCTTAGGTGAACAGGATAAGTGACCACGGTGGGTCCTTTAATGTCAGAGCAGAAAAGATACTGTGAAAGAGGGCAGGCAGCATAACATGGTAAACAAAAGGGTCCTATTTGGCAGCACATAAGAGTAGAGATGGGTTATACTTTCCTCTTCACTGAGAGTTGGCAGGCTATAACACTTATTTGAATGAGTGTTTTATTTCTCCCAACTAATTATAAATCATCCCCTTCTTAAGCGAAGAGCTGTATTTATTGAAGTTGCTCTAATTATCCTGCTGAGTCATTACTGGTTTCTTTTAAAGTAAATTTCATTAATTGTTTTTGGGAAATTTTATTACTATCATAACCTATAATGTAATCAGGAGGGAAGGTTTACATTTAAAGAAGCTAATCATTTAACATTATTAGGAATAATCAGTGCTAGTCTTTGATTACTAGGATCTGAATCAGACATAGAGCATGGACAGACCCTCTCATAAACTTTTGAAAATTCTAATATTTTCCTAACTAATCCCACATTTAAATGACTTTTTAAAATAAAGAAATCCCTAACCCGGAGGTCCCCAAACTGGGGCATCATGACGCACAGCCAGGGAAGCCCTGTCTCTGCCCCCTTAAGGGGTGGGGCAATGGCAAAGGTAGTAATGTGATCGCCATGATAGTGTCACTGCCCAGGATAAAAGTGTTTTTAAAAAACTTACTATTAGCAGTAAGTTTCAGGAGTGTGGGGAGCCTGTGGACCGCTCTGCTGTGTTCCTCAACTAAAAATAGCTATCGTCACCCACTTCAGTTTTGTGACCACAAACTGCAAATGGGTTGCGATCACTATTTTTAGTTGTTCTCAGGAGCGGGTAGCACAGCAGACAGGTTCGCTATCTTTCTGCATCCCCCAGAAGGCCAGCGCTACTAATAGTAAGTTTTTAAAATCCCTTTTATCCCTGGTAGTGGCACAATTGTATCGATTGTGTTGTTGTCTTTGCCCGTCCCCTGCCAGCACTTAACCCGGTTCTCAAACTTCCGGAGAGTTTGGGAACCACTGCCCTAACCCATTCATTCTGACTGTTACTTTTGTCTCCTGACATACCTTAAACAGTGGGTCTAACAAGCTATTTACCCAGAGACAACTGTTATTGAATTCACAGCCCAAATCCTAACCTGCCTTGGCACTTCCTTTTTTGCTTTGCTCTTGTGCAGCTCTTGTGCTCTTGGTAATTACATGGTACCAAGCAGGCACATCTTGTTATTTCTCTGTATTTGTTGTAAGCAATCTACAGTGTCAATACTTTTATATCTAGAGACACAGAGCCCCTATCATGAATGAATGGGTGAGTAATCAAGACAAACATTGTGCAATATAGCAGGTGTGCACAAAGCATCCATCTCACAATGCTCTGGATTCCCACTGAGACTTTTGGTTTGAGAATAATTGGACTTGCTTTTACAATTAAACAAGGCTACAAAATCAAATCTCTCTGTGTGAGCATTTGGCCTTTAGTGCCATGTAAAGACAATCACTAAAGGTCACCTTGGGTACAGAGTTAAGGGATAAATCTTTAAAGTCTGAATGGAATTAGGTCAAAATGCAGTTTAGATGTAAAGGGCATGTGGACAAATTCAACATACAGTTTTAAGAATAGCTGCTGTAATAAGCATTTTTAAAAAATGTAGATGATAGGTTGGGTTTTACTTTATGCAATGTTTTACAATCACTCTCTTACACAGTTTTATGATGTTATACCCACACATACACATAGATCGACTCTAGTGGCCCTCATTCCTCTTGTAAAGTGTTCTCAAGCTGATTTTCCATCAGTTGCGCTGTAATTGACCCAACAACCCCCCGTCCATACTCCAGTTCCTCCCTGCACACTGAACACTTCCCCTGGAAACTTCCTCTCCCCCTCTTTTACTTCCTGATCAGAAGAAGTTTCTATGTCATACTTTTGTTCCCAGATTTATTTAATACAGTGATTTTTCCAGGGAACCCTGAAGTTCCTAACACACTTATTGGAGGTTCCTCCATGTGAAGATCAGTAATGACAGAAATACTTCCCTGAAATTTTTTGTCTGAACTACCTATCCTTATCTTCAACGTATAGCTGCAGAAGAGTGTTGGGTGTGTTCTAGGATTTGATCTCACCTCCTGATAACAAGGCAATGACATTCCCCAACAGGTCAGTGCTTGATGTGAACTGAATGCAATTTAGAACGGTACCAGTAAACTTCTCAGGCTGTTTAGAGTCTGCTGTGCACTGCCTCTCTCAGCCTATGTCAGGGCTTCTCAAACTGGGGCATCGCAATGCCTTAGTCAGAGAGCCCTGGCCACTTTCCCCTTAAGGGGTGGGGGCAGGGGGAGGCAGCAACGTGAGCCCCAGGATCACGTCATTAAGGGGGCTGCAGGAACTGGGATGCACTCACCAGTCCCTGCAGCAGCCTCCCTGGCGTGCAGGGAGCCCTGCAGTTTAAAAAGTGAAAGCGCAGCAATCATGCTCCACTTCCGGTTTTCCTGCAATACTTTTTACTGATTTGATCCGCTCACAGTGTTTTGCATACTCTGTTCTCATTTGTCATCTCTTAGAAAGCACAGTTTGTTCTAAAGGTTCCTCAAGCACTGAGGTATACTTATAATATGTACAACAGTTTTGAAGCACACCATTATCACACTTGATACTATGCACGAACAGAAAACCATTAGGCCTGTTAAGAGCTAGGGCCCTGAATGGACAAAGAAAGCTGGTCTTGTGCACACTGAAGAGACTCATATGCAAACTGCATTACAGGCTCACAAAGGAATCAAATAGCACATTTAGCAGAAGTTCTAAATTCTGTTCCTGCAGACACAAACGATAATAATACTAAACAATTCAAAAACCTCACTGGGATCCCATAATAGAAATGAAACTCACAGGCACACACGTGAGGCTGAATGCTTAAATGTGAGCCTGTGTCTCCTATGCGTCAAAGCTAACATAGGAAAAATATAAAAGGTGGCTAAGCCAAACCTGAGAGAAAGCTTGAACCAAAACTGCAAAGAAGACTGAATTCAAAGCTTCACAGAATGAGGTAGTTTATTAGTGGCCTCAAAACAAAGGCTGCAAAACGATTCTTAGGCTTAGAAGTTTCTAGAGCAAAAAGCCCTATTATGAAGCCTTTCGACTCCCCAAGAGTTGCCTTTTGACTCTCTCTTTCTCTCTGCAGTGGGACATACAAGAGAAAGACATCACTCAGGTGATGCTAGATACTGTGTTGTTTATGGTGCTTGCCCAACTTGCTATCCTGTCAAAATTATTCTTTTTACATTCAGAGGGGATTATTCTGAAGCCTTTCAAAAACACACACACCCCTTGTTTTCCTTATTTGCAAAGTATTTAAGAACTGGTTTGTGAGGATGAAGCCACACATTATGAGATTCAACTCTGTGTTTGGCTAATGCTGAGGGGAAGGGGAGGCATTTGCAGGGAGGAATTGGCAGGTGGGAGTCCTGAGAGAGAGGTTTAACCCTTTCCCTGTAAACCAAATCACCTCTGCAAATGGCCCCACTGGTTTTGAGCTGTTCCCTTCCCCCAGAGGAATATCAGGACTGAAAGCAGGCCTGGGCAGGAGCACTGAAAGGCAGAGTCAGTGGTCAGGGAAGGCTTAACTTAGCCCCTCCTGCAGGTAGTTCTTCCATACTTCTCACAGTTGCACTCACATTTCCTTGGCAAATGCAGGTTTGGGAACACCATTTGCAGAAGAAAGGTACAGACTGGATTTGAAAATGAAGTGCGGCTGGTTTCTCTCAAGTCCCTTCTTACCGAAAGCTTCCAGTGTGAAATGTGGTGAAATCTGTTGAACCAGGCCAATGATACAAAATCTGGAGGGTGCCTGGCTCAGAAAGCTCTACAGTTGAGATCTTTCTCTTTATTATCTATAGACAAACTATAATTAACTCTGTATGGGGCTGGCCATGAAAAGCAATCAAAAATTTCACTAAATGTAAATGTAGCAGCCAGGCTTCTAAGTGGACTGCTAGGTGGGATTGCATCACCTCAACACTATGTGCATGCTATTAGCTACCAATTTGTTTCTGAATTCAGCTCAATGCACTGGTTATGACCTTTAAAGTCCCAAATGGTTTGGGACTTGGAAACCTTAAGTGCTGCCTCCATTCATATGTGCCTCCTCACATACTCCAGCCATCCTTTGAGGCCTCATTCCAGGTGCCTTTATCCAGGGATGGGCAAATCTAGTATAGCTTGACTTGAGTCAGGTCATGAGTCTCCACCCTCCATGACTCAAGTTGAAAACGAGTCCTAAGGGGAGCACTTTCTGAGTCTTCTGGAGCATTTCGCAAAAAGTCTTGAGTCGTTCCCTCTAAAAAGCCAGCTGTGGAAAAAAAACAGGGCTGCTAACAGGGTGTGTGTGTGTGTGAGAGAGAGTTCTCTTTAACCACTCCCCTGCTGTCCTGTCCTATCCCATCTGTAAACAGAATGTACTGCAAGAGAGCAGGGACAGAAGCAGCAAGAGGGAGGAGGGTTATGCACAGCAGCTAAGGGGTTCACCAGGACAATACAATCCTTTACCGCTGTACTCAGAAGTAGTCCCACTTCAGCCAGTCATTCAATGGGCTTCCTCCCCCTAAGTAACAATGGAGTTCACAGCAGCCATGCAACTGGAAAGCGTGAGCTGTATGAACACCAGCCTCCACTTCCTCGCCTCTTTTTCCCCTGCGCTTCTCCAGCCAATTCCAAGGCAAGAAGCCCCTTGAGCTCCTCCTCCTGCCCTCCCTCATCCAAAGAAATAAATCAGACCTCCCATCCTTCATCCAATGATCAATGGTTCCTTTAGAGATGGGCAAGAGAGCCCACTCCCGCCTCCCACCCGATACAAAAGCAAAATATTAACCCTTCCCTACCTCCTGGCTGGAACGTCCCTGCTGCTTGCCTGGTCTGAATGAAAGTTTTACACGCTGCAAAAACAGTAAACAAGCACTCCCAGACACAGACAGACTTGAGTCTGCATGCGTGGGGACCGAGTGCAGAGTCAGGGGCCCTTGACTCAAGTGTTTTTCCAAGTCTTCTACGTGTACAAGTGTACACGAGTCAGTGAAAATGCTGATTTTCATGACTCTGACTCAAGTTCCCATCCCTGCCCTTATCAGTAGCGATGGACATCCACAAGGAACAGGTCTTTCTCAGTGGTGGCACTGACCTTGGGGATACTCTCTCTACAGAGATGCAAGAGGCCATCCCCTAACTTGCACTACTATATGAGGTATTTAAAAACCTAGACTTTTCTGTTCTGCTTTTTGGAGAGGAGTGATGGTAGTGAACAGATGATGTTGCATTTTTCACAGGGTCACCAGATACAATGGAGGACAGAATAGCTATACCTTTAACCATTGTACAGACAAGGGAAATTGGGTAGGTGCAGTTTTTTTAAACCCTTCCAAGTTAAGCTGCACTGGCTGAAATTTCCTCTTCTATGGCAATTATAACCACTGTGCAATGGTTAAAGGAATAGGCACTCTGTTCTTCATTGTATCTGGTCACCCTGATTTTTCAGCTGTGGATTTTGGTATAATAATAATAATAATAATAATAATAATAATAATAATAATAATAATAATAATACAGGTATTTATATACCGCCTTTCTTGGTCGTCAGATTTCTCCTCAGACTTTAATTCAAGGCGGTTTACATAGGCAGGCTATACTAAATCCCAATAGGGATTTTTACAATTGAAGAAGGTTCTGTCTTTCAAGAACCACAACATTTCAGATGGATCCTTTATGATCTGGTATCACATTCTGGCCTCCATTTTCCTCCCACACAGGCTGACAGCGGCCAAAGAGCAGGTGGAATAACTCAGCATAACTTGGCTAGGCTTGTCAGCTGCTTCAAGGTCTCGCCGTTCACGGTGCCGGTGGCCTCGAACTGGCGACCTTCGGATGTTATCTTCAGGCAAATGGAGGCTCTACCCTCTAGACCAGACCTCCTGCCCAGACCAGACCTCCTGCCCCACTCTTTAATTTAAATTTATTTTATGATTATGCTTTGTTTATTAATTTTAATATTATGATTGGATATTAATTCAATATTATTAATTTAATTTCATTTTATTCTACCTGAATGTATTGGAAACCTACCCTGAATTTTTGGAAATAGGTTGAATATAAATCTAGATTTAACAAAATGACTGGAGAAGGAAGCAGACTATAGCAATGGCTTACAGATCATCATGGGACATTGTAAGGGTTGTGTCTCCTCCTTTCATGATTACCAGCAGCAGATTGCACAACCCCACCCCACCCCACCCCAGGGGTTTTAAAGATTTTAAATTATTAAGCATTTCATCTTTGGTTTCTATAGCTTTATCTGTGTTTGCTATCTTTCCAAGAAAACCACTTACAGAAAACAGCCAAATAAACAATTTTTAATCAATTCAACTTCCATTCACTTTTACTGTAACTGTAACTAGACCTTGCTGAATAGCATAACAGATGCACTAAAGAGCAGTGCCTACAATCCACATCATGAAGCTAGGTACTATATAGAAGAGATTTAAATTTAATTTGCCTTTTATTATAGAATGAAACTTCAGCATCCCTCCCCTCAAATACACTAAAGCAAGGAATTTTCTTCTGAAATTTTAGCAGACATTTCCTACAAACTATGCCAGGGCAAACACATGGGGCTACTTGACAGCAGTTATACTATAATCAGAGATGATAACGTCATGAGAGTAAGAATATACTTGCATCATTTTAAGTGTTGTTGTTTTTTTGCATGTGTACCAGTTTGGTTGCTCCATGTATCAACTACTCTCCATCAGAATACTGTACTTATACTGCGAGGAGCAATTATTCCACAAAACATGCTTATTCCCACATGAGGATCACCACCATGGAGGCGAAACGTCACACGCAAAGCAGCTGTGTATCATATGTATAACCTAGCAAAATTATTCCTGTGAAAAGAGGGAAATCTTCCTGTGCTGTATGGCTGTAAATTACGTTTTTCAAAACTTTAAATTTTTTGGTGGCGGGAGGGAGATCTGGCAGTGAAGTACTAGAACTGATCAGTTAAATGAAGCATTAACTGCAGTCAGCAGCTCATGGATTAAAAACGGATGGGGTTTAAATCATTTTTTTAACAAGAAAAGCTTTAATTTTTTTCTCCTGAGAAGATAAAAATATGGTGGGGGGAAGATTATTATGGAAACCTTTCTCCCGCTACTATGTTTTAATATACCAGACTTTGCCAGATCATAGCTACAATCTTTCTGGGTGTATTCTTATGCAATAGATCAGAGAAGCTTTAACCAGTTTTAGTTAAACTGGGAAGATTCAGGAGTCAAGCCCCCAACTGGGCCTTGGGGGTCTAGTGACCTGAGGGACATAAGATCAGAAGCGAACTACTGTGCAATAACTCAACATTGGTCAAGTGAAGGAACTGCAAAGAAACTAGTCAGTCCAGGAATCAAGCCTCTCTTACTCCTTGTTTTACCTCACCATACTCACTCCACTTGACAAGAGAGATTACTACCATCCTCTCAAAAAAGTATATTTTGAAGCTTATTCCTGCTTTGTCTGGGCATTGTGTGCTACTTTCACAATTCCCCTGTGATTTCCCCAAGCTACATTTGAACTGCTGAAGGTTCAGCATGGACACTGTTTGGGTGCATGGAGGTCAGATTAACTAAAATAGCATGTCAGGGTCCCCCAAAACCTGTATGAGAACAGAGGCTGGTTCAAAGAGACCTAATTCGAAACTCCTTGCAAATGAACCATGCAATAGAAATACCAGTCTATTTGACTCATTTTTTTTAACATTTTTTTTATACCGCCCTTTCTCCAAAGAGCTCAGGGCGGTGTACACAGCTGCTCCCCTCCTTTTGTCCTCACAACAACCCTGTGAGGTAGGTGAGGTAAGAGAAAGTGACTGGCCCAAGGTTACCAAGGAAGCTTTGTGGCTAAGAGGGGATTTGAACCTGGATCTTCCAGGTTAAGTCCACCTCCCAAACCACTACACCACCCTGGCTCTCAACTTCCTGCTTCCTGCTCAACTTGTTGCAACTGCCTTTGTGTTTCACACCACTAAGGGCACAGTCCTAAGCAGGTCTACTCAGAACTAAGTCCCATTGTGTTCAATGGGACTTACTCCCAGGAAAGTGAGGTTAGGATTGCAGCCTAAGATCGCAAAGTGGACTAACAGCCCAATCCTACCTAAATCCCCATGTAGAAATGCAGCGGTGATGGGGCAGGGAATTTTTGGCTGCTAGAGGTCTCCTTTGGGTAAGGGCGCATTTGCCTGGGGTAGGCCCCAGCAGGCAAAACAGGTCAACTTGAAACTGCAACAGCGATATTGCTGGTGCATGTTCATGTTGTTCTGTGCAGATCTATCAGATTCTAGAAGGAGGGTGGAATTTAGCATGCACTGCTGCCAAACCTGCCCCCGTCTTGGGCCATATCCACTCACCCTGCCCCCCCCGTGGGCCTCTGTTACTCCATTGGTGCATGCGTGAAGACTCAGGCCTACCCACTGGTACACCAGCTTTCTCTGCTACCACAAAGTGCTTTATGGTGCTTTTGCGGGAGAGTCAGTGGAGCAGACTGGTACTTCCCTTCAATAAGATTGGGCTGTCAAACTCAACTTTTTGTGTGTGTGATTTTCTTGAGGTTTTTGAACACAGGAAGATAGATTAATACAATATATAGATTAAAAAGGAGGAAAGGAATATGGCTGATATGTATACATAAATGTAAATATAAATAAAATGACATGTACACTTAATGAAAGTACATTTAGCGTGAAAGTGTAATTTCATTTGAAAAGCTCATGCACTTTTTCATTTAGATTGGTTTCCTGTTGAAACTATTCAGATTTTGATGCATGTTGGTTGAAATGCAGTGTGTTCTCTTTTCCTAGCTCGCTTAAAACTTTGCAACTCTCACTCAGTGGGCTTTTATTACACATAAACACAGAAATTACAAAAAAAAATCATGCTTAAACATTAGCATAATGATAACAATCACCACACTGTTCATTCATTCAACCCTTCTGCAATCTAATTTCCGTAGAACTGTAAAGAGATCTTTGTAACTGTAAGATGGGCATTTAAAGAATCTTCCAAAATCCCACTTGTGACACATTGCAATATTGCCCAGTGTCTTGATCTCACCAAGGTTCAAGACAACTGGTGGGAAGGGAAAAGTTCACAGTCTAATGACCCTCTACTCTCTTTTCATGGGCAGCTCTAATATGATAATAAGGGAAAGTGGAGTAGGATGCTGGTAGGCAGACCAGGTACAATTGTGCTTCACATTATGCTCGTTTTAATTTAGTCAGTTATGATTTCATAGCAGGACAATTTGAGATTTGGGTGTTGAAGAAAGAGACTTACACTGAACATTAGCACTTTGTTGTACTCGGTAAAGAATGTGACTCACATGAGTGGGAGAAAATTGTGTAATGAGGGTTATATGGTCTTTTCCCTCCCTCTCATACAGGCACAAAACAGAAAATTTCATTTATCATGGGACAGTCTCAACATAAGTGAATAACTCTCAATTTATTTACCCTGGCATAAAATGCCACTGGGGCCGACAACCTTGCCCCTTCGAATGCATTCCTCCTTCTCTGTTATATTCCTGTACATCCCACTTCACATGGAGATAAATATCTTGCAGGATCCTTTAATACGGAACATATGCTTTATTATTTCCTTTATTAATCTAGCTTAGCATTGCACACTATGCCATGCTGAATGCTCACTATGAGGTAAGCAACAATTACCGTAGATACTCACGTATAGTACCTGAAATTTTTGCCAAGTAATCAAGCTCCAATTCTCACTTCGCCTGATCTCCGAGTCTATCAGAGGGCAAAGCCTTTCAACTCTGAAAAGTTTCATTCTCAAGAGGCAGACAGGCACCAGGCAGGCAGGGCAGAGATCGTTTCTAAGGCAACTGGGAAATTCCAGCCAAAGGTAACCTTTTAATCTCCTTCCTTCTGCTGCAGCCTGGTTCTGGTTCTGGTTCTGGTTCTGCTCGGCAAATGCTTGCAAAGCAGGTCTGTTTCTTGAAACACCAGGATGGGACTCTCCTTCCCAGGCTACAATTCAGTGCACCATTACTTCAGAATAACACCCATGGAAAGCAGTGGGTCTACTTCTGAGTAAAAAGGGCTGCAAATATATGCAGCTGCATCTCTCTGGGAATTGCACGCTCCCAGTTATGTGTTCTGGGTTGTATGTTGTACGTAGAGCTTCTGGCTTAACACAGCAGACACCTTAAAGGTGAATTTGATACATGGTTCAACCTTTTTCACTGGCATATCCCTTGGCAGCCCATTTCCATAAATTGCACCCTTCCTATTAGCAAAACGTTTGTAATTAATAATACAAGCCCTCATCTCCCCCATATGAAAACCCAGACTTCATGTCTTTATTACAGTGTTTTCTCTTTTCATCTGTTTGAAGGACAGAAGACCGTTAGCCTGAAGATAACATCAGAAGGTCGCCAGTTCGAGGACACTGGCAGCTCCCTGAACGGCTGAGAATGGCGAGACCTTGAAGCAGCTGACAACTGGGCTGATTGATTTCACCTGCTCTTGCTGTTAGCAAGAAGCGTCTTGGCTGCCCTCCATGTGAGAGATGGAGCTGCTTGTCAGCCTCTGTGGGAGAACTGGAAGCCAGAAGTGAGACCAAACCAGGAAGATCCATCTGAAATGTTGTCAGTTCTTGAAAGAGAGAACCTCTATGATTGTAAAAATCGCCTTGAGGATTTAGAAACGCCTGCCTATGTAAACTGCCTTGAATAAAGTCAGAGGAGTAATCCAATGACCAGAAAGGTGGTATATAAATACCTAGTTGTTGTTGTTGTTATTGTTATTATTATTATAACAAGAAGAAGAAGAAGATGAAGAAGAAGAAGAAGAAGACTCTGCTTTTGCACTGTTTTGCAACAGAAGTGTGCTGAGAAATTCTGGCTGATTGATCACTTTCCATATTATGTTTCAGCTTTTTTAGTGTGCTGGTTTTCAATCACTGGTGCATACATGAATTGATGACCAAAAACTAGCTATTGGTGGGGCTTTCACAGTCAACTTGCTACCTTCCTTCCTGCCTTGCTGGCCCTGCAAAGCATTCTGGAGCACGACCTGCCTTTTCTGCCATTATTCCATTCTTTTTCAAGTACCCCTACAGGGCCTGTTGAGTGTCCCTGGGAGTACTTGAACACCAGGTTGGGAATCACTGTTTTACTGGTATGTTGTTTACAGTGCACTTACTCTGATCGTGTTTACAAAAAGGTGGTGAAGACCAGAATTTAAAAAAGAATAAAAATGTATCTTATAATCTTTTATTATGTTTTTAATAAATTAGAGACTGCAGTTCTTAGGTAACAATTAGTGGTAGGTTATTTTTCAGGATCTGGCCTCAGGTAAAATCAGACAAAACTATAGTCAGACACCCCCCTAAGTTTAACCCCGACTTATCCGAGGGTCATAGAAAATTCCATGATTGATGGCTCAAAACCTAACCTCGACTTATCTGTGGGGTCAACTTATGGGCAAGTATCTGCTGTGCTTTTGGGTGGTTCCCTCAATTCAAATTATGTTCCACACATTAAGGATTTTTTCTGCAGAGTGTAAATAATATTTTATTTTATAGCAGATTATTCCCTTAAGGATACGGCATCGTGCAGTGTGTTGATTCTGGACTATGTTTTGTATAACATATTGCCTATGTGATGTAATCTTGGCTCTGTGAGGGTCCCTTCAAATATCTATGGATACCCAATATTCAAATATGGTATTTTGTCTGCAGTACAGTATAGGCTAACACTGCAGTTCTCAAACTCGCAGCGAGTTTGAAGACCTCAGTAACTCCTTGCAGGGGAGGAGGGGGAGGCAGTGCGGGCATGAGGAAGGCAGCGACATAATCCTCAGGATCATGTTGCTAAGGGGGCAACAGGGACTGGTATGTACCCATCAGTCCCTGCAGCAGCCTCCCTGGGGTGTGGGGAGCCTTGCGTGAGTGTCTGCAGGGCTCCCTGAAGCTTAAAAAGTGAAAGCACAGCGATCGTGCCCTGCCTCCATAAAACCTGAAGTGGAGTATGATTGCTGCACTTTCAGTTCTTAAGCTTTGGGGAGCCCTGCGGAGGGTCACCCCAGTTTGAAAACCCCTGGGCTAACAGTCAATAGATGTACCTACATATATGAAAATAAGCTAAAATGATCTACTGCCTTAGGCTGTTGGGCAACAACCACTTTAAAACACTGGACACATAATAGTATAATTCTTGGGGCTGCTTCACACATTGCACAATGAGAGATATGTTCTCTAGTGTTAATGCACATGGTATATAACATCAGTAAGATACGGGTTTGCAAATGTGTGATCTACACATTTTATGTGCAAAAGTCTTTCAGGTCACATGGAGTTCCTGCAGCTTGTTAATAGGAGGAGGGTTAATGTGAGGGAACAGTGGGAAGTCTGGGTGTTGTTGGTCACTGGTTTAGTTGACTTTTAAATTGGATTCTAAACATTCATCTAAAACCAGTGACCAACAACACCCCGTCTTCCCACTGCCCCCCCAAAATTAACCCTCCTCCTATTAACAAACTGCAAGAACTCTGTGTGACCTGAAAGACTTTGCATACAAGCAAACCCCATGAGAATATTTTTTCTGCTATGATTATAAACTTTATATAGTTAGAGTTTCACAGAGTTATTCTAACCCCCTCTTGCTATTTCCAGTCCCCATTCCCATCAGAATTCACAATTCATTTAATAACCTCCCAGTACTAATCCTTCCACCTATTGCCCCCCACTAATCTTCCTTCTTCCAACATAAGAAACTGTCCACTGCCCCATATTAGCCCCCCCCTTAACTTATTTAACTATATAACAGTGCAGATCACTCAACAAATCAGTAACCAATGAGAATCATACAACTGAACAGGAGTTCTAGTATTAGCTCTGATACACTGAAATGAGAATTGAATCATACTGACACCTTATTGGTTCCATGCTATATCATAACAACACTTCATTGGGTCTCAGAACAATCAGTTTCATTGGTCAGTTTTGAGTTACAGAAATTCACTTTGTGTTACGTAAAGCAGTTGTGTTTTCTTTCTCTGGTTGTTTATATATAATGGTTGCTATAATACAGATAATTCAACATGGTTTGTTTCATTACATTCTGTATTAAATTACCTATTGAATGATATATAACATGATCGTATTATTCATAAATACCAAGGTTTCCACAATTTTGGCCACTAGTGGTCCCAACCCCACCAAGGATGTCATCTGGTGCGGTCTGTCCCCTCCCCTGCTACCTACTCTAGTGCAGGCAACAACTGAGGGCTGATTCATGCATTATACTGGAAAACACATTTTTCTCTACAGGAAAATTGAATAAGCAGTGGCAAAACAGGAGCTCCCTATAGAGGATGCCTGTATACACATGTGTTTTGGAAAACAAGCATTACGTTTGTAGCATGAACAATACACAACCATGCTTCAAAATGTGGAATATGGCAATAATAAATATATTGTAATAAATATAAAAATAATAAAATTTCCATTTCATTTAAACAATTTAAAATTTCTGCAAAAAAACTGGGTGACACAGATTTGTTTTTGTCACTTTTATTCTAGTTTTTAAACACACACACACACGCTACTTAATACTACTATGTTTAAAACTTCCTAAATGAGAAAAATGGCATTGTGATAAGCAGCCAAAATGGACCGAGATCACTGAAATATAGCTCTTAGAAACTAGGCCAGTGTTTATTACTTACACATTCAAACTTATAAAATATATAGCTCTGTTGACAATATTTATTCCTGTAAACACATGGTACAAAAAAGCAAAGTCCTTCACAAGCCCCAGGGGCATCTTAAATTATCTGAACTTTAGATTTTCCTAATGTGGAATTAACTCTGATACCTGCTATGTTAACAGAGAGACCCTGTTTTGCTTCAGGTAGTAAAATAAGTAATTTTTTTCCCCATTGTGTTCTCGAGATTTACCACAGGATATTCAGTAACAGAGCATGTGGCACATTTTCTTTCCAGCAATGTGCAAATCTCTCTCTCTCTCTCTTTCTCTCTCCCTCCCTTCCCCCCAAAAAACTGTTTGTTTAATGATTTTTTAAAAGTCTAAGCTCAGCTTCCTCAACAGTTGAACCCTCCCTTAATTTTATTTCTGGAAACTCAGCCCTCATGCTCCACACCATATCACCTGCATTTCCCCTCATGCCTCCCCCGCCCCCACTGCCCTCTCTGAAAATGTAATTCTCCCTGCTGTCATTCACATCCTTCTTATTCCAGCTCCGCCATTTCAAAGACAGAGCATGGGAAAGGCAGAGAGGACAACTCCTACCTCTTCTTTCTTTCTCTCTGCCTTTTTAAAAGATGGAGGAGGAGGAGGGCCGCAGTAGTGGCGAACAGCAGGCAGCTGCCGGAGGTGAAAGGCATACTAGACAAGGTGCCATCCTTGAATCCTTGTACCGCTGGGTCAAATTAGCAGGCCAGCCCGACTGTAATTTATTTACAGTATGTATGCATATCACTCAGCTGAAGTTCTCATTACGTGATAAATCATGATTAATTCAGCAATTGCCTTATGACACCTTCATTATGTCCTTCCCACAGCAAAAAAAAATTAGGAAAATCTATACAGCCTATATTGGTTTTGCCTGAATTATACAAGTTAGAAATCTGTGCATAATTATGCTAATTTGGTTAACGTACTGTGGTAAAGAACTTGGAATTTCCTTGTTGAAGTATGTGTAATTTCTCTGGCAAAGAACGAATATCCTTGATAAGCGCATATTCAGCCAGTTATACTTTCAAGACCAAAAATGGCAAGCTTCCCAACTTAAAAAGTGTTTAGGGAAGTCACAAGAACATGACTGTAGGGCGTTTGCATCTGTTATTGCAGTCCAGTCTTTATGAGCATCATTACTCACAATACTTTAATGCAATTATCCTCCAAAGTACCAGCAAGACAAGACACACGCTATTGTCTCCAGTCTACAGAGAACAAATAGCACACAGAGACTTGAGATTTTGCCCACTAAGACCACCAGGGAAGCCTCTTGTGAAGCAGGATGCCAAGAATGACTTACAAACGCTTCAGGGACTTCAGCAAAGCAGGACCACCATATCCCCAGGTAGACAGAAGTATTAACTTGATTTGCTGATTTTATTATGGCAGTATCAACTAGCAGCCCTGCAAAGTTGCAGTGCTTAAAAATCCACCCACACAACCAGTTTCATTCGCTCAAGCCCCATCTACTTGTCATAGTTTCCCATTTCCATCACTATTCCTAGCTATAAGGATGCCCATGCAACAGCTGTGGCAGTGGCTAGGTAGGTCATTTGACACCCAAGCCCAAAAATTTCTGACACCCTCCCACAACAAAATTATTAATTAAAAATTTAATTATTTTTAATTAAATATTTTTCACATTTTGTGCCATGCTTCCTCTAAGGAGCTCAGGGTGTTGTGCATAGTTCCTCTCCTTCTTTATGACAACCCTGTGAGGTGGGTAAGGCTGAGAAATAGTAATAGTCATGATATGCCATGAAATGAATAATCACAATGGCCAGAAAATAAATGCAATGAATATTTCTTCACAAGCAACAGATAAACATTGGTGACCTCCCCTGCTATTGTTCCGTTGCACATAGTACTCAGTAACATACTGACCCTACATCTGGAGGTTCAATGTAGTCATCATGGTCAATAACCACTGATAGACTATAGTCCACCATGAATGTTTAGAATCCACTTTAGAAGCCATCTATGCCAATGACCAAAAACACCCAACTTTCCCACCAGTGGCATCACTAGGGTTGGTGTCACTCCCATTAACTTTATTTTACTATAGAACAGTACAGGTCACCCAACCAATCAGTGACCAGAAACAAACTAAAAAAGTGGCCAATGACACTCATGCAACTGAACAGGAGTTTGAGTGTTAGCTACGAAAAGGGGGCTGACTCATAACAACATCTTCCTGGTTCTATGCTGTGTCATAATACCACATTGTTAGCTCTCAGAACACTCAGACTCACTGGTCAGTTTTGAGTTAAGGACATCCACTTTGTTACATAAATCAGTTGTGTTTCTTCTGGTTATTATAACTTTTGATGGAACACAGGTATTTCACTGTAGTTTGTTTCATTACATTCTGCATTAAATTAAACATCAAATGAGAATTACACATGATAAATTGCACATGACGTATTATTCCTAAAAACCACAATTTCTACAATTTTGGTCACTAAGTGGTGTCTGCCCCCCCCCCCGGAGGCTGTTACCTTGCTAACACCTTATTGCTACGGTTTTCAAGCTCTCCTGGAGTTTCAAACCCGCAGTAAGTTCTTGCAAGGGAGGGAAGGGAGGCAACGGGGGTGGGGGAAGGCAGTGATGCAATCCCCAGGATCACGCCGCTAAGGGGACTGCAGGGTCTTGGCTGCACTCACCTCAGCCTCCTGCAGCACCTCCCAGGGGTTTGGAGAGCCCTGCGTGAACACCTGCCAGGCTCCCCAGGTCAGGGAAAGTGAAAGAGGAGCGATCGCGCTCTGCCTCTGCAAAACTGGAAGCGGAGCACGATCACTCCACTTTCACTTTCCCTGACCTGTGGAGCCCGGCAGGCGTTCACGCAGGGCTCCCCAAACCCCCGGGAGGCTGCAGGAGGCTGTGGTGAGTGCAGCCAAGACCCTGCAGTCCCCTGAGCGGCGTGATCCTGGGGATCATGCCGCTGCCTCCTCCCTGCCTCGTGGCTGCCCCTGCCCCTTAAGGGCAAAGAGGCCAGGGCCCTCAGGCTGGGGTGTCGCAACGCCCCAGTCTGAAAACCTCTGCCTTATTGGTTCCCTGCTGTGTCATAACAACATCTCATTGGCTTTTCGAACAATCACTCATTGGTCCGTTTTGAGTTAAGGAAATCTACTTTTTGTTACATAAGACAATTGTAGTTTTGTTTTCTGGGTTTTTTGCCATAACTTTCGATAGGACAGAGATATTTCATTCCAGTTTGTTTCACTTCATTCTGCTATAAATTATGCACTGCATGGTATATAACATGATGGCATTATTCCTAACAAGCACAAGATTTTCGCAATTTTGGTCACTAGTGGTGTCACCCAACTAAGGGTGGCACCTGGGATGGTCTGCTCCCGCCACCCACTAGGTACCCCACTGAGCCGTGGGGTGGGCTTCCTACAGATCAGTTGTTCTAGTGGAAAAAATGATAGCATTTTTCAAGGAAAGGCACTACTCTACTGAATGCCAAGTACAGCAGTAAATCATAAAATTTTTCTGAATCAAAGACATAAAATACAGTACAGTAAATGGACACTGAAGAAGGCTGAACAATGAAAAAATGTATGCAATAAACTTTGTTGAAACAAAGATTAGATTACCTGCAACATGAATACATTTTTTTAAAAAAAAGTTACATAGCTAATTATGTGATAATCTTGCTTCTAGTAATCTATAGATTTCACGTACATGAAATCTTTTCAAACGGATCTTAAATAATTTCAGTGTTCAAGTTAACACACATGCAAAAACTCCCAAACCCTGCACTGAACCTTTTGATTCTTGCATAATATTGTTACTCTAAGAGTGATTCTGCTAAGGGTGGAATTTTTTGAAAACTGGCTTTAAAAGGCCACATGATATAGGCAAGAGGCTGAGCCTAAAATATGAAATGCTAACTTTCATTTATATGACATGCTGTAGCATTTACGTAAATAAGCCAGAGTTAGTTTATGTTTTTGATATTAAATACAATGCCCCTCAGAGAAGCCCTTGCTCAGCTCTTCCGGCCTTGAGTAAATAAATCTACATTTCAACTCAAGAATATGCTGCCACGTAAGCAGTTGGAGAGTTAAGTCTTTGTTTCCAAATGTTTGCAAAGCTGGAAGTTCTGCTATTTCTTTCTTTTTGGAAACTTGGTAACTGGAATGGGGAAGGTACAGTTAAAGCAAATTTTACCACCTTTCAAGAAGCAGATGCAATTATTTAATTTCAGGCTCATTCCAGATGGCAAGAGTGCCACCAGGCTCCATGGCTTCAGTTGCAATACACATGAATGGTCTCTCAAAGTGACCTGCCAGCACAGCTGTCTGGCAGCAGTATGAAGTGCTTTTATATAAACAAGGTTTGAATCCACCAGCAATCTATCATGTGGAATGTGCCTGCTGGGGAGAGTGAAAGTACAAGACCAAGAAGTTACAGAACAAGATCTTAGGAAAGAAAAATAAGCTTCAAATGAGAAGATAAAGTTAAACAATGACAGAGAAAAAAAGGAAAGAAAAATAGAAAGGATGTCAGTAGGAAAAAAGGCAATACTTGGAAGGAGGCGCTATAGGAATTAAGAGAACTTAAATTCCATGTGTGCATTTAAAGGTGTCAGCCCTTTTCTCAGTTCCATTCTACACCAAATGTGCTTAGTGTGAACCAAATGCTATGTCTGTGGCTTCTGAGAATATAATCATGCATATCTTTATGGTGTGGCACACTCTCTTGAACAGGATATGCACATATAAGGAGCAAAAGATGAAAGAGATTCTAGCGGGGGACGGGACAGAATGAGTTTCCATGCACAAAACAGACCCACTGCCTCTTCCACTCCTCGGCAGAGCACCTGTGTTCACATACATCTGTATATGAGACAGAGACATCATTCTCTTTAGCTAAATTAATATGCAATTATGTCCAAAATTATGGTACCCAAACTTGCAGTGCTTTTACTTGATTATGTGTGAATGGAAACCAAACAGACAAATAGGGACTAACTAAATTCTTCATGCAAATGACAGGCTGAGTATATTAACAATGAGCAGTGCTTGGGAAAAGAGACCATGAACCAACACTTCAGCTCCTTGCCAACGTCGCCTGGACAATCCAAATATTTCATTAATTTTTATTTGTTGAGAGGACTGGCAGAAAAAGGAGGAGACTAGAAGCATTCAAATAACCAAAACAGTATTGTTTTTACTATTGCTAAGAAGTCCTGTTCTAATTTTAGAAGCGATACCCACTAGAGAAACAAAGGCAACATTAAACATTAGTTATTCACTGGACGTATAACTTCTATGCATCTCTGATTAGCAGTTCTAAGTAAAGCTAAATGTATAAAAAGTTGTAATTAATTCATAACAATGCTTCAGTACAGTTACTCAAAGCAATGGCCTCAACAACTGTATGTAATAAAGCAATTCCAAAGGTAATTTGCACACATAGTTTATAAAGGCCCTGTAGCTCTTTTAAACATATGTTTCTTTGATTATAAACAGCTGATGTACTACAGTAGGTTCAATTTTTCCAAATAGGCATCCAAAAAATGGATTACATTCACAGCAAAATAAGAACCACCAAGTCTAAATCTAACACTGTATGCTGGAACCACATTGTCAATATTACCATACCCTGTCAACCTAATTTAGTGAACACTTAAAACACCAATTGTTCAGAAATCTTTATGTCCTTTCCCCAGCTTTCTAAAATAATAAAAAATCCATAGACTAAGATACTGTAGCTTGAAACATGTTCAGTATAACAAGCTTTTCGCACACAGCTTGCTTGACATTCTCTAGTGGTGCAATTCTGCTTTCTGCATACAGAAGGGAAGTGTACAGTGTGCCAGGCATACAGAAAATGCACTAAAATCCTTCACTCTTCTCGTGGGGCACACAGTGTCCCAGGCTCATTCCAGGAGCAGGAGTAGGTGGCCTTGAGAGGCGTAGCAGCTGGGAAGCTGTACATCTTACTTGCTGAGCAGGAGGAAAGCAAGAGTAAACATGTTAGACTGGCTTTCTCCTCCCTCCATGCTCACCCCTTTTTACTTATCACTTAGCCAAAGCTGTTGTAGCAAGTGTGAAGAGAAAGTAGGTAAGAGGGAGAAGACACTTCGGCATATCCCCTCCTTCCTACACTCCTTGCTTACCTAGAAATGGAGACTCCAACCCTGTCCCTCCACAAATGGAGAGCAGAATTGCATCCCAAATCCATGCAGTATGGAAAATGTACATAAACCTCATGCCAAGTTCGCATGCAAAGAACAACAAAATCTGCTGTTGTTTAGTATAAATTAAGTATACCATCTTGTCTTGCTATTGTGATACATCAGAAAGTAGAAGAAGGGGCTGTGATAACCCAAATCATACAAATTATGTGGTACAGAAGGATGCTATGGCAATACCATTCTGCCTCCAGGGGAGAAACAGCAGCATAAGAATACCAATGATCATGCCAGTCACTGTCTGGATCATCTACTAGGAATAATCTACCTCAGAGCTGGGACTGAATGCAAGGTGTGCATTGATCCAATGCCGATAAATGCAGAGACACACAGCAAGGTGGAGACTCTCTCACTCAATCTCAAACATTCACACAGATGCTTGAGTGCAAGCCACATTAAAGTATATAGGTAGAACTCTTACAGCTCAAAAATTATCTCATTCTCTGATGATGGTCAAAGGCTTGAAGTGGTCAATGCCTGTTTTCAAGTGTGGATAGCCTTGGATAAAATAATGGGGAAGATTTCTACTCTGAAACTCTGCTGTAAGTTGGAGGCTCGTGGAAGTGTTTACTTATTACAGTACTCATCTCAGATTCAGTCTAAGTTTCAGAGAGCAGGGCCAGTGATGGGTTCATTTCAAACCCCTACATCATTGGATCATGCAAGTTAGAAGCAGGGACAGCACACCCATGAGAAGAAGTGAAGCAGCCTATTCAGGTAGTAAGTTGGGGAATGAGCCAGACCAGGGGTGCTCAATAGGTGGATCGCGATCTACCGGTAGATCGCGAGGCAAAATGAGTAGATCGCGGAGTGCCGACCCCCCGCCCCTTTCAGGTGCCTCTGGGAGGAAACGCCGGGAGTAAGGCCCATTGTACTCAATGGGTCTTACTCCCAGGTAAGTGTGGCTAGGATTGCAGCCTCACAGCCTAATCCTAGGCATGTCTACTCAGGAGTAAGTCCTGTTATACTCAGTGGGGCTCAAGGTACACCAACATACATTGTACACATAAATGTTATATGTTATGATGGCGCGAACATTGTAAAAAAAACTCTGGTAGATCTCCGGGCCTTGCTGGGTTTCAAAGTAGCTCTCGAGCCAAAAAAGTGTGAGCACCCCTGAGCCAGACTAATGGGAAATGTCCTGCACACCCTGTATTGCCCTCTGTCTCTGCTGGTCACTCAGTCAGTTGCTCAGAGAAGCCATGTTGATGGCTGAATATACTGCTGGCTGACAGCTAGCAGGAAACTCAGTTTCTGCCCTCTTTCAAATCACTTTCCAGGCTGGACAAAACCATGGACGGGTTTGCAGTAGCAACAGATACTGAAGCTCCTGTCAGCTACAAGCCAGCAGAAGTTGCAGCCTCCACTGCCATTCCTTGCACTTTCTGAAGGCTTTCCTGGAGATTTAGCCACAGCTAATCCCTTCCAGATTGTTCTCCAGCCACAGGATTACCTGTGGTCCCAAGTGTTGCTGACTCTGGCAGCGGGCTGCTGACTCCACTATCATTTGCAGCAGCAGTTTCAAAATGGCAGTCATAAGGCCATTTACATCAGCAGAACCATTGTTCCACTATCATGAAGCTTAGTTAGGATTGGGCCGCTATACTGAAAAAACTAAGGGTACAATCCAGACTTGCCCTTGGGCCGGCGCAAGTCCACTGAGCTATCCCAGGAGGGTCACAAATGTGCCATAAGGCACGTTTGCACTTCCTTGAGAGTTGGCTGAGCTGGTGCGTGGAGTGAAACCAGCCTCCACACCGACATAGGGAGTGAGCCTTGCGTTGGTTGAGCTCGGCTGACGCAAGGCTCTGGGGAGGGCAGGGAGGAGGTGGGGAGAAAGGCATTCTGGGGCAGGAGAGGGTGGGTGGAGGGGGTCCCAGGGACAGGCGGACGGGCAGCAGGAGACGGGGCTGAAATCTGGCTGTTATGCCAGATCCTAGCCCCCATATCCGAGCAGTGCGGAGCGGCTTCAAGCCGAGGTGGTGCAAATCTGAGGAGGCCCATAGGGGCTACAGTTGCTTACCCAAAGGTAAGGGGGAAAGTTTCCCCTTACCTTTGGCTGAGCCACTTTGGAGCACTGTCTGCCGCTGGATACAGCACAAGCCTTCTGGCTTGCCTGTTCCAGCGCAAGATAGGATTGTGCTGTAAGAAACACAGTTAACAGTGGATGAGGTAAAAGAATGCACAACCCTTGCAACACAACCCTGCAAAGTACTTATGTGGTGGCTCCCAGTAACACATTTCTCCCTGCCCTTAACAATTCCCTTCCCAGAAAACAGGGCTGGCCGAGTCTGCCAGATCATTTCTCAAAGCATCTAGATTTCCTTAGTTAGAATACTAATTCTGCCCATCTAAATAGAAAAAAAATAATATTCTTGATAGGCGGGGACGGCATTGATAGATTGTGAATTTTTCTACACCAGCCTGGTTTATCTCAACCACTAACAATACGGCAAGATGAATCTGACAGTGAAGAGTCACTGCACAGTTAATCCAATTTAATTAACTATGTGTCTAATAACATTTCCTTTAAAAAAGATATGATTTGCAGTGTGTTGCATGGAGAAAAACATAACCTGGCCCTGACCTGAGCTTTTCCTGTGGCTGTGCCAGGAAAAAGTACCCAATAAAGTAAAACAAAAAACACAAAACTTCTCCAGTTGAAAAATTAAGATGCATTTATGAGATTTATATCCTGACCCTTTGCATGTTTATTGAGAAGTCCTACTCAGTTCAATAAGGATTTCTCCCAAGAAAACACTCATAGGATTTAAGTCTTTAAAAAGATCCAAAGGGTGTTTGAAATGACTTTCAGCCCAATCCTAAACTAACACGTGTGGAGTTGCAAACATGCCATAAATACATTGGACCGCACAGATGCCAGTGACTGGTGGAGAGGCCTACACTGGCAGTGCCCTCCAACCATGGTGAGCCTAAAGCTGGAAGGTGGGGGAAGGTGGAACAGGGGAGGGGAGGGGTTGTTTCAGGTGAGGGGAGGGCAGGAGGAGGGCACTTCAGACCCAGGAAGGGGTGGAGTTGGTGGAGGAGGTCTCCTCTGCATTCTAACCCGTCCTGGCCTCAAAGCTCTAAATTGGATTACTTGGTTCTGCACTAGCGATTTAACTGGTGTGGCTCCGAGTAGACCAGTGATTGTCAACCTTTTCCATCTCACGGCACACTGACAAGGCAGTAAAATGGCCAAGGCACACCACCAGGTTTTTGACAATTGACAAGGCACACCATGCTGCCAGTGGGGGCTCACATCTCCCACTGGCCCTATTAATAAATGACTTTCCCCCAAATTCCTGTGACACACCTGTGGACCACTTGCGGTACACCAGTGTGCCACGACACAGTGGTTGAAAATGGCTGGAGTAGACCCATAGAGGCTACTGAGGCTCGACAAAGGGTGAGGGAACAAATCTTCCCTTACCTTAAGGAGATCTCTGGCTGACTCTCTGCCTGCATGGGTTATAGTGGCAACTGTTTAGGAACCACTGTTTTGCACTGCAGACAGCCCAGTTTAGATTGGGCTGTTACTGCATTAAGGACACAATCCTAACCAACTTTCCAGCACTGGCACAGCTGTGCCAGTGGGGCATGTGCTGCATCCTACAGTTGGGGGGCAGTCATGGAGGTCTTGTCAAGGTACAGCAATATTTGTTACCTCAAAGTTGCATTGCCCTTATATCAGTGCTGGAAAGTTGGTTAGGATTGCGGCCTAAGCCTGTAATCCTATTCACAGTGGGATCTGAGCATCTGTAATCTCTGGATTGCAGCATACCTTCTTTTCAAAGTATCTACTATGAGCAACCCTGTACCCTTTTTGCATACGTCAGGATGCTGAAGCTCTGTGAACAGGTGAGCTAGGGGGATAAGGAAGAGGGAGCATGCTAGTCTTTTCCACCTTTCCCCTAACCCTCTTTCCTCAGCGGGATCAGTCTCCATTTTGCAGTGGCAAGGGTGAAGAGGAGGCGTGGAGGAAGGAGGAGAAAGCCAGCTAATATTAATCCCTCCAGTCCACTTCCACTCAGTTTGCCAGATGCTCATGGCTTCCACTCCTCTCAAGAGAATGAGTGGCACAAATACTCCATCTCTGGGGCTTACACTTGCTCCTGGTAGGCACAGTCTAAGATTCAGCACATTCCAATGGGAGGAGCAGAGGATTTGGGCTGCTTTTAAGTATTGCACACTGCTGCAGCCACGCGAAAAAGGAGCCTTCACATCCTGCTCCCTGCACATATAGTGCAGGTTTGCACATTAAGTCTCGAGTGTAACAATGCAGACATTGCAAGGGAGATGACTAACAAGACATCTTCCTTCCCATAAAGTCAGCTTCTATTCCTGAGCTTGTCTATCTCTGTGTGTGTTTTTCCTTTTCAGTCTGGAAAGAGTTTATTTGAGCAAGAATTCAGAGGAGGAGGAGTTGGCTTGATAAACAGAAAGAAGCATTTCAGCTGATCATTTCAGCTGAACTGGGGAAGATCATTAAATACAGACCTCACCTGGCATAAGTTCAGCACTGCTGAAGTTCACAAATGAATTATCCATGTCACAATAAACTTCAACTAAGTGTGTTTTGAAAGTCTTGAAATATAAAAACCTCATCATCCTTTTAAATATTTCCAGAAAGAAAAAGTGTTATCCAGAACTATTTTTTACTGGGTTTCTTTAATATATATGAAACTTTTTAAACAGATTCAGTAAGAATACATTCCAACTGTGGTCACAAATGGGGTATATTCATTTTTATGCCACATAGTTAAAAAGAAATGCACTACAAAAACATCCTGAGCTACAGATTTAAATTGCTTTGCTTCATCTCCTAGTGATATTTTTATATTAGCTATTATACGTATAATTTTAAATAGCATTATTTAAAACCCTTAAAGGGCCTTTAGCAAAACAGGCACTTTATATCTAATTCTAGGCTAATGTAAATAAGTAAAATGACAACAGAAACCAATGGAAATTCAAATATGATGAATTTCAAGTTCCACTTTTAAAACATGCTATCAACTTATTAAAGCTTATGCTTGAAGACCCTTTGTTATTTTAGGTTTCAGTATTTAAAATATGCTTCCTTTTCAGTCTTCAGAATATAAATGTGTTGATATTGTGTTGGCCAAAATATTATTGTAGATATCTGTAATACAAAGTACCAAGGTTCATCAAACAGATTTCTAATTTCAGTGAAGCAAATTTTCAGAGTTGAGGTGGGCTTTTTTTTTCCTTTTTATTTAACTGAATTCTGTTTATAGCTCAAGGGCATGTAAAGATGATATGTCTTCAGAGAGATAATTGCAGAGGCCTGGACGTGCTCTTGTCCTTTTCCCATCACCACAGAACTGGTTTTTCCAGGGACCCAGCCCTACCATTTCTATTACCTTTTTCTTAATATTTAGATTATTTTCCTTTGAAAAATATGCACGTAGCATTAAAGTAGAACCTCCCCTCCCCCTCCAAAGACATAAAAAAAGACTTTCAACAGTGATCACACTGCTGTTGTAGCATTGGAAAGAATGCCTCAGTAGTACACAAGGAGTAGTACTGCCTGTTGCCCTGAAAGAATTATTGTCTGCTTAAGCCCTCAATGAAAACTGCACTTGATGATAGGAAAGCAAGATGGCAAGGGTGGATGTCATACAGACATACCTTCAAACAGGGACAGGTGTGGGCTGTTCTATTGTGGGATGAGGTCTGTTACTACCCCCCCCCCTTTGCTTCTGTTGTGGCACACATGCAGCCTCTTTAGTTCCAATGCCTCCTTTTCATGCTTTATGTGAACTGTTCACTTTGTTTTTCAAGCATCGTGCATGTTTGTCTGCTCAAACACTTGTTTGGTGTTTTAAAAATTAATGGGGGGGGGATGGCTTAATGACTGATATGAAGTTCAACCACTGCCATGCAAATCGAGTTTTTGTTGAAAAACAGTACAGGTTTCTCCTGAGCTTGATCCAGAGAGAAGTTTGTCTGTGCATCTAAAAGTGGCAAGTGTGCTTCCACAGTGGTCTCACTGCTGAAATGATCTGTGTCTGTATATATCTGTAAATAGAGGTGCTTGAAAAGAGGTGTTATTTACCTTGCTCAGTAGTAAGCCCATTGTGTTCAACAGACTGTAAACCTGTCTTACTCACTGGAAACAAACATCTTTATAAGTGGTTCAGGTAACAGGTTGCAGCTTGTTTTTATTATTACCATGATTATTATCATTGGGAGCTGAAGCAAAGCAACACTTGAATTATAGCCCTTTATGCACAGATGCCTCTCTCACTACCATTGAACTGATGTTCCCTTCTGTTATTCATGCTCCTGGATAAAATTTAGGGGGGAAGCAACAAACAAACATTGTGGTGGGCATTTACTACAGACAGCCAGACCAAGGGGAGGATGTGGATTCTGGATTTAGTAAACATGAATCCTCAATGTTTCAAGAAAGGGTTAACCTGCCAGCACAGACTTGCAGCTTTTTGTTTGTTTGCTCTAAGTGCTTCACTCCAGCCAGTTAGCAAAAGAAAAAGAAAGGTATGCAGCTGCAGACAGCTTTCCTTTGTTGGGTGCTAGTGCTGGGGTGGGGAGAAAATAAGAGTACACAACTTCTGCCAGCCAGAAAATTCTACTACACTCAAGCTTGTGCTCTCTCTCTCTCTCAATCTCTCTCTCTCACACACACACCCTAAAACCTGCTTCTAGCAAACAGCTCAGTTTTGCGCTGGGAACCTGGTCAACAGTGCAGATTGGAATGCCTACAGAGTCTGCACTTTTGTTACCTATGAATCCCAGTACTGCCTCTCTACCTGGAGCCTTTCACAACCCATCACCTCCACTGGGAGACTTTTGTAGCCCACCAGGTGCCCTCCCTGTGTCTCCAGCTCTTCCCATGGGAGGACCTCTCATAGTTTTGGCAGGGGAGTAGTTCTACTTCCCCTCTTTGACCAAGCTCCTAAAATGATTTGTAAAAGCACCATATGCAGCAGCCATAAAGTAAAGTGAATACCAATCTATTTATTATTCCAAAGGCTGACATAAATGTTTGAAGAAAAAAACAACAATTCTCTTCACATGAGGAAAGCAAGACCTCTAGTGTAAAAAATATTGAGAAGCAGAGAAATTTTGCTGTATAGTCTGGGTGAAATAATTCCATAGTTGTCAAGTTTATGTTGATACCCAAAATGCAGGTTTCTCTAAACAAAAAGCAACAACATATTTACAACTTTCAGAATACTAGTTTATGCCTAAATAGTTAATGCAGTTAATTCTTCTATGTGAAGGAAAGACAGCCAGGCTCAGTGCAAGTCCCATTTCTGTCTAGCTGTTAAGCATATGAGCGTGTACTCTTTGGCTGTACATCAAGAACAGCTGCCTGAAATGTAACACAACACAAAATATATCTAGTTACAATCTGGATTAGGTACGTGGGACACACAATACAGACCTTTTCCTTGCAGCAAATGAAAACAGTGTGCCAATTTCAGTGTTGTTAAAACATGACTAACATCTTTGTTAGCAAGTTAAATTAGAACTCTGGCCTAATGAAAAGGTAGTCTTTTACATAAAATGATTAAAATCTGAAGCAAAGATACATTTCAGAAGACAAGCAGCAAGACAACATGGTTTGATATTACAGAATTTGTAGCAGTCCAGGGGCATATTCCACATTTATCTCCTCCTGTAACTAAGATACATTGATGATGTATAATTTGCAAAAATGATACCTAGGACACACACATCTACCATCACTACATATTGCACATGTCAAATGTGGCCAGTTTCTTAAGGATGAGCTTTTCATTACTTTCATTCTTTATGCCTGCATTTTACATTCTTTAATATATTCTGTTGGTGTTCACCTGTCCCGTCCCTATGAGCACCCAAAAAAGGTTCATGACAAATAATAAAAGCACAGAAAGAATTCTTCTGGCATAGGAGGAGGACGTATACAGCTCCTTTACCTCCACAGTCTTCTGGTGAAGCAAGTGGTTTGTGACAAATTCTAATTTTATTGCTTCCCCTTAATATTTCATTTTGAAAAAAAGACTGACAAACAGAAAGAGAGAATGGAATAAACTTCATGGAAATATGTGTTCTCGGAAATTCTACCCACTGCATTCTCATGTGCTTTGCAACAAGTAACTGGCAACACAAAACACACCTCTTCTTCATCACAACTGGATAAAGCAGTGGCGCACCTAGGGGGGCAAGGGGGGAAATGTCCCAGGTCGCCACACCTCTGGGGGCAGTGCCACCTTCATCCCCCCCCACCCATCCCTGTCTGGGATCCTTCGGAGAGCTGGAGAAGCCACATGTGACCTCCCTGGCCCTCCAAAGGCCTTCTGAGGCCTCCGGAAGGCCGAAAAATGCTACTTTCAGTTTTTGACCAAAAACTGGAAGTAGCCATTTTCAGCCTTCCAGAGGCCTCAGAAGGCCTTCAGAGGGTGGCTCCCCAGCTCTCCAAAGTCCCCTGGATGGTGGGGAGGATGGCATCCTATGGGGAGTGGCACAGGGGCCAGGATCGCTAAATCCTTTATGTGACAAAGGAATCCCAATAACCCTATAAAATAATCATGGCTGTGTGAAGGCTGGTGATGGACATTATTTTGTCAGGTAGTCTCAAAGAAAGATTATTATTTGTGGTATGTATGACTCTGGTAAACAGGTTTGACAAGACTTTATCAATAAAACATTTTCCCCCTGCCCATTCTCAAAGGAGCTGAGTAAAGCACATATGGTTCTCCTCCTGCACTACCACTAATTTTATACTTATCCAGTGAGGTTAATGAAGCTGAGAGGTAGCAACTGGTTCAAAGTCACCTAGTGAGTGTCATTACTGAGTTTAGTTTCAAAAACCTGCCTAACAAGTTTGACAATATGTGATGGTGGGGCAAAAGAAATAAATATGCACTATGGGAAGCAAAGCCTTTAAACCATTTTCAACTCTCTATAAAGGGGGCTGCGTGGCTCTAGCCTAGGGAACAGATTTCAGCAGAAAATGAAGATATTATAGGATATATTATACTAAAATTCAGCAGGAATTATTTGGCCATTCCTAAGGCAGACAGCCCATTTACACAAATGCTATCAATGCCACTTACAAAAAGTTGCCTCACAAGCTCAATTTTCCACCACAAAGTGGAGCACTCAGCCACACCTGCCAGATCAGTCCAGATGGATACATAAAGTGCTACCACAGGACAATAGCACTCTTGTTACTCAATCCTTTCAGCTATTGATAATAAAAAACATGAACAACATAGCCTGACGGATAGCCCTCAGGGTAAAAAGCTGCTTGCAGCACCCATGAACACTGTACAAACAAAAGCTCATTAACTATAGTGACCACATGCCAGAAAGGCATGTGCTGAAATAAAAATATGCCATTAACAATGCAGGATCATGTTCCAAAGATAACATATTTTAAAATCAACCACTATCAGTTATCAAATTCCTGAATCACAGTATTATCACTTGAATGCATGTATGAACTTGATAGCAACAAACTCATTGTCAGAAGATGTGGAGCTAAAATTGGAGACCTTAGGACGGTACTGAAGCTGGAACCCAGTCCAGTGGGCTATCCAGGACTTTGGCTGCAACCCAAAGTGGAGGAATGAGCACCCAAACATTTTGCACATTTTCCTGTTCAAATGCTGCTCCAAAAGAACCAAGTTGTTCTGTTCCACAAAACTAGGGAAAAATTCTATCTTGTGATCTGCTGTGATTACAATTTAATTTTAGTTAAAACTCAACAAGCCATTTTTCCATATTTCATTTTGGTTATCCCTGAGTACAGAGGCCAAGTTAAATGGAGACACCTAGGCCCTGCTTAACCAGACCTCTTTGCTTCCACTGTTGAGTCAGCCATAGCATTATCATCTCAAACACTCCTGTACATGCAGGGGTTCTGTAGGGTTTCACTGATCATAGAACTATAGTTAAATGCCATGTAAACCTGGAGCCTCAGCCTGCAGTGTCAAGTAGGTCTGTTGGGGTGACAGAGAGGGCTGATTTATGCTGTTTCAGCAGGTGCAGAGGCCTCTATACCCTATGCAGAGGATGACATAATAAATGTAAACCAGAGCCCATCTGGGCAGGTCTAGTGAATTCCCACAAGTCAGAATATCAAATTTGCCAAATTCTGAATGATTCTGAAATATGGCAGCAACCTTAAAAATTAATGCAAAAGAAAGTCAACCAACTATAACTGCTTGTTAGTTGATATCCATAATAATTATTGGAATAAAAAATATTAAATTATATTAATAATGAATATTATTCATTATTAATAATGAATATAATGTATTACTGAATTATAAACGTATATGCTACCTGTATGAAACATGTTACATATGTATAAAACGTTTGGGAGCATTCCCTGTGGATCAGGGTAAATCATCAGTTTAGTAGGTATTAAAAATGCTCGGCAGTAAAAGGATAGTTGAGGAAGAAAAGAAACTCTGTTTTCCTTTTGTCTTCCTCACATGTTTAAAATTATGTTTCTACCCTTTATTATTATGGTCAGTTACAGAGCCGAATCCTTTTCACTTTGCAGTATTCTCCAACCCAGATGTTTTCTTCATTTAAAAAAAAAAAAAAATCCCCTGAAATCATAGTCATAACTGTAGCCATATGTTATGATGGTATGTATTCAGGACTTGGAGATTCATGGAAAAATAAGTAGATACACCAAAGCAGTTCTTAAAAATGAAAAAAAAATTCCAGACAGTATTTATTACTACATTTATTTAACAGATAAATTAAATAATTTAAAGTTTTGATTAATAAAAAACTAATAAAGTTAGATTTGCCATTTTTAACTTTTATGGGAACATAGTTGTTTCACTTATGAATCTTCTTGTTGGGTAGAGACTGAAGAACTATGGCAGAAGAATTCTGTAGCCAAGTTTGCACACCCAATTTGTTTTTGGAAAAACCGGATTCCAGAAACGTCAAATCCACAGCTGGATTCCATCTCAAATGGAGAGAGTTAATAGATCGACTGTTTGGGTGGCATCCTGATGGTCATCCAGCTTGTCTCTCTAGGCTTGTGAAGAGGCCTCTACAAGGTGATAAACGACTCTGACCTGGTACTGCCTGCTGGAACACCTGCACAGCGTCTCTTCCCTTACTTTCTTCCTCCTCCACCTCCTCCTCCTCTTCTTCTTAAAACCCACCTTTTCCATGAAGACTTTGGCACTATGCTTTTAGACCTCTATCCATATTATAATTAAGATTAAATACAGACAAGTGAAACAAAAGCATATTATTTCCCTATCTTCATTTCCTTTCCCCTTTTTGTGGCTATCTAGATTGTAATAGCAATAGGATAGGACTGGGCTGTCAGTGCGGTAAGCGTAAATAGTATCATCTGAAGAACTCTCCTTGTGGAGCAAGAGGAGGAAAACTTGTACTTCAAAAGTGCTATAGTCAGCAAAACAGCCCTTCAGAAAAACACAATGTGGCTCCATGTGGAAATACCGATCAGAATGAAATGCCCTTGGATTTAAATCCAATGCTGGCTTGAAGTTGCTCATTTTTCCCCCTTACCTTTATCAGAAATTCACAGCAGCTATTTAACTTAACTATGTAACAGTAAAGCTCAGGAACTGCATACAACTCTCTGTTTAAATGAATCAGAGCCCAAACTTGTCCATCTTTCTAGCAGCAATGCAGCCACAACAGAGCCCCATGGCAAGGCAACAAATGTACCTTTACCTTACATAAGAACAGCCCCACTGGATCAGGCCATAGGCCCATCTAGTCCAGCTTCCTTTCTCTCACAGCGGCCCACCAAATGCCCCAGGGAGCACACCAGATAACAAGAGACTTCATCCTGGTGCCCTCCCTTGCATCTGGCATTCTGACATCATGGCTTGTAACCCGTAATGGATTTTTCCTCCAGAAACTTGTCCAATCCCCTTTCAAAGGCATCCAGGCCAGACGCCATCACCACATCCTGTGGTAAGGAGTTCCACAGGCCAACCACACGCTGAGTAAAGAAATATTTTCTTTTGTCTGCCCTAACTCTCCCAACACTCAATTTTAGTGGGTGTCCCTGGTTCTGGTGTTATGTGAGAGTGTAAAGAGCATCTCTCTATCCACTTTATCCTTCCCATGCATAATTTTGTATGTCTCAATCATGTCCCCCCTCAGGCGTCTCTTTTCTAAGCTGAAGAGGCCCAAACGCCGTAGCCTTTCCTCATAAGGAAGGTGCCCCAGCCCCGTAATCATCTTAGTCGTTCTCTTTTTGCACCTTTTCCATTTCTGCTATGTCCTTTTTGAGATGTGGCAACCAGAAATGGACGCAATACTCCAGGTGTGGCCTTACCATAGATTTGTACAACAGTATTATAATATTAGCTGTTTTATTCTCAATACCTTTTCTAATGATCCCAAGCATAGAACTGGCCTTCTTCACTGCCGCCACGAGGGGACTTTGTGACTGCCCCCATACCGCAGGATGCAGCGCATGCCCTGTTGGCACAACTACATCAGTGTTGGAAAGTTGGATAGGGTTGGGCCCACATCCTACAAGTCAGTCTCAGGCATACTGTATTCATCTTGCAGATCTTCTGCTGGCAATGTCACAACCTGTGATTGTTGCTACCCTAATACCTTAAATGAACACCTTAAGTTGATCACAGTTGATGTTGTGCAAGTACAGCAATGTGGGTTTCTGATGTGATCCCAGGTACAACCACTTTCATAATGGACAGACATAATGGACAATGGTACCAACCCTGAGGTAGTGCAGTAAGCCATTACAGCACTGTAAGTTGCACCAACCCAAACTCCTAACACAGGACATCGTCAAAAGACTCTGAATGGAGGTGGTTCATGTCCTTCCATACCTACACATTTCTGTAAGATCATATTGCAACTTAAGTTTCAGTGGGTAAGTTACAAAACTATGATAACATTAATATCTTTAAAACTTCCATTCCTGCCTTATCCAAAAATGCTAAAGTAACCCAACTTCAAATCAAGCATTGCTATGGTTTTACGTAACAAGTTTACATAATTTATGGTCTATCTAAGCAGACAAGGCTGGAGGAAGATAAAGGCTGGAGCAGAGAAGGTAAAATCAATCTCTCAGCCAAGTCTTGGTCAGACTGCCCAGCCTCACAAATGACTGGCACATGCCTGCAACATTCCCTTCAAAAGTGTAGGCAGGTTCATTTGCAGAGCTGAAGAAATGGATGTGTGTTTGAGTAGGAATACAATCATATACGATTGCATCGTATATGATCGTACAAAAGCAGTCGTCCTCCTCCTGGATCTCACATCTTGGGAAGCAGTTTAAAAGGAATATTAGGATCTTACTGTTTCCTCTAACACTGCACATCTTATACCTTCTGCTTAGCAGAAGCAGGATAAAAATTTGCAGGACTGATTTAAGAAACCTTTTTCTTAACTGCAAGCTCATGATAGTGAGTGCTGTGACTCACTAATAGTGTGTTCCAATATGAGCTTTGCTCTCACTGATTTGCACTTTTTCCCTGAATAAATATTTCCTCTTCACTCCAATGCCATTTGGTTTCTATATTTTCCCCTCCAGAAACATTATTGTCATTGAGCATGGGTGCTGACTAAGTTTTCCAAGAACTTAACCAGCTAAGCCTAACAGAGATTCCACTAAAAGCTTTTGACAATTTTCTTTAAAAAAAAACTAAGTTGGGGAGGGACAGAGCATTGGGTTCAGCCAAACACACATTTCAGGATGTAACCTTTTTATAAAAGTTAATTCTGGAAGACAAAGCTTTTCATTTTTTAATGAGACATTATTTACAATGCAGTGGAGAGCCAAGGGTAATAAAAAGGACCCAGTGCAACCTTCAAGGTTATCCACAGCTGCTGAGAAGCTTCTAATTATGATGAGCTGTTGCAGCTAGAACTTGGATTCAAGACAAAAGGAAAATTGTACCATGTTCTCTCATTCACCCTTGAGGTTATAATATTACTGAGAGGTTCCCTCATTCCAACACCACAATGGCCCTGCTCCCTTTTATGTGTCAGGGAGATAGAATAATTTGTAGAAAAATCAACACTAAGTACACATTCACTCCCCTAACAGTCATAAAAAGTACAGCCAAGATTTTTAACAGAGCTCAGGGTAAGTATGACAATTCCAGTTGAAGTAAAATGGTGAAACTCCTATAGAAAGAGGAGTAGGCCAGCTCTGGTTGTGTTTTTTTTTTTTAAATCTACAAACTTAAATCTTTATATTACCACTTTGTCACAGCCCAATCCAATTCCCCCCTCCCCCGCTGAGAAGGCACACACTGCATCCAGTGGGGGGGTGGGGGTGGAGCAGGAGGTTTTGGAAGGGAAAGAGGATTTAAATTGGTCTCCTCCTACCTGCATCAGCGATTTTGCTGGTACAAGTCTAAGAAGAGAAAGAGAGTTGGGAAGCTGCTGCTGGGGGGGGGGGGGAGCCTAGGATCCAGCATGCACTATCGCCAACAAATCCTCCCTTCCTGCAGCCTTCCTGCTCCATTCTTCCCCTTCCCCATCCAGTTTCACCCTCTCCCTGCCTCCTCTGCCACCATACCATCCTTGGTAGGTGAGTGGCTGGTGCTCTGATGATGCACATGGGAAGGCTCCGAACTTCCTGCCGGCCCTTTGGCAGCACACTACTTGGCGTGCTGACAAAGAGCACTTTATGGCCTTTTTTTAAGCAGTTGCCGCCCACAGAACATATATTCTACCAGCAGCAAGGCCCAGTCAGGCAGTCAGCGTTCCAGTGTTGCTTTTTATTTTTAAATTCCCCTCGATTTATTCTCCGCGTATGTTTACTCAGAAGTAAGTGTGTTTAGGATTTCAGCCTTATAGCCCAATTCTATGTATATTTACTCAGAAGTAACTTCTACTTATTTCAATGGATTTTATTTCTAGATAAGCATGCATGGAATTGAAGTCTCAGAGATTACATTTTCACAACTAAAGAAAGTCCTTCCCTGCATCACCTCCCTTGCACAGAATGTCAGCAGTCTTCAAGAACAGCCCTTTGTTCATAATGGCTCTAACCTTTGGACATTTTGCATGATTTATTATTGCTTCACAATATACAGGGACACAATCTCTTCTGCCTCTTCGGAATATGATAAAAAAAATTCATTTTTGCAAAGAAAAGAATACATTTAAAGATAATTTTATGATTATGATCTTGATTTAAAAAAACTGGACTCCAACATCGTTTGTTTTTGTTAATATTCCAAGTCAATTTCAAAGGAAAGTAAAGGTCTTCCCTTTTGGATTCAGACAACCACTAGGAGGAGTTGATATTTTGGTAATTGTACCAGTGCTCACACACACCTCAGACACTGGTTGACAACAGAACTTAGAACTTCCTGGAAAACCTTCAAAACGAAAACTGAGAAAGGAGACCAGGCCACACTGGTGAGGTGTCAGAGAATTCAGACAGCCAATCACCAGCTGGAGGGCCAGCTGGACATTTTGGTGCTTGAGACGGTAAATTCATGTGCTCCCCCCATGGTATAAAAAATAATTGACAGGGGTGTTTGAAAATGGTGTTATTTATTTTACTCAAAAGTAAGCCCATTGTGTTCAGTAAGATTTAGGCTATAATCCTATTTTACTCACCGTAAACAAACACCTCTAAAAATTGATAATTTGCTCTGTTTTATTGGTACCCATAATTTGTTGAAGAGGGAGGAAGCTGTGTGAAGCCTGATTAGAGGGTCAATTCTGTCACTCTTGTTGCAACCAAAATAAACTGGGATTAAAGACTGCGTTCTAGTAAAAACATCAAGTCTGAACACTTTGCCCACATTTTTGGTGGGTATTCTCAAAGGTCAGTAACTGTTACCCTGCACATGCCCAATCTCGTCTGATCTTGGAAGCTAAGCAGGGTCAGGCCTGGTTAGTACTTGGATGGGAGACCGCCTGGGAATACTGGGTGCTGTAGGCTTATACCATAGTCTTTCAAGACTGAAGGTTGCCAACCACCACCACCACCAGTAAGCACAACACTCAAAACCATCCTCAAAACTCTGCCACTATTCCTATCTAATGGTGCAGGCTGGTGGTGCCACTGTTGGGAAATGGTTAGAGTGATTAGAATGATTAGGAGCAGTAACACCCAGGTTCAAATCCTCGCTCAGCCATGCAGTTTACTGGGTGACCTTGGGCCAGTCACTCTCACTCTGTCTAATCTGTCTCATGGAGTTTTACTACATGGATCAAATGGGGGAGAATGGATGGTAGGTAGAACATGGTACAACACTACCCCAAGCTTCTTGGAGGGAAAGTGAGAGGCTGGTAACCTCTTATGGCAGCTTCACCATCTCCATTACAATACCAAAAATGTATATAGTATCAGTGATTCTCAAAGTGGTGGGTCAATACCCACCATTGGAACCAAAATGGGTCACTTTCCCCTTAAAGGGAGTTACCCATAAGTGGGTGTCCTGACAGCGCCACAGCAATCACTGGAGTGGGCGCCGATCTGCAGTCAGAGCCCACTTCCGGTTTTGGAAACTGTGCTCAGGAGTTCTGACCGCAAACCAGAAGTGGGGCCCAACTGCAGCAGGAAGGCTCGTGGACAGGGCTGCAAGCCTCCAGGATCCTCCAGAGGTTGCACAGTCCCCCCAGGTATGTTGCAATGAGTCTGGGTGCTCACGGCTGTTTCACTTATCTGCAGCCCCCCCCATGCCTATTAGTAATGAATGGGTTCACAAACTGTGCATCATTTGGGTGTCATGAGGCACAGTTTGGGGAGGAACGGGGTCCCTGAACCAGTGGGGTTGGCCAACCTGAACCCTTAGGAGGTTAAGCCTTAGGAGGAGCTGCGCCTCACTCCAGAGAATCTTCTGAGCCCTGCAGAGGTCGCACGTATCCATGTGTGGTCTGTGGTAGGCTCAGAATGACAATTAGAAGCAAAAAAGAGAAGAAGCAGCTTCCAGTTTTCAGCAAAACTGGAAGTGATATTTTTATGCCTTTAAGAGGCATTATGAGGACTGCAGAAGCCACTGAGGGTCCAGGTCGAACCCTTGTGACACACAGTCTGGGAACCTCTGAACTAATGGGGGCAAGGGGGGGTCCCATGTATCCAGAACAGACCTTCCACAGATAATGGGGCACCACTGTATCCTGTGAACTAGTTGAAGATGGGATGGAGAAGAAACAAGTGGATGGGGGGGAATAGTTCAAGGAGCAGTACTCAGGCAGGTATACACAAGTGGGTTTTGGGGAAGCTGCATTGTTTCAAAAGAGGGCTCAAGTTCAGAGACTTTGACAAACTCTACTGTTGAACATTCCTATTATTATAAAGCTAAACATGAGAGCAGGGAGTAATATTCAGCAAAGTTCACAGATGCTATCTAGACATAGGTGGATGAGAGTAAGGAATTTAAAAAAATCAGGTTAAATAATAGATCCAGTATCTCAAGTGAGATAAGAATCGACAGTAATACTGGGTGATCCAAGACGAATTTGGCCATCTCCATAGTTACTGTTCCTACTAGCAGTAGTAGGAATAATAAACATTTAAGTGCCAGCTCCATGGCTTGGTGCTAAACATAGCAGTAACAATCCAAATCACATCAGAAGAGAAATATGCAAGCAAAGTGAGTATCTTTGAAGTCCTAATCATTTTATTGGTTGAATTTTGACAATTTGAATTTGCTTATAAGAATGAATTTATACCAAAATTAACCGTGGCCCACCCAGTGCACATATGATGTACTACATATGGAAACTTTCTAATATGGATTTTTGTCAAAGATTACAAGACAGGACTCCATTACACAACTAACAGCAATCATCAAATGTTAATCGTCCAAAGGAAGAAGTCAAAGCAAGATTGGACATTTGCCATCAGCAGTTTCCAGGAGTTTAGCATCCTTTGAAGAATTTTACAATATTTGTCATAATCACATAGAAGAGTTTTTTTTAAAGAGATGTGCATTTGCCTTGAGCTAGAATGTTAATTCTCACCCCCAGAAACATAACCAATCTTTCCAAATGACTTGAATATGAATTTTCATGTAAGAGAGATTTTCCTAAGACATACGCATTTTCAATTGTATCCAGTCTTGCCCAGCTTATTTAAAAGTTTAGAGTACAATGTATTTTGTGGCTGAGACAATATCTATATGAAATCACTCTGTGCCCACAGCCTAAATGATTAGATTTATTACAGCTATGTCTACACTGTCCAATCAAAGATTTTGCTCCTTTTTGCAATTCCTTTAAGGATGTCATTTTTCTCAGAAAAGGAGAAAAAATGGATTGAAAATGAAGGCAGAATGGCACACGATTCATGCACAAACACATGTGGGCTTTAATGCACAATAGAAAACAAAAAAAGATATATTCTGGCTCCACCAAAGTGACTCCACAACCACCAATAAAAGATTCTAACAGACATTTAAAATGGAAGGGTTAACATACCCTAAAAATAACAAAACTGTAATTTTGACTTAGCAAATTAAAAGGTGCCACTTCAGAGAACAACACACATCCTTTGCACAGCATTTATCTTTTTGTGCGCATGTATACATGTGCACATGCACTGATTTTTTTTTTTTAATAAATTTGTTCTTCAATTAAAAATATGGGAGAAGAAATCTGGATTTAGTTACCAAACCAAACCTAGTTTGGTGGGTTGACAGCTGCTGTTTGCAATTTTCACAAAACCACAGCAGAGTTTGTCATCACTAGCTGGCCCTATTTCTAACTCTTCTGAGGAAAGGCCAACGACCATAATAACCCAGTTAGCCCTGAGCCTAGCAGCAGAACTGCCTGTGTGAGGCTTTGGTTGTCCCTCACAACATTTATCGGAAGCACTGTCAATTTAATTAACAACAGGGTCATTATGTTACTAAAGAAAGAAACAAATTAGAAAACTTTTTAAAAATGATGAACCACCTGTTATACAGAAGACTAAAAATATAGAAAACAAATTGTAACAGCATAGTGCATTGGTTTAAATTTACCTGCAAAGAGATTAAACGCTGGTACACATTTGACACATCCTTATAAGTACACAAAACAATCTGCTGACTCTCTCCAATTCAACATGCCACATACTGTAGCATTCATAAGTTTTGGATTCATGTGGGTATCTGACATAAAAGTTCATGAAAACAGATCTTCTGGAGAGAAGGGGCTATTGTGTCAATTTGCTCCAAGTGTGGGACCAGATGTTGTTTTGGCAAATGGCAAGACCATCTCCTGACTGTCTCCCAAACCCATCTCTGCCCAGAAAACAGGAATGTGGGGACAGCACTTGCAGAGAAGGATTAGCAAGTGGGGAGGTGGGGTGCTTTTCCACGCTTGCCTCCAAATCCTTCCCAGGCCATTTTTTATTGTAGTCCATTCTGGAGCCCAGGACGGAATCAAAGATTTATCTGAGGAATCATCATTATTATTATTAATTTTATTAATTAACAATATTTATATACCGCTTTTCAACTAAAAGTTCACAAAGCGGTTTACAGAGAAAAATCAAATAACTAAATGGCTTACTTCAGTAAGCATTCATGACGAATGCTTACTGGGGAGGGGGGAATAAAGCATGCTGCTTTATTTGGGATCAGATAAATTACTTATTTGGTCTAGTACTACAAGAGCCTATTTGATGACAACACAAATGCACTCAAATATGGGTCTATGGTGATGTGGAAAGCAATCCAGTTTTGTGCTTGGCAAGATCTGCAAATGAGTTGCTGGCACAGGAGGAAGCTCACACATGCAAAGCTTTCTAGCAAGAATGAGCAAATTCAGTGCGGCTTGACTTGAGTCAAGTCATGAGTCTCTACCCCCATGACTTGACTCGAAAACGAGTCATAATGGCACACTTCCCAAGTCGCTGAGTTGCCTTTTCACAGAGACTTTTTTCCCCGTGTCAGGCACAGAAAAAAAACAGGGCTGTTGCCAGGCTGTGTGTGTGTGTGTGTTCTCTTTCAACACTCCCCTGCTGCCCCCACCCATTTGTAAACAGGGCAGGAGGGGGTGGGAGGAACTGCGTGGGAACGGGGACAGATGAGGCAAGAGGGAAGACGCACAGCAGCTGGGAGGCTTACCAGGCAGACCCAATCCCTTGCAGCTCTACTCAGAAGTACTTCCACTGCAGCCGGTCATTCAATGGGGCTTCCTCCCCCCCCCCCAAGTAACAAAGAAGCTCAGCTCACAGTAGTCATGCCACTGGAAAATGTGATTGCTACGAACCTCCCCCGCCCCACTTCCCCGCCTCCTTTTTCCCTGGGCTTCACCAGCCAATCCTAAGGCAAAAACTCCCTTGGGCTCCTTCTCCTGTTCTCCCTCATCCAGAGACCGCCCATCCTTCATCCAATAATCATCAGTTCCTTCCTATCAGAGACAGGCAAAAGAGTCTGTTCCTGCCTTCCCCCCTCCTGCTCAGATGCAAAAGCAAACAATAACCCTTCCCTGCTGTTCACCCAGTCTGAAGGATGGCCCCAAGAGGTTTTTCACACTGCGGAAAAAAGTAAGCAAGCACACCCAGACACAGACAGACTTGAGCCTGCATTCATGGGGATGAGTGCCGAGTCAAGGGGCCCTTGACTTGAGTGTTTTGCCAAATCTTCCACACACATAACGTGAGTATAAATGAGTCAGTGAAAAATGCTGATTTTCGTGACTCAGACTTGAGTCACCTGACCAAGTTCCCATGCCTGCTTTCTAGTGGGTTTGCTCTGGAATCAGTTCACAGCCATATTACTGTATACACTTGCCCTCTTAAACTTGGACCTGTTTAGAAAAGATCTGCTTCTGCAATTCACACCCATTCTACATACACTGAGGGAGACAATGCCTACTCCTGATCTTACGCTGTTACCCCCATTGTATGAAAGTTCTGGGATGTATCAGAAACAATGCAGAGAGAAACAGACATATATGCCAAAGCACATGGCCTGTCAATGTTATGGCCTTAGGGCTTTTGCTTGTAATGATGATTATCTTGTGTTACTTCGTCATCAATGATTTATTATTAAGATAACATAGCAAAATCTTCAGAACATTTGCTGAAGGACATTTTCTTAAAAATAAGTTCTGCTGCACTATAATACTACTTATATCTATTGTAAACTTATTTAAGTAATGGCTTTTATTTTCAAATGTATGCCTAAAGGACATTTTCTGTATACTCATTAGGTAATATAGGTTTAAGTAGGTACTTAAGTACTTAGGTTTAAACCTTAGGTGTAGGTTTAGCTATACACATTTTTATATTAAAAAAGCAATAGGAAAATACTTAGGGGTTTCTATATATGCATATGCCTAAAGGGCATTTCCTTAAAAAAATGAATACTTTTGAAGTACTGTTTTACTACTGCAAATGTTGCTTCTACTAAGTTTGGAAAAAGATGGGGGTAGGGCTGATACACAGAGTTTGATCTGAAGGCGTCTACAAACTTGAAAAAGAAAGGTAGCGAAACCTGCGGGTGGTGGTGGGGTGATAATTCCCAGTCTTATAATGCAAAGTAGTGAGGAGATCAAAGAAAAAGAAGACTTGGCTAGCAGTAACACTGACTCCTGTCTAATTGAGGTCCAAATAAGATTTACCCTCTTCTGCCTTAGGAAAAATGTCTGTAAAGAAAGTTCATGAATCTTTCTGGTTTTTGTAAGTAAAGGTCTCTTTCTGGCACAGTCACATTTAATTAAAAGCTTTTGATCAGTAGTGCAAGGATGAAGAAGTATATACAGAGCCTAGGGACATTCAGGGGACAATTAACACAAGATACATATTAATTCAGACTCTATGAAAAGGGTCATTTTAGAAACAGATAAACTTCCTACATGGAAAACATTGTGATATAGAAAAAAACACATTTAGCTAAAATGTGAATCAATACATAACAATTGCATATGTATGAATTTCACTATGTGTACACATAGGGGCACTGATGCTGCTGAAAAGGCACTTGGAAGACAATGGACACAATCCAAGCCCTTAGATAAGCTGGCCTAGGAGGGTCGCAAACGTGCCGTAAAGCACGTTTGCGCCTCCTCGAGGGTAAGCCGGAGGCCAGCGCTCAGAGAAGTGCCGGTCTGCAGAGGCTGACAGATGCCTCCGCGCCGGCTTCCCCTCAGTCACTTGTGTCAGCCTGCCTGTGCTGACACAAGCAGAAAAGGTAGGTGTGGGGGGCAGGGAGGAGAAGGAGGCATTCCTGGGCGGGGGGGATGGCAATGGGTGGCCCCGGGGGCGGGCGGGTGAGGAGAGGGAGCCAGGGCGACTTTAAGCCGCTCCGCTCCCCCTGGACTTGTGCCACCTCAGGAAGTGGCGCAAGTCCAAGGAGACCCATTGTGGTCAGCAGCCCTTACCCAGGGGTAAGGGGAAAGGTTTCCCCTTGCCTCTGGCTAAGCCGCTGCTGCCCACAGTCCTGCGCTGGACACAGCATAAGCCTCCTGGCTTGCCTGTTCCAGTGTAAGTTAGGATTGCCCCTAATGTCTCTGGTTAATAGACCTTATTTTTAAGATGGTATTATGAGGCTGCAATTTGTAGGCACACTTAGGGCCTGAACCAATCCCTGACAAGCGCCAGTCTCTAACACACTGCCCAGGGGATGCCCATCACAAAAGTGCCATAAGGCAGTTTGCAGTGGCCAGGTGCTGGTGGGAATATTTTTGTGTGCACTACTCTGTAGCTTTACATTTACAAGTTCACATGCTTGGATTTTAACAAAGTTCCTTAACCTGAAGATCTATTCATGTGTTACCTCTAAACATATCAAGAACTTTATATATACGCTGGAAAAGTGGTTGAATAAGAATATAAACACAACAATCTAAGCATGCCTCTTTCTATATCAGTTGTACTTCCACCCCACTCTGTGGTGTGGACACGTTGCACTGGAGCCACTCAGAAAGGCACAGATTGTTACCAAAAGCTGGCAGTGAAGGTGGAATGAGAGCATGGGAGAAAAGTATGCAGATGTTGCATCTAAGACTGCTTCTAATTCCAAAATGAAAAGTCAAAAGATTTAGAGGCAGAACAGAGTCCAGTTTACTTCTACTTGCAAAGGAAAACCGAACTGCCAAAAGCACAGCAGCAATTAGAAAAAATAAATCAGCTGAAAAACAGAGTTAAGCAAATGTACTGGAAAAAGAACAGAGCTTACTAGAACAAATTAGCACAGAATACAGGCACAATCCACCAGGAGTGCTTCTTGCAAAATAGCTCACTGAAATGAATGAGAGCTGTCCAAGAGCACGGCAGTGGTCCCATTCATTCTATTGGGGCTTGTGAAGGAGAACATAAATTACTGTGTCCTACATGGATATATTCACTGTTATGTATTATATACACATATTTGCTGTGAAGCCAAGTTTGCACATCCATGCATTTTATGCATCTGTTTTCTCCTGTTTTCTCTGTTTTCCTGCCATTCATTTCCCATACAGAAAGGACAGACATTGGAGGAGAAATTGTTCTTTCTCCAGCTCTAGTCACTCCAGGTGATGCCAAAGCAGACAACATGACTATTCAAGTTAGGTAGAAAGCACATTCTAGTTTATTATTAAAACAGAAGATGTGGGACTCAGATCCCAGCTGCAATCCCAGCTGTTTTCTACATAGGAATTCTAACCCTGATTCAGTAGGCTAACGTTTGACCTGCCTAAATCAAACACATGCTAATGTTGTTTATTGAATCAGGACCAATATATTTGAGGGAATTTATTTCCAAAGATATTTGGGAGGTTTTGTGTTATTTTTCTTTATGCAATCTCCCTTCAGTTAATAAGAGAATTTCAGGCTGTGATATTTTGAAAAACTGCAAGTGTTTGGCAATACCTCCAGTAAGACTTGCCAGCACTAAGGCTATTTATTCCCTTGCAATTTATAATTCTGGAGACTTAGAGCCCAATCCTGGCTCGATGTGCCAGCTTACTGCCTGTGCGCAATGTCGTAAGCGTGCCATAAGGCAAGGCCTGACACCGGGTGAGCGCCTGTGCTAGCGCTGGGCGGGTGCCCAACCTCCACCACTTGGTGGTCCCATGGACCGCCGAGCTGTGGAGAGGAAAGTGAGGGTGGGGGGCAGGTGAGGAGGAGACATTCCGGGGAGGGAGGAGGCGGGGAGAGGGTGGGCAGGAAGTGTGTCGGGGGGAGGGAGTGGGGAGGAAGGGAGGCAGGTCGAAAGACGAAAGTTGCCTTCTCCCAAGGTGCTGCCCACGGCTGCCATTGGCGCGCAGGATGCGGCAGCAGCTGGTTTTTGTGCTGCTGCAGTCGCGTGCCACGGGAGCGCCAAATTGTGCTGCCCAAGTAGCCAAGAATCTTCTCAATAGCACTTCCACAACACAGCGAAAACAAGAAGCTATACTATAGATGTCCCATGTTTCCAAGGCATCATACGAGGAATGAAAACATGGAATATATTGTCTGGGTGTACCTATCTAGCCATCACTCTTGTACAGTCAACTGTTAGACATCAGGAAATTTTCAAGAATATCGATAATAATATTGTTTCAGTCACAATATCACTCCAACTCAATTGCAAACCTGACCATAGTGTCTTCTGGGGCCAGGAAGGCAAAATGCCCCCCCCCGGCCGGAAAAACATTACTTCCAGTGGAGCACAGAGGTCTGCAATCCCATTTGCTGCTGAGGCAGGGGACCAGCCTAGTAGGATGCAAGTCACAGATTCAAAGTGAGCGCTCTCTGAAGCAGCAGGAGCGCTACCCAGAAGAAGTTGATCTTTGCCAGGCAGTGGACAAATGGTTTTATAGTGGACAGCCCTGTCACGTCTTTAGCATGTCCTTCATCTTGAGCTGGTGTCATTGGTGGCTGCCTCCCCCTCAAGTAGGGCTGACAGCCTGATTGGCACAGTTGCTCTGCTCTGCAGGAGCAGGTTTAGGATTGGGCTGCCCATTACTTGATGTTGTGAATTGGTCCTACAATTTTAAATGATATATTTTCATGACAATTTTTCTTTTATATGTGCCTGTGTTTAAGAAGGGAGCTAACATTTATTGAGTGAATTTAAGCAGGCGGTGAGGTTCTTTTCTAGTTTTCTTTTTCATTTGCAGATTTTATTTTTACCTGTTTTAAACCACACCCATCCTGAGCATTTGGATGGGTGGGATACAAATTAAATATAATTTAGAAGATTTTTAAAGTAATGGTTCTCAAACTTTTCTGCATCTGGAGTCCTTCATAATCCTTAAAGGAGTCTACGGGAGCCCCATACAGCTTGTGCATGTAAGGAGTTGCGAAGCACCAAGTTCAACACTGATTAACAGCAAAGACCCGGAATAGGAGGGGAACAAGGAAGAAGAGCTACAGACAGGGGAGGTGGGAGGGATGGACAAGCAAACTGGGCAGGAGGCAGTTGGGTAGCCACCTTATGGTGTATGGTATGCTCCCTGAAACTTATGGTATGTCCCCTCACTTATGATGTGCTCCCTCTCAGGGAGCCCGAAGGCTCCTAGGAGCACACTTTGAGAAACACTGCTTTAAAGGTTGCCTGGACAGCAACTTTACTATAATGAATCCTATAAAACATCAAGGGCTTCCTTTCAAAAGAGATTATGCAATACCCCAAAAGTAATAAAAGTTAATGCCTGCCATGACTGTAAAGAACGATACACACAGCACATCTAATCATGATATTTCTAATCTGTTTTCATTCCTTGTCTTTGAAATTTCATAGACTTTTCATTCTACTACAAGACTCTCCTGAGCAATCTTGAGATTTGACATTTCTTCTAGCATTACACTATAACAACATGGTAGAAAGACAGGGCTATCTACATTCATTTTAAATTAAACATCCATATTCATTTTAAATCACTGCCAGCACCAGTTTTGCACAAAAATAGAAGCCAGGAGGACAGAAACCACCTGGATGCTAGATCAGGTGCAGTGCATGGAGGTTCTGTATTTTCATTTTTTTCCTTTCAAATCTGAAAGTCCCTGGATGTGAAGTTTGAAGTTATTTCATACTGTAGAAATGTGGATGAGGATCACAGCGGACGCCACCTCTGTAATGAACATCTACTGTGTAAATTAAAGACAAGAAGGTGGCCTGCAGGTGAAAGCACAGCATGAACACCCAAAGGTCAGACATGCTATGCACAATCAGACATTTAATGAATTTCTTAAAATAAAAAAAAAACCTGCTTATGCAACCAACAGCCAGGTTACTTTTACTTCTAGGATCTGAAGGGGGGAAAAGTTCCTTTTACAGTACTGTGACATTTTTGACAGCTTTTAAAATAAAATTTGAAAAATTAATATGTGCAATTCTAAATCTGCATGGCTAAAACAACTACATTTATTTACAGTACTTTATGACTACATGGATACTACAACTTAAACTTTTATTAATACAGCTATTTCTTTGCTGTTGAGTAAACTGCAATAATTTGTCATATAACTGACATTCCCCCCCTTCCCCCAGTACTGCTTGCACCCTTGTTTTTTTATCTATCATACATTTTCACACTGAAAAGGAAGTTACTTTATATAATTTTTTCCAAAGGCATTTGCCTTTGGAAAAAAAAAATCCTCTGAATTTCACAATCCAACAGTCTTTAAAACCAACTGACAAATGACTCACCAAGTTAATTTACAGGACAACAATCATGTGAGGCAATCCTAGTAAAGCTAGTCTAGTCAGGTATCCATCTTTATTTTAACTGGAAATGACAGTAGAAGGTACCCTGAGGGATTCTGTTCAGCACAGATGCAGAGAAAGGCTCACAGATAATGACAACAGGAACACATTTTTCAAAATGTCTTTTCTCCCTTATTCAACTGTCAAGGAGAACAAATACATTGTCCAGTGAGGATTATAAATGAGTATATGCCCAGCATTTAAAGAAAAAGCTTCTGTAAAGTTAAGTCCTAATGCTTAGAATTACATCCCCCCCCCAAAAAAATGGGTACTATATATTTTTATTTTACGCACACACAAGGGAGTGTACTGATAATAGAAAGAAGTTGAATAACCATCTCTAACTATGCTCTTAACTGATAGATTTAGGGCCCAATTCTATCCAACTTTCCAGCACTTGCAGCAGTGCCACTGAGGTGTGTGCTTTATCCTACTGTGCCGGAGGGGGCAGTCACAGAGGCTCCTCAACACAAGGGAACAAATGCTCCCTTACCTGGCAGCTGCATCATCACTGGATAGGTTTGAGCCCTTAATTGATCATCTAAGGCAGGGGTGTCCAAATTTTTTGGCAGGAGGGCCACATCATCTCTCTGACTGTCTGGGGCCGGGGAAAAAAAAGAATTAATTTACATTTCAAATTTGAATAAATTTACATAAATGAATATATTAGAAATGGAACTTATATGAATTAATGAAGGTCTTGCAATAGCTCAAGGCCTATAAAAGGCCTTGCACAAAGCAAGGCCAGCGTTTCCTTCGCTGCCACTGATGCAGCACAGACATGAAAGAGCAAGCAGAGCCCTCATCCCACAGATCACACGTGAGGTTGAATAGTCATCCTCACACTGAGAGCAGTTGCGTCAGGCCGGCATGGGCTCCAGCAGGTCTCCAGAGGCTCATTGGAGACTGGGGGCTTCCTGCGGGCTGGATTGGGAGTCCTCGAGGGCTGCAAGTGGCCCCAGGGCTGGGGCTTGGGCACCCCTGACGTAAGGAAACAGAAGAAGCACTTACCAAATTACTATCATTGCCATTTTGAATTACACATTTATTCCCCACTGTCCAAATCAAGGCTGTGTAGGTTTCTGATGTATTCTGAAGATTATCACACATAGGAAAGCACAGAGAATCTAATGCCATTTGCATCTTTTGGTAAGTATCCCTTCCTTATACGTTCCAGTTTCATCTTCACAGATATCCATTGCTGCTCACATTTCTGCTGGCCCAAAGCCAGATTCTTAAGCTGATTTCCATTCATGCCACTTAAAGTGCTTCTGAGTCTCTCTCTCCCACTAGTAGTATGTGTGAAAGACAAAAATGCAGTTTTAAAAGCACTTCCATCCTTTTTTAAAAATAGGTTAATGGATATGTAGGCAGTTGGATTTAAAATCTGATTTCAATCTTCCTGCATTTTGTGTGACACCTATGAAAAGATGTGGTCTAAGTGAAATACATCCTCTACCCTAATTTCTTCCATATAATTGTGCACTTTTTAGAAACCTCTTCCTGATGTATCGAAGTGGTTCTTTTGTCACTGTTTGCAAATGCAGAACAGTGCCTTACTTTTTAAGAATATAAGAAGTGCCCTGCTGGATCAGGCCCATCTAGTCCAGCTCCCTGTATCTCATAGCAGCCCACCAGAGCATGCAAGACCACAAGGTACTTGGATGTCACTGCCACTCCCCTGCATCTGGCATTCTGTTTACCCCTGCAATCCCAAAGTCTGCACTTGGATTTAACTTGGGCCACTTTTCTAAACACAAGTGACCAATTTTTAGTGCATGGAACCTATGAACACACCTTCCCCCTCGCCAGTCTGACATAGGCAAAAAAACCGCCACCCCAGCCAATTTGGAAGACTAAGAAAAATTCCTACCCAGCACTCATAATCAGCAACCAGCTAATCTCAGACTGTACATACCTACATGGTTTGTAACCTCTGATGGAGTTTTGCTCCAGAAATCCGTCCAAATCCCCTTTTAAAGGCAACTAGGCCAGATGCCATCACCACGTCCTGCAGCAAGGAGTTCCACAGACTAATTACATGCTGGGTTAAGAAATATTTTCATTTGTCTGTTCTAATTCTCCCAACACTCAATTTTAATGGATGTTCTCTAGTTCTGGTGTTGTGTGAGAGGGAAAAAGCATCCCTCTACCCACTCTACCCATCCCCTGCATAATTTTGTGTGTCTCAGTCATGTCCCCCCCTTTTTTAGACTGAAGAGCCTCAAATGTTGTAGGCTTTCCTCATAAGGGAGGTGCCCCAGCCCAGTAATCATTCTGGTTTCTCTCTTCTGCACCTCTTCTAGTTTCACTATGTTCTTTTTTAGATTCCTTTTTTCTATGACTGTGGGCATCTACCACATGACCTTTTTTTTTTTTAAATTGTCCCACATTCCACTAGAAAACCAACAAGAGAAGGGAAAATCTTGTAGTATAATGTGCCCAACACTAATATATACAAGCTCTTTGGAAGGAGAAAAGATAGAGGGCTGGTGTAATCTGACATAACTTTCCTTCAACTGTCTCAGCTTCAGCAAATAGAGACAAATGGCAGTCAATGATGAAACTGGGAGCTATTACACACTGTCAAGACTGCTACCAGCCACATAATGAGATTCATTAATTATATTTAATCATATACTATATGATTAATGAATAATCCTGAATGATTTAACAGAATCATTTATGTCTCCATCTCACTGACAAAAAACCCTTACAGTGAGTGCACTGGTGCTCCGCTAGAGGATACCATATTTTAATTTGGTGGTAACGGCTGTTGGCACTGCAATGAGCCCAATGCTAATTTGGTTTATGTGTTTTGAGAGTTCCCTAAAGTTGTACAATGTTGGTAGCATATGAGAGCTACAATTACTTTCACTTTACTTGGCTCTTATTGAAGGGCAGGTGAAGGGGAATGCCAGGTCACTAGAATGGTACCAATCTGATGAGAGCAACCAACAGTCCAGAAGGCATCCCCTCAGAAGGCACTGCATCAGGATACCATTCTGAGGTACGAAGGGGTCTGCAAAGGGGACCACGGGCCACCCCAAACCCTCCAGACGGCCAGTGCAACCCCCAGGTATGTGGAAAACCCTCTTTTTTTGCTGCTGCTGTGCATTCCCAGAAGTGCCTCCCCCCCCCATCACTACTTACAGAGGTCCCAACTGTCTTGTAAAGTTTTGGAACCTCTGCAGTAAGGTATTCCTGATGTCCTCCGTATGGTAAACTTTGAAGCAGAAAGGTGTGAAGTTATATGCTCTTACATAAAGTCACTTCTTAACATTAACTTAAACAGCAGAATTCAAACAGCCTTCTTTCAAAAAGTGGTCATCCTTTTACACAATACTGCAACCAGAGAAAGCCCAGAGAAAATGAAAAGATGCAGATTTTGACATCGGTCTGATCATGGGTTTGACCTTCTGTAGGCTGCCCTTTAGGACACTGCACTGCAAACCAATTTTTGTGTACATGTTTTTGGCTGTGATTTACTTGGTTAATTTTACTTTTCATGTGTTGGATGTGTGGATAAGTGTGGTCATGCTATTTTCTGAAAATTATTCATTTAAAAAATTTGACTCACGTTCACCTAATAGTCCAAAATTACACACACATGCACACAGAGTATGTACTTTTAAGTACTCTGACTTTTAATATAACTCAGTTCACATCAGACCTTTGAGCTAGAATACAGGCGAACTGCAGTCCAGGTAAAATATTATTTCTACCCCCTGGATATAATACTTGGGGCTTACGCAGCAATTTTAGAATTCTTCTCTTAGCTACATTCCACAAAATTCATTCTGCACATTACCTGATTGGCCTTATCGGAGCAATAAAAAGTACAACCCTACCAAATACTGATGAAGGAAGCAGAAGTGAGCCTTTCCTAATGTTTTCATATATCTTATCCAAAATAAACAAGAGAGAAGTCTCCTGGTCAGCCTGATCAGCAGCTACTCACAAAATCAACTCTCTTTTTCACCTTCATTTTTCCAGTTAAAAACATTTTGTAATTTGGGCCTCAATTATTGTCACCCCATCTGTTTATAGGTTTAAAAATAGATGTATTATTTTGACACATGACAACTGCAGTGATCTTAGCATATGACCTTGGGAGAAAATATCTTTCTTTCAAAAGTACGAATATCCATCATGAAAACTCCCAGGCTATTCTCTTATTTGGGTTTCCCATGATTACACTAACTCTGTATTCAGCAGAAAAATAGAGGCATAATCTAGCAAGTTTTTAAGCTCTTTTCTTTCCAGAAGATAATGATCTCCCTCCCACTGAACTGAACTTGAATAACATTGGTTTGATTTTGCCCTAAAAAGTAGCTCTTATTAATGTAATATTACAAGTACAGTAACTCATCATTTCAGTTCCTATTGATTCATCTATTATTTGGCTTAACTCAAACACTAGATATTCAAAGTTTCTTACATGACATGACTGCCCCCTTGTGGTAGGTTAGACCCAATTCGGTTTTACATTTGGCATTCAAAAGATGTGATGCAACTTCTCTAGAACTGCAACTATAATTCTGATCTGCCTTGTAAAAAGCTTTGTAGAAAACAATAAAGAAAAAGCTCTGTTATGCAGGGACATTTCCCGTGGCCAGGTCAAAAGGAACCAACTTCAGTAAATGCCCGCTTTCAAATGCAGTACAGAAGAACAAAACCCGTAATCTTAAAGCACTGGTTCCCAATCTATGGTCCATGGTGGTCAGCAAGACCCTGAGAAGTGGTCCGCAAGGCCTCAGGGGAAAAAAATCACCTTTGAAACCTTCCAGCATCTTGCTGAGCAAGCACTCCCTCACAGAAATGCCATTTGCAGGCATTCCATTCTCCATCCTCTTTGGTAGTCTGTGGGGGGGGGGGGTGCTCATTTGGGAGATGCTTCCCCACAGATCACCAGAGAGGGTGGAGACCACCCACAGCTGGCATTGCATGTGGTTCACAACTATTCTAATTTTTGTCTCAGTGGTTTGTGGGTTCTTAAAGGTTGGGAACCATTGTTTTAAAGCATCATAAATGTACTGAATATTCATTTTCAGTAATCATTTCTACATATTTTGAATCACGTTGTCTTCATTATTTTAAATCAGTAGAATGTGGACCACATTCAAAAGCTCAGATTAAGTTCTGATTATCTTTCTCATAATTTCAAAAAATTTTGATTTCATAAAAACATAAGAGCACTGGCATTACCTGGGGAGGTCAAGAGGGGCAAACGCCCCTGGCAGCGCTGCTCATCCTTCCCCTGCCACCATTTTCTTCTTTTATTCCTGTCCTGTTTTCGGTCTTGATTGTGAGAACTTTGAAGGCCTTTGAAGGGCCAGGAAAGCTGCCCGTAGTTTTCCCAGCCCCCAGAAGGCCTTCTGAGGCCTTCAAAATGCCAAAAAATGGAACTTTCAGTTTTCAGGAAAAATTGGAAGTGCAGTTTTTTGGGCGGGGGGGGTGGCATTTTGCAGTCCTGTGCCCCTGGGGCAGAACCAGAGCCAGGTCCACAACTGCATAAGAGCCCTGCTGGTTCCATCTAATCCAGCTTCCTGCATCTCACAGTGGCCAACCAGATACTTCTGGGAGCACACAGACAACAAGATACCTGTATATAAATCTGCCCAATCCCCTCTTAATCTAGATCAGTTGGCATTACCTGCCATTAAGAGAATGTGTCTAAACTTTCTGCCTCTATCATCATTTATCCAACTATCTCATAAACACAGAACAGAAATACTAAATAAGAAATCTTCATTTTCTTCTGAAAAAAGTTTTGAAATATTTATCATGTCTGTCATTAATGGATGTGCTTGTTCAAATTTCAGTTTTTTGTAAATGTTTACTCCCCTTGTTACTTGTCAGGTTGTCTTTTATGCTTGTGTGGAAATTTCAGTGTGGCAGCAGACCATCTCCATAAAGATGATATCACTAAAAACAAATCACACTTTCGGTGCAGCATCTCTGCTATTAAGTTCCTGCATTCTAGGTACAATTCAAAGTACTGTAGAGTTATGACTAGCACTAAGTCAAAATTGGAGCCTTTTCTGCAAACACTTTGCCTCCCCTTGAATAAGCAGTTCATTCTTTCAGTGGTTTTTCTCAGAGCTCTAAGAAAAGGGGAGCAAAAAGCATCTGCTTGCCATTCAAAACTACATGGGCAGTCTTCACTCTGAATGGGTAGATAGTGGGAAGGGATGCATTCCCTTCCCACTATCCCTTGCCAGTGCTCCTTGCGTTGTATTGCAGCAGGGAATGAAACTAGTTCAACTGCAACATGGCAAGACAGACTGCATCTACCAGGTTCTTCATTCATGGGACCTATTCCCTCCCCTTTCCAACACCTATTCTCAGTCCCATGTGACGGACTTTGATTGCTTGCAACGGCATCATTGTGTGGCCAAATCTCAGCCCAATCCTAAGCAGCACTGGCGCAGTAGGACCACGTGGCATATGCTGTGTCCAGCACTGGCTAAGAGGAGGCTGGGTGTCTACTCAGGGTAAGGGGACATTTGTCCCCCAGTGGGCCTTCTCATATCTGTGCCAGTGTTATCACTGGTGCATGCCCAAGAAGACCCATGTTAAGGCCACCAGACCTGGGAATGGGGTTAGGATAAGGTAGAGGCCTCCACCACTAAGCCTGTCCCTCTCCTGGGCCTGTCCTGCCTCCTACTCCACCACCCCAGCCTTGGTACAACCCTTCCTGCCTCTGTTCGACCCTCCCTCCGCCCTCTCCCTGCCCCCTGCACTACTCGATGCTGCACTCATCTCTGCCAGCTGCCACAGATCTGATGCAGTGCTAGCAGGATGGTGCAGGCCTTCCTGCCAGCACTGCTTGCTCATGAGTAATTGTAAATGTTGCATTGTAAACATGCTGTACGGCACATTTGCAATACCTTGCACTGACGCAGCGGTTGCTGCACCGGTCGCTGTGCTATCCAGGGCTTTTTTTGTAATGGAACGCACCGGAATGGCGTTCCGGCACCTTTTTCCACCCTCCTCCTGGCCCCCACCTTTTTTCCCCCTCCTCCTGGCCCCCACCTTTTTTCCCCCTCCTCCTGGCCCCCACCCTTTCCCCCCTCCTCCTGGCCCCCACCTTTTCCCCCTCCCTGCGTTGCCCAGCACTGCTGGCTAGGGAGGGATTCGAACCTCCAACCCTCCTCCTGGTCCCCACCTTTTTTCCCTCCCTGCGCCACCCAGCACTGCTGGCTAAGGAGGGATTCGAACCTCCAACCTTGTGCTCCACAGCCCAGCACTCTCTCCATTGGGCTACAGGAAAGCCTAGAGTTACAGTGTTAAGAAATAATATATAAGGTCCTGAGCCCAGCTGGTTGCCATCAGCGCCTCAAGTATTAGTTCCAAACACTTTGAGCCTAAGACTTCCAATGGCTCAGTTACTAAAGTGCTGGTCTGTGGAGCCAGAGGTTGGGGGTTCAAATCCCCGTAAGGAATAATTTTTTTTTTAGGTGGGGAGGTAAATAAATAAAAGATTACACTCGTTAATCTTAAACTTGTTCTTGTAAGTGAGTTCCTGCACCTTTTATTTTTTACAAAAAAAGCACTGCCCCTGCCTCACCGCATTCAGCTCTCGCCTGAGCCCAGCCCGCCTTTCCTCTCCCCACGCTCTGCTTCCCCACGCTCAGCTACCAAGCCGGTGAGGGCGTGGGGACATGTGCTGAGGAGGAGGAGGACGACGAGGGACAGCAAGCCAGGGAGATGGGTTGCAGCACCCAGGTACTGGCTTGGCAAGAGGAGGGGGGGAAGGAAGCTGGCTGGTGCAGCCCCTGCACCTGAGACAGCCTAGGCATGTCTACTGAGAAGTAAGTCCCCTTGTGTTCAGTGGGGCTTACTCCCAGGAAAATGTGGAAGGGATTGCAGCCCAAGCCTATGCAGGTCTACTCAGAAGCAAGTAATTCATTCATTTTTATAGTTATTAATATAAGGCTTGGCTGATCTAAATTAATTAAGCAAAAATTATTACTAATAATTTAGTAGCTTTGTAACGTCATCAACAGGAGATTTAGGTTTTTAACTATAAATGGGGAAGCTTAAGTGTCCTTGCTGCATTATAACAACACTTAGGAAATATGTATTCCTCTGTGCAGTAGGTCAGATCATTGTTGTCTATTAATTTTTTGTTTTTTTAGACTATATTTAATAATCACTATTATTATAATGGGGAATGGGGACATAGTACACAGGGGAAAGGGGGGAACCACAAAAGATGGGTTAATGAATTGATTAAGTTATGAAGTTATGAATCAGAAATCATGTGGTCACACACCCTCTATTGGTTCAAGATGAGTTGTGAAATAGATTATATTCCGGTATTATATAATTTATCTATTTTACAATTCATCTTTTGTGTTTATTCTTCTGCTCCCCCCTTGTGTGCTTATATTGCGCATTCATTGTTATCTGATCACATATTTCTCTTTTTTTTTGCACCAATCATGTTTCAATGTCTTGAGCCAATAGACGATATGTGACCACATGATTTTTGATCCATAACTTGTTTATTAATCAATTAATTAACCCATCTTTTGTGCCCCCTCTCCCCTGTGTGCCAATTGATTTGGGTTCAAACAAATCTGTAGAGTGATGTAATGTAATCATTTTTTATATTTTGCCTTCATCATTTGTTTTAACCAATATTTATTAAATGTTTTAAAAGTTTTAATTAATTTTTTTGGTTGTTACATATTTGCAAATACATGCAACAAGCCGTGATATAATCCTTGGTGTGTGCTCCAGAGGTGGTCCGTCTCTTTTTGTTCTTCTCTCTTGAAGATCTCCCCTCATTTTCTAGTTCTTAAGTAGTTGGGGAATGGGGATTTAAAGAGAGAGAAATGAGATGAATAAATAAATAAATAAAAGATTTATTAAATAAATTTAATAAATTTATATTAAATTTATTAAATTATTAAATAAATATAAATAAATAGATATTAAATAAAATATTTTATTTTAAATAAATTTAAAAATAAATAAATAAATAAAAGATTAACAAGTCGTGAGTTCCTGCACCTTTTTTTTTTTTTTTTACAAAAAAAGCACTGGTGCCATCTGACAAGTTTCATGGCACCATAACATCAACAAGATCCACAATCTGTGAAGATGAAATAATGAAGAAAAAAATGTTCTTCAGAAAGAAATGGAAGAAAATGACATTAAAGCTGTAGCAGATTTGGAGAGCAATGGCTATCAACAGATCCAAACAATGCAAACGTCTTCCATGGCAGGGATTGGTTCAGGAAACATATTTGGTCCCTCAAAAAAAGCATATCTTTAGCTCTGAAAATATTTGCAATTCAGTATCTTAAAAAAACTTTAGCTGTAACTAAAGCTTTTAACACCTTGAACCAACATATGCAAGAACCTGCCTTTTCCCTATGTTGTCACATGGTTTCCTGGACTAACTGACCATATCATCATCTGTTGCCCAACACATTTTTATATACACATGCACATGATGCTGGGTGCATTCCAAGCAAGCATGACCAGTCTCACAGTACTTTGCTTGGACAAAGTAATCACGGCAAGGAAGCATTAGGTTTCACGGGCATAAGGGTGAAACCCTTTGGTTTGGCTTTGGTTCTAAAGAGCAGAACCTGCCCCCCCCCCCCACATTCTAGCTAGATGACTTAGGAGAAGCCTTAGTCGGAGGAAGATTTGGAAAATTTGGAAAATTCTATGACTATCCATGCTTTGCTTGGTCAACAGATTTAAACCTAACAAGCCACATCCTGGGTACTTCCCGACTTCAGAGTAAACAATACAGGGAGGGCCTTGGTGTCCATGAGGGGTCCATTCATGGACCCCCTGTGGATGCAGAAAACTGCAAATAAGTAAATCAATGGTTTTCGGCCACTTAAACCCTCTGAAGGGGACCAGAGCTCTGCCCTGGTTGGCTCCAGAGGGCTGCCTGAAGCCTGCAGAGGCCACACGCATCTGTTCACGGACTCTGCGGGCTTCACAATGGCCAAAAAAAGTTACTTCCAGTTTCTAGAGGGAAACCGGAATTGATTTTTTAATGCCTTATAAGGCATTAGGAGGCCCAGGGAAGCCCCAGAGTGCAGCGGTCATGTTGCTGCCACCTCCCCTTTCCCACAAATACTTACAGCAGGCCCAAAGTCTAAGTAGAACTTTGGAAACCACTGCTCTAGCAGTTACAAGTCTAAGTTCTCGCTGTCTGCTTACTTTTCCAAAGCATTCCAAACCAAAAGGGGGAAAAAGCGTTTGCAAATGAAGAGGTGAGTCATGAGCATGATGGGGGGAGGGAATTTGAATAGGGTTCATTACTTTCCATGGTTTTAGGTATTCACAGTAGCAGTAGGAACGTATCTCCCATGGATACAAGGAGATGGCTGTATCCATCGTCACCCTCATTCAGATGGTACATTTTCTACTCACACCAGGACTTCAGGAGGTGGTAATCATCATCATCATGACAGAAAATTATTATTAGATATTATTATAGGGCAGTGGTTCTCACACATTTAGCACCAGGACCCACTTTTTAGAATGAGAATCTGCCAGGACCCACTGGAAGTGATGTCATGACCGAAGTGACATCATCAAGCAGGAAAATTTTTAACAATCCTAGGCTGCAATTCTACCCACACTTACCAGGAGTAAGTCCCATTAACTATCATTGTTAAAAGAATATACATAGTAGCTTGTTAAAAGTACAGGTCCGTAACATTTCCCCAAATGCAGTCACATACCATGATAGCATCAAGTCTAATATATTCAAAATATTGAAATGAATGGAGACCCACCTGAAATTGGCTCACAACCCACCTAGTGGGTCCTGACTCACTATTTGAGAAACACTGTTGTAGGGGCTTAGTTATGAAATGCACAATTGAAAGAATTTCAAGTAGCACAGGTCTGCATCTGTACTAAGATAACCACTATCCACTAAGCCATTTTACAGATGTGCTTGGGATCATGTGTGTACAGCAGGACTTTTGTTCCTCTTTTCCAAACAGCAGCCCCCTGTTCAACTACTGTTCAAAAAATGACCACAAAAATTCTGCACACATGGACTCTCCTCTCTAACTTCCCTGGATAGGAGCCTAAGTTTTTGCCAGTATACAGTTTCATAGCACAAGTTTTTTTTCCAGCTGTGATGTACAGTCTCTGAAGAGTTCCAAAATGGTCCAAAATGTTTGCGCATTCTACTTTAAAAGTTTTTGTTCAGGATATTTCAAAAATTAATGCCTCTACAGTTCTAAGAGGAAAAAGCAAAGAGATAATATTAGAATAAGATTTAAGAAAATGTCCAGGGAATGAACAAAAACCCAAGAAAAAAATTGGTACGAAGGATTGACAAATATCCTAGTATGCCTTAGATTTTTAAAAAGTATAAACAGCCATGATTTTTTATAAAGAACAGTTTCCTTTATGTTAAAGGGTGTGGACAAAAATGCATTCAAATCATATTATTTAAATGAGTGCCTAAAATCCGATAAGGGCAGGATTGGCTTAGATTTCCAAAATGAAAAGCAGATGGTTTCAGAATAACTGCTAAAATCACTAAAGTTTTATTACCCCATCAGTGGTTACTCCCCATTTGTTTCAATTGAGGCCAACTACATGGGGCAAAGAGTGCAACTGCTCTTTGCAATGATTTGCTTATTCCCACTAAATTCAGTGAGGGGCTCTCAGTTCAAAACTATAGGAAGAGGACTATAAGCACTATAAGAGGACGGCACAGTAAGCTTATCACCTGAGATGGATAAGCAATCTTGGCTGTGTAATGTACAGGTGTGTCCCTGTTCCATTCCACAAATCCCCGTAGATACATGAATTTGCAGATACGGGGAGATGCCCATCACCCTCCAAGGTCTACCCCAGGCCTCCCAGTACCTTACAAGGCATAAAAAAACATCACTTCCAGTTTCACAAAAAAACAGAAATAGCTTTTTTTTTTAATGCTTACAGTCATTCTGAGCCTGGCAGAGGCCATGGGCAGATACGCAAAGCTTCTGCTGGGCTCTGAAGAGACTCAGGAACTGAGGGAAGCACAGGTCCCCTCACCTCCAGAAGAGGTGGAGCAGACCCAATCTGTGGTTAACTGAAACCACATACAGTATATGGAATTTGCAGATAAAGTCAGGAAATCTAGCAATAAAATCTTAACGCATTATTTGAGTTTTCCCATAACTCTTGAATTTTATACCTGATATGGAAGGCTGTAATGAGCATTATTCAAAATCACATAAATTCCATGCAACCCAAGCACCTCACTCCAATAATTGCTGATGGATATGGGAGCTCTAATGTCCATATGGAACTCACCAGTCTGGAGGAACTTCCCCATTTACTTCAAAAGAGGGATCCAAACCCACTCACAGAAGGGTGAGCATGGCCTCAGATCCCAACTGATTCTTCCCTAAACCTACTGGTGTAGCTATGCTGAAAAGGACAACACTGTTTATGGGGGGGGGGGTCAGGAAGGTTTGGCAGGGAAAGATTTAAATTCCCTTGCCTCTTCATATGCCTCCAGCTCCATAATGGGTCTCTTTGGACTTAGGCAAGTCTGAGGAGAAGCTGCTGACAGAGGGGATAGGATCCAGCATGCGCTATAGCTGCTGGATCCACCCTGTCCCACAGCATCCCCACCCTTGTTCCCCTTCCCACTCCCTCCACACCACTGCCTTACCTGCTTCAGGAGGTGAGGTGGGGTCTGGTGATGGACGGGGAGCACTACTGCCTCTTGCGGCACCACTCCCAAAATGGCCACAAACGGAGTGCTCTGCTATCAGCATCCATTTTGCGTTTGTTACAAAGCACTCCAGCCAGCAGCCCAATCCTGCATAGGATTAGCTGTCAGTTTCTCTTGAAATGAAATGGAGAATACCATTTCTGCAAGAAATTTGTGTGTGCTACTGACCACAAACACATCTCTAAAATTATCTGGTGGATTGGTTTAAATATTTTGCACTCCTAGAAGAAAAAAAAATGGACCCCAGGTGACTAAGGTGGCTTCAGGTATGAATTTAATGAACCAACTATATATTATAACCGAATGTCTGTAATGAAGGCCCAATACTTTTTCAAAGAGAAAATCGAATTTGGGAGGAAGGGATTTGGAGCAGAGAAGCAGAAGGGGGAGGGGTGGTTAACCCCATTTTTCATTTGCTTTTTCTCTATTCCATATTACCAAGTCCAAAACTTTCTTCCCCTCACCAAGGAGAGGTTCAAAATCACCTTTGCAAACATTTATTTTGAATCACGTGGAAGAAAAAGATGGGGGGAGGGAAAGAGATCTGGTACAGAAACAACAGGTCATGAAGAGGCTCAGCAACCTCTCCTTCCCACCATTTTCCCCTACTCTATATTTCTCCCTCCTGAAGTTGCCTTCATTTTTTTTAAAATTCTGTTTTATTTTTTAAAAGCACTGAATTGTATTAACTAACTTATAATCATTGTCACCTACTTTTTGGAACACTAGCTACGAACAGTGCTATTACAGTATATGCAATACTTTAAATCAGATGCTGAATACATCATTCCCAATAATTCAAATAAAAGACAATTTATTGACTTTAATAGGACAATACCAACATAACTCCATAAAATAATAAATACAGGGCATCATTGTCTCTTCTCCCCTCCCCTCCCCAACCCTGGTGTTTGCACTTATTACTCTCCAGGGTGTCCAAAACAAGGAGTGATAATGTCAGTACACAGACAGCTGCTCATTGTCCTTGCATCAGATGAGCCCTGTGCTTCTGAATAAGTAAGCAGCTGGAGTCTACTTTAATAACTTAACATCAATCAAGATGCATGCCAACTCTTTGAAAACAAGGCATCTCATATTAAGCTAAAAGACAAAAAAAACCACTTAAAAATGTATAACATAAATGTATTTATGCCTGCTATAAGAGACAATTTATATTCTTTTCTTCATCAGAAATATGAAAAGGTATGAACCATAACAATCTTTTCTGTGGCTGCAAAGTTGTTCTTCTTTGAATTTCCATGACTAGAATATAATATTCTCCTATAGACATTAAATAAATATTGCATATTCACCTGATGCTTTTATAAATGAATCACAGTAAATTACAGTTATTTGTCTAGGCTCCTTCCAACTCACTTCTAAATATACAGCCTCTACCCATGCACTCTCTTTTATTGTATGCCAAAACTGAAAACTCATTAACCTTAATTGCTAATTCTGCACACACTGTTGTGATCAACTCAGGTTTCTCTGCCTACTTTTCCTATATATCCAAATCACTCGCATCACTTGTGACATGAGAAAAACCAGGAAAAATATTAGTCATTCTAATCACACTGCTTGATGTTAGCTTAAAAAGTTCACATATCACAATAATAAGGGCATTAAAATACTAAGGGCGCAATCCAAACTGTGCCCTGGGCCGACGCAAATCCCATGCACTGGCCTGGGACTGTGCAAAAGTGCCGTCAAGTACATTTGCACCACTCTGGGGGAAGAAAGGTCAGCGCACATCTGCATACTGGCTTCCCTGCACTGATGCGAGCTCTTGGGGATGGTGAATTTGTGTTGGCCAAGCTCAGCCAGCTCAGGGGACTTGGGGCGGCAGGGGGAAGAAGCAGGAGGGAGGCATTTCGGGGTGGGGGGAGGGTAGGTGATGGGCATTCCCAGGGCGGGCGGAAAGCAGGAGACGGGGTCAGGATCCAGCAGTTAGGCCGGATTCTCAGGTGGCGCAGATCTGAGTAGCCCCATTGGGACTGCAGTGGCTCTCCCTGCGGTAAGAGGAAAAGTTTCCCCTTGCCCCTGGCTGCTTGAAACTTGCACTAGATATCTTGCACTGGAAACTTGCAGCAGGATCCAGGTCTTCTGGTCTGCCTGTTCCAGTGCAAGTTAGGATTGGGCTGTTGTTTATACAGGTAGCCATTGGCATGCAAGTCGTGTGCCACTGTTTCTCTTTTTGCATTTCTAAAGCAGATAAAAGAATGATGGGGATTAGTCTGTAAATAGAAATCTAATTACATGGCTCTAGAGATGACAGAATCAAACCTGCTCTTAAGGAATCAAATACATGAGAAAAACAGTTTGACTTTTCTTTCTACCAGTTGACTTGCTTGCATTTTTGCTTTGGTTGCTGCTGCTTATGTTCCCTCTGCAATTAATGATAAAGTTGTCTGTGTGCAAATTACATTTTAAATGTTGTGAGCTGCAATGCAAACAGAATTCTGGTGACAGCAGGTCAGCCATTTTATCTGACCACTTGAAAGTGAATAAGCTGTATTTACTCAGACTCTACAAGGACTGTTGGAAATAAGAGAGGAAGATAAAAGCAGGAATCATTAACTATATGCGCCATCCAGGCAATGCAAATAAGGGTTCCTCCACACCACACAGATAAGTATGAGAAATGTTTGCTCTAGACACTATGCACCTTTTAAACTAAGGAGCTTACTCCAGATCACATAGATGAGGAACGACAATCAAGTTGCCATACTAACATCTCTTTGGGTATGAAATTCTGCCAAATATTTGGCTAGTGTCCATAATTGCTATATATTTATCCATCTTGCATCTTCTTTCTATTGCAAATCACTGCACAGTCCAGAACAAACTCCTTTTAAAGAGTTACTTAGTACATGTGTTGTCTTCAACACACAATAGTGGCTTGCATGAAGAAATGAGCTCCAAATGATAAACCAAATAAACTGGTGTAAATGAATAGCAACACACTGGGATTGCAGTTTTTAAAATTATTTTGGATGGAGCTGTAACTCAGTGAAGAAAAGCATCCTTGCCATGCAGGAGGTTCCAGATACGATGCCATCTCCAGGTAGGATTGGAAAAAATCTGAGTTCAAATCCCTGGAGAGCTTCTTCCAGTCAGTGCATGCAAAGTTGAACCAGCTAGACTGAGGTTTGACTCATTACAAGGCAGCTTCTTACATATACAATCATAAATAATTAAGATCAGGTAACAGGAATGGTCTCTGCAGTGGACAAGTGTAAATCTGCACTAGTCACAGAGTGAAGTTAGAGATTTGGTAGAGGTGTCTTTCTCACATCTTCACCTTCTAGATAGATGACCGAAGTCAAGTCTAGAATGAAATGCTATCCATTGTCCACTGGTGTAGTAACTCCTGCACCACTTCAGACTATAGGATGCTACATATAAATCCTCACCCATGCAAAATCAAAAAAATACACCACTCACTACAAATGGATAACTAGCATGTCTCGGAGAACAGTTCCAGTCTTCCTCCTTTGCTGGCTGTGCTGGTTTTCTGTTTGAATGAAATATGTACATCATGTGCATTCAAATGTGATCTTCCGCCTGAAGTTAATCAGCATACTCCATAAACCTCATGTGTAAACCTCATGTGTAGGCCACAGAGGAAGCTGGGGAGAGGACAAAGCATTAAGAGAGCATGGAGTACTGGAGATACACTATCCTCTGTTTTCTATTTTTCCTAACATGTTAGGTCTGCTGTGTGTTGTTGGAGCTCAGACATGTCTTGACAATTGCAGAATGGGGAGAATGAATCTCTCCTCTCCTCATTTGGAAGAGGCATTGCTCTGAAGAACTGTGAGGAGGGAATGTGAAGGAGAACACACTTCTGCACTCCTTCCATAGTTCTCCCCATCTGCCCCAGGCTCCAGTTGCAGTGTGACTGACACCCAGGGAAAGATTTTACAATGCCAGAAAAAGTCATGCATCTCTGTAGTTTGTTATAGCCCTGACCTTGAGTGACAGCCAGGATTTGACTCAGAGGCAGAAAAGCCAATCAAATCTTTGACAACAGTACCAGCTGCTGAGGTACAGGAAGCAGGCTCTGACATGAGGATGGATTGGCTGTGAGGAGTCCCAGAAACCTGAACCTAGTCCCCAGAGACAGCCCCTCCTGAGCCAGACTCATCTGAAGAGACACCCTGACAGGCTATAAACCTCTCGCCCTTCACTGCCCACTCAACAATGCAGAGAACATTATCAGGCAACAGCTGGCTGAGAAGCAGCCGAATGTTTGGCTTCAGGCCTGGAGGATCTGTTTAAGGATCCTCACTCTGCAACAGTGGGGTGCAGTCTGAGAGGAGTAGCTGGGATTGGATCAAGTTGCTCCTTTGGAGCTCTCTGAAGTCCTGTTGCCCCAATTGCTTCGTATGGTAATCCTCACTGTCGCTCCTGCATGACGCCAAGACAGAACATGCTTTCTCCCTCACCATGCTTTTGATAGAACAAACAATGGAAATGTTTAGAGAAAGGGTCCCTGTTTGCCCCACATTTTCGATGTGGAATAGAAGACATCAGGGTAGATCAGGTAACTAAGACAGTGGAAACACACCAGTGGTACTGCCCTAAAGCAAAGCCAGTTCTGCACTACTTTATCTGCCAAAACATGCAAGGCAGCACCAATGTCACATCCTTCAGGTTTCTCTCTATGTCCAAAACATAAGCATTCAATCTCAGAAAGTGGCACCACAATGGAGCTGCAAGGGAATCGCAGGTCCTGCAAGGTAAACTAAAGCCACTATGCCTCTAATGAGACTGCAGCAAAATTCTGCCATCATACCAAAGCACCACAAGTTACAGCAGTGAGCCAGGCTTAAAGTTCTTGTTTCTTCTGGGGCAGTGCACTGGATCTGGTCACATGTTCACCTTTTGTATCACTTTTCCATGCAGGGGGAGGTACACATCATAAGTATGGCCAACCCATGACTGACCTAGGGAGACCCCAGAGACACTCATAACTAAGTGCCATTTTCACAAGACTGCTGCTGGCTTGCTGCTCCTTTTCCACTGGGGCACTCCTGACGTACTTGTGATGACACAGACAAGCACTCGCTGCAAAAGTTTCCCCATCCTTCCAAGCTAAGTGGAAACAGAGATTTTAAACACATTCCTTAATCTGACTTTTACCAGGCAAGTTTCCTAATAGTACAGTAGGTAACCAATATTTTTGCCAGGTGATTTATATAGCCTGTCAAAGACAAGTAATTTTATGCTCTCAGGTGAAATCTGTTTGCAGATATTTTTTGCCAAGCACATGCCTCCAATTCACACAGCGACTCTTACTCATGCTTTTGTGGTTATGGACTCGGTTTCTTTCATTCGCGCTCATTTTCATGGCCCCTGGGGCATATTAATTTATATGCAGCACTGCAGTCCAAGATTCAACAGCACATTATTCTTACAATTCCAAAGCCCTTCATTCTCCAACCAAGAGTTACAGTGTTATGCAGCTGGGCTATAAATTTTTCTTAATGCTGATGCATCTCTTATAGAGCATGGATCACTTTTACAGTCTGAACTGAAGTGGCATTTGATCTGACTTTTACTTGGTAATTGGTTTACATGGATTGTTTGGTACGAATCACAGAACACATTGGAATACTTGCGTGAAGGGTTCTATACCAAATTCCATAAATTTAAAATGCTACTGTTTTTCATAAGAAAAATAAAAGACAGAAAGAGTCAAAGTCAGAGCTAAACAAAGCATAACGAGCATTTGTTTATGGATTCTTTGAGAAAATAATCCACCACTGTCAATTATAGCACTTTAAGCATTTCTTCAAGCCAGGATTGTAACCACAAACCATTTCTATTGTTCATGTATTGCAAATGCATAATCAGTGCCAACAGTGCATATCTGCATGCGTGCACTATCAATGAGTTCTATTTATTTTCAATATCTTAATAGTTGCATTAGACAATGTTGATGAACAAATAAAAGTAAGAAATAGCACATTATTCAAATTCCAAAATGAGAATTCAGTGGGAAGGCGAGCAAGATCTTCACTTTATCACACTCAAACTGACATCTGCATTAAAACAAATCAATGGGTACCTTGGATATCTGACCCACGAGGCCTGCAACATACCCCAAGGTCTCTCTGCAATATCAGTATTGTTGCAATGAAAGACAATAGAGAGCTCCTCTATACCATGTTGCTGCTGCTTAGAAAGGAAGTTTTGCATTTCCCACTTCATTGAGTTTTCTATTCATAATGCAGGCAGAATTCAATACAAGTTTGTTGACACAAAATAGGTTCACCTAAATATTGTTCTTTTGACTATTTTGACTTTTGAGTATATGAGTGCTCAGTAATCAGTACAGTGACTCACCACAAATTTGCTCCACAAGAAGAATGGCTATTCATTTAATTCAAACAATACAATGCCATGGCCTTTACTCAGAACATATAGACTTCCACCTGAGCTAACTTGATGCAAATCACTGAGATCACTCTACAGTCATACTTTGACTTTTTCTAGCACACACTGACTGAAGTTAATGATTGCATAATTCAGAAATCTCTGACTTACTGTGAGATGTGAGTTATTGGGGTCAGCAACGTCTCACCCTCCAGGTCAAGTTCATCAGCAAAGCTGTTGGTCCTAACAAATGGTCGTGTGTTCACATCTAAAAATGGAGAGTTTCTTTTTACTGTGAAAAAGAAACAGAGAGTTAAAGATTAAATTCCTGCATTACCTTTAACACATTTTAAGGGCTAAAGAAACTTTTTAAGTATCTGAGGGCGCAATCCTTTCCAGCACTGACATAAGAGCAATGCAGTTCTGAGGTAAGAGAACAAACATTCCCTTACTTTGAGAAGGCCTCCGTGAGTGACATCCAACTGCAGGATGCAGCACATGTCCCATTGGCACCGCTATGCCAGTGCTGGAAAGCACTGACATAAAGGGTTAGAATTGCACCCTCAAATACTTAAATGGAGAGTTTAGGGAAATCAATTAAAAGGCAGACTCAAATGTAACATTAAAACAACAATCTCATGGTTTGTTTCTCCTTGAAAGTGTGCAAGCCTCCTTGTACTAGTCTTTGTAACCTATGGAAACATACTCTACAACACCTACCAATATGTGAAATGCTATCTATCAGCAACTATCAAGCACTACTGCTATACAGCCCTCTTTCATTTCATTTCAGACAGGATTTGTGTGTAAGTATGCTATATCCTAGAGATGGTGAAGATTAGTCTCTAATAGGTTTATAAGAAATGTGCCCCTTTCCCTCCTGAACAATTCATAAGGTCCAGTCCTACTGGATCTCTGTGCCACCAGCATGCATGTTCCAGTGACACAGCATGCGTTGACTGTCGCAAACTGAAACAGGCCATAGAGCGCAGCCGTGCCACTGGTGCAAGAGATTAGCAGCCGTGCCACTGCAACAGCAGCCACTGTGGGAGGCCTGGCACCAGTATGTCAGTGTGTGGAATGGGCAGTGAGTGGGAGGAAGAATAGATAGAAATTGCATGACATTTACTCCAATACCGTACCTATATTAGGTCAAGTCTGCAGAAAAACATACATCTAAGCCCGAAGAGACTTGTGGGGAGGATAGTAAATTCATACCTCAGGGAGGGGGTACTGCCAAAAGACTTGAAGGCAGCAGTGGTTCGCCCTCTTCTGAAGGAATCCTCCCTAGACCCAACAGTCCTGGATAATGTCCTATATGTGTCCAACCTCCTGTTTTTGGGCATGGCGGCATTTCAGCTCCAGGGAATTCTGGAAAAACTGGATTACTGGGACCCCTTTCAAGCTGGGATGCCTTGGTCGCCTTGATTTATGACCTGCACCAGAGGTTAGACTGGGGGAATGTGTTCTTGTTGGTCCTGCTCGACTTCTCAGCAGCTTTTGACACCATTGACTGTGGTATCCTTCTGGACTGCCTGACCTAGTCTGGGCTTGTAGGCACTGTTTTGCAGTGGTTCGGCTCCAGGGGGGACTGGAGGGGATCCAGGGGGGACTGGGGAACACCCATTCAGCCCCCTGACTACTGACTTGTGGAGTGCCTTGGGTCTATCCTGTCCCCCGTATTGTTAAACATTTACATGAAACTGCTGCGGGAGGTCATTTGGAGCTGGGTGTCACCAATATACAGATGACTCTTTTCTACCTGTCTCCAAGAGGACCACTGATGTTCTGAGGCACTGCCTGGAAGTAGTAGGGGGGAGGGCTAGTATACAGAAATTAAACCCCAGACAAGACAGAGGAAGGCTGCTATGCAGGTGCTGGATCCACAGCTTGCTCTGGATGGGGTAGCACTCCCTCTGAAAGAGTAGGTTCTCAGACTGGGAGTCCTTCTGGATCCTCAGCTGCCCCTGGATGCTCAAGTGGCATCTGTGGTTGGGGGAGGCCTTTACCCATTTTCAGTTAAGGTAAGCTGGCTAGGGCTGTACCTGAATCAGTCTGCTCTGCTGACAGTGATCCATGCCCTAGCAACATCTTGTTTAGACTATTGTTATGCACTCTACATAAGGCTACCCTTGAAAACTGTTTGGAAGTTGCAGTTAGCGCAACATGCTGTAGTTGGTCACCAGGGCTTGGTGTCCAGCATCTGCCATGCTGCTGCTCCATCAGCTACACTAGTGCCCATTCCTTTCCAATTCAAGGTGTTGGTGATGACATTTAAAGCCCTATATGGCATAGGACTGGGGTTCCTCAAGGACCACCTCCCCCTATATAATCCTGCACGTCCCCTGAGATTATCCAGAGATGAGATACCACAACCAAGAAAGGCTACACTTCCCCCTTGCCACCATCCCCTTGGCTTCAGATGGCAGAGGGTATCCTAAGGATACCGCTGCTACCTGAAGCCAAAGAAAATGGCAGCGAGGTGTAGGGCCTTCTGGGCAGTGGCACCTCATCTCTGGAATCAGCTATCAGAAGATAAGAGGACTGCCCCTCGTTGCATGGTTTCCAGTGGGTTTTAAAGACCTATTTGTTCCACTTGGCTTCTGAGGAGGGAGGAATCACCTAGAGACACTTTTAAACCAGTTGCTGCTTCATATTATGTCAGTGCTGTTTTATATTTCATTCTGCTCTGTATCATTTTAGAGTCCAATCGTGGGCTCGGCACTGCGGCTTTGTGCCACCACGCATTGTCACAAACCTCACTGCTGCTTGGCGGTCTCGCCAAGCCTCGCAGCTGGGCTACCGTCTAAGCTAAGAGGGGTAAGCGGGGGTAGGGAGCAGGGCGGGGAGGAGGCATTCCGGGGAGGGCGGACTGGAGGTGTGACGGGGAGGTGGGGGCGAAGAGAGGGTGGGCGGGAGACTTGCCGGGGGAGGGAGCAGGGAGGCAGGAGGCATGTCTGGTGGAGCTCTGCTCCACCGGATCCTGTCCGTTTGTGCAGGGCTCGGCACCCTACCTGAACGCCTTTACTTTTAAAAGGTCAGCGGTAAAGTGAGTAGCCCCATTGCAGGGCTGCTTCCCTTACCCAGGGAAGGGGACAAAAGTCCGCTTCTCCCAGCACCGCGCACACGGTCGGGCGGCAGCTGGGCACCCCGGGCAGCTCAGGATTGGGCTGCCCATTGTTTTAATTGGTATGTAATGTTTTTTATTTAGATGTTTTATCCTTGTATGTTTTATCTTGTTGAACCCCACTTTGAACTTTAAAAAAGCAGTGTAGAAACCGTTAAATAAAAATAAATAAATAAAACCGAAAAGCACTAATCTGTAGCAAGACAAATAAAGTAGAGAGGGCCAGAAACGATCATTCACCCCATCTGAAACACTGGGATAAAATGTTAGCATACTTTACAGAATTGTAAGTGTTACAGACAATGTCTGTGAAAGGCTTTGTCCCTGTTAAAAGCAGAAATATTAATACAAAGTATTACTATTTATTTTATGCTCACAGTAAATTGCAATTTGAAATTCTACATTTCAATTCTACATTGAAATTCTACATTTCAACAGGAAATTGCATTTAAACTGTACACATGCAAATGTGAATTTTCCCAAGAATTACATCAGAATGGACAGAGAGTTTAACAGAAGGACAAATGAGTTGCAGGTATTACCTGGAGAAGGGGGAGAGCTGGGAGATGGCTGCTCTGTAAAAAATGATGACCAGGAATGCTGCCGGACTGAGTTAACAGAGGAAAACACAAAGGCAGTGCACAGGATACAGAAAAAGAAAGGGAGAAAGTCATCAGGAATCCTATTAAAGTCACAATTGCATCTGCTTTAATTTTAAATAGGGAGCCAGATTTTTAAATTATAACTCTAACTGAAACCATATTGAGATGCATAGCGTATTTGTTTCTCTTCTGTATAATTTAGAACCAATTCAACAGAAATGGAGGCTTTTAAAGAATCTGTATACAATGGGAGATATATTTAGCTTTTTTCCTTGCCTATTCTATCAGCCATCCCCACCATTCCACACTCATTTTCCTCCTTTCCACAGATATCGTGTTACCCAGAATAATTAGAATAGAGAACACTTTTCTGTTCTCTAAGAAATTAGTAATTCCAATAGCAGCTGATGAGACAGCTTGCTAGGTGAAGCTGCTGCTGATCACTAAATGGCCATCAAGGGAAAAGAATTTCTAACCTTTAGGCACCAGGAGCAGAGCCTGCTCAGCAGTCTTCAGCCCGCTCTGGGTCAAGTTGTGCTGTGCTCTCACTGACAAAAATATGCTTGTCAGCAAGAACATGCTGACAAGGCAGGCCTTTTGCATTAAAAAAATGTGAAAGCTTGGAAACCTGGAAGTGATGGTTCCAGGTGGTATACCGCAACCCACCAGAAATCAGCCCACTTGTGGAGTGCGATCCACAGTTTGAGAAATGCTGCACTAACCAATGAAAGTTAACCAATGAAAGTTAACCAATGCACTAACCAATGAATAGAACTTCTAAGTTCTATTGTTCGCCCAGGTCTTTTCAGTACTGAGATCTAGGCCCAATCCTATTCTCTTGAGCGCCGGTGCCGTGCTCACAGCATTGGTGCTGGGTGTCATGAAAGTGCCATAAGGCACTTTGCCACTGGAGGGAGACATGCAGCATCGGCAGAGAGGACTGCGCTGGTCCTCCATGCCGGTAGGACACTGGTAGAGCACCACTCGAGGCATTTTGGGGTGAAGGGAGGGTGGGGGTAAGGTGGGCTGGAGAGCAAATCAGGCTCAGGAGGGAGGAGGAACTGTGGCAGAGGCTGCTGCTGAATCCTATCCCCTCTCCAGTGCCACAGAGCCTAACAAGGGTCTTCCTGGTTCTGCACCAGCTCAGGAGCTGGCACAGATCTGAATAGATGCATCGGGGCTAACCGAGATCTACACAGGGTAAGGGAACTGAGGTCCCAAGGAGTCCTCTGGTGGCTGCTCAGGCTCTGTGGGATATAGCAGCAGCCATTTCTGCACTGCTGTACTGCATGGCACGAGGGCAGCATAGGATTGGGCTGCCCATGTTTTAAATGACAATTTGACCTTTTTTCATGGTATTATTATACTGTATTTATTATGACTGCAATTAAACAATCCCATTCTGGAAATTTTTTGTCTTAAAGGATAAAACCCCATCCCCTTTATTTAGAAGATTTACTTAAATCTTCAAAATAAATAAATGTGTGTTTTACTTTGGTACAATCATGTCTTAGTTTTTTTTCCTTTCCTCTTCCTGCCACACTAAGTAGCAAACATTTTTTAGTTTCATTTTAAAAATTAAAAGGAACATTTTAATTTTTACATTTTAATTTTAACATTCCTTTTAAAAATTAAAAGGAACCACTAAAAATATTGGTTATAACCAGGAATAAAAGAAATATCTTAAAATGAAATGAGATTTTCAATTTTTATTACAGAGCTTAAAAATCTAGAATGGGACTCACAAATCATTATCATTCTTTACATTTCTATTCTATAAAATTAGCATATTTTACATTTTTATTACAGAGCTTAAATAAAAATCTAAAATGGGATTCACAAAATCATTATCCTATTGTATTTAGAAATCTTCTAGAATTACTAAAGAGCAAACAAGGAGGAAAGAATAATTGAGTAAAGACTATGGATTCACTCACTTATTACAATTTAGGGGGTGGCCATATTCGTGGATCCTGTTATCTGTGGATTCACTTAAACGTGCATCAGGTCTGCAGGGTCTCCCACACACCCCCCTCCGGAGTTCTGCTCCCCTTGCCTCTGGACATTTGTCTGAGCCCAGCAGAGGCTGTGGACATCCATCTGTGGCCTCAGCCGGGCTCAGACTGAGACTCAGAGGCAAAAACAAGTGAATTCTGGTTAGATGGAAAAACCAGAAGTCATGTGTTTTTGCCTCTAAGGCTTTAGTCTGAGCCCGGCAGAGGCTGCGGTCACACGTTTGCAACCTCTGTCAGGCTCAGATGACCCTTGGAAGGTGAGCTCTGCTCCCCTTGCCTCCGGAGGGGGGGGGGGGTTCACCCATATGCTAAACACAAGTTTAGCCTCTGGGCGAGTTCAGCAGCAGGGCGAAGAAGCCAGGGCCCCAGACATCGCCCTTCTCTTCCCTTGAGAAGAGGGCAGCAAACCAGTGTAGGGGTTTTTTAAGTACCCCTAAATAAAAACAACAAAAAAAAGCTATGCAGTCAGACAGCCAGTAGCAGGGCGGGGGCTACCCAGCGCTTTGCATCGAGTGTAACATGTATGACTATATGCCTCTGGGGCATAAGTCATGGGTATGTCCTCGGTGCAAGAAGCTCCAGGGACTCAGGGAACGCGTCCACTCCCTTGAAGCCTTGGTGGCCGACCTGAAGAAGCAGAGGCAGGCAGAGAAGGACCGTGGGGAAGACTTCCAGGGACGATCAGGCTTTGTCCCAACCTCAGGCGTGCAGCTCCTCAGCTGCCCAGGTGGGAAGTCTCGGGGCTGGAGGATGTCATCCCAGAGAGGAGGGAAACAATCCCCTAGGGGGGACCCCTTCTCCAGGGATGGGCCCGTATCTGAATGCACCCAGGATACTCCTCGGCAGGAGAGGGGTCGGGGGCTTCTTGTAGTGGGGGATTCGATTATTAGAAACATAGAGAGGGGGGTTTGTGACGGATGTGAGGACTGCATGGCAACTTGCCTGCCTGGTGCGAAGGTTGCAGACATCAATTCTCGTCTAGACAGGCTGGCAGACAGTGCTGAGGAGGAGGTAGCAGTTGTGGTGCATGTCGGCACCAACGATGTGGGCAAGTGTAGCCGGGAGATCCTGGAGGCCAAATTTAGGCTTTTAGGTAGGAAGCTGAAAGCCAGGACCTCAAAGGTAGCGATCTCTGAAGTGCTACCTGTTCCACGCGCAGGGCCAGCTAGGCAGGCGAAGATCAGGGGTCTCAATGCGCGGATGAGACGGTGGTGTAGGGAGGAGGGGTTTAGATATGTTAGGCACTGGGGAATGTTTTGGGACAAGCGGAGCCTGTACAAGAGGGACAGGCTTCACTTGAACCAGAATGGAACCAGACTGCTGGCGCATAACATTAAAAAGGTGGCAGAGCAGCTTTTAAACTGATCCATGGGGGAAGGACGACAGGAGCCGAGGGGCATCTGGTTTGGGACTCCTCATCCCTATAGGACGAGGATGGGGAGGTTAGAGAACAACAAGACAAAGCCAGAGTAGGAGAAGAAATTCGGAATGGTAGCTTGATGGGATGTGATAGACCGTTTGGCACAATGAGAGATGCGGAGACAAAGGAGCGAATAAGCAGCCCATCCTGGAGCATTCCATGTACAAATGCTTTTATGCAAATGCTCGATGTCTCCAAGCAAAGATGGGAGAACTGGAATGTCTGGTGACAAGGGAAAACATTGACATAGTGGGCATAACGGAAACCTGGTGGAATGCGGAGAATCACTGGGATACCGCAATCCCGGGCTATAAACTCTACAGGGTGGACAGGGAGGGACGTGTTGGAGGTGGGGTGGCCGTTTATGTTAAGGATGGGATAGAATCCAGCAAAGTAGAGATTGAAGGTGTGTCCGACTCCACCGTAGAATCTTTGTGGGTTAAATTACCAGGCCTGAGGAGCGATGTAATACCGAGGGCGTAGTATCGTCCTCTAGACCAGAAATCGGAAGGGGACCTTGAAATGAGGAAACAGATCAGGGAGGTGACAAGGAGGGACAGGGTTGCAATCATGGGGGACTTCAATTATCCTCAAATTGATTGGATCAATTTGTGTTCTGGTCACGAAAAGGAGACCAGATTCCTTGACATGCTAAATGACTGTGCCTTAGAGCAGCTAGTCATGGAGCTCACCAGAGGACAGGTGACTCTGGATTTAATATTGTGCGGTACTCAGGACCTGGTTAGAGATGTCAATGTTAAGGAGCCGTTGGGGAACAATGACCATGCTGCGATCCGTTTCGACATGCACGTCGGGGGAAGAATAATGGGCAAATCTCTCACAAAAAGCCTTGACTTCCGACGGGCGGACTTCCCTCAAATGAGGAGGCTGGTTAGAAGGAGGTTGAAAGGGAGAGTAAAAAGAGTCCAATCTCTCCAGAGTGCATGGAGGCTGCTTAAAACAACAGTAATAGAGGCCCAGCAGAGGTGTATACCGCAAAGGAAGAAGGGCTCCACTAAGTCCAGGAGGGTGCCCGCATGGCTAACCAGCCAAGTTAGAGAGGCCATAAAGGGCAAGGAAGCTTCCTTCCATAAATGGAAGTCTTGCCCTAATGAGGAGAATAAAAAGGAACATAAACTGTGACAAAAGAAATGTAAGAAGGTGATATGGGAGGCCAAGAGAGAATATGAGAAACACATGGCCAGCAACATTAAGGGGAATAATAAAAGCTTCTTCAAATATGTTAGAAGCAGGAAACCTGCCAGAGAAGCGGTTGGCCCTCTGGATGGTGAGGGAGGGAAAGGGGAGATAAAAGGAGACTTAGAGATGGCAGAGAAATTAAATGAGTTCTTCAAGGCAGAAGACATCAGGCAGATACCGCTGCCCAAATGGCCCCTCCTGTCCAAGGAATTATGTCAGATAGAGGTTAAAAGAGAAGATGTTTGAGACCTCATTGATAAATTAAAGATCAATAAGTCACCGGGCCCTGATGGCACCCAACCAAGAGTTATTAAGGAACTGAAGAATGAAGTTGCTGATTTCTTGACTATAATATGCAACTTGTCCCTCAAAACGGCCACGGTGCCAGAAGATTGGAGGATAGCAAATGTCACACCGATCTTTCAAAAGGGAAAGAGGTGGGACCTGGGAAACTATAGGCCGGTCAGCCTAACATCTATACCAGGTAAGAGGGTGGAATGCCTCATCAAAGATAGAATCTCAAAACATATAGATGAACAAGTCTTGCTGAGCGAGAATCAGCACGGCTTCTGTAAGGGCAAGTCTTGCCTCACGAACCTTATAGATTTCTTTGAAAACGTCAACAGGCATGTGGATGCAGGAGAACCCATAGACATTATATATCTGGACTTTCAGAAGGTGTTTGACACAGTCCCTCAGCAAATGCTACTAAAAAAACTCCACAGTCAGGGAATTAGAGGGCAAGTCCTCTCATGGACTGAGAACTGGTTGAAGACCAGGAAACAGAGAGTGGGTGTCAATGGGTAATTTTCACAATGGAGAGAAGTGAAAAGCGGTGTGCCCCAAGGATCTGTCCTGGGACCGGTGCTTTTCAACCTCTTCATAAATGACCTGGAGACAGGGTTGAGCAGTGAGCTGGCTAAGTTTGCAGATTACACCAAATTTTTCCGAGTGGTGAAGACCAGAAGTGATTGTGAGGAGCTCCAGAAGGATCTCTCCAGACTGGCAGAATGGGCAGCAAAATGGCAGATGCGCTTCAATGTCAGTAAGTGAAAAGTCATGCACATTGAGGCAAAAAATCAAAACTTCACACATAGGCTGATGAGTTCTGAGCTGTCTGTGACAGATCAGGAGAGAGATCTTGGGGGGGTGGTGGACAGGTCGATGAAAGTGTCGACCCAATGTGCGGCGGCAGTGAAGAAGGCCAATTCTATGCTTGGGATCATTAGAAAAGGTATTGAGAATAAAATGGCTAATATTATAATGCCGTTGTACAAATGGATGGTAAGGCCACACCTGGAGTATTGTGTACAGTTCTGGTCGCCACATCTCAAAAAAGACATAGTGGAAATGGAAAAGGTGCAAAAGAGAGCGACTAAGATGATTACGGGGCTGGGGCACCTTCCTTATGAGGAAAGGCTACAGCGTTTGGGCCTCATCAGCCTAGAAAAGAGACGCCTGAGGGGGGACATGATTGAGACATACAAAATTATGCAGGGGATGGACAGAGTGGATAGAGGGATGCTCTTTACACTCTCACATAATACCAGGACCAGGGGACATCCACTAAAATTGAGTGTTGGGAGAGTTAGAACAGACAAAAGAAAATATTTCTTTACTCAGCGTGTGGTTGGTCTGTGGAACTCCTTACCACAGGATGTGGTGATGGCATCTGACCTGGATGCCTTTAAAAGGGAATTGGACAAGTTTCTGGAGGAAAAATCCATTATGGGGTACAAGCCATGATGTGTATGCGCAACCTCCTGATTTTAGAAATGGGTTATGTCAGAATGCCAGATGCAAGGGAGGGCACCAGGATGAGGTCTCTTGTTATCTGGTGTGCTCCCTGGGGCATTTGGTGGGCTGCTGTGAGATACAGGAAGCTGGACTAGATGGGCCTATGGCTTGATTCAGTGGGGCTGTTCTTATGTGTGCGGTTTTACTTAACCGTTGGGGAACAGAACAGAAACCCCGCAGATACAGGGACATGCCTGTACTGATATGGAGGAAAATATTAACAGTACCACATATAATTGAACAAGTTATTTTTAAGATAGTTTTCTACTTTTCTGTCCTAGTAACTGAATTATGATAATGGTTAGATAAGAAAGAAAACACATTTTGAATTGTCATGCTGCCCATGCAAAATTTGGAAAAAATTTATAGTTAACAGTCAGTATTAGCACATGAAAAGCACTGCAAACAATATTAAGTCTTGTGTGCTGTAAGTGAATAGTTTTCTTAACTTACCAAGAAATTTAAACATTCCTTTCTGTCCTGTATACTTGGAACAGTTTTGAGAGAACAGGAGGAGGGAAAGAAGGAGAGCAGACGTAAGAAGGAAAAGGAAGCCTTTGTTTCCATACTGGAGTTAGTACCTGCTTTCAGATTACATTACCCTTCAACTAGTGAAAGTCACTGTTAGAGGCAACAAAATAGAACTGGAACATCTTTTGTACTATGTAACCTATTGAAAAACCCAGAAGTGCATGTGAACATTCTACCTGACACATTCTGATGCAATATTCACCAATAATGTTTCTACATTTTTTAAACCTGCAATTTTACAAGAGAATTTTACAAATCTCTTACAATTTGCAAGAGACTCTGGCAAACAGGCTCTCAAAGAAAAAGGATTTGAATTACAAAAATATTCAAGTGTAAACAGCAGGTGTATGGGTGTATACACAGCAATCTCCATCAGGTAGATTGACATCAAGCATATACAGTTTTTCAACAATCAAACACTTGGTCTTTTCTAAGTAATAGATTTATGGCACGATCCTAACCAGCTCTACTGAGAAGTAAGTCCTATTTTGTTCAATGGGGCTTACTATCTGGAAAATGTGGATAGGATTGCAGCCTTAAGGATAACTATCTTCTTAAATTTGTAAATTAATGTAACCATACAACAAACATATTCTTTTGTGTTACAGAAAAGTAACTTAACTGCAGACACACACAGCAAACATTTTATAGATATTCAATCACAGGGTTTGAGCCCATGAGTAATTCTGGAAATTGAATAAGTACCATTTGCGTAGTGGGGAGGGGGACAATTTAGACCTATTCCCCTTTCCTCTGCAGCCATCAGCATCCCCTGAAAATATATCCCTGAGGAGCAAGAGAATCCCCTCCCCACCTGTATAGATGGAATTTCTCCTTTTTATGGTAGTACTATTTAGGATCCAACCCACACTGTACAGGGTCAAACTGGATGTGACATAGGGGTTCTGCTATAGGAACACCTAGGTTTTCTCCCTCAAAGAGGAACTGTTGGGTGCATTACAATCTGGATCAGGACTGTGGCATAGGAGAAGAACCTAGTCCTTCGCCTCAAGCCATGATCCTGATTCAAACCAGCCTCCCAAGCTCCTCTTATCACTCTCCTAACATCCTTGCAGGATGCAGCATGAGCCACTCTTGGGTCAGGGGGTGGGGAAACCATAGGATTGGGCTTTTATTTTTACATTTGCATTAAAATAGCAAACAGTTCTAAGAAAAGAGAACAGACCTGGTAAAGAAGTTGCATTTCATTATTTACACAGAATGCCAGAAACAAGGGAGGGCACAAGGATTCAGGTCTCTTGTTGTCTTGTGTGCTCCCTGGCGCATTTGGTGGGCCATTGTGAGATACAGGAAGCTGGACTAGATAGGCCTATGGCCTGATCCAGCAGGGCTGTTCTTATGTATGTTGAGTAGATAAAGGTTTGGTAAAAGTATCTGCTGTGTCATTTAAATATTTAGGATGGGCAGAAATGATATATGAGCCAGTGGCTATGTTGCAGTGCTGCAGCAGTAAGATGACAATATTAGATTAGTACTACTATGCATCTAGCAAATATACCAAATGAGAGTTCTATAAAACTATTCAGGATAAAGGGGTGAATAAATGATGTGGTGGACAGATGAGAAGCAGGAGCCAAGCAAAAGGCTTCTCAGTCACTGGGCATCTGCCTTCAGAAACAATATACCCAGTGGCAGAATAGGAAACTGACAGGTAGCAAAACAGAGCTGTCACTTTCAAACTTGCTCAGATTTGCCAAGAATAGTGTTGTGCTATCATCAGTGCCCATTGCTGTATGGGATATTACGACCATACAGGTTTTCAGGACTCAGGTGCCATTAGGTTGCTTTGTATAGTTAAATGGCAGTTCCTTAGTGTAATGCATGCACATTCTAACCGAAATTCTTACCAGAATTTTCATATGCATCCAAGCTGAAGTTGTCAGACTTCCTGTCATCCATCACACTGTCAAATGTGATTTGAGGAACAGGTAATATTTTATCAGGAGAAAGAGCTCCATTATCTTTTTCTGACTTAAGTTTCTTCTTTTTCACCTAAGAATAATAATAATAATAATAATCTTCAAAATACTGCTACTATTAACAATGAGTTACCCCAATCAATTACCTTAACTAAACACAAGGAAATATAAGAAAAAATAAAATAAAACAAATTTACTGCCAAAAGAAAAAATTAATATTACAATTCTGCCTGATCTTAAATTTGGTACAGTAAGACAGATTTTGTTCTAAAGTTGATGATATTGTGACTGAAACAGAACTAAGGACAATGATGGCTTTCCTCTCCCCTATAAACCCTAAAGCAGGGGTGCTCAATAGGTGGATCGTGATCTACCGGTAGATCGCGAAGCAAAATGAGTAGATCGTGGAGTGCCAACCCCCCCTTCAGGTGCCTCTGGGAGGAAACGCCGGGAGTAAGGCCCATTGTACTCAATGGGGCTTACTCCCAGGTAAGTGTGGCTAGGATTGCAGCCTCACAGCCTAATCCTAGGCATGTCTACTCAGGAGTAAGTCCTGTTATACTCAGTGGGGCTCAAGGTACACCAACATACATTGTACACATAAATGTTATATGTTATGATGGCGCGAACATTGTAAAAAAGACTCTGGTAGATCTCCGGGCCTTGCTGGGTTTCAAAGTAGCTCTCGAGCCAAAAAAGTGTGAGCACCCCTGCCCTAAAGCTATTAATGAGAAGGGGGCAAGAAGAAGACTATAGAAGCTCCCGTATTTATGAGCATGTTAGGTTCCATGAGTCTGTTCGTAAGTCATTTCGTTCATTAACATTCCCTCTCTGTTCCTGTAGCTATCAGTTTCAATGCTGTCACTTTCAAGGCTGTCAGTTTCACTCTGGTGTCAGATTCCCTCAGAAACAGTCATGTGTTTTTGTCAATGTCAATGTTGTTTTGTCAATGTTGTCAGTTCCACTGTGGAGCCTTGGGAATGTTCCTTAATGTCTTTGATACACAGCAGCACTGGCTGCAAAACAGAAGTTAGGGCTGAAAGTATTGTTCGTAAACTGAATACTTCTAAGTAGGGGAGCTTCTGTACATGACTCAGAACCCAATCCTATGTTTTTCTCCTCCCCCACTGAACGTGGGACAGTCTTCCATAGCCGCAAAACCCTCTGCAGCACAGCCTGATTCTCTATAGGATTGAGCTGTCATTTAGCCACGCTTTTAACCAAATATCCATTGTTGTGCGAATATGGTTCATGTTCTCTGCAAAGAATACAAGGAAAAAATTATATTTTCTTGAGCAGTGGTTCTTGAACTGGTGGGTCATGACTCACCAGTCTCAGAACAGATGCCTCCTTAAAGGGTGGGGAAGGCAGTGGTGTGATCCCCAGGTTTGTGCTGCTGTGGGTGACCTAGGGGCTTTTTAAAAACATACCTGAGTGCCTGCCGGCATCCAGGGAGTGTGGGGAGCTCCGCAGAATCCTCTGCAAGGCTCCCTGCACCTAAACACTGACAAAATGTGATTTCAACCCTCTTCCAGATTTGTATTTGCAGCCAGGAAGTGAGTTGCAATTGCATTTTGTCAGTGTTTAGGTGCAGGGAGCCTTGCAGAGGATTCTGCAGGACTCCCTGCCCCTCCCCCTTACACTGGCAGGCACTCAAGTATGTTAAAAAAAAAAAAGCCCCTAGGTCCCCCATAGTGGCGTGATCCTTCGGATCACATTGCTACTCTCCACCCCGCCCCCGCAAAGACTTACCCTGGTCCTCAAACTCCCAGAGAGTTTGAGAACCAGTGCTCTAGAGACATTATTCTCTAGAGAAAAAAACATATGGTAAAATAGTCTGTTTCAATAGTTTTACATTCTAATACATCTAATGGAACACATCCAAGTAAAATTGAAATATATCTCCTTACCGACACCATCCCAGTTTTCTTTGGCTTGGGACTAGGAGACATAAAGTGATGATTTCTGGAAGGCTTTTTAATGTATATTTTCCATGTAGACGAGTCTGGGTTTTCTGAGGCATAGCACCTCCAGGCAGTCTAAAACATTTGTAAAAAAATGTAGTAAATATTAAATTAGGAGAGACACTAAAAACAATTGTTTATCATCAGAGAAATGTCAGCACTGCAAACATGAATGGATAATACATTTAGGATAATATATTTTCCTTACTATTTAGTTGTAAACTATTTAGGGCTCAATCCTAACCCCGTATGTCAGTGCTTTCCAGCACTGACATAAGGGCAACGCAGCTCTAACAAACATTCCCTTACTTTGAGGAGGCCTCTGTGAGTGACACCCAACTGCAGGATGCAGCACATGTCCCTTTGGCACCGCTATGCCAGTGCTGGAAAGCGCTGACATAAGGGGTTAGGATTGCACCCTTAGTTGTAAACATGTATCCAGTCCAGGGATGTTGCTAAATAGTGGCATAGAAAATTGTATCTGAGCTTCTGAGGAATTATTCGGTAAAGGCAAGAAGGTCCCAATTTGCACTAGATCAGTGAATTCCATGAGTCATGATCCATCAGCCAGGGAAGTACCTGTCCCTATTCCTTTAAGGTGGGGAGGCAGAGATGTGATCCCCAGGATCGACTGCTGCTGGGGACGGGGGTTTACTTAGCAGCCAGCACTGGAGTCTTGGAGGGTCCGGGCACCCCTCCTCAGGGCCCCCCATCTAAAAACATCTAAAAAGAAAAAAGAAAAAAGCTGGGTACTTTTGTTTCTTTCGAGGCACAGGGAATGCTATGGAGGGCTCCCCAGACATCCCAGACCCCTAGGACTCTGATGCTAGCTGCTGGTAAGTAAAAAAAAAAAAAAAAAAAAACCCTCCCATCCCTGGTAGCAGAACTATGCTGGGGATAACATTACTGCCATAGTCCCTTCCCTACACATACTTACAGTGCTCCCAACTCCCTTGTAGGAGTTTGGGAAGCACTGCACTAGATGGTGAGGCCTCTAGGTGCTGCTGATGGCATGCTCCAATTGTATCTTCAGCCTAGAGAATTTAGAGTCTTTGTCCAGATCTGGCCATGGCCAGTCAGAGATAGGGGACCACTGGAATGCCACAGCTACTTCTAATTACTGGTGGGTTGGTATCCATTCTTTTTTCTTTGGGGCAGGGGATACCAACTTGGGCCTTGACCTCTTTGGTTTTTCCATGCCATGAGCTCCCTTTGCCACCTTTCATCTATTACTTAATTTTTTTAGTATGAAAAAGAAGTGAGGCAGCTGGCTTTGCAGCAGAGGAGTTTTGGCAGGAACTAGAGGTGAGGAGACTTCTAACACCAGTCTACCTAACATAACCAGGTACACAGTAGGTCTTCAGTTTGGAAAGGATCCCTAATTCAAATCAATTTATTTTGTCTGGTTCCATTGTGAAAGACAGAGACGAATCCTCTCATCACTACTCCCAAACAAAAAAGCCTTGACCAACTATCTGAAATACACTACTTTTGATAAAATATATTCAGAAGACAGAAATCTAGCAGACTGGGAAGTCATCTCAGCTAAATAAGAAAGGGGTGCATAGAACTACAACAGCTAAGCTCTTAACTGCTTGGAATATTAAAAAAAATTATATGTGCTAATGTGTAACAAAAAGAGCTAGTTGGGTGGTGGCAACTACCTTCATTTGTTACATGAAAATCCCCCTTTTTGTCTTTTATCCTTGATTTTCTCTTTTTATACCTGGTTATGCTCTATTATGGTTATGCTCTATTATGGACTCTAATTTCATGCAAGCTAAACTGTTCTTCCAGCATGCAGGCCACACTTCCAGGACTCTGGTCAAGCCACAAGCTCATTGTTAGTTTACACAACCCCCTCCCCCCCCCCATGGTCACACATTCTGGGAGGAATTCTTGTGTCTTAATCAAATCACCATTTATGTGTCTTCTACAATACGGTATGCAAACTTGAACTGCCTTCCAAGAATTCCCTGTATTTTGGAGTTGAAATTCTGTTTTTGATTTATTATATTGTACCTACATCCTGTATTTATTTCCACATAGTCTTTGTTAAGTTTCCCTTTCTAGGAAGTCAGTCATCAACCCCCTGATTGACTTTTGCTGATAACTGATACCTACATCCAGATCTCCATTCAGACTTCAGGGATACTTGTACATATGAAAGTAGTACTCCAAGTACCCAGCATTTAGTTAAGCAACCAGCAATCAAGCTACCTTCCAGCTCAGCACATAGGCAGTATCTCCCAACCCTTATAAGAGAGGTCTTCCGCTCTCCCTCCCCAAGGCCCAATACACTTGCGTTGTGTCAGAGTGTCCTCTTCACAGGACTCTCAATCTCCCCATCCAACTGCTCTACAGGACAGGTAACTATCTTGCGCCTTGACCTCTTTCACTTCTCCTCCCCACCTGCTCCCTTTTTCTAGCTAGCACCAAATATGTACTTCACACGCAACCACCATGAAAGCTAGGTAGACTGTATTCAATTACTAGGAGGACCAAAAACCATACCCTTATCATTTCTCCATGTGTATTATTTTACCTTTTTTCTTTTGTTATAAAACCATAATCTTTTATTGGAAGTTATCTTTCTCTCAGCCTCCTCTTTAAGCAAAAAGGAATTTCTCTGCAATACACCATCTTGTTATCCAGCCTAAGGTCCTGATGTTCCAATAAGGGCAGTGTAATAATTCTACTAAACAAAAACAGCCCTTTTTGGTAACACATTAGCCCAGCTTCACTCAGGAGTATAAAGGCATCCTAAACCTAGAAAACTCCTGAGAGACTTGTCAGCCTCCCTGAGACTCTTCTGGACACATGAACAAAGATCAGTGAAACAGTCTATAAAGATTTGTAATAAAATATTTTCACAATATAACATTTAGAAAAATTTAGCATATATCATCGTGTCACCTGAATGAGAGAAGCAGCGGCTGGAATCTGTCGGTTGAAATGCTTCTGCCTCTGTTTCTGCTGTACCTTCAAGGCAAATCCAGAACCAAGAATTCCCTGACCAACAGAATAAATAATTGTAAAATGAGAAAATCAAACCAAGTGTATGTCAAAAATACATACATATTTTTTGTACATCTGCCAAATTTGTTTAAAATCAAAACATGAGGTTCTGCTAAATTGGGAACAGATTTACTGATATTGCTTATGTCAAATTTTGACTGATCCTGCTTAAGCTGTCATATTTACTATACAGGGTACAAATACTTTAAATAAACATATAAATATAATTGATTTGTGGCAACTGTATATAATTAGAAGACAAACAAAAAGAAATTTTTTTCCACGTATGTAAATTTAAACTCAGTTAACAAACAGTTTGCAGTACTTCAAGCAACCTACCGCTGGTAAGGCAAAAAATGAAATTGCAAATACAGAAAAGCAAGATGCGATGGTCTTTCCTATCCATGTGCGCGGCACCTTATCTCCATAACCAATGGTTGTAACAGTCACCTACAATTTAAAAAACAACTTATCAGACCACAAGCACACCGCTTCATGTTACAATGTGTCTTTTGACATTGTGAGATGTGAAATAGCATACATTTTATATAATGACACAACAGAACACAAGGGTTCTTCACAGTGTAAATGAAAACGTTTTCTGCTTCCTGCATACAGATAGTGAAGTCCAGGGCAACTTTTACACAGTCAGATCATTTGACAGAAAACAAATTATACAAGTTCAGTCTGCATTACCAAGTTCAAAAGCAAGCATGGGCTAGTTCCAGAGCAGGGGTGCCCAAACCCTGGCCCTGGGGCCACGTGCAGCCCTCAAGGACTCCCAATCTGGGCCTCAGGGAGCCCCCAGTCTCCAATGAGCATCTGGCCCTCCGGAGACTTGCTGGAGCCCAGTCTGGCCCGATGCAACTGTTCTCAGTGTGAAGGTGAATGTTCAACCTCTTGCCTGATCTGTGGGACGAGGGCTCCCTCCACTGCTTGCTATTTCACATCTATGATGCAGCGTGGGAGCAAAGGGAAGGCTGACCTTGCTTTGTGCAAGGCCTTTTATAGGCCTTGAGCTATTGCAAGACCTTCATTCATTCATATAAGTTCCATCTCTAATATATTCATTTAGGTAAATTTATTTGAATTTGAAAATTAAATTAATGCTTTTTTCCCCTGGCCCCTGACACAGTGTCAGAGAGACAACGTGGCCATCATGCCAAAATGTTTGGACACCCCTGTTCCAGAGAATCATCCACTCTATTCCTCAAACATCCTATTTTCCAGGTCCTCTTTTTCTACCTTCTTACACAATTCATCTCATTCCACTCTGCAAGGAGGTATTACTCCAGGTAGATTGCAAAGTGGTTTAAACAATTTTTAGTAACTTCTTTTGTTTAACATTTTTATGGTTTTAGCAAGCAGAGAAGGAAAGGTATGTGCGAAATTTGCTTCCAGCTGAAAAATGAGGTTTAAAAATCAAGTTTATTTAAATATTAATGCAACGATCAGAAGGGTATTTTTGGCTGCTTGAAATAAAACTGAATTTTTTTTGTCAACAGCTAGTGACCTTGCTGGTCACTATAGTCAGACTGTTAGTAACTTGCTGGTCGAAGAGTTAGTGACTCTGAGCAAAAGGGCACCTTTTATATGAGGGGCTTTCTCCAAGGAGCGCAAGGAGGTGCACTTGAAGATATTGCTAGAAATTTTCAGAAAACAGAAGATTTTGCAACACAGATTTCATCAGGCAGATAAATGAGTCCTTAAGTCCTGTTCCCCTACTATACCTCAACATCCCAAACTTCTCCCAATCATTTCCCAACTTCTCCTTTACCATCCTAATCCCTGTCAAAATGTTTTGTGCTAAAACATTTGTTTTGTAAATAAACATATTTGTTATGTAAATAGCTGCTATGTAAATGCTTTTTTAATACTATCTCCACAAACATATGCACAGGATACAAGAAAAAAATCTGTCACTGCAGTGTGGTATACAAAAAAAGCTTATAATATCAAAAGTAGCCTTTGATTCACAAAAAAGGAAAGAGGACAGGAAATTTAATTACAACACAGCTCATGTTAACATGCTGTAAATTCAAAGCGTTAATTTAGGCTTCATGACTTGGAAAACTTTACAGTGCATGCATGAGGTTTCAGGGCCTTGGGCAGCCTGCCCATTTCTAACTGTTCTCTTTGGGGAAAACTGTATCAGTCCAATTGAAAATGAACACTGAACTGCTAGTTTTGTTTATATCCAGGAGATATCTGTGAGGTCTGAAGCATGGCTTAAGGAAGTACAGTGAACACAAAAACTGCTATGGGGTCAATTATTTGATATTTTCATTTATTGAAATAATGCAAAGGTGTCAAAGAAGAAAGAACAAAACTCAAGCTAGTTAACTGATCCCTAAAACATGGTCAGCATAATGATTCACAGTTTCACATAATAATTCAATAGCGCATGTAGATCAGTGAAAAGGAAACACTTGAGAATCAAGCTTTGGAGGTAGAGAGGAGAAGATTACCACAACACTTGTGCTGCAAACTGATGGTCCCTAAGTTGCAATAAGCAATGACTTATGGGAAGTCAGACTTCCTTCAGGGTCTTATAGAAATGAAACCCATTCCAGCAACAAAAGCAGAGTAAGAGAGAACAGCATTCAGAAGCCATTTTCTCCAAACACAGAGTTTAGTAATCAACTGCTCTCCCGGATGATTTATTACTGTCCATATATGTTGGAGTGGGCAGCAGGATAAAGACAGACAACATTTTACCAGTGGCTACAGCAGGTCCTTCATTCACAGCATGATATCAACCCCACAGCTTCCCATACATACACAGAAGCAAAGTGAATGCTGGATGAGTCTTCTGACTCCTTCCCCCTTCCCATGCTTCAGGCAAGTTTCTGTCTTTCTTAAAATATACTCTAAAGTGACACATATTCTTTTCATTTGTGTTCTATGCTCATCCTTCACCTAATTAAACAAAAAATGAAATTGCCAACATTTTAAGAACAGTTGCAAAATTGCTTCCAGAAACTGTGGTGGAGGAAGGCATGCTGCTAAATTATCATTTATGTTAGTTCAGGCACCACTCAATGTTTTTATCCTGTTCAAGCTATACCATGAAGAAAATGTACACACTGTACTCTCAGACTTCACCCCAAAATACAAAAAGGTATGTTTCTATTGAACGAAGCAAGAATGCTTTCCAACTACCCTCCACTGGTCTTACATCTGGTGTTACATCTGTCTTCACCCCCTGCAGTTTTTGCAGGAGTGCTTAACTGTAGACAAGGGAAAAATATTTCTAAAATATGGAGCTGTCTCCACATGAAAGCATGTCAGCTTATTAGTTCATTTGAATTCAACTTATAATAGTTGTTTATTAACAAAGCCTAGGCTATAACATATGTCCAACTTTTAAATACATGAACCCAAGTAGGTGAAAATGGATTTCTCAGCATCTTTGAGAGGAGGATAATGCATGGGCACATATTAGGAGAGTCTGCCACAAAAGCTCAGGGATCCATATACATTTCTGAAAGCCCCTAGGACAGTGGTTCTCAAACTGTGGGTCCATGGCCCACCAGTGGGTCACAACCCAATTTTTGGGAAACTGACAAGGTAGATTAGCCTAGGTGCATCAAGCATTAAACATCTGCTACTTGAGGGGAGCACTGATGCCCAATCACCAGTATAGCCACAGAGGCTTGAGTGGCTGGTAAAGTGAAACTTTTTGTATGTGTGTGGGTTCCAATGCTAAAAATTTGAAGAACCACTGCCCCAGTGGTGGACTTCTCCAGTCCTACATCACGGGATAAAGGTCCACGATGGATGCTACTGCTCCCCCTGCACACAAATCTGCCCTCCCCCCATTTACCTGGAGAGCACAGTGCCTTGTGAGACTCCAGGACACATTGGGGAAGCCTCCTGAAGGTTCCCTGACACTTTAAACTGTGCTTCCGGCAAACCAGAAGCACAATTTCAGCCTAAAGCTGTGCGAGGCTACACTCGCGCGTGGGAGGTGCTGCCTAGAGGGGAGGGCCTTTGCCACGGCCTGCCTGGAGGGGTGCCTGCCCTGCGGTGACCCTGCTGTGAGGGGTGCAGTAGTGCTGTGCGCCGGGTGCACTGCCTGTTGGCGTTCCTGCTCCCCCCGTGCTCGCCCACTGCTGCAGAGAAGGGGTGGCTGTGCTGTCTGAGGGCTTACTAGGTTCACTGCTGCTGCTGTCGCTACTGGAGGTCTGTGGGGGGCTGTGCCGGTTGAGGGGGGAACCCCGCCACCTGCCGCCTCCTCACCGCCGCAGCCGCTCTGCTGCCGCTTGGGGGGAGCAGCTACCGATGGGCGCTTCGCTGCCCCGGTGAACCTCCTGTAGAGCACAGCGTCGCTGGGGCCTGTGGAGTGCTCCACCGCTGGGCTGCCACTGGCCTGAGTCCCTCCTGCGGGGAAGGGGGGGAGGGCCCAGATGGCACCTGCCACATGGCTCTGGTGCTCCTGCTGGCTGGCTGGGAAGGCACTGCTGCTGCTGCTGGCGGTGTGGGTCCACTGCCGGCTGCGTGTGGGGAGGGGGTCGGAAGCTTCCCACGCTGCCTCAACCTGCCATTCCTGCCCGCTTGCAGTGAGGGGGAAGGCAGCGCTGAGCCCCACCAGCAGACAGGCTCTGGTTGCTGTGCAGAGCCTGGGAGGCAGGGGGGGAAGTTCTACCCCCCTGCTCCAAGGAAGAAGGCAGAAAGAAAAAAGAAAAAATAAAGGAAAAATACTGATGTTGTGCCAGAGCACAACAGAGGTCCATCCTCATTCCTAGAAGGTAGGAACTCGGGAGGGAACGCCCCCAAAGTGGGAGGAGTATCCGTTCAGTGAGGTTCCGATCCTACCTTGCAGGAGGAGGGGCATCCCAGCAGTAGGAATGCCAGTCCTTTCTTCCCAGAGAACCACCGTTTTTTTCCAACAATGGTCAGCCAGATGCCAACTGAAGCACCTCTTGAACAAATTCCACTGATGTTTACTCAGAAGTAAGTCCCACTATGTTCAATGGGGCTTACTCCCAGGAAAGCATGCATGGGCTGCAGTCCAGCTGTATGAAAGTTATAAAAGATTTTCTCTCGCACAATTCCTTGTTAATTTCAGTGGGGCAGGGACAAAACTTTCCTATGGATTGTTTCCAAAGTTAATCTGTTTCCCAAAAGGGAGATCAGTTATTTTGTTTCCAATTGCTGTTTGGTTTTCAAATCGAGCTGCTGTTAATACAGAATCAGCCATATGTTGTATGCCAGACAAGCACAATATAAAATATTCTGCTGAAATATGTAACCATGTTTTCTTTACAAATAGGGGTAGCATTGAAAAGGTTATTTGCTCTTTTAAGCTTCTTCACTATACTTTTCCTTGCTACTTCAAAACTAGCATTGTAACATACTAAAACGGGAGACAATATTTGAATAGTGGTGTTTGATCAGCTGGATAGTTTTACAGCACTATTATTCCACAGAATAATGGCACTTGCTCTCCAAACAACCTTAGAAGCAGACAGTTGTCTTTATTGAAACTTTGATATCATTTGCCAGCAAAGCTTGGGATTGTTGGAACAACCACTTATAGCAGTAACATCTAAGGCTTTTTGTGCCCTGAGGAACAAAAGGATCTGGTGCTATCTTGCAGGGACTAATCATAAAACAAGTCGGGACAATAGTCTGCCAGCCTCTCCACCTCACATGGGGGTGCACATCTCCTTCACATACACCTGCCTCACTACCACATAATTACATGGGGAGCAGTTCAGACAAACCAATCCCATGCAACTGTGTGGAACAGAACAGAACCATGCCTTCATTTCTTAAAAAGCAGTATATAGGTAAAACAAGTGCTGTGGGCCCTTAGAGGCCTGCCAAAGACTTTTGCCACACCATTCTGTGCTGCCATTTTGTGATGATTTGACACAACAAACATGTTTCAGGAAGAATTATGGGGGGGAAAGTGTGGTGAGCCGGAAATGGCCTACAGACTTTGTGCTGCCTATCCTGCATTAACACAGCAATCATAAGAACATAAGAACATAAGAACAGCCCCACTGGATCAGGCCATAGGCCCATCTAGTCCAGCTTCCTGTATCTCACAGCGGCCCACCAAATGCCCCAGGGAGCACACCAGATAACAAGAGACCTCATCCTGGTGCTCTCCCCTACATCTGGCATTCTGAATTAACCCATTCCTAAAATCAGGAGGTTGCGCATACACATCATGGCTTCTACCCCATAATGGATTTTTCCTCCAGAAACTCGTCCAATCCCCTTTTAAAGGCGTCTAGGCTAGACGCCAGCACCACATCCTGTGGCAAGGAGTTCCACAGACCGACCACACGCTGAGTAAAGAAATATTTTCTTTTGTCTGTCCTAACCCGCCCAACACTCAATTTTAGTGGATGTCCCCTGGTTCTGGTATTATGTGAGAGTGTAAAGAGCATCTCCCTATCCACTCTGTCCATCCCCTGCATAATTTTGTATGTCTCAATCATGTCCCCCCTCAAGCGTCTCTTTTCTAGGCTGAAGAGGCCCAAACGCTGTAGCCTTTCCTCATAAGGAAGGTGCCCCAGCCCCGTAATCATCTTAGTTGCTCGCTTTTGCACCTTTTCCATTTCCACTATGTCTTTTTTGAGATGCGGCGACCAGAATTGGACACAAAACTCCAGGTGTGGCCTTACCATAGATTTGTACAACGGCATTATAATACTAACCGTTTTGTTCTCAATACCCTTCCTAATGATCCCAAGCATAGAATTGGCCTTCTTCACTGCTGCCGCACATTGGGTCGACACTTTCATTGACCTGTCCACCACCACCCCAAGATCTCTCTCCTGATCTGTCACAGACAGCTCAGAACCCATCAGCCTATATCTAAAGTTTTGATTTTTTGCCCCAATGTGCATGACTTTACACTTACCGACATTGAAGCGCATCTGCCATTTTGCTGCCCATTCTGCCAGTCAGGAGAGATCCTTCTGGAGCTCCTCACAATCACTTCTGGTCTTTACCACTCGGAAAAGTTTGGTGTCATCTGCAAACTTAGCCACTTCACTGCTCAACCCTGTCTCCAGGTCATTTATGAAGAGGTTGAAAAGCACCGGTCCCAGGACAGATCCTTGGGGCACACCGCTTTTCACCTCTCTCCATTGTGAAAATTGCCCATTGACACCCACTCTCTGCTTCCTGGCCTCCAACCAGTTCTCAATCCACGAGAGGACCTGTCCTCTAATTCCCTGACTGTGGAGTTTTTTCAGTAGCCTTTGGTGAGGGACCGTGTCAAACGCCTTCTGAAAGTCCAGATATATAATGTCCACGGGTTCTCCCGCATCCACATGCCTGTTGACCTTTTCAAAGAATTCTATAAGGTTTGTGAGGCAAGACTTACCCTTACAGAAGCCATGCTGACTCTCCCTCAGCAAGGCCTGTTCGTCTATGTGTTTTGAGATCCTATCTTTGATGAGGCATTCCACCATCTTACCCGGTATAGATGTTAGGCTGACCGGCCTATAGTTTCCCGGGTCCCCCCTCTTTCCCTTTTTAAAAATAGGCGTGACATTTGCTATCCTCCAATCTTCTGGTACCGTGGCCGTTTTGAGGGACAAGTTGCATACCTTAGTCAAGAGATCTGCAACTTCATTCTTCAATTCCTTAATAACCCTTGGGTGTATGCCATCAGGGCCCGGTGACTTATTGATCTTTAATTTATCAATGAGGTCTGAAACATCTTCTCTTTTAACCTCTATCTGACTTAACTCCTCGGTTAGGAGGGGCCGTTCGGGCAGCGGTATCCGCCCGAGGTCTTCTGCCGTGAAGACAGATGCAAAGAACTCATTTAATTTCTCTGCCATCTCTAAGTCTCCTTTTATCTCCCCTTTCCCTCCCTCACCATCCAGAGGGCCAACCGCTTCTCTGGCGGGTTTCCTGCTTCTAACATATTTGAAGAAGCTTTTATTATTCCCCTTAATGTTGCTGGCCATGCGTTCCTCATAGTCTCGCTTGGCCTCCCCTATCACCTTCTTACATTTCTTTTGCCACAGTTTATGTTCCTTTTTATTCTCTTCATTAGGGCAAGACTTCCATTTACGGAAGGAAGCTTCCTTGCCCTTCACAGCCTCTCTAACTTGGCTGGTTAGCCATGCGGGCACTCTCCTGGATTTAGTGGAACCCTTCTTTCTTTGCGGTATACACCTCTGCTGGGCCTCTATTACTGTTGTTTTAAGCAGCCTCCATGCACTCTGGAGAGATTGGACTCTTTTTACCCTCCCTTTCAACCTCCTCCTAACCAGCCTCCTCATTTGAGGGAAGTCCGCCTGTCGGAAGTCAAGGGTTTTTGTTAGAGATTTGCCCGGTATTCTTCCCCCAACGTGCACGTCAAAACGGATCGCAGCATGATCACTGTTCCCCAATGGCTCAGTAACGTTTACATCTCTAACCAGGTCCTGCGTACCGCACAAAATTAAATCCAGAGTCACCTGTCCTCTGGTGGGCTCCGTGACTAGCTGATCTAAGCCACAGTCATTTAGCACATCAAGAAATCCGGTTTCCTTATCGTGACCAGAACACAAATTGACCCAGTCAATATGAGGATAATTGAAGTCCCCCATGATTACAACCCTGTCCTTCCTTGTCACCTCCCTGATCTGTTTCCTCATTTCAAGGTCCCCATCAGATTTCTGGTCTGGAGGACGATAGCACACCCCCAGTATTACATCGCTGCTCAAGCCTGGTAATTTAACCCACAGAGATTCTACGGTGGAGTCGGACCCACCTTCAATCTCTACTTTGCTGGATTCTATCCCTTCCTTAACATAAAGGGCCACCCCACCTCCAACACGCCCCTGCCTGTCCCTCCTGTAGAGTTTATAGCCCGGGATTGCGGTATCCCACTGATTCTCCGCATTCCACCAGGTTTCCGTTATGCCCACTATGTCAATGTTTTCCCTTGTTACCAGACATTCCAGTTCTCCCACCTTTGCTCGTAGACTTCGGGCATTCGCATAAAAGCATTTATACACGGAATGCCCCAGGATGGGCTGCTTATTCGCTCCTTTGTCCCCGCATCCTCTCATTGTGCCAAACTGTCTATCACATCCCATCTCCCTACCTTTCCCAATTTCTTCTCCTACCCTGCCTTTGTCTTGTTGTTCTCTAACCTCCCCATCCTCATCCCATAGGGATGAGGAGTCCCGAACCGGATGCCCCTCGGCTCCTGTCGGCCTTCCCCCAGGGATCAGTTTAAAAGCTGCTCTGCCACCTTTTTAATGTTATGCGCATTAATCCTAGTCACAGCTTGGTTAAACATGCTTGGTTAAAATAAAAATTGCAGGAAGCTATGTTGATCCATAGAAAACACACCCAAACCAAAATTTAGTAATACCTTTATCAGGACCAGCCAAAATGACACTGGGCCTAATCCTATCCAACTTTCCAGTGCTGATGCTGCCACACTGCAGCCCTGAGGCAAGGGAACAAATGGTACCTTACCTTGCAGAGGCCTCTGCCCCTCCCATCATAGAATGCAGCTCCAATCATTGGTACAGCTGCATTGGCCCAGGTAAATTGGACAGGATTGGGCCCCAAATCCTTTGCTAGATGAGATGGAGTGCTTAAAAGCACATTGCCAGGGTTCTGTCATTTGCGTTGTTCCTGATAAGGGTATTGCCATTTTTTTTTTTTTTTAGGTATTTTAAATTTTCAGCTTGCAAGTTTTTACTTCTTATAAATTATAAAAAATAAAAAGCTAAATTTCACATTTGTAAAATAGTAATTCCTGATAAAAAGATTTACATGGGTTTTGCTGTTTCACTGTAACTGTTCTGGAATTTAAGAAAAGAAAAACTAATCCATGGACTATCACATTAAAATTTAATAACAACTCAGCAGGAAAAGCCAAATGTTTCAATTAAGAGCATGGTCACACACAGTCATTTCTCACTGCAAGACTTTGATCTAGTATAGGTCACCACAGGAGTGGTAGTATGACTAATCTTGCGCCTGTTAAATAATCTGAAGTTAAGCTACAGAATAGTTAAGATTACTTTAGAAAATAGTCAGTAGCAAAAACAAAACACATACCAAAAGGTACATGGATTGTGACCAAGCAAGCAGTGGTTTACTTCATTAAAGCCTAAGGGACTAATATCATTAAAAGTAAATGAGACGCTGAACACATACACTTCAGAAGAAGTAATAAAAATTACTTAGAGAGTACATAGATACCAGGTCAAAACCTAGTAAAAGATAAAGGGCACAATCCTAACCCACTTTCCAGCACTGAGGTAAGAGTGACACAGCTCCAAGGGAAGGGAACAAATGTTCCCTTACCTTGAGGAGGCCTTCATGACTGCCCCCCAACTGCAGGATGCAGCACATATGCCATTGGCACAGCTATGTCGGAGCTGGAAAGTGGGTTAGGATTTGGGCCAAAATGTGAACATTTCACAGCAGCACGTGGTCATTCAGATTTGTATGGCTGAACAACTACATAATACATACGGTGTTTTGTTCTGCTAGAAATCAGATACAGAGGCTGTGAGGGTTGTGGTAAACGCTAGGATTTGAACGAGCTGTACTGAAAATGCTACCAGGCGCAACTCCACAGAAACAAACTAGGGTGGATTTTGGGAACACCAGAATTCTGAACTAAAACTGAAACTGCTTGCGCTGAAACTGCTGCATCCCTACAGTTCCATTCCTCAACCTGTAATTTTGTAAACAAACTGATTCACACAAGATGGCATTCTCTTTCCAACAGGTCAGTGCACCTGTAAAGTCTACAATGAACATAACAGCCGGATTAGCAAAACACTTTTGTATATAGTGTTAAAAACAAGGACATAAGATCTGCTACATTACAAAAAAAAACAAAAAAAAAACCAAAAACCTATTTTCAGCGCAATCCTATCTTGCACTGGAACAGCCAGGCCAGGAGGCCTGCACTGTATCCAGTGCAAGATAGGGCTCCAAAGTGGCTCAGCTAAAGGTAAGAGGAAACTCTTCCAATTACCCCCGGGTAAGCCACTGCAGCCCTTATGGGTCTCGACTTACGCCACCTCCTGAGGTAGCAAAAGTCTGAGGAGAGTGGTTTGAAGCTGCTCCGTGCTGCTCGGGAACAGGGATTGGAATTCCTCATAACAGCCGGATTCCAGCCCCACCTCCCGCTCCCCGCCTGCGTGCCCACCCCTGGGACCACCTTCCTCCCTCCTTCCCCCTGTACTGGAATGTCTCCCTCCCACCTCCTTCCTGACCACCCCAGAACCTTGCACTGGTGGAGCTCAGCTGACAAAAGGCTCACTCTTCAAGCCGCCATGGAGGCTGGATGCAGCCTCCGTGCACTGGCGCAGCTTGCTCCCAAGGAGGCGCAAACGTGCTTTTGGAACTTGCGCCAGCCGAATGCGAGGTTAGGATCACGCCCTTTATCTTATATATTTATACAAATGGTGCCACACAGAAGTACGCTAAAAACTTTAATTCAGATCTTGATCCTGGATAGTCATGAAAGTGAAGATTATGTATGCATGAGATATTCAGGGGTCAGACTAATGGGAACAACTGAAGACTTATTTGCTGTGATCCAGAGGACTGTATGTACAGCCAGGTTCCATTGTTGGTGAAGGCAAAGAACCCAGACAGCAAGCTCTCCATAACACAAAATTGAAGGCTACACTTCAGTTGTTTGTTGGATCATGGTCATAGCCATTTATTAAACAGTGGGCCCACCCTATCCACAGGTTCACATTCACGGATTTGACCAACTGCAGATTAAAGAAATACCGTATTTGGGGGGGGGGGGGGAATTCCTACAACTCCACCGGCTTCGCTTTCCCTTTACAGAGTTGGAAGAATTTTTTCCCCCAAATACAGTATTTTTTTATCCCCGGGTTGGTGCCCTGACGAGTCTCACCAGTTTCCTGAAAGGGCTACACTATGACAGTCTTGAGGAAAACCTCATCATTTTAAAATGACAAACTCAAAATCAAAGAATGTAAGATCAAGAAGAAATGACAAAACATTACAGGATTTTGATTCCTTGCTAAATACCGCATAAGAAAGGTTATGCAAAGGCTACTTTTCTTCTACCTTTGTGACAGTAACAAAGTATACAGGATACATCATCAAGGGCTAATAGCAACTTTGGTGTATGGAGTGAAAGTCTAGATTGGGGAAATAGCATGGGGAAAAGAGATTTTCCTCATCCCATGCTGGTTAAAATCAGAGTCCTCGTGGCTGCTTTAAAAGCAAAAACAAATGTTGAAAAATCCAGTCACTGATCCCTCACATTGTGTGCAGCTTGAGCCTTAGACTCCACTTATTTGGAACCATAATAAAGAATTCTGTGAAACGATTTTTAGTAGCCTAGGTTGTAGCTTGATTTTGCTATTTCCAGGGGTCCCTGCTGTTGTTCTAGCTCCTGACCTTTCAGTTTGAAATCATTTAACTCCAATGACTTCCTCTGCTGCTAGGGGGTTCATATAGCTGAAGGAGTAGCAGGGAATTGTATTCAGATTATATGCATATTAGTCTGTAAGGAGCAAGGGACTATACAGGCTCTCTTTTGGATTGCCTTCTTTTTATAGGCTAATTTTTTCTCATTCCTATTGAGAAAGCTTTGCAGCTCTTACAAAGCACCACTCATGCCTGACAAAAGTATACTTTTGCTGCCAAAATCAAGGGCAGTGTCTCTTTTTGCATGTGGTTGCATCTGCCACCTTTAATTAAGAAGCCATGTGAGTCATTCCTCTGAAGAAACTCAACACATTGTAGTGCCACTGCAACTCTTTAAAAAGGATTTTGAAAGCTAAAAAGCAAGTTTTCTGATCCCACCAGAGATTGCACTGTATTTACATACAGGAAGAAGGGGGGGGAAAAAACATGGAGAGCACATAATGGGTTATATAAAATAGATAAAACTTGCACATTTCCATCCTCTTTTATATTGAGTACACATAACCAGGGTGACCAGATACAATGGAGGACAGAGTGCCTGTACCTTTAACCATTGTATAGAAGAGGAAATTTTGGCAGATGCAGCTCAACATGGAAGGGATTATGAAGCTTCACCTGCCAATATTACGGTACCTCTTCTACACAATGGTTAAAGGTATAAGGACTCTGTCCTCCATTGTATCTATCTGGTTACCCTGCACATAACATATGTTTGTACTACACTATATCTGTATAACCATATGGACTCATTTAGCAAATCTAGTCCCCGCTATTCAAATGTGCTTGCAGTATCTGTTCATGTTGGTCCAAAACTTGCAAAGAATCAGGGGGACTACAGTCTGCATAGATTCTTTTGGAGCTCAATTGGTGCCAGATAAAAGTAGAATAATTGTCCTGAGCAAACATTTGCTGAAGAGAATTTATAGGGTTGCAGAGAGGAAGCAAAACACATGACAGAATCAAGACCAGAACCAGAGTGGGTATGCTAAGAGCCAGAAATTGGACAGTAGGGATGTTGTTCCAGAATCAAGAGCACATGTGAGCTCTTTATTGCTGTATGAGTCTACTTGTTGCCACTAGTGAGTTAATTCAAAAAGAAAGCACCAGGATACCAGCTAGTATTTATCAATATCCAATATTAGCTTTAATTCTTTGTTAGAGGACTCTGGAGAAAGAACATGTTAGAGTTCTGAGTCCTTGTGTCTTAATCCACACTAGAACCTATAAGCTACTTTTGGCCCAATCCTATCTTGATTAGCAACAGCGGAATTCACATTCAACTGACACAAATGCAGCTGTGTTGCTGTAAATGGCAAACCACTGTTGGTAGCTTTGGAGCTGCCACTGCGAAGAACTGGCAGGTCCATGGGCTCCCTGCTAGGGAGATGCCCACACTGTCCCAGATAATGTAGTGGTGGGTACTGGTCATGTGTGACTTGGGGGAGGGAGGTGGAAGTCAGGGGTTGGGAAGTGGGCTGGATCAGTGGTAGATTGCCCCTGGGGTGAAACAAGGCATGTGACCTGGGTGCCAATAGGAGGGGGTGCCGAGCACGTGCTCCAAATGCTTCTCCAGTCAGAAAGTAATGGGAGCACATGTGATCTCACAGGAGCCAGTTGTGTGAGATAACACCAAATTATTTGGAAAAAAAATGTTACATCGATAGACAATGAATTGCTAATTATCTTCCTAATCATAATCCATGTATATTATAGAGAAAAGGCATAGTATGGATTGCCCCCCTCACACACACATTTATATTATGATGTACTCCATGTACTAAATATTTATCACATTAAGATAAACACCAGGTCCCATTTGGTACTTTCCTATGGATAATACTTACTACTCCCCACCAAAGAGCATCTGCGTAGCTGCTAAAATCATGTTCTCCATCAGGATTCACAGCATCTTTTTCAGCCAAGTACACAAAATAAGATGAAAAAATCAGGCCTAGAAACCCAATGTACAGTGTGGTTATCAATTCCTAAAAGAATAAAAACAAATTAACAGTAAATTAGTAGCATACAGAACACTGCTGTGGCCAGAAGCTATTTTACAAAATTAATAATAGATTCTTAAGTCAGATACATAGTGGATTCTCTATTCTGCCCAATTACACATCTTATGGCCCAGTCCTATCCCTTGCTGGCATGCCTGATGTAGAGCGGTTTGTACAGCATCCACTGCATCCTGCATGCCAACTGGGGACCAGGTTAGCCATGAGAAGTAAGGGAAAAAAAACTTTATTTACCTTCTTGGGCTCTGCATGGTCCCGGCGGGGACTCCTCTGTAGCTGGTATAGCTCTGAGGAGCCTGCTGGGAGCATGTTCAGCCTGGGATGGGGGTTCTGGATACAGTGGACACGAGGGCCACTGAGATCTGCCCCATCCTGCCCTTGATCTTCCCTGATGCCTCAATGCCCAGCCCTCCACTGGCAGAATCTTGCTGGCAGCCACTCTATACTGCACTCCTGGCAGCACATGGCCTTCTGGCCCTGCAGAGCACTATATAGATGGGTGGACCAGCTGCCTTGAAGGCAGACCTTGTGATACTCTGAGAACCTACAATATGCAGGATGGGTTTGGGTCATATGTGAGCTACGTGCTTTTGAGCTACGTGCTTTCACGGTTTTGGCCATAGGTGAGCTAAGCGCTTTAGGCTGCAATCCTATACAAACTTTCCTGGGAGTAAGTCTTATTAAGTGCAATTACACTTATTTCTGAGTAGTCACACACAGGATTGTGCTCAGGTCTTTGAATGTCACATACTTGGATTCTTTACTGTCACCATTTCAGTGCAAAGTTTTTAAAAGACTATTTGCTCACATTAGTCTTAGCATCTGTACTGGATTAAGGATAACTGTAAATCATTTAACTTCAGTATCTGATGAAAAGAATTCTTGTAAGCCACTCACAAAAAATATTCAGTCATGGATGGTAAGGAGCTATAATGCTGCCAAGCTATGGATGAAGAAATTATATACTAATACTTTGAAAACAATCCATTAAATTTCAGTGTTGCTTATTTAGACTGATTGTGTAATCTACCATAACAATAGGTGAGAGGAGAAGTTAGAATCAAGACAAGTAATAGTGGAACTGAAACTAATTATGCCGAAGAAAGGCCTAATACAATTTTTTTACAGATTCATATTTTTTCATATTAATGTCAAAATTACTAGGGTTTCATCGATAAGAACTTACAGCAAAATCCTAAGCATGTCTACTCAGAAGTAAGTCTCCTTGAGTTCAATGGGACTTACTCCCAGGTAAGTACATATAGGATACTCTCTCACTTGAGAATAAGCCCATTGAATTCAGTGAGATTTACATCTGAGCTGACATGCACAGATGTTTCTTTGACTTCTTCCTCTTAGTTTTACATACCTGTCGATGTATGAAAACTACTGATCCCAACAATCTCCATGTACCTCCCTGTCTATCTACATGAAGCATTCGCAGAATCTGCAGAAACCGGATGCCCCTGCAATACAGGTCAGCAAACAAAACAAAACAAAAAAGACATGAAAAGTCTGAGAATATAAAACTGAACATAGAAGAGCAACTAAGAAAAAAGAGGCAGGAAAAATACAGTTTGACAGGACAAAAGAAAAGAATGTTTAATTATAATTAAACATTTTACCTGATAGCAGAAGTTGCAAAAACTTGACCTTTAGAACCCACACAAAGCACGATCATTGAGGCAACAACTACAATCAGATCTGGAAGAAGAAATACGTTGTGGGTTAGGAAGTTTGTGCAATCTGAAAGCATTTATCATATTTCCTTACTGCAAAGTTCATCACAAGTGTGTGTGTCCCACTGATCTCCTTTATGCATGCAGGATGACATTGATACAATTTTTAAAAATCTAAATGAGATATATTAATTTCTTTCAATATCTAGAGGTAGAACTGAATCTTACATGTGCCAATGCATGCAATAAAATAAAATGACACTTCTAATAGGGATACTAACTTAAAAGGGTGTAATTTGCACCACAGAACTGGAGTGTTTAAGCTTCCTCTTCTGCAGCTTTTCCCCTGCAAACCCCCCTCCCCCCGTGCCAGCTCTTCTCCGTACACACTCTGGGCTCATCTCTATGAAGTAAACAAGTCTACGGATGTCTAGGGGTAGAAGTCACAAGTAGAAAGTAAAGGGTGAGGAGAAGGTTAAGCATACCCAGCTCACACCTATAAACCACTTCCATCTGGCCTCACTGCTACATTAGAAGTGGAAGTCTGGGTTTTATTCCACATATTTTGCTTGTAATATGTGGCTCTATCACATATTTCAAAAAACAAAGTATACGTAGTAGTTTATAGATAATGCCTTATTATTCACTGGGGTTCCATTACAGAACTTCCAGTGAATTTAAAAAAATCATTAGATACCAAATCAGTGGTAAAATAGCTTTAAAGACCCACTTCCAGGTTTCTTGGTCCTCCATTGTCTATACAGCATCTATACAAATGCATTATGGGGTAACAATGGAACAGCAGGAAACCTGGAAGTGGGTCTTTAAAGCTATCTTTAACCCCCCCCCCCCATAAGCTTAGAAATAGTGTGGATTAATAGTACAAAGGTAGGAAATTGGATTTTGGTGCCTTTTTCCCCTTGTTACAAGGCATTTAAAAGTGGACCTCAGTATCAGCAGTGAGTCAAATCAGTGAATATTAAGGTTCCCGGTGTACTGAAGAAAAAAATGTTTTTGGCAATGAAAATGTTTTTGGCAGAAAATGTTTTTGGCAATGTCCAATGTTTTTGGACATGCAAAGAGTGTATGTCATTTATCCCTACAAACATGTCAGCAGGAGAATTTAAAGGAGGATGAATGAGCTGCAAGGCCTGCCACCATCCCAGGATAAGTCTTTCATTTTTTTTTTTTTTTTAAGTAAGGGCAAAAGTAGATAGGCATGCAGGAGCTGTACTGGATCTCTTGACATTTCCAATTGGGGACAATGACGATGACAGAACTAAAGCCCTAGCCCTAAAGAACTAAAGCCCCCATGTCATGTTCGAAGAAGAAAAAGGTCTGAAATAATGGATGGCTATTAGAACACTGATCTAAGATAATTACTTCTGCTGAAATTTTTCTAATTAAAGATACTGTAAAACAGATCTACCTGAAAGTATGAAGCATTCATAGGAGAACTCCTTGCTTCCAAGCCTTCCTTATTCCTAGCTACACAGATAAGGGTCTCAAGATGGATATGCAGTTATAGTATAGACAACTTTGTCCTAGTCTGACTGGGAGCTTAAGCCTAACAGCCTGGACTGAAATTCATCCTGATCCAAAACTACCCCCTAAACATACACAAAATATATTTAACCCCTGCTAATTGGGTAAGAGGCACTTTTTCAAGTGGGTGCTCCTTTATTTAGCAGGGGGAGAGTAACTTGCCCTCCTCACCCCAGCAGTGTCTGTTCTAGTGGCTGTCTGCTGGTATTCTTTTGCATCTTTTTAGATTGTGAGCCCTTTTGGGACAGGGAGCCATTTAGTTACTTGATTTTTCTCTGTAAACTGCTTTGTGAACTTTTAGTTGAAAAGCGGTATATAAATACTGTTAATAATAATAATAATAATAATAATAATACATCAACATGATGCTTCTGTAAGGCCACTACTCACATGATATCTACTCACAGAACAACTTGACATTAGCTCTGCTTAGATAATGCAAAATAATAAGATCCTCTTACTTGAACTTAATAGAGGCTATTACAGAAATTCTTGTTGCATAATGACAACCATTCAAAACTATGTGTACTCACCAATGATTGAAATGGGCTTCCTAGCAAAACGAAGTCTTCCCCATAAGCCAACATATTTACTGCGACATCCTGAAGACCACAATCGAACCACATATTCCGTTCCAAAGAACAACACCAATATAATTTCCTAAAGAAAACAGATACAGAGCCAGATTAATGGTTTTCAGATGACATTAGGAGAAAATGAAACATGAAATCTGTGAGACAGAAAATGTACTATATAGTTCTACAGAAAGGGAAAATTCGGAGAGTAACATAAAGTTTAAGAATTATTATAGCTAGAGATATTTGTTTCTGGTATGATAGGATTCAATCCTAAGCTTACCAAACACAATAGGCTTTCTTCTGAGTAAAATAAATAACACTGTTTTCGAACACCTTTAATTATAGTGAAATTGAACTATCTGCAAGTGATAAAAATAACACATTTGCTATACCCTGATATTACTCAAGCTTACTGAACATATCACCAAAGTCAATGGTACTTTTTAGTAAGTAGGCTTATTTGCAACTATAGCCTCAAACCACTTAAACAGGGCCAGTGCTGAGCTGGGTGTTGCAAACATGCTGTAAGGCACATCCAGGACACTCTGGGGCAGCACGTTTGTGTCTCCTCGAGGGGAAGCCAGGTCAGCGCTCCGAGAAGCGCCGGCCTGCACAAGCTGACATAAGCCTCTGCACCGGATTCCCCTTGTGTCAGCCTGCCTGCGCCGAAACAAGCAGAAAAAGTAGGCGTGGGGGAGGCCGGGAGGAGGAGGGAGGGAGGTGTTCCTGGGCGGGAGGAGGGTAGGCGATGGGTGTCCCTGGGGGTGGACGGGGAGCAGGAGGCGGGGCTGGGATTCGGCAGTTATGCTGGCAGTTATGCCAGTTCCCAACCCCCCTTCCCGGGGAGAACAGAGCAGCTTCAAGCCGCTCCGCTCTCCTCAGACTTGTGCCACCTCCAGAGGTGGCGCAAGTCCGAGGAGACCGATTGTGGCCAGCAGCTCTTACCCAGGGGTAAGGGGAAAAGTTTCCCTTTACCTCTGGCTGAACAGCTCCTGGTCACAATCCTGCACTGGATACAGCGCAAGCCTCCTGGCTTGCCTGTTCCAGCGCAGGTTAGGATTGCGCCCTAAGTATGGTCCTTATACCAGAAAGGTATCTGAACCTTAGTATACAATCTGTGAACAGCAGAAAACTATTATTTTATATCTTGGTTTATAGAGAAAGTGCAAGTTTAGTTTACTACAATGGATGACAAAGAGAATACTCTAAGAGTTTTGCACATAACAGAACAGTTCTTTTTGCCTTTATTAAATTCAGTTTATTCAGCATATTTATTTGAAAAATTAATTAAAATGTGATGTGTCTAAATAGCTTTGTTAGTGATTGTTATATTAAAAATATTAAGTCGCACTTTTTCTGTTTCTAGTAACGCTTGAATATCCTATAGTTTTTCTGTATCATTTTAATAATCTCTATATGAATTTAAAAAAAAACAACCCTCCACCTTGTCATTCCCCCCAAACCATGGTTGAAGATGGCTAATAAGCAAGCACAAGAAGCTAGCTGGGTCACTTTTAAAAATTCAGCAGTAGTCATAAGAGACTCATGCTATATATGAGCTGAAAAACATCTATTTTCATCCTACAGACAGAGTGATTAACCAAAAGCAAAGTGTGAGAAGAAGAGGAAGGGGGGTGTTGTGTTTTGGTGTTTTTTGTTTTGTGTCTCTTTACATTGAACAAAAACTTCATGCATGCAAATTAGAGTTTAATTTTGTAAGAGGAGTAGGAAAATAGAAAGAAACAAAAGGCTAAGTTGTGGTGCTTTCTGATTTGCAATGAGCTAGGGGGGAGTTTGTGTGAGTGAAATTTGCATGAGAGTTGTGTGTTTTTAAAGACCCTCCATGGTTCATTGGATAACAAGAACACTGACAAATATGCAAATGTGGGCTGCCCTAAAGACAACAAAACAGACATGTAGTCAATGGTTACTGTCACCCAGTTCTTTGCATGACATGCAGACAAGCTCAGAGAACATTGATTGTTCTATAGACTCCTGCAACTGGAGAGAACGACCAGTGGGCTTACACCAAGACACATTTTTCACTCCTGACGTTTTGATAAAGGCTTATTGACCTAAATGAGACCCATGTTATTCAGGAAACATCAGGGGTTAAAGTGCACAAGCTGTTCTTCATGGTCATACACAAAAATGCCAGGTATCCATTAGCAACTGGCAAATTCCCCCTCCCCTGCCCGTGGCTGGGTGACAGACAAAAGTGTTTTTAATATCTTGCCTTGTATAAGCCCAATAAGTAATCTAGTGGGGGAGGAGGAGACTGATTGATTTTTGTCATTACATTTAGACACAGCTGCCAGAGAAGTTGCAGACATGCAAAAGGATATGCTATTTACATTTAAAATAAGTTGGGACAGTCATTAGAAAGGCAAACAAACAAGTCCTCATGAACTACTTCAATATACCCTATATACCATTCCTTAGCAAGCTGAAGTTTCAGCCATGTAGACCTGAATGTATTTACAGAGGCAGTTAGAATACATTTTCATTTCAACTCTTGTGATGAGGAAGAAATCAGGATCAACAGCTTAGAATTTAGTGACATCATTGGGCATGAGATAGGCACTAAACACCACTGATCCTGGAGACTTTGTTGAATTACTTAAAATAAAACTAATTTCTGCCAGATTGCATACTGCATCCATTTATGTGTATGTCCTCTGATTGGGTTAACTAGAGCAGTTCAGCTGCGTCCTCATATGGTACTGGACTAGACTGAATATGTTAAAATACAAAAAAACTCAATGTTATATAGTAAAATAAGAGCTGCAAGCAAAAAGGAAACAGAAAATGTGAATGGAAAAGTTAGCATAGGGAGAAGTCACAAAGGATAATAATAGAGGATAACTGCTTACACATCACACAGTGTTGTTGGCAACCTTCAGTCTCGAAAGACTATGGTATTGCGCTCTGGATGGTGGTTCTGGCACAGCGTCTAGTGTGGCTGAAAAGGCCGATTCGGGAGTGACAATCCCTTCCACACTGGGAGCAAGTGTAGTGTGTCCCTGGTCTGTCTCCCTGGCTGTGGGCCTTCCTTCTTTGCCTCTTTGCCTCGGTCTGTTGGCCAAGTGTTTCTTCAAACTGGGAAAGGCCATGCTGCACAGCCTGCCTCCAAGTGGGCCATCGCACACATCACACAGGACAACTATAAAAATAGGCCTTTGGTGTCCTTTCCATATATTTTTATTACAAAATCACAAGACTATATATCAGGAGTGGCCTAATATATGCAAAAGGCCAAGTGGTGAGGGCGGAACAGGGGGAGGTGGTAGGTATGGAACCCAGAGTAGGTGACTTGGACCCAGTACTACTGCCTTCCTAGCCTCCCAACACGTCCCTTTTCACGTCTCGGAACTGTGCTAACTCAAGAGCTGGTGCAGGTTTGAGGAGACCAGTTGGTGACTGGGAGGCTTACGGGGAGGTAAGAGAAAATATTTGTGCATGGTATGGAAATATATAGGATTGGGCTTGAGCTACAGCTCAAAAAGCAGCAAGAGACTTATCTCATACCATGCAAGAAATGGGTTTACAAGCACTAACTAAAACATACCAACAGGGCTTATCTAATAATACATAAAAAGCAACAGCAGTATGACAGCTGGATAGGAGACTGTATGAATGCCTGTATCGCACTTACTCTTTATTTCCTAAGGTAAATACACAACCTGCCAAATACCATGGTATCTCTACTAATCTGTGTTTATTACACATTAGAATAAGCAGCCCAAGGCATCAACACTCCTGGGCTCACCTTGAAAACTGTACCTATAGGGCTTTTATTTCTGTCTTTGGCTAGGAATTAAAACCAAATCCCAAATAAGAGGGTTTGGGTCACCCTACTGATGAGTGCTGGGCTAATGTGTTTTCCTTTGGAGACATTTTGCCTGCTAGGATAAACTCATAGTGCACCTGCGGTCTCACAAATTTCACATGCAGTCATTACTGGCAAAGGCCTGTACAGTCATATTTTTAAATGTTTTAGTAGGATAGCCAACATTCAGTTGGAATTTGCACACAAAGTATACTGAGCCTTCTGTTTTGATATATTGGTCAGTTTTGTGTGGAGCAATTTTTTTAAGAAGTATTTATCACATGGAAAGAAGCGTCAAAATCTTAATACCTACCAAAATCACGGAACCATGCACAATTTAAATGCAAGCTTTCCTGAAGTCTGGAAAGAATCCATCACTGGGCTGATGTCACCTTACAGACTCAATACTTAGTTCTGAGCTAATAAAGCAACTAAAAATAACTTACTATTTGCAGTATCTGCCTCCCGGGGGGGGGGGGTGCAGGGAGCCTGTGGATGTCTGCTGGGCTCCCCAAATCACATTATATCTAAAAATAGTGATAGCAACCCACTTCGAGTTTCACATTTACTCTTCCCAAAGATTTAGGAGGTTACCAACTTCCAAGGAAAAGTTTGGGAACTACTGTTTTTCATTATTCTAATTCTGTCTTTGGCACCAAGGCCGTCGACTTGTGATCTATTCTGCCCCCCACACTGTTGGGGGGCATCAAACTGTTGGGGGGGGGGCGTCATCTGGGCATCTGGAGTTGTGTGCCATCAAAACACGGATGAAACCCAGCTCTCTCTAACACACACACACACACACACACACACACACACACACACACACAGAGAGAGAGAGAGAGAGAGAGAGAGAGAGAGAGAGAGAGAGAGAGAGGAGTTCTAGAGTGCTGCCTGGAAGTGATTGGGGTCTGGCTGAGGGCTAATAAACCGAAATTAAAGCAGGACCAAACAGGGGTCCTGATCTGGAAGGCTGCAATTTACAACTTGCTCTGGAAGGGCTAGCACTTCTCTGAAAGTGTATGTTTGCAGACTGGGAGTCCTCCAGGGCAGAGAAAAAAATTCCTTTCTGGAACCCCTGAAGAATTGCTGACAGTCACTATCAGTCCTGAGCCAGGTGGACCAAGAGCCTGACTCAGTACAAGACAGATTCTCATGCTGCTGTATTGCCTAATGCCATCTTTCATGTCCTTTCTCCCAGTTTTCTACAAAAAGTTGACTCTTCACATCTTTTCTACCACTCCAGCCAGTCAGTTCTGCATGCTTCATAAAACCATACTCTTGTCCTGTCTGATATTAAATTAATAAAATTTATTAAATTTTATTCCTTTCATTCATACACAAACACAGATAGTAATGGAGATTTCTTGTCTTTTAAACATTTTATTTTTCAAAGACCTTCACAAGTACTGAATACTTGGGGAAACAATAGACTGGGTGGTCAGAAGTCTGCATTGTCTGTAAACAGACATTGAAACAGCAAGAAGAGGTTTCCATGCATAGTCAAAAGAATGTGATATTACACTAAGGACACAATCCTAACTGTAAAGCACATTCACGCCACCCTGGAGGCAGGCTGGTGCAAGGGACATGCGCCAGCTGAACTGAGCCATCGTGGGCCCCGGGGATGATGAGTTTGCATTGGCTGATCTCAGCCGACGCAGGGGTCTGGGAGGGTGTGGGGTGGGCAGGGAGGAGGTGGTGAGGAGGCGTTTTGGGGCAGGGGGAGGGTGGCAGTGGGCGGGAGGCGGGACCAGGATCCGGCTGTTATGCTGGATCCTAACCCTGTTCCCAAGCACCCTGGACCAGGCCCGGGCTGCTCGGATTTGTGCTACCTCTGGAGAACATAAGAACAGCCCCACTGGATCAGGCCAAAGGCCCATCTAGTCCAGCTTCCTGTATCTCACAGCAGCCCACCAAATGCCCCAGGGAGCACACCAGATAACAAGAGACCTCATCCTGGTGCCCTCCCTTGCATCTGGCATTCTGACATAGCCCATTTCTGAAATCAGGAGGTTGCACATACACATCATGGCTTGTACCCCGTAATGGATATTTCCTCCAGAAACTTGTCCAATCCCCTTTTAAAGGTGTCCAGGCCAGTCGCCATCACCACATCCTGTGGCAAAGAGTTCCACAGACCAACCACATGCTGAGTAAAGAAATATTTTTTTTTGTCTGTTCTAACTCTCCCAACACTCAATTTTAGTGGATGTCCCCTGGTTCTGGTGTTATGTGAGAGTGTAAAGAGCATCTCCCTATCCACTCTGTCCATCCCCTGCATAATTTTGTATGTCTCAATCATGTCCCCCTTCAGGCGTCTCTTTTCTAGGCTGGAGGTGGCACAGATCTGAGTAGCCCCATTGGGGTTGCAGTGGATCTCCCTGGGATAAGGGGAAGTGATTCCTCTTGCCCCGGGTTGAGCCACTAAGCATCCAAAACTTGCACTGGATACAGTGTAGGTCAACTGGCCTGCCTGTTTCCAGCACAAGTTAGGATTGCACTGCACAGAAGTTATAGGATGTATATGCAAATACAGCAAAGCTCATCAGAGGCAATGGCAAGTTTAAGTGATCAAGTTCTAAAGACAGGTACCCCACTTAAATGACTTTTCTGAAGAACATGCACTCAAGTCATTCCTCAACAGTCTGAAGCTGGTGTGTATGAAACTCATCATAGGGAAGGTGGTGTCTAAGAAAGTGGATTCTGTTGGTCCAAACTGCAGGGAAGTGTCCACTCATGAGCTATATAAGCTTCTCTCCATCTTAGGCTACAATCCTAACCACACTTTCCTGGGAGTAAGTCCCACTGAACACAATAGGACTTACTTCTGAGTAGACCTGGTTAGGATTGTGCCCTTAGTCTTGTATTTTATATCAAGATACTTGATTGACATTGTTCAATCAGTTGGTTTTCACTCACATACAATGTGGCGAAATAACCTGAACACAAATCAGTGGATGTGATAATGGTTTGATAGTGGAATATGAGGACAATCACAGTGGTGAATAGGTTAAATGGAACTGTTTTTCCTCAAAGAAGTTTTATCATTTATCAAGTTAGAAGTAGCTGTATTATGCATAATTGTCAGCTGCTTGAGAGAATTTGTCCTCAAGGGGAGATAACTGATGCTTTTAATTAATAATGCAATGTTTCTGGTTTATCGTGGTTATTTCTTGGAATTTTATAACTAACTACTGACCAACCAGGACACTTGGAAATCCAAGTCTGAAGTTGTTCCCATGAACTTTGGCTGATTTTGGACAGTCTAATCAGCTACCATTACCAAGTAGGAACACATTCAAGTGCATCTGAAGGAGCAGGCCCGCAGCTTGGGGGTCCACGTGGACTCACAGCTGCTCCTGGATTCCCAGGTGGCAGCTGTGGCTAGGGGGGCCTTTGCTCAGCTTCGGCTGGTGCGCCAGCTGCAGCCGTACTTGGATCGTGCAGAACTGGCCACGGTGATCCATGCCACGGTGACATCAAGGTTAGATTATTGTAATGCGCTCTATGTGGGGCTGCCCTTGAAGACAGTTCGGAAACTGTAACTAGTGCAGAATGTGGTGGCCTGTGTAGTTACTGGAGGTAGGCGGTTTGACTCTGTCAGTCCGCTTCTCCAGCGGCTGCATTGGCTGCCCATTCGTTTCCAGGCCCAATTCAAGGTGCTGGTTTTGACCTTTAAAGCCCTATACAGCTCTGGGCCAGGGTATCTTAGAGATCACCTACTCCCGTACAATCCAGCTTGTCGTCTTAGGTCATCAGAGAAGGCCTTTTTACAAGTGCTGCCGCCTAGGGAGGTGCGTGGGGCGGCGGCAAGAAATAGGGCCTTCTCAGTAGTGGCACCAACGCTGTGGAATTCCCTTCCCCTTGACTTAAGAATGGCTCCCTCTCTTGAGACTTTCGGTGAGGCCTGAAGACCCTTCTGTTTAAACAAGCCTTCTGAGTTCTTGGTCTTTTTAACATCTTTTCAACATCTTTTAATATTTTTAAAATACTTGGTTACAGGCCTGATTCTTTTATGATTTGCTGCTCTATGCTCTTTTTACCTGACTACTTTTTATCTGACTGCTGTTTTTATGATATGTATTAATACACTTTTATCTGTTTTAAAATAATGTTTATAATCTGTTTTAACCTGTTGTAAGCCGCCTTGAGTCCCTTCGGGGAGAAAGGCGGGGTAAAAATAAAGTTGCTATCATCATCATCATCTGTTGCCGTTTTCCCCCAAGTTCAGTACCTTATCCAAAAGTATCATTTTCACCACTAAGAATAAAGAAATCAGGTGGTTGTTATCTGCATATATTTCCACCATAGGAAAGAAGAAAGAAGGAAGAGCTAATTTTCCACATGAGAAAAGGAAGCACCAAATTATTAATTCCATACTGTGCCCCCTCCCATTTAAACTCTGGTGGACTAGGAGACTAAACTTGGCACCCAAGCTATCCAACTAAGCTCCTTCCTTGCAATGTGTAATGAACTGTTAATCTAATCCAATGTAATGGACTGTTAAGTACATTTCAAAAAGGACCAAATTTTATTTCAAGGCTTAGCGATTTGCAATAAAATTAGAAAGCAAAGTAAGAATCAGTTACTTTTAAAAACCTACTAAAAAGGCAACTAGGTTAAAGCCATTACAATTTTGAAACTAAAAATAAATCTACCATATAATTGTTAATCAAGCACATCTGGACAATCCCCAAGCTGTTCTCGATGTCACACTCCACAGTGATAAGAGTTCAAGCACCATATTTCTGCTTGACATTTACATAAACACAACCTGCTTTTGCCTCAACATATTTGAGTTCTATCCCAAACCTGCTCCAGGGAATACACACCATGCTCCGCCACACAGCTGCAATAACAGTTACACACTAAAGCTGTAGTCCATGGGCACTTAATACACCTTACAGAAAAAACATATGCTGCAGTTACTGGTAATAAATTTTTTTTTAAAAATCCTCTCTAACTCTAAGTCTGAGGGTGTACAACTTATTTAGTCAGCATTTTAATGTTGCCTCTAAAAGTTAGCCAAACTATAAAAAAAAATTTCCATTCATAATATACTAAGTTGAAAAATGCAGCTTAAGTCATTTCTACACCAAGAGGTACATGGTAAGCAAGATTCAGACATACTAGAAAAATAGTACCCCTTTTTAGATAATGGTGGACCTCTCAATTTGTGGTGCAAATTAACCCATAGGGGCATCACTAGAACAGTGGGATTACAAATATTTTGGAGGGGGGGAATGTTCCTTAATTATACCTGTATTTCTTCAAGTGCAATTTCCATTTAGCCACAGAGTGAAATCCTATCTTGGCCTTGGGCCTTTGTGCTGGCCTGGGAGTGTCACAAACATGCCCTAAGGCATGTCTGCACCTCCTGGTAGGTCTGCAGTGACGGGGGGGGGGGGGGGGAGAAAGGAAGTGCAACGGTCTGGGGAGGTCAATCTAGCCTCTGCCGTGACAGGACGAAGTAAGTTTGCACCAACCTGAGGATGCTGGCAAGGAGGGTTGGGGAAGGTGGAAGAGGGCATTTTTGGGTGGGGTCAGAGGGGGCAGTTGTTGGACTAGGCCTGGGACCAAGGGGTGGGATTGGTCTCTAGCACTTCGACTGAATCCCCCCTCTCCCACCAACCCAGTGTTATACCAGGTTGCTCAGCTCTGCACCAGCAGTTTAGCTGGTGCAGATCTGAGCAACCCCATTGAGGAGGCTGGGGCATTGTTCTGAGTAAGGGATAATCCCCTTATTCCAAGTTGTGCAGCAGCCACCTGCAACCCTGCGCTGGATACAGAGCAGGTCAGGTGGCCAAGTGCATCTAATACTAATATACAGGTTGGACCTCAGTATCCACGAGGATCTGTTCCCAGACTTAATGCCGCAGTCCTGCTTCCCAACCCCAAGCACAGTCTACACAATTTGCTCACATGAACAGGTTTTATAGATTGCTTCTTTTATGTTTGTGTGAAATCCTTTGTGGACCACTGGCTTCTTTTTGGTGTATGCATTCACATGTGCTCTCACTCGCATTCATGCACGTGCACAAAGAGAGAGAGAGAGAGAGAGAGAGAGAGAGAGAGAGAGAGAGATGCATAGGCATTTCAAGCTTCTACCCTCCTACTTCTGGTTTATGGAATTGATTTCTTCCTACCTTCCTTATGTCAAACTGGCTACATTTGTAAGCAGATATAGGGCACAATCCTAACCAGGTCCACTCAGAAGTATGTCCTGTTTTGTTCAAAGGGGCTTACTTTCAGGAAAGTGTGGTTACAATTGCAGCCAAAGACTCATAAGAAGAGAGGGGGGAAAAAAGAGGATTAATTCCGTGTCAATCTTTCAACATGGTCTTCCTAGAGTAACTTTCCTCTCCTTTTAGGACTCTCACTAAGCTGTGAGAGGTTCTTATTTCTAACCTTTTCAAAGGGCAAGTAGTTAGGAAGATTTCTGAACTGAAGGAGGAAGTATCTCCTCCTCTCCTTACATACAACCATCACATGCCCCCAAGGCTGAGCTCTGCAACTAGTGCACTCAACATTCCCAGTCTAAGACAAGAAGGATGGTCTATAATTTGTGTGTGATCACACAGACATTATCTGAGAAGAGAGGGTAGTTTATTCCTGACCAAACACAAAATGAACAATTCCCTGGAGCTTTCATGATCTTTCAAACAGCTAAACTACACTTACATGTGCAAAGTAAAGATTGATGCCAGATCTCTCTGAAGCTGCATACCATATTAACCAAGCTACCGTTATAGAAAAAGACATATATTTTTAGCTAGATTCCTGTTTCCAACCATCTTGGCTCCAACATAAATAAATGGTGCAACAGAGGCAGGTCTTTGCAGAATTCAGAGTTGGCAAACTAGGATGCTAGTTCAGTGGAACTCCCCTAATTCATGATCACATTCTCTAATTCAAATAAAGGACAAACCAGCTATTCATAGCTATTTAATCTCTCCCTCTCTCTCTGGAATTCTCATCATCTTCTCCTGGTTTTCTTAGTGAGCACCAAGAGTACATCAGGTTTGTCTTTAAAGTTAAATTTGGATTATAATTTCAGAAACACTGTACAGGTATAGGTAATCTCAATGGCATTGTTTAAGATGGCTGCAAACTTGTAAAGATGAATTAGATGCTCCCAAAGAGGCTTTTTCCATTTATCATCTTAAGCGCAGAAAATAAGGGGCATATCTTTAACAGTAAAATAGACATAAATAACTAAACTGTAAAGTAAAGTAGACATAGTAAGGACGTGTCATTAAATGTAGACAACTGGATTCAACATGATACATGAAACGGAAGTTCAGTCTTGCTATAGCATGTTTATTTCCAGATGCACAACTCAAAATGTTTCTAGATCAGGGGTGGGCAAACTTTCAACTTTAGGGATCCAGGACCTTTAACAATTGTGTAGGAGAGAAAATTTCAGCAGGTACAGCTTGTCATCTGTGAGAAGACAAGCTGCACCTGCTGAAATTCCCTCTTCTGTACAATCTTCTCCTCCTCCTCTTCTTCCTGCTAGGTCAGGGGTGCCCAAACCCTGGCCCAAGGGCTACTTGCGGCCCTCGGGGACTCCCAATCTGGCCCGTGGGGAGCCCCCAGTATCCAATGAGCTTCTGACCCTCCAGAGACTTGCTGGAGCCTGTGCGTGAGGGTGACTGTTCGACCTCATGCATTAACTGTGGGATGAGGGCTCCCTCCACTGCTTGCTGCTTCACGTGTGGGATGCAGCAGTGGCAGTGAAGGAAAGGCCGGCCTTGCTTTGTGCAAGGCCTTTTATAGGCCTTGAGATATTACAAGACCTCCATTCACTCACATAAGTTTCATCTCTAATATATTCATTTATGTAAATCTATGTAAATTCAAATTTGAAATAGAAATTAATTCCTTTTTTCCCCGGTCACCGTCACAGTGTCAGAGAGATGATGTGGGCCCCCCTGCCAAAAAGTTTGGACACCCCTGCTCTAGATGTACAGTTAATATGTTAGACCAGTGTTCCTCAAACTGTGGATCGGGACCCACTAGGTGTGTCACAAGTCAATTTCAGGTGGATCCCCATTCATTTCAATATTTTATTTTTAATATATTAGACTTGATGCTACCATGGTATGTGATTGCATTTGGGAAAATGTTACAACACGTACTTTTAACAAGCTACTATGTATATTCTTTAAACAATGACAGTAAATGGGACTTACTCCTGGGTATGTGTGGGTAGGATTGCAGCCTAGGATTGTCAAAAATGTTCCTGCTTGTTGATGTCAGTCCCAGTCATGACATCACTTCTAGTGGGTCCTTACAGACTCTCATTCTAAAAAGTGGGTCCCGGTGATAAATGTGTAAGAACCACTGTGTTAGACAGAAGTCCATTGAATGATGTTGTGTTCTTAAGCGTACATTTCTTGCTCATTTTCCAAAATTTTAACTTTTTTAAAGTTCTAAGATAGGAGAAGTCTCAGATTATTGTTAAATAGCACAATCACATACTGTATTCTTGCACAGGAATACGCCATGATCCGCAGTCTCCATCAGTATCATTTTCTCCATTGTCTGTGATAATCACTAGATCTCCTTCTGTACTGCTAAGGGATGCTAAGGTCCGAATGAAGATTAGGCACTAAGTTACTGGGTGATGTCAAAAGTTGAATCACTTAGGAGATTTTGAGGTCTAGTTAATAACAGTCAGAGAACCACAGTCCTTGTAGCTTTATTGAACTTATGCAAGTGTGAAACTGCTCAGTCAACTGGATGGGAGACAACTGTGATCTTCACTTAAGAGCAGGATACAGTATATATGTAATCAGCATTTTTAAAATGAAATGTTTAGAAGCTTTGGAGCTATTTTAATTAGTTTATGGGCATGGAATGAGGAAAGGGAGGTGCAGATGGGGATCCTATAATGCTCCTAGATGGGAGAGATTAGTAGAGTTGGAAAGTGAAAGACAAGTCTAACAAAGCAAGACAAGAAGGTTAGATGCAGCGGGGAGGACTAGAGGGACTGACAGAGAGTTGTATATCATGGACACTATAACATTTCCATGACAGAATCTGAACTTGAGGCAAAAGTGAGAAGGCTCCTTTGCAAATGAGGGATCCAGGAAGTCAAATTTGCTTTTGGAGCTGCCAGACTCAGCCTTTTCCCCTGGCATCAGATCACTGTGAGGGTTTTCCAATCTATTCACTGGCCTGGATGTGAAGTTGAGTCAGCAAATGATTTAAGTGTTAAGAGTGCAGAATGTTAGAGGCAGCAAGGGGAGAAAAATTCACTAAGTGAACAGCAGCTTGTCTTCTGAAGGGATGAATGGGGGAGTGCACATGTGCATGGCTCATCCCGGTTCATTTGCCATCCACCCAGAGAACTTGATAATGCAAGAAACTTCAAAAGTTGAGTGAAAACAAATACAACTGTTACAACCAACAAACTATACCAGCCAGGTAATGCTTGATTTGAAATTTACAAAATAATAGCAAATTACTTTATGCGGAATCTAACAATGGTAAACAAATCTTGTGCTTATTTCTGAAGCACAGTTGCACATACCACACTATGATGTGCATTTAACCTCTGGCCTAGCAGAGGTCACAAAGCTACATCATCACATTCCATTATCATGACACCACTTTGCTAGTCTGAAAAGGTCAAATTCCTAATGCTAACAACATTACATTCCTATATACAGCATGGCTCTTGAGGCTTAGAAAGTTATAGTCCTTATTGTGCACACAGCAAACAAATAATAACTTGGCAAATAAATGAACAAGCTAGTCATAATTCGACAAGCTGCAAAATTCTGGTAAGCTGGAGACAATGAACAATAGTAAAAATGGAAGGAAATACATAGTGCTTCTGGAAACAGGAATGGGTTGCATATAAATAAGGGATTCATAATATGAGATTGCAGTAAAGTTTGTGAAGCAGAACTCAAAGAACAGAGATAAAAGATTACCTGGTATAATGCATCTTTTTTCATAGTGAATACATTGTGGACTTGTTCTAGAGATGGGAAATGAGCACACATGTGCACTATTCAGGTAGCAAAACTTTAAATATTTGTATATTTTTAGCAAGAAACATCACTGCATTGATGTTTTCCACATAAATATTGGCTGTGGTAGCTTTGGCAGCAGACTAATATTAGAATAAGTAAATAAATGCAAGGTTCCTTTTACCTTTAGTTCACACTCGGTGTCTATATTTATACATGAATGCAACAAATGAAAGTTCCTGCTCAACTTGCACTCATTTAACTGTTAAAACAACAAATACGATGAAACATTTAGGAACTAGAGGAACAGTAGAAACCTTGCTCCTTGAGAATTCACAATTGAAGATAGGAAAAAGAGGAAATTGTGTTTTATACGCTGTTTATACAGTCAGTTTTCATTATCCGCTAGGGTCAGGTTCCTGGAAAACCTACTAGATACCAAATTAGTGGGTACTGAATAATTGAGCCTCTGGGGAAAATAGGATTAGGTTCTAAGAGACCCTCTTCACCATACATTCTATGAACTTTATGAACCTGAACTTAACTTGAAGTCTAAGGGGCTGGGTGATAACAAGAGCTCATGAACATCTGATGAACACCTTTTCCATGATGGATATCAACTCATTTAAGGTTGCTGGCCCTATAACAAGCCTCAGAATTCAACAGGGAAGGGGGTTCCTTCATTCTTCCTCCTCCACCTGTCTCTTGGTTCCTTTTCTTGGCTTGCCCCAGCCCCAGAGCAGCCCTCAAGCAGCCTTCAAGAGGCCTGTCATCACCAGGCTTGTGAAGGTTCAACTGGAGTTCCCATGATGGTTCCCAAGAAGATGGGACAAGTTTGGAAGTGGACACAAATATGTCCGATGATTCCCGACAGACCAAAACCAATGCCCATTTGATGTGGAAAATTGACCCAATCCAGACAACTTTGTAAAAAACAAAGAGTATAATTGGCTGGACGTGATTGCCACAACCCCCTCCCCATCAGCTGTATATTTTATAGGTGTCTCTTCTTCTTCTTCTCCCTGCATGGCACCCGTACTGTTTGCAAGTAGGCTACTGTCTCTCCTCCTGCAACCTCTCTTGCTCCAGTCTGCCTGCCTGTTCGTAGCTCCACCAAGCCCTCCCACCCTGAGTACACCTATAGAGTATTCGCGCACGAACAGAGTGGCAGATAACGAGAGGTAGGTGGCAATTCTGCCCCTCGCTGATAAGCAAATTCAGATAGTGAATTTGAATATAAGGAACACTGGCTGTATATTCTTCTGGATTATGATGCTTTATTATTTCAGAGCTGCATGCTACAGTTTGTGCATTGGAATGTTTGCTGTAGCTGCATGCTACAGTTTGTTTGTTCTTACAAACAAAAGCATTGGAATAAGGAAGGACAAAGACCTTCCTTCTCACATGCATTTGAGTGACTAAGGGCGCAATCCTGACCCACTTTCCAGCACCGACATAAGGACAATGCAGCTCTGAGGTAAGGAAACAAACATTCCCTACTTTGAGGAGGCCTCTGTGAGCACCACCCAACTGCAGGATGCAGCACACGTCCCATTGGCACCACTATGCCAGTGCTGGAAAGTTGGTTAGGATTTGGTCTTAACAGATAGAGCTCTTGGGGGCTGCAGTGTTGGTCTCCAGCTACAGCAGGCAACCATTATCAAAGGTTCATCAGTGTTAAACAATTTCTTTTTAAAATAAACTCACATGTTCCATTGACATAAATTTTAAAGCAGCACAGTTACAGCCCTATCCTATCCACAATTTCATGGGAGTAAGCCCCATTGACTCTAATGAGACTTACTTCTGAGTAGACATGCATAGGATTGGGCTCTAAGCTCTTTGAAAGTCTTTGGGAAATTGTTCAACAATAGTCTTTAAAACTCTTCAGAAGCAAGCTTCCTACTTTTATAATAATGAGACACAGAACTACCATTTCAAAACATGTTTTTAATGGTCAAAGAATGCACTAGCATCAAGATCATTTAAGGAAGACATTGCCTAAAACCTCACCTAGAAACAACAGCCTCCATAAAATAAGGTCAGTCTGAACTCTCAGACCTGCTGCTGTAGTATATCTCCTGTGTTCATCATCACACTCCCAATAAGCGAGACAAATGTTTCTGTAGTTACTATCAGATAAAATGAGCCAATTTCCCCTGAGATTTATCTACACTGACCAGATGTCTTTACCACCTATTCCACAGATTGAGGCACATCCAATGCTTTCCCTGTTACCATAGAGACAGGTTTTCCCATCCACTGTGCAGCCATGCTATAGTAGTTACCAGCTGTTGTCTAGTCAAATACTCCATCAGAAGAAAGTGACCCAAAGCCCGGTTTCCCCCAGCCCCTCTGACACAGAATCTTCAGTCTCCCAACTTGTCTCCTTAGCCATCACTTTGGCTGTTACATTTTAAAGCTGCCTCTCTCTCTCTCTCTCTCTCTCTCTCTCTCTCTCTCTCTCTCTCTCTCTGTGTGTGTGTGTTCTCACATGATCCACCCAACATTAAGAAAATGCAAGTCCCACATATTTCAAACAGGAAAGTTAAGATCTTAATTCAGTCACATCAAAATCAATGGGATTTAAAAGGTGTTATCATCATACCTTTAATTCTCAACTTTGACATGTTACTGAATTCAGATTCTTAAAATTCTTCTCACTCAATACGTTCGGGGGTCACCTTGAAATCAGTGACTGAAAAATTCTTTAGATTTCCCATTTTATATTAATTCATCCCATACCAGTTCATCCCATGTGCGGCAGGAGGTGAAAGGAAGACAACCAATCATGGCTAAGATTTTCAGTGTTGCATTCTTTTGTTAAAAGTGATTCAAGTTCAGATGTCTAATTAAAACTGTGAAGAGTTAATAATCAATTCAACAAATACTTTAGTACATCACAACTTCTAACAAGCCAAAGTTGATAGAGAAGGGGTGAAATTATAGTATTAACAGAATTTAGAAAATCAATTGTAAAGTGGAGAGGCTGGATTATATATCCCAGTATGGTGGTTCTCTCACATTTAGCACCGGGACCCACTTTTTAGAATGAGAATCTGTCAGGACCCACTGGAAGTGATGCCATGACCAAAAGTGACATCATCAAGCAGGAACATTTTTGACAATCCTAGGCTGCAATCCTACCCACACTTACCCAGGAGTAAGTCCCAGTTACTATCATTGTTAAAAGAATATACATAGTAGCTTGTTAAATGTACAGGTTTGTAACATTTCCCCAAATGCAGTCACATACCATGGTATCAAGTATATTAAAAATAAAAATAATATATTAAAAGTAAAATATTGAAATGAATAGTGACCCACCTGAAATTGGCTAGTGGGTCCCAACTCACAGTTTGAGAAACACTGTCCTAGTAGTTAATAAAATTCAAACCTCCTTGCTTTGCCTTCCTGTAGTGCAACACACACAATACCAGGAAATACTAATGGTAGCTTTAAACAAAACTGATCTCTATCTTACTAAAGCAAGTGTAATCACCTGAATCATCATCATTCAGTTAGTTATTTCTTTGATGGCCTGGTGCGTTATCAGGATAAAAATCTACATCAAGACCTGGGGTGAGCAGACCTGGATCTATTAACCACATGAATGGACACAGATTGAAGGTACTGCTTTGCAGTGGTTCTGCTCTTACCTATCAGACAGATTCCAGAAAGTAGTGAAAGGAATTAATACTCTTGCCTCTTGAGATTTAACATGGATGGAGCTATATTGTCTTGATCTGTCCGCTGATTCGACCCTGGAGAGTTCTGTGTACTCAACTTGCGCTGGAGACATGGGCCAGATCTTATATGCCCTCCAGGCCAAATTAGCCCTCAGACTCCACCTTTCTGCCTAGGGAGCAGAGAGGTTCTAAAGAAAATGTCTGCTGGCCCAGAGTCTCCATTATACTTCTGCTGGTCCATTTCTGGTGCTGAGGTGTGTAGACTCAGAGTCTTGCTGAGGAGGGTTCCTTGAAAAGCTCAGGCTGTGGTTCAGCACTGAATTTTGCCTTCTCATTTTGAAGTCCCTGGCTCCAGGGTCTCCTGACTGGGGGGCTTAGATCCAGGCTCTATGGTGGTGTTGTGATTTGGGACAAGGTTGAACATTTTTGTTCTCTTTGCTGCAGTAATTTTAAATTGGACTTAAATGCAACTGTATTGTCATTTTATAGTTAATGATATAATTGGTACAAATTAGAATACTTTGTTGTAATCCCAAACACTTTAAAAACAAACAAACAAAAAGAACAAAGGCACTATATTTTAAATAGAAAAAAATTGTAAAAACCAACACATTGCAAGACTGTCATGTTCTTGCCTCCACAGAAAACCGTAAATGTAAATTCAGTAAATGTAAATTTTACATGTAAAATACATGTAAATGTAAATTACGGAAAACCGTAATTGTAAATTCAGCTGCCCTGAATTTATCACTGCTTTCAGAGTCAACAAACAGTAGATACTATGATTTCATTTTCTCACAGCATAAACCTGAAAAAGTTATAGGGCAAATCTGCAGTACCATATATATGTGATTTCTGCAAACATGCAGATCATTTACATTGTAGTTTATATTAACATCTTGTGTAAGTCATCTTGGGGGTACTTTTAGGCAGGATGGTGGCAAAGAAGCATAATAAAGTGGGCAGCCCAGTTCTACCTGGAACAGGCAGGCTGGTGGGCTGTCTGATGCCTGGCCCAAGGCAAGGGGACAGTCACAGCAGCCCCAATGAGGCTACTTGGATCTGTACCACCTGTTGAGGTGGCGAAAATCCGAACAGCCCAAAACTGTCCAGGACTGCCCGGGAACTGCAGGATTCTGGCCCCGCTTCCCGCTTGCCTGCTGCCCGTCCTCCCCATCCCAAAATGCCTCCTTCCTGCCTCCTTCCCACCCTCTCCACGCCCCCTGACCCCTGTGCCGGCCATGTTTGGCCAACACATACTCGCCAGACCCGGAGTTTGCGTTGGCACAAGAAGGTCAATGCACGTCTGTGCGCTGACCTATCTCCCCTCAGAGTGGCGCAAAAGTGCTTGACGGTGGCATAAGGGACTTGGGTCAGCCCAAGGGTACTTCAGGATTGTGCCCTTAACCATTTAGTTTGCTTCTTATCATCTCCCCAATATGAATTGTGTGGGCAACCCTACTCCCCCTCTTTATTAAGTTCTGAATCACTTACGTTTTTCTGCGATAGTCTAGCACTCTTAATGCTTAGGAATGAAAATATTGTCAAGCACCTGTCCTGCACAAGCACAGTCGTGCCTAGCTCAACAATGACGTTCTAAGGAACCACCCGAAAGGTCTGGAGTGATACCGGTCTACTGGAGCTTTACTGTGCAAGCATTCTCTCCATCATAACTTTCTGAAGTGATCCAGTGAACACATCAGGATCCGCACAGAGCAACATCAAGACTTCTCAGCAAGTAACCCAATGTTTTATAAGATTTGACCTAAGAATTGTCTGGCAATTTAAAAGCTGAGGGTAAGCCTGCACAGCAAATATGTCGGTCTGGATATGGCTCCTATTAAAGCTGTCACCATAAAAAGCCACACCTGTTGACATTCAACCCTTATCAACAAAACAGCCTATTCTATGTAATGAACAGCCCAGCCTTTCTAAAATGACAATGTCTGTGAATCCAGACAATGTCACACCTACAAACTGTGATTCACATTATAAGCTCCGAATTTCCCCAGATTGGGGTTTGATCACAGTACGGCTGCCAGTACCAGCACCATTCTTTATAGGAACACTGAGATGCAAACCTCAGATGCGAACACTGAGATGCGAATCTGTTTTCCCCCATCTGCAGACTTCATACTAAGAGAAATATTCAGCTTCTGGGGTCCTCCTAGTTACCCCTATTACAGTTGCAAATTTTGCAAGAAATCCTCAACTTCACACCTCAGCAGATGGCCATGCTTAATGGCAATTCTCAATCAAGGACCTTTAGATGAACCCTTTTTCTCTGTTTACAGAAAGATCTCTGCAAAATGGGTCTTTGAATGTTATTGTCAAGTCTCTTTGTAACCAACCAGCCCAGAACAATACAAATGCAGATTTAGCTAAGTGACAGGCAAGAAGTCATCTTTAGATGCCATAATTTTTTTTTACAGAACTAAGAAATCATTTATGAAAATGTATATCCTGCTGTTCCCCTCCAGCAGAAGGTGTTCAATATGATTTACAACAAACTTTAAAAACTATAAAACAAAACATACAAGAATGGCAAAACCATCACTGAGATGCTTTTGCAAGTCACATTGTAAAGGCTAGTTGGCTCGCTGGCTATGGTTGGCTATTTCCTTTTGCTTCTGACTAGCAATGAGGAAAGAAATAAAGTATGAATTTTTTTTTACTTGCAAATGGTCTCATGCCTAATACAATCTCGCAGGTGTTTTATTTTTTATGACTTTCTTGAGGTTCATTTGACCCCAATACTGGATTGATATAATAAATCTTGGTATTGACAAGGATTAAGGAATTCAATTCCTATAGAAAGAAAAAATTCTTCTCTTCTCAAGCGTGAATACTCAGATCTTCACCAAAGTACAGATGCATTTACAAGCACAAAATGAAACAAAACAAGACTGCTTGTGTCCTGCTTGGAAGGCAGCTTCCACAGTGCTGATGGATTTATTTTAGGTCTAAACTCATTCTGTGAAACTCATGACCCACCAGAGTCAAAACACTTCTGAACGCTCATGTAATGTGGCTTAACACATGGTATATGTCTTTTAATGACAGGAATACATTATCCTATCCCCGTTGTTATGTGATTAGGTTATTAAGTGAACATTTAATCCAATATATTGTCTTAGTTGTGTAAACAGACACTCCCTGCCAGACACTCACTGGCTGCACATGCTACTGGAGACAGATTACCTCTCCTTTGCATTAAGAGCCTCTTTGTTGTGTAAAGAGACACTCTGCTGCAGGCTATGGAAGACCTGATTGCCTCATTAAAAGCCTCTTTGACCATCATTGTATATGTGGTCCATTGTGAAGCAGAAGGTTGTTAAGTGATGCACACTTGCCCTTTTCTGTGTTTCTGCTGTACCAGGCAGGTAGCAAAACCAGAACGTTTACCAAAAGCCCTAGCCCATGTCATCTATGCTATGTTCACTGGGCTAGCTCCCAAGTGGGGCAGGTTTGGTAAACCAAAAATACATGAAACACATACATTTAAAAAGGTACAAAAATGTGTGGGTTTTAAAAAACTCAACAGTCTAAGCAAGTAGTTCCCAAACCATAATAATAATAATAATAATAATAATAATAATAATAATAATAATAAACAGGTATTTATATACCGCCTTTCTTGGTCTTTATTCAAGACTTTATTCAAGGCGGTTTACATAGGCAGGCTGATTAAATCCCCGTAGGGATTTTTACAATTGAAAGAAGGTTCTATCTTTCAAGAACCACAACAGTCCAGGTGTTTCACTCTGATCTGGTTTCACATTCTGGCCTCCTTCTCCCACGTTCAGAGCAGATGGAATCGCTCGGCTTCAGCTTGTCAGCTGCTTCAAGGTCGCACGGTGCCGGTGGCCTCGAACTGGCGACCTTGTGGATGTTATCTTCAGGCAGTCGGAGGCTCTACCCTCTAGACCAGACCTCCTGCCCACCATGGGACTGTGGCCCACCTATCAGTCACAACCCGATTTTTGGTTGGTCGTGAAACTGAAAAGGCAGATTAGACTATGTGCATCAAGGGTTAAACAACCTGCTACTTGAAGGGAGAACCATTATAGCCACAGAGGCATGAAAATGAAACTTTTTTTTAGGTGGGTCCTAATGCTAAGAAGTTTGGGAACCGTTGATCTAAGCAACTCCATGAGTTGCTGGTTGTAGAAATACAGTATTGAGAATACACCGTAAACCCCACTAAAAGTTTTCATCTAAAAAATAGATAAATAAATCACCACCACCATCCAACCACAAACCAGACAGACACTGCATTAGATTATTCAGTGCTCAGTGACTTGCAACTGCATGTGCACTGCCTCTATTCAGCGCTCTATCCTATTTGATCAGCACTGTTTCACACATATAAATTCTCACTTGTCACTGCAGTTACTGAGTGATAATTGTTGCATGTGTGAAACAGCAAGCCCCCTTTAAAGCATCACAGGCACATTTATTTAAAGAGAATTATATTTCACCTTTCTATCTGGTAAGACCTCCAAGCCAGCCTGGCAGGAGCCTGGGGCTGCTACTTTTCCTAATATGAAGAATTGTATTTGTGTTGATCTAATAGTTTAATATAGTTTTATGAGTAGAGGCTTCTTTTTTTTTTTAATTTGGATGTAATCAACCTCCAATATTTGTTGAAAAAGTTGGGGCATGACATTTTAAAACAAACAGAATACATAAACTGCTGATGGAATTAGAATCCTAGTTTACCCTGAAATTTTGTATTGGCTGCCTTAAGGGATTAACAGCAAACCCCCCCCCCCCCCATAGCACCACTGGCAATGCCTTGCAACTAAGTGAAGATGAACTCAAAAATTTACTGCATACAACTTTTTTGAATTTGAGGTGGTCTTAATAGAGGTATTGATTACCCTTTGACTTGTGGATATTTTTCTTCCCAAATGGATCATATCTAAATGCAATGCTGGATTTTGGGGGCTGATTTCAGAGAAACAAATTTTTCTGTAAATCTCAGACTGTACCACCATCACAGCAGTTTCATAAATCAAAGACCCTTGCGGATATAATGGGTTCCTTCATCAAGTTAAAACAGAATGTTTATTTTTGCACACACAATTTCTAGATTCCTTTACCTTGAAGCAATGACTGTTTTCAAGTGGTTTTAATTGAAAAAGAAAAAAATGCTCATCAGTCTAGACATCTGCATCTCAGACTAATAGAAAAAAGTGCATCTTTCATAAGATTTATTTTTATAAACAAGGGCTAGACCACCATTTATAGTAAATAAGTATGTTTTTACGTTTCAACGTTTTTGCTAACTACAACTCTTCTCTCACCAGCTCTTCTACAAGCATCAATCATTACTTCCCCCAAAGGAGAATGTGTACATGGACAGTTCAGCCTCACCTACAGTGCAGGAGAACTGTTGCCAAACCAATCAACTCTATGGATAAAACGAGAGCCCAAATGAGTGATTTACACACACATCACCTACACAGACTACCTACTGGCACACAAACATCAGCAACACAAAGTTTAATTTACAGAAAGGAAGGGGAGAGGAAGCACCAGGCTGAAGACTTCCTGTTGCTCTGGGCATTTTGGAAGTATTGTACACTGCAGGATTACACACTTACTTGTGAATAGGTCCCATTGAACATATTGGGACTTACATCTAAGCAGACAAGGGCTGTCAGTGTTAGACATTAACGAGCTACTGGTAATGGAAATAACCGGGGTGGGGGGATGGGATAAAGTTTCTTCTCTTTACTAACAGATGTGCTGGTAGTTTGGCTTATTGCTACAATTCTGGTCAGTTTCTCTACTCTGTCAAACATCTGCCTGAATATGCAAACATGTTATTTGAGCCATTAGTTATTTGATTTTTCTCTGTAAACTGCTTTGTGAACTTTTTGTTGAAAAGCGGTATATAAATACTGTTAATAATAACTTGCATACAGGTGAGCCCTTCATATCCACAAATCTGAACCCACAGATTTGACTCACTCAGGTGCATTCTGAACCTGCGGTGAAGGACAGGAAAAACTGAAGAGGTGGAAAAAATGGAACTTGAACCTGTATCAGAGGGCGCGTTACATCAACGTGTATTGCGTTCCAATGGCGTCCAACTTGGCGGCGCTCTATCCCCCGCCGAAAAAAGGTGGTGGACAAGGTTACCCATCAGGTTTTTGTTTTCTTGTGGGGCACTGCCTTCTTCCCTCTTGCCCAAGCAATGGGATATAAGAAAGTGAAAGAAGGAGGACTAGGGGTTTGGGCCCTGGCAACCTTTCTTGGCGACCTCTGACTCCTATAACTTTTGCAACTGGGCGAAATGGAGGCAGAGGCTGCAGGAAAGGGGAGCCTTTGCATCTGTATGGGCCCAATTCAGAGACACTTGGGAAAAGACGACGTGGGGACAGAAATGGTGGGTGAAAGAAGAGATGGGATACGTATTCACTCAGGCAATAAAACAATCTTTGCCAGAGTACATGAGGGAGGTGGTGACTCTGATGAAGGACATGGAGCTCTCGGCCAAGCTGTATAAAACCAGCGGGCTGGAAGGAAAACAACTCAAGCGTTACGTGTATGAAACAACGGTACAAGAGTTTATCATGAGGCCTCACCAAGAGAAACAGCAAAGTAAGACGCACCTTTCCGCGTACCTCTTGCAGGAGGAGGTGGCGCACAGTGCCTTTAGCAAGAAGAAAATCCCTTTTAGTTTATGGGAATTAAGGTGGAGGGCTTTCCATCAGGTGCTCAGGGTGGGAGCGGCAAACCCATGGTTGCAAGAAGATCAGAAGAGGTGCAAGAGGCCAACCTGTTTGGGGTCGGAACCCTCTAGATCGGTAGGCACCCCGCCGCTGATAGAAATAGTAGCCCATTTCATCCAAGAGTGTACGCTGGCGAAGAAGTTGTGGAGGGGCATAGCGAGGGCCTTTAAGTGGCCTGAACTGGCCCAACAGGCCTGGGAGACTATCGTCTCTGGGAAGGAGCCGGGAGGAGATATGAGGGGACACAAGAGGACAAGTAATGCAGGACAACGGAGGGGAGGAGATGATAGGTGGGAGGTGCCATGGTCTACGGTAAGACTGATAAATCTGTATGTCCTTTTTGCGCTGGGCATCCAAAGTGGCAAAGAAATAAAGGAGAAAAAGTCCACCAACACGCAGGGATGGGTTCACTTTGTGGTCTCCAGCCGTAAGTTGCGGCTTACAAAAGGGTGAGAACCGGTAGAGACAGGTGGAAAATATGGTGGGAGTGGTTAGATGGGGTGAATCCACCTATAACACGATGTATCTGTGTTCTAGTTAAATAGTTGATGTAATGTAACTGTAGTTGAAAATGTAAAATGTGATCTCTTTCCTTTGTATTATTTATTGTAGTATGAAACTTTTAAATAAAAATTTATATTCCCCCCCCCCCCCAAAAAAAATCTATATTTCCCACCAGACCTCCTGAATGTGACTGGAAGCACCTCTGGTTGCATCCGGGAGGCTTTCCGAGAACCGGGAAGACCATGTGCAACCTCTCGAGGTCTCAGAACTCCTCTGGTCATGATCTGAAGGCACTTCCAATCATATCCAAGAGGTCATGTGGGAAGTTTAGTGTTGAGGGCCGACTGTATATATTTTAATATCCCTAATGTCTGTCTAGTTCTACTAGGACACTGCTAAAGAGTAGTTTTTCTCTACTGTTGCTTTATATCGGGGTGGGCAAACTTTCAGCTTTAGAGATCTTGAACCTTTGACAATTGTATAGAAGAGGAATTTCAGCAGGTGCAGCTTGTCATCTCACAGATGTCATCTCTCTCCTACATGATTGTTAACAGTCCAGGATCCTAAAAAGTTTGCCCATCCCTGCTTTATATTGATGATATTGTGTTTTATCTGCTGTTGCTTTTAAACCATTTCTGCCCAGTCCACATGTGTATACTTTTAGTCCCTGTTGCATATATGCAACGTTGGGCAGAAATGGCTTTACTTACTTGATTTTTATCTCTTTTAGATACTGATACATTTAGTGTGTATTATTGTATTATTATTCCTCATTGTTAACTGCCTTGAGCATTTTTATATAACATGGAAGGGCAGGGTATAAATGTTTATAATACTTTTTTAAAGCTTTATTGGTAAATAACATAATACAATGATGAAATATTAGACAAATATTATAAAGGTAGTATAACAACAATTAAGGAAAGGAAAAGGGGGGGAAATATAAGTAGGAAAAAGATAGATGTGCTAAGTGCAAATACCCTCATATAAGACAAAACTCAATAGTCAACAGCTTTATGATAAATACATAAATGTGCCCCAGTCCTCTGAACCTCCAGTCCTCTGGTTTTATAAAACAAGATGACGCACAGCTTATAAGTGATTTGCAAACCTATTTGCATGTAGTCACAGCTGCAAAACAGAAAAAAAAACACTTTTGTTCTATCAAGGGGCAAAAATAGTGTGGAGAAGTAAGTTGTGAGAGAAACAAATGTGGAGACCTAAATGTTTCGTCTCCCATTGTCCCACAAGTCCTGTGATTTAATGTGGGTGATCTCTCACTGCCCCCCTCATGAGTCATTTATTTTAACATTTGGAAGATGGCCACATATCCAGAGGTTCATTATAGTTTATTGAGATACAGCATACAACTTTTCTCCTGGGAAAGGTTGCCTGCTAGCATCACCAGCTGCACTGGTGCCCAACCCCCGGGGGCAGAGGAACAGTCATCACACAGATGGGAAATGGCTGGGAAGAAAACAGCAAGAAAGGCCTGAAATTAGAGAGACTCTCTACCTCATCTAAATTTCTGCCTGGGATCCAGGTGCTATAATTTGAACAAGGCAGCAGAACTGTTAATAACCAATGGCAAGTGACAGAGAAATACTAAACTTTACAGACTATGATCTTTCTGTCCTGCAGTGATCCAAAAGTTCAACAGGCTAAAACAAACATAAATAAATCTCCCATAAAGGCCAACAGTGTTTTGAACTTTTTACCTGTAACAGTTCATTTGGATAAACAGGTGTATTTGATTTAGAATTCTACTAATTTTATTTTACCAACCTTTTAAAAAAAAATTTGGTTATCAGTTGAACACTAGGTGGAAAGAAAGATCTACAGATGGAACTATGTCCTTTTAATCATTTTTGTTCTGCTCATTCATATGCTGCTGATCTTTTCAAGTCCCATACTGCACAAGCAGTAAAAAAGAAAAATACTGCAGTTTTTTTCCTCATATACAGGTTGGATATCCCTTATCCAAAGTTCTTGGGATATCAGATTTTTCCATACTGCTGAATTCTTGCATATACAGAATGAGAGATCTTGGGGATGGGGTCCAAGTCTGAACAGAAAAATTTATTTATGTGTCATATATCCCTTATACACAGCCTGAAGGTAGTTTTATACAATACTTTTCATAATTTTCTGCATAAAACAAGTTTGCGATTTTATTCCTGTAGGCAAAAAAGTAAAAAAAAAAAAAAAAGTCATGTTGATGCTCAAAAGTTCCGTATTTCAGAATTCCAGGTAAAGGATGCCCAACCTGTATTTATAAATTTCACCAATCAAGAATGGTGAAAAGTACTCTTAGGGCAAAATCCTAACCCCTTATGTAAGTGCTTTCCAGCACAGGCATAGCTGTGTCAATGAGACTTATGCTGCATCCTGCAGTTGGGTGTCAGTCATGGAGGACTCCTCAAAGTAAGAGAATGTTTGTTCCCTTACCTAAGAGCTGCATTGCCCTTATGTCAGTGCTGGAAAACACTGACATAAGGGTTAGGATTGCGCCCTTAATTTAAGATGTCCCCAGTTTCCAAATACAATTTTATATTTTAAAAATGCTTCAGGTTACATGACAATTGGGGAACTGGTAAAACAGATTGGTTGGTGATTTATTTAAAGAACTGGGGGGAGGAGCTATTTACAATACAAATTGTTATCTTCAGATCTGTATCCTTGTTTTCAGTCTCTTTCCTCACTAGGGTCCTTTAGCACTGCTGAGTTTTTGCTCTTGTATAATTAACTAGAAGCAGCATGAGAACCACAAATCCCCATAGCTCTTTCAATAGCACAATATCCCCCAATCCTGCAATGCTGTCCACATACCCAAGCAAAAGTGGACAGTATATTACTGATCCATGATTGCCATCATGGACATCATCATCATCAGTGAGGTTCTAACTATGTTTTACTCAGAGGTAGGATTACAAATTTTGAGTGGCAGTGGTGATGAAATTACATTATCTTGAGTAATGTAAACCAAGGACAAAGTGACTGTGGTCTGCAGACACTTTAGGGGAGGATCAGTAGGGGTCATTTTTCCTGTACTTGTCAGTTTTTTCTTGCCAACTACTCCCCACCCCCCAGCCCCACCCCCCAGCATGCTGCTTTCCCCCAAACCAGACTTACTAATCGTTTTGGACCCATCCAAAACAGCTGGGAGAGGGAAAATTCATGACGGTGGGAGACCTCATGAGCAGGGAAAAATGATGCAACTCCCTCCAGCCTGCTAATTTTCCTCCCAAGGGCCCCCTGTCCCTGCATTTGCTTTATGAGGGGGAAACACAAGAAACACTTTGTTTCCCTTGGAATATCTAGTTTGCACTAAACAACACTATTTCTTGCTCTATGTCTCCATTTTTTAAAATTACATTTTGCATTTCAAAAGTTCAAGTATTTAAATGTACCTATGCTAGAGTTTTTTGTGGTTTTTTTTTTTTAATCTCCCCATCAGTGCTCACTGCAGTTATGCAATTATACCACACCTGCAGTTTCAGGCTCTCTTTCACACCAAGAGCCACTTAAAGCAATTCAATAGCCAGCAAGGAGTGACAGCTGGCAAACCCAAACCTGCCTCTGGTAGTCTATCATATGTAATCAATTGCAAACAGAGCATCAGCAGGCTCATCTCATTATTTCCTGGCTAATTCCCCCAGGGAAAACAAGAATCAGCCTCCACTTTGAGCCTGGATACTGTAATACCCGCCCCAGCCCATCAATTCCTTTCTCCTCTCATTTTCATCAGTTCACTATGCTGCTTTGGCTTTTCAGCTTGATATCCGTTATGTTATGTCAGCTGTTACATTACGCTTAAGACAATAGACTCCAGCTGGCTGAGGTCAGATGGAAAAACAAGGACCTAACAAAGCCATGAGCCCTCCAGTTATACTGAAATTGAGATACACACTGAATGTAGCACTTTATGACAAACTACTTCCCAGACTTTTGGACAAGACATAAAGGAAACACCTGTCACTGCAAGTGTTACATGCTAATACTGATAAGTTTAAAAATCCTTCTTGGTGCTCAATTTTGCTGCATGCCAGTGTTTAACAAGCTTGTGTTTTCCCTTCCCACCTCAAGGACAGGAATATTTTGCTCTCTTGCCTTCTCTTGCCTTCTGCTTGCTATATATTCAAGTTATTACTTCAAAATCCTTTCTGCTCCATGCAAACACTCTCATCATGATGCTCTGTGTACCATCAAACTAGCTGTTTTCAGAGTTCAATGTAACTGCAGTTTTTAACGGATTTTATAAAAATGTGTTTTTCTAGCCTGTGTTGGCTTCTTTCTACCTGCTGTGAATTAGCATGGCTCTACTAAACTAGAATAGATTGTATGAAATGATGCCACATGCAATATAAATGGCATTATAGTACCTCCATGGAAAAAAATCTCTCTTAAAAGCTCAAGCAATTATTCATAAGATTTTTGTTTTGCACTGAGAGCAAAGTCCAAAGTCCAGCTGAAATGTCTGCGTGACTTCCTCTTTGCTGAAAATGCAGCTATCACTACCCACTCTGCCAAAGATCTCCAGCAGCTCATGGATCGTTTTAGCAAGGCCTGCCAAGATTTTGGACTGACGATCAGCCTGAAGAAAACACAGGTCATGGTTCAGGATGTGGACTTACCTCCCTGCATTACAATCTCTGAACATGAACTGGAGGTTGTCCATGACTTTGTGTACCTTGGCTCAACGATCTCCGACACTCTTTCTCTCGATACCGAGCTAAACAAACGCATCGGTAAAGCAGCTACCATGTTTTCCAGACTCACAAAGAGAGTCTGGTCCAACAAGAAGCTGACGGAACATACCAAGATCCAGGTCTACAGAGCTTGCGTCCTGAGTACACTTCTGTACTGCAGCGAGTCATGGACTCTTCACTCACAACAGGAGAGGAAACTGGACGCTTTCCACATGCGCTGCCTCCGACGCATTCTCGGCATCACCTGGCAGGACAAAGTTCCAAACAACACAGTCCTGGAACATGCTGGAATCCCTAGCATGTATGCACTACTGAAACAGAAACGCCTGTGTTGGCTCGGTCATGTCGTGAGAATGGATGATGGCCGGATCCCAAAGGATCTCCTCTATGGAGAACTCGTGCAAGGAAAGCGCCCTACAGGCAGACCACAGCTGCGATACAAGGACATCTGCAAGAGGGATCTGAAGGCCTTAGGAGTGGACCTCAACAAGTGGGAAACCCTGGCCTCTGAGCGGCCCGCTTGGAGGCAGGCTGTGCAGCATGGCCTTTCCCGGTTTGAAGAGATACTTGGCCAGCAGTCTGAGGCTAAGAGGCAAAGAAGGAAGGCCCATAGCCAGGGAGACAGACCAGGGACAGACTGCACTTGCTCCCAGTGTGGAAGGGATTGTCACTCCCGAATCGGCCTTTTCAGCCACACTAGACGCTGTTCCAGAACAACCTTTCAGAGCGTGATACCATAGTCTTTCAAGACTGAAGGTTGCCAACAGAAGGAGCTCTGATATTCAAGATTCACCTAAAATACTAAAATGCAGCTGCAACCAAAAAGTTTTGTTAAAAATATTCAAGAAAATTGAAAAAGGCTCAGAACAAGCACAAAAGGAAAAAAAAATCATTTGACACTACTATACAACATAAATAATATACACTTTCTCCTCTTTTATGTGTCTAATCACACCCTCTAGTCACACCCACAACAATACAGTATGTTCAGCTGAATATTGGTAAGCACAGTATTGTAGAATAGGGGTTCTCCCAAGCAGCAGTTGATCTCCACACACTCAAGCCTTCGTCTTCCAGGCTGAGTTTTCCAACTGTTATACAGGCAAAGACCATAGACTTTTATAGCACAGATGCTCCATTACAGTCATTATATTGTCATATCATAAAGGCCACAAAGCAGCCAGCAGATGGCACCAATTTATCACTCTTGGTCTGTGTTGGATTTCAGCCTGTCATATTAGGAGGCTCTAATAAAGAGCCATTTGTTACAGGTTATTGGGGCAGTACCATAAGCAATAAAAATGTATTTATTAAATTAATATCCTCTATTTTTCTTCTTACACAAGAACTCAACAATTTGGTAACCATAAGCAGATGGTGAAACACAAAGGCAGCAAGATTTTGCTACTTGTGATACTAACAGTAAAAAACTTTACTAGTAATAGTAGTACAGTAGTGGTAGTAATTGTAATACTAATAAATAGAAGTATGAGTTTCAGCAAAATCCTACGCATATCTACTTTGAAGTAAGTCTAAATCCAGTGGGATTTTGTGTTACTAATTGGCACCAAGCACCCGTAATGGTGGGATGACCCTAGCTGCACATATGAAATTTTGGTCATGGTCAAGCCAAAGTTATTTCTATGAGCCAGATTCAAAGCACATTTTTTCCAATTGGTTCTAAGATTCCCCCCTGTTGTTGTTATGAAGAAAGTCTGAATGAAAACTAGCATGTTAATTTACCTAAAAAGGCTATAACATTCAAACTATGCTCAAAGTGCCTGACCAACTTTTAAGACATTGGAAGTAATTCTGTGCAATTCAAAAGTAAGCCCATTTAGTGCCACAAGAGAGCAATGATCTCAAACCAGTGGTCTTCTATCAACTCCTGCTTACATTCACCCATTCACCCCACCCTTGCCATGGACAAGGACTGTTCTCAAACCCTTTTGTTAAGCAAGGAAATGACCAATGGCTCTAGCTATAGCCTACTTACCTAGTGAAAAAAAAAATCATGTTGTAAGTACATGTTAGGGTCCAGGGTCAGTCCTCAAGTTGAAACAATCTAAGGTGAAACATCTGGGTTTGTCAGCCTAGTGCTATCATGTCAATGTGAATCCATCACCAAAGGACATACTTTACCTGCGCAAAAGTGCCAGAGCAGTTGTCTGAATCTTGGACTTGTAATTCCAAAAACTTGTTTGTGGGCAAAAGTACTACTCTTGGATGTCCACTAACAACACAGATGGGTGGTGCTATAAGAATGTTCCTTCGGTCTTAATTTATAGTCAAATTAATCATAAGATTTCAACTGTAAGGTTTCCTCTGAGTTTGCTTTCTCAACAGAACAGATGGCAGCTGTAGAGTGCATGGATCAAAGCCAGCTTCATGTCACTCCGTTGTCATGGACAGATCACTTCCTGGTAGGGTTTAGGCTTGTTGCAACTTCCTACCTCCGCAGAGGCGGGGGACCGTTTTCTATGGTCCACGCCCGGAGGCTAATGGATCCTGAAGGCTTCCTGAGGGCCCTGGGGGACTTTCCCACTGCCAAGACTGGCACCTCATCTGTGACCCTGGTCGACCTCTGGAATGGGGAAATGTCCAGGGCTGTGGATGAGATTGCTCCGGAGCGACCTCTGCCACGCTGCAGACTCGGAGTGGCTCCTTGGTTTACTGAGGAGCTGCGAATGATGAAGCGGCAGGGCAGGCGTCTAGAGCGACGGTGGCAGAAAACTCGTGATGAATCAGATCGGACATGGAGTAAAGCTCATTATAGAGCCTACTCCGTGGCAGTGGTAGCTGCGAAGAGATTGTTCTTCTCTGCTACCATTGCATCTGCTGATAGCTGTCCGGCAGAGCTGTTCCGTGTGGTGCGGGGCCTCCTTCATCAGGCCTCTTCGGTAGTCCAGGAGGAATACACGGTCAGCCGCTGTGACGTGTTTGCCCAACACTTTGCAGATAAAATCCATCGTATTCATCACGACTTGGATGCCACATTGACAATGTCTGATGATTGGCAACTGCCTGTCCAGTATTGTGGGATTCTTTTCAGCTTGTGCAGCCTGAGGATGTGGACAGACTCCTTTGGAGTGTGAGGCCGTCTGCCTGCCTGTTTGACCCTTGCCCAGCTTGGCTGATTAGAGCGGCCCGGGGGGGACTGGCTGAGTGGACAGGGAGGGTGGTCAACTCTTCTTTGATGGAGGGGACGTTGCCGCTCGCCTTGAAGCGGGCGGTGGTTCGCCCCCTCCTGAAGAAGCCCTCCCTGGATTCCACTGTGTTGAATAACTATCGGCCAGTCTCCAACATCCCGTTTCTGGGCAAGGTAATTGAGCGGGTGGTGGCGGCCGAACTCCAGAGGGTCTTGGATAAAGCGGATTATCTGGATCCTTTTCAATCTGGTTTCAGAACGGGCTTTGGGACGGAAACTGCCTTGGTGGATGACCTACGCTGGGGACTGGACAGGGGGAGTGCGTCCCTGTTGGTCCTGATGGACCTCTCGGCGGCTTTCGATACCAGCAACCATGGTATCCTTCTGGGCTGATTGGCCGAGTTGGGAGTTGGAGGCACTGTTTTGCAGTGGTTCCGCTCCTACTTGGAGGGTCGGTCCCAGATGGTGGTGCTGGGGGATGCCTGTTCGACACCCTGGCCCTTGAGGTGCAGGGTGCCGCAGGGTTCAATTCTGTCCCCCATGCTATTTAATATCTACATGAAACCGCTGGGAGAGGTCATCCGGGGGTTTGGAGTGAGGTGTCATCAATATGCTGATGACACCCAGCTCTATTTCTCCTTTCCTCCAGACTCCAGGGTGGCGGTTGAGGGCCTGGAGCGCTGTCTGGAAGCAGTGAGGATCTGGATGGGGGTTAACAAGCTGAAATTAAATCCGGATAAGACAGAGGCTCTCCTGGTTCGGAAATCCTCGATGCAGGTGCTGGATTATCGGCTTGCTCTGAATGGGGTTGCACTCCCTCTGAAGGAGCAGGTTCGCAGCTTGGGGGTCCTCCTGGACTCGCAGTTGCTCCTGGATTCCCAGGTGGCGGCCGTGGCTAGGGGGGGCCTTTGCTCAGCTTCGGCTGGTGCGCCAGCTGCTACCGTACTTGGATCGTGCAGACCTGCCCACGGTGATCCATGCCACGGTGACATCAAGGTTAGATTACTGTAACGCGCTCTATGTGGGGCTGCCCCTGAAGACGGTTCGGAAACTACAATTAGTACAGAATGCCGCAGCCCGTGTGGTCACCGGAGCCAGGCGGTTTGACTCTGTCAGTCCGCTTCTCCGGGGGCTACATTGGCTGCCCATTCGTTTCCAGGCCCAATTCAAGGTGCTGGTTTTGACCTTTAAAGCCCTATACTGCTCTGGGCCAGGATATCTTAGAGACCGCCTACTCCCGTACAATCCGGCTCGCCATCTCAGGTCATCAGAGAAGACCTTTTTGCAAGTGCCGCCACCCAAGGAGGTCCGGGGGGCGGCTGCAAGAAATAGGGCCTTCTCGGTAGTGGCACCAACATTATGGAACTCCCTTGCCCTTGATTTGAGAATGGCTCCCTCTCTTGAGAGTTTTCGGCGAGGCCTGAAAACACTGTTGTTTAAACAAGCCTTCTAATTTCTGGCCTTCTTAACATTTTTATACATCTTTTAGTTTTTTACAGGCTTGATTCCTCGGTGACTTGCTCTTTTATTCTGTCTTTTAATCTGACTACTGTTTTTATGGCCTCTGTAATGTGTTTTTAAATGTTTTTATCTGCTATGTATTCATGTTTTTAAAATTTGTTTTTTTAATATGTTGTTAGCCGCCCTGGGTCCCGTTAGGGAGAAGGGCGGGATAAAAATAAAGTTTTATTAATTATTATTATTATTATTATTATTATTATTATTATTATTATTATTATTATTATTATTATTATTCAACCCTTCACTCTCTCCTCGTCTTGCTTGGTACTGTAAAAGGTGGCTTCATTTTGTAATTCTGTTGTTGGAGTCATCTTCAACAGTCAGCCCATTTTTTCCCATGCAGTATTAATGCTCCCCTGCACCTTGCAATATCTCAGCTCTCCCTGTGACCAACCAGCCTTAGCCATGCTGACAGCTTCCTTCACCTCTGAGCCAGGAATCCCCAGATTTTCAATGTTACCCATTGTTACTCAGCTGTTAATTTTCCCCATTGCCATAGCAAGGGGTCACTATTTTCAAAGCTATCAAGCTGTTCAGGTAGTCTCCAAGCAGCTTCCCTTGTTTGTTTTGCTGATGTGTTCACAACTGCACCTGCTTCAGAGCTGCAACCAAGACCTTTCTTAAGTTGGAAGCTTATAATGTCTGCAAGTTGGGGACCTTCAGTACTGATTTGTCTGTTACAAACTTTAAATACTGTTCTATGTAACATCACCGTTTCCTGGGGGCAGCTTTTATTTTAGTGTAACAATGCAGAAGTCAATTTTCCACTGAAAGCCTTAATGAGAATTATAAGATAGGGGAGCTTGGAAGGGACCAATGGAGCATATATAAACACACTGGGTGCTGGTACAATCCTGCCACCTTTCTCCTTTCCCTGTCCCCTTATCCTGCCTTCCCAAGCTCTGCTAAGATACTATAATATTCAGGAACTTCAGTTACAAATGCTGTAATACAACAATTACACCTATCTCTAAGCCTTCACTGCCTCATCATTCTTTGTTTGCTTATACTACTCTAGTTACATTTCAGCTTGTATCAAATTTCATATACAGTATTCATGATAAAATTAGCTATTTAACCATTCACATTCAGCCTACCTAACTGCATTTACCTCATAATATAGTACAACAGTGCCCCCTATAGATTTTGTCTATGAAACACAGTGCAAATTGGTAACTTAAATACAAATTGCATATGCATAAGCTGTCTTCTGTTTCCATTCTGAAGATGAATAACTATTGTTCAAGTTCATTTTGATATTACGATGAACTGAAATGATTTTTTTCTTTGTACTGCTGTAGTATTCTTGTTTTGATGTTGCTAGTTGGAACTCTTCCAATATGTTATTTATACAAGCTATTATTATACTAATTCTCTCCAGTATTCTGACCTGGTAGTTTCATTTTAAACTCCCTTCTCATAATAATATATGAGACTTTTGCTATTCGCTCATATATTCCTACATTTACATTTATTCCACCTAAAATATATATATATATATATGGCTGCAGCAATCAAACACCAATTATTTCTCATGGATGTGTGTTTTAAGGAGAAATGGAGATAACAACGTAGGCAGACAGATGCAAGGGAAGGCACCAGGATGAGGTCTCTTGTTATCCGGTGTGCTCCCTGGGGCATTTGGTGGGCCGCTGTGACATACAGGAAGCTGGACTAGATGGGCCTATGGCCTGATCCAGTGGGGCTGTTCTTATGTTCTTACAGGGTTCACATCTGACATGCTCCTTCCACCTTTTGTACTTGGGTATTCAAAATCCCAATACAAAGTTTCATATAAACTTTCCCTCAGTGGAAACATTTCAGATTAGGCTCTCTCCCACACACGCTCTTTATCCAGCCCTTGGCCTCTCCCAGAAACATCATAACTGCCCTCAGCTGCTAAGCTGTGCTGAGGTGTCATTGCTGAAGGGACAGCCTGCATGATAATTGGGCTCTCCATATCTTGCAAATATTATCAAGATTTTGTATTTTCTATTCTGTTTGCGGCTAATGAGTTTCTAGGTGAGGGAAAAGTGCTTTTTTGTCATGACCTGCTTAAGGACATCACTTCCTGCTTAATGATATAACTTCTGGCCCTCAGCAGGCATTATGAATGCTAAATGGCCCTCTGTATGAAATGAGTGACATTCCTGTTCTAACCTCTGCACTTATACATCAGGTTCCTTTCCTACTTTCCTTTTGAGTTCTCTGCTCTCTTCTTCCATCAGAAGCCCTTTTGAAGGCTGTTGCCCTGCCTCACCTCTCTGTTCTTCCCCAAGTATGCAGCCATGCAAGTATGGTCAAACTATGGCCAAAGACAGGGCCTAGAGGGAATCATGGGTAGGAAAAAAAAGCTCTCACTTCTAATGTAAGTAGCCTCTTTTTTTGCTACCTGAAACCAAAGTTTGCATGGTCCCCTGGATTGCTCTGCCTCAAAGAATGAATGGGTGCCTCTTGTTCCAACCCTTTGCCAGTGCCTTGGAATGTCTTCACTCAGGTGCCTTGAAGAGCTACTGCTCTTTTGTTTTCTTGAGTATCCTGCCTAGGGCTCAAGAGTAGATCTGTTCGGCTCTAAAAATCCATTTGTATCCCAATCAAACTCCCAAAGACACAGCCATCCAAACCACCCTGAGCAGAACACCAGCTTTTTAGTCCAGGAAAGCTTTTGCTTCCTTTAGTTCTGGCAGGAATAACTAGAACCATCTGAACTCTAGGGTTTTGTACTAGATTTCCTATCCTCAACATTGCTGTGTATCTGTGAATCTCTGTTTCCCCTCCAGTTCCCCTTGAAAAATAACCCCGGATTCTTGGCTTGGTAGGCAAGACTTTACAGGACTCTGGTCTGCCTAGCCTTAAGATCCCCATGTTCTTTAGCCTCCTTCAGTACTGTCTTAGCAAACTAATGACAGGCATACTTTGACTTCCAGCCCTCTCCTTCTACCATCTTCCTTCATATGCAATACATCAACTGTGCATCCTGCAACCTTTTTCTTTATTCCTTGAACTTTTCATCTAAGTAAGGCAGAAGCCCTGGAGATTCATCTCCAAGTCCCCTTAGGTCTAGAACTTTAGATCAATAGAGCAAGAACTTAGAAGTTTCACACACCCTTCAAGAGATCCAGGTAGCTGGGATTAAACTCCCCAACTGCAAGCTTGGGTTAGCCAGTTACCTACCAGAGAGCCAACACTGCCCTTTTCCCTCCTCTCTTTCAACACAGCAACAAGGCTACATGTCCTCTTTCATTTGCTCTGCATCTACCCATATATTTCTGCTTTCCTTCTCCTGTGCCATTTAGAACCTAATATACCTGAGAACACCATAAAAATCCCAGGAAATTCAGCATTCCAGAAAAAACCATGTATTTGTTCCAGTTGACTGGGTCAATTTGTGTTCTGGTCACGATAAGGAAACCGGATTTCTTGACGTGCTAAATGACTGTGGCTTAGAGCAGCTAGTCATGGAGCCCACCAGTGGGCAGGTGACTCTGGATTTAATATTGTGCGGTACACAGGACCTGGTTAGAGATGTAAACGTTACTGAGCCATTGGGGAACAGTGATCATGCTGCGATCTGTTTTGACATGCACGTTGGGGGAAGAATACCAGGCAAATCTCTAACAAAAACCCTTGACTTCCGACGGGCGGACTTCCCTCAAATGAGGAGGCTGGTTAGAAGGAGGTTGAAAGGGAGGGTAAAAAGAGTCCAATCTCTCCAGAGTGCAAGGAGGCTGCTTAAAACAACAGTAATAGAGGCCCAGCAGAGATGTATACCGCAAAGAAAGAAGGGTTCCACTAAATCCAGGAGGGTGCCCGCATGGCTAACCAGCCAAGTTAGAGAGGCTGTGAAGGGCAAGGAAGCTTCCTTCCGTAAATGGAAGTCTTGCCCTAATGAGGAGAATAAAAAGGAACATAAACTTTGGCAAAAGAAATGTAAGAAGATGATATGGGAGGCCAAGCGAGACTATGAGGAATGCATGGCCAGCAACATTAAGGGGAATAATAAAAGCTTCTTCAAATATGTTAGAAGCAGGAAACCCGCCAGAGAAGCGGTTGGCCCACTGGATGGTGAGGGAGGGAAAGGGGAGATAAAAGGAGACTTAGAGATGGCAGAGAAATTAAATGAGTTCTTTGCAGCTGTCTTCACGGCAGAAGACCTCGGGCAGATACCGCTGCCCGAACAGCCCCTCCTAACCGAGGAGTTAAGTCAGATAGAGGTTAAAAGAGAAGATGTTTCAGACCTCATTGATAAATTAAAGATCAATAAGTCACCGGGCCCTGATGGCATCCACCCAAGAGTTATTAAGGAATTGAAGAATGAAGTTGCAGATCTCTTGACGAAGGTATGCAACTTGTCCCTCAAAACGGCCACGGTCCCAGAAGATTGGAGGATAGCAAATGTCATGCCTATCTTTAAAAAGGGAAAGAGGGGGGACCCGGGAAAATAGGCCGGTCAGCTTAACATCCATACCGGGTAAGATGGTGGAATGCCTCATCAAAGATAGGATCTCAAAACACATAGACGAACAGGCCTTGCTGAGGGAGAATCAGCATGGCTTCTGTAAGGGTAAGTCTTGCCTCACAAACCTTATAGAATTCTTTGAAAAGGTTAACAGGCATGTGGATGCGGGAGAACCCGTGGACATTATATATCTGGACTTTCAGAAGGCATTCGACACAGTCCCTCACCAAAGGCTACTGAAAAAACTCCACAGTCAGGGAATTAGAGGACAGGTCCTCTCATGGATTGAGAACTGGTTGGAGGCCAGGAAGCAGAGAGTGGGTGTCAATGGGTAATTTTCACAATGGAGAGAGGTGAAAAGCGGTGTGCCACAAGGATCTGTCCTGGGACCGGTGCTTTTCAACCTCTTCATAAATGACCTGGAGACAGGGGTGAGCAGTGAGGTGCCTAAGTTTGCAGATGACACCAAACTTTTCCTAGTGGTGAAGACCAGAAGTGATTGTGAGGAGCTCCAGAAGGATCTCTCCAGACTGGCATAATGGGCAGCAAAATGGCAGATGCACTTCAATGTCAGTAAGTGTAAAGTCATGCACATTGGGGCAAAAAATCAAAACTTTAGATATAGGCTGATGGGTTCTGAGCTGTCAGTGACAGTTCAGGAGAGAGATCTTGGGGTGGTGGTGGACAGGTCGATGAAAGTGTCGACCCAATGTGCGGCAGCAGTGAAGAAGGCCAATTCTATGCTTGGGATCATTAGGAAGGGTATTGAGAACAAAATGGCTAGTATTATAATGCCGTTGTACAAATCTATGATAAGGCCACACCTGGAGTATTGTGTCCAGTTCTGGTCGCCACATCTCAAAAAAGACATAGTGGAAATGGAAAAGGTGCAAAAGAGAGCGACTAAGATGATTACGGGGCTGGGGCACCTTCCTTATGAAGAAAGGCTACGGCGTTTGGGCCACTTCAGCCTAGAAAAGAGACGCCTGAGGGGGGACATGATTGAGACATACAAAATTATGCAGGGGATGGACAGAGTGGATAGGGAGATGCTCTTTACGCTCTCACATAATACCAGAACCAGGGGACATCCACTAAAATTGAGTGTTGGGCGGGTTAGGACAGACAAAAGGAAATATTTCTTTACTCAGTGTGTGGTCGGTCTGTGGAACTCCTTGCCACAGGATGTGGTGCTGGCGTCTAGCCTAGACGCCTTTAAAAGGGAATTGGATGAGTTTCTGGAGGAAAAATCCATTACGAGTTACAAGCCATGATGTGTATGCGCAACCTCCTGATTTTAGAAATGGGTTATGTCAGAATGCCAGATGCAAGGGAGGGCACCAGGATGAGGTCTCTTGTTATCTGGTGTGCTCCCTGGGGCATTTGGTGGGCCGCTGTGAGATACAGGAAGCTGGACTAGATGGGCCTATGGCCTGATCCAGCGGGGCTGTTCTTATGTTCTTATGTTTTTAGTTGCATTCAAGCTCGGACCCCCATTTCCTTAGATATCAGTTTGGGGAGGAAGGCATGCAATGGTCAATTGTGCAAGGTCCATCAAATATATGATCAGAGGAACTTGTGCACTGTTAGTATACCTGTCCTGGAGCACACATGATTATAAAGGCTTCTGGAGCCCTCACATGACCACACTGGGTTCAGAATGGCTCCCAGTCAGTTCTCTGACATTCCTGCCTAGGGAATGCCTTTCCATCTCCTGAGGTCTTGTCTTGCAGATAAAGCTTACTGATCTGACATAAGTTCTCTGACGTACGACTGCAATCCTAACCCCTTATGTCAGTGCTTTCCAGTACTGGCATAGTGGTGCCAATGGGACATGTGTTGCATCCTGCAGTTGGGTGTCACTCATGAAGGCCTCCTCAAAGTAAGGAAATGTTTGTTCCCTTACCTCAGTGCTGGAGAGCACTGACATAAGGGGTTAGGATTGCGCCCTAAATCAGATAATACTTCAGAGAAACTATGACACACTGTGCCTGTGGGAAGGCAGGAAAAGAACAAAAATTGTCCACTGCCTCCAAACTTAGAACTGCACTTTATGTTTATGTTTATCAAAACATCATGTGAAAGAACTGTCCTGGACTGTACCACTTCAGACTGCAGACTAGGGGGGGAGGAGTGGTCACATTTTTGTTTTAAAGATCTCTCATGTAAAAGCTCTCTGCATTGAGAAAACTAACATATCAGTGAGAAAAGATGTAGCTGAGTCATCTTCCTAAGCTGCTTGTTTTCTAGGTACAGGAAGATTCTTTTCTACATAGGTGATCATTCAAGAAGGTGACGTCCATCACCTACAGCAGGGGTGCTTACACTTTTTTGGCTGAAGAGCTACTTTGAAACCCAGCAAGGCCTGAAGATCTACCAGGGGGGAAGGAAGCATCTGACAGACACCCACTTTGATGTATGGAGCCCCTGCTGGACCAGGTCAGAGGAGGCCCACCAAGTCCAGCTTCCTGTGCCCCACAGTGGCCCACCAGATGCTTCAGGAAGCACACAGGAGGCCTCTTCTCTCTCCCCACCCCACATACTGGGGGCAGCTACAGGTCCCCCCAAGAGGCACATGCCCAGCCTTGCTGCACTATGGGGGAGAGGAGCTCCCCACTCCCCGCCCCCCCAAACTCTTTGTGGCCGCGCCCCGAGACCAGCAGGGAGAGGGAGGCGTCGCAAGTCCTCCTCGGAAGGGGCGGGGGGCTTCCCCGTTTCCATAGAGTGGGGCTGCGCTTGCAGGCGGCAGGCGGGGGAGATACTGCTCCCACCGGCCCTCCTCCTGCCCTCCTCCCCTGGGGGGCCAGGGGGGTCGTCTCACCTGTCAGCCCCGACCGAGAGTGGCAGTGGCCGCAGCACTTACCTCTGGGCTCCTACAGGGGTGGCTGGGCTGGGCATGGCTGGGCCGGATCTGACTGGAAGGGAAGGGGAGGGTCACTCAGGGCCTCCCGCGGCAACCGCCATCAGAGCGACTCCATCTCGAACTCCCGCCCCTCCCCCCTTCCGCTACGGAGCCCCAGGAAGCGCCTCAGTCCAGTGCAGCCCAGCTCCCCCTCCCGCCGCCGCCCACTTTAGCTCCTGCTCTTCTGGCATGCAGCACCAGGAAACTGATGAAACTGACTAGAGTCTAGTCAGTTTCCTCAGTTTTGTTGCTGCATGCCTAAGAGCAGCTAAAGTGTCAGTTTCAGTGTCAGTTTAGTGTCAGCTAAATATGTCAGTTTCATCTAGTCACTAGACGAAACTGACTTATTAACAGTTTGGAGAGACAGGGCTCCGCGATCTACTCATTTTGCCTTGCAATTTACCGGTAGATCGCGATCCACCTATTGAGCACCCCTGTCCTACAGACTCAAGTGTCACCATTTAAGAAGAACTCTTATCACATCATTTTACTGAATGTGTAAATCAGCCTTTAAAGCTGATTAAGCTGTGGTAGGCTAGAATACTAAAAGAATACTAGAACACTAATTACCTACAATACAGATATTAAAAGAACACACTCCATTACCCAGATCCTGAAAAAGACCTGTTCACTCACGTTTCCTAATAAATGCATGACTTTACAATAGTGGTTTAAGTTGTAACGCCAGCACAGAATTGCATAGTTAATCAACTTATAGGTTAAAAGCTACACAACTAATTCATTAGGACATATAATAAAAACTATCAACACATTTGACAGTATGTTTATAGCCTAAGCAGCAGAGAAAGAGGCAAAACATTAATGACATTGCTGTCCACAACTAGGTAAAAGCTGTGATGATTTTAGTGCATTCAAGGGGAGGGGAACTTCATGGGTTAAGATCGTCCTTTGTTGCAACTGACATGCAGGTTCCATATTTGTTTTCATACACAAGAAACTTTCATGTAGGAATCTTCATAATCTTCTAGTGTGGAAGAGTCTGGGTCAATGATTCTCAAACTTTTTAGAGACCCTAGACCTTGCTGCCTGATTTATAAATGGCAAGGGTATGGCTATAATGGTGACTGGGCAACAGTGCTCCCCCTAAGTAGCAGCTTGTTTAACCCTTGATGCACATAGGCTACAATCCTAACCATACTTTCCTGAGAGTAAGCCCCATTGAACAGGACTTACTTCTGAGCAGACCTGGTTAGGATTGCACCCATAGCCTAATCTGCCCTGAGAGTTTCATGAACCACCAAAAACTGGGTTATGACCCACTGATAGGTCCCATACCCACAGTTTGAGAACTGCTGGTCTGGATGAATCCCACTGATCTGAATGGGACATGCAGGTCTAACTGTATGAGGAACAACAGATTCAGCTGCAACAAGAAAAAAGTGTATTTATGTTAAGTTTTTTATTTAAAAAAATAAAATAAACAAGATGAATTACAAAGTTTACAAGACAGGATAAAAGGCAAACACTGAATGACTATTGTTTTATTCTGCAGTGAGGAAGATGGAGGCTGTCCACATTTATGCAAGTTAGCTGACACAAAATGAAGATTTAGATAACCCTCCCCCATTACTCCCCCCCTTATCCTGGAAAGGGGAAAAAACTCTTTGCAGGCTTCCTTTGACATTGACTCTGCCCCAGTTTCTCTTCAGTGTAACATTGAAAACAGCTACCACTGCCAAAAGTGTTAAGTAAAAACAACAATGAAAAGTAAACAAGACCTTACGCTTTTAAATCAACCATTTTTTTTACAGTCCAATATTGGCAAGAGTTAAGGCTGAAGGGAAGAAAAGTAATCTAACACATGTGATGTTGCACATGAGTTATAGATGCTCTACAAAAATGTACCCTTGTAATTACGGCGCTAAAACTGACAACAAAATGAGATTCCTGTGGAGAACAAATAGCTTTTTCAGGCATACTAAATATTTCTGCTCAGAAGAATGTTTAATCTACTTGGATCATGTGCTTGGATTTTTTTTAGATCATGCTGAGATAACAACATTCTGCTGTGTCTTGGCACCATAAAAATCCTTGCTTATGAAAATGATAGATAGATAGATAGATAGATAGATAGATAGATAGATAGATAGATAGATAGATAGATAGATAGATAGATAGATAGATAGATAGATAGATAGATAGATAGATAGATAGATTTTACTTTGAATTTACTTTTTCCATAGTTTAAACAGTGAACTCTCAAACAATTTTTACACAAATATGCCTCATCCTCTTTGTGAGTCATGGCCCAAACTCTCTTACACCAGTGTTTTAAACACAAGTGCACATACTGTATATCCTACAGCATGATCATCCAGTCACAGGCTTGCTTCAACTGCAGCTTATGTTGAATTGCCAGCCAAAATCCTACTAGCACCCCCTAGTGGCATACAATTAATCCTACAGACTGTTGTTGATCTCTAAGTAAGAAGACATTATTAGCTGGAGTCACAGTTTATTAAGCACTGCGACAAAATGGGCACAATCTAGCCATATTAACCACTTTAAAGCCTCTCTGATTTCACTTTAAGCCTCACTGAGATATACTAAGAGCATGCTTAGCTTTCCCATTGAGATAATATGGAAATGAAGGTGCTTTACTTTGACTGTATCATGCCCCTAGCATCTTAACCCTTGCTCTGCTTCCCTTGTCATTTTTTCACATATAGAGAAAGGTATCTCCCCCACTTAAAATGGGGGAGGGCTAATGGTTTCAATTGCAGTCTCTGAAGAAAATATTACACACTTAACCCATTCAAACATGTTATTGAGTAAAACATGTTATTTAGAAAAATGTACCCATGTGGCATTCCATATGGCTGGTGTCTCATTTTAACTTGGTCCTCAGACACTACATTCACAGTGTGGTGCACAAACATGATGCAACCTGGGCCAAAATCTCTGACATGAGACACACAAAGGTGAGACTGCCCGGTTTAAACAAGACACCAAGTGAGATATCACACAGTTAACTTTCTTTTTGTGTGCCCAGTGCTATATTTAAGTGTTGATTTAAGTGTGGAATGTTGGTTTTTAAGGATAAAAATCATAGAATCATAACGCAATTTGCAAGCCATCTCTGTTTCCTAATCAATCATAAACAAGTGATTTCTATGATGCCAGTTTGCTTGGGCCTAAAGATATTTCACCTTACTTGTGCTCTTGCAACACCAAGAGACGTAGTGTAGTACGGTGGTGGAAAGTGTGATCCTGAAAGACCCCAGTTCAAATTTTACTTCTGCAATGAAAGCACTACAGATGACCTCAAACAGTCTTCTGTTGCTCTGCATCTATAATATGGATGAATAGTGGTCTACTTTACTGAAGTACTGTTGCAAGGATTGCTAAGATAATGCTCACAACGCACTTCAAACACTTTCAAAGTGCTGTATGACCAGAAGCCTTTCTCTGTAAAACTCACAGACTTTTTCCTGGTCTGGACAGATTTCGCAACATATAAGCAATGTCTTTGATAATCATGGCACAGATGGTCAGATTTGAGGAAACACATGGTTAATTGACCAAGACCAGCTGACTCACTGGTCCTTGTTTAAGTATCAAAGAAGAGAGCAAGAAGCTAACACAGGTTAACTTTGCATTAACTGAAATCTAATTTGAGTTGTTTTTCTGATGTTCAGTTGTATCCCAAAGGATACAAGGAAGGTCAAATCAAAGCAAGTACATCCTGGTAATTATTCTTCTTTTACCATCAACAATATATGTCATCACACTGTGCAACACCCTAAACACACAAGAACACAACAACAAACAATACATTAGTCCTGATACTTTTCCAGCCCATATTATAAGTCTTCCTGTTGTCCCATCCAAATCCCCATCATTTCTTTCAGCTTCCTTTTTCAACTCAGAATTTTGCTTGCTAAATTATGAATCTTTTTTTTTTTATTTGATGTGGCAGATTTCTGTCTTCTTCCGTGCTAGAAGCACTGCAGCAAGAGTTGCCATCCATGTGTAATATAGTACTTTGCCCAGTGCACTTGTTTTCAGTATAGCGGGAGGAAAGGGGGCTTGATGTCAACTCCTGCATTCAGACTCAACATCTTCCTTACAGTACAATTCCCACTGAAATATACTAGTTCTATTTTCTTTAACACAAATGTGCTTTTTCTCTCCAATTCTCAATTTTGGAAATTTTTAGTGATGCTAAGGTCTGTTTTAAAGTATTGGGGGGAAAAATCCACCATGTCAAAGGCAAACAGTGGAAAAGAAGGGGTGGGGGAACTATAGTTATTGGCAAGTTTCCTCAATGGGGTTGACTTTCCTTTCCAGAAGGATGAAAGCTATGTTGCCAAACAAACTACATAGCAAAAAAGATCACATTTAACAGCCCAATCCTATGTTTCCCAGCGCCTGGAGGAACAGCAGCACCAAGAGCAACAGCAGTGCCAAAATGTCCATTGTACCCTGCAGGCACCAGGAGGCTGCAGGAAGTCTCGTTGGGAGAAGGGGACTTTCATCCCCTTTCCCTCAAGGAAAGCTCCAGCCCCTGCAACGGGTTTCCTCGAGTCTGCACCAGCTAATTCGCTGGCACAGACCTGAGGAGCTCCCTGTCGGACTTGCAAACCCAACACAGAACTTTGGATTCAGTGGGGAAGGCCTCCCGCTCCTCCTGGCCCAGTCCCTCCCCCTGTTCCACCTTTCCCCCTGCCCAGTTCTGCTTTCCCCTCACCCTGAAAAGGCACTCAGCTGGCTGGCAACAAGATTTACTGCTGGCTCTGCTGTGGAGTGCTCTGTGGAGCTCTGCTGCTCTTCCCGGCTCTGAGGCCCAGCGCTCCCTCCTCAGGTGCTGTAAACGTGCTGTGTAAACGTGCTCAGGTGCTGTAAACGTGCTTTACTGCATGTTTATGACACCTAGCAACAATGCTACAGGGTCATAAAACTGGACCTTAAGAGGCATAACATTATAGCACAGATGGTAATTCCTGGGAAAATGCATCACAATACATTCTAACTACATACATGCCCACTGAATGCTATCACAGTGTCCAGTAAAGCAGCTCAAAAATAAGTGGTCTAAGGAGGAATGTGTATGGGGCAGATTTTTTGTTATTCCACAAAAGAATAAAACAGGATGTAACACTTAAATCATCTTAAACTAAATAAGTAGCAGTGGTAGTCAGTTCACAGGAAAAGCACAAGATCCTCATCCTCAAAAAAGCACCTCATTTTTGAAGTCCTCAATAGCCTTGTCCCTCTTGTATCCCAATATATCCCTGCCCATTATCTTCCTTCTTCAGCTCCACCACTCTCAGTTATCTGAATGTCTCCTGCTCCCTTTCCCCACTGATGCCTCTTATACTTGAAACCCCCCCCCCCCGGACTCTTGCATGACGCCTCATTAAAAATTCCTCCTTAATTTCTCAATATTCTCCAATTTCCTCTTTTCTACATTTCCCTCCCTGGCATAAAATTTAAATGTAAGCTCCTCAGGGCAGGGACCTATTCTCTTGTACTCTGCAAAGCAATAAAAGTATGTATATTGAGGGGAAAACAGCAACAACAGTAACCAGTCTCATCTTGTATGACAGCAGGCATTTGAAGTTTCTCATCAGTATCATCAGTCCTGGAACCTGCCAAATGCTGTATTTATGTGAACCTTACAATCATTCTCAATGTGCATTGGCAAGTTGGCTAATCTTTTTCCCCCATGAAAACAAGAATCATATTAGTATTTGCTCAGCCATCACCTGCAACTAACTCTTCACCTCTACTTCCATATAAAAATTTCCATATCAGGCTGACAATACCAGAAAGTTGATCTTGTACTAACTTGCTGAATGGTGCCTGAAAGGCATAAAATCTGACCCCTATTGACATGAACTCTGAAAACTGACTCTCTGGAAACTGGAAGCTAAGGTTTTGCCAACATTAAATATTAACACCCCTATAATGGGGAATTCCCAACATACAAAACAACTGCAGGATTAAGTGCCTAAAGAATAGTCAGGCAAATAAAATATAAATGTTGGCTTGCCCCAAGAATATTAAGTAGGTAATACAATACAAGTGACTCCTACTGAAATGCTAGTAAGGAACCAAAGAACTGGGTATGGCTGCTTGTGCTGCTATTCGAAGGTATTCCATGGAACAACCTGATACAGTTTTCCTTGGAGGACACAGTATCAGGGGCCATCAACATTATTGTATGGGTAAGGATCATTGAGCACATTCAGAAGTTAAAAAAAATTCTCACTAATTAATTAATTTTTATGACAAAGATCTCTCTCTCTCTCTCTCTCTCTCTCTCACACACACACACACACACACACACACACACACACACTTACTGGTCTTAAAGCTTAATCATTGAAAGTCAAAATTCCCAGGAAATTCAACAGCCTGCAATCGCTGCAATGGGGGTCAGACTGGGTGACCACAGGGATGCACCAATAATCTCTGGAGCCCCCGCTGGAGCAGACTAGTCAGCGGAGGGGGTGTTCCGGTAATGGATCAGGGCAAGGATCAGGGATGGGTCAGGTCATGTTGAGAGAAGTCTTGGGGTGGGTATCAGGTGTTGCACTGGTATCTTATGCCTCTGGCCCAGTTTCAACATGCCATCTTGGACCCACTAGGATGGACACCAGCGATAGATCCAAGTAGACCCCTTAAGGATAAGGCAGTAGTGGACTAGGGCTGCAATCCTAACTACACTTACCTAGGAGCAAGCATTATTGACTATAATGAGACTTACTTCTGAGTAGACATGCCTAGGATTGGGCTCTAGGTAAGTAAAATTGCTATCTGGTCCCCAGCCAACACATAGCATGAAATGGAGGCTGCAACAGTGCCACTGCGTGCTCTGGGCTAGCCTAGGATAGGATTGGACTGTTAGTTATTAGAAGAATACCTGTGTGAGATTGGGTAACTTCAGGGCTACTGAAGGGTACTATACTGATTGGGTACTATAGGTTGAGTCTCAGTATCCACGAGAATTCCAATCCCAGAAGCCATGTGGATGCCAAACAAAAATCGTGTTAAAGGAAATCCATTTAAAGAGCAATGTCCCTTTACACAGTGATTTAAAAACAGCCTTGCTGACCTTTGTAATGCAGGACAGAGGCATCAGGCAGGCAATCATTCTCTCTCCAGACACTTAGAAAGGCTTCACTCTGAGGCAGTAACCCCTCCCTCCACCCTTCACCTTCTCCCTTCACCTTCAAAGTGGAGGCGATAATCACTTCCACTTTGCATTCTTTCACCTGCTCAGGGGGAAGAGAGGGGTCGCTTGCTTCCAAGTGAAGCTATTCTAAGTGTCAGGAGAGAGAGACTGCTTGTCTGCCAGCTGCCCTCTCCCACATTAAAGAGGCTATTGTTAAATGACTTTTTCCCCTTTAATTTAAAGGGCCCCTCTCATCAGTTGAAATAAAACTGCAGGTGAAAAATCAGTGGATAATTAGGTTATACATGTAAAATGCTATACAGCAGTGGTTCTCAAACTCACTTGTCAAGTTTGCTGTCTTTGCAGGGGTGGGGGATGGTGGCGATGCGAATGTTTTGAGATCTAGTGCTGCACTGGGAGAACATTCCATTCTCTGCACCGTTGCTGGCACTGGGAGAACATTATACCATTGCTGTATTCTGTATTAGCAGTGGCTCTCAAACTAGTGGGTTGAGACCCACCAGCCCAAGAAGCACTATCGCTGCCCCCTTAAGGAGCGGGACAGGGGAATGGTGGCGACATGAATCAAGACACCACTGGGGACAGAGGGCCTTTTTTACTCGCCCTCTGTTGCGGGGAGCCCTGTGGAGCCATCTACAGAGCTCCCCGCACCTCAGAACTTTGAAAAAATGCAATTGCAACCGGTTCCGGTTTTGTAGTCACTACCTGGAAGTGGGTTGCAATCGCCGCCTGCAGCAGCCTCCCAGGGGTACCATCCTCCTCCGCACCAGCCTCTGCAGGGCTCTCCAACATGAGGATAATTTACAAATAACGACTGAAACTCATTTCCGGTTTGCAATCGCAAAACCGGAAGAGGGTCGCAATTGTTATTGTGCCTGTCTCCGCATGTTGGAGAGCCCTGCGGAGGCTGGCACAGGGCTCCCTGCACCTCCCGCAGGCTGCTGCAGCCTCTGGTAAGTCACAACAAGCCCCTGTGCCCCTCCAAAGCCATGTGATCCTGGTGATCGAGTCGCTGCTTCCCCCCTTCCCCACAAGAACTTACAGCAGGGCTCAAACTCCCTACAAGCTTGAGAACAGCTGCCTTACCTTGAGGAGGCCTCTGTGACTGCCCCACAGGATGCAGCACATTCTCATTTAGCATGGCTGCATCAGTGCTGGAAAGTTAGTTAGAACTGGACTGAAAGCCTCAGAGGACTGGGGGGGGGGGGTTAAAATGAATTGTAGGAGCATTATTTTACTTTTACATTGTCCAACTGCAAGGACTACTTTTTGTCTCCCCATGTAAGCTTGGAAAGAAATTACTAACTAAACTCCATGGCACAGTGCTTGGACATTTCAACAAAAAAGAATACTGTGCTGCAGCGTTTCTCACACATTTAGCATCAGGACCCACTTTTAAGAAAAAGAATCTTGTCAGGACCCACTGGAAGTGATGTCATGACCGGAAGTGACATAATCAAGCAGGAACATTTTTAACAACCCTAGACTGCAATCCTACTCACACTTACCCAGGAGTAAGTCCTATTTACTATCGTTGTTAAAAGCATATACATAGTTGTCTGTTCAAAGTACAGGTCTGTAACATTTCCCCAAATGCAGTCACATGCTAGGGTAGCATCAAGTCTAATATATTAAGAATAAAATATTGAAATGAATGGGGACCCACCTGAAATTGGCTCGTGACCCACCTAGTGGGTCCCGACCCACAGTTTGAGAAACACTGCTATACTGTATATCAAATGCATGAGAAGAATGTATTTCCTAATCCAATTTTCCTCACAAATATAAAGGAAATGTAAATGAAGAAATTTCCATAAGCATACCATCCAAAATAATGTTCCTGTGGCCAAAGCTGCATACTGTTCAATTGTAGAAAGCACACTGAATATAAGGCAGATCAGCACTATGAGGAAACTGAAAAGAAAAACAAAACCAAAAAGAAAAGGTTACAAATATTAGAAAGACCAGAGTGAAGACTTAAATTAAAACAACTTTTTTTTCAGGAGTGTCTGTCCATCTCTAAAATTGAATCATGGTGGGGAAGAAGTGGGTGGACTGAAGATGCTCATCTGCGGAGAGGTGCAAAGGAAGCTTGGAGGCTACTTGGTGTTCACTTCAAACATCATGGCTACTTTTACTAGGATAGAGAGCAAAGCCGTTTTGAACAGACTTCCGCAATCTGTAAGAAATTTGCCATGGGGCATATTTGAGGAAGAGACTGGCCATTTAGTCTATGCATGTTCAGCTGGGGGTTATACCTGCACATAACCAAGTTGCCATGTGCATGTCCATAATTGGGTAGAGAACTATGGATCTAAACAGGTGCCACATGTGCAATTCCCCTTTCCCAATGCAATAGTCAGGGCTATGTGTACATATCTAAAGGCAGGTGAAATCTTGCTAATAGGCTGTTTGTGACAGGAAATGAAGGCCTGGATTCAGTTGACCCTGTTACTCCTGACTCACAAAGATAGCAGCTGATAGGATTTAACTGTTTTGGGTTGTCTCTTTTGCAATGGCCCCTTTAATGATCATGGTATTTTCAGAAGGATACTGGAGGGGGGCACAATCTGGCTAAAATTATGGGTCAAAGTGCAGTTTGTGGATTTAATTAAGAGCCACCCTACCCTCTTAAAATAATTTGTGTATTGCACATGGCATGGAAAATATTAGCTTTCTAAAAAACTGGATTTTAAAAAGCAGCAACTTTTAACTGAAAATATAAGAATTTTACAGAAGATAGTAACTGTTGTGATATATGCCCCAGACCTATATGAATTTACAGGCTAGACAGGGCAAGGTTAGGCCCTGACGTCTTGGCCTGAGTGCGTACACTGAGTGCGTGTAGCCCTGTTGCATCATGGGATTGGCTGATGACACAGGGCTTAGTATGGATGATGCAGTAGCCTGCAATACCATATCACAAGACTACAAGTCATAGTGTCACCAGATGATAACCTGCTTCCCATTGGCCAGTGCCAGTATATATTGGGGCTTGTACGAGCTGCTGTGTGGGAGATGTTAAGTGGATTGTCTGCAGGAAGCTACGTCGGTGGAGTTGGTGATTGGAGATTGTGGCAAGTTCTAGCTTTGTTCCTTTGCTTTGCTGTGCTGCCTTGGCACTGTACATACTTCAGTAAAAGGACATCTGGTGGTGGTGCACTGCTGTGTCTGTGCCTCGTTATTTCCCGGGAGCAACCGCCTGACCTTGGGTCTCTGGAGCAGCGGCGCTTCTGTGTACTCAACAGTAACACATAATTACAAATGACCATGCATACCACTATTTTGTTCTCAGAAGATAAGCACATATGTGCACACAGCTGCTCTTACATGCTTGTAACATTCAGGGAAATATTCAAAGGCCAAGTGCCAGCGGCGGACCTCCTCAGCCCCATTCCCGGAGCAAAGGTCCATGATGGCGCCCCCTGTGGGCTGTTACCACCCCCCCGCATGCAAGTCTGCCCCCCCGACAGTGCCTCACACAACTTGAGCCCACGTCAGGGAAGCCTCTCTGAGGTTCCCTGACGCTATAAACTGTGCTTCCAGGAAGCCAGAAGCACAGTTTCCAACCCTGTTGGGAGTCTCAGAGAGGCTTCCGCAGGGTCCTAGAAGCTTGCGCCTGGTCATCTGCCCCATAGACGTCTATGGTTGGTTCACAACTGTCAAGTGCTATATGAAGTAATCCTCCAGACCTCCCTGAAGTCTACCAATACAGTACTGTATGGTGCTCCTGTACAGAAAGCCAAGGCTCAGCAATCCTTGAACCCAGTGGGCATGCAAGAACATGCTCACTGGGTTCAAGGATTGCTGGGACTTGGCCACCTGCAAGCAGTTCCCAGCCAGGACCAGATGCCATGGGCAAGCAGCTCCTGGATTGAAGCTGTTGCAAGTGCTTCAGGGTCAAATCCTATCCAATTTTCCAGTGCCTGTGCAGCCGTGCTCATGGGGCATGTGCTACATCCTGTGGTTGGGTGGCAATCATGGAGGCTTCCACCAAGTCAGGAAATGTTTGTTCCCTTTCCTCAAGGCTGCATTTCAGTTGCACCAGCACTTGAAAGTTGGATAGGATTGGGCCTTCAGCCAGCTACAGCAGCGTCAACTGCTCTAACACAGCCTGTAGGCTACACAGATCTCAGATATGCCTGGAATTGGCTAAGGTTGCGTTGAAGAGTAGTGCAAGATGCCATTGGTACGGTGCAAAAGCAGTAGGTTCTGCCCAGTTCTGCCTCCCTTCTTCTATTATTTGTGCAGAATGAAAGCATTATTGTGTTCTGTTGGGTATTATGTCCATCTGAAGAGATATGCTTAAATAAATGCCAATTTTTTTTTCCAAATCTGAATGAGTTTCCTAAAAGTCTTCTGAAAATCACAGTAAGTGCCTTTTGTACTTTACAAAAAAAAAAAAAAAAGATGCACAAACAGGATACATATTTGTGCCAGGAGATAGAAAGCATTGTTTTATACCTCATGTTAGAGTGTTGTCTAAGAGACATTAAACTAAATCCAACGGTGCAATAATTTGTGAGACCACTTGAAGAGGTGAAAACAAGAGGACTGCTGTGACGTCTATGCATTACAGCACTGTGTAAACGCTAGCACCTATTTTCTTTCCAGTCATAGTTCTTTGGATCCAACCTAGTAAATATATTTTCAAGAATTTCTAAGATCATGTTAATTTTTATTTAAAGTATCAACATCCAACCACGTTACAACAGCAAATAAAACAAGTGTGCTTGAGGTTGTCTAGAAAGCAAGTTTTGAAAAGATCTGAAGTGCTACACAAATAAAAGTTATGAATCTTAGGAACAGTTTTTACATCAAGGTAGAAGTTAAGTGGATCTCAAACAGAAACTGGGCTAAGTTTCATTTGAAGCGCAAGTCGACTGTTAATGTAGTCAGTGATGGTTAACTGCTGAGCCAATCAATAAATACAACCAGCAGATGGCAGCAAGACAAAGCTTATGACAACTTTTCTCCTTAACCAGAAATGCATATTGTAGAAACACAGAAAACTGCCTGTAAGAAATGTATCTGAAGATCATCTAGTCCAATCCCCAGTAACGAAGGATCCACTACCCACAGCATTCTAATAGATCAGTGCAGGAAAACCAACCTCCTCAAAAGAGTCTAACACCTAATTTTCTCTACAACCAAATCAGCAGTTGGTGACCAATAATGTTGACTTTTAAAATCAATTTGTTCATAGAAAATGCACATGAATCAGATCATTCAGATAACCAGCCACATTTCCAGAAACTGATACTGTTATATTTTTTTTAAATGACTGTTTCTATCATCACATTAAACATGTTAGGGCACAAAGGATGAAGTATGGAACCCTTAATACTGTTGTTTTTAAAACACTTTATAAGCAGATTCACATAAAAGCACTTGGAAACTCTCAAGTGCCTAAAGTAAACAAAGCCTGAGAAGCTGCAATTATTTCATCTGTGGTCTAAGAGCTACAGGAAACCTAAAGGATTCATTTAGAAATGCCTTCAGCTGCAGGACACATAAGGAATTCTTTCTGGGAATGTTCACATTTGTGCTTTTTTGTTTAGCTAAGGATAAATATTTTCTCTATGCCTAGATAAAATATTTCTCTTTAGTTAGACACTTCCGCATACATCTTCCTTGTACAGCCAGCAATTAATAGGCATTTTCAAAATATATGTGCTTTGTTATTCCCTTAAAGTGCATTCTTCAGCAGCGCTATTGGCTCCAAAAGCTGCCAGCATTCACCACATACTTGCCACACAATGCTTTTCCGTCACTTGGGCTCTACTATATCCCCCTTAAACTAATCTTTCTGGCTTATCCTAGCTTGTTAGTGCCTTTCTTACCCTTCTCAGCTTTCCCGCTTGTCTTGTCTTTACACAGAAATCCTTCCTCGTCTACCTTCTGCATGACATCCACAAACCATAATGAAGAGGCAAGATTCAGTTATTAGATGAAAGTAAAAGGCTATAACTTTATTTAATCCAACCAAGGCTCAGCAACTATCAAGGGCACAATTCTGTCCAACTTTCCATTGCCAATGCAGCCACGACAACAAAATGTGCCCTGCATCCTGCAGTAGGCAAGTCATGGAGGCTTTCTCAAGGTAAGGAAACATTTGTTCCCTTAACTTGGAGCTGCATTGTGGCTGCATCAGTCCTGGAAAGTTGGGAAGAAGTGGGCGATAATAATACTCCAAGCCTGGGGCAGTGAAGTTCCACATTCCAATACATTCAGGGTAAACATACCCCAACTCCATACCTGTGATTAGTATCTTCCATAAGAGAGGCACTTCCAGGTCACAACTACCAACACTCACTGACTCTGAGTAGGTGAATTGGTTCTCCCTCAAGAGGCTCCATTCTCTTCCCCCACTCCATATCAAATGACCCTTACAGGGAGGTTCAAGAAAAGCCCTTCACCAGACAGAGTCTAAGGCTGCCCACCAATTCCCCTAATCCTATAAACCCTCTGCCCAAACTGACTCACTACACCAACTATGGTAAATTTGATATCACTTTCTGAAACAGGATATAGAAGGGGGAAAAGGATCTTGGGCCAACATGGACTGAAACATGGTAAAATAGTTGTACTCAAGCCCTTAACAGCAAGCAGCATAGCCTGCCCTGCTTCTTGGGCTTTCTGCTCAAAAGCCAAAATAGGTTGGGAGGAGGTCAACTGGTTTGTGGATTTGGGCAAACCCACTGATATCAGTGCGTTTGCACAAATCCACATGCCTGTTGACCTCTGGATTTTCAAATATTTGGATTTTCAGAAGGCATTTGACACAGGCCCAAATCCTAACCCACTTTCCAGCACTGGCATAGCTGTGCCAGTGAGATGTGTGCTGCATCCTGCAGTTGGGTGGCATTCATGGAGACCTCCTCAAAGTAAGGGAAAGTTTGTTCCCTTACCTCAGAGCTCCATTGCCCTTATATCAGTGCTGGAAAGTGGGTTAGGATTGTGCCCATAGTCCCTCATCAAAGAGAAAAGAGAAAGCTCATGAGGAAACTCCAGTCAGAGAATAAGAGGTGAAAAGCAGTGTGTCCCAAGGATCGGTCTTGGGACCAGCACTTTTTCAAATGACCTGGAGTTGGGGATAAGGGGTGCGGTGCCCAAGTTTGTGCACAATACTGAACTTTTCCAGATGGTGAAATCCAGAAGGGATTGTGAAGAGTTCCAAAAGGATCTTTCTAAACTAGGGAATGGGCAACCAAATGGAAGATGTCCTTCAGTAAATGTAAAGTTATGCATATTGGGGCAAGAAATCAAAACTTCACACATATGCTAATGGGTTCTGAGCTGTCTGTGCAAGATCAGGAGAGATCTTGGAGCTCTGGTGGACAGCTTGATGAAAGTGTCAACTCAATGTGCAGCAGCGGTGAAGAAGGTTAATTCCATGCTCATTAAAAAAAAAGGTGTTGAGAATAAAATGGCTAATATTATTATGCCACTGTATAAATCTATGGTAAGGCCACATCCAGAATATTGTGTCCAGTTCTGGTAGCCACATCTCAAAAGGATATAGTGGAACTGGAAAAGGAGCAAAAGAGAGTGATCAAAAGGATTAGTGTGGTGGGGCACCTCCCTTATGAGCAAAGACTACAATGTTTGGAGCTCTTCCAACTAGAAAGATAGCATCTGAGGGGGAAAGGATTGAGACATATAAAATTATGCATGGAATGGATACAGGAAAGTTCTTTTCCCTCTCACGCAAAACCAAAATCAGGGCCATTCACTAAAACTGAGTGGCGAGAGAATTAGAACAGACAAAAGAAAATATTTCTTGACCCAGCACATAACTAATCTGTGGAATTCCTTGCCACCTGATGTGGTTATGGCATCTGGTTAGATGCCCTCAAAATGGAATAGGACAAATTTATGGAGAAGAAGTAATCGCAGATTACTAGTCATGATGACTATGTGCAGCTTTTAGAGGTCGCCTACCTCTCAGTGCCAGATGCAAGGGAGTGGCAACATGATACAAATATCTCTGAGGCATCTGGTGAGCCGCTGTGAGATGCAGGAAGCCGGATTAGACGGACCCTTAGACTGATTCAGCAGGGCTCTTCTGTGTAAGAGCTCACCCTCCTCCCCTGCATTGGTAATAAATTTGCCCCTCTCCTACCCATTTGGACAAAGTTATTACTGAACAGTTGTAAGCCTTCCGGGCACAGAATGTCCTGCAAAGATCGCTTCATGAAGGATTTTTAAAACTTGACAATGTTCTTAATACCATCCAAGCTTTGTCATTCTTCCCTGTGGTTGGCTCCTTACCAGAACACCTCCTTAAACAATCATAGGACTATATCTTGTAAGCATGTCAAATGATGAAGATACATGCTACATTTTTAAAGTCACTGGAGGAGCACCCTCACCACACTCAATTGAATCTGTTCCACTAGAGGAAATGTGTTTTGCTACAGAGCTCCAAAAACCAGATTCAAAGAGAACTTGGCTTAGCAGAGTGCTGAGTGGCTGATCTCCGTGGTGGCATAAAGAACTTTCTCAAATGCAGGAGCAAAAGTAGAAGGCCAGATTCACAAATGAAGAGGGGAAAAAAAACAATAATTGGTTTGTAAAAGAATTGTTGGCCATTTTAACAAGAGATAGGGAGCGGTATTTGTAAGGAACCCAAGGTGGTAATACTAGTAAAACAGGTTTACCAGAAGTGACATAATGCAGTTGATTTCAGAGCTCCCAGGTCCACTAGTATACAATTATTTCAAAGCAACTAAAGTCAAAAGGGCTTTCTAGTTTGAGTGTTTGACAAATCCTAATGGTTACTTGTAAATACCTGTTGAAAATGCCAAAATTATATCCGTCCTTTTAGTCCAGAGTGCACCACTGTGCACCCAGAATGTGGTCCCTGTCGGGATCACATCCAAACGTTTCACCTGGGTGCCATGCGGCATCCTCCTCATCGTAGGGCAGGGACACTCTGGGCAGCCACGTTGTCTGCCCGGTGTCCCAGAAGGCCATGTGAGAGGACATCCCGGCAGACTCAACTCCCCTGAATGTCCCTGTCCTCTGAATGAAGAGGACATAGTGCAGCACCCAGGCGGAACAAAAAGGTCGGCTCACCAGGTGGACAGATTCACAGGCCACGGTTTGCATGGCCCTGGTTTAGTCAAATGTTTCTCACAACGCAACCCTAAGGTTGTCGTGCTGGTTCAAGGTGTTGCAAACATGCGTAGGTCTAGTGCCAGCCCAGCAGTGCTGGATCCCATCCCCGTGCTGGCTGGCATAGGTAAGGTTGTGCCAGGGAGGGTGGTAGGGAAGATGCATTTTTGAGATGGGGTGAAACAGGGGACAGATTGAGTCCAGGAGGGAGGCGATAGAGTGGCTTCCGCCATATCCTAACCCCCCTCCCGGCCGGCCCAGGGTTACACTTGGCTTCCTGGATTTGTGCGCACGGATCCAAGAAGCCCCATAGAGATGATTGGGACTTTACCAAGGAGACCTCCAGCCTGCTCCTAAATTGCACTGGATGCAGAGCAGGTCACGCGTCCCGGCTGTACCAGTGCAGCTTATGATTGCGCTGTGAGTTGTCTACTTCACAGAAAGGCACCATTTAATTTGAAAACTAAACAAGCGGAAACCTTGGTCATGCTCCTTGCTCCATTTGTTAACAGTTTTACCAAAGGTTTTCTAGTTTAATGACCAAAGCACACTTATACATCATTCGTGACACATTACATAGAAACATAACCTTTGTTTTAGATATGGTGAAATCAAGAAAGCTGCTGGTCCACCCACTGCATGTCTTCAGGCCAAGCAATTAATCTGAAGACAAATTACATTCCTCATATTAGTGCTTTGTGATGCAACAGATGCAATAAAGATGTATTTGTTATTCAACTATCAATCAGCTAGTGCACTTGTTGTGGGGAAATCTTCTGAGGACTCATTTAAATGTTTCCTCTTTCTGAGGACAGCTTTGGCCAACACAGCATGCAGCAAACTACCATATTCCTGAGTCATGTAAATAATCTCTATATTTTAAAGAGTAATTTTTGAAATGTGAATTTATCTCCTCACTGGAAAGTTACAAATGCTGCTTTTTTCCATGCCAATTTCAGAGTCCTAAAAGCATCATTCCAGGAAAGATTTCTTGAAAAGGCAAATGAGCACAAATGAAATCACTAACCAGCAATAACATTGGAAAAATAGTTGTGCTTTTGTGCATTTGTAAATTAGATTAACATTTAGGTGCCACAATTTCACAGTCACCAACCTGTGCAACATGTGTGGTCAAGACAGAGAACATACACGAGTTTCTTGATCCAGTAACTTAAGACAGCAGCACAACACAATCTCAATTTGCTATACAGTAGTGATTTCCAACTTTTTTTTGTCTCACGGAGCACTGATAAGGTACTAAAACAGTCAAGGCACACCATCAGTTTTTGGACAATTGACAAGGCACACCGCACTCACAGCAGAGGCTCATGTTCCCTAGTGGCCCTATTAAAAAATGATCCTCCCCCAAACTCCTGCGGCACACTTGCAGACCATCCACAGCACACCAGTGTGCCATGGCACAGTGGTTGAAAATGGCTGCTTCACAGGTTATTTTCGAGGGTTCCATTCCCAGAACTCATTAGGATGGCAAAAATTGCACTAAAGCAAATCCATTAAAAAACCAATGTCCTTTAGTTCACTGATTTAAAAACAGCCTTGCTGACCTTTTGTGATGCACAGAGAGGCAATCAGTCTCTCTCCAGGTGCTTAGAAAGGCTTCACTCTGAGGCAGTGAGCCCTCCCTTCCCAGAGAGACCAGCAAATGGAAAGAATGGAGGAGGTGATAATGACTTGCATTCTTTAATGTGCTCAGGGAGGGGTCGCCTGCCTGGGAGTGAAGCTGTTCTAAGTGCCTGGAGAGAGGATTGTCAGCCGGCTGCCCTCTCCCCCATTAACAAGACAATTGTTAGTCTCTCTTTTTTTTTCTTAGTCCCCTCTTTTTTCTTAGTCCCCTCTTGTTAGTCCCCTCTTTTTTCCTTTGATTTAAAGGGCCCTTTCTCATTGTTGAGAGAAAACTGCAGGTAAAAAATCTATGGATAATTAGGTTATACCTGTAGTCCTTGTTGCTAGGAAAGCATTTGGATAGCCTAACCTCTCGGTTGGTATACAATCCTTATCCTATCTTATGTGAAACCCATTCTCCCTTTGGCTATGCATCCACCAAAGTACAGAGAACCTGCCTTATGCTTGCAAAGTGTTCTGTGGTCCTCTGATGAAAAACAAGAGAAAGATAAGCTAAGCCATGTGCTATCTCTATGACATCATGTACAAATGGGGGGTCAAGTACTATTCTCCAATTTCTGGGCAGAGACTACAGTCTTGTCTGAGGTTCATTCATATTGCATGCTGCACAAACAGTATCTCGCCTGCCAGAGCCACTGAACTTTTAATCAAGTGAAGTTAGGCAAAGGTTAAGTAATTTTCCACATTTTATTAAGATGTTGTGTGTACACACTCACAACTGTTTTAAAATGTTGCTGGGAATAAAACTGATGGCTTTATGACCATATACTTTCTAAAGTATCTGCTTGTATATTTTGCCAGCATAATTTATTATAACCACTCCCTCTACTGAGTTTTAACTGTAAACTACTAAAAAAAGGCAAGAATGGGTTTGGTAGTTACAGGCAGAGGAGGAGTCAGCGAAATACAGGTTGGACAATGGCAAAAGAGCCAAACCTGGTTACCTAAAACAAACAAGAATGTACAAGTGTACAGTGCGGCACATGAGCTACATCATCTTACTATCTACATGTGAAGACCAAATTCAGCATATTTTACTCTCAGAGATTTTTATGGCTGCACCAATGATTACAAATAGATTATACCTGGCTAGTGTTTGGTTGTTCTGAGAGTTATACATGCAGCATGAGCGCCATCAGTGTCTCCCATGACAAACTTCATCACTGAAAATAATGTATGAATTTGTGGATGAAAATACTATTAATTAGATGATGGCAGGACAGCAGTCAGGGCAAGGAAGGAAGCACAACAAAATTTGCTCATGTTTCTCCCACAAGAACAAGCTGATTGGAGTATCATCCTTTTGAACCAAGTAATACTATAGTAATAGCGAGTTAAAGGAGAAAGCATAAGGAGACAAAATATTATTTCTTATGTAGGAAAAGACTAATGTAGTCAGGAGAGAAAGATAGACAGGGAAAGCCTGTGAATGGAAGTACAGAAAGGGGAGCATGGAAGATATTCATAGATTACAGAAACAAAAAAGGGATGAATTCAGTAAGTAGTTATTTCCAAATTACATTCACAAATAACTGAATTACATACACACAGAAGAAACAGACACCACATCCACTGATAAGTCTGGGAATTGCAACAAACCAATCATGTTGACGTGATCTGGACTCCTTGCATGATCGTGTGACTCTCCTATTTTCTTATTGTGAAGTCTTCTTTGTGTCTTGTTTTCTGCACAGTGGCATAGCAAGCACGGGGTAGTCTGTACTGGTTGCCAGGCCACAAAGGGGTGCCACATGAGACCTAGCAAATGTGGCGGCAGTGGGACCCAGGAGAAGCAGCTCTGAAATGACTTGGCCATGCTGCTCACCACCACTGAAGCAAGGGCCTTGGAAGGAAGGAGGGGTGTAGGCTGAGGCTGCATGTGCATCCCAGTAGGAAATGGAGATTTCACACTGGAAGGTCAGCATAACAGTTTCAGATTAAAATGAACCTCCTCATCCACCTAAGAATGAAGTTCTCAAATATCCAATACCCATCCAATACCAGAAGTGATTGTGAGGAGCTCCAGAAGGATCTCTCCAGACTGGCAGAATGGGCAGCAAAATGGCAGATGCGCTTCAATGTCAGTAAGTGTAAAGTCATGCACATTGGGGCAAAAAATCAAAACTTCACATATAGGCTGATGGGTTCTGAGCTGTCTGTGACAGATCAGGAGAGAGATCTTGGGGTGGTGGTGGACAGGTCGATGAAAGTGTCGACCCAATGTGCGGCGGCAGTGAAGAAGGCCAATTCTATGCTTGGGATCATTAGGAAGGGTATTGAGAACAAAACGGCTAATATCATAATGCCATTGTACAAATCGATGGTAAGGCCACACCTGGAGTATTGTGTCCAGTTCTGGTCGCCGCATCTCAAAAAAGACATAGTGGAAATGGAAAAGGTGCAAAAGAGAGCGACTAAGATGATTACTGGGCTGGGGCACCTTCCTTATGAGGAAAGGTTACGGCGTTTGGGCCTCTTCAGCCTAGAAAAGAGACGCTTGAGGGGGGACATGATTGAGACATACAAAATTATGCAGGGGATGGACAGAGTGGATAGGGAGATGCTCTTTACACTCTCACATAATACCAGAACCAGGGGACATCCACTAAAATTGAGTGTTGGGCGGGTTAGGACAGACAAAAGAAAATATTTCTTTACTCAGCGCGTGGTCGGTCTGTGGAACTCCTTGCCACAGGATGTGGTGCTGGCGTCTAGCCTAGACGCCTTTAAAAGGGGATTGGACGAGTTTCTGGAGGAAAAATCCATTATGGGGTACAAGCCATGATGTGTATGCGCAACCTCCTGATTTTAGGAATGGGTTAAGTCAGAATGCCAGATGTAGGGGAGAGCACCAGGATGAGGTCTCTTGTTATCTGGTGTGCTCCCTGGGGCATTTGGTGGGCCGCTGTGAGATACAGGAAGCTGGACTAGATGGGCCTATGGCCTGATCCAGTGGGGCTGTTCTTATGTTCTTATGTTCTTATGTTATGTTCATCAGTGATAACTATGCTGCCTGCTGCAGACCACTGAAGCTTGGCTCAAATCAAGCAAGGGCTCTGTTGTTCATTGATAACTAAGACCCCAAACCTGGGCTCAATGCATCGGCTTACCACCGGTGCGCACTGTTGCAAACGTGCCATAAGGCATGATTGTGAGGCTTACCGCTGGGCGAGCACCCATGCTAGCCTAGCGCTGGGCTAGTGCTGGGCAGGTGCCCGGTCTGCACCGTTTGGCAGTTGCACAGACAGTTGAACCGTGGAGAGGAAAGCAGGGGCAGGGGGAAGGTGGGGAGGAGGCATTCTGGGGAGGGGGCAAGGAGGAGGAATGATGGGAAGGGGAGAAGAGGGGAGGCAAAAAGAGGGCGGGCAAGAGGTGTGCCGCGGGGAAGGAGTGAGGGAGGGAGGGAGGCGGGTCCGGTGGAGCTCTGCTCCACTGGATCCAGAACACTCGTGTGGGGCTTGCCACCTGACACAAATACTCTTACTTCACCATCAACCTTTTTGTTGGCAGTGAATCGAATAGCCCCATTATAAGGCTACTTCCCTTATCTGGGATGAAAGTCTGCCACCCGCAGCTGCCATTGGCATGCAGGATGCGGTGGTGGCTGTTTTCAGTGCCACCGCAACCACATGCCAAGGGAACTCAGGATTGGGCTGACCGCTGCCTGCTGCAAATCACTGAAGTTCCACTCAAACCAAGCAAAAGCCCTGTTGCCTGCTAGCCAGGCAAGATCAATCTAGGGGATCAATGGAGAAATCTCTCCTCCTAGTATTATTTGCATCAAGTGACCCTGCCTGCTATCAAGAGGAAAAGCTTCCCACAAGACCGAGCCACCCTGGAACCACTGGAGAACAACACATTTTCAGCATAAAACAAGCTGTAAAGACAATGAGAAATGCAAGTGATCTAAAATGCTAGAACAGGGATTCTCAACTTTATGTTACTGCAACCCCCTCAAAATAATAAATAAATTTATGAGACCTCCCCCTCCAGGAACGTTCGGTATGGATGTGGCAAGTGAGACAGAACCACCCCATCATACTCCATGGAAAAGCACCACAGCTGCCCTGCTGTTTACACCTGAGGAGGCTCTCTTTACACCTGAGAAAGCTGGTGTTAGGAGAGCCTCCTCGGGCGTAGGGAGAGTCTCCCTGGATGTAAGGAGGCGAAGCAGCTGCATTGCTTTTCCATGGACTAGGATGGGGTGGTTCTGCCTCACCTGCCACACCCACACTGCATGTCCCTGCCCCCCTCCCATATTACAGCTAGTCACAACCCACACTTGGTGAATCCTTCAAGTAAGACAATTGGTTCATTAAGTTCAGTACTGCCTACACTGTCAGAGGATTTCTGGGGTTTCAGACAGGTCTTTCCCAGTCCTGGCTCGAGATTCTAGGAATCAAACTTAGTTCTTCGGAGCTTTGCAACCCCTTTCCAAGCTGTTTCTAACTCCCCTGGGAATAATGACCCACACTTTGATAATCCCTGTCCTAGAAAATTCAACTGTGTATATTTTTATATTACTTGTCTATGTACCTATTTGGGATCCTATATAAAAATAACAACAGAATGAGACAACAACAGAATGAGTAAAAAAAAAATTTGAAACTAGTTCAGCTTGAGGTTTGAACTAATATATTTTATACTTTGAATTTGCTGTGTGAAGTCACAAAACCTAAATTTAAAGCCCTTTAAGAAGTCTTTGGAAAACCAAATCATTGCCAATCTGTCCTGAGTAGCCAAGTTGTCATGTGTACACTGTTAGCAAAAGCAAGATGTCAGATTTCAGCCTCAGTTCTGAGTCCCTAAGATTAAGTTGCTACTCGAGAGTGTATATTTAGACAGTGTTGGTTGAATGTATTGAAATGATCTTCCAATGATTCAAGAACATCTCTCTGAGCAACACATGTTCTTGATGTAAACTAATTGTGCTTTAAGATATACACCTTCCATGCTATTCTTGAAGGTTTCATAAAAACGCAAAATATTAATATCCATGTCAACTTTAAAAACTGCAATTGGCTTGTTTAATCCTCATCTAAGAAACTGAACAAACCCAACATTTTTGTTCAGAAGTGTAATTAGTTACCCCAGATAAAAGTTGTACTTATAAATGAACCCAAGAAAATTTAATTTAGTCAGGATACAAAGTTACTCCAATTGGAAATCCAATTTATTTCTAGTATAATGCTGTAACCCAGACACTTTTTTGCTCGTAGGAAATAAATGGTTAATTGGGATTCATTTTTCTTTGGAGATATGCACCAGGTGGCCTGTGACAGTATCTTAAAAGGACAAAAAGCTAGAGCAACTAACTACTGCATTTACACGAAAGAAGTTATTTAGAGCAGTGTTTCTCAAACTGTGGGAACCACTTGGTGGGTCGTGAGCTAATTCCAGGTGGGTACCCATTCATTTCAATATTTTATTTTTAATATGTTACACTTGATGCTACCATGGTATGTGATTGCATTTGGGAAAATGTTACAGACCTGCACTTTTAACAAGCTACTATGTATATTCGTTTAACAATGATAGTAAATGGGACTTACTCCTGGGTAAGTGTGGGTAGGATTGCAGTGTAGAATTGCTAAAGATTGTCCTGCTTGATTATGTTACTTCCGGGCATGACATCACTTCCGGTGGGTCCTGACAGATTCGCATTCTAAAAAGTGGGTCCCAGTGCTAAATGTGTGAGAACCACTGATTTAGAGTAAGCAGTTAACGCTAAAAAAAAAAGGTGACTGTTACCTCCCGGTAGGCTGCCCAATTGCAAATGGGTTTCCATGGATAATCCCATCTATTTTGGTGACATATGTTTGAGAAGAAAAAAGGAGCAAGGAGATTATAAAAGAAGGGGATAAGAACTGGCATGTACCACTGCAGCCTGATCCAGCCCTTCCTGTCTCCTCTCCGTCACCAGTTCCTCTCCCTCCCCCTGACTATAGCCTACAAACAACCACTCTTTTGCAAGGTACAACAGCCAGAACTACACAGGGAAGCATGAAATGCTGCTTCAAAGATAACACCAAGATAGCTCCATAGCCCAGTGAGTAGGAGGTATGCATGGAGAACTTACGGGCCTGCCAAGAGAAGGGCTTGCTCCACTGTAAGAGCCAGGCTCCCACATGAGAATACTCATAATCTGAGTCCATGAACCACTGTCATTCCTTGGTGTCTGGAAATCTGCATTATTAGCATCCCAGATGCCAAGGATCCTAGAAGAAAACATTTTCCAAGTATGAATTGACTGACTTGGTAAACTACGCGGACATAGTCCAGCAGTTCTCAAACTCTCAGGAAGAATTTGAGCCACTGTAAATCTCGTTGGGGGTGGGGGGAAGGCAGTGACACAATCCCCACAGCTGGAAAATAGTGAAAAACCGCAACCGCGACCCACTTCCAGTTTTGCGTTTGCAACTCTGAAATGGGTCATGATCGCATTTTTGAAAGTTTACAAGCTGTGGGGAGCCCTGCAGAGCCCCCCACAGGGCTCCCCGGACCCCCTGGACCCTGGCAGCAGGTAAGGCTTACTAGGGAAAGTTCCCTCTGCACCCACAGCAGTGCGATCCTGGGAATCGCGTCGCTGCCTTCCCCCACCCACGCCCCTTAAGGGTGCAAGGTCCAGGGCTCTCAGGCTGGGGCATTGCAGTGCCCCAGTTTGAGAACTACTGACATAGTCCATGACTCTTCGCGCTTGCAGCATTCAAGGTGCCAGGCAGGGAGACAGGCACATTGGCTTGACAGTAAGCCAAACCAGAGAAGAATTTTAGTGGCACTCACTTCATAATTGAGACAAGCACTAAAAGCTAGAAAAAGTCATACTCTGAATCACAGATTTCTGTAGCACCCCTACTTTTGACCAGGTACGTAACATCTGCTTTCATTAATGCATTAATAGGTCACCTATGTTGATGGGTAATAACCTTTTGCTTTGTAAATTCACCTTTTGTATTACAAGTAAAGCTTGTGTTCTCCTCTTTGTCCTGAAAAAGCTTGGCAGCATGTTTGGAAAATTACATAGCCGGTAATTTTCAGAACAGCAAAATAAATGATAAGGTGCGACTGACAAATCTGATGTAGTAATATAGTACCGTTTTACGTGTCTCTTCTATAAGCATAGCCCAACCTCAGATGAACTCAGATGAATTAAAAGCACCAATCTGAAGCATCAGGAGCCAGATGACCATGAACTGAACGCTATCTAATATGCTCATCTTGCATTAGACTCATTGGTGTACATACATAATTATCAGATGCAAGAAGTGAGTGGTTCAAACAATACTTTTATCCCTTGCTAGTATATACAGATATGCACCACTTAACAACAGAGATACGTTCTCCTATCCCTGATGTTATGTGATTAGGTCATTAAGTGAACATTCAGTCCAATCTATTGCCTTGGTTGTGTAAACAGACACTCGCTGCCAGACACTAGCTGGCTTCACATGTTACTGGAGGGAGATTGCCTCTCCTTTGCATTAAGAGCCTCTCTGTTGTGTAAACAGACTGTCTGCTGTAGGCTATGGGAGATGCAATTGCCTCATTAAGAGCATCTTTATTGTCCTTTGACCACCGTTATATATGCAGTCTGTTATTAAGCGAACAGTTGTTAAGCCTGTATAAAAATTATTACTGGATTTTGTCTTGCATAAGTGGCTATCTGTAGTAAAGATCTGTTTCAAAAGTGATATGTCACGTCCCTCGTAAAATGTGATACAATGACAACCTTTCTGAAAACTTTTCCTTCTGTAAGTTTGCTTATTTATATCAACAGAATCCTCCTGTTAGTCAAACAGTGTCCCATCTGATTCTGGCAGATGTAATAACTCCTTGGGTTGGATGCAAAGATATCCTTTCACAAGCAGAAGGCATTGCCCACTCACAGAAGGGCCGGCTTACACCTGAATTCAGTAAAACGGAATCCAAAGATGCTCTTTTGCCAAGAGTCTTCGCAATTATGAAAACTACTACAGAACTATTGTGTTGCATAAAAATACTGGCAAATGTTTTCCTTTCGTACCTTGCATTGTATCTTGGTACCAGCAAAATTGCTATACCAAATGAAAAATCTCAGCCAATTAAAAAACCGACAGAAAGGAGCAGTTGGGATCAGGCAATACCAGTAGCTCATGCAGTGACATGCTGAGTACCAAGATGCAATCATTCCAAGGGCACACATCCTTATCCACATTTTGCTGTAATGAATCCCACAGATTAATCATACTCTGCGAGAAGAACTGCCTGGCTTTACCTGTCCTCTCACCGGTCACTTTCACTGGATGATCCCTGGTTCTGGTGTTGTGATGGTGAAAGAAAAATCTCTCTCTGTCTACTTTCTCCACACCAGACATAATTTTATAAGTCTCAATCATGTAACATCATCTCCCAGTTTTCCTATTTCTACACTTAGAGCCCCAAACACTGTAGTCTTTCCTCAGAAAAAAGGCATTCTGGATCCCTGATTTTCTATTATTTTCTACACCTTTTCTGTTTTCTTTACAGATTACAGGTGTAGAGAGCTCTGAGCATTCTTCATTTGCATGCCCACACCAGCTATGACTCCACTCCACTCCATCTTCTTTCCTAGGACAATTATAATGCCCGTCTAGACCATGTTGCTAGAAAGACCCAACTGTTCATCCAGAACAGGAAACAGCAAAATTGTTTTGCAGGGAAAACTGCCCTGTGAGGCAGGAATGCAGCCCACACTGAACTGTTCCAGAGTACTGGGGAAGGCAGCAAGTCTGACCGGCAATAAGAACCAGAGTTTGACCGCCTATCCATCTTCAAATAGTGAAGACAAAGCCCAGAGCAGTGCACACTGCACACATTTCTTGTGCTATAGTGCAGGGCTCTCCAGACTCTGGCGCGCGAGCCAGATCCAGCATCCTGCCTAATCCCTTCTCCCCCCCGCCCCCCCCAGGTGAGCAATACTTACCATTCTGCTGCAGCACAACATCTTATTGCCCTCCATTGCTATACAGGGATGCTCTGGATGTCTGCTCAGACATCCAGCTGCACAGCCTGCTGGGAAACTAGATGCAATTGCCCAGAGCATGCCTGTAAAGCAATGAAGGGCAATAAGATGCAGCACTGCAGTAGAATGGTAGAATGGTAAGCGCCATTCGGAATGGGGAGGTTTTCCCAGGATGCAGCAGTCTCCAATTTGGAGACCACTGCTGTAGTGTAACACCAAACCTCAAACACACTAAAAACAACACTGGTACAAACAAAATTCAACTGAGGAGTTTGAAGAGCTGCAAATGTAAAAACTAATTATAAAACTATTTTTAAATACATCACAAGCAGGAAGCTAGCTAGAGACCAAGACGTCTAAATGAAAACTGTGTCAAAGGAGCAATCACTTCCTCTTCTAATATGGCAGGAAATTGTGTTGTGAAGCACTTCATTATTACATTCAGTGGCTATGCTGTTGCATACGCATACACAGTCACTTAACTTGGGGCTACATGGGTAATTTAATTGCTTACTTCAGCGACCTCATGGTTTGGGCTCCTCTCAACAATTTGATTTTGGATGGAACTGCGCTGCTTAAGTAAACAGATCCACTACTATTTTATGGTACTAAAAAGAATAATAAGAAGATTTTTAAGTGTGTCAACTGAAAACTTTGCTAAACTGCCATTCAAAAAGGTTGTTTCCATCCCTGCTTGAAGAGGCTCATTCCAGATTTCTATTTATTGCTAACAATACTGGCTAACAGTTCTTCAGTTTAGATCAGGAATACATCACTATTTGTTAATGAAACCACAACAATTTTGAACACTGCAAAGAATCAACAATGATTCTTTCCCCAAAGGGTTTAAGTTTCAACAGGTAAGGGTAAAGTATACACTATGAAAAGTTGTTTCAATAGTCTGTATTATTTTAATAGGTGTGGCTAAATCCTCATTTCCCATCACATAATTTTTAATTATTTTTAATGAACAAAGCCATTTTTGATCAAAGGAGATCCTAAAGAGAAGGAAGTGTTCCATAAGACATTACATATGTTTCATAATTACCATGAGGGGAACTCCTTCCTATTGAGATACCTAACTGGCCATTGCACCAAGTCCAGCAAGCCATGTACATGCTGTCAAATTGTGTGGGCAGACCCTTCTGGTGCCTGTCCCTCTTCGTTAACTCAGCACACACACTTCTCCCTGCTTTGCCCTGGTTAATTTCCTCCTCCTCCTCCCCCACAAGGGGGATTGCAAGAGGAAGGGAAAGACAACTTATAATGAGAAAAAGGAGGTGGCACGCAAGATGAAGAAGCCTATAGCTGGATCACTGGGGCAACTTCATCATGGTTCTGCAACTCGCTTACACGGCTGCAGGGGGGAAACTGGAGGTGGAGGAGAACATTATTGTGAGGGTGGGAAGCTGGAGGGGGTTATCAGCAAGCTCCTTTGACAGGATAGGGGGGCTCAGAAAAAGACAAAGAGGTGACCCTCACAGGTGCTGAAGGAAATGGCATAATTTACTTACAAAAGCATTCCAATTTTCTGATGTTGTGACTAACATGTTTTAAGTACAAATCTTCACTGAATAATTATGTTGTGCCTCCTGAAGGAAGAGCTTTCTTATCCTTTGGATTGGAAGAACACTTAGCTGGTTTGCCCTGTGATCATTTTCTGAACTGGAACTGATGCTGCCTTCTTTTCTTTTGCTGCAGACTTGCATTCACCACTGCCATCTCCTTCAAGTGCACACAGAGAATACTAGCTGGCAACCAAGACACAAAAATCAATGGTGTCCTATAAGCAGAGTATCGAATGAGATTCTGAGAGGGTTTGAATCTGCTAGGTTGGTTCTACCGATATGCCAGGTGAAATCATTATCCCTTAGTCTCTGAACCCCTTTTTATAAAAATACCAATCTCCAAAAGGAAAGTCATTAATGATATTATCTGAAGACATGAAAAAGCTTACACAGTTGAAAGTTGCCTTATCTAAAAGTAAATTTTTAATTGAAAAGCCAAACATGTCTTACTTCTGCTTATGTTGGCAGTGTCTTGCAAAAAAGAAAAAAAGCAATATGAAAGATTCTCTCTCTCTCTCTCTCTCTCTCTCTCTCTCTCTCCCCCCCCCCCCCCAACCTTTAGGCAAACTTGTTCTTGAAAACTATACCTATTAAAGTACAATGCCATAGGGCAAAATGCCAGCAGCAGCCAATCAGGAAAAAGGAAATCCTCTGCCATTATTGCCATTTGCCTGAAACTATGTGAGAACTGTACTTTTCAGGATATAACATTTACAGACGATTCTGCTGAAGGAATACAAGAGATATTAAAATGCTTCCTGGGCTTTGAGTCAGAATGAATGCGAACATCCTCCTTGTTTGCAAACTGCAATATAGCAAAACGGACTGCTTATAATGGAATTTGCACATCTCATTGTTCATTTCAAAAGGAATGTGTTTCTTGCTCATTCCTGACAGCAGCAGAAAAAAAGATAAGAAATTCAGATTTCTAAATTTTTACCCAGACTTGAAGTTTGAGGGATGTGTGAACACCACAGTTTTTGCAAAAGCACAAAAAGTAGTATAATTTGGTATTGGCTTCATAACTCAGCAGGTTTCTAGTCCTTGTAGCTGTGAAGATACCTGGAAAATGTATGAGCAATGTCTGGTGACATCTCAGAAGTCTCACTGAATATGACTCCAGTGGTCAGAGTGCAATGCCTTCTGTTTAAAATATTTATATCCTACAGCCTTCCGTCCCATTTAAGAGACTATCAGGAAGGCTCTGTGCCTTCCTGCCCTTTCCAATTACTAGCTAAAGTAGCTTTAAAGGAATGAAAAACAAAATAAATCATGCACATCGACTTCATTTGCCCAATTTAAACAGGTTATAGAATTTAGGATATCTTGGAGCAGAATTGTAATTTCTTTTAAAGCAAAGTAAACAGAATCCTGTAAATAGAGTTGCTTCTGAATCAAGCAATTTATGTCCTGATTCAGCCTCAAGTGTGACAAAAGAGTCAGCATTACAAAACTCCAAAAGAGCAACTTGATCCCTCAGAACACCAACTCCCATGGAGTTTTTTTATATATATCCTCTGGTCCAGACTGCCCCTCTTAGGCTCCAGCCCACTTCTACAGAGTGATGATCTGTAAAGGTGCAGCATTTGGGCCTCGAACCAAGATCTGTCACCTCACCCATTCCCTGCATTAGAGGGTAGGAAGCAAAAAGCAAGAGAGTCCCAATATGTCAGAGTCTGATGCCTCAAGGGAGCCTGGCTGAGATCAGACCTTTCCAAAGGGCCAGACTTGGATTCATGGGACTTCTAAGTGTCTGCCCCCACTCTCCAGAACTGGGTCCTGAACCTCAGCATCCAATATCAGCTCCTCCCCCTCCAAACAGGGTCGGCCTTAGAGGTTGTGGGGCCCAACTGGAAACACTTTTGCAGGGCCCCCCTCTAATTTTGCAGGTCCCCGTCTACTAATTTTTTTGCTCTTAGCTTGAATGGAGCCAGACCAAGAAAAAAACATCTGTAACTTCTGTGCAAGCGGATAGGACTCCTGTACCTTTAGTGGTTGTGCAGAATAGACACCTGGGAGCTCAGCCAGAGGGAGGAGGGAGTGAGTGCCCAGCCCGTAGTGCTCCCCAACTCCTGCTTGTCACTGCTCTGTCTTCAGCAGCCCGCTCCGGAGTGAGACAGGGGATCGTGCCGGGAGCTGCAAGGGCAGGGAAAGTGCGAGATGCACATGCTGCCGCCTGCATGACACCCATTTTGGGCCAACTGGAAGCAGAGGTGGGTGGGAGCTGCTTCTGAAGTGATCCAATTTTGGGCCAAGTGGAAGCAGCAGTGCAGGGCTACGGCGTTTGGGCCTCTTCAGCCTAGAAAAGAGACGCCTGAGGGGGGGACATGATTGAGACATACAAAATTATGCATGGGAAGGATAACGTGGATAAAGAGATGCTCTTTACACTCTCACATAACACCAGAACCAGGGGACATCCACGAAAATTGAGTGTTGGGAGAGTTAGGACAGACAAAAGAAAATATTTCTTTACTCAGCGTGTGGTTGTTCTGTGGAACTCTTTGCCACAGGATGTGGTCACAGCATCTGGCCTTTAAAAGGGGATTGGACAAGTTTCTGGAGGAAAAATCCATTACGGCTTACAAGCCATGATGTGTATCTGCAACCTCCTGATTTTAGAAATGGGCTATGTCAGAATGCCAGATGCAAGGGAGGCACCAGGATGCAGGTCTGGTGTTATCTGGTGTGCTCCCTGGGGCATTTGGTGGGCCGCCGTGAGAGGCAGGAAGTTGGACTAGATCGGCCTATGGCCTGATCCAGCGGGGCTGTTCTTATGTTCTTAACACATGTAATCCTGATTGTCCTTAGGACCCAGGGTAGTGTGCACAGCCCCAACCATCAACCAGAACCATCAACTTTTATTCTCATAGTGGTCTGGTGCTGTAGAGTGGGCTGTGGGATAGTTACTGATCCAGGGTCACCACTCACCTGGTGACCCTCATGACTGAGTGAGGACTTGAACTCAGTCTGAACTGAGTTCTGAGTTCTGGTTCAAGTCCAACACTAACCACTGCTTCACAGTGGCTCAACCCCTTTTAACTGGTCATCAGTTTCACCAATGTTCTGAACCACATTTGCAGTGGAAATTAGATATTATAAGCAACTAGACATAATAAGCAACATCTTGCTTATTAAACTGGAAGAACTGTGAGCAAAGACTAGCAATGGAACTCACAGGCTTTCTTCCGATATCTGAAACAAGTTTGGAAAAAAGCTCCTTCATTGTAGAGGTAAAATAGACAAAGGTTCCAAACCTCTGTTCAGTTTCACATGTATAATGAAGAGACTTCTGACTCGCAGCAGAAGTGGGAGGAAATCTTGTCTGTTTCACCACTACTCCTTGTGGCCTTTGTATGCATGTATTCTGGCATGCAAAATATGTTGTACATTCAACCACATCTGTTTTTTCCCCCAAAATCTGAGCAACAGTTTAAGCATCCAGCTGTCAGTATTTCCCCTCAATGAAAATTAAGGGCTCGATCCTGACTGGTTTGCACTGGCTCATTACTGGTGCACAGTGTAGCAAACATGGCGTAAGGCACGCATGCAACACTTACCGCTGGGCCAGAGCTGAACCAGTGCCAGGCAGGGACAGGCGACCACTGCCCAGAGCTCCAGGTGAGCACCGGCAGGTGGAGAGGTGAGTGGCGCATGAGGGAAGGTGTTCCAGGGCAGGGAGAGGGCAGGGGAGCCATGGCAGGGGAGGAAGTGGGCCGGGAGGGGATGGGACTGGCCTCTCAGCCCAACATATGGTTGTTTTGTGCAGAGTCAAGTAGCCCCATTTTGGGGCATCTCACCTTACCCAGGGCAAAGGGATAAATGTCGAGGAGGAGCCTTGAGGATTTCCCTGAGGAGTCACAGGCAGATGCCCAGTATGCTCAGAATGCTGCAGCAGCCATTTTGGCGCCATTACAGTCCTGGGCGCCAGACAGCTAAGGATTGGACTGCCCATCAGAGAGAATTGGACGGAAGGAAAATCCAGGACATCTGTCCATCAAAGCAAGTTAGACTTTTTAGATTGGCAGATTGCTTAGTTCACATATTACATTTAGGGATACTGCAGTAATCACTGTTATGCCTTGGAGCAACTCCCACGATCACAGAAACATTGATTTTAGCTCCTGGACCTGTTGCCACACACACATGCACTTGGCTGGCTTACATATTGCTCTCGTTCATGTGACAGCATACCTATGAAGTCTAAAGATCTGTTCATATGGATAAATATAGTGGGAACAAACCCAGAGATTAAGAAGTCATTCTGTGGATGAATCCAATAAAATATGGGTGGATTACTCATACTACTCTTATGAGAACCAAGCCTGCAACAGAATACAGTATACAGTTAATTCAAACGGGACACAGCCCAGCTGGTTTTACCACTTTTTAAAAACTAGGATACTCTATTCCCCATGTCACATCTAGTTTGGTCATGAAAGGAAGATAAAAACCAGTGCTACTCATTTCATGTGAGCAGCCATGGTAGTATCATAACAGAACACAACAAAATTGTTCATCTGAAAACCTGCAATCAGGCAAATACAAGGATATACTATTAAAATTCCATTTACAGTTCACATACTGCAGGGCTAAAGGACAACTGGCAATTCTGGGAAGAGGTGGTAAAGGGAATACAGTAGTCACTCAGATTGTTTGCAACTCTTAACAAAGCTTGGCTACTGACCAGCAGAATAGAGAACACTTGGTAAGCCTGGATCTGCAGGATATCACTGCTGGGCCAGTAGGTGTAGAGAGAACTGGTGCAGAGCAGTGGTTAATAGTGCAACCTTACATGTCTACTCAGACGCAAGTCCCAATGAGTTCAATGGGACTTACTTCCAATAAGTGTGTGCAAAATTGCAGTCTCACTGAGCTATGAATCAGGACTTTATCAGTTCCGAGTTTCACTTCTGCCATGAACATGCTAGGTGGCCTTAGGCAACTCCTTTCAGCCTCAACTGCAATGTGGGATAATAATCCTTACCTCACAGGGTTGCTGTAAGAATGACATCAAGATGATCACATATGAAATGCTTTGCACACTCAGAAGGCCATTCAAATGTTAATATTATTTATTGCATTAAAAGCTTAGATAGGCTCTGAAGAGCCTAACAAAAAAATACCAACACTTTGACCACAAAAAAATGTTTTTTGTAGAAAACAGTGTTTTAAGGATCTGGCAGAGTATCATGAGTTGATAGAAGTTCCCTTCCCAGAATGCTCCACATCTTTAAGAGCAGAATATTTGGCATCTTTGATCCCTTGTCCAACACATTTTTTTCCCTTTACCTGTTCATTTGTTTTCCACCTCCAATGTCATGACAAAAAGCAGTGGTGAAAGTGAACAGAGCTAATGCATGCTGTAAGTGAAATTCTTATGCAAAAAGCATTGTTCCAATCTACTTTTTGTAAACATTTTATAATGAAAATTCAGTTTAAAACTGCTGGAACACACATATGGAAACAGAGATGGTTGTAATTCATAGAATGGTACTGCCCCTTTCCAGTATGGACATAAAATTCAGTTAATTATTCCATGTTCGAAATTGTTTACCTTCCAATAATGAACATGCCCGGTTAATCTCCCAGAGAGCACTACAGTTTGCATTTCTTTTATAACGATGCCTTTAAAGTTAAAATCACCATTAACATGGCATTTTCCCCATTTTCACTGGAAATGCCATGGGCCGAGCATTTCACTATCTCTATAACACAACCTACAACAGAGCTGGATGACGTTGAACAAACAGCAATTCTCCACTGCCTAGCAATTAAAGTTGATAAGAGGTCTGTGTTGTTTGGGAATTCTTTTCAGCTCTAGCAGTAAGCTCTGGAATTGCCAGCCACTGAAGGGTTTATGACATTGCTTTTTTTGAACGCACAGTCTAACTACAGCTGATAAGAGCTTATGTATGCTTGGCTGGTGTTTGCCCATGACCAAGACTGTTGACAGGAGGTTCATTGTTGTGAAAGACACTAACTAATCCCCAAGGACACCCTGGAACATTCCAACACTTTCAGAGAGGTGCTACTTTCTCATTGAATCTCACATTGCTGTGATTCCACAGATCCCTTGATGTGCTAGTGTAGCTTTCTTTTCTGCCATGATAACACAAGGTAGAGGGAAAGAGTAAAGATTTAATTTTTATAAAACCACCAATAAAAATGGAGCTCATCGATAGATGTGTTTTATGGTTGAAACTGTCAAAAATTAAGAGGCCAAAAATTTAAGAGGCTTTTTAAAAGGTCAAAAATATTCATCAGAACTGTCAACGTAATTACTTTTTAAATTATTATTTATTGATTCAGGGATTTCTACACTGCGTTTCCATCTCCAGAAAGAATCTCCAGACATGTAAAAGAAAAATACAATAATTCAATACATCTATAAAATAATAAATCAAAATCAAATAACCAGCAGGTAACTAAAAGCCATATCTCAAAAAGAATATAGTGGAAATGGAAAAGGTATAGAAGAGAACGACCAAAATGATTACTGGGCTGGGGCACCTTCCTTATGAGGAAAGGCTACATCATTTGGGGCTCTTCAGTCTAGAAAAGAGGCGCCTGAGGGGGAACATGATTGAGACAAAATGATGCAGGGGATGGATAGAGTGGATAGAGAGATGCTCTTTTCCCTCTCACACAACACCAGAACCAGGGAATGTCCACTAAAATTGAGTGTGGAGACAGTTAGGAAAGACAAAATATTTCTTTACCTAGTGTGTAATTAGTCTGTGGAACTCCTTGCCACAGGAAGTGGTGATGGCATTTCACCTAGATACCTTTAAGATTGGACAAATTTCTGGAGGAAAAGTCCATCACGGGTCATGATAGATATGTGCAACTTCCTGAGTTTAGAAGTGGGTTACCTCAGAATGCCAGATGCAGGGAAGGGCACCAGGATGCAGGTTGTATCTGTTGTCTTGTGTGCTCCCTGAAACACTTAGTGGGCCACTGTGAGCCACAGGAAGCTGGACTAGATGGGCCTTTGGCCTGATCCAGTGGGGCTCTTCTTATGTACTTAAAAGGTGCCCAGTTTGGGGGTGCTCCTGGACTCACACCTTTCCCTGGAGAGCCAGGTTGCAGCAGTGGCCAAGAGTGCATTTGCCCAGCTTTGTTTGGTGTGCCAGCTGTGGCTAACTTGAGTCTATTGGACCTGACCACTGTGACTTCTAAATTGGATTACTGTAACATGCTGTATGTGGGGCTGTCCTTAAAGACAGTTCAGAGCTTCAAGTGGTGCAGAATGCGGGGGCCAGAGTGGTTACTGGAGCTAGGCAGTTTGATCCTGTCGGACCGCTGTTTCAGCAACTGGACTGGCTGCCCATTTACTTCTGGGCCCAGTTTGACGTGCTGGTTTTCACCTTTAAAGCCCTTCACGGTTTGGGGCCAGACTCTCTGAAGGACTGCCTTCTCCCATATTTTCCAGCTTGCCGTCTTAGGTCATTTGAGGGGCTTTCCTGCAAGTGCCACCTTTCTTCCAAGTCAGGGGGATGACGGCACAAGGGGGATCCTTCTTGGTAGAGGCACCACAATTACAGAATTCCCTACCGGGGGAATTAAAATCTGCCCTCTCCCTCATGGTGTTTTGGCAAGGGCTCAAAACCTTTTCATTTTGTTTGGGTTGCCTGCCTCCTGTGCCTCTATAGTAGTTCCTTGAATGTTAATATTTTTGCCCTCCTCCAAGTTGGTTTTTATTTTATTTATTTTTGAATTTATTGAGTTTGTTCTTATAAATTGTATCTTTCTTTTTTATTAATTGTAAGCCGCCTTGGGCATTTGCTCTGGCAGAGGAAAGGCAGGGAATAAGTAAATAAATAAATAAATAAATAAATAAATAAATAAATAAATAAATAAATAATTGTCGGGGTCCCTCCCAGATGCCCTGACCCCCGAATTACCCTGGAGCAGGCACCCCATGCCCAGGGTGGGGAGGCTTCCCTGCCCTTGAAGGGGGCAAAGAAAGTTGGCTCACCCCAACCAGCCAGAGGGGGCTGGCAGGGCAAACAGGTAACACTGCAGGAAACAAGCCAGGAACAGGAAAGGCCTTTTCTGCCCCACCTGGAGGAAGGGGCGGGGCCAAAGGGGGCAGACTTGCTCCATAAAACAGGGAGGCCAGGGATGAGAGGCAGTCAACGTGAAGCAGGGAGCTGTGAGGTGAACAGCTTCTGCTCCTAGGCCAGGTTTGGCAGCTCTGCTAGGGAGGAGGACAAGGGTGCTGGAACCCCTCCCCCTCCAGCCAATCTGAGGCCTCTCTGGGGGTGGAATAAGCCTGCTCCAGGCCCCTCCAAGGCAGGGACTCTACAATAATAATAATAAAACAACTGACAGTGCAGCAGTAATCAAATCAACTCAGGACAGGGGTGGCATCAGAGGTCAACCAAGTTGGGCACTGTCTAAGTCTCCAAGCCCATAGGAGGGCACACCTGGGCATGCTGACAACCTAGAACTGAAAACCTGGAACCAGATTCTACACACACACACCCTCCATAACCAGAAAATTCTTCACCATAGCTTTTCTCAACTTGGGACCCCCCTGAGGGCCCTATAATGGAACCACCATCTCAGCCAGCACCATCAAAGTCCATCTATGCAAAATCAGACAAAGGCCCTTTGGTTTCCATGAAGGAAGGAGCAGAGCCAATCACTCAAACCACCAGTATATATAAACTTATGCCATCAGTGAGTTCCATTCCTTTGTTGGAGCAGTACCTGAACTGCTCTGATATCAGCAACCAGCCAGATCTCTCCTGTCTCACCTTGGAGCAAGCCAAAGTTCTTTGCCCCTGTCTGACCTCCCCTTGTCTTCTGTCCAAGGTCCTGATCCCTGACAAAAGACTTGCTTCTGCTTGGACCCCTGCTACAGATAGAATTCTGACCCAGCCAATGAACCTGTCTGATACAGGGTACACGCACACATGAATCTCTTTGAATCTTGAGATACATGCTTAAGAGCACAATCCTGAGCTTTCTGCTGGAGCGCACTGTCACAAACGTGCCATGAGGCACGTCTGCTAAGCTTACCACTGGGCCAGCGCCTGTGCTAGCCAAGTGCTGGCCGGGTGCCCGTCCTCCACTGCTCAGCAGTCTCACAGACTGCCGAGCCACGGCATGGTAAGCGGAGACAGGGAGGGGGCGGGGAGGAGCCGTTCTGGGGAGGGGGGAAGCAGGCAGAGGGCAGAGAGAGGGCAGGGAGGAGGTAGGAAGCAGAGAAAGGGCAAGAGGCTTGCCGGGGGGGAGGGAGGGAGGCGGGTCCCGTGGAACTCTGCTCCACCGGATCCAAGGCGTTCATGTGGGGCTTGGCATCCTACACGAATGCCTTTACCTTACCACCGACCATTACGGGGCTGCTTCCCTTACCCGGCGGAAGGGGACAAAAGTCCCCTTCTCCCGAGGCGCCGCACGCGGCAGGCTCAGGCGTGCAGGGTGTGGCGGCAGCCATTCTCAGCACCGCTGCAGCTGCATGCCCTGGGCAGCTCAGGAATGGGCTGCCCTTCTCCTATTGAACTCAATAGGACATAAGCAGTGCTTAACTTTGGCTAGAATACACTTTTTAATATCTGTACATAGTTATGCCATGAACAGTACAAATAATGGTTTTCTGGGAAGTTTCTGGGAATAGTTTTTAAATGTCTTCGCAAATTTTCATTTAAGAAAAATAATGCAGCCTTTTTAAAATAAGAAAACATGAAAAACAAAACCAGTCACATAACAAGCTCACACACAGGCATCTTCTTGATGCTGGATGTTGTACTTCACTTCCTGACCACTAGAGGTCCCAGTGAAATCCAAGAGATTTGAGTTCTGGGTTCAAATTCTCTCTATAAGTCTTTACTGTTCCAGCTATAAATTATTCATATAATGAAAAGAGCATACTATAGTTTTAAATCTAGAAAAAAGATGTGCCAAAAAATTCAAACAAAAATGAAATGTAGCTCCATAGTTTCCTTTACCTTCACTAACAGCCCAATCCTATCCAATTTTCCAGCACCGGTGCAACCGCAATGCAGCCCCGGGGTAAGGGAACAAATGTTCCCATACCTTGAGGAGGCCTCTGTGACTACATCCCCAACACAGAAAGCAGTGCATTCTCCATAGGCACAGCAGCACTGGCACTGGAAAATTGGATAGGATTGGGCCCTCAATAAGCTATGTTTATTGAGTGCCAAAAGTGGAAGTGCCAAAATAATAGGAACAATAATTTGCAGTACAGCAGAGTTTCATCATATGCACATTTAATTTATGTGAATTCAACTTTACACACTCAGCAAGAGAGGGGGCAAAATATGCTGATTTAATCATTCAAGGATTTTGGTATTTGTGAGGGTTCCAGGAACAGAACCCCTACTGATACCGAGGGCCTGTCCTGTACTAATTTTGACTATCCAATTTTTTCGCCTTACACAAAACCCCATGTCCTTACATTAAAAATCTTCCCTAATTCTCCCTCTCAAATTCTGCTATACGCCTGTGATCTTCATTCTTCCAACAAAACCACCCTCAGTTGTCCAATGGCCTCCTTAGGCAACCAGCTTTTCTCATTTGCAGCCCCTTGTGCTTGGAACTACCTCCTGAAATATCTGCATAGCACTTCTTTTCTTACTTCAGATTCCCCCCTGAAATCCACTTTTTCCATGAAGTCTTTGGCACAACACCCTAGTCCAGTGGTTCTCACACATTTGGCACCGGGACCCACCAGGACAGAATGAGAATCTGTTGGGACCCAACAGAAGTGATGTCATGACCAGAAGTGACATCATCAAGCAGGAAAATTTTTAACTATCCTAAGTTGCAATCCTACCCACACTTACCCAAGAGTAAGTTTCCTTTACTATCATTGTTAAGAGTATACATAGTAGTTTGCTAAAAGTACAGGTCTATAACATTTCCCCCAATGCAGTCACATATCATGGTAACATCAAGCATTTTAATATATTAATTAAAAATAAAATATTGAAATGAATGGGGACCCACCTGAAATTGTCTCATGACCCACCTAGTGGGTCCCAACCCACAGTTTGAGAAACACTGCCCTAGTCCATACCGTCATGAACATGGAGAGTATTACAATGGTATTGTCTGTGGTGAGAAATTCTCTGCTTTGCATTCCCACTGGAAAAAGAAGTTCCTGCCTCCAATAAAAGAACAAGATAGTCCCCATGTGTAAAGTATCATTTGTGTCTAGATCATTAGGACAAAAAGTAAAGTGAGAATGACCACATTAATGTCCAATTCACTCTTAATATACATATTAGAAGTGCAAAGATGTCATCTGAGCTTATATTACCGTATGCAATTTTACACATTTTTTCTCGGATAAAAAACAATGTTTACAAAAAGTCTGTGAAGCTGTCCAAAGTCTTAATGAAAGCTCTCTTGGAGATTTCATCTTTTACGTTGTATATATATGGCCTGTTTTTAGTCACAAGAATTTCAGTAATCTTAAAACTGGGATTAGTCATTGTTTCACTTGTTTTACAGTAGCAGAGAATCCGCATCAGTGCAGCCACTGTGAACCTGAACAGCTAGCTACTCCCAGAAAAAAGGGAATGTAAGGGCACCTAGTGCCCAGATGGAATGAAAAAAGGATACATTTGTGATATTACATTACAGAGATAGCTATGCAAAGTACAGCTCTATTGAGAAGACCATTTTAATTAAGAGAACATTACAGTTATTCGGCAACCTGTCTTCAGAGTTGAACAGGAGGTTGTTTTTGCTCTTCTTTTGATTTGCAGTTGTAAAAAGGAAAAATGGGCAAAAGTTTATGTTGGTCTGTGGCAGTTTCACAATCTGCTGACACTTTAAACAGTTTTTCTTTTTCCATTACCGCTGTCTACGTTTCCTTTAGTGATAACATAATAAAATGGACTCTGCAATTTCATTCTTAGATTGTATAGGAAGAAAACAGAGTGAACTAAAGAAGTTCCTGTGTTAACAGATTTGAGCGAACAAGTGATACATTTTATCAAAGCATTCTAGCTAGAATTTATCAAAGAACCTAGCTAGTAATGGGACAACAGGCAACTGATGCAATGAAAGTCAGCACCATAAAAGTCAAGATAAAAATGGAAAAATAGAAGAATTAGAAAAGAAATGTGTATCTGATAGAAGGCCAAGTCTGGCAAACCAAGTCCAGAGGCCCTCCTTTGCTCACTGTTAAAGACGCTCATTACAGAACAGCACCTTACCTCTAACTGTAAATCGCCTCATTTTCAGTATTTTAGATTTGCCAGCTTCAGAATTGAATGTTAAAAAATGTTTGGTACCTAGGGATGAAATCCTACCCCTAGTCAAGACCAAAACTCTCATTCGTCTTAATGAAACAGAACCCCAACCTTAGTAAACACTCAGAAAAAAAAGACACCCTTATACAAGGGAAAATTCTGCCTATCTACAAAAGATTCCATTCAGATTTTTAATTATGACCCAGCTCAAGTCAAAGGAAGCATTATGCACAATCCTTTATGCACATCTGTCCAAGACTAGCTTAATACTGAATTATTGCTTCCTCAGCAAAGCCCCATTTCCCCAGTTTTCCCAGCTACATAAAGTTTAAACACAAAATAAGTAAAATAGACTGTAGCTGTGATCCTAGCCACACTTACCTGGGAGTAAGCCCCACTGATTAGAATGGAACTTACTTCTAAGTAAACATGCATAGGATTGGGCTCTGTCCTTCCTTAGTTGTTTGTTTGTATTCTAAACAACAGTCTCATGGAGTCTCATCAGTGTATTCATTCTGCTTTCTGTGACTATACAAGCCAACAAATCTGCAAGGTTTCCTATGTGTTTGGACATCCTGTATGACAAAAAAAAACAACTATTTCCTTCAGCTCAGGCAAACATCAATTGTTGCTAATAATCTTTAGCCATTCTTGAAATCAGGAGAACTCAGTAACTACATGGCATAAAGTCCCACATGGCATAATGTACACCCACAGCTATTGTCACCCACTGCATGCTGGCAACACTGCTATCAACTGATAACTAACACACACTTAAAGTTAAATCAAGTAAGAAATGCATCCTTTATTGTAATGCAACTGGAAAAATGCTGGGAACAGAGATATCCATAGACTTGCAAAGATTCAGCACAATATCCTAAGCCATGCCCCTCCTGCAGTGGCGGGGGGAGGGGGAGATAGTGATGAGTCAGAAAAGTGCTGCCACTAATCTAACCTCTGCAGTACTCTTGCTCTCCAGAGTAGTTTGCTGCCAGTATTAACCTGCTGTCTGAACTGCTAAGTTGCATATTGGGATGAGAGTGAATCAGAGCCATACTTGGAGCCCAATAGCAGCAAGAGAAAGGCACAGAACTTTCAGCCCCCACCAGGATTACAGAAAACTGTACCAGAGAGAAGGGATAGTGTAGAAGTTGAGCATATGACTTAAGACCATAAATCCCTGGTTTAAATCTGGTTTAAATCTCAGTCTGGTAAGTCCAGTATCTCACTCTGGTAAGACAGGCATTAAGAAATAAATTTATAATAAATAAAAATTCTAAAATACTTAAACAAATTTCTGGCAATGTACAGAGAGCACTTCAGTACTTCATGCTTCAGAGCATGAAAGTATTTCAGAGAAGCACAAGATTACAGGTGACAATGGAGAGAATCTTTTCTGCATATTCCACAATTTTATGGAAGATGGGCAGGGCTGTTTGTTAAATGTAAATACTACATTTACTTATTATGCACTGATTATAAACAGTAAAAGTTAAAATTTTATGGAGCATTATCAAAAATTGGAAGTTGACCGATGCATGGTTCAGCAACAACAGTCTGTGAGCAGATGTCATTTGAGCAGTTGATTCAAGGAAACAGGAACAGGTGTAGGCCACAACACCACACAATTGCAAAGAAGTGCACTTTTATATCAGAGGAAGTGCTCATCAGTTTCCCCAACCAGCGCAGTTACACATCTATGAATACAACATAAAACATTGGGGAGAAAAGTGTATACATCTCTTTACAACACGACCAACTCAATGCAAGGCAGCAAAACAAATAAGAGTTATGATAAGCACAATATAGCAACTAGCTCTTGACATGAAAGAAACAAGAGGAATTCTAGAAAGTCCTTGAAATAAACATAGACTCCTTTAAATATCTAAGAAAAAAATGTAGTCAATCCCAGTCTTAGTCGGGGTTTTAAAAATGAATACAGGGCAGAGATTCACATATAGGCTGATGGGTTCTGAGCTGTCTGTGACAGATCAGGAGGGAGATCTTGGGGTGGTGGTGGACAGCTTGATGAAAGTGTCGACCCAATGTGCGGCGGCAGTGAAGAAGGCCAATTCTATGCTGGGGATCATTAGAAAAGGTATTGAGAACAAAACAGCTAATATTATAATACCATTGTACAAATCGATGGTAAGGCCACACCTGGAGTATTGCATCCAGTTCTGGTCACCCCATCTCAAAAAGGATATAGTGGAAATGGAAAAGGTGCAAAAGAGAGCGACTAAGATGATTACTGGGCTGGGGCACCTTCCCTATGAGGAAAGGCTACAATGTTTGGGCCTCTTCAGCCTAGAAAAGAGACACCTGAGGGGGGACATGATTGAGACATAAAAAATTATGCATGGGAAGGATAAAGTGGATAGAGAGATGCTCTTTACACTCTCACATAACTCCAGAACAAGGGGACATCCACTAAAATTGAATGTTGGGAGAGTTAGGACAGACAAAAGAAAATATTTCTTTACTCAGCATGTGGTTGGTCTGTGGAACTCCTTGCCACATATGTGGTCATAGCATCTGGCCTGGATGCCTTTAAAAGGGGATTGGACAAGTTCCTGGAGGAAAAATCCATTACGGCTTACAAGCCATGATGTGTATGTGCAACCTCCCGTTTTTAGAAATGGGCTATGTCAGAATGCCAGATGCAAGGGAGGGCACCAGGATGCAGGTCTCTTATTATCTGTTGTGCTCCCTGGAGCATTTGGTGGGCCGCTGTGAGATACAGGAAACTGGACTAGATGGGCCTATGGCCTATGGTTGGGCTGTTCTTATGTTCTTATGATCCAAAGGATCATTTGTGATCTACTGCATGAACTCAGAGGCTTGTCAGCTATGTTTTTCAAGCAATAGCATCCTGCAAACCCCCCCCCCCCAGCATCAGGAAACCATTCAGAGTTGCACTGCATGATGTGCAAGATTTTTGCTGTCACTAGAAGGGAAAATTTGCAAAGATGCAGAAGTTCAGACTTGAGGAATTCAGAAGCACAAACTTCCCCAATTCATAACTTCTGAGCCAAAGCCAAACCTTTCAGACTGAGACCATAATAGCCTTGACCCAATCCAAGCTTCAGCCACCCTGGCTTCCCTCTCCTGCTAAAACTGTCCCAGCAGTGGCAAAGAGAATAACTGCTGATGCAGCCTTCATGAGATATTGAACCTGTGCAACACTACTGTGGGCCAAGTTCCCTGGGGAAACATAATTTCTTTGGAATCCTGATATTTGAGATACTGAGGAATTCTAGGATTTAATCAAGACCCCATTAAAAAAAAAGTCTATGATGTCATTGCTCCTGCAACCTAAGGCCTAATCAACACTACAGCAGCAGTCCTTCTAAATGATTCCGGTATATTTCAGCAGGAAGCAAGGGAAGAGCAGAGGACTCCTGAGGGGTTTGGTGGTAGGCAACCCTCCAGGCATCACCAAGTCCCTAAGCATGACAAAATCTGGAATTCAGAACTAGTCCAAGCTTAAAACAAGCAAACCTGGCCCCAATCCAAATTTATCCCAAATGCCCTTATTTTAAATAACCACATTTCAAAATCAACCCCATGGAAACTCACCCATCCCTCGGGGGAATCAGCATTCCTCTCCCTCATCCACCCATTATCGTACATGCACAGAAATGCCTAGTGTGCAAAGAGGCATAGGTCTCTTTGGAACCCCACCAGAAACTATGGCCACAATCCAACCAAGGTTCAACACTTATAAATCGCATGGAGTTCACTGAGAGTAAAGCATTTTGTAACCATTTCTTGGTTGCCCTGAAAGAGTTTAATTTTGCCTGGATCATGAACAGTCTATGCCCAAATATTTCAATAACTTCACTTTAAGTCTTTTTTGATAGCATACAAGTTCACCACATGCAAAAATAACATCTTATTTTCACAGTAACTCCACTAATGCGAACTGCTCAAAATTTACTATGACAATCTTTTCTGAGGTTAAATTTACAGGTCCAACCTTGTTATACATGGATTTCTTATACATGGATTTGACTCAACACGAATGGCCACTACAAATGAGAAGGAATGTGCTGATCCCTGGAGAAGGGGAAAAATGTATCCCTTTAAAATCACAGTTAAAAAACTGCTTTTTTATTGTTGTAGAGACAGTCATGCAAGCGATTACAAGTATAACCTAATTACCCACAGATTTTTCACCAGTGGAAAAATCCACAGAATTTTCTATCTCAACATGATGAGAAGGGCTGAGAAGGGCCCTTTAAATTAAAGGAAAATAAAAAACAGCAAAACAGTCATTTAACAATAACCTCCTTAATGTGAGAGGGCAGATGGCTGAAAATCCATCAATCATTCTCTCTCCAAGCAGCTTCAGCTTCACTCCAAGGCAGTGACCCCTCCCTTCCCCCTGAGCATGTGAAAGAAAGATGATCACTTTGCATTGGTGAAGGGAGGGGTCGCTGGCTTGGAGTGAAGCCTTTCTAAGTACCTGGAGGGATACTGATTGATGGATTGTCTGCCTAATGACTCTGTCTTACATCACAAAGATAAGCAAGGCTGTTTTTTGCCTAGCAAAAGGACATTGTTTTTTTTAATGGATTTGCTTTAACGCAATTTTTGCCATCCACATGAGTTCTGGGAATGGAACCCTAGTGAATAATGAGGCTCAACCTGTATCAGTTTAGATCACAGTGCTTTTGCCCATGCAGTGAGGGATATTTCTTCTTGGTGGCAACCCCTTAGGCTTCTTAAGGTGCTGCTCCAGGCGGCTCTTTTTTTGAGAGCACAGAAGGTGCTGCTAAGAGTCAGGGCTGAAAAGACCTGCGGTATTTATAAACAGAACACTGCCTGAGGACTTTGAGTCCTGGCCACTGTTTTAACATAGGATTAAATAATATTGAGGCATTTGTTGGGTTAAACAAAAGGTCTTTATAATCTAGCAAAATTTGCTTTCCAGACTTCAAGCACATCTTTTTTCATCTGCAAAGAAGGTTATGGGGGGGGTGGTTGGACATATCTGTGGATCCCGTATCCCTGGATTCACTTATTCGCAGATTGGGTCCAGGCCCCCCAAGCGTGCACATCGCCTTCAGAGGGCACTGAGCTCAGCAGAGGCTGAAGACGCCCACACTAACCCTAGAGATTGAACTCTGCAGGTAAAAAAAAAAACGCTACTTCGGGATTCATGGAGAAACCAGTTCCATGAAGAAAAGTATCTCCGGGGCTTCCCCAGACCTCCCAATGCCTTATAACACATTAAAAATGTCATGAAACCAGAAATAGAGTTTTTTTACCTGCAGAGCTCCCCTAGCTTCCAGAGGGGTGGACAGGCATTCGCCCATATCCACGGTTTCAGCTATCCTCAGGGGGGGTTCCTGAACGGAACCCCCACAGAAAAGGGAGCACACCTATAATTAGTATTTTTCCTATCCTATCAAAAACAGCTCAAAAACAGATAGTTTGCAAGTTTCTGCTGCTGCTGCTGCTTAATTTTACACAGGGAGGAGTTTCATAAAAATCATCCATATGACTAGACTGCCCTTTATCCTGCTGGCAAGCACAAGCCTGGCTCCTTAAAATGTGAAACAGTATGTCCACAATTCAGCTAAGCCAGGTAAAGAATCTCTTATTGTGTAACAAAATGACTTAATTATACTTTGGCATCAACCTTGCAATCAGTCACTGAATCATTTTTGACCTATTTAGACAGACATACTCAGTGTATTCCTGCTTCATCTCATTTCCTGGATACAACATATGTAAATAGGCTAAGGGTTATTCTAAGACTCTCTTTTTTAGCATCTCCATTACAACACATTAATTTTTCATGTATACATTTGTAAGCTGCTACTTAACAACTGAACCCTGTCACCGTTGTGTTGGTGCGGTACTGTGCAGATGCTCTTCCATGTCAAATGACATGATACAGACACTGTATTCAATACAGCTGAAAGCAGAACTAGCAGCTTCTGAAGTGTCTTCGCTCCTGCTCAGCTCCATCCAAGGCCCATGCTGTTGTCTGAGGTAAAGCACTGTCTCATAGTCTCAGTTCCTCACCAGTGATCTATCTCATAGAATTATTAGAAGATTATGAAATTATGTTGTTCACCTAGCACTTCACAGAAGACTACAAATCTAAACAAAGAATAAACAGTAGCAGGCATAGGTAAGTTAGAATGGCTACAAAAATGTCATGACATGGATTACTTTCTCTATGACTGTCTAGCTAGCAAAAGTGGTTTGGAGAGAGATTTTAGAGTTGTGTGTCCTTAAGAGTCAGCTATTAAAACCACTATTATGCCAGTTGACAACCTGATTCTATTCAAAATGAGAAAGAGGTTATCATTTACTCCACTGAGAAGCAGACTGGAACCAGTACCCAGATCAGCCATTTTCAACCACTGTGCCGTGGCACACTGGTGTGCCACAGGAATTTGGGGGAAGGTCATTTATTAAGAGGGCCAATGGAAGATGTGAGCCCCCACTGGCAGCATGGTGTGCCTTGTCAATTGTCAAAAACCTAGTGGTGTGCCTTGACCATTTTAGTGCCTTGTCAGTGTGCCATGAGATGAAAAGGGTTGAAAATCACTGACCTAGATGTATGTCCCATTCAGTATTTCGTATTTCCATCCATCTAATGAATGCAAGCAAAGGAAACTTAAAGCTGCACTGAAAGTAGTGGGCTAAATCACGTATAAGTTTTCCCTGAACAGAGTTCCAAAGTTCATCTCTACATGGAATCCAATGCAGTCACAGTGGGGGGGGGGACGGGGGACGAGGGGTAAGAGCATGCTGGAAACCATGTGTCAACCTGTTCCTGAAGCCCTATCCCACTCTCCATGCATACAGGTTTTGCAGCAACAAATTCTATACCCAAAGACAGATGCTCATCATGATCTGGAATGCTGGATGCCCACATGGAGGATCTTTCCCCAGGTACAGCACTTGTTGCAGTGAGGTATGCTGGGGATGGGGTTCTGCAACACATTCTCAATGCAGTCACCCTTCCCCAAGTCACATATTCGTTTCCATGGGTAGATGAATACTCGAAGAGGTCACTGTGCTGGAATTAATAATAAGAATAATGAGGAAATTTACTCATACTCACTTCAAAATGGACCTCAGAGTTTTGTATCTGTGTGTGATTATTTGTGTTAGTGTTTTCATAAGACACCTGATAAAATTTGCCAGGTCTGAAATAAGAATAAGATTAAAAAGTACTTCCTTGAGTGCATGTGAAGCATTTAAATAATCTCAGTAAACCTTAAAGCGGTTTTGTGAGACTGACCAATATTTTTGTATCTTTATTCATGCAATGGAGGCAGAGCGAATAATGGCTTCCTTAAGGCCACCCAGTGAGTTCATAGCTCACAGATGACATTTCAACTTTCCAGTTCACACCTGAAGGGCCAAACCACATATGATGCTGGAAATCTATGATTGGATCTTCTGTTGTTGTTTTACTTTAAAACAGGTTTAATGGACTTCAAATTAGCTCAGAGCTGTAGCACTGGAAAAGGGAATGCTTAACCTTTTCCCTGTGCTATTTCCAATTCACCTTATGTGGGGAAGAATACAAAATCAGCATCTGTACATTTTTTACCCCTGCATGTCACTAATAGTAGCTGGGAGAGATAATTAGATCAGGGAAATAGTGTAAGGGGGAAATCCATAGCATGATTGCTCTGATCAAATTCAGAATCACCTGTGACTGACTCAAAGTAAAAATAACCTTCAGAAAATCTGATCACAAATCTTCTGATCCATATGTGATTTGGCCCTTAGCTACTATGCTATACTAGCTCTCATAAGGAAAAGGAAACAGGTCTTTAAGCCTCCAATCATAAATCAGGGCATAAATTCCAATGGACACAGTTGAATTTACTCCTGAGTAAACATGCACAGGACTGTAATGTAAGACTGCAGGTCTAAGCAGCTTTAAGATATTTATCATATTTATTTGGAACAAAATTGCATTTAGATACAAGAGACAGCCATGGAAAAGTGTTTAGGGCTACACATGCGTTGAGGATAGAGATGGCCAACTTTTCAACTTTAGGGCTCCTGGACTTTTAACAGTTCTGTAGACTCGAGGAGGGAATTTCAGCATGTGTGGCTTGTCATCTATGAGAGGTTGGCCATCCCTTGTTTATGATGCAAAACAGATACAACTGCTGTTTAGCCTGTATAATTTTAACCTTTGTAAGCCAGTGGGCTCACAGTGGAGCCCAGCACCCATTTGAAGCATTTGTAAACCTTATTCAGCATACCTGAACTACTTCATATTCAACATACTCCTCAAAAATGAGATCAGTTCCCTGGTGGTGATTCCTCTTTTTCCTCCCTTTTCAATTTTTAAAACTTTATGTCTAACTTACTAAGCTATTTGAGGTCTGTTTTACCCTTATTACCCTGGGAAAATGAAACTAAGACACCTAAGTTAATTGGTGTCTATATTCTATATCATATAGAATTGGTGTCCATTCTATATCATAAATCAAAATGTACTATTTTGCCTGTTCAGTATCCTAAATTATTGTGGTCAATAGATTTTTTCGGTTTTGTAATTTTTTCCCTACATGTAACCCATACCCCATGACAAAGCACTCTGTTGGGGTCTTTTAGATCCTAGAAGTAAATTTTACTAGAGGGGGGGAATTCTGCTCTGAGTTGGCACTGATTTCTTATTTGCAAAGTTTTTTTTGAGGGGGGGGAACCTATTTGGTCATTAGGAATACTGGACTCACAGTAGATCACAAAAAGGGTCCAGTGTTTAATATAGGTGGCTTTTTTTTGGTGCTTTCTCTTTCACTTCTTTCTACAAGGCTTCTTGATACTCCAATGAGGGCCTCTGTTATTGCCCCTCCCCCACTGCAGGATGCCGCACGTGCCCCCTTGGTACAGCTGCATCAGTGCAGGAAAGATGGATAGGATTGGGCACTTAATTTGTAACTGTTCAAATGTGTATTGATATTTGAAAAATATAGTGTATTGTAAATCATGTTTTAAAATGAGTGCTCCAATGAACAGCAACAGCATTTTTGTTAAACAGTGTAGGTTTTTTGTGGTATTCACCCCTCAGTAGTTTTTGTTTTAGACTACATTTTTGAAATGCAGTACCAATAATAGCTATGTTAAGCTAAACTGGGGCCAGTCTGTAATCAATTATCTCTCTATTTCCAACTAAGTGTTTAAAGAGTCCAGTGGATTCCACATAAGGATGAAACTATTAAAACAAATGATGGAGAGTTAAAATTTATATTGGTTAGTCACACGCAATAACATCATGAAGCACCATCTACAGCAGTGCTTTCCATGTTCTACCAACCCTGGCAGGCTGCACCACTACAGAGAAACAAAAGCCACAGTAGTTACACAGAGATGCAACAGAACAAAATCTCCCACCAGTTTACAATCCTTGTCACAATGCTTTATAATCTGGGGTTCTAATTAGTCAGAATTAAAGCAGGTTCTTTTAAAAGCTGAATAGAATTTTGTCCTTTAGTCAGGGAGGAACTAGGTTACTGCGATGTGTTAATCTGTCAAGCACACTTTAGGAGTGCCACACGTGATTTTGAGGGGTGAGGTCATACTGATTCAGTGTGTCCAGCTATTGAAAGTTGCCTGGTCCCACCCTGGCCCTGCACTCAGGAGAGTCATCCTGATCTCCTCCCAGCATAAGTGGTGCCATCTATGGGTGGGTATGGAAAACCTTACATAATACACTTCCAACTGCATGCTAAGGCAATGGGGTTTTATTCAAAGTTGTGTGAACAGAAGGAAGTTTGTACAAGGAAACTTTTTCACCCCTTCTTTCCCACAGCAGCCACCTAAGTAGCTACTCCCAAGATTTACTAGACCTTGCAGAAGGAAGTGGGATACAGGTGGAAAGTAACTTCTCTGACCCCTTCTGGATAATTCACTAACTCTCAGGAAAGGTCCTTTAGGGACTTGCTTTAAGGAAGACGATTGGGAAGTTCCCTTGTGCAAAACTTCCTTGTGCAATGTATCTAATATGCAAGAGTCTCCCATGTAGGCATTCCTTCACTCTGACTTCCACAGCATACACAACATACACTCTGACTTCTAAGCATACACAGCAACAACAGTCAAACACATAATTCCACATAAAACTTCTAAATAAGCATTGGTTTACACATTACAACCATCATGTGGAAACCACTTCAAATTGCTCCTCACACACTCTGACACTCCTCACACCACTATGACACTGCAAATTTTCTTTTTCCCCAGACATGTGTGATGGTATTCTGCAAAGCAAGTCACGTGGTAAGCCACACCACATCTAGAATACTCGGCCACATGGTGTAGTTTCAAGCAATCTTATGAATTTTATTCATAAAATTCCAGGTTTCAAACATTCTTAAAATTACATTATTGCTTTTGGGCCCAATCATAACCAATGTTCCAGCACTAATGCAGCTGTGTCAACAGGGCACATGCTGAATCTTGAAGTGGAGGGCAATCATGGAGGTCTCCTCATGGTAAGAGAACATTGGTTATCTTACCTTAGGGCTACATTGCAACTGCAATGGCACTGGAAAGTTAGGTACGATTGGGCCCTTTGTCATTATCAATACACCACTTTGGAAAGTAGTTTTGGGGCCAAATCCTGTTCCCTGCATTGATGTATCTGTGCCAATGGGGCATACACAGCATTTTCCAGGGAAGGGGGCAGTCATGGAGGCCTTCTCAAAGTAAAGGAGCATTTGTTTGCTTATCATAGAGCTGCATCATGGCTGCATCAACGTTGGATAGGATTGGGCCCTTGGTTAGACAAATACAACAGATCTACATTTTAGAGGCTGCTAATTTCATTCTGCTGGTTGGGGCTTTTCATTTACTAAAAACATGAACTAGAAAAACTTTATTGGAGCTGAAAGTATTATTTTAAATACAGGGTGAAGCAAAAGCAGGTGGACAGTAGGTGGAATAGGGTTTGTGTTAGAGTTATACTATAACGATGGTGTTCATTATAACTATGGCATTTGTGTTATATTATATTGTATTTATTTACCGTCCACCTACTTTTGCTTCACCCTGTATATGCACATGAGAAAATAAATCATTTGTTTCAACTCCAAAGAGAACATCAAAGACTGGTAGTGCTATTTTGTGCTCAGGATGTACTTGTGATTTCAATTGGGGAGGAGGGGGCTCAGGTATATAATCTATGTAGCATGTACTCCCTTTAGGAAAGTCTGTAAGGCTACATGTGCTCAATACTTATTTATCCTAGCAAAATAATCACAAGAACCAGAGAATAGTTCATCAGAAAGAAGCAGAAATGTATAGATGTGTAGGGACATATTTCGTTTAAAATTCTTTTTTTAAAAATGGATCATATCAAGGGTTCCTCATTTTAGTTACAAAGAAACAATATACAAGCCAGAATGTTGTTTTGGAATAGGGCCCTCACTTTCCTTTCTATCTCACACACCAGATTAGCTTTAGATAACCTACACATCAACCATTTAAAACACAGGACAGCCACTTGGATGTCTTATCAATGACCATACTTCCAAAGAACTGTCTTTTTCTGATAACAGACATGTGCTCGAGTCCTGCACCTAAGGCCCAAATCCTAACCAACTTTCCAGCACTGGCACAGCTGTGCCAATGGAATATGTGCTGCATCCTGCAGTTAAGTGGCACTGATGGAGGCCTCCTCAAAGTAAGGGAATGTTTGTTCCCTTATCTCAGAGCTACATTGCCCTTGCATGTGCAGGTGCTGGAAAGTAGGTTAGGATTGTGCCCTTAGTATATCATCAGTTTCAAAGAAACCTATGTTCACATAAATGCACTGAGGTCCATAACCTTATACAACCACACACACACACACACACACACACACACACACACACACACACTCTGTTCTCAGGTTGTTTGATTATCATTAAACAACTGCTGTCTGCATAGTCCGACTTTTCTCCTCTTACAGCCTAATCCTATGGATGTCTCCTCAGAAGTAAGTCACATCATAGTCAATGGGACTTACTCCCAGGTAAGTGCGGATAGGATTGGGCCATTATTTGTCAAGTTATTAGCCCATACAGTTATGTAAATATCAGAGTCCCTAGGGTACTGGTTTCCAACCCATTGTCTGTGGACCACAGGTGGTCAGTAAGACCCTGAGAAGTGATCTGTGAAGTCTCAGGAAAAAAAGATCACCTTCTATCGCTTCCAGCATCTTACTGAGGAAGCACACCACAAGGAACCACCAGAGAGGTCAGAGAACACCCGCAGCTGCAGCCAGCAACAAAAGCAGCAATCCACAAATCTTCTCTATAATTAAAAAATCTAATAAATATCTAAAAATTTTAATAAATCTTCTCTAACTATTAAACAATTAAGCGTATTTTGGTTATGTGTGCAAGGGGTGGGGGGTTGCATGTGGTCCAAAATGATTGAGTGGTCTGTGGGCTCCTAAAGGTTGGGAACTGCTGCCCTAGGGAAAGGGCACCAGGAGGTGGATTTTTTAGAGCACATAATTCAAGGTTGGGGTGGGGGACTTAGGGCCCAATCCTATCCAATGTTGGAGTACCAATGCAACTGCAATGCAGCCCTGAGGGAAAGGAACAAATGTTCTTACCCCAGGAGGCTTCTGTGATTGTTCTCCCCCCCCCAACCGCAAGATGCATCACACACCTTAAGGGCATGGCTACATCAGCAATGGAAAATTGGATAGGATTGGCCCCTCCACTCTTTGCACATCCACTCCAACCCCCACTCTTCCACTCATCCACTCATCCACTCCAACCCCCTTGTAGATTTCAAAACTTACATTTGCATCTCCAAATCTGTATTAAAAACCCTGGGGAGGGAGGGGGGAGAAGAATGGTCAGAAGGAAAATTTGTGCTGAAAGTTACGGGTAGTTGTTAAAAGTACTTCTCCCTGCCACTCCTCGATTTCAAACCCACTTTCCAAAAACTGCTTTGGTCTTGGAAAAACAATGATCAATTTTTTGTTACACAGGTTTGCATACAACATATAGTTTGGCCCTAGCTCTGAATAATGAATCAACAGGTGCTGACAGATGGCTGGTTTAAAGTACTCTCTCAAGAACAGCAATTTATAGTACTGTAGCCAGCATATGAAGTTCGCAGCACACAATGCTTTGCTAAGCACATTATGAATGAATGGAGCGCATGCACATGTGTGTGCACACACAGAGGAGTTAAGCACAGCTCAGCAAACAGATCCAGAGTGTACTGACATACACCTTTATAGCAGAGAGAAACCCAGTGCAGTGCTCCTCACCACAGACAACAGGTGAGCATCTATAAGGGCACAGTTCTGGTAACAGATCTGCATTTGCCATTCCCTGGATCTCGGTGTCATGTGCCAGCATAGTAGAAATGATTCATTTGTACATGCACTCATCTAAATAGAAGCTTGGGAGTACCACACATACCTTTCCCCCAGAATGCAGACTTCTGCATGGCAAACAAATTTATGATGCTAGATTATAAACTTTTCCGAGTGGTGAAGACCAGAAGTGATTGTGAGAAGCTCCAGAAGGATCCCTCCAGACTGACAGAATGGGCAACAAAATGGCAGATGCGCTTCAATGTCAGTAAGTGTAAAGTCATGCACATTGGGGCAAAAAATCAAAACTTCACATATAGGCTGATGGGTTCTGAGCTGTCTGTGACAGATCAGGAGAGAGATCTTGGGGTGGTGGTGGACAGGTCGATGAAAGTGTCGACCCAATGTGCGGCGGCAGTGAAGAAGGCCAATTCTATGCTTGGGATCATTAGGAAAGGTATTGAGAACAAAACGGCTAATATTATAATGCCATTGTACAAATCGATGGTAAGGCCACACCTGGAGTATTGTGTCCAGTTCTGGTCGCTGCATCTCAAAAAAGACATAGTGAAAATGGAAAAGGTGCAAAAGAGAGCGACTAAGATGATTATGGGGCTGGGGCACCTTCCTTACGAGGAAAGGCTACAGCTTTTGGACCTCTTCAGCCTAGAAAAGAGACGTCTGAGGGGGGACATGGTTGAGACATACAAAATTATGCAGGGGATGGACAGAGTGGATAGGGAGATGCTCTTTACACTCTCACATAACACCAGAACCAGGGGACATCCACTAAAATTGAGTGTTGTGAGAGTTAGAACAGACAAAAGAAAATATTTCTTTACTCAGCGTGTGGTTGTTCTGTGGAACTCTTTGCCACAGGATGTGGTGATGGCGACTGGCCTGGATGCCTTTAAAAGGGGATTGGACAAGTTTCTGGAGGAAATATCCATTACGGGGTACAAGCCATGATGTGTATGCGCAACCTCCTGATTTTAGAAATGGGTTATGTCAGAATGCCAGATGCAAGGGAGGGCACCAGGATGAGGTCTCTTGTTATCTGGTGTGCTCCTTGGGGCATTTGGTGGGCCACTGTGAGATACAGGAAGCTGGACTAGATGGGCCTATGGCCTGATCCAGTGGGGCTGTTCTTGTGTTCTTATGTAAAATGTTGCACAGACACACGAAGTACATGGCAGTCCTGTACTATCTTAATGAGCATGTAGTTTTGAGGTAGACATTTTTTTAAGGGCCCCCAAAGTATGCATGATTGCTAGTGCCAAGTTGCGAAGAGCCCTGGCTGGGGCAAAACACTGCACTGTGCCCTTCATATCATCACCTTGCTAGGATGCTGGATGCTGCACTGCTGTGGGTATAGAGGGTCAGAGATCTGCAGATGTGGGCAGGGGCCCTCAGCCAGTGCCCCATTTAGTCAGATGGCACCCTGGCTATAGGATACACAGGAAGCCCTTTTAAAATTATTATTATTAATTTTAAGAAGGTACAGTCTTATTCCTCGACAAGAATGCCACTGAAGTCAGGCCAGAATCCTAAGCATACTTAACTATGTGTAAATTCCCACTGAACTGAGTGAAACTCCGTTCTGGGGAAGCCTGCATTGGAGGAGTCTGTCAAGTGTGGGGGTGGGGAGGTAGGTTGGACGCAGCATCCTTCAGCATCTCTGCACCTCTGAGTTGCCTTCTCCCGCAATTTACCTTCCATCCCCCCCCAGGCAACATCCCTTGCCCCCCTCCTGGGACGTGCGGTGGGTGGAGAGGCAGGTGAAGCACAGCCTCCCCACCAGAGTCCTTCCAAAAGCACCACTGCCATGTGAGGGTGGGTGGGGAGGCAGGTACTTCTCGCTGAGGTCCACCTACCTATGCGGGTAGGTGGGAAGGCAGGTGAGGCAGACCCCTCCATGGGAGGGACGCACATGGGTTGTGGGTGCTTGGGTGCTTCCCGGGGGCGGGGTGCTTTTCGAAGGACTGCGGTGGGGCGGCTCTGCCTCACCTGCCTCCCCATCCACCGTCCCGCGGCAGTGGCGCTTTTGGAAGGAGTCCAGTGGGGAGGTTCTGCCTCAACTGCCTCCTCACGCGCTCTGCGGGTCCCTGCGCCTCCTCCTCCTCCTTTCCCATCCCCGCGGGGCCACCCCGCCGCCTGCCCCGACCGGCGACGCCCCCGCCATCTGCGAAGAGTGGCGGGGGAGGAGTCTTTTCAAACAGCAGACGCGGGGGTGGCCGGCTGGGGCAGGCGGCGCTGCGCGCAGGACGGCTGCAACTGCAGGGAGCGGGGGCGGCGCAGGACCTTGGGGGTCCCGGCAGCAGCTGCGCTGTCCTGGAGCCAGCCAGCCAGCCTCCCCTACACCCAGGGACTGCCAGCCAGCCAGCCGTGCCTCCGGGGGACCCCAGAGGCAGCAGGAAGGCGGCCAGGACGAGAGCCAAGTTTCACTCACACGGTGAAGTGGTAGACGAAGCACTTCCAGCCGGTGGGTCTCTCCAAGAAGTTGTAGACCCTGCCCTGGATGTGGCTGCGGCTGAGCAGGGGCTTGCGCACGCTGTAGATGGAGACGCGCGGGTCCAGGCTGACGGGCGGGCGCGGGTAGTCGGCGTTCACCGCCACCGTCGGCGCGGCCGCCTCCTCCGCCACCCCGCACAGAGACAGGGGCGCGCTGCTGCCCTGCGCTGCGGCGGGCGCGGAGAGCGAGAAGGGCGCGTAGCGCGCGTGGGGGGCGTCCTCGGCCAGCTCCAGGCTGGGGGGCTTCATGCTCCCTTTCCTGCCCACGGCGGGCAGGCGCCCCAGGCTCCAGGGCTTCCTCTCCGCCTTGGGAGAGGCGGGCGAGGACGACATGAGCGCAGGCAGGCCGAGCGCCACCGGGCCAGGCGGGGGATGCTGCGCGCCGCCAGCAGGCTGGAGGCGAAGGCAGGCAAGACTGGAGAGTCTCACACACACCCGCTCGCTGAAGTCCCGAGAGGAGTCCTTGGCCCTGCCCACCGGGGGAGGTTCCAGCTCTCCGCCTCGGTGCCCGTCGCCACCCAAGGAGCTGCTGCTGCTGCTGCCCGGCAGGCTCCGCTCGGGTGAAGGCTGCCACAGCTGGGCAACGAGGAGCGCTCCTTGGAGTGCAGGTGCAGACCTGCTCCCGAGTCCAGCATCCGCTGGACAGAAGTGGCCCACAGCCCCATCCTATGCGTGCCTACTCAGAAGTAAGTCCCATTCAGTTCAATGGGGCTGACTCCCAGGAAAGCATGCATAGGATCGCAGCCCCAGACAGGATTCCTTCCGCAAGCCCAATCCTGTGCATGTCTACTCAGAAGTAAGTCTCACCGAGGTCAGTGGGACTTACTCCCAGGTCAGTGTTGCATAGGATTGCAGCTTGAGAGCCCAATCCTATGCATGTCTTCTCAGAAGTAAGCCCTAGTATAGTCAATGGAGCTTACTCTCCTTTAAGCATTGCAGCCTAAACCAACACCAGCTTTGTCCTTATTTCTTTAATTGCATTTTCTTCTCACAACAACAACAGTATTTATATACTACTTTTCAACAAAAAGTTCACAAAGCGATTTACAGAGAAAATCAAATAACTAATGGCTCCCTCTCCCAAAAGGGCTCACAATCTAAAAAGATGCAACACCAGCAGACAGCCACTAGAAAAGACACTGCTGGGGTGAGGTGGACCAGTTACTCCCCCCTCCCCCACTAAATAAAAGAGGAGCACCCATTTGAAAAAGCACCTCTTAACCAGTTAGTAGGGGTTAGACAACCCCATGAGGTGCCTTTGGCTTGGCCGAGAGAGGTTGTGAAGCCATCCAGGGCAGTGATTCCCACATGTTTAACACCAGGACCCACTTTTTAGAATGAGAATCTGTCAGGACTCACCGAAAGTGATGTCATGACTGGAAGTGACATCATCAAGCAGGAAAATTTTTAGCAATCCTAGGCTGCAATCCTGCCCACACTTACCCAGGAGTAAGTCCCATTGTTCAAAGCATATACATAGTAGCCTGTGAAAAGTACAGAACGGAAACATTTCCCCCAGTGAAGTCACAAACCATGGGAGCATCAAGTCTAATATATTAAAAATAAAATATTGAAATGAATGGGGACCCACCTGAAATTGTCTCGCGACCCACCTAGTGGGTCCTGACACACAGCTGGAGAAACACTGATCTAGGGAGTTTTGTTTGTCAGATGGAAGGGGTTTGAACCCGATTTTTCCACTGGCAAGCTGCATGTTATATTACATCCTAAGATGCAAGAAGCCTGACAAAAGAGTGATATCCTCAGCTTCTCCCCCTGAGAGTCACTGGGAATGGACCTCAAGCATTGGAGCCAGTATAAGATGGAGGCTAAGCAACTGAGCTGTGAAAGAGGAAGTCCCCACTGATTGATGCTCACCTCTACCACAAATTGTTTCAGTGTCTGGCAGGTTCATGGGGTGGGTGGAAGGCAGGTGAGGCAGAGCCTCCCCACCAGAGTCCTTCGAAAAGCACCACTGCATGTGAGGCGTGCAAGCTCCGCATGTGGATTGTGAGTGCTTGCACACCTCACATGCAGTGGTGCTTTTTGAAGGACTCCAGTGAGGAGGCTCTGCCTCATCTGCCTCCTCACCCGCCGCATGTCCCTGGTGTCTGTGGACCAGTTATGCAGCCTCAGGTCCCCCCATACAATACGCAAAACTTGGCTATCTTCTCTCTTTCCAAACAGATGTAAAGAATAAGATTACTGAGACAATCGGCATAAAGTACTTTGTACACTCTAAAGCACTATAAACATTCCAATTATTATTACTGTTCTCTGTATACATGGCAGAACCTCTGGCTTTTTGTCTCTAAGCTCTGATGCAGACAACTATCCTGTATGTGGCACTTTCCCATCCACCCCCATCTAAATTGTCTATCATGACAAGAACCTGCTTTTCTTGCACAGTCCCTGCTTTCTCCACATTGAGTCGGCTCCTGGTGGCACACAAAGCTGTAGCTTCCTGCCAAGAGAAGAAAGCTGAAACAATCCATTCACCCTGAGCAGGGAGCTGGCTGGGGTCGAGAAAAAAAGCAGCTGCCCTGAATGGTCAGTCACATGCATCATTCCAAAGGAGCTGATGTGTGTATGTGTGTGTGTATGAGTGAGAGAAAGAGTTCACTAAGCAGGGATGTCAGAAATGCATTAGTGAGGTACCAATATCCCTGTAAAAGGTCCTGCCGATGTATGGGAAAACATCATGTCATTGTCATCCATAACCTTTTGAATTAAAATGGAAGTGCTTGTTCATAAATTGAACTGCAGTCGGGTGCCTACTTAGCAGATTTGCTCACAGGGAAGTCCCGTTCCTGAAAATATCACTTGACATGGCAGGTTGAGGCACTAGCAAATTCCTCCTATGCTGCTGTTGGCAATCCATGGGCTTCAAGTATGCAAAAAGCAGCAGAGGCAATCCATGGGCTTCAAGTATGCAAAAAGCAGCAGAGGAATGTGCAGGGACAAGGAGAGGCAAAAGAAGAGAAGTAGATATGCAACATAGCATGCTGGTGCAAAATACAGCCTTGGTTGTGGGTGTTACTGCAGGGGCACCATTATAGAAAAACAACAACATAGGAAGAAGGGACCCATAAAAACTGTTGATTCCTGATTTATACAGTATGTGGCAATTTGGCAGCTGCTTTATAAGTTACAGAAGCATAATTCACACACCACCACTGCCACAAGTTATGGGAGATTCATTTTTGCACCCATTTTGCAGCTCAGTAATTGCCATCTGTAGCTGATGGTTGCAATTTTTGTTTAGGATAGATATCTGCATAGTGGCATTTGTGATGCTAGTTGCAGGTGCCCATAGTAATAGCAGTTGCTTTTCTGTTCTTCAAGCTTGATGTGTCCTAACAAAGGCATACAAGCCCTTTCCATTTAACTCTTCCAAATTAACCTCTGTAGTCAGAAGCCTTTTCTGTGAGTTTGTAAACAAAGCCTCAGTGTAATTTCTCTGCAGTATATCAGGAAATAATTGGTAGTTTGCCTTGAAAATCCGGAAGACAAAGGCAGGATTTATAGTCTCATCTGATCTCATCCTGTTGCATACACATTATACTGCAAATAATTTTGGTGTTATCAGGGCTGCTGAGAACTGGCATTAGGCCTGGGAGGAGATGCCTGATTGGGGCCTCCCCTTCCTAAATTTTCTACAAACCAGATTTTACTACATTTTGGGCACAATCTTAACCAGGTCTACTCAGAAGTTGTCCTATTTTGTTTAATGGGACTTACTCTCAGGAAAGTGTGGTTAGGATTGCAGCCTTTATTAAATAAGTTTTTTTTTTTAATTAAGTATTTTTATTTATTTATTACAGATACAGGTAAGGAAAATGGGTTATATTTGGGGCTGGTACTACACAGGTTACACATGAGGGTATTGGCCCTAGATTATAACATGCATTATTCAAAAAAAAAAAGCAATCAAAAAACACAATAATCATCAATACAAAAGCTATCATATTAATCAGTATAAAAATTTAGATTTATCTAAACACTCAATATTGTTTAACTAAAATTATCTATCCAGTCATAAAAAGGTTTCCAATATTTTCTTACTCTACCTAAATCTCTCTCATTCTTTCTGTTAAAACTTCCATTTCTGCTATTTCATAAATTTTGTCTATTAAATTTTCTCTAGTTGGCATGTCTGCAGATTTCCATTTTTGCGCCAACAATATTCTTGCCGCTGTAGCAATATGTACAGTAAGGTATTTCTTACATTGGTCTTTAATTTCTGATGTCACATTTAGGAGGAATATTTCTGGTTTGAATGGAAATACACAATTCAATATCTCTTGCAATAATGTATGTATCATTTTCCAGTATTTCTTTGCTTTTTCACATGTCCACCACATATGATAAAAGGTTCCTTCAACCTCTTTACATTTCCAACACTTATTTGAGGACACAGAATACATTTTTGCTAATTTCTCTGGAGTTAAATACCATCTATAAAACATTTTATATAAATTCTCTTTAACAGACACTGCTTTAGTTATCTTAATATTTATATTCCAAATTTGTTTCCAGTCATCCATTGATATATTATATTCAAAATTTTTTGCCCAGCACACCATTGCATCTTTAACAGTCTCGTCCTCCATTCTTATCTCAAGGAGAAAATTGTACATTTTTTTTATATACTTCCCCTCATCAATCAAAAATATTTTATCAAAACTTATATCTTCTTCATAAAAACCTATTTTTTGGTCTTCTTGTAATCTTGTTCTTATTTGCATTTTGTTCCACCAGTCCAATTTTATTCCTTTCTCTTCTAACTCAGGCTTACTTAGGATCTCTCCTTTAATATTCAGCAGATCGCTGTATGATTTATTTTGGTCTTTTTTAATCCAGTTCCGATTAGTTGCTATTTCAAGCAGTTTTATCCATCTGGGTAATTTAGAGTATATCTTGCATTTTATCTGTTCCCATATCCAAATTAAAGATCTTCTTAAAATGTGTTGTCTAAAATATCCATGCTGTTTGACTTTATCATAAAACAGGAATGCATGCCAGCCTATTTGTAGATCATGTGCTTCTAATATTAAAATTTTGGAATTTGGTATGAGTTCCCAATCTTTTATCCAGTTTAAGGCTGCTGCTTGATAAGATAATTCCCAGTCTGGTAATCCAAATCCTGCTCTTTTTTTATCCCCTTGAAGTAATTTCAGTCTAATTCTCGGTTTTTTACCTTGCCAGACAAATTTTGTAGTAATTTTATTCATTTTTTCAAAATAATTTCTCTTCAAAATAATTGGAATAGTCTGGAATAAAAACATTAATTTTGGTAATATTTTCATTTTCAATAGAGCTATTCTTCCCATTAGGGATAGTTGCAATTTACTATATTTCTCCAAATCTTTTTTTTATTTCTTTCATTATTTTAATATAGTTGTCTTCCATTAATGTACTTGTCTTTTTGGTAATTATAATTCCTAGATATTTTACTGTGTTATTTGTAGTCCAAATACTTTTAATCATTCTATATCATTATCTTTTATAATTTTAAGTATCATTTTGGTCTTCTGGTAATTTATTTTTAGACCTGCCACTTCCCCATATTCTTTTAAGTCTTCTATCAAAAATTCTTCCAAGATAAATAAAAAGTGGATCTTCCAAGATAAATACCAAATCTTCTACAAACGCTTGTAATTTGTATTCTTCACTGTTAATTGTGAGCAGTTTCATCCTGACATCTTCTCTTATTACATTATTCAATATTTCTAGTGTCAAAATAAACAACAATGGTGAAAGTGGACAACCTTGTCTTACTGCTTGTAGAATGTTAATCTCTCTCGTCAATTCTCCATTTACTCTTATCTTTGCTTTTTGATCCAATTATATACCTTGCATCATCTTAGTAAATTTTGGACCAAAATGTAATTCTTGAAGTCAGTTAATCATAAAGTCCCAGTGTAAATTGTCAAAGGCTTTCTGGGCGTCTAAAAACACTAGGGCTAATTTCTTATCTGGTTGCGCTTCAAAAAATTCCAATATATTTATTATAGTTCTCACACTGTTTTTCAATTGTCTTTTTGGTAAAAAACCAGTTTGATCTTCTTTAATTATTTGATTTAATATATTTTTTAATCTTGTAGCTAAAATTGAAGCAAAAATTTTATAGTCTGTATTTAAAAGCGAAATGGGTCTATAGTTTTTAATTTCTGTTTCATCCGTGTCTGATTTATGTATCAAAGTAATTGTTCCTTCCTTCCATGAGTTCGGTATTTCTCCAGTCCCCCATATGTCATCAATCACCTTTTTGAATGGCAACAACAATACTTCTTCAAATTTCTTATAATATTCGGCTGGTAATCCATCAGGGCCTGGCATTTTTTGGAGTTTTTGCCTTTTGATCGCTTATGTTATTTCATTTATAGTAATTGTATTTTCCAATAGATTCTTTTGATCAGCTGAAATTTTAATGCTGTTATTTTTTTTTAGATATTCTATTTGTTTCTGGTGTTCTATATTTTTTGTCCCATATAATAGCTGATAAAATTGTTCAATAATTGTTTTCTTTACTTATAATTTAGTTTTCTCTTTTCCAGTCAAATCTTTCAATGTCTTAATATAGTTTTTTTGTCTTTCTTTTTTTCAGCTTATAAGCTAACCATCTTCCCAGTTTGTTTGCATTTTCAAAAAAAATTTGTTTTGCCATTTTCAATTTCTTCTCCATCTCCTGCGTTTGCATTATTTTAGTTTCATGTTGTATCTTCTTAATCTTTTGTTGCATTCTTTGATTTGTAGGTTCTTTCTGTAATTCTATTTCACCTTTCTCTAATCTTTGTATGAGAACTTTAGTTTTCTTCTCTTGTACAATCCTTTGTTTTGCTGCATTTCTTATTGCTAGTCCTCAGAAAAATGCTTTACTCGTATCCCATACAATTTGTGTTTTAATTTCTGGATGAAAATTGGTCTTAAAAGAAATGTTAAATAAGTTTTTAATTGACTGTTTTAACTTAGTTTTAACTTAGGATGAGCATGAATGAAACTATGAAAACATTTATCAAAGTGAGATAATTTCCTTACTTTGAGTTGTGCTACTGCATTTCTTTTCTTCCATCTCAGCAAAGTTCTCCTCATTTGCTTTTTCTTCTAATACTGCAGAGGCCTCCAAGGACTGGTTTTTACTATCTGATGATTTTGAAACAAAGCCCAGATAAAATAAACTTGCCTGGCCTTGTAAATTATTATTTTCCATTGATTCTCTTTTTTCTTTTTCTTCATTGCTCCAGACTTATATTTGTACTTCATTCTGTTAATTTCACCTTCAAACAATGCCAAACCACATGTAGACTTGTGTTCTATGCACACACTAAACTAGAAGGTGGATCTTATTAATGGGGCCTGGGAATTCTGTAACCTGAACTAGTTGACCTACTACTGAGGCCTGGTCGTTCTGGTCTGAAAGTGTAAGTTTCACTTTCCCACATTTGAATTGTACCATTACATGTTGGTGCTTATGGAGAAGACCTGGGCTGCATTTCCACTACAGCTTTAATCCACTTTCAATGCACTTCTATTCCCCAATCCATTCTGGGGGAACTATAGTTTATTAAGGCATCTGCTACCAGTTTAGAGCTACCCTTAACAAACTACGATCTCTGGTTTGGGGTAATATAAATGAATTGAAAGTGGATTAAAGCTGTAGTGGAATTGTAATCCTGAATAAATTTGTTTTGTACAGTGCCCCCCCCCCCCATATCTGTGGATTCAGTTTGTGGATTCAGTTATCTGTGGATTAGTTTGCGGAAGCCCCCCCTGTTTGTGCCCCCATGGGCTCCCCCTCGAGAGTCAAGGTGAGCAGAGTTCCCCTCGCCTCCAAAGGGTCCACTGAGCCCAGCAGAGGCCACGAGACTCACATTGAAACTGGAAGTTGCGTTATTTGAACTGCCAAGCTCAGTCTAAGCCTGGCAGAGGCCATGGATGGACGCCCGTGGCTCTGTTGGGCTCCATGGGGGGGGGGGCAGATGTTCGCCTGTATCTGGCATTTCCAGTAACTGGGGAGGGGGCATTCCGGAACAGAACCCCTGCAGATATGGGGGCATGACTGTTCTGTAGTGTTTCTGTTTTTATGGCTTGGCTTCCGTGGAAGCCCGAGCCCTGGGCATTTTGCCCCCTCCTCTCATCAGGCCTAGGTGTTATTAGACCACGTTCTCTAATACTTAGGCTTTTACAGGGTTTAGATGGTGCTTTGAATGATCACTTCAGAATGAATTCTCTCACAGCACAATCCTAAGCATGTCTATTCAGAGGTAGGCCCCACTGAGTTGAATGAAACCTACTCCTAGATTCTATGTGTAGGTAGACAAAATTAACCAATGAACAAAAATTATTATGAATTTCTGTAACGAACTTCCACTTGTGTTACACCATTCTATATTTCATAGTCCCTTGATTTTCATTTTCCATTTCTTAAGGCTTGTGGAGCTCATATAAACAAGACTTGTAGCAAACAATGCATATCTTGCAATATAGGCTTTCTTAAATAAACACCTGAAGTGCTGGCTGTATTGCAGGCTTGTTCAAGATAAGATTTTGCTTTCTTGAATAATGTCCTGACAAAGTGATTTTTTTAAAACTTGGTGTCCTGGCTGCTTATTATCCTGCACTTTCAGAAATATTTGCTTTTGTGGAAACCTCTGCACAAAGTCAAATCAAGCTGTGATGGCTTGACACACTTTTAATTGGTTTTCTTCTTTAAAAACACCCAGGCTTCACACAATGGCTGCTTAAAATAAGACAAATTATTTCACACCTTAGATATAAGAGCCTTTGTACTGCAGTGCAGTAACATTTAGCTGCTAACAAATTCTATCACCAGAGCTGAAGAGGCAAATTTCCTTTGATCAAAAATTTTGTTTTTCTTTTGAGCTCAATATAGAATGGAACTATTTAACGAACTTCTTTCCCAGAGCTGTGCCGAGTTCAAGGGTGACACTAGTGCTTAGACAAAAATGTTGTGGCAAGATAAGGTGCTATATAAAGTTAAAAAACAATCTTGTTATTTTCAGCTCTATGAAAAGGTGATTTAGAAATTCCTCAGATGCTTTGTATAAGTGAATCTGGCTGCTTCAGGGGAATTTTGATATACAACGTACAATAATTTGTTATTATTATAACAACACATTTTAAACAACACACTCATGTTTAAAACTTACTATGACGACACTGAGAGAGTTCAAATTATTCTGGACAACACGTGTGCCAGCAAAAGTCACAAAATGTGTTACATCACAGGCACAGCTGCATTACACTAACATCACAGGCACACATACCAGGGCAAGTATTTAGGAGTGCCATGCCCTGCCAGTATACTGTGATTCTTATCTCTTTTACCCTCATAATAGCAGTATATGGAAGGCGAGGAAGTAGGCTAAGTGATATGTATATCAGTATGAGTTCAAATGACACTTATATGTTTTTCCCCAAAGAAACCTGGGAACTGTAGTTTGATATAGTGCTGAGAATTCATTCAGTGAGAGGGAATTATAGTTAAACCAGTTTCACTTTATTGTGTCAATACTAATATGCCTTTCTGTTACGACATCATCACAAGAAACTGTTTCCTACACAGATATCAATTCCATGTAGAAATTCTACATATCAACCCCATATATGATGGTGTATGTTTTATTTACCACCTTTTTTTCCTAAGTGGGACAGATATCATTGCTGGAAATTGCCACCCTTGGAATAGAAATGGTAAGGGCATTTTGTAAGGCAGAAACTCCAAATAGTTCCCCACACCATGATGCAAAAAATATAGTAAAAAATTACATATTTCAATATGGTATTTGAAATATATTTTTCATATGATGTTTGACCATTAGCTGCCCCTTAAGGGTACTTCAAAATATTTGACCATCAGTTGCCCTTTAAGGGTATTTTACCTGGGGCAAGCCACCTCTCCCTGCCTAGTGGTAGACTAGCTCCACCTCAGCTCAGTTCCAACAATAGTACCGTACCTACTAGGCCTCATTATCTTCCACAGCTTTTCTAAAGGATAGCAACAAACCTGAGAGACTAACCTGAGAGACATGCATCATGAGAAAAGAACAGCTATTGGGTCCTATTATGACAGCTGCCTTGAAGGATAGATGAATGTAGAAATGTTAGTGAAACTGGTAAAGAGGGCCAGCTGTGAGTAGGACATTTTAGCTCCAGATTTAGCTTATCAGAACCTCAGCACCGCCTCCATCGGCAATGTGGGGAAGAAATACTGTAATTGTTACAAGACTGTGACAAATATTACTGAGATAAAATACATGCAAAATCATTTTAGCACTTAAATGCTAAGGATTATTCATATTGACTTCCATGTGCTTGCGTATCTCTGTGGTATGCACGGTAGCACTGGAAGCCAAGAGCTTAAAATCTGAAATTGTGTGTAAATCACAACTTCCCCAATGCAATAACTCAGAATGAAGAAAAATTTCTTGAAGTATATCAGTAGTGTCGCCAGCATGAGCACCACATAGGACAGCTGTCACCTCACTACATCATGCCACACAACCCCATGCTCAGCACCTGATGAGTAGCACCTGGAAGTAGTTTGGTGGTGATGCGACGACATCATCTTGTCATTGTACGCACTGCCAAATTGCTTCTGGAGTGGCCATTTGCTGGCATTTGAAGTGTGGGGGTGGAAGGACCAATCTGCTGCCAAAGGTAGCATTGGCCTCCCCTCAGCAGGGGCTTGGGTGGCGCACCCATCCCCCCCCAGGGCATGTCACCTGGAACAGACCACCACTCTCTGCCCACCTGCTATACTACTGCAGTATATATCAAATTGCCATGAATTTTTTCTTGAACAATCATTGTTTTGCCTTATGTCAAATATAGACATTGAATCCTAATTCCCGGTTCACGACTTAAGGCTCAGCAGAGGGGTAATCACATTGACTATCTGGATTATGGGTGTCAGGAATTAGCACAACTGATACCATTAAAAGCCTGGGCCTGGAAGCATGGTATTGCTTAATGGAGTCTGAAATGTTGAAAGGTTGTTCTCGTGTTAGGCTTTTGTATAACTTTCATAATAGTCATAAGTAACTTCATTTCTATATTGTCAAAGAAAATTAGCAAATTTTTGATAATACAGAAATGAAGTTACTTATGCCTACTATGAGAGATATACAAAAGCCTTTTATAGAGTTCTGACAATTCGACATAGGATTACACATTTCACTTTTCTACGCAGCAAGTCACAGGGCAGCTGTACGCAGATTTGGCTCCATTTGGATAAGAGAAGCCTCTGGCAATATCTGATGTATTTGCAAATACACAAGTAAAACACAAGGGGAGGTCAGCAGCATGTGTACTCCTGCCAAGCAGCTGATTCCTAGAAAGAGACACCCTTGTATCCCACAGGCAACAATTCAGTCTTTGTCTAATTTAAGCTGCTTTTTTGTTCCTTCACACACAGCTCTTACTTCCCCAGATTCAATGACTTCCCCTATTCTAACCTTTTCAGAGAGATCACTGTACCCAGAAACCATCTCCTAACAATTAACTGTGCAATCCAAAGAATGAATTAAACCAGCACAAGCCCCCTGTGCTGGCTCCCAAGAGTCGTAAACGTGCTGTAAGGCATTTACACCAACCTGGTAGTCAGCTGGGCTGGCGTGGAGGCCTGCAGTGGCTCAGGAGGGCCAGATCCAGCCCCTGTGCCAGCCAGAAAGGGTAGGTATGCGCCACGCAGTGCAGAAAGTGGGAGGGGTGGTGGGCGGGCATTCTGGGAGTGGGAAGAGGGCATTTTGGGGCAGGGAGGGTAGAACAGGATTGAACTGGACCCTGAAGCAGGGTGGGATCAGCAGTAGCAGTGCATGCCAGATCCGAGTAATAGGACTGGCTGGGACTTGTCGTGAAGTAAGGGGAAAAATATCCCCTTACCCCAAGGTGACCTCCAGCCACCTCTAATCTGCTCTGGATAACAGCTGGATACCTGCTTAAGCAACTCTGCATTAACCCATGAAGATGGACTAGGCCTGGGATGGGGGTAAGGATTTGGCAGGCGCCACCAAACCCATCCTCTGTGTGTTGCAACTGGACTGACAGCCAAATCCTGAGCTGCCCAGTGCATGGGGCTGCAGTGGTGCTGAAAATGGCTGCCGCTGCATCCTGAGCACTATCCAGGTAGCACCGGCAGCTCCTCAGGAGATGGGGACTTTTGTGCCCTTCCCCAGGTAAGGCAAGTAGCCCTGCAATGGGGCTATTCAATTCTACCGCAACCCAAGGGTTTGGCGTGGAATCAAGAACCTCCATATCAGGCTGGCAGCTAAGGATCCGGTGGAGCTTTGCTCCCACCTCACTCCTTCCCCTGGCACACATCCTCCCCCACCTCCCCACCTCCCCCCACCCTCGAACACCTCCTCCCTGCCTTCCCCCAAGACCCCACCTACCTCTTTGCCACCTGGTGGTTTGGGCGATCACGGAGCGGCGGAGCCGCAGCAGTCCACCAGCACTTGCCCAGCACCAACCGGTGCTGAGCTAGCACTGGTGCTGGACCAGTGCAGGGGCTGCAGACATGCCTTGCAGCATATTTGCAACAGTGCACGGTGGTAGTAAGCCATCTCCACACTGCTCAGAACTTCTGGATCCCTGCAAGGCAGCTCCAAATTCCCCTTCAGGAAAGCTGGTATACTGCACTCGGAAACAGCCTTTTTTTCTGATTTCTTCAGAATTGCACCAAATACACAGCATTACAAGCAACCACCACCATAATTTTAGGGCAAACAAAAAAAATATATTTCTTTTATAATAAAACTGTGATTTCTGAGTAATCTTTCTCGGTCTCTCTCTTGAGGAAGGAGAATTTTCTGCAGTATGCTGGTTTGTTATCTAGTCATATCCAAGAGAGATGTGTAATATATTATTTCCTCTAAAACCAGCTCTTTGGTAACATATCTAGTACTGATTACCCTGGGAGTTCCAGTGCCTTCCCCTTTTTACTAATGTCTTCTGCAAATAATCCACACCTCTGCTTTTTATCTATAATTGAACTACTACATCTAGAATACATCTTGCAATCCACTCTGAATGTGTCCAAAGCTGTATGACATGTGCATTTTCCCATGCCTCAAATAAGACAAGGCTGTGGTGCTGACAAAGGGGTGGTGTTGTCAGCTTTCCACTGACATGACAAAATCAATGTCTGCCCCATATGCTTCCAGGCCTTGAGCACAGTGACGGAATGGTGACACTGTTCCCTTGTCATCACCATTCCCTTGTCATGATGCTTTGCCTAGGTTGCTTTGCCGCTTTGTATCTTTCCAAACTGGATTTCAGGGTCCATTTCAGAAGCTGCAATTCATTCTAGAGTTTTGACAAAAGCGAATCCAGTGATTCTTTTGTAGCCAATGCTTTTCAGAGAACAAAGTGGTTGTTTATTCCTTACTTTTTCCAAAATATCATATGAATTTATTTAATATTAAGATGATTTACAAAAGTTAGCACTAAAAAATACCACGGTGATCAAACTATAACAATAGCTAAAGAGTAAATATCCTTCTATAAGGACGAGACACTTCCTCTTATACATGCATATTATTTAATTCATTTTGTATTTATCTCTTTCTCCAAATAAGCATCCACTCAACTGTTGGCAACCTTCAGTCTTGAAAGACTGTGGTATCACGCTCTGAAAGGTGGTTCTGGAACAGTGTCTAGTGTGGCTGAAAAGGCCAATTCAGGAGTGACAATCCCTTCCACACTGGGAGCAAGTGCAGTCTGTCCCTGGTCTGTCTCCATGGCTATGGGCCTTCCGTCTTTGCCTCTTTGCCTCAGACTGTTGGCCAAGTGTCTCTTCAAACTGGGAAAGGCCATGCTGCACAGCCTGTCTCCAAGCGGGCCGCTCAGAGGCCAGGGTTTCCCACTTGTTGAGGTCCACTCCTAAGGCCTTCAGATCCCTCTTGCAGATGTCCTTGTATCGCAGCTGTGGTCTACCTGTAGGGCGCTTTCCTTGCACGAGTTCTCCATAGAGGAGATCCTTTGGGATCCAGCCATCATCCATTCTCACGACATGACCGAGCCAACACAGGCGTCTCTGTTTCAGCAGTGCATACATGCTAGGGATTCCAGCACGTTGCACATGAACTGGAGGTTGTCCATGACTTTGTGTACCTTGGCTCAACGATCTCCAACACTCTATCTCTCAATACCGAGCTAAACAAATGCATCGGTAAAGCAGCTACCACGTTTTCCAGACTCACAAAGAGAGTCTGGTCCAACAAGAAGCTGACGGAACATACCAAGATCCAGGTCTACAGAGCTTGCGTCCTGAGTACACTTCTGTACTGCAGCGAGTCATGGACTCTCCACTCACAACAGGAGAGGAAACTGAACGCTTTCCACATGCGCTGCCTCTGACGCATTCTCGGCATCACCTGGCAGGATCCACTCAAAGTGGCATACAATAAAAATACAAATGTTAGAAACCATTATGAGAAAAGCAGCAGTAAAAGAAAAAACAGAAGTAAAAGATCAGTAGAAAATATGAATCAAATACCTACTTGAAAAACAAGTCTTTATAAACTTTCTAAAAATGGGAAAGGTTAGGATCATTCTGAGAGAACATTCCATAATTGTAGCTTCCATACTGTGTTTCCCCGATAATAAGACCTATCCCGAAAATAAGCCCTCCCCTTACTGTGTAAGATTCCTCTAAAATAAGCCCTCCCCCGAAAATAAGCCCTATTGAGATTGCTACTGTAGTGAAGGTGATCCCCTGCGCTACACGCTACATTACGGTACCCTCTGTATGCACCGTCCCCCCCCCCCGGGTGAAACGCACGCCACGCTCCGAGCTGCATCCAATCAGAGCTGCAGCAGTGAGCGCGTCATCCTGTTCTTCCCCAGTGATTTGCTTGCTGGCGCCATTGAGAGCAGTGCCGCGGAGGAGAGCTGAGGCAGGACAACATAAAAACCCGGTATGTAAGCGGGAGTGAGGGGGCATGATGGAGGATAAAAGAAGAACTCAGGAGGCATGATGGAGGATAAAAGGGGCATGATGGAGGATAAAAGAAGAACTCAGGAGGCATGATGGAGGATAAAATAAGCACTCAGGGGGCATGATGGAGGATAAAAGAAGAACTCAGGGGGCATGATGGAGGATAAAATAAGCACTCAGGGGGCATGATGGAGGATAAAAGAAGAACTCAGGGGGCATGATTTGTTCACATTTACCTGTTTATTAAAATTGCTGTCAATGTTCATTAAAATAAGCCCTCCCCTGAAAATAAGCCTTCTGGTGTTTTTCTGTCCAAAAAAAATAATAAGACAGTGTCTTATTATCGGGGAAACACGGTAATTGTGTGTAGGTAGGAATCAGCTCCACCACGTCATTGGCACCTGCCATTCATATCTCTAGCAAAAACAGGACAGAATGCAGGATGGATCAGGCCTGGGAGGGGGCAGGATCAGCAGTGAAGGCCTCTGCCATATCCTACCCTCCCTCCCTGGCCTGAAAGCCCTACACAACTGCTTGGATTTGTGCCAGTGATTTGGCTGGCACAGATCTGAGTAGCCCCATAGGGCAGGCAGAAATGTTACTCAGGGTAAGAGGAAAAATACCCTGTGGAGACCTCTAGCCTGCTCCTTACCTGCACTGGAAAGAGTGTAGGTTGTGTGGCCTGGCTGCATTAGCACAGGTTAGGATAGGGCTGTCTGTCTGGTTCTACTGATTTGTTGTTTAGCCTTACAGACCAATCTTAACTAACTTTCTAGCACCAGTGCAGCCATGCCAATGGGGAGCAGTCATGGAAGCCTCCTTTGAGGTAAGAAAACAAATGGTTCCTGACCTCGAGGCTGCACTGTGTTTGCATTAGCACTAGAAAGTTTGTTCAGATTAGACTGTCATTTTCCTGTCAGACTAGCACTATTGAAATTTAAGTTATTAATTATTATTATTATTATCATTTCCTTCTTCCTGCTGCTGGAAGCCCTGACCTGATGCCAACAATAGTATCATACTCTCCCTTCTTTTACTGGGACAGCACTGGGACAGAAAAGGGAAAATCTTTTCCCTGTTGCAGTATATGCTTCCTTGCTGCAAATGATGTATTAGGCTGCAATCCTATACTCCCAGTTAAGTCCCACTGAAATCAATGTGACTTACTTCCAAATACACATGAATTGGATTCTGCCGTCAGTAGTGCCCCCAACATCCGATGTGGACAGCAAGTCCAGGTGAGGTTGGAAAATGTAAGATCCCAGGAAATTTCTGGGCCCCCACCTCTAGCTCCTGGGCCCCTTTTCTGACCCTGGACCGGATGACAAATTAGGGCCCTTTTATGGGCTCTGCCTCTGCAAAGTACTATGATCAGATTACTGCTTTCGCATCAAAGATCAAAGCCACAGTCTGTATTAGTTGCCTAAGGGCACAAGCCTAACCAGGTCTACTCAGAAGTAAGTCCCATTTTGTTCAATGGGGCTTACTCTCAGCAAAGCATGGTTAGGATTGCAACCTAAGAGCTCAATCTTATCCATATCTACTTAGAAGTAAATCCCATTGTAGTCAGTGGGGCTTACTCCCAGGTAAGTGAGGATTTACCTAGAAGCAAGCCCCATTGACTACAGTGGGATTTACTTCTGAGTAGACATGCCTAGGATTGGGCTCTAAGACTGCAGTCTTATACACAGTCCTTACTTGACAGTCCTACTGAACACAGTAGAAATTCATTCCAAGTAAACATGTATAGGATTGTGCTGTAAATGAGACTTCAGGAAGTTTACCCACCTACTTTGGATGGTGGCCAGTGGGTCTGACAAGCTCCACAATTTACATGACGATCGTGTTTGCCATGGGTGACTGTTGTTACACTGGCCTTTCTCACAGCAGACACATAAGTGTAAACAACCTTCTCCACAGTAAGTGCAGTATATGCACCTGAGAAACCTGATTGGGCCAGGGCTCCTTGATAGGTATAAGTGAGTGTTTAAGGCTGTTCAACTGTCACTTACATTTTACATGTTTACTGCAAGAAACACCATTGCGTATGCAACAAATTGCTGGGTCAAGTGTGGAGTTAATCTCAGTCCAAGCACAGGCAAGGCTTAGTTTTTCTGTGTTCACATACTTTACCATAACACCTACCAAAAGTCTTTCACATTATGTATTGTACCAATCTTTCAGTATTATAATGTAGAGATACTTGTGGATTTTTTTTTTGTTTAGAGTTTTCCCTAAACTTTATATGCTCCATGGATGTTTGAAAAGCTTCCAGAACCCCATCAGTACTTTCTGTTCATGCTGTAATCCCATTTGACTTTGTCCTAGTAGTTAACCAATACATCTAAAGATGACAATGGGAACTTGAAAAAGTTAGGAAAGTCAAAGCAAGTGTCAGGAAAATCATAATTATAGGGAACATCTATGGACAAAGACTATTGCAGAAATTAGGGGAATCATTCTCAGAGCAAGCAAAGGCAGGAATACTTAGGGTGTGTGTAAGACATTACAAATTACCTCTAGAAGACAGTGTTCTGAAGCATGGTTAGAACACTGAGCTCCAAAATAAAGAATCTGCCAAAGAAAGCTCTGCTTGCCTACTGTAAATCTGCAAGGATTAGAGGCTTGAAGTCAGGCTGGTTATTTTGAATGTATGTGATATTTGCCCGCCTTAAAGCCATTTCTGCCCAACGTTGCATATATGCAACAGGGATCAAATGTGTACGCTTGTGGGCTGGGCAAAAATGGGTTAATTTCTCCATTATCTTTTCCCATCATGAGCACACAATCCTTTGTGTTCACATGGCATATGATGATTTATTTGTGGGTCTCAGTTCCCTGGGTGCTAGGGACAGAATCTCCTCTTCATCACATGGAATCTTTTATCATTAGCTTTAACTAAAATGAACCAACCCCCATGAAGTCAGATCCAGCCTTCTGATCAGACAATGGCAGTTGGCAGAATTTGGAGTACTATTAAATGATGCAACCAATTCATCATTTATTTAGGCTGCAATTCTGGGCCTATTTATTTGGAATTAAACTCCTCTAAACACTGCTGAATTTACCCAAGTGTATATGTATGAATAATTTCATCGTCCCTGAGCTTTGGGGCTCTCACATTGTTTTAAATGCAAAAGGCATGCCTCCATTCTGTGATTTTCCAGCCATTTCAGTCGAAAACACAATCAAAGGCGAGAGTGCACAGCGGGTGGGCCCGAAGCAGCCTAAACATTGCTGATAAGAGGCTTTGGCAGTATCATTTTGCCCCCTGCTGAGCCTCACATCCAGGGCAGCTTGCCCACTTCACCCTCTCTTGTGATGCCACTGGCTGGGGATAAAATACCGCAGACACTTGCATATAAGTCGATCTCACAGATAAGCCAAGGGCAGGTTTTGAGCAAAAAAAATCATGGAATTTTCTATGACCCTCGGATACGTCGGGGGGTTAAACTTAGGGCCGTGTCTGACTCTAGTTTTGTCTGATTTTACCCGAGGCCAGATCCTGAAAAAATAACTTACCACTAATTGTTACCTAAGAACTGTACAGTCTCTAATTTATTAAAAACATAGTAAAAGATCATAAGACACATTTTTATTCTTTTTAAATTCTGGTCTTCACCACCTTTTTGTAAACACTATCTGTGCACTGTAAACAACATACCAGTAAAACAGGGGTTCCCAACCTGGAATTCATGTACCCCCAGGGGCACTCAACAGGACCTTTGGGGGTACGTGAAAAAAAATGGCATAATGGCAGAAAAAGGCAGGTCATGCTCCAGAATGCTTTGCAGGGCCAGCAAGGCAGGAAGGAAGGTAGCTAGTTGGCTGTGAAAGCCCCACCAATAGCTAGTTTTTGGTCATCAATTCATGTATGAACCAGTGATTGAAAACCAGCACAGTAAAAAAGCTGAAACATAATATGGAAAGTGATCAATCAGCCAGAATTTATCAGCACACTTCTGGTGCAAAACAGTGCAAAGGCAGTCTTCTGTTCTTCAAACAGATAAAAAGAGAAAACACTGTGATGAATACATGAATTCTGGGCTTTCATAGAGAGGAGATGAGGGCTTGTATTATTAATTACAAACATTTTGCTAATATGAAGGGTACAATTTATGGAAATGGGCTGCCAAGGGATATGCCAGTGAAAAAGATTGGCGACCACTGCAGGAGATCCAGGAATCAAATCCACCTTTAAGGTGTCTGGTGTGTTAAGCCAGAAGCTCTACATACAACATACAACCTATAACATGTGAAGGTAATCAGACCACACTCCCTTATGGCCAGGTAATCTTTTTATTACCCTCAGGGTGATCAAGTAGTCATAAACTCTTACGGCCACTCGGCACCCGCAGGTCTCTCCAAGACCGGTTGCCAAATAGCTCCTAAACCGCAGAGCTTCCACTCCTGGTACAGGATAAATTTAGGGAACCCTCCCCTTGAGTCGTACTCCGGCTGATACTCCCTTGGGCTCAGCTTGAATGGAGGAGTAGACTTCAGTTACGGGGTCTCCAGGGTCCACCCCAGACACACTGGATTGCCTCCCACAACCAGTTCCTGTGCCTTCTCCAATCCCAATAATCCAGTCAGTTGTAATAAGTAGGATTTATTGAATACAGGTTTAAAGCATGGTTACACAGACAGCACTGCATCAGTCTAAAGTTTAGGAATTTAGGAAAAGAGCACACCAATACAAAACAACACTCAATCTAATAAAACAATAACAACTACCTCCTAACTCTAACTATCACTCACCAAAGTCTTAGCGTCCCAAAATCCGATCTAGCCCATCTTGCTGCAGTCAGGTTGGGTCACTCCTGCCAAGGTGGTCAAGGGTCTCAGGCCCCCTCAGCCAGAGACAAAGTCAGAGAGAGAGTAAGCTCCCCTCCCTCACCTTTATAGGTCTCCTGACCCATCCACCAATCAGAACTCGGTTCCAGCCGAACATTCTAGGGGTAAACATGCTACAAGCCTTCTTACTCATGGTGGGATCCCCCCTCCCAACCTGAGACACTCACAGCTGAACCCAGTTGTTAATCAAGCTGGCCTTGAAGCCCACTTGGTATGATATCAGAGGGCCCTGTGAAGCGGCCTCCTCCACAGTTCTCCCAGGCCTGGTATGCACTAATTAAAGTTGGATACAGCTGGGGTCTGACACTGGGGCCTAACAGCATGGCTACAAGCAGAACTTTCTTTATTCAGATGTTACCTGGCCCTTAATTTCCCTTTTTTGTCACATAACACATAACTGGGAGTGTGCAATTCAATTCACAGCAGAGAGATGCAGGGCACAATCCAAACCTGTGCTGGAGCAGGCAAGCTAGGAGGCTTGCACGGCATCCAACGCAGGTTCGTTGGCTGCAGTGGCTCAGCCAGAAGCAAGGGGAAGCTCTTCCCCTTACCCCTGGGTAAGGGCTGCTTGCCCCAATGGGTCTCTTCGGACCTATGCCACCTCTGGAGGTGGCGCAAGTCTGAGGAGAGTAGAGCGGCTTGAAGCTGCTCCGTTCTCCCCGGGGATGGGGGTTGGCATCCGGCATAACCACCGGGTCCCAGCCCCGCCCCCAACTCTCTGCACGCCCGCCCCTGGGGCTACCCATCACCCGCCCTCCCCCTGCCTAGTAATGCTTCCCTCCTGCCTCCTCCATGCCCCGCACGCCTACCTTCACCACTTGTGTCGGCATGGGTGCGCTGGCACAAGCGGTGGCGAGGAAGCCACCGCGGAGGCTTCTGCTGGCTTCCGTGCATCAGCACATCTCGATGCACCTTTGCAACTTCCTCCCACAGAGGCATAAACTCCCAGGGCAGTTATGCCAGCCTAAGTGCTGGTTAGGATTGCGCCTGCAGCTGCATATATTTGCAACCCTTTTTGCTCAGAAGTAGACCCACTGTTTTCCATAAGGGTTATTCTTAAGTAATGGTGCATTGAATTGTAGCCTGGAACTTTGCATCAAATGGAAAGGAGGATCCCATCCTGGTGTTGAAAAAAACAGATCTCTGCTAAAACAGAACCAGGCTGCAATAGCATTTGCAAAATGGAACAGAGGAGAATAAAAGGTTAATTTTGGCTGGAATTTCCCATCAAAGTTACTATAGAAACTAATCTCTGCATTGCTTTGAATGACAAGCTTGAGCTAGAAATGAAACTTCAGAGTTGAAAAGCTCTGCCCTCTGACTGACCCAGAGATAAGGCGGATAATTGGAGCTTGATTACTTGGCAAAAATTTTACTATAGGCGAGTATCTATGGTAGTCTCATTTAATTCATAACACAAAAATGGTAGCAGAAGCAGAACTAGACAGCATGTCAAGCTTTATTCACTGCTTTGCTCTCTGGTCATGTCAGTTATTGTGAACATTGAATTTCTCAGCAACTGAACTGTCAAGAGTGGGATTGAGTGTGCGAAGGGGGCCATTAACCAGTGCCGGACTGGAGGTGTCTACTGTGCCCACAGTCCTGTTTGCTGTATGAGTTTCACAGTGACCTCCAGACACTATAGAAATAATACAATCATGAACAGTCATCACTCTAGCCCAGCATTGTTTCACTTACTTAAGTTGGAACAAGTTTTAAAGCTTTATAAGGCCTTTGGAGGGCTGGGGAAGCCCTCCAAGACCTTTCAAAGATCTTAAAACGTCACTTCCAGTTTTTGCACAAAATCAGAAGTGACCTTCTAAGGCCTCCCAGAGTACCTTATGCGCTCCAGTCAACTCTGGAGGTTTCGGTTGGGCCTAATCTGGCTCAACATAGGTCCATGGAACCTGCATTGAGTTAGATCTGCAGATAGCTAATCTGCAGATACTGAGCTCTCACCTGTACATGAGACTGCAGCCCTAAATTCACAATCATTAAAGAACTACTACTGAGGGAGATCACTGCAATGCAGTCATTCAATGTAAACAATAGCTCAGTTTTCTTTTGTTGCTTGTTAACCGTTTTAGTGTAACTGGGCAGGGCTATACCCCTGATGTCTTATTCCCGTCCTGTTTTTAGTTAGGTTAAGGATGACTCATAACACTACCCAATGCTATAACAATAGAAGATAATATGTGAATAACTGTGTACTGCTAGTTTCTTGTTTATAGTCCATTTCTTTTGAATCTCGCCTTCTTGGATGAACACTGTTAAGTTTTTATTCTCCTAAATTTCTCACCAATGCTATGGATAGACCTGTTTCACTGGCTGTCAGTACACAGTGCAGTGGCATAATCCTAGGTTTAAAGGTCAAAGTCAAACTAGTTCTGGACTATGGGTCAAGAAATTTCCAGGAAGTAACCAGCACAAAGAAGTTACCTAAGATCACAGCATGCCAGTGTAATAGGCTTCATTCAAGGGAAATGAAAGGGTCAAGAACAAGCATCCTATAAACTGGTTAGGGTGGAGTGAATTACAGAGATCAAAATAGTGCTGTTGATTTAAATTGCAATAGTGAGGCAAGAGCACAGAGTTTATGAACCACTTTGACAAGAGAAGGTACTGTCCAAAGAACCTGAAGCCAGCATTCAAATGAAAGATAAAATAGTGGAAAATGTGACCTAGCCCAGGCACTCTCATGGTCAGTTCTGAATTCATGGGTTCACTCCAGATTTTCTAACACCAAACACAACCACCTGCACAATATCAGCTCATTTTGATGCTCTGGGTTTCTGGTTTTTACATATGGAGAAAGTTGGATACAATTAGTCATAAAAATGAACCTGACAGCAAGATTGAATCAACAATATTTATTTTATTTATTACAGTTATTTATATTCTGACATTCTCATAGAATTCTCTTTCAAGGTGGTTTACATAGGCAGGAAGATCACAACCCTCCTTTTCCCCAAACGAGTTTTACAACTATTATTCTATGAGAACGTAAGAACAGCCCCACTAGATCAGGCCATAGGCCCATCTAGTCCAGCTTCCTGTATCTCATAGTGGCCCACCAAATGCCCCAGGGAGCACACCAGATAACAAGAGACCTGCATCCTGGTGCCCTCCCTTGCATCTGGCATTCTGACATAGCCCATTTCTAAAATCAGGAAGTTGCACATGCACATCATGGCTTGTAACTCATAATGGATTTTTCTTCCAGAAACTTGTCCAATCCCCTTTTAAAGGCATCCAGGCCAGGTGCCATCACCACATCCCATGGCAATGAGTTCCATAGACCAACTACACGCTGAGTAAAGAAATACGAGAGACCCATAGAACTCTCCATTTCCCAGATGTTTCCCTTCATGATACAGTTATCCTTCTGGCTGAAGATCTTGCCAGTACTGTCATTAGGTGACAAAAGGTCACATGACGGTGACAAAATGAGGCAAACCCTAGTGACGCCTCTGGCTCTTGCCTCCCAAGCTTTCACAGGGAGCCAAAAATCACACCTCCAACTGAGTTTCTCAAGAAGTTATCCATTCCTGTCAGCTGATTCTTTCACCACTCCACATTCCTCCGCCAGCAGTTTTCTATTCACCCTTCCAAAGTTGAGTCCAAAGCTAATCTTACTTAGTTTTTTCAGGCAAGGTGACAGCTCAATCTACAGACCACACCTCCTGCCAATTATCATTAATTTACCCAGTTATGACAATAAAGAATCTTAATGAATGACTATAGATAGCAAAACAGATCTACTAATAAGGATCAGAATCCATTTACCTTCAAAGATATTTTCCCATTGCAATGATGGTCAGAACTATGCAGTAGCATATTAGCATATGTCTCTCCCTACTCATTTACTGTCCAGATTTATTACTATTTTAGATCCTTTAATGATATATAAACCACAAGGAATGTTTGTGGAATGAAAAAACAAAAAAAATTTATAGGGCTGTTACCTTCCAATCAAGCAGGGCTATGTCTATTTAGCCACATAATCCTTTCTGCTTTCCCGAGTTAGCTAAATGAATTGAGGAAGTAATTTTGAAACCAAGTCAGTATTGTATACATACAAGTATTACTAGTGTAACAAAGCTAATATTTTGAACGCAGTGCAGTGGAAGTGTTTGATTTTTTCCTCTGTGTTTAGAAGATTTTTATCCTGCCTTTCCATCATATAGATGTCCAGGTATTTTTCCCTTACTCTGTGTCGAGCCCAAGCCTGCCCTAAGGGGCTACTTGAATCTGCACCAGCTATTTAACTAGCACAAAGCCCATAGAAGGCTGCCAGGCCTGGGAGTGGGGGGTTAGCAGGGCCTAGGAAAGCAGGGTAAGGGGGTAATTTGTACCAGGGCCCAGGGTCAGAAAGGGGGCCCAGGAAGTTACTGGGATCTGACATTTTTCTATTTTGACTGATTTCACTGCCTATACATGGGCATGCAGTGGCAACCTCTGCCGCAAGCTGTACACACTGGGCCCACCATGACCCTCCTTAACACAGTGTCAAATCTGGGAGGAAACTGACCAGATCAGTAGTTCTTCAGCCAGGGATCCAGCTGCAGGGTTACAGGTGCTGCAGAAGTTCGTTTTGGTGCACAAAGGACACTTTCCATCTTAGTGTGAGCCTAAATACAATGATGCTAATTTCTGCAATGGATTTTTTATATTTCAAACATTTTAGAGAGACTTGGGGGTGTGCTTGGTTTTCCGTATTGCTTTATTTAAATGCCAGTGCCGCATGGTCAGGTAGACCTGGCCTCTGCATCAAGAAGAAGCCTGGTACACCTGGGCACCAAAGACTATTCTGGCTGTCAGCACCCTCCCCCTGCCTTATTTTGCCCCCTGTTCTGCCTGCCCCCATTGCGCCCCTCCCCCTTGGGGAAGGAGCCCAAAGAAACCCTGATAAAATTCCTCTCAGAGGCCCTGGGGGTTAGGATATGGTGTACACTGCCACCACCAATCTTAGCCCCTCCTTGGCCTGATTCTCCTTCATTCCACCCTCCCCCTGCCCAGAAGCACCCATCCCCACCCCCAGAATGCCCTCCCACCACCCTCTCCCACCCCCTGCACCACCTGGAACAAACTCACCTCTTCTGGTTGGGCAGGTGTGGGATTCGGCCTGGGTGAGCCAGTGCAGGTCTTCATGCGAACACTCAGTAGCCAGTGCAGGGAGCCTGTGCTTGTTCAATTCCAGGTTTGGATTGGGCTGCCCAGTAACTGCCACAGATTTGAAACCAAAGGCAACCAAAAGTTCTGCTAAAATAGCAGTTTTCACCAGGCATGCAAAACAAACAAAAAACCACATCAAGTTAGTATATTTGGTGAGGTTGTTTCAAAAACGTGGTTCCACAACAGGCAACCCAATCGTACATACTCCCTGCACAGCAATGCAGCTGCTCCAGTGTGGTGCATGCTGTATCTTGTGGAGGAATTTCAGGCTGTGGAGGCTTCCTCAGGGTAAAGGACCATTTGTTCCCTTGCCCAGGGTAAGCCCATGTTGGCCCACTTGGCCTACTCAGACCTGCACCAGTGATTTCACTGGTACAAATCCAAGTGGACCCAGATCAGGGGATCAAGACTGGGAAGGGGGATAGAGTATTAGCAGCACTGATATCACCCTTTCCCCAGCCTTGATTCGCCCTCTTCCCAGCTCCCATATCCACCTAGTCTCTTCCTTTCCCCATCCCGTTCTGCCCACCCCCACTCCCACCCATTCCCAGTGCTGACTTACTAGCATTGGGGAGGGTGTCTTCCAGCCACTAGTGCATGGGCACCATTTGTGCCAGCAGCCAGGCCCTGCTAAGTGGCATGCCACATTTTGCAACAGCCATAGAAGGCCTTATGCTGCTGGAATGCTCATTCCAAACAGTGTCAGGACCTTTTAGGATTGGGCTAAAAGAGACCTTCCCATAAATAAGTTCAGCCGAAAAAGACCTTCACCTAGATAAGTTCAACAAATTGGCATGCTTTTATAAGAGAAGGTGGCCCCTCAAGAAACAGATTTCAGTCTGTTTAGGTATTTATAAGTTAGAATTCAATAATCTGAATGGTGCCTAGAAATAAACTAGAAGCCAGTGAAGATTTTTCAACACTGGTACAACATGATCAATATGGCTATCACCTGTCAGTAACCTTGCCACCATGCTCAGAATGTTTCCATAGCTTCACATCTAAGATGTTGCAGTAATCTCACTTCTGGTATGAATTCACTATGTACATAAGAACATAAGAACAGCCCTGTTGGATCAGGCCATAGGCCCATCTAGTCCAGCTTCCTGTATCTCACAGCGGCCCACCAAATGCCCCAGGGAGCACACCAGATAACAAGAGACCTCATCCTGGTGCCCTCCCCTGCATCTGGCATTCTGACATAACCCATTCCTAAAATCAGGAGGTTGCGCATACACATCATGGCTTGTACCCCATAATGGATTTTTCCTCCAGAAACTTGTCCAATCCCCTTTTAAAGGCGTCTAGGCTAGACGCCAGCACCACATCCTGTGGCAAGGAGTTCCACAGACCGACCACACGCTGAGTAAAGAAATATTTTCTTTTGTCTGTCCTAACCCGCCCCACACTCAATTTTAGTGGATGTCCCCTGGTTCTGGTATTATGTGAAAGTGTAAAGAGCATCTCCCTATCCACTCTGTCCATCCCCTGCATAATTTTGTATGTCTCAATCATGTCCCCCCTCAGGCGTCTCTTTTCTAGGCTGAAGAGGCCCAAACGCCGTAGCCTTTCCTCATAAGGAAGGTGCCCCAGCCCCGTAATCAGCTTAGTCGCTCTCTTAGTCGCTCATAATGTAATTCACAATGAATTCATTATGCAGAATAATGAACTGTTATTCTCTCAGCCTGCCCCATCTAAAATACAGGGATAATTCCCAACTTGTTCTACAGTGTTATTGTAAAGATTACTAAGGATGTACAGTAATAATTTTAAAAAATTACTATTACTACCTCTGTGGACTCTTGCTTCTTATATATATATAAGAATATTTATACATCATCTTTCAATAAAAAAGTTCACAAGGCAGTATATAACATATTATATTGTCAGGGGCCAGCCCATTCAAGAGCCCCTGACTTACCTGTGGGGGATTGGGGGGCAGCACCCAACCCTGAGCTGTCCCCCAAGAGTGTGGACAGATCCACGCTACTTCTGCCACCCCTGGAGGGCCACCAGGAGGCAGTGGGCACTTGCCAAGGCAGGAACTCCAACTGCAGTCCCAGCAGGGAGGTCGGGTGAGGCGCAACCTCCCTGACCATCTCCCACAGCCACCAAGAAACCAACCAGGGTGGGCAGTAGGAGGAGCACCCACTGCTCACGCTCCCCACCTGCCACCAGGATGCTGGGAAGTCTTACGGCTTCCCAGGACAGCCCATGGTGATGACCTTGCCAGCTAGAGACACCTGCGGCGGGCCCTGCCCTCCAGGTGAGGCTGCCACATGTGACAACAGCAGGGCAGGCATCCTCTCCAAGAGGTCAGGCAAATGCAAGGGGTGGAAGCACCCCTGACTGGACAGACAATCACCTACCATCCTATTAGACACCTGGTTATATGCAGGAGAAGAGGAGGCTGGGGTCCCTTTAAGGATGTCTGGCAGGAAGGGGAGGAGTCAGGTGGAGCTGATAAGTTCCATAAAGCTGGGGCAGGCCAATAATGATGAGAAATCTGAGGACAGATGAGACAGGCCTGTCTGGAAGCCACTTGCTTGCCTCAGGACCAAGGCAGGGGATCAGGGTGCATTCAAACCCCCCCTCCCCCCCTGAATAGTCTGAGGCCTCCCTGAGGTTGCCCTACAGACTCCAGACCTGTGCAGGTTTACAGGTGAGCCATACCTGCAGAACCCTATGCCAGCCCAGCAACATCGAGTGGTGCCCTGGACCAGGGGCCTGGCACATACATACCAATATTACAGCTATCTAAAATGAAAACTCCTGATATGCATACACTGTTGTAGTTAAACTCTTTTTCATTTTGGCTTCACTTTTTTTCAAAGAAAAGAGAATGATTATGTACCTAAGATTTAAGAGGAGGTCTGGCTTTCAAATTGTAAGGCAGAGGGATTGAGACACTAAAAAAAAGAAAGCCACGCTTCTTTGGTTCTGTTTGTGCCTTGAGCCTTTCTTGACAAGTGGTTTTTCTGTTGCTGAGTCTCCTCCTCCACTTTAGTTTATTTACTTAGTTTATCTAGTAATTTTCACTATCAGCATTCACTTCTGTGCCGGTGTTTCTAGAAGGGAACCTGGGAAGTTGGAAGACCTTCAGAAAAGGTTTGTTTTAATGCACTTGAATTATTTACTTAGAATAATTGAATAATATGTAGAAAATCCAGGTTCAAATCCTTTCTCAGCCATGAAATTCCTTGGATGGGAAGCAAGTCCCACACTTTCTCTCATTCTGCCCTCACAGGGTGTTTGTAAAGATAAAATACTGCTCTGAATTCTTTGGAGGAATGCAGGATACAAATAACCAGTGCTTTTAAAAAAAAAAAAAAGGTGCAGGAACTCACAACATGTTAATCTTTTATTTATTTATTTATTTAGTTAGTTAGTTATTTTTAAACCATTTTTTATTTGAGAAATAAAATATTTTTATGTGCTTCCTCCCTAAAGATGAACTTACTTCTGAGTAGACACGCATAGGCTTGGGCTGTCAATCTCCACATCCCCTTCCCCCTAGCTACATGGGGAAAAATACTGTACAGGTGCACTTGTAGCGTGTAGTATGTAGTGTGGCACTACTTTGAGGAGAGGAAGCAGTGAATGGATTCCGAAAAATGGCTTACATGAGTTCCATGTAGTAAAATTACTCTAAGCAACTGTAGGAGTAAGAACAAAAAAGGAATTCTTACACAAGAGGGGTCCTTAGGTGCACATAGAAACAGCTATGTTTGCAAACAAGCGATTAAATATGGTTTAATTCAGGTATCAGAATACTCTGTGTCTTTGGGAAGGCGCTTGGCATGCAATTGTATGTTCTCTGCTGTCCTGAGCAGCTGCTGTGCATTGCTGGAGAGGAGCTGCAAATGCTGGGTGGCGGAGGGCATGCTTGTGGGGGAAGGATGAGGAGGATCTCTGGCAAGGCTGGACAGCACCTTGTGCACACGGAGAATCCCTTTCCACCTGCCCTTAGCATGTGAAAACGGGTGCAGAAACGGGATTAAGAGCCCAATCCTAGGTATGTCTACTCTGAAGTAAGTCCCGTTCTAGTCAATGGAGCTTACTCCTAGGAAGGTGCCTAGGATTGCAGCCTAAGAGCTCAATCCTATGCATGTCTACTCAGAAGTCCATTTTAGTGAATGGGGCTTACTGTGGATAGGATGGCAGCCTCAGGGCCCAATCCTGTGCCTGTCTACTCAGAAGTAAGTTCCATTATAGTGAATGGGGCTTAATAGGATGGCAGCCTCAGGGCCCAATCCTGTGCCTGTCTACTCAGAAGTCAGTCCCATTAGAGGCAGTGGGGCTTCCTCCCAGAAAAGTGTGGACTGCAGCCTCAGAGCCCCTCCTCTGCCTGTCTACTCAGAAATCAGTTCCGTTAGAGGCAGTGGGGCTTCCTCCCAGGAAGGTGTGGAGAGGACTGAAGCCTCAGAGCCCTTCCTCTGCCTGTCTACTCAGGCTGCAAGGCTATGACACTTTCCTGGGAGTAAGCCTCATTGAACACAATGGAACTTACTTCTGAGTAGACGTGCATAGGCTTGGGCTCTCAGGCCGCAAGGCTAAGCACCCTTTCCGAGGAGCAAGCCCCATTGAGCACAATGAGACTTACTTCTGAGTAGACACGCCTAGGCTCCTGCTGCAGATTGGCATGGAGGCTGCACCAGCCAGCTTCCTTCCCCTCCTCCTCTGCCAAGCCAGTACCTGCGCGTTCCGTGGGTGCTGCAGCCTGTCTCCCTGGCTGGCTGGCTGGCTGTCCTCCTCCTCAGTGTTGGTGCGTGTCCCCCGTGCCCTCCACTTGCTTGGAAGCTGCACGGGGAAGCAGAGCGTGGGGGGAGGGGAGGCGGGCTGGGCTCAGGCAAGAGCTTGGAGATGGGGCAGGAGGGGGTCCACCCTGCACCCCCCAGCACCCACCTAGCGAATGCCTCTGTTTTGCTCCCCCCCCCCAAATACCTCTAAAGGGGAGAGGCCCCTGCAAAAAGGTGCCGGAACTCCATCCCCCCACGTTCCATTAGAAAAAAGCCCTGCAAATAACAATACTGTACAACCATTATCAGCATTAAACTACATTGCTAGTGAATGAAGAATCAAGCTATTGTATCATTAAATAGCTTCATGTGTCATTAAGGTGAACTTTACTAACAAGTAATGGCCACAGATTTCACTGAGTCTTTCAGTTAGCTGACTCAGGGCCCAATCCTATCCAGCTTTTCAGAGCTTGATGCCACCATGGGTCCTGTGCTGCATCCTGGGAGGGGATGGGAGTCACAGAGCCTCCTCAAGGTAAGAAAACATTTGTTCCCTTATCTCAGGGCTATGTTGTGGCTGCATCAGTGCTGGAAAGTTGGATAGGATTGGGCTGTCAGTTTTGTACACTTTGCTGTGGTATGGCAGCAAAATAAATATATTTTTCCTTAAAAAAATTAGCATACATAGGAGAAAACCAGTCATATGATTCCAGTCCAAATGGCCTTTATAGCCATTTCAATCGAAGTGAATAAAAAAGTATGACACCTTTGACTATGAAACTTTAAATGGCTGATATTTAAATTACATGTGCTGCAAACAGACCCAATTGTTTGAATCTGGCCTGTCCTCTTCATGTATTAACTGAGGAATTGATTTTTAGAGAAAGACCTGGGTGGGGATGGCAAAGGTGAACAGTTCCTTCACCCACCTCACTCCAACTCATGGACATTTCTTCCCAGGTTAGCTTTGATTCTCAGCTAGGTTAAAAGCATTTTTGGGATGAGAGAGAGAAGGTGAGAATGTAAATGGCAAGTGTCATGCAGGGAAAATTCAGGTCCTCTCACCTTTCCCCTCTCATTTTACATACTATTATGAGAGACCCAGGTTTACACAAACAGGTCTGCTCCTTCCATATGGAATTTGAACCTGATTCTGCAAGCACCTTAACAGCCTTGTTTCATTAATGACTGCTTTATACTATACAGGTGTAGACATGAAGACATTTAGTATTGTGTGTTAATGAAGGTATTTTGCATCTGATAGACCATACTTGATATCTCTATATTAATGGCAGAAAAAAAAAACTCCTAGCTTCTAAACATGTGTAAAACATATCCAGGTTCCTTCAGGGTCTCAGGAAGGGGCATTTCCCAGTCTTCCCATTTAAGATCCTGGAGAAATTGGGGATTGAACCCAGGACATTCGGAGTACAAACTGCCACTCCTACCTCTGCTCTTAATTCTGGGCAAAGCTACATGGAAGACCATGCACAGAACCACTTGAATATATAGGTTTAGCCCGGTCCTAGGAAAGGGAATCAGGTTTAAACAGGATCATGTGAAGAAGGCATAATGAAGGATATTTCACCTTCAGAAACAGAAACTTAGAGGACTAGATGGGAAGCAGGCCAAGATCTGTAAAATGGACCCGGAACAAGGTAGAGCCAGATAACTATTCTGCAGAAAGTCAAGAAGCTGTCTGTTCCAGAAGCAGGGCTTTAAAAACAAAGTCCACAGGAAATGAGTTGCAAAGATGTAATATCAGTCAATTATAAGCTAATGTGTGTGTGTTACCTGCAGAAAATATGCCTTTGATTCTACCTCTTAACCTACCTTATAGACATGTTCCTGCAAGTACTTAAGCCTCACTGTAGCTGGATCTGTCCCTTTAGGGACCTTCCTGATCCAATTACCTGGGCAGGGTGCCAAGATACAGTGGAGGACAGAGTGCCTATACCTTTAACCATTGTATAGAACAGGGGTGTCCAAAGTTTTTGGCAGGAGGGCCACATCACCTTTCTGACACTGTGGGGGGGGGGGCTGGGAAAGAAAATAATTAATTCACATTTAAAATTTGAATAAATTTACATAAATGAATACATTAGAGATGGAACTTATATGAATGAATGAAGGTCTTGCAATAACTCAAGGCCTATAAAAGGCCTTGCACAAAGCAAGGCTGGCCTTTCCTTCGCTGCCACTGCTGCATCACAGATGTGAAGCAGCAAGCAGTGGAGGCAGCCCTCATCCCACACACTGAGTCGCCCTCACACTGAGAGCACTTGCATCAGGCCAGCATGGGCTCCAGCAAGTCTCCAGAGGGCCAGAGGCTCCTTGGAGACTGGGGGCTCCCTGAGGGCCACATTGGGAGTCCTCAAGGGCCGCAAGTGGCCCCAAGGCTGGGGTTTGGGCACCCGTGGTATAGAAGAAGGAATTTTGGCAGGTGCTTCTCTACATGGAAGGGTTTGAAAGGCTGCATCTGGCAAAATTTGCTCTTCCATACAACAATATTTATGCACTTGTCCTCCATTGTATCTGGTCACCCTATTCTGAGGTCAGGCTTGCGCTGCAACTAAGAGCTGGCCCAAGACCACCTAGTGCCCAAGGCTCCATTCCAAATGTAATCTCCTGCCTGCTACCCTCCTTACTGGTGATGTGCTAGTCTTTGCTCTTTCTGCACCTTGGGATGGAAAAGGAAGAGATAAGTGGAGTAAAATGAGGAGAGGAGTGATATACTAGAGCCTACTACTAGAAACAACTAGGAGGAGGTGAAGTGGTGAAGGCGAGTGGTGGGAGGGAGGTGGACACCTCTGGCCAATCTGTTGACTGAGGCAACTACTCCAGTTGGCTTTACAGATGGGTTGGCCTGCCTGCAGCTCCTGGAGGCCATCTCTAACCAGGCTCTCTGTTTTGGCATTCCTGGTTCGGAGAAAGTGACTAGCTTCACAGTGACAATATTCTCGAGCATTGCCTCAAACTCTTCTGCTGTGTAATGTGCTTCCCGGCATGTTTGTGACAGCCAGCTCATGCTCTGCCAGTGCTAAGGCATAATAACATTGTGCCCACAGTAAAGTTAAATTTGAATGAAATTATTTGTATAATGTTATTAATGACATCCCCATATGTAAATGACAGGGTTGCCAGAGTGTAATATACTGATTCCTTTGGAAGCAACTTGCAAGCAGTGAGTGCAGAGCCCTCAAAATGTGGGTCCTGTAGCATATGCTATTCTTGCTACTAGGTCAATTCTAGCCTGGGTGGGATAGTTGGATCGGGAACTTCCAAATCACTATCAGTAGGCTATACTGGGTAAGATGGTGTTCTGCCAAATATCCCAACTCCCTTTTAATGCCCGCTTTTTGGCTAATTAACACCCTCCTTTTCCAGGAACAACAGCTGCAGTGTGCAATGGAATGAACACAGAACTCCTTATCTATAGCAAATAACAAGAATTTATTGCTACAAACACAGACATTCCCTGCAAGTCCTCCTGTCCAGAGGCTTTCCCTCCCCAAAACTCCACTTAACTCCGGAGGTAACATCTGAAGCCTCCAGTCCAAGTCCAATCCGGTCTCCAAAACACAGTCCAGTCTTCTGCAGTAGAGTTCCTCCTCTCCAGCAGTGTGTCTCCTCCAGCAGGGTCCTGGCAGTCCTCTCTTCCTGTAGGTCTGGGTCAGGTAGCCCTCTTGGTCAGCGTCCGGCTTCTGGCTGGGTCAGCGTCCGGCTTGGCCAGCCCTTTGCTCCTTCTGAAGCTGCCTTTTATCCTGCAGCCCCTTGTTAAGTCCAAATTAGGCTCAGCTGCGCCATCTCTTCAGTCCATGTCCATTCAAAGTCCCATCAAGGTCAAATGAAGCTCAGGTGTCCATCAAGGTCTCCATTGGCCTTGATTGATTACAGCTGTGGAGCCAGCCCTGCCCTTCCCAGAGCTGTCAAACAGCTGTCAAAACAGGGAATCGCTGTCAACACCACATCATCCACCTGATGATCATCTGATCTTCCATTACAGATGGTGGAATGCCTTATCAAAGACAGAATCTCAAAACACATAGACAAACAAGCCCTGCTGAGGGAGAATCAGCAAGGCTTCTGTAAGAGGAAGTCTTGCCTCACAAACCTTATAGAATTCTTTGAAAAGGTCAACAGGCATGTGGATGCAGGAGAACCGTGGACATTATATATCTGGACTATCAGAAGGTGTTCGACACGGTCCCTCACCAAAGGCCACCTTCCTTATGAGGAAAGGTTATGGTGTTTGGGCTCTTCAGCTTAGAAAAGAGATGCCTGAAGGGGGACATGATTGAAACATACAGAATTATGCAGGGGAAGGATAAAGGATACACTCTCACATAACACCAGAACAAGGGGACATCCACTAAAATTGAGTGTTGGGAGAGTTAGGACAGACAAAAGAAAATATTTATTTACTCAGCATGTGGTTGGTCTGTGGAACTCCTTGCCACAGGATGTGGTGATGGCATCTGGCCTGGATGCCTTTAAAAGGGGAATGGACAAGTTTCTGGAGGAAAAATCCATTACGGGTTACAAGCCATGATGTGTATGTGCAACCTCCTGATTATAGAAATGGGCTATGTCAGATGCAAGGGAGGGCACCAGGATGCAGGTCTCTTGTTATCTGGTGTGCTCCCTGGGGCATTTGGTGGGCCGCTGTGAGATACAGGAAGCTGGACTAGATGGGCCTATGGCCTGATCCAGTGGGGCTGTTCTTATGTTCATGCCGTCTGTGACAATAGGTCCTGAAGGTTTTTTCTGTTCCCTATTCTCTTGTAAGGGTGGCATCACTGTTCTGTCACAAGGGGGTTGTATCAGTAAGGTTCAACCAATGGGGTCATTTAGATGGCAGTTCCTTCTACATGCAGTTCCTTTTACCTGCACAGGTAAATCAGTTTCAGAATAACAGGGAACAATAAAATATATTGTTCCTAGGATCCGCGTAAGAGGGGATGATCAAGATTCTTAGATTAAATGGCATGAGGAAATGTCTTGTCTCAAGGAAATACAGGTGATCATTAATGCACAGTAGAGGCTAAAGACTATATTGCAGTAATTTTTTGTTTGTCACTATTATACATGAAGGGAATGCTAGCACTTCCTGAAGTTCACTAAGGCCTCAACCCTATGCAAACTTCCTGGGAGAAAGCCCCATTGAACACAGTGAGACCTGTTTCCAGGTAAACATGCAAAGGATTGCATTGTAAGCTTCTTTGTTGCATTCATAGTAAGGAATGTTGATGTCTGTAAAACAAACCGTGAGAAAAGAAATGGGTAAACCTTAATAAAGGACTTAACAAAGGAAATGCCAAATATTGAAAACTAAACTAGAAAATGTGTTGAAAGAACCTCCCATGCAAACTGAATGAAGAAAAGAGAAAGCAAAACTTTGTTATAACGGCTAATCCCACATAATATGAATTCAGCATAATACTCAACTGGATTTTCTGTAGAATTTTCAGAGCCTGTAATTCACCTAGCAATTTGGGAATTCTAGCAAAGGATTTATACAGAGACAAAATCTGTCCCATTATGTCTCTGGTAGAAGCTTTGATCTATTACCTTCTTACTGTATGAAAACTTCCCCATGATAAAGGATTATGTAATCAAATGCCCAACCCAAGTTGCTTGCGACAGTTGCCTTGGTGGGACTGCACTTGGGATTGAGGGTGAGACAGAGACATAATGCTATGCACCTTGTCTACACTTCTCTGTCCATACCTGCTGCTTGGACAAGGCAAGCTACAGCTCTTCGGACAGGGCAACCTCAAACCCACCCATGACCTACAGCAAGCAATAGATAATCTCTTCCAATAGAACAGACACATGTGCAAATGGTGCCAAATCTGTTGCAATCCTGAATCTCCCAAAGCAATCAGTGCTACCCCTGATCCAGTGTCTCAAAAGACTCACTATTCTGCTGCCTTCACACCAATGTTGCCACCAGCAGTGTTCCACCCTTGCAAGGCCCTGCCAAAACTCATTGGCTTCCTGCTGCCACAGGGCCCAATCCTATCCAACTTTCCAGCACCGGTGCAACCACAATGCAGCCCTGAGGTAAGGGAACAAATGTTCCCATATCTTGAGGTGGCCTCTGTGACTGCCTCTCCACCACAGGATGCAGTGCATGCCCCACTGGCACAGCAGCACCGGCACTGGAAAATTGGATAGGACTGGGCCAACAGTTAGCCTCCCTTCACACTTGCCTGTACATCCCCACAGGATGGCCACAGACTGTGGCCATGGTCAGGCTGGCTGAAGGCCTCCAGCATGTGACAGCAGGGATGGTATGGTTTTAACAGCAGACAACCCTTGCACTTGATCTAGCTTTTGCTTTCACGGTAGGGGCTACTGCAATTGCTGGGAGTCCCTTTCCCACAGTAGAGATGGCAGGACAGCTAGGGGTGATGGGGTAGCTGATCCCCCCACACTGGAGCCCAGGTAGCCTAACCCTGGGCAGAAGTGTCAGCGGACACAAGAAGGCAATGGGTGAGGTGCTCCATCAGTTCCACTAACCTCACATCCTCTCACATTGTCTGTACTAGCCAGAATTGGGCAGGAGAGTGGGCGGATCAGACCCAGGAGAGGGATGGGTTCAGCAGTGTTGGTGTATGCCATATCCTATCCTCCTTCCATGGCCTGGTCTATGACACGGATCAATGCAGACTTGCACTACCTATATAGTTGGCACAGGTTCACATTGACCCGTTGCTGCTGCTGGGCTTATCCCAGGACAGGTTACCCCGAAGACACCCCCAGCAGCTGAAATTCTCCCATGAGATGCAGAATAGTCCACATCTATTAGTGGGGGAATTTAGTTCAGATTGGGCTGTGTATTAAATCCAAACACTTTATATTAGGTTGTGGATCAGGTTGACAGACATATTTTGCTTCCTAACATGCTGCTTAAGCCAAGAATAACTATGCTGATGTGTGTAAAGTAGCACTAGGCTTAAAAGCAGTTTGAGTCAACAGCTTTTACTGTCTAGTTTGTTGGTATTGGCAGAGAATGGTAATCAAAGCCTGGTGTTTACAGCTTTAAAAGAATGCCCCTATTATAACTGTTACAAATACAGCAGCTAACTTGAATAGGAATTAATTCAACTTATCCCTAAACAATATGTTAAGATATGTCAAATATCTAGTACTACTTTTCTTTTTCTAGTCACTGAAGAAAACAGCCTGATTTCAAGAAAGCAAACTAATCTAAATGAAATTGTCTATGAAAAAAGGTAGACTGCATTTCTGAACACATCTAAAAGAAAATATTGATGTGAAACACTGCCCTCAACAGGTCCTAAAGTTTATTAAGCTTATGCTTAAGACTGCCTTTTCAGCACCCTTGTAAACCACATTCTTAGAGATCCTTCTAGCAGCTAAGCTCTCTGCAGTCCTTCAGAGAGCTTAGTGGGTTTTGTTCGTTTATAGGGCTGCTTGCCCTATAACCGGTTTTATTCATTTTTCTTATGTGTTTATAGTACATTCCTGCCATTTAGATATTCTTCTAAAAGTAATTGTTAATCAGTGATAACTGCCCTTTCCTGTTAGCTAGCTAATATAGGAAACTGCACGTTCTGTCTCGCTAAGCTCATAAACTAGAGATGGACAGTGCCTTACACTGTTTATCTATGATAGAAGTGCAGTAAGGCAGCCAGAGATGGCCTTAAGGTTATAGTTGTGTTTGGAGACTTCTGGAAGAGATGATGATGCGCTTGATGATGTGGTGCTGGAGGGGAGAAAGGCTGATCATTCTATTTATTTTAAGCTGGATTTCTACCTGTGGAGGCCTTCATGGTGGCTTATATGGAAAAAAAAGTTGAGGCTTTTGGAGAACCACTGTTGGACAGGCAGTCCAACTACTAGGGCATCCGACAAATACCTCTGACATCCGACAAGTCGGGCATCCAACAAGTACGCTTGCTAATTGGGCAAAGAGGCACCTTTTAAAGTGGTGTTCGTTTATATTTAGTAGAGGGAGAGCAACTGTTCCTCTTCACCCAGCATGTCGTCGTTCCTAGTAGCTGTTGCTAGTCTCTCTTCTATATTTTGTTTTAGACTTTGAGCCCTATGGGACAGGGAACAATCTGATTTATTTTTAACCATGTTGTGGTTTTTGTGTGGATATATATGATCTTTATCAGCTACGTTGTCATTTTGATGTGAATAAAATAATAATAATATTTGCCACTAACTAGCTCTGATTACAGACCTCTGTTCGTGGACATTGGAGGAAACTGCACAGAAGTGAAAAGGATGACTCACCTTCTCAATGAATAAAAACTCTTATTCTGGAACAAATCTGATCTATAGTGGAAAATAGATACCTGTGTCTACTAAAAAGAGTGTGGGCAGAGATCATTGCTATCATTGGTTCACACTCCTGCAAGGATGTTAATTAAAATGCCAGGACTTTTTAAAAATGACAGAGTAACAAGCAATCTGCATTAGCATGCAGTCACTGAAAAAAATTAATGATTATATGCAGACATGAATACTGGCAAAAATATATCACTTCATACTTTGGTAAGCAGCCAAAGCAGTTTGCTAGAGAGAGTTGATGAATGACTATGGGCTGTAAAGCCAAGAAAAATGTTGTGAAATGAAGCTGCTGGAAAGCCTGTATGAATTTAGGGAAGTGCAGAAATACATCAGTGCTCTCATTAAAGCCAGGCAGAAATAAATGGTATTAGAAAAACAAAAAATCAGTCACACATTCCACCACCAGGGTGTATTCTGGGCCTTCTTCCTGCTCCCCCTGTCATAATGACACTGCAATTATTTTACAGGTAATTGATACAGGGAACAAATCACATAGGGAGATTGATTTCTGTGGAAGGTGTGTTCTTCCTTGGACAACTTGTTACTTGAAAACAGAATAATATTGTAAATTTTGTCATGAAAAGTTTCCCCTAGGACCCAATCCTATTCAACTTTCCAGTACCAATGCTGCCATGCCAATGGGGTGTGCACTGCATTCTGAGGTGTGTGTGTGTGTGGGGGGGTAATAACAGAGGCTTCCTTAAGATAAGGGAAATGGACACTGTCTGCTCCGTGCTGTACCACTCTATGCATACACAGGCACTCTGGGGCTCCCCAAGACTCTGCCCATGTACCAGTAGGGCGTCCCAAGATTCTTTTCAAGAGCGTAAAGGGCTCCAGACATAGAAAAGTTTCAGAACTGCTGCTCTAAGCAATCTAAATATTGCTCTAATCCGGGGTGCCAAACCTGTTCCATATTATGAACTGACTAGCATTAATGGCACATGCTGAAGGCCGGATGTGTCATCTTTAAACAGGCACTGATGTCATTAAGCAGGTACAAGTGGGATCTTGATATCCACTGATATGACACTACTGATACCGGGGTCCACCTTTAAATGTCTTGTAACAAAGAAATAAAGCACCAAAATCAAAATTTCCTACCTTTGCACTGTTAAATATACAGGTGGAGCCTATTTATACACATGAGTTCCATTCTGTGACTCAGCTGGATTAAGAAAAAATGCGTTGTGCTAAATTCCGTAGAGTTAAGCAAATACGCTGCAGCCTGACACTTGGGGCTGGAAGGAAACTAAGGCAGCTGTTATCAAGCTCCTCTGCTCCATACTCAGCCCTTCCTGTTGCCAGCTGTCCCCACTTCTTTCACAGGTGGGATGCTGAGCTTTTAAGAGTCCAGTCCTATGTGTTTCTACTCAGAAGTAAGCCCCATTGTAGTCAATGGGGCTTACTCCCAGGAAAGTGTGGAGAGGATTATAGCCTAAATCTCATGCTTTGCTTGCTGGGAAGACTTGCTTGCTGAGTTGTTTTGTTTGTGTCTGCTGGACCAGTAGAGCCTGCACCAGGGGGGGGGGGGTTCAGCAAACACTCCCTGGGTTTTTTAAAGCAATCCCCTCTGTTGCTACTGCACCTGCCCCTGTGTGAGTGAGAGAGAGAGAGAGCTGCACGTGTTCTGGTTACATAGGGTTTTCTGCCCCCCTCTTCAGCCTCTTTGCTGGCTCAGGGGCTCCAAGAGTGTTGCTGTTCCTTGGCAAGGGGAACCTCCTCCAGGGCTATTTCCCTGCCTGGACGAGGCAGAGCCTTTTTGCCATGTTTTGGGCTGCCTGGAATGGAGCAGAGGCCAGCACAGGGCAAAGGTGTGTGTGGCTTTCAATTCTCCCACTCCATTTGAGCTGAGACAAATCTGCAGATTAAAAATCCGTGGATAAATAGGTTGCACCTGTAAACTCATTCTATTAGATTCCATTATTCACCTGATCTAGTGGCTGAATGCAGTATATGGACTATACCAATGCATTATGGGGCAATAATGGTGGAGCAAGAAACCTGGAAGATGGTCTTTAAAGCTATTTTTCCACTGATTTGGTATCCATTGATTTTTTTTTAATCCACTGGGGGTTATCCACTTGATAACAAGGCATGACCTGTAATAGCCAGAAATAAGCACTTTGGTCTCAAGTAGAAACCCATTAGCTGCAAAGAACAAGAGAAATTGTGCAAATCTTGATCACATTTTCAAGATGGGAGCCCAACTATAGTGGCAGGAGAGACCCATTACATAGGCCAACACACATTTTGCTTCCTTAAACATTACACCAATTCCTGCGTATATTTGGGGTGCCGATTCCAAAAATGGTATCTGTTTTGCCCTATCACGTCTAGTTTTGGAAACACAGCATAGCCTCTTTAGTGAATGGTTCAAGCAGCTTCCTCTCAAGGAAGCCTACACCATGGCTTCCTCATGAGGGAGCTGCTTGAACCATTCACTAATGAGGCTATACTATATCTCCAAAACTAAACGTGATAGGGCAAAACAGATGCCATTTTTGGAATCGGCACCCCAAATTCATATCAAACCACCGTAATGTTTGGGAAAAACTTTTCTGACCCTCAATTTTGTAGGCCTGTGTTATCATGTGGGCCACTCTTTCAGCAATGTCACTTTTGTGATAGCGTTACTTTGCAGCTCAGCAATTGAGAGATGGTCTTCAAAGTGACACCTCAACAGAAGAGATACTGCTGAAAGGGTGGCCCAAGTGATAATTGGATTCTCTCAGTGTACGGGCAGCATCTCCCTCTATCACTCCTCTTTATCTGCTCCTCACCCAATAGCATCCCTTGCCTTCTGAGGCCTCCTTCCACCTCTCCCTTCAAGAGCCTTGATAGAAGTGGTGCTGCTGGAATGGCAGTTCTGAGATTATAACAGGGCAGATAAGGGGCTTCCAGGGGGCACATCCAGCCTGCAGGCTTTGATACCCTGCTCTAATCCTTCCATTCCTTTGGAAAGGGGAAGCAGTTAATAATACTATTATTATTAATGCCCCCCCCAACCAAGGAATTAAGTGGGATATAGGTTAAGAGAGAAGATCTTTCAGACCTAATTGACAAATTAAAGATCAATAAGTCACCAGGCCCTGATGGCATCCACCCTAGAGTTATTAAGGAACTGAAGAATGAAGTTGCTGATCTCTTGGACTAAAATATGCAACTTGTCCCTTGAAATGGCCATGGTGCCAGAAGATTGGAGGATAGCAAATGTCACACCAATCTTTAAAAAGAGAAGGAGATGGGACCTGGGTAATTATTGGCAAATCAGCCTAACCTCTGTTCCAGGTAAGATGGTGGAATGCCTCATCAAAGGTAAAAACTTATAGATGAACCTTGCTGAGAGAGAATCAGCATGGCTTCTGTAAGGGTAAGTCTTGCCTCAGGAACCTTATAGAATTCTTTGAAAAGGTCAACAGGCATGTGGATGTGGGAGAACCCGTGGACATTATATATCTGGACTTTCAGAAGGTGTTTGACACGGTCCCTCACCAAAGGCTACTGAAAAAACTCCACAGTCAGGGAATTAGAGGACAGGTCCTCTCATGGATTGAGAACTGGTTGGAGGCCAGGAAGCAGAGAGTGGGTGTCAATGGGCAATTTTCACAATGGAGAGAGGTGGAAAGTGGAGTGCCTTAAGGATCTGTCATGGGAACCGTACTTTTCAACCTGTTCATAAATGACCTGGAGGCAGGACTAAGCAATGAGGTGGCCAAGTTTGCAGATGACACCAAACTTTTCTGATTGGTGAAGACTAGAAGCGACTATGAAGAGCTCCAGAAGGATATCTCCAAACTGGGAGACTGAACAGCAAAATGGCTGGTGCGTTTCAATGTAAGTAAGTGTAAAGTAAGTCATGCACATTGGGGCAAAGAATCAAAACTTTACATATAGGCTAATGGGTTCTGAGCTGTCTGAATAGATCAGGAGAGAGATCTTGGGGTCCTTGTGGACAGCTCAATGAAAGTGTTGACCCAATGTGCAGCGGTAGTGAAGAGGGCTAATTCCATGTTTGGGATCATTAGGAAAGGCATTGAGAATAAGACAGCTAATATTGTAATGCCAATGTACAAATTGATGGTAAGGCCATACCTGGAGTATTGCATCCAATTCTGGTTGCCATATCACAAAAAATATATATAGTGGAGATGGAAAAGGTGCAAAAGAGAGCAACCAAAATGATTACTGGGCTGGGGCACCTTCCCTATGAGGAAAGGCTACAGCATTTGCGCCTCTTCAGTCTAGAAAAGAGGCACCTGAGGAGAGACATGATTGAGACATACAAAATCATGCAGGGGATGGACAGAGGAGGTAGACAGACGCTCTTTTCCCTCTCATATAACACCAGAACCAGGGGACATCCATGAAAGTTGAGTGTTGGGAGAGTTAGGACAGACAGAAGAAAATACGAATATTTCTTTATGCAGCGTGTAATTAGTTTGTGGAACTCTTTGCCACAGGAAGTAGTGATGGCATCTTGCCTGGATGCTTTTAAGAGGGGATTGGACAAATTTCTGGAGGAAAAGTTCATTATGGGTTACAACTCATAGTAGGTATGTGCAAGCTCTTGATTTTAGAGGCAGGCTGCCTCTGATTGCCAGATGCAGGGGAGGGCACCGGGACGCAGATTGTGTCTTTTGTCTTGTGTGCTTCCAGGGGCATTTGGTGGACCACTGTGAGACACAGGAAGCTGGGCTAGATGGGTCTTTGGCCTGATCCAGCAGGACTCTTCTTATGTTCTTATGATCTATTGTTACAAGCACTGAGGAAATGCAGAAATCTAGGAGATATTTTGTTTGACAAATATCATGACAAATTTTCTTCCTTGCTTTCTATCAAGCAATACTTGAAGATTGTACAATGACCTTGGATGATGATTTTGTGCAGTTTGTCGTCTTTTCAGAAATGAAGCAGAGATTAACATTCTTGCCATATACAAGGGTTCTGGGCTGTATGACTTTGCAGGAATGTTTAAAAAAGCTGTATAACCAGTTCTGCCTGGTTCAAACTCTGGCACGAATCTGGGGGTGAAGTATCACCTCTCCAACCCAATGTTTTACCCCTTTATTTCTCTGTTGTCCTGATTCAAAGGAGAAATTTTTTATCTTCCCTTATACAGTGGAACAGGAACAGAAAGAAATTAATTGTATTTGCCCAGAAACAAAATTGCAGCACTTTCTAGAATAGAAAAAGACTTCTGTTGACACATATTCATCTTATGTAACATGTAGCAGCAAGATAGTCTTAGGACCCAGAAATGTTGGGGATGGGAGAGATGCAGTGCTTGGAGTACTGAGTCATCTATAAGAGCAACACCTTTGTTTAGGGACATTAATTAATGTTACTGGAAGTATTTCTATAATCCTTATAAAAAGGTTTTGCTACTTGTTTTCTTTACTAATTCACTGACTTGAATACTCATTCACTCCTCTTCTAGACTCATCCCATGTTAGTTGTTGGCAACCTTCAGTCTCGAGAGACTATGGTATCGCGCTCTGAAAGGTGGTTTTGGAACATCGTCTAGTGTGGCTGAAAAGGCCAATTCGGGAGTGACAATCCCTTCCACAATGGGAGCAAGTGCAGTCTGACCCTGGTCTGTCTCCCTGGCTATGGGCCTTCCTTCTTTGCCTCTTTGCCTCAGACTGTTGGCCAAGTGTCTCTTCAAACTGGGAAAGGCCATGCTGCACAGCCTGCCTCCAAGCGGGCCGCTCAGAGGCCAGGGTTTCCCACTTGTTGAGGTCCTAAGGCCTTCAGATCCCTCTTGCAAATGTCCTTGTATCGCAGCTGTGGTCTACCTGTAGGGCGCTTTCCTTGCACGAGTTCTCCATACAGGAGATCCTTTGGGATCCGGCCATCATCCATTCTCACGACATGACCGAGCCAACGCAGGCGTCTCTGTTTCAGTAGTGCATACATGCTCGGGATTCCAGCTCGTTCCAGGACTGTGTTGTTTGGAACTTTGTCCTGCCAGACAGCGCTTTGTCCGTTGGAGGCAGCGCATGTGGAAAGCGTTCAGTTTCCTCTCCTGTTGTGAGCAAAGAGTCCATGACTCGCTGCAGTACAGAAGTGTACTCAGGACGCAAGCTCTGTAGACCTGGATCTTGGTATGTTCCGTCAGCTTCTTGTTGGACCAGACTCTCTTTGTGAGTCTGGAAAATGTGGTAGCTGCTTTACCAATGCGTTTGTTTAGCTCGGTATCGAGAGAAAGAGTGTCAGAGATCGATGAGCCAAGGTACACAAAGTCATGGACAACCTCCAGTTCACGCGCAGAGATTGTAATGCAGGGAGGTGAGTCCACATCCTGAACCATGACCTGTGTTTTCTTAAGGCTGAACATGAACTTCCCATGTTAACACTAAAAGGATTTCTCCCGCTGCCTCAGAGTATGTGAAGAATGAGTGTATGTAAAGATGTGTAGTGATTAATCACATGTGTTTCCTTCTGCTTTCATAGCTTTCACTCTGAACTCATCTACGCTGATGGATATTTCTGAGTACTAAAGCTGTGTAGTCAGAGAAAGTGAAATGGTGCCCCCAAATGTGATATTATAATGAGCTAATCATTGACAACAGTATCCCAAAATTTGACTCTTGTGACAGATCTCCTCGCTCAGCTTAATGGTAGGCCTAGTTCTGGAATGTTTAAATTCCAGTGATTCTGTGGGCCAGAGGGAATTTGAAATAAATGTCTTAATGAAAAGGAATAGTTCTCAATAAAGGTAAAGAGTTCAAGGAACAATTTCTTCCTTGTATGTGGCTTGGGGGAAGTGTTCTGTGTACTGTGTGACCATCAAGATGTGCTCTCCTAGACTGCCTGGTCACCTGCCACTCTTCGAGCGGAGTCTCCTTGCCTCAGAGATCTTACCAGAACCCCCTGACAAGCAAGCAGACACTGCAAGGGTTTCTGGAGCAGATGCTCCCTTGATGAAATAGCCAAAATGTTCCTCACAGAATGCAGACCTCAGCCCAGTCTCAATAGAGCAGAATGACTGCTGCTCCTTAAAAGACTCATTCCTGGCATGTGACAGTGGAAGGGAAGGAGGCAAGACTTACAGTTCCCTGATAGTGTGAGGTAAAGGAGGTAGACACATTACGGAAGCTCTCCATTGAGGAAGAAGAGGAAGAGTTGTGTGCTTGTGAACCCCTTCCCTTGCTGCAAAGTCTGAGGCCACATTAAAGACATACGGGTTGGCAAGTGGACTTACTCCAAAGGTAGGATTGTGCCCTCACCCTTCTTGAGAGGATAAGTGAGGATCCCTGGGTACCCTGAATGCCACACCTGCTGCCAACACAGGGAGTGCAAACCTATTATCAAGCAATCTCCACCCACTTTCAGTATCCTGGACACTAGTGAGTAGGTACACACTCGCGCATCAGGAATTCGGAATGCTTGAAACCTAACCAATCCAAATGTGTTGCTCCTTTTGGGAATGCTGAAGATGGCCTATGTTTGCCAAGTAGAGTGCTCCTTGAGACAACTGAAATTCATATTGTGTTTATGGTACTGAGATCTTCATCTAATTTATCCTCTTTTGATATCAATGGCATGACTTGGATTTCCACATAGCTTAGAATGTTTGTCTGAGTTGAAGCAACATCAATATCATTCAAGAAATTATGGATATTTTTTCCCATCTGCATGAGATGTGTGGCAAAATTCTCCTTACAACTGCTTTGAATGCCCACTAGGGAGATAAGGATGCATGTTAGTAAGTAAGTAAGGGTGCCATCCAAACTGGCCCTTGGGTCAGTGCAAATCCCTTGTGCTGATCCAGAAGTGTCACAAAAGTGCCATAAGGCACTTTTGTGCCACCGTAAGAGTCGGGAGGCCAGCACACAGATGGCACAGAGAGGTAGGTTTGCACGGGCTGTGTCGGGCCAGTGCAGGGGTCTGGGAAGGGCAGAAGGAGGGCAGAACAGAGACATTCCAGGGCAGGGGAGGGCAGGTGTCAGGCAGGCCCATGGGCATGCCGGGGCTGAGTGGGGGTTGGATCCAGCGATAGGGCTGAATTCTAACTCTGCTCCTGGGTGACCTGGCAGAGCGCCGGGCTGCTCAGATCTGGGCCACCTCTTTAAGTGGTAAGATCTGAGTAGCTCCGTTGGGGCTGCTGCCATGTTACCTGGGGTAAAGGGAATCAGTTTCCCATATCCTGGGCTGAGTCACAGCCAGCCCCAACCCTGCACTGGATACGGGGAAGGCCAGCTGGGGGAGGCCAGCTAGGATTGTGCTGTAAGTAAGAGACCAACCCTAACCAATTTTCCAGCACTGGTGCAGCCTCAATACAGCCCCAAGGTAAGGGAAAAAATGTTCCCATACCTTAAGGAGGCCTCTGTGACTGCTGTCCCACCACAAGATGCAGTGCATGCCCCATTGGCACAGCTGCACTGGCATTGGAAAATTGGATAGGATTGGGCCCTCAGTAAGTATAATAATGCAGTTTACCAGGTTACCAGGAACTGAGAGTAGTATGGCTTAAAATTAATTCAGGTAGTGAATCAATGTTGTATTGTAAAAGAAGCAAATAATGAATTTGGCCTATCCAGTGCTGACGACATTTGAAAGTTATCCCCTTTGAAGAAAGGTGGTAGTCAATTTATTTTTAGACTTCCATAAATGAAGGCATTTTTTTTTTTTTTTTTTTTGACAGAGGGAAAGAATCTTTATTGGCCAGGGTGAAACTGGATTGAGATTTTGGTAACTTCTCTTTGAAATTAGTTTTACTTCATATTAAATGTTTGTGGGTATTTTTATCACTCAGTCAGGTTCTGGTGGTTATTTCCTCCCTAACTGCCTTAGGTATCGCAACAGAAATATTTGCCTATGACTTGCATATTTGTATTTGTTTGCCTGAGAACCAATGCACATCCTGAAAACAGCTATTGGCTTCTAGTAGGTGCTTGCGTTACCTCTTCTGCAGGTTAGTTGGAAAGCTGTTTTGGCTAAAGCAGAAACAACTGTCTTCATCACTGAAAAAGAGGGGGAAAGCAACAATGGCATAATTCCCTGATGTAGCTTCAGCATTGCCAGTACTCAGTCATGTCCTCCACAAAGGATAATCAGCAGGTAAGAAAATGTAAGCTTTTTAAACATACAGGTGACCATAAATATAGAGATATTTCTGCAGGTGTTGGAGATGATTTGCAGCCCAATTCTATCCCCACTCTCCTAGGAGTAAGCCCCATTGAATCTAATGGAACTTATTTCTGAGTAGATGTGCATAGGATTGGGCTGTGAATCTTTGGGCCTTATATGCAGATATTTCAGTAAATATCTACATTTAGTGATTGTTGCACTGCACACATGTGTTACTGTACTATACTCTATTTGCATTCCCTGGACTTGCTGTGGGCAGCTGCTTATTCTAGATAAAAATCTGTATTCATCTGTCATAGGTCCACTATGACGAAACATACAATAGATAAATATTTACTTGGTATATAGCACCTAGAAAGGGTTAGCCATGGGTTAGTACCAATAAGATTGTATTATAACCAGATCTGTATTACCTTTTAAAACTTTTCATACAGAACAAACATACTGAGGTTTGTTTATTTGTAAGAGGTAGGGAGATCTTTCTCCTGGCATCAAAAAACAGTGATACAGGTTGAACCTGATTATCCGCAAATTTTCTATCCTCAGATCTGGTGTGGGTCTGGATCGTGGCCTGATTCACTGTACTCCTTGAAGAGTGAACAAGTGGGAATGGTTTAAGACTGCAGGGATGTAAATTTAGGGCAGACATAAAAGAAAAACTGCCTGAGAGCAGTTCACCAATGGAATTCAGAACCTGGAAAGGTTGTCAATTCTCCTCCCTCCAACCTTTCAGGAAAAAGTTGAACACATGTGAAAACATAGTAATTCTTTAAACATAGCCTGGGACGAGTCCACCTTAATGATAAATTAAGTGCAACTTTTCCCAAAATTGATGTTCAGTGATGGCAGTACCTGTACACCATTTCCTTAGAAAACTCCCCTCCATTGCAAGAGATGGTGTGCAAAAGGACTCAAATTTCAGTGGCTGTGTTGAATTTTAAAAACAAAACAGATGAAGTTAGATCATCTAGCACTGTCATTTAAAAACCCACAGCCTTTCTGCTTTATGCAAAAAAGGTATCTGAATTTGTATACACTTCCTCTTGAAACCTGCATGTGACATTTTAATGAAAAACCATATATAAGTGCAAGATTATTTTATATGAAGCTAATTTTTAAAATATAAAGCAGTATATAAACATACACTATTCACATACAGATTCTCACTGGAAATATTTTCTATAGCTATAGGATTAAGGCAGAATTTATTGCATCAGAATCATTAATTGCTGTCTGTTGTAAAGATCATTTTAATCTCATTTTACATTGGCCTGCAAGGTTGCATAGTGTATTGAGTGTATTGAGTGTGGAGACCTACAAATCCCTGCTCAACTATGAAGCAAATGGACAAGTTTGTTTGTTTGTTTTTGAGAGACAGAATGCAATTGAATAACCCTGTGTATGCCACCCTGAGCTTTTGAGGGGAAGGGGGAGGCTCAGATACAAATATATAAAAACCAAATAATTATTAGTCAAGCTAATTTTGCTCTCTGCTGGAGCACACTGTTGCAAACATGCCATAAGGCATGTTTGCGGGCCCTAGCACCAGTGGAGCGCTGGTGCTGGGTTAGCACCGGTGGAGCACCAAAGCTCCACTGCTCAGCAGTCGAGCAGACCGCCCGACAGTGGAGAGGTAGGAGGGAGCATGGGGGGAGACAAGGAGGAGATGTTTCGGTGCAGGGGGAGGCGAAAGGAGGGTGGGGAGAAGGTGGGGGGGAGGCATACCGGGAAAGGGAGTGGGGTGGGAGGGAGGTGGGACACGGAGGCTCTGAATTCTATGCTGACCCTCAGGTCATTGTAGAATTGAGTAGCCCCTTTGCAGGGCTACTCGCTTTACCCGGGGGAAGAGGATGAAAGTTTCCTTCTCCCAAGGAGGCGGCTGTGGCTGCCTGGGGTGCTCTGGATGCAGCTGCAGCTGTTTTCTGTACAGCTGCAGCCCCACTGTTTTGCCAGCGCAGACCTGAGAAATTCCAGGTCAGTCCTTCTAACCCCACATGGAGTTCAGGATACAGTGGAGCAGAGCTCTGCCAATCCTGTCCCCTTCCCACCCAGGTTCCCCCCCCTCACCCTGCCCTCATTCTGCCCTCCTCCCACCCTCCCAGAGGCCACACCACCACCCAGCAGTTGGCACTCACCCTGGTGGTGGCGCGTTCTTCTGCTGGCACTGGGCTCGGCACCTGAATGGTGTAGGCCCAGCGCTGATGCTTCCTACTTACCAGGTACTGTAAATGGGTTTTAAGGTATATTTATGGCACCCAGCGTCTGTGTGAGGACTCGGTGCCAATGCTGGCCTGGTTTAGGATTGGTCCCTTAATTGGCAAGGGGGGAGAGAAACCAACAGAGAAAAGATTAAACTGCTTCCCTCAGCATCAAAGTCCCAGACCAAAGCACAGCAACTCTTTTCTGAAAGCATGATGCCCACATTGCTCTCCATGCACTGAACTCTTCCAGGTGACTGTCTTCCATGGGCTCCAACCTGGTATATCCAAAAGTGAGTTTGTAGTATGGAAACACCCCCGGGTGATTGAAATAAACTAAACTCATGGCCCAATCCTGTCTGGGCCTTATGCTGATGGACATTGTGATCTATCAGCATATGGCCAGACCCACCATTGCGCAAGCCACTGATAGTTGGACAGCTTGCTACTGATGGTGCAGGAACCAGTAAGTTCTGTTCTGGCAGGCTACTGAATCTCTGCTGGAGCAGGTAGTAGTGGGGATAGATTGGGGTAGGGAACAGAGCAGGCCAGAGGCAGAAAGGGGAAGATATTGGTAGCAGCTCTGCATGCTTAGAACCTATCCTGCCTGCCCAGTCCACACCTGCCCCGCTCTGGAATCCACTAGCAAAGAGCTGGCATAGGTCTGAGGAGAATGAATGGAAAACAGGCAGCCTATGGAGAAGTAACAATTTTTTTTACCTCTCCTGGGCTGTCTGGTCTCCCCACCCCCAACCCATAGGATGCAGTATGCATTCTGTTGACAGTGCTGCATGGTTTGGGCTGGTGGGAAATAGGATTGGACTCTAATGCCCAAATTATCTGTTCATGAAACTACAGAAAACTGTCAGTTGTCAGCAGTCACCCAATCATAGGCTGAACGACAGGAAAACATCATATACCCTTCAGAAACATAACTGCAGAGGAGAAATACATTAGCTCTATGACATCCACAAACAGTGCAGGTTCTGCTGGAGAATGAACAACAAGCTAGCTGGTCTGAGAGAAAAGCCTTACATAAGACCCAAAGTAAAGGAAGAACTGAGTTCTTTTGGCAAACAAATCAGTGAGCCTAGGAAGCTTGAATAGATAAAAGTCTCAGAAAGTGGAGGAGGCCAGAAGGAGGCTCCCTTAAGGTTAAGAAACGGGTATGAGAAGGATATAAAGATGAGGCAGAATCCTGGAGTAAAGTGTGGTAGAAGAAGTACGGAAAAATGGAGAGGAGACTGATCAGGGAGGAAGGATGAAAGCTAGAGTGTAGGAGGCATTTGCAGGAGAACATGAATTTCAGTTGTTAACTTCAGTTTACTCTACTGTACAGTACTACAGGTGGGGCCTTGATATCCATGGCAGATCTGTTCTCGGATCCCCCCGGATACTGAAAATCATGGATAATCAAATCTGCAATTTTTGGCCCCTGCGATTTTGGAACTGCACTCCAGTCCCCTGCAGAGGACTTTCTGAAGCCCACAGAAGCAGTGCGTGTCCACCTGCTGCCTCTGCGGCTTCAGGATGTCCCAGATAGGTGAAACAAACACCACTTCTGGTTTCCCGAGGGAAACTGGAAATGGCTTTTTGGGGGGCAGAAAGGCATTCTGAGGTTCAAGGAAGCCCCTAGGTGGACACATGCTGCTTCTGTGGGCTTCAGAAAGCCCTCTGGAGGGGACCAGAGCACAGCTCAGGTCCACTTCAGAGGGATCAGGTGGAGCCAAGTCTGGTTCAATGCAGGTCAGGGGCTCCCCGACAGGGCTCCCCCTGTAAAATCTATGGATAAACAGGCCCCCCCCCCAGTCTGGCTCAATGCAGCTCAGGGGACCCGCATTGAGCCAGATCTGTGGATGAAAAATCCACGGATAATCAGACTCCCCCCCTAGGAAACTTTATTTCACAACACTTCAGTTTCAGATGGCTATCCTTTTCCAAGCAGTGCTTTTGCTTTCTTCATTTCTAATTTTCTCTGTCCGATTTTTGGCACAGTCCTAACCTTTGGCTGCACTTGCGAAGTTGCTGCTCTGCCAGAGTGCACTGTTGCAAATGATCTGTAAAGCACATTGCAATATTTCAATCTCCAGGCCCGCTGGTAGGAAGGCCACAGCCTTCCCACACATGCCAGTTGAGCAGGTAAGCTCTGCACTGAGCAGTGCAGGGGGGAAACAGAGTGGAAGAGGGTGGCAGTGGGAGGGGGTTGGCAGATTGGGCCTAGGAGGGGGCTGGGGGGCAGTGCTGGTGTGTGCCATATCCTATCCCCCTTCCCAAGCCTGATCTGCCAACATAGATCAACACGGACTTGTGCCAGTGATTTCATTGGCACTGGTCTGATTAAACCAGTGATTTTCAATCTTTTTCATCTCACATCACACTGCCCAGGCACTAAAATGGTCGAGGCACACTGTGCTCCCAATGGGGGACTCACATCCCCCAATGGCCCTACTAATAAATGACCTTCTCCCAAATTCCCGCAGTACACCTGGGGACCATTCATGGCACATCAATGTGCCATGACAAAATAGTTGAAAATGGCTGGATTAGACTCATTGCACTGGTTGGGGCTTTCCCTGGGGCAAGGGACGCATGTCCCCTTACCATGAGGAGGCCTCCAGCATGTAAAACCAGTCTGTGGGATGCAGTACAAGCCACACTGGCACTGCTGCATTGGTGTGGGGGAATTTGCACTGGATTTGGCTGTTTGCCTCCGCCCTCTCCCTTTTCTATGCTCCTCTTTCCTCCTCCAGCTAGAGTTCAGGCCCATGAGAGCACATAAACAAATTTTTTCTGGCTTGCTAAAATGATGATAGACAAATAACTACAGGTATTGTATACAGTGTTGAGCTCACAAATGAAGAGGCAAAGTGAACTTATTTGCATGAGTATGTTGATACTGCACACCTATGTGTACTAAATGGAAGGAAAGAATCTTACAGGGAATGTCACTTTATTTACCAATGAAATGAATGGAAATGAAATGAATGGAAAAGGCAGGTGGGTGCAGGATCACACGTGACCCGATTTATTCGGGAGTTGTTGGTAAGATAACTTCATAGCAGAGCTAGGTCAAGAGATCCAGCAGCAGTGGGAGAATTTAGGTAAGCTGTCAAATGGGTCCAAACATGGAGGACCTGGCAAACAGGGCCAACTGAAAGATTTGGAATGCCTGCTGAGGTTGTGAAAATGTGTTTAAAAAAATACTATATAGCTTCTAATTCAGGAATGTCAAACCTGTTCCTTACAGAGGACCGAAGTTAGCAATCATGGTGCTGCTGAGGGCCGGAAGTGACATCATTAGGCAGAAGATGACCACAAATAAGCACTTTGTTCTCACTTAGAAACTCATTAGCTGCCAATGACAGAAGACAAAATGTGCAAATCTTGTTCATATTTTAAGGATATGGGAGAGCCCAATTATCATGCTGGGAGAACCCAATTATAATGGGGGCCAGATAAATTGCTTCCAGGGGCCACATTTAGGCCATGGGCCTTATGTTTGACATCCCTGTTCTAATGTCATGGTGCTATTGGAGGGAGTGGAGGCGAAAACAGGCTTACTGGCTGCATTGTTGCTCAGGGAAAATTCTTATCCCAGTGAGGGTGTATAGATGAATTGGCATCCATTCTTCCAGCTAGAGCCACATAGACAATTGATTTCCCTTATGGGCAACTAACAATGCATAGGATAATTCAGGTTGTGTTGAGAAAAGGGTAACGGGTGGCTCAGCTAGGTCTACTTTCCAACCAATTTTGTATATCCTAGAAACAGACTATACAAAGAACAGTCTTGTGAGAACAATGCTAGCTGCATTTAAACCTTGATGATTGTCGAGGGCCAGCTATGAACTCCTTTGATGTTTCCCCTAAGTAAATTTGGAAGGAAGCTATTAGTGCACAGATGTAGTGGTAACATTTCTTATATCAGTTGTATAATTGTGTCTGCAAGAGGGATCTACAGAGGGATCTCTAAGAGGGATCTGAAGGCCTTAGGAGTGGACCTCAACAGGTGGGAAACCCTGGCCTCTGAGCAGCCCGCTTGGAGGCAGGCTGTGCAGCATGGCTTTTCCCAGTTTGAAGAGACACTTGGCCAACAGACTGAGGCAAAGAGGCAAAGAAGGAAGGCCCATAGCCAGGGAGACAGACCAGGGACAGACTGCACTTGCTCCCAGTGTGGAGGGGATTGTCACTCCTGAATCAGCCTTTTCAGCCACACTAGGCGCTGTTCCAGAACCACCACTCAGAGCGCGATACCAGACTCTCTTGAGACTGAAGGTTGCCAACACATAATTGTGTACAGAGAAACCTGATTCTGAACAATGTCTGACTCATTGTTCTAATCTGTAGGTTGTTGATCCATTGCTTTGACTAGGTCAGGACTGGCAGCTTTGATTTGCACCAGCTCTCCAGGGTCTCAGGAAGAGGTCTCTCCCAACCCTACCTGGGAATTGTTGTTGTTAATAATGATGATGATGATGATGATGATGATGATGATGATGATAATAGTTATATGCTGCTTTCCAGCAAAAAGGAGTTCACAAAGCAGTTTACATTCTTCTTTGTCCGGTTAGCAGGGGTTAACCAGGAAATGCCGAGGATTGAACTTGACACCTTCTGAGTATGAAGCTTGTATGTGCTGTCACAAAGCAGGGAACCCATCCCATGTGTTTGTGTCATGTCCCAGTTGTACTCCGCATTTGGACTACAAATCTGCTGCCACTTTCAAGAGGATGGACTTGGGTTATTTTAAATACACGCTATATGTATGTAGATATAGACATGTACTCCTACACATAGCTGTAGTTTGAATGTAGATTGCATAATGGGAGAACCTGGAGACATCTCTGTGATACTGTAACATTGGGAGAATTATTCAAGGTAATGTATTCTTCTCCCTCCTGATCCCCCTTTACTGGCAGGACAGGATTACATCTTTGGTGATTACCGTATTTAACATGAACTTCATTTTTAAAATATCAGCTCTATTTAATGCTGGGCAAGATCATGGTGCGAATGAAGGACGTCTTGTGTTTTTGTCCAGACATAAGCAAGGGACACATACTCAGAAGTATGAACATTACATCCATCTGAGGAGTTTGGGGGAGTTGGGGGAAGTCAAAGGTATATACAGGAATAAGGGCCCGATCCTGTCTGCGACAGGGTCAGTAGTATGCTGCTCCTGCCAACTCTGGCTTGCAAAAGTGCCCACAAGGCAGTTTGTTGCTGATGGTAGCAACGTGCTGCTAGTGCTGTTCTTCAGTGCCAGGAGCCTGATGCTGAGCTGTGGGTAGTTGTGAGTGTTGCTGCTGGCTGGCACGAAGGGTTTGGGGGGCAGGAGGAATGCAGGGGGGAGCCGGGGAGGGGGGCAGAACTGGGTAGAGGGAGGGTGGAGTGAGGGGAAGGGGTGAAGATGTGGCAGAGTCTGCTGCTGTATCCTGCCCCCTCTCCTGAGCTGGAAGACCCGACATGTGTCTCCTTAGTTCTTTGCCCGCTCAAAGTTGGGGGCAGATCCAAATAGACCGATTGGGGCCACTGTAGGTAGACATGGGGCCAAGGAACCCCCTTTGTTCTCTTACCCCAAGGAGACCTATGGCTGCTTTCCTGGCCCCATTGGATTCAGCGGTAGTCATTTCAGCACCACTGGAGCTGTAGGTGCTAGGGAAGGTTAGAATTGGGCTCCAGTGCACGTGCTTCCAGACCCAGATGTCCTGCATTTGCTGTTTGCTTGGGTCCATCACAACCACAATGAACACAATATGAATGCCTATTAAGGCACAGAACTGCTATCTCTGCTAGAAAGGTATTTACTAGACAGGGATAACTCCATATATTTACAGTATGTATATATGCCTTTAAATTCAAATATGTGCAAACTATCCATCCTATAGTGGAGTGAGATATAGAAGAAAGCAACACACTTGGATGATTTGACACTAGCAAAATAGTAATAAAGTAATGGATTGGGCGGTGGGAGATTTTGGTCTTGTATTATAGGAATAGAATTGCTATTTGTCGGAAGCTACCAATGAGTTTCTAAGTGAATTTCTAAGCTAATAAGTTTCTAAGTGAGAACAAAGTGCTTATTTCTGGTCATCTTCTGCTTAATGATGTCACTTTCTGCCTAATGATGTCACTTCCAGCCATCTATTGTATTATAGAATAGAATTGGTCTTGTATTATAGGAATAGAATTGCTGCTGAGCTGAGCCAGTCAGGACAGAAGGTATTCTAAACATAGTTTACAAAGTCCATGAAGGTAGCTTCTGCTAAATGTCTTTTTAAAGTCATAGTAGACAGATCACACAGACATTGATTCGAATATTGAGGTCATTACTGGGTCTACTCTAAGCCATTACCAGAACATTAAGTTCTAATGTGTAGGTGGTGTTGGCTGCTCTATTTTTCTGATTGAGTTTAACCTGTTAGACGAGTTTACCATAGTCTCTTGGTTACTGTATTTTAGTTACATCATAATTGCATGGCCACATTCTTGCAAGGGATATTTGTGTTAACTTCCCATTAATCTGGAGACACTTCCTTTTCAACACAATCGATGGGTCAGAGGTATCTAGGGCAGTATGGCCCTATTAATACAGCCACACCTTAAGTCAGTACATCACCTAGATTGCATCCAGGATATGTAATTAAAAATATATAGAAAGCAATTCATTTCTGGAGGGAGAGGAGAACCAGCACCACCACCACCCTAACCATTGTAAGAGTTAAATAAAAGTTGGTAAACCACGAACATATTCTCAATTAAAATAAAATATGCCTAAGTATCTTAGACTTTGTATATATAATCCAACCCTATGTACAGTTTGTAAATGAGCCTACAGTTTGTAGGCTCTATTCAGAAATTATGATGGCTTTAGGACTAATGGACATTATCCCTGTACATGATCAGTCAACATGAATACATTGTCTGAACAGGGCTAGAGAGTCTATGTGTAGAGCTGAGGTAAGCAGAGCCCATGAGAGGGGTACAGGGTGTAATTTGTACCTAGGTCCAGGGTCAAAAAGGGGGCCCAAGAACCAAAGGAGTGGGGCCAGAAATTACCTGGGAACTTACATTTTCCCATCTCACCCAGACTCACTGCCTGTGCAGGATGCTGGGGGCACTATCGTGGGCACACAGCAGCTGCTGCTTTCACAAACCACATTTATTTATTTATTTATTTATTTACAATAAACACCCCACTTTCTCTGCCTCTCGGGCATTCAAAGTGACTTCCAGATACAATTAAAATATAAGCATAATTTTAATATATGGATCCACTGACCATGAAGGAGAGTGTACAGGAGCTCAGGGACACAGCTGCACGACTACAGCTGCTATAGAAGTAAGTTTTGGTACACATAGGACACTTCCCATTCTAGTGTGAGAATACAATGATGCTAATTTTCTGCAATGATTTTCTATACTTTCCATATTGAAAAGATTTTAGAGAGATTTAGGAGTGTGTTTGGTTTTCTGTATCACTGTACCTAGGTGCCAGCAGCACATGGGCAGGTAGACCTGAACTCTGTACTGGGAGGCCTGGTAAACTTGGGCTCCAAAGAATAGTCTGCGTGTTACCACCCTCCCCTAACCCTATTCTGCCCACCCCCTGCCACAGTTTCCCCTCCCCCCATTCTGCCTACTCTGTGCCACCACTTGCTCTGTTTCAGCTCCCCCTTTGGAAAGGGGCCCAAAAGAAACTTTGTGCCCCTCAGAGGTCCAGGAGACAATGCCATGATTTGCCATGCATTTTTATTGTTGTCCTTTGCATAAGGTGTAGATGGAATCTAAGTGCCAAAAGAAGTGATGGGGAAGGATAGGTGGAGGGGTAGGTTGTCCCTCACTATCCGTGGGGGATTGATTCAAAATTGGTTCCACACACACACACACCCCGCAGATACCAAAATCAGTGGATGCTCAAGGTAGGTGGTTGTCATGGCAATAGCAGGCAAGGGGCTGGACCTTACTCTGCCCCCTTACCTCCAGCTAGTGAAAGAGTGGGATTAGCTCGACTAGAGGCCCATCTGGGAGTGGCAGTAATGGACGACCACTTTCCTCACTTGCTCTCTGCTGTGGCCACAGTCAGTCCAGACCTGTGGCATTGCAAGCCATTATGGCTCTCACTGGTGACTGACTCAGTCACTGGATACACCAACATCCACCCTGGACAAAACAAGGAGTGGTTGTCTCTCTCTGCTCACCCCGCTACCTACAGAATTTTTTTGATCTATGGTTGGTTGAATCTGCGGTTGCGGAACCCATGGATACAGAAGGTTAATTGTAAATGTTCTGAACCAAATAGTGAAGTTGAAGTTTAACTGTGTAGAATCCGTACAATTTCTATTAATTCTGTGACCTGAATTGTATATTAACCTGCCCTCACATTTTTAGTGCCAGGATTATAATTCTTCATTCTCATTGTATCTAATGTTCCAAACTTGAATTCTCTTCTTCAAGTCTGAATTCTTTGCTCTGATATCATTGTGAAATAATTATTGGCTGGATTAATATTGGAATGTTGCAAGTTAAATGATTCTTGATCTTTTCCTCCATAGACTATTGTTCTCCAAGCTTTTGGAAAAAGAGAAAGCAACTCAAGTGATAAATCAGACTTACAGAATGAAGTGTAAGTGCAGTTATTTTGTGATGAACTTGTGGTGTCTTCACAAAGAAAGAGAAAATATGAATTGAATCTCTCACTCTTCAAAGTCCTCTTCAAGTGTATGTGGGGGGTGGGTGGGAGAAACATGCTGGCTAGCCACACTCTCTGGAGACAGTATGCCCTGTAGTCATGCCCCCACACTCCCCATGTTCAGCACTTGTCTGTAGAGGTAAGACTGTCTAGAACCCTGGCTAGTAAAAGTTCTAGAATGTGGAAAAAGAAACTGACACAGCAGTGTTGGGGGTTAGCTGATAAATATCAGTCAAGTATTTGTCAGTAATAGGAAAGCACGGGAGCAATGTATTCTTGTAAATGTATTCTTACAAACCTCAGCGGCTCATGATCATGATAGTCCAGTGGATCTCAAACATTTTAGCACCAGAACCCACTTTTTAGAATGACAACCTGTTGGACTCCACTAGAAGTAATGTCATTAACCTGGAAGTGATGTCATGGCCAGAAGTGACATCATCAACTTAGGCTTCAAGCTTAAACTGCAAATATGCTCATGCTGTTACTTTGCATAGCTCAGAATTCAAACATTCCAGCTCAGAAGTCAAAGCAGAATGCACGTTGTGATCCTTCTCCAACCACACAGTCCCCCTCCCAGTATCCCATCTTCCTATCTATTCAGGGAAAAACACCATGCCTCTCTCCCACTGGGAGTCCACCTTTTCTAGTAGCTCTATATCCCTTGTTTTTAACTGTGTATTTTCAGTGGCGGACAAGCTAGGTGCTACACCACCCACCTGAAATTGACTTGTGACCTACCTGTTGGGCCCCAACCCAAAGTTTGAGAAACGCTGTGGTAGACTGTTTCATTAGGCACATGTTCGAGATCAACTGCAAACCCTATATTTGGGCAACCGTATATTAAACACATACTTGCCCCAATTGCTTGTGAAATGGAAGTGGGGGTGTCTACTTTTTGTTATTATGCACTTATTGTGTTGGGTTGTACTGTATTATGTAATGTACATATTATGTACTGTATCATTATGTATTATTATCAGTACCAAAATTATAATGAAATCATTTCTCAAAAACACACATACTAGCATGAAAGAATTAAGACACTGTAAGTAATGTAAAGGGAGGAGATTCCTGTTTTATTGGAACATGTGCCGGAGGAGACAAACTCTTCCCCTCTGCTTCATGGTTCTTGGTTGCCTTAGGCAATTTTCTCCTTGCCTGGCTCACTTCCAGTATCAGGGCTGGGCTGAGGTGAAACACTTCTCATAAAGTAGCAGATTGCAGAACTGTAAGAAGGGTTCTCTTCCCTGTGCATTCCTTTGGGTATGCAGAGTGGGCCCCTAACTTCTTTATAAGTCACTGGTTTCCAACGTGGGACCCAAGACCCTGAGAAGTGGTCTGCGATGCCTCAGGAAAAAAATCACTTTTGATCTCTTCCAGCATCTTTCTGAGTGAGCAGTCCCCCAAGGACCACCAGAGAGGTCTGAGAATGGACAGTCTGCAGCTGGCAGCAAAAGCAGCAAACCACAAATTTTATTTACCTATAAACAAATAAATATTTTCTAATTACAGGCAGCTCACACGATCCATGGGTTCGGTACCTGTGGATTTGTCCATTTGCGGGTCCCCGAACCCTTAGTGTGGGCCGACCTGGAGCCTCTGAGGCAGTGACGTAGCGAGGTCATTTGACACCCAGAGCCCATAAATTTTTGTCACCCCGCATATGACATTTTCACATTTTTATACCACCTACCTCTAAAGAGCTCAGGGTGGTGGGCATGGTTCCTCCCCTTATTTTGTCCTCACAACAACCCTGTGAGGTAGGTGAGACTGAGGAATAGGAATAGTCATAGTAAATTCCGCATCCCACGGTATATAGCATGATGGTATTATTCGTTTAAACCGTGATTTTAGTGGTTTTGATCACTTGTGGTGTCACCCTTGGCTGACACCCTTGGCTGGTACCCTTGGCTGGTACCTAGAGCGAACTGCCTCCCACCCCTCACTAGTTATGTAACTGCTCCAAGGGGAGCTGTGTTCCTCTTACCTCTGGAGGCTCTTCTGAAACCTGCAGAAGCCATGCATGTCCACCCGTGGCCTCTGAGGGTTTCAGAAAAGCCTTCAGACTGACTGGAACTCAGCTCCAGTTGGGTTCAGTGTTGGGGGCAAAAACTGCAGGTTTGGAATACCTGCGGTTTTCATCTGTAGGGGTTCCAGGAATAGAACCTCTGTGGATAACGAGGGCTGCCTGTCTTACAAATTTAAGTTTATTATTTTTGTGCAGGGGTGGGAGATTGCATCTAGTCCATGACAATTCCAATTTTGGCCTCAGTGGTCCGCAGCCTCCTAAAGGTTGGGAACCATTGTTCTAGGTCAGGGGTGTCCAAAGGTTTTGGCAAGAGGGCCACATTATCTCTCTGACACTGTGTCAGGGGCCGGGGAAAAAAATAATTAATTTACATTTAAAATTTGAATAAATTTACATAAGTTTACGTAAATGAATATATTAAAGATGAACTTATATGAATGAATGAAGGTCTTGCAATAGCTCAAGGCCTATAAAAGGCCTTGCACAAAGCAACACTGGCCTTTCCTTTGCTGCTGCTACTGCATCACAGACATGAAACAGCAAACAGTGGAGGAAGCCCTCATCCCACAGCTCATGTGAGAGGTCAAACAGTCGCCCTCACACTGAGAGCAGTTGTGTTGGGCTGGTGAGAGCTCCAACAAGTCTCCAGAGGGCCAGAGGCTCACTGGAGACTGGGGACTCCCTGAGGGCCGCATTGGGAGTCCTTGAGGGCCACAAGTGGCCCCAGGGCCGGGGTTTTGGCACCCCTGTTCTAGGTGAATGGAGCAAACACAAGTTTAACACACAGATGGTTGTCCCCAACATGCAGGTTGTCCTATAGGTATATGTATAAAGTACATTTTCACACACACACACACACACACACACACACACACACACACCACTTTTCTGGTACTTGAAGTGGGGTACAACATAAACATAAAAGGATAAAAACATTTGAATAAGAACATTAAAATATAACCATTAAGACTTTTTTTTTTTAATTATGAGGCTTCTGGTTTATGGTAAGGAATTCCAACTCTGTTGGAGGGTCAGAAGGAGGGGCTTCTGCCCATGAGAACAACATTCCAGATATATTGGACAGTCGATACATGGGCCCCAATGAAAACTTCTCTTCTGTAGAAATTTCAGCTGCAGGTTCCATCAATCCGCACTGGGACTCTGACAGAGAAAAACGGTTAAAGTCTCCATCCACTCTTTTCATGGTCCCAATCTGGATTGTCTCTCCTCATGGCTGATTTTTAACAAACAAAATTTGATCATGCAAGGGCCAAACTATGCATCTAAACATAACATGTTTTAGACCAGTGCTTCTCAAACTCCTACAAGGGAGTTGGGAGCACTGTAAGTTGTTGAAGGGGAGAGGGGAAGGCAGCAACACAATCCCCAGGATGGGAGGGGAGTTTTCTTCTTACCTGCAACCAGTGCTGCAGTCCTGGAAGGATGCAGTGGGTGCAGGGCTCCCTGTGTCTGCAAAAGTGGAAAAGAAAAAAAAAAGAAAAGAACAGGCACTTCTGGTTTCTTCATGAAAACCAGAAGTGCCCCTTTTTTCCACTTTTCAATGCCCAGACCCCCCAGGACTAGGGATCATGTCACTGCCTTCCCCTCTCCCAGCCCCTTAAAGGGGCTTTGGTCAGTGCTTCCAGACTGATGGGTTGCAACCCACCAGTTTGGGACCACTGAATTAGACCATTAGTCAGCTTCTCTTCATGGCAGCTATATATAATAAATTATAAAACACTGCATTCTTGAAATCAGCTTAGAAGAAGCAGAGGCAGGACAGGATGAGTTCTGAAAACTACCTTCACATTTGAAAAAGTACTTTCTTGGATGAGATCTTGTGATGGTTTTGGTAAATTCGTCCCTCATTTTTTGATAATTTTTTTTCAGAGAATCCAGTCAGACCAATGATCCTGAAAAGGCCCCAGAGGGTGATAGAGAAGCCAAACGTTTCAACAGTGACAAAGAAGAAGGACCCCGACAGGAATTGCCATATTGCACAGGAGAAATTGACTTCATGGCTTCTGGAAAGAAACGGGGAAAGGTAGCCACTTCTCACATTAGTGGCATCAGCTTGAATCCTGTCAGCATTCTTTGCTCTGAAAATCTTTTCTATCATCATTGGTCACTTCTTAGACCTGGTCTAAACAGAATGCTTGCCTCTTGATTATTTGTCTAACCATGTGAGTTCCCCCCCCCCCTCATTTGTCAGGTTAATTGCATGAGGTTTCCTTTCCAATCCACCCCAGGAATCTATTTCAGCTCACCTGTGAGTGGTTCATTTTCATGATAAATTCATAGTTTGGTGCTTAACACTGGGCCTACGTTTCTTTGTGGCAACAGTCAAGAACTGCGGCTGATATCAAGCAAGCATTGTACGCATGCATCTGAAGATATGGTGAACTGAGCTAGTGTGAAGCAGGCTTGTAGTGAGTGGTAAAGTGAATGGCTGGAGAGGCACTTGCTGTGGTGCTGCAAGGCATTCTGGGGGCTACATTGAAACCACAGCTCACGTAAAACCACAGGGGAGGCTGAGCTCTCACTGCCACAACTCTAGTCTAGTCTCCTTGTACAGTAACAGGCACATGCTTGTTACTATACAGGAAGAGACTAGAGGTGTGACAGTGAGAGCTCAGCCTCCACTGCGATTGCGAATACGCTCCACCCAGTTTCTGTGTGTTGCATAGATATTAGTGAAAGGTGAAGACATCCTCTGTATCTCTCTTCTTTTGCTGTGCTGCTCAATGCAATTTTCTTTATTACAGTTTATTAAGGTCCCATGTGCCATCCATCCCAGAGTTATATTTGATGTTATGAGTAACAAATGGAATCTCCCAGCCCCCAACCTGGTTGTTTCTTTAGTCGGAGAAGAAGAAAATTTCCAGATGAAACCTTGGCTGCGTGACACCTTTAGGAAAGGACTGGTAAAGGCTGCCCAAAGCACTGGTTAGTTCTACTTCTGGAATGAGAGCAGAGTTCTTTACATCTCTGTCCAAAATGGTTTATACTTGGCAAAGGGGAAATTTTTTCTAAAGGTTATGCATACAGGCAGCCCAATCCTGAGCTGTTTAGGGCTGCCACGGCACAAGAAATGGCTGCCATGGTATCCTGCACGCGCCGGGCAGCTGGTGGTGACTCCCTGGGAGAAGGGGACATTCATCCCCTTCCCCAAGTAAGGGAAGTAGCTCCATCAGGGGGCTACTCAACTCTGCAATGGCTCTTTAACCAGCGCAGAATCAAGTTACCCTGACACAGAACTCTGTATCTGGCAGAGCCGAGTTTCACTGGTCCTGCCCCTAACCACCTCACTCCCTCCCCGCCACACCTTCCACTACCCTCTGCCCCAGAACGCCTCCTTCCCACTTTATTACATGTTTGCAACAATGCGCACCAGCAGTGAGCTGGTGCACACTCAGTAGGACTGGGCCCTAAAATTGGTTCAGGCTTTTCAAAATACTTCAATTCCTGTTTATTTCATGTACTAAGTTTTTACTGAAAATCAGGCTGTGTCCGATGTTGTTGCAATACCATTTCTGTTGAGAGTCTACCTGAACTAATATCAGAAATGGCATTATTCAAAAATATTAAGCACTTGAGAATTGGGCCATAGCCAGTTTTGTCTTTAATTTTGTCTTTAATTAATGCTTAAATTAGTCAAACATTGAACACCAGGTGGCTTCAACATGTGCTCTTGTGTCAATGTTTTGAAAATTGTTTATGGATGAGTTAAATAAAAATTTCTTGAGTCAGATATTTCTGTTATACACAGATATTTCTACCACATAGTGCTATAACTGACAAGATGACTAAGAACAAATCTTATGTGTTTTTACTATTAGAAGAGAAGGGTATTAGTCTAATAAAGAACTTGGAGAACAGATGAGAACAGAATGATGGAGGTGATTGTCACAGACTAATACTGCCTGTGTAGTTGTGCTCACCAACTAGAAATATTGGAGTATTCTTGTCAAAATTTGGCATAATGTCAGCAAAAAAGACAATCCAAATAAAGAAGAGGTCAAAAATAACAGGTTTTACTGATGGTTTTGATCTCATCCTCAGAATCTTCAGAATTTCCAATGCCACAATATTTAGATCCTTAGCTTTGGGTCCTTAGCTAAGCCTTACAGCACAGGTACCACAATACCTGTTTCTCTTCAACCCAATACTGCAATGCCCTATTCTCAGCAAGTCCCATTAATTAAGATTGAAATGAGATGTTGAAATCGCAAGACCTGAGTTGAGGTTTGAACTTTGTAAATATTCACCCAGGACCTATATTTGCACTGGGTGAAAGCTTGCACAATGCCCTGGCTGTATTTCTATAAAGTAATGCATGTGTCATCTTTTTCAGGCCAGAACAAGTCAGTAGCATTATCCAATACCTTACAGTTATAAACATTAATTTCAGGTGCATGGATCTTTACCAGCGCCTTAAGAGTCGGAATAACGAAACATGTAGGCCAAGCAGTTCGAGATCATATGTTGGCAAGTACATCATCCACGGTAAAAGTGGTTGCAATAGGAATAACTTCACTGGGAAAAATTTGTCACAGAGAACTTCTGGATAATGTTAAGGTATGTATATATTGAAACAAATAAAAATGGTACTCATACTTATACAGTATGTCGGAGAATAATTAGAACATTTGTCTCCCCTTGTCAAGGTTGCTGGGACAGAGCCGTGGTAGCAATTGAATTTTTTTTTTTAAAGTTCTAAGGGCTCAATCCTATTGAGGCCTCATGCCACTGGAACTTTTGTTCTGGCAGCTTAAGGCCCTTTCACAATGGCAGGAAAACCAGGCCACTGCCACATGCTGCCAGGTCACTGCATCAAATGGAGCAGCACATGCAGCAGAAGTTCTGGGAGGCTTAGCTAGGTGGGGAGGAGTGGAGGATTGGGGACAGGAAGGGGGAGGATTGTGGGCATTCTGAAACAGAGAAGGTGTCTGGAGGAGGTGGGGAGCAGATTTTCTTTTTAAATTATTTTGAAAGTAATTAAGAGAAATAAAAAATAAAACATGAATATATGCTGTTTTGTTCTGTACTTTTCTCCCCTTCTCTTGTTCATTCTGTTGCAGCTCCCCTCCTTTCCTTTTCAGAAGGGACAACACTTGGATCAAGCCATTACTGTTATCTTGTTTGCAACTGAATGACTGAAATTCAGACATTTGCACATGCAAAATGGTCCAGTGTGGCCAGATATATGAAGTATAGGAGTGAATTTTTTCCCTGTCAAGCCTTGTTGATTTAGGATGATAATCCTTGGATCTGTAAACATCTGGAACAACCAAGTTAATTACTGAACACGTATTCAGTTGCACAATCTTTTGGTTGAGAATGCCAAACTGGTTTGCACTGCTAAAAATAAAAACATTACCATGAGCTTGCTGTTTGATTCCTGTGAATGAGTCTATCACTGTGGTTTTGCCTAAGGAGACTTTGAGTGGGTGATGAGGATCTGAAGCTCATGAAATGGTTAGAAATGGGCATCGAATTTAAATGCCCGGTGTTGCTCAGGTGGGAGCATTATGAATTATGAAAGAATTTCTGAATTTACTTAGAGCCCAATCCTATGCTGCCCAGGTGCCCAAAGGAACAGCTGCACTGAAACGACTACTGCTGCATCCTATGGGGCTGGAGCAGCTACTGGAGAGTATGAGATGGATTTAGTTTCTAATGAGTTTTACCAATTCTTAGCCAAATGGGGTGCCTTTGAAGCTCAGGAAATACTCTGTCTCCATGTTAATGCCAGAGTGATGACAGGGGTTGACAGAGCAGAAGCGACATAAACAACTTTCAGTGCCAAATGTCATTGACAAATGGGAAAACCTTGCACGCACACAAGGATTGTAATTAAAAAGTATTTCTTACACAATGTGTTAAAAATATTATTATTCTTAGGTGGAGTGAAGTAAAAATAAATATATAAGCAAAGCACATTCCAGAAGCAATTTAAACATATGTGTGAAGAGTAACCTTTCTTTTTCCTAGAATGACAGTCATATAAGCTACAAACCCGACCATAACACCCAAGGTCCTCTATATTCTCTTGACAACAATCATTCCCATTTTATTTTGGTGGATGAAAACATTCCCAGTGAACCAGATGAGACCACAAGGCTACGTCTTGCCCTGGAGAAGCACATTTCAGAACAGCGCACTGGCTATGGAGGTAGGCAGAGATGAAAGAAAGATGCTTTGGTTCACTGTTAAGGTTTCTGGTATTTTACAAGACAGTCTGTTGGCAACCTTCAGTCTCGAAAGTCTATGGTATCGCGCTCTGAATGGTGGTTCTGGAACAGCATCTAGTGTGGCTGAAAAGGCCAATTCGGGAGTGACAATCCCTTCCACACTGGGAGCAAGTGCAGTCTGTCCCTGGTCTGTCTCCCTGGCTATGGGCCTTCCTTCTTTGCCTCTTAGCCTCAGACTGTTGGCCAAGTGTCTCTTCAAACTGGGAAAGGCAGTGCTGCACAGCCTGCCTCCAAGCGGGCCGCTCAGAGGCCAGGGTTTCCCACTTGTTGAGGTCCACTCCTAAGGCCTTCAGATCCCTCTTGCAGATGTTCTTGTATCGCAGCTGTGTTCTACCTGTAGGGCGCTTTCCTTGCACGAGTTCTCCATAGAGGAGATCCTTTTAAATAGAGACAGGAGATATTTTTATTACAGCAACTTGTATCTCATTTCTGGCCAAACTACATGTTGTAATGCTATCTCACAGGTGGGCATGACATGGGAAAAAACATTAGCTGGGGCTTAGGGCAAGGCTGATGTCACAGGTCAGGCCTGGTCAGGGCACCTGGCTACTATGGCTGCTGCTTCCCTCCATTGCCCAGTAGGCATTCCATGGCTTACCAGGCTATAGGGAAAGAACGTAGCAGCATCAGCAGTCCTCCGCCTTCCGGATGTCAGCCATTATAAAATTCCCAGATGCCATGTCCTTGAGGCAGTACTGGGGACTGGGGTAGCTGAGAATATTAAAATGGCCAACCCAGGAAAGAAGAATTGCTGCATATGTTGCTCCACTCTTCTTTGCATGGTAAGCCACAGGACGCCAACTGGAGGGGAGATTTGGGTAGTGTGTAACAATATTCACAAATCTAGTGGCTCAATAGGACAGTGCTCTTAGATGGACTGAACCAGACCCCTGTTTAAAACACTTCCATACAGCACCACATGTAATTCCTGTTCTATCATGGACCCAGGCAGCACCAGAGAGGCCATGTTGTTGCCATACTGTAGCTGGCTTCAGCTAGACTGACATGGGAACACAAAAAGTTCAACAGCCTGATTCCAGAGCAGCATAGGAGTCCATCCAATAGTGGTCTTGTGCAAATTCTGACCTGTTTATATCACTGCTGACTGCCCGTAGGATGGAAGGGCCTTTCAGTAAAAGCATCAGGTACTTCCATGATACAACAATTATTTTTTAAGAAGGTACAAGATACCTCAAAGCCCAGTCTCCTCTTTTTTACCATGATAAAGAAATAATGGTGGCAGGCATAAGCATGCCCATAGATGAGAAACAAATACACAGGTGAGATGAATAGAAAGTTTTTCATCAGTTAACAAGAACTGTGACTGCTTCTGAGATTTTTATTAAGGCATCTTTCATCATCTGTTCTCCAGGAACGGGTAGCATTGAAATTCCGGTGCTCTGCTTACTTGTCAATGGAAGACCTAATACACTTGAGGTAAGAGGCTATGTATCCTGTTTAAAGAACAACATTTGAGGAATTGTTAACGAATTGTAAACAGATGGCTGAAAAGATTGCTGGGTGTGCAATGGAGAGACTGTAGTGCAGTGGATGAGCACTTGCTTTGCATCAAGAGGCCCCAGGTTTAATCTCTGGCTGCATCTCCACAGAGGGCAGAGGGAAACTCCTATCTAAAATCTTGGAGAGCTGCTACTGGTTAGTGCTGACAATACTGAGCTAGGTGAACTAGTGGTCTGACTTGGTCTAAAGCAACTTCACATTCTAAACTGTGCCACATCAGGTTTGCACTGTTTCGTGCTGATAATGCACATAAATGGAATACCATACAGTTTGGTTTGTGTCTGAATGTCAGGTTGTTGTAAGGGTTACATTAACTTGGCATTAAAGAAGTATTCAGCGTTCTTTTCTCACCAGGTACCCAAGTTTGGAAGAGTCTCTTTTGCTGTCATTTCCCCTCAGTTTTTTATGTCTGGTACCCTGGTATTTCTCTTCTGAACCTCTCACCGTCTGGAGTATGTTTGAGGTCCTCTGCTGAATTCCCACATGGACAATGCAAGTCATGGATTTTCCTTGCAAAAATTCTTGCAATGGGCTAAATTCCTTATGGGTACTTCTGGTTCCAAAATCGGCTAGCATTTGCGTGTTCGTGTCCAAGTGTGTTCATGTGTACATGTCCAGTTTCTTCCCAGCTGTAACTATGTGTTTCTCCAAGTCTCTTCCAGTTGTAGCCCTCCATGCCACAATGCACACCATTCTGCAAGATCCTTTGTCCTCCAGCAATAGCTTTTTGGCAGGAGCCTGTAGCAGGAAGCCCCACTGTGTGTAGGTTAAACTTTATTCACAGGTCTTTGAATACAATCCTTTGTATATGAAAACCAGTCCCCAGCATTCCATAACATGGCCAAGAAATGGAATCATGATGGTTTGTCTAGATAGGAGAAAGCTTAATTCTTAAAGTCTTGGAATCAAATACATCAGGAAGCAAATGTATAAGAACAGCCCTGCTGGATCAGGCCATAGGCCCATCTAGTCCAGCTTCCTGTATCTCACAGCAGCCCACCAAATGCCCCAAGGAGCACAACAAGAGACCTGCATCCGGGTGCCCTCCCTTGCATCTGGCATTCTGACATAGCCCATTTCTAAAATCAGGAGGTTGCGCATACACATCATGGCTTGTGACCATAATAGATTTTTATGCCATCACCACATCCTGTGGCAAGGAGTTCCACAGATCTAACTAAACTATAACTAAATTTTGATTTAGATTTGGACCAAACAATAATTTAGAAACAATTTATTGCATTTGAATATGTATAGGCTAACTTGTTTTAATATTATTATTATTTAACAACAACAGCGAATTTGCAGGGGATTAGAAAATTCTGCTCCCTGGCTCATCTTGGCAGGATCTGGTGGCACAGCTGACATTCTAGCAGCATTACTGAATGAGCCACACCTAATTGTGCCAAAAATGGTGGAAAAACAATTAAAAGACAAATTTCCTACTGAAGTGTTCTTGTGGAAGGACATTCTTCAGTGGACCACGGTGGTAAGTGTATTGCTTGATGGCATAAGCATTCTCCTTCTTCTCTCTAACTCTGGGATCGGCAACATGTGTTTTTAGAGCCGCATGCGGCTCTTTCAGCCATCTGCTCTGGCTCCTGCAGGCTGGAATTTAAAGGGGCAGGACGGGCTGCTGCTGCTTTCCCCTTGGGCAGAGGGGGAGATTGTTTTGTGCAGGACGGGCTGCTGCTGCTTTCCCCTTGGGGGGAGTGGGAGATTGTTTTGTGCTGCAGGGGAGGGAAAGGGGGGCTTGGCCGCTCCTGCCAGGGAAGATGGTGTGCTGGGGCTTCGCCTGCTCCCGTAATGCACTGTGCGCCCTCTACGTCGTGTATATGGTGAGTGTGGCTGACAGCAGCCAGGCTCCCCTCCTGGCTTCCTGCCACCCTGAGTGTGGCTGGCAAGGGGTGGGGGTGCCAGGCGAGTGGGCTTCCAGTGGGGGGTCGGTGGGGGGCGCAGAGGCAGGAGGGGGAGCCCAGGCAGGGCTGCCTGTGTGGGGGGAGGCAGGGGCAGCTCCCAGGAGAGGGCAGAAGGCACCTGCAGTCCCCTTGTGGGCATCTCCTGTGCACATAGCTGTGGGGTGGAGCTTGGCACAGTGAGGCAATGGGGATGACCTCACTTTTGTCTTGTAGGGCAATAGGTGAGGCAGAGCATTGGGAGAGGGGGGGAGTGTTGACTTTGCAAGGGTGGGTGGGTGGGGAAGAGGGAGGCTGTGGAAGGGCTGCCTGTGTAACTCCATCTTTACCTTGCTTTTCTGGGGTGCCATGGGGAGCAGGAGGGCAGAGATGGGGCTGTGGGAGCCTTAGAAAGGGGTGCTCTTTCAGGAGCAAGAAAGATGGGGGTTGACCTGGGGAAAATGAAGAGTGCTAAATTCAAGGGTGCCATCTTAGCATGCACCGTCCCAGTGTGTGCCCAGGGTGACCAGAGGTCCTCTTTTTCCAGGACATGTCCTATTTTTAGCCCCATGTCCTGGAAAAGAACTTAAATGTCCTGCTTTTCCCTGTGAGCAGGCAACTCATCCCCTCTTGTAATTAATTATATGTAATACAGTTTTAAATTCAATAATAAGTAATTTTTAATTAAGCACATGAGATCAATAATACAATATATAATAAATATATAATCTATATATTGATCAATATATAATCAATATAGATGAATGTTTTTAGCTTTTATTTTGTGGTCCTACATTTTTCTTCAATATCCTACATTTTGGAGTGACTTGTCCTCTTTTATTGTTATGACCTCTGGTCACCCTGTGTGTGCCTCAGAGTGCCGTCTCAGGGCCCAATCCTATCCAGTTTTCCAGTGTCAGTGCAGCCATTCTAATGGGGCATGCACTGCATCTTGTAGTGGGGAGTCAGTCACAGAGGCCTCCTCAAGGTATGGGAACATTTGTTTCCTTTCCTCAGGGCTGCATCAGTGCTGGAAAGTTAGATAGGATTGGGCCCTCAGTCAAGATATATCTATCTTGACAATAAGTAGATTGTCTGGTTAGCACAGGAAGGGGAGCTTGCAGCAGATCATAAAGGTAAAAAAACCTATATATGCAGTGTTATCTTCATTTTAGATGTCAAAAGGGTTTTGTGGCTCCTGAGGTTTTCTTTTCTCCAGAAAACGGGTCCAAATGGCTCTTTGAATGTTTAAGGTTGTCGACCCCTGTCTAACTACTCATCTTTATTCTGGATTGAAGGGGTTAAGCCCTAGAAGAGTAGACCATGTGCTGACTTCTAATGATGGCAATTCTAAAGAATCAATTAGCCCATTTTGAAAGGAAGGAAGGGGAAATTTTGCCACATGTGGATTCATTTCACAGCAGGCCTGCTCATAGCATCTGTCATTAGCATGGCCCTTGTCACATCTCTCTTCTGTGATGTTGCTCTTTTGGGGTAACATGGATTCTGACAGGAATAACGTTTTGCATGGGCAGCATGTAGTGAACACCTCTCCACTTAGTTCTCTGCCCAGGTCCTACCTCAGGGATCATTCAAGGCTAAGTGGCACCTCAGGCTTTGCACCAAATGTCACCATCTCTTTGCATGACACCTTGCAGAATCCATTCCCCTGGTAATGTGCCAGCCTCTGTTGCCGCCACCAACTCCTCCAACTCCTTGGACTAAAAGATGAAGAATTTAAAACAGGGGTGTCCAAACATTTTGGCAGGAGGGCCACATCATCTCTCTGATACTGTGTCAGGGACCAGGAAAAAAAGAATTAATTTACAATTTAAAATTTGAATAAATTTACATAAATGAATATATTAGAGATGGAACTTACATGAATGAATAAAGGCCTCGCACAAAGCAAGGCCAGCCTTTCCTTCGCTGCTACTGCTGCATCACAGACGTGAAACAGCAAGTAGTGGAGGGAGCCCTTGTCCCACAGCTCAGGTGAGAAGTCGAACAGTCGTTCACTTGCTGACAGCAGTTGCGTCGGGCCAGCATGGGCTCCAACAAGTCTCTGGAGGGCCAGAGGCTCATTGGAGACTGGGAGCTCCCCGAGGGCCTGATTGAGAGCCCCCAAGGGCCGCAAGTGGCCCCCAGGCCGGGGTTTGGGCACCCCTGATTTAAAACAAAGCAGAAGAGGAAGTGTAGAAGAGAAGAGTGGTGGGCTGGAGCGCTGAAGCTGCTCTAGCTCACTGTTCTCCAAACTTCCTCTTCCAGTTTGCCCTTCTCTTCATTTTGAATCCAGGAAGCAGGAGGAGTGGTCAAAAGAGAATGGGGAGGGTTAGCAGGCACCTCTTTCAGCCACTTCATCTGGCCTCATGGATGGGTTGACCATGTGCTGTCTTGCATGGCCTCTAACCTCCTAATGTGCTTTCACTAACTGGGACCCAAAGGCCACTGCTTAGTCTTGACACTTCTTGACACTCTGGAAAGAATAATGTGTAATTAAAGCAGGGCAAGTTTATATATTTTAACTCTGCTTCTAACATAGAGGAGGTGAATTAATGAATTAATTTGTTTTGATTATTTAGATCCAAAGCATTATTACCCAGCAGCACCTTTTAACAGTGCATAACTTCGAACAAGAAGGTTCAGAAGAACTGGACACAGTCATTTTGAAAGCTCTGGTTAAAGGTAACATATTTTGAACCAATGCTACCTATTAAAAAAGAAATCCTAGTTCAGTACTTTCTCAATTATGTATTTACTGCTGCTGTTATAAATGCTCAAAATTATACAAGAAAAATACATCCGTATACAAAACAATTCCCCTGAAAATGGTAAAATATTAAAACCATTTAAAATTAAATTTTTGTCAAAAAGGGTGGGTCTTTCTCTTGTACTGTGAAAAGATTTTTGGGTGTCTCTGGGAAGTGTATTCCACAAAACTGGAACTAGTCTAAGACATTTTGGTGCCAAGCTGGAACATCTAAATGCACCCTTCCTAAGGATGGACCAGTAGCATTGCTAGGGAGGTTGTGGGGGGTGCGACCTGCACCATGTGACCCACTTACATTGGTGGGTCAAAATTAGTCAAAATTGTGAAATCTTGGTATTTTCAAATAATACCATCATGTTATATACAATTGCATGTAGAATACAATGAAACACATCATGTTTAAATATCTGTATTCTCTCAAAAGTTATAACTAAATAACTGGAAAAGGAAAACACAACTGCCTTATGTAACAAAAAGTGGATTTTCCTAACTCAGAACTGAACAATGAAATGGATTGTTCCAAGAGCCAATGAGGTGTTATAATGGCATAGCAGGGAAACAGTGAGGTGTTAGTATAAGTCAGCTCTCATTTCCATGTATCAGAGCTATATCTAGAACTCTTAGGTCCCTATCCTATGCAGTGCGCACAGGCTCAAGAGCTTAAGAGCTGCCGCAGAGTCAAGTAGCCCCATTGCAGGGCTAGTTCCTTTACTCAGGGGAAAGGGATGAATATCCCCGTCTCTGAAGGAGCCACCAGCAGCTGCCTGTTTGCACAGGATGCCACGGAAGCAATTTTTGGTGCTGTGGCAGCTCTGTGTGCCGGGCAGCTCAGGATTGGGCTCTATTAAGTTGTGTGAGTGCCATCAAGATAGCCGCTGGTTTTTTGTTGGTTAGTGATTTGTTGGGTGACCTGTACTGTGATATATTAAAGTAAACAAAGTTAATGGGGCTGACATCAACCCTAGTGATAACACTGCATTTAGGTAGTGAGTATGATACTGTAATTTATTCTGTATAGTCTGATACAGGAGGGGGTCTGTCATGGGGGTGACACAATGAGATCTTGCAGCAGGTGGCACAAACCCTATTGAAGCCTCTTAATCCACCATCCAATGCCACTCCAACCTATAATGCTGCCGCCACCCCCTTGCATGCTTTCCACGAAGAACTCAGAAACAAAAAACAAAACGCAGCCACCTACTTCTTTCCTTCCTGCATGATCCTCTTCAACAAAACAGGAAGTGTGGGTGATGCTGCGAACAGAAGGAGATAGTAGCTGCTTCCCCACCCCACCACCTCACTCCTTCCTCATTCGTCCGTAAGTTTAAAGGAAAGTGTGAGGAAGAAGCTGGTTGAGTGGGTTTTGGGGGCAGTGGCTTGACTAGGGTTCACGTCACCCAGAGCGGGATGCCAGCGCGTCATCCCCCCATGCAGTGGGCGGGGCAATACCCCAGGTGGTGGGTGTGGTGAGGTACCATCGCTCCGCCCCCACTGGTTTTTTGGCTGTACCTTTTGATAGAACAAAGATAGAGCACATTCTGCATGAAATTACGCATTGATTGATATATAATGTGCTGGTATTATTCCTCCAAACTGTGATTTTAGTGATTTTGATCACTAGTGGTGTCACACACCCACCCGGGTGTCAACTTACTAACACCTTATTGTAGCGGTTCTCAAACTTTTAGCGCTGGAAATCACTTTTTATTTTATTTATTTATTTATTTATTTATTTATTTATTTAGAATTAACACACACTGACATAAGAACAGCCATAGGCTGTCAGGCCATAGGCCCATCTAGTCCAGCTTCCTGTATCTCACAGCGGCCCACCAAATGCACCAGGGAGCACACCAGATAACAAGAGACCTGCATCCTGGCGCCCTCCCTTGCATCTGGCATTATGACATAGCCCATTTCTAAAATCAGGAGGTTGCACATACACATCATGGCTTGTAACCCGTAATGGATTTTTCCTCCAGAAACTTGTCCAATCCCCTTTTAAAGGCGTTCAGGCCAGACGCCATCACCACATCCTGTGGCAAGGAGTTCCACAGACCAACCACACAGACCAATTTCTGTGTAAATAAATTTTTTCTTTTGTCTGTCCTAACTCTCCCGACACTCAATTTTAGTGGATGTCCCCTGGTTCTGGTATTATGTGAGAGTGTAAAGAGCATCTCCCTATCCACTCTGTCCATCCCCTGCAAAATTTTGTATGTCTCAATCATGTCCCCCCTGAGGCGCCTCTTTTCTAGGCTGAAGAGGCCCAAACGCCATAGCCTTTCCTCATAAGGAAGGTGCCCCAGCCCAGTAATCATCTTAGTTGCTCTCTTTTGCACCTTTTCCATTTCCTTTTCCATTTCCACTATGTCTTTTTTGAGATGCGGCAACCAGAACTGGACACAATACTCCAGGTGTTACCATAGATTTGTACAACGGCATTATAATATTAGCCGTTTTGTTCTCAATACCTTTTCTAATGATCCCAAGCATAGAATTGGCCTTATTTATTGCTGCTGCACATTGAGTCGACACTTTCATCGACCTGTCCACCACCACCCCAAGATCTCTCTCCTGATCTGTCACAGACAGCTCAGAACCCATCACCCTATAAGTGAAGTTTTGATTTTTTGCCCCAGTGTGCATGACCTTACACTTACTGACATTGAAGCGCATCTGCCATTTTGCTGCCCATTCTGCCAGTATGGAGAGATCCTTCTGGAGCTCCTCACAATCACTTCTGGTCTTCACTACTCAGAAAAGTTTGGTGTCGTCTGCAAACTTAGCCACCTCACTGCTCAACCCTGTCTCCAGGTCATTTATGAAGAGGTTGAAAAGCACCGGTCCCAGGACAGATCCTTGGGGCACACCGCTTTTCACCTCTTTCCATTGTGAAAATTGCCCATTGACACCCACTCTCTGTTTCCTGGCCTTCAACCTGTTCCTAATCCAGAAGAGGACCTGCCCTCTAATTCCCTGACATACAGACATATCACATTCATTTAGGAGTGCTAAATACCATATACCATTACTCATTAATCATACTATATCTCCTAATCTACTACCACTACTAATCTACTACTCATCTAATTCTGCCTCTTATTAGTTTATCCATTTATTTTTATAATATATATTAAATTTTCCCTCATGCCCTGTACTATATTTTCTAAATTTTCACTGTCTATCAAAAAATAAACTTACTTCAATTACTCATTAATATTAAAACAAAATAATCTAATTACCAAAGTATAACAACATATAAAACAACTCTTCCATCTACTTCTAACTCTTCTACTCATTTATATATTTCTTATATCAAATATAATAGATTTTTCCTAATTCCCTATAATATCTTTTCTAAATATTCACTTTTTATCATCTCAACTAGTTCAATTACTCATTAATATCAAATAATAATAATAATCTAATTTGCAAATTATAATAAAACCAACAATCTCTTATAATATGTTCTTTACCATTCTCCAATCTAATTCTCCAATCTGATTAGATTTTTTTCTTTAACATAATAACCACCTATAAAACAATTAATCCACACGCTAACATTTCCAGCTATTTTTTCTAATTCATATTATATATCAGTTTCGTATATATTTGTTTTTTAAGTAAATTTAACTAAATAAAATCCTCCAATTTTCTTTAACCCTCAGGTTAACCCTCAGGTTTCTTTTTCTTTCTTTCCATTTTTTCTCCTGTAATATCTTTAATAATTTATCTCCATAACAGAATCCAATAAGCCCACACTTTCTTGTATAAGGTATGTTCAATTAACTGGGATATGTTTTCTTCTTGTTGTTCCAACAAATTTTGTATTTTGTGCACCCATGTTACTCTATCCATCTTCTTTATTTCTATCTCCATCAACGTCCCCTCTAGATCCTGTTGATTTTCCACTCTTCTAATTTCTGTATCCAGTCTTCTGGTGATGATTTCATCTCTCACCATCATCTTTTCCGCTTTCTCCTTCTGTTTATCTTCTATCTCCTTTGATAGAAAGGAGGTCTTCTAATTGCTCCTTGCACACATCTGTCTGTTGAGAGAGAGTCTTTAAACTGGCTTGAATCTACAAAGATCAACTCAACTGCTGTCTTCTCATTGTGAGCAATTTTTCCAAATTTTTGAGGATCATTTGAGTCCAAATATCTGGAACAGGCTCCATCTTGCAATTTCTCTCTAATGCACAACATGTCCACAGCATATTATTCTCCTTACTTTTACCACATGATTTTTCAGTCAGGCTTTCTTTGAATTTTTCTTGCAGATAACAGTGTGGTTAATGGAGAAAAGCAAAATGAAAGAAACAGTCTCAAGAAGACAAAACTCTTTCAAGTCTAATAAAAATTATGTCCACAAGTAATTCTGGATTTTAGTCCACACATCAAATTATATTTATAGTTATAATCCACGACTGATTTATTCCACTACAAAGATAAAGAGCACTTCCAATATCCTTAAAATATTTCTCATTAATGCCTTCAGTGTATCCAGGGCTTCTAACCAAATCAGTCAATCAAAGTCGGGGACAATATTAACACATACTTATCTTAAATTTCCAACTTAAACTTTACACTTCATGCTTTTTCTTCCATATGGTATCTTAGCATGGAGCCAGCAGCTTGACTGCAGACACTGCACCTCCCCCAATACTGTCCATGATTATTAGGTTTCCGAGAAGAAGGGCCCCCCCCCCCAGTCGGGCTTTCAAAATCTCTGGTACCTGCACTGTGGAAAGATCTTCTCTCTCCTGATAAAGATCTTCAGATCCTCTTCAGACCTGCAGTTTTTTGGGGGAAAACAGACTCTCTCTCAGGAGCCCCTGGAAACATGTCTGTTCATCCACTGTTGGCTCCTCCTCCACTCTCTGGGACCCACTTTTTAGAATGACAGTCTGTCCAAGACCCACCAGAATTGATGTCATAGTGGAAGTGACATAATCAGGCAAATTAAAATAAATAAGTATAAATAATTAATGTAAAACAATTAAATAAGCAGAAGCCTGGTGTGCTCCCTGGTGTGCTCTGGTGTGCTCCCTGGGGCATTTGGTGGGCCGCTGTGAGATACAGGAAGCTGGACTAGATGGGCCTATGGCCTGATCCAGTGGGGCTGTTCTTATGTTCTTATGTTCTTAAGCCAGCCACCAAGTGAATTTTCTCTGTAGCCTGCCTGCAATAACATCCCCCTCCAAAACCAGTAAGGTTTTCAGCCCTACCCAGTGCCCAGTTCAATTTAAGAACTTCTGTTTAAACCAGATCACTTTCAGGATCCACCTGGCTTTACAAGTCTCAAAAAGGTTCACCTTATCAGCTGAAGCCTGTTTTGATCCTTTTTTGGGGGGGGAGGCTGCCTTCTGGAGCACTTGTTTAGCTCCAGGTGCATAGGATCAGGACCATTCTGGTAGCCTTACACTCTCCTGCACCTGATCTTCCACATCAGCCAAGCCATGTTTACTTACTTGTGAGTAAATGCAACCCTGAGGCTTAGTTTCGCTTTCCATAGGGCTCAATACATTCATCTGCTTGGAGAGAGGGACTTTCTTCTCAGGTATTTTTGGGGGCTGCATACATTGGATCAGGACTGTTCTGGTGTCATTGGATTCCTCTCAGCCTTCCCTTTCCAAAGGACTAAGGCAAGTTCGCCTACTCACGAGTAAACACACAATACGGCTCACTTTCCATAGGAATCCATGCATTTTTGTTCTCCAGTTTTTTGACCATAACTTTTGATAGAAAGGAGATATTACACTCTGGTTTTTTGCATTGCATTCTGCTCGAAATTCCACATCCCCCATATTATATACCGTTGGGTTACTCCTAACCACTGCGATTTTAGCACATCACCCCCCCAGTGCATGTCACCCCCCCCCCGTGCATGTCACCCAGTGGGGTTCGTACCGCCCGAACCCCCCTAGCGACACCACTGTTTGAGGGGCATGGGCAGTGGTGATCTGTTTCCCTATCTACTCACTTTGCTCCTTTCTCATGTAGTCCCTTTAAATTCAAAGAAACCATGTGAGGAAAGAGCAGAGGAGGTAGGCAAATGGATTGATGTGGCTTCATCTGCAAATGACCACTTCATTCTGAGTGGTGAAGACCAGAAGTGATTGTGAGGAGCTCCAGAAGGATCTCTCCAAACTGGCAGAATGGGCAGCAAAATGACAGATGCGTTTCAATGTCAGTAAGTGTAAGGTCATGCACATTGGGGCAAAAAAATCAAAACTTCACATATAGGGTGATGGGTTCTGAGCTGTCTGTGACAGATCAGGAGAGAGATTTTGGGGTGGTGGTGGACAGGTCGATGAAAGTGTCGACCCAATGTGCGGCGGCAGTAAAGAAGGCCAATTCTATGCTTGGGATCATTAGAAAAGGTATTGAGAACAAAACGGCTAATATTATAATGCAGTTGTACAAATGGATGGAAAGGCCACACCTGGAGTATTGTGTCCAGTTCTGGTCACTACATCTCTTCAAGATTCTCCCCAAGATCGGATGTCCACCCAGGCTCCTCAGCATCATCAGATCTTTCCACAAGGACATGAAGGGCACTTTGTCTTTGATGGCTCCACATCAGACCCCTTTGACATCCGAAGCGGCTTGAAGCAGGGCTATGTTCTTGCACCAACCTTGTTTGGGATTTTCTTTGCTGTCCTGCTGAAGCATGCCTTTGGAACTGCAACAGAAGGCATCTATCTCCAGACCAAATCAGACAGAAAGCTCTTCAACCCCTCCAGACTGAGAACAAAGTTCAAAGTCCAGCTGAAATGTCTGCATGACTTCCTCTTTGCCGATGATGCAGCTGTCACTACCCACTCTGCCAAAGATCTCCAGCAGCTCATGGATCGTTTTAGCAAGGCCTGCCAAGATTTTGGACTGACAATCAGCCTTAAGAAAACACAGGTCATGGTTCAGGATGTGGACTCACCTCCCTGCATTACAATCTCTGAGCATGAACTGGGGTTTGTCCATGACTTTGTGTACCTTGGCTCAACGATCTCCGACACTCTTTCTCTCAATACCGAGCTAAACAAACGCATCGGTAAAGCAGCTACCATGTTTTCCAGACTCACAAAGAGAGTCTGGTCCAACAAGAAGCTGATGGAACATACCAAGATCCAGGTCTACAGAGCTTGCGTCTTGAGTACACTTCTGTACTGCAGCGAGCCATGTACTCTTCGCTCACAACAGGAGAGGAAACTGAATGCTTTCCACATGCGTTGCCTCCGACACATTCTTGGCATCACCTGGCAGGACAAAGTTCCAAACAACACAGTCCTGGAACGTGCTGGAATCCTTATCATGTATGCACTGCTGAAACAGAGACACCTGCGTTGGCTTGGTCATGTTGTGAGAATGGATGATGGCCGCATCCCAAAGGATCTCCATATGGAGAACTCGTGCAAGGAAAGCGCCCTACAGGTAGACCACAGCTGCGATACAAGGACATCTGCAAGAGGGATCTGAAGGCCTTAGGAGTGGACCTCAACAAGTGGGAAACCCTGGTCTCTGAGCGGCCCGCTTGGAGGCAGGCTGTGCAGCATGGCCTTTCCCGGTTTGAAGAGACACTTGGCCAACAGACTGAGGCAAAGAGGCAAAGAAGGAAGGCCCATAGCCAGGGACAGGGACAGACTGCACTTGCTCCCAGTGTGGAAGGGATTGTCACTCCCGAATTGGCCTTTTCAGCCACACTAGACGCTGTTCCAGAACCACCATTCAGAGCACAATACCATAGTCTTTCGAGACTGAAGGTTGCCAACACAACACCATAGTCTTTCGAGACTGAAGGTTGCCAACTCGTGGTGGACAAGTCGATGAAAGTGTCGACCCAATGTGTGGTGGCAGTAAAAAAGGCTAATACTATGCTTGGGATCATCAGAAAAGGTATTGAGAACAAAACAGCTAATATTATAATGCCATTGTACAAATTGATGGTAAGGCTAAACCTGGAGTATTGCGTCCAGTTCTGGTCTCAAAAAGGACATAGTGAAAATGGAAAAGGTGCAAAAGAGAGCAACCAAAATGATTACTGGGCTTGGGCACCTTCCTAATGAGGAAAGTGGAACTCCTTGCCACAGGATGTGGTGACGGCATCTGGCCTGGATGCCTTTAAGGGAGGATTGGACAAGTTTGCTGGAGGAAAAATCCATTACTGGTTACAAGCCATGATGTGTAAGTGTAACCTCCTGATTTTAGAAATGGGCTATGTCAGAATGCCAGATGCAAGGGAGGGCACCAGAATGAGGTCTCTTGTTATCTGGTGCGCTCCCTGGGGCATTTGGCGGGCCGCTGTGAGATACAGGAAACTGGACTAGATGGGCCTATGGCCTGATCCAGTGGGGCTGTTCTTATATTCTTATGAACAAAAATTTCCTTACATTGACGAGATCTCCATGACTGCCCCCCACCACCACAGAATGCAGCATGTATCTCTTTGGCAGGGCTGCATTGGTGCTGGAAAATTGGTTAGGACTGGGCTATAGCAGTTTCTTGGTATTTACTTCCCTTGTAATATGCTATACAGAAATTTTTAAAAATTGTAGAAAAGATGTAGAACAAAGTGATGATTGCATCGTGACAGATATGTTGATCTCTTGATATACTTTTTGTTATATTTCAATTAAAAAATATTTTGTTTTAAAAGGGTGAAGTGGAATGGAAACTTCACAGCTTGAACAAAGGCACTTGGCCTTTATGGTACTCTTAAGAAATTCTAATTTCTATGACAAAAGGATTGACTTCAAATAAAAATGGACACAGTTCCAGCTAAAGTAAAATGTTTTTAAATTCCATTCATTTCAGTAAGCAAATTAAGAACATGCCCAATCCTCTTCCATTTAAGTCAAAAGGGGCTTAAAAGGGCTTAATTGACTCGATCATGCCCAAGCCGTCTTTGATTAGTGTGGGACACTTTAAATGGCAAGACAGGCATTTAAAAACAAACAAAAACTAGGAACTGAAAAAGGATTAAAAATAGCAGAGATAAGGTCCCTTTTTAGTTCATATTTTTTGTTATTAAGCCTTGAGAGATTCTATCCACTCTAAATTCAGTGGTGAATTTGTTTTCCTATCTCCTGCGATAGCCTGTAAGAGTCATAGCCAGGAAGCCCAAGAATATCTGGATGAACTGAAGCTGGCTGTGGCTTGGAACAGAGTGGACATAGCAAAGAGTGAAATTTTCAATGGGGATGTTGAGTGGAAGGTAGGCTCTTTTATGTACTTGTATTATTTTTACTAATAATGCTACATCAATGATTGGTTGCAGCAGTGCAGTTATGTTGATTTCAGAAAAGAAGGGAAACTGAGAAGGAAAAACTTAATTTAGGGATACTCTTTTGAACCAACATCACTGGGTGGATGAAGCTTTTGACTGAGTTGCAAATATGGCTAGTCCAGAAGATGAAGAAACTCAAAAACTTGTGATATTCATGGGCAAGCACTGTTCCAGAAATCCTGAACCACTGACTTCCTGCTTCCATCTCCCATCACTGACTTCCAATATTATAGGCTGACTTTTAGAGCGTGTTACACGCCAAGATAAACTTTTGTGCTGTTTTAGAAAGATGGTGTACCGACAACCAAAGGGAGGTATTTTTCTACAATCATTGGAAATACAAAGGGTCAAAGGACTACATGCAAGTCAGAAGGCACACTAGCCCCATCGCTTTAATTTCCGTGGGAATTCTCTAATGTTTTTAAAGTATAGATGGACATTTGTGTATAGAGATTTAGGATTAACTCCAATTATTTCATATCTGGTATTGGATCATTTGCTGTCATTTGCTATCCCATCCTTCATGCAATACTGGCATGAAGCCTGGAGTGGGTCTATATGTTGCATTTACCTTCGGGATTGGCAACCTTGTGGTAAATTTTCCCTAGTGATATCTTCTAACAGAATCTGCTAAAATTTGTTGAGATCATCCTATAGTACATTTCCCCACTTCATCAGTTAAAGCTTTTAATGAGGGGGAAACTCACTACGTCATATTCCCTACTCACACTTTCATTACTACCTAGCTGGAGGGATTTACTATAAGGATGCTGCCTGATGTATATGCTGTACATAATGCCTAGATAACCATCTCCCAGTCACTTTGCCCCATTGATGCAAAATTGCTGCATGGTAGTCTTGGTGAACCTCCATGTTGTTTAATAGAGTCCAATGTTTGCTGAAGTAGACTGAAATGTGGCAAGAACATGGAATATTCTCTCTCTGCTTTGTTTTTGTATTTTCAATCCAATGGCCCTCCTCATGGATTTCCACATGATATGTTAGAAAAAGATGGCACAATTCCTAGCATTAATATCAGGAATTCCTACCCATGGCTACTCCCATTGAAAAAAAAATTATTTTCCATTTCTTTTCAACGCAGTCATGTGACCTAGAGGAAGTGATGATGGATGCTCTGGTGAATGATAAGCCAGAATTTGTCAACTTATTTATTGATAATGGGGCCAACATATATGACTTCTTGACATACAGCCGACTTCAGAAGCTCTACTGCACCATCTCTCCAAAATGTCTCCTCTATACACTTCTGCTTAGAAAACATGAAGAGAGCAGACTCACGTTGGCAGGGATGAGTGGTCAACAACACAAGGAAGTAATGGATACTTGCCCACTCTTCACTCTTCATGAAGTTTCCAGGGTGCTGAAGGATTTTCTACATGATGCATGCAAAGGTTTCTACCAAGACCATAAGTCTGGATTCAAGAAGAAATCTGTAAGTCTTTAAAAAACATACATTTTAAATCAGAAATGTCAAACATAAAGCTCTTAGGCATATTCAGACCCTATGAAGTTCCCAACAGGATTCATTGTACTCCAGGTAATTCCATCATTTTTCTGGCCCAAAAGTCACAAGTAGCAGGCTGGTGTGTTTGCAAGTAGAACTGCTATTGAAATGTCCCCTGCTTGCCATTGAAATCATCTCACATACTTGAGATAAGCTTGCAACAAGTCAATGTTTGTTGATCAGTGCAAGAGGAACATTAGGAAGTAGACTGACTGAGCGTCCTTTTCTAAAACCACCTTTTCTAAAACCACCTCTTGCAGCACTTTCCTACCCAGGATGATGGGGTGGATGATGAGATGATGAAGAAGTGTTTCAGAAATTCATGCTCATCAAACTGAGGGGGAATTGAAAAATTACAGATGAAACCTCTGGGTGGGGAATTTGACCCTCCCATCATTTGGATTTTACACCCCTGTTTTTAGACAAATCCAAACTTGTTTTCCGCCCCTCTCATATTATGTAGTATATTAGAATGAATGACAGGTGTAAGGAAAGTTCAAATGGGAAATACAGTATGCTACCAAAAAAAAAAAAAAAAACCCCAAAAAACCTGTCCATCGTTCCTGAAGACATTCTTGAAAATATTATTTCCAAGAAATGTCATAGCAATAAGATATCTTTTAAACTGTGGGTGGAAGCCAAAATTGGGCAGCCAGCTTGTCAACCCTAGTAGCAGCAAGATTTACTGCTTAAGTGGATTAAACCTCTCAAAATTCAATCAATCTAATGGTGGCCTGTGCCCAAAAGACTAATTCCATTGCACTCCATAATTTCCCTAGGGGTTCAGTTCAGTGTGGGAAGTGAAGAATGCACATACTCTAGGTACTGCTGCTGCCTCTTTAAGAACTTCTGTTCCTCATAGGCTGCAATCCTATTCACACTTTCTCAACTGAACACAATGCAACTTACTTCTAAGTAGAAATAAACCACAGATCCAATGCTGTAACTAAACTGCAGTAAATGGTTTATTGATTTACTGAAGAGATGACAAAGCAAATGTAATCATGGAGCAAATAGAGATGCCAAACAGAAGTTGGATTGACAAAGCAACTGATATAAAATTATAAAGTGCAATAAATGAGTATAATGATTAAACATGGGACAATTATCAATATAATGTATTTAAGGGCACAATCCAAACTGCACCTTGGGCCCTTATGCACACCCAGGAGGGTTGCAAATGTGCCATACGGCACATTTGCACCTCCCCAAGAGTCAGCTGGACCAGCGCAGGGAAGCACGCCAGCCCACGGAGGCTCAATCCAGCCTCCGTGCCGACTTATAAAGGGAGGCTAGCATTGGCTGAGCTCGGCCGACCCAAGGGTCTATAGAGGGCAGGGAAGAGGTGGGGAGGAGGCGGGAGAGAGGGTTCTTGGGCGGGGCGGGTGGGCGGAGGGCAGTCTGGGGGGGGCGGTTGGAGAGCAGGAGGCAGGGGAACCCAGCAGATATGCTGGATCCTAGCCCCTGTTCCTGAGTGGTGCGGAGCAGCTGCAAGCTGCTCCACTCTTCTCGTACTTATGCCACCTCCTGAGGTGGCACAAATCCAAGAAGACCCATTGGAGTTGCAGTGGCTTACCTGGGTGTAAGGGGAAGAGTTTCACCTTACCTCCGGCTGAGCCGCTTTGGGCCCCTATCTTGCACTGGGTGCAGCACAGGCCTCCTGGCCTGCCTGTTTCAGAGCAAGATAGGATCGCAGTGTAAATAAACTAATGCATCATACCTAAATAATACTAGTTTGCAAAAACTCACCTAAACTTTCCTGTCTTTTATTTAAAGCTAACAGCTTGCTAGATTATTTCAGGCTGAAAGAACAAACACCTGGCCCAGTGAACAATTCCCACCGAATACAGCAAAATGCACCCTGATCATCCCATACATGACTGCACTATAACAGCCCAACCTTGTCCCCCACTATGCATGCATACTATGGACCGCATGCACAGTCCATAGCATGCAGCATTGCTGATGGAGTGTGCACTGAGACCAAATGGCCTGGGAGAGGCAGTTAAAATCTTGATTACTTATCTCTCTGTAGGCTGCCTGGCTGTCAATGGGTCTCCTTGGACCTATGCCAGCTATTTAGCCAGCATATGCTAGAGGGGCCTCATATGCTAGAGGAGCCTCAGGGGGCAGGTCTATACTGGGAAAGGGGGATAGCGCATAGCCTATTTTGGACAAAGTTTTCCCTTAATGGAGTTCCTTTTGCTTTCAGTATCGTCTTTAAAATGTGTCTGCTTTTCTCAGGCTCCCTAATCCATGAAGCAAGATCATTGCATTCTCCACTGCCTGGTCTCATGATGTCCGAAGACCACCCTCTTTATGGTCCACCTGTGTTTTCCTCCCAGGCAATCTCACTTGTGCAAACTTCAGCTGTTCTTACCTGAGAGAAACTTAAACCGTTCAGTCTGAGCAGGCCTCTGGGCAAGCTTCTGCTTAAAAAAAAAAAAAAAGGCAAAAAACCCTCACCTTTAAGGCACTTACAGCCCAATCCTGAGCTTCCCAGCACATAGCACTGCTGTGGTGCCGAAAATGGCTGCTGTGGCATCCTAAAGAGCTGCTGCTGGTTCTTCAGGGGAAGGGGACTTTCGTCCCCTTCCCCTGGGTAAGGGAAGTAGCCCTGCAATGGAGCCACTCAATTCTGCAGCAGCTCTTTAGCTGGCGAAGAATCAAGGAGTCCTGTGTCGGGCCACGCGGCCTGACACGGGGCTCTGGATCTAGTGGAACTGAGCTCTGCTGATTCTGCCCCCCCCCCAGTCTCTCTCCTCACCATGCCTCCTCCCTGCTCCAGAACGCTTCCTCCCTGCCTTTCTCCGTGCCACTCGGTGGTCCAGGCAAGCTGCTGGGCAGTGGGCCACTCCCCACTTGCCTGCCCTTGGGAACACCTGCTGCTGCCCCTGCCCTGGAACACCTCCTCCCCACCCTCCCCACGCCTCCCCAGACCCCTGCATTGGCCAAGCTCTGCCGACACAATCTTACCATGCCAGGCCTGGATCCAGTTTGGGGAAGCCAGCGCAACTCCTCGTGCAGGCCAACCTGACTCTTAAGTTGACACGAATGTGCCTTATAGTACATTTGCAACACCCCTGGGTCAGCACAAGTGACTTTCACTGGCCTAACCTGGGGGTTGGGATTGCGCCCTGAGTTGTTATATTTGCCATGGAATATGGTTGTACAAATGTCATGGTTACTTATTGGATATTTTCCTGTGATGGCACAAATCTCCAGTCCATGCCTATCATGTTCTGTGTACAGTATTCTCTTTTAAGCTTTCTTGGAGACTGTATGCTCCCCTACGGTGCAACCCAAGTGCAAGGTGATTAGTTCTGAGTAAATATGCTTGGAACTATGCTGTAAATCCTTTTCTTCCATTTTTAAAGCAGTATCCTTGCTTTGGCATACTAGGCTTTGTGAAGACTTGCCTGAATTTTAATGAAAAACATCATTAATTAGTACCCGCTGAAAAGTGCACTCTTTTTGCCAATAGAATCTGATGTAACAGACAACCGGGTCATATGGTTAATTGTGGTTTCTTTGCACAATAACTCATACAGGGTGTTCTCATACCTATTAGTTTGTATCTAGGATACAGCAGCCCTTTAATTCAGTAGCAACGGTGAATAAATTATCACATAGTCCTGGAAGAAAAAGAAAAGAAAAAATGCAAGAGGCTTATTAAAGGAAGCTGGACCTGAGAGATCAGGTTTTGCTGTTGGAATTGACCTAACAGCAATTTGGCTCCTAACAGATATTAGTGCTCCATCCATGCTCCCTGGATGAGAGTCACTATGGGGAGCATAACATTTACCTGCATTAGAAATGTATTTCCCTATAAAGGAATATAACACATGCAGTTATACAGGAGTTTGCCAAATATTCCCAAATAGAAAGAGCAACTTTTATTTTAAAAGATTTACCTCCTATTTTAGATGACTGCTACATGGAACAGAGAATACTAGAGTACTCTCAGTTATCCTGATCCGGAGCTCTGTGTGTATGCTATGTCTTTTCTTGGGACATCCCAGTTTACTTCCTCACAAGGGGCAATTCTGTGTGCTCATCTGTTGAAGAATGCAGAGCTCTTCATTTATTATTTTATACAATATTTTTAAAAAACAAGTTTAACAAATTAAACAAGTCAACAAATTAAAAAATGGAATATAGAGAAAACTGTAGTAGTGATGGTAAGGAAGCTCATACTGGATTCCATGAATTAGCAGTGAAGCAGGGAGAGTGTCTGTTTTTGGAAAATGTGATCTGGCACTCCTGCAGCTGAATCTGCGCAAAGGTTGCTCTGTGCCATGGCCACCAGGGTTAATGCCTGGAGGCCTATGTAAGAAGATAGTACTCCACTAAATCTTCTCTGTTCTGTGCTGCTGGTGGTATGTCAGCAGTTGGGGGGAGCAGAATCATGGGTAGTTCAGGGTGAGAGCAGGCTGAGCTGCAGGTGATTTGGGGGGTGGGGATGAGCTTATCTGCAGTAGCCATCACATGCCATGATCCTATCCCCCTTTTCCTGTCCCCACATGCCCCAACTCTTCTCTGACTTATTTATTTATTTGTTTATACAGGTATTTATATACCGCCTTTCTTTGGTCGTCAGATTTCTCCTCAGACTTTAATCCAAGGCGGTTTACATAGGCAGGCTGTTCTAAACCCCCGTAGGGATTTTTTACAATGGAATAGTTCTAGTCTTTCATAGAACTCCTCCTTCCAGCTGGATTCCTTCCCGGTCTGGCCTCTCTCTGGCCCTTCACCTCCCATCCTCCACTTGATGGCAACTGCTCTCTGCCACCGAGGGTCAGCTCATCAGTACATCAGCATGTTGTCAGTTCTCGGGCACTTCCAGTTGTTTTGAACTGGCAGCCTTAGATCTTCAGGCATACAAGGCAGCAGCTCTACCAGCTGAGCCAGACCTCCTGCCCTTACACCAAAGAAATAGCTGGCAGAGGTCTAAAGAGACCCACTGGAGACCAGGTGGCCTATGGAGAAGTAAAAACTTTTTTACTTACCTTTCTTGGACTGTCTGGTCATCCTGTCCCATCCCCCCCCCCACACCATTGCATGCAGTGAGCACTGTGTGCAATGGACTGGCCAGAGACAGGATTGGTTCCTCAATGTATATAATAGTTTGGAGCATAATGCTTTTCTGCATATAAATAACATATAACTATTATTAAACATTAAATATATAAATAATATTATAATTTGCTTTTGTTTAGGATAAAATAAATGCAAAAAGGTTGCCGGTTCCTTTAGATATGAATCAGAAAAGTGAAAATCCTTGGCGAGATTTATTTTTATGGGCAGTACTTCAGAATCGACACAAGATGGCATACTACTTCTGGGCTATGGTAAGTGTCAAAGTGCAATGCTGGGTTTTACAAATGTATTTTCACTTTCCTGCTTTCCCTTGTGGAGCCAACCACAAATTTGTGGTGAGCGAATTTGGATTAGAAAAGGATTAAACATTATTCTTCCAGTGCAGCAGCTGCAATCCAAATAGAGACTTCCCTGATCATTGTTATTTATATCTCTATATATCTATATATAATTTTTTAAATGGGAGACTGTGGATGTCTCACATCAGGTTTGGTCTAGCTCAGGAAACACATTTTCTCTCCATTGCTGCAGCCTGAAAAGGGCAAGAGAGAAGATGCAGTTTGCTGCTTGGGGAGATGTGAAGCCTTTTAGTTCATCCCTTGTTCCCACACACTTGGGACCAGGCACAGTCCATAGAGAGTGAGAGTGAAGAATCAAAAGTCCAACTGGGAAAGAGGAACACCAAAGCTTTCATTCTTCCTGAGATCAGCCATGGGTAGAGTGCCCTTCCTTCTAACTGAGGGGGGAAGGGTCACCATATGAGAGTTAAGCAAGAAATCCTTTCCCACAATTAAGGAGCAACATGAACAAGGCATTCTGTTTCTTGACATTAAAGGGAAGCACTGCTACTTCTGGCATGTCACAGAAAGGTTCTTAACTGGGAAAGTGGGATCGGTGTGAGACTAACCATTGCACAGCTTGGGCACTTGCGTCTATCAGAGCAGCAGCTGAAGACAACTGAGAGGCGTAATTGCAGGAGAAACAAAATCCTCCAGGAGACTGTTAAAGCCAGAATGGAAGAGAATAGCAACTTCATCATTGTAATTGTTAATAAAAATAGTGCCCTGTGTCAGGGACCCTTGATCACAACAATTTAGGAATGAAAACGAAATATGAATAAGTTTTTGTTAAACTATTCCTAACCAGAGACAATTTTTAACATAAACAGCTGAGACTCCAATCATTCCCCCCTCCCCCCAAAAGAGAATACAAAATCATGCAGGGGATGGACAGAGTGGATAGAGAGACGCTCTTTTCCCTCTCACATAACACCAGAACCAGGGGCCATCCATGAATGTTGAGTGTTGGGAGAGTTAGGACAGAAGAAGAAAATATTTCTTTACCCAGTGTGTAATTAGTCTGTGGAACTCTTTGTCACAGGAAGTAGTGATGGCATCTTACCTGGATGCCTTTAAGGGGGGATTGGACAAATTTCTGGAGAAGTTCATTACGGGTTACAAGTCATAGTAGGTATGTGCAAGCTCTTGGTTTTAGAGGCAGGCTGCCTCTGATTGCCAGATGCAGGGGAGGGTAGCAGGACGCAGGTTGTGTCTGTTGTCTTGTGTGCTCCTTCAGGCATTTGGTGGATCACTGTGAGATACAGGAAGTTAGACTAGATGGGCTCTTGGCCTGATCCAGCAGGGCTCTTCTTATGTTCTTAGAATTCTCCCCAAAAGTCTAGATGGCTCTAATAAGTAGTTTTCAGCACTTATGGCTAAGCATATACAGTACTGTTCAGAAAGATGCAGACTACTGAATGTGTAGTTGGGAAACAGGAAAAAACAATGCAAACTGAGACTTAAGGGAACATTTTTTCTATGTTAGATCTTTTAGGTCCAAAGACATTGAGTGATTTTGTGTTGGGGATTTTCAGGGTCAGGAAGGTGTAGCTGCAGCCTTGGCAGCTTGCAAAATCCTCCGCGAGATGTCCCACCTGGAGACAGAAGCTGAAGTTGTCCGTCTAATGAAAGAAGCAAAATACGAGCAGCTTGCTGTGGGTAAGCAGCATATGCCTTGCCAAACGTTGAAAGTCATGCTGGCAACCTGGTGAGAGAAATCCGTCATCTGGCTTGTAGAAATGATAACTTCCAAGAGCAATGGGAACACGTCACCCACAATTTTGGAACGGGTGGAGGCTAAGCACTAAAGCCCACCATTGCCCCTGTCCCCTATGCATGGTTTACTAAAATAAAACAAAAACTGGCAGGTTCACTTACATGTTGTGGGTCACATCCAGTGTGACACAAACAGCAGGGAATTGTGGTAGTGAACAGTGAGTGAGTGAGTGAGTGAGTGAGTGAGTGTGTGTATGTGTGTGTGTGTGTGTGTGTGTGTGTGTGTGTGTGTGAGAGAGAGAGACAGAGAGACAGAGAGACAGAGAGACAGAGACAGAGACTCCTTTTTGAGTTTAACAGTACGGTCCTATGCAGGTTTATTCAGAAGTGATTTCTCTGAATTCAGGAAGACTTTACTGTCAAGGATGTGTGCACATGATTGCCACTTGAGGGATGTGGTAGCTGCCCATCTGATCTCTTCCACCTCTGGCCTAGTCCCTGCTGTTTCCGCTGTATCCTTTTAGACCCTCACAGCAGAGAAACCCCTCGCACAAGATGTGCATTATTTCCTTCTATTGTCCAGGCTGGAATGCAAATATTTTGAGAACTTCCTCCATAAAATAAATCAAGAAACAAAGAAGTGTGTGAAAGTTATTTTTGAAACGCACAGCTAGGCAGATTTCAAACTTGAAATCATCTTTGATGTTTGATCAATAGCTTGGATTAATAGTTTCTGTTTTTTTAATCAATTCAACCTGCTTCTTCCATGTGGCTTCCAGTGCTTATACATGAATGAAATATCGCTCCAAAGAAAGCAATCATTAATATATGTTTTCACACAATTTCCTCTCCTCCAAGAAGTAGGATCTCCCAAGGGTCAGTCAGGGCCCAACCTATCCAACCTTCCAGTGCCTATGCAGCCCCAAGGTAAGGGAACAAATGTTACTTTGAGAAGGCATCTGTGACTGTCCCCGCCACCACCACAGGATGCAGCTCACACCCCATTGGCACAGCTGCATCATCATATATAACCAAGGAAACATGTCAAAGAACATGTTGATTTTCCTAAGCTACCTGGGTAAACATCTTAACTTAAAACTAGTTTTAATTATGTATTATTTTGTGTCCCACACATGTGCACACATTCTATTTTCTGGAATCTTCACATCTGGAAGAATTGTTCAGCGAATGCTACCACAATAGTGAGGATCGAGCTTTTGCTTTGCTGGTGAGGAGAAACCAGTACTGGAGCAAAACCACTTGTCTCCACTTAGCTAAGGAAGCAGACACCAAGTCTTTCTTTGCACATGATGGAGTGCAGGTGAGTCAGAATCAAACTGTACTTTTGAAGGGATTGCAAATGCTCATTTCAGTTTGAGAATAAGGGGCGTAAATAGCCTTCTCTAAGTATATAGAGTCCACAATTAGGGTGGCTTATTTACATTTTCGGAACATAAGGAGGATATTAGAATTCTGGCTTCTGAAACAAGAGAGAGGTATTTATTTAATTTAAAATGTAATGAAGGGCAGCACAGAACATCAGCACACAGAGCAACTGAGAAGATAGCATAGCATATATATTCTATGGAAGTGTATGCATAAATGGTAGTCATGTCACTGTCTTAAAGCTCAGGGTTAAAACTCAACCCAGGGGATCTCAAACATGACTTAAATAAAAAACATAGTGAAATACAGTATCATATCAGTTCCTTGCAGGACTCCTTAAGACCTAACCATTCATAGTTTAAGATGTCTCTTTCCCATCATAAGTTCCATAGGAAACCATTTTAAAAATGGTGGTGGGGGGTGAAAATTTAATCATATCCTCTTTCTCATTTTCTCTCTGCATTTTACTCCTCTAAATTTCAGGCTTTTCTGACAAAAATTTGGTGGGGAGATATGTCAACATCCACTCCAATCTTGAAGCTAATCTGTGGATTTTGGTGTCCTCTCTTGATCTATACCAACTTGATATCATTCAGGTACGAACCGTTGTGTTGCTTTGCGTAAAGAGATTCAGAAAAGAAAAGGTAATGAAAAACATGGTATAGGTATTAAAAATGTTGAATCGATGGTAGCATATATGTTCCTGCCATGACCTAAAAGCCCTATAAAATTAAAAGAAAGAAGCATATATGAAATTAGGTTTGCTTCCTTATATAGAGAACATGTAAAGGAATTCAAACAGATGTCATAAAATGTAAGAAACTAAACATAGCGATAAATGCATCTTCATCAAGTTTAAACTCCTCTTCACTTTAAAATAGCAGTAGTGGGGGCCTCAATTTGGATCAGGATGTGGGGGAAAGTAAATCCTTTACTTTCCTGCCATTTTACATGTTACCCAAAGGAAATTATTATTATTATTAAAAATATTTATGTATTACCTTTCAACTAGAAGTAGTTTACAGAGAGCACAATCCAACCCCCCCCCCCAGCAGGCTCAAGGGAGGCAGATTGGGTCGGGGGGGGGACCGGCTGCAGCAGTGCAGGCTGGATAGTAATCCGTGTCCCTGGGTTGAGTAGCTTTATATGGACTGCTCAGATTTGTGCCCGCAAAATTGTGGGTACAGATTCTAGAAGCACCATAGGGCTGTCTGGTGCATGACACAGGGTAAGGGGAATAAGATCCCTTTATTCCAAGTTGCACCCCTAGCACCTACCTTGCCCTGGATTCAGCACAGACCAGACTGCCTGCCTGTTCTAGCACATGCTAGGATTGTTGTACCCAAAGTAATTTACATAGCAAAATAAATCAATTTTATTAATGGTACCCTGTCCCTAAAGGGCTTACAGTCTAAAAAAGAAAAAGAAAAAAGATGAAGTAAGGGACACAGCCAAGAGCTACAAGATTGCTCCCCCCCTGCTATATATAAGAGGACATTTAATAAAGAGGCACCACTTTCAACCATGCCTCTTTGGCCAATTAGCAGAGATTATTGGCATAAAAGCCCTTCTTTGAATGCATAGCAGGGGAAACCCAAAGTTCCCAAACATATGAAAAGAAAGCTATATGTGTATAGTTGTACATGCATAGAATCAAGTATGACCTTTAAAGGAACATGTGGTGGCCAGGAGCAGGAATGAGGCAGCACATCCAGTTCTGGATGGTCTGGTCTAGAGGGTAGAGCCTCCATTTGCCTGAAGATAACATCCACAAGGTCGTCAGTTTGAGGCCACCGGCACCGTGCGACCTTGAAGCAGCTGACAAGCTGAGCCGAATTATTCCATCTGCTCTGAGTGTGGGAGGATGGAGGCTAGAATGTGAAACCAGATCAGAGTGAAACAACTGGACTGTTGTGGTTCTTGAAAGATAGAACCTTCTTTCAATTGTAAAAATCCCTACGGCGATTTAATCAGCCTGCCTATGTAAACTGCCTTGAATAAAGTCTTGAATAAAGACCAAGAAAGGCGGTATATAAATACCTGTATTATTATTATTTATTATTTCTGCTCTTTCCCTCTACGAGTTCAAGAATATGCAAAAATAGGTTACACTAACTTAGCTTAGTTGTATGAATTTGTTAAAAATAAATCTTGGCAGACAAATCTCATTTCCTTTTTTGATAAGATTACAAGTTTAATGGGCAGTGGAAATGCTATGGATATAATTTATCTTGACATCAGTAAGGCATTTGACAAGGTTCCCCCTGACATCTTAATCAGCAAGAGGGTAAAATATAGGCTGGTACAATCGGTAGGTGGATTCACAACCGGTTGGAAGAGCATACAAAAAGGGTGCTCGTCAATGGCTTTGCGTCAACCTGAAGGAGAGTTTCAAGTGGAGTGCCCCAGGGCTGTGTCTTATGCTCAGTTCTCTTCCACATCATCAGTGATTTGGATGAAGGGATATGAGGAGGCCTCATCAAATTGTGGATGATACCAAACCTGGAGGAGTAGTGAACACAAGAGAAGACAGTAGAATCATCCAGGAAGACCCCAACAGAATGGAATACTGGGCTGAAGGGCAGCCCCATCCTAAGCTGCCTGGTGCCCGGATGAGCAGTAGTGTCAAAATGGCTACCACTGCTTCCTGTGAGTGCTGCGGTAGCTACTGGAGGTCTCTTCAGAGGAAGGGGACATTTGTGCCTTTCCGCCTAGTACGGGTGCAGGCCCTGCAATTGGTCTCCTTCACTCTGCATGGGTTATTTTGCTGGCTCCGACTGGAGGAGCTCTGTGCTGGGCTTTTTAGCCTGACTTGAAGCATAGTCTCTGGCAGAGGCATTCTCTGCCGGTCTCATCCTGTCCCAGGCCTGATCCTCCCTTCCCTCCAGCCCATTCCGCTCACTCCCTGCCTCCCCCAGCCTCAGAAAGCCTTACCGCTGGCCTGTGCTGCAGGAGCGCTGGCCAACTGTCCCCGCTGTACTGGGGTTCAGAGCCAACTGGTACTGGCATTCCCTACTCCTAGGGTGCCATAAACATGCTTTATGACACATTTGCAACATCCAGCACCAGCGGTACACTTGTACCACCGGCACTGAAGAGCTCAGGATTGGGCTCTGAATAAGATGAAGTTCAAAGAGACAATTGAAGGTTCTGCACTTAGGCAAAAATAACCAAAGACGCAAGTATATAATGGGAGATACCTGGCTTGGCAGCACAACATGTGAGATGGATCTTGAAGTTGCAGTGGATCACAAGATGAACATGAGTCAGCAGTGTGATGCAACTGCAAAGGAAACTAATGCAATTTAAGCCTGCTTGTAGCTTTCAAGTTGTGAGAGGTAGTGGTACCACTTTACACCGCATTGATCAGACCTCACCTGGAGTACTTTATCAAATTCTAGGCACCTCACTTTAGGAAAGATGCATCCAAACTGGAGTTTGGTTCAGAGAAGTGTGAACGAGGATGATCAGAGGAGTGGAGAAAAAGCCCTACAAGGAAAAGTTGAGGGAACTTGGTATATTTAGCCTGGAGAAGAAAGACTGAGAGGGGATATGATAGTGCTCTTCAAATACCTGAAGGGCTGTCATGTGGAAAAAGGGACAAATTTGCTGTCAACTGCCTCTGAGAGTAGAACCACATCCAGTGGTTACAAACGGCAAGACAGGAGATTCCAATTGGATATCAGGAAGAAATTCTTGATGGTAAGAGCAGTTTGGCAGTGGAACAGATTACCAAGGGAGATGGTGGATTGCCCCTCAACAGTGAAAATCTCATCTCACCTCAGTAGTGAAAAACTGCTTTTCCAATATCTTTCAGCAAATCTGTTTCTTTACAGTGAGGAAACACAATCCATGAACAAGTCAGAATCATTTAAAGAGCTTGACAGCCTGGATACAGAAAAGTCATTGCTTTTTCCCATGGAAGTGGATAGGTAAGATCACAAGTTAATGTAATTTGGAAGCATTCAAACAAAGCAAGAAAAAAGGTGTTTCTTGACATTAGCATCTGGCTGGGAGAAACTCAGATTCAAAGGGCAGCTTGAGTAATTGTTTATTCATAATGGTACCCAGATCAATGCTGCCAGTACTATAAAAATTGAGTATAGAATGTTAATAGGAACAGTGACTTTTTCAGAGTGGCTTACTTCATTTGGAATGGAACCCAGTGCTCTTTAGGCTTTAGTTAGGAAGCAAGAAGAAGCCCTAAAGAAGCCCTCTCCACAAGACAATGCAAAGGCAGAGCCAGAGTTACACAAGTTCAGTCATCAAGAGTTCCTCCACAACATCATTCTGTTTGAACAGTCAGGGTTTGAAGAAAACTTGGGATGTAATCATACAAATATTTACTGGCATGAAATTTCATTTAGATCAGTGAGATTTAGGGCACAGTCCTATGCATGTCTATTCAGTAATAAGTCCCATTGTGTTTAATGGGGCTCACTCCCAGGAAAGTGTGTTTCGGATTGCAGCCTAAACCACTGGGCTAACTGCCTGTACTAGCCCAGCGTTGGCTGGTGCTGGGCTAGTGCCAGGCTAGAACCTGGCAGGCACACAGCCTCTGCCACTCGGCAGTCTCATGGACCGCCAAGCTGTGGAAAGTGGGGACGGGGGGAGAGGCAGAGGTGTGACAGGGAGGGAGGAGTCTGGTGGAGAGTGAAGAGAGGGTGGGGAGTGTCATATACAAAGGGGGGTTTGGGGGCTTAGGGTTCTTAGTTTTCGAACCTTAAAACCCTCAAGGCCCCTTGCCCAGTAGTACTACCACCACCCTGTTTGTGCCAGTGCCTCAGTCCAGGTCCTCTAGGCTTAATTCTATCCCTTGCAGGCACCGAGCTCTTTCTCCAATTAAAGCCTCAGTCCTCAAGTTACTAGACCTCAACAAGCACTTGGTAGGTTGCGGAACGGCTAGGCAGGATTCTGAACCTTTGTCCCCAACAGACAGTGAAACAACTTAGTAAAAGATATTTTAGTTTATTAAGTACATAAGGTTACACACTCTACAATAAGGCAGCAAATGCTAGAGACATAAACATCTAGGAAGCATATCAGCAATAAAATAATAAAGCTAGCTGGCTATCTCAATACCTATCTCTCACCTGGGTCAGTTACTCTTGTAGATCTCTTAGCTCCAGGGCTACTTATGGGGCCAGGTGCCCATGATGGACAATGGAGCTCACACGCGTGCAGGGTGTTTCACCCAAAACTCTCTCCAAGAAGGAACCCCTCACACCCCCTGGGCACTCATTATTATACTTCCTATGCTAATAGTACTGAGGTGACTTCATACTTATTAGACTGTCCAATCAGAACCCTTGAGGAACAGAACCTTCTCGAAGTTGGCCTGGTTGCTAACCCCTCATAGTTCTTACCCCTCCCAACTGGAGATCCACAGCTGCACTCAATCACCCTTGATAAGGCGCCTCTCTGTCTGCGAAGGTGCTAAACATTCCAATTGGTTGTAATTCTTGTTATCTGTCCTTCCTGGCCAGCAAAGGAGACAACAAATCCTTTTGTTTATTTACTCACATTCCTGCAGCTGGGAACTGCTAGTAACTTCTCAGTTACACTGTCTTAGTTTGGTTCAGGCTTCACATGCCAACCTAGGCCTAACATGTAGTTATTCATGACAGGGAGGAGGTGTGATGGTGAGGCAGGAGGTGTGCTGGGGGTGTGGAAGCGGAGAGGCAGAGAGGCAGGACCAGTGGGGCTCCGCTCCACCAGATCCAAAGCGTTCATGCAGGGCTCGCCGCCTAACATGAACGCTCTTCCCTGAAACGAGTAGCCCCATTGCGGGGCTTCCGTTTTCGGCGTTGCTGCAGCTGCGCGCCCCGGGCAGCTCAGGATTGGTCTGTCAGTGAGCAGAATGTGGTAAAGCCACTTTTCATGGACATGTGAAATCTGACTTGTTTAGATCTTGTTACCAAGTGGTTAAAGGATTCCCAATTCACTTCCATGTTCAGAATGACACAGATAGAATCCATAGATACTTTCATTGTCTTATGTTGGAACCTAAATCCCATTGAGCCATTATGATGCCATGGATCATTTTTGATAGGTGATTCACACGAACTCATCCTTCAACAGACTGCGTCTGTATGATTAGCAATCGGGGAAACAATGGTTGATGTGTTCAGACTATGACTGGAATCGGTTGGAGTTTGAGAATTAATTTCAGTGAAGCCAGAATATTTTCCTAAAAGTTGTACTGAATATTCTTCCTGCTTTGATTAGACAACAGATAAAACAAAGAGTTACTATACTGTCTTTGTTGAGATTATGAAGCTGTACATGTGAAAATAAATTACAAATCTGAATAGCTAAGTTTAGGTAACAATTTATGCTAAAGAATTTGGAAAAAGAGAATTTTCTGTACATTCTTTGATAGGAAACTTGTCTCTGTTTGAAGATACTGTCCTAGTGACTAGTCCAGGGGTGCCCAAACTTTTTGGCAGGAGGGCCACATTATATCTCCAATACCCTTGTATTGGGGGCTGGGAAAAAAGAATAAATTTACATTTAAAATTAGAATAAATTTACATAAATTTACATAATTGACTGTATTAGAGATGGAACATATTCAAATGAATGAAGGCCTCACGATAGCTCAAGGCCTTGCGCAAAGCAGGGCTGGCCTTTCCTTTGCTGCTACTGCTTCACAGACATGTAACAGCAAACAGCGGAGGGAGCCCTTGGCCCGCAGCTTGTGTGAGAGGGCAAACAGTTGGCTGTTGCGTTGGGCCAGTTCAGGCTCCAGCAAGTCTTTGGAGGGCCAGAGGCTCATTGGAGACTGGAGATTCCCCGCGGGCTGGATTGGGGGTCCCCAAGGGCTGCAAATGGCTGGGGATTGGGCAACCTGGACTAGTCAATCCATGCAGCTCACAATCAAACTATAACATCGCTTTACGACCTGCTGTTGAGACAAATGCTAATGATTCAGTGATTCATTCTCATTAGTAATGAAATTTGTTTTTGCTTTTGTTTTGCATTTTTTTTTGGGGGGGCAGAGGAGATGACAAATTGGAAACACAGATTGATTCTGAAAATGTAGCATGTGCAACATTTGTGTGTACACAATGGAAAAAATTCTGGACTGCTCCTGTCACAGTATTTATGGGAAATGTCATCATGTACTTTGCCTTCCTCTTCCTGTTTGCCTACGTCATCTTGGTGAATTTTAAACCACCCCCACCTGAAGGTCCGTCCATCCTTGAGATCATACTTTACTTTTGGGTTTTCACACTGGTCTTGGAAGAAATCCGACAGGTCAGTAACTTAATGGTATAAACAAGCATTTTATAATGAACAAATAAGTATCTTCAGCTATTAAAAAATTTAAGGGCTAGAGCAGGGTTTCTCAAACTGTGGGTCCACTTGGTGGTTCACAAAGCTGAAACTGACAAGCTGATAACAGAGAAGGAAAATGCATGTAGCCCTATGGAAAGTAAAACTGAGCCACACTGTTTGTTTACTCTTGAGTAAACAACCTTGCCTTGTGCATTCCGAAGGGCATGGTGAGAGGAATCCAGTGCCACCAGAATGGTCCCAATCCAATAAACCCGCCTCCCCCCAACACACCTGAGAAGAAAGTCCTTCCCTCCAAACTGATGAACGTATTGAGCCCTATGGAAAGCAAAACTAATCTACGTAGGGTGCAATCCTAACCAACTTTCCAGCGCTGACTTAGCCACAATGCAGCCCCAAGTTAAGGTTACAAACATGCCCTTACCTTGAGGAGGCCCCCTTGATTGCCTCCCCAGTGCAAGATGCAGTGCACACCACATTGGCACAGCTATGTCAGTGCTGGAAATTTGGTTAGGATTGCGCCCATATTGGCATTTACTCATGAGCAAGCAAATGTTCCTTGGCTCATATTGAAAGTCAGGTGAAGGGGAATGCAAGGCCATCAGAATGGTTCTGATTTGATGAATGTGGAGCTCAACGAATGCTCCAGAACAGGGGTGCTCACACTTTTTTGGCTCGAGAGCTACTTTGAAACCCAGCAAGGCCCGGAGATCTACCAGAGTTTTTTTTACAATGTTCGCGCCATCATAACATATAACATTTATGTGTACAATGTATGTTGGTGTACCTTGAGCCCCACTGAGTATAACAGGACTTACTCCTGAGTAGACATGCCTAGGATTAGGCTGTGAGGCTGCAATCCTAGCCACACTTACCTGGGAGTAAGCCCCATTGAATACAATGGGCCTTACTCCCGGCGTTTCCTCCCAGAGGCACCTGAAGGGGGGGCGTCGGCACTCTGCGATCTACTCATTTTGCCTCGTGATCTACTGGTAGATCGCGATCCACCTATTGAGCATACCTGCTCCAGAAGGTAGCGCCCCATCCACCACGAAAAGGGTAAAAAGGGAAGCTTCAGCTGGTAAGGTGAAACTTTTTTTTTTCAGTCTTAATTGTTGCCATTTTAAAAAGTGGGTTCTGGTGGTTTTGAACCATTTCTTTATTGGAAAATAAAGTGATGTCCTTTGCATTGTTTGCGTCTTTTCCTTATTGCTTGTTGGTATCTTTTCCAGGCTCCTCCCTCCCCCTCCTGTGGAGCCTCATTTTCTCTCCTCATTGCTCTGGGTTTTTAATTGTATTTGGAGGGAAGCTTTGAATCTCAATTTCTAGCCCCCCCCTCCAAAAAAAAAAAAAAATGTTGGATTTAAAACTGATTTTGTCCCAAATCACACTGAACTTGTTTAAACAGAAGAATTGAACTGGGCACTGAATAGGGCTGAAAATCTGCCTTTGGGGGGGGGGAGGGGTATTACTGACACAATGCTCCTAGTCCATTCTTGTTAACCTGCAACATTAAGTTAATGATAGGCTATGTCAATGCTTAACACAACCACAACTGTCATTTACTTACAGAGTTTCTTTACTGATGAAGATATGAATTTAATGAAAAAATTCAAATTGTACGTAGAAGATAACTGGAACAAGTGTGATATGGTTGCCATCTTCTTGTTCATAATTGGCGTCACCTGCAGGTTTGCAAATTCAAGAGTTTGTTTGTGTATTTCTTTTATGTGATGCCATAGCTAACAAGGGATACAATTTCACAGAAAAATTTCTTGAAAAGATGATGAAATAACCCGGGATATGAGACCCGCACTGTAACTGTGAATGTGAAAAAGGTCAACATTTCAGAATTATGCATGGCTTCGAAAAACAGTCAATAGGGGAAAATAGTTTCCCCTAGTAGTTTTGTAGTTTGTTGTTGACATAATGAAAGCACTGTAGAGCCCCTGAAGATATTAACATTTAGTCAATGAAAACCATAGAAGAGAATAGAGTTTGTATAGAGTTTGGGGGGATGGGGACCAAACAAGTGGTGAATGATAAGATTAGTGTTATTCTGGAAATGGTTACTATGAGACACTCACTCATTGAAAAAGAATGTTTTCCTTGGTACTTATTCCAATTCCTGCTCACTGTATCCTCATGGATATTTAGTCCTCATGGAGTGGTGTCAAATTCCCTTGACTAGTTTGTCTCAGAGCCCAGTCCTACGCATGTTTCCTCAGAGCAAGGGTGTCCAAAGTTTTTGGCAGGAGGGCCACATCAGCTCTCTGACACTGTGTCGGGGGCCAGGGAAAAAAAGAATTAATTTACATTTAAAATTTGAATAAATTTACATAAGTTTACATAAATGAATATATTAAAGACAAACCTATATGAATGAATGAAGGTCTTGCAATAGCTCAAGGCCTATAAAAGGCCTTGCACAAAGCAAGGCTGGCCTTTCCTTTGCTGTCGCTACTGCATCACAGACATGAAACAGCAAGAAGTGGAGGGATCACTCACCCCACAGCTCATGTGAGAGGTCAAACAGTCGTCCTCACGCTGCAAGCAGTTGCGTTGAGCCAGTGCGGGCTCCAGCAAATCTCTGGAGGGCCGGAGTCTCATTGGAGACTGGGGACTTCCTGAGGGCTGCATTGAGAGGCCTCGAGGGCCTCATGTGGCCCAAGGGCCGGGGTTTGGGCACCCCGGCCTCAGAGGTAAATTCCATTTTAGTCAATAGGGCTTACTCCCAAGTGAGTGTGGATAGGATAGCAGCCTTAATGATTTCCATGGTGCTTAGGTTAGGCATGACTAACCTTCTTAGGATACAACCCTTTTTAGTATTTACCATATACTATCCTACAAATAAAATGATTACAATTGATCTGAAAGGAGTCAAATCACATTTTCTTATTGTTTTCTTGCCACAGAATGTTTAATTCAGCCTTCCAGGATGGCCGTACAATACTAGCTATTGATTTTATGGTGTTTACTCTCAGACTGATTCATATTTTTGCCATTCATAAGCAGCTGGGCCCAAAGATTATTATTGTGGAGAGAATGGTAAGTACAAAATTTCGTAGCAAGATGTGAAAACAAATTATTACAGACGTTTGAAGACTTTAGAGAAGCTTCTGCTGTTTCTCCTATACAGAAATGAAGAACCTGCTAAATTTTTTACATGGCACAAAGCAAATAGTTGGGCACTTAAGCCGCATATATTTGATCCTAAGGGCTCAATAGTTACAGCACAAACAGTGCTTGGTGTCTCTGTAGCTAAAAATGATTGCAGGGAAGGCACATCACAAGTACTTGTACCTAACGAAAGGGCTGCATATTTTCTTGTACTTTGCCATTCCAAAACTGGACAAATAAACTCCATTTAAGGATAAACTGCTCATCAGCTTTTCTGTCCTCCTACCCTCTAACCCAGTGATTTTCAACCTTTTTCATCTCACAGCACACTGACAAGGTACTAAAACTGTCAAGGCACACCATTGATTTTTTGACAATTGACAAGGCACACCATGCTGTTGGTGGGGCTCACATTCCCCAATAGCCCTACTAATAAACAATCCTCCCCCAAACTACTGCAGCACACCTGAAGACCATTCACGGCACACCAGTGTGCCACAGCACAGTGGTTGAAAATGGCTGCTCTAACCAAATTAGAGGTCCTGCCACATATAGATACACTTCTTGCATGAGTTGGCTTATTTGTGGGTAGAGCTAACTTGTCAACAATTGATAACCTGGACAGCTGGTGTGATAACTCTACACACAAATGGCTTGACTTTCATGGTAAGGGTTTATGCATGACAGGATTTGTGTGGGACAAGATGTGTTGTCATGTGGAAAGCTCTGCTACTCAGAATTCATAGGATTGGGAGATTAGAGCAACATGAATAGTGGCAGTAAAAGGAGGTTCATTTGCAAACACTGCATGGGGTTGAACTCAGTATATAGCATATGTGAATTACAAGGTATCCAGCCCTTCTGTGTGTGGGATCTAAATTCCTAAAAGGTGACTGATGTGTGTTGGTTACTTGTGGTTACACAATGGTAAATGAAAGGCGTTCTGCATATTCTCAGAGGAATAATCTTCTTCTTTATTACCGTTTCACTTGTTCTATGGTTTGCAAACAGATTTCAGGCACAAGCCTTGATCAGTTAAACTCCTTTTCTAAACCTCGAAATGTTTTGACCTCATGTTGAAAGGCTACAGAATCATGAAGGCTTTGTAACCGTCTAGGCTTGGTTTAGTTCGTCTTCAAAGCACACTCCTTCTGCAACCCCTTTCTTGGATCTCTTTTCGCATCCGTGGCCAGTTAAACCCCCACCCCTTCTCACTGCTACTTCTATGAAGCAGCTCTGTTTGGTCCTTTCGCCATTGTCCTGTCCATCTTACTAGCAACCCCCAAGCAAAGTATTGTTTTGGCATTGTTCTACGCAGTATCTAGCACAGTCATGAAAGTGACCTAATAGCATGGATTGGATTAAAAAAGAGTCTTCACTCATGATGGAGCTGGCATGGGACCAGTTCTGTGCTACTTCCTACCATCTGGTGACCATTTCAATCCAGCTTTATGGCATGCATGTAGCACAAAACTGTCCTGCTAGCAGGCCTGGGTCCTAGTTGACTGTGGAAGTGGCTTTTGACAAGTACATGCAAAGAGACCATTCTCAGGCACAAATCCTCTTATTAAATTCAGCTTTTCTACTCTCTGTATCAGTTTCAGTCAACAGCTTTTTGTTGTTGGTGTTTTACAGATGAAGGATGTTTTCTTCTTTCTCTTTTTCTTGAGTGTGTGGCTTATTGCCTATGGTGTAACTACACAAGCTTTGCTCCATCCTTCTGACAGTCGGGCTGAATGGATCTTTAGAAGGGTTCTCTATCGTCCCTATCTTCAGATCTTTGGACAGATTCCACTGGATGAAATAGATTGTAAGTTTAATTATATACCCTTTAGTGCAGGGGTCTCCAAACTTTTTGACCAGAGGGCCGCATCAAATATCTGGCATGGTGTTGAGGGCCGGGAAAAAAATTTAAATGTAAAATTTAAATAAATAAATTAGAGATGAAACTTAGATGCGTGAATAAATGAATGAATGGGCTCATTCAATCAACCTCTCTGGCCCTCAGAACACCCTCCAGATACAACCAGAGCACAACTTTGGTCATGTACAGTTGAGTGGGCCAGAGGCTTTCAGGGGACAAGAGGCTGACTGCGGGCTGGATAGTGGCTTGTCGTGGGCCGCATCTGGCCCCTGGGCCGGGGTTTGGAGGCCCCTGCTTTAGTGTACTCATCTTGTGCCTGAACTTTAATTAAATACCATTTAGTGCAGCGTTTCTCAAACTGTGGGTCGGGAATGGATGATGGCCGGATCCCAAAGGATCTCCTCTATGGAGAACTTGTGCAAGGAAAGCGCCCTACAGGTAGACCACAGCTGCGATACAAGGACATCTGCAAGAGGGATCTGAAGGCCTTAGGAGTGGACCTCAACAAGTGGGAAACCCTGGCCTCTGAGCAGCCTGCTTGGAGGCAGGCTGTGCAGCATGGCCTTTCCCAGTTTGAAGAGACACTTGGCCAACAGACTGAGGCAAAGAGGCAAAGAAGGAAGGCCCATAGCCAGGGAGACAGACCAGGGACAGACTGCACTTGCTCCCTGTGTGGAAGGGATTGTCACTCCCGAATTGGCCTTTTCAGCCACACTAGACGCTGTGCCAGAACCACCATTCAGAGCACGATACCATAGTCTTTCGAGACTGAAGGTTGCCAACAACAAACAAAAAGGGTCGGGACCCACTAGGTGGATCGCAGGCCAATTTCAGGTGGGGCCCCATTCATTTCGATATTTTATTTTTAATATATTAGACTTGATGCTACCATAGCATGTGACTGCATTTGGGGAAATGTTGCAGACCTGTACTTTTAACAGACTACTATGTATATGCTTTTAACAATGATAGTAAATAGGACTTACTCCTGGGTAAGTGTGGGTAGGATTGCAGCCTAGGATTGTTAAAAATGTTCCTGCTTGATGATGTCACTTCCGGTCATGACATCACTTCTGGTAGGTCCTGACAGATTCTCATTCTGAAAAGTGGGTCCCGGTGCTAAATGTGTGAGAACCACTGCTTTAGTGCCTGAAATGACAAGAGAAAGCAATGGGCAGCCCAATACTAACCTCCCCTGATGCTAATGAAGAAGCACCAACAGTGCACACAGCATTCTGTGGGGGAGTTTTGAATCCCAGAGTCCTCCTTGAGGTCAAGGAACATTTGTTCCCTTTTCCCAGGACAAGCCTGTGCTACCCCAATGGGTCCACTCTGATCTGTGCCAGCTATTTCTCTGGAAGAAGTCCAACTGGACCTGGGGTGGGTGATCAAGGTTGGGAAAGGGGATAGGATATCAGAGGAGCTGCTGCCACCAATATTGCCCCCTTCCTGGCCTTGACCCTCTGGCGCACGTAGTAGCTTCAGGAATGCAATTTAGCTTGAGATCTGGCCCAAGACCTCCTGATGCCAGAGACAGCATGCCAATTGCTGCCCCTCTTACCCAATAATGTACCAACCCCCTGCTTTTCCCACACTTCAGTATTCTAGCTCAGCACTCCCCTCCCTTCCACATTTCCTCTTCTTCTCTGTTCCCCTCTCCCTTTTCTAATTCTGAGAGTGGAAGGAGAATTAGGAACAGTGGAGGCAAGTTAGCAAACAGAGATTGGTGCCCCCCTCCAATCTGCTGGCTAAGGCAAGTGCTTCAGCTGGCCTCATGGATGGGCTGGCCCTGATTGTAGCACAGGGTGAAATGATTAATCCACTCTCCAGCACTGTGGTCCTGACCTGTATCAGGTCTCCTGTGGCTGTTACTTTAAAAAAAAAAAAGGGACAAGATGACATGTTTTGCATCATGTCTGGTTTGGCCTGCTTCATGTTTGAGATCTGTCTCTTGGCAAGTCCATATAGAGCTTTTGAAGTCTTAGCATAGTTTCAGCCAATTGCTTTGTTTTCACTTCACTACAGCATCTCGCATGAATCTGGAAAATTGCACAACCAATCCACTGGAGAACCTGCTGGAGAATGTAGCGTTGTGCCCCAATGTCTATGCCAATTGGCTTGTCATACTTCTCTTGGTCATTTTCCTACTGGTTACCAATGTGCTGCTTATGAATCTTCTGATTGCCATGTTCAGGCAAGTAATACTTTGGCTATTATAAAAGGAGAAAAGAAACATATAATGGGTCTTCTATGTAGCAATGGCACATAAACTATTACAATATAGGTATTGGTGGTTATCTTCAAATTACATGTGAAATGCAGAAAAAATTCAAGAACACCTAAGCCCCATTGAAATATATGAGTGTGACAGTCCAGTCCTATCCAAGGTCTGTGCCTGTGGAACGCTCATTCTGCCAGTGTAGGCTGCTGCAAATGAGCTGTAAAGCACTTTGCAGCAGTGCAGGGAGCCAGCATGCCACTGGGAAGCCCAGGGCCTTACTGTGCATACCGTCAGAGGCCTGCCAGAGAAAATAAGCCTGGCATGGGGTGGAGAGAGGGCAGGGAGGGGTTGAACAGGGCAGGGATAGAGAATGATGAGGAGATGGTGCAGGGGTGGTCAGATTGGGCCTGGGAGGAGGGTGGGATTAACGGTGGCTGTTAATCCTAACCCTTTTCCTGGGCCTGATCGGCCTGCATGGATCAACTCAGCAATTGTCTGGACTTCTCTCTTGGTCAGGTTAGCCTTTACCAATCATAGTTATCATCTTAGGTGCTTCAAACATCCAACATGGGTCAGGGGAGAGAGGGATGTATAAAAGCACAGGTCGTCCCAGCAAGTCAGTCCATTCAAGTGAGTGGATTGCTCAGGTCAGCCAATTGTTGCAACAGCACTTGCTTGACTTGGAAGCATTGATGCCAGGTGGAGTCACTGAATAGCTTGATCTTCTGGGAAACGTTAAGCTTGTAGGATTCTGCCTCTTAACCGCCCCCTACCTGGTAGTGTATTGTTACCTGGGACATGGAGCATGCACAGCTTAAATTGCAGTGCTCTCTTACTGTAATTTTTAAAAAATTGTGCTTAATGTATTTGAAAACTGAATTTTATTAGAGAATATTTGTGCTCGCTTTTCCCCCCTTTTAAGTTACACTTTTCAGGTTGTTCAGGGAAATGCAGACATCTTCTGGAAATTTCAGCGTTACAACTTGATTGTTGAATATCACGGGCGGCCTGCATTTGCCCCTCCCTTTATCATTATTGATCATGTTAAACTGTTTCTGAGAAGAATCTTTAAGAAGACAGAGCATAAGAAGGAGCACCTGGGTAAGCAAAGAGGAAATGGCAGGGGGCTGACTGGAACTTGTGAACACTTGAGGGCTTGTTCACATGTGTGTGTATATCTGTAGCCCTGTTCAGGCATTCAGGTAGACAGGGTGTGGGAAAACCTCCCAGGTAGAGGGAGAGTGGGGGGGGGGGGGAAGAAAATATTTCTTTACCCAACATGTAATTAGTCTGTGGAACTCCTTGCTGCAGGATGTGGTGTCCTAGATGCCTTTTAAAGGGGATTGAACTGATATCTGGAGGAAAAACCCATCACAGGTCACAAGCCATGGTGGATATGTACAGCTGAGATTAGCTAGTACAATGTCTCCCATCTCACCCACCTAATTAATGGTTAGTGCTATTATGTCTCACATTGCTGAACATATGAAGGGGAGTATGCATTTGTGAGTACTAACATGGGCACATCCGAGTTGCTCAGTGTTCTCCAGATCATGGCCTCAAACCAAAAACTATATTGATGAATAATACTAATGATGATTACTCATTGCAAGTCAAACTTGATAAACTGAATTCTGATCTTCATTTAAGCCACTCCCCTCATTTAATCATAGTGTACCTTTTTTGCTTCTTTTTGTATAGAGAAAGATCTTCCAGAAGCTCTAGATCAACAAATCATAACATGGGAGATGTTGCAAAAAGAAAACTACCTGGCTAATCTGGAAACAAAGAAAAAAGAGAGCAATGAAGAGAGGTTAAAGAAAATGTCAGAGAAGTAATTATCAGTTGTTCAAGATTTCCAAACCTGCATTTTGGTGCTAATAGAAAGACAACAGTAGATAAGCAGGTCTCTTCTCTAGGCCAGGGGTCTCCAAACCCTGGCCCAGGGGCCGGATGCGGCCCACAGCAAGCCTCTGGTCCCCTGAAAGCCTCTGGCCCACTCAACTGAACATAACCAGAACTGTGCTCTGATTGTGTCTGGAGGGTGTTCTGAGGGTCAGAGGGGTTGAATGAATGAGCCCATTCATTCATTTATTCACTCATCTAAGTTCCATCTCTAATTTATTTATTTTAATTTTATATTGAAATTTTTTTTCCGGCCCTCCACACCACGCCAGATATTTGACACGGCCCTCTGGCAAAAAAGTTTGGAGACCCCCTGCTCTAGGCTAAAAGAATAAGGGCGCAATCCTAACCAACTTTCCAGCAGCAAGGTAAGGGCAGTGCTGCTCCAAGGTCAGGGAACAAACATTCTCTTACCTTGAGGAGGCCTTTGTGACTGCCCCCCCCCCAACTGCAAGACGTAAAGATGCAGCACATGCCCCATTGGCACAACTATTTCAGAGCTGGAAAGTTTGTTAGGATTGGGGCCTAAATCTGTCAACTTTATATATGACACAATTTTCTGAAAGACACATTTTGTAAGAGAACTGTAGCATTAATACAAACTATTCATTGTATATATCGCATGGCCCTTATGTTGACACAAATAGGATAGACTCCTAATGGCTACTCCATGGTCCCTGCAGGACTGTCCAATTTGGGTTTGCATGGAAGCATTAATTTGCATCTCCTTGTGGGGCTGACATGTGACTAACACAATTTGCACTATTACAGCTGTCAACAGTGAGGAATTGGGGTCACAGGGAACAAAACTTCTGTAAACCTCATCTTGAAGCATTCATGGATGAAGTTGTTTAGAGCCAAAGGTTCTTTGTTCATTATACTCTACTTTTGTCATTTTTTTCTGAAACAGAGTGAACAATATTTCAAAATATTTTAGTGGTCTGAAAGAACAAGAAAAACAACTTAGATCCTTGGAATCGCAAGTAAGGATTCTGTTCCTCATTCTTCAGAAATGCGTAGGATATGCTTATAGGAAATGTTAGCATAGATTAAACTGGATTTTTTTCCAAGGTCTGCTTTAAAATATCTTTTGTGGCCAGGACTGTATGCCTTACCTTATCCATCTTGGGCAATACAGAAGTGAAGCCTTAGGGCCCAATCCTATCCAACTTTCCAGCATCGGTGCAGTGGCAATGCAACCCCTAGGTAAGGGAACAAATGTTCCCATACCTTGAGGAGGCCTCTGTGACTGCCTCTCCCCCACAGGACGCAGTGCACGTCCCATCGGCACGGCTGCACTGGCACTGGAAAATGGAATAGGATTGGGCGCTTAACAACCTAATATATGCCCTGGGATCTCCTCACATCTTGATTCACATGAACTATCTTCATCTTTGAACTATCCTCAAAAGGGTGTAAATGACAGTTTATGACTACCTCTTTATCCAGTGGGGATACAATTTCTTGGCCTTGACAGATAATGGAAGGATCAGACTGTCTGATATTTGGCCATGTCCTACAAACAACAGTTCTCCATTCTTCTTTCACTTGTGGGTTACTCTTCTGGGAATTCTGGTACTGTCTTATTTTCTGACTTGAGTCTAAACTTTGCTTAGGATTTTCTTTTCACTTCTGCTGAAATATAATCATAGATACATCAAATAGCCTCCAAAATCTCTTAAATTTATGCAAATTTTTGTTGTCTGAGCTACTGTGACATGGCTGCTTAATGACTGGAAGAAGTGTTTCAGCACTGTCAAGACTGCTAAAGAGATACACGATGAAAACATCATTATGAAACCTCACTGTTGCTTAGTAGTTGGGGCTTTTCAAAAACAAAACATACAACATCTGCAGACAAACCCTTAGGATGGGGTGTACTATGTGGTACACCATTGAAGTGCCACAGAACCAGTACATTCTGCTTGTGTTCCAAGCAAAGGTGTCTTCATAGCTCCCTATGCTTGCAATTCCAGTATGTTATTTTGATGGAAAATGGATTGATGTTGAAACAATTTGTGTAATTCGTTTGTAGATCAGCTACTGTACAGTTACCCTTTCTTCAGTGGCAGATAACTTAACCAAAAACAGCTTCCTTTGCAACAGACCAGCTCTGAGCTACACAGGTAAGTAAAAATGGTAGGTAGCTGTGTTGGTCTACATAAGAAAAAATCTCAAAGCAACTATCTGGTACTACCTTTATTAGGAAAAACCAAAAAGACACCAGGCATACTAGTCTCCAGGCCGGAACACAGTGGGAATTGACTCACTTCTGATTTGTTCCCTGGTGGTTTTTCCAATTGGAAATGCACTGAAAAATGCAGGGTGTGGAGTTGTTGACCTGTAGGAAATCTCAGTCAGTTCTGCCTGTCAGTCATCTCGTGAAGGTATTCAGAACTACTTTGGAACACACCCATGAAATACTATGAATGTGAATTCACTATCAGAAGGTTACTTGAATTAGCTGGAAAATATTGAAATGGTTTAGTGGGAGATAACGAAAATTGGACAGTCAACTGCATGACTAAGAAAGCTTGGATGAAAACATTCATGTGGAATAGCGATCAGACTCCATAAAAATCATGTGAAAGCAGAAAAACTGTAAAAGGCTATAACATACAAGAAGCCTAGGATATTATATACAAGACATGAAGTGACCAATTCACAACAGCAGTGATGGGTGACAGTATCATTTGTGCCAAGTTAAATTAACATCTGTAATGGAAAACATGCTTCAAGATAAGTCAAAGGTGTAAAAATTAGTTTAGCATAGGTAGAAAGGTAGTATCACCAATAACTAGTATTATGAATGGGCCACTTTTGAGGTTTGCATCAATGTCGCAAAACTAGTGTACCTTTTGCATTTCAGTTTTTCTTTCTGTTTTCCATTTTGTCTTCCCAATATCCATAAGGGTCAGAGAACTGAGGATAACATTTCATGCTTCTGACCAAGTGGGTTCTAATCCATAAAAGCTTGTGCTACAATAAATCTGTTAGGCCTTCATTGTACCATAGAACTAATTAATTTTATAGCTACAGCCTAATACAACAAACCCCTGACGTGGAGCAGAGATAGAATCTCATAATTTATTGAATGAATAATCGTATAGTAAATAAGCACAATTAAGAGACCTCAATGCTTCCCTGTCCGCTTTTAAAACCCAAAATAACTGATAAATGGAATAAGGAAACATCTCTACAAATGATTGCATAAACTGAGGATCTTATCCAGGGACTCCTGTGCCAGCTCATTTAACCAATGCTTTTTTTTTTTTTTTAAACTTCAATAGGTCTTATGAATACAGGCACTCATCAAATCCCTGCACCTGAAAGGAGTGAAGATGGAGAGTTTATCTATTCCCGTGATGATGACATGATGTACATTGATAACTAACTTTCACTCTTGCAGATCAAACATTTTGCTCAACTGTGGAGCATCTTTTTGACCTTCTTGACAAGGTCTTCCATTTCCTGATAGATGTCTTCCTTTAATTGCAGGGTGCTGGTCTATCTCTTACAGCAGTCATATCATGCTTACCTGCTGTTAGTATTGCATCTGATGTATGAGTCTTAAAAGTGTCTACACTATTTCCACGGCTTCCAACAATGCCACCTATTTCTTAACTGCTGCTGCTTCAGGGGTAAATACTTCAGCAGGGCAATTTTCAGAATAAAAACCGCATTTAGGAAATAAATGACCCCATTCGCCCAGTGACCCAGTTTTGACTAGGATTGCACCTCCCAGTAGCTAGCTAAGGAAAAAAAGAGGTGCTACCAGTTGAAATTACATGCTCATGTTCTTGCATAGTTTGGCCAGAACCTTTGCAAGTAAATCATGCAAGTAATTCTTGTATGATGTGACACTTCTGCAAATTCACTCATGGTGCCAGAGCATTCTGAACTTTATCAGCAATGGCAACCCAAATCTAGGCAAAATATACAGTACAATACTTTCTTCATGTACATTCCCTGGTTTTTATCTTTCCCAGAAATGGTTCATGTTTCCCCCATATTCAGATTTCCCCCCAAGTCTTATTACTACATATTTTATTCTTTGTTTCAAATTTGGATCCACCTTATATTTGCCAACACCCATCATCTGCGCAATGTTTGTCATACACATAGATCACTTATAGAACTTCCATTCCATTTTTATCACTGACACTCCATTTTTTCATTCTGAAGGAATTAATTCAGTCCCAGAAGAAAATTGTGTACATATTAAAGTTATGTTTGCCTCATTTATGTGCAAACTTAAAATTCTTGGATTAAGCTTGGGACCTGATTTTTAATAAAGATGTAACTTCAATGAGTTAAAAAAATGTGGGAGGGAGATTTGCTGTTCTCTTCATTCTACAAATGAACTCCACCAGCGGCTCTCAAGCTTTTTGGTCTCTGGAGCCCTTTATACTCCTAAACCGTCTCAGGGAACACTACTAGCACATACATAGAGTCTCAGGGCACCCCAGAGTGCTGGCACATGTATGGAGTGGTGCAGTGCCAAGCAGATAGCAACCACTTATGGTGTGCTCGTGGAGCCTTTGGGCTCCTAGGAGCACACTGTGAGAGACACTGATCTACACTGTACTGGGACTGTGAATAGGGCATGGGTATCAAGTTCTAAGGGGCAGCTTAACTGTAGCAAGCAAATTGGATTTCAATACTTGCTAACAGATAGTAACTTTATGCTCAGCAATGCTTGTGTTTGTTCAAACTAGCTGGAAACATCATTATAATAGCATGTAGTATGCAAATAAACTGGTATGTTACATCAAAGGTTTCTTTATATATATTTTTGATAAATATACTACTCTGCTAGTGAACTACCAGGGCTTGATCAAATCTTCCTATTTTCTTTCATACAACAACTAACTTCTTGTTGCGTATAACTGTGGCTTTAGGCTTCGTCAAATCACAAACATCAATCTTAAGCAAAATAATCCACTGGATCATAAAATCTGTTTCTAACCACCTCTGCCTTGTTCTCTGTAAACCTGGGATTGTGGTAGCAGATAGAAACTACCAGTTTCCTCCCCTGTTCAGCTGGTGGCCCAGTAAAGGGCAAGCTGGAAGGGATGTGTGCATGCTGACCATTAGGCACTACTTGCCCTACTCAGCCTGCTCTTTTGGGTCCCTTTTCCCTGATAGTCTTATCAAAAGCAAAATTACATTCCCATAAACAGCAAGAGGCTTTTTGTGAAAGAACTTCAAGCCACTGGAGCAGATACAGCTCAGAGACAATCTCTAAAGCAAGCCACTGGTACACTCCTGTTACCTGGCTAGAGCTCAGATGTGAGCCAATATACAGCTGATATCTAAAATATCATATGACTAATTGCATAAGGTCAAAGCAAGGCTATCAATCAATAATTTGAGAACCATTTTCATCCTTATTGGACATTTAGAGTTTCTGTATATTTGGACTCCAAACAGGCAGTGAGGAAGCAGCCTGGTCAAGATACAGGGGCTGGATGGGTAAAGAAAAAGTTGGTCACTCACACCACTCCAATGACAGTTCAACTAAACAGCTTCCCCTACAATTACTGAAGTGTAGAAAAAAATATCTTCAGCTACTGCAACAAGCACAAGAAGAGAGGGAAATAAACCTGTCACATGTTGATAGTCTAGTTACCAGTAATAGACACAAGATTTGGAAACATAGACCAAGCAGCAATTCAGAGTTTTATTGACACCAAAAATATGAAAAGGATCTTATGGTAGTTCTTTAAAAAGCCCATTTTAAGCCCCTTAATATCCAAACAAATCCAGTTAGGCCAATATGAAATCACAAAACCTTCGGGAACAGCATTTAGATATGCAGATGAAAATACCATTGTTACAAAGGAAGTCAGGGAGACCATCCAGGGCCAAAACCCTTCTCTATCTTTTCCAGGCCTGGATTTGTAGACAGTATGTGTTTAAGCTTAAAAGTCATCCCATACTATTTCTCCTATATCTAACCTTCCAAGGGCTCAATCCTAACCAACTTTCCAGCACTGACATAGTTGTGCCAATGTGGCATGTGCTGCATGCTGAGAGGGGAGACAGTCAAGGAGGCCTCCTCAAGGTAAGGGCATGTTTGTTACCTTACCTTGGGGCTGTGTTGTGGCTAGGTCAGTGCAGGAAAGTTGGTTAGGATTGCGCCCTTAGTCATGGTTTTTTTTGCTGCATGTATCAATGGCCATGTGCAGGCTCACACACACATGCACTTGCATTATGAACAAAGTCACATTATGACTGTCTCAATCAATTTTTCAAGCTGTTACAGCATCTTTGCCTTTACAAAACAGACATGTTGTTTACTGTGCTTTTATTTTCATTGGCGCTGTTTGAAGGTATCAATCAAAGCTTTGTTTCTCTTGATTTCAATCAAGCACATGAACACTGATACATTTTGGACCTTGTCCATGTGACATTCATTAGTGATAGGATACATACTGAAAGTTTGTGCATGAATAGTGGAGACAAAGTCGCTTAACAATAACCCCTAGAACAGAAAATCTACATTGGAAATACTATCACTAGGCTTGTATTCTGCAACTGAAAAAATGTAATGAAAATAGACCTTCCTACATGCACCAGAATTTATGATGCTGAATATTTATAGGTATTTCTATTCCACTTAAACCTAGCACTACTTCTAGTTTAGATTTTGTAACACAGAAGGATGTCTTGGCGAGGAGAAGGGTAACATGATGGCTATTTTAAGACACAGCTCCATGAACATTAAACAAAACAAGCAATTTGCCCAACTCATGCAAAACTGGCAAACAATGGAGAAAATATTTTGTGGAAACTCCTGTGGGAAAATAAGCCCCATTTTCTCAAAACTTTTAGGATTCTTCTTCTTCTTCCTCATGACTGCTTTTGGGACGGAAATGTTTCCTGTTCCTTTTCTTGCTACCATGGAACCCTACGGTCACCACCACTGTATCTTCATGTGCCTCAGCAGAATCTGCATCAGATTCTCTTTGAACACCGAGCTCCTCCAAGTTCAGTTTCTTCCAATTCTCCACTTTCTTCATGCCTCTATCTAAGTGATCTAGTCCAAACTCCTCCTCCTCGTTGTCAGTGTTAGGCCTTTTTTGTGGTTTCCCTTTGACCGCCTGACTTACATCAATAACCTTGGCCTCTTCATCTTCCTTCACAGCTGTGTGCTTCCTTTCCGACCTATCTAATCCAGGCTTTGTGGGTTTGGTAAAGACAATCCTTCCAACACCAGAGCTGGAGGGATCCTGGTTAAAAGATGGGGTGTAGCTATCAGGACCAGTAGAACTTTGTTCCATTCTACTCTTCTTCAAGCCTTCCAGAAACTCCATGGCAACTGACCTGTTGGTCTTATCACTCGACTCCGAAACATCCTCCAGGCTATACTTGGTCCAACGTTCTGGATGTGCCACATAGTCAGGCACCGCTGGAGAGCTCTTACAAGATGATGGTGGTCTACTTGGTCTTCCAAGGCTTTCTGCAGGCATCTTGCTTGAGAGGTTAGGTGGTGGCAGAGGGCGCTTAAACCTTCCATCCATAACATTGTCTTCAGCCATTGACGGCATGGCTTGTTTAGCTGCTCCTTCCAGACAGTCAAAAATGCTCTGGCTGCGCTGGGAGAAGCTTGAGCTCATGCCTTTCAGATGAAAGGGCTGGACAGGTGATTTACACTTGCTGGACAAAGTGTCACCACTTTCAACTGATCCACAACTCATCTCATCTGAGGGATGGGGTTCCTCCGGAGATATTGTATCAACTTCAGCCTCACCTATGAACCCAAAGTCTTCTGAATCAGAATCACTCAGGGAAATTGTGTCAGAGGGAAGGACACCCTCATAATCTGTGGCCCCATCAGCCACTATACCCACAAAGGGTTCACCTGCACCTTCATCTCCCATCTTTGAACGGTTCGTTGGTTATGCTTAGGCCCCGCTGTGGCAAATTAAGTCTTCCAGCAGTCCAAGGAGTTTAGATCCTACAACAAAAAGGAACGATTAAAAAGTGAAAAGGACTTGACTTAAGAAACCTTCAATCACAACAAAAAGCTTCAAAATGAATAACTCCAAGACAGCAAAAAGGAGAGAGAAAGATTAGCGTGGAAGGCCCAAGTCAGCTATCTTCTCAACATAGGGTGCAATCCTAACCCCTTATGTCAGTGCTTTCCAGCCAATGGGACATGTGCCGCATCCTGCAGTTGGGTGTCACTCACGGAGGCCTCCTCAAAGTAAGGGAATGTTTGTTCCCTTACCTTGGAGCTCCATTGCCCTGATGTCAGTGCTAGAAAGCACTGACAAAAGGGGCTAGGATTGTGCCCATAGTAGTTCTGGTTTTGCTTTTTTTCCTCACAAACAGCTCTAGTACTGCAATGTGGTGTCAACTCTTACAGCTAAGCACTGCCCACAATAGGATTTCATGCCCCTCTTTGTGATGTAACTGTCTCTAAAACTATACTCCTTATACACTACAACAGCATTTCTGTTTTTTACAGCATGCCACACAATAGGAATCTGTTTCTTAAATGTCTGGTTTAAATAAAGCCAGCAACACAATCACACAATGCAGTAGTAATATACTTACAGTGTAATATTATACATGGATGCTCAGAAGTAACCCCACTTTCAAAGAGACTGACTCCCAGGTAAAAGTATAGGATTCCAGTCCAATTAAATTAAATTCTTTTTAACTAATGAACAGGTTTGCACTCTGGGACTAAATATAAGGCGAGGCTCCTACTTACAAGGAAGTAATAGCCCAATCTGATGTTTCCCTAGCGCCCAGGGCTGCAGCAGTGCCAAAATGGCAACCACTGTATCCTATGGGGCAGGGAACAGTGCCAGGTTTCCTCAGGGTGAAGGAATAAATGTTACCCCAATGTAAGACCCAGGTAGCCCCAATAGGTCTCCTTGGATCGGTCCTGCTATTGAGCTGGCTTCAGAACCGAGGAGACCCATGTTGTGTTTCCCGGCCTGGGAGGGGGTTCAGGATATGGTGGCAGAGGCTGCCACTGTCCCCGCCCCCTCCCAGGCCCACTCCACTTAAAAAGTGTCTTTTTTCCACAATTATGATGCAGTTTTTTTGTTTGTTTTTAAAATAAGGTCTGCACTGATGTAGTGGCATCATTTCTCTTTATGGCTGTGCCCAACTCCAGAATGTAGCATGATTGAAAAAAAATTCTCAGAATAGTTTACAAAAATGACAAGGAAATTGGGTTCACAAAGCATACTGAACTTCTATAGTAGGTTTCTGTCTATCAAACACTAAGCTGGCTGGGAAAGCTTCATCCATAATACACACTCTCTCACGCATCAAAGGGCCATTTTACATGAGTTTTTTTTCTTGCATCCATTTGGATACCTACCTCAGTGACCCTAAAATAGATTTTTAGATCATAACTAATTCGCTAATAGGCAATAATTGTACTGGACAGTAGCTGAAGTAGGTCCCTACTGTATGGTGACGGTAAATAGGCACAGAAAAATCTACTAGCCACTCACCATCTGAAGTATCCCATCCTCTGGGTCAGTTAAAGCCACCAAGGTTCTCAGATGTTGTACCCTGGCAGTAAGAGGTTGGACATGTCATCAGCACAAAGAAATAGTGCATAATAGCAATTGTCTAGCATGTCAACAGTACATGTCATTTTGGCAGGCATGGCCTCTAGCTCCTAGCCACTGATAAGATAGCTGCAAAGTATTTTTAAACTGGACAGCAGCTCTGCAAATATCTTGCAGGGAATGAAGCATGCCCATGTATGCTTACCACATTTCACTATGTAATGCACAGGGATTTGAACGCTATCATTCAAACAGTCACCATCAAAACTGGTGTCTAAACAGAGCTACTAATAAGAAACCTATTTAATTTCCTAATGTTAGGAGAAACATTTGAGAGGCATGGGGAGAAAAGAAACTAATGCAAGTTAGATTTGGTTAATAGCTTTGTTTCTTAGGCATTACAGTACAGTGAATAAATGGAAAAAATCAAAAGGCTGGAACAACAAATCTATATTGTATGGGTCCCATTGTTTCAAGTGAGGCTTTAGATGCTCCCTAAAGGGCAGTAAACTGAAAGATGAAAAATAATTTCCAGAAAGAAAACACTCACAGGTTTTTTGCATGGATCTGATTATAATATAATTCAGACTGGAAGGCTTCTCTCTGAGCGGAAAGGTCCCCATCAGAATCTTCCATACTAGTCTTGGTCCCTGTCTCAACTGTGGGAAAGCCAAAGAGTACATTATGTTTTCTCCAGCTCACAAAGTCCTTATTCTTAGATCTGAGTGCAAGTTGTCTCATGGATTCCAAAAATGTGACGGTGCATTTCTCATCAAGCTAGATCAGTGGTTCCCAAACTTTTTAGCACCAGGACCCACTTTTGGGACCCACCTAGCTTTATGAGACTCTAGTTCAAGGTCAAGTCTCGAGTTTTATCCTTTTTGCTACGGGGGGGGGGGGGAATGTGCCTTCTGGAATGTTTGTTGAGCTCCATGTACATAGGATCAAGACCATTCTGGTAGCCTTGCATTCCCCTTCGCCTGGTCTGATAGGAGCCAAGGCACAATTGCTCACTTGTGAGGAACCATGCACAAGTAGCTCAGTTTCACTTTCCATAGGACTCCATGCATTTTCCTTGGCAGCCATCAGCTTTTCCGTTTCATGGCCCACCATTTAGGAAACATTTTTTTTTATTTTTGTAGCTTGTCCAAAGCATATAACTCATGGGAGGGGGAAAGAGAGGAATCCACTTGCTCTGCCTTGGGACAGGGCAGGCTGTAAAATCAGGGGGGAGCACAACTTCATGTATGTGGGTGTTTTAATCTGTGGTGCTTCAAGCGGAGGATGATGACCAGGGCGGGAGTTAAGAAGGCAAGAAATTCTTCTTCCTCTCTCCTGCAACCAGAAAGGGGGTGAACATTCACACCACAAGCTCGACAGGGCAGTAGTTTCAGAAGAGAAAGCCCTTCACAGAACACACAGTGGGGAATGATCTGCCTCAAGGTTTGGGGAACGGCCACTCAAGTCGGATTATTTCAAAGCAGGTTACGTGGTTCTTAGGCTTGACAGCTCAATGGAACCTCCAGAGTCAGGAGCAGTCTACCTCTAAAAATCTGCAGGGGGGCACACACACTACGGTCCCAAGTCCTGTAATGGGCTCCCCAGAGGCACTGGCTGGCCACTGTGGGCAACATAATAGGCCCAGAAAGGCTTGTCCCCCTCCCCCCCCCCCGGGTGGCCAGATACAGTGGAGAGCAGAGTGCCTGTGCCTTTAACCACTGCATGGAAGAGGGAATGCTGGCAGGTGCAGCTTCTTAAATCCCTCCCTGCTGAGCTGCACCTGCCAACATTCCCTCTTCCATGCAGTGGTTAAAGGCACAGGCGCCCTGCTCTCCACCGTATCTGTTCACCCTGCCGCCGCCCCCAGGCACCAGCCCGTCTCCTAGGCAACAAGCACGCGACCTTTCAACGTTCGGCCTTACCTCCGCCTGCAGCAAGAACCTCCGCGACGTCCCTCGCTCGCAGCACGAGCAAAAGCTCACATCAGCGCCCGGCTGCTTCTGCGACCCTTTCTGCGCAATCCTTCCCAGTGCACCTTGGGACATGAAGTTTCCCCTTCTCTTCGAAGCACCGTCGACACCAACGGTCACCTCGGGTCTGTGAGGACTACATATCCCAGAAGGCATTTTACGCCGTAAGGAAACTCCCAAGAGCCTCTTCCCTCCGTTCCTTTTCCCGATGCATCATGGGAGCTGTAGTTTTTTGGTGGCTGATAAAGGTATTGTGCATAAAGTGTCCATCAGCCACTGAGTTAGGAAGACACCTGTCCCTGGTGGTATAAAATCTCTAGGGATCTCTGTAGTGGCTCTCAACGTTGTAGATCTCAACAAATCTCCAGCAAGGAGAACCTTTTGCATAAGTTGGTCTTTTTTTCCTTTTCTTAAAGGAGTTGGTGGTGGATTCACTTTGCAGCCTGAGATATGTTTGGTTTTGGCTGGAAAATCTTTGGCTGGAAACCAAACTCAAGCACATACATGATGATTTGTGGTGTTAGAGCATATTAGCAAAATGACATAAACAGGGATGTGCGGTGGGTGGGAAGGCAGGTGAGGCAGAGCCTCCCCACCAGAGTCCTTCGAAAAGTCCTGCCACCACTGCGTAAGGTGAGACAGAGCCTCTCCACCAAACTCCTTGAAGAATGCCAGGGACATGCAGTGGGTGGGGAAGCAGGCGATACAGACCGTCCCCACTGGAGTCCTTCAAAAAGCACCACCACTGTGTAACGCACCCAAAACCAATGTGCAAAGTGCATGTGCAGCAGTGCTTTTTGGATGACTCCAGTGGGGAGGCTCTGCCTCACCTGCCTCCCCACCCACCACATGTCCCTGGACATAAATTGGTTACTCTATAAGGTGTGACAGGTAGGGTTGCTTATCAGTCCAGTCACTACAGAGATCATTGGAGAACTTGTAATACTAAGAGGAGGAGTCGCCAGGATCCAGCATTAATCTCCAGCATCACAAAGTAGAATGTATCAGTGAACAAGGCTGGAGGTTGCCACCAAATACAGTGTTTCTCAAACTGTGGGTCGGGACCCAGGGCCTATGACAGGAATTTTATCAGGGGGTACAAAGCTTCTTCTGGGCCTCTTCCCAAAGGGGGGAGAGGGGCAATGGGAGCGGGCAGATGGGGGGGGGAATATGGCAGAGGGAGAGTGCTGACAGCCACAATAATCTTTGGAGCCCAGGTCTACTAGACTCCTTGATGTAGAGCCCAGGTCTACCCAACCATGTGGCATTGGCAGCTAGATAAAGTAATATTGAAAACCAAACACACTCCTAAGTCTCTCTAAAATCTTTGAAATATAGAAAATCCATTGCAGAAAATTAGCATCATTGTATTTAGACTCACACTAGAATGGACCAAAATGAACTTCTGCAGCAACTGTAGCCCCACAGCTGGGTCCCTGAGCTTCTATACACTCCTTTGTGGTTATGGGATCCACAAGCTAAAGAGCTACGGTGGCAGGCCAGTTTCCTTCCAAATTTGACACTGTGTTAAGGAGGGTCATGGATGCATTCCTGGTCCTGGTGTGCATAACACTGCATGCACATGGTTGTGTCCTGGCATCATGCACAGGCAGCGAGTTCAGGTTAGATAGGAAAATGTCAGATCCCAGGAACTTTCTGGGCCCCCTCCTTTGGCTCCTGGGCCCCCTTTCTGACCCTGGGCCCGGGTACAAATTACCCCCTTTACCCCCGTCTCCTAGGCCCTGTCGGGACCTAGGAGGGACAGAATCCAGAATGAAGGGATAGAATCCAGCAAAGTAGAGATTGAAGGTGGGTCCGACTCCACCGTAGAATCTCTGTGGGTTAAATTACCAGGCTTGTGCAGCGATGTAATACTGGGGGTGTGCTATCGTCCTCCAGACCAGAAATCTGATGGGGACCTTGAAATGAGGAAACAGATCAGGGAGGTGACAAGGAAGGACAGGGTTGTAATCATGGGGGACTTCAATTATCCTCATATTGACTGGGTCAATTTGTGTTCTGGTCACGATAAGGAAACCGGATTTCTTGACGTGCTAAATGACTGTGGCTTAGATCAGCTAGTCAAGGAGCCCACCAGAGGACAGGTGACTCTGGATTTAATATTGTGCGGTACGCAGGACCTGGTTAGAGATGTAAACGTTACTGAGCCATTGGGGAACAGTGATCATGCTGCGATCCGTTTTGACATGCACGTTGGGGGAAGAATACCAGGCAAATCTCTAACAAAAACCCTTGACTTCCGACGGGCGGACTTCCCTCAAATGAGGAGGCTGGTTAGAAGGAGGTTGAAAGGGAGGGTAAAAAGAGTCCAGTCTCTCCAGAGTGCATGGAGGCTGCTTAAAACAACAGTAATAGAGGCCCAGCAGAGGTGTATACCACAAAGAAAGAAGGGTTCCACTAAATCCAGGAGAGTGCCCGCATGGCTAACCAGCCAAGTTAGAGAGGCTGTGAAGGGCAAGGAAGCTTCCTTCCGTAAATGGAAGTCTTGCCCTAATGAAGAGAATAAAAGGAACATAAACTGTGGCAAAAGAAATGTAAGAAGGTGATAGGGGAGGCCAAGCGAGACTATGAGGAACGCATGGCCAGCAACATTAAGGGGAATAATAAAAGCTTCTTCAAATATGTTAGAAGCAGGAAACCCGCCAGAGAAGCGGTTGGCCCTCTGGATGGTGAGGGAGGGAAAGGGGAGATAAAAGGAGACTTAGAGATGGCAGAGAAATTAAATGAGTTCTTTGCATCTGTCTTCACGGCAGAAGACCTCGGGCAGATACCGCTGCCCGAACGGCCCCTCCTAACCGAGGAGTTAAGTCAGATAGAGGTTAAAAGAGAAGATGTTTCAGACCTCATTGATAAATTAAAGATCAATAAGTCACCGGGCCCTGATGGCATACACCCAAGGGTTATTAAGGAATTGAAGAATGAAGTTGCAGATCTCTTGACTAAGGTATGCAACTTGTCCCTCAAAACAGCCACAGTACCAGAAGATTGGAGGATAGCAAATGTCACGCCTATTTTTAAAAAGGGAAAGAGGGGGGACCCGGGAAACTATAGGCCGGTCAGCCTAACATCTATACCGGGTAAGATGGTGGAATGCCTCATCAAAGATAGGATCTCAAAACACATAGACGAACAGGCCTTGCTGAGGGAGAGTCAGCATGGCTTCTGTAAGGGTAAGTCTTGCCTCACGAACCTTATAGAATTCTTTGAAAAGGTTAACAGGCATGTGGATGCGGGAGAACCCGTGGACATTATATATCTGGACTTTCAGAAGGCATTTGACACGGTCCCTCACCAAAGGCTACTGAAAAAACTCCACAGTCAGGGAATTAGAGGACAGGTCCTCTCGTGGATTGAGAACTGGTTGGAGGCCAGGAAGCAGAGAGTGGGTGTCAATGGGCAATTTTCACAATGGAGAGAGGTGAAAAGCGGTGTGCCCCAAGGATCTGTCCTGGGACCGGTGCTTTTCAACCTCTTCATAAATGACCTGGAGACAGGGTTGAGCAGTGAAGTGGCTAAGTTTGCAGACGACACCAAACTTTTCCGAGTGGTAAAGACCAGAAGTGATTGTGAGGAGCTCCAGAAGGATCTCTCCAGACTGGCAGAATGGGCAGCAAAATGGCAGATGCGCTTCAATGTCAGTAAGTGTAAAGTCATGCACATTGGGGCAAAAAATCAAAACTTTAGATATAGGCTGATGGGTTCTGAGCTGTCTGTGACAGATCAGGAGAGAGATCTTGGGGTGGTGGTGGACAGGTTGATGAAAGTGTCGACCCAATGTGCGGCGGCAGTGAAGAAGGCCAATTCTATGCTTGGGATCATTAGGAAGGGTATTGAGAACAAAACGGCTAGTATTATAATGCCGTTGTACAAATCTATGGTAAGGCCACACCTGGAGTATTGTGTCCAGTTCTGGTCGCCGCATCTCAAAAAAGACATAGTGGAAATGGAAAAGGTACAAAAGAGAGCGACTAAGCTGATTACGGGGCTGGGGCACCTTCCTTATGAGGAAAGGCTACGGCGTTTGGGCCTCTTCAGCCTAGAAAAGAGACGCTTGAGGGGGGACATGATTGAGACATACAAAATTATGCAGGGGATGGACAGAGTGGATAGGGAGATGCTCTTTACACTCTCACATAATACCAGAACCAGGGGACATCCACTCAAATTGAGTGTTGGGCGGGTTAGGACAGACAAAAGAAAATATTTCTTTACTCAGCGCGTGGTCAGTCTGTGGAACTCCTTGCCACAGGATGTGGTGCTGGCGTCTAGCCTAGACGCCTTTAAAAGGGGATTGGACGAGTTTCTGGAGGAAAAATCCATTATGGGGTACAAGCCATGATGTGTATGCGCAACCTCCTGATTTTAGGAATGGGTTAAGTCAGAATGCCAGATGTAGGGGAGAGCACCAGGACGAGGTCTCTTGTTGTCTGGTGTGCTCCCTGGGGCATTTGGTGGGCCGCTGTGAGATACAGGAAGCTGGACTAGATGGGCCTATGGCCTGATCCAGTGGGGCTGTTCTTATGTTCTTATGTTCTTATGACCTACAAGGTGGGTCCCCATTCATTTCAATATTTTAAATATACTAGACTTGATGCTACCATTGTATGTGACTGCATTTGGGGAAATGATACAGATATGTACTTTGAACAGGCTACTACGTATATGCTGTTAACAATGATAACAATGTATATGCTGTTAACAAAGGCCCAGAAGGAGTAAGACCCATTTAAAAATGGGTCTTACTCCTGGGAAAGTGTGGGTAGGATTGCAGCCTAGGATTGTTAAAAATTTTCCTGCTTGATGATCCTGCTTCACTTCTAGTCATGACATCACTTCCGGGGGTCCTGACAGATTGTCATTCTAAAAAGTAGGTCACAGTGCCAAAAGTTTGAGAACCACTGCTCCATGGAACAGTGGCATTTTCAGTAGGCACCTGAGCGTAGGTAAGACTAGGGCTTGGCAGACAACCTCCAGGAGACAGTTCCACAGCTGGGGGGCTGCCCCTGAAAAATCACTGTCCCCAGTACCTGCCACGTGTACTTCAAGTGCCTATAGGTCAGAAAGTAGGGCTTATGAAGCAGATTTTAACCCTCTAATAGGTACATATTGGTGAAGGCACTAACCTGTTTCCATTTAGAGTTTTATAAGTCAACACCAGCACTTCAGATTTTGCCCAGAAACACATTGGCAGCCACTGCAGCTGGCATAGTACTTGTGTTGCCCATGGCACCTTTGTTGACAATCCTGCCACTTCCTTTTGGACCTACTGAAGTTTTAAGACTGTTGTCAAAAGCAGCCGTATGTAGAGCACATTGCAGAAATCTAACTTAGATTTGATTAGCACATGTGTAACTGACTGTGACTAGATCAACATCTTCCTGATAGTAGTTGGATAGTTGGTTTAGTGTACCAGCTAAACCATGTAAAAAACATTCCTGGCATCTGATAAGCCTGCCTGTCCATGGTCAGCACTGGATGTAGGTGTACCCCAACCTATATAACTGTCACTTCAGATGGAGTGCAACCCTGTTTAATATAGGTAGCTCACCTCCAGTTGTATTGGTGAAGTTACCCTGGTAAGATCTTCATCTTGTCTGGATGAGGATTGAGTTTGCTCATCCTCATCCAGACCAGAACTCATTCCAGACATTGATTCAAGACTTCAGTTGCTCCACTGAAATGTTCAGCTGGAAACAAGAGGTAAAGTTGGGTATCACTGACATATTGATGACACCTCAGTCCAGACCTCTGGATGACCTGTCCCAAAGACTTTACATAGATGTTAAAGAGCATAGGAAACAATACTGCAAATGCATCTGTCAATATTCAGTATTACTTACATGAATGCCAGTGAGAAGTGAAGGAAATCTAATGTGAAGTTGGGAAGGAGGGGCAAGTGCACTAGGAATAAAAGAGGTTTCAATGGGGATAGAATTCAGAATCATTGCTGTTTAATAAAACAGCAAGTGGAACTAACAGGCTGGGATGATAGTGGGAATATATATGTGCAAAAGTGAGGTGGCAATAGTGGTGAACTTTCCATTGGGGTAAGAGTCACAGCATAATCTGAGGAGGGACAACAATAGCATTCTATCCATTCCTGCTATGTCTCCGTTGAAAACAAGCTTTTTCCCACCAAACCACCAAATGTTAGCTGTCATAATAATAAAACATCTCCAAGCTACTAACAAAGTAATGATTGACATTAGTTGAACATGACAGGGAATTATGATCTGATGCCAGCCTTCAGATTTTAAGAAAGGTTGGTTGCTTTCTAGAGGGTTGCTGCTGTGTACGTTTTTAAAGAGCAGAAATAAAATCAGCTGTCTATCTGTACCAATTTTTTTTTTGACATTTTTAGCAATAGTGTGGCCCAAAGGAAACCAACAAGGCTTCATGAGGTTGCACATCTCCAAAGTTATGTTATAATTGTAGTCCTGAAGACTTGAAGGCACCTTTGTAGTCTCCATATCCCTTAATAGGACCATCTGGAGTATGAACTACTGGTCTTTCATTTACATTGTGAGTTTTTTAACCTACTAGGGTATTTGGTTCTTGAGGATTGCTAATTATAGTAATTTAGGTTAAGTGAATTGTTTTTCAAATGTTTGGCAGTAATAAGTGGTAACAGAGAATGAAATAATCTTTGTCCTGGCTTCACAGAGGAGGTTTTAAAATAAGAAGTACTGTAGTTTTTGGGTTTTTTTTCCATTGTAAGAGTCAATGAACACTCTTGTACAAAATTCCTAAAGCCAAGCATTTCATAGAAATTCATGGAGCAGCAGTGTGGAGAGAGAATGAATGCTTCCATGGATAAGAGACTTCAACTGAATCTTCTCCTGTAATTGTTGCTGCCTACAGCTGCAGCCCTATACAGCAGGGTTTCACAAACTGTAGGTCGGGACCCACTAGGTGGGTCCCCATCCATTTCAATATTTCATTTTTAATATATTAGACTTGATGCTACTCTGATATGTGACTGTATTGGAGAAAATGTTACAGATTTGTATTTTTAACAGACTACTCTGTATAAATGTATACTCCTTATAAATTACAGACTACTCTGTAATAAATGAAACTTACTCTTGGGTAAAATTGTAGCCTAGGATTGTTAAAAAATGTCACTTCTGGTCATTACATCACTTCTGGTGGGTCCCAACAGATTTTCATTCTAAAAAGTGGATCCTCCCTGCTGCCATTCATGCCCTCCAAATTCAAGTTTTCCCTCAATTATTATATGGAGCAGCTGTTTGGATTGAAGCAGCTAATCAGGAGATAGATAAGGCAGCCGCTAAATTTTTGAGAAGAATTCTTGGAGTTCCAAACTTAATGAGATTGTCCACCATGATTTTGGAATTGGGTATACATCTTCCCACAACTATAGCTTGGACTTCCACTTTTAAGTTTTGGCTTAGACTCCATCTTAATATTCACCTGAATTCTATTCTCCTAGATCTATTAAAAGACCCTTTCTCATCTAATTGGTTTAAATTTATTGATGCTAAATTATCTTCTTTAGCTCTTTCTCCTGAACTTTTAGCTGATATGAACCTTCAAAAAGCGCATCATCTCATTAAACTTAAACTTTGGGAGCAGGAACACGCAATATTGATTGATTGATTGATTGATTGATTGATTGATTGATTGAGTCTCAATATTGTATGTCTCAATATTGATTGATTGAGACAATATTGATTGATTGAGACATACAAAATTATGCAGGGGATGGACAGAGTGGATAGGGAGATGCTCTTTACACTCTCACATAATACCAGAACCAGGGGACATCCACTAAAATTGAGTGTTGGGCGGGTTAGGACAGACAAAAGAAAATATTTCTTTACTCAGTGCGTGGTCGGTCTGTGGAACTCCTTGCCACAGGATGTGGTGCTGGCGTCTAGCCTAGACGCCTTTAAAAGGGGATTGGACGAGTTTCTGGAGGAAAAATCCATTATGGGGTACAAGCCATGATGTGTATGCGCAACCTCCTGATTTTAGGAATGGGTTAAGTCAGAATGCCAGATGTAGGGGAGAGCACCAGGATGAGGTCTCTTGTTATCTGGTGTGCTCCCTGGGGCATTTGGTGGGCCGCTGTGAGATACAGGAAGCTGGACTAGATGGGCCTATGGCCTGATCCAGTGGGGCTGTTCTTATGTTCTTATGTAATACTACTGTCTAACTTAAATCCGATCTGCTCACCCCTCTTTTTTGGTTTGTCCCCCTCCCTTGGTCGTCCTGCGAATTACTTTGTCCAACTTACTAACCCTAGTAAAAGTCGGGCTTTTATGTTGGTGAGACTGAATATATTTCCATCCGCAATACACCAAGGGAGATTTTCTAAAACCCCACGTCCAAACAGATTATGTTTATTTTGTTCAGTTGAACCAGATACCTTGGATCACATCCTCCTTTGGTGCACTGCTCATTATAATCTTAGGTCTCACTTACTTGACCCTTTTCTTTCCTCCCTTCCTGTTTCCCTTGTTGATCCTTTCCCAATTCTCCTCAGCGATTTTTCCCCTCCCATTACCAACCTGGTGGCGGAATTTCTAGCAGCAGTCTCTAAGGCTAGAATCAGAAGCTAACATCCTTTTGTAAAGTTGTACCTATTTTATTGTGATATATTTGTTTTTATAAACTCTTAATATGCCAATAAAGGTTACTGAGGAGGAGAGAGAGAGAGAGAGAGAGAGAGAGAGAGAGAGAGAGAGAAAGTGGATCCCAGTGCTAAATGTTTGAGAACCACTGCTATACAGACTTATCTGGGAGTAAGTCCTATTGAACTCAGTGGAACTTACTTCTGAGTCAATCAGCCTAGGATTATGCTGAAATGCAGTTGCACATTCCCTTATCTTATGAGCTGCTTTGGGGATTCATGGGCATGTGATATTTCCCCTCCGGTCCACATAAATATTTGTCTAGGAGTATTCCTTAGTATGTCATTTTTCAGAGAAGTGTGGAATCAAATTCCCACCCATGTGAACTAATGTACAAATAAGAACATAAGAACATAAGAACAGCCCCACTGGATCAGGCCATAGGCCCATGTAGTCCAGCTTCCTGTATCTCACAGCGGCCCACCAAATGCCCCAGGGAGCACACCAGATAACAAGAGACCTCGTCCTGGTGCTCTCCCCTACATCTGGCATTCTGACTTAACCCATTCCTAAAATCAGGAGGTTGCGCATACACATCATGGCTTGTACCCCATAATGGATTTTTCCTCCAGAAACTTGTCCAATCCCCTTTTAAAGGCGTCTAGGCTAGACGCCAGCACCACATCCTGTGTCTGACATGCCTCTTGACCAGGGAAAAACCAAGGGTCACTTCTATTGGATCTGTGTTTGGCAAGCAAGTAAACTCAAACCAATGTCAAATCATCCATTAGATATCAAAATACAGGATTAAAACCAACCCTTATGTGGCCCTACCTAGTAGTGCTAGAGGTAGAGGAAAGGCACTGAAGCATTGATGCATTAATGCCAGTTGTGCCATGATGCCACTACCAGAGACCCTTCAGCCCGTTTCTTCACTTATACTACAGTTCATGAGGGTGCTGGGTCACTGAAAGTTCTACATGATGTACATGATGTAGAAGGCAACTCTTAAAGGCACATGAACACATTTCCAAAGCCAAGTGTTGGCAAAGCTAACAGGAAGTCTCATAGATTACAGCAGTCACCAGAACTTCATTTGCATAGAGAGGCAGAAGCCAAGGAAACTGGCACAGCTGTTCTGCCCATTAGTCAAATATTTGAATGCCCTCTAGACCATTTTGAAGCCTTGGTCCCTGTGTGCACACAGCTTTAGCACTTGCTGCCGGTTTGTTACCAAGTAAACGTACAGATGCCTAAAATGCTCCCAGTTCAGTTAAATAAAGTTATCATTCAAGTAGATTAAGCAAAATAATTTGGGGTCCAATCCTACCCAACTTCCAGCATCCAGGCAGCTGTGCCAGTGGGGTCCATGCTGCATTTTGTAGGGGGGGGGGTGTCACAGAGGCCTCTTCAAGGTAAGAGAATGCTTGTTCCCTTACTTTGGGGTGCATCAACGCTGGACAGTTGGATAGGATGGGGTTCTTTGTCTCTGTCCACCGGCAAAAGATGATGCAAGGGCATAAACTTAGCTTCTTCATCTGATCTAGCAGTTTGGGGCAGTGGTCACCTTCACAGAAATGATTGCCTGACTGGTAGCTTCTTTTGTTCCATCTTTTGCTGACTTGTGTGGGATTCCTTCCTGTTTAGGGCCTAGGAGAAGCTATTTGCTCATTTTCCATTTGAAATATTTTTATCTTGCCCCCAACAGAAACTCTTGAGGCAATTGCCAATATGTTTCAATGGCACACTAGCACACCAAAAATACATATTTCAGAGTTCCTCACTGGACAAGATGTCTTTGCCTGGACTGTCAATATTTCCTTCAGCTCCTAACAAGGTGGACAGAAATGGCCTGCCCCTAAAACGGCAGTTCCTACAAACTCATATTAACAGCTCTATGGGGAGCAACAGATTGAGAACTTTGCATCTCTGAACTTTGCATCTCTGAATCATAGCCTAGAGATAACACAGGCCAACACACATTTTGCTTCCTTAAATGTTACACCAATTCGTGAGTATATTTGGGGTGCCGATTCCAAAAATGGCATCCATTTTGCCCTATTACATCTACTTTAGAGACATGGCATAGCCTCTTTAGTGAATGGTTCAAGCAGCTTACTCATGAGGAAGCCTACACCATGGGTTCCTCATGAGGAAGCTGCGTGAACCATTCACCAATGAGGCTATACTATATCTCCAAAACTAGACGTGATAGGGCAAAACGGATGCCATTTTTGGAATCGGCACCCCAAATTCATATCAAACCACCATAAAGTTTGGGAAAAACTTTTCTGACCCTCAATTTTGTAGGCCTGTGTAATCAGCAAATTGGGTAATGATTGACTTGTCAGAAGTAGAATGAAGCGCAAAGTTACATAATTGTGGGTCTCCAAGTAGCAGGTCAGTAATAGATTAAAAAAAAAGTATGCGTCCTCATACCAAGAACAATAAAATACTTAATCTTTAGCACATAATGTATAGAATACAGTCACAGCATCTATCAACCACCAGACTCTGATTAAATCCAGCATACAGTTCCTTTGACAAGCTAATTACATCATGCTAATATATAAGCATGACTGACCTGGGGATCTTCAATCAAATATAGATATCTGGGGGTATACCCAAAAATAGTTGGTAATTGTAGGTGAGAAGGAGAGCAACCCCTGTATGCTGCTGAATAGATTTCCTGTCTTTCAGTGTCCGGTAGTCTAAGCAAAAGACTCTTTAGAGAGCTATTCAGGGTTCCTGCTCCCAAGTGATTTCAGTCAAAATCCAATAGAGCGGATTTTGGAAATGAAAAGAGAGTAGCCCATAGATTGCATGGAGCTGGATAACATGACTTTAAGGAGTGGAGCTTGCTCAGCTTTAAAACAAACACTGAACCAGAATTTGAGAAATCTGGCACATGCTAGATACTCTAACCCAGGCTGACCAGCCTCCAGGCATACAGCTGCATAAGGGACACAGTGGGTAAAGATCTTGTGCAAAAAAGTTGAGTGGATTCTTTTGACCTCAGAATTAAAGGCAGGCAGCCAAATTTGGTTGCCATAAAGAAGTTGGGCAGAGATTTTGGCATTAAAAATACGTAGAGCAGCCAGTATGTATAAATTACCCTGGGCGTAGAAAAAGCGCAGAATAATCTGAGTTGTAAATGTATCGGATTTAACCACAAAAAGCCAATGGTGAGCCCAAGATAAGCTATAATGGAAATTCAGACCCAAGTATTTGAATGTTTTAACTTGTTGAATAGATTTGCCATGGAATAGCCAACAGCAATGTTTCCAGGTCTTCTCAAATACTAGGATTTTTGATTTGGCATAGTTAAAGCTGCAGGTTGTTGTTGTTAAAGTACTCCATGCTTCCAATATTCAGCTGTCTCATACCTAGATGGGTCCATGAAATTAGGACCATATCATCAGCAAAGTAATATAGGTATTGGTAGGCTACCAAGTTTGGGGCAATGAGAATCTACGATAGACAAATGTGCAGATAAATCATTAATAAAAGTTTTATATACTAAGGGAGCAAGAACAGGTCCTTGCTTTATGCCTTTGTTAGTAGGTATTAACTCAGAAAGTTTACCTTATGAATTTAATCTGACCTGGCATGAGGTGTTAGGATACAAACTCTGGATTGAGTACAGTAGCCCAGTGTAAAAAAAAAAAAAAAAAAACTTAACCAGTAGCCCAACTTAAAAAGCTTGGAGTTTCTATTTACTGTGTCAAAAGCAACATTGAGGTCTAGGAAAGCTGTAAATAATCTGGAATGCGAGCCAGAAAGCTGCTTTTTAACTAAGTGTGGTAGGAATAAGCAGTGGTCCTTTGCAGATTTTCCTGGCCTGAGCCCGGCTTGCCCAGGGCCCAGGATGTCATGATCCGCTACCCATGTGGTGAGCCTTTTAAAAAGATGGAATGCATATAATTTACCTGGGACAGAAAGACTTATTGGCTATAATTTGTGGGTACAACAATCGACTTGGACCAAGATTTGGGCATATTCCCAGTTCTGTCCACCTAGGTAACAAGGTCTGCAAAAATAGAGGCCCACCACTAGGGTGTGGCTTTTAGCAGGTCAGATGGGATTTTATTGAGCCCTGCCACTTTCCCTGTCTTCAGTTGATGAATAAATGCCTTTACTCCATCAGTGGCAACTGGAGGCCATTTCGGCATCTCCTCCAGCACTTTAGAATTAAGTGAAGACCCCTGGAGACAGTCAACAAAGAACTGAAATGAGATTCCCAGGTTTGAGTAGGAATCAGAAGAATGGAATCAGGGCTCATAGGAGTTAAGTAGCCGGATATGGATTCCCAAAAGAGTTTTGAATTGTTAGATAAGACTGCCTTTGACAAGTGATGCAAACGAGCCTGACTTGCTTGTTGCAAATTACGCTTGATTGTCTCCACTAAAGACTGCTTTGTACTAAAATAGAATACATACTCTATACTCTTTATAAATTCTGCACATATCCCACTTTAGAAATTTACATAAATGATCACAACACCAGCAATCGTTGCCTGGTTTAACTCTCAGGGTGGAAGGATATTGCTGGCCAAGCGTGTCTACAAGAAACTTAATTAGAATCCTGTAATTATTCAAATAAACAGAATCAGACTGGATCATGTCTTGTAACAAAAGAGCATATAAAGGACAGCTCTTATTAACTGCAACCCCAGTCTAGAAATGACTATCTGAACAGTCAGATATTATAAGGCCCTCCCAGACTGGGGCTTCCTCACTCAGGCAACTGTTGCAGCTACTTGCACCTTCTGGCAGACATAAGAGGTGGGGGGATGTTTGCAAGCCTCTCCCCAGCCCTCCTATGTTCCAAATGCCACTGGAACTGTAGCAACCTCTTGCTCTTAGACGAACTCAGTGCACACCAATGAATTAAGGATGCAGCTTGCATTCCTGGTGGCTCAACCAGCAGAACTTGTGGTGTTCTTGAGGCTTTTGGTATATTAAGAAAAAAAAATGTGAATTAAGGAAGTGCAAAGGAGAACAGACTTTAAAGCTGTTTCCTCCAAACCACGTGCTGGAGCAGCTCAAAAGAAAGCAAATAAAAGTTCTGAACAATGCTGTGGAGAAACTAGCAACAGCAAAACTCAAACAGGTTTTTGCTAAACCATAAGAACTTCAATGACAGAACAGTGAAGAACCACAAGTGTAAGGATCTTTGGTCCTTACCTTTGGTCCCCCAAGCTCCTTATTCCCTACCGACTGGGTGTAGCTCTCCATGTTTCAGACTAGCATCTCTCTTGAGCCTAGCTGGAAAGACCAGGGATCATAAGACTAAAATGGCAGGCAACAGGTGCAACAGTAATTCTTAATAATAAACTGTCCCCTCCCCTTTACCTATTAGCCTTTCAGTGACCTCTCTTGAGTATTCTGCCTTTGGCATTGCCCCTTTGATGATGAGCCACTGCCTACAGTGGGTGTCCAAAGATAATCCACTGCACCTGGGAGGCATGGCCCAAGGCAGGAGATCAACCTGCCCTCCTGATATAGGACGCTGTCACCTGGCTCTGCTTGGTTCCTGACACAGCTGCTTGTTAGCTCTCTGACTGTGCTGAGTCAGAAACCAAGCTAACCATTTTGGTTTATGGCTAGTTGCAGGCAGCTGAGGGACAATGAGTCACTCTGCACCTGTGCCTGCCACACCCTGGGTTAAACTGAGCCAACTCTGATTGGGTATTCAGAAAACTTAAGCCTTGGTCTGCTGATACACAAATGCAGTAGTAGGTGTGCAAACCGAGAGACTGCTGCCCGTGACTGTGTTGAACTGAGTTTATGCTGTGACTGACCTTGGACTGATAACTGACTGTGTTGTTTGGAAACTGATTCGGATAAGGTAAACTGGACTGCTGTGATCTTTCCTGTATGACTTGGACCCTGTTGTGACTATTTTTCTTGCTATAATACAACTGCTGAAAGTTAAAAGGACTCTGCTGTGTATGCCGTTTTTCTTTGCATTCTGCCTTGAAACTGGGACACACCCAAAGGTCCCCTGCAAACCTTAACACTGCTGTCCCTCTTTCTCGACTGTGATGGGTTGAGGGCACAGGGTTGAGGGCACAGATCACAACACCTCCTATGGCCAACATTCCCTATTCTGCCATACAGCATCTCAACTGGGCAGTACAATGGGTGTCCAAAAATAGTCTCCTAGTCCAGCAAGCACAGCTCAAATGAGATGACAGCAGCCTCTGCCTTTCATGTGCATAGCAAGGAAGACAGACTAGGTGAGTCAGATTTAAAGCCGACCATAGCTCACACCTCTTCCACACAGACATTCTCCACTACTTCCCTTTCCACAGAAGCTATCTTTACTTTTAAGCCTAAATGACGGATACTGCTACCGAGTGTTCTGACTCAGGAGATATGGGGGTCATGTTGCACAATACCAGGATGTTGCACAAACGCTTTTGAAATAGCAGCAGCTGTAGCTTTCTCATATATACAACAAATGCCGGTGACCGCTGCCTTTAAGCAGGAAGAGAAAAAAACATTAAGGAAACAGAATTCACCCAAGCTGGACTTTGTCTAGAAAGCCAGAGATCGTATACTCACTCCATGGCATTTGGGAAGGAATAAATCTGACAGTACAACCACTAGCTTTTTGGCCGTTTAATTGTGTGTAATCACTTTTGTAAAATCACTTTTGTAAAAAGTGTACAAATCACTTTTGTAAAAAATAAAAAAGATATTTTGACAGATTCCCTTAACATTCCCTTAGCAAGTCGTTCTCACCAGCTCGTGCCCCTTTTAGAGGCAAAGAGGAGTAAGTTGTTAAGCAAGTCAGTTTGCTATAACCCCAAAGAGGCAAGACTACGCACAACACTACAGGTATGCATGCTCTTGCTTACAGGTGCTGGTTTGCAACAACTTGTAGTTGAGATGGACAGTAATAGCCCTCAAGACAGATAACTACCGGTCCCATTAGGTTAATTGGGAACACCAGTTTCTTTGGGACAGCTTATACTTCTTTTCAGAAGCTAATTTTGTTTCCCTAAATTAAGCCCAACTGCTTGGGAAGTCGAATGTTGCATCATGGCTTTCTTGTGGGACAAAGGAGGACTTGGCTGGCCAATGACAACTGCGATCGACAGGGGTCATTTCACTCTTTCTTTGGCTTCTTCACCATGCCCCATTTGTTCCCCTTTCCCAAGACTGGCTTGGTTAGTGATATGAAGACTTAATGGGTGAAGCATTCTGGTGTTAGGATTTACTGGCTATAAGAAACAAGGGGCATCACCACACAACACACACCAGGAGAAATGTTTATTAAAAATTTAAAAAGTGACAAAAAGGCAGAGAAGAAATAGTAATTAACACGCATATAGCTTGTGGCATGCTCCACGGTCAAAAGAACCCTAAGCATTCAGCACACTGTGGCCAGCAGCTCTGTTTGGTCTTCCTCTAGGATGACTGTTGTATCAGTTGTGCAGAAAATGTGCTGCTTCACCCAGCACTGATCCAAATTCCAAAAAAGGAAGTGTTCTGCTCTCCCTCTGGCTCACCAAAAAAAAAAAAGTTATAATTTCTTCCAAGAAGAAAACAACAGTCTTCAAAAGAGAAGCCTTTCTGCATAATGATACTGTAGAGGCCCAACCCTGCCAACAGATGCTCTCTGGGGAACTACAACCCATAAGAGGTTTCCTTTATCCGGTCTCAGATCTGTATACTTTTATGAAGATAATGCTTCACGCAGTACTACTGTCTATTGTCCAAATACAGGTAACCAGTTGGTTGGAACAATTAACAGTTGTTCGGATCTTTTGCTTCACAAATGAGTACCTATACCTGCATTCTCTTCCCTCTTTAATTTTAGGAATAGTCCTCTAGATCTCAAGATCTCATCTTTGAAATACTGAAGCCCTGATCTTCATTGCCCCAATTACCTAGGCACTTCCACAATCCAATGCACGTCTACTTGGAAGTAAATCTTAGTTTTCAATGGAATTTATTCCCAAGTAGACGAGCATAAGGCTGCAGCCTTAAAACATTCTGTAGCAGACCCTTCTACACTAGAGTTAATGTACATAACACATCCATCCTCATTTGTCAAGCCAATCATTCAAATTCTGAAGCTGTCACTCTTTTTGTAGTTCTGCAACAAAAGGAAGATGGAACAGGCCCTGTCATTACCTCCCATCCATGCAAGGTTCCAGATGTGCAGTTAACAATGGTTATACATCCCTTTCCCTCCTGCTGCAAAAAGGCTTTGTTACATACATTTGTATGCAATGGGTAGTTTGGTCTTCACCCATGAGACAAACTCCACAGAACTATTCCTTCTGACTACGAGGATTCAAATGCAACATGATACAACAGTATTCTACTCCCACTCTCTCTAGAAACGGTGTCCCAAAAGCATGTCCTGCACCAAAAGTAGATGTTTTTCTTAAATACTTGCTTGATCCATGTTCAGAACTTGGAGGATAGACCAAACAGAGCTCTGAGTGATTGTATATCAACTGAATGCTGAACAATATCAAACACTGTATAGAACAAACCAAAAAATGTTTAGTGGCGTATTTATATACACATTTCTCAAGGACACTCAACAAAAGGCAGCAAGTTACACATCCATTATGTATGCTGGTAACTCCAGTGCGCATATATATGTAAATAAATGTACATGCACAATTGAGATCTATAAAATGTACATCTAAGCCTACTATACCGGAGCATGTGAACCAGAAGCCGTTGAAGGGTGAGTGGGTGGAATCAACTCCTCCTTTCCAGTGCATGCAAAGCTTGACATTCAGGGCAGTGTTCTTTAAGGCTGTTTCTAAGGCTAAAAGATGTATTCCCCTTCAGTCACTTCCAGGAGACTATGAGATACTGTTACTCTTGGACATAATTGATACAGTTTGTTTGGGGGTAGCTTTTAAGGAGTTTATATATAGGGGAGCTCCAGGATCATCACACTAGAGCAAGTAAAAAAACAAAAATGGTTCAGCTTGTTTTCTGAAATGTCTTGAATACCCAAGGGGTGTATCGGCACCGAACCTCTGTTTTGCTCCAGTTGTTGCATTTAGAAAACGAAATAGTGGCTTGAGAGTTTGTGTGTGTCAAGTTCTAAATGAGCACTGCAATCATTCCAACCATGGCTGGAAGATCATTGCTACAGTATTCTTAATGTGTGTTTGTTTATCCTGTCCCTAAGTGTTTTCAAGGGCTTCCCAGAATCCACTGTAACTAGAGAGGAACAGCAGAGGAAAACAAAGATTATAATGAACTTCTGCAAGAACCACAATCTGCGAACAGCATAGAAATTATACTGTTTAGTAGAGATGATGGTACAGGATTAGTCTGAGTGGCAGTTAATCTTACGCTACAAAAAATAAAGCCACAAAATACCTCACCCTCATGGATACAAGGCCATTATCTCAGGGAAGAGGTTAGTGGACAACACACACGGCCTCTTGTTCCAAACCCTGGGGTTGCAACTTTCAAAAGCTTATAGAAACTGGTCTTAAAACTCTATGAGGGGATATCTCTTGAGCTGTCAAAATGAAGAGAAACAAAAGATACTATGGCTCAAATCCTAACCAACTTTCTAGCACTGGCACAGTGGTGCCAATGGGTCATGTGCTGCATCCTGCAGTTGGGTGGCACGCACAGAGTCTTCCTCAAAATAAGGTAATGTTTGTTCCCTTACTTTGGAGCTTCATTGCCCTTATGTCGGTGCTGGAAAGTGGGTTAGAATTATGCCCTATGTATTTGCAGCTCAGGTGGGGCAGGTAGAGAACTAGAAAACAGGTTTGCTTAAGCAGCACATGATCAGCCTCTTGCTATACTTTTGGTGCACAGAGAGAACGTGTTCCAAATTCTATATGCACACCCTTCTACATCTAGTTGGCAATTATCCAAGTCATACTGTGTGTGTGTATGTCTCTCTTTTAAAAAGGCACAAGAATAGTTGCCTCCTTAAAAATTGCATCTTTAATGAGTAGTTTTCCAGCCATTATTTTACATATTTCCTTCATGGATACTTTTTTTTGGCATCATTAGAGTACTATGCAGTTGCTAAGTAAATGACATCAGACAATACTTGCGTCTCAGTACTAATCATGAAAGCACACATGGCAGTTTAGTATTAAGAGTGAGCTATAGAAAGCTTTAGCATTCCAGTACCAGACATGTTTATTTTCCTTCTCTAAAGATTTGTGCAGAGGTGTTACATCAACATTAAAGACCTGATTTGGGGGGTGGTGGGGGTGGTGCTAGACTCTCCTCATTATAAAAACTGAGCTTATGAGGACTACCAGAATTTCAGATATCTGACCTTCATTCACATCCACATTGTGACTTCCGGAGACATCAAATACAAGTGAATGGAACTGAAAATGTCTCCTCGCTCATCGCTGAAAGGTGGTTGTGGGAAATACAAGTTTGCATGTTTGACAACGAAGTGGCAGGACTGAAAGAAGCACCTCACAGCAAGGAACTCTTGCATGCCCTTCATCGTTACAGATTTAGATCAGGAACCAGATGGCTCCTAACAAGAGAAATCCTCAAAAAGACTGATTCAGTTTACTTCCTCCTCTCATGCAAATCCTGTCTGAGGGAACAGATCCAAAAGTGTCCATGTTCCTCAGACAAAGGGTGGCACCTGTGCGTGGTACTCTGTAATTCCATGTTGGCAGCACAGGAATAATGACAAGAGGAGAGGCGGGGAGAGAAAGGCTCTCTTAGATAAAGGCCTGGAACCACTGGCATGATATCTTTTCTACCACACAAGCTGATGTGTAACTAACCCTGCCATAAGTATATGGAAAACTCTCTCCCCCCTCCCCTCATAAAAAAAACTTCCAAGTAAGAATGATAAAGTACTGTAGGGTAATATCTGAAATATTTATATACATAATTTTGTCTTTTGTTGGAAGCGTCTTCTAGTCAGACAGTGGCACTTCGGGGTCCCTTCGACACCATTGCTTCACCCCTGCCCTTCCACTTCTCAATAGACAGAGCTGTTTCTGATGCCACAGCACAACACCATGCTCAGGATCATCTCAAAGATCTGCAGACCAAGAGGGGAAAACAGTAAGATGCCAGCTCAGAAGCAGAAGTTACACTTCCATACAAAGTAACTACTGCAGGCAGGTCTGTCCTGCCTACACACCCGCTTACTCCTATTTAGACCTGCAAGAATTCCAGAGAGAAGCCAATTCTAGCAAAGGATGCAGAACTGATTTTCATTTAAGAACATTATCCCAAATTGGTTTTTTTTTTAAACTCCAACTACTTTTTAACATTGCTTAGTAGAAAACATTTAAAAACCCACACACAAACTTTTAGATTGAATTGTGCTGCTCAGTATTCCTCCAAATTTCACGTTTCCCTCATAAAGGTTTTCCTTTAATGGATTTAAAGTTGATAAATCAGAAAATATATTTCAACTATATTTTTCAGAAAATTAATACCAATTAATAAAATTGGAAATGAAAGCCTTCCTACAGAAGATAAAGGAGAACATCCAAGAATCATAGAAAAAGAACAGAAAGGAACCAAACACATTTTTTTTTTTTAAAAAGGGCCAAAATTTTAAGACCATCCTTTATCTTCTGTAGGAAGGAAGAGAGAAAATTTTCTGGCCCTGCTTCTCGAATGGCACAGAGGCCTAAGCACATGTTGAGAATATTCCCTCCCCCTTGCTGCCTAGGGAAGAGAAATTCTGACCTAGTTCTGCAAAGGAAGAAAAAAGGAGAAACTGGCAACTTTGGGAGGGAAGACTTTTTTAATCGAAGCCCATGAACTTTGGCTTCCCTAGGAGTAAAAACATCCCTCTGGGGCAAAGATTACAAGATTACACAGCCACCAAATTGGGGATGGGCAGCATTTGCCAACTCTCTAACCCCATATGCAGTTCAGAGGTGGAGAGAAGATCGATTTGAGCTACCCAGGTCCCCAAGCTTCCCCCTCATCATGCCTTTGCTGGCCTCCCTCACTCCATCATGCCAGAAGCCAAGTCTAACATACAAAGCTGAGCATGCCTGGGAAAGCACACTATGATTTTGTCCAACAGATTCTCACCTGCTGGTCATGTGTTCTGCCTCCACTACTTACCATGATCACAGCCACCACAATGGCAGCAATACCAATCAGGTACAGCTTTCCTGAGAACAATTCATCAATCTTATTGTGACAGTTGAAGTCCTACAGGAGAAATAATGCATGTAAACAGGTAAATGTTCTGTACAAGAACACTCTTTCCTTCCAACCACCATAGTATAGCCATCAAATAATTAGTTTTGATTTTTAGAGGCAGAAGTAAGCCTATTCTGCAGCACACGTTTCCTGTATTACTCTAAGTGAGGGCCTTCAAAACAAAAACTTTAGGAGTTACGGTTCCTACTCAACAGTTAATTGAGCAAGATTCTTGAAAATATATACTGGTATTCTGCCACAAATGATATACAGTATGATGGAATTATTTGAAAATACCAAGATTTTACAATTTTTGCCAGTAGCCGTGTCACCCCCCTGAGCGCGTCACACCCAGTGCAGTCCACACCCCCATAGTAACTCCACTGGTTCCTTTCTACACTGATAACATTCATGCGTGCATTTTAGGCATTGACTGAAAGACCCAGCACTGGAGTGAAGGGCATGCTGCAACCATCCCACAGCAGAGGCTAGTGGTACTGGTTAACAACTGGTGTACCACTTTACCTTCTCACCCCCAATCTTCTGAAGTTTTGTTGGAGAGAACACACATACCCATTGAACACCATGGTTGTAAATAAGATATTTTCCTTACAGTGCTTAAAACTTCATTAAGGTTTCTCTTAGGGCAAAGGTCATTGTCAGTAAATACATTGACTGCAGCTCCCACGGTAGTCGTACCACAGCAATTTAGCTGCAAACAGAAAAAGGCAGAAATCAATCAAGTGCAGACACATCCCTCTCCAAAGTTTGACATACATTTTTCAGATTGGTCACCGAGAACTTCCCACAGCAGATTCTAAAAGGAATACAATGCAGTGGTCATTATGAACAATCATTCATCACTGAGGCACTCATTCTAATGTTACTGAACACCTGCTAAAGATGACCAAAACATCACTAGTACAATATGTCACCTGGAATAAAATTAACTTGAAACAACTAACATCCAGAGAAGAAAGGAATCAAATCAATTTTTTCCACTGCTGCTAGGCTCAGCTACTTCAGTCAGATGCCCTAACCATATGTTCTTCCATATTACCTGGAGTGGATTCATGCATCATATAGAAAGAGACAAGAGATGCATTGAGGCAGGCATTCTAACAGTATCCAAAGGGGGGGGGGGAGATCTCAACCAATTCGTCCCTGCACTGGAGGCCTTGAAAAGTTTCAAGTTTTGACAGGAGGTTGGCAACCCTATACAAAGAGAAACGTGAAGCTTTTGCAGGAAGCAGTTTCTCCTCTATTTCCTCCTTTAAGGACTTCACTAATGACCACACATTTCCAGCGCAGTCTAATGAAAAGCAGCACTGGATTCTCTTTGGTAGACCTCATTTCCTGCCACCATTTCTTCTTGGGATAAAGTTTTTGAAAAGGGCCAGTCTGGGTCAGGGTGGGGCCATTTCCCCATCCCCCTTTAGGTTTTCTCAGACAGTTAAAACTTACATCCTCTTCTTTGCATTGTGTCTGTCTTAAGTTGACCACCCAAAAGCTTGAAGAAGCCACCACTCTTGAAGAAACCACCAGTTCATGAGTAATAAGAACGATCCTCTTAATTCAACAAGGTACTGCTACACCACACAGCATAACAGCCTAGAGATATTTATTAAAGTAGACAAGTCTGCTTGAAGATTACATCTAGTTCCTTAACAGAGCATGCTCACCGTTTCATGGAAAGTTTTCACAACTGCTGCTGCTTTTTTTGCTTTGTCAGAATCTTTGTCCTTTGTTTGGTGCAAAGCCTGGTCATAAAACTGTTTGATGTCTTTGGCAATCTGCAAAGGAAGGAGGGGGAAAGCTAGTCACAACAAAGATACCTGTTTGTACTTTAACATTTCAGTTTCAGTATACTCAATTTGGTACTAGAGACTCTTCCAAGCACTCATCTTACAGGTTTGGAACAGGAAGAATGATGCCACTGATAAACAGGGTATGTGAATGTCCCAAACACTTGTCCCTGATGCATGGAAAGAGGCATGACTAGTGAGGCTAGAACAATTTGCTACCAGCCAACTTGCAGTTTAAGTTCCCTGCTTCTGCTGCTTAGTTGCAAGTGAACATCAGGAGGGAGCAATTGACATGGAAAAAAAACAACATGGTAGAGGTGGCAGGGACCTTGGAAGTCATCTAGTCTCCTCCTCTCAAGTGCAAGCAACTGCTACAACGTCCCTGACCAAGAGACAGCCATCCAGACCCTGCCTGAAAACCTCTAAGGCGAAATGCTCAACAGAAATTCAGTTTAGACAAAACAGAGAGGGTTATGTTGATGATCAAGGCAACAGAAATGCTCATCCTGGATGGAGTCATATCCCCCTAAAAGAGCAGGTTACACGGGACAACATATTTTTACAAAACTTACGTCCCAAGATTAGTAATTTCTTATAGATTTTGAGGTGCTGAACATGAATATGACAATGAAAATGCAAAAGTGGCTACAGTTTGTGAGAGATCCACAAGAGACAGCTCCATAGACATGTGCTGGTATATGTCAACTTCTTCCCACCATCTATGTACACAATGTATTGAAGTTTCTCCTAAACTAGAGCCAATCGACAGATTTCGATTGTCCAGAAAATCGTCATTTTCATGTTTGGTACACCAAATTGAGTAAAGATTAGTTATTTTCATTTGCCTATGAAACTGTGTGTTGTCCAGTGTGGTTTAGGACCCCCACGTTACTTGTTTTAATGCCAATACAGGTGGGACCTTTGTATCCAATGATTTTGTATCTACCGATTTGACTTACCTCTGATACCGAGGTCCACCTTTAAATGTCTTGTAACAAGGGGAAGAAAGCACCAAAATCTAATTTCCTGCCTTAGCGCTCTTAAATAATTATAATTTCATTCCATAAGATTCCACTATTCATCTCAACTAGTGGCTGAATGCGGTATCCTGTCTATACCGATGCATTCTGGGGCAACAATAGAAGCAAGAAACCTGGAAATTGGTCTTTAAAACTATTTTTCCCCTGATTTGGTATCCATTGATTTTTTTTTAATCCGCTAGGGGTTCTGATATGGAACCCTAGTGGATGACAAGGCATGACCTGTATTGTTTACATTCTTAACAGATATATTAATTCTTCTTGTGACCTATTTGAGGACTTAAGTCGAAAAGGAGAATATAAACAAAACACATCCTTCTCACACCAGTTGCTTTCCCCTTACAATATCCCCCCCCCCGCTCACACACAAAACAATTCTCCTAGTTAGAGTTCTAAGCTGGTATTGGTGATAAACAGATCGCTTTCAGAAGTTTTGATAAGACGAGAGAGGCAGTATTTATGCTATGTGGGTCTCAAGAGATGCATGTCTTTTTAGAGGCATTCAATACAGGAAAAGTGGCAAAGCAGATGGGAAAAGAGAAGCAAAAGACCCAGACTGGGAGAGGCTTAAGGCAGCAAAGGAGCCTGCGGGAGGAAGGTAGAATGTTGTTTCCTTTTTCATCTCTGAGCATGATGATCACCTGGATCTTATACAGGTCATGACTCTGTATCCACAGGGGTTCCGTTTCCAGAAGGAACCTCCACAGATACCAAAGTCTGCAGATAATCAAATCAGAAGATTAGGGCACAAAAAAACCTCTGAATGCAGCCAGAGCTGTGCTTTAGTCACATCCAGAGGGTGTTCTAAGGGCCTAGAAGGCTGCCTGGACCTCAGAATGCCTTATAAGGGTATAAAACGTCACTTCCGGTTTCCCCTGAGAAACCAGAAGTAGTGTTTTTATGCTTATTGAAGATATTCTGAGGGTTGGGGAGGCTGCAGGTGACCTCCCTGCCGCTCAGAACACCCTCCAGATGCCACCAGAGCACAGCTCCACTGGTGTTTGGAAGGTTCAGGTCAGGACTCAATGTGGATCAGGTAACCCACATTGAGACAAATCTGCAGATGAAAAACCCACGGATGACAGATTGTGACCTGTATGCTCAGGCTGAAATGTACATGAGTAAGAGAGCAAGTCTTTCCTTGTGAGTTTGTAATGAAAGTTTTAAAGATGGTTGCTGTTTATTGTTTTTACGCAGGATGCAAGCTGCCTTGAGTGCCTTCTTGAAAGCTGAGATATGGGATATAAATATTTTTAATAAAGCTTCATGAATGCAGCCACTTAAATTTAAAGCAATCCTATTATAGTTAATGGGGCTATTACAGAGCAAGTGGCTTGTAGAACGAAAAATAAGAAAAATACATCTGGTCTCTTACATGCCAAAAAAGTGAAAAATCTGTATGCCAATAAAGGTTATTGGATTGGATTGAAAAAGAAAAATTAGAAAAAAATTGCTTTGAGAATTACAAGTCTGGGTCAGATCTTTGCTACCACATTAAAGGGAATGTGCACCTTCCTTTCCAAACCAATCCAAAATGACTCTTGGGAAGTGAGAAGTTTAAAACCAGCATGTTCGATTTCATTTAAAAGAGTGAGAGTGGGAAGCTTTTTTATTAGGAAATAATTTTCCCAGAGGGAAGTCTGTCAAGCACTGCAAAATGCCCCCATTTCATTTCTTCTGAGCCATCTGGAACTGATTAGTGGATAAAACACTGATAATATAATTTCCTCTTGCTGTGTACAGCATATACAAAGGCTCAGATGACATCAGTGCCAACGAAAGCAAGTGGCCTTTTGATATAGAGAAATGAGGTGGGCGAGTGTATTATTTAAACTATTCCTCATACATCTCAGAATGGGGCTGGGGCTTCATTCCTCTTTGTGTAATCAGACAGTCAAACTTCTCCAAGTGGCAGGATAAGTGAAACTCGGAAATAAATATCAGTATCATTTAGCAGAAATCACATTTATCATGTTGAGTCTCCCTATAAAGGAGAAGTCAGATTGGGACCCAACAGGGACAGAGCAGAGGCAGACAGAAGGAGGAAGACAAGGATGACATCCAGGAAGAAGCAGGACTGTGTTGACGGTGGGAAAAGAGAAGAGTGTCTTATTGCCTTCAGGAAAAAAACTGAAACCCTCAGAATTGATATTTTTTTCTACTGCTCCCAAGTAACCATTCCTTCCCTTTCAAAATATGTTTGTGATTCACTGGATGAATGCTAGTAACTAATTTTAGAGTTATTGGTGAGTGCCATTTGAGACTACAGTGAGACAAGGTTGTAGAAAAGTGTACATGTATTCCCCAGTAACGTCGAAGGCTCTGTTCCGGGCCCCACTTCCATGGATACGGAAACTGGGGATATGGGGGAACCCTATATAAACAGCAGCTCCCTCCCCATGCGCATTACCTTTGTTTTATGATTCAAATCCCTGCTCAACACTAAAGCACACAGGAAAGTCTTGGGAATGTCTCTCTTTATGAAATGAGACATGATAAAAGAGACAAGCATTGCTGCTGCTTCATGTCTCTTTGCTTTCATTTCCCTGGGACACCTAATGCAAACTGTAAGTGATGCAACATTATCGTGATGATGCAACATCTTCCTGCTTCGGTTCACTGGGTGGCAAGACACTCAGTACAATGATGGCGCCGGAGGCTGTTTGCACCAACACATTACACAGACAAGCAAGCAAAGAGACATGGGGAAGAGGCAGTCCCCACTTTTGTGCAGACAAAAAATGAGAACTATGACTTATGCTGGTCATGCCATCATAAATTTGTCAGTCTAAACTGTCAGGCAGTTTTGGATAACAAAATTAACTCCTTACCTGATCCTTGTTAACGAACCCCCAGATTCCAGCAGCCACTTCACAAGCAAACAAGATCACAAGGCATGTGAAAAACTGCAAATAAAGCACAGATCATAAGAACATAGCAGCACTGACAAAAAATGGAGAAAGACCTTTGTGCGAGAGCGAGTATATGCATTTGCATGTACCATATGTTACTGTGTGTGTGTGGGGGGGGGGGTTCCCCCATTATATGTTTCCCCATATTTAAGTCCTCAACCTTTTGAGAAACTAGACAAAAAAGTTGTCCATACTTATGTCCTCTACTGCTGTAGCCCTATATGCATATTTTCTTTCTCCTGTCATTACAGGAAAGTACTGGGGGGTGGCCCAGTACTTTCTCCTCCGAGTTCTCAAAAGGGTTAATTATTTAAAAAAATCACCTATGTGTTCGCTCATGGCCTCTGTAGGGCTCAGAATTGTTGCTTTGGCTAAAAGAAGGCAATTCCATTTGGCATTCCGAAATGAAAGTAAAACAGGAATTTCACAAAATGATAGCATATTAGAAGAGGGATGAAAAGAGTTTTGTTGAGGTTTGTGAAACTTTAAAAAAAGTGAGACGTGCATTGTAGAAAGGAATGGGCAAGACAGTGTACGTTCAGCCTCAACAGAAGGTTCAAAACGTGTTTAGAAAAAAGGTGGTTCAGGATTAACTTTGCTGTAGAAGTGAATCTTCAGGAGTGGCTTCAAGGGAGCAGAGGGCATTACCTAATGGACAGAGTTGGTAAGTTGGTAACTGAATGCTGGGTGGAAGAGAGTGGCAACAAGATACAGGAACTTGGTGTGCCCCCAGAGGCATCTATTACAGGAAGCTGAACTAGATGAGCCGCTGGCCTGATCAAGCAGGGCTCTTCAGGATACTACAGAACAGTGGTAGCAAGCCCATCTTGCTATCAAAACTGGAGGAATTTCATTGAAGAGTGAGGGGAGCAATTACTCCAGGTCTGTGGAGCAGTATGGAAAAATACACAGGGATGAGGTGAAAGAACACGAGAAACGGGACCAACACTAGATGGGCTTGTGTGGGATAGGTCAGGATAAAATATAAAAAGTCAATGGCAGATGTCTACTGCCTTCATGTTGTCCATGAGGAATGTTTTCCTGCTTTACACAATTTTGTAAAGTTCTGTTTTAAAATTAATACATGGGGAGGGGAGAGAAAGGCAGCCACCAGTTCTCCACACTGTCTCTTGCTTTTTCCTAGAGTTCTGCTCGGGCTTCGTTTGCTTCTGTAAACTTTGACCTCCCTTTGCTGGCACTCACTTCCACGCTGCTTTAAAATTAACTCATTACAATAAATCAGATATTGTTTGCACTAGGAGATTTTTTCCGTTTAAACTAAGCACTTCATGAAGAAGTCGGCAAATACCATATTTCACGTCTGTAACAGGATGTACTGCTGCACCTGCTTGGGACTACATTGTGTCATTGGTATTTTAAAATGTACATCATGAGCACTTTTTGATGGTACTCAGTTGACTGCAATCCAATTTTACCATTTTACCATTTCATAGTGTTTCAACTGCCCCACATTTCCATTCAGAGGGAAGGGGGTATGAAATACAAAATTCTAAGTAACTGAACAAGAAAATCCACCTGCCTTTCAGCTTTCTTTGCCAGAACTGTTGCTCATTCTTAGTCTGGACTGAGTCCAAACTAATGATCATTCCCAGATTGTGTCATCACAGCCAAAGGCAATCCCACCCAGAAATATTGAACAAGCTTCATGTCTTCTTCCTGCCCCACCGCCATCCCCCCAATTGAGAAACAAGGTGGCACTAGCTCTAGTAGCTGCAGCACTTGCGTGGAAAATTCCAGAAGTATTTTGCATGAACAGGACATCAGTATTCTATTTTTCTCTTCTACTTTCCAGTTCCTTTTGAAAAACAAAGCCAAGGATGAGCAAAATTGTTGCAGCGCTCCCTGGGAGCACCACCCTTTCCCCTGTCATGAATCATTACAGTAATTATTGCAGAGCAGTTTGGAAACAGTTTGGAAACTGTTAAACATTTTGGTCTCTTACTGTTCCCAGAAGGCACTGAGACTCTTGGATAGCACCATAGCATCCTAGGAACCCCACAAACATCATCACCGCTCCAACAGCAATCAGGATGTAGATTCCTGCAGAGGAAGACAAAAAGGAAGGCATGTGTCTTAATACTGAATATCTGCATAGTGCTTTGGGTCCGCAAAGCACTTCACATGTATTTTTCTTGATGCTTTCTTGACAACAACCCAATAAGGCAGTATTATTACCTCCATATGGCAGCTGGCGGAGTAGAATGCCCAAGACAACCTAGTGCACAGGTTCTCTAAACTGTGGGTCACGACCCACATAGTGGGTCATGATTCAACTTCTGGCGGGTCACAAGAAGCTGGTGGCCACTGTCTTGAAAAAGGGCAAACAGACCCAAGCAGTGCCATTTTGAAAAAGGGCAAGCAGACCGGGGGGGGGGCATTTTAGGCTTCCAGACACAGAGTAAATAGAAAGAGCGGCTTGCACATGTGCAGGGCAGGCAGCGTGCTGCTTTTCCTTTGTGAGTGTGCTGCTGCCTGGTCCCATTTGAAGGAGAACGTGCTTGGAGATTTTCAGGTGTGTGATCCCTCATCCTTGGGGGGCGCAGAGCCCCTCTGTTTGGCTCCCTTTTAACCTTATGCAGGTGAGAGGGAGTGTGGAGAGGCGCCTTGGGATGGAGCCCGTGGGTGGCGGCAGAGACTGCAGCGCCCTCGCCTCTCCTGGCTGAGCCTCTCTTCTCACCTGACTGAGTGTGTTGGTCCCTGCTCCATCAACAGGTGTGCCTGGGTGCCCCTTGCCTGCTGCTGCTGCTGGTGGTCCTCGCAGCCCCCCAGCCCACCCCTCTCCCACCCTCTGCAAAGCTGACTCCGCTGCCCCCATTGTGGCGCAGACCCCTCCCACATGGCAGGCTTGCCCCCGCCCCCTCCTCCCTCTTCTGAGCATGGAGCCTGGTCCCGTGTGCTTGCATCTTGCCAGCCAGGCAATCATCATGGAGACCCCTCAGTTGTTGCACCTCGCCACCTCTCCCAGCCACGACAAGCAAGCGCTCCCTTCCACTGTCAGTTCCTTTTAACCAAGGACGGAGAGCAGTAGGGCATCCCTATCTTCCTTCTTCAACTGTGAGGGGGATGCTCCATTTCCTTCCCCCACACTTCTCTGATGCACACCATTAAAAATAGTCAAACAGATGTGATACATCTCTCCAAGTGCCTTGGCCATCTCTGAGCATATGTCTGAGAAGCCACAGACAGGGGGTTGGACTAGAGGACCTTTTAGGTCATTCCATAATTTTGGTAATCTTCAGGGTTGTATGTCAAATTGGCTGACAGTAAGAACTGAACATATGTTTGAGAAGCTATAGACAGGGGGTTGGACTAGATTACCTCTTACTTCCCTTCCAGCTCCATGATTTTGGTGATCTTTGGGTGAAATTGACTGAAAGTAAAGTCAGAGTGTGTGGCAGAGAAGCATTTGGAATTTTCAGGATAATTTGTGAAATCGGGTGCGTTACTCATGATGGGAGGTGGTGGTTGTCCTGGCAGCTGAATGATTTCAAAGCCCACACTCCTTGCTTGTATCTCTGGTTAAGTCTTCAGAGAACTACAGCTCTGCCATGGTCTTTCATCATGGCCGAACCTTTGTATTTCTTCCACTTCTTTCCCTATTCCCCTGTTCCTTTCCTTTCCCACTATAGCCAAATCCCCAGCTTCTGAGCTGGAATGTTTTCTCTTGTTATTTACAGTTTGAGTCCCTAGGTAAGAACAGTGATGTCACTTCTTGTTTTATGATGTCACTTCTGGCCGTGACATCACTTCCAGGTTGATGACATCACTTCTGGTGGGTCCCAGACAGATTGTCATTCTCAGAAGTGGCTGAAAAGGGTGAGACCTAGTGAATTCATAGATAAGGCCAGATTTGAACAGGGGAAGCTCAACTCAGGGCACAATCCTAACCAGGTCTACTCAGAAGTAAGTCCTATTTTGTTCAATGGGGCTTACTCTCAGGCAAGTGTGGTTAGGATTGCAGCCTCAGTCTCTTAGCCACTATGCTATTTGAGCTCTAACTTTTAAATAAATCTAACCAGAAATTTCTAGTTGCACAACCAAGAGGCCTTTGTTGCTCATGCAAGTTGTATTATAGTTCCTGCAGCCTACTGTAGTAGTGCAATGTCATAAACAATAGTTATAGTTGTACTGTCCCTACCTTTATTTCTTTCTTCTACTTTAATGTCCCTTGTACCAAATCATAGATTGTAAGCATCTCAAAGCAGAGACTTATACTTTATAAAGCACCATTCACAAAAGATGATGCTATGTAAATTAACTAGCAGCAGGACAAATGAGCCCTGCTAGATTAGACCAGGGTGCATCATTCTGCTTCAGAAGTAGCTAACCAGATGCTTCTAGGAAATCTGACAACGCTTGCATTCAGTAAGTGTGGCTAATAGATCCATTCTCTATGAATGTTAAATCCCTTTATAAACCTTCCTATATGAGGTGGCGGGCAGAAAACCCCACCAATACTTTTAAAAGAACAATTGTACTAACTGGGCTTGGCATGAATATATTAATACAGTAAATAAAGGGTATACAGGGAAGTCACAAACCAAAACAGAACTTGCTTCTCCCATTGTGAATTCTTCATCCAATGTTCCTTTTACTTATTTCTAAAATAATCTCTCTCTCAGTCTCTCTCACACACATACCCCCACAGAGCTCTGTCCCAAATCTACAATGAGTTCAAGATGAGAAATGGCGACCAGCCAAGAAGAACAAGGTGAATGATAGATTTGGTGTGGGCTAAGAGGTAGAGATCTGATAGTACTGGCAGGTAGACTGGCAGGTGGCCACAAGTAAGGCAAGAAACTCCACACAAAGACCTGATATGAAAGCTTTCACAAAACTATACCACTATTTCTTTTTTTGCAGGAGGAGTAGAGAAGGGGAACACTTTTTAAAAAGAAACACAAACCTTAGAATATAATTGAAGTTAGTCTCTTGGAGCCAATAAGAGAACAAAAACTGATATTAGAGAGGCTCTATTGGAGAAACAGGAACCAAGTAGAAGATGGTAAAATAAAGTTATTTTATTTTGGGCTGCCGAGTAATCACTCATCTCCTGGTAACCACAAAGAATCATCTTCAGGTAAACAAACAGAAAGGTTTGTTTTATATTTCTCCCTTGCTGTCCTTTTCAGGTCAACAAATGTTTTAGGCCAACAACCAATTTCTGGTCAGAATACAGAATGTGACAGGCCAATTCCAGTACAAAGAGCTGTCTTTTAGGTAAAAAATGAATGTCACAGGAGAGGGAGACAAGCTGATTGTCTGGATACTTATTAGTCTGGTTTTGAGACTCAAATTGCCTTGCCCACCCTGATGAATCATCTTATGTTGAGAACTAAATGGCTTGGAGGTAGTGAGTCTCTGGTAGTTCTGCTGCACCTCTCAGTAGCTTTTGATACAGACCATGGCATCCTTCTGATGGATTGGGTTTGGGGAGGCACAGCTTTGTAGCGGCCTCACTTCTTTCTGAAGGGTAGGAGTGAGAAGGTGGAAGTTCAAGCTAAAGCATCACCAGTTACTGATACCTGCCTTTAACCTCTACTGTCCATTTGATTCTAGGGAGGCGGCAAAGCTTTTGACTTAGTGTCTGAACTCAGTGATGGATTGGATGTCGCTTAAATGCTAAGAATGAATCCAGTAGATACTGATTCTTTCTAATCAGTAGGAGCCAACTTGGATTTGAGAATCTAAATTGTTCTTTTAGGGGAAATACTAACCCTTCTAGATCAGAGTCATAGTTCTGGGAGTGCTCCTGGATGGTCTGGTAATGGCCACAGCCAGGAGCACAGTTGCCAAACTTTGGGCATGATCCTAACCAACTTTCCAGCACTGACATAGCTGTGCCAGTGTGGTGTGCGCTGCATCCTGCAGTGGGGAGGTAGTCAAGGCAGCCTCCTCAAGCTAAGGGCATGTCAGGTACCTTACCTTGGGGGATGCATTGTGGCTAAGTCAGTGCTGGAAAGTTGGTTAGGACTGCACCCTTTGGCTTGTGGGCCAGCTGCACCCATTTCTGAAGGTGACACATCTGGCCTGTATAACATATGCCTTAGTCACAAATTGGGCTATTGTAGCACATGGGGCTAACTTCAACGTGTGTATGGAAGCTTTAGCCAATAAAAAATGCTACAGAATGGGTTCTAGATGGTACATGTGTGTGAAAGCATTTAATTCCCATTTTAGATTACCTTTGCAGGTTACCAGTATACAGTGGCCCCATCATACCTGTGGGTTCAGCACTCACAGAATTGACGTGATGTAGGTGCCAACACACATCTGAAGGGGCTTAAGGACCTCCCAGACACAACTGAGAGCATCTTCTGGTTGTGTCTGAGAAAAGTTCTGAGGCATAGGGAGGTTGCCCTTGACCACCTCAGAACACTGCTGGTCATGTCTGGGAGGTCCTGTAAGGGCTGACCACTGATATGTTTATCTGTGGATATTGTTATCCACGGGGGGTCCGGAAATAGATCCTCCATGGCCACAGAGGGCCACTGTACTTCCAGGCTCAATTCAGGGTGTTGGTTATAATCTTTAATGTCCTTAACAGCCTGAGCGCTCTCTCTCTCTCTTTCTTTGAACCTGTGCACCTGCTTCATTCAACATCTTGGTTCTTGCTCCATGTTCCTCCTTTTCCCAACATCCAGGGAAGGGTCTTTTTGGTTATGGTCCCCAAAATCCAAAACATCCTTCCCTCAGAGGCCCTTTTGGTTCCCTTAATAGTAGTTTTGCCATTTAATAACTTTTTTTTTAGTGGAGACAGGTTTTTCATTAGTTCCACTACATCGGGGTTTGTTATTTCCTGTCCTTAATTAACAATCATTTTCAATTAGATTGGTGGGATTTGCTTTTATGTAATTGTTTTCAAAAACATTGTAAGTTGCCTTAGCTGGCCTCTCCAGACGCAGAAAGAGGGTATAAATAAGAGGCTTCCACAGGTTACAGCTCCTGCATGAAGCTTTGACATGAAGCGGATTACTGCAGCCTCCCATCCAAGGACTGAGGTCCCGAAACAGGTAAGTGCAGAATTCCCTTTAGGTGGATGGCCACCATTTAAGACTTAAGTGAAATTTACGAGGGTTGAGTTCAACCTTTGGTCAGTAGGGAGGCATCAGGCAGCTCCAGAAGAGTGAATTTTTCAGAAGAAGTGTAAAGAATCCAGGCAGCAGACCAGAGGAGTTTTCTAATATAAATGATCTACTGAAATTTCTTGACTGACACTGAGGAGGGTGGAAAAAACTGTTTGTCAAGAGAAGTGGGAGGGGCATGGTGCGAGTGCACTGGAGAGTGAAAAAGTGCAAAGCCTGGAAGCAACAAAATGATCAAGAAGCCTTTGGGAGAAGAGCCAGATTCGTTATAAGCTACAGACAGATAGCCTTTATTGAGCTCCTCTTTGTCACCAACAGCCAAAGCCAAATAGACAACTGGAAGCAAACAGAGCAGGATTCTTCTGCACATTTAACCCTTTTCCCTCCCATATTAACATCTGTGTACAGAGGGGAGAGATGGGGAGCAATTATTTATTGAAAGTCACTCTTCTACAGCCGGTAGAGCCATCTTTACCATCTTGATTATCTTACAAAAAGTGATTTTTTTTCAATTAGAGCAAAAAACTAGGGTGTGAACACAGTTGCATCTATGCTCCACCTTCAGCCAAAAAAACCATGCTGAATGCTTAATTTGGCTGTATCCTATCCTCCTGTCAGATTGGTTACCTGGTCTTGTTTGCTGGACAAGAACACTATGGAAAGCATTTTATTTTCCAATTACATTCCTACCCTCTTGTATTTATAAACAAAACAAGTAATGCAATTAGGGTTCAGAACATGATTTCTTTATAAATGATTTTCTTCCACATTTCCTGCAATTGTGTGATCAGGGAGGACAAGTGGTTTTATGCAAAACTCTTCAAGCAGTGGTAGTGATACACATGCTAACAACTCTATATGCGATGATTACTATATGAAACTATGCCTCACAGTTTGTATGTCACTTTCTAGCAGGCAAGCTTTCTCCATGTTCAAATGCAGAAAGGACACCAGAATAGTGTGGTGAGGAAGGTTCTGGAATAAAAAAAATGTATCAGGCAGGAAGTCTTTACAGACTTCACTGGAGACCCTCCCATCTTGAACCTTATTGTTCAACCTTGGGCATCTTTTGTTTAAGAAAGGGGAATGGTGGAATATAAATGTAAACAAAACATCTCAATGAATTATTTGGTCAAAGTTCTAACATGGAAAATGTTTACAAGTTAAGGAAACAGACATGGGGCCCTTATGTTGCAGCATTACAATGATCTCCCACTTGGAGTATCTTTTGAAATGGAAAAGCAGGATAAAAATGATTGGAAGCGAACAAGAGGTTTCTACTCAGTGGAAAAAAAATATAGAACTCTGGCAGGCAGGAAAATTCAAAACGCGTGAACTGTTTATAAACAGGAGAAGGAAAATTACAAAATGAACAAACATACTGGAAAGGGTGTATGTCCCTCAGCTACTCAGCAGAGCCAGTCCACCCAGCCACTTATTTTGGATGCACACTCATCCAAGCTCATCTGTTATCTTGCAGTAGCAAATTCTCCCCTCCCCCCTTTCCTTAGCTGACATTGGAAGGAAGAGGTGGAAAGTCCCTTGCTGAGGAACTCTGTGGTCACTGATGAGTTCCAGATGCTACAGCAGCCACACCAAGCCCAGCCATGGGAAAGTCTTTCAGGGATCCAACACAGTATGGCTACTAGGAGGGGCAGTCAGGGCAGCCTGAAGTCAGCTTTGGAAAAACGCCTAAATGTAAACATCTTCCAGGAGCTGTTAGCTGCTTGGGACTGGTATGGTTACAGCAAGCCAGTTTCTCTAGACAACAGTGCACAAGTGAGTCCTGCTGTCAGAAGCCTAAAATAGTCTCACATGCACATGCATACACCCCGAGTACAGGACTGGACCATTCAACGATTTTCATTGGAATGCACAGTACTCTTCTTCCTTGTTCCAAAACTGTAAGCGACAGCTGTCTAGATGAAAAACAGGTATAATTTGCACATCATTACTAAATGATCTACTGAGCGGTTGCAAATTCCTCTGGCTTCCAAAAGAATTTGTGTTTGTTGCCTAAATACACAACTAGACTTGGAACGAAGTTCCTCACTCCAAAGATCAGGGATGGCTTCAACAGTTGTTTACCTCTTTCCTCTGGATCCCAACACAATCCAGATGACCACTGCCACAGTGAGAAAATAACCTACATCTAGAGGAGATGGCTAACTTCCCCCACAGTCTATACAAGTATTTTCAGAATGGAGAATGCTCAAACTGAAAGAAGCTTAATCACAGCATACAGATTCACGAATCATACAGAAACTGCCCTCTCTCACACAGCAAACATATGGCAGCACAAGCAGGGCACACAGACTCACACTCACACAAAGTCAGGACCCATCTGCCTAACTAAAATGCAACTCCAGCTAAAATTTCAGTTATCCAGCTCATCTGCCAGTCATCTCCCAACTCACAGCATTCAGCAGCCGGTGGCTTCTAGAAGAGCAGAACTTTAATTTTATTTTAACAATGAACTGTATCCATACACAAACCGATTCACACCAAAAACATTCCCCCCCCCCAATGACTGCATGCAGATACATGTTCAATAAGGGTCCATGGCTGTGCATATGAAGGGGAAATAGGCTGTGTGTTTGTAATGAAAAATAGCACAATGGAATCCTTCTGCATTTTTAAGGTTCTTAAAGTGCCACCTGCAATATTGCTACTGTCATGGACACGTTAATTTGCCCCATTTGCCTATTTTAATTGGTAATAGCCTATTCAGAGGAGGCCTAAGACTACTGAAACTGATGGGATGTACTGGTGTGTGAAGAGAGATTGCAATTAAAGGTCCAAATGTTTTTTCCCTTGTTTAAAAAGAATACATTAATTCCTCTCTGAGCACATGGTATAGAGGTTGATCTCCGTAGGGAGGGAAAAACAGATAGGTAAGATTTCCTATTTAGAAGCGATATTGTTTCAAGGGTCACACTTCTACACTATTTTATTCCCCACAGAAATCCCTCAAATAATCTCAGAAACACAGCCTTATTTAAAAGGTGAGAACTGCCATTTCTCTCCCCCTCCCCCCCTATTCCCAGTGCATATGCTGTGAAGAGTAGCACTTTACAAGCCCAGCTTGCTTGTTTTGAAGAAGTTCACACCCCATGCTTTAAAATCTGGGACCAAAAGTATCCATATAAAATATTCAAATACACATGGTGCATCATCAAATCTGAACAGCAGGCACTCAAAATAAATTATGTGCCACTTTTCCAAAGTTACCCACCACACACACATCCCAAACCCAGCCTGAAACAGAAGGAGCAGCTAACTACAACATTAGGCTTAAAAGTTTTTTTCCCCTGCTGTCCTGTTTTTAACTTACAACTTCAAAAAGGTTTTTTAAAAAAAGTTGGTACAGCTTTCTTTGCCACCATTTTTACCATCACAAAGCCGCTTTAAATGGGTTCTAGCCTGCATCTGGTCAGATTCAATTCATTCCGAATGCTCCTGCTCCCCTACCAGCCATCCCTGCTGCTATGTCACCCTTTCAAGCTCCCTTGCATATCAGCAAGCTTTACCAAAAAGAGCTTTACCAAAAAGAGATGTGATCTAAGACCAACTGCACCTAGTTTCCAGTCAGTGAATTTCCTGGTCAGCCACGGTTTTGGCTATCCTGTTGGCAACCTTCAGTCTCGAAAGACTATGGTATCATGCTCTGGATGGTTGTTCTGGAACAGCGTCTAGAGTGGCTGAAAAGGCCGATTCGGGAGTGACAATCCCTTCCACACTGGGAGCAAGTGCAGTCTGTCCCTGGTCTGTCTCCCTGGCTATGGGCCTTCCTTCTTTGCCTCAGACTGTTGGCCAAGTGTCTCTTCAAACTGTCTTCCTTCTTTGCCTCTTTGCCTCAGACTGTTGGCCAAGTGTCTCTTCAAACTGGGAAAGGCCATGCTGCACAGCCTGCCTCCAAGCGGGCCGCTCAGAGGCCAGGGTTTCCCACTTGTTGAGGTCCACTCCTAAGGCCTTCAGATCCCTCTTGCAGATCCTCTTGGCTATCCAATCATCAATACAGAACTCCACAAGTGCCATTAGCAAACCATTAGGATCTTTCGGGTAAAGCATCTTAATTGGAGATTACAAATACCTGAAAGTCTAGTGATCTTTCGAATGGCCAAAATTCAACAAATAGATGCCCTATTCACAAATCATTCTCTTCTTCCTGCTACAGTTGTTGGCATCCTTCAGTCTCGGAAGACTATGGTATCGCGCTCTGAATAGTGTTCTGGAACAGAGTGTCCTCTCCAGTGCGCGAAACCTGGGTAAAGTAGATATGGAGGATAGACTGTTACCCATGCAGCAAATCCCCCCTCTCCATGTCGCTGAAATGGTCCAATGGAAAGGCAGAAGCCAATACGGTTGGTTCCAGCGGCATCGCAGGAGTTGCCAGAACGTGACTGTGTTCAGCCATGAATTGCCTCAGGGACTCCGGCTCCAGATTTTGCCTCGAGGTTGACTCCTGAAGCCTTTTCCATAAGTGGATGTAGCCACAAGGCAGTGGAGGTTTGGGATCAGAGTTTTCCTTCTCTCAGATGAGCTGCCTTCCCAGGCTGACGAGTCCCATCTACCCGGTGGCTGTTTAGTCGCCTAAACTGTTTCCTACTACAACATACCAAAATAAGTGTATGACCTGGCAAATGCACAGGGTCAGATATAATTAGAAACCCACTCATGGTTGTTGAAGATCCTGGTACATAACAGAGCCTCAGTGTAGATGTTGAAGTCCCTCAAAGTGATACAACTAGAGACCCTGAATACCACACTTGATGCTACCAACAAAGCATTGTTTGACCATTTTCTTTGGATCCATATACCACAATGGACTATAAATTGAAACACAGACACTCATGAGAACTCATGCCCTGAGCTCTGTTTGCCATAATGTACCTTTGGAATAAGTATGTAACCATTATCTAACTGTATTAACTTCTACCTCCTGTTTGTATCTGCCTGGCTCCCTCTCTGCCTATTCGGATTCTGGAGTTACCTCTTAAATATCCCTTATACATCTGCATTCTGCAGCTACTCATTAAATGCTCCTCTGTGATATTTGCAGTTAGGCTCTCTCCATTCAGAAGTGCTGCTGCTGGGAAGGGCCATATCAATATCCACTTCGATCCTACTGACCCACCAGTTTATATACTTATATGCAAATACAGGAACTGGTGAAACTCCATCAGCCCCCTGGTAATTGGATTAAGGCATTGTAGTCAGCCAGCTCTCAGAGCCACACACAGGCAGCTTCCCAAAACGTCTATAAATATCGAGAGAATTTTGACCAGCAAGTTATTCATCTTGGTGCAACAACCTGATGTGTGTGTGTTGTGCCTGGTCAGGCTAGGCCAGGGGTGCCCAAACCCCGGCCCTGGGGCCACACGTGGCCCTCAATGCCTCTCAATGCGGCCCTCAGGGAGCCCCCAGTCTCCAATGAGCCTCTGGCCCTCTGGAGATTTGTTGAAGCCCACACTGGCCTGACGCAACTGGTCTCAGCATGAAGGCAACTGTTTGACCTCTCGCATGAGCTGTGGGATGAGGGCTTCCTCCACTGCTTACTGTTTCACATCTGTGGTGCATTAGAGGCAGCAAAGGAAAGGCCAGCCTTGCTTTTTGCAAGACCTTTTATAGGTCTTGAGCTATTGCAAGACCTTCATTCATTCATATAAATTCATCTTTAATATATTCATTTATGTAAACTTATGTAAATTTATTCAAATTTTAAATGTAAATTAATTCTTTTTTCCTCCAGCCCCTGACACAGTGTCAGAGAGATGATGTGGCCCTCCTGCCAAAAACTTTGGACACCCCTGGATTAGGCTATCTATGCTGCCTGAACCAAGGATCCCTCATACCATTTTAGAATCAGGTAGCTGTAATCACAGTTTGGAACTCTCTTTTCCCTTTCACCCTCTATCTCACTCATTCTTCTTCCATCTCAGTTTAGGAATCGGGGCAAAAGATTCCTAAGCCACCTTCCCAGGAAAACTGTTCCTTTTTTCTATTCCACCAAGCACACATTGCAAACATCCATCCACCACAAAGCAGGCACTTGTACACACTTGGTTAGGCTTTGACGAAACTGTTTTGCTTATATCCTTTTCTTGTTACAACCTTTTCATGAACTAAATCTCCTGTGCCTTTGAAAAAATTTCTTTTTCAGTCTCTTGAATTAGTTTTCACCAATGCACAGCCTAAAATATCCTGTTTCACTTAGTGCTCATAGAGGGAAAATTAAGGCTGGAAAGCACTTAGCCACCCAGATCATCCTGAAGTTGACCCTGCATTCTTTAATTTTCCAAATAAATAATCTGAGCACCAGTGTTAACAGTGAGGCAACAGACAGGAAATTTCAGACAGGAAATGTTGCAAGTGTGTTCTATGACAGTGCTTCTCAAAGGCTCTATGTTGTGGACTGGCAAGTTCCCCAATCCCTCCCCTGCTGTGATGTGGATGGGTGCTAATGTAGTGCCAGTCTGTGACAAACAGGCTTACCTGGTCTTTTCTGCTTCCTTCTTCTGGCTTCTCAAAACTTCTAGAATAGCTTGGTGTCGGGGCTTCTGAGAAGAATTTTATCAGGGAATACAAAATTTCTTTTGGGACCCTTCCCAAAGAGGGAGCAGGTGTAACAGAGTCAGGGGGTGGCAGTGGGTGTGGGCAGAATGAGAGCAAAACAGGCAGGGGGAAGTGGCAGCAGCCAGAATAGTCTCTGGATCCCAGATCTACCAGTCTTCCCAATGCAGAGCTCAGGACTATCTGCCTGCCCGGTGTTAGCAGCTAGATACAGAAAACCAGACACACTCCTCTCTAAAATCTTTCCAATATAGAAAACCATTGCAGAGATTAGTATCACTGTATTTAGGCTCACACTAGAAAGGAGAGTGTCCTGTGTACACCAAAAGTGACTTCTGCAGCAGCTGTAGCCCTGCAGCTGTGTCCTTCATGGTTAGCGGATACACAAGCCAAAGAGCTCCTGTAGCAGGCCAGTTTCCCCCCAGATTTGACACTGTTAAGGAATGTATGTATTCCTGAGCCTGGTGTGTATTGCTCGTGGCAGTAGTCACCTCCACGTGTCCATGGTAATGTCCCCAGCATCCCATGTGGGCAGTGAGTCTGGGTGAGATTGCAAAATGGAAGATCCCAGGACATTTCTGGGCCTCCTTCTTTGGCTCCTGGGCCCCCTTACTGATTCTTGGTCCAGGTACAAATTACCCCTTTACCCCCCCTCCTAGGCCCTGCTTGCTGTTCATTCACATTGTGCAGAAAGTGTTGGGAGACTCTGAGAAGACAGATGGGGGAAGCATCAGGAGACACTGCAGACTGGCAGGCAGACCACACTTTGAGAAGCACTGCTCTAGGATATGTGTCATGTGCTTGAGGGAGAAGTCAAGCACCTTTGCAAGGATATTTGTGCAACTGGCTTCGGCACACCTCAGTAGAACTTGGTATTAGACACTGAGGAAGATAAGCATATAAGTGCAACACTACTGTGAAGAGGGAAAGGGAAATGAAAACTGAAACAATTAAGCATGTACACAGAGGCGGTTGAACTTTAAGAAGCATTAAGAACCAGGGCAGGAGGTCTGGTCTAGAGGGTAGAGCCTCCGTCTGCCTGAAGATAACATCCACAAGGTCGCCAGTTCGAGGCCACCGGCACCGTGCGACCTTGGAGCAGCTGACAGGCTGAAGCCGAGCTATTCCATCTGCTCTGAGCGTGGGAGGATGGAGGCCAGAATGTGAAGCCAGATCGGAATGAAACACCTTGAATGTAGTCGTTCTTGAAAGAAAGAACCTTCTTTGAAATTGTAAAAATCCCTATTTAATAGGGATTTAATAAAGCCTGCCTATGTAAACCGCCTTGAATAAAGTCTTGAATAAAGACCAAGAAAGGCGGTATATAAATACCTGTTATTATTATTATTATTAGTTAGTAGGTGGGCAGGGAGAGGAGAGGAAGGCTTAACTTCCTCAGGAAGGAGAGAGCGGGAGGGAGCAGAAGGAGTGGGGGAATGAGATGAGGGGGAGACATCAGCATCTTGAAACATGAAAGAAGTTAACCAGAGTGGCTGAGGCATACCAAAGGGTTCGGGATACTTGGAGACAATCTGAGGAAAATGGGAAAAAACAATGAGGTGCAAGACCACAGCCGGAGATTAAATTCACTATTGCCTAGAACAGGGATTACAGAAGTCATCCCCTCCACGTGGAACTGCCTCTCTGAACATGCTATTCAGCCCTTCATGTGCCATTTACTACAATAGTATTTTTAGATTAAGCAGCCCTTGAGGGGTGCCTTTTAGCAGGAAAACGGCATCAGACATAAGAGTTAAATAACCTCCACACTGCAGCCCTGTGCAGCTGCTGCACTTGAGTAGGCATAAGCCTGCAACTGAACAATTATGCTAAATGCATCTGTGTGATATGGTCCTAAGATGAGAGGGTTGGGCGTAAATACAGGCGGTGGCATAGCTGGAGGGGGGCGGAGCACCCAGGCTGGCAGGGAGCGGGCAAGCGGCCCCTCCCTTCGGAGCCATTCCTGGCGGGGGAGCAAAATGGAGCTGTACGGCAACAAATATAGGCAACATAGAAGCCAAGCCAATTTAAAAGAGAGAGAGAGACCTTCTCTTAAGTCAGAATTTATTATAGTAATTAAATGATTTCCCAAAAGGATTCAAAGGAACTCACAACATAATAAATAGGTTGTGCATTGGAACTGAAGAGCAGGCACAGCTAGCTTACTCCTTGGAGTACTAATTTGATGCTGTGGTTCCAGGGAATAGGTTCTCTGGGAAAGAGGAACAGAATGGTATTTATCTAGGATACTCTTTGTGGGAGGCCAAGCCTTGATGACTGCAAAGAACATGCTGGTTTGCATCCAGCCTCTGCAAGCTGTGCTGTCCCCTAGGCAACCAGAATAAGCTGAAGCATCATATTAGTCCAAACTATCAGGTTCACCAGGAGGAAAACACATAGAAAGATGTCTCTACGAAAGGTGAAGATACTCAACCTCTTTTGAGCTAGATAACAAAAACATGAATTGAGACAGCAGCAGCTGTCCTCCGTGGTTATAGATTTGAAGCCACAGATGGCAGCAACGGCAAAAGCCATGGGAATGCATCATGGAAGAGAGATCTTCTCTTTTCTGCCCCACCCACTGCCCTCAATTTCACACTGCTTGTCCCCCTCCAGAACTCTTCCTTCTTTAGCTGACAGTAAACAGGCATCGCGGTACTGAGGCCCAGCCTTGATAGCCAGAGCTGCAGCAGAATGGAAAAAGAATTCCCTTCTCCTAGCAATGAAAAAGACATCCAGCTGCTCCACTCACTCTGCCAAGATGGAATGAAGGCTGCTGGAGAACACACACAAGAGAGAGAGAGAGAGAGAGAGAGACGAGGGGTAAGGGAGGCGTCTCGGCAACAAGACTTCATTTCTGGGAAGGGAGATGAAGCCACCCAACAGTGACACACCCTGTGAGAGTGCCACAAATGCCGGTTCCTGGTGCACTTATAATCCCTGCAGCTGTCTGTTGCTTCCCACACACTCTGTAATACATCCTCAGTCACTGGCTTCGGCTCCAATGACTGATTTGGCAGGTACAAACGCAGGGGGCTGCTGCGCCTCTCCAGTTATCATTTCCTTTCCTCCCAACCACACTGGGCAGAATGTCACTAACCCAACTCCTATGTGAAGGTAGCTGGCTTCTGCAGAGATTATAGATACTGCGACTTTTAATTAAGCACTGATGGCAGCCAAAGTTTCCTTGCATGAAAATTCTAATGCTTTATGTTCCCCTGAAGTCAGGGCTTCTGGGATCACAGAGGATCAAATTCAACCGACTGAGCATCTCTCTTTTTATTTTTAAATATGTTTTCAGTTTCCTTCTCTGCACAGAAAAAAAGAGTCATCTGCCTGTACTAATTCAAGTAACTGGAGAAGACGACTGAGTGGCAAATTTAGAGAAACAGGGTGGGGTGCTCAGCGCTATTCCCACTAACCTGCATGGCTGTGCACTTCTAATGAAAGCCTCTGGAGGTGTCCTGCGCATGCAGGGTAAGGTTCTGCGCAATCAGGGCTGAAGATCAGAGGGAACACTGGTGATCAGGCAATACTTACTCTGTTAGCATGGATATAAGTTACTCTCCAAAACTCATGGTCAATGTCTTTGCAATTCCCACCCCCTCCCCAGAAGTATTAGGTAGTCTTCTACATAACTGCATCTCCCTCTTTTTAAATTGCATAGCTGGGCAAATTGGTGTCTTACATACCAATTAAAGAAAATCCATGCAAGTTTGCGAAATGTGTTTCCAATACAACATATAGAGGACATTTTATTGAAAAGCTCCTGCCTCTAGATGCACATGCCGGTCTACCAACATGGCTGAAATATTCCAGCACATTTGGGAAAGTGAGCCGATACAAGGGGGCAGGCAGAATTGCACTGAGCAACAGTGCAGTGGTTTGAGGAACAGACACTGGAGCTCAGCTGGGTGTGGTGAGTCTGGAAACAAATCTCTCAGATGTAGAAGTCAGAGGCTCCAGACTTGGGAAGACTGGTGGGGACAGCTGAAGAAAATACTCTGCTACTGTTACTGCATGGAAATGACAAATATCCCAAGGAATCTAAGCAGAGCATTTGCTGAATATAGCTCAAACACAGGCAGCTCCACAAGAAGTTGGATCAGTTTTTGGACAACAGCAAGGCTAATTTTACTGCTCCCTTGAAATAAATCTCTGCCCTTGCCTAGTGTTTTGCTGTATCAGCTTTAATTAGGGTACATGGCTAAGGCCCCCGGTTTCTGAGTTGGCTACTCTTGTAGTGGCCTGCCCATATATTGAGCTCATTTTCTGAGGACTTCCTCTGGGTGCCCCACTGTCCAAGGTAAAGCAGATGCTGGCTGAAGGAGAAGGCTGCTCTTGAGAATGGTGCTGAGACTCTCCCAGGAAAGTTCGCCTAGTACCTACATGGTCTTCCCAACGCCAGGAGAAGACTTTTTTCCCCCCAGAGCTTTAACACTATTTTACACCACATTATGCTGTTTTGCCAGTATGTTTTGAAGCACTTCTTGGATTTTATTGTGCAAATGTTTCATTCACATTTTACATGTAAGTCACTCTAGGAACACTACAGCTGGAGGGCAGGATATAAATGTTTTGTTTTAAACAAACTCCTATTACATCTATGGAGTCAGGAAGTAGATTGCTGAATGACTAACAAAGATCTGGCAAGAGATGGTCTCTTTTACGGCAGAAATAACCAAACAGGAGACTGCTGACTATTTCACACTATAAATATAGATTTGTTCCATTTTTAAATGCAAACATCATTCTGCATCCATCTCAGTACTATGTGGAATACTTTTCAAGACAACTCAGCAGCCATCACCTAATCTTTAAAAATACAAATTACGTGACTTTGATTCCCTGTAGCTCCATGCCCACAAGCTAAGATTTGAAGCTTTTGTCCTGTGCACAACATCAACACCATGATACATCCATAGCAAGTGGGCATTAAGTATGGAGGTGATGGGATGGGGGCACTCCTTTTCTCCTAGTCCCATTACTTTTATGTTCAAAAGAGGGAGGTAGCTGCAGGAGAGCATAAGTCCTCAATGCTGGTGTCACTGCCAAGTCACACAGGGGAACTGGACCTCTGGAAGCTGAAGCTTTGCATAGATTTGATGTGCCATTGTATCAGACTGCTACCCAAGATGAGATGATCATGTTCTAATAAGGGCCTGAACTTATCTGAGCAAGTCAACAATCTGACCGATTTACTCAGAAAGTAATATTAAGAAGAGACACTTATGCAGACAGGCAAACATGCACATACTCGTGCACGCATACAAACGCAAGTCATACCAAACCTCGCAATTTGTTTCCAACTGAAGACAGTTGGGTCTTTTTCAGTAGAGCAATGGTTCTCAAACTGTGGGGTAGAACTCCCAACCAGAGGATGGGGAAGACATATGTAAAATGCCAAAGAGGGACAGGCTCCTACAGCAGATAGTGCCTTTGTCTCTCGCCAGAAAAACCATGGATAGACTGAATGCTCTCACACCACAGATCCTCATTTTTTGCACCTTACTACCCCATCACCTGCCAGGGCATTTGGGCAGAAGGAATTCAGAGTGGGTTGCTGTTTTCATTCTTATATTTGCCTGTGTACTTCTCTCACCTGATCCCCAGGCTGCTCAACCACTTAACTCCATCAAACAAAACCAAACTGCTGCAAGAGAGCAAGCCGTGCTTGCAAAGGTGTACTGATACTGTATCAGTATCAGAGCAGACTAGCCTGGATGGGACAAACAGTCACAAGGGTGAGGTAGCCAGGTAACCAAAACAACAAGGAATAAGATTTGATGGGAGCATTAGGGGCCAACTGTATTGACAAACCCTCTGTTTGTCAATACAAACAGAGAAACTGTTTGTATTGTGTAACTCTGCTGTAGTTAGCAGAGAAAGACAGATTTAAAATTCTGTTGTAGCTGTTTCGCCTCTTAAATTGGTAATACTACAGTAATAAAAAGATTCTGTTTGGGTTTTGAAACTTGGGCAGTGCACAATTTTGATATTTAGAATATTTGTATCCTCTTAACCCTAATGGGTAACTTAAAGTGGCTTTCAAGATAAAAATTACAATATTTTGGCAATATGTACCTTTTCAATACACACATCATGATAGAAACATTGCTCTGGAAAGGATCAGAAGCGTGCCTGCACTAGGACAACAATCTTACTCAGAAATTTTTGTAGTAATGCACTGCATTTGCCACTACACAAAATGCCGTTTTTGTACATGTATTTCTTGCAGGAGCAGTTAATGCTCTGAAGACTTGCTGAAAATTAAACTGTAGAGGCAATACCCATACAGAGATAAATACAAAATACATCGTGATTCTGTTCACTTTTCAATGTCCTCTCCCCTCCCTGGCAGCTTACCAACATAGAATGTGCTAGGAGCCTGCTGGTCATCTAGTGTTGCTCCTAAGATACGTGTGGTCTGCGAATCATGACGGAGCCAGAGTGCCACGCCTAGAATGATTCCTCCTGCCAGCTGAAAAGAAATAAAAATAAAAGTAGTTTAAAACCGGTTCTCGTATCCTGTAATAGATGAAATGCAGAGAATGCTTAGATTAGTTAAAAGCAATGTACTGTATTCCCCAAGTATTCAGATTGATCTGAACATCTTTTTAGAAGGGCTGACTTGTCTAAAGGTCATCCCAGAGACTGCTGAGCAGGGAAGAAGAAGCCTAACTTCTAATGTTCGCAGTTCTTTCAGCTAGGACTGCTTCGGCCACATTTGAAGAGGCAACCCAACATTTTCAATCCATCACCTACTGTTGGGGCTGTCAGTAGGCTAAGATTCTGTAAAAGTCCAGGACCAGTGCAGAATTCAGATTTCTAAGAAACAGGGGAAGGAGGTTGAATTGGCCAGGAACCGAGGACCCCTTGACCCCAGCATGTATCCAAATAGGCCCACTCTTTGAAGTCAATGTGGATTTAAAAAAACACACAAGAGATATGCACTCTTGGAAAGCACTATGAAAAATGTTGTCATTGCCCTCAGTCCTACTGTGAATATACAGCATTGCTCTCTGTTGAGTACATTTGACTGCTCTTTGATATAGTTGGATACGTTTGGGTACTCTCCGTCTGGAATACGAGAGCAGGGCTCTCGTTCCATTTCAATCTGCTTCTCTTGCAGTTTCCTCCTTTTCCCATTTCACGAAGGGCTGCTACTGTACAATATGCTTGGCCTTGCATCACCTGCAATTGGGCTGGAGCTGCAAAGTAGTGGTAACTTCAAAAAGCTCAGTTTGAACACTCCCATTTGCTATTGCTGCCCAACTCCCACTTGTAACACACTATCTAATTTGATCTTCCTCTTCGTATGATACAAATTCTCACACTTATCCACATGTGCGCTTCTGGATGAAGAGACATTAGGGGCAAGGAGAATACGCAATTCTTCTCCCAGGAGGAACAAGACTTGAACTATTGTCTCCTATATCTTATTTCAACTGCTCTAATTCCTGAAATACCACATTTGAGCAGAAAGGCTACTGGGCTTCCCTCTGCCTGCAACCCACCTTTGACTGAAGTCAAAGTTTAATGAATTGAGGACTTGGGCACCTGGTGAGACTATACTAGGCATTGCTCTATACATAACTAGGGTTATCTTCACAGCCATAAGGTCTAGAAACTAGCTTTTGGAAGAGATATACATGCAAGTTGAGTAGGATAATACAGGCTGAGACTAATTATTCCTGTGGGTTCCTTTCCAAGCACTCACATGGATTAAAAAAAACACACTATAGCAAATCAATTTAAAAAACAAAGTTTCTTTGCTCCAGTGATTGAAAAACAGCCTTGCTGACCTTTTGACTAAGATAAGAGTCATTATGAAGACAATCCATCAGCAGTTCACTCAGCCCCTCCCTTCACCAATGCAAAATGATCCCTTTCTTTCTGCTGGGGGAAGGGAGGGGTCCGAAGGAGAGAGAAGGACTGATGGATTGTTAGCCTGCTGCCCTCTCTCTCATTAAAGAGGCTGTTAAAGAACTGTTCAGTTTCTAAAACTGATTTTAAAGGGATGCATTTTTCCCCTTCTCCAGGGATCAGCACATTCTCTCTCATTTGCATGGGGCATTCCTGTTGAGTCAAATCCGTGTATAAAAAAATCCGTGCATAAATAGGCTGGACCTGTATCTTGTGCTTGTGGAGAAAAGCTGAGTTTCTTGGCAAAGCCTGTTTTATCTGGCAACAAAACTTGTTGATGCCCTTTACCTAGAGTTAATTTTGTGTTTGTTATTTAAATTGTATATGGTTTTGTGTAAAGTTTTAAAAACAGAAAAGCCCTTAAAAGAATCTTGATTAAGTCTGAGATGCTCATTCAAGTACCTACGAAAGGGAGCACAGGTGAGTCAAAGGAGAGGTGAACTCATTGAACAGCAATGTGAGTTGATATAAAAATCCTAACTGTGGAGCTTGATCTATGAAGATCATTCATGTGTGTCAGTCATCAAATGGTGAATATGTGTTTGCAAGGACAGTCCTCTTTGTTTGGAAGTAGCAAATGTTAGCCACAAGAATGAAATGTGAGCAACCAGGATAACTTGAAAAGCAAAGTGACATCACCAACATTGCAATGACTAAGCTTCCTGCATTAAGAAAAAAAAAGAATTAAAATCAAGGACAATCTCAATAACTGGAGATGGAATTTTGGCGTATCTATCTATCTATGTATCTATCTATCTATCTATCTATCTATCTATCTATCTATCTATCTATCCTTTCAACAAAGAGAAACATGAGCATTAATAAATAAGTATCAGCATCAGAAAATCCCCTCTCAAGCTGATCTAAGCCATTCCAAAATCTGGGTAATCCAGTTCAGCCAGCTGCTATTTTCTCATTGGTTGTCAATGGAAACAGAGTCAGAACCTAGTTTTGCCCTACCAAAAGGGAGCATTTTACAAGTCTGGAGTTCACTGACCAGAACAGGGCACAGGAGGAAAAAGAGAAGGGAAAGAGATGCTAGCAAGGAAAAAATGCCATGGCCAAGTCAACTCAGCAAGGAGTATATGGGTTGAATCTCCACGTAGTACAAGAAGATAGACGTCACATTAAATAGATAGACACTTCCTGTATGATGCATACCCTGCCCCCAAATTTTAGCATGGGAAATAATTCAGGAGCTGCTGGACTAGGTTGCCAAGCATTCTCCAGATTGGTGTTTTCCAAATTGTGGGTCGCAAGCCAATTTCAAGTGGGCCCCCATTTATTTCAATATATTTTAATATATTAGACTAGATGCTACCCTGGTAAGTGACTATATTTGGGGAAATGTAACAGGCTGCTTTTAACAATGATAGTCAATGGGACTTACTCCTAGGAAAGTGTGGGTAGGATTGCAGCCTAAGGGCGCAATCCTAATTCCTTATGTCAGTGCTTTCCAGCACTGACATAAGGGCAATGCAGCTCCAAGGTAAGGGAACAAACATTCCCTCCGTGAGTGACACCCAACTGCAGGATGCAGCACATGGCCCACTGGCACCACTATGCCAGTGCTGGAAAGTGGGTTAGGATTGCACCCAAAGACTGTTAAAAAATTTTCCTGCTTGATTATGTCACTTCCGATCATGACATCGCTTCCAGTGGGTTCTGACAGATTCTCATTCTAAAAAGTGGGTCCTGGTGCTAAAGGAATGAGAACCACTGCTCCAGATGTTCAGCAATAGAATCTGGGACTTAAATGCACTCTAGACTTGAGCAAGCCAAATCCTAACCAAATTAGCAGAAATGTTTAATACTCAGAAATTCTTATGAAATATTTTCTCATATTTAAAGGGAAAACATTTCATATGAAATTTCCCTATTTACCCCCCCTTTTTTCCCAACATTTTAAAGGTAAGGCTTCAGAACATTGTTTTAGCTGAACTTTACCCCCTCAAAATGCATTCTCTGCATGATTTACACTGTGGGATCTCAATAGAGATGAATACAGAATATGGGATCTCAAATAGAGATGAATAAGAGAGACGAGGGCTGGGCTTGGTGCAAGATCTCTTGCTCTTTTTCCAGAGCTCTTTATTTTTATCCCCTCTTCCAGACACTCTCTTTGCCTAATCAAACAAGCTAATCCTCTCACACCACATCTGCCTTTTGTTGATTGGGTTTGAGGCAAGGAGGCTGAATCACGGGTGGCGTGGTTTGCCAGCGCCTTCGTGACAGCGTCCCTACATTACACAAATTAGGCCGCGATCCTAACCAACTTTCCAGCATTGACATAAGGGCAATGCAACTCCTAGGTAAGGGAACAAACATTGACCTACCTTGAGGAGGCCTCCATGACTGCCCCCCAACTGCAGGATGCAGCACATGCTCCCCTGGCACAGCTATGCCAGTGCTGGAAAGTTGGTTAGGATTGCGCCCTTAGGCAATTACAATTCCTGTATGATGCAGACATGTACAACTCCCAAATCCTTTCAAATGCTTCAGATATTTCTCATCTTCTAGCGCAGGGGTGCCCAAACCCCGGCCCTGGGGCCACATGTGGCCCTCGAGGACTCTCAATGCAGCCCTCAGGGAACCCCCAGTCTCCAATGAGCCTCTGGCCCTCTGGAGATTTGTTGGAGCCCGCACTGGCCCGACACAACTGCTCTCAGCATGAGGGCAACTGTTTGACCTCTCGTGTGAGCTGTGGGATGAGGGCTCCCTCCACTGCTTGCTGTTTCACATCTGTGATGCAGTAGCAGCAGCAAAGGAAAGGCCAGCCTTGCTTTGTGCAAGGCCTTTTTTAGGGCTTGAGCTATTGCAAGACCTTCATTCATTCATATAAGTTCCATCTCTAATAAATTCATTTATGTAAATGTATTCAAATTTTAAATGTAAATTATTTTTTTCCCTGGCCCCCGACACAGTGTCAGAGATATGATGTGGCCCTCCTGCCAAAAACTTTGGACACCCTGTTCTAGCGCATGGGAAAGAAGCTGGTCTGCAGCTGAACATGTTTGGGATTTTATGTGGCTAATTTTATTTACTTACTACTGTTGAATATGATGACAAAATTATTGAAGAATTATAACATGGAACACACAAGCCAAACTATACATTCACCCAAGTATGCTTTTAAGATAGAGCTTAAAACTGAAAGTGCCTCTTCCTTCACGAAAAGTGGAAGGATGAAAAGAGTTTGTTTTCCACACAGTTCTGATCAGGATTACCTACACAATGGCCCCACCCTAATCAGTTCTGACTTGACAAGCATTGCATGCATTTCAATATTTTAAAACATTCCCTTTTTTTCCTGGGGGAAAAAAATGGCACATTCTGTAGCTTGAAAACTGCTAGAAGTTTCACATCTCTAAACCTGACACTTCATCACAAGTGTCTCATTTTCCCTGCTTACCTGGACACAGGTAAGGCCCAGATGCCATGGTGAGCATGCACAGCAGTATCGCCCCATTCTAAGAGGGACAGAACTTGGCTTTCCTGCTGCAAGTCTTATTCACCCATAATCACATGGATGTAAATTCTGGAAAAAGGACAATGGAGAGTGTGCTTTTCCTCCCTTCCCCCTGCAAAAACAGATTCATCTCATCAGGCTAAGTCCTGACTCCAAAGGGATCTGGACCCAATCCTAAACTGATCAGTGGACCCATAAAATCAGATGCCAACACATCCCCAGCCCATTTGCAGACCCTACTAGGCCATTGCTCCAAATCTGGCAAATGCATCATGCAATCAACAGAAAAATTCAAGTCAACCTGGGACTCGGACTCCTTTTTGGAGCCTTGAACAAACATCTGGCAGTGCCACAGAAACTCTGGCTTCCACTTCAGCATCAGGCTCATAAGAAAACAGCCTGGAGCTGCTCATAAAATCCAAGAGGAAAACTAAACACTGACGCATACTGCAATTTTGCATTTTCCGCTCAGAGTTAGAAAGAATTTTGACAAATTGAAAACATACTGCATGGGTCTTGATTTCTAGCACTCTTTTTCCAGTTGCTTTTCCAGGTATTTAGTTCTGTCTGCCATATTCCAGCATAAGATAAGGCCTCAACTACCAGCAACCCCAGACTGTTACTTTCAGTTTCTCACAGGAGGCCGGGGTGGGTGAGTGGGCGATGTCTGCACACAGAACAAGTTCAGATTTGAATACACTTCAGTCACTGAATTTTTTTTAGGTTGCCTCCAGAAATTGATTTCCTTCCTCTTCCTAAAAGAGAAAAAGGGGCTTTTCTAGTTTAAAGTTCAGAAACAGCTTTGTGAGAGCTGTTTTTATACAACTTTGTGAGATTTATAGCCAACAATTACACCACTCATCAATGCACTGAATTCAAGATTTTATATCTGGGTTCTAATTATCTTAAAGAGGATTTTAAACAAAGCCCCCAATACTCTCCTTTTGCCAAAGGGTGCAAATCTGGCTCAATTGTTCTGACTCCTTCTCTTCATTGCTGGCTCATCTATGAGGCCACTTTATGCAGGCTGCATCATTGACAGATTGCGAGGAGTCTGAGGGAGTGGCTGATTAGGGGGGGGTCTTTCACCCAAACCTACTGTTGCTGCTTGCCTCCAATGCAGGCTGCAATGTTCTGCTTCCCACTCACTTCCCACTGTTTCTTGAGTAAGAAACAGATCATTCTCCTGCTTCCTGAGCAAGAAGCAGATCATGCGCCTCTCGTGCCCTGTTTCACAGCAACGCACAAGTAGAAGGATAAGGGTTTGGGGTGGAGTTTTTTGTGCACAGGGGCAGTGGACCTGAGATGGTATCATAGGGCACTCCTGCTTCCCCTTTTCAGAAACAGAAGAGTCTGATTTCTTGTTTGTAACAGCACAGTGACAAGCCTGAATTAGAGGGAATAGTTACCTGTGAACAGTTGTATCCAAGCCTGTACAGGACAGCTTACACCTGAAGGGTTTTTCTATATGATCTACTGAAGCGTGTCCTGGTTGCCTTTCAATCTATGGAACACACTGGCAACAAAAATACAATAACCTTAACACAGTAAAAACTGTATTAAGGAACAGGGATTGCCAGTAAACCAGATATGCCCATTCAAGTTTTTACGGTATCCACCCCCACCATTACTGGACAGAACTTCCCCTGCAAAGTCCCACAGTCCTCCTTTCTTTTTCACAAGGGCCTTGATACTCCCTAGGCTGGGCCCCTGAGAAGGAAGGAGGCTGAGCAGCACGACAGGGGGAGCCTTGACTCATAAACAAGGGAGGGGGCCCTCACTTTATTAAACAGCAAACTCACTTAACTGGCATCTCTGCCTGCCTTCTCAAGAGGGTAAAGACGCTGGTTAGTCAGGAGTGCTGGTTAAGAAAAAATTTACTGTACAGAGTGAATGCGAGAGACTGCAGCTAGAACACAGTGTTGCCAAGGAGGACTGTAGAACTGGAGGGGACCTACAAGTTCGAGTACAACCCCTGCCAGTCCACAATTACGAAAGGAGGGCAGGGCTCCTGGACACTTAACATGGTAGTGCAGAATAGGAGATTTCAACAGATGCTGGGGGAAATAGACAAGAGAACTGCAAAGGCAGGCAGCATGAAATTAATTTTATCTTGCTGTAGCTGGACTCAGGCCTAGTGAAGCTAAGCCGTGATTAAATAAAGGAGGACCCCATAGCCAATACACATACATTTTTCCGAGATAGTTATAACCAGATGAATTATCTTTTAAAAAATATGTCTTCAGTCAGTGCTTCCAAGAACTTCATAGCTAAATTTTCTATTCTCATGCCAACATCATTTTTTGCAAGCCCACTGATTTTGGTGCGCTTTATTTCTAAGTAACAAGTTCACAAGACTGCAGCACAAAAACTGGACTGTGATCATGTTTACCCAATAGTAAGTGGACTTGGTTTTACAGGCCTACTCGCAAAATGCCTTGGGGAGTCCAATTGTCTCCCAATTGGAGACAAGCACAAAGTCATCACAGAAGACAGACTGTGTTGGAAAAAACTGTGCCAACAGATGAACGTGGGTTATTTCACTGTTTTCTGCACATATCGGCTTGCATCGCACAAGTGAAAATCAAGTACATCCAATCCCTAGAGCAGGGGTGTCCAAATTTTGTGACAAGAGGGTCACATGATCTCTCTGTGTTGGGGGCTTGGGAAAAATTTGTTTGAAATTTGAATAAATTTACATAAATGAATATATCAGAGAATGAATCAAGGTCTTGCAATAGCTCAACGCCTATAAAACACCTTGCACAAAGCAAGGCTGGCCTCTCCTTTGCTGCCGCTTCACAGATGTGAAACAGCAAGAGGCAGAGGGAGTCCTTAGCCCACAGCCCATGTGAGAGGTCAAACAGTCGGCTCTTGGCTGAGAGCAGTTGTGTCGGGCCAACGTGGGCTCCAGCAAGTCTCCGGAGGCCCAGATGCTCATTGGGGATTGGGGGCTCCCTGTGGGCCAAACCGGGGGTCCCCAAGGACCATAAGTGGCCCCCCTGCTCTAGAGTGTCCAGTACATAAAGATCGTGGGAAAAGCTCACCAGAATTCAAGCCATTTAAATCAGCAACACTCATTAATTTTAATTTCTGTTTGGGAATCATCATATAAGAACCTGTACATTCATTTGCTACTACAGTACTCCTTTTAAAGAGTCTATTCAATCAACTGTCCCTCCTCCCATAAGAAAATTTTCTATTTTTAACAAACTCCAGAAGATATGTTAAACTTGTTGCACTTCTCCATCCAGGACAAAAAACATCAACTCTTCTAACAAGAAGGAAACAGACATTCAATTGGCGATACAAACACACTACCTGTCTAAACACTTTCAAAAAACAGTTAACTGAGGATGTGCAAAGCCTGGATATTAAAAGCCTGGACAGATCATAGCTGCATCTGGCTCTAAGACTAATGAGGGTTTCAGAACATGGGAGAAATGCCATGAAATATCCTAGCAACATCCTTCACTTAGTGCAAAGTACAGCCTTTATTCCACTTGAGCTGAAAGAACAGCTCAATATTTTGGCCAAAACAGCAAGACCTCATGGAAGGTTTCTGAGTATTGCGTCCAGGTGTGTGTGTGGGGGGGGGGGTATGAATCTCACATATGTCTATCTCTGTGTACTGGGGATATATTGTTGAAAGGTAGTCCCAACAAAGAACATTTTCATCCATGTTTTCCATTTTTCAAATATTTGGGAGCTATAAATAAAACCTGCAGTAGCACGTAAGTTTCATTTCTTAATGAAACTTTCCAATTTTTGAAGTTTTTGCAGAGCACTAATCACAGCAACATAAAACATTATTTTGTCACCACTTCTCAAAATGCCTTTGTATTCAGTGCATAGCTTGTAACTCACTGTGGGGAAAATAGCTTCAGGAGAAGGTAGTGGAACCAGAGGGATAGTTACAGAGATGGGTAATTGTCATCCTGCCCCCAATTTTACCTGCAATACTTCTTTATATGGCATTGCATGGAGAAGGTTCTCAGAAAACCAAACAAGGAGGAGGCATATCCCTTTCTCCTCCTCAGCCTCATATAGGGAACATCAAATTTAATGTATTTAATGCAAGAGGTCTGTGGCAACTGGCCAGTTACCAATCTGACTTAGGATGTTTGCTTCTTGGTGTGGCCAACGACAACAAAAGGCCCACCTGCAGATGGCCAAAGAAACACCATAAGAGCTATGGTAGGAACAGAGGAAAAATCCTAAACTACTTCTAAGAAGCAAGATTTTCTTGCCCCCCAGTTGTGGGGGCAGCAAGGAAAATGCAAAATCATTAAGAGAGCAAGGGCAAGTAAATGAGCTCAGACATCTGGGCTAGATCCCCCATGCCACATTTAAAAAGTAAAATATACTGGTTTAAACTCTATGGAAGCTTTTGTTTTGACACCACCACTCAAATTCACTATGCTCATTTGCTGTTGGTAGAAGTTTCAAGTGGTAGGAGGATAACTGTCTTGCAGCAAAATTCTTCTAGAGTTACTGCCTAACAAGTGTTAAACAAATCCAGATGGAATTCTGTTTCAAATACATATAAATACCAGAACTACATATTTATAAATATGCAATGGTCACCACCCCTGGAACAGTTGTAACCAACTACAATTCTAGCTAGTAATCACTATGCACAAGATCTCTTAGGGAGAAATGCTTTTTGGTAATTTGAGAGTCAAACTACATGCAATGCATTTTAACCCTAAGCAGCTAAAGGAAGCTGCAATCTCGAACAGAAGTTTGCATACAAAATAAATAAATAATAGTGGAGCCACAAGTCTCTTTTCATATCAAACTCAGTTATCTTTAAGGTGCCTTTTGCCAGATTTGGGGTGGGGGGAGATTCAAGTATTTGCACAAGAGGTCATAATTTATTTCACGTGTTGGTGTTCTGCAACTAACACAGAAAGCCTATAAGTACATTTTAGAGTAATGCAGTGAACATTTGATTTTATTTTTGACTAGAGACAAGTTTAGGAAGAAAGTAAAACTTGAACATCTAATGCAGGGGTCGCTAAACTTTTTGGCCAAAGGGCCGCATCAAATATCTGGCACAGTATCGAGGGCCGGAAAAAAAATTAAATATAAAATTCAAATACATACATTAGAGATGAAACTTAAATGAATGAATAAATGAATGGGCTCAAATGCCCAGGACTTCTCCAAGCATGAACACAGCCCAAGAAATAAAGCACACACTTAAATGAACCCCCATTCCACCACCCCACAAGCACAACTCTGGTTGTGTTTGGTCAACTGGGCCAGAGGTTCTCAGGCGATCAGAGGCTAGCTGCGAATCGAATAGAGAGCTTGCTGCAGCTGCGGGATCGAATGAAATGCATTGCATCTAGGCTGCGTCTAGATGTGCATCATCATTGTGCCATATTTTGCCATCTTACACAAACGAAATCCTAAATTTTGAAATGGACATCAGGGTTCCATTAAACTTCTAACTGAGGTGTGAGGGTTTCTTTTTCCCCATCCCCATTTTTGGCACCCAGAAATACTTATACATGGAAAGATCAAGGCCTGCTATACAATACAGGCTGCCAGGTGACAACTAACAGTCACACCAGTTCTCATTCCACCTTTCTGAACTGCTTGTGACAGTAAAACCTTTTTTTTGGTAGCTGTTATCATAAATCCTGTCTTCTAGCAGGTAAACTACAGGTTGTACGCTCTAGGGAGTTTTTATTTCCTTAAACGTCCTTTGATATGAACACACCTTGGTGAAACAACCACCCTTCCTTATTTTAATGGTCCATCAACCTTTTTAAAGTAAAAAAAACTCCTTCAGCCCATAAGGTAGCGGTTCTCAAACTCTCAGGAAGTTTGAGCCCTGCTGTAAGTCCTTGTGGGGGAGGAAGGAGACAGTGACACGATCGCCAGAATCGCATACTGTTGAGGGGCACAGGGGTTGCTTAGACTTACCAGAGGCTGGAGCAGGCTCCCGGGGGTTCGGGGAGCCCTGCGCCAGCCTCTGCAGGGACCCCAAAAGCACACAAACTGTCAAAGTAACGATCATGACCCATTTCCAGTTTTGTGACCGAAAACCAGAAGTGGGTCTCAATCATTATTTTAAGTGTCTGTGCGCTTTTGGGGGGGGGCTGTTTTTTTGGTCACAACTGGAAATGGGTCACGATCGTTACTTTGACAGTTTGTGTGCTTTTGGGGTCCCTGCAGAGGCTGGCAGGGGGCTCCCCGCACCCCTGGGAGCCTGCTCCAGCCTCTGGTAAGTCTAAACAAGCCCCTGCACACCTCAACAGTATGCAATTCTGGTGATCGTGTCACTGTCCCGTGCCCTTTAAGGGTGCAGAGGCCAGGGTTCTCTGGTTGGGGCATCACAAACACCCCAGTTTGAGAACCACTGCCATAAGGAATACAATGAAAGTAAAGTTGGGGAATCTTTTCTACAACCAAAAGGGTAGTTTTAAAAGGAGACATGTCACACATGAGATTTTGGTACACACTGGTCAAGACTGGAACTCCTATCTTACATTATTTGAGACTCTAGAAAAATATTAGTCAAGTACCTCAAGTACCTACAGGTTGAAACTAATTATTCTCGTAGGTTCCTTTCCAAGCACTCATGTGGATGGCAAAAAACGCACTATAGCAAATCAAATTAAAAAACCAAGTTTCTTTACTCCAGTGATTTAAAAAACAGTCCTGATGACCTTTGTGATGTAAGATAAGAGTCATTAAGAAGACAATCCATCAAACAGTCATCCTCCAAGAGCTTACAAAGGCGCTGCACTCAGCCCCTCCCTTCACCAATGCAAAATGATCACCTTTCTTTCACATGCTCAGGGGCAAGGGAGGGGTCCGCTGGAGAGAGAAGGACTGATGGATTGCCAGCCAGCTGCCCTCTCTCTCCCCCTCTCATTAAAGAGGCTATTGTTAAAGGACTGTTCAGTTTTTTAAACTGATTTTAAAGGGATGCATTTTCGCCTTCTCCAGGGATCAGCACATTCCTTCTCATTTGCAGGGGCAATTCGTATTGAGTCAAATTCGTGTATAAAAAATCCGTGTATAAATAGACTGGACCTGTATTCCCTTTCTGGAATCTATGTTGAAAAAAGACTGCTGTGTATGGAAGCTATCAGAATTCATACTTCTGTACAGTACTAGATTCCTTTCCATCTGAAAATGCAAACATGCTTACCTAACAACTATTTGAAAGGACTCTTTTATTCCTATGTCAAAAATCAAAATGTAAAACCAACTTTTAAAATTCCTTTTTATCATGTTGCCTGTGTTCCTTATGTTTTACTATCTGTATATATTCAAATATACTTTCCTATACTTACAAACTCTAAACTTATGCCAATCTGCAATTCCAGCTCAATCCCCAACCCATGTTTAGTCCTAGGCAGAGGATCTGCTCAGACACCATTTCTCTGAAAGATGACTGGAATTGGGTTTCTGGCTCACATGCTCCCCCCCCCCATACCACAGTTACAATTCAGAAGGTAAACTACTGCAGCTGATTTCAGAAATAGATTCTACAGATAAACACTAGGAAGAATTTCATATAGCAATTGCAAAGGCTTTTCAGAACTGGAAAATGTAGACTATGGGGATCGCCTCTCTCCTGTCTTTGAAGAGGTTTTTGAAGAAGAGATTGGCAGATGATATCTTGCTCTCTGCGTTGGTGGGTGGTGTGGAGAAATCAGATCCAAGCCTAGGAAATTCCATGAAGAAACCCTACTGAATGGCCACAGTCTGGACAGCTATAGACAGAGACTCAGGGTCGAAGCGAATGAGGGTTTGGCCTTGGAAATACACCCCAAGCTATGGCTGGCTGCATGAGAGTTCCTGTATATGCAAGACAGACTTGGTGTCTCTCACACAGCCTTCATTGCCTTTTTTCTACGGTTTTCCCAGCCAAAGATTTATTGCTTCCAGGAAAGAACAGTGACAGCTCTCCTGTTTCTCTCCCCTCCCCATACACAGTTAATTAGAAAGGAATTCCTAGCTTTTGAGTACTGTGAAAGTTGGGAAAGAAAATAAACGGGGGGGGGGGGTAGTTCTCCACAGATCATCTTGGGCAAAGTTTTGAGTAAGACTGGCTCTCCATATTGTTGCTGTCTACTGAATGAAAGCTTGGAAAACTAATTATTAGAACAAACTACGAAACAGTTTAGCGAATGCTCAGCTTTGAATGATGAAAACTCATCCTCCCCAATAAGCCCCTCTCCAAAGTTAAAGTTCTTCAGTGGGACAAGAATTTCTGCTTACCAACGCATTGCCAGGTTATCCATCAGGAATCTTCAAATGTGTGTTCTGGGGAGGAAGGAAAAAATGGCACTCCTTACCAGGGATGGGAACCCGAGTCAGGTGACTTGAGTCCAAGTCGCAAAAATGTATTTTTGCCAACACGTGTATACTCGAGTCACATGCATCAATGACTCTGGCTCTGACTTGAGTCTGACATCATTGACTTGCAAATGAGTCCCAACATGTGCAGACTCAAGTCTGCCTGTATCTGGGTATTGTCTGCTTACTTTTTTTGCAATGTGAAAGACCTTAGGATATGGAGGTCCTCAGCTTTCATGATTATATAAGCTCTCTCACATGTGTGGCAACAGGGTCTTCTCCATTGTGGCACCATTTTTGTGGAACTTGCTACCGGAAAATCTAAGATCCGCCTCTTCAGTGAGGTTTTAATACATCTTTATTAAGATGTACTTGAGAATAGCTCCCTCTCTTGAGACTTTTCGGCGAGGCCTGAAGACCTTGCTGTTTAACCAAGCCTTCTGACTTCATGGCCTTTTTAACATCTTTTATACATCTTTTAGTTGCTTTTTTACAGGCCTGATTCCTCTAAGAACTGCTGTTTTATGCTCTTTTATTCTGATTTTTATCTGACTACTGTTTTTATGGGTTCTGCCAATGTGTTTTTAATATGTTTTTATCTGTTGTGAAATTATGTTTTAATCTGTTTTAATATGTTGTTAGCCGCCCTGGGTCCCTTTGGGGAGAAGGGCGGGATAGAAATAAAGTTTTATTATTATTATTATTAACACCAGTTTTTTGAGTTGGGCAAGGGTGGGATATACCTGGATGCTTTCATATGGCCCATTTCTTTTATCATGTATCTGCATGCTTTTCGCTGCCTCAGTATCTTTAGCTTGTTGTGTGCTGCTTTGCTACCATAAGGGTTTTTATTCAAATGTTGCTACCATCTGTTGCTCTGGCTTCTTAAGTATGTTTTGGATTTTAAATTTGTTTTAACTTTGTATGCTATAAACATATCTCTTATAACTTTGGATTTTAAATCAATTTTTATTGAGTACTGTAAGCCACCTTCAACTTTTAGCAAGGCAGATTACAAATGTTTTAAACAAACATTGCTTAAGCCAATATTCACCTATGGGAACAGGGGAAGGGGAAAAAGGCCAAGTAATCACTGCAGATACTTGGTGAGGAGCACAACATGGCCCCTTCTGCTGTTTCAGTCTTACTTGGAGGCCGCAATCCAGATTCTATCTTCAAAAACGTTTTTAATGTTAAGAGATCTTTCGACATGAAGAGGGAAATGCCAAGAGGTAACTTGGCCCACTTGAACAATTTATTTATCTCCATAAGCATGTAATAAACAAACCACAGCTTCCCTATAGAGCAGTTTTATTTAAGACACAGTAAATACACCGAATCGCACAGCTCCAAATTTCCCTTAACTCACAATTGCTCTATTAGTCCGAACATACAATCAAGCAGACCTCACTACTCCATAGGAGATCAGATTCTTAGGCTACTGGGAGGCAGACCCCTAGTCAAGCAATGCCTGAGGGGCAGTAAGTCAAAGGGATGCCTCCTGGACCCAATGGTGTATTCTGCCAATTTGCCTTAGGCCTGGTTGCCTTTTTGTGAGCAGTGTCTACCCTTTGGATAGGTCTACACCACAAGTTTCTGTAAGATAGCTGCTATCCTTCTGATAAATCAATTATATAATGTTCATATGTCCACATTTGGCTGGCCATATATTAGCAGAAGATAAATACATTCAAAAACACCTTCTGGGAAATCCTTGAAAAACTGCTACATTTTCACAATATGCTCTTAAATAAACGAAACCTCCCCAGGTTACAAGTCCTGATTATTCTGCATGCAAGCTACAAACCCTAGCATGGTAACTACAGAAATGAAAGTTAAGTTTCAGATCTACCCAAACTTTTATTATATGGGATGGGGGGGCAGAGAAGGAGAAAGTTACCAGGTCCAACAGCAGCAATTATTGGACTGGCAGCAAGACCGGGCTTCTTGTATACAGTCTCAACATTTTCTGTACTTGAAATCTGAAGACACCTTTCACAGTGAACACAATTGCAGCCAAAAAAAATACATGCTGAAGAAGAGATAGTAATTGCATATTGTTAGTGAAAAGACTGCCAGATATTGATGTGAACAAGAACAAAATAATGCATTGTCACCATGGGAGGTCCAAGAACAGGCTGAGCTGGAAAAACAGCAACAAGTTCTTTAAAGCACGTAGAACCTAATTTAGACATAAATACATCCCAATCATACTCGTGCTTATTTCACTTATTTTTCAACAGGACATATCCGAACAAACATGTTCAAGATTGTAAACTTCAGCCTCTTCGGTCTGCTCCAAGGGTAGGCTTATCTTCTAAAAGGCAGTTCAGGCTGTAAGATTATTTCACAAAATGGGTTTTTCCTCACAGGATGTTAAAGCTTAGCAAGATGGCTTTAGTATTCTTGGTCACATGGCATCATGTTTATACAGAAAGTAGCCTTTAATTTCCACAAGTCAGACCAAGTTCTTCTACTTAAGAACTTCATCTTGATTAAAGGCTACAATACAAAATTGCTGCATCACTTGGCAAGTTATCCCAGTGGCTAATTACTTCCACTACACAAGGATGTCTTATCTAGCTTCAAATGAGAAACACTAACCCAGAAGCAAGATCTAAGCATTTCTTGCTGATGAGAGGCTTTCCTCCTCTATAATCATCAAGATGTTTTTTAGCCCTCTCTTTAAGAGATTGGTTTACATGACCATTTTCAACATGGCTGTTAACTCAAGCTCCAGTCTAAGTTTATTGTGTTTGAGTTCCTTGCTAAAACTACCACTTCCTTCCAATCCACATCGTCACTTGAACCTCTCTAGAATTAAAAAATGAAGAAAGATGGCTTGATGAACAGTACTGCCATATTTATTTTTCATATTTTTATACTGCCCTACCTCTAAGGAGCTCAGGGTAGTATAAATAAGTCATCTGCCCCTTTTGTCCTCACAACAACCCTGTGAGATAGGCGAGATGGAGTGTGACTGGCCCAAGGTCACCCAGGAAGTTTCATGGCTGAGAGATTTGAACCTGGATCTTCCAGGTCCAAGCCCAACTCCTGAACCACTACCTCATCCTGGCTACCATACCAGGTGAGCTGCCTTGAGTCCCCTCTGAGGGAGAAAGGCAGGATAGAAATTAATTTAATTAAATAAAATGGCTTCCAATCCCTCCATTCTGAATGAATGCGCTTGTAGGAGTGGTTTTTTGCCCATTCAGTATTGCGCCCTGCCTTGCTGGCCAAGCACTTTTAGCACCCCATTTAGAGGGGTTTGCCAAGACAGTTCACGCAAATAAAATAGCAAACACTCTTGTGCTCCTGTAAGTTAGTTATGTTGTTTCAGTATTCGCTGGAGGTTTAACAGCTTTTGGAGACAGTTCACACATCTACTGCAAATGAGTGAATACGAGACAGGAAACACAGGCTGAAACACAGGAGTAAACCTCAATGGGAATAAGTAAGTTCACTTCTGTTTGCACTCTTCTTTGGGGCAGTACTGTATTTATGAAGGGGCACTGGCAGCCATGTAAATAAACTGGCAAGACTTACAGTACACGCCACTCACAGCACAAGTTTTTAGCAAATGTTAAAAAAACTATACACTGCCTAATTAAGCCACAACTTTATGTAACTACAGTATGTGCCAACCATTCACAGAATAGCACATGTTGATCTGTACATTTAGGTCTACAGTACATCTACTTGACTTTTAATTGCATCTTGAGAAAACCCACATTACATTCCAGTGGCAAGATTAAGGAATTAACTTTTAATGCACTGCACCAGACTAGAGAAAAAAGATAGATGCAGCAGACACAGAATCACAGCTGCAATTCTGATGCTTGTTCAGCTGACACAGCATAAGCATCTTGAAATATTATGGGGAAGGAGTTAAACTAAATAGTTTACTTCTACCCCACTCATCAGTAGCAACAAACTTTTAAAATACCGAGAAGTTTAAAATCCTGACACTATTGTCCTTGGCAGTCAGAGGCCATTTTGGCAAATTCATGCTGGGATGAAGAGGACGCAAGAGTTGTCCCACAAGGAACTGTTTGGATTACACATTCTGCACACAGAGAGCGCTTTGGCCAGCATTCAGCTTTGGAAACTGAAGGGCAAACTCCTTCAGACACTAAACATAATCCATTCCTTCCACACTGTAGACTTCGCGTAGCAGAAGGCCTGACACACAACCAGAGTATAAGAACTGATCTCATCTACTGGAAACAGCAATAGCAGCTGCAAAAAATATAATAATGTGAAACTTTAGTTTGCAGGCTTGCATCCACACACTCATTTTCAAATATAGCTGCAGGTGATTGTATCAACATTTATCTCCTGATCAGACACAGCTACCCATTTTGCATTTTTTCTAGAAAACTATTCTTAAGAGACATTGGGGGGGTGGGGGTGGAAGAGACAGAACTATATATGTTTGAAATTTGTGTCCCAGCTAAGAAAGAGATTGGAAATTAACATATCCTGTATCTCACAAAGCTGGCATAAATCATACTAATTATGCATCCCACCATTATGTAATCATCTGAAAAATGTGGTGCAACTACTTAAAGTCACTTCAGCTAAGACTGGGAACATCCCTATTGAGCCACCAATTCCCATACAAGGCACCTAAGGATTGCAGTAATTTATTTAGAAAGATCTAAAAGAATGACTTGGACCGAGGACCACTTGGATGTTAATTTACACATAAACTAACAGAACAAGGAAGTTTCACATAAAACATCAGCAGCATGAAGACGCCGTCTTAAAACTTTTAAGGTGAAATTTAAGGGAACAAAAACAGTCTGGCAAACTCTGCCTAGAATGCAAAACACCCAACAACATGAAGTGAATCATGCCATCATTCAACATGGCATACATACACTATAGATTTTATTAGACTGACTTCACCCATTGCATATCACTGCTAAAGGACTATGGCAATCTATTCTATAACTAAGCAAAGGCCAACCAGCAGTCTTTGGGTTGTTCAGACATACATACTTTCCAAACACTGCTTTGTTACAGCACATGTGATGGTCCGACATTCTGACCAATGGGAAGAGTGCATTCTAGGGCAACCAGCACCCATTCCTATCTGATCAATGATGACTGCAGTAGTGCTGTTTCATGCAGTGCTTGACTTTCTGGGAACATATCCCTTGTGCTATTCAAGGTATTGCTGCATATCTGGTCTACAAAACAAGTACACCTTACCCTAGAGGTCCTACTAGATTTTATTAAGTTTTGGAGAAAGATTTGCCCACACTTACAAGGAAAAACAATTTTGTCCCCTAGGGTAGTATATAAAACAAAAATATTCCAAATTTTGTATACAATTGTTCATAAACATTGTTTTGATTTTGTATGCAATGCCCCATGATTGTGGTGCTGGCTTAGTACAGGACCTGGTTACCTGCAAAGAGGTTAGATTGAAAGGAGGAATACACACACAGTTCTTGCCATTGTACTGATGCTTAGAGAACAGAGCGCATCCCCAAGAATACACCAGCTGGCCATCTCTGAAGCAGCCTATGCCTGCTGATCAAACATGTATGCTACGTGATGAAAACGTGGATTCAAGGGCATTGGCCTTTCCACTGATGGAACAAAGTGAATTTTCCAAAACCTGTCAGGGCAAGATCCTTAACTAGAGCAACTGCCCCACTTCAACCCAGCAGTGTCTTTTTGCTGGGGTTCTTCAGGATTTTTTTTTTTTTTTAGATTGTGAGCCCTTATGGGACAGAGAGTCATTAGACATTTTCTCTGTAAACTGCTTTGTGAACATTCTTTCAATGAAAAGCGATACACACATTCTAATAATAATAATGATAACTAACAATGCCGTAAGGGTCCCTGGTGTAAATTAGGAAGTGGTCAGAAAGGCAAAATGAATGCAAAAGAGAAACTAATTGTTCAATCTGAATCCTAACACACAGTACATGGAAATAATTCAACTGAAAAGCACCTGACCTTCCACATAAGAATAGTTAGGACCACAGCCAAAGTTACAACTGCACTGGCAATCTTCAACACGTTACTGGGACATCTGTGACAGATTTATAACATACAGCGGAAAGACCAGACCGAGAACACTTGGGCAATGTTTTATCCATGAGGGAAGCAATTTATTCACTCAAAACTCAACAGCACATGCTATTTATCTGGAAACAAGGTTTCTGATACAAACACACACCATGTGGGAGAAACACACAGAAAATAAGTTTTATTCTTCTAACAATTATTTAATCAATCATTTGTGAACCTTAACCTGTAGATTCCTTTATTTCTTTGACTATGTTGAAACTCGTGGTTAAAGCCACCGAAAGCAGAATTGCTCAGTGCCTTTTCACAGCACTCAACACAGAGCTCTGGCTGGCACTTGTGGTTGAATACCTCTACCTGCATTTGCAGTTACTCATAACAAGCACAAATAGAACTTTGAGAACAGTTGACTTTGTGATAGGATGGGAGCATAAGAACCTAAGAACAGCCCCACTGGATCAGGCCATAGGCCCATCTAGTCCAGCTTCCTGTATCTCACAGCGGCCCACCAAATGCCCCAGGGAGCACACCAGATAACAAGAGACCTGCAGCCTGGTGCCCTCCCTTGCATCTGGCATTCTGACACAGACCATTTCTAAAACCAGGATGCCTGATGTCACAGGCCTGAAAAAGTTCATCCTGTTCATAAAGGATGTTTTATTTGTCTTTATTGGCCCAGTACAGACTACATTCCTGAGCTCTTCAGGGAACGTCCCACCAGCTTGTTTGCACAAACTGTGGCTTAGAGGTAGCAATCGCAAATCTTAAGTATTGGTGCAGACATTAACACTGCACCATAGCTAGCTGCGACAAGGGAAGGGGGAAAGCCCATTCATGAGGCAATGGCCTCAGGTGGTAGACTAGCAGGGGTCACCATTTCTATCTGTGCCCACCATCTGACTACTACTCATCACCACGCACTCCTTGGATTCAAAATAGAAGAGAGGAACAGAGCAGAAGGAGAGCAGCACATCAGACCACCCACCATTAGCCTACCACTCTTCTCTCCTCCATACTTCTGCTCCATTCCTTTCTTCTATTTTGAATCCAAGGAGCACATGACAATGAGCAGTGGAGGCAGACTGGGATGACAGCCTGTGCGCCTTGGTGTGCTGCCAGGCAAAGGGGTAGTGGTACACGATACCCCACCTCAGGTGTCAGCAAATCTTGGGACAGAACGTAAAGGGAAGGAGAAATTCAAGGATCTGCATAAGAACATAAGAACAGCCCCACTGGATCAGGCCATAGGCCCATCTAGTCCAGCTTCCTGTATCTCACAGCGGCCCACCAAATGCCCCAGGGAGCACACCAGATAACCTCATCCTGGTGCCCTCCCTTGCATCTGGCATTCTGACATAACCCATTTCTAAAATCAGGAGGTTGCGCATACACATCATGGCTTGCACCCCATAATGGAGAGAGAAGAGTCACACAAGCATATTTTCTAATGTAAGGTACAGGACAGGGAAGCTCCTTTGAAAGGTACTCAATCCCTCAATTTCTCTGCCCAAGCTCAACAAAGCTCCTCATTTTATGCAAGCCTTCTCCGCCAACACACAGGCGGAGCATGGCCTAGGGCAGGGGGTCTCTAAACTTTTAGGCCAGAGGGCCCAATCAAACATCTGACATGGTGTCAAGGGTCGGAAAAGTAAATAAATCTTAAATATAAAATTTAAATAAATACATTAGAGAGCCTGAGAAAGCCTAATGCCTTCAGACAACCCAAAAACATCACTTCTGGTTTTTCAGGAAAACCAGGAAGTGATGCTTTTAGGCCTTTAGAAGGCATTCTGAGGGGAGGCGCATGGCCTCTCCAGCCCTCAGAACACCCTCCAGACTCAAATGGAGCATAGCTCTGCACATTCGGTTGAGCAGACCAGAGGTTTGCAGGGGATCAGAGGTCTGCCGCGGGCCGCATCTGGCCCCTGGGCCTGGGTTTGGACACCACTGGCTTAGAGGGGAGACTTCAAATATATACTCTACCTCAACTCACTCATTGGAGGAGTTTTGGTCAACCAAGCTCTGTAAAGCTCTCTTGCTTCCAAAGGCTTGGACATTCCCTTGGAGAAACGCCTGTGGGACTGCAGAGTTCTCAGTAGTCTTAAAATCAGCCTTCAGTGCACTTGTACAACTCCCTATGTGCTGTGCTGCTGGAAAATTACCAAAACCAGATGAACATCTCCTATTTTTGTGCCATCCGTCTAGCTGCTTGATCAAAAGTTTGTCCCTTCATTGACCATGCAAAACTTGACATGAAAAATTTGACTCAACTTTGATTTAGATATATATGTGCGAAACACATGCTTAAGATATCTGACAAGAAAGGAAAGCAGTAACTATTTTTTTAAAACAGAAAACCCACAAACAGGTGTCAATGTGCTGAAACTATAAGAGAACCTAATTTAAAGAGATTGTACAGTCATATTGATTCTCAATAAACTTCAGTCTTAATGATATACAAAGAAAAACTATCTTTGCAACTGATAGAACATTCCATTCTGTTGATGGAACAAAACAAGTGTACTTATTCCCAAGGACTGATTTAATATTTTATCAGTTTTCAGTACTTAAATAAGCATTTCCAACCTTTTCATCTCAATGCACACTGACAAGGCACTAAAAGATACACCATCAGTTTGACAAACCACACCACACTGCCAGCCATGGGTTTACATCCCCCCATGGCCCGAGTAAAGCATGACCCTCCCTCATACTCCTGTGGTACACCTGCAGACCATTCATGGCAACCAACATGCTGCAGAACAGTGGTTGAAAATCACTGATTTAAATGAATGAAACCTACTTGCTGTGCTTTTCAAGTGACCTGAAACTCATGCAGTGACATTGATTATATGATTGATGTACTGGGAGCCAGAATTCTTAGGGCCAGACTAGGATTTAGGGTCAAACTCAGGAAACCTGTCTTTTCCCTTGCCTAGCAGGGCTACCAGCAAGTTCAAGGGGGAGAGAAGGGATTTCCATCACAGAATAGAATGGAAAGAGGTTTACCAACCCTTATGCCACCCTAGACCTATTTCACCTTGAGGCTACATTTCAAGTTTCGAAAGAGATATTGAGAGAGCCAATCAATCTTCCAGATCTTGCATAATATGACCTTTAAAGCAGAGGTTGAGTTCACTTTACACAGTAACAAAGCAGAGTGGACTAAGAACTTTTTTTTTTTAAAGGAATATACATGATACTGAACAAGCAATAACCCAACAACTTTACTCACAGAAAGAAAATCTTCCAGTGGTTGCAGTGCTGTTGCCTGAGTTCTATGATTGACAGGTGACTGTAAGAATTCTACTGGGGTATTCAGTGTTCGAGATTTGGCCTTCAGAACACTGTAAGACTGGGACCCTCAAACTTTCAGTTAACATGGCTGCAATCACTCAGTCGTGCTCTCATCAGGGGCCAGAGTGAGTCAATTAGAGAAAATATATATGGTACATTAGGTACATAACTAATAATGTTCACAGTACAAAATCAGCACAGTTGTGATCATTCTGGACAGAATTTAGCATCTAATGTAATAATAACAGTAATAACTAGGTATTTATATACCGACTTTCTGGTCATCGGATTACTCCTCTGACTTTATTCAAGGCGGTTTACATAGGCAGGCGTTTCTAAATCCCTCAAGGGTATTTTTACAAACATAGATGTTCTCTCTTTCAAGAACCAACAACATTTCAGAATGGATCTTCCTGGTTTGGTCTCACTTCTGGCCTCCAGTTCTCCCACGCAGGCTGACAACCAGCTCCATCTCTCACATGGAGGGCAGCCAAGACGCTTCTTGCTCACACCAAGAGCTGGTGGAATCACTCAGCTCGGCTTGTCAGCTACTTCAAGATCTCGCCATTCTCAGCCATTTAGGGAGATGCCGGCATCCTCGAACTGGCGAACTTCTGATGTTATCTTCGGGCTTATGGAGGCTCTACCCTCTAGACCAGACCTCCTGCCCTGGAGGAGTAGAATGTTCATGGAAAGTAGAATGTTCTCATTAAGAAAAAAAGTAAGTATTTATACCAGATGTGACTTCAGAAACAAATCTGAGTAGGCTAGCATTTTTCCCCTCAGTATGCAAAATGGGGCCAACTTCAAATCATTTTACATGTTCCAACCGACACTGGTGCAGTTTTTTCTGCAAAAACACAAGCTTGAAAGTAAGATGCACCTGCAAACAGTACATCCAGCTAAGCTCAGCCGATTAGGTTTTTCTGACAAATGCAAATACATGCTATTTTACTTCTAAATTTTAGATGTTTTAGGTAGAAAATATCAGAGCAGCATAAGTTGCAATTGTACCATTCAGTGTTGTCAAAGTCAGTCTATGTAGCCCCAAGTACACATTTCTCCATTTTAAAAACACCAACAGCCCTTGCACTACAGTTTCCCCCAGCATGAGCTCTAATCCAATAGGCATATATAAGCACATAGAGGCAACAAATGCTGCAGACTCAAACTCCTATTTTATACCCAAACCTATAGCACAGGCAGAAGAAAAGAGATATAGCAAAGTCTGAACACACACACGCACTCACGGACTCATAATCATGTACCTGCTTGGTACTGCACAACAAGCTCTAGGTCTGGACAGGTGCTACAGGCTACATTAGACAAAGGAGGATGATCTTTACAAGGCAGACCAATAACAATGGAGAAACATTCAATTATATCATTAAAAGGTGAAACCTGACACTTTCCAGTATGGGCCATTTTGGCTTAGAACTTTAAATCATTCCTATACCTTGAAGAGTTGACAAGACTCAAAATCTAAGGATGCCCTAAGCACCAGCACAACTTTGCCTTACTAAAAAACACGCAGCAAGTAATGTCACAGAGTAGCATTCAGAGTTGGGTTCACAGAGTCCTCTCTGTGGAATCTGGGCAATTCCACATGCATGCCACTTTCAGATCATAAGCTCTTCTTTGTTGGGATCCTTCAGCCTCGGAAGACTATGGTATTGCGCTCCGAATAGTGTTCTGGAACAGAGTGTACTCTCCAGTGCGCAAAGCCTGGGTAAAGTAGATATGGAGGATAGACTGTTACCCATGCAGCAAATCCCCCCTCTCCATGTCGCTGGAATGGTCCAATGGAAAGGCAGAAGCCAATACGGTTGGTTCCAGCGGCATCGCAGGAGTTGCCAGAACGTGACTGAGTTCAGCCATGAACTGCCTCAGGGACTCTGGCTCTGGATTTTGCCTCGAGGTTGACTCCTGAAGCCTTTTCCATAACTGAAAAGCTATGGAACTGAATAAGCTCTACATTACTTTCAACACTTGCAAGTTCTGCAGAGTCAAATAGGCCTCTGTTTCAGGTTTTAACTCCTAAAACTGACATGGTTATCTTTACAATTGAATAAGAAAGGGTTCCAGCACAATCATAGTAAGTCAGAAATAAACAGAAATACCGCCTGGAATTTCCACCCTATTTGGACATTATATTGCATAATATCAAATGCAGCTGTTTTAAAGGGGGGGTCCTAAACCAATGGTCTTCAACCTTTTTGATGCCATGATCCCAATAAACAATGTATGGGACTGCTGATCCACTGCCAATCCTGTCCCCCTCCCAGGATCTGTTTCTCCCTACCTCATGTGACACAGTAGCATGAGCAGGGCTGTCCTTAGGAGCTGTGGAACAAGACAGCGTGAAGTGACTGTGCAGGATTATATCAAGAGCTCAGTTTGGATAAAGCAGTACCATTATTGGATTAGATCCAAGCCCTCTTGCAAAGGTTCTGAAAGGTTGCTACAAAATATATAGTAGTGTTTAATGACTCAATTACCCGGAGACCACACAGCAAATGGGAAAATGGCATTCCACACCTAAACATGGCACAAAGTTAACTCTCTCTTTCTTAAGAACAATGAAAATTCATCTGTAAGCTAGATGGTGTTCAGAGTTACAAGCGGCATCTATTTATTTATTTATTAGATTTATATTCTGCCTTTTTCCCAGAAGGGCACCCAAGGCGGCTAACAATCCATACATTAAAATACAGAATAAAATGCAGATAAATATTTTTTTTAAACCCTTTGGTTAGTGAACAAAGCAACCTTGCATCAGGCTGGACTCCTGTTAAATGGAAAGCTGATATTACACTTGTGGGATTCAAACAAAGTGTAAATATTAACATTGTCCCATAAAATTGAAGTGTCAATAATCTTGCTAGCAAAAATTACCCACTCAGACAGGACAAGTAGGAAAGTACAGATTAATATGAAAGGGGAAGTACACACAGGATTATGCAGCCAAAACAAAAATCCCACTTTGCACTCTCCCTCCTCCCTTCAAGGGCCTATGCTTGAGACAGGAACCAATGTCAAAGATGAACAGTATAATGATAATGCAGACAAAGCTAATGAAATGGTGGCAGGAAGATTTTCAAAGACTTAGGAAATAGTAGTGTCACCCTCACATCCAGCACTCTAAAAACTACAAAACTGATAGAGGGCTTAGAAGACTATCCCAAAAGGAAAAGTTTCTAAACTGGGTCTAGAGAAAAAAACAACTAACAATGATAGCAGTTTTCAAATACTTAATGGGATCTCAGAGCTGGAATGCAATGGATTGTTCTATCCACTGAAGTTTAGAGACTAAACTAAAGGTAATACAGGTGGACCCTGGTTATTCGCCAGGATTCCGTTCCTGCAACCCTTGCAAATACCGAATTTGGCATGAAATGAAGTAACATGAAATTTGGGGTCCACCAAGCTCCGAACGCGACCAGACCTTTTCTCCGGTAGTGTCTGGAGCTGTTCTGAGGCCTCTGGAGGTCTTAGAAAGGCACTTCCAGTTTTTGGGTAGAAACCAGAAACATAATGGCAGAGCAGTCCAGAAAGAAGACATGAGGAAAAGCACTGCTTCCAATTTCTTTCTTCCAGCCCACTCTCCTCCTCTATTTGAAAACAGTAGCAGAGCCAAAGGTAAGAAAGGATGACAGGCAGGCAAGCAATCACTGAATCATTGCTGCTGCCACCATCCTGCAGATCAGCTTAGGTAACCTCCATCTGTGGCCTACTTCTCATCAAGATGAAAGATCTGTGCCTGGGCTACAAGACTGCAGCTGAGGGCATGACTGAATACGCTCCTGTAAGAAGTTATTCATTATAGAAAGATGACTAGCTGTCTCCTCCCATTCCCACATTTATGTGCAGAGAATGTTTTAAGAACTACAGTATACGCTATGAATGCCTTGGGATTGGTTCACATATGTTCCATCCCAGCCTATTATGCACCTAGCTGGCAGTAGTTGCAGGTGTCTCAGCACATGGCAAACGTGCCATGTGGGGCTTATCAGTACATCAGTTTCCTGCAATTCTTCCACCCCATTTTTGAGGTTTGCATAAATCACCTACACAGAGAGAAAACGGTATGCACACATGCTACACTTGCATGCTACTCTACTGCAATTATTTCTTTGTTGTAGCATTTTCCCCTTCTTTAAATAAATCAGTCTTTATTCCAATTCAGTAAGGTCTCAGGTGACCGTAACAGGCTGAGTGAGAAGACAATGCAGCAGTAGTTCAAAATGCAGCTGCTTGAGTTCTAACAGGAACAACTAGACATTACACTTTTGTTGTTGCAGCTGCACTGGTTGCCAGTAATTTCTATGTATGATTCAAATTGTTGGTTGTCACGTTTAAAGCCTTGAGCAGCTTAACACCAATGTAAGGACTGCTTTCTTTCATACAAGTCTGCCCACCCCTTACGATCTTCTGGAAAGACCCTCTATCACTTTCTGAGACATGCGCAATGCGCAAGAGGGTTTTTTTCTGTAGCAGCCAAGAAAGGGTGGGTGGCCACCTTCCCTGCTTGTGCTCCAACAGAGGCTCAAGAAGCTGCTGTTTTAGCAGGAATCTCTGAACCTCTTGCAAGTGATGGTTTTTTAGTTTTTTCAGTGCTGTGGCTTTCTTCCATTCTTTTTTATCCTATCCATTCCATTGATCCTATCTTACCATTTTTATAGATGGTTTAAAATTTGTTATTGTCTGCTATCTTCCGAGGACAAAAGACAGATTTCTTCTGATTTTCAACCTATTTCTTGTCACAAATGCAATAAATAATGAGACTGGGGACCCTCCATTCATCTCACCCCCCTCCCGGGACCCTATCTACCCACCTCTGCCCAGGTCAGAACAGAGGGGGAGCCAGTGTGGCCATTTGGCATGGGACTAAGAATTTGAGGGGGCCTACTCCAAGAGAGTTAAGGGGCATCCTTAAGCATTAAATATTAACATTTGAAAGATTAATACAGATAAAATATAAACAAATATATTCACATAACAGAAACCAACTCTGTGCTAAATTTGAGTGACAATTCATGGAAAACAAGGGGGAACAGAAACATTTTGACGAGATGTTTTGGTGTTGAATATTTGGATGTTTCTGTCTTTGATTATGTTTATGAAAAGTAAATAAAGTGTTTCTAAAATGTGAAGAAGTGATGCCATTTCTGATCTAAATTCCCAATACAGAATGCATTTGTTGCTCCTCATTACAGTCCTGTACTTTTAGTATCATCTTAGTAGCTGAATTTGCACTAGGTTTGCTGGGAACTGATCACATGGTTTGAGAGGGAGATGTTTTAAGCATTTTTGGGCTGGCATTCTGAGGCAATAATTTACTTCTCAGTTCATCTTTGTAGTTTTGATACTGTGTTTGTATTTGGGTTTCTTGGGTCATATAGTTCCAAGAATAAATTGCTTCATTTCAAGTAAGTGGTCGTGATTTTGTATCAAACGAGCAGCTCCTTAGCCATTCTATTTCTTTTATTCTGTTCTATTACGTGTAAGCATATAATAAATCACATATACGTGTTTATACCCATACATAAATCATATGTATAGCATTGATTACAAAAGTACTTGAAGAATACAGTTTGAAATGGAGCCTACATTTCTCATCTGGCCTGGGCCTATATTCAACTCTGCACAGCCCTGCCCCTGCCCCAGTCATTGCCCACTCCCTACATCCTCCAAGCACTTTCTACTGTAACCAAATATTCTTATTAGAGGAAGCAATGAAAAGTTACCGTGAAGCCTGAGACTAGTGAAAGCTATTTTAGCACAACTGCTAAGAACCTGAGCAGGGCTGGGACACAATCTCCTGGTACCCGAAGGGGCACAACAGATGCCTCCCCCTTTACCTGGTGGTGCTCTAGTCTAGTGCAACCTTTTTCATCCCTGTAAGTTGCCGCAACCCCACAACTGAGGCTTTGCAACCGTGCAAAGGTCATGCACTCCCTCTTCACCCCAATTTCTGGGTGTCCTCTAACCACAATCTGCTATTAAAACTGAACTGGGCAAACTAGCACTAACCTCCAAATCATTTGTTGAAACCATGGATTGAAGAGGCAAACTAACTCTTGGAGGTTAGCGCTATTCATTTTGGACTTCATGGAAAATTATGATTAGATGAAACCCCGAAACAGAGGTGGGATCCAAAGCAATGCAGCCTCCTAATTCTCCAAACAATGGTTCACAGGACCACACACAAGGCAGGCTTAAATATTCTTTTGGGAATACATTGTACTTGTTCATCCAACAATACACAAAGCTATACACGCAGAACATTCACTTGCATTTCTAGTTTCCCTCCCCAGGCATAACTGGTATCGCAAATACCAATAATCATCTTTTACCACTTTGCCCAAGTCTTCTTTTCTGCTTAAAGAAATTATTTACTTATTTATAGAATTTATATCCCGCCCTTCTGTCCCAGAACAGGGCACTCCACTAGTTTTAAAAAGTGGTACACTGATAGAAAAAAATTATTCCAATGTAAGGACCATTGTTACATTCTCAGACACACTAGCAGGAGAGACAGCTGTTAGCTTATTTACACTGGAGCTTGAAATACAAATCCTTCCCCTAAAGCTAGTAGGGTTTTATCTTGTTGGTGAATATAGCCAAGACTTTACTTTTTCTTCTTCTTCTAAAGCCTCCAAACAAGCTTCCCTTTCACTCAACACTTGTTGCAGAGATCTGCCAAAGTTTTTGTTCTACTTCGCACTTCTTGTTGCCAACAATGCCAGACTACAGATAAGTAAATGAGCGTAGGGAGCAATGGAGGGGCAAAGGGAGAGCAGCCCTGCATACTAACAAGTCGGTTTGGTGTCAGACCAGAGAATCCTTCAGACTCTCACAGGTTTTTTGCATGCCTAGAAACCACAGACTGAAATGCGGGCCCCAAGTTTGTTTTTAGAGTTTTGCAATGCTGTTTAACTGCACCTGCAAATTAGACCCCCTCTGCACATACATGATACTAGGTAGGCAGGCAGGGTTGTTCCCCATCAATGTGCTCAGCATACCATTCAAGAGACACACCACCAAAGGATCACACCTATTTTGCATGATATGCTGTATGCACTGAAAGAGGAAACTTTGCGGGTAAAAGTCAGGGACCTCCAACTGTTATGAAAGCAAACACTGAGATGGAGGCAACCATACTCTGTATATACAGGTTAAGCCTCCTTATTCTGGTGGGTTCTGTTCCCAGAACTCAGTAGATGGAGCTCACTATAGCAAATCAATTTAAAAAATCAAGTTTCTTTGCTCCTGTGATTGAAAAACAGCCTTGCTGACCTTTGTGATGCAAGGTAAGAGTCATTATGAAGACAATCCATCAATCAGTCCTCTTCCAAGCACTTACAAAGGTGCTTCACTCAACCCCTCCCTTCACCAATGCAAAGTGATCACCTTTCTTTCACATGCTAAGAGGGAAGGGAGGGGTTGCCTAGAGAGAGAAGGATTGATGGATTGTCAGTCAGCTGCCCCCCCCCATTAAGGAGGCTATTGTTAAAGGACTGTTCAGTTTTTTAAACTGATTTTTAAAGGGATGCATTTTTCCCCTTCTCCAGGGATCAGCATATTCCTTCTCATTTGCAGTGGCCATTCATGTTGAGTCAAATCCGTGTATAAAAAATCAGTGTATAACAAGGCTGGACCTGTATTTCAGCTATGTACAACCCCCAAGCAGAATGACCAAAAAAAACAACCCCATAACCTTAAAAAAAAGCAGGAACTGATGCTCAGTCCAGATGCCCAGAGCCTTCTCACTGGCATGCCAGTTTTCGAGAGCAGTGTTTCTCAAACTGTGTGTTGGGTCCCACTAGGTGTGCCGTGAGCCAATTACAGGTGGGTCACCATTCATTTCAATATTTTATTTTTAATATATTGGACTTGATGCTAGCATGGTATGTGACTGCATTTGGGGAAATGTTACAGACCTGTACTTTTAACAAGCTACTATGTATACATCTGCAAGAGGGATCTGAAGGCCTTAGGGATGGACCTCAACAAGTGGGAAACCCTGGCCTCTGAGCGGCCTGCTTGGAGGCAGGCTGTGCAGCATGGCCTTTCCCAGTTTGAAGAGACACTTTGCCAACAGTCTGAGGCTAAGAGGCAAAGAAGGAAGGCCCATAGCCAGGGAGACAGACCAGGGACAGACTGCACTTGCTCCCGGTGTGGAAGGGATTGTCACTCCCGGATTGGCCTTTTCAGCCACACTAGACGCTGTGCCAGAACCACCTTTCAGAGCGCGATACCATAGTCTTTCGAGACTGAAGGTTGCCAATACACAATGTATATTCTTTTAACAATGACAGTAAATGGGACTTACTCCTGGGTAAGTGTGGGTAGGATTGCAGCCTGAAATTGTCAAATGTTTTCCTGTTTAATGATGTCACTTCCGGTCATGACATCACTTCTGGTGGGTCCTTACAGATTCTCATTCTAAAAAGTGGGTCCCGGTGCTAAACGTGTGAGAACCACTGTTCTAGAGCAGGGGTGCTCAAACTTTCAACTTTAGGGATGCTGGACCTTTAACAAATGTATAGAAGAGAGAATTTCAGCAGGTGCAGCTTGTCATCTGTGGGATGACAAGTTGCACCTGCTGCAATTCTCTCTTCTATACACTTGTTAAAGGTCCAGCATCCCTAAAGTTGAAAGTTTGAGCACCCCTGTTCTAGAGGAATGTTATCATCCTTATGTGGAAGCTTTCAAGATGAGACTCTCTTGACAGGCATACTTGCAAACCAACATCCAAGACAAGCTGTGCTGCAAGTGCTGCCTTATACATTCCAGCCACCTCCAAGAACAGTAAACTTTGATTACCATCATTCTAGTAAATGAAATACTAAGAACAGCCACCTGGAAACTCCTAGCTATACCACCGAGACCATCTGTGATGCTAGCAACTGCAAATTAAGAATGCTAAACTCATGAAAATCAATGGGGCTTGCCTACACACCAATTTGTTTAGTGCCCAAAGCGCCTTATTTTCCTTTAAGACAGGGGTCTCTAAACATTTAGGCCAGAGGGCCACATCAAATATCTGGCATGGTGTCAAGGGCCAGAAAAATAAATTTTAAATATAACATTTAAATAAGTACATTAGAAAGCCTAAGGCAGTGGTTCTCACACACTTAGCACAGGGACTCACTTTTTAGAATGAAAATCTGTCAGGACCCACCGGAAGTGATGTCATGGCCAGAAGTGACATCAACAAGCAGGAAAAATTTTAACAATCCTATCCTCACTGACCCAGGATTAAGTTCCATTTACAGTCATTGTTAAAGAATATACACAGTAGCTTGTTAAAAGTACAGGTCTGTCACATTTCCCCAAATGCAGTCACCTATCATGGTAGCATCGTCTAATATGGTGACCCACCTGAAATTGGCTCACGACCCACCTAGTGGGTTCCAACCCACAGTTTGAGAAACACTGGCCTAAGGTTTTCAGACAGCCCCAAACCAGGAAGTGATGTTTTTAGGCCTTTAGAAGACATTCTGAGGAGAGGTGCATGGCCTCCCCAGCCCTCAGAACACCCTCCAGACGCAACTGGAGCACAGCTGTGGTCATATTTGGTTGAGTGGGCCACAGGCTTGTAGGGGACCAGAGGCTTGCCGCAGGCCGGATTGAAGCTTGTCATGGGCCACATCTGGCCCCCAGGCCAGAGTTTGGAGACGCCTACTTTAAGACATCACCTGTCTGAGACCAGAGAACCAAGAACAGATAAGTCACCATTACCTTCCATCACTATGCTTAGATGGAGAAAAACTAAACCAACTTCCTACCTTAAGAGTCAAAATCTATTATTTCAAGTAAATCTCTCTCCTGCCTCCCTCTCCTTAACAGAATCCTAATCTTTTTCTATAAAGGTACTTTGTGGGTCCCAACTCTTAGATACTAATGGTTAATTCCAATTCTCATATGCATGTTCATCATTCAACAACATGCAGGAAACACGAAAAACATGAAAACATGAAAAAAAATTGTGATGCATTTTCTATTACTTCTAACATATTGGTTTTTTCCAACCATTTCACTTCACACACTTGGGTGCAGGTCAAATGATCAAGGTACATATGTGAAGAAGCTCTTGAGGGTTAAGGTCACTCCAGACTGCCCTAATTTCTGAAGAGAATTCTGAAGAGAATTAGGTGAAGAGAATAGAAAAAGGCATCCACTATTTAATAGCAAGATTTCCTTTACAGCAGAAGCATCTATTGTATTAAAACAATAGATTAATATAGAATGTACTAAACAATGGTGCACGAAACAAAATAGTCAGAGAAAGGAGCACATAATACAAAGCTGAAATACTCACAACATTATGGACATTTCTGACATGGTAAAACACAGATGTGAACAGGAAGGCATGTTTTGTAGGGCCTATACATCCTTCCTGCTAAATTTCAGCATTTCCACAAAGAGCTCTGCATCCTCAAGTCTACTTCAAACTATAACAAACAGGAAGGTAAAAAGAAAAAGGTCTCTATAGAAGTTGGAGAAAAAGTTAAAAAAAAAAAAAGACAGAAAAAATGTTTTTCCATTCCCTTGCTACTATTTTAAGTGAAAAGAGGGGAGTGTGTTGGTGGAATTCTGTTAAATGTTAACACACTTCATTCTTGATATATAAAGTGGACTAGGAATGCCCTTAACTCACTGTCACAGATACCGATGATGTTCTCACAAACCAGGAGGTAGAGTTCTAAGAACCTTGTATTTATTATTTAAATCAGGGTGGCCAAACTTTCATAAGAACATAAGACCAGCCCTGCTGGATCAGGCCATAGGCCCATCTAGTCCAGCTTCCTGTATCTCACAGTGGCCCACCAAATGCCCCAGGGAGAACACCATATAACAAGAGACCTGCATCCTGGTGCCCTCCCTTGCATCTGACATAGCCCATTTTTAAAATCAGGAGGTTGCACATACACATCATGTCTTGTAACCCATAATGGATTTTTCCTCCAGAAATTTGTCCAGTCCCCTTTTAAAGGCATCTAGGCCAGATGCCGTCACCATATGCTGTGGCAAGGAGTTCCACAGACCAACCACACACTGAGTAAAGAAATATTTTCTTTTGTCTGTCCTAACTCTCCCAACACTCAATTTTAGTGGATGTCCCCTGGTTCTGGTGTTATGTGAGAGGGAAAAGAGCATCTCTCTATCCACTCTGTCCATTCCCTGCATAATTTTGTATGTCTCAATCATGTCTCCCCTCTGGCATCTCTTTTCTAGGCTGAAGAAGCCCAAACAACATAGCCTTTCCTCATAAGGAAGGTGCCCCAGCCCAGTAATCATTTTAGTGGCTCTCTTTTGCACCGTTTCCATTTCCACTATGTCCTTTTTGACATGTGGTGACCAGAAATGGACACAACACTCCAGGTGTGGCCTTACCATAGATTTGTACAACTGCATTCAATTTGTACAAGGCATTACAACACAAGAGACAAGCTGCACCTGCTGAAATTCTCTGTTATACAATTGTTAAAGGTCCAGGATCCCTAAAGTTGAAAGTTTGCCCACCACTGATTTAAATGAATGGGTTTTTTTATCCTGCTTTTAACAAAATCTCAAAAAAGTTTATTTTATATACTGTACTGCCTTTGCTTTTCCTCAGAATATTCTTTGCAATCAAAGACACACATTTCAAACAAACATATTAGAGCAGCCATTTTCAACCACTGTGCCATGGCACACTGATGTGCCACATGTGGTCTGCAGATGTGCCACAGGAGTTTGAGGGAGGACCGTTTGTTAGTAGGGTCACTGGGGGCTTCGAGTCCCTGATATCAGTGCAGTGTGCCTTGTCAATTGTCAAAAAACTGATAGTGTACCTTGACAATTTTAGTGCCGTATCAGTGTGCTGTGAGATGAAAAAGGTAGAAAATCACTGCATTAGAGAATAAGGTTACAAGTAGCAACCAGTTAATAGAACAGAATTAACTCTAAAAACATGCAGCAAAAAACCTACATGTTGGTCACTGGAAGGAGGTTTGCTGAAGTAAGTCTTCAACTGCCACTTAAAATAGCAAGACAGCCAATCACATCTCATCGAGTTCCTGTGGTGCTGCCACCAAAGCAGTCATGTATCTGATGCCCAACAGATCACACTATCAATTAGTAGCATGCAGGGATCAGGGCTGCTCCAGTCTAAGTCCAGTGAGGCCAAGATGGAAGAAGACCACCCTACAGACCTTGGTTAGCTTTACCTCATAAAGAGCTTTTGAAACCACAATTAGCACTTGGATCGATAAGTAAACTGGCAACCAGTGCAACTGGAACAAGATAGGCATTAAATGCTCTGACATCACAGCAGCAGCACTCTGAACAAATGGAAGCTTCCAAACTATCTACGAAGGCAGTCCCATGTAGAATGCATTACCGTAGCCAAACCTAGACACAACCAGTGTGTGAATAACCAAGATCAGGTCCACTCTCTCTGAATAAGGTTATAGTTGATAAACAGCCAAAGCTGGTTAAAGGTACTCTCAACTAGGGTAGTAATGTGGGCATCCGGGATAACACCAGATCCAGCTGCATCCTCTTACTATATGTCAGTAGGACTGCAACCCCATCTGAGACCAGTCATATAGCACCATCCAGAAGAGTTAAGGTTCCCAACACACACCACCTCTACCCTGCTTGGATTAATTTTCTGTGTATTTGCCCTCATCTAAACAGACTTTGAGCACTGAGGCTATTCACAATGAAATAAGTAAGAAAAAGACTGCTCTCCAAGCAGCGACAAGGGCTGGTTCACACATACAAAGTGGTCACCCTTCCTCCAGCTCTGAGGCCATTGCCCTCTTCTGCCTTCAGACATATGACTGGATGGATGAACCTGCATACTAGTAGTACATACATACACTGTGGCTGTGCTCGCTCCAACTATGGCTGCTCCAAAGCGTTGCTGGAATCATGGAGGCCACAACAGAACACATCTGTGCAGCAATATTTCATATATTACTTCCCCACCCAATACATACACAAACATTACAGAAGGTCACTAGGAAATGCATGGAAATAAGTAAAAGAGCAGATGGCTGGCACATAGGAACTGCTCTTAGCCAGATCAATGAAGGATGAATATCAAAATTAATCTTATGTGCAATTACGCTAGAATAAAAGCATCCTTGACATTCTTTAGATTTACCAAGTAATATATAAGTTCACAGTATTTCCAGGAGGAAGATTCAAACTGCAACGACTTAGCTCAAAGTAATAGGATTAAAAGCAAGCAATGTAATCAAAACATTTGCAAATCCTAATAAATCCACTACTGGACAATGAAGCACATCACATTTATACATCACCAACAAATTACTAAACAGAACATTCTTAGGCAATGGTACATGCCAAAGAGATGAATAATCCCTACAGACAGTGGCTGGAAGACAAGGCAATAGGGAAGGCAACACATAATCAACTTCTAGATATAATAAAACTTTAGATTTTAAAAAATACAAACTCTACATACTGCACAGCTGAAAAGCCTCACAGAGAATTAATCTGTGCAGGTGATTCAGCCACAGAGCAGCTACCTGTGAGAGCCACAGCTGAAAGGGACAACAGATCAGATAGCTTGATTCTAATCTGCCCTGCACCCAAAGCTTCTCATAGTCCGGAGAAAAATACTGGACACTGATTTGATAACAAAAAGACATTTCAGAAATAGAGTTAATTCTAGCAACAAAATGAAATTTTGTAGAAATATGGTATTAACATCTATGAGACAACATGAACAGTTAGTCATCACACTAAATAAATAAACATCAAGGTTTATGAAAACAAATGGAAAAAGAAAACCAAGTTGAAAGAACATTGCCCTTTGGTACTGCACATTGTATCTCAACCAGTGGTACTGGTTTCTCACTGGTGGTACTTGAGGTGGCATCTGGTGGTACTTGTGGGACCCCCAGAGCACTGCCAGGAAGATCAGCAATGCAACGTGACAAGTGGCAGTAGGAAGCTCTGCTTGGAGGACATGTGCTCAAAACAGCACTCCTGTCAATCTTGAGCTTTTTATTGGTTTTTGCTGCATTGTGTTTGGCCTCCCAACCTGGAAGTACCTTGCAATAGCATCATCACCAGTTATTTCTGGTGGTACTTCCTATAGGTAGACCAAGCAAAGTGGTAGAGCAGTGGACAAACATTGAGAAATGCTGATGTAAAATAATGGCCAAGAGACTAAGCTGCAAATCAGGACTTCCCCAGTTCAATTCTCATGCCTGCCATGACCTTATTATAGCTGCAATCCTATACAGTTACCCAAGAGTTAGTCCCATTAAACTCAATGGGACTTACATCTGAGTAGACATGCACTGGACTGCATTTTAAGTGGTCTTGGTCAAACCATTCCCTTTCAGAGTTGCAATATTGGGATAAGTGATACTTTCCTTGTAGGGCTGTTGTAAGGCTATCAGGATAATACACGCAAAGCTTTTTGCATATTTAGATAGTGTTTATACAAATGCCAAGCATCACTACAGCAAACCCACAATTTAAAGGATCAATAAAGGGGGAAAAGGGCATCTGCTAACACCCAAAGTCCATTAAATCCAAATGCATTTATGACAATGTACATGTGCAAATGCAAAACATATGTGACATACAGAACTACAGGGCATTATGAAGTAGTAGGGAATGACAACTAGGCTTTTGCAACCCTTCTTCAAAATTGCTTTAATTTATCTTTATAAAATGAGTGGGCCTGCTTCGGTCTTTGAACCCACTGGCTCTAGTACTTCTGATGGTGGAAACACTTGTAGCAATTGAAATGGTAACTATTCTCCAATGGGGTAGAACCCAAGGCATGCTGAGAAGCATGACCCCCCTATTCCTTGCTCCCAGAAATACCCTTTTTCTTTGGAGGAACATTTACTTTTTAAGAAGAAAGCAATCCTCAATCAACTTCCAGGAGCTAGCAAATATGATCTCAGAAGGTCCCAATTCCTTCTCAGCTCAAAGCAAAAGGGAACTCAGAGAAGTCAAAATCCTTCTGGGATTTGGGGTGTGGTCAGCACCAAATGCCCCTGCCAAGAAGGAAAGATGAGATCATGAGAGGCAGGCTGAAAAGCACCGCAAGCCTTCCATTTTTAAGGGGGGGGAAGAAAACCATATTTCTTCCAAATATTTTCAGTTCCTTCTTCCACGCCCCAAAATACACCCACACAGATGAACACTTTCCTTTCTCCCAAAAGCAGTCTCACTCTTCAGAACAGAAGCCAATACTAAATGCTTAGCCATTTGGATCTGCTTTTCCAAACATACCACAAAGCCTCTTTCCAAAAAGCTGCAAATCTACAGGATGCAAGATTTTTTTTTTTCTTCCAGCTGTTTACCAGACAGGAAAGGGTCGCTTCCCTCTGTCCATTACCATTTTCTAGGGTCCCAGACTGCATGCTCTGCTCTGGGATAATCGGAAATGCCCCTCCAACACACTCCCCTCCTTTTTGCAACAGTGTTTTCATTCATCAACAGTACCGGCTACATCTGCAGCAGGGGCAAGATATTCTGTGGACGTCCCCGCAACTTTGAAGGCTGCTGAGCCCAACTTGGACCAGGTTTCACGTGCAGCCCAAAGCGGATCAGGCTTGCCGGGTGGCTCGGAGGCTTTGCAAGGAGCTCTCTCCAGAGCAAGCCCCCATTTTATCGGAGACGCTGCCACAGTGGAGCCCGTGGAGCGGTCAGGTGGAAAGGCTGGAGCGGAGCTTTCCTTTCCCTTCCCTTCCCTCTCCCCGGGCAGGAGGGGCGAGCAACGCCTGGGCGCCTCCATTCCCTTCCCTTCCCTTCCCTTCCCAGCCCGCTGCATTGTATTGTTGGGGGGGATCTGAACGAGGCAGACGGGAGGGAAGGAGGTCAGAACCCGCCACGGCTGCCTCCCCATCACCGCAGGCTGCGCACTCACCCAGAAGACGAAATTGAAGACGAACAGCAGGTATTTGATGCATTTCGTGCAGCCTTCCACTCCCATCGTTGCGGTGGCGCCTGCTGCCTGCGAGGGTCCGGCCTGTTATAGCGGAGGAGGAGCCAGCTGCGGGCGGGCGGGGGGCTCGCTTGTTTTTCTGCTGGGGCTCAGCTAGAAGCGCTGCCTGCCTGCCTGGCTCTCTCCCCGGTCTGTGTCCTTCCTCCCTCGGCTCGCACAGACACCCTCCCCCGACCCTGGAGCCGAGCCAGGTTCCTCCTCCTCTTCTCCCCCCCTTCCCCCTCTCACAGGCTGCCTCCTGGAGGTGGCTGCTCCTCACTGCTTCTGCCTTGCGCCGCGTGGCTCCGATCCCAAGCCAGTGCCTGCCTGCCTACTCTGAAGTAAGCCCCGTTAGAGTCTATGGGGCTTGCTCCCAGGAAAGCGCGCAGAGGATCGCAGCCCCAGCGAGCCGCCACACTCAGAGGGATGGAGGAGGCGGGCGCTGGCAGGCAGTGCACCGAGGCTCAGGGGGACCGGCTGTCTTACAGCCCAATCCTAGCTGGGAGGAACGGGACTTACTTCTGAGTAACGTGCTTAGGATTGGGCTCTAAGGCTACACTCCTAGCCACACTTTCCTGGGAGTAAGCCCCGTTGACTCTAATGGGACTTACTGCTGAGTAGACATGCATAGGATTGGGCTCTAAGGCTACAATCCTATCCACACTTTCCTGGGAGTAAACCCCACTGACTAATGGGACTTACTGCCGAGTAGACATGTGTAGGTTGGGCTGCCAACAGCAAAAGAGGACAAGGCCCCCCCAAAATGTAGAACATCCCAGAAAAATGTAGGATATGACAAAATAAAAGTCAAAAAGACTCATCTATTGATTTCATGTGGTTAATTGAAACGCTATATTACTTATTACATTTAAAACTATATCATATATAATTTATTATGTATACTTTATTAATTACAAGAAGGCTGTCTGCAGGAGCCCACTCAGGGGAGAAGGAGGACATTTAAGTTCTTTCCCAGGACATGAGGCTAAAAAGGGGACATGTCCTGGAAAAAGAGGGCACCTGGTCACCCTAACAAAGGCTGCCCCCTTGTGCGCATTGCCTGTTGAGTGTTGGCTGAGGGAAAAGAGGCTTCATAGTGGCAGGGCAGGCCTGTAGCAGGGTTTTTGCTAGGCCCAGAGAAGAGAGGGAAGGGGAGATCAGGTTGTACTTAAGGGCCCAATCCTATTCAACTTTCTAGTACTGGTGCAGTCGCAATGCAGCTTCAAGTTAAGAGAACAAATGTTCCCTTATCTCGAGGAGGCCTCTGTGATTGGCTCTGCACCGCATCCCCACTGGCATTGCTACACTGGCACTGGAAAACTGGATAGGATTGGGTCCAAGGCTGCAATCCTAGCCACACTTACTTGGGAATAAGCCACATTGACTATAATGGGACTTACTTCTGAGTAGACATGCATAGGATTGGGCTGTAAGTTCCTTAGGACCCAACCCTATACAACTTTCCAGTACTGATGCAGCCTCAGTGCAGCCCTGAGGTAAGGGAACAAACATTCCTTTACCTCGAGGAGGCCTTCTGTGACTGTCCCCCACATCAAGATGCAGCTCATGCCCATTGGCCCTTAGTGACCCTTATATAACACTTATATGACCCTTAGTGGGTTACGCCAGTGCCCAAGCACCACTGGCAGTCCCACTATGCTGGCTGTACAACATTTGCCAAATCCGGCACCCCTCCCCCCACAGTCACACAACCAAAACCCTGGTGGTACATGCCACTCACAGGGTGGCATCTGGAGGACACCTTGACATGGGTTAGATATATAAGGATCGGTCCTGCAGGTGACTCACCTGAGAAAGAGTAGCACAGCAGTAGCAGCAACCACTATCAACCATGAGGAGTTACCACCATGACAACAACATACCATGCACACAACCCACCTGACACAAGGATGTCACTGTGTCTCCTACTGCTTAGTACTTAGTGTGATGCAGGGAGATGAGACATGCCTGGAATCTCATCACTCATAGAGTCCCTTTATAGTAGTCACACCAACATATTGCTGAGAAATATCTTTTTGACTACAGTGGATCAAGGGAAGGAATAGATCTCCCTTGGAAGAGGGTGGTGTGGGGGGGAGGGGGGTAAAAACACAAACTTCTCCAGGGTGAGGGTGTGTGGTCCCAATCCTATCCAACTTTCCAGCACCAGTGCAGCTGCACTACAGCCCCGATGTAAGGGGAAAATGTTCCCATACCTTGAGGAGGCCTCTGTGACTTCCTCCCCAACACAGGAAGCAGTGCATACCCATTGGCACAGCAGAACTAGCCCTAGAAAATTGGATGTGATTGGGCCCTGAGTCCCTGTTGGGGAGCCTATGAGCTGGAAGGAAACTTTTCACCAGGGAGGGAGTAGGAAGAGACACAAGGAGAACCCCAGCTGCACCCAAGCAAGCTAGGTATTCCACAGCACAAAAGCCAGGGAACTGTTCATTTTCTTGTTTGTTTTACTAATTTTTAAATAGTTCTTCCTCCAAGGAACTCAGCAACCAATACATGGTTCCTTCTCTCCTTTTGTTCTCACAACAATCCTATGAGGTAGGTGAGGCTGAGAGAGAGCACAACTGGTCCAGGGACACCTAGGAAGCTTCATGGCTGAACGAGGATTTGATCCTGGGTATTCCAGGACTATGTTCAACTCCAGAACCACTAAACAATCCTGGCTGTCCAGCTGTGAAAGAGAGGGTCAAGGCCAATCAAGGAACTTGCTGTAGTCCACATCACATTCACTTTTTGCCTGCCTGGCCAGAAAAATACATGATATGAACTAGAGGTAGAAGTAGGTCTTGAATTCACTCTGGGCAGTTCTCAGAGCTGTTCTCAAGCCACAGCAAGACACAAGTAGAGAGCTCTTAATGGATCATTTTTAACATCCTGCAGTATCACAAACAGGCACACCTATTGGTACTATATATACTTTAGCATATGGATCAATCAGAAGGAGCCCTGCATGGGCAATTATTGGGTTTGCATGTGACATGGGGTACCTATTGCATCAACTTGCTCATCTAGCCACATTCACACACACTTCATGCCCTTTACATCACTGTTGGCATCTGAAAGCATGGCTGTCATTATGCTGCCCTCACCCTGTTGCAAAGACTGGCTGCTCCCTGCCTCATTGCTAGCCTTGCAAAGCAGCTGCTGCTCAGTCTGCTGGATGAGCTGATGGCAGCCATGCAGGGATGAACTATGCAGCTTGTGTCACTCCAGTGAGCACCCCCATAGATGTGACAACATGGATGTGATATCCAGGAATTTCAGAGGTGGAGAGGGAGAAGATGTGGCAGGGCTTAGAAGCCCTGTCTCAAGCTCATGATGAGGAAGAGGACAGAGACAACCAGGTGCTGAGGTGGAGCATGCTTGCCGGGAGAAGGCTCGGAAATGAGGAGCCCAGGCCATGCTGGGGAAGCCCACACTGTGGAGAAGGGTACTGGTGTGATTTAATCCTGCTCTGGGACAACCTCTGAAATCTCTGTGGTTGATGCAACCACAACACTTCCCCTTTTCATCCTCCTCCACTCCCCCCCCCGCCCCCTGGGTGCTATGCCCCTCGCCCTAAGGCCTCCATAGTACAATGGCAGCAAAGAAGAGAGACTTGTGACCAGCAAGGAGCATCCATCACCATTGGAGTCCAAGGAATCAGAAACTGAGAATACTGCAGACCATGAGGGCAGAGAAGCTCCTTCCCCTGCAAAGTTCCACCTGCTGCTAGCTGAGGTGAAAAACAACTGGGACCAGGAGTTGGAAGAAGAGATCCCTGTCTGCTAATAAAGAGACACAATTGACAACAAGAGACAAAAGGCCTCAGGAGGCTTTGATTTTGAGCAGAATAGAGGTTGGGGAAATGAGTGCTTAAAAGATTCAACACCCATTTGGAGCCCTACAGGAGCAAAAGCTTGTCTGCAGGGAGCAATTTTTAGCAGAAATCTGAATGGTGGGGAAAGGGTTAAGCACCCATTTCTCCTCTTCTCTGCTAAAAATGGTAGCTTCATTTAAGGAAAAAAAAAATACTTTGCTTCATATTATGCATTTGTGTGTCACATGTGTGCTCCATAGACACTTGATGAGGCCGTGAAGCCAGGAGATGCCGACTGATTGTTGCTGTCCTGACTCTTTTGAGAGAAGCCAGAGACAAAGATTGTAGAGCAAATTGAATGTATACATTCTTCTGACTATTGTGTACATATTGAGGAGAGCATCAACCAAGGCTGCAATCCTATACACCTTCATTTGGGAGTAAAGCACAAAAGTGGGGCTTACTTCTGAGTAGACATGCATAGGATTGCACTGTAAGGTTCTGATTTGTGATATGCCTTCAAATGTGTGGCCCAGCTGAGATTATGCCAGTTTGTTTGTTTCTTCTTCTACAGCAGAATGGTATTCCTAATGACCTATCAAGACCAGTACAATCCACCAGCATAGACAATAACTTTTAGAGGTTATTTAGAGGTTATGTTTTCAGTGTTATTTATTTTACTCAGAAGTACACCCACATACTTGTGTTAAGACTTACAGCCCAATCCTATGCATGTCTACTCAGAAGTAAGTCCCATCAGAGTCAATGGGGCCTACTCCCAGGAAAGGGTGGATAGGATTGCGCTGTAAGGCTATAATCCTATTTTACTGATCAGAAACAAACACCTCTAACAACAGTATATGTTTTCAAGAACTGGAACTTGGAGCTGAAGCTTTCCTTCTAGGTTCTAGGTTCAGACCTATCATACCTCTTTTGCTCCTGAGAATACCAAAAGGCACTTTCATCTCTAGGGTCTCTGCAATAAATGTAACTGATTTAGAGTTGTGTCAGATATTCTCCAGGTTTGTTTCAGGTAGGAACTAGCAATTTTGGAAGTCATATACATGTTTCTCCTGTACAGTTATATATAAATGTTTCCACCCATTTAGGGGGTTACACAGTGAACAGAATCTTACAATTTCATGAAGCCAATCAGGTTTGGCCTTGTGATTATATCACTAATGAAAGATGATGGCTGAAAAATGCCTAAAAAGAAGAAACATTTGTTAGCATTATATGTTGGCATCCTTCAGTCTTGGAAGACTATGGTGTCACGCTCTGAATGGTGGTTCTGGAACAGAGTGTCCTCTCCAGTGCGCGAAGCCTGGGTAAAGTAGGTATGGAGGATAGGCTGTTACCCATGCAGCAAATCCCCCCTCTCCACGTCGCTGAAATGGTCCAATGGAAAGGCAGAGGCCAATACGCTTGGTTCCAGCGGCGTCCCAGGAATTGCCAGAACATGACTGTGTTCAGCCATGAACTGCCTCAGGGACTCCGGCTCCGGATTTTGCCTCGAGGTTGACTCCTGAAGCCTTTTCCATAACTGGATGTAGCCACAAGGCAGTGGAGGTTTGGGATCAGAGTTTTCCTTCTCTCAGATGAGCTGCCTTCCCAGGCTGACGAGTCCCATCTACCCGGTGGCTGTTTAGTCGCCTCTTACAACAAGTACAGCCAAACCGAGGGCCTATTCTTATCCCCAGCCCCCAGGGAATTGGCATTATAAAACGTTCACAAAAGCTGTTGGTTATTTTGGTTCACTTCCACTTTTCGTATATAATTCCGCCAACCCTTGATTTAATGGACTACTGGGGGGAAGGGTGTTCATTAATGCTGAAAGTCAATTGAATCTGAATGCATTTATGTCAGCGGACACACTTATGTGCAAAACCAGAAAATGTTATTTCTGAAGTTTGTTAATGGAGAGTTCACTGAGATGGTGACTCCTGGCCCTTCTGCATGACATAGATCAAGTATTTTGAGATCCTTGCAGAACAGACCTGGAGGTGGAACATTCATTGCCCTCCCTAGAAGGCTAGCTCTGCACAAGCTCAGTCTGGCTGTTGCTGAGAGAATCGACAAATAGAGCTCATGTTGTGTTGACACAAAAGCCAAGGGAGCAAATAAAAGCTGACTTCACTAGGCTTGGCAGACAATTGCCTATGGAGCAAATTATTACCAGAGCTTTTTTAAACCAGCAGGGCATGGTCTGAACAGGGAGCTTGATCACAGTAAGAAGAGCAACATGCAAGTTACACAGGTAATGTTTTATCATGTGTTGCTGTCATAATCCTAGCTGACACTTTTCTTCACAGTGGAAAAAACTGCTATGCCTAATTGGAAGCACTTTCCAGAATTTGTTGTCTGCTTCCTGGGGAGCATCTGCTTCCTCCTTATTGTGAGCTATGCTTGAAATAAAATTTAAGAAGAACCCTTCTGAGTGTAACCAAATACCTACTTTTATTATATATTTAGACTTTTATTGTCTCAGCTCCCCCCCTCCTTCCTTTCTGAGTAAAACCCAAAATAGTACTTGAAATCCCACAGCCCAATCCTATGTATGTCTAGTTGGAAATAAGTCCCATTGAGTTCAATAGGGCTTACTCCCAGGAAAGAGTGCATAGGTTTTCAGCCCAATTGATTTCACTGGGAGAGTTACTGTGCAGTTATCCTATACATGTCTACTCCAAAGTAAGTCCCATTGAGTTCAATGGAGTTTACACCCAGATACTTGTGCATAGGATTGCAGCCTGACAGCCCAATCCTACTTTCCTGAAAGTAAGCCCCATTGACTGTAATGGAACTTACTTCTGAGTAGATATGCATAGGATTGGGCTGTGAAGCTCTTGAAATCAGTGGATCTCAGAAGTGCTTAAGGTTGACTGGATTGTACAGTATTCTTTGCCATGTTAGAAAGTGCTGATGCTTGAGGTTTCTGCTCCTATATATATATAATTCTACAGATGGCTCCCATGTGTGCAGTATCTCTGTCTTGCCAGATTTAAATATTTATACCCATGTATCTATGGTGAGCCAGTCATGTTCTGCAAGAGCAGGGAGTTAAGGAACAGGGGTGGTGAATGTTGTTAAAGTTTCCTATGGAAGGTATAATTATTGTCACAAACATCATGTGAATATTTTCAAACAGATGGAAAAGGACTTGGAGGAATGCAGTGCCCACAAGGGGAAGACATGATTTGCTATGCTGAAAACAAGCGAGTGAGTCTCTGAGTGCTTTCTGAAAGACTTGAAATTTGACTACAATTAAATTGTACGAGAACCTGCTGTCCTGTGATTCTTGCTGGATGTCAGAATATAGAGGATGGGAAACAGCCTGCTGCAGAAGCTCAGGTAGTGATTTTGTAGATGTTTTTGATGGCTATATGGATCATTCAGACTCTGAATGCCACTGAATACCAGGTACTGGGGAACAATAACAGAAGACTTCTGTCTTCATGCTCTGCTTGAGGGTTTTCATCCAGAAGGCACCTGGTTGGCCACTGTGGGAAGGATGCTGGACCAGATGACTCTTTGGTTTAACCTAGCTAAGCTCTTGTATTTATATTTTAACAGCAGTAGTTGACATATTAACAGTGAATTTATTGTTATTTCCCTATTGAGACTGTTGCTGTCCTGTAACTGATACATCTGTGCAGGGGTGGCCACCCTTTCAACTTTAAGGCTTCTGGCCCTTTAACAAAGGTGCAGAAGAGGGAATTTCAGCAGGTGCAGCTTGTTATCACAGATGACAAGCTGCAGCTGCTGAAATCCCCTCTTCGTTGTTAAACATCCAGGAGCCCTAAAGTTGAAAGGGTTGACCACCCATCTATGAACAAACACATATATAACGTGTGGGATAATATTATCAGTCCTGGCATCAAAATAAACTCTTATTAACAGTTACCTACTGGTATGCAACATCAAGAAGTGAAAAGATAAATAAGAAAATCCCTATCACAAAAATTCTCATTGACTATGCTTGGAAGAGAGAGGAGGAAGAGCTTAAATGCTGCCAGCTGGGCAACCAGAACAATGATCTCTGATGAAGTTGTGGTCCTTTCTCTGTTCAGTTGCTTGGAGAATGGCTAAATGTGTGATTAAGAAGTTGTGTGGTTTCTGTAGTGTCTGGTTGATGATAATCTTACTCAGAGCAAAAGACTGAGATACTTATGTATTCCTTTGTGCATTTGAGTGGGCTGTGGCAGTGCATGAGGGCTGAATGTTGCTTTTTTCTTGGAGTGGGTGGCTGAGATGTCTATTTTAGATCAGGGACTGTGATAGAGATAGATGAGAGCCCCTTGAGAACGTAGTTTAAGTCCCCAGGCCACCAGTTTGCAATTGTAGATCCAGAAATTGGCCACGTGCCATATCCTATTAACCATACCCCCACATGATTCAGTATTTCTCAATAATTAGAATCAATGTGAGTCCTTGTAAAATTGTCACATACTTGCAACATATAGAGAAAGCCAGCATAGGGAAAGGTTCTGAAGCACAACAATTTTAATGAGAGTGATGAGAGAGAAAGCATGTTCACACAGTTGATTCTATGCTTTCTAAATAGCAATGAGATCACACCATCCTGGGAGTATGTCAAAAATAAATTTGCTCGTGATAGTGAAATGTTCTTGCACATCTGAGGCTTGTCAAATACAGAAAGGATAATGAGCAGGAGTAAAGAATACTGTTCTGCCAATAACAGTTCTTATGAAAGATAGTCCTGTGTAGCCTTGTTGTTGCATCCTAGTTTTGCTGGGGTGTTTTCAGGAGGATGTCCACTGTGGTTCACTAAAATAAATGAAAGAGGCATAATTCTAGAAGCTTGCAGAAAGGAAGGAATCATGCCATGGAAATGGGCTTCCATGTAGAGCAACTCAGCAACTTTAGCCAAATGAGTCTGTCACAGTGTTTGCAGACATGCAAGAGTTGTTCTTGTCTATCTGGAATCCATTCCTCTCTCTTAGTAGTGTGTGCCCCCTAATCCCTAGATCAGGGGTGTCAAACATAAGGCCTGGGGGCCGAATGCGGCCCGCGGAAGTTCTTTTATCAGGCCCTCTGGCACTCAGCTGCTTAGCAGTGCTGACATGGCACTGCTGAAAGGGCAGCCCACATGAAAATTAGGCTCTCCCATGTCTTGCAATATGATCAGGATTTGTGTGTTTTCTCTTCTGACATTTGCAGCTAATGAGTTCTGAAATGAAAAAAGTGCTTATTTTTGGTTATGACCTGTTCAATGACATCACTTCCTGCCTAATGACATCACTTTTGGCCCTCAGCAGGCCTCATGAATGCTATTCGGCCCTCAGTATGAAACAAGTTTGACACTTCTGCTCTAGATGATAATGTGTGGAAACAAGTAGTAGTTATTCAAGGTGAGGGACCATCTGCATATACTCAGAGAATCTCTTTTGTTTATGTCCTTCATGTGTTTCAGACCTGAGCCCTAGAACTGAAAATAACTCTGAGAGCTGAGCACTGGCTCAGATTTACTAAGCTCAGCTTTGCATCAGAGGAGAGCATTTCTGCACACATTTTAAAGCATTCCTCCAAGATGGGAACAGAGATGAAGCAAAAGTTTTGTATTTTTACCATATGAAGCAACTTTTTAGACCTAACAATCCTGGTGCTGCGACAGTCAAACTCATCCTAAGCAATTTCAAGCTAACCAGTACAGACAGAACCAGCATGTTAAAAGTTAAAGAGCTAAATATAGTGCAGACTTTTAATAGGATTCTGACTTTATTACAACACACTGGAACCAACTTGTTTGCTCAGTGAGTTATTTTTAAACAGCTTGGGTTTTGGCCCCCAACCTGGTCTCCTTGCATAAAGCTATTTTCTTGCTGAAGAGAGACATGAAAAAAGAAAATCAGAGACTAACAAATGAATTGAGTTTTATTTGTTTATTTATCCATATCTCTTTTTTCAATCAAATGATCCCCAAGGCAGCTTACAATAGTGTGCAATATTATAGTAAACACACACATATATTCAGCAGCCCATAGTCCCCTGGATGGTTGCAGAAGCCACAGGTTGCTTCCCTTCTGTTCTGCTATCTCTGGGCAGGAGAAAGTTAGAGTAGCAGAGCAGAACAATTTCTTTCTGACAATGAGAGGGAAAGGGCTCCACCTTCCCTAACTGATGGTTAGGTCTAGCTTAGGGGTGTCAAACCCAGTGGCGTCACTAGGGGGTGCAGGTGGTGCACTAGGTGACGCGCATGGGGGGTGATGTGCACTGGGGGTTGGCATGCTAAAATTGTGGTGGTTAGGAGTAATACCATCATGTTATATACCATTGAATGCAGAATTTCCAGCAGAATGCAATGCAAAAACCCAGAGTAAAATATCTCCTTTCTATCAAAAGGTATGGCCAAAACACCGGAGAACAAAAAATGCATGGAGCCCCATGGAAAGGGAAGACTGAGAGGAATCGAATGACACCAGAATGATACTGATCCAATGAATGCAGCTCCAAATACACCTGAGAAGGAAGTCCCTCCCTCCAAGCAGACGAATAAGAGAGGTTGGGAGAAGGAAGGAGGAAGAGACTCCATTACAAGCCACTGCACAGGAGCAGCAGCCAGTAGCAGGATTGCTGGAGTTGCTGTTTCCAGGGGAACTAATTGCTCTCCCTTCTCCACCTGTAGCCAGGTAAAGAGCCTTTGGTGTGAGCTGAAGGGCAAGAGACCAAGGACTCTTCACCTGTGGATAGGAGCCTGTGAACTCCAGGACAGAGCATCTGGAAAGGAAGCTTTAAGCTTTCTAAGGATCTGTAGATAGCTACACAAGATACAAGCTATGCAGTTAGGCAGCCAGCAGCAGGGTGGGGGCTATCCAGTGCATCGAGTGCCATATGTATGACTATATGCCTTGGGTGCATAAGTCATTGGTGTTTTTGTTGCAAGGAGCTCCAGGGCCTCAGGGAGTGGGTCTGCTCCCTTGAAGTCTTGATGGTCGACTTGGAAAAGCAGAGGCAGGTAAAGAGGGACCACAGGGGGACTTCCAGGGACGTGCAGGCTTTGTCCCATCCTCAAGTGGGCAGCTCACTAGCTGCCCTGGTAGGAAGTCTTGGGGCTAGAGCAGGGGTGCTCAAACTTTGAACTTTAGGGATGCTGGACCTTTAACAAGTGTATAGAAGAGAGAATTGCAGCAGGTGCAACTTGTCATCCCACAGATGACAAGCTGCACCTGCTGAAATTCTCTCTTCTATACACTTGTTAAAGGTCCAGCATCCCTAAAGTTGAAAGTTTGAGCACCCCTGGGCTAGAGGATGTTGCTCTGGGGAGGAGGGAAACAGTCCCCTAGGGGGGACCCCCTCTTCAGGGGATGGGCCCGTATCCATTTGCACAAAGGATACTCCTTGGTGGGAGGGGGGTCGAGGACTTCTAGTAGTGGGCGATTCAATTATCAGGAACACAGAGAGGGGGGTTTGTGACGGAGGTGTGGACCACATGGTGACTTACCTGCCTGGCGCAAAGGTTGTGAACATCACTTCTTGTCTAGATAGGCTGATAGAGAGTGCTGGGGAGGAGGTAGCTATTGTGGTGCATGTCGGCACCAACGATGTGGGCAAGTGTAGCCGGCAGGTCCTGGAGGCCAAATTTAGGCTATTGGCTACAATTGCTTCTGGGAGGGAGGGAGGAAACTGTGCCAGCAAAGTCTTCCCTACACCATCAGTTCCTCTTCAAAACAAGTCAAGAGCCCTGTTTATTCATTCAAAAACTGGCTACACCAGTGTTTCTCAGCTGGGTACCACTAGCGGTACTTGAGGTGGTGTCCGGTGTTACTCATGGAATCCCTGTACACCTGCTGCCTGGCAGCAAGACCAGGAATGCAATGCAACTGCTTCTTTGAGCTGTTCTTACAGAACCTAGAAAGACTCCCAATCCTTAATTTTTATCTTTTACCTTAAGAAGTAAGCCAAAATATATTGGTTTTGTTGTTGTTGTCTTTTATGATTCTTCTATCCCGAAGCTCCAAGGATCAGGGAATTTCTAAATGTTAACCCTAACTTGCATGGTATGCCACCTTCAATCCAACAGAGTTTTGCATTGGATTCTCTTTGGAGCAATTTATTTTTATTTAATCACTGACATTGCTGGTGAACAACATTACAAAAATTTATGTCATGAGTCATTTTCTGCTGCTTCCCTACATGTCTTTTAGAAATAGGAGTAGGAAAATGGAAAGTTAGAATTAGCCCCCAAGCCTCATCTTTCCTGGTGGTAATGTCCAATCTGTCACATTAAATTGCCTTTTAACCCAGAAAGAGAAAAAAGACTGGCACATCAGAAATTACCTATGAAGGGGACTGAGAACGAGATATGTATATTTACAGATGAGGAGGACAAATCAAATTAACAAGATGAGAATGAAAAATAATGAAAATGCAAAACACACACACACGTTTTAATACCTGGAATGCTAAACACGAGTGCAATACATAATCTGAACATTTGCTGGAACATCACAGCATGAATACTTAGAAGCTCAAACTGCGATATTGTTACAGTGATTTTGTTCCATGTTATAGTTGTCTGTTTTTGCAATTTAATCTTAAATATATTGAAGATCAAGTTTTTGAACTTTGCTGTGAATCTTGCCCTTCTTCACAACAAAGACCCGAAATGGCTTCTTACCCAAAAGGAGCCAACAAGCTGTGATGGATCACAAGTATAAAAATGGGATGTTGGAAAGAAGGGCAAATTCCATTTTGGGGGGCATTGTGTGCCATGTGTGAAAGGTAACATTATCACTCTGCTGAGCACTTGTTCTGATCAACAATATCCAGTCTTGACTACTAGGGATAGGGATAAACTGAAAAGAATTCAGTAGAGAGCTGTAGTAGAAGACATGCTGCGTATGACACAAGGAAGGATGAAAGGAAGTAGGCATGCTTCACTCAGAGAAAAAATTAAAGTGTGTGTGTTTGCACACAAGCATGCTGTTTCCATAGATGCAAAAACAGAACTGAGGCCCAGGATGATTGAAGGAAAGACAAAAAGCAGCTGATTCAAATTGCAGTGAAGAAGATCCTACAGATCAGGTATCACCAAAAATGTTGCTGTAGGAGTGGCTTACCAGCAGAACATGTTGTACAGTGACATTGTGACTCTCTTCTAGTTTCCATCCATCATCATGTGTACTGAAAATCTGTACTACTGTCCTTTTTCAGCACAGTAAGTCCTGCTTAGTTACAGGGCTGTTAGGATTGCATTCAAGTGTTGTCCCAGTGAAATCCATGTTCAGTTCCAAGAAGCCCAAATGCTGTTCTGAAACTGGCACCAGTCTTACGCACTCCCTCCCACTTTTGCCTATTTATCTGTTGCTTGTCTGTTTCAGTAAAGTGTTGGGAACAAGGCTGAGGGAAAGAAAGAGCATGGCCAGAGGCTAGGAAAAAACCCACTGATTCCATCTGAACCAAATGTGGTTACCTGTATATTCTGCATCAGACTCAACTGGGACAATATTATTTGTCCTCTGCATCTTTGGCAGAGTCATTCCCAGCTGTGCGTTATGTCGTCTTGGTGTAGGAAGATTTACTGCCTAATACACATTATGCTAATACCTAACAGTGCTGCCTGCATACATAAGGGAGAAAGAAGAGCACTTTAATTTCAGTTTCCTGGAAGCAGCCTGGAGTCATGTGACGTTCCATCTGGCCTTTATAACAACATTAGCAATGATTGCCAAGAGCTAGTTTTCTTAGCAAAGGCCCTTTTAGAAGGCTTACATATTCTAAAAGTTTTCCATGCTGATAACTCTGAATTGTTTGTAAATGGCTGCAACTATTGAAAGCAAGTTTAGGACTGGGGAGCAGAACCTGAACCTACATTGTCCAGGGTGGTGGAGGGGAGCCATGAAAGAGGTAGGGGTGCTTCATAACTATCTTACAGACATCTTTCTCTCCTTATGTGCTCCTTTTCATGCAAATTAGTTGCAGTCTGTAAAAATATGTTCATTCTCATTGGTGTGAGTTCTTAAAAGCTTCAGTGAAAGTCTTGAAGCCCAATCCTGTGAGCCCCGCATCAGTGCCATGCTTGCAGCACTGGCATTGGGTTTCACTTCGCTGCTGGTGGGTGACACACAGCACTGCTGGAGAGGCCTGTGTCCGTAGTTGCTGGGCCTCCACACCGGTGAGACGCCAGCAGAGAGCAACCAGCAATAAGTGTCCCTGCTATTCAGCAGGGAGGCATTTCGGGGCAGAGAGAGGGAGGGGATGAAACTGGAAAGGAGAGAGAAGGGGCTGGAGGGCAGGTCTGGGAGGTGGTGGGGATGATGGTAGAGGCAGCCGCTAAATCTTACCCCCCTTCCCGAGCTGCGTAGCCCGACACAGATCTTGGTTTTCACGAAGCTGACACAGATCTGAGTAGACTCATTGGGGCTGCTGTATTTCTACACTGAGTAAGGGAACCAATGTTCCCTTACCCTGAGGAGTTCCCCAGTGGCTTCTCTGGCATCACAGGATACAGGGTGGCCACTTCAGAGCCATTGTACCACGTGGCACCAGGGCAGCATAGGATTGTGTTACTTGTTGCTCCACTTCAAAACAAAGTGGTGGTTCCTGGCTGGAAACAGCCTGTTTTTGGCAGTAGAGTACTTGGTTTGTATACAGAAGTTTCCAGGTTCCATCTCTGATATCTCCAGGTACGGTTGGAAAAAACCCATCTGAAACTGTGGAGAGCTGGCTCCAGAACTAATACTGAGCTAAATGGATGACTAGTAGTCAGACTCAGTATAAGGTAGTGTCCTGGTTCCCTATGCCCTAATAAGGCTGTTAGGCCTTAACATGGAGATTATACATATCTCTTTGCCAGCTACACAATACTGAAAGAGGACACACCATCATCACACTGATTGATATGCTGACGTTAGGACCCTGCTCCATAAGTAACATACTGTCAGTGTGTTGCAGCCCTCACAGACCCTGGATTGTCTCATAGGGACCACAGCACATACATGATCCTCTTCATATCCTTTCACCAGGATTTATAGGCCCTTCAGCCTTCCCAAGATCATGCCCCAGGGCCTCCCCTTCATTATCGGGTTCCAGAGTACACTTGTCAGGGAACTGTCTGGTTCACCTGGCCTCACAGTCCCTGCTCTGAGTCACTCAAGATTGGTGTAGGACCTGACAGACTGGGTGCTGGGTTGAGTATCCAGGTAGACCACTTTCCCTTTGGGTTTGCTGGAGGATATAGAATTGAGACCCATGTTTTTGCCAACTAAACTACATGTTCACTAAGAATATTAGGGCCTTGATCTAGCTAAGTCATTCATTACTAACTTGTTCCATTATGTTCAATAAGATTTGATCATGAATAACTTTTGAAAGTTAGGCCTAAATCTAATACAACAAGACTATACCCTGATTCTGTCAATCATTTTTTTTTATTATGCAAATAGCTTCTTCACCATTCATAGTATCTTTATTTAAACTGAGAAAATAAACCAAAATGCAACTCTGCTGTAATTCAGGTACCACAGAACTGACCATACAACTGCTGAAAAGGGTAACATAAAACAAGCTGCTGTTTTTCTTTCTCCTGAGTTTTAAAAATGTCTTGTTGATTATTGAGCTGAGCAACTTTCATTTCATTTTCGCTGGGATATGGTGTACTGTTTTGACTAGCTATTTTGAGGGCTCTAAAGTATGATTTTCAATTGGCAAACACACTTGTGGCCAAGCAACATCTTGGTTCCTTGTTAAAATTCCGCCTTCGTGTTTCCACTCAACATTTCATGCTTCCGATCATCACAGTTTTCAGTCTTTATCAACAAATGCCACAACTTTCTTGGCTACAGAATGTTGGTTCAACCACATTTCGAATTGGAAATTTGTGAAAAGAAAACAAGCATATTGAATAATAAGAACCTTAAGGGCCACTTGTAGTCCACTCACAGCTGCAACATGTGGTCCCATTTTCTCATGACCTCCAGTGGTCTCATAGACTGGTACAGAAGTTTAAAAAACCATTTTCCTATTGGTTTGTAAGAATGTATTTGCCCTTCCGGTCCAAACTGTTGTTGAAGTGGATTGAAAACCAGAGGAATGAAGTTAAGAACATCCCGTATACCTAGGAAAGACAAATAAATGAAAAGCAATTGAAAATATCATCAGTTATGTTGCTATTATTTCACCAGAGTACAGAAATACTGACCTATGTGGCTTCTGCCTCATGTTGCTAGAAAAAGTAAACTGTTCTAATCCTGCAGATCACTGCTAGTCACGAGCAGCCCAATCCTGAGCTACCCGGTGTGCAGGGCTTCAGCGGTGCCGAAAATGGCTGCCTCTCCTAAGGGCAACCCGGGCAGCATTGGCGGCTCCTTGGGAGAAGGGAACTTTCATCCCCTTTCCCAGGGTAAGACGAGCAGCCCCACAATGCGACTACTTGACTCTACAGTGACCCAAGGGTCGGCGCAGAATCAAAAGCCAGCGGCCTGACAGAGGCTCAGGATGGTGGAGCGAAGCAAGAAGGTTGAAAACCATAAACCAAATGAATAAGTGTTGCTCTTCCCCTATAGTTCCAATTAGATAAGTATTTGTTATACTCATGTTCTTGCCACAACCCCAGGACAAAAGGAAAAAATGTCTGTGCCCTCTCCCTGCCTCCTCCCAGTCTCCTCCCATGACCCACTACCTCTCTGCCGCCCAGCAGTCCACGTGACTGTGGAGCCGCAGTGGTCCACAGGTGCTAGCCCAGTGCCAACCAGTGCTGACCTAGCACTGGCGCTGGACCGGCACTGAGGGCTGCAGACATGCCATATGGCACATTTGCGACAGTGTGCGCTGGTGGTAAGCCAATACGCACTGTATAGAATTGGGCCCTAAAAATGCTTTGAGACGGGGGCAAACAGTTCCCTCTAAGGGCTCTACACCAGTGCACAAACATTTGTCCGTGTGGTAGAGAGCACATCCAGAATGTGTTCAAAACCAAGATCAGATTTTAAAAAAAACAAAACACAGCTCATCCAGCAATTTATTGCTAGTTATATTGCTACATGGCCCGAACTTGCCTGGAAACATTTTTCAGAAAATGAATACCAGGAACAAAGTAAATAGACATATGGTAAAAAGGTATATGCTTTATTTTTTTCTGGATTTGTTATTCTGATGCTTGAGGTGGCGAAACTACTGGATTAAAATGTAAGTTTAATGTTCATGGTGAGTAAATATATTTAAGAATTTAAATTCTTCGTAAATCTTGTGGCTCTCAAATATCTGCAGTTTATTGTATGTGGCTCTTATGTTAAGCAAGTTTGGTCACAGCTGTTTTATGCATCCCTTTAATGTGTCAGTTAATGAGCTGCTTTTGGTCTTATAAGACCAAAGTGGGATAAAAACTTTAAAAAAATAAATAAATCCTCAGTTTCTTTAAAATTTAAATAAAAATCATCATGTCCTGGGGAGGCAAGGACTTTGCAAACAGAGTTGCAACATTTACTGCCCAATCCTATTCTTCCACTCCACTGCTGGAATTAGTGTTCCAGCGGTGCAGTGCAGTGTGACAGTGGTTCTGTAACACTGTTATGTTCTGTAACGCTGTTATGAAGAGGCCTTGCTGAATTGGTGGGGTGGGCAGAGTAGGGCATGGGGTGGGTGGAACAGGGCAGTTTAGGTGAAACAAGGGGAACGTCAGAAGTGGGAGGCTCTTATCCTGGCACAAGTGACTTGAATTGGGATGCCCCTCTGTAGCCTTCCGCTGTGCCCATTTTGTTTCCTTGGTGCAGGCAGTAGTGGTGCTTGGTGCAGTAGTAGTGCAGTAGTGGTGCAGTTATGTACTGGAGTAGGTCCAAGGAGACCCATCAGTGACCGAGGGGCTTATAGAGGGGTAAGGGAAAATATTCCCCTTATCTCTCCCAAGCCTTCTGATCTGCCCCCCCCCCCCCAATAGCAGACAGAACAACTTGTTTTGGTGTGGCTGCATGCTATGGTAAAGGATAGGCTATGATTGGGCTGCCAATTAATTAATTACAAATCTTTTAACCATTTAAAATGTTTCTCCAATTAAAAATGGTAACTATTTTTATTACAAGTTCAGGTACTTACAAAATTCTCAATAAGTTTTTATTTACAAAAAACAAAAAAGCCTCCTTAGCAGAGGCTTGTTTCCTTCTCCCTGGCACAGGAAGAAATGTCTCTACTAAGTGAGCTACTCAGTGACATTTATTTTCATCATGTAAAATATATCCTTTTTTCAGAATGATCTTTTTTACTTATATGCAAATATATGCAAAGTTGACTGATCAACTACTTGACTAAAAGTAGTTTTCTGATATTTACTGATATAGTAAATCAACTACAATTTCTTGAACTGAGCAACACTCCTGTATATAAATAGACTAGATAAATTGTATAAAGGTTATTAAGGCTCTGAAAATGGTGTGTCTAATTATGAGTTCTGTTCTATAGTATGAAGGTGGCACTTTACAGCTCTGTATCATCACATCACATGCACTCCCAACTATAGGAGCCACTTGCATGTGGTATGCTGCTGAGATGCATGTGTAATTAGTGAAACAGATCTTTGTTTCTGAATTGCGATGGTAATTGGTTGTAGGCAATAAAGTTAGTTTGGCACTGAATAATGTAACCATGGGCACAATCCTAACCAACTTTCCAGCACTGGCATAGCTATGTGCTGTATCCTGCAGTTGTGGGGCAGCCACAGAGGCCTTCTCAAGATAAGGCAATGTTACCTCAGAGTTGCATTGCCCTTACCTCGATGCTGGAAAGTTGTTTAGGATTGTGCCACATGTTGGTAGGGTTCGTCCCTTTTAAGTTTTTCTACAGAATAAGCATGCAGTAAATCACAACACGTAGAAGCAATTCTCATGCTCCTGGGAATACATGCGAAGAAAGACTATTGGCTTCACACTAGTCAGCAGGTTATACCATGTCAAAAGCCACTATAGACAGGATTATCCTATGCATAACTATTCAGAAGTAAATCTCAGTAAATTCAATGGGCTCTTCTCCCAGTTATACTAGTATGGGATTGCAGCCCAAGAAATCCAGGTTAATGACTAGGAACATATCCTTCCACCTTCCACCAAGGCTTTCTCCGTCTCAGTCCCATGGTTCACTTGTATTGATCAAAGAAGTTCCATCCAGAGTGCTATGATGCTGGTGTTGATTGCAATGCTAGTATTACTATATCCAGAAACAATGTGGAACAGCCACATCCAAGAATAGATTCTTAAAGTGGGGCCTGATAACTACCTCTTTCAACAGAGCTGGCATCTGGTCTTCTTCGAAGGGTGCATTTTATAACCTCAACCAGCCATGGTACCTGCTAGCTTTCATCAGCCAAGTGGAACAAGTGTCAAGAGCACAGGTGGTCATGTATTCCTCTCTCATCATTTGGTCAGTTTTAGAGGTAAAAACAGATCAAAATGTATTAATGCAATTGGGTCAACATGGTTTACTATGTCAACCTTTGGAATATATGCTGCTCTAACTTTTGAGGCAGGTCTGGTTGATTTTATCCACAAAACGTCTTCTGAAAGCTGTCACAGCTTGCTGATATTGGCTTGATATTTGTTCGAATAAGCCAGGATAAGTATGCAGTCTTCCTCCACCCATTTCACAGATACCATCTTAACATCTGTCTCATTTTAATTTTTCTTCTTTGTGTGGATAAAAGCAAAGAAAATGAGGGGTTAAGCGCCTGCTACCACAAAGTACAATAACTCTGGTCTCTGAAGAGTACTACTATTGATATGTGCATACCCATAAAAAAGGAGAACACAGCTGGCAGTGAAATGTAAAGCCTAAAGGCCTCTGTTTCAATGAAATAGCTGGAAGAATTATTTAATAAGGTTTAGGTCCCTCTCAAGGTTTAGGTCCCCATCAAGTAGCTAAGGGCGCAATCCTAACCAACTTTCCAGCACTGGCATAGCTGTGATAGTGGGGTATGTGCTGCATCCTGCAGTTGGGGGGCAGTCATGAAGGCCTCCTCAAGGTAAGGCAATGTTTATTCCCTTACCTAGGAGTTGTGTTGCCCTTATGTCAGTGCTGGAAAGTTGGGTTAGGACTGTGGCCTAACTTGTCCCCTGTCCTGTGACTTGTCTGTAAATCTTTTAGTTGAACCAAATTCTCTAAATGCTCTAAACTCTCTAAACTGCTCCCATCTATAGAAATGATCAGATCTCTGCTTGAACAGATTCTAAAAAGTGGGAAGATGCTGAAATATACACCATTACCATGATTATAATTGTGATGGTCATCAGTATGAAGACAAAGCTCATGTGCTTTTTCAAGAAGTTCTGGATCTCTTGAAGGCAATCCTGCATTATGAGAAAAACAGCTTTAAGAACTGGAAGGAGCTTTAATAAATTAAAATTATTTTTATGGTCAAGTTCACCTGTGACTACTGATTCTTAACAGACATTATCTGCACAACAAAAGGCTATTTTAGCTTTCTGCTTTCAACTGAGAAGAAATAATTTCAAAAGGAAAACAAACTAGGTTCAGTCTGAATATTTTTTTAATGTGCCCATTATTTTTTTTATATGGGGATGGATCAATTTGTTCTATATGTTGAAGTCACTGACAGTGCTTTTTAAAGCACCAGTAACACTCATACATGGGGAAAAACAATCATGGGTGGGGATCCAGTGTTCTGGCCAATGGAACTTCTGTGCAATTCAGTGGTGAAAAGATGACTGAGGCAAAAGGTGCACCAAAGTTCAGTGAAAAGTGCTCAAGAAACAAAACAGGCAGTTTGAATTGGGACTTGCTATGCTAAAACACTCACTCTTGAACCATATAGGGGAAATTCTACCACTAACAGGTGCACACAATGCAACTCTCAGAGGAACCTGGGAGGTGGAAAGGAAGATTTTGGGGTAGAGGGAAAGAAGAAGGGGGCAAAAGTCAAGGGGATTAATAGGAAGGAAAGAAAGGGTACAGGCAGTTCAGTGTGTGGACAAAGGCTGCAGGTGGGAGAGGCTCTCTGTAGCCTGAACCAAGGACTATAAGCAAAGGGTGAGCCTAAGAACAGGCTGTGAAAGCATTTCATTCATGGGCAGTGGGGGAGCTATATCTCTTAACTGATGCACGTAAGTTTCCAGAGATAATCTAACTGGAATCTCCAACTGAAAAGTGCTATTTTCAGAAGAGCTATGTCAAGGCAATGCGTGGAAGGAGTCTTGAGGCTGATATTAGGTCTCCAACAAGCAGGTAAAAAGCAGTCAAAGCTCCCTCACAGAATGACACACACACGCAGCAACACAATCAGAGATGAGAGATAGAGACAGCCCTATTCAGGACTGGGCTGCCAGGTGGTATGAAGTCACTTCCACTGTCATAAAATGGCTGCCAAAGGTGCACACAGTGCACTATCAGGAGCATTTCTGCAAGTGCTTCCTCAAGAGGCAGCAGTATTCCATCACCAGAGCCTGCTGTAGCTATTGAAGCTGTTAAGTCAGTGATAGGGGCAGGGGATAGGCACAGAGGGGGAAAGACTGGGTAACTGGGCAGTGCCATCAGTAGGATTCATGTCACCTGGTGCGGGAGGCCTGCGCATCACCCCGTGCAGTGGGTGGAGCAATGCCCAGGTGGTGGGCATGGTGATGTAACATCACCCCACCCCCACTGGTTTTTTGACTGTACCTTTTGTTAGAACACAGATATTTCAATGTGGTTTGTTTCATTGCATTCTGCATGAAATTACGCATTGATTGATATATAACATGATGGTATTATTCCTCCAAATTCTGATTTTAGTGATTTTGAAAACTTGTAGAGTCTCTCTCTCACGCCCTGTGTCAACTTACTAACATCTTATAGCAGCAGTTCTCAAACGTTTAGCACTGGGATCCACTTTTTAGAATGACAATCTGTCCAGGACCCATTGGAAGTGATAATAATAATAAACTTTATTTATACCCCACCCGTCTCCCCAAAGGGACCCAGGGCGGCTTACAACATGTTAAAAACAGATTAAAACATAATTTAACAAACAGATAAAAACATATTAAACACATTGACAGATATCATAAAAACAGTAGTCAGATAAAAAGTCAGGTAAAAAGAGCATATAGCAGCATGTCATAAAGGAATCAGGCCTGTAAAAAATACTAAAAGATGTAGAAAAGATGTTTAAAAGGCCATGAACTCAGAAGGCTTGTTTAAACAGAAGGGTCTTCAGGCCTCGCCGAAAAGTCTCAAGAGAGGGAGCCATTCTCAAGTCAAGGGGAAGGGAGTTCCATAACGTTGGTGCCACTACTGAGAAGGCCCTATTTCTTGCCGCCGCCCCATGTACCTCCTTAGGCGGCGGCACTTGTAAAAAGGCCTTCTCTGATGACCTAAGAGGACGAGCCAGATTGTACGGGAGTAGGCGATCTCTAAGATACCCTGGCCCAGAACAGTATAGGGCTTTAAAGGTCAAAACCAGCACCTTGAATTGGGCCCGGAAATGAATGGGCAGCCAATGTAGCCCCTGTAGAAGTGGGCTGACAGAGTCAAACTGCCTACCTCCAGTAACCACACGGGCCGCCGCATTCTGCACTAATTGCAGTTTCCGAACCATCTTCAGGGGCAGCCCCACATAAAGCGTGTTACAATAATCTAACCTCGATGTCACCGTGGCATGGATCATCATGGCCAGGTCTGCATGATCCAAGTACGGCTGCAGCTGGTACAGCAGCTGAAGCTGAGCAAAGGCCCCCCTAGCCACAACCGCCACCTGGGAATCCAGGTGGACCCCCAAGCTGCGGATCTGCTCCTTCAGGGGGAGTGCAACCCCATTCAGCGCAAGCCGATAGTCCAGCACCTGCATCGAGGATTTCCGAACCAGAAGATTCTCTGTCTTATCCGGATTTAATTTCAGCTTGTTAGCCCAAGTGATGTCATGGCCAGAAGTGACATCATCAAGCAATTAAAATAAATAATTATAAATAATTAAATTAAAATTGAAGAAATAATTAAATAAGGGGGAACCAGTCCTGTTCCACCAAGTGAATCTACTCTGAAGTAAGTCCCATAGTGGTCAATGAGGCTTACTCTCAGGAAAGTGTGGGTAGAATTACAGCCTGTGAGCTCAAGCCTATGCATGTTTACTCAGAAGTAAGTCCCATAGTGGTCAATGTAGCTTTTTTCTGTAGTTTGTCTGCAATAACAACCCCCCAAAAAGAATCAGTGAGATTTCGAGCCCTCCCCAGTGCCCAGTTTAAAGTTCTTCTACTTCAAGCATATCAGAATAAAGACCCACCTGGCTTTACAAGTGCAAAATAGAAAACTTTCCCCGTACCAGTTCAAGCCTCTTTTTTAGTCCTTTTTAGTGGGGGGGGGGGAGGCTTCCTTCTGGAGCATTTGTCGCACTCCAGCTCCATTGGATCGGGACCATTCTGGTGTCCTCACATTCCCCTTTGCCTGGGCTGACCACCAGTCAAGGCACGTCTGCCTACTCATGAGTAAACGCGACTGTGAGGCTGATTTGCTTTCCATAGGGCTCCATAGACTCGCAGCTGGGAGGGGGGACCTCCTTCTCGGGTGTTTTTGGGGGCTACATTCATTGGATCAGAACCACTCTGGTGTCGTTGGATTCCTCTCAGCCTGCCCTTTCCGATGGACTATGGCAAGTACGTCTACTCGAGAGCAAACATGCGATACGGCTCACTTTCACTTTCCATAGGGCTCCATGCATTTTTTTCTGTTTTTATGGCCATAACTTTTGAAGGAAGGGAGCGATTTCAATTCTGTTTTTTGCATTGCACTCTGCTGGACATTCCACATCCAATGGTGTATGGCATGACAGGGTAGCTCCTAATGCCGAGATGTTATCGCATCATCCCCCCACGGCACATCACCCTCCTGACACGCCGCCCGGTGCGGCCCGTACCCCCCGCATCCCCCTAGCGACACCACTGCAACTGGGGAAGTAACTGGGCAGGGAGGGGGATGAACTGAGAACAGGGAGGACGGAGGAGGGGGTTGATCAGGTAGCAATGGTGCACACTGGATCCTATCCCTCCAGTTCCAATGCTCCACACTGCTTTCCTTGCTTTGGACATACGCCACCAAAAGTGGTGGTGTATGTCTGAGGAGACCCATAGGTGACCCCAGGGCTTACTGGGAGGTAAGGATAAAACATTTATACTTACGTTCCATTTGCCTGGGTTCCTCTCCCCCCCCCCCCCCGTTTAAGTTGACACATCAGGTTCTTATCAGCTCAGCTCCATTGCGCCTGCATGAAAGCACCACCAACAAATGTACGGTGCCCAGTGCAAAAGCACCAACACAGCCATCCATAACTTGGACATCTGTAACTGAGTGAGCCAGTGTCCTGCAGAAGGCTCTCCAGTCAGGGATAACAAGGGTCAACTAGTGTGGGGAATAAGGGCAGTAACAAGGGCAGGAATTTACATATAGCCAGAGCTCTTAAAGCTATATTCATTCTTAGCCTTCTATTCTATCTTGATCCAGTGAGCATTTGCTTGCCTTCATAGCATGTGTGGTGAACTTCAGATAACTCATATGCTTTGTCAAACAGAGCAGAATTGCTCAGCACTCTACCAAACTATGCCCAGTATGATCTTAAAGCACAAAGGACACTATGTGCTCTCATGAATCCCAAACAGCAAACTGTTGCAATCATTCTGTCGACAAGAGAAGCAACAAAGCACAAATGGCTGTGTATAGCCCCCCGCAGTCTCCCTGTAGATACGCAATGGTCATGCAACTTCCTGTAATCTCCTGCCTTACAACCAGAAAGTTGACACCTAAGTGTCATTTACAGTGCAAGGACATTGCATGTATTGCAGCACAGTCTGAAGCTTTAGTTTCCATACCCATTAGGAAAGGCTAAAGCAGGGTTATGAATAGTGGGAATTCTTGGCAATGATACTTTGTGCAGAGAGATACTACAGCAGTTGCATTAAATACTAGATATGCATTCAGCTCGCCACATTCCAAAGTCTTGCTCAGAGTTTAAAGGTATATCCTGGCAACATCCCAAGAATCAGGAAGCAGAGTTGAAAAGAAAAGAAAGTCTGGATGGAGATTAAGTGCATAATTGGATAGAAGTAGCAGACAGAAAGTAGTGACTATCAGAAAGGAGGAAGAGAGGCACTGGAGATTTAAGTGTCAGAGTTTCTGAGACTTTGGTGGCCTCCATCCATACTTTGCTGGATTTTTTTCCACAGCCATGGAAGTTATTCCTCTCATGCATTAAAAGTAAATTAAAGTGGGGACTACAAGAACTCTGGGCCAGTGTTTTAGTAAGTGTCTTTGGGGAGGCAGACATCCAGATGCTTTAGTTTCACAAACAGGAAAATATCATCTTAAATTAAACTGTCCTCTTAAAAAGAAATATATGTATATATATATATTAATTGACTCAGTGAACACATTTTTGTGTCTGCTTTTTTTGTAAAAGGGACATTTACAGCAGTGTTTACTTTTATTTTTCTACTCTTATTCTGCCTTTCCACCCCCAAAGACTCCCAGTATTACAGCATTTAAACACAACGCAAACTACATCAATTTCTAAATCAGCAATGAAGGCAAATGAACTGGCTTGATCCCTGTCATGGGTCTGACCAAAAAACAGAAGACTTTACCTGATTATCTAAAACTTAGCAAGGAACTACTGTAGTTCCGAGGACTATTTGGAAGACGCAAGTTCTAATGAAATCTATAGGACCTACTTCTAAGTGAACGTGTATAAAATTTCAATCGTGGGCACTCAGCGTTCAGCAGTGTTTCATTTGATCCATGGGATCTGAGCAATGACATACACTCAGCATCCTTCAGTACAGAAAGGCTGAAATGACACTTTTAGTGAAGCAAAATGCACAATGTCATCACCACATTCTGAGTCTCTCTGCCCCTGCTCTACTTTATTGGCTGCCTCTTATGGGTAACAAAAACTCACTATAGAATGTCATACATTTTGCATTTCCAAACCTCATGGAGGAAAGAGGAGAACAAAAGAGGCAGGGCCGCTGCTCTAGATGGTAGCTATATGTCAACCATATGTGCTAATTTTGGCCCAAGGCACAGTGTTATTGTGTGCTACATTGTTCCTGTTCAGAAAGGAACCCTTTCATGAAACTGAAAGGGATCAAAATACCATTTTGCTTAACCTCTAACCAAAATCTTGGTTGTCTCCAGCAAGTCAACATGCTTAGCTTCTAAGTGTGCCACAAGGAGAAAGCAGATGTAACACAGAATGGTGACTGAAGCGCTAAAGTATTTGAGACGAGTCATGCAAGGGAAATGAACAAAGCCACATGCTACAGAATCAGGCAATTGTCTTTCAGGGTGAAGGGGGTTTTCCATCACTATTCCTTCTGCTTAAGCCAAGGTAGGTGCACATTTTAGGATAATGAAGCAGCAGATGTCCCTTATATGTACATTACAACAGTGGCCTGGAAGTTCTTCCACAGCTCCATCCCAACAGGGCTATGATATATAAGTTCCAGTACCACTCTGGTAGAGCCAATTATTTAGGTTCTTCAGCAGCGGACCTCCCATAGGCAAGATGGGGCAAAAGCCCGAGGCACTAGCTGCTAGGACCCCGCGGAAGCCTCTCTGAGGCTCCTGACGGGGGCAGAAACTGTGCTTCCCATTTCCGGAAGCACAGTTTAAAGTGTTGGGGAACCTCACAGAGGTTTTCCCGACGCAGTTGGAGGTTGCGTAAGGCTCTGTGAGCCTCAGGTGAGTGGGGGGTGGTGGCTTTTTGAGCAAGGGGGCGGCAACAGCCCATGGGGGCGCCATCGAAGACCTTTGCACTGGGTGTGGGGCTGGGGAAGTCCGCTGCTGAGGTTCTTAGTCTGATCCCAGTTGGGTGAGAATTATTTAGTAAGGATTGGTGCAATTGGCCCAACATACATGGTGCCAGGCCTTTAAAGAGTATTTTGGCACCATGGGATGAAGCCAGGGAAAAGTGGCTCTCACACTACTATTCTGTTTAAGCCATTTCTGCCCAACGTTTCATACATGCAATAGGGATCAAATGTGTACACCTGTGGGCTGTGAAGAAATGGGTTAAAGAGCACTGTAGTGACCCAAGTGGATGGCAGCACCTCCCACCAGATATTATTACCTCTTTTCCCTTTGTTTCTGACTGGCAGATCTCATTTCCAATACTGATTGCTTCTCCAAAGGGCGACTTCTTTCCACAACAGAGAAACTGAAAGAAGATAAAATGCCACTCATTCTTGCTCTCTGTTTCAGATACAGACCTAGCAGCAGATGTGTTTTCCCCCTCTCAGTACTGGTAAACCATAGCAACTTTATTTCCTCAGTCTTAAACATTGCATTGTTTAGTTTTAACAAGCAGGGAGTGGAGCATTCTATCACTGCAACAGTGGTAGCGAACAGTCACGCAAAGATTCAACATCCATGTTTCCATTTGTTAGAATAAGCTGTGAAATGCTTCTGTTTTACTCTTCACTTGCACTTCTTATAAATATATGCCCTAATCCTATCTGAGCCTTCCACTATTCCAGGGGTCTCCAAACCCTGGCCCGGGGGCCAGATGTGGCCCACAACAAGCCTCAATCTGGCCTGTGGCAAGCCTCTGGTCCCCTACAAGCCTGTGGCCCACTCAACCAAATGTGACTACAGCTGTGCTCCTGGAGGCTGGGGAGGACATACGCCTCCCCTCAGAATGTCTTCTAAAGGCCTGAAAACATCACTTCCTGGTCTTCCTGATTTCGGGCAGTCTGAAAACCTTAGGCTTTCTAAGGCTTTCTAATGTACTTATTTAAATGTTATATTTAAAATTTATTTTTCTGGCCCTTGACACCATACCAGATAATTGATGTGGCCCTCTGGCCTAAAGGTTTAGAGACCCCTGCACTATTCCATCAATGGAAGGTCCAGACTGCTTTTGCTGCAGCCATGGGGTATGGAAAGGAGTGGCCAGTGTAAATGGCTGGTGACCAACTGCATGCATGTGTCACTGGAGCGCTCAGCCACAGCTGGTGCCAGGAAGTGGGCAGCAGGGATGGGCTCTGGACAAGGAGGGGAAGTATCAGGGCAGGGATCAGTTTCTTGTGTCTTTGAGCCAGTGTGGCTTTGGATTTATCTTTACAGCAAAATTAAATACCTTGTATGTGCCTCAACATTTTTCATAGCATGATCTCAGTTAATTCAAGGCCCAGAATGCAATATATAGCAGAAGTTAACAGAGGCACTCTTTGCTTGTTTTGTCATCTAAGGCATCGCTACAGTGACCAGATGGAACAGAGGGCAGGCTCTTCTGGGAATTTCAGCAGGTGCATTTCGTTTTATCACAGTGCTGCCAGGGTGAAAAAAGCAGCAACTGCTGAAATTGCCTATTTTATGTGACTCTTAAAAAGTAGAAGAACATTGTCTTGTACAGTATTTGGCCACACAAAAAGCTGCAGTGGCAATCAACAAAAAGCCAGAGAGAGAGAGAGAGAGAGAGAGAGAGAGAGAGAGAGAGAGAGAGAGCATTCTGGCTAGATGCTTGATTCCCTCCTGTGAGCAAAAGCAGATCCTTTATATTGCAGTCATTGTGTCTGGTTAATGAAATCTGCCTCACTGAGCCTTGGGCAAGGATGAAAGCCAAGTCTGTCTTCAGCTTTCTCACCAAGTAGGAAGGACAGTGTTTTCTTGGTTATTCCTGTTGACCCTCCTCTAGCATTGCTAACAGGGTGGTAATGCTTCTACTTCACCTGATTCCTCATTTGGTAGGGACAATTCTAAAATACCTCCTATGATGTTTTGATTTTTCCATCTGTAAAATGGGAGTGGTTGCGATTGCTCTCCCTTTGCCTTCCTGGTGTCCCTAACACAGGCTATGTATGTAGTTGTTGTTGGGAAAATGCCTTCCAAAAAACTTTCTGTTATTAGAAGCACAAAATAGGACTTTGGGTTCTTTGTGCTGAGATATGTAAGATTAGGCAAGAAAGAAGGAAGGAGATCAAAAAACCCAAAATGAGCAAATGTTGATCTTCCAGATAAATGTTTCTCAAGAACGGTTCCTGTGGTGCAAGGGTATAGTATTTCCCTTAGTCAGCCACATCTGCATAGTTCGTACATGTCTCTCTCCCTCTCCAACAAACATCCCTTCTTTACTGCTGTGTCTTTCACATCTCCACACAACACTGCTATCTGTTTCAAGCTTGCTACTGCCAAAGGAGGATTGAACTATTCTGAGTTGCTACTACTGTAGTTGCAAAGATTCAACCACTCATGCTATGTAAACCTCTTTTTCCCATTCTGCTCTCCTTGGGGCAGCCACATTTTGCCCTCCCTGGAAGTACAGTACTGTATAACCTTCCTTCCCCCAGTCTGGAAAACTTTCCACTAAGTAGCATGAGCAGCAGATGAGTCAAAATTGATGGGTTAGCATGCAGACTAATTCCATTCATACATCCCAGTTTGCTGCATACATGATCTCCAAGAGATCAGAACCAAACATCATGTATTGGATACGATGGACTGAAGTTTACTGAAGTTTACTCATATTTATAACTGTTGTCATTTCAGTTATCAGGAGCCTGTTCTCAGTCATTCTACCATCAGCTTGGGCCACCAAACTATGTATCTTAGCAATTCACTGGGACTTTTGATACTTGTCTTCATGGATTCCCTGAATTGTGTGTGTGTTTTTGTTGTGCTAACTTATAGAGAATAATTAAAAGGCAGCTGTACCAGTTACAGTGCAAAACTGTGCTCTAAGCCAGGGGTGCCCAAACCCCGGTCTGGGGGCCACTTGCGGCCCTCAGGGACACCCAATCTGGCCTGCGGGGAGCCCCCAGTCTCCAATGAGCCTCTGGCCCTCTGGAGACTTGCTGGAGCCCATGCTGGCCCAGGAGCATGGGCTGTTTCTGATAAACATTTATCTGGAAGATCAACATTTGCTCATTTTGGGTTTTTTGATCTCCTTCCTTCTTTCTTGCCTAATCTTACATATCTCAGCACAAAGAACCCAAAGTCCTATTTTGTGCTTCTAATAACTCCCATTTTACAGATTTAAAGTCCCATTTTGTGCTCCCATTTTACAGATGGAAAAATCAAAACATCATAGGAGGTATTTTAGAATTGTCCCTACCAAATGAGGAATCAGGTGAAGTAGAAGCATCTTTGATGCAGCTTTTAATCTCTGTGAGCTGGAAAAAACATTACCACCCTGTTAGCAATACTAGAGGAGGGTCAACAGGAACAACCAAGAAAGCACTGTGCTTCCTACTTGGTGAGAAAGCTGAAGACAGACTTGGCTTTCTTCCTTGCCCAAGGCTCAGTGAGGCAGATTTCATTAACCAGACACAATGACTGCAATATAAAGGATCTGCTTTTGCAACTGCTCTCGGTGTGAGGGCGACTGTTTGACCTTTCATGTGAGCTATGGGACGATGGCTCCTTCCGCTACTTGCTGTTTCACGTCTGTGATGCAGCAGCAGCAGCAGAAGGAAAGGCTGGCCTTGCTTTGTGCAAGGCTTTATAGACCCTGAGCTATTGCAAGACCTTCATTCATTCATATAAGTTCCATCTCTAATAAATTTATGTAAATTTATTCAAATTTGAAATGTAAATTAATTCTTTTTTTACCCCGGCCCCCAACACAGTGTCAGAGAGATGATGTGGCCCTCCTGCCAAAAAGTTTGGGCACCCCTGCTCTAAGCAAAAAATGGCATTATCCAGTCAATGTTAAAAACAATTTCAAGTCCCATTGGTTTTAAATGGAGTTAAGCATGTACCTACTTTCCAGCATAAAAATTACTGGGATTTCAAACATGCTTAAATTTGACTGAATCATGCCCCTAATTATTTGTAACTAAATGGAAATATGATGGCATCTTGTTTATTGAAGTGAAACATCAGACTGTTTCTGGATCAGGTTCTAAATTCAAGAAATTAGTTCTTTTGGAACTGCCTATAACAAAATCATGTGATCAGATCACCGTTCTGTGGATGGTAAGCAGCTCCAGGCTTCTACTGTTGGAAGCATTGTTTCTCACTTCTTCATAAACGAAATCGTATACATCCATCATGGCATCTTCAACCTAGAAAGGTGACATGTCAATAAGAAAGGTTCATTCATACTAGAGAGGGGATTATCTCATAATCAGGCAATCATGATGGGTAGGCTGCAATTCTTTATACACTATCGCAGTGTTTCTCAAAAAGGAGGTTGGGAGACCACAGTTGGGTTGTGGGTCACAAGCCAATTTCAGGTGGGTCCCCATTCATTTCAATACTATATAACAGACTGGTATGTGATTGCATTTGGGGAAATGTTACAGATCTGTACTTTTACAGGCTACTATGTATATGCTTTTAACAATGATAGTCAATGGGACTTACTCCTGGATAAGTGTGGGTAGGATTCCAGCCTATCATTCTTAAAAATGTTCCTGCTTGATGATGTCACTTCTGGTCATGACATCTCTTCCAGTGGGGTCCTGACAGATTCTCATTCTAAAAAGTGGGTCCCGATGCTAAAAGATTGAGAACCACTGCACTGTAGGACTGGGTGTAGAGTTAATTCTGAGATTCAGTGCTTTTTTATTTGTTTTAGGAACAAGTTTCTAGTCTTTTTGGCAGTAATGATGTTATTAATACGAATACTTATATACCACTTTTCAACAACAGTAGTTCACAAAATAGTTTACACAGTAAAATAAATCCACACATTGATCCCACATTTAACCCCCAAAGGGCTCACAATCTAACAATATGCTTCCAAGTATTTGAGCAATGTGTGCTGAAATCTCAGGACAGAGAAATGTGACTGGGGAAATGTTCTAGTGATTGGAATGGTTTTCATAGCTTTTTGTTGCCTCCTCCTACCTAGCAAAGTGAAAATAAAATATGCACAAGCAGACAGATTATATAAACTTGATCAAATAACATTATGGGTTGCATATTCCAATTTTTCTTGGGGCAGAATTTGGACTATCTGGGCATAGAATTGCAATTGCTTTAGTGCAGTGTATAGGCATACAGCCCTGCTAAGAACCCTCTTGAGACTAAACCAAAAGGCAGTAACTAAGGAAATTAGAGAGCTAAAAATAACCCTCCTGATGACACCAGCCTGACCAACTCCACTGACAAGAGAGCAGACATTAATATTCTCTGTTGTCTTAGAATTCAGCCCATGTAGTGTGTCCTTTTGGTGCAAAACAAAAATTCATCCAAGTAAACAAATCTACATGATTGATTCACAAACTAAAAGAGCAACTGACTTGGATTTGTTACAGAAGAGAATGCAGAAAAATGTTCAGGAATATGCCACACACAAATATGGGCAAAATAAATGAATAAATATAAATAAATAAGTGATATGAAATATATGATCAGAGCAAGAAGAAAGTTGAAAACCAAATGAATAAGTTGTTCTTCCCCTATGGTTCCAATTAGATCAGTATTTGTTAACACTCACATTCTTGCCACAACCCCAGGACAAAAGGAAAAACTGGGGGGGGGGGTAGGTGGGGGGTATTGTTATGATGTGGAACAGACATTTTTGGTTCCTGTTAATGCTTCCAAGAAATAAATGGGAAGCTTAACCAATTCCTACTGCAGTTGTTCATGGGGCTGTCATGTTGGACAGTATTTCTAAAAATCCCTTCAAATTATACTATTCAACAATGCAATGGATATACATATCATACTCCAAGCTCCAATAATACAATTTCTTCTCAGTTTAAGTGGCCCAAAATTGCAGCTGGGCTTGGTTGCCAATCATCATTTCTGGTTTCCACTACCATGCTTCCTTCCGTAATACTCTCATAGCACAAGCACTGCCTGATCCTCACCAGCACTGGCTAGGATACATTCCTCCTTTCCCCAGCACTAGCCCAACCCTTTTAATAGCACAATCACATGCATGTCTATTCAGTAGTCAGTCCCGCTGAGTTCAATGGGAATTATTGCTGGGTAAATTCTGTATAGGATTGCAGCCTGACTTCAGGATCCTAGGAAACTACAGTATTAGGGAACACACCCTATGGTGTGTTTCAGGTATCGGTATCACACCCTATGTGCCAACCAACCAAGCTGTCAGATCTTGATGTATGTGTACCACTGACACCAGATCTTGTGACCAATGTTGACAGCTCACCAGGGCTGACCTGGAATTGCATTTTCATTGGAAATGGATTTGCCACCTTGCTGCACCAGAATTAAGTTTATGACTGTCACTATAACCTGGGGACTGCGCTTGTAAACCCCTGCATGTTTTACCAATTGCAACTTGTAATTTTGTGAAGGACAGAAAGCTATAAATATACAGACTGATGGGATGGCATTAGACTGAAGGAACTGAAGGCAGAGTAAGGGTGACAAAGATGACAATGTACTAAAAGGTACGTTACCAGAGTATGTATGTAATCATTTGGGAAATGACAGCCCAGTCCTATACTTGGTGGTGCCACTGGGTGCAGCGGTGCCAAAATGGCTACTGCTTTATCCAGCGATCTTCTCGGGCAAAGGGGATTTTCACCCCCTTCTCCCAAGGAAGGCTCCAATCCCTGCAATGGGGTTTCTCAAGTCTGCACCAGTTATTTTGCCGACGTAGACTCTAGAACCTCAGTGTCTGGCTCTTCAACCTGACATGGAGGATAGGGTATGGTGGAGTAGGGTTCCTTTGGACCCACCCCTTCACAGGCCAGTTCCTTCCACTGCCCAATTCTCTCCCACCCTGGAACACCACCTCTTTGCTCCAAAAGTCCTTATTGCCGCCTGGAGTTCTCTTGCTTCAGGCAGTGTCTATCCTTATGGTCTTACAGCACCTTTGCGACACCCAATGCTGGTGCTGGAACTTGGCTCTGGCACTAGAAGCCCATAGGATTCAGCCCTAAGTCATCTATATTGTTTGCCTTGTACTGAGAAGTTTACCACACGTGACCAGGTCAAACATTCAAGTTCACAGGGAAGTGGCAAGATTATCTTCAACCTTTGGCAAGGTTCACCTACCAGTTTACTCATAGTTAGATCAGCCATTTTCAACCACTGTGCTGTGGCACACTACTGTGCCGCGAATGGGTCCCCAGGTGTGCCGCGGGAATTTGGTAGAGGGTCATTTATTAGTAGGGCCATTGGGGGATGTGAGTCCCCCACCAACAGCATGGTGTGCCTTGTCAATGATCAAAACACTGATGTTTTGACCATTGGCCTTGAACATTTTAGTGCCTTTTCAGTGTGCCACGACATGAAAAAGGTTGGAAGTGGTAAGTTACCATGGAAAATTGTCATCTGTCTTTACTCTCATAATCAGATCTTAAATGTTTTCTGAAAAATCTAAAGTGATGGAGTTTCTGAGAAATCTGAACCATCATCTAGAAATCAGAAAAGACCATTGATCTTGGCTTTATCAGGGAGTTGGTAGATTTCCATTTCTTTTACTCTTTCTCTCTTCCCCTTTCCTTCATATTGATCTGTGTGGTCCTGAAGGCAAATCATAGTTTTTCAGAACACAAAAATCAATTATACAGAGAACAGGCAAGACAAGTAAATCAGAGTGTTAGCTAAGGCCCACTGAAGTGAAATGCAAAGTTTCTACCCATTTCAGCAGACTAATTTCATCAGGCCATCAGGCTAATTGGATTGATGCCAATCCAATTCAGATGCCACTCCAATCTCACTTCAAGACTTCTTATCCCACTAGTAAAAAAGTCAGACTGAAAAATAAAAATAAAAGTATGCTGCACATTCATGGCACTGCAGAGATTTAGTGTGGAATTACACTTGCACACAGAACTTCTGTAGCAGAAGTCCAACTCTGGCTTTTCCATGGTAAAGCCAGGGATGGGAACTTGAGCCAGGTGACTCAAGTTCGAGTTGCAAAAACACGTGTTTTTGCTGACTTGTGTACACTCAAGTCTCGCATGTCAATGACTCCAACATTGACTCGAGTCTGAGGCCACTGACAGAAATGAGTCCCCACATGTGCAGACTCGAGTCTGTCTGTGTCTGGGTGTGCTTGCTTACTTTTTTGTGGTATGAAAGACTTCATGGGGCCATCATTCAGACTGGGCAAGCAGCAGGGAAGTTCCAGCCAGGAAGCAGGAAAGGGTTAATGTTTTGGTTTTGCATCGAGCAGGAGGTGGGGGGAGGTGGGAGTGGATTGTCTTCTCCATCTCTGAAGGAACTGATGATCATTGGATGAACATTTTTTCCCTGGACAAGTGAGGAGAGAAGGCGAGTGGGTGAGACAGTTCCTAGCCATCCAGGAGAAACTCATGGCATGGCTTCAGCAGGCTTATTGAATGACTGACCACAATGGGACTACTTCTGAGTAGAGCTGCAAAGGATTGGGTCATACTGGTAAGCCTTCCAGCTGCTGTGCGTGATCCTCCTCCCTCTTGCCACTTCTGTTCCCACTCTCATGCAGTTCTTCCCAGTCTCTCCCACCTTGTTTTCAGATGGGATGGGGTCATCAGGGGAGTATTAAATGAGACCTCCAACATACACACACTCCACCAGCAGCTCCATTTTATTCTGCGGAGCTGCAGCTGACTTTTTTTAAAGAAAAGACTCTGGGTGACTTGGAAAGTCTGCCTGTTCTCATTTTTGAGTCAAGTTAAAGGGGGCGGAGTCTTGGGACCCAAGTCAAGTTAAGCCATGCCAGATTTGCCCATCTCTGGGTAAAGCTTCTCTGGGAGGGGGCAATTTTGGGTGAAGATGCAGCTGCAGAAGGGAAGGCCACTGCCACTTCTCTGCCCTCTAAAATGCAATGTGCTTTTGTCACTGTGGAATTCCAGACTTGTTTACCTTCACAAACATGCATTTGAAACCTTCTCCCACTTCAGGCAAAGAGAGATTTCGGGGTATTTTGGAGTTAAGAAGCAGCAGCAGCAGACAGAAAAGGGGTTTAAGCACCCCACCCCCTGTCATTTTTCTGCTCAAAATTGTCTCTTCCTTAGCTGCGTTTCCCTGAGAAAGTAGGTCTTTACGCTCACGTGCATTTAATGTGTTCTTCTGCCTATAGGGTGCCTCATGGCAATTACAAACAACACTGTGTCAATTACAGTCACTTGCCCTTATGAAGTGCTCCTGCAGACCCTAATGCTATAACACAGGAAACTTCAGCTGCTAGGTCATTCTTACATGAGATCATACTCACAGTGGGCTCCAGCTCTTAAGGGTCCTCCATCTGCCTAACCAAGCCTGTTCAGCAGCCCTGACATTCAACAAACACAGAAGTAAGATGACCTTATATTGACTCTAAACACTGTCAGGAGTGCCTCCCATCCAGGCCTTTCCAAATAAGCTAACTGGAAATAAGAACTAAGAAGAACTGGGAATCTAGTTTGCTTTTAGCTTTACAATCCTATATGCACTTACCTGAAGGTAAGCCTCATTGAATACAGTGGGACTTACTTCTGAGTAAATATGCATAGGATTGCGCTGTTGGCTTTTACATTATGAGTAGCTTTCTACTGGTAATGGTGGAATCAAACAGAATTTCCTCAGCAAGTGTATTGTTTTGCATTCCCGTGTGAGTGAACAGCTGACAAGTGCATTCTGACTGCCTGTTCTGTTGGTTCTAGCATGTGGCGTACCTATAATCTTCCCAGGGTGGATGTGATAGTTGCCAGAAATGTAATCAGTGGCACAGCAAGTGTTGTTAGAGAGAAAGGAAAATTGGCTGTGTGCTAATAGAAGGTGAGATGGAGAATGGGGGGGGGGGGAAGAGGCTCAGATGCAATAAAAATTCTGCCAAGTTAGAACCATAATACAAGATGAATGAATTCTAATGGTGTCCCTGAATAATTGTTATTTGAGATGGGGCAGACTGCTAAATTATAAAACCAGAATTGATGGGTTTTATGGGAACTGCTATTATAAGTTTTCCTGGGGAGGTTCCTCCCGCAGTTGTTGATAACCATGTTAGGTATGGCGAGCCTCCCAAGAACCACTGTTATGCCTGTTGTCAGCACTGCAGAATTTCAGGTTAGTGCCTTCAGCTCCTGCAGTCCATTGTTCATCCAACAATAGGTCTTTTAGAATGTCACCCATAATGAGCTTGTTCTTGGTTTTCGAATGTCTAGTGGTCTTCTCTGCCCACAACCTACCTAATTAGTCAACAGTAACCCTGGTAAGGGAATAAAAGCTTCCACACTTGGTTGTATATTCTGCCTTCTGTTCTGCACTTCCCGGTCAATATTCCAGCCTGCAGACTCATTTTGCTCCCTTCTAGAGCAAAAGAAACATGATACTAAATGCATAGTTGGGTCCCTGTCCTGTGAGCCTTTTGTCCGTTTGTGTCCCTGTCTTTCTTTTTGTCCTGTGAACCTTTTTATTTCTTTCAGAAGTGAGAAGTTTCAGTCATGCTGCATTCAGTATTGGGTTCCCTGCTGACTCTCCAATTGTGGATCGACTATCAGCTGAAGGTTATTGAAATGCATACAGAAATTCTCAGGAATGCAGTGACCTAGGAAGAGGCAAAGGAGTGAAGGCATGATGATGAACACACAGGGCATGCAGAAAGAGTATTCCACGCATCAGAATACATGTACCTCTCCATGTACATGTAATGAGAAAACTAGACAGTCATTCACTGAACTAGGTCTCCATTGGTAGAGTTGGAATTAAAGTCACATTTGTTTTGACCCCAAGTTAGGCATGATTTCTAAAAACTGACTGTCTTGAACGTAAGGTATAATGAGTGTGCATCTAAATGTTTAGATCGGCAGTCTTCAAATTCTTCTCCTGTTGTGAGCGAAGAGTCCATGACTCGCTGCAGTACAGAAGTGTACTCAAGACGCAAGCTCTGTAGACCTGGATCTTGGTATGTTCCGTCAGCTTCTTGTTGGACCAGACTGTCTTTGTACAACCTTTTAGTACATTGTCATCTTTGTCACCCTTACTCTGCCTTCAGTTCCTTCAGTCTAATGCCATCCCATCAGTCTGTATATTTATAGCTTTCTGTCCTTCACAAAATTACAAGTTGCAATTGGTAAAACATGCAGGGGTTTACAAGCACAGTCCCCAGGTTATAGTGACAGTCATAAATTTACTTCTGGTGCAGCAAGGTGGCAAATCCATTTCCAATGAAAATGCAATTCCAGTTCAGCCCTGTGTTTGCAAACTTCAGTCTTGAAAGATTATGGTATCGCGCTCTGAATGGTGGTTCTGGAACATCGTCTAGTGTGGCTGAAAAGGCCAATTCGGGAGTGACAATCTCTTCCACACTGGGAGCAAGTGCAGTCTGTCCCTGGTCTCTCTCCCTGGCTATGGGCCTTCCTTCTTTGCCTCTTAGCCTCAGACTGTTGGCCAAGTGTCTCTTCAAACTGGGAAAGGCCATGCTGCACAGCCTGCCTCCAAGCGGGCCACTCAGAGGCCAAGTTTTTCCACCGGTTGAGGTCCACTCCTAAGGCCTTCAGATCCCTCTTGCAGATGTCCTTGTATTGCAGCTGTGGTCTACCTGTAGGGCACTTTCCTTGCACGAGTTCTCCATAGAGAAGATCCTTTGGGATCCGGCCATCATCCATTCTCACGACATGGCCGAGCCAACGCAGGCGTCTCTGTTTCAGCAGTGGATACATGCTAGGGATTTCAGCACATTCCAGGACTGTGTTGTTTGGAACTTTGTCCTGCCAGGTGATGCCAAGGATGCGTCGCAGGCAGCACATGTGGAAAGCATTCAGTTTCCTCTCCTGTTGTGAGCGAAGAGTCCATGACTTGCTGCAGTACAGAAGTGTACTCAGGACGCAAGCTCTGTAGACCTGGATCTTGGTATGTTCCGTCAGCTTCTTGTTGGACCAGACTCTCTTTGTGAGTCTGGAAAATGTGGTAGCTGCTTTACCGATGCATTTGTTTAGCTCAGTATCGAGAGAAAGAGTGTCGGAGATCGTTGAGTCAAGGTACACAAAGTCATGGACAACCTCCAGTTTGTGCGCAGAGATTGTAATGCAGGGAGGCGAGTCCACATCCATGAACCATGACCATGACCTGAACCATGACCTGAACCAATCACCTCAGGCTGATTGTCAGTCTAAAGTCTTGGCAAGCCTTGCTAAAACACTTCATGAGCTGCTGGAGATCTTTGGCAGAGTGGGCGGTGACAGCTGCATCGTCGGCAAAGAGGAAGTCACGAAGACATTTCAGCTGGACTTTGGACTTTGCTCTCAGTCTGGAGAGGTTGAAGAGCTTTCCGTCTGATCTGGTCTGGAGATAGATGCCTTTTGTTGCAGTTCCAAAGGCCTGCTTCAGCAGGACAGCAAAGAAAATCCCAAACAAGGTCGGCGCGAGAACACAACCCTGCTTCACTCCGCTTCAGATGTCAAAGGGGTCTGATGTGGAGCCATCGAAGACAACAGTGCCCTTCATGTTCTCGTGGAAAGACCTGATGATGCTGAGGAGCCTGGGTGGACATCTGATCTTGAAGAATCTTGAAGAGGCCGTCCCTGCTGACCAGGTCAAAAGCCTTCATGAGATCTATGAACGCTATAAAGAGTGGCTGTTGTTGTTCTCTGCATTAGAAGTATTTATTACTAATCTATTACTATTAGTGTTTTTGGGAAGGGATAAAGAGATGGAACAGAACACATTTTCTTCACTCCATTTCATAGTCTGACTACGTTATAAGAGCCAAGATTCTAACCTTATTCAAAAGAAAAGAACCAGACTGGATCCCTTGACCTCAGCATCTGTGTCAAGAAGCGGAGGATCTGACTCCTGTGTATATGAATGTGTCTCCCCACTGGCATCTGAAGGGGTGAGGGTAGTTTTGGTCAGTTCTGGTTTACATTCCTCAAATCTGACAAATGTATAAGGATAGGTTTATCAATGACTAGCAGCCAGAATAATTGAGGCCCCAATCCTAAACTTCCTGAATGCCAGCATGGAGCTCCAGCAGCTGTGCTGGGTGTCCCAAACATGCCGTAGGCACATCCATGGCACCCAGAGAGGAGAAGCCTCAGAGTTGCATGGAGGGCCGCCCAGTGCTCCAGCAGCGCCGGCCAGTGGTGAGTAGTTTTGGGGTGGGGGGAGGCGGAAAGTGGGCAGAATGGGGTGGGGGAGGGGAGGGCAGGGGAAGGAACTGGGGTGTGAGGGGGGTGGGACTGGCAAGTGGGACCAGATTGTATGTTCTGTATGTTGGGCTGAAAAGTCCGACACGGAGCTTCTCCAGTCTACACTGGCAAAATGGTGCGGACTGGAGGAAACCAATTGTGTACCCTGCACCTTTACTCCAAGGAAGGGGACTTTCATCCCCTTCCCCTAAGGAGACCTCTGGTGGCTGCTGGAGACCTCTGGAGGTGACGTCCTACAGTGCTGCTGGATACAGCGGTAGCCATTTTGGCACAGCTGCACCTGGTGGAGATGCCGGCTTCAAGATTGGGTTGTGAAACCTGTGAGATAAACTGATGAGAAAAATAGAGGCATTTCCTACATGTCCTGCCTTTGTGGTAAGGAACTTGCTGTCCGTTGTTAGAGACAGGATGCTAGGGTAGGTGGACCCTTGGCCTCCCCCTGCAATGTTCTCATTATGTTTGATATATGTAAGATCAAATGTGCTTTACAAATGCACATTCAAAAATCTGATGTTGCAGTCTCTGAGTAGTGTGCATGCACACAAATATAAGGCCCTGTACTGGAATTTTCTAAATGTGCAACTCAGAAATAAAATAGGCATAACTGTAGTCACTGTTAACATTTGTCTGCCTGTTAAGGTACAAGTTTCTGTGTCAGGCTGCCAGCCCAATACGGAGGCTTTTGATTCTGCGGCCCAAGGGCTGCTGCAGAATTGAGTAGCCCCACTGCAGGGCTGCTTGCCTTACCTGAGGGAGAGGGACGAAAGTTCCTTGCCCCCAAGGAACCGCCGGTGCAATGGGCTGCTCAGGATTGGGCTGTGAGGCTACAATTCTATGCACAGTTACCTGAGAGTAGGCCCCACTGAATGCAGTTTGACTTGCTTCTGAGTAAACACATATAGGATTGCACTATTAAGATACATATGTACAATGCTGTATTTATAAGAAGCCAACGGAGGGTTAGAATGGCAAGAACGAATGGAAAAGATAAACTGGCATAAAAATGAAACAAGAAATGAAATGAATAATAAATAGAAATGAAATGAAAATTTATAAATATAAATTTTGCCACTCTAGGGCAAAAACTAAGACCTTGAAAATGAGGTGTGGAAGAACATTTTAAGGACCTGATTCAAATTCTTTTGAAATTAGAAGGGGCATGATGAATTAGATTATTTTGGACCTAAGAATAGGCCCCCTCCTCATCTTAAAGAGCTGTCTTTTTAATTCCTATTCACAAGCCTGTCCTTTTACTTTCTTTTATGAAAGCCTTGGTGCCGCTTTATTTTCCATAAATAGGTGGTCAATTCCACTCTTCATTTTAATTGTATTGGCTTGAGATACTTGGTTATCAATTCAAACCAAAATGGGCCTTTCAGTTCCCCAAGGCAAAGGCTGCAAAAGCTAGCAAGCTGCTGCAAGCACAGGCATCTCAGCAGTTATTGGACAGAGATGTCAGGAAGAGAAAGGGATCCATCGGCTTCCTTCTCAGGAACAAGCCCAAAAAGCATTAAATACTCTTCAAGGACACTTTCAGGAACACTTACTTTTTCATGAACTGAGTTGCTGGAAGGATGTTTTTTTGCCATTGCCATTTGCAATAGGGTGAATTAGATGCACAATAAATGAAATGCTAAAAGTATTTGCAAATATATAAATAATGATAAGGAAAAACTGGGGAAAGCCTTTCACAAATGTAGGGGCAATGATAAACATACTTACCCAGGTGTAAGCCCCATTGAACTCAACAGGACTTCCTTCTGAGGAGACATTTATAGGATTGTGCTGTAAATGGTTTTTCTCATTCAATTCCCCATTACTAAGACTTTGCAGTGTAACACTGGGATCAATCAATGGGCTGGCCTGTGGCCTGGAGTAAGGGGGTTGAGAGGAGCTTCTGAAGGAAAACAGGTGTTGCTTGTTCCAACATGTAGCAGCTCTCGTAGGAGCAACCATCAGCAACCATCAGCATACATTACAGTAGGAGTGGCCAACCCCCAGAAGGACATGTGGTACTTTTTAATATACATAATCTTGAATGTGCTACTTCACTTATTTTGTCCCTCTCCAGAGCTGCTTGGGTGGTTTTGCTGGCCCATGTGTGCTGCCAAACCACTGCTCTGTTATCTTTGCCCTGCTCTGTTATCTTTTTCTCTCCTGGCCTTAGTTATTGATGTTTCTCTCTACTTTGGGATTTTCTTTAAACTGTTTAACAATTTTTAAACGTGTACGAGTATATTGTATATTGTAAGCCACCTTGATGGTCCTATCAGTGAGACCAAAAGACAGTGAATAAATCTTTTCTAGGGAACTAGCACAGGCACCTCTCAATCAGTTAACCAGGAGAGGTTAGGAAAGAGGCAGGAGAGAGAGGAAAGCTGCAGTCAAAAGCTCCACTTCCACCTTGTAGCTTCAATGGCTTTTCAGCAAATTTAGCATGGCAAATTTTGGTGGCTGCTGCAGTGCTAAATCTCTGCTTTGGAGAAAACTGGCTTAAAAGACAGAAAAGGACAAATAATTTAAAACAATCTAAGAAAAAAACTTGATACTTAATCATTTTTTATTGCCAGCATCTCATTGATTTTCCCCAATCAATGGATGTACCTGTGCCCATTTACATAGGCAAATATACACTCACCATTGCACAAGGTGAGACCACTGACCTTAGTTATCATTTATCAACAGCTAAATTTATCAACTAAATGTGTTGAATGCAGTTGATTTAAGGTGTAATTTCCTGAAAGAACTGTGCATGGGGTATTTCATCTTCTATTAATTTAGAGTACTTTCTGATCATGAATTCCCTTGTGGCAGAACAATGCTTGTGTAGCTCAAAACAGCCACTGCCATTAGACATTTAAGCAATAATTAACAAAGAACACTTCAGCATTTGTCACAGAGAGATTGAGGATTAGGTAAGATATCTGATAATCTGTTTGGGTGCATGAGTGCATTTAATATTTCAGCAATGCCATGTGTTTTCCATCTAGCAATACCATGTGCCACCTGACTCACACAACATTTCTTATGGTAGCATCTTATTACAGTGTTTCAGAGCTAACTGGATGCCCACAAAAGATGCATCACTGAGCAACATCAGGCAACCCATCACAGACTCAAGAAGAAAAAGTGCCACAACTGAAAATCCTGCTGTTTTACAGTGGGTGGTCAATTATAACTTTGGAAGGGATGGGACCCTCATTGTTAACTGTATTTATTTGCCTAAATGCAGGGTAATGCATGTGATTCCCTGTAATTAGATAATTTGTCCACATTATTACTGTTTCTGAACGTGAAATGGGCATGAGCAAAGTACTCCATCAGCCAACTTTGCCTGTTTCTGCATGCAGCTTGTCTTGCCCTGGGCTGGGAGGGTGAAGAGACCAAGCATTTTGAACCCTTCCCTGTTTTCATAGTAGATGTGTTTTGATATTTTTTTTCTTATTTTCCCATCTGTTTTCTCTATTGCACTGTCAACTGCCAGAAGACACCTTCCAGATTCCTTGTTCTAACAGTGCATTGTGACCATAGCAATTGTTGCAGTGTAATCATGCTTCAGGAGTGAGCTTTGGAGTCTAGCACTAGAAAAACCTGCTGAATTGAACTGTATTGAAAGGAGGCCAAAGCATCATGCCAGCAGGAATGGATTAAAAGTGAAGGATAGGGCCTACACAGTCACCTACTTGGTTGCCTAAAGCTGCAATCCTATATAGTACCCCAGCAGTTCCCAAACTGGTGTGCTGCGACCCAACAGCAGGGAAGCACTTGTCCCTGCCCCTTTAAGGGGCAGGAAGGGAGGGAGGCAGCAATATGATCCCCAGAATTGTGCTGCTTCTGGGGATGGGAGGGTATTTTTTTTACTTACCTGCAACCAGCACTGCATCTAGGGGGTCCATGGGGTCCAGGGAGCCCTCTGCAGGGTTCCTCATGCCTCATGCAAAAGTCTAAAAAAAGAAAAAAAAAAACCCAGACACTTCTGGTTTTCATGACGAAACTGGAAGTGCCCCCTTTCCCCCTTTTAAAAAGACTTCTGCAAGCAAAAGCCCTGAGGAGGGCTCCCCGGACCTCCTTAGGACCCCCCTTGGAATCCCCGGATAGCTGTGCACCAATGACAACTTTCAGTGCTTCCACCTCCCTTGTAGGAGTTTGGGAAGCATTGTTATACACATTTTCATGGGAGTAAGCCCCACCGAACACAATGTCACACTTTGTTTCCTGTCTCCTAAATGTACAAAGAGATCCACATGACTGGATTCACTTGGGAAGAGAGTCCCAAAAATGGTCCCAGCAGTGGAGATCATTGCCTTGAACAGCAACAGATTGAGGGCTCAATCCTATTCAGTGCACGCCAGCTCACCGCTATAAGGCATGTTTGCAGGCCCTAACGCCAGTGGAGTGCCTGTGCTAGCCCAGTACTGGCTGGCACTGGGCTAGTGCTGGTGGAGCACCAAAGCTCCACCACTCTGTGGCTGCGTGAAGAAGACCACGCAGAGAAGTGGGTAGGGGCATGGGGGGAGGTGGGGAGGAGGCATTCCAGGGTGGGGGAAGACAGAGGGAGGGACGGGAGAGGGTGGGGAGGAGGTGTGCCGGGGGGAGCAGAAGGGAGGGAGGTGGGACCAGTGGAACTTTGCTCCAATGGATCGTGAGCCTCCATTTTGGTCTGTCCACTTGACAAGGAGGCTCTGAATTCTACGCTGACCCTCAGGTTGTTGTAGAATTGAGTAGCCCCAATGCAGGGCTACTCGCTTTACCCAGGGGAAGGGGACGAATGTCCCCTTCTCTCAAGGAGGTGGCGATGGCTGCATGGGGGGGGGGGACTGGATGCAACAGCAGCCATTTTCAGCGCTGCTGCAGCTCCATGTGCCAGGCAGCTCAGGATTGGGCTGCCCGCCTCTTGGGCTCTCATATGCAGAGCAAGGCCTCCCTCATAGATCCTAGTATGTGAAGCCAAAGGGGGTAGGGTTGATATGGGTGCAAATGCTACAATGGGTATGGAGACCAGACTTTTGATAGCTGTGACACATTCTTTTTTAGGAAAAAAAAAATGGAAAAAGAATACTGCTTGTTTTCTTGCCAGAATCACTTTTCTGGGTGTGTTTCCTGATCAGAGAAAGGCAAGTCCAGTGCAGTGCCACACAGCCTTTTCTGAGGAAATTTGCTGTGCCAGAGGTTAGGAAGAGAGTGCCTGAAAGTTCCTATTGCACACACAATGAAGAAATGGGGAGAATTATTGGCCTGCAGCAGGCACCAAGTGGAAGGGAGCAGAGTCAGAGGAACAAATTGACAAAGCCGCAGTCTCCTCTCTATGGCAGTACTTTGGCCACACCGTCACTTTTAATTATTTAAACTGATCATCCCAACACATAGCTTTGAATTAATAGTTTAAAGTTCCAGCAGTGATTACCAGCAACCTGAATTGTGCTTGGAAGCTAACTGAGAACCAGCACAATCAAGTGAAAAGGCCATGTTATGTGCTTTGTGGCTTGCCTCCATTAACAGTTGTGCAGCTCTGTCTTGGACTACCATGGGTAGCCCTGCATGGAACACATTGCAACCATCAATCCAGGAGGTTTGATGGAGCCTGAGCAACTATGTCAAGGTCCTTGTCTTCCAGAAAAAAAGCACAGCTAGGGAATCAGATGTAACTAGATGCATCTCCCGCACAGCTACTACCAGAGCATCCAGAAGCAGTGCTGAGCTCAGAGGTACAACACCAGGTGGCACATCTGGTTCATTAAGACTGACACACTTCCCCAGAAGTCACAGACCATCAACTAGCAAAATACAGCTTAAAGTTTGTAGATCTAACCCAAGTTCCAGGTATTGTTTCAGAACAAACTGCAGCTCCTGGAGCAGCTGCAGTAGCAACAGCATATTGGTAGCATCACCCTCCATGGCTCTGGATGTCTCTTCCAGAGCCTTCCCACAAATTTTAATCAATATACAAGACACATTACAGAATACTAAACATCTTCTTGCATTCACAGCATGTGTTTATAAAGTTTGCTAGATTAAATTCTCCCCTGTCTGTAATTAAGGTGACTAAGCAGAGCTTTATGGGATCCTGTATGAATACACAAACATATTCTCCTTGCCCTTTATGCTTATTCTGATTAGTCTTGCTAACCATACAGCTGACAAACTGCTGCTCTATCCTACTATATGTTGAAGATTATGTTCTTCAGGGTACCAGGGTATTTGTGTCCTGGAAGACTGTGTCCTAATCAAATGCATCCTGGTCATTGGCATCCCTGTATATTTGAGTCTGGGATTTTTTCTGTGCTCCAGTTATTTGTGCACCAGTTATTTATTGTCCACTATAACTGGACAACAAAACATATGCTAAGCCTCTTATCTCAGCCTTAACCCCAACTCTACCTTTGCATTTTCAAAATAAAAAATACATCTAAAATAAATATACATATACTGGAATGCCTGGGACGCAAATTTAAAAAATCAAAAGCCCACTGCTGGGGCAGATTGGTACATCTAGGACACAGACTACATCTAGGACTATGTCTAGGACACAGTTGTTCAGGACGCAATGGTCCTGTCACTGTTCTTCTGCTATAGGCAATACTGTGCTGCTAATATTTTAGCAGTTCATAAGATGTAAGACTAATAATACTTGACCTGTCACATTTTAGTTGACTCTGCCAAAATAATTGGAACTATTGTTGGAGAAAAGTGTGTATAATGTTTCAGTATTGAACCAGAAAGATGCCTGGGAGTTTTACCTATTCTTTGAACTTGAACCATTTAACAACATAATGCAGTGGTTCCCAAACTTTTTAGCACCAGAACCCATTTTTTAAAATGACACTGTATTGGGACCCACCTAGGTTTAGCAGACTTTTTTTTTTTAAAGATCTAAAAAGAAATGCTTTATTTATTTATTTACAAGTAATAATAACCAGAAAAATACCCTCAAACATTTATTCTTCCCTCATGTACTCCGGCAAAGATCGTTTTATCGCCTGAGTGAGTACATATCCCGTCTCTTCTTTTGCCCATCATTTCTGTCCCCAGGTCGTCTTTTCCCAAGTGTCTCCGAATTGGGCCCATACAAATGCAAAGGCTCCCCCTTCTTGTGGCCTCTGCCTCCATTTTGCCCAGTTGCCAAAGTTATAGGAGACAAAGGTCGCCAAGAACAAAGGTCCCAGGAACAAAACCCCTAGTCCTCCTTCTTTCACTTTCTTATATGCCATCGCTCGGGCAACAGGGAAGAAGGCAGTGACCCACAAGAAAACAAAAACCTGATGGATAACCTTCTCCACCACCTGTTTCGGCGGGGGATAGATCGCCGCCAAATTGGATGCCATCGGAACACAATACACGTTGACGTAACGTGCCCTCTGGTACAGGTTCAAATTCCATTTTTTCCACCTCTTCAGTTTTTCCTCCACCTTAGAGGCCCACAGTTTCCAGTTCTCTTCCCACCCTCTTTGTTTCAGTCCAAAAATTATACCTAAAATTTTTACAGATTCCACCTTTTGAACCTCTTACTTCCTTTCATCTGTTTCAAAAACAGCCCCCATGGCTTTCACCTCTATGTTTTTCCCCCTCGACCCAAGAGAATAACATTTGGTTTTATACTCGTTTATCACCGTTCCCGAGGCCCTGCTGTATTCATCTATTATTCCCTTCAATGTCTCCATCTCACCCATGTCTCTAACCATAACGTACACATCATCTGCGTGGGCTACCGTTTTTATGGCATTCCCAGCCTCTGTGCTTTTCCCTTCCCCACCCATGCAGATTCCCGTTATTCTAGGCTCTGCCTGGAGTATGGCCAGCAACTGATCTAACGCCAAAACACAGAGGAGCAGGCTCAATGGATATCATTGGCGTATCCCTGATTCTATGGGTATGACTTTTCCCTTCCATCCGTTTACCTGTGGCATAACCGATGCCTGCTCATACAGAGTTTTTATATAGTTTATGAAAACCTCTGGGACACCCTTTGCCATCACTGTTTGCCAGAGATACTTTCTGTTTATTCTGTCAAAGGCCTTAGATTTGTCCATTTGTAGTATCCCTTTCCACTCTCCTCCACCATCTGAAAGATCTCTCTAACCAGAACTAAGGAATCGATCATCTTCCTCCCTGGGACAGCACTAGTCTGGGTCCTCATAATCAACTTAGGGGCTATTTTGGAAAGTCTGTCATTCAAAATCTTTGCTAATATCCGATAGTTGATGTTTGTCAGAGTAATGGGTCTCCAGTTTTTAGGCAGAGTAGGGTCCCCCTCTTTATAAATGAAGGTTAAGATTTCTCCATAAAAACTATCTCTAAATTTGTCCTCCTCCCATAAGGCTCTATTAAAAGCCGTGGCTAGGGGTTCGGCCAGTTCTTTCTTTGCATCCTGCTTCCTCAGAGGTTAAAGGTAAAACAGAGGCAACCAAAGTATGCTGCCCTTTGGATGTTTGGTTCAGCCCCTTTTCCACCTCCTCCACCCTCTCCCTCTCCGCCTCCTCCATCCTTTCCACTACCTTCTTCCCTTCCTCTACCCTTTCCACCACCTTCTTCCCTTTCTCCACCCTTTCCAGTTCCATCTCTTCCCCTTCTCCTCCCTTCTCCTTTCCCAGTTCCAATTCCTGTCCCAGTTCCATCTCCTCTTCTTCCCTCATCTCGGCCTCTGACGCCCAGTTGAAGGACAGAGGGGGCAGGGACTCTGGATCTGAAGTTGCGCTGACACTACTCATTCTAGATTCTCTGTCCCCTCCTCCCTTCTCCCACTGCAATGTCATGTGAGAGCCGCTTTTGCCCCCCTTTCCCTTGCCAGGGTCGATCGCTTTCCCTTACGATCTTCCTCACCCATTTGGGAGGACACCTCCGCAGAGGCGGTCGCCTGGATGCCGAAAGGGCTCCTCCGCTCATCTCCGTCACCGTCGTCCACGTTCTTGTCACTGGCCTTGCGTCTGATCGTGCCTCGAGGTCTTCTCTTACTGCCTGTTGATCTGGACCTGGTCTCCCGGTCCTGTCGTTCCTCCTCTTGTCTCAGTTTCCTCCTCTGTTTCAGGTACATGATGAGCTTAGCCAACCAGTCCACAAAGTCATCAGTTGGCATGAGAGAGCTCTCATCGGTGGCGTCCTTCCACCGTTAAGTTAGCAGCATCCCCCAATGAGGCTTGTACCTCTTGTCTGTCCTCCCAGTGTCTCAAAACACCTTGGAACAGTTTGATGCGTTCATCTTCCTTCACCCACTCCGGGTACAGGGTTTTTGTCTTCTTAAGTCTACGCATCAACAAAATCTTCTCCGTCATGGCCAGAGTCATGGCCTTCATCCAGCTAGCATTGGCAGGCAAGACAGGTGGAGATTCTCTCAGAACCCTACCAGGAGATCCTTTGCTTTTGTTAGGAACTGGAAAGACTTTTGTTGTCTGTATTTGTTGAAGTCCTTAGTCACGGGACTGGTTGGGCAGCTCAAATGGGCTACCACATAGGCCCAGATCCTCACCAGGTCATTATCGTCAAATGGTGGGGTCAGCAGCCACCTGTGTACCTCTTCAAGCGGCCCTTTGAGTTGATGCCTCCATCCGATCAGTCTCTCCTTGTCCCTGGGATTGGGTCTGGGTCTGTCCGCCTGATCCGTCATCTCAAAGTCTTCCGACTCCCCGTTGTCAGTGTGTTCCAGTTCGCTCGTGGGAGGTCTGTCGATAGTCACTGCCGGCTCAGGGGTATCTTGTGGTGCGCGTGGGGGTTCCGGCGGTTGTGAAAACTCGGCCAGTCTCACAGTATTCCTTTCCTCAGTTTTCCTTTTCTCCCCTTGGTACATCTTGTGCCCCTGGTAGAGGTTTTTCCTCCCTTGCCATTCCAGTTTGGGAGAGCTCATTTCTAAGCCTGCTTCTTTCAAAGGGGAGCGATCCCTGTTATTTACCGGTGTTACCACCGGGGCCTTGTGCCTCCTGTTCCTCATGGCCATCTTAGAATCGCTATAGCCCTCATGCTTGCCGTAGGACAATTTTAATCTGGTTCCCTTCCTCCTTTCTAGCTGACCATCTGTTTGGTGGGATGTGGAAGCCTCCTGCCACGCTTGGGCAGAGCCTGCCGGCTCACACGGTATTTCTTCTGCAATCAGGGCCCCCCCCCCCGGTCGGTTCAGAAGTCGCTCCCCCGCCATGCAACCTTGCAGAACCACAGAAGCCTCTTCACCGTTGCTTTCTGTGTTGGGGCCTAGCGAAGCCTTCCCAGCCTAGGCCTGGGGCCTTCCACAGTTCCCTCCCTCTGAGTGAACAGCTGTGGCGAAGACTGGGAGTCTCCTATAGCCCTAGATTCACTTTCCTGGAAGCTCTCTGCATTGCTTTCCACTTTAAACAATTGTTGCTCCATTCGGCCTGTAAAGGCCTGAAAAGCCTGGGACTTGCTTAGAGCATCCTCCCCATTGAGGTCTATGAGTTCGAAAGATCCTTCTGGGGGTGCAGGGGTGAGGGGAGGCCCCGTAATTTCTTCATAGGGTCATTCCCCAGACTGTTGGGCACCTGCAGGTAACTGCTGGGGGGTCTCCCTCCCTCCCAGAATCCGGATGGTGTTGGATTTCAGGGTCCCCCCTAGCACAGGGCTTGCTTGCAGCTCACCTAAGATGTCATCTTCCTCAGCAGAGAAGAAGGAATCCATATTTTCCTGAAAGTTTTTTGACTCCATCTGAAGAGGTACAGGAGTGGTTTCCATGTCCTCCGGAACCCCAGAGACTCCCCTACATGGTGCTGCTCCTTGATCCAAGGTACCCTCTGTTTTGGGGGGGGGGGGGTAAAAAGGTGTTTTTTCCTGCCTCACCCCAGGAGCTCCACAGAAACACAACCTCTCTTCCTTAAATGTAAATGAGGCTTGGATCATGGGGCTTGGATCATGGGCTGCAGTCCTTGGTCCACTTTCCAGGGAGTAAGCCCTTTGGACTATAATGGGCCTTGCTTCTGAGGAGGCAGGCAGAGCCTTGGACTCTGGCCACAATCCTAGACACACTTTCCTGAGAGTAAGCCCCATAGTCTATAATGGACCTTGCTTCTGAGGAGGCAGGCAAAGCCTTGGACTTTGGCTGCAATCCTTGCCAGGCTTTCCAGGGAGTAAGCCCCATGGACTATAAGGGTCCTTGCTTCAGAATGGGCATGCAGAGGCTTGGATCATAGGGCTGCAGTTCTTGCCCCACTTTCCAAGGAGTAAGCCCCATGGGCTATAATGGGGCTTGCTTCTGAACAGGCACACAGAGGCTTGGTCATAGGGCTGCAGTCCTCACCCACTTGCCAGGGCGTAAGCCCCTTGGGGGCAATAATGGGGCTTGTCTTTGAGTCGGCATGCAGAGGCTTGGAACATAGGGCTCAGATCCTTGCTCCAGCTTCCAAGGAATAAGTCCCACTGAGGATAAGGGGTCTTGTTTCCGGGTAGACATAGCTGGATTTAAGGCTATAATCCTGTCCACACTTTCCTCCGAGTGTGTTCCATCGATTTTAATGGGACTTACTGATGAGTATACAGGCATAAGATGAGCTCCTGTGAGTGCAAGCCAGCACAAATCCAGTAGGTCCTAAAGGGGTACATGGGAATGCAAGGAACTGGGACTTCCCATCTTGCACAGGCCTGTAGGAGGGCACTACCCTCAGTCCAATTCAGCCCCCCCCCAGGGTGCCCTAAAAGGGAGCACCTTACTGGCTTGCGCGGGTGGCTGTGGCTGCTGCCTCCCCCCCCCCCCAAAAAAAAACAAACAAACAAAAAACGGGGCAACAGACTGTGCGCCTGACAAGGAGCAGCCCAGGTTCTGGTGGTTGGGATGGTAGAGAAACTCACAGTATCTTACAGGGATATTACCCCCCCCCCCTTGGTTGGGGAGGAGAGGGAGTTGCAAGTATTGGGCAATTTGGCAAAAGGGATTTTCATTTACGCCTCAGCCGTAATTTAGATGTGCCCTCTGGGGCTAGTCAGTCGGAATATGGGGACATAAGACACCATGCCGGTCAGGGCTATGGTGTATTGTGCTCAGCAGGGCTATGCTTGTGAGCAGCATTTCTAGATTTAGGGCTTTCACTACCTAGTAAAACCCCACTGGGGGTGGAGAATCCCACAGTGGGGCTCGAGGCATGGGTGGTTATGCCACCCAAAGGATCTTGGGGAAGCTGGAAAGGTAGCAGTCACCTGATAGCTAGTGGCAAGGCTTAGTAGTCCTAGGTGCTGGGGGATGTGCCATGGGTGCAGATCCCACACACTTTTGAAGGCAGCTTGGCCGGCAACTTCACTAGGGGCAACTGCTTACGAGCACATGCCTGCAGCATAAAGCAAGCAGTCTCCGCACACTTTAGGGTGGAGTTGGCCCGGTATAGACCCTGAGGGTGAGCACGGGATAGCTGCAGAGGATGCACTGCCTCTGCCAGCAGCCAGAAAGGGGAGCGGCACCGGTTAGATCCCCCCGTTTACTTCATTTGTTGAAGCCTTTGACCCGACCATCAGTCACCATTAAATCAATGTACCAGTGTATTTGCTAGTTTCTTGGCCTGGGACAAAGGTATTTTGTTAGTTTTGTAAGTTCCAAGTTGCAACCAGCATTGGGACTCTGCAAGTGTCTGGGGAGAGCTTCACTTCTATAGGCATTTTGAAATGAACATGCAGACACTTTTGCCCAGCATGTCTCTTGAATAAATAAGGACAGAGCTGAGGCTCTTTCTCCCTTTTAGGAAGAGCATCCTGGCAGACGGCTCAGGGGCACACCTCGACTCTGAGTGCCTTGGCTCAACATGGACCAGTATGCCACCTGAGCATGGGTGGCATAACCTTTCAGATCCAGCTGCCGGAGGAAGACATGCAGGTTCAGCAGATTTGGCAGGTCAGCTCCCTTCCCAAAGGAAGGTCCTCCCCCCCCCCCTTTTTGTCTCTCATGCTGGTGCACTACTGGTGCTAGAGAAAAAGGTCTTTCAGTTAGACCCAGGAGCGGATGGTGGGATTACGCTAGGGATTTGCAAAATATGGAAGATACTGGCGGGTTTTAGTAGAGCCGCCTTTATAGTTGCTGATGGGCACAAGTCAGCTACCCCCAGCATCATGTGCGAGGATTAACATGAAATTTGCTCACTGTTGCACTTTGGCTGGTGAGGCTTCACTGGGCAGCCTAGTAACTGGGTATCTTTAAGGGGGCGCATCCCCCCCCAACAAGCTGCTTGCCAAATCCAGGTTTGGCAGGTTGAGTCTTAACACAACATACTGCCACCTGCAGATGGATGAGACTGACCAGAAGGGGCATGGACGATGGTGCGGTGGTGGCTCCCCTAACTGTCACATCTGCCCAGCTTACACCAGTCCAACCACCCGCAACAATCTCCTCCCAGGCACCTGACCTCCTCCTTGTTAATACTTCATCAGTTTCAGAGGATTTTTAGAGGCACATGGGGAGCCACTGGCCATCTCATTGCTTACAGCATGCACTCTATCTATGTGGGAGCCACTTTGAAAGCTGCCTGGCCAGGCTTCAGCAACCAAGGAATTGAGCAGAGTGGATGGGGACGCACTGGTGCATTTAATACTATGTTTTCCCTGGGCATCAGCAGGGCATTTAGCAACTCACTTGGTGGGCATGCTGCTCCTGCTCCTTGAAAGAGGAGATATGTTCTGAACCACCCCGCTTAATGGGTGCGCCGCCCCTACACCTTTAAGGGAAGAGTGGCGTTCCATTACCAACCTGCTTAACCGGCATGCTACCCCTTCTCCTTAGGGGAGGATGGCGATCTGTTACCAGCCTGCCTAACGGGTGTGCTTACCCGACTCCTGTGGGGGCAGTGGTGATTCTGTCAACAGCGTGCTTACCAGGACTTGCCCCTTGCGCGCTTGCCCCTACTCTTTTCAGAGAAGGGGGGTGTTCCAGTGGAGACCACTTAGTGGGCATAATTCCCTAGGCCTTTGGAAGAGGGGAGGAGGTTTCTGTTAACAACCTGCCTAGCCGCTTCTCCTCAGAGAGGGGTGATGTTTCGTTACCAGCCCACTTAATGGGTGCACTATGCCAGCTCCTGGGGGAGGGGCAATGTTTGGCTACAAACCCACTTATGGATCTGTGGCCCCTTCTTCTTCAAGAGGGGGGCGTTCTATTAGCAACCATTTAATGTGTGCTCTGCCCCTCCTCCTAGGAAAGGGGTGATGTCTAGTTAGCAGCCCGCTTGACAGAATTGTGGCCCTTCTCCTTGAGAGGGAGGAATTTTCTGTTAGCAGCCCGCTTAACGGGTGCTCGGCCCCCACTGCTTTAAGGGCGATGTTATTACCAACCCACTTAATGGGTGTGCTACCCCTGCCCAATGGGAGAGGGGTGACATTCTGTCAACACCCCGCCAGCGGGGGAGGGGTGACGTTATGTCAGCAATGTTGCTACCACCCTGCTTAACAGGCAGTGTTACCAACTGCTTTAATGGGCGTGCTGTCCCTGCTCCAGTGGGAGAGGTGGGATGTGCTGTCAACAACCTGCTAACAAGTACGGAGCCCTTATTCCGTTGTAGAGAGGGGCGATGCCACCAACTCACTTAACAGGTGAGCGGTCCCTGCTCTGGTGAGGGAGGGGCGATGTTCTGATGACAACCTGCTTAGCTACCCCTACTCCTTTAAGAGAGGGGTGATGTTTTCCAACCTGCTTGACAGGCGGGTTGCCGCTGTGCCTGGTTGAGGCGCTGCAGGAGTACGTAGCACATTCAGCGGCGTGAGCAGGAGCCCTGATCCAGCAAGCGGATGGCTCCCCACTGACTTTAATCCAGTCTAGGGTGGTCTTTTTGCATGCCCTCATAGCCCTGGAGTGGCAGCCAAAGGAGTATAGCCTTCATTCCCTGTGTATAGAAGCGGCTTCTGCTGCTGCAGCGTTGTGCCTGTCCGGGGGCAACATTCAGCAGATAGGACGTTGGAGTTCTGCAGCTTATAGGCGCTACGTTCCAATCTTTTAGAGGCAGGCTCCTTCATTGGCACCTCCCATTTATTTGTGGCAATAACTTCTCTTTCTCCTTCTGCAGGATGCGGTGAGAAGCCGGTTTGTGAACTGTCTGCAGCCATTCCATGGTAGTTTGGGCCCGCAAGTGGGTGGCCACGAGGCAATTTGGAACACAGCTCGGGCTCGGCCCCACCATGAAAGTTGACTGGCTGGCCAAGCAGGGGATGTGGTGGGGCCAGCTGCTGCTTGCAATGGTGGAGTAATTGAAGGAGAACTTGTCGCCTGATGTATTGGTGATCCACCTGCATGAAAATGAACTGTGAGGGATGTCCGGGCTGCCACTCAGACCCAGAGCAGGCAAGGAGCTTGCCACCCTTCAGAGTTGGCTGCCTGGCATCACGGTGGTCTGGTTGGACTTCCTACAGTGGCGGGTGTGCCATGGTGCCAGCCACTGTGCTAAGGTGGAGAGGATGAGGAGGAAGGTTGCCAAAGAGATTGGTCTGTTTGTGGCACGGACCGGTGGACGGGTCATTGTGCATCCAGCCATTGCCTTCTCGATGCCTGCTCTCTACAGAGGAGATGGGGGCACTTGTCTGAGCAGGGGGCGGACATCTTTCTGAGAGACCTGCAGGATGGCCTTAAGGTGCTTCTCCCCCTGTTTGGGAGCGGGGGGTCAAGTGCTAGGCTGACCCCTCCTTGTGGCAGGTGGTGCGGTAGAGGCGTGCTTGGGACTTTGGAGTGCACCTTCAGACAGCATAGGCAGGGCAGAACCCAATAGCAGTCCTCAGGGGCTCAGCGGCACTGGGGCCCTGGCCGGGACCGCGGGTGTCCTCCTCAGGGGCTCAGCGGCTCGAGGCGGCACAGCCCGCGGTCCGGCTGCCTTCCCCTTATGGGACAGACCTGGATGAGCTGCCCAAGAACGGGGTGCAGCTTGAAGTCAGGTGCATATCCAGCCTGGGGGACAGAGTTGGTTCTGGGGCCGCACAGTGGTCCCGCCTCTGCACCACACAGGGGTTTTCGCTGCCCCAGCAACTGCAGGTCTCAGCCTCCTTTCTGTATTAAAATTCTAATAAAGTGGCCCTTTCTCCCATGTGTGTTGTCTCGAGTGTTCATTGAACGGTGCCCAGACAAAGCACTTGTCATTGGATAGTTGCCTGGATATAGGCTCAGAGTGCCTGTGCACAATGGAGAGCATCCAGCACTTCTACTCAAGTAGGCAATTTTTCTGCAAAGTGAAAGAAAGAATTCATACAAATGTGTCTTGTGGCAGCTGAAGTGAGCATATTTAAACCTTTTGAAATTCAGCTCCTTACAGTTAATGGATAAGCTATCCTAATATAAATGTAAATTGCAGCTCTGGTTCAGAAATGTGCAAGGTAAAATCTATCTCCATAAGAGTACTTTTTCTTATGCAGCAGCCCTCATCCTTCACCGCTTCACCCTACATTTGACACTGCTTTGATATTCAGGAGTTGGTGTACACTGCACTATATAAAGTACAATTTCAGCTTTCCAGCGGGGCTGTTGATAGCATCCGAGCCTGCCCTTCCAGGGTGTGCTCACAATGAACAAACATTTCAGTTTAACCTCAAGAACATAACAGGCTTGGTGACCACAGTTTGAAACATAAAACAGAGTTGTCACAAATTGCATAGCTGAGTGTATTTTGCTGCTTATAAATAGCATGCTACCAGTTTTGAGACTGGAAATTAAAAAAAAAAACATTCACATTTAAGCATGTGTTCTCTCTCTCTCTCTCTCTCTCTCTCTCTCTCTCTCTCTCTCTCTCTTCCTTCGTCCCACACACACACACACACACACACAGCCTCCTGCCCAACCTAACCACTGGCTGCAGGCATTTCCAACATCTTCAAAGCTTCACAGCTTGTGAGATAAGCGATGAGCCAGCTGCCCAAATTATAGTTGCAATTATCAACAGTTTCAAGAGTGGGGCAGCCCAGTTCTATGCTTCCTGGCACCTGCTGGAGTAGTGGCACCAAAGCAGCTACTTGCTGAGAGTTTTCTTAGGGGAAGAGGGCTTTTGTTCCCTTCCCCTGAGGAAAGCCCCAGCTCTGGCAATGGATCTCCTCGCATCTGCACCAGCTAATTTGCCACTGCGGATGAAAGATCTGCATCTGCGTTGAATCCAATGGAATAGGGCTTTGCCGGTCCCACCCTCCTCTCCCAAGCTCACAAAGAAAATGTATTGAGCTCTATGGAAAGTGAAACTGAGCCACAAATGTGCATTTACTCATGAGTAGGTGACCATAGCTTGGAGCTTACTGAAAGCCAGGCGAAGGGATCACATGGCCATCAGAATGGTCCCGATCTGATAAACCTCTTGTGAAGCTGGGTGGGTCCTGATAGAGTGTCATTTTTAAAAGTGGGTCCCAGTGCTAAAATGTTTGGGAACCACTGGCCTAAAGAAACCACATGGGTTAGAGAAGACAAGAAGTAACCACAGAAAGGGTCGACTAGTCCCTGAATGCTACACATGCAGCTGTGTTCTCCAGTCTTTTTCAGATCACTCCAAAAATAAAGGTATTATTATTCCAAATGTGACTCCAGTTTTCTCCAAAGCCATGAAATTGCCTATCCTAAATATCTTGGAAACGCTGCAACCAAAAAGAGGATTTTTCTGAATACTTAGCAGTTTTCTAATTCCCAAACTGTGGTATATTTCATAAGACTGCAATCCTATTTACACAATTTACTGGGAGTAAGCACCATTGAACACAATAGGGCTTACATCTGAGTAGACACTCATAGGCTTGTGCTGTCAGTGTCTCAGAAACTGTGTACCAGTCTTGCTGTAGAGACATACAGGTTGTAGAGACATACAGACATTCATCAAAGTTGAGATTCAAATTGTGTCTTAAAATTTGTGCAAGGTCTATATACGAGTGAGAACTTTGTAATTAGAATGAGTGAAGTTGCACAATCATTTTGACAAGCAATGTATGTTGCAGCATTTTAGTCAACTATCAATCACCTTTCTTGCCACTGCAAGAAGAAGCCACACTTACCTTAGTACTGCTGGTAATTGACCAGCATACTGCCTGTACTGATGCACAGAACACTACTGCAAAACAGAAGAACCCCTAAGGAGAACAGAAGGCATCATTAGAACAAATACTCCTTCAGCACTGGGAAGTGACAATATGGCATTTTCTAGTATTTGTATTCCACACTGTTTCATATATAGAAGTAAAAGATTCAGTGTTCATCGCACTTTTGTTGGCTTGAGAGCAGTGGCGTTCCTGGGGGTCTCCGCGCCTGGGGCAACACCCAGTTTTCTGCCCCCCCACACCCCGTTTCGCCCCCCTTCTTCACCCCCCCACACCTGACCCAGAAGTAATAGCGGTGACGTAATCGTCACCACAATTCCGCGCAGCTGCCTCCTCCGTTACCCCTTCGAAAACAAGGGGGAATGGAGGAGGCAGCTGAGGCCCCCACAGAGCCTTCTGCGCTGCTTGCAAGTGGCACAGAAGGCTCCGTGGGGTCCTGGGAAGCAGTGCGTGTCTCCTCCAAAGTCAGAGGAGGCGCATGCCGGTTCCACTCTGCCTCTGAGGGATGCACTCAGAGGCAGAGTAGGGGCACCCAGGAGTGCTCCTGGGAGGCAGCGTCTCTGCGCCAACTTGGCCGCCCCTCCCCTCCTCCTTTATAGGAGGAGACGAGATGGGTGCCCTAGAGTGTCAGTGCCTCTCTAGGGTGCCAGTCTCCTATCCTCCTATAAAGGAGGAGGGGAGAGGGCGGCTCAGTTGGCACCCTGGAGGGTCGGCGCTCGGGGTATTTGCCCTATTTGCCCCCCTCTAGGACCGCCAGTGCTTGAGAGAATGTAAACAATTGCTGTAAGTGTGGTTACTAACAACTTGATCCTGTTGGGCTAAACCATAGGCAAAACTTATTGTACATATTATGAAACTTTTAAAAAAGTCCCTTAGAGTAAAATTTTATGAAGGGCAAGCTCTCATTTTTTAGGGTAGGGTAAGCTACTACTCATTAGAAGGAAAGAACATCTTTCATGCATTCCTTTACACTTTCTAATGTCCTTGCACACTGGAATCAAAGAATAGTAGCTGCAGGAGACTATTCTTGGTTGTGCCCATGGTTTTAAAAATAAAGGCACTGCTCTTCTGATATTTCAATTGCTTTGTGCTGGGTTTTCTGTGATTGGCAAAGGAGAAGCAGAGAAACATTTACAGTGGGAAGAAAGCAGGGCATTTCTAGAACTTTCTAGAACTTTCCCCCTTCCCGTTTTTTGTCCATGCCATAGATGTTTCTGGCCAGTCTTGCAAAAAGTGAGTGCCTTGTTGGTGAGGGCAAGTCCCTTGGTTGGATTCAAAACTTGTCTTGCCTGATTCTCAAATTATGTCTTTGTGCAATGACACAAGCTGAGAGCCAGTACCCTGCTTTGCCCAAATGCCATGGAGGCTTCCCCTAAGACTTGTCCTAGTCCCTCCCCTGGCAAAAGGGTTCCTTCTAGCTGCCGAATGCTCCCACTGGGACTTGTACGCACACCATGGAAAGAACTGTGTGTCTGTTTCACAGTCTTACCCTCTTCTAAGAGAGCTGTCTTTCTCCTCTTGTTCTGCTCTGCTCACAGAAGTAATGTTTGAACGTGTGTTTTTGTGGGATAAGGGTACTTAAACCCTGGCTGTGGTAATTCCTAGTGGTTCTTTGCTTTTACCCTTTGCTGCTGATGCCACAATAGCTCCTGGAGAGGGTGGGGATATTGTGGCATCCTCGTACCATGTCATGTTTGTGTGTGTGGTGTCTTTGAGGAATCTCCCCATGGTTGGGGTGGTGCTTGTTGTTGTGTTGCTCATTCCAAGTGGCTGGAAGAGGCATTCCCCCCCACCCAGTGATGGCTGCTCATTGGCCCTGCACCTGCCCCCTGCTTGGTTCATCTTGGAGCCACTTCTCTGGCTGCCAGCACTAGGGCTGGGAAGTGATTGGCTCCTTGTATGTCATACTGCTATTGCACCCATGATGCAATGATGTTCTGACATTAGGACACTTTTCCAGGCATATCCATGCCTGACACCACTCTGTGTCAGAATTTCCATCATCACTGTTGCTGTCACTGGGAAGGGCTGGACCAGTGTTACCAGGAGGACTCCACTGCAGTAATGTTGCCTGGATGGGCTTAGAAAATGGCAGTCACGTCTGTGTTAGTGCATCATCCAAATAGGGTTGGGCTATAGGTGACCTAGTAAGTTCCTTCAAACTTCCTGATTCAGGTTTTTCTCAATGCTTCTGATAAACTTTGTGGGGAAAGGAAAAGTTACAGCCAACTAGCTTTCAGGGGAGTTTTCACTAAAATAGCTGTGTTAACCTTTCTGTTTTACAGATCTGTTTTCTCTTTTGCTGGGTAGTGTTGCATGTGTGATAATATGATGCATGTGAGGGACTTACCACAACAAATCTAGATGCTTTGTCACCATGACCTCACAATTCATGATCTCAGTTGGTTGTCATGGATGCTTGGATCTGAGTAAAGTATTTTTCTCTCTCTCTCCCCCCTCCCTCCCCCCTCTGTGTGTGTGTGTGTGTGTGTGTGTGCGCGCGCGTGTATAAACTTGGACTGTTAAAATAGGAAATACACAGTGGATATGGACACCAGCCAAACGATCTATTTCACAAAGCTCCTCTAACCATCCAGCCACAGCAGGACAGACCAAGTGCACCTTATCCAGCAATTAACACCTGGCATAACTTGACTGGGAGGCGATAGCGCATGGACCTGTCAGAGGGACACGGCATGGGCTAATCATTGGGCTGGCACATGACAGAGGGCATGTGCTGCAGCAGCCTGTGCAGCTAGCCACACCCACACCCACACTCCTACTGGATGGCCTTTGCTTCATTACTGCTGCCTGCCAATGTGGTTGTCCATAAGCTGCCCTTTCCACCCCCTGCAACTATCTTCCATACACCGTGGCAGCAGTGATTAGGGGCTCATGACCATAGAGGAGTGCCCCCCAGAGCCCAAGGAGTCATGAAATGAGGATGCTGCAGATGTTGAGAGCGGAGAATCCCCCTGAGACCCACCCTGATGCCAGCTGATGTTAGAAAACTCAAGTGAGATTGAGAGATCCCTCTGCTAACAAAGAGGGAGCAAGTCAACGTTTTTATTGAATTACCAGTATGTCAGTGATAGCGAGCTTCTGAAAGAGAAACACACATCTGGGGTTGCCAACCATCTCCTCCCACTGTCCTTCAACTGCAAATGCTCCAACTGATAGCCAAGTAACAGGTGCCAGTGAGTTCTGGCTGGACCAGTTGGTTCACTGTCTGCCATGGAGTGTGCAAAGCCACAGGGCCCTGACTGGAATTTGTCATTTTTCAGTTTGTTCCTGGACTTGGAGGGAGGGGGAGTATTTTTGTTATATAAAGAATTCAGCATTTTTGGGGGGAAGGGAGGTATAAGAGTAGTAGTAGTAACTTTACTGTCGTTGTGCTACAGCACAATGAAATTTATGAAAAACCTCTTTGGGTCCATTGACACAGAGACAACCATTCTTCTCATGGGCCATTTTATGAAGGAAACAGTACGACCAGAGACACATCCCAGGCTGAATGATGTCCTTATTGACAAAGAGGGTACAAGACAAATGTTAACACAGGCAACCCAACAAAACAGTTCTGAAAGGTACACTGTGAAAAATCTCTTGACACATTTGCCAGCAATTTCACCTCTGGGAGCAGTAAAGCAAAGACAGCTTATGTTCAGTGTCTGCTAGGAGGGGGGTATAATTTGCATATACTGTACACAGAAAAACAGGGTTGGATCAGCTAGACATTCTGGATTTTAAATTTTATAACCACTAACCCAGAGCTGGTTTTTCAAACACCACAGTTGTCCTGAAAAGATCTAATCTCATCTTCAAGCTCTCTCATTTTAAAGAAAACCACATTCTGAAAACATTCTAGTATGCTTCAAATTGGTGAGAAATACTGGTTTTGAATGCACCCTCAAGTAAACAGAAAAAAAAGGTCTGGCTCTTAAGCAAAGAAGGTTTCAGCCCATTCCTCTTCCTGTTGTGTACTTTGGTTGCATAGAACTTCTAATGAAAGGGAACATTTCATGAAAGTGTGGACCCCAGCTACAGAAGTCAGTGGTAAGAACATAAGAACAGCCCCACTGGATCAGGCCATAGGCCCATCTAGTCCAGCTTCCTTATCTCACAGTGGCCCACCAAATGCCCCAGGGAGCACACCAGATAACAAGAGACCTCATCCTGGTGCCCTCCCCTACATCTGGCATTCTGACTTAACCCATTCCTAAAATCAGGAGGTTGCGCATACACATCATGGCTTGTACCCCATAATGGATTTTTCCTCCAGAAACTCGTCCTATCCCCTTTTAAAGGCGTCTAGGCTAGACGCCAGCACCACATCCTGTGGCAAGGAGTTCCACAGACCGACCACGCGCTGAGTAAAGAAATATTTTCTTTTGTCTGTCCTAACCTGCCCAACACTCAATTTTAGTGGATGTCCCCTGGTTCTGGTATTATGTGAGAGTGTAAAGAGCATCTCCCTATCCACTCTGTCCATCCCCTGCATAATTTTGTATGTCTCAATCATGTCCCCCCTCTAGCGTCTCTTTTCTAGGCTGAAGAGGCCCAAACGAAGCCAAGAGGCCAAGGCTTCGTTTCAGCCAAGAGGCTGAAAGAGGCCTTTCCTCATAAGGAAGGTGCCCCAGCCCCTTGTACTATACCAAGGTGCCCCTTGGTATAGATCCTTGTACTACTTCTGAATTCTCCCACCTCATTCCGTTGTGTACTTCCAGAACCTCAGATCAATATCTGATGCAGGGCCCAATCCTATCCAACTTTCTAACAGTAATGCAGCTGCAATGCAGTCCTGAGACAAAGGAACATTTGTACCCTTATCTTGAGGAGGCCTCTGTGACTGCTCTCCCCCCATCAGGATGCAGCGCACACTCTGTGGCATGGCTACATCAGTACCGTAAAGTTGAATAGGATTGAGCCTCCACAATGGTGCCACTAGGGTTTGTGTCACCCAGTACAGGAGGCCAGCTTGTCACCCCTATGATGGGCTTCCTCCTATGCAGTGGGTGCAGTGATGTCCCAGGCAGTGGGCAGGGCTTCTGAGAGGAATTTTATCAGGGGGTACAAAAGTTTATTTTGGGCCATTTTGCAAAGGGGGAGGGGTGAAACAGAGCGGGGAAGGGTGGTGACGGGCAAGCAGAGTGGTGGCAGAGAGGGGCAAAGGGATGGGGGGAGCGTGGAGACAGCTGGAGAAGTCTTTGGAGCCCAAATCTACCCACCCATGTGGATTGGCAGCTGCAGTAGCTGCACTCGTGGTAGTGTTCCCAGCATTCCGTGCGGGCAACAAGTCAGAGTAAATAGGAAAGTGTAAGATCCCAGGAAATTACTGGGCCTTTGGCTCCTGGGCCCCCTTTTTGACCCTGGGCCCGGGTACAAATTACCCCCTTTACCCCCCTCTCCTAGGCCCTGGCAGTGGGCATGGTGATGTACCATTACCCCACCCCTGCTGGTGTTTTGGCTATAACTTTAGATAGAGATATTTGTAATGTGGTTTGTTTCATTGGATTCCCATCCTTCCAGGTCATGTTCTACAAGAGGGACCAGAATAGAGATTGGTAGGCTTTCCCCAGGTGTGGAGGCAGGCATGAGACCTATGCATGGACTTGGATACATGCCAGTGTTTGGGTGCTCCCGTTCCTTGATTATTATCACCTGAGTGTGGCCACCAGTGAGTGCAGTAGCTGCCTCCCTTCTATGGATGTGGTGGCTCAGAATTAAACTTCATCCCACTTCATAGCCACTGGTTGCACATTGTTAAGGCTGCAGCCATTCCAGCAATTACTGTATATGCAAGTGAGTCACACTGAACATAATGAGATTTACCTGTGCCTAATTGTGGACAAGAATGCAGGCCAATTATGTTCACTATAATCTTCCAGGAAGAGGAATGATCATTCTCTTGGTTGTACAGAGTTTAAATAATGCGTTCCTACTTCAAATATGGGGCTTTCCGAGGCATGTTTGAAGCTAATTTTTTTGGGTGCAAATACTTGAATTGTTTACCCACAAAGTTACTGCAGTTCCAAACTTGTTTTGAATGCCGGTTTTCAATCAGTCTGTCCACAGCTCAGCCCCCATGTTATAAATCCTTATAGCTTTTACCAATGTATGGCAATACAGGCATTGCTCTTGTATCAGTGAAATATAACATCTGAACTGGTGGACTCTACGAACAGAGGAAGCAAAAGTGATAATCCTTACTCAGAGCAGAAAGAATGTCAGGCAGGAGTTATGTTGAGGAATTATGTGTCCCCTAGTGGTATAATAGTGAATATCACATTCAGTAATTTGGTTTTCTCCCACTTTCTTTTGGAATACAGATTATATTTAGTCAAGACCATTCTGCACCTATTTATTTATATCGCACCATCACTGTACATGTACAGAGTAACAGAAGCACATTTTATTTGTATATAGGGATTTTGATAAGTTTAGTAAACACAATCTAAAATTCAACAAAAAGGAGGAAAGGAAGATATAAATGTAATAGGAGAAGAATGTACAAAACAAACAAGAAACAAAATAAAACCTAGTTACAAGTATGTGAACTTTGCAGGGCTGGCCTTAGGAGTTGTGGAGCCCAACTGGAAAGAGTTTTTGCAGGGCCCCAGGTTCACAGTCAAGGTCTGTAGAGACTTAGAGATAGAAATTATGAATATGAATATGAAATAATGAATATGAATATGGGACTATGGTAGAATAAAAAACAATCAAAATGTGAACTTGAAAATGCATGTGAGTTAATGGACCAAACTGATCTAATCTAAGCATATTTTAATATAAAATTGCATACAAGATTAGATTACCCTGTTGTGTGGTCCAGTTGGGAGCAATTGGTCCAATTAGCTTAAAGCTGGCCTTAGGACTTGGTTTCCATTTGTGGGGGAGAACAAAGATTGCACTCCTTTGTGCACTTACTTGGCAGCAAGTCCAGTTGTGGTCAGTAGGACTTAATTTCTGAGTGAACAAGAACAGCTATATTGTGAGGGTTTAAGACAAAGGTTTCATGGAAGAAGGAGGAGGAGGAGGAGAGAGCAGGGATCTTTAGGGAGAATTTGCTTGCAGAAAGCACCATCTTGAGTCCCTGGCATCTCCAAGGAAGAACTGGAAACTATCCCTGGCTGAAATCCTGGAGAGCCACTGCCAGTTTGTGTTGGCAATACTGGGCTTGAAGAACCAGCGGCTTGACTCAGGAGAAGGCAGCTTCCTATGGAGACCAACTAAGTGTTTAGGGAGGGAGTTCTAGGCAGAAGTCTGTGGGATGTTTAAGTGAGCGATTCCTAAACTGTGTACTGTGATGCAGGCTGAGATGCACTTTGAAAAATTAAGCCTCCACATTACGTGCTCACTACGTCTGCTGAAGCAGAAAGTCTCTGTGTACCATTGGTCCTCTCTCTGTCTGGCAATATGTGGCAATAACATTCCAAGGAGGGAGATAAGAATGTGCGAATTCCCTTTAATGCTGCATAAGGCCCTGTTAGGATTGGGGCCTATAACATTGCTTGGGTAGGGTTGCAACTGCTCTCTGCTTGTGGAACATGACAAAGGTGGTGGCATGGGCATATTTCAGGAGCAAGTAGATAAGGGACTATTTTGCTTCAGGACATGAGTTTAAACTTGATAATATTCATCTCCTTTCCAAGGAAAACACAACAACTGAACTGTAGGGGTGCCATGAAAAAATTACAGAGACAGTCCACCTGTACTAAGACTAGTAAAAGATAATGCCCCTCCACTCAGACAGCATGACAGACAGCAGCAGCCACTTCGCTATAATCAAATTAGGCTGGGCCTATTTCACTGCTGGCTGCTTGCCACCCACTGATGGCCGACTCCCAAATGCAATATTTTTTCCTCCAGGGGAATCTGCAAGATTATCAAAGCCGGCAAAAATGTACAGGTACAGAGTAGGGCTCAAATATATACTTACCTACAAATAAGCCCTAATGAACATTGTGGGACTTATTTTTAAGTAAACATGTGCTGGTTTCTGCAGCTAACCACTTTCATAACAGAGAAATTTTTAAACCATGGCTGTACAATTCCCATAGCAACAACACACCCATTGTTTGGATTCTGCTATGCCAGTGTTTCCCAAATTATGTGTCAGAACCCACCAGTGGGTCATGACCTGATTGTTGGTTGTGAAACTGAAAGCTGATAGCTGAAAAGGAGACTGTATTGAGCCCTCTGGAAAGTGAAACTGAACCACATGTGAATGTTTACTCATGAGTAGGCAAGTGTGCCTCATTCCACTTCAAAGTCCAGGCCAAGAGGAAAACAACACCACAAGAACTGTCCCAGTCTGATGAATTCAGCCCCCCCTCCCCCAAAAAAGACTCAAGAAGGAAGGTGCCCCTTCCAAGCTGACAAGAAAATGTATTGAGCCCTATGGAAAGAGAAACTGAGCCACATGTGCACATTTACTTGTGAGTATGCAAATGTGCCTCAGTCTACTTTAAAGAGCAGGACACTAGAATGGTTGTGCTCTGATGAACATGAGCTCAACAAACCCTCCAGAAGTTGTGTCCGTCCCTGTCCCGTCCCCCCCCGTCCCCCAAATAGTGAAAAGGATAAAAAGAGAGGCTTGATCAGCAGGAAAGGTGAAACTGTTTTTATACAGTATGGTGAAGCTCTGTGAGTCCAAAAAACAACAAAACAAAAATTGAGTAAAAAAGAGATGAGGTGGATAGAAGTGCAACAAACAAACTGGTGAAAAATTGTTGATTTTTTTAATGACAGCCACAAAGACACAGCTGGCAAAATCAGATGCAGTAACTAGTAATACCCAGCAAGGGGAGCCAGGTAACTACTAAGAAAACAAAACTAACCCCTAAGTCTCTATAGTGGTTGTTTGCAGGTTGGCTTGGAGTGAAAAGAACAAGTAAAACCAAATTAATTCCTTAAATGCATCTAGCTAGAAATACAGTTCCCTATTGCCTATTACATATGTTGACCTAGGAATGCTGGCTGTCTACACTTACTGGGAAGTAAATGGTTTGTCCCAACAGCAGACCTGGCAAACCACATCCAAGCGTTCTTGTGCTCCATCTTAAGACATCTAGGCTTGATTATGTATTTTGGTTATCTAACTGGCCAAATCCTAGACCAGGGGTGTCCAAAGTTTTTGGCAGGAGGGCCACATCAGCTCTCTGACACTGTGGGCCGGGGGGGGGGGAAGAATTAATTTACATTTCAAATTTGAATAAATTTACATAAGTTTACATAAATGAATATATTAAAGATGAATATATGAATGAATGAAGGTCTTGCAATAGCTCAAGGCCTATAAAAGGCCTTGCACAAAGCAAGGCTGGCCTTTCCTTTGCTGCCACTACTGCATCACAGACATGAAACAGCAAGCAGTGGAGGTAGCCCTCATCCCACAGCTCATGTGAGAGGTCAAACAGTCACTCTCACGCTGAGATCAGTTGCGTCGGGCCAGAGCGGGCTCCAACAAATCTCCGGAGGGCCACAGGCTCACTGGAGACTGGGGGCTCTCTGAGGGCCACATTGAGAGGCCTTGAGGGCTGCAAGTGTCCCCAGGGCTGGGGTTTGGGCATCCCTGTCCTAGACCTTTACTTAGACAGGTGGGCTTGTCAGTCCAATTGATGGTCACACACCATGCTCAGTAGGAGGACTGGCTAGGAACTATTGTTTTCAGAGAGGCTCAGACAAAAATCAATCCACATTCTGCATATGTGGCTTTGTTTGAATGGCATTTCAAACAAAGAACCTCAAAGTCTTCTGGGGGAGGCTAGAAATGTCCAAAAATAAGAGAAATTAGACTAAAAGGAAGGGAAAAATGGGGCATTCATCACAAGCTCTGATCAGAGTCCCAGCATGGGAAGATTCTAGTAACAGTGGAGAAGAGCAGGGCCTTGTTGCACAACAGCCAAGATTTTGGAACGAATGACCGGAGATGGCTTGCTGGCGTAAGATTCAAGAAGCTCTGTGAGTCTAATTTATCCAAGCAACTTTGAGGACTTGAGTGGCTGTCTATTTAATTGCATGCTGTTTAGAATGATTTACTGGTGCTTCTTAGAGGAGATTAAGAATAAAGGCGGCTGCAGCATAATTCATAGCGTATGCTTATTATTATGTGCCATAATAATGCTTGTTATTTTTTATTATGGTTTATTATGTTTGTGAGCTACCTCATACAAATGGAAATGCAGTATAAGGAAAATGAGAAAAAACTGCTTTTAAGTAAAAGTAAAACCTGCTTTAATGAAAACAAAATAAGAAACAATCAACTCTGTACCGGTTTATTCAGTATCCATCTCAGAACGTTTTCAGTATAGCCAGTATATGAAAAGCCCTCCCTTGCTGAGGGGCTACCCACCTTAGAAGGAACTGTCCTCCTTATCATAGGCGACCCCTCCTAACATGGTTTGCCTACCTCTACCACAATAGCCTGGACAGAAGGATCAAGGCTGCAGTAGGGTGTGTGGGATGCAGATATTTACCCATCTGAGTAAAGGCTGGGTAAAATGCCACACACATTACTATGGTACTATGAGATGGTGGCCCCACTTATGTACTGTCCTGAAGGGGCTGGATGCAGGTGCCAGTGACACTGAATACCTGATCCTCAGAGTCACTTTGCATGTAGAAGCCTCTGCATTCCTACCAATCCCTAAGACCAACCGTGTGAAAAGTGAAAGCAAGCATTTCCCCAGTTACCTAATGAAAGTGATAACACCCCTATCTGACATGGCACATTTACATCTGTGTTGATAAGACAGTTCCACCCTTGTGGAACACTAAACTAAAATGAATGTCTGGCAGTGAGGGTCATGAAATGCACATGAGATGATGTCTTAGGCAGAATTTGAAACCCTTACATATCTGTGGGGCAGCTAATGAAACTCAGGGTCACACAATATGTTACACTGAATATGTAACATGACCTAACGTTTACAAAAAATAGCAGAAGGGGGGGCAAAACAGAGTGAAACCACAGTGGGGGAATTAGGGCAGATGGTTCTAGGACTTTGCCCCTGCTATGGCTCCAATTCTGATTGCTTCCACCTCCATGCTCTATTTCAGGGGTGCCCAAACCCCAGCCCTGGGGCCACTTGCGGCCCTTGAGGACTCCCAATATGGCCTGTGGGCAGCCCCCCCCCCCGTCTCCAATGAGCCTCTGTCCCTCCAGAGACTTGCTGGAGCCTGCATTGGCCTGACACAACTGTTCTCAGCATGATGGCCAACTGTTCAACCTCTTGTGTGAGCTGCAGGCCGAGGGCTCCCTCCACTGCTTGCTGTTTCACGTCTGTGGTGAAGTAGCAGCAGCAAAGGAAAGGCTGGTCTTGCTTTGTGCAAAGCCTTTTATAGGCCTTGAATTATTGCAAGACCTTCATTCATTCATATAAGTTCCATCTTTAATATATTCATTTATGTAAATTTATTCAAATTTGAAATGTAAATTAATTCTTTTTCCCCGGCCCCCAACACAGTGTCAGAAAGATGATGTGGCCCTCCTGGCAAAAAGTTTGGACACTCCTGCTCTTTTCAATGAAAAAAATGGTTTGACTAAAAGCCAACAGAACCGTTTCTAAAACTAAGATAGCATGTAAAGGGTGTGATTGGAATCCGAGTCATTGCTAGACCAAATCTTAAACCCCTGCCTCACCTCACTACAGTTCCACCCCATGATGCTGCCCTCTAGCGGCTAATACTCTCTCTCTCTCTCTCTCTCTCTCTCTCTCTCACACACACACACACACACACACACTACATCAAGTTTTACCCTAAATGACATGATTAAGGGCCCAATCCTATCCAATTTTCTAGTGCTGGTGCCCTTGTGCCAATGGGACGTGCACCACTTCCTGCCAGCCAGCCAGCCAAGCCTCCCAGTCACCCCCAGCCCCCCCATCCTACCACAAAGCATCCCCTGCCAGCCAGCCAGCCAAGCGTCCCAGTCACCCGCAGTCCTCCATCCTAACACAAAGCATCCCCTGCCTGCCAGCCAGCCAAGCCTCCCAGTCACCCCCCAGCCCCCACCTGCCTGCCACTATTCAGGGCCAGGGAAGCCACACACAGCGGCTTCAGCTCCCAGGCCCCCCATGACCGAAGCCCAGGAGAGCTCTGGCCACAGCTGGAGGGAGGACCGAAGACTGGGGATGCCGCGCACTGCTGCTCCAGCCCTCAGAACTCTCTCCAGCTGCGGGCGAGCCCTGCTCACGCCCGGAGGGAAGACCGTGGGTCGGGGATGCCATGCGCCACTGCTCCAACCCTCAGTCTTCCCTTCCACACGTGGCTGCTCCAGCCCTGCCAACTCTCTCTGACCGCAGAGCTCTGCTCGCAGTTGGAGTGAACGGGTGTGGGGCAGCCCAAAACTCCTCCAAAGCCTGGGGGGGCCGTCCAAAATGGCTCTGTGGGACAGATCCAGGCCACGGGCCTTATCTTTAACACCCCTGTACTAGCAACTGAGTTTTGCTTGTTCCCTTGAAACACACCATACGCCATATTCCATGGTTAGGAAATAACATCCCTCCTGGGATGGCCAACACTGTGAGATGACAGTTGCGGCACGGTGACATGAAAAGTTATGACTTGCTCTTTCTACACTCCTAAAGTACAAAACCCGAATGTGGAAAGCTTGTTTGTTTTAGTCCAATGTTATTCTACTTACCACTGCCATGGCGCCCTCCAGTTCTCTCACTGTGGCAACGATACTCAGCAGGACAGCTATGATTAGGATACTGCTCAGACATATCCCAGCAAAGAAAACTGAGGAGTGGAGATGAGGTACATGTAAGTGCACATAGGCTGACATTTTTAATTTAGTCTCCATTCATTGATGACTTTCCTGTTATAGGCTGCACCCTTTCCAAACACAGAACTCATTACAGGAAACAAAATGATAGAGAGGCCTGGAATACCTTGCTTATGAGGTAAAGGTTATAGCATTTTTTGTTTTTTTTTAGCTTGGAAAAAAGGCAATTCGGGGGAACATGACGGAAGCCTATAAAATTATGTATGATGTAGTAGATAGAATTTTTTCTCCCTCTCTCACAATACTAGAACCAGAGGTCATTCAATGGAAGTAATTGGTGGGAGATTTTGGATTTACAAAAGAAGGCAGTTCTTCACACAGCGCATCATTAGTTTGTGAAATCCATTGCTACAAGGTGTGGTGACAGCCACTTGTTTGGATGGAGGACAGTCAATCAGTGTCTACTAGTCTTGATGGCCATGCATTGCCTCCAGGTTCAGCAACAGCATGTCTGTGAGTACCAGTTACAGAAGAGCAATGGTGGGAGACAGTCCGCCTTTCTCTTCTTCTTCTGGACTTTCCAGCAGGTAGATTGCTGTGGGAAACAGGAGCTGGACTAGATGGACCTTTGGCCTGATCCGGCAGTGCTCGTCTTATTTTATGTACAGTAAGACTCTCCTAAAGCAGCATGTTGTGAACATGGTTGCAGTCAGTGCTTTGATTCTCTTGGTCATGTTCTAAATAATAATTCCCAACAGAATTCCCCAGAAAGCTGAGTTGTAGTAGCTGTACAGAAGGATGATTTATGTATTATGTCCTTCACTGACACTCTGTGCAGTTTGTAATAATGCCTATGTAAAGCTGACGGACCAGGAGTTGGCAAAGTTACCACTGAATTTATACACATTCCAGTGAAGAGATGAAAAACTGGTTCGCCCCACATGTTAGATACAGAGGAGCTTCCTGAACACCAGTGATCACTCAGAATATAGAGGAAGGCGTGTTGCATTCCAATTCAGAGATGAGGCATTGCCCTTCCAAGTTAAATTCACCTCTAACTACCTATGTGGTTTTCCACACTGAGGGGCCTTAGGTCTAATGGGGAAGGGAAGAGTAGAGCTGCATGTGATTGGGAAGTTTTAGTTGATTGCCTTTATGTCTTTTAATATATCACATTTAAATATATTTGCATATCATTGAAATTTCAATATTCTTTTTCAGCTACTTTACAAAGCTGCCACTCATTTTTAGAAAGAAAGTCATCTTTAATATTTTTTGTCCCATTCCCTGTTACAATAACACACCAGAAACAAAATAGCCTCACAAACACACAAACAAATAAAACAATATACCCTTTCATCTCAATTCCACCAATTAAAATTCATCCTTAAGAATAAGCAGTCCAATCCTATCCCCCTCCTCTGTTGGTATAACAAGTGCTGTGCTGGCAAAGGCTGCTTTATGACAGTTGCAAAGCAGTCTTTATTGGCAGGCCCAGTGGTGGGGAGGCTGGCACTGCCTCCTGTACACCAGCAGATGCACTAAGACCCGTTGGAGCAGGTAAGCCTGTGTAGGGGGTTGGCAGATGGCAGGGATGCGTTTGAATGGGTTGGGCAGAATGGGGGAGGGAGTGAACAGAATGGGGTGGTGATGGGGTGGGAGGAGAGTGGATCAGGCCCAGAACTGGGGCAGGATCAGTTGCAGCACACACTGAATCCTGACCCTCTTCCTGGGCCTGAACGCAGACCTGTGCCAGCAATTGAGCAGGTGCAGGTCTGAGTTGACCCATAGTAGCTTCTGGGGCTTACCCCAGGGCAAGGAAACAAATGTCCCCTTACCTCGAACAGACCTCCATCAGCCAAAAATCCCCTGAGGGGATAGCCATGCTGGTGTCACTGCATTGCCATGCGGGGATTTGGGTAGGATTGGACTGTAAATTTGGTGTCATTACTCTGAAGCTTCAGTTGATCAGTCTATGATTCAAATTTGAAACTCTTTTAAAAACTGAGATACAACATGCAGGTTCTAGTATTCCTTTCATAGCAACTTCTCTAAAAGTTCATTAAATTCAGGGCTGTTGAAAAAAAAAGGAAACGGGCAGGAAATATAAAACAGAATGCATTCCTACCAGCAGCCAAATTCTTCAGCAGCCTAAAAGTGTAGTTTTAAACTCTGTCTATGATATGAGATAGGAATCCTACTCATTGTTTACTATTTCCCACAGTCCCAGCACTTACCTACACTGTGAAAAATTCTATAGGGATTTTTCTCCAAAGAGACATCATTGATGACAGTGAAATGCTTCCCATAGTAGGTAATAATTGTCAGAAAGGTTACCGATAATGAAAGCAGCTGAAAAAAGTCAATGGGAAGAAATGATATTCAGTAAAGACACTACAAATTGTAGATCTCAAGACACTAATGTACAAGAAGCAAGCATCAAGAGTCTATCTTTCATTACTTGGCAGAAACTTGCCTGCTTAGGATCCTTGCATTTCATAACATCTGGACAACAAATGGGTTATGTCTTAATAATAATAATAATAATAATAATAATAATAATAATAATAATAATAATAATAAATTTCAGGAGGCCAGGTCTTCAAGAAATCCTTTCCAATCAAAAGAAATGCCTATAAGAAAAAGATTATTTTACAATAACTATCCAATAAATCATCCAAAGCTGTATCTTCCAGACATTGTATTAAAAATGGGGGAAATGTGGGTTATCAATCATTTTGGAAATAAACCTAATTTCCAAAATGATTGATAACCCACACTTTTCCAATTTTTAATACAATTTTCCTTTACATTTGTATTATTTGTACTAATAAGACTTTTTTCTGAGCAAAAGAATGAGACTTTTACTATCTTAGCTCTCAAGTGGCAACGTCTGTTGGTGTGATGTTTCTCAAGGACTTCCTCAGAACGTTTGGAATGGCAGATAGAGGAACCACAAGCCAAAAAAGAAGCAAAAGGCAGAGCTGCTTGGTTGCAATAACAACCCGAACGACTCATTAACAAGTCCTGCCGATTAACTAGACCTTGCTGACACCTCTTCAAAACCACACTAAATTAACACTTTTCTTAATTAAATTAAATTAACACCTCTGACAGATGTCATAATCTGTTTAGTCAACACAATTTCTGCATACAGTAGCTCCTCACTTCATTACCATGACAAAGAGACTGGCCACCAGCAGCTGACGTTTCATAGCCCGAACCCAGTATCCCATGCCTTCCTCTTCTTGCTAGATACTGGCAATCAGTAGGTGGGGAACTTGCTGAAAGTACAGTTTCAGACCAGAAGGGCTGGCTTATAGGAGGTGTTTATCTTGGGAGGTGTCCTTATTGACCAATTATTTGTTAGTACAGTTACCACTGTGAGAATACTTTCTGTTCATGCTTCTCCAAGAGTTTCACTTTTGAAACTCACAAAAGAACCTAAAAGCTTTTGTTTTAGCTTAGCCCCATAACACATTTCAGCCTTCTTCACGTGATGTATTTTCTTCTCCTGTCAAAAAATATCAAATGAGCATTCTGCATTAAAAATGAGTTTCAAAAGGTGACCTGTTGGAGTCACCTTTTCAAGGTGACTTTCCTTGTTCAAGCACCTGTTGGAGATGGTCTAAGAGGATTTCCTGCCTAAGGCAAGGGGTTGGACTAGATGACCTATTAGGTCCCTTCCAACTCTATGATTCTATGATTCTATGACCTCACAGCACCAGCTTTATACAGATGCCTGTCACTGTGAATGCTTGGGGGCCCTATACGCATTAGCAGTCTAGGCTCATTTGTAGTAAAGAACCCTTGATAGACAGATGCAGGAGAACACAGCACTTGTTTGAGTCTGTTTCCAACTCCAGGATCGTCATTAGGAAATCAGTCCAGAGAGAGAGAGCGAGAGAGAGGGAGAGAGAGAGATGAACTGGATGAATTCTGAGCCGAGATGCAATTGGAAGCAGGGAATAGTGTAAGTTCCTTGATTAATGCTGGCCAGTTCTAACATATCTCCATAATTGTCAGGATAGACTCATTTGTAGGAATGTTTTTGAAGGAATACTGGAATAATTACAATGTTTCACAACATTGTAATAGGAACAATGAACAAAACAATGAGGACAACATAAAAGCAGGAAAGAATAAACCACATGCTACAAACTGAAAAATGGTAAACAAAGATTGCGCAAAAACAGGCCTTATGTGTGGGAAAGCCTATTACACAATCTGTAGAGCTGCATCCCGTAAGCCTTGCAAGATGCAGTTGGCTTTTAACCACAGCAAAATATTCTCTCAGCAGTGAACATTTTTACAAGAGGTATGAGGACGAAGGTGTATTTGATGGTAGTTCTCTCACAAAGAAATTAGATTACCCATAACTTAATATTAGCGATGTTATGTCCTTAATGAGAGATGTTTGTACAGTGGACATGGCAGGGGAAGAAACAAGGTCATGAAGTGAGAGCAGGACAGAGCCAGACCACAGCAGTTTACCAGTTCCCAAACGCCATCTGTTTTTCTATCAAGCTGACCAGTGAACTCCCAGATACTTTTGTGGTTGTTCCACTTTTGTTGGCTGGTTGATGGGCAGCTTAATTATGATTTTAATTAGCACCAGCTTTCTGTTAAGTGGGGGAGGTCTACCTTCTACTGCTCTTTGCAGCTGATTTTCAGGTTTTGTTCATTGTTCACATTTTACTGTATTTCCATTTCTTTTGAGCATACGTTGTTTTGTGTTGCCACATGCCTAAAAAAACCAGACTATATGCTTTTAAATAAATAAATAAATAAATAAAAATAAAGATCCCTTCTGATATTGCAGAGAATCCTGGTGTGTAAGTCTTGCCTTACACATACTCAAATGTTGTGACTTCATCTGAGAAATGTCCCCAGTCTTCCTTCCATCTAGGAATGCACTGAAATCTTGTCAAGACATTTGTCTTGCAAAAACTTCTCTGGCTTTCCTTGAAAATTCTCTGATGTTTCTCCTTTGGAGGAACCCTAAAATTCATTCTGAATTGCATTTTTTTAAAATTCTAGTGTTAATCCTACTTCCAGCATCACAGACAATGCTGAGGCATGCTTTTCAGGCAGTACAAAAGTCAGGATATATACTGGGCATAGATTTGCTGAGTTAAATTACCCGAAAGTCAGTATCATACTGGGTAGATCAGTACCTTTCTTCTAATGCGATCTTTGTTTTTACCTCTATGAACTGAACTTTTTAAGGAGAAAGGGCCTTTAAAGCCCAGTAGAATGTTTTTCCCCCCTATTGTTTCTGAGAAGAAATGCATTTTCAATTCCTACCATAGCTGCAGAGTAGAGAGCTATGTGTCATTTCTGCTGCAGAACAAAAAACATCAAGTGGGGTGGGGTGAGATTTTTAGGAGAAAACAAATGTCATGAGGGAAAGTTATATCATCACCTCCTCATGCCAATCTTCTACTTCAGTTTGTGGTTTTCACAGCTACATTTTGTAAAACAAAGTCAAACTATGTATGACTGAACATCATGTGTAATTTAGCTCTTATGGATAGCTATAATCAAGAGTAGTTTTCCCGGCAAGTTATAAAGTGTGGAGGCAATTGTATATAGTGATAATGAACTAAAATTGAACTGTACTGAGTTTGAAGGTATAGGTGTGGTTGCTTGAGGTAAAATGTTTGCAGTAAACGAAAGCTATACTTGTCAAAGTTTCAAAATCTAATTATTGAAAATGTGTGCTGTATTTCTACATTTGAAAATCCTTTTTCCTTTGTAATAAATCAACGTAGGCTTAATAAATGGACATTGAGTAAGTATAGAGGAGGGAACGTTTGAAGAGACACTTGGCCAACAGTCTGAGGCAAAGAGGCAAAGAAGGAAGGCCCATAGCCAGGGAGACAGACCAGGGACAGACAGCACTTGCTCCTGGTGTGGAAGGGATTGTCACTCCCGAATCGGCCTTTTCAGCCACACTAGACGCTGTTCCAGAACCACCATTCAGAGCGCGATACCATAGTCTTTCGAGACTGAAGGTTGCCAACAGAGGAGGGAACGCGAAGTCCAGGGGAACAGAAGTCCAGTACTCATTGCTCATAGCTTAAACAGCTTTGATAACAATGTCTTAAAGGATGCAATCCTGTCCAACTCTCCAGTGCCCACACAGCTGCAACGCAGTCCTGAGGTAACAGAACATTTGTTCCCTTACTTTGAGGAGACTGCCCCCACACTACAGTATGCAATGTGCACCCAGCTGCCTCAGTGCTGGAAAGTTGGATAGGATTGGGCCCTTAGAAGGCAAAATGGAAAAAAGGCAAAATGTCAGCTTTGCTCTTCTAATATTTTTTTCCTTTCTAAAATTGTAGAATAAAGGAAAATCAGGTGTTAATTCACTTTGCCCACTAGAGGACCTCAGAGACTAAAAGAACCAGTTTGCTTTCTTCATCAATGTGCTATAAGCAATAGCTTTTTTTATTGTTAAGGTGTTTCTGCATAGCATAGCAAAAAGTGCCATTGTGTGGTGAGCAGCCCTTACATGGTTTATGCCAGTGATGGCCACATTTTCAAGATACCATCTCTTTTAGAGATTTTCAGAAGCGGCAGCTTGTCATGGCTAAAGCTGTATAGCTGTATAGGTCTGAGAAGCTTAATCTGCCAATGTTTCCTTCTCTAGAACTATTCAAATACAGAAATCCGAATTCTGCTATAAGCTGTTGGCATGATTCAGGAATGTTTATAAAGCTGGAGACCTCAGTTTTGGTGAACTGAATAATGTAATACATAGGAGTAGCATTTGGGCTATACTGGGCTTTGTAAGATGAAAGAGAGGGGGAGCATATGTTCATGTGGAACTGCAGAATAAATGCAGCTGGCTGAAGGTCAGGGCACTTATGTGAGGACAATGCTAATGGTGGTTGGTTGGTAAATAGGGGGATATGGGCACATCAGCTTCTCAACAATGGTGCAATAAAGGTAAGAGATAAAATGACAGTGATTAGGTTTGTGAAACCCTTGGTTTGAAGGAAGTATATTTCTAGGAACAGATCTTTGCAGCATTAAATTACCTAATTAGGAATTTTACAGCCCAATCCTACATATGACTACTCAAAAGTAAACCTCACGGTGAGCATAGGATTGAATCCCTTAAGGCGTCAAAAAGAATGGGTCACCGGCAGCCATTTCAGAACTGCCATGAGAAATGGCCACAAAGGTGATGAGCCACTCCAGCTCCTGGTTCCACATAGGATCATAGCTAAGCTGGTGGGGTGGGTGGAAAAGGGGAAGAGACTGGGGAGGGGTCAGGAGTGGGAGAGGTGTGGCATGTGACCTGCACCAGTATGCTACCCCCTTCCTCATCTCCTGACATGCTCCCTTTCTCTCCTTGGACCTGCACCAGTCAAAGAGAGGGCACAGGTCAGAGGAGACCCATTGGCAATTGGGAGGCTTGTGGGATGGTAAGGGAAAATAGGTTCCCATCCTCTTCCAAGCTTCCTGATCAGTCCACCCCTCACCATAGCATGCAGAGCAGCCTATTTTGGTGGGGAAATGGATAGGACAGGGCTGCTAGTTTAATACTGTATGATGCCCTTTTCTGATAAAAAGTCAAACTGCTTTTAAAAAGCAGACTGCTAATCAGGACCAGAGGCAGGATTGTCAGCTGATATACAAGTCATATCCTGATATATAAATTATGGGAAAGTTAAGAACATAAGAAAAGCCCCACTGAATCAGGCCATAGGCCCATCTAGTTCAGCTTCCTGTAACAGCGGCCCACCAAATGCCTCAGGGAGCACACCAGATAACAAGAGACCTGCATCCTGGTGCCCTCCCTTGCATCTGGCATTCTGACATAGCCCATTTCTAAAATCAGGAGGTTGCACATACGCATCATGGCTTGTAACCCGTAATGGATTTTTCCTCCAGAAACTTGTCCAATCCCCTTTTAAAGGCATCTAGGCCACATGCCGTCACATGCTGTGGCAAGGAGTTCCACAGACCAATCACATGCTGAGTAAAGAAATATTTTCTTTTGTCTGTACTAACCCTCCCAACACTCAATTTTAGTGGATGTCCCCTGGTTCTGGTGTTATGTGAGAGTGTAAAGAGCATCCCTCTATCCACTTTATCCTTCCCATGCATAAAGTTGTCTGGTGAATGCACGCCCTGAAAACAAGTTCACATCTTTGTTATCTGACATTGAATAATATGACTATACACGGGTGTGTGAATCAATCACAATTTCTTCTGTTTCACCAAAGTCTTAATTAGACTTCATGATAAATATAATGCTGCTTCTTCAGATGAATTTCCCTCTTCTTCCTTGTACCATCTAGGCGTACAATGTGACATAATGTTGTTTTGTGTGGTCTAGCTCCCACTTCACATCACTGATAGTTGGCTGTCAGCAGGATGACATCTCACTGGTGTGAGATAACTCAAGAGAACTCAGACAGATATGAGCAGAGCACCAGCAACTTGTAGCATGCAGTTAAACGAAGACCAAACTGTCCACTTTGTTCTTCCTCTTCCTCTTGCCTTTAAGTGGAAGGCCTGCAGGTGGCAACAGCCACACTTCAGAAATAGGTCAACCCAACTACGGAGTACTTTATTTAAAAGATCAGCCTGGGTTGCCTGTTATTATAATTATTAGTTAGAGACACAGGCTTTAATATTGGATTAACAGCAAAAAGAGTTGAGCCAATAAGTGTACAGAAATTTCTTGTCTTTGCAAACTAGATCCAAAGGTCTCAATGCAAAATGGGTTTTGATGCGAGTCCTGCAAGTTTGGAGCACATAAATCTTGCATCTTAGCAAAATTCTACCAAGCTATTCATCTGTGCTTTAAACCCAAGGGTGTAACTGCACTTAGCCACACTAAGGCCATAGAGCAGCAGTTTTCAATGCTGTGCCGCAGCACACTAACGTGCTGTGAGGCTGTCTCAAGTGTGCCCAGGGGCCAGAGGAAGTAGGCAGCAGTGCGGCTTTGCATCTCCTGCTGCTGATTAAGAGGGAGGCTGCAGCCCGATTCTCATTTACCTGGAAGTAAGCCCCATTGACTATTCTGGGACTTACTGCTGAGTAGACACACCTTAGGATTGAGTATAGTTCATTGTCCGCCCTGTGTGCTGATTGGGCAGCCAGAAGAGCCTGGAGGAGGTCTGGGGGGAGTGAATGAGAACAAGGGAGCCAGGGGTAGGCAGGCAGGAAGGAAGCCACAGAGTCTGCTGAGGTCAGCAGCCTAAGAATGGGCTGGCTGAGGGTCCTTCTAATGTCCTTCTCCTTGCCACAGTTGCCTGCAGCTCCCCAAAGCCACCCTCCCTGCCTTGCCTTTGCCTTTCAGAGGAGGGGCGTTGGGCCACAATCCTATCCACACTTTCTGGTGAGTAAGCCCCATTGACTAGAATATAAGAACATAAGAACATAAGAACAGCCCCACTGGATCAGGCCATAGGCCCATCTAGTCCAGCTTCCTGTATCTCACAGCGGCCCACCAAATGCCCCAGGGAGCACACCAGATAACAAGAGACCTCATCCTGGTGCCCTCCCCTACATCTGCCATTCTGACTTAACCCATTCCTAAAATCAGGAGGTTGCGCATATACATCATGGTTTGTACCCCATAATGGATTTTTCCTCCAGAAACTTGTCCAATCCCCTTTTAAAGGTGTCTAGGCTAGATGCCAGCACCACATCCTGTGGCAAGGAATTCCACAGACTGACCACACGCTGAGTAAAGAAATATTTTCTTTTGTCTGTCCTAACCCGCCCAACACTCAATTTTAGTGGATGTCCCCTGGGTCTGGTATTATGTGAGAGTGTAAAGAGCATCTCCCTATCCACTCTGTCCATTCCCTGCATAATTTTGTATGTCTCAATCATGTCCCCCCTCAAGCGTCTCTTTTCTAGGCTGAAGAGGCCCAAACGCCATAGCCTTTCCTCATAAGGAAGGTGCCCCAGCCCCATAATCATCTTAGTCGCTCTCTTTTGCACCTTTTCCATTTCCACTATGTCTTTTTTGAGATGCGGTGACCAGAACTGGACACAATACTCCAGGTGTGGCCTTAACATAGATTTGTACAACGGCATTATAATACTAGCTGTTTTGTTCTCAATACCCTTCCTAATGATCCCAAGCATAGAATTGGCCTTCTTCACTGCCACCGCACATTGGGTCGACACTTTCATCGACCTGTCCACCACCACCCCAAGATCTCTCTCCTGATCTGTCACAGACAGCTCAGAACCCATCAGCCTATATCTAAAGTTTTGATTTTTTGCCCCAATGTGCATGACTTTACACTTACTGACATTGAAGCGCATCTGCCATTTTGCTGCCCATTCTGCCAGTCTGGAGAGATCCTTCTGGAGCTCCTCACAATCACTTCTGGTCTTTACCACTCGGAAAAGAATGGGGCTTACTTCTGAGTAGACATGCCTGGGCTGGGCTCTCAGGTTCCTCTCCTAGCCCCACTTTCCTTGAAATAAGCCCCATTGAATATAATGGGGCTTACTTCTGAGTAGATATGCCTGGGATTGGGCTTTTGGTTGCACTCTTTTTTCTTAAATACAGGAGCAGGCCATTTGGGAGGGGAGAGAATGTGAGGCAAGTGATTCTGGACCTTTGGAAGGTGTGGACTAGTGAGGGGAGGGACAGTAAGAGAGGTACTAATTGCAATTATGAAATGGGGGAAATGTGTCTAAGGGAGGGGGTGGGGGAGAGGAGGAGAAGAGAAGTGTTAATTGCCTACTCCTGTATTTGAGAAAAAATAGTGCAACCAAAGGCCAATCCTAGGCATGTCTACTCAAAAGTAAGTCCCACAGGCACATCCCCCCCCCCCCAATCTTTGGCTTCAATCCTAACCACACTTTCCTGAGAGTTAGCCCCATTGAACAAAATAGGACTTACTTCTGAGTAGACCTGGTTAGGATTGTGCCCTTTGTCATGTAATGATTTAATTGTATTAATTATATTAATTCAAGATTAATTGTAATGTAGTAATTTAATGTAAGTAAAAAACTGGGAGTGTGCCTTGACAATTTTAGTGCCTTGACAGTGTGCCCTGAGCTGAAAAAGATTGAAAATGGCTGCCATAGAGAAACATGCTTTGCTTGCATAAGGTCCAAGTTCCAGTTCCTAGCATCGCTAAAGTATTTCAAGTAGCAGAGCTGAAAATAATATTTGGGTGAGACCTCAGAGAGCTACTGCTAGAAGAAGCAGCCAATAATACAATCAGTTCTTGTTATCTGCTAGGATTAGGTACAAGGGGAACTATGGGGGGGGGGAAGAGGTGCCATCAGAAGAATCCAGCAGAGACCTTTGGGAAGTCAACAGATGCAGCAGGAAATGCTAGAAAGATCTCTGAATGCTGCAGAGATCTTCCAGAGGGTGCAGGAGCCTTCAGAATGGTGTCTTCAACCAGCGCAGAGCCCTTTAAAATTGTTCTTCTGCTGGCCATTTTAAAGGGGTTCACGCTAGTTACAGGCACCATTCTGAAGATTCCTGCAGCATCCGGAAAGTCTTTGCATAGCAGATCATGAGACCGGTGGCATGGATAATGAGAGATGGTAGCAATTATGCCCCTCATGGATAAGCAAATTTGCAGAGAGCATGTAAAGAGAACCGACTGTATATTCAATGGATCAGTGGCTGGAAAACAAAAATACCTTTCCCCTTCTTTAAACCCTGCATCCTACAATGCAGGCTTATAGCCCACACTGTTCTCAAATGTTTGAGGGTGCTTTGTTGCAGGGATGGGCAAGTCAACTGTGACTTGACTGAAGTCGAGTCACAATTCTCCGCCCCCCATGGACTCAAAAACGAGTCATAACAGGGGCACTTTATGAGTTGCCCAGAGTGTTCCCTTTAAAAAGCCTGCCATGGAAAGAAAACCAGAGTTGCTACTGGGGTATGTGTGTGTGCATCTGAGATCTCTTTAAACATACCCCTGATGTCCCCACCCATCTTTAGACAAGGCGGGAGGGGTGCGATGGGCTGTGTGGGAGCAGAGACTGAAGCTACAAGAGGAAGGGGGGCAAAACACACAGCAACTTTGAGGTTTACCAGAATGACTCAATCCTTTGCAGCTGTACTAAGAAGTAGTCCCACTTGTACTGGTTATTCAATGGGGCTATCTCCTCCCAAGTAACAACTGCGCTCACAGCAGCCATGTGGTTGGAAAGCGTGATTACTATGAACCTCCCTCCCGCTTCCCCACAGCCTTTTTCCCTAGGCTTCTCCAGCCAATTCCAAGGAAAGAACCCACTTGGGCCCCTGATCTCCCTCACCCAAAGAAACAAATTAGACCACCCATCCTTTGTCCAGTGATCATTGGTTCCTTCTTTCCTATCAGAGATGGGCAAAAGAGCTCACTACTGCCTCCCTTCTGCTTGATGCAAAAGCAAGCATTAACCCTTCCCTGCCTCTTGGCTGGAACCTCCCTGCTGCTTGCCAGGTTCGAATGATGGCCCCACAAGATCTTTCATGCCGCAAAAAAGTAAGCAAACACACCCAGACAGAGGCTTGAGTCTGCATGCATGGGAACCGAGTGCAGAGTCAGTGGCCTCAGACTTGAGTCAATTCTGGAGTCATTGGTGCAGCTGACTTGAGTGTACATGAGTCAGTAAAAAACACTGATTTTCAGGACTCAGACTTGAGTCACCTGACTCGATCCCTGCTTTGTTGAGTGAGACCACGGAAAGAATGCTTAGGAATCATTTTCAGCCTGATCCTATCCTGCTGCCCTGCTGGAAGAACTCTGCCCTGCCAATGGAAGCAGGTGGATGTCAGCAGAATGTAGCTTCCATTGGTGAGCCCTGTGAAGCTGCTAGTAGCCTGGTGCGCTGACCAGTGCAGCTGACTGTATCTACTGATGCTGGTCAGTTGGCAGTGGGGGTGAGTGGTGGGCAGAATGAAGCAGGGGAAAAGCAAGATTGATGGAGCTTCTGGATGGGGAGGCGGTGGGGAGAGAGGCAGAATGAGTGATGGAGAGGGTGGGTTCTGTGGCACTTGCATGTGGCTGTATCCTATTGCCTTCCTTTTCCCCCACCCGTACACTTCTCAGCCCTGTGCAAGCAAAATAGCTTTCCCCAGTTTACAGGGAGGGGAGGAGATTAAGGCTGGAAAGAGGGGTTGGCAGCAGTGATGTTGCTGATATCTGATCCCCCTTCCTAGCCTCAATACGCCTCCCTGGGTCCACTTGGACCTGCACCAGAAAAGTACAGGTGCAGGTCCAAGTAAATCCAGTGGGACAGTAAAGGCTTATCACTGGGCAAAGGAACAAAAGTTTCCTTACCAAGAGGAGACCTCCTGTAGGATGCAGGACATGCTCTGGTGGCACAGCTGCATCAGTGGGGAGATTTAGGTAGGATTGGGCTGACAATCCATACTGCAAAACCTTGCGGACCTTAAGTTTTCAGGAGTCTCTCTACCCTATAAGGAAGAAGCTTCTAAGGAGCACCAAATCTTGCAAAGGGAAGTCAGTGGGTCTTCAATATGTGACAGTATGTGTTCTGGCTCTGCTTTCTCCTGCCCTCACCCCAACCAAAGTCAAGATCATTTTATATGGATTAGATTGAATTCAGATGAATGGCTGTGCAAGTCCAAGTGGACCCAGGGAGGTATATTGAGGCCAGGAAGGGGGATCAGATATCGGCAACAACACTGCTGCCAATACCAACCCCCTTTCATGCTTGAGAGGCGTAGCATGAATGGACACATTCACACAAACCATAGCACAGTTAGATGCAAATTCAAGGCAATCTTGAGCTTGTTCACCCTTGCTACAGCTCATAACCTAGTGACCCTGAAATATAATTTCATCCTTCTTTTATCATCATAATTAATATAGTTGAAGACTGATGATTTCCTGTGTGTGAGTAGAATATATTCTAAAACTATGCTTACTTTCAAGTTGGGTGGGCAGCTGGTGTACAAGGTTTCTTCATCTGGTGCAAAATCCTGCCTATAACCTGATGAAACTAGGGAACCTACAGCAGTAGATCTTTCAGAACAAGCCTTGTGGGCATGAAGTGGGAGCTTTCTTGGGATGATGAGATAACATCATAACCAGCAAACAACCTTGCCTTCTGGCTGGGTTACCTTATCCTCTTCCCTTCATTTGTGATATGTGAACCTAGCAGCAGAAGATAGGAATGAGGTGGACCTTTGCCTAATATGTTTGCCTTAGAGGAGCTCAGCAGGGTTTTTTCTCCACCTCACATTTCCAAATGCTTAGTTCATGAGGTTGAAGGATTTATTCTTGTTGGTTTTTTTTTTTTTCAAATAAAGAGGCTTTCATTTTTATTTTTATTCTGGAGTTGATTAAAGTACAATAATACACATTTTTTACACCAGTCATGTTACATGATGTATCAGATGGTGTTAAGGAGACCATCAGAACTCACTAGACTAGAACCTTACTGACTGTCTCTTTGAAACATTCCTTGTAATTTACAGAAGTTGTTTTGCCTCTTCATTTCCTATCTGGATAACAAGAATACAGTCCTTTGCACAATTTCCAAGCCCCTCACATTACCAATCTCATAAAAAAAAAAGATACAAATAGAAAAATAGAAGGTTAATCAAGTCACTGCAAAATATATAATCTGGTACTCCCCAGCACATTCACTTAAAATAGATACAGATACCTAAGATAAGAATATTAAGCCAATGATGAGTTAATAATAAAAATCAGAAATGGTCTCCAGACATCCATTTGCTGTGCATAATTACCTTTCTGTTTTGGATAAATGATCTGTTAATGCCAGTACTTTTTCCATCCTCTCTCTTATTTTGGGGAGCTTGCTGATTTTTCCATTTATTGGCGCACACACATACACACACACACAAACCCAAAACCATTGTGCTGTAGTTAATAAATATTAATTATTATTATTATTATACTTTATTTTTACCCCGCCTTTCTCCCCAAAGGGACTCAAGGCGGCTTCAAATATAAAATTGGTTCATGTAATTTTACTGGTCATTTTCACAAAATGTAATACTGTGGGGTCAAAAGTCGGCTGGATTTGGAAAAGCACATGGATAGTTTTGGTAACTTCCTGCAATGTCTACCAGCCTGTGTACCACCCCATGTGAATAAAATCTGTCCTTGGTGCTTGGCAGGGTTGTGTTTCTTCCATTCCCATGTGATATATTTTGTAAATCTTTTAAGGAGTAAAATTATAATGGTCATTCCAAAATCAGTTTCTCTGAAGCTCAGAAGAGGAAAATCACAAACTCTTATTGAAAGTGCAGTCCTTACACCCTTTCACAATGCAGAGCTCAGTACTGTACACAAGTTCTTACTCTGTTTTGACATCTAAAATAGATCCAAAATGTTGTCCAAATCTGAAATAATCTGCGATATTTTAAAGATAACTTTCTTTTCATGTTGATAAACCAAAAGTTCAGAAGCAGCCAACTCTCTCAAATTGTTATATTTTTTGTTTCTTCTGTAAACAGGGTTGGCTTGTCCATAAGTTGCCTTATGTAGGGGGTGGGGGAGTGCACATAGAGCTAGGACCTTTATACAGAGCTAGGACAATCTAGTCATCATGACCACACACATTTAGATTTTCAGATCATCCCTGGCAGTGGCCTTAGGGGCCCTCAGCAGGTAGGCCCACCCTCCGGCACTGCTACTGGGTCTTGATGTAGCACTATGAGGAGTGTACAGAAAGATTGCAAAGAAAAAAGACATTGCTAGAGTACACTCTGCAAGACTGTGTGACTAAAACCTTGGAGATTAGTGTTTACTATTATACAACATATTCAGTAAGATCTTTGTTCTCTCCAGTGATGTGCCCTGTAGTAACCCTTGTAATGAATATGGTAATAGGAAAATAATGTATACCTGCTTCTTCTTGTTGCTCTTAGTCCAAGAATAATTCTATGTATCTGTGCCAGATTTAAAAGTGGACCTAGGAGTACATCAACTCCACAACCCTACTCTAATTTACCCTGATGAGTAAGTGCTAGTTTTTTTTTTAACCATAACAACTTTCACATTTTTTCTAAAATGAGAGATTGGAGCCTGCCTGGTGTGCATGTTACCTACACTGGTATAATATGTCTTCCTATTAGGTATTTGGAGGCTGCCCTCTCTGATGCAAAGATGTTGGCCTCTCTGCCGGCACTGGGTGTCTGCTGCCAGTGGTAAAGGGCCTTATGGCACCTTTACTACACCTACCACTGGTGGTAAGGCTGGTGCACTGCATAGGATCTGGCCCTTAAAGTCCTTATCTTAAGGGCAGCCATTTTCAATCTTTTTCAGCTCAGGGCACACTGTCAAGGCACTAAAATTGTCAAGGCACACTCCCAGTTTTTTACTTACATTAAATTACTACATTACAATTAATCTTGAATTAATATAATTAATACAATTAAATCAGTACATGACAAAGGGCACAATCCTAACCAGGTCTACTCAGAAGTAAGTCCTATTTTGTTCAACGGGGTTTACTCTCAGGAGAGTATGGCTAGGATTGCAGCCAAAGGGGGGGATGACCTGGGGGGGGATGTGTCTGTGGGACTTCTGAGTAGACATGCCTAGGAGTGGGCTTTTGGTTGTACTATTTTTTCTCAAATACAGGAGCAGGCAATTGGCACTTCACTCTCCTCCTCTCCCCCACCCCCTCCCTCAGGCACATTCCCCCATCTCATAATTGCAGTTAGCACCTCTCTTGCCTTACACTTGCCTCACATTCTCTCCCCCCCACTTACTCCCCCACTTCCAATTGCCTGCTCCTGTATTTAAGAAAGAGTGCAACCAAAAGCCTAATCCCAGGCATGTCTACTCAGAAGCAAGCCCCATTATATGCAATGGGGCTTACTCCTGCCGGGGCTTACTCCCAGGAAAGTGGGGCTAGGAGAGGAACCTGAGAGCCCAGGTATGTCTACTCAGAAGTCAATCCCATTATAGTCAATGGGGCTTACTCCCAGTAAAGTGGGGCTAGGAGAGGAACTTAAGAGCCCAGCTCAGGCCTGTCTATTCAGAAGTAAGTCCCATTATAGTCAATGAGGCTTACTCCCAGGAAAGTGTGAATAGGATTGTGGCCCAACACCCCTCCTCTGAAAGGCAAAGGCTTTGGGGCGCTGCAGGCAACTGTGGCAAGGAGAAGGGACTTCCTGGACCCTCAGCCAGCCCATTCTCAGGCTGCTGGCCTCAGCAGACTCCCTGGCTTCCTGCCTGCCTGCTCCTGGCTCCCTCTTCTCACTCACTCCGCCCAGACCTCCTCCAGGCTCTTCTGGCTGCCCAATCAGCACGTGGGGCAGGCAACAAAGGACCTGATACCCAATCCTAGGCGTGTCTACTCAGAGGTAAGCCCCATAATAGTCAACGGGGCTTACTTCCAGGTAAATGAGGAACAGGTTGCAGCCTTCCTCTTGCTGAGCAGCAGGAGATGCAGAGCAGCCGTAGCTGCTCCTTTTTCAAAGCTTCTGCTGCGTGAGGGTCAAAACAGCCACTTCTCCCCCGCGCTCATGGCTGCTGCCTGCTTCCTCTGGTCCCGTGGCACACCTGAGGCTGTCTTGTGGCACACTAATGTGCCGCGGCACAGCAGTTGAAAAACGCTGTCTTAGGGTGCAATCCTATGTATATTTTCCTGAGAATAAGGGCCCAATCCTATCCAACTTTCTGCTGCTGATGCAGCTGCAATGTAGCCTTGAGACATGAGAACAAATGTCCCCTTACCTTGATGAGGCCTCCATGACTGCCCCCCACTGCAGGATGCAGCGCATGCTCCATTGGCATGGCTGCATCAGTGCTGAAACGGATAGGATTGGGCCCCGAGTCTTACTGAACACAATGGGACCTACTTCTGAGTAAACATGAATTGGATTGTACTGTACATTACTTACAGTAGTACCTCTATGACACTGCTTCTACTGTTTGGTTATAGCACTCTTTGTCCTGAGTGTAATTTTTACAGTATTATTAAAAAAGTACATCTGTCTGCCCTATTCTTTTAGCCAACAGAAGTTGTGTATTCTAGCACTGCACAAATGAGAGCTGTGTGTTCTGGCTAGCACAGGGCCTTTTGTTTGCTACAATAAATGCTTCAGGAGAGGAAACTGTGGGCATGGCAATCTATCCTAGATGTCTTCTCCAACAAGAAGCCTGTATTTCTCAAGAATGATTCACAACCTGGCTCATGCTCCATCACTGCCATGCAGAAGGAATGACAGCAGCAGTAGTCAATTATGTAGCAGGCTCTGCATTAATACGCTGGAGAGTCCAGTGCTGTGAACAAATCAACATTAGAGCAATGTTGTATTTACCTCCTACCGCTCTGTCTCACACAGCACTCTGATTTCCAGGAACATATTTCACTGTTATAGGAGATATTATTGTAGTCTGTATAATGTGTGGGTAGGCCCTATTGTATTATTATCCTAGTGAACTCTGTGGAACTTGAAGTCCTGATAAAAGCCACAATGTTCACAACATACATGTAAGATGCTTCCAACAACACACAGTTCTCAGAAGTTTTTAGAGACTGTCCCAGCATAAGTGTGAAATAGAGATGATCTCATAATGAAATAGGGCTGAGGTCTACCATTGTGGCAAGGTAGTAACTATTTATGTACAAGTATGTTTACAATCAAGCTAAGTAGGCACAACTTCATTTTAGTTCTATGGTAACATTCAACCACCTGACCCACCATGAACGCCCTCCGCAATTACAAGATCTGTCCAGCATCTTCTGCCTTTTCCCTGCTACAAACTTTCTGTGCCATATCATGCTGCCGAAATGAGAATCTACTATTGCCAAGAGTTAAAGGCTTTCCCCTTATTCCAAAACATTGCTGCTGAAAAGTAAAAAGGAAGAAAAATTTTTCTTCTGATATTAGGTATCCCATTCTGACTTTTGATCTGGTGTTTCTTATGAAACCACTATGAGGACTTCAGTCTCCTGGGCATTTGTCTGGGATTGAGACAAAGCAATAGGATGAAAAATTGTTTCAGTCAGACATTCATGGCATGCAAGACTGTAGACAGTCAAAGAAGCAGGGCATTGAAAATACTTTTCCCTTCCTGCAGAAATCAGTCTCAGAAGAGGACAAAAAATTACAGGGGGTGTTGGCCCTGGCTCCTTGCATTCAGTCCTTCACCTACTGCCTATAATATGGTTATATGCACTTTGGAGCTTGCTTGTTAAAGAGAATAAAAGCACTGCACTATAAATCACCAACCCCCTTTCCCTCACCAAAACATACACTAACTAAATTAATTAGAGCAAGCTCCCCTTCACCATCACAATTACCTGAGAACAAAAAGCCCCTACAGCCCAAGTCTGCATTCTCTGGTGCCTCACAAGGACGCATTGTGAGAGCTGATTAACATGCATTTGCAGATACACACAATCAAAGCTAAAATAAACTTTTAAACCCAGGCCTGTCTCCTTTTCAAGAGGAGAAGAAGCGGAAGAGGTTGCATAGGGAGGGCTGTTGGGTTTGCCAGGTTTAACATTCATGATGTGACTCTACAGTGAATGGAAACAAAGTTGGACTGTAGCTGGCTTAAAAGAAACCAAACCAAACCAAGAAAAAACCCACAAAAATCTCCAATGGGGGGGGGGGAATTTTCAAAATGCTCCTTAGAAACCCAAGTGGAGTTCCAGGCATTTTCAAATGAATTTAAAGGGAGTGAATGGGATGCTGAGGGACTTGGCCAGAGAAGCCCACTCACCTTTGGAAAACATTGCATATGAAAAGAGCACCAAAGGGAAGGAGGGAAGAGTCATTTCTCTCTTCTTTTTTTCAATTCACTCTCCACAGACATAGGCTGTGGCCATTTCCTTCCATAGAAAAGAGAAAAAATGCAATATGTGAAGGGATATTTGTCATTTTAAATGAACACATAATAACCTGAAGGTCATGCAGAGCAAAATATGAAATGGCCTCAGTAAACTTATAGGACAGATGTGTGGGTTCGGTGCATACACTCACACACACACTAGCAATTTTTAGCCACTGTGCTGTTGCCACATTGGTGTGCTGCAAATGGTCTGCAGGTGGGCCACAGGAGATTGGGGAAGGGTAATTTATTAGTGGGGCCAATAGGGTATGTGAGCCTGCACCTGTAGTGTGATGTGCCTTGTCAATTGTAAAAAAAAACAACTGATGGTGTGTCTTGACAATGTACCATGAGATGAAAAAGGTTGAAAAACCCTGGCCTAGACGCAACAGCCTGATGCTTAAGGTAAGACTATTGCAAGGACATGGAAAACTTCGCAGCTCTCAAATGTTTAAAGTAGCTCCAGACCACCAAATACGTTTGAGGGTGCTTTGTTGCAGGATGGGCAAGTCACTTTGCTTTCACATCCTTGAATGGCTCTGGAGGTGAGGGGGAGGGGCCACTTTACACAGGTGTTCAGGCACCTGAAAAACTTTGCATTTCCCCCCCCCCTTTGCAGGAATGCCAGTGACTTATGTTGTTCCAGGAACCTTGCTCCCTACACTTATTTGTGAGTATGTGGGTGTGGCTTTCATGAGCAGCATCAGATTTCATGGCAGACCTGAGAGAAACACATAACAAGCATCCCCATGCTTGCTGAAGTAATCTGATTTGATGATATCATACTATTGTCTGATAGGTAACATTTGTAGCTCAAACTATCCTTTCCCCCCCCCCCTGCAGCCATACCAAAAGACATGTACTGTATCCAGTGGGGAGGGGGAGGAGTGGGAGGCTTTAGAAGGGAAAGGAAATTCTCTTTCAGCCCTGCAGCCCTTAAATATAGTTGGTGCAAGTCCAAGGAGAGGAAAGGGGCTTGAAGGTTGCTGCCAGAAGGGATAGGATCTGCTGCACATCATGGCTGCTGGATCCATAGCCCACAGCCTCCCTGCCCACCGTTCCTTCCCCCTCCCTGCCCAGTTTCACATCTCCTGCCCCCATTCTGCCCTCTCTGACCCCTCCCCACCTCCCTGCCACCTTACTTTCCTTAGCAGGTGGCTGGTGATCTGTCAACACACACGGGAAGGCTCTGGCCTTCCTGCAGTGCTCTGGCAGCATGCTATTTGGTGCACTACTAGAGGATGTTTTACAGCTGTTTATTTGTAGTTGCCACTGGTGGAACGCACATTCTACTGGTAGTGTGGCCCAATAGGATTGGGTCACTCTATCCAGCCCATTTTACCTAGACAGACTGGTTTGGCTGCCCAATTGATAGGCACATGCCAAACTCAGTAGGAGGCTTGGCTACTCCAGACATGAAAGAGAATCCAAATTCGGCACACGACTGTCTATGAATGACATTTTCAAACATGATTGAGTGGTGCCTGTTGTATTGCTCATTCCTAATGGCTGAGACATCTCTTCTGCACTGGCTGTTCATTGGCGCTGCCCATGCCTCCTGTTCAGTCCACCCTGGCTGTGCTTCTCTGGCTGCCAGGGTTGGGGCTGATTGGATCCAGGGATTGGGTCCTTGGACATCACATCGATGATGTCACATGAATGACACACCAACTTCAAGGCAATGGAATATGGATGTCATACAGATGACATGCTGACTTCACGGTGATGACATACATACCTCACACATCATGGGAATGATATTCTGCTATCAGGACACAACTCCATGGATAATAGGCTGTGTCAGTGTGCCCACAGATATCAGGGTGTTATTGGGAAGGGCTATGACAGTGTTGCTTTGTCAGGATAGGTGTGGCATTTGGCTCTTGTTGGACTAGTGTCAATATGTTGTCAGAATGGCATTTTCAGGATATGGACAGGATATGATGCATAGTGTGTGACATCAAATAGGGGCCCTTAATGGGAGATATAATAGAGACTTCACATATCGGAAAGGCTGTCACATAGAAGGGGAGATCTGACTTTCTGAGGGCAGGACCAGAACTAATGGGTTGAAATTACCGGGAAGTAGATTTAGGCTATAAGTGAGGCAAAAATTCCCAACTGTAAGAGCTGTCCAGCACTGGAACAGCTCTGGCTCTCTCTCGTTGGAGGTTTTCAGGCAGAGGCTGAATGGCCACCTGTCAAGGATGATGTAGCTGCCTGCACTGAACAGGGAATTTAACTCGATGACCCAAACTCTAGTATGCTGATTCTATTACTTGAATTCAAAAAAATCCATATAAACCTCTGATGCGAAACAAAGAAGAAAAAGCATGTCAGCTGAATCTGAAAGATATTTGTGACAAAGAAACATGTTTGTGTTGTGTATATGATGGGAAATTCCTTTACAGTAGCGTAGCCAGGGGTGGCATCACAGTAAGTATTGCAGGTGCCACAACATGCTGTCACCATAGGCAGGGGAGGCAGTGCCTTTCCTGACACAGGGCCACATGTGACCCAAGCTGCCCAACTCTGGTCATGTTCGGAGTTGTTCTGAGGACCAGAGAGACTGTTTGAAAAAAAAACAGGAAAAAACTGGTTTGCAGAAAAAAAACTGGTTTAGGAAAAAAAAACTGGAAGTACCCTCCTAAGGCCTTCTGGAGGCCTCAGAAGGCATTCTGAGGGCTGGAGAGGCTGCATGCAGCCTCTCTAGCCTTCAGAATACCTCTGGATGCAACTGGAGTGGTCACATCTGGATGTAACCCAAAAGTGATGTCACTTCGTGTCATGCTGCTTGGTGGCAGTTGGGCCTCACTGGTAAAACTATCACCACATGTCCCTGCAACACACCATGTAAGAGGTGCCTCCCACTTGCCATCGGAGCCATTGGGGCAGCAACGGCAATGCGCAGGTGCTCACAGTTCAGAACTTTTGAGGCTACTACAATGGAATGGAACATTCTATCCCATACAGTAGGACTTTTCAAACTGGGGCATTGCGACGCCCCAGCATGTGGGTCCTGGCCTCTGCCCCCTTAAGGGGTGGGGGCAGCCAGGAGGAAGGGAGGAGGCAGCAATCCCCAGGATTGTGTCCCTCAGGGGGCTGCAGGGGCTTGGGTGCACTTACCAGAGCCTCCTGCAGCCTCCTGGGGGTGCAGGGAGCCCTGCGCGACTGTCTGCAGGGCTCCTCGATACTTTAGAAGTGAAAGTGGAGCATGATCGCTCCACTTTCACTTTTGCAGCTTTGGGGAGCCCCGTAGACAGTTGCACAGGGCTCCCTGCACCCCTGGGAGGCTGCAGGAGGCTCTGGTAAGTGCACCCAAGCCCCTGGAGCCCCTTGAGCGGCACGATCCTGGGGATCACACCGTTGCCTTCCCCCTGCCCCTGCAAGGACTTAGAGCAGTTTTCAAACTCCTGGAGAGTTTGAAAACCACTGCCATACAGGTTTATTCCCACCCTTCGATATACCCAGTCTGGTGTTGCTGCAACCAAACCTGATGCTGGTGCAATGGAATAGAATGTTCCATTACACCATGCTAGTGTTGCTGCAAACATGCTCTGTGCAGCTCAGAAAACTCAGGTGAATGCTTGTGCACTCTCTCTCTCTCTCTCTCTCTCTCTCTAGGACCTCTATTTGCCTCTCAGACTTGCTCTAAGGGCAAGTTTGTGACCGGATTTTCTGTATACATTTGTGTATAAGTTGACCCAAGTTTTTAGGATCAATTTTAAGACCTAAATTTCTCAACTTAAACACAAGAATATACGGTAAACAGTGGGATCCCTCAAGGATGTACATTGAGACCAAAACAATGCATAAATGATTTGCAGTTGGGGTAAGCAGTGAGATAACTTAGTTTAGAAATAACTTCCAGAGGGGTAGTTGTGCAACAGCAAACATAACAAAGGTTCTTGTGGTACAGTCATAAATTAGGGGCCCAATTCGAACCAGTGCTTGTCAGCTCACCACTGGTGCACACTGTTGCAAACCTGGGCCCTAGCAACAGTGGAGCACTGGCACTCCACCAGAGCTCTGCCACTCAGTGGGTGGGCAGCGGAGAAGTGGGGGGGCATGGGGGGAGGTGGGGAGGAGACATTCTGGGGTGGGGGAGGGCAAGAAGAGGGCAGGGAGGAGGTGTGCTGGAGAAGGGAGGGGGCGGGAGGGAGGCAGAACCATTGGAGCTTAGCTCCACTGGATCCTGAAGCTCTGTGTTGGGCTGTCCATCTGACACAGAGGCTCTGAATTCTATGCTGACCATCTGGTCACTGTAGAATTGAGCAGCCCCATTGCGGGGCTACTCGCTTTACCCAGGGGAAGGGGATGAAAGTTCTCTTCTCCCAAGGAGGTGGTGGAGGCTGCTTGGGGCATGCTGGATGCAGCGGCAGCCATTTTCAGCACTGCTACAGCCCCATGCGCCAGCAGCTCAGAACTGGGCTGTAGCACATTTATTTCCACCTAAGCCTTTGTGGTCTACAGTCCATCACATAAGGATAACACCAAATTATTTGGGACAGATTAAAAAAAACCCAGGCAGACAGTTAAGATCTCCAAAAGTAATTTTACACACTGGGTGAATGAACAACAAAATTGGCTCCACTGCCAGGGGCAATTCAGAACTTGATGTAGTTTTCTCTCATGGGAGTAATCCTTAGGACCCTGTGAGCTTCACTAATGGCTAGAGGTCTTTGTTTCTGGTGAGTAAGGTAGGTTTATGGTCAAAGTCTTACTGAACACAATGGGCTTACTTCTAAGTAAAGTAAATAACACTTTTCAAACACCTCTATTAATGGTCCAGTGAGTCTCACAATCAGGCAGTAAGAAATACTGAATTAGATGAAAGATATTCTGCTGGCATCTTATGCTGAGAGTGGAAACACCAGATTATTCAACACCAGTTAAAGGAATGATGTAGCAGACTCTGAGCAGAGAGACATACTGGCAATTTTTTCTTCACTTTTGCCTGTCTTTGACAATGTTTTTTAAACTCCGAACACAAGGCAACAAGTGGCCTTTAAAAATTCCTTCTGATGACTTCTCAAATTTGTAACTCAGTCCAAAGTGAATCTGCTGGTGAAGGGTTTTCAAGTAGCAATTAAATAAATGTTGCAGAGAAGCCTTGTCATTATATAAACAACTCTAAACTGCACAGTAGCACTGCCAGTTGGCAGTGTTTGCAGGGGAACAGGAACATGAAGTTTTATTGTGAATCTCTTGCAAGCTCAGCTGAAGAAAGCATCACCAGGCACCTTAATTTCTGCCTGGCCCACAGGTGTACACATTTGTCCCTGCTGCATATATGCAACATTGGGCAGAAATGGCTTAAATTGACTCCTGGATGACAGGTTGGTCAGTCCTGCTTTCCATGAATTCCTTTCATTTAAAACTGAACGGGAGAGGGCAGCACTATTGAGATCTGTGTATGGTCAAGCTAGACATTCAGGCTGCAACCCTAACCACACTTTCCTGAGAGTAAGGCCCATTGAACATAATAGGACTTATTTCTGAGTAGCCCTGGTTAGGATTGTGCCATCATGCAAATACATTCTCAAGAGCTTCTCAAACTCAAACTCTCAAACTCTCTGGGAGTTTGAAACCTGCAGTAAGTGTTTGCGGGGGGGAGGGGGAGAGAGGCAGCAGGGGCAGGGGGTAGGCAGTGGTTTTTGGTGCAAAAAAGTTGGTAACAATCCTCTTGAGCAGCGGTATTCAAACTGGGGTGTCGCGATGCCCCAGCCTGTGGGTCCTGGCCTCTGCCCCCTTAAGGGGCGGGGGCAGCCTGGAGACAGGGGGAAGGCAGGGCTGCAGGGGCTTGGGTGCACTTTCCCAAGCCTCCTGCTGCCTCCCGCCCCCACAAAGACTTACTGCGGGTTTCAAACTCCCGGAATCACCCCACACTCCCTTTCCCTGACCTGGGGAGCCCTGCAGGCACTTGCGCAGGGCTCCCCGCACACAGACGGCTGCTGCAGGGACTGGAGGGTGCACCCCAGTCCCTGCAGCCCCATCAGAAGGGAAAGCGGAGCGATCGTACTCCGCTTCCAGTTTTGTGGAGCGGGACGTGATTACTCCGCTTTCACTTTTCCTGACCTGGGGAGTCCTGCCAAAGGTTGCGCAGGGCTCCCCGCACTCCCGGGAGGCTGCAGGAGCCTTGGGCAAGTGCACCCAAGCCCCTGCAGTGTCCCTGCCTTCCTCCTAGCTGCCCCCGCCCCTTAAGGGGGCAGAGGCCAGGACCCACAGGCTGGGGCGTCGCGACACCCCAGTTTGAATACCACTGCTCAAGAGGATTGTTACCAGCGTTTTTGAACCAAAAACCACTGTGTCGTAGCCTGAATCCTAACTGGCAAGCCTCAGGAAATTGATATACAGGTATTAAAATGTTTGTGTTCTAAATGGGATCACCCATAACATCATTATTGTTTGAAAATTACAGCACATACCAGAACACTCTCAGAAAGAAAGCACTTGAAGGCCTCCAACCTCTCCAATGGCAATCCCCCAGCATCACAGCATAATTATTATTGTTACATGTTCACACCCAACACACAGGGCTGAAACTAGGAAAATTAACTCCATGGTGACCCAACTAAAAATTAATTTAAGTAGTGGAAGTGCTTGGTACTGACAATGTACCAAATTCTTTTAATGAAATGTCGTTGAGAAAACTGCTTTAAAAAAATATTAGGAACTTCTTACAGAAGACTTTTTGGACTGGCAACTCCTATGAATGCTACATATTTTAATCCAGTCTGAATAACCCTATTGTAAATCTCTGATCTTTAGGTATTTCTAATACAGGTTAGATCTATTAGTGAAATTTAAGGGGAGGTGGCCAGGGTGTAAATCTCAGTGGTGGACCACTTTGGTTGCATGCACCAAACCTGGGGAACAGGTTGAGGATTGATCTCAGCTTGAAATTATGTACTGCTATTGCACACAGGCAGCAATGGGCTAAATGGAGTATTAATCTGGCTGATGACCTAATCCTATGACAGGAATATGGCAGTGGATCTCGCGAACTCTTAATTTGTTGCAACAGCACAAAGCCACACTGCCATTGCATGTGATAGAGCTGCTGGCAGAAATGGCCAGCAGCTCTGTGCACATGCCTGATTTACCCAGATGCTCTGCCAGACCAGGTAAGGTACCAGAGGGGGCACCTTTGTAGGTGGCTCAGGTTGGGGAGCAGGGAGGACACAAAAAGGGGAGTGGGCTGGAAGGGGTGAATCTCAGCAGCAAAGGTGCACACTGGATGCTGTCAAGTAAATTTATAACCTGCCCTGCCCCCTTCTTCTCCTTGGAACTATGCCAGCAAAATAGCTGGCAGGGGCCCAAGGAGACCCATAGGCGATGAGGCATTCTACCGGGAGGTAAGTAAAAAAGATTTTTTACTTGATCACGGAGCTGCGAGGACTCAGGGACATCCCCACGTATCTGTGGAGCTGCAATGAACTCCAATCTGCTATTGAAGCTCACTTCAAACAAACTGGAAGAGAGCTCCAATAGCAGATTTTAGCTCACTGCAACTTCATGGAGAGCCATGGAGGTGGTTGCAAGCTTCCAGGACCCCCTGGGAGGCTGCAAGACACCCCCAGGTACGTGGGGATGTCCCTGGGTCCCCACAGAGCTGTGATTGCTGCAGCGCTGCTGGGGCAACCTCCCTCATCCTGCCCTGCCCCCTCAACAACTTAGAATGGTCCCAACATTTGAGTAGGACTCTGGGTACCGATGCTGTAGATATTTGAGTATAAGCTGATCTCACAATAAGTCAAGGGCAGGTTTTGAGCCAAAACTCATGGAATTTTCTGTGACTTTGAATAAGTTGGGGGGGGGGAGTTAAATAAATTGGGAGTGTCTGACTATAATTTTGTCTGAGTTTCATGAGGCAAGATCCTGAAGAATAACCTACCAGTAATTGTTTCCTAAGAATGCTACAGTCTCTAATTTATTAAAAATTTAGTAAAAGATCATAAGATACATTTTTATCCATTAACTTTTTAAATTCTGTTCTTCACAACCTTTTTGTAAACATTATCAGAGTAAGTGCACTGTAAACAACATCCCAGCAGAACTATTAATCAAATCCTTCTTTAAAATGCCTGGTATGTTAATCCAGAGGCTCTACATATAACATATAACTGGGAGTATGTAGTTCAATTCACAGCAGAGAGACAAGCAACAAGGACTGAGTGTTAGCAAGTTCAGCTACATATAGTTTCAACCTGATTTCCTCAGAAGTAAATCCATTGCTTTCCATGGGCGGTATTCTTAAGAAAAGGTGCACTGAATTGTATCCTCGGACTTTGTTTCAGATGGAAATGAAGATGGAAGGATGGTGCAGAAGGGTCAGGCTTGAGGATAAGATTTGCTTGATTTAAATGGAAGCATTGAGCCCTGGCTTACTTTTTCGCAGGAGGAATGAAAATATTAATTTTGACTGCAGCTTGCCCTGGAGCCTGGTTGCCCTGTAGCCTGACTGAAAAGGGAGAAAGAATCTGAGCATCACCACATTTTTTGAAGATGTTAACAAGGTGCTTATGCAGTACTGTGCGCCATTCCCCCCTTCTGTGTAATGGAATGGCCTGGAACAGCTTTTGGCACCCGAACTCACTTTTTAGAATGAGAAACTGTTGGGACCCACTGGAAGTGATGTCATGACTGTAAGTGACATCATCAAGCAGGAAAATATTGAACAATTCTAGGGTTCAATCCTACCTACACCCAGTGGCATAGCTAAGGAGGAGCAGGGGGTAGCAGTTGCACCGGGCATCATTTAGGGGGGCAACAGCTGAGCTTGACACTAGTGACCAAAATTGTGAAAAACTTGGTATGTATGAATAACACCATCATGTTAGATATCACTGGAAAGGTAATTTAATGCAGAATGCAATGAAATAAACTGCATTGGAATATCTTTATTCTATCAAATGTTATGGCCGATTAACCAGAAAATGAAAACACAACTGACCTGTGGAACAAAAAGTGGATTTGCTTAACTCCAAACTGACCTATGAGACTGATTGTTCTGAGTGCCAGTGAGATGTTATTATGATACAGCATGGAATTAATAACTTTTTATTTATTTATTTATTTAAATTTGATTTTTATCATGCAGGGGCTCTACAAAATGTTCTTTGACCCCGGGTAACAGATAGATGCCTTAGCTATGCCACTGACTGGGGGGAGGAAGCAGAGCAAGTGAATGGTGAACTGCTGGGGGGGGGCGGAGGTAGCTTCCTCCCAATTTTCACATTTTAAAAAACCCGGGCATGATGTCACTTCCGGTTGTGACATCACTTCTGGGGCAACATTCTGAGCTTGGTACACGATCATTAGCTATGCCACTGCCTACACCCAGGAGTAAGTTCCATTTACTATCATTGTTAAAAGCATAGACATAGTAGTCTGTTAAAAGTACAGATCTGTAACATTTCCCCTAATGCAGTCACATACCATTGCACCATCAAGTCTAATATATTAAAAATAAAATATTGAAATAAATGGGGACCCACCTGAAATTGGCTCACAGCCACCTAGTGGGTCCCAACTCACAGTTTGAGAAACACTGGCCTAGAGGGCAGGAAGAGAGAACTTAGCACTGAAGCTCTGCATTCTCCTCCTCTGTGTCCTCTTGCTCTCCTCTGGGCTTCTCCTAGCTGCTATGACATGTCTGAATAGCCCTGACTCCTGAAGGACCTGCAGATAAGGCAAGGAGACAATCTAAGGTTGATTTATTGGCAAACATTTCTCACCTTATAGGTGAGTTTCTATGATGCATGCTCAATTTAGTGCATACATGCAGGTGCGCGCGCGCGCGCACACACACACTTCTCCTCAAACCTGTTGCTTGGCTGAGATTTTGATATTCCACCAGGCATTGCTTCAGTGTTTGTCAGGCAATCCTGCAAAGAGATATGATTACAATGAGCCATGAATTACAATCTTGCAATTCTAGCCATGAGGGATAGAAACTTATATTTTGAAAGTCACATTCCTCAGATTGCTACATTCTGCTCCCATGAATATTAGATCCATTTCTGTACCCAGAGCCCTGTGTATAATGTGCATTTTTTAAATTCTGTTCATTCTCAGCGGATTTCAGACAGCAGGGTGTTGGCAAACCTAATGAGACTCAGGACTGCACAGAAGTTACAATGAACACTTTAGAGGGAGGGGGAATTCACCTGCTGTCCCAGTTCCCAACCTTTCTGCATTCAGCTGAATGTCTGCATAGTCTATGCGCATACACAACCATGCAAGCAGTGTTCTTGAAAGTGCAATGCCTATATTCAGCCAAAGGCACTGTGATCAGAAACACATACAGATTATCCTGCCCACCCCACTCATTGTAATACCTGTACAACATGTCATGATATCCTGGAGAGGGGCTGCCAGTCAGAGACCAGGATGAATCAGTGGCCAGACTCAGTTGATGACAGTTCCAAATACGTAACTACAGCTCCTAGCAACTACAGGTAGTAAGATCCACAGCATTTAAGATGGGCAATATGAGTGCGCAGGCATTCTATGTACACTTATGTGGAAGTAAACCTCACTGAACACAGCAGGAATTGCACTTGTTTGAGTAAATGTTCTCAGTGTGGCCAGCTGGGTTCATTTTAGGACTATGCTAGAATGATTGCATGCGAGATTATTTTTGAAGGTTGCAATCCAGTCCTCACTTACCTGGAAGTAAGTCCCATTAATTATAATGGCACTTACTTCTGAGCAGACATGCATAGGATTGGGCTTTCAGAACCTAAGCCTGTGTCTGTCTATTCAGAAGTAAATCCCATTATAGTCAGTAGGGCTTACTCCCAGGTCAGTGTGGTCAGGATTTCAGCCTGTCAGCCTATCCACACTTACCTGGGCATAAGCACCATTGACCATAATGGGACTTACTTCCAAGTAGACATTCATAGGATTGTTCTCTCTGAGCCCAAGTCTGTGCCTGTCTACTCAGAAGTAATTGCAGTTATAGTTAATGGAGCTTACTCCCAGGTCAGTGTGGTCAGAATTGCAGCCTAAGGCTGCCAGCCTGTCCACACTGACCTGGGAGTATAGCCATTGACTATAATGGAACTTACTTCCGAGTAGACACACATAGGATTGTTCTCTCAGAACTCAAGCCTGTGCCTGTCTACTCAGAAGTAAGTCCCATTATAGTCAATGGCTTACTCCCAGGAAAATGCGGACTGAACTGCAGCCTCTGCCAGCCTATCCACACTGACCTGGGAGTAAGCGCCATAGACTATAATGGGACTTACTTCCGAGTAGACACGCCCAGGCTTGGCTGTAAGCCGCCTTAACCGAGGCGTACGGGCAGCAGAGCTCGCCCGAGACGTTCTCCAGCGGCCCCGCGCAAACCAGAGGCTGGCTAGCAGGCCGGCCTGGCCTCGCCTCGCCTCCGCAGGTGCTGGAGCGGAGCGGAGGCAGAGCTGGCCCAGACCGCGTCCCGGCCGCATTGGGATGCAAATGAGGGCGAGCGCGTGCTCCTCGCAAGGAGGAGGGACTGTTTATGGAACCTCCGCCGGGAGCCACGCGCCGGGCGCACGAAGTTGCCAGGCGAGCTTCCCATTGGGTGGGAGGCGACTCGGGAGCCAGGCGGGTGGCAGGACGGGGAGGCGAGTGTGTGTGTGTGTGGCGCGCGGCCCGTCGCGTGCTGCTGCCGGGGGCTCGCGAGCAGCAGCAGCAGCGCGTGTTGATAAGGGGCAGAGCCCAGAGGAGCGCGCTGCAGAGGCGCCTTGACAGCGCGCGCGGGAGGAGCGGGGTGCTGGCTTGCGAGAAGGGAGCGGGGGGGCTGCTGCTGCTCCCCACGTTTGCGCCCGACGGAAGCTGCCCTCCAGCCGCCGTTGTCCGGCTGCCGCCCCTCGCGAGCCTTGGCATCTTCCTCGCAGGCTGAGCGCGCCCCGACGGCTGGGTCGATGCGCCAGGATGAACGGCGGGGCAGTGGCGACGGCGATGCAACAGGCGGCGTGCAAAAGCTTCCCCTTGCACGGCTGCGGCGGAGGCTCCCTGGGGATGAAGCTGCAGGCCGCCGCCTCCTGCCCGACGGGGCCCCCGCAGTGGGCCGCCCCCGCTAAGGGCTGCCCGGGCCCCGCGCAGCAGCCGCCCCCCGCCAGGGCTGCGGGCTGCAAGGGCTCCAAGCGGCGCTCGAGCTCTCCGGAGCTGCTGCGCTGCAAGAGGCGCCTGGCGTTCCCGGGCCTGGCCGGGGGCGGCGCCGGGGGGGCGGCGGCGGTGGCGCGGCGCAACGAGCGGGAGCGGAACCGCGTGAAGCTGGTGAACCTGGGCTTCCAGACGCTGCGCCAGCACGTGCCCAACGGCGCCGCCGCCAAGAAGATGAGCAAGGTGGAGACGCTGCGCTCGGCCGTGGAGTACATCCGAGCCCTGCAGCAGCTGCTCGACGAGCACGACGCCGTCAGCGCCGCCTTCCAGGAGGGCCTCCTGCCGCCCGCGCGCGTCCCCGGCGCCGCCTGCGCCGGCTCCTCGTACTCCTCCGCCTCGCCCTCCTTCGACGGCCGCGAGGGCAGCTCCGTGCCCGGCTCGCCGCACTCCGCCTACTCCTCCGACGAGAGCGGCTACGAGGGCGCGCTCAGCCCCGAGGAGCAGGAGCTGCTCGACTTCACCAGCTGGTTCGGGAACTACTGACAGCCCCGGAGCAGGTAGGGGGCTCGTGGGAACAGCGCGGACCTGGCTGGGAGGCAGAGGATGGGGCAGCGCCCCAGGCTGCTTTGAATGCCTTGGAGGCTGCAATCCTAGCCACGCTTCTCTGGCAGTAAGCCCCATTGACTGCAATCGGGCTTACTTCTGAGTAGACACGCAGAGGATTGGGCTGTCCGTACACCTTGCAAGACCCCAGGCTGCTTTCACCATCTTTTGAATGCTTTTTGAGACTTACTTCTGAGTAAATAAGCAAAGGGTTAGGCTGTCTATATGCTTTGCAGGACCCCAGGCCACTTTCTTTTGAATGTTTTTTGAGGCTGCAATCCTAGCCACACTTCTTTGGGAGTAAGCCCCATTGACTACAATGGGACTTACTTCTGAGTAGGCATGCATAGGATTGGACTGTCTATTGATCCACAGCACTTAAGAGAGCCCAAGCCTACGCGTGATTACTCAGAAGTAAATCCCATTATAATCAACGGGGCTTACTCCCAGGTAAGTATGGATAGGATTGCAGCCTAACGGCCAACTACTATCCAATTTTCCAGCGCTAGTGCAGCCATGCCAACAGGGCATGCGCTGCATCCTACAGTAGAGGACCTGTCACAGAGGCCTCCTCCAAGTAAGGGAATGTTTGCTCCCTTGCCTCAGGACTGCATTGCAGCTGCACTGGCATTGGAAAGTTGGATAGGATTGGGCCCTAAGTTGAGCTGCAAGCTCATGGAACAATATGCATGGCCCATTGAGTTTTGCATGATGCATACTGTGTACCCTTACATGAGAGTAAACCCTATTTAACATAGCAGGACTTGTGATTGAGTAAATATGCATAGCATTGAACTGTTGGCTGGTCAGCAAAACGGTTCTCCAGAATCTTCTGATGTTTTTGGTGTAACAAGCTGGGCCTGTTTTAGGACTATGCTAGAATCGAATCCACACAATGCTCTCAACTCTTGGGAGCAGCTGTGGTTTTCAACCAGCCCATGCTGATTGCCATGCCAGTGATCTTAGCCTTGCCATCATGGTCTAATCACTGCTCTTAGCTTAGATTTGGGTTTGGGCCTGTTAGCACAGAAGTGATTAAAAGCTGATCTTGGTGGAGTTCATGGTAGTGGCATTCTGCACCAGCCTGGCTAGCTTGATGCGCTGACTGATTGAAAACCACTCTTGCTGCAGGCTGATACAGGTGTGTGAATCAGCTTTGAGATGGTTGAGGATTGTATTCTGCAAAGTTGCCAACAGTATCATGCAAAGTTACCTTACTCTAGGCTCAAGTCAGTGGACTGTGACTTGCATTGTGGAATCCTCCTAACTACGCAGTTTTGAAGTTCCAAGGAATGGAACTGGAAATGAGTAAGGGCCCAATCCTATCCAATTTTCCAGCACTGGCGCAGCCCTGAGGAAAGGGAACAAATGTTCCCATACCTCAAGGCGGCATCTGTGACTGCTGCCCCAACCACAAGATGCAGTGCATGCCCCATCGGCACAGTTGCACAGTTAGAAAATTGGATAGGATTGGGCCCTAAGACTGCCACAGAAACGTGCTTGGAGTGGATTCATCACTGACCTTGGTGTTCAGTTGAATAGACTTCTGTTCAAGAAGCTGGGGGTGGGGGGAATGCCCAAACTGATAGCTCTTCTAAGGTGTGTACCAGTTTGTTGCATAACTTTTCAACATTCTGATCTGAGGTTGGATACTGTTTGCAGTTTCATCATTTCTCATTCTTTTGTTTGAGCAGGAAAGAGCTTTGTGTCTGTGACTCACTTGTGATTTATTATTTAGAAAGAACAGAAATCAAGGTGAAAATTAATGCTTGCAGGTATATTTGTCCTGCAAGTTAACTAACAAATATTCATCCTAAATCTGTTCACTCAGGAGTAAGGCCTATGGATTTCACTTCAGGGTAATTTAGGATTGTTGCTTATGCGCAAGAAACTTTTCATCAGAATGCTATAATGGTTTTCCTTCCCCATCATAAATCCAGTCATATCTTCCTGAGGAAAACAGGAAGACCCTAGATTTGTATAGGAGACCACCTTTCCCTTCTGAAACAGGGTAGGCGTTTTGAAACACCATGAGGGCCAAAATCTGCTTGCATTTTGTAGACTTTTAAAGACAATCAATCACTTGAACAGAAGTGTGAGTGAGTGAGTGAGTGAGTTACAATGCTCTGATTTGTCTAGGAACATGAACCCCTGGATATCTCCCTTGAACTCTATTGGATGTGTCAGTGACATGCTCCTAATGGCCTCTCTGTTTTTCTTTGCAGCAACACTGAAAGCAGCAGTGCTGTTTAGGACCTCAGTACCTCATTGTCCCAGGTGCCTGTTAAGATGAAGAAGAGGAGCAACAAGGAAATTTAACATGCTTCCTACTTTCCTCAAGCCTCATCCTAAAGGATTTTTAATGGTCAGATGTCTCTGACATAACTGTTTCAACGTTCTTTCAAAGAACAAAAGCCTGGTAGTTTGTGATCATTCTCTCTCTCTCTCTTTTTTTTTTTTAAAAAGTGCAATTATGTAAATAGATAATAGGGACCAATGTTTTTACCTGCTGTTGTACAGTAGTTTATGGTGCCCTCTGACTCCTGATTTACCAATGAAAAGGCTTATTTCTGATTCCAGTGACAGGTGGAGATCGCCTGAGCTTCCAGTCTTTTAATGTGCGTACTTTTTATAAGGAATGGGGTGAAACAATTAAAACTTGATGCTTCCTTTTTCTGACTGGGGAGGGGATTTTTGTAATGTCGAAAAACAGACTTTATATGTATAACTTGAATGGCCTAAGGGAACACTATTAATATGAAGACTTATTTTTATACAAAAATCTTTAGACATTGCAAAAGGAGAGGAAAAATTTGTAGGTTCATTCAGCCCTTGGCTTTTTAACACTGCCAGCTAGGATGTTTTGAGAACTTGTGCAACGTAGATAAGTTTCCTAACATTTTCTACTAAAGGAGTGTAAAGCTGTTTGTCTGAAAATATCCAAACCTTTTGTTTGTTCTTTGGGTATGGTGTGAAGGTTCATTTATTTGGGAAAAAACCCTGAAGTTTTATTTTTAATGTATTGAAGGTATTTTTATATGCACTTGCTAGATCTTGTCAAGTTGTATATATGCAGTTTTTAAAGAGTATCCTATTTTATGTAAATTGACTTTATAAATAAAATCTATTTATAAATAACTTTTGTTGTTAGAAACTGTGCACTTCTGTTGTCCTGGGTGTTGGAATGGGGATGTCAGAGAGACAGAAGTAGGAATAATAATAATAATAATAATAATAATTAATATATTTTACTACTGCTTAGATTGCTATTCATAGACTAGTACTGTGGATAGCATTATCTTTGAGTTTGTTTATCACATACACATTTAGCGCTGGAGAGGATTTTCTGGGCTGTAATGGTCCCTGCTCTTCCTTTACAGATGCTAACCTTAGCCATCCATGGCAAATGGGGTGGGGGATATCTCAAGGAGTAGGCTAAATTTTCCCCTTGTGTGGTAGTGAAACAGTGGGAGCCTCTTTCTGTTTGCACAGCGGATGGAAGTGGAATACAGCAGCTGCATGCTGACAATGAATGGCAACATGTTGGCTAAACATGTTCACAGTTTGGTGTACTCATGTGTTGATAGCATGTGTTGATTTCTCATGTGTTGATTTCTGATAGCAACTCATGTGTTGCTATCAGAAATAAAAATCCAAATGCACATGGCAGTTCTCTGTTCACTCAGGTCATGGTGTTGTCATGGCAAATCACAGTAGATGCTGAACTACTTAGGTGACAATCTTGGTGAGTGAGTTAGTATTTATTTTTACACAAACACACAGATCCCCATATTGGTGAGAATGTTACCAATACAGCTAATTCTAGGTGATAGTCCACTTTTGCTATTATTGTAACATGACTGTTTTATTGTCATCAGGGGAAGGGGTAACCCTGCTCCTGTAACCTTTATTCACAAGTTTATAAAATATCTTAATTGCAAATCATAATATTGAACTATTAATGGAAAATCTGAAAATAAAGCAACCAAAACTATGACTTTTGGCCATGAGAGTGGCTTAGGGTATATTTCTGTGTTAAACTTTCGGCTTTCCAAATGTAGATTGTGATCGAATGGGCTCACTTCACTGGACTGGGTTAAAAGGTAGAGAAGTCCTACATTATTGAGGGGATGTTTGGTGATTAGAGGCTGGCATGAAGTCTTAATTGTGGTATCTCTTCTATTGCTGTGTTGCATTTCATTCCTGTTCCATAGTTGTACAGAGTTGACAAAGATGTCAGAATCTGCCTGGTCCATTGTTAACTGGTTGATGAGTAGACAATTTCCTTTATACCCAGAGGTAATAAGGAGATACCTTTACTTAGTAAGGCAAATGAATAAGGATCAGAGGTTTGTCAAGATATCCTTGCATAAGAATTGCCTTACCTCTAACTTTATTCTGAGGGGAGCAAGTGGAAGGTTGCCATGACCAAAATAATCCTGAGAGAAAAGGGGAGAAAGGCCAATGACTTTTCCCAGGCAATTTTATTCTTAAAATATTCTTGTTTATTTGTTCTACAGAAATCCCAGAATCACAAGTCAACACCAACTCAGACATTTTTCAATTTGAAATGATTACACAGGCCAACACACATTTTGCTTCCTTAAACGTTACACCAATTCCTGGGTATATTTGGGGTGCAGATTCTAAAAATGACATCTGTTTTGCCCTATCACGTCTAGTTTTGGAGACACGGCATAGCCTCTTTAGTGAATGGTTCAAGCAGCTTCCTCATGAGGAAGCCTACACCATGGCTTCCTCATGAGGAAGCTGCTTGAACCATTCACTAAAGAGGCTATGCCGTGTCTCCAAAACTAGACGTTACAGGGCAAAACGGGTGCTATTTTTGGAATTGGCATCCCAAATTCATATCAAACCACCATAAAGTTTGGAAAACTTTTCTGACCCTCAGTTTTGTAGGCCTGTACAGCCAAGATAATATTCTTATCTTGGCTGTAAAAATTCTGCCATTTTTACTTTAGTAAACAGTTCTTGTTTGGACAGACTTCAGGTCTTCATTGAACTTGGCAGGCTGGAGCTTGCTAATTAGAAGTCCTTGCTAATTTGAACTCAGCAGCTCTTAGCACAGGGTGGCAAATAGTCACAGTGCCCACAAGCAGTGCTTTTGAAAAAGGGACAATATGTGCTCAGTAAGTTTGAAAATGCCTATTAGTGTAGCAAGAGAATCCCTGACACAGTGTCAGGCTATTAATGTCAACAGCAGCTGTAACTGGAGACATTTTCTGAATTGTCCCCAAATCATTGAAAGGTGAATTTGAAGTGCAGACTCTTGTGCAAAACGTCCTTTTTTGCTAATCTCAGCTTTCATTTTAAAAAGGAGACATTTCTAGCCCTGCTTTTCTAGGACTGCAGAGCAAACATTGTTGAAGCCCCATTGCTAAGTTTGCAGTGTTCAGGCCTTGGGTTTCTGTGTCTTGCAGAGGCCATCTCCCTCCCTTTCCTTCTCCATGTCCCCCTTCTTTTTTTTATTACCTTCCAATTGTGTTCCCAAATATTCTGAATTCTGCAAAAATCCAAACTTCAGTATCAGAATGGAGTTTGCAAGTTAAAATACATTAATTGAAATGCATATAATTTCTCCCAATATTAGTGGGGGTTTTTTGTGCATACTATACTATCTCAAAAGTAAGCATCTGCTTAGACAAAGATAAGTGGGATTACCAGATCCTGGCCTGGATGGAGTTTGCAGATAATTTCAACAGCAATAAAACCCATCTGCCTGCCTTTAAGCCAGGACTGGCCTTTGGAGCTGCAGTGTCCAATGCGAAACGTTTTTGCCGGGCCCCTACTCACCAGAACAAGCAGCAGTGGTGAGTCCAGGGCCGATGGCACCCTGTGCAAAGTCCAGCACCCAGAAGTAGCTGGCAGTGATCTGATAACATCATCACCAACTGCTGGGGGGGGGGGGCGGCAATTTCAAGCCAACCAAATGCAGGAGTGAGCAGGAGGGCCATCCAGCAGTAAAGCTCCTCTTGCTGCACTCTCATGACACCTTGGCATGAAGGATTCCATGCCAGAGTGTCAACTCCAGAGGTGCTGATTGTGGCTGCGACCACTCCACTCGCTGGCCGAGCAAGGGTCCCCTCCAGGTGCAAGGTTTGATTTGGTCTAATTGGTTGAATTGCTCTAAGGCAGGGGTACCCAAACCCCGGCCTGGGAGCCATTTGCAGCCCTCGGGAACCCCTAATCTGGTCCGCTGGGAGTCCCCAGTCTCCAATGACCCTCTAGCCCTCCAGAGACTTGCTGGAGCTCACACTGGCACGACATGACTTCTCTCAGCATGAGAGCCGACTGTTTGACTCTTGCATGAGCTGTGGGATGAGGGCTCCTTCCAGAGCTTGCTGTTTCATGTCTGTGGAGCAGCAGTGGCAGCAAAGGAAAGGCCGGCCTGCTTTGTGCAAGGTCTTTTATAGGCCTTGAGCTACCACAAAACCTTCATTCATTCACAAAAGTTGCATTTCTAATGTATTCATTTATGTAAATTTATTCAAATTTTAAATGTAAATTCTTTTTTTTTCCAGGCCCCCAACACAGTGTCAGAGAGATGACGTGGCCCTCCTGCCAAAAAATTTGGACACCCCTTTTCTAAGTTCATCCCTGGCTCTGGTATTGGGCCAGATGTGTGCTTTGCAAGTGCTCACTTGGTCCAGGTAGCCTCTCTTCCTCTGGTTTGGTGTGGTGCTGCCTGGAAGTGATGTTTAAGACTCAGGCAAGTGCCACAATCCACTAGCCTAGCATGGGACCCCCTTAAGAGTGGACCCCAATTGGTCAAATTGGTCTAAAGCCAGCTGTGCTTTGAGGACTGGGTTCCCTTTCCACCAGCAGTTTGCTAACCCCTCCTTTTTTTTTTGCTGCTAGCAGTCTTGCTCCAGCTTTGCACTGCAGCCCAAGGAAGGGAAGGAGCAATAGTCAGAAGTAGAAGCATGGGAGGCAGGAACATTTGAGTGGTGACATTAAAATTGCAAATGCCCTCTCCAGGAAGTTGTCTTACAACCACAGCCTTAGCTGAGAGCAAACAGCAACAACTCATAAACATGGTGGTTACTTTTATTAGCTTCATTATAACAGACAAGAAAAGTATCTACCTTTTTGTTTATGTTTATGTTGCCTCCTTTATGCCTTCAGCCAACAGAAAGGGGATTATAGGCTGGGCAATGTTTCATATATCACCATTTTTCTTGAGCCACCCCATCCTTCAAGGAAAAGGTTGAAGCATCATTAAGAATAAAGCAACTTCATAAACTCTGTGATGAAGATCCCTTCACATTACATTAAAAGAATAAGGGCTTTTTTCTTCCTGTACTGTTAGAGATCAAGCTGTCTCCCGGTTGACATGAAGCCTTCAAGTGCTAAGAATATTATGCTCAATTTAGCAGAGCTGCTCCATTCGTGCAGTGAAATTCATGCAGTTGTCTGTGATGGGAAAGAACTAGCATGCTTGAATGTTGTTCCCTTCCATGTGAAACCTTCTCAATGGGGTAACTTGGATCTGTATCAGCTAAATAGCTGGTGCAAGTCCGACTTGCCTCACATTGGGTTTTCCGGCCCAGGAAGGGGGATAGAATTCTGCATCCACCATTATCACCAATCCCGCCTGCTCTCAGGACACAATCCACTATCAGCCACCCTCTCCCCACCACATGTCTGATTTTTAAAATGGATATTACTGGAGCAACCTTCAAACAGAGACTGTTCAGTTGTAAAGGTTTTGGAACTTGAGAGGTCATTTTGAGTATTTGAAAAGCATCAACTTGGAATTGATGTCATAGAATTAATGTTAAGTTGCAATTTCCTGGTCTGTTGGTTCGGCAAGTATGCTCTAAACTGTGAGTGCAGGAAGCCCTGACGCTTCTTTCATTCATTCTTTCACCAATGGTGTGAATGAGCAAGGAGACCTTCATGGCACAGACATTTGTCACCTTCCATCATCTTGTTGCACAAGATATACAGTAGGCCCTCTGTATCCATGGATTCAGAACCTGTGGATTTCATCACTGGACCCCATTGAAGACTTCCCAGACATGACAGTGGGCCTCGGAAGGGCTCTCGATGTGACTGGAACCTTGTTCTGGTCATGTTTGGAGGGTCCAGGTGGCCCAAATCTGCTGATTCAAACATTCATGGATTTTGGCTTCTGTGGGGATTCCAGGAACAGAACCCCTGTGGATAACAAGGGCTGCACTGTATATCTCATACTCTATTGCAGCTAATTAAGTTATTGTGGGATGAAAAGCCTCTAGGTCAAGTGGTTCACAAACCTTTTGGCACTGAGACCCACTTTTTAAAATGGTACTCTATTGGGACCCACCTAGCTTTAGGAGACTAAAAAGATGTTTTACTTTACCAACTGCTTAAGTCTCAGTTTTTATCCTTTTTACTATGGTGTTGGGGGCTTCTGGAGCACTTGTTGAGCTTATTTGTTGAGCTCCATGTTCATCAGATCGGGAGCATTCTGGTGGCCTTGCCTGACCTTCAATAAGTGCCAAGGCATGTTTGCCTACTTATAAGTACATGTGTTTACTCATGAGTATACATGCTCAGTTTCGCTTTCCATATGGCTCAATACATTTTCCTTGTAAGATTGGAAGGGAGGACTTCCTTCTCACGAGTTTGTTAGGGCCAGCATCCATTGGATCAGGACCATTCTGGTGGCATTGCATTCCCCGCAACCTGCCCTTCAAAATGAACCAAGCATGTTCACCTACTCACAAGTAAGCAAGCACATGCAGCTCCTTTCCATTTCTGTGGGGCTTGGTACATTTTCCTTGTTGGCTATCAGCTTGACAGTTCTGCAGCCCACCAGAAATCAGGCTGCAACCCACTGTTGGTTCTCAACCCACACTTTGGGAACTACTGCTCTAGGTGAATATATAGTAAATACCAAGCTGCAAATGACTTTCGGTGAGGTTTGATGTAACTGGAGACAGATATACAAAAGTTACAAACGTTTCCAATCACATAGGGCACAATCTTATTCAACTTTCCAGCACTGATTCGGCTGTGCCAAAGGGGTATGAACTGCATCTTGCCATGGAGGGGCAGTCACTGAGGCCTACTTAAGGTAAGGGAATGTTTATTCCCTTACCTTGGGAGTGCATGGCAGCTGCATTGATGCTGGAAAGTTGGATAGGATGGGGCCCTAACACATTACAGAAAAAGGTTCTAACCCAGCCTGTTTTCCTATGCACACACACACATGCACGCATGCGCGTAAATAAATGTATACCTGTGAAACAAAACCTCTGTGTAATGGATATTCAAATTTACCACAATGGAAAAGTGAAGTCTTTTGATGGATTGGCACTGGAAAACAAACAGGAAACTGAAAAACAGGCACGCTGGGCAGGGACTGTGTCACACTTATCTGTATCTCAAGTGCTTCACTTTATTTTGAAAGTCCCGCAACAATAGCACCTTGAGTTGGTTCGTGTGCTTTCATTTTATTGGTTCTCTCTTTTTCCTCTGTCATCAGAACTTTCCATCTCTTTTGACCCCCTTAATAAATGTATTCCACATTGTTCTTTCTTTCTTTCTTTCTTTCTTTCTTTCTTTCTTTCTTTCTTTCTTTCTTTCTTTCTTTCTTTCTTTCTTTCTTTCTTTCTTCACAAATCAGGACTGTAGAAAGAAAGAAAATGGGTGCAGAAGTGAAAAGAGTGGGAGGGAGAAGCCCTTTAGGAAAGAAGGGTATGAAAGAGTTCACACCAACTTCTGGAACAATGAAAGTGGGTCAGTGCGCTCATTGTGTCTGGCTCTATCCATCTAAATAAAGGGAAGGTTCTGACTTGTGTCCCAGCTGGGAGAGTTTTTGTTTTGTTTATTTTTGGGCTGTTAGACCCTCCTCCCTGTTTGCTCCTCCCTGCCTCCCCTCTGGTTCTCCTTCTCCACATGGATCAAAGTAGTCCCCTCGCTCTCCCCATCTCTCTTTCAGCCCCCTCATCTCTGGAGCACGGCACAATGCAGCCTTTTGTGGAGGCCTTTGCATTCTCTTCTTTGTGTGCCCCCATTATCCTGTTCCACTCCTTGTAAATAAACTCGATAGTGAAAAGCTGGGAGAATGGCACTGGGTGGGGAGATGTGGGATGGAGGAAGAAGGTGTTGAGATGGGGGGGGAGGTACCTTGCCCCCCCCTCACTTTTCATTTGGTAAATCTGAGCCGCAGTAGAAAGATAGTTGCACAGGGAATAGGATAAAATGACTATGTACAGGAAGACATAATTAGGGAACATAATTTAAAATCATTATTTGAAAACAGACCTTGTGTTGTTGGGTGTCCCTGGCATTCATGGGGCACAAGCAGCCCATGCAGTTTGCATCAAGCCATTATTTGATCTCACAACCAGGAAGAGGAAGAAGATGCAAGCTGCCGGATAATGTGTTTTGTGTCAAGTTCAGCAAAAACCAGACACCACAAACTTTAATTCAAATTTATTTTTGGCCAAATTGCCATTTAGTCTGTAAGTTCTTAAGCAATCTCTGCCCAACGTTGCATATATGCAACAGGGACCAAATGTGTACACCTGCGGGCTGGACAAAAATGGGTTAATGGGCAAGCATTTTTGAGAATTTTAATTAAAAGCATTCTGCTGTTTTGGCACAGGAGGTTTAGAGTCAATTTTTCTTCACCATATGCCAATCAGACGTCACTGGTTTCTCTCATCATTACATATGTTCTGTGGTGATAGTAGGGCAAAGGGATGTCTGTATTACCCACGGACTGAGATTAGCTATGAACCGTATGTGTGACTTTTAGGCAGCCACTATTTTTGGAAACTTGATTCCATACCTTTAAAATGGGTCTAATGATTGCTTATCTAATGATGGGGAGGAGCTGCAGGTCAGTGGCAAAGCAAAAGCACAGAAAGAGTTTTGCCACAGTGCAGGGAGCCAGCATGCCTGTGGAAAGACTGGAGCCTTCTCATATGTGCTGGTGGAGTGACAGAGGCCCAATGGAGCAGGCAAACCATGTGTGGGGGAGGGGCGGAACTGGACAGGGGAGGGCATGGAGGGGGTTGAAGAGACAGGGGAGGGCAGAATGAGGAAGAGACAGGGTATGGTGGCATCAGCAGTGGCAGCACACGTCAAATCCCAGGCCCCTTTCTGGGCCTGATCCATTCGTATGGATCAATGCAGACATGTGCCAGTGATATTAACCTATTGTGGCTACTGGGACTTACCTTGAGGCAAGGGGACAAATGTCTTCTTACTCCAAGGAGATCTCTAGCAGTCTAAAAAATTTTCCCACAGGGTGCAGTGTAGCCCATGCTGCTGCATCAGTGCATGGGATTTAGATTCAGTTGGGCTGTCAATGTATCACAATTTCCTATTTTTGTATAGGGCTCTACTCACTGTTATTGCAATCAAACAAGCATGCTTTTTTGGATGTAGCACAGAACACAACTAAGTGAAAAACTAAAAGGAAGAAGAAAGGAAAGTCTAAGGGTGGAGTCTACCTCCAACCCATACCAGAAGGTTCTAAGGTTTAATTCTTTAAATGTCATGTTATTACACCTATGTTCATATACCTCCCTCACAGCCTTATGAGTATGACTGGAAAGTATGTCAGCTGGAAGAGTTATATAAATGCACAATAATTCTTTACTAAGGGTATATAGGCTGAATCATATTCAGAATTGTTCAAAACCAGGCATGACTCAAGGAACTCAGTATGGCTTTGGTCCTTTCTGAGGTGCCAAAGAGACACAGTAAGAGCCTACACATGAGACGTTTTATATCTATTGAACTTAGACCCACAGAATTCCCTTCCTGCAGTCATTTTTGATTACACAATAACCCTGACTCTTAATCTTAGCTGGCTTTTGAAATTCACTCATTTGCATGTGAATGCTGATGACAATCTTTTCTGTACAGGATAAAAGCAAAAAAATAATAATTAAACATTAGAGTCAAGTCATGCATCTAAAATTGCAAAGATTTCTAAGTTGCACCAACAAGATTCAGGACTGTGCCATTAATCTGTACTGTATGTTGTAACAACAGATGCAGACTTTCCTTAGAGTCCCTAAGTAGAGATCAATATTGCAGATTATTACCATCTGAAAGAACAAAGCCAACAAAGATGAGGGACTCCTCTGCCCCAGAGCAAGCTGACATCCCTGTTCACTATTTCAGAAGTCAGCCAGAAATATGGGAAGCCATTTCCTTCTGAAATCAGAAGGCACCTTGTTGCATAGGTCTTTTGCATGCTGTTGCAATGCAAGAGTGCTGTGGAATGTAGATGAATGCACCCAAGGACTGAATACTCTGAAGTCAAATCCCATGTGTGCGCACCCTCAGTGATGAATCTGGCCCTACCAAGGAAATCTAGGGCATTTCCAAACAAAGCCTGTGTTAAGTATCTGGAAAACAAAATGCAATAGGAGGATCTGCCTGTAAGGTATAGCATATCTTTCATATGTCTGATTTGGCTTATGCAAGATACACCATACATAAAAAAACAAAACAAAAAACAACTCTGTATCTTATTGAGATTATTATATTTAAAATACAATAAAATTATATTCTCTCTCTCTCTCTCTCTCTCTCTCTCTCTCTCTCTCTCTCTCTCTCTTTCTCCCCCCCCCCCCAATGTGTGTGAAAATAAAGATTGGTTCCTAGGGGGCAATTTTCCAGAAAGTATGTCTCTAAAAATTTACTAATTAGGGCAAATGTTCTGGCAATCTCTTCAAAGAGGAGCCAGAGTCTGAACAGGTACAGAGTGTGGTTCAGCTCCTGCTCTTTAATTGATCTCTACAAGCCAACGGAAATTTAAAGCTAATGTGCAATTATTGTACTTGGGGCAAAAATAATGAATTGCACAAACGGATTAAGGGAAAGGAATCTTCTCGCAATGTTACCACTGCAGGATTCCCAAAACTGTAGGTGATTGTGTTGCTCCATCAGAAGAAATATCCACAATCCAGATGCTGATTGCATGCACAGCAATGATTGGTTGTGACATCACAGCCTTGCTTGTCTTCATCCTCAGGGAAGTTTTGCAGTTTTTTTAAAAAAAGGGATTTTCCATTTCATAAATAAACAAACAATGGGATAAATGAATATTGACATGAATGAACATTCATGCTGCTCTTTAAGGTGGATCTTTGCCTGAAGATGGGGAAGAAGAAACAAGACAGACGACTGAAAAGTTCTCAAGTTTCCAATTTAGGAAAGACCCCTGAAAAGCAGTCAGAGTTGACACTAGTGGGCTAGATGGTTGATGGTCTGGCTCAGGCAAAGGCAGTTTCATGCATTCATTTTACATGTTCTTGGCTCTCTCGAACTCTGAATGTGGCAAAATAAGTGTTTTGATGGTGGGTATGTGACACCATGTGGGTATTTTTGGCTGTACTTGTCGTAAGAGGTGACTTAACCACCGCTGGGTAGATGGGAATTGTTAGCTTGGGAAGGCAACTCATCTGAAAGAAGGAAAACTCTGATCCCAAACCTCCACTGCCTTGTGGTTACATAGGCTTCAGGAGTCAACCTTGAGGCAAAATCCGGAGCCGGAGTCCCTGAGGCAGTTCATGGCTGAACACAGTCACGTTCTGGCAACTCCTGTGACGCCGCTGGAACCAACTGTATTGGCCTCTGCCTTTTCATTGGACTATTTCAGTGACATGGAGAGGGGGGATTTGCTGCATGGGTAACAGTCTATCCTCCATATCTACTTTACCCAGGCTTCGCGCACTGGAGAGGACACTCTGTTCCGGAACCACCATTCAGAGCACGATACCAGTCTTCCGAGACTGAAGGATGTCAACAGGAATGTGACATAACATGGTCACCCTAACCTTATGGGACACATAGAGACAAATTGGCCAAGACCGTATGCTTTGGTCCACAATTGACCCATAGTCCATATAAGCAAGTCTCCAGGTTAATCTGATAGTCCCATTTGAATCTGGCTTGGTACTACAAGTAACCAAAATACTTATTGGAGGGTGGTGCAGCTTACCTTAAGGACTGATGCTGTTTTCAGCATTGTGCAAGCACCTTTCAAGTTGCCAGATATTCTAGTTCCAGTTACACCAAATATTAATTTGGGTCAGAAAAGTGGAAAGCCTGTACGTTGAATTGCTTGCCTACCTCACACAGACCCCACTTGGGTGGGCTTTTATGGCTTTGATTGTCTCGAGAAAAATACGGTCCCAAGGGAGTTCAATTCAGTAAAGAGAGTGGCCTAAAGATTGACAAACACAATAAAATAACCAATTCCCAACAAACACTTTTCACTCTCCACAGATTAAGATGAAGGCTCTTTCTTTCACTTGTTAACTGCCTGCTCTTCCTGTAGTAAAGACCCCCATTGCCTAGGCAAGGTCTGTCTCACAAGTTGAAAACCACGGCTCCAATACTATTTTACACGTGCAATTGGACAATTAAATGCATATGTGAGCAGCAAGTTAGCTGGGCAAAATCTCTTTCTTTCTTTGCCTGGCCATGTATATACAATCCATATTGCTGGCACGCTCAGCTCCCCCAGAGGAAGAATGAAGCTTGAAAGTCCCAGCACTTCCAACAGAGAGCAGGTGTGCAGGCCACGTGTCTCGTCATCAGCCACAGTTCACACTCTTCACTGATTGGGTGCTGGCTCGCGTCTGGGCACCCTTGCGCGTCTTTCTTTGCCCTCACCCATGCCCCCCACCCTGGTGCTTCAACATTACCTCTAACCCTGTGGTCAGTGATTAATGGTGACCATCAATCTGCCATTCCTGCAATGAATGCAGCAGGCAGTTTGCGATTAACCTTTAGAAACCCTCCCTCTTTCCCCTTTTAAACCCCATGCTGAGATTATCACATGAAATAAAACAGGACCCATTCAGGGTCTCAGCTGAACAGGTCTCCTGTTCTTTTCATATTGAAATAGAAGGGTATCAAAGACTTCTTTGAAGTGCGCTTCACAGAGCAAAATATATATTCCCCCCCCCCCCCCGATAAAATGGAGAGAGAACCAATAATGCCGTTTGAGTAAGAGGCAATGTTCAGAGAAGAACTTGTTAACTTGTTGAAAGGCCCTCTGCCTGGCATGGGCCGCCTGCTTGCTTTTGAATCTCTGCAGAGGACTATTAAAGGGTTCGGAGTTTTATTTCAATAATTATTATCTGCGTACTAGTGCTGAAAGCCCCAGACAAGATCCTCTTTGTGATATTTAGGTTTGCATGCACTTATTGCATACTCATTTCATCTGGGCCAACGTGGGCTTAATTATATCGACTCATTGCCTTTTCACAGCAGCACAGTCAGTCACACTGCTAATGACGAGTGCAGTTGCACATTGGGTGGGTCGAATGCTCAACGTTCCTCTTATGTATTCCCATTCATGGGTAAAACTGCATAATTCTGTAGTAGTGTGATTGTGCTGTCTTGAATAGACTGAGTCACTATAATTAAACTGAAGTGGCTTCAGAGGAGACTTCTATGAAATATCCACTTGCATTTTAACCAAAGCCATGCCATGCTGTGTATTTTACAGCAGCAGAATGATACCTGCTTTTCTATGGCATGCAGCACAATCCTATCTTGTGCTGTAACAGGCAGGCCAGGAGGCCTGTATCCAGAATTCACTCAGCAGGAGGCAAGAGGAAACTCTTCCCCTTACCCACCACAGTCCCAATGGGTATCCTCAGACCTGCGCCACCTCAGGAGGTGGCACAACTCTGAAGAGAACGGCGTGGCTTTGAGCCGCTCCGCACTGCTTGGGGAACGGGGTTAGGATCTGCCATAACTGCCAGGTCCAGCACTGCCTCCCACTCCCTGCCCACCTCCTGGAATGCCCTTCACCTGCCTTTCCCCCACCCTGGAATGCCTCCCTCCCGCCTCCTCCCTGCTCTCCCCAGACCCCAGCATCAGCCAAGCTCAGCCGATGCAACTTCCTGGCGCAAGCCACCAAGCTGCATTCAGCCTCTGTGCACTGGCATGGCTTGCTCCTAAGGAGGCACAAACCTGCTTTATGGCGTGTTTGCGACCCTCCTAGGCACATTTGCGACTCAAGGTTAGGATTGTGCCCTTTGTCTGCTGCAGAGTTGAAAGGGCCCAGACATGGGTCAAGTCAATTGTGTGTGTCTGTCCTTCCTATCCAATCATCACTTTATTGGAATGGGATAGTGATGCAGCTGGAAAGGACCTGTAAAACAGATGCCCACATGATGCTGGATTCAGGCCATGCCATAGGATGAACCCAAGGAACACTGGATCCCACATGATATTTTAGACATTCACGGTAACATAGGATAGGAAAGGCCAATCTGCTAGCATCTAGACAAACATTTTATTTCATTATTGATGCCTTCTGTATGTACTTCTCTTTCTAGGGAAGAGAATGAAACAAAGACAAACTGAATAAGCTCACGCTGATCAAACTGGTTGTTTGTTCTTGTTAGTTAAATCTGGAGAGAACAGTTTCTTTATGACTAGCGGTTTAGTCATGCAGGGGAGTAAACAGTGAAGGGCCAGCAAAGCATCTCTACTTGCACCTTATCTGCATTATCTGCACTAATATTTTCTGACTAGAAATCAGGGTCCCATAAAGTCAGCCTAACTGAATAATCCCGAATATGTAAGATACATTTCTCATGTGAAGGAACACTGTTAGAAATACAAACCAATAGTGAGTCAAACACAATCAATGCAGGCAGGGACGAAGGCATAGTTTACACATTTACTAAGGGACAAAATGCATGTTACTTTGATTTTGTGTGATGTGGCAAAGCCCAGGAAGAGATGGGTTGGGTCGGGGGCCTTTAATACCAGCTGCAGTCTGGATTTTGTGCCACTATATGCTGCTTATAGTGGAAAAAAAGCTTCATTTGAAAGCAAATTGAAGTTCCCCCCCCCCCTTCTATAAATAGTGCTTGGGTTGTAGTCTGAATCAGAACCACAGCTAGGGCAAAGTGCTACTGTGCCCCAGTCCCTACGGTTTTCCCATGTTTTGCATGCTGTGTTTTGAAGTGAGCCAACACATGTTTAAGGCAATACATGTTTTAGCCTTTTATCTACACTTCAATGGATTTGGTGGGGGAATGTGTGTGCAGCCCCTCCCCCATCTCACATATTTATAACCCACCATTTTTCCATACCGGAACTCAAGATGACATACGTGGGCTTCCCAGGAGATCCTGCATTGTGGCACAGACCAGACTGAGACCTACAAGAGGGCTGTAACAGACCGTGCCATATACAGTACACATTTTTGAGCCACCTTTAGGACACTCATGGGTTGGAGCAGAATAAAAATTTGATAGACATAATGTAAGTGGAGGCCCACATGTGTGAAAACGCTTTTTTGGAGTGGAAATATCACACAAATCTCTTCCTTGTGCATGTGGCCCATGTAGAGGGCCATGTAGATCACATGTTGCTCTAGGCATGTAGTGGGGAAAGGAAATGGACCTGTGCCTTTACCATGTGAAAGGATCAGCTAGCCAAGGAAGTGCTTGAAATGGGCCCATGATTCATATTTGGGGTTAAGCTGTGCAGTAAATCCTGATGCTACTAAGTTGAATGACTGAACTCATTGCAATAAACCAGGGGTCTCCAAACTTTCTGGCCAGAGGGCCGCATGAAATATCTGGCGCAGTGCTGAGGGCCGGAAAAAAATTTAAATATAAAATTTAAATAAATAAATTAGAGATAGAACTTAGATGAATGAATAAATGAATGATTGGACTTGTTCACTCAGCCTCTCCGGCCCGCAGAACACCTCCAGATGCAATCAGAGCACAGCTCTGGTCACGTTCAGTCGAGAGGGCCAGAGGCTTTCAGAGGACAAGAGGCTGGTTGCGGGCTGGATAGAGGCTCGCTGCGGGCCACATCTGGCCCCTGGACCGAGGTTTGGAGATCCCTGTAATAAACGTTTATTACTGTATTTACAAAATGCCTCAAGAATAAGGCTCTAAACAGTGATGGTCTGCAATGAGATTCAACTGGGTCAAAAGCAGGTTCTTAGATATATTTGTAGAATATCTTATATCTATATTGTAAGTTACAACCAAAAAGCACATTGTATACGTTAAGTGATTGCTCCACTATGGCCATTGTTGTCATGAAGAGAATAACACTGAGAGGAGAGCGCTTGGTTGAGACTTTTCAGTTTGGACAAAAGTTGAGACTTTTGGATGCAAAAGGAATTTGTGAATGTTTGCAAGAGCTTCCTATGCTCACAGCTGCCAGAATTGTTTCAAAAGTAAAATCGGTGATGCCTGTGGTGGGGAGAGATTTTCTGTTACAGTTTAAGAAGCCATGTTACATTCTATCCTCTGCTACCAACAGCTTTTGCTTCCTTCTCTGCCTGTCATTTGCCTATGATCCCTGCAATGTGTTGCCTTGCAGTTGGAATAAAGTTTTATGGGTTTACATTCTGTGCCTGTGAGCTGCTTGAGCTCTGTAGATTCCTGAACCTCCATTGATAAGTATGCAAATGATCAAACAAAGTCCAATTAATATTCAAATATGTTCAAAGCACCACCCTAATGCCTGCAAACAGGCCTTTCATTTTTTGAATCTTCTTTTATCACTCTCAAATATTTGTTCCTTATTTGAATATCTGTTGTGCCTTGTTACTTTTAAGGGTAGATTGAACTGTACCCGACGCTTTCTTGGACTAGGTACATGTCACAACCTCTCAGATTAATTTAAATTACCATAGTCATAGCTTGCTATACATAACTGTTATATAATAGTTTCCATGAGAAATACAAAATCCTGAAATAAAGTTTATGTTGGAACTGGCAGGCCCTGGCATTCCTCCCACATGCAGCTGATGGCTCACCAACCACGGAGACTCCTTTAAGTCTGAGAGGCTTCTGTGGGAAGCACATCGAGACCTTTCAGGGTTGCCTTATCTGAGTGAAGAAGTCAGCAGCAGAGAAATACGGAGGCCCTCAGTCAGACCTGAAGCTAGCTTGACCACTTTCTACATAATCTAGGGCTTTTCAAACTGGGGTGTCGCGATGCCCCAGCCTGCGGGCCCTGGCCGCTGCCCCCTTAAGAGGTAGGGGCAGCCTGGAGGCAGGGAGGAGGCAGCGGTGCAATCCCCAGGATTGCACCGCTCAGGGGGGCTGCAGGGGCTGCCTCCCCCCTCCCACCCACGCAAGAACTTAGTGGCTCTCAAACTCTCCCAGATAGTTTGAGAACCACTGACACAATCCTTAATAAATCTCACATTTTGATTAAGGCCTCTCATAGTCCCTCCCTAGCAGAGAAAACAAAACTTCTGATCATCTCCTCATGTTGCATCTCCTCATGTATGAAATGGAAGATGATAGTGTTTCTGGACAGGAGGGCTGGGCGAAGAGGCAATGTGGGGGCCAGTGGTTTTGGTGGAAGCATAAGTTAAATCAGAACAAGGAAGGAGGGGTGTAGCAGCGCATCTGGAAATACCGTATGGGAGAATGAGGAGATCTTCACACCACCCCATAGCCATTTTCCCACTCAGATAATACAGCAGGAAAAAAAATTGACAATCAAGTTCAATTGGTTATTTTCTCAGTTAGCAATTTATCGACCTTTGCACCAGGCAAGTCACCATGTGGTCCATACCTCTATTACAGATACCCCATCTATGTTCCTTACTGCACCCTCACTGGCCGATCTTACCTAAACAGGTATTCTTAGTGCCAGTGAATATGGGTGAATCTCCTGGGGTCATCATTGAAGGAAGGTTTCCCTCTTCTGCAGAATGACGTCCTCAGATGTCAGTCCAGAGACTTCCTTCCATGGCAGCTGAAGAGCTGTACTTCTGCGGACAATACCTTCACATCCCTGGAAGTCTTGGTAAGTGTCCTCCCTGACTTTCTCTGCTCCTCTAGGTCAGCTCCCAGGGCTCCTAGGAAGCCCTGTGATCCTAGAGCTCTTTTCACTGATTACACACCCACAACTTATGCCCATGAATAGAGGTGGAAGAAAACAGTGATAATGAAATAAAAACACATAGCAACACTTTTTGTGTTTCTCATTTTTGTAAAAAAAAAAAAAAAGAAATCCACCCTGAAATCTGTTTTTAAAAAACTGTTTTATTTTGTTTTTAATTATTTAATTATTTAATTGACATGCTAAATGACTGTGGCTTAGATCAGCTAGTCACAGAGCCCACCAGAGGACAGGTGACTCTGGATTTAATATTGTGCGGTACGCAGGACCTGGTTAGAGATGTAAACGTTACTGAGCCATTGGGGAACAGTGATCATGCAGCGATCTGTTTTGATGTGCACGTTGGGGGAAGAATACCAGGCAAATCTCTAACAAAAACCCTTGACTTCCGACGGGCGGACTTCCCTCAAATGAGGAGGCTGGTTAGAAGGAGGTTGAAAGGGAGAGTAAAAAGAGTCCAATCTCTCCGGAGTGCATGGAGGCTGCTTAAAACAACAGTAATAGAGGCCCAGCAGAGGTGTATACCGCAAAGAAAGAAGGGTTCCACTAAATCCGGGAGGGTGCCCACATGGCTAACCAGCCAAGTTAGAGAGGCTGTGAAGGGTAAGGAAGCTTCCTTCCGTAAATGGAAGTCTTGCCCTAATGAGGAGAATAAAAAGGAACATAAACTGTGGCAAAAGAAATGTAAGAAGGTGATACTGGAGGCCAAGCGAGACTATGAGGAACGCATGGCCAGCAACATTAAGGGGAATAATAAAAGCTTCTTCAAATATGTTCGAAGCAGGAAACCCGTCAGAGAAGCGGTTGGCCCTCTGGATGGTGAGGGAGGGAAAGGGGAGATAAAAGGAGACTTAGAGATGGCAGAGAAATTAAATGAGTTCTTTGCATCTGTCTTCATGGCAGAAGACCTTGGGCAGATACCGCTGCCCGAACAGCCCCTCCTGACCGAGGAGTTAAGTCAGATAGAGGTTAAAAGAGAAGATGTTTCAGATATCATTGATAAATTAAAGATCAATAAGTCATCGGGCCCTGATGGCATCCACCCAAGAGTTATTAAGGAATTGAAGAATGAAGTTGCAGACCTCTTGACTAAGGTATGCAACTTGTCCCTCAAAACGGCGGTGCCAGAAGATTGGAGGATAGCAAATGTCACGCCTATTTTTAAAAAGGGAAAGAGGGGGGGACCCGGGAAACTATAGGCCGGTCAGCCTAACATCCATACCGGGTAAGATGGTGGAATGCCTCATCAAAGATAGGATCTCAAAACACATAGATGAACAGGCCTTGCTGAGGGAGAGTCAGCATGGCTTCTGTAAGGGTAAGTCTTGCCTCACGAACCTTATAGAATTCTTTGAAAAGGTCAACAGGCATATGGATGCGGGAGAACCCGTGGACATTATATATCTGGACTTTCAGAAGGTGTTTGACACGGTCCCTCACCAAAGGCTACTGAAAAAACTCCACAGTCAGGGAATTAGAGGACAGGTCCTCTCATGGATTGAGAACTGGTTGGAGGCCAGGAAGCAGAGAGTGGGTGTCAATGGGCAATTTTCACAATGGAGAGAGGTGAAAAGCGGTGTGACCCAAGGATCTATCCTGGGACTGGTGCTTTTCAACCTCTTCATAAATGACCTGGAGACAGGGTTGAGCAGTGAAGTGGCTAAGTTTGCAGACGACACCAAACTTTTCCGAGTGGTGAAGACCAGAAGTGATTGTGAGGAGCTCCAGAAGGATCTCTCCAGACTGGCAGAATGGGCAGCAAAATGGCAGATGCGCTTCAATGTCAGTAAGCGTAAAGTCATGCACATTGGGGCAAAAAATCAGAACTTTAGATAAAGGCTGATGGGTTCTGAGCTGTCTGTAACAGATCAGGAGAGAGATCTTGGGGTGGTGGTGGACAGGTCGATGAAAGTGTCGACCCAATGTGCAGCGGCAGTGAAGAAGGCCAATTCTATGCTTGGGATCATTAGGAAGGGTATTGAGAACAAAACGGCTAGTATTATAATGCCGTTGTACAAATCTATGGTAAGGCCACACCTGGAGTATTGTGTCCAGTTCTGGTCGCCGCATCTCAAAAAAGACATAGTGGAAATGGAAAAGGTGCAAAAGAGAGCGACTAAGATGATTACGGGGCTGGGGCACCTTCCTTATGAGGAAAGGCTGCGGTGTTTGGGCCTCTTCAGCCTAGAAAAGAGACGCCTGACGGGGGACATGATTGAGACATACAAAATTATGCAGGGGATGGACAGAGTGGATAGGGAGATGCTCTTTACACTCTCACATAATACCAGAACCAGGGGACATCCACTAAAATTGAGTGTTGGGCGGGTTAGGACAGAGAAAAGAAAATATTTCTTTACTCAGCGTGTGGTCGGTCTGTGGAACTCCTTGCCACAGGATGTGGTGATGGCGTCTAGCCTAGACGCCTTTAAAAGGGGATTGGACAAGTTTCTGGAGGAAAAATCCATTATGGGGTACAAGCCATGATTTGTATGCGCAACCTCCTGATTTTAGAAATGGGTTATGTCAGAATGCCAGATGCAAGGGAGGGCACCAGGATGAGGTCTCTTGTTATCTGGTGTGCTCCCTGGGGCATTTGGTGGGCCGCTGTGAGATACAGGAAGCTGGACTAGATGGGCCTATGGCCTGATCCAGTGGGGCTGTTCTTATGTTCTTATGTTCTTAATGGGAAGGGTGCATGGGTAACGACTGTAACTGCATCTGCTGACACTATACCAAAAATATCACCTACTTAGTACACTTTTAAAGCAATTACAGGTCATGTCTTGTTATCCACTGATTTGGCATCCACTGATCTGGTTCTAGGACACTCTGTGCAATACATTGGATAGCACTGCCTTTCTGCAAGGGAAGTTTAATGCTTGGAATTGGAAGTGTTTGTTGCCCTGGATCTCATGCCCTGATGCTCAACTCTCACAGATGCTTAACTCACTTGTCTCTGTCTTACCTGGCATTTTGTCCCAATGAGGCACTTAGTTCCAGAAGGCACACTTGGTGCTCATGAAAAAGAGCTCACTTATAAGAAGGCCAAAGTTTCATACTTTTTGGTCACCACTCAGTCACTCAATCAAAGCGTCTAAAAAATAACCCCAAATATTGGATTTGGGTTGAACATTCTTGCATTTTAAGGGAAAATACTATTTTCCAGAAGACACATGAAAAAATTTTTGTGACACTATTCCAACATGCTTTATGAATAGGATGTTACAAGTTATTTTTACACCCCAAGGATTTCTTCCAGCTCAAGTTGCCCTTTGCTCCGGATGCTGTCTTCAAGCCCAGTAGATGAATAGTTCTTGCCGTGTTCAGCTTATACTTTAATCAGACCAGACAGAGATAAGGTAGAAGGGGAAGTTGAAGCACAAGGCAATGATGTAATAATCCCACAGTCATGCACCAAGTCAACAGTAGAGCCAGGAATAGCACGCACTGCCCAAGGAGAGGCTGTATGGCACTTGCAACACTTAAGTCAGATGCAAGAGAATGCCCTCGGAAGAACTAGCATGTGGCTACATCTGCTCAGTTGGCTTCCTCCATCAAAAGTCTCTAAAGAACCTTGGACCTGTTTGGGCTCAGGAACATGCAATAGCCGCGCTTCAAACAATTTGGGCTTCCAGAATGACAAGGTAGCTGGTGGCAATGAAACTGTCTGCTGAGGCCTTGAAAATTACAATAGAACCTTCTAAATATGGAGCTCAGAGAAAACATATTTACTACTTTCTCCAAGTGCCCTGGATGGAGATGCTGCCAGATCTTTTCAGACTCTGAAGTAATGAAAAAGGGAATCAGCAGATTTTCAGAAAAAAAAAAGTAATCAATTGTAATTGACGTGTGGGCAGGCTGACCAGATACAATGGAGGACAGAATGCCTATAGCTTTAACCAGTGTATAGAAGAGGGGATTTTGGCAGGTGTAGCTTTTTAAACCCTTCCATGTTGAGCTGCACCTGCTAAAATTTCCTATTCTGCACACTGGTTAAAGCTATAGGCACTCTCTGTCCTCCATTTAATCTGGTCACCCTGTGTGTGGGATCAGGGATGGACTGGATGTGGGTGAATAAACTGAAGTGGAATCCAGATGAGACAGAAATGTTACTGGTCAGCAGGAAAGCCAGTCTGGATTGAGGAATATAGCCTTCACTGGATGGGGTAGAACTCCCTCTGAAAGAGCAGGTTAATAGTTTGGGGATACTCCTGGACCCAACTTTATCTTGGATGATCACATAAGAACAGTCCCACTGGATCAGGCCATAGGCCCATCTAGTCCAGCTTCCTGTATCTCACAGCGGCCTCACCAAATGCCCCAGGGAGCACACCCGATAACAAGAGACTTGCATCCTGGTGCCCTCCCTTGCATCTGACATAGCCCGTTTCTAAAATCAGGAGGTTGCACATACACATCATGGCTTGTAACCCGTAATGGATTTTTCCTCCAGAAACTTGTCCAATCCCCTTTTAAAGGCATCCAGGCCAGATGCCGTCACCACATCCTGTGGCAAGGAGTTCCACAGACCAACCACGCGCTAAGTAAAGAAATATTTTCTTTTGTCTGTTCTAACTCTCCCAACACTCAATTTTAGTGGATGTCCCCTGGTTCTGGTGTTACGTGAGAGTGTAAAGAGCATCTCTCTATCCACTTTATCCTTCCCATGCATAATTTTGTATGTCTCAATCATGTCCCCCCTCAGGTGTCTCTTTTCCAGGCTGAAGAGGCCCAAATGCTGTAGCCTTTCCTCATAAGGAAGGTGCCCCAGCCCAGCAATCATCTTAGTTGCCCTCTTTTACACCTTTTTCATTTCCACTATATCCTTTTTTCAATGCGGCGACCAGAACAGGACACAATACTCCAGGTGTGGCCTTACCATAGATTTGTACAATGGCACTATAATATTAGCTGTTTTGTTCTCAATACCCTTCCTAATGATCCCCAGCATAGAATTGGCCTTCTTTACTGCCGCCGCACATTGGGTCGACACTTTCATTGACTTGTCCACCACCACCCCAAGATCTCTCTCCTGATCTGTCACAGACAGCTCAGAACCCATCAGCCTATATCTAAAGTTTTGATTTTTTGCCCCAATGTGCATGACTTTACACTTACTGACATTGAAACACATCTGCCATTTTGCTGCCCATTCTGCCAGTTTGGAGAGATCCTTCTGGAGCTCCTTGCAATCACTTCTGGTCTTCACCACTCAGAAAAGTTTGGTGTTGTCTGCAAACTTTGCAACCTCACTGCTCAACCCTGTCTTCAGGTCATTTATGAAGAGGTTGAAGAGCACCGGTCCCAGGACAGATCCTTGGGGCACACCACTTTTCACCTCTCTCCATTGTGAAAATTGCCCATTGACACCCACTCTCTGTTTCCTGGTCTTCAACCAGATCTCAATCCAGGAGAGGACCTACCCTCTAATTCCCTGACTGTGGAGTTTTTTCAGTAGCCTTTGATAAGGGACCGTGTCGAACGCCTTCTGAAAGTCCAGATATATAATAATAATAATAATAACAACAACAGTATTTATATACCGCTTTTCACCTAAATGTTCACAAAGCAGTTTACAGAGAAAAATCAAATAACTAAATGTCCACAGATTCTCCCACATCCACATGCCTGTTGACCTTTTCAAAGAATTCTAAAAGGTTTGTGAGGCAAGACTTACCCTTACAGAAGCCATGCTAATTTTCCCTCAGCAAGGCTTGTTCGTCTATGTGTTTTGAGATTCTATCTTTGATGAGGCATTCCACCATCTTACCCGGTATAGATGTTAGGTTGACTGGCCTATAGTTTCCCAGGTCCCCCCTCTTTCCCTTTTTAAAGATCGGCGTGACATTTGCTATCCTCCAATCCTCTGGCACTGTGGCCATTTTGAGGGACAAGTTGCATATTTTAGTCAAGAGATCAGCAACTTCATTCTTCAATTCCTTAATAACTCTTGGGTGGATGCCATCAGGGCCTCGTGACTTATTGATCTTTAATTTATCAATGAAACATCTTCTCTTTCAACCTCTATCTGACTTAATTCCTTGGTCAGGAGGAGCCATTCGGGCAGCAGTATCTGCCCGAGGTCCTCTGCCATGAAGACAGATGCAAAGAACTCATTCAATTTCTCTGCCATCTTTAAGTCTTCTTTTATTTCCCCTTTCCCTCCCTCACTATCCAGAGGGCCAACTGCTTCTCTGGCGGGTTGCCTGCTTCTAACATATTTGAAGAAGCTTTTATTATTCCCCTTAATGCTGCTGGCCATGTGTTTCTCATAGTCTCTCTTGGCCTCCCGTATCGCCTTCTTACATTTCTTTTGCCACAGTTTATGTTCCTTTTTATTCTCCTCATTAGAGCAAGACTTTCATTTACGGAAGGAAGCTTCCTTACCCTTTACAGCCTCTCTAACTTGGCTGGTTAGCCATGCGGGCACCCTCCTGGACTTAGTGGAGCCCTTCTTCCTTTGCAGTATACACTTGCACTGGGCCTCTATTACTGTTGATTTGAGCAACCTCCATGCTCTCTATAGAGACTGGACTCTTTTTACCTTCCCTTTCAACCTCTTCCTAACCAGCCTCCTCATTTGAGGTAAGTCCGCCCGTCGGAAGTCAAGGGTTTTTGTGAGAAATTTGCCCGGTATTCTTCCTCCGATGTGCATGTCGAAACAGATCGCAGCATGATCACTGTTCCCCAATGGCTCCATAACATTGACATCTCTAACCAGGTCTTGAGTACTGCACAATATTAAATCCAGAGTCACCTGTCCTCTGGTGGGCTCCATGAGTAGCTGCTCTAAGGCACCATTAGGCACTATCACGTAATAGTTATGGATAGGAGGGCCTTTACAGCACATATTTCACTTGTGTTCCAGTTGCACCCTTCTTTAGTGAAGGCACAAATGTTCCCTTACCCAGAGGAGCTATGGGCTTGTCAGATTGCCAGATGCAAGGGAGGGCACCAGGATGAGGTCTCTTGTTATCTGGTGTGCTCCCTAAGACATTCGGTGGGCTGCTGTGAGATACAGGAAGCTGGACTAGATGGGCCTATGGCCTGATCCAGTGGGGCTGTTCTTATGTTCTTATGAGATCTCTGTGAAAGCCCCATCCTCCCGCAGGATGCAGTGGTAACCTTTTGGGTGACACTATATTGGTGGTGGTGGGGGAATCGATAGGATTGGGCTCTTAATCATATCTAGACTGGACATATCTATAAAATGTTCTAAGTAGAAAAAGTGTTCAAAAGCTTCTACTTAGGTATATTTTACTTCTGCATCTCTTTTTTCCACCAGCAGCGTCCAAATGTCCACTTACTTTCATTTCTACTCAGCAGGCTGGTTCTTAATAAAGTGGCTATGTTTTATTCACCTCCATTTAAAAAAAACAAAAACAAATTGTAGCAGCATTATCACCCATTAAAAGTGTAGCCTCTGGGAGAGGTATTCTTTGTTACATTAAGATGTTACCTCAGTAGTATCTCTGACCCTGGGATTCCTTCTCCTTTTCTGTAAATAGCATGTACTGCAGCCCCTCATCTGGACTGTAACCCATGGCTGGGTGTTTAACCCTACTTCTCGCATGGGGAGGGGGCTTCCTGCTATTAATGTCCCCTGCTCCTGCTGTTATTATAGTCTAGATCAGTGATTTTCAACATTTTACATCTCATGGCACACTGACAAGGCACTAAAATGGTCAAGGCACACCACCAGGTTTTTGAAAATTGACAAGGCACACCATGCTGCCAATGGGGGCTCACATCTCCCATTGACCCTATTAATAAATGACCTTCCCCCAAATTCTTGTGGCACACCTGTGGACCACTTGTGGCACAACAGTGTGCCACGGCACTGTGGTTGAAAATGGCTGGTCTAGATTGTTCAAGTTTGAAGAAGGGACAGAATCAGTCACACCAGGGGCATTGATGTGATAAAGGTCATGTCTAGTTTGGCCCTTAGAAATATCATGCCAAATGTCTGTTGAGGAAGTAGAACTATGGTGACAGAATGAAATCAAATTGTTCTGCAGAAATTTGAGGGGGAGAAAATAATGGACTTTGGCTGGATAGCTCTACATTTGATTTGTTGGCTGATGTAGAGATGATGTCCTCATTGCAATCATGGCCTCACCATTTTTGTTGTGTGAAAGTGAGAGAAACCTACTCTTGTTTAGTACATAATTTCAAGGAGGTGAGAGGAAAAACTAGGCCTTGCAGAAAAGAAGAAAACCTGGCTTCTGTTTCAGACAATTGCCTCAGGTTATCCTTTGCCCATTGTTTCACATTGAAGCTTGTCTGATGGTAAGGTAGTACAGTATTGAGTTGTCATCAACCTCAGGTTTTCCTTGAGAGACCTGATGTCAGGAGATGTGTGTGGAACCAGGCATAACAGGAGATAGCTTTCGCATTGCTCACACAGCTTCAATTAAGCTCAGAGGCTTTCATCTTGTACTCTTAATAAACTCAGCGGGTTTTTTCTTTCTTTCTCTGAATGCCTGAGGACTATAATTATATATTTACTCCAACTACAACATCCCTCTGAGGTGAATACTTTCAGGAGTCAGGTCACAGAGTCTGCCTGCAGTCACCCCAGACTGTCTGTAGCACTGCAGATAAAACTCTTGGAACCAGTGTGGTGAAGTTAGAAAATCTCACTGTGGTTTTCAAAGCCACATAGGTATGGTTTCGGATCCATCCATTGCTCATGGAAGTGTTACCAGCGGCGCTAAGGCGCATGCATCCTGAAACTGGAAACGGTAGCTAAATTAATGGGTAAGCATTTTAGCTGTTATTGCTCCTGTGTAGTTTTTTCCACAAGGCAAGCCGTCTTGAGTCTGTTGCTGCAAAACCAACACAGAGTCTCATGGCACCTGAAAGACTAACAAATGGATGATGGCAGGAGCTTTTGTGGGTGAGGGCATCAGTTTTTGATAAGCAACAAGATGGAAGGAGGGCTGCCAAATCCTTTCCCTTCTAGGCTAGTCACCCTCCCCAACCTTTCTGGAATTCAGGAGAAAATGCATGTGTTACCAGTAGATTTTCCTCAGTGGAATGAAAATTTAACAGGGTGGGTGGAGTGGCAATTCAGGTTCTCCAGAAGTGCAAAGGAGAAGGTGTTGTTTAACCCTTTCCCTCTTGGCCATTTTCCCCACACAAAATGCCCCCCCCCCCAACTATTTTTCATTCAGTAGATGAAAATATATGAATATATCTTTTCTCCCATGGGACAAAATGCAGCATGGGTGGAAAAATGTCCAGAAGGGAAAAGTTAAGAATCTTCTCCTCTTCCTCCTCCTTTGGTTCTTTCATTGAAACATGCAGCCCCAGAGGCCACTTTTGGTTAGGAAAGAAGAAGAAACAGAGACAAGATACAGTATATGTATCTGTTGATAATGTGTAGCTTGGCTCACTAATGGCGAGACATATGTACAGAAACTCTCCCGAGAGACACATGTACAGAAACTTCCAGATAAATGGATGCTCCCCCTCACCCCAGTATTTGGATGGAGTAGAAAGCAAGCAAAGGATCTAACTGCTGAAATCTTTCTTTGTATCTTTTTAAAGGATACATTGCTTCTGTAATGTGACAGATGTGGGGACTCCATCAGGTAACACAGCCTTGGGTAGGGCAGCTTGCCAGATCTATTTCCTTACACAAACCACTGCAATGCATGCAATTAATTCTGGCTCCAGCATCCATTCACCACAGAGTTTCTTTGTACACAAACCCTATTAATCACCAGAAGGGACTTTCGCACCTCAGCCATCAGTCTTGCATTGCTGACTGAGCATGTGCACAAAGCACTTCAGGGCCCAGTAGAAACCTATGCATACCAAGAGTAGAAAGTGGTGGTGCTGGATTTGGCATGCAAAGTGCTGAAAGCCAAGGTGGCCCTGAGGGTCCTGGAATGGCAAGAGTTGCCTGCTTAATATTGGCAAGGCTGAGGTGCAGTTTCATGCTCAGATTTAGACTTCCTCTGCAGTTCTTTTCCTGGGGTACCTTCAGGGGTCTATTACTACACTAGCACTTGCACCCATGCAAGTTCATCACCTTTCTACACTCTGTTTGTCTGATGGGCCTGTGAAATCAAGTCTGTGAATGCCTCTCAAGCAGAATGCCAGAGAAGGCACAAGAATATTGGCTGGGTCCTACAAGTCTTCAGGATTGCCTTCTCCCATATAGTCCTGCCTCTTCTCTCCCATCTGCCTGGAATGTTTGTCTCTCATCCTTTAGAAGGGCAAAGTCAGGGAGGGTGTTCAGCAGGTCCTTCTTGGTAGTAAGATCCAGAGTATGGAATCACCTACCCAAAGAGACCAGCTTGACCACCACTTCCTTTCCTGTGTTTGCCATCAAGTAAGAACATTTCTAGTTATGGAAGCCTCTGTAAATGATTGATTGGCCACTGGTCACTGTTTTTGGACCATACACTTCTGGATGCTGCTAATTGTTCTTTAAATCTACTGTTTTTAAATGGTGTTTTTAAGTATCTTGCTCTGTTGATTAACTTTGGAGGTCTTGTGAATATTTCTGTTGTATACTGCTTCAAGTGCCTTTGGGCTGAGAGAACAGGTGAGAGCTGCTCCTCCTCCTCCACCTCTACATAAAGTTTAGCAGCACCACTAGGAAACATTATGTTGAAAAGATTTACATACCCTTAAGTTTACTTGGCTGGCTGCATACAGGTAGAACTCTGTCAACCTACTGTGAATGAATGAGATTTACTAACACGCGTTAGTATGGTAAGACATGAAAGGTGGTAGTGGACTTGGTTGGGATGAATATTGCAACTGTACCAGCTGGTTAGCTGCACTTTTGTGCATCCAAAGGTCTCACATTATTCAGACCTTGTAAGGATTATAGCTGCACTTCTCCAAAGCAACAGAGATTGGAGCATGCCGAAACTGGACACCCATTTTCCATGCAAAAGGCTTAGGAGAAACCTTTCATTTTGGATCTATCTGCTCGGCAAAGGTCAAGCCTTTATACATGTGATAAATAGAGTGGGAAGGAGGCGTGAAAGAGATTGGAGCTTACTAAACAACCAGGTAAAGCTGAACTTTGCTCCTCTGGCCAATGCACTACACATCAAACGTGATGGTCCTCCACCAAAGAGGAAATCTGCATCCAAACCATGAATGGTGCTGTTGGCATACAGCTAAAAGTGAGCAACTGGAGAGCAATGTTATACAGAGTTCGCAGAGGGTCAGGCACAAGGGGCCATTTCAAAACAAGGCAGCACAGCACAACTTAATCAAGTGCAGTGTTTGTGGCTGACAACCACATGGGCTAACCATTTCACAGAAAAAGTGTTATTCTTTTTTGTGGGAGCCAAATACAAGCCACATTTAGTAATTGCTTATCTTGTGGAATCCAAATGCTGTCCAAAAGTATGTACACCACAGAGGGTGTGGAGCTATATAGCAGGTCTGAAGCTTTGCATACTGGAAGGAATACCTGATGTGCCACTTTAGTCACACAGGAATCATGGTCGAGCCTAGTGTGTTGTCCCTCCCAGTGCCTCCGATATTGATACCAAAGCTGGTTCCTCCCTCTACTCCCTCTACTCCCTCCCTCTAAGGAGGAACCCCTCTAAGCTGGTTCCTCCCTCTACTCTGCCAGTGGTGCTAGTTCTCATGGTCTGTGGTCTACACTTTTAAGCAAGCAAAGCTGATGCATCTTTGTGTTGTATTTCAGGACTGAAGAAAGTGCCACACATCTGCTTCACTGACCTCCTCCAAGTACATATCTTTATTCGACCCTAGATGGATTCCATACTAAGAGTTGCCCATAGTGCAAACACTTGGAGAAGGGGGCAGGGGGTGGTCCAATGGGGGTGGGTTTGAGACGCTTTCCTACAGACACATGTAGGTAGGAAAATGTGGATGCCACCTCTGTCTAGAACAGGCTTGCCACATAAACTACTTGTGTGTAGGTGTTGCGTCCCCTCAGCTTTTTCTAGTGCCGTCTATGGTGTCAAAGCATGAATGCATAATATTTGACACTTTTCTTATCTTTTAGATCCATATGGCTAAATAGGTGTGATTTTTTTAAATGTAATTATACTCTTCGTGCCAAATGCAGATTCACACCCTTTTTTGTCTTTTCGAAAGAAATCACGGATGTCTCTTTTGCCTGGAATAAGGATGGTCTGAAAGATGGAACTATTTTGAATTGGCAGAACTAGTTAAAAAACAAAACAACCAACAACAACCTACCAGGACAGTGGGGGTTTCCAGTGAAGTCCTGAGATTGATTTGCAAAGATCAGGATAAGTGAGAGACATTGCATCTGTACAAAGGACCATTTACGAAGTGGTGAGTTACTGCAGTGTGCATATAATCATTTGGTAAGCTGGTTGGTCCTACTACATTCCTACCAAATGTTGAGGAAATGTGGTACCTTGTAGAATAAGATGCAGATTACATCAATGTGAAATTGTTGGGGGGGGGGGATCATCCAGGGTTTTAGTGTTGGGTGTCACCATCATTGGTAATAGTGGATTGGGCAGCGAGTGTCATCTAAACCCAAGAAGATTATGGACATCCTAGGGCACTGCCTGGAACTGACAGGGGACTGGGTAAGGGTTAACAGGCTGAAATTAAATCCTGGCCAAAGAGATGCCTTCTTGATCCAGAGAACTGAGATGCAATTATTGGGCTATCAGCCTGTTCTAAATGATGGTTGTATACTCCCTCTGCAGGAGCGGTTTTGCCGTTTTGAGATCTTCCTGGACTCATTGCTCCTCCTGGTTTATCGGGTGGCAGTGGAGGCTAGAAGGACACTTGTCCAGCTTCAACAGGTTGTGTTATCAGTGATCCTACCCGAGAAAATCAGACCTGGCCATAGCGATCTGCACACTGATGATGTCAAGGCATTATTGTAATGCACTTTCTAAGGGGCTGCCCTTGTGTAACTGTCCGAAGCTACAATTGGTGCAGAATGCAGTAGCTTGTGCAGTCATTGGGGTGTTGCGGTTTGACTCTGTTGAGCCACTACTTCTGCAGCTGCACTGACTGCTGATTCATTAATGGGTGCAATTCAAGGTGCTGCTTTTAACCTTTAAAGCCCTTTATGGTTTGAGGACAGGGTATCTGAAGAACCACTTCATCCCTTATTCGAGGACCTATCCCCTGAAATCATTGGAGGTGGGCCCTGTTATTGATTTAAGCTAGGTTTGTGGCAACAAGGGGGAGAGCTTTCTCTGTGGTGGCCCTACAACTTTGGAACTCCCAATAGATTGAAGAACTTCCTCCTCTCTGGTGACCTTTGGACAGGAGTTGAAGATCTTTATGTTTAAGTTTGCCTTCTCCCTCTTATTGCACTACACAAGCTGTTTCCCCATTTTTATTTTGCTGTCTTTTATATCTACTGCATTTTTGTATATTTGTTTTTTTCTATTTATTTTATCTATTGTATTTGTGCCTTATGGTTTGGAACGGGGTGGCCAACTTTTCAACTTTAGGGCTCCTGGACCCTTAACAATTGTGTAGAGGAGGGAATTTTAGTAGGCATCTGGCTACCCCAAGACTGTAAGCCTAGGATTAAGATATTGAAGATAATGGTACTTCTGAGTATAGGATTGTGCTGTTAGTTTTTAAGAGGAAAGGCAGCATATAAATCTTTTAAATAAGTACAATGAATACTTAATAAATATAATAAATATATTCCCAGTCCTGAACTCATTTATTCCAGAAAGTTCCCTAGAAGAAAAGAAGGACCAGTGAAGAATAAGAACCAAATGATACATTACACAGGAGAATCATGATTGGATTTCCCCTTCTGCTTATTGATGAAATATAGCGGGGGACATGGGAGCAAAACAACCAACAAGAATCCAACAAATTTACTGCACTGGACTCCTGACTCACCTGGTAGCACAGAAGTGCTTTATGGCACTTTTGTGACATCAGAAGGCTGGCACAGGGGACTTGCGCTTTGGATTGTGCCCTAACTCTCTGTTGAACCATCTTCTTATCATAATTCCTCAGAAAGAAGCTGTTTCTTGGTGAAATTAACTGAATTGCAACATCTCCTCTCCCTCCCCCATCACGTTAGGTTACCTTATCCAAGCCACAAGCAGCCCTGCTGCTGTAGTAACTCAACAGTTCTTTGATTGTAACACCGTCTGGCACTGAGCCACAACAGGTGCTCTCAAAGGCTTTATGTGATCTTCTTTCATCTCCTACACAGGTTGATTTGGAAGCTGAATAGAGAGAATAGAGATTCCCAAATTTTGTTCAGGTGTTAATAATATTCTCTGGGTTAATTCAGATGACCGTTTTTTTCTCCCACTATACAGTGAATTTTTGCAAAAACACACAAAGGATATGCAAGAATCTAAGGGCCCAGTGCTATCCATTTTTCCAGTGCTGATTCTACTGTGCCAGCAGGGTGTGTGCGGCATCCTGCTTGGGGGGGGGGGGGCAGTCACAGTGGCCTCCTAAAGGTAAGACAGGGATTCTCAAACTTCTCAGGAGTAAAACTCCTGAGGTAAGTTTGTGTTGGGGCAGAGAAAAAGACAGTGATACGATCCTCAGGATTGCGCCGCTGCGGGGGCAGGGGGGATTTTGAATGAATGAATGAATGAACCTTTATTAGGCATAGATAAAGAAACCGTAAAAGCAAACATAATCAGGGGGGATTTTTAAAAACATAACTTACTTGCTGCCAGAGTTCGGGGGCTCGCAGGAAGTTCTGTGGAGTGCTCTGCAGGGCTCCCCGCAGCCTGCAGAAAGTGAAAAATAATGATCGCAATCCACTTCCAGATTGCGTTGTGAAATCGAAAGTGGTCGTGATTCCTATTTTCACTGTCTACAAGCTGTGGGGAGCCCTGCAGAGTGCTCTGCACAGCTCCCCATACCCCCGGACCCCAGCAGCAGGTAAGTTATGTTTTTAAAAAGCCCCCCTTCCCCCACAGCAGCATAATCCTGTGGATGACATCGCTGCCTTTTTCCCTGCCCCTGCACAATCTTACCTTGGGAGTATTACTTCTGAGAAGTTTGAGAACCCCTGCTGTAGACTGAAGTTCTGTTAAGAAATTGAGACTTTGCACATTTTACAAATTCTATTCAAAATGCTTATGAGAGCATATCCTCTCCCCTCATCAGAAAAGGGGCCAGAATAATGTTCTAGGATGTGTGGAATGGATACACAATGCCATCTTGGAGAAAACTCAAAAACACTTGGATTGCATTTTCTGAAATACACCTGTTAATATAGTTTGAAAACAATGAACCGTACTTTTGAGGCAGAACACCAAGGCAAAATGTACCTTGGGTTTTCTAGAAAGAAAACTAGTCCAGAAGTGACAAAGAGCCAAGGCCTGTACAAGGGCACCGCAACCCAACCTGAAAGATTATGTCCACGTTGTGGGAGTTGTGCATGATTTGCCTTGCTTTCTTCTAGTCTGCCTCTGCTGAGTCTCAGTAATCTGCTACATCTCTGCCATGAGTGAGAATTAGATCAGCAGTTCTCAAATTTCTTAGCACTGGGACCCACTTTTTATAATGACAATCCGTCCGGACCCACTGAAAGTGATGTCATTAACCTGGAAGTGATGTCATGGATGGAAGTGACAATATCATCAAGCAGAAAAATTGTTAACACCCCCATACAACAACAAAATCCAATTAATTAATTAAAAAAATAAATTAAAAGTTTACAATAAGTATAAGTTTAAAAATTTATTTAAAATAAAGAAGAACCCCCCCCAACCCTCTTAAGCAGTTGCTGATCTGTTTAAAAAAAATTCCCCAAACATTTCAAAAGCTGCAAACCTATTCACACTTACCTAGGAGTAAGTCACATTGACTATCATTGTTAAAAGTACATCCGTTGTAGCCTGTTAAAACATTTCCCCAAATACAGTCACATACCATAGTAGCATCAAGTCTAATATATTAAAAATTAAAAAACACATTTAAATGAACGGGGACCCACCTGAAACTGGCTCACATCCCACCTTGTGGATCCTGACCCACAGTTTGAAAAACACTGAGTTAGACCATTCAATTACTTCTGATGCGGGGACACCACAGAATTATCTAGCAGACGATACTGTTTGTTTGCATGAGTTACTGTTTGGAGCTTGTTTCTTCCAATCAGGTGCAAAGTTCAGCAGAATTACATCCTGGTAAAAAAATGTGGCAGAATTTCCCATTGTCAGAAGAGCTCCCCACTCTGCTTCTGCATAAGTCACTGCTTAGGATTTGTCTCAGTCCTCCTCTGGGTGTCAGGAATTCTTATATATGTCTTATATTGAATCAGATTACTGGTTCATACAGGTCAGTCTTGTTGACAGTCTGGTGGGGCTCTCCAGGGTTGGAGGCAGATCTTTCCCATCCTCATCTGGAATTTCCAGGGATTGAAGCTGCGACTTTGTGCATGCAAAACACAGCTGGGCTAGGGCTTCATCCCATTCCCATTCTGCCCCATTTTCACCCCATTTCCAATACCCTATTCTAACCCAGTTGCCCTCCCACTTATTTTTAAGTTTTTAAAACTACACTGGATAACCCATCACAGATCTCCTGCTGTCTCATCTATGAGGTTGGCCCTGAGATCACCTCTCACTGGATTTAGAAAGGAATAAGCGTTCCTCATCTCATCCTTTCCTTTTGTCTCACTTTTGGACAGAAGGCTTCATCTCAATGCCTCTAATATTCCAGGGCTGACTCTAACCAGGCACCATTAACCATATTAGCCAAGTAACTTTCATGTGCCACAAAATGTATTTTGCAACATGTGAGTTAACAGATACAGCAACTCCTCACTTAAAGTTGTTTTGTTTTAAATCATTTCATTATAATGTTTGACACTTGGTATGGAGGGCCTGCTATATAAATTGTGTCGCATCATCCCATGTAAAAAACTGTATCGATTAGTCAACAATATGCTGAGTGACAGATCTTTCCAGATCATAATGAGGGACAATGTAAGTAAGGTAAGAAGGCTAAACAATGGCCTCCCACAAGGCTCTGTGATGGCACCCACACTATTTAACCTGTACATCTCAGACTTGCCAGTAACAAGGGGATGTAAATTTGGATATGCCGATGATTTGGCTTTAGTAGTGCAGGGAAAAAAAACATGGAGGTGTTGGATGGCCTCCTCTCAGAAGACCTCAAGATCCTGGGATAATATTTTGCTGACTGGAGGTTAATACCCAGTATCAGCAAAACGGTGACTACATGCTTCCACCTCAAAAATAAATTAGCGAATGCAGCCCGGAAGGTCTATCTAAATAACAACCTACTTCCTTACAATCATCATCCAAAATATCTTGGAATAACTTTGGACCGGACTCTCTCTTATAAGTCACACCTTGAGAACATGTCTGCAAAAATCAATACCAAGAACAACAAACTCCAGAGATTAAGGGCACAATCCTAACTGCGCCTTATGCCAGCCCAAGTCCCTTGGGCCGGCATAGGAGGGTCGCAAACATGCTGTAAAGCGCGTTTGCGCCTCCGTGGGAGGAAGCCGCGCCGGCGCATGTAGATACGCCAACGTGCGGAAGCCAGCAGAAGCCTCTGTGGCAGCTTCCTTGCCGCTGCTTGTGTTGGCGTGCCCGCGCTGACACTAGCAGCAACTGGAGGCATGGGGGGAATGGGCAGGAGGCGGGAGGGGGCGTTTCTGGGCGGGGGGAGGGTGGGCGATGAGCGGCCCTGGGGGCGGGCACGCAGGGAGCTGGAGGCAGGGCTGGGACCTGGCAGTTATGCCAGATCCCAACCCTTGTCCCTGCGGAGAACAGAGCGGCTTCAAGCTGTTCCACTCTCTTTGGACTTGCGCCACCTTCAGAGGTGATGCAGGTCTGAGGAGACACATTGGGTCGAGCAGCCCTTACCCAGGGGTAAGGGGAAGAGGTTCCCCTTGCCCCTGGTTGAGTCACTGCAGCCAACGAACCTGCGTTGCATGCAGCGCAAGCCTTCTGGCTTGCCAGCTCCAGCGCAGGTTTGGTTAGCGCCATAATAGGAACAAGATGGGGAGCTTCAGCCACTACTCAGAATACCAGCATTAGGTTTGATCTACTCCGCAGTAGAGTACTGTGCTCCAGTATGGCTTAACAGCTGTCATACCAGCAAGATTGATGCCAGATTAAACAAAACCATGACGATCATAAGCGGCTGTATAAGACCCACTCCTGTCTGTTGGTTCCCCATTTTGAGCCACATAGCACCACCAGCCCTATGGAGACAAGAGGCTTTAGTGAACGAATATGGAAAAATCACCAACAACCCAATCAATCAATCAATCAATCAATCAATCAATCTATCAATCTATCTATCTATCTATCTATCTATCTATCTATCTATCTATCTATCTATCTATCTAGCTATCTATCTATCTATCTATCTATCTATCTATCTATCTATCTATCTATTGGATTTATAGTCTGCCTTACTCCCCGAAGGGCACCCAAGGCAGCTAATAATCGAGATTAAAATACAAGCAAGATAAAATACAAATAAACATTAAAAAAGAATAATTAAAAACAATTAAAAAGCAGATAAAATGCAGTCAGCAGAGAAAAACACACAGTAAAAGACATAATTTATAAAAGCAGCCCTTATAGGGCCTCAAAGGCTTTCCTAAATAAAAAAGTCTTCAGGCCCCACCGGAACGTCAATAACGAGGAAGCTGTTCTCAACTCAAAGGGGAGGGAATTCCACAGTGCAGGCACCACCACCGAAAAGGCCCTGTTTCTGGCCGCCATTCCCTTCACCACTCTCAATGATAGTGCAACCAACAGGGCCCCTTCTGATGACCTTAGAGAACGGACTGGACTATACGGAAGAAGGCGGTCTCTAATTACGCTGGTCCCAAGCCATTTAGGGCTTTAAAGGTCAAAACCAGCAACTTAAATTCAGCCTGGAAACGAATGGGCAGCCAGTGCAGTCGCCGGAGTAGCGGCGTGACAGAGTCCAACTGCCGACCTCCAGCAACTACCTGAGCTGCTGCATTCTGCACTAGCTGTAGCTTCCATCTGTCTTCAGGGGCAGCCCCACGTAAAGCACGTTACAATAATCTAATCTTGATGTCACCATGGCATGGACCACCGTGGCCAGATCTGCCCGAGACAGGTACAGCTGTAGCTGGTAGATGTTCTACCAGTACATGCCGATCTTCCTCATCTATCAATCGGTAGGCTTAAATCCAGGAAGCCTTCTCTGGCACTCGCACAACATCTGCACAACAATTTTAACAACAATGCCCTATGGAAAGCTAAAAGGGCAGTCGAACGCCCAGAAACAGGTAGTTATATAGACGATCCTACACTTAAGGTGCCAGGTTTTGACTTACCTTGCCAGCACTGGAAGACTTTGAACAGGATCCGTACCTGGGACTCATTGTTTAAATGGGGGTTAGTATCTACCCCACAGTGTGACTGCGGGTTCTCCCACCAAACCATATACCACATTGTGTCTGGCTGCAAACTGAGGGCGTATTCTGGCCCATGGTCTGACTTTTTCAAAGAAGGTAACTCTGTCCTTGAATGGCTGGACAAACTGGACACTGACATTTGATCTAGTCTAATTGATATACAAGTCCATGTATTTTATGCCATATGCTAAATAAAATAAAAATAAATTATAATGTTGATGAGAAAAACAAATTGATTTTTGACCGGGGCCACTATCTGTGTGGAGTTTGGACATTCTCCCCATATCTGTGTGGGTTTTCTCCAGCCTGGAAAGCTCACGTTTCAATGTTTAATGTTAGAAATGTTTTGGGTCTTTATTCAGAAGTTTTGTGATGTTTTTGTGACTAGAAATATGCTTTAGGAACATAACTCTTGTTTACATATATCAATCAGCCTGTGGTAAAACTGGATTTGTTATAAGTCATTTACTTAAAGTTGTAGTTTTCAATAATCTATGGACAACTTTAAATGAGTAGTTACTGTAACTCATTTCACAAGATGTAGGTAAATTCAATAAATATGAGAGCAGGAAGAACAGAAAAGATTAGTGTGTGAGTGTGTGGGGGCATATGGCAAAATCTGGTCCTGTTTTCCTTATTTTGAATGAAGAGTGGACAGAAGAACATGTACTGCTCCAGAAGGGCTTTCTCTTAATGTTTGCCTTTGAAGCTTGGCAAGGTCTGCTGCCTTGTTCAAGAATGCCATCACCACACTACAGCCCAGACACAGGGGGGAATCTGTCTGAATTCTCTTGGTGCATTTGCTCTGCTAGTATCAGGTTGAACCTGTTCAGCATAGGGGCCTGAGGCAGTGTGGATTCCAGATTTCTCTTTCTGCTCCATTTATTCTGAACATGCTATCCACCCCACCCCCTCCTCTTCACATGCCCTGAGGCCTCAAGCTTTGAGCTGTGAAAGGCATAAGGCAGGGCATCGCTTATACACCTGAAACAGGTTATGACAAGCCTGGCAGCCTTTTCCACAGAAGGATTAAGGCTATGCAAGTTACAAAGTGTTTTGGAAAGCTGCCTTTCTCTGCTTAGAAATGCTCGGCTAGCATTGTCCTAAAATTGCTATTGTTTGCCCAGAGGTATTTGGTCTTTATTATTTTGTGCGCATGGACACGTGTGCACCTACAATTTCTCCTACATGCTTACCTTACAATGATGGAAAAGAAGGAGATATTATTTAAATTCTCCCCTTTTGGGCAAAACAAAAGAACTCAGAGTTAAGGAGGAGTATTAAGTAAGATGTAGTCCAGTACCATTAATTCTGACTTGCAGTAAGTGCTCGTCCTAGTTCTCCAGGATCCCAGGCCAGCAAGGTCCAATCCCTCAACCAAGTTCTCAAAGATTTGGCAGATGAAGTTAGATACATTTGCTTATGCAACATGACAGGATAGCTCCTCATTACTATCTTGAGCAAACTGCTTTCACATATCTGATTTAGAAGATTTACTTCCTTGCATACAGGTGCCAGACATGTGCATATTTTCCAGTGTGTCACATAGATCCTGTTCCCAAATGCTATGATTTTCACATTTTCTCTTGTATGAACCAGGAAAGTCACTAGGTCTAGTTCCAAAACAAACAAATAAACAAACAGCTGAGAATATTGTTTCATTCGTCCTAATAGGAACATTTTTCCCCTGGGGGCTGGGGCTAAGAATAGGCCCTCAGTTTGGCTGTACTTGTCGTAAGAGGCGACTAAACAGCCACCGGGTAGATGGGACTCGCCAGCCTGGGAAGGCAGCTCATCTGAGAGAAGGAAAACTCTGATCCCAAACCTCCATTGCCTTGTGGCTACATCCAGTTATGGAAAAGGCTTCAGGAGTCAACCTCGAGGCAAAATCCGGAGCCGGAGTCCCTGAGGCAGTTCATGGCTGAACACAGTCATGTTCTGGCAACTCCTGCGACGCTGCTGGAACCAACCGTATTGGCCTCTGCCTTTCCATTGGACAATTTCAGCGACGTGGAGAGGGGGGATTTGCTGCATGGGTAACAGCCTATCCTCCATACCTACTTTACCCAGGCTTCGCACACTGGAGAGGACACTCTGTTCCAGAACCACCATTCAGAGCGTGACACCATGGTCTTCCGAGACTGAAGGATGCCAACTAATAGGAACATTTGGAGAATATCTCCAGAGCTGGATTCTAATCAGATTTAGGGCAATAAAAAATATCCACAGTAAAAGCAGGACCTCTGCGAGGAATTTTAACAGGGAGTACAAAGTTTATTTTGGACCCTTTTGGGGGGTACAAAGTTTCTTTTGAGCCCCTTCTCCATTGATCATAATTTCTACAAATTATGATATATAAAACTATGTTTGTTTACACAAAAGTTAAATGATAGTCTTCACACAATATATGCAAACATTTTCTGAGATTTCTGGGAATTTCCATCTCCCCTTCTTAGGTTCCTGGGTTCCCTTTTTGACTCTGGGTCCAGGCACAATGTACTCCATGTACTCTCATGGGCCCTGGTGAGACAGGGAAATGTAAGATCCCAGGAAATTTTTGGAGTCCCTCCTTTGGTTCCCAGACCCCCCTTTTTTACCCCAGGTCTGGGTACAATTTATCCCCTGTACCACGTTCTCATGGGCCTTGAGGGAAGAATGGGCCCAGGTGGACGTTTTTCCAAACAGGAATTGGGGTCAAAGTAGGCATTCTATCACCTCTCTCTTAATCACTTGCCGTTCTTATTATTATGTAGACCAATTTATTATCTAGAACATGTGGGACATTTTTGCATACATGCACAAATAGTACCAGGAAGGCCCAGTGGCTCTTTTGCAGCCTTATCCCATCCATGGGCACTTGGAAGAAAGTCTCACTGACTTCATTCAGACTTACTTTCAAATAAGTATGCATGAGACTGCAGTTTGGCTAGTTTCATATATGTTCTTTTCCTTGCTCTTGTCTTTATTCCAGTCTAATGAAGTAGATTAGATAGAGAAAGATGCATCGGCAGTACTTTTGAACTATTATTTCTATGACCATTTGATGTGCATGTGACACCTTGACAACCTGAGACATTTTTAAGTGATGAATCAGGATCTCTGAGACAGGATTATAAATGATAGTTTCAATTAACTTTGGCCCAGGCTTATAAAGAAGATTAAAATCAACATCAGTCTTGGTGCCCAATTTATTACTTATTTCAGGTGATCTTTTATTACTCTTCCTTAAATTTTCTCCTGGTCCAGAATGCTGCAAGGATAGCCTCATCTGTTTCCAGAATTATAAATGTAGTGCAATGCAAAAACAGGGGTTGAAAGTGGAACCTGGGAGAGATGAGGCTCTGAGAGTTTAAAGAAATGAGTAGTGATCTTGCCAGAGTTTGTAATTACCTGACTCACAGTACAAATTTGTTCCACTTATAATGTTAGCTGTATCACAAAATTAGTGGCATGTTCCATAAAAGTTTTTTTCCTAACTTTAACCTTAAACCAAGGTCACTCCTCATCTGTGGCATGTGGAATGCTGGGATGACAGCATCCTGGGGACCCTAGGAAATGTAGTTTTTCAGAGTACCCAGGTCCCTAGTATGAACATCAGACATCTTGGAAACCATATGTCCTAGGGTGCCTGCTCCTGGAATACTGCTCATCTCACTTATAACAGTGACCCAAGTTCAAGGGCCCCAGGACATGGTGTTTCCAGCTCACCTTGAATCTACATGAAAGACACAGGTGCTTAGGATACTACCAAGGGTTCCTTGATCTTGGAAAGCTGCCATTGAAGAGTTAAATGGTGCCAGGGAGAAGAAAGGGTAGGAGGGTGGCCAATCAGTGAGTCTTTCAGCGAGCCATTCCATCTCTCCCTCTAGTGCCACTGTGGTGAGCACACAATCCCAATGATGGAACAATGCAAGCTATAAGTTAGCATACTGGTCTATTAGGAGGCCACCATTGCCCTCTTTCCTTGACTTGCTTTTCATCCTTTGGTGTGATTATTTTATTTTTAAGTAAATATGAGATATAATGCGAAATTTGTATCAAAAACTATTTGTACTAATGAAATGAAATAACCCCATTTTACCCCTCTCAGTGCTCATGGTCTCATGGTCCTGGTTTTCATCAAGACACCATGGGTTCATTCACCTAATTGGTGCAGTACCAGTTTCTACTGCTAGATGGCTTCAGCTAGTAATTTTTCAAGATGCACCATTTCTCTCTCAGGGGCTTATTCTAATAACCCCATAGTCCAGCCACAAGAAGCTGAGGTGCTGGGCCATGCAAGCAAGCACACAAGCTATGGTTGTGTGATGAAAGGGTGCTCCTACCACTCTGTGCTAAAAGAATTCTGGGCTGGCCAGGTAAAATTGCCTATTAACGTATGCTGTGGATTCTCCCATGTAAATATTGGGCTATGCCTGTGTTCTGTCCCCTGCCTGATGTTCTATATTTGATTTTGCATGTTGTTGTTTTTGCTGTTTTGCATGCCCCCCCCCCATATTGAAGCAGCAGTCACTTGCATTTTTTTCTGTGCTGTTTTCCATGCCCACCTTTGCTTCCTCCAACAACCTACCAGGAGCTCCGGAATGTCTGGAATGCCTATGTGCTGAAATTTCTTTCACTATATCACCTATATCACCTTCCTTGTGCATGTTTACTCTGAACACACTTCCTTTATCAACAAGGAAAATATTTTAAAAACTTAGAATAAAAACACATAACACTGCTTTTTGCCTTTTTCAATTTTTTTATTTACTGAAATTTGCAAAAAAAAAAAAAAAAAAAAAAATAACACCCAAACCCCACATCTCTAGTTCTTAGAGTCACAAATTTTTGTTTCTAGAGGTGCCTGGTTGGCCATGGCTTTGGAAAGAATGATGGACTAGATTTGGGGCATCAGCATGTTTCATACAGCGGGCCTGTTGTCTGCTTAGGGCCAGAAGTGGCATCATTAAGCAGGAAGTGATGTTAAGCTGATGATGACCAGAAATAAGCACTTTGTTCTCACGTAGGAACTCATTAGCTGCAAATGGCAAAGAGACTATCTTGATCATATTTTTGAGATATGGGAGAGCTCAATTATCAAGCTGAGAGACTCCACTTATCGGATGGGACACCCTTCAGCAGGTGTGACATTCTGCTGAGACATCACCTTGCAGCTCTGCTTCTGAGAGGTGCTCTGTGAAGTGACGCCTCACCTGAAGTGGCGCTGCTGACAGGGTGGTGCTGGGAGAGCCCAACTATCACATGGGCCATATCCGGCCCATGACCCTTATGTTTGACTCACCTGAACTATATCATTTGATCAAATAAGGCAGTTCTTATATCTCTTTTATTTAGCAGTGGGAGAGTAACTGTGCCTCTTCACCCCAGCACAGTGTCCTTCCTAGTGGCTGTTTGCTGATGTTTCTTCTGAAGCTTTTTAGAGTGTGAGTCCTTTTGGAACAGGAAACCATTTAATTATTTGATTTTCTCTGTAAACTGCTTCATAAAAGCTTTTTTTGTTGAAAAGTGGTACATAAATAATAATAATATTACTTGACTAGACGGTTTATGGCAACAACAAAAAATGTGTATATGTGGCGGGGGGATTTTTGAAAAGGTCTGTCACACACTCAAAGCAGCTGATCAACAAGCATTTACATTTTGCAGCGCAATCCTGAGCTGCACTTGGGCCGGCGCAAGCCCAGGAGGGTTGTAAATGTGCCAAAAGGCATGCTTGCGCCTCCTTTTGAGTTGGCTAAGCCAGTGCGCAGAGGCACACTGGCCTGCGGGGGTTGGAATAAGCCTCCACACCGATTCAGGCTCTGAGTCGTGTTGGCCAAGCTCGACCGACGCAAGATTCTGGGGTGGGTGGGGAGGAGGAGGGGAGGAAATGGGAAGGAGGCATTCTGGGGTGGGGGGAGGGCGGGCAGTGGGCGGACCCAGGGGTTATCCTGGAGTTATGCCAGATCCCAACTCCCGTTCCCAGGGAGTTTGGAGTGGCTTCAAGCCGCTTCGCTCTCCTCTGACTTGTGCCACCTCAGGTGGTGGCACAAGTCCAAGGAGACCCATAGGTGCAAGGGTGGCTTATCCAGAGGTAAGGGGAAAAGTTTCCCCTTGCCTCTGACTGAGCCACTTGGGCACCTATCCTGTGCTGGATACAGCACAAGCCTCTTGGCTTGCCTGTTCCAGCACAGGATAGGATTGCACCTTTAGTCACCAGCACCTCTTGAATGAGGTGTGGAATAACTCTTGCTGTTTACTTCACAGATTTTCACAGCATCATGGATACTGAAGCTCCAACTCTAGTCCTCCTGGAGCATAGAGATGGTGCTAAAATGGCCGATTTTGTCTGCTTTGCTGTATGTTCTGTAAACTCCCTTAGGAAGCGGAACAATACGTGTAATAGTTGCCAGGCAGAAACTGCTGACCCACAAGACATAGGGTTGTTCAGAATATGCCCTGTAGTACTGAGTGAGTATGGACAAACTTGCTACAAAGGCACCAAACTAAGGCAAGGCACAATAGGTTGATTTGTACTCTGGAGTCAGCCCAGCATGAATAAAGCTGAAATTTTTAAAAAGGGGGCATTTCAAGTGCAGAAAGAGTAAAATGCCAGAGAGAGGGAGAAAAGGGGGGGGGGGAGTACAATTTCAATGCTGGGTGAAAACAAATTGAAAGAAAAAGAATTCACTCTTCTAGAGAGTTGTAGATGGACATGAGTTATGAAGATGAAGAGTTAAACATGACTCTGAGAGTTTCTTTTTGCATTAATGCTGCTTTTCAAATGGAAATGATGGGGTCAGGGGCGCAGGGCCGACACTGCCTTTGGACAATGGTGCAGTGAGTTCTGCTCAGAGGCAAGTGACAAAAGGAGTGAGAGGAGATGCTTGCTGGAAGAGTTGCCATTCTTCACTGCAAGGGTGACCGCATGTGCTGTTCTTGCTCTCCTCAGGCTCCCGCAAGGAGGAGGGGGGAGATCCCTGGTTTGGGCTCCCTTACGCTTTGCAGACTGCACAAGTTGGGCTTGTCACAGTAAGCCCTCAGGGGATGCAAAGGGCCTGGAAGAATGTTAATAAGATAGGAGAGAAGAAAGAAAAAGAGCCAAAAAGATTTCAACACAAATGATCTTCAAGGAGTGTTCTGTAAACAAAACAAAACAAAATGGCATCCTGCCAGGAGCACCTGCCATTCTGCATTGATATTAATTGTCTGGAGGTTAGGGGGAAGAAATAATGACCCCTTCCCCTCTGCTGTTCTATTGGTGTTTATATTGACTGCATTATCGCAGCCATTTCAATTAGGCTGTTGCATGTGGTCCTTGGTCTGCGCTGGATCCTGGAAGTTCTGGGCAAGAAAAGTGTTCACAGCATACCTCCAGCTGGTCCATGCTGTGTCTTGTGAGGGCAATGCTGTTGCTAGGTGTCCATGAAGGTTGTCATGTGTGTGCATTATGATCATGCTTTGAGATCCTTATCTAGATAACAATCCCCTTAAAGGAGGTACATACTGAAAGTGCACAGAAAATAAACACCATCCCAGGATAAAGAATAGCAGGCTGAGACTTGGGTCAGAATAGTTATTGCTTAGGACAGTGACAAAAACAGGCCACTGTCAAGGCATCTTGTCTTTGAGCGCATCCTGTAGAAGTTATTCAATAGGTTTCTTTTGTCGTTCAGATGACAATAAAGGACAGTACTTATGTACAGTCCATTGCAGTGAAAGAAATGGCAGAAGCAACAGGGAGTATGAGGAGGTAAGTAAAAAAGATTTTTGCAAGCAGCGTGTACTCCGTTGGTGGCACTGCATGTTCTGAGCTGGTGGGGGATAGGATTGGACCATTAATCTCCTCCCCACACTATGCTTCTGACCACATACAATTATTCCTATACCTCTAGTCAACTCGCTGGCTCTGCACATTTACTATTGTGACAAGGAGATCTAATCATGAGTATATCCATGAGCAGGCCTTTAAACCTAGTGGAGAATGTTAGGCCTCAATCCTACGCACACTTTTCTGGGAGTAAGCCCCCTTGAGGACAATGAGATTTCTGAGTATACTTGCCTAAGATTGTGCTGTTACTGCCCTCCTCTGAAATCCCTCCCCCTCCCCACTGCAACAATACCGCCGGCCCTAGCAGCTCCCATTTTTGAAAGCAGGCACGTGTGTAAATGAATTGTGCCATTTGTATATTATCATTGTTGTTGTGTAAAGTATTTATATACCACCTTTACGCAAAGAAAGTTCTTTATATAACAGTGGAATGAGATAGTGATTCCTGTCCCACTGGACTTTACAGCTTTAAAGGACAGCCACTGGGCAGGAGTCTCTGCAGGGAGGGTCAGTTGCGCTCCCCCCATTAAATAGGAGTGAACCAGAGCTTTCAAAGCTGCCACTTTTTGTAGTTAGCAGGTGTTAAAAAGATCTTATCTGGCCAGTACATTATTTCTGAGTTGTAATGCGAGCATTTGCAGAGAATTTAAACTCTTTTGCTGTGGCCTGGGCTACTACAAGGCAAAGGAGGAAATGAAGCAGAGGTTGGGGTGGGCAGCAAGAAGACAGGGCCCCGAGCCAGGGGCAGCTGCACAGAGCAGCAAAGTCTCCATCCCCTAACACTGGGAGCCTTGTCTTTTGCTCTTGAGACTTCTGCAGACATTGCCTAAACATTTCTGGCCTTGCATTGGCAGCCAGAAGGGCTAGAATCTTGTTGCACTCTCTCCCCCCCCCCTTTTATCAAAGGTACAATTGGATTCACAGGAAGCCCATTTTTGCACCAGATTGTGCTCTGTGCAACATGCAGGCAGATGTGCAAAATATCGGCGTGTCAATGTATGATAATAAAATTGCATAAACAAGCTGACTGTTTGCAGGCCGACTGGCTGATGCTTCCTCCTATGTGGGGTGCCCCCCATTCCTTCTCCCACAAGCCTCAGTTTAACCATTAACAAGCTAGCTAGTCTGATGGAGACAATGGTCTGTTTGTTTAAGTCCTGAGGACTAGAATGGCGCTCCTATCAGGGGCTCTGGCAAATTTATCAAAGCTCAGTGATTAGCTCTATTAGAGAAGGGATTTGTGTAAACAAAAAGACAGGTGCAAAGAGGCTATTCCAGCTGGCAATGGCTTCATAGAGTTTGCAGCCTTTCAGCGGCAATAAAATAGAACTTCTTCCAGGAAACAGAATCAAACTGGAGAGAGAGCATGTATATTTTTAACTCATTAGTTCTGACCTTCCTATTGTTTAGCCATTCTGTGCCTCCTTTTCCCTCTCAGCTGTCTCTAGTTTAAAGGAATGTAGTTTTTTTTTTACATCAACACCCCCCCCCCAAATCCTTCTCTGTTCCCCATAAAGGAGCAGCTGCCTCAATATTTCTAAACCCAGAGCTCCTATCTATTCCACGTTGGGAGGGCTTTTTCCTCCTGCCCATCACTCTTGAAGCCCCTTTCCTATTTACCATGTATGATGGCTTCTCTGTTGTTCTCCTATTATGGCTTTTGTTCTCCAAGTACAAGGTGGGTTTCTCCATGGAGGGCCACTCTGGGACCTACAGAGGAGTGACTGTTGCACAGTGGCTATGAGGAATGATGTAAAAGAAATCAATGACTAGTCAATGCAGGAAGTTGCTAGGCAGTTAAAAATGGCATTAAATGCAATTCTCTTAAATGGATCTGAATTTCGCAAAACACACATTGTGGGTGTAAAATGTATGTTTTGGGGCGTAAGTCCCACGTCCTCTCAGTTTGCAGCTTCTTGGTTTGGGGTTTTCATGCGGAAGATAGCTAGTTTGTTTCATCAGTTGTCAAATGCCCTTCTTGTATCATTCTCCCGATTTCCACCCCCAACCCCATATAAATGCAGCATTTGAATTTGAGGTTCTGAATGCAGACCTGATTCTCTGCATGTCTTCTAAACTCTTGATAAAGACAGAGAATAGGAACAAAAGAGGGGAAAGACTCTACAAGGGAGAGAAACATAGACAAAAAGGAAGGAAACAGGGAAAGGAGGAAAAGGAACAGAGAAAAGAAAGAACCCTTTCAGTAGGCATAGGGGTGGCACTTAGTATTATCCCCATCCCCTCAGCACTAGGAAACCTTCACATAGCCCCCACCACTCCAGGGTGGCTTCTTTCATGGTTTGTGGAAGAAGTAATACTTCTCACCTTCCATATTTTAATTACATTTATAATGACTGTGATTTGGTAATCTCTGTGCATGTGCACCAAAGATATTTGTTTTCCTAGTGGTAGCATAACATAGAAACACAGGCCCTGCCCAACTTTCCTTGAATTTCATAAACAAGAAAGATGCTTTCACTTCAGGACTAAGAGAATTTATCCAAGATGGGCCAGTGGACCGAAGAGTATGTAAATCCATCCCATTATTGCTGAGTGGCCCCTAGACCATTACCCCACCACTTGCTTCCAGTTTTGAATCCCATCTGGAGAAAATTGTTTTAAATGGCGGCGGCGGGGGGGGGGGGCATTTGCAGGTGAAAATTGGCAGGTAGGGGAAAGGTTAAGCATTGCCTTCCCCTCTGCCAGCTTTCCTTGGCAACTAGAAAAATATGTTAGAGAAATGTGGGGTGCGGACAAAGAGGGCATTGCTGGAGAAGTAATCTTAAATGGAGGTCTGAACAGAGTGGGAAGAAGTTTTCTCTTGGAGAGACTTAGAGACAAGGTTTTCCTATTATGTATTTACCTGATGATCATACTTGAAGGTGAGAAGGATTTCCAGATTGCTTTGGCTGGTGGACTGGCTAGGATTATTCTCCCTTTCTCTGTGGCAAGTGCCATGCCCTGTTTCTCTGAGTTCCCAGTTTGTTTTCCTTGCTAAATTCCATTTTTTTTGGTCCAACTGTTCCTGAATCCTAAAACTATCTATAACATCATTAACCTGGGCTTCTTCTAAGCCCTTTTCAGATATTATACATAGTGTGTAGGCTGTACCCAAATGAGACTATGTTGGCAAGCCCCTCCCTAACATATGCCTGTAGCCTTGTTCCCCATTCATCTTGGGCATGTTTGTCTGCAAATGTTATACCCGGGAAAAATTTCTGGCCATGATCTGATTCACAATCACAGGGAAAGTGCTCTCCAGAGGCAGCATTGGCCTATGCAGACAAATGCCATCCTCTGGGAGAGTGAAGAGGGGAATAACACTACATTGAGCACATTGCCAGCAGGGAAAAGACTTGTCAGTGTGCTTTGGATGGAGCTGTACCTGGATATATCCTACACACTTTATATGTCTGAACATGCAAACATTATAAGCATGGTGGGTGGGGATGGAATTTCAGAGTGTACCAGCACTGGGATGAGAATTCCTGGCATGTGCCTGCCATCCTTGACTACACATTCCTGCACCATGGAAGGGGAATGTTTAAAAGGGACTTCTCCCTGTCCCTGCCAAATTTCAGCCTGGTTCTCCAATGTGGTGGTAAACACATGCCTGGAGTTTACCACTTCAGTCTGCAGGTGGAGCTCATAAGCTCCTCCATACAAGCTTGCAAAAGCACTGAGAGGGTAAATACAGAAGTGTCTCCAAACAATCAAAACTTAGGAAATGGAAAGTATGAAAGATTTGCATTTGCCGTACCCCACACCTATGGTACATGGGAACCCTGTCTTTGAGCTGATTTGGAAATGACTGGCTGATCCCATACTTTAAATTATTTGCACACATGCACAGCTTGGCTCCTCCTTTCATTTCCTCCCTTCCCCCATAAATTGTCCTAACTGAGTGGGGGGGGGGGGCACTGTTCATCCAAACATCACTTCCTAACACGCACTTCTAAACTTACTTAGGTTGTAGATTGCTCAACTCCCACAGAATTAGAATATGTTATTGGGAATGAGAAAAACTAAGGAGAGGGGCCAGGACGCGCATGCACTATGAGTCCCCATGTCATTAAGCACATGGGGTGGGTGGGTGGGATACATCTCATCTGAATCAGCCCTTTGACATCACTCTGGCAAACAAGAGAGGTCTGGCATCATGTCCTCTAAACTGTACACAGATCACTATAATGAGAAATGGCTGCTATAACTCCAGAACATGCGTGAGCATAAAAAACATTAAACCAGAACATCTATCTTTATCTTCAGTAGTACCTTATAAATAAGACACCTCTGCTGATCCTGCCAATCCAGGTTTGGCTTCTTCAACCACCAGAGACAACGGAGGACAAGACACATTAATCCTGGTCCATCAGGCATGCTGTAAATCATTGTGTTCTACATGGGAAGCTTCTTATGCTAAGTCAGACCATTAATCCACCTAGCTCAGTATTGTCAGGAGTGACTGGTAGTGACTCTCCAGGGTTGCAGACATGGGTCTTTCCCAGACCTAACTAGGGATGCTGGAGACTGTACATGGCATCTTCTCTGTGCAAAGCATGTGCTTTACCACTGAGCTATAATCACCACCCTATTCTGAAGATGGACAGTTGCCCTACACAGCTCTGAAAGCAGTTTCTTTATTGCCTCCTTTTGAACCCCCTGGAGAAGACTTTCCTTCTAAATTTCCCTATAGAGATCTGAAAGCATATACTTGTGAACTAGCATGACCACAAAAGCTTGTGCATCATTGTTTCAAAACAACAACAGAAGCTAAGCATAAAAAACACACATGGCATATTTTCTGTGCAAGGGTGTTGGTAGATGCTGCTAAGCCAATAGGAGGCCAAGCCAAGAGTGTCATTCTGAATTCGGCCATAGAAGAGTTAATATCTGTCTGCAGTAGTCCAGGGTCTCCTAATCTGATTGGCTGTTCATCACCAAATGCTGCATTCAACTGTATGATTTTATCAGGTCTTGCCTGCTGGAGAATAGCACTTCTGCTCCCCCCCCCCCCGTTTCTTTCACTACCATCTCCCCACAAGTTTCCTACTTTGCATGTTATCTGACAACAAATTGGCATCAAGAGTGTTTACCATAGAGACCTGGGCAATTAGAGATGTCATTCAGCAACTTTGGCTCAGCTCACATCCCTGTTGCTTGACAAATTGACTCTTTTCCTGCATCTGCTTTTATCAGTCTCAGATTCTTGGTTCAGGGCAGTTTCACTGGCTGAAGCCTGTGTGGTTCAGAATGAGCAAGTTCAGGATGTTCATTCAAATCATGTTGTCTGTAAAATGTCACTTAGTAGCTTTGTCCTTCAGTGCTATAAAAATTGTACCAGCATTCTTATCCAGTACAAATACGTGCACTCCCGCTCCATGTGCTCCACCACGCAGGTTTATGACAGGCTGCCATTCTTTATCTTAACTGACAATTGTGGCCTAACAAAAGGTTCTTGTCTTGGATATAAAGTGCACTGGGAGGGCACTGATATTTTAAAAAGCCTGACCATGCAACTCGCAAGCAACCCTTCTGATCCACAATCCTGTTCTTTTTCTTGGAAGAATATGTGTGAGATACGCATCACTGGAAGGAAACATATAGGCTGCAGAACTTTAAAACTGAAAGCCCAAGCCTATGCAGGTCTGCTCAGAAATAAGTCCTGTTATAATCAGTGGGGTTCCTCCCAGGTAAGTGTTGCTAGTATTGCAGCCTGAGTGTGCTTAGGACTCCCCTTAAAACTGAGTATGCTTAAGACTCCCTAAAGTTAATGGAACTATATCTAAATGGTACTTACTAAAGGGGCCAGAGCCTCTGTTTTAGCACATCCAGGCCTCTCTTGGTGCACGGACACTGGTTGTTTCAGCCTGTGCTGGTTCCCTGTCAGTCTATGCATGCGTAACATGGATATATGCAAGCCATGAACTGCGAAGCCTGCAAAAGTTGCATATCTTTGCCCTGGGTGCCTCCTGCTGATTCCTTGTACTCGTGGAGCATGGGCAATGAAATGCTCTGATGTTGATAACTGTGTGGCTACATCCCATTTCACTTTTCTTTGGACTGTACCCAGGATAAAACCCTTGGCAACCACATATGTACACACATAGACAAGCAACCATTGTAAGCGTAGTCATATACTTCCACCTGTATCTTTTCAATCAGATTTGCTGTTCTCTCTTGTTTGCACCCAGATGTTTTAGAAGTATGTATTTCAAACAGAGATTTAGTTGATAGCCTTCTGGAATAATTTTCATTTTGCTATTATCATATGATTTGCTTATCTTATTTATGTGACTGTAAAGTCATCTAGGTCTGTCCCACATGCCATTTCAAGGACTGTGGACAATACAGGTGTAAAAAAAAACCAAACCAAAAAATGCAATGACCAAAAATACTCATCAGTGTGTAAAATACTGTGTAGCAAAATGTCTTGGTCGTGCTTCCCTGCCCCAAGTGGCTTGACACTGATCTGATCGCTGTCTCCATTGCTATAGCAGTGAAGATGCTTGATCTGAGACAGGTGAGGATGGGAGAAGCCAAGGAGCCTGTGGAGAATGTTGCAAGGCTTTAACAGCCCTGTAGCCAGATTATCACGAGGGCAGGGGCACTGAGGACACAGGACTGAAGGCTCCAGCGGTCAGCTGACTGAGTCAAGAGAAGAAGGCTGTTGAACCCAGAGAAGCTGCCCTGCCAGAGGAGGAGAAAGAACCAGGCGATTGTTCACCCCTTCCCCTCCTTCCATTCTAAAGCTGCACAAGGTGCTCTCTCCCTCTCCCTCAATCCCACTGGGACCCAACAGCCCCTTGTCTGGCCCAAGAGCAAAAGGAGGGGCCCCAGAAATTTCCTGGGATCTCACATTTTCCTATCTACTCAGACTTGTTGCCCGCACGGCATTGCTGGGGTCACTACCATGAGCATGTGCTGCAGCTACCGGCAAGCCAAATATGCTGAGCCAAGGAATGCATACATGGCGCTCAAATCTGGGAGGAAATTGGCCTGCTACAGTAGCTCTTTGCCATGTAGATCCACTTGCCATGAAGGAGTGTATAGGAGCTCAGAGACACAGCTGCAAGACTACAGCTGCTGCAGAAGCAAGTTTTGGTATGCTCAGGACACTTTCCATTCTACTGTGAGCCTAAATATGATGATGCTAATTTCCTGCATGATTTTAGAGAGATTTAGGAGTGTTTCCGGTTTTCATATTACTATATCAAGCTGCCAATGCCACATGAGTGGCTAGACCTGGGCTCCAAAGATTTTTCCAACTGTTTTCCCCTCCTCCCATTTCACCCCTCCCTGTCTCTATTCTGCTTGCCCGTCACCACCCTCTCCCCCTATGCTTTAACCCCCCCTTTGCAAAGGGGCCCAAAAGAAACTTTGTGCCCCCTGAGAAAATTCCTCTCAGAGGCCCTGCCTGGAGTGGCTGATGGAGAGCACAGCTCATGAAGAGGTGCATCCTTATGAAGAGGAGAAGGCTTGGGCCACTCTTGCATGCATGTTGTTGGCTCCCCTCCCTCATCCTCAATCCTAACCACACTTTCCTGAGAGTAAGCCCCACTGAACAAAATAGAACTTACATCTGAGTAGACCTGGTTAGGATAGTGCCCTAAATTAAGGCGTTTGACAGACCAAGCCCATGCATGCTAATCTAAAGTAAGTCCCATCCTGTGAAATGGGGCTTACTCCCAGGAAATGGTGCACAGGATCCTATATCCTGAGGCTTCAGTCCTATATGCACACTTTCCTTATTCAAGACTGGGCCAGGGAGTGGAATCACTGGGCATTTTCAGCCCAGTCCTAGCCACACTTTCCTGGGAGTAAGCCTCATTGACTCTAATGGGACTTACATCTGAGTAGACACACATAGGATTGGGCTGTTTCTTCCCTCTCCTCTCACCAAGCTGCTTCCTTCTGCCATCCTTTTCCTACTTGCCTCTGCACAGGATTGTACTGTAAGGCGATTCATTAACATTCAGGCTGCAGGCCCTGAATGTGCACACTTCTCTGGAAGGAGTTATTTCTAAGTAGATAGGCAGTGGAGATGCCAGCTAGACTATCAGTTATATAGACACATCAGGAACAGGAAAGGGACTAGGACATTGGTTCTCACACATTTAACACCGGAGCCCACTTTTTAGAATGAGAATCTGCCAGGACCACCGGAAGTGATGCCATGACTGGAAGTGACATCATCAAGCAGGAAAATTTTTCACAAACCTAGGCTCTTACCCATTAGTCAGTCCCATTTATTATCATTGCTAAAAGAATAGACATAGCAGCTTGTTAAAAGTCCAGGCCTGTAACATTTCCCCAAATGCAGTCACATACCATGGAAGCATCAAATCTAATATATTAAAAATAAAATATTGAAATGAAGGGGGATCCACCAGGCATTGGCTTGTGACCCACCTAGTGGGTCCTGACCCACAGTTTGAGAAACACTGGGCTAGGAAATGCTGGCTGGCTCTGAATTTGGCTAACTAGCCCTTTTGTGCTTCACAAGAGAAACGAAGTCCCCTGACATTCCAGAAATAGCAGGCCGACATGAATAAGTCACGGGGCTGCATGTTCAAGTTGCAACCTGCCAGATGCTGGCCGTATTGCTTGCATTCTGCAGTTTTTCACGGAAAAGCACTGGTGCCAGCTCCTTCCAGTGCAGAGCCTACTATCCTTGGCAAAGGGAAAGTGCCCTCAGTTGCTACCAGTGAAAGGGGAGCCTTGCTTCAGGCAAAGCATTTGAATGGGTCCGTGGGGTCAGAGCAGAGCAGCGGCATGAGAGGACATGACACAGCCTGCCACAGGAATTGTACTGAAACTCTGAGCATGTCATAGCAGGAAAGCGTCAGAGCAATGACTGATGAAGATTAGTCTAGATAGGGAGGAGGAATGGTATGCGGGAGAGGGAGGGGGAGCACTGTGGCTGCAGGGAAGGAAGGGTAGGGTGCAGTCAGTGGTTCGGCTTGGTGCCTTGCCAAAGTACATATATATTAATTGAGCAATCCTGTTTCCCTGCTTTCTGAAGCAGGTAACAAAAGAGCTGGGTGAAGGAGAAAGGAGGCACTACTAGTAGTGTGGAACTATCCTCAGATATGGGCTTCCTTCATGAAACAGAAGCCTGCTTGGTCTGGAATAATCCAGGCAGCTTGAACTCCAGAAACGGTTGTTTTGCAATGCCCTCCATAAGCCACCCTTTAAAAGCCACTGATTGGGATTGAGTTCTATCATTCCTCATTTGTGGAATGTGCAAAATGCCTTTGAATCTTTACCCCATCTTGCATAACCCCGTGAGGTAAGCCACAATTACCATTTTACAGAAGGGGAACAAAGGTTGAGAAATGGCGGCAGGCCCAAGGCCATCCACTGAGTTCATGGCATAGTGGAAATTTTAATCCTGATCCAAATTCTGTATTGTACTGCTTGGACCCAGTCAAGGCCTTTTGGTTGTTTAATATACGTACTCAAAATATCCCCAGAGACGAAACTCTGGGCAGCAAGAAACTACAATCTGCTCAAAATGAAATTTGTTCTTCAAGTATTGAAGAACTCCTTCAGAAGGAGTTCTAGATATAAAGCTTTGTTGCCAAGATTACATGTTCACCCTAGAAGTCTCATCCACTAGTATTTGTGAAAGGCAATGGATCACGAGTGTGCAACCACTGAAATGCCATGACTCTTATGCATGTCTTATACGAAGAAGTCTATGTATTGTTGTGGCTAGCATGTTGGAGTTGGATCAGGGAGGCCAAGGATCAAATCTCAGCTCTACCATTTATCAAATCAATTGAGAGATTTGACCTCGGTCCTGCTACCATCTCTCAGCCTAACCTACCTCATAGGGTTGTTGTGAGATCAGCTGGGAAAAATTGGGTATACACCACTGCTCAGTGACTTGGAGGGAGGCTGCATTGCAATTAATAAATAATACACACTTCTCCTATATTTCATCATGAGACTCAAACTGTTTTTGCAGAGCCAATGACAACAGACCAATTGGTTAAGTCAAAGTGATTTCTAGGGTTAGGATCCAAAAAAGTTACTTTAGGCATGCCCACACCAAGTGGGTTTTTTATTTTTTTTATTTTTTTGGCTCTTTTAACAGCACACACACACACAGACAGACAAACCTCACCCCACTGCCATATTACTATATCACTAAAGTTTTCAGAAATCCCCATTGTTTCAAAAATTTGGTCATATTGAACCACCACCCCAAGCATATTTGGTGAAATCCTTTTTCAAAATCCCCAGATTTTGTCCCCAAATGGCTGAGTGGGTAATTGAACCAAGATTTCTTTGGTTTCAGTTCCACACTTTGTCCAATGCCCCACACTGGAAGTGCTGTCACTCAGTGGTAGAGCACCCATGTGCTGGTCATCCCAGTTTCAATCTTTGGTGTCTCCAGGTAGGGCAGACTCCTGGAGAGCCATTCATTGCCATCCAGTGTAGACTATATTGAGCCACATGGACCAAGAATCTGACTCAGTAGAATAATAACTAGGTATTTATATACCGCTTTTCTGGTCATTGGATTACTCCTCTGACTTTATTCAAGACGGTTTATATAGGCAGGCGTTTCTAAATCCCTCAAGGGGATTTTTACAATCATAGAGGTTCTCTCTTTCAAGAACCAACATTTCAGAATGGATCTTCCTGGTTTGGTCTCACTTCTGGCCTCCAGTTCTCCCAGGCAGGCTGACAAGCAGCTCTGTCTCTCACATGGAGGGCAGCCAAGACGCTTCTTGCTCACACCAAGAGCAGGTGGAATCACTCAGCTTGGCTTGTCAGCTGCTTCAAGGTGTCGCCATTCTCAGCCATTCAGGGAGCTGCCGGTGTCCTCAAACTGGCGACCTTCTGATGTTATCCTCGGGCTAATGGAGGCTCTACCCACTAGACCAGACCTCCTGCCCAAAGAAGACAACTTTGTACATAGTTCGTATAGCCAGACTGCTCCCTGGTATGCTGATCCACACATGCAGCCTCTTTGTTTTATGTGTTGGCCCTGACAACCTTTTCATTATTGACATTTTGTCTTTTTGCCTCAGTGTAGAGGGTGCATTTTTGCTTAGCTATGCAAGGGTCATAAAACCCAGCAACAACTACAACAACTGTTCATGGGTGTAAATGTCAGTTACTAGCACAGACCAAAGTCTCAACTCACAAATGGCATGCTGGATAAGAATTTCATATTAAAAGTTCTTTTGAAGTGTGTACATGAAGGACACCTAAGTCAGATTTGCCTGGCTCTGATTTTTATAGGTTCTGTATAATAAATATATGAGAGCATGTGCGTCAGTTCACCCAGCAAGCATAAGCAGGGCTGTAGCTGCTTAGGAGGCAGCAATTCAGGACATGCACAAAGGGGACTAATCCTTCCAACTGAAACTGTAAGGTGAAACTAATTGAACTGCCTGTTTGTCTAGGGCTATGTATGCATATGAAAAATGCCCAGAGCAGCACCTCCAAAAGTGCAGGGATGTTGGTTCAGCACTGACTCAGAGAGAACAGTCAGTTCAACTGAATCACGCTCACACAGGAGCCTCCTTCCTGTTTGGTAGAAAGTGGTTTTGATGTGCAGGCCTTAGATAATGAAAGGCACGTAGCAAGCCAGGCAATCCCTTTGATTCTGCCAACTTTGCCCATGAGGCTGAGCCCTGTTCTTCACACTTCAGAATAAGAACTCTGTGAAACTTAGATGCTTATACACTGTCACCAACCAATAAGAGGTATGTACTTTCACTCTCTTCCCATCTTGCGAGCGAGGTATTACCTGTCCAAGCCTTACCCCCTCCCCTATCATAGGTCTGTGAGAGCAAAGGAACTTCAAATATGATGATAGCCACACTGAAGCTGTCCCAAACACCTTGCTTACAGGGGCTCCACAGAGCCAGCACAATGTTTGAATTGGCACTTACAGAAGGTGGATTACAAGGTAGATTCTAGTGAGATCATTTTTAGCTATACCAACTACAGCGTTAGGAACATGAAGATCTGTAAGTATTCTTTTGTCCAGTTTGGAAAGAATTCATTCCACTGTTAATACAGGGGTGTCAGACATAAGAACAGCCCCACTGGATCAGGCCATAGGCCCATCTAGTCCAGCTTCCTGTTTCTCACAGCGGCCCACCAAATGCCCCAGGGAGCACACCAGATAACAAGAGACCTCATCCTGGTGCCCTCCCCTGCATCTGGCATTCTGACATAGCCCATTTCTAAAATCAGGAGGTTGTACATACACATCATGGCTTGTACCCCGTAATGGATTTTTCCTCCAGAAACTTGTCCAATCCCCTTTTAAAGGTGTCCAGGCCAGTCGCCATCACCACATCCTGTGGCAAGGAGTTCCACAGACCGACCACACGCTGAGTAAAAAAATATTTTTTTTTGTCTGTTCTAACTCTCCCAACACTCAATTTTAGTGGATGTCCCCTGGTTCTGGTGTTATGTGAGAGTATAAAGAGCATCTCCCTATCCACTCTGTCCATCCCCTGCATAATTTTGTATGTCTCAATCACGTCCTCCCTCAGGCGTCTCTTTTCTAGGCTGAAGAGGCTCAAACGCTGTAGCCTTTCCTCATAAGGAAGGTGCCCCAGCCCCGTAATCATCTTAGTCACTCTCTTTTGCACCTTTTCCATTTCCACTATGTCTTTTTTGAGATGCGGCAACCAGAACTGGACACAATACTCCAGGTGTGGCCTTACCATAGATTTGTACAACGGCATTATAATATTAGCCGTTTTGTTCTCAATACCTTTCCTAATGATTCCAAGCATAGAATTGGCCTTCTTTACTGCTGCTGCACATTGGGTCGATACTTTCATTGACTTGTCCCCCACCACCCCAAGATCTCTCTCCTGATCTGTCACAGACAGCTCAGAACCCATCAGCCTATATGTGAAGTTTTGATTTTTTGCCCCAATGTGCATGACTTTACACTTACTGACATGGAAGCGCATCTGCCATTTTGTTGCCCATTCTGCCAGTCTGGAGAGATCCTTCTGGAGCTCCTCACAATCACTTCAGGTCTTCACCACTCAGAAAAGTTTGGTGTCGTCCGCAAACTTTGCAACCTCACTGCTCAACTCTGTCTCCAGGTCATTTATGAAGAGGTTGAAAAGCACCGGTCGCAGGACAGATCCTTGGGGCACACTGCTTTTCACTTCTCTCCATTGTGAAAATTGCCCATTGACACCCACTCTCTGTTTCCTGGTCTTCAACCAGGTCTCAATCCATGAGAGGACCTGTCCTCTAATTCCCTGACTGTGGAGTTTTTTCAGTAGCCTTTGGTGAGGGACCGTGTCAAATGCCTTCTTAAAGTCCAGATATATAATGTTCACGGGTTCTCCCGCATCCACATGCCTGTTGACCTTTTAAAAGAATTCTAAAAGGTTTGTGAGACATAAGGTCTGCAGGCCAGATATTGGCTATGGAACCTCTTTGTCCAGCCCACGTGATAATTGGGCTTTCCCAGCACTGTCCTTTCAGCAGCACTGCTTCTGCTAAGGCTGTGGGAGGGAGAGACTGAAGGAGGCCTCAGAAGGCAAAGAGCACTGTGGGGGAAGCGGCAGACCAATAGGTGTGAGAGTGGGAGATGCTGCTGAGGTGCTGGAAGAGCCCAATTATCACATGGGCCAATCTTTCAGCAGTGCCACTTCTTTGCTGAGTGCAGCCCATGGGATAATTAGGCTCTCACAGCGTGATAACTGGACTCTCACATAGACATAGAAAATATCAAGATTTGCATATTTCTTGTTTGTCATTTGTAGCTAATGCATTCTTACATGAGAACGTGTTTATTTTTGGCCATTAGCTGCCTCATGATGTCACTTCCTGCACAATGATGTCATTTCTGGCCCTCAGCAGGCACCGTGACTGCTATCCAGTCTACCAGTTCTCACCCCCGATTTAACACAATTTTGGCACTAAAACCCCTTTTGGAAACTTTCTGTTACTGCGAAATCTTGTCATATATGTTGTATGGACAAAACAGAACTATGTAGTAGAATTCAAAGACTGACCAGTAAATAGTGAGGCTGGTGTAGGGGAAAATGACTCGCTGTGGAGGTACAAGTGAGTGAGGCTTGTTCAGAGAAAGCATCCGATGAAGAAATGGATCTTAAGGAGAGATTTTTATCTTCCACATTCACCCAGACCTAATGAGAGAAATTTTGGTCTCACAAAAGACAACTGTAAAGGAACTTTTATCGTCCCCAGCTCTTTAGCTGGCCTTGCTATGGGGCAAGAAATACATCCCCATATGAAGGGGAAAGACAAACTTGTCAAAGATATCAGGTGAGTAGATGGCAGACGTGGGGTTTTAACCCAAGTTTCTCCAGGCTCACGTACTGCACTGTATCCACAGGACCCTTCTCTTAAGGACTTCAGTGTCTCTGCTTGTCACAAGATTGCTCTTTTGCATTATAGACACCACCTACACCAGCACAAGTTCTCAGTCTCTTCCGGGACAAATAGCAGCTTGGGGGAGAGCAATTTTTGCTGGGACTGCAGAGCAGGCTGAAAAGGTTAAAATCCCTCCTCCTTTGCTCTAGTCCCAATCCTGATCTGCCCCACAGCTGCTAATTAAAGGGGAAAATGTAAGTGCAAAGCAAAACTATGTGTTAAATGTAATATGTAGTTTGGCCCTAAGCTAAGTTTCACTGCAACCACCAAAATCTTTCTTTACATCTGAGCAGTTCTAGAAAGACTATACATTATGTTTGTGACAACTGAAAAATAAACCAAAGGGAGCCCTTTCTGTTATATTATTATTATTATTATTAACAGTATTTATATACCGCTTTTCAACTAAAAGTTCACAAAGCGGTTTACAGAGAAAAATCAAATAACTAAATGGCTCCCTGTCCCAAAAGGGCTCACAATCTAAAAAGATGCAAAAGAATACCAGCAGACAGCCACTAGAACAGACACTGCTGGGGTGAGGTGGGCCAGTTACTCTCCCCCTGCTAAAAAAAGAGGAGCACCCACTTGAAAAAGTGCCTCTTAAAAGTGTTCATGAAAAAGTGTTCATGATTGCTTCACTACAAAGCAAATGTACACTGCTGCAAAGGAGCAACAAATGCATTCAGCCTATTCATAAGTCCTTCAGAATTGGGAGAGCCTTGCTTTTCTGGAGGCAGCTCCACCAGCAGGACCTCTTCTGCACATCTACCTCCTGGCAGGTGCCATGTTAAATTTCTGACTTCCCTCAGAAGTCATGTCTTCTCAGATTTTTCAAAAAAAGCAGTCAACAGTGGAGACTGCCATACTTTTATGACAGGCACAATTTTTAATTCACATTGCCCCAGGACAATGCTACATCCTGGAGCAGTCTGGCCTTCATCCTGACATCCACCATAAGGCAGCTACAATACAGAGCTCTTGTGCCACCCACTCATGTGGCACCAAAATATTGGTTAAAAAAACAAGAAGACAAATGGGGGTTCCTAAAGGAAAAAAACCCTTCATGTATGGATCCCAAAATGAAAGGAAGTACATGCATGAGTAGCAGAAAAGGAAAAGGAAATAAGTAGCAGAAAGGAAAAGGAAATAATAAGGAAAATCAGTGGGGTCCTACAACGACCTTTTCCCCACCTGCACACTCCTATGAGGTACATAGTAGAGCCAGCTTATCTAAGCCCATGAAAAATAATGGTGTTTCCTTTTCAGCCTCTAGTCCTTTAGCTATGCAATTGACTTTTGAGTGCAAGGCCCTCTGCCTTGTCAGCTAGTCAGGTTCCATAGAGAAGCAAGTGCTGTCTTGAATCCCAAAGCAAAACACATTCAGCTTAGCAAAATAATTTAGTGAAAAAGGAGAAGTAAAGTATCTGCCCATCAGGGAGATAAAGTGGGTTTAAATTTATGAATAAATAAAAAAAAATAAAGTCATGGCATAGAAAGCAGTGCAAACACTAGTCCTCAAAGTCATATTACTAACAGTCCAATCCTATCCTTACCCCCATGCCAATGCAGCTGCGCAAGAAAGGCTTATGCTGCACCCTGGGGGGGGGGGCAGATCGGGAGGCTTGGGAGATGTAAGAGAAAATATTTTCCCTTACCTCTTTGTAAGCCGTTTGACTGGCGATGGGTCTCATTGGACCTGCAGTAGCTCCTTAGCAGCTGCAATTCTAAGGAGAGGAAAGGGGGCCGGCTGGCTGCTTTTGGAGGAGTTAGCATCCAGCGCAAGTTGCCCATGGGACCACCTCCTCCTGCCCCCATCAAGCCCCCACCCTCCCCTATTCCACCCCCCCCATTCCACCTCCCCTGACTACCTATCTGGTTTGCGGGTACTCTGTGTGCCACTGTTGCATGCAGAACTGCTCCAGCCTCACCAATTTGCAACGGCCAGAAAGCACATTCCACCACTGGAATGCTAGTTCCAGTGCTAAGCCACTTGGATAAAATTGAGCCATAACCCTTTGTCTTTTGCCAGACAGAAAACTGCGGATCATGGTGCCTTAACTTAAGCTACAATTTAGAATTATTTTTTAAAAATCCAGGTAGATTCCCAAAGTCCTCAGAATGGATTGGGGGTAGTGAATCAATTCCCATATAAGGTCTTCCCAATTAGGTGCCTGCCTATCTATGTGGGAGCTGAATATCTATCAAAAATTCATACATGTTCCCTTCTAATCACTTTTTAAATCCAAGGTGAACTTTGCTTCTTTCTCTGTTTGGAGATGAAAGTGACAAGTGCTTGTTTCCACACTCCCTATGAACTCCCCTGGGTAAACAGTGGTTAACTACCGTATGTGAATTTTTGGACAGGAAACATATATTAGAAAGTGATAACAGGATAACCTATATCCATCAGTAATTAACCCATGCAAATCTCTAAGCTAACATTGAGAGGAAAACAAGATTATAGGCAAATTAGAAACAATATATTTAACCTGGGCAGGCAACGGTCTCAGTACCTGGAAAATAGGTGGGTTTTCCTTTCACAAAAATATCACAAAATATTAGTGTTATCAGCTGATGATCTTTTGTGAGAGTGTGTGTCTGTGTGTAATGGGAGTCCCGAATGAGTTGTACTGGTTGGCCATTTATCTGGAGAGGCATGGGAGAGACCAACTGTCCACTGCATATGAGGGACACTCTGGATGAGATCCATTCAGCCTGTTCTTGAGCATGCATGCTTGCTAGTATGCTACGCAGTTCAATTAGCTTACTCCCAAAAAAGTATAAATAACATTGTAACCTTAGTTGCAAAGTGAAGTCCTAAGTAACATTCTCAAAACACCAAAACCCTTCTCAGGCATTCCTTCTCCATGGAGAAGAAATGCACAGTGACTTTAGCAAAGTATGTCCATAAGTTCTGCCCCTGTCACCACCATGATCCAAAATCCTACACGCCCCAAGTGCAGTGCTTGTTCGCAGCAACAAATACTTTTCCTGGGGAGAGATCCTAACCCATCATTAGAGCATCTGGGCTCCCAGTGTTGCTTATGATAGGGAGGGTCTCTCCTCATTTGTCTTTGCTGCAGACAAATGCTGTACGCATAGGAGACGGGGTGGGGCTTCAGAGCATGGTGGGCAGGGCTTGCTGTAATACTGCTACAGAAATCACTGCTTATTTATACAGGTATTTATATACTGCCTTTCCTGGTCCTCAGATTTCTCCTCAGACTTTAATCCAAGGTGGTTTACATAGGCAGGCTGTTCTAAACCCCCCCCCCCCCCGGTAGGGATTTTTACAATGGAATAGTTCTAGTCTTTCATAGAACTCCTCATTCCAGCTGGATTCCTTCCCGGTCTGGCCTCTCTCTGGCCCTTCGCCTCCCACGCTCCACTTGACGGCAACTCCTCTCTGCCACCAAGGTTCAGCTCATCAGTATCTCAGCGTGTCGTCAGTTCTAGGGCACTTCTGGTTGCTTCAAACTGGCAGCCTCAGATCTTCAGGCATACAAGGCGGCAGCTCTACCAACTGAGGCAGACCTCCTGCCTGGTTATGCATTCACCATGAAGAGGGAATGTTTGAAATGCACCATACACTGTAGATTTTTTTTTTTTCCACTTTGTGGATGATATTACCTTGATCCATTTCAGGTCTGCTTCAATGTGGTTTGGAGGTTGAAACAATTCTTGTTATTCTAGTGGATGACTTATGCTGGTTATTAGTGGGAATGCAACCATGCTGATTCTGCAGGACCTCTCAGAGATCATGATATGCTTCAGGACTGCCTGGCTCGGTTGGGTATTGGCAGCACTGCTTCGTAATGGATGAAGGGCTCAATCCTATCCAACTCTAAAGCACCAGAGCAGCCACAATGCAGCCCCAAGGTAAGGGAACAAATGTTCCCATACCTTGAGGTGTCCTCTGTGATTGCCCCACCATTACAGGATGCAGCACATGACCCATTGGCACAGCTACACTGGCACTGGAAAGTTGGATAGGATTGGACCCTTAGACCTTCCTGGAAGTAAGTTCCAGAAGGTGATGCTGATGACTACTGTTCTACACCACGACCTCTGGCCAATGGTGTTCCACAGGGCTCTATTCTTTCTCCCATGCTTTTTAGTAACTTCATGGAACTATTGGAGATCATCTGGAAAGGGGGGACTTTGTGTGGAAAGTCAGCAATATGTTGGTGTCAGCTTGATATCCTTCTGCTGTCTCCAACTAGAGAAGCTGTGGATACTCTGAAATGGTGTGTTAAGTTGTGAAGGGCTGGAAGTGAACAAACTGAAATTAATTTTAAACAAGACAGAGGCTCTCCTGGCCAGGAGAACTGAAGATCTGGCAATGGTAGATTTGGTTACTATAGATGGGGTTGTAGAGCTTTTAGCTAAGAGCTTAGAGCTTGGCAATCTGGAAGTTCATTTCATACGTCATCACCAAATGTCCACACTTGCTACACCATGTTGCAGGAGAAAGGATCCACACAGTGGTGCAGACCCCTTACAGGGAATATTGGTTGTACTTCACTTGAAGGACCAGGTTCACATTTTGAAGTACTCCTGGACTCAGAAGTCCAGGAAATGGTGTCCAGGTGAGAACTCTGGCCCAGGGTATTTTTGCCCAGTTTCAGCTGGTGCAACTCTTGTGTCCATTCCTGTCTCAGTCAGGCATAGCTTTGGCTGTCCATGCTTTGGTACATGTCATTTGAATGCCCTTTGTATTGCCCTTTACACTTCATACATGGCTGCTCTTGAAGACCCTTTGGAAGCTTCAACTGATACAAAATACAGTTGCAAGACTCTAACAAATGCAAGATAATATGATTGCCTCTGTTATTCCAGCTGTATTGGTTGCTAGTTTGCTTGTGTCACAAAGTGTTAGTTATGACCTTTAAAAAGCCCTAAATGGTTTAGGACAGTACTTCCCAAACTTTTTAGCACCAAGACTCATTTTTAAAAATGTAATCTATTATGACCCACTAGACCGGGGTGCCCAAACCCCGGCCCTGGGGCCACATGTGGCCCTCGAGGCCTCTCGATGTGGCCCTCAGGGAGCCCCCAGTCTCCAATGAGCCTCTGGCCCTCTGGAGATTTGTTGGAGCCTGCACTGGCCTGACGCAACTACTCTCAGCACGAGGGCGACTGTTTGACCTCTTGCGTGAGCTGTGGGATGAGGGCTTCGTCCACTGCTTGCTGTTTCACGTCTGTGATGCAGTAGCAGAAGCAAAGGAAAGGCCAGCCTTGCTTTGTACAAGGCCTTTTATAGGCCTTGAGCTATTGCAAGACCTTCATGCATTCATATAAGTTCATCTTTAATATATTTATTTATGTAAACTTATGTAAATTTATTTAAATTTTAAATGTAAATTAATTCTTTTTCCCCCTGGCCCCCGACACAGTGTCAGAGAGATGATGTGACCCTCCTGCCAAAAACTTTGGACACCCCTGCACTAGACCAAACAAAAAGATATAATATTTTAAATGATGATAATAAATTATTAATTAATAATAATTGGAGTCCTGTGTTCCAGAAGCTGCCAGAAACCTTACATGTAGTATGTGTGTATAGACATTTGCTAGACTCTCTCTAGAAATTGCATTCAAGGCCTGTTCCCCCAAACCTTTATAGTCATTCCAGGGAACCCAGAAGGCTGAACTGGAGAGTAAGATGTGTACTTAAGAACATCCAGGTCAGACAAAAGGCTGTGAAACTGGGTTCACACATAATCTATGGCACCACCAATTACTAGAGAAAATGGGAAAATGTGACATTTTAATGTGGGGGTTTAAAGATTACTTCATACCACAAGTAATTAGCATTGGCATTCCAGCTAATGGTTTTTTTTCATTTTTTTTTGCAAGAAATCATGGGCAAAGGTACTTGCAAAGTTGGTTTTTTTAAATGTTTCAACAACATTTTTGCGACCCACCAAAAATTGGCTCATGACCCACTGGTGGGTCTTGACCCACAGTTTGGGAAACACTGGTTTAGAACCAAGAAACCTGAAGGTCCACCCTTCTCCACTTGAGTCTACCTGTGCCCTAAGATCTGGAGAGCCACTCTTGCATATCCTACTGCTGTCTGAAGTATGGCTGATGGGGATACACAAGAGAGCCTTCATCATGGTGGTCACCCCCTCTGGAATTCCCTCCTGTAGGAGGGTCATTTTGCTCCCTCCTTCCTGCTTTGTCAGAGGAGGCTGAAAATGTATTTATTGTGGAAGACCTTCTTTGATTGCTTGGCTATTTGTATCTGTCCCTTGGTATTTCCTTACTTGCTTACTTAGGGCCCGGTCCTATCTAATTTTCCAGTGCTGCTGCTGCTGTGCCTATAGGGTATGCACTGCTTCCTGTGTTGGGGAGGCAGTCTTGGAGGCCTCCTCAAAGTATGGGAACATTTGTTAACTTACCTCGGGGCTGCATTGTGACTACCCCGGTGCTGGAAATTTAGATAGGACTGGGCCCTTACTTACTGCTCTGCTGGTTTCTTTTTATAATTCTTATTGTATTATTCTCATTGTATTTTACTGCGTTTTAATTTCTGTTGTGAATTATGTAGAGTTTCTGGAGAAAGGCAGGACATACATATTTAAAATTAAAATAAAGAAATCTGGAGTTGTGTCAATTTGTCGTATTGTTCTGGCATGGGAGCAGTGGTTGCCTGCTGAATGTAATGGAATATAAAATTGTTGTGATGGTTCTTACCACAATTGATGGCCTGTTTGAATTAGGCAAGATTCTGTGCATTTGTAGAAGAGTCTCCTCTTGTCATCTTCGCCCTCATTCTCAAAATGGCTTTCATCAGCTTTCACTAATGCAAAGCTATACATTTTAGGGGCCAGAACCTCTGCAACGTAACAATGGATGTCTCCTTTCCCCCGCCTTTCTGGCTTCACTTATTTGCTGAAGTCATTGGAATGCAAGGGTTACTGACCCCCACGTGGGCCCACACCTACATTCCAGCACACAGAGTGTGCCCTACAGCAACCTGGATTGAAGAGGCTGCTTACAGTTGGGCGTTGCCATTCTGCCAAGTGTTTGGATACATGCCTGGAGGCTTCGTTTAAAAATGGGGGGGGGGGGGCCAGGAGAGTACACACACTGATGACACCACTTTAGTTCTAAGTCATTGTGAAATATTTAACCCTCCCAGGCAAAAGCCCAGTGGAGACCACAGTGGAAGTATTAACTGTCTGTGATGTGCAGGCAACTATCCCACAATTATGGATCCTATATGAGAAAGAATACCTCACTCCAGTCTCTCCTATAACATTAAGCAAGATGTCAGATTTAAAAGCTATTATTATCATCTTCATCATCAAACTTTTTTCGATGCTGGTAAATTATACTTTTTACATAATGACCAATGGATTAATTTTGCAACTGTTGTGTCTGACTTTGTAATCTGTCTGTGTGATTTTACTACGTTCATGTATCAGATGAGGCACAGTCTCATCTTTTTAAAAATTATTATTATTATTGATATTGGTATTATAATAAGAACATCAGCAACCGTCTTGTCCACGATCTACAAGACAGTCATCAGGCTGGTTGCACTCTACGGAGTCGAATGCTGGCTGGCGACAAAAGAAGCCGAACATCACCTCAGCATCATGGAGACAAAGATGCTGCTTTGCATCAGTGGTTTCACTCATTTTGACCATGTCCACAACCTGCCTGATCAACCTGTGGGGCTGATTACACAGGCCTACAAAACTGAGGGTCAGAAAAGTTTTTCCCAAACTTTATGGTGGTTTGATATGAATTTGGGTTGCCGATCCAAAAAACGGCATCCATTTTGCCTGATCACGTCTAGTTTTGGAGATATAGTATAGCCTCATTAGTGATTGGTTCAAGCAGCTTCCACATGAGGAAGCCATGGTGTAGGCTTTCTCATGAGGAAGCTGCTTGAACCATTCACTAAAGAGGCTATGCCATGTCTCCAAAACGAGACATGATAGGGCAAAACGGATGCCATTTTTGGAATTGGCACCCCAAATATACCCAGGAATTGGTGTGAGGTTTAAGGAAGCAAAATGTGTGTTGGCCTGTGTTATTACATTGCTTTGCTCCGGACATCCTTCTTTTATGTGCATCCACAAATTGCATAGCTCTGATTACTCAATTTCAGAGATCAGTCAGAAAAAAAGAGGACTGTGCTTTTACACTGATTAATGCAATGTGTAGCAACCGTGTGTGTGTGTGTGTGTGTGTGCCTGTGTCCACATCCAAGTCTAAATGAACAGCACTTCTAGTATGATCAACACTCTTGAGTGTTTACCTTTAGGGTTCTAGACCTTTAGGGTTCTACCTCGACCTGTACTCAGGGCCCTGCTCTCTAGCCAGCTGTCATACTTGCTCTTCCTGATGAGGGAAAATCCAGGGCACTTGCAGCATGACTTGCCAGGGATCCTGAGCCCAGGTACAAATTACCCCCTTTACCCCCCTCTCCTAAGCCGTGACTCCAGGTGCACAGCAGCCCCCAGGTTTGGTGGCGCAGAACATGGCAACCCTGGCTTCAGCCCAACCAGCAGGCGCGGGGGGGGGGGGGGAGTGAGAAACAAGAGTGATGACCCGGCGTGGTGTGCGAGTCCATGCCGGGGGTTGTTTACTTGCCAGCTTGACTCTTGAGCAGAGCGAGAGACCAGCCAGCTGGGCTTTCCGCATGACTGACTAGGGCAACTCGAACTGGCACAACAAGCCCTTCCTTTAGGGCAGCAACAATGAATCTCCCAGTGAGCCATAGGCCTGGAGCTGACTGCTTCTGCGCTTGGCGTCTATGAAGCCAGGACGGGAGAGGGTGTTCACCAGCCTCTCCCGTCCGCCCGCTGTCTAGGGAGCTCAGTCACAGGTGGTGAAGGGGAGGGACTGAGAAGGGGATTCCCAAGGCAAGGAGCGGGGAAGGGGCTCCCAGGTGGGTGGGTTCAAAGTCTGGCTGGTGAATGGAAAGGGGGGGCTGGGGAGAGGAACTGCGATCCCCCCCCAAGTTGCAGGCTCAGCTTTGGGTCTGCCCTTCAATGGTTGCATTTCTGTGCTGAGGGGCTCTCACAGGTACAGTGCAAGGCCACCGCAGGGAGGGCCAGAAAGTAGTGCTGACAACATTTCTGCCCACATTTGATCCCTGTTGCGTATGTGCAACAATGGTGCCCAAGCTGAGCTCGGTGCCAAGTGCCCCACCTGGAATTGGCTTGCAACCCCATAGTGGCTCCCGACCCACCGCTTGAGAAACACTGGGGGGGGGTCTAGAGGGCTTTAAACATTCTTACTTAGCTGTAGAATGATCAACTGTTTTGCAATAAATCATAAGCAGTGGACCGAATGCTTTCCTAAAATGCAGTGAGAATTATCTCTAACGATTATCCATTTGGACGATCTGTTCTTGCATTTACAGCACAGCTCTATACATGTCTACTGAGAAGTAAGCCTCCTTGAGTTCAGTGCAACGTATTCCCAGATAAGTGTGCATAGGATTGCAGCCTTAGAGTATTTCACATGTCTGCACTACCATAAACTGAACCCAGGACACTGGCTGTCCTGCTAATGAGCAAATGAAATCTATCCCCCATCCTAAATTAATCTCCGTGCTGGTTCCAGAATGCTGGAGACCCTGTGCTGGGTCCACATGGTGCCATCTACTCACCGTGGTGGTGCATTGGGCACCCTCTACTTAGGGTTCAGGGACTGGCTTGGCCATGTAGGGCCTTTGGTTAGTGTCTTGCCTGGCCACCCATGACACTGCTCCTGATTGATCCAGGCTTTTTCCCCCCATGTCTTTGCTTAGGTCTGATTCAAATGACACCCCTATATGAAGGTCACCAAAAACACGACAGTAATAAAATCCAGATGGGCTAAAACTTTGCAAACCTTGGCGGAGTTGAATAAACCAGGAAGTTTCCAGTCTAGTGTGATTGCTGCTATGGAGTAATTGCTGCTATGGAGGCACCTCATGGGAATGTGGGCAGATTTCGGTAGGTAGATTTCAAATGTTTGGCCCACACACAGAGCCAGAGGGTATCAGATCCAAAAGAGTAGCATGTGACTCTTTTGCCACAAGAACCACAGAATCCTTCAGCAGAGAGGAGAACAGAGTGCTGAAAGATGGGCATATGTATTACTACTGCACATGCCTGATCTTGGAAGCTAAGCAGGGTCAGGCCTGGTTAGTACTTGGATGGGAGACCGCCTGGGAATACCAGGTGCTGTAGGCTTATACCATAGTCTTTCGAGACTGAAGGTTGCCAACCATGACTGAATCATGTCTTTGGGTGTTTATATGTTGCTGTCTATTTCATGCATCTGATGAAGAAGGCTCCTGCCACTATTTTTACTCCTGTTGCTGCTAGAGTGGTATATTTTTGTGTATATCAGACTAGTATGTTTGAATTTGTTTTTATTGTAATTGCTTTTATGTTTTTTTATGTGTCGCTTGTTAGCTATCTTGGGATTATCCAGTGAAAGGTGGGATACATATGAATGAATACATTAATGTACTTGCTGTATTTCCCTGCACATGCCAATTTTCTCTTAAAAATATCCAAAGCAGTTGGGAACAAGAGGTTAAAGTGCACCATACCTCCAGGTCAACCTATGCTGGTTGCTTAACATCAATTGCCATATTAAAGAGATAATTTGTAGACCCCAAAGATATGATCCATATTTCCTTACAAATAATAATAATAAAAAATCATTACCTTTTAGGTTTGTCACCAGGGCCAGGCCCCAGCAACACAGATGCCCTTGGAAGCCAGGGACTCCTTTACTGGAAGGAGTAAAGGACTCCTTGGAAGTAGGGAGCAAAGATAAGTATGGCCAGGACCTTGCCTCCAGGCAGATGGGCACCTCAGGTGTAGGACCTGAAGGCTCTCCGGCCTGCGGAGGATCACATGGCCAGAAGGGGTGGGGCCCTTAAGGCCTGCTGCTGGATTCATAAGGAGCCCAGCAGGCAGAGGGAAGGAAGGTTTTTCCTGTGGCTCACATTCCTGGAGCCAGGGCACAACCTTACCACTTGTCTCTGAGGCATGGGCTGGGAAAGAGCTGGAGCCTCCAACTAGGCTGAGGAGAAGAGTCCCCTCCTGTCAGCAGGGAGGCTGGGCCTGCCTGGAGAGATCTAGGGGCAGCCCCAGGACCTGGCTACCCAGTTGGCCAAGGCAGATCAACCAAGCACTGGTGACTATCAACATTCATCTACCAGTCAGTGGCACTCCTTGCAGACCCTGAAAGACTGCCAGCTGCAGTCTTGGGTGGCAGCACTGGGGCTCTTATTGAGATAGAGACTCATAAAACTCTCGGGTGTGGACTTTACCCAGAGGAACATTGCGGGAGCCAGAGCTTATGGACCCTTAGGGTAAAGGGTGATCTGGACTTTGGGTGAGAGGGATTAACAAACCCACCAGGCCCTGTGGCTGAATGAGGGCCTGATGAATGTCAAGCAACTGACAAGAGTGAACCATGTTAGGTAAAGCTGTCAACACTCATTGTGGTCTTTACTGAAATGGGGTAAGTCTACTGCTGCTTGGGCCTCCTTGAGATCCTCAGTAGAGCCCCTGGGGGGGAGGGCGGATCCTGTGATGGAGTGACAAGGTTGCTACAAGATTCTCTCCCCCTCTAAATAATCATAAATTTTCTTTCAGTTCCATTGAAAATGAAAGAAACACAACATAAACATGATTGAGAATTCTATTTTGCTGCTTCTAAGTTTCTGACAGTGCAGTCCTATATTTCTGTTGCTTTGAAAGTCCATGACAACTGACTGGGGTAGCCAGATCTCACTAACAACTGTTTCTTTGTCAGACTGTCAGTTACAAGGTACAATGGGACAAGAACCCTGCTGGAACAAGATGGTTGGCAACCCCACTTGTGTGTTTCTGTTTCAGATGCTGTGTCACTACCTCTGAGACTGCAATAAAAATGTTGGCTTCATCACACTTGTTGCTTTGTTAGCAAATAAGGATCCCATCTCCCCACATTGCTTGTTTCTTGCAGACCTCAAGGTGGGACAGGAAGGTAGGGAGGAGGGGCACCTGTGCTACCAGGGCTCTCAATGTGTGACATCCTCACTCTCTGATTCCTTGGGCTCCAGAAGGAAGGAAGCCCCTCCTTGGTTAGGATCCACCTGTTGTGATGTATAAGGCAGAGAATGGGGGATGGGAGAGGGAAGGCAGCATAATGACAGCTGCAGTATAGCATGTGCCAGCAATGATGCTAAGGGTATGCTGTGTGTATGTAACTAAATGGGTGGGTTGCTGCAATTTGGACCTTGTGTCACATGCAAGCCCAATTGGCCCATGCAGTGCTCCTTCTTGGTCCATGTGCAATAGTCTCTCCATTAGGTGTGCCTGTTTACGGTGCTCCATGATGTGCTCTTTGTGGAATCCCTGCTATGGTTAACCTTACCCACAAGGTTACTGGCTAGTGTGGGTTCAAGACCTGCTTCTACTGTCTCTTGTACTTCTTGCCAGTCTTGCCAGTAGGTATGTAGGCTGTTGGCTAGGGCAAGCCCCTTTGCTGGGCTTGAATCTGCCTTGCAGACCTCTGCAGTCTCTGTGCAGTGGGATACCAGCACTCTGGCTTGCCTGAGTGCTGTTGAGGCTCTCCTTGTGACTTGTTCCAGTCCCTTCCCTGTGAAAAGGATTCTTTAAAGCTGGTGGACACAGACCATTGCCATAGAGATACTTGTGAGAATTCACACAAGTAACCTGCATGCAAGTGCAAAAGCATTTGGAAAGTTGATCTAAAAGTTTTTGTTCTATATGATTCCATAGAATCATGCTTGTACATTATAATTTAATATAGTACATAGCAGAGACCCCCACAATAGGGCAATGTTAAGTATAGAGCTACGTGGCTTGAAGATAACTAATGGAACACTTGATTCTAAAATAGAGTTCAGAGAGAGAAAAGGCCCTCGGGTCACCTGTTTTGTCTGACAGGGGCACACACAGGTACAAGACAAGGTAAAAGGGGAGAGAGGAACACAAGCAGATGTCCTCACTACTTAAGATTCCTGCTTCATGTGCGCATTTATTGAGAATGGCAATTTGCACAGCATATCAGCAAACTTATCTGACTTGGCCTGGCGTTGCCACCTGCAATCTGAGATATCAGTAGGGTCATAAACCAGTTTGTTTTAAGTACCTCCACACGAACAGGAGGAGAACCAGTTTCAAAGTGAGCTTATCAAATTAAGTTGTCATAAAAACAAGGGGATAAAACATAGACCGACTCTCCTTTATGATTTGATGATTGCACACGTTTCCTGTCCAAAAATGCCGGCACCCTGCACAGCACTATAAACAGAGGGCAGGAGGCCAGATCTGGGCACGTGTCAAGCCACCTCTGATCCTTCCTGGCAACTTCTTTCTTTCCTCAAGGAGCTTTCTCCTACTTTCTGATGCTTCCCCTGTACAACACTGTCCCTATTTTGCCTTAGGGCAATTGCCCTATTTTTGCCTCAATTTTTGTTAGTGATGTGTTCAGATCCCTGGGTCTTTAGAAGTGCAGAGATAGTGTGGACATGGGACTAGCATTGATTTCATCACCTCCTGACAACTGCTTCTCCAGGCAGTGAATGTTGCTGAATGAGTTTGAGTTGCAGCTACTCCACAATGTTGGCAGCCTTCAGTCTCGAAAGACTATGGTAACGCGCTCTGAATGGTGGTTCTGGAACAGCGTCTAGTGTGGCTGAAAAGGCTGATTCAGGAGTGACAATCCCTTCCACACTGGGAGCAAGTGCAGTCTGTCCCTGGTCTGTCTCCCTGGCTATGGGCCTTCCTTCTTTGCCTCTTTGCCTCAGAGTGTTGGCCAAGTGTCTCTTCAAACTGGGAAAGGCCATGCTGCACAGCCTGCCTCCAAGCAGAGGCCAGGGTTTCCCACTTGTTTCCCACTTGTTGAGGTCCACTCCTAAGGCCTTCAGATCCCTCTTGCTGATGTCCTTGTATCACAGCTGTGGTCTACCTGTAGGGTGCTTTCCTTGCATGAGTTCACCATAGAGGAGATCCTTTGGGATCCGGCCATCATCCATTCTCACAACATGACCGAGCCAACACAGGCATCTCTGTTTCAGCAGTGCATACATGCTAGGGATTCCAGCTCGTTCCAGGACGGTACTCCACAATAAGTAAAAGCATATCTAGTGGGTGAGATTCAACACTCTATTTTCTTTCTCTTTTTCTTAAAGGGAATGGTCACACTCAATAGGTTGCCCTGCTCCAGAAACCAGGGTAAGACATGATGGGCTTTTGCAGGATATATGCATACAGTACAGCTGGTAGAGAAGAATGTAATGGGGGGGGGTTGGAGAGAGGAGTACCAGTTGTGGCTGCTGGGCTTGAGAATCAAATCAACACTGTCAGGTGTTGGTTAGGCTGAGGGATAGCAGCTTGGTCAAGGCTACTCCAGTGAGCTTCATGGTTCAGCAGGGGACTGCTGCTGAATTTCCAAACCAAATATATGAATACGTTTCAAAATGGGAAACGTGAGTTAGATTTGTCTTTTTTCCCCCCTTTAAGCTACCAAGATATAAATCAATCCATATTGTGACATCACCTGATATTGCAGTGCCTCAGGATGGGAGAGATGAGAGCTCACTTGTTACTCTTACTTAGTTTATGACAGCTCTGTAAAGCAGTAGGCCAAAATACATATATCCTGAGGCAAGTTTAGATCTCCATTCGCTAACATACAATCCCTGGTTTTTGTTTGTTTTTTTAAGGCATGTACATTATGAAGTCATATTTTCACTCACAAGCTCACTTTTAATGAAACACACAAATATAAGGCTTTAAGGCTTTTCTCTCCTTCCAGTGTGCCAGAAAGAAGGTGGTTAACTGGAGGCTTAATTTACTCAGAGTCTGTCAGCTCCTCAGCCCTACCCTCCACTTTTACAAACTGGACAAACACGTTTTGATGACATGGAAGTTTCCAAACCAGGTTGGGGGGGGGGGTAGGAAGGACAGAATGGAGAAGACCCTTACTCAGAAAAGGTTAATGCAAGGGCAATTTATATTCAGGGCAAGGGAATAGATTCCTGAACACATAACATAGTAGACTATCTGGGGAAAGCAAGCAGGTGGCTTCAAAGACCCATCTTTTCATTCGTCAAACATAATAGAAATTCTGCATTGTTAGCTAAAAAGCTCCTTGTTAACAGTAACCTGTGCCTAGATCTCTTTCTGAAATCTCATTGCCCCTGGCTAGGTTTCTCTCCTGCTATAATGATCTTGGCTGGATTTTAATCCAGGTTTAAAAGGATTTGTGTTCTCGGGTTTGAGGACATTAAAAACCTCATTCTGGTGCCAGGTTTCATACTTCCCGCTTACAGAAGTTGCACACAGGCTGGGTCCTTAGAGGGCAATGAGAAAGTAAGGGCCAAAGCTGATGCGATGCTGAAGATTTGTGGTTGTGATCTCCAATGTTTTTTCACTTTTTTAAAAAAAGGGCAGCGCCTGAATCAAATCAGGCCCACAGGACTGGGGGAGGAGAATTTAACTTTTTCCCTTTTTCCAGATGATATTTGATTCAATCAATTTGAAATTTGTTCTCCCCCTTTTTTTTTTGCAGGGGGGGGGGGATATAAGTACCAATCACTATCACCCCTCTTGTTTTTTGCTCCCAAAAGGAAAACATACAGGTAGTATGTAGTATATATTTTCCCCTTGCAACTTCTGGGGGTAAATTTAATCAGGAAAAAGGAGATGCAGAAAAGGGTTACCTCTCCACTTCAGCAGTTCGCAGTTGGAGATTCCCATGGCTGCTATTAACATAAAAGAAATGCAGGAGATTCTGATCTTTATTTCTTCTGCCACATCTAATTTCACCCTTACACACGAGGTCTCCCAACCCTTTAAAAGTGTAGTTCTATATCTACTGCAACTAGACAGCTCTTTATCATTTTAATGTTAACACTTCACAGCCCAATTCTAACAAAAATCCCCACCAATGTAGAACATACTACATCCGGTGGGGGGTGGGGGGCAGTTGTGGAAGCCTCTGCTGCCCCAATGAGTCTCCTTGGATCTGCACCAGCCATTTTGCTGATATAGAACTGAGGAGAGGAAAGGGGTAGGATCCTGGCATATTCCTGTACTGCCTGGATCCACCCTTCCCTCTTTCTTTCTGCCCCCTGCCTTCCCCCTCCCTGCTGAAGCACTCCCCTATTCCTCCTTTTTCATACATCCACCTGCCCCCCCCCCTCATTGGCTAACAAACACCTATGGGCAGTGGTGGGATTCAAATAAATTAACAACAGGTTCTATGTCCTAATGAGCAATGAGCAACTCAGCTTCAATTGTCTGCCACAAAGAAAGTTGAAAGACTATGGCTATGCTCCTATACTGTACAGTACACACTTTCCTGGGAGCAAGCTCCATTGAACATAATGGGACTTACTTCTGAGTAGACAGTCATAGGATTGCACTGTAACTTTAACCAAGTTACTGTAACTTTAACCCAATGTCTAAATCCAAATTGCAAGGCTGCAATTCTGTCCTCTATAGTCATACTTACAGGCCTCTGGCCACTAGTTTCCAAGGAGGATAAACATGTGGCTGAAACACACACTTCAAATGGACATTTTTTCTTGAATTCTCAAGGCAGTTGTATAATGAATAAGGAAGGCACCAAGAAGAGGAGGTGGGAACTGCCAGGGCTCCAGGTTACCAACTTCTGGAGACACCACAGCAGCATAGCACCTTCACATCTGCACAAACCAACTTGCTGCACGGGGCTTTGAGCTGGGCCACCTTCCTTCTCAGTGGGAACTTGGTGATTTTTACCAGAGCAGTCAATCCTCTCAAGGATCTGTTTACTTTTAGTGGTGAACATCTGGTCAGCAAAAGAGCACTGAGCACATAGTCTGACACCTCATCATCAACCAAAAGCAACAACAGCATAGTAACATCTTTACATCTCCCCTTCTTTTTTGTTCTATTACAGCATTCCTCAGCATCTGCCTCTCGCCCGCTGTACCATTTTGCATGGCCCACCTCTGGGAAGTACAACTGGAAGTAACTGGAATGACTTTATCACCAGTTATTTCCATACTAAGAGGCCAGACATGATGCAACAAACAAAGAGGCTCAGGCTACAATCCTATCCACTTTTTCCTGGTAGTAAGTACCATTGACTATAATGGAACTTACTTCTGAGTAGACATGCATAGGATTGAGCTCCCAGGGTAGATGGGAGGGCTTTTTTGAGTGCAAGAAAAGCAGAACTGAGCCTCTTACCACTGTTTGTTGCATCGTATTGCTGGTCTCACTGCCAGGCAGTGGAGGTCTGGGGGGGGGGGGGTCCTGCCATGAGTACCACTGGGCACCACCTCAAGTACCACTGGTGGTATGAGTACTACTGGTTGAGAAATGCTGCTCTATTGCTTTTACCACCCAGCCCCAAAAAGAATTCCAGTGAACTCTAAAGCTTCCCCCTCCAACTCTGCAATCCAATGCACATCTACTCAGAAGCCCAACAAGTTCAAGGGGAGTTGTTGACTTCCAGGGTTTGAGAGAGAATGGCAGCCTTGAAGGACAGTTTCACTAATGAACAAAAAGGTACTATGAGGGGACTGTTCTTCTAGGTTGCTTTCCGACAGGCAACAGCAGATACCCATCACTTTGGTCTACTCTAGTGGTGATTCTCCCACAAGTTTGACGGCTGCTACTGACCAGGGAGTGCAAAGCAGGGGCCTGCAGTGGGTGGGAAGGCAGGTGAGGCAGAACCTGCCCACCACAGTCCTTCGAAAGTGTTGCAGCTGTGTAGGTGCCCAAGCACCCACAACCCAGCCTAAAAATGAAAATTAACAGCACATGTAACAAGCCTTGCAGGCTTTGAGGTTCACCCTGATCACAAGTTCTTCCCAGTGCTTCTCCAGTTCTTCTTCATTAGGTGATAAAACCTAAACCCAATTTGCAAACTTGTTCAAAAAATCTTCAATTTCTAGTCAGTCAGCCTGCCATGGGGGGGGGGAATAACCTAAAGGAACTTTTCTGCTAGAGAAGGAGCAATGCTAACTGTACCATCCTCAGCACACTTACCTGGGAATAGCAGCCCAATCCTATGCAAGCCTACACAGGAGTAAATCACATTATATAGTCAATTGGGCTTGCTTCCCAGGTTTGAGTAGGATTGCAGCCTAAGGGCTATCCAACTTTCCAGAGCCAATGTAGCCACATTGCAGTCCCGAGGCAAGGGAACAAACATTCCCTTGTCACAAGGAGACCTCCAGGACTTGGTGCTGGAAAGTTACAGTTAAGAGGACTTAGGACCCAATCTTATCCAATTTTCCAGTGCCAGTGCAGCTGTACCAATTTTGCATGCACTGCATCCTGTGGTGACGGGCAGGGAACATTTTTTCCCTTACCTCAGGGCTGCATTGTGACTGCACAGGTGCTAGAAGAAAGCCTCACTGAGCACAATAGGACTTACTTCTGAGTAGACATGCATAGGATTGTGCCCTAAGGCTGCAATCCTACTTCCACTTTCCTGGGAATAAGCCCCATTGGCTATAATGAGATTTACTTCTGAGTAGATATGCATAGGATTCTGCTGAAAGGCTTCAATCCTATCCACACTTTCCTGGGAGTAAGACCCATTGAACACAATAGGACTTACTTCTGAGAAGACCTGCATGGGATTGTTCCCTTAATGAAGTAATGTTTGGCAGGAGCTGCTCCTCTTTGTCCCGCCCACAGCCCCGACCCACCGGGAGAGCTGAGCCCAAGGAGCCTCCAGGCGCAAGAGCAGTCTACTCGCCAGTCGGCCAGGGAGGGGAGGCGTGGGGCGGGGAGCTGGGCTGCTTCTCTCGCCCTCCTCAGCAGGCTGCATCTGTGGGCGCGCCGGCCATTCACGCCCTTTCGCAGGAGCTCGCAAGGGCTGGTGAGCAGCAGCGCGTCGCGGGAGACTCCAGTTGGCTGCGTCCGGCTCGCCCCTTCAGCCCCAGCAGCCTGGGCACCTGCTGGGAGCAACCCCCTTTCCCCCCCCATGGGTTGGCCCCATACAGCTGCTGCCCCCAGGAGGGTTAGCCCTGACATTTCAAGGCGTGAGCTCCCTGGCCAACAAACAGTTCTTAGAACCAACAGTTGGATTAGGTAGGGGTTCTATAGAATAGGTGAGAACCTGCTGAATCCCACCACTGCCTATGGGTAACCAGGAGTAGCACTGGGCTGCCCACCACTACCATTTGTGACAGCAGTTCCAAAATGGCTGCTGACTATACACACAGCATGTTGCCATATGGTTATTTTCAACAGCAGACCCTCTGTTCCACCATTGTACTCTTAGTAAGGATTGGGCTGATATCGTGTTACGGCTTCCTACACAACTGCACTTGTATTAGGAGGCTTGCCTGAGATGATGAGACACTAGCAAATGTAACATGATAATGTGCTATGCTCAAATTCTGAAGGGCAGTTGGCTTAGTGGAAGAACAGAGTGCTGCGACACAACTGCATATTGTGGAGGAACTATTCACAGCTTGCTAGCTATGAACTTTACTTTTTATTTTATAAGGACTGCCCCCAAAAAGTTTGAGCTTGAGCCAGGATGACCAGATACAAAGGGGGACTGAGTGCCTGTACCTTTAGCCGATGTATAGAAGAGGGAATTTTGGCAGGCATAGCTTTTTAAACCCTTCCATGTTAAGCTGCACCTGCCAAAATACCCTCTTCTATACAATGGCTAAAGGTATAGTCACTTTTTCCTCCATTGTATCTGGTCAACTTGAGCTTGTTCTGCCTCCAGGAGCTACAAACTTATATAGACGGCATACACAATGTATTGTTGCCTAACAAATTTTTTATTTCTTTTATTTGGGTATGTGATTTGCGGCACACTTGATTACATGTATACATGGTGCTAGGTGCCTTCTAGGACAACATGACCCAGACTAGTATTATACTTTGGAACTGGAGTGATGATGGCAAAATGCCTCTGATCCCACACATCTTGAGAAAAACCACACTTTTTGTTTATTAAGCAATTCTCTCTCTCTCTCTCTCTCTCTCTCTCTCTCTCTCTCTGTCCCTCAAGCTGGCTTGAGGGAAGTCATGCCTGGTTTTCGTTTCTAATTCCATGAGTGGCCATACCTTGCTTGCACAACATCTTTGAGCCTATGAACAAAAACCACATCCTGGAAGCTTCCTGACTTGAAGTAAAACTCATTAGTGTCACAAAAGAAGGATCCCCAACCCTAGCAGTCCATACTAATTCGATGGCTAAATTCAGTCCAGGAGCTGATACTAATTGAGCCACTGGCCTCCAGGGCTAGTTGCTGCACTCTTGGTAGGGTGCAAAACAATAGATTCACCTATTTAGGTCCAGGGCTGAGCAATCAAGGGTCACCAAGTCACAAAAGATGGCTCCTTGATGAGCTTACTCCATAATAATAATAATAATAAACTTTATTTATATCCCGCCCTTCTCCCTAAAGGGACCCAGGGCGGCTAACAACATGTAAAAAAAACAACAGATTTTAAAAAAACATCAAACACATAGCAGATAAAAACATTTAAAAACACATTACAGAGGCCATAAAAACAGTAGTCAGATAAAAGACAGAATAAAAAGAGCAAATCACAGAGGAATCAAGCCTGTAAAACGCTAAAAGATGTATAAAAATGTTAAGAAGGCCAGAAATCAGAAGGCTTGTATAAACAACAGTGTTTTCAGGCCTCGCCGAAAACTCTCAAGAGAGGGAGCCATTCTCAAGTCAAGGGGAAGGGAGTTCCATAATGTTGGTGCCACTACCGAGAAGGCCCTATTTCTTGCAGCCGCCCCCCGGACCTCCTTGGGTGGCGGCACTTGTAAAAAGGCCTTCTCTGATGACCTGAGATGGCGAGCCGGATTGTACAGGAGTAGGCGGTCTCTAAGATATCCTGGCCCAGAGCAGTATAGGGCTTTAAAGGTCAAAACCAGCACCTTGAATTGGGCCCGGAAATGAATGGGCAGCCAATGTAGCCCCCCGAAAAGCAGACTGACAGAGTCAAACCGCCTGGCTCCGGTGACCACACGGGCCGCCGCATTCTGTACTAATTGTAGTTTCCGAACCGTCTTCAGGGGCAGCCCCACATAGAGCGCATTACAATAATCTAACCTCGATGTCACCGTGGCATGGATCACCGTGGCCAGGTCTGCATGATCCAAGTACGGAAGCAGCTGGCGCACCAGCCGAAACTGAGCGAAGGCCCCCCTAGCCAGAGCCGCCACCTGGGAATCCAGGAGCAGCTGCGAGTCCAGGAGGACCCCCAAGCTGCGAAACTGCTCCTTCAGAGGTTCCCCTCCATAAAAGTTCCCCTAAGGTTTGATGGGTAGAAAAGATATAAAAAAACTGGATCCTAGGACCCCACACATCTTCTTGCTTGCTTCCATGTTCTGTCTTGCTGTTGGTGTGGTTGTTTGTTGATCTGCAGGCGCTGCGTGAAACACTACCTAAGAACCAGCACCCAGGCCTGGTAACTGACCACTCTGTTCTCTTTCCAGGTCTTTCCCCCTTCTTCCCTGCTTCCCTTCCTTGAGTACAACCTAGAAACTGCAGCAGCACTTTCCTGAGCATAAGGCCACCACACCAGTGCATGCTGGGCAGGCATCCTATTGTGAGATTCCTGACAACATGCCACTTCTCCTGGGAAAGCAGCTTCAGCTCCTTTGCCCTCTTTCCTTCCTAAAACTAGCTATGGCTACAGCCTAGCTTCTGGGTTCGCTTTTCAAGCCCTTTGACCTGTGCACCCCTGCTGAACTGCAAAGTGATGCTGCAGCAGAAGCAGCACTGCAGAAAGGGCAGCCTGCACAATAATTCTGTATCTCTCCTGTATCTTGAAAATATAGTCAAGATCTGCACATTTTCTTTTCTGTCATTTGCAGCTAATGAGTGTCTATGTGAGAACAAAGTGTCTGTTTCTGGCCATCATTCACTTAATGGCATCACTTCCTGCTTAAGGATGTCATTTCCAGCCCTCAGCAGGTGCCATGAATGCTTTTCAGTCCACTATATGAAATAAATTTGATACCCTGACCTGAACGGAAGGGTATGGGAATGCTAAAAATAGAGAAGGAGCTCTTACTAGTGGCTGCTGGAGCTAGAGGAATAAAGGAGGGATGAAAGAATAAGAATTAAATAAGAAATAAAGTGAAGCTTACACAGGCACGTAGCAGTGAGGAACTCATCGACTACCTATTGCTCAGTTAATCTTGCTAATCACTTTCTGTCGGAAGATCTTGAGTATTAGATCAGGCAGATTCCTTCGCCTGCATTTGGCCTTTCTATACCTATTAACTTGAGGTCCTAGCAGAATGAAACCACTGAAGGCTCTAGCATTCACAGGGAAGCGGGAGATCTGAGCGACTGGAAAGAATGAGGAACTTGGAAAGCTGACAGGTTCTTTTGCTATCTCCAGGCAGAAGTTGTGAGATGCAACTCAATACTCTTGAAGCACTAAGGCATTAAAAAAGCGTTACTATGCTTAAAAAAAAAGTAAGGGGAGTGGGGGAAAGCCCCACTAGCACTTTTACTTGCCTTCAGTGCTCCTCATTCTGCAGCAGGAGGACACACATAACTGATTTAGGGCAGGCAACAGAAAACAAAATCTAACCAGGCTATTTCCCTGCAGTCATTAAGTTATGAAAGATTGAAAACTGTTACCTAATCTAGCCTTTTTCATGCAAAACAGTGCAGAGTAAGCATCTAAAGGTTTGTGGTTTTTGTGTAACATAAAGGTATGCTCTGTGGGCAGCAGCTGGTGACACTAGGAAGAGCACAAAGGCTACACATGCCAGCACCACCAATTTCCCCAAGATCCACAGATAGGAACCTTCTCCTTATATTGGGCCAGGTAATTTGCTGCATGAATAAGCAGCACTTCTGCTGCCTATAACAGTAGGTTGCCTCTGGGCGGGCTTCTGTTAAACGCATTCCACATACAATTTGTATGCTTCTAGCTCAGAAGAGACAAATTATAAGCAGTCCTTGCATTTTCAAGATTGGATTGCCAGGTCAAAACCCAGCCCCGAATGTATCATGTACTTTTATACTCTCTGACAAAGCAAGAAACAAGGTAGCACCAATTCCTCTAATCTGTTCATCTTCCTAGTCATTTCATTTGCCTTTTCTCCCTGCAAACACTTGGGGTAACTTCTGTTATCGTGTTTGGTCCTGCAAGATGCTCTCAGGGTGAGAAACATGGGTAGGAAAGGCCTCATTTGCTCCCTCTCCTGCTTCATCCGACTGTTTAAAAGGATATTCTCATATTCTGGGTTGCAACTGAGCATACCTAACAGAACAAGTCACATCAAATTTTAATTGTTGGACTTAGATGTGGAAGATCCAGGTTCAAATCCCTGCTTAGTCATGAAGCTTCATGGGTTATCTTGAACCAGTCACTATCTCTCAGCCTTACTTACCTTTCAGGGTTGTTGTGAGGACAAAAGGAGGAAACGAACTGTGTACACCACCCTGAGCTCCTTGGAAAAAGGGCGGTATAAAAATCTGAATAAATAAATAGTCAAGGGCTTCTTTCCCCTTTGGCCTTTGCCTATGAATAATAAAACAAATCTGAATGTTGTCTTAGCTTGTCGTGGACCTTTCTAGCCATTTTCAGTTCAAAACCTACAGGCTACCATCATGTTGACATCCTTCAGTCTCGGAAGACTATGGTATTGCACTCTGAATAGTGGTTCTGGAACAGAGTGTCCTCTCCAGTGCGCGAAGCCTGGGTAAAGTAGATATGGAGGATAGACTATTACCCATGCCGCAAATCCCCCCTCTCCACGTTGCTGAAATGGTCCAATGGAAAGGCAGAAGCCAATACGGTTGGTTCCAGCAGCGTCGCAGGAGTTGCCAGAACGTGACTGTGTTCAGCCATGAACTGCCTCAGGGACTCCGGCTCCGGATTTTGCCTCAAGGTTGACTCCTGAAGCCTTTTCCATAACTGGATGTAGCCACAAGGCAGTGGAGGTTTGGGATCAGAGTTTTCCTTCTCTCAGATGAGCTGCCTTCCCAGGCTAACAAGTCCCATCTACCTGGTGACTGTTTAGTCGCCACTTACGACAAGTACAGCCAAACTGAGGGCTAGATGAAATCTCATAGAAAATGAACTGAACGTCAATAGTGTCATTGCCATCATTCATAGCTAGAGGTGTTTGAAAATAGTATTATTTACCTTATTCAGAAGTACTTTACTTTATTACTTTATTCAGTAATGAAGTATTACTTTATTCAGAAGTAAACTGATTGTGTTCAGTAAGACTTGGGCTGTAACCCTAACTTACCAGAAACAAACACCTCTACACTTAGCTAACTAGACAGACATGCAGAGCTAGGAAGGAACAAAATCCATAGACTAATGGCCCAATACTATCCAGGCCCTGCACTGCTGGAACTTATGCTCTGGCAGATCAAAGCCTTTTGTGCTGGCTATCACAAATGGCCAGAGGTGCCACATGTGCAGTAGTGGCTCTGGAAGACCCCACTGGTGTCAATAAGTTGGTGATGGGGTGGGGAAGTGAAGGTTTGTAGCACTCCATGGAGGGGAGGGGTTAGGAAGCAGGTTGGAGAGGGTGGATCTCAGCTGCAAGTGTGCACACCAGATCCTATCCCCCATTTTTCAGCCCAGCCAGTCCCCTTTCTCTCCTTGTACTTATACCAGCTACACCTCCATTTGGTCTTTTGGATGCAGCGCATGCTCTGTCAATGTGGCTGCATCATAGTCAACAATGATGGCAGGACTGGGCTGTCAGGGCAATGCTAATAAAGTGGATTTTTAAGTCACTCTTTCCTGACTCAGAAACTCGTATGCAGGTTTACTTGGTTTTTAATGTGGTGTTTCATTTCTTTTCATTCAGCAGCCTACAAAGAAGACTTTTTTTCCTTGTACTAAGGATATCATGACTGGCAGCTTTCAGGGAAATCAGGAGAAGAAATCCGAGCAAGCCCTAGTCCAAGCCCATGAATGAATGAAGGGTGGGAACTGATATTACCATATCTCAGCAGGAGGTCTGTTTGCTCCAGAGGACAAGGTGTGGACTCCAAGTCATGCCAGCTCAGATGCCCGTGATGGTGCATACGTCCAAACTTGCTCTCAATTCGGGCAATTAAAAGAAGAAGAAAAAAGAATTACAGGTTAATAAACTGTCAAGCTGCCAACCGTCCTTCTGTGTCTGGAACATTTCATACAAAAAATGACAGACTGTACTGGAGTCAAGACCCTGAGCATAAGGTTTACACTCAGTTGCACACAATACACACCTGAGCATACAGACAATACACGGCACACACCCAAGTTTGAAAGGGTGATGCAGAGGAGCGTGGAATTCTAACCTGGAAGAAATGTTAAATAAAAATAGAGCTATTATTATGTTGATCTGATAATATTTACATGTGGATGGAATGTTGGGTATGGGGATCCGTGTGAGCATTTTACCTGTTGTGCAATACAAGTCTTTGCTAGAAAGTGCCCCTAAACAATGAAAAATTTCTTCCAGCCTCTTATTGAATCCTGAGTTAGAATAAATGCTCCACTTCTCCTCTTCTTTGCCTTGGAGTGCAGGCCAATCCCTTTAGTTTTGGCCAAACCTATTCTCATCTCCTGATCTCTACCCTAACTATGTGTGAGTCCAGGTTCTTCAGGCATTCCCTTGTGATGCTATATTTGGAGACAGGTCCCCAGATCCACTCCCTGATTACAAGTTGCTACAACTCACTGAACCAAACCGGGCTCTGAGAAGTCCTAAATTCATTCTACATGCACTTGAACCTGATCCAGATAATCATTAAGCATGCCTGTAACTCTAAGTATTTTCCTGCTGAGGGCAATGACACGTTCAGAAAATGCTTAACTTAAAAATCCAAAAATTAAGCATTTTGTTCTTCAGGAACAGGGTGCCTACACCTTAAAAGTCTAGTTCTTAGGGTAAAACCTAGATGTGCACCTCAATATACAACATGGCATGATGGGAGGGAGAAGGCTATTTAATTAATAGTTCATGCAGAGGGCACAAATTGTAGCAAAACTACAGGGATGGGGGTAGGAAGGCTTTAGTCCATTGTCCCCCAGTGTTGATCCCAATCACAGTCCCCCGTGCACACTATTTTTAGATTTAAAAATATTACATTGAAAGCCAAATGAAATGTTACATTTTTAATGGCTTTGCAGGTGACTACGTACTTCCTGCAGTAATGGAAGGATAAAACAGGAAATGGGATCACCAGAAAGGAAGCAGGAGAAAAAGCACCTCAATAGCCACACTAGCCAAATTTATCTTGCTTGTCCATTTGATCCGGCAGCAATCAGTATGGCAAGTGCTGAAGTCTCCATGTGGACAGTAGGCATCCATCACATTAAATCCCATGGATTCAAGTTGTCTGTCACCCAAAAAAAGCATTGACCAGAAGCATCTTTAAAAAATAACAATGTGGGCTTTTAGCAACTGCGCATCACCTCTCATGGCCCCTGAGGCCATTGAATTAGCAAAGAATTTGTGAAAGTCTTGTAGTGCATCGTAGTGTTTTGAATTAGCAAAGTAAGATGTCTAGTTTAGGTGCCTGTTTGGAATATCTGTTTCTATTTTATCTACTATTATCTATTATCTATCTACTATTTATCTACTTCTATTTTATTACAACTTTTTCAGGACATGATTATTGTCAGTCTGACAGATATCCTATAGTACTGAGTTCCAGAAGCGCATTATTGTGTTATAGTAGTATTTGTAATTTCTAATAATTTGGAGCTATATTTCCGCGGTTGCTTAAACAACCAGATTTGTGGCATCAAATTGTTAAAGGATGTGTTTTGAAGGGACATATGCATTTTGAAGTTAATAATAATAATAATAATAATAATAATAATAATAATAATAATAATAATAATAATAATAGTACAGGTATTTTTATACCGCCTTTCTTGGTCTTTATTCAAGACTTTATTCAAGGCGGTTTACATAGGCAGGCTATTTAAATCCCCGTAGGGATTTTTACAATTGAAAGAAGGTTCTATCTTCCAAGAACCACAACATTCAGGTGTTTCTTTCTGATCTGGTTTCACATTCTGGCCTCCATCCTCCCACGCTCAGAGCAGATGGAATAACTCGGCTCAGCTTGTCAGCTGCTTCAAGGTCGCACGGTGCCAGTGGCCTCGAACTGCGACCTTGTGGGTGTTATCTTCAGGCAAATGGAGGCTCTACCCTCTAGACCAGACCTCCTGCCTGGTCAACAAGTTAACATGTTAAACTACTTGGCATATTACTTGCTTGTTCTTAATAATGTTCTTAATAGTTTCCTCCTTCAAATCCATCTACTATAATTTCTTGTCCCTTTCCTGAAATACCTAATCCAGGGGCTGTATCCCCTTGAATCCCCCACTCATTATCTCCTCTTGATGAGTGTGCACCCTTCCCATGGAGGGTGTGTGAGCAAATAAGCAGGTGCACCCCATCTCTCTTACTCCCTTACTGATAAAGACTGTGCTGTGCAGTCTCCCTACTCCATGGTTTTTCTGTTTGAAATGAATGGAAGTAGTGGGTGCTGGGAACACAGTGTTCCCACTCATATCCGTTGCATGGAGACATGCAAGATGGGAGGCATGGAGATGGGAGACTGCACAGCATGGTTTTTGTAAGTGAAAGGAAGTGAGGTGGGCTCCAAACCACCCGTCACTCCCTATTTGATGTTCTGCATTGCGGAGGTGGGGAGAAGTGATGGAGCTTTTCCCTTGGCTGCAGCTGCTGCAATTCTCTTCCGACTTGCTCCCAACAACAGAACACCTAGTGGAGTGGCAGGCTGGAGAGGGCAGCAAGCAGATGGGCAGGGAACCCGTCTGTTCTCTGCTTCTCCAAGGGTACCGCTCCATGCAATCACTTCAAGTCACCACTTGCTTAGGCTGCTCTTCACCTACTCTTTCACTGCCCTCTGACGATCCAATCCTATCCCTTGCCACTGGAAATAGCATCCCAGCGGTAGGGTGTGCTTTACAGCTGTCACAAACAACCTCATGAAAATGCACAGAGTCATGTGCTTTTGGCCTGCCAGTGGAGAGGCCAAAGAGGCCTAGCATGCAACAGCTGGGTCAGGAGAGGCCAATGGAAAGTCAGAGGTGGGGGCAAGGGGTGGGCAGGGAAGGAGTGAACTGCAGGTGTAACTGGGAAGGAGGAACAAGGCAGGGAGGTGGTGGATCCAGCAGCAATGGCACACACCAAACTCTATCCCCTCCTTTTGCAGGCTGCCTGCCCCTTTCCTCTCCTTGGTTACCTGCCAAAAGTGGTAGCATATGTCCAAGGAGACCCATAGACAACCCTGGAGCTTACCAGGAGGTAAGTATAAATGTTTTATACTTATCTCCAGTATGCCCTAAGGTTGCCCCCCCCCTTGCAGGATGCAGCACAAGCCTCCACAGAGTGGCTGCATTGGCAGCGGTGGGGGGAGGGAGATAGGATTGGACTGTGAATCTCCTACACACCTCCTGCACTATTCATACGGGAGTCTGTCACTTCCCTTATCTCCCTCACCCCTCTGTTGTGAGTTTTACGCTACAATGAGCAACAATAATTCTTAAATAATGTAGAAAAATGTGTTTATTTAGAATATGAAAAGTGTGGCAGAAGTATGCTTGTGGTTCCAATTCTTTACGTATGTTCCTGGGAGTAAACCCCATTGTAAATAATGTGACTGAGAGCCTAAGCGTATCCATGTCTACTCAGAAGTAAATTCCATTGTAATCAATGGTGCTTACTCCCAGGAAAGTGTGGTTAGGATTGGAGCCTTAATTTTGAACAGACATCTATAAGATTGCACTATGTGTCATCTAGTAGCAACTTAGGGAGCTTGCTAAACTGAAACCTTTGTATAAATATAAAGAAAGTCACACAAATTAAGGCCTGAGATTTGGATAATATGCAAGTAGTTGTCACAATAAGAAGTGACAGTTCAGCCAGCCAAATACCTCTATTCTGTATCTTAGTGTTATGGACATGGCTTTGTCTTTAATAATGACAATCTATTCCCTCACCAGGGCCTACACTGTAAAGGCTTTAGTGGTTTGGGAGGTGGACTTAGACCTGGAAGATCCAGGTTCAAATCCCCCCTCAGCCATGAAGCTTCCTGGGTGACCTTGGGCCAGTCACTTTCTCTCAGCCTCACCTACCTCACAGGGTTGTTGTGAGGACAAAAGGAGGGGAGCAGCTGTGCACACCGCCCTGAGCTCCTTGAAGGAAGGATAAAAATGTGAAGAAAGAAAAAATTTGTCAAACAAATTTAGCTTCAGTTTTTTCCATGAGCAAATCAAGATGCACATTGAGGTTTATGCAGTTTTTTTTTACTTGATTACAGTGGCATGCATACAACTTAATAAATCTGCAGGATGTGTGCATATATTTGTGCATGTAAAACAGAAGGAACATCTCATTGCAGAATGGATCTGAGCTGATTTTTATTCATTGTTTTGGCCACAACCTTGTACATGATTAAACAGGTTTTAGAGTGTAATCTTATTCAAACATATTAGGAAGTGAGATCCATTGAACTCAGTAGGGTTTATTCCTCAGTAAACATATTAAGGGCTGGACTGTATGTCACTTAGATTTCAAAATGACTTCAGCATAAGTGTGCATAGTACTGAGGTTTTCTATAGCATGTAAAATGCTTTATGCCATGTATCTCACTTTGCCTCAGATCAGCAATTGCATTTGGTGTGTTTCACTGTGAAGGCTTTGAAACAATGAGGTACACCCCACATATCTAGTATTGCCTGTATATAGTATTAGTGTATACTTATATGGCATATGATGATGATGGAAGAAAAAGAAGATGATTTATATATTGCTTTTCAAGAAAAAGCAGTTCACAAAGTGGTCTTCATAATGAAATAAATCAATAAATGGTTCTCTGTCCTCAAGGGGCTCACAATCTATAACTGATGCTGAGGAGACCTCAGCAACAGCCACTGGAAAAGATGCCATGCTGAGGTGAAGAGGGACAGTTGCTCTTCCCCTGGTAATATTGTATAGGAGGACACCACTTGAAAAGGTGCCTCTTTGCCAAGCTAGCAAGGAGTATAGCTTACATAAGTGTATAGTGTACTGTTGACTTGCATCTTACATGAGGATTATGTCCAAAGTCAGATTATAAAGCCAAAGTCACAGTTAGTCTAAACTTCTTTAAAACCAACAAAAATGTACTGTCTCTAAGAACTAAAAGCACAGTATGCGAGACATGAAGTAACTGAGGAAACAACAGTTTCGTTCTTCTGTTTCAGGCTTGAGCTTGGACATAGCACAACAACCCTTCCCCCTCCCTGCTGACTAGGACCAGCTCTGTCCCCTGCTCTCCAAAGTCCTGCCACCTGCTCTTCACAGGCTCTCCAAAGTCCTGCCCATCCCGATCACCTTTCCAGGCCAGAGCCTCCTGGACTCCATTGGCTCCATGGCATCCAGTGATGATGTTATTGCTGGTTCCATGGGTTGAGTCAGGGTGCCCCCCCCCACACACTCACGTAGGGATCTAGTGCTGAATGGAACTTGAATCAGCAGAGCATCCTAGAGTGTGAAAAGAAATCATAGACATTAATTCATGATCAAATCCCACTAGTTGTCCTGACATGGAACAGGGGGACTCTTACCTATTATTATTCCATGTGTTCTAAGCCAAAACTCAGATTGCTGGGCTGTGCTCTTGGCTCAGAATAAGTGTTTGCTTAGGAGCCAGGCCTATACATTTGTCTTGCATACAGTTGTACACCCTTTAACATTATAGAGATGAAAATAGGGATTGGTTTGTAGCTCCCTATTTTCATAATAAGATCACTGCCTGGAGGTTGGGACGCTTCCTGAGACAAAACTACAGACTGCTTAAGGTTATGGTTGGCAACCTTCACTCTCGAAAGACTATGGTATAAGCCTACAGCACCCAGTATTCCCAGGTGGTCTCCCATCCAAGTACTAATAGCGTTGCCAGTTTGCAAAAAACGATGCCATTTCTACTTTTTGTCTTTTTTCCAGGTGGATGGGTCACAAAAGTTAATAACAGGCCATTGTTTTGCCAGTGGGCTCTGTCCCTTACAGCTGGATTCCATCCTTTTGCCACTGGGTTCTTCCCTGGTGCTCCCCCCCCACCCCATTTTTCAAGGGTTGACAGCCTGGTATCATCACAGACCTCAGAAATCTCAGGTTTCTGAATGTATCCAAGTGTGGCAGATCTGCTGCTGTGTGCATTTAAATTGTAGTAGTCTCTCTACCTTCCGTTGACTTGAAAGCCATGATGATGGTGCCTGTTCTTTTGGTGAAAGCTACACTAAAAAACAACAAAAATCATTGTCCTACTACCATATATGTTACTGACAGTTCAAAATATTCCTGAGTAGCTGCAGCGTGCAACATGACAAGGCCATGTGCTGATAGTGGTGCCTTAATGTTCATATGTGCCTTTGCATAGATTTGCCCTGGAGGAAAAATGTAGTGAAATTCTAGCAGAGACTCTGGGAAGGAGGAGCTGGACCCAGAAGAATGACAGCTGTAACAATCTCACTAACATCATTTTAACAAGGCATCCCCCAAAGGGAAAAATAGAAGTAAGTAAATTTACCATGGATAGGTACACCAAAACAGAAACTAGGTGGAGAGCTGGTTTTGGCCCAGGTTGCAATCAATTATGCAGCAAAAGTTGTTCTATGGATGAGCTGGGGAGGTTGTGGCTGCTTCCCCAGCCACAATTTCTTTACTCAGCGTGTGGTTGGTCTGTGGAACTCCTTGCCACAGGATGTGGTGCTGGCGTCTGGCCTGGACGCCTTTAAAAGGGGATTGGACAAGTTTCTGGAGGAAAAATCCATTACGGGGTACAAGCCATGATGTGTATGCGCAACCTCCTGATTTTAGAAATGGGTTATGTCAGAATGCCAGATGCAAGGGAGGGCACCAGGATGAGGTCTCTTGTTACCTGGTGTGCTCCCTGGGGCATTTGGTGGGCCGCTGTGAGATACAGGAAGCTGGACTAGATGGGCCTATGGCCTGATCCAGTGGGGCTGTTCTTAGGTTCTTATGTCCCCTTTAAAGAATGGCCTTTCAATGATTTGGGGGTTGACAACAGAAGAGTGTTCCATAGTGAACAGAAATACAGTCTGTGCTGAGCCTGAGATTCCCTTCCAAGAACAAGTAATAAACCTCTGGGATTGTTTTTTAGGCTGCTGCAGACATGAAAAGAGCAAGCTGAGGGACAGCTACACCTTCACTTGGGCTCCATTCCTCTGCCTCGCTGCCTGAAGGAGGAAGCTGTGCCTTCTGATTAGGTTCAGGGAGGGTGAAGGACCCTCAAGCTCATTGGGGGTGATGGGGTGACATTTTTGCTCTTTCTTCCCCTTCCAAGTGTCATTTCAAAGCATAGTCAGAAAGCTGCCGGAGCTCTAGCTCTCCCTCTGGTATTTAAGAGGGCACCAGTCACAGTACTTGCTTTCAGAGCCTGCAGGAAGAGTCTTTCAAACACAGATGACATTCAGAGGAATGGGACAGGGTGAAGGTGGAGGATGGGCAGCATGTGAACACACACACACACACACACACACACACACACACACACACACAGAGAGAGAGAGAGAGAGAGAGAGAGAGAGAGAGAGAGAGAGAGAGAGAGAGAGAGAGAGAGATGTAAGCAATTAAGATTTAAATTTCAAGCTATTCAAGGAGAACGCTCTTAGATCTTCACTTTGGGTGGAAATTTGTACAATTTATTTTATATTATGTAGCCCTCCAGTAAGCTGTCCTGTCATTATGTAGCCCTCCATATAAGCTGTCATTTAGGCTGCGCATTCTTACCTGAGAGTAGTTCCCACTGAACTCAATAGGATGTATGTCTGAGTAGACATGCCTAGGATTAGACACTGTTCATCTTCTGCTGTGTTCACGTTGCAATATAGGCAACATTTGGGGTCTGTAACAGAAGAAACTCTTGAAGCTTAACCATGCTGAAAATCACCAGAGTTTATCCAGTGAGGTGCACTGCAGTGGTCACCTCCAGTGGTGGATTAGGTGGGGTGGTGATTATGGGCACAGGAGCATACATTGCCAATCCTACTTCCATCAGCTATCTATCATGACCACCACGAAGTAGGCTGGCTTTTCACCTCTGCTACTATGGGGCTGGGCAGGCTTGCCACCTTCACAAGAGTGCTTTCTATCCACTGGGGTGAACCATTTCTCTCCCTCCTCCTCTTCTTCTTCCTTCCATGCTGAATTTGAAAAAAGGAAGGAGAGTAAAAGATGAATGGGGGGGGGCCGTGGGTTATCTCTAGAGTGTCTCATCACTGCTCCTTCAGGGGAACATCAGCTGCTGTAGATTTGTTTAAAAATGATTATTCCTGTTCTCGAAACAAGCACATTCTTAAAATGGAAGCTGTCATGTCACAAATAAAAAATAATCCCAACAAATAGTAGGTGGGTGAAGGTGAAGCCCCATTGGGGTGGGGTGGTGAACCCCTGGCTATACCTGAGTATTACTATATGACAGTATTTGATTGATAACATTCCATAGCAATATTGACAACAGGTTTTTATATTTGAAAATCGGTCTAAACAATCAATTGTTGAGGTAAAGATGTCACATTCAAATGGCAAATTCTGCTTCCAGATGTCTCCTTCAAGAACATGAATGGTGCTATGGGAAAAGTCACCAGATTTCAAGATTTGTTTCAGTGAGAGCATAAAGCTCTTTTTGGAATATTCTTGTTTCTCTTCTATGTTTCTCTTCTTTTTCTCTTCTTTGAGGGCTCACCCTGAGCAGATAGTGACATCCTTCTTGGATATCGTGTCTTTGGAAGAGTGTGCCTGAGCAAACGTGCGGAGGGAGGGATTCAGTCACTTGTCCAATGGAAGCCCAGAAAGATGTGCTGGGGTCCAAGGAACAGGTTTACCAATTATGCCGTTCTGCTGATAGCCACAAGGCCAGTCCTTCTGCTCTATATTTCTTGGTTGCTCAGTAAATCTTAGGCTCACAGAGAGTCTGGAAGACAGACAATAGATCAAGGCCTAGGGCTCTCTATGGCCTGTTAGGGCTTGTCATTTAAAGCAAGCTTGCCATTGATGCTTAAAGGTCACTGAGTTTACCTTTCAGCTCCTCCCTCTTTAAGGAGGTGGAGGGGAAGGGCAAATGCAGTCTGCCTGGGGTAGACTGTGTCATCGCCTACTTACAAGGCTCGAAGTGGTACAACCCAAAGGATGGATTTTGAGGGCTCTTTATCAAGCTGGGATTCGCTTTCGCAGAACATGAAAAAAATGAAAGAGGGGAGGCAAAAAGCAAAGCACCCCTGGCCTCTCTGGAGACATAGAATAATTAGTCTTCGGCCAATGAGGCCTACATTCTAATCTCACTGTAGCCAAGGTTCCTGGATGTCCTTGGGCTGGTCACTGGCCTAACCTTCCTCATGGAACTGCTGTGAGGATAAAATAAGGTCATTGTGGAAGAGTCTGCACACGTCACCATGAGCTCCTTGTGGATATAAAATGAAATATAAAGGCAACCTGGCCTGTTTCAAGAGAACAGTTGATATGTGTATCCAGATTGTATTTAGTTCTGTGGCAGCCCCAACCCTGCTGTGGATGCAGTGCAGGCCAGCCTGCCTGCCTGCTCCAGGGCAGGTTAGGATTGGACTGCCCATTAATTAATGCCCAGCCTGATCAGGAACTGAATCCTTGAAACATAAAGGGGCAATTTGCACACAATTCATTTTCTGTAGAGGTGAGCTTCTCCAGCTTTCCTCAGGTCATGCACTAAGATGAACAAACATGATACGGCTATCAGGCATCCAGCCAGTATAAGTCAGATAGCACTTCACATTACAAGGGCCCTTTTCCTGGAATTGCTAGAACTGGATTTGCTGCCAGTCACATTTGTGATTGCTTGGCTCACATATTAGCTTTGACCACGTAAATCTGCAATAAGGGGGGACAGAAAACATATTGGGTGAACCAGCCCAAGGAACGCACTTGAGAAGAGAATATAAACAGAAAACAAATATATTATTCTGAAGTCACACTAATGATTTAGGGAGGCTGAACTTGTGACTTGCTGAATATTTAAGCTTTCTGGAACTTCTCATAGAAATATAGTGGTAGAACTGTGGAGGTCACAATTTGTCCTTAAAGACAACTTTTTGCTCTGCAGAAAATCTCTTTACATGATGACTTCTGCCATGCTGCTCTAAGACCCAGTCCACAGAGTTTGTCCACAGCAGTTGAATTCTTTGTTCTCCCATGAGTTGTGGCTTAACACGAGAAAGAGAGAGGAGTGTGGGGGTGGGCAGGGACATGGAAGGGGGAAAGGGGGTGTGTCATCATCAGCATAGAAGCAGCTGGATGTGGCAGGCATGAAATCACAGCAAGAACTTCATCATCTATCCAGATAAGGGGCCGACTGAATTAAAGTAGGAAGAAAAGGGGGAGGAGGAGAAGGCGATGTCACCTACAGGCCTCCTTACTCCACTCCTTCACTGAGCACTGTAGGAGCAGATGCATTTTAATTTCCTTTTATTGTCAGTGACCCAAATGGTTATGGTGTAGCGCGGACCCCTGCCTACACCTCCCTGAGGAACAGAACGTTTATCAGCCAGAGTCAATGTTAGCGGTGACCATTTATCACTCCTGCACAGTGTGTGATAATGGAGCTGCATGCTCTCCTAGAAGAGCCTTTGGTCTGCAAAAAGACCATGACACTGTTGCATTCATAACAAACTTTAAGTACTTTCCCCTTCTTTGGTCTCCTCCCTTTTTGCTTTCACTTCCTTTTGTTCCATTGTTTGGGGCTTTGTTGGTGGTGAGGGTGCCTGCGCTCTATTCACTGTTTTATTCCGTTTCAGTCTTCTTTTCATGCCTTACATTTAGAGAAGTTTTTCTCTGTCTTTCTAAAGCATATGAAAAAAGCACAACAATGTACGGGCTTTGGACCTAGAGCAGTTTTTTTTAAAAAATGGGACCTAATTTTAAATGTATACAAAGTTGTACAAACACAAAGACAACATAAATGTGTGGGGGGTTGTGAACTTTTCAATTCACGTAATCTTTGGTTTATTTTTTCCCCAAGCTGCAGCTGCTGAAATAAAAAGCACGCAGTATGAACTCAGGCATACTTAACTCAGAAATAAGTCCCACCAATGTCAGTGGAATTTCCATCCTAATAATTGTGTTAAGAATTGGAACCTTCATTTTTATTTTGAGATATTATGTTCCTAGTTCTTATAGTATAAAGTTTGAAAACTTGATTGCAGTCTAATTTAAAGAAACCAAAAGCAAAATTTATGTGTGCTTCCCTCTTACTCTCCCCAAATTTCATTACTGTAGAAAATAAACTCATAATTGGAAGAGCTCTAATACTGAGCATAGGATATTTGAATACTTGAGATTTAAGTTTGGTTAAAAATAATACCTTTTTAAGCATAACTGGAACCTGAAACTAATACATAGTACTTGACATAGTCCTGAATATAAAGATGCATTTACCTTGTTGCGAGTGCAGATGAATACACTGCATAAAAGATGTTTCACAGGATTGTCCCCCAAGATGCATGAGATTATTTTGGCAGCCTCCTCAAGCAAAGATCCATTAGGGGACATAAGCTTTGGGATGGGAACAACACCATACTCTTAGTACCACCTCAAAAGACAAAAATTCATGATGGTTCATAGTGGAAAATAGCATACTTTGGGTCTACTCACATGATCACTTTATACCAGAATTGTAAAATAAAGAATTGTAAAAGAAGGAGACTGGAAAATCATCTCTTAGTGAGAGAAAGGGAAAAGTCACGTGGATGAGTTCACCTGAAGTCACTGGAAGTCAAACCTGTTGAATGATAAGGACAAGTGCAACGTAATTCACACCTCTTAATTAGTCAAGTTGAGAGAAGTGCAAACCCTAAAGGAGCGGCCAAACTGATCAAATCTTTTCTATGTATGCAGTCTGGAAGATTTCAAGATGAGATTTTGGGATACCAAAATAATCTGATTCTAGTTAATACTATGACATCCATTTTTGACGGAGCTCAGCCTGGCTCCAACAACAATCTGAGTATATACATGTCTTCACCATCTTTTTGTGTTGAAAGAAGATGCTGTCACCTTTGTTTGTTTTGCAGATGGGGGATGGAGGCAATGTGTCTCCTAAATCTTCCATGAAGGGAGCCTGCCTGTCAACTTCAACTTCTGACTGTGATTCCTCAACAGAGGAATGCACTACATTATTCCCAACACTGATAAATTTTTCATTTAATGACCCCTCTACCTGCACACACAAGCATTCTGAGTCCTCCTGACCCACCATTTGGGAAACATGGGCCCAATGCTTTAATCCTCAGTCTATTCACCAGTGTATAGGCCTTGCAGGCAGCCAGTCCTCACTTCCTGAGGCTGTTTGGGATAATGAGTTTTGTTTGAATGCAAGTGAATGATTGCAAGGACTAGGACATAGCACGATGTAAGCAGCTGCAGCTTTGTCTTGCAGTCAAAAGAAAGATGGAGCCAAGCAAGGCACACAAGAGACTCCGTTCCTCCCACCCTCCCTTTTGAGAGTGGCTTAAACAAACTCATTGGTTCCAGGGGCCAGTGATCTGGGAATTAGATCACAGCATGGCACGATTTGAAAGTAGATGCAAAAGACCTGAAATTAACAGGACAGTCCAGAGCAGTTGCTCTCTCTGGCCTAGTTCTCCCAAACAATGGACAAGGTGACGAAACTGTGTCTCAGCTGGAGCTCTTCCAATTGCAGGTGGAGCTCCCATGATGGAATGCTCTTTTTGGAAAAGATTCATATGCAGTGAAAACTAGTATCCCAGGAGAAAGCTAGGTTAGACCATTTTCCCTGACATGCTGGTTTTCTATGTGTGGTGATTTTTATTTTTGTATGAAGAAAACTTCAGTCACCTGTAGATCCAAAGTTCTATAATTGAGACATACCTGCTATTTGTGAGAGCTTAAGACTCTCTCTTGCTAACTAATCAGGGTGGTAGTACTCAATGGGTAGAGCAGTGTTTGGCATGAGGAAGAGAAGGCATTTTCACATCTGGTAGGCAAAGTAAATATCACTATTTGTGAGAGCTTAAGACTCTCTCTTGCTAACTAATCAGGGTAGTAGTACTCAATGGGTAGAGCATTGTTTGGCACGAGGAAGAGAAGGCATTTTCACATCTGATAGGCAAAGTAAATATCACTATTTTCCCTCCTCCCCCAGCCAAGTTCCTATGCTTGAAACAACTTCAGGAAGAAATTCAACATGTGCAACTTTTCTCCAACATGAAGGTGGAGGGATAGAAAAAGTTGCTTGCCAGGCAGTTGTAAAGGCGCAGGAGCCCTGCCTAAAAAAATGGCAATTCTAAAAGTGGAAATTGCATATAAGCAAAGATATTGTGAAAGAAAAAAAAGTGGCAGCTCTTTTTTTTTTAAAGCTTGATCAGAGAAAGCAGTTTTAACAAGCCAGAAAGGGAAGAAAAGAAAAGTTGGTCTGTTTTAAAGATTTGGTGGCCCTGGCTGATCTTGGAGGCAGGTCTTTAAAGGGGCAGAATGAAGAGCTTCCCTCTCTCTCAAGCCAGGCCAGGCAGATACCAAGGCTAGACAGAATGGGAGTGCAGAGGCATTCTCCTCCTCCTCTGTTTAATACTTGTTCCCCTGCTGGGAGACCATCTGTTGACTGTCAGGCTGCCACCCCTTCCAAGTAGCTTCTGAAAGACAACTAGGGACAGAGAGAGACCAGGGAAGCAGCCGCTGTGGGAACGATGAAAAGAACATCGTTCTTTTCACTGCTAATTTAGGGGTCAGAGAGTGGATGCGGGTGGAGGGGTGGGAGGAGGCGGGGCAGTTAAAGACCCTGACAATGTATGTCTGATAAATCTCCTTTTGGAATAGGAACAGGACTGAGGCTCTCCTGGTGACTCAAGAGACACTTGTACACCATCCCATTTCCTTTTCAAGCCTCTGAGTCCTTGTGCATAATCAGAGACAAACCAATGTGGTCGCCAGGGCCGTGGAATTGCATCGAACGGGATGTGACCTACTTGCCTGAGGTGTGTTCTTTGGTTTGCACAAGAGCTTGCATGTTTGCGCTCAACAAACACACACGAGGACATCTTCCCTTTCAAGCATTTGAAATGTTACAATTAGAAAAGAAATGGCCTTGCCATTTCTTCCAAGACTGTAACTTGATCTAGGTGTAACCCGACATCTCAGCAAACTGATTAAGGCCCAGTTTGCGTCGTGTCATGCTGTTTGCTGCTATGGCTCTTGTTACGATCCCTAAACACATGGTCATGTCTATACAAGGGGTTGTAGAATGAAGAATTTCTTCCATTCATGGAAGAAGTTCCATTTGTATAAGGGACGAGGGCCAATACTTACCAGTTCCCCGTCCCTCTGCAGCCCCCAGTGCATCTTCAAATCAGTTCCTGTGCAGGCAATGGCAAAGCAAAAGGGGAATCAGTGACCATTGCCTTTCTCTGGTGCAAATGGAACTTCCTTCACAATCAAAAGATCTTCTTAGGCAAATTTAGGAACCCATGATTAGCTGCTTGCTTGAACCTGTGACCATGTGGTCCAGGAATACAGTATTACAACCATGGTTATGAAATCCTTCCTTTTCAACTGTTTCCCAGGTGTCTTTTACACCTGGGAAAGTTTCAGACAACTTCTGAAAGTTGTCTTTCAGAAGGTGTCTTTGTACCCAGTACATACTGCATACAAGCAGTAGCCATGTGGATGTGCAATAATGCGGTTTGGAATCATGGTTGCATTTTAAATATTTTGGAACACTGAAATATTAAATTGGCCCTCAGATTATGATTATAACCAGAGTGGTAATATAAGACACACAAAACACCAATATTCATTCTCCATATCTAAAGTGTTTAGTCTGAGGGATGTCTGCATGAAGACCTTGTCACCACATATTGAGATGGATAAGAACTCTGCCCAGAATATCAAGAGGCACAGCTTGATGCTAGGAAGGACATTGTTCTTCACAATGTAAAACTTAGTGTTTAGCTTCAGCAGATTTCTTATGCTTCTTTGGGCGCAATTCTAACCCCCTATGTCAGTGCTTTCCAGTACTGACATAAGGGCAATGCAGCTCTGATGTAAGGAAACAAACATTCCCTTACTTTGAGAAGTGACACCCAACTGTAGGATGGAGTGAGGAGTGACACCCAACTGTAGGATGCAGCACATGTCCCATTGGCACCGCGATGCCAGTGCTGAAAAGCACTGACATAAGGGGTTAGGATTGCGCCCTTTATTCTTTGGTGCAAGACTTTGCAAAATGCAAAAAAAAAAAAAATTATTTTTAGAAAGGAAAATGTATCTGACTGCTAAGAAAAAGACACCATAAGAATGGTTGAGCTACAGTTATAGGTGGAGAATGGCTGCGGTTTGAAGGGGCCAATCTAGACACCAAGTTCACCTGGAAGTTATTGACTATACAGTTTTGATGCTAGCATTTTCTGATTTCAACAAACTTGTGCTAATAAAAGCATTTCACAAATATGCCACCTTCCAAGAGGCTGTTGAGATACTGCTACTTCTCATTGCACAATCCAACAGGAGGAACAATCTGCTTCCACCTCTTCTCCTAGGGCCTTTAGCACAGAAAATGTCCTTTTCTAGGAGGAAGTAAATTTCAGGCCAGTTTTCCTGCTAGTTGGAGACAGCTTTCCTAGCAACTGTCCAGGGAAATGGGTATAGCATGGCTAGTTGAGAGATGAACACGAGGGGAAAGGGGGAGGTAAGGTTGGCTGCAATTTATGAACATGATCTCATATTCCCAAGCCATACAGTTCTTCAACCTGTCCTTGTCCCTGCCAGTTCACGTGCTAGATGGAGATCATGTTAGATTAGCACTGTACAGTTTGCTTGTTTTTCTTCAGTAAGTTTGATGGTGTCCTAGGAAAAAGGTTGGAGATTACCTGCTAGTTTTTTTTTATAACATGAGAAGTATCAGTTCTCGTGCCCCTCGTCCTAAAATGTTGTATGTGGATTATAGTGGTACAGTAGTTTTGCTGGAGTGAGGCCATCTTTGCCCATCCTCCAAGCAAGCTCTGCAGTAACAACCTGCATGTCTGTCACTCAGCCCCAGCCTTGCATGTACCAGAATTCAGCCTTGATGTTTATATCCACCATTAGTCAGGCAATTGACTGTGTTTAAGGTCCTTGGAGAAGAAGTGAAAATCAGAAGTAGATTACTGCCTTTCTTCAAGTTAACTCTGTAGGTATTTCCCTTTCTTAAGAAAATCCCCCAGTAGCACACCATATGCAAGCCAACTGCCCATTTTCGGCCGATCTGCAGGAGCCACCCTCCCAATCAAAGAAACTATGGCGAAATATCACCTCCTGGAAAGTCTTCTCCAAAGTGACCAAAACACAGAGCCTAGTAAAGTATGAGAAAAACCCATATTGCAAAAGATCTGAGCAGTGTATTGACACCTAATATGTTTCAAAACGCTATCTAAAGATTCATTTTTGTAGCACTAGTATTAAGGGTACGCATGCATCTTCATACACTGGTCATAATATATATTGTCGTTTTTCAAGACCAAATGTTGCATATTCAGTTCTTTTTAGATCCAAGTACAGCTTGCTTCACACTGAGTTTTCTCGACACAATTGTTTTTACGCAGGAGTGATTCTTGGACTCAGCTCAGGTCAGATTTAAGCCATTTTGGTTTCTTTGCACCCAAGAACTTCAGGAGGCATGTAAGCTTTCATCCTCTTTCACCAACAGGGAACTGGTCCAGCGAAAGGTATCTTTTTACCTTCTTTTTGTCTCTGCAAACTTCAGCCATGGCAACAAAGATCCATTTTCATGCAAATAACTCAAGTCGTCAAAGTTCAAAGGACTCTTTTGATTACTATTACAGACTAGACTGTAAACTTTTTACAGAAGGGACTTGTTCCTAGTCAGTGATAAATCAACCATCATTACAGTTAAAGTCTTATCAGTTCTGTAAAGCTTGCTCAAGAAGAAAACACCCATGCTTTGAATTGCTTTTTTAAAAAAATTCAAGGTTGTCAATTTACATGCTCAGGATTAGCTCTACATGCGCTTTTCCCACCACTCGCCTCCATTTCTCTTTTTTCTTTGCAAATGCAGGCAGTGCAGGAGGAGAAGCAACAACAGAGGAGGTAGATGTGGTCAGTGATGGTGATGGCAACCCTCACCATGGACAGAACAGCTCTGCAACAAGTCCAAGAAAGTTTGTGTTTAGGATGATTCAGGCTGCAATCTGATCCACACTTACCTGAGAGTAAGCCCCATTGACTCTAATGGGACTTATTTCTGCATAGACATGCATAGGGTAGGGCTATGAGTTGGCATTTCCTATATTACAAGGTACTATTTTGTATTAGCCTGCGGGATGTTCAACCTCCCCCCCCCCAACCACTGAAGCTTCTTGAGGGGCCTTGGGCAATTCACTGTTTTTGCAACCTACCATGACTCCCAGAACTGGAAGAATAAAGTACAATCCTGTAATGGGAAAGTCTTTTTTACAGAGGAAATTGTAATAGAAATGTGATTAATAACTTTTATCTTCAACAGATGATCCTCTCTCAGACAAATACAAATGCTACTGGTTTGTGGAGGTGGAGAGATTCTCAGCAAGATTAAGGGTGCAATCCTTTTCATACTTACAAGGAGTCCTAAGCCACTGCTTTCTCAAGACCTGGATTATTTCATGCCTCCCAAATTGAGTGAAGATTTTCTGGAATTGTAAATACTCTATGGTGATTCCAGGTATGCCAGTGATTTGTGAAAAAGCTATCCTCATAGCCCCATCTTGTGGTCAGCTCTGCATATTACCCAAATGTGTTTATCATTTGAATTTGGGATATCTGTTCATTTGCTATATGGGTAAATCCAAATTGAAGAGGTGACTCCATTCACTGGACTAATATCTGTGGCAACATTAACACCGATTGACATCAAAGGTTTACATTAATTTTGATCAGAAGTATTCTTCACTGTAGAAGTATTCCAGTGGATGGTGGATCATCTTTTTGGTCTCTACAGATACACACAAGAGGGAGCTAACACTGCAGTTACCAGGGGAAGGGCTCTTCTAAAACTGAAAGAGATGGAAGAACTGTGTCAGGTTCTGCCAGGTTCTCTTACTTTATTTGCTAGATGTTATTCCATCCAAATACTCCAACTCCCTTCTAATGCCTGCTTTTTGGATAATTAACCCATCCTTATCTCTAGAAACAACAGCTGTGGTGTACAAAGGAATGAACACAGAACTCCTTATCTATAGCAATTAACCAGAATTTATTGCTACAAACACTTATTCCCTGCAAGTCCTCTTGTCCAGAGGCTTTCCCTCCCCAAAACTCCACTTAACTTTGTGGGTAAAGGTCCAAAGCCTCTCTCCAAGTCCAATCCAGTCTCCAAAGTACAGTACAGTCTTCCAAATCCAGTCTTCTGCAGCAGAGTCCCTTCTCTGTATCCTTTCCAGCAGAGTCCTGGCAGTCCCCTTCTCCTGTAGGTCCTGGACCGTCGGTGTCCCGTAGATCTGGGGTCCTGTAGGTCTGGGGTGGGGTAGCTCTGGGTTCCTTCTGAAGCTGCCTTTTTTCCTGCAGCCCCCTTGTTAAGTCCAAATTAGGCTCAGGTAAGCCATTTCTTCAGTCCATGTCCATTCAAAGTCCCATCAAGGTCAAATGAAGCTCAGGTCTTCATTGTCTCAGGTCAGGTCTCCAGGTCTCTCAGGTCCATCAGAGTCTCCATCAGAGGTCCATTGGCCTTGATTGATTACAGCTGTGGAGCCAGACTTGCCCTTCCCAGAGCCGTTAACCAGCTGTCAAAACATGGGAATTGCTGTCAACACCACATCATCCACCTGATGATTTTCTGATCTTCCATTACAGATGTAAGGTTCCAGGATGGATAGCCACCAATTTTTTTGGTAGTTTCTCCAGGTTCCATATGGGAGGGCATGAGAGAAGGATGTGAATTAATGCGTTTTTGTTTCTGTTGACTTCCAACACTCCAGCTAAGTTAATGTTTCAGCACTGCTCCATATGGCAGACCACTAAGGCAGCAAACTGTAACTGTACAAATCAAACTTCACAGAATAACCAACCTAGAGATGAGACCAAGCAGGGGCACCATTTCTGACTGCCGGAGAGGGCCTGGGCAAAGAAATTTCAGTTTTTGTGGCAGCAGCATAGCTGGGGGGGGGCAAAATGGTAAGTACTGCAAGCGCCACAACATGCCGCGTAAACAGCCTCTCCCACTCACCATCAGAGCCATTCTAGGCAGTGATGGCAATGCGCAGGAGACACCATTTGATTTGGCAAGCTTTTCTGCATTGCTGGTGCTGCCCAAAATGGCTCTAATGGCAAGCGGGAGGGGCTGCTTACACAGTGCATTGTGGCACCTGCAGGTCCAACACGTGCTGGACCTGGTGTTCACAGCTGGGCACAGGGGTAGTGATCTGGATGTGGCAGAGATCAAGATCACTCCGTTGTCATAGACAGATCACTTCCTGGTAAGGTTTAAGCTTGTTGCGACTTCCTACCTCCGCAGAGACGGGGGACCGTTTTCTATGGTCCGTCCCCGGAGGCTAATGGATCCTGAAGGTTTCCTGAGGGCTCTGGGGGATTTCCCCACTGCCAAGACTGGCGTCTCATCTGAGGCCCTGGTGTTACCAAAAAGGGCTGTTATGTTTTAAGGGGAATTACTATATTACCCTTTTGGAAACTTCAGGATCGCAGGCTAGATAACAAGACAGCATAATGCAAAGAAATTCCTTTTTAGCTTGAAAAGAGACTGGGAGAAAGATAACTTTCAATCAACGATTATATTTTTATTACAAAAACACACAGGTAAACATAATGCACATGGAAAATGGTAAGTATATGTTTCTTGGTTCCTAGTACTTGGATCCTGTGTACCTAGCTTTATGGTGGTTGCATGTGCCGTGTATTTGGTGCACCCGAAGAAATTAGAAAAGGATAGGTTGTAGGGAAGGATTTTAGGGGTCCCTAACCTGCCTTGGTTATCAGTTGCTAACTAGGATGGGTAGAGAAGGGGAGAAAAAGGGGGGGGAAAGCAGGGAAAAGGTTCCAGACGCAAGATATAGTTACCTATCCTGAGGAGCAGTTGGATAGGAGGGGGGAAGAGTCCTATGGAGGACCTGTGCCTTGGAGGGCAGCCAGAGAGAGAGAGCGAGCATGTGCTCAGAGCTCTCTCTTAAAAGGGTTGTTGCTGACCTGGATGTGACCTAAAATGACCTGGATGTGGCCTAGAGCTGATTGATGCACATGCTCACTACACAGGGAGCATACAAGAAAAACAGGATGATAGGTCAGCCATGACTGGCCTCCTGGAGGGGGGGTAGCTTGCTTTCTGTTGCCACTGCGGGAATTTGGAGACATGATGTCTATTATCAGCAGAATTCAAATGGGTCAAATGGCTAGCTTCCCTGGCTAGGGAAACTTACACAATTGACAACAATAGGAAACACTTAAGCAACTATTTATAGTGATTGAGACAACAATTTGCCCTTTAGACTTTGCTGCTAAAGTCTTTGTTGCTGTGTGCATGGAGAGCTGGAGTCTGTGCAAACCCATGACTTCTACCAGGGTCCCTGGAAATTGGGCTTGTTTGCCTGGCCTATACGATATTCCAGTCCACAATAACATAACCAGATATAAAATCACAACTTAAAAGGAAAAAGGGGATTTTCACATAACACTGGTTGACCTCTGGAATGGGGAAATGACCAGGGCAGTGGACGAGATTGCTCCGGAGCAACCTCTGCCTCATAGCAGACTCGGAGCGGCTCCTTGGTTCACTGAGGAGCTGCGAATGATGAAGTGGCAGGGCAGGCGTCTAGAGCGACTCTGGCAGAAAACTTGAGATGAATCCAATCAGACACGGAGTAGAGCTCATTACAGAGCCTATTCCGTGGCGGTGGTAGCAGCGAAGAGATTGTTCTTCTCTGTTACCATTGCATCTGCTGACAACTGTCTGGTAGAGCTGCTCTGTGTGCTACGGGGCCTCCTCCATCAGGTCCCTCCAGTAGACTAGGAGGAACACACGGTCAGCCGCTGTGACGTGTTTGCACAACATTTTGCAGATAAAATCAATCGTATTCGTCACAACTTGGATGCCACATTGACAATGTCTGACGATGTCCCCTTGGCAACTGCTTGTCCAGTGTTGTGGAATTCTTTCCAGCTCGTATAGCCTGAGGATGTGGACAGACTCCTTTGGAGTGTGAGGCCATCTGCCTGCCTGCTTGACCCTTGCCCAGCTTGGCTGATAAGAGCTGCCCGGGGTGGACTGGCTGAGTGGACAGGGTGGGTGGTCAACTCTTCCTTGATGGAGGGGATGTTGCCATGTGCTTTGAAACGGGCGGTGGTTTGCCCCCTCCTGAAGAAGCCCTCCCTGGATTCTACTGTGTTAGACAACTACCGGCCAGTCTCCAACATCCCGTTTCTGGGCAAGGTAATTGAGCGGGTGGTGGCATCTCAACTCCATAGTGTCTTGGATGAAGCGGATTATCTGGATCCTTTTCAATCTGGTTTCAGACTGGGCTTTGGGATGGAAACTGCCTTGGTCGCCTTGGTGGATGACCTACGCTGGGGACTGGACAGGGGGAGTGCATCCCTGTTGGTCCTGCTGGACCTCTCAGCGGCTTTTGATACCATCAACAATGGTATCCTTCTGGGCCGATTGGCCGAGTTGGGAGTTGGAGGCACTGTTTTGCGGTGGTTCCGCTCCTACTTGGAGGGTCGGTCCCAGATGGTGGTGCTGGGGGATGCCTGTTTGACACCCTGGCCCTTGAGGTGCGGGGTGCCACAGGGTTCAATTCTGTCCCCCATGCTATTTAACATCTACATGAAACCACTGGGAGAGGTCATCCGGGGGTTTGGAGTCGGGTGCCATCAATATGCCGATGACACCCAGCTCTATCTCTCCTTTCCTCTAGACTCCAGGGTGGTGGTTGAGGGCCTGGAGCGCTGTCTGGAGGCAGTGAGGATCTGGATTGGGGCTAACAAGCTGAAATTAAATCTGGATAAGACAGAGGCTCTCCTGGTTCGGAAATCCTCGATGCAGGTACTGGACTATCAGCTTGCACTGAATGGGGTTGCACTCCCCCTGAAGGAGCAGGTCCGCAGCTTGGGGGTCCACCTGGACTCGCAGCTGCTCCTGGATTCCCAGGTGGTGGCTGTGGCTAGGGGGGCCTTTGCTCAGAAAGAAATAGGGCCTTCTCAGTAGTGGCACCAACGCTATGGAACTCCCTTCCCCTTGACTTAAGAATGGCTCCCTCTCTTGAGACTTTTCGGTGAGGCCTGAAGACCCTTCTGTTTAAACAAGCCTTCTGAGTTCTCAGTCTTTTTAACATCTCTTCAACATCTTTTAATATTTTTTAAATACTTGGTTACAGGCCTGATTCTTTGATTTGCTGCTCTATGCTCTTTTTACCTGACTACTTTTTATCTGACTACTGTTTGTATGATATGTGTTAATATGCTTTTATCTGTTTTTAAATTATGTTTTTAATCTGTTTTAACCTGTTGTAAGCCACCTTGAGTCCCTTCGGGTAGAAAGGTGGGGTAAAAATAAAGTTGTTGTTGTTGTTGTTGTTGTTGTTGTTGTTGTTGTTGTTGTTGTTGTTGTTGTTGTTATTGTTATTATTATTATTATTATTATTATTATTATTATTATTATTATTATGGTTTTGAGCCCTCCACTAGCTATGCTACTGGTTTGTGGAGGTGGAGAGATTTTCAGCAAGATTAAGGGTGCAATCCTGCTCACACTTACATGGCAGTAAGTCCCACTGAGCTCAGTAGGGTTTATTGTTGAGTAGACAGGTGGAGAATTGTACTGTAAAAGGACCACTCTGGAAATTATATCATTTACTGCATTTCTTCTTCTTCTGCAACAAGTACTCCTACTACTACTAAAATCACAGAGCAGCTTACATAGCAAAATAAATTTTAAAATGGATCTCTGTCCCAAAGGCACTTGAAATCTGAAAACACCTCACCAAACAGGCAGAAAAGATGCTGTGCTAGGACAAATAGGGATCTCCCCTTGCTAAATATAAGACAGTCACCACTTTAAAAGATGCCTTTCATTCAGTTAACAGGGGTTAGTAAATACAGTACTGAGTTGCAAAAAGCAGTAGTATTTTAAATTCAAGGGTTGCAGTTGCCTGTTTTAGAACTGACAATATCAACACACGTCATTTAGCCGTGTCTCATTTTAAGGAGAGGAATTTATGCCTTCCACATGCATACTGAGTATAGAGACTCATTTAATGGTTTGCAAGTAGAATTGGTAAGTTGGCCAGAATGTAAGTGTTCTTGAGGAAACATCTCAGGAGTGCTCATTTCTGCAAATATAGTCAGGAACATGGTATTCTGGGTGTGTGGCTACTCCCTCATGCCTTCCCTAATGATGTCGCTGAGTCCATGATATCACTGCCATTATCAGTGCTGTTCTTTGGGATCAAGTGTTTGGAAACATACTGTCATGTCTACAAACCTTGGGTATGTCCCTGTTTCCTTTCTAGAACTGCTGCTGGCCAGTTAGGCCTGCCATAAGTACAGAAGAAGAGTAATAAGCTGACCTTGCTCACAGTGGCAGAGACAATGAATCCCATAGAGTTACACACCCATTTGAAATAAGAATATATTAATATAAGAATATATTAATTATTACAAATACTGCTTCCTTGCCACACTAGCAGCTCTGGTTGTGCTTGTAAGGATGACTGCACAGGTTGGGCCTTGTGGGGCATGGGCCAGGGGTCCCTGTGCTAGAAAGGGCCCACACCCATGCCCAACCAATCCCTGAGGCAATGAGGGACCACTGCTACCATTGCTGGGTAGGTCACTGCTACCCAGAAGCCATGGCCCATGTGGGGATGCTTTCAGGGCACTGTTGGAGGAGTAGTGGCACCAGTGGACTATCTTCCTCCAGTTCTATTTTACCATTCCCAGGTATCCTGACCCCTGACACCTGAGTACAAGGGCCTGAGTACCTGGGAATTGTTAAACAGGATCAGAGAAGGAGCAGAATAACCCACTGCTACCCTTGCTCCTCACTGCCTTGCTGTAAGTTTCTTTATTGGGTGTCTAGCTGGGACAGCTAACCAGGAAGTGGATGGACAAGAGTCTTCCTTCATTGCTGTCACTGTAGCTGCATGTGGTAACCTGAAGGAGGTCCTGCACCCATCTGATGCTCAGTTCCTAGGCACCATGAGGGGTGGCTGGTGCATGTGTGCACTTGTCAAAGCATGGGGAAAAGGGGACACCATGCCAGTGGGGATCCTCCACAGAGTTTTTGTCTCAGACCTCACCAAAATAGGAGCCATCACTATGTGTTCAATTGCATGTGTCCAGTTGCCGTTACGACCAGCTCAAGGTGCCTGCAGACCCCATTCACAGCCATTGCCCTTAAACATGGGACTTTCCCCTGCCTCCTGGAGGAGAAGCAATGATGGTGGTAGTGATGGCCTCCTCAGTTCACTCACTACCTCCTCCTCTGGAAGTGAGGTGACAGGCTCTGTTAGCCTGCCCTCTGCCACCTCCTTGTTCTCCTTGCAGAGAAGGGCTGGTAGGCTAAGAGAGACACTGCCATCTCCTCCTCCATAAGCAAGTATGAGGTGATGTATGGACAAGGAGGGCTGATGCTGTCTGTCCCTGCCTCCTCCATCGACCATGGTAGCAGCAATGGCAGCTGTGGCAATGCTGCTTACCTGTGACTTCTCCTGGCTTCCATGTTCCTCTCCCTTCTGCCTCTCTATTTCAACCATAGAGTGGCAGAGTAAGGAGGAGCAGGTAAGTGGGGATATGGGGGTCAGGTGAGGAGGTAGTGATGGGATGCAGATTGCAGTCTGTACCCATTCCCTGCCTGAAGTAGCCTGCCTTTTCTCACTTTGTCGCCATGCTTGTCCTGGTTGTAGCTTGATCCAGGTTGGAGGCATTCAAACATCAAGTTCCACTCTTGCCACAGGCTAATCATATGGTTTCGATTTATTGGGATGGCAAAGAACAAAATCTGCAAAATGCTTTGCCAAGCTAGTAAAAATAAGTGTGCTATGTAAGTTCTACTGGTAGCAATGCAGTTAATTATAAATTCATTCCTTTTCTATAATCACCAGTTTAAAAATACTATGAAAACATAGTTTCCAGAAGATAATCAGGCTTTGCAGACTATCCTTAGTAGATTAGTCTCAGGGGTGATGGAGAAGGCATAAGACTAGGCATCCAGACTAACACTTCTGTGAATGGGACACTCCCTCCAAGAACAGGGATGTTCTCTGCAGGAAAAAGGTTCCTGCATAAGTGAAAGGGAATCACATCCATACCTTACTCAGAGGGAGCTTGACTTCATGGAGCACACATTACTCTGCCCTTACTGAATACGCCTTGCTCTATGGAGCCAAGGACGAGCCCACAACCCAGAGAATGCCATGTTCCTCACAGATTACACACACACTGCTGAACTTTCTTTGAGAGGAGCAGTAATGTCACAATCTTCTTCTTACTTGGAGGTGTGACAGATTCTAGAAGATTCTTTCATCAGTAGAATATCAACAAGAAGTGAATCACCTATCATCTTTCAATGCAGCAATTGTGACACCCATCAAATAACTAATAAGAGTTATAGACCACTTGAAAGAAAGGAATCAATACACTTGCCTGGCTTTTGCAGCAGGTGCACTGCGTACTGAAAGGCTGTCTGGAAGCTCACTTACGTTTTCCCCACTTCTTTCTTGCTGACAATTTCCCAAGTTAAATTCTCTTTGCTTTTCCTCATGGATGATGAATGCCTATTTATAAACAAATGCTATTGCTTTCCTGACCTCTTGGAACCTGAAAGCCCCTCTTAGCTAGGTTCTTATACTTAGCAAGTGAGGCAACATTGCCCTAAAGGTAGGTTTTGTAAAGCAGTAACTCTCAAGCAATACAAATATATTATCCCATGTTTGGTCGATACAAGAGAAAGCTCTGGGTTATTTGTCCAAAACGTTTAGACAATAGCCTCAGAATAAACAAGGAGCATTAGTACAACCAGTTGTATAGTGGGTAGATGCATTCATCCAGATACTGGCTATTACTGGGCAAGCCTTTCTAATACAGTGGTGCCTCGCAAGACGAAATTAATTCGTTCCGCAAGTCGTTTCGTATTGCGAAAATTCCGTCTTGCGAAGCACGGTTTCCCATAGGAATGCATTGAAATTTAATTAATGCGTTCCTATGGGCAAAAAAAGTCAGAACAAAGTCAAATTTGGTTTACAAAGTGTTTATTAAGTGCTCTTTAAAGGCATACATACTGTACAGAGGATTTCAAAAATTTCAAGCACAAAACTTCAACTTTTTAATTTTAAAAATTCGTCTTGCGAAGCACGGCCATAGAAAAAATTCATCTTGCGAAGCACGGCATAGAAAAATTCGTCTTGCGAGTCACCAGAAAAAATTGCAAAAACGCTTTCGTCTTGCGAGTTTTTCGGTGTGTGAGGCATTCGTCTTGCGAGGCACCACTGTATTTGAACATTTAAAAAGTTTTGTGCATGAGTTATAAAGAGCATAAACAACAGTGGATCTCCCAAGAGAATAATCTGAACAATGAGCTCTGAGCTTGTCCACATTAATGCATTCCTAAGTTCCTGAATATAAGTCTGTGAAGTTAGGACCATTTCACATATCGCACAGGGCGCAATCCAGACCGGGCGTTGGGCCAGCACAGGTTCCTTGCGTTGGCCCAGAGGTGCTGTGAAAGTGCCGTAAGGAGGGATGCCTTATCAAGAGACTGTATGAGGCGGCTGGTTGGAGCACGGACATGTGCCAGCCTCGGGAGGCCAACCCGAGCCCTACGGAGCTGGCGCAATGGTAAGGTTGAGCCAGCCAAGTCAGGCCAGTGCAGGGGCTTGGGGAGGATGAGGGAGGGCATAACAGAGGTGTTCCTGGGTGCAGGGAGGGTGGGTGGTGAGTGGATCCATGGGTGGACTGGGGCAGAGCATGGGGTGGGGCCAGGATCCAGCACTTAGCCTGGATCCTGACCCCACTCCTGGGTGACCTAGTGCAGCTCTGGGCTGCTCAGATCTGTGCCACCTCTTAAGGTGGCACAGATCTTAGTAGCCTTATTGAGGCTGCTGCAGCATTATCTGGAACGCTCCCAGTTCCAGGGCAGGTTAGGATTGGGCTGACAGTTTGCCACCAAGTAAGCACTCAACAGGGCTATTCACATGAGCTGGTCTCAGTATGTGTGTCCACATTTTCATGCAAATGATGGTACATGCAATCCTTTCAAAAGTCTACATGGAGACTGGACTCCTCAAAAACATAGAGTACAGATTGCCTGTACTAAATAGAGGTCAGCAACCATGCGAACACTGTGCACAAGTTGGGTATGCATTAAGCTAATGTGTGACCAGGGTGTTGAAGTCAGTCTTGGCTCCTTGATGAGAATACAAGTTCAGTACAAGTGTTTGTCACAGCCACCTTTCACATTAAAAAAAAAAAAAAATTCGGCTGTAATACCAGGTTACAAGAAACATTAAGGTCTTTATTCCTACTGCCATGTGTAATACAGTACATGTGTAATGTACTGATGCCATTATAGTGTGCATTTCCTGGGCCCTGTTCCACAATATTGGCTGCTTCAGCGAGGAGGGTGGGAAGCTGCTTAATATTGCGAGATTCGAACATGAGATGAAATATACTATATACATTCCGAAGTTCATGGGAAAAACTAGACATGGGCTGCCATTTCTGGTGCCAGTCCTGTATTTCTTACAATGTGTGATTCTACCGTTCTTGGCTGTACACCCAACAAATGTGTCTCTGAGGACTAAATGGAAGAGGCTGAGAGCCTTAGATTACTGGGAGCGAATGTTATCTTCCACTTTTAGTGCAGCTGGAGGCATCCTCAAGCCTGGGATGCAAGAAGCAGGGTCTGGCAATACCATCTGTCAGCCAACTACTGGATGGCAAAAAAGAAATCTGTTCCTTTATTTCATTTCAGGCCAATTGGAAGAAACCAAGTGTAGTACCAGCAGCACAAAATCTGAATGAAGGAGAAGAGGGAAGAGGTGGTTTGTCAGCTGGAGCTTAGGGTTATCACATGGAGGGCCAAATTGTTTCCCAATCATATCACTTTTTATCAAAAACCCTAATCTTAAATCAAAAATATGGCAGCCCTAATGGCCTAATCCGAATGGGCCGCTGCACCACATCTGGAAATGACATTCCATCAGTGTAGCCTGCAATGTGGCTGTTGCAAAAAGTGACACACCATATATCGCGTCCTGGCCACCGCCATAAGCAGCAAGCAGTTTGGTCAGCACCAGCAGCTTCTTAATGAGCCTCAGGGCAGGTACCTTGGTTCAGGGAGCAGGTGAGTGGGTGGAACGGGGAGGGGGAGGAATGGGAAGAGACTGAGGTGGGGAGGAAGGTGGATTGAGGCTGGGAAGGGGATGGTCTCAGTGGCAGTGGTGCTACCAATGTCCTAACCCCCTTTCTGGCTTTGATCCCCTGACCCAGGTCCACTCAAACGTGCACCAGCTATCTAGCCAAAACAGGCACAGGTCTAAGTAGATCCAGCAGGGCTGTGAGGGCTTACCCTGGGCCAAGGGAACAAATCTTCTCTTACCTTGAGGAGGTCTTTGTGGTTCAAAACTCCCCCATGGGATGCAGCATGCACCCCTTTGGCACGGCAGCATTGGTACATGGGAGGTAAGGTAGGATTGGATTGCAAGTGTGGCAGCTAAGCCCAGAACTAAAAAAGAAAGTAACTAAAAACATACTTTATCACCTCCGTCCTCTCTATATTTGCAGAAAAAGAACTTCACACCATCTTTTCAGCTCTTCAGCTTGCTATTGCTTGCTCCTGTTAATCCTTCATACACCCCACACTCACGGATACAAGGATGGAATTTGTTTTCCACCCACACTTTCCCCCCTGCTTCCGTGACCACTCCCTCCCCACCCTGCAGAGAAGTTATCGTTTGCCAAAGGGCATCAGAGCAGAAGGTGACTGGTAGCTCAGCTGGTGTACATTATCTTGTGCACAGACTCAGGTAGCAAAGGTCAGAAGTGTTAAAAAAAAATACTAAATACCAGGTCCTGAGGGGACAGCAGATGAAGAATGGCTGGCCCTGCCAGTGAAGCAGCTTTTGCTCATCCACCAGGGATGGTGTCAGTTGTGCAGAAAGCCCCTGATAAGAGGTGATCTGAAGGAGGGGGTGTGCCTGGAGCTAGGCACAGTGGCAGCCTGCCTATTCCTAAAAGAGGAACACTAAGAAGACAGAGCCTGCTGATGCTCTGTGTTGTGTTCGGCATCATTGTCTGTGACGTATTCCAGGGCTGCAGGTGGACAAGATAGAACTGGAGAGGGAGACGCAGTTACTCCCACTGGTAGGGTTTAGAGAATAAATCGCTTCAGGCCAAAACATGATCCAAATTCAATGGAAAGAGAGTGTATTTTCATTAGCAGGAGACGGACAAGGAGGCCTCTTTGGTCTTGATTTCTCAACTACGATGCAACGGTTAAGCAGGCTACAAATTCTCCCGGCCCATTAAACAAATTAGCGTTTACTGAAAGAACCTGATGCCAGCCCCTTATTACATCAGGAAGCCGTGTCACACTTAAGGTTCTGAGAACCACATCCCCTCCAACGTTTTTCAGATTATAGTGCATTTGTTTTACATCACTTGAGAGTGGTAGCTTTTCGCAGTGATACAGACAGGTCTCTTCTCTAGAATCAGTGCGGGTCTGTTTGTTTTTCAGCATGTCGTACAAAGCAGAAGACTTCCAGAATGTCAGGAATGAGCAACACAGTTCTTAGGTCTAGTACCAAAATAAGAACATTGACATGCTTCCAATAAACTGGGGACACTTACAGGATACATGATGTTAGATATGGATTTGAAACACAAGGGAAACAAAGGCACTTATTGTTGCCAAAACTATGCATCTGGCAGCAAACTTGAGACTCCTGGGTCTATGTTTGTTGCTGATGTTCAAAGTGGTGGGGGGGAGGGCTGTGAGTGGTGGAATTGCCAGGGGAGAAGGGGCAGGCAGTGGCGTCACTAGGGTTCGCGTCACCCAGTGCGAGATGCCAGCACATCACCCCCCATGCAGTGGGCAGGGCAACACCCCAGGTGGTGGGCGTGGTGATGTACCATCACTCCGCCCCCACTGGTTTTTTGGCTGTACCTTTTGATAGAACAAAGATAGAACACATTCTGCATGAAATTACGCATTGCTTGATATATAACATGATGGTATTATTATTCCAAATTGTGATTTTAGTTATTTTGGTCACTAGTGGTGTCACCCCCCCCCCGAGTGTCAACTTACAAACAATGCTGTTGTACGAATCGATGGTAAGGCCACACCTGGAGTAATGTGTCCAATTCTGGTCACCACATCTCAAAAAGGATATAGTGGAGATGGAAAAGGTGCAGAAGAGAGCAACCAAAATGATTACTGGGTTGGGGCACCTTCCCTATGAGGAAAGGCTACAGTGTTTGGGCCTGTTCAGTCTAGAAAAGAGGCACCTGAGGGGTGACATGATTGAGACATACAAAATGATTGAGACACGCAGGGGATGGACAGAGTAGATAGACCCTCTTTTCCCTCTCAAAAAACACCAGAACCAGGGGACATACACAAAAGTTGAGTGTTGGGAGAGTTAGAATAGACAGAAGAAAATATTTCTTTACCCAGCATGTAATTAGTTTGTGGAACTCTTTGCCACAAGAAATAGTTATGGCATCTTGCCTGGATGCCTTTAAGAGGGGATTGGACAAATTTCTGGAGGAGAAGTTCATTATGGGTTACAAGTCATAGTACATATGTGCAAGCTCTTGATTTTAGAGGCAGGCTACGTCTAATTGCCAGAGGCAGGGGAGAGTACCAGGCCACAGGTTGTGTCTGTTGTCTTGTAAGCTCCCTCAGGCATTTGGTGGGCCACTGTGAGATACAGGAAGCTGGACTAGATGGGCCCTTGGCCTGATCCAGCAGGGCTATTCTTATGTTCTTATTTTATTGCAGCAGTTCTCAAACTTTTAGCACTGGGATCCACTTTTTAGAATGACAATCTGTCCAAGACCCACCAGAAGTGATGTCATGGTGGAAGTGCATGTAGAAAATCAGGCAAATTAAAATAAGTAAGTATAAATAATTAAAGTAAAACAAATAATTAAATAAGCAGAAGCCAGCCTTGAGCCACCAAGTGAATTTCCTCTGTAGCCTGCCTCCAAAATCAGTGAGGTTTTCAGCCCTACCTAGTGCCCAGTTCAATTCAAGAACTTCTGTTTATACCAGATCACTGTCAGGATCCACCTGGCTTTGCAAGTCTTAAAAAAGATCAGCTGAAGCCTCTGTTTTGATCCTTTTTAGTGGGGGGGGGGCTGCCTTCTGGAGCATTTGTTGAGCTCCAGTTCCATCAGATCAGGACCATTCTGGTGGCTTCACATTCCCCTTTGCCTGGCCTGACCACCAGCCAAGGCATGTTTGCTTACTCGCGAGTAAACATGACCGTGAGGCTTAGTTTCGCTTTCCATGGGGCTCGATACAGTCTGCTTGCAGGCAGGGACTTCCTTCTCAGGTGTTTTTGGGGGCTGCATTCATTGGATCAGGACCATTCTGGTGTCGTTGGATTCCTCTCGGCCTGCCCTTTCTAAGGCAAGGTCGCCTACTTGTGAGTAAACATGCGATATGGCTCAGTTTCACTTTCCATAGGGCTCCATGCATTTTTTCTTCTCTGGGTTTTGGCCATAACTTTTGATAGACAGGCAATATTTCATTCTGGATTTTTGCATTGCATTCCGCTGGAAATTCCACATCCAACGGTATATAACATGATGGCATTACCCCTAACCACCACGATTTTACTGCATCACCCCCTGTGCGCCTCACCTGTTGCGGCCTGCACCCCCGCACCCCCGTAGTGACGTCACTGGGAGCAGGGGTGACTGTTCCTTAATTCTTTTCTCTCCCTCTATTTTTCTTCTGCAAGCTCTTTGCTCTTTCCTTCCACCTGGCATTTCAAGATGTGTTTGCAGATCAGGTGATGAAATGATGCGGGGGGGGGGGGGGGAAGGAGAGAGTCAAGCCAGCATCCACCCCTTCTCTGCAAAACAGCTGCAAAGCTGGGATTGGGAATACAGTACTCTGGTTCCCCCCCCCCCCAACATGTAGTTTCAGAATGAGTGTATAGTACTGCACGTGGAATGTAGTGTATGTGGGAAACAATAACCATTTTCTACGTGCGTTTTGGGTAGCCATTTTTTTTCTGTTACTTCCCAGTTTCATACCTCTGGGTGCCTGTATGCATTCCCCTCTGCTGCTAGCAGCAGCTTCAGGGGCACAACTTAGAACAGGGCAGTCATACAGGTGGGAAAGGTTACCCGCCCTGTCCTCCAGTTCTGATCCCAACTGGGGCCCCATAGGGCTGCTTTCCACAAAGGCAAAAGATGTTTTGAGATTCAATTACAGATCTCCCTGGTCCTGCCTAGCATAGTCCTTATTCTTGGATTTCAAAATGGCAGGGCACAGGAGACGACAGACTTCTCAGTTTGTCATGGGCAACATTCTTGAGTTTTGGCTCTTATCATCTATTTTATGATTTTACCTATAAATCATAAAATATGTGAGTTTTGGTATCAGGTATGAGAGTTTAGAAGATTTGCCATATCAGTCAACCAAAACATCATTTCACAATGCCCAGAGAAATCGGGGACACACACACACAAAATTATGCATACAGTGCATACTAATCAACAAAGATCATTACCTATATGGCATTTGAACCCCGTTCCTTTTCAAAATAAAATAAATGTCTGTTTTTTGCTGCTGCCACACCGAACAATGCAACCCTCACAGCGATGAATGTTTCAGGATCCCGTAACAAGAAGGATAATTTATGGGGCATATTTCAAAAAGCAATCATTCCTAGATTTCCTGAGACCCACATATAGAGAGCACCCCAGCATAACATGGAGTAGATCACAGGGTTTGGACTACCACAAAGCAGAGACGGGTTTGCAAAGTTCTCTGCTTCGTATGCACTTCCATGATTGTCCGTTATCCATATCTTGGTTCATGCTATATAGAATAAACAGCTGAGGTACACAAAGGTACACAAAGTTGTGGTTGTTCATGCTGTGGGGGCAGTGAATGGGTTAAAGAGCTCTTTGCCTTTAGTTCAGCTCAAGGGAGAGCAGCTGAGGTGCAGAACAGCACAGGGAGGATCCCTGGGAGCAGGGCTGGCATCAGAGGTAGGGCACTGGCTAAGGGCCCACATTTTCTGAAGGCCCACCCAGCAAATCCCTGAGGGCCCCCTCCCAGTAGATTAGATTCCTTTATTGTCATTGTACTTAATTCGCAACAAAATCTGATGCACCATCAAGATAAGGACATAAAAAAAACTATATACAACAATCACTCACATCAGTCACACTCCACACACTCATTTACCCACACATTCAATACAACATGCGTCATATAATATAAAAACAATATTAAACAAACAGTATCTACCTTTATGGTGGGCAGTGATATAATCTTACCCTTGGTTGAAAGAATCACTCCATTGCTGCCTTCCAGCTTTCAGGTTGGATTAGCAGGGAGTTAGATGGGGCTGTCGCAGGGAAGCAAGGATAACCAGCATAGACTCAGGCCAGGCTTCCTTCCTTCCCCTGCCCTTTGGTCAGCTTTCTTCCTTTGTTGGAAACACTTACTGGGCCAGCAGCCAACCAGCCAGGTAAACTTGGGAGGGGGACAGCTTCCTGTGTGTGCACAGGAGCCCTCATGGTGTGCCACATGGTCTCAGATGGCCTGCATGTCACCACTAGTTGGGATCAAGACTATGCTGCAGAAATGATCGAAAGTTTTGGGACCCAGATTAGATCTCCAGACTCTAGTTGCCTAGCCCTATTGTAGAATCAGAAAGACATGATTGAAAGCCAAAGGCATTTACCACATGTCCCCTTTCTTCACTTGCTTTTTTCTGCCCCTGTCCCCACTCCCTGGATGCTTTGTATATAGACGATCATCAAGCATTTTATGTCACAGAAATAACAGATGTGTGAGTGGGTCGGAAATTACAGAGCCCAGCTTGGTGAGAAAACATTTGTGGAAAGCCATAATTGGCATGATGATGTTGATCCATTAACAGACCTAGTGACTAATGCCAATTAAGAGAGAGAGAGAGAGAGAGAGAGAGAGAGAGAGAGGTGCTGTGTCATCAACAGCAACATGTCCTTTGATCAAAGATTGATAAAAACTATGAAAAAACCAACAAATTATGAGCATGTTTTCCCCACTGACATTTTCAAGGCAATCCTTTAAAATTATCAATATCAATATTGTTGTCATTCAACTATGTACTCAAACAATGACTTGCAGACAATGTGCTTCAGAAAAGACACTGAAGATAAAATCATAATTATAGAAAGGGTTTTTAAATGTCTTTAAAAAATAGGAATGGTCAGTCTGTTTGTTAGGCAATCCACTCTAGAACTACTTTGCACTAACTTTCTATATGAACACCTAAGTTTCTATATGAACACCTAAGAACCCTTCATCGTGTCAGATGTACTTCTCTGGGAGCCTGGATCAGTTGCAACTCTCTGTTGACTGTGCAATCACTGGCGAACCTGATTTGCCTTCAGGCAATGTGTGTCTGTGAAATGGCTCTTGGATGACAGATTAGGTTCCAAGCAGAGTCCTAAAAGAGGGAATGACTTCTGCACTTTAAGTCTTTTGACATTTCCAGTTAAGTGATCTCAGGCAACTGGAAGAAAGTAGGTTCAGTACCTGCTTCAGTTTCACCAATTTGGGGCAGGGCCTGAAAGTGGGTGAACATGCTTGTGCACACTCCTCATGGCAGCAGTTTCAGTGCCCAGTTCCAGTGCTCACCCCATGCCTGGATATTCTCTATTGCTGCTTCCTCCCTGGCACCTTCGCAGCCTCTTTGTAGCTACCTGCAGCTTTAACTTTTCTTTTTTTAATCAGCCACTTTCATCTAGGAAACTGTGATCAGTAAATGAGTTTGGCTATGTGATGACATCATTGAGGGCCCTGATTGGCATCAGGAGTCAGCCAGATCAGGCTGAGGGTTCATGCATATCAGATGACTAACCTGGCTGGGCTGACCCTTAAACTCTCAGTATCCCAGTATCCGTGGCAGTGGTGGAACCCAATGTACCATAAGGGGATGGATGGGTAGTGGTACACACTGGGGGCCCAGTGCAAGGCTTTATCCCAGGGCCTCCGGAGATCTGATGCTGGCACTGCTGGGGGCAAAAACAAAGCTTATGGACAAAGTCATCACTCGGAATAACTTTGTCTCAGTGATATCATCATCTAGCTGTATCTGATTGTTTATATGGTTGCCTCAGTATTTCTAGGAAGGAGAAGACCAAAAAATGGGGCAGGAAGGAAGCAGGAGTCAGTCAGGGATGTGAACAACAGCAAACTGGCTTTAAAAAAAAACTGGATTTAGAAGATCAAGGGCACAATCCTAACCCCTTATGTCAGTGCTTTCCAGCACTGACATAAGGGCAATGCAGCTCTGAGTTAAGGGAACAAACATTCCCTTACTTTGAGGAGGCCTCTGTGAGTGACACCCAACTGCAGGATGCAGCACATGTCCCATTGGCACCGCTATGCCAGTGCTGGAAAGCACTGACATAAGGGGTTAGGATTGTGCTCCAAGAAGCTTATTTTCACAAAAAAATTCAAACCCTGATAATATCTAATGCTGCACTAATGGGGACATGTAAATGCTCCACTTTCTTTTCCCACTCTTCATCATTCAAAAACCAGAACATGCTGGCAAACCTGTTGGGTTTCTTCTTGCCTATGTGGCATTGTACATTTATGAATGGAGCTAGTGGAAAAGAGGGGCACGGAAATTGAAGGTGTGCGGGGGGGGGGGGGGAGAACGACCACAGTGGTACCATGGTACCTGTAAAATCTCTGATGACTGTCTGATGACTCATGAACCTTTCCTCTTTGTCAGTGTGGTCCAAATCAACACTGATTCTGATCAAACAGGGGCTTAATAGAGACCTCTGCCACTTGATACCCTTGCTGAAAGCAGGAGATGCGTCAGGAGTGGCAAGAAACAACAGAGAGCTGTCTCTGCATTTGCCCTAAGCTGTTTATCAGCATGCCCGTGCAAACCTCTTCATTGAGGGCTCTGTTTGCTTAGACTGAATGTGGAAATGCGATAGGAACTGCAATGAGACACATGGCACTTTCCACCTCCTTTTATATATGCCATGATGCGTGTATGCTTTTCCCCTCTACTTACACAGGATTTAGCCTGCAATTTGGGCCATTCCTGTTTGTAATAGTTTTGAACTAGAAACGATAATAAAGCTGTGGCCCACAAGTCACTCACTCCATATTTCTTCTACTGACTCAGGGCCCAATCCAGACACCACCAGTGTGCGCTGTTGCAAACGTGCCCACGCAGGGCCTACTCCAGCACTGGGTCCATGTTCTGCGGCCCGGTGTTCGCCTAGACTGCCTGGCAGTGGAGAGGGGAGTGGGTGTGTGGGGGAAGGCAGGGAGTAGATGTTCCGGGGTGGAAGGAGACAGGGGAAGGCAAGTGGAGGGCAAAGAGGTGATGGGGAGAGAGTGGGGTGGGAGCAGGGCAGGACCGGTGGAGCTTGGTTCCACCAGATCCTGAGCCCCATGTGGAACCACATAGTCCAACACAGGACTCTGACTTTTCAGCAGCTCCAAAGCTCCGGAAAGTCCCCTTCCCATGAGGAGCTACTGGCGGCTGCCTGGTTGCGCGCAGGATACTGCAGCAGTGATTTTGGCGCTGCGGCAGTCCCATGCGCCAGGCAGTTCAGGATTGGGCTGTTAACTATTAAAACTGAAGTGGTTTAAGGACTGAATTCTGGCATCACAATCCTAAACAAATTTATTTGAAACTGGGGGCTGGTTAATTTTGAATATTATTTTGAATTGTTTTCTTCATTGGTGTGGACCATCTCTTCCGCTATTAAGCTGTGTCATATTTAAGCTGGTAACTCAGACTCCAGCCTCAGTGGCTTCTAGAAGCACAGGTGAAGTCAAGATAAGGTCAACCAGAACTGGAGGGAGGCACAGGTATCTTTTCATTCACCCAATGTGTCCATTCCAGCAAAAGCACAGTATGATCTGACACCCAAGATGGTTAATATATTAATCTAGCAGTTCCCAAACTTTTCAGTCCACCTCAGTGAGCTGCAATGTGATGCTTCCCATAGTGCTGCATATGCTTTATTGGGAGGCCCCAGAGGCTACTTCTGGGTTGCAGTGAGTCTGCAAACCACTCTATTGACCTCTGCAGGCCTCAGAACAGCCCAAAGAGCTGACCAGATGCAACTTCTGGTCAAACCAAAAGTTGTGTCCACAAACTAGAAGTCGCTTCCAGTCACTTTTGCAGGCCATACTGAGGCCCTCAGAGGCCAATAGATTGTGTCTATCTGTGCCCATGAACAAACGGGCCCTGCGTGACGCAGAAGCAGCCTCTGGGGTCTCCTAATAAGGTATGGCAATGCTAAGAGGAGCATTGTGTCAGGCCCAGTTTTGAAAATGCTGGGCAAGCTCCACTGAGACCCTCTCTGCTTTCTTTTGACCACCTCTTGTCTCTCTTTAATATAAAACTGGTACCAGGAAGCATTCAAAATATATAGGTTATAGGTTAGCATCCATCTCTGGATCATGACCTATGTGCAAAATGCTTAACGATTTGCCCTAATGACTTCTGCTAACCACTATGTTGTGGCAACCATTGTGACAACTCAAAAGTGCCAAACATTTTGGCATTGAGCTGCACACAAATGTTTTCTTGACTAAAAAAAGACACACAATGGCTCTTGAACTCATTCTTTGTATTTTAACTCTGCTCTCTTGTCATCTACACATACTTAGCCATCCCTGACTGTGCATCTCCTTCACAGAGATTGAAGAATCCCCTTCATGCATCTTAAACTCTTGATGGAAATATAAAATGGGGGTGATTGTATTGAGCTTGGTAATTTGAAAAAAACAAGCACCAGGCACACAAGGAGATAGCATTACAAATCACACTGAGCACTGACCTGGATTTTGCTGCTCTTCACACACCACAAGGTTGTTTCTCAGCCAATTTCCAAAATAAATGGCTCCATTTGCTGTCTAATGAAGGGCCACTTCAAATGTTGATTTACTATGCCAAGAAGGAAGCAGTATGGGACATGGTGTAATTGCATGTTATCAGATACAAATGACCACTTTTGCATTACCAAACACTGACTTGAAAACTAGTGGCATTCCTGGGGCTTGTGCCACCCCTGGGGCAGCCCCCTGATATGCTGCCCCCTGACCCAGAAGTAATTGTGGTGACATGATGACATCACCACAATTACGTCCTGCATGGTCCAAGTGGCATGCACCAAGTGGTTGCTTGGAGTGGTGAGTCTGCCTGCTTTTTTCACTTTGAAAGAAGCAGGCAGTGAATGGCTGCCCATTTTTTTGAAAGCAAAATTTGCTGCTCTAACACTTACTGTTATAAAGACCATTGTCCAGTGAACTTCTTCAAAGGACCCTATGGTTTTAAAAAAAACAAAAACATATATTTCATATACTTGATCATACATTAGGCAGGAGCAAATGCCAATGTTCTTTGTGGGAAACAAAACAAAAAATCTTTATTGCCCCTGAATACACTCATAATCAATCTGAGCCACCTTGAATGCATTGCAATGCAGAAAAGTAATGTATAAATCAATTACTGCTGTGAAGTTGGTGCCTGGAACCCATACGGGTGAGATGACCTTAATTGCATGTCCTGGCAGGAAACTGGGAGTCACACTCAAAGTGGTTTTGTTTTTTTCTGTGGCATTCAATATTCCCCCGCAACTCCTCTTTATGTTGAGTAAAGCCTAAATAGGAGTCAGTATGCTAATTTCCCCAAGGTGGCTGTAACTTCTAGATTCCACTCAGATCAATGATCAGTTTTTAAAATACCAGAAAACTTTGTGTGAGACAAAAAAACAAGGACACTTGATGCTGCAGTAGGTCCAAACTACAGTTTATTTTTATTTATTATTTATTTTTCACATTTTAATCCCCTACTAAACCCCTTGATGGAATTTGTCCTACTCTTGCCTTGGACAGGAACAGTAGGACTGTTGCTTCAGTCATAAGTAATGCTCTCTTGAATGGCCAATCAGCTCAAACCTCAGGAACTGAGAGTAAGCAACCTAAAAAGAAAATAGAAAGTTGAAGGAGCCTTAAGAAAAATAAGGGACTACAGCTAAGTTTGTGTGGGGAAGTCTATAAACAATTGGACCAGAAAGTCACAATCTGGAATTCCATCTCATGATGCACAGTTAGAGACAATGGCATCAGTAGAGTTTGTGTCACCTAGTACGGGAGGCCAGTGCATCATCCCTATGATGGAGCTCCTCCCATGCAGTGGGCATGGCAACACCCCAGGTGGTAGGTGTGGTGATGTACTATTGCCTCACTCCCGCTGGTTTTTTGGGTACGACTTTTGATAGAATGGAGATATTTCAACATGGTTTGTTTCATTGCATTCTGCATGAAAATACATGTTGATTGACATATAACATGATGGTATTATTCAAAAATACCAAAATTTAAAAATGTTTAATGGTGTCACTCTCCCTGTGCGTGTAGTGGTATCACCTCGCCGTGTGTGTCACCCATTGCAACCCGCAGCCCCTAGCAAAGCCACTGGTTAGAGTATCCTTTGTTACAGCACCCCACATTCTCTGTAAAAGACAGTGCTCCTAGTGAGCCAAGGTGGTAACAAAGGCTTCTTCACTCCTCCTACCTCCCTTCTTCTTCACTTCTTCCTTCCTCTACTTCACAATCCCTTCTCTCTGGTTTTTCCCACACTCCCTTCTGTTCCTTGAAGCTTTCCTATCTGGCAATGGAACCAAATGCAACCTTCACCACCCCCACCCCCCAGCCTTCTTTTCTTTGGACCAAGTTCACTTGCTTGTGTAGCCCCACATTGCTCATTTCCCCCAGAAAAGTCACTGAGGCTGAAATCGTTTAGCAGCTGAAATCACTCTGGTGACTTGTCTCTCCTACATTCCTCCTGATGCTCTCTCCTTCTCTTGAGTGTTCATAGCCATTGTTCCAGGGCCCATCTCAGTTGAACAAGCCTGAGCAACTTCAGATTATCTTACATCACTAGACCTTTAGATAGAAGGTCTTTTATAGTGCTTTCCTATGCATATCCACTAAGAATTAAGATCCATTGAGTTCAATGTCTTCCAGGTAAATTTGCGCAGGATTCCACTTAATGAAATCCACAATCCTACTTCCTGACTTCTTTCAGTTTAGTTATATAATGCCTTCTCCTTTAGCCTTCTATAGGGTCAGGTGCCTGGGGTACACCTTGAGCCCCCTGTAATTTAAGCACTTATAAGATGTTGTTATGACCACTCGGTAGGATGGCTTTAAGATGACTTCATGGAGGGCAGATCTATCAGTGGTATCAATTATGAAGAAATTTCCAATTAATGGAAATGTCTCCATATTTAATGCCTCTCTGAGGTATGATTTAATGGCAGTATACTTTCGAAGCCCATTTCAGAGAAGCAACAGTGGGAAGGGGATTGTCTTTATGACCTCAGGGCTTCCTAATGGCATCTGGTTGATCACTGTCGGAAGCAGGATGTTGGGCTAGATGGGTCTTTGGTCTGATCTGGTAGGGCTCATATGTTATGTTATGTTGAGGATCTGAACCACTGACTGTTGCTTTTATGAACAGAACAATGGTATTACTTTAAGAAAAATAAAGTGGATGTTTTTAAATCCTTGAGAGAGCTAACCCCAGGGCCTGAGGATTAGGTGCGGCTTGCAAAAGGTTTAGTGGAATATTATTTTTCTTAAGTTGCTCTAAAAACATGGCAAATGTCACTTGCGGCCACATCCTGAATATCACTAAAACTAATATAATTTGTAATATATAGAGAAAGGGACCAGAGCTAAGGAAAAGCAGACAGTTTTAAAACTTGGTGTGAAAGAGGGTTATCTTAGACGTATCTGTGTGGCTTCAAAGAGAGAGCTGAGGGTCATGATAAGAAATGCTGGATCCTCAGCATGGTGGCCTTTAATGGGTTGTTTTTGCAAATCAAGTGGTGGGATCTTTGGAAAATGTATGAAATCTATCGGAGTTTTACTAGGAAGTAGTGACTTTCAGTCTCATGTCTAGGATTCATTACAGCTCATTTCAGTTCAGTAAGACCTTTATTGGCATAAAATACAGAGAAAGAACAAAACAAAACAAAAATATACAAAGACAACGCAACATAAACATCAGTCCTTTTCCCAGGGCTCTGCCTGACTATTATCCCGGATAGAAAGGAAGCGACATTATCCAGGGTCTCAGGATCAGGTGTGGAAAGGAGAGAGTGAAGCGTGATTGAATCCTCCCAGCCCTGCATCCTAGCTAACAATGGGCCTAGATATTTCTTGTAGTGGACAGTAAAAAAAGGTATGTATTAGAGTCTCAATGAAATCCCTACCACACTTGCATTTCCTCTCCGAGTAGGGAATACCGCTGAACCTGCGTTACATCTTGCAAGTGTGAATGCTCTCCGAGCCTGCGGGCACTCCAGGTGGTAAAAGAAGGAGGCTGGTTTTCCAAAACTGACTAGAATTTGGAGATGGAGTGGAGAGCATGTGGTTCTGGTGGCACTAAACAGCTCTTGCTGTTCAATATCAAGAATTCTTTCTTTAACGATTCTGTAAGCTGCATCACAGCCAATCATACCTAACTCTGCAGTGTCCAGCCCTATTGACTTAAATTTGATTCATTACAGCATTAAAACAAAATATGAGTATGACAAAAACAGGTCCAGTACTGGTTTTGCCACCTCATATGCTTGTCTGAAAGCACAAAGTGTAGTCATATGGTGAGCGATTATGCATTGCTGTCGCTGCCCTGAATGACTCCAATGGTGAATGGGAGGGGGTGCTTACACGATGCATTGTGGCACCTCCTGTACTTACTGCACTGCCTTGGCTAGATTACTAGAATGTACCCATAGTCCAAACCAAATGAGCAGTTAATCTATGGGAAGTCACATCTGTGAGTTTCCAGCTACACGGGATTTGTGACCACATGCTCACTGCAATCCAGGGATTTCTCTGATGAAAAAGCAATGCTATTCCCTCCTCCAGTGATGCCAGTCATTCTCCTGCAGACTTCCTGTGTCTGCATGTATCCCAGCAGCACTTATCAGGACTTTCAAACCTTCCCCCTGAGAGTCTGCCTTTCTGAGGGCAGTAAATGCCCTGCCCTTGACAGTGACAGTAGGATTGATGTACTGTTTGTTTTCTGTACCAGTGTGTACAGGGCTGACCCATTCATGCAAGGACAACCTGCTGACCACTCTTTGGGGTTTATACACAATTGTGCATCGCTTAATGACAGGGATGCAGACCGGCACCCTTGTCATCAAGTGAGGCCTCCAAAGACAAGGGGACCTGTACCCCCCTTGCCTCTGGAGGCTTTTCCAAGCCTTGCAGAGGCAGTGCACATCCAGTTTCCATCGGGAAACCGGAAGTCACATCATCAGCTTCAGAGGCTCCGCTTCAGAGGCTTGTGAGGGGGTGAACAGGGACCAGTGGTGTCCGATGCATATGTGGCCCGTTGCTGGTGGGAACGTCACTAAGTGATGTTCACCTGTATTAATATAATATTCCAAACCTTGTTGAGCCTTGGTTAAGCCTTGGTATGTTTGAATGGCATCCAGTTCCCCCTCCCTAATGCACTTGTGTATCACAAATCACCTTAGCTTATCTTGAATGTGTTTGAAAAGTGGACTGTGCTGAATGTGGGAGAACAGCAGCATCCGTCATACTTCTAGTCATGAAGATATTTATTGCTAACAACTCCCAGGAAAGTCTGGCACAAAAAAACTCACATTGGTGGAGGGAGACACACATAAGCACAAAGTATCTGTGAACCGTCTCTTTTTTTTTCAGTTCATTTGGATCCAGGACTGAGGAAATCATAACGGCAGAATCGCACACACAGGTTACTGCTATCAAACCAGCATTATTTTTTAAATAACAACAACAACAACAACAGAAGTCATCTTCATTTTGACACCCTCTGGACTTGTTGAGCCCGCTCATAGGAAGCTTTGATCTTGAACTATATTAAATACAGTATTTACAAAAACTGGGCACTGTAACATAAGCTCCAATATAATTTGGTGATCCTGTTGTGTTATGGGAATCAGCCTTTATAATTCCTTTGCCCCATCAGTACTGAAAAACGTGACACAAGCTTGGTCAGATGTGACTACAACCCCAAAGGAAGATTACAGGAAAGTGTTAAAATAACTTTTCTTCTCCCATTATCAAAAGAAAAAGAATCACAGACGAGATAAGCCTTGTTTAAATATCACAAGTAGCAGCTGAATCAGTGGGAGCCTTATACTGGAAATGTCAGGAAGGAATTTAGATTCACTGAGCAGTCGAGAGCCTGCAATTATCTTAAGTCACTTGTGAGGACCTCTTGCCCCAAAACGACTTATCCCCAGGAGAGAGAAAAGAGGGGGAACAAGGGTCCCAACAGTGGCAGGCAAAGTGACTCAAACTTGACCCTTGCATAAGGGTACAATTCAGACCTCTTCAGGCTACAAGCAAAGTTTCTGCACTGATTTTTTAATTCAACACAGAAACCCACATAAGAGGGAAAGGAGAATAGAAAAGGGGAGTAGAAAAGATGGGTAGTAATTGTGTAGCTACACCTCCATGAATAGAAAATTAAGCGAGGTGTACAGAGAGATTGTGGTGAGCAGGAGCAACTAACAGCCCATTCTAATGGCGCTGCCTGTGCTTCGGTACAAAGGCACTGAAATGGCCATCACTGGATCCCACAGCAGCAGGAAGACAGACAGAGGTCTCCTTGAGGTCAGGGAACATTAGTTCCCTTATCTCATGTCAAGTCTTGCAGCCGCTATAGATCTACTTGGATCTGTACCAGCTCAATCTCTGGCACAGAACCAAGTAGCCCCATACAGGGCCTTCTGGCCCAGGACTCAGAATAGGATCCAGTGGTTGCCTCTGCCACCATTCCCACCCCTCCCAGGCCTGACCGTCTTCCCTTCCCTCTTCCACCCAGTGCCTTCCACTCCTTGCCTTCCCCGACTCTCCCACGACCTGGAACTCCCTGCGCTATTTGACAGCAGACTTGAGTCTGATGGCTCATGGGGTTCCTCTGACCAGTGCAGAGGTCCAGCATCCACTGGCCTCCCTGCTGATGGCTCTGTCTTTTGGGCTACCACAAAGTGCCTTATGGCACTTTTTTGATGACCGTCTCCCAGGCAGTGTGCGCAAGACCAATGCTGACCCAGGTTGAATCCAGTCATAAGGCTGCAGTCCTATACACAATTTCCGGAGAGTAAACCCCACTGAACTCAATGGACTGAGTCGACATGAATAAAATTGTTCTCTTAGGGGACTTTAGGGCCCTATAGCACAGTCCTAACTTGCGCTGGAGCAGACAGGACAGCTGACCTGTACTGCATCCAGCGCAAGTTTGGGGCCAGAAATGACACAACCTGAGGCAAGGGGAAAACTTTCTCCTTACCCTGTGTTGTGCTGTACTGGCCCTAATGGGTCCACTAGGACCTGTACCACCTGAGGAGGTGGCACAGATCCGAGCAGAATGGAGCGGCCAAGGGTCACTCTGTGCCACCCAGGAATGGGGTCAGGATCTGGCATAACCACTGAATCCTGGCCCCGCCTCCCACTCCCCACTCACCCACCCCAGGAACACTCGCCATCCCCCGCTCCAAAATGCCTCCTCCCTGCCTCCTCCCTGCCCTCTCCACCCCCCCCCCCGATGCCTGTAGCTGCTGAGCTCGGCCGATGCAAACATACCCCGCCAGGCCTGGATCCAGCGTGGGGAGGCCAACACAACTCCTTGCACTGGCCTCTTCAACTCCTGGGTTGGCACAAACGTGCCTTACAGCACGTTTGTGACACCCCCGGGTTGGTGCAAGTGACTTGTGCCGGCCTAACCCAGGGGTTAGGATTGTGCCCTTAGGGAAACAGCCTGAAGATGGTGTTGTGGTGGAAACAGCTGGAAGGAAAGGGTGGGGCTAGGGCAAGAAAGCAGAGGGGGATAAAAGGGCCTTGGAAATGTTGACGTCAATTAGCGCATTGAGGTACTGGCCCTTTTGTAAGAAGTAGGGGATGGGGGGCATGACTCTTGTGGACTAATTTTCTTTCAGAGGTCATCTCTGCTTTCTTTTGGGGCAGGAGGAATATCTCTCAAATTCCCCCCCCCCCCAGCAACCATGAATAAGGGATCAATAACCATGAATAAGGGAATACGTATGTATGACTCATGTTACATTTAAGACTTCAATCCTCCATTCATTTGATTGGGAGTAAATCCTGTTGAACCCAATGAGACTTGCTTCTGAGTAAACTGGCATAGGTTAGCATTCTATATTTTATATTTAGTTAGGATACTTTTTAATCTTGTTTTTCAAATTTTATCCATTTGCTTTAAAATTATTACAAGCCTCTCCAGGAGTTTGGATGAAACGAATTAGATCCTTCAATGCACTGCAGTAAGTTTCAAAGTAGAAAAAAGAGACAGGAGGAAAAAACCACTCTAAGAAATATAATGTTGATTTTTGTTGGTGAACTTTACCACAGTTCTACTGCAGATGTCTCCTCAAACTCAATGTGAAGAAGAATCCAGTCAGGCGAGCTGGCAGTATTCAGTGTTTGCAGGGATTTTTTTCTAAGTAACGTACATAAGAACTCAGCCAAATGTATTTAACTGCATTTTTATTTCATTGACTTCATTGAACCTATGATGAAATCGGAGTGGGGATTTCACAGCCTGAAACAAAAAGAAAAGCAAGAGAGTGGACATTTGATTATGTGCAGGATGCTTTAACCAATGTTTTCAGTCTGAGAATACCTGAAGAATCCAATGTTTCACAGGACCAGAATCTGTGAGTGCCTATATACTATAGTTGTTTATATATTATCCTGCTTCATAAAAAGGATGTTTTCAGCTAACACCAATTTTGACCCATGAACATGAATTTCTGCCAGTGATCTAATTCATATCTAGGTCCACTGACATTATATATTACCTCACCTACGTTTTTTCATTGTTGGTACATAAAACGTTCTATATTTAACTGAGCATGACTAAATATGGCTCTCTGTGTTCAAAATGGTGACATTTCCGTGAGTCCAGACCTTTGAACCTAGAATGATGTTTTTCTTACATCATGACAGGTCGACTATTTCTTGCTTTAAATCAACTATCAGAACAGACATGGTAAAGTCGCTGAGTAAAACGTTCTATATTTAACTGAGCATGACTAAACATGGCTCTCTATGTTCAAAATGGTGGCATTTCCGTGAGTCCAGACCTTTGAACCTAGAATGATGTTGTTCTTACATCATGATGGGCTGACTATTTCTTGCCTTAAATCAACTACCAGAACAGATATGGTAAAGTTGCTGTATCTGTTGTTTCTGTGACTGACTATAGACTATAATCTAAAGTAGCTGTTCCAAAACTTACTGTGGTCAATACGCCCTTCCTTCATGATGGCTTCTTCCCGTCTTTCCCAGTTGCCAACATCTTGGATCTCACGAGATTTCACATGATTCCCACAAGATCTTGCATGATCCAAGATAGTGGCACCCAGTTGCCATGGCACAGAGTTTCAGAACCACTGGTCTAAAGGATGAAAAAAGGAGCAGAAGGTGAGGGGCAGGACAGAGGATGCATGCATTTCAAGAACATAATTATATGTTATTGATACATTAAATAATGCAGCTAACAGTGACAAATGACTTTATAGGAACTGGAATATGCACAGCTCTTTCTCCTCTGTCATTTCTCATGTGCACCTGCAGCTGCAGCAAAATCATGCTGCCTGTGGAAAAGGTAGTAATATATACAATGATGTGCGGTAAACATCCATTTGTGGCATATCCAAAGCAAGCTTGGTGCTTTTAGCCATTTCAAATATTTCTGCATAATTTGATCATTATGGAAACTATGAAGGCCATAGTTCTAAAAACAAAAGACCACAGCAACACACATCTGACTGTGACATGCGTGTGGAGATCCTTGAAAAGTCTTGGGGAAGCTCAGTTCCCCCTCTTCTCCCCAACCCCTTGGAAGAGAAGAACAGGGCAGAACAGAGATTCAAATACAAGGATTTCCAAAGTCATTTTCCTCTTCCCTTGTGAGTCTTTTGCTGGCACAAGCGCAGCCTCCCTCACTCCTGAATGTATCTACCTGAGGAGGGCTTGGGCTTCAAGGAGCATGCAGCTTCAGAGCTCAATTCGCCTTCCCCTTCCTATTGTTCCATTGTTGAAGCCTACTGAAAGGACTCATTTTCCAGGAAACACAAGGCAGGAGAATCCTTCAGATTGGTCCTAGGCTAGAGCTCTTGGGATGAAGCAAGGGCCTCTCTGTACTCATTCCACAGACTGGTCCTTGTGTTGGTTGAGAGGAAGTGAGCTGCTCTTTCATTTCTCCAGCCAGCACAGTTGAAACCCACTCCTGGCTCTAAGGTCACTTCTGATAGCATTAGGGAAGCATTCTGAGTTTGTAGGAATTTATTTCTAAGAATTCGGTCATAAGTATTTTAGGGCGCAATCCTAACCCCTTATGTCAATGCTTTCTGGCACTGGCATAGCGGTGCCAATGGGACATGTGCTGCATCTTGCAGTCGGGTGTCATTCACAGAGACCTGCTCAAAGTAAGGGAATGTTTGTTCCCTTACCTCGGAGCTTCATTGTCCTTATGTCAGTGCTGGAAAGGGGTTAGGATTGCGCCCTAACTGTATTTTTATTCCAGTGACTTCATTGAACCTTAGGCATGCCTTAGGGCAGGAATGTCAAACTTGTTTCATACAGAAGACTGAGATTAGCTTTCATGGTGCCTGCTGAGGGCCGGAAGTGACACCATTAAGCAGATAATGGCCAGAAATAAGCACTTTATTCTCATATAGAAACTGATGAACTGCAAATGACAGAAGACAAAATGTGCAGTTCTTATTCATATTTTTAAGATATGAGAGAGCCCGATTATTAAGCTGGGAGAGCCCAATTATAATGGAGCCATATAAATTGCTTCTAGGGGATGCATTTGGCCTGTGGCCTTATGTTTGACACCCCTGACTTAGGAACTAACTAGACTTTAAGGAACAGTATGCATGTCTACTGCTGATTCACATCACTCCAGCATGTCTCTGTGGTAATGTCTAATAGCATAAGTGTGTGACCTTTAAAGCCATTCATGGTTTGGGACCAAGATTTCTAAAAGACTTCCTCCTTCCATTTCCCCTAGTCTGTCTCCTAGATACCAGTAATAGCCACTGGAAAAGTTGCCATGCTGGGGTGAAGAGGGACAGCTGCTCTCCCCCTTCTCAGTTTAAGAGAAAACCCTTGAAAAGATGCCTCTTTGCCCAGTTAGCAGGAAGCTAACTGTCCTAAATGCCAGTGGCTTTCATTCTTCATAGACACTTTTCATCACTCCAACTTTGATCACTATATACAGCAGTGCCAATGTACATATTCTTTGCCTTCCAGCATAGACACTAATTTAATATATTATTACAAATAAGTATTATAATGATTAATTGTTATTTAATTTAAGAATAATAAATTTCCTGAAATAACCCAGGAGGCTGCAAAATATTTAACAGCTGCTTGTGCTTTTCAGTGCCATTCGCTCAATCAGAAATGGGTAAGTATTGAATGTGTTTAAAAGAAGGAACAGGTTGAGAGAAGTTGAAATGAGAAATCCTGCCAGCTGTAATCACCCATGATTCCTTGTCACAACACGGCTGCAGATAGGCCTGTTGGATGAATGACTTTCTAAGAAGATTGGAACATCAATTATTGTTTGCGTAATTTGTCCAAAGCTCTCAACCACGGTAACTGGTGATTTCTTGTGAATACTAGATTCTAAAAAAGGGAACTCAGCATTGAAGAAGTCCATGTAAGTAAAAGATCTGCAGAACTCTTGAACAAAAAAAATTCCCATCTCATAAAATATACTATTTTACTTGTTTAGGCTTAAGATATGTTTTGCAATAGCTAATGTACTCAACTCCTGAAGGAGTGTCTGAAAGTAATTGCCACATATGACATTAGTGATTGGTAAGCTGTGTTGAATAGATGTGAGTTCTTTGGGGCTGGATGGCTTCCATAGGACAATACTAGTGGAGGAAGACTTTCTTCTTTTGGAAACCAAGAGACAAAGCTAGCCAACCTCACAGGCTCCTGGGAGAATTGCATCATTGCTAGTTCCAATATATCTGCACTTAGTAGGTCATGCCAATGATTCATGCTTGCACTTTATTTTAGCTATAGTACCAGAGCATTATTGGAGGAGAGGGAGCTCAAAATACAATCGTCAGTCTCTCAACTTTTCTGAGTCAATGGTGAGTTCAGACACCTCTATAGATCTGTTTCAGCTCAACACGGGCATAGCTGGGTTTCCCAAGCCACAAGCACTTGCTGCCATTGCTGATTCCAGCTTGGACTTCAGGATGGTCTCAGTCTACATGGTATTGTTTGATGCATAAGCCAGCAGTATAGACTCCTAGCCATCGGTTTTTGTGGAATGATCTGCCTGGGTGTTACATAGCACTGCATGTATTTTATCCTCCTGTGCCCTGAACATTGATTATATGGCTTTCTCTGACCTTTTGCCTGTTGTTCTTTTGCTTTCTGTTTGTAACTGAAAAAAAGTTTTATTAAAAAAAGAAAAGAAAAAAAAGAAATATGAGCAGTGAGGAGTTTGCCTGCTATAACTTATTCTAGCATCCTTCCTGCTTCTGCCTTTTTGCTGCCAGGGTTTGGAAAGACCAAATTATACTTAAGTACTTCTGCATTGATTGGATATCTCTGTTTTGGACAGGATACCAATATGACATTTCAAAATTTTTGTTTGCTTGCTATCTATTTTCTGATCCTTCTTCATTTCAATTCTTACAGTAGCATTTCCAGCACTGGGAAGAACTTTTTCTTTTTCTTGCCTTGAAGTTAAAGCTGGTATTTCCTAACACTTCCAATGAATGCCAAGCTGCCTTGGGGCACTTATAAGCAGCACCAACAATTATGGCTTAGTTTTCATATATATTTATACTAAATCAGTGGTTTTCAAACTGGGGCATCGCGACGCCCCAGCCTGAAGGCGCTGGTCTCTTTCCCCTTAAGGGGTAGGGGCAGCGAGGAGGCAGGGAAGAGGCAGTGGCGCCATCCCCAGGATTGCGTCACTTACAGGGCTGCAGGGACTGGGATGCACTCACCATTCCCTGCAGCAGCCATCCTGGGGTGCGGGGAGCCCTGCACGAGTGTCTGCAGGGCTCCCCGGCTCATCAGAAGTGAAAGTGGAGCAATCGCGCTCCACTTCCAGTTTTGCGGAAGTGGAGCGCAATCACTCCCCTTTCATTTCTAATGAGCAGGGGAGTCCTGCAGGTGCTTCCTGCCACTGCTTGCACGGTTGGGCAGCTGGGCATCCTGTGATACCCTGGCGAAGCTCTCATGATGCCCAGGTGTGTGTAATACACACGTTAGGAACCTCTGGTCTAGGAGGTCCCACTGCAGGTCTTTCACCCAAGGGCCCACAGAAACCTGGAGATGATGTTGTGAGAATCTCCTGCAAAAACGCAGGAGCAGTTCTCTTTCAAAAACATTTGTGTATCTCAAGCAGGCAACTCTAGAATTTTGACTTTCCAGCCAGTTGCCCGTTTCCCCCCTATTTCTGATCACCAGCCCTGGGACTGGAGCCAGGAAATGCACCCCTGGCAACCTTTTCCAGCTCTCTGCTGACCCAGCGAGCACTGCCACTTTAACAGGCTATCTTTGGGCATGTTCTGAAGGCATAGTTAACTCTGTTAACTGCGTGGTTCCATTAACTTTAATGATGCAACTCCAGAACGCGCAGTCTGCAGACTGCAGAGAGTTTCTGATTCCCTATATAATGTGACACTGCAAAGTTTGGAAAGTGATGTGGACTTTAATTCTATTTTTTCCTGTTGTTGTTCACATCTCAGAGAGGTTGCCAGTGATGCCGAGGCGTGAGGTATCATTATGGGTAATTAAACTCTATCGCTTTTGGTTCTGCTGATTGGAGCTGCAAAAGTGGCATGGCACTGTTTTATAGTGAAAGCTAAACTGTGCTGTAATTGCTGCGAGTGACAGACTGTAATCATTCAAGATTGTAGGAGAGGGAGGGAGAGAGACAAAACTGCATGGAGTTTGGCAGGACCTAGGAGAGGGGTGTAAAAGGGGTAATTTGTACCCGGGCCTAGAGTCAGAAAGGGGGCCCAGGAGGGGGCCCAGAAAGTTCCTGGGATCTTACATTTTCCTATCTCACCTGAATTTGCTACCTGTACATGATGCTGGAGACACAATCGCCACTGCAAGCCATACACACCGGGCCCAGGAATGCATCCATGACCCTCCTTAACACAGTGTCAAATCTGGGAAGGAACAGGTCTGCTGCTGTAGCTCTTTGGCTTGTGCATCCCATAACCATGAAGGAGTGTATAGGAGCTCAGGGACCCAGCTGTGGGGCTACAGCTGCTGCAGAAGTTCATTTTGGTGCACACAGCACACTGTCCATTCTAGTATGAACCCAAATATGAAGATGCTAATTTCTGCAGTGGCTTTTCTATATTTCAAAGATTTTAAAGAGAATTAGGAGTGTGTTTGGTTTTCCGTATTACTTTATCTAGCTGCCGGTGCAGCATGGTCAGGTAGACCTGGGCTCTACATCAAGAAGCCTGGTAGACCTGGGTTCAAAAAACTATTCTAGCTGTCAGCACCTTCATCCTGCCCTATTTTGCCCTGCCCTTCTGCCTACCCCTATTGCCCCTCCCCCTTTGGGAAGGGGCCCAAAAGAAACTTTGTACCCCCTGATAAAGTTCCTCTCAGAGGCCCTGGAGCTTGGGCATCATGTATGAATATCCATGAAATCTTGTTTTTGTCTCCTCCCAGCTGCAAGCAGTTACCATGTTCACAAAAGTATATACAGCTCTTGAGAACTGAGGGAGCCAATGATGGAGAACTGATGGAGCCAATACAAGGCAAGTGTGGCTTTTCCTATATCTTATGCTCTTCTGTCAACATGTGGAAAACAATCTAAGCCCTCCAATGGATGCATATGCCCAACTTTGTACATGCACACATGGCTTCGCTTGCAGGGAGGGAAGTGTGCATGGAAGGGGAAGGGTAGCAACAGAAGCAGGGCTGGGTTCCCTTAGATTCGATGCTTCTTTGGGGTGGCACCAGTGAGTAGGTCTACATGCTAGAGACCCACCGTCTGCAAGCGGGCCATCCGCCCCCTGCTAGGGATGAGTTGAAAAGTTAAAGGCATATGGTGACTCTAGACATTCCATGTACAATTTATACCGCTTGTATGCTCTGAGTGCAGATGACCCCCGAGGAGCAAGTTGATAGACTGGGAGGGCAGAGGAGGAGGCCATCCCCATGTAACTCTCACACAGGCAGTTCATCCACCCTGGTGGCCAATCAACTTGTTCACCAGGGACCCCAACAACTCACATCATCACTAAGAAGGGATTCCCCATGCATCAGGCACATCAGGTGTATCTCTAACAAGTGATGGGGTGCAAAAGGTCCCAATCCAGGTTGGAGTAGAAAATATCCTGCCTGAAATCGTGGATCATCACTTGATAGGCCAGTGATGTGACTGATAAGGTAACCTCATATGTTCAACCACATAAAGTGAACATTAGAAAATCAGGCCTGAGGTCAGTCCCTATTCTAGGTGCAGTTCATTTAATTTGGGCAGCATGGCATGTATTACACTCTGCAGCAGTCTCTGAAGATGCTATGAGGTGCTGATAGCGCACTTAGAGCCCAGTTCTATCCTTCTGCGCCTCCCACTGATGCAGCCATGCCAAAAACTTGTGCACTGAATCCAGCAAAGGGGGGTGGTCCTGACTGGGAGGCTTCAGAGGCGAAAGGGGATTGAAATACCCTCATATCTCCATAAGCCTCCTGCACTGCAATGGGTCTCCTTGGACCTACTCTAGCTATTTCATTAGCACAAGTCTGAGGAGAGAAAAGGGGCTGCAGGGCCCATGATAGAGGGTGCAGAGAGTAATTTGTGTCCAAGCCCAGGATCAAAAAGGAGTCAAAGGAGGGGGCCAAGAATTTCCTGGGATCTTACATATTCTGATCTCACCTGGACATTTTGGTATACACAGGACACTTTCCATTCTAGTGTGAGCCTAAATAGGATGATGCGAATTTTTTGCAATGATTTTCTATATTTAAAAACTTTATAGAGACTTAGGAGTGTTTTGCTTTCTGTATTACTGTATCTATAGCTGCTGACACCGCCTGGGCAGGTAGACTTGGACTCCAATGACTTTTACGGCTGTTACCACCCCTGTTTTGCCCCCTGCATGCCCTCCTTCTGCCCACCACTGCATCCTCTCCCTGCCCCACACTGTTTCATTCCCTCCCCTCCCCCATTAGGAAGGCGCCCAAAGGAAACTTTGTACCCCCTGATAAAAATCCTCTCAGAGGCCTGGGGAGGCAAGGAGGCTGCAAGAAGGGGAATAGGATCTGGTATGAGCCATCACCATTGGATTCACCCCTTCCACAATCTCCCTACCCTATTGCACCCCCTTTCCACTCCATTACACCCTACTCCACCCCTTCTACCTCTCCTGCTGACCTACCTGCACTGGTGGGTGGTGGGAGAGCCAATGCTGTGTGCGGGAAGACTCCGGTGTCCCAACAGCACCATATTGAGTGTGCTGCCAGGAAGTGCTGTACAGAGCTTTACTAGCAGTTAGTGCTGGTGGAATGTTCTTGGTAAGCTTCCATGTGGTCCCACCCAGGGCTCAGTTGGCCAGTTGGAGTCCAGTATTGTTCTCCTGGTGGATACAGCAATGGGGCATTCCCTCTAGTATTTTGAGACCGAACAACAAATGTTGGCCCTTAAATCCTACCTTACAGCAGCACCATTGGGTACAGGGTGGTCAGGAGGAAGAGAAGGATATTTTCAAATGAAAACTTGAACACATTGGTTTCAAGATGATGAGAGAGATTAGAACACACAGAGATGAAGCCATGGCAGTGAGGAGACAACTGTGCTAGAATCCTCAGCTCTCAGAACTGAACACACAATGCAGGTGTTTGTGGAAGCCACATATTTTTTGTCACAGTCCATGACACCTCCCAGATTGTAAGAAAGGGATGATTTGGTGGCTGCACTTTTGCACACAGTGCACTGTGGACTGAATGGCACTTGCAAGCCACCAAAGAAGGAAAGGAAGTAGTGGCTGCCACAGGTAGAGCAGTCCTGGGCATCAGACCCCTGTGAGAATACTGGCCTGATCTCTGCAGATTCCATGGACTTCTGATACTTAACCTGGAATTTAATCATTCAGGGATTTTGATCAGACAATCTCTGAATCCAAGAACTTCAAAGAAGGCATTTGATGAAGGACTATAAGATGACAAAGGTTAAATTAATCTGCCTGGCTCTACAGCTGAGAAAGATTATCCTGTTTTTCTTCCATACCACTATTAACCTAATGATATGAAGGCAGAATAAGCATCCAAAGGATTGACATGTTGCATTTGATAATGTCATTTCTTCAAAATCCTCACCAAGTGGGGTGTTCTTTCATGTGTCACACATAAAAAGAGTCCTGCTGGATCAGGCCAAAGCTCATCTAATTCAGCTTCCTGTATCTCACAGTGGCCCACCAAATGCCTCCAGGAACACACAAGACAACATGTGACCTGCATTTTGTTGCCACTCCCTTGTACCTGGCATCTCATAAGAACATACGCCCTGCTAGATCAGGCCAAATGCCAATCTAGTCCAGCTTCCAGTATCTCACAGTGGCCCACTAGATGCCTCAGGGAGCACACAAGGCAACAAATTACCTACATCCTGTTGCCACTCCCTTTGCACCTGGCATTCTGAGGTAGCCTACTGCTAAAACCAGGAGGCTGCACATACCCTTCATGGCTTATAACCTGCAATGGACTTTTCTTCTAGAAATCTGTCCAATTCCCTTTTAAAGGCATCTAAGCCAGACACTGTGTGCCACATCCTGTGGCAAGGAGTTCCACAGACTAATTACGCGATGGGTAAAGAAATATTGTCTTTTGTCTGTTCTAACTCTCCTGACACTCAGTTTTAGTGGATGTTTCCTGGATGTCCCACACACTTCATATTGGCTTGTCTTTCTTCACTAACAGAATGACTTCCTAATCGGCACAGACCCAAATGCTAAGATGGGCAGGCACCCCAAGTCACCGTTTGCATGAGCCCGCAGTTCTCCAGGGAACAGCTTGCCTCCTCAGGCAACAGCTTGCCTCCTCACCTCAGTCTGATTCAGCTCAGCACCTGCCTACCTTTGCAGGATTACCAACTGCTTTGAGGTGGGGGAAGGAATATTTCCTTTCATCCCACACTGGCCTTAGAACAGGGTTCAATGGTTACCAATGGAAACCCCAGAAAGCCCCATCAAGAATGGAAGGGAGGCTGTAGCTTCACATTGTGGAGGGTCAGTGCATCAATTGCTTTTAGTGGTGAGATTCAGATGGAACCTCTGGGTTCTGAAGTTGGGCAACTGACTATCCGATACTGGGGAGAAGTTGAAAAAATCAAGCCTACTATATACAAAGAACAGTTTGCCGTGGAGTCTCTTCCATTTATATTTAAGGGCGGGAGCATCAATGCAAAATATATCATTATATCATTATATTTCTTTCAGAAAACAGATCTGTGGGACAAAGTTTGCCCTCTCCTGAACTTTATGTTGTCCCTTCCCTGTCTCCCCCCCCCCATTTTGTTCTGGTGGCACCCGTGATTGCAGCACCTTGACTAGGGATCAGGTCCAACTAAAGAGCTCCAACTCCATGCACAAGAATTCAGCTTCTAAGGTCATTCTCCCTCCTCCCCCAGTTCTGTTCCCCTTCCTTCACCCTTTCCTGTGTAGCCCTGGGTGAACAGAACCATGCTTCTCAGCACACCAGAAGGCCAGCGTTTCCTGCAAATGTTTCAGGAGACCCTGAAATGTTTTAGCCATTTTGCCGGACATTTGCTACACAGTCAGGCCAGCCAAGTGAGAATCTTACCCATTTCATCAGCTCACCTCAAGGTCCCACATGAAAGTCCTAGCTGCTGTTTACATTTGTTTGGTCTCTTTTCCAAACCCATATGAGTAAAGACCTGTACCTCTTCTTGTTTTTGCTCCTTCATTTGCTTGCTTGCTTGTTGTTTGGTAGCATGAAGCTACCTTTCTTATAACTCACACTGAAGTAGCATAATAGGAAATAAAGCATGCACACGAGAAGAGCAAGCTGCAATCAAACACTGGGCAAATCTTTTGCCTAACAAATATTTTTTGGTTTCAGTAGAAGAGCCAACACTGGATTCACAGAAGCTGGGTACCTGCAATCTTGCAACGATTAGATTTAATTGGACACGAGTGCTTCTTTCCTTCCTCCTCCCCTTTTCTCTCCCTCAGGCTGAAGGGAGGGAGGTGGAAAGAGGGAGATAGGAGAGGGTCTTTGACGTCAGACATGTCCTATAAAAACCCAGAAAGAGAAGGGAAAGCAACAGTGAAAGCAGAGTCCGAACACCAGCAAGAATGCCAACCCCAAACACTTCCAGTTCTTCAGCCAAAGGTTTCCGGCGAGCGGTGTCAGAGCTGGACTCCAAGCAGGCAGAGGCCATCCTGGTAAGAAAAGACCCCCCCACCCTTCCCAGCCTAGGCACCTCCGGCCACAGCACAGGGTTGGTTTGCAGTGTCAGGCAAGGGCAGGCAAAAGAGAAATCTATGTTCCTCTGTAGAGTATCATTCTAAGAAGGAAGACCTTGAAAATGTTTTAGAAATGTTGTAAGAAACAATGATAAGAGTTGGGCTCAAGCTAGAACAACAGCAAAAGATTCTATTTATTAGTGTCACTAACTGAAACTTGAGATGCTGTGCAGATTTTTGATTTCCTAGCAAAAAAGTGGGAGATAGTTTCTATTAAAGTGTAATGGAAGTCCGTGTTTTTATTAAACTCCACAAAACAGTGCAAATAACAGAGAATTCAGGCCAGTTGCTAAGTGTTCCAATGCAATACTGTGCCTTTTAAATTTTGCCTTCTGTTATTTTGAACTTTCATGTCTGAGTTATGTCAGGATTTTGCATAGAGCAGAGAGGCAAGGAGAAGAGGGGAGAAAGTCCCCCATGACTGCCTGAATGAGGCAGAACCAGAGTCTTGCAGATTTGATAGCCAGGTTGGCAAGACATGATGTTTGGTTTCCATTGCCTTCAGCCACCTCGTTTGGCTTATGCTTAACTTTGCCGTTTTCCATAGATGTCAGTAACACTTGGGAGTCATAGATGCATGTTCACTGCTACACATTAGTCACTGTGTTGCATGTGTGGCTTTCCCAGCTCAGTTCCAGCACCACAGATAGCACCCATCATAGGCAATGCTTTTCAGGGGACTCGGGATCAAACATTATAAGACATGCATCCTTAGCACTTCCATGGAGTTTATTTTTTTTCTCCTGTGAATAGCAGCTGCAGGGAGTCTAAACAGATTTGGGCTATGGCATGGAGGGCCTTAACCCTTTGCCCCCAACAGATTTGTCCCTAACAATTTGTCCAAATCCCATCCCACCCTCCTGGCACTGCCATTTGTCACAGAAATAAAGCTCCTACTGGCAATAATGGGATTTTCTTTCTGGGCAAATCGCAGCTCTTGAGGGAGGGGCTGATTCAACTTGGGAGCGTGGCATGGGGGAGGGGAGGCTTAAAACCTCCTCCCGCTGTCGTAGTCCTGATCTGAAATTTCTCCTGCTTCTGGCTGCTATTTATGATACAAACATGTAGGACCACTAAGCACTCACTTCTCATAATGCTTAGTCTGACCTTTAGTTCACGCAGTCAGCTGTCAGTTAAGGGAAAGACCTGTAATTATTTTGAGGGGTTCAGACTAGCTTCACAGCTGTGCCTTGTGGCTTCATAAGACACCTGAGAGACTGTTTCCCACTTGGATGTCTTCTGCACAAGCCCCAATGGAATGCATAAGCATTGCGCAAGAATCTAGAACTCATCTGCATGGATCTTGAATAAGACAAGTTTGTGACTCTTTTGCCTTTGAATGAGTGCTTCCATTCTGATTCTGGAGCAACACTACTGATTTCCTACATGGAAGTCATTTCCATGTAGGAAGAGTGTACAATTTCTGTTTCAGATGGTTGGGGTTCTACAGAGGTATAAATGATTGAACGTACACATCGTCAGTAGTGATAACCAATTGTGGCTCCCACCGCATTATTATTGTACAATCTTCCACTTCCTCAGTCTTTGATAGACTGTGATAGAAATCACATATTTTCCTACATGGAGATGATTTTTTTTAAAAACAAGGAATTGATAATGGTCAGTTCCCAAAGATCCAAGGAATGAAACTGCTAATCCCAAAAAGGGGTTTAGAGGCCAATCCTATGCATGTCTACTCAAAAGTATGTTCCATTATAGACAGTGAGGCTTACTCCAAGGTAGTGTAGATAGGAGACTAATGGTCCAATCTTATGGGCCAGCTACTGCATCAGATCTAACCATCAGCAGCTGCAAGTGACCTTATGATGGCCCAAACATTGCTGAAGACTCTGGATGCTCCTCCAGAGCAGGTAAGGTGGTGGAGCATAATTCATGGGCATATTGGGGTGGGGAGTTGGGAGTGGGCCAAACTAGGGAACGGTTTGAGGGTAGGAGGGGGAGGATTGCAGCAGCAATCATGCATGCTGAATTCTCTCCCCCTTTCCCAGCCCAGACCTGCCCCCTTCCTCTCCTCAAATTTACACTAGTAAAATAGGTAATGTGGGTCCTTTGGTGATCAGACGGCCTACCAAGAGGTAAGTAAAAGATACTTTTACTTACCTCTCGCTGGCCATCTGATAACCCCCCCCCCACCATAGCATGCTGTGGGCACCGCATTGGCACAGCTGCATTCTATGGACTGGCAGGGGATAGGATTTTCTGTTTGTCTGAAACGGCAGCCACTTCCCCTTCATGGCAAACTGCTTTTGAAATTGAGGCAATTTTCAAAACCAGTCTGCAGTACGGCAGGGGAAAGGTCAACAGTCCAAAGAAAAATAGTCTAAAATTCCACCCTTCAGAATGTTAGCACCTCTGTTGATCCCAGTGACTTTGTGCCGTCTTGACAGCTAATATTTACCTTATGATAAAACAACTGCAGGAAAGAAATGCCAAAGTACCTTTTTATTTGCATTTAAATTCAAGCAATATAAAGTTGTCTTTCCCCAAGTGCAGGACATATGTCTCAGCACTTTGGATTTAATTTAGTAAGTGAGGTTTTACTTTCAAAAGTACCCTGCTTCCCTGATTTAATAATTTCTCAATCCAGCTTTACACTGCTGCCTTCCTTAGAAAGAAATCCCAGTTGAATTTTGTTTCATTTTACTCCAGAAATTAGAGGAAAAAAAGGAAAATACACAAGAGATGCTATTTTAAATACATTTTGGGCCCAATCCTATCCAACTTTCCAGTGCTGATGCAGCTGTGCAAAAGGAGCATGTGTTGCATCCTGTGGTGGTGAGGGGAATCATGGAGGCCTCCTCAAGGCAAGGGAATGTTTGTTCCCTTACCTTGCTTCTGCATCAGTGCTGGAAAGTTGGATTGGGTTGGGCCTATAAAGACTGCTCTGTAAAACAGGGTCATTCAGAACTTCCCATGTACTGGATGCAAAAGAGAGTCCTTCCTCCTTCAGTGCAATTTATTTTTCTAAGGCTAATTTTTCTAAGAACAGAGGGCATGCTGAAAGAGCAGGCTTGCAGCTTGGGGGTTATCCTGGACTCACAGGTGCTCCTGGATGCCCAGGTGTCGGCTGTGGCCAGGAGCGCCTTTGCCCAGCTTCGGCTGGTGCACCAGCTGCAGCCGTACCTGCCTCAGTCAGAACTGGCCACGGTGGTCCACACCATGGTGACATCAAGATTAGACTATTGCAACACGCTATACGTGGGGCTGCCCTTGAAGACGGTCTGGAAGTTGCAGCTAGTGGTTGCTGGAGGTTGGCGGTTTGACTCTGTCATGCCACTGCTCCAGCAGCTACACTGGCTGCCCATTTATTTCCAGTCCCAATTCAAGGTGCTGGTTTTGACCTTTAAAGCCCTATTGAGAGATCGCCTTCTTCCATATAGTCCAGCCCATCCTCTTCAGTCATCAGGAGGGGCCCTGTTGGCTGTGCCGCCATTGAAAGAGGTGAGGGGGATGGCGGCCAGAAATAGGGCTTTCTCAGTGGTGGCTCCTGTACTGTGGAATTCCCTCCCCTTTGAGGTTCAAACAGCTCCTTCTCTGTTAACTTTCCAGCAAGGCCTGAAGACTCTCTTATTTCAGAAAGCATTTGATGCCTGATAGAGGACATGATGGCTGCTTTTTAAACAATTGCTTTTATACTGCTTGTTTTAACACTGCTGGCCTTGCTGTTTTATTATTTATTTTATTACTGTATTTTATAATTTTATGTATTTTATGTGCTGTTAGCCGTCTTGGGTGCCCTTTGGGGAGAAAAGCAGATTATAAGTCCAATTAATAATAATAATAATAATAATAATAATAATAATAATAATAATAATAATAATAATAATAATAATAATAATAATGCTTGTTTTGTGCATTCTAATATAGTTAGGGTCACATTTTAACTTTGAACTGCTGAGGCTTGTTCAAGAAGACCTGGCTGTCAGCGCAGAAGCCATGGGTCTCCATTCCAATGCCATTGGGTTACATTAACTCTCTACAAAGCCCTTCTGAGCTGCTGCCACCTGGAAGACTCAGAGGGAGAAAAGGCTGAAGGACCTTTGCCTTGGTTGTTGTGAAATGATGAGGGTGACTTGTTTTTCTGACTTTCTCCTCCCAGTCCCCCCAGTTCATTGGCCGGCGGCAGAGCCTGATTGAAGATGCCAGGAAGGAGAGAGAAGCTGCAGCCGCTGCTGCCTCCGAAGCTGCTGAATCAACTGAGACCATTGTTTTTGAAGAGAAGGATGGGATGGCCATGCTGAACCTCTTGTTCACGCTCAAAGGCGCCAAGAATTCATTGCCATCTCGGGCCCTGAAAGTATTTGAGGTGAGTGGCCAATCTTGTCTTTTTGGCTAAACACCAAAGTGTCACTTGGGGGTGAAAATGAATGACTTGGTCCAGATGTTTTTAGATGGCTGGACATAAACAAAAGGCAGGTCCAGCCCTCCTTGATAGGAATGGTTAACAAGAGCCCAAATTCATGGTTTTTGGTATTCGTGGGGGGAAATTACATTTTCCATTGGTTTACCTGGAACAATTTCACTTTTAAGGGCACAGTCTTATCCAACTTTCCAGCACCAATGCAGCCATGCCAAAGGGGCATGCACTGCATCCTGTGTTGGGGAGGCAGTCTTGTAGCCCTCTTCAAAATAAGGGAATGTTTGTTCCCTTACCTTGAGGCTGCACTGCAGCTGCATTGGTTTTGGAAAATTAGAGCACAATCCTATCTACTCACACAGTCTACGCATTGCATCAAATAGGGCTTACTCCCAGGAAACTGTGGATAGGATTGGGCTCCAAGTTCCTTAAGGACTCTTGAGCTGAAGGCATCCGGATCCAGCAATTTGTTCAGATCAATTTGTGAAACTGTCTGAGAGAAGGAAGAGTGGCTTTTGCTCCAAATGGCATTTTGAGCTTTCAGAGGAGATTTACATTTCAGATTTAAGTGGAAAAGCTGCCTCAGTTTATTGTGAAGAGAGCTTACGAAAAGCAAACACCAAAGTATGTCAGGCTTGCACTGCAAAAGATTCATTTCCCTAGTCCCTCCGGCACTGCAGGTACAAGATATGAGAACAGATGGGTGTAATGACATTTGCCTCCTGATGAAACAGGCTGGGGGGAAACCGGTTTCATTTGACTGTTTTACATTACATACAACTCAAGCAAAGGTAATGCAATCAGGTCTGTCAGATGTAATGCTAAGATATTGATTGTTGTGGGGGGCAGTGTTTGAAAGAGGCAGTCGAAAAGATGGGGCTAAATTGAATTTGTTGGTGACACTGCCTCTGTTCCTTTTTGTCTATCTATCTCTGATTAAGTAAAAATTGCAGCCTTTCCCCCTGCTAAATCTCTAGGAGGAGACGGGTTTTAACTCTTTCAGAAATGCAAACTAAGTACCAGTCTTCAGCATGGAACAAAAAGAACTGGGATGCCATCAGGAGTTTTGCACTAGAGTCACCCACATTTAATTTCAGAGACAATTGAGCAATTGAGAAAATGTGATGATCTAATGGAGCACAGAGTGGTAAGAAGGATGTTTAAACCATCTGCCATTTTCCCCTATAAACCCCCCACCCCACTGCCTCTTTTTCCCCAGCTGAGGTTTGGTCTGCAAGAAAATGATTTGGCAGGGGAGTGGCAAAGCACATTGGGGAGCCAGGTACAACTTGGCAAGCTTCATCTGTTCCAATGATTCTCCCCTGCTAAGCAGCCCCTCCTAGCACTGCTTTGCAAAGGAGAAGCAGCTTCTGGGGTTTAAAGCCTGCAATGGAGGCAGGACGTGAATTTTAACTCTTTTACGTTTTATGTTCAGCACCTTGGCCAGAGCAAAGGACCCAGGATGTTCAAACAATGTATAGAATTTTGGCTGCTTTCTGGGAAAGATCCAGAATTTCTTCAGCTCAAAAAGAGCCTTTTCCTCTGGTTGTAATGCTTGGACTGTATGCATTTGCTGTCCATAAGAGTTTCATGGCTTGCTTTTTAAGTAATGCAATCATCACGGTTTGCATTCATACGGTGCTTCATCATATGTTCTCAAAGGATGGCAGCAGACATTAGCTTAGCAATCCTTACAAGAACCCTGTACGGCAGGCCGGTGTTATTATCCACAGTACAACTTGGAGGCAGTTGCCACTTGGCAACTTGGAGCCAACTTGGAGGTAAGTGGCTTGCCCAAGATGGCTGAGCAAGTTGATGGCAGCTCTGAGATTTGAATTGGGACCTTCCAGGTCAGAATTCAGGTCCTGACTACTATGCTTCACTGTTCATATCAGTCATGAGCCTGCTGCCAAAAAAGTGCTCCCTTGATATTTCCCCATTGTGGTGAAGATTTTTACATCATGATTAAATGCATTCAAATGAAGCTTTTCTTTGGGGGTTGCACAGAGCCTCTGTACCTATAACTATGAGGGGAAGGGAATTTTGGGAAGATGTTGCAGGCAAATAAGGGCTTGTGCTTGTCTTTTTGGAGATAGGCCTGGCCTGGGGGAGGCCTTTGTCTACTCTTCCCTGTGGAATCAAGAGATTTTGCTGGCTTCCTACTAAGAATGAAGGAAGATAGTGATGGAGTAGCACAGCAATTCTCAAACTCTCCAGGAGTTTGGGAGCCACAGTAGATCTTTGTGCGGGAGGGGGGAATGTAGCAGTGCAATCTGCTGCATCGCTGCCGGGGGCAACAGGGATTTCATTTTACTCACCAGCAGCAGCAGCCTCTGGGGGGTGTGGCGAGCCCCACAGAAGCCTCCTCAGGGCTCCCCAAGCCTCAGAAAATCCAAAAATAAAAATTACAACCTGGTTTTTTATCGCAGTTTTTGTTTCCAGTTTTTGATCGCTAAAGCGGAATTGGGTCACTATCCTTATTTTTAGATATTCCAAGTCTTGGGGAGCTCTGCAGAGGCTTCCGTGGAGTTCCTCACACCCCTGGGAGGCTGCAGTTGCTGGTGGTGCGTAAAATGAATACCCTGTTTACTCCTGGCAGTGGCACGATCCTAGGGATCGCCTTGCTGCATTTCCCCCTCCCTGCTTCTAAAGGGGCAAAGACCTTTAAGAAGGGGCAAAGACCTCAGGCTGATGTGTTGTCACACCCCAGTTTTAGAACCTCTGGGGTAGCATGAAGAAGGATAATATCCTCTTTCTGATCTCTGAGACTCCACCTAGAAGCAAGTCTGTACCATCTGACATGGATGGTTATTGGAAGTACCAGGATGGGGTGAGGTGAGAATGTACAGGCAATGAAAACAATATGATAGTTGTCAGTGAGGCTGTTCTGCTTACAAAGTATCCATTTAGGGACCTTCCAATGTTAGCATATTTAGAAAGTATTGGAAATAAAAGTGGCCCAATCTAATAGGCACTCTTTGCCGGTGGAACATGCATTCCATTGGCATAATGCACTCTGCAGCTATTGCAAACATAACACCATCATAGCACATGGTCTGGCTGCTGCCCTAGTGAGTCTGTGTGAAGATGGACTGAGGATGTCCACTGGTGCAGGTAAGGCTGCACGGGGGTCAAGAGGGAGACAGGGAGGGGGGAATAAGGAGGGAGTGGTTTGAATGGGCCTGGGAAAGGGGGGTTCGATGGCAGTGGTGCTTGCCAAATTCTAATCCCCTACATAGACCTAATCCACCTTCATGGGTCAACGTGGACTCGCGCCAGCAATATCACTGGTGCAGGTCTGAGTTGACTCATGTCAGCAGCTGGGGCTTATCCCAGGGCAAGGAAACAAATGTTCACTTACCCCAAAGAGGTATCAATATGCTGAAACTCCCCTCAGGATACAGTGGATGCTGTGTTGGCACCTCTGCATCACTGCGAGGGGAGTTACAGTGGATTGGACTGTCTGTTTTGCAGTTGTGACAGTTTATTACATACCCATAACAAATTATTAAAAGCAAAACTATGGAAGTAGTACTCATGGTTCAATAGAAGGAATTAGCAAACCAAGGAAAAAACAAGTATATGTGCATAGGCATCATAATCGACAGGACATGAAGGACAAGGGTACATAGCACTGATAAGTAATTTGTGTTGTCCACCCCTTCCCATACTTTCCCTTTGCTGAATTGTAAACTGGAAATTAAAATAAAGCTGCAGTCCTAAGCATGCTTAGTTTAAAGTGGGTGCCATCAAAATCAATGGGACTTACTTACCATTGATTTATGTTTAGGAAATATATTTAGGATGGACATATCAATATTAAAAATATCACTGTTTCTCTTTCTGAAATCTAACATGTGAGATGAAGTTTGTTCTCCCTTGAAATGCACTTTATACCTTCTGTGACCCCCTGATATTTTTTGGCTGCCGTTGCTGCCACTGTGATGATCAGAGGATAATTGAAAACAAACCCTTGCTTCTGTAGGTCTTTCTCCTGCTTGAAAATGGCCTGTTTATTAAAAGTGGTTTTTGTTTTGGGTTACCAAAAATGTCACTGTTCAGTGTTTTAAATTATGCTTTCTCCCTTCCTCTCCTCTGTTCTCCTCTCCTCTCCTCAAGACATTTGAAGCCAAAATTTACCATCTAGAAACAAGGCCTAGCAAGAAACTACGAGAAGGATCTGCTGATCTGGAATACTTTGTGAGATGTGAACTCCACAGCTCTGACCTGAGCACTCTCATCAGTTCCCTCAAAAGGGTTTCAGAAGACGTAAGGAGCACAAAAGAAGACAAGTGTAAGGAGTCTAGCTTAGCTATTGCAACATGCAACCCTATGCACACTTACCTGGGAGTAAGTCCCATTGAACTCAGTGGAGTAGAGCTGCATAAGATTGCACTGTGAGGGTTGTTTTGCACATGACTTTTTCTTCCTGGCATGGAGAGGAACTCTGTTAAACAACTATATAAAGGGTGAAACTTCTCTTTAAGCCTGTGCTTGTCAGACAGAGATTGCTGGAATGCTGAGAATGTCTCTTTGGGAGGGATCAGTATGAAACAGAAGAGGCAAGTGAAAGACTTTGGGGCCAAACAATTCTGGGTCTTATTAACCAAATGCCAGGTATTAGTTTTCCCTTAGTCAACAGTCATAATTCGAGTGCTCTCTTGGAGCTGGAGGAGCATTAACAGGTTAGAAAAGACCGCCATTCTCCACTTCTGCAAGGGGAGATGCCTTCCAGTTGGAGAAGGTGAGAATTCTGACAGCCCAATCCCAATTAAATTTCCCTAAACTGATGCAGTAGTGCTGATGCAGGCTTCACTGCATCCTATAGGGGAATTTCGGCTGCTGGAGTTCTCCTCAGGGTAAGAGTACATTCGTTCCCATGCTCGCTGGCGCAAGTCCACATTGATCTGTGTCAGTGGATCAGGCCCAGGAAGGGGGTTAGAATATGGTGCATGCCGGCGCTGCTGATCCCACTCTCCTCTGGGCCCAATCAGTCTACCCCCATTGATACCCTCCCCCATCTCATTTCACTCCTCTCTACCACCCCCCTACCTCTGCCTAAGTCCAAATGCCATAAGATAAGACACACTCAGCCTCGCTTCCTCCCACTTCACAGAGCTCTTATTAACTAATTGAATAGGCTGCTCTCTGAAGGCTGATCCATATGGATATTTTATTCCTATTGATTTGTAGAGAGCAGAACCCAATCAAAAGTTCTTAGAATTTGCAAAGCATGTAGGAGCATGGCATCTGATTTGGCCATGTGTTTGAGGGTTTATCCAAAAGTGGTGCTAACCAGTGAAACTCATAGAGCTCATGTATTTCACCACTGTGGGGATTATGAACACTACAATGAATGTTCAAGAAATGAATGCACCAGTGACTTGTACCTCAATAGCTATTTCTAGGTAATGTTGAAAACCAAGCAATCAGTATTAAGATAAGGAAACAATTTCTTCCTAGAGAGTGCTCTTTTTTATGATCTCACATCCCTGTCTGTTTCTCTCTTTGGACTGTAGTTCACTGGTTTCCAAGAAAAATCTCTGAGCTGGATAGATGTCACCATTTGGTCACCAAGTTTGACCCTGATTTGGACCTAGATCATCCGGTGAGTGAGGAACTCAGCCATCACAAGTCCTCATCCTCTGAAACAGGCTTCCTTTCTCTACTGGAGCCATTTTAGCTATCTCCTTGTGGGATAGCTTGGGCTGCTACCATCTTGACTAGACTCAGGAGAGGAAATTGTCAGTGTGTAGTAGCAGAAATATCTGTACCAAAGTAGCAAAACCTGTCCATGTCACCATTGTAACATTCTGTAGAATCCTTTAAATTTGGGCATTTCAAAAGGAAGATGTGTCCTGTATGTTGACTTGAAGATCATGTTAGCTCTGGGTACAAAGAATGGGAGGTCCAGTTGACAGAGAAGCAGCTCCCAGTGAATGCATCTTGGCCTCCGCAGTTCAAAGAACCTATAGTCAGCATTGTTCGTTGCCATGATTAAAACTTTTCAGTGCAAAAATGTAAGATAACATTCTTGCTCTGCTCTTTCCTCCAAGGGATTCTCTGACCAAGTATATCGGCAACGAAGGAAAATGATAGCCGAAATTGCCTTCCACTATAAGCAGTAAGACTGGCTGCATTGCATAGCATCACCTGCTGAGAACTTGCTTCTCTCTTTGCTCTCCATGTTTTGACCTTTCACTCTGTCGGTGCTTCTCTTTCACTCTCTTGCTTTGTGTTTCCAGTGCTCCATGGTGCCTGATTCCATAGAGCTGTTGCAATCATTGCTGAAGGGCCCAAATACAACAGTGATTAGATACCCAGAGAAGTGAATGTAGCTCTCATTGAAGGCGACCATTTGTGACCTATTTAGGGTGTCTGCTTCACCCTTTGTCCCGGACAGCTCTGCGATAGCAATGTTATTATGACTGAAGAAACTGAAAACATGTAGATTTGGAGATTTAGACATTGGACTGAAATGAAAATCAGTAAAGCCTGCCACACTCAGATTCAGTGCTGGTTTCTGCTCTCAGTAGAGGGGTCCAAAATTGGTAGCCAAATTTGAAATTGAAGGAGTGAAAAACTAAATTGTCTAACTATTGTCCTTCCCCCCCTCTATGATTTGCATTTGTGATTTTAAATTGAAATGTGTTCTCTGTATTTGTTTTAGCTTTTTATATTGTATGCTTTCTGTATGTGTGTTCCCTTATTTTAAATTCATCAACCCCATTGCAAACATTATAGACTTATTGTTAGGGTCAAACTGGATATGACATAAAATGTATCATCTTTCTGGTTTTTTTATTTTTTTAATATTCAAAAATAACAACTGTGTAAGGGGGGGGGCACTCTGGACTAGGACCTTGGCATGGGAAGATTGAATTTAACCCTTTCTTCCCACACCACTGTGTTGGGCTCCTGAAAATGCTTTTGCCCTGGTAGGAAAGCTGCTATAGACACAAAGAGCAGCTTCCCTTCTGGGACAAGTAGCTGCTTCAGGGGCCAATTTTTATCTGTGTCCCGTCAGCTACTTTTAAAAGGAAGCATGAAAAAGGCCAAACGATGGTGTATTTAATGTCACATCTGGTTTGACCTCCAGCCCACAGTGGGTCACACTGGAGGTGTATCATGGGAACCTATGATCAAGAGTCCTTGATCTACACTGCATTCGTGTGCAATTGGAGACACCAGACTATTGGTGATGGACAGTTTTTGACTCAACAGCATAGGGTAGCATCTAAAGAGTTCTTCCTCTTATCTGGCAGCGGCTTCTCCTGCTTCATGAGAGACCACTTCCAAAGTCTCCAAAGTTTTGTAGGCACCTTGTTCAGTGACACAAGGGGCTGCTTCTGGAGCCCGAGAACTCAATAGTGCCATAGTGAGTGGTGCAGTTCACTGCATGGCACCTTGAACTAAAGCCTGATTCTTCCTCTGATCTTTCCCCCAATGTAGTATGACTCATCAATTTGTGATTAGAGGAATTTAGAAATTTCTTTAAAATCTTGCTCAACAAGTGGTCAGTACTGAAGATGAGAGTTGGAGCAAGGTGGATTTCTGCTAGAGAGTGAAGGTGTTTTTCCCTTAATCATACTCTTTGGAAGGTCTAGTTTTCTCATGCATTTATTTTTAATTATATTGGAGATCTTTTATTTTTAATTATGTCTGAGATTATATCTGAGATAAGGGCAAAGAGGGATTCCACATTTTCAGATGATTTGGTGCCTCCTCCTCTACAGGGTGGCATGGCATATTTATTTGAGCTTCCTAGGGCACAATCCTGACTCCCCGTTAGGCTGGCACAAGTCCCTTGTGCCAGCCCAGGAGCGTCACAAATATACTGTAAAGCATGTTTGCCCCTCCTTGGGAGTTGGCTAGACAGGTGCAGGGACATTTGTTGGCCCGCGAAGGCTGCATCCAGCCTCCACACTGACTTAGGGAGGAGGGGTGGGGTTGGCCGAGCATTCTGGGGTGGTGGTGGTGGAGGGTGGTCCCAGGGGCAGGCAGGGAGTGGTAGGTAGGTCTGGGACTCAGCTGTTATGCCAGATCCCAACCCTGTTCCCCGAGCAGTGCAGAGTGGCTTGCAGCTGCTCTGTTTTCTTCAGACTTATGCCACCTCCTGAGGTAGCACAAGTCCGAGGAGACCCATTGGGGCTGTGGTGGCTTACCTGGGGGTAAGGGGAAGAGTTTTCCCTCACTTCCAGCTGAGCCACTTCTGGATCCAATCTTGCGCTGTATACAGTGCAGGCCTCCTGGCCTGCCTGTTCCAGAGCAAGGTAGGATTGTGCTGTCAGTCAGTTAATACTAAAATTATTGTTTATCTGGCATTATTTTCACAATAAAGGATCATCTATCCCTTTACCAATCCTTAACAAACATGTTAAGGGATTACTGAACTACATTATAGTCCTTAAATGTGCACTTTATAATCTGAATGATGTAATTTTGTATGATGCGGGTTAATTCTGGTGCCTGCTTCAGTCTGGTGTTTTCTGCCAATCCTACTATTCCTGGCAGTGCTATATTCATACATGCAATGCTTCTGCTTCCACATTTACATCTGCAATCATGAAGGATAGAACCTGCTTTTTTGCAAGTAGTTTTCCAAAGTGGTCTTTGCCCTCATCAATATGCCTGAGGAGCTTCTCATCTCCATAACAGAGAGGTCTTGGTCTGGTTGGCAACCTTCAATCTCGAAAGACTACGGTATAAGCCTACAGCACCCGGTATTCCCAGGCGGTCTCCCATCCAAGTACTAACCAGGCCTGACCCTGCTTAGCTTCCAAGATCAGATGAGATCAGGCATGTGCTCACCTATTAGGAGATATGCTTTCAGTTGTTCATTTTGTGATTCTAAGTACCATAAACCTTATTGGCTTATACCCTTTTCTCTCCATTAGACATGTGATAACTCTGTGCCTGAGTCTCAGGCATGACTGGGCAAAGACTGAATCTAGTTATGTATAATGGTGTTGGCCTCTAACATTTGCTATAGTATTTTTTTAAATCCCTCTTTGCCCTAAGCTTGTATTCCTCTTGCAGTGGTGACCCAATTCCTCAAGTAGAATACACAACAGAGGAGATCAGTACCTGGTGAGTGTGTGCACCTTTCGTAGCTCCTTCTGGCTAAAGTCAATATGACTCTCAACAATATTTGTGCCCCACTTCATAGGCTTTCTCACACTCTTTCTGGATCTTATGGGGAGTCCAAACTATTTGGGTGCTTCTGGCAATGGATCTCCAAATCTGCCACCATAAGTGCTGGTGCAGCGCCACAAAAGGTGCACCGCTGTCACATACCACGGGAGTACCAGCGCATATGACCAGAGACCCCGTGCATGCACCAAAAGCCCACCCAGGTTGCACTGGAGTGGAAAAGGTGGCAGCCCAGTTGAGTTGTGGGCAGTTAGGGGGAGGATTGGGATGAAGAGTGGGCCAGGCAGAGGCAGGAGGGAGCAGAAGGGGTGGTTCTCAATACCTGCAGCACATGTCAGGATCCCATCCCCCCCTGATACTCCTTGGACTTATATTAGCTAAATAACTGGCATAGGTCTGAGGAGACCCAAAAACTGGTGGGGGAGAGTAGAATTGGGGCATAAATGTCATATATGGAACATCAGCAAGAAGAGCCTACATGTATACTGACCTATGTGTGCACTGTTTGTGTGTATACTGACCTATGTGTGTAGGCTCTCTACCTGATGCTGAATCCTGATCATGCAGGGTTTCTGATCAGGTGTTATCTAAACCAGTTTGTCTTCAACAAACAAAAAACAAAATATGAGACTGGGGACCACCATTGATCCTGGCCCCACCTCCTGGGACCCTATCTGCCTATTCTGTCACCACCCACTCCCCTTCCTGTTCACTGTAACCAAAGAGTCTTATTAGAGTTGAAAAAGTTATCATGGAGATTGGCACTAGTGAAAGCTATTTTATCACAAGAACCTGAGCAGGACTGGGACACAGCCTCCTGGTATCTTAAGGGGTACACCAGATGCCTCCCTTTAACTGGTGATGCTCTAGTCCTGTTGTTTTTGCTGCAACCCCACAACTGAGGCTTCGTGATCCCAAGGTACACAGATACAGAAGAATGCACATAGGTCCCCTTTCTGATGTTTCACTGAACATGCTGGGAAGGCTAGTCCCCCTTCCCCCTTCACGTATACAATATATAGACAGAGGGGCATTGTGTGCATACCGGGGCCTTAAACAACCTCTGGTTGTTTCCAGCTGTGTTATCTTGAGATTTACAAAACTCTGCTCATGTCCTTACAGGTCTGGCTCCTTCTACAGTCCTAATGCATTATTACCTCATTAGGGCTTTTGCCTACCAATAGCTTAAGTTCCCTGGAAAGGCAAGTTCCCACCATGTACCTCTGATTTCTTTGACTGAGAACTGTTTGGGCACAAGGGTAGAAACTCTTCCAGCTCCTCAAAGAAACTGATCCCACCTACTAGGGCAGCACAGAGTGGTGAGGGAAGCTTCCCGCAGAGCTTGGTGAGGGAAGGTATGACTTGATGCTGTTTTGAGCACTTTGGGCAGCCTCTTGACTTTGGGGGAGGGATGGGGAGATCAGCCTACAATCAAATAATCTGTCTGGGGAATTTCAGGCTTTCAGATGCTGCTAATACCAAGTCCTTTTCGACAGACCCACCTATCCTTTTCCTATAATGATTGCCCCTTGTGTGGTAGACAAACTTCATACTGGGTGCAACACTTTCCAAAAACAGAACGTTGTGGCTTTCTCCATTTCATACCAGTAGTCACATGGAAGAACACGGGGAACTATGAAGACGATCTGATTGGGGTTTACCACCTTTGGTCATTCAAATACTCCTCCTGACTTTTTAATCTGTCCTTTTGAAGGAGGGAGGTATACAGTACACTGAAGAGTCTCTACCCCACTCATGCCTGCAAAGAGCACCTGGAGGCCTTCCATTTACTGGAGAGATACAGTGGTTACAGTGAAAACAACATCCCTCAACTGGAAGATGTCTCCCGCTTCCTCAAAGGTGGGCCTTGAGGCACTTGTAGGATCAGAAGCAATCAGGGCCTGTTAACCAAGCTGCAGCCAAGTGCTCTCAGTTGTTCTTTGAATTCAATGTGTTCTTTGAATAAGCCAACTACTCTTGGTTTATTCAAAGAACAAGTGCCATAAATATTTGGAGCTTGGCTGTTTGTTGGGTTAAAGTCTACAAAATGGCAGACGATGCGATCAGTTAAATAACCGTAATATTCTTTATATTGATTCATACAGAACACTCAAGGAGGTGTTGTGGCTAAGTGGCAGAGCACATGTATTGCATGCAAAAGTCCCAAGTTCTGTCCCTGGCATTTCCAATTAAAATGATGCCAGACAAGATGGTTGGCAACCTTCAGTCTCGAAAGACTATGGTATAAGCCTACAGCCCCCAGTATTCCCAGGAGGTCTCCCATCCAAGTACTAACCAGGTCTGACCCTGCTTAGCTTCCAAGATCAGGCATCTGCAGGGTAACAGTTGAACTGGGAAAAACTTTGGAGAGTGACTGCTAGTTGCAGACAGAATAGGTGGGCCAGAGTCTGACTGTCTCATCCAGAATAGAGCAGGTATGTGTGTTCAGGTGTATAAATATCACCAGGATGTGACTGATGCTGCCACCAGAATTTGCTCAGGTCTGATAGGAAGCCTTTAAGTGGTTCCTTAGAACTTTTGTATGGGTGCATATCCTAAAGAATATCACCCATATCAGGAAACCTAGGGGCAGTCTGACTGCACAGGGGCCTTGCCACAGAGCTCAGAGCACCCTGGCACCAGAATTGTCATACAATATCCATCAAAATGAATTCATAAGCACACACAGTTATAAAAATAGTTTATCAAATAGTTCTATACAAAGGGTGGACTGTGATGAACTGTTGAAATAAACAATTCCAATTAGATCACATGCAAAGGCAACTTCTATAGTAATCGACATATTTCCATAGGAATAGAAAAATGTTAATTCATGATGGTCCTTTCCCCCCAATTGTTTAGGAATACACATTTTATAAGTAGAAATTGTTCCTATTGATCAGGAACAATTGTACAGCTCTGTGAAATGTGGCCCAAATGACATAACCAGTTTCAACAGGTGATTTGGATCATTGCAGAGAGAACTGGGTTCCAGCTTCGACCGGTGGCTGGTCTGCTATCTGCTCGTGACTTCTTAGCTAGCTTGGCCTTCAGGGTATTTCAATGCACGCAGTATATCCGGCATGCTTCTTCACCCATGCACTCTCCAGAGCCGTGAGTACTCCCTAGAATCATGATATTAATCCCATTAGATCATATCATTGGCACCTGGTTTGCTGCTCCAGCCCCCAACAGCTGATCTGTCCTCCTCCTTTCTGATGCCAGGGACTGCTGCCATGAACTCCTGGGACATGTACCAATGTTGGCAGACAAGACCTTTGCACAGTTCTCCCAGGTAAGTGAGATGAACAGTGCAGCATTTGCTTAACTTAAAAATCTCCAGAGCTCTTGTGTGATTCATTCAACCTCCTGGAGGTACAATTACTCCAGGAATGGGCTAAAGTAAGATGCTGAGTACGTGTGTACCATTCCTGACTTCTGTATCCTTCAGCTTTTGAAACAAGTCCTTCAAGGTTCTTTGAACCACTCATAAATAGATCTCTTATAAAAATTAAAACCATTACAATCAATAAGGCTTCTCCTATACCCCAAACTTTATAGCCCCAGGACCCACTTTTAAAAATTACACTCTACCAGGACCACCTAGCTTTATGAGACAAAAAGAAAACCAATTTCACCTTATCATCTACTCAAGCCTCTGCTTTTATCCCTTTTATTATGGTATAACTCCCCATCTTTAGTTAGCAGCTGGGGTTGGCAGAACAGGGACCCCTAAAATCCTTCCCTACAACCCTTCCTTTTTCTGATTTCCTTGGATGCACCAAATACTCTTCACACACAACCACCATGAAAGCTAGGTACACTGGATTCAAGCATTAGGACCAAGAAATATCATTTCTCCATGTGCATTATTTTTACCTTTGTTCTTTTGTAACAAACCATAATCTTTTGTTGAAAGTTATCTTTCTCTGTCTCCTCTTTAAGCAAAAGGGAATTTCTCTGCATTATGCCACCTTGTTATCCAGCCTATGATCCTCATGTTCCAATAAGGGCAGTGTAATAATTCCCCTAAACAAAACAGCCCTTTTGGTAACACCCAGATATACGCAGCAGGTAGACCTGGGTTCCAAGTCCAGATGGGAGCCCAGGTCTACCCACCCAGCAAATAACCACAGAGGTCATAAGCTTAATTAGGAATCCAGGTCAACCCGGTTAACCAGGTCCACCTGGTTGACCAGGGCTCTGAAGGTAGTGCTCAAGGCCCCCCCCCCCCAATACAGACACTGGATCCAACCCTGGTTCTAAGGAGATTCAACTCTCAGAAAGATAGGAGAATTCAGCTCTACTAGGTAGATTCAATAATTCAAATCTTCAGTACTTTGCTTTTTAAAAGTAATGAATATTGTAAAAAACTAATGTTCCAATGGCATTACTGTATTTGACTTGCATATCTTTCCTCTTGCTTTTATGTAAGTAAATTTTATTTTAGTATGTTTCAATGTATCAGCAATGTGTCATCAGCTAATGAAAGGCTTTCAATACAAGCAAATACTACCTGTATCACACACACAAAAAAAACTGCCAACCTGTATCACAGTGATATGTTTTACTTTTGCAGGGATGCAAACCTGTGTATTGTGCTGGTGTGTAAATTGAAAGGATATGTTGCATGTTATTTCTATGTAGACAAATACATTGCATACAGAGATGCATTGATTCTATGCAAATTATTGTTACATTGCTTTACAGATAATGAATGCGTGTTTCAGTAACCCCCCCAAAATATTTTCTCTTCATGAAATTTGGGGGAGTTACAGGTCTTTGATGTTTCTCCGCACATATCCCTTCATTTTGCACACCAGTATAGATACCCAACATAACTGCCCCCCCCCCAAAAAAAAAATAGTCCCCCCCATCTCTAAAATCCTGGCTACGGGCCTGGTGAGGGAACTATTAGTCAACAGGGCTTTAAAAATGCATCATCTTCCGAGAGGCCTAGAGAAGACTGCTGAAAACCTGAATTATAGTACACACAGGTGTACATACTAACAATTTTTTTTTTTAAATGGCATGCCCAACATTTCACAAAAAGGCAAAATAGGGGCAATACAGGGACAGAATTTTACCAGGAACAAATATCAGAAAATAGGGACAACTGGGTATGCAATGCCACTAAACACATCATTTCCTCACTCTAGCTGAGCCACTGCCTATAATGTGCTCACATTATTTTTAAAAAGAAGTATTGGCACTTTATCCAATAGACAGTCCCATCTGTACCAATCCTAGGCTAACTGGCAGAATTATGAAGTTGTCTTCGCTCCAGTCTTGCCTGAGGTAAAAACCTCCAGTCTCAGTCTGACTCAGATAACACAATCCCATGGAGAGCAAGGGGTTTGCTCGAGAGGACTGTAGCTTTTTTCCTTCTCTGGTAACAGCTCATTCATCTCTGTGACCTGCCCCAGCCTCCCTGGTGGGGAAAGTTCATCAAAGTGCAGGAGTAGAAGTCAAGTGCAGACAACAAGCAGGGCACGCTGAATGTGTGAAGGGGGCAAGTGAGAGGGCAGCAGTGAGCTTCACCTCTAAGCTCTGTGCAATCGGCTGAAAGTCTGTACAGAGCCAATATGCAGACCACATTGCAGTGCGTTGGTTCTGGAAGTGCCATCAGGAATGCAGAAAGCTGACTTTCTGAACACCACTCCAGGCGTTTTCTCCACTTCATACCCTTATTAGGAGGAAGTATGGAATGGAAATCATAATCTGATCTCAGGCGACCTGTTGCCAATCTGTGAACCCTTGGCTCCAGTGAGATGATGAAACACACATGTAAAACACATGCCCATTAGAAAAAAATAAATCTCGTCTTTCTTGGTTTATACCCAATTTTCTTTCTTTTGGTCCTAGGACATTGGACTGGCATCTTTAGGGGCAACAGATGAAGAGATTGAAAAACTTGCAACGGTAAGGACCAAATATTTCATCTACTTGATCCAGGGCTAAATATACAGTATTTCTCTTGAGTGCAACTGTACTAAATGCCAGGTGAAGGGGAAATATCTCCTCAAGTGGCAGCTACTCCACCTGCCAGGTCTTCTGAGTAAGTCCGATACTTTCCTTTACTGACATCTATCTGGGAACTTTTGATCCAGAACTGGCCTTCCAGTATCACCCAGACAACTCCTACCAGGACAGCTGCTTCTTCCAAAAAAAGATCATGGAGGCCAGTTGTTTTGTTGACCACTGACCAGTGGTGTAGCCAGAGGGGGTGGCTCAGTACTTTCTGCCGGCACTGTTGTAAGCAGCCTCGGCCACTCGCTGTTGGAGGCATTCTGGACAGTGGAGGACACCAGGATGCAGGTCTCTTGTTATCTGGTGTGCTCCTTGGGGCATTTGGTGGGCCGCTGTGAGATACAGGAAGCTGGACTAGATGGGCCTATGGCCTGATCCAGTGGGGCTGTTCTTATGTTCTTATGTTCACATTGCCCAGAATGGCTCTGATAGGAAGTGGGAGGAGCTGCTTACATTGCACTTTGTGGTGCCTGCAGTATTTATTTGTGCTGCTGCACCCTCTGGCTATGCTACTATCATTGACCTGTTCTATCAGCAGCAGCAGCAGAGTCATCACAAACAGGGTTGACCCACCCATGAGGCCAACTGAGGCACTCAGGCATCAGATTGGCAGAGGTTGCCCAGTGTCCACTTCCATCTGATACTCCGGCCTCCGATACACTTCTTCCTCCTGCTCCCTTGATTGGAAAAATAAGAAGGGAATGAGTGGGACAGAAGTAGAGAGGAGGGGTGGAGATGGAGAAGGAGCAGCAGGGTCATGGGGAGAAGCATTTTGCATGAGACCTCAGGAGCCAAGAAGTCTTGGGTCAGCCATGACACAGATGTCATGAACCCCGTTCCTCCATCACCCAGCAGGACTGGAAGGGACCAATGCCTGAAGATATCTAAAATTCCTTTTCTTTCTCTCCCTGAAATGATGTAATACTTCCTGTCCAACACCATCTCTGTACATGCTCCATTCATTGCCGCTCCGCTCATCCACTGGCCTTCCAGTACTTCCAGAGGGACATTTCACAAAGAAGGTGCACTGTGTAGCTGCTGCCTGATGTGAACTGTAAACAGGAGGCAGAAAATAAAAGTCCACAGATTTTTATAAATGGTGGGTTAAAACCAGAGGCGTATCTAGGGTGTGGCAAGTGAGGACATCTGCCGTGGGTGCCACTTGCCCACCACAGCCAGTGGTGCATTTTGGTGGAATGAACAGGGCTGGCTTCCCACCCCATGATCTCCCCTTCTCTGTGTAACCTGCTGAATACATTCACTTGGTGGGATAGTCAGGGCTGGCTTCCCACCCCATGACCTCCCTTTCTCTGTTTGGATAGGGGCACAATTTCAGTGCTTGCCATGGTCACCATTTTCCCTAGATGTGCCACTGTTTAAAATGCATGAAAGGAGTGAATCCATTCCAGAAGACAGAAGTATTATCAATCTAGCAGGAAACAGTAAAACAAGATCCAGGGCCTGACAATCTAAATTTGACAAAGGGTGCAATCCTGTCCTGCGCTGGAACAAGCAAGCCAAGAGGCTTGCACTGTATCCAGCACAGGATTGTGGCCAGAAGTGGCTTAGCCAGAAGCAAGGGGAATCTTTTCCCCTTACCCCTGAGTAAGGGCCGCTGGCCCTTATGGGTCTCCTCAGACTTGCACCACCTCTGGAGGTGGCACAAGTCAGAGGAGAGCAGAGCGGCTTGAAGCCACTCTGTTCTCCCCAAGAATGGGGTTGGGATCCTGCATAACTGCCAGATCCCAGCCCTGCCTCCCGCTCCCCACCCGCCCACCCCCGGGACCACCCACTGCCCACCCTCCCTCTGCCCAGGAACACCTCCCTTTGGCCTCCTCCCTGCCTCCCCCCACCTACCTTTTCTGCTTGCGTCGATGCAAGCATCGGAGGGGAAGCCGGCACGGATGACCTGGAGACAGGCTTGAGCAGTGAGGTTGCAAAGTTTGCAGACAACACCAAACTTTTCCGAGTGGTGAAGACCAGAAGTGATGGTGAGGAGCTCCAGAAGGATCTCTCCAGACTGGCAGAATGGGCAGCAAAACGGCAGATGCGCTTCAATGTCAGTAAGTGTAAAGTCATGCACATTGGGGCAAAAAATCAAATCTTCACATATAGGCTAATAAGTTCTGAGCTGTCTGTGACAGATCAGGAGAGAGATCTTGGGGTGGTGGTGGACAGGTCGATGAAAGTGTCGACCCAATGTGCAGCAGCAGTGAAGAAGGCCAATTCTATGCTTGGGATCATTAGGAAGGGTATTGAGAACAAAACAGCTAATATTATAATGCCGTTGTACAAATCGATGGTAAGGCCACACCTGGAGTATTGTGTCCAGTTCTGGTCGCTGCATCTCAAAAAAGACATAGTGGAAATGGAAAAGGTGCAAAAGAGAGCGACTAAGATGATTACAGGGCTGGGGCACCTTCCTTATGAGGAAAGGCTACGGCGTTTGGGCCTCTTCAGCCTAGAAAAGAGACTCCTGAGGGGGGACATGATTGAGGCATACAAAATTATGCATGGGAAGGATAAAGTGGATAGGGAGATGCTCTTTACACTCTCACATAACACCAGAACCAGGGGACATCCACTAAAATTGAGTGTTGGGCAGGTTAGGACAGACAAAAGAAAATATTTCTTTACTCAGCGTGTGGTCGGTCTGTGGAACTCCTTGCCACAGGATGTGGTGATGGCGTCTAGCCTGGACGCCTTTAAAAGGGGATTGGACGAGTTTCTGGAGGAAAAATCCATTATGGGGTACAAGCCATGATGTGTATGCGCAACCTCCTGATTTTAGGAATGGGTTAAGTCAGAATGCCAGATGTAGGGGAGGGCACCAGGATGAGGTCTCTTGTTATCTGGTGTGCTCCCTGGGGCATTTGGTGGGCCGCTGTGAGATACAGGAAGCTGGACTAGATGGGCCTATGGCCTGATCCAGTGGGGCTGTTCTTATGTTCTTATGGATGCTTATGTCAGCCTCCACAGGCTGATGCTTCTTGGAGCACCAGCCTGGCTTCCTCTCAAGGAGGCGCAGATGTGCTTTATGGTACTTTTGCGACCCTCCCAGGCTGGTGTAAGGGACTTGTGCTGGCCAAAGTCCATTCTAGGATTGCGCCCAAAGTCACACTATAGAGATGGAAAAAGACTGACGGCTATTATTAAAATACTGTAGTCACCATTTCCTGCTGACTTTAAAAGAAAGCCAGGCCTTCTTCTAAAGAAAGTTCTCTAGTTCATTTGGCAGTTGGTGAACTCCATCCAAAAATCACAAGATGCAATCCTGGACTCTAAACATGTGAGTCCTTTTGGGATAGGGAGCCATTTGGTCTTGCTTGTAAACTACTTTATGGACATTGTTGTTGAAAAGCAATATTCAGTGCTGTATATCATCATCATCATCATCATCATCATCATCATCATCATCATCATCAGTTTAAATAACAAAAACTGAGCAGCTATAATTAACTGACTTGCTTGAGGATCTCATTTTCCCGTAGCTTTATTGGTTCACAGTGGAGTTTGGGCTCTGCAAACAGAATGGGATCATCAAAGCCTATGGAGCTGGACTCCTCTCTTCGTACGGGGAGTTAATAGTAAGTGCCCTGACCTTTCCCACTCTGTCCTAGTTGAACAAAAGTATCTGGCTTTTCAGGTATGTTTCCACTGAGCACACTCCTTGTTGCAGCAATCATTGTGGGCCTTCTTTCTGCTTTGTTCAGCACTCTTTGTCGGATGAACCAGAGCTCCGAGACTTTGACCCCGATGCAACTGCCATGCAGCCCTATCAGGATCAGACCTACCAACCAGTTTATTTTGTATCCGAGAGCTTCAGTGATGCCAAAGCCAAACTCAGGTAAGATAACATTGGATCTATTGCCACAGTAATGGCGACACAGGTATTGGTGGTTCCATCAGTATTGTACTGCATGTGCTATCAACTGCTGAGAATAAACTTTCTTCTTAAATGTAAACCCATTGAATGATTGTGTGACCAGTTCTAAGCACTATAAGCAAGGGTAGGTACAGGGCTAAATGAAATCTAAATCTGTTGGAGGAAATTAAAAGTAGTTTCCTCTTTGGGGGGAAGCAGAATAGGTTAAGCAGCGAACCCTCCCCCCTTTTGGGTATCACCCCAGGAAACCTCCCTCACCCGGCTGACTGCTAATCACTAAAAAAAGACAAAGAGGCAATGGCTTGTTAAAGTTGCAAAAAAGAAGTTATTTACCGTATTTTTCGCTCTGTAAGACGCACCTGACCATAAGACGCACCTAGTTTTTAGAGGAGGAAAACAGGGAAAAAATATTCTGAACCAAATAGTGTAATAAAATATATCTCTGCTGCTCTGTTTCCATGCTCCTTAGCATATTTTACTACCTCTAGTTTAAAAGGAATTTTATATGCTAGCCTTTTCTGCTTTATCATCCTTGCACTGGTAGAATGAGGTACTGTAGTATTTTTCTGCAAGTGCATTGTCACTAAGTGATGAACATTTGCATTACCACTGAGCGCCTGCATTTGCATTTCAATTTGCATTAGCATTACCATTGCATTTGCATTTGCATTACCAATGAGCACAGGCAGGCCCCTAGTCAGGGGCAGAAGCACCTGCCAAGGAGGCTCTGCTGCCCTGAGAACGCTTTGCAGTATTCGCTCCATAAGACGCACACACTTCCCCCCCCCCCACTTTTTGGGGGGGAAAAAGTGCGTCTTATGGAGCGAAAAATACAGTACTTACAGTTCCATTGAGTGTATATTTACAGCATCTGATTAGGATCAGAGGTTCAGCTGCCTCACTCTGCATGCCTTGTGCTCAAGATGGCCTGGGCATCAAAGCCCTGGTGTACACATCTTAACAGTTCAGTGGTCAGAGCACAAGACGAAGTGCTCAGAAGAGAAGGGAAGGATAAAGGGTTAGGGCCACACCCCACAAGGATCACAGAGAGAACAGGTAGAAAGTCAGAGTCACTGGGCCATAGCTTGACCCCTTCTGGACAGCATCCTGCCCCCTCTGGACAGCAGACGGAGTTGCATCAACTCCAAAAAAATCATTGTTCGCAACCTTCAGTCTCAGAAGACTATGGTATTGCACTCTGAATGGAGGTTCTGGAACAGTGTCTAGCGTGGCTGAAAAGGCTGATTCGTATAATGTTTTTAACTGCTTTTAATGTCGATAATGTTTTTAATTTTCAACAGGGGAAATGACGCGCCTCAAATTGCTAGTGTTTCTGATGTTTGGGCTTTTTTTCAAGAGAACTCTGAAATGCATGTGTTAGGCATGGAAGGGACAGAATAACTTAGCTCAGTGGTTCCCAAACTCCTACAGGGGTGTTGAGAATCAGATAAGTATTTGTGTGGGCAGGGAGGGAGGCAGGGAGGGGGACAGCAAAGGCAGAGCAGTAATCATAGTGTTGCTGCTGCCAAGGGGTTATTTCTTACCGGGGGGGGGGGGAGGCAGAGCTGGCCTCCTTCAGGGTCCTGGAGGCTTGCAGCCCCTCCGATGTCCTCCAAGATGTCTGTAAACAATCTTTATCTCCGATCAGCAGCTACTACCGTTTTCGTGGAAAAACAGAAGAAGCTGCTGATTGGAGATAAAGAGTGTTGACGGTGCTTGGAGGCTTCAGAAGACTTTCATAACACCTAGGAACATTGAGCAAGGTTCCATAGGGAACTAGGTAAGTATCCCCTGGAGAGGGGGGTGACACAGGGCTAGGTCCACACCTGAGTGAGAGAAATGATACCTCAAGGAAGTGGTTCTTACTAACATGAGGTTTTGTTTAAAAAAATAAAATCAGATTCTAGGCTGCTTGTGCTGATAATTATCTCAGAGACCCACTTGAGATCCCACAAGGGGAAGAGCCCCACAAAGGGTTAAGCACCCACTCCATGCCTGGCTGCCATATCCATGCTCCCACTTATAGTAGCGTATGTGGGTGGTGAGTGGAAGGGGACGCTTTCACAGCATGTTCATGACCTGTGGTACTTACTGTGCCAACCCCCTATAGCTACTTCACTGCCCCCCCCCCCGGAAGGGGCATTCCTTCTTCAGAAAGGGCTGCTGAGCAACAGTTATACACTCTTGTATGTAACGTGCAGCTTGTCTTCAGACACCAAGGAGCTTGAAACTGTCCCCATTTAAAGGCTCACATACTCTTATTATCCATAGAGCCCATCTTGTCTCAATCCTCTTATCGACTGAGTCTTCAGTCCGGTTAGCTCTCACATCCTGCCTCTTCTCAAGAGAATATTTACAATTAACATTCATAGATAAAAGAAGTCTAAATCTGGATAGCAGTGAGAAGCAGCACTCTAAAGGCACTAACATAAAGGACCTGGACCAGGTGCCCCCACATGATTAGTTGCCAGGGCCACATCACTCACTCCTGCCCTTATGGAGGACACAGCAGATCAGTGATAGAAAGTAATATGGACACTTCACACAAAATGATTTGTAGTTGCAGGGCTGCTTGCTGTTTCTCTCCTAGCTGTACTGTGTCTATGGCTGGCAGGGTAGACGGAGAAGAAAAAGGAATGGGGAAGCTGCTTGTCTTTATAATGCCCCTGGGGTCAAAATGTGTTGGTGGTCTGAGTGTACCTTGCAGAGCATAGCTTGGGTATCCTTGGCCTGGGGAGAAAGGCAGGCTTCTTTACTGAGGTGGATGAAAAGCACCACTAGAGGGCGCCACAGCACAAGCAATGAAGCAGCATTCAAGCTGTTCTGGGATCCTTTTTGGAAAAGCTGAGGAATCTGTTGTATCATGAACTTCAGTGGGCCAGAGAACACTTGATCAGAAAGCAGGCGGGAAAGGGTGAGGTAATGTGGCCTCAAGGCCATCATGTTCTTCCATGCATGAAGTGTATGGTTTTCTAATATCAGGGTTTTCGCTCCTAGATGGTCCTGTTCACCTGATCCAACTCTATTCCCCCACCTCTTTAAATTGCCACTATGCCCTATATTGGATTAACATAAAATAAATTGATGTTCACATACTGGGCAGTTTTACAGCCTGCTTGCTCACCTGGCTTTCCAACTTTTGTATAATCTACAAGCAGCACCTACTTCCTTCTCAGTTCCTAACAATTATAGGGTACTACTGGTTTCTTGTGCTCATTGGTTTTGCCCTACATGATTATACTTGTAGTACTGTAGCTCCAAGTCACTGTGGCTTCTTTCCTCCTACCACATATTTGCCAGGGCTGTGATCCTGGATTCCCTGCCCCTCATCTCCCTAAAATTTGTGAACTTTAGAAGTCCCTCTTGAGACATGAACAAGTACTGAAGATGCACCTCCTTGCAAAACTCAGTGTGCCTCAGTAGTAGGAATAAAAATGGGGATATAAAAGCCAATAAAACAAACAGTTTTTTTAAAAAAGAATAACAACTTCTCATGTTGAACTCAAAATCAAATTCTCTTTATTTATTTGGGAAATGTTTGGGAGGGGACCTCATTGCAAAAAATGCAAAGCTAAGGAACAGAATGGGTCCAAAGTGTAAATTCCCCCCCCCAGTCCTGTATCCAATTTAGATGTTCCTAGACGCTGTTCTGCCCCGTGCCTCCCCTTGCTTTCTCTATCCCTGAATTGTAAAGTTGGCCTGCCTGTGCTGGCAGCTTTTCATGCTTGTACGTTCCATTTCAGGGCCTATGCAGCACGTATCAAGCGTCCATTTTTGGTGAAGTATGATCCCTACACGTACAGCATGGAGCTCCTGGACAACCCGCAGAAAATCCGCCACTCCCTGGAGAACGTGCGTGACGAGCTCCACTCATTAATCGATGCACTGAATATTATCAGCTAACACCGACATGCCGATGACCTGTTTTGCCTCCATGCCAACGCCTGCGCCTGCAATCATGAAATTGGCTTCTTGCAATGGCTACTTGCCACTGTGCTGCCGGAGCCAATATCTTCAATATGGTTTCTTTTAGGGGTTGTGTTGCTGCCCATTGCCATAGTAGCCGACCATCTGTTTACAGAGGGGAGGCATATTTAGTGACAAGCTTGGTCGGAGAGAGGAAAGGAGGCTTAAGAGCTTAACCCAGAGTACCTCCAGTGTCTTTTTGACTCCTTTCAAGCGATCTGGATCACGCTCACGTAGTGTTGTGTTATGACAAGAAATAACTGCACTGTGCTTGGAACTTTCCCCACTAAATAAAAAGAGAAAGAAGAAGAAAAAGTCAGGTGTTCCCTGCCCTTCTGTTTGTTTAGCGGTTTACAACTATTTAGAACACGCGCAAAATAATTCTAAGAACATTTATGCAGAGGACAGTCCCACCGAGTTCAGTGGGATTTACACCCCAGTCAATGTGCTCTGTATTGCAACCACATGGCAATTTTGCAATGTACCCAATTTTGCATGACGTTAATTATGTCAAAGACTAACGTTCCTCTATAAATTTCCTGTTACGGTAAGAATCTTTCTAAACTTGCTTAAGTGAATTCAGACAGGTGCGTACCTCAGTATTCCAGCCCCCATGTAAACAGTGACAGTAGGTTGAGCTCTTTCCTTCTCAATGGGATGACTCAGAACAAACTCCAGATCCCAACCACAGTCTGGGTGGAACAACCGTACTAGTGCTGATCTCTCAGTCTGGAAGGAATTTCCTTTGGGATGAAGAAACCTTTTGACCAGTAGATCCTTGCTGCAATTCTCTGCGTACTTGTTTAGGAATAAGTTCCACAGAACTTAGTGTTAACTTAGTGCCAAGTGGAGAATTGAAGGATCCCCTAACATAGCAAAAGTTAAAACCTCCTAGGAACCATGATGTCGATCCTGATCTGTTTCATAGGGGACACTTCCTGATCTAGCAGGTTGAACACAGGCAGCATATATTTTTTTCTTGTTATTTTCTTGTTATTTATAACCTAGGTTGGTTTATTTTTATTTTTTTTTATTTTTGCTCTATGTATGGCTGCTGCAAGATGCAAGCAACACTTATTGCTTGTTGGGCGCTTACTACAGCACACAAGGTTTAGAGGCCCAAACTGGCCACTGCCTCTGATCTGACCAAGTCCAAGGTGAGCATGCTCTGAGACCACTGCAATGGAATGAGGCCTCTGGGGTGTACTTTTAGGATCTGGCCTTGTCTGCATCCATGTGCGCTGCCTTTGAGCTGGCCGTAGCTCTCAGAAAGTGTGTGGGTCACCAATTGGCATGTACTTTCATGGTTTGTAGAGCCAGCAACAGATTGCTAGGGCCTCTGGGGCAAAGCCCTGCTGTGGGTTCCCCATGGCGCTCCTACCATCTCCTGATGTTACGTTGGGCACTGTCACTGGTACTGAGTGTTGAAGATTTGACCCAAATAGGTGGGCTTTCAGCCAGTTTCCCATCTGACCCACCCCTCATACCATTCCTGATGTTGTCTCTTTGTGTAGAGTCCACCTAGGTGGTAAGCAAGGGCTCTGCTGCTGATGTGCTACTTGAGGACCAACAAAGCCATAGACCCATCTCAGGTACCCCTGAAGAAGTCTCTGCTTTTGCCATTCTACTATCCATGGGCAAAGTGGAGGGGAAAGAAATGACCACGCAAGGGCTTAGACAGATATGGTATTCTTGAACAGGAGAGGGGGAGGGGGAGAGAGAAAATTGGTATTGGTCCCTTATCCCATATTACAGGCAAGGAGAGTAGTGAATATATTGGCTAATAGTTCTGTGATGAATGAGCTCTCTTTGCTCCTTTCTTTCCCCCCAAATGTTTCTTCTGAGAAAGCTTCAGCCTAAGAAGTTACTTTGGAGCAGAGACACCAAGGGTCACTGTTTCAGTTCTACAACTGTTGCAACCCAACCCAGAGGACATTCCCAGACAGCGCCAGGTGAGGCTTGAGGTCAGTGGCCAGAAAGTGCAGGGCAAAAAGAACCAGGGGTGAGAATGTTAGTCTATCACAGCTGAGTCTTTTATCAGCCAGCTGAGCCATGGCTGAAGTTCCAAAGATAGCCCCCTGAGTGTGAACTTCTGGTGGACCCTAAGGTGAAGTCTTGTCTCACGTTCCCAGGCTGGGAAGGGAAATGGGTGGGAGCTGCCCAGGCAAAAGCACCCACACCCATGAGCCAGGGAAATGATGTGTGTGCCTTCCTGAGCAGGCACAATGCAGAGAGTGAGAGTTCTGTGCAACCTCCCAAAGCTGGGCAGGGAGCCAGCCCAGAAAGCCCAGGGGAGAGCACCTTCTGACTCTTTCAGCCCCAGGGAAATGAGTCCCAAGGGAAAGGGGGAGGATGTGCTGTTTCCTCACACCCATGGCTCATGTTGGCAGGGGATCCAGCCTAGCTGAGAAGAAAAGGCCTTCCTTTGCCCATGTGGGGGGGGGGGGAGAGGGGAAGTCCAACTCTAAACCAAGGAGGAAAGGAGAAAGGGGTCACTCCCTGTTGGTGAGCCCAAGGGAAAAGCCTCTTCCAGATATTCTCCCTGGCAAAGCCACATTTGTCCAAACCCCTGGGGGAAGAACAACAGAGAAACACTTCTGTGCCCTCTATGATGCAGCGTTCTGTGTTGTGGGACATGCTGTGGACAGAGGTGAGGGAGGCAAAGAGACTGGTGTGGCTAAGAAGACATAGAGTGAAGACCAGTCAGTCCCTGTCGCTTCCAGCAAGAGTCAAGTTCTGGGACCTCTCTTGCCATGCTTGTTGCATCAAGGGTCCCGGGAAGCTGCAGAGCCAGCTTCAAGCCCCAACCCCTTTCTTCTCAGGAGAGTCCTTTTCCTGGGAGGGGCACGATTGCCAGTTTGCTTCAGTGCGAACTGGACCGGGCAGTGTTCCGAATGGACATTTTCCTCTTGCAGCCTGCAAGATTGCCCATTGGTTTCACTGCTGCACCTGCCTGGTCGCCTGCACTCCAAGGAGACTGCCAGTCCAACTGCAATGGTCATGAACCCCGTCTGTGCCCCTGTGTGCTGAATTAAGTTTGCTGTTACTTAACCTGAATAAAAGTTGCCTGTGTCTGTGTACAATCTTGCTGGGGAAGATGCCATGGCGGGGGGGGGGGGGGGAGAGATCATTCTGAATGTGCTGTTGATGCTTTGTGCTTTGATTCAATTAGGAACCAGTGTAAAAGTTTTTGTGCTTTGGAACCAGTTTGGGCTAACTCATGTGCGAAGATCATGTGATCACCTCATGTTCACTCTTATGCTCTTGGTGCTTGTTATGGTTTACTTTGCTCATGTGTATCACCTTGTAGCCAATCGCCAAGACTGGAATGCTTTGAATCTGTTTTGAACTGTGATAACCCACGAAACGCCTTGTTACCTGCTTATTTTGAATGTTTCTCTTTTGATGTTTTTTCCTTATTGCCATTTTCTTGAGTAATTGTATCCCTATCTCCTGATACGTATGGAGTGGAACCTGTGTGCTTTGCCTCGTCGTTTTATCCACCCGTGAACTAATATCAATCGAGTTTGTGAGGAACCAGCCAAAGGCTTTATAGTTTTGGAGGGAGGTGTGATGATGGAGTTTAAAGCCTCAGCATTCGTTTTGATGTGAAAGAGGCTTCCCCAAGACACTTTGAAATCAGAAAGCTCACAGGGCCAGGCAGATAGGTTATTCTGTATATGCCGTGTCTTCTTTCTCTGGTTTCCCAGAGTATGAGAGGTCCTCACCAGCCCACTGATAGGATTGGCAGGAACCAGTCTGCGGGGCCCCCAAGCCCACCAGACCAGATCAGTGGGTGGGTAGGTCAGGATACCTCAGTGGTTATAAAACATCCAAGAGGACAGGGCAATGACATCATCCAATCCAGGTTTCTGAAAGTCAAGCCCAAGAATGCCCTTGTGTGTTCCAGCTTGGCTGCCTCAGAGAACACATCTGTGTTTACCTGCCTCCCTGGAGATCAGAGAGATATGAAGGACCCCTCAGTCTGATACTGGAGTAAGTACAGCTCAGAACAATGAGATTTAGAGGCAGTAGGGAATTATTTTGGTTTCACATTTGTCTGTAATCTCCTGCTTATACTTTTGCTCAGATCTACACTTGGGGACTGCCAACCCCAAACCATTTTCCAAAGCTGCTTGTTTTCTTCTTGTACTATCCAACTCCCAGTGTTGTTATTATTTTTAATAAATTCTTTTTATGTTTTAACTCTTTATCTGCTCGTGGTTGGTTGAACTCCTTGAATAACTGCATGCTATTGGATAGATGTTGAGAGGATTAAGTCGGAGGGAGGTTTTTGAGGATTGTCTCTCTCTGCCTGGCTATGTCTCTGTGATGGCAGCATTGCCTACCAGTATTGCCCTTGGCATGGGGGAGATCAAGGGGAAAAGGAAGGAGGCACTGGCTTTAGGGCTTCCTTCCCATTGTTGCAGAAACTCAAGTCAGTGGTGACTTTTCCCATTGACTTCACAGGTTTCAGGTGTAGTGTGGCATTTCTCAGATGTCTGGCATTCAGGTGTCATAGTTGGCAGTGGCAGTAGCCTATGGGAGCAGCAACAGCCGTGCAACCATGCAATCCAGAACACTGGAATAGCTGCGCAGTTTGGAACCCCAGCATTACAAATCGTGCAGTTACTCTCTTCTCAGGGACAACATTTGCCTCATCAGACTAATGCTCTCCCCATAGAGAGTGGCAAGGGGCAGAGCTATGAGCATGGCAGGAATGGAGGCATGGCTTATCAGCACACTAGGATGTGAGGTTGTAAGGACTCTTTATGGTTACATGATGCCTAATAAAGGCTGTGGCTCTCAGCTGCCTTGAACATATTACATTCTTTCTCTTGGCTTGTGATAATCACTGTGGTCATGCACACTATCGCCATGGGGTGTCAATTTGACCATCTCAGGTTGTGGTGAAATGGAGAGGCCTGTGTTATGCCCACATTCTCCAGCAATCTGTTGCCAACACAACACTACTCATTCACATGTACATGTGTGTCCTCCATGTATCACAACATGAAATTGGGGAAATTAGTGAGCGAGAGGTCAAATTCAGCACTGTGACAATGTTTTGGATCTTTGACATGGATGAGTGGTGCAAACGATCTCAAAGTGCTTCAGAATGAGGCTACCAGGAACCACAAGACAGAGCTTTTTCAAAGAAGATAGAGTTTATTAAAGAAATATAGATTCCTGTAAAGGCACATTTAATTTCAGATACTTTGCTTAAGAAATCAGTTACAGGGTTTAAAAATGGTGAGAGAGAGAGAGAGAGAGAGAGAGAGAGAGAGAGAGAGACTCTCTGCACCATTATAGCTGTACACGAATAGCTGTGTTTAGGAGTTAGTTGGGGGGGAGAGAGAGAGAGAGAGAGAGACTCTGCACCATTATAGCTGTACACGAATAGCTGTATTTAGGAGTTAGTTGGGGGGGGGAGAGAGAGAGAGAGACTCTGCACCATTATAGCTGTACACGAATAGCTGTGTTTAGGAGTTAGTTGGGGGGGGGAGAGAGAGAGAGAGAGAGAGAATTGCTATGAAGATCAAAAAGAGGGGGGAGAGATTACCTAGCCTAGTCTGCTGTGAAGTCCTTCTAAGCAGCAAAGACAGGTTCTAGAATAGAAAAATACCCAAAATGGGGGAGGTTTTCTTCTGGGAAAAGAAACCTCCAAGCAAACAGAGAAAGGACACTGCATTCAAGGGTCTAGCAGTGACAGAGCTCTGCTTCCAGGGCAGGGAAAGTTATAAAACTTTTTACAGAGGAAGCAAAGAAATTTTTGGCAGGGCAAAGGAGTTTGGATCTTTTCTTCAGCTATGCAGCCTGAGCTTTCTGGGCCTGATCGGGTTCTTCCAGGAGGACACAAAAAGAGTTTGATGGCCCTTCCAGGGAAGTTCCCGCTGAACTATACTGTGGCAGGGTGTGTTGCCTCAGGTTCAGGTTGGGCGACTTCTTGGCTCAGAGTCTGAAAAGAAGTACCCAGTTGGGCAGTTGTACTTTGATTCAATATTCAGCTAGAACTTTGTTCTTTCTGGCTATCCTTTTGTCAGAACTTAAGCACCCAAATTTAATTAAACATAAACATAAGAACATAAGAACAGCCCCACTGGATCAGGCCATAGGCCCATCTAGTCCAGCTTCCTGTATCTCACAGTGGCCCACCAAATGCCCCAGGGAGCACACCAGATAACAAGAGACCTCATCCTGGTGCTCTCCCCTACATCTGGCATTCTGACTTAACCCATTCCTAAAATCAGGAGGTTGCGCATACACATCATGGCTTGTACCCCATAATGGATTTTTCCTCCAGAAACTCGTCCAATCCCCTTTTAAAGGCGTCTAGGCTAGACGCCATCACCACATCCTGTGGCAAGGAGTTCCACAGACCGACCACACGCTGAGTAAAGAAATATTTTCTTTTGTCTGTCCTAACCCGCCCAACACTCAATTTTAGTGGATGTCCCCTGGTTCTGGTATTATGTGAGAGTGTAAAGAGCATCTCCCTATCCACTCTGTCCATCCCCTGCATAATTTTGTATGTCTCAATCATGTCCCCCCTCAAGCGTCTCTTTTCTAGGCTGAAGAGGCCCAAACACCGTAGCCTTTCCTCATAAGGAAGGTGCCCCAGCCCCGTAATCATCTTAGTCGCTCTCTTTTGCACCTTTTCCATTTCCACTATGTCTTTTTTGAGATGCGGCGACCAGAACTGGACACAATACTCCAGGTGTGGCCTTACCATCGATTTGTACAACGGCATTATAATACTAACCGTTTTGTTCTCAATACCCTTCCTAATGATCCCAAGCATAGAATTGGCCTTCTTCACTGCCGCCGCACATTGGGTCGACACTTTCATCGACCTGTCCACCACCACCCCAAGATCTCTCTCCTGATCTGTCACAGACAGCTCAGAACCCATCAGCCTATATCTAAAGTTTTGATTTTTTGCCCCAATGTGCATGACTTTACACTTACTGACATTGAAGCGCATCTGCCATTTTGCTGCCCATTCTGCCAGTCTGGAGAGATCCTTCTGGAGCTCCTCACAATCACTTCTGGTCTTTACCACTCGGAAAAGTTTGGTGTCATCTGCAAACTTAGCCACTTCACTGCTCAACCCTGTCTCCAGGTCATTTATGAAGAGGTTGAAAAGCACCGGTCCCAGGACAGATCCTTGGGGCACACCGCTTTTCACCTCTCTCCATTGTGAAAATTGCCCATTGACACCCACTCTCTGCTTCCTGGCCTCCAACCAGTTCTCAATCCACGAGAGGACCTGTCCTCTAATTCCCTGACTGTGGAGTTTTTTCAGTAGCCTTTGGTGCGGGACCGTGTCAAACGCCTTCTGAAAGTCCAGATATATAATGTCCACGGGTTCTCCCGCATCCACATGCCTGTTGACCTTTTCAAAGAATTCTATAAGGTTCGTGAGGCAAGACTTACCCTTACAGAAGCCATGCTGACTCTCCCTCAGCAAGGCCTGTTCGTCTATGTGTTTTGAGATCCTATCTTTGATGAGGCATTCCACCATCTTACCCGGTATGGATGTTAGGCTGACCGGCCTATAGTTTCCCGGGTCCCCCCTCTTTCCCTTTTTAAAAATAGGCGCGACATTTGCTATCCTCCAATCTTCTGGCACCATGGCCGTTTTGAGGGACAAGTTGCATACCTTAGTCAAGAGATCTGCAACTTCATTCTTCAATTCCTTAATAACCCTTGGGTGTATGCCATCAGGGCCCGGTGACTTATTGATCTTTAATTTATCAATGAGGTCTGAAACATCTTCTCTTTTAACCTCTATCTGACTTAACTCCTTGGTTAGGAGGGGCCGTTCGGGCAGCGGTATCTGCCCGAGGTCTTCTGCCGTGAAGACAGATGCAAAGAACTCATTTAATTTCTCTGCCATCTCTAAGTCTCCTTTTATCTCCCCTTTCCCTCCCTCACCATCCAGAGGGCCAACCGCTTCTCTGGCGGGTTTCCTGCTTCTAACATATTTGAAGAAGCTTTTATTATTCCCCTTAATGTTGCTGGCCATGCGTTCCTCATAGTCTCGCTTGGCCTCCCGTATCACCTTCTTACATTTCTTTTGCCACAGTTTATGTTCCTTTTTATTCTCTTCATTAGGGCAAGACTTCCATTTACGGAAGGAAGCTTCCTTGCCCTTCACAGCCTCTCTAACTTGGCTGGTTAGCCATGCGGGCACCCTCCTGGATTTAGTGGAACCCTTCTTTCTTTGCGGTATACACCTCTGCTGGGCCTCTATTACTGTTGATTAATTTTAGAGAAGCCTTTCCTTCCTGGGAGTCAGCACAACCTCTCCCTTATCACAGAGCACAAGCGCCTGCTTGACTCTGAAACCAAGATGAAGTCAGTTGATCTGCTCATGTGTTTGGGAAAGAGAGTGTACGTAACACCTGTCCCCCAGAATGGTCTGTCTTCTAGAATTCTCTCTGTGCTTTCTGGCTTATCAGGCAGGAATCTTTGTGTGGGAGGAGGAAAGCATCATTCCTGGGAAACCTCTTTGTTGTTATTACTACAGTGAAAGAATCTTTGAACAGCAACTACTATGGAAACGTCTATGGAGACCACACTAGAGCTGCCATTTGCTGGAAAGTCAGGGGACTGACGGAAAGCAGCCAGACCAAGAGCCCAGGTATTTCAATCTTCAACAGTTCTGAAACTGTTTTGTATCAAAATGCCCTGGAGAAACCAATTCAGAATCAGATCACTTGTTCAAATTCCTCATGTTCTGAAATGAGATCCAGAGGAAATACACACAGAGAGAGCTTCCTTTTCTGCCTGACTTTGGTTCACTCATGATGTCTGTGTGCCTGCAAGCCTCAAGGAATGGGTCTTGCTGTTTTTTGCTGCTGCTATGTGGGTGGAAGTGTCTGTCTTGCTGCATAATGAAGACATTTATTTCTAAGTTTTGAGTTATGCTGCTGCTGAGAGACTAGGATTATTCATATTAAAATTTTACTTCTGGTCTAGCATCTTGGGTTTGGCTTCATTTGATTATTAGTTTTCAAATCCCAGGCTGGGCTCTTTCTATTTATTTATCACACTTGTAATAGGCATTTCCTCTGAAAAGTTTGGAACGGCTTGGGTAGGGTTCCCAGGTGGTCTCCAGGTTATGCAGCTCCTAGGGCCACACTTGATGAGTTTCACCAGAAGACCTACACTGCTCAAGTGCCTTGCAAGCATTCCTTGGTGCCAATACATGCACACAAAAGATATTTGTTGAGCCTTCAGATGATGCTCTGCCTAAACATTTCAGAGAGTATTACTCACTTCCCCTGATCAGAGTGCTAAGAGATCCCCCAAGGCAGATCTCTGTTCACAAATGTGATGGAATTCAGGAATGTGGAGTGGCCACAGCACAGGTATTGACTGTAGTTTTGGACTCAAGAGTGTTGGACTTTGACTTTAGATAGAAAGACCCACGCTCAAATCCCCCTTCAACCATGAAGCTCACTTGGGGAAGCTACCACTCAGCTAACAGGATTGTTTTGGGAATGAAATGAGGGGCAGCAGCCATGAACTCTGAGCTCCTTGGAAGCAGATGTGAAGAGAAAAAAAGGTAGCCACAAATGGTGATTGGCTGTCTTTCAGTGTATGCACTGATACTTCCAATGTAATCACACCATCACTTCTATTTGCACTTAGGAGAATCTGAATGTTTGAACAGGCCCTAAGGCTTTTACTGAAGGATGTGTTTGTCCAAGTAGACTAAATGAGACTCACTTTTAAGTGAACGTCCTTAAAAGAATGGATTTCCTGGACAAAATGGGTTGCTTGTGATTCTTTTGTGAGATCCTCTTGAGTTTCATAACTAGTAGCAAGGTTTATCCAGTAGCATAAAGATTCACCTGCACCATGATACTGGTTCAATGTGACGCCACTGCCATGGTGGCAACCATACTTTGGAGATGGTGGTTGCATATGGCCTAGTGGGCCATAGACTGTGCAGGCATGTGTGAAGCAGATTTTTGGACACTTAGAAAACATGCCTTTTGGCTAATACGCATAATTCCTTCTTACTGTAGTTTTATGACTGGCCTATCCCTCACAAAGCAGAAGATGCTCCTTCAAAGGAAAATGAATTGTAGGCCCAATATAGCCTGAAGCATCACCCTTACTTCCCCTCCCCCACTCTGCCCATCATACGTGTATGCAGTACAGGACATGAACCTGCACGAATGAACAAGAATACACCTGGACCATATAAAACATACTCCAAACCAAGCTTGTCATTGAAAATAAACAGAGGAAAGTGACATGATTTCTTTGGTTTATTTTTGCATTTCACCATTTCTTTTTAAAGGAGGCCAGCTGTTGAATCACTGTATTTGGGTGCCAGCAGAAGTGTCAGATTGTTAGGGAAAAACTATTTTTAAAAGGGCTAACAATAACAGGAAAGATTCTTTTTTTAAAAAAAAAATCTAACAGTAAGCTGGCCCATAAGCTAACAGTACAATCAACTCTTCTTAGAAGTAAGCCCAACTGAGTTCAACAGGACCTCCTCTCAGGTCAGTGCGTATATAGGACTGTGGCCTAAGGGATGTTGCAATCCAACTTTCCTGGTTAAAGGACATCATAGAATTCAAATGAGGTTTTGAATTTACTGGGACTGTGAAGGTGTAATAAGTAATACATTGTGGATTACAGATTTGTTAGGTCAGTAGAATGATTCTTGTTCTATATTTTGAATATTTTGACATCTATGTCAGATTTGGTAAGGCATGATCTTGTAGAAAAGATCCCCTTATGCTGCAATCAGACTAGCCACCTCGCAATTCACATAACCTCCTTTTCTCTCTCTGAACTATACTACACTGCACTACCCTGTGTCCAGAGTTCCCATTAATTTTCTGTTCCTCCTCTGCCTTGAGTGGCTCGCGGACTTCAGTCATTTGTATCACTTTACTCAGCCATATCTCTAGCTGATTCTGGTTTAGTGGGACACTTTTCCCCAAAACAGCTCCTACACCTTGAAAAGCTGCACAATGGGCAGAAGTTCAAAAGGGGAAGCCATCCCTCTCCACGTTGGGGAAAGTACCTTCTATTGGATTTCTGTCATGCTGCTCTTAAAAGGAAAACTTTCAAGCTGAACAAGACCTAAAAAGAAAGTTCCCCTTTCCAAAAAAAAGATTTAGTAGCACCTTGACATTACAACTAAATTTAAAAAGTGAGGATTTTAATTGCTTAATTACAGTTGCTATCCTAAAGGTACCTACTTGTCTATAAATAAGTGAAAACAGCTTTACTTACTATTTACAGCTTCAAGAGAGGGAGCTATGTTAGGTCTGTTGAAGACAAAAGAGTCACCAACTGATTTCAGCAGAAACTTTTATGGAGTATAGTCGCCATGCCTCAACACATGCCTGGTGCATGCAGTCCACCAAAGTGAAGGTTGATCTCAATGGGTGAATCTTTGAGGTGCTGCCAGACTCTTTGTCCTTCCTCCTGTTTAGAATCACGACACTGATCACAAACACAGAGATTTGTCTTGTGGGAAGGTCTGTAAAGCAGAGCATGTCTTTTCCAAACCTACTGCATTCCTTGTTTGCCCCTCATATTTTTGGGAGAGGGGCTTTCACTGCCACTTCTGCCTTTTTGTGGGACTATGATAACAGCAATGAGGACTGCCACTGTTAAGAATCAGGCCTTTCATCATACATCGCTGGCCAAAGCACCAACAAGTAGCTTCGTTTGTTTCTAGTCATAACTAAGAAATGCCAAGAGGTCTTGTGATGCCTCAAAGACCGATAGCAATTGTGTTGATGGACTAGAACACACCTTGCTGGATACACTTGTATGCCTAGTCCACAGGTGTACACATTTGGTTCCTGTTGTGTATATGCAACGTTGGGCAGAAAAGGGTTAAGGTGCCACAAAGCTTGCTGTTTTTATGGTGGTAGATGAATCCAGCTACTCCTCTGGAAACTGATATGAACAAAGAGGAACCCCATGCCCATGAGGTTCTCTGCCCAAACTCTGCCCATGAGGTAAGCTTTGCATTGATACGCCCCAGGTTCTCAGCTATTCTCATCTTTCACCGCTCCATAGAACTCAGGCAACATTTTTTGGAGATGTCCCATTTTCTGATTGTGAAAGCAAAAACAAAAATATCAGTTTATTTGTGTCAGATGGCACGAGTGAGACCACAAGGTCCAGCAATGGCAGGAAGAAGAGAAAGAGGAAACATCTGCAACAGAGGATATATTGTGAAACACGCTACTTCGGGGATCACAGGATCATGGCCTTCCATGTGGCTGTTACCAAGGAAGTCACACAATTGGATGGTTTTCTAACCAATCTGCAGGAACTTTTTAAAGTTTATCATCATCATCATCATCATCATCATCATCATCATCATCATCATCATCATCATCAGTATTTATATACGGCTTTTCAACAAAAAGTTCACAAAGCAGTTTACAGAGAAAATCAACTAACTAATGGCTCCCTGTCCCAAAAGGACTCACAATCTAAAAAGATGCAAAAGAAAACCAGCAGACAGCCACTAGAAAAGACACTGCTGAGGGGAAGAGGGACAATGACTCTCTCCTTGCTAAATAAGTGAGGAACACCCAGTTGAAAAAATACCTCTTACCCAGTTAGCAGGGCTAAGTTACTTTTGGAAACCACCAAGGACAGGTCATCTGATAATTTTGAGTGAAGAGATATGAATATGTACATGACATGTAGCTCTGCTTCTCTTTTACAACAGACCTGGGTGAATCAGTCAGATCTTTGAATGCCTGCCTGGACACAGTACTGAGCCAAATGAAGGTGAAGAAAATGACACAGTCCAGGTGAGATGACATTGCTTGCGGAGTTAAGGGATCCAGGAAATGTGGATTGATAGAGTTACATTTCTGCTGAAAGAAGGTCCACAACCTTCTGGGGATGTACCCGAGTCTGGCCATGCTCCTTAATGCTCAGGTGTGCTTCACCAGCTTCAGCTTTGTGTCAGTTGCTCCTTTTTCTGGATTGCAAGGACCCTCCTATTATATGGCAGGTCCTTGATACGTTCTGAACACCCTCTCTTTCCCAATATGTGTGCAGTTCTAAACTCCATTTTGGATTTCTGGACTGGCATTTCTGACAGCCAAGCAGGGTATTTGCTCTGCAAAGAGCAAATCATGCTGAAACTCTCAGGGGATGCCATGTTAATCAAAGGCCATTAAGAAGAGCTTTTGGAAGCCTCTCCCCAACCACCAGGTCTCATGCAAACTTGGGTGCTCCATTCTGATGAAATTGCTGTGCATTACAAGTGTAGCCTAACAAATTAAGTTTCAAATTACCCAGTGGCCAGGCCACCTGGACAATTTTTTCAGATTCCAATGCCAAGGAGTCTTTCCCATCAAGGACCTGAGCCTGGGTGCTGCACACACCCTCTCATGTCTTTTGTCCCTCAGGAACTTCTGTGATTAGGAAGCAATCAAGACTTTGGGCTGCAAAGAAAAGCTCCAAACCACTTTGTCCACCCAGAAATGCTTTCGTTTCCTTTTGTGAATAGTCCTGTAGCTGTTCCTGCTCTGGAAGCAGAATTTTGTCACTTCTAAACTCCTTGGAGAAGTCCATGCTGCAATGATGCTGAGTGTTTTTTCACTTTGCCATTTGATAAGGAGCACCTTTTGCTCTCCTGGGACCAGGAATCATGCAGTCCTGCCCTTGTGGCTTTGAGGACTTTGTACTCAAAACCCTGCCCAGTGGAATAAGGATTGGTAATCAGTCCTTCAGATCTCTCCCCCCCCATCCTAAAAGCTTCCATTATTTCAAATCTTCTTATTAAATTGCTTTCTTGGGAGGAAACCCAAATTAGTCCAGCCTCATTCAGTCACCTTCTCCAACTAACTCCTGCTGTCCAAATGCAGGTATTTCCAGGTATCTTTTCTACCAATTACCATCTAAAGCTCTGTAGTGGATCTTCTAATCAAAGGAATTGAAATGTGCCTTTTACTTGTTAGCTATATTTCTTCAATAGGTTTCATCTCCTTTTGAAAAGTTGGGTCTCATGGTTACTACTAGCCTAATTTTGAGGCAGAGTGCACCACTCATCCATGTCAATGATTCAAAACTGCCAGACAGATAAATTTGACCTATTGCTGAGAAGTTTTTCTAGTTGCCCCAAACTGGTTCAATTTGAGTAACTGTGTGTGAGAGCATGATACATGTAGGAACACACATGTGCATGCAAATGAGCAGTATTGGCAACTCATCACTTCTTCATTTTAACTAGATTGCCATTATATATTCTACCTGGGGCTGTTCTTGAGACTTCACAAACTGCAGCTAGTCCACAAAGCAGCAGCCCATTTGTTGTTTGGTCCACACACAGCAAATATATGACACCAAGTCAGCAAGTGTGCAACTTCTGTGCCAAATTCAAGGTGCTAATTTTGACTTTGAAAACCTAAATGGCCTGGATCTGTGATATTGGAGGGAATGTCTTGTCCCAGATAACATTTCCACTGCCCCAGCACCCAAGAATTGTGTGTTGAGGCCCCACTGTGAGTTCCATTGCTGAGGGAGTGAAATTGTTTTCTACTATAAACAATGCCTTCTTGGTGGTGGCTCCCTCTTTCTAGAACTCCCTTGTCAAAGAAATCTGTTAGATTCCCTACTCTTGGCTTGTTACAGGGCCAGTAAAAACTTTAGCATTGTGCCATAAAAGATATCTATCTCAAGCTGCATACTTTTTAAACATCATTTCATGTTGGATTTGGCTTTTATGTGTTTCCTTGTTGTGGCTTCATTGCTGAGGCCGTTTTTATTGCTTTTATCTTGTTGTCCATGGCTTTAGGAATGGTGAAGTTAAGAAAATAGCAACTGACTAGAAATAATGAATAAAATGAGCTTACTGCTTGAAAATGCCTTTTCCTCACTGCAAGTGTATCTCCCACTATAACCGAGGGGACGGGGGACGGGGCGGGCGGGATGACTTCTAAATATGTCTAAAATGTCTTGGAAAAAAGAAAGAAAGACTAAAATCATCAAGGAAAGAAGTGACATTTTGTGCTGTGGGTCTGAGTGACAGTTCAGGACCCTCTTGTTATCTTTGCCACTTTCCTGCCTCTCAGTGTGGTAGAGAAGTCATCTGAAGCTAACTCGACATCTTCCACTTTTGGCTGAAGAGAGAAGAGATTCCTGACTTCTCTCCCTCCAGGGGCTGAGAGAGGGAGATCCTCGTGCCTGTCTCCAGTGGAACCACTCCCCACCCTGCCTCTGGCTTCATCCCTGTGACCCCTGTAATACCAACAGTGCTTATCAGTAGGATTTACACCTCCTTGTCTAGATACTTGTAAATTCATAATCAAAGTCTACCTATCAACTGATTGGTCTGCCTCTTGGAATCCTCACATATCTTCAAACTTTTCCAAATAATCCAGGCAGGCAGGAATTGTTGTTGCTACATGACCTTGGGAGGCTAATATTTTAAATAGAGGGATGTGGGAGAGAGGGAGGAAAGAGAGCTACGATTTATTCCTTTCGTTGCTGCCATGCCTTACCCAATGCCAGCAACTAGTTGAGAACTAAAATCGCAACCCAACTCCATTTAAATCAATGGAAGTCTTGCCTCTTTGTTTAGTTATTTATTTAAATGGCTCCCTATGATAATGGGAGCTTCCAGGGGAGCTGAAGTGCACTCTGTTGGTGTACACATATAGTGATACATCATTTTCCAGAAGCCTGCAGAAAGTGTAACCGAACGACAGCTGCCTGTGGGGACAAACATCCATTTTCCCCCTGTACTTCTCTGCTGAAATTGGTTTTATGAATGTTTGCATCACCACAGAACATGTTTGATCAAAGACCAAAGATCAATGTCTGATGGTTTCAGTTATTTTGGTTCTGCCAAAACCAAATACTGGGCTGAAGCGCAATCTGGTTTTTTAATGGCTTGAATTGTAGGGTTCTACTGGACACTGTGTTCTTTTTGAATTAAGTTCTGTTGCACAGGTCTCTGCACATTTAATAAAGAATTCTTCCTCATCAGGCAGAATAAAGTGTTTGGTATAACTGAAAACACTGCCTGCGCCTACACCATTAGAAATTGAATTGGGAAACATATGCACACCCCACACCCACACCACCTTTCTTCTGTATTTTTCCTATTCATTGAGGCTAACATGGTAGCCATTTATACTGAAGATATATACCCTTTTCCAGCTGGGAAAAAACTCACATTGCTGATTTTTAGGGCTATTCTCTCAGCAGTGCTCTAAAGTGCTGCTTCCATGTGCAGTGTTGTGCCTTATCTTTCAACAAGCTCATAACCTCACCCCTCCCATTACATATGGAGATAATAGGCAGAGCATCTTGAGATAGCAGCCAGGAAAGAGATAAGGAGAGAGAGAACATCCATCAAGGTGCAGATCCAGAAAAGAGTCTCTGTGGCCAAATGCAGTATGTTCCTTTGTAGCTCCAGCACTGGTTTTCTGGAAACTGGCTCCCCTCTGCATCTGACATGTGGCTGCAGGCAGAGAGTAGTAAACCACATCACTCTCTAATAGACCTCTTTTCTTAAGGACAGGGTTTTAAAAGGCTAGGCAGAGAGGAAAGGTTTTACTGTGTCAGCAAGAGACAGTCAAACCTGAATACTGTACAGGGTCTGGGGCTTGCCTAAGACATGTCCCAATGAATTTAGATGGCTGGAACTGGAAGGAAGGAAAGATCTGGGAAGATGGTGTCAAGTTAATGTCTGAAGGCAGCTAACATTCACAGGTGTGGGGTTTGTGAGTCCCTGCCAGAGGAATCTGTTTTTTTACAGGGAGGGGGGAATGGTACTGACATTTTGAGGGTGACAGGTTGAGGGAGATATGGAGGTGGAGGCAGAGCTGTAACAGGTCATAATTGCACCTGTGGCAGGGCAGTGCCGTGCCATCACCTCCAGCATTACTGTGCCCCTGCATCATCACGCTTCCCCCCTATGCTGCCTCACCACAACCCCCAGTGTCTGAACTAGCTCAATTTCAGAGCCAAATGCACAGGAGAGAGGGCAGGTGGGAGGGTGGGTGGGAGGGACTCCGCTTTCACTTTTTTCCACTCCATTGTTGTCTTTGCCGCCACTTCTCCATCTATAAGTTGTACCCAGTGCCTCTCCTCAGCTGACGCCTGGAGTGCCCACCCTGCCTCATAACCCAAGATATACCTCTGGGTGGAGGGTAGGCAGGTCATGCCAGGAGAGCACGTAACCCCAGGGGTTCCTATTTAAGATAAAAACAACAGTAGTGTCTATAAGTTGTACCCAGTGCCTCTCCTCAACTGGCACCTGGAGCACCCACCCTGCCTCATAACTCAAGATATACCTCTGGGTGGAGGTTAGGCAGGTCATGCCAGGAGAGCACGTAACCCCAGGGGTTCCTATTTAAGATAAAAACAACAGTAGTGTCTGCAAGTGATCAGATATGACAGCCTATTGAAGTACCTGTGAACATGGACTAGGGAAGCAGAAGCCAAAAGATAATTTGTTTATTAAAAATCCAAAAGAAAGGGAATTTAAATTGGGGAAAAGAGGTGTAGAAAATATACAGGTTGTGGAAAATGGCTGAACTCGACTGAATGAACACAAAGAAAAAAGTTTGAGCAAATGGACGCAATAACGAGTAGTGCCCAGGAGAGGGAGCTGGGATGCCACTCAAGAACAAAGCACACAAAACCCCTAATCTGTTTCTAAATCTGTGAAGTTTGCAGGCTGGTTTTACTAAAAGCAGCAAAACAAAACAAAATTAATTCCCTAAACATGTCAAGCTAGACATACAATCCCAATTACTAGTTACTTACGTTGTCCCTGCAATTACTGGGGAGTAGGTAGGTGGGGCTTTCATGAACAGCACAAGACATGGCAGAAACATGGCAGAAACTTATTTATTTAATGTATTTATTTACTATTTTTCTATCCCGCTTTTCTCCCTGAAGGGACCTAAGGTGGCTTACAACAAAACTCAGAAAAACATAAATAACTATTAAAACAAATTAAAAACATTAAAACCATAAAAAAAAATTTAAAAAAATGTTAAAAACAGCAATCAAACATCGATACAATAAAAAGAGCATAGCAGCAATTTTTCAAAACCCCAAGCCTGTAAAAACCAGATGTTAAAAAAGTCAAGAACTCAGAAGGCTGGTCTAAAAAGAAATGTTTTCAGGCCATGCATGAACGTTTCAAAGGAGGGAGTAGTTCTTAGATCAAGGGGGAGGGAGTTCCATAACATTGGTGCTACTACTGAGAAAGCCCTATTTCTTGCTGCCACCCCATATACCTCCTTGGGCAATGGCACTCGTAGACAGCCTTCTCAGATGACCTAAGGGGGATGAGCTGGACTATATGGAAGTCGGTGGTCTCTTAGATACCCTGGCCCCAAGTCAAGAAACTTACAAGAGCATCCCTGTGCTTGAACTTAAGTACATTTAATAATGTCATAGTTACCTGATTGGATGAATGGAACCCACCTGTCGACCCTATCCTACCCTCTTTACCTAGACAGATAGGTTTGGCTGCCAATCTCTGGAGGAGACTTAGCTACCCCACCATGACAAAAGACCCCAGTCCACAAAAGTACAAGACTGGCTGATCATGTACAGTATTTTCAAACAAATGCTGCTCCAGGAGCATTTCCCAACAACGTTTAGGCTGCTGAACCTGCACAAGGGCTTCTGGGGAGTTACACATGCCCAAAAACATGGGAAAATGGGTCAAATATGGGGGAACGAAAGAGGGCATTCATCACAGGGGCATTTGCCCAGTGTAGGCTGGTGAGCCAGTGGTGTCTTTACCTGAACCAACAGGACCTGGCCACTATGGTCCACGCAATATGCTCTATGTAGGTCTGCCCTTGAAGACCATCTGACATGGCAATTGGTGCAGAATGTGCATGGCCCATGTGGTCTCAGAAGCATAGCAGTTTGATTCTATCAGGGGCTGCTTCTGCAGCTTCCTTGGTTGCCAGTTTGCTTCTGGGCATTATTCAGGGTGCTGGTTTTGACCTTTAAAGCCCTTTACAGTTTCAGATCAGAGTATCTGAGAGGCTACCTTCTCCTATGTGAGATGACTCACCCCCTGAGGCAATCTGGTCCTCCTACAGGACCTCCTATATTCCACCACTGGCTAAGGTTAGATTAGTGGCAATGAAGGGAAGGACTTTCCCTGTGGTGGTCGCACAAGTTTGGAATTCCTTCCTGCTTGAGCCAAGAGCAGCACCCTCCCTGTTAGCCCTCCAGTGGAGATGAAAGGCTTTACTCTTTTGCCTGGCCTTTTTTCTTGTTGGTTAACTCCTCTTGTTATGGTTATTGTTAATGATTGTATATGCTGTTTTAGTGGCATCACTAGGGGTGTGGACCACACTTGGTGACACCATGGGGGGGGGTGAAACCAAAGGAAGGGAAATGGAGAGCAGAAGATGGAGGCCAGGCTGACTAGGAGATCAGGTCCACTGGTGGGGTAGACCTGGGCTCCAATTTAGGAAACCTGGTAGATCTGGGCTCTCAATATTTTTCCAGCTGTTGCTGCTGTCGTCCCTCCATCCTATTTTGCCCCATTCCCTCCATGCTGGGTGATACCAACCATAGTGATGCCGCTGTGCTATTGTTTTATTGTATCATTGTAGATTTTTATATTTTTTCATATTTTGATAGTATCATTTTTAATATTATGTTGCAAGCTGCTTGAGCACCTTGAATGCATGGGAGAAAGTGGGGTATAAATATTTTAAACAAATAGAAAATAAAGTATAATTCCCATCAAAACTTGTGGCCTAGGCTATAGCTGTGTCTGTCTATGCATCACTTCCATGATCTCCTGCCAGGCGAGCCACAGCTTCCTTCCTTAGTGTTAGCAATAAATACAGTACTTAAATGCACATAGGCTTGCCAAAGTTCTTCCATTGTTAATAGCAGTGGGGGGGGGGCAGATTTTGCATCAGCACTAGAGTGGGGGAGGGTTAAACCTCCTCCCACATGCTGCATCCCAAATCTAGATCAAAAGAGGTTGAGAGATGCAGTAACATATCTTGAGCATGACATCTAGTTCTGCTCCTGTACATGCACAGGGGCCACTGGCGTCGCTAGGGGGGTGCGGGCCGCGATGCACCCTGGGGGAGGACACGCTAACTTTGCGGCTTTTGGAGCTACCCCATCGTGCCATACACCGTTGGATGTGGAATTCCCTGCGGAGTGCAATGCAAAAACCAGAATTGAAATCACTCCTTTCGTTCCAAAGTTATGGCCAAAAGACCAGAAAGAAAAAATGCATGGAGCCCTATGGAAAGTGAAAGTGAGCCGTATCGCGCATTTACTCGCAAGTAAGTGCACTTGCCATAGTCCGTCAGAAAGGGTAGGCTGAGAGGAATCCAACAACACCAGAATGGTCCTGATCCAATGCGTACAGACCCCAAAAACATGAGAAGGAGGTTCCTGCCTCCCTCCCAGCTGCATCTACTGAGCCCAAAACGAAGCCACATGGCTGCGTTAACTGGCGAGTAGGTGAACTTGCCTTAGTCCAGGCAAGGACTGAGAGGACTCAGGGCAGGCCGAGAGGACTCCAAGGATGTCAGAATGGTCCTGATCCAATGAATGCAACCCAAAAAAACACAAAAGGGAGAAGGAGGTCCCCCTCTTCCAGCCCTATGGAAAGCAAAGTAGCCTCATGGTCATGTTTACTTGTGAGTAGGCAGACGAGCCTTGGCTGGTGGTCAGGCTAGGTAAAGGGGAATGTGAGGACACCAGAATGGTGAACTGAAGCTCAACATATGTTCCAGAAAGCAGTCTCTCCCCCCCCCCCCCCCACTAAAAAGGACAAAAAAAGAGGCTTGAATGGTAAAGGGAAAGTTTTCTATTTTGCACTTGCAAAGCCAGGTGGGTCTTTATATGGATATGCCCAGTGCTTTTTTTGTAAATAAAAAGGTGCAGGAACTCACAACTTGTTAATCATTTATTTATTTATTTATTTATTTTTAAACCATTTTTTAATTGGAGAAATAAAATATTTTTTATGTGCTTCCCCCATAAAGATGAACTTACTTCTGAGTAGACATGCATAAGATTGGGCTGCCAATCTCCACATCCCCTTCCCCCTAGCTATTTTTTCTGGGAAAAATACTGTACAGGTGCACTTGTAGCGTGTAGTATGTGGTGTGGCACTACTTCGAGGAGAGGAAGCAGTGAATGGATTCCGAAAAATGGCTTACATTAGTTCCATGTAGTAAAATTACTCTAAGCAACTGTGGGAGTAAGAAGAAAAAAGGAATTCTTACACGAGAGGGGTCCTTAGGTGCACATAGAAACAGCTACGTTTGCAAACAAGCGATTAAATATGGTTTAATTCAGATATCAGAATACTCTGTGTCTTTGGGAAGGCACTTGGCATGCAATTGTATGTTCTCTGCTGCCCTGAGCAGCTGCTGTGCATTGCTGGAGAGGAGCTGCAAACGCTGGCTGGTGGAGGGCATGCTTGTGGGGGAAGGATGAGGAGGATCTCTGGCAAGGCTGGACAGCACGTTGTACACACATAGAATCCCTTTTCACCTGCCCTTAGCAGGGTGCAGATATATATCTCTGCCAGGATTAAGAGCCCAATCCTAGGTATGTCTACTCTGAAGTAAGTCTCGTTCGAGTCAATGGAGCTTACTCCCAGGAAAGTGCCTAGGATTGCAGCCTAAGAGCCCAATCCTATGCATGTCTACTCAGAAGTCCACTTTAGTGAATGGGGCTTACTGTGGATAGCATGGCAGCTTTAGTGAATGGGGCTTACTGTGGATAGGATAGGAAGCTGAGCTGGGAAGCAGAGCGCGGGGGGAGGGGAGGCAGGCTGGGCTCAGGCGAGAGCTTGGAGATGGGGGCAGGAGGGGGTCGTTGTGTGGTCAGGCAGGGGCCAGGCGCCCGCCCACCCTGCACCCCCCAGCACCCACCCAGCGAATGCCTCTATTTTGCTCCCCCCTCCTGGAATGCCTCCAAAGGGGAGGGGCCCCTGAAAAAAGGTGCCGGAACTCCGTCCCCCCACGTTCCATTAGAAAAAAAAGCCCTGGATATGCCTGAAATAGAAGAACTTTAAACTGGGCACTGGGGAGGGCTCCAAATCTCACTGATTCTTTTTTTTTTGGAGGGGGTTATTGCAGGCAAACTACAGAGTAAGCTCCATTGACCACATTGACCTCCATTGACCTCCATTGGCCTGAGCTCACAGGCTGCAATCCTACCCACACTTTCCTGAGACCACTATGGGACTTGCTTCAGAGTAGACATGCATAGGATTGGGCTCACAGGCTGCAATCCTACCCACACTTTCCTGAGAGTAAGCCTCATTGACCACTATGGGACTTACTTCAGAGTAGATTCACTTGGTGGAACAGGACTGGCTCCCCCTTATTTAATTATTTCTTTTATTTTAATTTAATTATTTATAATTATTTATTTTAATTTGCGTGATGATGTCACTTCTGTCCATGACATCGGGTCCTAGACAGATTGTCATTCTAAAAAGTGGGTCCCAGTGCTAAAAGTTTGAGAACTGCTGCAATAAGGTGTTTGCAAGTTGACATGGCTGTGTGTGTGTGTGTGAGAGAGAGAGAGAGAGAGAGAGACTCTATAAGTTTTCAAAATCACTAAAATCAGAGTTTGGAGGAATAATACCATCATGCTACATATCAATCAATGCGTAAATTCATGCAGAATGCAATGGAACAAACCACATTGAAATATCTGTGTTTTAACAAAAGATACAGCCAAAAAACCAGTGGGGGCTGGGCGATGGTACATCTCCACGCCCACCACCTGGGGCGTTGCCCAGCCCACTGCATGGGCTGATGCGCAGGCCTCCCGCACCAGGTGACGCGAATCCTAATGACGCCGCTGACAAGGGCTACACACCTCAAGCCTGCACACTAATATTCTGGTGACAACTAATACTCCAAAATAAACACACAATCCCAGTTTACTTTTTATATATTAATTTTACCCAAATTATATAAACATGTGTCAGTGTTTCTCCCCTGTCCACTCACTGATTGTTTTAAAACTCAGTTCAGATCTTGAGAGCTCTCTCTGACTGATGGGCATCTCATCTGCTGGTCTCCTACAGTCTCACAAATGGCTTTTTTTTCTTCTTACTCCCCCACATGAAGGATTCAGGAGTTTACTGGCCAAAGACTGTATTGTCCTAAGTCACTCCTGGCAGACTATAGAGATTGAGAGCAACAAGGCATGATTTTCTGTCATGAACTAGGACCACTGAAGGTACCACAAGAAACACAACCACTCAAACGGAGAGAGGTACAGTATTTCTTCAATGTACAGGATTTCTTCAGAGGATATGCACTCTGGGAATATAGAGCTTGGGAACTGGAAATGAAGACTGAAATGCTGATAAGAAGTAGCTCTAATTCAGCCCAACCTCAGCTTGGGAGGAGATAGTTTTCCCTCCCCTCCCTCATTCATTAGTGTTGTTAGGCCCATGGGTCACACCCTCTGTGGATACTTGTGCAATCCTAACCCCTTATGTCAGTGCTTTCCAGCAACCCAAGGGCAATGCAGCTCTGAGTTAAGCGAACAAACATTCCCTTAGTTTGAGGAGGCCTCCATGAGTGACACCCAACTGCAGGATGCAGCACATGTCCCATTGGCACCGCTATGCCAGTGCTGGAAAGCATTGACAAAAGGGTTAGGATTGTGCCCTTAGTTTGGGATCTAGTGATTTGTGACACCATCATTCACCAAGAGGTGGTGGTAGTTGTTAAACCTGCCACTGGTTGAACAAATGTTATTTTGTCCAGGGCTAGCCTCAGGTAGTGGTAAAGCTACCTTGACTGACCCTGGTAAGAAGGGGGCCTATGGAAGGCAGTTTGCCAAATGGACCAGAAACCTGGAGCTAGATCTGGCTTGGCCCTCTGACAAAGGCTGCTCTGAGCAAATTGGTGCTCTGAATAATGCAAGTGTGTGTTTTAATTCATCAGGTTTTATTTTGCAATGTCATGAACATCAAGCACCCGGAAATTTTGGTCTGCCAAAAAAGAAAGAAATAGAAAAGAAAAATGAGATGGACAGTGTCCCTAATTTCGATCTTACCAACCTGAAATTCACAGAACTGTGAGAACATCAGTGCTTCAGCTGGGGGTGGGGATTAAATAAAACCTGAAAAAATTACCGCCAAAGCTAGCTGACAATTACATAATGTACTTGCTGAGCTAATACAATTGCACACTTCTTCGCCATCTCTACTTTTCCACACAGATCATCAAACAGGAAATAGCAAAACCTCATCAAAAGGCAGATAGCCTGAGCACAGTCCATTTGTATCCTGATAGTCAAGGATATCAAAAGCCATGCTTCCTTTTAGAGATCAATTGGAAGTATGGATGTGAGGTTGTCATTGTCTGTTTTGAGATAGGCTGGGTCTCAGCTTTTGAGCCCAGGTCTTATTACCAAACTACTAAAATCCTCAGAAAGGTTTTTTTTGAAAGGATATGAATGAAATCTAGACAAGTTTGTGTAACCATTATTTATTCCAGATTAAGTACCCTGGAACAAATGAGTACACATGCTGTTGAAAAAGCTTCTGCCTTAGATTTTTTACATATGCATGGATGACACACACACTCACACACACAAATGCTCCAGATTTTTAATCTGGAATGAATATGACTCCCTTGTTGCATTCTCACAATCTCACAAGGTTCAAGTGCAGTCTCAAACCACTTGATGTGAAACAAAGTCTGTATATCCTGAAAGCCAGGATGGCACAGTGGTTTGGAAGTTAGAACTGGAAGATCCAGGTTCAGATTCCATCTCAGTCATGAAGCTTGTTGGGTGACATTGGACCTGTCACTATCTCTCAGCCTTACCTACCTCTCAGGGTTGTTGTGAAGACAAAAGGGGGGGAGGAACCATGTTCACCAACCTGAGCTCCTTGGAGGAAGGACAATATAAAAATGTGAAAAATAAATATGTGATAGAGATCAGACGTGATAGCAGGGATGCCCGTCAGACTGGCTCTGAAGTATATCTGCTGCCTTTTGCCATGTGCCACTTTACAGAGTGACAGGGCCAGATTGAAGGGTCCCTGAGGCAATGGCCTGGCCTGGTAGATTCAAGCATGCCACTGCTGGTTGGCAGCAGCTCCTTCCCCCTTCAAAGGGCAGGAGGAAGAGGAGCCACTCCTTTATCTGACGTGATAAAGGAAGGGGAGAAGAGGAGCTGCTGGTAGGCCTAAAGTTAACAGCACAAGACTAGGCATATCTATTCAGAAGTAAGCCCCATTGAGTTCAATGGGATTAGTCTGGATAGAATTGCAGCCTACGCGTATAATGGAGTCTAAGGCTAATAGGAAGGAATGGCTTGGGTAATATATACCATTATGCATTGAAAACAAACTCAAGATGAAAATAAAAAAAAAAAACATAAAGTTATGAAACCAATGATTCCTGCAAAGGACTCAGGATGACAGGCATCCATGGATTTCTCTCCCCTCCCCCAATCCTCCTCCTTTTGAGGAATTCTGTTCTTCTTAACTCTGTTAAGAAGACAAGGTTCAGAGCACAGTCCTGTACATGTCTACTCAGAAATAAGTCCTGTTGTGCTCAGTGGGGATTACTCCCAGGAAAGCAAAGCATTTAGGATTGCAGCCTAAGAGGCAGTGACTGGCCCCAGTGAGATTTGTGGTGGAGCTGGGAAATTAGCCTGAGGGTGAATCTGGCCCTGGCAACAGCTTTGCCTTTCCCACCACCAGTGAACTTCCTCCCAAAAGCCCTTGACCCCTTCTGGAGGCCAGGTTTTAACAAAAGTGAATGTAATAGAAAGAGGCAGGGTTGTTTGTTGTGTAGAGCAGTGGGAGGGTTGGCAACAGGGCCTCTTTGCTATACAGGGAGGTTTGGGATAGCCTGGGGCCAGAACTTAGCACAGCCATTTTCAACCACTGTACCATGGCACACTGGTGTGCCTTGAAAGGTCTACAGATGTGCCACAGGAATGTGGGGTAGGGTCATTTATTAGTAGGGCCATTAGGGGATGTGAGCCCCCACCAATAGCATGGTGTGCCTTGTCAATTGTCAAAAGACTGATGGTGTGCCTTTACAATTTTAGTACTTTGTCAGTGTGCCACAAGATAAAAAAGGTTGAAAATCACTGACTTAGCAGGACCAATGGCATAGCTAAGGGGGGCAGGTGGTACATTTCCCCAGGTATCATGCCTTGAGGGGATGCTTTAGAAGCCTCTGAAAGGCACTTCTGGTTTTCGCTGAAAACCAGAAGTGATTTTCAGAGGCCTCTGATGTCATATGGGGGTGGTAAAAAATTTGGGGAAGGGTGTTATGGGGTAGTTAAAAATTTTTGTGCCCCCAGGTGCCAGATGCTTTAACTCAGAAGTCTCCAAACTGGAGACTGCTGTGCAATGGGAAAGGCGCCCCTAGCGTGACCAGCGCTTACCGTTCTGCTGGGGAGCTGTCCTTCCATGCTGCCAATCTCCCCTAAACTGAGCTCCAGCCCACTGCGCCTGCCCAGAGTTTCAGGCACAGTGGCTGCTGGGGCAATGGAACCCAGAAGCAGCAGGCCAAATCTCAGGTTGGAGGAAATGGGCAGTGGGAAAGGACGGCTGCTCCACAGAACCGTAAGCACCATTCATGCAGGGGAGGGAAAAGACAGAGTTCTGGATCTGAATGCATGACCAGTAGCAGTAGCATGACCAGTGAATGCATGACCAGTAGCAGATCTGCATTAGAGGCCATCTGACATGCAGACAAAACTTCTGGGTCGGGTTGACTTTGTCTGCACTTTTCAGATGAACCTTGCATGACTTTTGCAGGCTTCTGCCAAGTATGGCATGAGTTATTGCTTGATAGTCTGAGTTATCTCCTCTGGGTAGTGTTTGGAGGAGCACTGTCATAACAAGAGGGAGTGGGGAGGTCTTCTCAAAACCACCAGCTTGAATAAAGACCATGCAGAACTCATTCAAGGCATTTGTATGGCTAATTACCATCTCTCATGCAGATTTAAAAATCTGATGGGAGACTGACCTGACATTTGCCCGGGGACAAAACAACATGGCCAAATAACTGCAGATGTATCACAACAATCCTTGAACAGCAAGGATCTGCAAAGAGCAGGGGCAGACGTTGCAGGACATGACCACCAACCAAACACATGGCGAGGTGGGCCCTCACAGCAGAGCTTTGCAGTGGTGACTAGAGGCGAGTGCAGAATGTATTCTTCCTCTTTGGATGCTGAGAATATATTCAGGGGAAATGTATCCTAACATTTTTAATAGGAAAATTCTACAGGAAAATGCTCATTTCTCTACTGTTTCTGTTTGCAATGTAAAGCCATCCTCAGCGACCTGGCAACTTTTCAAGAACCCACTTGGTAACTGCACCTTGATCAATTGTGTATCATGCAGACATTAATGGGTGATCATGTTTGTTTCAATGCTGTAGAAAGCTTCACATGAACTTTCAGTTCAAGCTGTTGTTCTACTGAACATGAACTGGCAGATCAAGCTGCTGTTTAAGGCACAGGAGCAGATCAGACCACTTTTTTGAATCAGTGGGCATCCCTGCTTGTTTTCAGTTTAGGTATCCCGTCCTACTGGGACACCATCCTCCAACTGGTGCAGCCAAAGCTAGGCAGGCAAGAAGGATAAGGCAAAAGGGAGACATGGGGGTGGGCAGACAAGTATGAGGGAAATGCGGCTGATGGAAGCAGTTGCTGCAGGCAGCTGATTGGGGAGATGTGCTTTGTCTTCGTGGATTCCGATGCAGAAGCAAGAAGGTGGCAGGTGGTGTGCTACTGGGAATTTGGCACATTGCCTCAGGTGTCAGGAGGCCTTGGGCCAGTCCTAGAGAGGTACCACACACACACACACACACACACACACACACACACACACACACTCCCCCCCCGTGTTTGCACTGTTCTGCTCCACAAGTGCAGTTTCTCCCTCTTTCAACTGAGAGCCGGAATTATCAGGCCATGCATAATTCTCATCTTTCCTGTCTCTATGCCAGCCTATTAAAATTGCCATTACTCCTCTCATTTCCTTCCTGTTCTCTCCAAGCCCTATCTGTAGACCACATCTTCGGGTTTTATATTGTTCCTTCTCCTATATTATAGGTGCCATCGGAAGCAGCACAGCAACAGGATGGCAAAAGGAGCAGCCATTATATGCTTGGCAATTCTTGTTCCCATCCAGTCTGCAGTATTAGAAGAGATCCTTCCTATGCCAAGGCAATCTAAAGTACTCCATCAGACGTCCTGTGGTTGCGAGAAGGAATTAAAAAGCTAGAGGTGTTTGCAGAAATAAACAGGAAAGGAATGAGACAACTGGTTTAAAGCATTATTCATTGTGTTATGAGCTTTGCTAGAAGACAGGTTCTGGCATAAGACACTGGGCATAATTTATAGCAGCGGTTCAATCTCAGGCTCATGGTAAGGATGCCAAATGGCCTGACCCGCTCATGTGCCTCCAGCAGCAGCTTGATCTGCAGAAGAGCAGAAGAGGCTTTTGAAAAGGTACAGGGTGGGGGAAAAAGACAACAACCGAATTAGGGGCTTGTGGGTGACTTGAATGTACAGTAGAATCAACGTCCTTTTTGGCTGGCCTGTAACGTAGTAGCAGGTTGACATGCAGAAATTAAAGGCCCAATGCTATCCTCGACATAAACCGGTGTATCTCCATGTATGCTGGTACAACAACAATCTTGCCAGTGTAAGCTCATTCACTGATGGATGTGCCACAGATGCTGGCACAATGTGGCAAAACACCAAGGTGATGTAGCTCAGACGTTGCTCAGATGTCAGAGGAACTCTGCCAGTGGAAAGGCTAAAACAGGAAGATTAGTTCATGGCATGGGTGGTACAAGGAGGTAACATACACCATGTCCTAACCCCCCTTCAAACAGTGGACATGCTGTTGATCCCAGAAAAATGCTGTGCCAATGACAGAGTTGCAATAGGTAGAAGTGACCTCATAAGGAACAATTCAAAAGGGAAAGAGAGCAGAAAATGGAACCTCCTGTAGGAGTTACAAAGTTATCATCCTTGGACTTCACTGATGACACATGCATATCTCATGGACGGCCTGCCAACTGCAAGGCGATGACACATGGACATTACACCAATGATGCATCAATGTCATGGCAAAGACATGCTGCCATCAGGATGCTGCTCTGTGGATGACAGGCAGTGTTTCCATGGGCACTGGGAATGTTATGGGGAAGGGATGCATAAGCATTGCTTTGCCAGGGCAGACTTGGCATTTGGCCATTGTTGCATTGGCAGTAAGGGCTTAGGATATAACAAACTGATGTCTGTACATCATTGGATGCATAGGTTGGTTGGCAACCTTCAGTCTCGAAAGACTATGGTATAAGCCTACAGCACCTGGTATTCCCAGGTGGTCTCCCATCCAAGTACTAACCAGGCCTGACCCTGCTTAGCTTCCAAGATCAGACGAGATTGCGCATGTGCAGGGTAACAGTTAACTGTCATGACATATAACTGATGTCTGGGCATCATTGGGCCATAAGAAAGTTACATTTTTTCCCGACACAAAGATAAGAGATGTGGAAAAAGTTAGTTGCATAGAAGCACAGCCAAAGAAAAGGTGGTGACTCTAATTTACGGAGATCTCATAGTCCATCTGCAGCCACTGGGACTACACAGTACAGAGTACAGAGCAATTCTTTGGTACTACCCAATGACTGGATCAATCAACACAAACGTCTGTCATCAGCAACAATAGAAATGACCCATGTACATACAGCAGCCCTGGTATCATTGTTGTGATTGTGGGTCTTCAATTGTTTACCGCAGACATATCTGGCCACTCAAATATTTTCAGAAGTAGTGTCTTCCTCTTAAAAGTTTGCTCACAAAACTGCATCACACATTAAAATCCTTGGCAGATCAAGAAGCAGCATTGTGGTCATGACCATCCCAATACATTCAGCTGGGCAAATTAACACTAATAGTATGGGGCAAAAATACGAGACTTCTGGAGAAATCTTCTTCCGTGAACAGCTGAAGTTCCAGGGAAATTCTGAGGCAACTGTTCATGCAATGCCAAAGACACGTGTTTGTACCGACAGCTGCCTTGAGGTAGCATCTGTTGAATACTTTGAAATGTCAGATTTGTTCACACAATCAAGGGATAAAACTAAAAGGTTACACATTTCATAAAAACTGGATAAGTAGGGACTTTTTTCTTCCTTCCTGGCTATTTTACATGGGCTAGGCTACCCAAGGTTGTCCTTATCCTGAAGGAACAATACCTGACACAATAATATGTCTGACACATATTTTTGCTTCTTCTCTCAAGTCATTCACAGGTCATAGTCTTATATGATAAGGAGAGGAGGATTCACAATGTCTCCTGATGCTGACTTATGGAGGTGGGGGGGGGGCACATGAAGCAAGAGGCAAGTGTGCAGTATTTGGCACACCACGTTAGAGGCCCTGAAGTCCTGATCTGCCTCTGCTTCCTTCAACCTACATAGTGCACTGTACTGTTGTCTGGGGAGGTAGCGGAATTCACAATCATCTGATTATAATCTCATTATTTCTTGATTCATAAGGTGAATTTTTAAATTAAAATCACTGATTAGGACATGTGGAGATGGGGGGGGGGGTCCTTGATGCTGGTGCCTCCTCCTTTTTCTTGATCTTCTCTCCACTGATCTCTATGCCTGTGCCAAAATCAATAGATGCTGCTACCACCACAATACCAAAGCCAGGAAGAGAGAAATCATCCTCAGACACCTTCCTCCCAGTTACATGCAGAATTTTCTGGAAATCAAAGACTGTAGCAGGTAAGCAAGGGTCCAGGAGGACTGGGGCACAATTTGATAATACAAAGGAAGAAAGAATAAAGAAAGAATAAAACAAGCAGGCTCAGGAAATGGTTGGATATTGAACATGCCCAGGTGTAATTTAATCAAAATGCAAGCTGGTGATTGAAGGCAAACTTGAAAACGAAAGAATTTTCTAATCCTTATCTGTACATAACAGTAGCGTATCTAGGGGGGTCCATGGAGTCAAGTGACCCTGGATAGCATGTCTGGGAAGTGGCGGCACCCCCTGAGCCATGCCACCCTGCCACTGCTCGCACCTGCTGCTTACCCGTCCGGAAGCCTTCTGAGGGGCAGAGAAGCCCAGCATGACCTCCCTTCGGAGGGCCTTAAAATTATACTTCCGAGTTTCTCAGAGAAACTGGAAGTGATGTTTTTATGCCCTTAGAAGGCATTCTGAGGGCCAGAGAGGCCTCCCCAACCCTCCAAAGACCTTCTAATGGCATTAAAAAGTAAAGTCCAGTTTTCGACTGAAAACCAGAAGTGACATTTTTTGGCCCTCTGAAGGCCTTACAAGGCCTTCTGAGGGTTGGGGAGGCTGCAGCCGGCCTCCCTGGTCCTCTAAAAGCCTCTGACTGGGAGGCAGCGAGCATGACGGTGAGGGGGGCAGCAGCCTAGCGTATGGGGAGTTGGCAATTTGCAGTCATGGCCCTGGGTGGCACCAAGGCTAGGATCGCCATAGATATGTACTCGGAGGAAGAACAGGGGTATGTATCTTCTTGGGGTAAGTATCTTCCATTCGGGGGTAGTAATCTTCTTCCCAGATAACACTGCACCCCTCTGATCCGAGTGAGGTAGGTGGAAGTGGCCATGCATAAATCCACTCTGTGATAGCCAAACCAGTGTTCCCCGTGAACTGCGTGGCTTGGTAGCTCAAAGCTGAGCTACATGCAGCTCTGATCTTGGCTGAACTGGAAGCCAGTGATGATACATGACAAAAACACTGGTTGCCAGTGGACATTGCCATGCCACTATGCCGGCATAGCTACCAAAGGGGTCCACGGAGTTGCACAGACCCTTTAGGGGGGAATGTATCATGTGGCTATTCTTGGGCTTGACCTTAGTAACTTCGGTTCAGTGACATCATAGGTCTGCGTAAGTGGGCATCCTTACCTGCCTCTGACCGGGCCTTGGATGTGCAATTGGTTGGTGCACATCAATCCCAGCTGGTGGGTTAACTGGGAACTATTCTTGGTATACTCAGAAAGTGAGATCAGCAACCCACAAACTACCTGCCTGCTTGTCCATGCAGCTTTCCTGCAATGGTGCTGTAGTGATCCCCAGGGAAGCGCCAAGAAGGACCATATTCCCCTCTGTAAAATCTAGTGCTTCTCTCCTGAGATCACATCAAAATCACATGGACAGTTGTGCCTTGGCTGCACAGAAGAGTAGGATTCCCACTGCTACTAGAAATGTAGGATAGCAGGTGACATTTCCACATCTGCACCCAGCTGACAGCCCTCACACTGCCCTGAGGAGGAGGAGGAAGGATGGCAGGAGTGGCTTGACATACCTCCCTGCTTAACTCCTCTCCCTCTGTCATCCATACACCCCCATATAACAACACGCTCACTCAAGCCTTCTCTGGGTTTAGTGCAAGGTTGAGAAAGGCAGCAGAAATGGGAGGTCAATTGTTCAGTGAATTAAAGCACTAGACAGGTTGTTTTAATCAAATCAAAAGAAAACATGCATAGGGGATGAAAATAGGGGGACAGAAAAATAGACAGTCAACTTCTTTATTTGTGATCAAGAGACAAAGTTCCAAAATAAAGGAGAAAAGATTCTAAGACCACTTACCCAGTGGGGCAGCTCTCTTTTATCCTGTTTGAGGAAGCCTAGCTCCTCAAGCTCTGATAGGTTAGTTTTTGTATTGGCAACCTTCAGTCTCGAAAGACTATGGTATCGCGCTCTGAAAGGTGGTTCTGGCACAGCGTCTAGTGTGGCTGAAAAGGCCAATCCGGGAGTGACAATCCCTTCCACACCGGGAGCAAGTGCAGTCTGTCCCTGGTCTGTCTCCCTGGTAAGAACTGATATTCAAATATTCCACTCCCAGGTCAGGTGATCAAAGCTAAACCAGTGACTGGTTGAACTAGTTTTGGTCAAAGCTATTGTCCACAGGTGATACCAAGGAGCCGAAGGACTCCAATTTATATCTCAAGAGGAAGGTTAGATGTGATGTGAGAACTTGAGCCCTGGTCAACTTGGAGAACCTCCATGGTTCCTAGGTCAGCCTCAGTGTATACAGAAAGCTATCATGGAGAGGTTTCTTAGAAAAATGCATTTGCTTGTTCATGACAGATGCTGATTTCCATATCTCCCAGGGAAGCCTCTTTCCTACTGAACCTTACACTAAGAACATAAGAACATAAGGCTTTCCTTAAGAAAAAACAGCTCTTAAGGGAACTGTCATTAATCGGATTCATATTATTGATGGTGTCATGAGAAAGGGTATTTGGCCTTGCTGCCTATTCAGCCACAGTCTGGCCATGAACTTCTGCAGAAAAACCTGGTTAACTGCAAGAGAGGATCTGTGTGAAGCAAGCTGTGCTGACGAACATATGCTGTTCTTTGGTTTTTCTCTGGAGAAGACTCACTATAAATGTGCTTTGATTTTTAATTCCTTTGCATTTTTGGATACTGTAAAGGCTTATGGCTAGGACAGCTGAACTGATGGTTCATATTATGTTCAACATTTCCAGGTCTATTTGAGGACCACATGTCTCGGAAGCAATTGTACGAAATGCTACTCTGCTGCAGAATCATTCACGGTACAGTTGCTGTGTTGGGCCCACAAAGTGAGACACAGGACAGGTTCAAATACTTTTTATTGGGCCAATGTGTTGGTGAGTCACCACAAAAAAACGAGAGTAATAATTTTTGACCATCTGGGGTGATTGCTCTGTCCGGTCACGTCATAATTTCATTAGGTTCAATGATGGTATAAATGACCACATCAAAGCTATGATGAATGATGAGGTGCCATTTTCGTACCACTATTTCCAACTTAAGCCATTTCTGCCCAACGTTGCAGGTACGCAACAGCGATCAAATGTGCACAACTGTGGGCTGGGCAGAGACGGATTAAGAATTTTGCTGTGAAAAAATAATGGAGATATAAGAACACAAGAAGAGCTTTGCTGGGTCAGACCAAGGAACCATCTAGTCCAGCCTCTTGTATCTCATAGTGGCCCTCTGGATGCCTCTTGGAGCACTGAAGAAGACAAGATCTTTGTATCTTGTTGCCACTCCCTCTGCATTAGTCTATCTCTGAAACCTGAGGGTTGCATACAGACATCATGGCTTGCATGTGAATGAGCAGTGTTGGCAAAGCTTCCACCAATAATGAGAGTTGTAAACATGCAAGCATGTGTTCCCACTCACTCACTCACTCACTCACTCACTCACTCACTCACTCACTGGAATTGAACCAAATTGGGGGAATTAGCAATATTTCTAGAGCAAGAGGTCAAATTCAACAGTGTCTGGCAGTTTTGGGATTGTTTACGTGAATGAGTGGTGCGACCATCTCAAAGTGTCTCTACATTAGGCTACCAATAATCATGAGGCTGGGCTTTTCAAAAGAAGATAGAGTTTTAAGAATATTGGCAAACAAGGAAGAGGCATGTTTACTTTCTACCAGTTACAGAGCTTTCAATGGATTCAAGTGAAAGAAATACTTGAAAATATGGACAAGCAGGAGTTAAATGGAAAGAGAGAGGAGAGAAAGCAATGAAATAAGGTTGTGCTGAACTGGGTTTCCATCCTAGCAAGCAGACATCTGTCTAAGCGGCAAGGGCAGGGCTGCACAATTTCAGGCTCCCTGAAGCACTTGGTGGGTCACTGCGAGATACAGGAAGCTGGACTAGATGGGCCTTTGGCCTGATCCAGTAGGGCTTGTCCTATGTTCTTATGTTTCTTATGTTCTTAGGTTCCAGAGTGAAAAAAACACACAGCAAAAATGTGCTCCTTTGGGCCAGAAAGGTAGCTCTTTGGAGGGCAAGGGCAGCTACCTAGGCAAGGGGACTTGCAGGAGTACTGCTGTAGTATGGCCTCTCCCAGTTTGAAGAGGCACTTGCCCAACAGACTGAGGCAAAGAGGCAAAGAAGGAAGGCCCACAGCCAGGAAGACACACCAGGGACAGACTACATTTGCTCCCAGTGTGGAGGGGATTGTCACTCCCAAATTGGTCTCTTCAGCCACACTAGACACTGTTCCAGAACCACTTTTCAGAGCCATAGTCTCTGGAGACTGAAGGATGCCAATGAATGATGATGATTGTACCCTAATCAGAGAAATTCCTGAAGGACAAAAGGCATGGCAGTCTCTGTGCTGCACCCAGGTCATTAATGGGAGAGGCTTCTTGACATAGGAATCTGAAAAGACTGTCCAAATGACCTGGTAAGTGGGCTAGTTGAAACCTTAATTGAGTATGTAACAGGACTTTTCTAGCAAAGTTTTATCAGGGTGGGGCACCCAAATTTGCAAGACTTTGGAGAAAAGGAGGCAGCACTACAGCCTACCTTCCCTTTAATGGCCCTTACTTGATGTGATCTTTCCTAAAAGTTCAAGATGACATACCCCCCTTCCAAAGCACAGTCCTGCCCAACTCCCAAAAATGCCAGCCAGAAACCAAAATGGAGTTAGCTTAGAGTGCACAAACGGTTGGCAACCTTCAGTCTCGAAAGACTATGGTATAAGCTACAGCACCCAGTATTCCCAGGCAGTCTCCCATCCAAGTACTAACCAGGTCTGACCCTGCTTAGCTTCCAAGATCAGAGGCGATTGGGCATGTGCAGGGTAACAGAGTGCATACATGTTGGGAAAAAGAGGATGTTTATAACCTATTGTGTATAATAGGCTATATGATGTGTTATTAATTCCTTTTATATCTATAGGAAATCCTGCTGGGATATTTGAAGGAGGCTATTTGAAGGAGAAGGAGGCTATTTGAAGGCTATTTGAAGGAGGAGGTTAACAGGATCTTCTCAAATTAAGTTGAAATGTAAATCAACTTTCTTTGATTTCAATGGTTTATAGAGGCAGTTATCTGACAAACAATACTTTGGATGCAGTCTGATACATCCCTGACAGTAAGCCCCACTGAACACCATGACACCCACTTCTACCTGGACACATGTAGGATCATATTGTTTAGCATGCATGTAAAGCAATTTAGGAAGGGATGTTAACTGTTGAAGGGATGTTAATCAAGAAATTATGCTTGGCTCTGTAAAAGCCCTGAAACAATAAGGCAGGATGCAGCCTGCAGGATAGAGCTCATTTTGACTCCTCCTTTGCCCATCCTCTTACTCTACCTCCTGTAGGGCAGAATCATAATCAAAGGCCACAGTCCTATTTGACAGCTGACATTCAAAAGGCTGTCACAATAAGTGGAGCATTGCCACTGGTCAGCCCTCTCCATCCACCCCTAAGATGCCCCCTCCCAGAAGTGGTTGACAGTGACATCATGTCACCACCACCAATTTCTGGGTTATGTGACTCTTGGCAGGTGCCATCAGTTTTGGGCACACTTGCCATTCATCCCAGTAAGTGGGGGGCCCCGCATGCAGGGCAGGGGGTAGGGCTCCCACAACAAACAGTTGCATCGGTTCAGCCATGACTAGCTGGCCTATGCAGAGGTCCAGGGTCTAGGAGAGGGGGTAAAGGGAGTAATTTTTACCCAGGACCATGGTCAAAAAGGGGGCCCAGGCGCCAAAGAAGGGGGTCCAGAAATTTCCTGGGATCTTATATTTTCTATCTCACCTGAACTTGCTGTGGGATGCTGTGTGCGTAGCTGCTGCTGCCGCCACAAGCCATATGTGCTGGGCCGAGGAATGCATATATGACACTCCTTGTCACAGTGTCAAATGTGGGAGGAAACGGGCCTCCTACAGTAGCTCTTTGGCTTGTGGATTCACTTACCATGAAGGAGTGTATAGGAGCTCAAGGACACAGCTGTGGTGCTACAGCTGCTAATATAAAAAGAGTCCTGCTGCATCAGGCCAAAGGCCCATCTAGTCCATTTTCCTGTATCTCACAGTAGTCCACCAGGTGCCTCAGGGAGCACACAAGACAACAGGAGACCTGCATCCTGGTGCCCTCCCTCGCATCTGGCATTCAGAGACAGCCTACTTCTAAAATCAGGAGGTTGCACATACACATCTTGGCTTGTAACCTGTGATGGATTTTTCCACCAGAAATTTGTCCAATCCCCTTTTAAAGGCATCCTGGTCAGATGCCATCACCACATCCTGTGGCAAGGAGTCCCACAGACGAACTACATGTTGGGTAAAGATATTTTCATATTACTGAGGGCGCAATCCTAACCAACTTTCCAGCACTGACTTAGCCCCAATGCATCCCCCAAGGTAAGGCAACAAACATGTCCTTAGCTTGAGGAGGCCCACTTGACTACCTTCCCACTGCAAGATGCAGTGCACACCACATTGGCACAGCTATGTCAGTGCTGGAAAGTTGGTTAGGATTGTGCCCTAAACCTATCTGCCTGTGCTGCATGAGCAGGTAGACCTGGGCTCTGCATTGGAAAGCCCAGTAGACCAAAGACTCCAAAGGGCTCCAAAGACGGCTGTTGTCACTCTCCCTCTGAGCTGCTTTGCCCCCTCCCCACCCTGTTCTGTCTACCCTTGTCACCACCCTCCCCTGCTCTGTTTCATCCCTTCCTTCTTTGGGCAGGGGCCCAAACGAAACTTTGAACCCCCTCTTAAAATTCCTCTCAGAGGCACTGCAGAGGTCAGTAGGAAGTATTTCAATTTACCTCTGGCAGGCCCCCTGATTCTCCCATTATTGAATGAAGCACATGCTGCATGGGTGAGGCCGTATCAGAGCCAATGGTGGGGAATAGGATTGGGCAGTTGTTTGCTCTGTTAGTCAGAAGAGAGGAGGGTGCAGGATCAGAGGAGCAGAGGCACAATGGCAGTGTCTTCTCTTGTGGTTTTAGAACTTTTGAAGGAATAACAATAATCCCTGGGTTGATAGCTGGCATCCTTAAATGTAGGGTTTCTTCCTGAGACAGAATTATGCAACACTGAACATTACCTGCAATTACTTAATGTATCTCTTTAAAAGTTAGTTAGGTCTAGGCTTTGATTAGATCTGAATCACTCTCAGTATCTCATTATTCAATGACATTCTATCACATTTCTATTGCAGGGGTACCAAACATCAGGCCCCCAGCTGAATATGGCCCCCCGCAGAAGGAATTTATCCAGTCCCCATTATAATTGGATTCTCCCAGCTTGCTGATTGGACTCTCCCACATCTTGAAAATTTGAACAAGATTTGCACATTTTCTCTTCTGTCATTTGTAGCTAATGAGGTTCTATATGAGAACAAAGTGCTTATTTCTGGCCATCATCTGCTTAACAATGTCACTTCTGGCCCTCAACAGGCACCATGAATGCTAACTTAGGCCCCTGTATGAAACATTTGACATCCCTGCCCTATTGCATGGGTTGTTCATTATTATTTTGTCTCTCCTAACTCCCATTTTGGTTTCTTAGAGTGGACCTTCTTAGGAGCCAGTCAAGTTCTTGCCCTGGAGGGGGTGAGGTGAGGCTGAACTCTGAGGAACACCATACTAATCAAGGGCCATTAATCATCATGCTAATCAAGGGACACTGCAGAGCATCTGTGTCACCTTTCTTCTAAAATCTTGCAAATTTGCCTTGATATAATTTTGTTTGCAAGCAGAAGTCCTGCTTCATAATTGATTCAGTTCCAACTGCCTAGTGGCCAGGTCACCTGGGTAGTCTTTTCATATTCCTTTTCCAGGAAGCTTCTCCCACCAGTGACCTGAGCCTTGGTGCAACACACACCTTGCCATACCTTTTGTCCCTCAGAAACCTCTCTGATTGGGGTGCCATCAAGGCTTTGTGTTCCCTTAGTAGGTCACACCTTAATTCAATCAAGCCCAGGAAACTCTTAGTAGAAGTTACAGAAACAATTGTCCCCTCCAGGAATGCTTTTGTTTCTTTATCTAAAGTCCTATAAATACCCCTGCTCTGGAAGCAAAGTGATTTCATCTTTCAGTCTGCAAAGGTGTCAGTCTATCCGGTGGTCTTTTTCCCCTGTGGAAACCTCCACCATTTGGGGGGCATTTTTCATTCTTGGAAGGTGTCCATGCTGCCTGTTTTTGCAGTCAATCCCACAGAAACCCCTCCATTTTGTGGTATTTTCTTCCCCACTGAAGACCTTCGCTCTGTCCACTCTTGACAAGGATTGTCCTTCTCACTTCAGTAGCCACCCTCTTCCCTTGGAGGAGCTAGTCTCCCTGCACAGCAAGGAGCAGCTTTTGGGGTGTGTTTTTCCTTTTTCTGCTGGAATCTGAAGCAACCCTGCCTTGCTACACAGAAGGACATCATACTCCAGTCTACCCAGCAGGTAATTTCCTTCTCCCTCTTATCCTCATAATGACCCTTCCTTCTACAAGCCTCCTGTGCCTGTTTGACACTTCCAGCTAATTTTCTCCTTGTCTCTCATCTCTGGCTGAGATGGCAGCTCAGCTCAGGTGGCAACCTGACTTCCATTCTTGCTCCTTTCTTCCTTTATTTAACTTGTACCTGTCCCAAAAGGAGCTATTTTCAAGTATTCTCTCTCTTACAACCACTTATATTTCTGAGTATCTGATCTCACAACTATATGTGCCTTTTCCAGGTTTTTCTATATTGTTTAATCAATTTTATCTTCTTTGGGAAACTCAGTCTCATGGTTACTGGCAGCCTAAGTGGAAGCGGTTTGAGGTTGTTTTCCCTGCTACCCACATCAATGATCCTAAAACTGTCAGACACTGCACATGCTCACTTCTTGCTCAATGTATATTGCTAAGCTCCCTCAATTTGAATTTAATTCTGGGCTGGGCAGATTCAGACCTGAGATCTGTGCGTGCATGTACATGTGTAGGAATAGACATGTGTGTGTATGTGTGAAGGAGGTGTGTTGGCAACAAAATGCATGTGTGCACTTTCCCTTCTGTCCAGGTCACTGAGAAGAATTTTACCAGGGGGTACAAAGTTTCTTTTGGGCCCCTTCCAAAGAGGGAAGGGGTGAAATGGAGAGATGGGGTGGGCAGAATGGGGGCCAAACAGGCAGGGGGAAAGTGACAACAGCCAGAATAGTCTTTGGAGCCCAGGTCTACCAGTCTTCCCAATGCTCAGGTCTATACTGCTTGCCCAGAAAGGGGGCCCAGTATATTCCTGGGTCTGGTGTGTTTAGCTTGTGGCAGTAGTTGCTGCCATGTGCCCACAGTAATGCCCCCAGCATCCCACGTTGGTGAGGATGGAAAATGGAAGATCCCAGGAAATTTCTGGGCCCCCTCCTTTGGCTCCTGGGCCCCCTTTCTGACCCTGGGCCTGGGTACAAATTACCCCTTTTACCCCCCTCTCCTAGGCCCTGCTTATGTCCATGTCATACATAGATTGCAATGGTTTTATACACATTATAGAACTGCTTTTTGTACTGACTAAAATCATAAGTGTTCAAGTTCATACATATCTTTGGCAGGTATTTCCATAGTTTAAAGAAGGTGTGTTTTTTTAGTTGTGTCTTCTCAAATCTTGGAGGAACACCACTCAGGCCTGTAGCACGTACCCATCAAAACCGGGATGTATGATGTGATCTTGACTTTTCTGGGAAAGGTTGCTCTGTAACTGGGCAGCAACTATGCGGAACCCTTGGCAAAGAATAGAGAGAACCTCTTTCTATGAGACACATAGCAGAGTGCTCAAAATGGGCCATCTCCCAGGAAAACTTATGCAACAATAAATATATTCAGTTGAGACCCAAGAGGACGTTCTGGCTCCTCTTTCTACCATAGCCCCTCATGGCCACCAGGAGCTGAAGTTTCTCCTGGAAGACAGGACTTTCTAAAGTACATGTAGGCCCCCCCCCCACGCCAGGGGGGCTTTCCATTCTTACAGAGAACTCATTTGGTCCTGGCCCTATTTTTAAGGACCAAAAAATTCTTTCCAGTTTTTCCTGTAAACTAGATGGATGTTATTATTCCCATGTACCAGGCAGATGACTTACTTGCAAAACATACAAAAGATCAGATGAATGATTTTGAGTTCATTCTTTTGTTTGTTTTGAATCTGGAGTCTTGCCACCCTTGTGTGGCTTTTAAAGAACATAAACCAGACATCTGCCTTGGATCCACAGATGAAAGACAGGGTAAAACCCCTTTAAATAAATAAATAAATAAATAAATAAATAAATAAATAAGATGTTTACTGGGCTGGGGCACCTTCCATATGAGGAAAGTCTAGGGCATTTGGGCCTCTTCAGCCTAGAAAAGAGATAGCTGAGGGGGGACATGATTGAGACATACAAAATTATGCATGGGATGGACAGAGTGGATAGAGAGATGCTCTTTACACTCTCACATAACACCAGAACCAGGGGACATCCACTAAAATTGAGTGTTGGGAGAGTTAGAACAGACAAAAGAAAATATTTCTTTACTCAGCGTGTGGTTGGTCTGTGGAACTCCTTGCCACAGGAAGTGGTGATGGCGTCTAGCCTGGACGCCTTTACAAGGGGATTGGACAAGTTTCTGGAGGAAAAATCCATTATGGGGTACAAGCCATGATGTGTATGCGGAACCTCCTGATTTTAGAAATGGGTTATGTCAGAATGCCAGATGCAAGGGAGGGCACCAGGATGAGGTTTCTTGTTATCTGGTGTGCTCCCTGGAGCATTTGGTGGGCCGCTGTGAGATACAGGAAGCTGGACTAGATGGGCCTATGGCCTGATCCAGTGGGGCTGTTCTTATGTTCTTAAATAAATGCTGACCCCTTCAGTTGCAAATGGGTGGTCCTGCTCCCAGCAGACAAGGGTTCTCCTTTATGGGCCACATGAAATGGAAGCTGCATTAATAGTGTTAAGCAGAAGCAGCTATCTAGCTCAGAGTGGCATTGGTTGGATCCCACAGAAAATCCCCATCTCTCTATATCTATATGTTCTTTCAAAAGGCAGGGAATGTGGCCTCAGTTATCCTTTGCTATAATTAAGTGTTTTGCTTTTCTCTGTGACATCAGGCTGTAACAGGGTCTCATCAACAGCGTTGTCCTGTCACTGATTACCCAACTGAGGATGAAATGAGCCTAACATGTTAACATGTTTGCTTTTCCTTAATTCCGCACTTCAGAAACAGCTGCTAGGACTGGCACCTTGGTGGCCACCCTGTTCCCAGCACTGCCTATTGCCCAGCATTAGCGTAATCGTAGAACTTTAATAGCCCCATTATGGCACTTGCTAAAAGGGTCACAGCAAAGCAAAGCAGGGGTTCATTGGAGCAAATACAGGCTATAGGTGTAATGAGATGGAAATCTGCAAACTGTTGCTTCTCTCCCTTCCCATCTTTAAATGTTGACAATGTGCGCTGGAGATTTAATGTGCCCAGCCAGCAAAAATATTGGCCAGAGTAATGCTGAGAAGGTGGAGCTCTGGCCAGATCTTGTCTCAGTGGAACTAGTCAAAGGGCTATAAATATGGTACAGAGAGAAGATGGAGATCACTTTCAAGTGCTCCATTTCTTCTCTGAACAACTTTCAAGACTTTCCTTGAGATAACCTTGGTTAGGTAAGTTTTCTTTCTCCACCATCTACTGGTTTCCAGAAGTGGTGTACAGGGTGGTGTGCTGGTTTCTGAGGGTGGTGTACAGAGTGTTGGGAGGTCAAAGTGCAAAGCCCTTCTCAGCTGATGGCACAGGTTTCAGCTAGTCTTCCATGTTGCCTTAAAACATTATTAACAAGTACTATTAAATAGATACATAGTCAGCTGGCTGAACTTTTTGTAACTTCCTGAGCAGCTGGTAGCATCTCCCAATAGCAGATAAATGAACGAAAATCTTCAATGCATCTTGTACCTAGAAAGATGATGCAGAAATTATATGGGCAGCTATTGGCTGCCTTTGCCTTTTGATTCTGTCCACAAGTGCAGAGGAGTTTTCCTGCCACCGGCTATGGCAAGGGAAAGACAGACAGAGCTCTGCGTGTTCACTGTATATGTCCTTCCATAGCTACCAATGGGAATCCTATGCAAAGCTGTGATTAGGATGACAGTCTCAAGGGCACATGAAGCAAAGAATTAGGGGACCATTGTATTAGCAAGCAAGACTGAGGTTACTGCTCAAAACTTGGTAATAGAATGGGGGGCACAATCTAACGTGTTGGAAAGAGGCAGGCCAGTGGGCCTGTGCTGCATCCAGTGCAAGTTTGGGGCTAACTGCAGGCCAGCCTGGGGCAAGTGGAAACATTTCCCCATACCCCGTGTTGCACTGCAGCAGTCCCAATGAGTACTTGGATCTGCACCACATGACGAAGTGCAAATCAGAGCAGCCCAGGAATGCCCTGGGCTACATGGGAAAATGGTCAGGATCCAGCATAACTGCCAAATCCTGGCCCCACTCCCCGCCTGCCCACCCATGGTTCCACCTACCTCTTGTCCTCCCCCTGCCCTGAAACACTCACCTCCTCCCCACCCCCCATGCCCTCCCAGACTCACTTTGTGGCAGGGCCCGATTTGGGGCCTGCTCTCTCCCCTCAGAGTGGCTCTAAAGTGCTTAAGGCAGGTTGTTTAAACAGGTTGTCCCTTGTTATCCACTAATTTAGCATCCACTCATTTGACTCACCACTGATACCGGGGTGATGTGTGAAATGTGTCCCACTGTGCTAATCAAGTCTAGTGTTCTCTGGCATTAGCCTTTTCTCTTTAGGAGCCAGAATATTTCATAAATGAGAGAAGAGGGATTGCCTTGAAAAGATTTTTTGATGAGGAGCCAGCTTCTGCTAAGTCAGACCACTGGCCTGTCTTGCTCAGTATTGTCTGCAGTGCAGCAGTATCTCTCCAAGGTTTCAGAGAGGAAACTTTGTCCTATCTGGAGATGCCAGGAATTGAGGCTCAATGCTGCAGCATGCCCTCAGCATGCTAAGGATGCATGCCCTAAGCATGCTAAGGATGCATGCCCTAAGCATGCTAAGCATGCAGCATGCTAAGGACAAAGCTACAGTCCTTTTTTAAAAGCTAAGATCTAGAGCAGGGGTGTCCAAACATTTTGGCAGGAGGGTAACATCATCTCTCTGACACTGAGTCAGAGGCCAGGAAAAAAATGAATTAATTTACATTTAAAATTTGAATAAATTAACATAAATGAATTTATTAGAGATGGAACTTATGTGAATGAATGAAGGTCTTGCAGTAGCTCAAGGCCTATAAAAGGCCTTGCACAAAGCAAGGCTAGCCTTTCCTTTGCTGCTGCTGCTGCTGCATCACAAGTATGAAACAGCAAGCAGTGGAGGAAGCCCTCGTCCCACAGCTCAGGTGAGAGGTTGAACAGTCATCATCATGCTGAGAAAAGTTGCGTTGGGCCAACATGGGCTCCAGCAAGTCTCTGGAGGACCAGAGGCTCATTGGAAACTGGGAGCTCCCCGAGGGCCAGATTGGGAGCCCCTCAGGGCTGCAAGTGGCCCTCAGGCCAGGGTTTGGGCACCCCTGATCTAGAGGAAGTTTCTATAGCAAGCTCCTTTTTAACCCATTCTCTCATCTCATCTTCTCTTTTCAGGGCCTCACGGATACTACCGCCATGGCTCTCTGGATCCAAACTCTGCCTCTCCTGGTACTGCTTGCAGTTTCGTCTCCTGCCATTAGTCATGCTTATCCCAGTCAGCATCTATGTGGTTCCCACCTAGTGGAGGCGCTCTACCTTGTATGTGGAGAACGGGGTTTCTACTATTCCCCCAAAGCACGGAGGAACATTGAACAGCCCCTAGGTAATTTTTGTCTCACTTCCCAAATCGCACAGGCCACCCCTACAATTTCTCTTATGATTTCTCTTAATAACTTCTGAGGTAGAGAAGTTTGTTTGAGGAGGAGATGCCAGTATTTAAATCAATAGTCTGAAGGCTGATAATGCGATACATTCCTAGGCAAGCTGTTCCAACATGATGGTCCAAAATGGTGGTGTTTAACAAGTAAGTTCAGAAGCAAAAGGAAACTAGCCAAGCTAGTCACTTGCTAACCAATGAAATTCACCTTGCCTCCTTCTGCCTGTCCTTTTCTGGCAGATTCAGGACTATTTCACTCTCAAAATGTTAGTGTAGAATGGATTGTGAGGAGGCATGGTAACCTGACCTGTAGGGAAATTGGAGCAGTTACAATTGATTCAGAATTCAAATTCATCAAGCCACCTGTGCCCAATGATTTTCTCTGAAGGCTCCCTTCCTAGTGTCCTATCAACCCACGTGAGGCAGGTAGTGACTGGAGGGAGAGTCTTCTCAGTGGTAGTCCTCTGCCTGTGGATGGAAGGAATTCCTTTCTCAGGGAGGCTCCCTTAGTACTCGCTCTATTTCAAGCACCAAGCAAAAGTGCTTTCTTTCTTGCTTTCTTTCAAGTTTTTACATTTTAGCAGCAATTTCAGTTTTTGTAATTGTGGCTTATCTCCTGCTTTATTATGTTCTTATAATATAACTGCTCTGGGACACTGCTGAAGGTGTTATATAGAAATGAACTAAAACAAATAATCCAATGGATGAGGCAAAATTCAAAGCATTTCCATTTAAAACCTCTCCCAAGCTGAAGAAAACCCATTTTCTTCTGCCCAAGATCTTGCTGAGCTCCTGCCATTCATGGTAAACAGAACTGGGCTAGAGGAACCAATATTCCAATTTAGGAAACAGTAGCTCTTTGTATCCTACTGTACCATAAGTCACATTGCCAACCTGGATGTATTCATTTTTATATATCCCAGACTCCAGGCTTGCCATCTGGTGCTTGTTTTGTGCATTAACTGTCCTGATTTTCAGCTTTTTGTTTTAAAGTGTCCAAACATAATTAGCGATATAAGGGAAAACATGCCTACAGTGTTCTCAAAATTGTTCACCCATCTACCACCATTAACCGGTCAAGCAGTTATATTTGGCTTTACAACTATGAGGGAGTAGGTCCTCTAGCTGCAATTGAAATCTGCACTTTGTTCCAATCATCTGAAGAATTAATTTTTCTGCAAACTTGAGAAATTTTCCTGGGGGCATCTGCCAATGTATATGGTCTAAAGGCTACATTTCAGAGATGTACTAATGTGAGTGTTCTCTCCATCCAGCAGTGAATGAGCCTTTACAGAATGAGGTGGAAACACTACCATTCCAACCACAGGACTTTCAGAAGGTGAAGAAAGGAATTGTGCAGCAATGTTGTGAAAACACCTGCTCCCTCTATGACCTAGAGAACTACTGCAACTAGAAAAGGAAGAAGATCTGCCCCTACCTGGAAGGAGAGAAGAATACTTTGTGATTGCACCTTCAGCGCTTTTTGAATAAACTCCTGTGAAGTTATTTTAGCAGCTTTGGTCTCAGTGCACAATGTTATTTTAATGAAAAATTATTTGAAGACCCTAGATCAATGGTTCTCAAACTCTTTGGGAGTTTGAGCCCTGCTCTAAGTTCTTGCAGGGGAGGGGGGAATGGAGTGAAGCATTTGCCTGGATCATGCTACTTTTGAGAGGCACAGGGCTTTCTTGCACTCAACCAGAGACTGAGCAGGCTCCTGGGGGTGCGGGGGCCCCATGTGAGCATCCGCAGGGCTGTTAAAGTAACAGATTGTGGATTGTGTCCCACTTTTGTTTTGTCACAGAAAACGGAAGTGAGTCATGATAATTGAGTGTCTGCGCACTTAGGGGGGGCCCTGCGGAAGCTCACATGGGGCTCCCCGTACCCTCGGGAGCCTGTTGTAGCTTCTGGTGAGTGCAGGAATGTCCCTGTGCCCCTCAAAAGTAGCTCAATCCAGGCAATCACTTCACTCCGTTCTCCCTCCCTGCCCCTTAAGGGGACAGAGGCCAGGGTCATCAGGCTGAGGCATCACAACACCCTAGTTTGAGAACCACTGCCCTATATTCAAAAGGTGAGCAGAATACAACCATTGTCCCAATCTAGAAATCATTTACTGGAGTAAAAGACCCAAGATGTGCATGGCACTTGCATTGCCTGCAAAAAAGCTTCTCCATTCAGCTCAGTAAAGCTGCATGCTTTACTGAGCTACAGCTCAGTTGACTTGAGCTACATGCTTAACATCCCAGTCCAATCCATTTCATCTCTCTGCCAATTCAGAGATGCCAAAAATGACTATCACTGCATCCTGCAGTGAGTATGGGGCAGTTCAGGAGGTCTCCTCTTGGTAAGGGAACAATCATTCCCTTATTTGGGGGTAAGCCTCTGCAGTGTGTGAGGAGAGAGGTCTACTTGGACCTGTGCTAGCTAAATAGCTGGAGAGCAGGTCCATGTGGACCTGTGTTGTGGGACTGGGTTCAAGAAGGGGGTAGGATTCCGTGACAACTTTTGTCACCAAATCCACATGCTTTCTGGACTCAGCCTGTCCCAGCCCTCTCCCTGCTCGGTTTTGCCCCTCTCCACTCCATTCCACCCACCCCTACCCCTCCCGCCTCCCCTGCTGACTTCCTTGCTTCAGTGAGTGGTGGGGGAAGTACTGACAGGATGGGACTGACTACTGTACTGTTGGGATGCCTTTTATGACTGGCACTGATTGCTTTATGGCAGTCACCACCAGCAGAAGATCTATTGCAGCATCGCAAGGTACACATAGGATTGGGTGCTATGTGTGCCTTTGAGGATCAGATGCATTTATTCAAAGCGATGGGGAAGCCACCATGAAGAGGATACATACACATGGGTCTCCAGATCAGGATACTTGCCAAGCATGTTGAGAGATTAAATGCAGAGCATCAGATCTCAGGAAGGGGAGGGACAGATGTGTTTTGCAGGGATATAAGTAGATGGCATTTGTGCACAGTGCTGTTTTCCTTGGTTTTCATCACCCATGATTAGTAAATGATTTTAAAAATCTGCTTTTGAAAATGGATAAGGAAAAAGGGATAAGAAAAGTGATATACAAATAAATGTTTTGTTTTCAATAATCAAACATTAACAACAGGTTTTCAACTCTCTGTACTAAAATCTGGCAGCCATTCAGAAGGAGATTCTCTCTCTCTCTCTCACTTGTAAATTTTCCAGTCTTCAGAAAGCTTTGCCAGTGCAAACTCTCCTGAAATGAATAAGTCTTGAATCACAGAAGAGTAAGTTCAAATTCAGAAACCAACTGATTTTAATGTTAGCATTTGGTGCACAGTAGTGTACTCAAGGCTTTTCTGAGAGTGACAAGCAACATGTTCATACATAGAAGCACTTTGCTGCAAACAGCTGCTTTGAGGGCAAATGCCCATTTCACAGTGCAGTTTTTCCCCCCAGGAAAGCAGCACCCGGAGCAAAGAGTTTTAAAAAACAAAAAAACTTGCCATGATCCAGTCCTCCTGATCAGAAGCCTCACTGGATCAGGAGCACTTCCAGTCCACTTCCTGGCTGAAGCCCATGTGTTCATGATGTGTGGTTCACCATCATGTGTTGTTTGACTCCATGACATCACATGTCTTTTTACTATTTATGTCATGGGGAGCTCTTAATATAAGATAGAATACAGAACAGGACCTTTTAGAAATGAAATATACATTTAAACAGCAATCTACGTCTATTGATGTTTTGATTTCAGAATAGTCAACAAAATAGGGAACAAATTTCCCAGTGCCAATGCAGTGGGGCCAGAGTAACTTGTGCTGTATCCTGTGTGGAAATTTTGCAGCTTGGAGGTTCCCTCCAGGTGACATTTGTCTCCTTGAGACAAGGAAAACTCCAGCCAGAACAATGGGTCTACTTGGACCTGTGCCTGCTAAATCACTGGCACAGGTTCAAATAGATGGGGGATAGGATATGGCATGCACCAGCACAGCCGATCCCACCCCATCCCAGGACCAATCCACCTACCCAATCTCCATCCTTAACTCCTCATACTTCCAGGTGATTATATCAACCACCTATTAGTTCTGAGAGCAACAGTATATTGTACCACAGCCCCTTTCCAGGCTTTTCCAGCAGCTTCTAGCAACAAACAGAAATAAGAAGTCACCTCAACACCCCTTTTTTGGTGACATCCTATTTGGTGCCAGAAGAATGTGCAAGAAGGAGGTCATGCCAAAGACAGGGAGCTTTCAATGGGTGGTTGTAGCAGAATTCTGAATTTGGAACTAATAACTGCTACAGTCACCTGGAGACATCTGGGACCAGGACCACAAAATGCCACCCCCCATCTGGCCTAAAGGCCTAAAAAGTCACCTCCAGTTTTCAGAGAAAACCAGAGAGTCAAAGAGGCTACACATAAGCCTCCAGAAGGCCTTCTAAAGACTCTGGAAGGACTTAAAAAACCACTTACACTTCCAATGAGAAGTGATGTTTAAGAGCCCAATCTTGAGCTCCACATGCTGGGTTACCGCCGGTGTGCACTTACTACATGCTTGTGAGCCTTACTGCTGGGCCAGTGCCTGTGCTAGCCCAGTGCTGGCTGATGCTGGGCTAGTGCCAGATGAGCGCATGGCCTCTGCCACTCTGCGGTCCCATGGACCACCGAGTTGCGGCACGGTAAGCTGGAGCGGGGAATAGGTGTTCCGGGGAGGCAGGCAGAGGGCAGAGAGAAGGCGGGGAGGAGGCATGATGGGGAAGCGGGAGGCAGGGAAAGGGTGGGTGGGAGGCAAGCTGGGGGGAGGGAGCAGGGAGGGAAGGAGGCAGGTCCAGTGGAGTAACGCTCCACCGGATCCTGTCTGTTCACGCGGGGCTTGGCGCCCTACATGAACGTCTTTACCTCACCACTGACCTTTTGGTCGGCAGTGAATTAATTAGCCCCATTGTGGGCTACTTCCCTTACCTGGGAGAAGGGGATGAAAGTCCCCTTCTCCTGTGGGGCCGCCAGTGAAACCTGTGGCTTGTAGGCAGCCGTTTTCAGTGCCGCCAAAGCTGCGTGCCACGGGAGCTGAGGATTGGGCTGCCCACCTTTCAGAGCCCTCAGAAGGACTTCTAAGCCCTTGTAAAGCAGCCTGGAGGAAAAAAAGATGGAGGGGTCACAATGCCGCCCCCTCACTGGGTGGCAACCTGGGGTATTTTCCCCCGGACCTCCTCCGGTCATGTATTCCAGTGACATGGAGGCTTGTTTGTGAACTGTTATGTGAACTGGCCCTAAATCATCCATGACATAATAGAGTTCCAAAATGAAAAAAGTGTAAAGAAACCTTTTCTTGTAAAAATGACTTAACTCCAATAAATAATGTTGATTAGAATCAGGATGTACAGTACTATTCAACGTCCATTTGTATTTTGACAGTGGTGGAGAATTGGCATTTCTGTGAACCCTTCATATCCTGCAGTAATACTCTCAGCAATAGCTTATTCATATTTATATTGCTAATCTGTATGATTACAAGTAATTACAAGTAATTAGAAGAAGAAAGACAAAACCAGCAGCTGTCCAGCACTTTGGATTACATTCCTGGTGTATTTAAAGCATTCAGATACCATAATGATGAATGTGGTGTTGATGTAAGGAGAGAAACATTTTAAAACTGGCATCAGGATCACACAAGACTATTTGGGGCAGCTGCATTTTAATAACATTCTCAAGGGGACTAAATAGCTTCACTGTTCCTAAGCACACTTGTCATTCACATTACTGATCTAATCCATAAAACAACCTAACAAAGATCTGGTTTTGCTACCAATATTACATGAGTGCTCAAAGACTTCCCTGCCTTTTAAAGTGGAATGGCTGTCAGGAATTGGGGGGGGGGGGGAGGCAATGTGACAGTAAACATGTCTATGTATTCATGTCAAAAAAACCAAGTGATACGTCACAAAGCAAGTTCTATCCATTTTTGATAGATAGAAAATGGATAGAATCCCTCCCTTTTTGAAGAGGGAAAGTTTTTGTAACAACATTTTACGAAGAGGAAGTGTGAAAATAAGAAACCAGTGTCTTGCACAAATTTTGAAAACAGGCAGCTCTTGATGTTGGAAACTTCTATTAACCACACATGCTTGAGCATCCTTCCAGTGCAGTTTCGTCTCTTTGAGCAAAGGCTGCATCTCTGGGGAGCTATGGAATGGCTTCAAACAAAAAAAGAATCCCAGTGATGATATTTCACCTTTTCAAACATCCACTAGCCCTTCTCAAGAGGAGCGGCAAGCTGCTTGCCTGTGTCACCCTAGCATTTTTGTCTGTAGCTGTGGTTGGGACTGACTCCACTCTGTCTGGAGAAGGTAAGCTGAAACAGTTGATACCCCTCACTGAGAAGAAAGACAAAAATATGATGGTGGTCTCTCTCTTGGCTTCAGAATTATAGCCATTTTCTTAATCTCAGCCAGCTGGAGAGATCCTAAGGCACAAAAGGCACAACAGGTGGTTGGGTACTCTGTTAACAATGCAGTGTCTTCCCCCTCAAAAATACAATAGAACAGGCACAGGGGGCCCATCCTATTAAAATGTACAATTGGCATCCTGCCCATTTTTTCCTAGCCTGACAAGGGGCATCATTTTGAGAAGCAGGGACACATTCTCTTCCTTTGCACGTTACAGACCACTTGTGATCAGGCAGAAGGAGTTTCTGTATGGTCATCTCATTCAATCGGTACATTGAGGATCAAACTAGACGTGAAATTAACATGCATCTTTGAATGCTTCAGATTTACTGCTTCTTCTAATAGCAATTGTGGGTCCTCTCAACTGAATTAGGGCCACAAAGTAGGGGAGGGGCTTAAAACCTTCTGCTGTGCCATTTTCCTGTTGAAAATTGCTCCCCAGGCTGCAGTTTGCCCCCTACACTGCTATTTGCAAAAAAGAGCAAACATAATCCAAAGACAAATTTTTAACATCATGTCTAGTTTGACCCTGAGTGACGACTGCTGCAAACAAATGTTTATAATGCAACATTCATGTTCTGGTCAAGTTTTAAAAACCAGTGCAAAGATCAAAGTCTCTTTTTTCTTGTTCAGCACATGCAGTATTGATAACCTTTGGCTGCTTCTGACAGCACATGAACCCTGACTGCATTGGTAGTCTTTAAGCTGGTCTATACTTTTGACTATTGTGGAGCAAAACATATGCACCGCCACGGCAGAAAGAGGGGGCATGGGGGTAGGATGGGAGCAGTAATATGCAATATTCAGATGTCAGGGAATATCAGGGAATATCAGGGAAGGTTCAGTATGTGAAACCAAGTTTGTTCCCTCCAAATCATGATTGCACCAATCTCAGTTGCAATCAATGCTAGACTGACATGGCTTGACAGCACATTTGCTCTAGACAAGTGGTTCTCAAACTTTTAGCAAGGGGACTCACTTTTAGAATAAGAATCTGTCAGGATCCACCGGAAGTGATGTTATGACCAGAAGTATCATCATCAGGCAGGAAGATTTTTAACAATCCTAGGCTGCAATCCCACCCACACTTACCCAGGAGTAAGTTCTAGTTACTATCATTGTTAAAAGCATATATAAAGTAGCTGTTAAAAGTACAGTTCTGTAACATTTCCTCAAAGGCAGTCACATACCGTGGTACAATCAAGTCCAATATAGTAAAAATAAAATATTGAAATGAACTGGTTTGGGCCTGACCCACAGTTTGAGAAACACTGCTCTGGAGAGAGGTATGTACGTTCAGCAACTTCATGGTACTGTCATCAAAATGGCAGCATTTACATTGGGACAGACATGAGGGCTGCAAGTTACTCTGAGTTTCTAGCATCTTTTCCTCAAAGCATTGCTTTTTTCCCTTGTTCCTTTTTCAGTTGATGAAAACTTAAATTACTTAATTCACTTTCTCTGTCATCAGCTCCTTTCTTCATTTCCCTTTTTCTTTGCATTCACATTCTTCCAGGGACCATCTATTCCATCTCAACCCCCTTGTTCAGCAATTATAGACAAGCCATTATTTCATTGTTGCTATGGCTGCTGGCCAGCCATTCCTTTTGTTGGGTGGATTACTGGTTAATAGCCCAGGATGCCTGGGAGATGTTTGCTCAATGGGAGCTAATGGCTGGAAGATATACAGAGCTCTCTTGAGTGTTAGCCATCAGGGTTTGGAGCAAATGCCTCCTGCCTAAGGGGAGGGGCTGAAGTAAGGTGTACTAGTATGAAGAAAGAGCCCTTTCGCAAGTCAGATCAGAGAAAGAGGGAGCTGATGCATGAAGGCTCCTTGAGATGTAGCAAGTCTCTCTAGGGATCTGAGATACCGCTGCAGAAGCTAATTGGTGGGAGTGCACAGGATGCTTGCTTCCACTAACACACTACTTGTACATTTGTAAACAAAGCAAATATTAATAAAATGTTATATCTCCAGTGCACTTCCCTGCAAAAGACACCAAACCTGAGCTACTGGCAATCAAATCTGAAAAGCATCAAAGCAATGCTACATGGGGGCATTGTGAGCACAAATGGAGGGTGGCAGCCACCATAAGAACCTAAAAAGAGCCCTGCTGGATCAGGTTCAAGGCTCAACTAGTCCAGCTTCCTGTATCTCACAGCAGCCCATCAGATACCTCAGGGAACACACAAGACCACAAGATACTTGCATCTCACTGCCACTCCCCTGCATCTGGCATTCTATTGACCCTCACATCCCTCAACAAAAACATCAGATTGCACTAGGGTTTAACTTGTGCTACTTTATTAAACTTGGTGACTAATTTTTAATGCATGCAACCTACTGAACATATTTTCCCTCCCTCACCAGTCTGGGGTAGGTGAATAAACTGCCATCCACGGCCAATTCCATTAACAGGATCACTGCTACCACCCACTGAGGTCCACCTGAACCTTAGGATTGCTTGCCAACAGAGGAGGGGTATACCCAAGGATGCTTTGCCTTCAAACCTGGAGTCTGCCTTGCTGGTGTCTATTTAATACCCATAAGCTGGGTCCTGATCATTTCCAGGCTGTTAATCCAAATACTTGAAAGGAACACATGCTGAAGTTTACACATAAATGCTCTTCACACTTGACAGTGTGTGAATTTTGTGCTTGAGTGTTTATACGAAAGTATCAAACAGAACATGTAAATCCTAGATCTTCTCTACTACCAGAAAGACACATCAACATTTTTATCATTCTCAAGAAGGCAATCTGGAGATAGAAACATTCCAACAGCTTGGGGAATCCCCACTACTGGGAACAGGGCATGAGGCAGGCTTACAGTAACCTTTCCCTGAAATGTCACTTTCCTATGCTATTTGGAGAGACAGGGTGTGGGATTACTTTCCCCCCACTTTGATGCATATTCGATATCCATTTTAGTATTGCTAATTCCTATATTGTAGGAATCCAGTGCAGGCTTCGGGCTGGCTGCAGCTCAGAACTGATTCCCCTTACCCTGGGCTATGTGGCAGCAGCCCCAATAGGACTATTTGGATCTGCATCACGTAAAGAGGTGGCACAGATCTGAGCAGCCCAGCGCTGCACTGGATTGTCCAGGAGTGGGGTAAGGATCAGGCCTAAGTGCCAGATCCTGGCTTCACCTCCTGCTTGGCCCTGAGCCGCCTGCTACCTGCCCTCCCCAGAACACCTCCGTTTCACCCTCCCTCCACCTTCCCCAGATTCCCAGGCAAGCCTGACATGGCCATGCAAACTCACCTTTCCTCCAGCGCAATAGTGCTGGAGTCGGCCTCCAGAGGCCTGTGCACAGACTTGTGCCAGCCCAAAGTAGGGTTGGGATTGTGCCCTACTATGCAAGTAAGTTAGGAAAAATGTGCAATTGTTTCATGAAATATGGTTCCATTGTTTACTTGAGCCAAAGATTCTGTTCCTGTGGTAGAGAAGCTGGTAAGTCTGCTCCAGTGGCATAGCTAATGAATGTGTAGCCCGGCGCAGAGCTCAGAATGATGCCCCAGAAGTGATGTCACAACTGGAAGTGACATCATGCCCAGGCTTTTTAAAAAGTGCAAATTGGAAGAAAACCTGCCTTCCCCCCCCCAGCAGCTCACCACCCACTTGCTCTGCCACCTCCGCCAGCCAGTGGCATAGCTAAGGCATCTATCTGCTACCTGGGGTCGAAGAAGATTTTGTAGCCCCCCCCCCACAACAAAATCAAATTTAATTAAGTAAATAAATAAAAAGTTCGCCCCTTATTGGTTATAGACACTGTGCTGGGGTGAAGAGGGGCAGTTATTCTCCCACTGCTAAATATAAGAGGAGCATCACTTGAAAGCACCTCTTTATCCAGTTAGCAGGGTAACTGTATTATGATACATGGAAATGAGAACTGACACATATTAACACCTTATTGGTTCCATGCTGTATCATAATAACATCTCATTGGCTTTCAGAAGAATCACAGCCCAATCCTATCCACACTTTCCTGGGAGTAAGCCCACTGACTGTAATGGGACTTACTTCTGAGTAAACATGCATAGGATTGGGCTGTCAGTCTCATAGGTCAGTTCTGAGTTGCAGAAATCCACTTTTTGTTCCTTAAGGGAGTTGTGTTTTTGTTTTCTGGTTAATTGGTCATAACTTTTGATAGAATAAAGATATTCTGATGTGGTTTATTCCATTGCATTCTGCATTAAAATACCTTTCCAATGATATATAACATGATGGTATTGTTTGTACATACCAATATTTTCATAATTTTGGCCACTAATGTTAAACTCAGCTTGTTGCCCCCCTAAAGCTTGTTGCCCAATGCGACTGCTACCCCCTGCACTCCCTTAGCTACGCCACTGGTCTGCTCCCCATTCCTCCACTATGCTTCAAAGACCAATGTATGACTAACCCTCACTAACCAAGGGTGCAATCCTGAGGCACCCTGGGGCTGGCGCAAGTCCCTTGTGCCGACCCAGGTGTGTTGCAAACATGCTGTAAGGCACTTTCGCGCCTCCTCATGAGTTGGTTAGGCCGGCATGCAGAGGTGCACGTCTGCGGAGGCTGAATTCAGCCTCCGCGCTGACAGAGCCTTTTGTCAGCCGAGCTCGAACAATGCAAGGCTCTGGGGTGGGTGGAGAGGAGGCAGGGAGGAGGTGGGAGGAGGTGTTCTGGGGTGGGGGCTGGGAGGTGGCGTTGGGACCTAGCACTTACGCTGGATCCCAACCCCATTCCTCAAGCAGCGCGGAGCAGCTTCACGCCACTCCGCTCTCCTTGGACCTATGCCACCTCAGGAGGTGGCACAAGTCTGAGGAGACCCATAGGGGCTGCGGTGGTTTACCCAGGGGTAAGGGGAAGAGTTTCCCCTTGCCTTCGACTGAGCAAGCTGTCTGGCTTGCCTGGTCCAGCGCAAGATAGGATTGCGCCCTCAGAGCACAATCCTATGCTGGTCTACTCAGGAGTAAGTCCCATTGTCTTCAATTTACCTTACTCTCAGGAAAGTGTGCATAGGATTGCAGCCTAAGGGCACAATCCTAACCTTGTGTTAAGGTTGCAAACATGCCTTAAAGCATGTTTGCACCTCCTTGGGAGCAAGCCGCACCAGCGCACAGAGGTGCGATGGAGCACAGGGGCTGCATCCAGTCTCAATGGCGGCTTAAGCCAGGAAGGCTGTGTCAGCTGAGCTCTGCAGAAGCAGGGGTCTGGGAAGGGTGGGGAGGAGGTGGGGAAGAGGCAGGAGACAGGCGTTCTGGAGTGGGGGGAGGGCAGGCAGAGGGGGTGGGCACATGGGGAGCAGGAGTTATGCCAGATCCCAACCCCTAAGCAGCACAGAGCTGCTCCAAGTCACTCTGTTCTCTTCAGACTTGTGCCACCTCCTGAAGTGGCGCAGTCCAAGAAGACCCATTGGGGCTGTGGTGGCTTACCTGGGGTAAGGAGAAGAGTTTCTCCCTGCCTCTGGCTGAGCTAATTCTGGCCCCAGTCTTCTGCAGGATACAAGGCCTCCTGGCCTGCCTGTTCCGGTGCAAGATAGGACTGTGCTGCACCTTTCCTAACTAGTCCAATCCTAAATAACTTTCCAGCACTGAAGCAATGGGCCACATGCTGCATCCGACAATGGGAGACAGACCCTCTCAAGGTAAGGAAACTTGTTTGCTTACCACTGGGCTGCACTGAGGCTGCACTAGAGCTGGAAAGTTGTTTAGGATTGGGCTGCTGTGCTCCACACGTGTGCCTAGATCTGCAAAGATCTGCAGATGAAGATGAATCACTTGATCTGCAGATCAAGTGATTCATCTCTCTTAAAAAAGGAGGAGGGGTCAAGAGTAAAAAGGAAATAACAACATCAGACAATATAAGGACAATAATCTATAAAAGTTCAGTAAAATAAAATAGTCTCAGTAAAATAAAACCGTGATCAGTGACTGGGGCAGGCAGACCTCCCTTGGGTAGCTGTTTCAGAGGCTGGGCACCACTCTTAGAAAGGTGCTGCTTCAGGAAGCCACCCACTGTCTTTCTAATGAAGAAGAAGAACTCCAAGCTGGGCCTTAGAAGATCAACAAACTTGTTTGGCAGGTTCATACAGAGAAAGTTGCCCCATATAGAGTGCATTATTATAGTCTAATCAGGAAGTAGCTAGCGCATGAATAACTGAGGCCCAGTTGTTTTTCTAAAAAGCTCCAGTGTGGATGCTGAAATCTCCTCAAAACAGTAAGCCTGAGAGTATTCAAGACCACCAAGACCACCACCATCAGTTCAAACTGGGAGACTGTGAAGCAGTGGGGTGGATGGTTCATCAACAGAATTCCAATCCTGTCTTATAGGCACGGACACTTGAAATGAGACAACTGCTGGACAGGGAACCAGGGAAGGAGAATCAAGAATCTGGTATATGTGCCGTTCCTACCCATCAAGCTTATGGTGGTCTGCACCAGGAAACCAGCAGAGCATCTACCGAAAGAGGTTATCACCCCTTCATTCCTTAACTAGGTCTGGGTTATGCAGGCCAGGTTGGCATCCTTGTCCAGGATCAGGTCTTAGATGACTGTTTTCCACTCACCAACCCCAATTGGCATTCAGCAGCAGCACCTCCAGGCTTGATGGATTATTGATGTGATCACCAGAGTTCCTTCCCAAGGTTTGATGGAGGACCAGAAGAGGAGACAGTAATGAATGCGTCTTGTTCCCCTTCCTCTTACTTGGCTTGTTTCACCTTCACATTATGGTCAAACTCTTCGGTGCAGGATGCTCATGGCACTGTTGCAAGCATTCACAGAGGATGATAACCTTCTTCTCTCACTCAGACAACCAAAATTGGAAACAGAAAAGAATCCTTTCATGCACTAATCCTATTAACAGAATCAGAATGGTGTTCATATTTCAGAGAATTAATATGACAATAGTAAGGTAAACATCAAGCAGTCTTCTCATCTCAGTGTTTATACAGAACCAACTTAGGAATTCAACCCCAAATTGCAGCCAGTCCATGTTAAGACTGTGAAATAGAACTATTCTGAGAATGCTGGATGATGGAAATAATCCTGTCTTCAAATTATAGTTTCACGAAAACTAGAAAAAAAGGTGTTGGCACGTCAAAGGTTATTGAAATGTGGGGCCAAATAAAAGAACGAGAGCACCTTCCTAATTTTACTTAGTGATGCCCAGCTGCCTTAGCCCGTGTGGTGGCATCATATGCACCCTTGCTGGCCTGCTTGGCTATGTGGCAGCAGCAACTGTTACCCTGCACATGCCCGATCTTGTCTGATCTCGGAAGCTAAGCAGGGTCAGGCCTGGTTAGTACTTGGATAGGAGACCGCTTGGGAATACCGGGTGCTGTAGGCTTATGCCATAGTCTTTCGAGACTGAAGGCTGCCAACCATTGGCTATGTGGCCATCACATGGCCCCTGCTCCTTGACAAAGAAGTATCAGGAACCAGAATCAGCATCAACACAAGGCACAATGGCTGCCACCCCAATGCCTGCCCTGACCTCCTGAGAAAGACTGGGCCCAGTCAGTAACTGGAAACTGGGAAGGCCCCACTCCTCTTGTGATTAGGTCAGGAATTACATTGGACATAGGGAGGGAGGGGAGATGGGGAAGCATATGATAGACATTTGATTGTTTTTTATTACTTTTGTTTGTACAACTAAACTTTTAATTTTTGACTGAAGGGTTTTTAGGAATGGAAGTGGGTCAGAAGGGAGCTTCTGGTTTGTTCCTTGCTGGGTTCATGAGACTGATTGAGATGGGACAGGGTTTGCATTGCTGTAGTATGTCTACTTGTCAACAAATCATAAACTGCAATAAAATGCTAATTTAAAAACACTATTCTTAGTGCAAGCATCTGACTCTTCCTCTCTGTCCACTCAGCAAAGAAACTAGTTCATACCCTGGTAAGCCAGCGTTTCCCAAACTTTTTATTACTGGAACCCACTTTTTAAAATCACATTCTGTCGGAACCCACTTACTTGTAGGAGACTAACAGCACAATCCTAACCAACTTTCCAGCGCTGAGGTAAGGGCAATGGAACTCCGAGGTAAGGGAACAAACACCGCCTTATCTTGTGGAGGCCTCCATGACTGCTCCCCAACTGCAGGATGCAGCATGTGCCCCACTGGCACAGCTATGCCAGTGCTGGAAAGTAGGTTAGGATTGCACCCTAAAAAAAGGTTCATTTTACCAGCCTCTCAAGCCTCTGTTTTTATCCTTTTTACAATGGAGGGTGCTTTCTGGAGCATTTGTTGAACTCCACATACAATGAATCAGAACCATTCTGGTAGCCTTGCATTCCCCTTTGCCTTTGATAAGAGCCAAGGCACGATTGCCTACTCATGAGTAAACACATATGTGCAGCTCAGTTTCACTTCCCATAGGGCTGAATATATTTTCTTGTCAGTTATCAACCTGTCAGTTTCAATTTCTCAACCCCCCCCCCCCCAACAACAACAATTAGGTCCTGACCTACTGGTGATTCCCAACCCACACTTTGGGAAACACTGTGGTAGGTTCTTGCCTTGACAGCTACAACCTCTACTTTACTGACCTTTCATGTTAGTTTTCTCACCTCCATCCAACACTTTACTGCTAAGTTACTCATCTCACTCATAACTCAGGTCATACCAAGGCCCTCCTTAAGTCCCCTCACAGGGGACTTGACACAGCATAGGCTCCTTCTCCTTACATCAGAACCTTCCATGGCCTGCTCCCCCTCCTCTCAGCTTTAATATCCTGCTGCATTCCTGCCTGAGATCTTCCTTCTTCTGGAGAGAAGACCCTCAACCACCCTCAACTATCTGAAGGTCTCCTCAAACAGCTCCACTCCTTCTCCTTTGCTGTCCCTTGTGCAGGAAAGTGTCTCCCTGAACAGCTATAGGATTCTCCCTCCCTCACAACCTTCAAATCCCTCCTGAAAACCCAGCACCTAGCTAATGCTGGAGGAGGTGAGTTGACACAAGGGGGAGGATTGGGGCCTCCATGACATGTGATGGGGAGGACAGGGGGGTTTATCAGTGGCAGTGGCACTGCTGCTATCCTACACCCCCTGTCTGGCCGGGCCTTGACCCCTTGGCTCGACTTGGACTTACGCCAGCCAAAGAGCTGGTGCAGATCAAAGCAGACCCATTGTAATATGTTCTTATTTTCTTTTTCACTGGTGCACAGCAGCACAAGTGCCATAATAAACATTAACCTTGTCTTATGAAGGGGTTTGCAATCCTAAATCCACCTTGTACAGAGGAATGCCATTGCATTAAGCAGAACTAACTTCTGAGCAAACACTATTTAATAATGCTGTTCATTTTTGTCATTGTGTGGAGATAGACATTGCAGGATTGCAACATGAAATATAGCACTATACTAAGTACTGTGTGGAACCACAGTTGTTGCGGTGCTCCCCGCACACTGAGGAAGAGCGATGCCTCTGCAGCTAAAAGGCCTGAGTGTGGAATGAGAAGTGAACCTTCTCAATAGGAGACATCAGGCAACTTTTCCATCATTTCACACATATGTTCAGCAGAGAGTAAATTTTCAAATGAAGTTTTGATTCCAAATACTTTTTATCAATTAGATTGTAGGTGCCTTGCAATGGGGCCAGTCTCTTGCTTATGTTGCTCCATAAAAAGCCGTGCACACTAATGGCACTATATAAGTATAATAAAAGTTCTCTCTTCTGCAAAAGAATAGAAAGGCAGAAAACCAGAAAACACAGCAGTCAGCAAGCCAGTACCTTTCTTTATTCAAACAGTTGCCCTGCACATCCCTGATCTTGTCTGATCTTAGAAGCTAAGCAGAGTCAGGCCTGGTTAGTACTTGGATGGGAGACCAACTGGGAATACCGGGTGCTGTAGGCTTACACCATAGTCTTTCGAGACTGAAGGGTGCCAACCAAGTTTGCCAGGTAAGTGGGGATTCCTGAGGCAAAAATGCTTCAAGCACACAAAATAGAGCATCCATTTACCCTGCAGTAGGGTTTTTTTTTTTTTTTTAACATTGTGATTCTTGAGATGAAGGAGAAAAAAAATACTTTATATACATATACACAGAAACTAATTTACTCTGACTCAGCAGCCGCTTTTAAAGCAATTTTGTGGTGGCAGCACCATGCCCAGCTAAAATATCTTGGCTCTGTGAGGCTTAAAACAAATATGCCAAGGTCTCATGCCAGTGGCAGAGGGCAATTTGAAGGGAATGCAAATAAAGACTTAAGTTCATTCATATTGTTTGCAGAGAGCCTGAAAACTAAGCAGGAGAGTGGGCTGTGTGAGATGGAAGCCTTCAGGCAGAGGCATTGTTAGCATTGCCTAGAAAGGCCAGAAGTCCTTTCCCTCATCTCTGTTTGCCAATGAATACCGAAAAAGATCTTGCTCAAGTTTCTAGGAATAAACAGACTGAATCATTTGGAGATTGCGTGATTCAAATATAGGAGCTGGACTCTAATATTGCCTAACATTGCTGCAGGATGCAGGTCTCTTCTTATCTTATGTGCTCCCTGAGGTATCTGGTGAACCAATGTGAGATACAGGAAGCTGGACTAGATGGGCTTTTGGCCTGATCCAGCAGGACTTTCCTTATGCTCTTATGTAAAAATATCCATATAAAAACACAAAACAGCATTTGGTTTTTAACATATTTTCCACAAATTAAAACAGATTACTTTTCCAGTTAGAAATAATACTGTGGCTGACAATATATCACATGTATTACCTACCTAGTATATTTTTAAAGGAGTTATAATTTATTATTTATTAAAAAGCATGCTTGGAATAAAAACACAAAACACCATGGTTTGTGATTTTAATCAAGAAATTTTGGAAATCACCAAAAAAAAAAACACCCCTATTTATCACCCAGTGTTAAGGGATGAGCAGTTTCAGAAGAGTGAAGCCTCTTGGGGGTCTTTAAAGTGTCTTTAAAGGGTCTTTAAAGGAAGAAAAAAAGAGGGATTGGTTGTTTATTTGTCCTTCACATTTTTATACTGCCCTTCGCCAGAGGCGCTCAGGGTGGTGTATATAGTTCCTTCCCTGCTTTTGTCCACACAACAACCCTGTGAGGTAGGTAAGACTGAAAGTTAGTGTCTGGGCTAACTATTTGTCTAATTTAAGAGGGACATCTTACCCAAAAGTACCTATGGCTGTATGAATCCTAGCTCCTTCTCCTCTTGACCCCCTCATCTCAGGAGGATTATGCAGGAATTTGACTGACAGTATTGCTTCCTGGCTGGTCACTCTGCAGCATGATTGCTACAGGAAGAGAGGCAGTAGGATGTGTGTATGATGCACCTGTGCCAGGCCAGGAGGATCTGTTGGCCTGGGCAGGGCTTGAATTCAGGCCTATAATCCTGGCTGCCTCGACTATGCTGGGCTCTTGCCTGTTCCTCAGCTGAGGAGTATCAGCAGTAGACTTCAGGATTTTGAAGAGACCATCAGTGGATCCCTTAATGTGGAAAAAGCAAAACATGTAAACTGAGGATGTCCTCACATTGAACTTCTTATGTGTACCATGCAAAGCGAGAGTAATGGCACACTCAGACTGGTGGTTGTGTGGCCAGTTTTGGAGCCCTGGCAAACGCCGCCCTCTGGAGCCAGAGCTGCAAAGATCAGGCAGGATCTGTGAACACGTGGACTGCAACCTGCCCTGGAAGGTAGAATCATCTCAAAGACTGGACGTGACATGTGGCCATCACTGTGCAACTCTCTCCTTCGCTCCAGAATCTCTTCCCACAGAGCCCAGACTTCCAGCAGAGGATTAAGGGCTGTGTCAGACCAGGGCCCAGGAACTGAATTCCAAAGTCTAAAGCCCATCACAGAAAACGCCCTGCCAGCATTCCCCTTTCTTTGAAATGATCTGTGACCTCACAGTGGGGACACCAAGCGTATGTCTTAGGTTGCTACAATTCTTCTGCTCCCTTTGCACTTTACTTTTCAAATTACTCAACAATGTAGCTTTTGGCACACCCTCTTGAGAGGCCATGCTGTAATCCAAGAGGCATCTACTAAGAGTTGCATTTAGTGGCTTTTTCTATCTCAGTTTTAAGGTTCTGAAGCAAGAAAATCCAAATCTGTTCACTGTTAAGACTGCTCAAATTCTGTGATCAAAATAAATTATTTATGAAAGTCAATAGGCTTTCTTCAATATTGCTTATTTTACCATAGGTGGTATGCATGCACATGTAAGCACGAAAGAAAGAAAGAAAGAAAGAAAGAAAGAAAGAAAGAAAGAAAGAAAGAAAGAAAGAAAGACCTCTGAACAGAGGTGTGCTATCCTGAATGGCATCCTCAGGAAACAGAACCTTCTTTTCCTGAATTGGGAGATGGTTGCTGAAACTTGCAAGTTTTTTAGATATATCTCCACAACAATGAGAGTTAGAAACTTGCTGTTATAAAAGCAGCCATTCTCAGAAGCACCAGGATGCTGCACAAGTTGTTAGGCTTACAGAAAACTTCACATACATAGAACTGAAGAAGCCCTAAGAGCATGGCTTTTGAAATCTGCACAATTGATCATTCACATGCACACGCATCTACATACATTCCTTCAATATTCCTAACATAGTTGTCGCACAACCACAGATCATAATTAGTTTGTGTGCAACTTTAATTAGTTCTTGGGAGTCTTGAATGAAGCTTCTTTTAAAAAAAATAGTAATGAATTATATTACAATCAAGATATTATTTATTTGCCAACTGTGTAATTCTATTTGAGGTCAGTCTAATTTTGAGCATGGCATGTAGAGCGTGGAAATGCGGTTCAGTCCCTAGGAAGCATATTTTGTGGCCTTGAACAAATTACTTCCTGCTAGTTTTGGCTATATCAAGCAGTGCCACTTAAGGAGGGCAGGGGACAATCTTTCCTCTGAGGCTCAAAGCACATGTTTATTCTGCAGGAGCATCCATATCATTATGAGGCATTAAAGAGATAAGAAAGCTATTATCATGCTCTTAAAACATATGGGTGTGGGTGTGTGTGGGTGTGTTTGTTGCTGTTGTTTTTATGAAAACTTAAGTTTCACCAAGGTCAGGACTAACTTTTGTTCTGAGCTTTGCCCCTGTCTGAGGAAACTGATGCCCAGGGCGAGTCCAAGACCCTTGGTGCATGAGGCAGTATGCAACAAAATGCTGCGCCTCCTTACCTGGCGATATGCCAGTATCTGCTGCTCCTGCTCCCTGGATTGTAAAAGAAAGAGGGGGATTGAAGAAGAGTCGCAGAGAGGAGAGTGGTGGGCTCAAAAGCATCAAACATTTCTTCTTCCACTCCACCTCCATCTTCCTTTTTCAATTTACAGAAAGGGGGAAGGGGAGAAGCAGTGAGGGTGAGTCAGTGAGTCGGCAGGTGGATGCTGAGGTGACTACTTCAGTCGGCCTCATGGAGAGGTTGGCCTTGACGCACACTGAAATCTCAAATAGCACTATTCTCCATATCACAGGCAGGTCCGGCCTAAGTCCTCTCAGGACCAGAGTCAGCATCTTATGGCAGTCACCTTCTCCAGCCCCATTTTCTACCTCTGATGCATGAAGTACACCACAATCCCCTGAACCAAGTTCACCCTCCCAAATTTCAAGCCCCCCTCTTCAGCAACTTGTCCTACACCCAATTCACCAGCCATACTTGCTCATATCATTTGAAAAGAGAGGCAGGGCACAGACCAGAGAAAGGCACATCAGTGGCTGCTCTGTCCTACTGCCACTTTTCCCCTCCTGGCTGGCCAGTGAGAAGATAGGACCACTGCCTGTAGGTAAGATACCTTGATGAGGACGGCTAGGGGTGGCAGGGCACATTCTGCTGCTTCTTCAAATGAGCTGCTTAACTGCTAGGGCCCACCAGGCCAATCAGGGCCTCTGTAATGGCAAACTATGCGTGCCCTCCTAAGCATACAAACCTGAAAGTACATTGAATCAATGTGGCTAAAGCATTGGATTACAAATTAAATTGTGGGTAGCCTAATCCTATCCTTTCCCTCCCCTGAGAGGGGGACTGTGTGCTGCATCTGGCGATGGGGGCAGTCCTAAAGATCTCCTCCTGCTAAGAGGACATTTGTGCAGTTTAAGCCTCTGCCACCAGAATGGGTCTACATGGACCTGCTCAAGCTGTTTAGCTGGCGCATGTCTGAGTGGACCCAGGAAGATGGATCAAGGCTTGGAAGGAAGATAGGATAGCAATGGAGCAACTGTCATCAATACCAGTCCCAGCCCTTGCTCCACCTCCCCCATTCTACCCCAGTCCCCTCCCCATTCTGCCCCTCCCAGCCTCCTGCCTGCCCTTCACACTGACTTACTGGTGCTGGTGGACTGCTGCTGCTGGCTACTTGTGACAGTGGCCTGGCTCCTCTGAACAGCATGTAGCCTTTTGCTACAGCTGTAAAGGACTTAAAGCTGCCAGAAAACCAATTCCAGCACTGTAAGGCTCTTCTAGGATTGGGCCATAAGGCACTTTATGAGGTGGAAACAGCAAAGAAAAGCACTAGTAATCTTCCAAGGATCAGATCATAGCCTTTCCTCACCCACAGAAGTTGTTTACCTCTGCCCTACCAATACAAGTTGCCCCAAGAAAAGTATATCCAAAAACACTTGGGATCCCATCTGTTGTTTGTGGTCCATGCCATGTCAGTCTTCTAACACAGAGTATATTTAAGAAAGCAGTCACATTGGTCAGCTATGCAACAGTAACAAGAGACTATAATAAAACATTCCAGAACTAAACTTGCCCAGGCAAGGTTACCCATAACTAGATTTAGATTTTAAAAGGGATGGTACAGCCAGAGATCTTTGCTGCATGTTGCTGCAAGAGTGGAAGCAACTGGCTTCTGCTACCAGCCTATCAATTCAGGACTTCGAGCAAATGTTCCAGCCTGCAAAGCTGTTTGAACAGGTCTATTCTTGCAGTCCCAAGTGCAGCCACCAGATGGAGGAAAAGTTAACCAAAAGGATGCTCTGAAAACTCCTGGAGGCAATTGGCTTTTTAGGCTTTTTGGATGCTGAAGCTAATATTTGTGCCATGGCCATTTTGAGTCCTGATCAGTAGCAAATGCTGCATGACGTGACACATGGATTTGCTCGCCAAATGGAAATAAAACCCATGCTCCATGAAAGGAAAAACATGTTGTTTTTTTAAAAAAAGAAACGCCAAAACTCATAGGAAGCATGACTGGCAAGCTGGGCTTATTAAACTCAGCTTGGACCTTGTTTACACTTGCATAAATTCAGAGCAGCGACGCTGATGTCAATAGATTTACACTCCAGTAAAGCAGTCTTTCTCTGCTGGCCTTAACATTATCCCTGCCTTTTGCTGAAGTGGGCATTGAACATGGGTATAATGGTACAAATCACTGACCTCAGTAACTAGCAAAATGCCTGATGCTTTGACAGAAAGGGTGAGGGTATGGGAAGAGAGCACTTGTATGCTGCAAGGCATGCTGGGAGGCACCAGGCTTCCTGGTGCTTGAGGAAGCATGCCAAATGCTGGCCCCCTTACCTGATAGTTTTCAGTTTCTGCTCCTCTGACATTCTGGCTCACTGCTTTCCTCTCCTCCAGACTTTTACTCTCTCCCCTACTTCCTTTTCCAATCCAGGAAGGAGGAGGATCAGTAGAGGCAATCGAGTGGGCAGAAGTGAGTGCTCCCTGCCAATCTACTACTGGAGGTGGCCACTTCAGTTGGCTTCATGGGTGGCCAGCCCTGCTAGGATCTATAGTTTTGTGTTTATACTGTACCCAAAGACCTATTGCTAATTCCTGCAGGATAAATCACAGTCATCCTGAGATCCACTCAGGGCTGGGTGGGCAAATTTTGTCCCCACTGCAGCATTGCCTACCGTTCCCCATAGGAGTCAGGGACATCAACTTGTACGGGGAAAATAAAATGGGTGTACATGGGGATCCCACTGGGGTTGGGATTAAGACTATGCCCTGCCCCCACAATCTCAGGTGATTTGAGCAAGGACTGCTTCTTCCTACTACAGTTTCACACTTTTATCTGCTTAGCCTTAGCCCTGTCTTAAGTTTGCTTCTTCACAATCAAGCGTATGCTGGAATGTTGGAGATTTGCCACACAAGTGCCACACAAGATACACACAGGTGGGGTTTGCTGCCACACCTATTGCATAGGATCTCTGAGTCTGGGCCCCAGTGTGGGAGATGTCCCTGTCCTTCCTTCAAGCTAGAAGAAAACAGAGAATCTCCTTTGCTCGTGGTTAGGATTGAAGGGACATGGAGGTGCCCCCTCCACCTCTGAGCAATCTTTTAGCCACCAGCCAGCCAGTCATGACCACAAGACACAAATCAGAAGTGGGACAGAGTGCATTCTCAAGCACTTGGCCAGCACGAGTCCCTTGTGCCTGCTGAGAAGTGTTGCAAGCATGCCATGGTGACAACTTAGGAGCCAGAAAGCCAACGCAAAGGCACTGGCCTCGCCACACTGGAGCAAGCTCTGGATCAGGGGAGTTCACACTGGTGGCATGGGGTCCTGGAGAGGGCAGCAGGAAGGCAGAAGTGGGATATTCTGGGGTGGGGGAGGACAGGGAGAGGGCAAGTGTTAGCTAGCTCCATGAGCAGGCCAGGCCCGGGAGAGGGTGGAGCTAGGATCCGGCACATAGATCGGATCCTGACTCCCCTCCCTGGAGGTCCGGCCTCGCACTACTTAGATCTGGGCCACCTCTTTAGGTAACGCAGGTGCAAGTAGACCCATTTGGGCTGCTGCTGCGTTACACAGAGTAAAGGGAATCTATTCCCCTTGCCTTGGGTTGCACAATGGCCAGCCCCAACCCCATGCTGAATACAGGGCAGGCCAGCTGGTCAGCCTCTTCCAGTGTGGGTTAGGATTGGGCTGTCAGTCTTATAGGGCTGCCTCTTCTCTGCTGGGAGTGGGATCCCATAAATTTATTAATTTATTTGTAGATTTCACTTTCACTTTCTTTCACAAAGTGAATACAGCTAGCATATGATAAAAGAAATTGAACAAAACAGCAAGGAACACAGCAGCAGCAATAAAAGCCCAAGCCTATGCATGTCTACTCAAGAGTAAATGCCATTATAGTTAATGGGTCTTACTCCCAGGAAGGTATGGACAGGATTGCAGCCTAAAAATTGTAAAGCAATAGGAGATATTCCTTGAGTTAAAACTAGCAGCATTAAGAGATAAATCTTGAGAATAGTATATAAGCAGTAGACATAGAAGCACACATTAAAACAATCCTGCAAATGAAGGCAGGAGATATAAAAGCAGAGGGGAAACACGCACACACACCATTCTTCTAAAAGTTCCCCAATGGAACACATAATAATAAATAATAATAAACTTTATTTATATCCCGCCCTTCTCCCTAAAGGGACCCATCAAGGTAGGGTGCAGCTCCCAAATCTTCAGGGAGTGAGTTCCACAGCTGCAGTGCCACCACTGAGAAAGCCCTTCTTCTAGCCACTGCCCTTAACCTCTGACAGGGGTGGCACATATAGGAGGGCCCTCTCAGATGGCATAAAGGGGCAGGCCAGGTAAAGGACTGAACAGAAGGCAGCCACTGCGCATCTGCCATGAGCCCAGAGCACAGCAATTGATTAATAGATAGATAGATTGAATGGTCAGTGAGCTGAATGAAGGTATGAGGATAGTGGTGTGCATGTGTACTCCTCCTCTATCCATTTTTGAAAAATCACCTCTTTTTTAAAAGGATAATTTTAAAAGAAATTTGCTTCTGAATACTTTGAGAATCTGCCATGAATGCAGAAACTGCCCTCTTGTATGTACATGGTTACCAAATGTGAGGGGATGATACTGACAGCACCACTGCACAAGTATGGCAGATGTGGTCCCTTAGCCCTGTTGTTTTCAAACTCTCTGGGAGTTTGAAACCTGCAATAAGTCTTTATGGGTGGGAGGCAACAGGGGCAGGGGGAAGGCAGTGACACGAACCCCAGGATCGCGTCGCTCAGGGGGCTACAGGTACTGGGGTGCACCCTCCAGTCCCTGCAGCAGCCGTCCCTGTGTGTGGGGAGCGCTGCGGGAACACCTGCAGGGCGCCCCAGGTCAGGGAAAGGGAGAGTGGAGCGATCTGCTCTGCCTCTGCAAAAGCGGGAGCGGAGCGCGATTGCCCCACTCTCCCGTTCCCTGACCTGGGGAGCCCTGCAGGCACTCGCGCAGGGCTCCCCGCACACAGGGATGGCTGCTGCAGGGACTGGAGGGTGCACCCCAGTCCCTGCGGCCCCGTCAGAAGGGAAAGCGGAGCGATCGTGCTCCACTTCCGGTTTTGCGGAGCGGGGCGCAATCGCTCCACTCTCCCTTTTCCTGACCTGGGGAGCCCTGCCGAAGATTGCGCAGGGCTCCCCGCACCCCCAGGAAGATGCAGGAGGCTTGGGCAAGTGCACACAAGCCCCTGCAGCCCCCTGAGTGGTGTGATCCTGTGGATCGCGCCCCTGTCTCCTGGCTGCCCCCGCCCCTTAAGGGGGCAGAGGCGAGGACCCACAGGTTGGGGCGTCGCGATGCCCCAGTTTGAATACCACTGCCTTAGCCCATCACTTCTATTCTCAAAATCCCAAACTGATCCTCAAAGGTATATCTTGGCCCCACTTTACCTGCCTAGAGGGACAACACAGTCACTTCATCCACCACTTCTAATCTCTGGCCATGGTTTCATCTCCATTGTGTTTTGAAATGGTTATTTAACCATTGACATCTGGCAGCACAAGCCACATGAACACATTTTATATAAAACAGTCACACAACCAGCCAGTGACAATGTGTGCATGTGTTTCCATGGGCCTATTGCCATCCGTGTGAGGCCACTAATAAGCGCAAAGACCACAATTCAGAGAACCACACAACTTCATTTGAACTTGTGTTTTTCAGGCAAAGAGCCATCTCTGTCACACAGCAAAACATTTTTTTTGAGATCAAAAATATTTCTGATGTAGCAGGCAGGACTGGGGGTGAATGTCTGCTGTTGCAAGAAAATAAGTTAAAAGTCAGGATATGCAAAAGTCCTCGGAGAAATTTCATTAGTCTTATCAGACTTTCTTTTTCCCTCTCTCAATTCCTCAGATGTTTTGACTTAATTTTGGGCAAAGTTGAGGACGTGCAAATACACACACTGAGACATTTTGTTAATCTTATCAACAGGTGTTCCTTTGCAGATTTCGGTAATGGGACAAAGATGTTAACAGTGGGCGAAATGTTCAATGAGGTAAAGAGTCTTGGAAGGAAAGAAAGAAAGAAAGACTTTAGAAGTCTGTACCAGAAACCCACAAATAAGTCCTGAAGGTTAATTCACACCTGCTTAGGAAGCAGTGAATTGGTAGAACATGTCAGTTCCACCTGAAATGGTTGCGACCACACTGCACGCAAACCCAGAGCATATGGGTAATGTTGCTACCGGGTTTTGGACACAGACTTCATTCTGTTCATTGATTGATAAAAACGTGAGGCTGCAGTAGTTTTTTAAAACAACAACAACAACAACAAAAAAGACCTCCAAAGAAGGTTGGCGGGCCTAGCGCAGAGATCTTCTAGCATCAATGGATTGAGACTAATCATATTGAGTCAAATGTGATAAAAGAAAATGATAGCATTGAGAAGAAAAAAAACACACTGTAAAATCCTCCTATTCTGTTTCTCCCATTCTGCTACTCTCAAGACATTCAAAGGTTTCCTGCTCTGTCAAACTTCAGAAGGTTTCTGTCCTTTCTATTTTGCTGTCCTGCGTCTGGAATTCCTTTCTAGATCACCTCTTCTCTTACGTCCTTTAAATCCCTACATGAAACAGTCACATATCCTTCACTTGTTTACCCTGACTCCCTTTCTCCTTCTCTGTTGCCTCCCTTGTGTCTGTTTCTAAATCTAGACTGTAAGCCCAGTGATGAGGCATCATGCACACAAATAGGACAATAATAATCATAATACTTTCTAGTCCCTACACCTTACGTAGCCTTCCCAGATATGCTAGCAATCCATATGTAAGAATATCTGATGTGAGAGGAACATTCAAAATCTTATAAGGACTAGGCCAAATGCTTTTCTTAAATAATTTCTCAGTATCCACACAATGATCTCCATGAGGCTCATTTCTTTCACCTTACCTACTTGCTTTTTTTCTTTCACCTTACCTACTATTTAACATCATTATCCTTCCACTAGTAAAGGTAGATTTAGGGTATATAAAAACTGAATTGCACACAATCTCAAATTTCATTGCAATAAAAGTAACTATAAAAGGACGGTCCTTCAAATGTGAATTCTGTGTAGCTGATGCAATGAGGTATGTTGGAGTCTGCAGACAGCCTGAAACAATAGAGATCACACCCACAAGACATTGTTAAACTGATTTCATAGTAGTAATAAATATAACTCTTACAGTGTTGATTGTTTTAGCAGATAACATAAATGGGTGATCTCCCAAGTAGTCTCCTCTAGATTGTAAGCTTAAGAAAACACAGAGAAGACTTTGGGGGTAAAAGGAAGATAAAGAATGATACAGATCTTAAATATCTGTGTTTATGTGCTAGAAAGCCATGGAAAGCTTACGATGAGGTGAACAAATATATCTGCCAATAATGTGTTGATTCTGTTACAACATTACAATGATACTGGCATGATTAGCACCATAGAAAATCATATCAACACTGCAGGCATTTCCTACTTGTTCCTTCTCCTGTTAATGGTCAGTATAACATTCTGCCATTGTCAATGGCATTATCAACATTATCCCATGAAGAAGGCTCCCTGGGGACAGAAGTGCCTTTGGGATTGGCTGCTAAGTGAGAGGTTCATTGTGTTATCCACCTCACACTCTTGAATCTGTGAAACCTGTGAAGCAACAGTGGGACAAAAGAAATATGTGCATACACAATAAGCAGTGATGCCTTTCTCAAACCACTTTGAACAGCTAACTAGAAAATGATTGTATTTCTCCAGCCTCAGTATAAGGAACTTCTCATGGGATAGCAAATTTGGGCTGAAACAGTAATGGATGCATCCTGGGCAGAGTGATGGTGGTATGCACCTCCTCCTCTCTGTCACTGAGTAGAAAGTAAATCAGATTAAGATCTCCTTTAGTTGGCCAATACAATGATCTTCCATCTCCTCTTCCCTTCTGCATACCCTTTGTCACTGTGATCAGCAAACATCATTATCACTTGTTTCTCCCTGAGAAAGCAAACTTGTTACTACACAGTGCTTACAGTACCAACTCAAAACAAAATCAAAATGTCCAGTGGAGGTGCCTGTGTAACAATAACTTTGCGCATGACACTGGATAAAGTGCTAACCCCAAGGACGGAGGGCAAAGGAGGGCAAAACAGTAACTGGCAACAACCTGAACAATGAAGGGAATTACGCATAAATGCATGCAGTACTTCTGATAAAGAACACAGCAGATTTCAGAGTTTGGTAAACAGGACACACACAACATGCCATATCAGTTTGCAAAAGCACATTATGTGACCTCGAAGAAGTAGCAGCAAACTATTTTCTTAAGAAAAGCATTTGGTAAGTAAAAAAGATATTACAATGTGCATAACACTGCATCTTTCAATAGGAGTTTTTTTCTTTTTTAAGCACTCTTTAAATCCAAAACATAACTTTTCTCCTTTGCCTTAGGTGGAATTGTTCTTTAATATGTGGGTGGCCTGATACCCAGATACAGTAAGAATTACCTGTTCATCAGAGTTCTGGGCAACTAGAACTGCAGCTGAGGTCATTCAGATCAAGACATGCTAACAATCTGACCTACAGCGGCTTTCTTGAAAGGTCAGATAGGAAAAGAATCAAGGTCTGAGAGAGTTATGGAGACAGTGGCAAATCCAAGGACAAAGCTGTCTCTTTCCAGCCACCTTCATCAAATTCTTGACGTCATTCCAGTGGCCACTTTTTACCAGCAGAAATAAGGAGTTACAATGAGAATTCTCATTTCTATCCACTTATTTATATGGCTTACTAGTGCCAAGAACAATTGTTTGGTCATTTATGATCCAATCCTATCTAGAATTGGGCTGTCAGGCAGAGGGGTTTACGACAGCACTCTGTTGGCTGGCATTCTGTGAGCTTGCATATTTCCTTTTCATATTGGAACCCCCCCCCCCCCCGCAGACAAAATTGTAAACTTTAATAGTTTAATAAACTCCTTCAGTGTAAATGGTTCATCTGAAAAACAAACCACTGATCACTGAATTACTGTAAATTAATTGAAATGCAATTATCAAGCTGCCCATCAGCTGCTGGTAACACTTTTAAGTCATTTGGGAAAGGCCAAAACTGATCAATTTTATTATTCTAATAGTAAACTTCCAAACAGGTCAAGGTCTTGCATATTAAATATTTGACACAAATGTGTCCTTTCATTATTCACAGAAATGATCTAATTGGTGAAAAAAGAACTGAGATGAGGAATGGAATGGAAGGGGGTTGAATGGAATGGAAGGGGGTTGAGACCATGAGTGGCCTCAGGCCTCCATTTGCCTCAGGGCAACTACTTGTAATTCTCCTTCTGGGAGTATGCAAAAGAAAGGAGATCCCGTCATACCAAGCATACCTAGCCTTGTGGTGAAACAAATGTTAAGATGCCACCCTCACTTCTCTGTTGTGAATGCATAGTAAAGGTCGCCTCATCCACATGGCTGGATACAGAGACAGACAGCCAACTTCTCACATAGATACATATGTACAGTGGGAAGATTGCATGTGACAATCATGCGGTAAGCAGGTCACCAGCTATACCTGAGTACATATGCACAGAATCATGCTCATCTATGTATGAGTGTGAATACAGCACTGTTGTTTATTATTGTTTCTAGTTAGAGACATTTTTCATAAATTATATATAATGGCTAGATGGCTGAAGACCTTTATTTTAATATATTAGCAGCTTTTCCCCACCATAGCATGCAGCCATAGCAAAACAGGCTGCACCTCATGTTATGGTAGGGAGGCCAATCAGGAGGCCTGGGAGGGGAAAGAAAAAATAATTTCCCCTACCCTTCTGTAAGCCTCTCTGCTGCCAGTGGGTCTCCTCAGACCTGCACAAGCTCTTTAGTGGGCACGAGTCCAAGGAGACAAAGGGGGCATGTTGGCTCACTCCAGTGGAGATAGCTTCTGTCACAAGTCATTCACACCGATGCGTCACCCCCTCCTGCCTCCAACATGCCCCAGCCCTCCCCCTAACCTGCCCTGTTTTGCCTACACTCACCTTGTTGAACCTACCCCACGAATTTATCACCAATTTATCCCACTGGTCTCCTCGAATCTGCGTCCACTCAATAGAAGGCACAGATTTGAGGAGAGCCGTTGGGGCTGCCTGATCATTGCATGGCTACCCTGAGTAGCCCTGGAGTTGCTTCCCAGCCCAACTGGATGCAGTGGTAGCCATTTGGCACCACTGCAGTCCTGGGTACTGGGAAACATAGGATTGAGCTGTTAGAGGGCTGGTCCATTGTGCACGTTCCTCCCTGTTTTTTCATGATTTTTTTTTTAAACAGAGGAGAAGCAACTCTTCCAGCTGCCTCACCAGACCTTGCTGATGAAGATGTCCTGCTATTTTTTTGATTGGCTAGCCAGCCGTCCTGCTTTTTTAGTTTGTTTGTTTGTTTTGGTAGCTAGCTATGAATGCAGCCCAACCTGCTGGAGGCAACTTTTTCTGATGCCTCCCCAGGGACTGATGACCCAAGCACTGTCTTCTTTATAATTGGCAGACGGAGGTGGCTCTTCCTGGTAGAACAGGCATCCCTGGTTGTTTTGTCCCTTGCAAGCTACCATAGCAATTGAGCAGATTGGCAGCTCTCCTTGTTCCCTCTGTGTGTGTGTGTGTGTGTGTGTGTGTGTACACGCTGCTTCAAAAATGTGCTTCAGTAGAGAGAAGCAGCTTGGGAAAGGCAAAAGGTGTGTGTGTGTGTGTGTGTGTGTGTGTTTTCTTGCTGGGTGAGGTGGCTCCACAAGCTCACCATAAGTGGCTGCCATCTGCTCAGCACTGCGCTTCATGCATGCACCAGCACTCTGGTGCTCCCCAAGACTCCACGCATGAGCTGGGCAATCCTATTCATGTCTACTCAGAAGTCAGTCCCATTGAATTCAAAGCTTCCAGGTACGTTTATAGGATTGCAGCCTTAAACTATAACTTTTAAAACATGTTCTTGAAAATTGAACTCTGAAAACTCTACACTTTGCCTTTGGATTTTGGAATGTGGCCAAAGTTTGAATTTGTGTGAAATTTTATTTCAGCTCTGGCACAAAGAGCCAAGGCAGAGTTTCCTGAGAATTTAGAATAATGTACTGAAGATTATGTACTGAAGTGTATGAAGAAATAGGTCCAGAGATGAAGGTATAGTAAAAACATGAGAGGTAGGAAGGAAGGAGGAGGTGGTAGAAGCAGGACGGTTGCTTACATACATGCTAAAATCAACAGGAGAGAGGTGGAAAGGTCACAGAGCCAAATGTTGAGGTTAGTGGTATGTGATGGGAGGGACCACTGGAGATGATGCATTACCCCCACATCCGCAATAAGGACACCAGACTTCGGCTTGGATGAAAATGGGCCACTTTATTGAACTTCAACTGCAGCAGGGCAATAACACTGAACATCAATCATGCGGGGCAATATGGGGGAAACGGTCCTAGCCGTCTGTCTCCCCCTACATTCTCATTGGGCGTACCACCTGGCTCAAAACCCCAGCCGTCAATCGCCAGCTTAGGACCTTCAACGCCACCCCCGATGGGGGCAAGGCAGCCGGACTCCAGGCTAGACAGCCAAGTCGCACCATCCTGTCTGTCCAGGCCAGGGGTTCGCCTGCCTGCCTCCTGGAGCCGGTCAGGTATCATGGGAGCGGTTCAGACTTACCCCTCACCCTGCTGCCTTGGATAGACACCGAGCCAAGTCCCTACCTACCCAGCCCCGCAAGTACCCTGCCCACACTGGGAGTGACCAGCCCAGCCTAACCTAAACCGCACCGCTTGTTCGCCAGTCTGAGGTAGGCGAAAAAACAGCCAACCAAGACCAATCAGTTTGACTGCAAAAAATTCCTACCTGGCCCTAAAAAACGACCAGCTAATCCCAGACTGGTTAATAGGGCGGGCGGGCGGGGTTGCCGGCCGGGAACGCTCTGAGCCTGGCTGGGGCATGCACTCCGCGCCAGGGCTCTAGTCACACCTCCCCAGCCGCATGGACCAATCGCGGCTCAAGCCTCAGCCTCGATGCACGAGGCGGGGAGGGGGCAATCTGCTGCTAGTGCCTGATTGGCGCTAACAGCCTTTATCACGAAAGGTGAAGATGTCTGGAGAGAAAATTTCATTACTGCTGTAGTTATAGATAAGAAAACTGAGGCATAGTGAATTGTTAAGATCACACAGGAGGCATAACAGAAATGGAGCCAAGGTGCACTCTCTAACAAACAGTGCATCATGTGGTAAGTTAATGTTTCCTGAACTGTACAATTTCAGAATGTATACTTGCTTCTCCATAGGGAAGAAAATGCATACATATTAAAGACTGCTAGAGAGAAGATTAGATTAGTACTCTTCTAGTTTTTGATGTTCAGGCAGTTTTTAAGGTGTGCGAACCAGCAAGAGCATGCTCCCTTATTTATTTTTAATATAATTAACCTACATTTTCCAGCCCAGATGAACTCTCAAAACAACTGACACTGTGGGGGGGACGGACGGACAGGGGGGTTAAAGAAACAACCAGTCAAGGCCTGCATCTAAGGCTACAATCCTATCCATATGTTCTTTGAACACAATGGGACTTACTTCTGAGTAGACATGCATAGATTGGGCTGTAAGTTTCCAACACCTGCACACATAACCCTGCATCAGTTAACTATTAGAATGCTGTGACTGTCAATGGGAAAAATGTGCTGAGGAACCATAAATACCTATGCATGGAAGCAGACATTCAAGTCTCAGTGGAAACACAGGCACAAACACCGAATAATGTCAAGTGACTAATTAAACTAATATAAAAGGATAAAAGAATCATTTGAAAAGCTGTAAAACAAACTCCAGAGAGTCTACATATTTTAAATCAGTGTAATTTATTAGGCCAACTCCCTCCTCTGCACACACTTATTTGAAGTTCTAGGAGGCAGCTGAATATTGTGTGCCTATTGTATAATGTATGACCCTCCCTCAAACTCCCATGGCACGACTGTGGACAATTCATGGCACACCAGTGTGCTGCAGCACAGTGGTTGAAAATTGCTGCTCTAAAACCTTCATTTTGGAGAATATTCTAGATATTTTTAGTACAAGGAATGAGGCGATAGGGGAAAAACCGAAGTTGAAGAAAGGGAGAATTGACCTTAGTGAAAATGGATCACCTAAAGCCATCTTCCTTATCTCATTCCTTCCTCCGTACAGAGGGTAAATTCTGCAGTCTGCTGAATAGTTTGGGATAAAATTGAGCTTGGAGTACATGCACCTAAAGATGTGTGAGGTGGAAGACTTCAACCTAAGTCCCAGCTCCAGCAGCTGAGCTGGTTCACACCTTTGCGCTGCTGTCAGCTCCCAACATTCCCTGGCAGCATGAAGGCAGCACAAAAGTACGTTTGCTTTTGAATTGTTTTTGGCATGATGTGGTGAGGAGGGCTATTTTTCAACAAATGTGAAAAATGTGCTACAACAAATGTAGCAAAAGTTTTGCTATAGAACTCTGGGGCTGTCATCATCCCTGCCAAATTGCATCAGTAGGGACCCACTCCTGGACTCTCCCTCTGCCCATTTTTGTGCTAGCACATCCACCCTGTACTGATTGGGGAATGATATCTTTTGCTGGGGAGCGTGGCAGGGGTGGTCCACTACAAGGAACAATAGCAATCCCCTTGCACCTTAAAACACAGAGCAAGTTTGATCAGGAGCTTTTATTAGGCTCAAGACATAATCTATTACCCACTCTCGCCCATTGTTGATTGGAGCAGTCCTTGGTGGCCTGGCTGCTTTCCACTTATTCTATTTAGAGCCAATTCAAACATTATAGTCCTCACATGACTATACTATCTCACTGCATATGGTTGAGGCATATACAGTTCGATGAGCCTCTAAATCAAAATCTTCCTGCTTGTGTAAGCCCAGCACATTCAGAGGCTCCGCTACAAGCAGCCTCCCTGTTTGCTTTCCTTGCACAAGGAGCTTTTGAGGCGATATTGGCCCATGAGAAAGCTGCACCGCATATTTTCATGCAGGTTTGGGTGCTTCCAGGCATAGTGCTTTGTGGATAACTGGGGCTTTGCATCTGAACGCCAGCCACCCTCGGCCTCCGAGTGGTTTGGATGTTGGACCGGGCCTTTTTCCAAATTAGATGTGAAGAAACATTTCTTCTTAACTGCCTGACTATAGTAAAAAGAATTTGTTTTTTAAGCAGCATATATTAGTACAAAAAGACAGCTTTGTTTTATGTAAAGCATGAAGCAGCCCCAGAATGACTTGGAGCTGGTTCTGTGGCCTTCCATAGATTTTCCAGTGTGCCTTTTCACCTAGTTTACACTGCCCCTTTCCCCTTCAGAATGGGTATTATGGTACTTCCTTACCTCACAGAAATGCATGAAAGACTTTGAAGTGCTCAGATTACTATGCCACTGGGGCCATGGAAATACCAAAGACACTTTTGATCTGTATTTTATCCCTGCCTTAGCTAGAAAAAGTAAATACATTTGAATGGCTGAGGAGGGATCCAAGAGAGGGAGGGAGAAAGAAAGAGAATCCCAAGCTGCTTAGAGACTTTCCACAAACAGAAGCTCAATTCATCGAGTAAATTATTGACTACAGATTATCCTCTCAACTGGAAAATTAACCTGTACCTGATATTTCCTATTCCTTTTGGGATAAGAAGTCTGAAATATCCTTGATTTTTCTCACCTTATCGAGGGGCTTTTGTATCCAGAAGGATAGGTTTTCCTTGGGTCTTCACAACCTACATGATCTTTTAGGGCAGTGTTTCTCAACCTATGGGTTAGGACCTACTAGGTGGGTCACGTGTCAATTTCAGGTGGGTCCCTATTCATTTCAATATTTTATTTTTAATATATTTAGACTTGATGCTACCATGGTATGTGACTGCGTTTGGGAAATGTTACAGACCTGTACTTTTAACAAGCTACTATGTATATTCTTTTAACAATGATAGTAAATGGGACTTACTCCTGGGTAAGTGTAGGTAGGATTGCAGCCTAGGATTGTTAAAAATGTTCTTGCTTGATGAAGTCACTTCTGCTCATGACATCACTTCTGGTGGGTCCTGACAGATTCTCATTCTAAAAAGTGGTCCTGGTGCTAAATGTGTGAGAACCAGTGTTTTAGGGTAGATATGCAAAACGTGGTTGCAGGGCACGTCAAAGTGCTCTTTCCCTTTCTATTCAAGAGAGTATTCCTAAAGGCCCAATCTGCTGGTGTTCCTGGAGGGGGGCAAAACGCTAACTGTTTCTGATGCCTGAACGTCAGTGTAAAGCAGAACCATTTGGAATAGCGAGAGCATTTATCCCCCTGAGCCTGCTTTAGCTCCCGACCAGTGTAGACTGTCACAGGCACGCCTCACAGGCATGTTTGTGACAGTGCATGCTGGCACTGGGCCAGCATGGCTGGCATTGGATTGGACCCTAAAACATACATACATACATACATACATACATACATATGAGGGGGTGGGGGAGAGTGTACCAGAGAGTGGGCTTTATTTATTTTGGGGAGGGGTGTGCATGTGTTGCAGAGACTGAGCTTATGGGGGGAAGGAGGGAGGAAGTGAGTGTGTGTTGCCTTCCCTGGCCTGGATCTCACTGCATGTCACTGTTTCAAACCAACTCCACAACAGCACTGAGAATCTTTTGTAGAAGTTATATCTCTATTTTTTATTTTGTAAGGACCCAGTCCTGTCCACTGGCAGCAACTGTTGCCCTGCACATGCCTGATCTTATCTGATCTTGGAAGCTAAGCAGAGTCAGGCCTGGTTAGTACTTGGATGGGAGACCGCCTGGGAATACCGGGTGCTGTAGGCTTATACCATAGTCTTTCGAGACTGAAGGTTGCCAACCACAGTCCTGTCCAACTTTCCAGCACTGTCGCAGCCACAACAAAGCTCCAAGGTAAGGGAACAAATGTTCCCAAACCTTCAGGAGGCCTCTGTGACTGCCTCCCCACCACAGGACGCAGTGTACACCCCATTGGCACAGCTGCACCAGCACTGGAAAACTGGATAGGATGTGATCAACAACATTGAGTACTAAGAGAATCATCAAGGATAGTCCCAGTGCAGTGGCATGCCCGCAGCCTATAAAGGTCTGTGCACTGGGTTTGCAATCCATATCACAAATTTAGGATTTGAATGCAGGTCTCCCACATCCAAAGACTTAGTAGGGGTGGCATGAACCCCCAAGTCATTCTGTATGTCAACCACCTTACCATATCAAACTAGAGAAGCCTAGTTTTTTGTTTTTGTTTTAAGTTGAGCTTCTAGCCCACATGATTATAGAGCAGGTGTCTCCAAACATTTTGGCCAGAGGGCTGCATCAAATATCTGGCATGGTGTTGAGGGCCGGAAAAATTTTAAATATAAAATTTATATAAGTAAATTAGAGATGGAACTTAGCTGAGTGAATAAATGAATGAATGGGCTCATTCATTCAAACTCTCTGGCCCCACCCTCCAGATGCAACCAGAGCACAGTTCCAGCCATGTTTGGCCAAGTGGGCCAGAGGCTTTCAGGGGACAAGAGGCCGGCCGCGGGCCGGATAGAGGCTTGCTGCGGGCCGCATCTGGCCCCCAGGCCAGGGTTTGGAGACCCATGTTATAGAGGAAAGTTGCAAAAATGTGTTTTGAATCAGAGTTGTCTGAAACTTAAACTAATATGATGAATAAAGAAATAACAACTTTTTCTTCTTCTTTTTTTTTTAACCAGAAATGATTTAAACAGAAAATGTCTTCAGCATTTTCATATCTGTTAATAGTTGGTATGCATCATCTCTTCAAGCTTGCTTTGCACCAGATGTGAGTGGAAACTTGTGTTCCTAAATAGGTTTTGATCAGAGGATGAGGTGGGCTTTTCTCTCCCTCTCTCTCCCTCCTATAATTTAAAAACAGTTGATGAATTACAAGCATTAAATGATAGCATTAGGGGAGAAATGTTAATGGAATGGATTGCAGGGTGTAGTTTGTATGGGGAGGCTTTTATGAAGTACAGCTCCAATCTTAGTGTTATCTTTTATTACATCATAGTTTTCCTTTAAGCTGTTGGGATGTTGGATTAGGTGAGGAATCCACCATCCTTTGCTTTTAAATAGCTTGGCTATGATATCACCCAGATTCCTTTCTAAGACCCCCACCCTGCAATCTCTCTCTACATTTCTCCACCCTGACTTAAAAATCCCATTTTACCCTTTCAGTTCCAAAGACTAGTTCTATTCTGGCCACACCACACTAGAAGAGAATGGGATTTATTTCACCAGAGAATTTTTTAAAATATGTATATTTCATGGTTCAGCATTCATTCAAACACAGATATGAAATCACTAGAGGTGTTTGAAAACGGTGTTATTTATTTTACTCAGAAATAAGCCCATTGGTTTCAGTAAGACTTAGGCTGTAAACTGATCTTACCTGAAGCAAATCACCAACCATGAAGGACTTGTTAATCAAAGACAATTGTGTTGTCACAATGAAGTCCTTTGCTTTGCTTCCTCTTCCTAAACCCCATTGCCTCCAAGGGACATGCAGCCCAATCCTATGCTGTCCTTTTCCAGGGCTGAAGCAGCGCCAAAATGCAAGCTACATCCAATGGATGCCAGGCAGCTGCCGGTGGCTCCCAAAGCCTCCTTGGGGGAACGGGACATTCCCAGGTAAGGGAAGCCCTGCAAAGGGGCTTCTTGACTCTGTGCAAACTATATAGCTGGTGTAAAATAGCCCTTTGTCGGGATCTGGTGGAGCAGAGCTCTGCTGTTCCCACCCCATTCCCGCCCTGTTCCCTCCCCATTCCCCATCTCACCCCTGCCCTCTCCCCGCCTTGGAATGCCTACTCCTATGCCCACCTCACCGTTTTACCACCTGAAGCTCACCTGGAGTGCCAGGCAGCATCCGACCAGCCTCCAACTGGCACTGGCTCAGTGCAGGCCCGTGCTAAGCCAACACCAGTGCCTGCCCAGTGTAGAGTGTCTCTGAAGTGCTTTATGGCACATTTGTGATGCTCAGCGCTGGTGCCTGCACTGGCTGCATTGGATCAAGCCCATGGTCTCCTAACTCCTTGCACAAGGCACTGCGGGTATGTGTAATAATACTGGTAATGTCCCATTTATTCCAGGGAAAACTAAAAGCGGTGGTGTGACTGGAACACTGTCTGATGCTGCTTCAGGTCTTCTGCCTCTCCATAAGTACAAAAAACAAACACAAGAAAGCATCCACTTACTGTACTCCTTGTGCAGTTTCTTCAGTTGCTGAAATATAGGACTTCCCGTTTGAAGGAAGCAGCTCCTTTGCACGGTGCCTATAAATCAAGCCTGAAATCCTGCACTTTTCTGTTTAAAGAAACCACATGAAGAGCAAGGTAAGGAGGTGGATGATCCACTTTCTGCTCTCTTTTAATGAGCAGCAGGTGGATCAGTGTGGGTTGCACCTGCACAGGCTAGAGGGAGGCAGAGGCAGGAGCAGACTTGGGGCGAAGGGTACCCTGAACCTGCTGTTCTCTTGCTCCCCCACAATGAAGGATAAATTAGATGTCAGTAAATATTATTTATTTATTTCTTAGATTTGTATTCTTCCTTCCTCCCCGAAGGGCACCCAAGGCGGCTTGTATTACTGGATGAGCAGGGCATAGCATTTCAGAAGAAATCCCTTATGACAACATGTGTTGAAAATGCGCAAAACATTTTAAGTGCTTACAGTCAGCACTTACACAATTCTTTCAGAAAGGAAAGTTTACACTGGGAATTGAAACTTTTCACAACTTTTTAAAGGGTGTATTCTGCAGAAATTGTGAAATCTGATAAATCCTGTTTTCTCCCATGTTGTTTTGAAGAGATATGGATTCCCAACATCTGCTGTGCATTTTCCGCCCCTTCTCTCCATACTGCTTGACTCTATGCATGACAGGAATGAACTGAACATCTTTAGCAAAATGAGCTAATTGCTCTTTTAATTCTTCCTTTGAAATGCATTTGTACAATGATATGGTGATTCCAAAGACTCTAACAGGCAGCTCCTGAGCAGAATCTGTTGGCCCTTACATCTACCCACTTGTTGCTATGCTCACACAAGGTGATGATATAACCACAGTATAGCATAGTGTGGAAGCAGAAAACCATGGTGAAGGCTTGGTTTTTCAGTATAGCATTTGGGTTGGAGTGATGGCTTGTGGCTGGGGTGCTTGTATTCTTTTTATGGATCTGTTGATTATTTATCTTTTTTATTTTAAAACATGTATAACCTCCCTTTCCTCTTTATATAAAGGCGTTGAATGTGGCTAACAACCTTAAAACCAAAATAAAATACCACAGAATAGAATAACAATATAAAGCAAAAATAACCATAATAAAAGAAGCAAAGAAACATCATCTTTAAAAGTCACACCAAAAGGGTTGAACAAAACAAAAAAGTCTTCAGCCCCCCCCCCCCTAAAACACTGACAGCGAGGGAGCAGTTTGTAGCTTAAAAAGAAAGGAGTTCCATTGAACATTGAAAATGCTTCAGGAAAAGTGGTAACTACCATAGGAAACCACTTAGGAAAACAATAACCACCATAAAAATAAGTGAATACATGATGTCATTTTCACCTTAAAGATGAGAGGCACCTTGTCTAATTCCAGCTCTGAAAGGGGGGGGGGTACACTTGCACTCCTCCCCTCCCTTTGTATTACTTCTCAGAGGCAGTTCCATCTAGGAGGGTTCCACCTGAGGTGCAAAGACTACAACAGTGTGAACTTGGTAATAATTGCATTCTGCTAGAGCCCCAGGTACCAAAGGCCCATTTCAACAAGATCAAAAGAAGTGAAGGGCTGGTCCAAAGAGAAACCATCCTAAAAACCAGGAAAGTTCCAAGTTTTGTAGAGTAAATCAGCATCTTTATGTTAAGATTCATAAAAACAACTGAGGGTGCAATCCTGAGTGTGCCTTGGGCCAGTGGGTCGCATTGAACTTCTTGGAGTGTACATTTGCTAGATATAGGTTTCATAAAGAAACCAAATAAATAATAAAGAAGCACATGGAATTTCAACTTTCAGTGATAAAAAGGTACCCAAAGTTTTCAAAGGCTCTGTGCCCTCTGATAAAAGTACAAACATGTCAGCAAATGGCATAATGGCTACAGGGCCAATGCTTTGTTTTGCTGTGCTGCACTGTGGGAGTTTCATTGCCATTGTACGTGGCAAAAAAGGGAACTTCGGTTTGGTTGTCTTCCAACAGGGAAGATTTTACCTCCGTTTGCAAGGGACCATGACAATTGTCAAAAGGGGGTGCTTTTCATAACATAGAGAAGCTGAGGCACAAAGTGCCTCCCCTTTTTGGCTCAACTCTAACAAAAAGAAACAGCTTGTTTTCAATTTCTGTTTGGCAGGACCAACAGAAAGGAAAGTTTTACCTCAGTGAGGGCTAGAACGTTATGGCTGCCACATTGGAGCTGTTTCATTACTTCACATGGCTGTTGCTTATGCCTCTCCATGTGGTGAGCCATTCATCTGCACATCAGTCGCTTGTCACAGGGATAAGGTCTTTTTCTCCTTGCCATCACAAGTGCACACTGGCTAGTGGTGAGCGGAAAATAGAGTAATTCAGTTTGCACAGTAAGTCACCACACACCAACTGCTCGCTGTGATCGCAGATGACCTCCCCCATGTGGCAGCCAGGGAATGTGCACAAGCCTTTGGATTCTAAGGCTTGCAAAATTCTGTAATTTGCTCTGAAGCAATCAATCTTGATGAGCTGTAAAACAAACAAATAGCTGACAACATCACGCAGAGGACAGCGAGAGGCTTCTAAATACTGAGGGATGAGTCACACCTGGAGCCACCTAATCAGTGGGGTCTTTCGCCCTCCAGGCTGTTCTCCTTTTGAGTTTTCATTGAAGTGCTTACTTAGTACTACAAGGGAGGTAAACCCTCTAAATGGCTTGTAAATGACACAGCTGTATATTTTTAACAAGTTGTTAAATGGTGGTTGTTCAGGAGCTCAGCTTGTTCCCTAATTCCACTGCTAGAGTTTTCCCCGCCTCCTGCCTCACAACAAGAAGTTAAGGGCGAGGGTCCTTCAAGGGCTTCTACACACACAATCAAACTACTAGGAACCACTAGAATGTTAAATGATCATGTCAATATTTCCACCCCATTTCTGTAAGGGAACTTGACAGCTCAATCCAATAATGCAGTGTTTCTCAAACTGTGGGTTGGGACTCACTAGGTGGGTCGTGAGACAATTTCAGGTGGGTTCCCATTCATTTCAATATTTTATTTTGAATATATTAGGCTTGATGCTACCATGATATATGACTGCAGTGGGGGAAATGTTACAGACCTGTACTTTTAACAAGCTACAATGTATATTCTTTTACCAATGATAGTCAATGGGACTTACTCCTGGGTAAGTGCAGGTAGGATTGCAGCCTAGGATTGTTAAAAAATTTTCCTGCTTGATGATGTCACTTCCAGTCATGACATCACTTCCAGTGGGTCCTGGCATATTCTTATTCTAAAGAATGGGTCCTGGGGTTAAATGTGTGAGAACCACTGCAATAATGCATCCCCAGGTCTAGAAAGGTTACCCCTCTTGAATCTCTGTTATATGAATGCCAATGCAGCAAAAGTCTACCTAGAAATAAAGATATTCACTGATGTTTGTTTTACACTTCTGGAATGTACTTCATGTCAGGCAACTCTCTCTCTCTCTCTCTCTTTTTTACAGTAATTTTGAAAAGGAAAAACATCCCAAAGATCTCACTGTAGAGAACTTACTTCGCCTCTTCAAGTACAACACATGTTGGGTGCCATGTTTTTCAACCCATGTTCCCTCTTGTCTCTTCTCCCTCCCACATCATACTTTTTCAGCTGTGGAATATAAACATTTCCAGGAAAATGCACTTAGACTTGATGGTTATTTGCCAAGGGCTGTTGGCTCCCACCTTGCTTATGATTTTGACAGAAATAGTGTTTTGTTTAAATGGGAAAACAAATCATTCAAAATCCTCCTATCCTACTCCTTCATTCCCTGAGCCTATTTAAATGGTACGAGATACTTTTTCACTAGTTCTATGAGAATATTTTTGTCTGAAACATGCAACTGGAAGTTGCCAATGCAATGCTCTTACTCCTCACACCCATCCTGGTTCTCATCTTCTGTCCTTTGTGTGAGCAGAGGATAAATATCTAAAACCTCGTCACTAAGTCTATACCATGACCAGAGTTTTCATGGGTTCCAAAGTCAGAAGTGGGTGCTTGCCCTTCTCCAGAATTTTCAGTTTATTGATTTCTAATTTTAAATTCCAGATGTGCTATTTTTTTTTAAGATACAGTATTTCATTCGTTAAAAATCAGACTGATTTCAGATCTGATGCCCAGCATTCCACAGCCAGGGCAGAGAACAGATTCAGAATGAAAGGTGTGAAACTAAAGTGCAACCATAGGGGCATAGCCTGAATCTGGTCTAATTTTAATTTGAATCTGGTTTCACTCCTAGTTGCATTACTTGTTAAACTGAATTTCCTGGCTCCTGATTGTTTTATATATGGTTTAATTGTTTTATGGTTATGAAAGCTTTGTAAGCTGCCTTGGGCATTTGCTTTGGCAAGGGAAAGGCTGGTCCAGCACCAAGGAGAACCCTGTCTGGCTTTGAGGCTTAGGAAGGGGAGTATATAGTGGCAGCCTCTGTTGTCATCCCCACCCCCTCCTGAACCTGAACCACCCCCTTGGGCAGCCCTTCCCCTGCCCAGTTACACTTCCTACTGTCCAGCAAAAGGACAATGTATTTCAATTACTGTTCAAAGTTATCTATATATTTTATAAGTCTTTGAGATATTGCATTTGCTGGTGGACTACTCATTTTATGGAATGCATACAAAATACACTTTTGGGGCCATAAAAGCTGGGTGGAGTAGCTAGAGATGCAGCTGGGTTGTTCCCACCCTAGTTCCACCCTCGCCTCCCTGCTGCCAGCAGTTCACTTACCTTGGTCAGCTCAAGTGCCAATAGAGGCCTGCCAGCAGAGACCTCTCCACTGCCGGTGCAAGCCCCTGCATGGTCGCAACATGCTTTAAGGCACATTTGTAACTGCGCACACGCCCATTCTACCGGCACTAGCTGGCATAGGATTGGGCCGTAAATTTCTGGTCTAATGTATGCCTGTTTAGAATCCAAATTCATAAGTTCTAAAATGCAAAATACTGTATGCTGCAGCAAACTACCCATATGGGCACGGCCCAGGCCTTTATTATTTTTCTTTAGAACCATGTAAGGTGCCCTTTTTGGAGAAAGGCTAGCTATAAATCAAATGAATAAATCAATTGATGTGGTAGAAAGATTGAAGAGAGACAGGCCAGTGACCTGCAGTGGCAATTAATAGAACTTGCCTTCCTCCCAGTAATGATTTCTTCAGGGCTCTTCAAACTTTATACCCTCCAGGAACACTTTTTTACCATGGAAACCCTGGGTGTTGCAATATGCTAGGATGCATTCTACAGTGTAATCTTAATGCATGTGGGCTGCTGTCAGCTAAGGTGCTTAGGCTTCACTGTTACCCTGCACATAACAGTAAAACATCACTGTGGAAGAAAATATCTTTTAGATGCATACCTGGAATTCCAGCGCTCTTCAGAGGTATTTCATCTCAGCCAACATGCTCTGCTTTTAAAAAGCCATTAATTTCACAACCCAGCTGCATCTCTAGCTACTCCACCCAGCTTTTATGGCCCCAAAAGTGTATTTTGTATGCATTCCATAAAATGAGTAGTCCACTAGCAAATGCAATATCTCAAAGACATAAAATATATAGATAACTTTGAACAGTAATTGAAATACATTGTCCTTTTGCTGGACAGTACTCCAGTTCCACAGAAGTCTGGTGTATACACAGAGCAACTCTTGATTATACATAGAGCTTTGAGAAAGCAGAGCAAGTCTTGATTTCTTTACAAGATTTCTTTATAAGTCGTTCTATAAACAAACCAAATGAGAATACCTGTTTTGTTTTGTTTTTTATATTTCGATCCCATGGAGGTTGCACTGTATACCCTGTTTCCCGAAAAATAAGACCTATCCCGAAAATAAGACCTAGTGTGTTTTTTGAGAATTGCTGAAATATAAGACCTATTCCGAAAATAAGACCTAGTTGTGATCAGGCTGGGGGGGGGGGCGGAAGGGGTGCTTGGATGGGGCTGGGTGAACAACGTGACCGGGAACGCTGCACTCCCATGCTACCTAGAAAGCACCTGCTGTGCTACCTTGGGCAGAGGATGCCGAGGAGGAGCTGAGGTGGGAAGCAATCAAGGCAACCCTGCCTACCGGGCTCTACAGGGTACCCTTCAGGGTCATATCATTGGAGGGAGATGTGGATCCCCAGCAGCGATTGTGCATGCTGGATCCTATCTCCTCTTTTTAAAACCTCCTCACCTCCCCAAGTTTTCTCTCCTTATTTGCCAAAATGACTGGCATTTGTCCAAGGAGACCCATAAGCGATCAGGCAGTAAACCAGAAGTAAAAAGTCAAAAATACATCCTGCAGGCTGTCTAATCACCCCCCACTGTTGGTGCGGCTGCATGCTATAATGTGATGGGAGATAGGTTTGGGACCTTAAAGAATGAAGTAGATGTTTGAAACACAAATGAGTTTATACAAATAGATCTATAGGAACAGTCTCAGCTTGTCAGATAATGAGAGCTAGAAATCTACTTCATGAAAAACTGGTACTTACAAGTGTGTAATGATCCATACCTATTAAAACACTGATAACCAAGGTAATTAAGCAAAACCTCTTCCCTTACACAAACACCCCAAATCTTTCAATGTATCCTTATAGATGAGGCAGGAATTTGATCTGACATTACTGACTATGGTGGGAACAACATAAGGGGCACTATTTTGCTAGAAACAATAGTGTGATCTTGTAAATGTGACATTTGTTTCAGAGCTTGTTTGTGACATCTTTATGAACATCTTCAATCAAACACTTAAACGTACTCATGCATTAACCATGATTTTTTTTTTTAAGTTCCTATTCGATTCTTGCCCACCCTCAGATGCAGACTATGTCTTTTTATTTGAGAGGAAAAATAACCTGTCCCTTTTGACCAACAGCTCTTTTCTTGGGTCCTTCTTTCTTTTGTGCCTTCTGTCCTCACACAATGTTTCTCAAGGATAAATAAGCTGCAATTAAAAGATCAAAGAAACAAACACAAGTAGACCCAATGGCAACTTGTGGGGTTGCTTAGGTGTTGGGGCCTATTGTTGAACACTTGTCAATGCTGGCTACTTTCACTGAATCAGGGAAATTGTCACTTACCTACAGGAGTATCACTTTTTTGGTCAGGAATATGCTGTGCTACTTTTCATTCACTGGGTGAAGTTGTTTACTCAAAGTCTGCTTTTCTTTTTCTGCTCGGGCCACCACCATTCTTCCACCCCCACCCTCTCTAGATTTCCTTTATCTTTGCATAAGATATGTCTGGGCAGAGGGGGAAGGGAATCAATGGGTTGGCTCTCTTTAACTGTTGCTTACAGATCAAGTGACCCTGTCTATCACATAGCTGATGACATCTATATCTAGCTAAACACGTTACATAACAGAACCTCCCATGTGAGTATACACAATATTTTTCTGTGTCAGATTATTATTTAAGAAGGCCAGTCTTCTTCTCTACCTGATGTGTTTACTATAGAACTCTGGGTCTGTATTAGAAAATCATGATCCATTAAAAAAAAGAGCATTATAGATAAAGTATGTCAGGGGTGGCTCCTCCCTCCAACCCCAGCACAAGGATCCCACAAAGTATATTGGGAGTCACACGGAAAGACTTACAAAAAATGTTAAAAGTGTGGGATGGCAATCTGAGAAACAAAATAAACATATCAATATATGGCCTCTTCTCTCTGTGCCACATGTATTCTAGAAAAGGAGTAAGTATTAGAAAATGTTTTGTTTTGTTGATACACTATATCAGCATTGAGTCTCTTTTCCCTCTCACCTACTTTTTGATTATCTAGTTTACTTAGAGACTGTTCCTCAAGACAATGTAAACTACCAACAGGTAAGCATTTACTGCATGGATGCACTTTTATGATGCTCTTCTGGTTTTGCACTGTGTGTTTTTGCAACATAATCCATTTGATCGGTGGCAACAGTCTTATAAGAGATAGTATTACCAGAAAATTTAGATTCTGTTCATGCTGAGATTTATATGCATAACTTAAACTGACCTGTTCAAAAATCCTTAGTTAACTGATAAATTTGTATATGACTAAGCCCTAGTCAGGATCAAGAGTTTCATAAGCGAAAGCTTGTTTGCTTGTTTACATTATGCATGGGAAGGATAAAGTGGATAGAGACACTCTCTCATAACACCAGAACCAGGGGACATCCACTAAAATTGAGTGTTGGGAGGGTTAGGACAGACAAAAGAAAATATTTCTTTACTCAGCGTGTGGTCGGTCTGTGGAACTCCTTGCCGCAGGATGTGGTGACGGTATCTGGCCTGGATGCCTTTAAAAGGGGATTGGACAAGTTTCTAGAGGAAAAATCCATTACGGGTTACAAGCCATGACGTGTATGTGCAACCTCCTGATTTTAAGAAATGGGCTATGTCAGAATGCCAATGCAAGGGAGGTACCAGGATGCAGGTCTCTTGTTATCTGGTGTGCTCCCTGGGGCATTTGGTGGGCCGCTGTGAGATACAGGAAGGGACTAGATGGGCCTATGGCCTGATCCAGTGGGGCTGTTCTTATGTTCTTATATGTGAATGTAATATGTAGGACCAGGCATACAATTCAAGGTAAATAAGGATTATACTATCTCTCTCTTCACAGAAGATTCACATTTTAGGACAATGATGAATGAAGTTATGAATGATTAACAAGCACACTACTCACAAGGAACAAATCCCGCCATGGATTAATTTACACCGGATTTCGAAAATGGAGGCATATCAATATGTAGGCTTTATATTAATGGTGTGTTACTCAGCCCAGCTAATTGAGTGATTGAAGCTCTGTGTGCACTGAGGATTTATCTCTAAAATAAAGATGGTTAATAATTCAAGGTTACCTAGTCCCAAGAAGCACTAAAGCCAAGAGGATGCAGCTTTACTTTAAAGTAGCAGTGTCAAGGTATACCATTCGGTCCAACTTAAGTTAATTCTACGATTTGGTATTTCAAATGATTTTTTTAAGTATCTTGGTTCACTGATATGTTGCCTCAAAGACAAAAAGAATGTTTAAACCTTTATACTATTTTGAGGGGGGAAAGACCATTCTTCAGTATAAGTGATGAAAGCTTATCTGCTTAAAACTCCATTGATCATATTTTTAATGGGGGAAAAAAGGAAACTGATAAAAAAAATTGGAATAGCTTCAAGGAGAACATAACTTGGGCATAATGGCATGTTTTCATCCCCTCCCCCCCAAATTATAAAGAATAAGAAGGTATCTTTTCTTCCGCAGTTGAATTTAAAATTATAGTAATGTCCTTCCCTGAAATGCCCTGTTGTGGGTTTAGTTTGTCTCCCTCCAATTGAAGAGATCAGGACTGCAGGAAAATTTGCGGATCATTTGAATGTCACCTAGGCTATTTGGTTCAACATGATCAAGATCTGGTCATGCCTCCTCCTTCAAAAGACCTGGTTCATTTGGCCCAGGCACAGTTTGCCTCAGGGTGGCTGCTAACCCATCCAGGTTCTGTGGGTCCCAGTTGGCCACTACTAGCGGGCTATGATTCAGAGTGTTTGAATTTTTTGACAACTCGATGAGGCTATTTCATTCAGCTTGTCTGCTGCCTAGCCTTGCTCTGAAAGGGAATTTTGATTGTACAGTAACCATTTTGGCTGTTTTGTCTAATTTGTTTTCAGGTTATGTCACAATTTTAGACAAGGGTGCTGAGAGAGAAAGGTAAGCAATTGACATGCACTTGGGGCTTCTCTTAGAGCAGTAGGGCTTCTCAATCTTGGGATAGGAGGGAAATAGACATTGAGAAACCGGATCATGACCAGCATGACTTGAGAAATCTTTCTCAGAGGCATCTTTCATCTGGGCTTTGATTAAATTAAAAGCAGGATTCATTCAGTCAATGACATCAAGGGCTATATCTCACATGTGGTAGTCCTAAAGTGTTGGCGTTTTCCAATCCCAATGGGACTAATATTGTTCCCCAAATAAAAGAGAAAAAGCATGTTTCATGAAGAGGAATTTGCTTTGAGCCACCTTTGAAAAGCAATATTAACTATAAGAAGAAACCCACCCTCTGCATTGTGTGTGGCTGGTGGTGGTGGAGGGGGGGAAATGTTCTGCATGAAGCGAACTATGAGAAAAGTATTCTATGAAACCAGCCATGCTATTGAAACTTTTTTTCTTCACGTGAAAGACTCAGGAGAGTTAAAAAAGGGAGGAGGTGAAAAGAGGGGGGAAGAGAGGGGTTAGATAACCTCTGCAATTTTATTGGCTGAGGTACCTGATGGTTCAGTTTGAGCATGCCCATTGGATGCTGTATAAAAGAAGGGACAGTCAATGTTCTCATTCTGTCTCCTCGGTTGTGGAGCAGTTAATTGAGACTATAGCTGTTACTGGGAGAACGAAGCCCCACTAGCCCTGTCTCTGGAAAGCAAGAGAGTCCAACAGGAGGCAGCAAAGAAAAGAAATCCTCTTTGCAAAACAAAACAGTATATATTTATATATGCCTAGATAAAAAAGGGACTTGCTCTACCAAATCATAGCTCCAGAAATCCAGCCAGCAGAATCAGCATGTCAAGCGCACAGAGCCACATGGATGAGTGCTGCAGCCACCCAGCCTGCTTCCAAATCTGCACCCAAGAAGTTGAGAGCAGCTGTGGCAGTTCAAAGGTAAGGGGGGAAAACAAGCCGTCCCGGACTTCAGTGCCGGTCTGAAGCAGTCGGAGGCAGGGCAAGGTGAGGAGGGAGCAGGGCGGCGAGTGCAGCGGCGGCAGCAGCATCCCAAGTGCCAAGAGCAGGCTGTCGGCGCGTCCAGCCCAGGACAGAAGTTCGCTTCTGCCCTCGCTCTCGCTGGCTGGCGCTTCGCGTGCTCTGGAGTTCACCGAAGGACGCAGCCTGCAAGCCGGGAGCGGAGCTCTCTGTCCGGGTGCCGGGTGGGGGACTCGAGCCTGCCTCTCCACCGGAGCTGCAGTTCTGCTCCAGAGTCCGAGTGAGCCAAGTTTCCCAGCTCCACTTCCAAGAGGCCAGGGCAGTTCCCCCTGCCCAGCTCGCCCCTTTCAGCACTCCCAAACTTGGATCCGTGCAAGAGTGCGTGGCCGGCACAACGGAGCCAGCTGTGGGTCTCCCCCCGCCCGGGGTGTGCAGACTTGGGGGTTTGCGGGACGGGGGCAAAAAACCCCGCAGAAAACCAAACTAAGTTGTCCGTTCTGCAATTGGTGCGTTTTGACACTAGAGGGACCCCAAGCGATGGGTCCGAATGGAGCGCGCTTGACTTCAGCGGAGGGGTTGGGCTCGCCAGGTTAGCCGACACAAAGCGTGGCCGGGCGCCTGTGTGTGTGTGTGTGTGTGCGCGGGGCATCCCCTGCACGCACAGTGCACGGACCTGGCTGGGGCTGCCTGTCTGTCAGCAGCACCCAGAACGATGCGCTGGGAAAGATCTTAGGGGGAAGGGGGTGGGGGGGCTGGGGCTGAACCGAAAGGCAGCGACGTGTGTACAGCCCGGCTCTGTCCAAGGGGACTGGAGGCAAGTACCAGCTCACTTTTATGAATGGAGAGGCTGGGGTTGGCCAGGCACTGCCGGTGGCCTTTTAAGAATGAGTGCGCTGCTTCCTGCCCTGCGTCTTCTTTGCAAACTCAGAAGCCACCCAAGGGCAGTGCTGTGTGTGTCGCTTAAGTTCTTAAGCACATTGGTAGCGCTGGCATCTCAGTAAGCTGTAGTCATGGAACACAGTGCTCGGAGCTTGGGTGTGAACGGAACTGAAGGTGAGCGTTTGTCTTTGCCTGTATTCTGGAACCCATGTAGATGTGAGAGGCTTAAAGACTTGGATTGCATCTTTCTAAGGCAGCAATTTTCAACCAGTGTGCCATGGCACATCGGTGTGCCGCAAATGGTCTACAGGTGTGCCATGGCAGTTTGGGGGAGGGTGATTTATTAGTAGGGCCATTGGAGGATGTGAGCCCGAGCTGGCAGTGCAGTGTGCCTTGTCAATTGTCAAAAAAACCAAAGGTGTGCCTTGACAATGGTAGTGCCTTGTCAGTGTGTCCTGAGATGAGAAAGGTTGAAAATCGCTGGTCTGAGGACATCCAAGGTCATGTACTGGTTGCTGGATGGAATGTGTTCAGCTAACTTTGGTCTTCATTGCAGTGGTTGCCTGCTTTTTTTTTCCCAAGCTGCTTAGGAAAAAAAAAGTCTTCTGAAGATTTGGGAATTTGGTGCGAAGAACACACAGTTACTTAGTTCTGGTGGTTGTTAAATTCACTTCTGAAAACTCTGCAGCATGTTAGGTCTCTGAGGACTGAAAACTCAGAGAAGGAGGGGAAAAAACAGGCAAACAGAGCCAAAAACTGAGCGAGAGTTAACGGTTGGCATTGGGCCATCTACTTTGCATGGATTTAAAAAAAAAATATTATTTCCCCTTCTTTCTCCTCTTCCAACTTCTTTTCCCTTGAGTAATTGTTTTGAGAAACTTGGAAGGGTTTTAGCAGGAGGGATTTGGGGCACATGAGGAAACTAGTTTTCACATAACTGTACCAGCAGATGTGTCTGAACCACTTTCAGCCAGTAGGACTTTAACAGGGTCCTAATCTGTATGGCTCAGAATGCTGAGCATTTAAAAAGGGGTGCAGAGAGGGAAAGGAAGGTTTACATGAGTGACTTGCAGCAAGACACTTAGGTGGAGGCGTCAAACTCTTAGGCTGGCAGCCTGGCACTTCACTGTGCACTACTGTATATGATTGTTTACAATTTCTGCGCTCCTTCGCTATCACAAGGGCTTGTCAACAGCAGGAAAACTTTTCTACAAAGACTTGCACGCCATCTCTGGCACAAAGCCTTTTCCAAAGGAAGGGATAGTGGAGGGTTACCATGTAAACAGGGGAAGGCAGTGGAAAGAGGAGGCTATCCTAATGTATCCTATATCCCTCCACAAAGATTTTGACAACTGTAACCTCCCAGTTCTGGCACAACTTGTAGCTGCTTTCTAAGTGATTTTCTCTAAAGTGAAAAGCTTTTTAGCTGTGGCTTGCACAGAAGGTCATTCACTGTCATAGTTCCTTGAATCTGCTGAATGATCCCCCCCCCCCCCCCAGCAGCCCAGGGAGATCAATTGGACCTTTCGCTGCATAATAAAATGGCATTGTCAAGGCACAGGTCTCTGTGTGGCATGAAGAGCCAGGCTTTGTGTCCAGTGATTACAAGTGACTTTTAAAACACCCTGTGGAATGGGGGCCACAGAGACATTGCCTCCTGAGACCAGTAAAATGAGTTGCATGTTTTATCTTGTTGGGTTTTTAAAAACCATTTGGAAAGAGATGGCAGATTAAAGACTGTCTCCCGTGTTGTGTGGCAAGAGCCACAGGTTCATCTGCTGCATGAAGTGGCCTGAGGAAGAGGCAAATCCTCTCTGATAACTGTGAAGGAGACAAGATGGTTTTAAAGCAGGCAAACAGTAGCCGAGGGAGGTGGAAACATCTTACCACAGGGTTTGATCGGGTTAGCTGCCTATTGCCAGCAAGAATAACACATTCAGTGTGTTCTGAGCTGTCGTGCTCCAGCCATTATGGGCTCTGACTTCACATATAGTTGAGAGACCTCTTCTTCCCCCCCCCCCCCATTTACTTCAGGTTTTGGAAGCAACTGTAGAAAAGGAAAGCAGGGCAATAAAGAATAAGTTGTTAACATGGACAACTAAAAATGACTAGTCAGCTGTGTGAAGAGAGAGGCTTTTAAATCTCCTTCCTCTGTCTCCAGCCAGATGCCTTTAGAAACTTAAGCAAGATTATGTTTCCTTTTTTATTTTATGTAATAAATCATTTTCCCCCGTGGGCTGCACACCAACTTTCAAGCTGTACTCTTGTATCCTAGAGGTGTGGATTAACAGAACTGACTGCCCCTTTTCCTTCTCTGCCTATTCATTTTCTCTAGCACTCCCCCCCCCATAACTATTATGCTGGTTTGCTAGCAGCCCCTTTGAATATTACCACAGACACTAAGGCTTGTTGGTGGAAGGTTGGTGTCTATTGTCTGGCACAAGAGTTTAAAGGGAGAGTTTGCAGCTAGGTGGAGACCACTCCCCCCCATTCCCTCTAGAGTCTTAAAGCAGACTGCTTGAAAATGTTTATAAAAACAACTTGACAGAGAAACAACAAACCCTCCAGATGACTCTGCTGCAGTGTTTTTTTGTTCCCTGAAAGTGTGTTTGTGTGCATCAGTACCCTAGGCAAGAGAAGACCAAGCTGCATACATGTGAATGAAAGCTCTATAGATGGCAGCTCCTGTTTTGTGCCATTCAGATTTAAATTCTGAATGAAGCTAGCCAGAAGGAAGCATCTCCTCAGCCTGAGATTTTTTTTTTCTGGTGTTGGGAGGGTCCTCCTGAGTTAAAGGCAGCATTTTCTAGTAGAGCACTGCTATCACACACATCTGAAAGCAAATAATTTTGGCACTACCTACTTGCACATTTTGCCATGTACTTTTTTGTTTTTAAGATGCATGTATGTATCACAGCAGGCAGTGTTTCAGAAGAGACATTCCTTCCTGTGTGTGACAGAAGGGGGAATGCTTATCCAAATAAGGCACCTGCCACCTATGGTTTGTAAGAACTTAAATGAGCAGTAGTTACAGTTTCATAAAAATAAAAAAAAATCTGTTGTCTGCAGCCTTTAATTGGAGGCACCCCCTTAGTCAAAGGATTTTTAATCAACTGTTAATGCTGCAGTCTAGTTCCTAGACCACAATAATTTTTACTTCCCTGCTTCCTTTGATCATTTATCACGCTGATGACCTGAAATGGGGAGAACTGGCATTCTTCGAATCCAAAAAAGCCCCCCTGCCTGGTCATCTGGAGACAGTTCTTACCCACCACAGGAAACTAAGCAAATGGCTTCATGCAAACCTGAGCTTCACCATCAGTCATAACAGATCTGACTTACGGCTGCTATTACTGGCCTTCTGCTTTTTGAGCATGTGGTTTTGTTGTGAACCCTTCATCACACTGCAGTCCCACATATTGGAATCAAAGCATCTAGTAAAAGCACACATCTCTGTGTATGTTGCCTTGCATTTGTTGCTGTCGTGCTATTTCAGCTGAGTCTTTACGTTTTCTCTGACTATAATGCTGTACACAGAAAAGCTCTTCGCTGAATTGTGTGTGTTATTTTAACTGGTTAAATGATAAGCATCAGGGAGCAGACTAGACATGATGGCAGAAGGCCCGGATGTCATGACTGGGCTGCTACCAATGTTTCTTAAGAAACAAAGCAGGGTGGAGGACAACTTAAATCACAGGATGGGCAAGGGGCAGGAGGCTGAATTTCTCATCTATGCCTCCCTCCTCTCCAAGATGACATCTTTCCTGCCATTTTTCTTCCAGTGGGGCTTTGAAACCAGGAGGAGGAAAAGATATTTCTGGGGGGGGGGGGTATCAGGGCCCCTTGCTTTCCCCATCCTTTGCTATGAATCTGCTCTCCCTGGTTTATAGGAAATCAGCACAACTCATACTCTGATACATGAGTCATGTTGTCCTATTACCTAGTTTGTGCCTTGGCCTGCAATGTCTAGGGCCAGGATACTATTAACAGGTGTATCATTTCAGATTTCAGTTGTAGGGAGCCAAGACATGTTGATTGTGTGGATAGGATCAGCAAGGTCTGCTGTGGGATACATTCACAGGACAGTTTCCAAAAAGAACATATTAAGAGAATTTAGTGTGATTGTTTTTTAAAAGGACAGCTTGCAATAATCATAGCAGAATGGGAGAAACAGGCCCTCATCCCCTGCTGTTTTTTTTAGCAAATTTGTGTCTTTGGCATGCTTAACAAATATGTAGGTACATTTCTTTGTATGGGAAAGTCAGTCCAATCCAGCGATTTTCAACCACTGTGCCATGGCACACTGGAGTGCCGCTAGTGGTTCACAGGTGTGCCACAGGAATTTGGGGGAAGGTCATTTATTAGTAGGGCCAATGGGAGATGTGAGCCTTCCCCCTACCACTGGCAGCATGGTGTGCCTTGTCAATTGTCAAAAACCTGGTGGTGTGCCTTGACCATTTTAGTGCCTTGTCAGTGTGCCCTGAGATGGAAAAGGTTGAAAATCAATCGTTTGCACATCTTCTCAGAACTAAGTTCCACTGTAGTCAATGTGGTTTGCTTCCAGGTAACTGTAAATACGATTGCAGCCTTAGTGTGTAGCAGCAGTGAACTGTCTAGATATATAGGTGGTCCTGAGAAATAACCACATGTAGTCTGAAGCATGCTGTTCCACCCCTCCTTGCCATCTACCTAAATGGCCCTGCTACCTATTAAGGTTGCAGTCTCAGGCAAATAAGAGAGCGCCCCCTGGTTTTAGACCCACCTTTCACCATTCAGACTTGATGGCTTGCAGGTGAAGCCCTCTTCAACAAATCCCAGAGGCAGAAATCTCTAATCAAGACAAGTGACATGCTGTAGCCAGTCTTTTTCATGCTGAATCCCACCAGGCCCACTGTCACAGTTGCAGCAATTGCTGTTAAGTAGCAAGTCCTCAGACTGGCTGTTCTAACAGTGGGAGTGGTGGATGGATCCAGATCTGAACCCTCAACAGCATAAACCATGCTGGGGTTGGGAAGATTAGAGGGGTTGGTGGCAAGTGGGCCACACAGCAACACTGCCTCTTAAGTGTGCGACTAAGCCTCTCTTATCTTTCCAGTTCCATTGTCTAGAGATTCCAGTGAAATAAACGCAAAAGTTTTGGTTGTTTGCAAAGGATTAAACTGGGAATGGGAAAAAGGAGGGAGAAGTTCAGCACCAGGTAGTAAACAAGCATTTTTGCTCCTTTGCTGTACTCTGCCTGGTTTCCTATTACATTGGCTGCTGGTGTTGGGGGGGGGGGGGGAACCTCAAGGTGAATATCACTGCTGAGTGGCATCTGAAAAGCCAGCATTTAGAAGTGGGAGGAGAGATCACAGGACTAAACTGTGCATTGGAATGCACAGGCGTCCATTTTGATGTTGGTTTAGATTACAGCATAAGAACCGTCACTCCCTTTGGGCAACATTTATTATAGGACACTTCAAAAACAGCCTTCCTATCCAATCCCGCCGACAAAGTAATAATGTAAGTGTATTTTGCTTGTTCCCTCTTGGCTAAGGGGAGGGAAGTAGCTTTGCATTGCAAGGAGAGTGAGCAAAAACATAATTTCAGAAATGCAGATATTGTCTATGCTAATAAAAAACTGAAGATGTTTTCCCCTGCCACTGAACTAGGGAATATCTGATATTATCATGATGACAAAATAGCTGCTTCCTTATCTATATCTGTTTGTGTGTCAGTTCTTAGGCCATTGTTTGCGTAGGAGAAGACAGTTTAACAATGTGTTGGAATGAATGGAATTGAAGATAGGATGGGAACCAGTGTTGGAGCAATATTTTAAAACATAATTGCTTTCTATTTCAAGTGAGAAATGGAGACAAGATGAAAACAGTCAAGCAGACTTTGTTGTGAGAAGGTGGCACATCACTCCCTATCCACCACTTGCATTGCACAAGATAGGAGATAAGTCAGGATTTCTCTGTGTAGAGCTGCCTTTCAGAGCAATGCCAAGATATTGCTGTTATGTGGGTTGGTGGTCTGTGTGGGTGACCCTATTGAGGGGCAGGAGATTTTCTAGGTGCCACATCACCCGCTGTTGCATTGTCCTTAGCAGGATGATAGGGAGGTGAGAACATTTTTAGAGGAGTGGGGATCAGTTCTTATCAGAATTTTTTCCAAGAATTTGTTGGTCTCAGACATAGATAAATTTCCAGATGTGAGACCTCCTGGAAACGCATATGCTTAGTCAGAGTTTGACAAACATAAAGATTAAGCAATCCCTTGTGAGAAATTTACTGCAACCAGGGTCGATGGCAAAGTGGTTAAACTAACTATCTGAGGCTTGCCCATGAGGTAGAAGTTAATTGGGGGTTGGGATTGTTGGTTGTCCTTAAACCTCATAATCAAGCATAGCACACACTGCTGCAGCTTGCATGCTCTGCGGCCCTAAAAGATGAGTTGCAAATGCACAGGTAACTCAGCAGTAATTTTGCTACATCAGCAGTAAGAATGATGCAGCAGCACAAGTAATGCTGAGACAGTGTTAGGGAGCATTGATCACTGTGTTTAACTCATTGGTCTTTTTGGGACCACCTGGTAGATTTATTTCCCTTACTCAGCTTCAGACTGGAGTCTATTCAGACACTCATTGGGTACATAGAAGCTGCTGGCACGCTACCATGAACACTTGGAAGAGCAATATTGTGGGTGGTGTAATAAGAGCCAAATCTTGAGCATGGTGATAGATGCAGGCACCTGAATATTTTGCCCCAGGCAAATAGCACCTTGAAGTGAAGTTCAATTTTTAATCCAGGAATGTCATCTGAGAAAGTGTTAGCTCCCCTCCCCAGTGCCATGGTGTCTGTATGGATCCCACCTGCTCCTGACTGCTATTGACACTTCAGAGATGTGCAAGATGATGTTCATTGCCTCTGCTTCACTTCTAATTTGGCCAAAAGCCAATGGGAAATTTAAAATACCCCAAGATGTAAAATCAACCCTCATTAATTAACATTAATGTCTTGTTAGGAGATGGGGCAATCCTAGAGAGAAAAGTTAGTAGTAGTACCTGTATAGAAGAACATCACATAATGCTAATACAGTGACTTGTAAACAACTTCTTGCTACCCGCATTCCATTTTGGAAAAACCTGAGTATTCTGCAAGGCCATTACACCTTCTAGGATTAATATATGGGCAATGTATTTATACCATTGATTCTGCCAATAGGCAATAACTTCACATAAGCCAGATCTCGCTGCATTTACAAAACTTGTTTCAGGGACCACTTAGGCTGCATTCCGATGCACAGAATCCTTGGAGTAAGTCCCATGAACTCAGTGGGACTTACTTCTGAGTAGAAAAGCATAGGTTTGGGCTATTAGGGGCCAATCTTGAGCTCCCTCAGCACCAGCACTGAGCCTTAACTCTGAGTCCCATTAAACATGCCAGTGCCGCTAGATGCAGTGGTAGCTATTTTTGGCACTGCTACACCTGGCAGAGCCACTAGCTTTAGGACTAGGCAGTTACTTCTGAGCAGGAGGTCTGGTCTAGAGGGTAGAGCCTCCATTTGTCTGAAGATAACATCCACAAGGTCGCCAGTTTGAGGCCACTGGCACCGTGCAACCTTGAAGCAGCTGACAAGCTGAGCCGAGTTGTTCCATCTGCTCTGAGCGTGGGAGGATGGAGGCCAGAATGTGAAACCAGATCAGAAAGAAACATCTGAATGTTGTGGTTCTTGGAAGATAGAACCTTCTTTCAATTGTAAAAATCCTTCGGGGATTTAAATAGCCTGCCTATGTAAACCGCCTTGAATAAAGACCAAGACCTGTATTATTATTATATTATTACTAACAAGCAGCATCTTATGTCCAGTCAGAACAACTTGCTTAAAATAATGCAACGAAACCAAATCAATAGATCTTGTAGTCTGATAGAAGTTGTATAATTTATATAGGTGTAGGTTAAATACACTGTGACACTAAAGCTGCAGTCCTATACATACTTGCCTGGGAGTAAGTTCCACTGAATGCAATGGAACTTACTTCTGAGTAAAAACACGGTCCACTGAATGCAATGGAACTTACTTCTGAGTAAAAACACGTAAGATTGCACTGGAGCATTAGTAAAGCTGCAATCCTAAACACACTTATGAGGGGGTGAGATCCATTGAACACAATGAGGCATAATTCTGAGTTAACAAGCGGATTGTGCTGTAAGTGACTCTAAAAGAGGCAGAAAGTTTTCTCACATGCACACTGTACATATCCCCCCTCCTGCTATTTCAGGAGAATGTAAGAGGTAAAACGGGAAATCTTGCAAAACGTATTTTTCCCCAGAACAATTACAAATACTTTTTCATCTTGGGTCCAGTTTCTTTGTTGTTCTAACACAATCCCATGCATGTTTACTCAAAAGTACATCTCATTGAGGACAATGGGATTTATTCCCAGGTAAGTGTATATAGAATTGCAGCCTCAAACTCCCTTGGACAAAGACAGTACAGTATTTTCATTAGCTGTTAAATGGCCTATGAGTTACATAGATTTTTCTGCTGTTTCATCTGAAAACATAAGATGCTGTGTGTAGAGAAAAAGATGGAGTGAGAGTTGTACATTTAAGTGAATACTCTGAAATAACTCTTGGTACATGACCAAACTGAATGATTTGTTTTAAGCAAAAAAGTAGAAACATCTTTGGATCATCACTGTGATTTCCCTGCCTAGTATAGCAAGTATTTTCCCCCCTGTATTTTGGGAATAGTAACTTCTTTGAAAGTCAGATTGCTTCTCCCACTGGAAACTGTACATACCATAAGTTACTGGAAAGCTGGTAATCCAGGATAGGTAATACAGATTAATGGATACAAACATGGCCTTGGACTCTGTCTAGGGTCACATTAGAAAGCTTGGGGCAAAGCCAGGAATAGATTGAACTAGATCACTGTAGTCTTTCGAGACTGAAGGTTGCCAACAGATCACTGGTGGGATTCATTCCAACTCTACCAAAGGTCACCCTGTCTGCCTTGTGCTATTGTCATGGCCATACATTAGTTAGAGGACTATAACTTTTTTTCTTAAAATGATGCTAAATTTGATTTAAACTTGTCCAAAACAAGAATCTAGAAATCTATCCCAACTGAAAGGGTTGTTGATGCTCTTCAGCATTGACTTATTATGGCATTGCTCCCCCCTTCCATTTTTTGTGGGTTTTTTCATTTTGTTTTTTGTACATCAAAGAATTTGTGATGAGGTGCTTTACCTGATGCTGGCTGTGACAGCTTCTTGCATGGAATAGGTTTCAATTCCCTCTTTTGTAGGTCTGAATCTGGACTTGAGCCTTTGAGCCCTCCAGTAAAACATCTAAACAAGTTTGGTATCTGATTTAAAATTCCACAGAGTTAACTGGAGTGGCTACAGCAGGAAGCTTTGTTATTCTTTCCTCTTCAGCATATGTTTTATGGTTCTTGGAATGTACACAGTTTGTCCTATACTGATGAACCCTGGTATAAAAAGCCATCTATCATTAACCTTGTTTCTGTTATTTGACCGCCTTGTGACTGACTAATACCAAAGTATGAGGGGAACAATAATAGCTAAGGGATGCGCTCTCCCTTACACATGCTGAGGTGAAGCAAAAGCTGCCTTCTCTTGAGTCAGAACATTGTTCATCTGGCTCAGTGTTGTCGACATTGAGTAGCAGCAGATCTCCAGGGTTTCTGACAGGGATCTTTCTCAGTCCTACCTGGAGAATTGAATTTGGGACATGCTTTATGCAAACGAGGGTGCTACCACTGAGCTGTGACCCCATCCATCTCTTTAGTCAGTGCACGGGTGCTCTTTTTTAAACAGATGTGTCCTGAGAATAGCCTCCAAATTAACAATCAATTGTGGTATTTAAGTTTGCTGTCATATTCCATTTTCATAGCTAACTGGATTACAAAGAAAGACTTCATGCTTACCCTTCTTGAATACTTGTCTTTCAGGTGCAGAAGATGTGTACCTCAAGGCGGATACTGCTGCTTGCACTCACTTTTTTGGCATACACAGTTGATTCAGCATTTGCATATGGCGCTCCTGAAACCCTCTGCGGTGGAGAGCTGGTGGACACACTGCAGTTCGTCTGTGGGGACAGGGGATTTTACTTCAGTAAGTATGTCCTTGGCACTACTTCCTCACTGGGAAAACATACACGCTCAAACTATCATGTGCATCTGTAATTGTACTTCTCATGAATTGGGTGTGTTTCAGATTTTGAAAAGCAGTATCTAAGCAGGCCTCCTCAAACCTGGAAGATTAACCAATGCAATTTTATCATTCAGGGAGAGCAGATCATTCTTCTCAGCATCCTTCTCAGCAGAGAAGTAGCTGAGTTTCTCGGTCCACCTGTTGAGTCCATGATGACGAGTTATTTAACTGCTAAATGGCATTGACTTATTGATATGCACTGTTAGCAACCCAGTTATATAGCACAAGATGATAACTTACATTTTGAAGTGTAGTCTCTAAATCACAATGTGCAAGCTACAACAAATTCCAGCTTTGGAAAAAAAAAAATAACATTTTGTGATTCCTCCTTCAAACATTAGTTTTAGCATTTGCATTAGGTTTCTTCTTTTGACCCTGGTCCTTAAAAGCAGGAGGTGTTGAAAACAAAAGGAAAAAAAATACCTGGCATTGATTGAAAGGAGGATCTTAGGACACCTTTCTGTTAAGACAGAAGTTTATTCAATATTGTCAGCATTAGGACAACCCCTCAACAACATATTTTTGAAATGATGAGTTAGCATGGTTCTACCAGCTGTTTACATCTTGGCCACAGTTGTCTGAAAGCTGCCACTAGACCTAGGTTTGTCTAGGCACACAACTAAAAACCGATCAAGAAAGTAAGTTAGGTTCAATTTTTCTCTTCCCTTCTAGTGTTCCAGACTTGTGTGTACATTCTCTCCCTGCAGTGAGTTGGAGGTGGGATAACAATCACAATGTCAGGGGTGTGACTTACTAGGGTGCTCAAGACACTTCTATCCATGGCGAGTTGCCGCAGATAAATAACATCTCCTGTCTCTCAGCCTCAGTGACCAGTTTACAATGGGCCAACCAGTCCACAAGATATGGGGAAGAGGGTGTATTTATTTGGCATATGTTCAGGGTGCTATATTTCCTTACCTCCTTCATCCTCTCAGTCACCCTGTGAACTCATTCATTGAAACTGAGATAGTTATTTACCCAAGGCCAGCCACTAGGTTTATGTCAGACATAAGATAGAATCCATCCCTAGGTCTAACATTCTGTTTGTATTGTAAAGCATTTTGTGTTACATATATAGACAAAGAGTTTTTGTCGTTGTTTGGAAGCCAGCTTGTGTTTCGTTTTCCATCTCTGTGCTTCCATGGCAATCTTGCACTCATATTTTATTGAAAATTGTAGTAGAAATGATTAGTAAGGTAATTCCCACAGGGTCTATGTAGGATGTTTTCATCATTAACATTGTGTCTTAGAAGCATGTGGTTTAACTTCTAAAGAGAAAGATGCTTGGGCTCAAAGCCTATACGACAGTTGAACCCTCCATTATAGATGCTTTGTTCCCTAATCCTCTGTGTAACCGAGTGCTGCGGTGTTCTGCGATGAGGGAAGCAGGTTTAATACACACTTTGGAGGCATTCTCCAATTTTCCTAGATTGAAAGTCGATTCTAGAATGTAGCCCAAATTAAGGGGGGGAGTGTCTCATTTGTATTCATACTGCTTTCTAGAACTGTCACCTTTTTGATATTACAAACTTTTTGGTTCATGGATTAAAAGAAAGTTACACAGCTTGCTGGTCAGTGAGGCATATGTGAGGTACTTTTAGTAAGAGAATGGAGAATATGTTGGCGTGCCCTATGTCAGCGCAAATAGACATAATAAAAAGAAAGCATCCTCTTAGGTGAAAGCTGCACACAACTCATTGTCCTATCCTTGGGTGTCACCAGACATGATGTCTTCCCCTTCTTCCCATGCTGTAGGTGGTCTGAAGTCTCTCCTTCTGAAAACATTTTAGAAGAGAAGTTGCTTCTTAGACTCTTTAATCTCCAGCTATGTCCAAAACCACCAAAGGTCAGGACTCCAGCTGGGGCAATTCATCATAGCCCCATTGAAGTCAGACTTAATGCTGAGCCAGAGAGAGCTCAGCTCTCAGATGTTTAAGTGCTATTTCTTATTTGGTGGGGGTGGTGAACCTGACAGCAGAAGCGAGGAGGGGGGCAGATGAGCTAAAAATACAACGCTGTAGGAAGCAGTTACTCAAAAACAAACCCTATTAACGTTTGTTTTCAGCAACGTTTGCAAAAAAAAGTGGTCACTTGAACCAGGGCAGAAGAATGAAGGGAAATACTGCAGAAGTAACATTTTCTAGTGTTTTCTTACAAATAAAACCATTGGTACAAGACATGGGACAGCGACAGGCATTTAAGTACAGTGGCTAACACTTGGAATGTATGATGCCTTCTCTGAGGGAATTTAAAAACACCTCTCAGAAATGGGGGGAAAAAGAGAGACATAGATTTGTCTTCATGGGCTAGGAAGACATGAGGGGTTTGATGGGGGAAGGGGGGTGGGAGAGAGGGGAGAGGCGTCTGACTTCTCAGTAAACAACAGCTCCTGTTTCTTCCTTTCCAACAGCTGATAAGAATTTAGCTCTTTCCAGCCACTTATGCTGACAAAGCACATTCTCTCTCTCTCTCTCTCTCTCTCTCTCTCTCTCTCAGAATAATGTTAGGGAAAAAGTAGGGGGGGGGGGAAAGAGGAGCTATTTTGGGGGAAGGGCTTGGAACAATGACTGCTGCTGCCCAGCCATCTGACAAAGGCCCTCTTGTTGGTGCCCACATTCCTTTGACAGGGGAAGAGAGGATTGTTTACACCCAAAATCTTCTTCTGCTTGGCTTGGTGCTTGATTGATCAAACAGAAGTGGTGGTTCGGGGTGTGTGAGGGAAGGGGGTGCAGGCTTTGGAGGATCTTATAATTATTCTGGAGTGTGGCACGCAAGTCCCTATGCAACACACACGCACACACACCACTTCTCAGCATGCACGTGTGTATTTGCGCAACTGAATAACCCCAGACAAACACAGGCTAGTTGCAATTCCTGTTTAGAAAAAAAACACACTAACTCAGAATGGGGAACTCTGACTCTGGAACAAATCCCCAAGTCTAGCCATGTCTTGTCCTCAGCAGTGGGTGTAGGATGCAGGAGCCAAGTGTACTGGTGGACCTGACCTCTAGCCCTTCGCCTGAGAGGAAGTTCAAAAGATTCTATGACAGAGAACAGACTCAAGTGATTGGTGTAATTTATGACTGGAAAGAAGCGGGTCTTAGCCTGGCCAGTACCTGCATAGGAGATCTCCATGTGAACTGTACCAAGGGGGTGAGGGGTTCTTAAGGCAGAAATAGAAGTCAGAAGACAGACAATAGAAGACAGACATTTCAAGCTTACACTAATTGAGAAGACTGCAACCTCTTCTCTACTGACACCTGGTGTCAGTGTAGTGTAGTGTCCCTGCTTAATTGCTCACTTCAGGTGCAGACTCATCCACCAGCAATCCATTCTCCTCTCACCCACAGCTCCCCATCTGAAATATGGGAGATAAGACCCTGGTGTTCTTACTGAACTGATGTAATTATTGTGAAGTGTTTTGAACACGTGAAGAAGCTATAATAAATGCTACATATTATTGTATCACTATGCCATGGTCCTACCATAGGCTTTATTTTTTCACACTACCTTCTTTATATAGAAGGATAATCTCACAGTTTATCTGCATGGGACACATGTGTCTCAGTATTATTAGTTATTATTAACAGTATTTATATACCACTTTTCAACAACAAGTTCAACAACAAAGCGGTTTACAAGTAAAAATCAAATCGTAAGTGGCTCCCTGTCCCAAAAGGGCTCACAATCTAAAAAGATGCAAAAGAACACCAGCAGACAGCCATGAGAAGAGACACTGCTGGGGTGAGGCAGGCCAGTTACTTTCCCCCTACTAAATAAAAGAGGAGCATCCACTTGAAAAAGTGCCTCTTACCCAGTTGGCAGGGGTACTCATTTCCTGATAGTTGGGGAAGCTCACCTCTGATAGTGTAATGACTGCACCTGGAATGAGTGCTCAAGTTAATCAGGGTTATAAACCTTTTAACTAGAAATTCATTTTCAGCTGGTATGCCAATTTCAAATGTGGAATATTCTTGCCCCCTTCTTCCTCCTTTTTGGGGGGTGGGGGAGAAAGCAACCGCATCTCCCATGAAAGGCTATACTGGATTTTGGGCGAAGCCAAATCTGCTGGATCATGTCCCTTAAAATGTAGCTTATCACAGTAGATATTTGACACCAGCCATGAAAGGGGAAAGCAGCAGATGATTACTCATGTAAAAAAGTTAATATTTATTTCAGGGAGGAAAGGCTGAAATACCAGCCTTGATGGTATTTCTCTTAATGCACCCTGGACATGAATTGTGCAGAACCTAGAATATGCAACCTTTAGCTGTGCACACAATATGTATTTGATTCTGGACTGTCCAAACTACTCCATAAAATGTTTCCACTTCCTGCAGAACTTTCTTTGGAGTGTTAAAAGTGAGCTATTTGGAAAGTGCATCTGATCAAGAGATAAATACCTTTGCTTTTCTTCTAAGTTAAAAATAAGCTGTGTGCAAAAAAAAAAGCTAATGTCTCCATTAAAATATTTTTTCTAACATTTAACATGAAATATTTGTTATCACAGGTAGACCAGTGGGCAGAAACAGAGGAAGACTTAACCGTGGCATTGTGGAGGAATGCTGCTTCCGGAGTTGTGATCTTAATCTCTTGGAAACTTACTGTGCAAAATCTGTCAAATCGGAGCGCGACCTCTCATCATCTTCTTCTGTTGTAGTCTTACCAGCACTAAACAAGGTAAGTGAAGGTCTTATCTGAATAACAGGGTGCATTAAGAGAAAAAAAATCCCATGGGACAACAGGACCCTTATCTCCAGCATCTGCTGCTTTTGCAGTTACAGCAAAACAATGTCATCTCTATGAGATATAGATAATTTTTTTTGATATTCAAACATCCATTTTGAAAAGCTCTAGCAATTGTGATCAGCAATTATAACAGAGCTAATCATCAAAGCCTGAAAACCAAAAAGGGAAAAAGAATTGGGCATAGATTAAACTGTCTGTGCCATTTCCTAGAAAGCTGAATTTTACATTCTGCTAATCCTATTTATATTTACCTGAATGAAGTTCCACTGAGTTGAATATCATGTACATCCAAGTGTCTGTGCAAAACATTTCAGTGTTAGTGTAGAATGTTATTGGACCAAGAGTGTTTGATAACTGTCTTCTGACCCTTAAACAATGTTGCTGGCCTCTGCTTCTGACTCTTTGTAGCTATGGGGGATTTATTTAACTTAGTGTGCCATTTATATGTTACACATTATTAGCCAGTATGTGTTTTCCACTGTGTGGGCAAGTAGTGAGGAGCTGCTGCAGTTCTGTTTGGTCAGACACTCAGAAGCACATTAATGTTTTTACATGTAATACATCAGGTTGAATGAAGCATACTGGAGTGTAGGTAAACTTGTACTGGAGTGTAGGTAAAATTCCACGGTATTTGGGGGGGATGTCACAAAAAAGGAACCACCTTGCTGAGTAGATAATTATTTGATGTCACAGCCAAAAGTTGGTCAGGTTTTGTACTGGTGAGTTTACTAGTGCAGACTATCAATGATGAAACTTTTCTTAGCCTACAGACCCTCACTTTCTTTCTCATTCTCCCATATTTTCCTCAGGATACTTTTGAAAAGCCATCTCTTGCCAAGTACTCAAAATATGACATATGGCAAAAGAAAAGCTCGCAGCGTCTGCAAAGAGGGGTCCCCAACATCCTCCGTGCCCGCAGGTATCGATGGCAAACTGAAGGACTGCAAGAATCAGAGGAAGCCAAGGTCCATCATCCGTTGGTTGTCCTGCCTACCCAGAAACCTCTTGTTGTGCAAACCACCTCAGAAACATCAGGCAGCCGGAAGTGAACTGTGATGAACAATTTGCAATGGATTCTTTGTTTGTTTGTTTGTTTTTTTCAGTCTCATGGGATGCATTTCCCAGGTCTGGCCCCACACCCTTTTCTGTCTCTCAAACCAAGGTGGGGAGGGAGGGCAAATGCCCTTGCGCACCAAGGAGCGACAACAAGGGGCACCGTAACACCAAACAACTGACATAGAAAGAACAGGATTACAACGTCAGCAGCAGCATTTCTGTGGCATTTCCTAATTTTTTTTTAATCTTCTATGTGTTGGTTTTGTTCCTTTCCTACCCAGTATTTACAGCCTTTACTTAAAAGGGACAGTTAAGGCACTTGAACTATTTAATATTGGGCCACTGCCTTTCAGTCCATTTTCCAACCACAGAAGAAAGAGCGAGAGAAGATAATGAAATCGAAAGAAGCCCAATTTGTGTCTTTTTTGACAATAAAAGTGAAAAGGGGAGTGGTGACATCTGAGGGTTTTAAATTCTGGCCTCCTTTCCACCCCACTTTTTTTTTTAATTAAATTCACAACCACAGTATATGTTTGAGGGAGGGAGGGAGGGTTGCACGTTTTAAAAAACCAGAGAAGAATTGTTGAGGCCTGCAACCTTCTTGTTTTCTTTAATTACACAGTTCCAAATGTACTTGCACCTTTGAAATCACCGATGAAGTGAGAGAAAGAAGAGAAAGTGTGAACATAGGTTCACTTTAATGGAGGAGGCGTCTGCATTGCACATTTGCCACGGATTTAGTTGAATTATATAAAATATATATTATATATAACTTTTTTTTGGCAGAAAAGCACTATTTTTAATGGGACCATTTTTTGTGTAGTAACTGAAGAGGGATTGTAATGTTTAAATGTTGTTATGGTGCTAATGTAAGTTGGAAGGGGGAAAACAAACCCAGAAAATTACAAGAGGGTGGGGTGGGAAGGACAAGATCTCGAATACTGAACTTGAAATTTTTAGCTTTTCGTTTTAGGAAAGTGTGATAAGTGTGTTCTTTTTTTTTCTCTTCTGAAATATAGCTTGGTCATGACCGTATGAGCTAATTGCCTTTCACTCATATACATAAAACGCACGCACATGCAGAAACACATAAGTACATCTATATGAAGTTTAGAACAAAACAATATTTTCCTTAAGCCCTTCACGCGTTCTGTGATGTTGAAAATCTAGAGCATGCCTACTGCAAAGGCGCATGCATGTACTTTGTGAGTAATCCCATTCTATTCCATGGAACTATTCACTGTACAAAGAGCACCTATTAGCCTTTGCAGAATGAGGGTCCACATTGTTGTACCAAGATTTGTCTTTTTGGTCTCTCTCTGCCACCTTCTCTCTGACTTGATACCATAATTAAATGAATATTCATAGGCTTCAGATTTGACAAAAAGGCAAATTGCTGTTGTTGCTCAAATGAGCCTCCTCAGGGAGAATAGCTCAAATGACTATCTCCTCATCTTGTTGCTTCTTTTGTTTCCTTCCATGTCAAAAGAGAAGGTGCAATTATTCTGAGGGCTCTTTTATGCCATCCCATGATGGCATCAATAACAGGTAACCTACTAAAAATACCCTGCTTTCCTCCTGCCTTCCAAGGGAGGGAGAGAGTAGGATAGCATCTCTGGTGGGGAAGTTTTTTGGTCCGCCTCTGCACTGCCTCATAATTGCAGAGGTGCAAGAGACCTTTCCATATCCCCATCCTTGAGAGTGCAAAACTAGAATCTGAGCTAATTAATTGACAAAGTTTGAAAGCCAAATCCTTTAAAGCATTTTTTTCTTCCAAGACTAGATTGGAGAGGTGTGCAGAAGGTGACAATTTTTTTTACATTATCACCTGTCTGAATCTCCAAACCAATATGAACAGGGGAAACCAATACTCTGAATCCTATATACTCCATTGCTGAAAATAGGGAGACATTATTCAGTTCTGTACCCACTTTGCCTTATATATCTGTACATATAAAGAACATAAGACTACTTGAATTGTATTCTCTTTTTTTAAAGAAAGGGTAGGTTTTTATTGTTTTCAGCTTTTAAAACAAATTGTTACCTTTGCATTGTTGAGCCATGAAGCCTTTGGGGTTTGTTGTTGTTGTTCTTATTGTTTTCCATGACTCTACAAAACACAGCAATAAACCTATTAACCAGTTCTGAAGTGATGGGGAAGTAAAAGTGGTACAAGAACAAGAGGTCATTTTAAAATTTGTATTTGCAAAACAAAGCATTTTTTTTTAGATGCTCCTTACCAAAAAGACCCCACAATTTTTATTAAAAACATTGTTTTTATGCATGCTATGGTAGAAGAGGGAACAAAGTATAACACTGATGAAAGAGCAAAAGGAACTTATGCATTTGCCTGGGTTCGGTTTTGTAATATTCTTAAGAGAGTTGGCCGTTGATATCGCAAAGCAGTTAAGTTATGTGCTTGCTTTGAGCTTACGGAATATTAGTCAAAAGTCAATGGAATGTCCGTAAAGTTAAATACAACCTTAAGAGCTTGCCAACTGGGGGAATTCTTAGTAGTTGATGGGTGGGCGGGCGGGTGCAATACAGTACTCCGCAAAGAAAAAGTGTATGCTTGTAAATGGCTTTGGAATATTTGTATCTTGGAAGCTGGTTCACAGCCCCTCTTGCTGTTCTAGAAGAGCCCAGTCTATGGTTTCCCCCTCTCTGCCCTGCAGTCACTTACCTTAGTTTCAGGTAGAGGTCAAATTTTTAGCATACTTATTTTTTCATAAAGTTAAGCAAATACAGATGCAAGGCCAAATTAATCAGAATGCTAGGCCCAAAATTCAGGTTAATAAATCCCAGGAAGGGTCTAGCTAAAGAGGCCTGGTTTTGATTCAAGACAGAGCCCTCATTGATTTTCTTTCCATGAGTACATCCAAACCTCAACCCTATACAGGAAGCTAAGTTGCATATGATGTGTGCAAGAGGATTCCTGAAGCTCTAGCATGTTCAGAACTATAAAGAAATGGGTATATCTTGGTTGGTTGCCCTTTCTAGGCTTACATTAACTCTTAAAGGCGTCAATCCTATGCAAATGTACTTGAGAAAAACCTTATAAGATGAAGTGGGACTACTTCAAACATGCATAGGATTGGGGGACTTGCTTTATGCAAAATAAATGCATAAATGCAATTGGGATATGTATTTTAGGAATATTGAAATACTGAATTGGCTGTTCAAACCACCTAGGTGCCTTGGAAAGGTTAAGCTGAAAATAAATTGGCACGACAGACCTGAAAAATCTATTAAGAAATGCAGTGTTTGAGTGACTGGTGAGAAGGATGTTGATATCTTCAGGCCTTCTATTGTAGTAAGCAAAGCCATGACATTTGGTGCATTTTCTTTGGTACCACAAAATTCATCATAGAAATAAATTCCTATGGAAGGAAAAACAATGTCATGATAGTACTTTCCAGGGAAGAGGAGATGACTAATTTTACACAATCCAGTGAACATTAATGTAAAATCATGTTACTGACTTAGCACAACTGATTCTTGTGGCATTTAAAAGTTTACAAATTAGTATCTTGGAGGGTGGGGTAAAGAGGGAGCCAACTTTAAAAAAGAACACAAAAACATTCCTGGAACACATGCTGGTCTGTTTTCTTCCACCCTTCAGGCTATGGCCATAGCACCTGAGGGATGGAGCACGGTCTCCCAAACTGGTTCTACTGTCTTACTGTCCCATAACAGCTTCATTCATTTCATCCTGCCTGATTGCAAAGGCTCAGTCTTTTGGTGATGGACCTAGCTGCCTCTGCACTAAATGAAGGGAAGAATTGTATTTTGTTTTTAAAAAAATGGTTTTTTTGTTTTGTTGTATGTATTATTGTCTGCTCAAGTTTTATATGGCGGGGGGCGAATGGGGAAGGGGGGAAATGGGTGTTGATGTATCTTGAAATATCTCACTTGTGTGCACTCAATATGCAAGAGTCAAACTGCCCGGAATTCTGCACCTATTGTACTTTTCATTCGTAATACAGTATCAATAAAGCAATCAACTATCATGTTACTTGGCCTCAGATGACTTTTTGTAAAATCTGGTTTATTTTAATCCACATTTTATTACTTTTTAGAAATCTGACCTATCTTTCAAAGAGCTAAGATTGTGCTAATCAAATAGCCTGGCCTGTGCACTGGCTCCTTGAGTTTCAGATATGAGACTTATGGGCAGCTACACAAGCACTTTCACACAGGAACAGTGCTTCCTTTATGGTACTTTTGCACTATGCACAATAGTGCTGGGCCAGCAAGAGCTGGTGGTTTGAGCTACATATCGTCTTACTTCCATACAGACCTCCAGAATGCTACTAGCACATACATAGGGCCCAGTCCTATCTCCTGCCAGCCTGCATGATGCAGTGGTGCTGACAGAGTGCATGCTGCATGCAATGGTGGGCAAGTGAATCGACAGCCGAACAGTAAGTAAAACTCTTACTTACTTCCCCATAGGCCACCTGCTTCAATAGGTCTTCTTGGATCTACGCCAGCTCTTTTGCTGGTGTAAGTCCAAGGAACTTCTGGGGGGGGGGGTCCAGACAAGAAAGAGGAGTTAGGATCTTTGGTGTGTGCCACTGCTGCTGAGATCTCCCTTCCACCCCTGGCTTGTCCCATTTCCCAGCCAGAACATCCCACAGTCTCCCCTGTTCTGCTTCTGCTGACTTGCCAGCAGCAGTGCAAGATGGAGAAGGTTCAGTGGGCCATTGTTGCTCATTCACAGCCTCTGGCTATTGGCCCTGGCAACTACAGCCCACAGAATGAAAGGGTGACTCTCATGCTGTCATTTGGATATATATACTGATGTCTATGCCCCCAAATAGGATTGGGGTGCCCAGGTACATTATCTTTTAAGGTTGCAATCCTATACACACTTATCTGGGAGTTATCCAATTCAACTCAGTGGGGTTTACTTATGAGCAGACATACATAGGATTGTGCTGTAACAAAGGTTTTTTCATGGAACTAAGCATTATTGCCCACTAACTGCTGAATACTGTGTGGATTCTCAGTGACGTGGCTCACTGGATGAGAGCTGATCCTAACAGATTCAGACCCCCTCCCCCCAAATCTGTATTGTAATATGTTAGGAAAGCCTTTAAGTGTGATGATGCCCACAGGTACTAATTATACATGAGATTATAAAAGCACTTAGGGCTCAATCCTATCCAACTTTCCAGCACTGGTGCAACCACAATGCAGCCCCAATACCCATACCTTGAGGCCTCTATGACTGACTTCCCAACACAGGAAGCAGTGCATACCCCATTGGTATAGCAGCTCTGGCACTGGAAAATTGGATAGGATTGGGCCCTATCCAATCTGTGCTATCTGATATCAATTTTTACTACTAAGGCATGACCAAATTCCCTTTGTTGATTCATGGGTTGAGAATACATCTTTCTAGCCCTCTTCTTTGAAGTATATTCATGAACAAGAATGCCAAGAAACTCTTGAAGCAGAACCTTCTGACTACATTGCTGCCCATTCTCCAAGCTCAGGGGGCTGCCCTACTTTCTTTGGAGAGTACATGAATGGGAGCATATTTGAAGCAATCTGAAGGATATTGGGGGCAGAGCTGAGTGACCATTGGGACAGTTGTCCCACCTAGTGTCTTCAGTGGAGGTAAGATGCAGCCCATCCACTCACCAAGCAAGTACTTTTTGAGGATTCTTTGCTTTTTCAGGATTGAGAAGATTCTTTGGCTCCCTTACTAAATTGGCTAATGCTGAGGGGCGGGTGTTCAACTGCTTCATTCTGTTTGCAAAGAGGTTGTGTGTCATTAGCATTTTGGTTGCAATTAACAGGAACAGTTCAGGTAAAGGGAAGATCAGTGGACATTCAAAGGCATTCAAAAGAGCAAAGGGAGTGTACCTTGCTAGTCACTTGAGGCTCAATAGTGTGTGAGAGAGGCACTTCCTTTAGGCACAGGCAGCATCACACTTTCAAAGGCCATCAGTGGGAATTCTTAAGTTATTTCTGCCCAATGTTGCATATATGCAACAGGGATCAAATGTGTACATTTGTGGGCTGGGCAGAAAAGGGTTAACCATGCCTCAGGTTGTCAGTGAGAAGTAGGGACCAAGTAGTGCCTGGTCAGCTGCTAGGAATTAGGAAAGGCCAGTCGATGGGCAGAAAGAATAGCATTTTCTTGACACATTCCTTTGAGCCAACATCCCAAATTGCTGGTGGAGGATGAAGAGTAAAGCCAATGTTATATTACTGCTATATTTCTGTTATATTAAATAAAGGTGTTGCTCTTTTTGAGTCTACCTAAGAGCCTTGTACCTTATTTGTGTGGGGACAAATTCCATCTTGGAATGGAATTCCATTCCATCCCTAAACTCATTCTGAAGATCTTTCTACAGGAAGAATTCTGAGGACTGAACAAAGATTAATTAAGGCATTTTAACAGATATTATCCATATGGCATGGAGAAGCCATCCCACAGAACATTTGCTGCAACCTCCATTTCAAGGTCGGTAGAAAATCTCTGGGCCAGCATAGACAATATTTTATCCTCCAAACCAGGGGTGCCCAAACCCTGGCCCTGGGGCCACATGAGGCCCTTGAGGCCTCTCAATACGGCCCTCAGGGAGCCCCCAATCTCCAGTGAGCCTCTGGCCCTTTGGAGATTTGTTGGAGCCCACACTGGCCTGATGCAACTGCTCTCAGCAGTTGTTTGACTTCTCGCGTGAGCTGTGGGATGAGGGCTTCCTCCATTGCTTGCTGTTTCGTGTCTGTGATGCAGTAGCAGCAGCAAAGGAAAGGCCAGCCTTGCTTTGTGCAAGGCCTTTTATACCTATTGCAAGACCTTCATTCATTCATATAAGTTCATCTTTAATATGTATACTTATGTAAATGTATTCAAATTTTAAATGTAAATTATTTTTTTTCCCCAGCCCCCCAACACAGTGTCAGAGAGATGATGTGGCCCTCCTGCCAAAATGTTTGGACACCCCTGCTCTAGATCTTAGCTTTTAAAAAAGGACTGTAGCTTTGTCCTGCTTAACATGCTGAGCTACAGGATGTGGTGACGGCATCTGGCCTAGATGCCTTTAAAAGGGGATTGGACAAGCTTCTGGAGGAAAAAACCATTACGGGTTACAAGCCATGATGTGTATGTGCAACCTCCTGATTTCAGAAATGGGCTATGTCAGATGCAGGGAAGGGCACCAGGATACAGGTCTCTTGTTATCTGGTGTGCTTCCTGGGGCATTTGGTGGGCTGCTGTGAGATACAGGAAGCTGGACTACATGGGCCTATGGCCTGATCCAGTAGGACTGTTCTTATGTTCTTGTGCCAAATTCTAACCCCCACTCTCAGACCTGGAAGTCTTTCACAGGCTGCTCAGATCTGTACCAGTGAAATTGCTGGTGTTTATTCAAGAAGCCCCATAAAGCAGGTTAGGGCTTGACACAGGGTAAAGAGGAAAATATCCCATTAACCCCAAGTGACCTCCAGCCTACTCCTAACTCTGTGCTGGATACAGTGCAAGCCACTGTGGACCCAATCCGCGGAAATGTGAAACTGTGGATACAGGATTCATGAATATGGGAGCCTCCTGTACATTAACAGCTGTAATCAATAATATCTTGAAAAAGTATCGTCTCCCATAAAGTATATCCTTATATTGTTTCCTTAAGTGCCAAAATTTATTATCATTCACCTACCAAATAAAATTTTGATCACACTTGTATTTAAAGCTATACTTTCCTTTTGCAAGACAGTATGAGGAGTTAGACATCTGAGGGGAATTTTTTTTTCTAAACGAGACAGGCAGATTGTATAGGTATTACACTATTGCTCCAGCTTCCAGTTCTCTGTGGATTAGTGTGGACAGTACAATTCTGAGAATGAGCCGTCAGAACCCACATTTGATGGGGTGGTGCAAAAATGCCAGCCTGTGTGTATGTGGGAAGGGGGAACAAGCAGGGCCTAGGAGAGGGGGGGGGGTAAAGGGGGTAATTTGTACCTGGGCCCAGGGTTTAAAAGGGGGCCCAGGAGCCAAAGAAGGTGGCCCAGAACTTTCCTGGGATCTGACATTTCCTATCTACTCAGACTTTTTGCCCTCAGGGGATGCTGGGGACACTACCATTAGTGTGTGGCTGCAGCTACTGCAGCTATTGGAAAGCTATGTATGCTGGGCCAAGGAATGCATACATGACACTCCTTAACACAGTGTCAAGTCTGGGAGGAAGCTATACTGCTGCAGTAGCTCTGACTTTTGGATCTGCTTATCATGAAGGAACATATGAGAACTCAGGGACACAGCTGCAAGACTACAACTGCTGCAGAAGCAAGTTTTGGTACTCACAGAACACTTTCCATTTGAGTGTGAGACTAAATATGATGATGCTAATTTTCTTCATGATTTTCTATATTTAAAAGATTTTAGAGAGACTTAGGAGCGTGTTTGGTTTTCCATGTTACTGAATCTAGCTGCTGATGCCACATGGGTGTGTAAACCTGGGCACCAAAGACTTTTCCAATTGTCTTCACCCTCTCCCCCACCCTGTTTTGGCCCCCCACCCCTACTCTGCTTACCCATCACCTTACTCCCCCACTCTTTCACCCCTCCCCCTTTGCAAAGGGGCCCAAAAGAAACTCTGTACCCCCCTGATAAAATTCCTCTCAAAGGCCCTGGGAACAAGTGCAGGAAAGGGAGAAGATCTATGAAGAGAGAAGCTGGAATCCATACATGAGGTATATTTTCCCTCACCACTCTGCAGTTGGAAAGGTGGTATTGTAAACTGCACAGGCTATACTGATAACCTGGTGGATGCCCTTCCATGGTCAGGACTGCCAGGAACAGAAAAGGGACCAGAGTGGTAACAGTAGCTCTAGGAATGTGCATAGCAGAGTTCAGAAGTCCATCAAAAGCCCTTACAAAACATCGGAACCCTTAGCAAAAGATGTAGTGCCTGTGCTTTACTTTCTTTCTTTCATGTAAAAGCTCAGTTTTCACAATAATGTGCTACGGTAAGAAGAGAGTTGGTAGTGTAGTCTGCGCAGTGGTTACAAGTGTGAGGTATGAATGTGGAAGATTCGCTATTGTGCCATGCACCCTTTGGGTTGCCTTGGACAAGCCTGTGATCTCTCACCTTCAGTCCTCCTTCTCTAATTTGGAAAGAATACTGGCCGACCTTGGAGGGACATTGGATATGGTTGTTGGCAACCTTCAGTCTCGAAAGACTATGGTATCGCGCTCTGAAAGGTGGTTCTGGAACAGCGTCTAGTGCGGCTGAAAAGGCTGATTCGGGAGTGACAATCCCTTCCACACTGGGAGCAAGTGCAGTCTGTCCCTGGTCTGTCTCCCTGACTGTGGGCCTTCCTTCTTTGCCTCTTTGCCTCAGACTGTTGGCCAAGTGTCTCTTCAAACTGGGAAAAGCCATGTTGCACAGCCTGCCTCCAAGCGGGCCGCTCAGAGGCCAGGGTTTCCCACTTGTTGAGGTCCACTCCTAAGGCCTTCAGATCCCTCTTGCAGATGTCTTGTATCGCAGCTGTGGTCTACCTGTAGGGTGCTTTCCTTGCACGAGTTCTCCATAGAGGAGATCCTTTGGGATCCGCCCATCATCCATTCTCACGACATGACCGAGCCAATGCAGACGTCTCTGTTTCAGTAGTGCGAACATGCTAGGGATTCCAGCACGTTCCAGGACTGTGTTGTTGGAAGGATTTACAGAAAAAAAGCTACGTGAATTGCTTGGAGCACTTGAGAAAAGGTAAGTAATCTTTTGGGGCAAAGGGGCCAGATGCTTGGGGATGACATCATCATGTCATCGCCGAACTTTCAGATTGCTGAGTTCCCAGAAGCAGCTGCACAGAGTTGAGCTTGCCATGAGCCGGACAGGGCACGACAGAGCCGCCTGCCGAGGCTCGCAGAGTACCTATGCTGTGCAGCACAGGGACTCCATGAACCTGGGCAGGCAGCTCTGCCATCCCCTGTCCAGCCCATGGCAAATTGGGTGGGAAGATGAGCTCCATGCAGGCCTGATGACTTTGGGTTGTGGGCTGTATCTGGCCCGTGGGCCATAGGTTGCAGTTCTTGATTTAAATATTCTTATGTATTGCAATATTATGCATTTAAATAAATTCTTATTCACTGTATTGCAAGTCATTAAGAATGAGACTGTGATTTCATGGCCTTCACACAACTAGCACAGCTGTGCTTTTACTTACTTACTTACTTACTTACTTACTTACTTACTTACTTTCTTACTCACTCACTCACTCACTCACTCACTCACTCACTCACTCACTCACTCTGCTAAGGGCACTCCAGGCTACTTACAAATAAACAATAAAACAATACTAAAACATTGATAAATATGATAAAACAATTAAAACAATAAAACACAATAAAACGGATTCTGATTAAAACAAGTTCATAAAAAAGCACCAGGTCAGCATAAAAAAGCTTCACTGAATAAAAATTATAATGATACTATCGCTTTCCAGACCTACTCTTAAAAGTGTGTCATACTGAAAACGCATGAAACATGGTTTGGAATATGAATGTGGCTTTTTGTCATGTCCCCTTTCACATTATGATTTTATTGTTGTTTTTATTGCAAGTATATTGGATTTTATTTCATTACAGTTATTATAAGTTGCCTTGAGCATCTTATTTTTTAAGAGGAAAAGGCAAGGAATACATTCTTCAATGTACTTGGAACACCAACTATTTTCACACCGAAGAATCAACAGCCGGAGGGCCTTTGTCCCATCACAGCTCTCTCATGCCGCAACAGTGTTAATTTATTTTGCAGTAGCTGGTTCCGAAATATGTTATGTTGAGTAGTTCTAAATGAACCTCACCAGCTGCAGCATGTGACATGGCAGGCTGTGTTCTATTTGGGGGCTTCATGTTCACGCATGCCACTGTCCAGGAGAAAGCTGCTATTAAGTATCTTATACTCAGCAGCTCCATCACAGCTTGGCATGACATGACTACCAGAAGGCGCAAAGAAGAGTTTAGCAATGCGCGAGTTGCAGCAAATTAGAAAAAAAAAAGAATGAGTTTATTGACCAGTAAGGATAGCAACAAGTTTTCATGCAGTGAGACCTACTTTCAGTGCTTGGTCTAAGCTCCTGTAGACAGAGAACCTGAGTTCTAAATAAAACCTGGATTGGGAAAGCTTCGAATTCTGGCATATTAGAGCTTCTAGGCAGTGGTGTCACTAGGCTTTGCATCACCCGGTGCGGGAGGCCAGCGCGTCACCCCCATGATGTGCAGTGCACCCCTTCCTGTGCAGTTGGCGGTGCCTCTAGTGTCGTGCGCATGCGCGAGGCTCACGCACATGCACGACGCTAAATCTAACTGCAGCCGAGTTCAGAGGTGCCTGCGAGCCCTTCCGAATTCGGCTGCAGGTGCCTCTAGCGTCATGCGCATATGCGAGGCTCGTGCGCAACGCTAGATCTAACTGCAGCTGAGTTCAGAAGGGCAGGAACTTGGCTGCAGGTTTGTGGCTGTGGCATCGCGCACTTAGTAAGCGTGCAGGGGGTGGGGTGTGTGGTGCGTCACCCCCCAACAGCGCTTCACCTGGTGGGCTCGCACCCCCTGCACCCCCTAGCGATGCCAGTGCTTCTAGGAAAACCTGGAGAGTTGATTGCTAAACCATGAAAACTTTTCTTTTCCCTTTCAAATTACTTTTGGAAGATACAATGAGAACAGTCTGAGAAAGCAGAAAGTACCATCTTGCATTTTGAGCTGGCCAGAAAAACAAAACCTTCACTAGGTTTATTCAGCTTACTGCTTGTAAAGAACCTCTCTTGCTTAGCCAGGGAGGTAACAGAGCTCAACATCACAGTCACTAGTCAATTTTTAAAAAGAAATGTACTGGGGTGAACTTCCCGGGGAGCAATGTTTTTGCTTCTGGATGCCCTGCTAAACATCCCAAGTGTGTGAGAGCCAATTATTTGGATTCGAGAAAAGATACGTGGCAACACCCTGCACGTTTCTTTATTATGACTATGTTTGCTCAAAAGTAAGCCACCATTAGGTTCAGTGGACTTAGTCCTCAGTACAAGTTGGATTGCACCCTATGTTGGCATGGAAAACAGATTGTGTAGTGTGGGATGGTGTATTGTAGTGGTTCAGGAGTTGAACTTAGATGATCTAGGTTCAAATCCCTATTCAGCCATGAGGTTTCCTGGCTGACCTTGGGCCAGCCACAATCTCTCAGTCTTATCTATCTCACAGGGTTGTTGTGAGGACAAGGAGGGAAGGAACCATGTATACATCTCTGAGCTCCTTGGAGGAAGGGTGGCATAAAAACATGAAAAATAAATACATAAAATAATTGGCCCAAAACCCTGACACAAATAACTTGCAGATCACGTTTTATTGTGCCATTTCAAGAGAGCTGTGTTTTTAAAAATGCTATGTAGTATTTCATGTTAAATTCATATCAAGAGGGGGAAAAAAAAGATGGGCACAATCCAGGCACAGTTGCTGTTTGTTGTCTCCTTGGGTTTAGCCTTGCTGAATTTCAGTGGAAGAGCCAAGCACTGTGCAGTATGATCCTATGCATGCTTACTCAGAAGTAAGCCCTATTGCCTCAAATGGAATTGATCTCTAAAACAAATCAAATGGCTGCCATTACTTGTTACAAAAGCCTTGTTTTTGCCAATACATGTGCTTCTGCTCTTGTAACAGCATCAAGGTGTCAGCTGAGCCCAATTTATTGTTTACCCATAATAAGAGGAGATAAAAGCCGTTCCAAAGATCTGTTTAGGAGTCATGCTATCTGTGGTTATATAATTAAACAAACCTCTCTGCCAACAACTTGTTTGGGGGCGTGGGAGGGAAATGACAATTAGATCATTTCTCAAGGTTGCAAAATTGCACAATAAAAGCTTTGTGCCACTGTGCCATAATCCCCAAATTTTGGCGTTTAATGGCATACACAGACAAGCCTATGCTTTAATGCTTCCTCAAAGATGGGAGGAGCAGGAGGAGGAAAGGAAAATAAAGACTCAATAGGGGAGAGCCAACATTAGGTGAGGAAGAAATTGGGATTATATGACAGAGGATGTATATAATGGATGATAGCACTTCCACTCATATGTTTAGCATTTGCCAGACAATATAGGTATGCAATCAATTTCAGATATGGGCCATCTTGAAAAGTACACAGATACAAATATGGTGGCCACATAAAAATGGCTGGGTTTGTTGTGGTTATTTTTTATATTTAAACGTTTTTGCACATCATATATTAGAATGCATTTGGTGTCATATCTGGGGCAAGCTGAAGTTAAGGTATTTGAAAACATTAAAAAATATTCTGTGCAACACAGAAGTTGGCTTATTTATATTTATGTAATTATGCTAATATATGTGTTGGATGTCTACACACACACACACACACACACACACACACACACACACACACACACACACACACACACACACACACACACGAACAAATGTAAATCAACACATTCAGCTTACTAAAAAAGTAGAAGTTTGTATACAAGGAAATCATTTTGATTGTTAAAGAATCATTTCTCAGTAAAGGTATTAAAAATATAGTACAGGTAAAATGCAAGTAGCCACACTAAAATATAATGTGTAGTGATACAACAGATTTTTTTTTACACATATGCACTGAAAACTGCAAATCAACAGAACTGTAATTTCTGAAGTTTTATCAAAGTAATACATGTGCAAATCAAATTCAACAGCTGAGCACCTGTTTGCATCTGAGCACATCAAAGTACAGAGTAGTTTTCATCACCTGCAGCTGTGGGCTTCTCTCTCTCTCTCTCTCTCTCTCTCTCTGCAAGCACATTTCAAAAGCTCATGGAAGCATATCATACTTTTGGTTTGACCAGGAAGTTGGACTAGCCCTACCAGGTCAAGGGAAGCAATGAGTTTTCTGGGTGAGCAAAGCACTCAGCAGCCTACACACACAGCATACCCAGTGAACTTTCTGACCTATAGCTTTGGGTAGCCAACCACATGAGGCAGTAGAATGCTGATCCAGAGTTCCCAGGTCTAGTGGGTCCTGACAACAGAAAGTAATTACCTTTTTTTTTTTGGGGGGGGGGGCGGGGAATGGATGAAAGCATCAAAAGATCATGAAGTTCAGATATGTCATCCAGCACTTCAAAATGACAGTCTGATTACATTGTGTAGAACACTATTACTCAGTTTCAGTTGTCATCTTTATATGCTTCAGTTAAAGCAGGCAAAATGCTGCAGTAGTTCTTTGAGGTCATCTTCTTGCCATGGTGACATGCGTTACAGTAAGGCAGGAACTACACTTGCCAAGGTGTGTATTCCAGTATTCACAAAAACAGCTTCAAAACCACTTCCTTTCATCTGCTGACAATCCGCTGAAAAAAACAACTTATTTGATAAGGAAGCACTACAAACTTTGAGAAACTTTCTCTATACTTGTCAGGCTAATTCCATTATATAACTTTTGGCTAGCTGTATCGTGGCTGATCTCCTGGAACCTTCCATTCAGATGCTATGTGTGCTAAGTTTGATGGTGTCCATTATATGTCTCAGGCTGCAGTTCTATATGCATTTACCTGAGAGTAAGTCCCACTGAAATCAGGGAGACCCATGCCTACCCTTGTGCTGTTATTGTAGCTACTAAAGAAGAGTTGTCATAAAACAGGCAGAAAGAAACTGGCAGACAGATTGTTGGTTTTTGTAAGCTCTGCTGGCATGGAATCCTGCCTATGAAATGCAAGTATTTTGAAAGGTTTTTTTTTTTTGCTTTGACTGTGTACTTGCTGAAGCCATGCTGTTTCCTCCTTCTTACGAACCAGCATCCATGCCATTAAGCATCTGAATTAAGAACATACTTTTGGATTTTTTAGAAATGCTTGCCTGACTAGAGCACATGCATTGGGAAGCTCAGGTACACTTCATGGCTGACGATTCATTCTGTCAAATGGCACTATGGGTGATCTCTTCATTCCCAAAAATGCAGATGCAACTTGTTGAAATATGGATATACTAGTGCCCTGGAAGGAACATTTTGGTGTGCTGCTTGGACTGCGGTAAATGTTGTCAAATGCTGCCACTGTCAGAATTTCCTTACCTAACTTTGCTGGACAAACAAGTTTTTCCTCCTGAAACTGAAGTTTTGCACAGAGAAGACAAGATTTCCAACATGTTTCTGTGTGTATGCATGTGTGTGAGATTGACAGGCCATGGCTATGTAATGTCTCCTCAATCTCGTTTTTTCTTCTTTTTCCATATATTGCAAGTCCCAAGTGCAAGGGTGAAGGAGGATCTCTGTCAGTCAGATGTTTCACTGTGCTTCTTGTTGACTTGCAACTTTACTGGTTAAAAAACCCAAAAAGCTGTGATCATTTGATATAAGAGGATTTTAGAGCAATGTTTCTCAACTAGTGGTACTCGTAGGACGGAGGTATTTGAGGTGGTGTCTGGTGGGACCCCAGACACCAGTAAGACCTGCAATGTAATGACAAGCAGCACTAGGAGGTTCAGCTTGAGAGGCAGTGCTCCAGTGTGCACTTTCTGCACACTCAGAACTGCTCTCCAGCTGCCCTGAGCCTCTTACCAGTGTTTGTTGCATTGTGTCTGACCTCCCAATTTGGAAGTAACTGGCAATGACATCATCACCAGTTATTTCTGATGGTACTTCCAACTGGAGGACCATATGAAGTGGCACAGTAGGGGACAAATGTTGAGAAATGCTGTTTAAGAGTTAATGCCATAATTTCCAGTGCGTTGAATCATATTTGCAACAGCAAGCAGTACTCAAGGGACAGTTTTAATTTCACAATTACAATCAAGTCACCCATTCCAAGCACTGGTATGTTGAGTCATTTCTTGTCATATCTGGTTGCAAAATGGATTACTCTTCATTGCTGTCATCTTGTCAGTGAGTCTGCCTCACCAACCGTCTTGTCAAGGTCAATAGTTACTCTCCTCTTGAAAGTTTTGTGGCCAGCTGTAGAATTCCTCCACTATGACTACCCTTGCCCCCACCCCTCCTTGTATGAGGTGAGGTGGTAAATCCTATTGAATGGTTAGGGGACAGGGGGCAGAGGTAGCATGGCTGTATTGGCAGCTTGCTTTCCTAGGCTGAGCTCATTGTCGATCTAAGATGTAGCCCTCAGAAACAGTAAGCGACAACTTATGCTGTTCTTTATATCCTTTTGTTTTTCTTTAATATGAAGATGCATCCTCAGCATCACCTGGCAGGACAAAGTTCCAAACAACACAGTCCTGGAACGTGCTGGAATCCCTAGCATGTATGCACTGCTGAAACAGAGACGCCTGCGTTGGCTTGGTCATGTCGTGAGAATGGATGATGGCCGGATCCCAAAGGATCTCCTCTATGGAGAACTCGTGCAAGGAAAGCGCCCTACAGGTAGACCACAGCTGCGATACAAGGACATCTGCAAGAGGGATCTGAAGGCCTTAGGGATGGACCTCAACAAGTGGGAAACCCTGGCCTCTGAGCGGCCCGCTTGGAGGCAGGCTGTGCAGTATGGCCTTTCCCAGTTTGAAGAGACACTTGACCAACAGGCTGAGGCTAAGAGGCAAAGAAGGAAGGCCCATAGCCAGGGAGACAGACCAGGGACAGACTGCACTTGCTCCCGGTGTGGAAGGGATTGTCACTCCGGATTGGCCTTTTCAGCCACACTAGACGCTGTGCCAGATCCACCTTTCAGAGCGCGATACCATAGTCTTTCAAGACTGAAAGTTGCCAATACAAATATGAAGAATTTAACATATAAAATGAAACAAAATCAGAGAAGAACAAGGGACCAATCTTAGCTTGTCCTGGAGATGGGGAAATTCCACTTTATTATGGTCAAAATTGCACCTCCTGCCTTGCATCAAAATTGCATCTCCTGTACCTTCATTCGAGGTATGAGGATGAATGTCCCTTCCTGCAAGGAGACTTCTGGCAGCTTCCCTGGCCCTACAGAACACAGCGGCAGCCATTTTGGCACCATTGTAGTCTGCAGCGCTGGGAAGCATAGAATCGGTGTGTAAGTTCCCTATATACACACAGGTTACGTTGTAGGGGTCTGTACATAAGTCAGAATATATCTCGGTTGAATCAGTTGGCTCTTGCTTGTCCAGCAGTATCGACCAAAGCACATACTGCAGCCAGGGCCTCCAAGTGGAATTTTATCACTGGCACAAAGTTTCTTTTGGGCCCCTTCCCAAAGGAGGGGATGATGAAACAGAGTGGGAAAGGGTGGTGACCAGGGTGGACAGAACAGGGATGGGGAAGAGACAAAACAAGGCAGGGAGACAATGGTGACAGACAGAAAAGTCTTTGGAGCCCAGGTCTACTGTGCCTCCCAATGCAAAGCCCACCTGCCCATGTAGCTTGGATACCTAGATTCAGTAATATGGAAAACCAAGTACACTCCTAAGCCTCTCTAAAATCTTTTTAATATAGAAAATCATTGCAGAAAATTAGCATCATTGTATTTAGGCTCGCACTAGAATAGAAAGTGCCCTATCTGCAGCAAAACATACTTCTGCAGCAGCTATAGTCCCACAGCTGTGTCCCTGAGCTGCCATACACTCCTTCATGGATCCACAACCAAAGAGCTACTGTAGCAAGCCAGTTTCCTCCCAGATTTGACACTGTGTTCAGGAGTGTCATGTATGCATTCCTTGGCCCAGCATGTATGGTTTTTGGTAGCAGCCACCATCATGCACCCAGCATCCCACATGGGCAGCAAGTCCAGGTGAGATAGAAAATATAAGATCCCAGGAAATTTCTGGGCCCCCTCCTTTGGCTCCTGGACCCCCTTTTTGGCCCAGGTACAAATTAACCCTTTTACCCCCTTCTCATGGGCCCTGACTATGATTATGTGAAAGCCTTGAGACAGACATCCATAACTCACATAGTCAGCATATTTATTTAAAATATTTATATCCCACCTTTCCTCCATAAAAATGAGATGCTTGGGGCAGCTAACAAAAAACAAATTAAAATACAAGGATTAAAGTACAATACAGTGTTCCATACAGTATCATATTCCATGCTAGGTCCCTCCCCCATGTGGTAGGTATGGTGTGGAACAGGGAGGAGGAATAGCGATTTGGTGTATCCTCAGCTAAGCAAATGACATATGGAACTTTTATAATTTAGTGTCATATGAGAGAATATCATTTAAAATTTATTCTAATGTCTACAGATGTATTCTCTGACCTCAAGGACCACAGAAATGTCACCATGTGTATTTTCAAACTTGATAAGCTGTAAATACAAAAAAGTATTATTCTAAAACCCAGCATATTTACACAGGCTCTATACTGGAGCCTTTGCATTCTCAAGATGGCTTCGCATCTGAAACGGAGTGTAAAATCAAGATTTACAATCATGCTAAAATGAATGTTCTTACCACAATTTCTATTTGTAGATCAACATGCCTAGTGGATATGGTGCAATGGCCCAAATCATTACCAACTTTTCAGCTCTGACATCGCTGTGCCAATGGGGCGTGTGCTGTATCTGGTGGCAATCATGGAGGCCTCCTCAAGATAAGAGAATGTTTGTTACTTTACCTCAAAGCTGCATTACCCTTACCTTGGTGCTGGAAAGTTGGTTAGGATTATGCCCAGTAGTGACTCACTGGGCTTCCATGACAAGATATGTGGCTGGTTCTGCTTTGCTGTTGCATGTACTGGTGGTATGACCTGGTTCCCCCCATGGATCATAGTCATGCTCCCTGGAACATGTTGACATCTGCAGTGTGGTACTTTCCTTGTGTGAAAGCTAGTGTGCCCATTGCATATATATGAGGGTGCAATCCTAACCCCTTAGGTCAGTGCCTTCCAGCACTGACATAAGGGCAATGCAGCTCTGGGGTAAGGGAACAAACATTCCCTTACTCTGAGGAGCCCTCCGTGAGTGACACCCAACTACAGGATGCAGCACATGTCCCATTGGCACCACTACGCCAGTGCTGGAAAGCACTGACGTAAGGGGTTAGGATTGCACCCTGAGCCTAGTATCCATACACATGTAAAAAAATGGCAAATAGGTTAATAGAGTGAACTTAAATTCACTTAGGCATTGGAACCATTTCCCACTAAAGGTCTTGAAATGAAGCAATTTTGCCCTATGAGGAAGGCTCAGAAATCATTACTTAATGAATCAGCAGTAGGAAGCAAGAGTTAGGAATGAATGGCCAGTTTTTACAATGGATAGAGGTAAACAGCAGGATGCACCAAGGATCTGTGGTGGGACCTGTGCTGTTCAACACATACTAATTATTGACCTGGGAAGGATATGAACAGCAGAGTCAACAAATATGCAGGTGATACAAAATAAATCCAAATATTTAATGACAAAGCATATTGAAAGCATTATATAAAGGAGAATATTTTTTTAAAGCCATTTCTGCCCAGTGTTGCATACATGCAACAGGGACCAAATGTGTACACCTGTGGGCCAGGCAGAAATGGATTTTAATTATCCTTCAGTTATATACAGTCTTTGGAGCTTGGAACTTTGGAGCCACTAAGAAATAAGAAAGTCAGTTAACTTTCAGCTACACTGAAAATCATGCACATTGCAAGAAGAGATAGTGAAATGCTCCTCAAGTTCTCCTTAGTCAGCTGTGCCCCACATGTGTAAGGCTCACCTTGTCCTGTGCAGCAGTTTCTAATATCAACCAAGAATGCCTTACGGCCCAACCCTATCCCCTGTAGCCACCAGTGTAGCTAGCGTTGCACCACAGCAGGGACAAAAGATCTTCTCTCTAGCTACCCAGCCACAGCAGAAGACAAGCAATGCATGCTTCATTCTGACATTTAACAACTTGCATCACCACAAACAGGCACACCTGGCTGGGAGGCTGTAAGTCCAAATGCAGCACTGCACAGATTGGCATTGGACACAGGCATTGACTGTACTGGCTCAACCAGGTAGCTACACTCCTCCCCACACACACCATGCTTCATTGATGGCAACTGCTAGCATAGCTGTTAGCATGCTGCCCCTCCTGTCCACCTGCTACTGGCCACATATACTGAAGGAAACAAGGAAGAGGGGGCTGGTGATCACTGAGAAGTGCCCCCCCCCCCACAGACCCCAAGCAGTCATGGAGTAAGGAAGCTGCAGAGCCTCTGAGCAGAGGGCCACCTGCTGTTGAATTACACCCCGAGTCTCACTGAGCTAGAAAACTGCAAAGTGTGATAAGGTTTAAGGGGGGGCTTGTATAAAATTATAAGAGGATTGGTGTAGGTTCCCAGTCTTGTCCCAATATGAGCAGGTTGCAACACTTCAACTACAGCAGAGTACTTTCAGCAGTTGTATTGGTCAAGGGATATCATATATAGAGTAGTCATTTAACAGTCCAAGAGTCAGCACAGAGAGCAGTCAGTTCCAGTATAACAAATCCAAATCAGTTCCAATAATACACAGTCAAAGGTTCAGTCCATAAGTCAGTAATATCATATACATACAGTATCCAGTCTCTTCAGTCACTAGCAGCAGTTTCACAGTTACTCCATCAACTCCCCTACTGCTGCACTTGAGGCACCTCCTGACTATCTTCATATAGTCAGCTCAGCCAATCAGTATTTGGCTTGGTCACACCCAGGGTGTGCCTGTCCCAGGTGCTTGCTGATTCTGCTGAATCATTGCTCTGCACCTGCTCCCTGAACCAACATGTAAGCTGTGGTTCTGCATCACTCAGAACTCAAGCTGACAAAGTGCTCCCTTTGCGCACCAAGTGATCCCACCACCAAATTACCCCTTTGAGAGACCATGTATAGCCCCATGCCACACATCTCATCTGAGATGCAGTCTCCCTAGCAGGGGTTTTAGTACTGGCTTTGGTGTTCTGTGGCTGGCTACCATATGTAGTCTGTATCCTATGCTCTGTTGTAGGTAAGTAGGTAGGGTAGGGGAGGTGCAACATTCTGCTGCTTTTCCTTTCTCCATTGTTCCTTAAGAGGTTACTCCTATCTCTGCCAGCTCTGCCATCGATATAATGTTTTTCTGGCACTGGAGATGTGTCTGTAGTCTGGACAGAGGTTAGGATATGGTGTATGTTGATTCCTCATCCCTCTTGTGTCATACCCCTAAATCCTCCCTGTTTTGGCCTCTTCAGTGGCTGGTGTCCAAGTGATGTCCAGCTATATTAGTGCAACATTTTTCTGGCATTGTGCTGGCATCTGTGGCACATACATCAGTAGGTAGGTTTTTACAGTGGGTGGAACTGTTGTGCTAGTGTACATGGAGATACAGCGCACAATCCTAACCTGACTTACTCAGAAGTAAGTCCTATTTTGTTCAATGGGGCTTACTCTCAGGAAAGTGTAGTTAGGATTGCAGCCACAGTGGCTTATCTCAAAAATAAGCTTGGACTTCAAATAGAGTAATGCAAGGTTTAGGTAGCCAACAAAGCTGTCACTGAAAACAACTATTTTCAAGCAACTCAGAATAAAATAGGCAGCACCCTGTGTTTCATATAAGTTGCTACATGTACTGAAAGTAATCAATTGCTGATTCTCTTCAGTTTTTCAAGGTTAAAGGTGCACAGTTGTGACCAGAGATGTAGTCAAGAGTGGGACTCTTAGACGTCTCTTACATCAGGATAAGTCGGTGGCATAGCTAGAGGGGGTGCAAAGCACAAAGTTTTGCAGGGAAACTGACCACAGCATGCAAGCGGCTCTTCCTCTTCAGAGCCATTCCAGATGGGGGCAACAAAACAAAGGCGTATGGGTTATGTCCGAGCATAAAGCCAAAATTGCATATTCTCAAAATTATCTTGAAATTCCTTTAAACCATCTCTTTTAAAAACTACAAATTGGCAGGTGGGAACTGAGATGACTGTATATATATTTGGTATAGAACTGCTGCAACCCACATCAACAGTTTGGATGAAATGAGCTAGTTCAAGGGTATCAAGCATAAGGCCCGTAAGCTGAATGCAGTTGCGTTACTGACCGGTGTGCCACCCGGGGGCACACTGGTCAGCCTACTATGCCCTCTGACCCAGAAATAATTGCCGTGATGGGATGACATCGTTGCAATTGCTACCGGCGCAGTCGGAGTGAAGCCAGGTGCTACTTTGGAAGTGGCCGGCTTCGCTCCGACTGAATGTGCCAAGAAAGACTGCAGCAGGCAGATTCTGCCTGCCTACTGCGGCCTTTCTTGCTGCAGTCAGAGCATCCGGCTTCACTCTGACTGACCAAGCTGAGAAAGGCTTTGGGGGTGGGGAGGAGAACCTGCCCACCCCTGCAGTCATTCTTGATGAGGCGGCATGCTGATCGGAATGAGGGCAGCCATTGCGGAGGCTGCAATGCCACCCCTGGAAGAGTGCCACCCGGGGTTCTGTGACCTCTTTGACTCCCCTCAGCTACGCAACTGACCATATGCAGCCCCTGGAAGCCATTTATCCAGCCCCTGTGATAATTGGGCTCTCCAAGCATGATAATTGGGCTCTCTCATATCTTGAAAATATGAACAAGATTTGCACCTTTTCTCTTCTGTTATTTGCAGCTAATGAGTATCTATATGAGAATGAAGTGCTTATTTCTAGCCATCATCTGCTGAATGGTGTCACTTTCTGCTTTATAATGTCACTTCCAGCCCTTAGCAGTCACAATGAATGCTAACTTTGGCCCTCTGTATGAAACAAGCCTGACATCCCTGAGCTAGATCTTTAAATGTATAGTAAGTTTCAAAATAAAAAAAAGTGGCAGGAAAAGACAACATTTCAATGCAGAAACTTAAAAGTTGTTGTTGTTGTTATAATCTTATTGGAACAAATGGGGGGTTATGATGAGCATCTGTACTTTAAAATGTGCAGCTACACCACTTATGATGGTGACTTATGAATGTATATACTAGAACTGATAGGTGAAGGTCATGTTACTTGACTAGACTAGCTCTTGTGCATATCTTGGACCCTTCTGTCTCATAAAAAATGCTTGGGATAAATCCGAAAAACATTTTGGAATTGTGTTGCTACAGGGAAGGGTGGAGTGGAGCCTGACTTCATTTGGCTCTTGGGCTTTATAATTTTTATTACAGCACATGTTAACTGCAGATCCTATTCTTAGAACCAGGGAACCTAATCTTTAAATAAATCTGAGCCATTGACCTCAACAATAACTTGTGGCAGGCAGGGAGCATGTTGGCCAAGAAGTTAGCTATAAAAAAGGACCCATCTAAAAGCAGCTGTAGCACTTGAAATAAAAGGCATGTTTTTGGGTGGGGATGGTGAATCAGCACTCAGATGTCCCACCCTCATGAATAATGCCCTTTCATTTTCCTTGAATTGTACATTGTGATAAGACCAGCCTGCTGGTTTTGGTTTTCCAGTGCCATGAAAAAAGCCAAGTTGTGCAGTTTAGCTTCCTTCCCTTTATATGTTTAATTAATGCAAACCCAGCATTGGCACAGGTCAATAGGCCTACACCAAGTGGTTTATTAAATTATTAGAGACTATTGTTAAGGGATTGGTCTTTCACATTACTCACAGTTTTGATTCAGCGCCATTAAAGGAGTACAGTATAAGGGCAGATTAAAGGAGGCAGGTGCCAAATGCCAAGCCAGAGCTTGGGGTCATCTGGTTGCTGATGCCAAGTGTTCTTCTGCATCACCTGCCTCTACTACCTTCCTGGCTCAACACGAAGCAGGAAGGTTGTCAGGGGTCATCTATGTAGAGATGAAAAGGCTGACCAAAGTTGTGGGTTGGCAGATTAAAAGGGGAGAGGGCATGGCTTCTGAGGCCCTGTGTGACAATTCTGAAAGGTTTACACTTCCTTACCCCCAAAATCTATGGGGTCAAGAGCATATCCATTCTGTTGTTCATGCCCTTGCCACCAAGCAGAAGGATTTTTACGTGCAGCCACACCTACCTATTCCCAAGGAGAGGAATGAGATGGGGAAGTTTTAAAAGGCGGGGACAAGATCAGGCATGCAGCATTGCTGCTGGATCCACCCCTTCTCATCTGCCCCTGGTTCCTGTCCACCCAGAAAGGCCCCCATTCCTTTCAGTCCTTCCCCTTCCCTCCTACTGCCTGCCCCCAACTGTGAGTCACCTGCCCTGCCCTGCCCTGCCCTGGTAGCCTCATTGTTCTTGTCAGCAATGATGCACACAAGGATCTTGGCAGTTGTGCGAGTGAAATGTGTGTTCCACTGGCAGAGGCCAGCGGGTTGGACTGGGCTGTTTATATAGTGTAAAAAAATAAAACTGCAGAATAAGCAGTATAGCTATTGCTCTATTGCTAGCAATAAAGTGTAACAAAACTTCTTTAAAAGGATTCATTTCCAAAGCCTGCTGGAGGCAACTAGCAGCCATCGACACCTTTTAGCAGCCACAGGAGGCTTTGCATTGCTCCGCCAGGCAAACCCCAGATTTTGAGCAATGGCTTCTAGTAGGCCATCAAATCCACCTGGAAGGCTCTGAAAGAGAAACCAGAGAAAGAGCACTGTAGTCACTCCACGGATCAGTTAAAGAGAGTAGTAAGGGCTATATGGAAGACTACAGGGGAACCTGCTGAATGAATGCATCCTGTAACCCATTTTTCATGGCCAGATCTATTTCATCCATGAAATGGTTTACAAACGGCAAGATCATTGTATGACTGCTTAATAATTGTGAATTGAGCATGCAACATGACCTGCATTCACAGTGTCACACAGCTTCCCAAAGAGCTGAGCAGTGCTACAAATATATGTGGTTTGGGTTGAGAGCAGTAAAGTGATCAGTCTGTGCCAAACCCTGCATGGATCTGCTCAACCCAAGTTCACAACAAGCCAGTGTGGTTGTGTACATTGGCCCTGGCAGACAAATTTGCCTGTTCTTTGCTCTGTACCCTTTCACATTTATTTGACATGGACATATTCCTTACGGGAAAAAATGCCTGTTATGTCAATGACGATAAGAGTTTAGTGAGCAAAAGAAACTGAAGTAGAGAATTTTTCAGGTATTTAGTTTTTCCTTCCTAAGTGCGGTAAGGAGTCTACTTTTATTATCATGTAGGAGAAAGCAGATGCTTCCTGTTTGTATCATTAAATTATGCTGTTTCCTGAAAGGAAGCTTTGATGAAAAGAAACTGCAGATAGCTGAAATATCTAACGCCACCCTTGTTTTGCACTGGTCAAGATGAAATATCTATACTTAATTTAACCCTAAAGATATTTTTGCTAAAATTATGATTGTGGTCAGAACCCACACTTCTTGTCCAATGTAACAGGACTATTGAGGGAATAAAAAAGAAATACAAAGTTTTTTTTAAAAAGAATTCAACTTTAGTATAATGTGGGAATGATGGAGATTATCACCATCATCACCAGGCCACCTTGTGCCCTGGACATAACTGTTGTTAGAAAAGTTGGAATCTTGATAATCTCAAATGGATGCCAATGTCTTTTGGTTTTATTTTCAGTTTAAAAGTTGCTTCAGATCTACCAAAGGTCTTACATGGCACTCACTTCTGTGGAGAAAACTGCATTTAACCCATGGGTAGATCAGGTGCAACATTTGTGCATGTGTAAATCACTGTGGGTGCAATCCTAACCAACTATCCAGCTTTGACATAGCTGTGCCAATGTGGCATGCACTGCATTCTGCAGTGGGGAGGCAGTCAAGGAGGCCTCCTCAAGGTAAGGACATGTTTGTTGCCTTACCTTGGGGCTGCTTGCAGCTAGATTAGTACTGGAAAGTTGTTTAGGATTGTGCCTTGTGTGTCCTAGTGTGACAAGCTGTAGCCCATCTAGGCTTTTGTGTACATTCAGTGAAAGATAATTGTGTAGTCTTCACATGGATTGTGGTATGCTCTTTCTTACATTGAAGTTCTTACTACATGGGAATTGTCATATCTGCATGTTTGTTTTATCCGTGGTTCAGAGAAGATGAGGAGCTTCTGTTTCTGAATACAATAATTAATACTTCCGAATACTTGCGAATCCTAATAGCATTCCAGACATTCCAACTCTTGATTAAAACTTGGAGAGTTTTCAGAAGCTGCATTCTTTCATTTTAAGAGATCACACTGATCTGAAATAACACAATTATTCTAAGGTAGCCAAGGGTCTGTTTTTCACATGTTCATCCTTCATTGACTGAAACACCATATGATGACCAGCGTGCATGAATGAACCACCATAGAGCAAACACCAACAGAAATTTCACATGACCCAGTGTCAACTCAAACACAATGCTTTACAAAAGGATGATTCAAACGTTTAGCTAGTCAAAAGGTGAGTAATTAAATGAGAGTAATTAAATGAGAATACACACACACATACACACATGTGTGCACGCGTGATACCAATTCATAGTCCCCTACATGTGATACAAATTTATAGTTTCATATGATCAAGATTCCTGCTAAGCTGTGCAACAAGGTGCTTGGCAACCTGGAAATTTGGTGATGATACATAACATCATCACAAAGCATCTGGAGAGAGCATCGCCTTGCAGTCACAACACTGCCCAACTACAGAAGGGGTCTGCACACTGGTGTGGATCCTTTACAGGGAATATATCCGATGATACCAACTTTCTTGGTATTCAAAACACCACAATTTCAGAGTGTCAAATGCCCATATTTGTAATGCACAATACCAACAGAGGAAAAAAGCCAGTTCTACAGCTCAATACTAAGCAATTTTTCAGTGTTGATGCAGCCACAATGTAGCCTGGAGGTAAGAGAAGGTTTGTTCCCCTACCTTTAGGAGGCCCCCATGACCCCCCACCCTCCACAGGATACAACATGTGCCCCATCGGCATGGCTACATTGGCACTGGAAAGGTGGGCTGCTAGTCTGTTTCAGACAACTTGGTCACAGTGGCTCTAAAATATCTAGTTCTGGAAGTAATAAGTAAAACTTAACACTTGCAAGGCACTTTTTAAAGGTGCAAAATGCTTCACAGTTGCTGTCGATGCAATCTTTGCAACAACCCTGTGAAATAAGTAGACATTGCTAGCCCCATATTGCACCTGGAGGACTAAGCCTGAGAGGAAATGCCTTTCGTAAGGCCTCCAGGTTGAGTTCATGGCAGAAGTAAGATTCAAGGCAGCCATTAGTCGACACCAGTTCTTCATACTTGCTCTTTTCTCCCCATGGTGGGGAAAGTAATGTCTGTGGGGTGTTGGCATGGATACTGCACTAGGGGAAATCGGTCCCGCTGCAGATGGCAGCCTTGGGGAAGGTAACCAGATGTGACAGGGTGCTGCACATACTTTGGTCTTATCACAGTTATCTCCCCTTTCTCCATTTGAAAGATGCCTGTTTTCAGCGAGAACTTGGGAGCTGTTGCAAAACTTTTGTATGAAAAACAAGATGGGAGGCAGCAGAGTTCAGAATTCCTGCTCATTAGGTCACAGGCATCTTAGCCATTCCTAACATTTCCTCTTCTTTCTGGGCTAATTGCTGAAGCCCAACAACATTTGCCTCAAACGGAACTCAGAGAGCTTTCCTCCCTTGTCCTTACTATGGTATGCAATGGATTGAAAAATGACTCTAGTACGTTGATTATGCCAAAGGTGTTTTGGCATAAATGCTGTACATTTGTGTGTGTGTGTGTGTGTGTGTGTGTGTGTGTGTGTGTGGAGAGGACACAAAAAGTGAAAGCAACTTTGGTATTGCTGCACTCTTGCACTGAAACAGCTTAGCACAAAATACTGTAATAAGCAACAGTTTGAAATACGATGGTCATCCAAAATGTCTTGACACATCCTCCTCCACACCCCACCCCCATCATTTAGGAGGAAAACTATTTAGCCTGTCAAGACAAATACACTATTTTGCTTTGTAGGGTTATTTCAAATAATAGAACATTCCATTTTGACAAAGTAAAGGTTAAACCACTCTGGATCACGTGCATGTTTGTAGCGTAATGTGTGTGTGAGAGAGCAGTGAGAAATTGTTAAGGACAGCATAATTGGAAAAGCTGAACGTTGCATAATGTCTGGCATCTGCAAGTTAATATGGTACTTCTGCTGCCTCATGCATTACAAACTTCCTGAGCAAATTTGGCTGGGTGTAGGTGGAGGGAGTGGGGGTGGCAGGAAAGAAGATTTCACTTCTGCTATTTATAATCCATTTCTCTTTGGCCATCAACCAAAACTATGCAAGACAGCAGTTTTAAGGACCTTGCGGGTCATCTCTGCTGATTATCCTGAAGTAAAGAGAATGTTCAAAGTCCATTTTAAAAACAAAGAGCCAAGGGGTAGTGGTGGCCATTGTTCTCTAGACTCACTGAAAAGTTGAAATTCTCAGACAATCTCTTCCCATGCAGTCTATTTTAGCACAAATATCATTTTCTTGATTTTCTCCAGCTAGGATATCTGCATGCCTGCCCCCAGTTTGTTCCAATTGTTGTTAAGTCATATTAATTAAATAAAAACTGAGCTATCCTGCCTGTCAGATGCAGAATGAGTAAACAAAACCAAAGTTTCAAAAATCTGGATGATTAAAAAAAAAATCCCAGTAAAATGCTTTGTCATCTCTTTTTGTAAGCATTATTAAGCAGAAAAATTAGTCACCAGACATCTGAACTATGAAGAAAAGAAAAAACTGCATTGCTGAAAGTCACTAATCCAAATAACTCTTACCCTAGAATCCTTAATCTGGAATTGGACTCACCTAAGTGTTATTCCGTAGCCTTGTGAGAGTTCCCTACCCATTTGTCATATCATTTAGTGCTGAGCTGGAGCCATCCTTCTGTGAGGTTTTCAGTCCCTGCTGAAATATGCTATCAGTGTGGTAAAGAAACTACTAGAGAAATAGGTAGAAACTAGAGAAATAGAGAAACTGAGTTATTTTAAATGACATAACCAGGAGAGAAGTGGATGAGATGCTACTGGGATGATGATCTCTGTGATTGTAAAAAGTTTCAACCAGCTCTTAAGCAAACTGTCCAGTTCAAGGTTGTTGGTTATTGTTTGTTTTTATGACAAACAACTTCATATTTAAGATGAACTTTCAAAAAGTTCTGTGTTGATTAAAAAAGTCATTTACTTCGTCATTTAGCATTTACTAGCTCTGTTTCCTCGCCTGCGCCTTTGTGCATTTTTGAAGGAGGTTACAGGTCTTGAAATTTGAGATTTTTCATAACTGCCAAACCATTTTGCAAGAAGTGGGTGTAGTTCAGAAAGGGAAATGGCTTTGGGTGGAATTTGGTTTCCTGAAAATCAGTGGGAAGGTTGCCCTTCACTTCAAGGGGTGTTGTATTGGCCCCAGTGCTCATTACTACTGTTTTCTTGGTAGAGAAGAGCAGTGCAATTTTAAAAAAAAATGGGGCTTCTTTGCAGAGGCCTTAATTTAAAAGAAGCTAGTCATATCTAATTCTCATTGAATGCAATGAGCATTTTTGCTGCAATTATTCTATGGATGTCAGTGGGATTAAAATATGGCTAACTTCCTCTGGTGGGAGGCGGTAGCTCAGTGGTAGAGCATGCATGAAGTCCCAGATTCAATCACTGACATCTCCAGGTGGGGTTGAGAGAAACCCCTGCCTGAAAACAGGAACAGCCATTCTGGGTATATATTGAGGTAGGTGGGCCAATGACTCAGCAAAAGCGTTTTCCAAAGGACAATGACAAAACCAAAGCAGATAAAGAGGCAGAACATTTGGTGCATTAGGGCACAGCATCTAACCTCTACTGCCAAACATGTAGAATTAAAAATTGTACAAAAGTAGTTAAATGGTTAGTTGTCAGCTGTAGCCAGGACACCTGATGATGGAACAGACCCACCTGTATAAAAATCATAGGGAATAAAAATACTTGGCTTTTTTTAAAATTAAAAGTACAACAATTTGTTTTAAACTGAAAGCTTCTTTTGACACATCAGTGAAGATAAAAAGAAGGCTCTACAAGACCACATCTTGAAAGATTCCATGTGGGAAAATCTCTCAGCCCTAGAACATCCTTTCCACAAATCTAGTAGATGAGGGATTTTGAAGCCTGTGTGGTAAAATGGCTTCCAAAAGAATATGGGGGTAACTGAAACTCAATACTGTAATAAGGTGACACAGGCTCTCATCTATGCAGCTTTCTAAATTAAAATACATCACTAGCATTGCAGTGCTATTCAAGAAGTTTCACAAAGGGCATTTGGATACTAAATATTATCCCCCACCCCCCAAAAATCCACATGGATTTGTGCTGCAGCTGCCCTATTTGCATGTAAATCAGGGAACACAACTTTGCTTGAAAAGTGACTTAATTTCATACTAGTTATTGTTAAAGTCTCAAGAAACAAGTCACCCTGAAGACATCAGTGTATTGGGTTGTATACTTGGCTGTGAAGGTGCAGTAACCAAGAAGAATCAATATTTTGGTTGGGAAATTTTCAAGTTGCTTGCTTGGTTGGTAACACTAGGTTTCCGTTATTTTGTTGAAGTATAATTAATGCTTTCACTTGCCACACCACTTAGTCCAGATCCATTTTATTTGGAGCGCTGATCAGAGCTACTAATGAAACCCAGCTGTAGAATCACTCTTGGTCTGGAACTGTGGAAGTTTATCAGATTCATTCAGCTTTAGTTGTATTCATCAGAAGCAGGGCTAGCGTCACTGAAACCATTCTTTTAGGCTTAATGGCATGTTGTTTGAATAACGTATGACAGTGTTTCTCAAACTGTGGGTCGGGACTCACTAGGTGAGTAGCGAGCCAATTTCAGGTGGGTCCCCATTCATTTCAATATTTTGATTTTAATATATTAGACTTGATGCTACCATGGTACATGACTGCATCTGGGGAAATGTTACAGACTTCTGCTTTGAACAGGCTACTATGTATATGCTTTTAACAATGATAGTAAATGGGACTTACTCCTAGGTAAGTGTGGGTAGGATTGCAGCCTAGGATTGCGAAAAATTTTTCCTGCTTGAAGATGTCACTTCCTGTCATGTCATCACTTCCAGTGGCTGATGACAGATTCTCATTCTAAAAAAGTGGGTCCCAGTGCTAAACATCTGAGAACTACTGGCATATGATATTTAACATAACTAAGGTGTACAGAGAGTTATGATGCTTGTTTCCCCCTTGTTTTAGCGATCATAACTATCTGTACTGTATTTTTATGCTCTTTTTATTTAATTTTTAATTAGCCACCATGGTAGTTTGTCCAATGAAAGGTGGGCTAAAAATCAGCTTGACAAAAAAAGAAAAAAAAGAACTTGTTGGAGACTTGCAGTTGGATTGCAGTTTGCAGCCCTGACTTTGGGTATTTGAAAGACAGAGAAACAGCTCTGACTCTGATCAACATATTAGGAGAATGAATTTGGCACCAGGCTCCTGAATTCAAACTCCTTCCCCATGATGGTGTTGTGGGGTTTCTTTATTTTGTTTTGTTAGATGCAAAGAGGAAGGCAAGAAGGAATGGAAATATTAAGGTAGGACTTAAAGTAGCTGAAAGCTGCCATCATGACCAGATGGTGGCTTAGAGGTAGGAGAAGGCCAATTCTCAAGGGTTTTGTAACACCAAGTTCAAAAGGGTTTGCTAAATCTCACAAGCTCTTCTGAACTCAGGCATTAAAATCAGACTTTAAATAAATAAAAATTTACTTTCCAAGTGTTTTGAAGATGAAGGATGCCACCTATCAATCTGTATGTACATTTGATGTTGGTTGGGTATAATCCAGAAAAGAGAATGATGAGTGTCCATGGACATATTTATTACATGCTGATACTAGAGAAACCTGTATCAAGGATTGCCTGGTTGGGAAAGGTGAAATGGGAAAGATGGGAAAGTAAATGTCAACTGCATTCAGAGTGGGCTCTGAACACTTAAGCACACTATCTATTAATGAAAGTTTACCTTTAGGAGTGCCAGTTTTATATGGCAACATGTATTTTTTTCATTTTCCTGTGTGTGAAATAAAAAGGTAAATATTTAAATTGTCTACCAATTTGCAACCTGTGTTGCAGAGAGAGAGAGAGAGAGAGAGAGAGAGAGAGAGAGAGAGAGAGAGAGAGAGAGAGAACATATACATACCTGAGATACTTTATTTAACTCCTTAGACCTCCAGTTAAAAACAGGAGATAGCAGGACACCTTCCTGATAGTAACTCCGTAAATCAGGATAACCAGCTTTGGGGCAGGGCCATAGCTCAGTGACAAAGTGCCTGTTTTGCATACTAAAAATCTGAGGTTCAATCACTGCCATCTCCAGTTCTTTTTTTTTCCTTTTTTTAGGGGTCTCAAGTAATGGAACTGTGAAAAAAGTACCTCCTCTGGAGAGATGCGGCCTATCTTGATACAGGAGTTGACAGCAGTGGGCTGGACTGATGGTCAGGCTCTCTACAAGACAGACAACCCTGTTCATTCCTTTGGAGACATCATTGGTGCAATTCAGTTTAAGGTCATTCCCTGTATTCATATCCAAAGAGATTTCAGGTCTGGAAAAAGAAAACGCAGCATCTTAACTTTCAGAATGTAATAGCATGGAAGAAAAAAAGACCAATTTAATTCAAAAAGGAAATAGACGAGCTTGTAAACTGATTATAGCTTGGCACCAATGCAAAATCAATTCAGCAGTTCATTTATGCTTAAGTATTTGATAGCTATATGTGGAGGAAAAGACTGCAGAAATTATTCAGGAGTAGGAAGAAAGCTAATTGAGGAAGATGTTCAAGAAAGGTTTGGGAGAGCTGACCTTAGACTGCTGGGGAAAACTGAAGGGAGAAACTGTGTGGTTGATGCTCAGACCGAGGTAATTCTAATTTTTATTTATTTGTTACATGTATAGAATTTATGTCCCGCCTTTCTGTCCAATGAAGGGCACTCAAGGCGGTTCACAATTAAAACCATATTAAAAACATAAAACGTACATATATGTATAAAAGACATCTAAAAACAATAAACATAATGAAACCTGGATCCCAAATTAGAATACATTCAAAAAGTGCCATGCCCCCTGGTGTCAGCATAAAAGGCCTCCCTGAATAAAAAGGTCTTAAACCCCCGTTGAAAGGACTCTAAAGAGGGAGCTGTTCTCAATTCTGGGCGAGGGAATTCCGCAGATGGGGAGCCACCGCCAAGAAGGCTCTCTTTCTTGCCGCCATCCCCCTCACCTCCGCTAGTGGTGGCACAGTCAGAAGTGCCCCCTCTGATGACCTGATTGGACGGGTTGGATTGTATGGAAGGAGGCGATCCCTCAAATACCCTGGACCTGAGCTGTATAGGGCTTTAAAAGTCAAAACTACCACTTTGAATTCAGCCCAGAAACAAACTGGCAGCCAGTGTAGCCGCTGAAGCAGTGGCCTGACTGAGTCGAACTGACAAGCTCCAGCAACCACACAGGCCACCGTGTTCTGCACTAGTTGCAGTTTCCGGACCATCTTCAGAGGCAGCCCCACATAGAGCATGTTGCAGTAATCTAATCTGGATGTCACTAGGGCATAGGTCACTGTGGCCAGGTCTGAGTGAGCCAGGTATGGTCGCAGCTGGCGAATCAGCCAAAGCTGAGCAAAGGCTCCCCTGGCCACAGCCACTACCTGGGAGCCAATTCTGAGCCATGTAGGCTATTATGATGTGATACCACATAGGTAGTCCAAACCTACCTAATTCGCTCTGCACCAATGCAGCCATGACAATGGGGGGGGGGGGTGCACTGCATCCTGTGGAGGAATTTTGGCCCTGGAGATTTCCTCCAGGTAAGGGAATATTAGACTCACATGGTTCTACTTGGATCTGCACCAGTAAGTTTGCCGACACAAGTCTGAATTGACATGGAAAAGCAGATCAAGACTTGGAAAGGGCATAGGATATCAGCAGCACCCCTTCCCATCCTCAGTAAGCCCCCTTCCCCACCCTGTCTTCTCCCTATTCAACCCACCCGGCCACTGCCACCATTGTATGGGTCCAGCAGCCGTCCTCACATGCTGCTGCCATTTGTGGCAGCACCTCAAAAAGGGCCACCACTGATGCACTGTGTGCACCAACAAAAGCTATTTCACAACAGCAGAGCCATGTCCCACTGTCATAAACCCCTCTGCATGCCAGTCCAATCTTGGATAGAATTGAGCCATTAGTAACGTTCAATTGATATCATTTTGACTATAAGGGAGTGACTGCACATTCTTGCATATAGACGTCCTGCCTATGTGTAGCCATTACAGCACACACACAAACATGTGTTTTGCATACCACCACAAGCTTACTTTTATACATTACAGTCTGACAGCAATAAAAAAGTAGAGTTACTTCCATTAGCCAAAAAAATACAATGCTGAACTCCAGGTTCAGAGGTATCTGCTGTACCAGGTGTGCAGCAATGTGTTAGGGCATGGCCTGGTAACCCATTAGGTCACAGCTCTCACCATTCTATTGCTGTTGCTGAATGACAAAGAGGAAGAGAAAGGAATAGGCTTCTCAGGTGGGAGCAACTAGGCAGACTGACAGCAGAGAAAACTTGCTGAGGTATAAGGCAAGTGTCTCCCATAGGGACTTAATCAGGCCCAAGAATCCCTGCCAGTTCTTCTATTTTCTTGCCTGTCAGCTTGCCCAAGGCCACCCCTGATCAGTTTTCCTTTAGGGCCAACCTGGTCCTTCAAGGTCTCAGAAACTATCTGGTGTGCTCCCTGGGGCATTTGGTGGGCCGCTGTGAGATACAGGAAGCTGGACTAGATGGGCCTATGGCCTGATCCAGTGGGGCTGTTCTTATGTTCTTAAACTGGTGTAGGAGTGGGGGGGGGGTTGCACTCACCCCATATTCCTCCTCCTGTTATTGGGCTAGCCTTATACCCCTCCCAAGGCTCAATAGCCTGGCTATCTTCCTACTGGATGCTGTCCTTCTCATTGGCCATGCCAGGTGTTTATATCCCCTGGAGCTACTGATTAGCCCGGCCTCTTCCAGTCCCATTTCCCTTCTTAACAGCCATCCCTCACATGCTCCTGTTTTTCAACCTGGGAGGAGATGCTTGTGCTGTCTTCTGCTCTCACCTGGTAAGCTTGTCCCCTCACAGAGAGCATTTGACCTGCTGGCACAAGACCTTCGCAAGTGAACTGTTTCAACTTTATTCTTCTCCTCAAGTTGCTTTATTATTTTATTCAATTATTTTTCTGCCAACTTCTGTGAGTCCCAATTGACTGTCTATGTGTGAGGGCAAAGTTGTTGGAAAAATACTTTGCATTTTTAGCCTAGAGATTTATTTGCACCATCTTAGAACCAACTTCTGAAACATCAGCACAGTTTTACGTATGTCTTCTAAGAAAGGAAGAAATGGCTATTCACTTTTTCAGCCATTAGGTCATTTTCCTATTTGACCCAAGGACACTGCTTACGTGACAAATTGTCATAGGAAGGCATTTTAAGGCCAAATTCTGTGGCCTTAAATGGGACATAACGTCTTACAATCCCTTCCACCATTCCCCCAACAGATCAGAATCCCACTCGTCAGTAAGTGTAAAGTCATGCACATTGGGGCAAAAAATCAAAACTTTAGTTATAGGCTGATGGGTTCTGAGCTGTCTGTGACAGATCAGGAGAGAGATCTTGGGGTGGTGGTGGACAGGTCAATGAAAGTGTCGACCCAATGTGCAGCAGCAGTGAAGAAGGCCAATTCTATGCTTGGGATCATTAGGAAGGGTATTGAGAACAAAAAGGTTAGTATTATAATGCCGTTGTACAAATCGATGGTAAGGCCACACCTGGAGTATTGGGTCCAGTTCTGGTCGCCGCATCTCAAAAAAGACATAGTGGAAATGGAAAAGGTGCAAAAGAGAGCGACTAAGATGATTACGGGGCTGGGGCACCTTCCTTATGAGGAAAGGCTACGGCGTTTGGGCCTCTTCAGTCTAGAAAAGAGACGCCTGAGGGGGGACATGATTGAGACATACAAAATTATGCAGGGGATGGACAGAGTGGATAGGGAGATGCTCTTTACACTCTCACATAACACCAGAACCAGGGGACATCCACTAAAATTGAGTGTTGGGAAAGTTAGAACAGACAAAAGAAAATATTTCTTTACTCAGCGTGTGGTCGGTCTGTGGAACTCCTTGCCACAGGATGTGGTGATGGCGTCTAGCCTGGAAGCCTTTAAAAGGGGATTGGACAAGTTTCTGGAGGAAAAATCCATTACGGGGTACAAGCCATGATGTGTATGCACAACCTCCTGATTTTAGAAATGGGTTATGTCAGAATGCCAGATGCAAGGCAGGGCACCAGGATGCAGGTCTCTTGTTATCTGGTGTGCTCCCTGGGGCATTTGGTGGGGCCGCTGTGAGATACAGGAAGCTGGACTAGATGGGCCTATGGCCTGATCCAGTGGGGCTGTTCTTATGTTCTTATAACTGCAACTTGTCTCATTCCCCTCTCTTCTTGTTGAACACGTAGTCATTAATATTGTAGAATCCATGACACTGCACAATGTAGAATCATTCCAAATAGAGGCAAAATCCTTCAAAATGATATTTGTGTGAATCTCTGCAGAGGCACTGCACCATTTATTGAGAAGAACACACCTTCCTGCTAGCTGTAAACAGATACAGTACTGTTTTTCTCACAGTACATACATGTTTGTAGGGTTTCCTAAGCTTCTGTGTCATACTAGCTTCTGTCTGCAATATAATATAATATAATATCACACACACACACACACACACACACACACACACACACACCCTAGCAACAGCTACTAGAAAAGATGCCATGCTGGGCTGAAAAGGGACAGTTGCTTTTCCCCTCACAGAGGAGCACCACCAAAAAGTGCCTCTTTAGCAAGGGTTGCAATATGTATTTATTCAGTTGGTACAAGCCTGCCTGTTACTTGGGAGAGGACCTTGCAATTTTGCTTGTATATATTAAATGTTGAGGTTCCAAAGTCACAGGTTGCTTTTGAAAACTTGGAATCCCATTTGTTTTTTTACATCATGTTGCAGCAGCAAGCAAGCAAGCTGCAGTCACTGCTTTTCCTTCAGCAGTAATATTTATTCCCGAGAGTAGAACAGTATTCTGCATAAGCCTATAAATCAGATTATATAATGTTGACAAGTAGGAGAAACTCTTATGGTCCTTGTCCTGCTAGCTAATGTATCCGCCTTGGCCATTCACTTTGTGCAACTATGCTTGTATCTTCCACAGCTCATTGCTGCCTACCCTTTGGAGGCTGCATTAGTCACCATGTGATTTAATCGGTCTGTGTCCTGCTTGCTGCCTTGTCCTAAATTCCATCCCCTTGTCTAATGCCAAGTAGACAAAAATGCTGGCATTCAGTTTCCTGGCACTATTCTGAAGGGGTGTGGGAAAAATATTTCACATCACCCTCGCAGCATGCACGTGGACCTGTTATTAGGTCATTGACATGGTGTCAGGACAATCCCCCTCATCTCCCCCCCCCCAGGAGTTGCACTGACACAGCAGGTGGTTGTGCACAACGCAGGTGAGCGGCATAGAAGAAAGAAACCATGAGGGAAGAAAGGACCGCTGGAGCATGGCAGCCACATCTGCAAGAGCAGCGGTACCATTTGGCTTGGGCTTTTCCCAGCCTTTTCCATGCTGCCGCATGATCGATTACAATAGCAGAAAAGGACAGAGAGGTTCTTCTGCATCCTGCATTTGTGATTAGCAGTAACAACCAAACCTAGAATAAATATGACAGTCAAAGAGCTGTGTCAGTTAAACTATTCAGACAAAATCAGAAAAGGGGATTCTGTCCTCCAGAGTCCAAAATATTCTTTGCAATCCAGAATTCTTTGCAGACTCATTTTTTAAATCAATTTTTTAAAATAATAGCTGCGACAGGAGTCTGTTCCCTTCCCCAATTTACACTGATGAAAAATGGCACAAGCCACTAGAGTCCTCACATGTTTTGAAACTCAAGCTGACAAGTAACGGGAAAGCTTTTAAGGATTAATTGGAAAACTTTGTGTTATTCCTTTTCGCCCTAAAATACAAGTTCTGTAACAAATTAAATGAGGGTCCTCTACTGGCACAGGCCCTTCAGTGGCTGGGATAGGGAGTGAGCGTGGCTGAAGAGAAGGACTGAAGGACTGAAGCCACTCACTTTCCTTCAGCCTGGGGTGGGAGGAGAGAGAATTGGCCTCCAAGGATGTGAATGCATCCTCTGAGCCAAATTTTCTTCCTTTCCAAGATCCTCCAAATTCTGAGGGGGGCTGCCCCTTTTCAGTTTAAAAGATCACAAGGGGAAGATGGGATTGGCCTAGGAGGCATATGTCCTGCAATCCAAATCCCCTGTTCAGAGATCCCAGCTTGTGTTATGAATAATGCAATTTTCTCAACAAGGAAAATTACCCACAGTCATTATCTTAAATCCTACCATTTGGCATAACCCAATATCATTAAGGAGAACAAGGCAAAAAGCACATTTCTGTCTCAAATTACTAAAGCTGTTATTTCTTAGAAAACAGAGATAAAGATGCCTTCCTAACTCTATAAACATTACATCTCTTGCCAATATACTCCCCACTGCACATCTGGGTTGCAGAGTTTTAAGCACTAGAAAATGCATGCGAGTATCCCAAAAGGAAGAGAGAATACAGACTTCACAGGTCTGGTTTTATTTACATGGTTACCCCAAGCCCAGCTGTGAATCAGAGGAATATAAAACTGCAGGAAATTGCTTGCCTCAGTATATCTCAATCAAAAGTAGAAATTTTATAGTTCCAGAAAGCACTTTTCTCTGCCTGTATCTCTGAGTAACCTTTCCCATGGACAGTAAACACCTTGCACATATAAAACATAAGAGTTTAGTCTTCCTCCGGACTGAAACTTTGCTCGCAAGTGAACAACCACAAAATGATTTTGCATACCTAATGTTTAATGCTCAAGCCCAGCTCAGATAACCCAAGCCAACAAAATTTTTGGCATAATGGGAGGTTGGGAGTGCCCCTCTCCTCCACCACAAAGATAATAAGCACATGTGACATGCATGCATGACGCAGAATCTTAATCATGTAAATGCCTGATTCAAGTGATTCTTCCTCCTAAGAAATGGGGTAGGGAGAGCTGTATGAATCAGACATGTGTGTGATGAAGCATCTGTATTTGAGAGACCAAATGTCACATTTCCTTTGTTATGGAACGGTGGAGAGGGGTCCCACTATTCCTTCAACATACAAAGTCTCAATGGGCTGGAAAGTGCCTGAACCTCTGTCTTTGATTGCAGAGGATCATTATGTCTTTTAAAAAATTTACAAAGACAGTTGGATAGTCTCCCAAATTCAAATTTTGTAAGGTATTGAACTATGTATCTTGGGAATTGTGTTTGCATGAGAAAAATATAAATGTTCTGCCATTGGGTTGTGCAATGGATTCAGGTGAACTGCTTCAACAGCTGGGGTGAGTTTTGTATTTGCATTGTCTTCAATTCTTTACATTATTCCGCTTTACCCTCCAGTGTTGCTTAACTGCGTGCATACTTATGCTTTCCAGTCTGCATTATGCATCTGACAAAACAGACATTTCTAACATATTTCTGTGGTGCCTTCTACTCTATCTGTGACTACCTATCTTCAGTCTCCATCTCATTAACAAAAAGAGAAAAAAAGGAAAGTGCATCTTTTTGACTCTCAGAATCAAGTATAAAAATGTCCAAGGCTGGCATTGATAAAACCTCAGCATTTTTCTTTTTTCTTTTTTTTCTTTTTGCTATAAATACTGTTGACACTCCACAATATGAGTATGCAGCCAAATCCTCCTCTTCTTAAGTTACACCCCATCAGCTCCACCAGATTCTAAAGGAAAATGTTCACAGCACTTTTGGAGGCCTTACAGTCCTCTTGGGATCACGAAAAGTGAGCACTGTACATGGCTAGCTGTCCCCAAAGAAGGGTGTGAGCAGGCCTCTGGTGCCAGTCGGCAAGTTTGACTCTTAGAAAATATAATTGAGAGGTCCTGGAATTCAAATTTAGGTAGGAGAAGGAGATAGCTTTTTCAGAAAGACTACTAGTTTCAGCGATGCAGCCAGCAAGATGGACAGTGCTTTAATGTTGACACCCTGCAAACCTATACTTGTCTACTCATAACACAGATGACTTTTAAAGGGGCAAATTCACAGAGAGTTTATCTATCAAAGACAGTCAGCCATAAGAATAGAGCCTCCATGCTCAGAGGCAGTATGAGGTTCAGCTGCAGAGATCCAACATCAGGTTTTCTCTGTTGTGCTTCCTTGTGAGTAGTGATTTTCAACGTTTTTCATCTCATGGCACACTGACAAGGTACTAAAATTGTCACTATCAGTTTTTGGACAATTCACACCATGCTGTTGGTGGGGAGCTCACATTCCCCAATTGCACTACTAATAAATGACCCTCCCCCCAAACTTCCATGGCACACCTGTAGACCATTTGTGGCACACCACGGCACAGTGGTTGAAAATGGCTGCTTTTGAGCTTCCGCTTGTCAGGCCAGGCTCTGACCACTGTTGGCAATACGCCTGCTGGGCTATAGAACTTGGATTTGATCCAGCAAAGCAATTTGTCTTTTCTTGCACCTTCTTCCTTGCCAGTGTGGAATGTGGGCTATCCACAAAGAGAAAAATGAAAAGCCCAGAAATTGCTGAGAACCATACTGATTCTGGAGTTATTCTGACAGTGTGTACAGTATTTAACTTTCAATTTATAAATGTAGTAATCTTACTGTTAAGTCAGCAAATGCTGCACAGAGTAACTGTGAAGTGAGTCCCATTGGACTCAGTGGGACTTTCTCCAAGAAAACGTGTGGAATTGGGCTGCAGTTATGGCTGTATAATGCTCTTTCTCTAGTTTCCTTTGCACTATCCTGACTGGCTTACTAAGGTGCAGCCACCATATGTGTATGACAAAGAAAGGGGAAGATGAAATTGTTAAAGAGAAAGCAAATATAGAAGCAAGAAACCCTTGAAACAGGAGGAAGTTTCTGGACAGCAGAGGCCACTGCTGCAATAAGTCGCTAACATGTCAGCTCCCACAGACCACTTAAGATACTCTGATTTAGACAGAGGAAGAAATCCCTTTTTAACAACCCTGGTGCTCCATTGCCCTCCACAAAACCTTCAGTGTTTCCTGCCATAACCCTCAGCCCTCCAAGCCTGGTTTATCCTGGCACATGATCTGATGTGCCTCCAAGCACCTTTGTTTGCTATAGTGGGAGAAAAATCCTGGAATGTGTTTGTCACTCCTATTGTTTTGGAAAGAAGGAACTGACCTAAGCCCCTTGAGTGTTCCCCTCCCGTCCTGCCCACTGTTTTCTTCTCATTCTGTTTGATGGCTATTTCTGTGTCTGTTTTATGAGGAGGAAAAACCAAAGGGGTCCCAATGCCACATTTGGGACTCCATGGCATTTCAGCACATTCTGCAAGTGCATATTCCCATAGTAAATATGTCAAAGAGTTGTAAGTTATGCAGTTGACTGCTCTATATGACTGAGACACTAGTGTCCCTAGCCTTGTCTTTTCAAATCTCAGTGGCCACCATCCTAGGGATCCCAATTCACTAATGCAAAACAAACACTAGGAATGTTTTCATTATTTATTTGTAAAGCACCTTTTAATAGATTCACAAGGTAATGGAAATAATAATAGTCATATAAGTACCCCAAACCCCTTAAAAACAATATCAGCAAGTTTAATAGTAATCACAATAATAAAAGTAATACCAGCATTAACAGTAAAACTATCCGAGTTACCAAATGTGTAGCAGAATTGGCCTCATTGGCAGATTTTAAAATCCTGGAGGGAATCTTATGGGTAAAGATGCTCCTTGGAACCCAAACCAGGGCCTAGGAGAAGGGGACAAAGGGGGAAAGTTGTACCTAGGCCCAGGGTCAAAAAGGGTGCCCAGGAGCCAAAGGAGGGGCCCCAGAAATTTCCTGAGATCTTACATTTTCCTATCTATTCAGACTTGCTGCCCGCACAGGGTGCTGGGGATGTTACCACAAGCGTGCAGCTGCAGCTACTGTGTGCCAGGCTGAGGAATGCATACATGACACTCCTCAATACAGTGACAAATCTGGGAGGAAACTGGACTGCTATAGTAGCTATTTGACTTGTGGATCTGCTAACCATGAAAGAATATTTAGGAGTTCAGGAACGCTGCAGAAGCACAGGACACTTTCCATTCTAGTGTGAGCCTAAATATGATGATGCTAATTTTCTGCATTATTTTATATAAGATTTTAGAGAGACTTAGGAGTGTGTTTGGTTTTCTTTATTACTGTATCTAGCTGCTGATGCTGCATGGGTGGCTAGACCTGGGCTCCAAAGACTTTTCCAGCAGTCTTCACCCTCCCCTCTACCCTGTTTCACCCCTCCCTGACCCCATTCTGCTCACCCATCATCACTCTCCCCCACTCGGTTTCACCCCTCCCCCTTTGCAAAGGGGCCCAAAAGAAACTCTGTACCCCCTGATAAAATTCCTCTTAGAGGCCCTGATCCAAATCATGTAGAACTTTAGAGGTCCATTATCTTGAAGGGGTCCTGGAAACCAACCAATGCAGATATTTCAGAATAGGTGCAATATGATTTTGCTACTGACAGCCATCAGTAGCATTCTGTACCAGTTGAAGTTTTTGAATTGTCTTCAAGGGCAACCCCGCACAGAAACAGAGCATTCTCTGAGGGCAGTTCAGATGCTGCAATTAGTGCAGAATGCCGAGACCTTGGTAGTCACAGAGGCTAGATGGTTTGATGCTGCTAGATCATCGCTTCAGCAGCTATTTTGGCTGCCCGTTCATTTCCGGTCCCAATTCAAGATGCTGGAATTGACCTTTAAAGCCCTTCATGATTTGGGTCCAGGCTATCTGAGAGACTGCCTTCTCCCATACATTCCAGCCTGCCCTCTTAGGTCATCTGAAGGGGATCTCCTTCGAGTGCCACCTCTGTTCCAAGTTAGAGGAGTGGTGGCTCAGGGGTGTGCCTTCAATATAGTGGTGCCACAATTTCTTCCAGAACTACTTCCTCCCTCATGGCTGTTTGGTGAGGGCTCAAAACATACCTGTTTTGTCTGGCATTTGGTTGATAGGTGGCTGTGTGCACTTCTGAAATAGTGCTGTGGCTTGACTGCTTTCCTAGACTAAATCCCCCCCCCCCTTGGCTCAATTGTATGTGTTACATTTTGCTTTGTTTTAATGTTTTTAAAAAAATATTTGTGTTTTACTGCTAAAATTACTGTTTTAATACTGTGTTTTTTTTTCCTTTCTAAATTGTTATGATGCATTGTACATTTATTATGGAGCTTTGTAAGCCATCTTGGGCATTTGCTTCAGGATGGGAAAGGTGGGATATAAATTTTTCAAATAAGTAAATAAATTTTAGGAGACCAATCTGGACATCCACAAGGCATGAATGATAGTAGCTAGATGCAGTGCTGCTTAATATTGACACAATAATGAAGTGAATCTTGTATGGGGAATTTCACAGCAGTTTAAATTTTTCAGTTCTTTATTATTTTAAGATTTTATTGATTTTTGCAATATACAAAAAATAATAAACTTCCTTGCATCTCATCTCTTCTACTTAAAAAAAGAAATGCTTCAGATTAAAATAAAAATGATTAAAATACCAACCAAAGCAAGAGAAAAAGTACTAATGCCAACAGCATTAAGATACAATGTGCCTAAAAAGGGGAAAGAGTTAGTGCTCTGGGCTAGAGTTCATATTGTGTTATTTTTCCTGAACTTCTAAAGGTATTATATTTAGTATAAAGGTTCTGGAAAGACAACCAGAATTGATCATGAGTTTCTTTTGCTTCTCTTCTAGTACAACTAAGTTTTTCTTTTCTGCACAAGTCCAATAATTCTTCTTTCCATTCTTCATGGAAGATGTTGAACAATCAAAACTGTTCAGCACAAAGCATTTCACCACAAGTCCTGCTTGGAGGAGTTGTTCCTTGTTCCCCTTAGCCAACACCAGGAAGGGACTCCAGATGAGGTCCTTTGAAGCAGGTGACATGCTGATAGCAAGTAGTAAATTGGTCCTGTCTCTAGATTCTGCAGAGGAATATTAGGAGGCACCCAGACCCTTGGTAGAGTGGCATTTTGTTGTCAGAAGCTCTTTCCATGAACAGAGAGTTCCACTAATGCAAGAACATTGTGTGTGAGGGCAACTCTCATTTCATGGGAGGCGCTTCTGTTTACTGGGTGCCACTATGCCATGAGTTTGGGTAACACCCACTATACTTTCATTATTTTTTACCTGAGAAAAAGTCATACTTCCTGAAAGTTTCTTATAAGATAGTTTTGTGAAAAGTGGTTGTTTGAGTAGGACAGGAATCTATTGGTTATCGTATGTGATATCATTAGCAACAGACAATACAGTTTCCTTCTCTATACACATGAATTATCAATTTTCTCATATCTGTTTTTTATGTATGTACATATATACTTTTATATGCAATCTCTGCACATGAACTGGAGGTTATCCATGACTTTGTGTACCCTGGCTCAACAATCTCCGACACTCTTTTCTCTCTTTGTTTAGCCGAGCTAAACAAATGCATTGGTAAAGTAGCTACCACGTTTTCCAGACTCACAAAGAGAGTCTGGTCCAACAAGAAGCTGACGGAACATACCAAGATCCAGGTCTACAGAGCTTGCGTCCTGAGTACACTTCTGTACTACAGCGAGTCATGGACTCTTCGCTCATAACAGGAGAAGAAACTGAACGCTTTCCACATGCACTGCCTCCGACGCATTCTCGGCATCACCTGGCAGGACAAAGTTCCAAACAACACAGTTCTGGAACATGCTGGAATCCCTAGCATGTATGCATTGCTGAAACAGAGATCCCTGCGTTGGCTCAGTCATGTCGTGAGAATGGATGATGGCCGGATCCCAAAGGATCTCCTCTATGGAGAACTCGTGCAAGGAAAGCGCCCTACAGGTAGACCACAGTTGCGATACAAGGACATCTGCAAGAGGGATCTGAAGGCCTTAGGAGTGGACCTCAACAGGTGGGAAACCCTGGCCTCTGAGTGGCCCGCTTGGAGGCAGGCTGTGCAGCAGTTTGAAGAGACACTTTCCAACAGACTGAGGCAAAGAGGCAAAGAAGGAAGGCCCATAGCCAGGGAGACAGACCAGGGACAGACTGCACTTGCTCCCAGTGTGGAAGGGATTGTCACTCCCGAATTGGCCTTTTCAGCCACACTAGACGCTATTCCAGAACGACCATTCAGAGCGTGATACCATAGTCTTTCGAGACTGAAGGTTCCCAACAACCAACCATGCTCAGTGGCTATGTATTCCCCTGCTATTCAACCCAGCATTGTAATGCTCATTCAGCTGTAACTTGGGCAGCCTACTGGGCATAAGTATGGTAATATTTTTACCTACTTCCTGCAGGCTGTCCAGTCATTCCCCCCCTCCCACCATAGCATGCACTGCTGCTTTGGTTGGTGCAATTGCATGCTATAACATGGTGGGGATAAGACTGGGCTGTAAGGAAATATTTTGTTGAGGTGTGCTTTTGTGATCACGTAAGCAACCATTTTCAACCACTGTGCCATGGCACACTGGTGTGCTGCAAATGGTCGCCAGGTGTGCCGCAGGAGTTTGGTGGAGGGTCATTTATTAATAGGACCAGTGGCATCCCTAGGGGGGCGCAGGGGGTATGGGCTGCACCGGGTGACACACAAGGGGGGTGACACTGGGAGGGTGATGCGCTAAAATTGCGGTGGTTAGGAGTAACACCATCATGTTATATATGTGGATGTGGAATTTTCAACAGAATGCAATGCAAAAAAGGGAATGAAATATCTCCTTTCTATCAAAAGTTATTGGTAAAAAACTGGAAAACAAAAAATGGATGGAGCCCAATGGAAAATGAAACCAAGCCGTATCATGCGTTTACTCGGGAGTAGGTGAACGTGCCTTTGTCATCTGAAAGGGCAGGCTGAGAGGAATCCAACAACATCAGAATGGTCCTGATCCAATGAATGTAGCCCCCAAAAAACACCTGAGAAGGAGGTCCCTCCCTCCAAGCTGGTGAATGTATTGAGCCCTATGGAAAGCAAAACTAAGCCACATGGTCATGTTTACTCTCAAGTAAGCAAATGTGCCTTGGCTCCTGGGCAGTTCAGGCAAATGTGAGGCCACCAGAATGGTCCTGATTTGATGCAAATGGAGCTCAACAAATGCTCCAGAAGGCAGCCCCCCCCCCCCCAAAGAATGAAACAGAGGCTTGACAGGATAAGGTGAATCTTTTTGTTTTAGGCTGCAATCCTATCCACACATTCCTGGGAGTAAGCCCCACTGACTATAATGGGACTTATTTCTGAGTAGACAGGCATAGGATTGGGCTCTCAGGCTTGTAAAGCCAGGTGGGTCCTGATAGTGACATGCTTGAAATATAAGAACTTAAATTGAACTGGGTACTGGGTAGAGGTGAAAATCTTACTGATTCTTTTTGGGGGGTGGGTGTTATTGCAGGCAGGCTACAAAATTCACTTGGTGGAACAGGGCTGGCTTTCCCTTATTTATTTATTTTACTTTAATTTATTTATAATTATTTTAATTTGCTTTATGATGGGTCCTGGACAGATTGTCATTCTAAAAAGTGGGTCCCAGTCCTGAAAGTTTGAGAACTGCTCCAATAAGGTGTTAGTAAGTTGACACCCTGGGGGGAGGTGACGCCACCAGTGACCAAAATCACAGTTTGCAAAAATAATACCATCATGTTATACATCAATCAATGTGTAATTTCATGCAGAATGCAATGAAACAAACTGCATTGAAATATCTTTATTCTATCAAAAGGTACAGCCAAAAAAACCAGTGGGGGCAGGGCAATGGTAGAACATCGCCAACATTGCCCTCCACTGCATGGGGGTGGCATGCTGGCCTCCCACACCGGGTGACGCGAACCCTGGTGAGGCCACTGAATAGGACCATTGGGGATATGAGCCCCCCACCACCAGCAAGGTGTGCTTTGTCAATTGTCCAAAAACAGATGGTATACCTTGACAATTATAGTACCTTGTCAGTGTGCCATGAGACGAAAAAGGTTGAAAATCCCTGATGTAGAGGAATACCAGGATGCTCTGACAGTCAGAGTCATGTCAGAAGGCAGAATACTAGTGATTCTGTCATGGTGGGCAAATTGAGCAGAAGATACAGAAAAGACACATTACTTCAAGCATCATCATTAAAAATGTAAAAGTCTGTTTTGTGCCTGAAACATAATGTTATCTGCAACGATAGTGATGCTGTCATGATCTCAACATGCCAGCACAGAACGCTAAAATTCTCTCCCCTAGAGATTTGATGGTGAGTAGAGATCCTCATGTGAACTGTGGAGTATGCTTGTGGTAGGCAGGGATAAAATGCTTAACATACAAAATTATGTTTCTTGCTGTCCTTTAAAAAAAATTTATTCCTTGCCCCAGTTTATGTCTGCTACTGGTCCACCTCCCAACCATTAATGGTGTTTAGCAATGGAGATAAAAAAAATTAGTCACTTTGGTTATAACATACTGATTGGAACTATATTCAGTGGTTCTGAGGGCCCAAACCTTATCAACTTTCCGGTGGTGATGCAGCCATGCTAATGTGCTGCATCCTGTGGTGGTGGTGGGGGGGTCATGGGTTTCCTCAGGGTAAGCGAATGTTTGTTCCCTTACCTTGGGGGTGCATTACAGCTGCATTAGCATTGAAAAGTTGGACAGGATTGGGCCCTAAGGCCCAAATCCCAACCAATTTTCCAGCACTGGCATAACAGTGCCAATGGAACTTGTGCTGCATCCTGCAGTTGGGTGGCACTCACAGAGGCCTCCTGAAAGTAAGGAAATGTTTGTTCCCTTACCTTGGAGCTGCATTGCCCATATGTTGGTGCTGGAAAGTAGGTCAGGATTGAGCCCTCACAGCCCAATCCTGAGCTGCCTGAGGCATGGGGCTGCAGTGGCCGTGGTGAGCCGATGTGCCGAGCTGAGGATTGGGCTCTAAGGGCACAATCCTAACCAGGTCTACTCAGAAGTAAGTCCTGATGGCCCAATCCTATCCAACTTTCCAGCACCAGTGCAGCTGCAATGCGGCCCTGAGGTAAGGGAACAAATGTTCAAATACCTTGAGGAGGCCTCTGTGACTGCCTCCCCACCTCACGATGCAATGCATGCCCCATTGGCACAGCTGCACCAGCATTAGAAAATTGAATAGGATTGGACCCTTAGGATCCAGTCCTATCCAACTTTCCAGCACTGGGGCAGCTGCAATGCAGCCCCAAGGTAAGGGAACAAATGTTTCTCTACCTTGAGGACGCCTCTGTGACTTCCTCCCCAACACAGAAAGCAGTGCGTACCCCATAGGCACAGCTGCACCAGCACTGGAAAATTGGATAGGATTGGGCCCTTAGAGCCCAATCCTGTGCTCAGCGGCATGGCTCCATGCTGCCAAGCAGTGTTGCAAACGTGTCATAAGGCACGTGTCATAAGGCACATTTGCGAGCTTCACCGCGAGCTTCACTGCGAGCTTCACCGCCAGGCTAGCGCTGGGCTAGTGTAGGGTGGTCGCCCAGCTTCCATGGCTCGGCGGTCGCGGCAGTAGGTGGGAGCGGGGAGGAGGCGTTCCAGGGAGGGGGGAGGAGAAAGGGTGGGGGGAGGCATGCCGGGTGGAGGGAGGGAGATGGGTCTGCAGAGGTCTGCTTCTCAGGATCCAAGGTGCTTGTGTAGGGCTCCACGACCTACACGAGTGCCTTTACCTTACTGCCGACCTTTTGGTTGGCGGTAAAGTGAGTAGCCCCATTGTGGGGCTGCTTACCTTACCTGGGAGAAGGGGACAAAAGTCCCCTTCTCCTGAGGCGCCTCCCACGGTAGTCCGGGAGGTGCAGGATCCGGCGGCAGCCCTTCTTAGTGCCCCAGGCAGCTCAGGATTGGGCTGTTAAGTCTCCTAACTGCTAACTGCTAACACAATTTTTAAACTTACTGTCAAAATATCAGAAAAAACTGCAGAGTTTAGCTCAGAACGGAATGTCTATGTTAGTAGCAAAGAGAATTATTAATTTTAAACCCAAGTAGTATTTGATGTAAGTTTTCCATTAGAATCTGGAAAAGTAATGAACTGGAACCAGAATTGACTTTAGCTTAAGGCACTTGTGATCTATCCAGGGTTGGCCTTCCCATGAAGCATCCTGAAAGTATGGCATCAAGCGGCAACTTGGAGGTGTAGCAAACTGATGAACTTCCTCATCAGATTCCGGTGGGACACCTGGTGTATGTAACAAGCCAGTGCTAAATACCCTTTTCATTTAAAGTCCTCCAATAGTGTTTACATCACCTATATTTCAGTTATGCTGCAATGGTCTTAGCTACTCCACTTTTTTTTTCTTTTTTTTACAGAAACATCTTAGACAACTGTGTGGCAAAAATATGATCAAGAGAAGGAGCCAAGAGAAAGAAACAGAATGCTGAGCAACAATACAAATGTGTTTTAAATGCATAGATACAAGTAGAATTCAGAAGGTATCCAATGGATTTCACAACAGTTTTTTTTTAAGAAGCACAAAAGTACATGTCATAACCCAGCAACTCTAGAGGCAGGTACTTATTGAATATTGATAGCCAAATGAAATGAGGGAAAACACAAGATATACATCTTGCAAGCTTTAAATCAAAATGGCCAACAATAAATGTAATGCTGAAACAAAAAGAACAGCTGAAGCTAAACTCTAGGCTCCTTTTAAGAAATAATCTCAGAACTCTGGAGAACTAATTCAAGCTTCCTATTGGCTAGAAATGATGTCATACTCATGATAGTAATGTCTCTTAATGGGTTTTCCTTGTTATTCATACATTCCATTTCACATAGGCATTTCTGACAGTAGACTGGAGACAACAATTACGAATCAGATGGATACGATCATTTGGCCTTTAGCCTTGAGCTTCAGAATACCACCGGAAATATAAGCATTGCAACTTGACATGTTAAAGTTTTAAATACTGGTCAGTAGACTTAGATAGGAAATCACAGAAGAGAGTTTATACTGTTTTAGCATCCATTTTAGCAACCATTTTAACATCCATTATTATTATTATTATTTTCTGAATTGGCTGCTGCAATAATGCAATGCATTATCATGTTTTCATAATCATGTTTAATAATCTGCAACCATGAAAGCGAAAGAGGTAAAATATAGTTAAACAAGCTTTAAAAAGTATTTTAATAGCAGTAACCTTTCATTATAATTCATGTCCTTCTGCATTGATATTTCTGTTGATGTGCAAGAAGCTCGAACAAGGAAATTTCATAAGAATCAGGAAACGAATTCAGATCTTCAAATGAACATGAAGAAAAAATGGAAGAAAAAACCATCTGTCTTAGGAGGAAGAATTGACAGAACATGCATAATTTTTTTAGTTCAAGATATACAGGCGACATCCCCCCCCCCCGGTATCAGAGGATTTGGAATCTGGTGTTTCACTTATCTGGGGATCCAGGGTGACCCCCCCCCACCCATGCCTTTACAGTACGTTTGTTTTACTTTTAATGATTGCAGCAGGGGTGCTTCTTGTTTAACATTCTTGCTTAACTGAGAACCAACCATGCAGGCAACCAGCCTGCATGCTAGAGAGAGAATAATTTAATGTTAACAGGAAGCAGGACAAGGGGGGAAGCCTGGACAAGAACAGTACTCTGCAAATGCATCATGATAGGAAAGGAATAGGTCTGTGAATACATGAATTAGTGTTTACAATATTGACCATTAAAACTTTTAGAATGGAAATTCAAGACAGCTTTTCCATTACTAGAAGTGTCACATTTTGAAATATGTTTCCTACATCAGCTATGGGAGTGTAAAGAACCTCCCTAGTTTCAAACCGGAATGTATGTATGTTATTTTGGACTTAATGATATTAAAATGCTTACAGTTAAACGTCCAAATTCCATTGCCAGTACCCCAAGGCAAAAACATCTGTCATCAGATATGCTGGTTGAGTCAATACATTTCCATAGTGAGTACTGTATACCATCAAAACATGTCAATCATAAAAAATGAAAAGGGGGGGTGGGTAAAAAGAGATGGAAAAGAGTGTTCATTACTACCATTTCCAAAACAAGCATGAACTGAGGACCGGAATCTAAAGCGAATTATTCATATTTCCTATGGTTCTGGGATGCATTTTTTTTCCTTACAGCCATACGAGCCATATGTATAAACCAAACATAAGCTGAGGGTGTAACTCAAGCAATCCAGCCACTTAACACTAGATGTTTTGTCATTGCTTGCCTAACTTCTAAAGATCTGTCTTGAAGATAGACCACAGAACTATCCCAGTTTGGAGTATTTTAATTTAAAATCTCACACCATCATTTTAAAATTTTGCAATAACTTTTCCTGTAAAAACCCACAAAGTGCACAATTGTAAATATGTGTGTGTTGTAGTTGTTTGTAAAATAAAATGAAATTAATTTTTTTTTAAAAATCCACTAAGAGATAAAGCCAATATGTGGCCATTTTTGCTGTTTTCTGTTCCTAAATATGGAACAGTCTTGTTAAACTCCGCCATGTTTTTAAAGTACATCTACATTCACCTGAAAACAATCCAATATAAATAATGATAATTTGGGGAAAACAAGTTTCTAACATGCAAATTTCCCATTTGGGACATATAATATTATGTATAATATAGTATTAAATCTATGCAATTATCTTATCTAGACTTGTGGTATCTATGGGTGTTAGCCAGGGTATTAGACAGAATTTTTTTTTTTTTCTATTTTGGGGTATGCAGCTGTGATAATTAAAAAAAATTAAATGACAGGAATAGTCAGGTTGCAAATACAAAAGAATTAAAGGACCAACTGTGGCTAGGAGCTACTTGCACGATCCTAATTAAGGAACCAGTAGAAGGGACAAGGGATGAAGAAACTAACAAGTTTGTGACTGGAAAGGATCTACCTGGAAAGGACTAATTCAAGGCCCAGTAGCAGTTAGAAACTTCAACAGTGTTGTGGTGGCCCATACTGGAACAGCTGGCTGTATAATTGTAGTGTTTAAAGTCAGAAAAATTGACTCAAGCTTGGAAGTATTGGAAGGTTTTGGCATCTGAAGCGACCCTTTGAGTGTACCCTGAACTCATCAACCTTTTCTCCACAATGGCTGGCAGCCCATGCATCTTGGGATCTGGAGAAAGATAGACCTGTGAACTGTACGTACCACTGAAGAAAGAAGCTTCTGCTCCATCTCTGTAAGAGTGCCAGAAGCATACCACAGGTGATCAACTAAATATGGTAGTTAAGGACATCCTTTGAGTTTTCCTAGGAACAGAATACCAGAAAGACAAAGTCCATTGTAAACATCTGCTAGTGGTGAGTACAGAAATGGAATTTTTAAGTCTCCATGAAGCTATTTCTTTCTGGTCAGTGTATATAGAGAAACTTTCTTGTGACTGCTAACCTTGTGGATAACATATTATATTACTTAGGAACTATTTTCTTTCTGGAGTTTACAGGAATTAAGTAAGGACCTAATTAACTTTTTGTTGTTTCAATAAATCACTCAAATTAATTCATTATGGAAGAAGTGTTCTCCCCATAATTATGTAGCTTACCTCTTCCAGATTGTTTATGTAGGAACTTTTCAGTAAAAGGGATTATCTGTCAATCTGATTTATGGACTAATATACTGTACTCAATTCCTGGAGCAGTGATCACAACGTTGTTACTTATCCTTAGAACTGTTGAATGAATTATGCTACTATATTAATTCTGAATAAAGTATATTACACAGAAATATGGACACATTCTGAATGGATTACAGTTTGGTGCAAATATTTGATCTTCTGCTATTTTGCGCAAAATGTTTTCCTATACTGAAAACTAGGAGACATTACCATCTTTAGCATGCATCTTTTGGAGTTCTTCCTTTTGTTTGGAAAACATAGATTTGTGATTTGTTATTACATAATGAAATTTTGTGCATTAGTTGCGTGAATTAACAGAGTAGCTCAGAATATCCCTGGGTTTGGATTGAATCTGATATTCCATAATTTGAACACCTGTTCTTTGATGAGTTGTTCAGCATTAACACATGTATGGTACTATTTAAAGTCACAGGGCGCAATCCTAACCCCATATGTCAGTGCTTTCCAGCACTGACATAAGGGCAATGCAGCTCTGAGGTAAGGGAATAAACATTCCCTTACTTTGAGGAGGCCTCCGTGAGTGACACCCAACTGCAGGATGCAACATACGTCCCATTGACACCGCTATGCCAGTGCAGGAAATCACTGACATAAGGGGTTAGGATTGTGCCCACAATCTAAGACTATCTTTAGCCTTCTCCTTTCTTTTTTGACAATTTGTCACAGTTCATAGCACTCTACAATATTGTATCTATAATACATACAAAAGGCTGGCTCAAGTTTGCAGATTCTGCAGCAACCATGCTACTTGCCTAAGGCCCTAATCCTATCTCCTGCCACTAGTGCAGATGCCGCTGTACCAAAAAGGCAAGTGCTGCATCCAATGATTAGGAGGGCCACCCAAGGGCAAATAGGAGGTAAGTAAAAATTATTTTAACTTCTTCATAAGCTCTGGGGCTGCCATTGGGTCATGTCAGACATATGTCACCTCCTTTGGGTACATATGTCCAATGAGTGAAAAGGGGTGGAGAGGTTTAAAATGGAGAGAATAGGATCCAGTATACACCACTGCTGCTGGTTCCACCCCCTCCTGCCTTCTGCCCCCAGTTCCTCCCAATTCCCTGCCTGGTTACTCCCAGTTCTCCCACCTCCTCCCCATCCGCAGACCACCCCTTCCTCTGTCTTACTAGTGCCAGGGGCTTCAAGTGGGCTGCTGCCATTTCCAGCAGTGGCCTGGTTGCATGGTACACGGTGTCTTGATTTATGATGCATAGGTCAGGCTGAACTACCAGAACATGAGTTCCTGCAACACAGCCCATTATAGGATTGGGCTGTATGTCTAACAATGAGACAGCCTTTTTACCCAATAATCTAAGCACGGATGCATAATTCAAATCAGCCGAAAGGCCAATTTTACATTTGTATTAACTCAAGAGAATTATATTGACTTTGGAAAATGTTTTTGTTCTTAACCTGATCTCCACAAACCCCAATTTTCTCTCTGCAAGTCATAACTTTCTCTTATCTGGGCTACTAAATTCCTGTGCCTCTCAACTCCACTGCTAAGCATCTAGTTATACATGCACTTGAAACTTGCACCTTGCAACAACCTGGGCATAGTTTTAATTATAAACAAGAAGAGGGGAACAAAAGTTGCCAAAAACATGATGGGGTGGTGGAGGAGAGCCTTAGTAATTTGTTCTGTTGCAGTTTTTGTATTAATTGCACATTCCCTGAATGCTGTTTTTACATTAAAAAGAAAAACGACAACCTTCCATTGGCTTTCATTAGATGTTTTTAGGCAGATGGTGAAGATGAAAACCACGTTACTATACATACTAAAGCTCCTCTATCCCTACCATGGTTTTGCTCTGTTTCACATTTATAATTGTGAAATTATACTGAATCGCCTATTTATTTTTATAATTAAGTCACAAGTTGCATGATTAATAAACTCACATTTAATTGATCCTAAAAGTCCGCACTCTATTTCTGACACCCCTCCTCCCGTTTCCCTATTCACAGGTCTCTCTGAAGGCCCATTTCTCAAAAATACTCCCCTCTTTTCCTGATATCCCATAGTCCTCTATTCTCTCTTTTTATCACCACATCCTTCAGCATCTCATCTCTGTTCCCCTCCTTTCTTTCTTCGTTGTTTTAAAAAAAAGTCTGTGTTGGTTCTCCCTGCTTGCCTTATCACAATTCATTTTCCTCTGCAGCAGCAGAATCCCAGGCTGCTATCCCAAGAATTCACTGACTGGGGGAGTATTCGATGCAGGTGGGCCACGCAGTGCGACTGGCTGGTGGTAACATCTGTTGAAATGCTGGCAAGATCTGTAGCACACACCTCTGAATCCAGGCAAAGGTTAAACAAGAAAGGTGTGATGATGGAGGCATTCACCTTCCTCCTCTTAAACTCTTGCTAAGCCTGGGCAGGCATGAGATGTTCCTGCAAAGAGTCATGGAAAGGGCTGGAAACAACAGACATAATTGGAATAGCTTCAGGAAGGGTCCACAATTAGTCCACGGGCCTTGTGTTCACAGATAAAATCTGAAGAAAACTTGTTTGATTTTATTTGTAAATGGTGTTTTTGAATACTAACTCTCATTGTTGCTAATTAATTAATGTATCTTTCAAATTAAATATACCTTCATGTTTAGGCAGGTCAAAAGTTCCTGCAGAGTTTAAAACATGGTCACTGATAATTCTGTGAGTTTCTAATAGACTGTTGCCTATTTAACAAAGTAAACTCACTATGTGTCTGCAAGACTGCTGTTGGTCATGCTTCCTGTCTGCTGTGGAGGATCTTTTTGTATTATATACTTTGGGAAGTTCTTTCCTCTTCAGACAGAATGTCATAATTGCCTATTTGATAAAGAGACTGAGTTCCACACTTGCCCTATTACAGTGTTGTTTTTGTGTGTGCACACTCTGTATATACAGTTTGAGATTTCTCCATATCTAACCAGGAAAGAAAAGAGTTTTCTTCTGGGTGGGTTATTTTCATTTTAAGGGCTAACAAGCAGGGTTGGAAACTTGAGTCAGTGACTCAGACATGGTGACTCATGACTTGCATGTGTGGAAGACTCTGAAAAAGACTCGAGTTGGGGCTTCCCTGACTTGGCGCTCGACCCAACACATGCTGACTCAAGTCTGCCTGTGTCTGGGTGTGCTTGCTTCACGCTCCTGTTGTTGGAGCGTGAAAAACCTTGTGGTGTCAGCATTCTGATGGGGCGAGCAGCAGGAAAGTTCCAGCCTCAAGGCAGGAAAGGTTAATGCATTTTAATGAATGGGAAAGGTGGGACTGGTCTTTCTTTCCCCATCTCTGATAGGAAGGAACCTGATTGTTGGACAAAGGATGGGCATTCTGATATTTTCATTGACTGAGGGAGGGCAGGAGGAGGAGCCAAGGGGGTTCTTGCCTTATGATTGGCTAGAGGAGGCAGGGAAGGGGGGAAGGAGTTCATAGCAATCACACTTTGCTCAGCATGGCTGGTGGGGGGGGAGGGAGCCTCATTGAATGACCAGCTACAGTGGGACTGCAAAGGATCAGATTGTCCTGGTAAGCCTCACAGCTGCTGCTCGTGACTCTCCTCCCTCTTGCTGCTTCTGTCCCCAGTCTCTCACAGCCCCTCCCACTTATGCTGGATCCCAACCCCAGTTTCCGGGGAGTTCAGAATGGCTCCAAGCCATTCCACTATCTTCAAACTTGTACCAACTCAGGAAGTGGCACAAGTCTGAGGAGAACCATAGGGTCAAGGGGAAAAGTTTCCCCTTGCCCCTGGCTGAGCCGCTTTGGGCCCCTATCCTGCGCTGTATACAGCGCAAGCCTCTTGGCTTGCCTGTTCCATTACAGGGTAGGATTGCACCCTTAAGCAGTGAGTTCACTGAGGTTCTATTATTGCCTTTTTTAGACAAATAGTGATATATTTCAAAGTGAATGGAACATGGGAGCAACCAGCACTTCCTGTTTCCAGGGGAACTCAGCCATGCAGATGCTGATGGGCTGCCCTTGTGGCAATCATGAAGTCAACCCTTCCCATTCCCACCTTGAGTTTAAAAATTTCTAAAAACATTCGCTTTTAAAGAAGATGGTATCAAGAAGATGGTATTTAAATGGAGAAATATGCATTCTTCATAACATAGAATGGATCTAGAGTTGATAGGAGCTGATTCAGTCAATGAGTTCTATGCATTTGACAAACAAATCAAAATGGGAAACTTTCATAAAATGAACCACAGGAGGATGCTCATTAAATGTTAAGCGTATTCTGGCCCCAACAAGCTATTTGTCTTTTCCCTTGCTTGTTAGAAACATTATTCCTGAGTTGTTCCAAAGCATTAGCTAGTAGAATTCCTTCATTCCCCATAAAGAAAGAAACAGTGAAAGCAGGACAAGAATTTTTTTCTGGTTCCAATTGTAGCCAGGAATTTGGAGTTTATCATTTATAAAAGTATGACAGGTATGGACATGTACATTCATGTCAATTGTATTGACAGGTATTTGTGCTGGACTCGGAATATGGTTGCTCAGAAGAGATGGGGCATCTTCCTCTAGCAATGGAAAAGATCTGTTTGGGATTGGATTCCCCAGAGCTCATCTTCTAGCAGCTACGCTTGCCTTTCGGTGTAATGAAGCAGGTTGCAGTCTTGCATTATCATTTATTCATAGCATGACCTCAAAATCCCTTTTCCTTACATGAAAAACATGTCCACGAGAACAGCAGACTTCACAGGAAATGAAAACACTCCCCTCTACCCTGGTTTCTTGTGTTGTGTCAAAAGCAGAGGGCTGAATTAGCTAGTGATTTCCATGTTTCTACTTTTTTTTTTTTTTTTGATGCTCAGATTATTTAAATTGAGTAATAAGCAAGAGCACTGGCATGAAGCCAAAAATTCTTTAAGACACTAGTCAGGAGGAAAAAAAGAGCTAAATAACACATTTACATTTTTGTCTAATTCCTTGTTATCTTTTTTTAAAATATGTATTTCTGAAAGCAGTGGAAGGGTGTAAACATGAAGGACAAGGAAAAGAAATTGCTTGAGATGGCTAGGCAAGGAGCACAGCAGTGAATAACAGAATGGATTGGTGAGGGAATAGCAGTGTTGGTTGAATAACAAAACTGTGCCAAGGTTTTCCAAGCCTAATTCCAGCACTTAGATTTGGGACTCCCTCTTGCCACAGGAAAACACCTATATATGCAGGCATACACTGGCATTCACCCATAGAATACACCTGAAGTATTCAATCTGTGCGTCCCACCTCCCTAGTGAGGCGTGGCTAGCCTCCAGGGACTTCGCCAGGCATCTCGGGGAGAGAGTTGGCTGCTGAGCTCTGCTGACTTGCTGCTGAAACAAGGTGGGCAGGGCAGCGTGGGTTGGGGAGGGCATGTGAAATGAGGTGGGAGAGAAGGCTGGCTGGGCAGCGGAGGAGGCGCTGCATCTCATCAGCACAGGACACGCTCCTGGCAGGCTTCAAACTGGGAGGGAAGCCTGACCTAGAGAGAGCAGCGAAGCGCTTTCCTCCGCTTGGGAAGGAGGGAGCCCAGCCTGCTCTTGGGAGGATGTCCAAATGCCCAGCCTGCATCCCTCCATCTTGCCTGGGGGGAATAGGGTGATATCTGCATGTTGGGGTGTATGTGTGTGAGCATGTACTTAAAAGTAAATAAGAGTAAATAAGAGGAAAAAAGTAAATAAAATAGAGTAAAAAAAAGTAAAAAAAAGTAAATAAGAGAAGATAAAGGATCACCCTGTTGGAATGGTGTGCATGGAAAAGAAATTAACAATTAAAGGATGGAATAACTTTCACTTTTGTTTTTGCAGCAAAAGGCTTGACTCAGGCCTCAACAATTAAAGCCAGAGTTATATCGGCTTGACTTGATACTGATAAGAATGACATCAAAAAATTTAAAGGATGTTAGCGAAAGCCAGACCTCATTAATGGATATGTTGCGAGAATTCAGAAGTGAAATGAAGCAAGAGGTTGGAAAACTGTCTGAACAAATGAGGCAAATAAACTCCTCCCTGACAAACAGACAAAGAAAAGTATGGAGGGGATGGAAAAAAGAATGAACCAAATGTCAGATGAAACTAAAGAATTGGAGATTTCTGTAATGAGACAGGAGATGGAAAAAGCAGCATTTATTATTAGAACTTAGAATTTTCAGGAAGAAAAAAAGAGGGAAATCTCAGAGAAAGAGAGTGCGTCATTTCAAGAAGAAGAAGAATCTTTGGATTAAATTCAAAAAGAATAAAATGGAGAAAACGGAAGAAGAAAAGAGAGGGATAAAGAAATATAAGAGTTAAGAGGAAGGAGGAATGGAAGGAGCAGTGGGAGGAACAAGAAGGAAAATATCAACAAGACAGAACAAAGAAAATATTAAGACAGGAAGTGAAAATGGCTGAATAAGAAGTGGAAATTTTTTGTAGATATTAATGGATTGAATTCTCCTCAGAAGTGAGGAGTATTCCATTATGTCAAATCAAAGCAGATGTAAATGAAAACAAAGTTGGAATACAAATATTAAGATAATTAAAGTGGTAAAGATAATTAAATCGGTATCTTCTAAAGAGAATTTATATAAATTGTTTTATAGATGATATTTAATTCCAGAGGAAGTAGCAAAAATGTACCCTGGGTCATCAAATAACTGTTAGATATGAAAAGAGATTGAGGGAATTTTTTATTATATGTGGTGGATATGTGGAAAGTAAAGAAATATTGGAGAATGATATATATTGTTAGAAGAGATATTGAATTGTGTAGTACCATTCAAAACAAATATTCCTCTTAAATGTGATATCAGAAATTGAAGACCAATATAAGAAACATTTTATTGTACATATCAGTATAGCAGCAAGAACATTGTATGTGCAAAATTTGAAGCCTTTTTATGACTGGATAAATAATTTTAGTTAAACAATATTGATTGTTTAGTTCAATCATTAATTAGTATGACAAATATGAAATTTTTGTATCAATGACTATTTTTCTTTTCAGTCTGTGTTGATTTCTTTTTTGGATTTAGACATGTGGTAATCTATGGCCAATATCCTCATGTGTAACCTATGTAGTCCCAGCCCTAAGTTTAACCCATTTTCCTTACCTGTATCTGTAATAAAAAAATAAACTTTGCACCCCTCCCCCCCAAAAAAGAACCACTGCTGTAATGGAGCTTACTCCCAGGAAGGTCTGTATAGAATTGCAGTCTATTGGAAGCTACTTTTAAGTGCAATATGGAACAAAGTTTGCTGAGAAGTTTTATGGTAAATAAATTAAAATAAATTAGTGTCAAGTTTTAATTGGTTTAGTTAAGCATTAAAGTCTTCTATGGTTCTCCTACTTTTCTCAAATATCCTCCAGTTCCTAATTATTAATTATTAATCTCTTTCTTCTTCACTCTGCTCTGTTGTCCATGCATTCAAAACCAGAGTTGTGAATTTTAAAAAGACATCTGGAATTTGGGGTGGCTGTTATATTTGTGTTATACTTGTGTTGATCTGAGGCCTGATTCAAAAATCTAGTGGCTGTGTTAGAATTCACTATACTTTTGATAAATCTGCTGTACATTTACCGTGTACGTGAATGTTTATATTCCTGCCATGCTTTCAGAAACAAACATTATATATTCTTCTGATATCTGCATTCTTGTAATATTTAGCCTGGTATTCTTGCAATATTTTAACTGGAAAAAATGCAATCTCCTGTGGGCTTCATAAATGGCTACAAAAACACTGCAGCAACATGCAGAACTTAGAGGATTTCAGAGAATTATCTGGGCTTAACCTTGTCTCTTTGAAAAGTCTCTACAGGTATATGGATAACCAGCTTCTCTCCAACTCGAGATATAAGCGACTTTCCCAAATATGTTCAGACACCAGTCAGTTATGGTGGAGGAAGCCAAGCTCTTTCCTCACAGTAGTACTGTTATTATTCAGATATCATGATCTAGGTGTCTTTCCTAAATGTTTCATAGAAGACATTTTTTCTCAGCATTGAAAACACAAGTGCTTTTTCTACTAAGAAAATATAGTTCATATTTATTTACGTAATGCCTGCTATTCTTTTGCCCACCAACAGCATACCAAGACGTTGTTGCCCTGTCTGATTGCTACCTCTATTATTTCCTCCTCTTTCGGTATTGAGCTACTTGCTTAAGTAGAAGCCCTAGAGTAGCTGGGCCACCTGCCTGCCGTCTCCCCTCGCTTGTTTCAGTGGGAAAGACACTGGTGCCCACACACGGCTGCCCACTTCCACAACAATCTGTGCCCACATTCTCCTTCATATGTTCACCTCCACAAGAAAGGGACTGTGCCTACTCTGTCCAGCTCTGCTTGAATGAGAGGGAGAGAGTGATCCATGTGCATTCATGCTGATGCTGCCTGCCTAAAGGCGAGTCACTGACCCCCATGCCCAGACATTGCAATCACTTTCATGGGAAACATGCTCTTTGCACCCTGTAACAGATAGGGTTTCTTTCTTTTTCTCCTGCCATCTCAAACACAAGTTTCACCTTTCCTCAGGGAGTCAGGCAGGCATCAGCTGTCCATCAGTTTGCTGGCTTCTCTGATGGTGTCCCTCTATGTGTCCGTCCATTGCCTGCCAGGCATTAATGAATGGGAACTACGAGACTGTATTCGTAACTAGAGAGATAACAGCCACCACTTGGGGACAAGAAAGCGTCAGCGAACCAGCTTGAAAAGGATTGTAGTTATTACCACAATGAATAGTGAGAAACTAAAAATAGGTAACAGTTTAATAGAAATTCTGGAAGACCTTCATTCAACTGCTTGCTATTTCCATTACGTACACTTTGGGGGCTATTGGTCAGCAATACAGTTCATTAAGACGCTTTTCTCTCTTACCCTTCAAATGTGATCCCTCAATGTAACTTCCAAATGTAACCTCAGCCTGCTCCCCTTTGAGCAGAGTTTCACAGCAGCCAAACCTTCCTTACCTTGGCAGTTCATTCCAGTCCAGTATTATCTGTTGCTGTTGCTCCATGCCAGAGGGCCCGAAAAAGAAGCATTAATTCAGCACCTGAACCTTGGTGGGATGATGCCAAGGGGCGAGGCTTCAGGGATGCTTCTGCGAGGGTTCATGAGGGTGCATGATGAATGGTGACTGACCCAGCAGATCGAGATCCCTGGGATGATGCCAAGGCAACATTCTCTGTGACATCAATAGGGTAACAACAGCCCTAACACGAACGGATGTGAATGTTTACTCAGGTGGGGTTGCTTGTAAGAGCTAAACTGGTTTCTGTTTTTTGAAAAGGTGAACTGATTTACCATAAGAAGTTGAAATGCTACATCTATGTTGTGTATATTTTGTAGAAAAGAGCCCTGAATAGCCAAGCAGTCACTGAATTCTGACATTTCAGAGCATTGTGACTGTTGAAATCTGGGCCCATACACAGAAAATAAACAGTGTTATGAAGCACCATCTTGAATATTTTCTTTTTCATTCCCTAATATTAATATTAATAATAAAATAATAAATAATAAAATAAAAATATTAATAACATTATATTATTAATATTAATTATAATATTTATATATTATAACTATATAATAATAATAATAATAATAATAATAATAATAATAATAATAATAATAATATCCCGCCTTTCTCCCCACAGGGACCCAAGGCGGCTTACAACAATTGCTAAAAACATAGATTAAAAACGTAATTTAAAAAAAACTGTATTTCTTTTTTACAGTAACATACAAGACCCAAAACAACCTTAGAAATAAACAAGTGTGCTCTTAAACCTGATGAATCCCCTATCAGAATTTCATGGCCACCATGACAATAATTGCCATCTCAGATTGTGTTTGGCCCAACACAGGGCAAGGAATGTTGATTTGGGGTCTTGAATGGGGTGTGTCTGTGAGATGATCTATAGGTGACTCTCTTGACTAGACCATGATCTAGTGAAGTTTGAGCTTCCTCTGGCCTCTGCAGTGGGATGGAAACCATTAATAAGATAATCTGCCCTTATGGATCCTCATTGATTCTTTATGTCTCTGAGAGATTTTCCCTTCTAGTTACTAGCTGATGTTTTGGTCTCCTGCTAGAATGGGCTTGTGACTCAGGCAATCAGTACAATCACTCCTAGATATCCTTACCAGAACCAGAGAGCCTGGTATACAAAGGAGCTGAGGGCAGTGAAATGGGAGAATCAGTGACTGCTGTACAGGAGACAAAATTCTGAAAACTGTTTAAAGTTATGTTAGAGCCTAAACTGAGGCAGTGAAGAAAGTTTGCTTTTTCTGTCACCCATTGTCTGTGCGCAGTGGAGTTCCACTGGGTGGTGACGGATTTTTACAATCCGGTCTTGATTATCACAGGATAGAGCACTGTGTAGCGCTCATCCTCTGAAATCCATCTGCAAGGGAGGCAGACTAACTCACAGCTAGATAAACCATTGGTTTCATCCAATAACATTGTTTCCTATGGAACAGACAAGATGTTGTTAGAAGGGAGGCTTTATGAAAAGTGGGCTGAGACTGCAAGCCTAACTTTGCATCTAACACTCTTTGGTGATGTCCCTGCCCCACTCCCTGCCTCAGAAATCACCTTTGTTGATTCTTTATGCTCATTCTAAGTTCAAAAGTGTTTTGCTACATGGGGTGAACATAGTAAATGGTTTTAAAGTTGAGGGTAGACTTGGCTCAATGTCTCTTCCTTTAAAACTATGGTTTTCTGAAAAAAAAAATGTTTTCTCCTGCCAGTAGCAAGTGCAAAGGTCATCACTGCACACCTGATGTTGTGCTGGACTGTGTCCTTGACTTGGAGATATGTGGTCTGTGTATTCATAAAGTGGGAGTACTTTTATTGATCAAAGGAACTCTGTAACAACTGTGGTTTCTAACCAGCTGTGGGAGTGGGTGATGGGCTGGTGCTTCTTTATGGTATGCTAAAGAATACAACTCCCTCTCTGAATTTTAAACGTTGAACAGGTGACTGACGTCAGAAGCATCCTTGAACTTGGAGGTCTAGCCTGATTCATGGCTATAGTCACAAATCAACAAGATAGCACATCCAGAGCCCACTTATAAGAATAATGTGGCTGAAATAGGACTGCAATAAATTGATGTTGCATTGTGTGTAATAGACCAAGTTTGTAAGGCATAACTGCAAACAAGAGCTCATTCTCACGGAGCTGGCATGATAAACATGCTTCATGTGTTGTTAGTTGCCTAAAGTTCATCTGTACCTATTAGTTTACCCGAGGTGAAAAAACCATACACACCACGCACAACTTTCAGAGATTGATACTTCATGGAGGCTTATAGAAGCTGCTGCAATGAGTTGCCAATTCCCGCAAGGTCTGATGATGACATCATCATTAGGCACTGTGGGACAAGGATGCAGGCCTTTTGTTACTGGTGTGCTTCCTGGGGCATTTGGTTGGCCGCTGTGAAATACAGGAAGCTGGACTAGATGGGCCTATGGCCTGATCCAGTGGGGATGTTCTTATGACAAAGAGACGTTGCACAGGTGACAGTAGTCTAGAGCTAATGAGGTCAGGTGGATGGTACTAGCCATTAGAAAGGGCAGATATTGAAGAGGAAGGAAGCAGCACCTTCAGAGAGCAGAGTAAGTGGAATTGATCCCCTAGATCAGGATGTTTTTGTTCTGTGCTTGGAATGGGGCAAGCATTACATTAGCATCTCCAGAAAATGTCTCTCAGCATTCAGATTCTGATGATCACCTCTCTTGGCACCACTTCTGTGAGCTAAGAAGGCCATTAGCTCTTTTGGTTTTTTTGCATCTCTTAAGTGAACATGTTTTTACAAGCACTGGCTATTATTCCTCATTCAGCAACATGTGCATATCATATCTGAGCTTGTACAAGCAAGTCCTTGCAGAATTAAGGAGGAAAAAAATCTTGATAAAAAGTGTAATTGCCTAAATTCCAGGCTACAGAAATGACAGACTGGATATCATCACAGAATTCACAAGAGCATAGGAAGTACAGCTCCAGATTAGATCTGTTGTTTCTTGTAACCAAAATCTATATCTTATTCCTGCAGCAAATCTGCACACATTGTGGATATGCAGAAAAACAAGAGCTGAGGCAAAGCATGCTGTGTCCCTGCCCCAACAGGCTAAAAATTCTCTGTTACAGACAATAATAGCCTTACTGTGGCTGTTGTGAAATAGCAGCATCAATGTACTCAACACTTTACAGACTATTATAATGAGAAAAGACAGATCCCTGCTTCCAAGAGCTTACTAAGAAACTTAGGGCTCAATCTTGGGCTATTCCATGGTGGGGTTTATAACAGTGAAACAGTGTTCTGATGTGGTAAAATGGCTGCTGATGCGCACCCAGTGCACCGCTGGCAGCCAGTTTACGAATGCAGCTGCAAGAGGTGGTGGTGCTTCAGCCCTGCCTCCGGAGCCTATTGTGCCCACTGGGACTGGTAATCTAGCAATGGGGGTGGAATGTGGATGGAACAGGGCAGAGAGGGGGAGGGAGTGTCTGGGAGGGGAGCAGAGGGGCGGAATGGTCCGCAGAATGAAGGGTGGAATGGGGTGGATATCAGAGGCAGCAACTTGCACCAATATCCTCATTTTTCTCTCATCCCTCTCTCTTGCTTACCTTGGATGTGTACTGGCAAAGGAGCTGGCTCAGATCTAAGGTGACCCATTGGATAATGGAGACTTACCCCTGTGTAAGGAACAAATGTTCCCTTACTGGGGAAAATTTAGGTGACTGCCCCCCCCAACAGAATGCAGTGCATGCTCAGATGGCACAGCTGCATTGACTGGGGAATTTAGTTAGGGTTGGGCCTTCAGATGCTTACTCTTAATTGCAGGGGACAGGCTCGTGTCAGACGTTAGCCATGTCAGGCTCAGAAGGTCGACATGGTCAGGTCAATCCTTGAACCCTTGGTACTGGCGGCAATGCAGTGCCCAGTATACTACTGGGACTGGTGTGGGGAACCCAATGCAGAGCTATGTCTCAGGGCCCTGAGGAAGGTGGTCCTGGCACTAATGGGGAGGGAACAAATGAAAGGAAAGGGAAGACTAAACAACAGAGGAAGAGGCAGAATGAGAAAGGCAAAGGTAAATAGTGTTGAATACAAGCAGAAGCAGTTACATAAGGGGAATACTGAAAGGCACAAGTTTTAATTCAATTACTCGCAGGGGTGGAGTCAAGGGGGGGGCCATGTGTGTATGACACAAGAATGGAAAGGTGTCTACCAGAACAGAAAACAGCCCAAGCACAGCCAGGAGCCCAGATCTACCCTCTAGAAGAGGCAGAATGCGAGCCCAGGTCTACCATGCAAGTCAGGCTGGGAGCCCAGATCTATCCACCCAGCAAACCAACCATGGAGTCCAGTTCAACCAGGATCCCAGGTCTACCTGCCCAGTGAACCTTGGCCGCGGAGGCCAGTTCAAGTGGGAGCCTAGTTCTATCTATTCAGTGGACCTCAGCCATGGAGGACATTTAAGTTCAACACAGAACCCAGGTCTACCCGCCTGGTTGACCTGGGCTCATGAGTTTGTAGTGCTCATGGTCCCCTCCCAAACACAAGCACTGGATCCACCCTGATTACACCACAACTGACATCCGGTTTAAATGAGAACACGTTTTGAAGACTCCCACTTGAAGCAAACCTGAAGGGGGCAAAAAACCCCTCAAAATAAGTGTTGGGGGGGGGAAGAAGCCCTGTGTATGATCCATTTTTAAATGCCAAATATTGCAACACAGTGATTAGAAGGAACCAGGAATCGGGGCTCAGAAAATTCAGAAGCCCAGCTTAAGCACTTGGAAGGATGAACTTTTAGGCCGAAGAGGAGAGTTGCACTCAAAAAACTCACTCATATTGCATCTTCACACTTTACCATTCAGAAGTGATCTCTATCACAAGTGATAGACTACTCCATATAGCAAAACCATAGTATGTGCATAGATGAGTTCATCTCTTAGTAGACTGACACTCAGTCCACACATGAATACTCAGAAGTAACCCTCACAGAGAGATATCCATCGGATTGCAGCCTGACAGAAGATATTGCTTGCAGGAAATGTCTGTACATTCACGAGGGCCAAATCTAGTCCCAGTATCTAATCATAGAACTGGCTAGTCGTCTTTAGCTCAGAAGCATCAGCCCAAGTAAATGAATCCAGCATGTGGGAAAGCAGTCCAAGGGCTGCAGTTGTTGTTCTGGGCTGTCAGAATCAAGGGGTTTGAATTATCCAGATTCTAACTGGATTGTTGTCAGGGGCGTAATATCTTAACTACCAACCACTGGCTTAAGAGTTAATGGCAAACAGAGTAGAAATTACAAAGGTAAGATCAAGAAGAGGAATGTTTTAACAAAGAGAGTACTACTTGGAATTTTTGCCATGAAAAAGCAAAAAAAAAAAAAAAAGAAATTGATGGCCAGTTCTTTCTTTTATTCTCTGTATCAAAGCATTAGCCTAGATGGGCGTAGCAACACTATGGTTTCTTTCCCTCTTATTCCAGACAATTACAGAAACTTTTGTCTTTCCCATGAGACATTAGACAAACATTATTAGTGAGTATTTCCCACTTCTTCTTAACAAATTCCAGACTAGGTCACTGGATTTACTTGAGAATGGGGGTCTGTTTACACACTATGAGTATAAACTATTTCCCAGCAATATTAAGAAATGATGTCATTTTACAAGGTCCATTGCTTAACATTGCAAAGATTCAGACAAAGCATGTTATGCTCTATTAATTATAAAAAGAATTTTATTGTAATGTTGGCAGATCCAGCTACTTTTAACATTCGGTAGTGCTATTTTAAAAAAGAATCCCCACCACTATTACTTACTACCGAAGAGCAGGGTAAAAAGAAAAGGATCTAGATTACCTGGCTCCATTGCAGGTGATGCCAAAATGGTATTAGTGTTGTCCAATTCAATCACAGTTTCTCAATATTATTTGGCAATATCATTTGGTGAATGTGATTATGAAAGCATCCAGTAATGCAATGCAATGTCCAATACAATATGGCTCCTCATTAGGCAGGCTAGCAGCCCAATCCTAACTAAATGTTGTTAGCAGGGCACAGCACAGGCAGCCAGAACTCATGCAAGGCCAGAAAGGGAAGGAAAAGAATAGTATACCTACTTATCCTCCTCCAAGGTCTCCAATGGGTCTACCTGAACCTGCACCAGCTATTTATAATGGAGGGGGTGTGTCAGGGAGAAAATGGGGGTTGGATATTGGCTCTCCCCACCATCTCTTACAAATGTTCTCTTACCTCAAGGAGGGCTCTGGGACCCACAATTCCCCTGCAGGATGCAGCATGTGCCCTGTTGGTGAGGCTGAATTGGCAGTGGAAAACTTAGGTTGGATCAGATAGTCTATTTGTTTCTGAATAGAATGCCAAGTTATGAATCCAGCCTCCCGGTGTGTGTGTGTCCTCTTGGCATGCTTGTAAGATATCCAGCAAACAGCTTGCAATCATCACCCTCACCTGCTGGTTCAGGTGCCTTGGGCCTGGTTTCAAACCATAAGGAAGGTAGAGAGACAAAAAGAATGCTACCTTCCTTTGCTACCCAGGAACCCAGGGTAACACCTGGGGAATCATCACCCTTGCTGGACAAGTGGCTTTCACTTACAATCTAGACTTTTGGCCAATCCTATTTTACCTTGTGCCAGTGGATGGCCTGCTCTGCCAGCACACACTGTCGCAAAAATGCCGTATAGCACTTTTTAATACCATGGCCCCTAGCTGTGGTGGTGGGAAAATCAGAGCCTTGTCGCTGGCGCTAGTGTGCAGAGGGGTGCCTGCTGGAGCAGGTATGTCACAATCAGGAGCAGAAGGAGGAGGGCGAGGTGATGCAATGCAGCAGTGGACGGTGGAAATGGGGGTGGCAATGGGCAGGTTGGGCCTGGGAGGGGCAGAATTGGCAGTGTCAGCACGTGCTGTATCCTATCCCCCTTTCAGGGCCTGATCTGCTTGTGTGGATCAACTTGGACTTCATCAGCAATATTGTTGGTGGTGACCCGAGTTAACCCAATGTCCCTTTACCCTGAGGAGACCTCATGCAGCCAAAATTCCCGCAGGTTATGGTGTAGCTCAAGCCAGCACCACAGCATTGGTGCAGAGAAATTTGGTTAGGATTGGACTGTTTGTGGCATATCCGTTGTAAAAGTGGTGTGCAATAGATAAATATTTCACTTCCTCTAACCAGACTGAGACAAGAGTAGAATTGTCCTGGCATCCTTAATACAAACGAGTGTTTACCTGAACTGTCATTTTTGTGATGTTGTGCACAGACAGTATTATGCTTCCAAAGACCTTAATTACCACCTAAGTGGAAACCTGAGCAGCCATCTGCTCAGTGGCTTTCTTTTGCAGGTAAATGTGAAACAGTTGCCGCAGTCTTTATGGTCCATTCCCATTTTTACTGTTTTACGCACATTTATTCATAAATAGCAGGGAAGAGGTGGGGGAGGGAGATCTTTTCCTGTCACGAATTTTCAGATTATGAGCCTCTGAAAAGTTCAAAAGCAGTTCCATCCAAATTGTGGGGACTGTTTGTTCCAGTCTTGGCGGCATGTGAATGATGCATGAACAGCATCCCTTCATTAGTCTAATATGCTGTACCAGGTTAGGGTTGGCAGGGACTGTTTTCTAGTGCGTTTTTTTTTGACGGATAAAGGAATGAATATAAAACCCTTGATATTTTGTTTATGTTGCTTGGTGAACTGATGAACTCTGTGCTGATTGGCTGTTGCGAATCACTAGGGAATTATGGTGGTATCGACACCAAATAGTGCTGAAGCCAATGTGGATGTCTGCTTGGCAGCTGCATTAAGAAAAAATGTTCCATAATTGTATGCAGGTTGATTTTACTGCTTGGACCAAAAAAGTAGAAGGAATTGCCATACATATAGTCTCCAGCTTTTTCCCATTCAAATGTATTCGATTTTCTAGCACAGTGGCAGCCAGGGTAGTCAAACATTTCCTCTGAGATGGGCCCAGGCATTGAATAATAATGCGCCCATGGTGTGATTGACTCAGTACAAGACGATGTCATGTACACCCCATTTTTGCTTTATAGTTTCTTCATGTTACCATTGCACAATTGACAGCGGCCTCTTCCTGCACTCAGAACAAAGCATGGTTCCTGCAACATGGATCATAATAGCCAAACAGTGCATATATCTGAGTGTGTCAGGAGGGGTGTAGGGAGGAAATAATTTTGCCTCTGGAGGGAACTGCTCCAGATCAGGGTGACACCAGGAGATCCGTATGGTGTGGAAAGAGAAAGCTTTCCCCCACTGGGTAACCCGGCAGCAACTGCTATTTCAGTAAACATATCATTTTGTGTTCAGTAAACACACATTCCAGAGGAATGCTCTCATTGTTCTTTTTTTTTTTTTTTTTTGCTCTGTAATGTATTAATGAAGAAATAAGATTTAGGTTGTGTAAGGGTGACAGCTTGAAGTCATTTTGCCGAATGTTATTTTACAGTGAAGTTTTGGAATGAGAGGTAGAAGATAGACCTGATTTGATTTCAACTTACCAACATGGGCAAGAAAGTAAAAACATACGAACAATTAATCCTCACACTCCGTCCCAATAAAACTACTTCTCTCACTCTGAATGTGTTCACATGGGAGTGTCTGCAACAGATAAAACTCAAATTGGGTTATATGGGGTTCTTGATTTAATTTTTGTTTTATATTCACTTGGAGTCTTGGAGTAGTGAATTCATTTCCTGATATAGTAAACATTTTTGATGACCAGGGTCCTTTTTCCTAAATGAACACAAAATTCTGTTCTAGCTCACCAGAAGCACAGCCTATGCAAACAGATGGATGAACTACATTTTCAAAGAATATACCTTAAGCACGCAGCAACCAAAAAGTAAATAAACAAAAGATTTTGGTTTTTTATTTTTTTTAATTTGACTACTTCAACCTCTCAATGTAAATAAGAGATGAGAAGGCATTTTACCAGTGTTAAGTGGATCTGTTTGTATGGAAATACTATTGCTATCGCCCAAGAAACAAATCATGTGCTTTTCTCATTAACAACTGAGGAAGTTATACATGTGAATAAATTATTGCTGATGAAATAGGACAGAACCTCAAACACTGGATGCTGCCTTACACTAAGTCAAACCATTGGCTCATCTAGTTCAATATGGTCAACATAGACTGGCAGCAGCTAACGTTTCATACAAGGGACTTTCCCACCCCTAACTGGAGATACCAGGGATTGAATCTGGGACCTTCTACACTGTATTTACCTATAACTTATTGTGTAACCGTTGCCCAGAACTTCCCATTCCTTAACATAAGAAGATGTATGGTAGATCAGGTCAAAGGATCACCAGGTCCAGCATCCTGTTTTCCACAGTAACCCAGCAGCTACCTGGGAAGCCCACAAGCAGGAGAGAAGGCCCACTTCTCTCCCACCATTGCTCCATTGTTTCAGAGGTCAAACAATTTATGAGCCTGGTGGTAACATTCAGCCATCATTTTAGTAGCTAGTGACAGAAATGTTGTCCCTGAATTTACCTAATCACCATTCAAAGCTGTCTAAGGTGATGGCCATCGCCGCACTTGTTTCTGATAGTGAATTCCATAGATTATGTACTATGCTAATTCCTGGAATATTTAAATGTTCTGAAACCACTGAAATAAGTGACATGACACTACCTGTTTCTGTAGTCGTGTGCTGCACCCAAGGCCTACTGTACAACTTTTTTTAAAGGGTTCAATCCAATCAAGCCAGCTCTGGCCCTCCATTGGCACTGAGTGTTGCAAAAGTGCTGTAAGGTATGCCTATAATACTCACTGCCAGGCCGGTGCTGGCACCGGCTCAGCACCAGACCGCACTGAGCCAGCACCGGCTGGAGACCTGTGCATGCCACCCTGTGCTTTGGATGAGCAGTGAGTGGGGGCGGGAGGAGGCGTTCCGGAAGGGCGGGGGAGATGGGAAGGGTTGGGACAGGCAGAGCTCTGCTCCACTGGATCCAGTCCCCTGCATTGGGCCTCTCAGTCCAACGCAGGGCTGCTTCACTCTGCACCAGCTATTTAGCCAGCATAGAGTTGAGCAGTCCCATTGTAGGGCCTGCTCCCTTATCTGGGGGAAGGGGATGAGGACCCCTGAGGAGCCAGCAGTGGCTACCCATCATCCATTGGATGCAGTGGCAGCCATTTTGGTGCTGCTGTTCCTCTGGGCACCAGGCAGCTCAGGATTAGACTGCCCATCATTACACCAACTGTAAAGCAGAGCCATGCTAATTATTTTGATATAAAAATGGAATTTCAAAACAAAAAGATGGGTTTCTCCTTTCCCAGAATTGGACACAAAATGAAGATATAATCAGGCTTTACCAGCAGTAAGCAGTAGATGATGGAATGGGTGGAATTGGCAAGAGGAAGGACGTACACACACAAATGATCTCCCTGCAGTTTTGCAGACATTAGGCCTCGCAACTCACTTCAGCCTTGGCTTCCTCATGCAAGCCAAGCAACACGAACCATCTCGGCTCTGCGCAGACAGCTGAAAACAGTATGGGCCCATCCATTTCGAGCCCTTTGGATTTTTTGAAAATGTGTTTTATATGTTATTCATGCCTTCTGGTTGAACTTCTTCATGGTCGTATTTTAATCTCTGTAAACAGTGAGTTCTAAGAAAACTGGAAATAGAGCAAAACAAGGCATGCTCCAAATGATGTTACAATCTAATTTGTTCCTCACTAATTGTATTTGTAGGGGAATGGACAATAAGAACAAAGCAGAACAGTGTGCTTTCCAGAAAAATCATAATTGTGTGCGCAGGCCAAAACATTGATTACATGGAGGCATTCTGTTTGATATTATGTGGAAAGGAAATGAGATTGAACCCTTAAGTAGAGGACCAAACATGAGCCAAGGTGGATGACATAGTGGTTACAGAAATAGCTTGTAGCTTGAAAAAGTAGGGTTTTTTTTTAATCCCAGACTGCATCATCATCTGAAGAAAATACATAAGTGTGCACATGATCCAGCTTCTATTTGGTGGAGCGATTTTGCTCTGATTGAAGCTATTTCTGGAAGTGCTTCTCCTCCAGTGTGCTACAGTGTTGTAAATTCCTGGAGACCCTGTCAAAGCCTCCAGGACTGATTTCAGTAGTCACCTGGGGATTCCTGGAGACACCAGGGATGGCAGCTCTACTGACATGACAGTTGTACAGTCATCAGGATCTGGATCTTCATGTAGCAGGAGACGAGGCAGACATAGCTATTTCCTTTCACTATCCTGATGTCCAGCTTCCTCTCCCACCTACACTAGGGCATGTGCTGCTCATTGCACCAGGTGAGACAGGTGCAGATGACAGAATTGGGGTGGAGAGGCTAGGAGAAGCCATCAGCTTCTCATCTGCTGCATCAGCTTTAAAGAAACAGTGCAGATTTCAGGGTTATAGCCGAGCAACTGCATAAAATGGTTGTATCAGTAACAGTGTGACTTGGAGTTACAGGGTCTGCTGCTGTCTCTTATAGTCACACCCAGCCACCAGTTTTCCACAGACTCAGCATTAGGATTTGCAGGTGAACTGATGCTGTGAGCGAGGAAGGGTATTTATAGTTCTTTGCCTGTCTTTTTCTGCAGCAACTCTCTCCACAGTTTTTTCCACAGTTGGGTTCCAGATGTGGGTTTCCACTTTGCCCACCATTTGTCCTCTGTAAATGTCCTGTGATCATCAGTACTTTGCAAAATGGAAGCAGCAACTGGGGTTTCCAGAAATGACCTGGCAGCAAAATGTAATGTTCCACCCATGCTTATAAGTAGCAAACTATAGATGCTGCACCATGTGTCAAGAATAGAGCAAGGTACACATCAAATGTTTGTGGGGGGGGGGGAAGCAATGTTAACATGGGACCTTTGCCTTATACTTACTTTGACTTGTGGAAGCATCATGTGTTCTCAATGTGAAATGATTGAGCCGCTGCAAACACTTTCAGTGTTCAAATTGTAAAGAATCAGACACACACACACACACACACATACCTGTATATCTACAGATATAGAAAGCCTCATGGTTCTAGAACACAAAACAAACTCAGCACATCAGAGAGCAAGATCTTGGTTGAACAATTCGCCCTCTGGGAAATATTAGCAAATCAGCATGTAGCCTTGTAGTCCAAAAGTATTTCAACTGTACAAGTGGAAAATAGTATAAATGCTTTACATGCTTGCGCGCATCTGGATACCGCAGTAATGTGGTCAGATAAGTATCAAAGTGGTGTGGTTCTATCTTTTTTCATTCCTGTTTCTTCAATTTGAACTTGTGGGAAAAAGAAAAAGAGTAGGGGGCTGCAAAAAATGCAACTGTGCTCTGCAAAAAATTGGGGACTGTGGAGCAATTCAGATCTGGGCAGGATATATCATTATTGTTATTATTACTGAAAGATCATACATATGAGAAAAAATGAGAAAAGGTGCTCAAGTTGTCACAGCAACAAAGATCCAGAATGGTTTTCTAGAACAGTTGTTCAAGCAAGAAAACTCAAATACAGTAGTTTTAAGCAGTGGCATACAAATGGAGGGGCCAAAGGGCCTTGAGCCCTGGATGTCAAGCTGCAGGGGGGTGACCAAGGCCGCCTCCCAGTTTTTAAAATCTTGGTATTTTTGAATAATACCATCAAGTTATATATCATTCAATGCGCAATTTCATGCAGAATGAAATGAATCAAATTGTGTTGCAGTATCTATATTCTATTAAATGTTATAGCCAAAAAACCAGAAAACAACTCCCATATATAACAAAAAGTGGATTAGGTTGGGATTACCACTGGGAATAAATAACTTGTTGCAAGCATTTCAGAAAACCAAATGTGTTCTTCATAAATGTACATTTGCCTTTCTTCTATATTACAACAAATCTGCTTTTGTATGTATGATAGACCACAAGCCCACTGCTTATTATCTTGATGGGTGTTCATTCCCTGTTTTGATTTGGGTTATGATCTCTAATGTTCATTACATATGTGAAATGTATATAAGTTCAATAAAAGAAAATGTTCACTGTCTTGTGCTTCTTCTCTGTTCATTATTCTTATTCATTTCATATTATGACTATTACTGAAAATAATTTTGTCATGGGAAGGGTGCCAAAAATGTATGGGCCCTGGGTGCCAAATGACCTTAGTATGCCACCTGGATAGCTTTAAGAAAGTCATCCTGTGATTAGATTTTATTAATGGCCAGGAGTGTTATATGATGCCAATGACAGGATGTGTGAGTGAAGCTTGCCTCTTCTAATGTAAATTGAGATCTATTCATGTAGGTGCCCAAGTCAGTAGGCTGCCACTTGCACAATCCATTCACCAGAGAAAAGGAGGTCAACGGATTCCATGATAAGGAGTAGTAGCATTCCCAGAACACAGTGCTAAATTTTGCAGGCACCTCAATGCAGTTTGTCAGCAGCCCTTCCCCCTTGTGTTCAGAGCCATTCCTGGCAGCAAGAGCAAAGAGGAAGAGACATCTCCGAGGGGGGAGGGGAGGGGGCCACTTAAAGGTTAAAGGTAGAGGCACTCTGTCCTCCATTGTTCCTTGTCATCATGCTCTCAGGAAATCCCACTGGGGCTTTCTTCATAGGAAATATCCTATATGCACTTCATTGGGACTAAGCCGCACTGAATTCAGAGTGACTTCTGAATAGACGTGCATAGTATTGAGCTGTGAGTCACTCACTGTTTCCAATTTTCCAGCCATTTTTTTTCTTTTCATTATCTCTGTTTCAATTTTAACCACTTCCCCCTTTAACACAGTCATGTCTTCCTATTCCAATACTCTACCACTACACCAAGCCAGCTTTAGGGAGTAGAGGTCCTCCAAATTAATTCATATTTATGGAGTGCCAATGCCACTCGTCACCACGTAATTGTGTATTGCACCTTTCTTCTTTGATGCAGAGAGATAAAAGATTTGAATGGGCTTCTTGTTCTTTAGCCTGAGAAATCTCTTGTCCTTCTGCAGCCAATGAAGATAGCGTGGGAACAGCACATTAATATTTCCATTGTTAAGCTATAAATAGTTCCTCCCTTACAGTATTCATATATTCTTACATCATATAACCATTATAAAAAAGAAAATGATTGAAACTGCTGAATAATGTAAGAATGATCGCCTGTACATTAGTTCCGCTGTCATGGGCATTATCTGTAACTCTGTGAGGTTTCTATATCTGTTATTCCATCCATGGTGACATTACAGGAGATTGAAAAACTCATTTAATAAAACAGTAACTTGCATGATGTATTGAGCAAAGTAATTATATAACAAGGAGGCCTTAGCAGGCATTTTGCGTTGTGTTATGTCTCTTGTCTTTTGGCTTCAGTGCTATTCACTTTGTGTTTCCTGAAGGACCTCAGAGACACCAGTGCTCTTAATTTATGATACACATTCTCATTCACGCTAAAGAATACTTTCTTTGTGAAACATATATACTCATGAAAATCACTTCCCCTATTTTCACCTTGGGGATTCTTATGTGTAGAGACACCAGGCACCAAAGAGGGCCTGGGGAAGGAGTCATAGTTGGTTCTTTAGTGATGGAGTACCAGTATCATCAATGGTGGGGAAGGGGCACTGTTTAGGCAAAGCCAGCTCTGGAACCATATTCTGTAGAAGTATGTATTTTGTGCATGTGTATAACTTTTTAAAAATCTGAGAAAGTAAATGAAAATGCAGACAATGTTGAAAAGACTGAAATTTAAAAAGCAATATTAAAAACTCAAAAGGTATGCTTTTATATTTTAAAAAGTGTGTGGGGAGGGGGAATGTGGAAGGCATCAAAAAGCAATAGAGGCAAAGTGTACAAACCATGAAGAAATTATACTTCACATTTACATCACATAAGCACCAAGAAACCCTAGCAAAGAAGACCATCATGCCTTGGAGAAGGCTTCAGAGTCATGAAATTTTTGATAAGCCCATTTATTGTAATACCATTGTGTGTCAGCTGTTAGTACTGTTGTGCATGTCAATTATCGAATGCTATCAAAGTATTGACTGCCAAAATCCTGAAATCAAATATTTCTGAATGGCAAAAAATAAGAATCAAATATTACATGAAATTTTGACAATACAAAGAAGAATATCCTACATCAACTTTTGCAGAAGATTATTTGGGAGCACAAATTTGTTTCAGCAAGTTCTAGCAATTTGCTAAATTCAGGGTCTTGCACACCTGTTCAACACTCTCAACAGTAAAAATGCCTTCTAAGAGCATGGGATTATCATGGACTTTCTCACTGACTATAATTCTGCACATTTTTCAAATACTCTTAGGCATGATCCTTTATGAAACCTTCATGTACAGAGATGACAGATGTATGTCTAGCAACTTTATGTCCTTTGTGGGCACCAGATGCAATAACTGACTATTAGACGAACCTTGATCTGATGGTTATGTTCTTGGGTGACTCTGAGAATGGTCCATTTCACTTGTTGTATCCTGGCACATCTATTTGCTGTACTAAAGCTAACCTGACTTTTAGATCTCCTTCTATAGCCAAAGGAGATTGTGTAAGGACTGTCAACCATGCGTAATCTGCACTGCCTATTTTGAGGAGGGCAAATAAATGGCACACCTTCTGGCATAGTACATTTTACCTTAACCACTTCCCCTTGACTTCCCTTTTGATAATTTTGTAATCTGTTCATCTGTAACCTAGTAACCTAGTGGTTGCTGTGTGAATCCTTCCTTCAGTTTTCTTTCCACTCATTGCCCACTTTTGATGTTGTGTACACATGTTTGTGTACGTGCACTCCCCAACTGACATAAGGGACACTCTTCTGTAAGTTGATTTTTACATAAGTTTGAACTGGGCTGTGCAAAAGAGGAGCCACTCACATTCGTTGCTCTGTAAAATTCACCTCTTACATTGCTCTGTAAGTTGGGATCATTCTCACTTTACGATCCCCATTTACAGACCTGGGAACGCTTACAGAACACAGCAAAAGTGTGTTTGCAGAGTGGTGAATGGTGAACACAGGTGGCTCCTCTTGCACAAAATGACTTATGTCGAGGGTTATGTAAGTCGGGAGTGCCTGTAAATATCATTGCTTGCAAAGGAAGTGCACACTGCTAACTCAATCAATCCTATTAACTTTGGCTTTGCACAGCCATACAAGTGTAGCTAAGCTGCCATGAACAGAGAGTTATTCTCTGTTCAGCTTTGCTAACTAGCTATCAACATACAGATGTTCATTAGATAAATCCCTTTTGGATCTCTTAAGGCAGCGGTTCCCAAACTGTGGGTTGCAATCCAATTTTTGGTTGGTCGCGAAATTGACAAGGCAGTTTAGGCTATGTGCATCAAGGGTTAAACAACCTGTTTTCGGGGGGGGGGGGAATCATTGCTTCCCAATCATCATTATAGCCACAGAGGCAGGGCCTAGGAAAGGGGGTAAAGGGGGTAATTTGTACCCATACCCAGGGTCAAAAAGGGGGCCCAGGAGCCAAAGGAGGGGGCCCCAGAAATTTCCTGGGATCTTTTCCTATCTACTCAGACTTGTTGCCCTCATGGGATGCTGGGGATACTACCATGGCTGCAGTTACTGGCAAGCCATATAAGCTGGGCCAAGGAATGCATACATAACACTCCTTAACACAATGTCAAATCTGGGAGAAAACTGGACTGCTACAGTAGATTTTTCACTTGTGGATCTGCTTACCATGAAGGAGTATATAGGAGCTCAGGGACACAGCTGCTGCAGAAGCAAACCTTTGTATGCATAGGACACTTTCCATTCTAGCGTGAGCCTAAATAGGATGATGCTAATTTTCTGCATGATTCCCTATATTTAAAAGATTTTAGAGAGACTTAGGAGTGTGTTTGGTTTTCCGTATTACAATACCTACCCGCTGATGCCACATGGGTGCATAGAACTGGGCTCCAAAGGCTTTTCCAGCTGTCTCCACCCTCTCGCTCACCCTGTTTTGCTCTTCCCTGCCCATTCTGCTCACCCGTCACAACCCTCCCCCATTCTGTTTCACCCTTCCCGCTTTGCAAAGGGACCCAAAAGAAACTTTGTACCCCCTGTTACAATTCCTCTCAGAGGCCCTGCACAGAGGCTTGAGAGACTGGTAAAGTGAAACCCTTTTTAGGTGGGTCCCAATGGTGAAAAGTTTGGGAACCGCTGCTTTAAGGTATATTATAGTTCTCCAGCAAATATGACCTCTTTGGTTAGCATACAACACACAAGTCAGACATAATCCACTGATCAGTATCATCTTCTTACTTGTTACTGTAGCTGGTACCTGTAAAAATCACAGCCCTGTTCAGTTCCCTGTTCAATCACAGCCATACTGGCTAAGTAATTTCTGCTTTAATCTTTTCTTATTAATATGCCAAAATACAGGATAAAGCTGAAAAGGATTTGAATGCTTTGGAAAGACGTCTGAAGACTTTGGTTCCTTGGTCACAGCCCTGCTTGCCTGCTAATTGGGTAAGAGGCACTTTTTCATGTGGGTACTCCTTTTTTTAGCAGGGGAAGAGTAACTGGCCCACCTCACCCCAGCACTGTCTGTTCTAGTGGCTGTCTGCTGGTATTCATTTGCATCTTTTTAGATTGTGAGCCCCTTTGGGGACAAGGAGCCATTTAGTTATTTGATTTTTCTCTGTAAACCGCTTTGTGAACTTTTAGTTGAAGTTAATAATAATAATAATAATAATAATAATAATAATAATAATAATAATAATAATAATATATTGAAAATGTGATGAGAATCTGCCTATACACTTGGCAATAGTTATTTGTCCTAGGAACAAAAGACATTTACTTGTAAATCTTGCATGTATCTTTACATCCTTCTTTCCTTATTCAGAGTGAACCAAAGGGGTTCTGAGGAAATGGTTGGGTTCCTTTGCAGATGTCCTGCTTAGGGTCTGCTTGGATGACTGAAACTGAAGCAGGATGAATTTTATTTTATTTTTTCAGTGAAGAGGGTGAACCATTTACCTCTGAGAACCTTTTGCCTAAGTTTATGAGGCCTGCTGGCTGCTGAGGCAAGTACCATGGTGGTTCTGATTGTATTCTGCCGTGGGCATAGTGCCATTTAGTGAGGGCAAAGAGATGGCAAAGTGATTTTCTAGGTGGGCATTTGCCATCTTTGCCCCCCCCCCCCACGTAACTACCAGTGTATGGCAAGTATATGTTACTTCCACGTACCAAGGCTGACCCAAGATGTCCTGATTTTCAAGTTTCTTCCCCTCCCACATTAAATCTAATGCTCAGGATTTCTTAGAATTATTAGTATCTTTATTTACCTAGGCCATAAGCTCATCAGTGGCAGTGATCTAGTTCAGTGGTCTCCAAACTGCAGCCTGTCTCCAAATGCAGAAAAAGCCATCTGGGCTTGGTGCTTTCCATGCCGTAGCTGCCTTTCTTCTCACCCAGTCATCCCAGTGCCACATGCCAGGCAGCTACTGCCCCCAGGAGATCAAAGTGCAGTGGCATTTGGGGCAATAGGCATTGGAAGTGGCTGCCCAGCGCAAAGCTCTGAGATGACCAGGTGAGAAGAAAGACGGCTGCGGCATGGAACAGAAAGCCCCGCACTTGGATGAGTTTTCCTGCACACCGGTTCCAGCCCATGGATCACGGTTTAGCTGATGAAATCCCCCATCTTTACAATCAAGTAGTAAAACTGAATGAATTGCTCCCTATGGCAGGATACCCTGTTTCTGACTAGACTGAAACAATAAACAAGCAAGTAATTCTGCTTCATAATTTCAGTGCCAAATACCTGGATACATGATGCAAGTTAACCATATTTTCAGGTACTTGTTTATTTTTCAAAATGTGTTGTAGTAACGTATAGGAAAAATTAAAGAACAATGCACTTGCACTGAATCCTGGCTCCTGAACTTGCAAATTCTGCTCAGCACCCATTGCTTAACTAAGATTTTCCCCAAGCATCACTCACACACTTTGAAGTCTATTTTTCACAGCCATAAGAGCTAAAGCTTGCATTTTAAAAAATGTGGCTCTCACAGTACTGAATTCTGGCTCCAGTTCAAAATTCCACACATGTGATTGTAAAAGCCGTAGAATGCTCACAGCCCTGATTTTTACATTCCTAATAATCTCAATCAGAAGTGGGACTGGGGGAGGGGCGGAGTATGCTCCACAGCATACCGTGTAACATGCCCCTCGGTGTTGGAGTCATTCGGGGCAGCAATGGCAAAGTACCACTGCTGCCCTGAATGGCTCCGATGCTGATGGGGAGGGGTGCTTACATGGTGTATTGTGGAGCATAGCAGCCTTACCACTCTGGCCCCCCTCTAGCTCTGCTTCTGTCTCCAATTATCAGATTTCATAATTTCCTTATGTAAAGAGACCAAATTTCAGCTGTTAAGGGTTTGCCTTCTGCATCTAAGCCATTCTGGGAAAAATACAGTCTGGCACTAACTGGAGCCGTTTGCAAAGTGGAGCAGCTACACTGAGAGACTGTGTCTTCTTGCCTCAGCTGTGCGTTGTTTTGGCTTATAGCTTATTGTTCACATAAGGGTTCATGTACATGATGTTGTGCATCTTAGCCAAGCAGTGAGTCTCAGTTCACTTCTGTTCTTAGCTCCTCACCAGAACCTAGTCCCTGATTTCCTGCAGCTGCCACAATTTCCTTTACATAAGATTGTATGAATAACACAGTGCAAAGTGTGCAATGTCTGCTAGAAACCACCCCTGCTTCAGCAGTTTTGGCACTATCTTTAGACACCAATCAGTTGCAAGGTGTCTTGATCCCATCTCTTCATTAAATTAATATTAGGCAATATTAATCAATATTAGTTCTCGCTGAATTATTCTATGAATGGAGATCGATTGTTCACACATGGTCTCTGTTCTCTTACTACACGGATTTACCAGACTACATGTGGGTGTCTGTCTATTCCTGGAATACTAGACAACTTATAGGATTTATAAGTGACGTGACTCAAAATCATCCTAAATCATGGTTCTTGCTCTGAAAAGCAGAAGTCATATTCCGGTTACAGAGCTGTTGCATACATACAACAGAGCTTTAAATATTCACCTGCTTTGCAGGACTAACTAGGTAGATAACTACATATAGGTGCATTCCTGTCTTTTTGCATACTCCTATCCATGCTGTTTGACCACCACCCCACAACTCTCCTTTTGGGATTCAAGGTGTCTTTTTTGTCAGCCTGAAATGCCCATGATCAACCTGCCTCCACTCCTCCTTGGAGAAGTGTCCTGCTATGGCCTTGACCACTGATGCCCAAGAGGATTTGGGAGTTTGCTTGAAACAAAAGGAAAATATTGCGAAAGGCCGTGGTGTCGGATAATGCTCCCATTTAGTAGGAATTTTTCTCTCCCCCCCCCCCCCTTGCATTCTCAGGCAGCACCTGCTGTGTGAGGCTGCTGGCCAGCTCTGCTGAGCCTCTGTGATAAAACAAACAAAAACAGCAGGCGAAAAATTCCTCTCTATAACGCCTGTTATCCTCAGACTACCTTGTAGCATTTCTTGCTTTTCTCCTCCTTCCCCCACTCCATCTATTGACATCCCCCAACTAAAGTGTTTGATGTGAAGGTCTTGAGTGAATGGGCAAAGCTATGGTGCAAAAGGAGCCCACTTCTTGCTTAAAAAATAAGACTCCCATGCTTTTTCATTGTGTTGTAGAAGTTTTTGACTGAACTCTCAACCAAAAGGAGAAAAATGAAATGCTATCACATCAATAACAGATGAGAGTAGAAATGCATTGAAATGAAAACAACCAAGGAGAAAATTATGTCTGGCTGAGGGAGAATCAGCATGGCTTCTATAAGGGCAAGTCTTGCCTCACAAACCTTTTAGAATTCTTTGAAAAGGACAACAGGCATGTGGATGCAGGAGAACCCATAGACATTATATATCTGGACTTTCAGAAGGCGTTCAACACAGTCCCTCACCAAAGGCTACTGAAAAAACTCCACAGTCAGGGAATTAGAGGACAGGTCCTCTCCTGGTTTAGGAACTGGTTGAGGTCCAGGAAGCAGAGAGTGGGTGTCAATGGGCAATTTTCACAATGGAGAGAGGTGAAAAACGGTGTACCCCAAGGATCTGTCCTGGGACCAGTGCTTTTCAACATCTTCATAAATGACCTGGAGACAGGGGTGAGCAGTGAGGTGGCTAAGTTTGCAGATGACACCAAACTTTTCTGAATGATTGTGAGGAGGTCCAGAAGGATCTCTCCAAACTGGCAAAATGGGCCGCAAAATGGCAGATGTGTTTCAGTGTAAGTAAGTGTAAAGTCATGCACATTGGGGCAAAAAATCAAAACTTCACATATAGGCTAATGGGTTCTGAGCACATGCACAGATCAGGAGAGAGATCTTGGGGTGGTGGTGGACAGGTCGATGAAAGTGTCGACCCAATGTGCGGCAGCAGTAAAGAAGGACAATTCTATTCTTGGGATCATTAGAAAAGGTATTGAGATCAAACAGCTAATATTATAATGCTGTTGTACAAATCTATGGTAAGGCCACACCTGGAGTATTGCGTCCAGTTCTGGTTGCCACATCTCAAAAAGGACATAGTGGAAATGGAAAAGGTGCAAAAGAGAGCGACTAAGGGTGCAATCCTAACTGCGCCTTATGCTGACCCAAGTCCCTTTAAGTGCCGTAAAGCACGTTTGCACCTCCATGGGAGGAAGCCGCATCGGCGCATCTAGATGCTCCGACGCATGGAGGCCGGCAGAAGCCTCTGCAGCAGCTTCCTCACTGCTGCTTGTGTCGGCGCACCAGCGCCGACACAAGCGGCAATGGTAGGTGTGGGAGGGGCGGGGAGGAGGCGGGAGGGGGTGTTTCTAGGCAGAGGGAGGGCGGACCCGGGGGCAGGCATGCAGGGATCTGGGAGCGGGCCTGGAACCCTACAGTTATGCTGGATCCCAACCCCCATCCCCACGGAAAACGGAGCAGCTTCAAGCAGCTCCACTCTCCTAGGACTTGTGCCACTTCCAGAGATTGCGCAGGTCCAAGGAGACCCATTGGGGCAAGCAGCCCTTACCCAGGTAAGGGGAAGAGCTTCCCCGTGCCCCTGGCTGAGCCGCTGCAGCCAAAGAACCTGCGTTGGAAGCAGCGCAAGCCTCCTGGCTTGCCTGCTCCAGCGCAGGTTTAGTTTGTGCCCTAGGATGATTACTGGGCTGGGTGGGACACCTTCCTTATGAGGAAAGGCTACAGCGTTTGGGCCTCTTCAGCCTAGAAAAGAGGCGCCTCAGGGGCGACATGATTGAGACATACAAAATTATGCACGGGAAGGATAGAGTGGATAGAGATAAGCTCTTTTCCCTCTCACACAACACCAGAACCAGGGGACATCCACTAAAATTAAGCGTCGGGAGAGTTAGGACTGACAAAAGAAAATATTTCTTTATGCAGCATGTGGTTGGTTTGTGGAACTCCTTGCCACAGCATGTGGTGATGGCATCTGGCCTAGATGCCTTTAAAAGGGGATTGGACAAGTTTCTGGAGGAAAAATCTGTTATGGGTTACAAGCCATAATAGGTATGTGCAACCTCCTGATTTTAGAAATGGGCTACGTTAGAATGCCAGATGCAAGGGAGGGTGCCAGGATGCAAGTCTCTTGTTGTCTTGTGTGCTCCCTCGGGCATTTGGTGGGCCACTGAGAGATACAGGAAGCTGGACTAGATGGGCCTATGGCCTGATCCAGCGGGGCTCTTCTTGTGTTCTTATGGCATGTAGAGGTGGAAACGATACAGATGTCTTCTGAAGAGCTGATTCAGACTTCGTGTGAGGGACAGATTTGCCACTTGCCCAGCACATTTGTGCCATTGAACATGAATGACAGCTTTAGAGGAGTCGTCTTCCGATATACCTGTGGGAGACACATACTAGGGAAGTGTGCCAAATTGTTGCTTCTCCCTATCTGCTTTATGTTCCTGTTTGTTTGCAGAGAGGTGTCTCCCTTTCAGAAATTTTTCAGGAGGATTGTGAGAGAAGCAGCCATCTTATCTGCCATATAAAGTTTGAATCAAACTTTCAAGGAAAAAAGCAAGCCTCTGGCCATTGAGTATGGTGGATAAATGAGCAGGCAGCAGGTTTTAGAATTCAGTTTATAGTCCCATGGTCAATGGAGGGGTACAACTCATTGCCCAGTGCTGGTATCAAGGTCCCCCTCCACCCCTCCACCACTAACGCAAAAACAGCCATCAGAGCTCCCATGTTAGTGCCTGTGCTTGCTGTGACATAAATGCAGGGCCGGCCCATCTATGAGGCCAACTGAAGCAGTTGCCTCAGGCAGCAGATTGATGAGGGGGTGCCCACATCTGTGCTCCCAATTTGCCTCCACTTGGAGGGGTAGAAGGTGGCACACCACCCAGTAAGAAGGACAGAGGTAGCATGTGGTATTCTGCCTCAATTGCCAGGAGGTCTTGCCCTTCACAAATGGGTTGCAGAATGTAGTTTTTCCATGTAGCAGAATGCAATATATGCAAGGAGGTAAAGCGGCTTTTTGGCACCCTTGCGTGATATCTTGCGTGATATCTTTGTGATATCTTGCGTGATATCTTGCGTGATATCTTTGGCACCCTTGCATCCTAGATATCTTTCTTCTGAATTAACATAAGAACAGCACTGCTGGATCAGGCCATCGGTCCATCTAGTCCAGCTTCCTGTATCTCACAGTGGCCCAACAAATGCCTGAGGGAGCACACAAGACAATAAGAGACTTGCATCCTGGTGCCCTCCCTTGCATCTGGCATTCTGACGTAGTAGCCCATCTCTAAAATCAGGAGGTTGCACATATCCATTATGGCTTGTAACCCATAACAGATTTTTCCTCCAGAAACTTGTCCAATCCCCTTTTAAAGGCATCTAGGCCAGATGCAATCACCACCTGCTGTGGCAAGGAGTTCCACAGACCAACTACACACTGAGTAAAGAAATATTTTCTTTTGTCTGTCCTAACTCTCCCAAAATTCAATTTTAGTGGATGTCCCCTGGTTCTGGTGTTGTGTGAGAGGCTATAGAAGCCAGTGTTACCACCAGCTGATTGTTGTTTGCAATACTAGAGCTCAGATGTCTATAGGATTGGATTGAAATGTATGAAGATATGAAACAGCAGCAAGTTTTGCTTAACATTGCATTTGCAGATGAGTCAAAACTCCAAACAAGTGGGAAAAATAGTTGCCAGTAGAAAAAGTTGGATGGTGCTAAAAGTGTTAGAATACACAATAAACTCTTGTTCGATTAATATTGCTTGTTGTTGTTGAATATCATGTTTGTGTTGGAAAGCAGAGGACCTTGCAATGTCACGAGTTATTCTTCCTCACTATCATGGATAGGAATAATATTGTGCACCTGGTTTTGACCTGCTGATTTCCAAGCACTGCTATAGTCCTGGAAATGGTCATCCTTGGTTTTTGGATGAAGTACCAAATGAAGGAGGATTCCTTTAATCTCTGCACCCACCAAAAATCAAAAGGGCAAAAAGATGTCTCAAACACTGCAACACAGGAAAAAGGACGGGCAGGTGCAAGGTCAGGTTGCAGACCAAAGACCACAGAAGCTGGCATTATGAGGAGTAGAAAAAGTAGGGATCATTCTGTCCTCTTACTCACCAGCATCAGATAAATAGCCCTGTATTATCAAGGTCTTCATGTAACCATTGAACAATTCAAGTCATAAAAAGGCTGTTATACACAACCAACTGGGCGAATGCTGCTGGCTACTTGAAATCCTGCCCATTCTCATTTCTTTCCTTCTGGTATTTGCCAATGCATTCTGAAAGCCAAACCCCTTGTGATGCATCAACTTAACAGAGATTTTGAGGCTATTGGGTAAAGGTATTTAAAGCACTTACCCTGGAGGGCCCATTAGTTATTTGATTTTTCTCTGTAAACCACTTTGTGAATTTTTAGTTGAAAAGCGGTATATAAATATTGTTAATAATAATAATAATAATAATAATAATAATAATAATAATAATAATAATAATAATAATAATCTATGAAAAGGAAGCCAACTGAGGTGGTCATCTCAGGAAGCAAAATGATAGAGGTGCACACTTCCGTCTGCCCACTCACCTCCACGGCCTGTCCAACTCCCTGGACTGGAAAAGGAAAAGAGATGGAGCTGATGAGGAAGTGTAGAGAACAGCCTAGCTCACCACTCTCCTCTCCTCCTCCCTTCCTCATTTGTTCCACCCCCTGGGATGGAGCAGTTGAGGAAGCATGGCGTAGAGGAGAATGGTGGAAGGGTAGAGAGGAGGAGAATGGTAGCCTTGGGTGTGCTCACTCAGCAAATTGGAGGAGCAGAGGCTGGTCCAACACCTAGTAAGGGGGGAGCACTGGAACATTGCCTCAGGCACCAGAAAGTCTTGGGCCAATCCTGCAGTTACCACATATATTCAGATGATTACATGAAGAGGTCCCATTTCACTCAATAAACCCTCATGTTGATTATCAAATGATAAACATTGTTATATATGACTCCTCCTCACCACTGCTGAAACCAAAATCTTGGCAGGCCTTGCTAAAATGATCCATGAGCTGCTGGAGATCTTTGGCAGAGTGGGCGGTGGCTCGGTCATGTCGTGAGAATGGATGATGGCCGGATCCCAAAGGATCTCCTCTATGGAGAACTCGTGCAGGGAAAGTGCCCTACAGGTAGACCACAGCTGCGATACAAGGACATCTCCAAGAGGGATCTGAAGGCCTTAGGAGTGGACCTCAACAAGTGGGAAACTCTGGCCTCTGAGCATCTCACTTGGAGGCAGGCAGTGCAGCATGGCCTTTCCCAGTTTGAAGAGACTCAGACTTGGCCAACAGTCTGAGGCAAAGAAGGAAGGCCTATAGCCAGGGAGACAGACCAGGGACAGACTGCACTTGCTCCCGGTGTGGAAGGGATTGTCACTCCCGAATTGGCCTTTCCAGCCACACTAGACGCTGTTCCAGAACCACCATTCAGAGTGTGATACCATAGTCTTTCAGGACTGGAGGTTGCCAACATAAATTGCTGAAACTATCATTCTTGCCTATGATAGAATAACAAGGGCCCAGGTCCAAAGGCCAAGCTCCTTCTTGTGCACTGCAGTTCCTATCAAAATTGAATTACCCTTTCTCCTGAACCCACTTTCCCAATGAATATCCCCCCAGCGGCTATTTCTTCCCTTAGGCTATGGATTTGGGGGTTCAATTAAAGAGTGCCAAATGTAATGGAAACTACTTTTGCTGAAGGAAGGCAACACTGAAAGAGGTTTTCTGAGAGAGGACCTTTTCTGCTATGGCACCCAAATTGTGGACCTCCTTCCCTAGACATGTGCATCTTGACATCTGTTTTGCAAAAGGAGAGTTATTAATATTGCATATAAAAATAAATACATATTTTAAATAGATCAATTAAAAATAGTCAATTATTAAATTTATTTACCAAGCAGAACGGATTTTCAGCTTCAGGTACCAAAATACCTTGAGCCAACATGAAAATATTTGAGAATGTTAGGATCCATAGTGAGATGGCACAAGTTACTACTGTGTATTATTAGCTAGGGGAAAGACCTCAGGAGACACATTCATTTCAACATATGGGAATGCTTCAGAAAATACGACGACAACAACATTATGTACCAACTAGGTTTCAAAGCAATGGAAAGATGATACATCACACAAATAAAATAGCAATAAAAAAGCAGGGGGTACATACAACCCTATATGTTCGAGGCAGTTACTTACACATGCAGTGGACACATACAGTAGTTAAGGCATGTCGGATCAGAATTCATGAGGCTATAGAATAAATAACTGAATTAAAATTGCCAACAGGCCCAAGAATATTTCTTTTCATCCACACCACAGACATAGTGGCTCATTATTGCAGGTTGATTTCTTACATGATAACTATGGCTGCAATGTGCTGCACAAAACATGGGAGAATACGTTAAATCTCCTCTATTGCAAAGTGGGAAAACCAACTGCATGAATATGTCATTTTGTCAAAAGTGACAAGTTGCATTACAATGAAGAAAGTAGCACTGCATTGTCATAATTGGAATTTCTTGATTATTTATTGCCAAGATAAGGCATAGACATCGATCTATATGGCTCATATATTTAATTTGTTGTAACAATTCAATTTTATGACAGCTTAGGGCCCAATCCTATCCAACTTCCCAGTACTGGTGTAGCCACAATGCAGCCACAAGGTAAGGGAACAAATATTCCCACACCTTTAGGAGGCCCCTGTGACTGCCTTCGCACCACAGGATGCAGCGCACACCCCATGGGCACAGCTGCCCTGGCACTGGCAAATTGAATAGGATTGGGCCCTTACTGAATCTGATAATAATAGCTATGCATACACCCAGTCTCTCTCTCTCTCTCTCTCTCTCTCTCTCTCTCTCTCATACACACATGCACAAACACACAAAAAGAAAATATTAAGGTTCTTTATACCTCATGTTCCCTTACTCTTTCATTATCTGAGCCCAAATCACTATATATCATACAGTCGTGGCTGCTTCTCCTTGAGTTAAACCCTAGACCTCTCAGGCATCGTTCCTGCTGTTTGATTTAGACTGCCATGTGTAGGGGGACCAGTGAAAGAAAATGCAGGACAAAGCTTGGCACTGCTGTTCTGTTCATGAAAGAACTGGTTTGCCCTGTGGTTATCCAGTTCCCAATATGGCTGCTGCATTGTGACATCATGAAACATCAGGGCATCATTGTCTTTAGGGCCAGAAGAGAAGGCTTCTTCACCTTCTCCAAGTGAGTACAACCACTTGAGGCAAAGATGAAATTTCCAGCATCCAGAAGGAACTCCTCTTTTCCAGCTTTGTATGACCAGAAATCTCTTCCATCACCATAAAAAAAAATTGTCAATGTGCCTACGCTGTCATTAAGCTAGTTGCTTGGAGAGCTGTCAGAGTGTGGCAGCAGCTTCCGCCACTGTTGGGTTCCCCTGTTTACTGGTTGCATGAGCTGGCAAGTATCCAAGCCAAGTGGCCCCATTTGTAAACCACCAGAGCAAAGAAAGCCTATCCAATGTTCTTTTCTGACACAATTTGTGGGAGAAGGCTTTGACAGTATTATTCAGCTCATTAACGGTCACATTGACGTATAGCCTGACCCAGGTTCCTGAGTTGGTGGGTAAGATCATTATTTTGGTGATGACCAGAAGACAGCTTATTGTTGAGTTAATACCCATTACAGAGGTAGTTTGGTGCCCTTCCGTAATGCCTGTGGCTACTCTGGAGTTTTTCTTACAGCACAGAGATCTCAGGTAAACAAGCATTACCATGTGTTTTTATTCTGTTTTTTTCCACCTCCGAGTCAGACACAGCACATTCATTTTTTCCCCAGCTCTGTAATTTCAGCCTAGGGTTAGCACTTAGAAATTCAGATTGCTGCAAGTTCATATAATTACTGTCCTGATTGTGATGTGCAGATCTTAGAGTGAGGAATGCTTCTAAAAAATGTCAGAGCTTGGGCTCCATGTTAGTTCACACACGCTGGCTGTGTGATACGTACCTGTTTGCCAGCTTCGGCAAATTGTCCACATCATCCCATGAGGATTAACTACCACTTTGTTCTGCTATATAGAGCCGGTGGTGGAAGTTTAAACAAAAGCAAAGTGGTGTAGACTTGTTGCCTTTAATCACTCATCCAGAATGTACGTATTTACAAAGTTGTAACAAGTTCCAGAGGGATAGCCACATTCATTTGCAGCAACAAGATTCACAAAGAGTTGTGTGGCACTTTAAAAAAAAAAAGGTAGTAATTCTTATTTTGGGGGGATGGAGAAGCACTCCAGGTTAATGAAATGGTTAAAACATAACTGTGAAAAAGTGAACATAATTTGAAAACGTGTGTGTGGGCAGAAGTTCCACTGTTACGTTAATTAGTCCCAACCCAGTTCTGTGAGTGCATTGGATGAGGGTTGCCAGCTCCTGATGTCAGGAGCGTAGCTTTAAGAACTCTGCAACAAGGGTCACAGTGCAGGAGTAGTGATTTGCACTCAGCAGTCCATTCATCTACTCTCCTGCTTGCAGCAGCAGCTGTAGGAGACACCATATTGAGAGCCCATGAAGGGGCTGAAAGGCAGCAGATCCATGTAAAACATGCATGTTAATACCTTTGAACTAATAAATTAACAGCTGTAGATTCTGAGCATACAAATTTATGCAGTTGTCCTCTACTGAACCAGAACGTTAGTGATTCAGTTCAAAGTTTTATTGTGTTTTATTGTTTTTAAATGTTTTATTTTTATACATATTTATATATTTTATGTTTTTATATGATTTCTTTTATAAGTTGCCTTGAGTGCCCTTTACTGGAACAGAAAGGCGGGACATAAATTCTATAAATCAATCAATCAATCCAATCAATCAATCAATAAAGCAACTAAAATGTAATAAAACAAAAAGCAGCAGCGAAGCCAGCACAATCAGGAAGCAGAAGGGAGAAACCCAGCAGTCAAACCCAAAAGACAAACAGAAGAAACTAAACCTCAGGGTTTAAATAAAATAAATGTTTGTTTCGCTGTTGTTGGAATGCTGGGAGTGAGGGCAATCTGATCTCTAGTACAAGAGAATTCCACATACAAGGTGCCACCACAGAGAAGACCATCTCTCATTGCCAACATCATGTGTAACTCACCAAACCTTTATTTGAATTTAAGTCTCCATTTTCTTGCATTTTGAGCCCTTATGCAGAAAGAATTATTCTCCCATCTCAAATCTCCTCTAACCCATTTTTGCCCAGCCCACAGGTGTACGCATTTGGTCCCTGTTGCATATATGCAATGTTGGGCAGAAATGGCTTAACCAAGTATAAGCCATGAAATAGCAACAAGGAAGATGTCAAAACTCTGATTGGATTCCCCCATCCAGTTATCCCAATTAGTCCTTTGATCCTTTCTAAACAATGCATGAGATGATGCGGTCCTTGATAACTGTAGCAAGCCCATGATGTTGACAAAGCAAGACTGTATATATTGCCTCTTCCAGGTCACGCAGCAGTAGGCCACATCTTTGTGAAAATACAAGAATTGCCAGGATTTATTTGAGGAATTTAGAGTCCAAGAGACAGGCATTTTTGCCCTTCAGACCCTAGCAACTGTACGTCTGCAGTGGCCTCCACAGTGACTGCCATCAGGAAGAGCAGCTGGTTGGCAGCCGCTCAGCTTTGAAAACAACTTGTTAATATGCAGACATCAACCCATGTCCCATTTTACACAGTTGTCTCTGGCGTGCAGCAAAATGTATCCGATGACAAAACAGAGGGCCACAAATGCTTCTGATTTGAATACAAAAGCGGAACACCCTTCCAGTTAGCACAGCACCTGAGCATGCTCGGAATTCCTTCCAGTGTATTTCAATATAGCACAAGAATTTCCCCCCTTTCTTCTGAACATATTAAAATTCTGTCAATGGGTGGCCCAAGCACCTGTTGTCTGGCAGAAGTGTTACATAAGCCTCTACATGCTCAGGATGGTTCCTTTGATGGTCATGGTGGCCTAAGTTTGTCAGGGCACAAAAGAGAGACAAAAATCCAAGGGAGCAAAGAATACCAAATATGTGTATTTTTCAAAATCCAACATTGTCTTTTTTTGGGGGGGAGGGGGGATATTATAAGAGATGCATTTCTTCTTTCAAGAGAAAAAAAAAGAAGTGATACAAAGAAAAAAAATACATCTCATCAACCCATCTAAGTTCTCCAGAGAGAAAAACTTGCTTGACAAATTCTAAATGCTGAATTATTAAGAATTTAAAGAATCATATTCTTGGTACCCCTGGAGTTTGTTTGCATGCTTGTGTGCTGCTGCTGGCTTCCATTAGTCTCATTATACGTATGATTCTCAGCTCCATTAACTCAACACCTGGAATGGACTCATAGGAGACTCCTTCAAAATGACACACGTTGTTCAAGTGTTGATGTGCATCCTGAAATGTAGTCACACATGTCATTCCCCCCGGGCCAGCACAAGACCTCCTGCCACTGAAGCAGCATCCCAAATGCTGCCCTCCTTACCCAATGATGTGCCAACCTCTACTCCTCTCATTCCCCAGTGTTCTACCTCGGCGCACTACTCCCGTCCACCTTTACTCTTCTCCTCTGTCCCCCTCTTCCTTTTCTAATCCAGAGAGTGGAAGGCGAAGGAGGAACAATGGTGGCAATTTGGCAGATAGATATGGGAACCTCCCACCTGTCTGCTGCCAGAGGTGACCACTTCAGTTGGTCTCATGCATGGGCCAGCCCTGGCCCCCTGGCCCCGGCATGGATTCTTTCTGTATTATACAAGTCCCACTTGAGCACCTTTGTATGAAAGAGAACCGATAGGATTTGGTGGTATAAACCTGGGTGTAAATTGCGGAATATATATATATATTCCGCAGGTAAAAAGGTAAAAAGAAAAACATCAAACAAGGCATTAAAACATTGATTTTAACATTACGTATTGAAACATAAACCAAAATAGAGCAAAATCTAACCAATACCGTTGAGCTAATGAGGGACAAATTAGTCCAGGGAATCGGTCAAGTCACAGAAGTATTTCAGAGGCACAGAGGGCAAATATTCACTCAGCCTCCAAATGCCAATGAAAATGTAATGCAGTATGCAAGCTAAAGGTACACTGCCAATGATAACAGTAGTAGCAGGTGATCATCTGTGTGTTTGCCTTTTCTATCAGCATGTCACTGTCCTGGTTTCACCTCCCCCCACCCCCACCATGACTTCCAAGGGGAGTCCCCCCAATCAAAGGAGAAAGGCTTCTCATCTGAGTGCCCAGAGAAAGGTTGGCATTGGCAAAACTTCTGACTTGTTCTAATTAATGGTGCATTAGTGAAGTGCTCAATTTCCCTCTGAGAGGCAGAAACGGATGTGGCAGTACTAATAACAAGGAGTGCCGTCTCATCTGGAAATTGTGCCAGTACGTGATGCATGCCTTTAATAGCTGCCTCCAGTAAATCCTGAATTGTTCCTCAGTGCAATGGAAAATTGCTCAGGGCCCAATAAAAAGAACTAAAAGCAGCAGAGATCGGAAGCACTCTTGTTGGGTGCTCCTTGGCCATCTTCAACTCCAAGAAGAGAGCCATTAATTCATTTTGGACATGTCAGATTTGGTCCCATATTTTCCCAGGAGCAACTTCAGCTACTGGAACACCCATCCTATGCAAAATTCCATGGGAAAGCAAGGGGTACAATATTTAGAGCTCATCCAGTTGTTTATAATTTGCCCTTATTAGATAAAACTGTCTAGTCTGTATGAACCGAGGAAGCTGTCTTATGTCATTGACCCATCTAATTCAGTACTGGCAGCAGCTCTCATGGTTCAGGCACGGGTCTTTCTAAACCATGCCTGGAGATGCTAGGATTGAACATGGGCTTTCAGAACATAAGAACAGCCCCACTGGATCAGGCCATAGGCCTATCTAGTCCAGCTTCCTGTATCTCACAGTGGCCCACCAAATGCCCCAGGGAGCACACCAGATAACAAGAGACCTGCATCCTGGTGCCCTCCCTTGCATCTGACATAGCCCATTTCTAAAATCAGGAGGTTGCACATACACATCATGGCTTGTAACCCATAATGGATTTTTCCTCCAGAAACTTGTCCAATCCCCTTTTAAAGGCGTCCAGGCCAGATGCCATCACCACATCCTGTGGCAAGGAGTTCCACAGACCGACCACACGCTGAGTAAAGAAATATTTTCTTTTGTCTGTCCTGACTCTCCCAAAACTCAATTTTAGTGGATGTCCCCTGGTTCTGGTGTTATGTGAGAGTGTAAAGAGCATCCCTCTATCCACTCTGTCCATCCCATGCATAATTTTGTATGTCTCAATCATGTTGCCCCTCAGGCGTCTCTTTCCTAGGCTGAAGAGGCCCAAACGCTGTAGCCTTTCCTCATAAGGAAGGTGCCCCAGCCCAGTAATCATCTTAGTCGCTCTCTTTTGCACCTTTTCCATTTCCACTATGTCTCTGTTACTACATGCAAAGTAAGGGTGCAATCCTAAGTAACTTTCCAGCACTGACATAGCTGTGAGGAGGCAGTCAAGGGGCCCTTCTCAAGGTAAGGATATGTTTGCTACCATGAGGCGGCATTGCGGCTAGGTCAATGCTGGAAAGTTGGTTAGGATTGCGCCCTAAGGTTGATTAAACTAAATTTGTTTCATTTGCTTTTGTAAAGGTCAGTAGCTTGAACAGAGCTTGAACTGAGAGAATTGAAACAACTAGTACTGAAAGCAGAGAGCTGCAGTTGCTTAGTGTCCCTAGTGGGCTAATTCCCAACAAGCAAACCTATCCCTTCATCAATTAGTGACCTTGGCTGAATCCAAACCTATAATCAGTCGGCAAAAGGATCCATCTTATCCTACCAGTTCTCCAACCCATCAATCCCTGACTTGTTTTGCAGCCAATTGTTTTATAAAGATTTCCAAAAATCCTTGTTTGTTCTTCAAACTGCCCTTTGAAGGACAGTTATCCATCCAGCTGTTCAAGAGGGGGAGGAAAATATTGAAGCTTCCAAAACACCCCTAACAGATCTTTGCTTTCTCCATCAAATGCTTCCCATTCCTTTCACTCCACAGCAGAGTAGTTGTGAAGCAAAAGCCAAGATAACAAGGTTGGGTTGAGTAAGGAAACCAAGACAGCTAAAGGAAAGGGAAAAACAAGCGGAAACACACATATTGGAGATAAAAGCAGATGTGCCACCATCTCAATTCCACAGCATATTTAGCAGGTTTTCAGGAAAACTGCATGCAACTGTGCATGAAATGACTATGAAAGCAACAAAACACAACTTTGATGGGCATAAGACTGGAGATGGGAAGAGCAATACCCAGTAAAGTGAGAACTGAAACAAGTGAGACAGACAAAAGAGAAATAGTCACAAAGGAGAAATGATTCTTGTTGAGCAGAAATGCTTGTGTACATGCATGGGACCCACTTTTTAGAATGAGAATCTGTCAGGACCCACTGGAAGCGATGTCATGATTGGAAGTGACATCAATCCTACCCACACTTACCCAGGAGTAAGTCTCATTTACTATCATTGTTAAAAGAATATACATAGTAGCTTGTTAAAAGTACAGGTCTGTCACATACCATGGTAGCATCAAGTCTAATATATTGAAAATAAAATATTGAAATAAATGGGGACCCACCTGAAATTGGCTCGTCATGACCCACCTAGTGGGTCCTGTTCCACAGTTTGAGAAATACTGCTTTATGTGTGACTAGCCGATACGGATAAGGTGTGCGTGCACTTCTCATTGGCAGTAATACTGTGTGGACAGATGAGATCTTCATCCAGATGTACACCCCAATGTAGATGTCATCCATCCATACTTCATTACTTTCAATGGGACGTACACTGGGATGTGTATCTCAGTTCAGATTCTGCTCAATAATTTATGCATGGCAATAGTAGTATGCCTGCTGGCTATAATGGTTGGGATTTCATTCATTTGTTGGATCCTATGATACAGGAAATATAGCTTCTGCATTGGGATATATGAGTGCCAACTCCACACCACACAAAACAATGAGACTGCAGCACAAGCAGGGCTAGCATAATCTCAGAGCGCCAGCAAATGCTAATAGAATCTTATTTCTGTTGTGAAAGAGCCCCTTCCCTCCCTTGGGGGAGAAAGATATTATGGATCATTCTAAACAACATCTGCAGAAGGAACTAGCTGGAGGCCCTGGTATGGTTGTCTTATTTCAGCCATTGGATAAATGAGGTTTCATGAAGAGGTGATAACCTCAAGAATTCCATCTCAGGTTTGTTCACACACACACACACACACACACACACAGGGATCTCAACTGTTCCAGCTAGAGGGTAAGAAGAGGGAAATGAATGGATCTCCTTTTTCGAGTGAATTTCTCCTCAAAATCCTACACTTACAAGTTTGCATACTTTCTTCAGAAGCAGTTGGAATATGCGAAATAACAGAATTTATCTGATCTAGTTTGTATTTTTCTACTGAACTAAAAGGCCAGCCATTCTCTATGAAATTTAGCGGCTGGAGAAAACACTTTCAAACGTTTCCAACAGCCTTGCAACATAATCTTTTTTTTTTTTTTTTTTTGGTAATTAAATGTGCTTTTGTTACCCATCTGACAATTGCAGGCCCAGGCTTACAAAGACACTTTGTGTGCCAAGACATAGTCACTGCTTATACATTGGGATCAAGTATTGTACTAGTATGAGCCCATTTAGGATACCGAGGGCCCAATCCTATCCCATTTTCCAGTGCCAATGCTACTATGCCATTGGGGTATGCACTACTTCCTGTGTCGGGGAGGCCTCCTCAAGGTATGAGAACATTTGTTCCCTTACCTCAGGGCTGCCTTGCGGCTGCACCACCAGTGCTGGAAAGTTGGATAGGATCGGGCCCTGAATTAGCATGATGCCCCATGTTGTTTTATTACATTAACTACCATTGCCAGATGATGTATAGCAGAAATACAGGGTAGGATCACAGCCTGTTGATGCACCACCCTTGAAGAACAGCAACACTGGCACTTTCACTGAGACAGAAGTCCACTTCAGCAGTTCCTACCAGCACTGTAGACACTGAACAGCATGCAGCAAAGATGTGAGCAGGGGAACTATAGTGGGCAGGCTAGTCATGCCCCACTTTCTAATTGCATTGGCTGACCCTGCCCTGGGTTTCTTCAAGGCAAGTACTGAAGACATGGAGGCATTTCTCTGCCTGTGTTAGTACTTCCAGGAAGAAGGCCGCTGTGCATCCATTGCTTGCCCTGCCATAGGGATGCCTGTCACATTCCCATTTGCCCCTTCAGTGTCTCTGGATAAATTCCAGAATAGGACTATAGTATTCTACAGCTCACTTGTGCATGCTTACTTGACAAACTCAATCCAGGCAAGACAGAGTTTCTCCTGGCTCGGAAATCCATGGTGCAGGTACTAGAGTATAGTCCTGGACTGAATGGGTTGCGCTCCCTCTGAAGGAGCAGGTCCGCAACTTGGGGTTTTCGCCTGGATTCGCAGCTGCTCCTGGATTCCCAGGTGATGGCTATGGCCATGGGAGCCTTTGCTCAACTTTGGCTGGTGTGCCAGCTGGGGCCATACTTGAATTGTGTAGACTTAGCCACAGTGATCCATGCCACAGTGACATCAAGCTTAGACTATTGTAACACACTCTGTGTGTGGCCCTGGAAGACAGTTTAGAAATGGTACAGAATATGGTGGCAATTGGTGCAGAATTGGTGCAGCAGGAGGTTGATGGTTCAACTCTGTCAGGTCACTGCTGTACTGGCTGCCCATTCATTTCAAGGTCCAAGGTGCTAGTTTTGACCTTTATAGTTCTATACAGCTTGGGTCCTGGGTATTTGAGAGACCACCTTCTTCTATATAATCTGGCTCATCCTCTCCAGTCATCGGAGAAGGTCCTTTTTCAGGTGCTGCCGCATATGGAGGTGGCAGGTGTGGCAGCAAGGAGTAGGGCCTTTTCCTACTCCTTGAAGGAGTAGGGTTAGTGTTAGGGTTAACCTAACAGAGGTGCGCTGGCCTGCGGAGGCTGACACAAGCCTCCACGCCAGCTTCCTCAGTGAGCCTTGTGTCGGCCCTCCTGGGCTGATGCAAGGCTCTGGGGTGGGCAAGGCAGAGGTGGGGCAGAGGAAGAGAACGGTGGGCAATGGGCACCCCAGGGATGGGGAAGTGGGGAGTGGGAGGCGGGGCTGGGATCCAGCACTTATGCAGGATCCCAACCCCCGTTCCTGGGGAGTTCGGAGCGACTTCAAGCCGCTCTGCTCTCCTCAGATATGCGCCACCTCAGGAGGTGGCGCAAGTCCAAGGAGACCCATAGGGACAAAGCGCCTTACCTGGCGGTAAGGGGAAAAGTTTCCCCTTGCCACTGGCTGAACTGCTTTGTGCCCCTATCCTGCGCTAGATGCAGCGCAAGTCTCTTGGCTTGCCTGTTCCAGCACAGGGGAGAATTGTGCCCTTAGTTTTATGTCCCTGTGTTTTTTACTGTTGCTGCTCGTTTTCTGCTTTTTATTGGTCTTGGCATTATAATATAATAATAATATACAGTATTTATATACCGCCTTTCTTGGTCTTTATTCAAGACTTTATTCAAGGCGGTTTACATAGGCAGGCTTATTAAATCCACGCAGGGATTTTTACAAATTGAAAGAAGGTTCTTTCTTTCAAGAACCACTACATTCAAGGTGTTACACTCCGATCTGGTTTAACATTCTGGCCTCCATCCTCCCACACTCCGAGCAGATGGAACAGCTCAGCTGCAGCTTGCCAGCTGCTTCAAGGTCGCACGGTGCCGGTGGCCTCGAACTGGCGACCTTGTGGATGTTAATCTTCAGGCAAATGGAGGCTCTACCCTCTAGACCAGACCTCCTGCCCAAATTAAATGAGATTCTTAGGTTTTTTATTGGTTGTTAGGAAGGAGTCCTTAATGTTTATATATTTTTATAATGTTTGTATTTTTATGATTTTTGTAAGTAGCTTTAGATGCCCATTAGGGAGATGCATACATACATACTGGAGTGAATGGAACTGGCAGCCCAATCCTATGCATGTCTACTCAGAAGTAAGTATCATTAAAGTCAATGGGGCTTACTCCCAGGAAAGTGTGGATAGGATTAGGCTGTCAGTTTGACACAGGAAACCGCCTTATGCTGAATCAAACAGTTGATTTATCTAGCTCAGTACTGGCGACAGCAGTCCTCCAGATTTTCAGGCAGGATTCTTTCCTCTGCCCTACCTTAAGGTGCCAGAGATTGAACCTGGGACCTTCTGCATGCAAAGCAGATGCTCTTCCACTGCACTACAGCCCCTCCCAAAATATAGGTACAGCTGGGATATAGTTATGAGTACAAAGGGTAAATAGTGGGCTCTTTTCACTTGCCTTTCATGGAACATCATTGTGCACAGGTCACTACATCAACGTAAGTGATTTCCTACATCATTGCAGATCAATATTCCTCTATTGTATGAAGTTGGGTGCTTCTGATTTTTTTTCTATCCTACATTTGCAAAAGGATCAACTATATGGACTGGATATTTTTAGTAGGCCAGATTTAAGCCAGCTCATATTTAAGCCAGCTGAGTTCTGGCCCTGCATACTTACACAAGGAGCCCTGCTGGATCAGGTCAAAGGCCCCTCTCATCCAGCGGACTAAATGCTTCCAGCAGTGGCCAGCCTGGTGCTTCAAGGAAACCCGCAAAGAAAAGTATGAAGGCAACTGCCATTGTCTGCTCCCCAGCAATTCTTACTCAAAGGTATGCTGTTTCTGACCATGGAGGTTTGATTTAGCTAGTGTGGCTAATAATAGCCGGAATAGCTGGATTAGCTATCTTCTTCTAAAGTCACCTAAACCAGTGGCCACCATCCGAACCTTGCCCAAATGTGGTCTTATCTGGATTGGAAATCAGAGTTAAGCAGGGTCAGAATATGAGTTTAGAGCAGAGTAATAAATAAATAAATAAATAAATAAACAAACAGAACAAGCCAGCATTCTTTGAGGCATTTCAGTACTTTTATTACCAGTTAAATCCCCTAAAGTGCAATGGAATGTGAAAGATTGCTATTTTGGGGGGAAAGAACTGACTGAACCTTATCACAGAAAGAAAACTGAAGTTCAATCTCTTTGGTATCCAGAACATACTAGGACTGAACAAATATCCACTTCCTGAGTTCATCTAAGACCCTGGCCCTATGGCATTTAAGCTTGACTTAGCACACAGTTGTAACATGATAATCAACACCTATGTGTAGCAAATTCTTGAACTATTCACATGAGACATTATATGCATGCACAGGTTTCTGTATATGTGCGCATGTTTTTGTGTGAATGCACATGTTGCCATTATAAAGTCAACTAGACTTTAAAGTACTAGACTCCTTAAAATACAAAGTAGAGATCATATGGACACTACTGTACACAAGTCAAATCTAATGTTTGTAGCTGTATGTGCATACCAGATTGCACTGTACACAGTACATAATCACATTGTACAAAGTAAATGATTGCACTGTACACAGGTTATATGTACATTAAACATAATGTGCAAATAGGGTTTCTGTCTCACTTAGCGAGGAAGATTAAACTAAGCATGAGGCTTCAGTAGCAGAAACTGAGGTCAGAATCTCCACACTAACTTTTGGATATACATGACATGCATGTAATTTATTCAAAAGAAAACAAAATCCATTCTCAATGCCAAAGAAGTAAAAAACCATCAATACCTACAAAGCAAATACTGTAACAGTGTATGAAAGACTAAGGGCACACGCCTAACCAGGTCTACTCAGAAGTAAGTCCTATTTTGTCCAATGGGGCTTACTCTCAGGAAAGTGTGGTTAGGACTGCAGCCTTAAACTGTAATCCTATGCACACTTATCTGGGATTGTGCATTGCTTACTTCTGAGACAATAAGATCTGAGCAGACATGCTTAAGTTTGTGCTGTTGGAGAACTGAGTCTACTCAGTTCAAACAACATGATCTACTTTTTCTTGACCTGTGGCACTTAAGGATAGAGGCTTGTGGCAGAGGGTATGTATTTAAATGTTCCTTCATGAAAGAGCAACCTTCCTGTGTTTAGAAAACTAGCATGGCAGGGAGAAGGATTAGCATAGCCTTTACTCCAGCATGCTATTTTTACCCCCACACCCGCAATAAAGACACCAGACTTCGGCTTGGATGGAAAATGGGCCACTTTATTAAACTTCAACTGCAGCAGGGCAATAACACTGAACATCAATCGTGTGGGCCAATATGGGGGAAAAGGTCCTAGCCGTCTGCCTCCCCCTACATTCTCATTGGGTGTACCACCTGGCTCGAGACCCCAGCTGTCAATCGCCAGCTTAGGTCTTTCAACGCCACCCCCAATGGGGGCAAGGCAGCCAGACTCCAGGATAGCCGGCCGAGCCGCGCCTTCCTGTCTGTCCAGGCCAGGGGTTCACCTGCCTGCCTCCTGGAGCTGGTCAGGCATCATAGGAGCGGTTCAGACTTACCCCTCACCCTGCTGCCTTGGATAGACACCGAGCCAAGTCCCTACCTACCCAGCCCCGCACATAACCTGCCATAGGGGAGGACAGCCTAGCGCTTGTCCTTCCCGCTCCCCACAAGGATAAAATCCTTCAAACCCTGCTGCAGGTCTGCCAAAAACAAATCGTTGCCGACCGGGGACAGATGCACCCCATCGCTGTGGAACAGGGCAGGATCCTTAAACCCAATCGCTGGGTGCCCAATAACTGCCCCGCCCTGCTCAACTACTACCCTCCCCAGGTAATCGTTAACTCTTTTCCGCGTAACGTCTATCCTACGGACACTACGAGCGCCACGCCAGACTCGCCGCGGGAGAAGGTTGGACCAGAGGATAGCCATCCCCGGGAACCAGCTACGTAAAAGTGAGAACTCCCTACGGGCCTGAAGCCTCAAGGACATCGACGTCCTCTGGCCCAGGTCGTTCTCGCCTAGATGCACCACGATTACCTGAGGAGGGGGATGCCATTCCAGATAGTGCAGCAGCATAGGCATGAACTGGCCCCAGCGCATGCCCTGTCTGGCAACCCAGGTGACACTGGCAAGACCCCCCAGTCCCAACTGGGAGCCAAAGCTGCTGGACAAAGCTCTTTTCCGGGCCCAAAAGATAATCGAATGTCCACAGATCAGGACCCTTACTGGAGTCGACCAACGGAGACCTGAAACAGAAAAGGCAACATGAACGATGTGTCAACACCCACAAAATGCCCTTAGGCAACACAACCAGGGACCCCCTCCGGACAGTCCCCACTACACGAAGGCTGGCCACGCCAGTCAACACGTCCCCCCAACCACTGGGGGAACCCGTAGCTCGACTGCCCCGGCCCTTCCTGCCCCCACAGGCCTATCGCACATAATACCAAAAGGCACCAGAACACCACAGGCCAATCCTTTGAATGGCCCCTGACGAGAAACCAAGCCTTGCCGCAGTGGACGCGGCACCAATCCGAAAGGAGTGCAGGCCGAAAAGACCAGGTGCAACTCCGAGCCTCTGCAAGGCAGCGTGAAACACTGCCCGGTACTGATACACAGTTAAAGGAAGGGCATTCTCATGACGAAAGAGAGGGCCTGCCCCCTGTGGGGCCCTCCGCCGGTAGGCGACTACAGCCTGCACCGGGCAGATCTCGCCATTGGCCGCCTTCTGCAGATGGACCCACTGGCCTCTACCTCGTTGATCTGTCTTGGAATGCCTTAAAAACAAAGAAACACGATTAGGCCCCACCTGACAATCACCCCAACGGAGGGCCCTATCCCCAGGATTAAACTTAGAAACAGACAAAACCTCACTAGGGCGAAAAGCTCCAAAAAACAAAACTAGGCAACAAGCCTTAAACAAAACCGTCTCGTATGGAGACATACAAAGTAACCCAAATTTGGCACAAAGGGCCTGCAGCATGACAGGAGTAACTGGTCTACGGGCATCAAAGGGTCTGGGACAGCTCCGCTTCAAACCCTCCAGCATCCTCCTGACCCGAAAATCTGCAGTATTGTCTACCCAACCCAAAGACCTGGCCTGAAACGACAGGGCGGCCAGATAGACAGCAATGGAGCGAGCTGACAGGTCCCTATCCCTGAGAGCGATAACGAACCTCATCAGGTGTGCCACAGGCAGCAGCCACGCGTCCTCAAGACGCTGCTGCCTGCGGAAAACCAAAAACTCTTGAATCTTCCTTGCATAACTAACCCTGGTGGCATCCGCCAGAGAAGCCCAGATCATGTCCTGGGCGGTGCTGAGCCAAGGCTCCACAGCCATAGGGGCATGGGCTCTGGGTCCGGCCGTGCCTCTGGAGCCAGCTGCCGGAAACGCTCCTCCTGGAAACGAGAGAGAGCATCGGCAATGCTGTTGCACACTCTGGGCACATGCCTTGCTGAAAAAAGAACATTAAGCGAAAGGCACTGGAGAACAAAAGCTCTCACCAAGCGCATAACCCTAGGGGACTTAGAAGTCTGCGAATTAATGATCCTGACCACAGCCTGGTTATCACACCAGAAGCAGACAGTAGAATCAGCAAACTCCTCTGCCCACACATACACTGCCACTAAAATGGGAAAAAAACTCTAGGAACATTAAATCCCGAGTGATGCCCTCCTGCACCCATCCACCAGGCCATCTGGCAGTGCACCACCGCCCCCTAAAATAAATTCCAAACCCATGGCCCCCTGCTGCGTCGGATTGCACCTGCAGCTCGGCTTCCACCAGAAACCGGGCCCTCCAAAACGACACCCCATTGAACTGGTCAAGGAACGTGAGCCATACAGCCATGTCCTCCCGGAGAGCTGCCGTGACCCTGACGCGGTGGGATGGCCTGCACAGCACCGTCATCACCGCACACATATGCCTCAAAAAGGCCCGACCTGGAGCCACTACCCGACAAGCGAAGTTGAGGTGCCCCACTAGCACCTGCAACTCCCTTAGGGTCAGTTTCTTGGCCTTATGGGCCTCCCGAAGCAAGCCAGACAGCTTGGCTAGCTTAGCCTCTGGGAGCCTACTACATTGATTGATAATATCCAACTCTATCCCGAGGTAAGTCAACCTGGCTACAGGGCCCTCGGTCTTGTCATGTGCCAGGGGAACCCCCAACTGCTCGCACAGCGCCACAAACTACGCAAGCAGCATTTCGCATGTCCCAGAACCAGCAGGTCCCATAAATAAAAAATCATCAAGGTAATGAGCGGTGGTCACATGACCAGTCCGATATTGCACCGCCCACTCCAAGAAGGTGCTGAAACATTCAAAATGGGCACAAGATATCACGCAACCCATCGGCAGCGCCCGATCAATGTAGTAGGCGCCCTCGAAGCAAAAGCCCAAGTGGCAGAAATCATCGGGATGGACTGGCAACAGGCGGAATGCTGACTCGATGTCCGCCTTTGCCATCAACGCCCCCACGCCACAGGACCTCAACCTCCCCACAGCCTGGTCCAGAGATGTGTACCTAACCAAGCATAGCTCGCTGGGGATACCGTCATTGACTGAAGAACCCTCCGGGAATGACAGGTGATGAATCAACCGAAATTCCCCAAGAGCCTTCTTCGGAACCACCCCGAGAGGAGAGACCCGTAAATTGGGAATAGGCGGGGCTGCAAACGGCCGCACCATCCTGCCCAGTGCCAACTCCTTGCCAATCTTCTTCCTAACCACATGCTCCAACCCCTTAACAGAACGCAAATTCTCGGACAGCACAGGCGCGGCGGGCCACGCTGCGGGAATCCGAAACCCCTTTGAAAACCCCTCCACCAAACGACCGGCAGCAACTCTGTCCGGATAAACTCGCAACCATGAACACAACTGTGGTAACTTAATCGGCGTTGGCCCCCTTTCCATCGGGAGGATTGAATGGGGGAGCGCCACCCCGGCGGCCACGCCCAGCCGGCTGCCCGGGGGCCTGTCTTGGTCCGCCCAATTTAGGGCACGCGGACACAGGGTGCTTTGCACCACAGAGTCCGCAAGCGTGCAAGAAAGTGCAGTTATTTCTTCCGCACTTCCCTGAGGCGTTGTATTCAAAACACGTCTGCCGGTTCTGAACCCACTGAGCACCGCTAGGTGCCTTGCTGGGATCTGGCTTGTTCCTCGCGATGAGGTGCCCGCTATCAGAATGGTCACCCCATGCGGGCCGAGAAGGAAGGACTAACTGCGTCCACAATTCCCATTGTGGAACGCGCCAGTCCAGCGCAGGATCGTGTGCCACGCGTAGTCTGAAATGGTGGTCATACGCCACCCAAGCCGTCCCCGTGTAATCCCTAAACGCCCTGTGCACTATGTCCAAATATTTAAACAGTGCCTGGGTGCGATTGGGGTACATCTGAAGCACAACCGAGGCATGAATGACGAAGCCATTTAGCCAGTTGGCCCAGTTCTTATCAATCTTACGCCTCCTAACCGACTCCTGGTCCCTAATCGGCTCACCCACCTTCAGGACGGGCTCAGGCTCTATCTGCAGAAGGCTGAACATGTCCACGTACTCACCTCTCCAGATTTTCTCTTTCACAGACAGAGCCAGATGCCCACCGAGAGGAAGAGCGACATCCCTGTATGAGACCCGGGGGCGCTCACGTGGCTCCATACCGCCCCCACCTGCATCCCTGGGGTGGCCAATGGGCCCATCAGCTGACCCAGAGGGGGAAAGCCCGGCACACCCTGACCGCCCTGCGCCCAGGCGGGAAGCAGGGGAGCACCGGCCCCAACAGCAGGTGCCGGAGCCAGAGCCCCCCCACCAAACATGCCCCGCTGCAAGGCACCCCATGGGTAATAAGAATTGGTGTTCCCCCACTGAGTCCATGGAAACCACTGAGGAGCGAGGGCCGCCGAAGGAACAGCAAAGCCCTCCCTCTCATCCCAGACAGACCCCACATTGGTGCCCAAGTCCTGTCCTGCCTCACCTGGAACACCGCCTACTGGCTGCCCGCCGCTCGGAACAGCCTGCGAGGTGCCTGTAATCTCGACCTCCGGAGCGTGGGGCACCGGAGCGGGAGGCTCCAACTCGCTAACCTCTCCTGGTCCCCGCACACGCTTCCTGGAAGACAAAATCTCACTCAGCCTAGCACCACGCCCCTTTCTGGTTGATCTGTGCAACGGGGTACCGACACCCGATACCCCGCCACCATCACCCATCCCCGCCTTCCTCAGGGCCTTCTCCTTCTCCCTAGCATCAAAACGAGCAAGCATAGCCCTGAGCTCATCAAACTCGTCCTCCCCATCGGATGAAGAAGCCGGAGAGGAAGGAGGAGGGGGTGCAGGTCGCCTGGGGGCTTTCCCCCCGCCTTTGACTCTTTTTCCCCATGGTGAAAAAACCCAAGAAACCCCCCCCCCCCGTGTGCTAGAATTCACAGTAGGATACAGGTGCTATCAAGCACAACAGGGGAGGAGGTACACTCCTAGATCCCCAAGTGCCCAGTAGGCAGGAACCGCCTGCCTGCCACACGGGGCAAAGAACCAGCGCTCCCTCGAATCGACTCCTCCTCCGTCCAGGCGCCCGCTGCGCTGCTGCTGCTCCTGCGGGTCTGCTGCCCGCTGCTCGCCGCTGCCCCGCCGCCGCAGGCACCACCAAACCGCCCGTCTGCTCGCCAGAAGGGGCGCGGAAGATGCTCCCTCGTTGCCCCCTTTGCTGCTCCTCGCCCTCCTTGCCACCCACGCTGCACGTGGGGAAAGAAGGGAGAGGCCGCGCGCCACTCAGAGCTCCCTGCCGCCGACGCAACCACCCTTGTTGCTGGCCAGGAACGCTCCGAGCCTGGCTGGGGCATGCGCTCCGCGCCAAGGCTCTGGTCCCGCCTCCTCAACCGCCTCAACCACTTGCGGCTCAAGCCTCAGCCTCGGTGCACGAGGCGGGGCGGGGGCAATCTCCTGCTAGCGCCTGATTGGCGCTAACAGCCTTTCTATGAGCAGGCAATTTTCTTAATCTGAAAGGATTTGAAAATGTGATCCTTGCTTGCAACCAGAAAAAGCCCAGAAAAACTTTATTTTACTAAATGTAGAAAGAGCAAAATAGATAAAGTGGTCCTGAAAAGCTGGATCCATTCTTCACGCACAGCAAATTATTCTAGATCTATAGATACAATATACTTAGGGCTAAGTTACACATGGCATATGGCCTGGTGGGTTGTTGTCTTAAATGTGTGAGGGGGGAGAGTGAAATAGAGCACAGGCACAGTGGGGAGGGTGCCGGGATCAGGACCTTGTCCCAGTTGTAGTTTTTCTCCCATTTATGCCCCTGCCTGCCTTTTTAAAAAAGCATACATGAACAAATGATTGGGAACGAAACTGTGGTAGGGCAAAGTCCTCAAACCTTCCTCCATGACCACCCTGATTCTGCTGTTTTGTAGCCTCTGATTTGTAGCCCCTATTTAAAAGAAAATCTACCAAAACACATTATGTGGTTTAGCATAACATGTACCTTAAGAAGAAAATTACTCTTGGTATTTGTGAAGGGGTCGCATTAAATTGGTGCCTGCCCAAAGTTGTTGATTATCTGCCATCAGGTTGCTGAGCTCCTCCAGTTGACCATTTCATTTCCACTGTAAATAACAAACAATAAACGGAAGCGGGCTTAACCATTAATTAGAGCTGACGGTGATTAGAAACATGGCTGACTACTCTATTTACAACTTAATCACCTCTCTCATTGTTTGGGTTAATTGAATTATAGTCGGTTAATGTCTTTTCAGAAATTAACAAGACAGCATAGTTCCGTTTCCCTTGCAGACCAATTTTGAACCTATCATTTTAGCAGATGTTCTGCCTATTTTAGCAATACAGCAAGACTTCTATGTGAGGTTGTGTGAAAAAGCAGAGCTGGTGTGTTTGACACAAATAAACCATACAGGAGAATTCTATGGCTGGTGGAAAACAAAGAGCATTATTTTTGAGGGTTTATACCACTTCTCTTGATGGCCATTCTTCTAGTCAGTGACACACAACGTCATGTGACAGATTTTCCCAGAATCTGCCAGTGCCTCCTCCGTAACTAAGGTGGAATCTGAGGAGCAGTCATGAGCCACCCCCCTGGGTGTAGTGCCTGGGGCAGGTGCTCCTCAGGCTCCCTCCTAGTTATAACTTTGACTGGAAACCTAAAGCCGTCCAAGAGCTGAGTTTGATACATCAAAGCAAAATCACTTTGTTACACAGCTCAGATCATATTGGCCAGATTACATGTTGTGCTGAATTCATAACATGACTTGGGGTGCTATCCTATCATGTGCTAGAACAGGCAAGCCAAGAGGCTTATGCTGATTCCAGCGCAGGATTGCGGCCAGAAGCGGCTTAGCCAGAGGCAAGGGGAAACTTTTCCCCCTAGCCCTGGGTAAGGGCTGCTGGCCCCAATGGGTCTCCTCGGACTTGCACCACCTCTGGAGGTGGCGCAAGTTCGAGGACAGCAGAGTGGCTTGAAGCTGCTCTGTTCTCCCCGGGAACAGGGGTTGGGATCCGGCATTACTGCTGGATCCCAGGTCCACCTCCCTCTCCCTGCCCGCCCACCCCCGGGGCCACCCACTGCCTGTCCTCCCCCCACCCAGGAATGCCTCCCTCCCACCTCCCCCATGCCTACTTTTCCTCTGGCGTTGGCCCAGGCGGGCCGATGCAAGACTCAGTGGGGAAGCCACCATGGAGGCTGGATGCGCCCACGTAGCTTCCTTGTAAGGAGGTGCAAGTGTGCCTTATGGAACATTTGTGACCCTCCCAGGCCAGCACAAGGCGCAGTTATGATAGCGCCCTTGGTGTTATAAGTAGCACTTGGGAGGCTATACAACATGGCAAAACTGCAGCAGCAGCAGCAACATCCAGCACATTCAATGTAATGTGCATTTGGCCCTAATTAATAAGAGCTTCTAATTCTGAGTCAATGTGTTTCTCAAGTCTTAGAGGAGTGTTTCTCGAACTGTGGGTCAGGACCACTAGGTGGGTCACAAGCCAATTTCATGTTGGTCATGTTAGCACCTAGCTCAGTCACCACTGAAAAGATGAACTGAAAACACAGGGTACAGAGCTGCTGGGCAGGGTGGGCTCCTGGTGGGAGAGAGGCATGGTGCTTTGCTCTGAGTAGGTGGGATGCTGGAAAGGGGTGAGGGCTGTATGGCTGGACCCACATCTGCATTCTGCTTTGATTTCTGAGCTGGAATATTTGATTTCTGAGCAAGGAAAAATAACATAATGAGCGCACTGTGTAATGGAACCTTTGGCTGTTTGTGGCTTTGGTTTGAAGCCTAAATTGATGATGCGACTTCTGGCCACGACATTACTTCCAGGTTAATGACATCACTTCTGGTGGGTCCCTACAGATTGTCTTTATAAAAAGTGAGTCCTGGTGCTAAAAAGTTTGAGAACCACTGTCTTAGAGAAACCAGTGGGGAAACTGAAAGATTTTAATGGAGGAGGATTTTACTTAATATTTATATAGTACTCTCTGAGTGGGCAAAATACTTGAGAGTGTCCTTACAGCAACCCTATAAGGCAAGTAGATAGTGAAGATGTGGAGAAAAGGGTGAGAGGGACTGGCTTGCGTACGGCCACCTAGTGAGTTCATGGCAGAGGCAAGATTCAAAGCTCAAACTGCTAGTATACATGTGTGCATACACACACACAAATTTTCCAGTGTTAAGATGATGAGTGATGTGTTTTTTGCTTTTTGAACTGGTGACTGTTTTGCTTGTCAGTTTCCACGGACTGACATCACCACTTCCTAATCTAATGCATATTCACCTTGAGAAGAAATTTGTTCCAGCACCGGATCATGTGGTTGCATCCTCTCTTCCACACCCACAAGGTAATGGCAGCATGCTCTATTGCCAATTTTGACTCCCCAAATGATTCAGCTGTCTTAAAGGATTAAAGTTTAGTAGATCGCATTGGAGCCTTAATTCAGGAGGAGGTCTGGTCTTAATTCAGGCAGGAGGTCTGGTCTAGAGGGTAGAGCCTCCGTCTGCCTGAAGATAACATCCACAAGGTCGCCAGTTCGAGGCCACCGGCATGACAAGCTGAAGCTGAGCTATTCCATCTGCTCTGAGTGTGGGAGGATGGAGGCCAGAATGTGAAGCCAGATCAGAATGAAACACCTTGAATGTAGTGGTTCTTGAAAGAAAGAACCTTCTTTCAAATTGTAAAAGTCCCTATTTAATAAGGGATTTAAATAAAAGCCTGCCTATGTAAACCGCCTTGAATAAAGACCAAGAAAGGCGGTATATAAATACCTGTTGTTGTTGTTGCTGTTGTTAATTCAATGCATGGGGTATCTATCAAACTGCAATCCATTGCATGCACCCATGGACTAGTCAATGGGGGCATGTTGATTAGTAATTGAGGTCACCAGTGCCTGTGCATGCACAAATTATCATATGAAAACAGTGGAGGTAAACCACATGTACAATATCAGAATTAATGTATTGTTGATCACATCAATCATAAGACCTCATGTCATGACATCTGTTCATTAATACAGCAATTGTCAGGGCTTGATGTTTCACATCCAGAAAGCGTTCATTTACTCATGGAATTGCATTCAAAAATAGGGCCATTGTTAAAAATCTGATCCCGATATAATGTGCCGCTGTGAGATACAGGAAGCTGGACTAGATGGGCCTATGGCCTGATCCAGTGGGGCTGTTCTTATGTGCAGAGGAAGATGCATCTCAGAGTAGTCACATGTTTCCTTACAATGATAAGCACTGGTTTCCCCCGCAATGTGCTCTTCTTCTAGGCCCTCTCACACATGACACACATCCATATGTGTGTGCATGTTAGCATGAATGTGATAGCATCTCCTGAAAAGTAGCCACAACTCTTGTCACTTCTGCCAGTTCACACATCATAAGCATCCACAACCAGCACTGTGTTTTAGGGGGCCATTGAAAGACTGTCCTCTGTGGGCCCAAAGAGAGTTTTTCCACCAATGCCATATGAAGATTATGGACACAGAGGTGATCTCAAAGACCAGCAGTGGGTCATCAGCAGTTGCCTAATTAGGCCAATCCCTGATGCCAGCCCTACAAGTGATCCATGTCAGTCTTAAATGAAAAATTCTCAGTTGCCTCCTGCAGGGTCTGATATTTCTTCTTTGTGAAGGTCTTTTGGGAAAAAACCATTCAAAGGCAGCACCTGAGCACTCTGCTGATGATATCACAATTCCAGCTGGCAGAAAAGTCCTGGGGCTGTGCTCAGCGAGGCCCCTGCAGTCACCACTTTAAAACAGACCCCTTACCTTTTAAAACAGACCCCTTACCTGGTTAGCAAGGGTAAATTCATGTGACTGTAGTTCAGTACGCCCATGTTTATGTGTTATGTCTGTATATTTCAGTGGAGGTGGCCAATCTATGCATACAAAGGAATGCACACATTGCATCACTCCCTCCATGGGAAACATTGGGGGGAAGGAAGAACATGTGAAACACTTTGGAGCAGCCCCACAATATTGTTGTATCTAGATGTTAGTTTGTATTTCAAAAGTCTAAATTAGTTTTGTTGATTGGTTTTTTGTTTATGAGAGTCTTTGGTACAATTCATGTTTCCTTTTGAACTATTTACTGCATAATAGGAAAGTGACAAAGAGCATAATCCTAACCAGTTCTACTCAGAAGTAAGTCCTATTTGTTCAATGGGGCTTACTCTCAGGAAAGTGTGGTTAGGATTGCAGCCAAAGAGTAGAAAGGTTTTTGCTGATTCATTGGCTAAAAACGCCAAGTCATTGAACACTTGTCAGGCTCAGCAGTGGAAGTGGCATCTAGTCAACCCTCCCATCTCATCAAAGTCAAGTGGACATTTCTGGAGAATATGTGTGGTATGAGTAATGATTGTGCACAATAGGACTTGCATCACTCATTGTGAGAGCTCATGGTATCACCCCGATGGTGGACCTCCTCCCATACCAGACTATATAGAATAAATTACAATATCATACACACAACCTAAATGCAACACTAGGGTTGGTGTTGCCCTCATCAACTTTGTTTGTTTAAGTATAGTAGAGATCACCCAACAAATCAGTAACCAACAAAAAACCTGTAGCCAACTTCATGGCACTCACACATCTAAATAAGAGTTCCAGTATTAGCTCAGATACATGGAAATGGGAGCTGACTGATACTAACACCTCATTGGTTCCCTGCTATGTCATAATAAAACCAACCTCATAAGCTTTCAGAACAATCAGTCTCATTGGTCAATTTTAAGTTATGAAAATCCACTTTTTCTTACATAAGGCAGTTGTATTTTCCTTTTCTGGTTATTTGGTCCTAACATCTAATAGAATACAGATATTTAAACACAGTTTGTTTCATTGCATTCGGCATAGAATTACACACTGAATGATATGTAGCAAGATGGTATTATTCAAAAATACCAAGATTTCACAATTTTGACCAGTTGTGGTGTCACCCCCCCATGAGTGCGTCACCTAGCGTCGTTCACACTCCCCCAGCGATGCCACTGTGTGCGCTGTCCATATTGCCTCCTTCGACATATCTTGAGAGATATGCAGGTGCTATTATTGATGCAAAACATTTTGACTGGAGTCAGCATTCCCAAACTAACAGAGAACTGTTTGCAGAGGGAAAAAGCTTCTCGCTGTCCTTGAGCAACATGTGCTATGGGCTAAGCTCTTTTCTCAGCCTTTTGTTTTTGAAGGGTGACTGCATAGCAGGAGAAATGGGGATGAATATGAACAGACTGTAGGGGGAAAAAAAAACCTTCCACCTTAGCTCAAATCTTGAACTGAGCCCAAACTAAATAGCTCGAGAGGCCCCACTGGACTTTATAGCCTCAAAATGTTACTAGAAGTTTGAAAGCATTCTGATAAACATCTGAAGTACCTGCACACTTGGAAAGAATGAAGCCTGTTTTTCAGATACCTGGTCAGGCTTGGCAGTAATACTGGTTAGAAAAACCTTGCTTGACTCTATAAACACAGGGCAATACTGATCCTGCACAAATATCATCATGAAAAACAAATATGGGAACAAGAAGGACTCATATTTGAAGTTCATTTTTGAATGTTAGTTTTATAGGGGACATAAAGAGTTATCTAAAGCACAGCCAAAGATGCTTTATATTGCTTTACAAGATAGTCGAGATAAATTAGCTTTGTCACAAGGAGAATCACTGGCATTAGCACAATGATTTAGACCAGAGCAATAATTGGCATGCATTTTTGTGAAAGCTGTTTTTCCATGGTAGTGCCATCACTGGTGGCTCTATCATGTTCTTAAACAGAGAGAGTCATGAAGCCTATGATTGTTAAAGGGCAACTACCACTTCGGCAGAATCCTGAGTAGCTTGCCCACTGGATGAAAAGGTATAGGGGCATGCAACATCATATTCTTGTGTCACTCAAGCTCATGTCATTCTCTCTCTCACACTTCTCTGCCACAATGTCCTGCAGAAACATCCAGAGGGAAGCACTTTTCCTCTGCTTAGTAGGATCACATCAGAAGTCTGCTGAATGCCAAAATATTAAGAGGAACATTTACCTTACTAGCCACACAGTTTAGAGGGAACATTGGTCATGTTCTTTCCTTGCCCTAGCCTTAGGTGTATTAGTAGAATCTTGGCAACAGTGATTTAAAGGAAGTTCTTCCTATCCTAATTAACCTTTAGGCTAGTGGTTCCCAAACTTTTTAGCACCAGGACCCACTTTTAAAAATGACACTCTATTGGAACCCACCTAGGTTTATAACACTTTTTAAAAAATCTAGAAAGAAATAATATTTTTACTTATTTACATGTAAGAATAACCAGGAAAAAAATGCTCCGACATTTATCTCCCTATATTTTCACATGCTTTGCAAACTACAGGAGCTCTTTGCAGGGCAATTCTGGTTTTTGAAAAGCCTCAGGGCTTGAGGCAATTAGTTATCAGATCCTATCATCACTATGTTTTTATTGGAGACTCTGCTCAGCTGCTATGGGACCCACCAAAAATCAGGTCACAACCCACCAGTGGGTCCCAACCCACAGTTTGAGAACCTCCGTTAGCCCAAAGATAACATCAGAAGATCGCCAGTTTGAGGACACCGGCAGCTCCCTGAACGGCTGAGAATGGCGACACCTTGAAGCAGCTGACAAGCCCAGCTGAGTGATTCCACCTGCTCTTGGTGTGAGCAAGAAGGGTCTTGGCTGCCCTCCATGTGAGAGACGGAGCTGCTTGTCAGCCTGCGTGGGAGAACTGGAGGCCAGAAGTGAGACCAAACCAGGAAGAACCATTCTGAAATGTTGTTGGTTCTTGAAAGAGACAGAACCTTTATGATTGTAAAAATCCCCTTGAGGGATTTAGAAACGCCTGCCTATGCAAACTGCCTTGAATAAAGTCAGAGGAGTAATCCGATGACCAGAAAGGTGGTATATAAATACCTAGTTATTATTATTATTATTATTATTATTATTATTATTATTATTATTATTTCTCTGCTGCTCTTAACAGTCACACTGTGACTGTTAAGCAGCAATTATTATGTAATTGTACATGCCAAGAGATGAATGAAATCAGTATAACTGTGGGCTGTCCATGCATTATGCTATATATATTACATTATATTAGTGTGAGTTTGTGTTTTATATACAGTTTGAGTCTCATTATTCACGAGGGTTCCGGTTCCAAGAACTCACATGGATGGCAAAAAATGCACTATAGCAAATCAATTTAAAAAACAAAGTTTCTTTGCTCTAGTGATTTAAAACAGCCTTGATGACCTTTGTAACGCACACAGAGGCCATCAGTGTCTCTCCAGGCACTTAGGCTTCACTAGGAGGCAGCAATCCCTCCCTTCACCAGGAGCCCCAGCAAGGGGGAAAGAATGGAGAAGGTGATAATCGCTGCCATTTAGCCTTCTTTCACCTGCTCAGGGGGAAGGGAGGAGTGAAGCCTGCAGAGAGAATGATTGATGGATTGTCAGCCAGCTGCCCTCTCTCACATTATTAAACTGTTTTCCTTTAATTTAAAGGGCCCTTCTCATCAGCTTTGAGATAGAAAAATCTGTGGGTACTTAGGTTATACTTGTAATCACTTGTAGGGCTGTCTCTCTGCAACAGTAAAAAGCAGTTGGATCTGCATATATTTATGTCTTTAAATAAATTAATATTAATTTATTGTAAGAGGTTGTGCTGGTTTATTAGGAGAAAAATCCACAGTACTGAATTAATAAAAAACTAATAAGCAAATAAGTATTATTATTTAGAATATTTATACTGTATACGGCTTTTCAGCAAAAAGTCAATGCTACTGACTGTTGGTTCATAGTTAAAAGCTAATGAGAATGCTTGGAGGGAATTTTGAATAACCAGTATGGGGAATGCACAGATTCACTTATTCGTGGATTGGGTCCACACACCCCTGCATGCACCCCCTCTGGATGGTCTTCTGAACCCAACAAAGCCTGCACACATCCGTCCACAGTCTCTGCTGGGCTCACACAACTTCTGGGTTGATTTTTTTAAAAAAAAATGAAAAGTGACATTTTTAATGCCTTATAAGGCATTAGGAGGCCTGGGGAGGCTTGTATTCACAATTTGACTTAACCATGGGGCGGGGGGGGGGTTCCAGAATGGAACCCCATGGATAAGGGAGCACACCTGTAGTAACCGGTTGACTGATAATGACTTCAGGCTTATGATGCGAGGGTTATGCAGGGGATGGACAGAGTGGATAGGGAGATGCTCTTTACACTTTCACATAGCACCAGAACCAGGGGACATCCACTAAAATTGAGTGTTGGGAGAGTCAGAACAGACAAGAGAAAATATTTCTTTACTCAGCGTGTGGTCGGTCTGTGGAACTCCTTGCCACAGGATGTGGTGACGGCATCTGGCCTGGATGCCTTTAAAAGGGGATTGGACAAGTTTCTGGAGGAAAAATCCATTACGGGTTACAAGCCATGATGTGTATGTGCAACCTCCTGATTTTAGAAATGGGCTATGTCAGAATGCCAGATGCAAGGGAGGGCACCAGGATGAGGTCTCTTGTTATCTGGTGTGCTCCCTGGGGCATTTGGTGCGCTTCAATGTCAGTGTGTACTTCAATGGCAGATGCGCTTCAATGTCAGTAAGTGTAAAGTCATGCACATTGGGGCAAAAAATCAAAACTTTAGATATAGGCTGATGGGTTCTGAGCTGTCTGTGACAGATCAGGAGAGAGATCTTGGGGTGGTGGTGGACAGGTCGATGAAAGTGTCGACCCAATGTGCGGCGGCAGTGAAGAAGGCCAATTCTATGCTTGTGATCATTAGGAAGGGTTTTGAGAACAAAACAGCTAACATTATAATGCCGTTCTACAAATTGATGGTAAGGCCACACCTGGAGTATTGTATCCAGTTCTGGTCGCCGCATCTCAAAAAAGACATAGTGGAAATGGAAAAGGTGCAAAAGAGAGCAACTAAGATGATTACAGGGCTGGGGCACCTTCCTTATGAAGAAAGGCTACGGCGTTTGGGCCTCTTCAGCCTAGAAAAGAGACGCCTGAGGGGGGACATGATTGAGACATACAAAATTATGCAGGGGATGGACAGAGTGGATAGGGAGATGCTTTTTACACTCTCACATAATACCAGAACCAGGAGACATCCACTAAAATTGAGTGTTGGGCGGGTTAGGACAGACAAAAGAAAATATTTCTTTACTCAGCGTGTGGTCAGTCTGTGGAACTCCTTGCCACAGGATGTGGTGCTGGCGTCTAGCCTAGACGCCTTTAAAAGGGGATTGGACAAGTTTCTGGAGGAAAAATCCATTATGGGGTACAAGCCATGATGTGTATGCGCAACCTCCTGATTTTAGAAATGGGTTATGTCAGAATGCCATATGCAAGGGAGGGTACCAGGATGAGGTCTCTTGTTATCTGGTGTGCTCCCTGGGGCATTTGGTGGGCCGCTGTGAGATACAGGAAGCTGGACTAGATGGGTCTATGGCCTGATCCAGTGGGGCTGTTTTTATGTTCTTATGTTCTTATGGTGGGCCGCTGTGAGATACAGGAAGCTGGACTAGATGGGCCTATGGCCTGATCCAGTGGGGCTGTTCTTATGTTCTTATGATGCCTTCTGGCTCATATAGGTATCCAAGCACACTCAAATCCTTACATTTTTGATGCCTTTAAGTAGCTGATCACATTACTGTGGCTGACAAAATTCTGCCTTTATGCTTATAATTCTTTATACTTATAACTTATAAAGAGTTATCCTCCTTATTAGAATTCATAATGCCCATATTGAATTGTTAGGGTGCCTTTTTTTGTTGTGTATTAATACTGATTTTTCCTGAGTTCTGTGGGTTGTACACCACCTTGGGTACAGTAAAGCAGTATGCAAATTCAAAATTAAATTCATACCACAGGGTGCCCCTCTCTCTGGTTTGCCAGGGAATGCTGTTCAGAGTTGCTGTGCATGAGAGTTACTCACAGTTGTCCTCGGATATGAAACTGTTGATATAGCTGATTAAGAGTAGGCAGAAAATTAGTTTTTCCAACTAACTTGGCACTAACATTGTTTTTTGCTGAATATTCTAAAGAGATTGCATTACTGGCTTTAAAATGTAGGCTTTGTACCTAATTGCTGACTAATTTTATTGCATCCTGTCAAAGCTGACTGCCAGAACTTGACTGAGAGAGGTAGGTCGCCAAAATCATTTCAAGGGATGCGGATGGTTTAGAAGCAGGGCTGGCTCAACTTCAGGATTGCCCGCTCTCCACAGGCAGTAAGGTATAAAGCAGCTGGGGCTTCTCCTGCCCATTCTGTCCCCATTCTTGCTGCCCACTTCCTTCGCCACCTACTGTGCAACACACCTGGAATGCAGTGCTTATCACAGTGTGGAGGAGAAAGCGCAGACAACAAGACCAAGGTGGGAGGATATAGGTCTGGCCTGTACCCCTTGGGTTCCCAACTTGCAGTTAATCAAAACCTCAGGTCCCAAATTCATGGGTAAGGAGGCACGACTTGTATTTCAATTATTTAAGAAATATATTTGGTCCACATCTTAGGCAAGGGTTAAATTCTAAAGTCAGCACCTAAAGCCAAAACCTTGTGCACTCAAAACTGCCTTGAAAATCCCTTACATATGGACAATATGTACTTTATCTTTAAAATCACACCAGAACTGAGACTAACTTATTTCTCCAATCTCAGATGCAGACATGAGTCATGAAAATGTATTATTTTGACCGAGTCTGCGACTCATGAGTCATGTGAGTGGGAGACTCTGAAAAAGACTCGAGTCAGGGAGACCCTGACTCCGCACACATTTGCACACATGCTGACTCGAGTCCACCTGTGTCTGGATGTGCTTGCTTACTGTTTTTGCGGAGTGAAAAACCTCATGTGGCCAGCATTCCAACTGGGTGAGCTGTAAGAGAGTGCCAGCTGGGAGGCAAGAAAAGGTTAATGCTTCCTTTCCCAGCCAAGGGGGTAGGCTGGATCAGCCTTTTTGCCATCTCTGATAGGAAGGAAGAAACTGATTATCATTGGACAAAAGATGGTCATTCTCATATTATCTTTGGCTGAGGGAGGGCAGGAGGAGGGCCAAGGGGATCTTGCCTTACAATTGACTGCAGAAGTCCAGGGCGGAGGAGAAAGGAGGAGGGAAAACTGGGGGGGTGGGGTTGTAGCATCAATCACACTTTCCACCGCATGGCTGGCTGCTATAAACTGAGCTCCATTGTTACTTGGGAGGGGGAAGCCTCATTGAATGACCTGCTGAAGTGGGACTACTTCTGAGTAGGGCTGCTAAGGATTGGGTCAGCCTTGCAGCTGCCACGTGTGACCATCCTCCCTTTTTCTCCTTCCATCTCTGCTCTCCCTCTCTGTCCTTCCCACCCCTCCTGCCCTCTTTACAGTTGGGCAGGGACATCAGTGGAGTGTTGAAAGTGAACTGCCACATACTCACTCTCTCACTCACTCTCTGTCTCACTCTCTCTCTCTCTCTCTCTCTCTCTCACACACACACACACACACACACACACACATCCACCCAATCCCCACCCCCACCCCCGGCAGCAGCCCCGTTTTTTCAGTGGAGAGTGGCGGGCTTTTTAAAGGGGGGGGTGACTTAAGTCTTTTAGAGTCACTAATGAGTGACTTGGCAACTCAGAAAGTGCCCCCGTTTTGTTTTTGAGTCGAGTCGCAGGACGCGGTGACTTGGCGACTTGACTTGAGTTAAACCATGCTGGGTTTTCCCATCCCTGGCGTTGCAGCTGCATCAGCACTGGACAGTGGGTTATGATTGGGCTGTGTGAAGATTTCAGAAAGGTGAGTGAGAATCCTAGGTTTCAAAATGTAAAGTCTAAATAATATTTGAACTTCTCTCATGCTCCTTATGTTAATATCAGGTCATGTGCAAAAGAAACCATAACAAAGCTTCCTCCATTTCTCCACATCTCCATGGGACATTTTTGTAATGTGACAGTCTGGGTTCAATGTGGGTTTTATATGCACAGTACAAACACAATTAAATCATGACCCATTGTCTTATGTGTTAAAATGTCCTAGACCACATTTCCTAAAGTAGAAAACATGTTTTTCCAAATTCCATGACAGATGAACAAATACACCAAACATTTTTTCTGTCTACTCTCTCTCTCTCTCTCTCTCTCTCTGCTGCATCTATTCCTTTGCTCTTGTTTTTGGCAAGGTTGCCATCTGTCAAACTTCTTTGTGCTAACCGTTCTCTTCATCAGTACAAAGCAAAATCATCTTCATGCTCCACATCTGAATTATACAAGACCCAGAGCCTGTGTTGTACATCCTGTAGGATACCAACATACTCATACTGCCTATTTGAATGTTTGAGTATATAATCTGATATGATCTGAGGGCTGAATCTGCTCTTTAAAGGCTTCATTCGGTGATGGTCCACTAATATAGGAGTGCAAAAACCAATGGGGGAAACAGGCTCACATGGGAAAATGGTTGGCTGGCAACCTTCAGTCTCAAAAGACTATGGTATAAGCCTACAGCACCCAGTAGTCCCAAGCAGTCTCCCATCCAAGTACTAACCAGGCCTGACCCTGCTTAGCTTCCGAGATCAGACAAGATCGGGCATGTGAGAAACTGGCTCTTCCTTTGTGAACCCCCCTTCCATGCACACATGGTTTCCGCATTCCTGCATTGGTGGAGCAACATGGCATGAATAACCACATCACCCCCTGTAATGTAAGAACTGGTTCTGATATCTTGTAAATTTAACAGAATATTCTTAAAGCACCATTTTTACAGTGCTCATCAAGCAGCAGTAAGAAACCAATTTCCTCTGAGAGCCAGGTAACTCAGACAGATTACAAATGGTGGTAACACAGTAGCTAGTGGAGATTTGGGAGATGTAGAGCACAGCTATCCAAACCTGACTCCTCAAGCCACCCTGGGATATTATTCAGCCTCAAGAATGTGCCAGCATTGCCATTTCCAGCTCTGTGAAGAGAAGATGGAGCATGACATCCTGGCTGTGGGCTCCCACTCTCCACTGGATGTGCGTAAGCCATCCAAGCCATGCTTTTTAGTGCTGGGAGGAGCCAACCACAGGTAGCTCAGCCTGATAACCTCAGCAGCCTTACTGAGCACCTGAGGAAAGAGAGTGGGAGAAGGAATCACACTTGTGGTCGAAGGTGGGCCGGGGAAAAGTGCTGCCTTGGCTGTTGAATGACTCCAGCATTAACCACAGAGGAGTCATAACTAAGAGGTCCTTTCATGTTTACAAACCTAATGTGAATCTCAGCCAAGGTTTAACCACTAGAAAATCACAGGAAGAGCAAGGGTAAGAATAAAAAGAAGGGGTCTCGCCAGGGAGTAAATGAGATGCTTCCTGTTGCTAGCACCATCAAATACATTCATGATGGAAGCAAATCTTTGCTGTACTGGTGAAGTCACCAGCTTACATAATCTCTCCCAAGACCAAAGTCTTCCTCAAGTGTAGGTCTCCTGCTTCTCCTCTAATGAAAAGAATCATTCTCTTTCAAATGGTGACGTTCTGTGTACCTGGGAGAAGATGATCTTCTAAATACCGCAGTCATGCCTTGGTGAGACAACATGACAGTGGTGCAAGCTGTCAGCAACCAACCGCCCTAGTTACATACACTGATGTGACTGGTGTGTGTATTGGAGGAGTGCTTTGGATGTATATTCAATACTCAGCCAGGCATAAACCTGGTGTTAACAGAAGCCAAGGTACTGCAGTTGCTTGTTTTCAGGTAGAAGTTTAGGAAATGTGTCTCTCATAGGCTTCGTTCCCATAAATAGATGAGTCAGTAAAACAGTTTCTGGATTGAACTCATTCAGACCTCAGCTGGGGGTCTGCATGACTGAATGCTCTCCTGTGAAAGCGATTTCTCACATGCACAGAACTAGCCTATCAGGGAGAAGAACAAGCTGGCTCTTTTTTCTCCAGTATCTGGTTTTGCCAAGGGTTTTTAAATAAGAAGCCATTCAGATATGCAGTTCCCCACCTGCAGTCTTAAATGGAGTACTCCAGGAACCATTTTATGATCCTGTTTTAGTAACTAGGAGTCTGTGAGAGCAGGAAAGAGGCAGTGCTACAGTACCCTCATTGCCTGGAGAAATGGTGGGTGGGTGGGGGAATGCAGGTAGTCTTGGTCATAGCATCACCTTCATCCAGTCATTATAGCTATTGACTTTTCAGGTTTCACTTATAAATTCTAGAACAGTTTGATCTCTGAGGCAGGACTGATACACCATTCACATTGTGCTGCCATGTTGGAAGCTTTTAACCCCAAATTAGATGTGACATACAGTCAAGTCTATCTTTATTTTTCAACAGAAGTCAGCTTGGGAGGCTGAGCACTTCAGTGAGGGGGTAGCAGGTCATCACCTCTTCCCTTCCAGTCACTTTTCCAATCAAACATTTCCCTTCCTCAGGGCTTTTCCACGCATGGAAGAAAAAATATGAGGAAGTGGTGTAGCGAATTGTAAATGGAAAAAGGTTGGAGGGGAAGGGTTGCACAGCTCCTCCCCCTACCGTTCTTTCCTTCAAACTTGCAGTCCACAGAGGCTACTTTTAGATGGCAAAAACATCAAGGGGAGAAATGACGTTATGATAAATGCTCTCTCCCCCCCCGCCCCCCACTGCCAATTTGTCTTTATTTTTGAACCCAAAAAGTCCTGTGCATGTTCAGCAACCTAAGAAGCTTCTGGCAAGCAGGCTGTGTCCTTTGGAGCTTCAAACATTATCCACCAGCCATGCATAGATGTGAATTCGATTCGATTTCAAGAACATTTATTGGCATTAAAACAAATATTAAACAGAGCACGGAAAGCATAAAAAAAAAATACAGTCTATACAACAAGGTCCTGTTCACAACATAAAATTCAAATTGGAGGAACACATTAAGGTATTTTCCTTATAACGGCTAACCAAATCACTGGTAGCCATAGAATCAGCAACCGAATCACTGGTAGCCATAGAATTGTCTTCCAAAAGGGAACACAGGAAATCATCAGGTGAACCAGAGAGGGCAGACAGAATTGGATCTAAAAAGGTAACATGAAGTGTTTGAAGAGCAGGACAATGGCACAGAATATGAACCACCGTGTCGGGTTCCAGGGAACAGAGTTTACAAGTCCTGCTATCGAACGAAACATTGTGGAATCTTCCCTTGAGGACTGCGGAGGGAAAAATATTGAATCTGGCAAGCATAAAAGCCCGCCTCTTACTTGGATTGATCAGTTCCCTAAAATAATTGGCAGCACAGTTGGGAGAAGGAAATAGGCCAAAATTATGGGGGGAGCAGGTGGGGTTGATGTTAGAACTTAATAGCTGGGTTTCGGCTTCAAAAAGTCTGGTCTTGATGATGGAATGGGCCTGGTTGAGACCAGTGTCGGCAAGTGATTCTAGGGTAATATCCAAGGATTGAAGTTTGGCATCAAAGAGTCTGAACCTAATAGAGGTATAGGAATCTTTTAAGAGATCGTAGAGAAGGGAATCAGGCTGGGAATTTAGATGAAGACGCAACCAGTATTTGAAGGCTGAAGACCACGCCATGGTAGAAGGGAGATGAATCCCAAGTTCCAAGGCCATGGTCAATAACCTGATTAAATCAGGCACGCCCAAAATGCGCTTGAAAAAAAGTGGACACTACCTGGTCCAGTTCTTTATTCACGGCCTCAGTCCATATGGGAACTCCATACAGGAGTTGGCTAAGAGTTTTGGCTTGAAATATCTGGAGGGCTGCAGGGATATATTGGTTTCCACAATTGAAGTGGAAACGAGCTATTGCATTAAGGTGAAGTGTTGTTGAGGAAATAGCCAATTTCCTATGGAGAGACCAACTAAGGCGGTGGTGGAAAGTGTTCCTAGATGTGAATTCAGAGAAACTCTTTGCGGTCTGGGGCAACTAGCCCGCCTAGAGTTAGACATGCCCAGGGTGTTGGGCCGCAAGCCTGTCTATCTATATAAAGGGGTGGGATGGAGAGGCCAAGTAGGGTTCATTTCTCCAGTCAGGTAACTTGATGACATCATTAATTCCAAGCACAACGAAGTTCTGTCAAGTTATGCTGTTGATTCCAAGGAGGCACACCCATATACTCTCCAGTACTGCAGGGACCAGGAGATCTGGTACTATATGAGTAGCTACAAATAGGGACTGTAATCCTAGTTAGTTAGGGCAATGTTTCTCAAATTGTGGGTCAGGACCCACTAAGTGGGTTGTGAACCAATTTCAGGTGGGTCCCCATTCATTTCAATATTTTATTTTTAATATATTAGACTTGATGCTACCATGCTATGTGACTGCATTTGGGGAAATGTGACACATCTGCATTTTTAACAGGCTAGTCTGTATATGCTTTTAACAATGATAGTCAATGGGGCTTACTCCTGGATATGTGTTCGTAGGATTGCAGCCCAGGTTTGTTAAAAAATTTCCTGCTTGATGATGTAACTTTCGGTCATGACATCACTTCTGGTGGGTCCTGACAGATTCTCATTCTAGAAATTGGGTCCTGGTGCTAAAAGCGTGAGAACCACCAAGTTAGGGAATTAATTTTTATTTTCTCCTGTTTCTTTTCACTCCAAGCCAGCTTGCAAACATCATCAGGAATTTAGCAATGTGATTGTTGAGCTGGAATAGCATCCCAACTCCATAAGTTGGGCATTACAGGCTATTATTTCCATTTGATTCAGTTTGTGCTTTCTAACTGAGTTTGGGTATTTTTCCTCCAGCCTGCTTGTTCTTTTTCTCTCCACCTTTTTTCCTCACTTTCAGCCCAATCTTGTAAAGGGCTTACAGTGCTAGTTCTCCCAATCCACCACCATGTCCTTCTGCGGAATCATAAATAGTGTGCCACTGTCACATGCTGTGGGCCACCACCGCAATGGCTGGAGGCCCCACACGCATGCCAGTGGCTCCTGGACAACATGCTAGTGCAGGTAAGGTGGCAGTGGGGGAAGTTCAGGGGAGGTTTGGGATAGAGAGTAGGGAGGGCTCAGGGTCAGGAGGGGGCAGTTTAGAGTCAGGAGGGGTAGATCTTGGTGGCTGTAGTGCACACTGGGATCCTAACCCCATTTTCCTGACCTGAAGTGCCTCCAAACCTCCTCACACTTATGCCAGCACAATAGCTGATGTAGGTCCAAGACCACCAGGTGGCCTACATAGAGGTAAGTAAAAAAATATGTTTGCTTACCTTTCCCGAGCCATCTGCTTACATCTCCTCACCAAGCATGCAGTGTGCACTCCAGCAGTGTGGCTGCATCATGTAGAATGGTGAAGGATAGGATTGGGGCCTTAGTTTAATTTTTTTTTCCTTTTGGACTTTTAATAAACTACTAGTTACATTTTGACCCTTTGCCTGCCTAGTCCATGTTAACAGGTAATCCAATTAGTTGTCATGTCTCAGCTGCTACTGTGAGTTTGATTGTTAATAAGAACCTCTGGGGTTCAGTGATCTCTTGAGACTGGTGTTTCTTCCAGATGCTCCCTGCCTAGTCTCTGTAGCCCAGGATGGTAGTAGCAGTTAAAAACTACCCTTTAGTTCTCCCCTGATTAGAGGCCCAATCCTATCTCACTTCTTTAGCACTGATACAGCTGTACCAATGGAACATGAGATGCATTCTATGGGGGGGGGGGCAGTCATGGAAGCCTTCTCAAGGTAAGGGAACATTTTGCATTGCGGCTGCACTGGCATTAGAAAGTTGGATAGGATTGGGCCCTAAATCAGCAGATTAAAAATCTGCTGATCAGTCAAGGGAAAACAGGAATCAGTGCATGCACACTAACTTCTAGATGTTCCTCCCTTCAGTCAGCCTGCCTTCTCCTGGATCATTTTCCTTGACAGATGAACATAATTGTGTCCCATCTAGTTTCTAGGAATCTGGGGCGTGCCTCCATTCATGAAAAGATGCCCCTACCCTGCTTAGGGAGGAAACTACTACTGTGCCAACTGACCCTATTTAAACTCTTATGTGCCTAAAGCAGCTAAGAGGTTTGGCACAGCACAGCTAAAGAAGGAACAGCTGCATAATATTTTCCCCTTTAAAGAACTTTCATGGCAAAACCCCAAACTGCTTTTCCAGTGAGTTGAAGAAGCAGTTTGGGGCTGTGTTAGGATGACTGATAAGAAGAGATCTCCAAGGGGAAGAAAGGATGGTATGTGCAGGTATGTTACATAAGTGCTTCTGTGGAGCATAGCAGTGTCTCACCAAGGCAATTGTGACCCAGAAATAGAGTAAGGTAGAGTTTCAGCCTTTTAATGTTTTCCTTCTGTGTTCGAAAGACTTCAGGTGAGTGAGATGGTTTTAAACCCAAACTGTCAAATTAAGTACATTCTGTAGTGATACTGACAATGTTCACAAACAATGTTCTTGGAATATGAATTTCCCCTGCTTATAGTGTGCACTTTTAGTGAGTCATGCACCCTTAACAAAACCCTTACTCCTTTTGTGGCTGATATAACAAGAACTATTTCAAACTTTGAACTTACATAGCTGACCAATGCAGTTGTGGTCGCTGCATGCTCAGAGCTTGATTACTTGAATACCTTACTCATTCTCAGGGACAGACAGTCCTCCCCTCCCAATAGCTTTATTCCAGTCTTAGAATTCTCATTATTGGGGTTAAATCACCAAGGCCTGTTGTCCTCTTCCAAGATTCCCCTTGAGAAGAGTAGGATGTTGGACTGCAGGCAGTGCATTGCTGCCAGCCCATTCCCACCTCCAGAACTAGTTCCTTAGGCTGCAATCCTAACCACACTTTCCTTAGAGTAAGCCCTATTGAACAAAATAGGACTTACTTCTGAGTAGACCTGGTTAGGCTTGTGCCCTAAGTGTCATTGCGAGAACTGCATGCCACACCAAACATTACAAGCCAATTCAGATATTCCAATGAAGGAATCTTATTTTTTCCTCTGTTCTGGGCTCTGCCTTGCTCTTTATGGTGAACCATTTGGGGCTGCAAAGTGATAGTCTCCCAGGGCTGTGAAATCTTCTGATATTGCTCCAGGGTGATTCTACTTACTAAGCGAGCCCATTGCTTTTGCCTCGGGGGAATTACAAAATTGACTATAAAGCTTAACCTGGCAAGGCAGCTTTGACTTCCAGCTTGTCCACTTGGTTGATGTAAGGCCCAATCCTATCCAACTTTCCACTCCCGGTGCAGCCACAATGCAGCCCAGAGGTAAGGGAACAAATACTTCCTTACCTTGAGGAAGCCTCTGTGACTGCCTCCCCACCACAGGATGCAGCACACAATCCATTGGCACCGATGCACGGACTCTGGAAAATTGTATAGGATTGGGCCTGTAGCTGGCTACCTGCCTGCTTTCCAGCTGGATTCCCCTCAGGGCATATTCTGGCTGATATGTCCTCCTAATGCTGTCTACTACCCAACATATGACAATAAGCAAAAAAAAAAATAATTTTTTTTTAACAAATGGAAGCAAATACAAATGGGACCCATTCATATCAGTTTTCATTTATTCTGAAACAAATGTGCTCTGGAATGAATTGAAGGCATGGTACTGAATGGGGCTTCTAGCATCAGCCATTTTATAGTGCCCTATAATGACTCTGCAGTGTAGGAAATGTATTTTTTTTTTTCAAAATTTCATTTATTTATAATAATAAAGGAAAAGTGAAAAGAAAAACACAGTAAAAAGAGAAGAAGAAAAACAGACCACAACATTAAAGATACACAAAAATACAATAAAAAATACAAAGAATACCTCTAATAATTTAGCACGGGTGAAGTCAAATGTTCTAATTACTTACAGCTTTCTATCTTAATAATCTAAATTTCCACCCATATATATTATATCTCTAACAGCCCCTCTTATCTGCAGAGTAGAAATATGAGTTAAAAAAAAAAATTCCTCTTGCAAGGAAGTGGCTGTGCAGTGGCTATTATCTCTGGAACAACTTCTTCCCTGCAATAAACACTTGTCCTTTTCCTAAAACAAAAACAAGTCAAAACAAAAATGAAGAAAACAACAATGAAGTGAGAAATGTAACATTAAAAAGATGGAATAAATGGAAATTCAAATAAAATAAAAATTGAAAACAAAAATTGCACATCCCTCCACATGTCACCCTCATTTCTATCATTTTACCAGGGAGGAATGACATTTACCATGGGCTGGTCTGTTCATATCTCAAGCCTGCGACACAAACATTTCTGACATTTACTGGTAAATTTCAAGGCCAACAATGCCCCCCTCCACCATTAAACACCAAGTTTCATCCTCATTTCCATCCTGCAACAATAAAGAATGGCATTTACCAAGTCCCAGGGGTAAATGCTAAAAATAAGCCTTGTGACTCAGTCTTTTCTGTTTTTCTCTGAAGAACCACCAAGGGTAAAGCTAGATGCTGTGAGAAAAACACATAATCATCTCTCCTGTGCTTGCTTGCTTGTTTAGAAATAGCAACCATGGTGGGTCTGACTTGGATAGAGACAGCAAGGGGACAACCCTCCATTCATGACATCTTGTCTCTAACAATTGCCCCCAAAGCTACCATTTGCTCCCAAAAGGCTATTTGCTGCTGTGGCACCTTTGGGGGCTAACTGCAGCTTCGAGGGAGCTTCGGGGTACCACAGACTCAGTCCAGCTTTTCCGAAAATGGCTGCTATTTCTGAATAAAAAACAAGTACAGAATAGTAAACCACTTGTCTAATGTAGCTTCCTGAGGTCCTTCAGTAACTTACTCATTTTCACACTTGTTTCCATTCTTTATTATCTACTATTATCTGTTTCATCTGCTAACTGGTTAAGAGGCACTTTTTCAAGTGGGTGCTCCTCTTTTATTTAGCAGGGGGAGAGTAACTGGCCCACCTCCCCCCTGGCAGTGTCTTTTCTAGTGGCTGTCTGCTGGTGTTGCATCTTTTTAGATTGTGAGCCCTTTTGGGACAGGGCCATTAGTTACTGGATTTTTTTTTTTCTGTAAACCGCTTTGTGAACTTCTTGTTGAAAAGCGGTATATGAATACTGTTATTAATAATAAATTAATAATTATTAGTAAATGCTGGGATTTATTAGGAGAGACTGGGAATCGCATGGTGGCAGAGGCAACTATGGAGGCCCATAAGCAATGTAGTTTGCATGCCAAGCTTCCTGGTTTTGCCACAGCTGTTCCCTGTGCAACATTGTTATTTTACAGTGTTGTCCAGTGCCTTGAGGATATCAGTTGCTACAGTCCAAAAATGGACAGCAACCCCACCCCAAAAAAACAACAGTGATAGAAAAATGCGTGAAGGAGCAGGAGGTGGTTAGAATGAAATAAAATGATAGCTGTACAAATGAGAAAGATAGTGAGGACTGGACGCCAAGTGTTGACGGACTTTCCCTTTTGCAGTCAGTACATGAACAGAAATCTCAGTTTGGATCTCAGTTTGTTGATACAGGTCAGGTTCTTGCAGAAAGCTTGGAAACAATGTCCATGTTTTGTTCACAGCAATTTCTGTGCAAGTGACACAACTTCAGGGCCAGGCGAGTGAACATACAACATCCACAGTTCTCTTATCTGCTGTGTAACCATCGTGGCCTGAAGACATTGTGTACTATCTATCCTTTCTCTGATAAAAATTAAGCATATTAAATACACACATATACACATACTATTCCAGGCCAAAAATTCCCTCAGGAGAACATGCTGTGACTAGATAAGACAGAGTAACCTGGCACGTAGTTACCTTTTCCTATTCTGATGTCAATAGGGCTGTTAGTGGGAGGGAGGGAGCAACAAAGGGGAAAAGAGAACCAAAACATTCAGAGGTGGACTGAGGTAAAGTAGAAGAATGCCTTCTTTTAGGTCACCACACTTCTCTCTAACCACCAGATTCCAGGAAAAGACTGGTTGGAGAGAAGGTAAGGAGCGTAGTAACCTAAAAGAAAGGATGAAGAGTAAGCTTCATAGCCGAGGGAGGATTTAAACTCAGGCTGCCCAGCCCAACACTCTTCCTAGTGCCTTCTTTGGGAGGGTGCCAAGAAAAAAATAACAGGCTTGGTATTAAGAAAAGTAAAGGTATGTTCAATAGTGCTGCACCTGGAATGTGCATAAAAGAACTCTGACAGCGTGATCCTGTGCATGTTTACTCAGAAGTAAATCCCTCATTGGGGCTCACAGTCTAATACTGGTGCATAAGATTGAAGCCTGAGTCTACTGGGCAATCAGATCAGTAACCTGGTCAGGTCAGTTTTTCTGGGCTGGAGCAAGTACTGATACATATTCCATGAAACTGGAAACAATGGGTGATGTTGCCTAATGAGCAATATCTTCATTCAGGAATACTGACTATGCACCAGCCAACTGGTCTAAGAATTTGATTTTAGGTGAACCGGAGCAGACAGTAGGTTTGTATGTCAGTGACATCTCCCTCGGCCTTTGCACAAGCAACTGGTTTTTCCTCAAGAATAAGCTTCTGCTTGCAAAGAGGTGGAATGACAAAGACAGGGGCAGAAGGAAAAGAAAGGCACACAGAGATATTTTTGTATTCCATCTTTACTTCAGCACCAACACAAACATGGAAGATTTGAACACCTTTCCTGGCATGTCATGTCTGATGAGAGCTGCTTAGTGCAAATGCATTTGCCAAAAAGAGGACAGGAGCATTTTCTTGCAAATATGCTATGGATCTCTTAGGAGTACAAATTTCTGTCACATTGTTATGCCATTAACAGGGGGATATGTTTTATGTGCAGCTTCTCTTTATTCACTGCTGTCCTTCTTGAAGCCATGACACCCATCGAACCTTTCCCTGATATCCTGTAAATGGAAATTCGAGGTATAGTCTCCAAGGCCAAAAACCCTGGGCAACTTCTTCAGAGAGCTGGTTATGTCTGATCCTTGTCCTACAGGGCATCTCTTGCACTGACGTATCCTGGCCTAGTTCTGGTGATGTACGTTACTAGGCAAGCATGGTGTGTTCAATTCTATATAGATCAATCCTGAAGTCCCTCAAAATGCTACAGTTCCATAAAGTGCTAAGTACTTTTGAAAATATAGGCCATGTATGCACTTTGGTCAATATCATGTACACAGGTTTGGTAGAGCCAGCAAATAAATTCAGCATTCAGGTTTTAATCCAATCCATTCTAATGAATTGCAGATAGATATTCATAACATAATGGTGAATTATATGTGAGGAAATAGCACTGACAAGGGGAGGAGGGCTCAATCCTGCATTGCAGACTGAGGGCCCAATCCTATCCAATTTTCCTGTGCCTGTGTAGCTGTGCCAATGGAGTGTGTACTGCATCCTGTGGTGTCATAGAGGCCTCCTCAAGGTATGGGAACATTTGTTCCCTTACCTCGAGGCTGCATTACAGCTACACCAGTGCTGGAAAGTTGGATAGGACAGGCCCTAATCCATCACACTAACACCAAAAAAACCTCCAATGGCATTATTGTCATGAAAAAAAATGTTGCAGAGTAATCCAGGCCACCGTGTGCCACAGTGTCTTTACATATCAAATTCCACTCCTCTTGGAAGATTCTGCATGAAGTATTGGGAAAGGACATGGCTGGAGGCAATTATTAACAAAACTTGACTGCAAACACTGGTCTTCAGACCATTCTGAGGCACTGTAGTGTACTTCCCATGGGAACTCACTGTGCCATTTTACGTGATGCAGGAGCCAATTAGAAGAGACAGTGACCATAATTAGCATGCTCAAGAAAACACATCTGAAGACCGCCAGTACACATTCCTTTGGGTCAGTCAGGAGCGAAATAGAATTCTCAAATTGCCCTCCATTGCCTTAAAAGTGAAAACTCTTTGACCTTAACTGACTCAGCGATAAAACATCTTATTGTAACTGCCATCATCCATTCTGTCTTCCCAGTCTGCCTAACCAGATTGCCGACATGCTGTCTCTAAGTTTAGTCTCTCTAGTTTTCTTGTGTGTAATATGCTATCAAATAATTATTGGTTTACACCAGGGGTGTCCAAACTTTTTGGCAGGAGAGCCACATCATCTCGCTGACACTGTGTCAGGGGCCAGGAAAAAGACAATTAATTTATATCTCAAATTTGAATAAATTTACATAAATGAATATATTAGAGATGAAACTTATATGAATGAATGAAGGTCTTGCAATAGCTCATGGCCTATAAAAGGCCTTGCACAAAGCAAGGCCGGCCTTTCCTTTGCTACCGCTGCTGCATCACAGACGTGAAACAACAAGCAGTGGAGGAAGCCCTTGTCCCACAGCTCACGCGAGAGGTCGAACAGTTGGCTGTCACACTAAGAGCAGTTGCATCAGGCCAGTGTAGATTACAGTAAGTCTCTGGAGGGTCAGAGGCTCATTGGAGACTGGGGGCTTCCTGAGAGTCGGATTGGGAGTTCTCAAGGGCCGCAAGTGGCCCCAGAGCCAGGGTTTGGGCACCCCTGGTTTACACCTTGGCTACAGCATTATAGACTACGCAGTCCATGAAAAGTTTCTCTTTAGATCAAGCTTCTCTTTGGATCAAGAAACTTCATATTTCCCTCCCCTCCAATTTCTCCCTCCTCACTAGAAACACAGATTGTTTTCCCTGTTTTGGTTTTGGGAACAGTTACAGTGCTTTCTGGAGGCTCCGAACAACTATCCATCCAGTTTTGCTAAGCTTATTTACCTTTTTTGACCCTTTTACCTTTGCTACCATTTTCCCTGCTCTTCTGCACCATTCTTTCCTTCTCGAGGACTTCTCAAGAAGGTCCTTTAGGGAGTAATCCTAGCCAATCAGGGATCATGTATTGACCACAATGGCATCATGATGCTAAACAGCCAATCAGATTTAGCTACATGCGGAAGTAACCGCAAGCAATGTTAACTGAGAGAGAGCAATGTGCTTCCTGAACTAGTCAGTAACATGAGAGCAACCAACACCTATTCAAATGAGCACCTTGGTCATTTGTCCCTGAAAAATCATGGAGGGAGGCACTATTTGACACTGATGAAAATGTTCACAAAAATCACCCCCCCCCCCCACATGCCCTTTGACTCAGTTCTACTCTTCACCTTTTGGAGTCTTGCTTGGGTCAGTTCCCTGGCTTCAGCAGAACTACTGTGGATAGCCGAACACTTTTACAAAACAGCTGTTGACCAGCAGTAGGCTGGTCTGGTCTGGTCTGCAACAGTTCCAGAACATCTGCAGGGAAGTGGGAAAGGAAACTATGTGGGTAAAGTTGTATAAGGAAAAACAACTCCCTGGTGAAGTGTTGAAATCATTTTTTATACAGACAAGCCCCCCTCCCCCTTTTTTTGAGGATTAGACCTACAAAAACTTTCATTCAAATGTGTCTCTGATTGTCATCAAGCCAGGAGCCCAGGGCCAAAGCCAGCCTTCCTTGCTATGTGGGGCAGCCACATTTCTAGAGGGCACTTCAGATACATTAATTAGATATCAGTGGGCCAGTTTGGGCAATAGTTTAATCACCCAACTGGCTCTGTGCCCAACTGGCCCTGTGTGATTATGAAAAACTCACCTGAATGGAAGAGGGGGGACCAGAAAATTATACATTCTAAATGTGTATGTTTTTAATTGTGGGGGCTAGGTGGGTGATTAGTATCATCAAAACTGATGCACTGATTTCCTCAGAACCAGTTCTGGGATGCTTGAAGCCATGGCCCGGATGCAGCAATACCTCCAATGCAAAGGAGGTATGTTCCCGGAAAGACACATGCTGTGTGAAACAGTGCTTTAGGAGACACTGATGAACTATGAAGCAGGAAATGTATGCTGATTGACCTCGTATTAGCCAGAATGCACTGCTCCCATTCTCTACAACTGCTGTCAATCACAGCCAGGACAAAGAGCACTGCAGCAAAACAAGGTTAAAGAAAGCAGAGTTATAAGAGTAAATCCAGACAACTTTCTATTCCTTTCCTAGGGTTGGATGACACTAGGTGGCAAACAGGAAGATCAGCTTTTGATTAATGGTTGAGATGTATTGGTTTGCCACATAGTAGAGAGCATTGTTCCACATACCCTGGTGCAAAGTGTGGTCAAAGTGATAACCTGGATCTTGTGCAAATTGAACCAGGATTGCTGAAAAGGGATGTACAGGCCTTCACTAGAAATTGGATATTGGAAAAGAAGGTCCAGTGACTTGCTACAAGCCTGGATTTCAAAGCTTCCAAGGCTTACCACAGACTTCCTGTGGGAGTTTGGATTTTCTTCCTCCATTGAGATGGGAACAGTAACAATTTTGTCCCTCGTGTCAATATTGGGGGGGGGGGGAAGCATTAAAAGTTCTGACAGGTTCAAACATTACAGGACAAAATAAACTGCATTTTAAAACTTTCTTGCCAACATACAGGAGGCTAAGCCTGATGAAAATAGTGGGCCCAGAAACAAGTTCCGGAAAGTTCAGCCCCCCCCTCTCATGCTATGCCAAAGCTTCTGTCAGACTGCCAGCTCCATCTGTACGTGTCCAAAAGAAGAGCACACCAGGAAAGTCAATTCTCAGAACTGGATTAGGACAATATTTGCTTGGCATCCTTTACAACATTTTTTTCCAGGTCTTTCAGAAGCTCATTGGGCACATCCCTCAGCAGGAACATTTCCAAACTTTATATCTGACCATCTCTTGCTCCACCCTCCTCGCACTCAGGCAACTGGACCCTAGTTAATGATTGTACTCATTGGCAATGCCATGCTAGAAACAGATCCAACTCCTAGCTTCACTAACAAACCACAATAAAGTGAAACCAACAGCCTTTCTAAAAACAAAATGCATACCTGTGTCAGTCTAAAATGGCAACAAATGTCTGTGGTACCATTTAAGCAGTTTGAGCCTTCTCTGGTGAATGTGCTTATCTCAGGTGATTGATTAGATTAGAAGAATGGAACGTGAGTCCTTTGCAATGAAGCAACTTGGAACAAAAAAGCGACTGATGGATGTGGATATCAAACACAGCAGTGCTGCCCAATCATTTACCTTGCATACCACTATCAGCAACTGACAAGATGGGACAATGCGTGCATACACGTGAGGTGAATTTAGGAGATGCATAAACATTCACATGAAGGCATAGAGAAAGTGCTTAACAGCCCTATCCTAAGCATGTCTACTCAGAAGTAAGTTCCATTATAGTCAATGGGGCTTACTCCCAGGTAAGTGCAGAGAGGATTGTAGCCGGGCAGCGTAATCCTGAGCTGCCCGGTGTGCAGGGCTGCCACGGCTCCAAAAATGGCTGCCACGGCATTCTAAATCGCTAGGCAGCTGCCGGTGACTCCTTGGGATAAGGGAACTTTCATCCCCTTCCTCCGGGTAAGGGACATAGCTCTGCAATGGGGTTGCTCAATTCTGCAGTGACTCTTTAGCCACTGCAGAATCAAGAAGTCCCATGTTGGGCCATGTGGCCCAACACAGGGCTTTGGATCTGGTGGAGCTGAGCTCCTCCAGTCCTGCTGCCTCGCATCCCACCCCCTTCCCCACCCCAGAACGCCTTCATCCCGCCTTCCTACACTCCCACTCACCTCTCTGCCGCTTGGTGGTCTGGGCAGGTCACCAGGTGGCAGACTGCAGCCCTAATGCTGGAGTTGGCCCAGCACGGGCTCACTGGCTCTGGAGGGAATAGCATCTAGCACAAGTAGCTTGTGATGGGTGTCACCCCCACACATCTCTGACACACCCCTTGTCCTCTTAGATCTGCCCCAACCCTCCCACCCCCTGCTCCATTCCATCCACCCTGCCAACTTACCAGCATTGGCAAGGCTCCTCTTCACTGTACATAGGGTCCTCCCCGCTGTCCATGGCGGTGGCTGGAAGCAGGAAGTTAGACGCACTTCTGGATCAGCATTTGCATTTACAAAACTGTAAAGTACATAGTGCCACTGGAATGCTAAAAATTATCATCATTTAAAAAATGTAAAATTTGGTGTCAGTACGGTTGCATAGGATTGGGCCAAAAACATTGAACATCTTAGTTTTATGGGGATACACTGGATTATAGGATTTTAATAATTCACACTGTTAATAGCAAATTTTACTACAATATTAAGGCATCAAGTTGCTTAAACATGCAAGTCAGATCAAGATTGTCTAGTCTGGTCTCCTGTATTATTCAGACTACAGACCTTAACTGGCCAGCTCCCAAACTAAGCTCAGAATTTTATTTTTGCTATTTGCTTGCTTGGATTCATTACAATCATCTAACCTTTTTATTTACAAGCTTCATTCCATTAAAGGTGGTACTCTCTGAGAGAGAGAGAGAGAGAGAGAGAGAGAGAGAGAGAGAGAGAGAGAGAGAGACCAGTAGTCCATCTCCTATGTTAGCAATACTTTCACATTCAAGACCAATAAACTCAAAGAGAAATCTTAGTCAGAAACCCCAAGAACTTCCCATCTGCTGTACAACTTTAAATGAGGCATGCAAAAAATTGAGATTAATAATTCACCTTTCCTTTTAGCCTTTTCTGAATTTGTAAAAATAATCCCAGATGCTTTTTACTATCTTCAGCATTAAATCAGTGTTTCTAATTTTTTTTCCATTGTTTCTCACTGTCTGATGGCCCGACCCTATCTATCCAAGTAAGTGTGTACTGTATAGGATTGCAGTCTCATGGTCCAATCCTGTCCTGGGCTAGACCACAGCATGCATAGGAAGCTGTGTCAGCACCACTACACACTCTGGGTCAGCTCAGGAAAGGGAAAAGCAATTCTATACATACTCACTTGGAGTGATAGGGTTGGGCCATAAGACGGGGAGAAACACCAAAGAAGTAGGTTTCATTAAATTCAATGGGATTTATTTCTGAGTAGACCTGCATAGGATTGTACTGTCGATATACAAGTAAAAATTAACTCTCTTCACAAAATTTCAGCCAGCACAAAAACCTATGTGAAATTTTTAAGATATTTAGATATAGATTTAATTGAGCACCTTTTGCATAATAAAGTTTTGTGCATGATCCTTTGACCTAGTTATTGAGTGAAGCTTGGAATTGAGCTTGGAAACCTAAATTATTTCCCCCCAAAACTTGAAAAAATAGCTTGGTTTATTCTAAGCCCAGTTACAAGCCAAACTGGTCCCCTTTATGCACATGATGATGTCATTGAGAGCAGTCCATTCACAACCCCTTCCCCCATCCCCCCACCCAATGTGATTTGTAACACGTAGTTCTGCCCTATTTGGAACAGCAATCTTCTTAAGCCACTTCTGCCCAACGTTGCATATATGCAACAGGGACCAACTGTGTACACCTGTGGGGCAGGCAAAAATGGGTTAAAGGAAATTAAGCACATCAGGACGAAGATGAATTAACTGTCATTGACTGCCTGAGACATGACTTACTTGACTTGCCACAGTTACATTTAAATGCACCCAAACATACATGGGCATTGAAAGGCTGCCATCTGCGTTACAAAACTGCAAGTCACTTCTGCATTGAGAAAAGGAAACTGGCAGGGATGTGAAATTGAACTCCTAAGACTACAGAAACAGAACTAACCAGTTGCGTGATGACATGCCAAACATGTGCTGTTGATATTTATACTATTTCACAGTTACTTGTAAAGGCAAAAACAAAGTAGGAAAATGGATGCTTGTGTTGCGGTGCGTCAATGGATTCACTTTGAAGTGTTGAACTGCTGATGATAATATAGATTTCAAAACTACTAGTGTCACTGCGAAGAGTCTTAGTAAAGTCACAGTCCAAAGGTGCAGAGGTCCATATGTGCAATGGAGAGTTTCTAGTGGGAGAGTGAGTGGCCCACTGCAGACGTTCTTTCCCCTCTTGCATGCCTCTTCCTAGTCTGACCTACAAAGTTCCAAGCTTCCTTGCCATGGATGTGTTCTGCTTTGACATTTCCAACAGGAACAGTTTCAAAATTTTGTTGGGCTCCTCAAAGAAAAGAAAAGAGAAGGAAAAGAAAAGAAAAATATAGTATAAGAAACCATGGCTACTGACAGTTTTGGAACATCACTCAGCAAGCATCAGCTCGCTCACTTTTAAATCTTCCTAAGGGACCACTAAAATCCTGAATTTGTGTCATTGGCCTGCTTTTTTTCTACCCTCGAGCCAAAGTGGTCTGAGTTCTGTTTCAGAAAATGAATGATGGCTTGCTTCGTGAGTGCAAAAATGGTTAAACCAGACAGCAAAAAGGCCACCCACCTCTATACTGAAATTGTCCTTCGGTAGTCCTCAGGGGGCAGCCAAATCAAAGCAGTTCTAGGAAATTAATAAAACAACACAAACCTTATTTTCACAAGAATCTGTCCTTGATTAAAACTGGAAACATGGCAGCTAGGAAGGGAACCGATTGTTCAGTATAATGCATGTAAAGATAAAAAAGAGTTATATTTATTCAGGGCGCGATGGAGAAATATATGGTGTTTAGGAAGACAATGGTAAAATTCCATCCATTGCAATCCACATGGTTCTAATAAACAGTGCTGCAAAAGCATGACTCCAGGGCACAACAAAAGGATAAGTGACATGTCCAGAGATGGGGAAAAAATGGGACCTCTCACTAGACAGCCTGTCATGATATGATCATGATATGACTTGATTGTCACAATACGTCCTTATTATAACTATATGTACTGAACACAAGTGGATTTGCATATCAAAGAAACCATGGTTGCCATGATTTCCAAATGATGGGCCAGAGTGTATCATTTGATCACAGCAGGCTTGGTGGAACACCAACTGACAGTGACCCACCCCATAGCTGCCAATCTCACAAAAAGGATATAGGTATATTGCTTTGCTTTCCTCTTTCTGGGGTGCTCTGGTTAATATTATTCATTTAAATAAATGTATAGCCCATTCTGAGGTTAGGAGTAGTAACAATAGTTTGAAAAGGAATATAAAACATCCATCTGAAATCCTATTAATGCAGATATTGCAGAACAAATAGCAAAATCCAACTCCTCTGTCTTAATCCCATTTTCAGAAAGCCATTTATGGGCTGTTTCACACAGAGCACAATCTTATGCATGTCTACTTGGAAGTAAGCCCCATTAAATTCAATGGGGTAAGTGTGCATAGAATTGAAACTGTAGTTTGTTTTTCCTATATGCAAGCAGCCTGGAATTGTCCTTGGAAATACATTTGGGTTGGGGAAAAACTGGTGTGAACTAAGAAGTTGGTGGATACAGTCATGTCAAGGGAAGTGAGGTACTAACTAGGAAAGGGAGCGCTCTGCTGAAGGCCATTGCAGCTGGATGTATCAATGGATGGCCTGCTGATACCGATCCCACATATGACCGTGGGAATGTGCAGGGTGACCACAAGCTCCCTATGTAGGCCTAAATGGCTTCAATCTCAAATCCACACAATCTCATGAATAGAGATTTTGAGGCCACCTTGTAAATGGCCAAGAAGTAGAGGAGCTAAGTTTGGTGGCTATGGAGCAGGAAGAACAGACAAGCTAAACGAAACCACTGGGAAGAGTCCCAGCTGGATTACAGCAATTGGAAAAGGATTCTCTTATTTCACTATGTGGTGACTTCTCCAAATCAGGCACCCTGAAGAAGGGCATGGGAGGATAATCTGGCAAGTGTGGTGGCTCATCCCTTATCTACCCATCCCTTCCCTTGAAAGGATTCCCCGTCCTCCTTTCTTCCCTTGTTTCCCCACATTTGAGCCCCAACTTCAGTTTGCAGTAAAATTGTCTGGATCTAGTTACTTAAAATATGTTTATTTGTTTGCAGTCCTTTTCTTTTTAAAGAGTCTTTAGTATCTGCTTAATTGCATCAATATGACATTTGCCAGTATTTCCAAGTCTGTGATATCATGCAGGGGTTGATCAAGGGTGGAAGAAAAAGGAAATTATTGTATTGGCAGGCATAAAATATTCAACGGGTTTGTCTGCTAGTGAAAGCTTCAAGGAAATGTCAGAACCAACTGATGGGTGGTGGTTTTGAAGAACTAGCATTGGAGCAATTGAAAAAGTGTTTTACTTATTTGATTATTGATTTACCTAAAACCACACAAAGAATGAAACTGTATATTACTGGTTTGTGGCTTATATGTTATAAGGAAGTTGAGTGTGGGGACGCAATAATTATTTCTATTGCTTAGAAAGGAGCGATATAATTGGAGAATGCATAACTGAGTGACTCCAATAGTTGACATAAATGAGAGGGTAAAATATAAGTATCTTACATTTCACCCTCTCGTTTATGTCAACTATTGGAGCCACTCAGCTATGCATTCTCCAATTATATCGCTCCTTTCTAACCAATAGAAATAATTAATGTATACCCACACTCACAGTCGTTTCTTACGGTTTCTGTGGAAAATAATGATGTTACCTTCATTTCAAACAGTGGTATAGCAAGCGGGGGGGGGGTGTGGTCAGCCCCAGATACCAAGCCAGAAGGGATGCCATGTGAGGCCCAGCTAAGATGGTAGTGGTGGTAGAGGCATCAATGGCACCAGTCATGGATACCACTATGCTTATCTCTTCATGTTTGACGGTTTCTCAGACTGGCTGCCAAGCCTCTTCCTCGAGCCTCCAGGGGAGGAGCAGGTGCAGCAGCTGGATTGAGAGGCTGCCACCACCATGGCCTCCTCCTCTTTGTGCTAAACGAGGAGGAGGCTGCCCTTCCTCCTCCTTATGATGTCATGATGTTACATGACATTACAACGTCACCACTGTGGCCCACAGCAACACCACTGATTTTACATAGAACTGAACTTTTGGGTCAATTTTTTTTGCATGTTTCCACCTCGTGGGTCTGCATCAACATAGCCAGAAGTAACAGGTGTGGGTTAAAATAAAAACGAACACAAACAAATACTTTCTATTTGGCTAAACTGACTTCCAAATTCAGATCCCTTGTAAGTGGTTTGAAACAGGCACAATCTACTTTGCATGTTTTTGTGTTATCAGAATTTAAAACTGGTTTAAAAATGTATCTAACCAGCAGATATATTCCAACAGACATGGGACATACTGCGTGGTTTGAACTGACCATTTGTGTATCTCCCCCTGCCACGTCCATTTTTGATATCTTTTGATTGAACATAAGAACATAAGAAGAGCCCTGCTGGATCAGGCCAAAGTCCAGCTTCCTGTATCACACAGTGGCCCATCATATGTCATGAAATGAGCCCTGGATGATCTGGGCAGGGCCACTCAGTCATGTGAACCTGAAAGGTAGTTATGTCCCCCCAATTGTGATACACCATCTGACCTGCAAGTGCCTATAAAGGCTTTCATGTATAATACAAACTCATACAGTACCTGCTTCTTGAACAGTTCACAAGAGCTGTTTATTGATTTCCTTTAGCAAGGGAGGCAGAGTGGTGAACAAATGGTTTGAAAATGGGTGAAAGACTTAAGATAAACCTATTTGTTCATATGTTTGATAAAAAATGAAACCAATATATGTTAGGCTCTTCCCTTTCATCACATCATAGTGTGTAAGAGTTGGAAGGAATCTTGGAGGTCATCTATTCCACTTTCCGGCTTAGTGCAGGCAACTACTTGTTTTGCTGGCATCCTTCAGTCTTGGAAGACTATGGTGTCATGCTCTGAATGGTGGTTCTGGAACAAAGTGTCCTCTCCAGTGCGCGAAGCCTGGGTAAAGCAGGTATGGAGGATAAGAACATAAGAACATAAGAACAGCCCCACTGGATCAGGCCATAGGCCCATCTAGTCCAGCTTCCTGTATCTCACAGCGGCCCACCAAATGTCCCAGGGAGCACACCAGATAACAAGAGACCTCATCCTGGTGCCCTCCCTTGCATCTGGCATTCTGACATAGCCCATTTCTAAAATCAGGAGGTTGCGCATACACATCATGGCTTGTACCCCATAATGGATTTTTCCTCCAGAAACTTGTCCAATCCCCTTTTAAAGGCGTCTAGGCTAGACGCCATCACCACATCCTGTGGCAAGGAGTTCCACAGACCGACCACACGCTGAGTAAAGAAATATTTTCTTTTGTCTGTCCTAACCCGCCCAACACTCAATTTTAGTGGATGTCCCCTGGTTCTGGTATTATGTGAGTGTGAAGAGCATCTCCCTATCCACTCTGTCCATCCCCTGCATAATTTTGTATGTCTCAATCATGTCCCCCCTCAGGCGTCTCTTTTCTAGGCTGAAGAGGCCCAAACACCGCAGCCTTTCCTCATAAGGAAGGTGCCCCAGCCCCATAATCATCTTAGTTGCTCTCTTTTGCACCTTTTCCATTTCCACTATGTCTTTTTTGAGATGCGGCGAACAGAACTGGACACAATACTCCAGGTGTGGCCTTACCATAGATTTGTACAATGGCATTATAATACTAGCCGTTTTGTTCTCAATACCCTTCCTAATGATCCCAAGCATAGAATTGGCCTTCTTCACTGCCGCCGCACATTGGGTCGACACTTTCATCGACCTGTCCACCACCACCCCAAGATCTCTCTCCTGATCTGTCACAGACAGCTCAGAACCCATCAGCCTATATCTAAAGTTTTGATTTTTTGCCCCAATGTGCATGACTTTACACTTACTGACATTGAAGCGCATCTGCCATTTTGCTGCCCATTCTGCCAGTCTGGAGAGATCCTTCTGGAGCTCCTCACCATCACTTCTGGTCTTCACCACTCGGAAAAGTTTGGTGTCGTCTGCAAACTTAGCCACTTCACTGCTCAACCCTGTCTCCAGGTCATTTATGAAGAGGTTGAAAAGCACCGGTCCCAGGACAGATCCTTGGGGCACACCGCTTTTCACCTCTCTCCATTGTGAAAATTGCCCATTGACACCCACTCTCTGCTTCCTGGCCTCCAACCAGTTCTCAATCCATGAGAGGACCTGTCCTCTAATTCCCTGACTGTGGAGTTTTTTCAGTAGCCTTTGGTGAGGGACCGTGTCAAACGCCTTCTGAAAGTCCAGATATATGATGTCCATGGGTTCTCCCACATCCACATGCCTGTTGACCTTTTCAAAGAATTCTATAAGGTTCGTGAGGCAAGACTTACCCTTACAGAAGCCATGCTGACTCTCCCTCAGCAAGGCCTGTTCGTCTATGTGTTTTGAGATCCTATCTTTGATGAGGCATTCCACCATCTTACCCGGTATGGATGTTAGGCTGACCGGCCTATAGTTTCCCGGGTCCCCCCTCTTTCCCTTTTTAAAAATAGGCGTGACATTTGCTATCCTCCAATCTTCTGGCACCATGGCCGTTTTGAGGGACAAGTTGCATACCTTAGTCAAGAGGTCTGCAACTTCATTCTTCAATTCCTTAATAACTCTTGGGTGGATGCCATCAGGGCCCGGTGACTTATTGATCTTTAATTTATCAATGAGGTCTGAAACATCTTCTCTTTTAACCTCTATCTGACTTAACTCCTTGGTCAGGAGGGGCCGTTCGGGCAGCGGTATCTGCCCGAGGTCTTCTGCCGTGAAGACAGATGCAAAGAACTCATTTAATTTCTCTGCCATCTCTAAGTCTCCTTTTATCTCCCCTTTCCCTCCCTCACCATCCAGAGGGCCAACCGCTTCTCTGGCAGGTTTCCTGCTTCTAACATATTTGAAGAAGCTTTTATTATTCCCCTTAATGTTGCTGGCCATGCATTCCTCATAGTCTCGCTTGGCCTCCAGTATCACCTTCTTACATTTCTTTTGCCACAGTTTATGTTCCTTTTTATTCTCCTCATTAGGGCAAGACGGAAGGAAGCTTCCTTGCCCTTCACAGCCTCTCTAACTTGGCTGGTTAGCCATGCGGGCACCCTCCTGGATTTGGTGGAACCCTTCTTTCTTTGCAGTATAAACCTCTGCTGGGCCTCTATTACTGTTGTTTTAAGCAGCCTCCATGCACTCTGGAGAGATTGGACTCTTTTTACCCTCCCTTTCAACCTCCTTCTAACCAGCCTCCTCATTTGAGGGAAGTCCGCCCGTCGGAAGTCAAGGGTTTTTGTTAGAGATTTGCCTGGTATTCTTCCCCCAACGTGCACGTCAAAACGGATCGCAGCATGATCACTGTTCCCCAATGGCTCAGTAACATTGACATCTCTAACCAGGTCCTGCGTACCGCACAATATTAAATCCAGAGTCACCTGTCCTCTGGTGGGCTCCGTGACTAGCTGATCTAAGCCACAGTCATTTAGCACGTCAAGAAATCCGGTTTCCTTATCGTGACCAGAACACAAATTGACCCAGTCAATAGGTCAATTACCCTATTGGCTGTTACCCAGGCAACTACTACAACTTAGTAGTTGTAGGCAACTACTACAGCATCCCAAACCAGTGGCCATCCAACCTCTACTAGAAAGACTCCAGTGAGGGAGACGCTAGTCCTACATGAGACAGTGCCAGACAGCTATTAAGTTAGAAAATGCTTCCTAAAATCTAATCTAAATCTACTTCCTTGTTGTTTCAATCCATTGGCTCTAGTCCTGCCCTGCTTCCTCAACCCTCCAAGAGCCATTCAAGTATTTGAAGATGGTCATCATAATTTATTTGTTTATTTAGTTACAGTCCTTGTAAACCCATTTTCCAAAGCTCAAAGCAATGTACAGATTAATGGAATAAAACATAAAGCAAATAAAGTCCACATTGACCTGTGCTGCAGAACTGGGCCCAGGAAGGCAGTGGATATCAGTGTTGCCAGTGCTGCCAATCACACCCACTCCCAGGACCTGATCCACCCTGATTCCACTTTCTATGGAAATCAAAATTCTGCTGCACACAATTTTTCAGTGATTTAAAAAAAAAAAATTTAAATGTTAATCTTAAGATAAAAATAGAATTTCTGCAACCATGACCAATAACGTGTGTGCTTTTAAACTCAAATGTTAGGATTGACAAAAAATGCTCTGGTCAGCCAGGATGCCAAATTCTATCATTAGCAGTGTGATCAGATCTATACAGAAAACTAGGATTTTTGTTTATGACACACACATATAATGATTTCTCAACCACCTGTAATACCTTTTGGCAAAGGTGAAAAGAAGCCTCGGTCACTCTGATGAGTTCTATCAAAGGAAAAATATTGATCTTTTTTCCTAACACATTTTATATTAGATTAGATTCCCACCCCCACCCTGTTCAATCAGGGCTGGTATTTTATAGCATAGCTGGTAAAGCATAAGACACACTGGATTGGAAACCAGGAGGCCTGGGATCTCTCTGAAATGTCTTGACAGACATTCTGCACAACCATGGTCAAGTTTTTTTCTTAAGAGTTGCTGAACCAAAAACAAGTGTTGAGGATTGTGGATGTCTACATCTACGTCTGCATAGAATTTGTGACATTATGCTGAAATCTTGAGCTGACCTATGACATCATGGCCATGCATCACTCTGGCACTAATGGACATTATTGCCAGATGTGGTAAAGCAGTGACACGCACCGCGATTGCACTGCAGAACTGGTCGACAAGGATGGAATGGGGTGACTCATCAGTAGAGCATCCTAAGAAATCTTCAGTTATCACAGAGCCAGCTTTGTTGACACAAACCCACACAGTAAAGGCCTCAGTGAGATGGTAAACCTGTGCCTGGACCAGTGGTGCAGTGCTAAATTTTGAGGTGCAGGAGCTCATTATGGTGCGTTCCAATAGCCACACTCCACTAAGGCTGACAACCGAAGAAGAAAATGAAAAATAAATCAACTTTAGAGCCCAAACCTATGCATGTCTACTCAGAAGTAAGTCCCATTATAGTCAATGGGGCTTACTCCCAGGTAAGTATGGCTAGGATTGTAGTCTTCCTCAGGAGGGGATGGATCTCAGCAGCAGTCACACACATGCTGGGATCTTATTCCCCTTTTCTCAGCTCGACATGCCCTGTGAGGTTCCTCAGAGACTTACTCCAGCTAAATGACTTGTCATAAGTCCAAAGAGACCCACTGGTGGCCAGGTGGCTTATGGAGAGATAAGTAAAAAATATTTTTACTTACCTCTGCTGGGCTGTCTGGTTGCTGCCCACCACAGGATGCAGGAAGTGATCCATTTGCACTGCCGCATCATGTAGGCTGGTGGGGGATAGGATTGGGAAATTACTGTAACATGAGCTATGTGTTGTCTGTCAGGTAACTCTTGGGAAAGATGATGGCCTAGATGTTAACATATGTCCCTAGGGAAAATATGTATGTATGATGCTTTAAGGTCCATCCAAAAAGGCAGCACCTGAGCACTCCAACTGATAACATCCTGTTCCTCTCTCCACCTCTCCCCCTTGATCTATACTCCTGATCTGGGCTGCACAACTTCAGACTCCAAGTGGGAGCTCCTATGGTTGAATGTTCCTCCATAGAAAAAAAATATTCCCTGCATCCGGAAAACCAGAATGTCAGGAAGAAGGCCTGGCTAGAACTCATTTCCTGGCAGCCTAGTTTATAAAGATTGATTTTTTTTTTTTTTTGGTATGGCAGAGAACTGAGTCCCAATCATAAAGGAATGAAAGGTGAAACCCTGGGAGATTTGTAATAGTCTTTCTATGATTAAAGACTACCTGTTTTAGGAAACTCAAAGAGGCATTGTCTGATGTGACTTGAGAGCAGAATTTCCATGAATTTAACATACTCCATTTGTTAGGCAGCAAAGTGAAAGATCTAGCACAGGCTGGGATCATATGCCAGGCTAGGTACCAGCTAATCAATATTGCTCAAAGGTGAAGGCCAGAAAGAGGAGCCAGAAACAGTTGCACAAGTTAAGCAAAGTTTAGTGAACGACAAACCTGATAAAGCAATGATTTAATTCCCGTTTCTATGAAAAGGGTTCTTTCTTTAACCTGGCAATAGAACAGAGTCCACATGCCTTAATGAAAGATAGACATACACAACTTAAATTATATTGGTCACTTCAAGACCTTCCCTGCTAGGATTTGGCCTCTTCAGCTCATGCATGTGGTGCACATGCATTTCTGGTGACCAGTCCAGATGATGCTGTATGGAGCTCTGGATCCAAACAGTTCTGGTAAAACGGGGTGTAAGCCGTTTGCTTTCTGCACTATGACTTCATCTCAAAGGATTTTTTTTTAACTTTCTTCAGCAAGCTTGCCATGTGCAGGCCTTCCCTCTCCTCATTCACCAAAGCTCTCCCTCCAGTTTCTGGAAATAATTTGTGGTTTGGAAGTGCCCTCATCAGTTTCAAAGAACTTCAGATATTTTTTTCATAGGAGGCCAGACTACTGGGCCATCTAGTCTGATGTCTCTAGACATGGCCCACAACTCATGTTTTAGAGGATGATGAAGTGCCCAAATAACACAATGCCAGTCCTTTGCATTTGTGTAGTGAACTCAGCTTGGTTGATCTTGCTACTCCTTCCACCCTCCAGCAGATTCTGCTGGACCTTTCTGGGAAGCTCCCAACAAAAGCAGATGAATGGCAGCTGGACAGCCCCACACAAAAGGGCACATATTCTCAGACTGTCAGTGTGCATCAAGAGGAGGTCTTGCATTATAAAACGCAGCTCAGCCACCGTCAGTATTGGTTTGGCTCCCTTCTTCCCCCCCTGCCTCCCCCCATCAAAAAAATCTGGCAATATAAATTTTCCTGTAATTGAACAGAAGCACTAGAGGAGGTACTGGAATCAGGGGCTAATTCAGGATATTTCATCATGCACCACAGAAAAAGACGTCCAAGAACTTCCTTCTATACAAAACTTCTTTATTCCATTCATCCATTTCATAGCAGTGAGCATAGCTGTATATCAGCAACCCACATAGGTGGATCTCAGGTGGATGACACAAATAGTGCCACCACCTCTTTCACACATTTATTTATTTTTAAGTGAAGGATAATAATGGGCAAGGGGAGAGAGAAAGAGAGGGGGGGAAAGGGGTCAGAGAGGAAGAAAGACAAACATGAAAAAGAGAGAGAAATACTAAAAAGTATGATTAAAACAACATTTAAATAGGTCCCATATTAAAAGTTGGGTGTGTGTTTATTGAAGTTTGGAGATGCTAAGAGAGAGATGGGAGGAAGCCAGGGGTTTGCAGCATGAAAATAGGATCCAGCCAACATCTGTTGACAAGAAAATCAGAATGAAGATCCAGAAGGGGTACCCCTCCACACAGAACGGTCAAACAGGAAAAATTGTGACAAGTTCCTTACGAGGTGCTCAGTCCTGCTACACTGGAAATTTCAAGAGTTGAAAACATAGGCAGGCCATAAGCCAGACTGGTCAACCAGAACCAGGAGCAGCAGAAATCAATGCCAGCCTAGCTGGGGGTTGGGAGTAGAAAGCTCAGGGACCTGAGAGAAGAAAATGCTTCATTTTACAAAGCAAATCACAACTTATCCATTAGCAAATTTTTGGGCCCCATCAGCCCTTTTAAACTACCTTGTCTGAGGGCGCAATCCAAGGGACTTGCACCAGCCCAGGAGGGTCGCAAACGTGCCGTAAAGCACGTTTGCGCTTCCTCGGGAGTAAGATGCACTGGAACACGGAGGTGTGTTAGCACGCGGAGGCTGAATCCAACCTCTGTGGTGTTGTGCAGTGAGCCTTGTGTCACCCTAGCTGGGTCGATGCAGGACTCTGGGGTGGGCAGGAGGTGGGAGGGCGGGTGGTGGGTGGCCCTGGGGATAGGTGGGCAGGGAGTGGGAGGCGGGGCTGGGATCCGGCAGTTATGCTGGATCCCAACCCCCATTTCCAAGGAGTTTGGAATGGCTTCAAACTGCTCCATTCTCCTCGGACTTGTGTTACTTCAGGAGGTGTCTGAGGAGACCCATGGGGAAAGGGCGCCTTACCCAGAGGTAAGGGGGAAAGTGTCCCCTTGCCTCTGGCTGGGCTGCTTTGGGCCCCTATCCCGCGCTGGATAGAGCGCAAGCCTCTTGCAGGCTTGCACCCTGGGTCGCCTTGAAGCTTAGTTAAGCAGAGAGGAAAACCTTGTGTTTCTTGGGGGTTTCTCTCCCATGTTGGAATGTACCAGATTTAGTGAAATTGGGGACATTCAGAAATCACAGGTGTGCATTCACAGGTGCGCCAAACCCAGAGCTATCACAGTTGTCTGCTCTTGGCTTGAGGAGGCAGTCTTGGCCTTTGGTGGAGAGTGGGAGCATGGTTTGATTCACTGCTTATTTTCCACCTGTCAGGCAAGTAAACAGGTTCATTGAAGCTCTGAACCAAACCTATGTAACATCTGTAATTGCCTTGGGCTCAGGGAAGGCTGAGCCACAAAGTGGGCCGATACAGCTTGCATCAACAGCTGATGTTGCTGCCAAGTCTGCTGCCACCTCCTTCCAGCTTGCTACAGAGATGAGCTGCATTGACCTTCCAACTTACTGTGCTCTGTCACATGGATTTCCCAAAACTGTTTGCTTGGCTTGCAAAAACTGTGCAATGGAGCAAGGCAAGGGTTTTTCTTTTCTTTCTTTTTAAGGGGATCGTGGCAGGGGTGGCAGGGACAGGCCCAGAGCATCCACACCCAGTTTGGCAAGTTCAGAAAGAGAGTATCACTTTTTCCAATAGGTATGTCAGTCATTGGCAGATGTGCTCTGTAGATGGGGAAAAGAGCTATTCTGCCCTGGAGAATAATTCTGCCCTGTCTCCTAGCATGAGCATAACAGGTGCTGGGGATACTTGTTAATAATGCTTCATCTCAATGTTGTCTCCAGGTGTCCAGTATGGAGACCAGAGGAGAGTCTTGTAGTTAAAAAAAAAAAAAAAAAGTTCTTGACACTTTCTAATCCTTGAGATCAGCAGGACAGTTTGTCAAGCTGGGGAGAACCAATATAGAGAAATAACCATAGCAAATCTGATTCTTCTTATAATGGCCAATGGACATGGGGAAAGAATTGTCACTGTGCATTAAACTTGGTCCCTGACACAGGTGGGGTTCTACTAGATGTGCTGAAGACTTGCAAAAAGGAGATATTTGGCTTTCTCCCTTACGATGGCAGGAACCTGAACTGTTTTCTGGATGGATTTTTCCATCACCCTGTGGAGGTGGTTGCTTATACCTATTTCAGTTGGGCACAGGTTTGTATACCCACCTGCAGCGCAACAGAATTGCAGCTATTGGTAACAGATGAACTAGAATGTGGATTGTCTGCTGCCAGCTTGGGAATATATAACCTGTATAGGGATATATTGCCATCTAGTGATAATAGCAAGTTGGAAGCTGTGGAGGAAAAGATGTCTGACTAATAGGGAATCCCTGTAGCCTTTGAGCACTTTTGAATATAGAAGGATAAAATATGTGAGGGAGGGTATTGCTAATGATGAGATGTACCCAAGTTTTCAACAGCAGTACCCTTTATGTCACCTTCTGCAGTGCCAAAATAGACGTAATGAGTCCCACTGGAGAGACTAGACTGGTTCAAACATCCTGCCCAATCATGAATCAGAGGTACATGAACACAGCTTTAGTCTTGGGAGTGGTCTCAGGAGTAGTCACAGTAGTCTCAGGAGTGGACTTCCTCCTCTCCTTTTCCTTTTTATGTGCAATGATACCCTCTCTTCTCTCTTGGCTGAAGACAAACCATAGTTTGCTGTCCCACCTGAATATGCAAACTATAGATTGGAAGCCATGGTCTTATCCTGCTTTCCAACCCAAGTTTCCAGGGTAGACACCGAGTTTGCTGATTCAGATGGAACAACAGACTGTGGTGCATCCCCAGACAGGAAAGCAAACAGAGCCCACCAGCCAATGTTGCCCACCAAGGGGCACAATAAACCTCCTGTCTGGGGCTTGCCTGAGACTGAAAAATACAGGGGTTGGGGGAAGCAGCATTCAAGCACCTGTCAGACCATAATATTGAAACCCAGTCCCTGCTTTACTGGTTAAACTGGTTTAGGAGACCCACCAGAGAGAAGTTGCTGGCATCTTTTAGGAATGGCTAACATGATCTAATATCAAGAATGCAGTTTCTTTCCATCTCTGAATTCTACTACTCTAAAAAAAAAAGAAGTACTCATCTGATTCACTAATGAAATTTCCCATCCACGTCTCCTAATTCTTCTGTGAATTCATCCTCCTACCCTCTGGAATAATCTGCAGCTTAGCAATCCCCCCCCCCCCCCCCGAGACAGTTGGATGACTTCATTTGCTGACTGGAAGCCGGGCAAGGAGGTCATCACCCTTCTCAAGCACAGTGTGGTTGCTAATGCCTTCTGTTGCCGCACTGGAAATTTTTTCTTGTCCACACATGAAATAAGAGCATTATCCCATGGTGGCACTTAGTCCATAACCACATATGTAAAGAAAAAGGAAAGAAAGAAAATCCTTAACCATTGCAAGAAGAAAGAAACTTCCAGCTAGGTTTGTGCATTGTCTTGCATGGATAAGAAACCATCTTCTCTTGTCAGCTGGTTGGCAGATGGAGGCAATAAAAATGAAGTGCAATTTGCTGGCTTCAGTTGTCGAATCTGTCTTCACTGAAGTACTAGAATTTGTTATTACAAAGTGCTAGTAGAAGATGCAACACTTCCTGGATGCATGCACCAAAGTGGACCCACACGTGCCCTGGGACAGGCATACAGGAAAGGAAATGAGCAGGCAGAAAGCCGATTGTTATGCTACCCTGAATTAGGGTAGGGGTAGCATCCCAGTCCATTAACCACCATCATATCTTTATTTCTGTGCTTTGTCCAAAAAGTTCGATGTGGTTACCTTGTTGTCTTCCCCTCCATTTATCCTCATGGCAACACTGTGATGCAGACTAAGCTGAGAGTGACTGGTCCAGGATCATCAAGAGAGTTTCATGGCTGAGTAGAAAACTGAACTACAGAGGGCTATAGATGGGGTTGTCAAACAGGGCTACACAGGTGGTCCACCTAATTCAACATTGTGTTTTTATGGGCCAACCAGGTGCTGCAGGGAGATTCACAAACCAGAAAATAAGGTGATCCTCTGCCTTTTATTTATAGCAACTGTTAGATGGAAGGATGACCACATAGGTCATGTTTGTAGCTACCTAACTACTCGTAGACATTGATTGAACCAACCTCCATGAATTTACTGAGTCCTTTTTAACCACCCAATCCGACAAACTAGCATGGCTGGTGCTGAATCCTACAGGGGAATTTAGCAGGTGGAAAGTCTCCTTGGGGTAAGCTGCTGCTATGTGTCTACTTAGATCCATGCCAGTGATATCCATGTCAGCAGATCAGGCCCAGGAAGGGACATAGAATACAGCACATACTAGCACTGCTGATTCCACCCCCTCCAAAGCCCAATCGGCTCACCCCCTGCCTTGTCACTATTATTTTCAGGTCTTACTAACCTAATCGTTTTTAAGCCTTTATTCATAACCAAACTGCTGAATCATTTTAGTTGTCTTTTTCTGTGCTTTCTTCATCTCATTACCTCCTATTTTGTAGTGTAGGAACTGTAACTTTGGACAACATTCTCAATGTAGATATGACGTAATTTTGTATAAAAGCATTTTGAAACCTTAACAGCCCAATCCTAACCTGCAGTGGAACAGGCAGGATGACTAGAACATAAGAACAGCCCCGCTGGATCAGACCATAGGCCCATCTAGTCCAGGCACAGATCTCACAGATCCAGGCAGCCCAGTGTAATGCCGGACTGCTCACGGAGAGGGTTAGGATTTGGCCTAAGTGCCAGAGGCTGGTCTCAGTTCCCGCCTGGCCCTGGTCCACCAACTGGCCCACCTGCCACCCTCCCTCCCCCAAAATGTCCTTGTTTATAATCCACTTTTCCACCCTGCTTAAGAACCCTCAAGGCAGCTTACAACCATATTTCAATACAATAAAAGCAGATGGGCCCCCTCTGATGACCTGAGAGGACGGGTAGGATTATGTGGAAGGAGGCGCCCTCCCCCACTGGCTCCATGACTTGGTCAGCCCCGCCAAGACACAAGGAGGTGCAGACATACCTTACAGCATATTTGCGCAGGGGACTTACACCGGCCCATGGTTGGGGATGGATTTTGCCCTTATTTTTAGTTCTTTTATTTTCAGGCCATTTACTAATAATGCATTTGCCCACATTTTTGCTTTCCTTGCTGCATCATAGTGAGCAAATATTTTCAGATAATTTTCAGCAGCAGCTGCAAGATCTCTTGAGTACTGAAAGGTACATTGGCTTAATCCACATCATGTAGCTTAGGGCCCACTCCTAACTAGTGCCTACCTGCAGGGCATCATGATGTTGTCACAGGCTTCACTGCATCCTGCAGGTGGGCAGGGACCATATGGGGAGGAGAGGTAAGTTAAACAAAGTTTAACTTATCTTACTCCACCATGCCATGGACCCCTAGGGGCCTACTCAGACCTACACCAGCTCTTTAGCTAGTGCAATTCCAAATAGGGCCAAGGGGGTGTGTCGAGGCCTGGTGAGAGCAGAAAATATCGCCGGCGCCATTGCCACAGATCTCCCTTCTGCCTGCCCCTGCCATGCCAGCCAGAAGGCCCCAATCCCTGCCCCATTCCACTCCTCCCTGCCCCATTCTGCCCACTCCCTGTCTCTGCCACTGGCTTACCACTGGTGGCAGGGTGAGCTGTGTTCTCAAAATGGCTGCCAAATGGAACGTCATTTTACAACAGTGAAATAGTGCTTTGCAATTGTTTTGAGCAATGCAGCGCTACTTAGGATTGGGCTGTAAATCCACTGTGGTCTGAAGTTAAAGAAGTTATTTGCCATGATATTAACATGAGGCTAAGCGAGAGATGCAGAACACTTGGGTAAAAGCGAAAGTTGGAGAATCAAAGTTTGAATAAGAGATGGGAGTTTAGCCTACTGATGGTTCCCTCTTTGCCCTTTGTGTGAAGACCTAACAAGAATAACTAAAGGCGCAATCCTAACCCTTTTGTCAGTCCTTTCCAGCACTGGCATAGCAGTGCCAATGGGACATGTGCTGCATCCTGCAGTTGGGTGTCACTCATGGAAGCTTCCTCAAAGTAAGGGAATGTTTGTTCCCTTACCGCAGAGCTGCATTGCCCTTATGTCAGTGCTGGAAAGCACTGACATAAGGGGTTAGGATTGCACCCTAAGTATGTGATGATGGGCACTGGGCAAGTTTCCTGTCCTAATCTGAAGAACATATTCTGCAAACTGTACGAACTAAACATTTGTTGTTTATCAACTGCTGCTGCTTTATACTGTATTGGTTTTGAACTAGTTATTCAAAGACTGTTCCAGTGCTTTTGACCTCCAGAAAGCTTTGATGGGCATTTGATTGCGTTCCTTAGCAGCTGAAGGCTCTATATTGTATTACTAGCCCTGTGAACTATTCCGTCCCAGTGGATGGCTCTTTTCCCTTTTCCAGGGCTCAATTGCAAATTAAATCCATCGTCTACATCTCTATTTTTCTTTAATTCCACCACCCTCCCCTTCCAATAAAGAATGTTTGTGAAAGCAAGTGATCCCCTGAACTCTGACTCCCCCTGAGAAGCACTGGTGTTCGCTCTAACTTAAAGATGTTCCAAAAGCATATAGGAAAGGAATTTCATAAACTGTCAATTGCAAAACATTCCATACATTCTCTCTCATCGAGAAACATCCATGTGTGGTCTCTGAAGAGGTCATATCTGGGGGCTTTGCAGTGGGGCATAGACAAGGCTTCTAGGACTCAGAGAACAATACACAGACAGGGGCAATGAAACAAAAGGCAAGTCTTTATGGCTTCTGTTGCTCAAGAAGACAATGAACAATGAAGATATATAAACAATTGAGTATAATAGGTTCATTGAGTTGCTGAACAATCTGAGTTTCAGGTATGATACACACAATAATCCCTGTTCACCTCACTCCACTTTAACCCTGCTGTGACATCACAAACTTTCACAGGACTCTGGGATGTAGAATGATCTCTCTGCCTTGTGGTCATCTTTCCCATCAAGTCTGTAACATGGGAACATCCTGGAAGATCAGGATACCACATTATAGATTTAAAAAACCCAGACAACGAGAAAATGTTAGACAATTAGAATGTGTGAAAGTTCACTCCAAAATCTTGGTAGGATCTTTTTTTAAAAAAACTAGCTTAGTTTCCCTTGAAATTCCTCAGAGAGGTTTCTCTAAAGAGGAACCACCAAGAAATTTGTTCCAGAGAAAACCCAGCGTTGACAACTGAAGGACATTGAGGAACCCACTGAAGAAATTCCCTTAGTCTTTATTGCAGTTCTTTGGGCTTTCCTTGGAATTCTCCAGATGTTTGCCTGACAGACTGACAAATTTGCTCCAAATTTCATGTTAAGCAAAAGTTTAGTGGCCTCTATAGACTGGATACTCGGAAACACAGAGATTGTTATCCTATTTATCAACAATACTTCAATAAATGATGTGACAAAGTCTGAAACTTGTCAACCTGCTAGTAATATGATGTTCTGCCATTATGTGACAACAGGGCATTCATTCTCCAAGGGAAAGGTTATCTCTTGCCCTTCTGTCTATCCTCTCCTAACTCTTTATAAATTTGAGCCAACAGTTAGCAATATCCATTAACTTCCCCCTATAAGATTATCTCAGCTTTGGTCACTGGAATGTAGGGCGGGGGGGACGGACGAGTGTTTTCAGTTTAGCTTTAATAGGAAGGGGTGTCATTTTCAATTGCTGGCTTTTAGTTGCTGTTTTGCAAGCCCCTGGGATAATAGCTTCAGCACTGGCAAATCTGAAAAAGAAAGAAAGAAAGAAAGAAAGAAAGAAAGAAAGAAAGAAAGAAAGAAAGAAAGAAAGAAAGAAAGAAAGAAAGAAAGAAAGAAAGAAAGAAAGAAAGAAGGCTGTGGATAACAATTCACAGTTTCATTTGCCTTTTCAGCAGTTACCACCAGAACTGAACGAAAGCAAAAGTGGAGGCAAACTTGGGGAGTCCTGCTGAGCTGACACATGTGTAGGGATTTCAAGAGAAGTTCAAAGAATTTCAGAAAGTTTTGCAAAATTTTCTAAAAGGTGTGTTTTCTTCTTTTCTTCTTCTATAGTTCACCTAATGTGAAATTCAAGGGCAGCCATTTTCAACCACTGTGCCACGGCACACTGGTGTGCTTCGAATGGTCTACAGGTATGCCGTGTAATGGTGTAGCTAATGAACGTGTAGCCCAGTGCAGAGCTCAAAATGATGCCCTGGAAGTGATGTCACAACCAGAAGTGACATCACATCCAGTTTTTTTTTAAAGTGCAAATTGGGGGGAAACCTGCCTCCTCCCACTCAGCAGTTCACCACCCACTTGCTCTGCTGCCTCCTCTCAGCCAGTGGCATAGCTAAGAACCCAATCCTAAGCTCAGCACGCTGCCTTACCGCCGGTGCATACTGTCACAAACATGCCGTAAGGCACGTTTGTGGGCCCTAATGCTGGGCGAGTGCCCATACTAGCCCAGCACTGGCCGGTGCTGGCTAGCGCAAGGTGGGTGCCTGGCCTCCACTGCTTGGCCGTCGCATGGCAGCAGAGAGGAAAGCAGGGGTGGGGAAGGAGGCGTTTCAGGAAGGGGGGAGAGGGTGGGGAGAAGGTGGGGAGGAGGTGTGATGGGGAACTGAGAGGTGGGGAGAAGACGGGGGAGGCATATCGGGGGGAGAGAGGGACGCGGGACGGATCCTGAGCCCCCACGTCAGGCTCGGCGCCTGACATGAAGGCTCTTACCTCACCGCTGACATTTTGGTCGGCAGTGAATCGAGTAGCCCCATTGTGGGTCTACTCCCTTTAACCGGAAGAAAGGAATGAAAGTCTCCTTCTCGTGGTGTTGCTCGTGGCTGCCATGGGTGCACAGGATGCGGCGGCAGCCATTTCCAGTGCTGCTGCAGCCACGCACCCTGAGAGCTCAGGACTGGGCTCTTAGGCATCTATCTGCTACCTGGGGTCACAGAAGATTCTGTAGCCCCCGCTTCCTGACAAAATCAAATTTAATTGATAAAAAGTGTGCCCCTTATTGGTTAAAGACACTGTGCTGGGGTGAAGAGGGACTGTTATTCTCTCCCTGCTAAATATAAGAGGAGCACCACCTGAAAAAGTGCCTCTTTACCAATTAGTAAAAGTAACTGTACTATGATACATGGAAATGAGAGCTGACTCATATTAACACCTTTTTGATTCCATGCGGTGTCACAATAACATCTCATTGGCTCTCAGAACAATTAGTCTCATAGGACAGTTTTGAGTTAAAGAAATCCACTTTTTGTTCCTTAAGCAGTTGTGTTTTCATTTTCTGGTTAACTAGCCATAACTTTTGATAGAATACAGATATTCTAACTGCTGCCACCAGTTGGTAAGCCAAGTGCCCCCCGTGTCAATAGGTCTCGATAGGTGGCAGTAGCCATGACAGTGATGGCAGTATTCCTCTCAGCATTGTCACCATTTTACTTTCCCCACAGTGACCTGATGTAATGATCCTCAAGAGCAACTTACTCCCCCACCCCAAAAAAATTAAAACCGAAGTCACTAATAATATCAGCAGTGCAAACAAACAGAAAAAAGAAGGAAGGAAAGGAAAGGAGAAGTAAACACTGAGCCAGAAAAGAGATTAATACTGCCTCAGCCCCTGACATACTATCACTCCAGAGCGACACTAAGGACTCAGGGCATTGTGGGACAATAAAAATGGCATCTCCAGCCAATGGCAAACACTGAGAGGAGCACCATTGTCACAGTCATTGCTGTTACCATTGCAGTAGCAGATCCTGCATACCATCCAGTAAACCTCTCAAAGTTCACTCACATGTGGGGAGGAGTCTCTGCCATGAGTACCCCAGCAGCAGAGATGTGCAGTGAAGTTCAGGCCAGGGGAGGGAATACACCTTCACTCTCCCCCTTGAACTCAGTCTCTGAAACATACACTCCCCCCCTCCCCCACGAAATACATACATAAAGCTCAGCCTCTGGAGCACACTCTCTCTCTCTCTTCCCTCCCCCCAGTAATTTTTTTTTTTAACTCACTTCTTCCCCCAATCGAACCTAGGGAAATTCCAACACAGGCACACTGAAGAATCTAGAACAATGATTTTCAACCTTTTCCATCTCATGGCACACTGATAAGGCATTAAAATGGTCAAGGCACACCACCAGGTTTTTGACAATTGACAAGGCACACCATGCTGCCAGTGGGGACTCACATCTCCCATTGGCCCTATTAATAAATGACCTTCCCTCAAATTCCTGTGGCACACCTGTGGACCACTTGCGGCACACCAGTGTGCCACAGCACAGTGGTTGAAAATGGCTGATCTAGAAAATGGCTGCCCCTGGTTTTCTGGAGAGCTGGTCCCTTGCGAAGGCTCCCTGTTTTTTCATGATTTTTTTTTTTAAACTGAAGAGAAGCAATTCTTTCTGTTGCCTCCCCAGAACTTAATGATGCAGACGTCCTGCTGTTTTTTGATTGGGTAGCCAGTTGCCCTACTTTTCTTCTTTTTTTCCTTGAATACAAATATAGCCCTAACCTGCTGGAGGCAAGTCTTCCTAATGCCTCTCTAGAGAGTGATGACTCAAGCGTTGTCTTTTCCCCAGTAAAGGATACTTTGCCCAGGACCCCCTCAAACCTAGAACTGGCCCTGAAGGTGATTCTGTAGGACTCTAAAATGAAACTTCTGCAGGCACTTCAAGGTAAGCCAGATGACTATTACAGCCCAATCCTACCAAACTCTCCATGCATCAATGCTGCTGCACACTGCATCCCACAGGAGAGTGGGAAGAAGCCACAAAGGCTTCTTCAAGGTAAGGGGACATTTCTTCCTTTGCCCCAGGGTAAGCGCTCGCAGTTTTGTTGGGTATATTTGGACCAACACCTTCTACTTTGCTGGCACGTCTGACTTGACCCTGGAAGGTGGATCAAGAATGTGAACAGGACTAGGATATCTACGGTGCCACCACCATTGATATTGCCCCTTTCCCAACCTTGATCTGTCCTCCTCCCTGCCCCAATCTCCTCTCTGTTCCTCCCCCTTCCCCGCCACACTCTTGCCTTCTGCACTGACTTACAGGCATGCCACTGCATGCCACTGACTGACAGGCATGATCTGGCATGCCACTGCAACTACTCGCCACTTGCAGCGGTGACCCAGCTGCACAAAATAGCATTGTTGCTTTTTGTGACTGCTTTTTGTGACAGCCGTAAAGAACTTTATGCTGTTGGAACTCTAGTTCTGGCACACCATAAGGCCCTGTTAGGATTGGGCTGTTAAATAAGTAATACCTCACAGGGGATATTTTCGTGTACTGACTACACACAGCTCTTTTGCCTGAAGATAAAATTGTGTGTTACTGGCGTTTATTATTATTATTATCTCCCTGCTGGAATTCAAGGTGGCACATGGGGGCTCCCAAATGATCTTCTATCCAGGCACTTGCCAAGCCCCTGCTTGGTTGATTTCAGTACTGCTGCTGCTGAATGTGCTTTTCCATCAGACCTTGGGACCCTGAAAAGGACCTCGCTTTTGATAAATGAGATGCAACAGTAGTATGATGGTGGTAATGAGCTGAAATTAATTTGCCACCTGCCCATTTCCCCTTGGTGAATTTTAATGATGAATATGCTCTGCATCTTGGACATCCAAAGATGCAGTCAATAGCCAGCAACATTTGATAATATTGGATCACTGACTTGCATTAGACGGTATCATCATTTGACAATATCAGACATACAGTATGGCACAATCTGACTAAGGTTGCAATCCTAACCACACTTTCCTGAGAGTAAGCCCCAGTGAACAAAATAGGACTTACTTCTGAGTAGACCTGGTTAGGATTGTACCCTAAATGGGAGGGGGAGTATGTTGCTGATATCTTGAGTGCCCAAAGCATTTAGTCACATAGGAGGCTGTCTGGTGTTACATTTGTCTTCACTCTTTTTTAGCCAAACAAGTGGATCAGGGAGGAAGATCACTTTTGGAAATGTGCTAGCTATGCAGAAGTATAAGAAGCAAATTATTTGTGGAGGACAGTGATGTGCAGTGAAGTGAATGGTTGGGGAGGCACTTGCTGTAGCACCACAAGGCATTCTAGGGGCTACCTAGAAGCCACAGCGTATGCACAATCACAGGGGAGGTTGAGCTCTCACTATTGCAGCTCTAGTCCCTTTCTTTATAGTAACAGGCAAGTGTCTGTTACTATATAGGACGAGAACTTGTAGCAGTGAGAGCTCAGCCTTCCCTCTAATTGCACAATCCTGCAAAAACTGGGCAGAGCACAGGCAGGAAGTATGCGCCTGAGGCTATTTTCATTGGAGTCTGACAGGTGAGGTTCTGCCTCCTCTGTCTCATCTGACCACATGTCCCGAGAGGATCAAATCTTGAAAGGAAGAAGTTATGCCAGCCATTTTCAGCCTTTTTCATCTCATGGCACACTGACAAGGTGCTAAAACTGTCAAGGCACACCATCAGTTTTTTGGCAATTGACAAGGCACACTGCACTACTAGTGCATATCCCCCAATTGCCTTATTAATAAATGACCCTCCCCAAACTCCCACGGCACACCTGTGGACCACTCGCGGCACACTAGTGCACCACAGCACAGTGCTTGAAAACACAGGCCTACAAAACTGAGGGTCAGAAAAGTTTTCCCTGAACTTTATGGTGGTTTGATATGAATTTGGGGTGCTGATTCAAAAAATGGCATCCGTTTTGCCCCATCACGTCTAGTTTTGGAGATATAGTATAGCCTCATTAGTGAATGGTTCAAGCAGCTTCCTCATTAGGAAGCCATGGTGTAGGCTTCTTCATGAGAAAGTTGCTTGAACCATTTACTAAAAAGGCTATGCAGTGTCTCCAAAACTAGACGTGATAGGGCAAAACGGATGCCATTTTTGGAATCAGCACCCCAAATATACCCAGGAATTGATGTAACGTTTAAGAAAGCAAAATGTGTGTTGGCCTGTGAAATCACTGAGTTATGCTACACTTCACAAATAAAAGTTTGGTTTTTCATTTCTATCTCATTTGCTGTGATTTTCTATCTCTCCTTATTTAGAACCAATATGATCACTTTCAGTGCCAATGTTTACACAATGCCATTTCCCTTCTAAACATTCCTTCAAGACGATGAAGAAGTCAGGGGAGAATGTGGATTCAGGGAATGTTTTAATTGCATGGCATGGATTTTATCATTGTTCCTCATGATGTATTCCTGGATTATTACTAGAATAACCCCCCCCCCCCATCTCCCTTGTAGTTCAGCTATGCTGGGACTTTCTGTTTCAGTGTTGCCCACCTTATACAAAGAAAGAACCTCATGACCAAAAACCAAAATGCCTTTTCATTCAGTGTCTGTGCTATGTCTCCATGTTCCTTGTTGCATGGTGCAGAATATTTTGGAGCTCAAGCGGCTTGATTGTTTTCCCAACATTTCACCGACTAGAGGTTGAAAATAAAATTGGAGATTTAAAATAAAATTCTAGTACACCTCATCTTTTTCCAAACCGGAACTCCCGTATATAAGACTACATAATTCTTTTTTTTTTTAAAAAACTACCAGTGGTTTCTCCTTAGTAAAAAACGATGAGCCACCATCAACATTTGGCTCTATTAACATCTAGCAACCCTATCTGAGAAACGGTAATCTATTCCCCATGCGCATACCATTTCCAGTGCCTGCCAATGCAATAATATATCTTAAGGAGCAATGCCACCCAAAAAAAAAAAAAAAAGGCAAATAAATTTTAGCAAATTAACCATGAAGAAAGACATATCATTTCCCTTCTACTTTTATCTCTTAACTGTCTAATTGGACCGTAATGAGTTTGGGGCTGGCACTCATCACCAGATTTCGCCTTCTTTGATGTGGCTTTTTCCTCAGAGCTATAAAAATGCAGAGGGAACCAAAACCAAGATGTTACACCTCCACAAGTGTTTCTGGGCTTACTATAAGATTCCACTGTTTGCTCCAAATGACCAAAGCCACTAATAGGCCCCAGCTAGCCAAGAGGCTTGGACAATGAATAAGACACAGAAAGTGCCACTGTGATTCAGACTCCAGAATGTGTAGCGGTGGTGACAGACACAGACCTCAAACTGAGATTTGGAAAGAAAGAAGGGGAAAAGAACACTGCCAGTTTGAGAATGCGCACTATGGCCTCTAGCATTCATTGACAGTGATATTCCACAAAAGTATAAAGAGAGAGCTCTGTGTTGCAAGGCTATGCAAATCAGGCCTACACACCTTATGGCCCATCAAACTAAGCGCTGCCAACCAACCATATTAAGCAGCTCACCAGGGGCTCAGTAACTCTCTCATTTTTGCTGCCTATTCAGGACAAGGAAAAAAAGGAGGGATTGTCAAGCATTTCTAAAATCACAATACATGGCTGATGATGAGTATCATTCACTGAAGTGGATCACAGATTTTTTGGGTTTGAGGGTGCCTTTACCCTCCGGTGGGCCCCTCTTACCTGGGTAGACCCCTTCCCCTTACTGTAGCGGCAGATGTGGCAGACACAGCCATAAGAACAGCCCCGCTGGATCAGGCCAAAGGCCCATCTAGTCCAGCTTCCTGTATCTCACAGCGGCCCACCAAATGCCCCAGGGAGCACACCAGATAACAAGAGACCTGCATCCTGGTGCCCTCCCTTGCATCTGGCATTCTGACACAGCCCATTTCTAAAATCAGGAGGTTGCCACAACACTAACAGCAGCAACAGCAATTGGCTGCCAGATTCCTTCCTGCAGGATTGGTTGCATGGTCTACTGGGTCCTTTTCTGCACAAGTGCTCATCTTTCTTTTCTACACAGGTGCTCCTGATCTTGCCAACCCCACCTGGCCTCATTCCCCACCCCAAACCCCAGTTTGCCTTACTCCACACCCTGGATTACCTTGTTCCTCACTGGGCTCACCCTGCCTTTTGCCTGGGGCTCATCCTGGGCAGGCAGGTAGGGTAAGTTCCTTCTTCTCCTGCTCTTCTTGCCCTCGAATGCTTCCAGGTAGTATGCTCCCTGTCTGAGAATTAACTCGCCCCACTGGCTTCTGAAAAAAGAAGTGGGAAGTGGACCACCCTCCTCTCTTCCTTCCCCAGCAGCCAATAAAGATTGATCCCAGGAGGTTTAAAGAATTCTGGGGCGAACACCATTGGCTTATATGAGGCTCACAGCAGCCTACCAGTCCTCTTTGAAAGTCTTACTTAGTAGATGACACAGATTTTCTTCACAATATGTCCAATTACTTTACAGAGTAAAGAAAATATAGCGTCACTATACAACTTGAGATTTTTGAAGTGGACTTGGAGGCTGCCACAGTCCCACAACAGTCATGGTCTGAACTGGTAGGGCCCTTTGGGGGGGGATGGGCCCCCAGCACATGCCTAGGTAGGTCCACACTCTGCTGCTTCCTCTGCTTCCCCATCTCATGCCATGTCACAAGATGCTTTGGAGGCATTATCAGGGGAATGCACTATGGCCATCGACCAGCAGCTGCCTGCTACAGTGTTGTCAATGTTAGAAAAAGTGAAATGTAAAACAAGTTCATCTGCTGTTGCCAGAGCAAGTGGAGGGAGGCCTATCCAGTTGGTGGCTGTGCTGAATCCTCCCTAAGAGATTGTTGACTAGGCCCAGGTCATCCTGGGCAATTCCAGTGTGCAGTAGGCTCCAGCATCACCAAAGGGTACCAAGTGGTGATGCTAGCCTATAATGTGGAAAGCAGAAGGGACACTTCATTGTTTCTGCTGGCAACCTTCAGTCTTGGAAGACTCTGGTATCGCGCTCTGGATGGTGGTTCTGGCACAGCGTCTAGTGTGGCTGAAAAGGCCGATTCGGGAGTGACAATCCCTTCCACACTGGGAGCAAGTGCAGTCTGTTCCTGGTCTGTCTCCCTGGCTATGGGCTTTCCTTCTTTGCCTCTTTGCCTCAGACTGTTGGCCAGGAAAATGGACTAGATGGGCCCCTCCTGGCACGTCCAGCAAGGCTTTTCTTATGTTCTTATGACAGGAAGGACTCATGAAACTGCACCCACAATTGTGGAGACTACAACCAGAATATCACTCAGTACCTTTCCTATCTCCCGTTTCTCCAAACTCACCCATACTTGTATCTCATTCTCTTCTTTTCTCCTCAATCAGAATGTACCAAGTGGTTCAGAGGAAGCCATTTGGTTCCTTAGCTAATCCACCATTTAGGCTGTAATCCCAGATACATTTTCCTGGAGTAAACCCCACTGAACAAAATGGGACTTCTTTCTGAGTAGACATGCCTAGGATTCCACTTATGTTACTTTCCGCTAAAATACTAGGTTTTCTTTTTTAAATGAGTGCTTGAACCTGGGTCCCCCGGCTCATGTTAAAGAAGACTCTTGCTCAACAACACAGAAAGAGACACGTGCAAGAATTCATATACATAGATGGCTGGAACAGCTCGCCTTTTGACATATAAAACTTCTAGACATATGAAACACTCTGCAGTCCAATCCAGAATTACAGTCTTGTTTCCCATCTTATCTCTCAGAAACTCACTTATCAGCCACTCTCTCCCAGACTTTAATCTGAACCTCTGGTCAGAGTGGAACAGATGTGTAAAAAAGCACTTAATGGGTTCATCTTTTTCTCCTTAACCCTAATGGCAGAGCCAGGAAGGTTCCTTTCATTTGAGCTGGAACTCTGAATATCCGAAGGGGAAACCAAAATGACTCACTAGCCCATCACAAGTGTTTAACTAGAACTTGATGAAGTTGACCAGGTTAGGTCTACTGGTCTTTAGCCAACATGTGACTTAAAAATGTTAAATCCTTTAACTCCAGGTTGGCGCAGGTACCATTTCCAGTGAGAATCACAGTGTGTGTTCATGAAAGTGCCCAGGATCAAATTACAAACAGGATACTGATTTATTTACTCTCTATCTTTTAAAAAAAGAAACCACATTTTGAGTGTATAGAAAAGCTTCAATCAGAATATGAATCAGGATCACTTCTTAGCAATGACAGTTAAACTGAAGACAAAATAAACAAACAAAAAACAGGTATGTTTTCCAAAAGCTGCTCCCTTCCTCTCTCCCATTCTCTGTCAGATGTAACCAAAGGCCTGGAGTGGAAGAGGAATATATAAATTTGCTCTTGGAAAAGGGAGGCCGAGCAGGTAGCAAATGATTTGCTTTCCCATCTCTCCTTTTTCTGCCCCTCTCCCTGCTTTTCCCTACACACCTCAGCCCCATACAAATCAGCCAGTTTCCCTCTGGCAAAAAATGTGCTTTCTGATGCTGCTGCCAGACCTCAGAAATGTATATAGCCGTTCTGGCTACATGCGGGAAAAGGAGAGTGCCGTGTTCAACAGCTTCTCCTCATAGAGGGCCCCCTCATTTCCCACTTTCATCTGAAAGGGGCCATGGAGGAGGGGGAGAAAGAGACAATTCCACTTTAGGCCCAAATCCAATGACTATTGAAGTAAAAAGAAAAGACTCCCATCAATTTCAATGGGCCCTGGGTCAGGGCCTTTAATCTTTATTCCAAGATTAACCACATATGAGGAAGGTCAGCTGTGAAGAAAAAAACACCGAACTATTCAGGCTTTCAGCCCCCGATCATTTCATAGCCTACAGAGAGCCCATCAAAATCTCCTTGTCTATGTTGCTTTTGAGTTTGCCTCTTAGTATGCATGGAGGCAGATGGGAAAGGGGCAGAAAGGAGGGTGTGCATCTTCTGCTGAAGGCACAGAAACCTTCACGCTACCATTTGCCACGACACAAGGAGGGGAGAAGTTGCAACTCTCGCTCCTCTCTCATTCTCTCCCCTCCTTCCCCGTCTCTTCTTAAGCCAGTATTGTAAGACTGCAAATGTGTGCCAGCTTTCAACCGATGATCTCCTCCAGCTCGCATTCGGCCTGCAAGTATTTGCGCTGCTGGCTCCAAAGCAGGTGGTGGGAGACTATGGGAAAACATGTTTACACCCTCCTTGGCCAGCATGGCAAACGGTATTGTGAAAGGGGCCTGTGTATCTGAAGGGACTGCTTGCAAAAGGAAGGGGAACACACACATACCTACCATCTGGATGGTGCAGGGGAAAGAGCAAAGAGTTTCGCTGATTGCAGGATGTGGCCTTTGGGGTAAAAGGAGATGTTATAAGGAATGCGCAACATGGTTCTGTGTTATTTGGGGTGTTGTTTTTTTAAGTGCATGCCTGGAGAGGCCTGAAATGGAGAGAAACTATGCAGGGAGCAGGGGGCTTTAGAACTTTTCCCTGCTGTGGTTCCAGGCTGAATTGTGTCCTCCAGTCATCTCGCTGTCCTCCTCCCAAGGGGGCAGTTTCACCTTGAGGGAGGTCTGGAAGTCCAGAGGGATGGAGGGTGCCCCGAGAAACAAGCTCTGTCCATCATCAGTTAATCAGGGTTTTATTAGTTGGAACACAAAGCACAGACCAACAGGAAGAGGCAGGGTCTTCTCCCTACAGACTCACTTCACCCTTATGGCTGGTGTCCTTTCAATTAGAGAGACGCCATCCTAATGGTGTCCTTCTGGGACGGTTGGATGAAGTGGAGATTGGGGGCCCTATTTCGGAGTGGTTCCAATCCTTCTTGGCCAACCTATTCCAGATGGTGGTACTGGGGGACTCCTGCTTGGCACCCTGGCCCTTGAGGTGTGGGGTGCCACAGGGTTCTATACTGTACTAGACACAGCTGGTACAGAATTTGGCGGCTTGTGTAGTTGCTGGAGGTCGGTGGCTTGACTCTGTCATGCCGCTGCTCCTGCAGCTGCACTGGCTACCAGTTCATTTCTGGGCTGAATTCAAGGTGCTGGTTTTGACTTTTAAAGCCCTAAACAGCTTGGGAAAAGCGTATTTGACAGACCACCTTCTTCCATATAGTCTAGTCCATTCTCTGAGGTCATCAGAGGGGGCCCTGTGGGTTGAGAGAGGTGAGGGGATGGTGGCTGGAAACAAGGCCTTCTCGGTGTTGGCACCTGCATTATGGTATTGCCTCCCCTTTGAATTGAGGACAGCTTCCTTGTATTAACTTTCCGGCAAGGCCTGAAGACTTTTTTTATTTAGGAAAGCCTTCGAGGTCTTATAAGGGCTTCTTTTACAAATTAATATTTTTTTACTATGTGTTTTATTGCCGACTGCTGTGTATTTTATCTTGTTTTTAATTGTTTTTTAATTTTAATGTTTATTCTGTATTTTATTCTGTATTTTAATGTATTGATTGTTAGCTGCCTTGGGTGGCCTTCGGGGAGAGAGGCAGAATAGAAATAAATAAATAAATAAATAAATAAATAAATAAATAAATAAATAAATAAGGAAGGAAGGAAGGAAGGAAGGAAGGAAGGAAGGAAGGGGTAATAGCCCCGGGAAGGGCCTATGGGGGCAGTGCAGTGCCCAAATCATTTATTGCCTGATAATCTCCCCCTCCCAGGTTGAATGGGGTTGAGGGTGCCATGCCCTTGCCCACTCCCAGGTTGCAAGGGCTGCCTCTCTCCCAGCTGGCAGTGTCCCTCAGTTGCTGATTTCAGGCTGCGCCTATGTTAGGCGTTGGCAGGAGCCCAGGTCCTGCCCTTCTCCCTGCTCTATTTTTTCCTGTCCTTGGCTTTCTAGCCCCTTGCTGGCTGCTCCTGCCTGGCATTGGCTGGGCTGTCCCCCCATTTTGCCACTTTATCCTCCTCATCCCCCTCCATCCACTCTGGCTGCTCCTTTTCCCTTGTAGCGACTCGCACCTCCTGCTTCACCCTTCTTGCTCCTCCTATTTTCCTCCACTCCTTTCCCCCATACTGTTTTCCTTCTCTTTCTCTCCTTTCTGCTCCCCCTCTCTTCTTCCTGTTCAGTCCTTCTTTCCACCTTCTTCTTTCCCATGCAGCCTGCGTTTGAAAGCTACCCTGTGCTGCGCCTCCCACTCCCCAGGTAATTGTGCTCAGCTGGAAGTGGGTGCTGCCTGATGACATCACTGGCCAGCGCACTGCCTCCCAGGTGACTGGTGGGGTCTCTAGGCTGCTGCAGCTGGGCCCTGTGAGGCACACATCATCACACTCACACATGCTGTTTTTCTTAGGAAAATGTCATTAGCTAAGAGGGGGCCAGTGCTTGGGATCAGGACTTCAGCAGGGGCAAAGTTCTGGATTTTCCTGTTCACCCTGTTTCACCAGCATGCTATTCTCACAAAGAACCCCCAAACACAGAGTCAAGTATGTTGCCCCTTAGTTTTCTTATGACTTTTGATTAACTAGGCTAATGTGGTGTAAGCTTGATCTTTTAAACTGATCCCTGGGGGAAAGCCAACAGGAGCCGAGGGGCATTCAGTTCGGGACTCCTCATCCCTATGGGACAAGGATGGGGAGGTTAGAGAACAACAAGGTAAAGGCAGAGTAGGAGGAGAAATTGGGAATGGTAGCAAGATGGGATGTGATAGACAGTTTGGCACAATGAGAGGATGCAGGGACATCGATGTTGGCAACCTTCAGTCTCAAAAGACTATGGTATCGCGCTCCGAATGGTGGTTCTGGAACAGCATCTAGTGTGGCTGAAAAGGCCAATTTGGGAGTGACAATCCCTTCCACACTGGGAGCAAGTGCAGTCTGTCCCTGGTCTGTCTCCCTGACTGTGGGCCTTCCTTCTTTGCCTCTTTGCCTCAGTCTGTTGGGCAAGTGTCTCTTCAAACTGGGAAAGGGCATGCTGCACAGCCTGCCTCCAAGCGGGCCGCTCAGAGGCCAGGGTTTCCCACTTGTTGAGGTCCACTCCTAAGGCCCTCAGATCCCTCTTGCAGATGTCCTTGTATCGCAGCTGTGGTCTACCTGTAGGGCGCTTTCCTTGCGCAAGATCTCCATAGAGGAGATCCTTTGGGATCCGGCCATCATTCATTCTCACAACATGACCGAGCCAACGCAGGCATCTCTGTTTCAGCAGTGCATACATGCTAGGGATTCCAGCATGTTCCAGGACTGTGTTGTTTGGAACTTTGTCCTGCCAGGTGATGCTGAGGATGCGTCGGAGGCAGCGCATGTGGAAAGTGTTCAGTTTCCTCTCCTGTTATGAGTGAAGAGTCCATGACCCGCTGCAGTACAGAAGTGTACTCAGGACGCAAGCTCTGTAGACCTGGATCTTGGTATGTTCCGTCAGCTTCTTGTTGGACCAGACTCTCTTTGTGAGTCTGGAAAATGTGGTAGCTGCTTTACCGATGCATCTGTTTGGCTCGGTATCAAGAGAAAGAGTGTTGGAGATCGTTGAGCCAAGGTACACAAAGTCATGGACAACCTCCAGTTCATATGCAGAGATTGTAATGCAGGGAGGTGAGTCCACATCCTGAACCATGACCTGTGTTTTCTTCAGGCTGATTGTCAGTCCAAAATCTTGGCAGGCCTTGCTAAAACGATCCTTGAGCTGCTGGAGATTTTTGGCAGAGTGGGTAGTGACAGCTGCATCATCGGCAAAGAGGAAGTCACGCAGACATTTCAGAGCGAATAAGCAGCCCATCCTGGGGGCATTCCATGTACAAATGCTTTTATGCAAATGCCCGAAGTCTCCGAGCAAAGATGGGAGAACTGGAATGTCTGGTGACAGGGGAAAACATTGACATAGTGGGCATAACGGAAACCTGGTGGAATGCGGAAAATCAGTGGGATACCGCAAGTCCAAGCTATAAACTCTAATGGAGGAACAGGGAGGGGCATGTTGGAGGTGGAGTGGCCCTTTATGTTAAGGAAGAGATAGAATCCAGCAAAGTAGAGATTGAAGACAGGTCCAACTCCATAGAATCTCTATGGGTTAAATTACCAGGCCTGAGGAGTGATGTAATACTGGGGGCGTACTATCGTCCTCCAGACCAGAAACTAGAAGGGGACCTTGAAATGAGGAAACAGATCAGGGAGGTGACAAGGAGCAACAGGGTCGTAATCATGGGAGACCAATTATCGTCATATTGACTGGGTCAATTTGTGTTCTGGTCATGAAAAGGAGAGCTGATTCCTTGACATGCTAAATGACTGTGCCTTAGAGCAGCTAGTCATGGAGCCCACCAGAGGACAGGTGACTGGATTTAATATTGTGCGGTACTCAGGACCTGGTTAGAGATGTCAGTGTTACTGAGCCATTGGGGAACAGTGATCATGCTGCGATCCGTTTCGACATGCACGTTGGGCGAAGAATACCGGGCAAATCTCTCACAAAAACCCTTGACTTCCGACGAGCGGACTTCCCTCAAATGAGGAGGCTGGTTAGGAGGAGGTTGAAAGGGAGGGTAAAAAGAGTTCAGTCTCTACAGAGAGCATGGAGGTTGCTCAAATCAAAAGTAATAGAGGCCCAGCGGAATTGTATACAGCAAAGGAAGAAGGGCTCGACCAAGTCCAGGAGGGTGCTCGCATGGCTAACCAGCCAAGTTAGAGAGGCCATAAAGGGCAAGTAAGCTTCCTTCCATAAATGGAAGTCTTGCCCTAATGAGGAGAATAAAAAGGAACATAAACTGTGGCAAAAGAAATGTAAGAAGGTGATAAGAGGGGCCAAGAGAGACTATGAGGACATGGCCAGCAGCATTAAGGGGAATAATAAAAGCTTTTTCAAATATGTTAGAAGCAGGAAACGCACCAGAGAAGCAGTTGGCCCTCTGGATGGTGAGGGAGGGAAAGGGGAAATAAAAGGAGACTTAGAGATGGCAGAGAAATTAAATGAGTTCTTTGCATCTGTCTTCACGGCAGAAGACCTCGGGCAGATACCGCTGCCCAAACGGCCCCTCCTGACTAAGGTATTAAGTCAGACAGAGGTTAAAAGAGAAGATGTTTCAGACCTCATTGATAAATTAAAGATCAATAAGTCAGCGGGCCCTGATGGCATCCACCCTAGAGTTATTAAGGAATTGAAGAATGAAGTTGCTGATCTCTTAACTAAAATATGCAACTTATCTCTCAAAACGGCCACAGTGCCAGAGGATTGGAGGATAGCCAATGTCACACCGATCTTTCAAAGGGAAAGAGGGGGGACCCGGGAAACTATAGGCCAGTCAGCCTAACATCTATACCGGGTAAGATGGTGGAATGCCTCATCAAAGATAGAATCTCAAAACACATAGACAAACAAGCCTTGCTGAGGGAGAATCAGCATGGCTTCTGTAAGGGTAAGTCTTGCCTCACAAACCTTTTAGAATTCTTTGAAAAGGTCAACAGGCATGTGGATGCGGGAAAACCCGTGAACATTATATATCTGGACTTTCAGAAGGCATTCGACATGGTCCCTCACCAAAGGCTACTGAAAAAACTCCACAGTCAGGGAATTAGAGGGCAGGTCCTCTCATGGATTGAGACCTGGTTGAAGACCAGGAAGCAGAGAGTGGGTGTCAATGGGCAATTTTCACAATGGAGAGAGGTGAAAAGCGGTGTGCCCCAAGGATCTATCCTTGGACTGGTGCTCTTCAACCTCTTCATAAATGACCTGGAGACAGGGTTGAGCAGTGAGGTGGCTGAGTTTGCAGACGACACCAAACTTTTCTGAGTGGTGAAGACCAGAAGTGATTGTGAGGAGCTCCAGAAGGATCTCTCCAAACTGGCAGAATGGGCAGCAAAATGGCTGATGCGTTTCAATGTAAGTAAGTGTAAAGTCATGCCGATTGGGGCAAAAAATCAAAACTTCACATATAGGCTGATGGGTTCTGAGCTGTCTGTGACAGTTCAGGAGAGAGATCTTGGGGTGGTGGTGGACAAGTCGATGACAGTGTCGACCCAATGTGCGGCGGCAGTGAAGAAGGCCAATTCTATGCTTGGGATCATTAGAAAAGGTATTGAGAACAAAATGGCCAATATTATAATGCCGTTGTACAAATCGATGGTAAGGCCACACCTGGAGTATTGTGTCCAGTTCTGGTCGCCGCATCTCAAAAAGAACATAGTGGAAATGGAAAAGGTGCAAAAGAGAGCGACCAAGATGATTACGGGGCTGGGGCACTTTCCTTATGAGGAAAGGCTAGGGCGTTTGGGCCTCTTTGGCCTAGAAAAGAGACGCCTGAGGGGGGACATGATTGAGACATACAAAATTATGCATGGGCAGGATAAAGTGGATAGAGAGATGCTCGTTACACTCTCACATAACACCAGAACTAGGGGACATCCACTAAAATTGAGTGTTGGGAGAGTTAGAACAGACAAAAGAAAATATTTATTTACTCAGCATGTGGTTGGTCTGTGGAACTCCTTGCCACAGGATGTGGTGACAGCATCTGGCCTGGATGCCTTTAAAAAGGGATTGGACAAGTTTCTGGAGGAAAAATCCATTATGGGTTACAAGCCATGATGTGTATGTGCAACCTCCTGATTTTAGAAATGGGCTATGTCAGAATGCCAGATGCAAGGGAGGGCACCAGAATGAGGTCTCTTGTTATCAGGTGTGCTCCCTGGGGCATTTGGTGGGCCGCTGTGAGATACAGGAAGCTGGATTAGATGGGCCTTTGGCCTGATCCAGTTTTTATGTTCTTAAGCCAAAAATGGAAGTGTCCTCATGCTTCAACTGGGCAAGATATGTTGTTGTTTTAAACCACATGCTAAGTGTTCTCTCACCGCACTCTGTGTTGAACTTTGCAAGTAAGCCTGCCTTATGAGCCGTTTTTGACGTGCCACCACAAAAGCCACTTCTCAAGTATTTATGGTGGTGTGGGGAAAGAAAGCAAATCTTTGGTGGTGGCTGCACATGAAGGGTATGTCACAGGTTGGAAATCCACATGTCCACAATTTGGCAGTAGTATTGCCATGACAAAACCGCAGTGGAGTACGTTGAAAATAGATGGAGTCTAAAGGTGGATATGTTTTTGTTTTAGTGTTCATTATGCTACACACACCCTGGGGAGGACAAAAGTAATCCAATGCCAGTTATGCCAGTGCCAGTAATCCAATGCAAACCAGAGGCATGATCCCCCCAAAGTTAAGGATATGTTTTAAACTCTCTTATTGAAATACAGAAGACCTAAAAGGTTTTGCTTTTTTGCTGTGTTGTGTCCCACAAGAGGCAATTAAAAATTCAAGCAAGAAAGATGTTAGCAGCAGGCCTCATCACAATTCCGTGACACATAACCCCAGCAGAGTGCTGTGGGTTAGAATGTTGGACTTGGACCAGGAAGTCTTGCATTCAAACTCCTGCTCAACTATGACATTCTCTGGGCGACCTATGGCCATTATCCTGCAACCTAACCTACCTCACAGGGTTGTTGTGAGGATAAAAGGAGAGAGAGGAGCCATATACACCGTTCTAAGGTCCTTGGAGGAAGGGCAATATGTAAAATGTGAAAAATAAAATTTAAAAAAAATGTCTAGATGAATACCACTTGAGAAAAATGACTTCTCTGATAAATACCATAGTCCCACATGTCCCTTATTTTCAAACGTTTAATCTGGTAACATGCACACAAACACCATGGATGTAGTCAGTTGCTCAAGTGCTGGAAATGTTAGGAATTCTCCCCAGTACAACTTACATACTTTGCTTCAATGAATCCTAGAGAAAGAAGCTGAACTCGTGGGTGGGGTTGATGTTTGACGCCACCTACTGGAGAAAGATTTCCATTTCAGAACGCCAGTATTAACAAATGCCCATGAGCCATTTCTTTAGAGTGCATTCACATGTACTATAGAATTCAGGTGGGTCTAGTAAGTTTCTCTGAAATTGGTGCTGGGCTTGGCATACATCCACTAGTTTGGCATTTATGCGACAGCTGTCCTGCGTGCAAGTTTTCCCTTGCATTTCTGCTCCAATTGTGCGGAGTATTGTTTGAAAAGACATGATCATTTCATGTGTCATTTTGACATTTCTTTTCTATGCAAAACTCCTGAGACTGTTTAAGTGTCCTTATGTGCTTGGGGATTAACACTGAGCTGTATTCAGGAAGAGAAAACCATTTGTGGTGTTTTGGAGCAGTGGTTCCCAAACGTTTTTGACTGACAACTCTTTATGCTTAATGAAGGTCAATTGTGATTGTGACTGACAACTCCCTTGACCTATTGGGCCATTGGCCATGGTTCTCCATTAGGGCAACAAGTGTATACATTTTATAGGACAGTGGGTTTTTAGCAAGGTTTCCACAGCTCCCTGGGAAGCCACGGCTCACAGTTTGGGAACCACTGCTCTGGAATTTTTCAGCTTTCCTTGTATTGTGAAGCATGACTCATTTGCTACTAATCTTGGCTTTGGACTGTTTGCCTCTGATACTGACTGTCTCCTTTTGCTGGACTAGAGAGTTAAATATGGGGGGAGCTGAAATGTGAGTCTGAGAACTGAGATCATAGACTCAAGTGTACTGAATCAGCATCTCAACACATCAACATTCCCCTGCCAATGGAAAGCTAGTATGTCAGGGAAATGGCTTCTAGCCTTCTTCTTAATGTGCTAATTTTCTGTGTGCAGGAAGGTGTGGTGCTCTGCAGCTCCTTGGTGTCTCTGGCAGCTGTATCAATGGTAAGCTGTATCAGTCTGAGGCACCCCCCCCCCCCCCAAGACAGCAATGCTGGGCACCATAGGAGAGGTTGGCCATCTACCTGCTTGGCCAGCCACAGTTGTTTGCTCACCTCATGATCAGGCTGGTCTCGATCAGCAAGCAACTTTTAATTCTGTATATGTCCAAACGAACCAACGTATGTAAGGAAGCAACAACTAAGTATTTTTCCCAAGCAGAGGGGACAAGACTAGTCGCATGTTGCTCAATAAATCAGACAGCTATTTGCTATGATGCTGAAGCTATTCTAAGATAGAGGAACTTGTAGAATTTGGGCTGAGAATCAAATGTGGTTGCACATACAGTACTATCATCCAGCAGAAGAAAATGTTTCTGAAGGTCCAGGAGCAAGTGGATAGGTCTTAACTGCCTCTACCCAACCAAGGAAAGGCACAAAGAATGGCACTGAGTTTTGGACAACAAAAAAATAAATGGCTTAGGGCCCAATCCTATCCAATTTCTCAGCCCTGGTGCAGCCGTGCTAATGGGGTGTGCACTGCATCCTGCAGTGTCATGGAGGCCTCCTCAAGTAAGGCACTGTTTGTCCTCTTACATCAGAGCTGCATTGCGCTTGCATCAGTGCTAGAAAATTGGATGGATTGGGCCCTCAGTTGCTAGGGTAGTCAAAAGAGGCCATTGGCTGCTCTTTCTTTTGCTTTTGAACGTTTTGCAAGATTCTTGTCTTGTCACCAGAGGTGGAAATGACTCTCCAGGCATCAGGTGACCTGTTTAGCTTTGTCTGTCCTCTAGGACAGCATCACATGTATTGCTTTGTGGATGCAGATACTGTAGGAGTGCAGGAAAACCTGCAGAAGGCAGTACTGATAGAATTCAGCTTCGGAATCCCCAGTTTTCATTTTTTTAAAAGCAAGTTTTGAGCTCTTATAGTTGCTAAGGTGTACTGCTTGTTAGTATGGGCAAAATGCCATACCTGGTGAAGTCTCAGATGCTTAACCTCAGAGGATCAGGCTTGACTGCCCTGTATAGCTCTCTGCCCCTGCTATCACTAGCGGGAACAAAAACAGAGGCAAAATTGTAAGACTTACAAAGGAAATTATTTAAAATAAGTACACTGTGAACACTGATGTATACCCAACCATGCACACTGAACATCACAAAGAATGAGAGGCCAGGTCTCTATCCAGAGGGGCTTCCCATCAATATTTTGACACTAGGAAGAGAACAGGTTACAGAATTTAGCTTTCATTGTCACAGAATTTGGGTTATCAGAGTGCAGAATTTAAAATAAAAACCTAGGCAAAATCTTTCCAATCATTGATATTTTTACCCACATAGTAAAAGTCACAACGGGCACAATCCTAATCAACTTTCCAGCACTGAGATAAGGGCAATGCAACTCTAAGATAAGGGAACAAACATTGCCTTACCTTGAGGAGGCTTCCGTGACTGCCCCCCCCGACTGCAGGATGCAGCACATGCCCCACTATCACAGCTATGCCAGTGCTAGAAAGTTGGTTAGGATTGCGCCTAATGTGACATAACATTTTACATTTTCTTTATCTCCATGATCAGGGGCAGTGGCCCCTGAATACTACCTACAAGAGATCAATTCTGGGAGAGAAGGATGCCTTTCTCACTCTTGAAGGTTTCCCAGAGGCAGCTGGTAAGGGACTGCAGGGGAAAAGGACAGTGGTCTAGATGGGCCTTTAGCTTGATCCACCAGGGCTCTTCTGATGTTCTTTTGTATGTAAAGTGCTTCTTCCCATCACCCTCAGCTGCAGACTCTGTTAGGTTTTCATTTCTGTTTGGCTGAGTTCAGAGGTGGGCAGGGTATTCTGAAGCCACATCTCCTGAATTCGTGATCTTTGGTGAATTACCCAGAGAACACTGATGTTCCTGAATAGTTGCTCCAAAGCCATCCTGTTTCCCCCCTCAGTTACACTTGGCCTTCCTATTTCCTGTCCACCTGCATACACATCATCACAGCAATATTATTTGTCTGCCAACCACAAATGAGTTCTTGCCTTCCCATTCCATCCATTTGCACTTTGTGAATTTGATCTGCTTCAGAAATCCTTATTTGGGGAGGCCTTTTTTTTCCAAGCCCACACACATTCATGCTTGCTCACAGTGTCTATTGTGTGCTGTGCATATGCTGATGATATTCTGGATCAGTCAAAACTTACATTATACTTGTGTGGAAATGCCAATCTAGGCGATGAGAAGAGTCCTATAAGTGGGAAAGGATGGTGTTCATGTCATAACCATAATCCTACTCAGGCTGCAATGTACTTAAGCCACTGATTTTTCTGGGGATTACCTGTATGCTGTAGTGGGACCAGGTCATGAATTCAGCAACTTCAATCATAATCTTATGGCACATTGTAGCCAGGATGTGGAGCACAGCCACAGAATTGACTGGAGGTGATGCTCTGAGATCTTGCAAGACATCAGATTCTGATACTTCAGGAAGTGCTTGTGAGATGTTGGTCAGCGCAAGATGGCACCCACCAAAGAGAGGAAGGGAAAGGAGGACCACAGGGGATAAAACAACAGAGGGAAGGAAGAAGGAGCATGACTGAGAGGCAAGAATGGAAGAGAGAGGAGGCAAAACGGAGGGCGCTAGAAAGGGCAAAGAAAAGCACGGGAAGGAAGGGTATAGGGAAAGGAGAGTCCTTGTGAAAGGGAATCAGTGAGAGTCAGCCCCCCCCCCCAGGGCCCATTTGAAGGAGTACAGAGGGTACATCATATCTGAACCTGGTGTCAAAACGGGGGGACAGGAGCCAAAGGAGGGGCCCCCAAATTTCCTGGGAACTTAGTTTCCAATCTCACTAGGGCCCATGAGAGGGGGGTTCAGAGGGTACATTGTACCTAGGCCCGGGGTCCAAAAGGCAGCCTGAGAACCAAAGGAGGGGAGCTGGAAATTTCCTGGGATCTCAGAAAATGTTTGCATATATTGTGTGAAGACTAGCATTCACATTTTGTGTAAGCCCCCATGGTTTTATATATCGCAATTCATAGAAATTGTGATCCAATGATTGTATGAAATTATGATCCAATGGAGAAGGGAAGAAGCCCCCCCACCAAAAAAAATTTTTTACCTCAAAAAGGGGCCCAAAAGAAACTTTGGACCCCCTAATACAATTCCTATAAGAGGCCCTGCCCCCACCAGCAGCATGTGCCTTGTAAACAAAAGACCATGTGCCTTGTCAATTGTTAAAAAACGGATGGTGCGGTTTGCCAGCATCTCTACATTCTTCTCTCTGTTCTTTACAGGTAGGACCGCGGTATCCACTGATTTGGTATCCACTGATACTGATTTGACTTACCACTGATACTGAGATTCACCTTTAAATGCCTTGTAACAAGGTAAAAAAAACCCACCAAAATCCAATTTCCTACCAGTTAAATAATTATAATTTCATTCCATTAGATTCCATTATTCACTCCATCTGGTGACTGAATGTGGTATAGCGTCTATACCAGTGCATTCTGGGGTGAGAAGGAAGGAGCCTGAAGTGGGTCATTAAAGCTATTTTTCCACTGATTTGGTATCCACTATTTTTTCTGTCCACTGGGGAATGGAACCCCCAGTGGATAACAAGGCATGACCCTGTATTTCTGTGCTGGCAACGTGGAGGCACATTTTTCCTTGTCATCTCCAAGGAAATGAAAAACCAGGGTTTAGTGTGAAAGAAAATCAGGAGCGAGGCTGTCCAGGGTTTACAAAAGCAAAAAACCACCAAGAGAACCCCTCCAAACAAGGCCTGCACAGCAGCAAGGGCTGAATAAAAAGACATCAGAAAACTCTCCAACCAAAGGGAACATCATGGAGCATAATTCTATATACAGAGGGACACACTTATGCCAGGGTTACCCTACATCTCCACTATTACATTGTGTTTCCTGCAACACAGCCCCTGCTGGCATAGCCTCTTTAGTGGTTTGTATTCAGTATTTTATTTTATTATCATTTTTTGCACAAAACACAATGTTGTGCCCAAAGCATTTTGATTTATTTTGATTTATGTAGTAAGACACGACACATAAATAAATCACAGACTTATGCAACACGAACGCTGTGATTGCTAAACAATGGTAGAATAAGTGGAAACAAAGGACCATGTTTAGCCAGTACAGTTGAGCATGTAGATAAATCTGAGGGCATGTGAATGCAGCCACTAAACTGTGCCTGGATGGGGGACTGCCCAGAAGTTCCCTGTACGCTGCCTTGTCCTCCATGCTGGAAGAAAGGCACTTGAATGAAATAAATAAATAATTCATGTTGGAGTATAGGATTATAACCAGTTATAATTCTGCTTCCAGTTGATTGTGAAAGAGCCTAGCGCTTCAGTGTGCAACCACCCAAGAAAACAAAGGCAAGGAAACATGGAGGGAAGATAGAGAAATCCTTCAGGCAGGCTCAGCAGCCCCAGTGCTGTAGGACTCCAAAGGCCATTTGGAAATTCCACATTTAATTTAGTGGCACCCAAAGAAGCTATTTTGTGATTTACACTCAATTCGGAGCATTTTTTCCAAATGACACAAACTTTCCTTGCTATGTGAGTGTTGTTGTTGTTTCATTCTTCTGAATCAAATTTCCAGGTCTTGGGCCCATGTTTCCAAACGAAGAACTCCACTAGTTTGAGTGAGAACTTGGGAGGTCAAAAAGTAATCAAGTTTGCAATCTTCCATGGCCCGCATTGGCCCAAGCCATCCCAAACCACTGCATTCCACTGTTTTCTTAATTAGGTTCACTCCTAGGCAGGTTTGTGTGCTTTGATGAGCATTTTTACAAATTTTTTATCTGAATCCATTTTTTAAAGGTACAGAAGTGGGGCAAAAAATTCAAATAATTATGCAGGCATCTCAGTCTTTGGAAGATGGGGCTACAGTTCAGTGAACCACTCACTGGTATCTCCAGGAAGAACTATGAAAGGCCATCACCCGGCAACTCTGGTGAGCCACTGCCAGCCGTTACTGAGCTAGATTGCCCAATATTCTAACTCAGTATCAAGGATTCATCTGTAAATTAACAGGGCTCAGTCCAGCCCCTGGAATAGACCAGTGCAAGTCCCTTGCGCCAGCCCCGGGGTGTCACAAATTTTATTTATTTACTGGATTTATACTCCGCCTTTTTTCCCCAAGGGCACTCAATGTGCTGTAAGGCACATCTGCACCACCAAGTGAGGAGGGAGGCCAACCCAAGCCCACAGGGCCAGTGCAACATGTAAGGCTGTGCTGGCTGAGTCAGGCTGGCGCAGGGGCTTGGGGGGCCGGGGGCAGGAAGGAGACGTTCCAGGGCGGGGGAGGGCAGGCGGTGGGTGGGCCCGTGGGTGAGCTGCAGCCAGGCAGGGGGTGGGGCCAGGATCCAGCATTTCTGCTGGATCCTAACCCCAGTCCTGGATGACCCAGAGCAGCTCCATGCTGCTCAGATATGTGCCACCTCCTGAGATGGCGCAGATCCGAATAGCCCGATTGGGGTGCTGTGGCGTTACCCAGCATAAGGGGAATGAATTCCCCTTGCCCTGGGCTGAGCCACAGGTAGCCCCAACCCCACATTGTATATGGGGTAGGCCAGCTGGCCTCCCCGTTCCAGTGCAGGTTAGGATTGGGCTGTTAAAGCATAAGAATTTGGCCCATGTCTTCCTAGCTTCAAACTGAAATATAGTTAAACAAATTGGCACATCAATGCATAAGGGCTTTTTATCATCAGTTGCCTAGTCCAGCTATTTTCAACCAGTGTGCTGTGTCACACTGGTATGCTGCGAATAGTCTGCAGGTTTGCTATGGGAGTTTTGGGGAGGGTCATAATTAGGGCCTATCGCCCAGGTTCTGCCCAGCAGCAAGGGTCTCCATGGAAGTTGAGGGGCTGGGCCAGTCATGGGGCAGGGTTCGCTGCCCAGAGAAAGCCTGAACCAGGGGTGGGACCCTGGGGCAAGTGGCTCCAGTGGCCCCAGAGCTTTGGTGCAGAGGCTTGGTGCCAAGTACGTACCAATGGGATGGGGTGTCAGCCAGAGAAGAGACCCCTCAGCTGCGCCACTAAGGTGCACAGCAATGCTTGGCTGGGCCACAAGATGGCTTGAGATCACATGGGATCTTGTGACCAGAGGGGTTGGGGCCAGTTTGGCCAACTAGCAGGCTCATAAGGAGCCAGTGACTGGCAAAGGAGGTTGCTCTTCCTTGAGCTCCAGCCTGGTGAAGGCGGCCTGGGGAAGTGAAAGCAACCTCTTGCACTTGCCTCTGTCCATCTCTAGCCCTGAAGGGGCCAAATAGGAATCTAGCTGGGGCAACTGGCCCCTCATCTCTGGAGAAGGTGCTCCCTGAATGAGACAGGGGGCTGCAGACCCTGGGGGTATCTGGGGACCCCACAAGCCCTACCAAGTGGGGGTCCCTCAGTGGGGTGCCAACCTCTCTCCCTGGGTGGGGTCCCAGGAACTCAGTTGTGGGCTGGCACCACCTCCCCACCAGCAGTCAACCTCCCACCTTTGGTGGGAACCCCCAACCCCAAGAAGCCCTGACCAGCTACCTCTGCCCACCTGACCTGGTTCACCCAGCAGGCTTTTCAGGAGCAAGGCAGCCTAGTACCGAAACCACAGATGACTGGCAATAAGGAGGTTCCTCGCACCTCTCAATGCACCTGTACCTTTCCGTAGACACATGTTAAAGACTGTGGATCAGGGCCCTCATAGAGTAACAAGGCCCCAATGAATTTAAAGACTGATGTGATTAAACTGCTGGTGTAGACTGCTTTTCAGGACTCCTTCCTCACCAGGGTAAGTCTACTGGTGCTTCTGATGATCCTAAGGTAGCCCTGCCCTCCAGGCCAACCCTGGGAATGACATCACAAGGCCATTGGGGGATATGAGCTTCTCACCAGCAGCTTGATGCGTCTTGTCAATTTTTTTTTAAAAAAACACACAAAATGGTGTGCCTTGACCATTTTACTGCCTTATCAGTGTGCTGTGAGTTGAGAGGTTGAAAATCACTGGCCTAGGAGGAAACCCTAAATCCCTGCATATGCAATTGTACTATCCCCAATTCTGGAATGTTCTCATTCTATACCTGCTGTTGCCATTTAACCTGCTGAAGTCACAAGTGGATGAGAGTTGCTGACACTCTCAGGAGCAGCGTGGGATCAGTCACAGCTGCCTCGTCCAAAGGGGGGATGAAGCAGCTACTCTGAGCAGGCTGCACCCTGCGCTCATCAGCCACATCCTTTCTCCCATTTTCTCCCATACCTCCTCCATCCTTGTCCTGCTCTTCTGCTTTCATACAGAACAGCAGGGCTGGAACAAGAAAGCTGGTAGAAGCAGTGCCCTACTTTCAAAAAGAATTTTTTTCTTTTGGGTGGGATGTGAGAGAGGACTAGATGGATGACCTCTCCAGCTACTGCACATACTGAGGGGAAAATGTGGAGGACAGAATTTCAGCATCACCTCAGGCATTGGCTCAGCTGAGGCTGGGCCTGGTATCAGTCATGAGATGATCACAACTACAGAACTACCAGCAAAGTATAGAAAGGCTTTAAGATGCGCCTCTCATGCAGGGTCGGCCCAACCATGAGGCCAACTGAAGCAGACACCACAGGCAGCGGATTGGTGGGGGGATGCCCATCTTTATCTGCCTACTTACCTCCACTGTTACTCCTTCCACCCCCTGAATTGGAACAGGAAGAAGGGGACAGAGAGGAAGAGGAAATCCTGAGGGGAGGAGAATTGGAGTTCATTGGAGCACCTTGGAGAGTAGGAGAAGCAGAGGCATAGTGTAAGAGGGCAGCATTTGGCATGCTGCCTCAGGTATCAAGAGATCTTGGGCTGGCCCTACTCTCATGAGAATACAGTACAATAAAAATGATTATCGGAAGCACAACAACAAAACACAAAGCCCTGGCATTCTCTCCTTGAAAAAAGCTGGAAGTCAAAGAGTTGGAAAGGGCAATCATGATCAGTCCGCTCACCCCACAGATCAGCTTCCACAATCCAGGCCTGTGCAACAGGCAGGGTAAAGGCACCTGGTTGAAAGGTGTCAGAGGCAAGGGAGTCAACCCACAAGGCAGAGGAAAAGGAAAGTACTACTGCCATGTGTGACAGTCTCCCCAAACACTGAGCAGCCTCTTTTCCATGTCACGCTCCTCATAATGATACTACCAAAGTATCCACTCCACGGCCTGTAGGGTAGTAATAGTATCCAGGAAGCAAACCAGACCTCAAGAGACTAACTCAGCGTAGCTCGCTTCGCCACCCCCCCCCCCCACACACACACACTCTGAGCCTGTTTCTTTAAGGAGGGTGGGAAGCAGGATAACAGCTTGAGGGGGAGGTCAAGAATGTGACACTTTATCATCAATGATAGGACCACAATGAGGCAAGTTGAGCAGCTCCTTCCCCACACCAAAGCAATCTCCCAGGCTGCTTAGAAGAAAACAACTTCCTAGGACGACAGGGAAAGCCAAAAGGTCCAAGAGGCATGTCCAGAAGCATTCCTCCAGCTGGTGGGAAGTTCCGAGAAGGGCACAGATAACTTGTCTACAGAGATTTTCCTTCCTTCTGCTCCTGCTCACATTCCACTCCCATGCACACCACATTCAAAGCATCACCAGAAGGCCCAAATTTAGATTACTAAACCAGGGAAGAGAATACTGTCAGCTGTTTGCATAGCTGGGTAGCTGACACTGTACAGAAGGGAGAGGCCTTCTTCTCCACAGTTTAAATACCAAGGAAAGCTGACATTTATGTCATCATCAAAAGTTATTAGTCACCTGTGGGCAAAGGGTGGGCACCGAAGGAAAAAAGATATGCTGCAAATTCTATACATACTTATCTGGGTGTAAGTCCCACTGAAATCAACAGGGCTTACTTCTGAATAGGCATGCCTAGGATTGCACTTTTAGTGGGTGTTTTCACACATTAGCATAAATCGGCTGTTTTAAATTAGCTTTTGATGCAGATGTAAAACCTTCATTGGTTGGGATTTATGCTCAGTTGTTCTTGCTAAAGCTTTCTTGTGGTAAGGTTTTACTGATCCAAAAAGTGTGCTAGATGTTCAAAGAATGTCTACACCACACTTACAGCTCAATGCTACTCAACTCCATATACAGCAATGCAGCTGCTCCAACATAGTGTGCACTGTTTCCCATGAGGGATTATCAGTCTCTGGTCCAAGGGTAAGGGAACATTTATTACGTTGACCTGGGTAAGCCCCAAGCTGACCCATTAAGTCTATATTGCTGGTGCAACTCTGTGTGGATCCAGGTAAGGGGACTGGATATTGGTGTACACTGCTGCAGTTAATACTACCCCATTCTGGCCCTGATTCACCTTCCTCCCCACCATTTTTGCTGCTCTGTTGTTCCTCCTCCTCCCCACCCTTTCTATTCCCTCCCCACCTCCCTCTCACCCCCTGTGCTGACTTACTGGCATCCTCGATTGCCTGGCACATGGATGTGGCCACATGCTACTTGCAGCAATGGCTATGCTGCTCTGAATGGCATGTAACATTTTGGGCTGTAGTGGGCCATATGCCTCCAGATCGCTATTTCTGGAGGCATAAGGCCTGGCTAGGATTGGGTTATTATATGGGTTTAATATTTATTTTTTCCTCTCTAGAAAATTATGCAGTCCTGTGATTGGGAAGAGCTAGAAACATCCTGTTAATTTTCAAAGTCTTCATCAAATTATTACTGCTGTTGTTATTGTTAACCACTTTTCAAAAGGGCTCACAATCTAAAATAAAATAAAAAGTTATATACTGCTTTTCAACAAAAAGTAACACACAAAGCGGTTTGCATAGCTAAGTAAATAACTACATAAATGCCCCTGCGTACAACCCTTAATGGTTCTCCGTGTACAAAAGTCATGACAGTTGAACTGGTATAAAATCAACATATGTTTGTAGGGATGCTTTTGGTATCATCTATGTAGACACATAGTATGTCTGCGTCTGTATATATGTAGTACAAAGATGAACATCCAACAATTGAAAGAAGCTGTGCTTGACAGGGCAGCATGGAGAGCTCTTGCCTATAAAGTTGCCAAGAGTCAGGCTCAACTGAATGGATAAAGAAAAAAAAATGTAGACACTCCTAGCTTTGCAGATAACTTGAAGGAAAACTGATCAGTTCTATGGACTGGCTTATTTTTTTCCTTTCTCTAGAATGTGACAATCACAATAAAATGGAATTAAAGTAAAGATGTGTTCCTAAATTCTGCAATCTTGTTGGTATGGTAAGTGATACTACCAGTGATAATAGTTGTATGTCTTTAGTTCAGTGGTTCTCAACTTTTTAGAGGCCCCAGAGCAGCCATTTTCAACCACTGTGCTGTGGCACACTGGTGTGCCTTAGATGGTCTGCAGGTGTGCCTTGGGACTTTGGGGAGGGTCATTTATTAGTAGGGCAATTGGGGAATTTGAGCCCCCTACCAGCAGAATGGTGTGCCTTGTCAATAGTCAAAATACTGATGGTGTGCCTTGACAATTTTAGCAGCTTGTCAGTGTGCCATGAGATGAAAAAGGTTGAAAATGGCTACCCTAGAGGCTGCTGCCTGATTTATAAATGCCAAGAGGAATGGCTATAATGGTGATTGGGCAGCAGTACTCCCCCCCCCCACCGTTGCAGCTTGTTTAACCCTTGATATACATCATGTAATCTTCCCTGTCAGTTTCATGAATCACCAAAAATTGGGTCACAACCCACTGGTGCGACCTACATAAGAACATACGATTTTTCCTCCAGAAACTTGTCCAATCCCCTTTTAAAGGCCAGATGCCGTCACCACATCCTGCGGCAAGGAGTTCCACAGACCAACTACACGCTGAGTAAAGAAATATTTTCTTTTGTTCTGAAAGAAACATGTTTGTCAGGTCAAACATGACCTGAACTCATGTTTGAGAACCACTGAGTTAGACCAGTTTGGAATTGCTGCCTTAGTTGATAGGCTTCAGAAAAGGATACATGAGATCTCAGGGAAAGTCATTCAGATTGCAAAGGTGGAATGTGATCGAAAAATGTGGTGTGGGCATCTTGCTCAGAACTTCACATTCTACCATCAGCATTTGCAATCCATTTGAGAGGCCAGGCCACAGCCTGCACTTGAGAAGTCTGAAGAGTTCGGCTGCAGAAACGTACAATGTCCCCATAAATACACAGAAGAACAAATGGATAGAGGAGAGTCCGGACAGCAAACTACATATTAAATTACCTGTCTGTTTATTTTTCTATTTTGTTTGAGGACACACAAAAAGATGGATTTTCCAGGAAAGACTCATGAACCGCCTGTGGGGTTTCTGCTTAAGGAGTTTTCCTGTAAAATGCTTCCAGACTGTCAGCTCTGACAGGATGTCCTTCAAATGTTTTTCTTCACAGAAATACATTCCAAAGCACTTCCATGAAGGAAGGTGTTGTTACATATGAATTGGCAGAGAGACGAAGAGGCAGAATGAGCTGCACTTTTATCAGATCCAATCAAATGTACATCATTTTAACAAATGAGGAGGTGTGAAGGGAGGTCTCCAGGTTGCATAGATCCCTGGAAGCAGCATCTGCCTAGATGATGATGTCCTCAACTGAAGCCCATTCTCTTTCTAGAATTCCAGGATTGCAATTACAGGGAGAAGCTGTTCTTTGCATTCAGCATTTGTCTCTGGCAGACAAACTCTTAATGTGGGAAGTTGGGCCTAATGCACATGTTAGCTTTCAGTGAGAGAACTAGTAAACACTTTTCACATTCATCAAGGCAGGAAGAGAAAAGGAGGAAAGAAAATGACTAAGAGAAGAAAAGGAAGGTTGATCCCCATATCCCTTTTAACTAGTAACTCAAAGGGCAAGTGAAAATCTTGCAATTTCTATTTTAAGGTATAGAAAGCTATGTTACTTTACTTGTTAATTTATTTGAACATTTGTAACCTGCCTTGCAATACAATTATTTCCAAAGGCAAGGAAAGACAAGTACGATCACAAACTACAATCCAAGAACATCAAAAAAATCAGCAGAGGAACTGAGAGGTGGAAAACTATACAGCAGCCAAAAAGAATCAATAAAATCAAAAGCACAGAAAGCCTTATTGAAAAAAACAACTCTTTACAGCCTTTTTGAAAAGAGCCAAGCTACTGAATTTGGCACACCCCAGCAGATTCCATAATTGGCAGAGTGCTACAGATAATACCCACTTCATAGTGGTTGGCGATCTGATAAATGATGGAACCATCTAAAGATCTTCAACAGCAAGGAGGTACATAAGGAAGAAAATGCTTTCTCTATATATGAACAAATGTGAAAAGATCACATGAATACTGGACAGAGTTGAGCTACAATGTCTCAATGACTTTTGGAATGTATTTGGGGAGACATCCAACCCTTCTTTACATTCTAGCACAACTAATTCAGGCACGATGACAAGGAAGGGTGGTGAATGCCAGGCCTCCCTCTGATTGCTGCTGTCTGCAGAAGATGCCATTGCCAGTGAAGACCAGTTCAAATGCAGCGTGTCACTATGCCAACAGCTCTATAAATACCATCACATTTTCCTTGTTGAAAAGTTCACCACTCCTTGGCATGTCTAATGATCCACACTGGGATAAAGAAAGAGCTATAGCCATTGTGACAAAGAGAGAACTCAACCACCAAATAATACAGCACAATGAATTCACAACACAAGAATTGGGGGAATCCCTCATCTATCATATATCCACACTTTTACTGTTATGGCAACAGAGGCAACCAAGATACCATATCAAAGGCATTGCGATGAAAAGGGAACATACTTGGCTACATATACAATTTTGCCTTGACGTCACAAAGCCGACTGAAACAAACAAACCACCTTTGCATGTGGCCTCCTTTGGGGATCCAAATTATTTTAGCAATCCAAGGATCACAGCAGCATTTCTAAGAAAGAATGACTGACGGGAAGGTTATGTTGGAAAGTATTTATTTATATTTTATTTATACAGGTATTTATATACCGCCTTTCTTTGGTCATCAGATTTCTCCTCCAACTTTAATCCAAGGCGGTTTACATAGGCAGGCTGTTCTAAACCCCCGTAGGGATTTTTTACAATTGAATAGTTCTAGTCTTCATAGAACTCCTCATTCCAGCTGGATTCCTTCCCAGTCTGGCCTCTCTCTGGTCCTTCGCCTCCCACGCTCCACTTAATGGCAACTCCTCTCTGCCACCGAGGGTCAGTTCATCAGTATATCAGCGTGTCGTCAGTTCTCGGGCACTTCCGGTTGTTTCGAACTGGCAGCTTCAGATCATCAGGCATACAAGGCAGCAGCTCTACCAACTGAGCCAGACCTATCCTGTCCTGTATTGTATCACATGCCTCCTTCCTGATCTCAGCAAAACAAACACACACAAACACTGGGCAAATCCTTCAGATTTTATTTCATTGACCAGGAAGCTCTCATTGACTTCAGTGAAAAGTACCCTGGGGAATGCAAAATATATTTTATGTTGTTCTCTTACTGCTCTGTTCCCCTAGTCAGTTTTGGCCAATGCTTCAAGTTGGTGTCACCCCATCTGAACTCCTGTAAATGTACATCCATGCAATAGAGAAGAACCTCAGGTAGGTGAAAACTCCAAGAAGAATCATAGAATCACAGAATATTAGAGTTGGAAGGGAGCTTGGAGGTCATCAAGCCCAACCCTGTTCATTACAGATTACTACAGCATCCCAGACAGATGGCCATCCAGCCTCTGCTTGAAATCCTCCAATGAGGAAAAGCCCACAACTGCACAAGATAGCTATTCCAGAGTGCCAGACAACCCTTACAATTAGGATATTCTTCCTCATGTCTAACCTAAATTTATTTCCCTGTAGTTTCAACTCATTGATTTTAGCCCTGCTATCAGGAATCACTGAGAGCTGGCCCTCCCCTTCTTCCATGAGACAACCTTCAGATACTTGAAGGCGGCCCTCAGTCTTCACTTCTCCAAGCTAAACATACCAAGCCTTTGTAACTAGTCCTCATAGGACTTGGCTTCCAGGCCCTCACCATTTTATGACGCAATCTTAAGTCTGGCTTGAACCATGCAGCTGTCCATGCACCAGATCAGACTGTTGCAATATCTGCAACAACTTGTGAGCTGACTGAGCTGGTATGAAGGACTGCCACATCCCATCCCATTGCCGGATGGCACAAGTAAAGTGCCAGACGGTGCAGCAGGAGGAGCAGGTAGCAGGAGGGTGTGTTGGAGGTGAGGAAGGGGCGTTTGTGGGGGGGAAGGCAGAATGGGGGGCTGATTTGGCCTGGGGGGGCAGAATTGGCAGACAGGCCTTCATCGTATCCTAACACCCCTCCAGGCTAGCCTGGCATTGCATCAGGCATCCTGGACTTGCGCCAGCAATATTGCTGGCATGGGTCAATGAAGTCCCATAGGGAAGGCTGGGGCTTTATTCGAAGTAAGGGGAAATATATCCCCTTGCCCCAAGGAGACCTCCAGCTGCCTCCAGAGCTGCACTGAATGCAGTGTGAGCCATGTGGCCCCGCTGCATGAGTGCAGTTTAGGACTGGGTTGCCCGTTGCCTTTCTCTGAACCTGCTCCAGCTTAAATCCACCCAACAGTAGTGCCATGTAGCCCACATACTACCATCATATCCACAAGAATATCATGGGAGATGTCATTCAGTGCTTCACTGAAATCTAGGTACAACATGTCCATGGCACTCTCATGATCTACCAAACGAGTCATTCTATCGAAGTCGCTCTATCAAATTATCCAGCACAATTTGTTCTTGACAATCCCATGGTGGCCTAGAAATCATCCCATTATTTTCAATTGGCATGCAGGCATTCCGCTTCATAATCTGTTCCAGGATCTTTCTGGGAACTGACATCATGCTGACCAGTCTGTAGTTTCCTGGATCCCTTTTCCCCCTTATTTTTAAAGATAGGGACTGTTAGCAAACATGAGGGAATCAATCAGTCCCACATAGAGCACAGTCCCATACGGAGTTTTGCGGAGAACTTCAGTACAAAAAGAAAGAACTGCAGTTATTGTTACATAGACAGAAACTGGGCGGTGAGGGGAGGCTACAGAGGGGGCGGATTTGGTGGCAACTGCATGCACCAAGTCGTATCCCTCTGTTCTGCAGACTCCCTGCCCCTTTTCTCTCCATCGGTTTGCACTAGCAAAATCACTAGAACAGGTTCGAGGAGGCCCATTGCAGAGCAGGAGGTTTATGGAGGTGTAAGGGGATTTAAATTCCCTTTCACCTCCAAAGCCTCCCCATTTTTGGCATGGCTGCACCAGCAAAGGGTGAAGATAAGATTGGGCTGTTTGGTGGGAGAGATGAGCTGCTCCTCCAGAAGTGGGTGAAGTCAGTGCTTTCATAGCCTGTTCTTAGGCTGACCATTTGCTTGCCCTCAGTTCAGGCTACAGAGAGCCATTCCCAGCTGCAGCCTTTTCACCATGGCTAGAACTATCTCTACACCACTACTTAGCTTCCTACTAATTTCCTTCCCTCCTTTCTGTCTTGCACACCAAAACTTATCATTTTTCACCTGGATTCCTCTGTGCAGCCCACCTAATCTCCCTACATCCCTATTTCCCCTACATTTTCCCCTCCTTTGCTCTGCCCCTTCACTTTCACTTTCTCTACTCCTCCTAACAGCTCTCTTTAGGGCTCCACTGTGTGTGCTTCTCCATGTGTGTGTGAATTCTCCATGTTAATGGTAGAATTCCCCCTACATAGTGAGTTCATCAGCATAACGATTCCCAGTTCAAGTTCCCTGTTTTGGTTCTTGAGCACATTCAATAAACTTTGGTGCACCTTAACTTTTTCTTCAGGCAAACTTTCACTGCCTCATTACACAGATGTGCCATTGGGTTTGAACCAGGATCCCTGCACACCATTGCTTCCCACTCATGTGTGCGTGGCATACACGAAAGTACTACCACTAACAAAATCCATGAGAATTTGATCTGCCCGATCCTATCTCCCACTACATTATAGTATGCAGCTGCACCAACAGAGGCTGGGGGTGGGGGAACAATTGAACAACTTATAGGAGGTAAGTAAAATATTTTTCACTTACGCGAATAGGCTGCCCAAACTCCTATGGGTCTCCTCAGACCTATGCGAGCCAAGAACCGTGGGGAGAACCATGGGGTGGGGCAGGCAGAAAAATGGGTGATAAGATCTGGCATGTATAACTGCTGCTGGGTCCACTTCCTTCATGACACACTCTAGTTCTTTCCCTGAAATGTCACCTACCCTCTCTGTCCATGTTCTGTCCCCACTGCAAACGTATAGGCATCTGCACAGCCTGTCAGAGTTACTACTGTATATACTGCACCTCTTGCCCTTTGTGGCAATGGACTAGCAGCACACATCAGCGGCCCAGGTTTGCACCACCATTAAGGACCAGGTGCTGCTGAAACACTAGATACTAAACAAAAAAGAATGCCCACCATCTTCCTGGAGGGGCGAGTTCCATAAACTATGCAATAGCAGAGAAGGACCTATTCCAACCCCCCCCCCCAACCTCTCTTACATTCTCACAGAACTATCTCTCCAACTCTCAGATCAAAAGGGTTGTTAAATAAGTTAAAAGAGGAATTGCATATACTGATGAAACATAACACAAAAGTTGAAGAACACACTGAATGGGTTGATTCTGTTGTCATATTAGAACAGAAAGATAGGTCCCTATAGCTATGTCTGGGTCCTAAAGAACTGAATAAACATGTTAAAAGGGAACATTTCCCAGTATCCATTAGTGAAGAGATATTCAGTGAAATGTTGGGTCAGCATATTTCTCTTTTTGAGCACATCTTCTGGATTCTGGCGGATGTCCCTAGAAGAAAATAGCAAAGAAATAGTGAAACTTCAGTACCCCTTTTGAAAGGTATTGATTCACTTGATTGCACTTGGATTGTTCTGCTCCCCAAGTTTTTTTCATAGAAAGATACAACAAATCTTTGCAGGAAATAAAGGCACTGGAGTTATTCTGATGATGTGCTAGTACAGTATGGGGGTAAAAAATGATGAATCAGGGACTGCTGAAAACTTTGCAAGGGCTTTTAAAACTGGATTGAAACAGACAAAATTGCAGATTAGAGTTAAGGAAATAATCTACTTAAGAGGAAAATTAACTGAGACTGATGTGCACACTGATCTCAATAGAATCCAACTAACCATTCATATGTTAGGCAGGAGGTCTGGTCTAGAGGGTAGAGCCTCCATTTGCCTGAAGATAACATCTGAAGGTCGCCAGTTCGAGGCCACCAGCACTGTGCGATCTTGAAGCAGCTGACAAGCTGAGCCGAGTTATTCCATCTGCTCTGAGCGTGGGAGGATGGAGGCCAGAATGTGAAACCAGATCAAGAAAGTAACACCTGAATGTTGTGGTTCTTGTAAGATAGAACATTCTTTCAAATTGTAAAAATCCCTACGGGGATTTAATAAGCCTGCCTATGTAAACCGCCTTGAATAAAGTCTTGAATAAAGACCAAGAAAGGCGGTATATAAATACCTGTATTATTATTATTATTATTATTATTATTATTATTATTATTATTATTATTATTATTATATGTTCCACCAGCAGGTGAGGATGGCTTACAAAAAAGAATGGGCTTTGTTAGAACTTTTTCCCTCTAGTAGGGCTGACCCATCCAGAAGCAGTCACCTCATGCAGTATATTTGCAGGGTGCACCACCTTCTGTCCACCAGCTCACCTCCTCCTCCCTAGATTGGAAAAGAAAGGGGGGGGGAACACAGTGGAAGTGTGGAAGAAAGGACAGTGGTGGCTATAGTGTTGGAGGAACAGAGGCTGTCATATCACCAAGTAGGAGTGCAGCATTTGACATACTGCCTCAGGTAACAGAAGGTCTCAGGGCAGCCCTGAAGCTACAGTAGTTGATCGTACAGTCAGTCTCAGGGTCTTGTTGTGTAAACATGTACAATGGACCAGGGATGCTAATCATAACAAAGGTCTTAAAAAATCGTAACTGCTCACAACATCACCAGTTCTTCAAGTCTATGATAGCGTATGTGACACAAAGCCATCACTTGCTGCTTCTAAGTATGATCTAGAATGGTGCTTCCCAAACTTTTTGGCACCAGGACCCACTTTTTAAAATAGAATCTCAAGGAAATGTTTGACTACTTTCGTTTCTTCTTTACTTGGAATGGTAATATTGAAATTTTTCAGATAATTATTAAGCCTACCATTTTCATCATCTAAATTTCCTGCTGCAATTATTGCTTGAAGAATCTCTTCATTGTCGTGGAATCTTCTTTTTATTTCGGCTAGCACTACATCCAGAATTTCAAAAAAGTCAGAAGCATGCTTACTGTGGGTGTCACTACATGATGTTCTGTTACCTGTTGTTTCAGACACCACATAATCATCAAGTAAGGAATTAAATTTCCTTTTCCTTGGCATTTTTACTTCTTCCTCTTTAACCAGTTTTGATGTTTCCTGCAGAATTGATTTCAAAGTCTCACTGTTTCTTAAGTCTTTAGTGAACTTTCTGTAGCTTGAATTAAGTTATAGCCTGCTCCAAGGAAATGTCATGACTTTGGAGTTCCATAAGAACATAACATAAGAACATAAGAACAGCCCCACTGGATCAGGCCATAGGCCCATCTAGTCCAGCTTCCTGTATCTCACAGCGGCCCACCAAATGCCCCAGGGAGCACACCAGATTTCTCCATATCTACTGGAGAAAGAATTTCCAAAATATTTTTCATTATCACTAGACAAAATCTAAACTCTTGCTTCCACTTTATAAGATAGAGACCAGTGCTAACAACCACATCTTCCCCAGCAAATCTTTTTCCGTTATTTATTGATATTAGTTCAAGAGTTTCTGATATATGTTTGTATTCTTCCAAAATTGTCCTACACACCTGAAGATGTCCTGACCATCTCTGTTCCAGCAGATGAGAAAGAGCTTTGCCTTCATACTCAGTAGCTACTACCCCACGGGACAAAAAGTATAATTCCACACATTGTCCAAAAAATTCCCTCACCTTCAACTGCTTTAACTACAACTAAGTGTAGCCTGTGGTTAAAACAATGGACATATGGAATTTCTTTCTTCAGTTTTTTTTTTTTTTTGGACACCACCTGGACACCACCTTTCTTGCACTCATAACTGATGCTCCATCGTAACATTGGCTCAACAGATTGTTAGGATTTAAACCATACCTTTGGTTGTAAAAGTCTTGGCATCCAAAGCAGTTGTTGACTCTATGGATAGCATGGATTCGTAAATTTCACCATCTTCAACATATCTAGTAGCAATTGCTATATTTTCTCTTCGATTTTTGTCTTTTGTTCCATCCTCCAAGACCGAAAAAAATGGGACATCTGCATTCTTTATGTCATTGGAAACTTCCTCTTGAATGAGATCAGTCATTACTTTAAATATTTCATTTTGAATTTCTGGGGATTGGTAAGTGGCATTCTTTGGAATAATTTTATAAGATTCAGCTAGTTTTGGGTCCTTTTTGAGGGTATATTTGAAAAGGTTTTAAAATAAATTTTCCTCCATATGTTCTTCAATGTTGTATATTCCCCTCATTGGAAGCTCATTAGCTACAAGAAACTGAATGATTTCAACAATGCTTGAAATGTAATACCTGTGTTTTTCAAGCACATTGTCATTAGAGTTGAAATAGATGTGTTTGAATCAGTTCTTTGGTTTCTTTCAGACCACATTAACATAGCCTGCATGTGGGTCTCAGATGAAGCATGCTTGAAAAATCCTGATTTAGTTTTATCCAATGCAGCCTTCCAATTGCTAAATCCCTTTTTTATGTAAGCTGGCTCTTTAGTGAATGGAACAAATTGGCGACATGGATAGCAAAATGCAGCATCTAGTTTTGAAGAATATTCCAACCACTTAAAATGTTGAAACCACTCTGATCTGAATGATCTGCCATCTTTGTTCTTTGGATATTTACCAAGTTTAATTTGTTTAATAGGCTCTCCTACTCGTGCTAAATCATAAGGAGTCTTCTCATTAATTGCCTTACTGGTGCTAGCAGAAGCAATGATACCTCTATATCCACCTGTTGTTTCCAAAGTTTCTTGATTACATGAGTGTGAAGCTCAGTTTGTTCTGACAACAAAACGGTCCATGTTGGAAGATTTCAACACTAATTCTTTTGCACTCAGGTTCTTCAGAGTAAATGTATGTTTATTTGGTGGTGTATATATCCAATACCCATGAAAAAAACCTCTGAGATCTCTAGGAAAGATTCAAAATCTTAGAGGCCAGACCCTTGCTTTCCTCTCCCCCCTCCCAAAGAGAGAGGCCCTACCAGACCCAAACAGCAGAAATGGTCCATCCACAATCTCAGATGCCAGAGCCATGCTTTTCTCCCCCCCCCCCCCCGCCCAAAGAGAAGGCCCTACCAGACCCAAACAGCAAAAATGGTCCATCCAAAATCTCAGATGCTGGAGCCATGCTTTTCTCTCCCCTCCCAAAGAGAAAGACCCTACCAGACCCAAACAGCAGAAATGGCCCATCCAAAATCTCCTGCCTGCTCACCCCCCCAAATGATGCCAGAGTCACTCAGCAGCAGCCTCCAGGGTCCTGCAAAGTGCCTGCACAGCCACTCAGCTCCCAGGAAGGTGATTGAAGGCACTGAGCACATTCCCTCCAGGCTTTTTCATGCCTGCCTCTCTGGTGTCCTGTGACTATCAGCAGGTCGATATGATTGGCCCCTAAGGTGAGTTACTGAGCAACAGCAGCCTGAGCTGATTGGAGGAGGCTGCCTGCAGGGAGGGGCTGAGCTCTCAAGGAACAGGAGCTAAATTGGAGGACATTCAACCACATTTACATGACAAGTGTGGAAAAAATGCCAAGGGGGCAAACTGCTGGCTCTGGGGGAGGGAATCCCCCTGGCCCCCCCTAGCTACGGCCCTGAATTCTGAAGTAGGTGAACGTTTGTTCTTTTCAGATGAACCAACTTATGTGTTGGTGCTGGGTTATTTTCATTTTCCAGCAATGGCATTGTCCACAACAGAACTGCCAAACATGTCGTTCCATGACTCAGATCTTTTTTTGTGAGACATGGTGCACATGCTGTTGTCTTGTCTGATATTGTACCTTTGTTTGACTGCCATGATTTCAAAGACTTTGCATGACTATGATTTCAGACATATTATTTCAAATCCCAGGTTTCCACAGACTAATAGGCTGGTGGAATATGATGCCAAGATAATCAAAAGAGTGCTTAAGAAAGCAGAAGATTCTAATACAGATCCTTATTTAGCTCTGCTAAATTACAGAGCAGCACCTTTGAAAATGGGACTATTTCCTGTTGAATTTTTGTTTGGAAGAAAAGTGAGAACTAAGTTGCTTCACTACAGGATCAACCTTTCAGCACAATAATTTTGTAAATGCATGGAAAAGTGAGAGGAAAGTGAACCAGAAATTCTGTTATGATAAAGCGTCATGCAATCTTAAAACTTTGCAACCACAAGACCATGCACAGTAAGCTATGGTCATTTGAGAAGTAGTTTCTCAATCCGATGAGGCGACAACTGCTGATGGGCAAACATATGGGAATAACAGGAAAGATCTTTAATAGATTCGTAAGCTGGAGAAGGAAAAAAAGACAGCTGTAGATACAACTGGTGATTAAGCACATAGGACAACATACATACAGTTGCAGTAAGTGGGAAGTGACCTGTCAGATAAGAGTTTCAGCCCAGTCCTAACTAAGCCCCCTGTTTAGGGGACTGCACCAGTTCCTCCTCAAGGGAAATTTGTTCCCTTACCTTGGGGTAAGTGTCTTCCACCCCTATGGGTCTCCTCAGATGTATGCTATACAAAATAGCACATGGGAATGTGACTGAGATTGGAACCACAGCAAAGTCATAAAGCTCCAATCTCCCACATAGTTTCACCCTTTTTTGTAGTCTCCTGCTGCTATTTAAAAACAAAACCCACCATTCCACATTACATATAACATATAGTTTGGCCCTCGAATTCTGAAAGTTCTTACTACAATAGTGGGACACACTGACTAGCAGTAGCTGTAATGGATTATAGTTAGCGGACTTCCCTGGACTTATCTGCATGTGTCAGAGACTGAGCTCAGAATTTTCAACATGCCAACCATGTGGCCTACAATGGAGCCATGGGCCCTTCTTCCTCAGTCTGTCGACTGTGTTTTGGTGATACTAATGGCGGTCTCAGAATGCATCTGAATTCTATCCAAGCAAAAAAGACTGACAGATGGCCCTTACATTTCATGATTATGACTGTAGAAATAAAAGTTGTAGAGACAAAGTGGTTTAAAAGCATGTATATATAGAAAGGAAGTAGGAGAAGTAAGGCTGTAGAACCACCAAAGGATCAGAACTGTTTACTTGGCAACTCTTGGTCAATCTGAATTGTCAGTATGGTAAGAACTGGTGAAGGCTATGAGGCAGCTCAAGAAGTTGTATGTGCGAACCAAGTGAGTTGATCTGAGGTAACAGAAACCTTTAGGATAGGAAGATTTTTTAAAGACCATTTTACAGTGAATATAAACCATTTTATGGTATTCCCAGCAAAAAATGTTTCTGAACACATGCACACATGTTCTCCATTAATTAGGAAGAAACCACTGCTAACAACACACTGCACCAGAGTTGCCAAGAACTGTCAGATGAAGGACAAGGAAGACCACTGAGCATAGCTTGCTGCCTCCCTGGAGAAAGGAAGAGTCAGCCAGCAGGCAGCTCTGTACGGTTGGACCAGCCAGGTTCATGCTTGGGGCTGCCGCCTTTTGAAAAACAGAACTAAATCTCTGTGAGATCTGGATCCAGGCAGGAGTGTACAAAAAGTGTGCCTGAGTAAAACAACAATTCTACTTGGGAACTATTTTTGGAATTGAAAAATACAGAAAGAGGGAGGGGCCTCCCACTCTCTGAAATTTATGTACAACATCTTTATTTTGTTGTATTAAATAAAGGACAGTAGAATTGAGAAGAGGGGAGGACCTTGGCTCCTTGCTTCAGTTGGACTAGGCTTACCTTAAATGTCAGTCAAAACCAATTACACCAAAGCTTTTACCTTGGCAGACTCCCAGCATGCACCTCAGCATCTCATAATCAAGGCTGAACCAAAGCATTTGACAACCCAGGCAAGTATACTGCCTAATCTGGGAAGGGTGGTCCAGATCTCTTGTATTGCTGGAGACAACAGTGTGCACAATCCAAGCCGGGCACTCCAACATCTTCTTGACCCATCATTGTGAAGGGTCTTGGGTGCTCACCTCAGTGTGTGATGCTGCTTTCCTAGAGCCCTAAAAATATCATCCTCCCACTTGGAAGGTATCACACTACCACTTGATTTGCTTATGCAATTAAGACCAGCCCTGATAGATTCTCCCTCAATTGCACATATACCCTGTGCTACAGCCTTCATAGCCATTGTATAACTTGGCCATATCATCTGCTGCTTCCATTGGACTGAATCTACTGAAGAATAGATGGCAAATTAAAATCATGAAGGGTCATGTCGTTCCTTCCAAAAATCTAACGTTGGCCAGAGTACTAGATATACATATTGTCCTTGTAACAATCACGTTACAAACAAGAAACATTTATTCTGTAAGGCCTCTCTCTACAATCACTTCTACTTTTAGATTTGGAAAGCTCGGAATGGAAACATTCCCCCTTTTTTTTTGCAAATACTCAGCTGTTCTAGTGAAACTCAGACATGTCAATGAATAAACATATAAACTGGAGTCTTTTTCTTAAGGTAAATTTAGATGTATACAGCTTGAGTGGTGGACCCCAATGAGTCTTATTGGCCAGATGTGCATCTTTCCATAGAGAACGTCGCTCAGGACCAACCAGTTATTCTTTTTTCCAGTAGCTCCTGTTTGTGTAGGGTGTTAACTAGTGTAGGGCGCAATCCTAAACCCTTGTCAGTGCTTTCCAGCACTGGCATAGCGGTGCCAATCGGACATGTGCTGCATCCTGCAGTTGGGTGTCACTCACAGAGACCTCCTCAAAGTAAGGGAATGTTTGTTGCCTTATCTCGGAGCTGCACTGCTATTATGTCAGTGCTGGAAAGCAAAAACATAAGGGGTTGGGATTGCACCTGTAGAGTGTTAACTAGATAACTTGTGTCATTCATACAGCCACCGTCTCTCTACCCTTAGCCGGTGAAGTGTTTCATATTAAAAAAAAAAAAAAAGACTAATATTTTTACAGACACCAAATAAATAGTTAAATAAATTAATGTAACCTAACACTGTAATTTTTTTTAACTGATAGCTTGTGCAGGAAGAGGAATAAAGAAGAAGTCAGAGCTAGATGTAGAGCTACATTCAGAAGCAATGGTAGGAGACAGAAAAACTCAGCAAATCACAGAAAACAAACCACCTTTGCTCCTTCCTATAGGTAGGTATGTCTCCATATATGCTTTGTTAAATATTTCTGAGTTTTCACTCTGATGTTTAATGAATGAATGGGGATTCTAGATCTTGTGCTGATAGTGATGGCATTGTTTATACTGATATAGAGCCATCTATGTGCACAATGCTTTACAAACTATGAGAGGACAGGTGCATGCCCCATGGGGTTTACAAGCTATAAATAGACACATTGGCAAATAACATTGGAGCCAGTCAAATGGTGTCTTGTATGGTAGATTGAAACAAGAAGCAACCTCAGTCATTCATTCGCTATATAGCTATAGCAATCGATTGCTGTATGATCAAAGTACACGTGCACCAGTGGGATTGTGTATAACATAAATGGACACAGAGAGAGAGAATTGTGTGTATAATTCAGAAATATCATAACCCAACTCTTATGATCAGCTCCAAAATGATATTATGTACACGATTATTCTGTTTCATGGGATAATCTTCAGGATAATACTTCCTTAAGAAGTAATTTTCTCCAATTGCTGAAATTTTAGCTGAAGACCTCTGAACTCTCTTCATTATCTTTTCTTAACCCCATTGCCTTCTGTTTTCTTATGCTACCATCCTATTTAGATCAGTGGTTCCCAAAATGTGGGTTGGGATCCACTGATGGGTCATGACCTGATTTTTGGTGGGTCATGTAAAGGTGATGGAAAGATCAGATAATTGCCTAAAGCTATTCAAAAATCAGATAGATAGCTGCTAAAGAGCTGAACTCCTACAGTTTGCAAGCATGTGTAAATACAGGGAAATATATGTCTGAGTGTCTTTTTTCTGATTATTATTATTAAATAAATAAAATATTATTTCTTTCTAGATGTCCTTTTAAAAAAAAGTCTGATAAACTTATGTGGGTCCCGAGCGAGTGTCATTTTAAAAAGTAGGTCCTGGTGCTAAAAAGTTTGGGAACCACTGATTCAGATGGTAAACACACAGGTAGGAACTTGCCCCTTTTAGGGCGCAATCCTAACCCCTTATGTCAGTGCTTTCCAGCACTGGTGTAGCGGTGCCAATGGGATGTGTGCTGCATCCTGCAGTTGGGTGTCACTCATGGAGGCCTTCTCAAAGTAAGGGAATGTTTGTTCTCTTACCTCAGAGCTGCATTGCCCTTATGTCAGTGCTGGAAAGTACTGACATAAGGGGTTATGATTGCACCCAAAGAGGCATAAAAATCTGCTGAGGCTAAACACTAAGTTTGATTGGATAGAACAGGAGAAGTGCTGGAAAGCACTGACATAAGGGGTTAGGATTGTGCCCTTAGTGGTATTTAGGTACACCACCTTGTTTCTTAGGTGCTGGAGAAGTAATAAAGATTACTATAGTATTATGTTATTACAATATGCACATACGAGGTTTCTTCCTGTGTGCATTCAATGTACATCCAACCCCAGCAGTTCAAATACCTGACTTTTGATGAGAAGCTTAGAACATGTCCGAATACCTGCATCTACATGAAAACTGGTAACACCTCTTTGTCTACTGGAAGTGGGGGAGGAGGAAGAGAGCGAGCCAGTGAGGAGCTCAGCCAAAAGTGAATGTTCTGGCAACATGTCCTGGAGGTCATAGTGAAGTTATTTATCATCACTGTGCATTTTCCTTCTCATCTGTGTGCAACTGGCTCCAATGGCTCAGCTTGCATTTTGGCTCCCAGAGCCGAACCAGTCCCTTGACTATGCTCTGCCTTGGCTTTCCATTCACACTTTCTGTCTCATCCAGTTGAGATGAGAGAGGAGCAATGACTGCAATAACTTGATTGGAAGAGCAGAGTCCAAAATCAGAAAAGCCTCTCTCTAGCCAAACTTCAGAGGGGAAAAAAAGGTATTGACAACATGTATCTCTGGTATACCTTGCAATATATATGTATGCATATTTATTCCAGATAGGCAAACCCATTTGCCACTGTTTATTTCAGATCATGTTATATTTTAGCACAAAGGAACTTATCCACAAAGTTCTACGAATTTGTTTTCATCTTCAGGGTGAGTTGGTGAGCTAGTGTACAGGCTAGTTAGTTCTACTAATATGCTTTTAAACTTTTTTCCTCCTTAATTGGCAAATACAGTAATATTTCACTTACAGCCACTCTTACCAATCATAAATGTCTTCTCCAGAAAAGCCTGAAGTTACAGAACCAGTTTTCCATGTATATATAAAATACTATACTATACTATATATAGCATATATAAAATGTATGTATTTGTTCAGGGCTTGCAGTGTACCATATACACTGAGGGCCCAATCCTATCCAGTTTTCCAGTGCCGGTGCAGCCATGCCAATGGGGCATGCACTGCATCCTATGGTGGGCAGGCAGTCACAGAGGCCTCCTGAAGGTATGAGAGCATTTGTTGCCTTATCTCGGGGCTGCCTTGCAGCTGCACCGGTGCTGGAAAGTTGGATAGGATGGCACCCTAAGGTTGCAAACTGGTGCTCAGTTCAATGCGTCCATCCCATTATGATTGTTGAAGAACCACCATGCCACAGCCCAGTAAAATATGGTCAATAGATTGACAGCATAAGAGCCAGTGGATGCTACAGTAGGGACCAGAGGAAAACAAGCTTTGGTTAGAGTTTCAGGACCCAAACTCCAAAACAACAGCAACAAAAGTAAATTCCAATCAAAGCTACCACCCATATATGGAAATGGTACCGAGCCAGTTGAAGTGGAGTTCACCATTTTAGGTTTCTGTGATCATCATATTGTAAAGGCTGCCATTAAAGCCTATCAACAAATCAGAACATGACAGTCCCTGGCTTCACCTTCTGAATAGATTCTGAATTGTGCTGAGAAAATGTTTTCAGAGGGATTGCTCAAAGTCTGTCAGAAATACCCACAGGAACTACATTTAATAGGCTGTAATCTGGAGTTCATAAAACAAGTTTGATGGAGCATTTTATGCTACTTTAAGTTTGGAATTCTTTGGAGAGCATCCGAGGAGTCTCAGAAACACACACAAAACCTCCCTGATTGCATGAAACATTTGCATTGTAAGACCTTGACCTTGAATAACTTCAATTTCACCCATCATGGTAGAGTTCTTAGAGGAGCCCTGCGACCTTATAAAATCTGGAAAGTTATCATTCCCACATAGGTTATTCAAGAATACATTTTGAAAACAGGAGATGGGTTGAGAGGAAGATGAGAACCATCTTAAGAGCTAAATGGCTACCCTGCACTGGAACAGGCAAGCCAAGAGGATTGCACTGTATCTCGCATGGGATAGGGGCCCAAAGTGGCTCAACCAGAGGTAAGGGGAAACTTTTCCCATTACCTCCAGGTAAGACACCCTGGCCCCTATGGGTCTCCTCAGACATGCACCACCTTCTGAGGTGTCACAAGTCCGAGGAGAGTGGAACGGCTTGAAGCCGCTCTGAACTCCCTGGGAACGGGGCTTGGGATCTGGCATAACTGCCAGGTCCCGCGCGCCCGCCCACCGGGTTGCCCATCACCCGCCCTCCCCCCACCCTGGAACGCCTCCCTCCCACCTTGTCCCTGTCCACCCCAGAGTCTTACATCAGAGGAGCTCAGCCGACACAGGACTCAGAGCCTCCGTCGGCGCAGAGGCTTGTGTCAGCCTCCTCAGGCCAGCGCGCCTCTGTGCACCTGCCTTGCCAATTCCCAAGGAGGAGGAAACGTTTGCAACCCTCCTGGGCCAGCACACGGGACTTGTGCCGGCCCAAGGGCGCCTCTGGACTGTGCCCTAATTAATACAAGGTTCACAATGTAATGCTATTTTATGAATTTAAATAAAAAGTAACATAATCATAAGTTTCACGTACCAGGAAAGGATTCATAATCATAGTTCGGAGGTGTTGCCTTGGAAAAATTATTATTATTATTATATTGTAGTTTGACTAAATTCCCAAAGGAGTCAAAATCCCAAAGGAATCAATTTCCAAAATCCTAAAAATTTCTCCCTCACACCATCAAATTTCTCAACATTTTAGAAAGAACAAACATTAAGATCCTTAGCACTCTTGACTGATATATCAGATTTAATGAAACATGCCATTTATCATCAGCATGAAACTATGGATAAAACAGCCTCTTTCTGCCATGAACTACCATTCATGGTGTCATTATTCACATCATTAGCAAAGCGGGTGGATAGCTTCTTACAAAACGTGATGAATGAATGTAACTTTAGGCATTTGTGATGAAGAAGAAAAGCAATGCAGAGGGTGGGCAAGGACAGAAATATCATTAGGTTTATTCAATGAATGCAAAACCCAAATTCATTTCTACTGCTCAGTTTGCCATTTAATACCACAGTACTATTTAGGAATGTATGAATGACTTCTTCCTTAATATTTGCATGGATACTCCAACCTACCTTTGCATGTCTGGGCTATTTGCCAGCCACATTGTTGGAAAGTGAGTCTGTCACCAGACTCGAACAGCTCCCCGCCTCAAACTGCAGGTGGCTTGGTTTGTTGTATTCTCTGCTGTTGGTCATTATTATGGAGTAGACATATCTAATGTTTTGATTATTAAGCAAGATATATTTTTTTAAAAAATATATTTCATATTTTTCTTTTTATCAGAATGTGTTGGACTGACCTATTTTGCTTAATACACAGAATGAGGGAGGGTAGGATTAGGATTGGGGGAGAGAAAGAGAGTGTGTGTGTTTGGGTATGCCCAATGGAAATACTGATGTCTTCCATTTGAGTCACAATCCCCATGTTATATCACAAAGGACTTTCAAACTTCAGTTTGTGATACAGCAGGGGGAACTTTCACTCAGTGGGTGTCACTGAGCATACCCACACACACCTTTGGATCTAAGGGTACAATCCTAACCAACTAACCAACTTTCGAAGTAAGGACAATGCAGCTCTGAGGTAAGGGAACAAACATTCCCTGATCTAGAGGAGGTCTCCATGACTCCATGACTGCTACATAATTGCAGGATGCAGCACATGCCCCATTGGCCCATCTATCTTAGTGCTGGAAAGTTGGTTAGGATTTGGGCCTAAGTCATATATGTGATAATCCACTGATGGCCAAATCCTATTTGGATGCCACACTAACAGTGCATCAACACCACCGCCATATCCAAATGCTGTCCAGGTAATGTCACACTGATGCAGCCCTTCCCAGTAATGCCAACCAGCTGCAAGAATATCCACCAGCTGCAAGGAGCCCTAATGCCAGGAGAGTGACTGGGACAGATCACAAACCCATGCAAAGCAGGAGCTGGTAGCTGACTGCACAGACACCCATTGGGAACCAGGCAAGATGGGTTTGAACCCAGTCAAGGGATTTGCCCTTACCAGCAAGGCACTCACCCTTTGCATGACTGGCCAGAAAAAACCGTTGCACGAAGAAAGGAAGACTGGTGTAGAACCAACACTGACCACTCCACAAAGCTGGTCTCTAAGCATCCTAACATAGTAGGAGACATGCAAAGAGCACTTCATCTAGCACTGAACACTTTGCATCACTTCAGACAGTCACATCTGACTGGGAGTCTGTATAGTTCATGGATCTATCCTAGTGAATGCTGGATGGGCCAATCATTAGGTTGGCATATGACACAGGGCAGCTACTGCCATGGCCCACCTGTCTAACTACTCCCATATAACCTATATGCTTCACTTCATCACCAGCAGTGGAGAAGTGGTGTACTGTGAGGTCAGTGTACCGCTAGCTTTTTCCAGAGCCTGGCCCTTTGCGTGCAACTCATAGAAATTTTGTGTGTTTTATCACACAACATTTTTCTAGATTGGAATAAATTCCTTCTAATTTCTCACATTTTTCTTTGGAACCATAGCAGTCAGCAACTGAACACATCTTTCATTACTCAGAGCAAAGGAGACAAAGTCAGGTGAACGTTGGACAGCACAGTTATTATTATTATTATTATTATTATTATTATTATTATTATTATTATTATTATTATTATTATTATTATTATTATTATTATTGAATCTACAATTACCATGAAGAAAACATGTCCGCAAAAGTGGAGGAAAGGCAGGGTAGAAGTAGATTAAATCAATCAATCAACCTATTTGAGAAATAATACTTCTCTCTGCACTCCAGTACTAGTTCCTATAGAAACAAATCCAAGAACACTGCACCACCCACAAAGGCCATTGCCACTTGGTTTCCCCAAACACCTGTTATTTTTATGAGTGCTTCTGATGAAATCATCAAAGCGTACGGCAACATGGCTGTAGCACTTTGTCCGCCAGACCTCCTAGACAGCCAGGCATATAAATATTGCCAGATCTTGAAAATGCACGGAGGAGACAAGTTGACCAAAGCAGTGGTGATTGAGTAAGGTTTGCTGATAGAGGTCTTGTCTAGTAAGTCTAATAACACTTATCTGTATCAAATCTGAGAGAAAAGACAGGATTAGCTTACCGATAAGGTGTTCCACTTTGCCACTCTTAGCCACACATAATTTACCTTTCTGTTCTGTAAAATCTCCAGGTTAGTGTGGCTTTGCTTTTACAACTTTCAAGGCTCCAAGCAAGAACTCATCATAAACAGCTGCTTCTGGTTTTATGAAGGGGGAGTTCTTTTTATTGCTCTTGTGGCTATTGAACTTAATAGGAAGCCAACAATGGAAAGCCCAGTTGTGTAGATTACCCTGCAACTGTTGTTTGAGATATTTTATTATCATTGGAGCCTGAATTTGTTGGCTCCCATTTGCAGACCTATGGTGTGGCTACAGGAAATATTTACAAGGCATTTCTTTTCAGAGCTGTCTGTGGTATAACAATCTTTCCATGAGAGTTCAGTCTCAGTGAGCCACACATGCATGCTCTTTCTTTCCTTCTGGTAACCCTCAGCTTCACCCAACCTACTGAGTTTCCTCTGGTGTTCACAATGGAGACTATTAGCCATTGAAATAGTCATTTGGTGATTGGAAACAATATTTCCTTTCCCAAAGATGGAGCCCATAAACAAGAATATGGTACTAGGGGAAATCAATAACTTTTCAGAACTTAAGTGTCACACTTAAGAGTTTTTCTCTCTGACTGCTTTCAACCACTTCTATATATCTGTTTGCTCAAATTGTGAGTACATTTCCCAAGCACACTGTCTTTTTTTTACTCGTCCACTGAATGAGTCAATATATTCAGAACTGTATTGTTATTTTAAAAATTCGACAAAGAGCAGGGTGAAATAGTAGGCGCCGTGGCCTGACACTCAGATAGGAGTGGGCTTTACAGAAGTCAGAACTCAAGCTTAGGGATCCATTGGACTTCTGGCAGGGATATTTGTTTCAGCTTTTCATCTGCATTTAGTGAAGTTTTTCATCCCCACTCCTAGTTAGTTTCAGTATTTTTTAGGTGTTCACTTAGTTTTTATTTCTTTTTTTAGTCCCTTGAAAATGCTCTACAAAGTATAGACTTTAGTACAAAGTATAGTATAATGTCAGGTTAAAATCTAGACATGGTGAATGTGGCCTTGAAACCTTATGTGTAATATTTTGTACTCATAAAGAAAGAAAGAAAGAAAGAAAGAAAGAAAGAAAGAAAGAAAGAAAGAAAGAATGAATGAATGAATGAATGAATGAATGAATGAATGAATGAATGAATGAATGAATGGGTGGGAGCTTTTCCCCACATATAGTATCATTGACATGGTTATCTTTTTCATGGCTGCTGAAGAAGGCAGTGGCAGACCTCCCATTCACTCTAAGGGGCAAATTCCCCAGGAGCAGAGCCTCCTGTGCCTTTAGGACCACACAGACGCCTCTCTGAGGCCCCCAAACAGGGTCGGAAACTGTGCTTCTAGTTTTCCGGAAGCACAGTTTAAAGCATCAGGGAACCTTCAGGAGGCTTCCCTGATGTGTCCTGGAGTCGCACGAGACACCATGTGCTCCAGGTAAGTGTGGGGGGGTAGATTTGCATGTTGGGGGGCAGCAACATCCCACAGAGAGCACCATCACAGACCTTTGCCCTGGGGCAGGGGTGCCCAAACCCCAGCCCTGGGGCCACTTGCGGCCCTCGGGGGCTTCCAATCCGGCCCACGGGGAGCCCCCAGTCTCCAATGAGCCTCTGGCCCTCTGGAGACTTGCTGGAGCCCATGCTGGCCCGACACAGCTGCTCTCGGTGTGAGGGCGACTGTTTGACGCTTCCATGAGCTGTGGGACAAGGGTTGCCTCCACTGCTTGCTGTTTCATATCTGTGATGAAGCAGTGGCAGTGAAGCAAAGGCCAGCCTTGCTTTGTGCAAGACTTTTTATAGACCTTGAGCTATTGCAAGACCTTCATTCATTCATGCAAGTTCCATCTCTAATAAATTCATTTATGTAAATTTATTCAAATTTTAAATGTAAATTAATTCTTTTTTTTTTTCTGGTCCCTGACGCAGTGTTAGAGAGATGATGTGGCCCTCCTGCCAAAATGTTTGGACACCCTGCCCTGGGGCGTGGGGCTGGGGAGGTCTACCACTGGAAGAAGATAACATGCCAAAATGCATTGGACAATTGTAATCTTCAGTGCCCCTCTGTAATCCCAGCATCTTCTTGCTTCCCCACTTTTGGTTCTCAGATTTCCATCAGCCCTCCAGATTGGCATGTTTGTTTACATAGTCATTCCGTAGCCTGCCATAGTAATGTACCTATTAGAAACAACTTCCATTCAGTAAGTTTACAAGTTCCATCAGAGCAACTAGCATGTCTATAATCACCTCAGCCTAATGCAACTGCAATTTCCATCCCTGTTTTTATAAGAAAACATCAAGATTACAAACTAAAATTGTAAGAAGTCAGGAAGTGAATAAGATATGGTTCTCATAACAGGACTGACTCCCTTATGATATGCCCTTCCATTCTTTTTTATGTTCATTAGCCAACTTCCCATTGAAGACAATTGGAGTCTTTCCGCTGACTTTTAACAAGAATTAGATCAGGCCCTAAATGTCAACATTAATCAATTAATATTTATTTTGTTGGATGTATGTCATGAAATAGGCAGGATGTGAAGTCTGCCTAACTGAAACCATGACTATGAAACTAATAAATCTCTCAGACTTACCCATTTCTTGACAAAAAGGAAAACCCTAACATTAGTAACGAGTTATAATAAAATCACAGGGACTGGAATGTTCAAATCCTCTCCCATTGTAAATGGTTTTAGTCTTCTGGAAAGCTGACAAATCATCTGGTTCAGCTTCTTGTACATAAATTTTCTATCTTGTCATGCATATATAAATAAAACCCTATCATTTCCATACCTGCACATTAAGAGGTCAAAATTAAAAGGCTCTTGAATCATACGAGATAGATTATGCATTGTAATATATTTTTAAAAAACTGTTTTGGCTGCCATAACCAACTTCAAAAGAGTTCCTCAGATCTAAGCCTGTTATTGCAATGTCCCCACACACATGACAAGTGCTAGCCAATTTAAGGTGGTTTGGGGTTTTACTATGTGGGAAAAGAATGGAATTGTGTGAAGGACATGACACAAAATCTTGGCATAGAAACAGTCTCTTTCGTGGACTGGCATAAGAAGGCCAAGAGCCATAGTTGTGAAGAAAGCCTCATGAATCACTCAGGCTTCGATTCAGGTAGATATCAGGCATGCAGGATCTTCTTTTCCACCAGAGCCCTGGGGGCAGCAACTGTTACCTTGCACATGCCTGATCTTGTCTGATCTCAGAAGCTAAGCAGGGTCAGGCCTGGTTAGTACTTGGATGGGAGACCGCCTGGGAATACCGGGTGCTGTAGGCTTATACCATAGTCTTTCGAGACTGAAGGTTGCCAATCCTGGGGTCTAGAAGCCAAAGCAAGTCACAAAATGGTGCAACCTGCATGTCAGACATGGTGAAGGAATGCTTGTTAAGCTGATGGGCAGCCTAATCAAACTGCCCAGCACCCAGGGGAGTAGTGGCACCAAAATGGCTACCGCTGTATCCTATGGGAGCCATAGCAGCCGCCAACGGTTCCATCTGGAGAAGAGAACATTTGCCTCCTTCCCCAAGTAAGGGTGCAGGCCCTGCAATGGGTCTCCTCTAGTCTGCGCTGGCTATTTTGCCAGTGCAGATTGGAGGACCTCCACGTCAGGCTTTTCAGCTCAGCACAGAGCATAGAATTGGTCCCATCCCCCTTCTGGGCCTGATCCTTCCCTCCCGCTTCCTCCTGTCCCAAAAAGCCTGGCTGGTGCTGCAGGAGCGCAGGCCAGCCATCCACTCTGCACTGGGGCTTGGTGCCAATGGGCACTGGCCCAGCACCAGCATTCCCTACTCCCAGCGTGCTGTAAAAGTACTTTACAGCACATTGACAGCATCCCGCACCCGTAGTACACGCAAACTGCTGGCACTGAAGAGCTCAGGATTGGGCTCTAAAACAGTGATGTATGTGCTTGTGTGACTAAGCTTCTTGGAAAGAGGGCTGTACCTGACCTACAGTCAATCCCATACACATTTGACCATGCTTTGGCTCTTGATGTTAGAATATTTTTTTTTTCTAAATTTAAAAAATCCAGTTATCCTTCCCACTCTTCAGAATGAGCCAAAAGTAAACCTGTACCAATATGTATGGGATCAGCTGTAGCTCTTCCTAAATTTCAGGAACCTCCCCTCTTTGTTTGTTTATTATGTTTCTTACATGCTCATCTTCTGAGAAGCTCAGAGCTACTACATAGTTCCCAGGTGGTCTCTCCTTACTTGGCCAAACAGGCTTAGATTCACCAATGTGACTGGGGACCATTTGCTGAGCTAAAGGGGCATCTCACTCCAAATGGGACATTTCCTTCCAATTCCTTCCAATCAACTTTCTTCAGTGGCAGTTAACTTCCTAAATCACAACCAGATGGGATGTTGTTCCTTTTGTTTTACCAAAATCATCTGTATATGGACTAGTTCTTCAGACTCTCTTGGCTATGATAATCTGTATTGAATAGATGGAAATAGTCAAGTTCAGATTTCCCAAGATGATGATTGCCTTGACATTTGTGAATAAAAAGCACAGTTGTTGCTTCTCAGACAATTTCCCCATTCATTTCATCCAATGTGGCCCTAACTCTCTTTTCTTCAGTTCAAAAAATCCAATTGCTGATACAATTGTGTTGCATTTGCAGGAGAATGTAAGGTGGCACCAATACTCTCCAACCATTCCACTTACTTTAGGACAACTGAATGTATGCACATAAATGAAAGGCAAAACCATTCTTTCAATATGGAAGGAGGGGAAGAAACACATAAAGTACAGAATGTTGCATAAGATGTCAACTATAATTCCTTCCAATCCACACACAGTGCTTTTCTAATTTTCTTTAGTTAATGCAGTGATTTTCAACCTTTTTCAACTCATGCCACACTGACAAGGTGCTAAAATTGTCAAGGTACACCATGAGTATTTTGACTATTGACAAGGCACACTATTCTATTGGTAGGGGGCTTAAATTCTCCAAGTGCCCTACTAATAAATGACCCTCCCCAAAGTTATGAGGCACGCTTGCAGACCATCTATGGCACACCAGTGTGCCACAGCACAGTGGTTGAAAAATGGTTGAGTTAATGGGAGGCTAACCTGTCACAAAAGTGCTACAAAAGGCTCAAGCCACAGGATTCTATGCCATTCTTGGACAGGAAAAGGAGAACCCATTGAACTGGCATAGAGTGCAATCCAGAGCCATAAAGCTCATTCACACTGACTTGGGAGTCAGCTGGGCCAGAGAAGACGTCCACACCAGCTCCTGAAGGCCAGATCCAGCCCTAGTCAGGGTAAATTTGTGCCAGCTGGGCAGGCTGGTGCAGGGGATAGGAGAGGGTGGCAGGAGGGCATAATGGAGGTGGTGTTTTGGAGTGAGGGAGGGTGGGACAGGAAGCAGATCAGGCCCAAGACAGGGTGGGATTGACCACGGTAGTGCAGGCCAAATCCTAACCCATATTCCTGGGCCCTGAAGCCTTAAATGGGCTGCTTGGTTTTGTGTCAGAGAAATCGATGGCACAGATCTGAGTAGCCCCATCAGGGTGGCTGGGGCTTGATGCAGGGTAAAGGAAAAAATATCCTTTTACCCTGAGTTGACCTCCAACCTGCACCTAACCTGTGCTGGATACAGCACAAGCTAGTTGACCTGTCTGTTCCAGTGCAGGTTAGGATTGGGCTGCCCAACCTATACTGCTTCCTCAGTGGTCTGCAGTATAGGCAAAGCCATTACTAGCAAAACACTAGGGGCTTTGTATGTCTACATGTCCCACTTCTAGGCTGCCCAAAAACTCTGGACTCTGCAGCAGTACCATCTCATGCTTAGAAATTCCTTGGGGCACAGCTGCCAAAAGGTTGACTCCTACCTTTTTAGTTGTTCCCCTCATCCACATAATCTTCTACCACACATGGCTTCTTCAGCAAATCTGTCTGGGCTCTGCTCTCTAGACACCTTTTTGTTTGCTTGTTTGCATTTTTTAGGGCTCTAGAGAAAGAAAAGGTTTCAGGCCTATAGTCAAAACAGTGTAGTTAGTGCCAGCATCTCCTCCTAATCCCAAGGAAGCTGGCAGCCCTTGGAATAGAGAATTATGCACTAAAATCCCATCACAACAGCCCCTTATGTTCATTAAAAGCATCCTGAGCTGCAGACCCCAAAGATGCCCCTCCCTCTGTGGAAATTCAGAATGGCTTCCTGACCTGAACTTCACAGAGTTGGACCTACCTTTCCTTTCAAAAACAGATCACAAAAGGCTGGCTTGTTGACAGAAGACATCAAGTTTAAAAACAAACCAACAACATCTAGAACAATATTTTTTATTTTTATAAGTAGCCTTAGGGTCGGTGTTATTTTATCATTCTGATTACGGGTGAAAGGGCAGGAAGCAGAGGGACAGGATGGAATTGGGAGCCTGACCAAGTCCTGCTGGGACATGGAGGAGGGATGGTTGGTGGAAGAGAATCTGTGGAATGGGGAAGTGGGCAGGTTTGAATCTGCATCCTGTGGCTCTGCACTTTTCCCTAAGCGTGACGCCTCTGACACACATACTAGGCATGAATGCAAGCTTCTCCAACTATTTTCCGGCCAGAAAGTTAAAACCATGAGCCAGCATTTCAAAGGAAACAGACGAGAGAATGGTTTTACCTGTACCTGCGAAACCCTGAAAACATCCTGCATCCAAATAACGAAAAACAAGATAAAGCCAGTGTCAAAGAATTGATATCTCTTGAGGATTAAGGTGCTTGGACATTCATATAAAGGAAAAAAAGGCATAATATTTTAGAGCACAAACCAGTTGCTCAGATTTTTTATGACAAGAATTTTGGTCCTTTGGTCTCTACAACAAGTATTTCAATTAGCAATGTTCACTGCCTCCATTTAGTGAAATGCAGTAAGAAACAGTGACTAACAATCTTATAAATGTCTACTCAGAAGTAAGCCTCATTGAGTTTCATGGGATTTGCTCCCAGGGAAGTTCGTATAGATAGAAAAACACTGTGACTATGGAAAAAATGCCTTTAGGTTTTTTCCAAGTGGAGCAAACACTCCAAAGATAGGTAGTGTGATCAGGGAGGTGACAAGGAGGGACAGGGTTGTAATCATGGGGGACTTCAATTATCCTCATATTGACTGGGTCAATTTGTGTTCTGGTCACGATAAGGAAACCGGATTTCTTGACGTGCTAAATGACTGTGGCTTAGATCAGCTAGTCAAGGAGCCCACCAGAGGACAGGTGACTCTGGATTTAATTTTGTGCGGTATGCAGGACCTGGTTAGAGATGTAAACGTTACTGAGCCATTGGGGAACAGTGATCATGCTGCGATCTGTTTTGACGTGCACGTTGGGGGAAGAATACCAGGCAAATCTCTAACAAAAACCCTTGACTTCCGACGGGCGGACTTCCCTCAAATGAGGAGGCTGGTTAGGAGGAGGTTGAAAGGGAGGGTAAAAAGAGTCCAGTCTCTCCAGAGTGCATGGAGGCTGCTTAAAACAACAGTAATAGAGGCCCAGCAGAGGTGTATACCGCAAAGAAAGAAGGGTTCCACTAAATCCAGGAGAATGCCCGCATGGCTAACCAGCCAAGTTAGAGAGGCTGTGAAGGGCAAGGAAGCTTCCTTCCGTAAATGGAAGTCTTGCCCTAATGAAGAGAATAAAAAGGAACATAAACTGTGGCAAAAGAAATGTAAGAAGGTGATAGGGGAGGCCAAGCGAGACTATGAGGAACGCATGGCCAGCAACATTAAGGGGAATAATAAAAGCTTCTTCAAATATGTTAGAAGCAGGAAACCCGCCAGAGAAGCGGTTGGCCCTCTGGATGGTGAGGGAGGGAAAGGGGAGATAAAAGGAGACTTAGAGATGGCAGAGAAATTAAATGAGTTCTTTGCATCTGTCTTCACGGCAGAAGACCTCGGGCAGATACCGCTGCCCGAACGGCCCCTCCTGACCGAGGAGTTAAGTCAGATAGAGGTTAAAAGAGAAGATGTTTCAGACCTCATTGATAAATTAAAGATCAATAAGTCACCGGGCCCTGATGGCATACACCCAAGGGTTATTAAGGAATTGAAGAATGAAGTTGCAGATCTCTTGACTAAGGTATGCAACTTGTCCCTCAAAACAGCCACGGTACCAGAAGATTGGAGGATAGCAAATGTCACGCCTATTTTTAAAAAGGGAAAGAGGGGGGACCCGGGAAACTATAGGCCGGTCAGCCTAACATCCATACCGGGTAAGATGGTGGAATGCCTCATCAAAGATAGGATCTCAAAACACATAGACAAACAGGCCTTGCTGAGGGAGAGTCAGCATGGCTTCTGTAAGGGTAAGTCTTGCCTCACGAACCTTATAGAATTCTTTGAAAAGGTCAACAGGCATGTGGATGCGGGAGAACCCGTGGACATTATATATCTGGACTTTCAGAAGGCGTTTGACACGGTCCCTCACCAAAGGCTACTGAAAAAACTCCACAGTCAGGGAATTAGAGGACAGGTCCTCTCGTGGATTGAGAACTGGTTGGAGGCCAGGAAGCAGAGAGTGGGTGTCAATGGGCAATTTTCACAATGGAGAGAGGTGAAAAGCGGTGTGCCCCAAGGATCTGTCCTGGGACCGGTGCTTTTCAACCTCTTCATAAATGACCTGGAGACAGGGTTGAGCAGTGAATTGGCTAAGTTTGCAGACGACACCAAACTTTTCCGAGTGGTGAAGACCAGAAGTGATTGTGAGGAGCTCCAGAAGGATCTCTCCAGACTGGCAGAATGGGCAGCAAAATGGCAGATGCGCTTCAATGTCAGTAAGTGTAAAGTCATGCACATTGGGGCAAAAAATCAAAACTTTAGATATAGGCTGATGGGTTCTGAGCTGTCTGTGACAGATCAGGAGAGAGATCTTGGGGTGGTGGTGGACAGGTCGATGAAAGTGTCGACCCAATGTGCGGCGGCAGTGAAGAAGGCCAATTCTATGCTTGGGATCATTAGGAAGGGTATTGAGAACAAAACGGCTAATATTATAATGCCGTTGTACAAATCGATGGTAAGGCCACACCTGGAGTATTGTGTCCAGTTCTGGTCGCCGCATCTCAAAAAAGACATAGTGGAAATGGAGAAGGTGCAAAAGAGAGCGACTAAGCTGATTACGGGGCTGGGGCACCTTCCTTATGAGGAAAGGCTACGGCGTTTGGGCCTCTTCAGCCTAGAAAAGAGACGCTTGAGGGGGGACATGATTGAGACATACAAAATTATGCAGGGGATGGACAGAGTGGATAGGGAGATGCTCTTTACACTCTCACATAATACCAGAACCAGGGGACATCCACTAAAATTGAGTGTTGGGCGGGTTAGGACAGACAAAAGAAAATATTTCTTTACTCAGCGCGTGGTCAGTCTGTGGAACTCCTTGCCACAGGATGTGGTGCTGGCGTCTAGCCTAGACGCCTTTAAAAGGGGATTGGACGAGTTTCTGGAGGAAAAATCCATTATGGGGTACAAGCCATGATGTGTATGCGCAACCTCCTGATTTTAGGAATGGGTTAAGTCAGAATGCCAGATGTAGGGGAGAGCACCAGGACGAGGTCTCTTGTTATCTGGTGTGCTCCCTGGGGCATTTGGTGGGCCGCTGTGAGATACAGGAAGCTGGACTAGATGGGCCTATGGCCTGATCCAGTGGGGCTGTTCTTATGTTCTTATGTTCTTATGTTCTTATGTAGTCTAGCAGTGATTCTCAAACTCTTCAGTCTTTGGAGCGCTTTCCACGTCTAGATGGAGTCTTGGAGAGCCCTGCCAGCTCATGAGTCTTGGGGAGCCTCAGAGCACTGGCCGATGCACAGAGTGGTGAAACGCCAAGCAGATGGCAGTCACTTATAGTGCGCTTGTGGACCCATGAAGTGTTCTCAGGGAGCCCCAGGGCTCCTGATAGCACACATTTAGAAATGCTGATCTGGAGCATCTTTGCTCCATCTTCCCCCCACTCCAAGCATTGCCTATGGCTTGGGACAGCTAGGAGGGGCTTTGTTCTCTCAAATATGTGGCAAGTTTCTCTCTTACAATGGGAGGATGGCTTCTCAAATCGAAGTTGCATGCAGCTGTGAACAACCTTGCATAATATGGAGATATAAAAGAACTTAAAGCTGCAGCATCGCTAATGGCAGACTTCCAAATCTTCCAATATGGAACCAACAAAAAGAGGCACACATGCCTGCTACCCTGAAACAACTGCTCTCGCTCTCTCTCGCTCTCGCTCTCTCTCTCTCATTTTCAAGGAGGAGCAGAAATTCCACCATCTTGGTCCTGGTAGGTTTCTATGTTGCTCTTTATAGCCCACACAACGAAAAAGATGCGCTGGAATTTTTTAGTTGTAAAATGCCTGGCCTGATATACCATTTCTCAGTCTTCTTTGCAATCTATCACTTAGAGAGGATTTATACATGTGTCTACTTTTGAGGGATACCACAAAACAAGACAATTCTTTTGTTTTGTACTCTGTCATAATCCAACAGACACACATTTTGTCATATTTGGACTGAGCAGGCATATATTTTTAGCTATTCATTTCTTCAAAATACACATGTGGGAGCTCAAACCATAAAAGCAGATGAAAACAAAACACAGCATATAATATATTTTGTACTCAGGAATCATAACCCAGTTCAATAAAAAAAAAGGAATTGCATTTGAAGCAGCCACGAGAGAGACAGAAATAGTGACACTTTGCCTTCATTGGTTAAAACAGAGATAGACCAGGAAGAGGTTAGTCGGTTCGTTTGCTAGGGCTTAGTTTAGTGGTAGAACGTATGCTTTGCATGCAGAAGATACAAGGATTAGTCCTGAGCATGTCCACTTAAATATATCTCAGGTAGCCACATTGGGAACAGCCATAAAGACCACTGCCCTCTGGAGCAGACAGTATTGGGCTACACAAATCAATGACCCAACAGCATAAGACAACTTTATATGATCATTGTGTGCCAGAAAACTCATACATTTTCACATTTTTCTATGAGCGCTAGAAACCTACTTCTTCTAAGTTTAATTTAGATAAAAGTTTACAGTTAAAATCTGAAAAGATGACCTACTACAGGGCATCAGGTAAAATATACAGCTATGGAACCAGATAAGAAGAGCCTTGCTGGATCTGGTCAAGGGTCCACCTAGTCCAGTTTCCTGCATCTCACATTGGCTCACCAAGTGCCTTTGAGAGCACATAAGGCAACAAGATACCTGCATCTGTTGCCACTCCACTGCATTCAGAAACAGGATACCTCTGAAACCTAGAGGTGCATACAGTCATCATGGCTTGTAACCTGTGATGAACCTCTCCTCCACAAATCTGTCCAATCCCAAGTCAGCTAGGCAAGGTGCCATTGCATCCTTTGGTAAGGTGTTCTACAGATTAATTACATGCTGGGTAAAGAAAGATTTCCTTTTGTCTTTTCTCACTCTCCCGCCAGTCAATTTTACTGAATGGTCCCTGGTGCTGGAGTTGTGAGAGAGGGTAAAGAACTTCCTTCTATCTATTTTATGCATTCCATGCATAATTTTATATGTCTCAATCAATTCCCCTTTCAGGTGCCTTCTTCCTAGACAGAAGAGCCCCAAATGTTGTAGCTTTCCATGTAGGGGAGATACCACAGCCCACTAATCATTTTGGTCACTCTCTTCTGCACCTTTTTCACTATATGGTCTGGTGATATATGGTGACCAGAACTGGATGCAATACTTCAGATGTGGCCTTACTAACAGTTTGTACAATGGCATAATAATATTGGCTGTTTTATTCTCTCTCTCTTTTTTAATGATCCCAAGCATGGAATTGACTTTCTTCACAGCCACTACACACTAGGTCAACACTTTCACCAAGCTGTCCACAACCACTCCAAGGTCTCTCTTCTGATCTGGGCAGGAGGTCTGGTCTAGAGGGTAGAGCCTCCATTTGCCTGAAGATAACATCTGAAGGTCGCCAGTTCAAGGCCACCGGGCACCATGCAACATTGAGGCAGCTGACAAGCTGAAGCCGAGCTATTCCATCTGCTCTGAGTGTGGGAGGATGGAGGCCAGAATGTGAAACCAGATCAAGAAAGTAACACCTGAATGTTGTGGTTCTTGTAAGATAGAACATTCTTTCAAATTGTAAAAATCCCTACGGGGATTTAATAAGCCTGCCTATGTAAACCGCCTTGAATAAAGTCTTGAATAAAGACCAAGAAAGGAGATATATAAATACCTGTATTATTATTATTATTATTATTATTATTATTATTATTATTATTATTATTATTATTATTATTATTTATCTATCACAGACAGCTCAGAACCTAACAGCATATATATGAAATTTTGATTTCTTGCCCCAATATGCTAGGTAAGACATGTATTTGCTTGTTACAATGCAGCCATTAGTTTCATTTATATCCTCTTCTGAGCTCAGTGGAGAGCCATGCAAGCATGCTATACCCAAGGCCCATATGTTCATTCTTAGGAAAGCCCAGAGAGGTTTCTTGAGCAAATTTAGCATTGCCTGGCCAGTGGCTCCTATATTTACATCACTGTGGTCGTTAATTTGAGAGAGACCTTTTATTTTCCCCTCCCCATTGCAGGGGGGAAAATGTGACCTTTTGAAATGTTTATACCAATCAACAAAAAAGTCTCACGCTGCCAGATTCCAAGAAACATGAGACAGTCTGGACTGGGAAAAGGCAAGGGGCCTATATACTGAAAGAAAGAGACAGCAGTAAAGAGTTCACAGTCAGGGTGAACCATAAGGTGATAAGACTGGATGTGATGGAAAGGCCAAAATGCACATACTTTTAAAGAGGAAAAGGGTTTGGGATAACCCACAAGTATTCTGGTTCCTCAAATCAAATAGTGGATAGTCATTGGTCTATGTTTCCTTTTCCCCGTCCAATATGTATCAATTGAGACCTGGTCTACACATGCAACAGGATAAGGTTGCTCAGTCCTAAGATGGTAGAATGCACTTCAAACTCCAACAGTCCAGTCCTATTGGGCTGCCCTTGCTGATTGCTGTAAAGCAGCCCTAAAGCAGACTCTGACACCACGATCTGCCAGAGTACTGATGGGAAGGCTGGAGACATTATCAGAGCCCTGGTCATCCAGCGCAAGAGGTGGGAAGGGGTGTGGGAGGCTGTGGGAGGGGGTGTATCCAGTGGCAATGGTGCACAATGGATCCTGTCCCCACTGGCAGCAGCCTCTCCAACCCCTTTCTCGCCTCAGACATGTACCAGCAACAACACTGGTGCTGGTGATGCTGTCTGATGAGACCCATTGCAGTGTTGGAGGTTTACAGAGGGGAAAGGGGATTAACCTCTTTCCTCTCCAAAGCCTTCCGCTCTGCCCCCTCCCATGGATACAGTGCATTCATGTTTCTCATGGCTGCACCAGTGGGGGAGGGGAGGTGTCAGGGTAGGATTGGGCCACAAGTCATTGACTGCATTATTGAATGCTCATCTACGTCAAGAACTCCTTGCAAACAGAATATCGCTGCAATCAACCTTCCCGCCCGATGCATGTGTTTGCTATTTGCAGGGATATATTAATGCAGAGGAGCATTCAAAACTGGATTCTTCCACCTCCATCTGAAAAGATGCCGTATATCCTACTATCAGTTCTTAGCACAACCAGCTCTTACCACTAAGGAATGGTGCCCGTCTCAAGAAGCAGATTTTGAGTGCAATCCAGAGTGCTTGTTGGGCCAGCACAAGTCTTTTGTGCTGGACCAAGAGCGCCACAAATGTAAACTTGTCTGCAACAACTCAGAGAGGCTGGGGTGAGGACGTGTGCCAGCCTCCCCATGCCAGACCTCTACCAGGCAGGGACAGGGGTAAGTTTGAGCCAACCTGGGAGACCGGCACTGGGGGTTTGGGAGGGTGGAACAGGGGCATTTCAGGACATTGGGAAGGAGTGCAGTGAGTGGGCAGGTAGGGAGACCAGGCCCAGGAGGGAGGTGGGACGGGCTCCAGCACTTAGGCTAGATCCTAACCCCCCTCCCAAGCAGCCCAGCATTACAACGGGCTGCTCAGATCTGTGCCAGGGAACCCATTGGTGCAGATCTGAGTAGCTCCTTTGAGGTAGCTGTCACACAACAAGTGGTATGGGGAAATACCCCTTACTCCAAGTTGCGCTGGATCCACCTCCTACCCTGTGCTGGATACAGTGCAGCCCAGCCTGTCGGCTGTTCCAGCACAGGATAGGATTGGGTTGCCCATCTATTTTTCCATGTATATTAGTGTGTGCATGTGCATACATGCACACACATGTCTGTTTGGGCAGGAAAAGTAACATGGATTTTTTTTTTCTGCCTCAGGCAGAAATGTCTTAGGCCATTTCTGACTTTCACTAGAAGATGTTATGCTGCCCACTTCATTATTTAAGCTGGGCCTACAAGATCCACAATGCCTGATCCTGCAGAACTCCCATGAATAGCAGAACATTTTACTTTGCTTTTTCTCTCTTCCATTGGACTGCAATCCTATACACATTTTCCTACAAATAAGGCCCATTGAAGTAAATAAGGGTTACTTCTGAGTAGGCATGTAGGAGATTGCACTGTAGGGGAAAGTAACACTACATGCAACTTCCTTATATTGACTCAGTATATAAAATCCAGTATTGTCAATGATGACTGACTCTGGCTTTTTTAAAGTCTAAGGCAGAAAGCAGTCTTTCCCAGCCCTGCAATCTGAGATGGGAAGATTGGTGATTGAATGGGGGGGGGGTTTCATGTATTCTACCACTGAGTTAGGAAATGTCTGAAGCCACCCTCAAACTGCCAAACAAGCAAGCCTTCAATTCCACTACTTACTCAGTTTTCATAACATTGTGGTTTGCAGTGATCACAAAGGTCATTGAAGAATGAAAAAAAGATACATACACACACAACATTTACCACTGCTAAATGCAATAAAAATGATCAGAATTTGTGAAGCTCATAGGGACATTTATTCAATAACGTTCAAGAATTCTTTTCCATTGCCAGATTTAGCCACAAAGGGAGGCCCTCTGCTGTCTGGCTACCCCAAACATTCAGTTTGGTCAAATGAAGCTGAATGAGGAAGAAGAATGATATCTCCCAGGCACAAAGAAGGGATACTTGCTATATAAATAAAAATGGAGTTTATGCCATAATAGGGCTGGAGTGATGGATCACAGGGTAGAGTGCACAGCCTTCTGTATCTCCTCACACCATGATGGCTGCACAAAAAACTCCTGACTGAACATATCCTCAGTCACTCATATCCATTCTCGGCATAAGTCTGTTGTCAAACTTGGCCCATGAAACTGACACATCTCAAGCCCAGACCTGAGCAGAAAGTTGATGGTGGTTTGCATTTTTTTTCCCATAAGTATCATATTGATTTACTAATGCAGTCATTCCCAAAGTTTTTGGCTGGCGACTCTCTTGACCTGCTGGGCCATTGGCCACAGCTCCTGTCATGTCCATGGCCCACACAGCTTCCTTCTTTGGTAGGGCTCTATTGTCAAGGGTTCAGGGCTTTCCCGACTTACCCTGGCCAAGAATGATGTGAGAAGGTCTCTGGAGAGGTTGACACAAGCTTGGTTTATTCTTGTCAAGGCTTTCACATTCATTGGCCCTGTTACTTCACAGGAGCCACAATAGTCCTTACAGAAGGCTGTGCCTAGTCCTGTTACGACACAGGGATTATGGACATCCAGCAGCCTTTGCTGATAGTCCTTGTCAAAAAGACCTTCTCCTTTTGTGCCTCACAGGAGGAGGCGTTTGCAAGTAGGCAGCAACTGGAGCTTTGCCCCCAGGTGGGCTTATCGCCTCTGGCAGTAGAGAGGTGGTATTGTCCCTGCCAGCCTGGGCTGGTAACCATGGAGGAACTGCCTCCGTAGGGCTTCCTCCAGGGGGCTGTAGCCCCCTGGGGTTCCCAGGGGCTGCCCCCAGGTCCCTGAGGAGCTGGGTGCCTGGTACCCCTAGGCAGCCGGGGGTCAGGTGGTCCTTATAACCTGCCGGGGTTCACTTGCCCCGGGAGAGTAGGACCCTCCATTCCCCCAAGATGCTCCTTGAGTCCCTTCCTGGCTAGGGACAGGTATTGGAAAGGGATCCTTAGATGGCCGTCAAAGCTATATGTTAATTGCTAATTGTAGTCTTAGTATCCATGCACTAAACAATCTGCAGTTGTTATTAGATCAATTTCTGTCAGTAATAGAAGTGCAGAGAAACTTACAACCCAATCCTATGTTTCCCCACCCCACCTCCCACTGATGCAGGTGTACCAAAATGGCTTGTGTTGCATCCTATGGAGGGCACTCCTGAAGGCCTCCTCTAGCCTTCATTCATTACACAGGGGTAAGCCTTCACAGCACAGAGGGTTCTACTCGAACTAGCACCAGCTAAATCACCGGTACAAGTCCATGAGGACCTGGGCTACAGTTTCAGATCCAAGAGGGTGTTCGGACTTGGTGGCCAGCGCTGCCACTGAACCCACCCCATTCCCAGACATGGGCTGCCCTCCCACTACCCTGTTCCATCCTTGTTCCTCCCTCCCTTCTTGCATCCTTCCTCCCCCAGCAACTTTTCTTCATTGGTGGTTCTTTTGCAGTCTATCATCACATGCAGGGTGCTCTAGCCTCACCACCAATGGGCTGGCAGCATGTAGCTCTGTGCAGTGCTGGCAAGCCACTTGCAATGACTGTGTGCCCCCCTGCCATAGGAATGCTAGTTCTGGTGGCAGGGAGAGCGGTTAGAATTGGGTTGTAAGTGGATGTCCCACAGATACTGTAGCTTGGCCTAGACCTGAGAGCCAATGTATCTCTTAGGGCATCCTTTCACATCCCAGGCACTCAAACCTCTTGTCTACATTGGGTCCAAACTATTGTAGATGACTTATGATTGCCCAATATCACCTGCTTTTTCTGGCTTTCTGAACTTTGCAAGAAAGAAGTGTTTTATGACATTAAAGGGCCAATGATCTAATTTTTTCCCTGCATACCAAAGCACAGCTCTTCTATAATGAGTCAATCTAAGTTATTCTGGGTATCTTCTACACTTCCTATATATGGGCCTTGTGTCTCAGATAACATCTAACTCACTAGATGATACAAATCTCAAGTACCCAATGGTACCACTATTTTTCCAAGTTGCATTTTTGATGCCAACTAGAAATTTGAAATTTTTTCCAGATGCAGCCCAATCCTATCCTTTCCCCACCCTGGTGGTGCAGTCCTTTATACCCCCTTATGCCTCCATAAGCCTCCCATTCTGAAATGGGTCTCTTCAGACCTGTGGTAGCAATTTTGCTAGTGTAAGTCCAAGGAGAGAAAGGGAATAGCGAGGCTGCAGAAAAGGGGGACAAGAACTGGTATGCGCCATTGCTGCCTGCCTCTTGTAGCAGCACTCCCCAAATGGCCACTGTTGGAGCACTATGCACTCTATCAGCAGCCATTTTATTATGACAGAAGTGCCTTTTGCTGTCATACATGGCTACGAGCGACAGCCCAGAATAGAATCGGGCCATCAAACCACTTGACAGCCCAGAGTAAGACTACCACTGTTACAGAACTAACGTCCACCAAAAAGCTATGAGGCTTCATAAAGAAGATGAACAAGGCAACACAGTACTAAGCATTAAGAATGCTGATTATTCCTTTCTAAGAAGGTGAATCGTTGGCTAGAGAGACGTCTCATTTGGAGTGGACAACACGTGGCAGAAAAACCCACTCCTCCGTCTCTTTCCAAGGCTTCTCCATTACCAATTTAAACCCAAAACAATAAACAAAGCACCAAGAAGTCCACCCTAACTGTATGTATTCCTGCTGCAATGTCTGTGGCAAACATCAGAAGAAGACTCACAGCAGGGGGTCTCTGGGCTGACTCACTCTCAGTGAACAAAAGAAATGCCTGACCATTATTATTTCAATTATTTTCATTCATTCACTCATCACTTTAATTTTATTCTGCTCCTCCCAGCCACAAGGAAAGGATAGTGTGGTTCACATCTGGAACCCGGTTTCTCAACATTGGAACAAAGAACTGCCTCCAAAAATTATGGGTCTGAAAGATGCCAATTCCTTTATGGCAGAGTTCCTTTAAAATATCTCAAATAATTTAAAGAACAACAACACTGAGCAGAAGCACTCCAGAAACTTGAAAAATTAGTCATGAAAGTTAATTACACTGCGCTGTGGGGCTCTGCAGTCTAGAAGTCTTTTCAGATAAGTTGGCCTGGAAAAATGTTACTTCTAAAATATAATTGATCACTTTCCCTGTTATCAAAGTTGGTGTTGCTCACACCCCCCCTGCTGGTGCCTGTAAGTGCACTGGGCAAGAGAACAAGAGGTCAGGAGGAGGCTTGTGCATGCTTCTGGTATATAGGGAAATCCTCCCTGATAGCGCTGGACATAGATGCTGTGTGACCAAGACTCCCCTGCACTTACTTAGCCAAACACAATTCTGTCCCCACTTTGGTCTTTAAAGCTGTCATGGGGCAGACTCCCTCACGGACCCTAGGAGATGGATTCAAAGAAAGCACACTTTAAAACCACAGTGCCTCTCTTCATGTCCAAGCGCACCAAAAATCCAGAGGACCAAGGGCTGCACATACATATATACTGCAAGCAATATTGACAGCAAAGCCCATAGTCAGTGGAGGCTGCCAGCACCAGCCCCACACCCTGGGGCAAAGGTTTGCAATAGCCCCCCTTCAGACTGTGAAGCCTCGCACAGGTAGCACAGGCTACCTTGGGGAAGCTTCCTGTGCTTTAAACTGTGCTTCTGCTTTTCCAGAAGCCCAGTTTCTGAACCCATTGGGAGCCTCTGAGAAGCTGCCGTGGAGTCCTAAAGGCTCATGCCCGGGGCATTTGCTGCATCAAATATAATAGAAGGCTGTCAGGCTGAAGTTCTCATTCTAGAGAAATTAAATGAGTTCTTTGCATCTGTCTTCACGACAGAAGACCTTGGGCAGATAACGCTGCCTGAACGGCCCCCCCTGACTGAGGAATTAAATTGGATAGAGGTTAAAAGAGAAGAAGTTTCAGACCTCATTGACAATTTAAAGATCAATAAGTCACCGGGCCCTGATGCCATCCACCCAAGAGTTATTAAGGAATTGAAGAGTGAAGTTGCAGATCTCTTGACTAAGGTATGCAACTTGTCCCTCAAAACGGCCACGGTGCCAGAAGATTGGAGGATAGCAAATGTCACACCGATCATTAAAAAGGGAAGGAGAAGGGAAGCGGGTAATTATAGGCCAGTCAGCCTAACGTCTGTTCCAGGTAAGATGATGGAATGCCTCATCAAAGATAAAAGCTTAAAACACATAGACGAACAAGCCTTGCTGAGGGAGAATCAGCATGGCTTCTGTAAGGGTAAGTCTTGCCTCCCGAACCTTTTAGAATTCTATGAAAAGGTCAACAGGCATGTGGATGCAGGAGAACCCATGGACATTATATGACATTATATGACATTATACCCATGGACCTTATAGGATATACTCGTATATCTGGACTTTCAGAAAGTGTTCGACAGGGTCCCTCACCAAAGGCTGCTCAGAAAACTCCACAGTCAGGGAATTAGAGGGCAGGTCCTCTCCTGAGATGGATTAGGAACTGGTTGAGGTTCAGGAAGCAGAGAGTGGGTGTCAATGGGCAATTTTCACAGTGGAGAGAGGTGGAGAGTGGAGTGCCTCAAGGATCTGTCCTGGGACCTGTACTTTTCAACATCTTCATAAATGACCTGGAGGCAGGGCTAGGCAGCGAGGTGGCCAAGTTTGCAGATGACACCAAATTTTTCCAAGTGGTGAAGACCAGAAGAGATTGTGAAGAGCTCCAGAAGGATCTCTCCAAACTGGGAGACTGGGCAGCAAAATGGCAGATGCGTTTCAATGTAAGTAAGTGTAAAGTCATGCACATTGGGGCAAAAATCAAAACTTCACATATAGGCTGATGGGTTCTGAGCTGTCTGTGACAGATCAGGAGAGAGATCTTGGGGTGGTGATGGACAGGTCAATGAAAGTGTCGACTCAATGTGCAGCAGCAGTGAAGAAGGCCAATTCTATGCTTGGGATCATTAGAAAAGGTATTGAGAACAAAATGGCTAATATTATAATGCCATTGTACAAATCGATGGTAAGGCCACACCTGGAGTATTGTGTACAGTTCTGGTCACCACATCTCAAAAAGAACATAGTGGAAATAGAAAAGGTGCAAAAGAGAGCGACTAAGATGATTACGGGGCTGGGGCACCTACCTTATGAGGAAAGGCTACGGTGTTTGGGCCTCTTCAGACTAGAAAAGAGATGCCTGAGGGGGGACATGATTGAGACATACAAAATTATGCATGGGAAGGATAAAGTGGATAGAGAGATGCTCTTTACACTCTCACATAACACCAGAACTAGGGGACATCCACTGAAATTGAGTGTTGGGAGAGTTAGGACAGACAAAAGAAAATATTTATTTACTCAGCGTGTGGCTAGTCTGTGGAACTCCTTGCCACAGGATGTGGTGACAGCATCTGGCCTGGATGCCTTTGACAAGATTCTGGAGGAAAAATCCATTACGGGTCACAAGCCATGATGTGTATGTGCAACCTCCTGATTTTAGAAATGGGCTATGTCAGAATGCCAGATGCAAGGGAGGGCACCAGGATGCAGGTCTCTTGTTATCTGGTGTGCTCCCTGGGGCATTTGGTGGGCTGTGAGATACAGAAAGCTGGACTAGATGGACCTATGGCCTGATCCAGTGGGGCTGTTCTTATGTTCTTTTCCCTCTCACATAACACCAGAACCAGGGGATATCCACGAAAGTTGAGTGTTGGGAGAAGTAGAACAGGCAGAAGAAAATATTTCTTTACCCAGCGTGTGATTAGTCTGTGGAACTCTTTGCCACAGGAAGTAGTGATGGCATCTTGCCTGGATGCCTTTAAGAGGCAAATTGGACAAATTTCTGGAGGAAAAGTTAATTACAGGTTACAAGTCATAGTAGGTATGTGCAAGCTCTTGGTTTTAGAGGCAGGCTGCCTCTGATTGCCAGATGTAGGGGATGGCACTGGAATGCAGGTTGTGTCTGTTGTCCTGTGTGCTCCCTGGGGCATTTGATGGGCCGCTGTGAGATACAGGAAGCTGGACTAGATGGGCCTTTGGCCTGATCCAGCAGGGCTCTTCTTATGTTCTTATGTTCTTAGCCCTGAATTCATGAGCTTGTGAGGTATCATCACACTATGTGGCAAGACTTTTTGCAGTTGTCTGGTTGTTATCCTGTCGGAGCCAGCATTGCCTGGATGTTTCCTCAAGACATTTGGAATTGCACCTGGTGCTCCAATCACAACATTGTTACTCTCTTTCCCCAAAGACTCTCAATTTCTAAGACCGGAATCCTAACTAAGGGCCCAATCCTATCCAACTTTCCAGGACCAGTGCTGGAAAGTTGGATAGGATTGGACCCTCAATCTCCCCTGAACAAGAAGACATGTGTTGCATCCTAGGGTGGGGGAGGCAGTAGCAGAGTTCTCAGGTTGTTCCCTTACCCCAGGGAAAGCCTACACTTTCCCAATGGGTTTCCTCGGTTTTGCATCAGCTATGTTGCTGGTGCAGAACCAAGGACTATAACTGCTGCAGAAAGGAAGAGGGATGAGATTCAGCCGTAAGTGGGTGCCACCATTCCAGCCCTCCCTCTGCCTTTATGCTTCCCTCCCCATCCAGAATCTCCCTCACTCCTCCCCCCTCCCTCCCCGTCCCACCCATCAACTGCTCCCACTGCTGCCTTATCTGACACTGGCATACGGTGTCATCGCCACCTGTGAGCATGCATGGCCACCAGCAACTGTGCTGGTGTCCTTGTGCTCACCAGTGACATTGGCAAGCTTGACGATGTCTCCTAACATGTACTAGGACCCATGGCACTTCCTCTTGGATCCCCTCTGATGCTTCTGCTGGTGGAATGTGTGTTCTGCTAAGCACTTGAAATAGGATTGGCCTGCTCATCACTGCATTTTATCATCTTCTCCAGCTCTTTCTCTTCAATTCTGCTATCTCCAGGGACTGCCACATCAATAAATGTCACTTTTTGTTTTCAACTTCAGTTAGGTCTGGCACCCTGCACATGCCCAATCTCATCTGATCTTGGAAGCTAAGCAGGGTCAGGCCTGGTTAGTACTTGGATGGGAGACCGCTTGGGAATACCGGGTGCTGTAGGCTTATACCATAGTCTTTCGAGACTGAAGGTTGCCAACCATTATGTTCTAACATCTTATCTGTTTGAATTTTAAAGTCCCTCCACATCTTCCCCTGCTTGTTGTTGTTCTCGTTTGAATATTTATCTATTGCTTTTCTAGTTCACAAAGTGGTCACATAAATAAATAAATAAATAAATAAATAAATAAATAATATTCTGCCTAAATCAAGAGTGGGCAAACGTTTTGGCAGGAGGGCCACATCATCGCTCTGACACTGTGTCGGGGGCTGAGAAAAAAAGCTGAAAAATGAGGGGAAAAAAGCCTCATTGGAGACTGGGGGCTCCCTGCGGGCTAAATTGGAGGTCCCTGAGGTTTGCAAGTGGCCCCTGGGCGGGGTTTGCCCACCACTGGTCTAAAGCCATACATTCCCTTTTCCCATCTTTTCCGTTTTCTTCCAATATCTACTTTCTCCCAAATCTACTGACTAGCAACACAAATTCAACCACAGTCCAACCCCGCTTGCGTCTAACTATCCTGCAACAAAGGGGCCCTTTTTTTCCACTTTACATCTTGGCTGCTTTGACAGCAGCAAACCCTCCTATTTATCTTGTTGTATTTTTCCCATTCTCACATTAATCTTGAGCAGAAAGGGCAAAGCTCTCTCCTGGTAATTTTTCTTCCTCAAAAACAATCATACAAACTGGCTCCTAATGAAGAGAAAGGATAATCCAAATTCAAGTTCTCTCCAGGGTCTCCTTTTCCTGGTAGCATTCTTTGTGAAACAAACTTGGCATCCACTCTCTGCTATGGACGTGTCTCATGGAAAGCAACCCAGACAATGTATGCGCACTTTACAACCTCTTTTCCTCATGTGGAGTTACCACTGATATCTGTTTCTCTTTACCGTACCTTTATAGCACATCCTACTTAGCATTTAATTTGCTCAAAGCAAACTAAATAAAAAAAAAGCACCTGGCACTATATGACCACTTGATTCTAAAGCCAGAAGAACAATACTTTTGAGCAGTGATAAGTAATTTTAGTGGCACATTACAAGATGATTTATTATTGCCTTCTATGGGGGTAAATATGAACCTTAGGTCTCCTGTATGGCAGCCAGGCATGGCTTGGTCAAGCTTGTTTCTCTGTGTGAATTACTGTATAAGATAAAATAAACTTCAATGGAACAGTCATGACACGGTTCTGATATCTAGTATAAAGGAAGTCATTTATTTCTTTGGTCTGTATCCTGAATCTGATGAGTCAGTGTCCTGTGTGTAAGGAGGGTAGGAGCTTCTTCCAATGAGTTTCCTGGAAAATCAGGTTGAATTCCTCTAAAGAGAGTCAATAAGAATGACAAAGTGCACACTGCCAAATATTTATAGCATAGATGGAAACAAAAATAAACTTCTCAGTTAAAGCTGCCAACATCCAGCCAATCCTGCATATCATTGTGCATTGATTACTCACCTAAAATCAAACGCACCATTTGGAAATGGACAGAAGAAAATTCTAAGCAACCAGGGTTTTCCTTCTTCCGTGTCTGAAAATGATAAAAACAAACACACACAGTGTGATCCTAACAATCCATCTTCCCCTCTCTTTCTCTTTATCTAACATACACACAAAGGGACACATGAAAGCAGGTATAAACACTATTGTTACAGGGGCATGATATGTTCTGATTCACAAAGTTTACTCTCACCAATAGTACCTGCTCTAGAGTCACACTGCTGACTTTTTTCTGAGTCAAAATGCTTAACTGCCCAGTCCTATCCCCCACTATGTTATAGCAGGGCACTGACGGGGGCAGGAGTGTGAGCAGACTGGGCAGAGGAGGGGGTGTGATCGGTGGCACTGGCTAATGTTGGAAGCTTATTCCGCTGACCCCAAGGAGACCTCCCACCTGCTAAATACCTCCCATGGAATGCAGTGCAGTCTGTGCCGACCCTGCCGGATCAGCGTGGGAGAATTTGTGTTGGATTGGGCTGCCCAGCAACTTCCTATTTCAGGTGAGTGGTACAAACTTTGTACTGGGCTGCAGATTACATACTAACATATGTAACTACTTTCAAATACGTGAATTCTTTTGGCATCATTTATAATAGATTTATTGCACACAAACTGTCAGGAAGGAAACACTTAAAGATTTAAAGTTTCCTGGTTTAAAAAACCAAACACTTATATTGATAAGTCACTGAGAAAATGCTAAGAGATTAGCACGTTATGTTAACATTTTGCTATATGATACCTAATCATTTACAGGAAATGAGCCAAGAGATTGATTAGCAATGGAAAAAAAACATTCAAAATGCCTTTGCTATTCTTTGTTGGGGGAGATAGAGGATGGATGAGCGTAGGAGGGAGAGAAGTTAAGTAGGGTCTGGGGCAGAGCGAGCTAAAGGAAATTGGGAAAATTAAACAAATAAAAGGAAAAATGCAGGAAAGAGAGAGTGAGAGAAGATATGTTAACGAAACAGCTTTCTAATAAAAAAAAACTTGGGACTATTTCATTAATATTTCCTTGGCACAATATACTATCATCCTTTTTCACACAAGGCTTAAAAGGTAAGAAGAGTTATCTAAATATAAGAGGTGGAAATGAGCAGAAGAAGTTGCCAGTAACTTGAGCCATGTGATAAACTACCTAATGAGTTGACCAGGTAAAACCAGCAGAGAGTTTGAATGACTTGCCCTTTTTAACTTTTCAGTATCAGAATTGTCATGTATAATTATATCCAGGAACTTCACAGGCTGTTCATCAAGTAGCTAACCTACTTGAAAGAGTTTATTTTATTTAATTTTATTTCTTTATTTTTAAGTTTATATTCCACTTTTCGAAAAGAAATAAAGGCGGACAACAACAATCTTTATATAACGCAATCATGCAGCAACTGTTACCCTGCACATACCCAATCTCGTCTGATCTTGGAAGCTAAGCAGGGTCAGGCCTGGTTAGTACTTGGATGGGAGACCGCCTGGGAATACTGGGTGCTGTAGGCTTATACCATAGTCTCTCGAGACTGAAGGTTGCCAACCAATACCTGAATAAAAACTGTATATCTGCCATGGGAAGACTGGCACCCTTCCATAGGAGGGATGTACTGCTGTGGAGGGGTCTCCTGGCCAAGGTGGCAGGCAGAGGCTGTGATCTGCCAGGGTTCAGGTGGTCATCCTGGACCTCAGAGCTCTATGGCAAGGAGGCAGTTGCACCACCCTTTGTTCTCCGCCACCCTCTTGGAACTTTCTCACTTCCTTAAGAGGGGCATATGGGGCTGACCCACTGACCAGCACCAACGCTCTGGCATTACAGTTGAGGCAGCACCCAGCCAGTAAGTTGGGAAGCTCTCCTATGCAAGGGATTGCAGCTGCGCCTGGACTGCAGCCAATGCCAAGGCGCAGGCCACTCTGCCGAATGTTTGGGCACGCTCACTGGCTCCCTTGGCTCCTTCCGCCCAGCCAGCTCCCTAGCAGCATGAGATGTGGGCTGCAGATGACCCACCACAGTGGCTCCTCCCCACCTGTCCATGGAGGCTAGTGGATGGACAAAATGCAACAATTATTAAAACAGAAACAACAAAACAACATAAAAGAGAGGGGTAAAGAGTACAGCTTGTCATGCCAGCCTAACCATTTGCTGCAGTAGTTTTATCGCTGTGATATTAAAACCCTTGTTAAGTGTGAGGGTCCACAATCAGTGCATTACTATTGTGGCATATGGCCAAGGATGATCTCACTCTTGTGTATCAAGGCAAGTCAAGTTACAGTTTTTATGGTTTACTTCTCTGGGTCCACAGGGGTGGCACAGCCCAGAACACTACCCAGTGCCACCCCAAGTCCACTGCTAGGAACTCTCCACAAAAATTAAATCCGCTACCTTGATCACGGCACAGTTTCTTCAAATGTGGAAGCGCATAACTTTTTTAAAGCGACTGTGCAAATGACACATCACTTCCAGGATGTGTTATCAGTAAAAACTAAGATACGGTTACACAAAGGATATATTGTTGCTCATTCATGTTTCCTCTTAAGAAGCCATTTCAGAGGGTTATTATAATTTGTTCCTATCTAGGAGCGGTGTGGCTGTTGATTCAGTAGTGCATAAATCAATTCCTGTTCACAAAGCAGTCACTAAGAGAAGACAACGACTGTATCAGACATGCAAGTGCTGTGGTGTGAACAAAAGGACAACAAAATATTCCATTGCTTTTATATTTCTCTAGAGAGTCCAGTTCTTGTCTCTTTTAGTCCTAGTATGCAAATTATCTACCCAGCATGGTTGCTGGCAGGAACATAAACCATAAGGGAACCTCTCCATGGAATTAGCAGCTTGTGTGAAATGGCACTCAAGTGGTCCAGGTCAATTCTAGCCACATAAGCCTCCCTCCCCTGAAATGAGTAATGTGTTTGATGTGGTTAGAATTGGCTGAAACCATACAGAAACCACTTCACACAACTGCCTAACTGCATGGACATAAGAACACAGGGTGAGCCCTGCTGGATCAAACCAACATTCAAACTAGTCTAACATCCTGTTTCCCACAACGGCGAGACTGTTCCTTCCTGGAAGCCGCAAGCAGGACATGAAGGCAAAAGCCTTTCACCAACTAGCCGATATTTAGCAGCTTGCTGCCTCTGAACTTGGAGGTTCTATTTTTAACTGTCATTGCTAAAAGACATTGAAAGAACTGTCCACCATGAACTCATCCAATTCCCTATTAAAGCCCTGTAAACCAGAAAGGTAGCATGTCACATGGATAACATATGAATTGACCCTAAGAGACAGGTAACTAAATATGGACCACTGGGTGACCCCATAAGGCTGTGATGAAACTAGTTCCTATGGCAGCATATTACTGCAGTGATGTCACTAGGGGATGCAGTGGGTGTGGACCACACTGGGTGATATACTCAGGAGGGGTGACACCACTGCTGTAAAAATCTTGGTATTGTGAAAATCTTGGTATTTTTGAATAGTACCATCATGTTATCATTTGATGCATAATTTAATGCCGAATGCAATGAAACAAACCACACTGAAATATCTGTATTCTAGCAAAAGTTATAGCCAAATAACCAGAAAAGGAAAACACAACTGCCTTATGTAACAAACACTGCATTTTTTAAACTCAAAACTGGCCAATGAGAATGACTGTTTTGAGAGCCAATGAGGTGTCATTATGACACAGCAGGGAACCAATAAGGTGTTAGTATGACTCAGCTCTCATTTCCATGTATCAGAGCTAATACTAGAAGTCTTATTCTGCTGCGCGAGTTCTGCCATCAAGTTGGCAACTGGTATTTTTTGGGTTACTGTTCAGTTGGGTGAACTGAATTGTTTTGTATTAAAACAGATAAATGAAGTTAATGGGGGTGACACCAACCTAGTTGGGTGTATGATGCTATAATTTCCTCGGCATGGTCTGGTACAAGAGCAGGTCACAAACTTTAGTGATGCCTTTAGACAGAATTGACTTTCAGTTGCGGTTGACCTACCAGTCTTGCCAGAATATAATTGAATTATTTGAACCCCAGGAATGAGGGTGCAGTTGGGTGTTTTACCTTCAACTGTAACTGTCATTATTAAAATGGCGCTACTGATGATGACAATGACTCTAAGCCCCAGATAGCACGTTCCAATGAGGTAAAACAAAAGCATAATGGCAGACACTGTGCTTCACGGAATGGTAAAATAACTTAAGACTGTCAAGTGGCTCCAACAGATGCACAGGAGGAGCATGGTGTGGCATGTTTGAAAGGTCGGTTTGCAACGTATAAATTCTCCTCTGAACACAGTGAAGTGAATTCTGGCTCATGCCTTTACTAATGCTTAAAAATCTCCACTTAATGGATTTGCAGTCCCACTGCGTTAAGCACTAACTTAATGCTAAGTATTATTAAAAAGTTATCCTTCCTTCTTTGACAGCTTTCCCCTCCTCCCACCGTGTTCCCTGTCCATGTCCCTCTTATAGCATGTTTGCAAGACCAGAAAGTAAGTGCCCTGTTTTCATACCCTCTGGCCTCTGCCATCTGATCCTTTCTACTAGTCCTCAGAAGCTTTAAATAGTCAGCATTATTTTCAAGGCATGTTTGAACTTGTCCTTAAACACTCCAGGAATAATCCTTGAGAGCTTGCTCAACTGTGTGTATCCCTGTAACAACACACCCCAGCCCTGGCCCTGACTGAGGTCAGTCCTCAAAGGGGACTGAAATGCTGTTCCCAATAGAGGAGAGTGCCATATAACAGAAGCCCAACATCCTGATACTGGCGCCATTATTTTGTCTCCTGGTGCTATCTCTGTGCACAGTGAAGCTCTTTTCAGCAAAGCCTGAAATGAAAGCCTGCCTTCAGAAAAGAACGCACAGATCTACGAGGATCTGGATGCAAACCAAATTGTTTCTTTCCATGTTTGATATCCTCTATCTAATGGCATGCTTACAGCTTCAGAAATACCAAGGCTCTATTCTGAGACTGTGGAGTGCCTTTCTAAGAGACCAAAGCATTTATTCATTCTGAAGCCTTAGCTGCTGCACCAAAGTACTTTTTTAAAGCCGCTACATATAAACTATACAGGACTGCCCCTTATCCAGAGGGGGTGCATGCGGGGGTCACATAGGCCTCCAGACTTGATCTGTGGATAACTGAATCCATAGATACAACATCTGCAGACATGGCCCCACCCCTCCCAGTATTTAAAACCCAGCAACCAAATCCAACCCTACCAAAATACAAAATTAATCACCGCTAATGACGCAGGAATTATCCGAGGGCTCTCTGCAGCACTCACCTACTGAAGCCTGCTGTGTCTTAGTTTCAACTTTTTCTGGGAGAATGCCATAAAGAGCATAGTAGCCTGCCATGCGCAATCAGGCTAGGGGTCTATCTAGTTCAGTTTTGTCCACACTTCCTGACAGCATCTCTCCTGAGTTTCAAATAGGGGTCTTTCCCATTCATCCCTAGAAAGGTCAGGAATTGAACCTGGGGTCTTCTGCAAACAACAGAGGTGTTCTGCCACTGAGCTGGTGCCCTGCTTTATGTAAGCTCTGTAGGACCAATGATGTTAAGAGTGATCAAAATGTAGTTGGCTAAAAAGAATAAAAATCATCTGAAGAAAGAGAGGGACATTTCCTACTGAAACGAAGTCAGCAACTGAACACTAAGTACTGTCAGGGAATAACATCCAAATCCAATTCCATTTGTACTAAGAGAAATAATGCAGATCTGACATCTGCCCCCAATTCCATAAATAGGTTCCTAGGTAACACCCAACCATTCCTAAAGTTCTAAAGCTACCCAATCACCCCCAACATGGTTTCATTCTGTTTTGTGCCCCCTGCCACTATTCAAAAATAAACAACCCACCCACTGAGCCTCAGTGCATGAACATTTGACTAGGTGTTTAAAGTAACAGCCCAGTCTATGCATGTCTACTAAGATGAAGGGTCAATTGAGGTCAATTGGGCTTATCCCCTGGTAAGTGTGCACAAGATTTGAGTCTTATAGTTCAATCCTATGCCAGCCTCTGCTGGCCAGCCTCTGCTGGCAGGATGAGCAAACTGTGCCAGCATGGAGGCCCATCCCACCTGCCTCCTATCAATAGTTGGAGGCCAGCATCTGCCAGGGCAGGTACATACTTGGCAGGATGGCAGGAGGGTAGGGGAATGGGGAAATGCTGTGGGAAGGGGTGTTTCTGGGCATGGGAGAATAGGAAGAAGGTTAGGTTATGCCTCAGAGGGGTGGGGATGGCAGAAGAGGCCTCCGCCATATCCTATCCCTCCTGCCAAGTCTGAGAAGCCCAACACAGGGCAACCCTTTTCAGGCACACTAGACGCTGTTCCAGAACCACCATTCAGAACGCGTAACCATAGTCTTTCAAGACTGAAGGTTGCCAACAACACAACACACATTGGGTCTTTTTATTTCTTAAAGTGAGTGAGAAATGTTAGCTAATATTTTAAAATAGCAAAGACTTCTTGAAAGTACTTATTACACTTTTACAGCACAATCTATTCCAATCTGTAGGCAACCTTCAGTCTCAAAAGATTATGGTATCGCGCTCTGAATGGTGGTTCTGGAACAGCGTCTAGTGTGGCTGAAAAGGCTGATTCGGGAGTGACAATCCCTTCCACACTGGGAGCAAGTGCAGTCTGTCCCTGGTCTGTCTCCCTGGCTATGGGCCTTCCTTCTTTGCCTCTTTGCCTCAGTCTGTTGGCCAAGTGTCTCTTCAAACTGGGAAAGGCCATGCTGCACAGCCTGCCTCCAAGCAGGCCACTCAGACGCCAGGGTTTCCCATCTGTTGAGGTCCACTCCTAAGGCCTTCAGATCCCTCTTGCAGATGTCCTTGTATCGCAGCTGTGGTCTACCTGTAGGGCACTTTCCTTGCACGAGTTCTCCATAGAGGAGATCCTTTGGGATCCGGCCATCATCCATTCTCACGACATGACCGAGCCAACGCAGGGGTCTCTGTTTCAGCAGTGCATACATGCTAGGGATTCCAGCATGTTCCAGGACTGTGTTGTTTGGAACTTTGTCCTGCCAGGTGATGCCGAGAATGTGTCGGAGGCAGCGCATGTGGAAAGCGTTCAGTTACCTCTCCTGTTGTGAGCGAAGAGTCCATGACTCGCTGCAGTACAGAAGTATACTCAGGACGCAAGCTCTGTAGACCTGGATCTTGGTATGTTCCGTCAGCTTCTTGTTGGACCAGACTCTTTATGAGTCTGGAAAACGTGGTAGCTGTTTTACCGATGCATTTGTTTAGCTCGGTATCGAGAGAAAGAGTGTTGGAGATCGTTGAGCCAAGGTACACAAAGTCATGGACAATCTATTCATGTCTACTCAAAAGTAAGTCCCATTGTGTTCAATGGGGCTTACTCCTTGGTAAGTGAAGTGAGGTAGGATTTCAGCCTTACACAGTTTGAGATGTGCAGGAGGGGACTGGAGATAATCATAAGAGCCAGCAGCTTATCTTTAGGAAGTGGAATTGAGGAATTATGTGAATAAATGATGAGGCCAAACCACCTACTGCTCAGCGCTCCTGCTGCAACAACAACAACAACAACAACAGTATTTATATACCTCTTTTCAACAAAAAGTTCACAAAGCGGTTTACAGAGAAAATCAAATATCTAATGGCTCCCTGTCCCAAAAGGGCTCACAATCTAAAAAGATGCAACACCAGCAGACAGCCACTAGAAAAGACACTGCTGGGGTGAGGTGGGCCAGTTACTCTCCCCCTGCTAAATAAAAGACGAGCACCCACTTGAAAAAGTGCCTCTTAACCAGTTAGCAGTGGTTAAGCAGCAACTTTCCTCTCAGGTTGCAGTGCCTTGCTTGCTACCCTCTTCAGGTTCCTGTACATGCGCAGGTAACCTATCACAGTCAGCCAACTCAGAGCCCGGTCTTCTGCCTGTCTACTTGGAAGCAAGCCCAGTCTAGTCAATGGGGCTTACTCCCAGGATAGTGTGGATAGGGTTGCAGCCTCAGAGCCCAATCTCCTGCATGTCTACTCAGGAGCAAGCCCTAGTGGCTTAGATTGCAGAGACAATTGGGCTGCTGCAGCCTTGCCAGGAGGAGAGAGGAGGCTAAGGGGCAGGCAAGTAGAGAGAGGACTATGACGAGCAGAGGAGAGTAGGTGGTGCAGGGCAGGGGAGTGGTGAGCAACTGGTCCCGCTGCACAAGGGGAAATGCCTTCTCAGTCCAGGCTGGGCTCCACAAGAGTCTCTCGGGGCTACGCCTGCCTCTCGGGGGCTCCATCCTTCTCTCTCTCTCACACACACACACACACACCCAGTATCCAGCATCCAACAGCCCCCCCCAGCAACATACTTCTTCCTCCCTCTCTAAACACAATCAAGCACTAACGTGCTCTCCTCCGCTCCCCACGCGCCTCTCTTGCCATTTAAGCCAAATAGGGCTTCAGGGGGCAGCACGTTGAGCAGGACAGGTGGAGGAAATCATGGAGGGAATGTGGGCTGGCAGGTGCATGAAAGGAAGACTCCGAGGAGGTCTGTGCCCGTCACCAGCATCTCAGCTGCGGGAGGGGGAGAGGGCCAGCTCCTCATGCCTGCCGCGACCTGTGGTTCTTGAGCTCTGCCGGAAGCGATGAGCTAGACTACCTTCCATCTCAGCTGCAGGGAGGGGCAACAAGCAGTTTTGCCCCGTCCATGACTGTTGCCCCTCCTCCCTCCAGAGTGCCTGGCACTGGCAGGGCTGCCGGCAGCAGCCCAATTGTTGCGCAGAGGTGCTGTTGCCTGCAAGTTGTTGCCCCCTCAGCCACGTTGTTGCCCCCACCCACCCTGTAGCCCGGTGCACCTGCTACCCCCTGCACCCCTCTAGCTACACTGCTGCACCCACTGAATTTCGTAGTTAAGTGGTCATTTGAATCCATTATTTCCCCTTCATTGTTAAATATGTGCTGAATCAGGAGATGAGGCACCTATAGTTTCTCTAGCCTATGTTTCCCTTCATCCAGCCATCTGCCATCCTTCACTGTCTATTATGCGGCCCATGACATCTGGAGTTCCACTTGTTACAGCAGGTGGAAGAGGGACAGGACCACAGGACTGCAGAGAAAACAGGTGAGAGAAGCCTCAGGTATTATGCCTCCCATTCAGTTGCAGATTTAAAGTGAAGCAGAAATTTCTGGGTTTCAATGTTTGACAAACCATATTTCTCTGGCTTTCTGCAGAGAAGTTCAAATTTATTATTTATTCATTTTATTTAAAGAATTTACACCCCATTGTTCTCCCACTCTTAGGGGCACTCAGGGTGGCTTACAAGATAAACACACAATACAAAGTGTAAGATTAAAGCAATACTAAAGCATTAAAACATAAAACAATAAGAACAATAATACAGACCAGATCCCAATGGCTCATATAAAGCTATTAAAATTAGGTTTCTTTGAAAGCACCAGCCCTAAATGGGCTTAGGTCAAAGATTTTGCTAAAACTAACAACCCAGTCCTATGGGCTTTAGCCAGCAACAGAACATGAGTTCTCCTACCAGCCACTGCTGAAAAAGTGCTGGAAAGAACTTTCCAGCAGCACACTCAATAATGCTGCCCAGACTCTAGTGGGAAGGGCTGGAGCCTGACCATCCACATTGCTGGAGCTCCAGCCACCTGCAGGAGTCGGTAAGCCACTATGGGAAGTGGGAGGGGCAGCGGAGGGTGGAACAGGGTGGGGAAGTGATGGGGCAGCGAAGCTGCGGGAGGGGAGGATCCAGAGGCGATAGCGCGTGCCAGATTCTACCTTCCACTTTCACTGCCTCCTTTCTCTCCTCAGGTCTGAGGAGATTTTGGGAATTTAAATCCTCTTTTCCTCCTGAAGCCTCCCAATCCCCCCCACTGGATACAGCATGCCCATTTCTTGCACAGCTGCATCATTGGGGTGGTGGGAGGACAGGACTGGGTTCTTACTTATATTATGTCTACTGCATTTCCTCTGTCTAATAAACCAATTCCCAAGTAAAGAAAGAAATCTAGGTGGTTCTTGTAAATTCATATTGGCTACTAGTAAATGCCTCATTTTCAAATTAGTTCCCCTCTGTACACATGTATGCATTATTTAAGTATTTGTTCTAGTATCTTCCCATGTACCGATACCTAAACATAGTTTTCAGTGCCTGCTTTTCAAACACGAGGAATCAAAATATTAGTTTAGGACGTGCTGCAGGGTAACTGCTAGGGTGAAAAATATGTAAAAGATGAAACATGACTCAGAGTAGTAAAGAAACAAATAAGCATGTCTAGCCATAATCCTACATATCCTGATTTTATCTCCTGTTTGTGTGCCAAATTAAACTTTTAAGGTAACAAGTATGAGAGGCAGTGGTGTTGCTAGGGGGCTGTCATGGGTGCGGGCCGCACCGAGTGACACACGGGGGGAGTGACACGCACTGGGAGGCTGACGCGCTAAAATTGCGGTGGTTAGGAGTAACCCCATCATATTATATACCGTTGGATGTGGAATTTCTGACAGAATGCAATGTGAAAAATCAGAGTAAAATATCTCCTTTCTATCAAAAGTTATTGGTAAAAAACCAGAAAATAAAAAATGCACGGAGCCCAATGGAAAGTGAAACCAAGCCATATTGCGCATTAACGCGTTAGTAGGCGAACATGCCTTAGTCCATCTGAAAGGGCAGGTTGAGAGGAATCCAACAACACAAGAATGGTCCTGATCCAATGAATGTAGCCCCCAAAAAACACCTGAGAAGGAGGTCCCTCCCTCCAAGCTGGCAAATGCATTGAGCCCTATGGAAAGTAAAACTAAGCCATGTGGTCGCGTTTACTTGCAAGTAATCAAATGTGCCTTGGCTCCTGGGCAGGTCAGGCAAAGAGAAATGTGAGGCCACCAGAATGGTCCTGATTTGATGCAACTGGAGCTCAACAAATGCTCCAGAAGGCAGCCCCCCCCCCCCCAAAAAAAAAACAGAATGAAACAGAGGCTTGACAGGGTAAGGTGAAATTTTTTTCTGTTTTAGGTTGCAATCCTATCCACACTTTCCTGGGGGTAAGCCCCATTGACTATAATTGGACTTACTTCTGAGCAGACAGGCATAGGATTGGGCTCTCAGACTTGTAAAGCCAGGTGGGTCCTGATAGTGATATGCTTGAAATATAACAACTTAAATTGAACTGGGTACTGGGTAGGGGTGAAAATCTTACGGATTTTTTTTTTGGGGGGGGGGGTGTTATTGTAGGCAGGCTACAGAGAAAATTCACTTGGTGGAACAGGGCTGGCTTTCCCTTATTTATTTATTTTACTTTAATTTATTTGTAATTATTTATTTTAATTTGCTTTATGATGGGTCCTAGACAGATTGTTATTCTAAAAAGTGGGTCCCAGTGCTAAATGTTTGAGAACTGCTCCAATAAGGTGTTAATAAGCTGACATGCTGGGGGGAGGTGACACCACTAGTGACCAAAATCACTAAAATCAGTTTGCAAAAATAATACCATCATGTTATATATCAATCAATGTGTAATCTCATGCAGAATGCAATCAAATATCGCATGTTGAAATATCTTTATTCTATCAAAAGGTACAGCCAAAAAACCAGTGGGGGTGAGTGGGGCTGGGGCAATCGTAGATCACCACACCCACCACCTGGAGTGTTGCCCCGCCCACTGCATGGGGGTGACATGCTGGCCTCCCGCACCGGGTGACGCAAACCCTATCGATGCCACTGATGAGAGGAGGAGATTTACCTGAGCAACACAAGTGAACTTCTTGTCTTCTTTCTCTTGCAAGTCCATAATCTTGTTGGTGCTGCTCACCAGAACTTAGGCCTACCAGAGATGGGGACAAATACCAGAGATGGGGGCACACAGCTTGATGGTCTGATGATTTTCTTACACTCCATCCTTTGGGTCATTTATTGGATGCTGTCATCATTCCCCTGTAGGATGAAGACAGAATACAGGAAGTGAGAATGTCAGGACAACTCTGCCACATTTGCGATGCAAGAAATGTCAATTTGTTATTGTCTTGCCATATAAAACTACTTGTCTCTCAGCTGCTGAAGCCACCCACAGGCTAATCTTCTATAATCTAGGATTACTGTTTTGGGCCTTCATTTTAGGTGGCACTTACTGCATTTCTTAATTTGCTGGTTTAATGCTCTTTTCAAGAGTATTTTCAACAGCTGTTTTGATCAATGAGCATTGGCTTTGTGAATACATGTCTGGTGCCATGAGAAAAAGACTGTTAGACATTTGTAGGCTTGATTTATGTCAAAGGAATCAGGCAGCTTTCCCCATTCTGTCATTGATTGTTCCATGGATTCATTTTCCCCTGTGTTCCACTTCTCCTTCATAACTCAAGAAGTTAATTAAACAGTAATTCCAGAATTAGACCATGCACAATTTGCCACAGTTTTCAGTTCCTTCAATCCTTTTGCATCCATTAGCATTTGATAAAAGTACTGATGAAAAACTGCAAAAAAGAATCTTGATATGATCATATGTGATCATATGCATGATTGCTTCAAGGCAAACTTTGTTGATGCTTACACATTTTCAGTGTGTTGGTAATACACACAAATAATTTTAATAGAACTGTACATGCTAAAAAAACAAGATTGTGTTTTGTTGTTGCTTTTTAAATCAGTGTACACATAAGGGAATTTCAGAAGAAAATTCAGAGGAGAATTTCCTAATCATAAGAACATCAAAAAAAAACAAAACACACAAACTGAAATCTCATTTATATGTTCCTCCGAAAGTATGTACAATATTGATACCTGCAGCTTTCTCTTGGCCAGAGAAGGGATCCCCCTTCAGCAGCAATGAATCTGAAAAAAAGAGAATACTTTTCTGCCCAACATTTTCTTAAGAACCCTCAAGGTATGGGTATTAGCAACAGGCTTTCTTATGAAAAACAAGATACAGCCAAGTAAATTATCATGAGCCATTGTGATGGAACTTCACTTAATGTGTCCAGAAGACTGGATGTGAAGGCTTATCCATTTAGTTATGTGTGGAATGCTGATGTTGAATGCAACTACAAAGCTAACCATGCTGTCCATCCATGATTTTCAACTTTCCTGCACTGTTGGCTGATCCCACAATTGCTGATAATTTAGTTCCTGTTTATCTACAAGGATTCCCACAAAGCCATCTCCATACATAGTGCAACAGTCAGTATATCCCATGAACTGGTCAATGGAACTGTTTTCAATCACTCTTTTCCTATCCAACCTCCCCATATAAATTATATCCACTTTGTGCATTGCCACATTCTGGGAATAATGACAGCCTGTTGCAGGATACAGACATCTGTAGCCTTGGACACGAAGGGATTAAGTAATAATTATTCCAACTATCACATTCTGAAACTGGCAAAGAATTCATTCTGCATTTCATTCCAAGGAAGGAGAAAAAATTGTGATGATTCTGCCCCACTTCCTTTTTCATAGTTTCAGGGAAGAAAATTATTTTATTTCAGGGCCAAATGAATATATGAAAGGGGGAAAGGGAGGAAAGTAAATCAAAATACCTTTCCCCAGATTACCAGCAGGGGTCATGCATGTGACAGCATCAATTCAGGTAAGAAGAACTGACAAGTCCTATCTCTTCTGTGGCTGAAAAAAAAAAAGTCAGAGAGTCTTTTCCCCATGTGCAGCTTTCTGCGCCTTTGCACCACCCTGTCTCCAATTCCATTGCCCTTTCTGCCCATTTTATCAAGGCACCGAAAGTTCAAAGAGCTGCCCCTGTCAGACGACAAGGGGAGAAGGAAGGAGAAGAGGGCAATTGAAGATTTGTCATCTCCTTTTCCTTCTCTCCCCTCCAAGTGTGTGGGCATTTTACGGTGCCAATTAACGACAAGCTGGGGTAGGTGGGAGGTCAGTCCAAGAAGACTCTCTTTTGCCCACCACTGCAGTGTGTCATCTTCTTTCAAGCATCTGCCAACTCAGTTTGGTCAGTGGAAGGGAAAATTCAGCAGCCTGTTTGGTTTTGTTGTCTTCCTGGGCACTTTGAGACTTCAAAGGCTTGCCTTTAGTTCACAGAGGTCACAGGGCAAAGGTCAATGGACACAGCTTGACCTCTCTTTCACCCACCACAGAGGAAAAGGAGGGGAGAAACACTTTTAGACTTTAATCTTTCTTCTCCCTCTCACTGTTTCTCTAGAGTTTTGTGAAAGGAAACAATGGGTTCCTTATAAGCTCACACTTCCACATGGAGCTGCTCAGCACTGAAGAAGTAAACAGAACAGACACACGGACATCCACGCAGAGACTCAGACCAAATTCCACCTGGGGGAGGAATGAGATTTTTTAAAAAAGTAAAATTCAAACTGGAATGCAGCAAATATGTTGATGTCGTTAAAAGGACTAGTTGTTTCATTTCGTATTTTAAACACACATACGTGTGTGCCTGTGTGTGTTTTGTGTGTATGTGTACAAAAACACTCACTAGCCCTAGGGTATTAAGGAATAAGTTAACATTTCACAAAGCTCTCCACAGCTGGTGATTATATCCTTTGCAGTGTGTACAAAGACATTGAGAAAAGGAGCAGAGAAAGTAAACAGTATCACTTCTGGGGAAGATTTGGGGGGGCGTGGGGGGGAAGGAGGAGGAGAAGCAGATGAAATTTAATCTGGCAGGCAGCCCAGCCACCAACTTAAAACAATACAGAGAAGGGAAGCCAAAGAGGAAAGAAAAACAGAGGGAAGAGTGTGGAGAGACGGCATGCACAAAAGGAAAAAAAAAAAGCCCTCCACAAAGGTTTCAAGAATCTTTGGGGGCCACTAAATAGCAGATTAGATTGCAGGACTAGGCTTCAGGGGGCTACATTCCTGTCTCATTATATAATGTGTGTATGAACATTCTTAATTGAATTGGCAGAACCCCCAGCTGTTTACCTCTCATTGGAAAAAATGAGAGGAAGGCACAGGGCCTTGAAAAAGGCAGACACAAAGTCGTGGCTTTGGCATCCAGAAAAACAAAGTTGAAAATAACAGTGAGTTGGCTTCGAGCATTATCATTCATTTTAGGACTACTTTGCACTTAACCATGTGAAAGTAATCTCATTGTTACAACATTTTGACACAAGTCTCACCTATAGCATCTACACAAGGCACAGCTGGGAATAGGTGTTATCTCTGGCCGTGCCAAAGCGACCGCAAACTGTAAAGAGATTAAGAGGAGGGCTGTTCACCCATTATGCTGTATCTAGGAGTATAATATCTGCAGCTGCGTACGCAATTCTATGCATATTTGGCTTTTATTTACAGATCAACAACCTACAAGCACTATGTACAGGTTATAGAGTACCTGCACTGAATGGAACAAGTGAACAACAGTACTCGAGTACAAACTAACAATGATCGAACCCAGGTACAATTTAACATATGGGCAGTACTAGGGGCAACTAAGATGGGTTCCATAACGTTAGGGCTAAGACAATCACTATCATATATTCAACCAGCAGAAATGTTAAAAGCACATCAAAAGCCTCAGAAACAAGAGCCAACATAGCAATACTTACAGACTGTCCTGCAGCACCCGTGGTAATCTCACCACCACATACTGATCACCAAGTCAAGCACTCAGGGGTGGTGCAACTGTGTATGCCACCTCCTGGTGCCACCCTGGGTCCATTGCCTCGCAATAAAAAGAAAAAGCAGTCACTTACCACACTCCTTGCATGCTTGCTTCAGTTGCAGAAATGCAGGACTTCTGGATTGATTTAAAAAGACTGCACAGATAAAAGATCTTCTTAGTTCACATTGCCCTGTTAATCGATCTGGAAGCCCACTCTTCCTTGCTTGAAGAAACCATGCCAGGAGCAAGGTAAGGAGATGGGTGATCCATTCTCCACTCGCTTTTAGCAGGCAGAAAGCAGACCGGTGTGGATTGCCTCCACAGTAGTTTGAAGGGAGGAGGCAGCAATGGTGAAGTGTACCTCAAATCTGCCACACTCTCACCCCTCCATCTGCCACTGATCACCTCATCTAACAGATGGGCCACCTGGGCAATCACTAATAACATTCCCAGTTACTTTGTGTAGGGAAGGCACCAATCAATGCTGAGCAATGGCCAAGTGACCCACATATTCCAGTAAACACATGCAGAATGCTCAACAGGAAGATATCATAGCACTGTCCCTGTTGCCAACTATCTTGACATTTCATGCAGCAGCAGGCACCTATTTACTATAATTGTCATGACCCTCCACATACTGGTTTGAATCCAGTAGCTGCAACAACCTGCAATCACCTAACCTTTTCCCATGTAAACAACCAGGGCCAGGCAGGGAAGTACTGTACCCGTCATAATACCTAGACATCTTCATAGCTCATTGGTCTAGACCAAGGGTCTCCAAACCCCGGCCCGGGGGCCAGATCCGACCAGCGGCCAGCCTCTTGTCCCCTGAAAGCTCCTGGCCCACTTTGCCAAACATGACTGGAACTATGCTCTGGTTGCATCTGGAGGGTGTTCTAAGGGCCAGAAAGGTTGAATGAATGAGCCCAGTCATTCATTTATTCACTCATCTAAGTTCCATCTCTAATTTATTTATATAAATTATATATTTAAATTTTTTCCCGGCCCTCAAAACTATGCCAGACATTTGATGCAGCCCTCTGGCCAAAAAGTTTGGAGACCCCTGGTCTAGACGTATATGAAGGAATTAAGGGCTCTGAAGAAAGATTTCTCCTGTTATAGAAACAATGTTCCCACATAGTTACACATCAGAACACTCCATAAAACAGTTGTATTAATGCCTGCTTAAGGAGAACAAGCTTTTTGCAAGGAAGAGGGTGAGAACGCAGACAAAGAAGAGTGGAAACCACAACAGGAAAATTCGAAGAACCAGCAGTAGAAGCAAGTCATATCGTCTATTTCTTTCAACTTACTTCTATTATTTGGGAATGGATTAATTTCTACTGGAATCAATTTTACTGGTACACGTCCAAAGAGAGTCAAGGGTGGTGTTGCACATATGGACTTAGGAGCTATGAGGTCCAATTCAAAACATTTTTATGGGACTCCAGGGTTGGCAGGCCACTCTGCTGCATGGCCTCCCTGCTGCATAGCCTCCACTACTTACAAGGACAAACTGAGACCAGTGGCACCTGCACTCAGAAGTAGGTGGCGGTGATGTGATGATGTCACTTCCAACTGCTTTCAAGAGGCCTGATTTTGGGTCAGTCCAAGTGCCCAATAGCTGCCCCTGGTGCATCAAGTTGCAAAATGGCTGATAGGATCTAACAAAAGTCGCTGCTGCCATATCTGCCCTCTCCTTCCCTTGACATGACCCCTGGTTCATTCCCCTCACCACCCAGTTACTCCCCTGCCTTCCCTCTCCCTGCCCAAGAACCACTCCCCACCACCTGAGCAAGCCTACCTGCCCTGGCACTGTCTGGTTTCCAAGGCAACAGGGATCCATCACTGTAGCTGCCTTGCAGCAGCTGCCTCAAATGGCCCAGCAGCAGCATGGTCTTTGCACAGTCATAGGGCCTTGTATGCTAGCAGGGTGCTAGTCCCACGGTCGTACATGGCCCATAGGATTGGGCCATCAGTAGCATGATATGACTTATTTGTGCAAGACAATCAATTGCTTTTTAATTGGGTGGTTCTGAAGTAGATTAGCTAATATTATAGACAAGAGTTTGAAACTCTCTCTCTCTCTCTCTCTCTCTCTGTGTGTGTGTGTGTGTGTGTGTGTGTGTGTGTTTGAGAGACAGAGAGAGACAGAGACAGAGAGAGAGAGATGATTTTAATGGCAACCTGATCCTATGCATTGGTGCACACAGAGAGGGGAGGAGAAGGGTTCTTGCTAGCTCCTCATTCTTCTTCCTCATTCTTCATTCTCATTCATGCTTCTCATTCAGCATGATTTCTGAAAGACCCTCTGTGCATATATGTGCACAGGCCCTAACTGAAGTTAGACACAGTCCTGCTTCTCCCACTTCATGCATTCAATGTATAAAGCAACATGTTCTAAGTCCTAGAGTGCCATTTTCCCTTCTTGCTTTTTGTTCACAGATCCATCCTTCTGACATGGTTCCACTACAAGAACATAACAATACCCCAATAGGTGTATTGGCAGCTGATTGTCCTGAAACTTATGCTTATTCTCCTGCAGGTATTTTTATGGTACTTTGGAATCTGAATGCATCACTAAGGCCAGATTGACAACTCATCAACACATTATATGGCTGTATTAGTCAAATGATTAGGCTCTGGTGCTATTGTGCTGGATTATTTTTCCAAAAGAGCACTCATTTAATTCAAAATGGGTTTTTGTGAGACCAATGATCATAAATCTCTCAATGTGGAATTAGCATGATACAACACTTCCTTATTTCACAGAGGTCCTCAGTATATGAAAAATAGGAGATGGTTGGCCTAATCCTAATGACAGCCTGCACTGCAGAATGTGTGTTCTGCCATTGCATGATGTTACAAAAGCATTTTGTGGTAAAGCAATTTGTGCCAGTGCAAGGCCCAGGTGCACCAGTGGAAATGCCACCGCCTTCCCTCTGGCACCCGGCAAGAGACCCGCTGAAGCAGGTATATCCAGCACAGGGGGAGGGAGAGGACAGGTAGGGGGGTTGAGCAGGGTGGGAGAGGGGTGGGCATATCAGACCCAGGGAGCAGGAATGGTAGTGCCAGCGCATGTCCTTTCTGTGCCTGATTCACCTGCATGGATCAATGCGGATTTGCTCTAACGATAGCGCTGGCCCAAGTCCAAGTTGACCCACTGCAGCTTCTGGGGCTTACCCTAGTTCAAGGGGACAAATGTCCCCTTCCCCTGAGGAGGCCTCCAGCAGCCAGAAATCCTCTGCAGGATGCAGCACAGCCCATGCCAGCGCTGCTGCATCACCATCCGTGGATTTACGTTGGATTGGTCTATGTGACATATTAGGTTACTGCAATGAAAGCACACAGTACAGTGACCTAAAAATCAACAAATATTCTCAGTAGGGCGGTGCTTTATAGGCTATATTTGTAGATACAAACTAAATATTTACGTTCATCCCTGCTGGCCTAGTTAGTATTAAGCGGTCCTTTAACAATTCCTAACCCCACACCCTTTTCCAACAATGCAGATGAAGCCTCTGGCTGGCTGGAACTCATCTCACCTTCCAAAATGAGTCTTATCAGGATGCTTCCAGGTCATGGTGACCATGATCTCAGTACTTTGAGCTGAGTCACCAAAGTAATGGGAAAGGAAGGAATGCAATTTTTTAGATTGTCCATCCTTGCTAGCGAGAAGACAAGACTTAAAAAAAAATAGCATTCACCCAATAAAGAGCCCAATCCTGAGCTTGGTGTTCTAGCTCTGGCGCTCTGTAAGGCACGTCTGGGAGGCTTACTGCTGGGCCAGCACCTGTGCTAGCCAGGGGGAGGGAGCGGGGAGGCAGAAAGGTGGGTTTGTTGGAGCTCCACTCCACCAGATCCTGTCCGTTCATGTAGGGCTCAGTGCCCTACACGAACACTTTTACCTTACCACCGACGGTAAAGTGAGTAGCCCCATTGCAAGGCTGCTTCCTTTACCTGGAGGTGCTGCCCGCGGCAGCCTGAGGGGTGCAAGGTGTGGCAGCAGCCATTTCCGGCTGCTGAAGCTGGGCACCCCGGGCAGCTCAGGATTGGACTGCCTGACATTTCTGCCCAGGGTTGCATATATGCAACAGGGACCAAATATATACAGCTGTGGGCCAGGCAAAAATGGGTTAATTGATTGTAGATAATCTCTTAGTATCAATTTTGAAAACATTTTTAGGCTGCATAGCTGTCAGATATATAAATTTCTCCTTTCTACAAAATATCACACGTTTATTGCAAGCTCTTAGGTCTCAATCCTATTCCCCACCACCAGTGCCATTTGCAGTCCCACCCAAAAAAGTATGCATTGTATGCTGTGGTGGGGGAAGCAGCCCAAAGGCAAATGAATGGTAAGTAAAAAAAATCTCTTTACTTACCTCTGTGTAAGCCCTCAGACCACCTCTGGGTCTCCTTGGACATATGCACCTATTTAGGTGGCATCTATCAGAGGAGGGAAAAGGAGTAGGGAGGTTTTAAAAAGAGGGAATAAGATCTGGTGTACACCATTGCCACCAGATCCACCCCTTCCTCCCCCATATGAACTGTGACATGTACTGGCATATGTACTGTCCCCAGTACATCCCCTGGAATACCTAGTTCCTCCCCCCCCCCCCCCGGTACTGGCTAACCTGCTCCAGAGCAGATTGCTGGCTGTGGCATTTCTGGTGGTGGCTCCAAAATGGCTGCCAACAATACAATACAATACAATACAATACAATACAATACAATACAGGTATTTATATACCGCCTTTCTATGTCCTCAGATTTCTCCTCGGACTTTATTCAAGGCGGTTTACATGGGCAGGCAATTTAAATCCCCGTAGGGATTTTTACAATTTGAAAGGTTCTATCTTTCAAGAAACCACAACATTCAGATGTTTCTTTCTTGATCTGGTTGCACATTCTGGCCTCCATCCTCCCACGCTCAGAGCAGATGGAATAGCTCGGCTCAGCTCGTCAGCTGCTTCAAGTTCGCACGGTGCCGGTGGCTTCGAACTGGCAACCTTTGAATGTTATCTTCAGGCAAATGGAGGCTCAACCCTCTAGACCAGAACTCCTGCCCACAGTGTTATGTGCACATTGCTGAATGGCCAGTTAGGACAGCAGAGCTCTGTTCTGCTGTCATCAATAGCATAGCCAGAGGGGGGTGGCATGGTAAGTATTACAGGCCCCATAATGTGCCATTAAGTGGCCCCTCCCCCTTGCTGACAGAGCCATTGGGCAGTGACAGCAACAATATACAGGCACTCACTGATTAATTTGGTAACTACCTACACATTGCCAATGCTGCCCCAAATGGCTCCAATGGCAAGAGGGAAGGCTGCTTATACGACATGTGGCACCTGTAATACTTACTCTGCTGCATCCCCCCCCCCACTACATTACTGGTTGTCAAAACTAGTTTGATAGGATTGGGCTGTTAAGCAAGGGCCAAAATTTAATCTCCCAATGCACGTTATGGATTTGCTACTAGAACTCTTGCTACTACAATCAAATGATATGGCAATTCCATGTCCTTTTTTCATCCTAGTTTCTTGACATCCTAATATTATAATCACAAGATCTAAATGAACATAACATAAGAACATAAGAACAGCCCCACTGGATCAGGCCATAGGCCCATCTAGTCCAGCTTCCTGTATCTCACAGCGGCCCACCAAATGCCCCAGGGAGCACACCAGATAACAAGAGACCTCATCCTGGTGCCCTCCCTTGCATCTGGCATTCTGACATTGCCCATTTCTAAAATCAGGAGGTTGCACATACACATCATGGCTTGTACCCCGTAATGGATTTTTCCTCCAGAAACTTGTCCAATCCCCTTTTAAAAGCATCTAGGCTAGACGCCAGCACCACATCCTGTGGCAAGGAGTTCCACAGACCGACCACACACTGAGTAAAGAAATATTTTCTTTTGTCTGTCCTAATCCGCCCAACACTCAATTTTAGTGGATGTCCCCTGGTTCTGGTATTATGTGAGAGTGTAAAGAGCATCTCCCTATCCACTCTGTCCATCCCCTGCATAATTTTGTATGTCTCAATCATGTCCCCCCTCAGGCGTCTCTTTTCTAGGCTGAAGAGGCCCAAACGCCGTAGCCTTTCCTCATAAGGAAGGTGCCCCAGCCCCGTAAATCATCTTAGTCGCTCTCTTTTGCACCTTTTCCATTTCCACAATGTCTTTTTTGAGATGCAGCGACCAGAACTGGACACAATACTCCAGGTGTGGCCTTACCATCGATTTGTACAACGGCATTATAATACTAGCCGTTTTGTTCTCAATACCCTTCCTAATGATCCCAAGCATAGAATTGGCCTTCTTCACTGCCGCCGCACATTGGGTCGACACTTTCATCGACCTGTCCACCACCACCCCAAGATCTCTCTCCTGATCTGTCACAGACAGCTCAGAACCCATCAGCCTATATCTAAAGTTTTGATTTTTTGCCCCAATGTGCATGACTTTACACTTATTGACATTGAAGCGCATCTGCCATTTTGCTGCCCATTCTGCAAGTCTGGAGAGATCCTTCTGGAGCTCCTCACAATCACTTCTGGTCTTCAGCACTCGGAAAAGTTTGAATTATTATCCATCGCAGCTCTCTTGTCTTATCCACAATTTGGTTCCAAAAGTTATCTATATGGTTACCAAATACGTACTGCATCTGCTCTCTCCTACCCACATCTTCTAAAACCCATGTCTGCACTGAGTAAAATCTTGATTGTCCATGGTGCTAGATGCCATCTAGCACAGATCATTAAAAAATTATCCATTAAGTCAGCACAAGGTGATAATTTATGCCCTGATCCCCATATATATATATACACACACACACACACACACACAGTGGTGCCTTGCATAACGAAATTAATTCGTTCCGTGAGTCCTTTTGTTATGCGAGTTTTTCGTTTTGCGAAGCGCGTTTTCCCATAGAAATGCATTGAAATTTAATTAATGCATTCCTATGGGCAAGAAAAGTCAGAACAAAGTCAAATTTGGTTTACAAAGTGTTTATTAAGTGCTCTTTACAGGCATACATACTGTACTGAGGATTTCAAAAACGGGGGGGGGATGCTGAGTGGAGAGCTTGAAGGCTGTAATCCTGTGCACACTTTCCTGGGAGCAAGCACAATGGGACTTACTTACATAAACTGACATGAAGATCCTCCCCTTACTAGGGTGGACGGGATCATAAACTGACATGAAGATCCTCCCCTTAAAACAAACCAAAACAAAACAAAACAAAAAATTCACCTAGCGAAGCATGGGTCATAAAAATTTGTTGTGCGAGTTACCAAACTTCGCAAAACGCTTTCGTTCTGCGAGTTTTTTGGTGTGCGAGGCATTCGTTATGCGAGGTACCACTGTATATATAGTTATTCCACATTGAAATGTATTTTGAAAATAATTAATATGCATACCTTGCGAAAATAAGTAGAGTTCTGTCTAAAAGCTTTGCAGCCAAATATCAAGACAGAAGAAGAATAGAAAAATATCTAGTTATATGCATATCCTAAGGTTAAAATCCAGTTTAAGTGAAACTGGTACCTAACTTGAAATATTGGAATGTTCTATGTTCAATCTTTTTAGCATTTTTTGTTAGGAAGATCTCAGGTGACAATACTGGGAAATGTGTGTGATCTGTATTAAAGCTGCTAGACTACGTGGACCAATGGTCTAACTCAGCAGTTCTCAAACTGTGGCGGGATTCACCAGTGAGTCGTGACCCAATTTTTGTCAGTTCACAAAACTGACAGGGCAAATTAGTCAATGTTAAACAAGTTGCTCCTGGGGGGGGGGGGGAAGCACTGTTGCCGGATTATCCTTATAGCCACATCCTTTGGCATTTATGCATTAGGCAGCAGCCTCTACAGCCTCTGTAGAAAGTTTAGAAATCACTAGTCTAATTCATTAACCTATCTTTTCTCAACCCCCCACCATAGCATACAGATGCACCAAAACAGGCTGTGCTACAGGCTAGGCTATGGTGAGTGGGGGGTGCAGATCAGGATGCTCAGGAGAGGTAACAGAAAATGTTTTGCCTTACTCCTCCTTAAGCCCCTCAATTGCTAATGGGTCTCCTCAGACCTGCTCCAGCTATACAGAAGTCCTAAAAGACAAAAAGGGCATGTTGGGAGGCTCCAGCAGAGATAGCATCCTGGCATAAGTGGCGCAATCCTGGCACACTCAGTTTTGCCTCCAACGTGCCCCCTACTCTCCCCCGACGTGCCCTGATCCTCCCCCGATCTGCCCTGGATCCCATTCCACCCACCCCACCAACTTACCAAAGTTGGTGGAGCTTCTCATGGCCATGCATGGGGTGCTTTCTGGTGTCTGCAGTACTGGCCTAGAAGCACATGGCTTCCATAACAGTTTTTATAATGCTGTAAAGCACCTTCTGCCAACAGAACACTAGTTCTGGCAGTGGAGCCGAAGAATAGGATTGGGTAGTAAGGCAGTTTCAAACGTTCAAATAACTCTTTTAATTAGTGTTAGCTTCTTGTCCCTTATAATGGAATTGCTAGTGGTCTTGCCAACCCTTGAAACAAGGGTTATACCTTTAGTGCAGAACTTTAATGCCCCACATTTGCTAATGGATGTCCTTTTCATTTTAAATGTTGATTTCTTGGACCTATTTTGATTTTATGTTTATTCTCACATTGGTGTATTCAGTCAGTAGTAATTATGATAACTGCCACAGATTCATTATTAGGGTAATTTCACTGACTTCCTTTGCCTTCGTTCTTTTTTTTTAATATAACTCACAGAAACAAATTCTCTAAACTGGAGGTCAAAATGTTCACCTGATCAGGAAGGTTTTTTCAAGGCTAAATAGGAGAGACTCATGCAGCCCAATCCTAATTTAAAATAATCATGATGACAATTCACAGTTATATTATTGTTGATAACATCTTTTAAGCAAAGTTAAATTAATTTACAATATGATTTTTTTAAAAATAACTATTGCAATTTGGGCCTCAGGTAATAGCATAAAGCCTCATTATGCAGTCAGTTCTCTTTATATGCAAATTTGTTATCTAAGAATTTGCATGTCCGTGAGGGTCAGAATTGCTACCTACCACTCATTATCCACACTTCTGTTCTCATTATCCACTATGCAAATTGCCTCCAGAGGCTGCAGGGATCTTCAGGGTGTCACATGCAACCTGCACTGACTCCTTTAAAATGGCCAGTGGAAGACTGGCAGTTAAAGGGGTCAGCCTCTGGAAGGTCTCTGCAGCATTCAGAGATTTTTTGGCATTTCCTGCTGCACTCTCCTGGCTTCCTGGCAGTCTCCACTAGATTCTTCTTATGGCAGGTAAGATACCTCTTCCCCCCTAGGGTACCTCTTGCACCTAACCCCATTGGTTCATCAATGGTGAACCCCATTGGTTCATTCCAATGATGGTGCAACCCCAAATTTCAACATTAGTTCAACTCAAACATTGGTTCAACCCCAATGATAAACCCCATGGGTTCATCACTTAACCCCATCAATGGTTCATTATCTGCAAGTTAGCTATCCGCTAGGGTTTCCAAGAACTTAACCTTAGCGGATAATGAGAACTGACTGTAATTTCTAATTCAGTTGATTCATGCTCTGGACATCCTTTGAAGTTTTTCTGTTGAAGAATTGCCACTTCAAGGTCTGCAGCAGTGTGTCCTGGAAGATTAAAACGTTCTCCAACTGGTTTTTGGATATTGCCATTTCTGATGTCATATTTGCCTTCATTTATTCTTTTGCACAGAGACTGACCAGTTTGTCATAGGCAGACTGCAGAAGGTACTTTTGGCAGCTCAGAGCATAGATCACACAGGAGGATGAACAAGTGAATGAGTCTCTGAGAGTATAGCTGACATGTCCAGGTCCTCTTACTGGGATTTTAGCACAAGAGCTATTAAAGAATTCCCATTTGATGTTTTAGGCTCAAAATTTGACGCAAGGCTTTTTCTCCCTGACAGGGCCAAATTAGATGGGCGGAAACAGCAAATGGTACAGTCCTGCTTGGATATAGCATTTCAAGTGGCGGGAATGATAACTGCATGTGTGCTTGCTCTGGCATATTTTCTTAAAAACTTCTCAATCTTTCTATTTTGAAAGAGAGGGAATTGAAAGACTTTTTGACAGCTCCCTACCTTCTTTTTTCTCCTCTTACTTTCATTACCCATGACAACCACATGTGTGCTCTTTAGTCATAGCTTGCTCAAAGTTCACTGAAGGCAAAAGTAAGCCTTCCCTTGCATTGAACCAGCTTTGGATCAGGCCCCCAGTACAGCATGTTCTTTGCCATCAACCATTCCTTAGTTAGTGTTCAACCAGAAGCAACAGTAACTCATAGATTGTCCATAGCATGTGGCTATTTACAGATAACTAAGGGTGATGAGAAAAGGCACGATTTCCTCCTCAGGAAATTCTGCTCTATTTTCAAAGGTTAATGAGGAATAGAAGAAACTTGGGTTAGCCAAAGGAATGAAAATAAATGGGTCCACTTCTCCCCACAATCCCCAGCTGGGTCACTGAAAAAATGCATGGTTTTGGTTTGCCTGCAGGTGATTGCTTCATATCAACCCAGACATTCTGTTGCTATAATCTAAGCCAAAGGGGAGACATGGGTTGTTATTTTAGACAGATGTCTCCCCAGTTTCCCCTCTTCAGTACATGTTTCTCTAAGCAAAGAGGAATCCAATCAGTGCTTTACCTTGTGGTGCTTACCCTTTTTCTAGAATACATTCCATTGATTTTGCTGTCAGATACTGATTCCATAGAACATGTCCAAGGGCCAAGCAGTTGGTACAGTGAATTCTTCTAGACCAGAAGTTACTGTTAGGAAGGGTTTGATTTGGCAAAGTATGCTATAGAATAGGTTAGATTGGAAGCTCTATTACTGCATAGCCGATAACAAATACAGCGATGACTTGGGAGAAGAGACTGAAAGGCACTATTACCTGCTCAGATTCTCTTTAGCAGCTCCATCTGGGTTTTCCTTCCAGTGAATCCTTCTGATTGGCTCAAAAATAAAAACTGCTTACCTACAGATGGTAGCCAACCATAGCAGCCTGGGAGCCAGGCTTGAAGATTGTGATCTATTCAATGGTTCGTCCTAAGGCTCACTTCAAAGAGCCCTTTCTATGATGTTTCTTCCCTAGCGACCTTAGGGTAGCACACACAGGATCCTCCCATTTTAATCCACACAACAGTCCTGTGGGGTAGGTAGGGCTGAGATCTGGTCCATGCACACCCAATGGGTTTTACATCTGAATGAGAATTTCAACACAGTTCACGCCCTAGTTCAGCACTACACCAGTGGTTCTCACACATTTAGCACTGGGGCCCTCTTTTTAGAATGAAAATCTGTCAAGACCCACCAGGAGTGATGTCATGACCAGAAATGACATCATCAAGCAGGAAAATTTTTAACAATCCTAGGCTGCAATCCTACCCACACTTACCCAGGAGTAAGTCCCATTTGCTATCGCTGTTAAATGTTTATACATAGTAGCCTGTTAAATGTACAGGTCTGTAACATTTCTCCAACTGTAGTTACATACCATGGTAGCATCAAGTCTAATATATTCAAAATAAAATATTGAAATGAATGGGGAGCCACCTGAAATTGGCTCGTGACTCACCTAGTGGATCCTGATCCACAGTTTGAGAAACACTGCACTACACTATGATCAAAACAGTCTACAAAGAGAATGCTTGTAAATATAAATGATGGATGGCCAGGTGACATGAATATACATGTTCAATTTTTCCCTCCAGTGTACTTACCCTGGACAGTGAATAGTAGTCCAGCTCTACAGGTGCATGCTTCAAACTGAATGTTATACTTGTAGAGAGGGAAGCAAGAGAGGTTTCTCATTTTACCAAGAAAAGTTATACAATAAATAAACTGCCCAGATTCAGTAGGGGGTGGGCAAGGGATAAGAAAAAGAGAAGGTTCATTATAAAGTCTGCTGCATTCTTTGTACTAGGTAGGCACACAAAAGAGGAACATGAGACCTTTGCTCTAGATTGGGCCCTCTAGTTTTGTCTAACAGTTCAATTCTATCAAAAACCCTCCCTCCACCAGAGCATGTGCTGCATCCTGTGAGTCCCGGAGATCCCCTCCAAGTAAGGCTTCACTGCCCAAATGGGTCTACTTGGACCACTGCCTGTGATTTAGCTGGTGCAAGTCTAAGAGCAGACATGACAGCAGATCGAGGCAGGGAAGGGGGATCGAATATTGGCAGTGCTGCTGCCACTGATACTGCCCCCCTTCCTGGTCTTGATCTGCCACCGCCACACTCTAGTCTCCACCCATTCCACCATCTCCCTACCTCTTTCCACCCACCCTGCTTCCAGCTTTCCCCCCTGCTGTCCTACTAGCACTAGGGTTCATTAGAAGACCACTAGTGTACAGTTATGGCCACTCACCGCTTGTGTTAGTCTGACTCACAAACGGTCCAACAAGGAGATTGCAGGGGTCACAGATGGGGATCTATATGCATGAGCCCCAATGCATGATCAGTCATATTGTAAGACAGCAGGTCTGCATTGGTCTATTGTCATCTGGCTTAGGACAGACCACAATGGTAGATCTCCCAAAACAAGGTATGGTTGGAGTAGGATAGGCAGGAATTCAGGCTAAACAATGTGTACAGATTTAATTACCAGGGAGCTGCCATGTGCCCAGTAACAAAGAAACATCTGGATAAAAGGTTACTGTTTCTAGATTCCTTCTAAGAACATGGTGTCTTGTCTTGCTGCTCAAATTAAAACTTCTCAGATAGTACTGCTGTACAGTGTCAAAGTGAAGTAAGCCAGCTCTGGAGGCAAGAAAAAGAAAGAAAAGAGGCCCCACAACTCCTAAGACTCCAACAACTATTTAAGTGCAAAAAATGACAGTACTATTTTATGCTGCTATGACTGGGCTGCAAACTTTTCCTGAGAGGTTGTGAGAAAGGTATGTTCCATTTTCAGGACAAGACAATCTTTGGCTATAACCACCAGGCAGGGCAAGGGTCCCTAAGCGACAAATACTCAGCGAACCCACGGTTAATCCTTCCAAGAATTACAAAAACAAAGCATGAACTGCAAGAAAGAAAAGGTCGCTGCTGGAAAACTAATATTAGCGTGAGTATTGGATGTACTGTGAAGATGTTTACCACACAGTCAGAGCACATAACTGATCAATCTGAGTAGCATGTACCATATGCTGGAGAGATACAACAGATGCATGATCACCCTGATATCATGTCATAAAAATGTGCAAATGCAAACAGATGTTTTCGAAACAAATTAACCAAAATGAGTTTTCGTTCATATCACTTGAAATGCTAATTCAGTTACAGTAGGAACTGGCACAGGATTGCCTTGTTTCATTCTACACTCTCTAACACATTCTGGGTCTGCTCCACAGCCCACAGAAATCAATATCAAAAATCACATTTGCTTCACTGGGCCCTGGAGCGGATCCGAGGATATCAACATTCCATTCTGAAGGATGTTAGTGTTTCAGTGTGGCTGCTTAAAATTCAGATTGGAGCTCATTGTATAAGTCTGCTCTTGTTGCTTTTGTAGACGAGCTGAGCCATAACAAGTGTGACCTCAGAATAAATTTAGCAATTTTGGGGGGGAAAGAGTAAGCATTTGTCAAATCCAATGAAATGTTTCAGCCCGTTCACCTTTGCCCTGGTACCTATAAATCAAGTGACAATTGCCAAGATATTGCAATCCCCTCTTCTTACATGAAAGGGATTTTCACCTGTGTGGTTTTTGTTGATCTATATTGGATGTACAAATCCAGCTCTTCCATGGTCTATCCCAAATTAGAGACAGCCTAAGAGGTTTCAGTACCTAAAGCAGAAATCCAAATGGTGGCTCCATCTATTGTGGTAAGAATATACGTAGTTAAGAAACGTACATTTCTCTAACTAAATTCCAAAATGTGCTGCCTTCTGTAGGCAGCCCCACTCAGATTAATGATAGGGTTCAATAGTTCTATATTAATAACATTCACACATTCGTCAAATAGAACAAGAAAGGCTCAAAGATGCTTTTTAGCATTTCATGGTAAAATAGTCTGATTTTTGTGTCCCCACATGAAAAGAGGAGATATGTCCAGTAGCTCAAATGAATTGTAGCAATGCTTCCTACTATTTCAAGTTGTATATCTTTGCAGTCTCTCTCTCTCTCTCTCTCTCTCTCTCTCTCTCTCTCTCTCTCTCTCTCTGATTTTGAATGCAGAACATGTTCCCGAGAAATTCTGCACATGAATAGTCAGAGTTTAGTAGATCAGGTGTCTAAAGTCTACTTCGTGCAGAAAGTTCTTTAATGTTAAATCCCTTCTTCTCACCAATCCTCCTCTTACCAAATCAGAGATGGTTATAAAACAAGGGGACCTACAAAGCCAGTTGCTTTACGGAACTATAGGCATGTATCACAATGACGGACCACATAACAATGGTCCAAAACCAATGACGGACAGAACAATGGTCCAAATATACAGTGGTGGTCAATGAACAACAAAGAGGCTCTTAATGAGGCAATCAGGTCTCCCATAGCCTACAGCAGAATGTCTGTTTACACAACAAAGAGGCTCTTGATCAAAGAAGAGGCAATCAGTCACCAATAGCCTGCACATCAGAGTGTCTAGTACAGAGTGTCTGTTTACACAATGAAGGTACTAGATTTGGCTGAATGTTCACTTAATGACCTAATCACATAACAATGGGGATAGCAGAACATATCCTCATTGTTCAGTAACAGACACGTGTATAAAATTGTTTAATATTCCCCCTTTACTCCTGATGAGGATCATTGACTGCTAAGAATGATTTCACAGCTTGCCTGTACAGCTAAGCTGCCTTTTTTGTATCTTCTCTATTTGGGTAAGTTTCTTGTAAATGTTGTGCGATGATGACATTTAACATTTATATAGTGCTTTTGGAGTGTATTTCACATGTATTATCTTGGTGTAATCCTAATAACTAAATATGGGAAGTAAATTTATGCCTAGCCTATAGTGTATTTAGGGAACTAACAGCCCAATCCAATTCCCCCAGCATCTTCTGCCATACAGAGTGTGTGCTGCATGCATTGCTGATTGAAGGTGTTCAGACAGCAGGTTTCCTTGAACCCATGCTAGCTTTTTTTGCTGATGTAAGTCTGAGGAGGGAAAGAGGATGGGTCTAGGTTGGGAAGGGGGTATAGGATCTAGAGTGTGTGACTTCCCCTGAGATTCTCCCACTCCCATCCCTGCCCTCCCCCATCCCCACCCAGAACCTCTCCCAAATTGCCCACAATCTACTCCCACCAGACAAGCCAGATCAGTGGGATAGTGATAGTGATAGATCATAGGCCAGATCACAGACAGACAGACAGACAGACAGACAGACAGACAGACAGATAGATAGATAGATAGATAGATAGATAGATAGATAGATAGATAGATAGATAGATAGATAGATAGAACACAGAGCTGCTGTCCATTTGCACCAGCTGCTCTGATGTGCTCAGCAGCACATGCTGTTCTAAAGGCCTCATAGAATTGGGTCATGAGTGAAAGGCAGTGATTTATCCAAGGCACCTAGTAATTTCATGGCAGGGCCGAGATTCAGACTAGGAAAGTCCTGATCCACACCTCAGTTCCTTAATCAGTCATGTCTTGTGGCTGCTTTCCTTCTTATGTGTAAGATATGTGTATCTTACATGTGTAAACCCTTCTTTTCTTGGGTATGTTTGTTGTTGGGGTGACTTGCCAGATTGGTGTCGCCATGCACCATAGGTGATTCTGGACACTACAATTCCCAGAGGGCAATATGGTCAGGCACATGTGTGAGGCACAATCAGCATGCATATGCTAACCTCGTGCTAAGAAAGAGATATCAAAAAAAAAAAAATTTTCTGAGTTAGGGCATGATCCAGCACTATGCACACCAGCTTACCACTGGCGCTCTGTCGCAAACGTGCCATAAAGTATATTCATGAGCAGTTTTGCAGGCCCGGCGCCAGAGCTAGTTCAGCGTGAACTCATGCTGGGCCAGCACTGGCACTAGGCCCACGGTCCGCCACCTGGTGGCTCACCTGAACAGCCTGGCAGCAGAGATGAGTGGGGGTGGGAGGGAGGTAGGGGAGGTGTTTCAGGGTGGAGGGAGGTGAGGAGGGTGGGGAGAAGGCGGGGAGGCGTGGTGGGGCAGGGAGTGGGTGGAACCAATGGCATTACTAGGATTCACGTCACCCGGTGCGGGAGGCCTGCGCATCACCCCATGAAGTGGGCGGAGCACTGCCCCAGGTGGTGGGTATGGTAACGTACCATCGCCCCGCCCCAACTGGGTTTTTGGCTGTACCTTTTGTTAGAACACAGATATTTCAATGTGGTTTGTTTCATTGCATTCTGCATGAAATTACGCATTGATTGATATATAACATGATGGTATTATTCCTCCAAACTCTGATTTTAGTGATTTTGAAAACTTGTAGAGTCACACACACACCCATGTCAACTTACTAACACCTTACTGCAGCAGTTCTCAAACTTTTAGCACTGGGACCCACTTTTTAGAATGACAGTCTGTCCAAGACCCACTGGAAGTGATGTCATGGCCAGAAGTGACATCATCAAGCAAATTAAAATAAATAATTATAAATAATTAAATTAAAATAAAAGAAATAAATAAGGGGGAGCCAGTCCTGTCCCACCAAGTGACTCTACTGTGAAGTATGCCCTATTGTGGTCAATGGGGCTTACTCTCAGGAAAGTATGGGTAGGATTGCAGCCTGTGAGCTCAAGCCTATGCATGTCTACTCAGAAGTAAGTCCCATAGTGGTCAATGGAGCTTACTCTGTAGTTTGCCTGCAATAACAACCCCCCAAAAAGAGTCAGTGAGATTTCGAGCCCTCCCCAGTGCCCAGTTTCAAGTTCTTCTATTTCAGGCATATCAAGATAAAGACCCACCTGGGTTTGCAAGTGCAAAATAGAAAACATTTCCCTTACCCGTTCAAGCCTCTTTTTTGTCCTTTTAGAGGGAGGGGAGGCTGCCTTCTGGAGCATTTGTTGCACTCTAGGTCCATCGGATCGGGACCATTCTGGTGTCCTCACATTCCCCTTTGCCTGGCCTGACCAAGGGACATCTGCCTACTCGTGAGCGGACACAACCGTGAAGCTGCTTTGCTTTCCATAGAGCTCAATAGACTGCCGCTGGGAGGGAGGGACCTCCTTCTACCTTTTGTGTTTTTGGGGGCTGCATTCATTGGATGAGGACCATGGAGGTCCTTGGATTCCTCTCTGTCTGCCCTTTCCAGTGGACTAAGGCAAGCTCGCCTACTCAAGAGCAAACACGCAATACGGCTCACTTTCACTTTCCATAGGGCTCCATGCATTTTTTCTTTCCGGTTTTTTGGTCATAACTTTTGAACGAAAGGAGCGATTTCACTCTGATTTTTGGCATTGCATTCTGCTGGACATTCTGCATCCTACAGTGTATGGCAAGATGCAGTAGCTCCTAATGCCTCAATTTTAGTGCGTCACCCCCAGGGCGCGTCACCCTACCGGCGTGTCACCCGGTGCAGCCCCGCACCCACACCTCCCTAGCGATGCCAGTGGGTGGGACAGGACCAATGGAGCTCAGCTGCACCGTATCTTGAGCCTGGTGTCAGGCCTCATGGCCCAATAAGGGGCTCCTTGATTCTGTGTCAGCTAAAAAGCTGCCACAGAACTGAACAGCCCCATTGAGAGGCTACTTCCCTTACCTAGGGAAGTCCCCTGATGCACGCTGGATGTCGTGGCAGGCTCCACGACAGCCTCACACACCAGGCAGCTCAGGATTGGGCTGCTAATTCCTAATCAAGCTGAGGGAAATTTGCTTCATTTGAGTTGAAAAAAAGAACAAAATGCAGATTGTTCCTGTTATCTGGACTCAGAGAAGGTGATTTTTATTTATCCCCTTTCAGAATTCATGTTGGCACTCCTTCCCATAAAATGATCACACTTATTTGGTACTATGAATAGATCTCAGTAGGTTCCTGGGTTCATATAGTAGTTTCTCCATTTATCCCAAGGTCTATGGACTCTTTTTGCTTTCTAACTTCTAAGATTCTTAAGATTCTGATTACTTCCTTCAGTGTACACAAAGGTTTTTTTTAAGCTTTTCAGCAAAACATATGTGGCAGTGTTGGAGCCACTCTCTTGTCACCACGTTGGTGTCAGGCACACATGGATCCCATCTCCAGCCAGCTATGGCTTCATAGAATTGGACTCCCACCAATTCTATGAACTCTTTATCACATTCACAATGTCCCTACAAATGCCAAAAATAGTAAAGGGTACTCAGAACAACAGTAAGAAGAAAGAGTATTGAAGCAGACAGATGCACTTTAGAAAATATAACTAACAGCCAAATCCTGTCTAGGGCTTACAGTGGTGCATCTTGCATCCTGCCACCATTAGCTCCGGACCAGTGGCACAAAAGTCATTAGGTAAGTGTTAGGTAAGCACCTGGGTATGTCCTACTTCAGAGCAGGGTGCAGTCAAACAGTTTGTTCTGACAAGGCCTCCAGCAGTAGCTTCCCAGTTCACCCACTACCAAGGTGGAGCTGCATGGAGAGGTTTAAAGGGGATTCAGCACCTAATCTAGTTTTTGCCCAGTTAATTAGGGCATGGCTACACAGGTGATCATGCTATCACAGCTGTTTACAACTTGCCCTGAACCAACTGTTTGCAACCAGGCCTGACTATGCCAGAGCAAAGAGCTAACAGCACTGACATAATGCACTTTGGAGTCAGTGGCAAAAATGGCCAGAGGCCCTGCGTGCAACAGTGCCTCCCAGACACCCAGCTGGAGCAGGAAGGTTGGTTGGTGGTGGGTGTGGTTTGGGAAAGGATCATGAGCAGTTTGAAGCAGGAAGCAGGCTGGGCAGGGGGCAGCTTTTGACAGCGGCACGACAAGATCCTATTCTCCTTTCCCCACCCTGAATCTCCTTAAACTTACACCAGCAAAACAGCTAGTGTAGGTCCGAGGAGACCTAATGAAGGCCAGGCAGCTTACAGGGAAGTAAGTAAGAAAAAGTTTTACCTCTCCTGGGCCATCTAGTTTCTCTCTCACACACACACACACACACCCCAGCATACAGCATGCACTCTGTTAGCAGCACTGCATGCTATGGGCTGTCAGGGGATAGGATGGGGCCCTAAATATAATAAATATATAGGCAAGAAAACTATAGATTAAGCTGAGCTAAAAATTTCTCACTCTTTCTGACTTGTCTGCCACCAGCAGGTACAGTTCAAGGAGGAAGGATTCTCTATCCCAGGTATGGCTTTCCTCCAGACACCACAGTGGCTTCTGAGAATGAATGGGGAGTGGATGAGCTTCCACCCGTATCCTTTTCCACCTGGGCTAAGCCATCTGCTTCCCTGGGTAGGCCTCCTAATCACAGCAGGGCTGTCGGAGAGATTTCTGCCTTCAGCAGCCTCAAGCCTCAAGTCATCCAGTTAGCCATTGTGAAAAATAGGAATACAGGAATCCCCCCCATCATTGGGGGCAGCAAAATGCAGATGCGTTTCAATGTAAGTAAGTGTAAAGTCATGCACATTTGGGCAAAGAATCAAAACTTGACATATAGGCTAATGGGTTCTGAGCTGTCTGTGACAGATCAGGAGAGATCTTGGGATACTTGTGGACAGCTCGAAGAAAGTGTCAACCCAATGCGCAGCAGCAGTGAAGAGGGCTAATTCCATGCATGGGATCATTAGGAAAGGCACTGAGAATAAGGCAGCTAATATTGTAATGCCGCTGTACAAATCGATGGTAAGGCCACACCTGGAGTATTGTGTCCAGTTTTGGTCACCACATCTCAAAAAGGATATAGTGGAGATGGAAAAAGTGCAAAAGAGAGCAACCAAAATGATTACTGGGCTGGGGCACCTTCCTTATGAGGAAAGGCTACGGCGTTTGGGCCTCTTCAGTCTAGAAAAGAGACGCCTGAGGGGGGACATGATTGAGACATACAAAATTATGCATGGGATGGACAGAGTGGATAGAGAGACGCTCTTTTCCCTCTCACATAACACCAGAACCAGGGGACATCCACGAAAGTTGAGTGTTGGGAGAGTTAGGACAGAGAGAAGAAAATATTTCTTTACCCAGCATGTAATTATTCTGTGGAACTCTTTGCCACAGGAAGTAGTGATGGCATCTTGCCTGGATGCCTTTAAGAGGGGATTGGATAAATTTCTGGAGGAGGAGTTCATTCATTGCAAGTCATAGTAGGTATGTGCAAGCTCTTGGTTTTAGAGGCAAGCTGCCTCTGATTGTCAGATGCAGGAGAGGGCACCAGGATGCAAGTTGTGTTTGTTGTCTTGTGTGCTCCCTGGGGCATTTGGTGGGCCACTGTGAGATACAGGAAGCTGGATTAGATGGGCCCTTCGCCTGATCCAGGGGGCTGTTCTTATGGGGGATGCGTTCCAGCCCCCCCCCATGGATACAGACAGCGTGGTAATGGGGAGAATCTTATCTCAATGCCCCGCCACACCCCCTGCACCAATTAACTTTGCTTTTAGTCTTATCACTAGCACCAAGGCTGAACTTGTCTTGCTATCATCCTTTGAAGCTTATTCAGAGAAGCAGGCAGAAAGCCTGCATACTAAAGAGGACAACTCAGAAAACATTAACAGGAAGCAGGAAGCTCCAGTCTATTTCATATGAAAAATGAACTTGGAAGCTTCACTTATGTGCTTAGAGTCATGCCTAGTTTATACAGACAGTCCCCTTACAGCAGTAGCATAGCTGGAGGGAACGACAAAATGAAAAGTACTGCAGGTGCCACGGTGAGCAGTGAGCACAATGTAAGCAGCCCTTCCCGCTCAGTACTGAAGCCATTTCGGGCACTGATAGCGACACGTAGGTGCTCACCAAACCAAACAGCATCTCCTGCGCATTGTATTGCTGCCCAGAATGGCTCCGACATCAAGTGGAGGGGCTGCTTACATGGCGCATTGCGGCATCTCCAGTATTATCATTTTGCCCCCCTCTAGCTATGCTACTGCCTTACAGTTCTTCTTGCCTGGCTGCAACAAGCACCACGTAGGATGGACTTGGTCTTTGTTCAGTTGCTTATCTGCAGTTCAGACCTACTTAAATAAGGATCCCTAACATGGGAAGTAGTATAACAAACTGCAACAGCAGGGACAGCCTGCAGTGGGAGTGGTGGAGCAGGCATGGACAAAAAAGAGCTCTTTTTTTACCACTTCTAACTAGGATCTGCAAAGTGTTTGGTGAAAGCTCCTTCATTTCCCTGAGGTTGCATCATGGCTGAGGCATGCACCAGTATCCACAGGGGGTCTGTTCTGCAACACCCCCCCCATGGTTAACTGAAACCATGGATAACTGGGGACGACCCCCCACCATCTGGAGGCAACAGGAGCCCCGCTCCTCTCCCCTCTGGAGTCTTTCTGAGGCCTGCAGGGGCTGCGTATGACTGCCTGTAGCCACTGCAGGCCTTGGAATGACCAAAAACCTCCCAGAATGACCTTCTGAGACTTCCCCAGGCCTCCCAATGCCTCATAAGGCATTAAAAACATCACTTCCAGTTTTATCATAAAACTGGAAGTTCTGAGGTGTCTGTTTTTTTGTTTGTTTGTTTGTTTGCCTTTTAGGCCATTCTGAGGCCTGCAGAGGTCACTGGCGGTCACAAGTGGCTTCTGCAGGCCTTAGAAGACTGGAGGTGAGGAGAGCCCAGCTCCCTTTGCTCTGGAGGGGGCATGTGCAGGGGCCCCCCAGACCCAATCCGTGGTTACATGAAACCACGGATATGGGGCCCCCATGTATTTTACTTATTTGACTTCCAGTCTACTTCCTTAGTTCTTAATGGTTTGCCAAATTAGAGTTCCCAGTCTTTTATATCAGTGTTTCTCAAACTGTGGGTCGGGATCCACTAGGTGGGTCATGAGCCAATTTCAGGTGCGTTCCCATTCATTTCAATATTTAATTTTTAATGTATTAGACTTGATGCTACCATGATATGTGACTGCATTTGGGGAAATGTTACAGACCTGTACTTTTAATAAGCTACTATGTATATGTTTTTAACAATGATAGTAAATGGGACTTTGAAGTTGAATTCAAGTCTGAATTTCTAAAGTTTGAAGGGAAACTAGATTCTGACCATTTTCTTAACCCAGTCAACAAACCTACTATGACCAACCACTTTCCTTTAATTATCAATTGCTATATTGCAACATTTGTATTGCACAATATGATTCCAGTACAGCAATTTGTCATACACTTTGCATCTGACTTTATATAATGCATTATACAACACGAGTTTCTAAATAAAAGAAGAATTTCAAGATTTATTTCTCAATGTTTCCCAAAGTACAAAACATGGAGGCCATATTTGAATTTGACCAATGGTATGTGTCTTGCAGTTGGGAGAGTGCTCAGGGCCAGTCAGAGGGATGGTCAAGAGTGCCATTTGCTCTCACTTTCCTGCTGAAAGAGAGTCTCAAATGTAAACACTTGCCAATTTTTTGGGCATTTGATAACTTTCTTTCTTTCTTTCTTTCTTTCTTTCTTTCTTTCTTTCTTTCTTTCTTTCTTTCTTTGCTTTTTGTGTGACATGGTGTACACACGTACGTGGCACAGGGTGCCTGCCAGGAAAACACAACCCAGGTCGGTACTATGACCTTTAGAATAGAACTGATGACAAGTGGCCTCAGATCCCACGGGCCTAGAGGAAGATCATGCTGTGATTCATCAGGACAATCTCTCTCACACACACACACACACACACACACACACACCCCTTGCCTGTACAGTACATTTGAACATGTAAACAAAAGCCACAAATGTCCCCTTTCCCTGAGGAGACCTCCAGCTTGCTCTGATCCAGCACAGGATCCGATGGCAGCCATTTGGAGCCTTTGCTCCTATAGGATTGTGCTGTTAGTGTCTCTTTCACTCCCATCTTGAGCACTGTGCATTTTCGAGTTCAGGACTTTCCTTTCTATGCTTAGGACCCAGCAATTACAGTGACTGATGAGTGTATTGGTTGCTTTTCATTTTTGTTTCTGCCTTCCTGCTATTGCATTATCTCCCCAATGGAAGTCTTTGTTGTTGCACCTTTATCCTTGTCTCCTTTTTTTAATGCATTTCCAATGAGTTGTGCCATTGGCCACTGCACTCAGCTCATCCATGCATACTAGGTTTCCCCTATGGGTATATATTACACACGTCCTAAAAGTAACATGTCCTACAATGCAATGCCTAATAAGTCTAAGGGCTGGGATGAGGTTGCGAAAAAGCTGAGTCTGCTATGGGAAATGAAATCATCAAATCACCCACCACAAATATGTTTCCCCCAAATCATGTCTCACATGATCAAAGATAACAAGAACTGAACAGTCAGCTCCACAGAACCATTCTAAAGTGTTCCTTTATGCACAGCCGGAGATGGTATGCTAGAAGAGATGAAGAGCAGCTCTTGGAGCTCTTTGATGCTTTTAACTTTTCTCCAGTATTAGATTCAGATGAAAAAAGATGAAGAAAACAGGACCAAGACGTGTTAGGATTACAAATACATAACTGCTTGGTTGGCCCCTTTCTTAATGACTATCATCTGGGTGCAAGGACTGTAAGATGAGAAACAAATTCTTAATGTGCACTGAGCAAAGGAAAGCCCTAAAGCAAGCATACCAGCAGAACAATTAGATGGTTAATCATAATTCTGTCTAGGGGATTCTTTCTCCATTTTTTTCCACTTCAAAGAAACAATGATTTATAAACAATGTTGTCTCCCCTCAAGAAATGACTCATTCTCCAGCCCACACTGGGGTTACCCATACACTGCTTCACATTTCAGGGTTGCAATATTGAATGTCGGTATATACAATGATACATTGCTTAGATTCCATCTTGAGAGCTTCTCATTAGTGCTTCTGGGTTGTGGGTTGTTTCCATAATTGTAATGAAGATGTACCATAGAAGAGTGTTTGCTTAAAGTCAATGAGGAAGGAGGGGAAGCTCTGGGAGTTAACTCTGATTACGTTGTTCACTGTGCTGACTCACTGTCATTCACAGGTCACTGGCATTTATCCGAATATCCATACCTTCCCTCTGCATGCCAGAAGTCAACCTTACTGGTGACTGGGTGAATCTGCATCTAAAGATGAAAACAAGAATGCATCAAGAACACTGCTTGATTTTACTAGGGGTTATTTTCCCCTCTTTGTGTTCATTCAGCATTCCATTCAGCACACCAGTGTGTAAACCTGTCAGAGTTTGGCATCAATTCAGGGAGTGTCAGGTATCAGAACTCAAATGCAAAATAGGTGGCCTTGAGCCCATTAAGGTCAATTGAACATACTGTCAAGAAAGAGTTGTTTACTCAGTCACATCACCCAGGGTAAGATTCCTTTAATTCACATGAACCTCTGACTGGCTTACACATTGATGTATGTGCATCATGTCAGTTCCAAAGGGTAGTACATGTATCATTATAATGTTTTCCGGGCCCACGCTGAAACTGAGCAGGCCAGAGGTCTCCTCAGAGTAAGGGAACATTTGATCCCTTACACCTAGAGCCTCAGCCTGCTCAGTGGGACTACTCAGACCTGCACCAGCTAAATCACTGGTGCAGAACCAAGTAGACTGCGTAGGGCTTTTTGGCCTGGGAAGAGGGTTGAAGGCCTGGGAAGAGCTGTATCCTGAGGCCTCATCTGCTGACCCTGCCTCCTCCTGGGACTAAACCACCCTCTCACTGCCCTCCATTCACCCCTTTGTTGCCAGGCACATCACCTACCTATCCCAGTAGCCACTGGGCTGGATGCAAGATGGCACAGGTCTTCCCACCGATGCTGCTTACTTTCTGGGTGTCAAAAATCACTTTATGGCACTCTTACAACACCCAGCCTCAGTGCAGTGGCTGCTGAGCCAACACTCATCATCAATAGGATTGGGTTCTCAATTACACTTCTACAAATTTGCATATTCCTAAAGCCTAAAGCAAGATATTGAAGGACATGTAAGACAACTTAAAAATCAAGAAACAAAGGCTTCCACTCATTCCCAAGTCACTTCCAGATTCAAAACATGTGTCTCAAGTCTGTAGGAGTCTGGGAAACATGTTTGGTGACTCAAGACCAAGTCTTACAAGTCAAGTCGCCCATCCCTGCTACAGAGCCCTAGCCTTAAGTGCTCCCCCATCCCTGCAAGTGGATAGGCTGACCATTCAGGAAGCAGCCAATGGAATTAAGATTCTCCTGCCAAATGCTTGATTTCCATCAGGCAGCACTTAAATTTGCTTTAATTGTGATTGACCCATTCACAATAGCCTGGAGGCCAAAGTCCTCAGTTCCCCATGCTGTTATACCAATTTTGCCATCCTATATGCAGCTGTTTTTTAAGGCCTTGTTGCCCATGGAGGACAGCACAATACTTCACTGATTTCCCTGGCTGTTCTTGTCTTCTAGGCAATGATTTCTTCCAGTTTGGTCAGGGTTCTGGCCTAGAGGAATAGGGCCTGTTAACTTTGATTTCACTCTGCAGGGCCTCCCTTCATTTCCCAGACACTTTTGAGGCATTCCCTTCATGACCAAATCTGGGCTGAGTTCCCAGCTTAAACTTTTACTTCTGCTTCAATATATTTCAAACTTCAGCAGCTGTAAATTATTCTCTGACAAGGCCCCCCCTCCTGTATTTTGGCACATTTGTTCATAGACTATAATATATCCATTCCCTATCCACCCCTTTCCTTATACAGTTATCAAGTAGATTATTAAAATACCAGAATTCTGCAGCCAAAGAACTGGCTGGCTAGTTCAAACCAATATGTTAAACTACCCCACTCCCAAAACACACACATACATACAGTACATAGTTATTTGGTCTCCTTTAGGCTGCAATCCTAACCACACTTTCCTGAGAGTAAGCCCCATTGAACAAAATAGGACTTACTTTTGAGTAGACGTGGTTAGGCTTGTGCCCTTAGCTTCCCAGTTCATGCTGCTATAGTGACTATAGTTCCAACAGAATTTCCTTGTCAAGATCCATGGACTAGATCAGGGGTGGGCAAACCCTGGCCCGGGGGCCATTTGCAGCCCTCAGGGATCCCTAATCTGGCCAGCAGGGAGCCCCCAGTCTCCAATGAGCCTCTGGCGTCCTCTCCAATGAGGACTCTGGCGTTGGAGTCCACGCTGGCCCACGACTGCCGGTCACAACCGCCAGACACGAGCTGCGGGCTGAGTTAGAGCAAGACCTTTTATAGTCTCCATGTGTTTTCGGCTTTTCCCTGAACATTATTTTAAACCGCTTTCCACAGCCTCTGGACAACTTATGTCTCTATGTGTTTCTGGCTGATGCTGTGCATAAGGTCTGTATGCTGTGCAAGAGGTGTATGGTAAGCAGTTCATAGTTCTCATGTGGTTCTATATGCCTGTAGTTCTCATGTGTATTACAAATAAGCTCAGTAAAATTGATTCATTCATATAAGTTCTGTCTCTAACGTATTCATTTATATAAATTTATGTAAATTTATTCAAATTTGAAATGTAAATTAATTCTTTTTTTCTGGTACCTGACACAGTGTCAGAAAGATGATGTGGCCCTGCCAAAATGTTTGCCCACCCCTGTCTAGATCTAAGAATCCTATGTCCTATTGGTCTGTTGTAATTTTCTACTTTTTAAAAAACAATAAAAGCTAAAATAATATTTGGAATGCCCATACTGTAATTTTCTACTTTTTAATAATAAAAACTTTTTTTAAAAGGATCACATGCACCCATGTACATAGTGAAACATTCATCAGATTTTTTTTTAAGGGCAGTGAATTGGTTTAATAGCTCCTAACATTGTAATAGTCACTTGTCACAGATTATGAGATAAAGATGTGGTGATGTTGGCTGCAGCCCTATGCACACTTGGGAATAAGTCCCATTGAACTCTGTGGGACTTAATTCTGAGTAGACATGCATAGGATTGCACTGATAGTTACAAGTGTGCCCCTAATCCGTGGGGGTTCTGTTCTGGAACCCCCCACGGATAGCTGAAACCACGGATATGGGCGAACACCCGTCCCCGTGGTCTGGACCCTCAGGAGGTGAGGTGAGCAGAGACTCCAAAGCAGTTTCTGAGCTCAGCAGAGGCCGCAGACATCTGTTCACAGCCTCTGCTTGGCTCAGACTGAAGCCTTCTAGAGTTTCCCCAGGTCTCCCAATACCATATAAGGCATGAAAAAGGCCACTTCCAGTTTCTCAGTGAAAAAGGAAGTTGTGTTATTTCTACTGCCAAGCTTAGTCTGAGTCCGGCAGAGGACAGATGCCTGCAGCCTCTACTGAGCTCAGAGAACCCTCTGGAGGCAAGGGGAGCAGAGTTTCCCTTGACAGGGTGTGCATGGCAGGCCCAAATGGTGGGGGAATGCAGAGCTGATCCATGGATAACCAAATCTGAGGATATGGGATCTGTGGATACAGGGCCCCCCTGTACTATGTTTGTTTACTGTGCTTCATATTTCAGTTTGGTTTCTACATTGTGTATGTGTGACAAAATACAATTCCTGTATGATTGTTCCTGCATGTCTAAGTGTTGGTGTGACAAGAGGACTATGAATCAGTCTACAAAAAAAATCTATCTATCTATCTAATCTATCTATGCACTGGTTCAAGGAATAGACATAATCCAAAACAGCCTATGGCAGTGATTTTCAACCTTTTTTCTCAAGGCACACTGTCAAGGTACTAACATTGTCAAGGCACACCATCAGTTTTTTTTACCATTGACAAGGCACACCATGCTATTGGTGGGGGGTTCATATCCGCCAATGGTCCTACTAATAAATGACCCTCCCCCCAAGCCCCCCAAACTGCACACCTGCAAACCATTCGCAGCACACCAGTGTGCTACGGCACAGTGGTTGGAAATGGTTGGCCTATGGAGTGTAGTATACATCCTGAAGTATTTTTTTTCCAATTGTGAGATTCTTTCTTATCCAGCCCTGGTTTTTACATAAACATCACCACTTCTACAAATGTTTAAAAGACTGCGTAGGCAGAATTTGCACAGTTGATTACTGTATATTTTCCTAGGGATTTATCCATGTGATTCTGGCCTACATGCAAAGGATTTTATGCACATAATCTCTGCCTGAATGGTGGAGGCAAGGCCAGAGCACTGGATAACCAGGTAAGGGAGGCACATTCTAGCTCACCTCCACATGATGTCCAGTTCAAGGGATTAGGTATTGTCCAGACCAGCTCATAAGGATCCCACACCACCCATATAGAAAACAGGATGTGTAACTTCCCATTTAAAGGGAGGGCAGCAATGCCAGATATGGAGATAGGATTCATAATATAAAAGACCATCACAGCCTGAAAGCATGGGAAAGAATCCACAAGATCTGGAGGAATGAAGAGAAGATTATTGACTTAAAACTTAGAACTTAGTGAGTTCTAAGCCTTTCTCACTAGAAATTAGCTAGACAGCAAACAGTGAAACATTGCCAAATGGAAATTAATTGGCAGATCTATTTTGACAGATTGCATAGTATGCCTTTGTTATACACACACACACAAACGCACGAGAGAGAGAGAGAGAGAGAGAGCGCGCAGGATCCCAGAAGGGTTTCCCATTCACAAAAGGCAGTGGATCTTCTCTTTTCCATATGCAGCAGAAACCCACATGATGAACAGCTGTTTTCTGTGCAGAAGAGGATTGCTGAATCTGGACACAGTTCAGTCCCATTATGCAATACTGCTGTTTTCTTAACAGTCCAGTGCAGATATGAGGGTAAGACTTTTTTTTTCAGTTGTAAGAACAACTGAAGCATATCCACTTCCTATGTGCAATTGTCAAAAAATGCTCCGTTTGAAATTTCTGCACTGAACACATGCTATTATTTTTAATGCAAATATCACATCTATATTGAAAACATCTGATTAAAAGGATTTTTCTGTGCCATGTGTTTTTAAAATGTTGCAAAAATGTGGAGTCATTCCACATAAAACAAAAGTTATTGAGTTTGCTTTTGCAAAATTGTTTCAGAAGACGTTTGCTTCTGCTATATTTCACAATGTCTTTTTCACTTTATCATGATTCTCACTATAACTTTCATTCACATACCACTAATTATTAGTCCTTATCTGGGAATAGCTCTAGCTCTCCTGCCTAAATATTTCCCTACAGTATCTACAAGCACCACAGGAATGTTGCCATTATAGCACTAGCACAATAGCAGTTTTATGATGCTCCACACTTAATTTTTATACTCCTTGTTTTGCTGGAACAACAGATCAGATCATACATGTGGATTTTGCTGAATGCATTTTTGAGATATGTTAGCATCCAGGCTTAATTCAAGGTTCTGGTTTGGACATCAAATGCTGATTATTCACTGGAGATCATGAACTTCTCATGTTCATCTGCTATACATTGAGAAATGAACTGAGGGCACAATCCTAACCAGGTCTATTCAGAAGTAAGTCCTATTTTGTTCAATGGGACTTAACTCTCAGGAAAGTGTAGTTAGGATTGCAGTTAAAAAAAAAAAAACAGAAATGACTTGGGGCCCAATCCTAACTAAAGGCTGCCAGCAGAGTGCAGCTGCCTGCACCAGCACTGGCACAGCTCCACTGCATCCTGCAGAGGACCAGAGACCATGTGGGGTTGGAATTGTAGGTAAATGTTTCTTTTACTTACCTGACTTTGCTCCTGCATGGGCCCCTTACACATGTTCAAGTAGAGGCAAGGGTATATGGCAGGGCCAAAATGGAGTGGAGGATATCAACAAACCCAACACTGCTGATACCTGTCCTCTACCCACCCCTGCCATTCTCCCCTGAGGCCCCAATTTCCACCCTAATCTGCCCAACCAACCACCATCCCATTCTGCCCACCCCACATCCACTGCTGCCTTACCAGTGGTTGCGGATGGAGTCCTCATTGCTACAACACTAAGCTCTATGACCTCTAAGAAAAGTGTCACATTCTTTTCAGGCATCCAGCCCACTTCCTGATACCACTTCCTGATTTCCTGTTTGTAGATAGCCCAGACAGCACAGACACACAGGACACAGTGACAGGAGAGCTGCAATCAGAGGCTAGTAAGTCATTTGCACAATAGGCGGATTTGTGAACCACGGATAAGTGGATCCACTGATACAGGGGGTGCCTGTATCTGTGCTGTATATGTATGGTAGGGGAGATGTTGGTAGGGGAGAAATGCAATCCCTGACCACATGACAACCTCTCTATTCCCCCCTCCACAGCTGCGGGCCTTTTCACAATCAGTTCATCTCTAGCTCTTCTAAGGAACCCTGAAATTGAAATCTGAAAAGGTGCCTGAGTACAGGTGCCTGAATGTATTAGACCAACTATTGACTTAAATTTCATTTGTTTTTCACTTATTCACTAGTGCAAATGCTGGCTATAAGCAACAAATTTGGTTAGCGATGAAAGGCGGAAGGGGAGTCCAGCCAAAGACTCCCGCATGGAGATAGTTCACCACCACACCTTTTCTATGAGCCTCTTTTCAGTTTTACAGTGTCACAAGCAGGAGGAAACCAGCCTCAGTGGAAGCATGTTCCCCAAGGCCAATTCCCTCTCCTGCAGTTCTTAAACCATTGGGGTCCACTGCCACTCACCACTTATCAAATTGGGTGGGGGGTGGCAGTTCAACCTGGTGGATGTGGGCCTGAGAACACAAGGAGTGTGAGGCCAATTCTCTTCCCTGCTTTGGGCTCTAGACAGACTGCTTCCTTTTAACCGAACTCCTGGCCTCAGTCCCTTGAGGGTTCATGCCTGCACACTTCATTTTGCTGCTCGTATTTCCTGGCATTTTGGGGTTTTCTTTTTCACCATCAAACAAGCAAACAAATAAAGAGATTCATAAAAAATATGTTTCCTGTTTTGGTGTCTTGCTCAGCTGTTCAGCTCCATACCAAATCAATTTATGCCAGGGTAGAGACTGGCTGTCTGTTTTTTGTTAATGATGGGTATTTAATTCCAATACCAACAGCTAATTAACTAGAAACCCAGTACAATGCAACCTCATTTATGCTACAGTCTGGGGGGTGGAAGGAGGGGGAATACCAAAAATATTCAAACTGCCAACCATTCAGATAAACAAAAGCTCTTTTAACACAGAGTCATAATGATAGAGAGCTATGTGGTGGAACCATGAACAATTTTGATCAGTGAGAGTTTGGGGTGACCAAGATTCAAAGAACTGTCACAATCCACCAGGGGTCTAAGTGTGAAGCACTTGAAATGTGCCTGATTGATTAATGTTTTCCAGGGCTATGATGCCTTCACCAGTGACTCCACCCATCTGGGTACCCCAATAGTTTGAGCTGCGCCCTGCTCTGGTAGGACAATTAAAGCTTCCATGCAAGGCTTTGCTTTGGACTAGAAAATGGCTCTAAAGCAGTGGTTCTCATGCATTTAGCACCGGGACCCACTTTTTAGAATGAGAATCTGTCAGGACCCACCGGAAGTGATGTCATGACTAGAAGTGACATCAAGCAGGAAAATTTTAACAATCCTAGGCTGCAATCCTACCCACACTTACCCAGGACTAAGTCCCATTGGCTATCATTGTTAAAAAGAATACACATAGTAGCTTGTTAAAAGTACAGGTCTGTAACATTTTCCCAAATGCAGTCACATACCATGGTAGCATCAAGTCTAATACATTAAAAATAAAATATTGAAATTAATGGGGACCCACCTCAAATTGGCACACGAGCCACCTAGTGGGTCCCGACCCACAGTTTGAGAATCGTTGCTCTAAATGATATTGCTGCTGCTGGATTGTTGTTTGATGTTTTTTGCTTTACTGTTTAATTGTTCAAAAAGATCAGAACTGTGTTTTAAATTTTTGTCCAAACTGTCCGGTAAACCATCTTAAGATATCTATACTGAAAAGTAGGGAATGGCCTGGTATTCCTGACTTTTATTCCTATTTTTCCTCCCTACTTGCTTAATTCATCTCGCAAAGACAAATCTGGAATCCACAAATGTAAAAGCACCTACTGGGAGGGAAATGTCAGGGAGAAAAAGACTAGCAGGATAAAGGTTAAGCCCTCCTTTTATCCCCTCTATTCTCTGATGGAAATCACCCATTCTTAAGGACACTGTGTGTGAGAGAAAGGACCACACAGGGCATTGTTACAGGGCATTGTTACATATGGCTTCAAGGTAGCATGTAGTTTGGTCCAAGACAACAATCTAGTCAGTGAAGCCATGTTAAATTCCATTGATCACAGCTGGAGGAAGGAAACCAAGTGCTTAACACACCCAGTGACGTCCCTGTGACTTCAAGATGCTTAACTTTAACTGAGTCATGCCCTAAACCAGTGGTGAAATCCAGAATGGGACCCTATCATCCTAATTCTTCATCTCCTTTTCAACTTACTTGACCATTCTCCTTTATGCTTCCCAAAGAAGTATGAAGCAAGCTTGTAAAGCACTAACCTTTTTTTTTCTTTTTTGGTGGATTCTGTGCTTGTCTTAATTACCAGTCCAGGAAATCTACAGTTAAAAGGATAAAAGACAACAAGACTCAGGGAGGTCTGTTGCACAAGTGTGCTGGACAAATGGTGCTGCCTTTAGGAAACCTTGTTTTACTCAACTACATTTATGCAATAAATTGTAGAAGAGCCCAAAGTGTAACTAATATGCTGTATGCAAGCACAAATAGAACCTTAATGAATAATAACATGTTCCATATGTGTGGCTCTCCCAGCAGCCACTTACCACATTCGCTGCCCCCCCCCCATATCCCACACTCACTCTCTGACTGCAAGGTAAGGAATGCACAGGATTAGAGCTTTGCCAACAAAATCTGAGGAGGGGGAGGCAATAAACACTTCCATAATAACGTTGCTAGGCCTACAACAGATCTGTATGTTGATAAAACAACATTTAATTGCAATTATCTTTGATACCTTGGAACAACTAGAGGGATAAAGGTGCTTCTAAGAAATAATCATGTGGTCTGAATTATGAGGGGGGAGAGAGTAACACCCCCAACTTGTTCTCCTTAAATGCCAATCCTGCTAATGCATTTGTAGCAGTCTCAAAGGCGAAATCTGAACTAGTTTGCAGCCAAGTCACTATGTCATTATGCAACTCTAGAATTAGATACACCCAGCTATTATTGATATTGATAGGTGTGCATTGCTGTGGTTGAGAGTTAGGGAGAAGACATCCAGCTGAAAATCACAGTGCAGGCATGGAAGCATTTAGAACAGAGAAGTGGAAATGCTATGGTCAGGTCAGAGATCTCTACTGGTCCCACTGTAATAACAGTGCATTTGGCTGTAGAATTGTAAGGATACTGCCATGTTGCCTTTTCTCTTGAGACAAATGTAGATTGACTTTGCAACCACACAGGGAACTGCGCCACATTGTACTTCAGAGATGGAGCAATGGTGGGGGGGGGGGAGCAGAACAAAAATCACCAGAATCATCATGCTGATAAGTTCTGCACAGCACGGTACAGGTCCTTCCGTGTCACACTCTACCTAAATGGCAAGGTATGATCTGCCTCACACATTCTTCCTGATTCATCATCAGGAAGCAGCAAAAAAGGAGATATGAAGACAGTGCTGAAGACTGATAGAATGGATCTTTTTGTCTAACAGCAGTGCATAGAAGGAAGCAGTATGGTACAGCACAAGCTCAGCAATGGAAAGCCCCACGTGACAGCACTAGCCTAGTGACTGAACACCTGTGCCTTGGCTCAGTGTTCTGACACCATGAGACTGAGAGTTTGGGCAAGGAGAGGGGCAGATTTCCTCCATGTTGGTCAGCTAACAGGGGTTCAGATTGTTGGTGATGGGGCTGGGGAACTAAGCCTGTAGAATTGCTGTCAAATGTGTGTGTGAGGAGGGCATACGTGTGATTACATAGCAGGACAGATTCAGTCAGTGAAAGAAAAAGTTACAAGTTGCAAACTTTATACAGTTATGAACTAACACCATTCCTAAAGGGCTTGTATCCTTGAGGGTCTAGATCAGGCTCGTGCCTGTTCAAGCTCAAATTTTGCCATGAAATGCCTCTCACTTCCTTTCTGCAGCCCCCTCCTGTCTTACCCTATCCTTCCTTTCCTCTTCCCATTGTGGCATTCTTCCTTTATTATCATTTATTGTTATAGTCAGCTCTAGAGGCCCCAGTGGAGGTTAGGTCACCATAATATGAGAAGCTATGCAAACACATAGTAACACATTTGTCATGCCCACAGGGAACTCACAGTGTAAATTGAAAAGGGGTGGGGGTAGAAAAATGAAAAGCAAAGAATGAAAAGCGTTGGTCAGGTTGCAACAAATTGTCCCAGGTGATAGCTTGGAGTTGCATAACCAAACAGACCACATCATTTCATTTCTGTTGGGCATCTTTCCCCTTCCTCATCCATCCTCCTGACCGGGCAATAGTGTCTACCTGCACAGCTCACAGCAGCAATGCTGAGAGCTGCCTCCCCTGCGATGCCTCTTCGGCAGTTGTCAGGTTTGGATAACCGTCTCTAGTTGTCCTCATGGAACGTGCTGTTCCTCTTTGTACTTATCCTGTTTGTACTATTAACCCTGATTTTCCACTGCAGTAAACAATAAAAAGGCAAGATAGATAGCCCTTCAGACCATTCCAGCTGGGCAGACACACTTGAGCCATTATCCATCTTTTCTCTCCCCCTCCCCATTCACAGCCTCATTTTCTTGAAGTCCTTTTCTTAACTCCATTTGAACTCTCCAGTGTATATTCTGCCTCAGGAGCCCATTTTCTTTGCTGTTTGCTATTGCACACAAAGAGTTTCTCAGCAGGAGATGGGCTCTCATCTAGCCACCCACTCTGAACCAAGAGCCCCCACAAGTTTATGCCAGCCTCCCAAGGAACTCAGGTAATTCAGATCATGGCACTATTGCTAGAAAGAAGTGGGTGAAGGGAAAACACCCTTCATTTCCTATTCATGTGTCTGTGAATGATGTCATTTTCTGCTAACTCCGATAGGCATAAGGAATCAAATAGGCCAGGATCATTTCATCTTTACTGAAAAAAACATGACACTGTTTAATGACTCCACAACTAAGGAGATTGAAAGGGGGCCAAAAGGAGACACCAGTTCATTTTCACATCCCAGGCTTTCTACTGTCTACTTACAATCTGCGGTGTAGTAGGAATGTAATTGCTAACATTGGGAATTGGCCTCAAGCAAGTGAATTATATGGTGTTAACACACTGTGCATGGAGGGGCACATTAAATGCTACATCAAATGTGTGGCTGCTACTAGAAAACAGCTGCTGTGTCATGTGAATAGTGCCCCATTCCTACTCTGCAATGTCCAAAAGCACTTATCAGAGTTTTCTGTTGTGGTTAACTCCCCCCCCCCCCCATTTTCATGGAAGTACAGCACTTAGTCAAAGTCTATACAGGTCCAACCTTGTTATACACGGATTTTTTATACACGGATTTGACTCAACCTGAATGGCCACTGCAAATGAGAAGGAATGTGCTGATCCCCGGAGAAGGAAAAAAATGCATTCCTTTAAAATCACAGTTTAAAAAAAACTGCTTTACTTACTGTTATAGAGAGATAGTCTACAAGCAATTACAAGAGCAAGTGATTACAGGTATAACCTAATTATCCATGGATTTTTTCACCCGTGGAAAAATCCATGGATTTTTCTATCTCAATGCGATGAGAAGGGCCCTTTAAATTAATGAAAAACAGTCATTTAACAATTGCCTTCTTAATGCAAGAGAAGGCAGCTTCACTCCAAGGCAAGCATCCCCTCCCTTCCTCCCAGCAGGTGAAAGAAAGATAATCACTTTGCTCTGGGTGAAGGGAGGGGTCCCTGGTAGGAGAGAGACTGATTGATGGATTGTCTGTCTAATGACTCTGTTTTACTTCACAAAGGTCCGCAAAGCTGTTTTTAAATCACCTAGCAAAGGGACTTTGTTTTTCCAGTGGATTTGCTTTAATGTGATTTTTGCCATCCACATGAGTTTCTGAAAACAGAACCCTCTCAAATAATGAGACTCAACCTGTACTGCACTGCATTTTAATTTATTTAAAAGGACTGATATTTCTTATCTACCACCACCAATTTTGGAAGCGCCAATTTGGACAATGCAGAAGAAATAGAGTGGTTAAAAAATGCTTCAGGGCCTGGGAATCTTCTATTTGTCTAAACCAGCCATTTTCATCCACTGTGCTAAGGCACACTGGTGTGCCATGAGTGGTTCACAGTTGTGCCACAGGAATTTGGGGGAAGGTCACTTATTAATAGGGCCAATGGGAGATGTGAGTCCCCACTGGCAGCATGGTGTGCCTTGTCAATTGTCAAGAACTTGGTGGTGTGCCTTGACCATTTTAATGCCTTATCAGTGTGCCATGAGATGGAAAAGATTGAAAATCACTGGTCTAAACCAAAGTACAGTAATGACATGTCATCATAACATAAGGTAAAGGAAGCAACTAGACTTGTGGAAGCTCTATTTGTGGTGTCTATGTATCTACTATGATGATTGATTTTGACCTGAATAAGATCACAATATTTTTTTTTATGTTTCATCTTATGGTTGCATGCTCAGGAGCCTCTGAGCACACGTTGACCCAGCAGTGCTATAGCACAGCATAACCTGACCTGGTTTGCAACTTAACCTAGTACAATTATGTCAGTTTGCTGCTCTTAATAGCCATGGCCAAAATGAATTCATTCTGGGTCAGTCAGGAGGCACCACTGAAAATTGCAGACATTGGAAGCAATGGGGCATTAAACGGTATCAGGCAGCGTCCTCATCTTCATACATGTGGAAATACATTTGGTGTAGGTATGGTTCACTTCTACCTATGCAGATAAGGGTGATCAAATCACCTATACCTATCACAACCAGTAAAATACTATATGCGACACTGAGACATGGCAATGATTCCTGTCCTTGAGATGCCTCTCATGCTGGGCACGTCACTGCACCACTTCTGTGGTATTTGCTTATGAAAAAAAATGCTCTTTATACCATCCATACAACATTCAAATATATGTGTGGTCCATACCAAATTCACTGGTAAAGTGCAATCTTTCTGTTTTCCCTGAAGTTATTCTCACTGGTGAAGAATGAAATAAATTACCTGAGGTGGAAAGTCTTAAAACAAAATCCCAGCCAAAACTAGGGCTTGATCCAAGAGGAAGGGAGAATAAAACCCCTAGCAAGAAGCCAGGAGGTTTATCAAGGTCTTTTCTATGTCGAGAAAAGCTGTTTTTCATTAAAGAAGGAACTAGCACCAGCTCTCCCCTCCCTCGCCCCAGTAACGCACAACACACCATCCACATCTCCTTCACTGCCAGTTTGCTCTAATAAAAAGCAGAATCACACTTAGGAAAAAGGGAAAAAAGCCCCATATTGTTCAAAGATGGACCCTTTGCATAGCTAAGCATCACATGCACATTTGCCAGAGCTTACGGACATGCATTCACATTTCCGTGGCTTACTGTAAACAAGAGAGATTTTGTAATAATGTTCATGCTCTTATTGAAAGAGACTCTCACAGTGTCTTTCAGTGGAATCAGATCACTGCCATCTGACAGTGCCAGCCATGAGATAGTCAATGAAACTTTTTCCATGGTGACTCTTAAGTGCATTTGAGAGGTGCTCATCTGTAGTCTCTGGCCATAGCTGTGGGATGTGATAGTGTCTGATTTATCACATAGGCAAGAGCTATAGATTATCACCATCCTATGCAATTATAAGCAAGTTTATGTGTGGCACTGAGCCATCCACACATGAATGGTTCATGTATGCATCAAGGCAGCATCTATGTGACATCCAAAAATACTACCAAATTGGCTTAAGACAATATGTTTAAATGCCACGGGGTGTGTGTTTTTTGGTAGAAGCATAGGAAACTGCCTTATACTGAGTCAGACCATTGGTCCATCTAGCCATGTCAACACTGACTGTCAGTGGCTCTCCAGGGTTTCAGACAGGATATTTTTCCCTATCTAGCCAGGAGATGCCAGGGATTGAACCTGGGATCTTCAGCATGCAAAGCATGTGCTCGACCACTGAGTAAGAACCCTACTAAGTAAGAAGTAAAGCTAAACCTTTTAGTTTTGACTAGCCCAGCTGTTACTGAACAGTCTGACTGATCTAAAGCAGGGTACAAGAAGGAGTTCACACACACGTATTCATCCTTCAGTGACTGCAAAAGTAAATTATGGCTTGCAAAATCAAACACCTGTCGTATTCTCTGGCTTTATCTGAAACCCTTTAACAGATACTGTTCACACATTTACCTGCAAGTAGTGTAGTCCAGCTAGAACAGGGCAGAGTCTACTCCTTCAGTTTTGATCCAGTCAAGGTGGTGCCTGTCCCCCACTGGGTGCACCTGCATGATACTGTTATGAGACACACGGAGGAAAAACAAGAACCAATGGCAGTGATGGCTTTTGTTCACCTCATGCTGTAGTACCACACTGAAGCACAGAGAGGGACCAAGGAGAGACAGCAGCAGCAACCTCTGTGAGCCTGCATGGTATTGAGGTATAAGGTACACAGAGGAAAGAAGGAAAGGCAATATCTATAAAAGGTCCACAAATCGACCCCCCCCCCCAACTATAGCAGGGTAGGCCCCTTCACCCTTCATGGACCACAATCCCTGGGGCCCAGCTCCAGCCCTGTATGACACAAGGCAGCCCTCCCAGCAGTAGGTGCCTCTCTACAGAAAGAGTGTGGTGGTGGATTATTTCATTAATTACCCTAATGAGGGGAAGTGATAGGCACATGACTATGCAGCATCACAAGAAGGTCTTACACTTCCAAATTAATCACTATCCCCTGATTGTGAAATACAGAGTGATGTATATGTGAATTGGCCCTCAACAAATGAGACATGCAAGAAAATGATCTGTTCATGGGAATCTCTGCCTTCCACAATAATCTTTTTTCACACTGCTTTCAGCTGCAAAGCCACTTTATGAAAACAAACTAATTCTCTCTCTCTCTCTCTCTCTCTCTCTGCATTTTCATCAAGAAAGACAATTGACATTATGTGCTATACTTCTGTAGGGATAATTCAAGACCAAGTACCCTACTTCTGTGCTGTTCACATATTACTCATAGGAGTATATGAAATAAGTGCACCACTTTTTCAATGTTGCAAAGTCCTAATGGTGTGAAGCAGAGTGGGCTGCCAGTGGTCATTTTGGATCCACCATCTGAAATGGCTGCAGTGCCAGTGGCCCACTCCAACATCTGGCTCTGCATGGAAGCACAGGTAAGCTGGTGGAGTGGATATAACAGGGTAGGGATAGGCAGAATGAGGAGGGGACTAGTGTGAGAAGAAGGTACATTGGGGCAGGAGGGCTGTGTCTTGTTGTGCATCAGTATACTATCCTCTTCCTCGCCTCTCAACACACCCCCTTTCTCTCCTTGGACTTGACTGGTGCAGGTCTGATGGGTCCTATTGGTGATTGGGAAGCTTATGGGGAGGTAAGGGAAAATACCTCTTACCTCTTACCTCTTCCAAGCCTCCCATCAGCTTCCCCATAGTATACAGCATGGCCTGTTTTGGTGTGGTTACATGCTGTGGTGGGCAAAGGATAGGGTTGTGAGTTTATGTGAAGAGGTGTCAGAATTCTCTACTGCTCTGATTTCTAGAAACAGAGCTTGCCTGTTTGGTGCAGTCTGTGGTGGAAAGAGCCCTTCCAGGGTTATATAAGCAGGGTACATACTGCTTTTTAAAAGCCGTTCCTAAATCTGTTCCCTCCTCACTTTCACAGGCCAACACACATTTTGCTGTCTTAAAAGTTAGACCTATTCCTGGGTATATTTGGGGTGCTGATTCCAAAACTGCACCAGTTTTGCCCTATCACATCTAGTTTTGGAGCTATGGCCTAGCCTTGTGAGTGAATGGTTCTGGCAGCTTCCTCAGCTAACACAAGATGTGACAGAGTAAAACTAATGCCATTTTAGTTCCCCAAATTCATATTAAACCATCATAAATTTTGAAAGAAAAAAAAAGTTTTTCTGACCTGTATTCTTAGTGAATTCAGATACATGTTTTATGAAGTGCAAATTTACCCAGTACCAGTGTTGGGAACTCGAGCCAGGTGACAGACTCGCATCGTGAAAATGCGTGATTTTTGCTGACAGTGACTTGTGAGTCGCACGTGTGGAAGGTTCTGAAAAAGACTAGAGTCAGGGCCCCCCTGACTCGGCACTCATCCCCATGCGTGCTGACTCAAATCTGCCTGTGTCTGGGGGTGCCTGCTCAGTTTTTGCCACGTGGGAAATCCCATGGTGCAAGCATTCCAATGGTGAGCAGCAGGGAGTTCCAGCCAGGAGGTAGGAAAGGGTTAATGCAAGCAGGAGCAGGGAGGCAGGACTGGGCTCTCTTTTCCCATCTCTGATAGGAAGGAAGGAACAGATGATCATTGTACAAAAGACAGGCATTTTCATATTTCCATTGACTGAGGGAGGGCAGGAGGAGGAGCAACCCTCATTGAATGAATGGCTACAGTGGGACTACTTCTGAGTAGAGCTGCAAGGATTGGGTTGTCTTGGTAAGCTTCCCAGCTGCTGCTTGTGACCCTCCTACCTCTCAGTACTTCCCAGATCTCACTCAGTCCCTCCCACCCTGTTTACAGATGGAAGGGGGCAGCAGGGGAGTAAAGAGAACTCCAAGACTGACAGACAGACAGACAGACAGAAAGACCAATGGACGGAGACACATGCACACCCTGGCAGCAGCCCCATTTTTCCAATGGCTGGCTTTTTAAAAGGGACAACTCAGCCCAAGGAGAGAGGAGGTAGGGGAGCAATCACACTTTGCAGGCACGGCTCTATTGTTAGTAGGAGCTGGACCCTCACTGAATGAGCGGCTGAAGAGGGATTACTTCTGAGTAGAGCTGCAAGGATCAAGTTGTCCTGGTAAGTCTCACAGCTGCAATTTGTGACCCTCCTCCTCCCTCTTGCCACTTCAATCCTGGCTCTCTCGCCGTTCCTCCCACCCCATCTGCCCTCTTTTACAGATGGGTGGGGACAGCAGGGACGTGTTCAAAGAGAGCTCTGACACACGTACTCATGCAGCAGCCCATTTTTTCCACTTTTTAAAGGAAGGCTTACTAAAAGGGGGCGACTTGACTTGAGTCCATTAGAGTCACTAAAGGCTGACTTGGCAACTTGGAAAGTGCCCCTGTTAGCACTCTTTTTCGTGTCGAGTCATGAGGGGCAGTGACTTGTCAACTTGACTTGAGTCAAGACATGCTGGGTTTACCCAACACTGCACGATACCTATGGAACTGCACCAGACTTCTGTCTTCTATAGCAGTGATTCTCAAACTTTAAGTAACAGGACCCACTTTTTAGAATGAGGACCTATCAAGACCCATGAAGTGATGCCATGACCAGAAGTGACATAATCAAGCAGGAACTTTTTTAACAATCCTAGGCTGCAATCCTTCTCACACTTAACTAGGAGTAAGTCCCATTTACTATCATTGATAAAGGCATAGTAGCTTGTTAAAAGTACAGAGCTGTAACATTTCCCCAGATGCTGTCACATACCATGGTAGCATCAAGTCTAATAGATCAAAAATAAAATATTGAAATGAATGGGAACCCACCTGAAATTGGCTCATGACCCACCAACAGTTTGAGAAACACTGTTCTACAGGATCTGTCACATGATAGGCAAATGAGCTCAGGAATACAGTTAAATGTGATGGAAAAAATTTTTCCTTTGCATAACTTATCAATTAAGCCTTGGTTAGAACAGAACCAAAATTGGGGTAAATTAGGGTTGCCTTATTACTCAGATTGGTGGATTTTCATGGTCAATTTTAATGGGTTTCAGGGCTCCCACCCAGCACCAGTTTTGCCCATTAGTTGACCTGGGTTGCTAGCTCTTTTTTTTTTTTAAACAAACACATTACTAGATGCTCTGGATGTTGTGATAGCAGCCAACATGTGGAGGCAGAATTATGTGTGATCACTCAAAGAGAAGAGCCTGCTCCCGCTTCCCATTCTTCTAGCCAAAGAAGGAAAGCAGCAATGGGATTAACATGTAATGAAAGCAGTGCTAATGTGCAAACAAAGTAGGAAACAGCAACCCACAAGCCTTAAATCCAAGGATCAACTCCCACTACTGCAGGAGGCCAACATTTCCACACTTGCTGTCCATATGCTGGGTGACTCAGATCACATGCAGTTTGGCTACCAAAGCTACTATCTCTTATGGCCCAATCCTGGGCTCAGTAAACGCTGTCATTCCTCCAGGTACGGCAGTACAAAGATGGCCCCATCACTGTAGAAGCCCGTCCACCACCATCTGTTGCACAGATACCAGTGCAGCTTCTGAAAAGCTGCATGCCACTGGCAATAGGGTGCAGATTGGCCACCAGCACAACTATGCCAGCGGACAGGTGAGAAAGGGGTAGAGAGCGTGTTGCGGTGGGTCAAGGCAGAGCTCGCGGGTTGCCAGATCCTGAATCCCCTTCCTGCACCAAACACACTCCAGCAGCTCCACCGCGCTATGTCTGCAACAGAGCTGATGTAGCTCTGAGGTGTCCAATGGGGGTTATTCCTTACTCCCCCACTGGATACTTCAGGTAAGATGTCCAAGCAGGTAAGCCCTTACTTATTCAGGTGAGTCCTACCCCTTCCCCCCAACCAGCATCTCCATCATTACAGTAGGTTGGACTTGGCAGCCATCATGCCAGTGGCCCTGCATTCTCAGTGAGGCAGCCCAATAGGATTGTGCCATTAATCACAAACTTCCCAATCTGCAGTATGAGGAAAATGGACTGGTTTGCACCATACTGCAATTTTAATAAAGGTAAAAAAACAACCCTAAAATGAACTAAATTAAAACATGAACTAAGACCTGACTTGGAAAGAACACAAGCTCCTGACCTGACTGCTACCTTGGGACTGGGAGTCAAGTCCTAAAAGTCCTTGACTCATCTCCTGTATTCTATGGGTGGCTCTCACTTCTGCTCCAGGGGAGAAAAGATTAGCTCCAAGAGCAAGAATTCATGTCTATGCTTCAGTGTTCCTGAAGGGAGGTAGAGGGAAGGCTTCCTAAGAATCTGGGAAGCATCTGTGAGTCTAGTTATTAGAAATCTATGGAATGCCCAAAAAGAAGGCCACGCTTGGGCTTCCTCTCCTGAAGACCTTAACTGAGGGGAAGTAGTCATAGGAACATTTGTTATCTAGTGTACCCTGCCTTGATGCTTCTTAAACTTTAATTAGCTTCTAAAACAAAATAATTTTAAAGAGAGATCAGGGGTGCCCAAACCCTGGCCCGGGGGCTACTTGTGGCCCTCAGGGGCTCCCAATGTGACCCACAGGGAGCCCCCAGTCTCCAATGAGCCTCTGGCCCTCCGGAGGACAACTGTTCAGCCTCTGCTGTTCAACCTGAGCTGTGGGACGAGGGTTCCCTCCACTACTTACTGTTTCATGTCTGTGATGCAGCAGTGGCAGCGAAGGAAAGGCGGGCCTTGCTTTGTGCAAGGCCTTTTACAGGCCTTGAGCTACTGCAAGACCTTCATTCTTTCATATAAGGTCCAGCTCTAATAAATTCATTTATGTAAATTTATTCAAATTTGAAATGTAAATTAACTCTTTTTTCCTGGCCCCTGACACAATGTCAGAGAGATAACATGGCCCTCCTGCCAAAATGTTTGGACACCCCTGATATAAGTCTCCAAATTCAGTACTCCAGTTGCCTGAAGGAACCTGTGGGTATAAACCTTCAAATTGCTCCCATCCTTTTAACCCTGAGTCTTAATGCTACCTTGATGTGGACCCCGAGCCTACTGTTGCCCACTGCGATCCTATGGAGTACACAAAAACCCTACTGGGCCATTGCCTTGCTGCAGAACTTGAACTAGGAGGAGGCAATTTGGAATGGAAATACTGTAATGTTTAACCCCCAATCTACTACTCATTTTGCATAATCAGTTATGTGCATTATATGCAAATTAGACCACCTAGATTTGTTGAATGTGACAAGCTTCTGTTGAACTAAAGTAATGTTCATTTAAGTACAGTCTCTCCATCACTGTAGTATTTCATTTTGCAGACCTGTTTGCAAATTTGTCAGCCATCAAAAATATCTCGTACTGCACCAGTTTTGAGTGGAATGGATAGTTCAGAGTTAGTTGTAAAACAGCAATGATACATGTATTTCCTGAACCTGGAGCTCAAAGAATCCAAAAACTATGTCAGAGAAGGAAGGTGGAGAGACATGATACATAAATGATAGTTCAGGGTCAAAACTTTAAAAAACAAAGTTTCCTATCCTGAAGAAATAAGGTCCTTGGTGTTCTTAAGTGAGTCGTACAGTTCCTCCATGTTGTAAAAAAAAAAAGGTGACAGTTTTCCATCCCTCAGAGGGTGATTTGGGATAAGTACATGAAGGATTGCGAAATGCTCACACACTGTGGGACTGAAACTCAAAGGGTGAAGCAAAATGACTAATATGGATCCGTTTTAAGAACTGCACCTGGGGCATCTCCCTTACTCTAGAATACTCATTCTGTATGAGCGAAGGCATTGAGATACCTGCACAGCCTTCTGAAACCAATTCTGAATTCTGACGTGTTTGTTCATTCTCCCTCCCTTGCCAAGGTGATCCAGTAATATTAATAGTTTACCCTCTGTGAGACCTGTTCAGGTGGCTGTTTTGTTATTCCATTTTTGTGATTGGGCATCACCATGGTGTAACATTATCTTTGCTGATCAACTGGGTGACTAAATTCTTTAAAATGGGAGACTAAGCAGTGACAAATAGCCCGGAGAAGTCACTGGCAGTTCAGCGTTTTGAGATAAAGCAATAATTTGTTCTAACATTTGCAAGACATTCTAGATTCATAAACATTTTCTCTTGCTACCAAGAGGTTATCCAAGTGCACACAGCCCCAATTATATGAGTCCACAGAGACCACCAGCAGGGCCTGGTCAGATGGCCTATTTGCTAATATATTTACGATTCTGTTTTTCATTAGCCCAAAAATGTATTTGATGCTGTCTCTTTTAGAAGAAATTATGGCTCAAAGTGCAAGGCATGTTTTAAAGTGTCATTATCCATCAGGGTGACCTCCGAACAGTACATGACGACTTTCTTCTTACAGCTTATTTTGAAGTTAAGTATTGCCGTCATCCCTATCTGGGATGTCAAATGACGAGGTCCATAAACCAAGCTTTATTATAAACACCAGCATCCTGTTCCAGTTGATTTGAAGGTTTGTAAGAAAAAAAAACCCCAACAAGCTTTAAATTCAAGACTAGGCCCAGCTCACCCGCTAATGTTGCCGTGTTTTCTGAATTGATTGGGCCTGATTCCAAGCATGCCAGAGGGGAATGAGGGATACAAAATCTTTTTTTTTTCCCCCAACAATGGACTGAAACCTTTTGCTGTCTCTTTTCAGCACCATTGCAAATCCAGCTTGAAATGCAAGCTTGAAAGTTCAAATGGCCATGTTTTAAACAAAACACAGTGTTTTATTGTACTGCGCTTCTGAAATGGGAGCTGGGCTCAGGAATTTTTAGACCTCTGGAGATTTAAGGTATACAAATCCTGGCTCCTCTACTAACCAGACCTCAGAGTTTGTATTCCTATTTTTTTGATGGCAAAAGCAGAGAGCAGTCCATGTTAGAATTTCAAATAAAATAGCCTCATGTGTTTGCACTGAGGAAAAACAAGAAACAAAACAAAAAACCAATCCCATATATGCATGTGTAAGAGAACACATATGTAGACATGTGCTCAGATTTTCTTTTTCGTTTGGAACTTCAGAAAGGAAATTAGAAATGCTTGTTTCCCAAAAGTTGCCTCAGTTACTTTGCAGAATGTGTCAACATGAGTAATGATTGTGAAAGATCTGCCAGAAGAACCATAGGAAAGAGAGAAAGCACACAAAACTCCAGCCGTCCAAGAGCTATACATGAGATTTCAATGAGCTTTAAAAGCAATACAAAAGCACTGGGTATATAGGCATGCCCCCATATCCACAGGGTTTCTGGTCCTGAACCCCCTGCAGTTAAGTGAAACCGCGGATGCAGGCGAATGCCTCCCCCCACCCTGGGGAACCCTTCCCCAGGCCTCCTAATGCCTTATAAGGCATTCAAAAGTCACTTCCAGTTTCATGGAGAAACTGGAAGTGACTTTTTTTACCTCTAGGGCTCAGTCCGAGCCTGGCAGAGGCCACAGGCAGACATCCGCGTCTTCTGCTGGGCTCAGAGGACTCTCTGGAGGTGAAGGGAGCACCTCCGAAGGGACACTCAAGAGGGCTGCGGACCTGAGCCACAGATAACTGAATCCGTGGATATGGGATCTGCAGATACGGGGTCACCTGTATTTGAAAACAGACCCACTACATGAATTTATGTAAAGTATTTATACTCCACCTTTCTCTTGCCAATGCAAATGCCCAAGGCAGCTTACAAAATGCTCACAAAACGCAACACAATAACAAAATAATAAAACTCTCAGGCTAATGCTCGACTCCGTAAGAACTGGTGTGAAGGGCTCCCTCTGGTCTGGGCACCTCTTCTTGTTCCCTTCTTCAGAGCATGCAGATCTCAAGCCAACCCTGGGGAGGTGGGGAAGGAGTGGCACCAATCAGTCCTCTCAGGTCATTGCTAGTTTCCATGTCTCTGGCCTGAGAGGTAAATGTATATGGGAGTCATATAGATATTTGAAAACAGAAAGTACTGTACAGTATAAGTTAATAGATGGATTGAAAAGCTGCCCCCCTTCCAGATGATATAAAGGGATTTGCGCTAGAGACCTAACTATCTCCACAGGGAATGCTGGAAACTGAAATTCAGGATAGAGAGAGCTCTTTAACAATTCTTAGTAAACTACCTTGCTAAGTAGTTTAATTAGCAAATTTCCAGAATTCCTTTGGTGAAATAATGGCAGTAAAACTGATATTAAAGTGAAAGCACAGCTCCGGTCGCCTCTGGAGTGTCTAAAGGCCAGAAACTGCGGATTTGCTTATCCGCTGTTTTCTATATCTGCAGGGGGCATGAATCCCCTGCGGATACCGAGGCCCCACCTGTAGCTACAGAATTTTGTGTGTTCTTATTGGGTATCTTTATATTTTTGCATCTACATTGGATTGAATCAGTCTACCATTTATACATGAAATAAATTCATCTTTTGTATGATGCCTAAATATGATGAACACTCATATTTTTGAGCAGAAATCCCTTCGGCAGATCCAAGGCTGGCCCATCCATGATGTGAATGATGATGTTTGCATTAGGTAGTGAATTGGAGAGTGGCAAAGGGATACCCGCCACCTCCCCCCAGTTTCCTGCTGACTGACAGCCCAATCCTATGCATGTCTACTCAGAAGTAAGTCCCATTAAAGTAAATGGGGCTTACTGCCAGGAAAGTGTGGATAGGAATGGGCTGTGAGCTAGCTACCTTACCTCTCTCCTTCCTCTGCATGGGCTCTTTAACAAAGCAGGAAAGACAGAGTGCGCTGGGAGCACTCTTTCCACTCTCCACATTTCTTGCTTTGTTTCAAGTACTTGCGCAAGGTGTGGGGTGCATGGGTTTGCGGGGGCAGCTTCAGCCAGGCCTGGGCAGACATATTAACATACAAAACTGCTGTTAGTGTTGTCAGGTTGGATACATCCAAAACCCTGAGATTTCTGAGGCCAGGTCTGATTATGTCTCTTGATGGGGGCCCATGATGTTGCAAGGTGATGACTGCCAGCCCTTGACCAATGGGAGGAAACATCTGGTACTGGGGTGAAGACTAGCAGTTATGGTGTAATAATAATTCCTGAATTCTGGACTGAAAGGAAGTAGTGCAATTGGCATTTGTTTGATTTGTCAGTTCCCATCTTTTAGGCTTGTCTCCCAATCAGTTCATTGCATTCAAATGCTTTAGGAAAGGCTGCTTACCAACACCAGCTACTCCAAAAACATATTTTAAAAAGGAACTCATTCTGCTTCTACAGTTAACATTGTGCTACTTCTGCACTGTCCCGCAAGCCACACAACATAATGATGCTGACCACTAGGTCAAGAGCAGCATGTTTCTGAAGTACTGAAGAAAGAACACAATGACGCCTTCGAATGTAGTTGCCAGAGATTCAGAAGGTCTGTATGTCTTCGGGCAAAGAAAAGAATAAACATTTTACTGCTGTGTAAAAATATAATGGCAATAATACTGAGGAAATTAAATTTCACCAAACTGTGTTATAGTGACATTATGAGCCCGTCTTGAAGCCACAACAAGCCCTGAAACGCAGTCATTTCAGTTGCATGACTGTCCTTAACTTGCCCTGTGCTGTTTGAGGTAAGGTAAGGACAATGTTACAGTAACTTGCAGCGTTAAATGTTGCCCTGAGACTTTCACACCCTTGATCTCACTTGAGCATCATAATTTCAACACCTCTAAGGCCTGCGTGTTCTTTTCTGGAAGAAATTCACAGTGCATCCTTTAAGTAAAATATTGATAATTGAGAAAGGAAAGTGTGAACATAATAAGCACTAGCCGTCTCTAACAGTGGTCTGCCTTTCATTTGTTGGTGTACCCACTTCAGTGCCTCGTCCCTCAATACTGCCAGTGTGTAAACAAATGTGGGGACACACCCAGAGAGACAGAGAGAGAGAGAGCTTCATTTACAGAATGCAAATTAGCCTCTTGCCTTAAGGCTGGAAACCTTACACATGTAATGCAATGTTAAGTATGTTTAATCCCACTGGGTTCAGCTGGGTTTATGCCCAAGTAAATGTGCATAGGATTGCACTTCTAGCATTGCATATACTCAGGGTGGTCTGTGCCTCCCTGCTGTCCGAATCCCCCCTTCATTTTGGCACCTCTGCATATACACACCTGTCCCCATCTACATAAGGAAAGGGGGTCAGTGAGCATGCCTGCCCACCCCTCATTTTTAAGGAACGAGGAGAGGTCCCCACACCCATTCCCTTCACTTAGTTGAAGCTTGGTGCACAACCTCTCCTCCACATTGCTCCTGTTTCAAATGAACTGGAGTGGAGCTTGCCAGGAACCCTACGTGCCCCACTACTAGCATGCACCACTCCATTTCATTCAAAACAAGAGTGGTGCAGAGAGGAGAGGCTGTGTGCCAAGCTTCAAGTAAGTGAAGCGAAGGAGGTGGAGACATCTCTCTCCTCTCTCGAGGAGGGAAGGGCTGGGTACACATGCTTTAGGTAAGTGAAGGGACAGGGGTGGGTTCCTGAGCACCTTCCCCTGTCACTTGATGCTTTATAAGCAGCTGCTTGGTGGGAGAGGTGCTCTGGAGCCATGGAAACTTTCCCTGCCTTATTCCTCCAGCAGTACTGGAGGGACAAGGGGGCTGTGACTGCTGCAATCCTCTCCTGCCTTGCTCTCAGTGAGCCAGAAGAGGACTGGAGCACCAACTAGAATTGCAATCTGGAGAGAGCAACAGATGGACAAGCAGGAGCTCATCAGTTTATTACCCCTCCAACTTTGCCACTCTATGCAATGGGTTCATGTTGCTTCATGGACAGGCTGACCTTGTATGTAGTCTACATATCCATTGTGGAACTAGGTATTTGGAGTAGAAACCGGCACCTTGAGAACCCCAGCCTCTCCCCCCCCACACACACACACTTTTGAAAGCAAACATTTCTACATCTCATAGCCGTTAAGAGATCCTTTAGAAAATTCTACAGTCCTACAAAGAGTCAGGTATTCTTAAACCCATGGGAATCAATGGGCTGAAGCATGCCCAATGCTGTTTTTGGATTGTGGCCAATATGGACAAAGCTTAATCAAGTCTCAGGAGATTAGTTGACTGGGATAGGCTCCCATGGGTCAGAATGTTGAGGCCGTGTAAATCCCTATGATATTTTCTGGCCCCTTTGCAGATGTTCATTATCTCCCTGTTTATAAGTCTGTTGGGCTGCCTATCAGGTTTGCATCCCCTCATTCCTCCAAGGAGCTCCTTCCATAACTTTTAAATTTTATCCTCACTGCAGTCCCCAGAAGCAGATTAGGCTGAGATTGGCGTAATGTCATCCCACAAGCTTCATGGCTGAACAGGGATTCAAACCCAGTCAAAATTCAATAGCCTAACTACCATACCTTACTAGTTTTATGTCTGTCTGTCCTACAGCTTTTACCACAACCTCCTTTCTATTTCATCCAGTGCTTGCCAAAACATTGCAAACCCATTTGGAATTGATTATTGAATACACAATTATTCAAAGTAAGCAGATATATCACTCTTAATTTATGTTTATTTATTGAACACATTAAAAGAACTATAGCTCACACCTTCCTCTCCTATTAGGGAGGCATACAAGGCAACTTCCAACAAGAATAAAAATACAAAAAAATCAGAAAATTTAAAAGATGAAGTAAAACAAAATAGCAGAAGTAGAGACGAAAGTGGGTTCAGAAAAAAATCACAGATCAAATGCTACACGGAACAGGTAAGCCTTCAGTTGGAGCTGAAATAATTGTTGGAGTTTTAATTGTGAGCCACCTTCATTGGATAGAAAGGTGGGAAATAAATAAATAAATAAATAAATAAATAAATAAATAAAAGCAAAGATGGCCCAGACCTCTCAGGGGTAGGAGTTCCACACCTTGGGTGTCATGACAGAAAAGGCGCTCTCTCATGGCAGTACTAGGCACACATTGGCCAGAGATGAAAGGTGTAGCAAAGCCCCTAAGATAATTTCAGAAGTGGGCAGTTTGGAGGACATAGGTGGTCTCAAACCATTTGGGGCTCTAAAAGTCAACACTGATACTTAAATTTAACAAAAAATAAAATGCACCTTGCGTCATAGCCAACACCTGAATATCCAGGAATAAAGTCAGCAGTGAAGCTGTTACTTCGAAGGGAGTGTAATTCCCTTCAGAATAAGCTGACAATCCTTGCATGTCTCTATTGGAGAGTCAATTATGTCTACAAGAAGATCAAGCCATTACCAAAATGTATAAGTTATTGTTAAAATATGAGACAGAACCCAGTAATGAGCAAATTTGAAACTCTTCAAAAGCCATCTCAATGGAGATTGAACATTAACAGTTTAAAAAAATGAAAAATTTAAAAAGAGTTTGAAAGAAGAAATCGAACATTATTTTAGAGCTAATATTACACCTGATATACCAATGACCACGGTCTGGGATGCTAGTAAAGCTGTTTTAGAGGATTGGCAATAACAGAAGGTGCAAGAAAAAGAAAAGAAAGAGAGAAAAGATACATAGAATTAGAGAAAGAATTGAAACAACAAGAATTATTGGCAAAGCAAAACCCTACAGCAACAGAGATAAAACAGAAGAATGAGACATACAACACAAATTGAACATTTTATTGACAGAAGAACTAGCACAGAAACTTACTTTTGCTAGATAAAATTTTTTTGAAAATGCCAATAAAACTGGAAAATGGCTGGCTTATAAATTAAAGACAGAGAAAATGAAATCCTATCTAGACACATTAAAGAATGAAGATGGAAAAAAGACTATGAATGTAAAAGATATGATTGATATTGCTAAAAAAATTTAGGAAAAATTATATATGGAAGAAGGGATCCCAAGCATTACTCAAAGGAATTACTTTCAAAAAAATAATGAATTAAAGATGTTGCAGCAACAAAAAGAAAGTTTAAATCAACCGATATCAGTTAGTGAGATTTCAGAAGCAATCGCTAAACAAAAAAATCAGAAATCGCTAGGTAGCGATGAATTACCAGCTGAATTTTATAAATGTTTTCAAGAAGATGTTACCACTTTAAAAATTGATAGAAGAAATACAGCAAAAGGATGAAATCCCTGATACTTGGAAGGAAGCAATTATTACAGTTTTACATAAAGAAGGGCTTGACCAAGAAGAGATTCAAAATTACAGACCAATTTCACTACTTAATGTGGATTATAAAATTTTTGCAACAATATCAGCTTCAAGATTAAAAAGAATTTTGATAAACATTATTCATCAAGACCAAGCAGGGTTCTTACCAAGAAGACAAATCTGAAATAATATGAGAAAGATATTGAACTTTTTAGAATATTATGAAATGCACCCTGATAAGCAAATGGTGATGTTTTTTATAGATTTTCAAAAAGCATTTGATAATGTGAACTGGAATTTGATGTTTTTACAATTTGAAATGATGGATGCAGGAACTCCATTTATTGCTATGATTAAAGCTATATATAAGAATCAAACTGCTAGAATTAGAATAAATGGAGAGCTTTCAGAGGAGATAAAAATTGAAAAAGGAACAAGACAGAGATGTCCACTTTCTCCATTACTATTTATAATGATCATGGAAATACTTTTGAATCAAGTGAGAAAGACAGAAGAGATTAAAGGATTAAAAATAAGAGGTGAAGAATTTAAAATCCAGGCATTTGCAGATGACCTTATGGCGATTGTAGAAGAACCATTAGAATCTGCCAAAAATTTGTTATATGTGTTGCGAGAATATACTGAAGTGACAGGACTGAAAATAAATGTCAAGAAAATGAAAATTTTAACAAAGAATATGCAAATAAAGAAAATACAGGAATTAGTGGAATTAACAAACTTCAAAGAATAAAAAAATAAATATTTAGGGATTCAATTAACGAAGAAAACAAGTACATTAGTGAAAGATAATTATTTGAAACTGATTGAAGAAATAAAAAAAGACTTAACAAAATGGAAAGAATTGCAACTTTCGTTGATGGGAAGAGTTGCTGCAGTGAAAATGAATGTTTTGCCTAAAATAAACTTTCTTTTCCAAACAATCCCTGTAATTTTGAAGCAAGATATATTTAAAGAAATTAATCAAATTATCTCGAAATTTATCCGACAGGGAATGAAACCAATCAGTTCAGTTCAGTAAGACCTTAATTGGCATAAAATACAGAGAAAGAACAGAACAAGACAGGAATGTACAAAGACAACACAACATAAGCAAAAACATCAGTCACTGCCCAGAGTCCCAGGGCTCTGCCTGGCTATTACCCCAGATAAAAAGGAAGCAACATTATCCAGAGTCTCAGGATCAGGAGTGGAAAGGAGAGACTGAAGCATGGTTGAATCCTCCCAGCCCTGCATCCTAGCTAGCAATGGACCTAGAAATTTCTTGCGTGACACAACATGTAGCGGGCAATAAAAAAAGGTATGCATTAAAGTCTCAACGCAATCCCTACCACACTTGCATTTCCTCTCTAAGTAGGGGATACCGCTGAACCTGCCCGTTAACAAGGCTGATGGAAGAGCGTTACACCTTGCCAGTGTGAAAGCTCTCCAGGCCTGTGGGCACACCAGGTGGTAAAAGAAGGAGGCCGGTTTCCCAAAACTGACTGGAATATGAAGATGGAGTGGAGAACATGTGGTTCTGGCGGCACTAAACAGCTCTTGTTGTTCAATATCTAGAATTCTTCCTTTGACAATTCTGTAAGCTGCATCACAACCAATCATACCTAACTCTTCAGTGTCCAGCCCTATTGACTTAATTTTAGTTAGAAGATCAGTGATCTCAATAGGCAGGACTGGATCCGATAATAATTGTTGCATTAGATCAGAAGAGGTGGGGTTAAATAAAATCCTAAACCAAAATTTCAAAAGTCTTAACCATACAGTAGTCCTTAGTCGAATTAACCCCACCTCGAGACACAGGACCGAGTAGGGAACGCACCTGGGTAAGCCCAAAATCTTCCGTAAAAAGGAGGCTTGGACGCGTTCTAGTGATTGGTTAATAAACTTATACCAGACAGGAGAACCATAAAGAACCTGGGAAAGAACCTTTCCCTTAAACGCCTCCAGAGCAGCCGGAACATAACCATTTCCGCAGGTGAAAAAGAAACGGGAAATGGCTGAGGAAGCTAGTTTGGATGCATTCTGCACTGCCTTGCAATGAAAAGCCCAAGTGAGTCTGTAATGGAAGTTGATACCCAGGTACTTGAAATGCTTAACCTGTTCCATTTTGTTGCCATTACAAGACCACTTAAAAGCTTTCCATCTGTTAGCAAATATCATTATCTTAGATTTAGCATAATTGATCTGCAATTTGTTGGTCAAAAAATACTCTGTGGCACGACTGAGCAGACGTTTCAGGCCAATCCTAGTACGAGATATCAGTACTGCATCATCCGCGTACAGAAGTAGCGGCACTTGGCTTGCACCAAGCTTTGGACAATGGCCATCTACTTCCTTCAGGGAAGGGGCAAGATCATTTAGAAATAGATTGAAAAGCATGGGGGCCAAGACACAGCCCTGTTTGACCCCTTTGTTAGTGATGATGGAGTGAGTTAGATTCCCCCTCCAGGAGCATCTAACCCTGCACGAGGTATTTAGATGGAGGGACCTAATCAGCAGCAGTAATCTTTTATCAATCCCCATGTCTTCCAACTTGGCCCAAAGAAGCTCCCTATCCACAGAATCAAAGGCACCTTTCAAATCAAGGAAGGCTACATAAAGACGGGCCTTACATATCCTGACCTGCTTATAGGCCAAATGAGACAGGATCAGGCAATTATCCAAAGTTGATTTGCCCCAACAGAAGCCAGATTGCTCGGGGCCTAAGATGCCTTGCGAAGTAACCCAGAGAGTGAGTTTATTGCAAAGATATTTAGCATAGATCTTACCTAGTACAGAAAGCAAACTAACAGGCCGAAAGTTTCCTGGTATGGTAGGGTCACCCTTTTTATGAATAGGCACAACTGTTGCTGTAAGCCAGGCATTGGGTAATAGGCCAGAGCTGTCGATCATTGTAAAAAAGTGGGCAAGTAACTGGGCCCACCATTCTGTGTCACCTTTTAAAAGCTCGGGTGGTATTTCATCTGGCCCTGCGGCCTTCCCTGGCTTCAAGGAATGAAACCAAGAATTAAAATGAAGGCCTTGCAAGATGTGAAACTAAGAGGAGGCATGGGGCTTCCTGATTGGTTTTTATACTATAAGGCTGCAGCGCTACTATGGATTAAAGAGGGGATTATATTAGAAGATCAAAGAATACTTAAACTGGAGGGACATGACCTTGAATGGGGATGGCATGCATTTGTCTGGTATGGAAAAGCAAACAAATATAAGCAATTCAATAATCATATATTAAGGAAATCTCTATTATGGATTTGGGCTAAAATACAAAGACAAATGTATACCAAAATCCCCCGATGGGTGGCACCGCTAGAAGCATCTACCCGGCCAAATTTATTCAAAACAACAAAAATGCTTAGATATGAAAGTTTATTGAAGAAAGATGGGAAATTAAAGACAAAAGAAGAACTGTTAAGACAGGGCGTGGAGATGGATTGGTGGACTCGCTTGCAACTTGAGTCAAAATTTGGGAAAGATAAACAAGAAGGATTCTATTCAAAACTGAGGCCATTTGATAAAATACTCTTAGAAACAAAAGAAAAATATATTAAAAGAATATATATGTTCCTATTGGATTTTGAGATGCATGAATAAATGAATGTATGATAAAATGGGCGCAAAATATCATTCATAATTTTACATTAGAACAATGGGAACAGATTTGGAAATATAATATAAAATTTATTAGAGCAACAACTTTCAAAGAAAATGTATATAAAATGTTTTATAGATTGTACATGACACCAGTAAAACTGGTAAAAATGAATCAGAACATATCAAAAAATTGTTGGAAGTGTAAATGTGAAGAAGGGATGTTTTATCATATGTGGTGGACATGTAAAAAATGCAAGTGTATTGGAAAATGGTAAGGAATCTAATACAAGAGATTGTTGGATTTACGATACCGCTGAAACCAGAGTTATTTTTGCTTAATATTACCTTAGATATTATAGATAAAGAAAATGATGTGTATTTAGTTATTATGATATTAACTGCTGCAAGGATTTTATATGCTAGATATTGAAAAGATATTAAAATTCCAACGAAAGCTGAATTAATAGAGAAAATAATGAATGTGACGGAAATGGATAGACTTACAGAGATTTTGGATCAACAGCACAAACCGACACAGATAGAGCAATGGAGACCATTCTATCCTTGGATGAAAATGAAGTTGTAGATGTATAAGACAGGGCATTTAGATGAATATATTGTATACATGATATATTATATATGATATGATAGATAAATGATATTAAGAGGCTAAACTAGAAGAGGAACAAGATTAGAAGATATGTATTGATTGATTAGATATATTGATATATGATTACCTGCACCCTCCAATGGTGTGTTTTTGTGTTGTGTATTGAGTTTGTGTTTGTTAGGTGCTTGTTTATATTTGTTGTTTGTTTTTATTTTGGAAAATAATTTTTAAAAAAATGAGACAGAAGAGGAACAGGCTTATGATACTATCGGTGAGAAATGTTGGCCGTGAGATATTAATGGAGCAATGAGAGAGCTTGCGGACCAAAAAATTAAAATTTACATTAAATCTAAATCTTAAGAACATAAGAATAGCCCCTCTGGATCAGGTCATAGGCTCATCTAGTCCAGCTTGCTGTAACAGTGGCCTACCGAATACCTCAGGGAGCACATAACACAACAAGAGACCTGCATCCTGGTGCCCCCCCCCCCTGCATCTGGCATTCCGAGGTAACTCACTTCTAAAATCAGAATGTTGCACATATACATCATGGCTTGTAACCCGTGATGAACTTTTCCTCCAGAAATATGTCCAATCCCCTTTTAAAGGCATCTGGGCTAGATGCTGTCACCACATCCTGTGGCAAGGGGTTCCACAGACTAACTATACACTGAGTAAAGAAATATTTTCTTTTGCCTGTCCTAACTCTCCCTCAACTCAATTTTAGCAGATGTCCCCTGGTTCTGGTGTTATGTGAGAGGGAAAAGGACATCTCTCTATACACTCTATCCATCTCCTGCATAATTCTGTATGTCTCAATCATGTCCCCCTTCAGGCGTCTCTTTTCTAGACTGAAGAGCACCAAATGCTGTAGCCTTTCCTCATAAGGAAGGTGTCCCAGCCCAGTAATCATTTTAGTTGCTCTTTTTAGCACCTTTTCCATTTCCACAATATCCCTTTTGAGGCGAGGCGACCGGAACTTGACACAATACTCTAGAATCATAAAGAGAACCTCTATAAAATTATATATAGATGATGTTTAACGCCAGTTAAATTAACAAAAATGTATGAAAATGTATCAAATAGATGTTGGAAGTGTAAAAGACAAGGAATGTTTTGTCATAAGTGGTGGACTTGTACCAAAGCGAAAAAATATTAGACTTTGATACACAAGCAAATGCAACTGATACTTAAGGCATTTTCACAAATGAACCCATTTTTATATATGACAACTGCCACAACAATATTGTATACTGGAAAGTTCCAGAGATAAGTTCAGTGGAAGAATGGTGGTTAAAGATATTGGACCTTGCAGAAATGGACAAACTTACCATTCTTCTTAAAGACAAATCAGTACATACCTTTATGGACAATTGGAAACCATTCATGGACTTCCTTCACAGGAAGGGGAAAATTAGTCAAATGAATTATGGATTTGATGAGTAGACAATGGTTATATAACCTTTTTTTCTCTTTTTTTGCTTTTGAAAATGTATTTTGGAATAATTATCAGACTGTCTAATAGGTGATACCCAATATGTTATATGATTTGGTAGAAGAACAAGGAAACAGAGAATTCCGCACCTGCCACACAACTTTTAATATTTCTCTTTTTCCCTTTTTATAAATTTTTATTTTCACCTACTTCTAATTTACTGAGTTTGTATGTTTTAATCTTTGATCTTTTAAAATAAAATTATAACTTAAAAAAAAAATAGGCTGACAATCCATAATCCAAATCAAATGTCTCATAACTAATAGCTAAAGGTGTTTGGGCTTACTTCTGATTAAAGTAAATAACACTGTTTTCAATTTTACTCAGAAGTAAGACCATTGTGTTCAATAAGACTGATGGCCCAGTTCTGTCCAGCACAGGAGCTGCGGTGCTGAACACTAGATCTTGTGCTGTATCTGAGCAGGCTGGAGATCTCCTTGGAGGAAGGAGACGTTTGTCCTCTTATCCCAAGTAATGCCCCAACCTGTTCAATGGGGCTCTTTGAAACTAAGACCAGCTATTTCACTGGTGCATACTCAAGAAGCCCCAAGTCAGACTTCCAAGCCCAACATAGGGGATAGGATTCAGCAGAGGAGGCCTCTACTGATCCTACCCCCCTCCCAGGCTGATCCTACCCCCATTCCATTCTCCTCCCACCCTCCCCCACCAAGAAACATCTTCCTGTGCCCTCCTGCCACCCTCCCCATGTCCGGTGAAACTTACTAAAATAAAGTGTCCTTCCCAAAATCCTGTGTTTGCAATGCCTCCATCATGCTACTATGTTCATAATGCATGAGAAACACCATCCTCAAACAGCATAGCACATGGTTTTTTCTTGCTACACAGCCACAAACCTATTCTTAACGTAATCCTACGAAGCCCAGGAGAAGCTAGCCCTTTATTCATAAAACGTTCCAACCAACCCATGTTTTAGATGCAAGTGAAATGTCAAAGCGATCTTGCCAAGTTTGTGATTTGCCATGTCTGGGAATAGTTTCAGATGATACCTTACAGGAGCATGAAAGCCTCTTCTGAAGGACAATGTGCAGGGCAGTGGGCCCCAGACACAGTTTGTGTGAGCAGGATTTATGATTCTGGTTCTGGCTTCTGTCTTAACCTTTTCCCTTCCCACCAAAGAAGCCAAAGGCCTCAAAATAATGTACCCTGGCTCTGGAACCCAAATAGATCAGATATGTTATTTCTAGTGCTGAGCCAAATGTAATCACTGAAGAATTCTCAGTCTTGAATTTGGGGTGGTGGACCAAATTTGGTGGGGCTGAAACCAAGTAAAATTGGGGAGGGGGAGCGGGGAAATTCTGAGAAAGTTTCAGGGATAGCAAACTGAGGGTTGGTGACAAGCGATTTGCCATGTCTGGGAATAGTTTCAGATGATGCCTTACAGGTATCCTTTTTTCTTTTTTCCTCCTGATGTCTCTTCCATAGCACTGGTGGTATGTAGCTCTTCTTGGCAGCCATGAGTATTCCTCCTCCCCCCCCCCCCACAAATGATACTGTGTCATGATGCAGAGGGGTCTGTCTTCTGGGGGCAACAAGATGACTCCCTCCATGGGCCGAGGAATCGCTCAGACTAGTTCAGCCTTCCAAAAAATTGCCCTTCTCAGACACACACTTTTGCCATCTGAGAATGTGACAAGGGTGGGGGTGGGGAGATCAGCCCTTGTTATCTACTGTTCAAAGTGATCAACCCTAATTTCTGAGCCTAGCTCTATAGAACCCAAAGTACAGATGTCCTATCTCTACAGAATATAGCTGAATGTCATAGCTTTACTATGTCCCCTTTTCAATATGTCTGTCTGAATAGGAACCGTCCAGTTAGTGCCATCCAAGAGTCCAGTGGTATATTTGTTGAACTGTAACTGAACTGTGGCTATTGCACTGACTGCATTTACACTGCTGGGTTGCTTTCCAAAAAGCTACAGTCATCTTTATGTCTTCCTTCCATGTTCTCTTAAATAATTTTGAATATTTTAAATTATTCATATGGAATGAAATTAATGGAATTCAGACCAGAGGAATCTAGACCAAAAGTCAATTCTTTGATAAACCCACAATTAAACAAACCCAAACCCCACGGTGCCATGGTGTCTTTGATCTGCAAAACAATGTTCTGCTACAACTCAAACTGCAAGTATGCTTCCTCATGTTTGATGCAGAGTTCCTACTGGATGGTGGTCTCAGATTAAGCCTGGATGTGGTAGTCTGCAGACAGTGGGAACAGCCTTTTCAGCATGAAAGCACAGGACTTGGTTCTCAGGAAGCTCAGAGCAGTTATCAGCATTCAAGTGCAGTTTATTGTGGGAAGAATTAACTGTTTCTTTTTAACTGTTTCTTTCTAATTACCAGGCAAATCTCTAACAAAAACCCTTGACTTCCGATGGGCAGACTTCCCTCAAATGAGGAGGCTGGTTAGAAGGAGGTTGAAAGGGAGGGTAAAAAGCAGGAAACCCGCCAGAAAGCAGGAAACCCGCCAGAGAAGCGGTTGGCCCTCTGGATGGTGAGGGAGGGAAAGGGGAGATAAAAGGAGACTTAGAGATGGCAGAGAAATTAAATGAGTTCTTTGCATCTGTCTTCACGGCAGAAGACCTTGGGCAGATACCGCTGCCCGAACGGCCCCTCCGGACCAAGGAATTAAGTCAGATAGAGGTTAAAAGAGAAGATGTTTCAGACCTCATTGATAAATTAAAGATCAATAAGTCACCGGGCCCTGATGGCATCCACCCAAGAGTTATTAAGGAATTGAAGAATGAAGTTGCAGACCTCTTGACTAAGGTATGCAACTTGTCCCTCAAAACGGCCATGGTGCCAGAAGATTGGAGGATAGCAAATGTCACACCTATTTTTAAAAAGGGAAAGAGGGGGGACCTGGGAAACTATAGGCCGGTCAGCCTAACATCCATACCGGGTAAGATGGTGGAATGCCTCATCAAAGATAGGATCTCAAAACACATAGACGAACAGGCCTTGCTGAGGGAGAGTCAGCATGGCTTCTGTAAGGGTAAGTCTTGCCTCACGAACCTTATAGAATTCTTTGAAAAGGTCAACAGGCATGTGGATGCGGGAGAACCCATGGACATTATATATCTGGACATTCAGAAGGCGTTTGACACAGTCCCTCACCAAAGGCTACTGAAAAAACTCCACAGTCAGGGAATTAGAGGACAGGTCCTCTCGTGGATTGAGAACTGGTTGGAGGCCAGGAAGCAGAGAGTGGGTGTCAATGGGCAATTTTCACAATGGAGAGAGGTGAAAAGCGGTGTGCCCCAAGGATCTGTCCTGGGACCGATGCTTTTCAACCTCTTCATAAATGACCTGGAGACAGGGTTGAGCAGTGAAGTGGCTAAGTTTGCAGACGACACCAAACTTTTCTGAGTGGTGAAGACCAGAAGTGATTGTGAGGAGCTCCAGAAGGATCTCTCCAGACTGGCAGAATGGGCAGCAAAATGGCAGATGCGCTTCAATGTCAGTAAGTGTAAAGTCATGCACATTGGGGCAAAAAATCAAAACTTTAGATATAGGCTGATGGGTTCTGAGCTGTCTGTGACAGATCAGGAGAGAGATCTTGGGGTGGTGGTGGACAGGTCGATGAAAGTGTCGACCCAATGTGCGGCAGCAGTGAAGAAGGCCAATTCTATGCTTGGGATCATTAGGAAGGGTATTGAGAACAAAACGGCTACTATTATAATGCCGTTATACAAATCGATGGTAAGGCCACACCTGGAGTATTGTGTCCAGTTCTGGTCGCCGCATCTCAAAAAAGACATAGTGGAAATGGAAAAGGTGCAAAAGAGAGCGACTAAGATGATTACGGGGCTGGGGCACCTTCCTTATGAGGAAAGGCTACGGCGTTTGGGCCTCTTCAGCCTAGAAAAGAGACGCTTGAGGGGGGACATGATTGAGACATACAAAATTATGCAGGGGATGGACAGAGTGGATAGGGAGATGCTCTTTACACTCTCACATAATACCAGAACCAGGGGACATCCACTAAAATTGAGTGTTGGGAGGGTTGGGACAGACAAAAGAAAATATTTCTATACTCAGCTTGTGGTCGGTCTGTGGAACTCCTTGCCACAGGATGTGGTGATGGCGTCTAGCCTGGACGCCTTTAAAAGGGGATTGGACGAGTTTCTGGAGGAAAAATCCATTATGGGGTACAAGCCATGATGTGTATGTGCAACCTCCTGATTTTAGAAATGGGTTATGTCAGAATGCCAGATGCAAGGGAGGGCACCAGGATGAGGTCTCTTGTTATCTGGTGTGCTCCCTGGGGCATTTGGTGGGCCGCTGTGAGATACAGGAAGCTGGACTAGATGGGCCTATGGCCTGATCCAGTGGGGCTGTTCTTATGTTCTTATGTTCTTATGTCTTGAAAGTAAGTGTTAAAGCCAGGACTGGCCCAAGTACTCCCGATGCCTGAGGAGGTATGCCAAATGCTTATCTGATGATGTGCCAGCCTCTTCTCCTCCCAGTTTCTGATGTTCTAGCTCAGCACTCTTCTTCCCTCCATATTTTCTCTTCCTGTCTATCTCTCTCTTCCTTTATCAATCCATGGAGTAGAAGAAGGGGGAGCAGTAGAGGTAAGTAAGCTGACAGTAATGGACACACACACACACCCCACCAATCTGTCGCCTGAGGCCACAGCTTCAGTTGACCTCATGGATGGGCAGGACCTGTTTATAGCATGTGTTGACAGAGAGCAACTATCCAAATATAAAATTCAAGGCAGGGCCAACCCAGGACATTTTGTTGCCTGAGGTAAAGGACCAGATGTGCTATGTTGCTCAAGCTATGTTGCACACAGGCAGGGCCTCTGGGAGAAATTTTATCAGAGAGTACAATGTTTCTTTTGGGCCCCTTTTGGGGGTAAAAAGTTTCCTTTGGGCCACTTCCCTTCTCAACTGGATCATAATTTCATACGATCATTGGATCATAATTACTACAAGTTATGATAGACAGGTGGGACCTCAGTATCCACTGACTTGACTCACCACTGATACCAAGGTCCACTTTTAAATGCTTTGTAACAAGGAAAAAAGCACCAAAATCCAATTTCCCACCTTCGTACTGTTAAATAATTTTAATTTCATTCCACTAGATTCCATTATTCACCACATCTAGTGGCTGAATGTGGTATAGCATCTATATAAATGCATTTTGGGGCCACAATGGAGGAGCAAGAAACCTGGAAGTGGGTCTTTAAAGCTATTTTTCCACTGGTTCTGTATCCACTGAATGGAACCACAGTAGGTAAAAGGCACAACCTATATAAAACTATGTAGGTGTGTATAAAATATGAATGCTAGTCTTATGCAACCATTTTCTGAAGTCTCAGGAAATTTCAGCCTCCCCTCCTTTGGCTCCTATGCCTCCCATGTTTTGAAGCCCAGACCCAAGGTTCAAAAATGCAGGTATGATGTACTCCCTGCATGCCCCTCTCATGGACCCTGGTGAGATAGAAAAATATAAGATCCCAGGAAATTTTTGGACCCACTCCTTTAGCTCACATGTCCCCTTTCTGACCCTTTTTGCAACAAAGTGAGTTTTTGTTGTTGTTTGCTTTTTACAGCACTGTGGAGGTGCTGGGAGGCCTTTGCTGTCTCCCACATAAGGGCCAATTCTATCCAGCTTTCCAGTACCAATGCAGCTATGTCAAGAGGGAATGCTCTGCATCCTGCAGTCATGGAGGCCTCCTCAAGGTAAGGGAACGTTTGTTCCCTTACTTTGGGGCTGCACTGAGGCTGCATCATTGTGGGGAAGTTGGATACGATTGGGCCGTAAGTGAATGGCTGCTGTTCACTCTTCCAAGCAAAAATGAAGTCTGTATGAAGGTTCTTGTATGCTCAGCAATTACTGTCAAATCTTTCCAGGTCATCTGCAGTGCTCCATGGACAATTACCATACCTCAGATCTTTCCTTTGTACGCTGCAAGCCTTCTGTCCTAGAAAGCTCTCATGAACATTCCATCAAGCTGCTGGGCGGTTTTGTTCCAAACACTCATGCTTGTGGCTTAGTGGTACATAGAACTCTCTATTGTTTTCACAGTCCTCTTCTCTACCTCCTCTCAAATCCCACAGCTCCTGAAGGGTTGAACTGAGTCATGGATGATTTTACCTACTGGAAAACAAACCAGGCACATCTCAAGAGAGCCAGGCTGGAAGCACATGAACAGCATGCCATTTGTATGATGTTAGGGTAGGGTTTGGGTGAGAGTAAAAGGACTCATAGGCTTCTGGATTCTATGGTGTGATTTTTAGAGACAAGAGTGGTGTTTCCCGAATGTAGTATTTCAACATCCTGGCATATATCTTGGTGTACATTCACATCACACTTGAGTGTCACAGCAAACAATGTTCTTTCCTCTCTAGGCTCATGAGTCAAGGCTGGATTTTTGGATTCCACCCTCCTCCATGCAGGATGACAGGAGGCAATTCATGAGAGGGAGAGGGCTGGAGATACATCATGCCTATTTAAGGACTGAAGCTTATCATTTTGGTCTTGTTATTGGGCCAGCACATCTCAAATGTGTACTAAGATCATGCTTTATTACCTTCTAGTCCAGGGGTCTCCAAACCCCGGCCTGGGGCCAGATGCCGCCCGCAGCAAGCCTCTTTCCAGCCCGCGTCCAACCTCTTGTCTCCTGAAAGCTTCTGGCCCACTCAACTGAACATGACCAGAACTGTGCTCTGATTGTGTCTGGAGGGTGTTCTGAGGGCCAGAGAGGTTGAATGAATGAGCCCCTTCATTCATTTATTCACTCATCTAAGTTCCATCTCTAATTTATTTATTTAAATTTTATATTTAAATTTTTTTTCCAGCCCTCAACACCACACCAGATATTTGATGTGGCCCTCTGGTCAAAAAGTTTGGAGATCCCTCTTCTAGTCAGTAGTGTACCATTGCCTTCTAGAATCTAGCACAACTCAAAGTATTCTGGGATTTGCTGAGTGCATATACACTAACATTCAGAAAATTGGCTTCTTGTTTAGAAAACCTCAAATACGAGCCCAGTGCACATGCTATTATCACATCCACCGAATACAAGTAAAGAGCAGAATTTCATCTACTCATGCCTCCTAAGCCCCAAATCCTATCCAATTTTCTAGATAGGCTGCAGCCTATCTAGCCTATCTACTGATCAAAGGATGTCCTCTTAGGTCATCAGAGAAGGCCTTATTACAAGTGCCACTGCCTAAGGAGGTACGTGGGGCGGCAGCAAGAAATAGGGCCTTCTCAGTAGTGGCACTAACATTATGGAACTCCCTTCCCCTTGATTTGAGAATGGCTCCCTCTTGAGACTTTTCGGCGAGGCCTGAAGACCTTTTTGTTTAAACAAGCCTTCTGAGTTCATGGCCTTTTTTAACATCTTCTCTATATCTTTTAGTATTTTTACAGGCTGATTCCTCTATGATTTGCTGCGTTTTGCTCTTTTTATCTTTTTATCTGACTACTGTTTTTATGGGTATCTGTTAATGTGTTTTAATATGTTTTTATTTGCGGTTAAATTATGTTTTTAATCTGTTTTTAATATGTTGTAAGCCGCCCTGGGTCCCTTCGGGGAGAAGGGCGGGATATAAATAAAGTTGTTTATTATTATTATTATTATTATTATTATTATTATTATTATTATTATTATTATTATTATTTCCTTATCTTGAGGAAGCCTCTGTGACTGCCCCACCACCACAGGATGCACAGCACATGCCCCATTGGCATGGCTGCACCAGTGCTGGAAAATTGGATAGGATTGGGTCCCTAGCCCCTCTCTTGCTTCTAAATGAAGTCAATATTACACTTGAAAGAGCCCGTGTGCTTATAATATGTTCAAATGTAGGCTCTGTCTTTGTAATTACGGCCTATACACGCACAGTATTTATGTGTGAAGATTCTTCCGCAGGTGAGGCTTTTTTGTGTAGAAAGTGGGCAGGGCCAGTGTGCGTGATCCAACTCCCCTCTCTTCCACCTACATAATTGTAACATTCCTAGCAGGGCCATTTGACTCACCATGTCAAAACAGTAGTGTGAATACATCCTGAGTTACTAAAAGAGGGGAGGGGACAGGATAGATTCAAAATATATAAGCAATATGACCAGCTAGGATTTGGGAGCACTGTGTTACAAGATGTGGACCTTGGAGTACATTGTACATATTTTAATTGAGTATTTAGATACTGGACCTCTCACCCCATTCCTCAACCAGGCCCTTACCCTAGTGTAGGAAGCAGGACTTTAGTTCTGCCCCACAGGAGATTGGAGAAGGGACTGGACAAAGGTGAAAGTAGAGAAATAGGAGGTGCAATGGCTGCATCATCTCTTCTTGCTTCTCAGCTTTCAAAGGATGAGTTGGATTCCTAATAGTTGACATTCAGCAACCCTAGCAGGATGGGATCCAGGGCTGTAGCTCCTGGCAATAATGCGGGCCATTACAGTGCAACACTTCAAGACAGAAGTACTTAAATGACCGTTTTCTTACAGCAGTTTATAAAAAGGGGGGATAATAACAATGAATTATTGAATTAATGACAGTGAGCAAATAAATTAAGGTTACCAATTCAGAACAAGTTATAATTGGAAGATGTGCTTTAATAAAATGATGGGCAGCCCAATCCTATTCAGTGCTGGTGCAGTGCGGCCACACAGCCTACACCATATCCAGCGCTGAAACTGAGCAGGCTGAAAGTCTCCTTTGTTCCCTCACCCCATGTCAAGCTCTGGCCTGCCCAATGGGGCTACTTGGATCTGCGCCAACTAAATCACTGGTGCAAGTCCAAGAAGCCCCATGTTTCACCCCATGGCAAGCCCCATGAAGCCCCAGGGCTTTCAGGTCTAGGACAGGAGTTAGGATATGGTGCAGGCCTCCACTACCATCCCTGCCCCTTCCCAGGCTTGAACCACCCCCCTCTTCAAAACACCACCTCCTTGCTGCTGTTCCATCTTCCCCCCCCCGCCTCGTGCACCTCTGTGCTGCACTTACCAGTGACATTCAGTGGGCTGGATTCAACGCCAGCAGGACGTTCCCACCAGTGCTGCCTGCTCACGAGTTATTCCAAATGTGCTTTATGGCATGCTTGTGAAGGTTAGCACCGATCCCTGCACCAGCGCTGTTCTAGCATGGAATTGGGTCAACAGTTTCATAAATAGAAAATAAATTGTCATTTGTATTCAAATATATGAGGGTACAGATCTCAGCTTGGTCAAATCCTACTTTCACGACAGATAAATTACATGATGTTTCAGAAGCTTTGATCTGTGCGCTGTTTCTGCACATGAAATGAAGAGAAGACAAGAGACCCAGAAATCAGCCTCATTCCCCTGTGCTGATATTGCTGTGAGCTGAGATGTGAGTTTTTGTCTGGTGAAAGTATTCCAAATGGAACCATGGTTGCTGAAAGGATTGTGCCTGTCTGATACACAACTTTGCCACTGTCATTAGAGTATACAAGAGTTCCTTATGCACATGAAGAGTGTTGCTTGGATCAAAATAGCTGGAGACTGATTTTCAAAATCTGCCTCACCGGTAATTGTGGATTTTTTTTAAAAAAAATAACATTTTCCTGGAAATCCCAGGAAAATGGCTGGACTGAATGGCAATCCCACCATACATGATAATATGTTCCTATTTGCTTCTGTTGCCTGGGATAATCTTTCTTATGAAACCTGGCCAGTATGGCATACTAGCAGCTAATCATTCTCTTTCACATTCAGATAGAAGGAGAACTTTGAGTTCCCTTTCCCTATGTTGCCCCCTTCCTTATGTTTGATTTATCCTTTTAAGACCACGTGCGTCTCACTCTTTCACAAACTGGGCTCTGGTTCTCTTTCTTGGGAAAGTATGCTTGCTAGGTCCTGGAAGATGTGCCGACCGGCAGATGTCTAACAGCTCATTGAACCATGTTAAGGGATGTGCTATGTCCTCTAGTGTATGATCTTGAGATAAGAAGTGACGCAGTTAGAGGGACTAGTAAAAGAGCAACACATGGGGTTGATCATCTTCCAAAAAATTAGCACGTGAAGCAAGAAGCCATGGCTCCTTCCCAGAAGTTCAATCATTGTATAGGTCTTAACTGGTCTCTGCTGTTTAATCTTTAGGGTACATATGATTTGAGAACAAGAAATGAAAATCAAGTGACATCAGCAATGACGTTCACCACCCTCTTTGCCTACTGCTCACTCCATGTTTTATTCATTGCTGCCTATGGAAAGTATTTGCAATATAATGATTTTCTGATTTTCATTTTTTTGCTTCCTGTATGTCAGGCTCCCAGGGAAAGTAAAGAAAATAGTATAAAACTGGAAGCATCAAGCAGTGTAGTCTATATTAAGGTTTTTGTTGAGAAAACAAAGGCTGGTCGTAAGCACTGAGGAGTGAATAGTGGGGCCTTGTTTTGGATCGCTCGGTGACTTGAGCTAGCCTGTCTGGAAGAAGCCATCTCTTTTGTTTCAGTCTTTTTCTGATGCCTGTTTGTGTTTGTAAGTTTAAAAGTCCCCAGGATTTGTAGCCTTTGAAGCATAGTCAAGCTGCCAGATGGAATCAGTCAATGCCTTCCACTCCGAAATCCTGGGAAGATGAAGCGGGATGAATGGTGGAGTGCAGGTTTTGGTTCTGTGTGTTTGTGGTGGGGCAATTGCCAGAACAAATCTTTCCTGCTCTCTGTTTCCCAACAGGGAAAGGATAAGGCTGTGCAGGACAAAAGAAGAGAGAAATGGAAAATGGTACAGAGAGCCTGACTTAACAGATCATGAAAATCTGATACAAAGTGCACAGTTCAAGGTCAATTCCAGGCCAATTGACAAAGTGCCCTCTGTGGGCCCCCTCCTACATTGGGTGGGCCCTGGCTGACTTTGACATGAGGGGGGTTGGCAGTGTTTCCTGCTTCTTCTCTACTCCCCTTTGCATCCTTTCCCATCATTTGGCTCTGGAGAGTGAAAGAGTAGTGCTCCATCCATTATTTTCTCCTCCAGGTGCCCTTCCCATCCACACATGGATTTGTTTTTTTCCTCCCATGGGCCCCTGGGATGAAGCAGGGGATGCTGGAGGAAAACTCCCATTCACAGATGGGGGAGGGCAGGCGAAAGCAGTGATGGAGAGACTTGACTCTCTTGACCAAGAGGCTGTGACCTGGGCTATTCAGGGATTGGCAGAAGGTCCTGGGCCCTCAGCAACTGCTGGAGTGTGCTGACTTCTGACATTGGTTCTGGCACTCTTGCTACAGCTACAAATCTTGCCTGTTTTAAGTAAGTAAGAAAGTCACAAAACTGTCTTTTGCTGTGGTAATTTCAGGCACTAGAAACTCAGCTATATGGCAACACACACTCAGAAAAAAGGTGGAGATGACAGACACACACACAAGTCACAACTGCAGCGGCAGAGAGGAAGTATGATGATGCTGTCTTCTCTGCCAGACCATAACAGGTTTTTTTGTGCTACAAAAGGGCATGTGTAAACACCCTCCTAACCACTTTTACATTCAAAAGGTGACAAATGAGTCATTTTTCAAAGTATGTCTTGGAGTGGATGTGATTATTGTAGTTGTGTAGACATTGGGCCAGTTCCAATGATACCAGCTCCTCTTCACAGGTGACTTACACCAGATGGTATCCCTTTGTCACCTGACACACCCCCTTTCTCTCCTCAGACTTGTGCCAGCTGAAGAGCTGGGATGTGTACGAGGCGACCCATTGGCCAGTGGGAGGCTTATGGAGAGGTATGAAAAAATATTTTCCATTTCTTCTTCCAAGCCTTCCGATCTGCCACTTCCCCACCAAAGCATGCAGAGCAGCCCGTTTTGGTGCAGTTGCATGTTATGGCACGGGATAGGGTACAATTGGGCTGTAAAAGTAGCAGAAGCAATACATGTAGAAGGGTCATTCAGATGAAATCTTCCCAACATACAGGCAGCCCTCAGTATTTATGGGTTTGGTACATGTGGATTTGAATACTCCTGGGTTCCGAATCCACAGAGTGGACCACCTGCAGTTCCCCTGAACAAAACCAGAGCTGTGATCCAGTCATGTTTGCAGTGCTTGGGGCCCCGAAATCAACAACAACTGTGGATTTCAGTATCCATGGGGGGTCCAGGAACAGAAGTCCAATGAGGGCTGCCCTGTTATTTATCGAAAGGAGCTGGCATGCTGGGAAGTGAGTAGAGTGTGCCTGGGGTTATTGCTGGCATTCACTCCTAAGAGCAGAATATTCATGAACAAGCCTCATTTATAAGCTCCATTTCTCATTAAAATAGTGCTATCCTAAGGTGTTCTTCCGCAGAAGGAGCATCAGTCTCCTCACCTTAACTATACAGGCACAGAAGCACGGACCAGTTTGGAAAGTATTATCTGAAAAGTTCCATTAGTAATACAGAACGAGAGGTTGCTGTAATTCTAGAATAAATAATCTTATTTACATTATTTATTCTTTGCTAACGCATGTCTACTTGACATCATATCTTCCTGAATCCACTTACAACAGTCCATGTTTCAGACTATCTTCCTATGTGTATTCATGAAAGCTAGGAGAAATAGCTACAATATTTGTATTCATAAGTACTACAGATTCCATGCTACTGTACAGATTCAATGCTACTATACAACTCTGATGCGCAAAACTAATATACTGGTACAATTAGTGCTCTGCCAGAAACTCTGATGGAAACCTTAATATTAAAGGAGAAATCAGTTCCCTGGTTCCAGATAAGTGGAATTCAAAGTAAACTTCTCCATGGGATCTCCCAGCTGCAACAGCATTTGTCTGGAATTTGGACTGCTAGTTACTAAGATTAATATGTCACAGTGACTCTGTTTGATGCCATGCTTACTGATGGTGAAATACTACTGAGTTGTAAACTGTGTTCTAGATAAAAACTGCTTTCTATTTTTGTATACAGCTAATGAACTGCATTTACTCTTGCCCAAAATTAAACACTTCAGAGGATCTTCTTATCAGGAAGATAATTTAAGATTCAGGAGACCAGCTGTCTCGGCTTGGCCTACCAGACCTTACCAGGAGCTATATGTGCCTCAGTGCTATGAGCTTAACTTAGGACAAATGATATTCCGAAACAACAGCCAGACCACCTACCTTTTAAACCCTCCATGTCTTTTATTAGATCTCCAAAACATGTGGACACCCTTCCCCTGTCCCCATTTCCATCTATGGTGTTTCTGTGTGGAGCACTTCTGCCCCTCTGTGGCCAAACAAAGCTGATGCTTGCTAAGGATCCCACATTCCCAATAGATGTCAAAAGCTTCCTTTTGGACAAATCATGATGGTTAGCATACCTAACTGGGCCACATCTAGGATTCAGTGGTATCGTGGTAATGGAAGTATCAGTAAGTGGCAAGTGGAGATTGTTTTTCAATTACTTCTTGCTTATATTTGATATTTTAGGGGTCATTGCTAGTATTCATTCCTAGGAACATGACATTCATGAATGTTCCTCATTTATAAGCCCAAAGTTTCATGATGCTGTCCAAAGGTGTGTCTAAGCAAGACTGTAAATCATGCAGGCACCCAAGTGTCTGTATGTTGAAGATGATGCAAAAAGCCAGGGTTTTACCATTATAAGCGCTGAACACGCTATTCATCGTAACTTCTATTTGACTTATTCATGGCACATTTGGCACAGATAATCTACTTTGTGAAAGGTATAATCCTGAACCATATTGCAGAAAATTCTGATGAATATCTGAATTATAGCAGTTTTGACATTTTGCTCTGAACCAGATACCTTCCAGTAGTTTGCAGCTGGGTTTTTGCCGCTCCAAAAAAAACATTTAGAATTTCTTTGTTTGGCAGTTTAACAGTGCAATCCTATGCATGTCTACTCAGAAGTAAGTTCCACAGAGTTCAGGGTGGCTTACTGCCAGCAAAGCATTCATAGGATTGCAGCTTACATTATGTCAAAAATACAATATTGTACTGTAATGGTGAACCTTTCCATTGGGCTCAGGAAATCCCCATGCTTGCATGTGCGCATGTGTATGTGCTATGAAGCTTTTAGGTTACCATTTTTAATTCCTATTTAAGTAAGGGTAAAATCCTAACCCACTTTCCAGCCCCGGCATATGGTTAATGCAGCTCCAAAGTAAGGGAACAATCATTCCCTTTCATGTCCTGACATGTTACAGCACATTGAATGTTACTGCACTGCTTGGTGTCTTGCAGTGCCCGTTTGCATCTAGTGTGTTCTGACATGTGTGGTATTCAGTTCCCAGAAGCATGTGCGTAATGCACTGCATTGCCATGCACTGCATTGTGGGCAGAGTACATGTGGCATGTGCTGATAGCATGTGTCTGACTACTGAGGTGGCCATTTACATGTGGCATGTTGCACTGTCAGTTTGTATGTGACATATTGTGGCATACATGTTGCAGCATGCATGTGACATGTTGTTGCATGCAATCGTTTGTGATACGGCAAGAAGAATTGTCACTCAAAAGAAAGAAGTCAAAGATTCCACTGGACATGCCCAAATACATCTTTTGATCCAAAACAAGGTCTGGAGCCAGCGCCATCTCTAAGGATGCTGTGACTGCATGTTTTGTAAAGAGCCATGAGAGAGGACACATGCTGATACTTACCTAAGCTGATAGGCACTGAGAAGTGATATATAATTCCTTGATGGACTGGCCTCTGGGTTTGCAGAGCAGCATATTCCTTTATAGGGCTTAATAGTTTTGCATACATTCATCCATGCTAGCAATAGTGGCTTAGCTGAGACTACTGGGATATGTCTGGGCATTTACCATAATAGATAGTATTTTGAGGAATTATTGTTCCTTGTAGAGATGCATCAGGCAAGCATTAACCAGGTGTATCACTAGCAAATGATTGGGAAGCTTCCCCTCTTGAATTTCTGCAGCACTGACTGTATGGTACAGCCCATTGCCTATGGCAGCAGTTTTCAATCTTTTTCATCTTACAGCACAGTGACAGCGCACTAAAGTAGTCATGGCACACCAGCAGGTTTTTGACAATTTAGAAGGCACAACATGCTGCCAGTGGGAAGGTCACATCCCCCATTAGCCCTATTAATAAGTGATCTTCCCCCAAATTCCTGTGGCACACCAGTGAACCACTCATGGCACATATATGTGCCATGGCAGAGTGGTTGAAAGTGGCTGGCCTATGGGATAGGTATCCTATCTCCCTTCCCATGCCAGATCTGCTGACATGGGTCCACTCTGACTTGTGCCAGTGATTTAGCAGGCAAAGGTCCAAATAGACCCATTGCTGCGACTGGGGCTTTCACGAACATGCCTCATTTATAAGCTCACTGCAAAATTCCCACACAGGATACAGCTCAAGTTGTGCTGGCTCCTATGCATTTGCACCAGGGAATTTCCATAGGATTGGGCTGCATCTCTTTCTGTTTGCTCATATAAAAAGAAAAACCTTTTCTTGAACTGTAAGGTTTTTCACACATTAATCAACTATCAGCCCAATCCTAACTATTTTAAATCCCCGTGCAGTGATGCAGATGCATAGGCATGGGGTCAGCTGCATTCTGCAGAGGACTTTTGGCTGCTGGAGGACATTTGTCCCCTTGCCCCAGGATAAGTTCCAACAACCGCAATGGGTCAACTTGGACCTGTGCCAGCAATGTCACTGGTGCAAGTCCACCATGATCTGTGCAGCAGGTCAGGCCCAGGAAGTGGGTTAGGATGGGATGTGCACTGGCACCACTGATCTAGCCCCCCCCCCCTTTTAAGGCTTTCTCCTCCTTGTCACACTTCATCCAATATATGCCAGTATCCTTCCCTCTTTTGGCTCAATTTTGTCACCATGTTTCACCCTTTCAGTGATACTCTTTATAGATGTCTCTATACATCAGGTGTTATGGACTCCAATTGCAATCCTGGCCCATGTGCCGCTCAGGGTCAGTACCACAGAATGCCGCCCCCCCAGGAGACTGCTGCCCCCACTTACCAGTCACATCCAGAGCCTCACACAGCATCCTGTAGCACTCTGAACAATTGATTATCTTCAATGATCTTCCATTCCTGATCCCTAATGTCCATCATTTTAGGGTATAATCCATGTAGACACCAAGGGGTTCAGTACTCTGTCACTGGAGAGGTCTAATGGCCCAAACCTAAGGGTACACTATGCTTGCAGAAGGTGCATTTCACTGCCATTGTGCACTTTTCACCTGTTGCAAATGTGACACCTGTGGAAAATGTTGGCCTGGCCAGAAACAATGAGTGGCTGGGCCCACATAGCATTGGACCACAGACACCCACCACTTCAGGGAAGGCCACATACGAGATTGAAGGGAGGCGGGGGAGGGTGGACCAGGGCAGGGGGTGGGTGGAATGGGGTTGCAATGGGGAGGGAGGAATGGTATGGCAATGGGGTAGAGAAGAGGATGGATTGGGCCCAGGAAAGGGGTGAGTTTGCCAAGTTGATGCACCAGGCCCACAGGGTCTCAACTTGGCGCAAGGGAACAAATGTTTTCCTATCCCAAGGAGGTCTCTGAAGGCCAAGGGATCACTCGCATAGCCAAGGGATCACTGGCACCTGGGACCTTGACTCGCAACATCACCCCTGGAAGTGCCTGACCCAGAAGTGCACTGGTGTACCTCTTACTTCCAGGTTATGTCACGCTCAGAGCGGTTGCATGCCACTCTGAGTGGCTGATGGCTTTTTTTGTTTTTTTCTCCCTTCAAAAAGCAGGGGGAGGGGAGTGAAAAAACTGTTGACACTCAGAGTAGCTTGCAACCATTCTAAGTGCCTACAAGGGGGGGTGCAGGAGAAAGTACTACAGTGGCGAAGAGGCCTCCTCGTAGCTGTGAGCCTTAGACGCTGCTTTGAGCAGAGGAGTATCTCTCAGATTTCAGTGGGGGCACAACTTAGTTTTGAAGGAACCCTCGGTTTCACCCCCCTCAAGATGTGGTACCTGGGGTCCTGAACCCTCCAGCCCCACCTTAGCTATGCCACTGTGTGGTATTCAGCGCACCATGTCAGTGCCTCTGTATCACTATGCGGGGAGCTGTGGTGGATTGGGCTGCCCCTTACATGTCAATTGAGGGCCAATACAGCCTGTGCAAACATGAGGTTTCCAGAAAGTTGTAGAAGTGCTCCTGAGGTGGTTAAAAACTGAGGCAACAACAACTCCTGACGAGCTTGGAGGATGAAGGGACATGAAGTGAGGAAAACATACGGCTTGTTTACAAGGCCAGAAGAAATGGAGAGTAGCAAATACCAAAGGCCAGTGGTTTTTTCTTTCTTCCCTCAAAAGTCACTAAGACTTGGATACTTGACTGTGCTATACGTAAACAAATGAAGAAGGACACAAAGAAAGCAGGGCAACTTCAGAGGTTAGAAAAATATCATTTTGTATAATTAGATTGAATCAAAACACATGACTCTGTGTTTGGAAGCAGTGCTTGTTTTTCTCTCATTTTTTAGTCTTTTTTCATTTACAAAAAAATCCAGATAAACAAAAGCCCTGGGATATTGGATGGCTATTGCCACATTGTTCCAAAAGCAACCAAACAGAGAAAATACACGACTTTGGGGTTTGCACTGGCTGCTTTTCCTGGTCTTGTTTTCGTCATACTGCCTCACACAGCACGACTCCAGCAGTTCCTGTCCTGCCCCTAATGTGTGGCACGCTCTTGCAGGGGGCTGGTCAACATCACCGCAGTTCTCCTCCAGCCGTGATCATGTTTTGTTGTTGAATGAAGGACCTATGGCTGCTTTAGCTCTTGCAGCCCAATCCTAGGCATGCTTACTCGGACATAAATCTCACTTTCTTCAATGAACCCCTTCCTGAGAGGACGTTTCCTCTCACGATTGTCGCCTCAGTTCACAGGAAGCTCCTTGTTCTGAGGCAGTATGTCACTGGGAATAAGAGTGGGAGAGAAATATTGCCTTCAAATGCTGCTTGCGGGCTTCCTGAGACATTTGGTTAGCCACCGTGGGAAGGAGAATACTTGACTAGATGGACCTTTAATCTGATCCAGGAGGGAGCTTCTTGTTCTTCTTCCAGGAGGAAGCTTCTTGTTCTTAGCATTCAAGGACATTGTCTGGTCTTAGGCTGGTTCTACTCTATTTAAGCATTTGTCCAGGGTGGTGCCAAAATAAGAGAAGGTAAACGATGTAGTTCTCCAGTATCAGGTACTCTGGCCACAATTCTAAATGCTCTCATGTGAACATGTTATTGATGACTAGTCTAGGCGCCCTGTCGTAGAAGAAGTCTGTAGCATTCTCATTGGATGCATTGTTAATAGAGTAGAGAGTTTGGTGACCGTTAATTGACTGTTAGGATTGCCAACTATCAGAAAAAAACAACTTGGCCTGCTCCTGTGCCTTTAGGAGGCATTTGAAATGCACTAATTAAACTGGTGACACTTTTCATGGCAGGGAATGAAACATTGCCACCTGTTATTGCAGCAGATCAAATGGACACCTACGGGAACCACTTCACAAGGGGATAGCCCCATAACACTTTTGGTTGTGTATCTGCAGTTGTGTGTGAGAATCTCCCCATCCACCTCCTGCTAGAAAAGCTAATTGGCACTATCAACTTTTTGGCAGTATCACTAATTGTGAGCTATCGACCTCATGACTTGTATCCAATGGTCCCTCCTTCAAGGATGCTATAAGCAACTAGGGATTCAAGCAGGCCACATGCAACATATACAGGTTTTCCATCCACACCTATCCCATACATGAAAGCAGACAATGAAGAATTGGGGGAGGGCCATCATTGCTGAAAGTCTCCTCAAACACTTGATGAAAAATAGTAGTGGTCAAAACAAACCTCGGCTGCCCCATAAGAACCTCCCACCCAAACTGCTATGAACCATGGCAGGGAAAATTCCCCACAGCAAAGATCAGTGCACACAAGTGCAGCCCTTGGCTAATCAAGATTTAGTTTGGGTGCCTGAAGAGAAGAAATACTGCTTCTCCCACCTGGTTCCTGTGATGGTTTCTGAGTGTAAAGACTGCTGAAGTTGCTCGTCCTTCAGTCCCAAGCCCAGTGCAGGGGATACAGAGCTTTGGAATCAGGGAACAGTCACAACTCTTGCTCAGTGGTTCACAGTGCCCTTCTTTCATGATGGCCTCTTTTTTCCTGGCTGTCCCAGGTGCCATCAACTTGGATAGTGCAAGATCTTGCGTGATTCTCACAAGATCTCATGTGATTCTCACAAGATTGCACACCATCCAAGGTGGTGTCACCCTGGAGAGCTGGGAAGATGGGTGTCATCATCTTGGATCATGCAAGATCTCACCCAATTCTCACAAGATCTCATGCAATCCAAGATGGTAGTGTCTGGGATAGCCAGGAAGAAGAGGCCACCAGGGACATCCCATGATACCTGTTTGTTTGCCACACTGCACAGTTTGGGAGCCACTGCTCTGTCCCAAGACAAACCCACATGACTGTCTCAGGCCTGAACAGCAGGGAAAGCAAATTCATCCCTCACCTTTCATCCCCAAAGCCACTGCAGGAGCTAGACAAAGGAATGCTGAGAAGGCTTTGTGCCACATCCTAAAAGAATTTAGCTGCTGCATTGTCTCCCCAAGATCACCTTCCCCGACCTACCTCCCCCCCAACTCTGCTGAGTTCTCACAGGTCCTTATTTATATTCATATTCCTTAACCCATTAACTGCAGCCAGTCCATAGCCACACAAGTGCCCACAATAATGTGGGGCACCACGAGTGTGTATGAGACGGAACACAGACACAACCAGCAGCAATGCCTACAATCGCATCAGCACTTGTAGCAGCCACTGCGATTCTGAAATCGGTACAATTCTTTCACTGTGCAGCCTGAGTTTACTCATAAATATTTCCCTGCAGGAGCAGCATTCCCAGAAAAATTCAGGAGTATTCCTTCCTTACAGAGGAGGAAAAAAACCCCCACTGTATAAATCAGCTGGCTCTTAGCAAGTGTGTTATTGATGACTAGTCCAGACTCCCTGTCATAGAAGACATCTGTAGCATTCTCACTGGACTCATTATTAACAGAGAGACATATTCCGGCTGCCCTCTAGAGACAAAATCAGGTAAGGCTGATGGTTGGGTGAAATGCTCAAATACAGGCTTCACCCATTTCATGTATGCCTGTCCAATGAAAACATGAAATAAAAAGTCAGGGCTCTGAGTGGAAAATGTTACAGTAGCCAAAGTGGTTGTTCCAATAATGTTGCTTCTACCCACAAGTATTTCCAACGAGAACGAATGAAAGAAAGTGAGAGTGTGTCGCATGCCTACAGACAAACACAGGCATAGATGCCCTTCATGTAGGGAGTGTCTGAGGCTCAAGAAAGACGTAGATGAAGGAGTTGGGTAAAATGGCTCATTAAATATTCCTAGTGAGTGTCCAAGTAAAGCTAAGAGCTTGGGTGGAATTTGTAAGCCGCCAAGGAACAATGATGCCTGTGTGTGGTGAGCTCTTTTTCCCAGTCTCTACCGCATGCCTCTGTGACACCTTTCACTCAAAGACATACAATGGTTTCCAACAGCAGTGTAGTTGAGAGTGAAAATCTGTTCTGCGTGATCACTGCTCCATGTGGCTGTGGCAACACCTGGATCAGTTTCTCCCTGGGGCCAGATGGATCACATGCCATCACTGAATTCCCCCCCCCTCCGGAGGCCAGAGGCACTGCTGTGGGTACCAACTATGGAAACCACAGACTCACAAGGGAAGCTGATGATTCAAGTGTTTAATTATGCCACTGAGGTCATGTTTTGATCAGCTTACCATGTGAAACTAAATATTTCCTTGTATATGATATTGTATTAGTGTTCAGAATGCCCCCCCCCAAAAAAAAAAAATTCAAACAGATTATTCTTATAAATCAGGGGTGGCCAAACTTACTTAACATAAGAACAACATATGATAAACTTCAGATGTTTGAGAGCCACAATATTTAAGAAGCATTTAAATTCTTAAATATATTTACTCACTATGATAATTAAACTTACTTTTTAATCCAGTGGGCTCTCAGTTTATACCAGATGAATAATTATAAAGCTTGAAAAAATTTTATTTACCTTTTCTATTTATTGTGATGCAAAAAGGAGCTCAGTCAACATATTTACGCAAGCCACACATGATATGTCAAAGACCCACATGTGGCTCTCAAGCTGCAGTTTGGTCACCCCTGTTACGATAAACTGTGATACGTTTCACTTCTGGAGCTCTGTCTTATTGCTTCAGATGGGAACAATAAAATGGAGGCCCTTTTTCCCTTTCCCCAATCACTGTGTTGAAACTGGAGTTGCTGTATTGTCACCCCATGGATAAACGTAGAGAGGTTCCCCGCTTGTATGGTTAGGATTATGAAACAGAACCTCAAACAAGTTGAATCTGGAAGCAGAATTATGCCTTGGATAAAGAAACAAAAACTATACTCACTGGGAAGAAAATTCCTTTTTCAGCAGAAGATTTCAAGGGCCAGAAAAGCAGCCAACTTTTGAGCCCACTAGACTTGGACTTGGGTATTGCTACCAGGCATCAAAGACATCCAGGTGAAAGCAACATTTGTGCCTGTGTTTTTGTAAGTGGCACCATCAGTTCATAGTCTTCAGAGGGATTTTCATATGCACTTTATTGTGGTTCCTGAGCAATTTCCTTCACTCCCCAAAGATTTCAGGAGTGTAACCGATCAGAAAGGAAGCCCTCCACAGACCACAAGTGACTACTGTTTTAAAACTCTCCTGACTGGTGTGAATCAAGCAACCAATGCCGTTCCTTGCTTAAGGAATTATAACATTCCTTTCATTATAACAAGCTCCAGGTATAGTAGTTGCCATCCCTTTTACCACCTGTGCATGCACCCTGAAGGGTTTCTTCCATGCAATCTACAAAATCTTCTGAAAACCTGAGCTAGAAAGAGGACATGGAATCTCAGAACCATGACAAACCTTCTGCTTCCATGTAACAGACAATGAAAACATTGCAGGCTTCCAAGCTGAGCTTTCGTGGAGACAGCAGAACCACATGTGGGAACCTGAGCATCAGCAGAAACTGAGGTACCCTGGCTGAACCATCAGATGCTTCAAAATACTAATGGTTCGCTCTTGCAGTGTTTGTACCCAATTCCACCTGCAGTAGCAGAAGTCAAAGCATGCAGTTATTTTGGAATGGATGCTGGGAACCACCGGAGGTTGGGTCACCCTGGGTCACCCCAGGCCCTCAACCCACTCCATTGGCTTCTGCGGTCCACCAGGTCACCCCAGGCCCACAACCCACTCCATTGGCTTCTGCGGTTCCCAGTATGCCTTGTAGAAATAATCAGAAGTGGCTTCCTGTTCTGCAACTTTCGGTTTGCTTCGGCAACTTCTGGTTTGTGTCTGCAAGGCATTCTGAGGCCCAAGGAGGCCAGCGGAAGAGGCCTTCAGTGGTTCCTAGTAATGCTTTGTGGTGCTGTAGGGAACATTGGGTCACAGCCCACTGCAGGGGACAAGGTGGGTCAAGGCAGTTCAAAGTTTGAGAACCACTGTTCTATGGGGTTATAGCCTTTTGGTCTCTTATAATTCTATATGCTTGAGATGTATGTGCCTGGCTGTAGTTACCACTTTCACTTTCTGTCAATTATAAAGTAGTACAAGCTTTCACTTTCTATTAATTATAAAGTTACTTTCATCTCTCTCAATCATAAATTCAAGACTGGTTCACTCAGACCAAAGTTCAGTTTTTCTGCTGGGCAGCTTTCAGAGATATTCCCTATTTGTAGCTACGATGTTGGTATGAATACATTGATGTTCCATTGGTGGTTCCAGCAGTAAACCTTCTAAAGTATGGGTGGAACATGTATAAATACGCAGGAGAGCCATCGCTTGGTCAGCTCCCTTCAGTGCAGATATACATGTGCATAAGTGCCATTGGCACCATATATGATGCAGTAAGCATTGTTCAGAGTGTTGCACCATTGTCAAACACAATTGCACACAAATTGTGTTCAATTAAGCCAAATCTTTTCCTTTTGATGTTGTTTCCAGAGGATCCTAGAAGTCTGTGGTTGAAAGATGGTTATCACCTAGGTTCCAAAGGTGGGGGTGGGCAGACATTTTTTGGAACTGCAGAGATGTTATGACTGAAAAGGGTTTACCCCAGGCTCAAGGAGGCAGACTCTGGTTATTATTAGTTGTACTGAGGATTCAGAAGACAAGGGGCAGCAAGCCAAATCCTACTGCAGAATGCAACAATCACACACTCACATCTGGCCTTCATTAATTTTAAGTAGTCCGCTGTGGGCAGAAGAATGAGCAGCGAAGGGAAGGGAGTTATACACCCTACTGAATTCTTTGGGTAGTAGGTTCATGCAATCGATTGTGTAAGAGCATGTTCCTGAAAAAGGGCAGTGTGTGTGTGTGTGCATACATGATGATAACTATAAGACTGTATCTTGTTTGATTGCATGCACACATGGGCCTAATGCTTGCAAGTCTGGGCCAAGTCATTCCCATGCCTGAGTCCCACCTCGAGGTCTCCCCCATTTTTTCATTGGTTTTCATTGGCACAAAAAATGCACCACTGTTATTCACTCTCATCTGCCATGACTCTAGTCTTTCCTAGAGCTGTCGCAGTGAAAGCTCAGCCTCCCCAGTGATTTCACAACCACAGGTAATCACATTGCACATGCGCTCCACTCAGTTTCTAAGTGGATTCATGATCGCAGGGCAGGATGAGCTTTTGTTGCTGCAGCTCTGTTGTAACAACTGTGACAGCTTAGCCTTCCCTGGGATTGCACAACCCCTCAGAAAGTGAGTGGAGTGTGTGTGCAATCGCAGGGGATGCTGTGGTTATTTTCCTCGTATGACAGGGGCGGCTCTGCCCCCATTGACCACATGTCCCTGCTGTAGTCCACATCTTCCTCCAGCACCACTGCTGTGAGTGATTGTGGTAGCAGAGCAGGAGGAATAGGCAGAAGGGCGACCCTGTTCTAATCACTCACTTTCACAAGTGATCAGGACAGGATCACTTGGTCCTTCCTCCTTCTGCTTCTTGCCTACTCAGAATGGTAAGTTTTTCAGGTGCCTCAATGTGCCATCTTAGTGGCCCCTCCCCTCACCTCTGAAGCCATTCCAGATAGTGAGAGCAACGTGGAGGAGACACCTCCATGTTGCTCTCACTGCCTGGAATGGCTCTGAAGGCAAGGGGAGGTGTCGCTTACGTGGCACACTGAGGTGCCCGCAAAACTTTCCATTTTGCTCCTCCTCAGGAAATGCCACTGGCTTAGGCTGCTTCTGGAGTATTGTTGCAAGAAATTTCTTGTCTCTTCCAACAGTTAAAGCTCCAAACTAGTACTTCAGGGCAACCACCAAAAGGAACTAGGAAGTGCACATAAATGATAGCACTCTCACTCGCTCAAGCCCTAAAGAACATGTTGTCATCACCAGATTACTACCAATTATTCTTTGCCATCTCCATGTTTCCCATGTCTCCCTGGAGGCAGCAATTCAACATGCACAGAAGCAAGTCTGTTCTTCCTCCCCCCCCCCTCACCCAGCCAATACCATGCACACGGCAAACTGGGCTCCATTAGTCTCTACAGCTTCCCTGTGCACTGAGTCCATGCATCATTGCCCATTATAGTAGCAGCAGAAATAGACGTGGAGGTTTCGCAACATGAAATATGCATCTTCTTTTAAGTGATACTGATTGGTCCATGTGAACTGCACATTGCCTCTTGTGCTTGACTCAACAAAGAAATGCGTATTGCCTACGGAAGCTGGTGTGTTAGCATATTGTCAGTCGTATTTCTTATTCGTGATTCTGTTGTGAAACAGCACTTCCTAAAGATCACCAGTGGCATGTGATTCAAACGTATCTGAAGCACTTTTACAATCTTTCCATATGGTTTGGTTCTTGGCTTGCCTGATCTCGTCATACTCATGAGAGTGGTTAACATCTAGCCCTCTGAAGTGGTGTGGTATTCAAACAGAAGTTCCATTGCAACACAAGACTGTATAGTTTGCCAAACATTTGTAATGTTTGCTGTAGCTACTATCATATTTTAAAAGGAATGGCGTCAACTGCATTGTTATTTTGGTTTCTATACAAAAATGTCTGTATCAAAATACAATGTGCAATGTGCTCTGCGCATGGACAGCTGCATATTATGGGCAAATACTGGAAGTCATTTATCCTCAATAGCCATGATTAAGGACCCATCCACAGGTATGTGCATCATTTGATGTCTCGTCATTTGATGATTTATCACTTGATGCACAGTTGAACATGTGAACTGAAAAAAATACATAGTAACTTCTACCAAGACAAACTGCCATGCAATGCTTGTACCTTTACCTTACTGGGAACATGAGGTTTGACTGTCCCTTGAAAGCAGTTCCAAATCTCTGGGTCTGACTTCCAGATAAATATGTGTTGGATGGTGGGCATTATTCATTTCAAGTTATTTAGACCAGATGAACAGCAACCTAAGACTATTGAAAGAACTTCCAGGTGCATGGTTTATTTATCATATTTATTATAGTGTGACAACATAACAAAACCAGGAATACAAATACAATAAAATAAAAGAGAAAAAGAAAAAAAGGGGAGGATTCACCCATAGCAGTACTCTCAATTATCTTTGAGAAATTCTGGAAGATAGAGGTTCACAAGATGGGCTAATGTTGTCCTAATCCTCCAAGAGGGGGGAAAGGAGAACCAGGAAATTATGGCCCAGACCATGAGCCTGATTTCAATAACAGGAAAGATATTAGAATAAATTATACAATAGTCAGTTTGTACACATCTGGTTATCACTTGAGAGCCCAATCCTATCCAATTTTCCAGTGCCGGTGCAGCCATGCCAATGGGGCATGCACTGCATCCTGTGGTGGGGAGGCAGTCACAGAGGCCTCCTTAAGGTATGGGAACATTTGTTGCCTTACCTTGGCGCTGCATTTTGGCTACACCAGTGCTGGAAAATTGGAAAGGATGGGGCCCAAAGTAATTACTGGAAGCCAACATGGAGTTGTGAAAGTAAATCTCACCAGACAAGTCTCATCTCTTTTTCAATAAGGTTACTAACTTAGTGGATGGTGGGAATGCTGTTGATATAATTTATTTGGATTTCAGTAGTCAACAAGGTTCCCCACAACATCTTGATTAGCAAGTTAGTAAAATATGAGCTAGGTGAAATTAATTGTCAGATAGATGCACTATTAGTTGGACAACTGTACCCAAAGAGTGCTCATCAATGCCTTCTCATCAACCTGCAGGACAGTTTTGAGTGAAGTACCTCTGTCTTGGACCCTGTTGTCTTCAACATCATTATCAGTAACTTAGATGAAGGGATAAAAGGAATCTTTATGAAATTTGCAGATGACACTAAACTGGAACAAATAACTCATACAGCGGAAGACATCAGAAGCATTCAAGATGACCTTGATAGAATGGACTACTGGGCTGAAACTAACAAAGGGCCCAATCCTATCCAACTTTGGAGATTTGCCAAAGTCTATAACTGAACATTCTCTGCAAATGTTAATGTTTTTTGGCTTTTTCACCAGTAGTGATACAAAAATTCAAGAGTCAAGGTTTAATATTTGTCGCTTATAATTTATCTGGTTAGCGTCATGTTCTTCATATAAATCCATTGTTACTCAGCCCAAGTTTGGGGGATAAAGCAGGCTACAAATAAAATATATACAAAATAAATATGAGCAAATGTATTTAAGCAGCAATACGTGATTTTCCTGGGGCATTCCACATGCCCAACACCTCAACCTCTCATTGCTCTCTGAGAATGTATCAGAAACCTTATGAATGTCAAAGAAATCCCAAATACCAACACCACACATGCTAAAGGGCAGTTATTCTTGGTAACGCTACTAGTGGTGACCACATTTCCAGCATTACTTGCTGGCTGAGAAACTTGGTATTACAGGAAGAGGGCATGAGAGCACAAGCCACTAATTCAATTGTACTCAGTAAAATTTAGAAATAGCCATTGCTTTCTCTTTCCTCACCCTTCTGCCCTTCTTCCAATAGACAACAATGTACAACCTCTAAGTGCTTGTGGTATTATTAGCCAAGGAGCTTGTTTGTATTTTATTAGGGATGGCATCAAATTGGCATCAAAATTCCCAAGAGCACAGTATATGTACTCTGCTGTTGACCCTGGTGGGGTAAAAATATTTTGATTAATAAGTATGGGAGTGGGAGGAAGACAAGATACACCATATCCTAACCAGACAACGGGCATGCCCTTGATGCTGTGAAAACACTATGCCAACAGCAGAGAAGACATAGAACCCATAGGGAACAATAGGGAAGGGTGAAACAGCAGAAAATTGCACCTCCTGTCACCTTCCTTCCCCACCCACATTCCTGCGACAGAGCACAAAATCCAGACTACATTCAACAGCCAATCATAATGCATCAACCCCAGTACTAAAGCCCCTCCCAGGAAGACTATATCTCAGATGATCAGCAGAAGGGGCTATACTGCTCTGGCCTCTCAAACAGGAAATGTGGTGATGGAACCTTGGTGAAAGTGCACTTGGTGCATAAAACGAGCACTTTGCAGAAATATCCTCTTGTCCCTCACAACATGTATAGGAAAGTGTTTTATTAACGCTTGTCTTTGGGCAGCCCAATCCTAAAGGCAGCAATGCCACCAGGTGCAATGGCGCCAAAGTGGCTCCTGCTGCCTCCTGTGGCCCTGCAGCCGCCGCCAGAAGTCTCCTTTCCCCCAAGGAAAGCCCCAAGCTCCACAATGGGGCTCCTCAAGTTTGCACCGGCTATTTTGCTGGCGCAGAGTTGAGAGACAAAGGCCCGACACAGAATTCAATATCCACCCCCAGCTCAGGTTCCTCCCTTGCCCTCCCCCTGCCCCATGTCACCCATTCCCTGTTTCTCTCCCACCCCGATACTACTTACCTTTGGCCAGCACTGCTGGCGCTCTGGCCAGCCCTCCAAGCAGCGCTGAGACTCAGCCCCAACTGACACGGGCCCAGCGCCAGTGGCCCCTCCTTTCCAGGTTCCACAGATGTGCCTTATGGTACATTTGCAACACCCAGTGCTGGCAGTACACTCGTATCACCGGCGTTGAATAGCTCAGGATTGGGCTCTCAGAATTCTTACTGCAGGCAATCTACTCCAGGAGGACTCCACACATGGTTTTGAGCCCAGTACCTCAGAGAGGCTGTCAAACAGAACCTCTACCTCACCACCCTAACAAGAGAAGCACCCCACACAGGTAAGCAAGGGAGATCACAGAATATTGATGCTGCACTTTGTTTCCATGTCTCTGTTCTGCCCCCTCCCCCGCCCCACATACTGGCCCTTCAGGATTGTCAAATGTGTCTTTGCTACAAACTGTGTGGCCTAACTAGCCATTCCTTTTGCAATAGCTAAGAGCTGGGCGTCTGCTCTCTCTTGGTGAACGTCATGGTCTCCAACCATTGGTAATACTGGCCAAACACTCATCTGGAGCCCTTATGTTTTTCAGGACTGCCCCATTGCGCAGGGGTCCAAACACTCATGTTCCACAGGCCTGGGAGACAGAGAGCTAGTATTCTGAGCTGAACAAAAGGATTGCTTTCAGCTGATGAACTCCCCCATAGGGAGTTCCCTATGGGGAGGCGGGGGTAGTTCTGCATTTGTGACACATGGCTGTCCTCTTCAATCTGTCCACCTTGATCTGCTGTGGTCAAAAATATATTTCGGGGGGGGGGGGTGTTTGTGTGAGTGGCAGAAGGGGCGTGCATCCTGGGTGCTGGGATTCCTGGCAGTTCTTAGCAACGTTAGCCACAGTTGCCACATTAGCTCCTATAAAGGGTGGGTGGTGCTGTGGCATCCTTGTGTCATGTGTGCGTATGGTGTCCTTGGGGAGTGTCCCTTTGGTTGAGAGTGGTAACTATTGCTGGGTTGCTCATTCTACAGGAGCCACCAGGAGGGCATCACCCCAGGACAGCCATTCATTGGCCCTGCAACCTGCCTCTTCCCCCTGCTTAGTTAACCCTGACAGCACTTCTGGGGCTGGATGGATGCAGTGTCATTGGAGCAATATCACATTGAAGTCAGGACTCTGGTCCATGAACAGGGTTTCCATGGACAGTGAGGGTGCTACCAGGACATGTTGTGCTGGCATTACTCAGAGGGCTACACTATCATGTTGTAACCTGGACAGGCTTAGGATATGGTGGTACCTGCTCTTCAACCTCTCCAGACTGAGAGCAATGTCTGCGTGACTTCCTCTTTGCCGACAATGCAGCTGTCACTGCCCACTCTGCCAAAGATCTTCAGCAGCTCATGAATCATTGTAGCAAAGCCTGCCAAGACTTTGGACTGACAATCAGCCTGAAGAAAACACAGGTCATGGTTCAGGATGTGGACTCACCTCCTTGCATTGCAATCTCTGTGCATGAACTGGAGGTTGTCCTTGACTTTGTGTACCTTGGCTCAACAATCTCTGACACTCTTTCTCTCAATACCAAGCTAAACAAACGCATTGGTAAAGCAGCTACCATGTTTTCCAGACTCACAAAGAGAGTCTGGTCCAACAAGAAGCTGACGGAACATACCAAGATCCAGGTCTACAGAGCTTGCGTCTTGAGTACACCTCTGTACTGCAGTGAGTCATGCACTCTTCGCACACGACAGGAGAGGACGCTGAATGCTTTCCACGTGCGCTGCCTCCAACGCATCCTCAGTATCACCTGGCAGGACAAAGTTCCAAACAACATAGTCCTGGAATGAGCTGGAATCCCTAGCATGTATACACTGCTGAAACAGAGATGCATCTATAAACATCTATAAAGCAGCGCCAGACTGGTGGGCACCAATTATCGCGGAACTATTCACAAGAATCAATAAATTTGGAGTAATTCCAGAATCCTGGACCAGATCAATCTTGGTCCCTATTTTCAAAAAAGGAAATAAGAACCTTCCCTCTAGCTATAGGACAATAAGCCTTTTGGATGTCGAAGGGAAAATGTACGCATCCCACTTATTGGAAAAACTTTCTTCCTGGATATCTGATTATAACATCATAGGTCCAGAGCAAGCAGGTTTTAGACCAAACAAGTCCACAGTCGACCACTGTGTGATATTGTCCCATTTAATTTTCAAACAGGTGACTCAAAAGAAATCTCGACTCTATGTGGCATTCCTGGATTTAAAGTCTGCCTTTGACTCTATTGACAGGGACAGACTCTGGGAAAAACTTGAGAAGATGGGACTTGACAAAAGACTATTTGAATTGATTCATGTCCTCCACCTAAACACTTCCTGTCAAGTGAAATTATTCCCACAAGGTGACCTTTCAGCTCCAATCCCGATCAATAAGGGGGTCAAGCAGGGTTGTGTGCTGGCACCTACTTTGTTCATCCATTTCATCAATGATTTGGCCCCCTCCTTAACAAAGCTTGACTTGCATTGCTCCAAACTGGGATCGGTGGACGTCCTTTTACTTTTATATGCTGACGACATGGCTCTGATCTCACATACAAAAATAGGCTTACGGAGACTGGTCAAAGCCTGCATTGAATATTTTACAATAAACTCTTTGCAGTTAAACTACGAAAAGTCTAAAATTGTGATATTTGGGAACTCATGGAAACCACAATCTTGGCTTTTGAGTGGAAAATTGATACAGCAGGTCAAGGAATTCCAGTACCTTGGTCTTCGATTTCATTACAAGCATTCCTGGTCCTCTCATCGATCAATTGCAATTAATTCATCCAAACCAGTGGTTCAAGCCATAACTCGCTTTTTCTTCTCCTGGGGCAACCGGTTTGTACCAGCTGCTTTACAAGTTTTTAATGCTAAAGTCATACCACAAATTTTATATGGCATCCCAGTATGGATGCCGGTATTAAATAACACAATTGAAAGGGTTCAATCCAAATTTCTTTACAAAATTCTCGGCTTACCGCATTGCGTCCCCTATGCAGCACTCCACCTGGAATCAGGTCAACACAGGCTGGAGTTACATGCGTGGTCCAGTTTTTTAAAATACTGGGCCAAAGTCTTTTTCAGGGCTGATCACGACTTGCTGCTAAAGGGGCTGTTGACTGATTCGATGTTATCCCCTTGCCTAGTAATATTTTATAAAAAAACTCAACAGATGGGCCTTGAGGTCGATCTACAAGGAGCTTCCTCTCCTGAGGTTATCACCAGACTTGTGAAAACCAGACTATATGATATAGAAAGGCAAGAGATTCTAGGCGCAGCACAGAAAAAATGTTCCCCTCTGAATTTTCAACTTAAAATTACAAGTGGTCAACAACCAAAATATCTGTCCCTCCTAATACACCCCCTGGAGAGAAGGGCCTTTACCTTGGCACATTGTAATGTGACCCCCTCTAATGACTTACATGGCAGATTTAGAAATGCCTCCTGGGAAGATCGTTTATGTAGCTGCAATTTAGGCAAAGTAGAACCATCCACACACATTATGTTGCACTGTCCCAGATTATCAAGCGTTAAGACAGCAATTTCTCTCTCCCTTGTGCCATGCTAAAAAAGGGCATTCTGAGAAAGGGCATTCTGAGAAAGACATAATTCAATTCCTTCTAGCAGGTGATGTAGAGCATACAACCCTCTCAGTCGCACAGTTCCTAAATTTGAGTAATCTGAATCGAGCCAAGCTTTCTGTACCAATCACTGACTAGATTACATCTTGGCAAGATCTGCAGAGTAACTGATTGTTTTCTGTCTTTTAAATAATTCATGTTTGTATGTAAAATGTAATGTGCGTTCGTATATGTGTGTACGCGTAGGTGCGCCCATATACATATATTTGTGTACTACTTAGGTTTATAATCTCTCTACGATTTCTGTACAGAGTCTTCACCTATCAGATGTTTATGCCTAATAAAGGTTTTGTTGACTGTTGAAACAGAGATGCCTGCATTGGCTTTGTCATGTCGTGAGAATGGACGATGGCTGGATCCCAAAGGATCTCCTCTATGGAGAACTCATGCAGGGAAAGCACCCTACAGCCAGAGCACAGCTGCGATATAAGGATATCTGCAAGAGGGATCCCTGGGGGAAACTCATATCTGGGGGAAAGCCGACAGGAGCCGAGGGGCATCCGGTTCGGGACTCCTCATCCCTATGGGACGAGGATGGGGAGGTTAGAGAACAACAAGGTAAAGGCAGAGTAGGAGAAGAAATTGGGAATGGTAGCATGATGGGATGTGATAGATGGTTTGGAACAATGAGAGGATTCAGGGATAAAGGAGTGAAGAAGCAGCCCATCCTGGGGCATTCCATGTACAAATGCTTTTATGCAAATGCCCAAAGTCTCTGAGCAAAGATGGGAGAACTGGAATGTCTGGTGACAAGGGAAAACATTGACATAGTGGGCATAACGGAAACCTGGTGGAAAGAGGAGAATCAGTGGGATACTGCAATCTGAGGCTATAAACTCTACAGGAGGGACAGGGAGGGGCATGTTGGAGGTGGGGTGGCCCTTTACGTTAAGGAAGGGGTAGAATCCAGCAAAGTAGAGATTGAAGGTGGGTCCGACTCCATAGAATCTCTATGGGTTAAATTACCAGGCCTGAGGAGTGATGTAATACTGGGGGTGTACTATCGTCCTCCAGACCAGAAACCGGAAGAGGACCTTGAAATGAGGAAACAGATCAGGGAGGTGACAAGGAGGGACAGGGTTGTAATCATGGGGGACTTCAATTATCCTCATATTGACTGGGTCAATTTGTGTTCTGGTCAAGAAAAGGAGACCAGATTCCTTGACATGCTAAATGACTGTGCCTTCGAGCAGCTAATCATGGAGCCCACCAGAGGACAGGTGACTCTGGATTTAATATTGTGCAGTACTCAGGACCTGGTTAGAGATGTCAATGTTACTGAGCCATTGGAGAACAGTGATCATGCTGCGATCCATTTCAACATGCACATCGGGGGAAGAATACTGGGCAAATCTCTCACAAAAACCCTTGACTTCCAATGAGTGGACTTCCCTCAGATGAGGAGACTGGTTAGAAGGAGGTTGAAAGGGAAGGTAAAAAGAGTCCAAACTCTCCAGAGTGTATGGAGGTTGCTCAAATCAACAGTAATAGAGGCCCAGCAGAAGTGTATACCACAAAGGAAGAAGTCCAGGAGGGTGCCCCCATGGCTAACCAGCCAAGTTAGAGAGGCCGTAAAGGGCCTTCCATAAATTGAAGTCTTGCCCTAATGAGGAGAATAAAAAGGAACATAAACTGTGGCAAAAGAAATGTAAGAAGGTGCTATGGGTGGCCAAGAGAAACTATGAGGAACACCTGGCCAGCAGCATTAAGGGGAATAATAAAAGCTTCTTCAAATATGTTAGAAGCAGGAAACCCGCCAGAGAAGCGGTTGACCCTCTGAATGGTGAAGGAGGGAAAGGGGAAATAAAAGGAGACTTAGAGATGGCAGAGAAATTGAATGAGTTCTTTGCATCTGTCTTCACGGCAGAAGACCTTGGGCAGATACCGCTGCCCGAACAGCCCCTCCTGACCAAGGAATTAAGTCAGATAGAGGTTAAAAGAGAAGATGTTTCAGACCTCATTGATAAATTAAAGATCAATAAGTTATCGGGCCCTGATGGCATCCACCCTAGAGTTATTAAGGAATTGAAGAATGAAGTTGCTGATCTCTTGACTAAAATATGCAACTTGTCCCTCAAAACGGCCACAGTGCCAGAGGATTAGAGGATAGCAAATGTCACGCCGATCTTTAAAAAGGGAAAGATGGGGGACCCGGGAAACTATAGGCCGGTCAGCCTAACACCTATACCGGGTAAGATGGTGGAATACCTCATCAAAGATAGAATCGCAAAACTCATAGACGAACAAGCCTTGCTGAGGGAGAATCAGCATGGGTTCTGTAAGGGTAAGTCTTGCCTCACAAACCTTTTAGAATTATTTGAAAAGGTCAACAGGCATGTGGACGCGGGAGAACCAGTGGACATTATATATCTGAACTTTCAGAAGGCGTTCGACACGGTCCCTCACCAAAGGCTACTAAAAATCTCTACAGTCAGGGAATTAGAGGGCAGGTCCTCTCCTAGATTGAGATGTGGTTGAAGACCAGAAAACAGAGAGTGGGTGTCAATGGGCAATTTTCACAATGGAGAGAGGTTAAAAGTGGTGTGCCCCAAGGATCTGTCCTGGGACCGGTGCTTTTCAACCTCTTCATAAATGACCTGGAGACAGGGTTGAGCAGTGAGGTGGTTAAGTTTGCAGACAACACCAAATTTTTCCAAGTGGTGAAGACCAGAAGTGATGGTGAGGAGCTCCAGAAGGATCTCTCCAAACTGGCAGAATGGGCAGCAAAATGGCAGATGCGTTTCAATGTAAGTAAGTGTAAAGTCATGCACATTGGGGCAAAAAATCAAAACTTCACATACAGGCTAATGGGTAACAGATCAGGAGAGAGATCTTGGGTTGGTGGTGAACAGGTCGGTGAAAGTGTTGACCCAATGTGCGGTGGCAGTAAAGAAGGCCAATTCTATGCTGGGGATCATTTGAAAAGGTATTGAGAACAAAACAGCTAATATTATAATGCCGTTGTACAAATCGATGGCAAGGCCACACCTGGAGTATTGTGTCCAGTTCTGGTCGCCACATCTCAAAAATGATATAGTGGAAATGGAAAACGTGCAAAAGAGGGCAACTAAGATAATTGCTGGGCTGGGGCACCTTCCTTATTAGGAAAGGCTACAGCTTTTGGGCCTCTTCAGCCTAGAAAAGAGATGCCTGAGGGGGGACATGATTGAGACATACAAAATTATGCATGGGCAGGATAAAGTGGATATAGAGATGCTCTTTACACTCTCACATAACACCAGAACCAGGAGACATCCATTAAAATTGAGTGTTAGGAGAATTAGGACAGACAAAAGAAAATATTTATTTACTCAGCGTGTGGTTGGTCTGTGGAACTCCTTGCCACAGGATGTGGTGACGGCATCTGGCCTGGATGCCTTTAAAAGGGGATTGGACAAGTTTCTGGAGGAAAAATCCATTACAGGTTACAAGCCATGATGAGTATGTGCAACCTCCTGATTTTAGAAATGGGTTATGTCAGATGCAAGGGAGGGCACCAGGATGCAGGTCTCTTGTTTTCAGGTGTGCTCCTTGGGGCATTTGTTGGGGCCACTGTGAGATACAGGAAGCTGGACTAGATGGGCCTATGGCCTGATCCAGTGGGGCTGTTCTTATGTTCTTAGGGATTTGAAGGCCTTAAAAATGGACCTCAACAGATGAGAAACCTTGGCTTCTGAGCTTCCCGCTTGGAGGCAGGCTGTGCAGCATGGCCTCTCCCAGTTTGAAGAGACACTTGCCCAACAGACTGGGCAAAGAGGTAAGGAAGGAAGGCCCATAGCCAGGGAGACAGACCATGGGCAGACTACATTTGCTCCCATTGTGGAAGGGATTGTCATTCCCAAATCGACCTTTTCAGCCACACTAGATGCTGTTCCAGAACTACCATTCAGAGTGCGATACCAGAGTCTTCCAAGACTGAACGATACCAATGGTGTTATGCTGGCATCCATGTGCTGTTGGTGTGGCATCTGAATAGAATTGGGCCATAAATAAATGTAATGGGAAAACTGGACAAGTGTAGATGTGCTTTAGTAAGAATGAACAAGTGCCTGTCCCAGACTGAATGAGTGCTTGTCTGATGAGCCCTATGTTCAGGAACAGAATTTGTAGACATGGTAGGTAAGGCTTAGAGTGGGGACTTGACCAATGTAGAACTGAAAGGGCATTCTATAATTATCAAGTAAATAAAATGGCTCATTTAGCTTTTACTTTTCCACCTTTGGCACAAAAACCACAAGTGCTTGACTTAGGACCTTGTCAGGCAACTAGAGTGGATTTCAGGGGGACGACTGCTTTTTAGATAAAATAAAAGCAAGTGGGGGCCACAAAATGGCACAAAACTGTGCCAGACATGCAGGTTTAGTACTTTACCCTGCTGCAATTTTACTTTTTACTATACACTACTTTTAAACAAAAGAAGCTTCCATTGGCTTTAAACAGAAGTTTTTCCCATTTATAAATAGTCCATAAGGGAGCATGAGTCCCGTCCCCGTCCCCCCCCCCCCCCGCATCTTATTTAGTTGTGCAACTAAGCACTCATCTGGCAAGGCCCAAAAAGCATTGCAGTCATCTACAGCAGGGAATTGCCTAAAGTCTCCAGGAATCAGCATCAGTCTCTAGATGATTACTGAAAGCAATTCTGAAGATTGTGAACAAGACTTTAGGAATTTCCAACATTATATCTTGTTAGGGGGAAAAAAATTTCAGGAATAGCTTCCTCTAGAGTTGCCAACTGAATCTAGAGCAGCTTGAAGGTTTGACCTGCAAGGAAATGGAGGGGAAGTGAAATAAAAAATTGAGGAAGTGTCCCCACATAGTGCAATAGCTGAAAAAGACTGACGGGTTCCCAGGTTAAACAAGTAGTTTATTGCTCATCTAAGCATGACCCTCATCAGTACCGTATAATAGTAGAGCAGTGTGGGGGGGGGTGAAGGATACTTTGGAGGAGGGACATTGGGTTTGGGGTCTATAAGCCTCATGGAAAATACCCCAAATCCCATTTTCACATGCCATTCCAAGATATTTTGTTAGGGTCTTTGCTGGCCTTAAAAGCAGCAGGGACCAGTACAGGGGCAAGAGGGAGAGGACAGTGGGACGAAAGTAAATGGGGGGGGGGGAACCAAGAAAGAAATGAGACAGAAGGACACAACAAAAAGAGTGAGAGGAGGAAGTGCAGACCAGGGGCCAAGGACAGGACCATGATCAAGGAGAAGGAATCAGGTGCGGAAGGGAGAGGTACCAACAGCCATCAAGGCAAAAAGGGAAGCCAACCAAGAGGTGACCCAGAGGGATTAAGAGGCAAAAGAGGAGATCCCAGAGCAGAAGAAGGGGCAGGAGGAAAGGAGGGGCAAGAAAAGTGGACGGCTGGAGTGGCAAGAACAAGGGGAAGGCTGCCTACAAGCTTCAACCTCAGAACTCTCCATAGTGGTCACAGGGCACACGATGTAACCAGGAGCCTAGGAGCTCCCAGACCCCTCATCACCAGCCTGAAGGGCTCAGCCCTCCATTCCTTCCTGGTAACCACTACCCCCACCCCAAGGTGAAGGAACTCCCACCCCTCTGGAGGTCCCCAGTTACAGGATCTAGGGAACTCTGAGCCCAGGTTGGAAGATGGTTATGGACACTATGAGAGTGAATGAACCAGCAATGAAGAATGCCAAGCAGCTTATTCAGGTGCCGTGTATTTTATTGGATAAAAATGGAGCTGAACTTGCCACAAGCCCACCCCTTGATGTGGAGCTTCCCCCTTGGGAGGAGATTGAGGGGGCCAAAGTGTGTACACCTGGGATAAGTCTCATCATGTGTTTTTTTTTCCTACCTCTAAGCCAACTTCTGTCTGCTTTATACTCAATTTTCTAGTATTAACTGGTGTTCCAGGCCTCGAACAGACATATATTTTATTAGAACATACAAACAGACCATGGCACTGACCTGAGTGAGGGTGCGTGAGCTAGAAAATGAATCCGTTCTATTCTAGGGTTGGGCAAGGTTGTTTTGCTGAATTTAGGGGCCACCCAAACTTTGTGGGTTTGAAAGCTGGTGATGAATGTTACTGGGTTACTGTTTCATTTATGAGAAATCTATAGAAGAATTAAAAAAAAAGAAGAGTGGAGGAAATAGAAAAATATCAAATGGAAAAATAAATATAGTATAGTGAATATGGAACCTCCATTTGTATGTTTGGCTTTGCTAGCCCTACGTACAGGCTTCCCTTTAGCAGAGAACCTTATTTAATTTAATCACTCCTGAGAGACTGGAAATGTCAGGTGGTAGGGGAATAGAGATTTAAATCCCAAGAACATATGGTACAGTAGCCCCCCATATCTGCAGTTTCACTTATCCACGGTCCTCAAATCCTCCCATCACGGTCGTTACTCATCTCTCTTCCTTTACAGCACTCTTCATTTGCAGAACACCAAAGGAGGAAAGCGAGAGGAAGCAGTCAGCAAGAACTAGAGGAGGGAGACCAGGAGAACACTAACAGGAAGCCGAATGCTAACAGGAAGCAACCTCCAAGCTACATCAGTGCAGTGTTTTTCCAGCATCACACCAGCATCTGTGGCACATCCATTGCCATTACACTGGTGGGTCTGTTGGAACAGCAGCATACATGAAGATACACTGGCAAATCTCAAGGATAGAATTGGGCCTTACATTTCTTCTGCTTTCCATAAAAGCAGCTAGTTGGGTTTGCTAACACTGCTGTGGTTCTTTGGACTATACAACCCTCTGACCGGACTCTCAGTGATAGTTCTTTCAGGGCCTTCCAACAAATTGTGTCCCAGATGCATTTTTTGTAAATTCCAGTTTCATAAAATTTTATGAGAGATACATCCAATACATTATATGCATTTATTCTTGGCTTCAGTACACTGTTGTTGCAACAATTATGTTATATTACTATACACCCCACCCTTTCATTTTCTAAGTGAATGGAACTTTCTGATCCAGTTTGTCCTGCCTTTAAACTCAACAAGCTAGCCTATCCATATTCCTGAAAGTAAGCCCTCTGAACACAATAGGATTTACTTCTGAGTAGACATGCATACAGTTGTGCCCTAATGGATGTAATTTTGCTTTCTTTCTATCCAAAACACTATTGCTATTTGCTCTCCAAAGCATTTTGGGAAACTTTTCTTTGGACATCTTGGCCAGCTGGGTCTTAGGGCCTGAGTTGAGTGTCACTTGCAAATTGCCAATGGGAAGTTACCTTTGAAGCAGGCCCTTCCAAGCCTTGGAAAATAGGCACAAAGCTGCTTACAGGCCACCAGGGGACTATGTACTGTCTGGAAGACTAAGGGGCTAATCCTATCCAACTTTCCAGCACTGATGCATTTGTGCCAACAAGGCGTGCACTGCATTTTGCAATGAGGAGGCAGTCACAGAGGCCTCCTCAAGGTAAGGGGACATTTCTTCCCTTACCTTGGGCTGCATTGCAGCTGCATCAGCCCGGGAAAGTTGAATAGGATTGGGCCATAAGAGGCTACCTGTCCCAGACTTTTATTTTGACCCTCTTTGACCTGTGGAGGTATGCCTCTACCTACTTTCCTTCCTCTTCTCTCTCCTCCTGCTCCTCCAAACACGTAGATCTCTCCATGATGTCTGACCAGTCGCATGGAGTACACCATACCATGAGGTCTCACGTTCCTATGCAAAAGGAAGAGATTTCTTGTTCCCTAGGAAAGCCTAGTATCTGTACAGTCAACAAAAATGTACATGCCTATGAACTATGTGTAAAAAATGTTTTCTCTGCAACCTTTTTCTTCCTCTGCTACTTTTTATTTTATTAGTTTAAAACAACTATTTACTATTATCTTCTCTACAGCAATCTAGTGGGGGTTGGTGTGTTGCTTCAGGAAAAAGGCTATAACTTTGCTTAATAGAGACCCCTTTTCTCCATCACCAAGTGGTGAATGGGGCAGGAAACCAATAACTGACTGTCAAGGGAGGTCTGTTCCTGGACTACCGCACAGCATTTGTCCGGTGGGTGGGATGAGGGGTCTTTGAAGGGAGAATGGTTGTGAAACAACCCTTGGAGGCACACGGTTTCCCAAGAGATGACTCATCAGCCAGCTCTTGTGGAAATCTCAGGGCAGTTTTAATTGGTAGATAGTTGGGGTATCGACATGTATCCACAAAGGGGTTTCTCTCTCCTAGCTCTTGTTTTCTGCTCCAATGAAATGATCTCATGCTTTTCTCAATTACAGAGGAAAGCAATGGGTGAAAGTATTCTTAGAGAAACAAGTGAAGTCATGCCTTGTGCAATGCCGTGTCACTGGCCGTGCTCTGAGAGCCACAATACTTGAGACACCATTGCACCACCTCTCTGGCAAGACAGCTTGTTTTGATTCTCTCTCTCTCTCTTGCTCATTATTTTGTTGTTTTCTTCCTTGCCATGGAAGGAAGGACCATCAGTGACCTAGAACTGTGTGTGTTTGCCTGTGCCCCACTGCTTCCTCTGTTCCTAGCCTGCTTGTTCCCTGGGGCATGGATTTCTCTGTCGTTCACAGCAAGCCATTGAATCAACAGCCAGGCCCACAGGCAACATGTGGAATGGTGCATATTCCACCAACAGCTGTTTAGACTCAGCCTGGAGTATGGTAAAACTACACTAAGGAAAGTCTTATCAGCAGTTAAAAAAGAATAATAGGAATGGCTCTTTAAGGAGAGGGGATTACATTCGTGTTAAATAACCAAGGCTAAATCAAGGACTGTTTTAACAATATTAGGACTGAAAGCTGGAATACAGGATTCTGTACTATGCATGATACAGGATCCTGGGTAAGCATTATGTTTGTACAGAAACTAGGGCAGCAATCCTGCATACACTTACCTGGGATTTAAGCCCTATTGAAAACAGTTGGATTTATTTCTAGGTAGGGCAACATGTCAGATTTGTGCAGGAACTATAGAGGATGGGCTTTCCATGTTCCAATGTCAAAAGATCTTTTAAATGGATCTGTTAGTATTTTTCTATTGTGCTCATACACTGTGTAGCCTGACTGACCATTTCCAATATTGAATGGGGAATGTCATAAAATGATTATATTTTATGGGTGTTTTATTCCTCTCTGTGGGGTTTTGCTTGTTTTCTCTATATGTACTGTGTGATCCTTATTGTTTGTGATCCTTACCCTGCTTCTTGCTTACCAAAGCATGGTAAGCATCTTGCTTCTATCATTTCATGGACTCTTTGTTTCCTGATCTTCCTGATTGGCATGGCTCTTCCACTGGGATTCAGGAATGCTTGAGTCAGGGATGATTCAGCTGATTGGCTCAGATTCCTGCCTGCCTTCATCCAGGCAGAGAAAGGTAGAGATCAAATAGTATGATGACTGATACTTCTTTTTTCAACAGCCTGAGGACCTCCCTCAAGGAGCTCCAAGGAGGAGAGGCCCCTCACTGGATGTGAGTGTAAAGAGCTGGTGGTTCTATCACCCCAGTAAGATCAGATAAGGAACTTCGTAGGTAGAAAAAATGCTAATGATGTTGTTTTGGGGTTCATCTCCTCTAGCTGTGATTAAAGCTTGAACATGTTGGAAAGTTCAACTGAAGTTTGCTGTAAAGCTGAGTTTAAAAATGCAAAATGGCTGGTACGGGTCTGAGGAGACCCATAGGCAATTGACCAACCTACCAGGAGGTACATCAAATAAAGTAAAATATTTTTACTTGCTATATGCTTTAACATGGTGGGGGTAGGATTGGATTGGCAATATATTTGCAATTCTGCTTAAGAACTGCAGCAGTAGAATCCCATCGTCTTACTCAATAGTTTTCTTGATAAAATATATATTCAAGGAATTGGTGGCTTTTCAAAAATTCTTATGTGGAAATATTCTTCTGACATGAAACACTTTTTGCTTTTAGTTATGAGAATCGCCTGTCTATAACAACAAAAAGTTAAGGTGTTCACCTCTGATTCACCTAGAAAAATTTATCTGGATTCCAGACTGGAAGGTCCAAGAGAGGTGATTTCTGAGAGGCTGAAGTCAATTCATACTAGATGAGTCCAGTTTTCACCTCTTTGCCTCCATTTCAGGGTAAGATTAAGTTAATTCCAGGAATGGGCTTGGACAGTACAGCTGTGGATTTGGAAAAATACTTCCTCTGTCTATGACATTTCTGTTATAGTTACTCTTAAAGACAAAAGGGCCCTTCAAAAGAGTGGGGAAGAATTGCAAAACAAGGCCAGAATTAGAAACCTGAGACCTTGGGGATTTCCAGAACAAAGTGAATCAGTGGATTGCATTGTTTGGTATTTTATTTTCTAAAAGGTTATCTGTTTAACTTGGCTCTGCATATTGGGCTGATTAATTTTCTTGACATCACCAGCAGGTTACCTGCCAAAATGAGTTCCTTGGAAAATGGCACCTTTCCTCATAAGAGTTTGATCACCTACCATTCAGAGTGAAAACACCTGTGGATTGTGAGGCTGGAATCTTCCTATTGGTTTTGGATTCAGATCAATGCCAAAATTGCTTATGGAGGGAATGGGGAAAAATGAAAGGCTTGAAACTTACAAAAAAAAAAAGTAGTTTGCAAGACATCAAGATTGTAAGAAAGCTACTGCACTGTAGAATATTTTAGGTGGAATAGAGATGTTTGGTTTACCAGGCAGGGTTATGGGGAATAAATGGGAGGGCCCAGCATATTTCACGAGTCCTGAAACAAATGAAGAATGCTAAAAATTAAGAAAAGAACCTGAGTCTGAAAAAAGATTGATGCAGAGAGTTCTTACTCACTTACCTATTGCATTTCTATAACACTGTTCTGCCAATACAGTTAAGGCAATTTACAGTGTAATAATGCTGAAAGAACAAGGTCACCAAAAATAAAACAGAATCGTCTTAGCCCTTGATGAGTCCATTCAGTAAGTGGTGAACTAAGCTCTCTGAGCTGGGCACCGCTTCTTCCTGCCCCTTCAGGACACACAAATCTTAAGTAACTCCTGAGAACAATAGGGAGAGGTTTCCCCCTTCTTTAAGGGAGTCATTCCCAGAGTACCCAAATGGATACATTTTTAATAGTATGGTTATTTCAGATGCCTTATTCCCTCTAGTGTTAGAATATTCTAGTTAGAATAGTCTTCTATTCTTTATAGAGTACCAGAGGTGTCCATGCAAAATTGGTAGTCAAGCTGGATATACAAGCAGAGTTACATTTTATGGTGTGTAATAGGTTAGCTATGCTTTGTATGCTGTGACAGAGTTTATCAACTTGGGCTCCAATATCACTGCAATCAGAGACTGCAGCCATGAAATTAAAAGTCATCTGCTTCTTGGGAGGAAAGCTATGGTAAACCTAGACAACTTAATTAAAAGCTGAGACATCACCTTGTCAACAAAGGTTCATATAGTCAAAGCTATGGTTTTCCCAGTAGTAATGTATGGTTGTGAGAGCTGGACCATAAGGAGAGCTGTGTGCTGAATTATGGTGTTGGAGAAGACTTGAGAGTCCCCTGAACTGCAAGGAGATCAAATCAGTCAATCCTACAAGAAATTAACCCTGACTGTTCACAGAGCCTATGAGAGGAATTTTATCAGGGGGTACAAAGTTTCTTTTGGGCCCCTTTGCAAAGGGGGAGAGGTGAAATGAAGTGGGGGAGGGTGGTGATGGGTGAGCTTAATAGGGGCAGGGAGGGACAAAGCAGCAGGGGTAGAGACAGCTAGAAAAGTCTTTGGAGCCCAGGTCTACCCACCCATGTGGCATCAGTAGTGTCCCCAGCATCCCCAGTCGTGGCAGTGTCCCCAGCACCCCGTGCAGGCAACAAGTCTGAGTAGATAGGAAAATATATGATCCCAGGAAATTTCTGGGCCCCCTCTTTTGGCTCCTGGGCCCCTCTTTTGACCCTGGGCCCAGGTACAAATTACCCCCTTTACCCCCCTCTCCTAGGCCCTGACCATCAGAAGGACAGATACTGAAGCTGAAGCTTAAATACTTTGGTTATCTCGTGAGAAGGGAGGACTCTTTAGAAAAGTCCCTGATGCTGGGAAAAAACTGAAGGAAAAAGGAGAAGGGGATGGCAGAGGATGAGATGGTTAGATAGTGTCACCTAGGCAGAACTAGTTGGACACAACTTACTGTCTGAACAACAACAACAACAACAATGCCTTGTATTACGTTTACCAGTGATTAAGGTTGCAATCCTAAACATAATTATGATGGAACATGTCCCACTGAACTCAAAGAGGCTTACTTCTAAGTAAATATGCTTAAGATTGTGCAGTTAGACAGTAGGAGTTAGACATTAATGCTGCCAATTATCACCATTTGATTAAAAGAAAATTCCCCTTAGGCAACAACTGTTGTGACCTGTTACTCAGGGAGAGCGGACCCCCACCCAGCTAACAAAGAAATTGACCTGCCTGCCATTCTCATGACTTCTCTTCCTAATTTTGCTTCCCTTTTATCTTCCTCTGTCTTGTTCATTATCTTCCTGCTTGCCTGGTTTAAAACAAGAGAGTAGATTTCCATTAATTCCATAGAGGGCCAAGACTATAACAGCAGCACGGTTTTGTGTCATCCAAAGGAACGAGACATCTGTTTTTGTAAAAAACTTTGTTCTTATGTTAGTTGCAATTCCTCATTTTTATTATTTATTGTTATTGGTACAGATAAATGCAAAACCTTAATCACCTAATGAGAGGGGGAAAAAATGTTGCCAAATATCAGTGACTGATGTGTACAGTAAAGGTCTCTGCCTCACCTAAAAACGTATGATCTGGAGACAACTGCCAGGTCTCATCAGTGCTGGCACCAACTTGCTGAGGGCCCTGGGACAAAGCCTTCCACTGGGCCTCCGTGGTTCCCCCAGCTTGCCTGCCATGATGCTTTGGTCACTACCACTGATACTGAAGATTCAAAGATTAACCCAGCCAGATGGGCCCTCAAATAGGTGGCCATTAGCCAATGTCCAATGGGTAACACTTGATGTTACCCATCATCTGCAAGACATCTGCAAGAGGGATCTGAAGGCCTTAGGAGTGGACCTCAACAGGTGGGAAACCCTGGCCTCTGAGCGGCCCGCTTGGAGGCAGGCTGTGCAGCATGGCCTTACCCAGTTTGAAGAGACACTTGGCCAACAGTCTGAGGCAAAGAGGCAAAGAAGGAAGGCCCATAGCCAGGGAGACAGACCAGGGACAGACTGCACTTGCTCCCGGTGTGGAAGGGACTGTCACTCCCGAATCGGCCTTTTCAGCCACACTAGACGCTGTTCCAGAACCACCTTTCAGAGAGCAATACCATAGTCTTTCGAGACTGAAGGTTGCCAACATGAGTGCAATCAACTATACAGTACATTGTTTTCCTGCCCAAACAAATAAAACTGCATTCGAGCAAGCAACCAATATCAGAATCTGCAATGATAGTAAATTTCAGAACCAGTCTAGCAAAAATAATATTTTCCGTTGCCCAGCTCCATGACCAGCCACATCGTATCAGGCTCTGTCTCTGACCTTCTGCTCGGTCCTACACTGCTTACATTTGACCCCACCAGGCTCTGTCCCCAACCCTTCCCAGAGGCCTAGCATTTCTGAAATCAAACATTGGCAGTCCAACTTGGGAGGTATAGAGATTTCCTAAGGTGACTTTCCAGCTATTTGGCATCCAAAAATACATTTCCAAAGGGTGTCCAGATGCAAAAGAGCTCACTGTACCTCAAATTAAAGTACTTTCTTCACATATATTACACTATTGATTGGAACAGGGGCTTACACTGAACTAGTGTTTCCACCTTGTGTAAAAGGCATGGCTTCTTTTAAATGGGGGAGGGTTTCCACTGAACTTGTATTTCCACTGTTTACATTCTACATTCCAGATTATAAAATAGGCCTGTTACTCCACTGTTTATATATTACACACTGTTCTACAGAGATTCTTTTATGGCACCTTTCGTTGGAGTTCCACACTGACTGCCATGGCACCATTTATATACTACACTCCACATTGTAGAACTGACACCCTGAGCCACACCATATATGCAAGTTGTATAAGGTGTGACAGTAGTGCTCTTAATTCGGCATTTTACTACAAGAGAGTTTGCCTCTTCAAACACAGAGTTAGAAAAAGTTAGGAAAATACTAATCACCACAAAAAGTATTTTTAAAAACATACAAAAACAAGGAAAGTTAACTTTGCTTTCAGTTCTGGGGAATATTCGTAATGAATAGGAAGCTATATTCCACACTTTAGAAAGGACACAGTGGACCATGCAAATCCATAATGTAGAATTGTAAGTGACACATCATAAGAATGTAAGAAAAGCATGGTTGTATCAGATCAAAGGACCCATCTAAACCAGAATCCTGTTTCCACAACGGCCAACCTGATGGATGAACCCTTTCTGAGAATAAGCCCAAAGAAAGAAGCTGAAAGATATTGTCCTGAAAGAAGCTGCTGTGGCACATGAGAGAACTAGGAAAAAGTCACTAAAAGAATCTGGCATCATTCTGAAGCCTAAGAATACTGAAATATTGATTAATTAGGAAAGAAATCATGATACAGCCCATAGTAGAGGCTGACAAAAATAAGAAAATTTCTCTATAGCAGCAATGGTTGCACATTTCAGTCTCTGCAGCCCTTTACTCTCCTAGAAGGGGAGTTCTGTCGGTGCATGCATTGTCCCAGACCACTGGTACAAATTGTGCAGGGGGCAGATGACAACCACTTATGGCATATTCTGGGAACCCCAGCACTTCTAGGAGCAAGCTTTGAGAAATACTTCTCTGAGAAATGCTGTGCCAAGCAACCCTACTTGGAGAGGAAGACGGGGTGGGGGAAGGAGGTCTCTGCCATTTAATAATAGAAAATGAGTTCACGTGGGCTTGTGTTTGATATGCTTTGCAGTCAAAGTGTAATGGGGTTTACTCTTTTAAAAAGAGTTATTAGTAAAGTAAGAGCTATTGGTCAAGTTACATTGACCAATCCTTATAAATCTAGTAAGCCACCAGCACTGCAAGGACCATTTAATTTTTTCTTCATGGATGGTGCTGTTCTTCCTATCATTTTCTCTCCAAGCAACCCCACATGGCAGTTGGCTAAAGAAATTTACTGCACAAGTGCAAGGGGAATTAAAGAAACAACAGAAGGAAATAAAGAAAGGGAACAAACCTGTGAGGGTGAAAATGATGCACCATGGTGACTGGGGTAATTTAATTCAAAGCAATCAAACATGGAATCTGTGCAGTCTAAGGGACAAGTTGGTTGGTTGGCAACCTTCAGTCTCGAAAGACTATGGTATCGCGCTCTGAATGGTGGTTCTGGAAGGGACAAGTATGCCCACATAAAATACAGTTGTCATCAGTGAAGAGGCAGAATTATGGAACTCTCGTGCTTTGACTGAACAGCAGTGAACCATCTGCAATATAGAATGAAGTACTGGATACTCTCTTGAAAGCTGTACTGATAGTACTCTAGAAAAAGTGGTCAGAGGGTTGCAAGTTCAATACCTCTCTTTATCATCATTTATTACTGTAATGAAGACACATAATTCTTCCCTGTGATTCACATGTGTATGCAAACGTCCACTCATCCACCCACACACAGAAATATTCTCAAGTTCTTACTCTCTTTGTGCAACCAAAGGCACACTCAGGGAAGCTTCTTGAGTGCTCACTCCCAACCCAGCAATGCTGACAACTGGCAGAGCAGATGACCAAAGGACAATTTCTTTTTAAGTGGCTACAAATGCTCAAGAGTTAACGCCACTTCGCATGGAAGTTAGTGGAGTACACTGCTCACTGACTAGAGAGGGGAAATTAGCTTGTACCTCATAGCAAACCATTGACTGGAGGAAATTCTAGACGATAACATCATCCTCTGACTAATATTCTTTGCAATACAGAATTAAAATCATTCAGAGAGAATACTCCCAAAACACGGAGTAAACTGGAGTCCTAGTAAACTGAAGAGACACAAATGAGAGACTTTAATGATGCAGGAAGTTGAAATAGGGGCTGATCTCTTTTTCTGGGCACAAAGACAAAAAGCGTTGAGGCCTCTTTGGGAGATCACTTCAGGCATGTTTGAGTGTTCCTCCACATAAAAAGCTGACTCCAATTTATGTGGATATGTGTGTCAAAAAGAAGAGTTCTAGCCTCTCCTTTTTCCTAGACTGTAATTAGCTTTTTACATGCAAGGAGATATATTCCCAGAGGAATCTGGAGATAACATCCCTCATCTGCCTTATGAAGTGGTAAAACTCTAAAAGATACAGATCTCACAAAGTCTAGGTCTTATGCCTTATGATTCCCAGAGGAATCTGGAGATAACATCCCTCATCTGCCTTATGAAGTGGTAAAACCCTAAAAGATACAGATCTCACAAAGTCTAGGCCTCTTCAGATAACACATCCACACATGCACACGTACAGAACTCTCTGCTGCATGGCTACACTCCAGTTCATGTGGTTTGTCCAAACAGCCTCTCAACTAAGAATTAAACAGTTACTTACCACATGCATAAACCACTTCCACCGAGATGGCTGAAATCGTGTACGATTAAACACGACTAACAAATTAGTCTTTAATTTTGCAGACTGAGGAGAGGTTTGAACAAACCTACACCTGATTATGCAGCAGTGGAGTGTGGTGGAGTGCTGAGTTGGGGGAGATGTGTACACTGATGCTCCTCCCTCACATGAAGCAGAAGAGTGTGCTTGATCTGCAGACACTAGCAGATAACACTTATCTCCAGGCCTTGAAAAGTTGCAGTTGCTAACACACTGCTGCTAAAGGTACAGAAGCAGGTTCCCAAGCCATTTTGTTGTGGTCACTTGGTGACCCTATTGGCAAAGATGCCTCACAACTTAGTGATCGCTACCTACAATACATGTGCTGATGTAGCGATACCAAAATAGGTACCACTGCATTGGCAGGGGAGGCAGTTGAGGTCTCTTCTGGGTAAGAGAATGCTCCCTTCCCTGGGGCTAAACCTCTGCAGCACAGAGGGGACTTATGGGACCTGCACTAGTGAATTGGCTGGTGCTGATCTGCATGGACCCACACCATGGGATTTGGTCTGGAAGGGGGCTACCTTTCCAGCCACCACTGTTGCCAAACCCACCTCCTTCCTGTACCTGATCTGCCCTCCCCCCACCCTATAGTTGTCCCATTTTGCCCTTCCCCACCCCCCTTGTTGCCTCCCCTGCTCTGTCCCGCCTCCACTACCATCCTGCCCTGCCTCCACCGACCTACCTTGGCAGGTGTTCAGGAATCATCTGGTGGGCATGGGAAAGCCCCAGCCTTCTCACTGGTACTCCTGCAAGTTCACTCGTTGCTGAAGTGTGTCCTACAACTGCCGTAAGGCAATCTATGCTGGTGGGAGGCATGTTTCACCAGCATTAAATCCAAATAGAACTGGGCTCTGAGTTAACTCAGGTCCTTAGCCATTCTAGTTCATAGGTTAACTATTCTAGTTCATGATATTAAATCACCTGCACTCCCTGAACGTGGGGCATTGAAGAGAGCCAGGCACTTCTTCTGAAGATATGCCGCAATCCATGACAAAAGTCATGCTGCGAAGAAAGCTCTCTTCAAAGAGAATCAGAGCCATCCTTATCCTAATGTGATCTGTGGTATTGAGGAGTCAGTTGCTCTCCCTCTAGAGTATTTATGAGGCAATCAGTCCAACTCTGTCCACTAATTTTCTTAGAACCAAATGCCACTATTATCTTCTCCTTCCCCCACAGCAAACAATCTCCCTCAGTGCTCAGTCATTCTACAAAAAGGCGTCAGTCAGGCCTCTTCCAGTGGGCTTGGACTATAATCCCAATTTTGTTTTCTTCTTACATATCTGCTGAGGCTTTGGGCATATCAGTTGATTGAACCACATCAATAAATGAATGGGTAAGAGTTTCACAATACCTGTTTATGAGCTTAGGTTCTCAGCCTGAGAGCCTAATCCGAGCTCTTACCGATAGACCTCCACCGGCACTGAGTGTAATAAATGTGCCATAAGGCATGTCTGCAGCCCTCAGCCCCAGCCCAGTGCCGTAACTAGCTTGGTGCCAGATGGCACTGGTCTAGCGCTGGTGGAACATCCGTGCTCCGCTGCCCAGAGGTTGCACAGACTGCCGGGCAATGGAGAGGTAGGTGGGGGGGGAGGTGGGAAGCAGGCATTCCAGGGTGGGGAGAGGGTGGGAAGGAAGCATTCCTGGGGAGGGAGTGGAGCAGGAGGGAGGTGGAACCTGTGGAACTCTGCTCCACCGCATCCAGAGCCTCCGTGTTAGGCCGCGGGCCTGACACGGAGACTCTTGGTTCTATTGCAGGGCAACCACAGAATTGAGTAGCCCCATTGTGGGGCTACTTGCCTTACCCAGGGGATGGGGACGAAAGTCCCCTTCCCCTGAGGAGCCGGTGGCAGCTGCCCTGTTGCATGTAGGATGCTGCAGCAGCCGTTTCAGCACCACGGCAGTCCTGGCGCAATAGGCAGCTCAGGATTGGGTTGACTGTCTAGGGCCAGAGATGAATTCTCAACAGATAAAAGGGGATATCCCTTTTTATACTACTGTCTTATACTGTCTTATAATTTCCTTTGCAGCTTGCATAGTCATTTGCAAAACAGTATAATTACCAGTGGAAACCTGTGGGAACTGTACTATATTTACAATTTACTGTAATTGGCTTACTCCAAAATCAAATTTCCACATTTTTATCTCTTTCCATCAACAGCATATGCGTAAATGCTGAAGTGTTCCTGAAAGGGAACTCTGATCAGTTTTCCTTTAATGAAATAAACTACCACTGTGACACAAGTTGATGCAAATGCCCCAAGGAAGGAGGGAGGCCCATTAGTAATACAGACCTCGTTTCTTCCAGACTATTTTATACTTCTGCTATTTCCATGCTTCCTTCCACACTATTTCCACCTCACAGCCCCTTTTGGCCCATTTAATGAAGTCTGACTTCTTAGCAATAAGAATGTTAAGGAAGATTCTATGACATCACAGCAGCTCAGTCTTGTACATGTTTGTACAAGAAGGGACCATCTTCTAGCCTGTCATTCTTATTCAGAAATTGGGTACAATATTGCCTTCAAGTTATTTCTAAGGTATCCACAAAGAAAAGGGCTGCAATATTTTTTCTTCTTCAATGAAAGGTGAAAGCTCAGGGAAGGAGATTGGACTTAGAAGGCACACACACTGTGGTTGCAACCTTAAGCAGATTTCCATGTACATATTTCCTGCTAAATGCAATACATATATGCAAAAAGGTGCTGCTCTGGATAGAAACTTCCATATGTACCACTCACAGCTGTACACACAAGTCATCCTTGCAGGATTGTGCTCATAAGAATATCTACTAATAGAAATTGATACAGTCAGCACTCTTGAGGGGTAGGGGAAAGCACTCCAGTCCCTCTCCCTTTCTCCACTTTGGTTCCCATCAGATGATACGTCATTACAGCAGCCAGTGCCCAACATCTGAGCAATGATGTACTGGTGCCACAAATACCCTCATTACAAAGCATGTACAGCCTCATGAAGATCCAGGTATTGGGGGTTTTTTTAAGTGTGAGGGGGCATTTTGCCAAGGCCAGTGGTTTCTGACTCCTCTGAAATCACCCCCCAAAGGCACGTGCTCTCCATTAGACGTCTTCACTGTGGGTGTCTAGACTGAAGTGCAATATAAGCAAATCACACACACATGGTTGCTGGCACATAGTTTTGGAAAGGAAAGTCAATAACAGACCATCTAAGGATAACAAAATACTGTACATCAGATAATGTTAAGGGGAGACGAGCCAAGTGTGCTTTTTTTCTCCTTCGATGGGTTTTTATTTTTCATGTTTCAATTTGGAGCCGGGTACTGTTTGTCTAGGAAACAATATTGTGATGCAGACAGTTTCTCAGGGAAAAAAAACATTCTACTCCAGATGACCAGTGAAACACTAAAAAATAATTTGAGTTAGTAGGAGAAAGCAGAGCCAAGAGAACACAATGAAATAACAGAAACATTGGTCATTACCATTTCCAGTTGAACCCAAGTCAGAAACACTGAATTAATTAACACACATGGCACATGTTCTGCCCTGCACAGAGACTCCTTGCGGCCGTATAAAAGGTCCTTGAAGTCCTTCCACTAAAGTTCTTTTTGTACTAGTACTGCAGAAAGAGATCCGCGAGTACAAGAGTGGTAGGTCTGAAATGGTCAGACAGCCAATACATTGTGGCCTGACCTCTGCCCACACCCATATTGCCTTCCCCTCCCACTTGCCCTCATTACTATTCTCCCTGGGAGTTGCACTACCTTTGCTACACGTCACCCTTGGTTGTTTAGCTTCCCCAACAAACCCAGTGCCCCAAGACATAAATTTATTTGCTCCAAGAAGGCAGGCCGTTCAGACTCTTCCAACAAGTTCTATTAGCTTTGCTAAATCAGAAGCTGGATCTGCTCAAGAACTTTTAAAAAATGCTGTTTCTGGACATCAGAAATGATTGCTTCATCTAATTATTTCTTCAATTTCTAGGAGAAAACAGGAGGACTAAGATTTGTTTCAGATGTGTGCAATCACTAGCAGAAAACTCAGGCAGCTCCATCCTGGGCGGAGTTAAGAATGCCTAAGGGCCAAACTACACACTACAATAAGTGCACAGATCTGGTCCTTTTAAAAAAATGTTCCCCTTCTCTCCTCCTTTTCCCATGGGAAATGGGGTGGGACGGTACGGGACTTTAGCTTAGTGCACTCCCCTATAGTTTGTTTCCCAACAATATATGCATGCATTTGTACACACACAAACACACACCCCTCTTCATTTTTCAAAAAGCTTCAATTGAACTCCAACTGAAGATTTTTTAAATGAAAGTAATGCATGAGAGACATGCAATCAGATTACAAAACACAGTGGGGACTCAGAGCCAAAGGCCTCCCCCTCCCCCCCGCTTCTCACCATGATTTTGTACACACTTTCAAACAATATTTAACAAAAAAAGCAAGAAGGGCCAAACTCAGCATTAATGATGTGTAGTTTTGCCCTAAAGGACAGCATAGACTTGATGATACAACTGTTCCAACTATGCAGAAAAAGGGGGTAGAGAATCTGATTTTAAAGCTGAACCCATCCTGCTCCTGTGACTTACCTCCCTGAAGCAACTCTCCCCAACTCCATTCAATCAGGGTCACATCAAGTATTAGAGACCCAACTAGGAAAGAATTGAAACCAGATCAGAAAGAAACATCTGCATGTTGTGGTTCTTGAAAGATAGAACCTTCTTTCAATTGTAAAAATCCCTACAGAGATTTAAATAGCCTGCCTATGTAAACCGCCTTGAATAAAGTCTTGAATAAAGACCAAGAAAGGCAGTATATAAATACCTGTATTAATTATTATTATTATTATTATTATTATTATTATTATTATTATTATTATTATTATTATTATTATTGTGTTCTGGTATTTGAAATACTACTCAACTGTGTGCCTGTGTGTCCTTTAGGTATGCACCATTGCAGGCCAGCCCAGGATATCCACACTTTCCTGGGGGTAAGCCCCACTGAACAAAATGAGATTTACTTCTGAGTAGATGTTCCTAAGATTGTGCTAGGATTGTGTATCCCTACAAATACAAGTAGAAATAAGTGACATGAGAAGAATACATTCTAACCAAGAAATGTAAAGTATTTTTGATGTTGTTGTTAAAAGCCTTAAAGGGGCTACAGGGTGTCATGGTGAATTATTAATTATTATTATTATTATTAACAACAGCAGTATTTATATACCACTTTTCAACAAAAGTTCATAAAACGATACACAGAGAAAATCAAATAACTATGGCTCTAATGGCTCCCTGTCCCGAAAGGGCTCACAATCTAAAAATTCCTGCACTTTAAAATTTACTACTATATCATTAGTCTGTATGAACCATGAATGCCGTTGGAGGTTGGTTAGTATAATTGTACATGAATAATCGTTCTCCAAAAGCAGCAAGACTGCATATAAATTTCAATGTTAGTCATCTTTTGTGGTTGCTGCCTATGAAGGTAATTCATGTAGCTCAAATGACCTGTCTGAATCCCCCACATTGAATACACGGACCATTCACCTGTTATTGGCAGGTGCCTCTCAGGCCATGTGAAGCTGGTCTGCAAATGTCCCATATGTTTAGACTAGCACATGCAGAAGGGATATCTAAACATTAGTTCTTGCCATGTGGATCACCTGTCCAAGGATGGCCTTTCTGGCAGCAGTCATGGGGTGTAACACTGAAACTGGCCCTGAACAGGAGTGGCTTTCGGAGTTATCCGAACAGACTGCAGGTGATGTTATATGGCATACAACCAAAGGTCAGTAACATGAGCTGAGGAATTCAGTAATCAGTGAACCGTCTTACAAGGAAGAGCCTGACTTGCTTTAGTGAGACTATGAAATTTTTATATGTAGAAATGTCTACATATAAAAATAAGGAAAATATCTGGAGAGCACAGACTAAAGTATGATGTCACTGCAAACTTCTATCCTCTGTGTGTGTGTGTTAGAAGAAAAGACACATTCATTTTTCACCTTTCCTGCCACATAAATAATGTTTATGTTCTGGCTAAAACATATGATACTTTATGAGAGCTACAAATCAAAGACTTGCATGTTTTTAGTTCAACTGGCTTTGCAGGATGATTTCTCCAGTGGTTCAGTTTCACTGTATTAAAAAACAAAATGCTCTGCAATGGAAAGGGGAACAAACCTCTGCCAGTGGTTCTCAAACTTTTTAGCACTGGGACCCACTCTTTGGAATGGCAATCTATTGGGACCCACCAAAAGTGATATCATTATCCTGGACATGAAGTGGAAGGCTGGAAGTGGCATCGTTAATTTAGGCTTCAAACCTAAAATGTAATCTGTCAAAGGTCCCATTACGTAGGACACTTGTGCTGTTATTTGGCATAGCTCAGAATTCACATTCCAGCCCTGAAGTCAAAGCAGAATGCAGATTTGGATCTTTCTCCAACCACACAGCCCTCCCTCCTTTCCAGTGTCCCATCTTCCCACCTATTCAGGGCAAAACACCACGCCTCTCTCCCACTATAGAACATAAAATGCATTAAAACAATTGCAGTGAGGAAACTGTGTCATTTTTGCACATGCATAAACAAATCATAACACACTGGTTTTTGCAACGGATCGGACAGAGACAGTGTGTCATGAGTAGCCCACCTCTGCCCTATATAAAATGATTTTTTTTTCAGCCGGTGGAAAATGTGTAAAATATATGATGTGGCCCTCTTACTGAAACATTTGGAAACCCCTGGGTTAGAAAGACCAAGAGTCTGATTCGGTTGAAGACACCTTTATGTCTTCCTAAGCTACTGAAAAATGTCTGCTCATGTAGGAGCTCTACACGATGAGCACCACACACACTTCTGTGCTGATCTGTATAGGTTTCTCATCATCGAGTTTCAGTACCAGATACTAGGGATAAAGAGAGAAGACAAAGGCCAACACCCTTATGCTCTGCATGTGAGATTCCAAGAGCATCTAGTTGGTCACTGTTGAAATGTGGAACTGGATGGATCTTTAGTTTAACCCAGCAAGACCACTTGCTTCTTACACATACAAAGGGGCTTCTTCCAAAGGACCATAAACAGCATAAAAATGAAACACTAGAAGCAGTAGCTCTCTTGAAGTGTAGTTTACCTACTGCAGTGCTGGAGCTCTACTTCATACTCAAGAACCATGTTAAACACCTGAAAATACAGCCACTATAAACCAGTATTTGCAGCAAGGGTTTTACTGTTCTCAGAAAGATAATCACTCTTGAATAACTGGAAAAAGACTGACCTGGATTTCTTGGCCTAGTTCAGGCTGGGAAATAAGAAAGACTGAAGGGGAAGAGGTCCAGTAAGTTGCAAGCCAAGATACACAGTGAGATTTGGGACCTACTTTAATTATGCTTTCTTTTCTCTTCCTCATTGCACAGACACATGTAATAAACTGTAATGTGTGCTGTCCCTGTAAATAAACTAACTGGAGTGTTGTTTTTCTTTGAAACTTTGCTCAGTGTTGTGCCTTCTTTCTAAGTAGCTCTTACAACATACCTTGAGTCATATTAGTTGCTCAAATGTTTCAGAGGAAAGCAGGATATGGTATACAGTGCTAGCTCTACCATGCAATCCTAGCAAATAAAGAAAAAGAATCTTAGTTTTCATTTTTAAAACAAACTTTCTAGTCTAGTCCATATAATAGTTGAAGCAAGCTTTATAGTGAAGACCCAGAGCAGCATTTCTCAAACTGTGGGTCAGGGACCACTTGGTGGGTCATGACCCGATTTCTGGTAGGTCACACAGAGCCTCCAATGAAAACATGGATGATGGAAAGATCAGATGACTATCTGCCGAAAACCCTGAGGCTATTAAAGATCAGATAGCTGCTGACTGGCCGGCAAAGAGCTGAGCTCCTACAGTTTGCAAAATAGCTGCTAATTGCCCTGCAAACAGCTTTACTCCTGCAGTTTGCAAGTTTGTGTAAATATAGGGAGATAAATGTTTGAATGTCTTTTCTTCTGATGTGTTTTTTTTTTTCCAAGTCTGTCAGTGACAGGCAGTGGGGGCAGATGAAGTCTAGGTCACATAATTAAGCCCCTCGAACCTTGAAGTTATTCATTAGGGCTGCCTCATTATGAGAAATGGATCAAGCTTTTTGCAAATAAATAAATAAATCAAGTATTTCTTTTGTGATCACCTTTTTAAAAGTATCATATAGACGGATCCCAACAAAGTATCTTTTTAAAAACTGAGTCCTGGTGCTAAAAGTCTCAGAACCACGGACCTAAAGAAATCTCTGAAACTAAAAGGATTTCAGTGGATTTTGGTAGTTTGGCACATAGCTTCAGTGTCCACCACAGAACTTCACAGCATGCACTGAATATTTTTCATTTCATTCTTTTTTTTTTTTTAACACACCATAACCATAACCATTGTTCACTGGTGTGGCAGAATGGCTAAGCATCTGAGCTGTGAGTCACGATTCATTGTTTCTCAACCAGTGGTGGGGTGGTGCTTAAAGTGGTGTCTGGTGGTATTCAAGAGATCCCTGAACACCTGCCACCTGGCAGTGACATGACACAACAAACAGCTTGGCTCTGTGGGCAGAACTCCAAAGCATGCCTTTCCATGCTCAAAAAGCCCCCCAGTCTTTAGCCTCTTGCTGGTGTTTGTCATGTCACATCTGGCCTCCCAACCCAGAAATAACTGCAATGATGTTGTTGCCTGTTACTTCTGGTGGTATTTCGATTAGGTGAACCATGTGAAGTGGTGCAGCGGAGGGCTAACATTGAGAAACACTGCCTTCTTTGAATCTCACCTCTGCCATGAATTCTTACAGTGCAATTCTGTGCATGTCTACTGGGAAATAAGTTCCACTATGGGATTTCCTTTCGGATAAGTATCTACTGTATATAGGATTGCAGCCTTAGGCAAGCTGCCGCCCATCTGCAACATGAGGGTAATACAGGGTTGTTGTAAGGGCAATATCACACAATACATGGCATTGGCTTCCTCATGAGGAAATAGCTTGAATCAGTATATAAGTTGGCTATGCTGTACCCTTCAAACTAGAGCCAATTGAGCAAAACCAATGTGATTTTGGTTTTGCCAAACCAAAAATATCCCCAAAATATCCCCAGTGCCCCAAAAATATCCTAAATTTGTTCAAACATCCTTGGCAATTTTTAAAAAAAATGGTATTTTTTTTTTGGGGGGGGGGGGAGGCTTGTAGGCCTGTATTGTTATTCCTCTTTTTTTTGCAGCAACACCATTTATTTTTGAATGGAAGGAGTTCTCCAGAGCCTACAAGGGATTGGAGGAGAAGGTACTACCACCTCACCATCACAATATCTTCTCCTGCACCACCCTTCATGACCTCTCACCACCTCCTGGGCCTGCAGCTGGCTTCAGCCTCCTCCTCCTCCTTGCTGCCACAAAGAATGGAGTGGAGAAGACTTTTGACACCCCCGTGGCGTAATCCCCGGGGCCCTGAACACCTCCCCCCTTTAGCTGTGCCACTGCTCACAGTAGGGTCTTGGACCTACTCACACAGTTTCTCCCCTTTTTAAGGGGAGATACTGCAAGAGTAGGCCTTATACACACAATCAGATATGATACAGATATGAACTGGCTCTTCTTCCCTCAAGTGGCTGAGGTAATCATCCAGTTACCCCAGAAGGAACTTTGTGTCTCTGTACCAGGGGCTTTGAGTTCAGGCCGTTTTCATCAACCTGTACATTTCTAATGGAATGGCTCCTTCAATAAATAAAACAGGCTAAGCATGGGGGTCACCAAGTCACTGCTGAATTATCTCTTTCGGGCACAATAGCCGGAAACAAAAGTGTCTCATGAGCCGCAGCTGGCTGCTTCAAAATCAATAAGCTCTCATATGCAAACAAGGCAAATTTAGGACAGCGATGAACTTGGCTGGCAGTCAAGCACTTCCTTTTCCTGTTTGGTGAAAAACAGCCTGAACTGCAAAGAAAAAGAGTCTTTGCCCTCTTTCCCCATCTTCACCCCTTTCCTAGTCAAAAGTAGCGTGCGCGGAACAAAACCAATGAAAGCCAGATGTGTGGAAAAAAATTGCTTATTGTGACTAGGAGCAGCACTATTAAAAATAATAAAGTCTACACTGGAGGGCAAATGATAACATAGACATTAAAATGGAGAGGCATGTAGTCAGGTGCAAAAGAGTCCATTTCAAACCTTTTACAGACCTGCTGTGACTGTGTGCTGGGGGGTATCCTTTGATGTTTCATATAGGTTTAATCCATTTCTGCGTGGCCTACAAGTGTACACATTTGGTCTCTGTTGCATGTATGCAATGTTGGGCAGAAATGGCTCAAGGCCTCTGAGATTCTCGAGAAGAGCCCCTTATAGTTTACTGTAAAGGACCAATGTTGCCTGCAAACCACCTCGCCAGTTGGATCAGGTGCTCAAAACAAATTGTGAAGCATGGGCAGAATGGTCTTCTATAATCCTTACCGCTGAAGAATTTGCTATCCACTGCCCCACCATATATGAATAACATGGAGCTCTTCCTCTGGCAAATTGAAATTCCCCTCTTTAGCAATCCTTTGCAATTTCAGGGGTACAGGTAAAGCTTTGTGCTGGAATGCCTTAGGGCCCAATCCTATCCAGTTTTCTAGTGCTGTTGTAGCTGTGCCAACGGGGCGTGCACTGCATCTTGTGGTGGGGAGGCAGTCATAGAAGGCTCCTCAAGGTTTGGGAACATTTGGCAGTCTTGCTCCAGTCTTTAGCATCACCTTCATATGGGTGATGCCAAAACTCATACTCTCTAACTCAGAAAAGCAAATTTTGGCAGCTCACACAGTTTGCCTCAAGTACAAGGTGAGCATTATTGCTTCTCTGGCTCAGATTTTAATCCATGATGGAAGAGAAAGCAAATTCTCTCACCCACACACCTGTTTTTCTTGCTTCTCTGGCAGTGACAGAGAACAAGAGGACTCATCTCTCTAGGCCCCTCCCTTCTGATACCCTCCATGCTGCCACATCTGTGAGCCTTCATCCTTCCAGGGTTGCCAGCTTGAAGCTATTCCTGGAGGTTTTTGTCCCCAACATGACATTCAACCAGAGAAGAGCCTATTAGAATCTCCAGGAGCGCTTCACTGGTCATCTAGAAAGTGATACTGATTCCTGGAGACTCCAGGACTAACCTGGATAGTTTCTACACCATTCCCTACCCTTTGGTGATATTTTGGTAGGAAAGGCAATCACTGCCAGAGTCATCATCACCACCACCAAATAAGCAGGGACAACAGTCTTTGCTATATTTGGGAAATATATCTCAGGTAACAAGAGAAAAGCATGGGGGCTAGTGAATGCATTCATTAGCACTGTGTGTTCCAAAACAACACCCACCACATTTGACTACAGAGTTCCTGTAGCCTGCTTCTAGTAACAAATTCATCATATATTCCCTATGTAAGCCAACAAAAGCAAAGGAAATGTCTAAATAGAAAACAAATAACTAGGCCTGTGGGAATGCTTGTTCCTTCCTAGAATGGCCATTGGACTGAGTAACTCAAGTTATGATAACCTCTAGTTCAGGTCGTTCAGAGCCGCCTGTGGACAGAGCTCAGGACCTTTGTATTATCTTCACCACAAGTCCAAAATAGTCCAAGGACTATTGACCAAGAGCCATCCTTCTATGACCATCTAAGACCAAGAGCCATCCTTCATGGCCAAAAAAACATTCTCTCTATGAGTGTAGTAAAAAAATGCAACTACTTGCAGCCCAATCCTATGCATGTCTACTCAGAAGTAAGTTCCAATAGTGTCAATGGGGCGTGCTCCCAGGCAAGTGTGGATAGGACTGGGCTATTAGTGGAGTATTCAAGGCTAGGTTACTACAAGAGGTTCAGGTCTAGTTCCCTCTGCCCACTGGTTTGGGAATGGTGCAAAATTAAAGTTGTCATTTTGGTGCTAAACTGTGGAGTTCTTAGGGTACCATTGTCTGGTCCAAGCTGGCCCCAAGTCACTATAGAGCACTCTCTGAGCCTGTTCCACACAGGGCACAATCCTAACCCACTTTCAGCACCGACATAAGGGCAATGAATCTCTGAATGTAAGGGAACAAACATTCCCTTACTTTGAGGAGACCTCCATGAGTGCCGCCCAACTGCAGGATGCAGCACACGTCCCATTGGCACAGCTATGCCAGCCCTGGAAAGTTGGTTAGGAATTGGGCCACAGATGTATATATTGTATACATGTATATATTGTAGATGTATATATTGTAATGGCTTCCCCCTTGGCATTTACTTGGGAGTTTTTATGGAAAAAATTAGAGCAGAAACAAAATGTCACAGTTCAAGCCCCAGCAAACTTCTGATGGAGAAAGTTGAATCTGGAGGTCAAAATTGCCCTCAGAAATGTGAGATTCAGGTTCTGAAATCAGTTTGGCATCAGAATTTAAAATTTCCCTATTCTGATTCACTAAGGACGCAGTCCTAACCAACTTTCCAGCAATGGCATAGCTGTGCCAATGGAGCATGTGATGCATCCTGCAGTTGGGGGGCAGTCATGGAGGCCTCCTCAAGGTAAGGCAATGTTTGTTCCCTTACCTTGGAGTTGCAGTGCGCTTATGTCAGTGCTGGAAAATTGGTTAGGATTGTGGCCTAAAGGAATGAAGGTCACTAATAGCCCAGTCCTACCTAACTGCCCATGTGGTGATGTAACTATGCCAACAGGGTATGCACTGTAACTTGTGGGGGAGTTTCAGGCCCAAGAGGTTTCCTCCAGATAAGGGAACGTTTGTTCACTTGCCCAGAAGTAAGTCTCTGCTGCCTGATAGGTCTACTCAGACCTGCGCCTGCTGGTCAAAGTCCAAGTGGACCCAGGAAGGCAGATCAAGGCTAGGAAGGAGGATAGGATATCAGTCCCTCTGCCAGATACCACTTCCTTCTGCACCTCAATCTGCCCCTCCTCCCCATTCCACCCTATTCAATCCCTGTTCTGCCCACCCCACCTCATCATCAGACTTACCTTCCTGGGTTCAGCAGTGGTTCTACCATGCTGCCACAATTGCAACAGAGCTCCTAAAACAGAAGCATTCTGCTGTTGTCAAATCATCTGCATGGCAGTAAATCAGTTTCAAGTCAGTTGTCAGACATTGACAGTTATTGATTAGTGCCATGTCTGATACTGCCAAATGTTGACCTCTACTGCAATACTGTTAAGTGTTGTCAAAATGTTGTTTGCTGCATATCGCAACCTGATGCCAACTGCTACGCGCAACACAGATGTAACTGTTGACTGTGGTGTGATGCGTGCTGTCAGATTGTCAAACAGTGAAAATATGGCTTGCCTCCTGCTAGGTACGGTTAAATGTTGACTGCAACTGCCAAAACTTTGGACGTCAACTGAAATGCTGAATATGATTCAATATTTGGCAACTGTTCAAAGAATTATTTGAAGGATACTCACCATCAAAATGCAGAGAGAAAAAAATAGGATAAACGAACATGCATATGTGTGTGAAAGAATGTTTTATGGGGGAGCTGAATTAGTTTCAGATCTCAGATGAAAGTTCCTCCAGCTTACTGTCTTTCTCTCCTTCACAAACAAGATACCATTATGCTCTTCACATGAGATTCCTGGGACAACGGTTACTTTTACTGCTATTTTGGACCAATTTTCCAACATCGAGGTAAGGGCAATACAACTCCAAGGTAAGGGAACAAACATTCCTTTACCCTGAGGAGGCCTCAGTGACTGTTCCCCCAACTGCAGGATTTATCACATGCCCCACTGTCACAGCTATGTCAGTGCTGGGAAGTTGGTTAGGATTGTGCCCTTTGTCATTCCAGAGCAGTAATCAGAACAGAGCTTCCCTGCAAGAAGTGCTTTCTCATTTGTTTCTTAGCAGATTCAGGCTGCATGAGCATTCTTCTGAGCCCCCCAATAGACTCCCTCCTTGTCAATGTGGGAATTCCCTTGTGCAAAGCATCTGTACATGCCTCTGTACAGAACTCTGTGTTGCAGAACTCTGGCTCAGCGTACATGTGCCTAGATATGGCCATGCCATGATGCCCTGGGATGGTCAACACCTACCAGAGCATGGAAAGCCATTTTGATTTTGTTGCATTTTGCCTGAAAGCTGAGATTGCTACAGATTGGTCCTGCAAAACAACAGGCTTCTGGATCTTTAAAATCTGTTATAATGGACTTGGAACGTTCTTGTCTTCCCTCCTCCTTTCCCCAACCCTTTCATAAAAACCTTGCATGCAAAACAGCTTCTCTTGCATCTGGCCTTCTCTCTAGTAAAGTAAACAACTTCTCCTGTCGCGACAAATGAACAGCAAACAAGTGGAGGGGGGTGGGGAATAAAATATTCCTGCCAGCTCATTTACAATCTGTGTTCTTTTGTGGTGAAACATAAGCTATGCCTAGGGTCAATCCCTCTCTCTCGCTTGTTCGCTCACTCACTCACTTTTTGGCAACCTGCATATGCACTCAATGCCACACCCCTCCCACTCCATATGGCACTATACAGACGCATGATTTCCCACATGAGCAGAAAAGAGCGTGGAAATCCATGTGCCTTGACAGAAGTATTTCTTTCCCTTTGTTTGCAATCTGGAGCAAGGGGGAGTGCTCCAAGCATAAACTCTTTGATTTAACTTTCAAATCAACTGTTCCTTTTCTCTGGGATAAACAGGATGTTTAGAGTTGCCCAGTATGCTTACCAACCTTCTGCAGCTGTCAGGACACACCAGGGCTCTCCTGTGCGCATGGTGGAACCCAAATATGGGGCAGGAGGGAGGGAATGCAAGGAACTCAGAGGGCAAGTGAGAGAATGCTTTTCTCTGAATTGCTTTGTGTTAGAATTAGAAGAAAGTTTTTGAGTCACATAGAAGCCTCTCTCAGTCCTAGACATTCAGAGCAAAAAATAAAATAAATGGGAGGAGGCAAAAAAAAAACCCATTGAATCATTGGTGGGCTGTTTACCTAGTCATGTCATCTGCTTTCCAGGACAAAGGCAGTTAGTTAATTTGTACAGATGCAGTTAAAGCAGATCTCTCTGCCAGTTTGATATTCCATTGCTCAGCAAATCTCTGGGCCACAATCCAGTGCACAGCTAGGCACACTCACATCCCCCTGAAATAAACAAGAATTGAAGTGCATCAGCGTTGTGCTGACTTGTGGCACTTGTTTTTTGGTTTTACCCTATATTTTTTGGGACGGGTTGTACAAACCACACTGAGAATCAAGGCTTGAGTTCAAATCCAATGTCTACCATGGCTTTCTGCCTGGTCTTAGGTAACCTTTTCCGAGACCTTGTTTCGCTTTGGCATCCCTGTGTTATCAAATGGGTCATGCATGTTTTTTTGGAAAAAGCTGTAGGACAATTGAAACCCTGAGCACGAGTCAAGATCCACAAAGGCACAGTGAGGAACTCAAACCTTGAGGTGGTCCTCCCCAGAACAGCCTGCACTTTTGCTGGCCTCCTGTTCCTCAGGCTCCGACAGCAGCAAACTTGGCTGGGCATTGCTGGGGCATCACTACTGCTCAGGAACCAAACCAGTGAAAGCTGTTTGTCCTGAGTTGGCTTTGACTAGTTTTCCTAGGAATCTAGTGAGATAATGATAATTGGGCATTTGCTTTGGCATGGGAAAGGCGGGATATAAATCTCTTAATTAAATAATGACCAAAATGTCAAAGAATGACATTCCAGATATTAGCTACTGGAAATGTGGTGGAAAGAGTAAAGGCAAAAATTAAGAGCAGGACAAGAACCTGGAAACTCAGTTACCAGCTATGAGTGGCTTACCATGAACCACATCTAAATGTCATATTGGAAAGACATTGAAACTACTGCCTGTTGCAGACAAGGAAATGGACACTCAGCCCAGTGTACAGATGCAGAGTAATCCAGACCCATTTGCCTTACAGTCTGATGAGTGCATTTCTTTGCAAAGCTGCCACAGGGCAGCTTTGGGATCACGGCCAGGCTTTTGATGCTTGGGTTGCTATTCGAAGGAACTGGATGCCACAAATCAGAAAGGCTCAATGCAGGCACTACTTGATGAAACTCTATGAGCAGATGTAATAATCTCCGTGCCCTTTGTTGGCCTTCAAAATGTGCAGACACAGAGTCATCCACCTAGTGCAGATGGAGCAAGACATCATAAATCCCTTCATGCTCTCCCCCGTCCACTTTCTGCGGGGATCTGTGTAGAGCCAGGGGGGAAAGAGCCATTCCGCAACTTCGCTACTTGACAGGAAGGCCAACAGCTGCAGCCCTCCTTGTGCCAAATGTGAGAAACAGCTTTGTGCGTCACTCCAGAAATGATGTTGCTTCATTCCAGGCACTTCTGTCAAATAATTGCTTCATTCCTCAGAGACATGCACCCACTTAAGCGTCCACGACCTGACCTCCTAGGTACAGCAGCTGACCTCTTGAGCTACCGACCAGTACCAACTTGGGCTGAGTTGCTTTGAAGGGCTGCGATAATCTACTGGAAATGGGTGTGGATGAGTGGTTGTGCAGGGCTATACACTAAACTAGTAGGCTGCCTCTGGCTGAGGGGGCTGGTACCTCCAAAAGTTAATGCAGCAATAAAGTACCACAGCCTTTTGTTTCCTCAAAGGGACAAAGAATTTGACACATCTGGGATCTAATCCCAAACTTACTATGCCTCGTTGGGGGAGTGCAGAAAGGAGGAACATGGTGTGACTTCTTGCAGATTGTGAGCAACTGTGAGCACAACTGTTGGTGGGAAAGCATTATACAAATAAATCTCATTTCACTTTCTTGGTTTGGAAAAAGAGCGACACCAGAATTTGCGAAGGATCTGGAGTGTCCCACTTTTAATTATTTAGACATTTTCTCTCCTGTACATGTTGAAGGAGACACAACACCTAGACAGCCCATTTAAGAGCAGGTATACCACCTGCTGGGTGTTGTAAAGAGACCCAAGAAAAGGCCTAAACAAAATTCTAAGGAAGACATAACATTTCCGTTTCCATCACCAGGGATTCTGACATGTTGCCCTGCAGCTTCAACCAACCTTCTGCTCTGTATTTATCAACCCATTTCCTTATCCTCCTTGAAGTCTCTTCTCAAGGCCTATAGCAAAGCCTGTTCTGGGCCCCCTTACTCTTAACTAGTATCCATTGCTGAGACTCATCCTCTCTCCAACTCTCACGACTTGTATTTCAAATCTTCTTGCTCCACATACCCCTTCTGCTACCATAGTCATATCCATCTAAGAAGAAACATAAGAACATTTTTCCTTACAATTTTTTGTAATTGGTAGCTACTATTTTAACCATTCTGTGTAAGCCACTTTGTCAGATTTACCTGTAAAGGGTATAATATATACAAATATGAACAAAATGACAAGAACGTAAACAAAAATGAAAAGAACATAAGTACTATTTAGCTAAATCAGAACAAAACCTAGTTTAACGGCTGCCAATCAGATACTCTGGCCTGGGACATTCATTCACAGTCATTCCCTGAGGTTGATTCTCAATATCAGGGCAACTGAGCTATACTGACTCTGATTAGAGTAGCACCATTTAAACTATCAGGGCTGGTATTCTTGTCTTCTAATCTATACTGTTCTACAGTATTGAGAAAAGACTGTTTCTCTGTCCTGCATAGCAGTAAGTACAAAATATGAGTGACACTAAAGCAGTTGTGCTGGTCAGAATACAGACAGCCAACTAGCCTACAAACCTGATCCCTTCGAAAACAGTAAGCTACCTTCTTGTAAAGCCAATGCTATATTATTTTGGAAAACCTGCACGTTTGCTGATTTTTAGGAATAACTGTAGGTGGATCCAGTACTTTTTCTCATTAACTACTGTGTGGCAAAGTCTTCCTGACCACCCTTCATCCTCTGCTTTGGATTAACCTGCTAGCTTAAGTAGATCATGATGCACTCCAAAATATTTGCTTTTGGTTATTGTACACAAAGGGGGTAGGAAACTCACAGGAGTTGTAAGCAACAAACTGCACAAGTCAGACTGTCAAAGGGCAGGGCGGGTGGGGGTGGTTGAAGGCAACTAATGAGCAGAAGGGTGTGCGTAAAATCCTATTTAGATTGCTTCTCAGGGGAGCAGCTGTCTCCTTGTAAACATTTTATTAGTTCTGATTTCAAGTTTGAATGGAAAACATTTGTTGTGGCTAAAGGCCAGAGGGGGAGAGACACAGAGAGAAGGTGTCAGTAGGGAAGATCCAATGCTTTTCCAAGTGACAGAACGCAGTAGCAGGGAAACTTCAAGATGCATATATTTCCAGGAAGTCTTCTTAACAATTGAGCTGCATCTTCAGTTGTACATGGAAAGCTAACAGTGCAGGTTGAACATTGCTGCAGGAACCATACAAGCAAAGGATGAAGACTGCAGTTCTCCCACACTCTCTGGCCCAGGAAACATTTATTCAGAGCTAGTCTGGTTCTGAATGTGAAGTTCCACTCAGCTGTCATGTTCAATAGCTGTTGGTAGACCACTCCCCTCTAGGAGTCCATGGCTTTTTCTGCTTTTTAAAAAGACATCAAAGCTAGAAGCCATTACTTACTACACAAGTTCACTATGTGGGGAAAAAAAATCTTCATCTGCTCTGAACCTAAAGTTGATCGGTTTTTCAAGGGGTAACCTTGTAGGAAGAAAGAAAAATTCCTTACTCTCCCCACAGGCCCTGTACAATTCCTAATTTCATAAGCCCCCCCCCCCTTCAGTTACCCCCTACTTAGTAATCCTCCTTCACTAAAAAGCCTACAATGCTGTAAGCCTTTCCTTGTAAGGCAAGTGCTGTAGGCCCTTGATCATTTTGGTAATTTTTTTGCTGTACCTTTTCCAGTGCTGTAATATATTTTTCGAGATGATCATGTTTTAACATAATGTTCAGAACTTGCAAACCTTCTACCCAAAATCTGCCCTTCTCCTGAAGCTTGTTCTTTTCCTTTAAAGAAAGCCTTAAGCCTGGCTCATACATACATGCATATCAATTGATTACCTGCAATTTGATGATTTGCAGCTGAGTCATTGGCCAACCATTTCAGTTGAAGGAAATGCAAGGATATAATGAACACCCAGTCACACATGCAAGCCTCCACTTCATATATGCAGGGTTATCTTTATGCTTTTTTTTTAGGTAAGAAATTATGGTACTTCTATCTCTTGCTTCTACCACACTTTCTGGGTTGGGGTGATGACTGTTGCCATTTCATTCCCTCAGCCTTTGTGCTGTATGAGGAAGAAGTGGCAGCCAAGGGTCACTATGACATCCATGGCCTAAAAGGGGGGGGGAACAGATTCTTTCCTTGTCATTTTTAATTGCATATAAACCACATTTTGGAGGCTATCAGTCTGAAAGGTATCAAATAAGTAAATAAATATGAGGAAAAAGAAGTATCTAGGAGAAACTGGCTTTTTCACAGGCTTACGAAAGACAACCCACAGTGCATCTTCCCAATTTCCAAAACAGTCAAGTTGTATAGATAGCAGTCCTAAATCATCCTATGGAAGACAGTTTAGCTGCGAATGCTACTCACAAGCGTCATGCTCTGATTTAGACCCATTGCAGTAAGTAAGTCAACGTGGCATCAGTCTTTGATTGGGTACAATGCAGCTCTCAATCTGAACCACCAAAAGATGACCATTCAGTTAGTTTGCCTTGGCCAGCCTGTTTTCCATTGTTTTGCTGCATACTAAACAGTGGTGCAGGCTTTGCTAAATTAAAGAGAACTGGTGAGAGCAAAAGTGCATGTTTATTGAAACACACTGGTGGGTTAAGTAGCAGGACAGACCTCTGGGAAATCCAACCACAGACCACTACATTTGAGCTAGTATTTCCTCAAAAAGCAACAGAGCTAAGCTTCCACAAAGAAGGCTCCTTATGTTGTGCTGTCTTGATTGAAAACTGACACATGAACTTCAAAGTACAAGAGTAAATCGGAAATCACGTCTCTGCATTTTATATATATATTGGTTTTTAAAAAGGAAAGGGGCTCTCTGAAGGAGGAAAAAAAAACAGGGCCAAGAGCAGGGGGGAAAAAACCACCCCAAATAGCTCTTGTTGACTACCCAGGGATAAGCACAATAATTTTTGAATTCCTACAGATAAAAGTCCATACACACACACATACACAGAAAGAAAGGTCAGCTCTGCAATGACTTTTATTGGACCAGGTTGCATTTTCAGCTTTCAGAGTCCTCCTCTAAGCTGTGAGAGCACATCCTGTGTAATTGTATCAGTACAAAATGAATGGGGAAAGAGGACCGCATTCCCAAATCTCCAAGAATGCCATTCCAAAGGTAGCAAGATACTCAAGATCTGCCAATTAGAGAGAGAAACAGATAGCTCAATTCTTATATCCGACCCTTACCACTATAGTAACTGGCTGCCTCAGACCTTATGCATATTTTCTATTTTGCAGCATTTCAGTTAATGGCATTCAAAAAAACTTTTTTGGGGTGGCCTGGATGACACATCTCTTCAGACAGCAGCACTTCCTCATACCATAACTGAAATTTCCTAAGTTGAAATCATGAAAAGTATGCATAAGATCTGAAAAAGTTGCCTGGTCTTCCATGGATAGATGCTTTGCATTTCTCTTCTGCACCAAATGGGTACCAGCAAGACATTTTCCAAGGACTTTAAAAAAAATGCCGTAAGATGCAGCAGTACTACAAGATCAGGACCAATACCAACACCAGTGGTTAGAGTCCCTCCAAGCAACCGAAAGAAAAACAGGTTCATTCTATCACAGTCCAAACCAGCTAGGAACTCCTGCTCGCCTAGGGTCATCTTTCTGTCTCTGTCTCTCATCTTCCATAAACTTCTTCTGGATGTCATCAAAAGAACCAGGCTCAATAGTTTCTTCTTGCTCTGGAAACAAGTCTGGAAACTGAAAAGTTTGTCCCACAGCCTAAAAAGACAGAAAACAAATGTTTAATCACTTGTTCCAGTAGTAGCTACAACACTCTCTAGACAGCTGTGTAAAGTTTCAGCTGCTCCAGAATGCTACTGCCAGCCTCTAAGAGAGCCTCAGCAGAATTCAAAGGCAATTAGGTACTGAATTTGCATTATCATCATGCATTTTTATCTTATTCTTTCTTCAGGGAGCTCAGGGCAGTATACATGTACCCTGCGCCTGTTCCCATCATATTATCGCATAGCCAATGAGATAGGGCGGCTGATAAGAGTGTGACTGGCCAGTAAGCTTCATGGCAGAGTGGGGATTTGAACCTAGGACTCCCAATCATATTCTCATACTTATCAGTACTATACCACACTGGTTTTCTCATGGTCATGCATCCTACAGAAGACATGCATGCAAATACCCAGCACTGGATTAGTGACATCAGTTGAGATGAAAGGTGTCATATAAATGCAAATAAGTAAATACAAAATGGCGACACAGTGGGTATCACAGTCTCTTGTGCAATATGGTACAATGGTTTGTTGCAACATGAATACATAACAGAGTTCAAGAAGCCTTCTTCAGTCATCAGGGAAGCCTGGTCAAATTGAAAGATAAACCTGATTACAGGGAAGAACCAATTCTGCCAAATGTGTTAATATTTTACAAACTACAGTTCTCAGTTGCAACAGATGTGACTGCATCGAACTATGAGAGGTTATCAGGATTTTAATTCAACCTACTCTTTTCACTAAGTTCAATGGGAGAAAAGGAAAACCTCAGTGTATTGAACAGACACATGCATACGCCCCATGGTTAAGACTACTGCAAGAAAACTGGAGAAGGCCCACTTATGGGGTGTCTGGTAGCTTCAAAAAGGATAGGGAAGGGACACAGCGAGTGGCAAGGGTTAAAGGAGACAGAACAGAAACTGAAATGACTGGGATGTGCGAGAAGGGAGAGGTCAGTGGGAATGCACATTTACAGGCAAGTTTCAGCAGACTACTAAGTACTTTTCTCTTGCTTTAAGATTGTTATTAAGGGGGGGAGCTATCTTTGACATGGGTTATTTAAGACCCCTTAAGTGATCTCTTCAACTTTGTGCCTTATAGTTTTAGGTCCACCATCAGTCAAAGCAGGAACAGAGAGAGAGAGAGAGAGAGAGAGAGAGAGAGAGAGAGAGAGAGAGAGAGAGAGAGAGGGATCTCAACGAAATACAGGCCATGCCTCTTCAGAGTCTCAAGGTCTGTTGCACAATAGCACAAGAAAAACGATATACTAGACTAAATTGTATAAATTTGTAAAATTCATGCAATTCCTGAAATGCAGCATTAAATTTACAGCAATCATTCTCCATAATGAAGAGAGACAATGCCAACACAGAGCGTTGCCACAGACTCAATGTCTCCCATTTGGAAAACAATCATCGGCTGACCTTTTAGCTTTTATTTAACAACAGGAACCTATTAGTCTAGGACAGCATTTTATTCCGTTGACATTATCTCTTTATTTTTCCATACTGTATGCAGTGTTGACAACCACATTAAAACCAACCCTGTCAGCCTTCCATTCACTTCAAGTGGAGGACTTGGTGTATAATAAAACTATCAGACAATAATACTGCACAGAAAGATGTGTTATAAAAACCAATGTCTGGGGCTATTTTAAAACCATTTTCAGAAATACCTTAACAGCCCACCCCTAAAGAACTTGGCAAATTGATGCATATAAAACTGTGAAACCATGAACATTTCTGCTGCCATTCTACAATCAAAGTGTGCTTTGCAAGTTAACCAGGTTTTGCCAACAACAAATGAATGCTGGTTTCTAAGCTCTCATTTGCAAATGACAGTGGCCTCACGCAATTGCTTTGGAAGTGGATACGACATGTGAAAATGCAGTGACAACTTTCATCTCTGTTTGTTGGCATCAACCACAAGGATGTATCCTAAGGCTTCTTGGCTTAGAGCCCATGTTAGAGGTCCTGGTCCCAATCTAAAGAGAACCACATCTCAGTGCATCACATAAATATGTTGTTTAATGCTCTACCTCCTTGACCTAGGAGATTTACAGCCCAATCCTATCCGCACCAGCGCTGTAAGTTACAGTGGTGCTGAAGTGGCTGCCACTGTATCCTATGGGGCTACAGCAGCCTCCGGAGGCCTCCTCGGAGAACAAAGCATTTGCTCCCTTACCCTGGCTAACAGCGTCATGGCTCTAATGGGTTTTCTTAGCTCTGTGACTGCTGTTGAGCAGGCACAGTCTTGAGGAGGCTCGTGTCGAGCTGCCTGGCCAGGGAGGGGGGACAGAATAAGGTGGCATGCTGCTATCTCCGCCCCCCCAGGCCTGATCCTTCCCTACCCCCACCCAGTTCCACCCTCCCCTCACCTTCCCCCATCCCAGGAAGCCTCACTGCCAACCGGCAGTGACACTTACCATTGGCAGCTCCTCTGCAGTGTTTACCCGGCACTGAAGCCCAGCGCCGACTGGAGCCGGCCCAGTGCCGGCACTTCCTCCTCACCAGGAGCTGCAAACATGCTTTACGACACATTTGTGACATCAAGAACCAGTGGTACATGCGTACTGCTGGTGCTGGTGACTATAGGATTGGGACCTTAGTTCTTACAAACATAGGAAATTGTCTCTTTCCCTGCCTGCCTTTACTGTGTTCTGCTTAGGACACTACCCTGAATTCAGCTGAATTATTGTGGGGTCGTGTCACAAAAGAACCAAAAAATTTTTGACAACTCTTCTGCAGCTCTAAAATTCTCTTCTTCTGGAGGTCCACTCAAGTTCAGGCTGGGGCATTTTCCAAAAGCAATACAAGATTTTACCAAAAAAGAAAAAAGAAAAGTTGAACTGACTTTTAATGCCTGGGGGTATTTTGGCTGTATATTTTTATCTTAAACTGGCAGTTGTCCACCTTAGTCCTAAGAGATTGGGCAGGGTGGAAATCTTTTTAAAAATAATCAGTAAAAACAACAAGAATAAGTCTAGCACACACAGCAAGGGCAGCACTAGATACTGATCAAGCAATATTTGCACGGTTGCCATTTGCCCCTTATCCTTGCATTCACATCATCATCAAGTGATATTACTACTGAAAAAGTCAACAAACATGTGGATGCAGGAGAACCCGTGGACATTATATATCTGGACTTTCAGAAGGTGTTCAACACGGTCCCCCACCAAAGGCTACTGAAAAAACTTGACAGTCAGGGAATTAGAGGGCACGTCCTCTCCTGGTTTGAGACCTGGTTGAAGACCAGGAAACAGAGTGGGTGTCAATGGGCAATTTTCACAATGGAGAGAGGTGAAAAGCGGTGCTCCCCAAGGATCTGTCCTGGGACCGGTGCTTTTCAACCACTTCATAAATGACCTGGAGACAGGGGTGAGCAGAGAGGTGGCAAAGTTTGCAGAAGACACCAAACTTTTCTGAGTGGTGAAGACCAGACGTGATTGTGAGGAGCTCCAGAAGGATCTCTCCAGACTGGCAGAATGGGCAGCAAAATGGCAGATGCGTTTCAATGTAAGTAAGTTTAAATTCATGCACATTGGGGCAAAAAACCAAAACTTCACATACAGGCTAATGGGTTCTGAGCTGTCTGTGACAGATCAGGAGAGAGATCTTGGGTTGGCGGTGAACAGGTCGATGAAAGTGTCGACCCAATGTGCGGCGGCAGTGAAGAAGGCCAATTCTATGCTTGGGATCATTAGGAAAGGTATTGAGAACAAAAAGGTTAATATTATAATGCCATTGTACAAATTGATGGTAAGACCACACCTGGAGTATTGTGTCCAGTTCTGGTTGCCACATCTCAAAAAGGACATAGTGAAAATAGAAAAGGTGCAAAAGAGAGCGACTACGATGATTACTGGGCTAGGGCACCTTCCTTATGAGGAAAGGCTACGGCGTTTGGGCCTCTTCAGCCTAGAAAAGAGACGCCTGAGGGGGGACATGATTGAGACATACAAAATTATGAATGGGAAGGATAAAGTGGATAAAGAGATACTCTTTACACTCTCACGTAACACCAGAACCAGGGGACATCCACTAAAATTGAGTGTTGGGAGGGTTAGGACAGACAAAAGAAAATATTTTTTTACTGTGGTGTGCGGTCAGTCTGTGGAACTCCTTGCCGCAGGATGTGGTGACGGCATCTGGCCTGGATGCCTTTAAAAGGGGATTGGATAAGTTTCTGGAGGAAAAATCCATTATGGGTTACAAGCCATGATGTGTATGTGCAACCTCCTGATTTTAGAAATGGGCTATGTCAGAATGCCAGATGCAAGGGAAGGCACCAGGATGCAGGTCTCTTGTTATCTGGTGTGCTTCCTGGGATATTTGGTGGGCCGCTGTGAGATACAGGAAGCTGGACTAGATGAGCCTATGGCCTGATCCAGTGGGGCTGTTCTTATGTTCTTACACATTCCAGGGCTGAGCTTACTGCCAAGCTGAAAACTGGGAAGCCTTGTCTGTGGTAGACACAGCCCTTCGTTCTCAGAGGACAGGGATATGGCCTGTAGGACGAGCCAAGGTGCCAGGCCTTGTCTTTCTTCCATGTTTCCAAAATCTGACACTGCATTCCTGGAAACTGAAGGTAAATAACTCAGAGCGGATGTTGCCACAAAATGCCACACATTTCTCTCCCCCTCCTTTTTTTGTTTCAAGGAACAGGGCATAGAAGAATGTTCAGACATGACAGCGGAACCAGACAATCTCAGCCATTTAAGTGCTTCCATTTCAAGGCTGGTTAAAATCAAATATTGAGCAGAAGTCAATCTGTATCTGGAACCTTTTAATAAATAAAAATCAGTGCAGACTAGTTGGCTCTTTCCATCTCTTGTTTTGCTGAGAAATGCTGATTTTGGCTGGGAGCCAGATGGGATTTGAAACAGCCAAGACATTACATTGAACTCTGAGAACTGAAAGTCTTATAAATCCTCAACAATACCATGCAGTCATTTTGCACTGGTTAGATTCTGGAGTGCTGAAAGCTTTATGAAAAATAGTTACTGTGCATGTTCAGTAGCTAGTGTTCAAAAGCATGTATCGTGACCATATCATTACTTCAGCTATACCCAGAGGCATAACTATACATAAGGGGCTCAAGACTCATACAGAAGTCTTGTCCTTTGAAGTATTGCAGCTGTAAACACCTTTTGCTCATGACAAGTCAAGGCTGAGCATCTGCCATATTTACAAACATTTGGTGAAGGTGGGGAAATCATGCCAAGGAATGTTTGCATTCATGGGCAGTGAACACTGAACCTATAAGGTACTTCATCTTGGCCACACAAGGTCTAGTCTAATGTACTCCCAGAGACACACAGGTGGACTGCTATCCTCTGTTCCAGTTGAAACTTCTGGACAGACATTGAGGAAACCCCATGTACACTACTTGAAGTAGTCTAGCCTCAAAGTTAAGAAGGTATGAGCAAAAGATCTTGCAGAAGTGTTTTGTGCTGGGAGCTTGCCTGCAGAAGCATTCATGCAAGAGTTGCACTCCAGCAGGAGAGCGTAGAGCAGCACTTTTCAACCACTATGCCACGGCACACTGGTGTGCCATGAGGCTTCCTCAGGTGTGCTGTGGGGCCAAGGAGTCAGGCAGCAGCTGCACATGCACGCGAAGCGGCTGCTTGGAGCCTCACACGGCAGCAGGAGAAAAAGGGGCAGCCCACGAAGGCCTTCAAAGTGCCTGCTGTTGCTGGTGCCTGCCCCGCTTGCTGATTGGGCAGCCAGCCGGGCAGCCAGAAAAGCCTGGAAGAGCTGTCGGCAGCAGGAGTGTGGAGGGAGTGAGAGTGATCCAGAAGGTGGAAACAGGTACAGAGCCAGAGCAGCTGGCTGGAAAAGGCCAGCCAGCTTTGAGAGACCCTTTTCCTTGCCTGGAATGCCCCAAAGTGACCCTTCCCGTGTTGCCTCCAATGGCAAGGCTTTGGCAGTAAGGGCGCCGGGCCACATTCCTATTCACACTTGCCAGGAGTAAGCCCCATTGACTATAATGGGGCTTACTTCTGAGTAGACGTACAGAGGCTTGGGCTATTGGTTGCACTGTCTTGAATACATGAGCAGGCAATTGACGCTTTTCTTCCCCCCCCACCTCCTGCACACCCATCATAATTGCAGTTAACCCCTCTCTTACTGCCCCCCCTCCCTCTTCCCCACCTTTCAAAGTCCAGAATCAGTTGCCTCGCATTCTCTCTCTTCCCCCCACCCCAGTGAATCCTGTACTTGTTTCAGCCACATCCCCTCACTGCCCCTCACCCCACATTTCTCCAGTATGTGCTCAGTCTCACCCCTCTTTGCCAACACTTCCTGGCATATCAATTGATAACAATGTGATCACCTACTGCAGATACTCGCCTATAAGTCGATCCAACAGATAAGTCGAGGGCAGGTTTTGAGCCAACAACCATGGAATTTACTATGACCCTCGGATAAGTCTGGGTTTAAACTTAGGGGGGTGTCTGACTATAGTTTTGTCTGATTTTCAGGATCTGGCCTGGGGTAAAAATAACCTACCACTAATTGTTACCTAAGAACTGTAGTCTCTAATTTATTAAAAACATAATAAAAGATCATAAGATACATTTTTATTCTTTTTTAAATTCTGGTCTTCACCACCTTTTTGTAAACACTATTAGTGTAAGTGCACTGTAAACAACATAGCAGTAAAACAGTGGTTCCCAACCTGGTATTCATGTACTCCCAGGGACACTCAACAGGACCTATAGGGGTACTTGAAAAAGAATGGAATAATGGGAGAAAAGGCAGGTCGTGCTCCAGAATGCTTTGCAGGGCCAGCAAGGCAGGAAGGAGGGTAGCTAGTTGACTGTGAAAGCCCCACCAATAGCTAGTTTTTGGTCATCAATTCATGTATGCACCAGTGATTGAAAACCAGCACACTAAAAAAGCTGAAACATAATATGGAAAGTGATCAATCAGCCAGAATTTCTCAGTACACTTCTGGTGCAAAACAGTGCAAAGGCAGAGTCTTCTGTTCTTCAAATAGATGAAAAGAGAAAACACTGTGATAAATACATGAAGTCTGGGCTTTCATAGAGAGGAGATGAGGGCTTGTATTATTAATTACAGACATTTTGCTAATAGGAAGGGTACAATTTATGGAAATGGGCTGCCAAGGGATATGCCAGTGAAAAAGGTTGAACCATGAATCAAATCCACCTTTAAGGTGTCTGGTGTGTTAAGCCAGAAGCTCTACGTACAACATACAACCCAGAACACATAACTGGGAGTGTGCAATTCAATTCACAACAGAGAGATGCTGCTGCATATATTTGAAGCCCTTTTGACTCAGAAGTAGACCCACTGCTTTCCATGGGTGTTATTCTGAAGTAATGGTGCACTGAATTGTAGCCTGGGAAGGAGGCTCCCATCCTGGTGTTTCAAGAAACAGACCTGCTTTGCAAGCATTTGCCAAGCAGAACCAGAACCAGAAGCAGGCTGCAGCAGAAGGAAGGAGATTAAAAGGTTACCTTTGGCTGGAATTTCCCAGTTGCCGCAGAAATGATCTCTGCCCTGCCTGCCTGGTGTCTGCCTGCTGCTTGAGAAACTTGGCACCTGCCTGTCTGCCCTTGAGAAAGGAACTGCAGAGTTGAGAGGCTCTGCCCTCTGATTGATCCAGAGATCAGGCGAAGTGAGAATTGGAGCTTGATTACTTGGCAAAAATTTCACATACTATACGCGAGTATCTACGTTACTTCAAAACATTGTTCCTCCTTTCCAGAAACCACATACTGTATACTTCCCTCTCCAAGCTTCTTGTGAATTTCTTTCATTGTCACTTAATGATCTAAGGCTGCAATCCTAACCACACTTTCCTGAAAGTAAGCCCCACTGAACAAAATAGAACTTACTTCTGAGTAGACCTGGTTAGGATTGTGCCCTTAGTTATATCAATTAAATTAATTGTAACATAATAATGTGACTAAAAACTAGTAGTGTGCCTTGACAACTTTAGTGCCTTGCCAGTGTGCCATGAACTGAAAAAGGTTGAAAATGGCTGGCCTATAGTAAGCCCAGTGCAAACATGGAGTACAAATTAACATGCTTCTGCCAAATGCCCCGGTAAATGCTGGAAACAAACCTGGAGAAAGAAAAACCTCATCATTCACATGTGTAGTGGTAATCTCCAACAGAAGAGGCAGGCTACAAAACAAGGAACTGTATCAAGCACAGGGCAGACAGTCATACACAGCTGGCACGTCATGTGTGGCCTCAGAGTCGTGTGTAATATGTACCAGATTTAAATGAACTACCCAAAGGCAAAAGAGCTCCGAGTCTTTACAAGGTGCTCCACTTACCAGATGATCACAGCTAGCCTTTGGGTCAGCCTCCCCCACTCCCTTCAACAGCACAAGTGATAAATGCTCCCATCACTCCTCTAGAGTACTGGGGGAGGGGGAATTCAGGGCAGAGTACATCTGAGGTACTAAAGACACAAAAAACTGTTTTTCTATTGCTAAATAATCTAGTTGTAGCTTATGAAGCATAAAAGGCAGGCAGTGGTTCTGTATCATGACCAAAGTTACAAAATGTTTTTTTTCCTTAGGAGGAAGGGAAAAGCACATCAAGAACAGCCTGAAACTGCTGAAGGTGATATTGACCACAAGCACCAATCTGAGGTCATTTGCAATAGGAGACAAATACCACCTGCACTGAAAAACCTCATTTGCCAAGTCTGAGGTCGGGCAGAAAGAACCTCCAATCTTCAAGACAATATGGTCCTTATGCATATGAGTCAATTCTCTACTTTCACCCATACAGCTATGTGTTATATGATGTCTAACACATCAGCCTTTTCATCTTCCAACACTTGAATGCAATGATTAATGTGTGCATATTATATTGCATAAGTTGGCCTGGAAATTAGAAGCTGATGACTTCCAGAATAGGGAAACGTAACTGCTGCCTTCAAGACAAAACAATGTCCCAGATACACACAAAAAAAATCAGAGTGAAGAAAGTAATACAAGGAAGAATGCTGCTGCCACCTACTGACCCTGTAAAGGAGGCCAGCCCAAAATCTTCCAGGACAGATGACTCTCTTACAGAATCACCTGGAAGTTAGCAAACATGAGCCTGTTTAAGCGCTGGATTTGTTTGTAACAATCAAAGAGTGAGTTAGCAGATGAAGCAAGGTAAAAAGCAAGGAAAAGAAACTATGGACAATTAAAGTCTCCTTTGTTTCCTGTTTCACCCTGAAGGCTGTGAAAATGATATCATGGGAAAGAGCCGATGGAAGCCGCAAGCAAAAGGAGTGTGTCAGAGCATCCTGGGTTCACCTGTGTGAGCTAACCCAGTTAAGGTTGCCAATTCAGGATACCCACTGCAAATTAATCACTTCTGAAAGCAACATGGTAATTCTGGTCATATAAAACAGGCCTTAGTGTCATTTTTCCTCCCACATCATTCAAGAGTAATATTCATTTTACAGCATACTTAATTACAGACAACTCAGCAAGGAAAACAATAGCAGCAACCTTATAGGATTAGCATCTCATTTGAAACTAATCAGAAATGCCTTTTTTTAAAAGATGCAGTAATTGGTTCAAAGGCTGTGGAGGCAACAAAGATTAGTCATTGCTTAGAATAATGACAACATTGTCAAAATCCAGGACAGACTGACAACATCCAGTAGACAAGGGCAAACCAGTCAAGGCTGAATATGAAATTTTCCAAGTGCATTTTAACACATTTACCACAGGTGTCGCTTTTTTTTGCTTTTGTTTTTAGTATTTAAAAGACCAAACATCATGTCAAAGATCAGCAAGCTGCTCAAATGTCATATTCATACAAATGACTAATTCTTAGAAATCACAAAGGTGCAAAGAAATGGCCCTGCTCTCTGCTCCATCGGGCAACCCTAGTAAGCAGGCAAGAGAACAAAGTCCAGTTTAAAGCTAGGCATGGCAGCAAACTAAGACTACTGCAAAGAACAGTACAAAAATGGAAATGAAATTCAATATGGTTGGCAAGGTGAATAAGACGACAAAAGGGGAAGCGAAATGTAACCTGAAACTTTTTAAATATTATGAGTACACTGCCTGCACCTCAGCAAAGTATTCAAGTCTTAACTATGTATGTGTCCAAATACCTGAAATAATTTTCACCTGGGAAGACATTTTGCTAGTTTGTATCAGCCACTATTCTATACCAAGAAAACTGTGTAACTATGCACTTCTAATGAACATGCATGTGCATAACTGAAGAATCCTCCCCACACAGCCCTGCATACCCTTCCCCTCAGTCACACACACCTCAGGTAACAGGAATAAGCAAAGCAGTTTCAATTCTTCTTTCCCCAGACAGCAAAAGTAGTGTGGGCAGCTAAAATGAACCATTTCATTCTCATCAGCCTCTCCCTTCTAGAAGTACCAATTAGGTTCCAGTGCCTGCATCCAATTACCAAGAAATCTGCCCATCAGTAGGGTAAAAAAAAATAAAAAATAAAGCCACTCTTGAGCCTAAAAACCAGCTTCCAGCCTTATGTATGAACAGATGCTTCTCCCACCACCATATATTTCCCTATTAAAATCCTTTGAGCCAAGTCCTGTTCTGGCTTCTTTGAAACTCCACTACTTATGACTTATAGCCAGACCAATCACAGGATGAGGCCAAATTGGGGACCCACATGGTAGCAGCAAGACAGCAGATGGAACAGGAAAGAAAGGCTAATGTTTGCTCAAATCTTGGGTTCCTCCACCCATGTTAGACAGCAGGAATCCACAAACGTGCGCACTAGTGCCAAACATATGTTTTCACTTGGTGAGTGCAGAGTAAGAGAGACAGGCAGGGGCTTGTCTCTGACCTCACACTGGGCTGCAGAGACACTTGGATGCAGCAAGACTTCTCTCTACTTCTGAGCATCTCCAAAGGTCAAGTGGGACTGAAGGTGCAATCCCCTTGCCTTTCTCCCAAGCCAGAAGGAGGGCAGGGGCTCATACTTGCAGGGTGTTTCAGAAGGATCCCAAAGCAGCAAGACTAGCATGAATTCCTAATCCCTCTGCTGACACAACAGCAGCCGTTGGTTCTAATGTACCAATACTTTGTATGTTCCAACCGTGAGGGCCACCAACTCATCTGAGGAGTACAGTACTTCAGTCAATAATCAGGCCCCTTTTCTTAGCCTTCAAGATCCTAATATGCTAACCCAAGCTCCCTCCTCAAGATCATGAGAAAAATATGCCAAAAAATAATTCCCAGTTCTCAAAAGTTAAAAGACAAATCAAACTGTACAACAAGGAAGAAGCCCACCAGGAAACTTAACTCTGCAAATTAACTAATATTATGCAGATTTTTCTAAATTGCATTCTTCATTCCATTTATAGGATTTGGAATTTAATCCCAGATGTTTGTGGATTAATAGGAAAAGTGCCTAGACATTCTGTTCTACAACAAAGCTGTTTAATTGTTATTGCTTTCTTCAAAGGACTTTTGGGAAGCTGTGGTTTTGTGAGAAAGCTGAAAATCCTCTATTAGAAAATCTCACAGTACTTAGTGGGGAAGTCAGGAGAGTAAAGTCAGCACCAACCTTGTAGAGCAGACCCTCCCTGAAGTTTTAAGAGCAAGTTCAACAAGCTCTTTTGTTGCAGGATAATATGCCAAAACAAAGAGCACTAGCACCATTACTCATGATCCAATTGCCTTACTGTCTTACACTTTCAGTAATGTATCCATAAACACAAATGGTTTTATAAACACAGGTGGCAGTTTCTCACTGAGGCTGTTTAGACAAATAGCTCTTTCCTGGCAAAATGTTGACACACACGAATGCCTGTTGATCCATACAATTCAGTAGATGCATAGGACATTTAGTTAAACGTACACCATAATACCCTTCTTTCACAGGTTCACACAGATACACGTACTCACCAGCTGTACATACGCAACCTTATAATCTGGCTTCTTTATTCGTCTGTTTCTGTGATCCCTCTGCTTGTTTGAACCTGTTAAGTACAGGAAATATATGACTTGGTTTAACATTCGCCAGCGATTCCCCTTTTCCATAGCAAAAAGTTTTCCATTCAGTCAGTTTTGATCTTTTGAAAAATTCTAATTTGTAGCTTGAGAAGAAATATTTGTGTGGCGCCTAGAACTTGACTCATGGACTGTTAATTCTGTTGCAGTTTTACAGCCTCAAAGACTATTTTTCTCTTTTTTTAAATTCATAAGTAATTGCAACACCAAAGCTCACAGCACTGTGTTACATGTTACAAAGCTCACAGTGTTACATGTAAAGAATTAGAGTGAGTGTTTGTGTAAAAGCATCCACATTGTACTACTATAGTCAAACAGAAAACCCTTATATGGAAGGCAGGAAGCATCCTCCTATTATAAGTGCCCCAGTCTCAGTAGCAGAGTACTTGGTTTTGCATGCAGGAGGCCCCAGGTTCAACCTCTGGCATCTCCAGGTATGGCTGGTAAATGAAACCCTGACAAAACCAGGGATTGAACCTGCTGACTGACAGAGACACTACTGTGCTAAATGGACTGGTCATGTTACCCTGCAGAAGACAGTATTTTCTCTTAGAAACATGGAGCTTCCATCTTCTTCAGCAGATGTGCTTTAAAAAAAAAGACCACTCTTTATTTAATCAGCACCTTTCCCTTAAAAAGACACTAACAATATCATCGGCTGTGGGAAATACATTCAAAATGGGCTTACAAATAACTGATTTGTAGGACATTAAAATCAGAGGTTTCCAAACTAGGGCGTTGCAACACCACAGCCAGGGAAGCCCTGCCACTGCCCCCTTAAGTGGTGGGGTAGTGACAAGATCACCAGGACTGTGCCACTGCCATGGACAAAGGGTATTTTTAGGACTTTCCAGGAGCAGCACTGATCTTACAAGGGATGCAGGGCTCCCCAAGCCTCTGAATCACAAACTACTACTACTACAACCACCACCACCATTTTGCTCCTGCCAGTTCTTTGGACCCTCAGCCCTTAAACTCTGGACTCACCATGCTGTATTCTGGTTCTCACAGCAGCCACAGGAACGTTGTATATTTTTTCAAGGTAATCCTTCAATTCCACTCTTGTCATTCTGCACCAAACACACAATACAAACAAACAATTAGAACACAGAATAAAACAATGGCAGAATTTAATTTAATTTCAAAAAGCATAAAATAGCTACACACTAAAGCCATGCCTTTGGAAAAAAATATGTTGTTTTTCATTTGACCAGGACTGTTCCTTCTGTTACAAAACACACGACTCTTGCACTACACTGAGGGAATCTCCTAGGACACAACCAGAACAAACTTTAACCACGTGATGATTCTAATAACAACCATGGTCAAAGGCTGAGGTTCTTAAATTGAGGTGTTGCAACACACCAGCCTGAGAAATTCTGCCTTGAGGGGCAGGGAAGGCAGCAACACAATCCCCAGGATTGTGCTGCTGCCAGGGCTGATTGGGGGTTTCTTACCTTACCAATCCTTGCACCAGCCTCTAGGGGGTGCAGGGAGCCCCGTGGCCCAAGCTTCTGTTAATGTAAAAAAATGTGATCAGAGGCCGGAGCAGGGATTGTAAGATAAGAAACCCCTGATCAGTCCTGGCAGCAGCACAATCCTGGGGATTGGGTTACTACCCTCCCCCATAACAACTTACCCCCAAACTCCTGAGGAGTTTAGGAATCGCTGGTCAAAGCACATAACCATGAAAACAGCACTGAGGAAAATTCATTTAAAATACCATCCTAACAGGTTAATAGCTATTGGCACTACAGAGATAATCTTATCTGTAAAAAAATTCCACTTTAAAAATGGAATAAAAATTCCATTTTGTTCTTATCTGTAGAAAAAAAAAATTGTAAAATTTGTCCACCATCTGCTAAGACATTCATTCATACCCTGCTTTTCTCCCAAGCGGGCACACAAAGCAACTATAGGTGCAGCCTATTTTCTTATGTTCTTATAGGCTTAAGAACATTAGCCTATGTTCTTATGGATTTTTTATCTGCGGATTTGTCTCAATGAGAATGGGGTGGGGGAACTGAAAGTCACACACTCCTTTGCCCTGCACTGGCATCTCAATCCATTTCCAGGCAGCCCAAAACACTGCAAAAAGGCTCCACCTCGCCCAGGCAGGGAAATAGCCCTGGAGCTGGACCCTTGCAAGGAACAGTAGCATTCCTGGAGCCCCTGAGCCAGCAAAGAGGCTGAAGAGGGGAAGGGGGGTGGAAAATCTCTGCAGCCAGAACACATGCAGCAAGGTGGAGCTCACTCGCGCTCTCGCGCGCTCTCGCTCTCTCTCTCTAACTCTCACACACACACAGGGGAACATGTGGTAGCAACAGAGGGACTGCTTTAAAAAACCCAGGGAGTGTTTGCTGAATTCCCCCCCCCATGGTGCAGGCAATCACCGACACAAGCAACCCCCCCCCAGATGGTGCAGGCTATCACCAACACAAGTAAGCCTTCCCAGTAAGCAAAGCAAAGCAATTTAGCCTACACATAGGGCTGGACTCTTAAAAGCTCAGCGGGAGAGCTGGCAACAGGGAGAGCTGAGTACAGAGGGGAGGGGATTGATAACAGCTGCCTTAGTTTCCTTCCATCCAGAAGCATCAGGCTGCAGTGTATTTGTGTAACTCTATGGAATTTAGCACAATGTGTTTTTGTTAATCACGTTGAGTCATGGACCGGAACTAATGAGGATAAATAGGCTCCACCTGTATACATCAAAACATTTTGGAAATAAGCACCACTTAGATCAGTGGGGCTGACTTCCAGGAAAATACGCTTGAAATCTCACTCTTAAGACAATGGGAACGCATGGTTGAATTCAGGTACTCCACAAAGCACTCATGCTCTTCATTCCTTGGCTTCAAATGTGACTTTGAACTTTGACTTTCAACACAGACATCTAAAGCTCTCCAGTGGACACAAGAGCATCAATGCACAGAGGTGCAAGTGAAGCAATGAATCCAACTTTAATTTCCGCCAAGATGCCTGCATTAAGTGAGATCCCACTTGATATACCACTTTTTATATATCACTTTTCTATTTAAAGAACTTCACAGAGGCACTACATGTCTTTCTAATGCTGGAAGATCTTCTGCTGCCTAAGACAAATTTGGCTATGTCAGAAATAATTTTACCAATTATAATTTTCCTCATTTCAGCAGAAAAGAGCAAATCATCTCAGGTTTGGGGGGAGTGGCTAACTGTGGTAGGACCCCCTTGATGCTGTGGAAAGGTCTGAAGAGAAGGAAAACAGAAAAGCTAACATGGCAAAAATCTCTTCTCTGTCCTACCTATACCTCCAGCACAGTATATTCCCTGAGAGCACAATCCAAAGATCGCGCTGGGCCAGCGTAACATCCTTATGCCTGTCCAGGAGAGTTATAAATGGCTATAAGGTACATCTGTGCCTCCATCTGAGTCAGGGAGATTGGCACAAAGGCGCACACCAGCATCCCTGCGCTGGAGCAAGCTGTGGAGAAGGTGCATTTGGACCAGACGCAGGCTGCCAGCACAGGAATTTGGGGATGGCATTTTGGGGGTGATATGGCGCAGGGGGAGGGGCACCAGATCCAGGGGGGGGGGACCAGCCTCCGGCGCTTAGGTCGGATCCTAACCTCCCTCTTGAGCAGCCCAGCCTAACTCTGGACTGCTCGAATCTGTGCCAGTGATTTAGCAGGCACAGACTGAGTAGCCCCATTGCGGTGGCTGGGGCAGTGTTTGGGATAAAGGGGAAAAACATCCCCTTGCCCCAAGTTGCACCACAGCTACCCCCAACCTTCCTCTGGGTATTGCTGGCCTGCCTGTTTCAGCGCAGATAAGAACTGGGCTGTCCATCATTTTAGGGAGGTGGATTATATTCTCTTTAAGGGTTTTAAACCAGTCAGCAGACAATTCCCTTTCTTGCATGTACTTACTCCATGGGGATGCGGAATTGCACAGTGTCTTCTGGTTGTGGAACACCAGGCCTCACCAGTGTCACAAAGTAATTTGTCCGGAAAACCCTTATTTGAGGATTTCCAAGCTGGTACAGGGGATAACTGCAGATAAAAGCAAAAGATGGAAAGTCTGAAAAACATGGAATTTGTATTAAAACCATTTAAAATGCATTCACTACCATTTTGTGGGAACAGTAGAAACAAACTCCAAGGTGCAAAAAGAGGTCTCTGACCATCAATTAGACAATGTATACTGTGAAATAAAACCCCACATTTGCTATCATACACTATAGTCACATCACAATCCTATGCATGACTACTCAAAAATAAGTCTCACTTAATTCAATGGGACTTAATTCCTGCTAAGCAAGCATATGATTGAAATCTTAATCAGATAATTAGATTTTCTGCTCTTGATTGTGCTAGAATAGTACAAGAAAATAACAAAAATGTTATCATGACAATGGTCACATGGGCTGCATGCTATTTCCTATTAACTGTGAATTAACTTCAAAGGTGGAGGGGTATGTGAAGAACTGTCACAGCTCCAAGTCTGTGTAGGTAAACTACAGAGGGGAAGATAATAGACTATTTAGAAAGAAACAGGATAAACGATAAATTTGGATAAACTTGCCAGTTTTAGCAACTGTTATGGCCTTTTTTTGTTACCAAGAAGAAAGGTACCAGGTTGTTTACTAACAATTATAACGCTATCAGGTTTCATATTTTTCAGGAACACAACAGAGTTGTGATGTCTGTTATATGAATCTGAATCAAGGATATCCATCTTATTTTTTAAGCATATTAAAAAGGGCTTACTGTTAACATAGACAAAGATAATCTTTTGGATTGCCTTCCCAGGGTGGAACATGGGGACGCTGTTTTGCAGTGACTCCAATCCTTCCCAGAAAGTAGACTTCAGAAGATGTTATTGCAGGATTGTTGCTTAACCCTTTATCTGTTAGACTTTTCTGCCTCCATGTTATTTAACATCTACATGAAACTGTAGAGGGAGATCACCAGGGCTATGCAACTAAATGTCATCAATATGCAAATGACTTGCAGCTAAGGTAGCAGATAGCTACCTAAGGTAGCAGATAGCTAGGTTCTGGAGGTCCTGAACTGATGCCTGAAATTGACACAGATGAGGCAAACTGAAACTAAGCCTAGACAAGATGGAGTTGCTACTGGTTTGGTCCAGAGGTCCAGGCTATGGACTGTCAACCTGTTCTGGAAGGGGTTGCACTCTGATTGAGAGAGAAGGTGTGCAGTCTAGGAGTACTTCTGGGTCTGAGTTCGCACCTGGATTACTCAGGTGTTCAGTGTGATCCAAGGTGCTTTTGCTCAGCCTAGGACAGTTAGCTAGCTGCATCTTTTCTTGAGCCAGTCAGACCTGCCTATGTTTGTCCATGCACTGATTACATCTTGTTTAGATTATTATATGAGGGGTTGCCCTTGAAAACCATCTGGAAACTTTAGCTCATATATAACACTGCTGCTAAGTTGCTAACCAGCACAGGGCACAAGGATCATATCATATCTGTACTGCAACATCTGCACTGGTTGCCAGTATGTTTCCAATCACAATTCTAGTATAGTGGGCTTTTGGAATCCATGGGCTTGGCACCTACTGATTCCACCACCATGGATGCAGAGCCGGTGCTTCAGAGGGCCTCCTGGGTGCTTGGAAATCTCCCCCTAGCCTCCAATGCAACCAGAAGCCACTCCCAGTCCATGGACATGACTTCCAGTCTGGGAGGTGTTCTGAGGCTAGGGAAAGTCCATGGAGTGAGCCACAGGTTCGGTGCAATCTCCAGAGGGTCTGGTGAAGCCCCATAACTGCAATGCCATGCCAGCCATGCCCCCCCAATTCCAGCATCTGTGGATTTTGGTATCTGCAGGGGGTCCCCTGTAGATACTGAGGGCCCACTGTACTGTTCTTAGCCTTTAAAGGTCCTAAATGCCTTATGACCAGTCTTCCCTACATGTTGCATAGCTGCACACCTGGAACTGAAGTCCCAAGCAGCTGAACAATGCTGCAGTGCACCAACAACAATTCCCATGACTACAGAGCTCAGTTATGATGTCATTGCCAAGCACTCTGGATCCAAACAGCCAGGCCACACAGATGCCACAGGATTGCATGCAATCAAGAAAAAAAAAAATAGAGGGAACATTGCTTCAGCCAGAGTACCTACCAAATCTACCTCTGTCCCACATGAACCTGCCCATTTCCTGTGATTATTTGAGAGGGCTCGTCACATGTTCTGTCACCAACAGAACATTCCTGGTAATGACACAGGAAACGGCCCTCTCAGTGATGGCACCCAAGTTGCAGAACTAGCCTCACCCAAGAAGTAAGGCCTTATACCATCTATGCCTCAATTTCAGCATCAGCTCAAGACTTTTCAGTTTCACTTGGTTTTTGAGTACTGCTGGATTATTTGTTTTGTTTTGTTCTGATGCAGCATGAGTTTTTAACTCTTTTTTTATTTTATGCAATTTAAAAAATTTATGGCATTTTACCTTTCTTCTTGGGAGCTGCATTGAGCACCTTCAGACAGGAAGGCAAGTGCAGAGTGAAAATCTGTCAGACCCCTGCTAACTGGGTAAGAGGCACTTTTTCAAGTGGGTGCTCCTCTTTTATTTAGCAGGGGGAGAGTAACTGGCCCACCTCACCCCAGCACTGTCTGTTCTGGTGGCTATCTGCTAGTATTCCTTTGCATCCTTTTAGACTGTGAGCCCTTTTGGGACAGGGAGCCATTAGATATTTGATTTTCTCTGTAAACCGCTTTGTGAACTTTTTGTTGAAAAGCGGTATATAAATACTGTTGTTGTTGTCAGTGAATAAAAATAGAGAACCTTAAACCTGTAAGAGGTGAACTAACAACCCAAAACCAGGGGTCCTGATTTGGCTCCAAGTTTTACAAGAAGAGATCTCTCAAGGAGTATCCTGAAATCTTCATCCACACAGTTCTTTGAAAAATAAGTGGTGGAAAATAGGTAGCGTTAATTTGACCTTTTTTTAAAAAAAGAAAAGTTGAAATCTGTTTTTCACTTGTCTCAGCTGCAAATCATAGACTTTAAAACAAAATCAATTTACACCCAAGGCTGTTAAGTAACAGTTGTTCTGTTGGTAAATGAACAGTTGTCAGATAAAGCCAAGAGGCAAATTTTACTTATGACACACAAACTTTGAATTCCACTTTGAATGCCTGGGAGGGAGATAAAGCAGAGTATAAAATGATTAATTAATTAATTAATTAACTTAAAATGAAACACCAAGCAACAGAAAGCTGTTCTGGGCACTCTTTTCTCAGAGAGCTTTCCACCCAACTCAATGGGATTTTCTTAAGAACACAGGAACGTAAGATGAGCCCCACAGGATCAGGTTCAGGGCCCATCTAGCCCAGCTTCCTGTATCTCACAGTGGCCCACCAGGAAGCACAGCAAGAGACCAGCATCCTGCTCCCCTCCCTTGCATCTGGCAATCCGAGGTAGCCTTTTGAAAGTCAGGAGATTGTCTTGTCCTGTTGTCTTGTGTGCTTCCTGGGGCATTTGGTGGACCACTGTGAGATACAGGAAGCTGGACTAGATGGGCCTATGACCTGATTCAGGGGGGCTCTTCTTATGAGGTTACACATACACATCGCAGCTTGTAACATGTGATGGACTTTTCCTCCAGATATCTGTCCAACCCCCTTTTGCAGGTACATGGGCCAGATACCATCACCACATCCTGTGGCAAGGAATTCCACAGATACTGGGTCAAGAAATGCTTTCTTTTGTCTGTTCTCCCAACACTCCATTTTAGTGGATATCCCCTGTTTTTGGTGTTGCGTGAGAGGGAAAAGAGCACCATCCCTCAAGCGTGCAGCAGAGGCATGCCAGGGACCCCCAGGCAAAAATTACTTGCTAGTGCTCATTTCCTATGTATTTAGAGTCATATGTCTCCCTTCTCACTGTACATGCACAATCTGCCACCAAATCAAGTGGCAAGGAGTTCCACAGGTTAACCACACTGCTGCCTGAGGACTAGCACCTTCAGCGCTTGAGTGGTCACGGGGGAGGTCGAGCCTCCCTCCCTCGGGTCCAGCGCCTCCCGCAGTTGCCCAGAGCCCCCCACGCGCAAGGGGAACTAGAGGGAGAGAGACTGACGCAGCCCACGAGCCAGGCACAAAGCGCTTCCCCGCCACCTACGGTCTACTCACATCAGCCGGCGAGCCATCGCTCCGCTCTCACTGCGCATGCGCTTTCCCTGCTGCCGGAAGAGGAAGGGACCCACCCAGGAAAGCCACAAAGCAGCACAGCTGGTCACGACAGGGTTAAGCGCAGCGAGGCAACATAGAGATGTGCGGCTAGAGCGCCCAACGCTTGTCTATGGGCTCGCTCTCGGACGCTCTCACAGCTCTATGGTCACGAGAGGGTTAAGTGTAGCGAGGCACCATAGAGATGTGCGGCTAAAGCGCCTAACATCTCTATGGCAGGGAAGCGCTTTGTACCTGGCTCGTGGGCTGTGTCAGTCCCTATCCCTCTGGTTCCCCTTGCGCGTGGGGGGCTCTGGGCAACTGCGGGGGGCGCTGGACCCAAGGGAGGGAGGCTCGACCTCCCCTGTGACCACTCAAACGCTGAAGGTGCTAGTTCTCGGTGTGCTTAGGCAGCAGTGTGGTTAACCTGTGGAACTCCCTGCCACTTGATTTGGTGGCAGATTGTGCATGTACAGTGAGACGGGAGACATATGACTCTAAATACGTAGGAAATGAGCACTAGGAAGTAATTTTTGCCTGGGGGTCCCTGGCATGCCTCTGCTGCACGCTTAGGGGGGGTGCTCTTTTCCCTCTCACACAAAATCAGGGGATATCCACTAAAATGGAGTGTTGGGAGAACAGACAAAAGAAAACATCTGGGAGGGACTGCTTGCACGCCGCGGTGAGGTTCCCTGTGCTTTGCACCCCTTCTAGCTACGCCACTGCATGGGTAGTGTGCCACCCACGCAGGTCCAGTCTGTCCATGTCGCGAATGACGTCCTTCACATTGGGTGGTGGATTGGGACCCGAGCAGTCCTGAACAGATGCCTGCCACCTCTCCTCCACTTCCACGAATGGAGCCGGCCTTCTTCTGGGCCCCTTCCTCTGCATGGCTCTTTAATCAAAGCAAGCCGCACAGGATACACACTCCCAGTGCCCCCTGCGTTGCCTGCTTTTTGTTAAGCAGTGGTTTGCAAACTGTGGGTTGTGACCAGATTTTTGGTGGTGGTAAACCAGTAACATCATCTGTAAGTGGGGCAACATTTCTAAAATGATAAGTGCAGGGCTTCAAGACTGCTGGGACGTTCACACCCTACTTTATGGAGAAGGATGGTTAGGGTTACTTAGAAATGCAGAAAGTATACTTTGCATTGTATACTAGTTTGTTCTTCTTAGGGTGCAATCCTAATCCCTTATGTCAGTGCTTTCCAGCACTGGCATAGCGGTGCCAATGGGATGTGTGCTGCATCCTGCAGTTGGGTGTCACTCAAGGAGCCCTCCTCAAAGTAAGGGAATGTTTGTTCCCTTATCTCAGAGCTGCATTGCCCTTATGCCAGTGCAGGAAAGCACTGACATAAGGGGTTTGGATTGTGCCCTTATTTATTCACATGTGCCTGGGGTGAGTCATCTTATGGAAAACAAGTTCCAGGAATGGCCATTATGAAAGTTGTTCTTAATGCAACATGAGTGTTCTAATCACATACTCTGGGCACAATCCTAACTGCACCCATGGCCAGCGCAAATCCCTTGCACCAGCCTGGGAGAAACGTGCTATAAAGCATGTTTGTGCCTCCTTAGGAGTCAGCTGGGCTAGCACATATGCGCCAGCCCACAGAGACCAAATTCAGCCTCTGCGCCAATAGAGACAGGTGAGTCTGCTCTGGCCAAGCTCAGCCAGTGCAGGGATGGGGGGGCATGGACGAAGCATGCAGGGGAGGGTGAGTGGTGAATGGGCCTGTGGGCAGGCGGTGGGAGAGCGGGAGGGGGCAGGTCCTGACCCCGTTCCCGGGGCAGCTTGGACCTGCTCTTGGCTGCTCGGTTCTGCTCAGAGAATTACTTCCCCTGGCCAGGCCACAGCCAGCCAGAAACTCACACTGGATACAGTGCAGGGCAGCAGAACCTACCTGTTCCAGCGCAAGTTAGGATTGTGCTGCCCATTGCAAAAAAGAACTGTAGTCAGACCTCAGCCTTTGAGGCTGCCTCAGGATGCCTTTGAGCTATAAAAATAATATTCTGCTGCTCCAGTTGGGGAAACCGAGGCCTGAATCATAGAAAGGTGGAGTAGTGGTCATGACCACAGACACACCTGCTGCCTGGCCTATCACAGAATCAAGCAAATATCAGTTTCCCTTTTTAGAAGAAGCAAATTTCTAATCTTCATGACTTCCAGATTATATCTTGGGAGAGGGAACCTTGCAATCAGGCAAATAGCACAGTGATCCCCCCCCCCTTTTTTTTTTTGCTTTTGCATATTTCTCAGCAAAGAGCTCTGTAATTTCTATATATTTCTCTGGGGATTCCTGGGCTCATTACAGATATTTTTATTTTAATAATTTGTGTTTTCTTACCCCAAGCTTTGAGACAAAGTAGAACAAAAATGATAGTTTATTCCATACACTAAATATATAACACACACACACACACACACACACACACACACACACACACACACACACACACACCATACTGCCAATGAACTCAAGGCAGGTAGCAACTGAAAAATTATTTAATCATGGCAGTCAATACATTGAATACACTATAAATGGGAAAAGGATTAGGAAGAGATGTTGAAGCAAGCAAATTCAGGTATCAGTTCATACATAATATGTCACAATACATATGTCACAATTGTTCTAATCCTGAGATGGAATGTCCACTGAGGATGACAGTTGAGAGGGAGAGGAGCCAAATGAGAGTTGATGGAGTGAACCTTGCTGCCTTCCTCTCTGGGATGCAAGTCAGAGGCTGCTAATGAAGACAATTCTGGAGGGAAGGCATCAAACTACAATTGGTTTCAGCCAAGCCAATCCAGTGGGTCTCACAATGTCTTTTCTTCCTCAGATGGGTCAAATATTCATAGCTTTTGAACAGGACTAAGGCTGCAAACCTAACCACACTTTCCTGAGAGTAAGCCCCATTGAACAAAATAGGACTTACCTGGTTAGGATTGTGCCCTAAGACTCCAAAGGCTTTTGAAGGAACTGAGCCATCATGGGACAAGAGGATGGATCTTCTTCAGGAAACAAAAGGTAGGGGTAAAGGGACAGTTTTCACAACAGAGAGAAAGAAGTGGTGGGGATCCCCAAAAATCTGTATGGTGACCAGTGGTGTCACTGTGGAGTGACAAACTGCGGGGGGGGGGGGTGACATCAAAGGAAAGGAGCCAGATATTTCCTGGCCAGACCTTCCTGGCTGGTAGACCAGGACTCCACATTGGGGAAATCTGGTAGAAGAGGGCTCTGGAAACTCCTCTTCTGCAGCTTATAATGGGGGGGGGGGGATTTTGGCCATGAGTATGGCTGCCATGCCTGTAGGTGGGGGTGAGCCCCCAGATGGGTAGACTTGGCCTCACAGATAAAAAGAAACTCCAACTGGAAGGCAAGGTCTATATTTATTTTTGTCTTCTCACACCAAGGATCAATCTTTTTTTAAAAAACAAACAAACATTTTTTCATTTGCTTTTGCACAATTTGTGACCAGGAAAGAGTGACTAAAAACAAGAGCAAACAATGCCTCAAGCTGCAGATAAGGACACTAGTGAATTAGCAAAATATTTGCAGAAAGCTTATGGAACCTGATATTAAGTTGGGCAACTGCAAGCTAGTTGAGAGGCCAAATCATTAAGAGCATAAGAACAGCACCACTAGTTCAGGCCATAGGCCCATCCAGTCCAGCTTCCTGTATCTCACAGCGGCCCACCAAATGCCCCAGGGAGCACACCAGATAACAAGAGACCTGCATCCTGGTGCCCTCCCTTGCATCTGACATAGCCCATTTCTAAAATCAGGAGGTTGCAAATACTCATCATGGCTTGTAACCCGTAATGGATTTTTCCTCCAGAAACTTGTCCAATCCCCTTTTAAAGGCATCCAGGCCAGATGCTGTCACCACATCCTGTGGCAAGGAGTTCCACAGACCAACCACACACTGAGTAAAGAAATATTTTCTTTTGTCTGTCCTAATTCTCCCAACACTCAATTTTAGTGGATGTCCCCTGGTTCTGGTGTTATGTGAGAGTGTAAAGAGCATCTCTCTATCTACTTTATCCTTCCCATGCATAATTTTGTATATCTCAATCATGTCCCCCCTCAGACGTCTCTTTTCTAGGCTGAAGAGGCCCAAATGCCGTAGCCTTTCCTCATAAGGAAGGTGCCCCAGCCCAGTAATCATCTTAGTTGCTCTCTTTTGCACCTTTTCCATTTCCACTATGTCTTTTGAGATGCGGCGACCAGAACTGGACACAATACTCCAGGTGTGGCCTTAACCGATTTGTACAACGGCATTATAATATTAGCTGTTTTGTTCTCAATACCTTTTCTAATGATCCCAAGCATAGAATTGGCCTTCTTTACTGCCACTGCACATTGAGTCGACACTTTCATCGACCTGTCCACCACCACCCCAAGATCTCTCTCCTGATCTGTCACAGTCAGCTCAGAACCCATCAGCCTGTATGTAAAGTTTTGATTTTTTGCCCCAATGTGCATGACTTTACACTTACTGACATTGAAGCGCATCTGCCATGGGATATTTGCCAGTGGGGACTTGGCTTGTGTGCCTCACCTTGAAGTGACTCTTTGGTTCCTGAATGGAAGACTGAAGCACACCACATGGCAACCTGTTCTGGCTGTTGTTGCTATGTTCCTAACCCAATAGTGGGGGAGGCAGGGGGTGGGTAGATTAACTGCTAGCAGAGATTCCAGGCATAGGACAACACTGGCAAAATCAAATACAGTACTTGAGTTTACAGGCAGTATAGAAGAAAAGAAAACCAGTTTCTAACTCAACAGTCCCTGCACTACAATCCACTTAGTGGATTTTATTTTAGCATCAGGACCCACTTTTAAAAAGAAAAATCTGTTGTGATCCACATAGCTTTATAAGACCAGAGAGAGAGAGAGAGAGATATTTTAAATTTTTAATTAATAACAGTCAGGATCCTGTGTTTCCAAGGCTGCTAGAGACCTTACATATTGTATGTGCATGTAGACCTTTGCTTGGCTTTCCCTAGAAATGGAGTTCAAGGACTGTTCCTCAAAACCTTTTTCGTCATTCCAGGGCACCCAGAAAGCTGCAAAGCAAGATGTGCACTTAGGAACTTACAGCCCAGACAGAAGGCTGAAACTGGGTTCACATGTGATCTATGGCATGCCAATTACTAGAGAAAAGTGGAAAATGTGACATTTTAATTGGGGGAGTACAAAGATTGCCTCATATCTCAGGTTAGCATTCCAGCCACGAGAGTGATCTCTCTATCTGGATTGCTCACTGCTGTTGTTTTCTTCTGCAAACAGCAAGGGTCCTTGCAAAGTTTTTTTTTTTTAAATATTTCAGAAACTTTGCAACCCACCAAAAAACAGCTCGCAACTCACTGATAGGTCCCCACCCACAGTTTGGGAAACAGTGACTTAGAACAGCCATTTTCAACCACTGTGCCGCGAGTGGTCCACAGGTGTCCCACAGGAATTTGAGGAAAGGTCATTTATTAGTAGGACCAATTGGGGATGTGAGCCTCACACTGACAACATAGTGTGCCTTGTCAATTGTCAAAAACTTGACGGTGTGCCTTGACAATTTTAGTCCCTTGTCAGTGCACCATGAGATGAAAAAGGTTGAAAATCACTGACTTAGATGAAACAAGTTCACCTACACTGGAGAGGTTGCTTGGCTCACACAGTTGGATCTCTGTAATGGAAGATCAGAAGATCATCAGGTGGATGATGTGGTGTTGACAGCGAGTCCATGTTTTGGCAGCTGTTTGACAGCTCTGGGAAGGGCAGGGCTGGCTCCACAGCTGTAATCAATCAAGGCCAATGGAGACCTGAATGGACACCTGAGCTTCATTTGATCTTGATGGGACTTTGAATGGACATGGACTGAAGAGGTGGCTCACCTGAGCCTAATTTGGACTTAATGGGACATACAAGGATAAAAGGCAGCTTCAGAAGGAGCAAGACTACCCTGACCCAGAAGGAGATGCTACCTGACCAAGAGCTATGGGAAAAGGGGGACACTCTGCTGGAGACGAGATGAGACTCTGCTGCAGAAGACTAGACTGTGAAGAATTGGGAAGACTGAACTGTGCTTTGGAGATTAGATAGGATAGGATTGGACTTGGACTGGAGGCTTCAGACCTTTATCCTCTGAGTTAAGTGGAGTTTTGGGGAGGGAAAGCCTCTGGACAAGAGGACTTACAGAAATGTATTTCTTAGGGCTGCTGGAGGCTATCATGGAACTGGAATTGGAACATGTCATCTTCAGTGATTGGCAAAGAGCTGTGTCTGATGGACAAGAGCATTCTGAGGCAGTTAGGAGTGTCAGTTGGGATGTGAAGTTGATTGGAATCAGGTGTGAGAGCAAAGTAGTCTGTAGAAACAGGGAGGACTTTTCATTTGCTGATCTTGTGATTAGCTGTTAAGAATGTGAGTGATGTTGTTAAGAGTGTTTATTGTGAGTGACACTTCAGGTTATTCAGGATGATGGAATTGTTAGAGTTGACTAAATTAATCAGTACTATACAAAGCAAAGCTGAGTTTGTGATGACTTCATAGCAACAGGAAAACTGCAGGCATTGTTACACTGCTTGTGCTACAGAACAGGAAAACAAAAGCTAACAAGGAAGTTAATTAGCTATGGGAAGAGAAGCAACCTACAAGTTCTAACCAACTAACAAGATAGGTTACAGGCAACAAATCATGCCCTTTGTAACTATACCCTGGTGTATCTCTACTCACATGCTGTCACTTCTTCCACAGAAATCTCAAGCTGACTGCAATGCGCTCTGGCAAATCTCTTCAAACTGGGTGAATGGTCAACAGAATGACAAAGGAGGTTCATTGTGAGTAAATACAGTGACTCATATTGGAGCAAGAAATCCAAACTCTACATGTACACTGATGTGGTCCAAACTGGTGGTGATGACTATGGGAGAAAAATAATTTTGAGTCATGGTGGACTTAATCCACCTTAATCTTAATCTTAAGATTAAGACTTAAATCTTAAGACTTAATCTTAATGACAATTTTGATCATGTATGAGGGATGGGGACACTACATGCTCGGGATTTATTAGGAAAAGAATTGAAAACAAAAGTGCCAGTACTGCAGAATTCTTAAACAAATTATGGACATATTTGGATTACTTGTACTTTCTGGTCACCATATTGCACAGAAGATAGGTGTAGGCTTGGAGAAGATGCAGAAAACGGCAGATAAAATAATCAAGGGATTGGAGCACCTGCCTCTGAGGAGACTAAAGTGTTTAGGATCTCTTAAGTTAGAAAAAAGAGAATCTGCACGTAGGGGGAATATGAGTGAGGTCTTTAAAATTATGCTTACTGTCAAGGAAGAAGAGGGGGCTCCCCAAGGGACTGCAGCCTGACCCAGGAAAACAGTGCTTCATGGTTAGCTTGTTTACTTTTTTCCTGTTCCCTTCTTTCCCTTTTTGGACATGCAGTTGAATAGGGAAAAGCCTTGTTAGAATATGTTTGCTGCCATCAGGCCAGACTATCAGACCAAACAGAGGGGGGGGGGCATCTAATCTGGTTGTCTCATTTAGGAACATTTTGTAAACTGATGAAAAAACTGAATTGAAATTAATCAAAGCCTGACAGATCTCTGCTAGACTTTGTCCCTATCCTAATCACCTGAAACATGGAACTTTCAGCCCACATTCTCTTGCTGCCCTGCAAGTCGCTTCTCTCCCATATCCACAGAGTGGGCTCTCGGGCAGCTGGAATGAAGACCACTCAGTTCCTGGTGGGCTTGCAAGCCTTAAAATTTGGTTATCATGATGTCACTGGTTTACTTGATTAGTGGAAAGGGATTACATAGTTATGCCTCTAGAGTAGGACATATGGGAGTGCGAGTCAGTGAGCAGGCACATCCCTGTCCCTGACAGGAACTCTGACCCAAGCGGAAGAGAGCTTATGGTGCTTATAAATAAAGGGACAAAAGCTACCTGTGATGCTTTCAGCAGCTTGAATGCACAGAAGCTGCTGGTGAGTTAAATTTGTCCAAAATGTAAGAAAACAGACAAAAAGACACAGAAAAGAAGTGGGAACCCCAGGAATTCATCACACACGCTATGGAAAAAGTAGCTAGAGTGTTTCTCGATCTCCCATAATTCTGGGTGATGCAATGAAATTGATAGACATTGATTCAGAAGAGAAGAGTTAATCCCACAATATATAATGTCTTTTTGGCACCAACCAAAGACTTCATTATGCTCCCAGATTTTTTGTTGGGAGAAGTGTTTAATGTACAGTATCGTGTTTTTTAGAGTGTTGCCAACTGTCCTGATGATTTATACTGAAGGTCAGTATACATGGCAATAAAAACAGACAAAACAAATAAAAGAAATGAAATTAACTTCTGGAATTTGCTGCTACAAAAAGTGGTAATGGCTACCAGTTTGATGGCTTTAAAATGGGAGGAGACAATTTCATGGAGGCCAATCAACAGCTGCTAATCATGATTGCCAAGTGGAACCTCTCAGTTCAGAGGCCACTCAATACCATTTGCTGTTTATCAGGGGTTTCCTAGGATTCTCAGTGTCATGGCCTAACTGTGACATCACACTGACATCATAGTCCCTTGGTTCAACTGTCAGTTGATCAGAACATTACCCTCACCAGACCAGACAAGACAGTCTGTGTTTGTTTTACCATGATTTCACATTTTTCATCCTTTCTGTTATAAAGAGATTGAGTTAGTGAGAGGAAGGGAGGTATGAAGAGAGTACTGTATTAGTGATTTTATTGGTTGTTGTAGCATATTAGTAATGATGTTTGTTCTAATGATCAGGAGAGGGAATGCTTTTTGCCAGTTACCTCATTCTTTCCCTCCTGACTATACTGATTGAAAGATGTTAACATGTTGAAAGATCTCAGAAGGATTTCACCCCTGTTAACTAGTAAGAGGCACTCTTTCAAGTGGGTGCTCCTCTTTTATTCAGCAGGGGGAGAGTAACTGGCCCACCTCCCCCCAGCAGTGTCTTTTCTAGTGGCTGTCTGCTGGTGTTGCATATTTTTATATTGTGAGCCCTTTGGGGACAGGGAGCCATTAGTTATTTGATTTTTTTTTCCTGTAAACTGCTTTGGGAACTTTTTGTTAAAAAGCAGTATATATATTATTATTATTATTATTATTATTATTATTATTAATGACTTCTACATCCTGAATCTCTCTGATACTTCAGGCAATCCTAGGAAGCTGTTTCTTGGCAGCTGGGGAGAATTATGTTAAAAGTGATGCTTGGGACCAGATTAAATGCGTCAAGGCAGTCAACCTTTGTGAACATCGTCAGAATTCCACCAGGTGAGGCAGGGCAGTGGAGAAAGAGGCTTCTCTTCTGTGCTGTGATAGGGTCTCCACTTTCTTGAGCAGTGAGAAGATGGCAAATCTGCTCTCACCCAGTTTCCTTTAAAGGAGAGAGCATAGGAGTGTTTGTGGCATTTCAGTTATTTTTTTCTTTATCCCCAATACATGTATGTACCTGAAAGTGAGATGAGGGGTTATTTCCAGTCGTTTACCATCAAAATGTGTGTGTGTGGGGGGGGGGGGGGAAGCTGTCTCAAATTTTCAAGTACTGCCAGTTCTGCTGCCATCTTCAGAGGAGAGGCCCAAATGATAGGATGGCAGCTGCTGTACCTGCCAGTGTCAGGATCCCAAGGAATTATACAACAGCCATGAGGTCAAGGTTGGACAAAGCCTCAACAAGTCCCTTTCAGGCTGATTTCAAGAACATTAAACAGATACAGTGAAGTAGTAATTCCTGTTCTAAAGAATTGTCACTGACAAAGTGGCAGTGAATTGTGACATTTAGAGAAAAGAAAAGTGTGGGAGGGGGGCTGAAGCAACCCTGTTGGATTCCACTGGGCACTAACTCTCATCTGCTGTGTCTTGCCCCTTAATCTCTTCCAGGAAGTGATGAAAGATGCTCTGCTCAGATCGCGGAGTCTGTATCCATCATCTTGGGTGCAAGGATAATCACCTACATACAGAGATGAAATATCTTTTTTTAAAGAGGCTAGTGAGGTTCTTTTTTTTAAAGAGGTTCATTATTTTTAGGTTTATGCCTGGCTTTTTGATCAAAAGTATCACCATGGCAGTTTATAATACAAAGGAAACCAGGAGCCTCTTAGGGCCCAATCCTTTCCAGTTTTCCAGTGCCAGTGCAGCTGTGCCAGTGGGATATGCACTGATTGCATCCTTTCATGAGGAGAAAGTCACAGAGGCCTCCAAGGTATGGAAACATTTGTTTCCTTACCTCAGCACTGCATTGCGGTGGCACCGGTGCAGGAAAGTTGGATAGGATTGGGCCCATAGCCCTCTGACCCATTGCAGAGGCTTGTTGCATTCTCCTTGCCAGTCACGGAGCAACTGGACATTTGAGCAGAGTTCTTTTCAGGTTGGGGTGGTGGTGAGCTGTGCAGCTACAATGTTCTTGGACCAGTGGGGAGGGGCAGCTGACCTGTCCTGTACGATGATGTTCATCCTGAGAGGGTCTGAGTGCAGCCTTAGTCCTCAGTGAATATCTTTTCACAGCAATTAGGTACTGTCAGGGTGGAGGAAAGGATGAACCATAGTAGGAATGCTTCCTTGTGCAAGCAAGCAAACAGAGCCGTTCAAGCCACAGGAAGAGGCATGGAGGAAACTAGTACCCCCTGAGAAAGGAAGGGCTGTCTCATTGCCTTGGCTTCTACACAGTCCCTTCAATAAGCAAGTAATAATAATAGTGAAAAGAGTTGGAAAATGTTGGTTTTGAGAGGGGTGAGGGAGGAACATGTATTTCCCCTGCTCCTGTGCATCTAAAAATCCAATTTTGTTCCATTTTCATCTGCACCAGGGAATCCTCAGCAATGGAAGAAGCTTCACTGCTGATCTTACCACTTGTTGGTGTTCGGAGCCCCAAGGTATGTAGTGATGCCTTCCTCCAGGTGGGGTTTCACAATCCCCTGCCCACTTCCACATGCAGTAGCACCTGGATCACTGTCCCTCTTCACACCATGTCCTATTTTTTCCTTCCATCCCGCCAGTAAAGTGGACCCTTTCCTCAAATGGGAACAGAACTTGCACTCCTCTGACCAACTAAGGATGCTCCTTCTTGTCAAGACCTGAAGGTGACCTTAACCAGGACAACTCTCATCAGTACTGCGACAAATACACCTGCTGGTCAGCTGGCACTGTGCACTTCAGACAGAGAAGGAAGAGGCTAAGGAAAGAGGCCATACATTGGCTTCCTCTTTCAGGCTGCAGCAGGACCCAATGACAGAACTTTGTGGGAACTGAAAAGGCAAGCACACTGAGGAGGTGTGGCAAATATGTCTTCATTTCAAACAGGGATGGAGAAAGCCTCCCAAGGGAAGATTGCCATTCAGCTGCATGTCATCAGCAGCATCAACCACTTTGTTCTCTCTGGGGCTCTCTGTCTTGGCCAATGAATTAAGGATGCAGGAACACCATCATGCCACATCTCTTGCCTTGTACTGTTGAATGGCAATAAGCACAATCTCCAGGTCCATGAAGAATGGCTTGAACTGAAAGAAAGCGGAAGACTGCAAGACCCAATATGGAAATCCCTGGACACAACATATTCAAAGAGAAAGGTTCACCCTTCTTATTTTCTGATCCTGTGTGGGACTGGGGGGGGGGGTGGCCATCTTTAGCTTTTACTTACCACTGTTACCTGGATCCAAAGAAAGGTGCTCTATGTATGTCATTTATGCATTGAAGCCAATAGAAATGTTTTTCCCAGGACATGGAGCATGCACAGGGAGACCCTAACTGAAACTTAAAACCTCTCTTGTCTTTTACTGCAACCCTTATCTGGGTTGTCTTCAGGCCATGATATTTAGAGGGGAGAAAGTACCAGAGTGTAAGGACTAATAAAATGATCTAAGTAATGCATAATTGGGTCCAGATACCAACTACCCAAGTCACATTCTCCCCAAATCCCAACTGTGCCTTAGAACAAACATGGCCTTTTCTGAGAAGAACTCGCAGCCAAAATGCAAGTACAGAAGTAGCCATTACCATTTGCTCAGGGAACCCCAGCACAACTCTATAAGAACATAAGAACAGCCCCACTGGATCAGGCCATAGGCCCATCTAGTCCAGCTTCCTGTATCTCACAGCGGCCCACCAAATGCCCCAGGGAGCACACCAGATAACAAGAGACCTCGTCCTGGTGCTCTCCCCTACATCTGGCATTCTGACTTAACCCATTCCTAAAATCAGGAGGTTGCGCATACACATCATGGCTTGTACCCCATAATGGATTTTTCCTCCAGAAACTCGTCCAATCCCCTTTTAAAGGCGTCTAGGCTAGACGCCAGCACCACATCCTGTGGCAAGGAGTTCCACAGACCGACCACGCGCTGAGTAAAGAAGTATTTTCTTTTGTCTGTCCTAACCCGCCCAACACTCAATTTTAGTGGATGTCCCCTGGTTCTGGTATTATGTGAGAGTGTAAAGAGCATCTCCCTATCCACTCTGTCCATCCCCTGCATAATTTTGTATGTCTCAATCATGTCCCCCCTCAAGCGTCTCTTTTCTGGGCTGAAGAGGCCCAAACGCCGTAGCCTTTCCTCATAAGGAAGGTGCCCCAGCCCCGTAATCAGCTTAGTCGCTCTCTTTTGCACCTTTTCCATTTCCACTATGTCTTTTTTGAGATGCGGCGACCAGAACTGGACACAATACTCCAGGTGTGGCCTTACCATCGATTTGTACAACGGCATTATAATATTAGCCGTTTTGTTCTCAATACCCTTCCTAATGATCCCAAGCATAGAATTGGCCTTCTTCACTGCCGCCGCACATTGGGTCGACACTTTCATCGACCTGTCCACCACCACCCCAAGATCTCTCTCCTGATCTGTCACAGACAGCTCAGAACCCATCAGCCTATATCTAAAGTTTTGATTTTTTGCCCCAATGTGCATGACTTTACACTTACTGACATTGAAGCGCATCTGCCATTTTGCTGCCCATTCTGCCAGTCTGGAGAGATCCTTCTGGAGCTCCTCACAATCACTTCTGGTCTTTACCACTCGGAAAAGTTTGGTGTCGTCTGCAAACTTAGCCACTTCACTGCTCAACCCTGTCTCCAGGTCATTTATGAAGAGGTTGAAAAGCACCGGTCCCAGGACAGATCCTTGGGGCACACCGCTTTTCACCTCTCTCCATTGTGAAAATTGCCCATTGACACCCACTCTCTGCTTCCTGGCCTCCAACCAGTTCTCAATCCACGAGAGGACCTGTCCTCTAATTCCCTGACTGTGCAGTTTTTTCAGTAGCCTTTGGTGAGGGACCGTGTCAAATGCCTTCTGAAAGTCCAGATATATAATGTCCACGGGTTCTCCCGCATCCACATGCCTGTTGACCTTTTCAAAGAATTCTATAAGGTTCGTGAGGCAAGACTTACCCTTACAGAAGCCATGCTGACTCTCCCTCAGCAAGGCCTGTTCATCTATGTGTTTTGAGATCCTATCTTTGATGAGGCATTCCACCATCTTACCCGGTATGGATGTTAGGCTGACCGGCCTATAGTTTCCCGGGTCCCCCCTCTTTCCCTTTTTAAAAATAGGCGTGACATTTGCTATCCTCCAATCTTCTGGTACCGTGGCTGTTTTGAGGGACAAGTTGCATACCTTAGTCAAGAGATCTGCAACTTCATTCTTCAATTCCTTAATAACCCTTGGGTGTATGCCATCAGGGCCCGGTGACTTATTGATCTTTAATTTATCAATGAGGTCTGAAACATCTTCTCTTTTAACCTCTATCTGACTTAACTCCTCGGTTAGGAGGGGCCGTTCGGGCAGCGGTATCTGCCCGAGGTCTTCTGCCGTGAAGACAGATGCAAAGAACTCATTTAATTTCTCTGCCATCTCTAAGTCTCCTTTTATCTCCCCTTTCCCTCCCTCACCATCCAGAGGGCCAACCGCTTCTCTGGCGGGTTTCCTGCTTCTAACATATTTGAAGAAGCTTTTATTATTCCCCTTAATGTTGCTGGCCATGCGTTCCTCATAGTCTCGCTTGGCCTCCCCTATCACCTTCTTACATTTCTTTTGCCACAGTTTATGTTCCTTTTTATTCTCTTCATTAGGGCAAGACTTCCATTTACGGAAGGAAGCTTCCTTGCCCTTCACAGCCTCTCTAACTTGGCTGGTTAGCCATGCGGGCACTCTCCTGGATTTAGTGGAACCCTTCTTTCTTTGCGGTATACACCTCTGCTGGGCCTCTATTACTGTTGTTTTAAGCAGCCTCCATGCACTCTGGAGAGACTGGACTCTTTTTACCCTCCCTTTCAACCTCCTTCTAACCAGCCTCCTCATTTGAGGGAAGTCCGCCCGTCGGAAGTCAAGGGTTTTTGTTAGAGATTTGCCTGGTATTCTTCCCCCAACGTGCACGTCAAAACGGATCGCAGCATGATCACTGTTCCCCAATGGCTCAGTAACGTTTACATCTCTAACCAGGTCCTGCGTACCGCACAAAATTAAATCCAGAGTCACCTGTCCTCTGGTGGGCTCCTTGACTAGCTGATCTAAGCCACAGTCATTCAGCACGTCAAGAAATCCGGTTTCCTTATCGTGACCAGAACACAAATTGACCCAGTCAATATGAGGATAATTGAAGTCCCCCATGATTACAACCCTGTCCTTCCTTGTCACCTCCCTGATCTGTTTCCTCATTTCAAGGTCCCCATCAGATTTCTGGTCTGGAGGACGATAGCACGCCCCCAGTATTACATTGCTGCACAAGCCTGGTAATTTAACCCACAGAGATTCTACGGTGGAGTCGGACCCACCTTCAATCTCTACTTTGCTGGATTCTATCCCTTCCTTAACATAAAGGGCCACCCCACCTCCAACACGCCCCTGCCTGTCCCTCCTGTAGAGTTTATAGCCCGGGATTGCGGTATCCCACTGATTCTCCGCATTCCACCAGGTTTCCGTTATGCCCACTATGTCAATATTTTCCCTTGTCACCAGACATTCCAGTTCTCCCACCTTTGCTCGTAGACTTCGGGCATTTGCATAAAAGCATTTATACACGGAATGCCCCAGGATGGGCTGCTTATTCGCTCCTTTGTCCCCGCATCCTCTCATTGTGCCAAACCGTCTATCACATCCCATCACCCTACCTTTCCCAATTTCTTCCCCTACCCTGCCTTTGTCTTGTTGTTCTCTAACCTCCCCATCCTCATCCCATAGGGATGAGGAGTCCCGAACCGGATGCCCCTCGGCTCCTGTCGGCCTTCCCCCAGGGATCAGTTTAAAAGCTGCTCTGCCACCTTTTTAATGTTATGCGCCAGCAGTCTGGTTCCATTCTGGTTCAAATGGAGTCCGTCCCTCTGCCCCATCAAACATAACCTCATCCAGTCTCTTCCACTTGCCTGATGACCCACCCTCTTAGCTCCTTTCCCAAATCAAATTTTAGAAAAGTAACTTTTCAATTCTCTTCTCTTTTCCTCAGATGACATTATATACGGTATTGATGAACAAGAAGATGTGAACCAACATCCAGATCCTGACTGGCATACCTCAGATCTCACAGCTGGAGTAATACAAAGACTTTAGCTTTGCCAACTAGCAAGCAGGCAATGCGCATTTTCATAAATCAAGGAAGAATTGGGAGTTCACACAACCTGGACATGGCAAGCTCAAGCATTGTTCTTCCTCTGCCCAAGAAACCAACTGCTCCCCAAAAGTAAGGGAAAAAATATTAAAAGACCATTGAATTAATTGGAGGACAACTAAAAAATAGAGGGAAATTCAGGGAAAAGGTAGGAAAAGCAAAACAGAATATGGTGACAGAAAGAAAAGATGGACAGAAAAACACACAGGGCTCTGTAAATAAAAGCAGAAGAGATAAGTCATGTCAAAACTAGCAAGAAAGAAAGGAAAACAGTATTAATTCAAGCGAGGTAGAAGGTGGGAAATTCACATATGATGGAAGAAAGAAGGGAAGACAAAAAGGAAAAGAGGCAGGTGGTGGGTAATTGAGGCTATGTAAAGAGAAGGAAGGGAAGCAAGACATGGGAGGAGATTAAATGATAGGAAACTAAGAGCCCAGTCCTATGCTTCCTGCCACTGGAGGTTTCCTTCCCCTGAGGAAAGCTGTAGCCTCTGCAACGGGCTTCCTCAAATCTGCACTTAGGCAATTTGTTTGCACCAGTGTTTCTCAAACTGTGGGCTGGGACCCACTGGGTGGGTCGTGAATCAATTTTGGGTGGGTCCCCATTCATTTCAGGATTTTATTTTTAATATATTAGATGATGCTATCATGGCTTGTGATTGCATCTGGGGAAATGTTACAGTGCTGTACTTTTAACTGGCTACTCTGTATATTCTTTTAACAATGATAATCCATGGGGCTTACTCCTAGGTATGTGTTGACACAATTGCAGCCTAGGATTGTTAGAAATTTTCCTGCTGGATGATGTCACATCTGGTCATGACATCACTTCTGGTGGGTCCTGACAGATTCTCATTCCAAAAAGTGAGTCCCAGTGCTGAAAGTGTGAGAACCACTGGTTTGCACAGACCCAAGGAAGAGCTCCGTGACAGGCTTGCACGGCCAACTCAGAGCTTTGGATCCAGCAAAGGAGGACTATAGTAGTCTCACCCCCTCTCAGGATGATCCCTCCCTCTGTTCCTCCCTCCCCCTACCCTGAAAAAGTGCTGGCCCAACACTGGCATTCCCTCCTTGCCCAGTGCCATAAATGTGCTTAATGACATGTTTATGTCACCTAGTGTGGGTATTACAAGGCCATAGGATTGGGCCTTAAGGCCCTCATATGAAAAATGGATAAAATACTGTTCTTTTGTTTAATAAATGTTAATTTAATGTTCTGAAAGGCACCCTGCTGGCCCTTAGGGAGCTGCAAGGCTGTGATAGAACTATGTATTTCAACTACATAAATGCATAACAAGAAGGAATAAAGGGAGGCAGGTGGTAGGAAATTGAAGCAGGATTGATACAGGGGCAATCTGTAGCCAAATTGAACCTGAACATGTGAGAGAGAATAAAACAGATGTAGATGGCAGGAAGTTGAAACAGGGCTGAGGAAAGAAAGAGGGGAAAGGAATAAAAAGTTAAGCAGGAAGCAAAAGTGAAGAAGAAATGGGGCAAAAACAGAAATAAGAGAGAAGAAAGTAGTGGCCAAATTGATCCTGATAATGTAAAATAGAAAAGGGACAAAGGTAAGTTAAAGTAGAGAGAGAAAAAAGAATAAGACACAGGTAAGCAGTGGCCAAGTAGAAGCTAATAATGTGAGAATAAGAAGGAATAAAAGAGGGCTAAGCATAAACATCTAATGCAAGAAAAAATAAAGTACAGCTATGTGTAAGCAACTGAGCCTGAAAAGGGAAAAAGGGGGGGAGAAAGGGAGAGCTCAGTTGTTTAAAAAAAAAAAGTAAGAATAGATATGGTTGCAGTCAAACAAAACCTGATAATGTAAGCAAGACAAGAGACCCAAGTTTGACCGCACTGAGAGAGCCTGCTAATATAGAGAAAACGAGATGGAATAAGGGGAAGCATAGTTGGAAGCACAAGAAAGGAATATGGAACACAGAAGTAGTAGCAAATTGGGACTAATAATTTAAGAGAGGAGGATAAAAGAGAGCTTAATGTGGCCAAATTTTTGGTAACATAGGAAAGAAAAGCTGGAATAAGGAAGAGCTCAGTGGGAAGAGGAAAAAAGAATACACAGGTCAGGAATGGCCAAAAGAGCATCATAATTTTAAAAAGAAATAAAGAGAGCTAAGTGTCTACACTGAACCTGATAACATAGGGCAAAAAAGGCAGAATAAGGGAGAGCTCATTGATAGGAAAGAAAAAACGGAATAAGACACAGGTAAGTGGTGGTCAATTTTAGCATGGGAATGGTAGAATGAAAGGAAGGAATAAAGGAGAGCTTAGTGTGCCTGAACTGAGCCTGATAATATAGGGGAAAAAACAAGGCATGAGGAAGAGCTCAGTGCTAAAGGAATAAGATACAGGTAAGAAGTGCCCAAGGTGAGAAGGATAATGCAAGACAGAAAAGAATAAGATATAGAGCTATCAGGTAGAGCCTCATGATGTAAAAAAGAAAAGTAATAAAAGAGAATTAAGTGTGGCCAAATTGAGCCTTATAACATAGGAAAGGAAAAGAAGAAATGAGAGAGAGCTCAGTGAGAAAGGAATAACATACAGGTGAGTAGTGGCCAAACTGAGCTTCATAAAGTAAGAGAGAGAAGGTGTAAAAATACAGAGCCACATGTGGGCAAACTCAGTTTCATAAGGTGTGAAATAGAAGAGTGTAAAACAGAGGACTTCCTAAGCCTAAAGAGAAAAGTAGATACAAAAGAGAGCTAGGTGTGGCCAAACTAAGCCTGATAATATACAAAAAAAGGAGGAATAAGAGAGGCCATATTCAGCCTGGAAAACATAAGAAAGCTACAGGTTCAGCCTATTTATACACATATTTAAAGCAACACAAATGACCACTGCAAATGAGAAGGAATGTGCTGATCCCTGGAGCAGGGGGAAAATGCATCCCTTTAAAATCAGTTTAAAAAACTGAACAGTCCTTTAACAATAGTCTCTTTAATGAGAGAGAGGGCAGCTGGCTGACAATCTATCAATCCTTCTGTCTCTCCAGGCGACCCCTCCCCTCCCCCCAGCACTGAAAGAAAGGTGATCACTTTGCATTGGTGAAGGGAGGGGCTTGTCTTCTTAATGACTTATCTTACATCACAAAGGTCATCAAGGCTGTTTTTAAATCACCTGAGCAAAGAAACTGTTTTTTAAATGGATTTGCTATAGTGCATTTTCTGCCATCCATGTGAGTGCTTGGAATGGAACCTACGCAAATAATGAGGCTCAACCTGTATATCTCTTTCCTAATAGTTGGAATAGGAAAAAACATTGTAGACAGAGGTGTTTGAAAATGGTGTTATTTATTTTATGCAGATGTGAGCCTGTTATCAATAAGACATAGACTAATCCTGTCAATGGAAACAAACACCTAGTTATAGGAGTGGTAGCCAAACAGAGCCTCATAATGTAACAAAGAAAAGGAATAAAAAAGTTAAGTGCAGCGAAATTGATCCTGCTAAAGTGTGAAAGAAAAAAAGGAAAGAGGTGATTGGTGACCAAGTAACTCTTATAATCAAAGAAAGAAAATATGGAGTAAAAGGGAGCCACATATGGCAATAGACATGATATGGGAAGAAAGAAAAGAAGAAATAAGAGTGGGCTAAGTGTGGCAGCTTGAGCTTGATAATGTTGGAGAATAAAGTGGGAAAGGAAAAAAGAAATAGGTAAGTGGTGGCTAAACAGAGCCTGATACTTTAAGAAAATTAAGGAATTAGAGCAAGCTAAGTGGTTGCTAAATTAAACCATGTAGAGTGGGGGCAGGAATAAGAAAGTAAGGCATTCTGGGACCATTGCCACTGGCCCAGCGGGGGGAGGGTATGACAAGGAGTGAGTGAGCAGGAGGGGGTTGTACCAGCAGAGCTCAATTCCACCAGATCCAGAGCCCCATGTTGGGTATTGACTCTGCACCTGCTAAATAGCTAGCACAGAGTTGATTAGCCTTATTGCAGGGCTGCTTTGCTCATCTGGTGGAAGAGGACAAATGAGAAGCCAGAGGCACCTGCCTGGTGCGCTTCGGATGGTGCAGCAGCCGTTATAGAATAAGAATAAGACAGTTAGATAAGCAGTAACCACTTAGGCCTGTTAATGTAAGAAATGAACAAACATACAAAACTAACTATCACAAAGATAGCCTGATAATATGGAAGGGGGAGTTGAAATAAGGGAGTGAGAAAGATAAAAAAGGAGTATTGGTCAAACACAGGCAGATAATGTAGGAAAGAAAAGGAGAACTACAAAAGAGCTCAGTGAGGACAAAAGGAGCCTGAGGCACAGGCAAAAAGGGGGAAGGGATCTAAGAGCCCTGAAAGGGAAAGGGGAACAAGGAATGAGAAATAGGTGAGTATTGGCAAAACACAGGCACATAATGCAGGAAACAAAAGTTGGAATACAACAGAGCTGAGTGAGGACAAAATGAGCCTGCGGCACAGGTAAAAAGGGGGAGGAATCAAGGAGCCCTGAAAGGGAAAGAAGGAATGAGACAAAGGGGTATTGGCCAAACACAGGCAAATAATGAAGGAAAGAAAAGATGGAATACAAGAGAGCTCAGTGAGGACAAAATGAGCCTGAAGCACAGGCAAAAAGGGGGAGGGATCAAGGAGCTCTCAGAGGGAAAGGGGAACAAGGAATGAGACATAGGTGAGTATTGGCCAAACACAGGCACATAAACTGGGAAAGAAAAGGTGGAATAAAAGAGAGCTCAGTGAGGACAAAATGAGCCTGAGGCACAGGCAAAAAGGGAGGGATCAAGGAGCTCTGAGAGGGAAAGGGGAATAAAAAATGTGACACAGGTGAGTATTGGCCAGACTCAGGCACATAATGTAGGAAAGAAAAGGTGGACTGCAAAAGATCTCAGTGAGGAAAATTGAGCCTGAGGCACAGGAAAAAAGGGGAGAAGGATCAAGGAGCCCTGAAAGGGAAAGGGGAATAAGGAATGAGACACAGGTGTTTATTGGCCAAACACAGGCACATAATGTAGGAAAGAAAAGGTGGACTACAAGAGAGCTCAGGGAGGACAAAATGAGCCTGAGGAATAAGCAAAAAGGGGGGAGGGATAAAGGATCCCTGAAAGGGAAAGGGGAATAAGGAATGAGACATAGGTGGGTTTTGGCCAAACAAAGGCACATAAACCAGGAAAGAAAAGGTGGAATACAAGACAGCTCAGTGAGGACAAAATGAGCCTGAGGCACAGGCAAAAAGGGGGAGAAGGATCAAGGAGCTCTGAGAGGAAAAGGGGAATAAGGAATGAGACATAGGTGGGTATTGGCCAAACACAGGCACATAAACCAGGAAAGAAAAGGTGGAATACAAGAGAGCTCAGTGAAAACAAAATGAGCCTGAGGCACAGGCAAAAGGGGAGGGATCAAGGAGCCCTGAAAGGGAAAGGGGTATAAGGAATGAGACATAGGTGGGTATTGGCCAAACAATGGCACATAAACTAGAAAAGAAAAGTTGGACTGCAAAAGAAAGAATGTAGGAAAGAAAATGTAGGAAAGAAAAGGTGGACTACAAGAGAGCTCAGGGAGGACAAAAATGAGCCTGAGGAATAAGCAAAAAGGGGGGAGGGATAAAGGAGCCCTTTAAGGGAAAAAGGAACAAGGAACGAGACACAGGTGAGTATTGGTCAAACACAGGCACATAAACTAGGAAAGAAAAGGTGGAATACAAGAGAGCTCAGTGAGGAAAAAATGAGCCTGAGGCACAGGCAAAAAGGGGGGAGGGATCAAGGAGCTCTGAGAGGGAAAGGGGAACAAAGAATGAGATACAGGTGAGTATTGGCCAAGCACAGGCACATAAACTAGTAAAGAAAAGGTGGAATACAAGAGAGCTCAGTGAGGACAAAATGAGCCTGAGGCACAGGCAAAAAGGGGGGAGGGATCAAGGAGCCCTCTTAGGGAAAGGTGAACAAGGAATGAGACACAAGTGAATATTGCCCAAACACAGTTACATAATGTAGGAAAGAAAAGGTGGAATACAAGAGAGCTCAGTAAGGACAAAATGAGCCTGAGGCACAGGCAAAAAGCGGGAGGGATCAAGGAGCTCTGAGAGGAAAAGAGGAATAAGAAAAGGTGGACTGCAGGAGAGCTCAGTGAGGACAAAATGAGCCTGAGACATAAGAAAAAAGGGGGGAGGTATCCAGGAGCCCTTTAAGGGAAAGGGGAACAAGTAAGGAGACGCAGGCAAGTATTGGCAAAACACAGGCACATAATGTAGGAAAGAAAAGGTGGAATACAAGAGAGCTCAGTGAGGACAAAATGAGCCTGAGACATAAGAAAAAAGGGGGGAGGTATCAAGGAGCCCTTTAAGGGAAAGGGGAACAAGTAATAAGACACAGGTGAGTATTGGAAAAACACAGGCACATAATGTAGGAAAGAAAAGGTGGAATACAAGAGAGCTCAGTGAGGACAAAATGAGCCTGAGGCACAGGCAAAAAGGGGGAGGGATCAAACAGCCCTTTAAGGGAAAGGGGAATAAGTAATGAGACAAAGGTGAGTATGGGCCAAACACAGACACATAATGTAGGAAAGACAAGTTGGACTGCAAAAGAGCTCAGTGAGGACAAAATGAGCCAGAGGCGTATGCAAAAAAGGGGGAGGGATCAAGGAGCCCTGAAAGGGAAAGGGGAACAAGGAATGAGACAAAGGTGAGTATTGGCCAAACACAGGAATGTAATGTAGGAAAGAAAAAGTGGACTACAAGAGAGCTCAGTGAGGTCAAAATGAGCCTCAGGCACAGGAAAAAAGGGGGGAGGGATCAAGGAGCCCTTTAAGGGAAAGGGCAACAAGGAATGATACACATGTGAGTATTGGCCAAACAAAGGAAAGAAAAGGTGGAATTCCAGAGAGCTCAGTGAAGACAAAATGAGCCTGAGGCACAAGCAAAAAGGGGGGAGGGATCAATCAGCCCTTTAAGGGAAAGGGGAACAAGGAAGGAGACATAGGTGGGTATTGGCCAAACACAGGCACATAAACTAGGAAAGAAAAGGTGGAATACAAGAGAGCTCAGTGAGGACAAAATGAATTTGAGGCACAGGCAAAAAGGGGGGAGGGATCAAGCAGCCCAGAAAGAGAAAGGGGAACAATGAATGAGACAAAGGTGAGTATTGGCCAAACACAGGAACATAATGTGGGAAAGAAAAGGAGGATTACAAGAGAGCTCAGTGAGGACAAAATGAGCCTGAGGAACAGGCAAAAAGGGGGAGGGATCAAGGAGCTCAGAAAGGGAAAGGGGAACAAGGAATGAGACGCAGGTGAGTATTGGAAAAACACAGGCATATAATGTATGAAAGAAAAGGATTACAAGGAGCTCAGTGAGGATATAATGATCTTGAGACACAGGCAAAAAGGTGGGAGGGATCAAGGAGCCCAGAAAGGGAAAGGGAAACAATGAATGAGACTAAGGTGAGTATGGGCCAAACACATGCAGATAAATTAGGAAAGAATAGGTGGAATAAAAGAGAGCTCGGTGAGGACAAAATGAGCCTGAGGCAGAGCCAAAGTGGGGGAGGGATCAAAGAGCCCTGAAAGGGAAAGGGGAATAAGGAATGAGACATAGTTGGGTATTGGCCAAACACAGGCACATAAACTAGGAAAGTAAAAGTGGAATACAAGAGAGCTCAATGAAAACAAAAGGAGCCTGAGGCACAGGCAAAAGGGGAGGGATCAAGGAGCCCTGAAAGGGAAAGGGGTATAAGGTATGAGAGATAGGTGGGTATTGGCCAAACAATGGCACATAAACTAGAAAAGAATAGTTGGACTGCAAAAGAACTCAGTGAGGACAAAATTAGCCTGAGGCATAGGCAAAAAGGGGGGAGGGATCAAGGAGCCCTTTAAGGGAAAAGGGAACGAGACACAGGTGAGTATTGGTCAAACACAGGCACATAAACTAGGAAAGAAAAGGTGGAATACAAGAGAGCTCAGTGAGGAAAAAATGAGCCTGAGGCACAGGCAAAAAGGGGGAGGGATCAAGGAGCTCTGAGAGGGAAAGGGGAACAAGGAATGAGACATAGGTGAGTATTGGCCAAACACATGCACTTAATGTAGGAAAGCAAAGGTGGAATACAAGACAGCTCAGTGAGGAAAAAAATGAGCCTGAGGCAAACGCAAAAAGGGGGAGGAATCAAGGAGCTTTGAGAGGGAAAGAGGAACAAGAAATGAGAAATAGGTGAGTATTGGCCAAACACAGGCACATAAACTGGGAAAGAAAAGGTGGAGTACAAGAGAGCTCAGTGAGGACAATATGAGCCTGAGGCACAGGAATAAAGGGGGGAGGGATCAAGGAGCCCTGAAATGGAAAGGGGAATAAGGAATGAGACATAGGTGGGTATTGGCCAAACACAGGCACATAAACTAGGAATAAAAAGGTGGACTGCAAAACAGCTCAATGAGGACAAAATGAGCCTGTGGCATAGGGAAAAAGGGAGGAGGGATCAAGGAGCCCTTTAAGGGAAAGGGGAACAAGGAATGAGACACAGGTGAGTATTGCCCAAACACAGTTACATAATGTAGGAAAGAAAAGGTGGAATACAAGACAGCTCAGTGAGGAAAAAATGAGCCTGAGGCACAGGGAAAAAGGGGGGAAAGATCAAGGAGCCCTGAAAGGGAAAGGGAAATAAGGAATGAGACATAAGTGTGTATTTCCCAAACACAGGCACATAAACTAGAAAAGGAAATTTGGACTGCAAAAGATCTCAGTGAGGAAAATTGAGCCTGAGGCACAGGAAAAAGGGGGGAGGGATCAAGGAGCCCTTTAAGGGAAAGGGGAACAAGGAATGACACATAGGTGAGTATTGCCCAAACACAGGCACATAATGTAGGAAAGAAAAAGTAGACTACAAGAGACCTCAGTGAGGGCAAAATAAGCCTGAGGCATAGGCAAAAAGGGGTGCAGGGATCAAGGAGCCCTGAGAGGGAAAAGGGAATAAGCAATGAGACACAGGTTTGTATTGGCCAAACACAGGCAGATAATGTAGGAAAGCAAAGGTGGAATACAAGACAGCTCAGTGAGGACAAAATGAGGCTGAGGCACAGGCAAAAAGGGGGAGGGATCAAGGAGCTCTGAGAGGGAAAGGGGAACAAGGAATGAGACATAGGTGAGTATTGGCCAAACACATGCACTTAATGTAGGAAAGCAAAGGTGGAATACAAGACAGCTCAGTGAGGAAAAAAATGAGCCTGAGGCAAACGCAAAAAGGGGGAGGAATCAAGGAGCTTTGAGAGGGAAAGAGGAACAAGAAATGAGAAATAGGTGAGTATTGGCCAAACACAGGCACATAAACTGGGAAAGAAAAGGTGGAGTACAAGAGAGCTCAGTGAGGACAATATGAGCCTGAGGCACAGGAATAAAGGGGGGAGGGATCAAGGAGCCCTGAAATGGAAAGGGGAATAAGGAATGAGACATAGGTGAGTATTGGCCAAATACAGGCACATAAACTGCAAAAGATGTCAGTGAGGAAAATTGAGCCTGAGGCACAGGAGAAAAGGAGAGAAGGATCAAGGAGCCCTGAAAGGGAAAGGGGAATAAACTGCAAAAGATCTCAGTGAGGAAAATTGAGCCTGAGGCACAGAAAAAAAGGGGAGAAGGATCAGGGAGCCCTGAAAGGGAATAAGGGAGCCCTGAAGGGGAATAAGGAATGAGACACAGGTGAGTATTGGCCAAACACAGGCACATAAACTAGGAAAGAAAAGGAGGACTGCAAAAGAGCTCATTGAAGACAAAATGAGCCTGTGGCATAGGCAAAAAGGGGGGAAGGATCAAGCAGCCCTTTAAGGGAAAGGGGAACAAGGAATGAGACACAGGTGTTTATTGGCCAAACACAGGCACATAATGTAGGAAAGAAAAGGTGGAATACAAGAGAGCTCAGTGAGGACAAAATGTGCCTGAAGCACAGGTACAAAGGGGAGAAGGATCAAGGAGCCCTGAAAGGGAAAGGGGAACAAGGAATGAGACATAGCTGAGTATTGGCCAAACACAGGCACATACTGCAGGAAAGAAAAGGTGGAATACAAGAGAGCTCAGTGAGGACAAAATGAGCCTGAGGAATATGCAAAAAGGGGGGAGGGATAAAGGATCCCTGAAAGGGAAAGGGGAATAAGGAATGAGACATAGGTGGGTATTGGCCAAACACAGGCACATAAACCAGGAAAGAAAAGGTGGAATACAAGACAGCTCAGTGAGGATAAAATGAGCCTGAGGCACAGGCAAAAATGGGGAGAAAGATCAAGGAGCTCTGAGAGGGAAAGGGGAACAAGGAATGAGACATAGGTGGGTATAAGCCAAGCACAGGCACATAAACTAGGAAAGAAAATGTGGAATACAAGAGAGCTCAGTGAAAACAAAATGAGCCTGAGGCACAGGCAAAAGGGGAGGGATCAAGGAGCCCTGAAAGGGAAAGGGGTATAAGGAATGAGACATAGGTGGGTATTGGCCAAACAATGGCACATAAACTAGAAATGAAAAGTTGGACTGCAAAAGAACTCAGTGAGGACAAAATTAGCCTGAGGCATAGGCAAAAAGGGGGGAGGGATCAAGGAGTCCTTTAAGGGAAAAGGGAATGAGACACAGGTGAGTATTGGCCAAACACAGGCACATAAACTAGTAAAGAAAAGGTGGAATACAAGAGAGCTCAGTGAGGAAAAAATGAGACTGAGGCACAGGCTAAAAGGGGGAGGGATCAAGGAGCACTGAAAGGGAAAGGGGAACAAGGAATGAGACGCAGGTGAGTATTGGCCAAGCACAGGCACATAAACTAGGAAAGAAAAGGTGGAATACAAGAGAGCTCAGTGAGGAAAAAATGAGACTGAGGCACAGGCTAAAAGGGGGAGGGATCAAGGAGCACTGAAAGGGAAAGGGGAACAAGGAATGAGACATAGGTGGGTATTGGCCAAACACAGGCACATAAACTAGGAAAGAAAAGGTGGAATACAAGAGAGCTCAGTGAGGACAAAATGAATTTGAGGCACAGGCAAAAAGGGGGGAGGGATCAAGCAGCCCAGAAAGAGAAAGGGGAACAATGAATGAGACAAAGGTGAGTATTGGCCAAACACAGGAACATAATGTAGGAAAGAAAAGGAGGATTACAAGAGAGCTCAGTGAGGATATAATGATCCTGAGACACAGGCAAATAGGTGGGAGGGATCAAGGAGCCCAGAAAGGGAAAGGGAAACAATGAATGACACACAGGTGAGTATTGCCCAAACACAGGAACATAAATTAGAAAAGAAAAGGTGGACTACAAGAGAGCTCAGTGAGGACAAAATGAGCCTGAGGAACAGGCAAAAAGGGGGAGGGATCAAGGAGCTCTGAAAGGGAAAGGGGAACAAGGAATGAGACGCAGGTGAGTATTGGAAAAACACAGGCATATAATGTATGAAAGAAAAGGAGGATTACAAGAGAGCTCAGTGAGGATATAATGATCCTGAGACACAGGCAAAAAGGTGGGAGGGATCAAGGAGCCCAGAAAGGACAACAATGAATGAGACTAAGGTGAGTATGGGCCAAACACATGCAGATAAATTAGGAAAGAATAGGTGGAATAAAAGAGAGCTCAGTGAGGACAAAATGAGCCTGAGGCATAGGCAAAGTGGGGGAGGGATCAAAGAACCCTGAAAGGGAAAGGGGAATAAGGAATGAGACATAGTTGGGTATTGGCCAAACACAGGCACAAAAACTAGGAAAGTAAAGGTGGAATACAAGAGAGCTCAGTGAGGTCAAAATGAGCCTGAGGCACAGGCAAAAAGGGGGAGGGATCAAGGAGCCCTGAAAGGTAAAGGGGAACAAGGAAGGAGACGCAGGTGAGTATTGGCCAAGCACAAGCACATAAACTAGGAAACTAGGTGGAATACAAGAGAGAACAGTCAGGACAAAATGAACCTGAGACATAAGCAAAAAGGGGGAGGGATCAAGGAGCCCTGAAAGGGAAAGGGGAATAAGGAACTAAACATAGGTGAATATTAGCCAAACACAGGCACATAAACTAGCAAAGGATAGGTATTGGGTATTGGCCAAAGACAGGCACATAAACTAGGAAAGAAAAGGTGGAATAGAAGACAGCTCAGTGAGGACAAAAATAGCCTGAGGTACAGGCAAAAAAGGGAGGGATCAAGAACCTCTGAGAGGGAAAGGGGATCAAGGAATGAAAAGGTGGAATTGAAGAGAGCTCAGTGAGGACAAAATGAGCCTGAGCCACAGGCAAAAAGGGGGAGGGATCCAGGAGCCCTGAAAGTGAAAGAGGAATAAGGAATGAGACACAGGTGAGTATTGCCCAAACACAGTTACATAATGTAGGAAAGAAAAGGTGGAATACAAGACAGTTCAGTGAGGAAAAAATGAGCCTGAGGCACAGGAAAAAAGGGGGGAAAGATCAAGGAGCCCTGAAAGGGAAAGGGAAATAAGGAATGAGACATATGTGTGTATTTCCCAAACACAGGCACATAAACTAGAAAAGGAAATTTGGACTGCAAAAGATCTCAGTGAGGAAAATTGAGCCTGAGGCACAGGAAAAAGGGGGGGAGGGATCAAGGAGCCCTTTAAGGGAAAGGGGAACAAGGAATGACACATAGGTGAGTATTGCCCAAACAAAGGCACATAATGTAGGAAAGAAAAAGTGGACTACAAGAGACCTCAGTGAGGGCAAAATAAGCCTGAGGCATAGGCAAAAAGGGGTGCAGGGATCAAGGAGCCCTGAGAGGGAAAAGGGAATAAGGAATGAGACACAGGTTTGTATTGGCCAAACACAGGCAGATAATGTAGGAAAGCAAAGGTGGAATACAAAACAGCTCAGTGAGGACAAAATGAGGCTGAGGCACAGGCAAAAAGGGGAAGGGATCAAGGAGCTCTGAGAGGGAAAGGGGAACAAGGAATGAGACATAGGTGAGTATTGGCCAAACACATGCACTTAATGTAGGAAAGCAAAGGTGGAATACAAGACAGCTCAGTGAGGAAAAAAATGAGCCTGAGGCACACGCAAAAAGGGGGAGGAATCAAGGAGCTTTGAGAGGGAAAGAGGAACAAGAAATGAGAAATAGGTGAGTATTGGCCAAACACAGGCACATAAACTGGGAAAGAAAAGGTGGAATACAAGAGAGCTCAGTGAGGACAAAATGAGCCTGAGGCACAGGAATAAAGGGGGGAGGGATCAAGGAGCCCTGAAATGGAAAGGGGAATAAGGAATGAGACATAGGTGGGTATTGGCCAAACACAGGCACATAAACTAGGAATAAAAAGGTGGACTGCAAAACAGCTCAATGAGGACAAAATGAGCCTGTGGCATACGGAAAAAGGGGGGAGGGATCAAGGAGCCCTTTAAGGGAAAGGGGAACAAGGAATGAGACACAGGTGAGTATTGCCCAAACACAGTTACATAATGTAGGAAAGAAAAGGTGGAATACAAGACAGCTCAGTGAGGAAAAAATGAGCCTGAGGCACAGGAAAAAAGGGGGGAAAGATCAAGGAGCCCTGAAAGGGAAAGGGAAATAAGGAATGAGACATATGTGTGTATTTCCCAAACACAGGCACATAAACTAGAAAAGGAAATTTGGACTGCAAAAGATCTCAGTGAGGAAAATTGAGCCTGAGGCACAGGAAAAAGGGGGGAGGGATCAAGGAGCCCTTTAAGGGAAAGGGGAACAAGGAATGACACATAGGTGAGTATTGCCCAAACACAGGAACATAATGTAGGAAAGAAAAAGTGGACTACAAGAGACCTGAGTGAGGGCAAAATAAGCCTGAGGCATAGGCAAAAAGGGGGGAGGGATCAAGGAGCCCTGAGAGGGAAAAGGGAATAAGGAATGAGACACAGGTTTGTATTGGCCAAACACAGGCAGATAATGTAGGAAAGCAAAGGTGTTTTACAAGACAGCTCAGTGAGGACAAAATGAGGCTGAGGCACTGGCAGAAAGAAGGGGGAGGCATCATGGAGCTCTGAGAGGGAAAGGGGAATAAAAAATGGGACACAGGTGAGTATTGGCCAAACTCAGGCACATAATGTAGGAAAGAAAAAGTGGACTGCAAAAGAACTCAGTGAGGACAAAATTAGCCTGAGGCATAGGCAAAAAGGGGGGAGGGATCAAGGAGCCCTTTAAGGGAAAAGGGAACGAGACACAGGTGAGTATTGGCCAAACACAGGCACATAAACTAGGAAAGAAAAGGTGGAATACAAGAGAGCTCAGTGAGGAAAAAATGAGCCTGAGGCACAGGCAAAAAGGGGGAGGAATCAAGGAGCTCTGAGAGGTAAAGGGGAACAAAGAATGAGATACAGGTGAGTATTGGCCAAGCACAGGCACATAAACTAGGAAAGAAAAGGTGGAATACAAGAGAGCTCAGTGAGGACAAAATGAGCCTGAGGCACAGGCAAAAAGGGGGAGGAATCAAGGAGCTCTGAGAGGTAAAGGGGAACAAAGAATGAGATACAAGTGAGTATTGGCCAAGCACAGGCACATAAACTAGTAAAGAAAAGGTGGAATACAAGAGAGCTCAGTGAGGACAAAATGAGCCTGAGGCACAGGCAAAAAGGGCGGAGGGATCAAGGAGCCCTTTTAGGGAAAGGGGAACAAGGAATGAGACACAAGTGAATATTGCCCAAACACAGTTACATAATGTAGGAAAGAAAAGGTGGAATACAAGAGAGCTCAGTGAGGACAAAATGTGCCTGAAGCACAGGTACAAACGGGAGAAGGATCAAGGAGCCCTGACAGGGAAAGGGGAACAAGGAATGAGACATAGCTGAGTATTGGCCAAACACAGGCACATACTGCAGGAAAGAAAAGGTGGAATACAAGAGAGCTCAGTGAGGACAAAATGAGCCTGAGGCACAGGCAAAAAGGGGGAGGGATCAAGGAGCTCTGAGAGGGAAAGGGGAACAAGGAATGAGACACAGGTTTGTATTGGCCAAACACAGGCAGATAATGTAGGAAAGCAAAGGTGGAATACAAAACAGCTCAGTGAGGACAAAATGAGGCTGAGGCACAGGCAAAAAGGGGAAGGGATCAAGGAGCTCTGAGAGGGAAAGGGGAACAAGGAATGAGACATAGGTGAGTATTGGCCAAACACATGCACTTAATGTAGGAAAGCAAAGGTGGAATACAAGACAGCTCAGTGAGGAAAAAAATGAGCCTGAGGCACACGCAAAAAGGGGGAGGAATCAAGGAGCTTTGAGAGGGAAAGAGGAACAAGAAATGAGAAATAGGTGAGTATTGGCCAAACACAGGCACATAAACTGGGAAAGAAAAGGTGGAATACAAGAGAGCTCAGTGAGGACAAAATGAGCCTGAGGCACAGGAATAAAGGGGGGAGGGATCAAGGAGCCCTGAAATGGAAAGGGGAATAAGGAATGAGACATAGGTGGGTATTGGCCAAACACAGGCACATAAACTAGGAATAAAAAGGTGGACTGCAAAACAGCTCAATGAGGACAAAATGAGCCTGTGGCATACGGAAAAAGGGGGGAGGGATCAAGGAGCCCTTTAAGGGAAAGGGGAACAAGGAATGAGACACAGGTGAGTATTGCCCAAACACAGTTACATAATGTAGGAAAGAAAAGGTGGAATACAAGACAGCTCAGTGAGGAAAAAATGAGCCTGAGGCACAGGAAAAAAGGGGGGAAAGATCAAGGAGCCCTGAAAGGGAAAGGGAAATAAGGAATGAGACATATGTGTGTATTTCCCAAACACAGGCACATAAACTAGAAAAGGAAATTTGGACTGCAAAAGATCTCAGTGAGGAAAATTGAGCCTGAGGCACAGGAAAAAGGGGGGAGGGATCAAGGAGCCCTTTAAGGGAAAGGGGAACAAGGAATGACACATAGGTGAGTATTGCCCAAACACAGGAACATAATGTAGGAAAGAAAAAGTGGACTACAAGAGACCTGAGTGAGGGCAAAATAAGCCTGAGGCATAGGCAAAAAGGGGGGAGGGATCAAGGAGCCCTGAGAGGGAAAAGGGAATAAGGAATGAGACACAGGTTTGTATTGGCCAAACACAGGCAGATAATGTAGGAAAGCAAAGGTGTTTTACAAGACAGCTCAGTGAGGACAAAATGAGGCTGAGGCACTGGCAGAAAGAAGGGGGAGGCATCATGGAGCTCTGAGAGGGAAAGGGGAATAAAAAATGGGACACAGGTGAGTATTGGCCAAACTCAGGCACATAATGTAGGAAAGAAAAAGTGGACTGCAAAAGAACTCAGTGAGGACAAAATTAGCCTGAGGCATAGGCAAAAAGGGGGGAGGGATCAAGGAGCCCTTTAAGGGAAAAGGGAACGAGACACAGGTGAGTATTGGCCAAACACAGGCACATAAACTAGGAAAGAAAAGGTGGAATACAAGAGAGCTCAGTGAGGAAAAAATGAGCCTGAGGCACAGGCAAAAAGGGGGAGGAATCAAGGAGCTCTGAGAGGTAAAGGGGAACAAAGAATGAGATACAGGTGAGTATTGGCCAAGCACAGGCACATAAACTAGGAAAGAAAAGGTGGAATACAAGAGAGCTCAGTGAGGACAAAATGAGCCTGAGGCACAGGCAAAAAGGGGGAGGAATCAAGGAGCTCTGAGAGGTAAAGGGGAACAAAGAATGAGATACAAGTGAGTATTGGCCAAGCACAGGCACATAAACTAGTAAAGAAAAGGTGGAATACAAGAGAGCTCAGTGAGGACAAAATGAGCCTGAGGCACAGGCAAAAAGGGCGGAGGGATCAAGGAGCCCTTTTAGGGAAAGGGGAACAAGGAATGAGACACAAGTGAATATTGCCCAAACACAGTTACATAATGTAGGAAAGAAAAGGTGGAATACAAGAGAGCTCAGTGAGGACAAAATGTGCCTGAAGCACAGGTACAAACGGGAGAAGGATCAAGGAGCCCTGAAAGGGAAAGGGGAACAAGGAATGAGACATAGCTGAGTATTGGCCAAACACAGGCACATACTGCAGGAAAGAAAAGGTGGAATACAAGAGAGCTCAGTGAGGACAAAATGAGCCTGAGGCACAGGCAAAAAGGGGGAGGGATCAAGAAGCTCTGAGAGGGAAATGGGAACAAGGAATGAGAAATAGGTGAGTATTGGCCAAATACAGGCACATAAACTGCAAAAGATGTCAGTGTGGAAAATTGAGCCTGAGGCACAGGAGAAAAGGAGAGAAGGATCAAGGAGCCCTGAAAGGGAAAGGGGAATAAACTGCAAAAGATCTCAGTGAGGAAAATTGAGCCTGAGGCACAGGAAAAAAGGGGAGAAGGATCAGGGAGCCCTGAAAGGGAATAAGGGAGCCCTGAAGGGGAATAAGGAATGAGACACAGGTGAGTATTGGCCAAACACAGGCACATAAACTAGGAAAGAAAAGGAGGACTGCAAAAGAGCTCATTGAAGACAAAATGAGCCTGTGGCATAGGCAAAAAGGGGGGAAAGATCAAGCAGCCCTTTAAGGGAAAGGGGAACAAGGAATGATACACAGGTGTTTATTGGCCAAACACAGGCACATAATGTAGGGGGAAAAAGGTGGAATATCAGAGAGCTCAGTGAGGACAAAATGAGCCGGAGGCACAGACAAAAAGGGGGAGCAAACAAGGAGCACTGAGAGGGAAAGGGGAAAATGGAATGAGACACAGGTGAGTATTGCACAAACACAGGCACATAATGTAGGAAAGAAAAGGTGGACTACAAGAGAGCTCAGTGAGGACAAAATGAGCCTGAGGAATATGCAAAAAGGGGGGAGGGATAAAGGATCCCTGAAAGGGAAAGGGGAATAAGGAATGAGACATAGGTGGGTATTGGCCAAACACAGGCACATAAACCAGGAAAGAAAAGGTGGAATACAAGACAGCTCAGTGAGGATAAAATGAGCCTGAGGCACAGGCAAAAATGGGGAGAAAGATCAAGGAGCTCTGAGAGGGAAAGGGGAACAAGGAATGAGACATAGGTGGGTATAAGCCAAGCACAGGCACATAAACTAGGAAAGAAAATGTGGAATACAAGAGAGCTCAGTGAAAACAAAATGAGCCTGAGGCACAGGCAAAAGGGGAGGGATCAAGGAGCCCTGAAAGGGAAAGGGGTATAAGGAATGAGACATAGGTGGGTATTGGCCAAACAATGAACATAAACTAGAAATGAAAAGTTGGACTGCAAAAGAACTCAGTGAGGACAAAATTAGCCTGAGGCATCGGCAAAAAGGGGGGAGGGATCAAGGAGTCCTTTAAGGGAAAAGGGAATGAGACACAGGTGAGTATTGGCCAAACACAGGCACATAAACTAGTAAAGAAAAGGTGGAATACAAGAGAGCTCAGTGAGGAAAAAATGAGACTGAGGCACAGGCTAAAAGGGGGAGGGATCAAGGAGCACTGAAAGGGAAAGGGGAACAAGGAAGGAGACGCAGGTGAGTATTGGCCAAGCACAGGCACATAAACTAGTAAAGAAAAGGTGGAATACAAGAGAGCTCAGTGAGGAAAAAATGAGACTGAGGCACAGGCTAAAAGGGGGAGGGATCAAGGAGCTCTGAAAGGGAAAGGGGAACAAGGAATGAGACATAGGTGAGTATTGGCCAAACACAGGCACATAAACTAGGAAAGAAAAGGTGGAATACAAGAGAGCTCAGTGAGGAAAAAATGAGACTGAGGCACAGGCAAAAAGGGGGGAGGGATCAAGCAGCCCAGAAAGAGAAAGGGGAACAATGAATGAGACAAAGGTGAGTATTGGCCAAACACAGGAACATAATGTAGGAAAGCAAAGGTGGAATACAAGACAGCTCAGTGAGGAAAAAAATGAGCCTGAGGCACACGCAAAAAGGGGGAGGAATCAAGGAGCTTTGAGAGGGAAAGAGGAACAAGAAATGAGAAATAGGTGAGTATTGGCCAAACACAGGCACATAAACTGGGAAAGAAAAGGTGGAATACAAGAGAGCTCAGTGAGGACAAAATGAGCCTGAGGCACAGGAATAAAGGGGGGAGGGATCAAGGCGCCCTGAAATGGAAAGGGGATTAAGGAATGAGACATAGGTGGGTATTGGCCAAACACAGGCACATAAACTAGGAATAAAAAGGTGGACTGCAAAACAGCTCAATGAGGACAAAATGAGCCTGTGGCATACGGAAAAAGGGGGGAGGGATCAAGGAGCCCTTTAAGGGGAAGGGGAACAAGGAATGAGACACAGGTGAGTATTGCCCAAACACAGTTACATAATGTAGGAAAGAAAAGGTGGAATACAAGACAGCTCAGTGAGGAAAAAATGAGCCTGAGGCACAGGAAAAAAGGGGGGAAAGATCAAGGAGCCCTGAAAGGGAATGGGAAATAAGGAATGAGACATATGTGTGTATTTCCCAAACACAGGCACATAAACTAGAAAAGGAAATTTGGACTGCAAAAGATCTCAGTGAGGAAAATTGAGCCTGAGGCACAGGAAAAAGGGGGGAGGGATCAAGGAGCCCTTTAAGGGAAAGGGGAACAAGGAATGACACATAGGTGAGTATTGCCCAAACACAGGAACATAATGTAGGAAAGAAAAAGTGGACTACAAGAGACCTGAGTGAGGGCAAAATAAGCCTGAGGCATAGGCAAAAAGGGGGGAGGGATCAAGGAGCCCTGAGAGGGAAAAGGGAATAAGGAATGAGACACAGGTTTGTATTGGCCAAACACAGGCAGATAATGTAGGAAAGCAAAGGTGTTTTACAAGACAGCTCAGTGAGGACAAAATGAGGCTGAGGCACTGGCAGAAAGAAGGGGGAGGCATCATGGAGCTCTGAGAGGGAAAGGGGAATAAAAAATGGGACACAGGTGAGTATTGGCCAAACTCAGGCACATAATGTAGGAAAGAAAAAGTGGACTGCAAAAGAACTCAGTGAGGACAAAATTAGCCTGAGGCATAGGCAAAAAGGGGGGAGGGATCAAGGAGCCCTTTAAGGGAAAAGGGAACGAGACACAGGTGAGTATTGGCCAAACACAGGCACATAAACTAGGAAAGAAAAGGTGGAATACAAGAGAGCTCAGTGAGGACAAAATGAGCCTGAGGCACAGGCAAAAAGGGGGAGGAATCAAGGAGCTCTGAGAGGTAAAGGGGAACAAAGAATGAGATACAGGTGAGTATTGGCCAAGCACAGGCACATAAACTAGGAAAGAAAAGGTGGAATACAAGAGAGCTCAGTGAGGACAAAATGAGCCTGAGGCACAGGCAAAAAGGGCGGAGGGATCAAGGAGCCCTTTTAGGGAAAGGGGAACAAGGAATGAGACACAAGTGAATATTGCCCAAACACAGTTACATAATGTAGGAAAGAAAAGGTGGAATACAAGAGAGCTCAGTGAGGACAAAATGTGCCTGAAGCACAGGTACAAAGGGGAGAAGGATCAAGGAGCCCTGAAAGGGAAAGGGGAACAAGGAATGAGACATAGCTGAGTATTGGCCAAACACAGGCACATACTGCAGGAAAGAAAAGGTGGAATACAAGAGAGCTCAGTGAGGACAAAATGAGCCTGAGGCACAGGCAAAAAGGGGGAGGGATCAAGAAGCTCTGAGAGGGAAATGGGAACAAGGAATGAGAAATAGGTGAGTATTGGCCAAATACAGGCACATAAACTGCAAAAGATGTCAGTGAGGAAAATTGAGCCTGAGGCACAGGAGAAAAGGAGAGAAGGATCAAGGAGCCCTGAAAGGGAAAGGGGAATAAACTGCAAAAGATCTCAGTGAGGAAAATTGAGCCTGAGGCACAGGAAAAAAGGGGAGAAGGATCAGGGAGCCCTGAAAGGGAATAAGGGAGCCCTGAAGGGGAATAAGGAATGAGACACAGGTGAGTATTGGCCAAACACAGGCACATAAACTAGGAAAGAAAAGGAGGACTGCAAAAGAGCTCATTGAAGACAAAATGAGCCTGTGGCATAGGCAAAATGGGGGGAAGGATCAAGCAGCCCTTTAAGGGAAAGGGGAACAAGGAATGAGACACAGGTGTTTATTGGCCAAACACAGGCACATAATGTAGGGGAAAAAAGGTGGAATATCAGAGAGCTCAGTGAGGACAAAATGAGCAGGAGGCACAGACAAAAAGGGGGAGCAAACAAGGAGCACTGAGAGGGAAAGGGGAAAATGGAATGAGACACAGGTGAGTATTGCACACACACAGGCACATAATGTAGGAAAGAAAAGGTGGACTACAAGAGAGCTCAGTGAGGACAAAATGAGCCTGAGGAATATGCAAAAAGGGGGGAGGGATAAAGGATCCCTGAAAGGGAAAGGGGAATAAGGAATGAGACATAGGTGGGTATTGGCCAAACACAGGCACATAAACCAGGAAAGAAAAGGTGGAATACAAGACAGCTCAGTGAGGATAAAATGAGCCTGAGGCACAGGCAAAAATGGGGAGAAAGATCAAGGAGCTCTGAGAGGGAAAGGGGAACAAGGAATGAGACATAGGTGGGTATAAGCCAAGCACAGGCACATAAACTAGGAAAGAAAATGTGGAATACAAGAGAGCTCAGTGAAAACAAAATGAGCCTGAGGCACAGGCAAAAGGGGAGGGATCAAGGAGCCCTGAAAGGGAAAGGGGTATAAGGAATGAGACATAGGTGGGTATTGGCCAAACAAAGGCACATAAACTAGAAATGAAAAGTTGGACTGCAAAAGAACTCAGTGAGGACAAAATTAGCCTGAGGCATAGGCAAAAAGGGGGGAGGGATCAAGGAGTCCTTTAAGGGAAAAGGGAATGAGACACAGGTGAGTATTGGCCAAACACAGGCACATAAACTAGTAAAGAAAAGGTGGAATACAAGAGAGCTCAGTGAGGAAAAAATGAGACTGAGGCACAGGCTAAAAGAGGGAGGGATCAAGGAGAACTGAAAGGGAAAGGGGAACAAGGAATGAGACATAGGTGGGTATTGGCCAAACACAGGCACATAAACTAGGAAAGAAAAGGTGGAATACAAGAGAGCTCAGTGAGGACAAAATGAATTTGAGGCACAGGCAAAAAGGGGGGAGGGATCAAGCAGCCCAGAAAGAGAAAGGGGAACAATGAATGAGACAAAGGTGAGTATTGGCCAAACACAGGAACATAATGTAGGAAAGAAAAGGAGGATTACAAGAGAGCTCAGTGAGGATATAATGATCCTGAGACACAGGCAAATAGGTGGGAGGGATCAAGGAGCCCAGAAAGGGAAAGGGAAACAATGAATGACACACAGGTGAGTATTGCCCAAACACAGGAACATAAATTAGAAAAGAAAAGGTGGACTACAAGAGAGCTCAGTGAGGACAAAATGAGCCTGAGGAACAGGCAAAAAGGGGGAGGGATCAAGGAGCTCTGAAAGGGAAAGGGGAACAAGGAATGAGACGCAGGTGAGTATTGGAAAAACACAGGCATATAATGTATGAAAGAAAAGGAGGATTACAAGAGAGCTCAGTGAGGATATAATGATCCTGAGACACAGGCAAAAAGGTGGGAGGGATCAAGGAGCCCAGAAAGGACAACAATGAATGAGACTAAGGTGAGTATGGGCCAAACACAGGCAGATAAATTAGGAAAGAATAGGTGGAATAAAAGAGAGCTCAGTGAGGACAAAATGAGCCTGAGGCATAGGCAAAGTGGGGGAGGGATCAAAGAACCCTGAAAGGGAAAGGGGAATAAGGAATGAGACATAGTTGGGTATTGGCCAAACACAGGCACAAAAACTAGGAAAGTAAAGGTGGAATACAAGAGAGCTCAGTGAGGTCAAAATGAGCCTGAGGCACAGGCAAAAAGGGGGAGGGATCAAGGAGCCCTGAAAGGTAAAGGGGAACAAGGAAGGAGACGCAGGTGAGTATTGGCCAAGCACAAGCACATAAACTAGGAAACTAGGTGGAATACAAGAGAGAACAGTCAGGACAAAATGAACCTGAGACATAAGCAAAAAGGGGGAGGGATCAAGGAGCCCTGAAAGGGAAAGGGGAATAAGGAACGAAACATAGGTGAATATTAGCCAAACACAGGCACATAAACTAGCAAAGGATAGGTATTGGGTATTGGCCAAAGACAGGCACATAAACTAGGAAAGAAAAGGTGGAATAGAAGACAGCTCAGTGAGGACAAAAATAGCCTGAGGTACAGGCAAAAAAGGGAGGGATCAAGGACCTCTGAGAGGGAAAGGGGATCAAGGAATGAAAAGGTGGAATTGAAGAGAGCTCAGTGAGGACAAAATGAGCCTGAGGCACAGGCAAAAAGGGGGAGGGATCAAGAAGCTCTGAGAGGGAAATGGGAACAAGGAATGAGAAATAGGTGAGTATTGGCCAAATACAGGCACATAAACTGCAAAAGATGTCAGTGAGGAAAATTGAGCCTGAGGCACAGGAGAAAAGGAGAGAAGGATCAAGGAGCCCTGAAAGGGAAAGGGGAATAAACTGCAAAAGATCTCAGTGAGGAAAATTGAGCCTGAGGCACAGGAAAAAAGGGGAGAAGGATCAGGGTGCCCTGAAAGGGAATAAGGGAGCCCTGAAGGGGAATAAGGAATGAGACACAGGTGAGTATTGGCCAAACACAGGCACATAAACTAGGAAAGAAAAGGAGGACTGCAAAAGAGCTCATTGAAGACAAAATGAGCCTGTGGCATAGGCAAAAAGGGGGGAAGGATCAAGCAGCCCTTTAAGGGAAAGGGGAACAAGGAATGAGACACAGGTGTTTATTGGCCAAACACAGGCACATAATGTAGGGGAAAAAAGGTGGAATATCAGAGAGCTCAGTGAGGACAAAATGAGCCGGAGGCACAGACAAAAAGGGGGAGCAAACAAGGAGCACTGAGAGGGAAAGGGGAAAATGGAATGAGACACAGGTGAGTATTGCACACACACAGGCACATAATGTAGGAAAGAAAAGGTGGACTACAAGAGAGCTCAGTGAGGACAAAATGAGCCTGAGGAATATGCAAAAAGGGGGGAGGGATAAAGGATCCCTGAAAGGGAAAGGGGAATAAGGAATGAGACATAGGTGGGTATTGGCCAAACACAGGCACATAAACCAGGAAAGAAAAGGTGGAATACAAGACAGCTCAGTGAGGATAAAATGAGCCTGAGGCACAGGCAAAAATGGGGAGAAAGATCAAGGAGCTCTGAGAGGGAAAGGGGAACAAGGAATGAGACATAGGTGGGTATAAGCCAAGCACAGGCACATAAACTAGGAAAGAAAATGTGGAATACAAGAGAGCTCAGTGAAAACAAAATGAGCCTGAGGCACAGGCAGAAGGGGAGGGATCAAGGAGCCCTGAAAGGGAAAGGGGTATAAGGAATGAGAGATAGGTGGGTATTGGCCAAACAATGGCACATAAACTAGAAATGAAAAGTTGGACTGCAAAAGAACTCAGTGAGGACAAAATTAGCCTGAGGCATAGGCAAAAAGGGGGGAGGGATCAAGGAGTCCTTTAAGGGAAAAGGGAATGAGACACAGGTGAGTATTGGCCAAACACAGGCACATAAACTAGTAAAGAAAAGGTGGAATACAAGAGAGCTCAGTGAGGAAAAAATGAGACTGAGGCACAGGCTAAAAGGGGGAGGGATCAAGGAGCACTGAAAGGGAAAGGGGAACAAGGAAGGAGACGCAGGTGAGTATAGGCCAAGCACAGGCACATAAACTAGTAAAGAAAAGGTGGAATACAAGAGAGCTCAGTGAGGAAAAAATGAGATTGAGGCACAGGCTAAAAGGGGGAGGGATCAAGGAGCACTGAAAGGGAAAGGGGAACAAGGAATGAGACATAGGTGGGTATTGGCCAAACACAGGCACATAAACTAGGAAAGAAAAGGTGGAATACAAGAGAGCTCAGTGAGGATATAATGATCCTGAGACACAGGCAAATAGGTGGGAGGGATCAAGGAGCCCAGAAAGGGAAAGGGAAACAATGAATGACACACAGGTGAGTATTGCCCAAACACAGGAACATAAATTAGAAAAGAAAAGGTGGACTACAAGAGAGCTCAGTGAGGACAAAATGAGCCTGAGGAACAGGCAAAAAGGGGGAGGGATCAAGGAGCTCTGAAAGGGAAAGGGGAACAAGGAATGAGACGCAGGTGAGTATTGGAAAAACACAGGCATATAATGTATGAAAGAAAAGGAGGATTACAAGAGAGCTCAGTGAGGATATAATGATCCTGAGACACAGGCAAAAAGGTGGGAGGGATCAAGGAGCCCAGAAAGGACAACAATGAATGAGACTAAGGTGAGTATGGGCCAAACACATGCAGATAAATTAGGAAAGAATAGGTGGAATAAAAGAGAGCTCAGTGAGGACAAAATGAGCCTGAGGCATAGGCAAAGTGGGGGAGGGATCAAAGAACCCTGAAAGGGAAAGGGGAATAAGGAATGAGACATAGTTGGGTATTGGCCAAACACAGGCACAAAAACTAGGAACGTAAAGGTGGAATGCAAGAGAGCTCAGTGAGGTCAAAATGAGCCTGAGGCACAGGCAAAAAGGGGGAGGGATCAAGGAGCCCTGAAAGGTAAAGGGGAACAAGGAAGGAGACGCAGGTGAGTATTGGCCAAGCACAAGCACATAAACTAGGAAACTAGGTGGAATACAAGAGAGAACAGTCAGGACAAAATGAACCTGAGACATAAGCAAAAAGGGGGAGGGATCAAGGAGCCCTGAAAGGGAAAGGGGAATAAGGAACGAAACATAGGTGGATATTAGCCAAACACAGGCACATAAACTAGCAAAGGATAGGTATTGGGTATTGGCCAAAGACAGGCACATAAACTAGGAAAGAAAAGGTGGAATAGAAGACAGCTCAGTGAGGACAAAAATAGCCTGAGGTACAGGCAAAAAAGGGAGGGATCAAGGACCTCTGAGAGGGAAAGGGGATCAAGGAATGAAAAGGTGGAATTGAAGAGAGCTCAGTGAGGACAAAATGAGCCTGAGGCACAGGCAAAAAGGGGGAGGGATCCAGGAGCCCTGAAAGTGAAAGAGGAATAAGGAATGAGACACAGGTGAGTATTGCCCAAACACAGTTACATAATGTAGGAAAGAAAAGGTGGAATACAAGACAGTTCAGTGAGGAAAAAATGAGCCTGAGGCACAGGAAAAAAGGGGGGAAAGATCAAGGAGCCCGGAAAGGGAAAGGGAAATAAGGAATGAGACATATGTGTGTATTTCCCAAACACAGGCACATAAACTAGAAAAGGAAATTTGGACTGCAAAAGATCTCAGTGAGGAAAATTGAGCCTGAGGCACAGGAAAAAGGGGGGGAGGGATCAAGGAGCCCTTTAAGGGAAAGGGGAACAAGGAATGACACATAGGTGAGTATTGCCCAAACAAAGGCACATAATGTAGGAAAGAAAAAGTGGACTACAGGAGACCTCAGTGAGGAAAAAAATGAGCCTGAGGCAGACGCAAAAAGGGGGAGGAATCAAGGAGCTTTGAGAGGGAAAGAGGAACAAGAAATGAGAAATAGGTGAGTATTGGCCAAACACAGGCACATAAACTGGGAAAGAAAAGGTGGAATACAAGAGAGCTCAGTGAGGACAAAATGAGCCTGAGGCACAGGAATAAAGGGGGGAGGGATCAAGGAGCCCTGAAATGGAAAGGGGAATAAGGAATGAGACATAGGTGGGTATTGGCCAAACACAGGCACATAAACTAGGAATAAAAAGGTGGACTGCAAAACAGCTCAATGAGGACAAAATGAGCCTGTGGCATACGGAAAAAGGGGGAAGGGATCAAGGAGCCCTTTAAGGGAAAGGGGAACAAGGAATGACACATAGGTGAGTATTGCCCAAACACAGGCACATAATGTAGGAAAGAAAAAGTGGACTACAAGAGACCTCAGTGAGGGCAAAATAAGCCTGAGGCATAGGCAAAAAGGGGGGAGGGATCAAGGAGCCCTGAGAGGGAAAAGGGAATAAGGAATGAGACACAGGTTTGTATTGGCCAAACACAGGCAGATAATGTAGGAAAGCAAAGGTGTTTTACAAGACAGCTCAGTGAGGACAAAATGAGGCTGAGGCACTGGCAGAAAGAAGGGGGAGGGATCATGGAGCTCTGAGAGGGAAAGGGGAATAAAAAATGGGACACAGGTGAGTATTGGCCAAACTCAGGCACATAATGTAGGAAAGAAAAAGTGGACTGCAAAAGAACTCAGTGAGGACAAAATTAGCCTGAGGCATAGGCAAAAAGGGGGGAGGGATCAAGGAGCCCTTTAAGGGAAAAGGGAACGAGACACAGGTGAGTATTGGCCAAACACAGGCACATAAACTAGGAAAGAAAAGGTGGAATACAAGAGAGCTCAGTGAGGACAAAATGAGCCTGAGGCACAGGCAAAAAGGGGGAGGAATCAAGGAGCCCTTTTAGGGAAAGGGGAACAAGGAATGAGACACAAGTGAATATTGCCCAAACACAGTTACATAATGTAGGAAAGAAAAGGTGGAATACAAGAGAGCTCAGTGAGGACAAAATGTGCCTGAAGCACAGGTAGAAAGGGGAGAAGGATCAAGGAGCCCTTTTAGGGAAAGGGGAACAAGGAATGAGACACAAGTGAATATTGCCCAAACACAGTTACATAATGTAGGAAAGAAAAGGTGGAATACAAGAGAGCTCAGTGAGGACAAAATGTGCCTGAAGCACAGGTACAAAGGGGAGAAGGATCAAGGAGCCCTGAAAGGGAAAGGGGAACAAGGAATGAGACATAGCTGAGTATTGGCCAAACACAGGCACATACTGCAGGAAAGAAAAGGTGGAATACAAGAGAGCTCAGTGAGGACAAAATGAGCCTGAGGCACAGGCAAAAAGGGGGAGGGATCAAGAAGCTCTGAGAGGGAAATGGGAACAAGGAATGAGAAATAGGTGAGTATTGGCCAAATACAGGCACATAAACTGCAAAAGATGTCAGTGAGGAAAATTGAGCCTGAGGCACAGGAGAAAAGGAGAGAAGGATCAAGGAGCCCTGAAAGGGAAAGGGGAATAAACTGCAAAAGATCTCAGTGAGGAAAATTGAGCCTGAGGCACAGGAAAAAAGGGGAGAAGGATCAGGGAGCCCTGAAAGGGAATAAGGGAGCCCTGAAGGGGAATAAGGAATGAGACACAGGTGAGTATTGGCCAAACACAGGCACATAAACTAGGAAAGAAAAGGAGGACTGCAAAAGAGCTCATTGAAGACAAAATGAGCCTGTGGCATAGGCAAAAAGGGGGGAAGGATCAAGCAGCCCTTTAAGGGAAAGGGGAACAAGGAATGAGACACAGGTGTTTATTGGCCAAACACAGGCACATAATGTAGGGGAAAAAAGGTGGAATATCAGAGAGCTCAGTGAGGACAAAATGAGCCGGAGGCACAGACAAAAAGGGGGAGCAAACAAGGAGCACTGAGAGGGAAAGGGGAAAATGGAATGAGACACAGGTGAGTATTGCACACACACAGGCACATAATGTAGGAAAGAAAAGGTGGACTACAAGAGAGCTCAGTGAGGACAAAATGAGCCTGAGGAATATGCAAAAAGGGGGGAGGGATAAAGGATCCCTGAAAGGGAAAGGGGAATAAGGAATGAGACATAGGTGGGTATTGGCCAAACACAGGCACATAAACCAGGAAAGAAAAGGTGGAATACAAGACAGCTCAGTGAGGATAAAATGAGCCTGAGGCACAGGCAAAAATGGGGAGAAAGATCAAGGAGCTCTGAGAGGGAAAGGGGAACAAGGAATGAGACATAGGTGGGTATAAGCCAAGCACAGGCACATAAACTAGGAAAGAAAATGTGGAATACAAGAGAGCTCAGTGAAAACAAAATGAGCCTGAGGCACAGGCAGAAGGGGAGGGATCAAGGAGCCCTGAAAGGGAAAGGGGTATAAGGAATGAGACATAGGTGGGTATTGGCCAAACAATGGCACATAAACTAGAAATGAAAAGTTGGACTGCAAAAGAACTCAGTGAGGACAAAATTAGCCTGAGGCATAGGCAAAAAGGGGGGAGGGATCAAGGAGTCCTTTAAGGGAAAAGGGAATGAGACACAGGTGAGTATTGGCCAAACACAGGCACATAAACTAGTAAAGAAAAGGTGGAATACAAGAGAGCTCAGTGAGGAAAAAATGAGACTGAGGCACAGGCTAAAAGGGGGAGGGATCAAGGAGCACTGAAAGGGAAAGGGGAACAAGGAAGGAGACGCAGGTGAGTATAGGCCAAGCACAGGCACATAAACTAGTAAAGAAAAGGTGGAATACAAGAGAGCTCAGTGAGGAAAAAATGAGATTGAGGCACAGGCTAAAAGGGGGAGGGATCAAGGAGCACTGAAAGGGAAAGGGGAACAAGGAATGAGACATAGGTGGGTATTGGCCAAACACAGGCACATAAACTAGGAAAGAAAAGGTGGAATACAAGAGAGCTCAGTGAGGATATAATGATCCTGAGACACAGGCAAATAGGTGGGAGGGATCAAGGAGCCCAGAAAGGGAAAGGGAAACAATGAATGACACACAGGTGAGTATTGCCCAAACACAGGAACATAAATTAGAAAAGAAAAGGTGGACTACAAGAGAGCTCAGTGAGGACAAAATGAGCCTGAGGAACAGGCAAAAAGGGGGAGGGATCAAGGAGCTCTGAAAGGGAAAGGGGAACAAGGAATGAGACGCAGGTGAGTATTGGAAAAACACAGGCATATAATGTATGAAAGAAAAGGAGGATTACAAGAGAGCTCAGTGAGAATATAATGATCCTGAGACACAGGCAAAAAGGTGGGAGGGATCAAGGAGCCCAGAAAGGACAACAATGAATGAGACTAAGGTGAGTATGGGCCAAACACATGCAGATAAATTAGGAAAGAATAGGTGGAATAAAAGAGAGCTCAGTGAGGACAAAATGAGCCTGAGGCATAGGCAAAGTGGGGGAGGGATCAAAGAACCCTGAAAGGGAAAGGGGAATAAGGAATGAGACATAGTTGGGTATTGGCCAAACACAGGCACAAAAACTAGGAACGTAAAGGTGGAATGCAAGAGAGCTCAGTGAGGTCAAAATGAGCCTGAGGCACAGGCAAAAAGGGGGAGGGATCAAGGAGCCCTGAAAGGTAAAGGGGAACAAGGAAGGAGACGCAGGTGAGTATTGGCCAAGCACAAGCACATAAACTAGGAAACTAGGTGGAATACAAGAGAGAACAGTCAGGACAAAATGAACCTGAGACATAAGCAAAAAGGGGGAGGGATCAAGGAGCCCTGAAAGGGAAAGGGGAATAAGGAACGAAACATAGGTGGATATTAGCCAAACACAGGCACATAAACTAGCAAAGGATAGGTATTGGGTATTGGCCAAAGACAGGCACATAAACTAGGAAAGAAAAGGTGGAATAGAAGACAGCTCAGTGAGGACAAAAATAGCCTGAGGTACAGGCAAAAAAGGGAGGGATCAAGGACCTCTGAGAGGGAAAGGGGATCAAGGAATGAAAAGGTGGAATTGAAGAGAGCTCAGTGAGGACAAAATGAGCCTGAGGCACAGGCAAAAAGGGGGAGGGATCCAGGAGCCCTGAAAGTGAAAGAGGAATAAGGAATGAGACACAGGTGAGTATTGCCCAAACACAGTTACATAATGTAGGAAAGAAAAGGTGGAATACAAGACAGTTCAGTGAGGAAAAAATGAGCCTGAGGCACAGGAAAAAAGGGGGGAAAGATCAAGGAGCCCGGAAAGGGAAAGGGAAATAAGGAATGAGACATATGTGTGTATTTCCCAAACACAGGCACATAAACTAGAAAAGGAAATTTGGACTGCAAAAGATCTCAGTGAGGAAAATTGAGCCTGAGGCACAGGAAAAAGGGGGGGAGGGATCAAGGAGCCCTTTAAGGGAAAGGGGAACAAGGAATGACACATAGGTGAGTATTGCCCAAACAAAGGCACATAATGTAGGAAAGAAAAAGTGGACTACAAGAGACCTCAGTGAGGAAAAAAATGAGCCTGAGGCAGACGCAAAAAGGGGGAGGAATCAAGGAGCTTTGAGAGGGAAAGAGGAACAAGAAATGAGAAATAGGTGAGTATTGGCCAAACACAGGCACATAAACTGGGAAAGAAAAGGTGGAATACAAGAGAGCTCAGTGAGGACAAAATGAGCCTGAGGCACAGGAATAAAGGGGGGAGGGATCAAGGAGCCCTGAAATGGAAAGGGGAATAAGGAATGAGACATAGGTGGGTATTGGCCAAACACAGGCACATAAACTAGGAATAAAAAGGTGGACTGCAAAACAGCTCAATGAGGACAAAATGAGCCTGTGGCATACGGAAAAAGGGGGGAGGGATCAAGGAGCCCTTTAAGGGAAAGGGGAACAAGGAATGAGACACAGGTGAGTATTGCCCAAACACAGTTACATAATGTAGGAAAGAAAAGGTGGAATACAAGACAGCTCAGTGAGGAAAAAATGAGCCTGAGGCACAGGAAAAAAGGGGGGAAAGATCAAGGAGCCCTGAAAGGGAAAGGGAAATAAGGAATGAGACATATGTGTGTATTTCCCAAACACAGGCACATAAACTAGAAAAGGAAATTTGGACTGCAAAAGATCTCAGTGAGGAAAATCGAGCCTGAGGCACAGGAAAAAGGGGGGGAGGGATCAAGGAGCCCTTTAAGGGAAAGGGGAACAAGGAATGACACATAGGTGAGTATTGCCCAAACAAAGGCACATAATGTAGGAAAGAAAAAGTGGACTACAAGAGACCTCAGTGAGGAAAAAAATGAGCCTGAGGCAGACGCAAAAAGGGGGAGGAATCAAGGAGCTTTGAGAGGGAAAGAGGAACAAGAAATGAGAAATAGGTGAGTATTGGCCAAACACAGGCACATAAACTGGGAAAGAAAAGGTGGAATACAAGAGAGCTCAGTGAGGACAAAATGAGCCTGAGGCACAGGAATAAAGGGGGGAGGGAACAAGGAGCCCTGAAATGGAAAGGGGAATAAGGAATGAGACATAGGTGGGTATTGGCCAAACACAGGCACATAAACTAGGAATAAAAAGGTGGACTGCAAAACAGCTCAATGAGGACAAAATGAGCCTGTGGCATACGGAAAAAGGGGGAAGGGATCAAGGAGCCCTTTAAGGGAAAGGGGAACAAGGAATGACACATAGGTGAGTATTGCCCAAACACAGGCACATAATGTAGGAAAGAAAAAGTGGACTACAAGAGACCTCAGTGAGGGCAAAATAAGCCTGAGGCATAGGCAAAAAGGGGGGAGGGATCAAGGAGCCCTGAGAGGGAAAAGGGAATAAGGAATGAGACACAGGTTTGTATTGGCCAAACACAGGCAGATAATGTAGGAAAGCAAAGGTGTTTTACAAGACAGCTCAGTGAGGACAAAATGAGGCTGAGGCACTGGCAGAAAGAAGGGGGAGGGATCATGGAGCTCTGAGAGGGAAAGGGGAATAAAAAATGGGACACAGGTGAGTATTGGCCAAACTCAGGCACATAATGTAGGAAAGAAAAAGTGGACTGCAAAAGAACTCAGTGAGGACAAAATTAGCCTGAGGCATAGGCAAAAAGGGGGGAGGGATCAAGGAGCCCTTTAAGGGAAAAGGGAACGAGACACAGGTGAGTATTGGCCAAACACAGGCACATAAACTAGGAAAGAAAAGGTGGAATACAAGAGAGCTCAGTGAGGAAAAAATGAGCCTGAGGCACAGGCAAAAAGGGGGAGGAATCAAGGAGCTCTGAGAGGTAAAGGGGAACAAAGAATGAGATACAGGTGAGTATTGGCCAAGCACAGGCACATAAACTAGTAAAGAAAAGGTGGAATACAAGAGAGCTCAGTGAGGACAAAATGAGCCTGAGGCACAGGCAAAAAGGGCGGAGGGATCAAGGAGCCCTTTTAGGGAAAGGGGAACAAGGAATGAGACACAAGTGAATATTGCCCAAACACAGTTACATAATGTAGGAAAGAAAAGGTGGAATACAAGAGAGCTCAGTGAGGACAAAATGTGCCTGAAGCACAGGTACAAACGGGAGAAGGATCAAGGAGCCCTGAAAGGGAAAGGGGAACAAGGAATGAGACATAGCTGAGTATTGGCCAAACACAGGCACATACTGCAGGAAAGAAAAGGTGGAATACAAGAGAGCTCAGTGAGGACAAAATGAGCCTGAGGCACAGGCAAAAAGGGGGAGGGATCAAGAAGCTCTGAGAGGGAAATGGGAACAAGGAATGAGAAATAGGTGATTATTGGCCAAATACAGGCACATAAACTGCAAAAGATGTCAGTGAGGAAAATTGAGCCTGAGGCACAGGAGAAAAGGAGAGAAGGATCAAGGAGCCCTGAAAGGGAAAGGGGAATAAACTGCAAAAGATCTCAGTGAGGAAAATTGAGCCTGAGGCACAGGAAAAAAGGGGAGAAGGATCAGGGAGCCCTGAAAGGGAATAAGGGAGCCCTGAAGGGGAATAAGGAATGAGACACAGGTGAGTATTGGCCAAACACAGGCACATAAACTAGGAAAGAAAAGGAGGACTGCAAAAGAACTCATTGAAGACAAAATGAGCCTGTGGCATAGGCAAAAAGGGGGGAAGGATCAAGCAGCCCTTTAAGGGAAAGGGGAACAAGGAATGAGACACAGGTGTTTATTGGCCAAACACAGGCACATAATGTAGGGGAAAAAAGGTGGAATATCAGAGAGCTCAGTGAGGACAAAATGAGCCGGAGGCACAGACAAAAAGGGGGAGCAAACAAGGAGCACTGAGAGGGAAAGGGGAAAATGGAATGTGACACAGGTGAGTATTGCACACACACAGGCACATAATGTAGGAAAGAAAAGGTGGACTACAAGAGAGCTCAGTGAGGACAAAATGAGCCTGAGGAATATGCAAAAAGGGGGGAGGGATAAAGGATCCCTGAAAGGGAAAGGGGAATAAGGAATGAGACATAGGTGGGTATTGGCCAAACACAGGCACATAAACCAGGAAAGAAAAGGTGGAATACAAGACAGCTCAGTGAGGATAAAATGAGCCTGAGGCACAGGCAAAAATGGGGAGAAAGATCAAGGAGCTCTGAGAGGGAAAGGGGAACAAGGAATGAGACATAGGTGGGTATAAGCCAAGCACAGGCACATAAACTAGGAAAGAAAATGTGGAATACAAGAGAGCTCAGTGAAAACAAAATGAGCCTGAGGCACAGGCAGAAGGGGAGGGATCAAGGAGCCCTGAAAGGGAAAGGGGTATAAGGAATGAGACATAGGTTGGTATTGGCCAAACAATGGCACATAAACTAGAAATGAAAAGTTGGACTGCAAAAGAACTCAGTGAGGACAAAATTAGCCTGCGGCATAGGCAAAAAGGGGGGAGGGATCAAGGAGTCCTTTAAGGGAAAAGGGAATGAGACACAGGTGAGTATTGGCCAAACACAGGCACATAAACTAGTAAAGAAAAGGTGGAATACAAGAGAGCTCAGTGAGGAAAAAATGAGACTGAGGCACAGGCTAAAAGGGGGAGGGATCAAGGAGCACTGAAAGGGGAACAAGGAATGAGACATAGGTGGGTATTGGCCAAACACAGGCACATAAACTAGGAAAGAAAAGGTGGAATACAAGAGAGCTCAGTGAGGACAAAATGAATTTGAGGCACAGGCAAAAGGGGGGGAGGGATCAAGCAGCCCTGAAAGAGAAAGGGGAACAATGAATGAGACAAAGGTGAGTATTGGCCAAACACAGGAACATAATGTAGGAAAGAAAAGGAGGATTACAAGAGAGCTCAGTGAGGATATAATGATCCTGAGACACGGGCAAATAGGTGGGAGGGATCAAGGAGCCCAGAAAGGGAAAGGGAAACAATGAATGACACACAGGTGAGTATTGCCCAAACACAGGAACATAAATTAGAAAAGAAAAGGTGGACTACAAGAGAGCTCAGTGAGGACAAAATGAGCCTGAGGAACAGGCAAAAAGGGGGAGGGATCAAGGAGCTCTGAAAGGGAAAGGGGAACAAGGAATGAGACGCAGGTGAGTATTGGAAAAACACAGGCATATAATGTATGAAAGAAAAGGAGGATTACAAGAGATCTCAGTGAGGATAAAATGATCCTGAGACACAGGCAAAATGGTGGGAGGGATCAAGGAGCCCAGAAAGGACAACAATGAATGAGACTAAGGTGAGTATGGGCCAAACACATGCAGATAAATTAGGAAAGAATAGGTGGAATAAAAGAGAGCTCAGTGAGGACAAAATGAGCCTTAGGCATAGGCAAAGTGGGGGAGGGATCAAAGAACCCTGAAAGGGAAAGGGGAATAAGGAATGAGACATAGTTGGGTATTGGCCAAACACAGGCACAAAAACTAGGAAAGTAAAGGTGGAATACAAGAGAGCTCAGTGAGGTCAAAATGAGCCTGAGGCACAGGCAAAAAGGGGGAGGGATCAAGGAGCCCTGAAAGGTAAAGGGGAACAAGGAAGGAGACGCAGGTGAGTATTGGCCAAGCACAAGCACATAAACTAGGAAACTAGGTGGAATACAAGAGAGAACAGTCAGGACAAAATGAACCTGAGACATAAGCAAAAAGGGGGAGGGATCAAGGAGCCCTGAAAAGGAAAGGGGAATAAGGAACGAAACATAGGTGGATATTAGCCAAACACAGGCACATAAACTAGCAAAGGATAGGTATTGGGTATTGGCCAAAGACAGGCACATAAACTAGGAAAGAAAAGGTGGAATAGAAGACAGCTCAGTGAGGACAAAAATAGCCTGAGGTACAGGCAAAAAAGGGAGGGATCAAGGACCTCTGAGAGGGAAAGGGGATCAAGGAATGAAAAGGTGGAATTGAAGAGAGCTCAGTGAGGACAAAATGAGCCTGAGGCACAGGCAAAAAGTGGGAGGGATCCAGGAGCCCTGAAAGTGAAAGAGGAATAAGAAATGAGACACAGGTGGGTATTGCCCAAACACAGGCACATAATGTAGGAAAGAAAAAGTGGACTACAAGAGACCTCAGTGAGGGCAAAATAAGCCTGAGGCATAGGCAAAAAGGGGTGCAGGGATCAAGGAGCCCTGAGAGGGAAAAGGGAATAAGGAATGAGACACAGTTTTGTATTGGCCAAACACAGGCAGATAATGTAGGAAAGCAAAGGTGGAATACAAGACAGCTCAGTGAGGACAAAATGAGGCTGAGGCACAGGCAAAAAGGGGGAGGGATCAAGGAGCTCTCAGAGGGAAAGGGGAACAAGGAATGAGACATAGGTGAGTATTGGCCAAACACATGCACTTAATGTAGGAAAGCAAAGGTGGAATACAAGACAGCTCAGTGAGGAAAAAAATGAGCCTGAGGCACACGCAAAAAGGGGGAGGAATCAAGGAGCTTTGAGAGGGAAAGAGGAACAAGAAATGAGAAATAGGTGAGTATTGGCCAAACACAGGCACATAAACTGGGAAAGAAAAGGTGGAATACAAGAGAGCTCAGTGAGGACAAAATGAGCCTGAGGCACAGGAATAAAGGGGGGAGGGATCAAGGAGCCCTGAAATGGAAAGGGGAATAAGGAATGAGACATAGGTGGGTATTGGCCAAACACAGGCACATAAACTAGGAATAAAAAGGTGGACTGCAAAACAGCTCAATGAGGACAAAATGAGCCTGTGGCATACGGAAAAAGGGAGGAGGGATCAAGGAGCCCTTTAAGGGAAAGGGGAACAAGGAATGAGACACAGGTGAGTATTGCCCAAACACAGTTACATAATGTAGGAAAGAAAAGGTGAAATACAAGACAGCTCAGTGAGGAAAAAATGAGCCTGAGGCACAGGAAAAAAGGGGGGAAAGATCAAGGAGCCCTGAAAGGGAAAGGGAAATAAGGAATGACACATATGTGTGTATTTCCCAAACACAGGCACATAAACTAGAAAAGGAAATTTGGACTGCAAAAGATCTCAGTGAGGAAAATTGAGCCTGAGGCACAGGAAAAAGGGGGGAGGGATCAAGGAGCCCTTTAAGGGAAAGGGGAACAAGGAATGACACATAGGTGAGTATTGCCCAAACACAGGCACATAATGTAGGAAAGAAAAAGTGGACTACAAGAGACCTCAGTGAGGGCAAAATAAGCCTGAGGCATAGGCAAAAAGGGGGGAGGGATCAAGGAGCCCTGAGAGGGAAAAGGGAATAAGGAATGAGACACAGGTTTGTATTGGCCAAACACAGGCAGATAATGTAGGAAAGCAAAGGTGTTTTACAAGACAGCTCAGTGAGGACAAAATGAGGCTGAGGCACTGGCAGAAAGAAGGGGGAGGGATCATGGAGCTCTGAGAGGGAAAGGGGAATAAAAAATGGGTCACAGGTGAGTATTGGCCAATCTCAGGCACATAATGTAGGAAAGAAAAAGTGGACTGCAAAAGAACTCAGTGAGGACAAAATTAGCCTGAGGCATAGGCAAAAAGGGGGGAGGGATCAAGGAGCCCTTTAAGGGAAAAGGGAACGAGACACAGGTGAGTATTGGCCAAACACAGGCACATAAACTAGGAAAGAAAAGGTGGAATACAAGAGAGCTCAGTGAAGAAAAAATGAGCCTGAGGCACAGGCAAAAAGGGGTAGGAATCAAGGAGCTCTGAGAGGTAAAGGGGAACAAAGAATGAGATACAGGTGAGTATTGGCCAAGCACAGGCACATAAACTAGGAAAGAAAAGGTGGAATACAAGAGAGCTCAGTGAGGACAAAATGAGCCTGAGGCACAGGCAAAAAGGGCGGAGGGATCAAGGAGCCCTTTTAGGGAAAGGGGAACAAGGAATGAGACACAAGTGAATATTGCCCAAACACAGTTACATAATGTAGGAAAGAAAAGGTGGAATACAAGAGAGCTCAGTGAGGACAAAATGTGCCTGAAGCACAGGTACAAAGGGGAGAAGGATCAAGGAGCCCTGAAAGGGAAAGGGGAACAAGGAATGAGACATAGCTGAGTATTGGCCAAACACAGGCACATACTGCAGGAAAGAAAAGGTGGAATACAAGAGAGCTCAGTGAGGACAAAATGAGCCTGAGGAATATGCAAAAAGGGGGGAGGGATAAAGGATCCCTGAAAGGGAAAGGGGAATAAGGAATGAGACATAGGTGGGTATTGGCCAAACACAGGCACATAAACCAGGAAAGAAAAGGTGGAATACAAGACAGCTCAGTGAGGATAAAATGAGCCTGAGGCACAGGCAAAAATGGGGAGAAAGATCAAGGAGCTCTGAGAGGGAAAGGGGAACAAGGAATGAGACATAGGTGGGTATAAGCCAAGCACAGGCACATAAACTAGGAAAGAAAATGTGGAATACAAGAGAGCTCAGTGAAAACAAAATGAGCCTGAGGCACAGGCAAAAGGGGAGGGATCAAGGAGCCCTGAAAGGGAAAGGGGTATAAGGAATGAGAGATAGGTGGGTATTTGCCAAACAATGGCACATAAACTAGAAATGAAAAGTTGGACTGCAAAAGAACTCAGTGAGGACAAAATTAGCCTGAGGCATAGGCAAAAAGGGGGGAGGGATCAAGGAGTCCTTTAAGGGAAAAGGGAATGAGACACAGGTGAGTATTGGCCAAACACAGGCACATAAACTAGTAAAGAAAAGGTGGAATACAAGAGAGCTCAGTGAGGAAAAAATGAGACTGAGGCACAGGCTAAAAGGGGGAGGGATCAAGGAGCACTGAAAGGGAAAGGGGAACAAAGAATGAGATACAGGTGAGTATTGGCCAAGCACAGGCACATAAACTAGAAAAGAAAAGGTGGAATACAAGAGAGCTCAGTGAGGACAAAATGAGCCTGAGGCACAGGAAAAAAGGGGGAGGGATCAAGAAGCTCTGAGAGGGAAAGGGGAACAAGGAATGAGAAATAGGTGAGTATTGGCCAAATACAGGCACATAAACAAGGAAAGAAGAGGTGGAATACAAGAGAGCTCAGTGAGGACAAAATGAGCCTGAGGCACAGGAATAAAGGGGGGAGGGATCAAGGAGCCCTGAAATGGAAAGGGGAATAAGGAATGAGACATAGGTGGGTATTGGCCAAACACAGGCACATAAACTAGGAAAGAAAAGGTGGAATAAAAGAGAGCTTAGTGAGGACAAATTGAACCTGAGGCACAGGAATAAAGGGGGGAGGGATCAAGGAGCCCTGAAATGGAAAGGGGAATAAGGAATGAGACATATGTGTGTATTTCCCAAACACAGGCACATAAACTATGAATAAAAAGGTGGACTGCAAAACAGCTCAATGAGGACAAAATGAGCTTGTGGCATAGGGAAAAAGTGGGGAGGGATCAAGGAGCCCTTTAAGGGAAAGGGGAACAAGGAATGAGACACAGGTGAGTATTGCCCAAACACAGTTACATAATGTAGGAAAGAAAAGGTGGAATACAAGACAGCTGAGTCAGGAAAAAATGAGCCTGAGGCACAGGAAAAAAGGGGGGAAAGATCAAGGAGCCCTGAAAGGGAAAGGGAAATAAGGAATGAGACATATGTGTGTATTTCCCAAACACAGGCACATAAACTAGAAAAGGAAATTTGGACTGCAAAAGATCTCAGTGAGGAAAATCGAGCCTGAGGCACAGGAAAAAGGGGGGAGGGATCAAGGAGCCCTTTAAGGGAAAGGGGAACAAGGAATGACACATAGGTGAGTATTGCCCAAACACAGGCACATAATGTAGGAAAGAAAAAGTGGACTACAAGAGACCTCAGTGAGGGGAAAATAAGCCTGAGGCTTAGGCAAAAAGGGGGGAGGGATCAAGGAGCCCTGAGAGGGAAAAGCGAATAAGGAATGAGACACAGGTTTGTATTGGCCAAACACAGGCAGATAATGTAGGAAAGCAAAGGTGGAATACAAGACAGCTCAGTGAGGACAAAATGAAGCTGAGGTACAGGCAAAAAGGGGGAGGGATTAAGGAGCTCTGAGAGGGATAGTAGAACAAGGAATGGGACACAGGTGGGTATTGGCCAAACACAGGCACATGAACTAGGAAAGAAAAGGTGGAATACAAGTGAGCACAGTGAGGACAAAATGAGCCTGAGACATAAGCAAAATGGGGGAGGGATCAAGGAGCCCTTTTAGGGAAAGGGGAACAAGGAATGAGACACAAGTGAATATTGCCCAAACACAGTTACATAATGTAGGAAAGAAAAGGTGGAATACAAGAGAGCTCAGTGAGGACAAAATGTGCCTGAAGCACAGGTACAAAGGGGAGAAGGATCAAGGAGCCCTGAAAGGGAAAGGGGAACAAGGAATGAGACATAGGTGGGTTTTGGCCAAGCACAGGCACATGAACTAGTAAAGAAAAGGTGGAATACAAGAGAGCTCAGTGAGGACAAGATGATCCTGAGGCATAGGCAAAAAGGAGGGAGGGAACAAGGAGCCCGTTAAGGGCAATAAGGAATGAGACACAGGTGTGTATTGGAAAAACACAGGCACATAATTTATGAAAGAAAAGGAGGATTACAAGAGAGCTCAGTGAGGATATAATGAGCCTGAGGCACAGGCAAAAAGGCTGGAGGGATGAAGGATCCCAGAAAGGGAAAGGGGAATAAGGAATGAGACACAGGTGAGTATGGGCCAAACACAGGCCGATAAACTAGGAAAGAAAAGGTGGAATAGAAGAGAGCTCAGTGAGGACAAAATGAGCCTGAGGAACAGGCAAAAAGGGGGAGGGATCAAGGAGCCCTTTAAGGGAAAGGGGAACAAGGAAGGAGACACAGGTGAGTATTGGACAAGCACAGGCACATAAACTAGGAAAGAAAAGGTGGAATACAAGAGAGCTCAGTGAGGACAAAATGAGCCTGAGGCACAGGCAAAAATGGGGGAGGGATCAAGGAGCCCTTTAAGGGGAAGGGGAATAAGGAATGAGATATAGGTGGGTATTGGTCAAACACAGGCACATAAACTAGGAAAGAAAAGGTGGAATACAAGAGATCTCAGTGAGGACAAAATGAGGTTGAGGCACAGGCAAAAAGGGGGAGGGATCAAGGAGCTCTGAGAGGGAAAGGGGAACATGGATTGGGACACAGGTGGGTATTGGCCAAACACAGGTACATAATGTAGGAAAGAAAAGGTGGACTACAAGAGAGCTCATTGAGGACAAAATGAGCCTGATGAAAAGGCACAAAGGGGAGAAGGATCAAGGAGCCCATTATGGGAAAGTGGAATAAGGAATGAGACACAGGTGGGTATTGGCCAAACACAGGCACATAATGTAGGAAATAAAAGGTGGACTGCAGGAGAGCTCAGTGAGGACTATATCAGCCTGAGGCATAAGCAAAGGATCAAGCAGCCCTTTTAGGGAAATGGGAATAAGGAATGAGACACAGGTGAGTATTGGCCAAACACAGGCACATAAACTAGGAAAGAAAAGGTGGCATACAAGAAAGCTCAGTGAGGACAAAATGAGCCTGAGGCATAAGCAAAAAGGGGGAAGGGATCTAGGACCCCTGAAAGGGAAAGGGGAATAAGGAATGAGACACAGGTGAGTATGGGATAAAGGAGTCCTGAATGGGAAAGAGCAACAAGGTATAACATGCAGGTGAGCCTTGAGCAAGCACAGCCTGATAATTTAAGAAAGAAAAGATGTAATATAAGAGAGCTCAGTGAGGACAAAATAGGCCTGAAACATGGGGGAAATGAATAATGAAGCTCTCAATTTGAGAGAGCAACAATGAATAAGACACAAGTATGTAGTGGACAAATACTGTCTGATAATATATAACAGAAAGAATTGTTCAGCGCTGTGTTTCCAGATTGAGCCTGATCTTATTAAAATGAAATGTCAGAATAAAAAGGCACTTAGCGTGGCCACTTGATTCCAGTAATATAGGAAAAATCATGGAAGGACAGAAAAGGAGAATATGGCACAGGAAACTTGTTACCCTCTTGGGCCTCATAAGGTAAGGATAAAAAGTTAGTTACAAAAGACAGCGAGGTGTGGCCAAATTGACATCGTGACACTTTGACACTTCTAAGAAATTGACACTTCTAAGAAAGTGAAGAAAGAGTTATAGGGGCTTAATGTGGGTTCATGTAAGGCCAACCCGTAGATTTGGGACCCACTGATGTTATGAAATGGAGCCTCGTAACTTACGATAGAAATGAATAAAATTGAGCTGCTTGAGACCAAAATGAGACTGATAAGAAAGAAGATAATATAAAAAATAGAGCTAGGTATAGCCAAACCGATTCTGATAATTTGGATAGGGGAGGATTAGGAATGTAGAGAGTTTAGTGAGAAAGAAAAAGAAGAAATAAGACACAGGTAAGTGGTTGCCAATAGGGTTTAATAAAATGACAGAAAGGAAGGAATAAAAGAGACCTACATGTCACCAAATTGAAACTGATCACAAAGGAATAACAGAGAGCTCAAGAAAAAACAAGGAGGATGGTTGATCTCATAAGGAAGGGAAAAAAAATGAATAAGGCCCAGGTAAGTAGTAGATGCCACATCTGGTCTGATAATATATGAAAGAAAAGTAGATACAAGAGAGAGCTAGGTGTGGCCAAACTGAGTCTGATAAAGGAGGAAAGGGAGAATAAGAGCGAACTAAGGGCCCAATCCTATCCAATTTTCCAGGGCTGGTGCAGCCATGCCAATGGGGTGTGCACTGCATCCTGTGGTAGGGAGGCAGTCTTGGAGGCCTCATCAAGTTATGGGAACATTTGCTCCCTTACCTTGGGGTTGCATTGCAGTTGCACCAGTGCTGGAAAGTTGGTTAGGATTGTGCCCACAAAAAAGTGTCAAGTGACAATATAAGTAAGAAAAGAAGCTATCAAAGAGAGCTGTGTGTGGCCAACTTGAGTTTTATAGAATAAAGGGGAGGAAATGTTATCAAAGAAACTATACATGGACTATGTTAGCCTGATAAAAATAAGGAAAGAACTGATAAAGTCAGTTACTGATAAAGTAAGAAGGAATAAGAGAGAGCTCAGTGGGACAAAAAAGGGAATAAGACACAGGGAAGTAATAGTCAAATAGACCCTGATAATATAAGGAAGAAAACAAGGAATACAAGAGAGCAGGCAGCCCAATCCTATGGTTCCCAGTGCCCACAACGGCGACTGCCTGATCCTGTGGGCACCAGGACACTGCCAAGGGTCTCCTCAGGGGAGTATTTATTCCCATACCCTGGTAGACAGCAGCTGGTAGCAATGGGTCTCCCTACTCTGCACCCACATTAGAGTGGCCACAGAGCTGAGGAACCCCATGACAGGCTGCAGAGGCCAGGAGGGAGGACAGAATATGGCAACAGAGCCTACCGTCATCTCCGCCCCCCTTCCAGGCCAGTTCCTCCCTCCATCCCTTACTTTCATCTGCAGCTCTTGCCTTGCTCCAGGCGCTGTGGGGGGCCAGCACTTCCTACTCAGAGGGTGCCACAAACATGCTTTACAGTGTGTTTACAACACGCAGCGCTGGTGCCAGAGCTCAGTGCTATTAGGATTGGGCCCTAAGTGTGCTCTGATTGAGCCAGGATAACATGGGGTAGAATGGAAAGTGAAAAAGAAATGTAAGACACCGGTATGTAGTGACCAAAAGGAGCCTGTGAATGCAATGAAGAAAAGAAAGTTGTGTAGCCAAATTAAGGCTGATAAATTAGGGAGAGAACGGAAGAATGAGAGTGTAGGAAAGAAGGCAGATGAATAAGTAGTGTTGAAATTATACCTGACAATGTTGAAAGAAAAGGAGAAATAAAAGCTACATGGTGGCCAAATTGAATATAATGTAACAATAAAAAGAATAAAAGAGAGAAGTGTGGCCAAAATGAGCATGAAAACTCAGTGGAAGAAAGAGGAATGAGGGAGAGCTCAGTGTGAAAGAAAGAAATGAAATAAGATGCAGGAAAGTAGTGGCCAAGAAAGAAGGCAAACAAAAGAGCTATGTTTGGCCATACAGAGTCCAATAATGTAAAAAGTAAAATAAGGAATGCTAGGGAGCTCAGTATGTCCAAATTGAGCCTGATGATGTGGGGCAATTGAGGGCAGCAAGGCAAGGAAAGGAAAAATGGAATAGGACACAGGTAAGAAGTGGTTAAATTTAGGATGATAAGTGAGGGGAGAGGTGAAATGAGGGAGAGCTCATTGGGAAGTAGAAAAAAAGGGAATAGGACACCGGTAAGTAGTGGCCAAATAGAGTCTGAAAATGTAAGAAAGAAAATGAAGAATACAGTAGCACTCAGTGTGGTCAACTTGAGCCTGATAACATAAAAAAGAGAAAGAATAAGGGAGAGATTGGTGGGAAAGGAATAAGACACAGGTATACAGTGGCCAAGTTAAGCCTGATAATGAAAGATAGAAAAGAAGGAAGAAAATAGAGCCATGTGGCACCAGATTGAGCCTGATACTGTAAGAAAGAAGAAAATAATAAGAGAGCTATGTGAATAGCATGCACCTGATAATGTGGGGGGGGGGGAGAGAAGGGGAAAGCTTTGTGGTATAGAAAAAAAGGAATAAAACACAGATATGTAGGGCATATTGCACCTATCCTAGTCCTTTCGCACCCAGTCCTACCACCAGCAGCACCTGGGGCTCTAGCATCGCCAAAATGGTGACCAGTGGATCCAGTGGACACCAGGCTAGCGCCAGGAATCTCCTTGGGGTTTGCTTCCTTATCCCAGGTAACACAGCCACAGCGCTTATGGGTCTCCTTGGATCTGCACCCACTTTTGAGCGGGCACAAACATAAGAATGTTTGGGCTACCTGGGCCAGGAGGAAGGTTTAGGATATGGTGACAGTCTGGCACCATCTCCAGCCCTGGGCCTGATCCTCCCCTCTTTCCACCCTCCCTCTGCCCAATTTCACCCCACTCCCCACCTTGCCCCACCCTAAAAATACTCACTGCCAGCCATTGCTGGAGGAGCGCTGGCCAGCTGTCCATGTGGCACAAAGTCCAGCACTGACTGGCGCTGGCACAGCACCAGCGGCCCCACCTCTCTGTGCCATGGACATGCTTAGCAACACATTTGTGATACCTAGCACTGGCACTGGAGCTCAGCACCAGCATTAGGTCCCCCTAGGACTGGGCTCTAAGTTCACCTAAGGGAGAAAGAGGAACAAAAGAGAATGATGGTGGTGAATATAGGGAGGATGTTGGAAAGGAGGGGAGAAAGGGAATAAAAGCCAATTGGTAGAAAAGTATGATCATGGAAGGTGGAAGGAATAAGAAAGAGATGGTGGGACATGGAAAGGAAGGAATAAAAGTAAGGTAGATGGTCAGAATGTGCAAGGGAGTATGAGAGCAGAAGGAAGGAAGGAATGTTGGGGGAAACTGAAGCAGAGGTCAGAAGAATGATTTTAAAAACTCAGATCTGTTTGTAATCTGAGACAGAGACAGGAGAGTTAAATTGGGAGGAAAAGAAAGTCAGAACACTTTCATATGTAGAGAAACTTTAACACAACTTCACATCAACATTTTTACCTCTTTCCAAACAAAAATTAAGGTGGAAAAGAAAAATAATAAACGAATACCATACGAGAACAGAGCACTATCATACTATCTTATGTCTTCAAGGAGTCCTTGATGCAGTTGTGGGGAGGGGTTTGTGTCTACTTAGACTCTGACACTTTTCTTGGACAGAGGCAACAACAGCCAGGCTGGCAAGCCCTCCTAATTCTTGCCTTATGTGCCCCAACTGTCGCTTGCCTGTGGCACAATATTCTAATAGGTTGGCCAGCATGGCTCCAGTTGAATGACATCAAGAATGGCAGTCCAAGCAGTCTCTGGCTGCTTCCACCCTCACCTCTTTCTTGAAAAGGTCCACATGCAGAAGACCAATGAGAGAAAATGTAGAGCATGTCCATCTGACCAACGTCCATACAGTTACATTGACACACCTGGTCCTATTCAAGAAAGGCACTGAGGGATTATAGAAGATCATTCATTCCAATTTGAAAAGACACTTTCAACATTGTATTCCTCCAGAGTCTTTACTCCTGCAAGGACAACAGTTGTGATGACATCACACAATCTAGTTGCTTCTCAAGTTGACCTTCTATCAAAGTTAGCAAATGGACAAATGTGCTTTGGATAAAAATGGAAATTATTTTATTAAATCTTAATAAAAATAGTGATTTTTAAAAAATTGCTTGCTGTTTTATTAGATGGTTCCTACCTTTGCATCACAGAACACTTAATAACTTCTCCAGTACAATAATAATGGATTATTCAAAGGAGGAAAATGTTTTTATCTGGTATATTAAGGTCCATTCAAAATCTCCCTGCCCAGGCAAATGACAAATTGTCATGGGAATTGACTTACTCCAGCTGCAGGGAGGAGAGCTGTGTGGACTTGCTTTGCTTGGATGATGTGATTGACTCTTCCTACCTTTTCCCATGGGGCTATTAATCCCCCCAAAAGTTTGGCAATAGTGATATGGAGTAAGATCCAGAGCAAATGATAGTAAACTCTGCTTTCTGCTTTGATTAAAGAAAGGATTCTTGAAGCATGGAGTACACTGTCAGGGAGGACATTGAGAGGATTTTTATTGGGGGTACAAAGTTTCTTTTGGGTCCCTTCACAAAGGGGAGTGAGGTAAACAGAGTGGGGGAGGGTGATGACAGCTGGAAAACTCTTTAGAGTTCAGGTCTCTGTGCTTCCCAATGTGGATCCCAGGTCTACCTTCCCATGCAGTTGGCAGCTAGGTACAGAAATACAGAAAACCAAGCACACTCTTAAGTCTCTCTAAAATCTTTTAAATATAGACAATAATTGCAGAAATTTGCATCATTGTATTTAGGCTCACACTGGTATGGAAAGTGTCCTATGCATAACAAAACTTAATTCTGCAGCAGCTGTAGTCCTGCAGCTGTGTTCCTGAGCTCCTATGCACTCCTTCATGGCCAGCGGATCCAAAAGCCACTGTAGCAGGCCAGTTTCCTTCCAGATTTGACATTGTGTTAAGGAGTGTCATGTATGCATTCCTCGACCCAGCATATATGGCTTGTGGCAGCAGCCACTGCCACAAACTCATAGTAGCTCCTCCAGCATCCTGAGCAGTCAGCGAATCCAGATGAGATAGGAAAATGTGAAATCATAGGAAATTTCTGAGCCCCCTCCTTTGGCCCCCTTTTTGAATCTGGGCCCAGGTACAAGTTACCCCCTGCAACCCCTCTCATGGGCCCTGCCTGGAACCCTGGCTCCTAGATTTGTTTGAGGTGGGAAGGTTCGAGAATAAATTGCCCACATTCTTACAACCTCGGAGATACCTTCAAAAGTGAGCAGGGGAACTTCCACCACAGGATTCCTGTCAATGGTAGCTGAGTTCAAGGCTGATCTGCAGGTGTTGCCTCCATCACAGTATCCCCAATTTTAGAGTGACTTCCCAATAAGAATGAATGATGGCTATTCTTTGATGTAGCAAAAGGGGTGGCTTTGTGGACACCATTGTGGTGGGAGCTAAAACTATCGCTAACCCTCATCATTAAAAAGCATACCTGCTCCCTATTTGCATAATCCCATTCCAGGCTTGCAGACTCAGGGCCCAATCTGATCCATCTTTTCAGTTCCAGTGCAGCAGTCATGCAAATGGGGCATGCACTGTACCTTGTAGTGGGGCAGACATGGAGGCCTCCTCAAAGTAAGGGAGCATTTGTTTCCTTACCACAGAGCAGTATTGCAACTGCATTGGCACTGGAAAGTTGGATAGGATTGGGCCTTCCGTCTACACAACACAGATCAACTGGGGTGGTGGATTTCTGGACTGTTCCACTTCAGACTGTATTTGTTTAATCCTCCCCTACCCAAAACTAATAATATAATAAATGAGCACATTGAGGTTTAGGGAAGACATCTCTCGGGTGTTTATTTGTTGGGGTCTGGCACATTTAAAAATACAACCAACACATCTGGAGTCTGAAGTAGAGCAGTCCAGAATTTGGTCACCTTTGCTCACCACTCCCTTTGCAGAATGTCTAGACTGGAATGTGGGGAATGTGATGGAGTGTTGAGAACTACACCTTAGAGATATGTCAGTTATTATACACAAAAGTAAATGCTGCTCTATGATTACACCAAAGGTCAGGTGGAGCATTTAGTTAGAACTGGGCCCTGTGTGCCAGTGTCAGTAGAGGAACAACAGTGGAGAAAAGCACAACAAAAAATCCTTCACCTGCTCTTGGGGTTATTTCTAGCTTCACCCTTGTAGGTCTTTATTGACCCTGTGTCTGCAGCTTAACACAGTACAATATATTCAGATAGTGAGTGCTAATGTTGGGGAGGAGTCAAAGCAGTAGGTCTGTGATCAGTTACTGTTCATAGGACAGTAGCCACCATCTTTTCCCCTACAGTTGATGAAATTGTTCGCTGTTGAACAGAACACAGCACGAACAGTTAGTAGATCTGAGCAGAAAGAACTTGGAATGTCAGCAACAGTAACCTCGATGGTGCACAACTTTTTTTGATGCATTTCAGATTTTAGCTACAACCAAAAATGGGCAATTCCTATTTTACCACTTTACCTATTACAGATACATCTCCCAAAAGTTAAGGTGATCTTTTTGAATTTATGTGATACTGGAACCTGGGCCAGGTGGAAAAGAATTGGATGTTTTTTCAGGTGTGCATATGACTACAGTAGTTATAGCACAACTGTGAGGTCCTGCAACTGAATTCATTGCTGTATAATTCATGGATATCTAGGAATGTAGGAGAAACAAAGAGGATTTTGTGGGTTCATCTTTCCAGGGGTCTGTCAGCCACATACCTGAAGAATTCCCTATCCTGTCTTGCCAAATAATTCTGTAGGAAGGGGAGAGCAACAGATTATGCATACCAGACCACACAATGAGGAGTTGCAGCTCACATCAGGTTGATCTCCCTTTTTTCTAGAGACCTCAGGAGGGAAAACTAATGGGGATCTGAGAAGACTGGGCATGCTGGACAGGAGATGTTTGTAGAATCCATGGACATTGTCATTCCAATTATGACCCAAAATGTTCCACAATGGGCACTTGTGGCTCTTAAGGCTGCAATCCTGTGCAAACCTACACTGAAATCTGTGGGGCTTACTTCTGAATGAACTCAGATAGGAACAGACTACATGAGATATCTTAATTTTGTACAGCTAGGTGTATAAGAATTGATGTGCATTTAGGCCTTTGCTAAATTCTCCCAACTAATGAACTGGGTCCATGAACTCCAGGGCTTTAAACAAAGAAACAGACACTGTTAATTATAATGAAAGAACAAGAATAAAATGGCTAGTCAGCAACTGTATGGGAGAAATATGTTATCGGTCACACTTTATTTACAAAACCAAGTGATTCATACACTGCAATCTACGGGGCAGCGTAGGGCTGGTATTAGGAAACACGCGCAGCAGGTAGTAAATGGTGTCAGCAGGGAATCATTTCCATTCCAGGGCAATGGTTCTGAAAGATGTGGGAGCCCTTGAAACAAGCAGTGGGCAATACAGGCTGATGTTGCAACTTTGGTTTTGCTCAGGCGAGGGAACGGAATTCATGTTTGAAGAGGGAAAGGAGACCAGCAATGTTTAGCCATGCCACCGCTGAGGAGTCTGCCTGCAGGCGCCTTCTGGATCTTTACTTCCAGCGTCCTCCAACTTTGCCCTTTGCTCCGGCCTTCTTGCTACTGTAATAGGGAAAGGAGGAACAGACATCAGTGCACTTGCTGCAGCTTTGTCCTTACCAACTATTGTCCATTCCAATTTACTGAGATGCTTTGCACGCTCATGTCATCAGAACAGGCTGACCAGGCATCCCTTCAACTGGGAGGGCGTTAATTTGGGAGGCGATCAAAGAAATTCTCAAGCGATATTCCTGTTTCTGAAGCTTTCACTTAATCCAGAAGTGGCCAACTGGTAGCCTACAGGTTAGATCAGGCCCCTGAAACAATTTTATCTCATTCATGTGGCAGTCAATACGAGATAAAAATTTTGTTCACAGTTTCACAAGTTTATGAGATGCACAGCTGGGAGAAAAGATTCTATATCAAATGTCATTTTTCTCTGAGTTCTGTATTCAGTGCCTTAACTGTGCCCAAACACATGGACTCCATAAATGCAAAGCCCTTATGTCTGAGTAATGCCACTTTTACATCGGATCACCCATAAAGGGATTTTATGCAGCAACATCTATTGCCAGAATCTATACCACAGTGTGGAAACCAGTGGGCCCCAAGAATACAGAAGCTGTGCATTCTTGACTTGGGCTGCAATCCTAACCTCGCTTTCCTGGGAGTAAGTCCCATTGAATACAATAGGACTTTCTTCTCAGTAGACCTGCTTAGGATTGTGCCCTTAGTTACTAAGTCACTAACGGCAATAACTGATCTATGGCTACAATCATATAATACTTCCTTTTGACTAAGCCAAACTGAACACAGTGGGACTTACTTCTGAGTAAACATGCATAGGCTTACACCTTACATTATATAATACTCCGACTGGCACATATCTAATGAACTGGGATTGTTCACAAATTAGTTCTCCGCTTTGCCCAATGACTTTACAGTGTAAAGTTCACATTTTACTGTAATAGGGCCAATAATCTCTTTTCCTAAAGACAACGGAAACAAGGACACAGTCCTCCAACAGTTCTGAAGCTATAGTTCAAATGATTTCCAAACTGCTTCATTTTGCATGCAGAGTAAGCAATGCCCGAAACATGCAGGACACTTACCTTCCTGCTCAGTACTAGATGCATAGGTGAATTCCAGGTGAGTAAGTTAGTCTAGTGTTAGAGTCTCTGCAATATGATGTGTCCCACCGGCAACATTTGTGCATCATTCACTCCCAACCTCCCCATTTCAAGCACCCACTGACAAGGCTTCTTCTTGAAGTTACTGAAGTATATGAACACTGTTTAACCCTTGATGGTAATAAACATTGCCCAGCAAGCCAAACTGGATTAATATCCAGAGGCTTTGTGGTTTAAAGCTTGGAATATATGCTCCCTTTGGACACTTCCATTGAAAGCCAAGAAAGAGGAGAGGTATTCAGATGTAACTGCAATAAGGAAGCACCTTAAGGCTTACTTGGTTGCCAACACCAGTGAAATTGTTCAGCAGTAATTTCATCTATGAAACAATCTGAAACAGTGACACACACAGAGTGCATACTTTACCTGTCAGATAACTTAGGAAAGCCTTCTGAAAACGAACCTTATACATTCAAGACAAGTAGCTGCCAACTCTTTTGTCAGAGAATAGATCGTTGGCACCCTCATTCTATTCTGTGATTCTATTCCCACAGAGCCCATGTAAGAAGCACAGTTCATTGTGACATTGCACTGGTGCACTGGATGGCTTTGGTATGCTCCCTGAAAGTTGCTTAGCTTCTGGCACAGCATAAGTTTAGGATCATGGTAATAAGATGTCATTAAGGCTTCATCTGGGTTCCTGGTTATACTTGAACACAGTATAAAGCCCTTAGCACATCGGAATAGAACATTTTATAAAAAGGGGTTCTGTCTTATGATAAAGGGCTATCTTTCATTCCAGAATGCCACAGCTTTTAAAACCATAACTTTTAAAATTTGCGGTGCCTCTTTATCTTTGTAGTTTGAGCTGTGCAGATCTATTTTGGTTGTGTATTTCACTATAGTATTCCTTATCTTACCTGGGTGAGGAATGGCACGCTCTGGATTTTCTTTTTAAAACCTTATATGAATTCCCCAACTATACACATCATTTTGATAACTCAAAATATTGTGTTTATATGGACTGCCAGAAACTATATATGATAAAATCCTTACTCCCTTGGAAAAGGGTATCCTTATTGGAAAATATGGTGTCAGGCTAAACAGTGTCTTAGGGTGCAATCCTAACCAGCTTTCCAGCATTGACATAGCTGTGCCAATGTGGTGTGCACTGCATCAGGCAGTCAAGTGGGCCTCCTCAAGCTAAGGGCATGTTTGTTGCCTTACCTTGGGGGCTGCATTGTGGCTAAGTCAGTGCTGGAAAGTTGGCTAGGACTGCGCCTTTAATGTTCTAGTGTGCAGGAAAATAAGAGTAGGCAAGATTTGCTGCTGTCTTTCTGTTCATAGTTCCAGCCCAATCCCCTGCATGATTTAGTAGAGACTTATGCATGAAGAATATGTATCTGAAAGTTCCTCCCTACATCTATTCATTCACTATGTTTTCCTTTCATTTGACTACTACTTCTCCTGCTAACTTTTATCTCTGATGTATTAGGTTTCTCAATAAACACATGCAACAACAAAGACACAGAACAGAACAAGCAGGGAAAAACTGGAATTAGGGGAGGGAAATAAAAGGTTATAAAACCAATTCAAAAGAACCCATTGGCCCTGGCCACATGTTGTGCATGTGGTGGGGGCAAACCTGGGTATTAGTGTTATTACATCCTGTTCCTTACAATCTCAGAAACTACCTGGAAGGGACACAAAGGAAATTCTTGTGTCTGAAAACACAAGCCACCCCCAGTAGCAGAGTATCCACTGAGCATCTTTGCAGAGATTGCAGGAAACAGGTGGGTTCTTTTGCATTATGGTTATATAGACTCACTTCAGTTTCACCAACATTTTCTACAGGGAAGGGAGTGGGGTGGAATGTTATCCTGCCTTTCACCTCTCCCTCTTCCAAGAAGAAAACTAGGACAAGAAGACTGAAGCAATGGCTGCAAACACCTGAATGGGTGTTCCAGATCACAGGCTAGGAAAGGGATAGAGGTACTCACTGTTTCTGGGCCTGATCAATCCGGTTCCTGAGGGTGGTGATCTGTAAACAATATACATGACTAGGGTTTTTAAAACAGTCTAACTTCCCGTGGCAGGGGAAGGTTTTTACCTGGTAGAAGGGCTGCTGCATAGGGTCCTAAAGTGTGCCTTCTTGGAGACAAAGACATTGCTAACTGGCAGTAACATTATCCACAAACAGATTCTTTTCAGGACATAAACAGTCAAGAAACCAGGCCAGTGAGTTAGAAATTCTGTCTCTTTTATGCTTTTTTTTTTTTAATCTTGGGATATTTCGTAGTACCTGTGTTTATATTACATATCTGTAATCAAATAGTGACCTAAAACAAGAATGGGAACTCAGAATGGACCTAATTCACTGCTCTGTGATTTTAAACTGGTTCCAATAAAAGCATTGTGTTACTGTTCCTGAAATGAGTTGTCTACCTCTTCATAGTCTAGTTGTTCTCCCATCTATAAACTTTTATGGAGATTTACTGGCCAGTTAGCAAACATTGATTTGAAAGACAGAGATTGACCTGTATTGAGGAAAAACTGGAAATAGAAAGATTCAGAAGCTGAAAGGTTAGACAGTTAAAGTTTAACCTCAGTTAAACTACTGAGGTTTGCTCAGTAGTATTTGCCACTACAGCTGCTTTTGGCAAATGCCATCTTGGAACTATCACGGCTGCATCAGCCTTCACGCAACAGAACTCAGATATTTCCAAAAGGGTGGGGAAGCACTGAATTAGGAGAAACTGGAATTGATGGCTATTAATGAATTACAGTGTTTTAGGAAGGCTGGATTCCAAAGAGCAATGGAAAGGCGTCTACAGGTGGGGCCGTAGTATGCACGGGGCATCTGTTCTTGGACCACCCCCCCCCCCCCCGCGGATACTGAAAATCATGGATAATCAAATCCGTGATTTTTGGCCCCACAAGCCCTCCAGAGGCAACCGGAGCTGTGCTGCAGTCCCCTCCAGAGGACTTTCTGAAGCCCGCAAAGGCAGCATGCATCCTCTGAGAGGTTCTATTTTCAATCATGGTGACAATTGATCAAACCAACACTAAATCTCATGCTCAAGGAACTTAAGAACAGCAGAAATAAAAGAACTGTTGTGGCAATTATGCCATGGCTAATTATATCACACATACGATTCCAGTTTCTGTGGCTGCTCTGAGGTGCATGTTCCCCAGCCCTTAAGAAATATATTGAGAAAGCAGACTTTTGTCCTGACAAATACAGTGTAGTTCAAACTCTTCATTAGTCCTGTTCATGTCCTACTGAACAAACTTGCAGTCCTAGAAGTGAACGACCAACAAGATAGTTCCTCACACTTTGGAACACACAGTATTTAGACCAAAAGGAGTCCTCATTGTGTCCTTGTCCACCATTTTGGATTTTCAGGACCAAGGTTCTTCCATGGCAAGCAAAAACAAAAGAGACTCTGACACTAGAAGCAACAGGACAACATGAAAAGGAAAGCTCGACCACCTGATATACTTACTCATGGATATTTAAAATCTGCCTTGTGGAAGTGAGTTCACTAATGACTCTTGGGTATTTGTTAAGGAACCAGTTGAACTTTGCTCATCAGTTTAACCTCAGTGCTTGGCCACTTACCTTCACTGCTAGACTGCAGGCATGGCACTCAATCTCATGGCTGGCAAAAATAGGTTAGAAAGAGGCGAGAACTGAATGGCAACTGAGTGTGCTAATGTTCTATTGCTATCCTTTTATTCTATTATTCCTCACTTTCTTGCTCATTTTGTCTTCCCCCCTTTTTCATTATATTAACTATTGTCCCACTGCTGTGCTCATTTCCCTTCTATGATATACTTACCTCCCTCCACAGGCCTTTTGCCTCAGATCAGGCCAAGATACAACATTTGGGCTTGGATCCTAAGAACCGCAAGCAGTGCTCTGCTCATGGAACAAGACTTTTAGGCAGAGGCTGCAGCCTCCAAAAGCTGCTTTGGAGGGCCAGGGGAACATTCTGAACAGTATTTGATATGGCATAAAGGATTGCAGTTGTGTTGGGTAGAATCAACAGGCATCCAATTCCTTTCCCTTTAGTGTCTGACTTCCAATAGTAGCGAGAAAATAGCACAGTAGTTTCCAACCTGGGGGTTGCGATCACCCAGGGCAGCGAGAACCACCATTTTCCCCCTTAAGGGGAGTGGTAAGTCCGTAGTGCTTCCGGGTTCGCGCTGCTGCCGACTAAGATAAAAAGGGGTTACCCGTCTGCAGTGTACATTAATCCAGGCCATCACTCAAGTCACTATTCTGGATTGTCTGTAAGACTATGACATAAGTAAATGAAAGAGTCTTACCAACTAATCATTGCTTCTCACCAGTCTCAGTTCCCAGGTCTGTTGAATATGTTCATGGATAATTTGAGAACAGTAGCCAGGGTCCTACAGTCACAATTCTGTTGAAAGGGATTATTTTTCCCATGGCAGGCAGTCCACTGCTAGTTGGATGGACCATACCCAACAGTTCCGATCCTGCCTTCCTTTCCCAGGTTCCCTGTTTTTCTGCCACTAGCCATGTAGCCTACCAGATGTATGTAAGTTAGAAGCACAATCCTCAAACCACAGGCCAGAAGCATAGTAGGTATATTCTACAGTGTCTACCACGGCATTTCTGTTCCACCTCCTCAGCCTGCTCTGAACGAATGAAAGTGAAAGACGGGGGGGGGGGGGAACACAGCCAAGACTCAGTTTCTTGAGCTCTCTGTGGGACTTGAGTGCCAGCCTGCTGTCCATCTGCGTGAACCTGGAGCACCTGGAGTCTCAACATGCAGGAGGCTCATGCATGTAAACAACCTTTGCTGCTTTTGTCATGTGGGAGAACTCTTTGTACTTACAACTTGGACAGTGCCTCCACCCTGCAACGTAGTGATAAAATCTAAGAGAGATCAAGATAATTATATTGGCTTTGGGGTACTTCTTAAATCCAGATGTTTGCAGTGAGATAAACAGCTCAACACAACAACAAGCTAAGCCCCAATTGATCATGTCTTGTGGACATATTTCAAAGGATTCAATTCACATTCTAGTCCCAGGCAAATAAGTGGGAAGGAATTCATTAATAAATACCCTCTTCTCACGTGTCTTCAAAGCACAGATTCCACACATGGGGTGGTACTGGGATTTTGCACACAATCCAGCTCTGTTCTTATCTGCAGGCCCTGTTTACTATATGTATTGGATATAGTATGCATACTGTCTGTGTATGTGCATACATCCAGTGCTAATCTGTGATCAGATTACAGATCAGATCAGATTGAGTCTAAGCTAACTGAACTCCATGCATGTAAACAGTAGCTCTTCTCTTATCATATGATAGGAACCAGGAACTTTCTATGAAATTCATTGTCTATGAGAAATTTAGAATACTCTATCCCTGCCTAACATGAACTGAAGACCAACTACACCCACTTTATCATGGGAGATACTAGGGGGGATAAGCAGGAAAACAGAAGAGATGGTGCTGGCCTCACTGTCTGTGGGAAAGCAGATGAAGGAAAGAGCATAAAACATGAGTAAGAGAAACACAGGACATCAGAATAGGGTTCAGCATTAGACTCCCAGTTAATTGAGTCCAGTGCTGATCAGAGGTATAAATCCATAGAGGTTCTTGACTCCCTCTCTTGGTTTCTGTGATGGGAAATAAAGCCATGAAATTAGACAACATGTTTGTGAAGGCAGTTTACAACTGAGACAGGCAAATCAATGGTTCTGTCTAAAATCTTTTTCATCCTCCTGGAACATTGTGAAATAACATCTCTTCAGCTGTTACAAAGCCAAAATCCATTCTAGTTACACAATCTTATCAGTATCAGTGTTGCATGCAGCTACGGACCTCCCATTGTATTCTATGGAGCAAATGCCCCGGGCGCAAGCCTTTAGGACCCCGCAGAACCCTTGCTGAGGCTCCCAACGGGGTTGGAAACTGTGCTTCCGGTTTTCCAGAAGCATGGTTTATAGTGTCGGGGAAGCTTTAGGAAGTTTCCCTGACACAGCCTTGGGTTGCGTGAGGCTCCGTGAACCTCAGGTGAGTGGGGGGGGGGTGCAGATTTGCACATGGGAAGGTGGCAACAGCCCAGAGGGGGGCACCATTGTGGGCCTTTGTCCCAGGGTACAGGACTGGGGAGGTCTGCCACCGGTCAGATGAACATTTAAATCCTGCTGATAAGTTTTTAACATGGCATCTGGTCCTTAGAACATGCCTCCCTCAGAAAGAACACAACCAATTTCATTGTGAACTTGAGGATAAACAGAATCTCAACTAAGATCTCCTTTTCTACTCACATCATATTTTTTTCTCTTGATCGTCTCTAAATACTCATACTTCTCAGTTTCCAGACTATATAACCAATCCCACATCTCCTTGGCTTTCTCCCTGTGTATTGGGGAAGAAGCAGAAAGACAGGGGGAAACATTTGAGGTTGCTTGCATCATGTATTCTGTAGACCTCAAAGCACTCATAGCAATAAAGACTTTATATACTAGACTGCTAGCACATTTACACAAATATCTCTGTGGCCACCTAGAGAATCTTGTTTAACTAGCCACATATGAACCAGAAGTATAATTAGAACAATAAAGATATGGAAGTAGTTTGAGAAAAACCATGAATACCAAAATTCCAACAATAGGGGATCCTACAACACTTATGGCTTCATTTTCCTAACTTACAGCCCAATGCTAAGCCCCAGGGCCACTGCAAGGACCAGCAGTGCTGAAATGGCAGCTACTGTATCAAATGGGGCTGGAGCAGCTGCCAGAGTCTCCTCGGGGTAAGGGAACAAATGCTCCCTTATCCCTTGTCCAGTCCAGGCAGCCCCAGTGGGTCTCCTTGGAGCTGAGCTAGCTCTTGAACTGAGGAGGCCCGTGTAAGGCTCTGCAGCTCAGAAGGAGGCATAGGATATGGCAGCAGCCTCAGCTGCTGTCCCCAACCCCCTCCCAGGTCTGTTATTATTAACAGTATTTATATACCACTTTTCAACGAAAAGTTCACAAAGCGGTTTATGAAGAAAATCAAATGTTTAATGGCTCCATGTCCCAAAGGGGCTCACAATCTAAAAAGATGCAAAAGAACATCAGCAGACCGCCACTAGAAAAGACATCGCTGTGGTGAGGTGGGCCAGTTACTCTCCTCCTGCTAAAAAGAGGGGCACCCACTTGAAAAAGTGCCTCTTACCCAGATAGCAGGGGTAACTGCCTCTTACCCAGTTAGTTAGCTGTTCCTCTGCGTGGTCCACCCTCCCCCTGCCCAGTTCTGCTCCCCCCACCTTCCCTCCCTCCCCCACTCCGAAAAGCGTTTCTGCTAGCCAGCAGTAGCACTTTCCTCTGGTCACTCCCCACCATTGCCTTCCTGGTGCTGAGGCCCAGCACTGATCAGCGCTGGCCTCAGTGCAGGTGCCTGTCCTCGCCTCCAGCACAGGAGTACCGTACAGCACTTTTGTGACAGTGGTTGCTGGGGTAGCGCGCCAGCCACTGCACTTCCCAGCATAGGATCAGGGCCCAGGGTACCTGGTCAGTCCTTTCGGACCCTGCATTATACGGTATCCCAACTCCACAGACTGTATATGCTTCAATTAAGAAAGGCTGGAAATCTTCTCTGCATCCCAATCAATGGCAAAATGCTATCTTGGAAGAAAGGACTTCCAAGAAATCCACCACCACCACTTTGGCTGGAGAAAGCACTCAAACCAACTTGATTTCTTCTATTCCATCTAACCCCCAGCACATAGTGGACAGGAAAACAGCATTTACCTCAGTTTGTCTTCACTCAGGTGGTCAATGTTTAGGGGTTTGCGTCTCTCTGCCAGGACCTTCTTCTTCAGTTCCCTAGCAGTTTGCTTCTTTCCTCTCTTCTGATCAGCCTGTGAAGAAACAGCGTTTACAGTATGTCATCGGATTCATCTTTGTGTATGCTCTGGTCCGTTAACGGAAGTATTGCTGCCCTTTAAAAGAAAAAGCAGATACTTGGCATGCCCCAGAATAGTTTTCAACCAGTGAGGCAGGTCCCTCTAGTCTACCATTTCTAAAACGGTGGTTGGGGACCACTAGGTTGGTTGCAAGCCAATTTCAGGTGGGTCCCCATTCATTTCAATGTGAATTTTATTTTTAATGTATTAGACATATTATGGTATGTGACTGCATTCGGGAAAATGTTTCAGATCTCAGCTTTTAACAGGCTACGATGTATAAGCTACAATGTATAAGCTTTTAACAATGATCGTCAATGGGGCTTTCTCCCAAGTAAGTGTGTAGCCTTTGGGATGTTTGGGAAATTTTTTAAAACAGATCAGCAACTGCTTGAGAGGGTTAGGAGGATTCTTTATTTTCAATAAATTCTTAAACATATACTTATTATAAACTTAATTTACTTAATTGATTGATTTGACTTAGTCATATGGAGGTGTTAAAAAATTTTCTGCTTGATGATGTCACTTCTAGCCATGACATCACTTCCAGGTTAATGACATCACTTCCAGTGGATCCCAACAGACTGTCATTCTAAAATGTGAGCCCAGGTGCTAAAAAGTTAGAGAACCACTAGTCTAAGGGAAGTGGTAGGAGAAAATGGGCTCGTTCCTGATATCTCTCATTGCATTTTGTGAATGGACCATGACACACTGACAAACCCACCCACCTTTTTCTGTTTCTAATTCAAGATAGGAAACACAGTGCTCAGCTTCTAGAATTGTTTATCAATGCCATTGCAGCAAGGTCTTGGAAACCTTTTTCAGAGATGCTTTGCTTCTCCAGGATTTCTACCAGGGTACTCTTTCTTTTTCCCTTTGAACCCCCTACCCCAAGCAGAGCAGTGCTTCTAGATCAACAATCTGAATTTGTTAAGGAGGCTGGAATGGTTGTTTCCATCACTTCACAAGGTTCACAGCGACACAGCTTAAGAATCTCTGTATTAGCACATTGAAAGAGAATACATAAGAATGTGCTGGAAAACACAAGGAAATTCTCTGCAAAAACATTTCTACAGAGGTAAAACAAAGTCATAATAACTCTGCACTGATACTGAAGTTTCATTGACCTTTTCTTGAGCACCAATCTGGAATTAAAGAGCTCCTAGCAGCTGATGGAATGCTTGTGAGATTTTGGGGGATTTCTGTCTATGGCAGAGGTTTTCAGACTGGGCGTCGCAATGCCCCAGCCTGAGGGCCCTGGCCTCTTTCCCTTTAAGGGGCGGAGGCAGGGGGGAGGCAGAGGCAGCAACATGATCCCCAGGATTGCGCCACTCAGCAGGGCTGCAGGGACTGAGACGCACTCACCATTCCCTGCAGCAGCCGTCCTGGGGTGCAGGGAGCCCTGCGCGAGCATCTGCAGGAGTCCCCGGGTCAGCAGAAGTGAAAGTGGAGTGATCGCACTCCACTTCCGCAAAACTGGAAGTGGAGCGCGATCGCTTCACTTTCACTTCTAACAAGCTGGGAAGCTCTGCAGGTGCTTGCACAGGGCTCCCCGCACCCCCGACAAGCTGCTGCAGGGACTGGTGAATGCTTCCCAGTGCCTGCAGCCCTCCTGAGTGGCATGTTCTTGGGGATCACGTCACTGCCTCCCCCCACCGTCGCTGCCTCTCCCCGCCTCCGCCAGGACTTACTGCGGGTTTCAAACTCCCTGAGAGTTTGAAAACTGCAGGTCTATGGGATTGTTCTGACCAGTAGCATTCCTGGAGAGGGGGCCAAACACTAAGTTTTTTAGTGTTTTGCCCCCTGTCCAGGAACACCACTGGTTCTGACAAGCAGTGCTAGTTTCCATTTGCTACATTCCCATTTCCTCCTCAAGCTGTATATTTACCTTAGCCAAATAGCTGCTGTAGGTGGCACCCATGGAGGACAGAGCCTTCTTCTTCTTCAGGTCATCATCAGCCTTTCTCTTGGCATCTTCCTCCTCTCTTCTTGCCTTCTCCTCCTGTGAAATGTGAAAAAGGAAATGCCCAGGGTCACATTTGGGAATAACCAGTATAGAACAAACAATCCGAGACTGTAGGATAGACTAAAAAGTATTACAATAATTCTAATTGATTAAGATCCTATATCAACTGATTAATGCTATCCCCCACCATAGGTACCAATGCAGATGCACCGGTAGAGCACTACATCCAATGGTGTGTGTGTGGAGTAGGTGATTGGACAGCCAACAGGAGGTAAGTAAAAATATTTTTTATTCATACCCCCTGGTACACTGCCCAATCACCTATGGGTCTCTTCGGACTTATGCCAACCATTTTGCTAGCATAGGTCCGAGGAGAGAAAAGGTGGGGGGCGGATTGGAAAAGAGGGGATAAAATGTAGCACCAAGATCCACCCACCCTCCACCTCCCAGTGCCCTCCCCTGACCCTTCCTGTCCTCCACCTCCCTGTCCATAACATGCCTTCACCATCAAATTTATCAGCACTGATGGAGGCCTCTGGACCCCCTGCTGCACACACCATGTTGCTGCCTTTTTGCAACAGTGGCCCAAAAGCATGGAACAGGAGCCCAGCTTTCATGCCACCATAAAGGACCTTGCGCAGCTGGAATGCTAATACACCAATAGGGCTGGGGCCTAAGTGATACAGACTGCTCTTATAGTGCAATGAGTGTCAAGAAAAATAAGAAGTGGTGAGACTTACAAGAAGTCTGGCCTGACGCTCCTTTTCCTTCTCAGCCCGGATTCTTTGCTGTTCAGCCCGTTCGGCTCTACGCTTCTCCTGTCAATTGCACATAAAAAAGGAAAAGGCAGTTAGCAGTGCATCTTGGTCCAGTCAGAAAAAGCAATGGGAGATATTGAAAATATTCATGCTGTTGGCTAGGTATTATTATATAAGGTAATAAATCCAGTCTGATCATTTGAGAGAAGAAACTGCCTTGGGAAACAGTGAGCCCAATTGGTAAAGTATCCTGAGGTAAGGTTTAGTGATCCTGTCTTGCTAAGAAGAATTGCACCACACATCATGGTCTTCATGTTGTCCTCATTTGTCCAAAAACATTTAAACTAAAACTGATAAAATGTGAGACCATCACCTGCCTCTGAGGTCAGATGAAACGAAACAGCTCATTTGCCTTTGTGAGTTTTAGTTTCATTTTTGAGCACTCTGATTAGTCACAGAAAAAGTCACTTAAATAAATACAGCAAGTAGCTGTCATAAAAAACACAGCTGCATGGTATCCCTTCTACCTGCACAAAAAAAATGGTATACTCACAGATGAAGATGCAACCACTCATAAGAATTCTTTCATCATCCCTTTTACATTGTGACACTCTTAAGAAACTGCATATTAACCTCTTGAAGAAGATACTATTGTGAAGAACACCTAACCAAAACTTACAATTCTGTCTTTGAGGGCCAGAAGTTCCTCCTCTTCCTTCTTCCGTCCTTCAAAATGATTATCAATCAAGGCTTGAAGCTCAATCAAATCTTTGTTCTGCCTCTTCTTTTGAATGTCCTGGAGGAAGAAGAGAAAGATGTGACCATGAGGATGGCAGAGACAATCATAATATTACTTCTTTGATTATATAGATCCTTTCACTTGACATTCCATTTATATCCCCATTTAGTAAAACACCAAACATTTCCTCTTATGGTTTTTAATTAGGGAAGATATTATGAAACTTGTTTAGATCCAAGATGGAAGTTCTTTTTACTTCCAAAAAGTAAAAGTTTTACTTTTACCAGTTCTCTTGGTTAAACTGTATTGAATTTTTAGAGGGGCCAATAACAGAACAGAGTTAATAGTATATGAACAGTAGGGGTCAGCTGTACTTACATCAAAGTCTACTTTCTCACCCTCTGGGATTTTAGGAGCAGTCAGTCTATGAGGGTGGGGAAAGAGAAAAAAAGATTTTTAGCTCCAGAGGTAAACATTCTCAGAACCTGGAGTAGTGATGCTGTTGGTAAGAACCATTCACAGTAAAACAACAACAACAACAACAAAACCCCGATAATCAAGATTGACTGAACATTATGTACGAAAACAATAAGAGTTGTGATAATATATTGCTGAGGTGTCAAACTCAAGTGAGTTGAAAAGTCAAATTCCCCTTCTCAGGTTCCCAGGAACAATATGCATAACTTTGTTTCTACTGAAAAAGGCCAATTCCACATGAACTCCTGACAGAATTATTGTCAGGACAAAAAGGAGGGGAGGACGATGTACAGCAATATGTAAATAAATGCAGATATTAATAGCAGCAAGCTATTAATTCAATTTCAATTTAATATTAAATTGAAAGCAAAAACAACAAACATTGCAGACCTAGGAATATATACATTTACTGCTGGGGTATCCAAACATTTTGGTAGGAGGGCCACATCATCTCTCTGACACTGAGTTGGGAGCCAGGATAAAAAAGAATTAATTTACATTTAAAATTTGAATAAATTTACATAAATGAATTTATTAGAGATGGAACTTATATGAATGAATGAAGGTCTTGCAGCAGCTCAAGGCCTATAAAAGGCCTTGCACAAAGCAAGGCTGACCTTTCCTTTGCTGCCGCTGCTGCATCACAGACGTGAAACAGCAAGCAGTGGAGGGAACCCTCGTCCCACAGCTCATGCAAGCAGTCAGACAGTCGCCCTCATGCTGAGAGCAGCTGTGTCTGGCCAGCATGGGCTCCAGCAAGTCTCCAGAGGGCCAGAGTCTCATTGGAGACTGGGGACTCCCCGCGGGCCAGATTGGGAGCCCTGGAGAGCCACAAGTGGCCTCAGGGCCGGGGTTTGGGCACCCGATTTGCAGCATAAATACAATAAGGAGAAGTAAGTGAGCCTGCAATCCTATACAGTTGCTTGAGAGTAATCCCCAGTGAACCCAGTGGGACTCTGAATACACATGCATGGGATTGCACTTTTTACTAAGAGCATTGACCTCCTGGTTCTGAAGATGGATCAGCTTGACAAAGGTAGTAACTTTGGCCTTTGGCAATTCACAACCTCACTCCCTCATTTTCTGTGTCCCATGTGCAGTCAAATTGACACCATCATTAGGGTTCTATCTTTTCACTCTTATGAGTGTGTGCACACACATAAGTGTGAGTCTAGGACTCCTTAATTTTGACACCCCCCCCATTGCTTTATTTTTTATCCCCACAATAAAAGCTATTTATTGTTGTACATTTAACCTCACCTCCCTCCTCTTTTCATACCATTCCACTGAGCTGTGCCATCAGCCATTGCTCCCTGCACAAGCAACAGGTATCCTTTGCGTGCACATTACATGTCAAAAACATGCCTGGCAACTGTGGTTTCAGACATTCTAATCAAATGTCATAAGTCACTTGATTGTGCTTCTGTGGAATGTCCAAAGGGAGGGATACAAAAGCTTCACTTTGGACGTGGCAGAGTGGCACAACCAGTTGAATGTGAAAGCTTCTGTTCCTCTGGCTGGTACTGCTTTTTTACAACATCTGAAACCATCTTAAATAAAGACTAAACAAGACTTATCACAACATCTGCTTGTACACACTTACGTTGGTATTCTGGGCTTCTTCTCTAAATATAGACATTCAGGGAAAGAGAAAATAAGGGAAGGAAAGATGCAGAAAAACAATATTAGAAAAACAGGGAAATAAACTCTAGTCTGGTTTGCTAAAACAAAGAACCAGATAGGATGTCCAGTCTTATGCAAACATCCCAAAGGCACATGGTTACACTCCAACACTTCATAGAGACACACTCCTTAACAGACCAGTTTTACTCCAGCGTAAAACAGTACAGGAAAAATTAAACAAGAGTTCCCATGAAAGTTCCGACATAGCATCTGGAAGGCAACAATTTCCTGCGCTGTACGGAGTCCTGGTTCTCAAATCCTGAATGTCTTTGATGACCACATGCTATGTATGAACTCAAAGAATTCTGCCACACTTGCTCTTTCCCTTTTGGCTTTATGATGAGGTTTCAGCAAGAAAAAGCTCAGAGCTATTGGACACAGTATTGTGAACACAGCCTCACTGAAGGAACAATGAACATTCTGCCTCTGAATTTACAAGGATTCACTTGATGAGTTGATAGAAGAATAATTATGCTCCTTTCCGTCCAGGGCTATCTACATTCACAAGAATGATATTAAGGGATAATGTTAAGATATGTTCTTCCTTTCCTTACTCTCCAACCCCAAGCAACATTTCTCAGTCTTATAAAAGAAAAAAGAGAACTATCTTCCTGGTTGAGAAGGTAACCTCAAAGTAAAATCTCAGAGGTATCAAATTTGTCTAAAGTTTGTCTAAATTTTATGGATATGATTTGTTTAAAAATGTTCTTTTAAAAAAGTAAAACAAACTTGGGAACAACTTGAGTTCAACACTGAAATCATTCTAATCAATGCCAGCATAAGGGTTATTCAAAAAGAATGGCACATGCTGAAGTGGGGGTGGGGAGAGAAATTGTGGGGAGAGAAAAAAGTTGTCATATACGTGTGCTCCCTCCACAGTTAATACTAGATGCCAACAAATATGCGTCCTTGCTTGATTTTCAGTTTTTAGATCATAAACTCCCATGTGTATTCATCTTTCCTGATTCTAGTCCATCTAAGGTCAGTTAGCCACAAAAATATATACACACACAACTTTTTACTTTTTGTTCTCTTCAACTCTTCCCTTTAGGAGTACATAAATCTGGCAGAATTTGAGGAGCTAATGCATGACTGCAGTGGTCATAGATACATATTGCTTTGTATTGTTTTGTATTGCTATATAAAACATAAGCTACTGTTCTTAATAAAACTGGGCATATTCGCTTAGCCTATGCTCCTTGATGTATTGTAAAGAGCATATATACTTTGTAGGCCTTTATTTTTCTTATCCATTAAGCATGGAGCTTTTCATCTGAAACATGATGAAATACAGGGGTATGAAAACAGAAATCACACCAAACAGTCTTTCATGGATGTTATTTGGTAACACACAAGGATCCCTTCCCATAACCCTTTATATCAATGTATCACTGTTATATTCCTACTGAAGCATAAAACTAAATGTTAGTAGACTATGCCACTAAAGAGAAAATGGTTTTTTTTTTAAAAAAAAAACTCTGTTCTTTATGAGTTTTTTCTGTGTATATTTCACACGTGTGTCTGTAAGATTTAAAAAACATGTACCATTGGCCAAGGCAACCACAAGTCTAGGCATCTGTTGGTTCTTCAGCAATACATAATTCCATGAACATGTGGTTAAAAAAAAGGTTAGTTTTCTCATCCTGGAATAAAAAGTTATGTTTTTGTACTTCCAGGATACCAGAAAGGGTAAACCAAAGATAATCTGTTCTACGTTTTTTTATTAATACCTTCAAGTGCATGACAACAAATGATGCAGTGTATGCACAGAGACCTGTCCCAAGGTTAGGGTTCATTTTAAAGACAGTCTCTTTTTTTCCCCAAGGAATTGGGTGAAAAAACTTGGAAATCATCATGGCAAAATCTTTTATTTGGATGCTATTTATTTTATCCCAGGTTCTGTTTGTTTAGGCTCTTATATATCACAGTTGTGAAACATAATCCCCATCAGGATCCTGCCAAAAGGGTCTTCCAATGTTTTGCTCCCAAATAATGAAACAGCTGTAAAGTAAGCTTGAGATTTGAAGGGAAAGGGAGTTGATCTCATGTACAAAAAGCTTGGAATTCTTCCCTTCAGAATCTGAAATGTAGAAAGGATCAAAACATACAAGTCAGGGAAGTTTGTTATTTTGTCCCAGTATCTGTATTGGCCTCCACTAGAAAACCCAAAGTTTCTACTAGCAAATCCCACTAATGACATTAATGAATAATATTCCACATCTGCAGGAAATTAATACAGATATTTGAGGAGAGGCATCTGGTGAACTGATAACCAGGCTTCAGACAAAGCAAAGGGGCTAGAGGCTACTCCTAACAATACAGAAGCCTAAAATGTTTGTAGATTTGCAACTGTGATGATTTTGCCCAGCTTCTGGTTTCACACTGGGTGAGGATTAGAAGCAGAGGGAAAAAAGTGTTAGAAAAAGAGGGTGTGTTATCTCCAAGCGACACCAAGATACCATCACAGGATTCTCCTTCTTCTCCAGCTGCAGACAAAAGGCAAAAAGAACAATCCAGTCAAAGTGCTACCAGTAAGTTTCCCTACTTTTCCTCCCTACTTTCTTATCCACCTTCCCAACTTCTAGTTGTTAGAATCCTCCATTTCCATACTCTCTGCATAAGAGGGAAAATATATCCAGTGGTTGAACTGGGAGATAAGAATTTGCCTATAAGAAACGCCAGTCTCTGAGGGTCAATTTTTTTCCCCACCTAAGCAGTGAAGATCTTCCTTGAACACTTAAGGACAAATTTAACATTTAACACATGTTTAGACAGCAAGCTATTTGGGTGTCAAAGAACTGGCTATTTTTGCTTATGTTACTATATAAAGCACTTGTTTTCAATCACCATAATCAAGGGAACTAATGTAGGCCATATCTATGATAACCCAGTTCCCACTTTATGCTCGTCCCAGCTATATGCTCGTTAACAGCTATAATTACGTATATGGGGTAAAACCTCAAAATGTGTTAACTTCTCCAGGGTCATTTTTCTAGTGGCTATTTTCTAATAGCCACTAATTTTCTAATAGCCACTAATTTTCTAGTGAAAATTCCATTTTCATAGAATATGGGGGAATATTGGCTTCCACGTAAGACCCTGGATAGTTATTAGTCATAGAACCAAACCATATTAAAGCAGTTTAAGTATCTCCTGGTGAATTGCACCCCTTTGCAATTTGAAACCCACCAAGTTGAATGCAGCCAACCAGTAATGTATGGTGACCAGTAATGTATGGAGACCTATTGGGAGTTTAATTAACCGGTGGTTTCTCCTTACCTTGGACAACCAAAAAAGAAGATTTATCAAGCACCTGGCAAGTGGTTTATTTTGCCATGTACTTTATTTTATCAAGTACATGGCAAGTGGTTTCCATTCAACCATATGGATTACAAACAGCTTAATCCTATCCAAGCCCCCCCCCCCGTACCACTGATGCAACTGCACCACTGCACACTGCATCCTGCAGGGGGGAGCAGTCCTAGAGGTCTCCTTCAGATAAGAGAACATTTGTTCCCTTGCCCATGGTAAGACGCTAAGGGCGCAATCCTACTCTCTGCTGGAACAGGCAAGCCAAGAGGCTTGAGTTGTATCCAGCGCAGGATAGGGACCTAAGGTGGCTCAGCCAGAGGCAAGGGGAAACTTTTCCCCTTACCTCCAGGTAAGGCACCCTTGCTCCTATGGGTCTCCTCGGACTTGTGCCACCTCCTGAGGTGGCACAAGTCTGAGGAGAGCGGAGCAACTTCAAGCCACTCTGAACTTCCCAGGAATGGGGGTTGGGATCCAGCATAAGCGCCGGATCCCAGCCCCGACGCCCGCTCCCCACCTGCCCACCCCTGGGGCTGCCTCCTTCCTGCCTCCTCCCCGCCCACCTCAGAGGCTTGCATTGGCCCAGCCAAGCCAACGCAAGCCTCGCCAAGGAAGCCGGCGCAGAGACTTGCGTCAGCCTCTACAGGCCAGCGCACCTTCGATTGCCAGCCTGGCTTCCTCCCGAGAAGGCGCAAACGTGCCATGGCACATTTGCGACCCTCCTGGGCCGACACAAGGCACTTGTGCCAGCCCAAGGGCGCCTCTGGATTGCGCCCTTAATGGATCTACTCAGACCTGCATTAATGACTGCTGGTGCAAGTCTGAGTTGGCCCAGGAGGGTAAATTGAAGCTGGGATGGGGGATAGGATACTGGCAGCACCACTGCCACCAATACTGCACCCTTCCCAGTCTCAACACATAACCCTCCTTGCCCTGGTCTCGTTCCTCCTCTTCCCCTTTCCACCTCACCTGCCCCTCACACTAGCTTATCAGCATGGCCACACAGCCGTGGCCACTTGCTGCTTGTGCTGGCAGCTGCCCAGAAGTGCTCTATGGTGCGTCGCCTTTGTAACAGCACACTGCAACACTGAAATGCTAGTTCCAGGGGTGCAGAAGTCCCATAGGATTGAGCCAAAAGTTATTTAGGTATACCTGAATGGTATTCTAGTTAGCTTGCTACAGACTAGGGAGAGACCAAATGAGGCATCCTGCCAAGTGGGACATCCTGTTTTCAGCACCCTCTTGTTTTTACCTAAGTAGAGGTCCAGATCCTGTGGCCTTGGGGAAGACACAGATGTCAGCTATAATAAATCCGCACAGTTTGACTGACTTAAGTTCTACTTTAAGCAATAAATATCACCTGAGAATTTGAAAGGCTGTTTTGGGGTTGCTTTGCTTCCTCACAATGTAATTTTCTATTACATTCAGTTTGGATAAACTACTAGGCTGGAATCAACAGAGCTGAAATGCCCAAGGGCTTTGACTTGGATATGGACAGTGCTGCCTTTTCTCCCTGTAAACAAGAGGGCATTGTGCTATATTATAACAAAAATAAGTAGAAAGTAAGTCTCAAGCCAACATTCTGGCTATACGTTCGTTACCACCAACCAAAAAGACACAAGCAAGTGGATCACAAAAGCTTGCTTAAGATTTGATGCCTTTTTGGTTGATCCTAATAAAGGTACCACCCAAACATGATTTTTTAAATAGTCCTTTCAGTTTCAAAATCTGACTACCACGTGGCATAGTGGGGTGCCACCTGAGAAATAAAAGCCTAAAGCCCCTGGGGGCACACAAATCTAACTGTATGGCTTTCTGGATGCCAGCCATCACACTTGAGGTTTCCTAGTATAAATCTGAAATAAAAACTATCAGTATTCAGCAAGTAACTGATTACTGGGAACTTTCACAAGCTGACATACTCTCTCCTGCCTTTCTCTTTGAACTTCATTATCCTCGTGGCCCTTTGAAACATCATTATCCAGTAATGTAGCATCAGAATAATATTCATCATCTGAAAACAAAGGCACCTTCGAAGTCTCCTTGTTGTATTGTGAAGATTTCACCTGATCTATCCATGCAATCTTTCCTTGTGCTCATCAAGAAACTCCTAAGAAAACCTGCTAAGAACAACAGCATCTCCCATTCTCATGTTGCCCAATTCTTCTTCTCTACATGCAAACAAAAATATTTTTGAACACTGTTTCCAGTGCCTGGAAGAGAAGATAAATGAAACATTTCCTTGGTCAAAATTCACATACCTTCTTCATGGACTTCTTCAAGAAGGGTCATGATGGAAGCAAGCAATGATGGGAAGCGGAAGATAAAGGAAAAAGAATATGTATGTGAACACTTTTGAGTGTAGTGGGTTGTACAAGGAAGGAATGCATGAAGGGGAATAGAGAAATACTAGTTAAAAGAGGATTGTGCAGCACGGGTGCCTGGAGAAGCTATGAGGATGTAAATAAAATAACCAGCATAAGATTAAGGTAGCTGTTAAATTGAGAGCATTCAGTGAAGGACACATTATAAGTGATAGTTCGTTAATAGTACTTGTTGATCTTGTTTCTTCTCTTCCAATATCCCAACACACGCACACGCACACACATATATATACTCTGTGCACACATCAGAGCTAATATGAGAATTTGGAAGTCATGTCACATACCTGGCTCATGAACTTCATCAGGTGAGAAGTATCATGGAACAAGATGTAACAAACAACACGAGAATGAAAACAAGAGGAACATGTTATTACTGGGTCTTTGAACTCATCTTTGAGAGTCCAGAGGATGGGAGAAAAGAAAGCAGTGGGGCATATTGATATCAGCTGGAAAGAAAATAAATAGCATTTAGAGAGACATTTAAAGGCAGCCAAGTAGGTAAGCAATGAAGATGAATGGCAATAAACAGGTAAATGGGCAAGTAGATGTATGATATATGATTTGTGAATTACTTATCAACATGGCAAAAACCAAGAAGAATTCACCATCATATTTTGCAAAAGGTAATCTTGGTTGTACGTAACCACATGATAACCATCATGGTTTAAATAACATGATCCTGAAGAAATGCAAGGATGATTATATTCATGTGGAGTGCAGTTATAGTAAGAACCTTGCCAAGGACCATCTTCAAGGAACCAAGAACCTCAGAAATGAGTACACTTCTTTCTGTTTCTTTTTCCCCGGGTTGATTGTCTAGTCCATACTTCATATGTAGTATGAAACACGCAACAATATGTTGAAATTTTTCAACATATTCCTTTTTAACAATATGTTGAAAAAAGGTTGAAATTCTGTTGTTGATCATCATAAGGTGCACAAAGTTTTCATACTTCAAATAAGGAGGAGAAAAAGTGCTCACAGACCTGCATGGTTAATTTCAGGGTAGCTATGGCCTTAAATTTAATACGCATGCAAAATAGGCATGCAAAAGTATGAGTAAGCTGAACACTGTGATAATTATCGAACAAATATTTCACTTATTCATTCTAGTAGCAAGAATAAATATGGTTTGTAATGTTGGAGTACTCTTTGCACATCAGTGGCTCAAATTCTACCCCAAAAGATGGAAACCTGGCTTCAATCGGTAAAAAAAAAAAAGACCTGTCATGGATTCATCTGGGTGTAGGCAGAACAAAGCCTTAAGCCAGAAAGTTCATTTAGCTATCCTATTCTTTTCCAATTGCTTGCATTTTCACTTATGGATTTGGAAACTTTTTAAGGTATCATAATATTACTAAAAATAATTTAAAATCACTTTGTCTTTGTCAAGGATCTATTCTTCTTTCACATGTTGCAAAGAACATGTGTTGTAGAAGGTGTGGGATTGTGTTCACTGCCTTGGCACTCATCTCAAATTTACATTCAGCGTAGCCTGTAGAAGAGCCTACATGTGATGTTAAAAGCACACAGAAAGGGGCAAGGACAAGCAAGGTAAAAGGTGCAATCCCGTTCTCTATTCTATATGTTTTCATGGCGATATGCGAAGACAACTTTCATCTTTCCTGACTCTGTGGTTCCCCCACTAGCTGCCAATTCTGTGAGTATTCCAGATACTTCTCCATTGCAGATGTTTGTATCCCCCAGAGGTAAAGGATGTTAAATTTCAAAACAATAATATCATCTAGTATATTAAAACTAGTTAATAGAGTTATTTATTGTTATCTCTTGTTTCCTTACTCCACCTTTGAATTCCTGTGCACACTCCCCCTTAAGACAACCAGAGGAATTCAGAAGTCATGGCACATACCTGGTTCATGAACTTCATGAGGTGGGAAGGGTCAACAGGGGGAAAGGAAAACAAGACAAATGAGAAATACAGGACGGTTACAACCTTAACCTCTCACAAGTAAAGGTTGAAAGAAATACAGGTATATAGTTTATGAATAGGTTAAAAGGATGAGAAAAAGAGAGCAAGCATACATGAAAAAAGGGAAGGATAGAAACATGCAAATGAATGTGGTAAATCAGGAGTAGGTTTTATGAAACAGTTAGATATAAAAACATCATCACTACCAATTAATACTGATTATATATAAAAGTGCTAGGCATTGTACATGACTAAAAGTAAGCTGTTCCCTGCCTGCAGGCTTACAATCTAATAACAGTTACATATGCTTCCAATTATAAAAATTAATGCATTTCTCATGTAGCACAGAAGATTCATATCTGTTATAAACTTCAACCAAGGGAAAAGAAGAACATTGTAAATGTCAAATACATAGGACAGCAGTTCCCAAATGTTTTAGCATTGGAATCCACCTTAAAAAAAACTTCATTTTACCAGCTGCTTAAGCCTCTGTGGATCTTAAGGTGACTGGGCAGCAGTGCTCCCCCCACCCAAGTATCAGGTTGTTTAACCCTTGATGTACATGGTCTAATCGGATTGTCAGTTTCATAACCAACCAAAAATTGGGTCATGACCCACTGGTGGTCCACGAACCCACAGTCTGAGAACTGCTGACATAGGAAACCCTACACTTTAAAGAACTATACTTTCCTATGTAGTCAAAAGATTGGTTATGGGAAGTCCAATCCTACTTAACTCCCCGCGTGGCGAAGCAGCCGTGCCAATGGGGCGCCTGCTGCATCCTGCACGGGAGTTTCTGGCTGTGAAGGCCTCTTTGATGTAGGGGAACAGATGTAAACCCTTGCTGCCCCAGTGGGTCTACTCAGACCTGCAGCAACTGTATAGCTGGCGTAAGTCTAAGTAGGTCCAAGTGCACCCAGGAAAGCAGTTCAAGGTTGGGAAGAGGAATATCACCAGTGCTACTGTCACCATTTCCCCCTTCTCTGCCTCAATCCACCTTACTCCCCATCCCATCTCCACCCTGTATTTGCCCCTCCCCACTCCATTCTACCACCCAACCTCCCACCCCCACACTGTTTTGCCAGCTCCGGCAAGGGCTGTTCTGCTGTCATAAGACGTCCCTTGTGCCAATAGGGCCTTTAATCTAAACTGGACTTGTCCTAATTTGGTTCTCATTCTTCCTTTAAAGAGGCAAGTTTGAACAGGAGCAAGCTGTGGCTGTAAGAGAAAATGAAAAAGAAGCCTGCCCCTTTGTCCTTCTAAGAACCTTCAACAACTGCTGCACTGCTACTCTTCACCATCTCCATTGTCATGTGTCATATGACAGGTGCCATGTGATGGAAGTTTTAAGTTTTCCAGTCTTGGATGCATGGATGGGACTGGACAGGGGATAATTCTATAGATGATTAATAAATAAAGGTGATCATAGAGATGCACTAACTAGGCTAGAATGTTGGGGAATGGAATGGGAGAAGGATTCCTCTCTAAAACAAAAGATTTGGAGTGGGTGGCAAGGTCTTTAGAGCTCAAGCCTATGCATGTCTACTCAGAAGTAAGTCTCATTATAGTCAATTAAGTTTACTCCCAGGTAAGTGTAGAAAGGCTTACAGCCTCGATGGGTGCTTTGGGGAAATGTTTAAGTTTTATGCTTTCTTCCTTCTTCCTCATATTCTTTATAAGTTAGCCTAAGAGTAATTTACAGATACGTATTTAGTTATTTCTGTATATGTTTGTCATCTCTGGGTAACCTACCTAGGGCTAGGGCAGAATATGTTGAAATGGGGGGAAAAAAATCCAATATCCTTGTAACTTTCTATGAAGAAAATACAGGGTATGATACATTCCCACACCCTTGGGGCTTGATCCAAAATCCAACAAAATGTTTTTTGTTAGCAGTAGTGGGTTTGGGATCACACTAGCCTGAACTATAGACTTCTCCATTCAGTCAGGTTTGAGAATCTGACAGAACCCATCTCCCTTCAACAAAAGCTATAGATGATAGGTAGCATATTCTACCATTCCAATTGATGGAGCCTTAACAAATCTAGATCTGTATTTATATTCAAAATTACTATGTAGCCTACAAAGTATGGGCCAAAACAAAGTCAAAGAGATCATGCATTTGGAACAGACATTTCCTTAGGAAAGTCAGAACTAAGGAGCCTATTCTTGTCAAAATCCCAGCAGATTCTCCACTAGCTTATGTTCAAAAGGGCTCTTTAGTCAATAGAGAATCCTCGGTTCACAAATGCTGAGCACATCATCTAGCATTCAACGTTTTACTGTTTTCATGCACAAAAAGGATCACCAGATAAAAATAAGGATTATATCAGTGAGAACATCTGTTACATGTTAAGATAATGTGTTGCTCTCCTGTTCTCTTCCATCACCTCTGAATTATTGCACACACACACTACTATGGGATGGAAAGAGAATGATTTAGAAGTCAAGTCACATACCTGGCTCAACATGAACTTCACCAGGTGGGAAGTGTCATGGAACAACATCAACCGAAAACAAGAATATTAGAGAAAAAAATGTGATTATGATAGACTTAAAGTATTCAAGGCAATGTTAAGAAGAAATCAACTTATTATAGGAAAGCAAATTAGGGTAGTTAGTAAGAAGTTGAAAAGTGTCTGAGGAATGCAAAATGCTGGGTAATCGAGAGGGATGCAAAGCATGCAAATGCAGAGGCTGAAATGCAAAGATTTCAGGAGGTGCAAATGACTTGCAAGCCCAGAAGTGCTGCCAGCTTAAGCTCTGTTTACAAAGCTGTTCCATTCCTTTTAGGATACATCCGCATATTTCAGGGACAAGGTGAACTCATGATGGAGTAAAGCCTGCCCCACAATCAAAGTGTGCTAGATGTAGCCTGTGTTGTCTATACAACTGGTTTCCCAGTGTTAGCACATGTGTTCCCAGGGAAGGAACCTACCTGCCCCTTCCAGGAGTACTTCCTATGCTTCTGATTGCATGCTAGAGCCCCCAACTGGAACCTGGTCCGTGTGCATATGCCTGCTAGATGAGCCCTTGAGAATTAACTTATTTGCACCATATTTTAATCACTGGCAGTTTATAGATGAGGTACACACAGGTATCCCTCACTAAAAGTTAATTTTAAGAGCCAATGACAGTTCCTATTCCTTGCTCAACCCTCCACCTCAATCCCATGAAGCATCTGTTTTTCATGAGTTCTGAATGGTTACACAGGCCATCGAAGTACAAAGTTTTAGGTTGCATTTGAGTCTTTTACTTGTGTTACCCCAACGAGGCGAGATGAAGTAGTAATGAAAAAGACAGTACAAAAAAACCAAGCCTATGTTGCTCCTAGCAGGCTTGCAGAGATTGGGAATCGTCCTTCCTATCTGTCACTGGGATCCTCTAGCACAGAGCTGCAGGGAAGATCATGAAGTGGGTGGGAGAACACATCAGTGTGAAGAACCAATGCAAAGTCAGCCCAGAACAAAGCAGGAGTGCAGGTACAATTTTACTCCCAATGCCATTCAGTCCTCAATCAAATCATGGCTGCAGACACTAGGCCTTAAGAGCACATTAAAGCAGATACCCCTTCTGTTTTTAATATCCATTCCAAAAGGGGAAATAAAGGCAGATTGGCAAGCAGGTCACCTTTTACATGAGCACAGAATAAGATCTGGCACCATAGTAAAAATTTGGGGTATAATTTTTAGATCTGCAATCCTATACAGTTTACTCCTTATCTGGGAGTAAACCCCACTGGATACAGTGGAACAAACTTCTGAGTAAACATGTTTAGGATTGCGCTGTTAAGTGCCTGATACTTTCAGTGAGTTCAGAAGAACTAGGCTGGATACAATGTCCATTGAACAGTATGCAGCTTACCTCATATCTGTGCTGCATGGTGTGGTACAGTCTTCCTTCAAACTTGTCATGATGATCAAGCTACCCCTGGCAAGAAAGATCTCCCCAGGATAGTTTGGTCATCTGTATGGGTCATATTCATGTGCTCAGATTTTGCAGTGCAGTTTGCTGAAAGTTAATGCAGAGTTCCTTCCAACAGATAAAACTAAATCTTATCTGTATTCACATCTGCAAGAGGTGATTCTAACAATATTTTTTTTAATCTACAAATGCAAGTGGAAGCTGTCATGCTGGGAAAAAAACACTGGTGTGAATTTGTATTCCAATATAATGTTTTCCACATAACCTTCAGCACAGTTTTCTTCACAGAGGGGCAAAAAGCTCATTATATTGGAATTCTCCCTCATACAAACCAATGGAAAGTTATTTGTTCAAAGACAGCACCGTGAAATGGAAATTTGAGCAACACACAAACACATCCAATCAATTCTAATTGTATGGTGCAATCCTATAAAGGTTTATTCAGAAGTTAATTCCATGAACCCTCAGGTAAGTGTTTATACCAGGGGTGGCCAAACTTGCTTAATGCAATAAGCCACATATGATAAACTTCAATGTTTGAGAACTGCAATAGTTAAGAAGCATTTAAATTCTGAAATATATTTACTTACTATAATATTAAACTTACATTTTAATCCAGTGGACTCTCAGTCCATGTCCAGTAAATAATTATAAAGCTTGAAAACTTATTTACTTTTTATATTAATTGTGATGCAAAAAGGAGCTCAGCCAACATATTTCTGAGAGCCGCACTTTATGTCAAAAAGAGCCACAAGTAGCTTGCAAGCCACGGCTTGACAACCTCTGGTTTATAGGATTGCAGCCATAAGTAATTCAACTGAATTAAATAAATAGTGCAAATTGTTTAAGACACTTTGCCCTTAGAATTTGCAAGGGGTTTATCTGCTTTCTCTATCATCAGTGTCTTTCTGCATTCAGTTATTAGAAAAGGTAGATCTGTGGTGACACATCTCCTTCCACAGCTTTAAGGGATGCAGTGCGCCATTAGCTGCTGAACTGAGACACCTTAACACATACCTTCCTCTTGAGCTTCTTCAGGTGGAAAGTATTGTAAAAAGAGAAGGAAACAGTGGAAAAGGATTAAAACAGGAAACATAAAGTTAGACTTCCTCTGTAAGGTGAATGGGGTTGAACGGAGAGAGTTAGGGAATATAAGTTTTCCCTATAAGTTTAAAATACAGCATATCAAATCAACAACAGACACATGGAATGGACACAACACACTTAGTAATGATAGGAAATGTTACTTGGATGGAAAGAACATGGCCAGGTGAAAAAGCATGCACACTCATCCGCAGAAACTTTGGTGAAATTTCCTAAAATCCCATGTTACAATTCAGCTGCTTTGGCCAATATGCCACATTTCAAATCCTGACATCTTAAGAGAAAATTACTATAATTTACGACGTGTTCCTGAAATATCAAAATTTCAAAAATTGCAAACAAATTCATTTGACGTTTTTGTTTTTTTTTTAATTTAAAAGTTGCCCACACCAACTTCTAACACTTCTTTTGGAGTACATGGGATTCATAACTGAGGGGACATTGTCTACACAGCATCAACTCAGTCCCATCACTGGAAATTTTTCCTTCCACACTAACGCCACTCAATCAAGACTTTGGAGTTAATTTTTTATTTTCTCATATTCCTTTTCTTTGGCCACCTCCAGATTCCTTACACAAAGCACGCTTCTGAAAAGGAAGACAGTGAACTCCAAAGGCAACACCACATACCTTCTTCTTGTGCTTCTTCTGGAAAATAAAATGGGAACAAGAGGCAAAGACAAAGACAATATGAAAATATTAGTTAAAACCTAAGAAAACTCACAAGCTAAGACGGGAGAAATAAGTGGTTAAAGACAGAGAATATATAGAAGATGAATCAACCACCTTAGAAGATACAGAAACAAGTCAGGCAAAGATATGAATAAAAAAACCAGAAAGATATAAAAGGAAACACTCTCAGTGGAAAGAAGCATGCAGATTAAAGAGGTGAAGAGAAACTCCTCAGCTAGTAACCTCACATTGAAATTAAGGGTTCCATCCAAGAGAAAGGAAAGGAGTAAGTTAAATAAGGGATGCAGAAAGGGAAAGAATATTCCTTTACTGGAAGAAATTGCCTGTGATCGGTTAGCACCCTTAGAGATCTCTTTGTGAATTTGACAAGTGGTTGAAGATGGAGTTTCAAAAATGCCCTTACTCACAACAGTGCTAACACAACATCACATCTTTTGTGATTGTAATTGAAAAAACAACACTGCCTCAACCCCAGTTGTCAGAATAAGGACAGGCACTGGATCTCAGCACAGATGAAAAGTTTGCACACATAGTAGTAGAAGTTTGCTGGTATGGGTGTTTCTGTACTGGGATGACTTGTCTATGTTTCTCAAATAATGGTAATCTTTCGTTCCAACAGAAGCCATGCTAGTATACCCAGAGCCTCAAGGGCTGCACTGTATTTTTCACACCATGACACTTCTGCTCCACTCCCAGCATTCTCTTCTGTAACTACTAAGAGTAGTGACAACCAGATTAGCACTGCAAAGCTAAAAGGTGCCACATAAAGCCTCTATGAGTGGCATGTGGAAAGAATAGTGCCGTTCTTGAATAGTCTAGAAGACCTGACAAGCCAAAATCAGTGTGCACATTATTTTCTGTGGTCTACAGTACATGGAAAGGTATCCAACATGTATCCTCAGTGCAATGGAACAAATCCCTATTTCTGTTTGGGGTGGATGAAAGAGAAAGGTGGTCATAAGAACATAAGAGCACTGCTGGATCAGGCCAAAGGCCTATCTGGTCCAGCATCTTGTTTCACACAGTGACCACCCTAATTTGTGTTGGGGTAGATTACAAGCAGGGAATAGTCATCCATTATGGGAAAATACATGAGCCCAGGAAAGATACGAGGACACGATATAGGCACTTTGCTGCAGCTAAGCAGGTCTAGGTCTGTTTAGTCCCTAGAGAGGAGACCACCTAGTGGAGGAGACCACTCTGAGCTCCATGATGGAAGAAAGGTGGAATATAAGTATAATCACATAATTGGATCTCCAAATATGAGACTGGTCTTAGGTTATACATTGCTAAAACAAAACAAAAACAACATTCCTCCAAATGCATTTCTTTCTCTCCCTTTGTAAATTGAATGCAAAGATGCATTATCAAACACCAAAGGATTATATGTGACCTGCAGTTACCACTCTCTTCAAAATCTGTAGCTACCATTCCAAAATATCTGGGAACCTTCCCACTTATTCTATTTCAGGTTTTTTCTTTTTAGAGCACAGCAAAAAAGGCTTGGAGGAAATCTGCTTTATTGTAGATTGTACTTGATTGTACTGGGGAAACACATTAACACCTCCATTACCACAGAGTATTGGTAGCTAATAAGTAATATAATATGAGGTCTTCTTCAACACCCTGGTTCTATAAACTATTGAAATCTTTGTCACAGACAAAATTTTACAAACAATAAACTCAGCAGTGTTAAAGCTGCGTGAGAGGGAACCTCTAAACTCCATCTTCTCAATACTCCCGTACTGCTGTACAGTAACTTGTCAAATCATTAGTCAGCTAAAGATGATATGTATTCCCAAACTTGTATTATCAATTTGTACATTATATTATGGTGCAGTTCGCAGTCTGTTTAGGGCTGGAACATATACTGGGAGCTTTAAATCTAATTCTGCCACCATGAGTGTAAGAAATGAATACAGCTGGATGTACTTGCAGCAATCAGATACCAACTTGGTCACCTGGTTACTTATAATGTACATTTAATCAGCTGCAGAGAAGATCTAAGTTCTAGCCATGTGAAATGGCCTTGGGCTTTAATCCTGCAGTAACTGTATTTAACCTAACATTTCAGATCATCATTAGCAGACAATAACAAAGGCATGGGTGAATGACAGGCAGTGAAGGAGTTGAAGATCAAGGGATCAGAGAAAGAGAAGGTACATTCCAGGTAGGTTTTGGTTACCTTCTTCTTCGTATTCCTCTGCATTGAGATGGAAAAAAGCAAAACAAGAAAAGCAGCAGAATCAACAACAATGCCTAGCAATTGCAACACAAGGACCACAAGAACAGACACAAAAGAACTCACTGACAGTTGCAAAACTTTCCCTTTATAAAGAGTAAAAAAAAAGGATCTTCTAAGGAATTCCATTCAAGTGTCTGAAGGCAAGCAGGTACAAAAACAGATTGGATGTTTTCTCCCGCAAAAATAAGAGACGTTGAGTTTGTATGGGAAAATTATGTAATTCTAATACAGATCCGACATACCTTGATGTTAGTACTCAACCTGAGAGTCCATTGAAATAAGTGAGGTTTCACATCTGTCCAATCAAGGTACCTTGGATCAAAGAACTCTCCACAGAGGATCTCTGCCCACCAAATGTTGCTCATCATATAGTCTTATACAATCAGTCACAGGCAGTTCACTGTCTACACTGTTATATTGGAATAACCACATATATATGTGGGATAGTGACTTTAAAATTCATTAAGCCCTAGATACCAAACAAGTAAATGAAGATGAGAGTTATGTTTAACATTGATCTGATGATTGCCTGTGTATTGGATTGTAATCTGGTGTAAAACAGAAACTAACAGCCCAATCCTATGCATGTCTACTCAGAAGTAAGTCCCATAGAGTCAAAGGGGCTTACTCCCAGGAAAGTGTGGATAGTATTGGGCTGTACTATTTGTAAGGGATCTCTACTAGTAGTTAATTAAATAACAATGCAATTTCCTTCATGGAATGTTTTGCCTTAAATTATGTAAAAGCTGGGATTATTATAATCAATGGAAGATTATCTGTACTGTTTTGCTGTCCCCCCTGGAAAAAGCAATTTATTTTCATTGTTTGAACAGTCTGGATTTATTTTACTAAGGCCACAATCCTAAACAATTTTTCAGTGCTGACATAAGGGCAATGCAACTCCGAGGTAAGGAAACAAACATTGCCTTACCTTGAGGAGGCTTCCTTGACTGCCCCCCAACTGCAGGATGCAGCACATGCCCCACTGGCACAGCTATGCCAGTGCTGGAAAGTTGGTTAGGATTGCGCCCTAACCCTACTTCACATTTGATGTGCACCTCTAGTATGGAATGTCTTTGCCTTTCCTGCCACTGTTTGTATATGGAGGAATGCAAGTGTATAAGCACTTAAGGGTTAGGATTGCGCCCTAAGACGCAATCCTGACATAAGGGCACTATGTCAGTGCTGGAATAAGTGTATATTGCCCTTATTTCCAGCACTGACATAAGGGCAATGCAGCTCTGATGCAAGGAAACAAACATTCCCTTACTTTGAGGAGGCCTTCATGAGTGACACCCAACTGCAGGATGCAGCACACGTCCCATTGGCACCACTATGCTAGTGCTGGAAAGCACTGACATAAGGGGTTAGGACTGTACCCTTAGAGGCTCTTCTTATACTGCAACTACCACATGAAGAGGCCTTGAAACTACTTCCACATTGGGAGGGCTCTGGGCAGTGATCCATTTTGTATATTTCCTCTTACCATGTAGATTAGCCCCTACCAAATACTCCTAATGTCTTACAGCATCATCTTACAACACCATAGAATACAAGCCGTATGATGGGAGGCAGTCAATCCACTGTACGCAGTGAGCTGGTACACTCAGAGTAACACGTTTTGTAGAGTACTGGCCATGTCAAGTCAGCTTAAAGGGGCCTCTATGGGATGGAGGTAGCTGGTGATACAGCCAAAGCCATCTCGTGAGGAGTTTGAAACCATTTCTGGACTTATGTCCAATGTAAGTGCAAACTAGACTGGCTCTTCAGCTGAAATCTTTGGATGGCACATCTTTGGATCCCGCTTCTAGAAGGGATGCGAGGACAAACCTTGAGACCCTGAGATAGATGAGCGTAGGTTGCAGACTTTTACTACATGGGCTGATCTCTCAAGAGTTCAACTATGGAAAATCCCGCTTCACTACAGAGGGCTGTGCGATGTGGTCTTCAGTTTTATTCCAGCTTTACAGTTCCGTGATTCAGATTTCTCATAAATGAGATCGGATCGAGGGAAATGCATTCAAAAATGTATGTTATTCAACAGTCCATAGCACAGGTGAATTCCATTCACATAAGCAAAACACCTGGTGCAGGCAATAGATACATTTACTTTCACATTTGATCACAATGCAGCATCATGTTGCTTTTTAACCATGTAGTGAACACGAACAAACATAGAATGAAGTAATAGACATACAGTGTGCAAGGTCATATATTTTTGAAACAGTCAGAGTTTTGCACAGTGGAAATGGACCAAGAATAGAAAGCAACTTCGCATAATTGTTTCCCCATATATTATAATAAAATATAATAAAAATTTTAAGAAGGTAAAATATTTAAAAATGAAATGCTGGATACAGTCTGTATTTTAAAAGACTATTTTAAGCATTTGTCCATTTAGACCAGTGGTTCCCAACCTAGGGTATGTGTACGCCCCCAGGGGTACTTGCTAGGACCGTTAGGGGTACTTGGAAAAGAATAATGGCAGGAAAAGGCAGGTCTGTGTTGGAATAACTTGCAGAGTTGGCAAGATAGACAGGAAAGCAGCTACCTGTCTGCAAAAGCCCCACCAACTACTAGTTTTTGGTCACCAATTTGTATAGTATTAGATATGGCTCAGTAGTTAGAAACAGGCACATTAAAAACCTGAAGCATAATGTGGAAAGTGATCCATCTCTAAGAATTTCTCAGGACATGTCTAACTCTTTGGTGCAAAACGGTGAAAAGGCATAGTCATTTTATGGGCTCCATGGTTGTAAAATGTGTCACCAGCAGGTGGCAGCAGCGCTACAAGAGCAAAGCAAAAGGGGAAAGACCAAGCTATGATTTGGGTGAGCTACAGAGAGAGAGAGAGAGAGAGAGAGCTCAAGCCATAGGAAACCAGGCATTGACCTCATGGGAAGGTCAATGCAAGCCAGAATGAAATAGACAGAAGAAAATAGCTTAAAAAGAATTTTCTACAGACTGCATATTTAGACCCTGATCCTATGTACTGCTGTGTAGTTCGCGCTGCATACGGCATCAGGATCAAAGCTCCAAGTGCCTGAACATTGCTGACTGGAACATGAACACCAGGCACAGTGCTTTTCAAGGAGTGAATCAATGGAGAGAGAAATAGAATTTTGGCTATTTTAAAGCCCTCATATTAGGCTAACTGCTCCTAATGCTGCCCAAGCAGCATTGTGCCAACGTGGGAATTTCCACTTGCTTTCAGAGGTGATTTTAGAGGCAGAAGGTGTCTGCCTTCACAGGAAGGGAATGCATTGTGTTGCCTGTTCTCTTACATCTGCTGAGTAGCTGCTTATTCCACAGCCATCTCTTCAAACTCACAGATGGAATACAGAGATATTCAGTGTGAGGATATGACTGAAATATTTCAGGTGAGCTCTTCATGATGTGGATCATCACAACTTAACCAGTGAATGACAAAGCTGGACATCAGCTTAAGATCTTACCTTCTTAATGCATACATTTTTAAAAAATCTGCTATTAAAAAGTGAATAGGCATCAGAAAAGTAAACCGAAAAAAGAGGCAGTTAAATGCACTGCTATATACTGTATTTAGAAAAAGTTGTTCATACTCACCCTCTACTTGCTCCCTGTTGGAAAAGAAAAGAAAACATGAAGCAGATAAGATCATGCCTCAGATTGGTTAAATTTTTTTTACATTTTAGTTGCTGACTGATTGATTTGCTATTTGTAAATCTGGCCCATATATCCTGCCTTATTTGAACTACTATCTCTCAGCTCTCAGTTATTGTCAGAATCTATCCTGGGAGTACAGTACTAGTCAGGTCCAGAGATTGCAGGCTTCCTGCACTAGAAGGTCACTCCTCATGCCTGACACAGCATCTCCCCTCTGACTATGAAGGCATCCCCTAACAAAGCTTCACTTTACTGATACCTCCTCCACTATGATTGACTCTCCTCCAAGCCATGTCAGTTCTTCTGGAAATCCCTCACTTTTCTATATTTTTACCAGAGTGGAGGCACTGATATACTGGATCCTTTTATAAACTGCTGCTCTGTGCTCTTTTTACACTTTTATCTGACTGCTGTTTTTAAGATGTGTTTTTGCAAATATGTTTTATCATGTTTTTAAATTATGTTTTTAATCTATATTTTTAACCATTGTTGTAAGCCATCTTGAGTCCCTGCGGGGAGAAAGGCAGCATATAAATAAAGTTGTTAATAATAATAATAATAATAATAATAATAATAATAATAATATCATCTATGGCATTGTTCCCACTTGGACAAAGTGGCAAACTTGTTTCTCATGGTGTACCCTTACAGTGAGGGGCTCACATGACTGAATGTTCCTCCATAAAAAAACAAATCTTCCACATATGAAAACTACAAGTCAGGGAGAAAGCTAAGCTAGAAGCTTAGCTAAGCTTCATGTCACTTTTCACTGTAGAGGGAATCTTTGTGTGTGGCGGAGCATTCATTCATGTGAGCGCTACCTATAGTCTGAAGCAGGGCAAACTATGGTCAAGTGAAATTCTCTCACCCCAGTAGGAGCTGCCATTTTTCCCAAAGTTTGATGGTACATTCCAAAATTCCCTTCTACCAATCCCAGTCTCAAGAAGAAATTAATGGTAAAAACAGTTTGGTGGTGGAACAAATTACTAAAGGCGGTGGTGGATTCTCCCTCACTGGATATCCTCAAGCAGAGACTCCACAAGCACCTGCTGGAGGTGCTCTAGGACAGTGATTCCCCAACGTTTTAGCACCAGGACCCACTTTTTCTAATGACACTCCTAGATTTATACGCCTTAAAAAAGTGCTTCATTTTACCAGCGGTTCAAGCCTCTGATTTTATCCTGTTTTTTTAAAGGTGGCAATGTCATGGTGTGTGGCTATTATGGTGATTGGGAGCAGTGCTCCCCCCAATTAGCAACTTGTTTTACCCTTGATGCACATAGCCTAATCTGCCTTGTCAGTTTTTCTGCCTCTCTAATGAGCCAGCTTTGCTACCTCTATAATGAATCATACTAACTCTGTAATGGAAGCAAGCAAGAGGGCCTTGGGCATTTGCTTTGGCTTGGGAAAGGTGGGACACAAATTTTTCAAATAAATAAATCTCTCCTCCTATCTGGACACAAATCTGAATTGTTCAAGAGTTCCCGTATTTCTTCTCTTTACAGATAGCATTTCCGATGACTAGCCATTAGACTGCTGCCTGATTTCTGAATCCCAAGGGGTGGGCTATGATGGTGATTGGGCAGCAGTGCTCCGCTCCCAACTTATTGATGTACCTTGATGCACAAAGTACAACCTTTGATGCACATAGGGCACAATCCTAACCAGGTCTACTCAGAAGTAAGTCCTATTTTGTTCAATGGGGCTAATGCTCAGGAAAGTGTGGTTAGGATTGCAGCCATAGCCTACTCTGCCTTGTCAGTTGTGCAACCCAGCAGAAACTGGGTTGTGATCCATTGGTGGATAGCTTCAGGATGGCTGTGGATGCCACATATAGCCGAAAAGAGGAAATGGATGGTACAACATGAGTAACATATTCCCCACAGATAAGCAAATCAGCAGGAATGGAGTATGAGGATAGTAAGAATTGACTGTACAGGTTGAGACTAATTATTCACTTGGGTTCCCTTCCAAGCACTCACATGGATTAAAAAAAACGAACTATAGCAAATCAATTTAAAAAACAAAGTTTCTTTGCTCCAGTGATTGAAAAACAGCCTTGCTGACCTTTTGACTCTAAGAGTCATTAAGAAGACAATCCATCAGCACTTCACTCAGCCCCTCCTTTCACCAATGCAAAATGATCAGTTTCTTTCACATGCTGGGGGAAGGGAGAGGTCGAAGGAGAGAGAAGGATTGATGGATTTTTAGCTTGCTGCCCTCTCTCTCTCTCATTAAGGAGGCTGTTATTAAAGGACTGTTCAGTTTTTAAAACTGGTTTTAAAGGGATGCATTTTTTCCCCTTCTCCAGGGATCAGCACATTCTTTCTCATTTGCAGGGGCCATTCGTGGAGTCAAATCCGTGTATAAAAAATCCGTGTATAAATAGGCTGGACCTGTATATACAATGAAGAGATTATGCCCTCCATATGCATCTATGAAAATATAGATTGAATAACCCTGGGTCACATTAAGAACCCATTGGTGGGTTTCTTCATCAATTTTGGTGCTTGCACCCGTAAGCTCCAATAGTCTGACTCTTCAGTGAGGCACCATGAAAATGGTTATACATTGGCTATACATCCAGATTGTTTCTACTTACACTTCTTCGGTGTCAGACATGTTGGCAGCGGGGTTCTAGGTGAAAGAACAGCAGAAGGGCAGAATAAGTAATTGTCACACACAACACTTGGACTGAAATTTAACACTAAAAAGAATGACATATGATTCTACTGTAGATGTACAAAAATCCCTGAAAAGTTTATATGTAGAGCAATGGCAATTTAATTTGTTGAAAAGATTATTTTAACAACAAAGCTCTCAACCTTTTTGCAAAAGTTAATCACAGAAAAGGATGCTAGCTTTCCACCTGCCAGAACGGGGCCCAATTCCATTGCCCTCCACTATACTTAATACGTAATAGCCACTCAATTTCAGTTTAGATTAGATGCTTCAGACCGTGGTTCTCAAGCCCCACAAAAATATCTCAATAGCAATCCTAAAACCCAAACCTGAGTTGCACTGTGCCACATGTATGTCACTGAGTACTTAAGGCCTGTCAAGCAACAAGTAACTTCTTGCTAGTCCTTCAATGCAATTACCCAATTTTAGTCAACAACCCAATTACCATATTTCTGCATTACCATTCTCATTTATGATTAATAATAAATACCATATTTATATACTTTTAAAATGCAGGGTGCTAATCATTCTTGCACTCTTGCCCTCAGAATATATTTGTGGGGGTTTACAGGCTGGGAAAACCTGACTGAGAAATTGGGGGGAGGGGGTTGACATGGGATTTATATCCATTTAAAATACATCAACATCCAAAACATCATTGATCCACTTTGTTGTAAGAGTAGCATATACATCTGTGTGTGTCTGTCTATAAATAGGGCACACATGCACACACTGGTAGTTGCTAAGGTCACAGAGCTTATATGAATACCAAACACAAGAGAAAATCTGCTCAGCTCAACTGCCCAACCACTTATAAGGGGCAGGTGGAAAAATGCCAGTATTCACAGGATTATTTGGATAATCTTATCTGACTCGCTCCTGTATTTAATATAGCCACAGTTCATGCCACAGGATAAGCTCTGGAAAATGCAGGGATCATGAGGGATTGTTGTTCTCACTTGAAAGCATAAAAACTGGCACCAGTCCACTGAAGACAATACAGAGTTATCAGTTTTGCTCAGGCACTTAAGTACCTGGCCTCGTGGTCCTACGTATTCCCCACAGAGCAAAATTTCCTACACATGTTGCAGAATTCAGGTCTGCAAGAGTGGAGCAGAAGACTCTGATGAGGATAAAATTAAAAAAAAGACGAGCAATACCTTTGCTGATAATGACCAATTATTCATTGCAGAATTTTTTTTAAGGGACATATAAACTTCAGGGAGGTCAGGGATAAACTTTGCAGGAGAGATTTAATCCAACCACTATCTAAATCCATGATGGATGAAGCTTAAATTAGAAAACAAGGCTCCTCCCCAGGAAACTCAAGCCTTGGCTTGACCTCATTACTCAGCTGATATATGAGAGGAGTCTTGAAGGAAGAGGCAGGTGGATATGTGTCCTAAAGGAACGTCTGCAGCTCACAAGATTTCTATTTCAGAAGGTCTAATAATCCTGGAGGCAGCAGTCCTGCCATATAAGGGTTCCTACCAAGCTCCCAGTAATACTTAATGATATGGTACCATTGCAAACACCCAAAAGGGTGTGTGCTTACACTGACACAAGCGCTATGATTTGAGGCTCTACGTGTTCCAGTCATAAACTTGAACAACAGGCAGCAGACAATATTTTTAGTGTCTGGAATAGAGTGGCACACAGACACAGTGAAAACGAAAGGGCAGAAGTTCCATCAAAGGCTCCCTCTCACAGAGGTCCCTATAGGATCTTTGGTCAATACATCTCTTTTAATCTTTCTCTATTGCAGTGATTCCCAAACTGTGGGTCACAACTCACCAGTGGGTCATGAGCCAATTTTTGGTGGATTGCAAAAAAGTTGCAGGCTGGCACTAACTGTGGCACCGCAAAGCATTCTGGAGCACCACCCTGCTGATATGGCCCATGAAGTGGACTGTGGTGCTAAAATGATTGAGGGTGCAATCCATAGTCCGGCTTCAACCAGCACAAGTCCCTTGCACTGGCCCAGGAGTGTTGCAAACATGCCATAAAGCATGTTCGTGACTACTCCAGAAGAGGCTGGGCTGGTGCAAGAAAGCAAGCTGACCCACGGAGGTAAATCTGGCTTCCATGGCACCAAAAGCAGATAGGTTTGTGCCAGCCAAGGGTGGCTGGGGAGGCAGGTTAGAGAGGATGGTAAGAGGGAGTAACAGTGGTGTTTTGGGGTAGGGGAGAGTGGGAGAGGGCAGACCAGTGGGCCTGGCAGGGAGGCTGGGACCGGCCTAGGCACCTTAGGCTGGATCTTAACCCGCTGCCAGCCAGCCCGGCGTTACACCGGGCTGCTCAGATTTGGGTCAGCGATTTGCTGGCACAGATCCAAGTTCCCGATGGGGTGGTTGGCATGCAACACGAGATAAGGGGATGAATATCCCCTCATGTTGACTTGCGCCTCAGCCACCTCCTCACCTATGCTGGATACAGCACAGGCCAGTTGGCCTGTCTGCTCCAGCACTAGGCTAGGATTGGGCTGCCCAGGACACTGCTTTAGTGCACACACCTGAGATAAATATGCCTTTAGCAATAAAGGCATTAAAAAGATACCTATGCTCTCACAGGTGTAATTTAAAAAAAAAAGGACCTTTTTGGGTGCATCCTGCAGCAGTGGGATGGTTGTTCTGGTTCACTGGTAGAAACTGATCAAGGACCCCTGAAATGGGGTCTCACTTGACATGCCATCCATTTTTAAACAATCAAACAATTGAAATGGTAACTGCATTCCTGAAAAACACTTGCCTGAGAGGAAACCCAACTGAACACAATGGGACGCCTAGGATTGTACTCTGTCAGTATATGTGAAGCGTTTATTTTCCTCAAAGTTCCTGATGCTCATTTAGATAACTCAGGGTGCAATTCTAACTTGTGCTGGAAGCAGGCAGGCCAGCGGGCCAAAAGCAGCACACCCCGAGGCAAGGGAAAGCCTTTCCCATTACCCCGTACCATGCTGCAGCAGCCCCAGTGGGTCTACCAAGATCTGTACCATCTGACAAGGTAGTGCAAATTCAAGCAGCCCGGGACTGCCCTGGGCCGCCTGGGAACGGGGTCGGGATCCAGCATAACCACTGGATCCTGGCCCTGCCTCCTGCTCCCCTCTTGCCCACCCCTGGGAACACCTGCTGCCTGCCCTCCCCCCACCCCCCAGACCCCTGCATCAACCGACGAGCTCAGCCAACGTAATTCACCCGTCCTCCAGAGCCCACATCAGTGTGGGCAGGCCAACGCAAGTCTAGGTGCCGGCCTATCTCCCCAGAAAGTGGCACAAAAGTGCCTTATGGCACTTTTGCAACACTTTCGGGTCAGTACAAGGGACTTGCATCGGCCCAAATTAAGGGCAAGATTGCGCCCTTAGAGTCCAATCCTTTGCACATCTACTAAGACATAAGTCCTATCATAGTCAATAGGGCTTACTCCCAGGTCAGTGCAGATAGGATTACAGCCTTAATAAGGTAAATTCTAACTCATCATTATTATTTGATTAAAGCAGACTGCATTTTAATAGGAAGGGCAATAACAGTTCTACGCAGCTGATATAAACCTTTCAAAGTACATCCATTTTTAAGTGAGTGAACACAGGGTTCCAAGAGTGAGTTCATTCTTTAAGATTGCTCTCCTCTGTTGTCTCCTCATAGAAAGGTTCACACTGAATAGTGCTTCTGAAATGGTGAATCATGAGAGTTTATGGGTGGGCTGCCAGCAGTGGATGTTGGGGAAAGAGTTGAACAAGGCAGGTTCCATTTAGAAGTTGAAAATACCAGGTGATCCAAGGCAGTGACAAAAATGGATCAGCATAGGAAAAGTTTAGGAATCAAGAAAGTGATTTTTACCTGAACAATCTACTGTCTACTGGTGTGTGTGTGTGTGTGTGTGTGTGTGTGTGTGTATGTGCCAATCCACACATATGCATACATTGTTTTGTATCAAGGATACTTCTAAGAGGGTTATGGAAATGTGCATTTGGCAAAAGCTCAAAGAAACCAATATCCAGTGTACACTTCAACCAGCATCATGGAAGTTCTTGTTTTCTCTCTTCAAGAAGCTAAAGTCGGTATGATTTAAGAGTTTAGAAGTGACATATGGGGGAGAACACTCACCAATCCTAAATTGCACCCCCAATTCCTGAAATGGGGCTTGAGCATGCCTGGACTAGGTTTGACCTGGGCATCTAAACTGAAGGTACCTTTAATTGGTCACACGAAACAAACATAAGCACTAGTGGAACACTGTGAAAGAACTGGGAGAATTGTTTTAAAGGCCAATAAGCCAGACACAAACAATCTTAATGATTCATCGTGATATGAATTTGGAATAAATTTGGACAAACTGGACAGGTGAGGCAAATACGTATATACCTGGAGCTCATTACTCAGAGCTAGAGATCTAAATTTGCATCATTGTCATTATTCTAACTTCTGTTGTTAGTGATATAGTTTTTCCAGTGCAAAGAGAAATACAGCTTATTGAAAGAACTCCATTAAGGCCAAAACTACTGATTATACAAAATGCCCCATCACTGCTCAAAACAGCAAATACATATTTAATTCCTTCTTCCCGTTTATACTGTCTAGGAAATCTTACCTGAGTCCTGTCATTGTGGCATTGTGTGTTTCCTTGCCCTTTGTCACTGACTGCCCTTTGTCACTGGCAGTGGGTAGGGAAATGCATAATGCTGTGATGTCAAGATGTGGAAAAAACTGTGCTAGGTGTTATGGAGAGGCAGTGAGAATTCAATATGGGGTGATCATTTTTGGTAGTAGCTGCAAGTTTAATGGAACAAAATTTCCACTTAAGAGTAACATTCAGATAAACATTCAGTATTAAACACACACACTCACTGATTTAATTCTTTTTTGACCCTCCCAGGCTGCTTCCCTTATTATAATATTTATATTCAGAAGCCACTTTCTTGTAAGAACTAGTGTGATTTCTGAATGTGAAATGTAACAAGCAATGATCCCTTCATTCACAGAAATGGCACAGTTGGCTGTAGTCCCCCCTCCCTCCTGTGTGTGTGTGTGTGAGCACACGAACACAGACAGCAAAATACTTTTGTAGGATTGCCACACTTAGGAATTCCATGTGAGAATTCTGAGATGTCATACACAGAAATGACTCAAACAGATTGGCTGGATGGCAACATCACAGTTCCTAGGAAAAGAAGGGATAGTTTTTAAGGATAACATGGAAGCAAACCAGGGTGGCACCAGAGCTTGGCTAGAATAGCCACTGGCTGAAGGTCCATGGTAATAAAAAGGCCCCCCTCTGGCCTGGCCAACCTAAAAGCCCGTAGTACTGGCAGCAGTGGCAGTACCCAATCCACCATCAGAGAAGGATGGTGAGTGCCAGAAGGGGGTCTACTGCAGGGCTTCAGTCAAGAGCCCCCTCAAACTGGTGCCAGCACTGGAGGCAAAACTGTAATTGATCTGAACTGCATTTCAGGCCCTAAGAAAACCTCTTTGGTGTGATGCTCCCACGCACATTTGGCTCAGCTCTGATCTGGCACTTTTTCCAGGAAAACTTCTTTTCCATTACCTTCACAACTTTTTTCCCTGATAAAAATAAAGGAAAAGTTCATCTACCTAGGCTCCACTTGAGTCCTCCTATGAGACTGTCATTTATGAAAACAATTATTTCACTTGTACCCAGGCAGGAGTTTAAAAAGCATATGTCATGTTTTCTGCAGGCAGTGGAAACTGCAATTCAGACCTCAGCCTTCAAAAAAACGTCCGACAGATTTGGAATACATATCCTTAGGATATAGATTGGCTTGCATTCGGCAAATGAACGTGCCCTACGAGGTGCTGGAAACCATGCACAATAATATCATATTAAAACTCAGATGACAGAAATGTAGCAAGACCATCTCTATCCAAATGACTTGGAGATATTCAAATATATGGATCATTACAAGCTCAGATAAAACCGGTTAACAGAGGGCTGTGCTAACACAGACAGAAAAATGCAGAGCGCTCAAAAGTTTCATATAGTCCATGTTTGAATAGAAAATTATATGGGGTTGGGGGAATGGCTGCAGAAACATTTTAAGCCTGTTATATCAAGAGAGTAATAGCTTTCTATTCTAAGTTGTTTCTAAGCTGATCTGTTCCATATTTTCAAAACTTTCCTAGCATTCTTTCCTCTAGGCCTGTCAAGTTCGGGACCTGTTTGCCTTAGAGACAATCCCCTAAACAGCATCCTAGAATTAGGATCAGCTGCTCCATCCCCTAATATCCACTGGTAGATTGCTAAAATGGGAACCACCAGAGTTAAGATTTGCCTGAAAGTTTTAGCCCCTCAGCCTATATATCTAATAGTGGTACAGATTTCATGAGTACTGACAGAAGTGTGTGTGGGGGATGTGAGAGAGAGAGTGTGTGTTATTCACTCCTTTATTATTATTTCACAACCACCACAGGTGATTGTGACATTGAAAAGTGGTTCTAAGGGCATGTGTACATATGCTATATGCTGGTCTTTTCAGGTCTTTTAAATGTATAGCATTTATGTATAGCATAAATCTATAGTATTCAGGTCTTTTAAATGTATAGCATATATGTACATATGCTATACATTTAAATCAGTTTCAAACCTGTTCAAATTCCTAACCAGGGAACTCTGAGAAATGTAGTTTTGTCAAAGGAATATCTAGTAAAGAATCCCCACATCAAGGCTGATGCAACTGACAAACAACCCAATTGGATGCTGGGGGGGGGGGGCGCAGTATGTTTAATGAAGTCTGTATTAAATTGAAGAGAAGCATTTGAGGATATAGTTCTTTGATCCGCTGGGGTACAGTTCTTTGAGCCTCAGTAACATACACAACCAGAAAATGGCACTCTCTGTGAGATTGCAGTGGTTTCTGGGATGTCCTGTGATAACCAATCCACAGCATCTTGTGGGGGTTGGTGTGGTCTTATCTAGGATCAATTCCCAGGGTTTTTTGCAGGGCATGGGGGAGGAACATGACAGGCAATCCTGTTTCAAACCAGGTGCTGTGTTTAATGTAGATTTGCCTACAGTCTCACGCCTGATGACCCTTGGCTCAATTTAAGCTCTGTTTCCAACTTATCTTGATGTTTCATTGACAAGCTGAGGCAGGGGATTGGAATGCATTGGCCTGTCAGATATCTAAATTGCTGATCTCAGGAAACCACTGAAGCTGTAGGGCTAAAACAGACATGACAACGCAGAATATCTATGATCCAATGACGTGCGACACGGGGGTGGAAGGTGAGGCAGAACTGACTCACCGGTGTTCTTTGAAAAGTGCCGCCACCCCTGTGATCACGCAAACACAACCCACAGGCTGTAAGTAGCTGGAGCCCATGGGTTGTAAGTGTTTGTGTGACCACAGCCACAGAAGTGGAAGTGGCGGCACTTTTCAAAGAACGCCAGTGGGGCGGTTCTGCCTCACCTTCCACCCCCGCCCGGCACGGCACGTCGCTGCCATGATCAGATCTTCCACTTTGCCTGAACTTCAAAGCAGCCACTATAATTTTGATAGGCACAGGTGTTTGACTCTTTTGCTTTGTGCTGTTTTCCCAAGCTACATGCCCTCCCTCAATATTGCTATTAGCCCAGCAGGAGAAAAAAAAAGCACAAGTATCTGTATTGTTCCTCTAATTTTTCCCCAAATTGGATAAGGGAAAGGGGTTAAACACGCCTTCCTACTCTAATGAAAGTCATGGTCCCCAGTGGTTATATTCAAGTTCAACAAAATGTCATGAGACCCAGTCATGGATCTCCTGTATCTGTTCTGTTTCAGGTCTTACTTTTAAAATATAGCTAACGATAATAAAGACAAACGTTATGTACCTTTAAAACATTATGTCACCTGCCTTTGTATAAACAAGGGATGCCCAAACCCCGGCCCTGGGGCCACTTGCGGCCCTCAAGGCCTCTCAATACAGCCCTCAGGGAGCTCCCAGTCTCCAATGAGCTTCTGGCCCTCCGGTGATTTGTTGGAGCCCACACTGGCCCGATGCAACTGCTCTCAGCATGAGGGCAACTGTTTGACCTCCCGCGTGAGCTGTGGGATGAGGGCTGCCTCCACTGCTTGCTGTTTCACGTCTGTGATGCAGTAGCAGCAGAAAAGGAAAAGCCAGCCTTGCTTTGTGCAAGGCCTTTTATAGGCCTTGAGCAATTGCAAGACCTTCATTCATTCATATAAGTTCATCTTTAATATATTCATTTATGTAAACATATGTAAATTTATTCAAATTTGAAATGTACATTAATTCTTTTTTTTCTCCGGCCCCTGACACAGTGTCAGAGAGACGATGTGGCCCTCCTGCCAAAAACTTTGGACACCCCTGCTTTAAACTAACAGATGTTTAGTTTGTATGTTTTAAACTAACAGATGTTTTCTACAACTTAAAGAAAATAGCAAAACTATCAATAATGTAAATGTTTCTAGGTCAGTGTTTCTCAATCAGTGGTACGGGTACTACCAGTGGTACTTGAGGTGGTGTCTGGTGGTACTTGTGGGACCCCCGCCACTTGGCAGCCTGACCAGGAACATGACAACAAACAATTATAGGAGAATTGGTTTGGTGGAAAGAGCTCCAAAGCATGCTTTTCCACTCTTAAAAAAGCCACCCTGTCCACCCTGAGCCTCTTACTTTGTATACTTTGTACTTCCGGTAGTACTTTGTATAGGTGGACCATGTGAAGTGGTACAGCGGAGCAGAAACCTTGAGAAACACTGTTCTAGGTAGCTACACTTTATTTGCAGGTTGGAGGAATCCCCTCCTCAAAAACACAGATAGATCTGTTTCATTTAGGCTCTGTATGAGGTGAAAAATATTCTGATAGATATAAATGTTCTGCACCAAAACAAACTGAAGCAGAAAAGGTGAATCGAGATTCTGTGACATAAATCCCCTATTCCCTCTCTCCTTCCTGCTCTGAACTAAATGTTCCTTTTGGCCCAAATCTATTCCAATCCTTGGCTTTCAAAGCACAGTCCCCATCTCCTCGGGAACTTCTTAACAGCTGAGAATGTACCCATCTTCCATTTGATAGATTGAATTCACTCCCTTACACCTCAGAGGCCATTTATGAAAATAGCCTTCCTCCTATCAATCATTCCCTCCCCTTGGCCATACAAGGGAGATGAGGCATCAAGATTATGAGAGGAAGATCGAAAAAGAAAATGGACATGCATTGAAGAACAGACCTGGCAGGTATAGCCAGCTGTTGGGGGGGAAATGCCAGCAACCGTCAGAGTAGCCATCTATCATTTTGCAGATAAAGCCAGTCCCCTGGCAGGATCTCTAGTTAATCAGACATCTCTAACAACATCTAGTCTATATTCCTTTACACTCCCTCCTTCTCTTTTCTCTCCCCGTCTCAGTGAAATGCTTCTTCACCATTTAGCTGAGCGACAATGTGATTCTATATGTGGGACCAAGAAACCAACAGCCAGAGTTTAAAACAAAACAAAAAAACACCACCAGCATATTGCTGACTCCTAATCCCATCCATTTGTGCTTCTAGGCTCTTGTGCTCTACTTGTCTCCAAACCACAGAGTTAGCTAAGAATAAGAAGTATTGAGAAGTAGGCAGTCTCTGATTCTCTTTGACACAGCTACACCCTCTGCTGGAATGCTCTGTGACATTTCTATAAAGGTTCTGCTTGTAAAAAAGTTCTTCTGAAGGAGCTGTAGGTGATATTAAAAACTCACTGTCCCTCCAAAGACAGACATTGGTAAAATGCACTCTAGATGGCTATAATAAAGCGAGGGACACATAAGCCAGAGGTATCAAGCTCCATCCTAAAGTGATAACACCATTGTTAAACATTTGTGAATCACTGATTTTTTCCCCCTTTAAAACTATTATACGAGGAGTGCTAAAATAAAAGAATTGGAGGTTTAGAATGGATATGAAGCTCATCTAGCCCAGACTCTTTAGGGGAGTAGACTCTTTCATGCCACAATACATACAACAGATTAGCTCATGAGTAGAGGTGTTTGAAAATGGTGTAATTTATTTTACTCAGAAGTAGGTCCGGTGTGTTCAGTAATACTGAGGCTGTGATCTTATCTTACCCACTGGAAACAATACCTCCATGTTATGCTATGCTACAGCAAAAAGGCAGGATGGTCTGATGTGATTAAACGCTATTTGTAAGACTAAGACCATGTTTAGAAACATTCACAAGTGCCTCAGGAAAAGGTGTCAGCCATTCTCCAGAACCTGAACAAAAATTCTCCCAGACCTAAATGTGGGCCTCCCACTCAAATTGATCTCTAGCACTTCAGAGTTGGGAACAGAAAACACATCTGGATAATTAGAATTCATTGTGATTATGACCAGGCAGGGTGCACAGGACAGAGCATTTCAAACCATCATTATACTGATGGAATAAGAGAGACTAGCTTCTCTGGGGACTGATGCAGTCATAATGGCTGCCACATGGTGGCGGTCCTGATGTGATTTTCTCCACACCACCACCAACAGCCAAAAAAGGGATGCAATGACACCCAACTGTGAGCTGCTTCACACAACAACTTGCCATGTGGAGAGAACAGTTGTCATACAGAGCCATTTGAAGCAGCCTGTACCCAGGCACTGGAATGCCTGCCCTACTCCTGCGTCATGAGCCCACCCATATTCAAGCGTCTTCCTCACTAACCAAAATCAGAGCTGACTGTAGGATGCTTACCAAAGCATCACTGTTTTCAAGATGGCAAAACACATAGCAAGCAGTTAAATGACTTAGGGTCAATCCTAACCCCTTCTGTCAGTGCTTTCCAGCACTGGCATAGCAGTGCCCATGGGACATGTGCTGCATCCTGCAGTTGGGTGTCACTCATGGAGGCCTCCTCAAAGTAAGGAAATGTTTGTTCCCTGACCTCAGAGCTGCATTGCCCTTATATCAGTGCTGGAAAGCACTGACATAAGGGGTTAGGATTGCGCCCTTAAATGTTAGAAATGTAGTTTTGCAGTCTTCATTAAGTTTAATCTACTTGCAGTAGCTGGGCAAACATGCACAAATAAGAAGTCCACTAACAGATCCCAGTCACCACAGAACTCTTCTGATTCACACATTATGAGTGTACTCCTATAAATGTTTACTCAGAAGTAAGTCCCATTGTGTTCAAAGGGTCTTACTCCCAAGAAAGTGTGTATACATAGCATTGTATGAAAATACATACATTGTGTGTATTTTCTAGTCAAATGATGCCAGTGCAACAAATAATTAAATAAAATCAAATGTTGAGTCCAGCAAAAAATCCACAATTTTCAAGGCAGCAAATGATACTTATTCTATATTCACAAACTGAATTTTCATCAGTAATCCACAGCTGTGATCCCCACACTTAAATACAGTATGCAATGTGTGCTCGGAGCACAACAGCCTCCAATCAGGATACTATAACTTTCTCAACTGAGTTCAGCTCAGTGGCTTGCAATACTGATTCTCTGAGCCTACCACCCCAAATTATGCCACCACAACCTTCGTGTGAGTTGGTTATCTTCTAAGCCAGTTTAAGCAGCCTAACATCACACTGAACCACAGCCAAAAGCCATATAAATCAGCCATCACATTGAAGCCACTTTACTTTTCCACCTTTCTGAGAGCTACACTGGTTGGCTGCCCTGCTTGGCATAAGCCTTCCTGAACCCCCATTTTGTGTGCCTCTGTCACAATTCCTGCCAGCCTGTTCTCGCTGAATCTGAGCTATGAGAAAACTTCATCTGGAGCAATATTGTCAGCTCTGAAATTGTCAGGATTATTGAAGAGAATGAGGGTGTTTTGTGTATGTGATACATCTTTTTTTTAAAACCAGAGCCTACTTATAGGCTTTACTATTAAGGTGCTTTTCCCCTGATTTTTTTATCAAAGGACTGCCAGTGCTTGTTATTGCTACCTTAAAGCAAGTCCCACTCAGAATATGTAAGAAAAAGAGTAGATCTTCCAGGAAATGAATGAAGTGCTGGGTTCTGGAGCCACAGACTTGTTCCAGAGCATCCACCCATCTCCCCTGTGGTCTTCCCTACTCTTTAAGCAAAGTTTTGGCCTTGCTCTTCCTTCTCCATTCCCCTTACAGATATATCCTCATCTGAATCTCCTTCTTACCTGAGAGGGGGAGCAGAGAGAAGCGAGGAGCTTTCTGCCGAATGGGACAGGCTGCAGAGTCTGCAAACGCCACCAGGAGATTAAGTCCTGGTGTTATAGTGACATCTGATCTTCTACAGAAGCTCATTGGCCATCAGGCTTACAACACTAGGGAGGGAAAGGGTGTGGGATGGAGAGGGGGGTGGGCTGGGGATGCAAAAAGGTCATACCAAGTATAGGAGCAGCTGAAGGAATTGCACTAGGCTAAGATGGGAGGGACATGTTTGGAGAAAAAAACACACCCGATGGCTTAGGTTTCTATATTTATAACCCAACCAGGCAAGCAAAATTTAAAGCGGGGCATTCAGTGCAAAGGAGTTGGAGGCTCTTGAGAACTCAGTGAAGAGCGAAGCCCAGTGCCTTTCAGCTGTGGATGTGATGTGAAAGTCCATGTTGGCCCATAGTTGTTTTCTTGCCTCCATAGCCTAGCAACACGAGCTACAGGCATCATAAGCTGCAGTGAAGCATTTTTCTTTGCTATTTGAAAGAGTTGGCGGAGGCAAGATGCACTCTGGCAATAGTGTGGCACTGGGATTCAGGAAGGCTACCAGTTGCGTACATGGTTTTAATGTATAAAATATCAAGGAGGACTAAGAGAAACCCCACAAGAGAAATTGGCTTGTACCATCACAGTGGTCGAGCTTTTTATGCTAAACAGGAGAACTCTGCTAACCATCTTTCAGGCTCAGTGGAAGGAAGAACACAAGGCTGGGCTTGTAAGATGAGCATTTCATAAAAAAGAGACACCCTGAAGATTGGTGTTTGAGATACAAGGTTTCTGGTGGACGCTCTGCAATCATTAATACGCACACAGTGACATTGTCACTGCTCGAAGCAGAGAGGTTCTCCTAGTGTTCAAAGGAACTGCAGGTGGTCATGTTAAATGGTTTGGTCCATGTTCAGTGAACTCAGAGGGAGTTTAAGACATTTCAGCCCAATGTTTTATAAAGACCAGATGTGTACATCTGTGGGCTGCGCAGAAACGGGTTAACCCATTTTTGTCTGGATCACAGGTGTACACATTTGGTTTAAGAAAACTGTGCAGCTGAAGTGTCATCCTTTATGTTCCGTGAGCCTAAAATGGCCCCAAACAATAGACCTTTCTTGAAAATATGCAAACCCATTGAAAAAAGGAGAGATCCAACTATTCTGATTTGCACAGGGAGTTTTTAATTCAGGATTGGAAAGGCTGCCCAGGACTTTTGGTTGCAAGAAGAGTTGTGGAAGGGACTGCAACAAATGGCTCTCTCTCTTTCTCTCACACACACAGAGGCAGGCAGCCCTCCCTTGGAGAATGAATGGAGAGCCAGGGAGTGGGGTTGGCTCAATCGATCCAAGTCAGTTGAGTTCAACCAGCAGTGTTGGACGAGGAGGACGCAGTTGCCTGGCTCGGGCAGCAGGGGGCCCGCGGGACCAAGGGAACGGGCGACAAGCATCAGGTTGCAGCCCTGTTTCCATTGCGCTGCAGACGCGGTCGCTGTTGCCTCCTCCCCGCGGTCCTGTCCACCGGCGTCCCCTCTAACACCACTCTGGCAAGGCTCCTTTGCTGTGGAGCGCCCCCCCCCATGCCATCCAAAGGGGTCGACACCTCCAGGAACCTCTTGGCCCGCCGCCTGAAAGAGGAAAGAGGAGGCCAGTTTTATTTTGGGCAGGGATCAGTCTCTCCCCCCCCCCCCCACTAGGAAGGAAAGAGTCCAAGCAAGGATGCGCCGGCAGGTTTCTTAACACGCGGAGCTGGGAGCAACAGGTTGCAGCCTCTAACCACGCAGCAGGTAATGAACGCCGCCCCTCCCCGTTGTCTTCCCCTGGATTGTGATTCTTGGGTGGTCCCCTGTGGCCGAAGGTGCAGCTGAGAAACCTGATCTTAGCATGCGGGGGGGGGGGGAGGCTGGTTCCTGGGAAAAGTCAGGAGCTTATTGGGGGGGGGAGGGACCCTCCAAGAGCTGATGGACTGCTCTTTATTCATTTGCAACATTGGATTAGACTGGGTTGCAACAGATCTTCAGGTACTCTTCTATGCCTCTGCATGAATGAGCACAGTTGCGATGCATTCTCACCCCCTTCCCCCCCCCTTGTTTGAAAGTGCTTTCCAGCTGCACTTTCCCAAAAGTGCTGCTGGAGCAGAAAGGAAAAGCATGTGCAGAGGGCAGAAGGCACCGCATGTGAACCTGTTTTTTAAGCATAAATTGCACACCTTGATTTGCACACCTTGATTTGCAACATTTTCAACGAAGGTATATTCACCAGCCATCCTTGCCTCCCTATCAATTATAGGCAGTGCTGATATAGTCGCTCAGGACTTGTACAGTACAGGGGAGGGCTGGAAGGATTAGGTCTGTGCATTGGCAGACATGTGTACAGGTGAAACTTATACCCAGCTGGTCAAATATGGGGCCCATTTCCAGACAGATCAGCTGCTCTCTTGTTTGGACACTAGGGGAAAGGGAAAAAAAATGTTCGAAGGCATATTGAAGAACAAGAAACACTGTATTGGAACTTATGCTGCATACATCATGCCAGCCCCATGTCCTGTACAGACTTAGGGAACATCTTGCCAAAATGAGTGACCTTCATCTGCCTGGCTTTAGATGCCAGCATTTTTTTTTTCCACAGTTCACATAAGCGAGACCTGGATCACAAGTGGTTGACTTTATTTTAGCTGCTGAAAGCTTCTTCTGAAACCCTCTATGGTGTACTTAGGGTTGTTTGAGAAGGATTTAGCCCTTCTCATAACTGAGTTCCTGCATCTTAGATCAGTGGTTCCCAAACTCTTTACCACCAGGACCCATGTTTTTAAACAACACTCTTTTGGGACCCATCTAGGTTTTCCAGACTTTTTTTAAAGACAGAAACTGTTTATAAGTAAAAATAACCCAAAAAAGACCCTCAAACATTTATCTCCCTTTATTTACATATGCTTGCAAACTGCAAGAGCTGAGCTCTTTGCAAGGCAATTAGCAGCTACAGTATATGATTTTTGAATCACCTCAGGGCTTGAGGCAATTAGTTATCTGATCTTTTCATCACCCTTTGGTGACCCCCAAAAATTCAGGTCAGGTTACCCACAGTTTGGGAACCACTGTCTTAGATCATTTGTGGGCAGTAAGGTTCTTCATTGCACTCTTCACCCATTTATTGCCATCTAGGAATCTTCTTTCCCATGTGTCCTTCATGATTCAGCTCAGCTGGCAACAAACCAAGACCTGGGGTCTCTGTGATCCATTTCCGCACATGGTTGGCTGAAATGTTAGTATTCTCATATTCCAATGTCTGCCCCATTTTTATGATCAAGAGACCCTTAAGGTGCCCAGGAGGGCACCTAATGTCTCTAGATCCCTACTGCTGATTATCCTCTAAACTTTCAGGGCAAGAAAAGAGGCACATCCTTGCATCCTGACAGTGATAATGCATGTAGTACTCCTGTACAGGTAGGCAGCCCATGTACAATTTTATCTTGTGTAAATAACTGCTCCTCTGTTTACCTGAACATGCTGTTAGAGATATGCTTTATTTAACCATTCTGCCCTCCTATGAATTGTAGTATGCCATGCTTGAATTACAGGGGGACCAGAAGGAGTCTGTCCCCTTAGTTTTTGTGATGGCCCACTTAACTACTCTGTTTAGGAGACGACAAAGGGGCCATGATTGGTTTAATATGGAGGCATGACTCCCTATGACAGAGTATGGTGCTTGTAGATTTCATTAAAGATTTAGCTCTTCCCCCACAATTTGACATGTTACACATGTTACAGTACACACATGTTACAGTAAATATAGGATGGGCTGTACCTCAGAGCATGACACTGCATGTAGAAGGTCCCTGGTATTTCCACTTAATAGACTGGAGGAATGGGAAAGATCTTTGGCATGTAGAGCTGCTATCATTCAGTCTAGGCAGGACTGAACTAGAAGAACTGATATACCTTCTTCATATGACCACCCCCCCCCCCCCGCACAAATGGAGATGGCCCAAAAAACCTATGAAGCCATCTATAGCACCTATATGGTGTGGATTTTTTCTGCCTTATTTGCATCATCGGACTATTCCACAGAATCACTCAGTTTTCGCCTGGTGAAACAATAGGCTATCTGCTTAACAGTATCTGAATGTTCTAGTTATCACTGTCTTACTTTGTGCAACATGCCTGTAGCTCCATGCATAGCATCTTCTAATGCCTTTCTGCTTCTGTCTGAGGGCAGACTAAACAACCATGACATTCTGTCTTTGCTTCAGGATCTCCCTGCTCATGATTGTTTCATCCCTTTGCTTTGTGCCTTTGACCTCAAATCCTTTGTCATCTCTTTAGAGTTGGACTTAAGTACCATCTCCACTCATCAAGCATTTCTTGCTTGATTCTTACTGATGTAAAATCAAGTTCCAATCATGTTATCTTTTTACCTTCATGTGACATTTTTATTTTTCTGCATCCTTCATGTATTCTTTCTAGCATAAAGCTATTTACACTTATTCCCATGAGATTATTGAAAATTACCCAAAGATCACACAGCAAGCAGAGACAACCTAGGGTTATATTCTTCCTAGACAGATCTTGTTTCATCTATCATCTTTATACTTACTTATATTGAAAGGCATCTGTCAGTTTGCTGCCCATTCTCCCAGTTTGGAGAGATCCTTCTGGAGCTCTTCCAAAACCCTTCTGCTCTTACCACTTGGAAAGTTTAATGTCATCTGCAAACTTGGCCACCTCACTGCTTATCCCTGTCTCCAGGTCATTTATGAACAACTTGAAAAGCACTAGTCCCAGGACAGAACCTTGAGGCACACCGCTTTTCACCTGTCTCCATGGTGAAAATTGCCTATTGACACCACTCTCTGTTTCCTGGTCCTCAGTCTGCCATTTTACATACTGTAGCAGATGTGGTTTGTGGTAAACCTAACTATGATAATACATATACATTTTTTTTAAAGATGTATATCCCACTTTTTGGTCTAAAAGATCCCCAAGGCAGCTTACAGTAAATTATGCTATACAATGAAAGATATGCTGCTGAGGTAGTCTAGTTCAGGGATGTCAAACTCATTTCACACAGAGGGCTGAAGTTAGCATTCATGGTGCCAGGTAAAGGGGGTAATTTGTACCCAGGCCTAGGGTCAAAAAGGAGCCCAGGAATCAAAGAAGGGGGCCCAGAAATTTATTGGGATCATATTTTCTGATCTCACCTGGACTCACCCAGTAATCACACTGGGAGAACCCTATTATATTGGGGGCCTGATAAATTGTTTCTGGGAGCTGCATTCGGCCTGCAGGCTTTATGCTTGACACCCCTGGCCTAGTTAGTAGTATCTGCTTATCCAAAAGATGAAAGCTTGCTTTTTCCCATGTGATTCAAACACGTGGGATCCAAATCATGTGACAAAATCCAAACTGCAACCAGTAAGCCTTCATCTTACACACATCTGACTTGTACACATTTGAGATTACATGCTTGTCTCCCTCCCAAAAGACAGAGAAAAACTGCGTTATAAATAGTGCAGGTGGGTCCTCCTGCCATTCAACGCAGGGTGCAATCCTAACTCGTGCTGTAAACAGGCAGGCCAGCGGACCTGCGTTGCATCCAGCCCAAGTTTGGGGCTATCTGAGGCTCAGCCCGAGGCAAGAGGAAACTTTTCCCCTTACCCCATGTCATGCCGCAGCAACCCCAATGGGTCTACTCAGATCTGCGCCACCAGAAATACCCCCCCTCCCACCTTTTCCGTGTCCCCACAAAACTCCACACTGGCTGAGCTTGGTTGATGCAACTCACCTTTTCCCCAGGGTCCGCATTGGCACGGGGAGCACCTACCTAGTGCTTTATGGCACTTTTGCGACACTCCCTGGCCAGCACAAGCGACTTGCGTCAGCCCAAGAACCAGTTAGGATTTGGCTCTTATTCTGTTTATGCTCTGGAGCAGGGGTATCCAAAGTTTTTGGGAGGAGGGCCACATCAGCTGTCTGACACTGTGTTGGGAGCAGGGGGAAAAAAGAATGAATTTACATTTAAAATTTGAATAAATTTGCATAAGTATATATAAATGAATATATTAAAGATGAACTTATATGAATGAATGAAGGTCTTGCAATAGCTCAAGGCCTATAAAAGGCCTTGCACAAAGCAAGGCTGGCCTTTCCTTTGCTGCCGCTGCTGCATCAGAGAAGTGAAACAGCAAGCAGTGGAGGTAGCCCTCATCCCACAGCTCACACGAGAGGTCAAACAGTCGCCCTCATGCTGAGATCAGTTGCGTCAGGCCAGAGTGGGCTCCAACAAATCTCAGGAGGGCCAGAGGCTCATTGGAGACTGGGGGCTCCCTGAGGGCTGCATTGAGAGGCCTCGGGGGCCGCAAGTGGCCCCAGGGCCGGGTTTTGGGCACCCCTGCTCTGGAGCAAACCTGAAACAGAAGGAAGCTGCTCATACTTTGATTTTAGTTCTTAAAAAGATCTCGTATTTCTTGGTTTTCAGGGAGTTTCAGTCACTATGACATCTTGGAAGAAATGCTATGTGTAACTAAAGTGTACTTTTTTTGTTGTTGTTGTTTGACTCCATTGTCCTCCCAAAACTGTGTTTATGTGACCTGTTCATTCATTTATAATATTCATCACCTGCTTCTCTGTCAAAAACTTGTCAGAGTGGCTTACTCTGCTGCTGCAATTTAATACACTTATATCCCACCATCCTCTCTCACTGTAGGCAGTGGCATACCTAAGGAGGTGCAGGGCATAGCAATTGCATTGGGCAACAAGCTTTAGAGGGGCAACAACCTGAGCTTGACAATAGTGGCCAAAAATTGTGAAAACCTTGATATTTTTTAATAATACCATCACGTTACATACCATTCAATGTGGAATGTACTGCAGAATTCAATGAAACAGACTATGTCAAAGTAACTGTCAAAAGTTATAGCCAAATAACCAGAAAATAAAAACACAACTGTATTGTGTAACAAAAACTGGATTTCTTAACTCAAAACTGACCAATGAGACTGATCGTTCCAAGAGCCAATCAGGTGTTACTATGATACAGCAGGGAACCAATAAGGTGTTAATATGGGGGGGGGTGTTAATAAGGTGTTAACGGCCTGAGGGAAGGCGGCAGAGCAGGTGGGCGGGGAGCTGCTGGGGGAGGAGGCAGATTTTCCTTCATTTTCACTTTTTAAAAAGCCCAGTCATGACATCACTTCTGGGGCATCGTTTTGAGCTTGGCATTGGGCTACACAATCATTAGCTACACCACTGACTGCAGGCACCTGAAGTGGCTATCTGCTGATAATAGTGCTGTGTGATTGGGATTTGCTATCCAGATGAGCATAACCAGGACTGTCTCAAGACCTCCTAGCACCTAATGCAGCATTCAAATGCTGTAAGCCGCCACCACCACCACCCGCTTGGATTTATGCCCACCTCCCATTCCCTGGGTTGGGAAAAGAAAGGGATGGAGCAAATGAGGATGTGTGGCAATGCGGAGTGTTGCGTCTCCAATGCTCTAGCTCTCCACTCTCTTCTCCTCCATACTTTTTCTCTGACCCCTTTTTCTTTTCCAACCCAGGGAATGGGAGAAGTAACAAGAGGCAAGTGGGTCCAATCTGCTGAGTGTGGTGCCCAACTAATGGATGGGCCAGCAGCTGGCCACCAGCTCTTTGCGTAGCACTAGAGTCAGGGCCTGAGGCAACATTCAGCTGGTTGCCTGTTGGAAAATCTTAATGGCCTACCTGAATGAGAATATCCAACAGGGACCCTTATGACGCTCTAGTAAATCTTCTTGAGAGGAGGAGCTAAGATTCCTCCCCTCCCTCTTTGTGACAGTGAGAAAGACAAGGGCAGCATGTACTGGAGATTCTGGAAAGACTAAGAGCGAGTGAGGGAGTGATCTGGCAAGGGGTGGAATGGAGGCCCAGGGATGGCAGCTAACAGGCTGAGAGCACTGATGTGACTGATTTGCTTGCAGGTATGCTGCTACCTAACTCCCTCCAATGCTTAAACTTGCGTATAAAGCAAACATTACACGGGCACCACATGTCTCAGGTGACTTCTCCAAAGGAAACCCAAACCTAAGTTGTGCTGCTGTTCCCGGAGTTTCTCACATCTACAAGTGGGCCTGACCACATAACACAGAGTTATAATTGTTCTCTGTGTTTGGTATATAATTGGCATATGAAAAAATAATCCTGAGAGATTGTTGTTTTTTGTTTTCTTTGCAATTTAATTTTGTACATGTCAAAGGACAAGGCTGGCTATGACTGGGCACCCAATCTATCCAACCTTCCAGTGCCAATGCAGCGCTGAGGAAAAGGAACAAACATTCCTTTACTCAAGGAGGACTCCATTACTGCACACACACCCCCATGCAGGATACAGCGCACACCCTGTTGGCTCGGCTGCATCAGCACTGGAAAATTGAATAGGGCTGGGCACTGAGGCTCCCACCCACTCAACTCCTTAACTGTGCGCCAGCATAGACATAGCACTGGGGACTGCTTAAGGACTTAATCATGTTAATATATAAAGTAGTGCTCAAAAAGTTAGGACTTGATCTGCCCATTTGCTCCACCCGCTCCAGATGTAGCCAGAGGAGAATTCCACGTGCAGCATTCCCAACCCTCAGAATGATGTTCTGAGGCCCCATAAGGCCTTGAAAGGTCATTTCCAGGTTTTCAGAACACCCTTTTGTGTGTTTTTGGAAGACCTTATGGGGCCTCAAAATATCATTCTGAGGGGCAGAGATGTTGCGGGCGGTGTCCCCGACCCTGGCACTCCCTCCAGGCGTGACAGGAGCTCACCCGGGCTTCGGTCGTGGCCAGAGGGAGCCTCTGAGGACCAGAGGCACTGCATGTGGTATCCCCGGCCCTGGAACTCTCTCCAGGCACGACCGGAGCTCACTTAGGCTTCATTGCGGCCGGAGGCGCTGCGCGCTTTGTCCCTGGCCTTCAGATCTTCCTCCAGGCATGACTACAGTGGCAGGTAGGTGGAGGCTGTGGGAGTGACTAGGGGGCTTGGCTGGCTGGTGAGCAGAGGATGCTTGGTGGGTAGAATGGGGTCTGGGGTGGGGTAAAGTAGCAGAGCGAGGGGAAGCCTCAGCTTTTTAAAAAACAGGAAGTGACACTTCCTGTGTTCAGGTCACTTCCGGGTGCCACATTTGGAGTTCTGCCGTCAGAACTCCATAAATCCAATGTGGTGCCCCAGGTGCCATAAATCCAATGTGGGCCCCAGGATGAAATGCGTTTGACACCTCTGTGTTACTGTAAGACTTTGCTATGCTGATAGGGGAGCTGGTTTTCTAGGTTTAATATGCAGGTTTAAAAAACAGATACTAGTTTAATCTAAGGCAATGGTTCCTAAACTCCATGACTGCCCACCCACCATAGGACGCAGCACACATCTCATTGGCGTGGCTGCATCAGTGCTGGAAAGTTGGATAGGATTGGACCTTTAATCCACTGCAGAACCTGAACACCAGGCTTCTTCACAACCTGATCTCAGGGTCTTTCCTCTTTTGACACTTTGCATCGTATTTAATTTGGATAGGAATGGCTAAACAGCTTCATATTCATAAGGTATTCAAACAAAAATTCCAGATCAAAATTCCAAAAGGAAGTACAGATTTACATGAAATGTGTGAAGGTTCATTCCAGGACAGCAAGAGCACAAAACTGTGTGGTGCTGGCTCATTCATGAGAACAGCCACGCATGTGTAATTGAAGTGTAGTTGAAGTCACACAAGCCAAAGGTGCTTAGGAAAAAAGAGCAACTGTATTGTTGTAAGATGGTGGCCGCAATCCTAACCAACTTCCCAGCACTGACATAAGGGCAATGCAACTTTGAAGTAAGGGAACAAACATTGCCTTGCCTCCTCAATGACTTACCCCCAACTGCAGGATGCAGCACATGCCCCACTGGCACAGCTATGCCAGTACTGGGAAGTTGGTTAGGATTACACCCGGTTGCTGATAAATCCAGTTCTTATAAGATGGTTTCTGATAAATTCAGCAGCAGAACTGGGCCTTCCAGATCCCAAACTGATTCTGGAATTTTAGCAGAATTTGTGTGAAACTGTTGCTTCACCACATTATTTTTTTCAGCAGAAAGCAGTAGGTCGTCTTAAACTGTACTTCTTTCAGAGGAAGGAAACTTTAGGATACAACCTACTAGTTCCTTCTACCCCTAGTTCTGATATATTCACTGGTTCCCAGATTACAGTGTCAGAAAACCTGTTACATTAACATCTGTTGATGGTTACAATAAGTTTGATGTCAGGTCTGGAATTTTCCCACATTAGGAGTTTAGAATTGCCATCTTTTATTTATTCACTTTTTAATCCAGAATCCAGCTCAAATCATTGCCTACCTGTTGCGTGTTGGTGTACTCAGTATTCTCCTCCTGTCTTATATCAGACTTAAATTGTTGCAAATACATTGTTGGCATCCTTCAGTCTCAGAAGACTATGGTATCTGAATGGTGTTCTGAATGGTTCTGAATGGTGGTTCAGAATTCAGTGGTGGTTCAGTGTTGCAAATACAGCATTATCATTGCACATGCAATTGCAGCATCATTATAATACATTTGCATCACTATTTTGCAATTAAAAAATGAGAGGAATTCTGTCGTGAAAACCTCTTCCTCTCTGTAGGGCAGGGGTCTCTAAACGTTTTGGCTGAAGGGCTGCATCAGATATCTGGCACAATGTCGAGGGCCGGAAAAAAAATTGAATACGTTAGAGATAGAACTTAGATGAATGAATGGGCTCAAGTGATTTCTCCAAGCACTAACACAGTCCAAGAAATAAAGCACACACTTAAATGGACTCCCATTCCCCCACCCCACAAGCACAACTCTGGTCGTATTTGGTCAACTGGGCCAGAAGCTCTCAGGGGATCAGAGGCTGGCTACGGGCCACATCTGGCCCCCGGGCCAGGGTTTGGAGACCCCTGCTTTACCTTAAAGGCAAGTTTTATTGCCAATTGGGAAGGGCTTCATTTAAGGTTGGAAAGCATTTGGGCAGAGAGGGAAGGACAGCATCTGTCCCCACCCAGGCAGAACTAGTTGCATAGATCATATCTACTCCCATAAGAAAGAGGAATTTTACTCCTACTCATACTTTGTATTAAAAAAAAACTTTGAAACTAAAAACTTGACATTTCCAACAGGAGGCAATACACTCACCATTCTCTCCTTCTCTACCTCCTCCACAAGAACTCTATTTTTAAAGAGCTAACTGACTTTTATTCCTACTTCAAATACAACTCTCTAGCCATATCTTATTTCTGTTCTTATGCTTGTAACAAACTTTCAGTTAACATAAAATGTTGTAAAAATTATGCTTGGTCTCTTCTGGCCCCATGTCCAGTTTATAGTGTATTTTGGAACCAACCTTCGTTTTTCAAGTACCTGCTCCCACTCACACACCAGCCCTATTCATATGTTCTGCAACTATGAAAAATGACATTCGTTCTGTTCTAATCAATATTCAACAGGCCCTGCTTCCAGCATCAATTCCCTTTGTAGCTCCGGCCACCCAGCATCCTAAATCACCAGAAGAATGTCTCCCTGGGTGCAACAACTGCCACCTCAGGCAAATAGTGTGGCATGGGGCGGGCACAATGCTATGGATGAGATTTATCATATGCTATAACCATGAAAGTGGTACATAGTTTCATAATAGCTGAACAGGGCTACACAGTCAATTTTAGGACACTGGCAGCTATAAAATGTTTTAGGGTTAAGTGACATTGCAGGAGCCAAATGTTGGTTACTCAGAATTTTTATTAAATGCTTATAAAACAGTTCACACAGAAAGCTAAACAGTTGAAAGCAAAATAGGGGGGATTTGGGCTCTTAAGAAGCAAAATTCCAATCTTGGAGAACAAAAGCAGAATATGATGGTCATTTTCTTTTGTATAGAGGGAAGGAGAAGCAAGTAGTATTTTTAGTCATTAGGGCTAAGAGATGCATCTGTTTCTTAAAGATAGGGGACCCTTCACACATGAAATTAACAGCCACTCCATGCAACTACCAGTAGCCATTTTGATCTAGCCTCTGGGAATTGCCCTCTTTGTTCTAATGTCATTTACATGATGAATCTCATAATTTCCCCATGCTCCTTTGTGGCAGGAATCAATTCAGGAAGGCATGATAGATGTCTTATTAAGTTTCCTTGATAGACAAGAAACTTCTGTTTCCTTGTCTGGTAAGTGCCCTAGGCATCAGCTTATGGGCAGGAATTAATCCTTCAGCAGCCTTCAAATTCTTGCCTTGGTGCAAACTTATGGAAATAATTCAGCTTTACTGTGGAACAAATATTAATGTTTATGCTTTAGAGAACGTATGTGCCTAAACTGGAGAAGTTTCAGGACTTTTTCACATGAACTATAGGAAAAGCCACAGTTAGCATCACTGTGGGCTGGCTTGGACAATAATTTAGCAGATTGCAGGCTCGTGTTGCGTGCATGTCCTAGCTCCTCCCCTTTTTTATCATTGCATGAGTTTAAAAACCTGCTTAGGTTTCACCGAAGTAGTGAGGAGACGGCCTAGGGCACATTCACAGCACAAATGCTCAATCGCTAAGCATGTGGGGCTGGTTTGGGTGCTAAACTTTCATCCAAATTGCTGTTGTAGACCACGCAGGCACTTTTTATTTCAGAAGATACAGTGCTTTTTATTTAGGAAGATACAGTGCTTCTTACCAGGTAACTGCAGCTTGACTGAAACAGCATGAAAGGCAACATCTCGTACTTTACCTTGTGATAAGTGGTATTAAGGTAAATTTCTTCAGCTCTAATTTGTCACCTGTTAAGAAAAAGGCCACCCAAAGCTGGGAAGAAACACCTATGGGTGGTCTTTATGTCAACTAGTACAAAATGACAGTTGCCAAATATGCAAAAACTGTTTGAGTTTATAGTTTTATACCATTTCCCCCTTATTTAACATCAATAATTTCAACACAACAAGATGAAGCATCTCCCTATCATTATGTTAAAAATATTTATAGGCAATGTTGAGGTGTTGGTTTGCATTTTCATTTTCAAGGCCAACTTTTGCTTCCAAATCAAAAAAAGATGTTAATAATGAATATCAAGGGTCCCTCTCTGGTTCTACAGAGCACCCCTAAATTTGGCTAGGAAAATACATGCCTCAATTTCAGAAAGGTAGGAGGGCTCAGAACAGCACAAAGTCAATTTATCAAAGAGAAAGAAAAGTCAAACCATATAATTTTAAAGAAGTTATTGCTAGGTGCGTTAATACTGTCTAAGACCAACTGAAGTCCGCTTGATGCTCCTATCAGTGAAGAAAGTCAGTAGCTGTTTTTGAAGCAAGTTGCCCATTTGAGAAACGAAGGGAAGACATCCTTTGCGTTTAGTTCCCTGTTTAGCAGAGGAAACATCAGTGTTGCACAGAAGTGTTGCCTCAGGTGTCCCTTGAACTAGGACCATGCTGAGCTGCAAGAAGAACACAGAAAACATGGAATCATATAGGTATAAATGAAAAGGATTCCCCAGAGGGGCTGTCCAAGTCAAGGCACCTGTAGCATGTAAATGCTCTTTGTTATTGCACGCATGTATTACCTTGAGTCTCGAAGGAAATGCACGTATTCACTAGCCCCAAGAACATGTTAACAGTAAACTGAGATTTTACAAAGCAAGACTTTGGGTTTTAGCATCTTTCACAGAAAGAGGCCATTTGATCCTCACTTTCCTCAGCCATTTTTTATTTCTGGCCTTGCTGGAAATGCATAAGCAATTGCATGTATTTGAGTGACAATATCTTAGGTAAATGCATGCACATTAGTTCTTGGACAAGGTTCTCTCTATCATCACTAGCCTACTCATGGCTGGTAAGCAGTGGCAGAGAACACTCTCTCCCCCCCCCCCTCAAAAAAAATGAAGTTGCCATTTCCTGCACTGCATTTAATTAGTTTGTATGTTTTATTGAATTCTACTAATAGCTTCTTTCCCACTTTCCACTATGCAGAGACAGACAGGTACCAGTGTCCAAGTGCATACAGAACCCAACCCGAGGGCACACTTCCCCATGTTCCCCATCACTGGCTACTGCAGAATGTTAACTACAGTTTCCCAACCTGGGAGGCAGGAAATAGTGATGGCTTATTGGTACTAGTATGGCATGTGCAGCCAAGTAATTAATGGTATTGCTGAGAATCCAATGCTGGAAGCTTCTTGTTCTTTACTTCCACAGTTTCTATTCCTGCCTCTTGCCACCCATTGCTGAACAAGCAGCCCACACGTGGAGCCTCAGAATAGCTATTTTCTGCTCACATAGCTGTCAGCAGCGTCTGATGTTTGCTTTCCACAAGGTCTGATGGTTGATGTGGCCAAGTTCACTGTTGGAGACCAGTCACACCCTGTTTGGGAGATTTTATAGTCTCCCCTTTTAACTTTTTTTCCCTTTGCCCCAAAATAGCATTCATCAAGATTAGTTTTCCATCACCACATTTTTCCCCCCTTAAGATATCAACTAATGCTGACCACTTTTAACCGGTAGTGTAAAAGAAATGTGTATCTTTCAATATGCTAAAAAAAGTTGTATATGTATATAGGAAAGATGCTGTATTCAGACAAGTTACCAGTTCAGTGTATACTTCAAATATCACATTACCCCCATTTCATTAGACTTGAGGTGTAAGATGCATCATACCAGCACAAGTTGTGCTGTCCCTTAGTTACCACCAGTAATATAGATTGGAACAATGCAAATTAAGGTCTACAGTCTTTTGTTTTTCCAGTCACATCAGGAAACTGGTACAAGGTAGGGGAAGTAGCACTTTTGTAATATCCACTAGTCACCCTTGTAACTGTGGCTGGCCATTAGTAAGGCTCTTTCTTGGTTCAGGCTCTAGATCAGGGCTAAGGGAGCAGAGGAACTACAGCTTGATCATAGCTGTTTAGCTGCAGTGGGAGAAATATCAGGTTTCCTCACATCTCACTCTTCTCTTCAAACTCAACAGCTGGTTCTGTATTTGTGGACTCAAGGATTGTAAATTACTTTTCCATCATGCAAGCTATTCCTTCTCCTCCACTGGCACTCTGCTCTCCTGAAGCTCAAGTCATACAGTTGATTGAGAGCTTAAATATAAAACTGATACACAGTATTACAGCAGTACTCCCAAGCAGTACTCCCAAGAAGCAAACGATTTGGCACCAGTTTAAAGAAAATGCTTGTTAATCCCTGGCCTTTTAAGTAAAGCAAGAGAAGCATGAAGTTTCAGCGGGCAAGAGTTCCAAACTATCCAAAGACCTTGAAAAGTTACTCAGCTGCATTGCCGCAATCATTTATAAGAAAGTGACGGCAGCATTCAATAAGGCCACACAACATTCCAACAAGACCTTTTGTTTCTTGCTCAGGCATGCATGAAGAATACAATCAGGAACTGATGCAGAGGCACAAAAATAAAAATGTGGTGGGCTATCTGGGTCTTCCAAGCATGTCACAGGATCTGAAAGAAAGGTTAATGAGAGCTTCTAGTGATCCTGGCTCAGAACATGAAAAGTGATATTAGGCAAGAAAGTCCAGCTGGAACACACAAACCGTCACACAGATGGACAATTTGGCAAGGCTGGAGGTAGAAAATGTAAACAAGTTCTCAGAATGACTGCAGAAAGGATTTTCTAAGATTGAAGGCTGTCGCGATAGAGAACAAGACGCCATGATGGAGAGAGAGCTCAGCTTTAAAGTCCTGTTTTAAATACATAGGAAAAGCATCCCCGAAGAGGTGCTTAGCCACTTTTTCAATAATCCTGCAGTGTCTCTTAACCAGCTTTGAGGGTGCAAACAATTGTTTGCAGCAATGTGACAGCCTCATTATCAATTGTTTGTAGGGGGTAAGAAACACATTTAATGGTTATGAGGTTTTTAAAATGTTTGCCAGTAGTGGCCAATTTAACTATAGATTGACAAAAGCATACCAAGATAGCTAGCTGGCCAGGTCACCCTTGCACTAGAGCAGGGATGTCAAACATAAGGCCCACAGGCCAGATGCAGCCCTTGGAAGCTCTTCCAGCTACTAACCTGTGTTGAGATGTCATTGCTGAAAAGGTCACCCACATGATAATTGGGCTTTCCCATATCTTGAAAATATGATCCAGATTTACATATTTTTTTCTCTGTCATTTGTAGCTAATGAGCGCCTATGTGAAAAATGCTGCTTAATTTGGATCATGACCTGCTTAACATCACTTCCTGCTTAATGACATCACTTCCAGCCCTCAGAAGGCATTGTGAATGCTGTTTGGCCCACTGTATGAAATGAGTTTGACACCTCTGCACTAGAGGTTGAGTCTTTTGCACCTGTAAATGATTAAGGGTGCAATCCTAACCCCTTATGTCAGTGCTTTCCAGCACTGGCATAGCAGTGCCAGTGGGACATGTGCTGCATCTTGCAGTTGGGTGTTGCTCACTGAGGCCTCCTCTAAGTTAGGGAATGTTTGTTCCCTGACCTCAGAGCTACATCGCCCTTATGTCAGTGCTGGAAAGCACTGACATAAGGGGTTAGGATTGCACCCTAAGTTATATCATCACAAGTTTTCTGACATACCTTGTTTGTTCCTATTCGGTGTCACAAGTGGAGGCATCAGTAGATCCCTTTGTTAGCACATCTAGGCTTGTGAATTAGGACATTGAGATTTTGAACCTCCCAAGCAGCCAGGCAACACACATGCACAAACACAAGTGAACTGACTTCCCATTTTCACTCATCCTAAAGACACTGGTTCTCAAACTTTAGGTGACTGTGGACCACCGAGGCAAAAGTTGGAACTGTCGTGGACCATATCCAACCAGGCAGCCTGGGGCGTGATTGACATGTAGGTACAGCCCAGAGAGGGCGGCCCATGGGTGACACCATACCATGACGTATGGTGGCACACCAGGTGTCACACCCCCAATCAGAATCACTTATTAAAACTATTGAAGGTCAATTTTTTTTGTGAGGCCTGGTGGACTTTTCAGATTCTTGCAAACCACAGAACTACTGCTCTAAAATGCGAAAAGGAAGTTCATGCTTCTCCTGTGGAGAGATGTATACTGCTGCACAGGAAACATATAGCCTTGGGGAGAGGGAAGTGAGAAAGGGAAAAGACAAGCAAGCTCACTTTTGAAGGTTACAGAAGCAACATGCAATTCACACTTCTTGCAACATATCCAAGCTATTAACACATCCTTTCTGATCCTTGCATACAAATGTGAAGCAGTTTCTCCTGCAGTCATTTAGGTGGCAGTTTTGTGTATATCACTTCTCATCCTTGCTAGACTTATTTAACAGACATGCAGGTGCAGCCTGGTAGCTTCTCCTTGCACATGCAGCTGGGCAGAGGACACTGCATCATGTGGCAAGCCATTCATAAGCAGCAGCTTTCTACATGCTACTTGAAATTTTCACCTTGACATCACAATCTCCTTTTATCATCATTTATTGCAAAGACATACAGTGCTTTTACTGAGGACAACACAGGAGTACCTTCATTCATGCAGCATCCCACATGAGCAAATCAAGAGTTTTCTTCAACTGACTGCATGTGGAAGGCCACCTTAGAAATGACATTTGCTATAGTAATCCTGCAGAAGGCATTTTCGGAGCCAAGACCAAAAAGTCATCCTTCCATCAGAGTAATGAGCTTGTGCTAAAAGACAAATTGCAGTGTAGGAAAATGCTGCCTAAGCACCTTGTGCACACTCAAGTGGAAACATCTGCTCTACATATCAAAGGCTCAGGATCTTGCTAAGCAAGTAGGGCTTGCATCTCTGTAGATGCTTTGCTCCTCCCCAGAGAACCCGCTGTAAAATGAGCAGCGGATTTTGGCTAGCATATAGCAGCTGAAATAAGCACACAAATCACCATGGAGAAGCACGGAGGACCCAATAGCTGTGGTGAACTTTTCCAAGTGATACCCAACACCAACTACTGCTGGGAGCTAAAATTCAGTTTGAACATCAGCCTGTCTGTTCTCATATTCCACAGCTCACCTTTAGCTGACTTGGTTCATATAGAAGACCATGCAAAGCAAGCCGCTTATTTAAAGAACTAACATCAAGGCACAGATAAAATAAGGCCTGAACTATGTAGGACAGTGGCAGGCTCAGCTTTGCATGTGAACAGGACAGACCAGTGTTGAAAGTGAACAGGAACAGTACAATTTAAAGAACCAGAAGGGTGCATGGATTGTTGTTGGCAACCTTCAGTCTCGAAAGACGATGGTATCACGCTCTGAAAGGTGGTTCTGGAACAGCGTCTAGTGTGGCTGAAAAGGCCAATTCGGGAGTGACAATCCCTTCCAAACTGGGAGCAAGTGCAGTCTGTCCCTGGTCTGTCTCCCTGGCTATGGGCCTTCCTTCTTTGCCTCTTTGCCTCAGACTGTTGGCCAAGTGTCTCTTCAAACTGGGAAAGGCCATGCTGCACAGCCTGCCTCCAAGTGGGCCGCTCAGAGGCCAGGGTTTCCCACCTGTTGAGGTCCACTCTCCACTCCTAAGGCCTTCAGATCCCTCTTGCAGATGTCCTTGTAATGCAGCTGTGGTCTACCTGTAGGGCGCTTTCCTTGCATGAGTTCTCCATAGAGGAGATCCTTTGGGATCCGGCCATCTTCCATTCTCACGACATGACCGAGCCAACACAGGTGTCTCTGTTTCAGCAGTGCATACATGCTAGGTGCATGGATGGAATACACAGAATCCACCCCCTCCCACACACAGTGGTTTTCTGCCAGCCAGGTTCAGTCTTGTATCAGATCCCCACAAAAAGTCCTGAATTCTGGCCTTCCAAACAGTAGAGTTTTGTTGTTTTTTTTATCATCATCATCACCAGTATTTATATACCGCTTTTCAACAGAGTAGCAAGGGAGGGGGGCTCAGTTTGCCTGCCATTAAAATTGTTCTAGCTCCGGTACTCAGTTGCAGAGAGGTCACTCACTGCCTTGCACCACTAGACATATTTAAAGTCCTGTACTTACCTGCTCTACTTGTATATACTGAGTGTATGGTGGGGAAAACAGGATAGTACAGAAGGCAAGAATGGAACATTGTGTGCAACTGAAAACCCCAAACATGCAGGATTCCCAATCGTGTAGAAGTGTCTACATGCACAGAAATTCCCTTCTTTTTTGCTGACTGGATGGAAGTTGGGGGCCAGTAGATTCAATCCTGCTGCAATCCACACATTTAGTACATGCTTGTGTGAACTGGCATCCATACTTTTTAACTGAGGTTTTGTTGCACTGATGCAGCTGGCCAGATCTCCCAGTTTCTGTATGTTTTAAAGTTAGCCTTCAGTATTTGCACATAGTTGATTTATGAATGTGTTTTAATTCTTTGCTACCCATCTTAGTAAAGATTTCCATTTCCACTCTGTGCATTTGTTGGTAAAATCAATATAAGCAGCCATCAGCTAATATTGACGACTGAAAAAATGCTTTGTTTTGTTTCAGGGGATTAAAATGCTGATAACTATAACACCACCTCATGAGCCCAGCTCTCTTCATCCCCTGACTCCAGCCCCTCCCATCCTACCAAAGCCTGGGAAGGACAATCTTAGACTGCAGAGGCTCTTGAAGAAAGCAGCAAAGAAGAAAGCAACATTGACAGAACCGCAAGCAACATCATTCCGGTCCAGCCTTTCCCCTGTGAGTGAAGCCAGCCCAGATTTGGAACACAATCAACGCTCTTCCCCACTAAAGCCTACAGAAACTACAACAACACACCTCACCATCAATCTCCCACCACGTTTTTCCATCAAGCCCGTTATCCACCATGTTTCATCTCCCTTTCCTAAAGGAAAGCCCTTTACATTCACAGTCTCAGAGCAAAGGAGCCTTTCAGAGCATCTCAAACTCACCGTCTCGCCCATTGGGTCACCATGTCACAGACCATGCAGTCCAGAGCCCTCCTGGCAACCAAAAGGACATCCACCACCAGAAACACACACACAGTTGCCTCCTCCAAGTTCCATGCACTCTGTGTTTCTTGTCCCTGAGCCTCCCATTTCTCTCACACCTGTGGTGGAGACTCCAGTGGTGGTTACTCAGGTGGCCAAGACACATGCTTACATTCATAGTGTGCAGGCACCAAGAGCTAGGACACCCCTATTAGAACAGGCCACTAAATATTCCATTAGTGAAAACACACCTCTGCCTCCAGACCCACAGACACACCAGTCATACCCACCTCCAAGGCAGATGCCAGCCACACAATTCACAAGCCAGGCCAGACCAATTACTCCCAAGTTAGAGGCTGTTCCATCTCCTGAACCTTCTTCTACAATGATGATAACTGCAGCACTGCATGTTCCCAGACAGCACGTAGCGAGTACCTCCCCAACTCCACAGTTCAGTAGGCCTGTGACTCCAGGAAGTGACAGAGGCCCTACGCCTCACAGTGAAATCCAGAGGCAGTCAAGTCCTAATGCATCTCAGAAGCATGTAATGCCAGATGGAGACGTGCCTGCTCCATCAGCTGTCACCACCCAGGCTCTCCTGCCAGAAGCTAGGAATGGTAAGCGGGCTGTATCGCCACAGACGCCTCCTGCTTCTCAGAGTACTGCAAGCCCTTTACCAAAATCAAAGCCAGCTGTGCCTCTCAAAAGCACGTTTGGTGGCTGGTCTCGCCTCAAAAAGCATCTATTAGTGGAATCTGAAGAACCTCAATTTCCAGTCTCAGAATCTGACCCAGCCAAGCCAAAACCGATGGGAGAAAAGACAGAAGATTCTCAAGGTGACACTGGTCAGGACAAGAGGATAACCAAGTCGAGAGCCATAAAGATGTGGGATGCCATCTTGTACCAGATGTCAACCAGCAAAGCAAGAAAGCAGCGAGAAGAGAAGGAAGTCAGGAGAGAGGGAGTCTCCTTGTTCCGGCGCCGTTTACCCCTTCTCCTGCACAGGCCTCGCTTCGACGCACGGAAACTTAAAGAACTGGCTTCCAAACCAATGACAAAAATCACTACTCTTTTTGAGGTACGCCGAATCCAACGCCAGCCACCTGAGGAAGCACCGGCAAGTTTTAACAGGACTGCATCTGGGTGGCTGCTGCAGGGAAAAGACGAACCCAGTTTCCTTTAAAAGATGCAATCCTGAGCTGGGAGCATTTGAAATAAATACAAGATTCACTTGCAAGGAAGGAAAAAAAATAAAATCCTTCACAGGGTTGCTGTCTGTGTACCCAGAGATGTACAAGCATGTAGTGACCATATTTATGCAGGAAAGGGATTTGTGAGGTGCACAAAAGTACTAGATGCTCAAACAGTAATACAAGAACAAGGTTGAGATTAGCGTCAGTGCCTAAAGGTCTGGAGATGAAGAGTGTTGGCCACACACAGAGCGCTGGTGCCTGGCAAGCCTCTCAATAGAGAATATACCACAGTTCCACTCAGCCAACACTGCACAGTCATGGATTTAGCCTCTTGCAGAACAATACCTAGAACAATACCTCCTCTGCAGGTGGTAACTGGCAGGTTCATACAGATAGGTGCTTTTGGAGGTACCTTGGTACCCAGGCCATACAAGGCTCTGTAGGTCAGCACCAGCACTGTGAATGGTGATCAAGCAGCAGATGCCCAAGGACAGCTACAATATGCTCTCTCTCTCTCTCTCTCTCTCTCTACCCCACCGTAACAAACAGTTGGCAGAGGCATTTTGCAGCAACTGCAGGCTCTGAACACTCTTCACAGAGAGTGCTATACACAAGGCACATTGCATCTGTACCAAAACACAGAGGGCCATGCTGAGATCTTTGTCTAGGAAGAGATGTGCCAAGAGACTAAATGCCACAGCAATGAATCCTCTATATTTAGGTAATCTCAGCAGCTATTGTCACACTGAGTCAGACTTGTAAATAGTTACCAGCAAAGCAACTAAACTAGGATCTTTTTACAAAAATGTGTTTTTAGCTCCTAAATGGCTAACATAGGCAGCCAGGCTAGTAAAAGTACTGACTGATAACCTCTCAGTAGATGTGCAAAACTATACCAAGCCATTTCAGAGGTGTGCCATTGAGATGCCAACGCTCTAGGAGTTCAGGTGGCCTATAACTTTGTACAGTACATTATTTTTTTTCTGAGGAATCTTATCAACCACTTGATATGACTAAGGGCAATTTCACTTTTGGTCTACTTCCAGCATTGTATTTCTTCTATTTATTCAGGAGAATATACTTACAGGGCAAACCTATGCATGCGTACTCAGAAGTAGGTAGGCAACTGTGTATAGCAGTTCTCTCCAAACTATGGCCCATGTGCTGGATCTGATGCCTGTGCTAACCCCACCCCCGTGCGATTGGAGCTTACCATTCCATGGAGGAGCCTCTTGTATTCATTCCCAATCTCCTCCAAACCTTGCACCGGCCAGCCACTTCGGCATTCTGTTACCCCAGCAGGCTTTGCGCCCAGATTTCCAGGCAGATGTGGCTGGCTGGTAAGAGGCTTGAGAGAGATCAGAAATGAAAAAAGAGGCTACCCCGCAGAACAGTAAGCTCCAGTCACACCAAGGAGGCTGTTTTCAGCACACAGCAGTCTCCAGTTTAGAGACCGCTGCTGTATAGGATAGTAGTCTTAGGGATACAGCCAGAATCGTTAAGGCTGCTTTATCACCTTGGAAAGATATGGCTACTTCATCTTGCAAAGCTTCCTGGGGAGCTTCTCCTATAGCTCATACAATATGATCATTCTGGCAATAAAGTCACAGATCCTCTGCCATTTTCTAGGTCCTACATCTTCTCAAACAGGATTATGAGACACAATCCTGGCCAGAAAGTAGGTAACAATCTTCCAAATTGTTGTTTGGAACTACTTGTTGCTCCTGGCTCAGCCAAGACAGGGTCAATTTACAGTCACACATACACAAGTAAAGCAAAACTGTCATCTGCTGCACATGTATACTCGTGTGCATGAAGAAAGGGCAGGAAGTCATTTTTGCTATTGATACTGTGCTTTCCCCCTCCCCATAACTACAAAAATTGAAATTTCTAGTGCTATATATGTGTGCCACACTAATAATGTATCTAGTCATGGTCTGGGAGGGGACTGCTTGCATTGAAAGCAGAGTGACAGCATGAACCAGATACCCATTTGAGAGACTGCATGGTTACTGGCTTGAGTTTTGCTTGCTTAACCCCACAATGACAGCAGTCAATTTTTTGTGTGTATCAGGCTGCAAGATGATAAAATTTGTGTGCACACATGCTGTTCATGTCCACTAGTCTAAGTATTCAGTTTGTTTTGAGAAGACTTTTTCTGCAACCTTTTAGCTCTTTATATAGTACTCTGTTCACCCCATATTTGCACTATTCTACTTTCCAGTAGGGGTCATCATACTGCGATAATGCCATTTAGTTCAATTAGGCATTTCTGTCATAGTAAGAAGAACTGTTACTACAGGAGTGTCAATGCTGGGGAATAGTATGACCCAAAGTAGAGCCCTGTTCTCAACTTTAGATGTAGCCATGTAAGTATTTCAGATTGGGCTGAAGTTGAAGGAGAGCACTGCCCAATTCCCATGTTCCAATGTAGGAACATGACAGAGGAACTATGTGGCCCAGCTCTCTCCAGGTACACTTCCAACACCAGTTTAGGCCTGAAGGCCATCTGAAAGACGCTGTCTGGATATGAATTTTGAATTTGATTTCATAGCTACATAGTTGCACTGCTAGCATTTCTCCCTGCCTTAATGCTTTCAGAAGTGTTAAGTGAAGAATTGATTTACCATCTCCTCAAGCTCAGATGAACGGACATATTCAGTACTGTAGAATGCAGCCACAGCAAGGGGAGGACAGTACCAGAATGTACATGACATTCTGTAGCACGTTTTGTCCCCAAAGCTTATTTTACAAAAAGCTGCCACAGAAGTACAGTTGACAGCAAAAGACTCACGTGAGCTACTTAATGCTTTTGACCTTATGCTATTTTTGCCATGTAAGGTACAAGTATCTTTTCCCTTGTGGAACGAAAAACAGTTAAGAGGAAGACAATTTTTTAAAAGGAAACAGCATGAGGGATAAGAGTCAAGTACCCCCATCCAATCCATTATTGCATTTTGTAGCATTGAAAAAAGTGGGTAGGAGAAAGTGTTGAGGACAAGCTACACTAGACTGAGCCTCGTGTAGTTTTGCCTGAGGACAGTTTTTGTGAGAAGCAAGGTTCTTGTCCCAAGGAGAGGAGAGTCCAGAAAATTAAGCAGCCCAAGATTAACAGAGTTCTAAGTGTGGTTTCACTGTGCCTGCAGTGTACTAGACAAAGCGAATATTTCCAAGGCTAAAGTGAAAATTTAAAATATTGTGCTAGAATTACAAGTGCTCTTGCTCTATTCTTTAAAAACAAGGAGCTAATTAGTTTATATTTACTTATGATGCCATAATGATGCCGCACCACCATTTGTACAGATCTGAGTTATCCTTGAAGAGTGTCCAATTGCCATAGACCCTTACTTAAAAATACATTTGTTAGCCAGAGTTAGTGATATCTTTTCAAAGTTTAGTATATAGATAATCAGAACTTCATAAGGCATAATAGTCACCTTTATCACAGGAATATTGAAGTCCAGATGCATCTGCCAAAACACATAGGCTCCATAACTCCTGCCAACCCTCATCTTTAATGTTTTTATCTTTCAAGCCCAAGGTGAAATTTCTGTTGATATGTACCAATGGAAGTACCTGCCTATGTCTTATGTTGATAGAGGTATGTGCATTTATGTTTACCCATTTAAACCACCAATGGGTAACAAGGCAACTTTTCTTCAGTCCAAGATAGTCAGCTGAAGTGAAGAGCTGCATACTGCCAGATGTTTGAATGAGTGAGACTGATATTTAGGGAAGTACCAACATCCCTTTGAAACAATCTACTGACAACAGAAGCAAGGCATGCATTAAGAACCCTTCTGTAAAATGTTTAAAAAGACAATGCCATCCATGTTATTCTCAGTTTACTTAGGATCAGTAATTTGCTGGAGGACAGGGAAGGAGCGATTGCTTGGAAACTCTAGCTACATTTTTTTCTAGCAAGGAACAAATTGGGGGTAAGGGTAAGAGGACACTTTTCCTCTAGCAATGCTTTCTGTGCTCTTTGTGAAAGGAATTGCCCAGTTGAGGGAGAGAAACTGTCTAATGATTTCAGATTTGCTTGGAGATACGTTAAGTTAAAGGGTTTCAATGCAGCTCAAGCTTATATAGGAGTATTATACACAATGAAAGCACACAGTCAGCTTTTGAAGATTCAAATAGTTGTTCACCTGAGGTCTTGTTCCCCTTAGTGCTGATGGGAACATGTGGAAGAGCAGAGGCTTCTTGCCACATTTCTGTTTCAGCAGCAAGGGAAAGCCTCCAGAGATAGAACTCTGCAGTTGACAGAAGGGCCCTTTCCTATCTACCCAGTTGCAGAAGGTAAGCATCTTTTGATGGATTATCTCCCAGTTGATACTCTGTTGTCCTTTTAACAACCAGTACAGGAGCATACATATCTAGGCTCATTGGCAAAGCTCTCAGCATTTCAAAGTCTGCTATTTTGGGGCCCTATGATTACTACCAAAAAAAGTCTCAAGAGCTTAAATAAATGAGAGTGGATAAAGATCTGAAAGTACACTATATACTTTGTTACAGATCAGGATGTCAGTCAAGTTTCTGTAAGTTGTGAGGGCTGGCAGTTTTAAAATACTGGGTAGATACAATCTGATCTATAGGTCAAGAGCTCTATCAGTTATAAGCTGTTTTCATAGAAGGGGGATGTGGAAGTTAAGATTCAGTTGGAGTTTATCTTCATAGACCATTCGTGATCCAACATTTGCTTGGATGTGTGGAATTTCTAAAGTCATAAAGGACATGTAGCCATGTTAAGAGTTGAAATGCCTAGTAGAGAAAGACATGCTGATCTTTAGAGGCAGTAATACAGAACAAAGAGTGTTAAGTGATAAAGAAGGTAACAGGTTTGGAAATTGAAAGATGCAAGGTAAGGTGTAATAAGAGGGAAAAGTGATTTGGCAGGGTAGTGTACATTGACCTTTGTTGGAGCTGTAGTTAACAGACATGAGAATCCTTCACTAGACCCTTAGGCGGGCAACCATTAGAGATTTCCTCCTCCAACCATGCACTATAGATACAGTTCCTTCAAAAATGGTCAACCAAATCCAAGAGAATTTTTTATATGTGGATTGAATAAAGTGTTTCTAAGAAAGAAAGAAGGTGCTGTCTTTCATGCTTAAGTGTTAGGCTTTGCTGCCTGAGAGCCAAGAAGCTTCCCGTGATTACAGACAAAATCTTCCTCATCTCTACGGTTTGCTGATAAGGCTACTGCTGCTCAAAACAGGACTATAGTGACTTTAGAGATACATTTTGAATCATTTTGTTATTTGTAGCAGTTCACAACTGTATGTTACGGAACGGTACGTAAGCAGCAAATACAAACCCATTTGGATTTAGTTTGAGGACAGCCAGCAAAGCTTTTGATTAAAAGCACAAGCCTGAAGTACCTAGTATAGATGCCCAACTAAGCCATGAAAGTGGTTTGCCTAAAACACCCCAGATGGCATAGCTCCTACCCCATTTCTATAATGGGAATGGCAGTGATTTTTTGTACAGCATTAGATGATGATTACCAAAAAGATGAATGTACTTTGAGCATATAGGAAAAGTATTTAATCCGTGTCAATGTTGGTTGTACCTACCTGCGTACCTAAACCAGCTATTTGCCTGCCGGCCCATCATCGTCCATCACTTTCTTATATTGGCCATGCCCAATTGCCACATACTTGTACTTCTTGCCAGGAAGTTTCACCTGAATAGGAGACAAACAAGAATCTTCCCAGATCTTCATTTTTCAAGTGCTTTGGGTGTTGACCTGACAGGTTATTTTTATTTCCAGGTTTTAATAATTAGAGCTTTTAGTATTACAGTGATAGATCCAATTAAACACATTTTCCTGGCCCTTCTAGTCTACTCCAAACGAGAAAGTCGATCCCTTTCCATGAGACAATAATACAGTTGCACCTCTTATAATTTGAATTAATCCACCACAATGATCGTATGTCAAAAGGAAGGCACACTACAGCTTCCAAAGAGGACCTAGGAAGTCCAAGTGATCCATTAGCAACCCAAATTGTTGAGGCCAGACATTTGCAGTGTACCTTTCATTAACATGCAGGCATTCCAGCAGGATATACTACCTTATAATTCTAACAGAATCTTCAGGCTACTCTATATGCTGAACCATTTCTCACTGAAATAGAGGATTCCAAAACTAGAATACTGGTATTTTTTCTCTAGTGTACTCAGTTGGAGAATCTGTTTCAGGATACCTATTAGTACCATAAAAAAAATACTCCTCCCCTTCCATATTGGCAAGAGCCAACAACTCAATTTACATGGTCACTTGGCAAGATAGTTTCTCCAACACCTACAACTTTTCACTCCCAATCTATATTTGCACAAAGGGAATCCAGCATTGTGAAATCTTCCATATTTTAAAAAGGAGCATAATCCAGCCATATGCCAAACTGTAGAAACTCTCCTTGCTTGCTTCTCCCTCCTCCCTTTAAGGATTCTCTTGCCAACAGCTTCCACCCTAGTTATCCCCCAAAAGAAACAGCTCACCTTAGCAGTGCCATCAACCTTTGGGCTCTCTTTCTGTTCCCAAATGCTTCTCACACTCGTAATGTCTCCAGCCACAATGTCCTAGGAACACAGGAATAGTTACTGCTTTCACCTCAGTATCCAAAAGCTGCTTCTTCCCCATCCTGCTCTGGCTTTTGTACAACACAATATTTTTCACATTTTTATACCACCTTTTCCTCCAGGGAGCTCAGGATGGTGTAATTACCTCTCCTCCTTTTGTCCTCACAACAACCCTGTGAGATAGGTGATGCTGAGAGATAGTGACTGCCCCAAAGTCACCCAGGAAACTTCATGGCTAGGTGGGGATTTGAAATCTGATCTTCTAGATCCAAGTCCAACTCCCAAACACTATACCATCCCGACTAGAAATACCTTTCGAGGTACTGCTATGTACAACACAAAGTCACTCAACACCTTCCCCACCAAGAGAAGCTGGGCTCAAGGTCTCTTACTTGACCCCATTGCTAGAATGGGAACCACTTACAGAAAAGGCATACCACCTCATCACATAGGTTAAGGCTTTTCCAACAACAGAAACTTGAACACAGAACATGTCGTACCTTACAAGATGCTCCCTTTGCTGGGGACTGAGCTGCAACCTCCCCAGTTTCCCAGAGACTTTTTGTGTTGGCCACTGCTGCACTATTGGCAGGAAGCTCAATGGAAAGCTGACGAACTGGTTTGGTGGTCTTGCCAGAAGTCTGGAAAGTACGTAGGTAAGAGTGAAAAAGAGCTCTTTGGACCAACTCATCTCTTGGACAAAGATCTGTAGACATTTGGTTTTATGATCATACCCATTTTTTGCTTCTTCAAGTACATACACTAGGCATCAGCCTGCTTGTGATCTGTCTTCAGATGAAATGGGATAGTTATTCATTCTCCTTAAGAAAGGAATTGTGGGGCCCGTCAGCTTTGTGCTGATGGTAGCACAGACAGATGCACGATGGTTCCTGAATACCCCTAGCATGCACACACAAGGCCATTGCTTCAGGGTCACAGAATGCAAGTATAGTGACAGCAAACCAGTTAACATATACTTCTGGCCAACAGGAATGCAACAAGGGCATTACAAAGGAGAGAGCAGAATTCTGTTGCTTTCGGTGCAACACAATTGGCCAAGTCTAAGGGCCTAATAGTATGATCTCTGGGCCTTGTGTAGCAATAAGAAAAGCACCTGCACAAGTTGGTCCTCAGTCTCAGGAAAAAAAAAATTCTTGAAGCACATTTACAGAGGCTTATCAGAAGCTGAATCCTTTATGCAGGGCTTTTTTTCTAATGGAACGCGGGGGGGGGACTGAGTTCTGGCACCTTTTTGCAGGGGCCCCTCCCCTTCGGAGGCATTCCAGGAGGGGGGGGAGCAAAACAGAGGCCTTCACTGGGTGGGTGCTGGGGGGTGCAGAGTGGGCGGGCACCTGGCCCCTGCCTGACCGCACAACGACCCCCTCCTGCCCCCATCCCCAAGCTCTCGCCTAAGCCCAGCCCACCTCCCCTCCCCCAGCACTCTGCTTCCCCACGCAGCTTCCAAGCCAGTGGAGGGCGCGGGAGACACACGCCTGGGAGGAGGATGGATAGCCAGCCAGCCAGGGAGACGGGCTGCAGCACCCACAGAATGCCCAGGTACTGGCTTGGCAGAGGAGAAGGGGAAGGAAGCTGGCTGGTGTAGCCCCCGTGCCAATCTGCAGCACGAGCCTAGGCGTATCTACTCAGAAGTAAGTCTCATTGTGCTCAATGGGGCTTGCTCCTGGGAAAGGATGCATAGCCTTGCAGCCTGAGAGCCCAAGCCTATGCATGTCTACTCAAAAGTAAGTTCCATTGTGTTCAATGGGGCTTACTCCCAGGAAAGTGTCATAGCCTTGCAGCCTGAGTAGACAGGCAGAGGAAGGGCTCTGAGGCTGCAGACCTCTCCACACTTTCCTGGGAGGAAGCCCCACTGCCTCTAATGGGACTGACTTCTGAGCAGACAGGCATAGGAGGGGCTCTGAGGCTACAGTCCTCTCCACACTTTCCTGGGAGGAAGCCCCATTGACTCTAATGGGACTGACTTCTGAGTAGACAGGCACAGGATTGGGCCCTGAAGCTGCCATCCTATCCACAGTAAGCCCCATTCACTAAAGTGGACTTCTGAGTAGACATGCATAGGATTGGGCTCTTAGGCTGCAATCCTAGGCACTTTCCTGCGAGTAAGCTCCATTGACTAGAACGAGACTTACTTCAGAGTAGACATACCTAGGATTGGGCTCTTAATCCTGGCAGAGATATATATCTGCACCCGTTTTCACATGCTAAGGGCAGGTGAAAAGGGATTCTACATGCTAAGGGCAGGTGAAAAGGGATTCTACATGTGTACAATGTGCTGTCCAGCCTTGCCAGAGATCCTCCTCCTCCTTCCCCCACAAGCATGCCCTCCGCCAGCCAGCATTTGCAGCTCCTCTCCAGCAATGCACAGCAGCTGCTCAGGGCAGCAGAGAACATACAATTGCATGCCAAGCACCTTCCCAAAGACACAGAGTATTCTGATACCTGAATTAAACCATATTTAATCGCTTGTTTGCAAACGTAGCTGTTTCTATGTGCACCCAAGAACCCCTCTCATGTAAGAATTCCTTTTTTCTTCTTACTCCCACAGTTGCTTAGAGTAATTTTACTACATGGAACTAATGTAAGCCATTTTTCGGAATCCATTCACTGCTTCCTCTCCTCAAAGTAGTGCCACACCACATACTACACGCTACAAGTGCACTTGTACAGTATTTTTCCCCATGTGTAGAAAAAGTAGCTAGGGGGAAGGGGATGTGGAGATTGACAGCCCAGTCCTATGCATGTCTACTCAGAAGTAAGTTCATCTTTAAGGGGGAAGCACATAAAAAATATTTTATTTCTCCAATTAAAAACGGTTTAAAAACAAACAAACAAACAAACAAATAAATAAATAAAAGATTAACAAGTTGTGAGTTCCTGCACCTTTTTTTTTTTTTTTTTTTTTTTACACAAAAAAAGCACTGGCTATATGTGCTGCTCAAGTACCCAACCAGCTGGGAACCAACAGAGGCGGGCTTCCCAAAACAACAAATTTGTCCCTTAAGAACCCTAACAAAAGGAATAGAGGAAGGAAAAGGGCATACAGCCTCAGCACCCAAAGAGTGAGCATGATGAACAGAGCACCAAACAGCTTCACCTCACCTCAACAGCATAAGTGTACTGCTCAAGCCTGTCATCAATCTTTGAAACTGGAAGTGGTGGCTGTGTCTTCTTCACACTGTTGCTAGAGGAACATAAGTGGAAAACTGGGGTTACACAAAGGGCGCTACAGAGTGTGTGTGGGCACTACAGAGCTTGTTGACCACCATTTGCTGTATATCCTCTTGACCAGCTAAGTTCACCTCTCACATCTTAACAGGTGTGATTGGCAAATTTAGTTTGCCAATTCAACACACAGCAGCATATGTGTACAAAGACATAACAAAACCTCCCAGTCAGCTTGAGCTTCCCTTAAAAGTTAGAGGGAATGTTGGAGATTTGAGCAATTTCTTTTTCACTCAGTTTTCAATTCAAGTGGAGAAGAGGGGCCAGTTCCTTTAGGGCACAATCCTAACCAGGTCTACTCAGAAATAAGTCCTATTTTGTTCAATGGGGCTTGCTCTAAGGAAAGTATGGTTAGGATTGCACTCAACTTAATCAAGCTGATTGACTTCATTACACAGCATTAAAGCCAAGCATTCTCCATGATTTGGTTGGAAGTTCTTTTTAGAAAAGGTACCCCAGATAGTTGGGGTGACAGGACACCACAGGGGACATGCTGGCCCAAAGAGTCTCCCCAAGGGGGTTCTTTCTCTCCCCACCTATCCAGGGAGCAGTCCTACAATGAAGCCTTTTTTGCTAAACAAGAGAGATTTGCTAGCAAGCTGATTTTAGAGCCTTGGACTGGCTCAAACAAGGAACAGAATTCTTTCTGACATTCTGGGAAATAACTGTTCCTTTCCAAGTTGAATCTTGGGCATCTCGCTCATTATCTATTTGTGACCAACCCTTAATCATGGTTTGGATATTCAGGTGTAATATTTAATCATGGTTAGAAGTTGTGCCTCCATAGGAACCATGATAGTATAGTCTATTCTTTGTCTTATTTATCCAAGAGAAAAAAGAAATGCCTTATAATTGCATTTAGTCAAACATTACACAGCTTAAGAGGGTCCAACCCCTGGATGAAAGTTACCTTTTCTGCACGGAACGATTCAGAGATTCAGTTCGGTCAGTGATCTAAGAAGACAGATATAGACTTTTAGCTGTTTGATCAATGGCTAAGATATGCAACTTCTCTGCCACTCCAAAAGTATCATGGTGAACCAGGGGATAGGGAAAGAGAAGAAAGGTCTTTTGGTGTCAGCCCTTTCCCAGACACCTGTATCCTTTTGCTTTTTGTTCCATTCCACTGGCCACCTTAATAGGAATAAAACAGTTTGCAAGAACATTTTTACAAGGATTTCCACTGTCCTTCTAAGCTGTACAACACAAACCTTTGTTGTAGGACTCAGAGGGGGCTGATACTCTTCCTCCACACTGGAAATGCTTGGAGGTCTCTGTCGTTTTTCTGGTGCCTCTTCTTCACTCCATCTTCTCTTCTTCTCCTGAAGGAAAAGATGGTTGTCAATTCATCACTCAGCAGTTGTACAAGAGAGGGTATTTGCTCACAAATAGGCAGTACAATCAAGCAACTAAGGTGATCCCCCTGTTGTACCCCACAGCAATGCTGCATATAACAAGCAAAATGAGAGGGGAGGAGCAAGCCTATATGCCAGATTGCATGGATAGTGGTGCATCCTTAGTCTAACCATGTGGGTTAGAAGACAAGCAGTAATGATATACATCAAACATACCCAGGAACCTCATTCTTTACAAAGAGCTAGAACTAGAAAATCAAGATAGTGCAGTGGTTCTAGTATTAGACTTAGAGCTGGAAGACCCACTCAGCCATGAAGCTTCCATGAAGCTATATGGCTTCAGTTTGTCTTTATTCACCTTTGGAGTTGTTGGAAGCATGGCTGACCTAGTGATGAAGCTGACTGAAGCACTGACCTTGACTGGCAAGTTGCAAGGAAGCAACCCAGTGACAAGGGGTGCTGTGCCCTCCCATCTTCTTGCTGCCCACCTAACGACATGAATTGTCTCTCTGATCCTCTTCTCGCTTGTTGAGAGCAAGAGGGGGGAAAAGAACCAAGGCAGCTGCAGCCCCCCTTCCTCCCCCAGGGCTGAAGGAACAAATGCCATGTCTTGCTTGCTTGCGTCTCCTCACCCTCCCACTTGCTTAGGCAAGGCAGAGCCAATCTTCAACTCTGGCACCATCTCTCCACTTTCGCTCTGCCTTACCTGACCTCCCTCCTTCCCCGCCCACTCAACTCCTTTCCTAAGCAGCCAGTGGCAGTAAAGCACACAGATGCACACATAAGGGATATGCTTTGCAGGGTTGGCAGATCTGCCCAAGTTCAGGTGGCAGGTCTGCTCAGATCTCCCGTGGTTGGAAGATTATCATGGGATTAAGCTGTTGAAAGTTTGTAGCTTTGCATTCATTGCCATTTAAACACTAGTGGCGCATGCACACATGTGATAGGATAAGGAAGGAAAGAAAAGGGAACAAAATCCTGTGGTTTTGCTCTGACCTCCAACTTTTCTTCATGCACATTCTCTTCTGCAACATCCTCCTCCTCCTTTCCAGCATCCTGGATTTCCTCTCCAGTACCCACAACTTCACTGAGCTTTTGTTGCTCCTCCAGTTCGGCTTCTATCTCAGGCTGATCGAGCGAGAATGAGGCAGGAACAAACTTGAGAAACTTTGAAGGCCCAGGTAAAAACTGGATAAAGATGGGAGACTTCTCATTCAGGTGGGCCTGCTCGAATTTGCTTTCTGCTTCCCTCAGACTGCCATCCTCTTCCTCACAGGAATGCCCTGGTGACCTAAGAAGACAAGGAAAGAAATGACAACCTGTTAAGTGCACAAAAAGATACCCAATATGTAGTATTTTGAAAATCTTTAAAATGCTTTTGCTACCTTAGTACAGTTTCCATTGTCAATGAGAGGTAACAGAGCTACTTATTTAGTTTTATAAACTATGGTTAGTAGACTAATCTACTTTCTGGATGAAAGTCAAATGATGTTGGGGTAACAGGTTGCAGTATAAACCCATAAAATAGGTGAGATGAGTTTGCGTTCCCTTACTTACAAAGGTTAAGTCCCCAAAGGTAATGTGCAAAACAAGCATATTTAGGGAAAAGGTTTGGAAGTTCTAACATTTATGTAGGAAGATGCACATTTGATGGCAGCTGTACTGAAAATAGGGATGTTTTGACTTCCCGCATGTTGTATTTGTGATCAATAACCTCCCCCCCCCCCAAAAAAAAAAAAAAAAAAATCCCAACCCAAGATACATTCCCAGTTCTGGAAGAAAAAGATACAGTATCCTGGCAGCACATGTAGCCTGGCCCTGAGACCTCTTTTCTCAATCTTCTGAACTGAAGCAGAAAGTGAAGAGCCAAGGACTAACATTAATGGAACTTTCTATATTGTGACCTTACTCTGCACAAGGTTCCAAGCTGAAGTTGATTTAACCGGCAGCTGACCCACAGTGTCTGTACCAAAAACATCTGGGAATGTGTATAGGGACCATGAATGTGTTTACACAGTTTTGTTAACATTGCTCTGAAGAGGAGCAGATGTTCCTGCTAAAGCAGAACAAGGTACAAACATGAGACACAGACAAGCCAAGTTAGTAACAAGCAATTATTAGGTTATCTTGGGCAGGCTGGTTTGCCTCATGCCCTCCCTTCATTCCACCTCAAAGAAAAGAATGATTGTATACAGGGGTTTGGAACCAAGTGTCAAGCAGCTAACATTGCTTGTAAACCTTATGTGGACTGGGTAGAGGTTGACAGTTACATTTCTTTCTGTCCTTTCTTTCCAAGTACATCACACTACCCTCAAATGACCAGTGAGTGGAGGTCCTATCCTCTGTTTCAGTAAACAAACTGATGCACAGAAGATGGCAAATGAGCAGGCTATGCAGATACTAAGGCTTGGCATTTTATGGCTCATTCACTACACCTATCCGATCAGCCTGCAGAAACTTACCTGAAAACTGTTTAAGAGGATGAGACCATAAGCAATTCAAAGGCATATCGCCACTGGAATTGGAGGTAGCACATAGCTATTACCACTAGTAGGTACCAATAGGATCTATCCTCCATGAATTTGTCCAATTCTCCTTTAAAGCCATCCAAGCTAGTGGCCCTCACCACACCTTGTGGCAATGAATCCCACAAACTAGTTCTGCGCTATGTGAAGTACCTCTCACATTCTATAATGAATTCAAAGAACACCATTAACAATTGGGTTCCCAGCCCTTCAAAAATAGTTTCAGGGACTACTGAAAGCAATCTTGGAGGTTTTAGCAGGGCCTCCAAGAATTTCCAACATTCTATCATGTTAGAAAAACAAAAGAGTAGCTTGAGTCACAGCAGGCAGCTCTAATCACAAACCGGCTACATTGCAGTTTTATGTTCCAGGCTGCCAGTTTTTTCCCCCATAGACTACATGTGTGTCAGTTTTTACCCCTCATATAACATGGAATTGCAGAACCAGTTTACAAAATGCTATTGAGACTTTTTAGGGCCACTATATCTTTTACTTAAGACTTCCCTTCCTACCTCTACCTCCAGCATTACTGAAAAATTGCTTTTAATTTCATCTTAGTTTTGTTCTTGGGAGAAGCCTTTAATTTTTTTTTTAACTGTAAAACAATGCTAATCACTAATGCTGCACCACAATGCAGACGAAACTGAAAGATGCTACACGGAGGCCATTAGAGTTGTATAGGACCTTTCTGAGTACCGACTTCTGAACAAATATTAAAGAATCTTGACCATGCAGGTGGGCATTACTAGATAATACAGCACTACATTAAGGGCTATAGAAAACCACAATTTTATTGTGCCAGTTGTGGGAAACCCAAGATTCAGCAGTGCTCAGTAGGTCTAGCATAGGAGCAACAAAACTCCCATGACATATTCTCTTCATTTCAGCTACATTGCACTAAAGGTGGAACAGTCTCTCAGTTCATTTATTCAGATGAAAGTATTATATTTCACTAGTCAGCAGCATTCCATCCATCCCTCCTGGCTGACCAACGGAGGCACAACAGCATCAGTTTCCTGCTCTAAGCTAAGGAGTATGTTCAGTCAGCAGATTCTGTCCCAACTTACTCTAAAGACCACTACCACCCTCTACAGCTGTTTTCTTAACCAAATAAAGTCAAATTATTTTAATTTTGAAATACAAGGTATATGCATTTGGTCCATGGAAAGTCAAAGTAGGTTCACATGGCAGCCATTTTAGCCAAGATGGCTAGCTGTTCCCACCACAAAACTTTGCTCGCAAAATGACAGAAACAAGCACCATGTCTTAATTGACTTGTACCAATACTGAACTGGATGGTGTGTAGTCCTACTCCATACATCTTTACTCAGAAGTAAGCCCAACTGAATTTAATAGGGCTTAGGTTGTAATCCTAAACACACTTATTGGGGAGTAGGCCCCACTGACAACAGTGAGATTTACTTCTGAGTAAGCATGCATAAGACTGTACTATTACTCAAGAACATGCATGTAGAACTATAGTTCAAGGTTCAAACATCCAAAAAGTTTATTTTTATAAGATACACTCTGAAAAACACATTCATTCATTTATTTATTGGCTGCATAGTAATAATGAGTTTCCACACAGGCTACACTTTTGGGCTCTTTTTGTGCCTTTCTGCAGAAGAAGAATAAATTTTTTTTCCTCTTCTGGAAGAAGAGTTTTTTTTTAATTACATGTTTTTCTTCCTTACTACCTGAAGTCCATGCCTACAAGAATCCTACCCTCAATACTGCAGCACAACCATTTGCAAAAATCACTAAGTTAGCAGATAAGGAACTTTTAAAGTTTCTCAAGACAGAAGTAACTTCACAAGACACATACTACAGACCTTACTCTAAAACCTCAGACATAAGCATCTTTTTAAAGCACTTATGATGAAGGAAGTAACTGAAGAATTTTACTGCAAATACTACTTAAGAGTCTGTAAAATTACAGTAGTAGCATTAAAAAGACTCAGGGCCAAATCCTATCCAACTTTCCAGCCCTGGTGTAGCCATGCCAATAGGGTGTATGCTGCATCCTGTGGTGGGAAGGTAGTTATGGAGGCCTCCACAAGGTAAGGGAACATTTGTTCCCTTGTCTTGGTGCTGCATTGCAAATGCACTGGCACTGGAAAGTTGAATAGGATTGTGCCCTCAGATAGTTACGTACGCTTCAATTCTTGCCACCACTCAGCCTTCAGACAGAAGGCATAGTGGCTGTCCCACCTGAATTAAATGCATTTCTTATTAAGGAAGCTTACATCCTCTCCCCTTTGCCTTGCTACAGGTGGCCTACATTTTCCAACTCTCTGCTGAAACAACCTACCTTTCCCATGTCATCAAAACAACCACCATCAAGCAACACATCATACATGTGTCTGCAGTTCCCTTGTTAGGTTAGAACAGGGGCTTAGAATGTGTTTTTAAAGATATCACTTTTGCAAGTAAGTCCACAAAGGCTACTACTCCACAAATAAATTTACCAACCAACCTGAGCACACTTACAAATTCATATAAGCCATTTGAAGGACATCCATTACTTTCTAAAAGAGGAGATGGGGAAGAGGCTATTCCCTTGCAATTTCCAAACATTTTTCTACTGGAAAATATTTCCGTATTTCCTGGCACAAACAAATAGAAAAGCAGCTATTTACAACCCTGAAATATGTAGCTAAATACAGCAGTCAATGGAATGAAACACCACAGTTGTCATAACATCAGAGAACCTCACAAATAGTCCATTTTTTCCTCATACCACATTTTTGAAGTTTCAAGCACCACCTACAACCCTCAAATCCCATTCGGGCTGTTAGCCCACAATAAGACTTTTGAAAGCTAATTTCCTGCTAATTACCCAAATGTGAAGACACCTGCTACGTAGTATAAGCTCCTTTACATTTGCCCTAAGTCTAGGGTTTGCAAGTTTTTGTTTTTTTTTTCCTGGCAGAGGCTCTAATCTTTTTAACAGCTGTGTAACAGGCAGCACTCCAACAGATTATTGTTGGCCTCATGCTGGGAAGTGCTGACCAGCTGAATTTCTGTCTGTCATATGCGCTAAACAGACTTCTCTGTTTCTCCCTGTAAGCGACTATTCTAGACATAAATAAATGAATGTCATACTGGGTAAGCAGGGCTGGCTCATTGCCCTAGTCTAGAAATTGTCTGGGTGGGGTGGTAGGTGACACTAGCGCTCATTCCACTGACATAATATGTGAATATCAAATAAAAATTTTGCAGCCGGGACAGACTGCAAACAGAAGCAGCTCGCAGAATATTGTATGTTTTTAGCCTGAAAGCTACCACACCATGTACACCTCTCTAGGAATAAGCCCTGTTGAATTCAGTGGGGTTTATTTCCAAGTATGCATACATAGGGTGGCTGCACTTCTTCCAGCACATCAGATTCAGAATCACTTCTTCTGGTTTGTGTCTAACATCATTTCCTTTTGATAACTTTTTCCCCCACTTTTCTACCTTCCTTCCCAATGGGCAGGTGCTCCCTCCTGGGCTTCTCTCCATTCACTGTGGCACGTTCTCTCTCCTTCCTGCTCGCCCTCTCCAGCCCATCTCTGCTTGCGCTGCTCAAGTTTCTGGGACCAGTCACTGAAACCCTCATCTTCTTCCAGTTCCGAAGTTCCAGAAGGCTTACTTGCAAATCTGAAACATTGAGGAAAATAAACATTTTAGCACAATGCAGGTTCAGATAAATGCAGGTTCTGGTGGGCCACTGTGAAATACAAGAAACTGGACTAGATGGGCCTTTGGCCTGATCCAGCAAGGCACTGATGTTCAGAATAATACAGAAACCACCCTGGTCATTGTATCCACGGCTCAATTTAGGCTGGTCTCCTGAATTTAGGCAGCATTCTCTAGACCAGGGGTGTCCAAACTTTTTGGGAGGAGAGCCACATCATCTCTCTGACACTGTGTGTGTGTGTGTGGGGGGGGGGAAGACTTAATTAACATTTCAAATTTGAATAAATTTACATAAATGAATATATTAGAGAAGGAACTTATATGAATGAATGAAGGTCTTGCAATAGCTCATGGCCTATAAAAGACCTTGCACAAAGCAAGGCAGGCCTTTCCTTTGCTGCCATTGCTGCATCACAGACGTGAAACAGCAAGCAGTGGAGGGAGCCCTCATCCCATAGCTCATGCAAGAGGTTGGCTGTCAGACTGAGAACAGTCGCATCTGTCCAGTGCGGGCTCCAGCAAGTCTCCAGAGGGCCAGAGGCTCATTGGAGACTGGGGGCTCCCCACAGGCCGGATTAGGAGTCCTCAAAGGCCGCAAGTGGCCCCAGGGCTGGGGTTTGGACACCTCTGCTCTAGACCAAAAATGATTGCAGATATTGGATTGCATCTCCCAGGCTCTGGTCTGATTCCATCACAACATTCTAGTACCAACAAGGAAGGCATCATTAGCCTTACCACTAATTGAAACTGGGCTGTATGGAGTAGCACTTTGCCCAAGAATACCAAGGAATGAAGGACAGAGGGTCTGAAGCTACAGGGACAGAAAACTGGGTAACAGGCAGAAGATTACAGCAAGTGAGGACACTGACCAGCTTGGGGATGGTCATGAAGAATGGAGTGGGTGAATGGACATGAACTCTTGAGCAGGCATGGCAGAAGTGAGCTAAAGATAGAGTGAGAGCTGACTGGCCAGGTTGTAGGAACTGCATTAGTAAAAGAAAAATGAGGCTGAATGGGAACAGTGCAATTGCTAGAGGAAGAACCTCCAGATAATGGTAGGTGGATAGATGTGTAAAAGATACCATTTTTATATTTCACATGAGTTCCAAAATGTTGGAAGCTACATTATGAAGTTTAACTTTCACTTCGTCTTTGCCTGGACGTCTTTGCCTTCTTCTTAGGAACTTTCCTATACTCTTATTGTATTTATGTGTTTATTGTATAATGAATGCTTGTTTGGTTCTCATTCTCTGTGCATTGTTTCTTCACTCCCCTTCAAGGAGTAAACAAACTCCTGCACTTCTGTTGCAAGATGACACACTCATGACTCACTGCAATGCATTCTCCAACATACATTCACTGCTGTTCTAGTTACTGATATAACTGGCACCTCTTGGAATTTGTTTAGTTCAGGTTTCCTGGCCAGCCCAGACTGGCACAAGGGCTTGCATTTGTGGGATAGTAGGCTCCTGGGGCATCCAAAGAAAGATTCTGGGCTCCATGGGATGGGCCACAGAACCACCATTGGTTGGAGGCTGACTGCCCAATCCTGAACAGTGCACGCCGGCTTTCTGCTGGCATGCACTGTCATAAACGTGCCATAAGGCACGTTTATGGCCCTAGCACCAGATGACCACCAGAGCTCTGCTGCTCAGCAGTCGCACGGACTGCCAAGCAGCAGAGAGGTAAGTGTGGGGAGGTGGGGAGGAGGAGTTCTGGGGAGGGGGAGGCAGGTGGAGGGAGGCGTTAAGGTGTTATGGGAAGGGGGAGGCGGGGAGAGGGTTCCAGGGGGAGGGAGTGGGGAGAGAGGGAGGCGGGACCAGTGGAGCAAAGCTCCACCAGATCCAGAGCCTCCATGTTGGGCTCACCACCTGACACAGAGACTCTTGATTCTCTACTGAACTTTGGGTCAGCGGAGAAATTGAGTAGCTCCATTGCAGGGCTACTCTGTTTACCTGGGAAAGGGGATCAAAGTCCCTTTCTCCCAAGGAGTCGCTGGGGCTGCCTGGAGAACGCTGGATGCAGCAGCAGCCAGGGCTGGACACCAACATAGCCAAGTTGTTGCCCGCTCCATTATTGACCTTCCCAATCCAATTATTTTGGATTCCACACTCTTGCCAATTAAAACATACTTCCCAAGATATAGCATAAAAGCTAAAATATTATTGAGACATGCATGAACAAACAACTCAATAAGGCCCTTTGTGTATAAACTCATAATGGTGCTTCATATTCTGCCTGTGTCTTTGGAGTGTGTTTCTAGTTATAAATGCACCTTAAATCTGCTGCCCCCTTAAATCCCTAAGAATCCTCTGCTAATGCAATCCTAGGGTTACCAGATACAAAGGGGGACAGAGTATCTATGCCTATGACCATTATATAGCAGAGGGAATCCCTTCCATATTGAGCTGCTCCTGCCAAAATTTCCTCTTCTATTCAATGGTATCTGGTAACCCTATGCAATCTGTTTCACCTCAACTCATGGTTGGCTAACAGTGATTGTGAGCATGATCCAGCCAAAGAAGCTTTGGAAAGTCCCATTGATTTCAGTGATACAGTGTTATGCATGTGCTTTGAAATCTATAGTACTTAACTTTGGCTGCATTATAATCTCATATACCTTGACTGCAGTAGTTATTGCTGGTGCACAAGTCAATCTTGCTCTACTTTTTTGAGAGCTCATGTATACTTCAGCATTGGCAGCAGTTCAGCGAATACAGTACAGCTGGCTGACACGCTCACTCTAGGTCTGACTTAAGAGCGCTAGAAAAAATTGAGAGTTTGCTGTTAGGCTTCCGGATGAGAAAGATTTGGCCCGAGTGTGGTAAGGAATGTAGGAGTGGTGTCTACGATATTATTGTATTTACCAGTGAGTATGGATGCCAGAGTCTCTAATATAACAGAGATTTATTGCAAGGCTAACAGTAACTATAGATTTCATGAATATCTATGCTGAGTATTATATTGCCTCTCTCTCTGCTGAGCTTTTACCCTGACTAGCTTTGCTGCTCCGTATCTGTAGCTGGACTAAAACTCCACTCTGCTCCTTCCCTGTTCTGGTGAATTTCTTTTCCAAATCTAGCAAAACCACTGAATGAGACATCACCGCCAAGTCCTTTAAACATATTCAGCATTATTTTTAAAGTGATTTTTTCTTGGCAGGAAAATGTCTTGTATGCTCCACCCATCAGAAAGTGTTGAGGTAATTCAGAATACAGTTTGAAACAATTAAAGGGCCCTGCACAACAGGGAAGAAGACCAAGCCAACCTTCAAAAAAGTGAACTTTTAGTGCGAAGGGTTTTAAGTGCGTGCGTGCGTGCATGCATGCATACATGAGAGAGAGAAAGAGAGAGAGAGAGAGAGAGAGAGAGAGAGAGAGTATGAGGTAAAGGAATACTTATACCCAACTGGCAAGAGTCAGTCATTTGGCCTTCAGAGTAAACAGACTGCATTCCAAAGCTATGATCAAACACAATGGCTGCACTTTAATGCAAAGATGCACAAACCTCCTATACCATAGTGAACCAAAACACAAAGCACTACCTTAAATAGGGGTGTGGGGACTTTACATTGGGGTGTCTTGAATTATTTTTTCTTGATTCCTCTCCCCTGGCTTTCCTTCATTGTCTGGGCCCAACTGTTTTCATGAAACACCCTGCTGTAGTAGACTGGCACAGTCTAAAGCAGGGATGTGAAACCCGTTTCATACAGAGGGCCAAAATTAGCATTCATAGTGCCTGTTGAGGGCCGGAAGTGACATCATTAAGCAGATGATGGTCAGAAATAAGCACTTTGTTCTCATGTAGAAACTCTTCTGCAAATGACAGAAGAGAAAATGTGCAAATCTTCTTCATATTTTCAGGATATGAGAGAGTCTAAGCCGGGAGAGCCCAATTATAACGAGGGCTGAATAAATTGCATCTGGGGTTGCATTTTGCCTGCAGGCCTGATGTTTGACACCTCTGGTCTAAACAATCTGCAGTGCCTCTCCTTAGTCCAAAAGTGATCTAGTGATGCAAGTTTGAACTGATGCTAATCCCTGTCCCAAACAGGTAATCTTTAATTCTCAGAAGTGGGCGGCCTTGAACGTGTTAACCAATACTGTATTCACTTGCAACATTAAAATGCAAAATAAATATAATCCATGAAACATTTGACATGATGACGCAAAGAAGGGGCTTGGAATCAAGTGCCAGCTATGTCTGAGTTCAGACATAGCTGGCACTTGACATAACAGACATAACAGGAAACTCTTGGTTCCCCCTACAAGAAGTAAAGAATGGCTGAATATGGAGGGATGCCAATTATATTCTGTGGGGTTGCTCTGAAGTAAGGGATGGCCTATTGAAATTAGGACAGTTCAACAAAATTAATCCAGACCTGCAGGAAAATTATCACAATTTGTCGGAGGTGGCTGCATTGAGCTTTTTATTTCAAATAAATTATGGCCTTTTTTTTTTTTTTACAAGAAGCAACAAGTTACAAGATGAGAATGAGTCGCCATAAGGGGGAGCTGAGTTTACATAAGAGAAAGTCACTGCTCAGGATAGAATTAATGTGCTGACCTTTGTAACTAGATCAGCAGCTGCAGAAAAGGCTGAGAAATGGCTAGGGAGTAGGATGAAACCATTGATACCACTCCAAAAAATGAAAAGAAAAACCTTTTCTGAAATAATTGAAAACACAGTACATTTTATTCCCTTTACATTTACAGCTTTTCCAGTATCCAGAAACTAGATACATCATAAAGAGACTTACTTTCCAAAACAGGGCAGTATTGGACATTTTCTCAGTAAACATCCCTTCACTGTATACTCCTCCCACTAAGCTTTCAATTCTTCAATTAAGTGTTCATCACAAGTGTTAAGGAACACTTAAAATGAATGACTGAAGGCTTGGTCAGAGTTGTGCCGTTCAATTATTTCCTCTAGCATCTAGCTGGGCTTCTAATTTCAGAGCATGGCAGGGAGGAAAAAAAATTAAAAAAACAAATGAAGGGACTCTTGCAAGGGAAAACTGGCAGGATGGAGAAGGGTTAAGCATCCATCTTTCTTCATCTTCCACCTATAATTTTCTCCCTGCAGATCTTCTGCCCTCCCTATACTTGCTTACACACAGCACTTCTCTCATAACACGTTCCCACAGCTGGACACAGCAATGCTGTGTACTCTTTTTTCTAGTGGTGTCTGACTAAATACTCATCTTAAATACTTTTCTAGAAAATCTCCTTAATTTTAGTAGAACTGATTTCCAGGAACATATGCTTATATGACTGAAGTGCGGTTTGGTTCCGTTTTTTTAATTCACACCGTCTCCAAATACACAAGAGAGGTAGCTATATTTTTCTATCCAGTATTTGCTGTCTGATTTCTGAGGGCAGGTTCACACATTTTGCCACTGGATGGAGGCCAGCTGACACAGCTTCCACACAGCATTTATTCTACAGAGTTTAGCTATGCAAACACCACGTAGAATAACCACTGTGTTGAAGCTGTTTCAGTGGGCCTCCACATGGTGGCATAATGGACACAACAAAGCCCACTAAACAGGAATTGTGGCAGGTAGCCAAAGCAGAAATTGATGAGGCCATGGAGGATGACCAGACATGGCTTCTGGACTGCACTCAGCTGGGTGAGTCACAAGACGTACACTACCCTGTGGGTGCAATGTGTTGAGCAGCTCACCACATGCATTCCCCCACATCGCACGGAGAATCTCCATGTTGCCACCAGCACTTTGGCTACCAGTAGCAGAAGTGCCTTGCAGATTTCTATGAGATCCAGTGGATCCACATGGCAAATCGCTCTGCACATTATACCCACAGCCTGAAGTAACCATTGCATGAAAGCTGATTCATTCAGCTTTTGTACAGTTGCATTAACATGCAGGTCAGCCCTGAGGCTGCTGTCATGTTTCCTTGTTTCTCATTATTAAATCTAAGGTTTGTTTCCAAAATGAGTCAAGTGTGATTTTTATTGAATTAACTTCATTGAACTCTATGATTTTTAATGGTGCACTGGAACAAGTGGAAGCATAATTTTATGTTTTACCTGCTATCTTGTACCAACACTTCACTTTCTGAAGATGGGCAGTTATTAAGGCCTTCTTCTGCCTGGGACCTCAGCTGTCTCTCACGTTCCCTTCGGCGTCGCTCTCTAGCTGCTTCTTCCTCATCCTCCACACTCCATTGTGCGGTCAACCTACCAATCACAAAGCAAATGCAGTCATGCCAAATAGAGGTATGTTGATTTCAAGCACAAACAGAGAACCAATTACCTGTACCATCTGATCCACCAAAAGGATGGCATAGTTGTTCTAGAAACTGTATATGTGAATTGAGTATTCACCTGAAGTTGCATGTGAATAGTGGGTAATAGCGGGCAAGGTATTTTTCAGAGAAGCTTCTCATAGGGAAAACCTCAATACGAGCACATTGAAAACCATTGTTCTAGTAGTGTAATGTAAACAAAGGGGCCTTGTGACATGTAATGTTTCTACAAACTAAACACATGCACAGCTTGAAAATGCTACACCCAGTTGGATGTGACATCTGTTATTAATAGTGTACGCTAAATAAGTTTGTGTGCTTTATAGTACAGTACATTCTTTATTTTGTTGTCTTCATGTTGTACCTTGTGAGGTAGATGAGTATTATTATCATTTTCAGTAAGAATTATTGAGGCAGAGATAGAAGGGTCGTGCTAATCATTATAGTTCAACCAGGATGTTCAACACAGATTTCATGGGTCCCTGTTTAACCCACCAGCCATTGGACTGTGCCAGTTCCTCCCATGAATATCAGCAGCAGACTATATGGCAAACACTTGGTGGACATGCCCCTCATTCAGCCCTCAACACAGGAATTACAGTAAGTCATTCTTGCTATTAGTATTAGACCTTTAAGAGAAATCAAGGACACGCTGAAAATGCAGAGCCTGACATTGGGAAGCTAAGAAACCAGCCAAGAATCTGGGCCTTCCTTCAGTCTCCAAGAGAGAGAAATTTGAATAGGGAAGGACCTTGACATGTTTTTTTAGAAACATAATATTTTAATCAAAATTCCTGAGTCCTGTTGCTACAAATGGGGTAGAGAATGTTGGGGGAGGGCACCAAGTGCTATCGTTCTGCAGGCCTCCCCAACCATCTCTGCTTGATGCTGTTTTCCTTTCTCCCCACTGGAAGGCCAGAATCCTAACGTGGTTCCTCCCAGAATTTCCCAGCCACCAGATAATAACTTCTCTGTCAACAGAAACTACCTCTTGGATCTCAGAGGAAATGATAAGGTTGCTACAACATTCCAACATGGGTGATAACATGAATTTTAGTGCCAGAACTATTCCTCCACCCCCCTTTTTTAAGCAGGCCTTTCTTATTTCTGTAAAACCAGTTAGAGCTCTTCAAGCCTGAGTGCCACATCCAAATATTCTCCATCAAATCCTAAGGACACCCCCCCCCCAAAAAGTCAGTACACATTTTATTTTGTGCAAGAGCTACATTTCAGTTACTTCTTTAAACCAGCCATTTTCAACCAGTGTGCCGCAAAGAATCCACAGGTGTGCCACAGAAATTTGGGAAAGGGTCATTTATTAATAGGGCCATTGGGGTATGTGAGCCCCCCTCTGGCAACACAGTGTGCCTTGTCAGTTGTCAAAAAAACTGAGTGTGCCTTGAGAATTTTAGTACCTTGTCCATAAGCTGTGAGACAAAAATGTTGAAAATCACTGCTTTAAACAATACAGTACACTACTATATGCATGGAAAGTTACATGTTTGTATTTCATAGATGCTTGGTAAATGCAAGCTCTATCCCCCACGCAAAGGAATTATACAGTATTTTATTATTGCCACCAGCCATAGGTCTGGTAGTTGCATAGGAGTATAAGAAATGGGAAATGAATACTCATGTGCGTCCCTACAATAAGGGCACACTGATTTTGCTACATGAATAATAGGAATAGTTAAAGAGTAAGTAGCCACTGTTTGCCAGGTCTCTGATTTCCTCAGAGGACCAGCAGTACTTCTGTCAGAGGGTCTACTGCTGTTGATAAGATGGAGTTCCACCAGTCTCCCGCCTGCAGATGACAGCTTAAAGAGAGCAACATATGAGTCATTGCTCTTTGTCAGCCAGACTCCAGGTGCTGTAGTGCAAGGCTGTGATCCTCCTCCTGAAGCTTGAGCAAATACAGTATTGCCCAATGCTTCTTATTTTAAAAGCCCACCTTATTTAGAAACACCATTTAGGAAGGGGCGAGCCCCTCAGCACGTTTCACATGCAGTTATGACTCACTCACATTCTCATTAAGTTTTACTCAGCTCAAGTTTTGCTCATGGTGTTAGACAGCATGTTTTTTCCAAAGGGAAAGAGGTGTTCCTTATAAAACAAGGCATTTATCAGCAACATTTTCCTCAAATTTAAGCTAATGGATACTATCTTAAAACCAGAGCAAAAAAATAGACAAGGGCATAAAATGGGATGGTGCAAGTCTGGTTTGAAATAAAAAAGATGGAAGCACAAATAATTCAAACCAAATCAAAGACTTAAAAGTTCCTCTCAACAGCACTGCAAATACATTTTACAAAATATAAAAAAATCAGGCAGATGTTGAAAATTTGGAATTTGATATTGGCATTTGAAACTAAATCTGTTGATTGCTTAAATGAAGCTATAGAAAGTTTACCGAATGCTATTGCAAGTCATCTTTCAGAGATTGTCAAATACTGTATGATTCTGCATGTCGGCTGTTAAACACTGACAGTAACCCAGCTGTTAAATACTATCAAGTGTTGACTCCTGCGTACTGTCAAATACTTTTTAACTTCGTGTCACTTATCAAATATGATCAAATACCAACAGAAAATGTCAAATGGTGACCGCTGCTGCATGCCACCTGTTATGCACTGCCTGATACTGATTATTACAACTGTGTCATCCTTGTATGTTAAATGCTGATGCTTAATACAACATATTGAGAGGATACTGGAAGAATGGCTGCTGGCTCCATGACATGTCAGCTATTATGAATGGAGCCTTTTTTATCCTATGTGAACAACCATATAGTTATCATTTATGTGATCTCATTAGGTGAACTGACAGCCAGGGATAAAGGAGAAAAGAGGGCAGAAGGAGCCGAGAGCCGAAAAATATAGTTTCTAGTTTACTGCTGAGAGAAAGTGCCTGTCGCCTTCATTTTCTTCCATGGTTTGGAAAAATAATGTCTCCTTCAGATGTCTCCTGAGACAGATCAGATAATATTTGGCTCCTTGTCTCCTTCTATATTAAGTGGGTGCCTGACCCACAAAACTTCAGTTTGAATTTAACCTGACTGTGATAGTGGCACGTTTTCATTTATGAAGCTGTAGAAATATGTGCAACTGGAAACCACTGGGGGCCCAGACAGACACAACAGAGTCCTGGCAATTGTCAAGACATCTAAATATGTATGACTGCATTTGCTCACATCCATCCTTTGTAACCAGTGCCTCTCTCCTCCCTCCTGTTTCTCTGTTCTTGTCCCACTGTCAGAGCTTAGATTGTGAAGTCCTTGCGGCAGGAGGAGCCCAGTTTCTTTTTGGTCTGCATATGCTGTCAGGTGCCTTGTAGTTGACAAGTTTCCATTATTCGTACTTTAAGGACAATCTGTCTGGTTTTGCTAACCCTTTGCATAAAACCCTGTTAATACCATCAGCACTACATCAGTATGAGAGGCCTGCCAGGTCCCAACACAAGCAAGCACCAGCATAAAACCTAGCTCTGTCACCTTTGGGCCAAGTTGATCTGTTTCTATTTGAGCCAAACTTGGCCCTTGCTGCCTGTCAGTATCTTTGTTTATTCTGATGGTTCTTACTACCTCCAGACACAGTAACAAAGGGGTGAATATTCAGCTGCACCAACAGAAGCTGCACTGCTTGCTATGGGGAGGGGGGAAAGAACCAGACAGCCTGCAGGAGGTAATTACTTACCCCTTCCCTCAGTAGGCTTTCCTTTCATGTATGCATCTCCTAGGATCTATCCCAGCTATATAGCTGGTGCCAGTCCAAAGAGAATAGGGGGCAGGGATGGCAGAAAAATGGGGGATAAGTTCCAGCAAGCGTGACTGCCTCTGGATCAACTCCCTCCTGCCCCAACATACCCCTAGTTCCTACCCTACCCTCCTTCCTGCCCATGTCACCAGCAGCTCCACACCATGCAGTGGCATGCCTTTCATACCGCCACAACAGGACTTACAGTAGCGGATTGTGAGATCCAGTTCCTTAGGCCTTGAATAAGATTGGGCCACAAGACATACGCAGTAGCATTTATAATAGAGCAGCAAAAGCTTACCCCAAAAGGTAAGTTTTCAACTGATGGAGGAAGAGTGATGTCAAGGGAGCCTGCCACACTTCAGAGGGCAGTGAGTTCCACAAGTGGGGGCTACTGGTGAGAAAGCCTCTGGGAAGAGGGAAATCATCAAATATCAGGCTACCCGTCTGTACAAGAAGTGCCTTCTGCTCACGCAAGAGCATCTTTGGATTCAGGCTATCAACTTTAGTAGGCTTACACACAACTAGTTGTGCTGGATTTGAAGCAATACCTAAGATGTATTAGTTATAGATAGTGACAGGAGTAGCTACAACATTTTCAGGTTGACTGTACAGTAAGTATTTCTAGCCAAGAGAGAGAATGATATAAGTATATGGCCCTTCAGCAATTAGGGGCTCATATTTGGGGGCAGGATGGCCTGCTTTCCACCACATTTTCTTCATTTTCAAACAAGCCAACGAGTCTGAAATTCAAACCTCTCTATGGGACTTTGAAAAGCATGACAAAGCCTGTAGCAGAATTGGCAAGGTGAAGTTTAAAAGTGCGCACTGTGGTTTTTAGTAGTCATGCTTTTTTTTTTTCCTCCTCCCTATGGTACTGATCAAGGTGCCAAAATGAAAACCTTTAAAAAAATGTTTCTATTCAGTAAATTACCTGGAACCTCCTTTCTCCCCTTATGTTTCCTGACTTTATCCCGTCCCTTCAGCCCCAGGAGTACACAAATACAAAGACGATGAAGCTATCAGAAACAAGACCTGAGAAACCACTTTCTTCATACTGCCTTCATATTTACTGTTTTCTCCACTGTTCCCATGGAAATAGTTGTCCAGACCCTGGCAGGAAGCCAAGGTGTTGTGCTTTTTTATTTATTAAAAAAAAAAAAATCTAAATGAAGTCATTCATTAGACTCCACCATGACCTCTGCCCCATAAATATGTGACAATACTTGATTAAAGGTCTGATTCAGAAATGCGCTTAGCTCCAAATTTTCCAGCTTGTTTCTTTTCAAGAGAAAGTGAAAAGTCAAGTTTTTGCTAGAATGACTTGGAATTTCAGATTTGTTTGCTTGTTTTTTCTTTTTTAACTGCAAACCAAAAACTGGGCTTTCCCCAGAATTTTCAGTCAATACAATGACCTGCTCAGGTCTAGCCTGCATCCCTTGGGCATTCATTAGGAATGATGCTGTTACAGATCAAACTTTTATCTTTTTTTTTTAATTAATGCCTATGCCAAGTCCTTATAAATCCCAGTATAAGTGTTGCTGCCAGGTAACACAAGCACCCACTTTTTATGCACACATACATGGGTGCCAGCCTGGCATGATGAACTATTTCACCCAGAATTCATGCACACAAAATGGACACTAGGACACTGCCTTTCTGAGCCACAGCTAAGTTCCTGAAGAACTCTGGTCAAGCCTCTGTGCTGCTCCTTCTAGTCACACCCTGGAAGGGAGAAGATAATCCACTTTGTGTGACCTCCTTCTCTATTGTTTCTATTGAATGTAATGTCCTTTGTTTCCCTGTATCACCTCCTGTTTGTATTTGCATCTCCCCCCATTGCATGCCCATCTCTGTATTTTGCCTGTCATACTGTAAAACATTTGCATTTTATCTGTTTAAATGTCACAATATAAACTCCTGCACGTACCTGCCTTTGCTGTGATGCAACCCTAGTCCCACACATCCCCCTGGTATGCGAACATTTGCCTTCTAGTTGTTCCCAGGATCCAGTCTTGTGCAATATCCTCTGTCCTTTAACATTTTGATTAGAAGGAATTCCCCTTAATCATGGGCCAGAAACAGGCACATTAACCCTCATTCCAAAGCCATTCAGCCACCCACACAACTATACAGTAAAACAGGTACTCTAGACCCCAATCTTTCTTCTTGATAGCATAGCTTATCACTAGAGCTGCACATGGCAGCAACTCTAAAGGCCCAATCCTATCCAACTTTCCAGTGCTGGAGAAGCCACAATGCAGCCCTGAGGTAAGGGAATCATTCCCTCACCTTAGGGAGGCCTCCATGACTGCCCCCCACCTCAGGATGTAGCACATGCCCCTTTGGCATGGCTGCATCAGTTTTGGAAAGCTGGATAGGATTGGACCCTTATAGAAGTGTGATAAATCCTTATAGAAGGATTTAAAATAGAAAACTTTCTGCAACCATCCTCTGAGAGTTGCAACTGGACTGAGTCTTTACGTTGCTCAGAACTTCTGGATCTCTACAAGGCAGTTCCAAATTCCTCTTCAGGAAAGCAGGCAGCTCCAGGGGCTCCTGAGAGAAAGTCTGCTTTCTCCCAAAATAACTGCAGGTCTGAAGAGGATCTGAAGATCTTTATCAGGAGAGATAAGATCTTTCCACTGTGCAGGTACCAGAGATTTTGAAAGCCCAATTTGGGGGGGGGGGTGTCATTTAACAGCAGGGGTTCTAGAGTAGAACTCCAACAGATATGGAGGCAAGCCTGTATTGCGCTTGGAAACCTTTAATTTTCCCTCTTTGCCATCCCCCTTTCCCCCTTCTCTCTCCCTGTCTTCATTGTCTAGCAACTGGGTTGGAAGATCAGGGACTCCTAAAAATTCTTTCCCTTCAAGTGGTCCTTTTTCCTGATGTCTTCAGATTGCACCAAGTACACTCTGCATTACAAGCAACCACCACCATAATTTTAGGGCAAAGAAACGTATCGATATCATGCAATATTTCTGTCTTTATTCTTTTATAATAAAACTGTAATCGCTGAGTAAAGTCATCTCTCTCATTCTCTGTCTTAAAGGGGGGAGGGATTTTCTGCAATATGCTGGTTTCTTATCCAGTCTTAAGATCCCTTGTTCCAATGGAGCTGTGTAGTAATTCCCCTAAAACCAGCACCATTGGTAACATTGCAACAGGCAGTTTTATTGCCATTGTAGTCTCCCTCAGCCACTCTTTTTAGTTTCTTAGTTGGATGTGACTAATTTTCTCTCCATGACCTCAGAATTCAACAATCTGTTGCTGTCTTTTCTGTTTTGGCTGCTGGGAATGTAATTGAAGGACAATAACTCAAAAACAATAGTAGCACAGTGAAGGAACTTTAAAGAAATCTGTCTGCACCATTTAAAGATAGGCTGAAACCAGGCTCCGTCAGTCCTGGCAATGAGCTCTTTCCTACTGTTGTCACCTGTCTATCATCCGGTTTCTTCACCATTTCATCATTTTTTGTTTTCGATCAACTTCAGTAGTAGAAAGTAAGGGCAGTCCAATCTTACCTAACTCCCCCCAATGCAGGCATGCCAATGGAGCACAATCCTGGGGAGCAGGGGCAGTTGCAGATGTTTCCTCAAAGTAAGGGAATTTTGTTCCTTTACCCTAGGGAAAGCCTCCACTTGCCTTATGAATCTCATCAGTCCTTTGTCAGCTATTTTGCTGGCACAGAACCAGGGAGTGTAAGAGTGGTGGAAAGGGAGAAGGATAGGATCGGGTCACATACAAGTGTTACTGATTCCGTACCATTCAGACTTTTCCCCCACCTCCCCCCATATACTCCTCCCCACTCAGAAACTCCCACTTTCCTCCCCCACCCACTCCCATTCTCCAACTGCCCATCACCTTGTGCTGGAAGGTGGAATCTTCTCTGCCAGTAATGTGTCCAGCTGCCAGCAATTGCTGGTAGAAGTGACATTCCACAATCAACATCATTCTTCCACCAGTGGAACGCACTTCCCACTGACAGTAGGGGAGGATGGGATTGGGCTGCAAATGTCCTTATGCTTGCATACATATAATTATGTGGATTAATATGCACAAAAGAGCAAGTGGTAACCTTGTTCCCTCTGTCAAAAAGCTGCATTACAGTGATGCAAGCAGTACCACCTTTTCTTAAAAACATCAAGACGGAGGGGGGATTTTCTACAGAGATGTGGCACATTGAAGCTGCTCAAGCTAGAATGGCACACTCTCTTGATGGTATGGCCTTGAATGGTCCCCTATTTCTGTCACAGATGGGATAATTCACAATGAACCATTACAAACTACAGCTGGGCAGGAAATTAATTTTCCTCCTTGAGACTCTGTGATGCAACAACATTTTACATTTAAACATTTTAGCTGAAATATTTTGAGGACTAATTTTTAATACTGTTTTATTCAAATGATTTTTTTTTTTTTGCAACTATGTTTTCCATATATACGTTTGTCAGTATGTATATCATACATTTGTACATATTCCTTTGTCAGTATTGCATGGGATGCAGTCATCTCTGGTCTTGAAAATAGAAGTGATTGTTGTGTATTATGTTAAGTCAATGCAGGAATACTTTTTGACTGCTGTCAGGTCCAAATTATACATTATGAAGAAATACATGGGCCTGCTGAGTCCATCTCTTTTCCATGTCTCCCCAATATTATATTGTTGAAAAAAGATGGGATGTAACATCATCACATTAGTGTCTTCTGTTCAGTCTCCCTTCCCCCACCCCCCAAATTGCAGCCAAGCAGGGAAATGCTAACATGATGATATCATGTCCTGAGTTGTGTGTGTGTGTGTGTGTGTGTGTGTGTGTGTGTGTGTGTGTGTGTGTGTGTGTTTTTACTCTAAACTGCACATCTTCCCGTAACGCACTGTTTGGTCCTCAGAGAGACATGGACTTTATGTACTCCTGTTTACATCCTTGTTATCATTTTGCTCAATACTCATAACTTAAAGGAACAGTCTTATTACTGTTCCTACAGGTCTTCAAGCTCTCAGGCAGAGGACTCTCCTAGCTTGGCTACTTGAGGTCCTTAAACCAGAAACTGGACATAAGATCTTATCAAGGTTGGCTTCGAGGGCTGGCATAATTGAAGTCCTCAGAAAGGCTCACTGCTCATCCATGAGACCACTCTGTACCCATAGTTAGGGCTGGCCCATCCAAGAGGTGAATTGACGTGATTGCCTAAGGCAACATATTGGTGGGGTGGGTGCCAACCCCTGCATGCTTGCCTCCACTGCTCCACCTCCTCCTTCCACTCCCTGGATTGGAAAAGGAAGAGGGGGAAAAAATGTGGAGGAGAGTGTTGAGCTAGAACCTGGAGAGTGGGAGGAGCAGAGGATTGTGCATCATCAGGCAAGGGACAGCAATGTGTATGCTGCCATAGACGTCAGAAGATCTTGGGCCTGCCCTGCCAAGAGCCTTTGTGTAGTGATAGTGGATTTGCTCTGGTGGGTTTGCTCCGGTGGGAGATTGGTGGACACCAGCCTTCCTGCTGGTGTCCTGTCATTGCATTACTAAGTGCATGCTAGAAAGTGCTTTATGGCATTTTTGCAGTAGTTTGTGCTAGCGGAACACTGATTCTGCCAACACTAAAACCCAATCAAGCTGCAGCTTTTGTTTATATTTCTAAGGGCGCAATCCTAACCCCTTATGTCAGTGCTTTCCAGCACTGACTTAAGGGCAATGCAGCTCTGAGGTGAAGGAACAAACATTCCCTTACTTTGAGGAGGCCTCCGTGAGCGACACCCTGACACAAGGGGTTAGGATTGCGCCCTAAGTGAATTAAGAGGCAGAAGAGAGCTGAAATGAAGGCATCAACCTAGAAAATCAAAGGCTTTTGGCTCACTTCTCTTTCAGTGATAAGTGATCAGGGAAACAATAGCAGGGCTGTCCCTATCTCTGGTATGCAGATGTGCATGGAATGCTGAGGAATTTCAAGATTTGGGGCCTCCCTCAAGTGACAAAGCTTGTTTGTTTCTAGCTATATCTGCCCCATGGATAGAATGGAGAGTGGACTGGTTGTCTAACAATGCAATCCTATGCATGTTTACTGAGAAGTAAGTTCCACTGAGTTCAATAGTACTTACTCTCAGGTAAGGGTGCATAGCATTGGAGCCTAGGTTTTACACCTAGAAGAATTGGCTCCATATATTAAGTCATGGAAGCAAATCACCCCCTCAAGTATATAATTTTCTTTGTTGATGAGCAGTTGAATGAAATTTATTATCTACCACAAAAGTGTTTCCCAGTGAATATCTCTGGAATCATCTAGAGCAGTGTTTCTCAAACTGTGAGTTGGGATGCACTAGGTGAATCACAAGCCAATTTCAGGTAGGTCCCCATTCATTTCAATATTTTATTTTTAATATTAGACTTGATGCTACCATAGTATGTGACTGCATTTGGGGAAATATTACAGATCTGTACTTTTAACAAGCTACTGTGAATAGGTTTTTAACAATGATAGCAAATGGGACTTACTCCTGGGTAGGTTTGGATAGCATTGCAGACGTGAATTGTTAAACATTTTCCTGCTTGATGATGTCACTTCCAGCCATGGCATCACTTCCAGATCAATGACATCACTTCCAGTGGGTACTGACAGATTGTCATTCTAAAAAGTGGGTCCTGGTGCTAAAGAGTGAGAACCACTGATCTAGAGGCACGGTGCTGACATAGGGAATAATTGAACATAGACATCCTGTGGTTCACCTTCTTTTGCCTGACGTGATTTTTGCCAGTTTGTGTCCATGTTTACTCCCTGGGCTGAAAGCTTCTGTGTCCTAATGTTGTACTATTAATGTCTCATACATCTCTGACAGTGATTTCTTGGTTTGGAGAAGCAAGTGGGCTATAAGAAACATTTTTAGAGACTTTTAGAGAAATGCTTTAGGCCCAACTTGGATCTCTCTGTCTCTGCTAAAATGCACAGGATGGATGAAAGTATGAATGAACTCAATGTCAGATACCATTGATTGCATTGGAATGTGTTCCGTTTTATTTTTTAAGGGCCCAATCCTAAATTGGGCCAGTGCCAGTGCTGAGCCCTAGCGCAGAGCATATTTATGGCACTAGGAGAGTAGGAAGCGTGATGGGCCCACGCCCAGTCAGGCACCGGCTCAGCGCCGGCAGGAAGATGCACCACGGCTGGGGATAAGTGCAACTGTGGGTGGTGTGGCCTCTGGAAGGTGGGGAGAGAGCAGGGTGGGAGAGGACACAGAGTAGGAGCGGGGTGGGACCGACAGAGTCCTACTCTGACATATCTGTGTTGGGTCAGAAGGCCCAACACGGAGTCTCTCAAGGCTGTGCCAGCAAAATAGCTGGCGCAGGCTTGAGAAGCCCCATTGCAGGGCTTGGGGCTTCCCCTGAGGAGACCTCCAGCTGCTTCCTGGTGCCTGTTGGATACAGTGGTAGCTGCTTAGGCGCCACTTCTCCAGCGGGCACTGGGAAGCTCAGGATTGGGCTGCCCAGCAGATACAACTGAGTGACTAATTGCAATATGGCATTTTGATTTATTTTTGTAATGATTTCTGTACTTCTGCCCTCCAGTAGCAAATAAATGACATTCACATTGTGAAACAGCATCTCTCCCCCCATAGAGAGTATTCCCCTCAAACAGAGCCCCATCTGTCTTGCTATAGCTAGATGAATAGCCATAACAACAACAGTTATTTCCTCTGACCCCAATTTTTCCCCCCTGTTTTTGGCCTGTCTGCCCACACCTTTCACACAAAGGATGAGAGACAATTATAGGCCTCAGAGGCACCCTGAAAACATGAGCCTGTCCTCATGCCAGCTCCAGCTATAGAACACGTCTCTCTGGATGGCTGAGACAACAGAATAAATTTGAGCATGCATGAGATTTAGCGTGGCTAAATTAATGAACTGAGGGAGAAAGAGTGAGTGGAGGGAGGCAGGCAGAAGACTGAGCATGGCATTGGCTTCAAAAATTCAACTAAACCTGCTTCTGATTATAATACTGGCACCTTCAGCAGGGCTGGCGGTTCAGGGGCAAGCTTGATGGGCACAAGAGAAACTTGACAGCTGCTGGTGCATTATGAGCAGGGCCTGGTGGGTTCATAAGACCAGAAAAAAGACTTTGTAGGCTAGTCCAACATGGCCATTCAGATCTCAGTACTGGTCCCTTCACATAATTCAGTTTTACTGGCAAAACAATGAACCCTATATCATGTGATGTGGGTCACAGTGCCAGCTCCCTTTTCAAATTAAGAGCCCAATGCCACCCCCCATCATCTTTTGCTCTGCAGTCACAATAATGGTGCTTGTGTTGCATATTATGGGAGGGGGGGCAATCATACAGCCAACTAGAAGTAAGTAAAAAAACTTTTTTATTTACCTCCTAGTGGGCCACCTGATCACCAATGGGTCTCCTTGAACCTACTCCATCTCTTTTGCTGTTGTGAGTCTGAGAGGGAAAAGGGGGTGGATCTGGACTGGGGAAGGGGAATAGAATCCAGAATGCACATCTGTTGCTGAGATCATCCCCTGAACCATCCCCTCCATTGCCTTACCTGCACCAGTGTGTCATCCGGCAGCTGCAGCTGCATGTACTATCGACACCAGTTGCCCCAAAGTGCATGACAACGGTGTGCCTTTTATGGTGCTGTTGTAAAAGCCCAATAGGATTGGGCTGCAAATGGGGTATCTGGGACTCCCTCCTTTCAAGATGAAAGTACAGAAAAGGCATTCTTCACCAGATGGGCTCCTAGCTTCAGCAGAACTCTTAAAGAGACCAGCATCTACTCAGCTGGAAGGTGAAAACTTTTCACAAACCAGCTGTGAAGAATGCTATTTTTCACAGCATTTTTCAGTATGGATTCTATTCCCCCCACCCACCCACTCAAGCCACTGTACTGAACTCTCATCAATCATTCACTCTTCCTGCTGTCGGATTTGCAGAATTGACCATCTGCCAAACTAGTAAGTGTTTGCTCTCTACAGAATTCTTCCAAAATGTGATTCAACTCATGTCTGCACAAACTGTGGAGTCATAGCCTGGGAACTGTGGCATCTAGATTCCCTCCACTTGCTAATGAGGGGAAGAGAGCTGAAGGTAAGTCTCATGTCAGTAAGGTGTTGAGTATTGAGATATGCAATATGAAGTCCCAATACAAGCGATTGAAAAAACTAAATTCCAGACAAAGTCATATGTATCATAAATACTCAAAGTCATAAATATATGTATAAAAACAACAAAACTCTAGATAACTAAAGAAATCCTGCCAGGACATTTGATTCTTTTAAAAAGAGAAGCTGTCATTTTGCAAAGTGATGGGCAGTGACAACCTGAAACAGATGATTTACAAGTTTCACATGCATGAAAGGCAAGAGGAAACATATTTTCAGATCCCAAAATATGAGAGATGAAAGCAGGCTCAGAGGAAGGACTCCTGGGGAAATGTCTCAAACCGACAGGTTTCCTCCTATATTAGGACATGTGCTGCTGTGGATCAATGCTAAATAGTCTCTTGCTTTCAGTATTATGGGGAAATCAAGGGCCAAATTAAGAAAATGTACAATAGTTCCCCCAGGTTCTACATTCTCACTCTGCACTTGCTGAGTTTTGATTAATTTTATCCTGCCTGCTCCCCAGGAAGCTTGGGGCAGTATACTGTATATGGTTCTCCCAGTGGCATAGCTAAGGGGGTGCCAGGGTAACAGTTGCACCGGGCATCAAGCTTTAGGGAGGTAACAAGCTGAGCTTGACACTAGTGACCAAAATTGTGAAAATCTTGGTATATATGATTAATACCATCATGTTATATATCATTGGAAAGGTAATTTAATGTAAAATGCAATGAAACAACCCCCATTGGAATATCTGTATTCTATCAAAAGTTACGGCTAATTGACCAGAAAATGAAAACACAATTGCCTTATAGAACAAAAAGTGGATTTTCTTAACTCAAAACTGACGTATGAGACAATCAATTGTTCAAGAGGTGCTCCTCTTATATTTAGCAAGAGAAGAATAACCATCCCTCTTCACCCCAATACAGTGTCTCAAACCTATCAGGGGCACACTTTATTTAATTAATTTGATTTTGTGTGTGTGTGGGGGGGGGGGGCTAAAAATCTTATTTGACCCCAGAGAGTATATAGATGCCTTTTCACTTTTGAAAAAGCCCAGATGTGACGTCACTTCCGGGGCAACATTTTGAGCTTTGCACCGGGCTACACAATCATTAGCTATGCCACTGGGTTCTCCCATGGCCAGGCCATCCATGAGGCCAACTGAGGCAGTCGTCTCAGGCAGCAGATTGATGGGGCCACCCATCTCCATCTGTTCACTCATCTCCACTGCTGCTCCTTCACCTCCAACTCTCTGGATTGGAAAAGAAAAAGGGGATGGACCAGAAGGGGAAGTGTGGAGGATAGGAGAGTGGTGGGCTGGAATGTCTCTGATGCAATTTAGGTTGCCACATAACCAAGTAAGGGGAGGCAGCATTTGTCACACTGCCTCAGACATGAAGAAGTCTTGGGCAAGCCCTGGGGTCTCACATCTCCTTTTTTACTCTCACAACAATCCTGTGACGTAGGTTAGATGATAGCTAAGGGATAATAGTAATTAGCCCTGTGAACTTCAGGGCCAAGCAGGAATTTGAACCCAGCTCTTCCTGGTCCTAATCTGATACTGTCTAATTACTACACCATATTGGCTCTCTTTTCTTGTGAGATGTTAAGGACAACCTCATGAAAAGGCCAGAAGGGGAAAAATCCTCTCCTACCACTTGAAACCCATCAAGCTGGCAGTATTCCCAAATCCCAGAACTCAGAGACTGAGACTGCATCTCTAGGCACTGAACTTTAGCAGACCACTCATTGTAGCCATAGTGTCACCAAATTAGCATAGATTGGGTTGCAGTGAATCATCTCCTTTATATAGATAGGTATAGATTCCAGAGTGATGATGTACAATGCTCAGGAATGTATAGATTAATGCCTTTGATATGACTTCACAAACTCTGATCTTTACATTGCCCTCACACACAGATGACAAACTCCTTAAGTGCTTTATGAGTAAGATTGCCAAATAATGTACGTGTGCCTTTAACAGTACTGCCTACTGATGCAATGTGAGAGATCACAACCACTGCACCTCTTGACCCTTTCTTTCTATTCTTAAACCCACCCACCCACCCCCCATATGTTGTGGGGCAACATCAATATCCTGCTTATGTCAGGGAAGGAAGATGAGCAATGTAACCCTGGAAGAAAGGCATGCCTGCCGACAGGTTAGCTTTTCCAGGTGGGTACCATCAATAGTGTATAGCTGGGAAAGTTAACTGGTGACCAGGCAATAGATTAGCATCCTTGTTTACTGTTCTCTCCATATCTGTGGGTGGCAACATGAATGAGGACTTGCATCCATCTGCTACCTGATTCCTGGGCATCAGGAAGCAGTGTGTGGAGGCTGGTACATGCATGTGCATGTGTGGAGGCTGCACTGTTGGGGAGCTCTCACAGGGCCTTTGCACCAAGGTTCCCAAAAGCTGGAGCCTCTGCTGTTCTTAACTCTGCTGTTCTTAACTTTGATTCACAATTAAACACTCAATGTTGAACTTCACTATTTCCTGTTGCTTAGTGAGAAATTACTATTCTGAGAATCTCACTATTCCCTGATTCTCACAAGAAGGCTTATACCAGTTTATGGTCTATCTGCCCTGGTAAGTAACAAACATTATGATACTGCAGATCATTAACACCAGACATGCCATAAGGAGCCCCTTGTACATAGATAGAGGAGTGACATATAGCTAGTGGTTGGACAGAAAGCAGCTGCAGAGTTTGTGATACAGCAACCCGCAGCGTTTGGAAATTCTGGGAATTAATCCATACCGTTTTTAGAGAGGGGGAACAGCTCATACTCTTACACTGACCAGAGGAAAATTAGCTATCAAGCTTCAGAGGGACAGGTGGGCATCAAGAGTGGAATGAAGATATCCTTGGATCAGGGTACTTTTCATCCTGAAGTCCCAGAGCTGGGCAGCACAGCAGTCTTTGTCTGCAAGGGTGGCTTCCACCCAGATAAGTCTCTATCTCTTTGTGCACACCACTTGACCAGGGCTGGCCTCATGTTGCTGGGGGTTGGGGGCAAACCTATTGAACCTCATGATGCTCCCCCACCCCAGTGGTACTTTGGGCTCTACCATTGCCATTGATAATACACTGAGGGTTCAGGGGCCAGCCTGACCAACCCCCCACACATGTCTAGCACTCAACAGATGGGCTTCATACCAATTTCCTGTTATCGGCTACATTTTTCAGATGTGATAAGACAATCAAGTTGATTTGATTTGTTCATGGCATTGTGGCTGCATGCTGTCACAGGTGATACCTACACCTACCAACATCATAGAGGGATGTTCTTTTCCCTCTCACACAATGCAAGAACCAGGGAAGATCCACTAAAATTGAGTGTTGGGAGAGTTAGGACAGAGAAAAGAAAATATTTCTTTACCCAGCATATAATTAGTCTGTGGAACCCGTTGTTACAGGATGTGGTGATGGCATCTGGCCTAGATGCCTTTAAAAAGGAATTGAACAGATTTCTGGAGGAAAAGGCCATCACAGGTTACAAGCCATGGTGGGTATGTGCAACCTCCTGATTTTAGAAGTAGGTTGTCTCTGAATGCCAAATGCAAGGGAAAGCACCAGAATGCTTTGATGTTGCCTTGTGTGCTCCCTGAGGCATCTGTTGGGGCACTTTGAGATACAGGAAGCTGGACTAGATGGGCCTTTGACCTGATCCAGTGGGGCTTATGTTCTTATACCAAACTGCTTTAATAGTCATTCCCTCTCTCCAGAAAAAACCAGGAGTTCTGTGAGAAGGTTTAGGGATCTCTGACAGATTGCTTAGCACACTCACTAAAGTATCATTTCCAGGATTCTTTGGCTGAAGCCATGTAGATAAACTGGAATAAAATCAATACAAGCTTGTACGGCGGATATGCCCTGAGAAGTCCCTGAGGTTGACAATGTCTCAGTATTCACCGGTGTAAATTATAGAGTGAAAGCCCTGATCATTGTTCGAACTCATCTTTCAAACCTTTAATGAAAAGATTTCATATATCATGGTGGATTATTATTACAGCTGGAAGCAAAATGCATTTTTTTCCTCAGTGGTGCCTGTATGTCTATATGCACCATCATCCCCACACATAGCAAGAGGCATTGCCATTCTTTGTGAGAATGTAAGAGTGGTTATATTGTAGTAATAATAATTATTAATTACACACTTAAATTGGGGAAACTATTTTAGTTTGTCATTTAAAAAGCATTTTATTCAAAGAATGTTTTTTTAATTTTTCACAAGAACATTTTTGAAAAAAATGGTTTGTCAAACAACCCATGAATCACAAAAGAGTTACAGGCCTAATAGTTATACATTTATTATATTATATTTAGTTATTTGCATACAGATCTTCAATAGATGTCTTTTTATTAATTCAAAAGACTGCGGGCAGTTTTTATTTTCTTGGTTTGAGAAGGCATTCATTGCTAATGGTGAAGCTGAGCATTGTTTATAACCAAGAAGGTTCCGTGAATTTGGTATTTGTTCCATCTTAGACCTTCACTTTTAAGGCATTCTAACAATTTCCAGTCGTTTCTGGACTTCTACTTTGACTGATAAAATATCCCAATCTAGGTATCAGCAACCTTTTTCTCAACTGCCCCTACCACCAAACCATTACTTCTCCGCAGTGCTTCTATTGAATTACCACTTAGACTTGTCCTAACTCCCAGATCTTTTAAATACACTCCAAATGACATGACAAGATCTCTTTTGAAGTAGGAATTGTGCTCCATTCTCTACAATTGTACTATATATTCTTGTTGCAGGACTGATGTTATTTGCTGCAGGTATATATTGTACAACTACAGTACTTGCAGAATTCTGCTTTGCTGTGGCTAGGATTGTGAACCTACCAGGATTAGCCTGGAGCCTCCTGGAATCATCATTGATCTCCAGGTGACGACTGAAAGCAATTCCAGAGATTTTATAAGGGCCTCCCTGCCTTAATGATACTATTTCAAGTTGAGGGGGAAAAAATCTCCAGGAATAGCTTCAGTCAGCGTTGGCAGTCCTATGTGTTGCAGCATCTGGCAACTTTAATGTGTGTTTACAAACATATTTATCATAGAGCACAATCCTGACCCTCACTTGGGCTGACGTAAGTCCCTTGCGCCAGCCTGGGAGTGTCGCAAAAGTGCTGTAAGGCACTTCTGTGCCACTCTGAGGAGAGATCAGGTGGCGCACAGATGTGCCCCGGCCTCCCGGCACTGACAGGGCCCCAGAGGAAAGGTGAGTTGCATTGGCCAAGCTCAACTGATGCAAGGGTCAGTGGGGGCATGGGGATGACAGGGAGGAGGTGGGACGGAGGTGTTTCAGGGCGGGCAGGCAGTGTGAGCAACGGACGTTCCCGGGGCAGGTGGCCGGGGAGTGAGAGGCAGAGCCAGGATACGGCAGTTATGCTGAATCCTTGCCCCATTACCGGGAAGCACGGAGTGGCCCCGGCTAGACCGGGGATCCGAATAGACCTATTGGGGCCACTGCAGCATGACACAGGGTAAGGGGGAAAGTTTCCTCTTGCCTCAGGCTGTGCTGCTTTTGGCCCCAAACTTGAGCTGGATACAGTGCAGGCCCACTGGCCTGCCTGTTTCTAGCGCAAGTTAGGATTGCGCCATAAAATGCCTCGTGGCAACTCAAATCAATCTTATTGTTTTCAATGGGCTTGCAAATAAAGTATCAGTCATGCATCACACGTATGTGCCATGTGATACATACATAGTAAAACATACTGAATAGTGTGTGAGTGAAACGTATTAATAGGGTGCATAGTGAAACATACTGAATTTTAACTTGACTTTGGGATCAGGAGACGCAATGCTTTCTGACCCATATGTTTTTTAGTTTTAAGGTCAGAAGTTTGTTATCTCTTTACAGCAGACTAAAACATGGTCAGAACATAATTCTGCAGTGGATCCTGAACTTGGGGGGACCTGGAACCCAACAGGGATTCAGCCTGTCTGTGTGTGTTTCCCAGCAAAACGGTTGATCAGCCAGCCCAAGAAGAAAACCACTTAAAAACTACAGACCAAAGCAGGTCAAGTGACAATCCCTGATCTCTATCAAAGTTTCCAGCTCAGGCTTTTCACTAGTCTGAAAAACAAGGGGATTCATCTCCTTCCGCTTCTTGTGATGGCTGCAGATTGTCTTCACTTTTCAAAGGAGAAGGCCTTGCTTCACCTATGCCTTATCTTGCCCTGGCAAGACAATTTGTTCCTGCGTCAAGCCAAGACAGCATGTAACATTCTCTTTATCACCATGAATAAGAGACACCCAATTTAGGAGTTGCAGTAATGTAGAAGAGCAGTTAATATGCACTGAGGAGCATGATCAACCGTGGGTCCCTGTCACATCACAAAAGTGTGTTTGAAGATGTGTCTCCCTGCCACATTTCCCATCTTTAATGCAGCAGAAACCCGTGTTCCTCTGGTGTCTCTATGGGAAACACAATTGTCACGTACAAGTGTGAAGAGCTCCGAACATAGTGCTGAAGCTAGGCTTTGTCTCCTTTGCTGAACTTTGAAAAGAGGTAACAAGCATAGCTGTGTGCTAGCAGTCTGCCATTTGCATCTGAAAAGGCTGGCATTTGGGAAATGCCCATCAAGTGAAGGGAGCCCAAGAGGAGCTTTGCAATTGCTGGGAGACCTTATTGCCAGTTACTGTGTAATTAACTAGAAATGACATTGGGAAAGAATAGACAATTACCATCTTATCTAACTCGACACTTCCCTTCCACTCTCTGCTAGTGTTGTTAAACAGAGCCTTTGTTTGTTTCAAGCTGCTCTATCCCAGTTTATAGTAAGTAAACAATGACAACAATGCCTAGCACTTTTTGAAGTGCCTGTACCATGAAATACTGTCCAAGCATCACTTTACACTTAAAGCCATATCTCAAGCCTCGTAGAGTCACACCAACTCACTTCCCCTTGTACATGTTACATTTTTACACAACACAATAATCTTGTTTATACTCTTCACATCAGGACCATCTCTTATATAATCCCATTGAAGGAGGTGCCTATTAACATTTATCTGGTTCCAATGACTCCAGATACAAATGAAGTAAAGGATTCGAGTCTATAGGATAACTCTAGTCTTCAGGATTGTACTTTAGTGCAGTGGTTCTCAAACCTTTTACCACCGGGACCGACTTTTTAGAATGACAGTCTTTTGGGACCCACTGGAAGTGATGTCATTAACCTAACACCCCCATATGACAAAATCAAATTAAATTAAGGGTACAATCCTAACCCTTATGTCAGTGCTTTCCAGCACTGGCATAGCGGTGCCAATGGGACATGTGCTGCATCCTGCAGTTGGGTGTCACTCTCTGAGGCCTCCTCAAAGTAAGGGAAAGTTTGTTCCCTTACCTCAGAGTTGCATTACCCTTATGTCAGTGCTTGAAAGCACTGACATAAGGGGTTAGGATTGCACCCTAAGTAAGTAAATTAAAGCTTTACAATAAGTAAAAAATTACATACATTGATTTTAAATACATTTTAAAGCCCCCTAACCCTCCCAAGCAGTTGCTGATCTATTTTAAAAAAAATTTACCAAACATCCCAAAGGCTGCAATCCTATCCACACTTACCCAGGAGTATGCTCCATTGACTAGCATTGTTAAAAGCATACTTGGCATCCTTCAGTCTCGGAAGACTATGGTGTCACGCTCTGAATGGTGGTTCTGGAACAGAGTGTCCTCTCCAGTGCGCAAAGCCTGGGTAAAGTAGGTATGGAGGATAGGCTGTTACCCATGCAGCAAATCCCCCCTCTCCACATCGCTGAAATTGTCCAATGGAAAGGCAGAGGCCAATACGGTTGGTTCCAGCGGCGTCGCAGGAGTTGCCAGAACATGACTGTGTTCAGCCATGAACTGCCTCAGGGACTCCGGCTCCGGATTTTGCCTCGAGGTTGACTCCTGAAGCCTTTTCCATAACTGGATGTAGCCACAAGGCAGTGGAGGTTTGGGATCAGAGTTTTCCTTCTCTCAGATGAGCTGCCTTCCCAGGCTGACGAGTCCCATCTACCCGGTGGCTGTTTAGTCGCCTCTTACGACAAGTACAGCCAAACCGAGGGCCTATTCTTATCCCCAGCCCCCAGGGGAAAGCATAGAAGCCTGTTAAAAGTACAGATCTGTAACATTTCCCCAAATGCAGTCACATACCATGGTTGCAGCAAGTCTAATATATTAAAAATAAAATACACATTGAAATGAATGGAGACCCAACTGAAATTGGCTTGTGATCCACCTAGTGGGTCCCGACACACAGTTTGAGAAGCTCTGCTTTAGTGATTAGTTGTCCAAATCATTGCACAGATCTTTTAGTAGATTTGGTTGAGCTTCGTTTTACACTCAAATGACAGACGCTGAAAGCATTTACAAAAGGTCCAAGCATCAGTAATGAAAACAGCCCTAAATATGGACAAATTCCTCAAGGTGAGTGTTTATTATCCAGTCTCTTCTGCTGTTTTATTGGAAACTGGATATTTGCAGTTTGGTCACTGTCAGAGAATTGTTTTTAAAAATGTTTAACACTGTGCTACTTTTAGCCATTCAGCTAAATTCCTGAAGTTCATATGGAAAATCTGCATATTTCTTGAGAAATATGTGTTTATTATATTTCATACATTACTGTACATCTGTTTGTGTCTTACAAAAAATGGTGCCATCCTGTTCTTTAAAAAGTTATTTTAGATGTGAATAAGCTGAAGAAGTTCCATGAAAAGAGCTATGTAGACTGTTGCTTTACAAAAGGTTATTATGCCAGGGGCGGAGCTAACTTTCAGCGAAGTTGCAGTGAACTTTGGGGGTTCCCAAAGAGACTGCGAAATAGATATGTTTTCATGTGCCTAAACAACTAAGGCACGCTTCGGTGCCAGGAAGACGGTACGAAGAGCTGAGAGCTTGAAGGGGGGGGTCCTTAGAAACAGGCAAGTTCAAGGATTTCTCTCTGTTTTGCTCTGTGCTGAAGCATATCTATCCCGGGTGACATCTTTGAGAAGCTCGGAGAGCTGAAAACCCGTCCTCCCACGGCCTAGATACAACAACATTGCAGGGAAAAAAGCTATTAAGAGTGAGTGAACTTGGCTTGTTAAAAAGTTTTACTGAGAACTGTAAGTAAGAAGTCTGGAGGAGGAGGAGATAATTCAAGATTATTCCCGCTGGCCATTAGCCACCCAGGGGGGGAATAGGTGAATTGGTATTTCCCCTGCTGGAGTAAGTACAAGATTATATATATATATATTTAATGGTATGTACCGAAGAGAAATAAATAAGTAATCTTCAACAAAGGAAATAAAGTCTACCTTCATTTTCCCAGTAAAAAGCCTTTATTTAAGCCTGGACACTGTTGGTTTCGGTTTCGGTTTCTCAGCAAGAGGCTTGAATTTTTTTTTTTTCTTTTGGTCATTTAAAGGCATACTAACCTAATTTGACTGTGGATTTGATTGACTTTTTGGATATAAAAATTTGGAAAGTAGCCCTGGATACAAAATTAGAAAGTAGCCCTGCAGGAAGTGGCTTGAGTTGGTGTTGATAAAAATGGCTTTTGAAAATCTAAAAGATGATCATGAAAGCCAGGCCTTGTTGGTGGACTTTCTGATGGATTTTAGAAGAGAAATGGAGCAACAAGTCAGAGAACTCTCTGAACAAATTGGGCAAATAAGCTCCTCCCTTGTAAACTTCGCGGGAACAGATTATAAACAATAGAGAAGAAAAAAGAATGGGTCAGATGTCAGGTGAAGTTAAAGAAGTGGAGTATTTTGAAATGGGACACGAGATGGAAGAAGCAATTGTTATAATAACTGGGAATCTTAAGGAAGAAAAAAGAGGAAATGTTCAGAGAGCAAGCTGTCTCAAGAAGAGGAAGAATTTATGGACTGAATTCAAGAATAACAGAATGAAAAAGAAGAAAGAAAAACAGAGGGGGGGACTTAAGAAGAAAAAGAAGTGGAAGAACCAGTAGGAGGATTATGCCACACTAAATCCACCAGTCCTTCAGGTGCCGCAGAGACTTTCAACCCAATCCTATCCGGGCTGCTGCCCTGCAATACAGCGGCACCACAACAACCGCCGCTTATCCTGTGGGGGCTGGGGAAGCGGCTAGAGATCTCCTCAGGGTAAGGGAACTTTGGTTCCCTCACCCTTTGTTGGGTCCCAGCAGCCCCTATGGGTCTACTTGGATCTGTGTCAGCTCAATCACTGGTGCAGAACTCAGGAGACGAGAGCTGGGCTCTGAAGCCTGGGGGGGGGATAGGATTCAATGGCAGCCGAGGCTGCTGTCCCTGCCCCCTCCAAGGCTTAACCCTACTCTTCTCTGCCTCCCCCCACCTAGTTCCACCCTTCCTCATCTTTCCACCACCCTCCCCCCCCAACCCAGGAATAACTCCCCACTGCTCAGTGGGAAGCATAATGCTCCCAGGTCCAGGTGGGCCAACACAGAGGCCAGGTGCCAACTAGCACTGGCTTCCTGGCTGATGCCTTCCCTCTCCTGGCCACTGCAACATGCCTTCTAGCACATTTGCAACAGCCATTGTGAGGGCAGCGTGTGGTCCATTGGTGCTGCCTGGCATTAGGATTGAGCTGTTCTGTATTCTAGAAGGAGCTGGGAGGAGGGAGTTTATAAAATGCGATGTTGGAAGCCTAAGAAGGACTAGTGTCTTCATGAGTTGGACATACAAAGTGAAAATCCATACAACTGTATGTATAGTCTGTCCAGAGAGAAGGAAGAAGCCTCCTGTACAGTGTCAGTGCTTTAGGTCTGCAGTATCCTCTTCCATGAAACAAGCTCCTCTCAGTTTCACTGTCTGATCGTTCAACCCATAATTTGGGTCTGTCACTTCTTGTGGCATATGGCTGATGGACAGTTTAGCAGGCTCAGTAAGGCAGAGGGCTGGTTACAGTGTCCATCTGGCGTTTGTTTGGAATTGGTGCAACATCAGGGGGCTGTGCAGGCCTAGCGTGCCAAACTGATTTATCACATAGCTAGCCTGGGATTGGAAAACAAGAGGGAGAGAACTGGCCCCTCTCCTCTAGAATTGACTGTGAGCTAACTAAAGAATGCTCAATGTGCGGACGTGTCGGTAATACACAAATCAGATAAACTGAAATAAAGTTGCATGTTGCTAGTATTTGAGAATAGGAGTTGCTGCCTTAATCCACATACACTGTTACCCTCCACATGCCTGATCTTGTTTGATCTCAGAAGCTAAGCAGGGTCAGGCCTGGTTAGTACTTGGATGGGAGACCGCTTGGGAATACCGGGTGCTGTAGGCTTATGCCATAGTCCAGGGGTGTCCAAACATTTTGGCAGGAGGGCCACATCATCTCTCTGACACTGTATTGGGGGCCGGGGAAAAAGAATTAATTTACATTTAAAATTTGAATAAATTTACATAAATGAATATATTAGAGATGAAACTTATATGAATGAATGACGGTCTTGCAGTAGCTCAAGGCGTTGCACAAAGCAAGGCTGGCCTTTCCTTTGCTGCCAATGCTGCATCACAGAGGTGAATCAGCAAGTAGTGGAGGGAGCCCTCATCCCACAGTTCACACAAGAGGTTGAACAGTCGCCCTCAAACTGAGAGGCGTTGCGTCAGGCCAGCATGGGCTCCAGGAAATCTCCGGAGGGCCAGATGCTCATTGGAGACTGGGGGCTCCCTGGAGGCCGGATTGGAAGTCCCCGAGGGCCGCAAGTGGCCCCCGGGCTGGGGTTTGGGCACCCCTGCCATAGTCTTTCGAGACTGAAGGTTGCCAACCAACCAGTGGCCTGCTCACTGCACAGCACCACCAGCCCCATTTGGGCAGTCCCAGGCAGACCCCTACAACACCAGGTTCCCTGAAGTTCCTGGCAGGCTCCCATAGAACCCTGGTTCAGTCACAACCTGAACACAGAACTTCATACCTTTCCCAATATAACTTGAGCTAGTTGAATAAGATAAGGCAAAGTTATACCACTGCAACCAAAGTTTTAACCTTGATAATTTGTATAATATCTTTCTCATCCAATCAGAAACCAGTGAGCCTTCCCCCATTTTATTTTTGCATAGATGACTTCTTGCTATAATTTCTTTTAAACTAGTGCTCAGGTGTCTGCATTAATTTGCTCATTTTTGGAGAATCTTTTCTTAGATAAGAGCTGATTTGCAGCTGGATGCGTGAACAACCTCCACCGGAAAGCCGTTGTGTTTTTTAAGCAATGTCTGCAGTGTTTGAGCTGTAATGGCTCGTTTGTACATACATGTCAGCAGCATGTCACACTGCCATCAAGTGATGAACCTGCATGTCTGAATCAGCCGTAAGATATAAGAAGTCACCTCCTTTCCAACGTCCCCTCTGTGGCCTCTGTGATCAGATGTACAAACGGTTGACAGGTTTTTTTAAACACCTACTTATGCAGATTACATGCAGTCAGCAGCACCTAAATCGGGTCACAGTTCCTCCATGTGCAGAACTAACATGGCAAGAATCTGTGACTGGCCTATATGTTGCATAAGCATGCTAATTCTGCATCAGCATCCCAATCTAAATGTGATATCAGCTGCATGAAACCCTATGTAGCTACATTGTTTTTACATGCCCCAGTGGCATTCCTGGAGAGGGGGCAAAATACTACGTTTTTTTAGGAGCAGCAATGCCCGTGTAAAGTGCCCTTCCCCCTTGCCTTCAGAGCCAGTTATGGCTGCGAAAGCAAAGGCTTTTGTAGACACAATTGGCTCTGAAGGCAAGGGGGAGAGGTGCTTTACACAGGCATCACTGCTCCTGAAAAAAACCTAGTGTTTTGCCCACTCTCTAGGAAAGCCACTGACATGCCCAGCGTCATGTTTAAACCAGGCCTGATAGAAACAGTTCTCTCTTAAACATGTCCACCTAGTGCAAGAATTGCCGTGGGCCAGTCACTATTTCTCAAACTAATCTCACTCACTGGGATCTTGTGAGGATAAAAGAAGGGGAACCTCTCCATGTATGCTTCCTGGAACTCTTTTAGGAAAGGGAAAGATAAAAAAAATAGGATTAATAAAGATTGTATTGTGTAGAGCAGGGATGTCAAACTCGTTTCATGCAGAGGGCTGAAGTTAGCATTCATGCTGCCTGCTAAGGACCAGAAGTGACATCATTAAGCAGATGATGGCCAGAAACAAGCACTTTGTTCTCACATAGAAATTCATTAGCTGCAAATGACAGACAGAAAATGTGCAAATCTTGTTCATATTTTCAAGATGAGAGACCCCAAATATCAAGCTGGGACAGCCCAATTATAACGGAGGCTGGATAAATTGCTACAAGCATTTGGTCCACGGGCCTTAAGTTTGACACCCCTGGTGTAGAACTTGGATTTGAGACCACAGAACTCATTGCACGCACAGGCCAATACAAACACACCTGTGGAACCCTAAACCTGATTTACATGTTTCTCTTCTCTAAACACCAGAAATTATCTCAAATGCACAAAAGGACATTGGATGGGACGATGCTAACATAATGTGCATTTTCAATTTGAGAAGAATTCAAGGCTCTGTTTTCGTATCTTGGCAGTGCACGATGAAACTTGTGCATGTGGGGAGCAAGAAAGAATTGAACCTAGATATAACCCAAAATAATTGATAGGCATGGCTAGCACCAGAACTCAAAAACTGAGTTCTGAAGACTATGGAGGTCTGAATGTTAGCTGAACCCTAGCTATGGTGCTGCTGCTTCTGATTATGATGATGATTAGAGATCCCTAACGCACCATCTTAAACACTCAGGAGACCAGCGTGAAGGGTGGACTTATGGTCACAGTTGTGAGTTAGCATGCATTGATGCTAGGAGAAAGAAAAATATCTTACTCAGGGGGACTCTAAGGTTTCTTGTCAAGAGGGTCCTGCAGGACTTTTGCCCAGGTCCACACAAACACCTAGCAGTGCTGTTGAGTTTTATTCCTCTCTTTGTTGGTGTTTGTTCGTTTCTGCTCCTCTTGCTCTCCGCCTGTGGGAGACTATAAATGGGACAATGGTGGTGGCAACTCTGTTAAAAATGGTTGAGAAAGAACTGGCTACATTGCTGACAGCAGACCTAGATGGCTTTCAGATACCTTCCAGTTCCATGGATTGGAGCAGGGATGTCAAGCTCATTTCATATAATGGGCTGAACAGCATTCATGATGCCTGCTGAGGGCCGGAGGTGATGTCATTAAGCAGGAAGTGATGTCATTAAAATAGATCATGACCAGAAATAAGCACCTTTTTCTCACTAAAGAATTTGCTAGCTGCAAGTGACAGAATTCACAAATTTTGATCGTATTTTCAAGATATGGGGAAGCAAAATTATCATGTGGATTGCCCTTTCAGCAGTGCAATCAGCATAGCTCAGTAGCTGAAGCCTGAGGGCCAGATAACGGGCTTCCAGGGGCCACATCCAGCCTGTGGGCTTTGTTGACACCTCTGGATTAAAGTTTATTGATGAAATCCTTGCTCATTGCAGGGCACTTTCTGTTGAGCTTTGTATTTTAGTAAAATTGGACAGGGTATTTTTTTTTTTTATCTCAGCTGGTCTTGCATTGGTCCCCTTGCCACCTCCTACTTCTACTCGGTTTTCTGAGTCTAGTGCCTTATATTTCTAAGAGCACTGGAACTGTGCTTGCAGCTGTTACATTTGAAGTTATGCATCCTGAACCAGCCATGAGTTAGATGTTTCAAAATGAATTATGTGCCATATAGCAGCTTCTTGTGCCCTATGCTGAGGAAAGGGCTTTCTCACTTTAGAGTCTAACAGTGCAATCCTATACATGTTTACACAGAGAACTAAGGGCGTAATCCTAACCCCTTACGTCAGCACTGACATAAGGGCAATGCAGCTCCGAGGTACTTTGAGGAGGTCTCTATGACTGACACCCAACTGCACGATGCAGCACACGTCCCATTGGCACCACTATACCAATGCTGGTAAGCAATGCTGGTAAGATTGGTAATGTTATACCAATCTGCAAGAGGGATCTGAAGGCCTTAGGAGTGGACCTCAACAAGCGGGAAACCCTGGCCTCTGAGCGGCCCGCTTGGAGGCAGGCTGTGCAGCATGGCCTTTCCCAGTTTGAAGAGACACTTGGCCAACAGTCTGAGGCTAAGAGGCAAAGAAGGAAGGCCCATAGCCAGGGAGACAGACCAGGGACAGACTGCACTTGCTCCCAGTGTGGAAGGGATTGTCACTCCCGAATCGGCCTTTTCAGCCACACTAGATGCTGTTCCAGAACCACCTTTCAGAGCGTGATACCATAGTCTTTCAAGACTGAAGGTTGCCAACTATAAACCAATGCTGGAAAGCACTGTCATAAGGGGTTAGTATTGTGCCCTAAGTCCCATTCTGTTCAATGGTGCTTACTCCCAGGAAAGTGTGCATAGGACTGTAGCCTTACAGCCCAATCCTATCCCCCACCACTTTATAACAGGCAGACATGCCAACAGAGTACGCATTACATTCTATGGCTGGGGGGGACGCATTGGGCAGTCAGCAAGAGGAAAGTATTTTTTAATTGTCTAAGGTCTATGGGACCTCTCAGACCTGTAACAGCCATTTTGCTGGTGCAAGACGAAGGAGAGCCAGGGCCATGTCGGGTTGCAAAATAGGGAATACAATCTGGTGAAAGTCGTTGCTGACAGATCCACCCCCTTCTGTGTTCAACATGCTCCCAGTTCCTCCCCATCCCTTCCCAGCTACTCCCCTGTCCTCCCCCTCCCCACCAGTGATCTGCCCCCATGCCAGTGTACCTGCCCTGGCACTTTCTGGAGTCTGCAGTTGCAGCTGCCTTATGGCAGCAGCGCGATCTTCATGCCATTACAGACCCTATTATACAATTCCTATTACAGTCGGATTCCAGTCTCACTGTTATAAAAGCCCCATAGTATTAGGCCCCAAGTGAAACACTGACTACATCCCAGAGAAAGTTGGATATGCCAACATGCTAGTGAAATCAATGAGATTTAGGACACAATCCTAACCAACTTTCCAGCACCAAGGTAAGGGCAATGCAGCTCCAAGGTAAGGGAACAAACATTCTCTCACCTTGAAGAGGCCTCCAAACTGCCCCCACCACCACAGGATGCAGTGCATGGCACAGCTGTGTCAGTGCTGGAAAGTTGGTTAGGATTTGGGCCTTAAGCACACAGACTTCAATGTGATTTTGATGTATTTTATTTTTTCTGGACTACACCCAAGTGTTAAAATTCATGGATATCAAACAAGATGAAAAACCCATCTTAGAAAAGTATCTGAGGTCGCAATCCAAATCCACTTTCCAGCACCGACATAAGGGCAATGCATCTCTGAGGTAAAGGAACAAACATTCTCTTACTTTGAGGAGGCCTCCAAGAGTGCAACCCAACTGCAGGATGCACCATACATCCCATTGACACAGTTATGCCAGTGCTGGAAAGTGGGTTAGGATTTGGGCCTACGTCAGATATCCGTCCAATGCTCAGCTGAAGTCTGCTTGAGAATTCCCACTGCAGCTGATCACTGATCCCCAAGGCAACATTGTACAGGATAAACAGACTGGAGAAGGGAGACAATCTTTCTTTACACTGAGAGGGGCAAAAGTCTATCTATGGGGGAAAAAATGCACTACTGTCAATAGGAAAGAAAATCTGGACTAAGAATGAAGAGAGAAAAATCTCAACGTTATACAAAGTTAATTATCCAGGTCTGCAATCCTCCAGTGCACCTATCACAGCTTCCCTCCTGAGTCAAACAAAACCCACAGGATGATCTAGACTGTGGAGAAGGAGTTAATTATTCCCTTCCCCCTGCAGCAGTCCTGCTCCATAGTGGGGAGGGGACAGGACTGCTATTTAAACAAAATAAGGACAGGCAAGGGCAAAAAACAGATTCAAGTCAGGTCTGCTTTGGCCTTCCCGCCTTCACTGAGGCTACTTGAGAATGTGGGCTTTAAGGATTACATCTATTAAGAGGATAACAGCCCTTCCATTTCATAGCTTAAGTACTAGGGTCACTTGTGAGAATACAAGGGAAAGTTGTGGATATATATTTCCCAGGAACAATAACATCAGATCTCCATCCTGCAGAAACTTTTGTGGTTACAACTTGGCTTCAGTTATATTTGCCTGCACAATTTCCATGCAGAGTGTTATTTCTTGTGATTCGCCCAGGTGTAAATGCTATCTGCTGTTCGACTTCTGCAGTTATTTTATAACCTTTACCCTCCTTCTATTTAGTCAATAATCAGGACTGATCAATATTATACAGAGCTAGATGGACCGCATAGATTCTAGTGTGAATCTTGGACAATGAAAACCTTGGTTGGAAGGCGAAAACAATTTCTTCCATCATCATGGCTTAAAACACCCCTGAATCACATGACGGAGCTGATCTCCACTGGAGTAAAGAGCCTTCACACATGCTCCTACAGAAGTGTGAAAGTGGGCATGTGCTGTGGCACACTGAGTGGCCACAGAATGCACCTAAGAGGCTTCCTCCCCGCTGAGATTAGAGCTACCACTTGGAAAAATTTTAAGCAGAGACCACACAGCATGTGGCCAACTCTGCCTTCTACTTAGGCATGATCCGTCCTTTGGCTATGTTGTTGAGGGGAGGAGGCAAAGTCACTTCATGATAGAAGTTTTTTTCATCTTCCAACCAAGGAGATGAAAGCACCAGCATCTTTCACTGCAGGAGAGAAGCAAGTGGGCAAAGGGAGGGGGTGTCTTCAGCAATCTGCTACCTGAAAGGACAGCCTTCTGGATGAGACAGCCCAGTAGTTACCACTGCATCTGCATTCATTAATAGCACCAACCCCACCAATCATTGGGGAAGCATGCAGTCAGTCTTGGTGTACGGCCACATAGCTGGGGCTTCTGAACCCATCCTCAGTTTGAAACCATTGTGAAACTTTTCAGCATTGCACAGAGGTGCACAAACTCATACAAAGAGCTACACTTTTTCCAGGAAATGTCTCCTGTAGTGGCCCAATCGGAGTGCCCAACTTGTGGATAATATTATTGCATCATCCCTACAGTCTAGAATTTTCAACCTTTTCCGTCTCACGGCACGCTGACAAGGCACTAAAATTGTCAAGGCACACCATCAGTTTTTTTACAATTGACAAGGCACACCGCACAGCTGGTGAGGGGCTCACATCCCCTAATGGCCCAACTAATAAATGACCCTCCCCCAAACTCCATGGAACACCTATGGGCCAGTCACAGCACACCAGTGTGCCCCTGCACACTGGTTGAACATCACTAGTGTAAACCTCTTAAAATAAAGATAACACAGGCCAACACACATTTTGCTTCCTTAAACATTACAACAATTGCTAGGTACATTTGGGGTGCCGATTCCAAAGATGGCATCCGTTTTGCCCTATCACGTCTAGTTTTGGAGACACGGCATAGCCTCTTTAGTGAATGGTTCAAGCAGCTTCCTCATGAGGAAGCCGTGGTGTAGGCTTCCTCATGAGGAAGCTGCTTGAACCATTCACTAAAGAGGCTATACCTTGTCTCCAAAACTAGATGTGATAGGGCAAAACGGATGCCATCTGGAATCGGCACCCCAAATTCATATCAAACCACCATAAAGTTTGGGGAAAACTTTTCTGACCCTCAGTTTTGCAGGCCTGTGTAATTAGTTAGACATATCCTAAATATCACCCTACAAACACCCTACAAGGGGAACGATGAGCCCCCCCCCCCCGTCCCCTTTTCATTGATGGGACTTTTGGATGAACTGGGCAGGCATCCTTTAAATATTTAAAAGAAACTAAACATTCTGGGGGGGGGGGGATCCATTTTTCATGACCCAGGAGGGCACTCCAAATTCCAGCAGGCAGATCCCCTTCCGGATCCAGGCTGGTCATTCCTGCGAGTGTCACTTTAAGGGCTTTCGCCCTCTTCACTGATGCTCTCCCCTGGGTTTCGATCGCAGCCCGCTGACCGAGCACCCCGGCTTCGGAAGCCTGCCTCCTCCAGCGAGACAGATGCTCACAACCAACCCCAAGGCTCCAGAGGGCTCCGGTCAAGCGCTCGGGGACAGTCCTCCTGGAAGAGCCACCCCAATCTAGCCACTCGCTCCCACCCCCCAAATTCCCAGCCTCCCTCCCGGAATGAAGGCGATCGGGTGGCTGCCCGCGGATGGGCCGGAGCCGCCTTGGCTAGACCCAGGCGATCGCCCGCTCAGCCTCCCCACGAAGCCTCGCTGGGCAAGGGAGCCCCGGGCAGGAGGACGGACCCATTCCCATCCGCGCCGGAGGACAAAGAAAGCTTCCTGGCCCGCCCGCCCGCCCGCAGGTAGAGCCTTACCTGATGAGGTTCTGCAAGCCCTGTTTGCTGGAGTTCCGCCTCAAGATCGCGCTGGTCATGGTGGGCACCAAGGATGAAGCCGGGCCAGCAGGCTCCCAACTCGCGCCTGCTGCCAAGCCCCTCGGTGCTCGTCTCCCCTTCTCCCTCCCGAACGAATAATCTGGTTACTTAGTGCAGGCTCTCTCTCTCTCTCTCTCAGGAAGTTCTGCAGCTGGTTTCCTTTTGTTTCCCTAAGCCCCCTATCCCACTCCCACCCCTACCCCCCTTGTCTCTTCCACCTCAGCGTCCTCCTTCCCAGCCTAGTGGAAATGTCAGGGAAGAAATTTTTTTCCAGAGAGTGAGCAAGCAAGGGTCCCTCCCTGCTCCCATCTGATTGCGAATGGGCTCAGGGTGCCCAGGAGATTCCCCCTTTCTTAGGATTTCCATCTGTTTCCCCTCCCACTACTCTCACCTCCTCTTCCCATTTGCCTTTCATTCCCTTTCTCATCCATTTCACATTCAGGGCTGGATTTCCCCATTACAGAAGAGGAACAAAAAGTTTGTCAGTGAAGAATAGTAAGGCACTGACTGTCACCAAGCAAGTAGCCGAAGATGATTTCATGCTACTGTTAAGGTACCACTCTGGTGAAATCTCATCTTGCTGTACTGAACATCAATGGAACGGTGGGTGGCCAAATTTACATTCAACCAAGAATGATCCAGCAGAATCCAATCTCCCCCATCCTTGAAATCCAAACTGCTTGTCAGTTTTACTCAATTTCTATGTGGAAGGCACCTCCATGTAGCAAGACTCTCTGTGTGTGTGTGTGTGTGGGATGACATATGGGGTCGCGCTGAATATCCACGCAGTGTACACGTGCTAAGAAGCCATTACAGTATTTAGCATGGTTAACCAGTGCACACAATCAAAACTCCCAACAGTCAGTGGGCAACTATGACAAACTACAGGCAAGTTGCCTTCATTTATAAGACAGGACAATTTGCAAGGAGTTGTTGATCTCCCCCCCCCCCCCCCACACCACTGTGGCAGCAAGCAGAGATTGCTGTTCCTCTTCTCTCTTTCTCCCACCCAGGGCTGGCGCTCCATGGGACGCAACATCCTGCACTTTGAAGTTTGTATCCATTGAACCTCACACAACTAGTACATGTAAATATAAAATGGACAACCAAACACTTCTGAAACTTTTCACGCTGCAGATCAGTCAAGGGCTTGTTCATGGGTTGGTGCAGGTTGCTGCATCATATCTGGTACTCGATTATTTCCTAATCATGATGAACCCATGAAGCATCTCAACGCACAGGTGAGGGTTGTTGCATTCATGTCCTGCTTCTAGGAAGGCAACTGTTTGCCATTGTTGGAAGCAGTGCTCTTTCTCAATGCTGAGAAACTTTATAGGGGAAGGTGTTCCTCTGAATGGAAGAAAACTGATCATTTCCCATGTTCTTCACTGTCAAAAGCAGTGTTTCCAAAACTATTTTGACCATGACCCTAAACACAGTTTTTCTCTCCGTCTGGTGATCCATGGAGTTGGTTCATGTTAATAAAAACAGGGATCACTGCCTTTCTGAGGCCCTGAGGAACATCCATACAATCCCCATTTGGGTTGCAACCTCTGGTTTGAGGACCATTGGTCTAAAGCAGGGCCACTTGAACCCCAGCCCTGGGGCTGTATCTGGGGTTTGGGCAGATCCATTGGCCTGGTGAGCAAACTTATCATTCTGCCCAAGTGAAGTCCTCCGTGTTTGGGGCACAAGGATGCTGTGGGCAGTTGTATCTGCCCAGATGACCTGTCGCGCAGCCTTTTGGGACGCCAGGCAGCATATGCGACTACCCAGAGCATCCCTGTCCCCGAATGTGGACAACTTTACACAGCGCACAGGTGGAACAGTAAGATGTGGTTCAAACAGGAACCACATTTTTGTAATGCAGTTGTCGTGACTTTGAGCACTGCTGGTCTAAAGCAAGTTAACCCCATCAGGCAGAAGCACATAGATAAATAACCACAATTCCCCCATCTCAGTAGAATGACTCGGTATTGAGCAATGCACAGGCTGAGGCCATAGAACCATGCCATCACCACCAGCAGCAAATTCAGCTCAATGAAATTCTGGTCTGGCAGTCGCCATGCTCTTATTATAGCTTGGTATGCAGCACAATCCATAGCAAACTGAGGAGGGGCAGAGAGGAATGTGAAAAGTTGACTGTGGTGACAAGGAGAAGGTTGGAAACATCTAGTTGTCATAGAGGGCAGAGTGATGTGGGGCCAGGAAAAGACCATGCAGCTCAATTGTCCTGATTGCACAGTGCCCCATACATTTTTATTTTTTTGTTGTAAACCTTTCTGATCACCTTCTTGAACAAGGAAGGGCAGTATACAAAGCACTTTATAAATACATTCTAGTTAACATGAGTTGTACTGATGGAGTGGGAGGTGAGGAGACTGAATGCTGAAGTCCCTGGTTCACATGGACTGCACAGGCTGGATGTGCTACAGAAGTGCCCAGTGCCCCATATACACAAAGCACGGATGTGATCTTCAGACAGGCTGCCTTTCTCTGTGTCCCACTACCTGAACACTCCAGCTCTGCTCCATATTCTTAGGTAGTACTTCAAGATATTTGAATGCTTGCTTACTAACAGATGGGTTTCCTAAGCTAACAGGGCTGTTAGGATCAAGGAGAAGTCAGTAAGATTATGGGGAGGGGGAGGGGGGGAGGAGAAGTTGAAGTGAAAGCAGATGGAGAGAGAGAAAATATTGGTGGAAGAAATGAAGAAAGACTTGGGTCTTACACAATACAATACACAATCAATGGAGTTGTTTTAGTCCAGAAGTTGGTAACAGATGCTTCAGCCTGGGCAGCAGTACTGATACAGCAAGCTACTGCTGCATGAAAAGGAGGGGGGGGGAAAGACCATACTCTGCCCTCGAGCCTTCCCCCGACTCACGTGCATACCGCCACTGCATGTGCTGATCACCAGAAGAAAGCAGCCCTAGTCATAACTTTGTGAAGTGTGGCAAAGGAAGTCCAGGCTACCTTCTGTTGGCAACCAGGAAGGAAGCAGTGAGGAACTAAAACTTGCCAGAACTTTCCCTCTCTGCTGATGCTTGTCCTTACTTGTAAGGTAGACCACATATCAGCCATGTTGGGATCAGCCATGCTGGGCAGTAGCCAAGGACAGCATGGCTAAGAAAACATATGCTCAACAGAGAACTCACCCATGGGCTGACCCATCAATACTGGTCACAGCAGAAGCACTCAATGTGCCATTAGGGGGTGGCTAGAAGGGGAAGCAGAGCAGAACTCTGCCCCAGTAACCTGGCACCAGTGCTACCCAACCGCATCTTTGCCACTGAGAAAAGACACTGCAGCTCCTTTTCCCTGTGTCTGGGACAAGCAACAGTGACAGATTGGGGCGGGGGTAAACTGCAGATATCCCCAAGTAAAGTAGCTCCTGAAATATGGACTATTGCTACTGGAAATTTCTCCAGTGTGCTCTAGCTTGTATTTTACTGTGAGACAGTCAGAGAACTTTGAAGCAGGGGCATTTCACTGCAGATACAGCTAGAGAGGGAGCCAGTCCATCAGCTCAGGCCCGCAGAAGTGAAAGAGTTTAAAGGTGAGGGAAACTTCAAGGGAGGAAGTGAATCAGCCTTTCTGGTGGGAGGGAGAGAGAGAGAGTCCCAGAGAGGGAAAGGCATACTCATCTTCATCAATTACACAATCCGTTTGCTATGTAGCGCTCGTTGCAAAATCATCAGAAAGCTAAAACATGTTTGGCAAGAAGAGTCAATGATTCTAACAAAAATCAGTGCTGGCTAGGCCTTCTTACAGGGATGGTTCTCCCCTAATGGGGTCCAATACAGAACAAAGCAGAGTGTCTGTGGGACTCCTAGGAATAATTTGGTGGTTACATGCCTGGCACCTGGAAAGGAAAGGTCATTTTCAGACCCTGAAATGAAAACGTCCCCAGATCAAAGGGAGGAGGACTGCCCAGGTGAAAAGCCTTTCTTTACAAAGGGCAGCTGAGGTATACAAGACCCCAAGTTCCAAAGAAAAGCTGGATTTTTTCTTTTTTCTGGATGTACTGACAATTGCTTTATGGACCTTTATCCCACTTTTTTGTTTTCACTCAGAATCAGGGTCAAGTGACAGATTTCTAACAGTAGTTGGCACTCATGTGGTGTTCTCTTGATGTGATAAGGCAGAGCTGTGTTAAACAATACTTCATATTACTAAAGTTCTGCCACATGGCTGATGTTTTCAGTGGCCTGTATGTGAGAGCTGGAACATACAGATTGGTTCTCAGGATGGCTTTCAAGTGGGTAAAATAGTGTATATTTTACCATTCTTTCAATGCCAGTGCATGATTATTGATAGAGTGAGAGCTCTAATCTGAATTCATGATTGCAAAAAGGCTAGTTATTCTAGAGTCATGAATTCAGCATACAAATGAATTCAGCATACAAATAAATCTGTGCACATGCCCTGACTGTGGTTATCTGGACAGGTCTCCTAAACAAAGCTAATAAATGACTCCAGGAGAAGAGGGAATTTTAAACTTGTACTGGTAGAACAGTGGCCAAAGAAGTCTGCCTTTGTATATATGGTAAACTTCATAGCAGGTCCTCTATAAGGAGTGTCTTGAATTATAGGGCTCAGCTGGGTGTTTTAAAACATAGTTTTAAGCCATATTAATTCAAGAATGTGTAACGTGTTTATCGAAAGAAGTCATGCAAGCCCCAGCTTTCGAAGAGAATCTCTCTCCCCCTCTCTTAATCTCGATTCTCTCTAAATGTTGGCATGTTTCAAACCTCATATGCTTTTAATTTAAAAAAAAAATGCCTGTGTGATCCTTGAACAACTTGCTCCACTAGTAATGCCAGGGCCAGTGCACTGCTCTGCAGTAAGTGGTTTAAAGGTTTGACCACCAGAAAGTTACTGAAGCTGTAAAGAGACAGTCTGCAACAAGGCCAGCTACCAAGTCAGGACTGCTAAATCTCAACCCAGATGCTCTCTTAGCTCTAGGATCTACTAAGTTTCTGCTTAACAAATGTCTTCAGGGTGGACCTTTTCAGGGTCCACTTTTAAACTTTCCCATTCTTCTTGCTAATATTTAACTTTTTGCGTTTTTCATACTAGTTGATATCTATCCTTTTTCAAGGGCATTTTCTCTTGTGTTTAATTTGCTAATCAGCTCTGATATTTGTTTGGCCTCTGACTAGAAAGTAGTTACCAAATATAAAGTTAATGCCAAATAAAGTATACTGTAAGCAAGCTCTCTGTCCTCAACACAACCAGTCTTCTACCTGGAGTCTCTGGCAAACTCCACCTGTTCATCTGATAGACCCAAAGAACCAAGGGGAAGTTGATTTCCTTTCTTCCTTCCTTTATTTATTTAGTATCATCAACGTACATAGTACATGTACACAAGCTGAATAACAACCCAGTCCTAAGTTGCTCAGAGCACAGGGCTGCCGCAACACTATAATGGTGGCCGCAGCATCCAACATGCCCTGGGCAGCCACTGCTGCCTCCTTAGGAGAAGGGGACTTTCGTACCCTCCCCCCAAATAAGGGAAGTAGTTCCACAATTGGGCTACTCAATTCTGCCTCCACTCTGGAGCTCTGGAACTGCCACACAATCAGAGAGTCCTGTGTCGCTCCGAAATGGGCTCTGGATCCGGTGAAGATGAGTTCCACTTGTCCCCCTCCCACCCTACTTTCTCCTCCCATCACGTCTCCTCCCCACCCTCCCACCCTCCACCTGCCTCCCCATGCCCCAGAATGCCTCCTCCCTATATCCCCCCCACTCACCTCTCTGCCACCAGTTGGTCTGGGTGACTGCCAGGCAGCGGAATGCGGGTCCAGCACCAGACCTGGGCGCTGGGCTCATGGTAGGGGCTCACAAACGTGCTTACGGCACATTTGCATAGTACATGCTGGCGGTAAGCTGGCATGCACTTTTCAGGATCAGGCCCTAAGATTAGTTTCTGCCTCAAGGAACTAAATATGTAACATTTGATAGTGGGGTATACAATTAAGGAAGGGGGAAAATATATGGGTGAGGAGGGATGGATACCATCAAATTCCTTCTACTTTCTTTTTATGTGGCCCATTTCATTCAAAGCTGATTCCCTGAAAAAATACTGCTACTGAAAATTAAGATAAGAAAATTTTGCTAAAGAAGCTTTGCTGAGGTCCTCTGCAAAGCAAACTGACATAGTCTTTGCAAGTAGTCAGCTGCAAGCTAGTTAATGGCAGAAATGGGTTTTAACTAACTTGCAGCTGACTGCAGAGCTGGTAAGCTGGCACAGGGTGGTTGGGGTGGGTAGAATGGGGCAGGGAAGGGAAGAAATGGGATGGAGACTGGAACAAAGTTGGGGGTGTCATGGCTGGGAAGGGGGTGGTATTGTCAGTAGCAGTGCTGCCAATATCTGATGCCTAGAAGTGGGAGAAAACAGTTTTATTTTTTGGCAGGTTTTGATGTTTCCAAGGGCGGAAATGCAGAAAGCAGTGCTAGGTGTTTTTATTCAAAATTTATATTATAATTATAAATTGTAATCATTTCTAAAGTGTATCAGGTAGGTGATATAGGTGGTATAATGTCAGCAGATGAAGCCACAGTCATTACCCATTAGTTGTTCTTCTCTGAACCTTCTCCAGCTCAGTGGCATAGCTAAGGGGGTGCAGGGAGTAGAAGTTCAACCGGGCATCAAGCTTTAGGGGGGCAACAAGCTGAGCTTGACACAAGTGACCGAAATTGTGAAAATCTTGGTATGTATGAATAATACCATCATGTGATATATCATTGGAAAGGTAATTTAATGCAGAATGCAGTGAAACAAACTGCACTGGAATATCTGTATTCTGTCAAAAGTTATGACCAATTAACCAGAAAATGAAAACACAACTGCTTTATGGAACAAAAAGTGGATTTTCTTAACTCAAAACTGACCTATGAGTCTGATTGTACTGATAGCCAATGACATGTTATTATGTTATTGACATGTTGCAATGACATGTTATCATGACAGTGTCTTGAACCAATCAGGGGCATGCTTTTTATTTATTTACTTAATTAAATTTGATTTTGTCTGGGGGGGGGGCTACAAATCTTCTTTGACCCCAGGTAGCAGATAGATACCTTAGCTATGCCACTAACTGGGAGGAGGCAGCAGAGCAAGTGGGTGGCAAACTGCTGGGGGGGGAGGGGTGGGTTCCTCCCAATTTTCACTTTTTTAAAAACCTAGGCATGACATCACTTCCAGTTGTGACATCACTTCCAGGGCAACATTTTGAGCTTGACACCGGGCTACACAATCATTAGCTACACCACTGCTCCAGTTTATCAATATCCTTCTATAAATACAGTGCCTTAAACTGGATGTATGATTTCAAGTGAGCTCTGACTAGTGCAGAATAGGCTGGAACTATTATTTCTTGTGATCTGAAATCTATGCCTTTGTTAACACAGCCAAGCATCACATTAGCTATTTTCCTTTTTTTTTCCTTTTTTCTTTTGGTTCACTAAGGGCATTTGTCCTGGCATGGTATAAGTCCCTAATATGTGAATGGTTCTCTAAGTGGCAAACTCCTTCACATGGAGTATTTTAAAGCAGCCCCTATCTGTTGATCTTGTTTGTGTTCAGACCTCTACCCTGTCATATCGCTAATTCTTAGTGCCATTCCAGATTCCTGTTCACCTGAAAGTTCCTGAGCCCCTGTTAACTCCATAAGATAAGCATCAGCTGATAAGATTCTGTCAACAGACTACCCATGTGTGCAAGCAGCAATTCAAGTTTCCATCTTTTTTATTCTTTTCCAGATTGCAGCCCAAAGATTTACCCCTTATCTTTGCTGTTGAATCAGCAATACTCCTAGTCTGGGTTTTCTCCTTGTCTTCTGTCATTTTTCCCTCTCCTCCACTTGCCATAAGAAGCAGAGCTCTCTATGTGCTGCATAACAGGCAGGGGAAGCCCAGAAAGCAGGGCCTGGAGGGGAGAAATGAGCATCTCCTGTTTCAATGACAGATTTGAAGGTAAAGTAGAATTTCTGCATAGAGTTATAGCCTTAATGTAACATGAGCTACATTGTAGCTCTCAGGTAGCCCTTAAAGAGACAATGGCCTAGATATTAACATATGTCCCTAAACAAATTTCTCTATTTGCCTTCTGCTGAGTGTGATGCTACTTCTTGACTAGGTCCTGTGAAAAAAAGTTTCAAAGCAGCTTAGCACTCCTATTAATCACTGTACCAGATCCATGGTTAAATGTCATTGGGAGTCCACCACTTAGTGGCACAGGAAGCCATGCTGGTGCACGCATCCTTTGATGTCTATAATAATATACAGCATTTATATACCGCCTTTCTTGGTCTTTATTCAAGACTTTATTCAAGGCGGTTTACACAGGCAGGCTTATTAAATCCATGTAGGGATTTTTACAAATTGAAAGAAGGTTCTCTCTTTCAAGAACCACCACATTCAAGGTGTTACACTCCGATCTGGTTTAACATTCTGGCCTCCATCCTCCCACACTCCGAGCAGATGGAACAGCTCAGCTGCAGCTTGCCAGCTGCTTCAAGGTCGCACGGTGCCGGTGGCCTCGAACTGGCGACCTTGTGGATGTTAATCTTCAGGCAAATGGAGGCTCTACCCTCTAGACCAGACCTCCTGCCCTATAATGCAGTGCCCACACCCTGTTGTTGCATCACTGGAAACAGCAGTCAGGTTGGGGGATATTGATATTGGCATGACTGAAATGTTCCCTTTTCCTTGCTGGTGAACCATCCACACTCCATCTTTCTATTTGGTAATCTGTTTTACTACAGAAGTGTGGCAAAAGCTGGACTTTGGAATTCTATCTTTTTTTGGTATGGGACTGTACATGCTAATTGTGATTTGAGTCCATGGATATGTCCCATGCTCAAGGCAGCAAAACAAAGATTTGCTAATGATGTGTCTATTGTCCACCGGCAGGATCTCATTTAATGCAATCCCTTTCATTTAACTAGGGCTTTAGGTTAAAGAGCTGAGCGCTTTAAAGATAATCCCCATGAAACTGGAGCTCTAAGAACATAAAGAACAACACTCATTCGTTCAACAGCACTGTCTTGTATATCTTGTTGCAATTCCAGGGTAGGACAGTTTGGTACTGGGGCGTATCTTCCAAACTGTTATGAACCAAGGGCATAATCCCATGAACAAATCCATGCAGTCATAGAATTGTTCAGAGAGAAGGTTATCTAACTCATTACTGGGTTTTGTTTTGTTTTTTTTAATACCCAATAACTTATTGGCAATAAGCCTAACAGATTAGTTTCTGTTATCTACAAAGTTACTGTATGCCACTAGAGAAGGCAAGACATGCAGAGGCACACCACAGAACAAGCTCAGTAAAGCAGTCCTGGGTTGGTCAATTCGCAGCAAGGGGAAGATGAAAAAAAAGGGAGAATGAATGAGATATCACCTGCTCCCTGTCCCTGCTGCAACAAGTGTCTAAAGCAGGTGCCAAACATTTTGGCAGGAGGGCCACATCATCTCTCTGACACTGTGTCAGGGGCCAGGGAAAAAAGAATTAATTTACAATTTTAAATTTGAATAAATTTGCATAAATGAATATATTAGAGATGGAACTTATATGAATGAATGAAGGTCTTGCAGTAGCTCAAGGCCTATAAAAGACCTTGCACAAAGCAAGGCCAGTCTTTCCTTCCATCACAGATGTGAAACATCAAGTCATGGAGGGAGCCCTTGTCCCACAGCTCAGGTGAGAAGTCAAACAGTTGTCCTCTTGCTGACAGCAGTTGTGTCGGGCCAGCATGGGTTCCAACAAGTCTCAGGAGGGCCAGAGGCTCATTAGAGACTGGAGGCTCCCAGAGGACCTGATTGAGAGCCCCCGAGGGCCGCAAGTGGCCCCCGGGCCGGGGTTTGGGCACCCCTGGTCTAGAGCAAGGGACCTGTTAGCCAATTCGAGTGTGTGGGAATAGCACATGGTACAGTTCTCCCTACTCCACATCAGCTATTGCTGGTAGGATTGGGGCAGAGTTGAATGCTCCTCTACACCTTCATGTGGAACACTAGCATGGCAGAGACAGGGTTACCTTTTCTGATTTCAGGATGGAGGGACAAGGGATTTCAGCTGCGGAGGAAGATTCTCAGTGAAGAAGACAAAAGGGGGATGAACCAATCTGCCTTGGTCAGTTATTTTTTTCTTTCATGAGAATCTCATTCATTTCATTCCACACTAGGCTATTTTTGGCCTCTCCACAGTTTCTTGGTTCAGCAGCACACAACTAGATGGACACTGAAAAGAACCAGAATAAAAATGCCACATTATGTGAGATTTTCCACATCTTTCTGCTTGATAGGCTATTACAAATGCTGGCCATGTCAATCCCGTCACATGAATTAACCTTGTGATCCCAAATAAATGCTGTGAGGGCAAATTCTAGAAGGGAAGTGTTGTTGTTGTTATTGTTTTCACTCTGGGAGATACTGGGTGTCCTATGAGGACACTCTGCTAAAAGCAACACGGTCAAGGCTTCCCCATGAATACAGATGTCTAGCGCAAGGAAAGACATGACATGTTTGCACTATGGATGTAAAACCACATTGTTGGAGCTTCCCATAAGGAACTCTGGGTATTATAAGGTTGGGTGCTGAGACTTTCAACAAGGATTCTTGTCAGACTACAAATCTCAGGGTTTCTTGGGAGTCGGCCATGAGTCTGACTTAGGTCTATAGCAAGACTGGCCAAAGACCTCCATCTGTCTGAAGTGACATGCCAAATGCTGACCCTTCCAACCTGAATAAGTGATCTGCTCTTCCCACTGTCCAGTGTCCCATCTCAGCACTCTCATCTCCTCCAGATTCCCTTTTCTTTCAATCCAGGGGGTGAAAGGAGAAGGAGGAGCAGCAGTAGAAGCAAGTAGGCAGACAGAGATGCTCCCCCCCCCCAACAACCTACTGCCTGAAGCAACTGCTTCAGCTGGACTCATGAGCGGGCCAGTCCTGGTCTGTAGTACGACTGTGTCCATGTCCACATTATACTGTATATGCAAAGTTAAAGAACATGGTGTATAGCTGAAGTAGATACTTTGGGGTCCTGAATCTGATTTGGTTTCATGCTCGGGTGCACAATAAAAAGAACTGTCAGTGGAAAACTTGGTGACTCAGCTCCATTTAGATAACGGAGAGACCAGCTACTTGTTCATGTGTCAATGTTTCTGAGGCTTGTGGGGGATCAAACAGTGTTTGTAAACTGCTGAGAGATTGCTATGCGGAAGCTGCTATCAAATAGCAAATAATTGAGATGATCAAGACATGAATGAAAGCCTATGCAGAACGTCCTGGAGTTCCCCTCTAACAGAGTTGAGTGTGATAATGAAACAATCCCATTGTAGTTGCTAGTGCGACATGGTTTTGCAGTGACCAAGCTGTGCTGTGTTAGTCCCAGGAGTTAAAGAGACCCCAAGTTAAGCAGAGCAATACCTTTTAGGAGTTGCCTGTGTGGAAGTGGCTGTCTTTCCAGGCACAGCTTCAGTGTTGAGCACCACCAGCCACATGCTTGCCTGCCACAAAAAGTCTTGCGCTCAACAGCTATGGTAGGCCCAATTTGGAAAAAGCCTCAAAGAATGCAAACAGAAAGAGAGGGCGGGAGGGAACAATAGTAAAAGGTTTGTTTTATTTTTTTTAAAAACCCTCTAGTGTTGCACAGGCTTGCTGGTATGGCGCTATTTGTAAAATAAAAATTCTTTCAGAGCTCTTATAAGCCAAGTTATTGCAAAGTGACTCTGTTTTGGGTCTGTGACAAACTGGGGTAAAGAAAAATGCATATTTGTGACCATTGTCCAGGCAGTCAGGAAACCTCACTGTAAATATTTTCATAGCAAGTCTGAACAGCTTTGTGGGGCCTGGGCGATCTGAATCTGTTTGTTCCCTATAGATATAGAACGGGAACAAAGGCATGAGAGGGAAAAGGAGTGGAGAATTTTGATTTCAGGGCATATATTTCACACCCTGCAGACACTTCCTTCCTCTCTTTGCTCCTTCTTTCACATTCTTTTACCTGCTACCACAACCGCAAGCCAGCAAAACCATCCGTCTTTGGAACTCCAGTGTGAATTCCTGGTGTTTGGAGGTCAAGCTCTCCTCCCCCAACACATGAAGCAACACAGGACATGTCGAATATCTGAGAGGTTCCTATTAATTGCATGAGGGACAAACCCTCTCAAGAAAGGATGTCGGTTTTTGAGAATGGATGGTGAGAAGAAAAACAATTTTAAAAGACTCCCCAAAAGAGTGAGAAATTAGGCCCAAGCAGGGCTGGATTGACAGTAATATTTTTATTTCTTTTATCATCAAATCCACTTTCATCAGATAGCCAGCGAGAGGTAAGTATAAATGCCCAGAAGTGAGGGGGCGAAGTGAGCCTCCAAGAGCAGAGACCCACAACCTGGCCACTACCATCGAAAAGACCCCTTACCTCCCAACAGAACCTCTGACAACAAAGGAACATGAAACAAGATAATGAAGAGGAAGGGGAGAGCAGGGGAGGTTGGGGGGCTGGAGGGGCTGGAGCTCAGTGACAACAGTGTGGGCCACGATGTTGCCTATCCTCATTTTTCCAGCCTGACTATACAAACCTGATGCCCCAGAGCCTCAAGTCAGTAACTGCTGAAGAATGGTACATTCACCCATTGATAAGAGCTATTCATTCATTCATTCATTCATGGACACATATCCATGAATGAATACCCTAGAACACCCTAGAATATCCATGAACACCCTTGAACACCCTAGAATACACTACTGCAGTGTTTTGCAAACTGTGGGTTAGGACCCACTAGTAGTAGTTGGCAACCTTCAGTCTCGAAAGACTATGGTATCGCGCTCTGAAAGGTGGTTCTGGAACAGCGTCTAGTGTGGCTGAAAAGGCCAATTCAGGAGTGACAATCCCTTCCACAACGGGAGCAAGTGCAGTCTGTCCCTGGTCTGTCTCCCTGGCTATGGGCCTTCCTTCTTTGCCTCTTAGCCTCAGACTGTTGGCCAAGTGTCTCTTCAAACTGGGAAAGGCCATGTTGCACAGCCTGCCTCCAAGCGGGCCGCTCAGAGGCCAGGGTTTCCCACTTGTTGAGGTTCACTCCTAAGGCCTTCAGATCCCTCTTGCAGATGTCCTTGTATCGCAGCTGTGGTCTACCTGTAGGGCGCTTTCCTTGCACGAGTTCTCCATAGAGGAGATCCTTTGGGATCCGGCCATCATCCATTCTCACGACATGACCGAGCCAACGCAGGCGTCTCTGTTTCAGTAGTGCATACATGCTAGGGATTCCAGCACGTTCCAAGACTGTGTTGTTTGGAACTTTGTCCTGCCAGGTGATGCCGAGAATACGTCGGAGGCAGCGCATGTGGAAAGCATTCAGTTTTCTCTCCTGTTGTGAGTGAAAAGTCCATGACTCGCTGCAGTACAGAAGTGTACTCAGGACGAAAGCTCTGTAGATCTGGATCTTGGTATGTTCCGTCAGCTTCTTGTTGGACCAGACTCTCTTTGTGAGTCTGGAAAACGTGGTAGCTGCTTTACCGATGCGTTTGTTTAGCTCGGTATCGAGAGAAAGAGTGTCGGAGATCGTTGAGCCAAGGTACACAAAGTCATGGACAACTTCCAGTTCATGTGCAGAGATTGTAATGCAGGGAGGTGAGTCCTGAACCATGACCTGTGTTTTCTTCAGGCTGATTGTCAGTCCAAAATCTTGGCAGGCCTTGCTAAAACGATCTATGAGCTGCTGGAGATCTTTGGCAGAGTGGGTAGTGGGTAGGACCCACTAGGTGGGTGCAAATCAATTTCAGGTGGGTCCCCACACATTTCAATGTGTATTTTATTTTTTATATGTTAGACTTGATGCTACCATGGTATGTGACTGCATTTGGACAAATGTTACAGATGTGTACTTTTAACAGGCTACTATGTGTATACAGGTGGTCCCTCGTTATTCATAAGGGTTCCATTCCTGGAACCCATGCGAATACAAATTTCAAATGCAAAATTCAGGGTCTACCCAGGTCCATACACGACCGGAGCCTTCCTCCAGTCATGTCCAGAGCGGTTCTGAGGCCTGTGGAGGTAACGCACAGCCTCCACGGATCTCAAAATGGCCTCCAGAGGTCCTAGAAGGGCATTTCCAGCTTTTGGGCAAAAACCAGAGGTGCCTCTCTAGGACCTCCAAAGGACTTTTTGAGGCTCGTGAAGGCTGCGCACGGCCTTCATGGGCCTTGGAAGTGCCTCTGGAGGCAACTGGAGCTACTGTCGCCTCTGGAGGGCTCAGGTGAAGCTAAGTCTGGCTCCACACAGGTCCTGGGGACCCACATTGAGCCAGATTCACAGACAGAAATTCTGCAAATAAACAAGCTCCACCTGTACTTTTATAAAGATAATCAATGGGACTTACTCCTGGATAAGTATGGATAGGAATGCAGCCTTTGGGAGGTTTGGGGAACTTTTTTTAAACAGATCAGCAACTGCTTGTGAGGGTTAAGAGGGTTCTTCTTGAGATTAAATAAATTTTTAAACTTATAGTTATTGTAAACTTTTAATTTGTTTACTTTGATTTGATTTTGTCATGTGGAGATGTTAAAAATTTTCCTGTTTGATGATGTCACTTCCAGCCATGACATCATGTCCAGGTTAATGACATCACTTCCAGTTGGTCCTGACAGATTGTCATCCTAAAAAGTGGTTTCCAGTGCTAAAAAGTTTGAGAACCACTGCACTACTGCATATTATATATGGTGGGATAAAAAATGGTTGCACATGCAGTGAAAGAAACAGAGAAAATTTCCATCCATTTTTGTCAGGCTTAAGCTATTCCAACTGAACAAAAGGGTGTCTGAAATCCATTAAAGATTATCGAAGCCACATAAAAGTGATCTTGTCAACAAGGTCTCAAACAGGCAAGAACAATGTGGGAGATAGGAGAGTACTATTTTCTTGCTAAAAAGCAGAAACTACTTGTTAGCAGATACAGCAAAGCAGCCCAAAGTAGTGTTTTCTGAAATGAATTTTCTCCCTTCCAAGAGAGCCTGGAGCTGGGGCTGTGGAGGGCTTGTCAGCAAGCTGTAATTTTTCCACAGAGCTCCAGAGCATCCACCACATTCTCTGGCTGTAATGGAAACTCCATCTGTGGGACAAGGGCTGTCTCTCCTCTCTCTCCCCCACCCCAAGCATGAAGAAGGGAAATATAATATTTTCCATACTGCCTGGAGTGTGACTGATAAAAGGAATCACACGTATTGGGTGTTCCGCAGAAGCAAAACTCATTGCCAAACTATGGATCACAGCAAATCTTGGTGCATCAAAATCCCAAAGTGAACCTCCAGGCCACACTTAAAGGGTCATCATCGACCTAGTCATAAAATCAAGAAGATGCACCGATGTGTATAAAAGGATGACTGAGTGGTTCTCTTCATCACAGCCACACAGTCAAATCTTTACGTACATTCACAATTTATATAATTGCTTACCACTGACTCATGGAGGAATATACATGTAAATCATGTTGTTGTTGGCAACCTTCAGTCTCGAAAGACTATGGTATTGCGCTCTGAAAGGTGGTTCTGGAACAGCATCTAGTGTGGCTGAAAAGGCCAATCCGGGAGTGACAATCCCTTCCACACTGGGAGCAAGTGCAGTCTGTCCCTGGTCTGTCTTCCTGGCTATGGGCCTTCCTTCTTTGCCTCTTAGCCTCAGACTGTTGGCCAAGTGAGACACAAAAAGTGCAAAGTTCTAATGACTCCAAAGTGTAAAGTGATTGAGATGATACGATTTTCTCCTTCAGACTATCTCTAGTAAGAATATATCATGAACTGAAATGATACAATAAACTTACTGGATATTACAAGATCTCTTTCTATATGATCCAGCCCCCAACATGCCATCCTGATTTGCCCCATATAATGCATACTAATCACTCCCCTTGTGAAAACAGTATTTGTGCTTGTGCTAGGGAGCACTGTTGTGGTCAGGGCAAGATCTGCAGCATCCCACAGACTCGGGTCCTATAAGAGACACTGCATCCCCAGTGGTCCTTGAAACATACTGTGCCTCTCCCCACACACACTCTACCCATCTATTAGTTGCTTTCTGCATGTCTAAGATGGGAGGGAGGCTTTGTTTCCCCCCCACTGCTGTTGCTCTTGAATGTATAGTAGTGTCCTTCCCCTTGCTCCTTCCCTTTAGAAGTGTGTGTGTGTGTGTGTGTGTGTGTGTGTGTGTGTGTGTGTGTGTGTGTGTGTGTTTTCCACACAACAGGACTAGAGTGACAGCCATAACCTTGAGAGCCTTCCTTGTTTATCGCAGTCAGTTGCCCTGTACCTACTTGTCCTAATCAGAGCCATTTTAGTGTGATGTTAAGACTCATGAACAAGAGGAGATTGATCGGTGTTTACACTGGTCCTGAACTCAGCTGCCCCCACTCTTTTCCTCTCTTTTCATCCATGCAGGTATGGATACCTGTGGATCCCAAACAGTCAGGGATAAAACTGACCTATATAAGGTAACAAATTGCTGGTAATTCTTTGGCTGAACTATAGACTAGGCATTTATTTAACAACAGCAAAAAAAAATTACGCTGTGGTACATACTGGGATGCTGGACTAATCATCACTTAAAATTTGCCAATAAGTTCTTCTCTCTTCTCTAGACTGCAGCAAGTACCTGCCTCAAGGTCATTGGTTTTCCTTCCTAAGCCCACTTCAGTCCTTAAAGTTCTTTAATTCCTGTTTTACTGTAGTGTCACAAGCTCCTCAACATGTATGTTTTGCATACTGTGGAGGAACTTTCAGATTTATAGACATCTTGCCTCCTTCACTGTCCCCCACACTGTGTGCAGAATATCACATAGACCCGTACATTCCACCCATGTGACAGACCCACCCTTTTTGTGGCAGAAAATGTGCATTTGTACCTGCAGTGTAACATTCTACCAAAATGGGGAAAGTACACAAGCCCAAATTTGCTCCCTTATTCCATTGACTGTGGATCCTAAGTGCTGAGAAACACTGCAACCAGTTTTGGAGTAGTATAAAACCAACGAAGGGCAGGAGGGTGGGATATCCCCCCAGAACTTCATTGACCTTGGTAACTGGAATGAGGTGGGGGGGCGGAGGAACAGTGTGCCATTCTCCTCTCTCCAAAAATGTGTGTGAATGCTCAACATGCTTTTGCTGCTCTGCCCATGTGAAGACAGGTGAAGGATGAGAGAAGGAACTAGCAGCCACAAATGTGAAGAACTTTGCTTGCCACACCTTCTGTTTATTGTGCAATAAATGTGCATTTTGGTTTTCCTTCCACCAGATCCTGGCATCTTCCCTCCAGTTTGTGTTTCTGTCATGAGGATTTCATATTTCCAAGATCCTGTTGCTGAGGAGAACGCTTGTGCACTCATTCCTATGATCTTTTCCGTGAGGAATGTAGTTGCGTGATTTTCACAGGCCTCTATTGACAATTATTTGCGATGTAATTAAGGAGGACTGACGGAATTTTCTTGCCCTATCCTGACAAGAGAACATGAGAAATCTGCTGTGCTAGTTCTTGTATGAATGATTAATGACCAAATATTAGTAATAAAATATAAATTAATTGTTGTCAGCTGGTGTTATTAGTGATCTAATTAAGGACCGAAATTAGTGGAGGCTCTCTACTTAGCTCATGATTCTTTCCTGATTAAGCAAGTTTGGCTTCCTAGCACTAGAACACAGGCAGAGTTCCGGTGTATTTTATATGCCTTTATATTGCTGCTTTTAAAGAGAGAAATGATGACATTGCAAACGCAGCTCCTTTTCACAGTCTCATAGAGACGAAATTATTTTTCTTCACTTTTAGTAGCCTGCGGTCTTCTTAGGGGCTTTTTTCTTGTGTGGGAAGAGGGGCCAGGTAGGGGAGTGTTTGTTTGCCCCTTTTTGCCCCTATTTTTCATTGCATCAAATCTCCAGAGAGTCTCCTGCAATTCTGCCCCTTGTGCTCAAGACAGCTCCAACTACTGAAGCCCAGGATTAAGATGCTCAGGCGACTGCCTTGCACATCTGGTGTATATTAAGATGGATACACTGACAAAGAAAATATACTCCAATTTGAAGTAAGAAAGGGGTTAACCCCTTCACTTCTGAGCTGGAAATGGCATGTAGTAGGGAAACAATCATGCTCTTGTAGCCAAAGCACTGGACAGGGAATGAGAAAACCAGAGTTCAAGTTCGATTTGCATCGCAAAACTGAAGTAATTCCACTGAACATAATATCTCAATAATCTCATACTCCCAAGTACTGTATCTAAATTAATTTATGGCTATTTAGCAGAATACAGAAAAATCAGATCTTCACGTTTCAACCAGTTGACTCAAAGGACTCTTCCTCCAAATGCAAATATTCCATGCCTGTTGGGAAATAGAGCTTGCCCCATCTTCTCTGCAATATTGGAAGGACAACTGCATTTTTAACACTAGTGATAAAACACACGCCTGGAAGCTTCAACTGGCTGAGGCTCACTGGCATGAATTTTCAAACCCACACGTAGCTTTCCAGATATTACAGAAAGGAGGTAGTAGTTGACTCATGATGAAAATGCAGGGACCTGACTTTCTTGCTAGAAAGTGTGAAGTGTCCCTGAATCATGCACAAAGCCTTCTATGGGATGGCAGCTGACCAGCTGAAGGTTGGGTGCAATCAGAGCAAACTGTTGTAGGCTTTTTTTGGGTATCTGTATCTGTTCTATTTGACAGGCAAAGTTAAATGAGCATCTAATTAAAATGGTTATCATAAGCTCAGTGGCTCGTCTTCTCCATCTGAATGGGGTGGTAAACCTTCACCGAGCATGCCAAGTCTGTTTTTGCAAGGCTAATTTGCACAATTAGCCATTTTAGGCATCACCATATCACCCTGAGCTGACTTTTCCTTTAATTTTGGTGCTGCTATCTATTGACACACCAGTGTGCAATGAGATGATTGCTGGCTACATTCAATCAAGTTGTTTGCCCAATTGTATTGCAAGGAAGGTCCAGCAGAACATGTGTTTTAACAACGCTGGCTGGTGCAAAAGCACTGTAAAGCCCTCTGTGGCACACTGGCAAGAAGATTGGAGCCTTGCCATGCATACTGGCAGATGTTGGAAGGCCTGCTGCAACAGATATGGCCAGTGCAGGGGGTTATACAGCAGAGAGTGGGTAGAACAAGGGAGGAGTGGACAGAACAGGGCAGTGACGGGACAGGGAGGAGGGCTTACCCTGAGGGGCTTACCCTCAAGCAGTGGGATTGCTAAGGGGGCAATTGTTCCAGGTTCCACACTACTGGGGGCATCACTGTGACTCAGAATGCCCCCAGAGACTTTAAATGGGGACTTCTGATTTTGCAAAAACCTGAAGTCCCTGTTTAAAGGATTCAGGGGGGTATTCTGAGGTGGGGTGTGATGTCACTCCTGGAAGTGTGGTGGCATTACACACTTATGTATGTGGAGGGAGCATAATCTTGAAGTTTGCCCTGGTGCCACAGTGGCTAGCTACACCACTGCCTTGAGGAGATTCCAGTAGCCAAAAATCCCCCCACTGGGATGCAGTAGAAGCCAAACCAGTGCAGCTGCATTCACTGCAATTAGCCCAATTAGGTAGGATTGGGCTGCCTGAATATTTTTCCCCAAATGCAGCCAGCATTGGGCCAGTGAGACTAGTTCACACAGTATGGTTTTTCAAAAGTACATGTACTGTTAAATGTAAAGCTTGAATGTGGCCTTTGAAAACATGTCACATCAGGTATACTTGTCAGGTAGACTTTGATGAATGCACATTCAAAAGAAGCCCAGGTCTGTTGCTGTGCAATACATGAAATGGCACTAAGAGTTGTATGGATGTGGGAGACCCAGGTACAGATCTGTATCCATCCACAGGCAATCAAACTCTGCCTATCAAACTATCACACTCGGTTGTGAGAATCAGGTGTAGTTTATATACATTGAAAAAGTTGGTAGAAATGCCATTTACTAGCATGGAGTGTTACAATTCTGCCACATGTGGCAAGTCATATAGTCATAAAACTGTTCCACTAGGCCAAGTTGCCAGGAAACATCAATTCATAGTGACCACCACATTAAAAGACCTGCCAATCAGAGCGCAGCTGTTGCTTCTGGAGTTAAGTGTCAATACTAAGAATGTGTATAAGTTGTTTAGATTATAGGGTGTTCTCCCACCCCCCGGTACATGTAGGATGTTAATATAATGTTCTACATGTTTATGTTTATCTGGGGATTCATGGTACTACATACTTTCCTTTACTCACATTTAATGTATTGTTATCCAGATATTAATCTAATTGGTTGATCAGATATGGCTCCCCATGTATGTTAGAAACTATCAGATAAACATACTGAACATACAGTATGCTCCATGGGCTGCACCCACTTTTTTGTGCATAGACAGTAATGCTGGTCCAAGACCTCCTGATGCTTGAAGTGGCATGCCAAATGCTGCCCCCCCTTACCCAGTAAATTTCCAGTCTCTGCTCCTCCCATTCTCCAGTATTCTAGCTCAGCACTCTCCTCCTCCCCTTCACATTTCCACATCTTCTCTCTCCCCATTTTCCTTTTCAATCCAGGGAGTGGAAGGAGAAAGAAGAGCAGTGAATGCAAGTAGATGGACAGAGACAGGCATCTTCCCACCAGTTTGCTGACTGAAGCAACTGCTTCAGTTGGCCTCATGGAAGGGCCAGTCCTAATAGACAGAATAATGGTACTTGTATATTTTGTAGCAAGTGAATAAGCCTTTGTGTGGTTCCCATAATAGTATTAGCTTGTGAAAGCCAGTATGAGTCAGTGCAGGGCAGGGGTGTCCAAAGTTTTTGGCAGGAGGGCCACATCATCTCTCTGACACCGTGTCGGGGGCCAAATTTATTTACATTTCAAATTTGAATAAATTTACATAAATGAATATATTAAAGATGAACTTATATGAATGAATGAAGGTCTTGCAGTAGCTCAAAGCCTATAAAAGGCCTTGCACAAAGCAAGGCTGGCCTTTCCTTTCCTGCTGCTACTGCATCACAGACGTGAAACAACAAGCAGTGGAGGAAGCCCTTATCTCACAGCTCACTCAAGAGGCCAAACAGTTGCCCGCACGCTGAGAGCAGTTGCATTGGGCCAGTGTGGGCTCCAACAAACCTCTGGAGAGCCAGAGGCTCATTGGAGGCTAGGGGCTCCCTGAGGGCCACATAGAGAGGCCTTGAGGGCCATAAGTGGCCCCCGGGCTGGGGTTTGGGCACCCCTGGTGCAGGGAATTGGACAAACCGACTTTCAGATTCTGTGGACCTGATACTCTCTGTGATTCTGTACATGCTACTCTAAACTGGGATTCTGAACAAGGCAAGGCTGAAGTAATCTTTTTCTGCTAATGACAAAGGAGAGCCTGCCCCCCTGAGGTCAACCAAGAAAATGCACCTGATATTAAAAAGTATTATTTTTAAGAAAAGTGGTTATCCAAACTGCAAGTGACAAGTCCCACTGTAAAAAAGGCATCTTACCTTTTCTCTCATCCCGGAAAGAATGATTCGTCTAAGGTCTCACCTATTGTGACACATGGGAGCACCTATTGTGACACATGGGAGCACCCTAAAGAAGTTGTGTGTGTTTTTTGCATCAGAACTAGGTTGGGTTTTTTTTTTGGGGGGGGGGGGGTGTCTTTTTTGGCATTTGCAAATGTTTGCAGATTTAAGCAATCAAATAATCAACCACAGTGCAATCCTCTACAAGTTTCAGCAGAAGCAAATCCCACTGTGTTTAGTGAGGCTTGTTCTCAGGTAAGGGTCCATAGGATTGTAGCCTAAAACTTATATAATCCATTATCTAAGATTTCTTTAATCATGACCTAATGTGATATATGTGGATAATCAAAACATGTACTTGGGCAGGGATGCAAGAGTTAATTTGGGCTGTATGACTGATCCCATGCAATCTTTATGAATTTTTCTAAAGCCATGAAACTAGAATATACAAATACGAGATCCTATGTCTTCCTACCTTCATCAAAGCAGGGACAGAGTTCCTTTCTAAATTTAACCCCAGTGTAAATGTTGATGATCTAATATCAGTGTCACCCCTTTGTGCTACTTTCGAACTAATTCACAGTGGACAGATTGTATTCCTCACAGCTCTGAAGACCATATTGTAACCAGGGCCTTGAAACCTACACCTGCTAAATGGGAAAAAAAATGTATTGGCAAATAAATGAACAGGACAGAAATTTACCCAAGTTCCAGTCACCCCCTTCTCTTTTCACCTCTTCCCAAAAGAAACTTTAAAGTCACATTTTAGATTTCTTTTTTGTTATAGACACAAGGAATAAAACCGACTATGTACAGAAACCACCTCTAAAACTTGGGACCACCCCCTTAAAGAGCAATGTATTTGGGAACTGAACTGCTACATAAATCTATAATGCAACATCAGCAACCACCATGGTCATAGTCCATGCCAGCTGGAGGTTGCTATGGGCCCTGTGCCAAAGCCTTGCACTGAACCCTCATCATGCAACCCCAACATACCCTCTTATGGTACATTGGGCGCTACTGCTACCACCATTACTGAGGGCTTAGGGGCTGTTCTGGCTGGGCTTGGGCACTAGGCAGTGGCTGATCTGGCTGACCTCTGACACTATCCCTAGTCATCATTTAGGCATTCAGAATGCATTCATGGCATGGATCAGGTTCCAGGTGCAATCTTTTGCATCTCTTGTTAGACAACCTCATGTAGGAGAACTAGGAATGACCACTGCCTAAGTGCTGGGAAAGTGGGAGTAGAAAGTTAAAAATGTGGGTTTGGTTCAGGTAGTGCTATATTTTGAAATTCCTCCATTCAATTCTGGTTTAAAAAGAGTTCTTCTAACTTTTTCAGATATTTTGATCTGATCTTGAATCAGCTTAGATAGATTCCATGTAAAATGCCAGGCTCTTTTGTTTGTCATAAGAGGCAAAGAAGGAAGGCCCACAGCCAGGGAGACAGACCAGGGACAGACTGCACTTGCTCCCAGTGTGGAAGGGATTGTCACTCCCAAATTGGCCTTTTCAGCCACACTAGACGCTGTTCCAGAACCACCTTTCAGAGCGCGATACCATAGTCTCTCGAGACTGAAGGTTGCCAACAACAACAACAACTATAAAATTATCATCATCATCACTTTAAAATGCATAGTTTGGCCCTGTATTTTTATTTTCTTCTATTAAGATAAGCAACAGTCATGTGGGTAACTGGGACCATGGTGTTGTTAAGTATTTGGATTTTGGGGTTTTTGCCCTCATGCCATGGTCCCAAAGAAAACTGTGTACCCAAAGTAGCTACAAGTGCCAAAGCAGCAATGAAAGTGCTGCTTCATTGGTGGCAATGAAAGTGTCACCCCCCCCCCCCCGGCCGCCCAGTGAAAATAGCAGTTTGAAGGACACAATTTTGGTCAGAAACATGGTGCAGAAAATGGTGAAATACACCCTTACCAAGCACCACAATCTGCGCTCTGATCCTTGGCCAAACTATGTATTTAATGTAACATGACCTATGTCAACAGCATTAATTACTCTAGGAAAACACTGCCTGTCACCGCAGATCTTACATGATAATGGTCTTGAAAAAATGTACCACTTCATATTGTTCAAATGAAACTGGTTTTATATTCCTCAAACTGGTGACAGTCCACCAAGAATGCCTCTTGTAATATACCTGTAAAAGTTCATCTCAACAGATCACTGTTGAAGAGGTGCCCTGTAGCTTCATGAGCTTCACAGGTGAATTAGCATGGAAAATATGCAAAATGATGGCATGAATCAAGAGAAGTGTATTAAAGAGTCACATTCTCATTGGTTCTTCTTGTCACAGAGCCTATTTTAGTTTAGTGATATTGCAGTTTCCTGGAGATACATCAAGGTTAATTTTAAAAAGTATCTCAAAGGGTTTGAACAACACACTCAAATCCATTTTCAAAGGGTTGATAGTGTGCATTCTTTTCCCCCAAACATATCATTTTAACTTTAGAGGCAAAGCTACTGAATATTGATCAAAGCAATCAGACATTTCAATGACTGCTATTGAACAAGCTTTTACAAAAGATTGGATTGCCTCTCAAGTGCTGCAGAATTCCCTTGTTTGTTACTGAAATCATCACAACCATGTCAGTTTTCAGCCTAGAGACATAACTTGAACATTGATTGCACAAGAAAAAAAATACCCCGTCCAAATATTTTCAGGGATCTGAAGTACATAAAGGGCAGAACAGCTCTCACACTAAATAAATTGAGACCTAGTTTCCTCATTATCTGCCATCATCAATGGCATCTCATTGCAAGAGCCAAGGCAGCTTTGCTTCTTCCTTTCACTCAAGTGAAATGCATGACTTTTTCACCATTTTTTTTTAATGCGAAGGCCATACTTGAGTTAAACATAGAGTAATGACTCCTCTGCCCGATCCTCTGGAATGCCGTTCCAAGGAGTCCATAGATATCTCATGAGATATCAGCTTTCCCAGACAATCTCCTTCCAGTGCAAGATATTCTTAGCAGTTGCTGTAATCTGACTTAGGACTCTCCAAGTCTCCTCTAAGGGATCTAGAGAATTCAGGACAGCTGAGGATGAACGTGGCAAAGGAAGGGATGGAGCCTGCTGGCACAGCACCGCCAGCCTTAAGTAATGACCATACATGGGCAGCCTCAGAGCTTTGTCGAGCACTGGAAAGAAGAAGCCAGAGTAAAAGGCAAGCTTGAAGGTTTCAGGAAGATAGTTAATTGTGTCGGTAAGAAGCTATTTTCTAGTTGAGTGCTTCATCATAGCTGAGCGACAGAGGGTGCCAGCCTGACTCACAAGACATTGACCTGTACATTTGTCATTGCAATATACATGCTCCCTGATTGCATCTTAGAATTAAGGCCAGCATCTAATTTTCTTGCTGCATGTACCAGATAATGTGTGCTGCACTTACATTATTGAAACATCTCTATTTTTCTCGCTTTTCACAAATGGATCTGTTGACCGTTAATGCAGCTTGGTTTTGAAATTGTGAAAACAACTGCATTTTGGGATCCAAACTTTGCCTTGGGAGAAAAAGCAAAGGCATGGTTTTTCCTGCCCATGTTAAATCGCAGTGAAGTCAACAAGATGTGCATGTGCTTAACTTGGGGGGGGGTGAGTGTGGCCCCCCCAAATGTATACCTATGTACAGATAAAGTGAGCAAATGTGAGCAATTGGAAACCTTATATCAGTTGGTTCTAGGAGACATATCTGTGCGGGGGATATTCTCCAGCCCTCTAGTGGACATTCACACCAAATGGCCCTGTGGGACCAAAGGACATTTGCAGAAATATGCCCCTGAGCACCAGGGTCTAGATCAGAGGACTAGATGAGCCTACAGCCTGATCCAGCAGGGCTGTTCTTATGTTATTAGTCCCTCATGCAGTCTCCCAACCAGTGGCAAAGCTAAGACTCTAGAAAGAATATGTAGTATTTCTCATTTTCGTTGTAAAACCTACAAAGCTAGGGAGAAGCATAGCCATTGTGGTATCTCCCATATTTCCAACTCATATTTCCGCTGTTGTTGCTTACTCGATCCTGCTCCTGCAGTGAGTAAGAGAGAGAGGAGGGGTAGGCCTGCCAGCTAAGAATTCGGTCAGACTCAAAAGCTAGCATTGCCTTACCAACAAATGACACACAAATCACATTCTGTAGCCTGTATCAAAAAGAACAACTGGCTACACCATGCTTCAAAGAAAAAAAGCAGAAGAAATGGATTTTAAGAGAAATGTGTAACTCACCCTTTCAACAAAACAAAACCAGATCCAAAACTATCTTCAGATTGCAAGCCTATGCAGAATTTATTAGAGAGTACATTTATTTAAACACCAAACATGGTTAAGATCTCTCTGTGATAGTTTTACCCCAACAGCCTTTATTCATACTCAAACACACCACTTCACTGATTTTTCAACTGTAGTAAGTGGTTATTGTTACCCAGGCCGGAAATTTAATATACAGTTAAAATTGTTCTATTTCCAAGCATTTGACTAAGGGCGCAATCCTAACCCCTTATGTCAGTGCTTTCCAGCACCAACATAAAGGCAATGCAGCTCTGGGGCAAGGGAACAAACTTCCCCTTATTTTGAGGAGGCCTCTGTGAGTGACACCCAACTGCAGGATGCAGCACATGTCCCATTGGCACCAATAGGCCAGTGCTGGAAAGCACTGACATAAGGGGTTAGGATTGCGCCCTAACTCTCTAATACTTAAAAATTAAGATCAGTGCAAAAATGAACTTTTTTTCAAGAAAAAAACCTCAAAAATATCAAAATGTTACACAGCCAAAGTTTACATTAAAAATAAAATGTCAAAAGGAAAAATAGCCAAAATGAAAAAGCTGCAATGTCACCATTTTTCTTTGTAAAAAACAGGAAGGGCTTAATTCTATCAAAGTTTACAGTGTCAATGCAGCCCCGAGGTAAGGAAAAATATGTTCTCTTTCTTGAGGAGGCCTCCAAGACTGCCCACTGCCACCACTAGATGCAGTACATGATCCATTGGCACTGCTGCATCAGTGCTGGAAAGTTGGATAAGATTGGGCCCAAAGTTCCTTAAAATTTGAAAGAGATACGCTTCTGTAACAGAACCCTAAAGTTTCTTTTTTTATTTCAGAGATTTGAAAGGATGGAACTGCAAATTTACAAGTTTGTTTATTGTGGGAAGGAAAGAAAGATTTTCAGTGCTTTTTGGTGGTGTGATATACAGAAATGACCCCTTTGCATAAGCGTATCATGCATGATGGGGGTGCTTCACGAACAACTCCCCCTCCCCAACAGAATGCAGTATGTGTGTTTCCAGAAATAACCTTTCTGCATGTGCACCTGAATGCATGGTTGGGAACACCACACACACATGCACATACAAAAAGGTATGTACAGATAAGCCCTGAAATTACAGATCAATTAATGCAACAATTTTTTCACTTCAAGGTGACTTTTTGTTGCTACATCAGATGGAGACTTCCCTCAAGCATCCAGGTCATATTAAAAGCTCCCTCCTCCTCTGAAGGGCCAGAAGGTAGAGCCAGGGCTTGGGAGCAGAATCTTCTAGGTCAGTGGTTCTCAAACTTTTTAACACCAGGACCCACATTTTAGAATGACAATCTGTCTGGGACCCACCAGAAGTGATGCCACGGCTAGAAGTGACATCAACAAGCTGGAAGTGCAGTCATTGTGATACCGGAGCTGGCTGCTTTCCTGAGAATGCAGCAATAAGTTATTTCTCAGCCATTTTCCAATAGCAAAGTGAATCAAAAAGAAGAAGAAAAAACCTATCTACAACTTTAACACCAGTAAAATAACCACACAGCCCTCCCCCTTTCCAACATCCCAATCTTCCCATATTTTCAATGGCAGCTGCGCTGAGTGTAATGCGACCAGCCTGAAATCGGCTTACGACCCACCTAGTGGGTCCTGACCCACAGTTTGAGAAACACTGTGCTGGGTCATGGAGTGCTCATAGTCAATTGGTTGCAAGGTATGCAGTGCAACCCTACCATGTTTATGCAGAAGAAAGTCTCACTGTGTGCAATAGGGCTTTATTCTCAGGAAAAGTGTGGGATTGCAGACCTAGTGGCTTTTCAGATACTGGTCTCCTGCCATAAAACAGTTTCATTGCTCAGATGCGTTAAGAAAAATACCGTTCAGTTGGCACTGCTACTTGTGGAGGGCATTCTCCAATAAAGTTGCCGACTGCTGGTTGTCTGTACCAAACCATTTCAGCCTCTCCAAAAGGAACGTTCAAGGACAAACATAAACCAAAACAAAAAATCAAACAGCTAGTATGAGTTACTTACATCTACAGACACTAGGAAATGTGTAGAATGTGTCAAAAGGGAAGGGAAACCACACCAAACCGGTCTTGTGGTTTCCATGCGAGGAAATAAGCTGTTCATAGATTTGGTGTTTAGAAAGGAAAGTGGGGGATCACTGACAGCCATGTCCATCTTTACATTTGCAGACGTGACAATTTGAATTTTCTCATATGGGAAATGACCAAAAATTAGCAGTGAGTCTTTGCAACAGGGGAATGGCCAGAGGCAGATCTGAGTTCTGCAAACACCCTGAGACTTTTTTTAAGCCGAACAGCTATGTGTAAAAAGAAACAAACAAACAAACAAACCAAGCTCTATATACTGATTTTCAAAATACTGTATGGGATCAGGGGGAGCAGGAGAGCTGTCACATCAAAAGCAGAAGTGAGAAGAAGCCAGAATAACTCAATGTTCACATTACTCACAGCCTTTCAAAACACACTGGGATCACCACTTCTCGTTTTTAGGGGATGCTCTCAAGATTATCTAGTTCCATTAGTCCTTAGAATGCAATCTTATGCATGCTTACTCAGAAATGTCCTACTGAGTTCAGTAGGGCTTAGTCCCAAGTAAACTGGGTTGTAGAGTTGCAACTTTGACCAGTCTTTTCTTCATACAAAACAAACTTGCTTTTTACTAAAGTGCTATTCCAGTTTTCTTAAATGTTAGCAACAATGAAATATTTTTCTGCAGTTTTGATACATGTTTATGGGAGCAACTTATCATTCTGAGTTCATTTTTGTCTCATTTCAAATTATTTAATATGCAGAGGTCCACCTTTGTGCAGAATTTACAGAGAGATTCAGCAGCCACTGTCAATTATTTCTCAAGAAGACTCAGACAATAGCTTCATTAAGAGACCAAGCTGAGGGTTAAAGTAAGCTGGTTATGTGCCCGAAGATTATGAGAAGAGCCTTTCATAGTTTGCCTACAATTATCTTAATTCTTGTCTCTTTCTAGACACTTCTAACTTTTCAAAATGGGGAAGTAAGTACAGTAATTCAGACTAGCTTCAAATCTTCTTCTTCATGGATGCCTGCATGAATGCAGATACTATACTCGTTCCCTTGGTTTTCAGTTTTGGGTGACCAAATCAGGCATCTTTCATATGCAGGTCTACCAGGGCTTGATAAATAACCCTTAATTGGTTTTTAGTAAATGTCATAGCCAAGTCCCCATATGCAGGCAATTTCAAATTATGCACATGAGCATCTGCTACTATAAAAATGAAGTTTGTAGTAAGTAGCGGAAAGGAAGCATTTGAAAGCGTGCAGATGCATGGCCCCCATTCCTTGGGACTTGTTGAGACATGCTCTGAGCATCATAATAAAACTGGCCTGAAGATGGCGGATCCATGCATTTAAACCTGGGTCTGCTGCAGTTGCTTAGAAAGTGGGATTATGCAATGAGGAATCCAGAACCCTTCTCCTGCTTTCCACTTACTTCCCTGCAGCCCCTTTTCTCCCAGTTGGACTCACTTTAGCATGGGGAGCATATGAATGTATGAAATTGCCTTAACTTAACCATTAGGGTAGTAGTTCTCACACATTTAGCATTGGGACCCTGTCAGGACCCACCGGAAGTGGTGTTATGACCGGAAGTGGCATAATCAAGCAGGAAAATTTTTAACAATCCTAGATTGCAATCCTACCCACACTTACCCAGGAGTAAGTTCCATTTACTATCATTGTTTAAAGCATATACATAGTAGCTTGTTAAAAGTACAGGTCTGTAACATTTTCCAAAATCAGTCTAATATATTAAAAATAAAATATTTAAATGAATGGGGACCCACCTGAAATTGGCTCACGGCCCACCTAGTGAGTCCTGACTCACAGTTTGAGAAACACTGCATTAGGGAATCTTGTTAGAATGGTCTACAGTACAGACTGACAATGACATCCAAGAATTTCAGAAAGGGAGCTTTTCCCAGCTCTACCCAAAGTTGTCAGGGACTGATCCTACAATTTTCTATACGCAAAGCATGTGTGGTACTAGTGGTCTTTCCCCCTAGTTGTAGTAGGGGGTGGGTTTTGCATTCCTCACACACAGGCCCAATTTGCTCACTTCTCCATAACTGAGGCTGTTGTGGGCTGAAAGATACAGAACTGCAGCTGTCACATTTAATTTGGCTCACAGAATTTATATAGAATACTCTGGTGGGGGATAAAACTGGGCTTACAGTGGCCTTCTGAGGTTTCCTCCACACCCAGCAACTTCAGGTGATGTTTGAACTGACAGCTTCCCAGGACATACTGTTAGCCACTACACTGTGTTACCATGGGATGAATGGTCATAGGTCCATAAAATACCTGTGAGAGAAACACATTTATGGGCCCAAAATGTCGCAGAACTTTGTTTCCAGATCACCCAGACCAGTCTCTTTCTGGTAATCCGGTAACACCCTTTCCCTTTACGTATGTGGCTACGGCAGACATTTTAAGGCAATTAGAAGCCAAAGCGTGTAAGGAAGACATGTGACTCTAAAAGGCCCTTACCTTTGCTGTTCATCCTGGGCAGATTCGTCCATCCCAGTGTCACTCCCAGGGTCCCTCAGGCTTTCCTCTGCCTCAGCCATTTTCTTTGCTTGTGAAGGAGGTAGTCAAGTCTCTTTGCTTTGCCAACTGCTTTGCAAGACCAGTAAGCTTGCAGCCGCTCCCCCCCTGCTCTTCCTGTATTGACTCTAAAGCCAGTAGCTCCGGAAACCATGTGGGGCTGTGGGTGTGCGTTTGTCTCTTGCTCAGAAAGCAGCTCCAACAACCAACATCTTAGAGGCGAAATGAATCTGCAAAAAACAAGTCTTTATGCAGGCCACAAGAGGAATAATAGCAGCTCAGAAAGGAATCTTTGCCTTTAAGTCAAACTGTATCTCACAAATGTTGCATCAGTAGCCTCTAGCCACTCAGATGTAGGGTTACCTCATGCTCTTTGGTTTAGCCTTATCTGTGTTTTGTCTATGTTAGACTCCTTCGTGCAAATAACAAGGCTGGGAGGTTGGGCAGTTGCAACACAACTTCAGCAAGTAGCTACAAGCAACACATATGAAAGGATGGGAGGAGGGACGGAGGCCACAGCCTTGGGAAAAGTGACCTAAAGGTACACTGGAGGGGTTCTGCAGGAGAGCTGATCAAATCCATGTGGGCAACAGACTTAAGGTCCAGCCCTATTCCCCACCAGCTCAGAGCATGTAGTGCCAGTAATGGAGCACATGCAGAATGCTGTTGGGGGGTGACCAGACGGCCCAAGAGAGGTAAGTAAAGGTTTTTTGACTGGCCTCCAATGAGCTGGACCTACATCAGCTCAGCGAGGAGACTTTGGCAGTTCAGGTCAGGGAAAGGAGGATAGGATATCAGTGTGCAGCGATGCCACGGAAATCCTGCCCAGCCTGCTCCCCGCCTATGAGCCTTCCTCAAATGGTCTCCACTACCAAACTGCTTGCTCTGGTGGGGCACCTGCAAGCCACTGTTGCACGAGTGGGGCTTCTGGCTAGTTCTCCGATTCTCGGATTCTGTCAGTTCAGTATACAACCCTGATAAGTAGTATGCAGCCTGGTAAGTACTGCAGCTAGAAAGAGACCAGACTGTCTCTCCATCTGGAATAAAGGCATTTTTAGAAGACAGAACTTGTAATTGTCAAAATCCCTACAGGGATTTAGTAAAGACTGCCTATGTAAACCACCTTGAATAAAGTCAATCCAATGACAATAAAGGCAGTATATAAATACTTGTATTATGATGATGAACCCCTGGGGGCTGGGGATAAGAAAAGGCCCTCAGTTTGGCTGTACTTGTCGTAAGAGGCGACTAAACAGCCACCGGGTAGATGGGACTCGTCAACCTGGGAAGGCAGCTCATCTGAGAGAAGGAAAACTCTGATCCCAAACCTCCACTGCCTTGTGGCTACATCCAGTTATGGAAAAGGCTTCAGGAGTCAGCCTCGAGACAAAATCCGGAGCCGGAGTCCCTGAGGCAGTTCATGGCTGAACACAGTCACGTTCTGGCAACTCCTGCGACGCCGCTGGAACCAACCGTATTGGCCTCTGCCTTTCCATTGGACCATTTCAGCGACGTGGAGAGGGGGGATTTGCTGCATGGGTAACAGTCTGTCCTCCATATCTACTTTACCCAGGCTTCGCGCACTGGAAAGGACACTGTTCCAGAGTCACCATTCAGAGCGCGATACCATAGTCTTCCGAGACTGATGGATGCCAACAACATATGATGATGATGATGGATCTGTTCTGTATTCTGGGATTACAGTGAGTATATGGGTGGGTTTCAGAATTTCAGGAGTGGTGCGGCAACAACTTTCAGCAAGACAAACAATGGCTAGAGGAGCGGCTTTCTCAGTTACAATATTGAGGCTCTGGAATTCTCTCCCTGTGGATGTGTGAACTGTATCTTCTTTGATGGCATTCCAGCGGGGACTAAAGACACATTTATTTCAAGGTCTCTGAATTTTATAGCTAAGGTTTTATGGCCTTCCTCCAGTTTATTATGAGTTATAATTTTTTGCTGCCTGTCCGCTTGTTACCAATTGGTTTGGTTTTTATCCTCATTTTTTGATATGTCATTTTAATGAGCAGTATAACATGGGTAGTTTTTAAATAGGTAGTATACAATATGTTTTTATATACTTTGTAATTTTTAAACTTTTTGTAAGCTACTTTCAGTTACTCATGAGGGTAAGAAAAGTGATGTAAAAATATCCAAATGAATGAATGAATGAAACTTCCAACCAGCAGTGGACCTCCCCAGCCCCGCACCTTGAGGCAAAGGTCCGGGATGGCGCTCCCTCAGGCTGTCCTCACTCCCCACGTGAAAATCCCTCCCATTCACCTGAGGCAACTGTTACCCTGCACGTGCCCGATCTCGTCTGATCTCAGAAGCTAAGCAGGACCAGGCCTGGTTAGTACTTGGATGGGAGACCGCCTGGGAATACCAGGTGCTGTAGGCTTATACCATAGTCTTTCAAGACTGAAGGTTGCCAACCAATCATGGAGCCTTGTGCGACCCAGGGCTACATCAGGGAAGCCTCATTGAAGTTCCCCGAGGCTATAAACTGTGCTTCTAGGAAACCGGAAGCACAGTTTCCTACCTTATCGGGAGCCTCAGAAAGGCTTCTGCGGGGTCCTAGAGATTTAATGGCAGGTCTGCAACTGCCTCCAACACTGCTTTCTGGTACTTTCCCTCTATCCCAACACAGCATAAAAAGTAAGAAGGGAGCTGCCAATGTCCCCAATATGCAGCACCTTAGCTCCCAATCAAAACTGAAACCATGATTTGTGCCATGGTAGCCACAGTGGATTTTATGCTGTAAGCAATGAATTTACTTCGAAGTAAATGTATTTAGGATTGATGTGTAAGTAGTGTACTCTGATTTATTTCCTTTTTCATCAATTTAATCTATGTCAATTTGAAAACAATAGGAGAAAACCAGCTGAAATACAAGAACCTTAACTGGGTTGCAGATCAGATAACCCAGAATATTCCAAGTTGGACTCTCTGAAAAATAAGAATGATCTCTAGTTGCAGTCATGATTAGACTTTGAATATTAGTGCGGATTGATACAAATTGTTATCTGCAGGTCTAATGCTTCTTGCAGGCGCTTCACCAAGGATATAAACATTAAAACAGGGAGGTGGGGAACTCATGGAAGGTGTTAGAATTGTTTGAACAATTGTTTGAACAATTGTTTGAACTGGGCTGTGCTGTGGAAGAGAAAATGAGAGAACATCTGGGGCAACTGTGCTAGGCAATCTACCACTTCCTCCTTGTACCTTCTCTTCGTCTGTGTTAATTGTCATGTTCTCACCCCTTCATGAAGCAACTCCTCTCAAGCAGTTCAGACAGCAAGGCTCCCTTTGGCATTGTCAGGAATACCAGGTCTTCAAAGCTCTTTCAAAGTGCTGGTGGTGAAAGAAAAGCAAAAATATGATGATGATGATGATGATGATGATGATGATGATGATGAGATTTTCACACAGTCAAGTATATGTTATTGACTGGTTTGTTTTATCCAGACATTGAGTCCTTCCCAAGGACCTGGGATGCCTGGTTTTTGTCCTATTTAGCTGTTATAAATATTGTCACAAGATGTGTGCTATTCCCAGTAAAACTTATTATTATTATTATTATTATTATTATTATTATTATTATTATTATTATTATTATTATTATTATTAAAGTCATGGATACCAAGAGCTGAAGCTTGTGTGTGGCAGCAGAGATGCACATGACTAGGAGCCCAATCCTGAGTTCAACGCGCCGGCTTACCACCGGCGCACACTTTTACAAACGTGTCATCAGGCACATTTGCGAGCTCTAACGCCAGGCGAGCGCCCCTACTAGCCCAGCGCTGGCCAGTGCTGGGCTAGCACCGGGCAGGCGCCTGGCCTCCACCGCTCTACAGTCGTACAGGCCACCAAGCCACAGAGAGGAAAGTGGGGGCAGGGGGGAGGAGGGAAGAGGGCAGGGGGAGGAAGCGGGGAGGCAGGACCGGTGGAGCAACACTCCACTGAATCCAGAGCTTTCTTGTAGCTTTGACACAAAGGCTCTTACTTCCAAAAGGTCAGCGGTGAATCGGGTAGCCCCATTGTGGGGCTACTTCCCTTACCTGGGGGAAGGGGATGAAAGTCCCCTTCTCCCGAGGTGCCACCTGGAGTGCAGGATGCGGCGGCAGCTGTTTTCGGTGCTGCTGCAGCCGCAAGCCATGAGAGCTCAGGGTTGGGCTGTAATTTGTTGCAAACTGGAGGTCAGTACACCGTAGTTGCTGTTGCTACTATACACCAAAGCCTTCACGTGAATAGGTCCTTGTAGGCTCCCAAAGTCAGAAACAAATGGCCTGAGCCTTGCAATGCCTTACTAAGAACTTGTTCAGGTTCTCTAAGAGATCACAGCACCTCTGCAAGCTACAGTCACACTGACTGCCACCCGCGAGAATATCCCAGGCTGACTGTAACTGGCCCAAGGTTCACCAGGAGCTCTGGAAAAACCTTCGCATAAAATCAGTGATAATCACTCTAAATTCCATGTTCACAGGTGTCTTTACTTTGTGTTTCACTTCCTTGTTGGTCACGGCAGTCACTGGCAGAGTTGATGACAGGCAGGAAGCATTCTAAAATACATGACAAAGATGGCTCTGCTGACAAAAAAAATATAGCTACCATGAGAGGCAATTAAAAAAAAAAAAAGGTAAAGCCACATGAGCTTGCGGTCTGTTTTAAATGTCTCCAAGGAGGGACCTGTATAAGAATCCCCCTTCTTAAGAGCAGCCCTTCAAGCATTTAACTTTGCTCCCAGCCCTTTCTGTTGCAGAGGTGCACACCTTGGGAACAAGGAACTGGCTTCTTGCTGATGGCACCACAGTACAGCATGCTGTGTTTTGAGACCTGACTTGACTACATCCCTGCTGACTGTCAAACAGCTGGTGGAAATGGTTGAATGCTGCAGCTTGCAACCCATGGCCTGTTATTCTTCTTAGTATATGAATCCTGGTTTTAGGCAGTGATTTTGTCTATCTGTTGGTGAAGAAGCAGTTTCTCTCTTTAAAAAAAATGTTTGTCATTCATTGTCACCTACGTCTGAGATACTCGGACACTGCATTGGACTGAGTCCTGCAAATGTCAAGAGATCTGGACAACAGGAGCATAAATCAGGGAAATGAAGTTCCATAAATATTCTCAGGCATGATTCTTCCATTTAGCCTGAACATTTTTCCTGTGGTAATGGTCTTGCAGTCTGGGACAGGCCCTCAAGGTATCCTAATTCCATCTCCCTGTGCTTGGACTCTGAGTGCGGAGCTGGGGAATGAAAAACTGCAAGCAAAAAGATTATCTGATGAGAAATTACAACATCAAGTTGGGACAGGGAGCCATTTAGTTATTTGATTTTTCTCTGTAAACCACTTTGTGAACTTTTAGTTGAAAAGCGTTTAATAATAATAATAATAATAATAATAATAATAATAATAATAATAATAATAATAATAATAATAATAATAATGAGTTTTAAAGAATCTACTTGAATGTCAAAAAATTCTGCCAAATTTTAAATAATAAAAATACTCCACATAAATAAAATTCAAATGAAAATACTGTATCTTACAGGTACTTTTTGATATTTAAGTAAAAATAAATTTCTGTACATATTCTGTTGCATCTGTTAAAATATCTTTAATAAATACTGTATGTGTATTGTCCCCTCCTGCAAGCACTCTAATCAACAGGATACCCTAATAGACAAGATAACCTGCTAGACTATTTGAATGCGAAACTTTTAACATAGCATATTAGCACTAAAGTAGGTTAGTTAATTCCTTAGAGACACAGACTTTGTAGCAGGAATTTAACTTCTAAATAAAAACTGACAGGTTTAAATTCAAAGTCAATGGCCCCCATCCACTGATCTTTGTGCACGCCAGTACATTATGTACCAGCTGCTCTGTGAAGGAGGGTTTCCTCCACTAGCACAGATGATCAGTGCTGTCAGTTCTTGACAGTGTTGATCATCTATAAAAGAGATTGGGAAAAAGAGATAATGTTTAAATTCACTCTTCTGCAGTTCAAATGGGCAATTAGTGCCATGAAAACTGATACAGCCCATTGTGTTTTGGCAGTGCGGGTGTAGTACAGATGTTGGGCATGAGGGAAATTTTCTCCCCCTCCCCCATATTGTACCATCCTGCATATGTGGAGTGTGGATACAACAAGACTGATTTTGTGCACATGCACTGAAACCTGTTTTCATGTGCAAGTTGCTCTTGCTGATTGGGGCGAGTATTCTTAAAAGGATGTGTAATGGTGGGGGGAAAAAAGATTATTTTCTGTAGACTAATCACAAAATATATACATGCATCACATTCTTGCTTGCCCATTTGCCCAGCTCCATTCTCACTTCCTTAAAAATATTTCTGGTCAGCTCGCAGCATATGTAATTCTGGACCTCTTTCTTCCTAGGAAAGGAAAGATCACTCTCTCCCCAAATGTTAACCCTGTCCTTTTTACTGGGAACAGGTATTTCCATCTTGAAATCTCCGTGCCAAGAAACCTATGGTACTTTTCCCTCCTGCAGTTTGAGAATCTCACTGGGAGTACTTTGGCTTTAGGGGAGCTGGTCTTGTCGCTTTTGTTTGATGTTTTCAGTTCTTCCAGACTTCTGGGTGAGAAGCTTTTGCCTCACTGTTACGCACCTGAATGTTTCCCCCAAGTGACAGCTCTGATGCCAGCAGAGATGGGTTGGGAGGAACTCAACTGTGAAAAAATGTGTTTTTTATCGGACAGTAAATTATCCATCTCTCTGTGCAGGAAGGTCCTGTGAGGCAAATTCTCACCATTTGTCCACAGCTCCCTGTACATACATCACAAACTTTGTCTGACAAGGCAGCTCCTGGCTTCCAGGTCTGACTGTATGATATGTAAAGGCAACATGGTGCTGTGTAACCCTGGGATGGTGGGGGGGGGGGTAGTTGGTTGATTCTCAAAAAATATCAGACATAAACTTGATCATTAGCTTTCCCTCTGTTTACACATCAATCAATGTCAATTGCCTGAAAGAGGCCTAATTTTATCACATTGCTCCAGGTTTATGACATGTGGCAGTGGCCTTCTCCTTGCACCGGCATAACTAGTGGAAGTTCCAGGTTCCTGGGTGTTCCTGGGTGTTCCTGGGTAAACTGTACACCCCCATGCCTTTGCCTATAGTACATTGAAGTGCCATCTTCACTGTGATGAGCGTACAGCTTAGCGGCCCAATCCTACTGGAGCCTTACGCCATTGGAACAAGCATTACAGTGCTATGTGGTGCTTTCTAACAGTCACAAAACTCAACACACTAGAGTGCGTGGGCTGACCACAGCTGCAACTGGCGAGCAGTCAACTTCATGCGCCAGCTGCCTCCAGCTGCCTACCGGCCCCAGTAACTAAGCAGAGGGGGTGGAAGAGACCTGGGGGACAGTGGGATGGGGTAGGGTGTGGGTGAAATGGGGCAGCGATGGGGGTGAGAAGGAGGGCTGATCAGGACCAGGAAGGAGGCAGGTTCAGTGGTAGCAGCATTTGCGGTATCCAAGCCCCCATCCCAGGCTCAATCCACCTTTTTGGGTCCACACAGGTCCACAAATCACATAGACCTGTGCCAGCAGTATACTGGGATGGAGCAGCACAATGTTCCTTACCCCAAGAAGGCCTCGAAACTCCCCTGCGGGACACAACAGGCACCGTGTTGGTGTCACTACAACAATGCATGGAGAGTTACGATTGGGTTGTTGGTTTGCTTAGTCTCAACCTTGGTATTTTGACTGCCCAATCCTATGCATATTAACGTAGAAATAGATCCCATTGAAGCCAATGGGCTTTGTTCAACAGTAGGTGTGTATAACTAGGGTTATAAAACTGACCTAACTGAAAAACCTAGAAGCATCAGGCTGTCGATTAGCACTAGACTGAGTTTGATGGGATTTACTCCCAGGTAAGTGTGTATTGTAGATTGGCAGCCCAGTCCTATCCCCTCTGTCCCAGAGTATGCAATGCCACTGACAGAGTACATTGCTGCTATGGGCCAGCAAAAGACAAGACAGTGCAGGAAAGGCAAGTAAAGAACATTTTAACCTATCTTTCTTCCATAGGCTGCTTGGTCTCTATGGGTCTCCTCAGACCTACACCAGCTCTTTAGGTGTGGGTCTGGGATTGGGTCCAGGCCAGGGATACGACCCAGCATGCATGGCTGCCACCAAGATCCACCCCCTCCCACCCTCAGCCCCAGCCCCAACCTGCTCCTCCCCCAATCCATCTGCATGGCCAACTTAGTAATAGTGGAGGTTCTGTGGGCCAGTGTCACCCATATGCAGCCTCTAGCGGCAGCTTTGGCAGCAGGCGGCCTGCAGAACAACAGAGTGCTTGCCTTGCCAGCAGCATGGGTCTTACACTGGCGGATTGCAAGTTCTGCCAGTATAAAGCCAGATAGGATTGGGCCTAAATCTCCTGGCATCCAAGCGACTGCAAGCTTTGTGAGACCAGCCAAGGATATAGTCTGTGTTTAATAAGACTGCCCTTGTTGGGATGGAGCAGCACATTAGCCTGATACCAGACAGAAGGAACAGTGCACAACTGCTAAGATTTTTATGGAGAGTGCTTTTGGAGGGACCTTGCCAACAAGAATGATTAAAGTGGCAAAAACGGAGGCTGGCAGTAAGAATGAGGGATTGGCAGAAGACAGATAATCCGTCTAATTCTTACCCTGCTAATTTATCACCTTTTTGCAGGGGGACAACGTTTATTACATCATTTTGCACTAGAGTAAAGTCCTTCAGCGAACTGGAAGGTTCATGGAAATTTTGGGGAGAAAATGGATATTTTATCTGCACTATGCACCTGAGTGGCTGCTTTCCGATTCATGAATAGTTATTGCTATTTTTCCCAAAGCCTCCAAAAGTAGCCCTTCCATGCTCCAGAAATAAGTGATTATTAGACACACATTAATCTGGAGTGCACTGCAAATTTGACTGCATGCAGCTTTGGATGAGTTTCTGAATGGCAGTTAATTTCATGGGAAGAATAAAGCCAAGGCACCAAGAGGCCGCTTACATATGCATTGCAGAACTGCAAAAATATTTTGTTTCCATGCAATACATTTGTATTAAACAGCTTCCCATGCCAGGAAATAAATGGCCATCTGACGCAGTCATTTCATGCCTTGGCTACCCAAGGCTTAACAATTCAACCATACTTTCAAAGCTTTATTTACATCCGTTAGATCGTTTTGCAATAACAGACCCTACAAAATTAAAGAATTTGATGAGGACTGAATGCTCTAAGCCCGTGACACTACCACAGTTGCAAAATGTATTTGAGACATTTTGCAGCTTAAGACAGCTGTCTTCCCTGCAATAATATAGGGTCAGGCTGTGTGTTGTTTCTGTATGGTGGATTGCTGTCTGTGAAATGCAACTGTGGCTTAAGGAAAGTCAGTCCAAAAAACAGCACTGTAAAGCATTCGCAGAACATTCGATGACAGAATAGGTGGAAAAGAATCATTGGGTGTTGGGCAGGGATGAGGATCAAACTGGACAGCTAGGATATCTGTGTGGTTCTTAGGACTCGCCACCACCAGTTTCAAACATCTTCTTCCTGCCCTCCATGCCAGACTTCTCCTCAATGTTCTTCCTCCAGTCACCCACATCACGTAGATCCTTCTCCTGAGAGAGGAAGAAGAGAAACATGGTCAGTGTCTTGATGGGAGTTCATATATAAACACATACCCTGTTGCTTATTCTGACACAGACTTTTTGACAGAGAAAATGCTACAATCACTGATGACCAAAGGGCATGCTGGTTTCATACAGCTGGTTCAGCAACTCTCATCCAGGAGTTTATCATCATATGTTTATCCACCAAAAAGGTCACAATGTTCAAGAGAAAGCAGAAAGGAAGAAATAGAGATTGACAGTATCTCTGAGGCCATTTCAGAATCTTGGTCAACACGATGTTTGGAAAGCATTAGAAGTCTCTGAACTCTATCACTTTGCTGTCAGTTATTAGTTGCAGTTGTGAATTTTGTTATTAGTTCAGATTAAGTGGAGTATCTATTTTTGATTAAGCAGAATGCCTTCCTTGATTCCTGTCAAGGCTATTCACACATTGTGATACATATACATACATGTTATCATGTGAGTGACGATACATGTGCTCCTTTTAAACATCAACATGGGGACTGCATGTACTGCTGTAAGCATCATGAGCACCATGTGTAATATACATATGTATAGCTCAGCCATTATGTGTACACTTTACAGATCGTATATGTGTTGAACCTAACATAAGAATAGATCTAGCATCTTGTGGTTGACTTATACTTTCATTTTTCACTCACTGCTACATGGTCGCATCCTTTTACACTAACCATCATATCACGGCCTTCAATGCACAGCATTATCTTATGTGGTGAAACTCAGCATTCTTGACGGAATGCGGTCCTCAAGAAATCTGATGATGTGTTCCTTGCTGACTCCTTGGAAGCAATCTAGGAGCCCAATCCTATGCCTGTCCTATGCCAATCCTATGCCTGTACTTTTGGGAACAAAAGTCCCATTATAGTCAATGGAATTTACTCCCAACAAAGTGTGGCTAGGATTGCAGCCTACATTGTTTTCATTCTGCCAAGCTTTGGGAGATGAGTAATATCAAGTATATGGGGGGGGGGGAGGGATATGAAGGGCCATCACTTTCTCTGTGTATTGTCTGTTCTGTTTAGCTTTGCTTGCTTTTGTGCTTAATATTTTATCTTGTTTCTAATGGTATAGTTACTATTTTGTAAGTAGCCTTGCGAATTCACTCGAGGAAAGATGATATAATGTGTCTTTGCACTCTTGCTATTTCAAGACAGGCAAGGTTTTTGCCAGACAGCTGAGCTATGTTGAAGTTCAATGAGATGCAGAGCACACACATGGACAACACTTCTTAGAAACTCTCCAGATACCTTTTCAGTGTCTTCCTTCTTGACTTGCTTGAGGTTAGCTCTCAGATCCATGCAGACTTTGTGTTTGGAGCCCAGAAGGGCACGCAACATAGCGTCTGCAGACATGCGGACTCTTCTCAGAGGTGGCCTCTTGAACTTGCCCCTCAGGTCAAACAGTTTCTGGCTCAAATCTTCAAGCTAGAGAGAAGATAAAAGAGGGAAACAGGGGGGTTAAGATAGGGACCTGGATAAGATGAGAGAAAAGTTGTGGGGGCATTTTAAAAAAGAATAACACAGAAATTATAGTAAAATAATATAACTACGATCCATAGAAATGACAGGATAGGGCAAAGAACTGGGGGATACAAGGCAAAAGTTGTGCAGGGCACATGAAGTACAATTATACAGTGGCAGTTTGTCCAATCCAATCATTTCCACATGATACCACTGGAGATACGGCAAAGACATGACAGACTCCACACCTTATCCCATGACCTGTCTCTTATTGGCACTCTAGTTCTAGTTTTCTTGTTTCATCAAATAGGAACCAAGCAACCTTTCCATACTGAACCTGAACCTTACAGAATGACTTAGAGCTATTGTCCCATGTTTCGTCTTCCACTTTCAATTTTTACTTTTCCATCTGGCTGTTTTTGCATCTCTGCTGATCATTTCCAGCAACTGAAATCAAATTTCTTTCTTTGTGTGTATGTATGGGTACTAACCTTGCATGTGTCCCTGGTACTTTCTTATCCCACTGAATACATAATATATATCTCGAGTGTATATTTAAAATCTTTAAGGTTTATTTAAAATGTACTGCTCAGAGTGTAATGGTTGACTATTACCCTACCTGCCTAGAACTATAATTTCCAATCCTTTTATGGAATGTTGTCTTTGTCCAGGACACTTCTATTGGGCTCCCCAAAAGTAAGGTTTTTATTTATTTTTCACATTTTTAGACCACCCTTCCTCCAAAGAGCTGGGAGGGAGGGTTGTACACGGTTCCTTCCCTCCTTTTGTCCTCCCAGCAACCCTGTGAGGTAGGTGAGGCTGAAAAGCAGTGACTGGCCAAAGGTCACCTAGGAAGCTTTATGGCTAAGCATTTTGAACATGGATTTTCTACATCTAAGTCCAGCTCCCAAGCCACTACACCATCTTGGCTGTCATAACCCCTTGCACACCAACACCAAGTGCCAGCATGCCAGTCCCTTGCAAACAAAGATGTAGAATACAATGTAGAATACAAGGATCCAACCCACCTTGGAAAACAAATGTAGGACAGCAAAGCTGAGGAAGTCATAATTAATACATACATACAGCACAGACCCAATTCACATAGCACAAACATTTGATACAGCACCAAGTTGGGTGCCTCGGTAAAGATTACCTCCTTGGTAGTTTTCTGTAATTTAATTTCTGTGTCATATCTTTCCTCATCAACTTGCTCTATCTTAGCATGAAGTTTTTTGCACAGTTCCTGTTAAGAAACAAGGAGAGATGAGATTATTACAGAAGCTTACACAAACCTGATAACAATCCCTACACTGACTTCCAAACTCTAGGGAAATTTGTACTTGCTGTGCCTTCCATAAATACCCCTAAATGTGTCGTTTCAGAAAGATGTGCAATATGTTCTTTGGTCCAGTTGCTTTTTGGAAGTTGACAAACCTATTTCTTGAAGTGCTCCCAAGCCTTCAGCCTTTGCTGGATGACAGATGGGCTCAAATGGCAGGACAAGATATAATGTCGGCATGCCCAGAGAATTGCCTGAAGCCACATGAGATCATTCAGCTGCTAAAGCAAAGCCAGTCCTAGTCCAGAAAAGAAGACCATCCAGGAACAATATGCAACTGTTCTGAGCTCCTTGGTGGAAGAGCAGATATAAAAATAATAGCTAGGTGGGATTTTCTTTATGCTGCGAACTTTTGTTGCACTGCTGATTGGGCACTAGAGTACCCACCTGGGAGCAGAAGAGCTGCCATGCAAAGGAAGCCAGGCAACCCAATCCTGAGCTGCCGGGCACGTGGGGGTGCTGTGGCGCTGAAAATGGCTGCCACTGCATCCAGCGCACCCCAGGCAGCCGCTGACGTCTCCTAGGGAGAAAGGAACTTTCATCCCCTTCCCCCGGGTAAAGTGAGTAGCCCCACAATGAGGCTACTCGATTCTACAGTGACCCAAGTGTCGGCATAGAATTCAGATCCCACCTCCCTCCCACTTCGCTTCCTCCCTCTGGCACATTCCTCCCCGCCCTCCCCCTGCTCTCCTTCCACCTCCTTCTCACTTCTCCCCATGCCTTCACCTACCTCTCCACTGCCCGGCAGTCCGTGCAACCACTGAGCAGCAGAGCTCCACCAGCACTAGCACCAGCACTCCACCAGCACTAGGGCCTGCAAACATGCCATAAGGCACATTTGCAACAGTGAAGGATGGGAATGAGTCGGAACGCACTGGTTAGAATTGGACCCTGAATGGTCCTGAAGCCAAACTTCACCATATTTTTGTAGACATTTTCAGACTTTGCTAGAAATCAGACTGTTGACTACCATCTTCACCACATCAAGGTGTGCTGCAGTGCAAGTTACCTGCTATGATCTGCTTAGGGGCTATCTGCATCTGTTCCTTGCTTCTGTAGCTATTTTTTTAATGACAGTGCAATCCTAGACATGTCTATTCAGACATAAGTACCACAAAACTCAATGGTACTTACATCCAGGTAGATGTAGTGCTGCAGCCTAAACTATAAGAGCTACACATTAGTTCATAACACATCTTTGAGCAAATCCCAAAATATGAAAGAAACTTTTTTCTTAACATGGTTGGTTCTGGTTTTGCTATCAAAACTAGAGGCACCATTCCAAATTTTGGTAGACGAGAGCAGGGAAAGAGAAAGGGGGCAGGATTTTCAGGAAATCTTACAGAACCACTCCTAGAGAGATCCAATGTCAATGGCCCAATCCTATCCTGCTTTCCAGCACTGATGCAGCGGTGCCAACAGGGCATACACTGCATCCTGCGGTGGTGGGTAGTCATGGAGGCCTTCTCAAGTACTGCATCAGTGCTGGAAAGTAGGTCAGGATTGGACCCTAACCTGCAAAACACAAATATATTTTCAGGACATGTGTGGTTGCTTCTTTATATCTCAAGATGGTAACCAGAGCAGTGTTCTCATCAAAGGTCAGTCATATACACACTCCATGTTTATGAGCAAATGGAATTATGCCTTTGGAAGGTGGAGCAAGAACATTATTTATTTAGAAATGTCTACTCCACCTTTTGGCCCCTAACACAATTGGCCCCAGTTGACACAATTTGGCCCCAAGGCAATTCACAACAAAAATAAAACAAAATTGAAGTTTCAAAATATTGAAAACAAACAGCAACCGCAACAAAATAATATGTGGTCTGCATACAAGTGAGCGAGGGACACAGTCCTGCCTCTGCTAAATGCTGCTCCTGTTTCATGAACAAGGCAGGAGAATACATCTGTTGACTAAAACAATGGTACCAAAACTGTGAGCCGGGACCCACCAGTGGGTTGTGACCTGATTTTTAGTGAGTCTTGAAACTGACAAGCTGATAGCTGACAAGGAAACTGTATTGAGCCTCTATGGAAACAGAAACGGAGCAGCGTGTTCACATTTACTAGTGAGTAGGCAAGTGTGCCTTGTTCCACTTAAAGGAAAGGCAGAGTGGAACACAATGCCACTAGAATAGTCCTGATCAGATGAACACAGGCCCCAACAAACACTCGAGAAGGAAGTGCCACCCTTCCAGTTGTCAAGGAAATTGTATTGAGCCCTATGGAAAATGAAACTGAGCCACATGCCTGCATTTACTCATGATTAGGCAACCATGCCTTGGCTTTTATCAAAGGCCAGGTGAAGGAGAACACAAGGCTGCCATAATGGTCCCAGTCTGTTGAACGTGAAGCTCAACAAACATTCCAGAAGGCAGTCAGTCCCCCACCATAGTAAAAAAGATAAAAACTGAGGCTTGAGCAGCTTTTTGTAGTTTTTTAAATGTAGGTGGGTCCTGACAGCGTGCCATTTTAAAAAGTGTGTGCCAGTGCTAAAATGTTTGGGAACAGTTGGACTAAAACAACTGCACACTTTTACAGTACAGGGCAGGACACACTAGCTAATCTGTGATCTCTCTAACCAGTACTGTGCATTCCATATAAAGCATTCTGTACAGTTGTCTCTATATATGGCTCTCCCATGTATTATTGGGCAAAACAAGATAAGTACAGGTGTGTTTTGGGGCCAACAAGTGTTCACCTGTATACCTCTCATAGAACGAGCGGGCAGGAGATGATACTGCTTCCACACACATACCCAGTCGACTGGGTTTGAAGGCAAATGGGCAATGAATTCTGACCAGACTAAAGAATAAAATAGTGTGCTAGAATTGGAATGGTCTGCTTCTGCTGCTGTGTGACAGTGAATGGAGGAGATGAAACGGTTACCTGCAGATCTTGCATGGAACCTGGGAGGTGCAGAGGTGGACAGTGCTCGGCAAGGTAGTTGGCTTTCTCTTGTTCTTTAGCTGATGCTTCCTTTTCAAGTTCAGTAGCAGCAATCTGGAGCATAACACTCTGGAGGAGAGCATTGGAGGAACAATTACTAGTGCTGCAGCTGGAGCCTTTGCGAAGGCAGACAGAAAAGTGTGACCACAGGTAGACTGGGGGATACACAAGGGAAGCTAACTGCTAACAGCTATGTTAGCATCAGGAAGAAGTGCAGCGCAAGAAAACAGTGCAGTGTAAAGCCAGCTAGGACTTGGGTTTATGACTTGGACTTGGGTTTATAACCAGAGTCTGTCATGGATTCATTGGCCAAATGACAAGCTCCAGTGCTCATTTCACATAACCAGCAACTATAATGACCGGATTCAAGGCCAGGCTAGACATAACAGTGTCAGTCCATTTGTTGAAATACGGAACTGCCCCGATCATCTAGAACAGGGATGCCCAAACCCTGGCCCGGGGGCCACTTGTGGCCCTTGGGGGGTCCCAATCCAGCCCTTGAGGAGCCCCTAGTCTCCAATGAGCCTCTGGCCCTCCAGAGACTTGCTGGAGCCCGTGCTGGCCCAACACAACTGCTCTCAGTGTGAGGACGACTGTTCGACCTCTCACCTGATCTGTGGGACGAGGGCTCCCCCCACTGCTTGCTGTTTCACATCTGTGATGCAGCAGTGGCAGTGAAGTAAAGGCTGGCCTTGCTTTGTGCGAGGCCTTTTATAGGCCTTAAGCTACTTCAAGACCTTCATTCATTCATACAAGTTCCACCTCTAATAAATCCATTTATGTAAATTTATTCAAATTTGAAATGTAAATTAATTCTTTTTTTGCCTGGCCCCTGACACAGTGTCCAAGAGATGGTGTGGCCCTCCTGCCAAAATGTTTGGACACCCCTGATCTAGAACGAAGACATTGGGGTTGGATTTGAACAGCAAAAGAGGTGTGCATTACCATCCCTGCTGCCTATGGCTTCCCCCCCCCCCCCACCGCTCTCCAAGAACTTTTCTCCTCAGACTAGTGATCTCAACTAGGTGAAAAGCCCTTGGCGATACTAAGGGCTGGGGTGAGGTAATTGGCGAGTTTAGGGAGGATTCAAAACGCATCACCAGTATACCACTTTTGCTGTTAAAAATAGATTCAGAGGCGTAGCTATCTCATCTCTTTTGGCCCCGAAAATGTGACAGAAACTGTAAGGCACTTGAAATATTAAAAGTGCTCTGTAACAAACTGCTGCAGCAGCAAAATGGACAGGGATAATGGAATGGAAACTTCAAGCCAATTCAAGTGTCTTTCTGGGAAGGCTAGTCAACAAGCACTTTGGAAGTTGGGAACTTTCAGCCATTCCAGACAACGGTTGTGGGGCACAGAACTTTTACCATATGAACCACTCCGTACCTTGAGGTGCTGTCTGCGGGCAGTGATAGCCCTCTTCCTTTTCTAGAGTTGGAAGAAACCAAAAGGAGAAAGAAGTCAGTTATCATGTGCTTTCAAAGTTCTCAGATGCCAGGGTTTTTTCGTGCGTTTGCCCCACTACCCATTATAAGTAAAAGTGCTATTGTATCAAAAGAACAGCATCCACGACTGAATTCAGCCTCTTACTACTCTCCTGTTTCTCACTGAGAGTGGCAAGAAAGAGTGCTACTATTCTGTCTGTGCATTCAGCATGAACGGTGGAAGTAGGGTAGACACCCATACTCAAAAATGATGGCTATTTCCTTCCCTCTGTGTGTGTGTGGGAGGGAATAGCCTTCATTTCTTTTCACTCTCAGATGGTACTTGTCAAATTGTGGCATGTATGTTTCATACTCTGAATGGAATCTAATGCTCTCAGAACATAATAATTCTGGAAGAGTGGCCATATTTTTTTGATGCAGTAAAAAGACCAAGCTCTGCAGTACTCTACTGGTTTATTGGTGTATGAGCTTTCATTGGAGAAAGCCTATGTTATCTGATACATCAAGTGATTTTCCATAAACGTGAAGTCCCATGGATGTAATCGCTGCTTCTCCTCCATAAATGGACTGAAGACGTTTCTCCAGGGACAGCACTCTGTTATGGTCAGTTTGGGATGGTAAACACACTGACATTCGTCTGCATGTCAAACTTGCTTATGTGGAGCTTTGTGGAGGAAAAAGCTCCTGGAAAGGCAATTTAGAGTAGAGAAAAGGGGGAATGGAAAGGGTTAAGCACCCCTCCTTTCCGCCTGGTGCTCGCCTGCTGTATTTACCTTTTCCCCAAACTGCTCTGCATTTAAAAATGGCTATATGCATTTTGTCTGTGACATGTAATTAGCCCAAACAGCCAGGCCAAAGTGAAGCTTCCAGGTTTTCATTGTTTTCCATTCATGTTTGTCTTCCTCTCAGCGACTGGATGTGTTTATGTACCTATTTTTGTTCAGAATGGGGCAAGTCTTTTAACCTCCATTACAAGATGTCCTATAGGTGGCATCAACAGATGTCAAGTGTTGTCCTTATAGGGAGGCAGGTCAGAGGGTTTTCTTCTGATCTGCAGGATGGCTCCCCAGGACAACAGCACATTCCAGCCCTGGAGCTTTGGTGAGAAGGGAATATAGTTATTCATGTTCGGAATAACTTCACGTGGCTCCTCCTGTACTTTCACATTTGAGGGACTGTCCATCCAAGTCACGAATGCTTAAGAAATCTGATAAGGTCACACAGTATGAGGACAGCAGCACCAGAATATGGCCTTTAAAAGTGTCTTCTAAAGGCAGTGGAAAGACTTGGGGCAACTGCAGTCTGCTTTGAGCAAATCTAACCTTATTGTTCCTCTGCAAGCTAGGAGGTGCCTCTTCCAAAAAATAATACAATTATTCTGGTGTATTGTTTTTCGCTTTGCAAAAAGCCAGTTCTACAGATATAAGAACCTTTAAGTTGTTAGGAGAATCAGAGACTTTTCAGTGTGCCTCTTTCATAGTAGAATTCCTTTTTGCAAGAAAGTCCACCAAGCTACCCCTCTTTTAACGGTCAAGAAGGTTGGTAAAGCATATTTTCTTAAAGTTTATTTACTATTTCTGTACGCTTTATATCTGTACTAGTTTATTGGTTGTGATTAGTGATATTCATTGGATGTTGTAACTTGACATTTTAGTTAGATGCCTTCATAGGGCCGGTTGCCATTTTATATAAGCTGCCTCAAGGATCAAAAGGAGAGATGGAAAACAACCAGATCAATATGAGATTTTTCATTGCAGTCTGCATTCTCCCTTTGATAAATAAGGCCCACTTTGCAGTATACCAGCATGGAGAAAATGTATCACTGGAATTCTTCAAAGTCAATCCAAACAGATCACAGAGTTACTATGATCAAAGTGTGAGTAGCAAACCAGCAAATTCTGCTGTAGCCTGAATTGCTGGTTCCAGAATTGCTAGAAAATTGGACACCAATGAAGAAAGAGTGGTTTTCAGGTCAGACTAGGGCCCTGTTGCATTCTGGAAGTTTCTGTCCATTTTGGAAATAGTATGCAAAGTCTAGAACGAGGGGGGATTTTTCTTACCCATGCTGAACCTCATCCCGCATACCTGGAGACCACCAATATGGAAAAGAGTTGTTGACATCCTTGCCCTGCACCATATTAGACACTGCCCAAATTTGTTAGAAGTATACAAGGTACTCATTCATGGCCTTGAACTCACAGAATGCAAATGAGAAGATTGTTGCTGTATTAAGTGCCAATGTCACAGATTTCACTACCCATCTTCAAGATGAAGTTATATCTTCATTGTAGATAAACACACTGGCAACTTAGACCCCAATCCTATGCATGCCCGCTCAGAAATAAGTCCCATTATAGTCCATGGGGCTTACTCCCAGGTAAGTGTGGATAGGATTGCAGCCTTAAAGAAATAGGATGGGTCTTCTTTTCAATTCTAGGCCCTATTCATTTTCTCTAACACCTCATCATTTAGAAAGCTATGAATGAGGCGCTACTAATGCCATTTAGAAGTCAGCTTGAAAAGTAGGTAGAAAGCTTCTTAATTACTAAATCAGTCCACTGGTTCATCGAGTGTTTCTCTCTCCTCTTTTCCCGCTCCTAGATGAACCAGTGGACTGATTCAGCAATAAGGCAACTTTCTACCTATTTTCCTTCCTACCTGTTTCTCCCTTGCTGACAGTACTAGAACCAGGAGTCATCCAATGGAACTGACTGGTGGAAGATAGAGGATGGACAAAAGGAGAGACCTTTACACGGCGCATTAATTAGGCTGTGGAAGGTGTTGCCACAAAATGTGGTGATGGCCACTACTTCAGAAGACTTTAAAGTGAATTGGACAAAGTCTCTGAGAACAGTTCTATCAGTGGCTACTAGTCATGATGGATGGCTGCCTCCTGATCCATGTTTGCCTCTGAATACCAGTTGCAGGGAGCAATGGTGGGAGAGATGCTTGCCTTTTGTGGACTTTCTAAGTGGGCCATTGTGGGAAACAGAATGCTGGCCTAGATAGGCATTGGGTTTGATCCAGCGGGACTTTTATCACGTTCTTATGACCACCATTCACTTACATGGGAGAAATGGAAGGACTGCACTTGAGGACAGCACTGGGGAGGATCAAAACCTACACCCTACCCCTGGGATCCCAGCCACTGAGAATCAGTCTGTCTCCTATCTACATAGCTCTGCCTCTTTATCTGCATAGTCTCATCATGAGTAATGTCTTTGTCACTCTGTGTGATGGAATGTTGAGAGCAGGGGATGACTTGAACATAAAAAGAGAAGGCAATAGGAGGAATAACATTGGTTGCACAAGACTACACTTTTTCTTATGGTAGCTTCTTCAAAAAGCCAAGATTCAACCCCTACTGATAGCAAGACCATAATTGCTGTTTTAATCCAAAATTCTACCCATGGAACCTCCCCAAAAAGTCAAGAAAGAAAAATAAACTTGCCTCTTCACTGTTCAGGAGGAAAGAGAAAGTCACAAAAAGAAAGGAGAGAAGAAAACAAGATAATTACTATTGATGGCAAAGAGACAAGACATATAGATTCAAAGGTGCACGCAAGGAGCAGGTGGGGCTGTACATATACCGCTCTTTCTAACAGTTTCACATTCAGCTGATCTGCTGCTTCACGGGGAAGCAGGCAGACAGTACCCAGCTGAGCAGAAAAATTAAACTCCCTTTTGAATGCATGCATCCCCAATAGGTGGGTGGGGTAGGATTGCTCAACAACCCATCTGCACGTGCTGGAGAGACATGAAGAAAAGACGGCTTCTCACATCTATCGGGCCACAGAAAACGGCTCCTTCTTTTTCAAGTGCGAAATGAAAGTATTTTAAATCTTGGTAATAAAACAGTGTTTCCTTTTCTCATAATAAACAACTGAAACTTACTCAGACATCTTGGTTTAGTTGATGAGCATCTGCAATAAATAAAAGATACATTACATACAGCTGACTAGATGGATTGTTTGCATTGAACAAAAAGTTAGTCACTTTAATAGACACATAGGAACTTGTTTGTACATATTTCCCAACTGCTCCGTTTCTGTTGAAAGGGGAAGTAGTTACCAAATTTATGGAGAGTTGCCAAATACGTCCTCAGTTGCGACTGGAGAAATCTTTCTATGCCAAGCCGTTTGGAATGATTGCAAGGTTTAATACTGATAGAAATGTCTGCATTAACCAAACACCGGCAGGCACCTCTTCCCACATGCTCAGCCAGGAGATAAAGCATGATGTGTGAGAAGACAGTGCAATCTGAAGCACATTTACTAGGGAGTAAGTCCATTGAACACAATGAGGCATACTTCCAGGTAAACATGCTGTTGGTGGGTGTGCTGTCAGTTAGCTTATATGTTATTGTAAGTTTTTCTTGATGAGGGACAGCTTTTCCAAAATGCACGTCCTCTAGACTGGCATCCTGGTGTACATCAGAGAAGCACATCGCTAAAGACTTGGAAGTTATGTCCATTTCAGTGGCTTCATGGAAGCATGTCACACTGAAATGAGCTTCTTTGTTTCAATCAATAACAAAAATGCATAGTAATGACTCTGTCCTTGCTGGCCTTGGAAGGAGGATGTCTGTGAGGCTGGAAATAGGACCGCAATGAGTTAAAAGTCTGCCAGAAAGGACACCCAGAAGGCAATGGCTGATCTCCCAAAAGAAACCTTATCCTGAAAAATGTGCAGGGCTGATCACATAACGGAGAAGAAAGTGCTTCTAAAAATGGCTGGAAAGTAAGGAGCTGCAGCTGTCTCCTTGGGTTGCAGGCATTTCCAACCTCAATGACTCAGAACAGTGAGGGAGTCATTGTAGCAACCACAGGTGGCAAAGGTATAAACAGCAGCAAACTGGACATGCAAGAAATGTCAGCACCCCACTTGTGAAAGCACCACTCAGTTTTGCTGAAACACAACACTTCCTCTCTGTGTTCATCTGTTGCTTGCCAGCGAGTGTGAAGAAAGTCAGGCAATCAAGCATTTCCTCTTCCCTTTGCTCCTTAACAAGCTGGGTTAGTATTTGCTCCTTCCAGCCAAAAAGTGTGTACTGAATGGAGAGCAAGCTTATTAAACAGGTTATCCATCAAGGATATCTGAGGAGCCTTGGCTGGTGTTCTTTGCCAGGTTTCCTTCCTTGAGATGGTTTGATGAAGGAACAGGCCGGCTTTTATAGCAGGCTAAATGGACAGCGTTTACCCCTCTGATTTTGCTTTGCAAACACTCACCAGCCAACAAGCCTCCTTGTTCCTTCATGTATGGGAATTAGTCTGAGACCAGAGTGAGTAGGAGCTTTTCAGCTCTTGAATTAGGACAGCCAAAGCCACTTGTAGTGAGCAGCCCAGCAAGAGACAGGAGGGGGGAAGGGATCATTGTAACAGGCAGGCTAAAGAGGGGGAAGACTGAGAGGTGCTGGCCAGAGGCTGGTTTTTCTTTTAACACTGGAGTTGGGGAGGTCTTTTCCCCCAACCGAGCATCATTAATCTAGTGACCACAGCACAGTTCTGTGTCTTCCTTTTAACCCCCTAAAGCAGCAAGTGGGGTCAGTAAAAGGCATGCAAAGGGCTCACCTAAGTTCCCAAGAAGAAAAACAGCCTGCGCTGGTGGGAGGACAGGATCGACTGGCAAGCCACAGGCAGCTGGCTCATTGAGGAGGTATAAATGTGTTTCTTAAACAGCTCAGCAAAAAACCCCTTCTCTCTTTAAGGGCATGGAGACCTCCTCAGACCAATGGTGTGCAAGGGTCCCGAAATACAAACCACCTCCCTCGACAAACGCAGTCTATTTGGGAAGCATTCAAGGAGTCTTGGAGGAGGCAGGCACACCAGCACAGCACAGAAGAAACTCAGGAGAGGGGAGATTTGCAGGGTGGTGGAAGGGCGAGCGTTGATTTCATATGGTAGAGGAAATTAATTTGCATTGATGGAGTAACTACAGATTGTCAAACCACACATGTTCAGAATGTCTGTTAATGTTTGACACAGTCGACATTGACAGCGCACATCCACCCCAATTCCTTTCGCACAGCAAATTCAAGTACAATTGCTGCGGCCCAATGCTGCTTTGAACCCACTGCCTCTAAACAGTTACCAAAAAAAGCAGCCACTTAATATGCTCTTCTTGTGTCTTGTGCTCATCTATTACAGAAGTGCAGGACTTCTGGTTTGATTTAAAGGGACTATGCAAATGATGGAGCTCTTTTGTTCTTTCCGTACCTGTCAATCAAACCGGAAGTCCTGCACTTCTGTTTTTGAGTAAGCTGTACGAGGAACAAGGTAAAAAGGAGGGTGGGTGGTCTACTTTTTGCTTTCTTTTAGTGGGTGGAAAGTGAATCAGGATGGGTTGCATCTGCAGCAGGCTGGCGGGAGGTGGTTGAGTCAACTGGGTTGACTCAAGGTGAATCCTGAATCCGCTGCTCTCTCACCTTCCTGAAATCTGCCACAGATGCAACCTGCATCACCTCTCCTAAGGGATGGGCCACCCCTATACTATTGTATTTTTGAATACAGGTATATCCCACCCTTCTGCCTAGGAGCCATCCTACTTCATCCTCAGAACAACCCTTTGAGGTAGGTTAGACATAAAGAGTATTTTTTTTATTACGGTATTGAGAATATTTATATACCATGTTTAAAACAAAAAAGTAGTTCCCAAAGCAGTTTACTGAACAAAATAAATAAATGGTTCCCTGTCCCCAAAGGGCTCATAATCTAAAAAGAGTCACAAAAGAGACACCAACAACAGCCATTGGAAAAGATGGGGTGAAGAGGGACAGTTGCTTTCCCCCTGCTAAGTATAAGAGGACACCACTTTGAAGGGTGCTTTTTTGCCCAGTTAGCAGGAGATTGTATCATTTCAGTGTGTTCAGAGGGCCAGACAGTCAGTAACTGAAAGTCTGTTCATGTACAGACATTAACCCTGCAAGGTAGGTCAGTAGTCTTCTCGCCATGGTGCAGATTGGGGAAGCTAAGGATAAGAGAGTGGCTTGCCTAATGCCCCTGAGCAAGCTTAGAGGTGCGATTTGAACAAGGGACTTCCTAATTCACAGCTCACTACACTATAGTGACTGCAGCCGCTAGGCAATAGTGCAGTGTTTCTCAACATTTGTCCTCCACCATACCACTTCACATGGCCCACCTATTTGAAGTACCAATGGATGTAACTGGTGATGACACCACCTCCAGTTACTTCTGGGTTGGGAGGCCAGATGCAACGCCACAAACACCAGTAAGAGGCTCAGGGTGGACTGGAGAGCTTTCTCAAGCAAGGAAAAGAGGGCTTTGGAGCTCTGCCCACTGAGCCAAGCTTCCTCCCACTGTTTGTTGTGCTGCATTCCAGGACTCACTGCCGGGCAGCAGGTTCCAAATCGCACAAGTACCACCAGATGCCACCTCAAGTACCACTGGTGGTACCAGTACCTCTCGTTGAGAAACACTGCAATAGTATCCTGTTCAAGGCCACTCAGCACATCTCATGACACAGCAGGAATTCAATGCAAGGTACACAATCCAAGTCCCCTTTTCCACTACAATACAGTGGTTCTCACTGAATGCATTTATAAAAGAAATTATCATATTTCTCTGTTGCAGTTTTAAGTGGTCCAGTTGTTCAAGTCTATATCCAAGGAACTGGATTTTAAGGCTGCTCAGGACTTTGGTGAATTCTGAATATTCTGCTTCTTTTTCAATGCTTTCAGCGGACTGAGTACATCCATGTTTAATATGCTGTGCAGGTACAGAACCTAAGTTCAAAGGCAGAATTACAGCACCCAAGGCACCCAAGGCAATATTGCAGTATAATTTATCCTCCCAGCTTCCAGAAAAACTCAGCCCTGTGACAGTGCATTTTTAAGAGCGGTTAGTGGAGTACTGGGACATTGTTCCTTAAATGTGTAGAATGGTTGATGTGACAGAAATGACCCCCTTCTTGGCCATATCATATGAATGCAGCCAAAATTCTTCCTTTGCATACAGTCTGCTTCAGACAGACTAGAATCAGTACATATGCACATTTTACTTGTGCGAATTTTACTTGTGCAGCATGGCCTTTCCCAGTTTGAAGAGACACTTGGCCAACAGTCTGAGGCTAAGAGGCAAAGAAGGAAGGCCCATAGCCAGGGAGACAGACCAGGGACAGACTGCACTTGCTCCCGGTGTGGAAGGGATTGTCACTCCCGGATTGGCCTTTTCAGCCACACTAGACGCTGTGCCAGAACCACCTTTCAGAGCGCGATACCATAGTCTTTCGAGACTGAAGGTTGCCAATACATATATACTTGTGCGAATTCAAGTATACGCACTCAGAACAAAAAGAAAAACAACTTACATAGTGCAGGCAATTCCACCTGCCGTACTTCGTAAATGCATGCCCTGGAGTGATCCTGAGTGAGGGTCCAATCCTAACAGACCAGTGCCAGCACTGAGCTCCAGTGCTAGGTGTCACAAATGTGCTTTAAGGCACGTCCACGACACCCAGAGAGGAATAAGTGCAGGCGCCTGCCCAGCACAGTTGGCACTGGGCTAAGCACCAGGCAAATGCCACCCAGAGCACAGTAAGACTCTGGGCAGCGCTGAGGGCCTTGGGGGCTGGGGCAGGTGTTCTGGGACAGGGAGATGTGGGGGGGAGGAACCAGGGCAGGAGAGGGTGGGACCTGTGGAACCCTGCTCCACCTCATCCTATTCTCGGTGTTGGGCTGCAAAGCCCGATATGGAGCCTTTCAAGTCTGCGCCAGCAAAATAGCCGGTACAGACTTGAGAAGTCCCATTGCGGGGCTTGAAGAGTTCTTCCGGCAGCCCTGGAGGTGCCACTGGATTCAGTGGTAGCTATTTTGCCACCACTGCACCTGGCAGTGCCACTGGGGACAAGATTGGGCTGTGAATCTGTTGCTCCCTCAGTCTGTCTCCGTTTCAGTGTGACTCATTTTCAAGCAGACTATAATTTTTGTGATTTTCATCTTACGTGCTGACTGCAGAACCTAACCCCCATACAGGATGCAACCTGACTGTACAAGTAAGCATTGTATGAAGGGCTATTTCAGGCTTAGGTGGCAATATTCTATACATGGCTTGGCACCTAAATCTTGAGACAGTATAAGCTTTCCATGGCATATAGCATATGGTCCTGATGTGTACACATATGACAGCATGAACCACATTCATTTTCCATCTGCCTCTTCCTGGTACTCAGTTGCTCAGTGGGTTAGTTTTGCAGGTTCTTTCTGCCTCCACCTATACAGACAGCCCATTGGCTTTGCTTGCTTGCTAGCCAGGCCTGGACTTTGTCAGTAAAATAGTCACTCTTGTGACAGTCTGGTGGATAGAACTGGCAGTTGTGCATGTCAAAGCTTGTTCTGTTCCTACCTGCCTGCCAGATTTTCCCTTTGGGGTTTCTGCTTCTTGGTTTGCAGGTTCTTTAATACTGCTGAGGACCCAGAATTATGAAAGTATGTGTGTTACGGTGCCAGCTTCCCCATTAAGAGTATGCACAAGAGCTGTTGTGGATTAGGAACAAGAAGGTAACAAATAGAAACATGGTGATCAGATGTGCTGATTCACACTGTACTCAGACCCAGTTTGCACCACAACATCAATGATAAAGAGACTCATAGGATGCACATGGCTGAGCTAAGCTCAGGTTTCTGTTTTAAGAACTTGGTGTTACTGCTGTAATCCTACTGTTGCTTCCATTCCCATATACAAGGCGTTTCTCCAGTTCAACAGGTTCTCTGGATTTCAAAGACTGATATAAGGTCACCTCAGGCCTCTCCGTTAATCAGTGACAACCACACTAGCTACAAACAGCTCAAGTACTACAGCAGACTTCCTGTTCTAGCACCTGGGCAATGACGGAAATTCTTGCGCAGAGCAGGCAAAGCCCTGCAGTACAAAGAGGAGACGGTCACTCATTTTAGCAGAGAATATGATGCTGCTTAGCCTAGTGAGAAGAGTGTGTTTCACACCTGCAGGACATTGATTTGCATTCGCCTCTCCATTTCACTGAAGTCACAGGCCCGGCTTTTGCATAGCAGGTCATGCTTGGGAAGAAGACAGCTTCCTTTTGCCCCCTGCTGGTAGAAGTGCAAATGAAGCAACAGCCAAAGGGCAGAATTCAGCAGTTCAGCCACAAGGAGCCTTTGTGGAAAGCAATGGAAGAGAACTTCATCACAACTGATTTGAATCCCACTTCTTTCAATGGGATTTAGGTGGCAGTCCTATGCACACATTAGGGAGTAAGGGCCAAATTCTATCCAATTTTCCAGTGCTGGTGTAGCTGTGCCAGCAAGGCATGCACTGCATCCAGCAGTAGGGAAGCAGTCACAGAGGCCTCTTCCAGGTAAGGGAACATTCGTTTCCTTTCTTCAGGGCTGCATTGCGGCTGCACCAGCACTGGAAAGTTGGATAGGATTGGGCCCTTAGGGCGCAATCCTAAGCCCCGAGTTAGGCCAGCACAAGTCACTTGCACCAACCCGGGGGTGTCGCAAATGTGCTGTAAGGCACATTTGTGCTTACTCAGGAGTTGGGGGAGCCAGCGCAAGGAGTTGCTCTGGCCTCCCCATGCCAGATCCAGGCCCAGCAGGGTAAGTTTGCATTGGCTGAGCTTGGCTGACGCAGGGGCCTGGGGAAGCGTGGGAAGGAGGCGTTGCGGGGCAGGGGAAGGGCGGGTGGCAGGCATTCCCAGGGGCAGGCAGGCGGGTGGGGAGCAGGAGGTGGCACCAGGATCTGACGGTTATGCTGGATCCTGACCTTATTCCTGGGTGGCGTGGAGTGGCCCTTGTCAGGTGCCGCAGATCTGAGTTGATCTATTGGGGCCAGTGCAGCACAACAAAGGATAAGGGGAAAGTTTTCCGCCTGCCTTGGGTTGCGCCACTTCTGGTCCCAAACTTGCGTGGGATGCAGCAAAGGTCCACTAGCCTGCCTGCTCCAGCACAAGTTAGGATTGCGCTGTTAGTCACATAACTCAGTGGGCCTTCTCAGTAGCATGAAAACCCTACAACAAGGAAGAGCAGCAGATAGACATCAGTCACAGACGTACTATGCTTTTCCCCCCAAATAAATTATGAGAAAGATTAGAAGGATTCTGCTCCTAATAAAGAACAAAATGTGCGAGGCTCTTAGTTCCTGAATAGAGTAGTACCTGTGGCATTTGGTATTATCTGAATAGCCTTGCATAGGATCCAGCAATATATCCAGAGTGTCTGCATTGGTAATAACTTCCAGCGGGATAGCCCTATCAGCTTGGTGCACCACAAACACTAATAAGTCTTGTAGCACCTTAGAAATTAATCAATTTATTTCAGCAGAAGTTTTTGAAGACTATTCTCCACTTCACCAGAAAGCTCATGCTTTTAAGGTGCTACAAGACTCTTTGTTGTATTTTCTGAATTGTGTCCATATGTTTGGCTCCCTCTGCAGGGTACTGCAGTCAAATGTCTGTTGGGTACATTTGAGTCTGATGGGTACAACTGCCCTGACGTAGTAGCTCTTCAGGTTGAGCCACTTTTTACACCGGGTTGCAATTTGGTCTAATGCTATGGGGAAGGCACAGCACCTTTGCTGCTCAGGTGATGTCATAAAACTACTGAAGCAGCGTTGGAGGAATGAGAACGAACCAAAGTGGTCAGCTAGGTGCTGGATGAGGGACCATCTAGCTAGGCCAGTCCCTGATAAGAACAGCCCCGCTGGATCAGGGAGTGCCGATACCCAGTCTACAAATGGAAGCATCCCCAAAGGCACCTGCATTGCATAGCTTCTAGGGGATGCTCCTATTGGATAGTAGGAAGGGAGAAGTTGGGGTGCCTATTCACTGCTGGGGTGGGTTGGAAGAGTTGTTGCTTGCTGCCATTCACTGCCACCTAACCCCCACTGCTGCTTACCTTCTGAACTTTGAGGGGTGCAGGGGCCCAGTGAAGTATTTTAGCCCAGGGTCCCAAGAACCTGATATGGGCACCGACAGTGCTTTCCTGAATTTGTCCTGCCCGGTGCCTGTTGCTCCTGTCCATTAGAATTCCCCACTCCTTCTGAGTAGCAGAGTCAAACATGCACAGCACTTTCCAGATACCACACAACGTGGCTCAGGGGCCAACTCCCACTTTTTAAACCCATTTTTGCTCGGCCCACAGGTGTGCACATTTGGTCCCTGTTGCGTATATGCAACATAGGCAGAAATGGCTTAATTCAGCAGTGATTATTCTCCTTCTCATCAACCAACTGAGCACACATATGCCAATTCAGAGCCCAATCGTGAGCCTCAAGTGCTGGCTCATGGCCAACATGCACTGTCACAAACGTGCCATAAGGCATGTTTGTGAGCCTTATTGCAGACCCAGCTCTGTAGACAGCCCAGTGAGAGCCCACACTGGGACAACTCCAGTGCTGGGCCTGTGGTCCGCCATCCAGCGGCTTGCCCAGATCACAGAGCAGCGGAGAGGTTAGTGGTGGTGTGGGGGGGAGGAGGTGTTCCAGAACAGAGGAGAGTGGGAAGAAGGCGTGGCAGGGGAAGGAAGTGGGAAAGGAGGGGGCAGGACAAGCAGAGCTCAGCTCCGTCATGTCCAGAGTACATTGTCAAGCCCTGTGATCCAACATTGGACTCCTTGATTCTGTGCCAGCTAAAGAGCTGCTGAAGAATTGAGTAGCCCCACTGCAGGGCTACTTCCCTTCCCTTCCCCAGCCACCGGCGGCTACCTGGCATGATCAGGATGCCATAGTAGCCATTTTTGGCACCACAACAGTCCTGCAAGCCAGGCAGTTCAGGATAGGGCTGTCAGTCACTTGCCTCTACCATTTACACAACTGGCTTGTGCTCTTAAGGTAAACATTCAAACTCTGCAACAAGAAAATTACAGTTGGGCAGGGGGAGGAAATTATTTAATCATTTAATAGAAACTGGAATGTTTAAGACTCAAATTTAAATTTTGCTGCTGACAACATGCTTCTTCTGCAATGCCGTCCTTCCCCAATTACACAGACTCTGCAGACTGAGACACAAACATGAGCATTTTACAAGCCGACATGCTGATGTAGCTACCAGGTTCTGTTGAGACCACCTGCCATTCTAGACTAGTGCTTAAATGGCAAGACTTTCCTGACAAATGAAGCACTTTGCATTGCACCACACCTCTTCTAAGGGACCACTGAACTACAGTGTCACTGAGGAGCAACATTTATGGTATCATGCAAAGAGGCATAGCTGTCACATAGAGTCATTTGCCTCATAGAACTAAACAACGAAAGGGCCTGCCTTTAGCATCAAGGGGAGATGCTGTGACCAGGAGTAAGTGCCAGCTGCAATACTGCAGGAGCACAGAATGTGACAGGAACAGTATCATTTCACTGTCTAGGAATCTCACTGTTCACATTTTTAAAAAGCAACTTTCTGGCCTTATGGTTGGAGAGATGTGCCTGGAAGTGTGTGGGCAAAGTCTGGATAATTTTAGAAATCAGAGGAACTGCTGACAAGGACTCCAAATGGTTAGAAGGCAAGATGTTAGTACCCTGTATAGCTCCTTCCTTTCCCCCATGATTAGCAAAGGCTATTTTAGCCATGATGCCAGTTTTTTGAATGAAAAATAAAATTTTGCTCAATAAAAAATTTACAAACATTCTCAATTAGGATAAGGCCGCAATCCTAACCAACTTTCCAGCATTGACATAAGGGTAATGCAACTCTAAGATAAGGGAACAAACGTTGCCTTACCTTGAGGAGGCCTCCATGACTGCCCCCCAGCTGCAGGATGCAGCATATGCCCCACTGGCACAGCTATGCCAGTGCTGGAAAGTTGGTAAGGATTGTGCCCTAACTTGTCCGGGTTGTGGAATTTAGTTTTTGGTAGATATTCTGCAGATAGGCAGTGGTAGATATTCTACAGAATGTCAGTCTCTGGCATCTCCAGCTGAAGGATAGGTAGCTGGGCTGTGACAGATTGCATTTAGATTCTGATGGCCCCAGATTCTGATTCAAGATAAGGCACCTCCTTATATTGCATATATCAGTTCTGGCATTAGAAGTGTAGAATCTTATGGAATGGCTTTCAGACTACAATTATATGCTTAAGTGGACCTTTTGGCATTCTGTTCTTTCCTCACTGTATCCTCTCTAAGGATGAAACGAAACAAGATAGCAGTTCCATATGCTTAAATATGAAACTGCTGCAATTTCAGAAAGGGGAGTAGGGTTCAGTTTAAAAGTAAAATGGGTACGTGAACAAGCTATGAAGGACTCTTCCCCCCCCCACCTGTGCATTACCTCCTAGCACCAACTAAAAACTACAAGTGTGCTCTGAGGGGAGAAAAGAGATTGGAGAGATCAGCTGCAGAGAGGTAAACTGTAGGGAAGGCAAGGATTCTGAATTCCACATCCATTCTTGTTTTCAGAATTGGACACACAACATCCCTGTCTACTAGATTGGGACAATTCCATGTTTTTAAACACACAGAACTGTCCAGTTTGGCATTAAGTCCATGCCATTTTCCTTGACATCGCCTGCTTAAAACACTCCATGTCTACCTCTCCAGGCCATAGAGATCTCTCCAGACCCACAAGCAGGTCTTGGTGCCACTCCCTAATGTTCAGCGGGTATCTGGCCTTAACAAACTCATATGCAGCCAACAGCCTCAGCTTGTGCTTCACCATCAGGTACTGAATGACACAGGTAGGAGCCAGAGAGTAGCCATCCCTGCAGTGAATCAGAACTCTTTTCCTTTTCTCTATAGAGGCATCAATGCACTCGTTGATATCCCAAAAGCAGGGCTGCTGAAGAGATGTGCATTCCTGCTCCAAAGGCCCCTGGATGTGCACCTTGAGACGAGACCAGCTGTGTTGGGACTCTTGGCGACAGGTGCAGGGAATAAAGTTCAGATTGCAGTCACTGGGCAGGCTGCTCATGTCAATGATGCTGCTGATGTTGTTCTTGCACAACACCTGTCCATTGTAAGCTGCCTGGAGATTTCCCACATAGATGCAGTCCATTACCCTGGTGATGACTGGTTCCAAGAAGCTGAAGCCCTGCAGTTCCCCTGGTTTTGGTTCACCGGCTGCTTTGGATACGGAACATCCATGGAGGCACTTCTTGGAGCCAGAAACAGACAAGGGACCATAATCCAATTCATATTTATTGCTTTTTAGCCATGGAGTAAATAAGGAGAACCAACTGGAAGACTTTGGCTTAGACAGAGACTCCACTGGCAAGGACGTTGTGGATTTACATGGGGAACTGGTCACGGAAGCACAGAACAAGGATGCCCGTTCCAGGGAACCTGTGCTGCTAGCTGCTTTACCATTATGGCCTAGCTTCATCTACAAAAGAGCATAAACACAGAAATTATGATCTTGACACTTTCGTTCTCATGTATTGCTGGATCCAGAAACTGGCCAGTGGCTTGGCAGTCAACATGGTCAGCTGTCTGACTCAAGTATTCCCAAGTAGACGCAAGTATCTGACCACTAGTTCCTATGATAATGGCCGATTACAGACCTGCCTAGACTTTCACTCACCTGAGTAACAAGATTATCTTGAGAGACCAGGCCCTTGTACTGCCTGGCACCATCTGATGAAAGGGAGAAACACAATGACCGATGAGACTTCAAGGCTGATTGAGACCTCGAGGCAACTGCTTGGCTGATCTTTTGCTCCACTGCTTCATTCCTACTCATCATCAAGTTAGGGCAGGAGCCTGTAAGAACCAGACAATCCCACCAAGAAAGGACATTCATAAAATACCTCCAGCAGATACGGAATGTTCTTTGAATGTTAATGAATTTTTCTTCTGGGAAGAGGCGGCCCCTTTAATTGACTTTTTCCACTGCTTTTACATTGTGTTTTGATATAAGCTCACATGCAGCCAGCTACTAACGAAGCCCTTCATCAGAAAGCAAAGTGATTCGAAACTGACAATGTTTTATGAACAGCCAAGCTGAGCAGAGTGGAACTTAAGGCATTCCTTTCATCTCCTTCTCCCAGGAGAAACAGGAGGGGTTGCCAGAAGGAAAACCAAAAATGCTGTGGTCAGTTCACAAAATCCTCAGAGAAAAAACAGCTGACCACCTTCATGGTGCACATTCACTGCCATCCCCAGTGATCCCAACTTGGGGAAAAAAGATGGGGCACCAACAAGGGGTGGCAGCAGCAGTGAAATTCAGGAGCACCCTGGCTTTATGGTCCTAATTGGCCAAACCAAATATTGTCAACAAGAGATGTTTCTAACCCCACAGGTCACCACTAAGCTGATTAACTAAGAGCACAATCCTACCCTGCTCTGGAAACAGGCAGGCCAGCTGGTCTGTGCTGCCTCCAGCACAAGTTTGGGGCCAAAAGCAGTGCAGCCTGAGGCAAGGAGAAACATTTCCCCTTATCCCGGGTTGCCCTGCAGCAGCCCCAATGAGGCTACTTGGATTTGCGCCTCCTGACAAGGTGGCACAAATCCAGCAACCTGGGACTGCCCTGGGTTGGATCCTGGCCCCGCCACCTGCTCCCCACCCATCCACCCACGGTCCCGTCAAACCTCCCTCCCTCATCACGAAACACCTCTTCCCCACCCTCCTCACACACACCCAGACTTCTGTGTCAGCCGAGCTTGGCCAACACAACTCACCCTTTCCTTGGGACCCACGTCAGCATTGGGAGGCCAGCACGCATCTGTGCGTCAGCCTATCTCCCCAAAAAGTGGCACAGAAGTGCTTTATGGCACTTTGGCAACACTCCTGGGCCGGCACAAGGGACTTGCGTTGGCCCAAGTGCGTCGTAGGATTGTGCCTTAAGACAGGCTAAATGTGGTGGTCAATGTGTGTCTCCTCCCCACACATCACCAGACCTCCAACCAACCTATTTTCCTTTTGTCGTGTGTGTCCAAGAAGAACACTTCAGAGCCTTCTTTCTAGTGAATTACCGAACTGTTTGTCTCAGAATGAAAATCACATTTCTATACCAGCTAAGAAAAGTATTTGGGGCAAGCAGAAAACATGGATACTCTGTTAGCATCTTACTCTTATATCTCTATGGTGGCACACAAATCTCTCCAGGGAATGGCAGCATACAGGACCCAAGATTCCCTCCTAGTCTCACACTTTTTAGAGCAGAAAATAAAGGATAGGGAGAAAAACGAGAAAAGAAGTACCTGTGACATGCAGAAAAGGTGATGTGGTTCAAGTGCACTGTGAAAGTTGAACCAAGTGTAATGAGGGACCAGGTTGTGATGTAAAAGATGGGATGGAGGTTTGCAAAGGGAGGGCCTGGAGCCCACTGGCCTGAGTATAACCTGTCAGAGTAGGCTGCACAGACAACAGAAGAAGCGGGGGAGGCAGGCAGAGATCAATCTCTTATGGCCTTTCTGGCATCAGGAAATCTGTCATACCCCACACATACAAGCCTGCAAAGCCAGAAGGTAGATAAGGGCGAGGTTATAAACCAGATGGGTCCAGATAATGAGATTTTTACTACCTCCTGCAAGTTATTTTTTCGCTTTGCTAAAAGAAATAACCCTTGGGTTCCAGCTCAAGATTCCTGCATTAATTTCTCAGTCCATTCCAACAAGCATATCTATATTATACCCACAAAAAAGGCTGTTCAACATTCCTACTTGTTCCTTACTGTCTGGATCCCATTTCAGGATATAGGAGCAGGATTCAAAAGTAGAGAAGTGACTTTGACTGTCTTGCATGCCTACCTTACCTACCTGCACAGTGCTGGGGAAGAGCCACAGGAGAAGACAAATGCAAGGCCTTCTGAAAGCGCGTTGTAAGCAAACCTGGAAATCAAGAGAAAAATGCACAATTGCAAGGGATAAAGCGGCAACAGATCAGACAAAAGCAGAATTAGAGGTAAATTTAACCTGGTGCAGGTAACAAGTAGCCCATGGATTGTATTTGCCTTCGCCACCTAAGTCTTAATCAGCACAGTGCTTATAGCCTGTCTACACAATAGTTCTAAGCCACAAGATTGTGAGCCACAACAAAGAGTGGACCACGTATATGAAATGACCACCAAAGGGGGCATGGCCTGGTACAATCATGCATTAATTTCTGTCTATTCAATCCAAAGGACTCAAGATGAGTGAAAAAAGCATACATAATATTCATCAAAATAAAAAAAGGAGATCCCCAGGACAACTGTGAAGCTCTTAAAGAACACTTGAAAAGAAGCTCCAACACACTTAACACAAACCAAGCAACTGCAACAAACAACAGACAGGCCAGCGACAGAATTCAAATGAAGCAATGATAACAACCCACCAGCAGCTTTCCAAAGCTTGCTGGAACAAGCAAGATTTTTTTCCAAAAAATACTCAGGAAGTACCTCTGGGTGCCTCAGCCAGGAACTCATTCCATAGCCTCAAGGCTACATTCCTTCCAGGATTTGGGCTGCATGAAATTGAGTCTAATAAACCAATCCCTGCTTGCTAAATAAGGCAAACAGAATTGTGGAGTAATGGGGTCACAGTGTTGCATAAATGCAGCAAAGCAATTGGGATGTTGCAGGCAAGAAGGAATCAGGAGAGTGCTATCACAACAGTGTGCAGTGTCTTGCACAAGACAGACACACATAAAACTGGTGGAGTTACCCCCCCCCCTTTCAGTGAACAGGGAGGAATGAGAGCGCACTGGCTAGGCACAATCCCTGTGCTGACATGCCAGCTGTCCACGACCCAGGCATCCATGCATTCAGTGTTGCCCTCTGCAGACAATGTTGAACATGTGACTGCCTGGTATGGTTGGCCAATACACTCCTGTTCCCCATTGCGTATTTGCTGAACACATGGTGGAAACACCAGAATAGGACTAAAGGGGGGTTACAGAGAAATTGATACACTTAAAGCACAATACTACACATCCAGTATTTACCCCACCCTTCCTAAGTGGATGTAGGTGAGGCCAACTCAGTGATATCATCTGAACCAGTCCAGAAAGTATTAACTCAAAACATGACACCCAGGTGTCAAGGCCCACAGCCCACCCAAATCACACATAGACATGCAAGTGACCATGCTTTACCACACAGCAACAATAGTCAACCTGAAGCTTCCAGATATGAAAAAAGCCTTGCCCAATCAACTCAAGGAACAGCCAACAACCAACTAGCAGAGCACATAACTGGCATGGAAAAGGTCTCAGATTCCTGGCTTCATTAGCTGAAATGATCTCAGACATCAGAGTTAGGAAAGTAAGACCGCTCCCTGACAGCTTGGAGACCTGCTGCCAACGAAAGGAGAGACAATGCTGAGCTAGAGAGATCAATGACATTACTCAAAGAAGCTTTTTCTTGAACCCCCACATCAATTAGCCAGAAAAAGGACACAGCAAACAGCAGCTGTCACCAACCAAGTACTTGTTCCAAGAGTTTGTGCAATGGTAGACTTTTGCAGGCATCTCTAGAATTGGGCTAGTCTATATTCTCCCCTCTCTGACTCACCTGTAAAGCCATTTTTCTTGGACTCACATCTTTTGTTCAGCATTGTGCCTACTGCTGACTCCATGGTATCCAAATCTGAAATATAGAAGAACAGATAGTCTAAACCTACATTGTGACAGCTCAGATTTACAATGGATTAGGAACAATTTGGTCTATTGGGAAACAAACAAAAAAAAAAGAATATGAATTCATCTGCCAAAACAATCAGTTAGATTGTAAAAACACTACTCAAGTATACAAGTTGAACAGAAACAGGCTAGAACACTACTTATGACCTTTCAAACATCAAACCTTTTGCAAAACGAGGTTAGCCTGAGACAGCTTTGTTGCTTCCAAGAAGTAAAATAAAATCTGAACTGAAAACTGGAAAAAAGTTATATTATTTCCAGCATTAGAAGAAAACCTAAACTATTATTTGAAAAAATATCTGTTGAACCTGAATTTAGGGGGAAAAAATCAGATTAGGGTTTGAAATAAGAGTTCAATCAAAAAAGCTGATATGCTAGCAAATTCACTAGCAGAAGCAAAATGCAAGATCAAGGTAAAGCAGTTGAATAGATATCAAAAGACACAACATTTATTTCTCAAACTCATATATAATGCATTTTTAAAAGGTTCATATGTTGAGCATTTGAAGCTAGTTTACAATTTTGTAACAATCAAATAATAGTGATGTGAACCAATTTCAGTTATCAGCCTCTGGAAATTGCCTCCTGTATGATACTTTGTGAATTGTACAATTATTTTTCTAGTTCTGTTTAATTTTTACAGTCTGGGAGCTTTGCATTTCTATGACCTATTTTACATATGCAAATGAATGGTTTATAAATATTTGCTTTAGCTTGAAAAATAAATGTTGTATTTTTTTTATATAGTCAGTGCCCCGCTAAGGGGTCTCTGGGGGTTGCCCAGTGGGGTGCCACAGGGCAGCTGGAGGGCCTCTTGTGGTCCCCTGGGCAGGGGTGTCCACCTTCCTGGGAGGGGGTTCACGACACCCTTGTCCCCCTCCCTGGAAACAGGACCTGAGATCCTTGGTCCTCAGGTAGGGGCTCCAACTCCTGCTTTCTCTCTCCAGAACTGACTGTCATCACTGGCTTCCCTAATTTTATCCTCAAGTCATACCCTTGGCTCCTCCACTCCCTCCCTCCCTCCCTCCCTCCCCAGCCTTAAAGGGGCTCCAGTCCTAGACTGCTTCTCTCCTCTCTGGTGGCTGATGGTGATCCTGCCCTGCTCACTGCTCTGGTCAGGTGAGCCCTGGGGAGACTGTCTCTCCCCCCCAGCCGCCTCACATCTTACCTGGTCAGCCAGTGAGGTGGCGGTGGTAGCGGTTCTGTCACTGGCCAGGTAAGGCAGGGGTTGGGTAAGGGCTCGACCCCCGGCAGAACTATTTTTAAATTATTACTAAGAATATTTATATACTGCTTTTCAACAACCCCAATTTTACCTTGATGCTTCGAGGAAGTTTTGGGGTTATACATCTGGATCAAGGGTATTTTCCTTTCCTTACTTTGTAGTAAATTCACTAGACCCAACCAGAATTAACAGTGAGTACATAAAACCAATACCTGAGAAGATTTTTATAACTTTCGGGTTTGAACAGCCTGGTGGAGGAAGGGAGAGAGGACAGCATTACATAGCACCTTCTCTATGCTGTTGTGTTCAGTCATAATCTATGGCAGTGGTTCCCAAATTTTTTTGACTGGCTCCCTTGACCTACTGAGCCATTGGCCACAGCTCCCTATTGGGTTTCCCTGGCTGGTTTCTGTGACTTCCCAGGAACTATGGCTCACAGTTTGGCAACCACTGCTCTATGGGTAAATATTGGCATACTGTCTCTGAACATGTTCCAATTTGCATAGAAAAATGTAAGCCTCACAATATGATGTTGATTTGCATATGGGATATGGAATGATTAATTTGGTGGTTAAATATACTAGACAGCTGGGGCAGATATTTCAGCTGTAGAGAAAGCTCTGCTTCTCTCTACCTTCACTCTTGTACTGACATTCAAACATGCTCCCAAATCTAGTGCTGATCCCAGCAATCATTTAACATTAAGGAAAATAAACAATTATAGATCTACCATTGAGTATGATGGGGCAAATGCCCTAGGCGTGAGGCTGTAGGACTCCGTGGAAGCCTCTCTGAGGCTCCCAACAAGGTCAGAAACTGTGCTTCTGGTTTTCCGGAAGCACAGTTTATAGCATCGGGGAACCTCAGTGAGGCTTCCCTGATGCAGCCCTGGGTCATGTGAGGCTCTGTGAGCCTCAGGTAAATGGGGGGGAAGCGGATTTTCAAGAGGGGGGCGGTGAGAGGCTGCGGGGGGGGGGCACCATCACAGACCTTTGCCACAGGGCACAGGGCTGGGGAGGTCCACCACTAAAAAGAAAAAGAAAAAAAGCAAGACCACCTGACATATTAAAAAGTTTCTAGAAGCTTTATTTTTTAGTCATTTAACTTAAGACAAAAAACCTCAAAATACTGGACATAAAAATAAAGCCCAGCTAATAGGCCCACTACCTCTCTTTGATTGTACAGTGTCCCAGCCAATGCAGAGCACTGCTGCTTCTCAACAAGCAGGCTGTGAGTAGGTAGCTCCTAGAAACTAGGGACATGAGGTGCGGGGGCAACAGGTGAGGCAGAACTGCCCTGTCATTGTTCATGAAAAAGCACCACTGCCGTCCCACTTCCTTACATGCGAGGAGGCTCTCACCCGCTTTGTCAGGTGTAAGAAGAGCCTCCTCGGGTGTAAGCAGGTGGGGCAGCTGCCATGCTTTTCCTTGGCTACAATGGGGCGATTCTGCCTCACCAGCCACCCCTACACCACACATCCCTGCTAGAATCTAGAGAGAGGAAAACTGACAGCATGAGGGTGGATGGTATGGGGGTGAGTAAAAGAATATCAAGAAATAATCCAGAATCAATATAGCAATTTCCTGCACTCTTTCTCTATTTTCTTTCTTCTGTGTTCAAACTTTCTGCACACTAGGCTCTTCTGTACAGTATGTTTAATCACCATTCAGTAAGAAAGGGTACAGTGGTAATCAGGTTTGAAAGATACAATATCACAGTGATATTAATTATCTCACATTACAGACGCAAGTCAGCAGCTTGCTGTAAATGATGCTGAGATCATCACTAGATTATCACACAAACTGGAACATGTCCAGAGGCAGTATAATTCTAATTATCAGATACTGAGGTGGAACAACAAAGAAAGGCCACCACCTGCTTGAGAATACACAAGGACATCTGTTTGGTCACTTGAAGACAGAACAGTGGCCCTTCTACAAGGCCATATCTAACTGCTTAGACTTGTCCTTTAGGGGTTGTCGCATATGTATTTCCCAGAGCTGTTTTTGCCCCAAACAGATTTATGGCCCAATCCTATCCAACTTTTCAGGGCTGATGTAGCTGCAATGCAAGGGAGCAAATTTTCCCCTACCTTGAAGTGGTCTGTGACTGCCCCCCCCCCACTGCAGAATGCAGCGCCTGCCCTGTTGGCGCAGCTACATCACTGTAGCACTGGAAAGCTGGATCGGATTGGATCCTTAATTTAGCAGGGCAGGCACAAAATCTCCCAGTGTTTGAGGTGTTGGTGATATGCCAACCTCTGTGATGTGCACTGGTAATGTGCTCATCTCTGTTCCCTCCATGCCGCAATTGGAAATGTAATTGGGGAGTAGCATAGGTGTGTGCCAGAGAATAAAATGGTGGACTTGAGTGCCAGAGATGCTCCAGCAGCCCATCAGTCTCCTCTCTTCCACACTTCCTCTTCAGCCTCATCCAGGGATGGATGGGGGGGGGGTGCACAACCCCCCCCCCAACTGTCTGCTAGCCAGGAAGGGCACTCGCCACTGGGGAGCAAAACTGGACACCAGGGGAACACCCACTGGGTGGGCACCAGTGAAACTGGCTGGAATGGGAACCCAGGTCTACTCATCCAGTAGACCTGGGCTCCAAGTGCAGGCGGGAGCCCAGGTCTACCCAGCTGATAGACCTGGACTCCAAGTCCAGGCAGGAGCCCAGGTCTACCCACTTGGTATACGTGGGCTCCAAGTGCAGGCAGGAGCTCAGGTCAACCCAGCCAGTAGATCTGGGCTCTAATTTCAGGCAGGAGCAGCTGGTAGACCTGGGCTCCAAGTACAGACGGGAGCCCAGCTCTACCCAGCCAGCAAACCTTGGTCACAGAGGCCGTGTGAAATCAGGAGCCCAGGTCTACCTGCCTGGTTGACCAGGGCTCTGGAGTTGGTAGTGCTCATGGCCACCCCCAACACAAACACTGGCTCAGGCCCTGGCCTCATCCCTTCTTCCTTTTCCAGCCCACGGAGTGGGAGGAGGAGGAGTGGAGGCGGGTGCCCGCTGCTGCCTCAGCTGAACTCACGGAGGGGCAGCCAGCGGTGCCACCACGGAGCACTGCGAGCAGGGAAGGCGCGCAGCGCGTGCGGGGGAGAAGTGGGCTCCTCCTGGTCCCCGCTGGGAGAGCAGAGCGCTCAGCACAAAGAGACCCCTGGCCCTCCGCCGCGCGCGCCCTTCCAGGCCCCCTTGGCTCTCACACCGCACCCAGCCCGGGCCGCGTTCGCGTTCTCCGGCTGCCTGCTTGCATGGGGAGCTCGTGCCAGCGCGCGCTGCTCCGCGCAACTCCACCAAAGTTCCAGCCGCGAGCCTTGGGGCGCCCCGGAAGCACCTGCTGCTGCTGCGAAGAAACGCCCAGCCTTGCGCGCTCCGCACCGGACGGCCTGCAGCCGGCTCAGCCCATCTCCTCCGAGAAACAGGACCCACCAGGAGAGAAAGCGGGGACCCGGGAGGGCAGTGCAGGGGAAGATGGGAAATGTAGTCTTTGCGGCACAGGCGAGGGAGCCACCACTCTTGCACGGCTCTCTCTTTGGGGGGCTGACTCGGCTCACCAACACCCGTTCTTCGCTGACTCTGCGCTGCATCCCTTTTAGGGTGCAAAGCTGTTCCCAATGCAGACCTCCCTTTCAGTCTAAGGAACTCGGAGTCCAGGTCTACTCAGAAGTAAGTCTCATTATAGTCAATAGGGTTTACTCCCAGGAAAGTGTGGCTAGGATGCCATCCTATCCCACTTTGCAGCCCCGACGTCAGGGAGCAAATGATCCCTTACCTGGAGGAGGCCTCTGTGATTGCCTCCCCACCACAGGATGCAGCACACACCCCATTGGCATGGCTGGAAAATTGGATAGGATTGGGCTCTCAGGCTACAGTGCTATCCACACTTTCCTGGGAGTAAGCCATATTGACTATAATGGAATTTACATCTGAGTAGACATTTGTAGGATTAGGCTCTCAGGGTCAAATCCTATCCAGTTTTCCAGCGACAGCAGTGCAGCTGTGTCAATGGGGCATGCGCTGCCTCCTGTCGTGGGGGGGGGGGGCAATCAAGTTAGGGAATGTTTGTTCCCTTTCTTCAAGGCTGCATTTCAGCTGTATTGACACTCAGCAGCTGGATAGGATTGGGCCCTCCATCTTTTAAAACAGCAGCAAGTACTGTCCTGAAAGCACTATCTTCAAATACGTTTTTCCTCTTTTGCTTTGAAAGTACTGTTTTTACTCATAAAGTCTATGTCAGTGTTTCTCAACTAGTGGAACAGGTACCACTGATGATATCTGAGGAGGTGTCTGGTGGTACTTGCAGGACCCCTGGACATCTGCTGCCCAGCTGTGATACCAGCAACACAATCTGACAAACAGCAGTAGAAGGCTTAGCTCCACAGTCAGAGCTCCTGTGTGAACATAAGAACAGCCCCACTGGATCAGGCCATAGGCCCTTCAAGTCCAGCTTCCTGTATCTCACAGGAAATGGCCCACCAAATGCCCCAGGGAGCACACCAGATAACAAGAGACCTGCATCCTGGTGCCCTCCCTTGCATCTGACATAGCCCATTTCTAAAATCAGGAGGTTGCACATATGCATCATGGCTTGTAACCCATAATGGATTTTTCCTCCAGAAACTTGTCCCTTTTAAAGGCATCTAGGCCAGATGCTGTCACCACAGAGCAACAACAAGCTGAGTAAAGAAATATTTTCTTTTGTCTGTCCTAACTCTCCCAACACTCAATTTTAGTGGATGTCCCCTGGTTCTGGTGTTATGTGAGAGTGTAAAGAGCATCTCTCTATCCACTTTATCCTTCCCATGCATAATTTTGTACGTCTCAATCATGTCCCCCTCTCAGGGACCTCTTTTCTAGGCTGAAGAGGCCCAAACGCCATAACCTTTCCTCATAAGGAAGGTGCCCCAGCCCAGTAATCATCTTAGTAATTAAAAAGTGTACATTTTTGTATGTTGAAAAAAGCCCTCCTGTCTGCTCTGAACCTCTTACCAATGTTTGTAGTGTCACCTCTGGCCTCCCAACCTGGAAGTAACTGGCAATGATGTAACTTCCAATAGTACTTTCAATAGGAGGACCATGTGAAGTGGTACAACAGGAAACAAACTTTGAGAAATGCTGGTCTATGTAAATTTAATCCTGCAGTATTGGCAACCTTCAGTCTCGAAAGACTATGGTATCGCGCTCTGAAAGGTGGTTCTGGCACAGCGTCTAGTGTGGCTGAAAAGGCCAATCCGGGAGTGACAATCCCTTCCACACCGGGAGCAAGTGCAGTCTGTCCCTGGTCTGTCTCCCTGGCTATGGGCCTTCCTTCTTTGAATTGGTTAATCAGATAAGCCCAGATTTTGTCATATCCATATTAAGATCTGGCTAGACAGCATAGAAACCATTATATGTTCATATATTTTCTAATTCTGTGTTTCTTAGCTAAAGTATTAAAACAATGGAGTCATACCATGTTATGGGCGAAATAAACCCTTTGATGTCCCTCTGGTTTGGCTCCATTGAGCATGTAAGGGGCTGGAAAACCTACAGCCAGGTAAATGAGTCCAATGAATAGCCAAATGGGCTATTTAAGAGGTTCAGGAATGGTGAGTGGTTTCTCACTGTGCATACAAATTACAAGGGTAGAAACTTTGCATTGAAGCTGACTTGGCAGTCTTTCCAAGTTGGATAACAAAAATGCCGACTCATTTGAAAACCGCTTTGTCAGGGGGTCTTGCTGAACTTTGCAATTCTGAATGTTATACTGTACATGATTTTGCTGTTCACATCAAATATATAAACACGAGATACGAAGGTGAGAATATCAGTTGCAGGATATATTTTAAACTGTTTTTATTTTACAGCATTTTTTTACACTGCCAACTGTATAATCAGTTGACTGTGGCTGCAATCCTAACCTCACTTTCCTGGGAGTAAGACCCATTGAACATAACAGGACTTACTTCTGAGTAGACCTGATTAGGATTGTGCCCTGTCTCACATTGCATGTAACAGCCTGAAATTACCTGTCCCTGCTCACTGAGCAAACAGACACCTTTGAAGTGGTCGTTCTCTTATGTTTAACAAGAGGAGAGCAACTATCCCTATTTATCCCAGCATAGGTTTTTCTGATGAGTGTTTGCTGGTGTCTGCCTTGTTGATGATGGTCCTCTTTTTTGGACAGGGAATAATTCCTTTTGCTATACAAACCATTTTATGTACATTTTTGTTGAAAAGTGGTACAGTATATACATTTTAATTAAAATAACAATAAAGTAGAAAATATGTATCACAATCTAATCACAGTTAAGCAAGCCCTGTTGCTTCCATCAGGAGAGGTTAAGCACATGCACAGAGTTGAAATCAGTGGGGCTTAAGAGAACTACATTTTGGATAGTCTTTCTGGGTAGTATGTTAGTGATGTCATGGGAGATCAGTCTGATGACCAGCCAGAACAATCAATTTTAGTCCAGTTATCTTTGAAGTAACAATTAGGAGACATCTGACTATTTTTACAATACAGGTCACATAGATTTGTAACAAAAAATTGGTTAGGTTTTCTTTGGAACACTAAGCAAGAACTTCTGAAAGAAAATATACAGAATTGAATTACACTTACCTAGTTTAAAAAGCAAGCAGACCACCAACCTTATTACTTTGCTTCCTTGTCTATCCCTGTTGCTAACACTAGCCAGCTTGCAGCTACTGCTGGGCTGCCTGGATAAATCAAACAGGCAAACTGCTTCAATCACGTATGAAGGTTCTGTTCCTCCACAATGCTGATTATGATTGGCTGGTCACTGCTGACTTCGGGTATCCAAGATACTGCTCTCACTATATGGTGCCATACGTCACTGCTTGAGATCCAGAGATACAAACTCTTTGCTAGTTTGTTGCACAAATATAGATTGGAAGGTACTGTTTCTAGCATCTTACAAATCAAATTGAAGATAATAAAACCCACAGGGGATAAGTGAGAAGCTCTCACATGCTTCATGAAGCATCCTGGATAGATAGAAAATATAACCACTTAAGGCAAAGCATCCCTTGACTTCTAAATGTCTTGATAGTAGAAGGGTCAATATCTTCTCTTACAGCACAAACCTAAGCATGTATACTCAGAAGTAAGCCTCACTGAATTCAATGGCACTTACTCCCAGATACGTGTGTATAGGATTAGAGCCTTAGGGCCCAATCCTAACCAGTGTGCACCAGCTAACCGCTGGTGCGCACTGTCGCAAACATGCCATAAGGTACGTTTGCGGGCCCTAGCACCAGTGGAGCACCGGGTGCTAGCCCAGAACTGTAGGGGCGTGGAGGAGGCAGGAAGGAGTCATTCTGGGGCAGGAGGAGGCGGAGGGAGAATGAGGAGGGGGCGTTCTGGGGGGAGGGAGCATGGCAGGAGGGAGGCGGGACCAGTGGAGCTTTGCTCCATGCTGTCCACTCAACATGGAGGCTCTGAATTCTACACCAACCCTTGGGTCACCATAGAATTGAGTAGCCCCATTGCAGGGCTACTCGCCTTACCTGAGGGAAGGGGACAAAAGTCCCCTTCTCCCGAGGAGGCAGTAGTGGCTGCCTGGGGCATGCTAGATGCATGCATGCAGCCCGTGCACCAGGCAGCTCATGACTGGGCTGTTACTTATTGCAATATTGATCTATTAGATGGTGATGGTAGCAGTTGCGGTCCATGCATGTTTCTAGTAATACAGCAAGCATATTTTCCTACTCAGCACAGAGGATAAAAATACAATATATTCACTGTGTTACATTGAGCATGCTTATTCATGGCTGGGCCTAAAGAAAATAAATTAAAGGTCTAATTTCTAACTAACCCCGCATCACTGACGCAGCCATGCCAACACTGCATCCTTTAGTGGGGGTCAGTCATGGAGACGGTCTTATCAGCTGAAACCCAGAAGTGGGGTTTAAAGGCCCTCTGGAGGCTTCAGAAGGTCTTTGGAGGGCGAGGCAGTCTGCATGCAACCTCCCTGGCCTTCCGAAGGCCTCTGGATGGCAGGGGACACTCAGCATGGGGGGGGCACCCTGTGGTCCTGGCCCCAGGTGGCACAGGGGCCAGGATTGACAGTGCGGATACCTCCTCAAGGTAAGAGAACTTTCATTCCTTTATCTCACGGTAGGCATCTGCTTCACCAGTGGGCCTCCTCAGATCTACACCAGCTTATTTTGCTGGTGTAAGTCCAAGGAGAATAAGTGAGGGGGCATGGGAGTAGGATCCCGGGACAGGTCCACTGCTCCCTCCCCCCATTCTGTCTCCCGCCCTCCTTGACTAGAAACTCCACATAAGAACATAAGAACAGCACCACTGGATCAGGCCATAGGCCCATCTAGTCCAGCTTCCTGTATCTCACAGCGGCCCACCAAATGCCCCAGGGAGCACACCAGATAACAAGAGACCTCATACTGGTGCCCTGCCTTGCATCTGGCATTCTGACATAGCCCATTTCTAAAATCAGGAGGTTGCGCATACACATCATGGCTTGTAACCTGTAATGGATTTTTCCTCCAGAAACTTGTCCAATCCCCTTTTAAAGGCATCCAGGCCAGATACCGTCACCACATCCTGTGGCAAGGAGTTCCACAGACCAACCACACGCTGAGTAAAGAAATATTTTCTTTTGTCTGTTCTAACTCTCCCAACACTCAATTTGAGTGGATGTCCCCTGGTTCTGGTATTATGTGAGAGTGTAAAGAGCATCTCCCTATCCACTCTGTCCATCCCCTGCATAATTTTGTATGTCTCAATCATGTTCCCCCTCAGGCGTCTCTTTTCTAGGCTGAAGAGGCCCAAACGCCGTAGCCTTTCCTCGTAAGGAAGGTGCCCCAGCCCCGTAATCATCTTAGTCGCTCTCTTTTGCACCTTTTCCATTTCCACTATGTCTTTTTTGAGATGCGGCGACCAGAACTGGACACAATACTCCAGGTGTGGCCTTACCATAGATTTGTACAACAGCATTATAATACTAGCCATTTTGTTCTCAATACCTTTCCTAATGATCCCAAGCATAGAATTGGCCTTCTTCACTGCCGCCGCACATTGGGTCGACACTTTCATCGACCTGTCCACCACCACCTCAAGATCTCTCTCCTGATCTCCTCCCCCTGTTCCTCCCACCACCCATCCTCCAGTGCTGGTTTTCCTGAGCTCCTGTGGGCAGCCAGTAGTGGCAGGCTGCTCATACCATCACCATAAATGGTAGCAGTTCCAAAATGACTGCTGGGGACATGACGCACACACTGCAATTTACAATACATTTTACAATTCACAATTTACTATTTACAGTAGCAGAACTGCTGTTGTAAATAGTCAGGATTTGGCTGTAAAAGCTATTTGTCATTCCCTGCTTGTGTTCCATTCTAACCATTGCCGTGAAGGGCTCCAGTCCTCCAGGCTCAGCCATCATTTGGTCCCCTTAATGCATAATGCTTCAGCCCATGTTGGTCAACTGTCAATTGTCATAGTGGACTAGGTGGAAGTATACCACCCAGTGGTGCAACACTGGCACTAGCTACCTATGGACTTCTAGGGCCACTTCAAGGCTTTAAATGATGAACACCCAGTAACCTCTCTTTTCCCTCACAATCTCTGAGATCAGCTGAGGGCACTATTTTAATAAAACAACCTTTGCACCAAATAAACACTTAGCAAGGCCACAAAAAGAAACACCCAGCCTTTGACTCCTTCCCTTTGGAAGCCTGTCAGAGTAGAAACCAAAGCATTTCTTAGAAGCATGGTAACATGTATCCGATTGGAGTGTCTTTTTCCTTTGAAGGCTAGGATTAACCCAACAGAATATGAGGATCTGAAAAGAATTTTTGGGTTTGTCTGAATGTTATTTTGTTTGAGTGGGATTTTTAGGGGTTTTAATTCATAACCCATCCCAAGACCAGCAGTCTGGAAGGAAAAAACACATATACAGTGGAAATACAAGAATGGCGCATGGAGTAATTCATGAAAATAATGGAAAACGATTGCAAGTATAAGGATTGCATGTTCCTGCACTTTTGATTGTGCAGTTCAGTGCAGTGATTGACTCTCAGTTCAGGAAGCCATGCTAAAGAGAGAGAAAATGGGGGCAGAGTTGTGTGGGATAGTGAACCCCCCCCCAGTAATCAATTGTTGGAACCATGCCATTATACTGACCCTGTTAAACACAATCTTTGGATTGGATTGGGACTGATGAGTGCAAGAATTAGCATAGTTTCAGTATGTTTTGTGGGTGGAAAGAAGCAATTAGTCAGTGTGCCTGCCACCCCAAAAATACTCCATCTAGGATCAACCCAAGGAAAAGAAAGCCCAAACCAAACCACAAAGACTAGCAGCAGGGGCAGCAGCACTGATGTAGGCATCCCTTTGGTCCCTGGAGAACAATGAACTAGCACTACAAAGTCCATCTGCTATGCCCCCTCCACCCAGCCAGCCACATTCAGTATTGCTCACTACATTTGCCTCATTTGAAAAGGCTCTTTAACATCGACCTAAAAATAACTAGTCCCAGTGTTGAAAGGAACATTTACTTGTTGCTTTGTATTTAACAGTTTACAAATGTTTGCCTTATGGTCAGATCTGCAATGTAATTATTTTAAGGATATTAACATAGACAGCTATCATGATAGAAACTGTGCTTATTTTTGGGTTCTTCTCTTTAGGCCTGGTGGAAACACCTGCTCCGCACAAATGGGATGCTGCCCTACCCACATCATATTAGCAACATGACTCAGAATCAGGGTGACCAGATGCCCTCTTTTTCCAGGACATGTGCCTCGTGTCCTGGAAAACAACTTAAATATCCTCCTTTTCGCCTAGAGCAGTCCCTGCATAATTAATAAATTATATGTAATAAATTATAAGTGATATAGTTTTAAATTTAATAATAAGGAATATAGTGTTTAAATTAACCACATAAAATCAATATACAAGTGTTTTTAGCTTTTATGTTGTCATGTCCTACATTATCTTTGAATGTCCCACTTTTTGGGGTGTCTGGTCCTCTTTTGCAGTTATGACATCTGGTCACCCTGCTCGAACCACATCTTGGACCAGAAGTACAACTGTGGGGGACGTTCTGTTTCTCAAAACAGGCGTAGCCACATCTCCAATTGATCATGACGTTACACAGCCAGGGGTAGCTTCAAGGGTTGACCAGATGGATCCTGGCCATGGGTCCACAGCCATTAGAGGGCCTACGTGGCCAGCCCCTGAAGCCTCAGTGGCAGTGGCAGCTATGGGTCCAAGCTGGGCTTTGCTTCAGGCCTGCAGCAACTTGATGCTAGCACTGCACATACGTGTAGTACAACATATTACTAGTTCTTCCTTTGGAAACTTGTCCTTTCATCCTAAAACAAGTGTGGGCTGCATTTCCTTATCATGGAGAGGAACAGAGAAAGCTGTCTCTTTTTTTAGCTCTTGGGCAGTGGCAGCTTGAAGCGGGTCTTCAGCCCCACAGTTTTGTCAACTTCTTCCACAGGTTGGAGGCTGTGCCACTGTGCTACAGGCCTGCGGGGATTGGCCAGCATATCTGACCAATGACGCAGCTGGTTGCCTGTTGCTCTGCAGCCCAGGAACACTTTGCCAATCTGGTCGTCTTTTGTCACTTTGTCATGATCCCAGACTGAAATCACCAGGTCTACATTCTAGAAAGGAGACACAAAGCAATGGTATGGTGTGAGAATGCAAAATAAGAGAGAATGATGAACAATCTAAGTTTAGAGAAAATAAATGTTTTCACACTGCTGATGTGATGCATCATGCACCCTCTCCCACATGATTTCCTGAATATAAAGGCACTGTTTATGTATGACAGCAAATGCATGGAAGCTGATTTGCAATGAGTTCATCATCCCACAGCATAGCTGTAATTTTTAAAGACCTACCATGTGAACAGTCCCAATCACAGTCCCCTACTATTCAGTAGTTGTTCCTACTTTAGGCAGGCACCCACTGAATGATAAAGGGATCCATGGGACCACCCCTTATGGTGCAAAGCTTTGTAAGTGTCATGGAATAAAGTCATAAATAAGCAATTTAAAACCACTGCAGAAATAGTTGTGGGGCATCTCCTTTTTTAGCCCCAATTCATACACGGTAAGTATGTCTGAGGGACTCGTTAATTTTTGAATTTGAACTTTGACTTTGTTGGACACAGAATAATGCTATCCTTTGGCAGCATACAAGAGACACAGTAAGAAAGATGGGGTGGCCTTGCTATCTCATCTTCAGTCATCCAAGCATAATTCAATACTGCATAATCCAAGCATAATTCAACAACTGACACTCCTGGAGCTGGTCTGAGCTAGAGGATCATATGTACAGGCAATATAGCCGCCTTGGGTGCCCTTAGGTGTGGGGAGAAAGGCGGAATATAAATCGAATAAATAAATAAAATATGTATTAAGCTGTCTAGAGCAGTGGTTTTCAACTGTGCTGTGCCATATTGGTGTGCCACAGGAGCTTGAGGGAGGATCATATATTAGTAGGGCCATTGGGGGATATGAGTCCCTGGCCAGCAGTTTGGTGTGCCTGTCAATTGTCAAAAAACTGATGGTGTGCCTTCACAATTTTATCACCTTCTCAGTATGCCATGAGAAGGTTGAAAATTGCTGGTCTATAGTCATCATTTCTTAGAAATGTGCACCTGCCTTTCAGTGATGTCCACTAGAGGCAGGATAAGGTGGAAGGGGGACCCTACCTGAATCAGGTTAAAGGGCACATCAAAACCAAATGCCTCATTGAAGTAGGGGCTTAATGTGCTTTTCTTGACACTCGTTTTCTTTTTCTTCCATTTCTTTTTGTTCAGAATAAGCTGCACTTTAACATAGGGATCTAGTAAAAAGTAAGAGAAAGAGAGAGATAGAAACAGTTGAACCTTGATGATGAAAAATGCATATAGAGCTACAATGGGAGGCAATACAGGATTTCTGTTCGGCTCCCTTGAGGGTTGAGCCTGTCACGCTTTCAAGACACACCCTGGCTTCTTCATCGCCACAGAGCTTTTATCAGTCAGTGTGGTAGAGTGACTAGGGCGATGGTAGCTTTGAATGAGATCTCTTGCTCACTAAGCTTGTTTAGATAACCTTCCACAAATCATGGTCCCTCAGCCTTACCTATCTGAAAGGTTTGGTGTGAAGCTAAGAGCCTAGTCCTATTCCCTGCCACACTACTGTATGTAGCCACACCAACAGAGCACATGCTGCATGCTATGGTGGGAACAACCAGAAGGCAGAGGAGAGGTAAATAAAAAAGCTTTTACTTTCTCTTCAGTGGGCCTTCTGGCCATCTATCAGTTTCCTCAGACCTACGCCATGTAGCTTGCATGTGTTCAAGGAAGGGGGCAAGGGAGGCTGAAAAAATGGGAAGGGGGCAAGGACACTTAATACTTTTTTCAAGGACAGCAGAAGATACAAGGACTATCAAGGTAGCTGGTATGGTGTCCAGCATAAATTAGATCTTAAATTAGATCTAAGAAGATCCTAGACATAGATTTTATCTGAACAATGCCTGTTAATGAGTCTCTGCATCTGTTTCATCATGTTCCTTTGCTTTGCATCAAGAGCTCCAGCTACATCCTTTCCCATTACCTGATAATCCATGTGCATCCATCCGCTTGAGTTTTTTGGCTTCCAAGATGACCACAGTTAATTTGCTGGTGCTGGGGACATATCGGAGTGAGAAACATATCTCCCCAAGGCGCTCTTGCTATTACAAGACAAGGCAGGAGGAAGAAGAACGATAACTAAGATCAATAGCAGGTATAAGCAGAAACTAAAAGGCCCAATGCTGGACTACCAAGGCTGCCTGGAAGCCATGATCCTTGCCCCAGAAGCCCTTCTCTTGATCTCAGAGCAAGAAACTTATGATGACACAGAGGTGAACTAAGTACCCTCCAAATGCACTCAATGAGACTTTCTCTCCTGTTAAATTGATCATGCAAGAAAAAACTCCCTCTTTTGGGAAGCTATAGAACATTCTGATGCTAATGCCCAAGCTGACCTGAAGAGACGAGAAGAGGAAAAACAGACATGATACGAGAAATCCAAGATGGAATCTTCAGACATTTTAAGAAAATGTTTTAAGCAGACATACGGAGCTCTGATCGTCATCAGAGCAGAGCACTGAGAGATGGAGTTCTCAACTCCTTTCTTGCACCCTTTCCCCAACTTAAAGCACCCCTCCCAAATGAGAATCTAGATTTGTGATGTCCCAGGAGGCAATCACCATGAAGCACAGCTGGTTTCTGCTGAAGATTACACATCCAAGGCTCCTCGAACTCAGCCATATAGGGAAGACTGGTTGAAAACAGGTGGAGAGTACATTTCCACAGTGGCCCCTGCCACTGAAATTAGGTTAATTTTAACTTTGGTGTTGTGTCTCTTTTGTCATTCATGGCTGCCACACAGTGCCCTCTAGGGGAATATTCAGTTTCTGCAGAAATTATAACATAAAAATTGCCTCTCTGGGGTCAAAGGGCTCTTTCTGCCATCAGCCTGTCTCCAATAGTGGCCCATCAGATGGTGCAGAGTTGTACGTGTTTAAAAAACTCTTATAAGAAATCATGTGTAGCCAGAAGAGTCCCACCCCTCCTCCTTTAAGCACAACCATTTATCACCAATCCTTCCATCTTTGGTGATGCCTTTTCTTTAAAGAAACAGGTATAAATTAATATATCATCTCTGAGAATGTTCAAAGTACCTCAGCAATGAGCATCTGAAGCTTCTCCCCACACAGTTAGAGTGAAGGATCAGGACTTCCTTCCAGGGAACATAACAAGTCTCCTTTGTATGTCTGAGTCATGACCATTTTGGATGGCATTCCAAGGCAAGACTACAGTACCAAAATATTTCTGAAATTTTGTTAAAGGTTTACTTTATCCTATTTTGCTGCTTCAGAATAATCAATCATATGCATCATATATGCCACAAATATTACCTCTCCCAAAACACCTATATACAAACTGAAGAACATTATGGCTCTATCAGGAGCAAAATAAGCTTTTTATTTCATTTTTTGTTTGTGTGTTTGGCCATATTGTTTTCAGACTGCAAGATATGTTCATTCCAAGTTGTGAAAATTCCAACAGTAATGGCAGCATATGGCCTGTATGTGGTAGAGTTTACATAACTTGCAGTATGGCAACCTTATGTAAGAAATTTATATAACAACATGATCCAGGCTGTATTCATTAGCCTGACTGAGCATTTTTGGATTGGCCAAATCAGCTGATATTGTGACTAACTGCAGTCATTCAGCATTTTCTTTTTCCAGATTTGCAAGATCATAATACTGCTTTGCAATCCTTTGGAGGAAGAAGTTAGAACCATAAAAGCATTAAGAAAGCATTGTTGTCCAGTCTGTATTTCAAATCACTGTCTAAGCAAGAGGTTTTTTGACTCATTTCTTTGGTCACCAAGTAACTAACACTGTAGCCCATTGAGATTGCATTTATAAAACCATGTGCAGCAAGTTGCTATCTTATGGGGAGAATAGTGAAATCGTCAATAAGTAGCCTAGAGTTTGGATTTGCTTTGGTAGGATAGTACCCTGCTTACTAGCTTTTGCCACTCTCTGCCAGAGATACAAACCTCAATCTTGCTGGCCACAGTGAGCTCGTGCCATTGCTCAATGACATGCTGCAAGTCAATGTCAGCAAGAGGCAGTCGCATCTCACCAATGATGTCATGCTTGGAAAAGCGGTTGAAATCGTACACCTGCATCACCAGTGTGGATTCAGCCACCTCTGCCTGGGGTATCTGGAAAGGAGCAAGAAGCAAACGGATTCCAAAACATCTTTAACGGGATCAAATCAGATGAGTTCCTGAAGCCTTGGAGGAAGGACTTGGTGCAAAAATGAATTGTGCTATACCATTTTCAACCACTGTGCCGTGGCACACTGGTGTGCCGCGAGTGGTCCACAGGTGTGCCACAGGAATGTGGGGGAAGGCCATTTTTTAATAGGGCCAATGGGAGATGGGAGCCCCCACTGACAGCATGGTGTGCCTTGGCAATTATCAAAAACCTGGTGGTGTGCCTTGACCATTTTAGTGCCTTGGCAGTGTGCCATGAGATGAAAAAATTCACTGACATAGTTTGTCAACATAGGAATTGTCTTACTGGACTAGGCCAAAGGTCTTTTTCAGCTATCACAACCAGTGACATACTGGCATGTTTTGAAGTGCAGGAGCTCATCATGATACCCCCCTCATTAACTGCATCCCCTTAAAACTTTAAAAACAACAAATTCAAATTTCTTCGTTAGAATGTTTTCGTCTCTTGTGGCTTCCTTCTACTTTGAAACATATTTCATTTAAAGATCTCACTCATTTCATTCCAAACTATTAAAGTGGATTGTAATTGTTTTAAAACAAAGGTATACAAATGGAAAAATAGGATTTAAACATATCTCAGATAAATAAAGTGTATATTACAGTGCTGGCTATGCATATTTACACAGTATACCCCCTGGATTCACAATAGGATTTAGTTCCAGATAAATCTGCATGCAATTATTGCCTTAATGTAGCATGAGCTATACTGTTTCTCAACTAGCCCTTGGGAAAGAGAATGACCTATGGCCCAATCCTACCGAAGGAGTATGCTGGCAGAATGCATGTTCTGCGGGTGTAAACTCCTTTTCAACTAGGCCAGGGCATGTAGGCTGGCCACCACAAGCTGTGAGTAGCCAACTCCATGTACCACTGGATGCCAGATGCCTGCTGGAGGAGGCAAGCTGGCACAAGGGGTTAAATGGAACAGTGGGTAGGTGGGACAAGGTGGTGACAGGTGGAGAGAAGCCGGATCAGGAGGGGGCGAGTTCAGTGGTGGTGGCACATGACAAATCCTGACCCCTTTTCCAGGCCTGATCTGCCTTCATGGATCAACTGGACTAGCACAAGCAATCTAGCTTGAGCAGGTCTGAGTTGACCTATAGCAGCTGCTGGGGATTACCCCGGGCAAGGGAACAAATGTCCCCTTATCCTGAGGAGACCTCCACCAGCCAAAACTCCCCCATGGGATGTCACAGAAGCTACACTAGCACAGAGAGTTTCTTGGATTGGTCTGCTAGACATCAACATATGCCCTAGGCAAATTTCTCCATTTGTCTCCTGCTGAGCATGATTGCTTCTTCTTAGCTAAGTACATTTGGAAAAAAAAAATATTCAAAGGCAGAACCTGAGTACTGCTGCTGCTATCACTTTTCCTGTTATAGGAGAGATCCTGGAGCTGTGCTTTCCCCCTCCTTCCCTCCCACTCCTCCTTGACCACACTCCTGATTACAACTAGCAACAGCCATTAACAGGCCTATCATCCATGAATTTGACAAATCATATTTAAAGCCATGACAACTAGCAGCTATTGCCACATTTTGTAGCAATGAATCCTAGAATTTACATACATTGCATAGAAAAAGATTTCCTTTAGTCTACTCTGAATAGACTGCTGTTGAACATACTGTACTGATCTTTGATCCTCTCAAGTATTAGTATGCAATGAATGAAAAGAGGAAAAAAATTCATCACTTTTCACATCCTTTATACTATTCACCATGTAGTAGCATGGACATTAATGAGCTGAACCTTTTATTATGGGATGGAGCTGGGCTCCATCCTTACACTTTTCTTTCTTGTTCCTTTTAGTTTCTAGCTTAGAAACTTTCAGTTCTATGCTACAATAAAGAAGCATGCTTGTCTGATTGTAATAACAGTGAGTAAAGGTTATATCTTCTGGAGGACAGGGCACTATGCAAAACATCATGTCACAAATCACTATCACATTGTCTGTTAGTTGTTCTTTCTAAATTGAAAAGCCATCCCCTTAATCACTTGAGATCTTTTTCTTTGCCAGCTCGACCATATCCTTTTGGAGATGTTGCGATGCTATCTTAATTTATATATTTGTACCCAGCAACAAGGTAGATAAAGATCCCCTTAATCTCAAAGTGGATGAATTATGCATCTGTACAAATGCTTCACGCCATGAGCTCATCAAGACAAATTATTTTGCTTACATAAAAGGAAGTTCTCAGTTCGCTTTGGCATAAGCACCTTATACTCTGATACCAAACACCTTACCTGAAAGCTAAGCGTCTGACCTTACTTGGCACAAGGTTATTAGGCTCTTATGTACAAATACTAACCAACTTTTCTGCACTATCCCAGCTGTGCCAATGGGGCATGTGCAGTTGGGTGGCAGTCACAGAGGCCTCCTGAAGGTAAGGGAATGTTTGTTCCCTTACCTTGGAGCGTCATTGCCTTTAGGTTGATGCTGGAAAGTTGGTTAGGATTGCAGCCTTAATATGACAATTCACTGGGCATTTTCATGGGAGCACCCCCAGTGTAGTCACTCTACACCAAGTCACTGGGCACTTTTTCCCAAGGTCCTTATAACAAATACACATTTTGTAATACTGAACAGGACAGAAGTGGATCAATTAGCCGATGAAAGATACTGCTTCCTACCTGAAAAATAAAGCTGTCATTGAAAACAGGGTTGAGTGTCTTACGGTAAACCTTTGTTTCAAACTTTTTCCTCATGTCAGATGTCAGGTAGACCACCACATAGGGATCTGAGGTACCTCCACTATCCATGGCCTTCAGATTAGCCGCCTGCTTCACTCCAACTTTCATCTTAAAGAGAATCAATGCTAAAACATTAACATCATGTATAAGTCGGAATATGACAGATACTATAGAAACAGGCTGCTGATAAAAGGGATTTGGAAAAGTGAAAGGATTGTTAATAATAATAATAATAACAACAGTATTTATATACCACTTTTCAACAAAAAGTTCACAAAGTGGTTTACAGAAAAAAAATCAAATAAGTAATGGCTCCCTGTTCCAAAAGGGCTCACAATCTAAAAAAATAGGGTTATTGAAACTGTTTAGGATAACAACATATGGGATGGAATAAGATACATAGTTCATAGGCTAGGCATGAATTTAGCATTTGCTACTGTGACAGCAGCTATACTGAAAACTGAAGTGGCTATGAGCAAAGTGAGAGCCAGGAAGGATAGTATACTGGATACTGCTGGGATTGGAAATTAAGGGGATCAAAGAAGGAATAGAGAGCTGGTTACATGAAAACAACAGGGCTTGAAATGCTGGTCCAATAAAACAAGTTATTGTCAGGATGATGTACTATGTAATGAAAAAGGTCACATAAATATTTCACTCTGGGATTGCAAATCATACCTCCTGGCTACGGAAGTCATACTCCAGAGAATATTGCAGCTGTCCTCTTTTCTCATCCTCCAGGCCACACTCTATATCTTCCATATCGGGCTGGACCTATGTCAAGAAAGAGGCACTCTCTCTTTAAGGTCATTTTCTAATATTGGACATTGAAGAGCACAAAAGGCAGTTTCCTAAATATATTGTACCTCTAAATCAAGTTGTACTCCTGGAGGTAAAAGGTCAGTTCAAATTCCATGATTTATGTCAGGTTGGCTGCTTCCTAACATCAAGTCCTACAGGCTTCCTTAATACTTTGTGTCTTTCTCTTTCTCAAGCTGAATTTATTTGGTGCTAGTAGTAGCAATTACCCTAGAATACAGCGGCCATGACACCAGCAGTCCATGGGGAAATGTCCCACTCTGATCTGCCTCCAGATAGTTTTCTCCTAACTCTCTCAGCTGCCCAAGTCTTTGCTCTTCTCAGGGGTGATCATGAGGCAACAAATTGCCCAACCATGAGGCAACTTGAAATGGTCATGTGGAGTGCAAATGGTTGCCCCTGCCCATCTGTGCACCAGCCTCTCCAGCCTGCCACTCCATTGGGTGCTCTGATCCACTTCCAACCTGCTGGGAGCAGATCAGAAGCATATTGCAGCCGCCAACAAGGGGAAAGAAGAACAAAAAAGCAAGCTCCAGATCACTTCTCCACATCTACCTTATTTGGTTGCTTAGAAGTGCACAAATGCAACCAAAGGTGGCAATGGGTGAGGGATTCAGGTGGCACAGGGGCACATGCCACCCCTGCTCCTTCCACTTGACTACAATCAGTCAGTCTCTCCTTCAGAGACTTTTAGAGAATTGGTCTGCTATAGTACTGTGTGCATCCAACTTGGGCTTGGGTTAACCCAATTCTAATTTCATGAAATTCACTGAATCAGTGACCGTGAATCAGTCACCATCTTTGAACTTAACTTACCTCTGTGAATATGGTTGGAATATTGGGCAGGAGCGAGGGGAGCAAAATGCACACATGCATGCCTGCCCCCCCCTCTCTCTCTCTCACACACACACACACACACACGCACACGCACATGCACACGCACACGCACACACACACACACACAGAGGTTTATGACATGTCAAAGGATCAGGGTGGATCTCTTGGGAGGAGAAGGCAAACAGAAACACCAGACAAGGAAGCAAAGCCCACACACTCACACTTCGATAAGCTTTATTGGCATATTGGGAGTCCACAAGCAATAATAAATATAACATAACAAATAAATGCAACTTTACAAGGCATTAGCTTCTGACCTTTGTCTTAGAAACTACCGCTAAAAATTCCCCCACCAAATTGGTGATGGAAGGGGAGTAATCACTAAGGAGAATTGGGAAAGGATCAACAAGGGAAACAGGAAGAGAAGAAAGAAAAGTGTCAAGTAAGTGGGACCTGAGATTATGATGGGCAGTGCACCGAAGAAGGATGTGATCCAGAGTATCTGGTTCAACTGAACAAAATAAACATAATCTATTTGGACGTGGAGTTTTAGAAAATCTCCCTTGGTGTACTGCAGGTGGAAATATGTTCAGTCTCGCTAACATGAAAGCCCTTCTTTTGCTCGGATTAGTAAGTTGGACAAAATAATTCGCAGGGCGGCCAAGGGAGGGGGACAATCCAAAGAAAAGAGGTGAACAGGTTGGATTTAAATTAGACAGTGTTACATATTCTTGCTCCCAAAGTTTGAGCTTAATGAGATGATGTGCTTTTTGAAGGTCCATATCAGCTAAAAGTTCAGGAGAACTATCTAAAGAAGATAATTTAGCATGAATAAGTTTAGACCAATTAGATGAAAAAGGGTCTTTTAATAAATCTAGGAGAATGGAATTCGAGTGAATATTAAGGTGGAGTCTAAGCCAAAACTTAAAAGTGGAAGTCCAAGCTATAGTAGTGGGAAGATGAATACCCAGTTCCAAAATCATAGTGGACAACCTAATTAAGTTTGGAACTCCAAGAATTCTTCTCAGAAATTTAGCAGCTGCCTTATCTATCTCCTGATTAGCAGCTTCAATCCAAACAGCCACTCCATATAATAATTGAGGAAAAACTTGTATTTGGAGGGCGTGAATGGCAGCAGGGATGTACTGGTTACCTTGATAAAAGTGGAACTGAGCAATCGAATTCTGAGATAACAAGGCTGAGGAGATAGCGGATCTACGGTGGCACAACCAAGAATGTCTATAATGAAAAATAATTCCTAAATATCTGAAGGATTTGACTTGCTGGAATGTTAGATTGTCAATCCTCCAGGAGGACAACGTCCAAGATTTAGAAAAAACTAAAATCTTTGTTTTTTCGGAATTAATTGGCAGAAGGTTAGAAAGGCAGTATTCTTGGAAGGAGATCAGCAATCTACAAAGACCCAGTTTGGTGATGGATAGTAAAACAGCATCATCTGCGTATAGGAGAATCGGGATTTAGAGAGGGGGCAAAAATTCCTAAGGTAGGAAGAAAAGAGGGGAGATCAAGCAAAGCACACACATGGGGGAAGGAAGACAGCTAAGACCAAGTGAAGAAGAGAGGCAGGAAAGAGGCTGTTGCCTCCTTCTTGCTTTCTCCACCTGGACTGCCATCCTACAACATTTTCCTGGGAGTGAGCCCCATTGAATACAATGGGACTTACTTCTGAGTAGGCATGGCTAGGATTGTGTCAGAGGCACCTTTCCCTGCTTCTGCTTCACACCTCCACCACCTATGTTGGGGGAAGGAGTTGGATGTTGTCTTCCCCGTGCACGCAGCGAAGGCAAATTATTGAGACTGGAGAGGAGGAATTACTGAGATCTTCATTGGCATTGTCACTCCCGAATTGGCCTTTTCAGCCACACTAGACACTGTTCCAGAACCACCTTTCAGAGCGCGATACCATAGTTTTTCGAGACTGAAGGTTGCCAACTACAACATTGGCATTTTCTCAGAAGCTAAAATCCTGTAGCCATGTTGGAGACAGTAACAAGAAGAACTTACCAGACTGGTTGTGGTAGAAGAGCCATTGATATTAGCCAAGTTGACCTTCTCCTTCTTCTTGTGCTTCTTTCTGCAGCAACAGCATTTGATGATGCAGATGAGAAAGAGGAGGAGGACTAGGCCTATTGCAACGACGATAGCTATGAGAGCCCATCTGGGGACTGTTGCAGCATTAGGAGACAAAGAAAAAGGAGTTCATGTTTACTCGTTACAGTGAGTACCTCTGAAGCATCCTAGTCTAGAGGGGTTATTTTTGGGATTCCTGAGTTCTAGTGTAACTTCCTAACAGCACTGTGGTCTCAAACAGGGGTGTCCAAACTTTTTGGCAGGAGGACCACAACCTCTCTCTGACACTGTATCGGGGGCCAGGGGAAAAAAGAATTAGTTTACATTTATAGCAATGACCCCCAGTTTGAGAAATGCTGCTCTAGATCATACACTGATAATAGCTGCCTTTTGCCTACAAATTGCCACCCACCCCACCTTTTGCCATTGTCAGAACGATTGTAATATCATGGAATGTTCATGAATATTCTAACAGCTATTAGAAGGCATCAACAATGTCATGTTATTCCACTTCAGTGATAGTAAGGTCAGTGTAAATACTAGGAACCTCACAGGATCATGGAAGTGAAGGGATTGTGCACTCTGTCTTGATAGAAGGATGGAGGGAAGGAGAATAATCCTTGATGGGGGTAAAGTTGGAGCTTGAGCAATGCAGCTGGAAGAGTACAGAAGAAAGCATGAAGACGATATAGAAGATAGCATGAACGGCAGTGTAGTAAAATGGCTAAACTGTGGGACTTACAGAGACTGGGGTTTAAATTAAGTCATGAAATTTAACTTAAGTCATGGGTAGTCTTAGACCCAGCCGCTCTCTCAGCCTACCCTACCTTGCATAAAAAAGGGGTGAAGCCTATGGTGTTAGCAAGGAAGAAGATAGGCAGAAACAAGATGTCTTGGCAGACACCTAGACTGAATGTTGAATAACTGAATGTGGAAAAGGCAAAGAGTTACAATGACAGAAGAAAGTGAGAACGAATACAGAAGCAACTCAACAACTGAAGGGAGCAAAGTGAGGAGGAAGCATGTGGTGATATAGCTATTGAAAGTGTAGCCTGGTGCTGAGTGCAAAATGATGCCCCAGAAGTCATACCCAGACTTTTTAAAAAGTGAAAAAATGGGGCAGTGGCATCTCTCTGCTACCGGGGTCAAGGAAGATTTTGTAGCCCGTCCTCTCCAAAATCAAATTTAATTTATTAAGTAAATAAATAAAAAGTATTCTGGTTAATTGGCCATAACTTTTGATTTGTTTCATTGCATTCAGCACTAAATTATGTTCCCAATTATTTATACTGTGATTGCATTATTCATACATACCAAGATTTTCACAATATTGGTCACTAGTGTCAAGTTCAGCTTGTTGTCCCCCTAAAGCTTGTTGCCCAGTGCAGTTGCCACCCCCTGCACCCTCTTAGCTATGCCACTGGAAGCATGCAGTTGACATCATAAAGGGAGAAAAGGGTACAGCCTTATGTTGGCCGAAAGCAATGAACAGACAATAAGCTTTGGTGACTAGAGGACTCTGAGCCAAAGAAGCTACAGTAGTAGGGCAGGGCAGGTAAACATGTTGACATGAAATACAGTAACTATCCAGATAATTTTCTCTTACATGGTAGGGTGGGCTATGCTGAATTTCCTTCTGATACTCTGTTTTTATGTATCTAAATTCTTTCTAGTTAATGCTAATAAAATTTATTTTCATCTTTTGAAGACAAGAAAGAAGAAAACAAGGGCTCTACCAAAGTGGAGGCCTGACCAAGCATTCCCAGTCAGTAGCTAGAGGGGGCGCAAAGCACTCTGCATAGCACCTCACCACAGTGTGCAAACACCCCTCCCCTTTGGAGCCATTCCAGGCTGCTAGAGAAAAATGGAGGAGATGCCTCTGTTTTGCTCTAGTGGCCTAGAAAGGCTCCGAAGGAGAGGAGGTGCTGCTGCTTGCATGCTATAGTGAAGCGCCATGCAAAATTTAGTGCTTTGCACCCCCTCTAGCTATGCTACAGTTCCCAGCAATCCTATACACTGCATATTTGCATTCATTCTCTTAGAGCTTGAATTTACTCACGTGGGATTTTGTTAAGAATGCTTTCAATGAAACTTGGCTGTGCTGTGGTTACAACATTGGTTGCTGTAGTGTTTGTGAAACCACTGGGAGCAGTGGTGATGCCTGTTGCTGTTTCATTTGCCATGTCTGAGGAAAGGTGAGCCTGGAAGATAAAAGAGGGAGGCATTAGACCGCAAAAGTTTATGATCTTCTAACTTCTCTTACATAGACCAGTGGTTCTCACTCCTTTAGTACCGGGACCCACTTTTTTGAATGAGAATCTGTCAGGCCCCACCAGAAGCGAAATAGAAGTGACATCATCAAGCAGGAAAATTTTTAACAATCCTAGGCTGCAATCCTACCCACACTTACCCAGGTGTAAGTCCCATTGACTATCATTGTTAAAAGCATCTTCATACTAGCCTGTTAAACATACAGATCTGTGACATTTCCCCAAATGCAGTCACTTACCAGGGTAGCATAAAGTCTAACATATTAAAAATAAAATATTGAAATGAATGGAGACCCACCTGAAATTGGCCCGCAACCCACCTAGTGGGTCCTGACCCACAGTTTGAGAAACACTGACATAGACTACAGTTTATAACTTGATTCCAGCCAGATCTCAGATCCTCTGACCATTTGCAAAGCACAGGGAAGCCATTTTATATTTCAAGAGGAGAGGTATCACCACTTGTGAATGTTTTCCACTTTCCCCTGCCTCAACCCCTTACAAAGTATATGGATAAAAAAGGAAGTGGAGATGTTTCTCTGTTGGAGGGGGAACCCTTAAAAAAAAAAAAGACTTTTAGGGCACAATCCTAACCCCTTATGTCAGTGCTTTCCAGCACTGACATAAGGGCAATACAGCCCTGAAGTAAGGGAACAAACATTCCCTTACTTTGAGGAGGCCTCAGTTAGTGACACCCAACTGCATGATGCAGCCCATGTCCCATTGGCACTGCTATGCCAGTGCTAGAAAGCACTGACACAAGGAGTTAGGATTGCGCCCTTAGTTGTTTTTTATTCAAATTGCTTTAACTGAATCCCTGCTATATATACATTAAAGCAACAGATATAATACTAAGGGAATTTTCCCAGAGAAAATGGTTTGATTTCCTTCTCTATGCCTGAGTACGTGTGGCCCTTTCTATCGTCCGAACAAGGTGTGAAGAAGGAACCCTGCCTTAGGAACACAGTTACCAGAGCCCCACCAAATCAGTGGAGGAGATGTGTCAATGTATTTGCTTATTTACTTTGGCCTCTAACCTGTATCCACTCATGCTGAGTGCTCACATGTCTGCATTCCATATACAAGTGCCACTAGAAATCGCCAGCTCTGCTCTCCAATCAACATATGCATTATTTGCGTGACAGCATTCCCTTAATTACAACTGCATGCCTGAATTGAAAAAGCAAGAAATCTCTCTTCTCCCTGCCTTTTCATCACCATGCCAATAATAGGCTTTTAAGGTTACTCCTGCACAGGGCCAGCCTAAGGAGCTGCAAGGCTCAATGCAAAACACTTTTGTGGGCGGGTGGGAGCCCTATTTACCAGGAAGTGGTGAGGCACCTGGCAGCTGCATCCCTGCCATCCAGGTGTGGGCTGGTTTCAAGCCATTCAGACCCAGGGGCAGGCAGAAGAGAGGACCGTCCAGTAGCAATGCTCCACTCGCCATGCTCTCCTTACGATGCCTCAGCATTGAAGATTCCATGCTGGAATCAGCTACAGAGCGAGATGCCAACTGTGGCTGTGGGTGCTCCGAGGAGTGTGGGGCTCCTCCAGGTGCAGGGTCCAATTTGGCCAAATTGATCAAATTATCATAAGGCCTGCCCTGCTCTTGCAGATTTAATGATAACTGCATGAAACTGAGATGATCTGTATGTTCAGTGATTCTCCACAACTATGAGAATCTTGCCTTACCATACAGTTATTATAGGGCAGGAACCCTCCTTGGGAAAAGTACAGACAGTCTTAACCAGGGGGCTATGACTCCCAATTTGAGAGAGAGAGAGAGAGAGAGAGAGAGAGAGAGACTCAAGGTTCAGAAACAAAGCCCATTAACAGCTGTCTTTACACAGAACATTTCCTCTGAGTTTTTTTGAATCACTTACATATTATTCACCTTGAACAACGTGGAAGTGTTGAAACTCAAGAGGGAGCAAGAGGTAGAGCACAGGTTATAAGAGATTAAAGAAACTGGGTGTTTAAGTCAACTGCATTACTGTATCCATATTCAGTTACCAACTTTCAGCTTTGGGTTCATATGAGAGTGAACTGTTGGCTCAGAACTAGGATACATTTCATTTCAAAATGAACTAGGGGTTCATTTTCCAATAGACACTAAGCATTTAAAGCCAGCCAGGTGGGATTTGGGGGAATTCAGGGGTTCAAAGTGTTGCTCACTAAAGCTACTCTCATCATGCTGCTTTTGAATTATGAAGATGATCACATGCACCATTGTCCCAAGCTGTGAGACATCTAATTTCCTTTGGATGAGAGAGAGCACTGGGAACTTATTTTGGCTTTGTGTATGACATGTGGTCCTGCTTACTGATGTATAGGTGTGGGATACAGAAGGCAAATGCACCCCTACAAGAGGCCAGCACAGACCTGCACCAGTTTCCCAGCAAGCAGCTTATACAGCTCTAAACGCCTTAACTGATTAACTGGCAGGATGCAACACTGCTGCTTTTTTCTCTCTCATACACACAAGAGCCTTCAGAGCATTGTCCCAGGCTTCATCCTTGCAGGTGATTTGCTCCTTCAGGAGATAATCCACAGTCATTAGGAAGCATGAACATTATTTTGGCAGGGCCCTGGCCATCAGCCACAGCAATCAAGTCAGCCTCCCTCAGAAAAGACTGGGCAACCACATCAAGATAGCTTGAGTGACTCACAACTGCAAGTCTTCCTTGCAGGCTGACAAGAGGCTGGTTCAGAAAATACTTGGGTGTTTCTGATTATCATGTTCATGCTGTGTGAAGGCACTGGGGGGTGGCAGGCAGCGAGATCACACCCACTGCTGCCACCTCTAAGAGTTTAAAGAAACACTTAGAGGTGGCGACAGGGGGGAGCGAGTGTGATCTCACTGTGACCACCGTCTTGGAAGTCCTCAGGGTTGCACCTCTCACATGATGTTCTGAGGTGGAACTCAAGGCATTCTGTCCCCCACACCTCCTGCTTGGTATTCCAATGCAAAGGTATTTCCCTTTCCAGAGAGCCAGCAGTTAAGTATCTCATCAGTTTGTTTGTTTTTAATTTCACTGAGCAAAAAAAAAACCACCACCACCTATTTTCATTTTGACGTTCATCATTGTTAGCAAAGGTGCATGCACACACATTCACACAGTGTTGTCTCCTTTGGCTCCCAATTTGTTCCTTGCCGTTCGCAAAACCTGTTCGCATTTCCTCAACCTAGACGGTCCCTCCTAGTCTGCCTGTACTTACACAACATTCTAGAATGACTGGCATTTAACCAACATGGGTAGGGCAGAGATTCTGAGTTGCTCAGTTTTGTACTGCCTAAAACAGGTTTGCGTTTTCCCCACCTTTGGTTTCAATTGCCTGTGCTGCTTCAGCCCATAGTTGTTTAGGTGGCATTTTCCACAGCTTCCAAATGTTCAAAAGTATGGCAGTCACAATGAATTCCTTCCAAACCTCACCTTCCCCCCCCCACCACACTGTATCACAACATTTAATCCTAAAAACAACTTCCCTGGATGAGCTTCCCTTTTTCCTGTGACTTAGCAGAAGTTCATATCTGTAGTGATTCCTACTGCATGGCAGAGGATCTGCAGGCACATTTCCAGGAAGATCAGATGAAAATTCCAATCAATCGGAATCTCAATGGAATGGATCTTTGCCAGAGTCTCCCACCTTGCTTTACATGGGTATTAAAATGTCAGGCCTACCACCACATCAAATCTGCAGCTAATTGTGGAATGGGTATCTTTTTCTTCATCTTCTTACCCGCACGTATGAGTGCAGTGTCTTTATCTGGATGAATATTTTAGCAGGGCAGACCCATCCAACCAGTAATTCCCTTTTTGAGTCTGGTTCATCTACAAAGTTGAATAAGGCTGTTGCCTTAGGCAGTGGATTGGTGGGGGCACTAACCACCCACTGGCCTCCATTGCTCCTCACTATCATCCCACTCCCTCTTCCTTTTCCACTTCAGGGCATGCATGGGAGGAGCAGAGGCTGTCCGTCGGGGGAGGGGGGCAGCATTTGGTCCAATGCCTCAGGTCCTGAGGTGTTGGGCCAACCCTGTTCCCTTTCTCTATGCCATTCCAGTCATTTATGCAGAGGATGAGACACGGTTTGAACCATCTGCTTTGCCTTCAGAACTCACAGGCTTCTGAATTATTTCCATAGTAGGGGGCTGTCTCTGGAGGCTGTCAGCTCCATGGGTATGACCCTGCTTATTAAAGTCTTCATGAGGCAAAGATGTTAGCTACGTATTTTTCTTACCCAGGAGTGGTTCCAGGCTGCAATAGGCCTCTGGTCAAGTTACTCACTTCTAATTTGGGTTACATTGTACGTTCTGTCTCCATTCCCTGTTTCTCTTCCTTCAGATTGTCACCCTTCTCTGCTTGGAGGTTCCAGTACACATAAGCCTCCTTGCTCCTGACTGCAGTCAATCACTATTCAAGCCTATTGCATGCTCATGGCCCATGGGCAGACCAATTCTAATGCAATGTCGTGCCACTGCAGGCCTCCCTGCACTGGCTCCGAGTGTCACAAATGTGCTGTAAAGCATGTTTGCAGCTACTCGTGCACTGGCCTGCTGGTGCCAGAACAAGTCCCTGTGCTAGCCAGCACAGGTAAGTGTGTGCTGGGCAGTGCAAGTGGTGGGAAAGTTGATGGGAGGGCAGTGTGGAGGTGAGGAGGGGGCATTTATGGGTGGGGGAGGGTGGAACGGGGAAGATCAGGCCTGGGAAGAGTGGGATCAGCGGCAGAGTGCACACCATAACCTAACCCCCCACTCTTGGACCAGGCAGCCTACATGGGCTTCTTGGATGTGCACCAGCTAAGTAGCTGGCACAGATCCAAGTAGCCCCATAGGGCTGGCTGGGCATTAGGGGAAGGGGAAAAATATCTTGAGGTGACATCCTGCCTGCTCCTAACCTTCCTTGGGTACAATGCAGGATATGTAGTATTCTCATGTGTGTACCCACACTGCCCTCCCAGAGGAGATTGGACACCCATCTCTCAGTGCTGCCAGGGCACAGAAAAAGGACCTTGAGAGGTGCATGTAAATTGTTCTTCTAACCTTTCCCAGATGCCCAGAACTGGTTAAGGAGTCCTCTGAAGGAGGATCATTCAACTGCCATCCTTACAGCCAGGAAAGGAACAAGGATCTCTCTGACTGCTCCGGTCTCAGCACTGAGACAGGTATTGAAACAGGACAACTGGCAAGGTAAGAAGGGGTGGTTCAGATGCTCCTATGACAGCACTGCTTTCTTTTACCTTACTGGTAGGTAGTAAAGGGTAGCCAGGTAGTAAAGGGCAGCAGTCTTTCTGGATGCTTCTTCCTCATTAAAATTCAAAAACTGCAAAATACTGCAGTTTGGTAATACCAATAATACATAGAAACAAATAGATTTTTGAAACTGCAAAATGTGTTTTGGCCTATGGTTAACTGTACTGTTAAAGCAACCTAGAGACAGCTCTGATGTCTGTAGATGCAATTCTCATCTGATACCTGTAGCAAGCTATAAGGGCAATCCTCAGCTGTTATCTGTATACCATGAAGAAGAGAAACACCAAAATAAACATCTTGCTGCATTTAGCAATGCAATGTTTGATAAGCATACATAGTAACCAGAAATAGAGATTACACAGAAGTACACAAATTATACATATGTTTTTGCGTATGTATATGGCCGTATTGGCCATAAACTGTATTGGCCTCTGCCTTTCCATTGGACCATTTCAGCGACGTGGAGAGGGGGGATTTGCTGCATGGGTAACAGCCTATCCTCCATACCTACTTTACCCAGGCTTCGCGCACTGGAGAGGACACTCTGTTCCAGAACCACCATTCAGAGCGTGACACCATAGTCTTCCGAGACTGAAGGATGCCAACTACTATGTATATGCAACTGCATCTGTGCATATGTCATAAGAGTACATTAAATTACAATTCCAGTCCTGTTGGCTCATTACTGGTTGGTTCATACTTTGGAATCCCGGAGCAGGCACAAGGGCAGTGGATTCCCCTTACTCTGGCACATCTTCTGGTGCAAACTAGCAGCAGACATCAGTAGGGAGAATTTCCTTAAGTGGATCAGGGAAACACCTTTCACTTTTATTGATTCTGATTGGAAATCAGGAAAAAATTCCTGATGGTAAGGATGGTTCGGCAGTGAAACAGATTGCCAAAGGAGGTGGTGGGTTCTCCTTCACTGGAAATCTTCAAGCAGAGGCTCAGCAAACACCTGCAGGAGATGTCCTAGGATTTCCTGCTATAGGCGGGATGGACTAGATGACCTTTTAGGTCACTTCCAACTTTATGTTTCTATGATTCTATGATTCTGTTGAGGTGGGATGAGAGTGAGGAAGGTGAGGAAACAATATCCTTAGCTCCTGCTTTGACATGCTAAAGCCACTGGGGACAGTGCTGGCATAATGGAGAAATGACAGTGGGTGGGTTATTTTTAGGGCAAAAATGACAGATTTGCCTAGCTATGCCCAATGGCTTAGAATAGGTAGGCTACTACATTGCCCCAGGTACCACACCTTGAGGGGGTGCCAACCCCACCCTTGATGGTGGATCAGAGGCGAAAAAGTGACCTTCTGATGCTCAGGAAGGCTGTGTACGGCTTCTCTGGGCCTCAGAAGACCTCCTGGAGGCTTTAGAAAGGGACCTCAGACCACCTCCTGGACACCCCCAGGGAGTATTCTGAACATCTGGCCCCCGGGTAGGTTAATTAAAAAATTTTGTGCTAAGCATGCCAGATCCCTTGGCTATGCCACTGACAAACCTCCTTTAACTTCTAAACTAGGAAATAGACACTAGAACTATGAGACACCAACTATGTGCCAAAGAAAAAAGGAGGCAACTCCCATGCATACCAGGTGACAACAGTAGAAAAGTAAAAATGACACCTCAATTAATGAGCACCTGACAATCACCTTCACTTCCTCTTTCATCTCATGCAAACTGGCTGCGTCAGGATTTATGTCACACAGTGAACTGTGGAAGAATGACACCTTTTCCAAGTAAGGGAGACAAGGTCAATTTGGACTTCTGGAAATGGGACAAAGTGTTTTATAACAGTGATCTTAAATCATCAGAGTATACTCTTATAAGTATTTCGTTTAAAAATTCATTCATGAGAGATTGTAGACTTTAAATATTAAAAGTGGAGTATAATAGCGTCTGTCTGTGTAAATGCAGTGTAATATGTTAGACAGGCTGCTTTTTTAAAAATCCAAGAGTTGATTGGAAAAGGAAACAAGATAACTTACAGTACTTGTCAGTCTCTCTTCAACATATCTCAACTGGAGCCCTTCTTCTCCCCTGCTTCAGCGATTCGTCTTCCTACTACATCTCAGAACCTGAATGGACCACATCATTGGGAAGCCTATTGACCTTCAGCGCAGCATGCTGACTTTAATCCCCAACGGCAGGACTTCACTGCAGAAAGTAAACCGGAAATTCTTCTTTGTCAGCTGAGAAACCAGACTGATTGGAATGGCTTTGGTTAGCCCCACCTCAGGTAGTAAACTATGTACCTTTTCATAAAAAGAAAACAAATCAGGACACTCCCCGAGAGCGGACCCACGCAACACTGGAACAAAACTTCAACATTTTAATGGGCATCAGTCAATGGACATCTGCGCACATGTGCCAGTTTATGTCAGTAGGGGCTGCTGGAGTGGCATGATTGATTTAGGGTGCAAAACTTTCCTGCATTTCCACTGATTTTAGTAAAGGCACCTATGAGCTGTCATCTATCTCTGTCTAGAACTGCTTGCAAATGAAGTAAATGTGAGATCTCAAAAACCTTGTCTCATTTTCAACAGATCATTAAAATGGAATCCAGTTTGAAAAACCTCAAGGGGAGACCCAGTATTCCATGCTGTTTACTTTGCCATAGAGAAAAAGAACCCTCCTTAGCATACCCCTCATCTTAGACCCCCAACCTTTCATCAGCTGTATGTGATATCTGGTATATATGTGGCTGTTTTGTGTCTGAGATATAAAAGCTCTGGTAATGGCGTTTTCTCTTATCTGGGATGCCTATGTCAAGTATGCCAATTGTCCTCTGATGCTGTGCTCAGTGAGTGCTGAACATGCATGTGTGAACTTATACTAGGAGCGAGACAAGAGGAAGCATGCAGCACTGCCCCTGCAGCTGTTTGCCCTGCTTCCCTCCCAATCTCATATTATTGCATCTGTATCCCACCACTACTATTGCTGCCACTTCCTTCTCCTTTTCCCCCTCCTCCTCTTTCATCTGGTTGCTTAGAAAAACAGTCAGGTGGGCAAGGAAAAGGGGGCTGGGTGAGATGAGGTGAGGCTGAGCATGGCAGGGTGCGGTAACCCAGAGCTCACACCCTCACCTTGCACTCCAGTGCCACCTCCTTCCCCTATGCTGTCCTGTTTGGGAGCTCCTAGCAGGTGTATCTATTTCAGGCCTATCTATTTCAAAGATGACAGCATGGAGGAATGAGGTGGTGCTGCTGGAATTCAGGGCAAGGGCGGACTCTGGTGGACTCCAGGTTGCTGCACTTTCCCCTCTTCTTGCTTAACCAAAGGTGGTGGCAGCTGCAGCTTTTGTTTTCTTCCTCCAGCTGTCAGAAAAAGAGATGGGCTGCTGCTGGCTCAGTCAGAGAACCGACTGAAGTGGATTGGTGAGCAGTGAGCCAAAGGGGGGCAGTTGGTGGATGTGGGGTGCAGGGCACTCACCGCTTGAAGTGAGCCCAATCCTGAGCTCACACCTCCAGCACTCTGCCAGCAGTGAGTGCTGGCAAACATGCCGTAAAGCATGTTGATGGCCCTCTGCACCGGTCCAGTGCCGATGCTAGCTCAGCACCAGCCAGCACTGGGCTAGCGCCAGTGGATCACCAGTGCTCCGCTGCCTGGTGGTCATGCGGATCACTGGGTGGTGGAGAGGTGAGTGGAGGCGTGGGGGGAGATGGGAAGGAGTGGGGAGAGGCAGGGAGAGGGTGGGGAGGAGGCGTGCCGGGGGAGGGAGCGGGGCAGGTGGGAGACAGGACCAGCAGAGCTGAGCTCTGCCACATCCAGATCCTCCGTGTTGGGCTGTGGGCCCGACACGGAGGCTCTCGATTTTATGGCAGCCAAGGGTCTGCCAATGCAGAATCAAGTAGCCCCATTGCAGGGCTACTTACCTTACCTGGAGGAAGGGGACGAAAGTCCCCTTCTCCAAAGGAGCTGCCAACGCTACCTGGTTAGCGCTCAGGATGCCATGGCAACAATTTTTGGTGCCTCGCTCTGGGCAGCATAGGATTGGGCTGTCAGCCTCATCGCTAGGATGGCCCTGACTCATACTAATATCAAGGCTCTGAACACATCTGAGTGCATTTTTCTGGCGCAAGAGATACATGCCTCCAAATAAGTTTCCCCAGATATAAGGCAAGTCATCTCCCCACCCCAGATCCATAAACTGGCCGAATGGCTTCTGTACGTCAGCCAGCCAGTGAAGGTGTAACTTTTTCAAATTTGATTTGTGTAGTGCTCCACCCCATTGTTCTCTTTCCACTCATGGAGTTCAGCGATAGAATCTGTTACTAAAAGAACAATTTAATCATTAACTCCTTGCCATAATATTCTGTGCTTGAGGCACACCCTTTAACAATCAATAGCCAGTAGTGAGGTACAGAAGATGATTTGGGGGGAAAAGCAAAGCACAGACTGTTTTCTTCAGTAGTGCTTGTGCTGTAGGTGGTCCGATTTCAGTACAAATGTGCAGGGAATCAACACAAAAATGGCTGATGAGAGGAAGGGCAGCAACTACAATTTTTCATGCAAGATTAGGGTCAGTTTACCTACCTAGTAGTGCCACTAAATTCCCTCCAGGGCTGGCTTTAAGCCAAGTGGACCAATTTTTCCCAACTGGAGCCTGTGCCTAAGGGGACCCTGCACTAGGGTAAGATAGCGGGGGAGGCAGGACAGGGTGGGAGTTGGGAGGAACAGGGTGAGGGAGAGCAGAATGAGGTGGCTGAGGAGGGCAGCTGCCAAATCCTAACCTCCTTCCTGGGCCCAATCCTACAGCATCAGTTCATGCGGATCTGCGCCAGTGATTTCATTAACATAGGTCTGAGTAGACCCCCAAGCTGTGGAGGCTTACCCCCAGGTAAGGAAACAATTGTTCCCTTACCCAGAGGAGATCTCTGCAACTCCCCCCCCCCATTGCAGTGGTGGCCATTTTGGTGCTGCTGTATGGGGGGGGGGGAGAATAGGATTGGACTGCTAAGGAAGTAACCAGAGTTTCTGGAAATGTGAGACTGGCCACCTGTGCACTCAATCCTTTACCTTTCCTGGTTGACAAAAACAGCTACAGTATTTAGGTGGAAGAGGTGATTTATTGTCCTCTAACTGTGCTTAAGACTGCAGCCTATATGTCCCAGGAACGATTCCTAGCATTAAAAACCAAATCTCCAGACTGAAACTACAGTATATGACAACTTTGTTCAGATCAAGCCATTGGTATTTAGTCCACAGCATCTTCTATAGAAGTGTCTGATACAAACCTAGTTCCAAATGTGTTTGTATGAACTCAACGTCAAAGTAAATTAAATCAAAAAATGTCTATGATGTTTGCTTATCTGCTGTTTGGGTGATTTTCTCGTTGATGTTGTGCCTTTGTATGCAGAGGCTTACAAAGTGTGCCTTTGTATATTTTTCCTCCAGTGCTCCAACTGTGCCTGAAAAACATAGGTTGCACCATCAAATTAAAAATATTTATGGATATATATTTTTTAAAAGACAGTTTTGTTGTCCTGTGTGATTTCATAGGAACCATAAATAATGAACAGCTGGGGGGGGGAATACAAAATGCAGCCTGGTAGACAATAGAAACCAGGAAGGATGGAAGTATAAACAAGGAACATGGTACTTCAATAGCCCATGTTTGTTGCCTTCAGTGGAGATATGTTAGGTGACAATCTGGTTCACAGTACAGTCATAGGAATGGCTCAGAAGGAAGGAGTTTACATATTAATCTTAAAAATGGAGAAGCATCTCCTATAATTATTGTGTACAAATTAGGGATCTCCTAATTAGGGATCTCCTAATTTGTACATAGTAATTATAAAACTGTTCTGCATGGGAACAGATCCATCTTGGCACAGTGAAGCAGTTTGGGAACAAGGGGTATGACAACCTACATATATTTTGCTTCCACAAACGTATATACATGCGTACATAAACATCATGTAGTCATCTTTATTTTCACAGTTGTGACAAAAGCATCAACATCAAAGAAACGAGAAGCACCACCATGTGGTTGTGAGGTTTCTTGAGTTTGCCTGTATGTATCCACAGCAAATAGGTGTTCTTCTGCCTCCTCAGGAGCAGGTTTGCCCTGTTTCTATTTGGCAATGACTGCAAAGTGTCAGGCAAAAGGGGAAAGCCCTCAGGGGATTGTTGCTTGAGAAGTACCAACAGAGGGACAAACAAAACTTGAAGAGCCTCAGAGTGGCAGAGAAACACCTTCATGAGTTAAATGTGTGTCATATCCTTTGCTTCAGTATCAGCACCTGCTGATTTCACACTAAAGGTCTTCCCAAACAAACAACTTACAGCATATGAAATCCTTGCTTGTTGCTCGTTGGTTGCACAGGATCCAGCAGCAAGTTAGTGCTTCTGTTGCCAGTGGTTCTGCATTTCCCTAGAGCAGTGGTTCTCAAACTGTGGGTCAGGACCCACTAGGGTGGGTTGCGAGCCAATTTTGGGTGGGTCCCCTTAATTTCAATATTTTATTGTTAATTTATTCAACTTGATGCTACCATGATATGTGACTGCATTTGGGGAAATGTGACAGATCTGTACTTTTACCAGGCTACTATGTATATGCTTTTAACAATGATAGTAAATGGGACTTACTCCTGGATAAGTGTGGGTAGGATTTCAGCCTAGAATTGTTAAAAACTTTTCCTGCTTGATGATGTCACTTCCGGTCATGACATCACTTCTGGTAGGTCCCACTTCTGGTAGGTTCTTATTCTAAAAAGTGGCTTCCGGTGCTAGAAGTATAAGAACTACTGCCCTAGAGCTCAAAAGTGCAATGTCCTGTTACTGGGGGAAATGCAATGCAGTCCACAACTGGTGTGTCCTTTGCTGTTGTATGTTCACTGTGGAATTTGGTTATCCAAACATCTTACACCCATCTCCTGGCAAATCCCTGTGACATCAGCCTCCTCCTAGACACAATGCTGTGAACTTGAATGAAAAGAAAAGAAAATGAAACTTGGCTTCATATGTGCCACTCAGTGCTATCTTCTTTAAAAGTTGAGGAAGCAACAGTGGTCTGCCCCTCCACCTACCCCTTCACTAGTCAATGCAGACTTGAGCCAGCAACATCGCTGGCTCAGGTCTGAGTTGACCCATAGTGAACATAAGAACATAAGAACATAAGAACATAAGAACAGCCCCACTGGATCAGGCCATAGGCCCATCTAGTCCAGCTTCCTGTATCTCACAGCGGCCCACCAAATGCCCCAGGGAGCACACCAGATAACAAGAGACCTCATCCTGGTGCTCTCCCCTACATCTGGCATTCTGACTTAACCTAGTGGCTGTTGGGGCTTACCCTGGGGCAAGGGGACAAATGCCCTTACCCCAAGGAGACCTCCAGCAGATGAAAATCCCCTATGGGATACAGCAGTAACCACACCAGTGCCACTGCATCTCTGCGCAGGCTTTAGGTAGGATTGGACTGTCAGTAATTTAGTTTTTAATGGCTACTCCTTTGCGACAACCAAACATTTTAAGTATCTCACCAATGTAGCTGAATTAAAGCACAACAATACCCATCCAGTTTAGCTCCTTTTGAATGTACAGAAAATATAAACAAGGTGAGGGGAGTAGAGTACTGCTTTAGTAAAGAGCTTAAATAGGGTTGCTACAGTTCTGACCCAAACCAAGTTCTCTTGGTCATCCTCCTGGCCAAGAGAATGAAAACACTGTTTGCACTATTGCCCTTGAAATATTTTTAAACCTTTTTTTTATCAAAAGAGAAATGCACTTGACACATGCTCAGAGGTGCTTAATCTTTCCTTTTAAAAACAGTTTGTCCCTTTCAGGGATAGGTGTACTCTTACCATGGCCAGAGGCCCACAGCTTGATGTGCTTGATTTTTTGAGAACAAAAGGTGGCAATTGTAAGTCTAAACAAAAATATTTACACAAAAGAAAATCACAATGAATGGAAATACTAAGGAAATCCATTTTAATGAACTCTGGTACTATTTTGTGGGGGCTCTTTTTGAATCATCATAAGTCTGCATTTCCATGTGGTTTGGGGCATAGTTAAATTTAATAGTTGCATTTATAGCTCATGAAATTAAAGGCAAGGGAAAATTACAAGCTATCTCTGTCAGTGCCTAAAAATATTGCTGCCTTCGGTAGGCTTTAGGGCAGATGAATACTTAGCCTATCCAAAAATGAAAGGATAGCCTTCAGAAACTCTGAAATTTAACTCTGGAGTTACTCTGGTTAGGGACCAGAGCATGGATAAAAGTAAAAAATGGATCAATATCAAATCAGAGCCTTATTTAGCTTGCAAATTTACTTTGGCCAGCGAAAAGCATAAATCACTAGATAACATGCCAGTGCATGCAAAACTTAAATAAACAGAAATAAAAGCAAAACAAACAGAACGTTGTTGTGGAAGGTTGAATGGAATGGGACCAGAGAGGAAAGCGCGTGGACGAAATGTGAAATGTGGTTATAGTTGAAAACAGCTGAAAAAGCCGATGAAAGTCAAAGTGGATGAAAGTCCAGATGTTGCTGTCTTTGCACAGGGTGGGGAAGAGATCCCAGCCCAGTCATCACAGTATACAGTCATTAGGCTCAACAGATCATCACCCCACCTAACCTCAACCCACATCCACTGGCAATTTGACAGCCTGTCAGTGCAAGGCAGGCTGGGAAAGTGAGTGTGCGCTTCCTTCTTCCTTTGTAAGAAGGAAAGGGATCTGCCAAATAAATGGACTACACGCCCCAGAATGCCAGGCGATCTCAACCACAGGCTGCTTCCTGTTGGGAATAGAAAATATAGGCAGCATCTTTTTCAAAAACGGACTGATCTGGATGCTGCTGCTGTGGCTGCACTGAGGAGTGGAAAGCTGGTGAGTTTGGGACTTTGGGATCTCTTGGTTGTCCACGCTTGTCTCATGATGAGCTGCTCCCCTCTCCCTGCTAAGTCTGCAACAAAGTCTGGAACAATGTGGCAGCTGTCAAAACTGGGAGAGTCCTTCTCTTCCTAGTCTGTTAGCGCTCAGCCCATAAAAGGAGATGCAAAACCCAGAAGTAATCCAAGTAATCCCCCCTTTGCAAAGGCTAAACTTCTGATCCCCCCCCCCCGCAAATGGATTTCTGAGTTTCTCTCCCCCTCCCCCCAAACATTCTTCTATTAAAGAAAAAAATGAGACCCAGTGGCAATACATCCACTGCACTCTGCAGTCATGGGTGATTGCAGTTCGATGCTGGGAACACTGGGCAAAATTTTGTTGTGGAAACCGGTCTGTATACTTCTTGTTGAAAAGTGGTACAGGTGGCCCCTTCTAGGAGCTTGGGCTGGGCACTGGAAAGCATGGATTTATTGCAAAATACTGTATAAAGGTGAATTTTCCCCCACAAGAAATAACGTAACTAGAGGATTATGAGGACTGTACATACATCCTTGCCCTACATTGGAGTTAAAGAAAGGAATTTTCTCCCATAAGAAAGAATAGAATAAAGTAGTACTAGGGGCTGGAGAGAGTGGCAATTGTCCTCAACACATATAAACTGGTACACCTTAGTATGCATTTGTTAGAACCCAGAATACAGCATCTACCTAAACTCATTTTGAACCTGTAATGATTTTAATTACCCTCATAAAGAATTTTGTATTATTGTAAGCATTCTTAAAACATTTCCACTTAAAATGAATGCTTAAAAAAAACATTTTTATATGAAATGAGTCTAAACAGTATTACTAAAAATAATTCCAAACCTTGGTTTTCTGGAAGGCACTCTGCACATGCCCAGGGTTCTTCCAACACCTCATTGTTTCAAACAAACTTATCTGAGCTCTGCCTCAAATGAAAACTCCAAATTATAATACATTATTACAGTCAAAATAAACAAGCCTTGCCCCCAAAGTATCCCTATTTGGTTGACAGAATTTCTTTACCTGTTCCTATAAGAGCTGGGGGGGGGGGGAGAGAGAGAGAAATGCATTCAGGTGTGAGTATGGCTTGGTGGGCATAGAGGACTAAAGTGTAGTACCTCAAAAAGTTGTGGGTGTAAATGCAGGAAAATGTATCATGGGGAGACTTATATTGGGAAACCCCATATATGAATATACTTCAACAGCAATGTCAATAATAAAAGTAATAGGCTCAGTCTGATTACTAGGCGTTACTGTCTGAAATGTTCTGATTAATTTCCTCCCTTTGGTCAATTATATTTGGCCAGTCATAAAGAAACTGCAGAAGTGTGGCAGTTGAGAAAGGAGGAAGTGGGCAACTTAGTTAACGACAGGCCTCTGAACAAAGTAGATCCCTGCCTGTGGAGTTTGAGACCACTTGCAGCCTGGTTGTAGCCTGGTTTATGCAGAAGGAGGCTTCATTAATTTTCCAGAGCATGCCTATGTCTGTTTATTCAGAAGTAAATCCTGCAGTAGTTAAGAGGGCCTACTTCCTAATAATTGTGTTTCAGATTGCAGTGGAGCTGGGGGATTGTACCCTGTCTCTCTCCTTTACCCTGTACCCTCTCGTAAAGGAGAGGGTATGGATGATGAGGAGACTGGCTGGGTGAGGAGGATGCAAGTATGGATGAGGAGAATTCTGCTCCCAGGATCCTCCCTGACCAACCAGTTGAAAGGAATTGGCAGTGACAGCAGTGGAAGTAAGTGTGTGCAAACATGCTGGCAGCCACATTTGGCATCTTTTGGGGTGCTAGATTGGCCCAAGCTAGGCCTTCTAATGGGAGTGAAAACAGTGTTTCATTCATTTTCAATTGATTTCAATAGCGAACCACCCCATGGTTTGAGGCTTTTAACTTTGTCATTTTCCAAACAAGTTGCATGAAATTTTAGAGCTCGTACTACTCATACACCCTCAGAGCATCAGCCCTGCAAACCTGCAGAGAGATTGTAGCAAATGAAGCCATTTTATAATTGCCTTGGTTGCTTCCAACTTCTGTTTCCCATTCAGTTGGCATGAAATTTTCAAGTACAGTGGACCTCTGCTTCACAATGGCAGTCCATCTTGGAGACCCCACTGTATTGTGAAAATATTGTAACATGAATTCAATAATGCATTGTTGGTTTTTTTGGTGCTGTAGTTTGTTTCAAGACCTCGGAAGTTAAAGTTTGTGCCACAGAATTAAGCAATTTCTCTCTCCTAAAGGTGGTCTTGAAGGTGCCTACTGTGCTCAATAGGGACCATGGTTATCAGTTTACATTATGTTGTAATTGTAAAGCACAAATTACAAGGCTGCATCCTTTCCTTAACACACAACCATGATGTTAAAAATGCTGCTGGTGGCTTAGATGCTACGAAATGCTCGCATTTGCATCACTGGTTGGTTTATCCATCATCCACAAGGTCCTGTTGAAGGCAATCATGAGCCCATTTTAAAGCGAATAACTTATTGTATAGTGAACCTTATTTTACTATGGCAAGTCAATTGTAAAGTGATTTGATTGTAACATGAAGTCATTGTAAAGTGAGAGTCTACTCTTTTCTACTTCTCAAATCATTGTAGCTGGAAAAAAATCAGATATGCAGTGCAAAATTTTCTCATTTTATAGGCAATTCAAAATGACGTGTAACTCATACAAATGGTCATTGCTTTCAACTGAAAAGACTCACTTTCCCATTAAACCATTTTTTAAGAAGGGCTAGTTAAACCAATGTTCTGTTCCAAATAGAGAACTGCAAACATAACTAAGAACATAAGAAGAGTCCCACTGGATCAGGCCAAAGGCCCATCTAATCCAGCTTCCTCCTTTAACTTACAGTGACCCACCAAATGCCCCTGGGAGCACACAAGACAACAGACACAACCTGCGTCCAGGTGCCCTTCCCTGCATCTGGTAATTAGAGGCAGCCTGGCTCTAAAACCAAGAGCTTGCACATACGTACTATGATTTGTAACTCATAATGAACTTTTCCTCCAGAAATTTGTCCAATTCCCTCGTAAAGGTATCCAGGCAAGATGCCATCACTACTTCCTGTGACAAAGAGTTCCACAAACTAATTACACGCTGCGTAAAGAAATATTTTCTTCTGTCTGTCCTAACTCTCCCAACACTCTGGTGTTATGTGAGAGGGAAAAGAGCGTCTCTATCCACTCTGTCCATCCCCTGCATGATGTTGTATTTTTCGGTCATGTCCCTCTAAAGCTAAAGGACAAGTCAGTTCATTAACTAAGGGTGCAATCTTAACTCCTTATGTCAGTGCTTCCCAGCACTGGCACAGCGGTGCCAATCGGACATGTGCTGCATCCTGCAGTTGGGTATCACTCACAGAGGCCTCCTCAAAGTAAGGGAATGTTTGTTCCCTTACCTCAGAGCTGCATTGCCCTTATGACAGTTCTGGAAAGCACTGACATAAGGGGTTAGGATTGCGCCCTAAAGTTTTCAACTTTGTTTTCAACTCAGTTGAAAGTTAGGCTTTGAAGTGCATTCAGTTAGTTAAAATTGTAGGTTAAGATCTTAGTTCAGTTTAAAGATTCATCTTAAAAATCAATGTGTAGGATTAGACAAAGTGTCTTTTAAATGAATGAATGAATAAATAATTCCAGGTAAATTGCATCCTTGCATTCCCTGGGGACAGAGTCTGCATAATTTCCCTTTAGTCAGCACCCATTCTCTATTCTTCCTTTAATCCTGTTGTCCACTTCTCACCACTCCCAGGGGCTGAAACTTCCCTAGTCAAATTAAAATTTATTGTGCTAATCTGATGCAGCTCAATAACTCCCCCTTCTTTAAACAAGGGCCTCGAAGATCATTTAATTTTTAGGCCACATCTCCAGTTATAGGATAGGAGCAGGCCCCACAGAGCCATCCCTGCTGCAGGGCAAAGGCTGGACACTGGAAGAGGTTTAAGTCAATCTCCAAGGAAGAGGAACAGAGAGGTCTGGCAATTAGCCATGATAAATGGGCAAACCTCCCTCTCCAGAGGCAGTCTATCTCTGAATACTGGAGGCTGGGAAGCAACAGTGAGGGGAGAACTCTGTTTATGGGCATTCTATTGTGACATATGATTGGCCACTGTGGAAAGCAAGACACTGGACTTGATAGACCCTCTCTGGTCTGACCTAACAGAACTTCTTATATTCTTAGGCCTGTCCACCAGGATAATGAGCAGCTACTGTATTATCCATGATAGCTAAAGGTAAAGTACTGTGTCAGTACTGTGCCCACCTGCAAAGGAGGAAGAGGGCTCAGCACCAGTACCCTAAGAACCCTCTGAGACCGCCCAGCTCCCAGCCCTCCTCTAATATCCCCACAGGGGAGGAGACTCTAGTGTTCTAGGCCAGGCCAAACAAATCCCAATCTCGCTGCTTACATTGTACGATTGGCAAAACTCCATTTCCAGAGGCAGTCTACCTCTGAATAAATGGCTCTTGGTGTAGGGCAGTCTGTATCTCACTGTAAAGAGGAATAAATGCCCTTATATTCATAAGAGTTGGTAGCTGTTTTGCTTTTCTCTTTGGTTTGAGAAACATCACAGAAATCTTTCACACACAACTGTAAGACATAACAAAAAAAACCTCAACATTAAAATATATTATCTTGCACAGGATTAAGGTATGTCCTAGACTGAATTTCAGCTGAGTGTCAGTTATTCTCGGAGGTTTTTGCTACAATACTCAAGCAGTGGGTGATATTTTATTCAAGCTTTTAAGGACAGGCCATGTGTAAATGATTCATGTATCAGATGTTATTATAAGCAAGCATTCTCCCACATATGTGCATGATGCTTTCTCTACCAAATAGGAGCATGAGGGGATAGGATCCAGACTGGGATCATGACATGCAGCCCCTGCTGTAGTCCTGATCTGGATTGTACCCTGTCTCATGGCGGGGCACTCAGATGTTTCCATCTTGCTCAGTGTATGTATTTTTATTTCTATCATTTGCTTAAGAGATTTTTATCCCATCTTTTTCCCCATAATGGCTGACATAAGACATGTACATAGATGGTTGTTTTATATGTTTGTGTGGTACATTGCAGTGACTGGTCTGCAGCTACTTTCAACTTCACCAGACCAAATTCGCCATTGGCTTCTTAGAACCATGTTTTGCATAAATCACTGAAAAGGTATGTTAGCGGCACAAGTCAGAAATTTGCTGTGTGCCGCTCCAGGCTGTATTTTTCTTGTTTGGGAAAGAGATTATTCACAGATCAAGCTATGCATGTCACATAATCATTTCCATTGTGGATAAATATCACATTTTCTGCCAGCAAGTAGAATGTAATATGGTGCTTGGTTGTAACAAGCTATGTTTTCCTTTCAAGATCAGAAATAAAAGATGGCACTTCCTGAAAGCACAGTCATAAACACTAGTGTGAAACAGGTAAGGCATTTATACTAGCTGGACTTTGTCTTCAGTTGTATAATGCTTTTCTATTACCTGCTTCTTGCATTATGATTTTCAATAGAATTTTTACTTGTTTATATCCCCTTCAACTGTATCAGTTGTTCAGTCTGCCTAATATTTGCCCTGGGGTCATGGCAAGTTAAATGCATGTTGCAGTTAACCATATAGTGCTTTCCTGTTGTTCTACTGCAGAGGCCATATTGATTTTCATTGGGGAGGGTGTGTGTGTGTGTGTGTGTGTGTGTGTGTGTGTGAGAGAGAGAGAGAGAGAGAGAGAGAGAGAGAGAGAGAGAGAGAGAGAGGAAACCTATTCTTCCCATTAAGGGCTGAACAAATCAATATGATCATGTAATGATGGAACAGTTGGAGAAGCACTTCATTGCATGGCCATAGCTGGTACGTACAGCATACATTTTGCATGCAGAAGGTCCCAGGCTAATCCCTGCTGGGAAAGACTTCTGCCTGATGCCTCTGAGAGTTTGTTAGGTTGGACAGTATCGGAGATTTGGACCAAATGGACTGACTCCATATAAGGCAACTTCATGCATTCATGTGAGCCTATTTTTGTTTCCGTGTATTGACACAATGCTAAAGTATGGTTGTTCAAGCCAGTTAGGAATAAGAAAGTCAAAAAGGTAGTTCCAGTGTTGATGTTCAATATGATGCTGGTGCGTCCACTACTCCCCATGAATACAGTGCATGGTTACATGAAAAATACATTGCCATGACTAAAGGTAAGCAAACTGAGGGTGCAATCCTAACACTTATGTCAGTGCTTTCCAGCACTGACATAAGGGCAATGCAGCTCTGAGGTAAGGGAATAAACATTCCCTTACTTTGATGAGTGACACCCAACTGCAGGATGCAGCATATGTCCCATTGGCACCACTATGCCAGTGCTGGAAAGCACTGGCATAAGGGGTTAGGATTGTACCCATAGTTGCCTCAGGGCCCAATCCTATCCAATTTTGTAGGACTGGTGCACTGTGCCAATGGGGCGTGCACTGCATCCTGTGGTGGGGAGGCAGTCACAGAGGCTTCCTCAAGGTATAGGAACATTTGTTCCCTTACGTCGGGGCTGCATTTTGGTTGCACTGGTGCTGGAAAGTTGGATAGGATTGGGCCCTTAGGCTGCAACCCTGACCACACTTTCCTGAGAGTAAACCCCATTGTACAAAATAGGACTTACTTCTGAGTATTAGCATTGTGCCCTTAATTCTTTTCTGCCCAGCTCACAGGTGTACACATTTGATCCCTGTTGTGTATATGCAATGTTGGGCAGAAATGGCTTAAACTGATTGAAAAACCAAGAAAAAATATTTAATCCTTCAGGTTGGTTGGGTTTTGTGGGTTGATAACCAAGAGAAAATTACAACTGAAAGTCAGCAGGTATCTATGAAATGAGAACCAAGCATCATCTATGACTGTAGGAGTCTGAAGTGAGCAGGATGTAAGCTGCTCCAAACCAGCGTATTCTGGCCATCTTATTCAGGGGAACTGGAGAAAATACTTCACAGATACAGATCTGGAATCCCTCTCTCCTGTGTGACAAGTGACTGAGAAGTGTTTCAGGAAGAAAGCAATGTGCAAGCAAAGGGTTAAGCATTTATTTGTGTCCCAGGCCATCTCCAATGCAAATTGTTGGCAAGAGACCATATAGGGGCTTTATCACACAGGGCTGCAGTGTCAGATGTGGCTTGACTCTTATTCTTTCTTTCCTAACCTGATACAGAATGCAGCACTCAGCCTTTGTGTCCTCTTGCCAATATGGACATAGATTGTGTCCCCTTGCCAACAAGGATTATTGCAGTTCCTGATCTGGTTTGAGTCCTGATGTTTCAATTCAATCCCTACTCCAGACATCACATTTATGCTAACCACAGCGGATAAAATGCTAGCGCTAGCCTGTCTTTTGTACAGGGTTGCATGTCTTTCCGAGAATTATATAGTATTTCCAAAAAGAGAAAAGATTTATGTTGATGATGATGATGTAAGTATACAACATTGAACCACTCCAAATGCAAGTGGCATGGAATTGATGGTGGGGGGATTCTCATTTCTTTATCACAGTTTATCCTATTTGATCAATGCCAGTTGAGTCACACAAACTGTTTTTGGGTTTCTCCTTCTAGAAAGACCAAAAAGAAGCTCTGGTCATTGCAGTGACGACAAGGGCCATTTTCAACCTGGAAAAGGAGCATGAGATCTTCTTAACAAAGGGCAAGGATGAATATGTGAAGCATCAGCAAACAAATGAGAATAACCCCTTGGAGCAAGGGACAGCCTTTGCTTTTATTCAGGTAACAGGCCCAGAACTGTACAAGGCATATGTGAAATACGGACCTTGCGCCTTTTCTAGGATGTTAGAGAGGAAACTCTCATTTGAAATAAAGTAGATGCTTTGCAATGGAAGGGAGAAGATCAATGTGTCATTCCTAACAATGGTTGCTTTGCATGGAGTGCTGGTGGTACACATGCTCCGCCTACATGCCAGGCATTTGCACTGTCGCAAAAGCGATACTCTGTGGTGACCTCCAGCTGCTGAAATTCGCCTGCAGAATGCAGTGTAGCCTACACCAGTGCTGCTGCATCGGTGCAGGGGAATTTAGGTGGGATTGGGCTGGAAATGTATGTGACTTTTCTGGATATCCAAAGGACTTTCCAGCCTCCACCACTTTGTCTTTGCCCACTGTGTAGCCACCCATGCCCCAAATCCTAACCAACTTTCCAGCACTGGCATAGCAGTGCCAATGACACGAGTTCTGCATCCTGCAGTTGGGTAGCACTCACGGCAGCCTCATCAAAATAGGAGGATGTTTGTTTCCTTACCTCGGAGCTGTGTCGCCCTTATGTTGGTGCTGCAAGGGGGTTAGGATTGCACCCGGTGTCTGTTAAAGGCCAGCGTTTCGTAATGCTGACTATCACATTGCTTCTTTCAGGCAGTACAGTATGTGAATGAGCAACTGCTTAAAAGAAATCCAGAGGACAAGGAGCTCTTTGATGTAATTGTCCTTTCTAATAACAGTCCAGAGAGTGGTATGCGCATCATCAACAGCGCCAAAGAGCACGGTAGGTTGCCTATTCAGAACACCTTTCTTCCAAATTAGTTGGCCTCTTTAAAACAAACACAAACAAATGAGTGACTTTTTTTTCTGTTGAAACTAACTTGAATTGCTGTATCGTATAGCACTTAAAGAGTTGTCGTAAAAATGGCAGAAAATGTGGGTGGAGAAACAGAGTCATCCATTCCGATGCCACTCTGGGAAAACAGCAGTTACAGGCATGCCCTGGTATCTGTGGTTGACTGAAACTACAAACACCCCTAACAGCAGAGGCAAGGGCTCCCCTCACCTCCAGAGAGTCTTCTGAGCCTAGCAGAGGCCGCAGATGACCATCTGCAGCATCTGCCGGGCCCAGACCGAGCCCTAGAATGTAAAAGTCACTTCTGGCTTTTTTGTAAAATTGGAAGCGGCACTTTAAATGCCTTATAAGGCATTAGGAGGCATAGGGAAACCCCTGAGGGATTCTCCGGGCCTCCTAATGCCTTATAAGGCATTAAAAACATCACTTCCAGTTTTACAAAAAAATTGGAAGTAAATTTTCATTCTAGGACTCAGTCTGAACCCAGCAGAGGCTCAGACGGACTTCTGTGGACAGGTTCAGATGACCCTCCCTTGCCTCTGCAGGGGGTGTGCCCAGAGGGGTGAGCGCAGGGGGCCCTGCGAACACAATCCGCAGATAAGTAATTCCTCGAGTACGAGATCTGCTGGTACGGGGGGCCCCGTTAGCATGAAATGCAGTTCTCATTTCCAGAGCAGTCATAAGCGAGCACATGATGAACACTGCAGTTTGTGCAGTTGCAGTGGCTTGAGAAAAGTTTTGTACAATAGCACAAATCACAGCACTCATGGGCATAATTTCCTGCATGGAGGCACAGTATTCACAAACATACCCTGAGTGCTGCTAAGGTGGTTCTTATAGGGCTGCTTCGGTATGAACAGTGAGGGACATGCCAATTTGTAGTGGGGATTGGGGAATGAACTCGTGTAACTAGAACTTAAGCAACTTCCAAAATAAACAAGTATGCCAGTTAACACTGGACCCTAGAGATTAACCCACCAAAACTTTGGTTGCTTCATCTATCAGTTAAAGCTTCCAACTTTAGCAGATAAAAGTTTAGCCTCACTCTTTTCTCCCCACAGAGCAGCAGTTTTCAAACTCTCTTGGAGAGTTTACACCACTGTAAGTCCTTGCGGGGGCAGGGGGAGGCAGTGGGGGCGGGGGGAAGGCAGCGACGTGATACCCAGGATTGTGCCACTCAGGAGGGCTGTAGGGATTGGGATGCACTCACCAGTCCCTGCAGCAGCCTGTCAGGGGTGCGGGGAGCCCCGCGCGAGCATCTGCAAGGCTCCCCAGCTCGTTAGAAGTGGAAGTGGAGTGGCGATCATGCTCCACTTCCGGTTTTACGGAAGTGGAGAGCGATTGCAGGGCTCCCCACACCCCCAACAGGTGAGTGTAGCCCAGTCCCTGCAGCCCTCCTGAGCAGCACGATCCTGGGAATCACATCGCTGCCTCCTCCCTGCCTCCCCCTGCCCCCACCCCCTTAAGGGGAAAGAGGCCTGGACCTTCAGGCTGGGGCGTTGCAATGCCCCAGTCTGAAAACCACTGCCATAGAGAATGACAGAAGGACTGTTTTCAGGGGGTGTCTTTGTTCTAGCTGTGCAAATAGCACTATAGTGACATCTACTGGCAGTTCCTAAGTATCACAAAACAAGTTTTAAAAAAATATGTATATAGGACAAAAATACCCATTTCCAGATTCCTGTTTCAACAAAAGTCTACACCCAGCCCAGATAAAGGGTCACAGAAAGACTACCACTTACATGTGTAAACCAAACTTAAGCTAACCAATGAGATTCCAAAAAAGGGAACAAAATAGTGAGTTTGGAGGCCAATGAGTGTTGTGAGAAAATGCAAAATATTGTGCCATTGGATATCTTCACTTTAGTTGGAATGAGGGCCAAATTAGATATTATGTGCAGATACATACAGCATCACCCCAACAACACTTCTTAAGTAGAAAAGCTGCTCCTAGAGGGCAGGGCAGTGGTGCTTAACCTTTTCCCACCCACCTTTTCTCCACTTTACATTACACCAACACAAGCAGTTATTTCTCCCCCAAACTTCAAATGGATTTTTGCCTGCATTTGGATTGCTTGGGAGTAGGGGACCTGCATTGGGGGGGGGGTGCAAGTTGGTGCACAGAACTGTAGATGTCTAAACTGACAACAAAATCTTGTGATAGGCCTTACAGGTTGAGTCTCGACATTCACAAGGGTTCCATTCCCAGAACTCTTGTGGATGGCAAAAATTGCATTGAAGCAAATCCATTTAAAAAACAATGTGCTAGGCAAAGCCTTGCTTACCTTTGTAATTTAAGACAAAGGCATTAGGCAGACAATCCATCAATCATTCTCTCTCCAGGCGCTTAGAAAGGCTTTATTATTATTAATTATTAACAGTATTTATATACCGCTTTTCAACTAAAAGTTCACAAAGCGGTTTACAGAGAAAAATCAAATAACTAAATGGCTCCCTGTCCCAAAAGGGCTCACAATCTAAAAAGATGCAAAAGAACACCAGCAGACAGCCACGAGAAAAGACACTGCTGGGGTGAGGTGGGCCAGTTACTCACCCCCTGCTAAAAAGAGGAATACCCATTGAAAAAGTGCCTCTTACCCAGTTAGCAGGGGTTACACTGAGGTTACACTGAGTTATACTGAGCAGCAGTTACACTGAGCCAGCGACCCCTCCCTTCACCCAGAGCACAGCGCTGAGAAAGAATGCAAAATGATTATCATTCTTTCGCTTTCTCAGGGGGAAGGGAGGGGTCACTTTGCCTTGGAATGAAGCTGTTCTAAGTGCCTGGAGAGAGAATGATTGATGGATTGTCAGCTGGCTGCCCTCTCTCCCATTATTGAGTTGTTAAACAACTTTTTTCCTTTAATTTAAAGGGCCCTTCTCATCGTGTTGAGATTATTATTATTAACAGTATTTATATACTGCTTTTCAACTAAAAGTTCACAAAGCGGTTTACAGAGAAAATCAAATATCTAATGGCTCCCTGTCCCAAAAGGGCTCACAATCTAAAAAGATGCAAAAGAATACCAGCAGACAACCACTAGAACAGACACTGCTGGGGTGAGATAAAACCATGGGTGAAAAATCTGTGCATAATTAGGTTATACCTGTATTTTCTTTTTGCATTCTTTGAAAACTCCGTATATTCCTCATTACAATTGCCTTTGAATGATTTATTTATTCCTGAATTTAAGGTCTAGAGATCTCAAAATTTTGCTTTGTCAGCGATGAAGATTCTACCCAGTACTTGAAAACCCACAACGTGAAGCTGTTTCTCTCAGCTGACAGAACAGATGTGTGCAATGCACTTCAGAGAGGTTTGTTTCTATTCCTTCACTTTTGGCTTAAATCCTTGCTCTTACATTTGATGCCAGAGCCTTTGATTTTAATTTTTCGACCCGGGGTGGGAACACACACAACAACTACCCTCTGTCCAGATTCCAAGAGCATCCTCTTAAGAAGATTCTCTGTGCACCATCCAAAAAAGGCCCATGAGTGGACATTCTCAGTTGCTCTCCAGCTTTGACATTTTCTTCAGGTGGGTTTGCACCAGTTTGCTCCCAGAAAAAAGTTTCAGGATACAAGCTATTCAGCGTTTAATGCACTGATAGCCCAATCCAATATATGTTTACTCAGAAGTAGGCCCTGCTGAGTTTAGTGAGATTTACTCCCAGGTAAGTGTGTACAGGCTTGAGTTGCACTTCCAGATTGGTTGTGGGGGAAAGTCTGTTGTAAATTTCCTGGCATTGTTCCTCACATGTCTAAACAAGTAAGCTTCAACCTGAAAAAAGACTTCTCCTTCTCCTCTCCCCAGTGAATCTTATAACAAGGATGACAGCTGCCATCAAAGGCCATCTGTCCTCCCTGTTTCAAAGAGTGATGACAAAACCCTTGTCACTTGTGACATCTGAAAGCTTTAACCATTCATCCTGAGGAGGCTACAGATCTATAGAGAATTTCTCAAACCGTTTCTGTCTTGTATAAAATACAGCACATCTGTCTCCCTTCCAGCTCAGGAGAGTCTATTTCAATTTGGGCCTGTGCCAAGCTGTACTTGTTGTGGGTCTTTAATGAGCCACTCTTCATCACACAATATAACCACTTGTTTGTCACACAGGCATTTCAGCAGCACTCATTTTCCAGCAGGAGATACAGGCTCCCACCACCCAGCTGCGTGTTGTCTTTGATGGTGACGCTGTCCTCTTTTCAGATGAGACTGACCGTGTTTTTCGTGAGAAGGGATTAGAGGGTGCTGTTGAGTATGAGAAAAGTATGGAAGGTGTGCCCATGGGAGAGGTAAAGTTCCTTACATGACTAATAAAGTTTCCTTATCCTCAGCCTCTATCTATACCCATTTGTCTGGGTAGCTTCTTAAAAGGCTTAGGGTGCAATCCTAACCCCTTATGTCACTGATTTCCAGCACTGGCATAGCGGTGCCAATGGGACGTGTGCAGCATCCTGCAGTTGGGTGTCACTCACAGAGGCCTCCTCAAAGTAAGGGAATGTTTGTTCCCTTACCTAAGAGCTGCATTGCTCTTAGGTTAGGATTGTGCCCTTATTTATATAACTAAGGGTATAATCCTAGATGACTTTCCAGCACTGACATAGCTGTGCCAATGTAGTATGCACGGCATCCTGCATTGAGGACGTAGGCCTCAGGCAGGCCTACTCAAGGTAAGGGTATGTTTGTTTCCTTACCTTGGGGCTGTATTGTGGCTAGGTCCGTGCTGAAAAGTTGGTTAGGATTGCACCCTTAATAATTTAATTTATATAGCCTGCACAACTTATGACCGATCAAGACTGATGCAGTCCCACCTGCCACCTACTATCAGGTGCTTGATACCCCCTCCCCCAATTTCTGCAATAACAGGAAAGCTGTTAAGCCAAGTGACTAACAGCCCAGTCATAAACAGTGGCAGTCCTCTTCCCTGTGCCACCCTGGGGCAAGCCTGAAAATGCTCCTCTTTGGAAAATGCGGCCACCCCACCGGCTGCATCCGCAGTCTTCTGAAGGCCTTCTAAGGCCTCTAGAAGGTCATAGAAAGGTACTTCTGGTTTTTCCCTTGGAAGGCCTTCTGAGGACCAGAGATGCCATGTGCAGCCTCTGCAGCCCTCAGAAGACTTCCGGCCATGACCGGTGGAGGGAACAGCATGGAAATGGGTGGCATGGGAGCACTTGCACCTGCTGGCCCCCCTTAGGTAGGCCACTGGTCCTATGCATGTCTACTCAGAATTCCCATTACATTCAGTGGGGCTTACTCCAAGGAAAGCGTTTATAAGATTACATCTTGGGAGCTTTGGGAGCTGTTATATCGGGTGAATAGGCTGCATTTGGCTTGATGGGTCACAGCTTTTAAAAGCCTGAGATTCAGGTGTAGGTGATTTCACACATGTCATGTTTGTGACCCAGTAACAAATTCCATGTCAAAAACGCAACCATAAAGAGAGCTTTCCTAGTGGTTAACTTACTTTAAAACACACATACTCTAATGGAGGCAATTCATAGTTGCAAGTCTTCAAGAGATTCACATGCATGTGTGAAATGCCTGATGAACAGAGCATATTCTTAAGACACACTAGGACTTGTTTTTACCCTTGTTCAATTGCTTTCCTAACTACTGCTTGAACAATGTCACTTGGATAAGTGCAATCACCCTCCCCAGTCATTTTATTATTTTTTTAAAAGGAGCATATTCATTCATTCGATTTATACGCTGCCTTTCTCACCCAAGGCAGTTAAACTGCCTTATGCCAAGTCAGACTAAGGGCCCTTCTAGACCAAATGATGGCTACACATTGACTAGCAGCTGCTGTCCTTAGCTCAGAAAGGGATTTTGCCTGGGATTCAACCTGGAACCTTCTGCAAAGCATATGCTCTCCCAGTGAGCAATGGATCTTAAAGGAAAAATTGGGTCTCCGTTCTCTTTCTCTGAGTAGAATTCTTAGGTCTCAGTGGCGGGCCTGGGGGGGGGGGCAAAAGCCTCAAGTGCTGCCCCCGCACAGCATTGCAGACCGCTTGGAAAGGCTTCTGAGGCTTTCTTAAGCCTCAGAAGCTTAAACCGATCTTAAGCAGTACTTCCAGTTTCCTGGAAGTATTGTTTAAGACTGCACGGGAAGCCTCAGAAGGCTTTCCAAGTCATCCCTCTGTTGTGCTCGGTAGAATTCCAGATGGGGGGGGGCGACCTGATGCAGGGGCACGGCATTGCGGACCTATGCTCCAGGGTGCAACAAGGGGCAGGTTTCGTAACTGCTTGGTCTTCCTCAATTCCTGCTCTCTTAGTCCTCTCTGACCTGTTGTATTTTTCAGGGCCCATTAAAAGCCTTTGCTTTGCACCTTGGGAAGATGCGCAAGAAATTTGGTCAGGAAGACTCCCCCATCCGCACCTATTTGGTTACAGCCCGCGGTGGCCGTGAAATGGGCAGCCGGGCCATCATCACTCTCCGGGAATGGGGCTTGGCAACTGATGAGGCCTTCTTCATGGATGGTGCTCCTAAAGGTCCCATCCTGTCCAAGATTCAGCCCCACATCTTCTTTGACGATGCTCCTCACAATATCCAAAATGCTCAGGATGTTGGTGTACCCTCTGCCTTGGTCCCTTGTGACTGCTAAAACAGATGAAAGACCTCATATCATAGTACTTGAACTGAATGACACCTGGGCAAATCTTCTACCTGAGAGAACAAGCACACTGATCATGCTTTGAAAACAAAGGGGACAAAACGTTGTGAGATAATGATGATGTCAATGCATTGCTGTGATGTACCTGAGATACATCAAAAGAGATGATCCCATTGAACTGAACAGCAGCAGAAAAGTCAAAATGCTGCAAGGAAAGATGCTGAACATAACAAGACAACAGACTCATTTCCTTCTCTGCCTTAGCTTTTTATTCTCCAGTGGTGACCATTAGAAACTTCATGTCCTATTGCTACAAAGATGATTCCCAACAACATTTACATTCTCTGAAATGGAAACACTACTCTAGAACAGGGGTGTCCAAACTTTTTGACAGGAGGGCCACATAATCTCTCTGACACTGTGTCGGCGGCCAGGAAATAAAAGAATTAATTTACATTTCAAATTTGAATAAATTTACATAAATGGATACATTAGAGATGAAACTTATATGAATGAATGAAGGTCTTGTAGTAGCTTAAGGCCTATAAAAGGCCTTGCACAAAACAAGGCTGGCCTTTCCTTCACTGCCGCTGCTGCATCACACATGTGAAACAGCAAACAGGGGAGGGAGCCCTCAGCCTGCAGCTCACGCAAGAGTTCGAACAGTCACCCTCAATCTGAGAACAGTTGCATGGGGCCAGTGTGGGCTGCAGCAAGTTTCTGGAGGACCAGAGGCTCTCGTTGGAGACTGGGGGCTCCCTGTGGGCTGAATTGGAAGTTCCTGGGGGCTGCAAGTGGCCCCCAGGCCAGGGTTTGGGCACTCTTGCTCTAGAAGAACACAGGAAAAGGTCTGAGATTTAAACTAAGTCTCTGCTTATGAATTCATCTTCAGTGTTGACCTCCTCCATGTCAGTGTCTAGGTAGGACCTCCATGCAGCAGGCACAATGGAAACCAATGCTATGCTTGTCTGCTCAGAAGTAAGTCCCATTTAAGTAAATGGGGCTTACTCCCAGGAAAGTGTGGATAGGATTGGGCTGTTATTTCCTTTGGTTTCATCCTTGTGACTATTCCAGGCCACTGATATTTTTACAAGTGGATTTTACCAATGCTATGAAACAGAAGAGAATTTTAAATGAAAACAAAACTAATGACTGAATTCATATTGGTTGATAAATCCTGTTCTGCTTTACTATGTTAGATAGTAAACCCATGCCTATAAAGTCCATGCCCATAATGGGGGACCATTCAGGCTGGTTTCTTATTTAGAATTAAAAGCCAGCTAACACCTTTGTTAACATATGTATGATATTGTATTTTGATATTACACTGTTTACAGGGCTGATTTAATGTAGTGGTTAAGTGACTTAGGGCCCAATCCTGAACAGTGCATGCTGGCTTAATGCCAGGGGTAGGTCAGCGGTGGCCGGCAGGCAACCGCTGGGCAACTGCCAGAGCTCCGCGGACCACTGAGCAGCAGAGAGATAAGTGAGGGCGTGGGGGGAGGTGGGGAGGAGGTGTTCCAGGGAGAGGGGAGGCAGGAAGAGGGCAGGAAGGAGACATGCCAGGGGAGGGAGCAGGGAAGGAGGGAGGCAAAGCTCTACCGGATCCAGACCCTCTGTGTCAAGCTCACCACCTGACACAGAGGCTCCTGATTCACCTCCAGCCTTTTGTGAATCAAGTAACCCCATTGTGGGGCTACTCAGTTTACCTGGGGGAAGGGGACAAAAATCCCCTTCTCCCAAGGAGCTACTGGTGGCTGCCCGGAGTATGCAGGATGCAGCGGCAGCCATTTTCTGCACTGCTGCAGCCCTGCATCCTGGGCAGCTCAGGATTGGGCTGTAAGGGCCCAATCCTAACTTGTACTAGAACAGGAAGGTCAAGTGGCCTGTGCCATATCCAGCGCAGATTAGGAGGTGGCTGGAGCTCAATTTGGAACAAGGGGATATTTATTCCCTTACCCCATGTCACGCCCCATCCACCCCTATGGAGCTACTTGGCTGCAAATTTGAGCAGCTTGGTGTAACACTGGGCTGGCTGGGAGGGGGGTTAGGATGAGGCCTAAGGTGCCAAGGCTGGCCCTACACCCTCCCTGGCCCAGTCCACCCACAGGCCTGCCTTCCCCCACCCAAAAACACCACTGTCCCGCCCTCCTACCAGCCTCTACCACCCCCTGCACTGGCCTCCCATGGCTGGCGCTTACTTACCATATCTGCTGCTGGATCTGGCAAAGGGAGGCCACTGCACATCCTTGTGACAGCTTGGCCAGGTCATGCGTCGTCACGAATGTGCGATATGACACATCTGCAACACTCATAGGCTAGAACAGGGGACTTGTGCCAGTCAAACCAAAGGTTTGGGTAGTGCCTTGAGAGCCCAATCCTATGCATATCTACTCATAAGTAATTCCCATTACCTTCAATAGGGTTTACTTCCAGGTAAGTCTGGATAGGATTGCAGTCTAAGCTGTGATTCAAGACTTCCCTTGGTTCAGTTCTCACCTCTGCCATGAACTAATTAGGTGGCCTTAGGCAAGCCACTCATTCTCAGCCCCTGCTGCATCAGGAGATAATAGTACTTACCTTACATGATTAAAATAAGTGTTATGTCAAGATAATGCATTTGAAGCACTAGGCATGCTCAAAAGGCACTATTTAGATTGCAGTCCTTGCTATTTTCCCAGCAGTATAGCTCTGTGTTGTCTACTTGCATTGCCAGTGGCTCCCAAATTGGGATTTGGGAGATTCCATATCAGTCTCAGACAAGCGCTAGATGAATAGGCCCCAGAATTTCAACAGTGTTCATTGTTGATTCTTGTCTCAGGTAAGAACAAACCCAAACTGGGCCACATCTTATCCTGAAATATTGCTTTCCTGTTCTTAAGGAACATAAGAACAGCCTCACTGGATCAGGTCATAGGCCCATCTAGTCCAGCTTCCTGTATCTCACAGCGGCCCACCAAATGCCCCAGGGAGCACACCAGATAACAAGAGACCTCATCCTGGTGCCCTCCCTTGCATCTGGCATTCTGACATAACCCATTTCTAAAATCAGGAGGTTGCGCATACACATCATGGCTTGTACCCCGTAATGGATTTTTCCTCCAGAAACTTGTCCAATCCCCTTTTAAAGGCGTCCAGGCTAGACGCCATCACCACATCCTGTGGCAAGGAGTTCCACAGACCAACCACACGCTGAGTAAAGAAATATTTTCTTTTGTCTGTTCTAACTCTCCCAACACTCAATTTGAGTGGATGTCCCCTGGTTCTGGTGTTATGTGAGAGTGTAAAGAGCATCTCCCTACCCACTCTGTCCATCCCCTGCATAATTTTGTATGTCTCAATCATGTTCCCCCTCTGGCATCTCTTTTCTAGGTTGAAGAGGCCCAAACGCCATAGCCTTTCCTCATAAGGAAGGTGCCCCAGCCCTGTAATCATCTTAGTCGCTCTCTTTTGCACCTTTTCCATTTCACTATGTCTTTTTTGAGATGCGGCGACCAGAACTGGACACAATACTCCAGGTGTGGCCTTACCATCGATTTGTACAACGGCATTATAATATTAGCCGTTTTGTTCACAATACCCTTCCTAATGATCCCAAGCATAGAATTGGCCTTCTTCACTGCCGCCGCACATTGGGTTGACACTTTCATCGACCTGTCCACCAACACCCCAAGATCTCTCTCCTGATCTGTCACAGACAGCTCAGAACCCATCAGCCTATATCTAAAGTTTTGATTTTTTGCCCCAATGTGCATGACTTTACACTTACTGACATTGAAGCGCATCTGCCATTTTGTTGCCCATTCTGCCAGTCTGGAGAGATCCTTCTGGAGCTCCTCACAATCACTTCTGGTCTTCACCACTCAGAAAAGTTTGGTGTCGTCCGCAAACTTAGCCACCTCACTGCTCACCCCTGTCTCCAGGTCATTTATGAAGAGGTTGTAAAGCACCGGCCCCAGGACAGATCCTTGGGGCACACCGCTTTTCACCTCTCTCCATTGTGAAAATTGCCCATTGACACCCACTCTCTGTTTCCTGGCCTCCAACCAGTTCTCAATCCATGAGAAGACCTGTCCTCTAATTCCCTGACTGTGGAGTTTTTTCAGTAGCCTTTGGTGAGGGACCATGTCAAATGCCTTCTGAAAGTCCAGATATATAATGTCCATGGGTTCTCCCACATCCACATGCCTGTTGACCTTTTCAAAGAATTCTATAAGGTTTGTGAGGCAAGACTTACCCCTACAGAAGCCATGCTGATTCTCCCTCAGCAAGGCCTGTTCGTCTTATTGATCTTTAATTTATCAATGGAAGGATAATATCAATGTAAGGATATCAAATGGATAAATTCTATCCATTTATCAATGGAAGAACAAAGGAAGTTCTTCTGCGTCACACAACGTTTAAGTCTTAGAGGCAGCCAGTTTGTTTATCTAGACTGCCTTCTGTTATCAGAAGACCACTTTTTCAAACAGCGAAAAACCATGTTTTGAGTGCTTTACCTCCAACTTAGGTACAGTTTAAATTTGCATGTGACTTGTTGAAGCATAATAATAAATTCAGATGTGATAGTAAGAAACCTTCCCCAAGAGCCATCGCATTTGGGGTTGACAACATTTGTGGTGTTTGTGGTGGAATCTGGCAAATAGAGAATATACCTGCACCTATAAATGATGCAATCAGCTAATGAAACTTCTCGTAACTAATGTTAAGTGGAAATAGATCCGCTAGTGATTGCGTAAAACTATCTGCATACAGGACTAGAAATCATGAGATGAGAATCTAATTGGTTACATTCTATTACTCTATTAAAATAACATATGGACTGTCATGATCAGCATGAATGGTTCCTAGTATGTTGCCCAATTCCTCCTAGATTTCAAACAAAAAAATCCCTTGCCCATATAAATGTAGATATTTATATGCAGGCATACCTTGCACTTTCTTCTGGTTAGGGATCAGAGCATGGATAAAAGTCAAAAATGGATGACTGTCAAAGCAGAGCCTTTAGCTTGTAAATTTATTCTGGCCAGTGATAAATGTGAACAACCAACAATATAATACATGCAAATACATGTGAAACCTAAATAAACAGAAATATAAGAAAAACATAAGAACATTGGTGAACGTCATGAAAGGTTGGATAAATTGGACAAAAGAGGAAAGGATGTGGACAAAATTTGAAATGTAGTTATAATGGATCATATTTGATTATAAATTATATTTATAATTGATTATAATTGTTTAGTCATCTTACCAGGGCCAACGCATTCATGATGTGAATGAGCCCATTCACGTTGGGTGGTGTCTTGGGGCCGAGCAGATGGGTGGCAAATGGACTCACGCCCTCTCCCCCAATTATGCCACTGCGGACAGAATTCAAGACCTGCCACCTACCTGCTCCTCTGGAAGTCTTTCTTATGCAAACAGAGCTGCCTATAAGCGGAAGCAGATTTTCTCCCTAGCTTTTCACTAAACTACTCAACAAAATACAAGGCAATGTTTTCTGGGTTTCTGAATAATCAGGAGAGACAATTGCTTTTTCTGGGACTACAACTGCAATCCTTGCTATCTGCCTGTTTTTTTTACCTTTCCCCAATCCTGTCTCCTGTACCTTAACATCAGCTTGATCTGCAAAGGCTAGCAGGTGAGTAGTGACATGTTGTGAAAAACTTCACCTGCTGGTCTCTGCCAATCAAGCTCCCATGAAACCAAGACTTTTTTCTGGTCAGTTGGCAATTTTGCCATGCACTTGGAAAATACAGGAACCAATGATTGGTCACTGAGTACTTCTTGAAATGCAAGAGGGTTGAGAGTATGCATCTAGTGCATTGAAATGATCTATAGATTTAAGAAATAAATGCATCTTTTGAAAATAAATAATAGATTTCTCATTCATCAGTAGATGGGCAAGAGCAATTAGTGTTCTGTTCGCCAAGTTTAAGTACATGCCACTGGTTTCTGCCAAGGAATGCAAGAGCCCTTAGTGAATTATCTGGATAAGGAGAGTACTCCTGTGTTTTGTGGCTATGTTACAGGTACAAATTCAACAGGTGATCAATACAGTTTTACTCACCACACAGGTTGGTTCCGAACATCAGGGCTGTGGAGAGAGTGGGGTTGTTGGGGATAATTCCCCAGGGTCGGGTCATTAAATGGGATCCCAAGAAGCAATGCTACCCAAACTTTGATTATTTCTGGGGGTGGACTTGCCCTACAGGAACAGAGTGGGAACAGCCTGCACTTCAAAGCATTTCTGGCTACCGGGACATTTCATCTGGGAGGAATATGAGGTGCACATTTTGTAGGATAAAAGTTTTCAGCATCACCTCATCTGAATGTGGGGTGAGAAAACTTTTCTAGTGAGAAAACTTATTTTTAACAAACTTTTTGCTAAATTTTTGCTAAAAATCTGGATGGAATTTCTGAAGTCCACTCCTCCCACTTTTTGAGTCCTTTAGCCATAGAGACTGAACATATTAAGACCATCCCTCTTTATCCATATCAAGATTTTCAATATAAGGTCCTGGAATGGGAAGGGGGAGGACCATGTCTCTTGTGGAGGAACGGTCTACCTCTCATTGTACCCAAATGTACCTCCCATTTAACTTCTAGTGGAACAAGTTAGAATTTTTTCTCATTGAAATTATTTATTTTATTTATTTTTTCACATTTTTATACTTTTATAAATTAATGTAATAACTGTACCTGTTGTTCAGATTTTCCATATAAGGGCTGTTTTAGGAATGGATTAGGTATGTATTAAAAGGGAAAGGTGTAACCTCTGGGACTCCCATGCATTTCTGTGAAGATCAGCTAATAAATGGTGGGGAAAGGGGATCTCAGCATCAATATTAAGTCGAGTTATAAAGTGGAGGACCCTTTTTCCTGAAGCAACGCACCAACACCTCCCCCTCACTAAACCACTGCTGAAAATAGGGCAGAGGCAGAAAAAAATGTTTCCAGCATTTACAGTACAGTACTCACAGTTTAAAGGAAAAACAAGTACATCACTTTTGTAGTTTGCACAGGTCCTAAACTTGTGGATCCTAAAAGTGGTCCCTTTGCATGTGTGTGAAAGTCCTCATCATGGCAGTTCCCACACAGCCAGGTCCACAGAGCACAGAGAACAGTTCATTTCATTGCGGGAGTGAGAAAAGAAGGGGGAAGAAAGTCTGATAGGGCCACATCTCCCACCTCTCGCAAGTCAAAGAGGGACAAAAAAGGTCTGGGACAGGCAGGTTCTGGTCTTCTGAACAATACACTGCCAACAGTGTTCTGCAGGTGGTGCTGTACCTATTTTCCAACAATAAGCAGAGCCTCCTTGAGGAAGACACAGCATTTCTTATCTACCTGGTTTCACTGGAGTGCCCTGCAGAGAAGGCACCACCCTTTATGGCAAGCAAACCAAGTACTGTAAGCCAGATTTAATGCAAGACTCGGAGCACCCAGCCTCAGAAATGGGATGTGCTGCACTGAAACTTGCCCGTTCTGCTATTCTTTTCTCAACTCCCTCACTCAGCTCCACAGAGAGCAAGTTAGCCCCGTCTTACATTCGGACTTGGTACCGCGTGTCGAAGCAGGATTGGTTGGTTGATATGAGGTGTGCGTTTTCAAGCAGGCTCCATTTTGCTTTTACCTCCTCATACCTTATATTCATTTAATGCATTTTATCCCACCTTTTCACCTGCCTTTAAAGCCTTAAGGTTACTTGTGTTACATTGCAAGTCACATAAAACTTAGAATTGTACTGCTTTATTTGGTCATCAGCAACAATGGGCTAAAGTATGTTATCTGGGTCATGTGCCTAGTGAATTCTGGCAAGTCTCCCACAGAGGGGAGTGATAGGCTGGAGCATCAGAGACTCTCTAGCCTAGTACTCTGCTCTCCTCCACACTTTATCTTCCACTTTGCCCCTTCTTTCTTTTCCAATCCAGGGAGTGGGAGCTGCAGAGACTGGCACATCACCAAGTTAGGGTAGGCAGCATTTGACATACCACATCAGATGCCACATCTTGAACCAGTGTGGGTTCCATATGACTGAAATCAGTATACTGAACTCTGCTGAAATTACTGAACAAGAACAGGCACCCTAACAGGAAAGTCTCTACTGTAGCCCACGGGTTCTTGTTAGAACCTTTTGAATTTCTTTTTCCCAGCTTTTTTCCTTTAGTTCTCTACCTCTCATGGTTGGGAGGTATGCCTGAATATGTGATAGCAAAACTCTCTGATGTCGTTTTCACTGAAAAAAATAGTTGCTTGACTCAGAGTCAAATAACTATCAGCAATAACATAGGCCTACAAAATTGAGGGTCAGAAAAGTTTTTCCCAAACTTTATGGTGGTTTGGTATGAATTTGGGGTGCCGATTCCAAAAATGGCATCCGTTTTGCCCGATCACGTCTAGTTTTGGAGATACAGTATAGCCTCATTAGGGAATGATTCAAGCAGCTTCCTCATGAGGAAGCCATGGTGTAGGCTTCCTCATGAGGAAGCTGCTTGAACCGTTCACTAAAGAGGCTATGCCGTGTCTCCAAAACTAGATGTGATAGGGCGAAACGGATGCCATCTTTGGAATCGGCTCCCCAAATATACCCAGGAATTGGTGCAACGTTTAAGGAAGCAAAATGTGTGTTGGCCTGTGTAATTGTAAAACTGCAATAATTGTAAACTGCAAAAAAAAGTTACTATGAAAAGAAGTGTCAGGAGGTCATTGTAACATCAGTGTCAAGTCAGTCCAGTTCAGGGTCAGTCAGTGGTATTGGTTAGCGACAGTCAAACAGGTACATCTGCTTTGCCTGTGATTTTACACTTCCGGCACTGGCCTACTGAAATGTTCTAATTTTTTTTAACAAAAAACAAACCCAAGGTAACAGAAATTCACATTTTCTCTCAATCTCCAGTGACCAATCTGCCTATGCCCAGCGGTGTCCACCAGAGGACAGACTAGAGCTTTTCACCAAGCCAGGCATAGTTGATTGCATTTGTGTTATGTTGGATGAGGTAAAACTGGGGGAGTTGAGATTTTCATTTTGCTTTATTGGAGAGTGCTTCTGCAATGGACTGTCAGGTGTAAAATGTCATAAGCCCCTTCAGGATACTGTGTATAGGATCTTAACCACTGTACAGTGTGTGCCTATTGATATGAGCTGGACAGGGAGTCTGGAGCTTGAGGTAGATGTATGGATTTTAGGCAAGGGCAGAAGTGGCTACCAATTCTGCATGAGTGGGTACCCTACTCTGCTATAAATGGTTGGAAAGCAACAATTATGTGAGACTATGTGACCATGGCCCAAATCCTAACCAACTTTCCAGCACTGGCATAGCAGTGCCAATGGGTCCTGTGCTGCATCCTGCAGTTGGGTGGCACTCACGGAGTACTCCTCAAAGTAAGGGAATGTTTATTCCCTTACCTCAGAGCTGCATTGCCCTTAAGTCGGCGCTAGAAAGTCGGCTAGGGTTGAGCCCCATGTTAGTGTGTGAAGGAACAGCCACTACATCCTCTATCACCCTGTTATGGTCTCCCCATTTCACTTGTTACCAGTGAGTGCAACATAGAACCTGATCCACTTGAAGTGGTCATTGTGATATAAATATGATACATGAGCTGAGGAGAGTGTTTTTGTGACTCTCCTCAAGCATAGCACTCTGACATCCAGTTCAAACATGCAAAAAAGCACTGTCCTTTCCAAAGAGTAATGCTTTAGAACAGGGGTGTCAAACCCGTTTCACACCGAGGGCCAAATGGCATTCATGGTGCCTGCTGAGGGCCAGAAGTAATGTCATTGAACAGGTCATAACCAAAAGTAAGCACTTTTTCTCACTTAGAAATTCATTAGCTGCAAATGACAGAAAAGAAAACACACAAATCTTTATCATATTTCAAGATTTGGGGGATCCTAAGTATCATGTGGGCTACCCTTTCAACAGTAACACCTCAGCATTGCTCAGCAGCTGAGGGCCAGATAAAAAGCTTCCACAGGCCGCATCTGGCCCCCGGTCTTATGTTTGACACCCCTGCTTTAGAATGCACATGCACATATCTGTGCGAGTGTGTGTGTGTATGATGTGTCACATGTCTGAAACCTATTCCCTGAATGCAGAAAGGAAATTCATCCTGAAGCCATATAGACTAAAACCCTTTCCCTTGACATGCTAGTACTCCATGTGCATTGAGTTGTTGTTATTTTTAATGTGGTGAAGCAAACATACCTATAGGTACTAGCTCAAATCTGCCTCGGTTGACCTAGGTTATTTCTGGATTAGCCATCATTTTAAAAAAAATGACATATGAATAGGACACCATTTGGCACCAACGCTTCCACTTTCTGCATGGCACATATGATAACTGAGGAATGGGTATCAGTTGGATCTTTGCCGCCATGCTTACAAGAATGTAGTCATAAAAAAGGGCACAGACTGAATTATAAAACCAGAGTTACAAACAGAGTCCTTTGCTTCACCTATAATCAATACACATGACCATAACCATATAATTCATGACCTGATTTGTGGGGAGGCAGGCCAGAAGATGGCCACCATGACGTCAGCATTATCAGTCAGTTCTCTGGTCTGGCATTAAAAGAGACTTCACAGCAGGAAGCCCAACCTACCGCATAGCAGCATCAAATGAAGCTTCTTAATTAATCCCTATTCCCTAAGCTTTCCCATCAGTCTTAGTGGCTGAGTCAGTCAAATGTCTGAGGAAGAGAGGATTAGCCAAGAAAGTGGTGCAGAAACAAACCTCTGGCCAGTGGAAAGACTCTGGAGGCAGGAGAGGTAGAGCCAAACAACCACCCACAGTCCTAGAATGTTTCTCACCCTGGCCAAACAGGAATGCAGAAGTTTAATTGCTGTGGAAGAAAAAAATAAGTCATGTGCTTTGGGGCGAGTTGCAGCGACGCTGACAATGATGACTGACTGTGCAAAACAATCTAAACAGGACCATGCCTTGTTTCTTTACCCACCAGTCACTGAAAATGGACTGATTCAGGCTTTTAATTTCCTCTTCCAGTTTTTTCATGTATTTTCAAGACAGTCCCCTGGCCCCTCACCCCAACATGATTCAGCTGTGTCCATTCCAGCAGTGAAAACAATGTCTCACATGCTACTGTTTGGCAGAAGCTATGCCGTGGGTTGCGTTCATGCTTGCTGAATAGAGGGTGTGTGTGTGGATCAGAGAGCAGGGCTGCACAGCCGGCAGAGGTTATTGGTCACACCAACAGGTCAGGGCAGACAGGGTTGCAACGTGCTTTGAAGGAAAACTGTGAGTTTTCTGGCAAAAAGATATGTGGCTGTGCAGCTGAGGTCTTACTAACCAGCTGCCTGACAAGACTGGGACGCTAACCAAAAGCAGACAGCACTGAACTCTTTCCAAGTACAAGGATAGATCCGCAGCAGATGTAATGTAACCAGTGTAACCTGACTGGCCTTGCTGAAGTCATGTTGATCTACACCAGCTGGGCATCTTGCCTGGAGGACTGCTGAATAGGCTTGTGGAGTTGTTTCCGATTAATAATAGGCATTGGAAGGGACTTCTTCTGTCCTGTCATTCATCTGGGCGAGTTTGTCTTGCATTCTCTGTCTTATTTTTGCATATTCCCTTAAGGAATAGTTACCATTGCATTGCCATACATTAAGCTGGCCTTCTTCCTGGGATGGATTCAAAGCCGCCCTTCAGTACCAATAAGGAGTATCCAGGAAATAGCATCAGCCAGCATGCAAACCCAGATAATTACAGATAGAATGAAAGGCAGGCAGCCACAGAACGATAAAGGGCAACAAGCAAGAAATAGAAGAAGGATCTTGTGATTGAAAAACTGGGATCTGGGAAGCAGGGTGGGAGAGAAGATGCTATTGGAAACAAAGATCAGTGGCTTGGCTTGGAATTTAAATTCAAGCTAGGAGCAGCCCATGTTGAGAATCAGTCCTCATAAGAAATGCTGACTGCTATTGCTTGTTAAACATAGAATGAATGAACTCAGCCTGATCATAGGTCAAGTTCTAAGATTGCTTCTTGGGGTTGTTCGCAGATTTATGGGTGCCACTGATTTAAATGTGGGCTGTTTGAATCTGACTTCTTGTTCCCGTTTCCCAGATTCACCCAGAATTATAAATTGTTTTCACATGACAATCAAGGCCTTATATTCATGTGTTTTTCATAGAATGTCAGATATATCAATCTGTACGTGCAGATAAAATTCAGTACATGTTTCTGGGTTGTCAACAAATGTATAATCTGAAAAGATTTGCAGGTTTGAGGGGTGGGCTACCAGAGGAGATTGCATGCTCTTTCCTTCCTCTTTCCCCTATTCACTTTGTAGGCTAATGGACACTTTTGGAATCTGAAGATGTGTGCTGGGGAGACTAAGGCTATTGTAACCTCTTTGAAGAAGGTGTTCCTGTGGATGCCACCTAGTGACAATTTCTTCCAGTTAGCTAAGTCCAAGCTAACTGGTTCCTTCTGTGTTTTTCTAACCATTGTTCCAAGGGAGATCAAGCTCTCTCCTGCATTATCAAAGAACAGAATAAACTACTGTTCCTGCTGTCTTAGTCACTGTATGTCATAAGAGGGATCGAAAATTATGCACCTTAATATTCATTGTGTATGGTTATATAATGTTAGTCCTTTCCTTCAGTGGATTAAAAAAAAAAGTGGGGTGCTGTTGAAAACAGGATCAAAACCACAGTGGGAATGAATCTCCATATCCTGCTGTGGTCTTGCCATGTCTTGCTGCCCCCACTTTATTAATAATAATATATGAATCCCACTGAGCCATGTTGCATATTTAAGCCTGTACCTCGATACAATGCCAGGGATTGTATCTGGGACTTTGAGCACATGATTCATATGTTTTACCCATGGCATTATGGACCTTCCCATTAAACCCTGGTCTTCTGAGTTCTCTTCCAAATGCTCTGATAAATGTTTCTCATTCATGTGTCTGCCTCATTAGCATATAACGTAGCGGTAGAGATCTAAGTTTTATAGTCTTTATGAAGTCTCTTCTAGAAGTCTCTTCTTGATGTGTGTGCTCAGTCAAAAAAAGATGCCTTTGGGGCTTTTGTCCCTAGCTCTTAATGTTATCTCTTCAGTCACCTCCAAGCCAGAATATTACTGGCCAGATAAGAATTCTTCATCAGAACTGCCAAAAATGGAGAATTCAAAGTCAGGAGAAAAAAAAAAATTCCAATCAATACATTGTTGCTATTATGCATCTATGTGGTCTCATAGAACATAGGAGTGTGCTAATGCACCATATCCCTAACCCTATCTTGCTGGTATGTTTACTTTTTATCAATTCAGATTCCTTTAGGAAAAGTCCATCACAGGTTACAAGCCATGATGGGTATGTGCAACTTCCAGATTTTAGAAGTAGGCTATCTCAGAATGCCAGATGCAAGGGAGAGCACCAGGATGCAGGTCTCTTGTTGTCTTGTGTGCTCCCTGAGGCAGCTGGTGGCTACCGTGAGATGTAGGAAGCTGGACTAGATGGGCCTTTGGCATGATCCAGAGGGTCTCATCTCATGTTCAGATTAGGTTTTTTTAGTTGAACTTTTAGTTGAAAAGTGGTATATAAATACTGTTAATAATAATAGTAATAATTTTTAAAATTAAAACTTTACTAACATATTACATGGGTGTATGGGAGGGGGGAGTTGCAGCGTAGCACAGAAAACAAGCTTGCACAATGTGTGCAAACACATGCAGAATGGGCTGTTCCGTGCTGCTTTGCCTGAAAGTATCAAGTGGAGAGCTGGTGCAATTCTGCAAGGAGAGAGTGGATATACAGGTATAACCTAATTATCCATGAATTTTTCAATTGCGGTTTTATCGCAACGCAATGTGAAAGGACCTAAATCATCATTTAACAATAGCCTTGCTAATGCAGGAAAGGGCAGCCGGCAAACAATCAATCAATCATTCTCTCTCCAGGCACTTAGAACAACTTCAGTCCGAGGCAAGTGATCCCTCCCTTCCCCTTGAGCACATTTAGAAAGCAAAGTGGAAATGATTATCACCACCTCTTTGCTTTCTTTCCCTGCACTCTGGGTGAAAGGAGGAATCGCTGGTCGTAATACTTACCTTACAAATATATTGTAAGGACAATATCAAGAACAAAACCGGAGGAGCTTTGGACACCCACAAAGTGCTACACAAAATGTTATGTATTATTAGCGTGCAGACAAGTCATCTAACCTGAGTGGAGCCCAGGCCTTTGAGTTCAGTGACTGCTTGTCACCGTATCCCATGTCACCTCTCAGGCAGCGTAGAGCTTGCAAAGCAGATGTAGATGGAACCCAGTACAGTACCACAGGTTCCATACAGCACACCTGCAATCTCCACACAGGTCTCTTCGTGCTCAGGGGTAATCTGCCCCTTAAGGCCTGGTTTGAAAGAAAAAACCAAAAACCCACATATTTCACTTGAGGGAAAGGGACTCTGCATGTGCTCTAGGCTTGCAATCGAATGTGGCAGGATTTTTGTAAACAAAGGGTGGCAGCCCTGTGCAGGCTTCTCATAAACACAAAGGTCATAAATGTGACTGGCACCGAGGACTGACACAGAGAGTTCAGCAGGTTTTTTCCACTAAAAAGCAACTGCCAATAAAAAGCGACAGTCAGGTTTGGGGCTAATAATAACAATCCTATCAGTCCTTTTTACTCATGGAGTGAACGTCCCCATTTCCTGGCTTAAGGTATGGCCCGAGCAGATTGCTGCATCTGGCTTATCAGCCCCGGGTCTGCTGCGTTCAGTGCCAAGCAGAGATTGTCGCCTTTCCAGACACACACAAATTAAAAAATCAAAAAGAAAAAGCTGCAGCGCTGTGAAGGCTTGGAAGTGCCCCAAATATTTTTATGCTCACTGATAACTGTGTTGAAGCTGTCCAAGAAATGTTTGCTTTATTAACTTTTGGCTGAAACTTGAGCCTATTTTGAAAAGAGAGAGAGAGAGAGAGAGAGAGAGAGAGAGAGAGAGAGAGAGAGAGACTGCCAGGAACAAGACTTGTTTTGAGTTTAGTTTGTTTAGTTTTTATTTTGTTTTTGTACAGGAGCTTTCCTCCTAATTTTCGCAAACAATAGAAGGTTCCTCAGTTTGTGACCTGAAGATCCCTTTTCTTTTCATTGTTTCATCAAACTCCCCACTTCCCCATGCAAGTCATCCCGCAGTGTGCTTTGCCCAGCCATAGAGAACAGGGTTTGGCCCGTGTTGTTTTATATAATCCACTGCTGTCAAGTCTGGCTCATCCATGAAGCCAACTGAAGCAGTCACCTCAGGCAGCTCTTCCTGTCCACCTGCTTGCTCCACTGCTTCTCCTCCTCCATCCACTTCCTAGATAGGAAAAAATAGGAGGAGAATAGAGGAAGAGAAAATGTGGGGGAAGGGGAGTGCTGAGCTAGAACATTGGAGAGTGGGAGGTGCAGAGGCTGGCACATCATTACGTAAGGGGGAGCAATGTGAGGCATGCTGCCTCTGGTGTCAGGCCGACTCTGACTGTTATCAGTGCCGAACCCAACCATTTATGTTGTGGCAGGTCTGCAAATATCTCAGGCAGCTGCACGGCCCGTCTTGCATGTGAAACGACACAGTATGTTGAATGCAAGGCTGTTGTAACCGTAAGTGGCAGCCCTGAGTCAAGTTCTCCCACCTTTCTCCCCTCTATAACATGTAATAAAACGGAGCCATGTTATTCCCTGTCTCTGTCGGAGAAATCAATAATACTGAGTGGAGGTAAGGAAGCACACAGCCTAATGATAACAGGCTGTACAGAAGAATTAAATTCATGTTGTGCCATTTTCAGCAGCAGTGCAGTTCTACTGCACGTGCAAGAATGTGTTTGTGTGTGCAAAGAGTAGTGGTGAACATGCACCAAAAAGGATACACAAAGAGTCTGACATTCTGAATTTTCTGATATACTTTTAAAAAACATTTTATTTTTTTCAATATTTTGATAAAGAAAGGTGAAAGCAAAGCATGAAAGAAAAAAAATACAGTCATAAAAATACACAGTCAAGTTTATGCTAACCCTGTGTGGCTACTGGAGCTTGGCAGTTCAATTCCATCAGACCGCTGCTCCAGCAATGACATTAGCTGCCAGCTTGCTTCTGGACCCAATTCAAGGTGCTGGTTTTGACCTTTAAAGCTCTTTACAGCTTCAGACCAGAGTACCTTCGTCCCATATACTCTGGCCTGCACCCTCAAATTGTCAGAGTAGGTCCTCTTGTATGTGCCACCCCAAACAGAAGGGGGCAGCAGCAAGAAGTAGGGCCTTCACAGCTGTGGCACTAGTTATGAGACAGCAACTGTTACCCTGCACATGCCTGATCTTGTCTGATCTTGGAAGCTAAGCAGGGTTAGGCCTGGTTAGTACTTGGATGGGAGACCGCCTGGGAATACCAGGTGCTGTAGGCTTATACCATAGTCTTTCCAGACTGAAGGTTGCCAACCATCACTAGTTATGGAACTTCCTCCCTTGTGAGTAATAAACTGCTCCCTCCCTTGACGTGCCTCCTTCTGGCAGAGGCTAAAAATATTTCTGTTTGGATTGACATTTGTGTAGTGCTGGTTTGTGGTGGAGACTTTTTATTATATTGTGTTTTTTTAAATTTTTAAATGTCTTGTGTCTACTTTTATTGCCACCTTTGATGGATGTATTTTGTTGTTTTATTATCATTTATTGCTGTTTTTATTTTTCTATGCCGCTCTGTTTTTATGGTCCTATATTTTATATTTTTACCTATTGGTGATTTTTAATGAATTTTGTGCTGCTGCCTCAGGCTTTTTTTTTTTTTGCTTTGTTTTATTGCTGCATTGTTTTCATAATGATGGTTTTTATGTAAGCTGCTTTATGCGCCATGGTAGTTGTGGTTAGGCAGGGTTAAAAATGTATTAAATAATTAAATATATATTCAGCTATGCCAAATCCAGGATAGAGTTGCCTCTTTCATAACGGAGATGGATATTGATATTGAGTAGGTTTTAACATTTTGGGAGGGACTCCAAAAGGATAAACAATGGAAATCAAGAGTCCCCAAAATCAGATTATTCCCTTTGATTTAAGATGTGAGCTAGTCTCTAGATGTTAAAGAACATAATCACATCTTGTGGCAGCAAATTTCATAATAGTTGTGTACTATGCAATGTATTTTCATGGCATGGTTCTGAATTGGCGGCCTATATTTATAACTGGGTGGTTTCCCCAAGTTAAGTAATAATTCTGTTAGTAGAGATGCCAAAAACCAAAGACTGCCTCTTTATACCATTCATCCTGTTAGAAACCACTTTCTGCAGGATGCTGCTTCCTGAGTCATTACAAATTCGGTGATTGCTCATGAAGTGCAGAGAAATCCAGGATTTCTGAGCTAAAGGTGAAGTAACTGGGAAAAAGAAAGGTAACAAAATGTTACAGAGATACCGAATATGTTCTGTTCAAGGAGATGATAAAACTTGTGTAGATAAGTTGAAATGCAATTCATTCCCCTCCCTCACCTTCATCCTCACCCCATACCAATTTCCCCTGGGAGGAGGAACTCAAGAAAACTATTCGGACAGCCAGAAACACGGGCACCCTGAATCTCTAGGTTCCACAACACCTTCAGGTCTTTCTCAAAGGTATTCCCAACCAAAGTCATTTCCCAGCCGCCCAGGGACTCACTGGCCAGTCTTTCAATTAAGGCATCCTGACAGGGTGCTCAACAAGCCCATGACTGTACAGTTTCAAGGATTAGTCTGCTCATAAGAGAAAAACTTGCTAGAGTCACTTTCAAGCCTTTGTGAGTCAACCCCAGAGAGAAACTACACCTCATACTTTCCTACTAAATTAGCACCAATGCCAAAATTAGGGTCATAGAGGGTATACCTTTAGTTACACGGAATTAAGGTCATTCCATAGTACATTAAATCTAAATATCTGTTCACTAACTAACTGCAGACAAAGGTCACAATCAAAAGTAGGTTATAATTTGTATTCAACTATCCCAAACACTTGGGAAGCCCAATCCTAACAAAAGTCCCATACTGTGATTCAGCAGTGCCAGTGCAGCCTCCATTGCATCCAGCATGGGAAGAGAGGCTGCTGAAAGTCTCCTCAATGACATTCATTGAGGGGGCATTCATTCCCTTCCCCAAAGGTAAGCCCCAGCAGTCTCTATGGGCCTACTTTGGTTTGCACCAGCACTTGCATTTTGGTGCAAATCTGAGGAGGCAAAAGAACATAAGAAGAGACCTGCCAGATCAGGCTAAAGGCCCATCTAGTCCAGCTTCCTGTAGTGCACAGTGGCCCACAAGATACCTCAGGGAACCCTTTGTCTGGAAATCAAGCCCAGGAAGAGGGATACAATATGGTAGTAGCCACTGCTGCCATTTCTGCCCCCTCCAGGGCCTGATCCCCACCCTCCCCTGTCCCATTACACCCCATCCCCACATTTGCGACAGCATGCATGCAATACGTGCAGTATCCAGTTTAGGATTGAGCTGTTAACTACCTAAATTCTATTATTAGGTGGATTTGCCTGTGTTTGCAGCATTTGAATAAATTGTTCTGGTTGAAGGTTTGGGTAAGAATTAGGATTTTTCTTTTTTTGCCAGATAGGAATTGGAAAAGAAACACTGGCACCTGAAAGCCCTGTGGGGCAATGACTGTGTAGCAGTAGGAAATGATTAGTCTTTAGGGCAAGGGTGCTCAAACCCTGGCCTGGGCGACATTTGCAGCCCTCAAAGACCCCCAATCTAGCCCATGGGGAGCCCCCACTCTCTGATGAGCCTCTGGCCCTCCACGGACATGCTGGAGCCTGTACTGGCCCAACGCAACTACTCTCAGTGCGAGGGCCAACTGTTTGACTTCTCAGGCAAGTTGTGGGCTGGGCGCTCCCTGCACTGCTTGCTGTTTCATGTCTGTGAAGCAGCAGCAGCAGCAAAGGAAAGGCCAACCTTGCTTTGTGCGAGGTCTTTTATAGGCTTTGAGCTATTGCGACACCTTCATTCATTCATATAAGTTCCATCTCCAATATACTCATTTACGTAAATTTATTCAAATTTTAAACGTAAATTAATTCTTTTTCCCAGCCCCCAATAGAGTGTCAGAGAGATGATGTGGTCTCCTGCCAAAAAATTTGGACAACCATGAAACTTTAGAGGGAGGGACGTATGCTGTGTTCACTGCACCCAGAACCTCAGCCCTGACCCAGCAGAGGGTAAAACAAGCAACTGTAGTACAAAATTGTATGTTTAAAAGCAAGATTTAAATGGGAATGCTGATTGGATGTGATGGGATAGCATAGATGAATGAAGCATCAGCTTGTTACTTGAAAATCTTGGACAGCATTGTACAAAGGGCTGGGTCACACATTCATTAGAACACATGCTTTGTCTACACTTGATAACTGGTTACTGAATGTGTGAATGGACTCTGTCTAAAGCAGTGTTTCTCAAACTGTGGGTTGGGACCCACTAGGTGGGTCATGATCCAATTTTAGGTGGGTCCCCATTCATTTCAATATTTTATTTTTAATATATTAGACTTGATGCTATCATGGCATGTGACTACATTTGGGGAATTATTACAGACCTGTACTTTTAAAAGGCTACTCTGAAGATGCTTTTAACAATGATAGTAAATGGGACTCCTGGGTAGGCATAGGTAGAATTGCAGCCTAGGATTGTAAAAAACTTTCTTGCCTGATGATGTTTCTTCTAGTCATGATGATAGAAGGTGACAGAATGGCCAGGGTAATATGCCATTAGAGCAAATGCTTAAAAGGTAATATGCCATTAGGGCAAATGCTTGGAGGCTTAAAAAGCCACCCCATTTTCATTTAGGGGAAAGCTTAAAAATGAAAACTGGCTGCTCTGCTGAATTGGCAAGCTCTGCTAAATGTCAAGGTTGCTGGAGGCATCTTGCTACTGGCAAGAGATAAATTTTAGAAGAACAAAGACAAGGCTTATTCCCTTTGAAAGTAAGGAGGAGATGGGAGGAGGAGGAGGTGGAGAATGCTAGGGAGGCTTCAGCCTTTGAAGGCTCTCTGTTTGAATGGCAAAACAGATAACAACGAGCAGATGGGCATTATTTGGCAGAAGAATGCCCATCTTAGCAAAGGCAGTTTACAGTTTTAAAATTATTATTCTTTCATGCTTTTTAGAGCAAAGGACAGTGTAGCTAGAAGCCTTACATTATTTTAGAAGCTGTTTGCTGTTTTCACAGAAGTCTCACAGAAGTGCCAAAGATATCACCAAGTTGGCCTGCCAGTTATTCTTCCAAGCTTTAAATTAGTCTTTGCCCTTAAAGTGTAACCAACATATATAGAGACATGGTAGCTATTATAAGTAAGTTTAACTGCCTGATTTTATTAAAGGTTTGATTAAAGCATAAAGTCACATAGAATAGTGAAAGCCATTTCAAACTAAAAATCATGGTCAGTCTCACAGAGAAACTGCTTAGAAGGCTGTTTTGCTAGGTTCACAGACCGTGAAATTTGGAAAAGGGTATTGAATCTCAAGCAAGATAAACTCCTTCTTGGCAGAAATATATGGCCAGCCAAGATGGGGAAACACACAGATATGCAACTCTGTAGTACGAAGCCTTAGTATTACAGGGAAAGTTTATCAGTTGGAAGGCTGAAATAGGGTTTTAGCTAGTGGGACACAGACACCTGCAGAGGCGAGTTTAGGAAAAGAATACATTTAATGAGATAAGCAAGAACCTTCTTGTGAAAGCCTGTGTTTGAGTTGCAACTGAAATGGAGAACATGTAATGTGTTTAAAGGCAAATAAGAAAAGGATTTCTTAAGAGAAATCCTATATACAGTGAAAGTTGGACTTGTTTTATGTTAAAATATATGAAAAGTATACCACTATAGGCTGCTTAAATGTACTCAAAGTACATAGAGTAAAACTGTTAAAGGATAGTTAAAAGGACCTTGCTTAACAGAGTTTAGCAGAGAGCCCCAGTGTTTTGCTGAGAACAGGAGAAAAAATGTAGGAGAGATAAAACAGGTGGCTCAAGCAAGGCCATCCTATTCAGGAAAGGAGATGTATGCCAAGAAATAGGTCAGAAGTCTTGCCAAAAAGGCCAGTTCTGAATAAAATAAGGTTATAGCACACTCTACTGTTTCTTGAAAACTCTGTATTCAATATGTTTAATTGTATAATTTTACCTTATTTGGAAACCTGTAACTTGAAGCTCACCTATCAAGTGTCTCTAAGGCTATCTACAGCCTATTAAGAGTTATTCCCATCTATGATGTCAAACTTTGGCCAATGGGAAGTTCAAATCTTCAAACAAAGGACCCAAAATGTTTAAAAGGGTCTGGTTAAGACTGATACTCGCTCTCAATGCTTTGGACAGGAGCCCCTTGAGACGCCCGTTGTTGGCAACGTAATAAAAACTTGCAGACGATCACCCTTTACTGAGTCTTGCTTTTGAACCTTGCAACACCTTGCAACAATGACATCACTTCCGGTGGGTCCTGACAGATTCTCATTCTTAAAAGTGGGTCCCGGTGCTAAAGGAGTGAGAACCACTGCTCTAAAGCATTACTTTTAAGGTGACAAGAAGTAGTATGAACACTGTGATGTTATATTTGTGGTGTATCTTTCAGACAAGAGCGCCATCACTCAATGTTTAACATGCAAGTGATAAATACACATGAGAATCTGTCACAATAATCACACCTAGTTGTTCTACAGTTTCTGTAGTTTGATTATGAATGGGTGTATTTGGCTAAATATATGTCCCGCCATTCCCTGTAATTGTCAGTAATATTGTGTGCTTCCCCACTAGAGGCCCTGTACTTTGTTGTCTACAATTAGCTGAAGGAGAATTTAAACAGAGACTCCACATAATACACTGTATTAGGTACAGTGCCATATTAATTAGCAATGGCATCTCATGGCCAAGGGGATGTCGACTCACAAATAAGGTATATTCATCAATAGTCTCTGCCAACTATAAAAAAGTACATTAGCGACAGCTTCAGCCCATTTTACTGCTTCTGTTGATTGCAACTGAGGAATCAGGAAGCAATTACTCCACATCTATTTCTGGAGAGGAGGAGGATCTTTATGAGGAAATAATGATTTTGGGTCATTTTTTATTTTTTCCTTATTAGTGAAATAGTGCTAAAGTAGTGTTATGTAACTACTAAAAATTAAAGGTTCCTCGCCCCTCATAGAAGCAGAAATAGTGTTTTTTTTCTTATTTAAAAAAAATGAAAACAAACGAGAGGAAATCAGTAATTAAACAATCCCTGCCCTTACCATCCTGCAGGTGCAGAAACTGTAATGGAACCATTCAAAGTGCACTAACTAATAAACTGCTGGGATCAAGAGAATCCCCAAAAAGCAATAACATTTACTTTGTTGTATTTATTTAAAGGGTGTCTATCCCGCCTATCCACTTAAGATGTAGGTCTCTCAAGGTAGCATGCAAGAAGAAGCGATTAAAAAAAAACACATCAAACAAAATTGAATGAACTTGCAAAAAGGGTTTAATGTTTAAGGCAAGGGAGCCCCAAAAAGTCTTCATTTGGCTGTCCATGCTGGAAATGCAATTGCATTTTATTATCAAACAAACCACCACAAATCTGGGGGAAAAATTACATAAGGTGAATTTTAAAAACACTCAGTCAATAATGTGGAAATGACATCATATGGATACTCCATAACAACTGAGGGAACAAGGGAGGCAATGTCAGAGCAAAGAGCTGGTGTGAGAGGACCCATTGTCTTGGAGCCCTTGATGGAAATACCCATAGACTGGGTGAAATGAGTCAATCAGTCATAATATTAGTCAACTAACACCATGCAAAGAGGAAAAGTTGGCAACATGTGTTACATTCTTCAGACAGTTGTGCAAAAGTTCAGAATCATTCTCCATAGTGCCCTTTGCTTGTAGTAATTTACTACAATTGTGAATGATACTTCATACGACTTTAACAAACTAATACAAAGATATTTGTAATACAAACATATTTGTTTTGTTATAGAATTTACTATTGAATCTCTGCCTAAGGTATAATCTAACACATACTAGATCCTGTGTTATGTCAGAGAAAATAAACACCAGCCTTTGAAAGGGCAGACTCAAAGAAAAGCTACTCATTAGCCCCAGCTTGGTGGTAATCAACCATGGCCACAATTCAAGGCAGAGTTAAATATACTTTAAACCCATTTATTTCAATGGATTTATGCACTTAAAAGTCTATTTTGGAGTGTGGAGCATATGTCTGAATTGTAATGTCATCATTTATCTCTCAGCTTCTTGACTTTGATCTTTAATAAGGGAAGATTATAGGGCAGCTATCCTTATCCCAACTACATCATTGAAGGCCTGAAACATTCTTGACCCAGATCTATTTAGTATTTTAGATCTGGCAATAGCATGAAGCTTTCACAGGACTCACTGTCCTTCCATATGGAGTTGTCATCCTTAAGTCCAAAGTCTTTGTTGTACCAGGCTGGCATGCATGTTATTATTCTATTTATACTAGTCCATTCTATACTTATTTCTTAGTCTATGTATAGCATCTACATGAGATCCAGCTAGGTTATGTGTCCCAGGAAAAAGAAAGAGGGAGCATTGATAGACTGTGTTGTTGGCAACCTTCAGTCTCGAAAGACTAGGGTATCGTAAGCAACCAGAAAATGGACAAAACATTCGAAGTTGTGAAAGTTTTAATCACTTCTGCTCTGCAATCTACAGCACTTGCCTCGGAAAGTTCCAGAGGGTTACAGCAGTGACCTGGAAGTCTATTTCAAAGGGTGGGGCCCTTGCCATTTGTGGTAGTCCACATCTTATTAAGTCCCTGGCTGTTCTGGCTGTTCCTGAAAGGCAGGACTTTACAGATGTCATTTGACCACAATCATGTTTAACTTTTTGGCTACTGGGTCATTTGGAAAACAGGCATCAACAACCTGCTGCTGGACAGGAGGAAATAGCCCTACCCAGTATTTAAATTGATATGACTCTTGTCATTAAGCACACTAGGAAATTTCCCGCCTCTTCTCAGAATACTGTGCTATATAGTCATTTATTTCACAAATGCCCTTTGGTGCTGAGGGAACAACTTCAAAATAACTCAAGTGAATAGTTAATGTGCTGAGGGATCTTCTGGATCTCCCCCATGTACCCTTTTCTCAATAACAGCATGTAAACTAATGTATCTGTTGGCTTGGTGAAGGGAGATGGCTGTATGCAGACCGATAGACACAAACACAGGTACTTCTACCATCCATATATGTTTGATGGTTCTCTCTGCAGAAAGGAAACCTCCTGAACTTTCAACTGGAGGAGGATGTGCATTTTAAATAGGTTGCAGGTCTGAATAACGTTAATTCTTCTCAATGAATATGCTATAAATAGGAGCTGAACTGAAACTAAAGGGAGGAAGGAATGCCCAGTTGGGGGGGGGGGGTCTCTAGCAAAAGAGACTGTGACTCCAGGAAACAGACCTTCCAGTTTGGGCCCTCCAGTTACTAATGTTCCAGAGTTAAGACTGGCCCAGAGCTGAGTAAGTTCTACCACAAGTGCAGTAGTCTTCCAGAACCCAAACCAGTGTCAGCAACCTGGAATGACAGTAAGAGGCCTACAGAAGTACCCCTGATAGGAGAGCAGTGGTTTGAAATTTTATTTTTTTTAGGCTGAACTCCTGTGTCCGACTTACCTGGGATCGACAGTTGAATGACAGACCAGGGACAGGGTGTAGTTGAAGAGCAGTGAAGCAGCAAAACTTCTTCTGCAGCAGAAGCAGTGATGTCATCAGCAGGAGGGCTCAGGTGCTGCCTTGGACACTTCTTGCAAAAGGACCCAAGCAGAAAAGGAGCCTCAGGCTCCGCAGCAGTTCAAGTCTAGGCCATCAGCCTTCCCAAGGGCTACCAGAGACACAGTATGAAGCTCCTTGTTCCATTAAGGCAACAGTCCCAGGCATATTTATCTTAAACATAGTGGAACTGACTTCACAGGAAGGTACATGGGCTGGCACTGTAATATATATTTTATATTTATTTGGAATATTTTCTCATCCATTTTTAACTTTCTACATTTGTTTTAAAACTTTTACTACCCATTCCAAGAGTCTGAGATTGACAGTGCAATCCTAACTTGTGTTGGAACAGGCAGGCCAGCATGCCTGTGCTGTATCCAGTGCAAGTTTCAGCAACCAGGGGCAAGGAAAAATGTTTTCCTTTACCCTGGGGACAGCCACAGCAGTACCAATGGGGCTACTTGGATCTGCACTACTTCCGCAGGTGGTGCAAATCCGAGCAGCCCGGGACTGCCCTGAGCCGCCTTGGAACGGGGTCAGGATCCAGCATAACTACTGACCTGGCCATGCCTTTTGCTCCCCGCCCACGCCTGGGAATGCCTGCCATTCACCCTCCCCCTGCCCTGAAACACCTCCCTCCCACTTCCTCCCCACCCTCCCTACGCCCCCCCCCCCGACCCATGCACCAGCCTGGAAAGGCCAGTGCAAGCCTACCCCACCGTGGCTGGATCCAACATGGGAAGAACGACAGAAGTCCCTTGCACCAACCTCCCTGCAGTTGCATTGTCACGAAAGTGCTTTACAGCACTTTCACGACAACGTTGGGCAGGCGCAAGGCACTTGGGTTGGCCCACCTCAACTTTAGATTTCGGCCCTAAAAGAGCTAAAGCTTTAAATTAGGTATAATGTTTTAAAATGTGTGGCAGGAGAAGAAAAGTTTTTTTTTCTTTTTTGGTTATATTCTTAATTGGGCACGGCAATGGGGGTGTGACTATGGAGGCTGTCATGGCACTTAAATTTACCATTGCACAACTGGTGACAGCACCTGCCTTGTATGAAGAAGTAGTTCCAATCAGTCCTTGGTGTCTCCTGGTAGGTAGGGCTGGGGAAGAACCCCATCTGAAACCCTGGAAAACCATAGTCAGTAACTGCCAACAGTACTGAGCTAGATGGACCAATGTTCCATCTTGGTCTAAGGCAGCTTTACATGTCCGCACATATATGTTCAAGAATAAATCCTAATGAAATCAGTGGACATTACTTCTAAAGACAAATGGATTGGAATCAGACTGCATTTTTCTGTTATTACTTGGTAGCCATAACCTGACCTGGATTTCTTAATTACCATTAATTTATTTTGGTTTGATTGAATCTCAAGTTTCAATCTGATTTGGATATTTGATTAGCATGATAAGAGTCCAGCTCACACTCTTGTCTGAGAAATGCTGCATCCTACAAACATTTCCACAGCTCAGCAGGACTTCTGAAGAGTAAAGATGCACAGGATTGTGCTATATCTCTACCATCTCAACTAGAGCATTCACTTTTGAATTGTTGGTCCTTAAACAGCAAAACTCATATTTCTTGGCTCTCTTTAGAAGGGAAGAAGTCAATAAGATTTAGCCACCTGACAGTGAAAATTCCCAATACCCCCTTTTGCCTATTTTTTTTTTCTAACTGTTTTTGGGGCTTCCTTTCACTTCAGAGGCTCCTGCAATGCTTCAGCACCCAGAAATAGTACATTAGGCATTTTTGTCCTGTTATTCACTGTTTCTCCATCTCCAGCTAACTGGTAAACAAAGGACCTGATTTTGAATCAGCTCATCAGACCATGAAGGCTATCCAGTTCCCAAGAGCAGGAAAGTCAAACAGTTCACCCGGCCCCAAATATTCAATCCCACAGATAAAAACTGGGTTAATGCTAGAATGGAAATGTGTGCCAGTAACTAGGCCCCATGTCCATCCATCTGACTACTATACACCCTATAATGAACTTGTTGTTCTATGACTGTTTCAAAGTGACACTAAAAAACTAAACACCAGATCCGTGAAAAAGTTTCAAACATTCATTGAGCTGACAACTTTCTGTTAGCAATTTGGAGACATGTTTAAGCAATCCTATGGCCTATGCACCACTTACTAAGAAATAAGTCCTATTTAGTTCCAATAGGGTTTACTTCCAAGTTTGTGTGGCTATAACCACAGCCTCAAATTTATTCTGTACCCAGGGGTGAAGTTCCATCTCTAGTGAGGAAGAGCTGCTAGCCCAAAACTCATCAGCCCTGCAGCTGTGTGTAGCATTAGTTGTAAGTTTACATATATCTGATCTCCGATTGTAAGAATTTAATTGTTCTTCAGGTATCAGTGAGGAAAAGGCATGGTGGGGATGTATATTTGCTCTGATTAAAAACAAGCAAGCAAGCTAAAAGTTCATGAAATGTAGGGACTGTGCTTGTCTGGAAGGAGATAATGTTGCTGTTGAAGCTACTTTAAAAAACTATCCTTTTTAAAAGTATCCTGGAAGTATCCTTCCAGCAAGGGAATGCACAGGAGGGAGGCACAGCCCCACTGCGCTTTATTAGATGTATCTAATAAAAATTACAGGAAAATTTCTTTTTAAAAGCTATTGAACTATACAGACACAGGGAGTGGGGGGGGCGTGCCGTGTTAGGGCCCAATCCTATCCAATTTTCTAGTGCTGGTGCAACTGTGCCAATGGGGCATGCACTGCATCTTGTGGTGGGGCAGGAGTCACAGAGGCCTCCTTAAGGTATGGGAACATTTGTTCCTTTACCTTGGTGCTGCATTGCGACTGCACCAGTACTGGAAAATTGGATAGGATTGGGCCCTTAGTCACTGGAAGTATCTGAGAAGCACTATCCAATAGGAGCTCATGACACTTGCATAATTATATTTTATGCAGCACCCACAAATCAACAGCCCCATATACACTCGTTAAAAGAAAAGGCATATTTTCCCTGTGACAAAGTGTGATTGTGACAGCAGAGAATATTATCTGCAGCTGAAGTACTGTTTAGAAGAAAGGCACCTCAATCTTGTGCAGCAGTTAAATAGAAGCAGAGGATTTATTATGCAAGAAGAGAGAATGTGGAAAACTCCCTGAGAGTAACAGATTTCTTCCTGATGATGCCTTAATAGAACCTAATTTCTTGGCCGTTTTTGGCACAGCATCACATACAGTATTCAGCAATACTCTGACCTGTGATGCTGGTTACAGCAGTACTAACACTCAGCCACTTAGCCCTCATCTTACACTCATGGAATTGATTCCACCTTCCAACATACAGCATGTGCTAGTCACTTGTTCACATGGACATTCATTTAGCACCATTAGCCCAACAAACTGCTTGAATTTCAAGTTATTTTGTATTTTAGCAAGTTTGTGCACTTTGACTTCCTCAAAATTTTGCACCCTCTGCAAAGTTGGGAAATGTACTGTCCCCACAGTATTGCAGTCCACCAAGGAATGTGTTGAACAGCACTTCTATTCATTTTTCACCCCTGGCCTTCTCTTTGACTGCTCTATTCTCTTCCATGATACTGCTTTTTTTAAAAAAAAAAAAAATATGTCAATATCATAAGCAAGCCACTTGGTCATTTTCGTTCACATTAACAAAGCAAGACGTGCTGCATGACAGCTGATTTAGATGCATGACATGGCAAAAATAGGATCAAGCAGCAGAGGAAGCTGGATGTCCTTTGATTCTACAGCAGACATAGCACTTTCAGCCCCAGCTCTTTTGTGACTCAGCATTTTGAAACCCAGATGTGTCAACAGTGTATAGAATGATAAATATAATTCTTTTCATAACTTTAGCTCTTTTCAAATAATTAGAATCACTGTGTGGAGGGGATGTCTGGGATCACGTCCATAGATACCCATACTGCAACCCCCATAGGTTAATTGGGTCTTCTGCACCAAGCCTATGTTTGTGTAGCATCTCTATGCATGATCTGTACCCTGCCAAAACAAATGGAGATAAGACAAATGTAGCTAATAGAAAGCTTAATTAGTATTTTGTCCACAATGCCAATGTCCAGGTCTGCAGCAGGTAGGACTGCCAGTATGAATTGGGTCACCTTCCTTCCAACAGGAACAATGACAAGTTTAGGACCACCCTTCAAGCAGCTGAACAAATACTGCAAATTCATGGCAGGAACTGAGTGTTCTAGGCCAGTGTTTCTCACTTGAGGTGGTGTCCAGTGGTAATTGTGGGACCCCCAGACCTCCTCCACCTGGCCATGCAATATGACAAGCAGCTGTAGGAGTCTTGGCTCAGCAGGCAGAACTCCAGCATGCACTTTTCGCACACTCAAAAAGCCATCCTGTCTGCCCAGAGCCTCTGACCAGTGTTTGTTGTGTTGCGCCTGGTCTCCCAAACCAGAAGTAACTGATGATGACATCATTGCCAGTTACTTCTGGTGGTACTTCCAATAGGTAGACCATGCAAAGTAAAACAGTGGAGGATGAATGTTGAGAAACACTTATCTAGGTCTATTTGTGAGGGAGAGAGGCTTTTGTGCCCATCCCTCCCCAGCTGCTTGGAAGACTAGGAAGAGGAAGAAGGAACAGCAAGCTGGGTAGGGTGAAGAACTGCATACAGCTGGGAGGTATGAAATACAAGCTATTAATATGCTGATGAGGAGAAAAAAAGGCAGTTTAGCTGACAGTGGGATGGTATGTCTCTCTAGAGTCTCTCTAGAGACTGCCTTACAGAGGTGGATAATCACCTCTGGGGCACCAGGGGTGGCAATAGCAGAGAGACCTCTTTGGAGAGCATGATCTAGTGGTGTGGGAAGTTCCACATTTTTGCTCTCCTGGTCCTTTGGTTAAAGAGGACCCCTCCACTCAGCAGCATGCTGGCCGAATAAGGGGGTATATATATAGAAAGCAAGACTTCCTTGCCACAGCCAATCATATCACAAAGCAATCTGAAGCAGATCTGCAGAACCAGAGAGAACCACTGCAGAACCACTCCAATCCCCATTTTTAATAGAGTTCCACTCCAGAGAAGGGGTATCAAATTGGTCACCTTCTCAGGGACAAACGTGCCCATACTCAAGAGACTAGTGATCAGGATCTTTCTTAAAAAGAAGATTAACAGCAGCCATGGTCTTCCCCCTTCCCAAACTGGATTGGTATAACAATGATGGGGAGAAGTTAACCCTTCCTTCTACACACAGTTTTCCTGATTAAAATCACACACACATACACACACACGCCAAACCCTCTTCATAAACATTTCCTAGACAATGTTATCAACGATGGGGTTACAATATTATGATGGGGTTGGTGGAACATATATCAATGAATATAATGTTAATGTGTGACTGGACCCCAGACTCAGAACACTGCACCTGGAAAATGTGTGGGGTTCATTTCAATAAACTTTCCTACAAGCCCTTCTTTTTTATTTGCACTGCTCCTCATTTTTTTCTTCCAATAGGCCAGATGGAGCAGCAGAACAGAGTTCATTCCTTAGGGCTTACTCACCATGTACAAATTTTCACTTTAAATGTTCTAATAATCTAAGCAGTGCTGCCAGCTGAACATGGAAGTGACTGTGCATTCAGCTGGGGGCACTTCAGTAATGTTTGAAGCTGGGCCAGACACATGCAATTTTGACCAGATCCTCTCCAGTTGTTCATAATGTGCAGATGCTGGGATCATAAGGGGAGACACAATCCCAGGGGCATATTACCTTAATTAATACATATGTCAACAAATGGTTGGCAACCTTCAGTCTCGAAAGACTATGGTATTAGCCTACAGCACCCGATATTCCCAGGCGGTCTCCCATCCAAGTACTAAACAGGCCTGATCCTGCTTAGCTTCCGAGATCAGACAAAATCTGGCACGTGCAGGGTAGCAGTTGCTGTGGGCTGGGGGATAAGAATAGGTCCTCAGTTTGGCTGTACTTGTTGTAAGAGGTGACTAAACAACTACTGGGTAGATGGGACTCGATAGCCTGGGAAGGCAGCTCATCTGAGAGAAGGAAAACTCTGATCCCAAACCTCCACTGCCTTGTGGCTACATCCAGTTAAGGAAAAGGCTTCAGAAGTCAACCTTGAGGCAAAATTCGGAGCCGGAGTCCCTGAGGCAGTTCATGGCTGAACACAGTCACGTTCTGGCAACTCCTGCGACGCCGCTGAAACCAACCGGCTTCTGTCTTTCCATTGGACCATTTCAGTGACATGGAGAGGGGGGATTTGCTGCATGGGAAACATTCTATCCTCCATATCTACTTTACCCAGGCTTCGCACTCTGGAGAGGACACTCTGTTCCAGAGCCACCATTCAGAGTGCGATACCATAGTCTTCTGAGACTGAAGGATGCCAATGAGGATGTCAACTAATGGGATGTTGAAAGGCTGGACGCAGCATGAAGCTCAAACTGCAGAGAGTTTTCAAGGCAAAATGAATTTTGATCCTTGGCCTTCACCTGATAGAAGCACTCCACAGGTCACTGTTTAAAACTCCCAAGTATATTTATCTTGAAGCCTTCACTGACAGACCCAAGTTACCCATAGTTTGGGTGGATGCTAGAAAGATGCATAGATGACAGTACTGTACTGTACATTCTGTTCCTGCAGAGATAGAGAGGATGCACTGATCAGGTTTCAGAGAGATGAGTGAAGCCCCTGAGAGACCTGAAATGAGGACAGTATGACTAAGTGTAATTAGAACTAATTTGAAGCTTAATTAGAATGGGGTGTGGCAAGCTGGGAAGGAGAAATGGATTGCTGATAACTTGTGACTGTGCTAAATGATAAGAGTTCACGTAGAAGAGCAAAGCTGCTTCTTGGAAATAAGGAGAAAAGAAGTAAAAATAACACACACCTGAAAGGTATGCTATACTACAATCCTACTACACTGATTGGCTTCACCATCACAACTAGCCCTAAGGAATCTTGGGAACTGTAATCCAGGAGATTCATAGGGGTCTCTAATAGAGCCCTATGGTTAGCACCACAGCAAAAATATTTCATTCAAAACAATTGGAAAGTAATGCCTTCTAAAACTAGCTGAAAACTCATTTAAACTCATGTACAGCATATATGCCCAGTCCTCCCTGCACTGAAATTATATAAGAACATAAGAACATAAGAACATAAGAACAGCCCCATTCATCATCATTATAATACTTTTCTCCTCCTTGTGACTGACCAGGAGAATCACAAGCTTATTTTCTATATGCATGACCAAAGCCATGGTTAAGTGTATAGACCAGGGGTGCCCAAACCCCGGCCCTGGGGCCACTTGCAGCCCTCGAAGTCTCCCAATCCGGCCCTCAGGGAGCCCCCAGTCTCCAATGAGCATCTAGCCCTCCAGAGACTTGATGGATCCCGCGTTGGCCCGACACAGTTTTTCTCAGCGTGATAGCCAACTTTTCGACCTCAGTGAGCTGTGGGACAAGGTCTCCCTCCACTGCTTGCTGTTTCACGTTTGTGATGCGGCAGTGGCAGCTAAGGAAAGGCCGGCCTTGCTTTGTGCAAGGCCTTTTATAGGCCTTGAGCTACTGCAAGACCTTCATTCTTTCATATAAGTTCCATCTCTAATATATTCATTTATGTAAATTTATTCAAATTTGAAATGTAAATTTATTCTTTTTTCCAGGCCCCCAACTTAGTGTCAGAGAGATGATTTGACCCTCCTGCCAAAATGTTTGGACATACCTGGTATAGACACTGGTAGATTTTCCAGTGGGTAGATTACCACAACGTATATCATGTAACCACTTTGCAAGTTGGGTCTCTATTCTGTAGCATCTTGTCAAGCAATAAGATGGATTTCCCCATTTAGCTAGCTACCCGATCAGAAACTCAAGGAAGCAGAGGAATGATAAAATTAACTTCATTATTCCTCATGTACCTAACAGCTGGGTCAAAGAAAGGAAAAGCAGCACCTGTGGAAATTCTATGACAAGCAATACCCAGCAAAATTGTACCCGTCTGTTAAAGACATGAGCCCTTGAACCCCACTGTTAAAGATACATCTGGTCAGCCCAACTGAAATGGATGTGCCTTATGTCATAGTTCCACTCTCAAAAGATGTATGCATACTTATGCAGTTCTAGATATGAAATACACACTCTCAGTCTTGCTTCCCCACCCCTTATTACTGGATGCTTGTCTTCAATTAAGTCAGTTCTTCTGGGTAGGGAATGCCTTTGTTGCTCTGTGCCTTCATCGCTTTTTTCTCATGACCCCAGTCTTGGGGCCAGCAACTGCCAGAACAGTAGTCATTTATCGTGAGTTATGATGTGGCAAACACCCTGTCATGGCACTTTGCATGCTGTTGCTCCTAAAACCGAGAAGATTGCTGTGGATAAAAGTCCCACCATATTCAGCAAAGTTCTGATTTCCTTATCTTTTTCTATTGCCTTTCAAGAGCAGATGAAATGTTTGTGATATGAGTGTGGGAGCCGACTTTTTCTTTTCCTTGCTTGTTTCAAGTGTACTTGGGGCTGAATTCAACGCTACCATTTCCTCCCAAGGATTCCCAGGTTTACAATGGGTTGTAACCAATGTACTAGGCATCTATTATATGGTAGATCACATTGTGGATTGTATAACTAACTGGTTGTCACAGTAAAGTTACAATTTTATTAAGACAATAATTGAATTCTTCCTGTTCTGCAAATGCCAGCATGAGGTTTAAAGATTGTTTCTGACTTAACCTATTTTTGCCCGGCCCACAGGTGTACAAATTTGGTCCCGGATATATATATGCAATATTGGGCAGAAATGACTTACAGCCCCATCCTATCCACACTTTCCTGGAAATAAGCCCCATTGACTCTACTGAAACTTACTTCTAAGTAGACAGGCATTGGATTGGGCCTTGCATGGCTGAGGTAGGATTCCAACCAAGTATTCCAGTGTTTCTCAAACTGTGGATCGGGACCCACTAGGTGGGTCAGGAGTCAATTTCAGGTGAGTCTCCATTCATTTCAATATTTTATTTTTAATATATTAGACTTGATACTACCATGGTATGTGACTGCATTTGGGGAAATGTTACAGACCTGTACTTTTAACAAGCTACTATGTATGTTCTTTTAACAATGGTAGTAAATGGGACTTACTCCTAGGTAAGTGTGGGTAGGATTGCAGCCTAGGATTGTTAAAAATGTTCCTGCTTGATGATGTCACTTCTGGTCACAACATCACTTCTGGTGGGTCCTGACAGATTCTTATTCTAAAAAGTGGGTCCCAGTGCTAAATGTATAAGAACCACTGCAGTATTCTATTTTAACACTTTAGCCATTGTATCAGCTCCTACTAAAACACACTAATGTGTCTTAATGCACTTCATGTTATATATGTTGGGTTGTATAATACTGTGTATTCAGATAAGTAAACTTATGGGGCTGGATCCATGGATACCTTCCTGTATGCAGAAAGTATGTTTCACTCATCATAGGGCTGGTTTACATGTTGCAGTGCACAAGAAAAGTGAATGAAATCCAAAGGTGTACTTCTTATTGCACAGCCTCTTGCACAACATAAAGCATGAATACTGCTATTTAACTGACCTTATTATGCTGTGGTACAAACTCTTGTGCAACAACAATGCTTTCTTTCTGCTCATGGTTCTTTGGATCCAACCCATAATGACCCAAATTCCTTTTACTTCCGTAAATCCTGGTGGTTGCAAAGGAGATTACAGTTTAAGATCAGAGCATCATGATATTTCCAAATAATAGCACATGTACATTTCACCTATTGCACAATGTTACTAAGGGTGCAATCCAAACCCTGAGTTTGGCCAGCTCACATCCCTTGGACCAGCCTGGGCGGGTTGCAAACATGCCATAAAGCATGTTGGCGCCTCCGTGGTAGGAAGCCAGGCCGGCACTCCCAGAAGTGCCAGCCGACGGAAGCCTCCATGCTGGCTTCCTCCCGGCTCCTTGCGTCAGCTCAGATGAGCCAATGCAAGGGTGACAGGTAGGCGTGGGGGAGGTGGGGAGGGGGAGGGAGAGAGGCGTTCCTGGGTGGGGGAGGGAGGGCGATGGGCAGCCCTGGGGGCGGGCACATGGAGAGGGGGAGGGAGGGCTGGGATCCGGCAGTTATGTCTCTGGGGAGAACAGAGCGGCTTCAAGCCGCTCCACTGTCCTCGGACTTGTGCTACCTCAGGAGGTGGTGCAAGTTCGAGGAGACCCATTGTGGCCAGCAGCCCTTACCCAGGGGTCAGGGGAAAAGTTTTCCCTTGCCTCTGACTAAGCTGCTGCTGGCCACAATCCTGCGCTGGATACAGCGCAAGCCTCCTGGCTTGCCTGTTCCAGCACAAGTTAGGACTGCGCGCTTAGATGACTTGTGCGTTATTTTTATATCTCCTCATTTCCTCATCCTGGAACTCAAAATGTTTTACAGGACTTCCCAGACACAGACATCATTCATACTGTAAACAGACTGTAACATGCTTAGCTTCTGCCAGGTGGCTATTGCATGTGACTTCAGACCTTATCCTGGCACTTGTCTGTGATATTAATACTGCTGCCTGCATGTTATGTTTCCAGATAATAAACAGCAACAGGATGCATGGGTGATAGCCTTGGTGCTGTTTATGCCTTTGAAAACCACAAGGAGCCATTCTGCTAGATAAGGATTAATTTCTGGCACTTGTCGATGCCCTGTCTTATATTTATGGATTGTTCTGTGAAGAATGAATCTGTCATCAGTAAGATCACATCAACAGACATGCAAACTAACTGTAGCACCCTGGAAAATATGAGCCTTGATGCCTCGGTAATGTAGCACACCTTGTGCATCAGGCCCAAGATGGATGACAACATTTCTTTAACTAGTTAATTGTCTCCCAACAACTTATGAGCGAGGCCACTATTATCAGTAAGATGAAGGACTCAAGGTTGACAGTCTTGCTCCAAATCTATTCAGTGTGTCTGTGGCTGAACAGAGATTTGAATTCAGGTCACCTATGACCAAATCTAGTGATCTAGTCATGATGATAGTGTGGCTTAGGGCCAGGGGTGTATAGACCAATGCTAGGAATTTGTTTTGCCACACTTGCCTTATTTTTCCCCCATCTCACTGATTTAATTTCTGATGAGTCATAGTTTTGACAATGGGGCTTGCAATTCCTGCCTGGTGAAATTGTTTCCCAGCACCACAAAGAAATGTGAACCTTACTCACCTGCGAACTTGGATGCTGCATGAGCTGTATGAACTATAAATAGCATTAATACATACAGGTGTGGAATGTCTGCTTGCCATACCATTCCACTGATATGAAAAGCATATCATCTTTTTGGCTATGCTACAGCTGAGATGCTTCAGTCATTCACTAGAGCCGCACCAGTCACAAGATCTTCCCTGCTAATGGAGATTGCCCTTGTGCAGTGATAAAGGGCAATGAGAAATGCCCTTTGTGATGATTCATTTGAAAGAGGTTCATGAAGAGTACCTTATTTCATGTTCATGAATTTTCATGTTTCATGAATGTTCATGAATGTTCATGTTTCATGAACATATTTCATGTTCTTAGTTCATGAAGAGTACCATATTTCAATCCTAATTGACTGCATCCACCAATATCATGGCTCTCAGGTAAAACTGCTATTGAGAACCTTACATTGCAGGAAGCATTTAATAGCAACTAGGCACATTGCAACTAGGCAGGTCACCTGGAGCACTGCATTTCATAGCAACTGATTACCCAGGGGTTAATTTGAGTCAAGGTTCACCTTCACAAGCTGCCTTCAGTTCAAATGTTCAGCCCTTGAATGTATGGAATGACATTAACAGCCCAATCCTATGCATACCTACTCAGAAGTAAGTCCCATTGTGTTCTATGTGTTCTCAGGAGAGTGTTATAGGATTGTAGCCTAAGAAGAGTGCCTTTGAGCATGTTTGGATTGCTTTCCCTCATCACTGACTTAAATGAATGAGATCCAAGTTTAAATTCCCCATTCAGCCATGACATTCATTGGGTGATCTTGGGCCAATGACTAGTGTACCTCATATTGAAATGTGAGGATAAAACACAAAGACTATGTATATCCCCACCAGGTGCTTGAGTGAAGGGTGGAATATAAATGCAGTTATAATAGGGATAGGCCAGGGGAAATGACTTTATGGTCAGAAATCAGTGTGGTGGAATATGTCATTTCAAAGCACCACTGAATTAAAGGGATCAATAGTTGTGTCATCTTCCCTGAAGACAAGACTGCTAAGTGTCTCCACCATCCTATGCATTCAAGACCACATTATTGATACATGAACAAGATGAGTGCAATGAGGAAAATGGGGATGTCTTCATGGTTTTTATTTTGGGGGGGGGGCGGGCGCATATGTTCTGCATTAAAACATTGGCCTGCATTTTTGTTAAAGCATTCAACCACCTAGTAACAGCTTTACCTGTCAGTGAAATTCAGATTGCCCAAACTATTTGTTAGGGACAGCCCAAGATGACCTGTCTTGGGCATGCCAAATGCTGCCTCCTTTGCCTGGCATTGTGCCAGCTTCTGCTGCTCCTTCAACACTCTAGTTCACTGCTCTGCTCTCCTCTGCTCTGTCTCCCTTTTCCAGTCCAGGGATTGGGAAGAGGAAGAGTGGCATCAGAGGAGGCAAGCAGGGGGACAAAAGTGGGAGCACCCCTGCCAGTCAGCTGCCTGAAGCAGCTGCTTCAGTTGGCCTCATGGGTGGGCCAGCCCGACTGCTTATTAATTGTACTGCTTTGTGGCATCAAGAACTGCCACAAGAGCCAAGTTGTGTTGGTAGCTTTTAGGTGCAGAGAGTGCTTGGCACTTTCAAGTTACTCTGTATGGGAGGAATGTCAGCATCTTGCACATATTCCATCTTGTTTCTTACGTAGTCATTGTGTTGGAGGAACTGTGCCTTCTGCATAATGGGAACATTGTTGGCTTGGTTGGCAACCTCCAGTCTCGAAAATGGTATCGCGCTCTGAAAGGTGGTTCTGGAACAGCGTATAGTGTGGCTAAAAAGGCTTAGGCAGTTTTTATTTGCTGCCTTTTGCTGTTGTTTTTCAGTGTCATTTTATTATTTGTATTTTAAAGCAGGTTGCTTTTATGTGGTTAGCTGCCTTGGCCTGTAGGAAAGTTTATAAATCCTTGAATAAGTAACATATAAATAAACGGGCTACAACATTTCAAGGACCAGAGGATCTGCTAGCAGAAATTAGGATAACGTATTCAAAATACAAGCTAAATAGTTATTGTGGGAGCGAGGGAGTTTGCCTGCCTCTTGCCATTTTGGTTTTTTTTCCCCACATTTGATTTTTGCAATAATTTCTTACAAGCTGAAATGTGATTGTTTAGCTCTTTTCCAAAAGCACAATTTGCTAGCCTGACTACACCAGCAGATGTTTTGTTGTGTAGTATTATTACCTGTATGTGGATTCACCACTAATATGACAGCTGCTTAACTTGCTGGAGGCAACAGCATGCAGCTGGGATCCTACATGTCGGCCCAAGCACTGTGGCACTGCATTGATTCAGTTCACTCCTAATCCTTAGATTCCTGGGGTGGAGTGGAGATCTACAGATTTTGCTCAGGCCTACTCCTGTCGCTCAAAACAGCTCTAAATCTCCAGTGCTCTGCTTTGCAGCTGGTACCTGGTTCCTCTGGGGTGTTCTCATTATCTTATTTGTGTTATCCATCATGTGCACTGAGTGTCTTTATTGCTGATGCTTACAAATGTCACAGCCAACTGACTTTGACATGTGTGACAGTCAGGCACCAGACTCCTCACTGGTGCTTGCTTTACTTTAAATCAGCAGCTGGAACTTGCCATGCTGGTAGAAGGTCCTGTTTCCAAGATGTGAGAGTCTTCCAACAGTAATTGAGGAACCTCTTTACAGGCTAATTAGTGAGCAATCATTTAGTAATAATAATGTGCAACATATAACATCAACTTCCAGCTTTGCTAATACAAGGAGTGTCACATTTCCCCTTCCTTCTGCTCTCTGCCTTGTAAAGGGCTTCTGTATGCCAGTTAAAGCAAGAGACAGATGGGAATAAGCTCTGGTTTTAATTTTTCAAAGGGCGAAGGCGCATTGGGTGTTTTTCCTTACTTACTTTGGCACAGCCCCAGGTCTGTTGTACTTCTTACAAATGAACATGCTGTTCAATCCTGTGCATGTTTACTCTGCAGCAAGTCCCATGGAGTTCAATGGGACTTACGTCTACATAGGTGTGCATAAGATTACTACCTTAATTAGTCTGCAAAAAGCTTCCTGAATCACTGTTTTAATACTGTCACATATTCCAGAGGAGGCTACACCACCACACCCTTTACGTTTTTGTCTCTTTTCCACCCCTTATTGTTTAGTATCCAGCCTGAGGAGGAATTCTGTGAAACGTGAAAGCAAGTTCATTACTTTGTGACTTTGAGTTGACCCTGATAAAGGTCTTGTGCTGCTCCTGCTTTGTTGGATGGCACAGATGACATCTTCTCCAGTCTTTTCACAGATCAAAAGAGAGCCACTCTGCTGCACTTGTCCCACCTGACACTAAGGATCACTTCCAGAGTATCACCACAGATGCACACCCTCCTCCTTCAACTGCTATTTGTTAAGCTGAGTATGGACATTGAATTTTTTTTACAAGATATTGAATAGGCTGTTTAATCTCATAACATCTCTGGTTGTATTTGTTGCACAGTTGCTCAGTTCACATACATTTGGCAGCAATGACTAGTAGGATCAGCAGCTATAGCAAGAAGACTGAAGAAGAACATTGTGCTGGTATTTTATGTCTGTTGACATGGCTGTGCAGTAGAGTCAAGATGCATCTGCCTTGCACAGTCAGTGATGTAACTGCAAAACCTGGGAGTCGGTGAAAAGTACATGCTCACTCTAGCAACGCTTTAAAAAATGATCCCCAACGTACTCTTTGGCATAGTTCTCCACGATATCCTGGTGCCCTGGATGATGGGATGTGGGTTAGATGATGCTACCGTCAGGTGGATTAGTGGCTGGCTGACAAACCATATCCAAAGAGCACTTGTTAATGGCTCCTCAACATTCTGGAGGGAAGTAGCAAGGGGCTTGGGACTCTGTTTTGAGCATGGTATCATTCAGTGTCGTTATATTGAGGGAATAGAGGGGATGCTCATCACATTGACAGACAACACCTACTCGGAGGGGTAGTTAATATTCTAGTGCAGCCGTTCCCAAACTGTGGGTCATGACCCAATTTTTGTGGGGTTGTGAAACTGACAGGGCAGATTAAGCTAAATGCATCAAGGGTGAAACAAGCTGCTACTTGGGGGGGGCGCTGCTACCCAATCACCATTATAGCCACACCCCTTGGCATTTATAGCAACCCAATCCTGAGCGTCCTGTGCCTGCTGGAGCAGAGGTCCCAAACTGGGTGGGTGCCAGGAAGCAACCAGATATCTCTTCAGGGGAAAGTCCCAAGCCCCACAATGGGGCTTCTCAAGTTTGCACATGCTATTTTGCCAGTGCAGACTTGAGAGACTCCGTGTCGGGCCTTCTGACACAGAGTTCAGGATACTGTGGAGCAGTGCTTCACCTAGCCACCTTGGTTGCTCCCCCCAGGCCGCCCTCCCCTTACCTTCCAGAGGCAGCACCGCCACCTAGCGGTTGCATTTAACCCTCAGCATGGGACCAGCACCATCACTCCCTACTCACCGGGTGCCATAAACGTGCTTTACAGCACATTTACAGCATCCAGTGCCAGCACTAAGGCTCAGGAACAGCACTGGGCCAGTTTAGGATTGGGTCCTAAATCAGGTTGCAGCCTCTAGGGCAGTGATTTTCAACCTTTTTCATCTCATGGCACATTGACAAGGAACTAAAATTGTCAAGGAACAAAATGGATTTGTCCTGGTCCTACAGCAGCACTGCCACCACCCTCCATCCTGCCTCTGTCACCACCCCATTCTGCCTTCCCTTCGCTCTCCCCCCACCCTGTTCAACCACTTGCAAGGGCTTACCAGCTCCAGCAGGTTTCTGTGGGTCCATGGGCACATGGGAGGCCAGTCCGACCTCCCTGCTAGCTGCCCAGCAGTGCACGTTGGCAGAGGCTGCTTTGCAAATGCTGTAAGTGCATGGTATGGGGGTGCCGGCATAGGACTGGGGCATTAGACAAAAAACAACGAAGGGGAAACATGACAGATTAAAAGGATTCATGGTCTGAAGAAAGTGTATAGAGATTTTTATTTCTCCTTCTCTCAGAATTCTAGAACTTGATGTCTCCTAATGAAATTGACTGGCGTAGATGCAAATCAGACAAAATGTTTCACATAGTGCATAATGCATTTGTGGAACTCACTGGCCTAGGCAATGGCCACATCCACAAATTGTTTTAAAAGGAGATGAGACAGTCGTGGAAGACAGGTCTATCAATGACTGATATTAGCCAAGGAGGCTAAATGGAACCTCTGTTATCAAAAGTATTATATATCTCAATGTTGTTTGCTGGGGAGCAACAGCAGGGGCAGGGGATGTCTTCATGCCTTTTTGTGGACATCCAGGAATTTTTTGGTTGGTCATTGTGATAAACAGGATGGTCCAACAGAGGTCTTCTGTTTCTGTCCAGCAAACCAGGTACCCCACCACATAGCTGAATAGGTCTGATGGTTGGCAACCTTCAGTCTTGAAAGACTATGGTGCCTACAGCACCTGTTATTCCCAGGCAGTCTCCCATCCAAGTACTAACCAGGCCTGACCCTGCTTAGCTTCCGAGATCAGAAGTTGCTGGGAGGAAGGCACAAACTGCCCATGCTTTGCTTTGCAAGAATTTCATTAACAAGCAGGCACAGGCAAAATTGGCCAGTAGTTCACTGTGTTTCTACCTTCTGTCCTTTTTGCTGTACACCACCCTGTCAAGCAGCCAGGATCCACCCAGATCCTCTACTTTCCTTCACAGTGTCAGCACAACCTATTCTATTTTTCAGCCATTGTCATCATCCACTTGCAGTCTGTCTCCCCCCCTGAGCTACTCCAACAAATCAAGCATTTCCTTTTAGGAGCTTATATGTTGGCAACCTTCAGTCTCGGAAGACTATGGTATCGTGCTCTGGATGGTGGTTCTGGCACAGCGTCTAGTGTGGCTGAAAAGGCCGATTCGGGAGTGACAATCCCTTCCACACTGGGAGCAAGTGTAGTGTGTCCCTGGTCTGTCTCCCTGGCTAGATGTAAACTAACCTGTACAGCAAGGTCCTGATTGGGTTTATTTTTCTGTAATTCCTGTTGCAATCAATGTAATAATCATTTCCTGCCTTCTTGTCAGTGACATACTCCGGGACCCGAGGCCAGAACTCTTCAGATTTACCAGCAGGTGTAAACATTAAAGCATCAGGTGACAACAATTAAAACTGCCCCAGTCAACATATTAGCACATAATAGCAGATTGTCGGAACGGATCTGTCCTGTTGTGGCACCAGTCCTGCATATTTGCATAGCCTTCCTATTCTTCCCTGCGAAATAAATCTTTTTGACAGTCCAGGAAGTGCACTGCAGACTTAATTTGGGACTCTGTTGTACAGATGGTTCCGTGCCTTCGCTTAATGGACAGGTAGAATGGAGCCATCAAGAAAAGCATATGAATGCAATAGCCCACAAGGGCCAGAGAATTAGTATTATCATGCCTGGCAGACAGATGCTGATCTATGAGCAAGAGAGTAATTTTTAGCACTAAAGTCTGCTTCAGATGTTCAAAATGAACCCTGTTCCAGCCATTAGCTATTCCATGCGTAGCAGCAAGTGCAGATTCTCAATTTCAGTGGCCACAAGCATGCGAAGAAGAAAGTCAATGAAGAACTTGAAGAACTTAGGTGCATAGGGGATTCTGATATTTGCATCCCATAAAGGTCTAGACCAGGGGTGTCAAACATAAGGCCCACAGACTGAATGCAGGCTCCAGAAGCAATTTATTCAGACCCCATGAAAATTGGGTTCTCCTAGCTTGATAATTGGGCTCTCTTATCTTGAAAATATGAACAAGATTTGCGCATTTTGTCTTCTGTCATTTGCACCTAATGCGTTTCTCTACATGACAACAAAGTGCTTATTTCTGGCCATTATCTGCATAATGATGTCACTTTATGCTTAATGATGTCACTTCTGGCCCTCAGCAGGCACCATGAGTGCAAACTTTGGCCCTCTGTATGAAATGAGTTTGACACCCTAGTCTAGACAGTAACACGGGGAATGCACAAGGCATCCTGAAATGTAATTGTTGAGAGTATGAGGTTGTGAAAGCTCTTCACGCTGGACCCTTTCCAACCTCGGAGGATTGTGTCACTTTTGGCACTGCAACCCAGAATGACAAGGGAAGAAGGAAGGCAGCATTAGAACTATGTATCACAGATAGTGAAGATTCAGAATTATTTGATACCTGAATGTGTCCACCTCCTAATGCTTAGCTGTACTGCGAAGTGAACCATATTAGGTTTATTATGAAGTCGGCCTTCAGAACAGGGGTGTCAAACTCATGTCATACAGTGGGCCAGATAGCATTCGTGATGCCTGCTGAGGGTAGGAAGTGACATCAGTAAGCACATGATGACCAGAAATAAGGACTTTTTCCTTGCTTTGGAATTCTTTACTGCAAAAGGCTGAAGAGAAAATCTTGATTATATTTGCAAGGATCCCATTATCACCTGGGCCACCAGCACAGCTCAGCAGCCCTGCATAGCTGAGCAGCTGATGGTGGTGCCTGGATAGCCCAACTGTCACGTGGGCTGGATAAAGAGCTTCCAGAGGCCACATCCAGCAACGGGCCTTATGTTTGACACTCCTGCTTTAGAAAGTCTTCTCCAGCTCAGAATGCCTTCCATAGGTCCAAAAATTTATATGCACAAGCACAGAAGCTATTTAATATTAACTACGTATGCTTGGTGAAACTCTTGTTGAATGTGGGCACAATCCTAACCCATTTTCCAGCTCTGACATAAGAACAATGCAGCTCTGAGGTAAGGGAGCAAACATGGCCTTACCTTAAAGAGGCCTCCATGATCGCCCCGCAACTGCAAGATGCAGCACATGCCCCACAGGCACAGCTATGCCAGTGTTGGAAAGTTGGTTAGGACTGCGCCCTGTGTGTGTGAACCACAAAGCCAGCTGTTTTGTAAGTTCATGCACCTAAGTTAACCCTTTCTTTTCAAGGTAACTCTGATTGAATGCTAACTATATAACCAGACCATTCAACCACGCAGTATTTTGTTTGGTGAGTATTTTCACTCCTGGAGTCAGTTCCCTTGATCGTTTCTTACAAACCTTTTATATGGTGGTTGTCCCTCAGTTCAAATCTAAAACCTGCCCTTGTTTCAGAGTATGTTTGTTCACAGAAGCAGGGGAAAAGTTGAATTCCCAACTGGTTCATTGCTAGTACTATGCAATGCAGGGCGAGTAAAATCAAACAACAATTTCCAGGAGGCAATATTATACTATGAATGCATCAACACTACAAATCAGGAAAGACTTCTCAGAAAACAGACATACTTTTTCCAAGTGCTTGCTGAGGAAGCTTGTAAACACCAGGCAGATTCTGAAATAAACTGAAGGGAGTTCACCCAGCACTTATCACAGCCAAAGATAATTGCAAGACTAAACAAAAACGGGGGGGGGGCAGTAGAAATATCATCTAACTGTTTTTTTTGGGGGGGAGGGGGGTCTGAGTGCAGGTACTTTGATCAGATTTTCAATTGGTCTATGTATAGAAATGACCTCAAAGCTCTTCAGAGCTCAAATGAATGTTTTATGCCATTTCTGAGCCTTGGTGCTAAAGTGCTTTATTGATTGCATTATCAAATATCATTTAAAGAGATTGCATTTGCAACCACTCAAGCTTCCATGCTGCCTAGACTTACATTAAATAGTCCACCCTACAAATGTCCAACTGGGTCCAAAGTCATAATTACCTAGGAACATAGGACTATTTGCACATTCAGTTGTATGTGAAGAAAGGTGTCTGTACACACTGTTCACGCAACAAATGTATGTTGTTGATCAGTACGTGGATTCATTTTAAAAGTGAATTTGGGAATTGGACCTTCAAATGTAGGATACAGACTGTGCAGACTGCTGTATATTGTGTAGAACAGGGATGTCCAAAGTTTTTGGCAGGAGGGCCACATCATCTCTCTGACACTGAGTCGGGTGCTGAGGAAAAAAGGAATCAATTTACATTTAAAATTTGAATAAATTTATATACGTTTACATAAATGACTATATTAAAGATGAACTTATATGAATGAATGAAGGTCTTGAAATAGCTCAAGGACTGTAAAAAGCCTTGCACAAAGCAAGACTGGCCTTTCCTTTGCTGCCGCTACTGCATCACAGAGTGAAACAGCAAGCAGTGGAGGAAGCCCTCATCCCACAGCTCATGCGAGAGGTCAAACAGTCACCCTCATGCTGAGAGCAGATGCATCGGGCCAGTGTGGGCTCCAACAAATCTCCGGAGGGCCAGAAGCTCATTGGAGACTGGGGGCTTCCTGAGTGGCCCCAGGGCCGGGGTTTGGGCACCCCGGTGTAGAACATAACAGAACTATGACATTTGCACAAATTGTCTGGCTGCTCAGAGACACCAAAATAAAGATGCCAATCAAACTATTTACTCTGGAATATGCCAACTAGTGCTGCCAACTTGTTTACTGACCCATGCTCCGGTGCATTTAACGGCAGCTTGATCTTCAGGCATTAGCAGATAACAATGCATCTCTCCATGCCATCCAAAGCTTCATCTGATCAAGCTGCCATCAAAGACAAAAAGCAAATCCAGGTAGTTTTTCTGGTCAGTTGGTCATCTTGTTGATTTTCTTGATGATTTTTTGCTTGCAAACATCTTTTGAGCAAAATATCTCTCTGCTGCACCAACATTTTGTTTCTTCCACTGTACTGAAAGAATCAAGTCATTGCAGAACCCCCAAAGACTCTACATATATCTTCCTGACATATACAATTATCTCTAATTTCTGAGGCGGGAACTGACAAAGCATGTATGCATACAAATTTGGATTCAGTGTTATTGACTAATTTTCTTTTCTTTTATTCCTTCTTTTAGCCTGGAGTCAGTTCAAATGCCTAACCATCATGTTTCAACACATTTGAGTGGACACAGCACCCAACTTTTACTGTACAAATACTAGGCTGCAGATGTAAAATTGCAGCTTCGCAGCCTGGTAGCATCTACGGACACATGGCAATGACTTCATGTCCAAAAGCGCCAGACTCCGAGCTGCATAGAGCTTGGCATGGCTGGGTTTTGAGGCACAGGGCTGGCCTTAGGAGTTGCAGGGTCCTACAGCATGCCCATAGGTTTGGGCCATAAAACCTATACCCTAAAGACCAATAAATTGTTCACTGAGAATGATTGTGATTACATAGGATCAAGCTGTGTATGTCTTTCCACTACTGTTTTGCCTGTGGTGCCCAAGTACCACCAGCACAAGCCACATAGCAATTCACATTAGTACTAACTCTACTACTTCTAGGTAGAGGTAGGAGAAAATGGTGATAGCGAAATAAAAACACATAACACCACTTCCTGCACTTCTCATTTCTGTAGGGGGGAAAAAACAAATCTGCAAAAAAAGCTTGATTTGGTTTTAACTTATTATTTAATGGATGGAACATCGGTAATGACTGTGGCTGCATCTACTGACACTATATCACCTATATCACCGCCTTTGTACATTTTTAAGTGATTTTAAGTTATAATAATAATAATGTAATTCTGAATAAAAACACATAACGCTTGCAAGTTCCAGAGCTATCCGTTCTCCAGAAATTTTTGAGCAATGCCTCATTTGCTCCTGCTTTCTGCCTGTGATGTATTTTGTTGTGAATCATAGTAAATGCAAATGTGTAGGTTCACATGACTAGACCAAATTCACATAACTAGACCATGACTAGTTCCACCCGAACCTTGTCTAAGATTACAGGACTGGACTTGATCCTGATCTCTTCAGGCAGGCTCTGCTTTATATGAGTATGAAACCTAAAATCCAAAATAACTGGGCTACTTGTGGAGATAATAAGGTTAAGCTTATGCATATGAGTTGAGTCACCAGTTTGTCTACCCACACATCAGCCGTAAGACTGAGGTATCAGTCAGTCTTCCTGTGTTAAAAATAGGAAGGGTTGTGAGTATCAGCGGTATTATTCATAGTGTGAACTCTCAATTGTAAAGTTGCCATTTTTTTTTCAGGCAAGCAGGGCTCTTGAACCTTTGATAGCTGCCTGACCAATGGATATTCAACAGATGAAGCTTTTCCCAGCATGCAAATGCAGTCATGAATGAGAAAGTGTTACCTGAAGGGGCAGACCGTGACAAATCATTGCCTGAATCCCCTCAAATTCTGCCACCAGTGAGAGCCCACTCCAAGCAGGCAGGTGCATTGCATTCAGCAACCCAAACCCATGCATGTGTACACAGTGTGCAGCTCCTCAAACACATACCATCAGTGATGCGAAAAGGAAGAGGACTAGTTTGCCCACCCACCTGCCTCCCTGGTAACCCAGGAGCATGAGGAGAGATGACCTTCTCCTCTGAGTTCAGCACTGCTGCCTCTACTGCAGTGGTTCCAACACAATTAGCACTGGGACCCACTTTTTAGAATGAGAATCTGTCAGGACCCACCAGAAGTGATGTCATGACCGGAAGTGACGTCATCAAGCAGGAAACTCTTTAACTATCCTAGGCTGCAATTCTATCCACGCTTACCCAGGAGTAATTCCCATTGACTATCATTGTTTAAAGAATATACATGGTAGCTTGTTGAAAGTACAGGTCTGTAACATTTCCCCAAATGCAGTCACATCCCATGGTAGCATCAAGTCTAATATATTAAAAATAAAATACTGAAGTGAATGGGAACCCACCTGAAATGGGCTCGCAACCCACCTAGTGGGTCCCAACCCACAGTTTGAGAAACACTGCTCTGCAGCCATTTCTTCTCTGCTGGCAAAGCAGTAGCGGCTGCAGAGGTGGCGTACTGAATTCATCATTTACCTCCCTTAGATTAGCCCAGGGCTGCTGCCTCTGCTGCAACCACTGTTTCCTCTAGTGCCCAGCAGAGGGAATGCTGGGAGTTCCCAGCAGCACTGGGCTCATTGGAGGGAGGGAGGCTTTCTCCATTCTCCTTTTGTGTGCTAGCATGCAAGAACGGAATGGGACCACAATGGGAAGTGTTTGCAGATTGCAGGGCATGGGTTGAAGTTACTGAATTTGTTGCTATTTGCATTGAATTCATTGAATTGTGAGAGCCACTTTGAAAAAAAAGTAAATGGAAATGTGATTTGAATTATTTGCAACTGAGTTTCATCATCATGGTATCTTTGCGTAGATATATTCTTACAGCACCCATTTTATTTATTCATGCAATTTTCTACCCTTGCCAAGCCAGCTTACAATGCAACAGGTGTAATTCTTGCTTTACAAGATAAATCAGGGGTGAATACATATGTGCATGCAAGTGTGTGTAATATGTATAAAAAATATGGTACACAAATACAGCAAATAGAAAGGACATGAAAAGATCTTGTGTCCCATTAAAAGTCTAAGAAAAAAGAAGGAATTTTGCCTGGTAACTCAAGGAGAACAGAGCTAGCAAACAAGTTTGGGGAGAGAGCTTCAGACCCTGGGTGCCACCACAGAAAAGATCTTTTTCATGTTTCCATATGCTGGATTTCAGAAGGTGAGAACACCTAGAGAAGAACCACTGAAGATCTCTGAAAGGTAATCTTTTAAGAAACTGAACCAAGTCCAATTAGGGCTTTATAGGCAGAATCAGCTTATCTATGAGGCTGACTAATAGCCCAATCCAGTGTTGTCCTACTGCCAGCACTATGGCCCCAGCACCAGTGCTGGATGTTGCAAATGTGCCATAAGGTATGTTTGTGCCATCCAGGGAATAAACAGTGCTGGCAGGGAGACTTGCGCTGTCCTTTGATGCTGCAGTTGGAGCCCCGGCTGCTGGCAAACAGAAAGCATGGGGAGCATGGAAGGGTACGGGGGATGTTCCTGGGCTGGGCACAGGGAGGGCAGGGGAGGATGAAATGGGGGAGAGTCAGGCCTGAGAGGGGATGGAACTCCTATCCGATAGACTTGACTTGATTAGCACAAACTTGAGAAACCCCATTGAGCAGGCTGGGTCTTGAATTGAGGTAAGGGGATGAAAAGGAAGAGTGAAGATCTTTCAACATCTGAGTACTCTGTTTGCAGTAATCAGCTCCAGTTCATAGACTGGCTGCCACACTATGTACTAGTTTTCAGGGGCAGCTCCATGTGCCACACATGATGGTAATGTAACCTGGGTATCATTAATAATGCATAGATGACATTATGGCCAGCCCATCTCTCTCCATAAAAGGATACTACTAGTGCACCAACTGAAGTTGATGAAAAGCAAACAAGCCACAAATATTCCTTGTGTTCACTAACAGTCGATCTAAAAGCACCCCAAAGCTGCATGTATGATCCTGAAGGGGGAATGCTGCCCCATCTATAATAGGCAGGAGGTCTGGCTCAGTTGGTAGAGCTGCTGCCTTGTATGCCTGAAGATCTGAGGCTGCCAGTTAGAAACAACCTGAAGTACCTGAGAACTGATGACACACTGATATACTGATGAGCTGACCCTCAGTGGCAGAGAGGAGTTGCCGTCAAGTGGAGCGTGGGAGGCGAAGGGCCAGAGAGAGGCCAGACTGGGAAGGAATCCAGCTGGAATGAGGAGTTCTATGAAAGACTAGAACTATTCAATTGTAAAAAATCCCTACGGGGGTTTAAAACAGCCTGCCTATGTAAACCGCCTTGGATTAAAGTCTGAGGAGAAATCTGACGACCAAAGAAAGGCGGTATATAAATACCTGTACAAATAGGTCAAAATTACTTTTTGATTTGATGAGTCTTTGACCACACATCTCCATCTTCTCAGGATTAAGCTTCAGTTTCTTAGCTCTCATTCTGCCTGCTACTGAATCCAAGCACTTGGTCAAATTGTTCACAGCTCCACCTGGATCTGATGAAAAGGAGAGGTAGAGCTCTCCCATAGCATCTGCACATCCCAGGTCAGTGGGCAGAGGTGCTTATGTCTGACTGTGTCTAGATGTAGAGTTGCCTTTATAAAAGATTTTTAAAGAAGCTTCTCTCTCTCTCTCTCTCTCTCTCTCTCTCTCTCTCTCTCCATTATTAAAACCACTGAGGACAGAGTTTACAAGAAGGATGCTGTTGTGGTACTCATTGTCTGCCTCATCCTGTCTCTAGGAGCTCAGCAGCTCCTGGTTGCCTTTCATAAATTATACATTCCCCGTTGAGACAAGCCAAATGAATTCTGCTTACATAGCACTGAAGAGGGCGGGGTGCTGGCAAGGTGAATCTCATCTACTCTATCCAGATGCAGCAGAAACAAATTGTAGACAAGTGAAAGCTTCTTTAGGACTTATTCAACCCACTACTATGCATGCTTTCCCAAAAGAAAGTCCCACCATGTTCAGCAGGGATTTCTCAAAGGCAACTGCACACAGGACTATCACCTCTCTCTTAATATCAGAGGTTGATCCAGCCGGATTATATGTCCTTCCGGTTCAAAGGATAGCCAAAGAGACTCAGATATAAAGTGTGTTAGAAAAATTTATTGTGTAAATGTTTTGTGTGTGTGTGTGTGTGTGTGTGTGTGTGTGTGTGTGTGTGTGTGTGTGTGTGTAAAACTGCATTAGATAAAAGAATGGCTACATATGCGGATGACACACTGGCAAAAGGAAGCTTACAAATATTTGCTGGGGATTCCTGACAGAAACTGTTACTCCGTGGGGCAGGTTCCAAGGTACACATGTTCCTCATCCACTGGTAAAATCCAAAGGGGGGGTGGCTTCTTGGGGGGGGGGTTTATATGCAAAGCAGATTCTAGAAGACTCAAGAGCTGCTCCATATAAAAAAACCCTCCACATATAAAAACCATATATAGTTCCCCTTGATATTTACTGAAGTAGCTACTTTCCGTTATGCAGTTTTTCCACCCAGGCTAACCTTGCCATTATCTAACTATGCAAGAATAACAGATAAGCAACACAGGATGCTGCTCTGGGTGTGTGGTGGGGAGAAAGGGGGGTAAAAAAGCAAAACAGTTGCTAGGCCTGGAGCCCCAGGCCTCTCTAATTAGACTGAAAACACAATCACTATAAAGAGATTGGAATGATCTTCTGGTACCCAACCAATACAATATACTTATAAGAATCTTTGCAATATAGTTATTTCCCACTTGCAGAAAGATAAAATAATTTCTCCACCCATGTTCATATGATCATTTTAAAAATGCCACTCATCCCATTCATTCATCACAAGAGGCATTCAACTTTTTTCAATTGTAGTCAATTAAATTAACCAGTCATTCATTAACAGCCCAGTCCTAACCTGCGCTGGACCCAGCAGGCCAAATGGCCTGCACCATATTCAGCACTGGATGCTGTGCAACTCGGAGTAAGGGGATATTTATCGTGTGCCAGCCACCCCTATGGGGCTACTTGAATCTTGCGCCAGCAAAATCGCTAGTGCAAATCTGAGCATCCTGGTGTAATGTCAGGCTGGCTGGGAGGGGGGCTAGGATCCAGCCTATGTTTCCCAGGCCAGTCCCACCCCCCTCCCATTCTGGTCCACCCACCAGTCTGCCATCCCATCATCCTCCCCCTGCCCTAAATGTGCTAACCCTCTCTTCCTTCCTCCTGCCATCCTCTCCAACTCCATGTGCTGGCCTCCGTAGGCTGGCATTTCTTACTCCCACCAGGCCGGGATCTGGTGCGGGAAGACAGGCACACAACCAAGTAGTTAGTTAGCACATTAGAACAAATATTCACATGCTTGGGTGCTTGAAGCCTCCACTATCTTTCACACAATATCCCAACTGCTCACAATGCAGCAGGCACTTTCAACTCCATCCTGGGACATGATGACAGCCGTCATGTCAACCTCAGTCAAAGAATGCTACACCTGCTTGGTCTTTCAACGGTGCTGTTTTCTTCCCTGAATCAGCATGGAATCAGGCTCCCCCTGACATTAAGCTCTTTCTGGTTTTCTTACAGTAATTTCCTTTTCCCCTATCTGCCCCCCACTGCTATTGTAGACTTGCCAGGATACCTTGCACCATGTAATAGATGAAACTAGAAGTACACTTTTCTATTTCTCCTAGGATTGCCAACTCTCTCTCTCTCTCTCTCTCTCTCTCTCTCTCTCTCATGCACACCCCAGCATTAAACTTTTCACAGAGCTGAAAAGTTAGAGATGAATAACTAGAGGTGAATAACCAGATGTAAAAGTTGTAGGGGGAGGAGTGCGAGCATGTGTGTTAGATAAAAATTAAAGTGACCATAATACACGTGCTGTTCAAAGGGAGACATTGTCAGTGAAAATCTGCCATTCAGACTCTCTTAAACCTTGATCAATGTTGTCAAGGACAGGGAAGTTGCCTGGACTCAGTCTGATTACTGATTAATGAACTACTTCAAATTTGCATACATTTAAATGAATTACTGTATGGAAACAAGCAGTAGCTTATCTTTGCCTTCACTCTGGGAGTAGTGCCAATTCTGCTTCAATCTCTTATCAGTACTGACAGTAAACATTTGTTTTGTATTGCGTGGCAGACGTGTGAGAAATTTGGCATTTTTGATGCTGCTGCCTTTGGCTTTTCCCCAACATCAGCATTGGACCTAGAATGTGCCTCACAGCTTGCCTTAGAAAGGCTCTGTTATCCTGGTTAAATGTGTCCTTTTGATTGAACTGCATCTGCATTCTCTGAAGGTGCCTGTTGAACCAATCTCCTCCCTGCTTCTAATTCGTTTTGAAGCAGAAAACATGCTCAGAATATGTCTAGGTAGTAGGCAGGGTTGGGAACTGGACTTGGATGACTCGGACTTAAGTCGTGAAAACTTGCTGACTCATTGCCTCATGACTTGTTTGTGTGGAAGTCTCAGCAAAAACACTCAAGTCAGGACCACCCTGACTTGGCAGTCATCGCCACGCATGCTGACCTGAGTCTGCCTGTACCTGGATGTGCTTGCTTACTGTTTTGGGGGTGTGAAAAACCTCATGTGAGCAGCAAGGAAGATCCAGCCACAAGGCAGGGAAGGGTTGTTTCCTTTTGCAACTGAGTAGGAGGGGGGGAAGAAGGAGTGGGCTCTCTGATAGGAAGGAAGGAATGGATGATCATTAGACATAGGATGGGAGTTCTGGCATTTTCTTTGGCTGAGGAAGGGCAGAAGGAGGAGTTAAGGGGGTTATTGCCTTATGATTGGCTGCAGAAGTCCAGAGAGAGGGAGGAGGCAAGGAAGTGGGGGAAGAAAGCATAGTGATCATGCTTTCCACCACATGGCATGGCTGCTCTGAGCTTCATTGTTACTTGGGAGGACGAACCCTCATTGAATGACTGGTGCAAATGAAACTACTGTGTAGAGCTGCCAAGGATTGGGTTGTCCTGGCAAGCCTCGCAGCTGCTGTATGAGACCCTCCTCCCTCTTGCTGCTTCTGTCTATGCTCTCACGTAGCCCCTCACCCTTCCCACCTTGTTTGCAGATGGGATGGGGCAGCAGGGGAGTATTAAAGGAAAACTCTGACACACACACACACACACACCCCTTGGCAGCAGTCCCATTTTTTTCACAGCAGGCTTTTTAAAGGGGGGGGCTTGACTCGAGTCCTTTAGAGTCCCAAAGGGATGACTCAAAGACTTGGAAAGTGCCCCCATTATGACTCGTTTTCGAGCTGAGTCACAGTGAGTGGAGACTCTGGACTTGACTCAAGTCAAGCTGCGCTGGACCTTCCCATCCCTGGTAGTAAGGAGGAGTTGGACAACTTCAGCACATAAATACAGTAGAACCTCTTTAAGTTGACCACTCAAGGGACTGGAGGAAATTGGTCAACATAGGAGGTGGTCAACATACGGGAAAAAATATCATTTCAATATTATCATGTTTCGCTCCCAGGACAACAAATACAAGGCCAAGTTATTATTTAGATTGGATTTTTTAAAAGTTTTATTGCAAATATCAATGAGAATTGATCCTGTTGTGATGCTTACTATTTATACCATCTATATCAAGAGACAGAGAATAAACAGCCTCAATCAGTGTTTAAAAAAAAAACAACCCTGAAAATTCATAAGCTTAAAAAAATTGTAAGTTAAAAAAAAATACTTGGTTTCACAGCAGACAGGCAGACCAATGCTATCCCTTGCCTGTCCATAGCATGTAGCATGTTACATAGCCCCAACAGCTTAAAAAAAAAACAACACACACACTTTTTTACTTAGGCTTCCTGGCCTCCACTGGGTCTCCTCAGATTCACTAACTGCCAGAAGGTGTTTGATAAGATCCCTCACTAAAAGCTGTTGTGAAAACTCCATAGTCAGGGAATAAGAGGACAGGTCCTCTCATGGATTGGGAACTGTGGAGGACCAGGAAACAGAGAGTGGGTGTCAATGGGCAATTGACAAAAAAAGTGGAGAGAGGTGGAAAGTGGAGTGCCTCAAGGATCTGTCCTGGGACTGGTGCTTTTCAACATCTTCAGAAATGACCTAGAAACAGGGATAAGCAGGGAGGTGGACGAGTTTATGAATGACACTAAACTTTTCTGAGTGTTGAAGACCAGAAGGGATTGTGAAGTGCTCCAGAAGAATCTCTCCAAACCGGGAGAATAGGCAGCAAAATAGCAGTTGTGTTTCAGTATAAGTGTAAAGTAATGCACTGGTGATGGGAACCAAAGTGAAAGGACACTATGCACAAGCAACCTCATGTCCCTCACAACTTGATACATGTCCAGGTACAATTGGCAGCCGGCACAGATCTGTCGGCTATGTGCAGTGTGCCCACCTATAAAATCCCTTTCGCACATGCGCTAGCAGGCGTAGGGGAGGGATTGTCGCGTGGCTTCTTGCTTTTCCAAGATGGGACAAACCAGACAAAACATAGGCCCACAGTATCGCGTTCAGTGGGCAACTTATGGAGGGTAAATTAATACCCTGTACAATGTCAAAGTGGTCAAGATACAACTTACGGAAGTGGTCAATATAGAGAGGTTGGTCTCCCATAGTGTATATGCAGTGTCTGTCCATATTGTGACAATTAGGTCAACTTAAGGAGGTGGTCAATATAGAGAGGTGGTCAACTTTGGAGGTTCTACTGTAGTTCTGCTCCCCAGCTCATGTTTGAGCCACACAATAAATAGAGCATTGATTGTTCTGTGGTCACAGCATTGGGTATTCCAATGAACAAAACCAAACTCCCCAGTAAGCACTGAGTAAATGTGGACAAGCAGGAGAAGCTGTAATGACTATAATGAGCTGTAAGCTTTACATTGCCACTTGATTTGAAGATGACTTTCTTCTATTTCCACTTTCTATCCCACAATAACAAGATGCGCAAGTGGTGCATTTCATCCTAAGGCTGCAGTCCTGAGAGTACACCCCACTGAACTCAGTGAGACTTGGCTCTGGGCATACCTACAGTTGTGCTATAAGATTTTTAGTGTCACCCATGAACATTATCCTTTTTACTAGTATGGTGATGCAACCTTTCACAGGCTCTGTAAGGAAGCTGAGGAAATAAGAGGAAATTGGCAAACTTCTGTTGGGACCCCTTCTCTTTGCACAGATGAAGAAGATCTCACTGAGATCCCAGAGATGCTTTCTCATGTCTTGGCTCATGTTCTCGAAATATATTTGGAGAAACAGGTTCAACAATAACAATGACAAAGGTTGTGTATCTTTGTTGGGCAGGAGGTCTGGTCTAGAGGGTAGAGCTATCATTAGCCCAGAGGTTGCCAGTTCAAGATCACCAGAAGCTCCGTGAACCTTGAGAAGTGACTGACAAGCTGAGCTGAGTTTTTTCATCTGCTCTTCGGTGTGAGTGAAAAAGTTATCTCAGCTGCCCTTCAAGTGCAAGATGAAGGAACTGTTTGTCAGCCAGCTGGGAGACAACCAGGGGCCAGGAGTGAAACCAGACTATTGAAAGATCTCATCAGGAGTTTGGTTGGTTCCTTTCTGACAGAATCTCTCTATCATTGTTATAAAAAAAAAACGCTTGGGGGTTTAGAGAAAGCCTGCCTACGTGAACCGCCTTGAATAAAGTCGAAGGAGCAATCCAATGACCAGAAAGGCAGTATATAAATACCAGTTATTATTGTTGTTATTATTTGTAAGAAATCATTCTATGTGCGTTTATCAGATATATTTCACAGACCAGTTTCAGGGACACCAGCCATCTGCAATTTACACTCAGAGGCAGAACAAATATTCACATGCTGGGTGGGAATTTACTCACTTGGGAATTGTTCTGTGGCTATTTTTCACTTGAAAATGCACTCAAACATTCACAGGGGGAAAAAAAACTATGGATGAAAATACCCATGTGAAATTGCAGATAGTCATAAAAAAAACACCGGAGAACATCAACATTGCAGGTAAATGTCATGTACCAGCTCTGAGTTCTGACTAATTCCACATGACAAAGATGAGTCTTGCACCATTTCTAGTCACAACTTGTAGTTGCTTTATACTTCTGCTTTTCTTTACCGGTAATTGTTCTATTGCTTGTGTTTTTATATTGATATTGATTGTATTTATTGTTTTAATGTTTGGGTGTTTTATTGTGAGTGTAAGTTGCCCTGGTTCCCTTTTAGTCAGAAGAATGGCAGGATAAAAATCTGTTAAAATACATAAATAAAAATAAATCTGGAAACATCATAGGTAGGTGTCACACTTATTGAAGAATGTTTGTGACTGATTTCTTGAGACTGTATATGGAGATTAGGGGTGTCAAACATAAGGCCCACAGGCCAAATGCGGCGCCCAGAAGCAGTTTATGTACCCTCTGCTATAATTGGGTTCTCCCAGCATGATAGTTGAGCTCTCTCATATCTTGAAAATATAAACAAGACATCTTGTCTTCCTCCATTTACAGTTAATGTGTGAGGACTATATGCTCCTCATCATCTTTTATTTACTGTCACAGACCCAACATGACTATGTGCTTATTTCTGGCCATCATCTGCTTAATGATATCACTTCCTGCTTCATGATGTCACTTCCAGCCCTCAGCAGGCACCATGAATACTAACTTTGGCCCTCTGTATTACATGAATGTGGAACCCCTGGATTAGATGGTGTATACAAATAGTAGCAGTTGTGTATTCATTATGATGGGTAAGGGGTATATGGAGGGATGGCTTGTGTATCATAATGACTGTTAGGGAAAGAGTGGACAGAAGGTAGAGCACAGTCTACCAGTGGACAACTGCTAGTAGTTGACATTTTTGCAAAGTGCAGCACGGGCTGTTTGCACCATCAGTCCAGCAGTACTGTTGCCACATGTTGCACCAGGTCCATTTAGCTATCAGATGGGATACTTGGCCAGCTGTCTAGAGCTGTGGGCATAAAGCTCCTGCCTCCAACCTCATTTTCATTTTAGAGATAGGAAACAGAAAATATTAGCACCAAATGCTGGCTCTATAAGGTTTTTGTTTTTAAAGTTAGGCAAATTCAAGGAGGAAAAGTCCGTAAGTGGCTACTAGTCCTAGTAACCCCAAAATGGAATCTTTGTGATCAGGTGTTGTATATTTCTGATTACCAGATACTCGGAATAAAATGGCTGTCACCATCCTGCTCTGCTTACAGGGCATGTGGCCAGCCAATGTGGGAGACAGGATGCTGGGCTAAATGAGCCTTACGTCTGATTAAGCAAGGTAATTACGTTTTTAAGGGAGAGTATATACTCTGAAACATGTCACCTAAATGAGTTCTGCCTTCCTTTAAAGTAGTGGTATTCAGCCTGAGGGTCCTGGTCCCTTTCCCCTTAAGGGGCGGGGGCAGCCAGGAGGCAAGGAGGAGGCAGCGGCAATTCCCAAGATCGCACCGCTCAGAGGGGCTGTAGGGACTGGGATACACTTGCCCAAGTCTCCTGTAGCCTCCCAGGGGTGCGGGGAGCCCTGCGCGAACTTTGGCAGGGCTCCCCAGGTCAGGGAAAGTGAGAGTGGGGTGATCGCACCCCACTCCACTAAACCAGAAGTGGAGCGCGATCGCTCCATTTTCCCTTCTGATGGGGCTGCAGGGACTGGGGTGCACCCTCCAGTCCCTGCAGCAGCCGTCCCTGGGTGCGGGGAGCTTGGCGCAAGTGCCTGCAGGGCTCCCGGGGTCAGGGAAAGTGAGAGTGGGGAGATCGCGCTCCGCTTCCGGTTTTGCGGAGGCAGAAGTTCGCGCAGGGCTCCTTGCACCTCCAGGAGGCTGCAGGAGGCTTGAGCAAGTGTACCCAAGCCGCTGCAGCTCCCCTGAGCGGCGCGATCCTGGGGATCACACCGCTGCCTCTTCCCTGCCCCTGCAAAGACTTACTGCAGGTTTCAAACTCCCTGAGAGTTTGAAAATCACAGACTTAAAGGAAGGGGCTGTAGGTCAGTATAGACCACAAGTGTTGCATGTCACAAATCCCAGTTTCAATCCATGGACTCTTCAGGTGGGGTGGAAAAGACTCCTGTCTGAAACCTGGAAGAGCTGCCAGTCTGTGCAGAGGATGCTGAACTGGATGGATCAGGGCTCTGAGGCAGTATAAGGCAGAAAGAAACAATAGACACACACATCCACATTCAGTCCCATCTACCCATTTCTAGAAGGGAAATGCAGTGCCCATCCCTTGCCTTGTGCCACCATGTGTGACCCCTGTCAGTGAAGGTCAGGGCAGAGGTGTCCTCTCCAGGGCAGAGATGGGAAGCAAATGTTTGCTCTTAATGCAACAGTGTCCCCAAATGTAGCCCTGTCGGCTCAAACAAACCCAGCACCCCCACTCATGGTTCTCGCAGACAGAAGAGGGACAGAGTGGGAAGGCTGCATGCTGAGATCTTCATAAGTACAGGGAAGAGGAGGGCAAGCAGACTCCAAATTACCTTTCCCTGTCTACCTGTAAGAACCAAGCAGGTGGGGAGAAGTAATTTGGAGCTGCAGCAGCTCCCCCCCCCCCACTTCTTCCTCTAGTGGTGTTGGAGAGAGAAGGAACTCTGCTGCTACTACAATCTTTTCCTTACGTGCTCCCAGAAAGCTGAAAGTGGATCAGAGCAGGCCAGAGAGGGTGGCAGATGCATGGGAAGAGGTCTTCATGCAAGCATTTCAAGTGGTCTCATAGTTGCCCCCCCCCCAACAACCTGTTTAAAGTACAATGTAATTTGCCCCTTTGATAGTCATATATGGCAACCAATTGCTTATTGGAAAAAGTGACTTTGTTTTGCAGTAACTGTTGGAATGGTGGCTGAACCTATTTCTTGTGCCTGGTAACCCTCACCACTGAGAACCAAGCCTGCCCTTCACCCTGGATTAGAGTTCTTTGTCATGTTAAAAATGGTGGAATGTTCAGAGAATGAAATACAGTGTTGAAAACTCAATATTAGTGTACACATTGTTAGTAACAGCTTTATTTCTGCTAACCAGGGTACAGGAATTAAAAGACTACTTTATTACCCAAGGGGTGGGGGAAATTAGTCTTTTAAAACCTGCCCTAAATGTCTATCTTTGCACATTCCCACAAATGTCATTCATTCATTCAATTTTTATCCCGCTTTTCTCCCCAAAGGTGGCTCACAACAGATTGAAAATACATATACATTAAAATATACACAAAATGATAAAATACATTAAAAAGCACCATATTAAAAGCCAACCAGCAGCAAAACAGAAGCAATAAAAAACCTTCGGTCATGACTTGGGAAAGTTACTTTGGTTAAATTCACAGAGAAGTTACTTTGGTTGAATTCACACATCCTTTTCTCAATAACCAATGACTGCAACATAAAGTCATATTTGTGCACGTAAAACACCCAACACTACAGAACAACTAAATAGTTTTTATACCATCTCACATCAGTCTAAAATACATGAAAACAGCACCAGTTTCCTTTTTCCCTATGATAAAGGTGTTAAAGGCTTTTGTCAGGATAAAGGTGGCAATCCTAGGCTTGATTAATGAAGACGTTTTTCATCCTATGGAACCACCCAAGATACTAAGCAGACCTAGCTCATTCTTATCTTGAATGACATCAGAAGATGAGTCAGAATTTTATTAGACTGACTACTGAAGATCAGTGGGAAAAGAATAACAACCCCAATGACCATGTTAAAGAATTTGATTCATGCATGTATTGTTGTGTAACTCATGTTCTGAACAAAGGGCACATTTGTTCTCATTTTCAGCCCTTTGCCACATCCAGCAAGACTAGAAACTTTATGTATCAGTGGAACATGAGATTCCCATGACTTTGTAAAGTCTGTGAGCAAAGCAAGTGTTGTGCATTTTCAAACTCGATACGTCAAAAACACATTCCCAACTATTCCTGGCCTTCTAGTTGGCTTGTGCTACTTCAAAGGACTTATCCAGAAGTTTAATACATTTAACTGCATTGTACCTGTAGTGTTATTGTCCTGCAAGTCCTCCACCACATGACATATGGCCGCTTATTAAAAAGAAGCATGAGAAGATGGACAGGGGGACAATCATACTGCTGCACCCCTTCCAGTGTAGCACTGTATATGCCATTGTTGAAGAGCCAATTAAATAAAAATGGGTTAAATTGCCCCCAGAAGCTAAATGTACCAAGCACTCATCACCTTATTTGGAAAGGGAGTTGCCTAAGACTTAAGGTAGTTTAAGAACATAAATATTGTTTTTGCTGAATTAGAGCCACATGACACGTACGTTAAATGTGTAGTTTGCTCTTGTGTGATTGGTTTTTCTTTTCCACAAGTTAAAAAGCTGCCATAAGAGAATCAGGACTGGGACTAAAGCGCACAAGGAAAGGACATTTAAATTAAATGATTTAACTCAGTGTTTCTCAAACTGTGGGTCGCAAGCCAATTTCAGGTGGGCCCCCATTCATTTCAATATTTTATTTTTAGTCTATTAGACTTGATGCTACCATAGTATGTGACTGTATGTGGGGAAATGTGACAGACCTGTACTTTTAACAAGCTACTATATATATTCTTTTAACAATGATAGTAAATAGGACTTACTCCTGGATAAGTGTGGGTAGGATTGCAGCTTGGGATGGTTAAAACTCTTCCTGCTTGATCGAGGTCACTTCCGGTCATGACATTACTTTTGGTGGGTCCTGACAGAGTGTCATTCTAAAAAGTGGGTCCCAGTGCTAAATGCGTGAGAACCACTGATTTAGCTCTTTCCAGCTGCACCTTTGTTCTGGTTCAGATTGTGCTCACAACACTGCTGCTAGTTCCTGGAGGAACTCTTCCCTTCTTGAACAATAACTGCTTCAAGGTGTGTGTGATTTTCATTGGAACCAGAGCACAGTGGGAAGAGTTAAATATTCCTTCTCTCCATGTCCCAGTCCTGATTCTCTGCCCCCCCCCTTTTATTTAGTGTGAATTGTTTGGCCCTTAGACCCTGAACCAGCTAATCTAGGAATCTATTTCCAGCACAGCACCTAGATCCTCACATCAGCAAGTTAAACTTTTCACCTGAACCTGTGCAGATCAATCTCCTGTTAAAAGGCAGCTGAGTAGCAGCCAGTTAAAATGTTGGCAACTGTCAACGGTAGCAGTAAGAGTCAAGTCACCCCTTTTTGTCTACAGTCAGGGCAAACAAACATTTTGGCAGGAGGGCAACGTCATCTCTCTGACACTGTGTTGGGAGCTGGGGGAAAAAAGAATTAATCTACATTTCAAATGAATATATTGGAAGTGAAATTTATATGACTAAATGAATGAATTTTACTGAGCTTATTTATAATACACATGAGAACTATGAACTGTGGGCCAGTGCAGGCTCCAACAATCTCTGATGGGCCAGAAGCTCATTGGAGACTGGGGGCTCCCTGTGGGCTGGATTGGGGGTCCAGGAGGACCACAAATCGCTCCGGGCCAGGGTTTTTCCTACCCCAGGTCTACAGTACTGGTTCACTGATCACAGCCTTACAACTGGGCTGATCACAGCAAAAACTGGGCCAGGTGCCAGTGCAACTGCTTTATGGCAGTCGCAGAGCAGCCTCCACTGGTGTGTGCTGCCTGCACTGGTGGGAAAGCCACAGCAGTCTCCTATGAATGACCAAGGGCCCACTGGAGCAGGTAAGGCCATGCAGGGGGTGAAACAGGGAGGAAAGAAGGTAGAACAAGGGAAGGATGGCAGAATGGGGTGGTGATGGGGCAGAAAGGAGGGTGGATCAGGCCCAAGAGGAGAGCAGTTTCAGTTGCAATCCTGACCCAAATCCTGACCACCTTCCTTGGTTTTATACACCTTCACGGATCAACTTGGACTTGTGCCAACAATTGAGCTGGTCCAGGTCAAAGTTGACCCATAGCAGCTGCTGGGGAATTACCATGGAGCAAGGGAACAAATGTTCCTTTACTCCAAGGAGGCCTCCAGTGGCCAAAAATCCCCCATAAGATACAGCAGAAGCCACGTCAGCAATACTGCATCACTGTACAAGGATTTAGTCCGGATTGGGCTGCCCGTATCCACCATATTTGTGTGATCCCAGGGGTATTGGGGCATAGCCATGCATGGTACTACCCAGGGTCAAACCCCCACTGCCTCTCTAGAACATTGGTATGTTTGCCTGATAAGGATTTACTTGGTACAGGAACCAACAGAAAATGATGATAATGATGATTAATATGATGAATATTTAGGTACCACTTGTCAACAAAAAGTTCAGAAAGTGGCTTTCATAGATAAAAGATAACACTGAAATGCTGATTTTCACAAACTTTTCTTTCATCTCATGGATGAAAGCAACCTCCTGGTCCTGAGGGGCAGGTGTGTCTCTATTAATTTTTGTGTGAGAAAAAAGACATTAGACAGCACACATGCCAATAAAAAGGAGAAGGTTGAGATGGTTTGAAAACATGTGCAGTCATTTTGAGATGTATGGGAAGGCGTCTGAGAAGGAAGTGGTTGCCATCAACCATATCCTTTAGTTGTAATTCTTCTGTTTATGGAAGCCCCCTCAAAGAAGAGAGAGCCGTCATCTTTTGGGTCCTATACAGTTATATAAGTGAAATACTTCCGATATATTTTGAAACAAAAAACGCACACCCTCTTTTTTGAATGCCAAGAACAACCAAAAGTTTTTCTTTTTTGAAGAACTTTATTTATTATTTCCATTAAATACAACCAAAAGTGGGTGCCACAGTCAAGGCACTGGGTCAAGAAACACAGTATGTGGAACAGAAGCATTTTCTAAGTAACAGGGCCAGGGGCATGTGAATCACTGAAAGAGAGGCGCAATAGGAGAGGTATGTCCCAGGGTGAGCTGACTGAAAAAGGCTACTAGAAAAAAGGAGAGCATTGTCTCTGCCCAAAACAGCCTTTAGCATTTGTTGGCAAATGAATTACACAAGGAAAAAGATAAATAAGTTTGGCTGACTCATTGCTGGCACTGATAAAAGAAATACAAGTACCGAGAAGTATCTATCAAGAAAGGAAATGTCAGCATGTGAGAGCAAAGTTTCGTGGAAGCGGCATCCTGAGGATCTTCCCACATGATTGGCATAGCTGAGATGTTACACTGTGCTGACTTCATAGGGGACCTATGCCAGGAAAACAGCCATGTTGGTCCGTGGCAGGGATGGAATGGGCAGGAGGCAGATCGTAGTTTACCAATTTCTGTTGGACCATCTTGGGGTGGCATGCTCTTGGACCCATTGCTGCCACCCTGGGTGCTACAAGGAAAAAAAAAAAGTCCCTAACTATGCCCTCTCATAATTCCCTCAAACCCAGAAAGATGGGGTATCTGGTTCTATTTAAAGAGACCATGCAAGTCTCTAGGGACCATGTCTTATAGGGACCATGCAGTCCCTATAATTAAAATGGGACATACAGCACTTCAGGGTTTAAGGAAACTCTGTGAGGAGCATAGCCAGGAAGTGGACAATCTTCTCACTAAAGTGAGCAGGTAGTGGATTAACACAGCTTGCATCCATGGCAGGCTGAAGTGAGAAATAAAAACTTTAAGAGTCTGGCAGCCCTATCCTGTCCTGTGCTGGAACAGGCTGGCTGACTGGCCTGCGCTGTATCCAGCACAAGATAGGATGTGGATACCGCACAACTTGGAATAACAGAATTTATTTCCCCTGATCCCATGTTGCACGGCAGCCACCTCAATGGGGATATTTGGATCTGCGTCAGCGAAATCCCTGTGCAGTCCAAGCACCAGTGTAACATCAGGCTGCTCAAGAAGGGGGTTAGGATCTGGCCTAAGTGCCAGAGGCCAGTTCCAATCCCTTCCCGGGCCAGTCTGCCCACTGGCCTGCTGGCTGCCCTCCCTCCCCCTGCCCTGATCCATCCCCTCTCTCTCTGCCCTCCCCAACCTTCCGTACCAACCTCCCGAGGCTGGTGTGAACCTACCCCTACCTGCCGGGGAAATGGTGTGGGGAGGCTGGCGCACATCCTCGCTGTGGTCTCTCCGACACTTAAGGAAGTGCAAACATGCCATACAGCACATCTGTGACACTCCCTGGCCGGTACAAGAGACTTGCGCTGACCCAACAAGCTCGCTGGATTGCACTCCGGGAGAATTAAAAGGGATTTCCCTGGCGCCAAGAGGAGAGCAATGAGGATACTATGCAGCCTTCCTATAGAGGGCGATCCACAAGCAGGGCACCACGACTGAAACCAAATTTATATATATTTTAAAGACAAGTTGTAGCTTGCAAATCCCAGCTAGACACTGACTGCTTTGATGCTATGCAAGAGTTTATGTAAGTGTTTGCAATGCAAGTGTTTATGATGCTGACTAGGGATGGTGGAAAATCTCAGCATTGGGGGAACTTGGAAATGAACTTATACAGTCTGGGATTCCTGACTTTAGTCCTACAAAGTTTGGGCCCAGCTCATAATAGGATCAACAACCTTTCCCACTACCACAACCTTCACTAACCCTTCTGTTTTATACCCAGTTCCCCCTGAAAGTAGGGGCAACCGCATCAGGATGGGCTGGCACCAGGACCTCCATTACTGATTGATTGATCTGAAAGATTTGTATACCACTTTTCCTAAAGCTCAAAGTGGTGTACAAAAAAACAAAAAAGCAAATAAAAACACAAAAGTACAATCAGATTAAACCAATTAAAAACAATACAGTACGTGAGTAGGGCAACACCCTCCATATGACAAAATCAAAACAAATTAATTAAGGCTGCAATTCTAATCACACTTTCTTGAGAGTAAGCCCCATTGAACAAAATAGGACTTCTGAGTAGACTTGGTTAGGCTTGTGTCCTAAGTAAATTAAAAGTCTGAAATAAGTATAAGTTTTAAAAAATTATTTAAAATAAAGAAGAGACCTTCTAATCCTTCCAAGCAGTTGCTGATCTGTTTCTTGTTGTTTTTTTTTAATTTCCCAAACATTCCAAAGGCTGAAATACTATCCACACTTACCTTTGTGTAAGCCCCATGGTAGCATCAAGTCTAATACATTAAAAATAAAATACACAGTGAAATGAATGGGGACCCACCTGAAATTGGCTTGCAACCCACCTACTGGGTCCCAACTCACTAATTGAGAAACACTGCTCTAAGGTGCCTGAGCCCTAAGAATTGCCATTTCCCAAGTTTTGAACGTTCTCAGAAAGTTTCCTGGTCATCAGGATCCCTGAGAAATGTGGTGTAGGAAAGACGTGGGAGCCTTGAAAAATTGCATGCCTAAGACTGCAATCCTATATGCACCTTCTTGGAAGTAAATTCCATGAACACAATTGGACTTTCTTCTGAGTGGGCACGCCAAGGATTGTGCTGCTTTAAGCTGTACAGGTGGCTAGGAGCCTCTTGGTGCCTTTATTATTGTGAATCTCTGCTGTTGTCACTGCTAGTGGGCAAAGGAATGGGGGTAGTGAGAGTCTCAGGGGCCTAAGGGGGGTTTGGGGGGGAGGTTGAGAGCTCCATTGCACTCCCAATGATTTCATTCAAATTTTCAGATAATAGTATACATTGTCTGAATCCGTTTTGGGATAGGGAGATGCTCCCTAATCACTAATAACAGTTATTTAAAGGGAGGTCATCAGCAAGAGTGTTGATGAACAGTGCTCTTTTGAAATGGGAATGAAAAGTCATTCTGGATGGGGAAAAAACTCTCAAATGGAACCCAGGGACTGAGGCAACTGTGTGTTTTTGACCATAAAGGAAGCAGAATTTGTAGTGTTGTGCAAGAAGAATGTGGAAACTATGAACTGAAGTGGCAGCTACAGAATAAAAAGTGACAGAAAATAATTATGAGACCACCAAAAGCATTTAAAGGGCCCACATACAGAGAACAATAAAGATGAAGTGTGGATAGTTATGATTTTGGATAATCTGAACTCACTGCGCTTTAGGCTTTACACAAGGGGTCTCCAAACTTTTTGGCTAGAGGGCTGCATCAAATATCTGGCATGGTGTTGGGGGCCAGAAAAAAAAATTAAATATAAAATTTATATAAATAAATTAGAGATGGAACTTAGATGAGTGAATGAATGAATGAATGAATGAATGGGCTCATTCATTCAACCTCTCTGGCCCTTAGAACAACCTCCAAACTCAACCAGAGCATAGTTCCAATCATGTTCAGCCAAGTGGACCAGAGGCTTTCAGGGGACAAGAGGCTGGCCACGGGCCGAATAGAAGCTCACCACGGACTGCATCTGGCCCCCAGGCTGGGGTTTGGAGATCCCTGCTTTACACTATAAACTTCTCTTACTGATACAAGTGCCATTCAGTTCAATGAGTCTTGCACTGTCAGAGTTTTGAGTATGCCAGTTTGACTTCCGAGATTGCCAGAGTTGTTTTATGTTCCCAGCAGGGCACACCTTAGGAAGTCCAGGTGTGTTGAGAATGTCACAAGCACTGAGTTCAATACTGTGCTGTTCAGAGGACCTCCATGTTGGACTACACAGAAACATCTGCCAAGTTTTGCAATATCCTGGGTGACATGCCTTATTTTGGGCACCCAAATTATAGCTCTCCTGTTTACTGAATGCCCTTTAGGCATGTGTGGTATGTCATCCTTTTGACAATCACCAAGGCTTAATCACCTATCATCAGATGATAACAATGTGCTCCATTGAACATCATTACCAAGGACGATAATGCAATTCAAATATTATGAAATCCTATTATGGAAGCCTTCCAGCTTCTAGCTATTAATTATTATTTTTTTCTCATAGAGAGCAAGAAGGCAGTAGAATTTGTTTCCATAGATTCTGGCACATCTAAGCAACTGGGAAGCTTCAACTTCAATTTGTGCATTTCACAAACATCTACAAAATATCTCTTCACTCTTTGTCTTTAATTACAGCGCAATCCTAACTTGCACTGGAACAGCCAGGCTGGTGGGCCTGTGCTGTATCCAGCACAAGTTTGGGGCTGGCTGAGATTCGGCCCCTGGCACTGGAGGCCAGAAGTGACACCAAACCGGGAAGATCCATTCTGAAATGTTGTTGGTTCTTGAAAGAGAGAACCTCTATGATTGTAAAAATCCCCTTGAGGGATTTAGAAACACCTGCCTATGTAAAATGCCTTGAATAAAGTCAGAGGAGTAATCCAATGACCAGAAAGGCAGTATATAAATACCTTGCTGTTGTTGTTGTTATTGCTCTGCTTCTATCAAAATGAGAGAACTTACATATGATTACCTAATACACTAGAACCACTGATTTTGAACTTAATATTGGAGCACATCATCAGGGACATAGCATTAATAGGAAAGCAAAATGATAAGATGAGTACTGTACATTTACATGCAGTCAGGTGGTATATGACCATTAACTGAATTCTAATGCATGTCAATGTTTTCCAAGGGTTTCTCATCACTAGTTTGTGAAATCTGGTGATAAAAGCCCCAATGGGAGCAATTGGTTTGCAAGGGTCTTTTCCAGATAATCAGTTTATTGAGCAACAAATATGCAGTTCTTGCTCATGTTCAGGATCTTGAAGGTCCCGTCCCCCCCCCCCCCCCAAGAAGCACTCTTGTTTTAGAGATAGCACATTTTTCCAATACTCACACCACAGCATATCATCAATGGGAAAATTGCATTCTTCTCTACTGGACTTTTGTGACTTGAGCCACAGCTACAGGTATGGGTGACACACACACACACACACACACACACACACACACACTGAGCAGCTGATTACCTATCTGAACACCAGCTGAGAATAGGGAGCAACTTGCCCATACTTAACAGTATGTTGCCTGTCTTTGAACACAGGCCCAGTCCACCTTCTCCCACATGTGCTTCAATGTGGCATTTACAGTGGTAGAAGAATTACTTGGGTGGCTGTGTGCCACCTAGTATGCCCACTCAGCATGGAAGGCTGCTTTCAAGGAAGACTGCTTGACTCTCAGAGTTTTGGGCTCCAAGGCAGCCCATAGCCATCCTCACATACTCCCAAACCATCCTTATTTGGGGCAGTTGAACTTCCCAGGACGGAGGGGAAGTGTGAGCTCTTCCTGAACATCCTCAGGAGAACCCCAACAGCCTCTGGAATCCTCTGGCAGTGTTTGTGCACTTCAGAAGCCATCTTGTTGGACTGGCAGTAATAGAATCAGTGACACTTGACAAATGTGGGGCTGATGTGGAGAGCTGAGAGTCCCTCCAATCATCTTTCCAACACCTGTGCAATGTCACATCATGACACCCTTTCCAGAGGATTCGCCATGAATAATGACTGCTGTCCCAAGCCCACCATGACCACAATGTGAGGGGAGGGGGCACCAGGGGCAGATTGAAAAAGCCAGCATGTATCCTGGTGTATGTACCCCAGTCAAAATGTAAGGACTGCTGCAGGAACCAAGAGAGGTGTTTAGATCTCTGGAGATCTTGGCCAATCCTAGGTAGACAGCAAGCAAGACCCCCACCCCCCATTCCACAGGTCCTTGTCTATTCTATATGCCAGTGGGCTGTTCCCTATTCTCATCTTCACTCAAGAGGGGGGCTATCACAGAAGGGGTGCAGGCAAACTTCTAGCCACAGGTTCATCACTGCTTTCTGACTCATCCTCATGTGCCAAAGTATTCTCTTGTCACATGTTCCTGAATAATTGTGTCCCTTGGATTCTGCCCCTGCGGCTTGACTCACAGCCCAATTCTAACTAGGGCTGGGCTGGGTTTAACCAATTACAAACTTGTTTTGTTTAGACTTTGGAGAGACCTTCATGCTTTCCATGGCCATCAATTGTACCATAACAGTGTGGTGCCAGGATTGGCCAGAGACAAGATAAGGTGGTAGGAGATAAGTGTGCATGTTGGAAAGTCATCAAACTACTAAGGCAAGAGGAACAAATAACACTGGCTTGGCAGACTGATGGCATCCAAAAGGAAGGGGGAGTGAAGCAAGGAGTAAGAAAGAGGCCAGGCTTTCTCTGAGCCAGGGATTCAGCTATATCTGCATTGTGTTTGTTAATTTCTTTTGCATATCTGCTTTTGCTAATCTGAACAGAGGAAATAAAGTCACCAACCCGCAAAAGAGAGTTTGGTATCCCTTGGCACTGAGAAAAAGGTTGAAGAGTTTGCATAACAATTGTAGCATTGTATTTAAATTCCTTGGCTGTTTGTTTGCACTGGAAAGACTCTTTACACATAATTCAGGTAATGGAAAGCTAGTAGTATGTATCCAGTGAGAATTTCCCAGGACATTCCTCCCCAAGTAATAGTGAGTTTATTGGGATTTATTCCCAGGTAAGTGTATACAGTACAGGATTTCAGACTAAATAATCCAAAGCATAAAGCAAACAAAAAGGAGTCAAAGTGAGAGGGCATGAAGTCTACATTACTCTGGATTTCTTTAAAAAAATTTCTCTGGATTTCTTTAACAAAAATATTAAGGCTGAATACTTTGCAGCATTTTCTGGTAAAGTGAACCCTTAATTTAACAAAATGAGGGTACAGGTGTCCATTAATGCCTAGAGTCCCCTTCAGTAGTGCATTACACCCCTTAAGAGCTCCCCCTTAAAGAGCTCCCCCAGCAGCACCTACCTCTGTAAGGTAGGTATGTGTTGGGGCTTGGGGCAGACTTACCAAAACTCCTTTGCTGCCTGCATTCCCACTGGCAGAAAGTTATGCAAGTTTAAAACATGACAAGTTTTAGAGTGGTCAGTGACATGAGTAGCTAATGAGATGGCATTTATAGTATTGTATTGGCAACCTTCAGTCTCGAAAGACTATGGTATCGCGCTCTGAAAGGTGGTTCTGGCACAGCTTCTAGTGTGGCTGAAAAGGCCAATCCGGGAGTGACAATCCCTTCCACACCGGGAGCAAGTGCAGTCTGTCCCTGGTCTGTCTCCCTGGCTATGGGCCTTCCTTCCTATGGGCTATGGCATTTATAGATTGCATATGTATTAAGTACATTGTTGATGAGCTTTAGTGTTTGTTTATAGATAGAGACCACCTATCTAAAAGTGGAACCAGGGACAACAAATGGGTGGTGGAAATGTTTTTGCTGTTCATGTTTTGTTACCTTGATTGGCACCAACATGCAGTCTATACAAACCTTCTCGGGAATATGGAATATATTATCCCAGCCTACTACCTTGGACCGTGTGATAGTTCCTTTCACCAGATCTTATCCTCTCTTTACAAAACCTTCCTACCCCTTTTCTTGCCCTGGACATATGCCACCAAAATGGTTGGCATATATCTGAGGAGATCCATAGGCAGCCAGCAGGCCTTCAAAGAGGTAAGTAGCAATGGCTGCAATCCTAATCACACTTTCCTGAGAGCAAGCCCCATTGAACAAAATAGGACTTAATTCTGAGTAGACCTAGTTAGGATTATGCCCAATGTTTTTTACTTACCTCCCATTTGCCTTCAGGTCACCCTCCCCCACCAGCATGCATTTTGGCAGGGGATAGGATTGGGCTCCAAGGTATCAATCACAGTTGTATTAAAATAACCCAATTTGATTTACCAGGATGTCATTCTTCAGGTGTCTATGCCCGTAGAATGGACCCAGTTGGTTTGGAATCTATTCCAGGGGCAAAAAGTGTTGCAACCACCATCATTACAGTCCTCAGAGATTCAAAGACTATTGGCTATTTTGGAAGCAAGTATAGATAAGGTGGAAGATGTGTAATGTGGGGCTGTGAAGAGCCATGTTTCGTGATGATGCAGACATGTCATGTAAACTATGTTCCCACTGCTAATTATACTATATATTTTTGTGTAGTTTCAATGAAATTAATTTTGTACGTTATTTTTATTTCCATTGTTATAGGAGCACTATGAACATAGGCTCCTCACATACTCAATCTACCCAAATGGGTACAATTTGCAATGTGATACAAAAATAAATAAACATGGTGTCAGAAGGAAGATTGTCATGGGTCACTTTGGGTTTTTGATTTTGAATGGATGTAAGATGAACATAATAGACTACATTTGTGCATATGAAGCAAAAAACATGGCAGAAGATAATTTCAAAATTCCATCTTCGAGCAAAGAATAAGGGTCTAGGAATGCAAACTGGGCTTGTTTGACCGTTTGGAGAGAACTTCATGCATTTCGTGATCACCAGTTGTATCATAATATCAACTGTGCCATAACAGCATGGTGCAAGGACCAAGAGACAAAAGAAGGATAAAGTGAGAGTAGGTAACTGGTCACACTGGAGAGCTATCCAACTGTCTAAGCAAGGAGGACAAGATAACACCAGATTCCCAGTTTGAAGGTATCCAAGAAGAGGAGGGAATGATGCAAGGAGTAAGAAAACAGGAGCCACTGAGAAGAATTAAAAGGGACCCCAAGACAGCAGTTCATCAGAGACAGCTGACCATATGAGTGAGGCAACACCTACCTGTCCAAAATTCCATGTCAAAAGCTGAGCTACACCAGATCTGGCCACTCTTGTTGCAAGCTTGGGTGCAATTAGATGCAAGTTTGGGCATAATCAGATGCAGATGAAATTAGTAAATTAATATGGGGACTAATTGGAAAAGCCACCAGAATTAACTCTATGTCTTTTGTAATCCAAATGAAGCTTTCATAATACTGTACAGTATTAGCATTTGTATCTCAGAACTGATTCTGGGACAGTGATCAAGACTCTCAGAAAAGACCTCTGGACAGGGCTGGCCTAGGGGCTGATCACCTCTGGCCAGTCACAGCAGCCCCACTCAAACAGCAGCAGCAGCAGCAGCAGCATCTTCATGGGCATTGGGCTTCCCCCCTCCCCATTAAGATGGGCAACCTTCTCCTGAGGGTCATACTTGTAGAAGCAAGGTGCACAGGAGAAACACTTGGATCGCTTTCTCTGGTGTCTCATCAGATGGCTGCTGGAGGTAGGAAAGCACCAGAAATGCCTCTATATATGTGTACTTGAAGCTCTCAGGCCTGCCTGAGATCAAGGGCCCAGCCAGTAATTTGGCTATTTACAAAACTGATGGGCCACAGGTCCATAGGCCAGAAAGGCCACACTTTTCATGCAATCATGTAATCACATCCCTCCTTAATTGATCTATGGAATTCAGTGCTCTAAATTTGAAAGGTTTGTTTGCTTCTTAAATTCAAATGGACCTTTCAAGTCTCCAAAAATCAGGAGAAGTCTTCCAGCTCCAAATCCTGCTGGAACCGCATTTTGTGACCATAGCCACCACCTAGAGACTCCTAAGTACAGCCTGTGCTGGCCCACACTGATACCCTCCTAGAAACCAACCCACCCCTCTGGCCAGGATGCAAGGGTGATCTTCAGAGTTGACACATTGTAAATCCATGATGCTCCAGGCCATTGCAGCTGGGGTGGCACTGAAGACTGTGGAAGAACCTAGGGCAGGCTGTAGGCATGGCCAGAGCCAGCTGTAGGCATGGCCTGAGCAGCTGCTGCCTCTGGGAGCCATGGAAGAGTTGCATATCACTAGGTTTCCCACCCTTGCTTCCAGCCATCATTTCCCTCCCACTTTCCTCTAAATCCCACATGTTGCCTCACCAGGGCATGGAAGTGGCAACACATGCTGGTTGTGGCTTGGCTCAGCATTGGTAAAGCCACAGCCACTGCATGCAGGAGATGCATCAGATGCCTGGCCGACAGGGTGCAGTTCTGCTCTGGGTACCTGTGGCAGCTCAAGGTTCCATGTCCTACTCTTTGCACTAAGGGGTTCCCCCCTTTCTTCTTGGACAATGCTCCCCTCCTTGTTCCTTGTCCCTGCATTGTGATCTCCTGTTGTGTGCCTATGCAGGTTGACACAGTCTCTGTAAGAACTCTGTTTCTGGCTTTTTTACGAGCCTCATGTGCCAGCATACCCCTGCACATCTGTGGCACATCAGCCAGGTGGTGGCAACTCAGGGAGCTGCTTGAAGGGGGGCAGCCCAGTGCTTCCCATTCTTTGGCAGCTGTCTCCTGTGTGTTATTAATCATCTTGGACCTGCCTCTGCCACCCTCTGATTGGTTCCTCCTGGTGGTGTTTTCTTGGTTGCTGGGGCTGGGTGGGTTACATGGGTGTGCTGACATCTTAGGGTGTCTCCCTGTTGCTGAATATTAATTGGCTCTCTCCACATCTGGTCCATGTGGTACATGGTGTCAATATTTCTGCGGAGATTGGGAGCATAGCTGGCATAGGGTTTTGCCTGCTTGGAATTTTTGGGGGTCTTGAATTGCCTTCCCACTTGTACCAAACTGATTTAGGTTTTCTCAGACGATACTTTGGACTTCAACCTAATGTAGCAGGGACACTACTTCCAGTTGAGCATAGGAGAGCACTGTAAGAACAACTGACAACTTTGCCAGAACAAGGCCTCCCCTCCCTCTTATTAAACTCTGGGCCCAATCCTATCCAGTAGTCCAGTGCTGTGCCAGTGGGGCATCCTGCCATGGGGTGGGCACTCACAGAGGCCTCCTCAAGATATGGAAATGTTTGTTCCCTTACTTCAGGGCCGCATCGTGGCTGCATTGGTGCTGGAAAATTGGATAGGACTAGGCCCTCCTTCTCCATGGGCCATGAAAAGCCCATGGAGAACTTACTCACTGTCATGTGTTGCTCATGATCACATAAACCAAGGATCTCCAAACCCCAGCCCGGGGGCCAGATGCAGCCCACAGCGAGCCCCTGTCTGGCCTGTGGCCAGCCTCTTGTCCCCTGAAAGCCTACTTGACTGAATATGACCAGTACTGTGCTCCGATTGCATCTGGAGGGTGTTCTGAGTGCTGGAGAGGCCGAGGGAATGAGCCCACTCATTCATTTATTCATTCATCTAAGTTCCATCTCTAATTTATTTATTTAAATTTTATATTTAAATTTTTTTCTGGCCCTCAGCACTGTGCCAGATATTTCATGTGGCCCTCTGGCCAAAAGTTTGGAGACCCCTGACATAAACCAATGTAGCCAGTTAGTACAAGGACTGATATTTTTTCTGACTCCTAGCTGCTGAGCTTAAGAACCTTCCTAAATTATATTCTAAAAGCCCAAATACACTAAAATAGCTTATTTTGTTGAGAATAAGATGTTAACATGTAAAGAAAGTGCAATGGCAAAAAAGTGAATGGCAAAAAGAGAAACCAACATTTGCTACTTTGAAACAACTCTTTCATTTCTGGACAAATTCAAGACTTGTAGATACCTTTATTATGAAGCATGGATGCTGTTTAGCATAATCTGCGGTGCACTGCAGGGGGTTATATTTTGTTTCTCTGCACCCCACGTATTGATCGGAAAACACACACACACATACCTACAGTGCCTTGCAACACCATGATCTAATGCAGCCATTTTCAACCACTGTGCTGTGGCACACTGGTGTGCCACAGATGGTCTGCAGGTGTGCCCAGGTGTGACCAAACACCCTCTTTTTCCAGGACATTTCCTCTTTTTTAGCCTCGTGTCCTGGAAAAGAACTTAAATATCCTCCTTTTCTTGAGAGTGGCCCTTCTTTCCCCAGCATAGTCTGCGGAACTCCTTACCACAGGAAGTAGTGATGATATCTTGCCTAGATGCCTTTAAGAGGGGATTGGACAAATTTCTGGAGGAAAAGTTTATCACAGGTTACAAGTCATGGTAGGTATGTGCAAGGTAGAGGTTGGCTGCTTCTGATTACCAGATGCAGGGGAGGGCACCTGGACGCAGGTTGTGTCTGCTGTCTAGCGTGTTTCCTGAGGCATTTGGTTGGCCACTGTGAGATACAAGAAGCTGGACTAGATGGGCCTTTGGCCTGATCCAGTGGGTTTCTTCTTATGTTCTTAAACACAGAACCTTCTTGAAATTAATTACATGATATAGTTTATTATATAGTTTATAGTTTTTACAGTTTTATAAATTATATAGTTTTAAATTTAAAATAGAGCCCAATCCTATCCAATTTTCCAGTGCGGTTGCAGTTGTGCCAGCAGGGTGTGTGTTGCATCCTGTGGTGGACGGGCAGTCACTGGGGCCTTCTCAAGGTTTGGGAACATTTGTTCCCTTACTTCGGGGCTGCACTGTGGTTACACCGGAGCTGGAAAGTTGGATAGGATTGTGCTCCTGGTGTTTAAATGGACCACATGAAATCAATATGCCAGTGTTGTTTCAGTGGACCACATGAAATCAATATGCCATACCCTTGGGGGGTATGAAGGCTCCGCCATTGACAGCCAAAAAAGGTTGGTGTGCCTTGACCATTTTAACACCTTGTCTGTGTCAGCCCAATCCTCTCCACACTTTCCTGGGAGTAAGCCCCATTGACTCTAATGGGATTGACTTCTGAATAGGCAGGCATAGGATTGGGCTGTGAGATGGGAAAGGCTGAAGATCCCTGATCTGACGCATGCGTTTCTTGTGCAACGTATTTGGGGGGGTCACCTCTTCCTGCGCAAGCCAAGTTTTCTGGAAGGAGGAAGCAGCAGCCTCGGGCGCAGCCGGTGTGTCAGCCCCTGGGGGGCCACGAGGCTGTTGTTTCTCTGCCACCAAAGCCTTCCCACCGGCCGGGGCGTGGAGCCCCCGCATCCTTCAGCCCGCTTCTTGCATCAGCGTTTCCTGGGGAGGTGAGATCAGCCGCGCACGAGCGCCTGACGGCACGCACCGGGTTAACAGCCTTCCTCTTCCTCCCGCTCCTCCCCGCCACGTGACCCTGTCGAAATTTCAGAGGATCAGCTGACCCCCAAGTCACAGGACTGGCTTGCTCAGTCATTGCCTTAATAGCAGAGGGCGCGCGGCTGCAGCTCCAGACGCACCGGGGCTTGCAGACGCTCGACCAGCCCTCGCTCCAGACTCCGCTGTCATGGCACTCCGCTCGCTCCTGCTGCTGGCCGCTCTGGTGGCGGCTGGCTCGGCCCTGATCAGGTGAGCACCTGCTTCCTAAACCAATCCCCCCCCCCGAGGTGCAGAGCGCCAGCCTGGGAAGGAGGGAGGCGCCTGCTTGGCGAAGCCTCGTAAAGGGAGGCGAGGAAAGGTCTCCGCCTGCACGCTGCGGGAGTGACCCTGTTGCGGCGCGCTCTAGGGCGATGCCCAGGACGCCCATCCCCTGCTGGAGCCTCCCAGCCCATCTGGAAGGAACAGGGCTGGTGGGTTCGAGGTGGCTGCTGTGCCCCTTGCCATTGCAGTGCAAACCGGCGTGACTGGGAGGCCATGGGGTAGAGCTGGGTAGAGCCTGGTGCTCGGGCACTCGCTCTCCCATTGGACAGGCCCTCGGAGGAAGCAGATCCTTTCTTCCTGTAAGAAGGCTTAAGTGGCAGGGATTAGTTAGGGAATAAACAAGGGGGGGGAGGAATCCCCAAAAGAAAGAAAGAGAAAATATTTCTTTACTCAGCGTGTGGTTGGTCTGTGGAACTCTTTGCCACAGGATGTGGTGATGGTGACTGGCCTGGACGCCTTTAAAAGGGGATTGGACAAGTTTCTGGAGGAAAAATCCATTACGGGTTACAAGCCATGATGTGTATGCACAACCTCCTGATTTTAGAAATGGGTTATGTCAGAATGCCAGATGCAAGGGAGGGCACCAGGATGAGGTCTCTTGTTATCTGGTGTGCTCCCTGGGGCATTTGGTGGGCCGCTGTGAGATACAGGAAGCTGGACTAGATGGGCCTATGGCCTGATCCAGTGGGGCTGTTCTTAAGTTCTTATGTTAAGCTTGGCATGTGCACTTGCTGTTGGCACTGGTTGCCTGTGCACGTATGTCCACAGATGCTGAGTGGCCCATCCTATGCTTAGGATGTCCCTGGGCCCTCCACTTATTCAGCATGGAGTCCATCTCATGGAATGCAGTGTGTTTGAGGATTGCAGTTTAACTCCAACAGGAAGTGCAGTTTGTGCTCTTGCTTTCTCTAATTTGACGCAGAGATGCTGCTGTTAATTTGTAGTTGTGGGTTCAGATAGCTTCACTGGGATGTTTTCCTGCCTTGCTTGGGACCACCTGTTTGGTATCACTTCCTGTCTCTCATTGTATTGACTCTCAGTTATCTTTTTTTTATACCCTGTAGAATGTAATGGAATTGATTTGAGAACCTCTTTTTCAGGACTTGGGGATGGGAGTGTGGGGAGAAATACCCTAATTCTACAGGTCTTGCTTTGCTCACATTGAGCCAGTTTCCTCTTGACAGTTTGCTTGGAGCCACACAATAATTGTCCAGTACTATCTTCCTTGTTACATATTTCCCAACCGTATTGGCTTCTGCCTTTCCATTGGAGCATTTCAGCGACGTGGAGAGGGGGGATTTGCTGCATGGGTAACAGCCTATCCTCCATATCTACTTTACCCAGGCTTCGCGCACTGGAGAGGACACTGTTCCAGAACACTATTCAGAGCGCGATACCGTAGTCTTCCAAGACTGAAGGATGCCAATGACATATTTCCCCCTTTTGCATTCACCATAGAAGAGATGGCACTAGATAATGAATGCCATCACACCTTTGTAGTGAGCAAACAAGTTTGTTGATGTGGAGATATGTGGAAAATGCCTCCTGAGTGTTGGCAGTGCCCTAAAATGCAGAGTAGGTAGAAAAAGAGGGAAAACAGGAAGAGACTTTCAAGAGCTTGCACTCCCCTGCCTGTGTGTGCAAAGCTAACACTGAGATGACTGAACACTGTCTTGTTTCTGGTCTTCCAAATGCACTTATTGGATGTTGTGGAAAAGTTGATGTGGCAAAGAACCATTTGCTCTTACAGGTCTGCAAGTGTGACCCAAATTACCAAATATTAGATATAAAAATCTTGCACATTAACCCAGTTTCCTATGAACAACTTGCTTGGGGTTCCACAATAACTGCCCAATACTATCTTCCTTGTTTCACATCCCCCCTTTTGCATTCATGAGGCCTGCTAGAAGAGATGGCACTAGATAACAACTGCCACTTTCATAGTGAGCAAACAAGTTTGTGATGTTGAGATATGTAGAAAATGCCTCCTAAATGTTCTCTAAAACATAGACCTGCTCTAACCAAAATAGTGGCATTTTCTATTCTTACTATCTAATGCTAGATAATAAGCTAGTTTAACACAGTTTATGAAAACAGTAGTTGTATCCAAATGCAGAGAGGATGAGTTATTTCAAAAAAAGCTAAGAATTTGATTACACCCACTTGAGGGGGCATATTTGAGAGCCAGGCATGATTGGACATACGTTGTAACTTAAACTTCTACAGGGATCCTTTTTATCTCTGTATTCCTAGACATAAGTAAGAGACCTCTTCCCACCTCTGAATCTGTCACAGAACTTAGTGGGGGACACTGCTTGCTTTATACTGAGTGGGAGAGACATACCTATGCCCTGTCTTCCAACTTCTCTGGCATGCATGAAGAAGTCAGAGGGATCGGCTTCTTGTGCTGGACTTTGGAGTTATTCTGAAACATCACTTTTCCTGATTGTCTCCACAAGGCCTAGCACAGTAAGACACTAGCAGTCCAAACAGGGCTCTTCTTATTGATCCTGGATTGTATATTCTTTAACTGCTTTAAACTAAATCTTAAAGTTTCCAGTCTGAAATGATCTGCTGCTTTAATTGGAATTGCATGTCTGAATATGACAATAGTCTCCTAACCTAACTGTGAAACTTCTTCTCTTTTATATCTATTTACTTTGTGGGTTAGTATAGCTGCTGCCCAGGTTGCCTTAGAACATGTGGTTTTGCCTAAGACCGAAGTTGGTGTAGCTGGTTGTAAATCCTTCAGCCAAGAATTGGAGCTTTGCTCTTCCTTGTTCCAAAGACAAATAGGTTAAATATGCTTAAGTGAGGTGCATGTTGTTACTAGTGGCCCAATGTTGCATAAGTTCTAGTGTGGAAAAAGGGCTGTAATTGTGAAATGGGAATGATGGAAGGAAGTGTGGTTGGAACATGCTAGGTTGACACCTAAGTTCTACCAACATTGTTCTGTTCTTTTGCTTGGAGAGAAATAAGATGGTGCTTCACTTTGGTGGTAGCTTTGAGTTAAGGCTTTTAAAAACAAAACAATTTGCTACCTACAAAGGTGTCATTTAAGAGTATTGTAATTAAAAGTCAGATAGCAAATATCCAGAGGTGGTCCTTGCAGCAAAAATAACTTAATAAAAAAATCTTCCTAAACCTGATAGAGTAGGGAGGTTACCATCAAGTGGTGCCAAATCCCCTGCAGGGGTGAACTAGCAAGGACCCATTAACTTCAGAGGAGCCATGCCAGTAAATCCCAATAGTGAATATGATTCCCACAGAACCTGCTCTGTACTTGTTTGTGCAGATCAGAGGGATAAAAATGCTAGGCTTGCTACAAAGGCAAATGCTCTTCGACCTCTTAAAAATCTCATTGTGAAATTAGAACTAGATAATGGCAACGTTCTCTGGTGTGGCACCTGGGCCTTATCTTGATCCTGCTAATAACAGTTGTATGAATGGTGTGCATGTGTCAAAAGGACTACCTCCTTCAGCTATCACAGTGTATTTTTCTGATTGTTTCTACTGGACAGAATCCCATTGAAGAAATACCCCTCCATGCGTAGCATCTACACCGAATATGGGACCGATATCCAAGACTTGAATGAGTTGGGACAAATGCTGAAGTACAAGTTTGGTGGTCCAGGTGCAACTGAACCTACTCCAGAAGCTTTAAAGAACTATATGGATGTAAGTATAGCAGCTGATCTTTCCTCTTCTCATGGCTCTGAAAGAATAAACTGACTCTTACAATGTGAGGCTCTAGGTGGTGGTTCACTAAGCTGGAACTCTGCTTAAGGGTCCTGCTCCACTGCAGTGAGCAAGACTAATAGAAAAAAGGCCTAGTATATATAGCTGCACATGGCTTTCAACCACTGCTACAAGTAACTCTTGAAACATAAATAATAATAATAATAATATACAGTATTTATATACCGCCTTTCTTGGTCTTTATTCAAGACTTTATTCAAGGCGGTTTACATAGGCAGGCTTATTAAATCCACGCAGGGATTTTTACAAATTGAAAGAAGGTTCTCTCTTTCAAGAACCACCACATTCGAGCTGTTTCACTCCGATCTGGTTTCACATTCTGGCCTCCATCCTCCCACGCTCCGAGCAGATGGAACAGCTCAGCTGCAGCTTGCCAGCTGCTTCAAGGTCGCACGGTGCCGGTGGCCTCGAACTGGCGACCTTGTGGATGTTAATCTTCAGGCAAATGGAGGCTCTACCCTCTAGACCAGACCTCCTGCCTGGTCACAACTGGAAACATCCAGCATGGTGTGTTCAGAGGAAGAACTGCATATGCAGAGCTTCATTCCTTTGGGCTGGGTCAGGCTGTGGGCAGTTCTTATTAAGCTACCATCCCATGAGCTGTCATCCCACATATCTGCATCCCATGCAGATCCACTCCCAGTGAAATGTTAACTCCTTGGAACACGACCTCCTATCTGAAGAATGTGTGTGTTCCTTTGGGAGTCAGGGTAGGTTAATGATTGCTTCACAAGCCTCCTACACATTTCCATTCCTTTCATCAGCTTTTGCATAAGACAATCAATGAAGCTAAGGGTGGGTAAAGTAAGAATGAGTGCTGTCCATAATCTCAAGCCTTCACATAACTGTCATGGGCTGCAATCCTGACCTCACTTTCCTGGGGGTAAGTTCCATTGAACACAGTAGGACTTACTTCTGAGTAGACCTGGTTAGGATTGTGCCCTTGCTCAACCTTATTTGGAAATATACAGCTACAGTGAGCATGCTTAGACTTAACCTGGAGTTGAGGGGGGGGGCCTCCTAGTCTACCTGTGCCACTTTCTGCACACATGGGTGACTTGCACCTGATCAGCGAAGAATTGGGGGTTTATAAAGGATGCTCCAATATCTGCGGGGGTTTTATTCTGGAACCCCCTGTGGTTAAGTGAAACTGCAGATATGGTTGAATCCCTCCCACCAGCTGAAGCTGAGGGGGGCTTTGCTCCCCTTGCCTCCAAAAGGTCCCTGACAGTGAATGAAACATCCCTTCCAGTTTCTTCTTGAAACTGGAAGGGACTTTTTTCACTGTTAGGCTCAGTTTGAGCTTGGCAGAGGTTGCGGGCGAATGTCCACAGCCTCTGCTGGGCTTGGAAGACCCTCTGGAAATGATGGGAACAAAGCTCCCCTCAGCTCTGGTGGGGATGCCTGTTGGGGAGGGCCAGGACCTGACCTTTGGATATGGGATCTGTGGATATGGGGGGCCCCTGTCATCTGAAAACTTAATCCACATAACACAAACTTGAAGTACTTGTGGTCCAGTTCTTCATGGGAACACAATCTTGACATAAGCATCCTCAGCAGTACTAAGAGGTCTGTTTACATTTCAAGAGACAGTATTCTCTTTTCAGGCAAATGGTTTCCTCTTTCAGTCACTGGATTTAAACGGCCTTCTTTGTAATAACTTCTTCCCTGCTGATTTTGTAATGTCACAGTGCTACTGGCTAACAGGGCAATTATTGAAGATAGGTTTTTGTAGCTAGTTCAGTGATATATGCAGTATGCAAGCTGTTGAATTGCAGTAAATCTTTCTGGCTGGTTCAAGGAAAACAATTTTTAAAGGGAAAAGTAGATGTTCAAGTTTGGGTTTAGATCAGGATACCCTTATCCAGAGTTAGGCCAAGGGCCTGTACTAGGTCAGAGGTTCTCAAACTTTGTTACTGCAACCCCTGAAAGCTATAAATGTAACACACATGCCCATTCCAGCTAGTCATAACCCACACTTTGAGAACACTTGCAAAACCTGTGGCTAGATGAACTACAGTAATTGCCTTTCTCCGGGGATTTTAGATGGGTGAACTGCTAAGTTCAAAGCAGTGTCAAGTGTCTGCACCCTGTATTGCCTCCTCTGCCTCATTCTCTGGTCCCTATGATCTTGGTTCTGTTTTCTAAATGAATTGGTGAGTAGAACCAAGAAGAAGCCTTTCTTTTCCCAGATTCTGCCTGCCCAGCCTAAAGCAAAGAGGGTGTTGCTGTCTCCATTGTTTTCTTTCTTGCCTTGTTCTCCTTCCCATAACTGAAAGCAAGCAATAAAAGGGTCACCACAGCAGCTGCCTCCAGCACCAGCACCACTATGGTAATGGAAGAGATTTTGATGGCGATGCTGGAGGAGGAGGTGGCAGGAAGCTGCTGTAGCAATATTTTCCCCACTTGCTCTCCAGCAAAGCAAGTGAGAACATGATCAGGGTGACAGGCTCAGGGTGACAGGCAGGGTGGAGGGGTCATGCAGGTATGGAGTACAGGCTCCCTCAGCCTCCTGCTCTAAACAGCTGTTTCACTTGGCTTTATGGGTGGGCCAACTCTGGCAGCAGTACTGGATGGGAGCCAGACTTTCAGGCATCTTCAGAACCCTAGATATCCAACTCTTGAACAGTAGTAAAAGAAACTGTGTATAGCACCACAGTTGCAGACATTTTTTGAAGCCCTGAGAAAGACTTCTGGTTTTGACACAACCCTCCTATCTAGTAGAAGTTGCAAATGATTAGCGCCCCCCCCCCATGGCTTACTAAAAAGATCTTCCTAAACTTTTTGGATGCAGGTCTACTTCTGAAAATAGTTTGATGTTGGCCTTAGTGCAAAATGCATCATATCTTTCTCTTTAGTCAAATGAGAGACTAACCCCAGTGCTGCCTGTTTAAGTAGGCAATGAAAGCAGTTTTTTCTTTACCTTTTCCTCTTAATTCTGTTGCTTCCTGATAACTAAATCTGATCTTTATTGCATCTTTCTTACTATTCTAGTTTTAAAATGTGTTTAATATTTTGTTATAATCCTCCCTAGTGGTCCCTTTGATAGGACGGGAAGGTGGCCTAAATATTCTTTCAATAGAGGCTTAACAACGCACTTGACACAGATAAATTAGCCTGCATTCTCTTCTGTACATGCAATCATGCGATTAAAGAGATGAAAAGGGGAGGAATGAATATAGTACTTAACATTGGCGTAGCACTTTCAAGGGTTCAAAGTACTTCCTTTGCATTAATCATCTTGTTGTAACAACCCTGTAAGGTAAGTGGGTAGTATTCTCACATTGTAACTGAGGAGGAGTGATTTGCCTGAGGCCATCTAGTGAAATCATGGCAGTAACTAGATTCAGTCTGGAGAAGTTAGGAGTCATAGTTTAATGTCTTCACTATTATTCCACTCCAGTTCAAATGAGAGTTCATCTTGGTTTTTTTAAGTCGTATGCTTATGGGTAAAATGAGAATTGTACAGTTGTTGAATACCAAATGAGAGCTAGTAGCTACTTTGAGTCTAATAAAATAAAGTACAAGGTGTCTTGTGTGTATATATTTCATATTTTATATGAAAATCCACGGGGTTTGTTTTGTGTTTAGCTTTTTAATCATTGTAAAATGTTTTTAACTGCTTTTATGTTGTATTTTTAAATTGTTTGTTAGCCGCCTTGTGTGCCCGTTGGGCAAAAAGGCGGGGTACAAATTAATAAAATAATAATAATAATATATAGTCTGAGCATATAATGTAACTAAGGGCGCAATCCTAACCAACTTTCCAGCACTGACATAGCTATGCCAATGTGGTGTGCACTGCATCCTGCAGTGAGGAGGCAGTCAAGGAGGCCTCCTCAAGGTAAGGCCATGTTTGTTACCTTACCTTGGGGTTGCATTGTGACTTGGTCAGTGCTGGAAAGCTGGTTAGATTGTGCCCTTAGAAACATTATGTGATCCATTCTTTAGCTTGGAATTTTGCTAGGGCAATAGTGATGCTTTGCTTGCAAGAAACGGTTGAGAACTCTCTTCTGCATTGTATAAGACAAGTGGAAAACATATTTGTCTTTCTATTTCAACCAATTAAAGGGTCTCCTTGTAGGACACAAACTTCCAAGCTTCTTAAGATTATTGTGTCTTAGTTGTAAATATCTTACACCTGGTCAGTGACTTCAAGCATGTCTGCCCTTTTACTAGAGTGAGGTCTCTGTTTGTTGTATGCCTATGTTCCACACTGAACTTGAAGCCTTGCAAGTCCTAGTGAAGTTTGTAAGGTATATGTTGAAGCATGGTCAGGATCAGGCTTGGAGTCTTGTGATTCTTAAATGTGTTTGGATCTCACATCTGTTGAGAGAACTGGCAGTAATGCTTCCTCATTCTTCAAAAACTAACCAAAATGTTGGAAGTGTGGTAGCTTTGTGCACACTGTCATCTCCTTATTTGACTACCAAAAAATTCAGTCTAGTAAGAGAAGGGCCCTGAAGGTCTTCACAAACTGTAAATAGACACAAGGAATCAAGAAAGGGAAATAAGTGGTGCCAGGATAAATGGCCATGGGTTTGTGATTATTTCATGTACTCAAGTTTAATTGCAGTAGGGTAAGGGAGTAGCACATCACAGAAAGTTGGACTTTGGGGAGGAATTTGAAGGAGGAAAGCATCCTGCAGGTGATTGTGTGGGAGTTCTAGGTTTTAAGAAGCAATGGCCTTTACTGCTTTCCTACTTTTGTCAGGCAGCCCCATCCTACCGAACTCCCCATGTGGCAGTGCCAACATGGTACCCATTGTATCCTGCAGGGAAATTCTAGCATGCCAAGGCCTAAGGGAAGTTTGTTCCCATGTCCTGGGGTAAACAGCAGAAGCTAGTGATATCACTGGTGCAAGTCCACATTGAAGATGGATCAAACCTGGGGTAGGATTTGGTAGCACTACTGCAACATAACCCACCATCTTCCTAGGCCTAATTCACTCTCCACCCTGCCCCATCTCCTCCCTTTTTCACTTGCCCCACCCTCCCTCTACCCTGTTCTATCCCCTGCATGGTCTTACCTGCACCAGTGGACATTCCTCCTCTGTGGCAGTGGCCAGGGTACACTCATTGGCATAATCATTGGTGACTGCCATCAAGTGCATTATGCCAGCAGAGCACATATTCTGCTGGCATAACATGCCCATAGGATTGGACTGTTGGTCTTCCAGTTCTTGTGCCAACCCCCCCCCCTTTTTTCTAACTCTGCAATATCCAAAAGTGGCATTCTAAAAGTTCCTCTTAGTGTTGCTCTTGGTAGAAAAGGAACCACTACAATGCAAATCTTCTCAGTGGCACTCCAGTAATGTCAAAAACCCAGTTCATTTGGGAAGCTCCTATACCAGCCTTGCTCTGTTTAGAAACTGGACCAATGCTGACAAAGGAGAGAATTGCATTGTGGACCCCTTCCATGTGACTTCTAATGTGGGAAGGATCTGTGCTGCTTGAGATCTCCTTTATCTCAACACTGCAGAGACCCCTAAATTATTAACTGCAATTATAATTTTTGCTTGATCCACAGAATTCTGAACATGGAATTCCTCTCTGCAGAATTTGTAACTATTTAGACAAGTTGTGCTGATTCTCAAACAAAGGGAGGCCTTGAGCGTTGAAGATTTCTATCTTCAACATGTGATGAGAAATGGATTGTCCAAACTGCCATTTACTAATCCTGGCAGAGAATTAGCAGTAGAATTATCAGGTGCTTGTTGCATATATGTGACACTTTATATGAAACTATTTGTGTGTGAACTTCTAACTTCATTTAACTTCACTGCCTTGAGCACTCACTTTATTTGGAGGATAGTTAGGCTATAAATCACTTAAATAGTATAGTTTCTTTCAAATTTTTGAGCTTGAGAGGAGGGGAACTCTCCCCTTCATCTAGTTTCTAGCTTTCTCTGTATACTAAATTAGCATGTATCTAGCAACTTTGCTTACTTGACCCAATAGTGTATAGGTCTCCTTTATAAGGGTGGCATTGGCACTCTCTTCCCAGAAATGCCAAGCCTTTATAGCTGGAGGAATTATACGGGCTTCTTGCTGCTTCTTAAAATCCAAGGTCAATCTGGGCATCCCAGACAGATGTGTTTGAGAGCTTGTGGCACAGAGGAGGATGGGGCACTTGCCTGAAATGATAACTAGGGCCCGGGAATGGTGGAGCTGCATCACTAACTAAGGCATGGCCTATACTTGCTGTGCTCTCAATTCCGTATCTTAAGTCTCCTGGGAAAGTGTGTATCTTGGCTTCGCTTTTCCCTGCCTCAGGCTCTTGTCAGCCGTCCACTTTCTCCTAGTGTGATTCGTCACTACTTTGTTTGCCCGTCCCAAGAGAGATCTACAAGGAGAGGATGGAAGTGTTTAATCAAGCTTTCTGTATGATGCTGAAATGTACAAAGGGTTTTGAAGCATTGCAGCATCAAAAGTATATGTTTCTTTGAAGGAAGTTTGTCTTGGCTTGGGGTGCTCTTATTTTTGCCTTCTGTATCCAGGGCAGTTCTGGGGAGGGGGTGGGTGAGAGAAGTATGTACGGATTGTGTTTGTCTCAGAATGGATTGAATTGCCTTACACAAGTCAAAGATTGTGGTGTCTTAGTTTAGCACTAGAGAACTTCAAGGCCCCAAGAACAGAAGTGAAGTGCAGCACGTATCTTGCAGAAACTATTGTTCAGATGGCTTTATTGCAGAGTATATAACAGAATTTTGAGTTGTGGGTAGACCCACAGCCCAGGTTAGAGGCTGTCCTGTGTTTGTCATGATGGGAGGATAAATGAAGATCACACATCAAAAGTGTCTTGGCTTCCTTTAACCTTTGGAGGGGCAGTCTTTTTTTTCCTCTTGCTTCTGAGCAAGTCAGAGTTTAGTGCCCTTACGTGTATGATAGCGCTTGTCTTTCAATTTGATTAGCATCAGCTGCCAATCAACCCAAAGGAGTAGCTGATAGTTTCTCCAATAAACACTGGGAGGCCAGGTAAAGATTTCAAGTCATGCTATACAAGCATAAAACTGGGACAGAATGCTACTTAAGCTAATGCTCTTGCCTGCCCTAACCTGAAGGTGAAATCCACCCACCCATTAGCCCAAATAGGCTTGTGCAACCCAAAAGATGCCATGGAAAGAATTGATCCAGGGTACTTGGATAGCTGCTAGCATGTCTGCAGAGCCCTACTGGGTTGCCTACTTCATGAAGCTGAAGTGGGCAATGACAAGTAGGCTGCTCTGGAACTGGTGTAGATGGAATCCTATCCATTGTATGTACTGGTGGCTGCTCCTACTTTATGAAGATAACTCAGCTGTTCCCATTCAAGCATGTAGTAATTATCCTGCCTATAACAATTTAGAATGTGGGCGGAAAATGGGGTTTAAATACTCCCCTGTGGCTTTTAAGAAAAACAAACATGACAGTCAGCATATTGGGTAGGTGGCTAGACTTCAACACCTTTCCACAACCCCCTGGGTTTCCAGAAGCAATCTCTCAAAGGCACAGTTCCATGTCTGCATTATTGTGTAGTACAGTCCTAAAGAATATATCGTGTGCCTTTCTGAACATGTAGTTCAATCCACAGTAGTTGTCTGAGATACACGTGAGAAGGAATGGAATGCAGTGGAATTAAAAATTTGTCTTGATGAGTTTTGGAACCTTCTTGAAACTGAGGACCTAAAACTCCTCTTAATGTGATATTAAGAAAATGTTGACAATGCCAGGCCATAGAACTTGATTGCCTTTGAATTGTTACCACAATGACATTTCCCAACACCTCTGCATGTGTTTGTATTGATACCTGTGTAACAGGATTACTCTATATTTCTATAAGACCATTATATTAGTTTTAGAGCAGGGTAGGTAAGGTGTTGCAACAGTGTTGCACTGATTTCCTGCTGTAACCCAATAATTACCTGTTCATACACCTCCCCTCCCGCTGTCCTGTTTACACTCATGTGGTTTGCAGCTAAGAGTCGTAGCATATTTACACATCGTTCTGAGTGTGAGAAGGATGTGTGAATCTTCCTAAGATTTCAGATTTTCCCCCCTCCCTATCTGCCCAACTGCTGGCTCATGGAGACCCTCAATAACAGTAGATGGCTATGAACCTCTATGCAGTATGGCAGTATGGTTTGTAGCTCCTTCTTGTCTCCAGATCACTGGAGCAGTTCAGGGTCTGGAAGAAGGCCAAAGAAGGGCATACATTATGAATTTAATTTTTTCCCCTTCCCTTGAAGAAAAGGGAATTGTGAATACGCTGCTTGCTTCTCTCTACAGCATTCTCCAAATCTACCAAGAACATGCAGCCAAAGCTGGCTATCTCATGTAGTTATAGGAAGAACCTTAAAGCTTCAGGAATTTGCCAGATGCTCAGTGGGTGTTTTCTGGAATTGAAATGACTGGCTGGTGGTTTTGCATAATAGTCATGTATTTGCCTGGCTTTCCTGAAACAGTTTCCTTGGAGGAAGTACCTCTGTTGTGAGGAAACTCTGTCCTTTCCCAATACTCAAAATGCAGTATCTCTGCTGTATCTACAATAGTCAAATTAGTCTTCTAAGGCTGCAAGCTTATTTGAAAATAAATCCCATTGGAATTGTGGGATTTATCACAATCTACCAGATTGTGATAAATGTGGTAGGAGGTGGGATAAGTTAAATAAGGTCACTAGCTTTTCCCTCAGTAATATGCAGAAAGGCAATCCCTTGCAGTTTGAGACGAGGAGAACCGATTAGACTATGTGTTGCACCACTTCTGTGGAGAATGCCATAAGTGATCTTCAGCACACGTACTACCTAGAGCTTATGTAAACTTGAAACTCCCTAATTAAAAAAAAAAATTCAAAAAGGCAAAAGGTGCAGCCATAGTACAAAGTATTGAATAGGTGCATTAGTATAGTTGAGGGAGAAAACAATTGCAAATGCTGTGGAGAAACTGTTAGCTTGTGCCTGTAACACCACTGATGTAATTCTCTTTCCGTTTCTATGGTATCTTGATCTTTGTGCCATATTTGGGTGTATTGAATTGCTTTTTAGTTTTCTGGACAGGGTCTGCACCCTGGAGAAACATGTCTCATGAAGCTCTTTTAATTTTTGTTAGTGTTTGCCATAGCCGCATCTATTTTTGTGAATGGTTTGTACTCCTTCAAAGTTGTATGTCTATCTTCCCTCATGTAGAAGTACACATCTTCACGGGAAAAGTGGTAAGCCTTTCCCCTGCAGTGCTATTCACACCTTCCTGCTCAGAAGGCTCTAGACTAAGTATAGTCCACACAAAATGAGATGTGGGGACTGTGGTCTTGAAAGTCCCTTGCTTCTCTCTTCATGCAGTCAATGCAGAGGAGGCTAACCGAAAATAGTTGGGTTCCTCCTTAAGGTAATAAACTCTTAAGACTGAAGCTAAAGAGCAGGTATCTCTTCAAAATCTTATCATGAGACTGATGGGTTTTTTATGATGTGTTAATATGTTTTATTTTTAAATTATGTTTTTAATCTGTTGTAAGCTGCCTTGAGTCCCTTCAGGGAGAAAGGCAGGGTAAAAATAAAGTTGTTGTTGTTGTTGTTGTTGTTGTTGTTGTTGTTGTTATGGGTTAACTGGTTCTCCTGACTTGCTCACTGCTGTAAAAATTGTAACCTTTACTCTAGCTTGCCACTTAGTACTGACAGAAGTGGGTCTTCTCTCCTTGGGATCACTCTGCTTTTGCTCTAAACAATTTATTTCATGATACACAGAAGCTTCCACCTTCTACATGTTCTTGTGTGGTTTTTGCATGGCTGAGTGGGCAGGCTGACCTTCCCACACATACAAGGACTGCTACCTTTTCATACCTCAGGGAGCTACTTCAGAGAAGGGATTTTTCTAAGTCACTTTTTCTAGATGGCCTTCCAGTAAAGCTGCAACCCTGAACAAAGTTTATATGATTTATTCTATGAATTCATGAAATGTGCCATTCACAGATAGAACAAGATGACTGGCCTTAATTGAGCAATTTAAATAGTCAAGGAAAATGTAATTTAAAAACGTTCCTGCTTATTTGGGTAATTCATAGATAGGAGTGCATATTGGCTGGTCATAATGATAAAAGTATATCGATCTAAAACTGAATAAAGCTAATGTACACCCTTATAAGTCATACCAAGTTTCTTAAATATTTTACTTGGTGGTAATACTACTTTTAGGTAATACTTGTATTTCTGTCAAGCTGCTTTAGAACTACACATAAATATTGTGCAAGCTGACCATCCATAAGGTATAAATGTCCATTTATTTTAGAATGTTGGGAGACTTGACCACAGCACCACCTCCAGAGTCAGGATCTGTTGCAGGATTCACCTCCTCTAGGATCTCATAGCCCTGCCTTGAGTTCAAGCTGTGTAGACCTAAGCCTCGAAACAAAATGACACATTGTAGCAACTCACCATAAGTTGAGTCCTGACTCACTTCTAGGTCCTGACCCATTTGACAACTTCTGTCCTAGTTAGCAGGTGTGCTCTGTTGTCTTCCATGTCTGAGGGAAGACAAAACTACAGTTTGGGGTAGATGGGGAAATCAATCAAAGGGAGTTAGGGCCCACTATAATTAGAAATGCTACGTTTTGATATATCTCTAATTACTTAATTTCATAACTCCTGTAAAACGCACTTAAAGTTCACTTTAGTAGAGCTTTATTCTTGAACAATTTGTTTTCCCCAACAAACTTCCGATAACTGAAGCAAAAGTTTGTCTAGATCAGGGCCGTCCAAACCCCAGGCCAGGGGCCGGATCAGGGTTTGGATGAATCCGTTTGCCTGGTGAGCGGACCTTACTGTTCCACCTGGTTGCTGCATATAGTCCCCCTTGATTGGGAGACAAGGATGCTCTAGGACAGGGGTGTCCAAAGTTTTTGGCAGGAGGGCCACATTGTCTCTCAGACACTGTGTCGGGGGCCGTGGGAAAAAAGGATTAATTTAAATTTAAAATTTGAATAAATTTACATAAGTTTACATAAATGAATACATTAAAGATGAACTTATATGAATGAATGAAGGTCTTGCAATAGCTCAAGGCCTATAAAAGGCCTTGCACAAAGCAAGGCTGGCCTGTCCTTTGCTGCCGCTACTGCATCACAGATGTGAAACAACAAGCAGCGGGGGGAGCCCTCACCCCACAGCTCACGTGAGAGGTCAAACAGTCTCCCTCAAGCTGAGAGCAGTTGCATTGGGCCAGTGTGGGCTCCAACAAACCTCCAGAGGGCCAGAGGCTCATTGGAATCTGGGGGCTCCCTGAGGGCCTCATTGAGAGGCCTCGAGGGCTGCAAGTGGCCCCAGGGCCGGGGTTTGGGCACCCCTGCTCTAGGAAGTCGTGATTGCCCAGACATCCTGTCATGCAGCCTTCTGGGATGCAGCAGGCGCAACTGCCCACAGTGACCCTGTCCCCTGATCGAGGAGCACTACACACAGTGACTGGGTGCAAAGGTAAGATGCAGTCCAAATGAGGCCCACATTTCTGTTGTGCAGCAGTGGAGAGTCTGGCTCCTGCTGGTCTAGATTAACTAGAGACATACTTTTGTGCCTGGAGATCTCTCCTTGATCAGCTTCCAGTTCGTTAGGCAGGTATCTACCTGTGGGATAGCACAGTTAATCCCAGCACCTGCTTTTCTGTTTTTCCAGTCACCCAGGTTCGGCATCATTGTGTACAGTGCTTTACAAAGGTCCTTGCCCCAAGGGGCTTATAGTCTAAATTTTGATACCAGGTAGACAACAGAAAGGGCAAGGAGTTGGCTGCAAGGATAAATCAAAGGGTAAATATGCATTAATTTCAGTGAAACTTAATTAGATATAAGACTGCAGGTTATGTAGGTGAAGAAGGATGGGCCTGGACTCTTGGGGAGACGTTTGCCCAATACAATGCATGGTCTGTAACACAGACTGCTTGTGGGAATCCCGGAACAGTATCTGTCTGCCAAGTGGAGAGAGGGGCTCAATATTGCATAAAGCCTCTCCCATCTTGACAATCATAACATGGTAGATATCTGACATGGTGTTTGAATCTGTCAAAGAACCCTTGGGTTCCTTTCAGAGCACAGTTTGAGAATTGTTCCAGGAACACAGTTCTGGAATGTTCTTCCTTGAAAGTAATGATGGCAGCAAAAGAGACTTGTTTGCATGGGTTAATGTTGAGCTTCATGTGGAAAACTGCTGGCCTCTCCTTTTAGGGTTGTAATAGGTGTCAATTAATCAGTTCTAAAATTGATTGCATCAAGTCCCAAGCGCAGAGCACACCTGTACTAGTAGTATGATGTCCCTTTACAGGATGACAATAGTTTAGCATATTTGACTGCAGAGCCAACACAACTGCAGAGCCAACACAACTGCTACAACCCCTGTGTGTGAATGTGCAGAAGTGAATACTGTCTAGTTGTGAGGAGTTGGCTTTTAAATTGGATATTGTTACAGCCAGCATCTGTTAATCAATTCTATATGGTACAGAATTTCTTTACCACCTTAAATTTCACACTTGCCACACTTTCCTCCTTTCTCCATATGCAAGCACATGATTAACAAGTTTGAAGCGCTATTGCTAAATAACTAACTTTAGCAAACTTGCTGAACTGTGCTGAACTGTGCATTTGCCTGAAGCAGTCTGGAAATGTGCCCTCTGACACACCCCATCCACCTCTAGTCATTCACACAGGCAAAAATGCATTACTGCTGCTCTAATAAGCAGCCATGCCCACTTGCACCCTTTCTAGATTCCCAGAAATGCTAGTATATTGTTGCATCTGGGGACCAGAAATATTGAACATCACTTTCCTGGCCACTAGGACTACATCCAAAATGGCTGTAACATAGATGTTCATCTCCTCCCAACTTCTAAACTGGTCAAGTCAAACTGGAAAAACTGGCTTGCTTTTCCTTTTCCTCTGAAGCTCAGGTGTGGTTTTTCGGAAACTTTCCAGACCTGGAGAGAATCCCTTTTAGCCTAAAGCTTGAACCTTCTACCTAGGTTACTGCAACCTCCTCCTTGCAACTTGTTAAAAGGGAATACTGAGTCAGCTTTCTTAGCAACACTTAAAACAATCTGATTCTTCCCTCATTTTAGAACCACTTCATATCTTTCCTATCCAGTGTGATGTGTATTTTTTTTTTTTGCTTTGTAGTAGATGGTTGTGGCTCTTATGCAACAGATACTTGCACTGAGGTGGAAAAAGGCAGGTGAACTTTGTACAGTGAAAAAGCTCTTTTCATTGTACTCTTCCAGAAATCTGCTCTTTGTTCTCTCCTTGCTTAAAGCAGGCACTTGTCTGTCGTGTTCTTTCTTCTCCCAAATGCTGCCTTCTAGGTTCTGCTCTCCCAACACAGATTGTCAAACACAGGAACATGCTCCCTGGTTACTTGTGTATGCTGCTTGGAGAATGTATGGAAAGAAGTTCACACATTCCTCTAAAATTTGTGGAACTTAAACATGGGAAAGCAGCCTGGAAAACCTGGAGATTAATGAAATCTCCTTGCCTCTATCCAATGAGAGGAATGCAAAGTGAAGGCACAGAGGTCTGCATCTAGCTATTAGATATTAAAGGGAGGCATCGACTTAAAGCTCTGCAGATACGCTAATGTTTCTAAAGTAATGAATGCAGTGCACATGTGGTTACTGTGGCAGCCTGCTTTGGCAATAACACTGTTGTGTCAGCTAGACTGTTAATCAGATGATGATCAATGAAGAACACAGCTCTCATTTGTATACAGTCTGCTATCAAAAGTGATAGATGGGAAAAGGCAGAACTTTTTCTTTTTCAAGCTTTTAGTCAACCACATGGTGGATTAATTTCTGGTTCAGAAATACTGTATGCTACAACAACCAGAATAAAGGGGCCATGCCAGTTTCTTACTGAGCACTTGGGTTGAGTGCTCTCTGCATTATATGACCATGCAGGTATGACTGCTAAAAATTGATGCTGATTTTTTTCTTTTAAGAAGTCCTGGAGAATTTATTTGGAGACTTGCTTTCCACCTCCACAGAAGCAGTCAAGGTAGTTGGTTCAAACAAGGAGCCTGGATTATCCCGCAGATGGATTGTCCCCCACCCTTAATGGCTTCAGTCCTGAACAAGGATGAGGATAAATGAGATGCCAGCAAATACCAGCACCCATTGCTTGCCCAGCAAGTTGAAGAACAACAACGATGACCAGGCTAAGCTGGGGGTGGGGAGGGAGAAGAAGGCAATAAGGACTCTTTCACTTGCACAGAAGTGAAGGCAGAGCACCATAGCTGGGCTGCAATAGGCATTAACCTGAAGGACAGGAACTTATCTGGTCTCTTTAACTTCTGCTTGCAAAATCCCAGCAATGGATCACTGCTAGAGTTCCTGTACATACCCCCTTTCTTCACCCATTGAGATTTCACAATTACTTGCATCAAAATCATTGGTGCAAAGCAAAGACCCTCCTGAGACCTTCCAAAACATGTTGCCTTGTTATAAGTAAAAGCAATACTGGACTGAAATGCTGTTCCTCTTACTGGAGGAAACTGGAGCAAGTGTTCTTAAGCATAGGCCTCCAAACTTTATTCCTCATTCTCTTTGTTCTCTGGTAATGTTGCATAACGTGCTAAACTTGACAGTTCTGCCAAGTGGATGACATTGCTTGTTCTAGGGGTGAGAGAACTGGTTGATTTTTTTTGGCTCGAATAATTCCCTCCTGCAAAAATAGAAGTCTAACCATTTTTACCCTTCTAGTTCAATGCCTGGTAAATCCCCATTTGGTCAGCCTGCCATTCCTCATGCCAATTCCTAGACTGGGGTGCTCAAACTTTCAACTTTAGGGATGCTGGACCTTTAACAAGTGTATAGAAGAGAGAATTGCAGCAGGTGCAACTTGTCATCAGAGATCTGTGATGTCATCATGATCTTGTCATCATGATCTGTGATGACAAGTTGCACCTGCTGCAATTCTCTCTTCTATACACTTGTTAAAGGTCCAGCATCCCTAAAGTTGAAAGTTTGAGCACCCCTGTCCTAGACACATACTCTTTCTTTTATTTACTCATGCCCTGAAACAATGATGGGATGAGCAGTGGAGAAAGCATGGCTGTAACACCTTTTTCCTCCTATCCCTACCCTCTGGGTTGATCATTGTTCCTTTGACTGTGAATAAAGGGAAAATTCACAAGGCCCCTCTTGGACTTGTAGTGATTTTTCCCCCCAAGGGCCACTGGGAACTTTACTTTATTCTTGGTCCACTAAGAAGCAGTGTGACAGGATAACAAATGGGGAGAAGGAAAATCTCTGTATCTCACCCCAAGCACTGAGCTGGGCAGTAAAGGAGAGAGCAGGAAAATCTCCCTGCTCCTTTGCCACTGCTGCTGCTCATCTCATCATCGGTCCAGGAGGTGGTAAGTGAAGAAGAGGACAAGATTCAGCAGTTTTGTTTTTCCTTGAGCTTGGTGAAACTTGCAAACATCTCTAGCTGCAACCCTTGTGATTAAGGTCTTGTCTGCTTTGACGCTTTGGATGTAATAGGCAGTATCCTGGGTTTAGTACTATATCCATTGTTTTGGGGAAAAACATCCAGCCTCTAGTACAGTAATCTTAATTTAGCAAAACTAACCTTGCAAGCAGAAGGTTTGGAACATATGCCCAAACAGTAATTTATGTACTAGTACCATTTCCACTTTGTAGTGTGTTGCACAAGCATGCCTGTCTGGGTCAGTACCTGTCTACAGTACTCGGATATCATACTTGAGAAAAGAACTTCCCACCCTCTGTGGTGCGTCTACTGGCAAAGCTAGGGGAGATGAGCACCCCAGTGGATGCACCATTTACTATTCCTCCAGAGTACCTATTCTTCCTACACATTGATGTGCATGTACTTTTCATGTTGGGAACCCTGGATATCAGGGAGGAAATGATTGGTAGATGTAGTGAGTGGTGTGTTGCAAATCTTCTCTTGTGCCTGTGATGTGAGAACTCTGAACAGTGCAGGGTTGGTGTGACCCCGACATATTATTAACAATATTTATATACCACTTTTGAACAAAAGTTCACAAAACAGTTTACAGAGAAAAATCAAATGACTTATGGCTCCCTGTCCCAAAAGGGCTCACAATCTAAAACACCAGCAGATAGCCACTAGAAAAGACACTTCTGGGGTGAGGAGGGTCAATCTCCCCCTAAATAAAAGAGGAGCACCCACTTGAAAAAGTGCCTCTTACCCAATTAGCAAGGGTTGATTGACATGCTCTTCTGCTTCTTAGGTGTGACTATCCTGACTATCTCTGTATCCATGTGTATGTGGTTTCATAGAACTGGCATATACTTTGTCTGTGTAAACTTGTTCTACTTGGGAATACTATCACTGATAATGTTCTTATCCTTGCCCTTGTGTCTTGTTGTTCTTCAGGCTCAGTATTATGGGGAGATTGGCATTGGGACACCACCACAGAAATTCACTGTAGTCTTTGACACTGGATCATCCAACCTCTGGGTGCCCTCTTCCAAGTGTCACTTGCTGGATATTGCTTGCTGTAAGTATCTTTTTTTTTTTGGAGGGGGGGGAAGAACTTTAGTTGCTTGATAATTATCTCGCTTGTTGTAGTACTGGTGCATACTGCAACCACATAGGATAGTGCCTTGAGAAAGCATCTCATGTGTAGCCAGAGTCCTGTGTTTAGTTTTTTTTACCCAGAATTAACTTTATAAAGTTCATTATTCGGGTGTGACTGAACTGGCATGGGTGGGGGGAGGGATAAAAGCTTTAAGACCTTGTTTCATGGCTCCTATCAAATATGCTCTCCCTCTACCCCTCCCCTGGCTGTTTAAGACCAGGAAAAAATTGTGGGGCGTTCTAGATCTGGTTTGGCCTTTGGATGCACTTGAAATGGCAATGTTTGTATTTACCTTTCAATTTTAAATAAAGTTCTATCACATTCTAGCGATGGTGACGGTGTTTAAGCAAACTTGAGGAATCTGTATGGATACCAATCATCCCACTGTTCTATGAAGACAAAATCTGGGGGTGGGATGGGTTGCAACATATTAATCAGGTATACATTTGCATGGGGTGGATCCAATATGTGTGGGCAAAAAGAGCCAGTTTTTCCACATGTTTTCTGTGGGTTCATATTTAAATGTGCCTTTGTTACCTTGACCAGAACATGGATACTAGCTGCTTTTTAAATGGTTGAAGGCAGTTTGTAAGGAGTCCTGTTCACAGTGTATTCATATGCACCTTTCTGGTTTTCCAAGTTTTTCTATTTCCAAACCTGTTTAACCAGTGGTGAGCATGAGGTGGGTAGGAAATGAGGCGAGAGAGAGGTGTTTCTCAGCAGGGGGAGAGCGGGTGGTGGGCAGCCCTGGGGGCAGGGAGAGGGAGGTGGGGCTGGGATCCAGCAGTTACACAGGATCCCAACTCCAGTTACTCCAGTTCCCAGGGAGAATAGAGCAGCTTCAGGTCACTCCACTCTCCTCAGACCTTTGCCGCCTTAAGAGGTGGCACAAGTCTGAGGAGACCCATAGGGGCCAGTGACCCTTACCCAGGGGTAAGGGAAAAGTTTCCCCTTGCCTCTAGCTGAGCTGCTTATGGTCACTGTCCTGTGCTGGGTACAGTGCAAGCTTCATGGCTTGCCTGTTCCAGTGTAGGGTAGGATTGTGCCTGAAGCCACTTTCTTTCCACTCTCTTGCATGTTGATCACATCTCCAGTACTCCTATCTTCCAGTTTCTTGTCTTGAACACCCTTGAGGAAAGAACCGCCAGGTGTACTTGGCTCTCAAAATCTTCTTTTCAAATCCAATTTGGCTGCTAAATTGACTCTCTTAATTCCCCATGGGTTAGAGCAGTTTTAGAAAGCAGTCTGTACCAGTGCTTCCAGGTGAAGAACTGCATGCTGGTAGTCATTTTGATCTGCTCAAGAAGCTTCATCATTTGAAAAGGCATGAAAAAGATTGCTGCCAGCAGATGGCACATGGAACTTTTAAAACACGCCTGGTTGGTTCTGCTATAGGCCAATCCAGGTTTATCCCAGACTTGGAAAATGTCAGCTCATGCAGGGACTATGACCTTCTTTTTTCCAGAAGCTTATACAGCCCTCTATAGGACTACAGTTAAGCAAACAATTCTGACTCACTTATAATATATTGGGTACAGAAGCATGTTGTCCTTAAACAGCATGGCATAAACAAAACTTCTAGGGCAAGTCTAAAACTGGGTTAATATGTTTCTTCATGCTGGTAGCTCCCACCACTTTTCCCCATCTTTACTTAAAATTTATGCTTGAGAGATGGTGGGCGTAGTTGGAGATCGATTAAATAGGGCTTCTGTTTATGTTCATAAGATCTGGTAGTTCCTAATCTTGCATCTGCTTGGGGCAATAGAGAGTCTTGACACTTCTTCCAGCAATAGGGTCGCTATTGCTGCTTAGTTTTTCAGAATGAAAGTACAATGAAACTGCCTTTATCTGGCTTCTGGGATCTGAGGTGAGGTATCCTTTTCTTTCACTGCAATGACTAAATGGAATCTGTGGTTCATTTGGTGCACAAAAATGTGCCTCTGTTGAAAATCCAGGAAACTGAATTGGTAAAAGCAACCATGTCTTTAAAACCTACAACCCTAGACTCAACACATCTTTATATTAAAGGGTTATGGACTGGTTCATAGTTGGGAATAAAATAGTAATGCCATTTCTCTTAAATACTATCTAGTGGTGGGCAGGTGAGCAAATTGTATATATTACTTGTATTGCTATTTCTCCCTGTAGTGCTGCATCATAAATATGATTCTGCCAAATCCAGTAGTTATGTGAAAAATGGTACTGACTTTGCCATCCATTATGGTACTGGGAGCCTGTCTGGATTCCTCAGCCAAGATATAGTCACGGTTAGTATGCTAACGGCACTTTTCTTTTCCAAGCTGTTTAAGCCCTTGCCCTTCTAGCAAGAAAGTTTGCTTAGTCTTGCAGTTAAATGTGTTTAACAAACACAAGTATGAGAGTACATATGTAGCTAGTATTTCAGTGGTATTCTAAGCATCTTTGTATTAAAGGTGAGCATATGTTTTTGCTAAGAATATTTATATACTTTGCAGTGCACTAGGTGAACCAATGTAGGAATGGTTCCCTTACTTGAGCTTATTGTATCAGCTTATTATGGCAGTGTACTCCTGCTAAGATCTTGGAGATAGTAAACAAATCTGGGCTATATATGTTTGAAGTCTGAACATCTACAAAGTCCAAAAGAATGAATAGCTGTCTCATGTCATGCTACATTCTGCAGGCATTTCAGTATAATTCTGATTGAATTCAGTAGCTTGCACAGCTAATGACAAGAGAACTTTCCAAGCAAATTTGTGTTTCTTTTCTCTTGTGTAACTTGCATTAGATATCATGGTTAGAAGAAACCATTCCAGCAGCTTGTTTCATAAGTGTCTGTTTCTTTGATCTTAGATTGGTAACTTGCAGGTCAAGGAACAGTTGTTTGGGGAAGCTACCAAACAGCCTGGTATTACGTTCATTGCTGCAAAGTTTGATGGCATCTTGGGCCTGGCATACGACAAGATCTCTGTGAAAAATGTGAAACCTGTCTTTGACAATGTGATAGAACAAAAACTGGTGGACAGGAACGTATTTTCATTTTATCTGAACAGGTAAAACTAGATCTGGTAGAACAAAAGCTTATTGTCTTGAGCAGGGGTCTCCAAACTTTTTGGCCAGAGGGCCACATCAAATATCAGGCGTTGTGTGGAGGGCCAGAAAAAAAATTTAAATATAAAATTTAAATAAATAAATTAGAGATGGAACTTAGATGAGTGAGTAAATGAATGACTGAACGAACTCATTGATTCAACCTCTCTGGCCCTCAGAACACCCTCCAGACACAATTAGAACACAGTTCTGGTCATGTTCAGTTGAGTGGGCCAGAGGCTTTCAGGGAACAAGAAGTTGGCCACGGGCCGGAAAGAGGCTTGCTGTGGGCCACATCTGGCCCCTGGGCTGGGGTTTAGAGACCCCTGGTCTTGAGCTTGCATCATCCCTTGCTGTATGACCAGTTCTTGTAGCATGGATCAAATGTGATGGCCTTGCTGCTTCCAAATAAAGTTTTTATTGTGGGATGTAGACTAAAGTTACTCCGGAGTATGTGCATGCTTATGGAACAGCACAGGGAGCTAAGGAAAGGGCACAGTGCTCATATAGACTTGGACACAACATGGATCTACTGCTTCAGTTAGATGGATAACCCTACAGACTGCATTGATGTGGAGTCCCTATACTGACTACTCTGAGTCCCTCAGAGAACAGCATGTTCTGTGTAAACATATCAGGCTTTACAGTCCAATGTGAAATATATTTCCTGGGAAGACAGTCCAACTGGAATTCCCACTTTCTAACTAATAAGAGCATCTCATGGTAAGGGTAGGAAAGAACACCTAGAGAAGTGCTACCAGCTATTGATGGCAATACTAAGTTACATAGACATAATGGTCTGATGCAGTTTAATATTCATAAGAGTGATTGCTATTTCAACCTGAACTTTAGCAGGAGAACTCCAGTCTTAGGAAAATCTCTGATATCTTGAGATCTGTGCGTGTATTCTGTGGACTTCTCCAAGTTGCTCTGCAACACCTCCACTTTTATTAGGCCTGTATATGATCACAGCTGTTGGAGTATATTCCAGTCTTCACTACACTTCTCCAAACAAAATGCATTTGATGATAAAGTGATATTTTATCTGATTACATTTGACGTGAGCATCCATCACTGTTCTCTTAGTGATGTGTCTACTCCCGTGTACTCCTTCTTCCAGGGATCCTGGAGCAACACCTGGTGGGGAACTGCTGTTTGGCGGAATAGACCCACAGTATTACACTGGAGAGCTCAACTGGGTGAATGTCACTCGCAAAGCTTACTGGCAAATCCAAATGGACAAGTGAGTAGCTGTTTTTTCAGTTTCACATAAACTACAGACACACAAAAAATATTTATACAAAAATACACATGGCAAGGAAAATGTGTACGTGCAACTTAAGAAGCTACATTAGCAAATGACATTGCCAAATGATAATTAAACTTGACCTAGCCCAAATATGGTTTGTCTCCTTGTCCTGCCCTCAACCCATTGCACAACTTCCAGCTTCATGTGTACCTTTCCAAGTCCTGCACTTCTTGTTCCACTTCATTACCTCTCAGCTGTTTGCTGGTAACACCAGGAAGCTGGAAGAAGTGGTACTTGCAGTACCTGAGTAGGAGAGTTGAATTGGTTCTCAGAAGGGGCAGTGCCTGATTAGGCTGGCTGGGAGTCTAGAGCTTTCCAGAGATTTTTCAATCTGATAGACAAAACTCAGTGGTTGACAATCTGTCTAGGAACCAGGAGGGCTCCAAGTAAATAGTGAGTTGGAAATTTAGTGCCTATTATGGTATATAGGTCAAATAAACAAGAGTGCAGAACTTGGTGAGAAGAGGAGGGGGTTCCTATGTCATATATCACAGAGAGCACATTTTGAAACACCTTTCTTTTGGATAACCAGCTAAGATCCCCAGGTTGGGATCTCTTTCAAAATTAAATACCATCTTTGCTTAGAACACTTTCTCACAATTCTGCATATATGTTTGCTGTAATGAAGATTACTTAACTATACAACTGGAAACTAAGAAAAAGGTGAATGGATTCTATTAACCTGGGTATAACCTTCTTGTTACAGAGTTGATGTCGGTGATGGCCTCACAGTATGCAAGGATGGCTGCGCAGCTATTGTAGACACAGGAACCTCTCTCATTACAGGACCTACAGATGAAATTAAACAGCTGCAGAAAGCCATTGGAGCCAAGCCAATCATTAAAGGACAGGTAAGTGCAGGCAGGAAATTGGGTAGGATGTCAGGTCTGATGTTGGTACATGTATATATTGGCTAAATGACACCTTAACTACTATCGTATTGGTGTGACTCCACTTTCAGGTTCCATTGGATTGTCATCCAAAAGGCAACATGATTATTGATTCAAACCAGTTTATCTCAAATGGCATACAACAGCCCCTAGCTTGTCCCACAACACAATCTGCTTAAAGAACTGGCCATAACAAATGGTTCCTTATTCCTTTTCAGTAGCTGTAGCAGGTAAGTTCATTGCATCCTGCCCCAATCCATTGGAGCACATTGGAAGATGTGCTTCCAATCCAGAGAGACAATGTCTGGCAAGCATTTCCATCCCCAGTGACAACAGAAGGTATTGGAGCAATGGTGAAAGCACATCTTCACTTCCCCATGCCACACCCCATGTGATGTCTTGGATGGCAAAATTTCTACTCCAAGTTATCAATCAGTGTTCAAGTGTAAATAGCTAGAAACCAGCTCTTAAGGGTCCTGATAGGTAAATTAAGAGAAACCGTTTGTTGCGATAGTGATAAATTTTGTTGTAAGACTACCAGGGACTGAAAATAAGATAGCAGAACGACCACTTCCTGCACCTTTTGCTATTTTAAAGCAGAGTGAACAGTAGATGGGAGTCCTGTATTGTACTACCTTTATGGGGCAACATTTGGAAATTGAAAGAATCCAGGGATTGGAGCAGTTTCTTCTCTCTGGTGTTTAGTTCAGAATAAATAATCTAAAGGGGTGTGGAGTGACACAGGGTGCTTATAGAACTTCTCTATACCAGATGTAAAAGGAGTCCGCACACTTTCCTGATGCGATAACTTGGGCTCAGCTGCTGAAATTGATTGACGGTAGATTTGGGCCTGTCGGAAGGAAGTACCACTTTCCATAGCACATAATTTGGCTCGTGGTATTGGTTGTGCCAGGATGCGGGGTGATGGTTGCTGGCTTAGTTGGGTTCAACAGGGGATTGGATAAAGTCAACAACTATTGGCCAGGAATGGATCACTACATGAACTTCACTTACTGAGGTTAAAGAAGACAGGGAAACGGTGACAGAAGATTCAGGTCTTCAAGCCCTGTCTGTGTTCTTCCTGGATGCATCTATCTGGCCACTATAGGAAATGGTATGGCATAGGCCATATTTCAAGCACAAGAGCAGTGATAGCAGTCAAGGAGCACTTATTGCATTGGGAAAGACTTCAGATTCCCCACATGAGCACAATAGTGCCATAGTATGGAACATCAGTTTCTCCTAAGTATAGAAAAGAGATCAGTTGAAAAATGCTTCTCAAAGAAGGATGGGCTTTAAAACTTGCCCCTGTATGTACATCATGTTTGGTGTCCCCTTGTTTTGTTCCTTTTGCATCATTTTGGAATTGCAATGGAAATAAGTTCCTTTTTGCATTGCAATGAATATAAAATATGAAATCCTCAAGCTTTATAATTTACCAGTTATAAACTCAGAGTCCACTGGATTAAAACAATTTTTTTTTGTTTTTTGTTTGAGTAAAGAAATGGGTACAAGAAGAACCAAATATACATTGGTTAAAGGTAATACAGGGTGACCCCAAAAAAACAGAGCCCATAAAATTTTATTAAATCCTACAGAGGTCCAGTAAATTTCAAGAAACTTACTGGACTCAAACTTTAATCTGTGTACGATTATTCCCCAAAGTTTCAGTTATCTTGGTCGCTTTGCATAAAAGTCATGTTCTTTCCAAAGAAAAATTAACAGTTTTATTCAAAGATTTGTGGGTTCTGTTTTTTTGGGGTCACCCTGTACAAAGGGAAAAACATTGGGAAATTGCAGAACTGTAGTTAATACCATTTTAAATCACCATACACAAAAAAACTAATTATTACTTTCCTCCATTCTATAATGACAATACCAATTTAACAGAAATTTCAATCTAGTCTAATTATCCTTAATATATATACTTTCGTCTGTCTACTTTCGTCTATTTTGATTTTACTTAAATATCTCATAATCGTTTGTCTATCCATCTGTAAAACAGATTCCATAATTGCTGTATTTCTATCTTGCCATCTTTCAATCTTTCTGTTAAGACATCCATTTCAATCATTTCATATAATTTCTTGATCCACATATCTATAATGGGAATTTCTGAGCTCTTCCACATCTTAGCATAAAGTAATCTTGCTGTAATTGTGTAGAACAGAAGGTCTTGTATCATTATTACAGCTTTCAGGAAAAATGTTCAATAGAAATATCTCTGGTTCAAAGGGTATAAATATTCTTATCAAATGAGGAACACTATATTAAGAAGATGTACCAATATTTGTTAAACATGAAACATGTTAACATTTGTTAAACATGAAAATGGAGGATGAATCAGTAAAAGAGGTGATGATCCTGTGGGCAAAGAATATTGGACATAATATAACAATGAGCAATTGGGAACAGATCTGGAAAAGAAATATGAAGATAATCAAAGCAACAACAATGAAAGAAAATATCTATAAAATATTTTATAGATGGTATCTATCTCTAGACAGGTTGGCAAAAATGTATCCCGGTACATGCAATAAATGCTGGAAATGTAAGGAGGCGAAAGGATCTTTTTATCACATGTGGTGGCTCTGTCCTAAGGCAAAAGAATTCTGGAAAAAAGTACATATGAATATTCAAACTATTTTTAAATGTGTTATACCATTTGAACAAATTTAATGATCATGGTGAGTAAATAGATTTAAGAAGTTAAACTTCTGGCCATCATCTGCTTAATGATGTCATTTCTGGCCCTCTGACACCATGAATGCTAACTTTAGCCCTCTGTATGAAACAAGTTTGACACCCCAGTGTAATCCATACAGGTGCCTGCCTAAAGGGATGTGAACAAGCTCTGGTGTTAATATGCCTTGGGTATCAATTACCAGCTTCACTCTCTCAAAGAACAGACCTTTCATCTTTTGTAAGGAGAAGATTGGTGTTCATGCCAGATTCTTACACACTTCTGTTTTGCAGTACATGCTTCCCTGTGATAAACTGGACAGCCTGCCCACTGTGAACCTTGTACTTGGAGGGAAATCGTATCCCCTCACTGCAGATCAATATGCCCTAAAGGTAAGTTCAAAGTTATTTCTATTACATTGTCTATCAGCCTAATCTTAGGCATATTACTATGTCCCTGGTTTCGTAATCGTGGCCTCTTGTCTAGTAATGGTTTTCTAGAACCAGATCTCTCTAGCTCAAGAAAATAGCTAGGGCTTTCCAACACAATGGTCTCAATTTGAGACTTCAATTATAAATCCTTACTGTTTTGACACTGGAGGTAGTCATGAGCAACTCTATTGAAGGGGTGTGTGTACTTGTTTGTTCATCTGGAACAAGCTGGTTGTGTGTGGGGAATTTAGCTATTCACTAGAAAATCTTTGGTAGCCTTGCAATAAAAACTACACCAAGAACAAGCTGTAGGGTACCACCTCTTCAATCTGGCATGGAGGATCAAAAACTAAATGTTTCATCAGTGGCTTCTACAAGTTCATTAAAACCTGATTTGTCCCACTACTATTATAAACTGGGGGGTGGTTTATGTCTGGGGAGGGGGGATAAAGTGTGAGGCTAACTATGAGGCCTTAAGTTATGTCTCTTGATTCTTTGCACAAAGATCATACAGGCATTTCTCTTGCAGCATGAATTTTCATAATGCAGATTGAATATAATGCAGTCGATTAATTGGGGAACATGATTTGTGTAATACATTCTGCAGTGACAATATTACCTTTGTCTCAAGAGAAGCAGGAGAACATGGGTGGCAGCAGACCTGGAAATAGAGAGAGCCAAGGAAAGAACCTGGTAGTAGGGACTACAGGCCCTACCAGCTTTTGTTCCAGCCACCTCTGCTGCACTCTTGAGCTGCTGGCCACTTTTGCATGGCAGCTGCAGGCAAAACAGGGAACTGGAAAGAGTTCCTTCTGGGGCTGGGTCCTCCCCCCCAACAGGCTCTGATACTCCCATACCACCTGGCCTGCAAGTTGCTTGGTGCTTTGCCCCCTTGCTTGCTTCCTCACCTGGGATTAAACCCTCTTTAAGTGGGATCTCCTTCTTGGTAAACATGGTTAGGATCACTTTGTCAGGTCTGTTCAGTTATTCTCTTCCCTCCCTTGCCTTCTCAGGTCCTGAACACTGGCTGCAATACACATACACATGCACACACCCCAAGTGCTTTGGCAAATGAGAGCAAAGGCTTGTATCTCAAACACTCTTAACTCTTACTGCAAGTCTGAAACTCTCTAGCCCATAACTCATTTTCTCATTGAAAAATTATTTTTGGTAATGCAGGATTCCTTAGGAATGCAGTTATAGCAGAACACACTCTATTGGGAAATATGGGGAGGAAAACATATGTCTTATTTCTTTTTTTTAACCCATTTTGTAGGTTACTGTTGAAGGACAAACTTTCTGCTTGAGTGGATTTTCAGGCCTGGATGTCCCACCACCTGGTGGCCCTCTTTGGATCCTGGGAGATGTCTTCATTGGCCCATACTACACAGTGTTTGACCGTGATAATGATTCAGTTGGTTTTGCAAAGTGTACAGGCAAAGTGTAAAAGAAGCTGAACCTTGCCTCCCAGAGTCTGTCCACAAACTGCACCCACAAGCACACTGGAGTCTTGTATTGTGACTTAATGGTATTTAAAAAAAAAATCAAGAAAGACATATTTTAAAATTTTAAAATCCTACTCATTTAAGACTTAAATGAAAACTCTTTCATTTAATGTTGACCTTAATACCCCACTTAAGTAAATTAAAAATACTATAGAAAATTACTAATAAAATCACCACATCTATGGAACCCTTGCTTTGTGTGGCCTCTTCATACATTGGGTTACTTCAAACACTTTCCCAAGTATCAGGATTATAAATGAGCCCTTACTTAGATTGACTATTGGTCCAGTTCTTTCCCTTCTCCTTCCCCACAAAAGCTTTTGGATAAATGTTTCTCATTTCCCCTTCTCTTCCCCCCCCCCCTAAACAAAACAGCCTCATTGGAAACTATCTGTCTCATATTTCTCCAGGATAAACTACTAGATAGTTGGGAGGTTACCAATAAATTTGCTTTTGTTTTTAATGTTTCCCAGTTTGCACTGTGGAGGATAAGAAAATGTTAGTAGTTTTTTCTAGTATCATGAGAATGTGGAACAAAGATCCTGATCGTACAAATCTTATAAGTCAAGCTGGGTCACCAATTGAGGGTGGCTCCAGCCACTAGAAAATCCTCAGGGAGTAGTAACAGGGAGGTTATTTCCATAGGACATAACTGAGTTCTCCAGTTCAAATTCATAAATGGTCACCTTGGTACTTCTGGCTTGAACAATCTCATTCAAGGGGATACTGCATCAAATGTCTATTTATAAACTTGTTAGTTATTTCCCACACCTCTGAAATTCACAGCTTCTTTGGAGGTACAAGAAAAGTGACCTGGTGTAGTTCATCCTACTAGATCCAAACCAAAAGTTCTTTTGAACAATTATTCTTGAGAACCTTTGACTCAAATTGGTTTTGGAGAAGCATCTAAATTTATAATTTTCTCTAAAGTCTGTGTGGTTCTTCCTCCCCTCCACCCTTGTCAAGCCACTAGCATACACTCCCTCCCATTACAGCAGTTCATATGCAGAATATTAGGCCATTGTGTCTCAAACTTGAGAAGTTTGATTTAGAAACTCAAATATGTGAATAGCTGAACAGTCGGGCTCCTGCTGCCTTGGCAGAAGTTCTGAAGACTTTTACAACAAGTCTTTTCAGATAAGGGTCTGCCTCTGTATTGGGATCTAATATTGACTAGTAAAGTACATTACATAAAATGGCCTTTCAGGAGAAGGAGGAAGGATAGATGGATGTTTGTGGTAGGAAGCTAATTGAATTGGAGTTAATTTAATATTGGCTTTGTGAATGAGGAGCTTTCAGTACCTGTTAAATTAATGTAGCACATTCTGTAATACTTTGGATCCAGTCCTAAAGTTGTGAGATAGTACAGACAGCAGAGCCCAGAATCTGAGAATAAAACAAAAGGCTGCTTATGCCAGCAGTGCTTGGCTGAAGATGCGCTCTCAAAACAGCTGAATACCTGGCACATGTAGAGCATTGCCATAGAAAAGCTTGCAGTCACAGGGGAGTATTCATTATCTGCATGTCCTAAACTTTTCTTCCTTGTTGGTCTGAACATTTATGAATAGTAACATGTCCTTGAGAAGGCTATTGAGGAAATACGGATGAAAAGCCAGTCGGGATCTGCAACTCCAGTTAATATCTGTTTTAAGGTTGCTCATAGTTCTCTGCCATTCAAACTGGTTGTGTTTATAAATTTGTATCACATGAATGTGTCTTAAAGGCATTTGTTAACTATAGCATGTTCTGGCTTGCCCCAGGTATAATAAACATGCTTCTCTGAACATGCTGCTTGTAGTGATCTTCAGTGTTGAATTAGTAATCTATTCTAGTCACAGTATAATATCAAAAGAAGAGATTCACATCAAGGAGCCTTCTTTCAAACTACCTAAGGCTCTTTAAGAAAGCAGCTGTACAGAATATCTTTTTTTTTAAATCCCATGCCCAGCTCCATTCAGTCTAGGAGGTGGGATATACTGTGCGATTGAGTGCAGACTTAATCTTGAAATGCTACCTCTTGAATGGCATTAAAATAACATCTCTGGCTTATTTTAGATGTGGGTGGATTGGCTGGTAATGCTGTGTACTAGTGTATCTTGGTGGCAACATCTGTCTAGCCTGAAGGCATTACACATGGATCACAATCTAAGGACAGAAGTCCACCACAAGCCTTTTGGAAGGTGTAACTTAAAGTGGAGGAATGGGTTTGTTTTAGGATGCAAATAGAGCTACTAGATCTGTAGCTTGCTGCCATACTTCTATTCCTGCTTTTTCTAAACATGTGAAATACTGTTATGACTCCTCTGTTGGAAATACAATCTGCTGTCATATCTGTTCTCACTTTGTCATAGCAAACTAAATAAATATACATTTCTCCTCCACAGTGTGTTTTATAGTGTCATATTTTGGGTGGGTTTGAAGATTCTTTTAAAAAAGAAACCAAGAGATGGAATATAGGCACAACATCCAAATTGGATGAAAAGAAAAGCAAGACTGAGAAGTACAACCTGATTAACCCAAAATACTCCTGGAATAGCATTGGGGGGGGGGGAGCCAGATTTGTGCTACAGACAGGTTACAGTAGGGTTATGCATAGATCACAAATATCTTCACTATTTGCATAATCAGTATTTGTATACCATCTTTTATTGGCCATTGGATTACTCCTTTGACTTTAATCAAAGGTGGTTCACATAGGCAGGCTTTCTCTAACCCCTAGGGGTTTACAATAACAAAGATGTTCTAATCTTTCAAGAACACAACATTCCAGATGGATCTTTCACAGTCTGGTAATGCTTCTGGCCACAGTCGTCTCTCACACTGACTAACAGCTCCTTCTCTCACACACTGAAGGGCAGTGAGACAGCTTCTTTTCCTCTCACCAAAGAGCAGCTGGAAAAAGCTCAGCTTGTCAGTTTCTTAAGATACTGTAGCTCACAGAAACTTCTGGTAAACTTGAACTGGTGGCCTTTGGATGTTGGGTTTGGGCTTACTGTAGCTTCAGCCTAGCAATTGACAGGTGAACTTTAAAGAAGCAGTTACTTACTATACTGCTCAATCAGCAATTTTAGCTAGTAGTTTTTGAGGTTAGAGTGTGGCAATGCAGAATCAATAGTTTGGGGAAGACTGAGAGGTCAGGGACAATAGAACTTTACCCTTTTCATAGCCATACATGTGCATACAAACAAGTGCTCTCCTTTCTGAAGTTACTTCATCCAATTATTTGGAATCAAAAAGCAGCTAATTGTGTTAAACATATACAAGATGAAAAAATAGTTGGAACAGACCATGTATATGAACATTGGAAGACAACAGAGATAAAATTACATTTTTAAAAAATGCACTTGCATGGCTTGTATGTTTTGAGATCCATTTCTACATGCAGGAAATATGCTTCCTAACAAATTTTTATTTACACCTTAGAATTTTGTATTAGGAACAGGAAAGAACACATGCAACCACTTCTCAACCTGGAAAGAGCAAGTAAGTTTGCAAAATTATGTCCCAAAACAGAATTCTTGTTACTGGATGGTACATTGAAGCACAACTACTTTTCAAGTGCAGCTACTATCTTAACCCTGGAATGGGAGAAACTGCATTGGGCAAAATGCTCTATTCTGCAATGCATAGGTCTTGTCCTATGTTTAGAAATCTGGTAGCTATATAGTACAGGTCGTTATTCACTAGGGTTCTGTTCCAGAACCCCCAGTGGATTTAAGAAAAAGTCAGTGGATATCAAATCAGAGGAAAGACAGCTTTAAAGATCCATTTCCAGGTTTCTTGCTTCTCTATGGTTGCCCTAGAATGCATAGGTGTAGACACTGTACCACATTCAACCACTAGATGGAGTGAATAATGGAATCTTAATTGAAAGAAATTATTATTTAGTAGCACGAAGGTAGGACATTGGATTTTTGTGCTTTTTCTCCTTGTTAGAAGGCATTTTAAGGTGGATCCCAGTATCAGTGTTGAGTGAAATAATGGATGAGAAGATCAGTGGATACTGAGGTCCCATCTGTATTCTCTTATAGTTAGTCTCTTATAGATGTAGAAACCTACTGTTTCTCTAAGCCTGATTCATCATCCTTCTGATGCTTAAAATCTAGCACTGGTCAAACAATGAACAGAAAAAAACTTATGTGGGAATTTGAGTAATGGAGGTTATAGATGTCTAGGAGCTGGGGCAACCACTTTAGCATCGTTGCCTGGTAAAGAAATATTGTTTTAGAAACTTGCTTTTACTTTGGAGAACCCTAAATGCTTTCTGTTCTTTCTGCTTCCTTTATCCGTTTCCTTTGTGATGGGAAATAAAGTAGAGAGTAGTTTAAAAGCCTATACATAGAAAGGATTGGGAGATATTCTATACATAGAATCCTCTCATGGATTGAGAACTGGTTGGAGGCCAGGAAGCAGAGAGTGGGTGTCAATGGGCAATTTTCACAATGGAGAGAGGTGAAAAGCGGTGTGCCCCAAGGATCTGTCCTGGGACTGGTGCTTTTCAACCTCTTCATAAATGACCTGGAGACAGGGTTGAGCAGTGAAGTGGCTAAGTTTGCAGACGATACCAAACTTTTCAGAGTGGTGAAGACCAGAAGTGATTGTGAGGAGCTCCAGAAGGATCTCTCCAGACTGGCAGAATGGGCAGCAAAATGGCAGATGCGCTTCAATGTCAGTAAGTGTAAAGTCATGCACACTGGGGCAAAAAATCAAAACTTTAGATATAGGCTGATGGGTTCTGAGCTGTCTGTGACAGATCAGGAGAGAGATCTTGGGGTGGTGGTGGACAGGTCGATGAAAGTGTCGACCCAATGTGCGGCAGCAGTGAAGAAGGCCAATTCTATGCTTGGGATCATTAGAAAGGGTATTGAGAACAAAACGGCTAGTATTATAATGCCGTTGTACAAATCGATGGTAAGGCCACACCTGGAGTATTGTGTCCAGTTCTGGTCGTCGCATCTCAAAAAAGACATAGTGGAAATGGAAAAGGTGCAAAAGAAAGCGACTAAGTTGATTACGGGGCTGGGGCACCTTCCTTATGAGGAAAGGCTATGGCGTTTGGGCCTCTTCAGCCTAGAAAAGAGACGCCTGAGGGGGGACATGATTGAGACATACAAAATTATGCAGGGGATGGACAGAGTGGATAGGGAGATGCTTTTTACACTATCACATAATACCAGAACCAGGGGACATCCACTCAAATTGAGTGTTGGGTGGGTTAGGACAGACAAAAGAAAATATTTCTTTTCTCAGCGTGTGGTCGGTCTGTGGAACTCCTTGCCACAGGATGTGGTGCTGGCGTCTAGCCTAGACGCCTTTAAAAGGGGATTGGACAAGTTTCTGGAGGAAAAATCCATTATGGGGTACAAGCCATGATGTGTATGCGCAACCTCCTGATTTTAGAAATGGGTTATGTCAGAATGCCAGATGCAAGGGAGGGCACTAGGATGAGGTCTCTTGTTATCTGGTGTACTCCCTGGGGCATTTGGTGGGCCGCTGTGAGATACAGGAAGCTGGACTAGATGTGCCTATGGCCTGATCCAGTGGGGCTGTTCTTATGTTCTTATGTTCTTATATAGGTATGTTCATTTAAAAGTCGGATAACAGAAGCATACCCACAATGGCAAACATGTAGGAGCATCAAAAGAAAAAGGAGTAAAATGGCACACATTTACAGAGATGAAGGGGATTATCCATGATATATCATCCCAGATACACTTGCACTTTCCTGGTCTAGCTGTTGTGTAAACACTCCAAGGCTAAAGGCTTCTACACATCTCGTTTGCATTCTGTCCTTACTCCAAGGAGTCCAGAGTGGCATACATGGGGTTGTCCTCAAAACAACCCTGTAGGTTTTAACCCATTTTTGCCCAGCTCACAGGTGTACACATTTGGTTCCTGTTGCGTATATGCAATGTTGGGCAGAAATATTAAAATACTTATTCTGAACTTTCCCATCTAAGTGATGGTGACTAGTATTTTTAAAAGCAGTAATACAATAGATCACTGTTTCTCAAACTGTGGGTCAGGACCCACTAGGTGGGTCGTGAGCCAATTTCAGGTGGATCCCCATTCATTTCAATACTTTATTTTTAGTATAATAGATTTGATGCCACCATGGTATGTGACTGCATTTGGGGAGACCTATACTTTTAACAGGCTACAATGTATATGCTTTTAACAATGATAGTCAATGCAGCTTACTCCAGCCATGGACCTCCATAGCCTTGCGCCTGGGGCAAAGCTCCACGATGGCGTCCCCCCAGGCTATCGCTGCCCCCGTGCAGAAATCTGCCCCCTACTCACCAGAGGCTTATGGAGCCTCGCACAACCTTCTCCCGTATCAGGGAAACCTCTCTGCGGCAAACCAGAAGCACAGTTTCCACCCCCATCCGGAGCCTCAGGGAGGCTTCCTCAGGGTCTTAGTGGCTGGTACCTGGGACATTTGCCCCAGGGAAGTTTATGGGAGGTACACTACTGGCTTATTCCTGGGTAAGTGTGGGTAGGGTTTCAGCCTAGGATTGTTAAAAATATTTCTTGCTTGATGATGTCACTTCCAGCCATGACATCACTTCCAGGTTAATGACATCACTTTTGGTGGGTCCTGACAGATTGTCATTCTAAAAAGTGAGTCCTGGACTAAAACGTTTGAGAACCATTGCAATAATTATATTGCATAAAAACAACAGGTGCTACAGTTTCAATTAAACACAAAGTAGTAAAAGCACAGGTGTCAATTAGCTACTTGAAACAGATGGATTTTTTCATAGCCCTCATAGGTTAGGGAGTTCTACAATCTAAGTACTACCATTGAACAGGTCCTGCCCACCAACTAAGCCTTGAAAGAGAATGGGTTGCCATGTGTGACATCTGGTAATGTACACAGTGGGCAGGCAGATTCATGCAGTAGAAGGTGGTTCTTCAGATAGCCAGGTTCCAAGTTGTTCATAACTAACGAGATTAAGAGAAACAGTTTATAACTCAGGGCCTCCCATTGCTGTGTGGGGAATTGAAGATAGGTCTTCATTGCCGAAGTTCAACACTATCTATTGTATCAATCAAACATAAAGAAATGTGCATTTTAATGAAATGTAATTTTAATTGTTACCCTGCACATGCCTGATCTCGTCTGATCTCAGAAGCTAAGCAGGGTCAGGCCTGGTTAGTACTTGGATGGGAGACCACCTGTTGCTGTAGGCTTATACCATAGTCTTTCGAGACTGAAGGCTGCCAACCATTAATTTTAATTGTGATCCATTGTAGTATGTTGTGGTTTTATTAATTGTTTATGTTATATGTTTTTGTATTGCTTCATCTATAATTGTATAGGAGTTTTATTTTGTAAGCCGCCTTGCATTCCTTTGAGTATGGTAAAAAGGTGGGGTATAAATTATTTAAATAAATAAAGACATATTTACTAGCTTAGATAACTCAGCAAGTCATCCTCCTCACCCTCAAAGGTCATGGATAATAAAGTGATATAAATAAATGCAAGTCGGTATATATAAGCAATTTTTAGAAGCCAAATTACAAAACTTCAAATGGAACTCAACTTATTAGTCAATCTGAATAGCATTCTGAAGTCTCTTTCCAGAAGAAAACAGGAAGTTATGGCGAAACTGCAGCTACTTGTGTTTTTCAATGAAATAACAATAAAGGTGAATTTGGTACTACAGATTTTCAAGAGCTAAATGTAGGACTGACCTCAGAGGCCTCTTTTGAGGATGACTAGGAAATTGTATGGCACACATTTTGAGCTCTTGAAATATACGAATGCAAAATATCTATTTATTACGAACCGAAGATCAGAGCATCCAAGGGAAGTTTTTTGCAGTTCTCCCTTTTCCATGCACAGGGCCACATAGAGTTTTTAGGATCACAGTGTGTAGATGGGAAAGGGTTGAGATTTGTTAGGCATTGAGGAATACTTTGGTACAAGGGGAGCTGGTTGCTGACAGCACTTAAAATAAAAAAGGCTGTAGAGCAGACTTCTGAGAGAAAGCTGACAGGTACTGAGAGAGCATCTGGTTCTGGACAACTTATTCCTTAGGGGGTGATGATCTAAATGCTCTGCATTCTCAAATAAAGACAGACACTGACAACAAGCACATTAATACTAATGGGAGGCAATTAAAACAAATAAACTGCCAAGGGTAAATTCACACATAAAATAGACAGAAGGGGGACAAAATATATAGGAGTATGTATGCAAATACTAGAAGTCTCAAAGCCGAAATGGTAAATTAGCCTGCTACTAGAAATGTTTATAGCTAAAGTTGGCATCTCTGTTGGTGAAACTGTGAAAATCATTGGAATATTTTATACCTGAATACATTAAATCTACACAAAGCCATACCTGAGATGCCATATTCTTTTTTAAAGTCTTCTGGATTCTGAATAGGCTCAAAACCTTACAAAAAATAAACCTGTGGATAAGATCCAAGATTGAAATTTGGGAGAGGTGATAAGGGTCCTCTAATGAAATACACAAGCTTCACCCCATTCCCCACCAGTTTAGCCAAATCAGCCTCACTCACCTTCTAAAGACAGTAGCTAAGGGGCTGGCAAAAAGGTGAGAGGACCAGGTCCAAGGTGACCAGGCATCCTCTTTTTCCAGGACAAGTCCTCTTTTTTAGCCTCTTGTCCTAGAAACGAACTTAAATGTCCTCTTCCATATGAGTGGGCCCCTGCAGGCAGCACATAGCCTTCTTGTAATTAATGAATTATATGTAATAATGATATGTATTATAGTTTTAAATTTAATAAGTAATTTGGCATTTCAGTTAACCACATGAAATCAATATACAAGTGTTTTTAGCTTTTATTTTGTCATGTCCTGCATTTTTCATGGATAACCTACATTGTGGGGTGCCTTGTCCTCTTTGAGGTCATACCTGATCACCCTGACCAGGTCCCCTCTCTGGTCCCAATCCTGTTCCCTCTCCCATAAGAACATAAGAAGAGCCCCGCTGGATCAGGTCAAATGCCCACCTAGTCCAGCTTCCTGTATCTCACAGTGCCAGTGGCCCACCAAATGCCCCAGGTTGCACACAAGACAACAGACACAACCTGCATCCTGGTTCCCTCCCCTACATCTGGCAATCAGAGGTGGCCTGCCTCTCAAATCAAGAGCTTGCACAGTTACTACTATGACTTGTAACCCGTAATGAACTTTTCCTCCAGAAATTTGTCCAATCCCCTCTTAAAGGCATCTAGGCAAGATGCCATCACTACTGCCTGTGGCAAAGAGTTCCACAGACTAATTACACGCTGGGTAAAGAAATATTTTCTTCTGTCTGTCCTAACTCTCCCAACGCTCAACTTTAGTGGATGTTCCCTAGTTCTGGTGTTATGTGAGAGGGAAAAGAGTGTCTCCCTATCCACTCTGTCCATCTCCTGCATAATTTTGTATGTCTCAATCATGTCCCCCCTCAGGTGCCTCTTTTCCAGACTGAAAAGCCCCAAATACTGTAGCCTTTCCTCATAAGGAAGGTGCCCCAGCCCAGTAATCATTTTGGTTGCTCTCTTTTGCACCTTTTCCATCTCCACTATATCTTTTTTGAGATGTGGCAACCAGAACTGGACACAATACTCCAGGTGTGGCCTTACCATCAATTTGTACAACGGCATTACAATACTAACAATTCCTGCAGTATTAACTCCCACAATTCAATCCCTGAATAGAGTTCCTGACTTCAGCTACCCTCAGACTAGCAGGACAAATGTTATCTCCAGTCCTGAGAAGGTATCAAAATCTGGATACAAAAACATGAGTGTTCATTTGATCAGCTCGTTATGAAGAGGCCACTCTTGGTTTTGAAAAACGGACCTCTAGAAATGAAGTTTCAACTGCAAACGTCTTCTAACTTTCCATACTACTGATTTGGGACAGATGCATTCTCTTATGGTGACATGCAAGCAGAAACACTGGAGGTTGGCAGGTGGTGTGGAGGGGCTGGCCTCTTGGGAGTTCACAGGGGCCTGCGCCTTGGAAAGCCATCTTCCAAACATAAGGTGGGCTCCTCCTGCCGCACCCAAGCCTGGCACCAAATGTCCCCCTCTTCCCCGAATGTTCCTCTGTGTTCTCAGCTCCCTGTTGTGGCCCAGGGAGAACTTCTGCCGCCTTTGCACAGACTGCATTGCACATTTATCCCATTGCTCTCAGTTTCCTCATGACTGAAGCGCACACACTGAGCTCTGCTGCTGGGCCCTCTGCAGGGCGCCACCATTGTCAACACCCTCAGCACATGATGCACTCACTCCCCCAAGCCCTCCACTGAGGGAGTGGGGGAGGGGTGGCTAACACAGCCCCAGGCTAGCTGGCCACGTCGCTCTGCTGCCACGCGCGCCTGGCACTGGAGTCCTCCTCCCTGACCCAAGTGGCTTTGCTGAGGGAGGCTGCAGCCCTAGCCATGCTTTCCTGGGCGTAAGCCTCACTGGACCCCACGGGGCTTACTCCTGAGGGCAGAGGTGGCCCTGCTCTCCTCGCCCTGGGCGTCGAGAGCGCGTGGCCTGGAGATGCCTGCGCCCTGGCCTTGCGGGGGGCCCGCGTTCCCGCCAGGTAGGCGCCCAAAGGCTGGGGGGCGGGCGGGGGGGGAGGCGGCTGAGAGACTTGTTTCCAGCAGGGGATGCTGATGTGCGCGCGCAAGGGCCAGAGGGGGAGAGGCTCCCACCAAGAGCGTGGGGCGGTGCAGCTGGCCAGAGCTGGTGCGGGGGAGGCAGGCGCGCGCCCTGATTGGGATGGGGGGGGGGAGAGATGCTGGTTGACCTCTTCCCCCATCCCTCTTCCCCTCCCCTCCACCAACTCCAGTTGTGGAAGAAGAAGAAGAGCCGGAGGCGGTGCTGAGCCGGAGATGCGGCAACTCCCTGGCTCCCTTCTCGTAAGTGTCCTCTCCGCGGCTGCTCTTTGCCGTGGAAGGCGCGGGGTGATGGACGGACGGACGGACAAACGCGGGGTCACAGAGGCTGCTCCCCCCCCAGTTGCAAAGCTGATGGAATCGGATGGGAAGGAGAGGGAGCGCGCGCGCCTCTTTCAGGCTCAGTCCTCCCCCTTCCTCCTCCTCCAGCCAGCCCTGACTAGGCGACATTGTCCAGAGGGGAAAACTGCTGACAGGTGAAGGGGGATGGAGGGAGAGTCCATTGCATCCGAAATCCAGGCAGAAAGAGGACTCCGCAGAATCCAGACAGGCAGGCAGGCAGACAGACAAGGCAGGGCTTGATATGTCGCAGCTGGGCAGCCTGTTCCAGGAACAGTGTGATCAGCCAGCCAGCCGGCTCCCAGCAACCAGCTTCGATCCTGGCACGGGACAGAGATCCGGAGGGCTCTGATGAACAGATGGACGGGGGGGATGAGAAGGGTCGCCCTGGGAAGCGGGGAGGGTAGCGCTGCCTGGAGCAGAAGCTCTCCTCCAGCCCTGGGCCACTCGCTTCCTCGGAAGTGTCTCTCTCTCGTGCCTTTTTCAGGGGACTGCGGGATCGCACACAGGGCTCGGTGTGTGCGTGAGGAGTTGTTGCCAGACAATAGCGCAAAGGACTTTGGCAGGGCTCGGGAGAAGGCGGTGAAGATGGAGCGGAGCGGAGCAGAGCAGAGAGAGATGGCTGTGTCAGGCTCGGTGCTTTTCCCAGGGTGTTAATGAACTCGGGGGCTGCTCTGTGTGGGAGGCAGGGAGGGGAAGCCAAGCAGACTGCGGGAGCTGGGACACCCGGCTGCAGGCACACCAGGAACTGTTACACTGCTGCATACGTTAATGACTGCTCAGTGTGCAGAAGACTCTTTTGTGGTGCATGTGTGTAAACAAAATTCTTTCTTTCCTCCTTGCCTGAAAACCCTTCCTCCTCTTCCTCCTCCACATCCCCCCTTCTTCCCTATCTCTTCCCCAATCTCTTTGCTGCCTCTTCCTCTATCATCATCCTATGTTTTCTCGTTCTTCCCCCCCCCCCCAATTCCTGCATCTTCATACTCTGTTTTTCTCTCCCATATCCTTCTCCATCCCAATCCTCCCTGCCTTCTTCCTCCCCATCTTTCTCAGGGGATCACACTTTTCTGGGATATAGTTGTGTAAACTGCAAGCTGCCACCACGGAGAGATCACAGGAACCCCCCTTGGGCCCTCCATGTCCCTTTGACGGGGCCTTTTGGACTCGAAGACCCCCTCACATACCCCAGCAGGGGTGCTTTGCTTGCATCTCCAAGACGCCTCCTGCACAGCACGGATCACCTATCCTATCTCCCTCTTCTGCCGTTTGCCTCATGGAGAACAAGAGCTGCAAAGGGGATAGCCTGCGGCCACCAGTCCAATGCAAACACTCTGTAGAGAAGAAAACGATGACTAATCCCACCACGGTGATTGAAATTTACCCAGACACCACCGAAGTGAACGATTACTATCTTTGGTCCATCTTCAACTTTGTATACCTCAATTTCTGCTGTCTGGGTTTCATTGCCTTGGCGTATTCTCTGAAAGTAAGTACTGATCTCAGCCCCATATAGTGAGGCTGTCTGGGGTCAAGCCCATGGTTTGAGTAAGTCTGTTTCTTTCCAGTTGGAGTGGAGGGATTCTGATTTATCCTGGCTTGGAATGAGATATGTTCCGTATTGCATATTATCAAAGGGAATGTCTTCGGTTAAAGAGGTGAACATTCTCTTGTGACTGACAATAAATATTTTGATCTATGGAGTGGGCCAATAGGCTAGTGATATAGGAGGGTTTTGATGGGTTTTTTGGAACCTGCAGGCATTCTCATGCCAAGGTGAGGGATATAACTAATATACAGGAACTAATATAGGAATCTAGATGAATAGAGAAGCACAAGACGTTATAGAAATGAATTACGTTTTTCTGTTGTTAGAGATTTGTGATTTCTGATTTCATGGCAAATAAGGTAAGCAAGTGAACTTTACAACTGGTAGCTATAAAGGCAGTCAGGGGGGAAAAAAGTAAGAAAAGGTCCTTTAGTGGGTTAGGAAATGTTTCATTTGACTACCAAGGAAAACCGTCATTATCGCCATCATAAATCATTTCTGTATCACTGGTAATGTTTTTTAATGAATAGTACTGCATTTATCTTCACAAGATTCTTATGTCGGGTTATTGACATTCTCTTCTTATATAGATGAGGATCTGAGGTGGAAAGATCGTGGCTTGTCCTAAGGTTTCCCATGGTTGCATCGGGATTAAAACTTGGTCCTTTAGCACCACACTGACTCATAATTCATGAGGCACTATCTGTTTGCAGCACTTTCCAAACTTTAATTCAGCTTCACACTGTTCTTATAAACAAAGTTGTTTCCCAGATTAACTATTAAGGCACAACTAGGTTTCGGATGATTTGCTAGTCATCATAAGAGTCATGATGGAAGCTGGGAGTGTGGTTTGGACTCTCTACATACAAGTTCTAAATGATGTACTGTACTTGGTGCACTGTAATTTGTTGCATTGCATTATGCAAACATCTGGAATCAAACTGATAAAGCACATTGCACTACTGTTGCTTGCACTAGAACTGTGTTCTTTTCTTCTTAGCTCTGGGTATGGCTAAGTTCTTGAAACAGACAATTAAAATAATAACCTTATATTAAAAAAAATACTTTTTGCAAGATATAAAAGAACTCTGTAGAATGTTACATCCATTTCTCATTTGAGTCAATGGAAATTCTTTCACCAGATTTGTGACTTTAAGACTCAGTGAGAAATCCTTTGTGTTTGCAGGCTGAGAAAAAGCAATCATTTGATGTAGAGAGAGCAGCTGCAAACTGGAAGACCTGAGAAATCCTTGGGAAACAGCCTACAGCACAGACGAGTCAATTGTCAGGTTCTCAGCCTGCTCTCTGGAGGACCTCTGGCTCCCTTGTAACCCCCTGCTACTCATTACGTAGACCAGTTTCTTCCTTTGGCAAGTAAGATCAGAGGAGGGGGGGGTGAAAGAAACAGCTGCTGATCTGCTGCTGTTCAGATTACCCAGGCGAGGAGGAGGAAAGCAACTCATGCTTCACTCTCCCTTGGGCCTCCAAAAACATAAGGTCAGCAATGGAGACCTTCTAGGAGAACAAGGCTTCTGGCTAGAGTGGTGAAGGAACTGGGGAGGGGGTAGGTCACATGGATAAGTAAGGTGGATCTGAAAATGGGAGTTTGGATAAAGAATGGGAAATCAGCAGGCATGTGAGAAAGGATGGGCTTAGATAGTGGAATTAAAGAGAACCTACAGCTCCTTCAAAGGCTATAGGAGCTCTTTGGCTTGCTTATAATTGCAAAAATGGAGTTGGCAGGGGTAGGGTGTCAATTATATTTAAGAGAAGAACTGGCTGTAGAGATTATCTGGCTTATGTAACCTTAGCTAAGGTAACAGTACCCTCTGAGCACACCAGACCTGCTGTAATTATTCCTCATAACTGCAGGGTGAATATGAGCCAGCTGGGCTCCAGGATTTTGTTGCTCAGTGCAGCCAACAAGCAAATTGTGATAATCTATCAAGGGAGAATGGATGGTGACTTCCCATCTTGTTCCCTTCACTCCCTTTTTTCAATAAAAAGGGAAGGGGAATAGCTAACTGATCGTGAGACTGAGGAAGACCTGGGGCTGTTGACCAACCTCAAACATATCAAAGGTCCAGTAGCCTGTGAGAAGGAGTACATAATGGATGTGTTATGTACACAGACAGCATGCTGGCAGACAGCATTTGCACTATTCAGAGGGATTTCATCTCAGAAATAGATCAATTAATTGCATATAAGTCCAGCGACCATGAATTCCACAAGAGTGCATTGGAGTTGTTTTCAAGCCAGCTCTACCCTCTGTCACTTTTGTATTACAGGCTAGCCTGCCACCAAATACCTGACTTATATCAAGGTGTTCTGTACCCCATGTTCATTTTGGGCTTGGTTACTTGGACTGCATTACAGTACTTGCATTTTTCCATTCTTCAATTTCACTGCGTGTGAAATTGGGTTACAAATGCCTACCTAGCTCTCCTCAAAGTGGTTTCAGGAGGTTTAATGTGCTGCTGTTTGCCAAAAGCTATGCAAAAGCTTAGTATTCTTTGGCAGGCAACTCAAAAGTTATACACTACCACCACCCTTTGGAATATACTTAACATCCTCTTTAAGGGCTGAGTCTCCATTGGAAATTGCAGGAAGGTCATTGTGGTCATAAGGTCCCTTGATGCAGGCTTTTAATCCTCACTGCTGTTTTTGGTACTGTTATCTGCCTTACCCACAAGCACCTTGCAAAATGAGAAAGAATGTCAACAGGGACCAAATAATGAAAGTTCTGTATTAAGCATGGACATAGACACAATGCAGAATGCAGCACAGTGTTAGCTTTCTTTGAATCTCCAACTTTATATCTTTTTTCCGGGGGGCGGGGGGGCGGGACACATACAGTACTTCAATTCCCTTACTGATTGAAGTTCATCTCTCCTTCCTTGCTTTTTCTCCTGCAGCCTGTACTAAATGCAAGAAGGGCCCTACTGAATCAGACCAAAAGTCCACCTAGTCATCCCATAGATGTCAACCAGATGCCTCTGGGAAGCCCAGGACACATAGGCAAATGCTGTCATATGTTGTTGTTTCCCTTCAGCAATTAGTATTTGGAGGCATATTGCCCCTGAACCTGGAGGTAGCACATAGCCATAACTAGTAGCCATTGATAGAGTGGTCCTTTATGGATTGATTTAATCCCCTTTGAAAAGCTGTTGGCCATCACCACATCCCAAGGTCATGAATAACTTAATTACTGTATTTTGAGAAGAGGAACTTCTTTTGTCCATCCTCAGTCTCCAGCTTCACCAAGGGCGCAGTCCTAACCCCTTATGTTAGTGCTTTCCAGCACTGACATAAGGGCAATGCAGCTCTGAGGTGAGGGAACAAACATTCCCTTACTTTGAGGAGGCCTCCGTGAGTGACACCCAACTGCAGGATGCAGCACATGTCCCACTGGCACCGCTGTGCCAGTGCTGGAAAGCACTGACATAAGGGGTTAGGATTGCACCCTAAATGATCCTGCGTAGTGTAATCAGAGAGGGAGAAAAACTTTTCTGTATCCACTCTCTCCATCTCAAGGACATTAACATATCATGAATATCAACAATACACCTAATTTTATTATGAATACTGTTCAAATATTCCTAGTTCTATGGAATCCAAATCACAAGTACTGTACAGGCATCTCACTGTATCCGTGGGGGTTCAGTTTTAGCACCCTGCAAATACAGAGACCATGGATATGGGGAAACCCTATATCCATAGTAGGGGGCCCCCCACACCCCATTATCTTTGTTTTCTTTAGCAATTATGGAAGCTTGGGTGTTTTTTGTTTTTTTAAAAAAGGAACATTCTTGCTTAACTGAAGAATGGGACGTGCCAGCCTGCACGCTACAGAGAGGAGATTAACCAAATGTTAACAGGAAACAGGAAGTTTCCAGCTTCCTGTTACTCTCCTCTAGGGTGTAGGCTGCTAAAAAAAATTACTGTAATGGACACAGGGGGAGGATTTGGTGGGGGGTCCCCTCCGGTTCTACAGATCTGCTGATACGTGAAACCAAAGATACCGGATCCGCAGATATAGGGGGATGCATGTACTCAATTACAAACATTAGGACATATCTCCACAGGTGGTTTGTTGGAAGATGGCTGTATACTAATTATCCAATGGTTAATAATTAATAATAATAACAACTCTGTATTTATATATCGCCTTTCTGGTCATCGGATTACTCCTCTGACTTTATTCAAGGTGGTTTACATAGGCAGGCGTTTCTAAATCCCTCAAGGGAATTTTTACAATCATAAACAGTTCTCTCTTTCAAGAACCACACAATGGTTCACATTGTATCTTATTCAGTCCTTGCTGATTTTCTGCAGTGCTTGGGAAAAACCTGTACTTGGGCATGAGCAGTATGCCAGGATCAAGCTTGGCCATTGGCAACCACACCTGAATCTAAACCAGGAGAGATGGGGATGTTCTCCAGCTCATAGTGCTAAAAGTCAGTTACTGGAGCTGAGGGCTTGAGCTAGAAGCTGAAATGTAGCAAGCAGCTTTGTTGACCAGGCAGGGTCCAGCCTCCTAGCATTTTTTCCAGACATGGCCTCACTTAGACATTTTTTACTGACTATGATTTGCAGAGGCTGATGTTGCACACCACTGCTCCTTTCTGTGCCTGGACAGAGCTTTGAAGCCTGAGCACACACAGTTCCAGGTACCTGACTATGCTAGGTTGCAACCTCAGGTCTGTAAGGTTATATGTTCATATCCTGGAGTTTCTGGCACAGTGTTGGTAAGTAGTCCTTCTAGCAGTTCTGTTTCTCACTTGATTGCTTTTAGCAAATTCTCAAGCGAAGCAGGAATGGGGAACATGAAATACTAATTAATAATGACAAGCATCGAATTGGGTTTATAGGGAAGGTATGATATAAAGTATGATGAATCCTGGTTTCTATGAAGTTGTTCAGTGTTAAACTTTGGAGCAAATTCAGATGGTTGGGAATCTATTACATAGTTGCATTAGTAATAAATCCTGCTATTCTATTTTACAAACAAAGGATAGGAGCAGTGTCTGTGATTTGTTTCCAAGTAGGTTGCTGAGTAGAAATGTGTGTTAAGATGACTAGCTCTGCTTCTTTCATTTATATTTCTTTTCTAAGTACCAGCCCAAAGAAAACTGTCCTACAACAATATCCATGCTGGGGATTTTGTAAGCCTCCCAGGGAAGAGTATTTCATTTCATTGCCACTGAGAATGTCCCTTTATGTGCCCTTGTTAGTCCAGCATGGTGCATACATAATAGTGATAAGATAGTACTCTTAGTAAGTGAGCAAATACGGAATGTGGTAGACTCTAAGGCTCCAATTATTTATCTGTCATACAGCACCCATGCAAATGTAGGAGATATGAGCACCTTCCGTTACCACAGTGATATTAAAAAAGCTTGAGTTTGACAAACCATCAGGTTCTTGCTCCAAAGAATTATTATGAAAAAAACCTGAAATTAGACAGGTATAGAGTAGGGGAAGCAAATGCAAGCATATGCAGTGCGGTCATTGCTGGATAACAGGAGTCTTACAGAATCTATGAGCTCCTTTGGGTCCTTGGAGATAAAGCAGGACAGAAGCATTTTAAACAATAGAAGTTCTCATATTGTGGCTGTAAAGCTTCACCATGAGCACTGTGTAAGTGCTTTAGAGAGGAGAGCACTGGGAGAGAGAGATTAATGTTGCTACTTTCTATGGTCATGCGACTTTTAAGCCTCCTATTGAGAAAGAGATAATCTTTGCAGTCCTTGCTCAGGTGCTCTCCAGCAAGCCTCACTTTCTCAGCAGAGTTGCTTCCTTCCCCAATCCACGGATAAAGAGCCTTCATCCTACCCTTCCTCAGACATGTGCACGGGGGGGCGGGGTGCAGTTCTATGACTGAAGGGAAGTGTGGGGGGAGGATCTCAAATGGACTTTTGTGGGGGAGAAATAGAGGGAATGTGTTCTCCAGGTTTGTTGAAAGGTATTCCTGAACCGAATCCCAGATCTGTTCACAAATGTAGCTTTGATTGAGAGCAAAATATTTTTTGGTGAGGGCAAAATATAATATAAAATATTATAACCTGCTTGGTGAACAAGAGTGGGTGGAAGGATGGTGGTCAGAAGGCTGTGAAAAAAGAAAGCCCTATTGTGAGAAACTGAAAGAAAGTTAATGAGTGGGAAACCAGAAGTGGATTGAAGAAGGCAAGCATTCTGTTCTCTGATTGCACATTATGCTAGGCAAAGGAGATGGGGCAGTACTGTATTTACTTTCTTTTAAAGGAGTGGTGCTAGAGCTCAGGCCTGTTTAAAAATCATACTGTGTGCCTGTTGGCCTGATTCAATGTAGGGAAGTCATTGGTAGCCAGTGAGAAAGATGGGCTGAAAGAAAACATCACAGGCAGCCTAGGGGCATGAGAAGTTTGATGGGGTTGGCATCAATGGAGTGATGTGGATATGCCAGGGACATTTTTGGAAGATGAGGACCAGAGAACACAAAGAGGTAGTCAGAAACCTGGGGAGGAGGTACAGAATCTTACAGGTACTGAATGGAACTTTTCCAGTACCTGTAAGGTTCTGTACCTCCTCCCCAGGTTTCTGATTACCTCTTTGTACCTCTGAACTTTTCCATTCAGTAAATTTTATCTCTTTGTCCTTATCTCTTTGTCTGCCTAAGGGTGTTTGTGATTTTTCATGGGAAAGGGTCTATGAAACTTCCAGGATTTGGAATTTCATCTCTTTCCTAGAAGGCTTTTTGTCTTTCTCTCTGCAGCTTTTCTGGACTGTTTTTTTTTTTTAAATTCCAGAAGGCATTTGAAAAATGATAGTTCAGCTACCTGCTGCTTGCTTCCTAATGTGCTGCTCAAATCAATCTGCTGCCTTGAATTATTTTGCTGTTATGTTTTAAAGTTTGTAGATGTATTTATTTTGATTTTTTAAAATTTTTGTTATTTTTCAGGTTTTAATACCTTCTTGGTAGATACCTTCTTGGGAGAAAAGCAAAATAGAATTTATTTTTTATATGTATTTGCTATGGACAACTATGACCAGGAAAGGAAATCCATGGTGGGGCAGTGCAGATGAAGCGTTCTGGAATACAGTGAGGATGGCAAGAGTTTGATGTGATGGACATATTTGTCTTCCTCTCTATGTTCCCATTTGCAGTCACTTTCTCCCAAGGATCTAAATAGTATCTGTTAATTTGGGGGAAAGGGAAAAACAAGCCCCAATTGTCAAGACAAGGGAGAGATTGAGGCAGATTTCACTCTTTTTACTCTTTATACTGTGGAATGATGGTAGAGATATAATCTGTCTTTAATATTGAATGGCAAAGCCCCCGGTTGACAAGGACTCCATGTGAGTGACACAACACAACTTTGTGCAGAGTGCACTGAGTTGAACTGCTAGAAATCCATTAAGAATGTAATTTTGTGTCAGATTAATTGCAAAAGAAATCAAACTTATTTTATTTTATCCATTCAAATAATGTACCAGACATATAAAAAAAGCTAGGGAAAATGTAGGAGAGCATTTCCAAAATAGTAGTGCATTATAATAATAGTCTAATTCTCGGTCCCTTTCCTGATGATCCCTGGCATGGAATTTGCCTTATTTGCTGCTGCTGCACACAGGCAGCCTAGGGGCATGAGAAGTTTGATGGGGTTGGCATCAATGGAGGGATGTGGTCATGCAAGGGAAATTTTAGGAGAATGTGGACCAGAGAACACAAAGAGGTAGGGTCAGTGTTTTCACTAGCCCCGAAATCTCTTTTCAGTTTCTCACTGACAGCTCAGTCCCACTCAGTATATGGTATATGTGAAGCTGGGAACCTTTGTCAATAATTGTAGCTCTTCAGTGCCACAATATTCTTTGCAATTCAGTTAATATTCTCTGTAATTCAATTAATAACCTCCAGAGATATTTCTTAAAAATGTGCATCAATATGCTAGGAATAATAGTGCTTTTTGGAAGATGCAATTATATAGTTTGCCTGCCAACCAGAATTGGAAGCCACAATTGCTGCCACCATCAGGACAAGTGCCAGAACAGTATGATGGGTGAACACACTGCTCATATGCACAGCAAACCTCATCAATGAAAAAGGCACCCTCTTTGCAGCCTGTAAATAGAACTGTGAAATTGGAAAGGCTATTTCAAATAATAATAATAATAATAATAATAATAATAATAATAATAAAACTTTATTTTTATCCCGCCCTTCTCCCAAAAAGGGACCCAGGGCGGCTATTTCCCTTGTGAGATGCACAGTTGCATTCTTTCAAAACCAAGATGTCATTTTACAAGCCTTCAAGTCGATGTCAACAGTACTGAAAAGTAACCTATTAGTATGTTTATCAATGAACCTTGAATCAAATCCAGTCTTCTCTGGAGCCTATTATGTATCACAGAGATTTAAGCTCATACTGCAGCAACATGGCTTTTCTGTATGAAAGCAATTCTCACATTCAGTTACTAAATTTTGTAAAGTGTAATTGTATAATAAATTCAGAAAACCTGTGAAAAAACATGGAGGAGACATTATATGATACTACCAGTATCTCCAAATCTGATATATTATAACAAAGGAAAGAACTAACAAATTTTGAGAAATACCTAATAACATAAACAAAAGAATAAAGGCTTACTTGCGAACATTATTATAAATTGAATATAAAGTTAATGCATGCAGAAAGCTATGTAAGAGACCAATTTTGGAGGAAGAATAGACACTTTTATGTAAAATAGGCAAAGCTCGTCTGAGTGTATTAGCATAAAAATGACTCTTTATCCCAAGCATATACCATGACGCTCAATAAAATATATACGAATAATTTGGTCTCATTTAGGAGTAGTAGTAGGTAGCAGTGTACACGAACAGCAGGCTGTTACTAGAGCACAGTCTAGAACAGGGGTGTCAAACTCATTTATTACCCAGCATTCTCTGCTGAGAGCCTGAAGTGATGTAATTAGCCATATAGCTCCGTTTCCCCCCCCCCGCCGCCGGGAATGGCTTCGAAAGGAGGTGCTGCTTGCCTGCCGCGCTAAGGCTCCTCGCCAGGCTGCATGCTCCGCCCCTCCTCCAGCTAAGCCTCTGCTTGGAACTTCATTGTGGCTACAAAGTTGGATAGGTTGGATAAGTTTGGGCCTTGAGCAACCTTAAAGCCTGCTCTATGAGACTTTGGATTTTTTTTCCTTTGAAATGTAGACCCTCTAGCCATAGCATACTTTTAAAACATGCTTCATAGTGGAAATGGAAAAGGTGCAAAAGAGAGCGACTAAGATGATTACGGGGCTGGGGCACCTTCCTTATGAGGAAAGGCTACGGCGTTTGGGCCTCTTCAGCCTAGAAAAGAGACGCCTGAGGGGGGACATGATTGAGACATACGAAATTATGCACAGGAAGGATATAGTGGATAGAGATAAGCTCTTTTCCCTCTCACACAATACCAGAACCAGGGGACATTCACTAAAAGAGTGTTGGGAGAGTTAGGACAGACAAAAGAAACTCTTTCTTTACTCAGCGTGTGGTTGGTCTGTGGAACTCCTTGCCGCATGATGTGGTGACGGCATCTGGCCTGGATGCCTTTAAAAGGGGATTGGACAAGTTTCTGGAGGGAAAATCCATTACGGGTTACAAGCCATGATGTGTATGTGCAACCTCCTGATTTTAGAAATGGGCTATTTATCAGAATGCCAGGTGCAAGGGAGGGCACCAGGATGAGGTCTCTTGTTATCTGGTGTGCTCCCTGGGGCATTTGGTGGGCCGATGTGAGATACAGGAAGCTGAACTTGATGGGCCTATGACCTGATCCAGTGGGGCTGTTCTTATGTTCTTATGTTTCCTTTTCAGAAGAGATTTGCCATATTGGAGTGGGGGGCTTCCATCTGAACACATAAAGTTAGTCCTTTTATATTGTGCATTTTCACTCATTTGCTAATTATAGTAGGCTACAGTAAATATCACCAAGAAAAGGGGGGAGAGTAACTTTCTGGAAATTTTTGAATTTTTAAAAGTTTTAAATATTAATGTTGAATTGTTAATGGATGTCATTCATACAAGGGAAGTGAAATTACAAAGAATATCATATTATTTGATCAACGTGTTGGATATAAAGTGCAAAATTGTATATTGACCTTGTGTTGAGCTTAAAATTGAAAAAAATAAAAATCCACTTTGTAGTGTGACATTAATTGGAGGAGTGCAACATTTGACCTAAACTCAGTGAAATGTACAGCTAAAGAGTAGATACTGAGGCAGAAAGGAAACTTTTCTTAATGGCATCTAGCACTACAGGTGCAACCTATTTATCCACAGATTTTTTATCTGCGGATTTGTCTCAAATGGGGTCGGGGAACACACACCTTTGCCTCCTTTGCCCTGTGCTATCGTCTCGCTCTGTTTCTAGGTAGCCCAAAACACTGCAAAAAGGCTCAGCGTTGCCCAGGCAGGAAAATAGCCCTGGAGCCATGGCAGAGGTTCCCCTTGCAAAGGAACAGTAAGACTCCTGGAGCCCCTGAGCCAACTGAGGGTGAAGAGGTGAAGGGGGGCGGAAAACCTCTGTAGCCAGAGCATGTGCAGGAAGGTGGAGCGCTCTCGCTCTCACACACACACAGGGGCAGGTGCGGTAGCAACAGGGGATTGCTTTAAAAAACCCACTCCCCCCAAATGGTGCAGGCTCTCCTTGCTCTAGCCTACGGAAACAAAACAACCCAGCAAGCAAGCCTTCCCAGCAAGCAAAGCATGAGATTTAGGCTACAATCCTCTCCACACTTTCATGGGAGTAAGCCCCATTGACTACAATGGGACTTACTTCTGAGTAGAAATGCATAGGACTGGTCTCTTAAAAGCTCAGCATCCCACCTGTGAAAGAAGCGGGACAGCTGGCAACGGGGGGGGGCTGAGTATGAAGGGGGGAGGCGAAGGAGCAGAGGGGAGGGGATTGAGAACAGCTGCCTTAGTTTCCTTCCAGCCCCAAGTGTCCGACTGCTCCGTATTTGCGTAACTCTATGGAATTTAGCACTCTATGGAATTTTTTGTTAATCGGGCAGAGTCACCTGTATAGATGTATCCTAACATGGATAAATAGGCTCCACCTGTATAGATTTTTTGAAGTAGCTTGCTTTGCACCCTTCCCCCAAATTTATTTATTGTTTTAATAAAGTGGACTTTTGAGGCTCATAATAGCAGCTTGCAAAATGACTGTGAGGGCAAAGAGTTAAGCTAGATAATTGGAAGAAGACACCATCTAATAATCAAACATGCCAGCATGAGTTTGACTTTTTCATTAAAAAGAGAAAACAAGTCCTTAACAGGTGTCTTTGACACTGCAGTGGATTCTAATTCTGAGCTTCTTGTGGTCCACAGATCCTTGGAAGGAAGTCTAGTCAGTCAAAAAGCTCCATAACATTTCATTTTTCATGAACAGAATTGTGCTTGGGCCAGGCTTCAGAAAAAATTGAAGGGTTGAGGAGACACTCACAGCCTGATCCTGAGCTGCCCAGGCCACGGGGCTGCAGTGGCACCGAAAATGACTGCTGCCGCATCCTGCAAACTCTGGGTAACGGTCAGTGGCTCCTTGGGAGAAGGGGACTCCCTTCCCCTGGTAAAGCAAGTAACCCTGCAATAGGGCTACACGATTCTCCATTAACCCAAAGGTCGGCGGAGAATCGAGCCTCCGTGTCAGACAGAGAGCCCAGCATGGAGGCTCTGGATCCAGTGGAGCAAAGCTCCACTGGTCCCCCCTCTCTCCCATTCCGCTCCCTCCTCCAGAGTACCTCCTCCCTGCCCTCCACCAGCCTTCCCCCTCCCTAGAACACCTCCTCCCCATGCCCCCCACTTACCTCTCCACTGCTTGGTGATTCGCATAACTGCCGAGCAGTGGAGGTCCGGCAGCCACCCAGCTCCAGCCAGCGCTGGGCTAGCACCAGTGCTCGCCTGGCAGTAGGGCCCGCAAATGGCATGTTTGCGATAATGTGCGCCAGTGGTAAGCCAGCGCGCAGTGTTCAGGATTGGGCAGTCAGTACTTCTCTAGATCAGTGCCATGTTTGCTGCCTGAGGGCCCAATCTTACCCAATTTTCCACTGCCGATGCAGCTGTGCCAATGGGGTGTGCGCTGTATCCTGTGGTAGGGAGGCAGTCATGGAGGCCTCCTCAAGGTAAGGGAACATTTGTTCCATTTCGTCAGGGCTGCATTGCGGCTGCACCAATTCTAGACAGCTCCTGTATCTTCATAGCTCTCACTGCCAGAAGGGACTATTATGGTCAATTATTTTGACCTTCTCCATGGCACAGGTCAGGATATTTTTTTGTCAGTGATTCTTGCAGCAAGCCCATAGGGCTCAAACTCTTCTGTTTCTTTCAGCTCTGATTTTGTAGCAGGGAGGGATGGCAGAGAGAGATGGGGAGGAATGGAGAAAATGCAAGCACAACATTTTTCAAAGGCACAAAAAGAGACTGACAAAAGAGACTGTGACCACTGCATCTGTCGCTTGTGCACTGTGGGACACAGAGATAGAGGTTCAGTGTTGTCAGAGGAAGCCTTGGGGGGAATCCTGTAGTAGGTGATGGCAAAATTTCTTCTGCAAGCATTTCAGGTTCTGTCCCTTCCTTGACTCATACGCTAATTGGGTAAGAGGCACTTTTTCAAGTGGGTGCTCCTTTTTTTAGCAGGGGGAGAGTAACTGGCCCACCTCACCCCAGCACTGTCTGTTCTAGTGGCTGTCTGCTGGTATTCATTTGCATCTTTTTAGATTGTGAGCCCTTTTGGGACAGGGAGCCATTTATTTATTTGATTTTTCTCTGTAAACCGCTTTGTTAACTTTTAGCTGAAAAGCGGTATATACATACTGTTGTTAATAATAATAATTAATAATACGGGGCTGCAACACTGCAAAAACTAAAGAATCAACATTAACCTCTTAAAGCAGTTTTATGGTTGTATTTTTTAAATTTTAATTTGCAAATATTCTTTGGTGGGTGTGCATTTGCCCTCTCTTGTGCTTGAGCGGAGCATACAGCCAAAGTTTGCATACAGCCAAAGTTTGAAAGGGGTGGTGGTGAATATCCTTGCCGCTGTCTTCCAATGCCTGCCCCACTTTATGTGCAGATAGACTGGTTCTCTAGGATTCCTGAACTAGGATTTACAGATCAATTGATGCTATGGTCAAATTATGATTGGGGCATCCTTACTCTGATAGTGAAGAAATTAGGCATCCTAGTGACATATATATTGGCAACCTTCAGTCTCGAAAGACTGTGGTATCGCGCTCTGAAAGGTGGTTCTGGCACAGCGTCTAGTGTGGCTGAAAAGGCCAATCCGGGAGTGACAATCCCTTCCACACCGGGAGCAAGTGCAGTCTGTCCCTGGTCTGTCTCCCTGGCTATGGGCCTTCCTTCTTTGCCTCTTAGCCTCAGACTGTTGGCAAAGTGTCTCTTCAAACTGGGAAAGGTCATGCTGCACAGCCTGCCTCCAAGCGGGCCGCTCAGAGGCCAGGGTTTCCCACTTGTTGAGGTCCATCCCTAAGGGTGTTGAGGGTTTCCCACTTGTTGAGGTCCATCCCTAAGGGTGTTGAGGGTTTCCCACTTGTTGAGGTCCATCCCTAGTGACATGATAGCCATGGAAGATGGGGAATAGATTCTTAGCTATTTTGCCTCAAGCTGGGATGAGTTTCATTAATCACATCCAGCACCTTGAATTGAGCCTAGCATTTCATAGGGGAGCAATGGCAATGCTGGAGCACTGATGAAATGTGCTGGCCTGCCCTCCTCAGGGGATGGGCTGCTGTGTGTTCAGCACCAGTTGGTACTTTCAAGCAGTCATAGAGGGCAGCCCCATGTAGAATGTATTGCAATTGTTATTTACAGAGTAAAGGCATGAATTGCTGTTGTCAGATCTATACACAATGTGCAGGGTTCTAATCATCTCTCTGAATGGATTTGGTAAATGCCATGTTTGACCACTGGGAAAAGTTTAAATTTCAGGCTCGGCAGTGGAACTAGAGGGATCCCAAAGCTGCAATCCTGACAAGATGGAATCTTCATCATTGTCCTCGGGGACATGCAGTGGGTGGGGAGGCAGGTGAGGCAGTGCCTCCCCACTGGAGTCCTTCAAAAAGCTCTGCCACTGTGTGAGGTGCTCAAACACTCATAAACCACATGCTTGTGTGCAAGTTGTGAGTGTCTGAGCACCTCACATGGCAGTGGCACTTTTTGAAGGACTCCAGTGGGGAGGCACTGCCTCACCTGCCTCCCCACCCATCGATTGTCCCTGCTGTTCCTATTTATTTTATTTTTCACATTTTTACAGCCCTTCCTCAAGGATCTCAGGGTGGTTTACATGGTTCCTTCCCTCCTTTATCTCTTGCATACTTCTACACCAATACAATTTTTTAATTTTTTTATTTAAACAAATTTTGTTTACAAAAATTTTAAACTTTCTAGGATCATTTAGCAAGAAAATTGAAAAGCGCTAGAAACATGTGGCTAGAAACATCCAGTTGATTCACTTATGAATGATCATCCCATCACTGAACTGCACCTTCAAGTGATAACCAACTTTCATATTATTATTATTATTATTATTATTATTATTATTATTATTATTATTATTATTATTATTATTATTATTATTATTTTATTATTATTATTATTATTTTATTGTTATTATTATTATTATTATTGTGTGTTGGCATCCTTCAGTCTTGGAAGACCATGGTGTCACGCTCTGAATGGTGGTTCTAGAACAGACTGTCCTCTCCAGTGCGTGAAGCCTGGGTAAAGTAGGTATGGAGGATAGGCTGTTACCCATGCAGCAAATCCCCCCTCTCCACGTCGCTGAAATGGTCCAATGGAAAGGCAGAGGCCAATACAGTTGGTTCCAGCGGCGTCGCAGGAGTTGCCAGAACGTGACTGTTCAGCCATGAACTGCCTCAGGGACTCCGGCTCAGGAGGTTGACTCCTGAAGCCTTTTCCATAACTGGATGTAGCCACAAGGCAGTGGAGGTTTGGGATCAGAGTTTTCCTTCTCTTAGATGAGCTGCCTTCCCAGGCTGACGAGTCCCATCTACCCGGTTTTTTTTATTATTATTATTATTATTATTATTATTATTATTATTATTATTATTAACATATGTGAATGTGCTCCAACAAATCGGTCTTTATAGATCTCATATCAACATGAGACTTTTGAATGGACACAGTTCAGCTGTGGGGAAAAGGCTGAGGGATTTACTGAGAAGAGAACATGTGGTGGGAGATCTTGAGGTGTGTGTATGAGAGAGAAAGAGAGAAGCATCCCCTATTGTTCTGTAAAAGCAGGTTAGTTATTTTCATTTGGAAGTTCTCCAGGCAGCACACAGACCTCCACAGCAACTCTGTGAAGAACTTTGACCCATTAATGTCACTGGGGCTGCATGTCTGTTCAGGCAGCTTTAATTGATGCCTGTTAACAGACAGCCTCCGGTTGTATACATAACAATCTCTGTTCTGCATTAAAGCAAGTTCAGAGAATTATGGGTGGGAAGGCAGCCAACATGCTGAAAGCTATGGAGTACCCAGAGTTTGTTCTTAGAACTCTTCAATAATTTAAAAACTTAAAAATATAAAACTTAAAGATAATGTAAAATAATAAAATATTTTAGATGAGCTGTAGTACTGCAGATTACGCTTTCCAACAGGCTCCTAAGATCCCAATGCTGTGAGCTGCTGCAGCATCTGTACAACAGCATGTAGTATCAAGTGTAAGATCTCAGCACTACCAAAACAACAACCGGTGACAGCTCTATACCCAGGACTTACTGATGAAGTCTAATGATGAGATGGCTGATTCAGGCAATGTGCCAGTGGAAAGTGGCAGGTTCCTCACACCTGCTTTTGGATGTGTAGTATGTAGAGGAGAGTGGTGGTCTAGAGTAGGGGTGTCCAAACTTTTTGGCAGTTGGGCCACATCATCTCTCTGACACTGTGTCAGGGGCCAGGAAAAAAAAGAATTAATTTACATTTCAAATTTGAATAAATTTACATAAGTTTACATAAATGAATATATTGAAGATGAATTTATATGAATGAACCTATTAGAGATGGAACCTATTTGAATGAATGAAAGTCTTGCAATAGCTCAAGGCCTATAAAAGACCTTGCACAAAGCAAGGCCAGCCTTTCCGTCACTGCTGTTGCATGAAACATCAAGTAGTGGAGGGAGCCCTTGTCCCACAGCTCACATGAGAGGTCCAACAGTCACCCTCACACTGAAAGCAGTTGTGTCAGGCCAGTTTGGGCTCCAGCACCTCTTCGGAGGGCTAGAGGATCATTGAGACTGGGGGCTCCCTGTGGGCCAGATTGGGAGTCTCTGAGGGCCGCAAATGGCCCCCGGGCCAGAGTTTAGGCACTCCTAGTCTAGAGCATCTCCTAGTCTGACATTCTCTTCTTTCTGCATATAGACTCTTCAGCTTCCCAGGATCTAACCTTTTATAATGGGAGCACAGAGAGTTGAAACAGTAGAGGGAGCTGATGCTGGCAAAAGCAAAAAAAAGTATGAGGTGCAGACAACAGTATGGGAAATGGTGCAAAGTGCATCAAGTGCAAAAGAGGCAGAACTGGGCTGATTCTTTCATGACCCTGTCCATATCTAGTATCCAGAGATATGGCCTTCTCCGTATCCAGTAAAGGCCATTTGAGCAGCTCAGGGGTTGAATTTATGTCACAGATTTGCAGGGGAACAGTGATAGGGGATAAGGATGCTTTTCTCTCCCACTTGTGGGCTTCCCAGAGGCAGCTGGTGGGACACTGTGGGAAACATTGCTGTGCTAGATGGGCTTTAGGCCTAATCCAGCAAGACTTTTCTTATGTTCTTATTGTTTTACAGTGATAATTATAGCTTGTCTATTACTGCTGTTTTGTAAGGAAGCTGCAACACCCACTATAAAACAATTGTTTCTCAGCATTTATAGGCAGGTGATTGAATATTAGTCACCAGCAGGGGAGTTACAAGAGACATTTGGAAAAAGCCAAACCCTCATTGTACTAATCTTATAATTATAATCTTATGAGATGGTAGATCAGCAAGGTTAGGATCCAATTTTTTCTTTATTTCATGATTTCCGTAAGGGAAAAAAAAGAAGAAGCTTGATTCTAGAATCAAGTATATAATCTAGAAAAGGTTATCTTTTCCCTGCATCCAGTCAGTCTGATCTGTGCCACAAAACAGACCATACAACAGACAGACCTGCCATACAACAGACCTCTGGAAAAGACAAGAGTGCATGTTCTCCTTAAATTATCACTAAAAGGTTGCTAGAGTAAGAACCCATTCTATCCTTTCCCTCCACTGATGCAGTCACACACAAAAACGAGTGCGCTGTAACAAGTGGGGGGGGGGGTGGATTGTGAGGTTTAAGAGGGGAAAGAGTAATTAAGCTTCTGTAAGTCTCCTGTTCCACCATGGACCTCCTCAGACTTGTGCCAACTCTAGCTGGTGAAAGACCGACAAAGAGGGTGGTGACATCGGTGCAATTTTAAACTGTAAATACATCTATTTGAAAACTTGAAACTTTGAAAACCTATAATCTCCTTTACAAGTTCCTTTACTGTTTGTATACATTTCCATGGACTATTCTAGATCTCAAGAGATGACAGATTCTTCATGTGAGAGCCATCAGTTACCATTCCACAAGTTATATTGTTAAGGACAACTCCATTTAGCCATCCCTTCCCATCCTTGTGGTCAAGTGGGGCTATATAGATACCAGCTTACTGAACTGTCTATTTCTTGTACTGACCTTCTTATGTATAGAGTATGCCTTCTTATATATACTGGTTGCTGTGCTTCCTCTTACGTATGCATATACTAGAATTCTGGCATAAGAATTCTGTAAGGGGAAGAAAGCACATACAGACCCATTACCTGTGAGTCCATTCCAGAATTTTTATCTACCTCTTTTTTTCCTTATATGGGCTACACTCTGAATGATAGAGTTCAAGTGAGGGGAAACTTGCCCTTTTTTCTGCCTTTGAGGCCCTCAGTATTGGGTAGGGGCAGTAATTCTCATCCCAGTAATGCCCCTTAGCCTTCTCCCATGCAAGACTAGATGCAGTTGATGTTTTGTTTCTTATGTAAGCTATATCAAGGATGAAACAGAATTGAAGGGTTGTGATCTTGGATCAGTGATTAATAATGTACACAAGCACTGTGTATTTCTGCAATATATAGTGTTAAGAGAAGCTTTAGTTGACTGCTGGAGCTTCTGTCAGTGTTTTGCTCAATAAATATACATTTGTCTTTCCCATCTTACTAAAAAGCTACACTTCCAGAATGAGGTTATTGCCTTTGATAGCACTTTAGCTACAGTTTTTTTTTTCCCCTGACAAAATGTTGACACTTATCTCAGATAGCACTGGAAGTGCTGCAAAAGTGTCACAGGCACATGCTCGATATTATTTGTGATATGACCCATATCTTCCTCCACCTGCACAATTTTATATACCTTTGTTTTGGCCTTCTTGTTCTTTTTCAAATAAGAGTGCATACAAATGTATAGAACGTTTGTGATCAGCCTGCTGTGGAAACACACTCACATATCAAAACATCTTCCTGTCACTCTGAATTGTGTTTAGAGGAAATCTGTTTTTCTAAATTTTAGCAGGCCCTTGTGCCCATCAAGAACCCACATTTCCCCACGACTATTGGGAAAGGGCTCTTCAGAGCATAGACTGATGGATCTTTGTGCCAGTCCTTAAAACTATCTCCCACTTTTTTGGGGGGGAAGGAGCATTTTTTAAATGTGCAATTAAAAAAAAAGTACTAACTAAAGATATGAGCAGAAAGTGATACAAAATGTTGAAAAACAATGTAAAGAGTCCACCTGAAGTATTGAAGGGGAACCCCATTTGATCAGGGATTGTACATGTGTCATTCAGGAATGAAGGTAAGGAAAATAGAACCTGCACCCTCTCCTGCTTGACACACCTATATGTGCACCCTCACATTTCTAGAGGCTGTGGACCTGCCTCCCGTTTTTCTGTAGAATTCCAGCATAAGGAAACTGAGGGCCCAATCCAACTTTCAGCACTGGTGCAGCTTCAATGCAACCCGGAGGTGAGGGAACAAAAGTTTCCATACCTTGAGGAGGCCTCTGTAACTGTTGCCCCATCGCAATGTGCAATGTGCACCCCACTGGCACGGCTGCACCGGCATTGGAAAATTGGATAGGATTGGGCCCTGGGTTTGTTTGTTTGTTTTTAAGTAGTAAATATCAGCAAGAGTGGCTCTCCATTTTTTGGAAGTTATATTTTTAGCTATGCTGTAGAGCAGACTGAGTCACATGTCTCAACCCCCCCAAAAAAGCCAAGAGTAGAATGACTATTCCCTCTTCCCCCATATATCACATGTGGACAGAATATAGTGCTACTTGTCATAAATGGAGGTGTGAAAGCATTACTCAGAGGATTACACAAAGCATTACGCATGCAACTGGGGCATATTTGGACAGATTGTGAAGAACGGTGTTAAGCATAAAGTAGATATTGTTTGCCTCTCTCAATTGTAAAGTAATGCATTGAGGTCTGGTGAGTGTGGAACAACAGCCTCACAAATACTATTTTGAATGGTTTCGTATGTCAGGTGTCTCCATGAAACTAGCTGTTTAAGTGCAACAGCTTGCTGCACCAACTAAGATTTAAAAAGTAAACAATGATACAGAGACAATTTTGTTTAGCACCACAATACACATGGCAAGCCACTGCATGAAAACAACATGTCATGTAGACAGACAGTGCAGGGATCAATTTAAACTAACAGCCCCCTCTACAGGCAAATGTTCCATGTGCCCTGGCCCTTGGGTAAGGATCAGGACCTGAATGTTGTTCCCTGTGGCATCTGCGTTGTGCTTCAAAGAGAGGAGGGGATAGGCAGGGCAAGGTAAAGCATGTTTATTTAGAAGCAAGTCCCACTCAGTTCTTTAGGACTTGCTTTCTAGCACAGGGTGTATAGATCTATGACTCTGCAGCGTCTTCTCTGAAATAAGAGATTGCATCTCTTGAACTTGTAGGTGGATGGGTGAGTAGGTGGCAGTCAATTCTCAGTGAAGAAACAGCCACCAGGTTCTCATGGTTTTCTCTTTGAAGACATTGAAAAACATCAAGATTGCCTCATAAGTAGAGGCGGATGAGTCAAGGATGATAATCACCACAGAGATGGGGCTGTACATGCATAGTCAAAGATTCAGAGAGTTCATGGCAGTTAAGATAGATAAAATGGGGGCTTCAGCTGTAGAAGGTGAGGCTCAGAAACTTGGTCTAGGAGGGCATCTTAACTGTTGGGGGGGAGGAAGCAAAGGCATGACAAAGGCAAAGGTTCAAGGGGAGCAGGGCACATAAGCTAAGAGAGCATCTCCATACCAACATGTAAGGCTACTAATGTTGCAATCTTATCCATATTTACCTGGGGTAAACCCCATTGACTATAATGGGACTTAGGTCTGAGTAGACATGCATAGGACTGGGCTATGAGACACACTTACACACTTTCCCTTGTTACAGGGCCTGGACAGATTGGACAGGGCACAGGCTGCTTCTGACTTGACCAGACTTCTTGCCAGGTTAGCGGAGCTGGTTCTTTGGGCCCTGGCAATCATTCAACATTTTTGACCTCTGGTGCTGTCCATGGTGGTAGAGGCAGCTTTAAGTCTGTTTAGGCTCTGAGCAACACTGAATTCACGAACCAGTTTAGTCCCAGTGATTCAGTTAAATAAGACTCCTCAAAAGCTTTTCCACTTTGCTGACTTGTGAGCTGGAAAGGCTATGTATAACTGGGAAAGCAGGTGAAGAGCTTTCTATTCTGCTTTATATGTAGGGGAAGAAGAAAATGAGAAAGTAGAATTCCATGTAGCATGTACAAAGAGAAAGAAATCCACTACATTCTGATGATGCAAAATTCAGTCTGATCAATGCTGCAGTTACTGTAATGCTGGATTAAGCTGACCAGTTTCCTGTACAATTGCATATCTCATAGATGTAGTCAGAAAAGAGGTGTTTGTCAAAAGCTGTATCCAGAAAGGATTTAACTATATAAAAAGCATTCTAAGTTTAGGATTTATATAGCGTAGAATACACTCCATGGCTGCAGTGGCTTACTATGGGCAATTTGGTTACATGCAGTACGATCAGGACTTTGTGAACACCAGTCTGGTGTATTCCGTAATTTTGTACAGCCACGATAGATCATGCTAAAATTAGAATCATGGATCTCAACTTTCATTTTTTAAAATGCAAGTTTATAGTCCATATGGCTGTGAAGATAGCCTTGAAAGTGTGCAAGCAGTGCCCAGTGGAGGAGGGCAGCTGAATAGGACTTCCAATTCAAGGATCTATGTTGCTTGTCATGACTAGCAGAAGTAGAATTAATTTTGCAAAAAGAAAAGAAAAACCAAGCTAAATACGCTTAATTTCCATACATTGCACAAGTTTCTTTGTGCAAATTTGGGTTACTTTGGCACCAAATTCTGATATCTTTTTCCTTTTGAAGAGTCCTGAACATGCTGGGCAAAAATCTTGTACCTATCTTCTTTTTTGTGGATGGTAATTAGGCTGATGCTCATCTCCTCCATCTTTTATAATGCTAAAGTTAACTTGCATCGGCATGTACAGGATACAAACAGTATGATGTTACTGTGGAGTAAAGACATTAGTTCTACTTATACTTCCATACATTGCTGCAGCATTTTATCACCGGCTTCTGGTTCATTTTTATGGAATAAGATTATTTATTCTGTTCTCACAATCTTAACTGTTGACTCACTGTGGTAATGATTGTAAAAAAGCATTTAAATAAATTATACAGTATTATGATTTCTCAGTTAAAAAAAGAAACTTCAACATACACAGTCATCTAAATCAAAACATACCTTATGAAAATTGCAAGTAAAGTTCATAATATTTCAAAGTTCATAAACACATGGATCTGTAAAATCTAAAGGAAAAGAAAAAAAGTCATGGAGAAAAAGCAAAGGAAACAAGCTGTTCCTTTAAAAAGAACACCCTCGCAACAATATTCCAGAGGTGGGCAAACATTTCGACAGAAGGGCCACAACATCTCTCTGACACTGTGTCGGGGGCCAGGAAAATTAATTTACATTTCAAATTTGAATAAATTTACATAAATGAATACATTAGAGATGGAACTTACATGAACGAATGGATTTCACTGAGCTTATTTATAAGACACATGAAAACTATAATACAGGTATGTAGAATCACACTAGAACTATGAACTGTTTGCCAGGCACAGTGAAAACAGGCCAAACCAGAAACACATGGAGACATAAGTTGTTCAGAGGCAATGGGGGCAGGATTAAAATAATGCCCAGGGAAAAACAGAAAACACATGGAGACGATAAAAGGCCTTGTTCTAACTTGGCCCGCAGCTCATGTCTAGTGGTTGTGACTGGCAGTAGCAGGCCAGTCTCTGATGGACCAGAGGCTCATGTCCCCTGGGTCGGGGTTTGCCCACCCCTGCTCAACTCTACAATGCAGGAAAGGTGTACCAATAAAGAGAAACCTCAACATACACCATAACCCAAATCAAAATTTACTAAACAAAATACCTCATGAAAACAACTAGTTTCATGACAGATTGAGCTGAATCAAGTCAGGTGCTCACTGACAACATAGTATGTGCTTTTTACAGCACTGCTATAAACGCAAGACCCCATTCCTTACCTCTGATAACTGGGGAGAGATAATGCATGACTCAGAAACAGGAACAGGGGTTTGCAGAGTGAGTAGAATGGAGCAGGGCAAAATTCTAGAGGAAATGTATATAAGGCAGTCAAAGGCAGGGACATTCGGCAGACAGATGGAGGGGAAATTTGAGTTTGGTACAAATGAGTGTATGGCAATGACAAGAGAAGATTATGCATTTCTCTCCTACTTGTGAGCTTCTTAGTAGCATCTGGTTAGCCACTGTGCAAGCCAGGATGTGGGACTAAGTGCACATTTTGCCTGATCCAGCAGGACTCTGATTTTGGATGTGCACAACCATACCCCATAAGACACATGGCAAATCCCCTAATAGCCTGCATGACAGACCACAGAAACCATGGGAGTCAGCATGGGTGGCAGATTCCACATGGCAGGAAAACACAAAACAAATAACATGCAATATAAAGTACCTCCCCCCTACACTTCCAGGGGTGTTCCAAGCATTCATCTAACCAGGAGCAGGAAAAGCTCCCAAGAAGCCTCAGAGAGATGGAAGGAGACCAAGAGAAAGGGCTCAGACATCCATCCTGCGCTGTCTGGTGTTGAAAACCTAGTGGTCCTTGAAGCAGAGACAAGGAATTGGAAGCTAATAAATAATCCAAGGAAGCCAAGAAATGGTTTTGAAAGAGTGGGCAGTCTGTGCAGATGGGTTTTGAAAGCAGGAGAGGGAAATGAGCTGTAGTGGGGAATAGGCACAGTACAGGCAAGTTTTCTTCAGCTATAGTTACCCTGAGAGGCATTTGCACATTTGGAATGGTCATGGGAGCAGAATTGTAAGATCTACCCATTATAAAGTGGAGCACCTACTGTTTCATGTGCCGCTAGGAATGTTGTCCTGCAGAATTTTAGTAAATAGCTTACTAAAGATGTGTTCTTCAGTGCAAATGCTTGTCTGTAATAAGCAAAGAGGACTCCCCCTACCATTTCAGGTTGGTCCTTTGCAGAAGACAGAACTATGGAATTCATTGCCACAATATGTGGCAATGGACACGACTTCAAATTATTTCAGTAGACGAATCTGTGGAGAACCTATCAGTGGCTCCTAGCCCTGAAATCTAAAAATGGAACCTCTGTTTAAAAACAATATATCTAGGCTGTATCCAATCATTGATGACAAATAATGGGGTGACTGTCTCTATCATGTTCTGCTTGTGAGTTTTCCAGTAAGCTTTGCTGGCCACCCTTTCAGACAAAATGCCAGAACAAATGGACTCTTCTTCCAGTCAGCAAGGTCAGTCTTATCAGTATTCTACCTGGACTGCCTGTCTGCATAGAAGATGGGGACAACAGCAGGAAAGCACTGTTTGGGCAATCCATGCACTGTTTGGGCAAACCATGCTGCAGCTTTAGTGCAGGGAGGTTGGCCTCTATCTCATTTGTCTCTTCTTTTTCAGGAGACTTCTCTTTCAACACTAAGGCATTGAACTGGAAGGGACAGCGGCTCTCATGTAGATGTGCCTTTGCATTTTAAGTAGGATGTAAATTCATCAGATGAGATCTGATAGTTTTATTCTGCTTGCTGATCTTGTTTGAAAATCACACCAAAGGCTACATAATGGAAACTAGATTCCCAGAGCTGCAACTTTAATTCATTTAGTAAATGGCACCTTTTCAGAAAGTGTAGGTCTGGTTTTGAATTCTGTGCACATATACAATCTGGATAGGAGCCCCATGGAACCCTTTGGCCTAAGGAGGCTGTGCCTCAGCTACCCATCTCATATGCTTTGCCTCATGAAAACTTTACAAAGATAAATATATTGGTCAGCTTTTCTGAGAATTGGTAAGAGTCCCACATAAGTAACAGATTATTTGAAGTCATTTTAGAAAAAGAGAGGATTATAAAAATAACTCTCAACTCATTTTGCACAGTACATACAAAAGTGTATCCAAGATCATAAGAGTGCTTATTTCAAAATATCAACCTCATGAATTCAGTGTTGTGAAGTACCTCAGTATCAAGTAAGGTTGGTGGCTTGAGACCTTATGAACACTTTGACTGTTCTCAAGAGACTCCAGTTTGAAAAGCTGAGGATGGTTCACTATCTTGGGTCTATATACACTACTGCAATCCAACTTCTTACTTGGATAGGGAGATGGGACAACAGATGCACTGGCTACCTATTACCTTATGAGAGCTGCCGGTTTTAATCTATGTAGACTTTCATAGTCTTTTATATCTCTCCCATAATCAGCCTCCTGACCATTTCAGTTTATCCAGAGGCCAGCTCAAAGTCCTATGAGAGATAGGAGAACAGTGATGGACCTACCTCCTTGGTAATGGCCCCCAAATCCTAGAATATGCTCTCCCATGAGATCCACCTTTGCTTGTTTAAATTAAACATGTATTTTGTTTAAAATGCTAATTCCCTGTTAGGGTGTTTCTGAAGAGTTTCTCTTGTTGAGGCAGATTTTCCTGAGCATCTTGTGACTGGTATTGTGTGGGGTGAGCTGGTCTTTTCTTTTTCTTTTTAGTGTAGTTGTTGGTTGTGACTATCTTGTTTTAATGATTTTTGCATCAGGACTTCTTATAAATGAATTTTATAAGATTAGGTGGAATAAAAATGTTTCATAAGTAAAGTGTGGACTCCATGCATCTGGGGGTCCCCTTCTCCTTTTGTGAGAAAGAGAATGATGCTTACAGAACCCCTATGTGTTCACTGAGCATTTCCCTTCCAAGAGGAGCAAGAGAAGTCCTTATATATGTGCAGCTTTGAGTCCATAGGAGTTTGTTCCAACATTCTATAGAGTTGTTATCCCAAGTGGGAATTGCTACACTTATCTCTAGAGTTATTCCAGGTAAAAGGAGACAATAGACAACAATACTGCATTGGAGAAGACTGAGGATATTCCAGTAGCCTATCTCCTGCCCACTGATTGCAACTGTTCCTCTAGCAAATGCTGCAGAAACATAATATGTGCATAGCCTTTGGGACAAGGGATCTATACTGCCAGGAAAATAATGCGTCTTCCTGGTGAGAGTACAATTCCAACATCTCCTTTATAGATCCATATAAAACAGCAGCTAACAGAGAGGAGAGGCGCAGCAACACAAGGCCAGTGAAACCAGAAAGATAGTTGCAAAATGCTGCTGACCAAGAGCTGTGTTTAACAAAAGGCTCAGCTATATACCCTGTAACAGACCTCACTGCAATTGGTATGTTATACCATGAATTGCACTGAAATTGGAAGTCTGTTTTTCCAAACCACCTAGATTACTACTAAACAATAAACTCCAAGAGACTGAACAGTCATTGTCTCAAAACAGATTTTGTGTCATTGTCTTTCTAGCTGTGTGAAGTCTGAGCATCCTAGGGTGGCCAACTGCAAAAGATGGCACAACACCTGTAGTTTTACAAGTTGTACAAAAGAGGGAATTGTTCAAGGGAAGCTTGTCTCATTCCTACCTGACCAACTGTAGCTGCTGAAATGTCCTTTTCTGTACAATTGTTAATGTGGAGTCCCATCCTTTGGGTGCCCTAAGACACTCAGGGCACAATCCTAACCCACTTTCCAGCACTGGCATAGCTGTGCCAGTGGGGCATGTGCTGCATCCTGCAGTTGGGGAGCAGTCACGGAGGCATCATCAAGGGATGGCAATGTTTTTTCCCTTACCCATATGTTGCATTGCCCTTTTGTCGGTGCTGGAAAGTGGGTAGGATTGTGCCCTAATTCACATTTCCTGAAAGAAAATGCAGATCTGTAACTAGGCATCCATGCCAAATAGCATCGGTGGGAGATAGCAGTGCATTGCCATGGGTGCAGTATTTTGGTCCTGTGTCAGAGAATTGTGTTGCTAAAAGGGGAGGGAGCAGGAGGAACGAGACCTGTGTAAACAGCCATTGCTGTGACAGGAGGAGGAGGCCTATATTGCTTTAGCACGGATAGCCAGAAGGACTTGTACAAGCACTGAAGGTATTGTCAGCTTGATTAAAGAGTGCCTGCCTTTTCTGTAATAATTCCTGCTGATACTCTGCATCATATCACAAACCATTAAAGTGTTCAGTGTGCCAGATAAGCTTCAAAACAATAGGAAGAGGAGAAAAGGAGTAATGTGATGAAAGGGTGGTGAGGGGAGGGTGGAAAGGGATGACAAAGATATTATAGATCAAAAAGGGGGAAAATTTCATTCTGGTGTTCCTGGTAGATGCAAGTTCTAACACTTAGTTCGATGTCCTGCTTATCATAAACATCCTGCAAGAAATTAATGGACTGGAATGGGGGGAGGATGTGCACATGCACGCTGTCTCTCAAGCATGTGTGTGTGTGTGTGTGTGTGTGTGTGTGTGTGAGAGAGAGAGAGCGAGAGAGAGAGAGTGCATGCTCTGAAGGTACTGTGTCCTTGTAGTTCCTAGGAACTTGTGCTGGGAGTTTGTCTGCTCATCACTGTAGAAATCAGGCCAGCAACAGTCTTGAAACAGTTTCAGAGATGGCATGAAGCTTGACTCAGCAACTGGGAAGACTGATGTTGAAAAATCTGCTAAAAATCTTAGGTAGCAGCTTGTGGCAATGGAGAGAAAAGTGTATGTATATCCAAAGGGGAAGGAATGAGAAGGAAAATACTTCAAGGGCGAATAGGAGGAAAAGATTCCAGCAAGGGGACCAAGGGCTATTTCATACACTATTCTGCCATTATGACAGTTTTCTGTCATAAACTGGGTTTGCCATTGAGTGTGCACTTGATGGGAAACTGCACAATGGAGAGAGGTGAAAAGCGGTTTACCCCAAGGATCTGTCCTGGGACCGGTGCTTTTCAACCTCTTCATAAATGACCTGGAGACAGGGGTGAGCAGTGAGGTGGCAAAGTTTGCAGATGACACCAAACTTTTCTGAGTGGTGAAGATCTCTCCAAACCGGCAGAATGGGCAGCAAAATGGCAGATACGTTTCAAGTGTAACGTTTAAGAGTAAGTTTAACGTTTCAAGTGTAAAGTCATGCACATTGGGGCAAAAAATCAAAACTTCACATATAGGCTAATGGGTTCTGAGCTATCTGTGACAGATCAGGAGAGAGATCTTGGGGTGGTGGTGGACAGGTCGATGAAAGTGTCGACTCAATGTGCGGCGGCACTGAAGAAGGCCAATTCTATGCTTGGGATCATTAGAAAAGGTATTGAGAACAAAACGGCTAATATTATAATGCCGTTGTACAAATTGATGGTAAGGCCACACCTGGAGTATTGTGTCCAGTTCTGGTCTCCACATCTCAAAAGGGACATAGTGGAAATGGAAAAGGTGCAAAAGAAAGCAACTAAGATGATTACTGGGCTGGAGCGCCTTCCTTATGAGGAAAGGCTACGGCGTTTGGGCCTCTTCAGCCTAGAAAAGAGACGGCTGAGGGGGGACATGATTGAGACATACAAAATTATGCATGGGAAGGATAAAGTGGATAGAGAGATGCTCTTTACACTCTCACATAACACCAGAACCAGGGGACATCCACTAAAATTGAGTGTTGGGAGGGTTAGGACAGACAAAAGAAAATATTTCTTTACTCAGCGTGTGGTTGGTCTGTGGAACTCCTTGCCACAGGATGTGGTGATGGCATCTGGCCTGGATGCCTTTAAAAGGGGATTGGACAATTTCTGGAGGAAAAATCCATTATGGGGTACAAGCCATGATGTGTATGTGCAACCTCCTGATTTTAGAAATGGGCTATGTCAGAATGCCAGATGCAAGGGAGGGCACCAGGATGCAGGTCTCTTGTTATCTGGTGTGCTCCCTGGGGCATTTGGTGGGCTGCTGTGAGATACAGGAAGCTGGACTAGATGGGCCTATGGCCTGATCCAGTGGGGCTGTTCTTATGTTTTTAACCAGTTCTCGCTGTCTGATGAGAACATCTGCATGGCACATGTGCTGTCTCAGCCACATATTACAGTTGTTTTAATTGTTCACGTAAACCAGGGATTTCTAAACTTTTCGGCTGAAGGGCTGCATCAAATATCTGGTACAGTGTTGAGGGCCAGAAAAAAAATTAAATATAAAATTTAAATAAATACATTAAAGATGGAACTTAGATGAATGAATAAATGAATGGATGGACTCAAATGACCAGGATTTCTCCAAGAACCAACACAGCCCAGCTTAAATGGACCCCCATTTCCCCACCCTACAAACATATCTCCAGTTGTGTTTGGTCAATTGGGCCAGAGGCTCTCAGGATCAGAGGCTGGCCACAGGCTGGATAGAGGCTCGCCGCAGGGCCACATCTGGTCCCTCGTCCAGGGTTTGAGGACCCCTGACCTAAACAACAAAAAAATCTTAAGTGTATATCTAAAAATGTAATGTGTGAAACACCACATAATCCTATAACATGTTAATCAGGCAGAGTCAACTCCCTGCATAATTTCAGTGAACACATCATTAAGTGACCAATAACACTGGATGCTGATTGGAATGCATAAAACAGCCATCACTAGTGGAACACTAGAAAGCAGAACTTTTATATTACCTCTTGAACACAACACTTTTTGATGGAAGAAATTCATACCTCTAGTTCAGGGGTGCTCAATAGGTGGATCACGATCTACCAGTAGATCGCGAGGCAAAATGAGTAGATCGCTGAGTGCTGACCCCCCCCCCTTCAGGTGCCTCTGGGAGGAAACGCCGGGAGTAAGGCCCATTGTACTCAATGGGCCTTACTCCCAGGTAAGTGTGGCTAGGATTGCAGCCTCACAGCCTAATCCTAGGCATGTCTACTCAGGAGTAAGTCCTGTTATACTCAGTGGGGCTCAAGGTACACCAACATACATTGTACACATAAATGTTATATGTTATGATGGCGCGAACATTGTAAAAAAGACTCTGGTAGATCTCCGGGCCTTGCTGGGTTTCAAAGTAGCTCTCGAGCCAAAAAAGTGTGAGCACCCCTGCTCTAGTTGGTGATCATTCAAAGATGGTTGCACTTTGAGGAATAGGTTGGATATGGAAAGTCCAGCTTTAAATCTGCAGTCGCCCAAGCTGCTCCTTGGGTGATCTTGAACAAATGACTGTCTTTCACAGTCTCACCTTCCTCACTAGGAAGGTTGTGGGAGGGGGAATGCCACTTGGAGGCAGGACAGGGTATAAATGTAACTACAACAAACTGGCACTAATGCTTGCTAATACATCATTTAGCAATGTTTTTTGCAGATTACCGCTGCAGTGGCTCTGAGCTATTCATTAGGATATGTCAGTTTAACTGTTAGTGGGATTGCTCCAAGGACCTAAATATATGTCAACATGCGTAGGATGCTGTGCCAACCCAGCAAAAGACTGTGAGAAAGAGCTAGAGGCAAGTGAAATCTGGGCAAATGAAACAGCATTGTCACTCAACCTTGCCTACCTCCCTGAGCTGCTGTGATGGTTAAATGGTGGGGAAAGGTATGTTACTGTAAGGTTTTTGGAGGAAGAGCAGGATGGAAATGTACTAAATAATAGTTACTTCTCTGGTGGTAATCAACACCAGCTTCACAAAATACACAGCAGCCTCTTTCAGATGAGAATATGATCTCAATGTCCTTCAGTGGAAACTGCCAGAGAGCAGGCTACATTTTTGACAAAGAGGGAGTATTTTTGTAAACGCTCTGTCTTGCAAGGAGAGCAAAGTGGAGGATTCCACATATTTAGAATGCGCGGAATGTTGCTTTATGGCCTGAAATAAGCTCTTGGCTTTGGAAATTGGCAAGCTGAAATCGCAGACCTAATCTTTAGACCTGTGGCATTAGTTATTACTCTAACGTTCCTTGGGAAGTGTCAGGCTCACAAGATAGTAAATGCTTATGGGAGATAAAAATCACTAAAAAGTAACTTGCATGAATCATGGAATATTTCTAGAGACGCTTGGTCAATAGAAGCATTTAGCTCTTTCTAGGCAGAGCTGCACAATAGGCTAGCTAGTGAGTTTTCTATACGTGGCCCACCACTGGCATCTGGTGCTCATTTGTGTGTATTGCAGGTAGGCAACAATTTCTTAACCATTTTATGTTCATATGGAAGGCCCTTTGACCAGCAATAATAGCCCATTGTCTCCAGGACAAAAATAGCTTCAAGTATAAAGTTGCAGCTGCTGTTCAATCTTTTCAATATATTTTTCCTTGTTTTGAAGAATCCTCATCTGAGAGTGATGAATTCCAGAGTTCCTCTAAGTCCTCAGCAGCAGATAATGCTGAGAAAGGCAATAAAAGAGGGTGGTCTCACCACCAGGTGAGATCGAGTAGAGCCCTCTGCAGTGCATGTGGTGACTTGTCTTGAATGGCAACTTTTAGTCATGGTGTTAGCAGCTGCATCCTGAGTTCTATGAAAGAAAATAAGACTCAGATGTAGGGTAGGCCTTCAAGCTTGAACTGAGCAGGCTGCAACGTGTGATAGGCTCAGCCCTTATAGTGGGCGTGCACAGCTTACAATCCATCGAGCCAAGGATGGTGGGTTACTAGGAGCTGAATAATGCTCCCTGTCTGCAAAAATTGGGGGGGGGGATTGCCAACCACAATATACAACTCTAAACTGTGTCCAGTTTTAAAAGTCACAAGCTTGGCAGGGATTGCACTTATTCCTCCCCCCAATAAGTATTAAAGTATTGTGATCAATGCTTTGACTCATTGTTATGCATGCATCAGTTACACAATTTGCAGGTTCTGAACAGGTGCCTTTTCTTTTGCAGACTGGTAATGGAACACTACAGAATTTCATTTCCCAAATGAAGTCATAGCTTTAATAGGAAGCTCTCATTGGAATTCTCCCCATAGCAATCCTGACATCAACAAGTCTGTATATTATACTATCTTGTCAGCATCTTAAGGCTAATCATAGAATCACATTGGCACATAGTATCATCAAACATGGCTGCAGTCATGTCAAGCTAGATTCATATACTTGCAACCTGTGCACACCTAAAGCAATTGCGTGATTGGTGATACAGCTTTGGCCAGTCTCTGGAAGCAGAGTGACCAGATACAGTGGAGGACAGAGTGCCTATACCTTTAAACATTGCATAGAAGGGTAATTTTGGAACGGCTGAAAAAGCTGCACCTGCCAAAATTCCCTTTTCTGTACAATGGTTAAAGGTATAGGCACTGTATCCTCAACTGCATTTTGTTACCCTTTCTGGAAGACACGGTGTCATTAGGGTTGCCCCAGCCCCCAAAGTATGCTGTTGGACTATTCCAGCCTTAACGGCACTAATGACTGTGGCGGACCTGCCATTCAGTGAAAGGGGCAAGTGCCCAGGGTGCAGAACCTTGTGCACCTCTAGGACTGTGTAGAAGCATCTCTGAGGCTCCCTGTGCAGTCAGAAACTGTTTATCGGAAGCACAGTTTAAGAGCCCGGGCAAGCTTCAGTAGGCTCCTTGCACTCCAGGTAATTGGGTGGTGGGGGTTGGATTTGCACATGGGGGGGCCATTGTGGACCTTTGCCCTGGGATACAGGGCTGGGGAGGTCCACCACTGACTAATGATGTGCTAGTTTCTGTATCTGCCCACCCTGCTGGAGATGAAAAATGCATTTTAGCTGCAGTGCTGGTAGGATAAATTACATAGCAGCTGCAGACGGCCTCTATTAGTCTAACTCCGTTAATATTAATGTACAGTAAGCTTTGTAAGTGGCCTCATACAGCAGTGGAATCTGGTGCCAGATTTCATGCCCCCAGGCTTTGAAATAGGCTGCTACTGTCTCACTAGCAGAGGTAGAACACACACAGACAGAGCTGGGCTAGTGACAGCTTTCACAATCCCACTGCCAATGCCCATGACCCAGATCCAAGAGGCTAGGTGCCTGAAGTCATATGACAGGGCCAGCATTCGCATTCTGGGCTTTATGCTGCTTTGCCCTAATGTGTTTTACTGAAAAGGAACTTGAGAAATGAACCTGGCTGCACTTGTGTGGCAAATAACGAAAGTGCTGAGCCTGGTGACTTACTCAAAGTGCTGAAAATCTCAGCTTTTAGTTTGAGGGAGAACTACAGATTTCTGGTTTTCAGGATCATGCAGTTTTGCAAACAGGTCTGGATCTGGTAGTATGTTTGCAGACATCAAGGAGGTGGAAGCTCTTTACCATATACAGATTATTTTCTCCTCCACTTGCTTCTCAGTCCACCTCAGTGACTCAACGCCCCAATTGTCTGCATCACACCTTTGTTTTCATTCTTTGCATCTTGTGTAAACAGATGTTGCAACCTAAAGGTAAGGCAGGGATGCCATTTCTAGGGGGAGCAGTTGTAGTCCTAGGGCAAGTACCTAGTGGTGAATTGCACTTCTCTCAACTTTCCCCAGCTACTCAGTTGCCTGTTGCTATCACCACCAACAGTGCAAAAGATGCAGTAGTTTCCCAACTGGAGCAACTTCCCTGAAATTTTAAAGCTGAAAGAAACAACCACAATTTCCCTGTGATCCTTTTTCCAGCCAGAGAAAGTAGCGCTGCAATGCCATACATGTTGTGTTTGACAAGCTTCAAAGTACCTGAGTCCCAGGAAAGATGCTGGAGAAGGCACTGCTCTTGTTGTGGGGGCATTAACACTGTCCCCGTTAGCTATGTATGTTCCCTGTTAATATGTCCCCAAACTTCTCTTTCCAGGTTCGGGACAAGAAACTCCTCAACGACCTGAATGGTGCTGTTGAAGATGCCAAGACGGCCCGTCTTTTTAACATTACCAGCTCGGCGCTAGCCACCTTCTGTATCATCCTGGTCTTCATTTTCCTACGATACCCACTTACCAACTACTAGAACATGTCCAGCTGTTGCTGCCCAGACTTCTACTCCATGCCAGAAGCTGCCATTGAGATTCTTACAGAAGGGACACAAAGAAATAGATACCCCACACAACTCCTTTCTAAAGGCAAAAGCTGTCCCAAACAATTCAGAGAAACAATCAGAACTGCCCACACACTCCCCCATGGCCTGACTGGTATGCGAACTTCTGTAGCAGAGAGTTTTACTTTTACATTTTGTATACAAAATATTTATTTTCATGATAAAAAGAAATAGAGTTTGATGGTGAGATGGAAAGCCAGCACAGCTTAACCAAAGGGGATGGAGAATAGCAGTGGTGGAATGGAGGTAAGACGAAGTCATCGATGATTCTGCAGTGAAGATTATACAACCAGCCTGAGTGCTGAGCTGAGGAATGCAACAGATGGCCCTCTTGGGCCAGTTGAACTGCAGGCTTCTTTTGGATCTACCAGGAAGCACAGACACCGTTTCAGAGCTCAAGAGAGGGAAGGGAAAAGTATTGCTTGCTGCTAAGAGATAGGCATGGCCTTTGCAGAACATATCAGTTGCATTCAGACTGCTTCCAAGTTCCCTCCCTCACCCCTCCCCACTCTGCTCCTCACACACACCTTTGCCGTATACATTTTACCTGTTTTCATATTTATTTGATCGAAGCCCGTAACAGCTTGGAAAAAAAAATAATTCAAAAACCAGGAAAATTTGGATTCTAGACAATTTACTCTAGCCTTGTCTACTGCACACTGGAACCTTTCAGGATGAATCCCAGAAAAGTTTTAATGGTCTTCTTTGAAACCTCATGGAAACACTGAGAATGTAGACAACATATGGAAAATTTGCATAGATCTTGTATCTCTATCAACTTTCAATAAAAATACCTCTAACCATCAGACTCTGTATTACTGAATATCATATGCTTCTATTTTATAATTCAAACAGCATCAGGGAAAATCAGGCTTTGTAAACCAATTTAACGTTGTGTGATTTTATTTAGTAAAAAGGCTCTTTTAAAACAACAAAGTTATTCTATTCGAATAGCACTGTGTAGAGTTCACACTGTAAAGATAAATGTTTCTTTCAGCTTGGCTAACATCACTACTGATCATCAGTGAGTTTGGTCATAGATCATTTTATATTGTTCATTTGATTAACAGCCAAATCCTAAGCCAGCTGGCACTGGTGGGATGGGCATGTGTGCTGTTGCAAATGTGCCGCGAGGCCATTGCCTTATGAGGGCCGCCTTAATGTGCCATACGACCACCTTATAAGTGGCACCTACCAATCAGTGTAAATCCTACACTAGCTGATGGGGAGGCAGAAGGAGAGTGGAGCGGGGGTGAGGAGGGAGGGGTTGGAGGGCAGGGAGAAGAGTGGTTCAGGCCCAGGTGTGGAGCAGGGATGATGGAGGAGGCCTCTGTTGCATCCTAACCCCCATCCTAGGCCTGAAAGCAGACTACTCAATTCTGTACCAGTGATTTAGCTGGTGCAGATCCAAGTAAGCCCATGGAAGCTGCTAAGGCTCAACATGAGGTAAGGGAACAAAGGTTACCTTACCTCGAGGAGATCTCCTATTGCCTCTTTGCCCGCACAGGATACAGCTGCAGCCATTTGGGCACCACTGTATTGGGACGCAGGCAGCCAGGTTAGGACTGGGTTGTAATACTTAGGCTGAAATTCTACCCATACTTACCGGGGAGTAAGCACCATTGACTATAATGTGACTTGCTTTGGAGTAGACATGCATAGGATTGGGCTCTTAGGACCCAATCCTATCCAATTTTCTAGTGCCAGTGCAGCTGTGCCAATGGGGCATGCGCTGCATCCTTTCATGGGGAGGCAATCACAGAAGCCTCCTCAAGGTATGGGAACAGTTGTTCCCTTATTTGGGGGCTGCATTGTAGCTACTAGGGCAACCACAACGCAGCCTCGAGGTAAGGAAACAAATGTTCCCATACTTTGAGGAGGCCTCCAAGACTGCTTCCCCAACACAGGAAGGAGTGCATCCCCCATAGGTACACCAGCACTGGCACTGGAAAATTGGATAGGATTGCGCCCTTAGATTTTTGAACAACAGAGCTCATCTCTTGACCCATAATGCAATGGAAACCTCCCACCAAACTAGCACTTTTGGCAAATGTCTCCTCTGTCCAATACTGCCATCTGTGTAGCATCAGTGTTCTCCCAGTTTTGAATGCTGAGGCCTCCCTTCTTGAGTTCCATGCCTACTTTTTAAAGAAGACACTTTATTATAATTCCCAGTGACCCATCTTACTTAGAGGCCTAGGCCCAAATCCTAACCAACTTTCCAGCACTGGCATAGTGGTGCCAGTGGGAGGTGTGCTGCATCCTGCAGTTGGGTGGCACTCACAGATGTCTCCTCAAAAGAAGGGAACATTTGTTCCCTTACCTTGGAGCTGCATTGCCCTTATGTTGGTGCTGGAAAGTGGATTAGGATTGTGCCCCTAGTCTCAGAGGAGAATTGAAGATTTGTGGGGAAAACATTGCAATTTGTTAAATTTTTCTTACAAGCTTTTGCACCCAATATAGTTACTTCTTCAGTGTACATGGGGGATCAGACAAAGAGTGAAAAACCATCACAGCAGGATGTAGTCAAGTTGCTAAATCACCTGCTTGCTGTGTGATGAAGGGGCATTTCTGAACAGATTGTGTGGAATGGGTTCCTGTGTGAACTGGCCATTAGTTTCAGAAGTCACTTCCTATTTCCAAACCTTGTGGATGAGAAGCATTTTACAAAAGGTATTATTAACGTCTTATCCCTTTCTATATACAAACCCATGTCCCCTTTGCTTTGTACATGGCCCCAAAGTAACAGGCAGCCAAGCTTGAACAAACTGAAAGAAATAAAATACATAACAGACAGGCATAAGTGCCACAAGCATTGACAAGTCAGCAAAATGGAGGAACTGATACACAACTAGCTCTCAGAGGCAGAGGGCAGATTAGGTTATAGTTAATAACAGCTCTACACTGACAAGGCTTTTCAAATTCTGTGTGAACAAGATGCAAGGATGAGCTTAGAAAAACAAAACATATATGAGATGCGGCTGCAATCCTATCCTCACTTACCTGGAAGTAAACCCCATTGAGTATAATGGGGCTTATATCTGAGTAGATACTCAAAGGATTGGGGTCTGTGTGTGCTAGATAATTGTACTGCAGGCACATGTGCTTATTGGGTGATGCATATCTAGAAATACATGTATTGAGGGACAGACAGCAGAGCAATTAAGCATGCAGTGAAGAGCAATTAAGCAGTAACGAGCAAGTCCTCTCAACAGAGCCTCCCAGCACCAATGACGGGATGAAAACTGGGGTACACATTTTTTTGAAAATCAGTAAATGTCATCTGATACCAAAATATGCATAGCTGAAATAGAATACAGATTGGCTTGCACCAAAATAGTCCCTATGGGGCAGCTCCCTTTTGCTTTCCGGCATTGTCAATTGCAGTTTTATTTCAATAACCCATAGGGGTATTATGACTGCTTTCCCATTCACTTAAATGGAAGAATCCCATCTACTTGTATCTGGGATACACATGGCTCTGTTTTCCCAGATGGAAGGAATGGAGCACAGAGACTCCATGTACATCTCAGGGCACACCAATTTTTGAACTAGTGTATAAAATGCAAAGTGCTGGGAATCTAGCAAGATAAACAGGATCTGTTTTTGGCAGTAAGTCTCCCTCTGGTTGCTTGCAGACTTTTCACCAGGGAGGCATATTCTAGCCGTATAAGATACGTGAAAAGATCTATTGCAATGTAGCTTTTGCTGTTGCTATCAGATTTGCTCTTCCCACAGACTCGCATAGTTCTGTTGCCCTGCTCCAGTGATCTGAGAACCCTTCTTGTCTGATTGCTTGCTCCATTTATCAGCAGGGCTGGCATTTTTGAACCTGAAGAGCAACAAGATGCAGGCTTTGATTTGTGATTTCATTTGGATATAATTTTTTCCCGATACTTGCCTGCTGCTCTGCAGTCAAGGGTGTGTTTGCAGCAGAGACTGACTGTTGTTTTCAGCACATTATATTGATTTGCAGAGGAAATTGGCTCTGCTCTCCTCTGTCACTGTGGCTGCCCCTCACACTCCTGTGTGCATAGAAGAGGAACGCGCTGCTTTCTCATCACTGGAAATATACCCCACAGAGGGCTGCAACCCAACTGCATTTGTATACAATATACCTTTATATGTATAACTATGGCAAATTCTAGTCCAAAGCCAACAGTCACATACTGCTTAGCCTTACACAGTCTGTATGATTGCTCACAGGGATTCAAACTGGCAGTTCAACAATCTTAGGCAGAAGGAATTCGGCAGCAGATTTGTGTCCCTCCTCCTGAAAAGGCCTTAACAAGAAGTTATTCCAGGCAGAGGCATAACTAGGGCAGAGCCTGAGGGGCACCTGTGTTATGTCAAGGGGTGTGCAATAACTTCTGTACATCCTCCTCCTTCCTAAACCACTCTGGATTCACTTGCAGGCACGTACCAGGCAGCTCCTGCCCATTCACCCATCTGACAGGATCCACCTCCTTTTCTCAGCACAGCCCCAGCAACAATCAGTTCTGCCCACTCTTGTATTCCACCTCTGAGGTCTTATAGAAACACTGCTGCTCCCTCCTCTTTGGCTGCAAATGGTTCTTTCCCTCCACGACAAAGGTTGAGAGAGAGAGAGAGAGAGAGAGAGAGAGAGAGACAAGTCTGCAGGTGAGGGCGGCAGAAAAGAATGGAAGAAGTATTACTATTTTACTTTAGGAAAAGTAACTATGAAGGAAAGTAGAGTCTTGTAGCACTGCCCCTTCAAGGGGGAGCCCCCACAGAAGATGAAACAAGTGTGGTAGCCAGATCACAAAGTGGCGGCAGCCACCACCTCCTCCTTCTCTGGGTGAACCTGGAAGTGATGTCATGACGTCACATGATGTCAAGACATCACTAGTCCGGGCGCCGGGGCTGTGAGTTACACTTCTGCTCCCAGGACTTAATTTTGTGCCAAAGTACAGAACCAGTTGCTCATAATCTAGGAATGTGTGAACTCATCATGAGGAAAAGAGATCCTGAGCATGTGCAAAGTGCTTTCATCATTCAGTAGCTGCAACTATCCCCACACACTTAGGATTATGAGGTGTTGGGTTTTCAGGGTGGTGTTAGCTCCAGCATCTCTCCAGGGAAACACTTTCAGTGCAGAACAAAATTCTGCTATTTCAGTAGCAGAACAAAATTCATGGCAAGCTTCAAAAACTCACCCTTGTATATTCAAGATTAAGCTTCGGGGGGAAAAAACTAAGAGTATTTGCTGTAAGCATTTTTGTACTTCATAAAAACCATAGCAATGTTAGGAAAGCTAGCGGCACAGATTGAACACTCATCTTTCTTTAAATAAAGGGAGTTTTGTTAGCTTACTATATAGGCACATTTTGTTTCCTATGTAGGCACATTTCATTGTTTATAAAAATAGCCATTCACTGGTCACAATCCAGATGTTAAATTGCAATCCTATACCTGTTAGTAAGCCCCATGGAATTCACTGGTATTTGATTCTGAGTAGGTGTGCATAGAATTGCACTAATGAGCAATTGAGTCCAGTTTTCAGTGAATTTATGTGTGCTCTAACTTTCTGTGGGATTGCAGCCAGCGTGAAGAATCAGAGAGTAGCCCAAGATATGAGTACTGCTGTGGATTCCATGAGGGTGGAATGAGGGCAACCACCCCTCCCCTCACTGCCCAAATGGTACCCCATTCCTTGTGGCACCCAGGAGAGACTGGAGACAGAACACAGCATGAGAGAAGAGAAGTTGGAGGAGACAAGTAACAGCAGAAAAGGGGGGCGGGTACATGGAGAGAGGCAGAGGTGTGCAATGGGAGCAAGGGAGAACGTATCTGTGGGTATATATTTGGCAGAGATGTTTTACCTTTATGAGATGGGGGGGCACGTCAGGCTTAATCGCTATCTCAACACATGGGGGAAAACTACCTTGAAGGGTCTTAAGGGCAGAACTAGATGTCACATGGGAACTATGCAGGTCCCAACCACCAGTTCTCCCCTGCAAGTGCTCCCTGGGATATTTTGGAAATCCAGACTCAAAATTGGAAGGAAGCCTGCCTGGAGAGGGGGAAAACAGTCTGGAGGGGGAGAGCATTAGTATAGGAAAGGGAGGAATGGGGGAGGAGGCTTTCTCTTGCCTGCTGTTCCTGCCCTGCAGGTGCCCCCCTCAGACAGGAAAATGTAAGATCCCAGGAAATTTCTGGAGCCCCTCCTTTGACTTCTGGCCCCCCTTTTTGACCTGGTCAAGGGTACAATTTACCCCCTGCACCTGCCTCTTAAGGGCACTGTCCTTAGCCCCTGCATTTGCTTTACCTCGAGCCTTGCCAAGCCCAGGAAATCCAGGCACAACAAAAATTCATGCGCACACAGCAGGTTTGAGAGCTGCTAATGGGATGATCTTTTCACTGCTAATTGTTTGGTTCTGTCAGCCACAAAGCCTCCACAGTGCCAGCCAGATCGAAACAGCCAAGTACAATGAGTCGGGGAAAGCATGTTCCTGAAAACTTAATTCAGTGTCACCTTGTTCACCCTCCGTCAGCACGAGTGTGCTCTGATTGCTTCTAGCCACAATGCCACCAGAACTTCCCGTGCAGTCAAACTGAGAAGACACAAAGACAGCCTCTAGATGGAAAATAGTGTATCAGGTACTTCTTCTTGTCCCCATCTTATCTTCAAAGGTCTGCCACTTAAGCAAACTGCTAGCAGATCTTCTTCAATAATATTCAAGAATCTATTCTCCATTTCTACCCCTCTGGCATTTTCTCCGTAATACCTCTATTACATTTCTCAGTTGCAAATGAAGCTAGAATTTGAAGTCTCCACAGCCTTTCAGAATCCTAGGCATTAAATACAGTATATATACATATTTAGAAACAGCGTCATGGAGGTGGATTCCCCCTCCCCCACTAAATTGTCTCATGGAAGTGAATGGGGAAGGTGGGAAGAAGGATGCTCGTCTTTGAAGTGGGATGCCATTTCTGTAAGATCTGGGGTGCTTTGAAATGGAAAGTCCTCCTTGAAGTCTTTCCTGTAAGAATCTTCTTGTAAGAGAAGTCAAGTGTGAAATCATGTGAAGAAGGGGGAGAAGTCTGAGAACTGCCCAGTAAGAGGAATAAAGCTGCCACTTTGAGACACCAGGGTGTAGAGGTACTGCTGGGAACAAAAAGGGAGTAACTTCAGATGGCCATCATCTGATGAGCAATGGGAGCTGCAAGGACATAGACCAGGTGCTGTCAATTTGGAAATATGCCAGACACCTGTGGCTATGTAGGGAGACACAGATCATAACCAGAGGCATATCTAAGGCATGGCCATTATCAACATCTGCCCTGGACGCAAGAGGCAGTATACCACTGAGCAGAAGCAATGGCTGGTGGGGGCAGCCAGATCACAAAACCGCCACCTCGTGCTTTTGCAACTTCACAATCTGGTGACCTCTTGTTCCTTCTGCTCAGTGGCACCCCTTCAAAAGGCACCCCCTTCAAGTTGGAGTCTGCACAGGAGAAGGAATAGAGGGCAGCTGTCAGACCACAAAGCCAGAGCCCTCTTCTCTGGGAGAACCTGAAAGTGATGTGGTGACATCACTTCCAGATTCTCCCAGAAGAGGTGTTGGCAGCAGAAGCAGCAGCTTTGTAGTCTGGCTGCCTCAACCCATTCCTTCTCCTGTAGAGGCTCCCACTTGAAGTGGGTGTCTCTTCTAGTGACAGAATGGGGGCGGCAGCAAGATCATGAAGCCACTGCTGCCAGCACCTCTGAAAAAACCTCGGAAGTGATGTCATGACATAATGTGACTTTGTGATGTCATGACATCACTGCCCCAGGTGCCAGGGCCTTTAGGTATACCACTGATCATGACTCAGCAGAATTAAGGTTATTTGGCTGGACTGGACCCATGAGGATTTGCCTACATAAGTGGGAAAGGTGAGCCTAAAGAGGTATGCTTCATAAAAGCAGTAAGCTATGCCCAACCATGCACAGCAGGTGGCAGCTGGATTGAGAGTGGATTGGGGTGGGGACTGGGTCAGTCCTTGAGTGGCTCAGGGATGGAATGGGTAGATCTCAGTAGCAGCCAGGGCAGCCATTGGATCTTATCCCCTCTTCCTGGCTGGGACCTACCCCCAGAAGACTCTTCAGATTTATGCTAACTGAAGACCGCGGCACCTCCATTGGGGACCAGGCAGCCTATAGAAAGGTAAGTAAAAATGTTCTTTACTCGCCTTTTCCAGGCTGCCTGGTCCACAGCTGGCTGACAGCATTCACTACATGCATCACTGGTATTGTTTTCTTTTATTTCAGTCCCTCCTGCACAGTGGTGCTGTGACTGCAAGGTTAAAGACCCTGGCACAATTTTGTTCCCTCTTTCATAGTTAGTTCCCCAACAGTGTCTTTTTTAATTCTCACACCTTTGGAGTTTTTCTTACATGACCATTTTGAAGTTTGATTGTTTTGCAAATAAAAAGTGCATTTAATCATAGAGCTTGTAGCACACAGGCTTCAAGGGGGCTCTACTATTGTTCAGGCAATTACATTTTCTGAGAAGTCAAACTTCTAAATCAGGAGTGGGCAAGCCCTGGACCACGGGCCATTTGTGGCCCTTGGGGACCCCCAATCTGGCCCACAGGGAGCCCCCAGCCTCCAGTGAGCCTATGGCCCATCAGAGACTGTTGGAGCCTGTGCTGGCCCACAACTGCTGGTTGTGACTGCCAGACATGAGCTGCGGGTCAAGTTAGAGCAAAGCCTTATATAGTTTCCATATGTTTTCCACACAGTGTCAGAGAGATGATGTTTGGCCTCCTGCCAAAATGTTTGCCCATCCCTGCTTTAAATAAAGTAGCTGGTAAAATATGGTGCTCTTCTAAGCCATCTCCAAACCTTCTCATTCATTTCCATTGTAATTGCAGGTGTGGAATCCAGTTGTGTAACTCACCAAGGCACTTCTGAACATAGTGAGATAATTAAGGACTAAAATATAAATCCTCCCTCCCCATCCAATTTCATTTGTTGTTCAAACATGCCATGCCACTTTTTTCTGTTCTATAATGGGGTGGGAAAATATTTTGGCGGGAGGACCACAACATCTCTCTGACACGGAAAAAAAAAAAAAGAATTGGTCATTTTGTAGCAGAAGTGAATGTGATGCATTTCAAATAATGTGTCTGTATATCAAATATTTCACATCCTGTCATCACGTTTGCTTAGAAAAGCATCCTTTTTTAAGTGTGATCCCAAGTGTGAGGATTGAGCCCCACTGGGTTAGGGAACCATGTTAAATGAAGAAAACAAAACAAAACAAATGTAATGAATTTGGCACTGAGAAAGAAAAAGTATTTGTAGCTGTTTAAAGCCTCCTTTCAATGTGATGACTTTCAAAATGTAAGTACTAGTAGGGCATGTTCTGAATTTCCTCCATGTCTGTGATCTTCTCAGATGGGAGCCTCAATTATATGTTTTTGACCTTGAGAATCTGAAATTAATTAATTACTTCACAGTTAGTTACATAAATAATTCATGTTTGCTGTGCAGAACCACCAATGATTGATTTAGGTTCAGGTCTGATGGTGGTCAGACTTGATAGTTTCCTCCTGGAAAGAAGCCACAATGGCAAGAAACCTCCTTATGCTAATTAACATGGGCCACAATCCACCTTGACATAAATGGGAGCATAACCAGTAACCTTTTCCTCACTGAACAATAACAATGTCTTGCTTGCCAGGGATCTCGCCCTGAGGCCTGCCATCTCCTTCAACATAGCCTCTGTCATCGCATCCAATCCATTTCTGCTAACTGTGCCAGTCATTGCTTTGCACATTGTGGGGCTGCCACAGGACCTGCCTGCAGCATGTAACAGAGTACTTATGAGGCCGCATTATTGATGTGGCAGATAGAGGGCCCCCTCAGACTGTGCAATCTTTGCAGTAGAGAAGTGGAGTCAGCTCCAGATTTTTGGGTCTACCTCCAAGAATTCCCAGCTCTTCACAAGAAAGGAAAGAACTTGAAATGGATTTCTTCCTCCTCTCACTGTTCCTTTCCCCTTGCCAGGCATGCCCTTGGAATGCTGCTCCAGCCTCTAGCATTTTACAGGGCTTGCAGCATCGTTCACTGTCTTGTGACTAGACCAAATTGTCATGCACTACTCATAGGTGCTTCTTGTTCCTCCCTGTCATCCACGGACACTGGAGAAATTGCAGCTGATGAAAGAGAGAACAGGGAAAACGTGTTAGCTGAGAGAGATGCTTGTGTAACTCGCAGTCATGGGAAACTTGTGGTTTATGTGTTGTGCAAACAGAAAGCAGTTTTAACACTTTCCAAAAGATGTTACAACCCTCTCTAACACCTTTGAGCTCACTGTTTGCCTTGAACCCAGTTATCAACATCCGTATGTATGGCATCACTTACACACCCAATTCTTCAGTTGTGCAACAAAGCACAGTGTGGAAACTATCAAGACTCTCTGGGCCATCATTAACTCCTCTCCCACCCCCGTGGGCTCAAATGGCAAACACAACAGGAGATTGTGGCTTGTCTAAACAGAGGCAGGGGGGTCTGTGAACCTGCTGTTGCATAGTCAGACCCATAATCTTTTTGCTTTTTGTTCAATAGAGCTGAGGGGGAACCATCTCACGGTACTGTAATGAGTACTAGAGTGGCAGGCTCTCATTCTTCAGTCTTGAATTGCACGTGCACTCTAGGTCCAAGTTAAGCAAGGGACACATCCATCTATTGCAGTGTTTCTCAAACTGTGTGTTGGGACCCACTAGGGGCCACAAGCCAATTTCAGGTGGGTCCCCATTCATTTCAATATTTTTTTTTAATATATTACCTGTATTTTTTAACAAGCTACTATGTATATTCTTCTAACAATGATAATAAATGAGACTTACTCCTGGATAAGTGTGGGTAGGATTGCAATCTAGGATTGTGAAAAATTTTCCTGCTTGATATGTTACTTCTGGTCATGACAGATTCTTCCGGTCACTTCCGGTGGGTCCTGACAGATTCTCATTCTAAAAAGTGGGTCCCGGTGCTAAATGTGTGAGAACCACTGATCTACTAGTAACTCCTATTGTCATTATGGAACTCCATTCCTCCACTGGCTGCTCTTTCCCTATCTCTTCTTCAAACTAATCAGAACATGGAATGATGCCTTTTCTGTTGCCAAACAATACCTGCAAATAATAGTCTGAATTTCCATTGGTGCAGTTGGCCTCCTCCTATTGTAATCGATGCCCCATTAATTACTGAGGTCCATCAGGCACATAAACCTGAAAGGTTATGAAAGGCTGTATGTGCTGCAGCATTTCATAATTTTCACTGAGAAACAGTGTAGCTACTTCTGTGGATATTGTGTTGACGAGAATATCCACACATTATACCAGGGTTTTCAAACTTCTTATCTTCCTGACTCACTTCATCATTTGCGGTGGGTCCTAGTCCTGCTACAACCAGGAAGCTGCAGGTTAATATGGTGCGTGACATGGAAGGCTTCTTCCAGGTTGTACCGGCACAGAACTCATGTCATTGGACATGTTTCGCCACGTGACTTCTGCAAGGCATCCTGCGGCATGATGCAGTCAGTGACATGGGTCGCAGGCTGGCATGACCCAGAAGCTGCTTCCAGGTCATGAGCCATATTACCCCACAGCTTCCTGGTTGTAGCAGGCCCAGAACCCACCAAAAATTGGGGAGGGTGTGCACGGCTTGCCTGGGACTCCGACAGGGAGGCAGGGCGTGGCAGCTTGTTGGTGGGGCTGCAGCTGCATCAGTGCTGAAAGTTGGATAGGATTGGGTCCCAAGTCTTATTGAACACAAGGGGCTTACTTCTGAATAAAATAAATCACAGGATACTTACATTTTAGCCACCGAAAGTTCATTTAATTAGCCGCTAAAGCAGCCCAGAATTCAGGATGTGTCTATATGTCTCCAAGAATGGAATATTATTATTAGCACTTTTTCCCTTGAATTTCAATTTTCGAGGCAACCAAAAATGCAAAAAAGGTTTCCAGTGATACTAAGTAATTATCAATACCAGTAAGTCTGGAATGTCTGGAACAATACCAGTAAGTCTGGAATGGGCAAACAACTCAGCAACCATGACAAAATTCCACTGGTGTATAATCTTGATGGAAAAAAAAACACTGAGCAACTGATTCAACTATACCTTACAGGAATGTATGTTTTATCACTAACAATAATAAGAATCAGCCATTTCTGGATCAGATGTGACTGGCTGGCTCTTCATACTGACTGTAGCTTCATTTTACAAGCAGGGATTTAAAGGTCAAGGAAGTGTAGTCATCGGACTAGGGTGAAAGGTCCCCTCAATCATATGGCTGCATTCTATGTTCTTCTAGTACTAGAAGATTCAATAAGAATGTAGAAGATTCCGGCTGAGTGAGAGAGAGAGAGAGAGAGAGAGAGAGAGAGAGAGAGAGAGAGAGAGGTCTTCTGAGCAGTCATTACATGATTGAGCAGACAGCTCCTTGCACTGGCCACTTGCATCAGGAGGACCCCAGCAGTGGTGCCATCTGCATTTTGTTTTAAGGCTCGGGCCTGCAAAGTCTGAATAGTAGACAGGGCTAAGAGTCATGGATGATATCCACCTTGCAAGGAACTTTGATTTCAGAGGGGTTGCTTTGGCCAAGCTTCCAATCTTCAGTGGACCCTTTGGTCTCCCATCCACCTGCCTACTCTTCCGTGTCATCACATTCCCCCGTCCCTGGTCTTGTTTCCTCTTTCTCTGCCACTTTTGCCATGTCACTCTCTACCCTTCTCATTCCAAAAGGCCCGCAGGGAAAGGCAGAAGGACACAGTAGTAGCATGTGCTAATTGGCCTTCCCCAGGCAGTACATGCAGAAAAGGAGGTGCATGGAAGGTGGGAAGGTGGGGTCCATATTGCAGTTCTTGACAACTATTGCTCTAGGGCAGAGGTGAGAGACTGGACTACATCTAAAGAGTACGTGACGGTATGTGAATAAGGCAGCCACTGCATGTTGGCTGCACAGGGAGATGCACATGATTGAACTTGCCCCTATGCTTTATCATTCCCATATGGCCTACAGTTGCATGAGACCATACTATATGAAAGTTGCTCCCACGCAGAAATAGCTAAACGGGAAGGAGGCCCAAATCCCACTAAGGAGACTTATCAGTTTCTTTTCTTGATCCTCTTGTGACAACATTGACATGTTAACTCTAAGTTGCCTAAGCACAATTCCTCTGGACAGAACTTTTAATAGCGGAAAGCGCTTCACAAATATAATATGAGAAATCCATTATACATGGGTGCCATGCCTACATGTTTTTCCCTCTCTTAGAACTAACAGTAGCTTCTGGGGGCAATTTAGATCAGGGGAATGGTTGAGGAGGAAGGACTTAAGCACTCTTTTCTTCCCGTGCCATTTCCCTGCTCTTCAAAACAGATGCAAAGCAAAGATGCAAAGATCTTTTATATGAATCTCCTGCATTAAATCTAGTCTGACCCTCAACTGGCTTTGGAAAACATTTTGCTCAAGCTGAAGGCTGGAAGCCAGGGACACAAGTAGCTGCTCTGCCTTTAGGAAGTCTGTCAAATATTGTTTAAATAAATAATAAATGTTTTCAGACTCAGAGACAGTTATTTTGTAGAATTTTGCAGAGGTGTGATGAAATGGAAAAAAAGGATATTCTCTCCAAATCTAATCTAAAATAGCAAGGCTAATCTGCAAATAAGCCAAAAGATTATCAAAGCAGTGTAAAGTCAGTTTAAAACTACACTGATTTCCCCTGCCCCACTCCCACCAGCATATACTGACCTCTTTTATATATCAAACAAACTACATTGCAGAATATCCCCCACCTTCTCTTGCAGGAGAAAGGTTGCTTTTCAATAAAATAGGTACCCTTGCAGTTTTGAATAGGTACCCACAGTGTTTTATTTTTATGCAGCCAAGTCATATAACTCCTCAGCTGATTTACAGTGTCAGTTTCACATGAAAAACACAAAGTAAGGAAGGTAACAGAAACAGAAATAAGACATATTCTATATTCTTTGTTGAATACACCATAGTTCTTTAATATCATGGTTGGAAAAGAACACAAGAATCACCATGCATGATCAGAACAAAAGCTGCTGTTAACATAGCATTCTTTCTCCAACAGCAGTCAACCAAATATTTCAGGGAAATTCATGATGGTGGAGATGAGCTTGAAAACAGAGCCTGAAAGGCCCAGAACACAGATAAATGAATTCATCTGGGGGATTCAACTCATCTGATGATTTTCTTTTTAGAAACACCGGAGGCTGGCAACACAAATTGAATAGGTATAATTGAATAGGTGACGCTACAAGAGGCAGAGGCAAAAGTGTTTGAAATCAACTGGCTACTTCTCCTTACTCAAGCATCAAAATATAAGTTTAAAAAGCTAGTTGGGAGTGCTGAGAAAACAATAATTCACTTGTGTTTAGCACATCTAAGGTTTTAAGACATAACAGTCAGAAATAATGGGTTTTGCAAAACTTCATCAATCAACTGCAGCTTTTGAAAGTCCAACAGGATTCATGATTTGATCAATCAGAAAATATGAGGAATCCCATCCTATATGAATATCATTGAGATTCATTTAAGCATGTGGTTAAATGAGTGCACATTTATTTCAGTGGAATTTAGGTAATGTAACATACTATGTGTTGCACATGGATAACTCATTTAACCAATTCACAAGATCACAGGAACAAATTGCATACAGGTTGAGACTAATTATTCGCGTGCGTTCCAAGCACTCACGTGGATAACAAAAAATGCACTATAACAAATCAATTTTAAAAATCACTTTGCTCCAGTGATTGAAAAACAGCCTTGCGGACCTTTTGACTCTAAGATAAGACAATCCATCAGCACTTCACTCAGCCCCTCCCTTCACCAATGCAAAATGATCACCTTTCTTTCACATACTGGGGGAAGGAGGGGTCTGCAGGCCAGTCAAGGATTGATGGATTGTCAGCCAGCTGCCCTCTCTTTCTCTCTCTCATTAAGGAGGCTATTGTTAAAGGACTGTTCAGTTTTTAAAACTGATTTTAAAGGGGTGCATTTTCCCCTTCTCCAGGGATCAGCACATTCCTTCTCATTTGCAGGGTCCATTTGTGTTGAGTCAAATCCGTGTATAAAAATCTGTATATAAATAGGCTGGACATGTATTATAGCCCAATCCTAACCAACTCTGGTGCAGCGGTGCCACATGGCCTATGCTGTATCCAGCACTGAAACTGGGCAGGTTGGAGATCTCCTCAGGGTAAGGAAACATTTGTTCCATTACCCTGTGTCGAGCCCCAGTCTACCCAACGGGGCTACTTGGATCTGCACAACTAATTTGCTTGCACAAGTGCAGGAAGCCCTGTGTAAGGCTTTCAGGCCTGGGATGGGGGTTAGGATATGTTATGGTGCCTCCTTTGTCATCCCTGCTCCCATGAACCTCCTCTCCACCTTCCCCATGCCCCAAAACAGTCCCTGTCCACCTCTGTACCATCCTCCTATCACCCTCTCCTGCTTCTGCATCAATGGACATTTATTTATCTATCTATTTATATTCCACTTTTCACCATTTTTCCGTATGGTGGTTATTATATGATTTTTAAAAACCATGTAACTTAGAAAATCAACAATAAAAATCAAATAGCAGACAGACAAAGCAAACAGAGTAGAATAATCAAGAAGTCAACAGAGGTGGAAAAGGGTTGACATACCCCAAATGCTTCCTACAAGAGGGAGTTGTAGAGTCTAGGGTCAATAGTGAGAAAGTTTTTTTCTCTGTGCACATCAGCTTAGCCTCAACAAGTGATGGCGCACAGTGCAGAGTCCCTTCAGCAGATCTTAATCAATGGGCACTTAGGAAAAAGTAGTCTTTGAGATACCCATGGTCTAAACCGTGGTTATGGTGAGACCGACTAGTCAGCGGATGACCCAGCAGCATCTGACAGACAACCTTTGGGAACAGAAAGCTTGAATAGATGGTCCTTTGCTCTGAACTTGCATTCTTGGTAACTAAAAAAAAGTGGTTTTTTATTTTTTTGGGTAGGCTTGTATAATATTTCATTGGAAAATAAAAGAAGTAGAAACACATATGCTTGATACCAACAGAAAAGAACAATAAATTTATGTTTACTCTGTTAAAAAAGGCATAAGGAAGCATTTTATCTTGATATTGTTCCAAAACTGTACAAATAAAGACCATTTTTCTACAAATTGCTCCAAATTGAAAAATTGAAAACTAATTACAATTTGAAAACCACTTACATAATGTGTTGATTTTTAAACCAGTAATGTGATTCTCCATATTTCTTTCAACCAAAACATTGGTGTTGGGATTTTGGATGGTTTCCATGCTGCAACTGTTAAAATTCTTCTTGCCACCAGGTTTGTTACCAACTCCATATCTGTCTGCTCCACATATTCTGCATATTTGGACACTGTCAAAAAGATGGGGAAACAATCTCCCTTTGAAGCCAACCGCCTCCAATATACATCTGATAAGTATGGATAAACTGCACGTAATCCATGAGGAGGTTAGATATCATTGTGATATCAAAATAATTTTCAAGTCTGTTGAAATAGATTTAGGCAATATATTTTGTAATATCCAAACACACTCATTTGATGATATTATTCAGGGTTTTTAATTTAGATTCAACAGGGATAGAGGTGAAGTTATTCCAGTGGAAGGGAGGGGGTCAAAATTCTCTGCACATTTTAAATATAGTCCACATTTCATTAAAAATGTATTTCAAGGGTATTTGTTGTATTACTTTTTATTACTTCAGAATAACTATAGCAGTCTTATCAACAGACAACTTCTTTACGCAGAAAGATGTCTGCCTTTGGCATGCATGCCAAGCAGCTAGGCCTCTTGAATCATTTACAGCAATAGCCAAACACTGTGCAATGTCAGGGGCAGCCCAATCCTAACTTATGCTGAAGCAGGCAGGTCAGCCTGCCTGTGCTGTATCCAGTGCAAGTTTCAGGCAGCCAGGGGCAAGGCAAATGATTCCTCTTACCTTGGGAAGAGCCACTGTGGTCCCAATGGAGGTACTCAGATCCATGCCACCTGTGGAGGGGGCACAAATCCGAGCAGCCTGGAAATGCCCTGGGCTGCCCAGGAACAGGGTCAGGATCCAGCATAACTGCCGGGTCCTGGCCCCACCTCCTGCTCCCCACCCACCGGCCTCTGTAAACGCCTCCCTCCCGCCTCCTCCTCGCCCTCCCCATGCCCCCTCCCAGACCCCTGCGCCAGCTGAGCTCGGCCAACACAAACCTACCTTTCCCTGAGGCCAGCATTGGCGTGGGGAGGCCAGTGCGTGTCCTAGTGATGGCCTCCCTCCTCTCCTACTGGCGTAAAAGTGCTTTATGGCACTTTTGTGACACCGGTGGGTCGGCGCAAGGAACTTGCATCGGCCCATCTCCTTTTTAGGATTGCACCCTGAGTTGTACAGAAGGACAGGTGCTCCCAAGAAATAATCACATGAAACCTTATTCAGAAACACAGGTGAATGGACAATGCCACATGGTGCCTTTTTCTGTAATCCTACTTCTCATAGACCTCCTGACATTCCAGACCATAGTGTGCCACTAACAGAGGAGAGGTGTACTGCAGTAATGTGACTATGGTGCTGGCCAAAAAATGATAGAGGGTTCAAATGTAATGACTAGTCAGGACGAAAACCTGAGGAAAATCCATCCAGGAGGAAAGCCCATGTAGTGAGCATGGCCCTATGGAGCATCACTCAATAGCCATCTATCACCCACTCATTAATCATGGTTCTTCTTTCTGCTTCAAAAGAGATGACCAAATGATGATATCATAATAGTCATTATCAAGTTGAAGGATATGAGAAAATCACTATTAGCCATCTCTGACACTATTGTTTCTAAAAAAAGGCATGATTTGTGAAGAAGTCCTCTCACTATTTGAACATCAATGTAATTCAGCTCACTTGAAGCCTTTAAAGGTGTTTAAACTGGCATGACCAAGTTTCCAATATTGCAAAAGTTATATACCAGAAACCGGCATATCTCTCAATTGCAAGGATAATATTGAACCTCACGTTTTGGGTTTAACTGATTTGTTCAACATGGGCTGTATTCTGGTTCAGCAGTGAATTGTCTTTTAAAATGACACCATCCTCTTGTTTTCTCCCAGAATCCTCAGTGTCGCTTGGTAACATTTTTAAATAATTGCTGCATTGTGGCCGAAGCTTACACCAGTTCAGTAATGCAAGTTAAATGAGAAACGTTTGCTAGGTGACTCTGAGTGCATCTCTTATGACCTGCAACTGAGAATACCGCTAAGGGCCCTTTCTTCTTACAATGCAATGCTGTCCCACATAGATGTCAGCATTTGTCCACCTGCTTTCTGTGAGATTGGGGAGAATAAAGTTAAATACAGATTAGATGCAAGCCTGGCTATGCCTATGTGGGGATTCTGGAACCTCAGTATCCATTTCCAATGGTGAACTCTTCCTTTCTGGCACAGTATCCCCAGGGAACAGCCATCTGCCAACAGCCTTCATGAGAACAAGGCTTACATCACTGAAGGGCTGATTATGCAGTAAAACTGGTGAAGTCAGAACGGACTTTTGCCTTTGACCAAATGGACCAAAGTTGTTGGAGGAGCTGTGTATTGTTCAAGTGAGAATCCAAAGGGAATCCTTAAGGGCAGAAAGGGGCCTTGGGCCTAAAGATAAGAAAACCAGAAGATGAGAAAACCAGGCCTGAAGATGAGAAAACCAGTTTGTGATTCAGATGGGTTAAGAAAGAAGCCAACGTCTCAGCCTCCATTTCAACAGGATTCAGATGCATTACATGAGAGATCTGGAGCAAACTAATCAGCTGGGCAGCAAATGGAGGCATCCAAATGCACAACTAGTAGCTGTAAAACAACTATACTGAGGCAATTTGTAGGGGACATATTTAAATGTGTGTGAGTGAGGGGGAGAGGACACTCTATAATGTACCTTATTACACAGTCTCACCTTTGATTTATTAAAGGCTTTCTGTTACGTTTCTGAGAGCGCAATTCTAACCAACTTTCCAGCACAGAGGTAACAGCAACACAGCTCCAAGATAAGGGAACAAACTTGCCCTTATCTTGAGGAGACCTCCACGATTGCCCCCCAACTGCAGGATGCAGCACATGCCCCATTGGCACAGCTATGTCAGAGCTGGAATGTTGGTTAGGATTTGGGCCTAAATCATTTAGGAGAGGCACAGACTCACTCTAAAATAATTGTGAAGAACGCTTTAAAAAACCTGCCCCCCCCCAATTAAAGGATCAAATTCTTATTTAAAAAATCTTATTGAATGAAGCACCCTTTGCTTTAAAAAAAGAAATCCCCACAAATATTAAAAGGGACTTCCCATCCTCTGTGTGAGATCACAAGCAATCACAGCAGCTTTGCTGTGTGAATCACAGCACCCTGACATATCAATTGAGGCTGCAATACTAAACAAACTGACTTGGAAGTAAATGCCAATCAACTCTGTGGGACTTACTTTTGAGAAAATAATGCTTAGGACTGCACTGTAAAATTCTTCCTGTGATGCCACAGTGTGTGTCCAAGCCATTTATTTGGCAGTAAGACCCAAATACACTGTGGAGGGCAGTGGAGGAACTTGGAAGGCTTATTTGGCCCTCTTCTGTACAGTCATGAGGAGAATAGGGAAGGTGTCCGGTTTAAAACAAAAAGTAAAATTAAAAAATTTCTTTACAGAGGATCAGTTTAAAAACCTAGAAATGTATAGTGATAAAGACAGGCATATGCTAAACTGTGGTCTGCACTAGGCAGGAATTTGGGAAGGAACTCCCCCTCCCTCCTTTCCTTTATCTCACATTCCTCATGCATTTTGGATTAATAGAATGATAGCATTATGTGTGTAAATCTCATGTAAAATGTTACTGGCTGTAATATCTGTGGCAGAAGAGACCGTCCCTGAAGTATATAGCACATACCTAGAAAAGGAGGGTGTAGAACAATTGTGAGAAAGGTACTGGTTAAAAGGGTGATGGTGATGATTAAAAATGTCTTTAATATATGACTGTTTTGGGATGATTGACAGTTGGAACACAACCCTGGAAATGAATTGCCTACCCCTGGATTACAGATTACATTTAACTCATGCATACCCACCTTGACACTTCTGTGAGAACGCCCCCAATATTGTTATTAGCATTAACTCCTCTTATCCTCTTAAGAATATCATCGAGGCATCAACTGAGCTCCTTTTCTACACAGAAAGCACAGCTGAGATTTTTAATACAGTATAAGGCTACTGTATATTCTTATTGGAGATCATCACTAGGAATCCCTTCACTCTAACCCAGACTGGATTTGAAAATCTTAAACCTGCTTCACTTAGTAGCCAGCAAGCAACCAATACAGCTGCCTGGCGGGGGGGGGGGGGGCTTTCCCTGTGCTGAACAGCAGGGTTGATCTGCGCGTTGGTGAGAGGAGACTGCGACAATAAATGACACATTGATTTAGAATGAGTGGCTTGTTACACTGCTGCATCCCTGCACCAGCTTCCTCCACCAAGGCAGGGGCATTTCCCTTTTAAGAGCCTGCAAAAGTGGTAGAGAATGAAGTCGAGGAGGGAAATCTAGGCCATTGCCCCTTTTAAGCTGCAATTCTGCCTGCCTGTCTCCCTTTAATCTGCACCCAAAGCCCCAGGATCAGAGGCTGACGTCATCCTGCCCCTGAGCCTCCCTCTCTGATTGGCTGGGGGTGACGTCAGGTGCTTTTTTTCAAGGCATGACCTCATCCTCAGTTCATTTTTAGTTCTAAAGTGCAACCTTCTGTCTTCCTGCATCCCTTCAGTCCTGTTAATGCTTATCTGTATTCCCCCCCCCCTTGTGCAGGGATATGCCTCCTGCTTAGTTCCTGGGCTGGCATGATGAGTGCATTTCGGTGTGGCTGCATGTGCCTGTTTACAGAGGGCTAGAACTTGCATCATCAGCACTAGTCTCCAGCCTTCTCAGAGCTTTTCCCAACTGAGCCTCTCCTCCTTGTGGTTCATCATCCTGGCGAATGTGCAGACCTTTGCAACAACCTGGAACATTTCGGTGGCTTTGAGCCCCGGCTGCAGTGCAGAGGAAGGACCAGGAAGGTAAGTGTGATGAAGTGGGGGGGCACCTCGCGTGGGTGGCGGTGCCTGGGCTTCCTCATCTCGGTTAATGACTGCAGAGTGCTGCAGTACGGTAGGTGGAATGCGGGGCTGGGACCTGAAGGGGTCCAAAACCAAACTGCAGTGTGCCTAGGATTTTAGGATGCTTCTTGGGCTTTCCATGGCAGGGCACGAACGCCGCATGCAGGGGGAGATTTCCTGTATGTGGCATTAGTGTTGGATGTGTGAGAATTATTGCAGTTTCCTGATCTGTGCGTGTGCATACATACGGTGCAGCATGATGAATGTGAAAGGTGAAGGGGGGTGCAAGAGGGAAGGCGAGGTACTGAAGCTGGAGGGGGCACTGGGATTTTGTAAAACGATGCCTCCTGTTTGCAGGAGAGCGTGCAAAACGATTCCTGCACGCACACCAAGATGCGCAGGAGATAGCTGTGATGCAGTGGAGAGAGAGAGAGAGCTGCAGCCAGCGAATCACAGGTTTATGACGTGTATTTAAGTAACAGGAGGATTAAAGAGAGCCTTTCCGATGACTGAGGGTCAGTCCAAGAGCAGAGCCTTGCCAAGGGGACGGGCGATCTGGGCGCCTGTGCGTTTCTGCGCACTTGTAAGCGGGGTGGCATTGGAGGGGAGCCAGGTGAGGCAGAGCTTCCCCGCCGTAGTCCTTCCAAAAGCGGAGCGCATGTGCTTGCGCATCTCACAGGGCGGCGGCGCTGCTTTTCGAAGGATTACGGCGAGGAGGCTCTGCCTCACCTGTCGCCCCTCCGCCGACCCTCCCTGGAGCGGAGGCGTGTGTATGGGGTATATGTTGGTGTTAAGGGATCGCCTTTATACCAGATGGGCTTTCAAGGCAGATCAAGGGAAGAGGAGAGTGCCCAAGGCTTTCTCTTAGTGAGGATGTGTTGAGTGTGGTGGTGTGTTGGAGCTTTCCTCCTTGATCTTCGAGGGTGGTAGTGGTAGCAAGCAGCCCTGTGGTTTCCTGGAGATGAAAGACACTGGTTTGCTGCCGGATGTTGCCCTTGAGGATGGGGAAGAACTCAAGTAAACAGCCTCTTCTTACCTTTCCCCTTCGAGCATGCCTGCTAGAGAACAGCGCCAAAACAACAACAACCAGCTTGCGAATTGAGGCTGCAATCCTATCCATACTTTCCTGGGAGTAAGTCTCATTGACTCTAATGGGATATACTTCTGAGTAGACATGCATAGGATTGGGCTCTAAGATGTTCGCAAAACCATTTTAAAAAAATGAACAGGAACTCCTTCTAAGCAACTTTGTTTGTCTTGGGGTTTAGCATTTGATAGTTCAAAAAAGAAATCAACCCCAAACAAACAAACAAAAAACCCATGGGAGGTGGAACCCTGCACCTCAAGAGTCTGATCCAACCCCTACTGAGATCAGTAGCAAAACTCTCCTTTCAAAGACCAGGATTGTGGGGAGTGTCTTGATGCCTGTGTTGCTGGGGTGAGGATTAGAAGAAGGCAAAGGTCCTGATTCGGGCCCCACTGGCACTGAACAGGCATAGTAAAAACCTTTCTCTTGACTTGTTTCAGATCGACAGGCTCTTGCTTATGTCTCTCTTGCAGGATCTTTATCAAGGTGAATCCAAGTTTATACCAGCCTAACACAGTCTCAGTTTTATAGTACTGCAAGCTGGAGACTTATCCTTTTGGGTAACTTAAAACCCTCAGTATTATAGCCCAGAGGAATTTACACCATATTTTGCAACAGTTTAACTTTATTATTAAATTTGTCATAACCCAGATGAAGTCCACTGGCCAAACTGCAAGTGTTTGGTTGGGGGAGAGCTCGTAGAAATGTTGCAGTCCAGAACATGATTCTTTTTGGCAAATAGATGGAGTTTATTGTTAGGAGTTCAGAACATCCCAGCAACCCTTTGAGATAGGAGAGGCTCAGTGGGCAGAAAGTGGCAGGTGGGTTTCTCATAACCAAATCCAGCATTGTAGCCACTGCACCACTGCTGCTGCTTGAGACATGTTCATGACAGTCAGGCTATTGCCGCACACAGTACAAAAATACAGTCCAGTCTTTCAGGCCAATTGTGTGCATATATGAATATGGGATAATAAGTGGGAGAAGACTGTATAAACTGCATGCATGTCCTTCTTCATGTAGAAATGCAAAATAGGACTTTTAAGTGTCATGGAGGAAAATGCTTGTGGTTTCTCACAAAGCCTAAGTATGAATGATCATTGCATCCAAGTGTGCTGAGAAGACAGCAATACAGATGTTGAGTTTGTGAGTGAATAATAGCTGAGTTAATGCCTAAAATGAGATGGGGAAGGGCTCAAATCCCCCAGTGGTCTTACTAATAAATGACCCTTCCCCAAATTCCATTGGTACACTTGCAGACCATTCACAGCACACCGATGTGCCATGGCACAATGGTTGAAAATGTCTGTGCTGGGAGAATGGAATTAGTCACAGCAAGCCACATGGAGATGGTGTCACTTTCCATGCTGAGTATTACTAGTCTGAATATCTAGCAGCAATATGCACAGGTGAAGAATGATTGACGGGAGGGGGGAAGGGAGCTTATAGTAACTGTAGTACCCTGAGCTGGTAGGCACTTCTTTCTGGAATTTGAATTCCCTATTCCCACTATCAGTTTGGCACCTCAACTGCAGCTCCTGTCACTTGGGGAAAGCACTGCCCAGAAATAGCATAAGGCCGAAATGCTATTCACACTTTCCTGGGAGTAAGCCCCATTGTAAGCAATGGCACTTACTATTAAGTAGATACACACACATTACTTACATTGCAGTCCTATATATAAATGCAGCATTGAGTTATATGAGGCAAGGCAATCCGTGTCCAGAGGCTTCGCAGTCCAAGGTAGATGTGGGACAAAGGTGAAGGTGGAAAAGCTTGCTTGATAATGGAATAGCAGTAAGGGGACAGTTTTATATCTCATGTTGAAAAGGATTGTGTGTCATAAGAACATAAGAACAGCCCCACTGGATCAGGCCATAGGCCCATCTAGTCCAGCTTCCTGTATCTCACAGCGGCCCACCAAATGCCCCAGGGAGCACACCAGATAACAAGAGACCTCATCCTGGTGCCCTCCCTTGCATCTGGCATTCTGACATAACCCATTTCTAAAATCAGGAGGTTGTGCATACACATCATGGCTTGCACCCCATAATGGATTTTTCCTCCAGAAACTTGTCCAATCCCCTTTTAAAGGCATCTAGGCTAGACGCAAGCACCACATCCTGTGGCAAGGAGTTCCACAGAACGACCACACGCTGAGTAAAGAAATATTTCCTTTTGTCTGTCCTAACCCGCCCAACACTCAATTTTAGTGGATGTCCCCTGGTTCTGGTATTATGTGAGAGTGTAAAGAGCATCTCCCTATCCACTCTGTCCTTCCCCGCATAATTTTGTATGTCTCAATCATGTCCCCCCTCAGGCGTCTCTTTTCTAGGCTGAAGAGGCCCAAACGCCGTAGCCTTTCCTCGTAAGGAAGGTGCCCCAGCCCCATAATCATCTTAGTTGCTCTCTTTTGCACCTTTTCCATTTCCACTATGTCTTTTTTGAGATGCGGCGACCAGAACTGGACACAATACTACAGGTGTGGCCTTACCATGGATTTGTACAACGGCATTATAATACTAGCCATTTTGTTCTCAATACCCTTCCTAATGATCCCAAGCATAGAATTGGCCTTCTTCACTGCTGCCGCACATTGGGTCGACACTTTCATCGACCTGTCCACCACCACCCCAAGATCTCTCTCCTGATCTGTCACAGTCAATGTCAATGGACTATTTCTCTACAAGGTACAAGGAAAACACTAACTGTTTTGTTCATAGATCCAGCTAGTTGTGTCTGTAGCTAGCAGGATTTTTAAAGCCCACTTAACTGGATGTGCCGAAACAAGTGACTCCCACGCTACCTTCCTTATGAGGAAAGGCTATGGTGTTTGAGCCTCTTCAGCCTAGAAAAGAGACGCCTGAGGGGGGACTTGATTGAGACATACAAAATTAAATACACGTCTTATGTTTCTTACGTTTCTTATCAAGCTATACCGGTAGCAGTTCTCAGACTGTTTAACCTGGGAATGCCTTCTGAAGTGGTCGTGTAGAAAAGCAGCTAAAAGAGAAATCTGTGACTCCCACAAATCCATTCCAACTTGCTTTGGCCATGAACTTTCTCTCCACCCCCTCCCCATCTATGGTAACAGGGGTCAATTATGCCAGCCTACCTGACATTATCTTATAACGAGAAGTGGGGGGAAAAGATGGTGCTAATTAAATAAAAACACATAACACTGCTTTATACACTTCTAATTATTGTAAAAAAAAATTGCTTTTTTTTTGGCTTTTTTATTATTTAATGGGGGTGCATGGGTAATGACTGGGGCTGTGTCTGCTGACACTATACCACCTATATGATGTACCTAGTACAATTTTAAAGTTATTATAATTTATAATTATAATGTAAATTTTGAATAAAAACATGCAACACTGTCTTCTGCACTTCTAACTTTTGGAAAACACTGAAATCTGCAAAAAATTTATTTTCTCCCACCTCTACTTATAACTGCTCTGTACATGACAGGCAAAGATGCTCTCTCCCATGACACAGGAAAGCTCTCAGCCTTCCAAACCAGTAGTGTTGACATAGACCTGGGAAGATGGGGTTGGTTCATTACATTTGCACCCCACTCTTCCTTATAGCAGCTTGGAGCAGTGTCTTTTTAAGCTCACAGTAACCTGGTGAGGTGGATTTGTCTGAGAGATGGCTTTTATTTTATTTTAATTTTTCACTCGGGACCATTCAGTGAGCTCTATAGCTGAGCAGGGATTTGAATCTGTTTTCTTTCTATAAGCGAATGCTGATCTGATTGTTGTAGATCAGCAGGGGAGGGGTCGTACCTCAGTTGGCAAAGCACGTGCTTGGCCTGCAGAAAGTTCCAGGTTCAATCCCTAACATCTCTAGGTGGGCGGAGAAATACAGATAATATTGATCTAAGTGGACCAATGATCATAAGGCAGCTTCAGTCTACCAGTGCACTGCCACATTGACTGACTTGTAAACAATCCTCCCTTTATAGCACAATTATGTGATCTGTTTTTGCTAGCTGGGGTGCCTTATGCTCTCAGCATGATGCACCTGTGGATCATGAAGATAGGTGGGCATGTCAAGACCATTGCATTGCTCTGTAAATCTCCAAAGGAGTAGTAGCATTCTGAACATAGTCCACTGAAGGTGAATCTAAAAGCTGTAGTTGCAGGCGAGCATTGACAGGAGAGAAGCAGGCCTTTCTCTCCTGCATGAGAGCTGCTCGAAGGCAACGTCTCTTCTGGGCCACAGTGGGAAATGGGATTCTGGACTAGATGGGCCTTTGGCCTGATCCAGCAGTGCTTTCTTTGTGTTAACATATATGTGCACATGCTGATGCATTCACAGCTTGCATAGCTAAATAAATAAATGGTTCCTTGTCCCGGGAGGACTCACAGTCTTAAAAAGATGCAGAAGAAACACCAGCAAGCAGCCACTGCAAAAGATGCTGTGCTGAGGTGAAGAGGGACTTCATATACAGTAGTGTATGAAAGTAAGCAGTATAAAGCTGCAGAAATACTCCAGTGACACTTGGAAGAATGCCAATTGCCTCATTTCTAAGGTGCCGTTCCTAAATAGAAATACCTGTAGTATTCCTGAGGCAAAGAATGAGAAAGTGGCTCGGATAGGTAATAGTTCACACTGACAGAGCAGAGTGGAATGAATGCAGTATGACCATCTCTGGCCTGAAGACTTGCACACCTTGCTATCATGCTCCTTCTAATTTCACACCCTGAAATCTTTACATGTGGACAACCCAGTCCTATGCTGCCGAGTGCCAGTGTTGTGGCCGTGGTGCTGGGTGTTGTAAAAGTGCCATAAAGCACTTTTTGGGACCCTGGGAGTAAGCATTGTTGACAGAAAGGCCTGTGCCATCCCACAGGTGCTACATCCCACCTGATGGCCATAGGAGCAGGTAATGCTGCACCGGGAGGCAGGGGGAGGGTGTTCCAGAGGCAGGGAGGGAGCTATTCAACCCAGGGGCAGGGATGATGGAGCAGGCCTCCGCTATATCCTAACCCCCATCCTGGGCCTGGAAGCCCTACGCAGAGCTACTTGGTTCTGTGCCAGCAATTTAGCTGGTGCAGATCCAAGTAGCCCTATTGAAAAGGCCTGGGCCTTGACACCTCCCATCTACTGAGATCCAATGCTGGATGCAGCGTGGGCCTGGCAGCTGTGCCAGTATTGATAGGATTGGGCAGTTACTTGGAACTGAGACTTGGAATCCTAGGCATGCTTACTTAGGAGTAAACACCACTGGTGGGACTGTCTTTTGACTAAACTGCGCTGGAAGCTGTCCATCACTTCCCATACAAATGAGAGAGAACTGTGAATTAAATTGTCTCTGCAAAATTAAACATATACACCCCATTGTGATATTTCCAAAGCATTAAAATAGCATAAATGCACATTTATGTTCTAATGGAGTTAGCAGTGCAAGCATGACACTTCTACCTAGGTCATCTCCTTGATTGCAATAAGTAGGGATCACCTGTTCTACATTGTATGTACTGTGGGATCAATATGACTGCAGTTTTCTCAATCTCTAGTCTTGTTTGGGCAGCTTACCAGTTCATCAAAATAGTTCAGTTACAGTTAGCCAGACGGGTGAGTCTATAATTGGAGAGACCTAGGTTCAAAAACTGTCTAAGTAGTGACCTACCATAACCAACTTCTCAGTATTTTGAGGCTAAAAAGGAGGGACTCTTGTGTGCCACCCTGAGATTCTCAGAGGGAAAGTGTAATAGAGGAAGAGTGTAATAGTGATGTAGGTTTTCTTGAAAATTTTGTAACTCAGAATGTTCCAGAAATATTTTTAGTGTCATAAATTGAGTAGGATCTGATTTAGCACACTTGTACTATGTGATCAACATAACTCACAACAGGAACTTAAACACAGGACCGCTGCTGGGATTGGTATTCCCTTTTATTGATGTTTCCAGGAACATCAATAAAGAGAAATACCACTCCCAGCAGTGGTCCTGGGTTTCTGTTTTAATTTATCCCTTCTTTACCCTGGGTGAGAACATGGTAATGAATAAATACATTAAAATATAATGCAGGTGCCAGGAAAGATGGAAATGATAAATGGGTTTGAATCAACACATCACCACTTACATGATAGATACACAGTAATATTGGAAAGTGTACAAGAAGCATAGGCGACATTGGAATTTTTTTTTTAATGTTTTCTTGATTCCTGCTCTTGCTTCTGCCTAGCCAATATAATCTTCTGTAATTCTTCCTCTCCTGGACTTCCTCTCCAGTATCCAAGACACCATCTTTTCTTCAATTTTTAAACTTCTTACAGTTCTCTTTGCCAAGAGTGAGGCAGGCTTGTGTGTTGCAGGGATGTCAAATTCATTTCATACAGCAGGCTAAATTCATGGCGCCTGCTGAGGGCTGGAAGTGACATCATTAAGCAGATGATGGCCAGAAACCAGCACTTTGCAGATAAAGTGTTCCTGCATCAAAACAAATAATGTAAGAGAAAATATGCAAATCTTGATCATATTTTCAAGATATAGGAGAGCCCAACTATCACACAGTGCTTTTAGTTGCACTGTTTCCACCAAGATGACACTTTGTAGCTTGGCTGGTTAGTGGTGCTCTGCAAAGTGACACCTCAGCAGTGTCTCCCTCTCTCCCCTGTATTGGTATATCCCTTCCTTGTAGGGTTCCTTATCTTCTGAGGTCTCCTTCCTTCTCTGTCTCCCAGAACCTTGGCAGAAGTGGCACTGCTGAAATGGCAGTGCTGGGAGAACCCATTATCACATGGGCTAGATAAAGAGCTTCTACGGGCCATATCCAGCCCACAGGCCTTACGTTTGACATCCCTGGTGTATTGCCCTACTGATCCAGGATAATGTGAAAGATATCTTCTGTTTCCTGGAGCGTAACTGCTATGTGCATAAGAGAGCAGGAAAGTTTTTTGTCATGAGTTTTAAACCGCTGATTGGTATTGTAGTCATTTTCAAATTTTGATTATTGGCTTCTATAGAGATACTTGGGTCCTCCATTTGTCTTGGCTGTCAGCCTGCCTTTGAATTTGGCTTGCTCCATGTTGAACTAATTTGATGTCAAGCTGTTCAGTAGGTATGGCTCATAGATCGTGCCAATGTTGGTAACTTGCATGAAAATAGAAACTAACAAGCCCTTGTAACTAACTTATCAGATTCCTAGTGCAGCAGTTCTCAAACTTTTAGCACCAGGACCAACATTTTAGAATGAGAATCTGTCAGGACCCACCGGAAATGATGTCATGACCGGCAGTGAATAAATAAATGCTGTGTGCTGAGTCTGGTCATTGGTCCATCTAGCTCAGTATTATCAACAGTGGCTGGTAGTAGCTCTCCAGGGTTTTAGGCAAGGGTCTAGTATAGTCCTACCTGGGCATGTTAAGGATTGAACCTGGGACCTCCTGCATGCAAACCAGGTGATCTTCACTGATCCATGGCCCTTCCCTGATACTCAGTGTCATGCTTCAGAAGGAATCTCTCCTTTATTTGTCTGCTAAAATCTGGCTTTCCTTTTTTGTCTCTTTGGGTCAGTTGCCATTTTTTTCTGCAGCCCCACCTCATAATAACATAAGAAAAGACTTGCTGGATTAGGCCAAGGCCCCGTCTAGTCTGGCTTCCTGTATCTCATAGTGGCCCACCAGATACTTCTGGGAGAACTCAAGACACCTGTATCCTGATACCTGTATCCTGTTGCCATTCCCTTGCATCTGGCATTCAGAGGTAGGCTGCCTCTAAAACCTGGAAGTTTCATTAAGTCACTGTGATTTGTAACTTGTGATGGACTTTTCTTCCATAAATCTGTCCAGTTTGCTTTTAAAAGCATTCAGGCCAGGTGGCACCTCCATCCTAGCATGAGTTTGAGCATATGGTTTGCCAACCGATCGCTATCTTAAGAGGCTGAAGTGAGATACCAAATTTGGAACGTGATTTTAAAACGAAAGAGAATTGATTCACATGGATTCCTGCAGCTTCAAGCATGATGCCTAAAAGATCAAGTTACTGAATGCATTCTCACTCACCTACTAGAGCTATTGGTAGGGTTGCAACTGACCAGAAAATAAACTAGCCTGTTCGGCTCCTGTGCCTTCAGTACACCAGCAGCATGGTGTACTGAAATCGGCAAGTACATCACTCAGGGCGCAATCCTAACCCCTTATGTCAGTGCTTTCTAGTACTGACTTAAGGGCAATGCAGCTCTGAGGTCAGGGAACAAACATTCCCTTACTTTGAGGAGGCCTCCGTGAGTGACACCCAACTGCAGGATACAGCACATGTCTCATTGGCACTGCTATACCAGTGCTGGAAAGCACTGACATAAGGGGTTAGGATTGTGCCCTCGGTGGCATAGTGATATAGATCAAGCTATTGTTAAAGGCACAGATGAAGAGACCTTTTAAAAAGACAGAATAGTTGGTGGCCCCCACCAGTGCTGGACAAACTTGCTTAACATTCATATTACATGTTACATAGTGGCAAGCCTGGGTTTGCCACTGAGTGTATAGTCAAAAAGGAATTGCAGCCAATGCCATTTAAGCTGTTCTTATGTGCTGTAAGTATTTTCAGCCATTTTTGTTGTGTTCATTCTTGTAGCTGCACATTGAAGCATTTTCTGGCACAATCCTATCATTGGGTTATGCTGTGCAGCAACTGCCTGGCCTAGGGTGTCACAATTGTGCCTTAATGCACATTGTGATGTCCAGAGAGTAAGCAGAGCCTCGGAAAAGGCCTGTGCTGTCCTGCCAGTATGTGATCTAGGTTGCATGCCCAACAAAGCAGATAAGCATCTGCCGGGCAGTGCAGGGGCTGGGGGAGGGCAGGAGGGGGTGTAGCAGAATGAGGAGACAGGGCAGATTGGACCCAGGAAGGGGGAAGGATCAGTGGTGCTCTTGCACACCAAATCCTATTCTCCCTCCCAGATTTGAAAGCATGATACAGGGATTCATGGACTTGCACTGGCCATTTGACAGGTGGAGATCTGTGTACCCCATTGAGCAGACTGGTAGCAGACCTTTTACATATGGTAAGAGGGGAAAAGCCCAATTATCCCAAGGAGACCTCCATCCTTCCTCTTCCCAACACAGTATACAGAGTGGACTGAGTGGCTCCACTGTACCAGTGCTGGTTAGGATTGGGCTGTGAGTTGCGCATGTTAAAATATAATGTGCAAAGTGGCCTTCCTGACAGACGTATGTAACTGAACAATAGCAAGAAAATTCTTTTCCAGAATTATGTGTCCCACTTTTAAATCAATTTTTTAAAGAACCTTCTGTTTTCCAGCAGAGGTAGCTAATAAATGAATGCTTTTTGCCAGCTGTTATATTAATAGTCCCTCTGGAGATCATCTGTGCTGGAATGTTTTGTCAAGTTCTTTAAACTAGGGTGGTGGAGGAAGAGATTTTATTATACAGGAAGGAAACTAGTCTTGCATCGTTAAGACCACCAGTAGGTGTTTGCTGATCTGGACAGCAAGGATGGATGGAGGAAGAACAATGACCTCTCCCATGTCTTTGAACTGAGCAAGCCTGGCAATTCTGTTGTAAATTCCAATTTTCAAGTTAAAATTCAAGAGTGGGCTTGTATCACAATGTTGCCCCCAACATCTGTATGCCAGATGTTCCTCTTGGCATGTGTGCTTTTATATAAAGATGGGGTACATAAGTAGGACCTCTCCACATTCCAAGATGATTTTGTCCTTGTGAAACTTTGAGGAAGATGTAGTCTCTACACATATTGGTACACGGTTGCTACTGGCTACACAGGAAGTTGGGCAGGTCTTCAACAGCATCAGTGAGCTGAATATTGGTCACATCTAGGTCAATTTGCTGTTTGGGTCCAGGAAGGGGAGGGATCGGTGGCGCTGTTGCATGCCAAATCCTATTGTTCCTCCCAGGCTTGAAAGTGTGACACAGACTTTCTGTAGATATAGACTATTTCTGTAGTCTTTTGCAGAGCCTCTGCTGGACTTCTAAGATAATGTTAGAAAGGGTAATGTTAAAAGTCCTGACAGTGGATTTTCTTTTAAAGTGTGGGAGTGGTCATACCTTAGAGCAGTGGTTCCCAAACTTTTTCATCTGGCAGCTCCCTTAACCTACTGGGCCATTGGTCGCAGCTCCCTAATAGGGCTACAATCCTATACATTGTATTGGGCAACGTGTTTTTTGCAATAATTCCACTGACTGGTTTCCATGGCTTCCTAGGGAGCCACGACTCCCCACTTTGGGAAAAATGAGCTTAAAGATCCACCCCTGGTAATGTGCTCAGAACCAAGTTAAATAATATTGGGCAGTTTTCTGTTACTCCAGAGGTAAGGCCCTGGAGTACAGACGCAATACCGCTGATTGTTTGCATGATCACTTGTGTAGAGGTCGTAACACTTCAGTGTTGGCTTTAGTTTATTTGTTTAATTAAAGGGGACATCAGAGAGTTGCATGTAGAGATGACATTTTTCCTTGCTTCTCTTCCTTCACTTCTATTTCATTTCAGGGTAATTCAGAGTATACAGCCTACCATGGTTGTGCCATGGGTTGGTGCATGGCTGGGGTTGTTGATCCTAGAAAACTCCTTTGAAGTTATAGGGCATTTGAGACCATCTTGGTATCCTCAAATGTGTCAATAGCTCTCACAGATCTAAGCAGAAAGAGTAGTAATGTTATTCCTCATTAGGTATTTACATATCTAATGCTTTATCAAGGAAATAATTTGCAACAATATGCTTGTTACTATTTATGGTGGTGGGTCTTGGTGGTTGGTGTTTTGTTTTTTTTAATTCCATCCTGTCATGTGCCCTTGCTTTGTGTTCCAGGATTGGTAAACAACTGAGCTTCCCAAATCCTTTTACTAATGTCTGTCCTAACTCTTCCAACACTCAATTTTAGTGGAAAACTCATTTTACTAAGAAAAATATTGCATTGCCTTGTTAGTCCAATAAAAGCAAACAGCATCTAGCAGTCAGGGCATGGTACTTCTAAAGCAGTGGTTCTCAAATGTTTAGCATGGGGACCCACTTTTCAAAATGTGAATCTGTCAGGACCCACCGGAAGTGATGTCATGACCAGAAGTGACATCATCAAGCAGGAAAATTTTTAACAAGCCTAGGCTGCAATCCTACCCAATACTTACCCAGGAGTAAATCTCATTTACTATCATTGTTAAAAGCATATACATAGTAGCCTATTAAAAGTACATATCTGTAACATTTCCCCAGATGCAGTCATATACCATGGTAGCATCAAGTCTAATATATTAAAAATAAAATATTGAAATGAATAGGAACCCACCTGAAATTGATTTGCGTCCCACCTAGTGGGTCCTGACCCACAATTTGAGAGACACTATTCTAAAACATATGCATTCAGGCACAGCATTATATAAAGATAGGTATATTTTCATATATGAACTAAAAGGCAATGTAGCATAGCAGTGTGGAGTATTTCTGTTTTCTTGCATTGTGAAAAGCTTTTTGTTTTCTTTACAACTGAAACAATGGGCAGGCATCTTACCACACCTTGATTAAACCTTGGCAAGGCCATTAGGGATCACATAAAACTGCTTTTAGGATGCATGCATCCCTTACAGTGCTAGTTGACTGTCCCTGAACTAGGGCGTTGGACCAGAATCCACAACTTTGTGCTATGTGAAATGGGGGGGGGGAGGGGAACATCATTTAAAAATAACCCCATTAAACCACCTGAACAACAGCTCTCTAAAAAGCAAGTAACATGTTGTGGCAACTAATATTTCCCAAATTCTCTGCCAAGAAAAGTGAAATGTTGCATTAGAGAATTTGCATTCAGTGCCAAACTTATGGTAATGAACCACATTATGAAAATGCTAATTGTGCATTTGTTGTGCTAGTTTTTTAAGTGCACTTGTTTTAAATATTGGTTTCTCTATAGCCAATCCCAATCTCTATAGAGATTGCAGAGAAGAGCAGGGTGGTGAAGAGGAAGAGGATTCCACCTGATCATGGCCACTGTCTGAAATAGACTCCCTGTGCACAAAAATGCTGACATCTGTGGTAGACAAGGCTTATTTCGCTGCTTTGAAGTGAAGCCAGTCTAGTGGGACAACTACCTATCGTTGAGATTTGGGATATGTTCCCTCTATTCCAAGCAGATGGTCCCACTGTGGGACGTTTCCTAAGCAGCAGCAGCAGAGACCTGAGAACCAGGCTGTGCCTGCACTAGAAACCTGGTTAATGTCTGCACGGGCTCTGAGGTATGGCAGTTGCCTGGCTTCTATGCAGTTGCCGTGGAAACGCAAGGCGCTAACTTGCTAATAAGACTCCTGTCCTTGATTGCCACTATAGCAAAAATACAAATACTTTAGTAATAGCCTCTGTGATTTAGGGATTCCTCCCATGGCACAGAGTGGGTGGTAGAGCACAGCTTGCTGAGTGCTAAAGTACTTGGGAGGAAGAAGGGGTGGGTGGGTGGATTTTAGCTACTGTACCAGAATTTACATCTTAATAAGAGTGTAGATAGCTGCATAGCTTAAGCCATCTTGCCAGCATTTCAGGTTCTAAGCTGACAGTTACTTGCTTTGGTAATCCTTCCAGCAGATAATAAACTACCATTGCTGAAAGCTGAACTGAGAATTACTTTCTGTCATCCCCTGCCCTGCATATATTTTATTCTGAAGGCTTGCACGCATGATTATGTTTTACCCTTTAATTGCTGTACGAAGAAGCAAATTGATGTATCGGCTTTTCTGGGTCATGGCAGAACTGCCTTCAAACAGTGGCTAGAGAGGTTTCCTTAGGTGAGGGATTAGCAACTGGAAGCCGTGAGACCAAATCTGGCTCCCTGATCAAGCAAGCAAGAGAGGGAAGGAGAAAATGTGACAGATCCCTTTAGGGGTTGGAGGTTCAGGTGATAGGCCCACTACACTGTTCCCCAAAAATTGCACTTCTAGGGAACAACTTGCTGACCAGAACGTTAGACTAAAAGAAAGCAAGAGTCTATTCAAGAGGCAACTAACTGCAGTCTGTCTCTGCTGTAGAGCCAAGTAAAGATCAATAACACTACACTAATATGAATTGGATTAAATGTGGAAATGCTTACAACCCTTGAGCAAGGCAGCATAAATGGGCTGAACTAGAAAATGAACCCTGGATTGTTTGGTTTGAGTTATTCGTGGCCTTCTAGAGCTCCCCCATGTTTACTGTGTGGTCCTGGTCAAGAGCCATCCAATTACCATTTTCCTGGTTCAAACAGAAGTAGCAATCAGGGAAATGTGTGGAGCATCCTAGAGCAGAGGTTCTCCAACTTTAGCAGAAAGACCCACTTTTCAGAATGTGAATCTGTCAGGACCCACCAGAAGTAATATCATAACCAGAAATGACATCCTCAAGCAAGAAAATTTTTAACAATCCTAGGCTGCAATCCTATCCAACACTTACCCAGGAGTAAGTTCACTATCATTGTTAAAAGCATATACAGAGTAGCCTGTTAAAAGTACAGGTCTGTAATATTTCCCCAAATGCAATCACCTAACATGGTAGCATCAAGTCAGATATATTAAAAATAAAATATTGAAATGAATGGGGACCCACCTGAAATTGGCTCATGACCCACCTAGTGGGTCCCCGATCCACAGTTTGGGAAACACTATCCTAGAGTGATACGGAGACTGTTCAGATGCTATTCTTCTCCCTCCCACCCCTCGCTGCCTCCAGGTCAGTAGCCAATAAGATCAGATTCAATATCCTCATGTACAAACCTTTTATCAGTGATCTCATGACCAAAGCATATCTCCCATTTATTTTTTTACCAGATTATTTAGTCTGCTTTTCCAGTTATTCATCCAGCAACAAATCCTGCTTGGATGACATGTTACAGCAAGAGTGGATTATTTAACAACCTGTTAAATGTGGACATACCATTGTCCGCTAGAAGTCAATACAGGTCTTTGCTTTTGATGATAAAGGGACCAGATGTTCTCCAGGAAGGATGCCAGTTAACTTTAAGATCTATTCAGCGAGGGGTTCAGCCTTGTGTTAATAATTGTGTAGGCTCAAACTGAATAAAGTGGCATCAGACCCAAGTGCCAAATTTAGTCTGCTACTAAATTCCTATAAAGTAGTGGGGTAATGATATCAAGGTCAAAACTGGATTGGGGTAATAAAAGTGCATTGAATGTGGATGGAAGAGAATTCTGCCTGATCATGGCCACTGTCTGAAATAAACTCCCTGTGCACAAAAATGCTGACATCCTTGGTGGACAAGGCTTATTTCGCTGCTTTGAAGTGAAGCCAGTCTAGTGGGACAACTAACATGGACAAGTGGGTGCAGCATGAGTCCCCTACTTCTCTTCTACCACTCCCAAATCCAGCTTTATAAAAATCTGTTTGTTCCCCTGATGGGACTATGACATGGGAAGTAACTCCCTCTGGGTGAGAAACTACTGTAAAAAATGCAGTGTGGGAAGGGGTAAATTGTGGGGAGAATTCAACTCCCCTTTTCATTCATTTCTCCCCCCCCCCCCGGGAATGGGCAACAGGATGCAGGTTGGGCCTTTCTGTCATCATACCTAGTTGCACCCCCAGAAAGGAGATAAGAAGATTTTATGATGTTACATCCTACCTAAAACTACAGGAGCACATACTCACCCACATTATACAGTAAGGCCACATTTAGTGGGATGCTGACCCAAGTCCACATCTGCCTGGAACCGAGAAGTGGCTTCTCACCAGTTTTTAAAAAAAATGTTTTGCCTCCATGAGAAAGATGGATCAAGTTGCACTATATTTTCTTTAACATGTGAAAACAGATGTGTTCCCCATGTCAACTTGACTAGGAAACCTGAGCAAAGACATGTGACCCATTTATGATGTGGAAACTTATGAGCATGTACACATAACCATGTGCATGGTTGTGTAAATATTTGGTAAGAGCTGTCTGTATTACCACACCAAGGTGTTAAAGAGAACCTATCCACTTCCGCATTTAATCAGAAATCTGGACATGCAGGAAGGGTAAAATTCTGGGCACATTGCAAGCTATTAAAGGAGCTGTTCAAATGTTAGTCTTCATGCATGAGATCACAAGCAGATTCAGTATCCAAATTTGAGGGAGATCCCAAATGCAAATTTGTCCCGGTGGATGAATTCAAATAGCAGTAAATTTTCTAGCTTTATAATTCTTGTATTGTGAACAAGTGTGCCTATTAACTGGTGCAAGTAACAATTTTAAGTGTCCTGGTTTGCAAGTAAATGGAACTCCTACCAAGGTACATTAACCTAGACAATGAAGCCCACATGCTTTGGCACCATAGAATTTCCATCTGTTTAGAGGCTGACTAATTTGAAATCAAGGATTTGTGTTTGATGCATAATCACTTATCTGAAGATTGAATTCTCAGAAGTTTCCATAAACATGGGCTAGGCAGAAGAGTGTTACTTCAGCATATCTGTGCTGTTTGGATGACGGAGGCTAGAGATTCATAATTTTCACAATAAAGCATATAGTAGCTGGCCCATTGTATCGTAATTAATGAAGCTTGGCATTAAAAGTCATACACTTTGTCCCTAGTCCCTTGATTCTCAAACTCTTTGGGAGAACCAAGATAAGTGTGTGTGGGGACGGGGCAAAGGCAGCAGCAGGATCCCCAGGATCGTGCTGCTGCTAGAGCTGATCGGGGTGATTTTCATTTACCTGAGCCAGCTTCTGCCTCCTGGGGGTGTGGGGAGTCCTGCATAAGCCTTTGCAGGGCTCCTGAAGCCTCTTAAAAAGTAAGAAACAAAGCAAAAAAATCAGAACCCATTTCCTGTTTTTGATTGGAAAATAGGAAATAGGTTCTGATTTATTTTTTTAAACTTTTTTAGAGGCTTGGGGTGGGGACCCTGCTGAGGCTTCTGCAGAGCTCCCCATACCTTCAGGGGGCAGGAGCTGGCCCAGGCAAGTGAAAATCACCCCCAATCCTGGGAATCATGCTGGTGCCTTTCTCTTCTTCCACCCCTTAAGGGGACAGAGGCAGAGCTTCTCAGGCTGGGGTGTTGTGATGCCCTAGTTTGAGAACCTCTGCCTGTTCTTTTTGCAGTGCTTTGGTTAGATGCTACCATCTGGCTAGCCCACCAAGTCATATGAGAAGAAGTGTATACGTGCACGTTCTCCCCTCCCCTGTACCTAGTGTGCTGCTGTCACATAATTACTTGGGATGGAACATCTGAATTGCCGCTTGCTGCATTATTTTTGGGTTTGGTGGTGGTAATTTTTTGAAAGTTCTGTAGAACTGAAAAGTTTGCTTAAGATGTTGTTGTGTTATCATTGGTCCTAATAAAGGTATCATTGGATTATGACTTTTAGGTAACACAGGCCAACACACATTTTGCTTCCTTAAATGTTATACCAATTCCTGGGTATATTTGGGGTGCTGATTCCAAAAATGGCATCCGTTTTGCCCTATCACATCTAGTTTTGGAGACATGGCATAGCCTCTTTAGTGAATGGTTCAAGCAGCTTGAACCAGCTCAATGGCTTCCTCATGAGGAAGCTGCTTGAACCATTCACTAAGGAGGCTATGCCGTGTCTCCAAAACTAGACGTGATGGGGCAAAACGGATGCCATTTTTGGAATCAGCACCCCAAATTCATATCAAACCACCGTAAAGTTTGGGGAAAACTTTTCTGACCCTCAATTTCGTAGGCCTGTGTAATTGAAAGACACTCTTTGGGTATATGAATTGTGATGATTTCCATCTTTATTTAAGAAACCTAAGAAAAATAAAGAGAAGTGAAAATGACTACTAGGAATAAAAGAATCTGAGTTCTAGCAGGAGTTGTGAACAACTCAACCCTGTGAGTAAAGGGAAACATCTGGTGGGTCCACACAACGGTGGGGAGACTGACATTAGAAGATGAGTGAATCTTGCCATTCCCAACAGGAGATTTTTAGCCTAGGATCTTTTGCATCAAGCTGAGATCCTAGTAATTCGTATTGATTACTTTTGTTTGTGTGCGGTTAACAACCTAACCCTGACTGTGGAACTCCTGAAGTAAGCCTGGTTTGGGGTTGCAACCTGAGGTTGGAAATAAATATCACAGTGACCCACAACCTATTTTCTTTCTGCTTGAAGCTACAGAGTGACATCCTCCTCCCCTGGTAAAGTCTAGCACTACAAAATGTGTGATATCACTGTGCAGTACATTTTCCTGTTCCCACCTTCCTTCAATATCTGCTGCTTGTGGAGGTGTGGAAGCTTGCAGCATGGTGCCATTGCAGTATACTTTTTGTATCTGTGAAAGAGGAAGAGTAGACCTAAAGCTGTTGGTTTTGATGGCAGCTGTGTGAGCCATGCAACGCCAGATCTCAGCTTTAAAGAGATATGTTCAAGGGGCTCAGTGCTCTGTTGGAGTAATTCCCTCTACTGTATCTTTCCTCCTTGACCATCACAGATGTTGCATGCTGTCCTCAGAGAGCTGGCAGTTGCCCTAATATCCATGTTAAGCTTCCTGCCTTGTCCTCGAGCTGTAGCATGGCGCCTCCTGTTCATTATTTTCATTCAGGCTAACTTTGTGCCCAGATCCTCATTATAGTCATTCAAGAGAGAGATGGGATTAAAAGATTATGGTAATGTTCTTCAGGAACACTCAAGATTAAGGTGGCTTTGATAAAGAGGGACATAGCTTTGTTTCCGAAACCTCTTTAGATCCCATATTAACTTTTCCTCCCCTTCAGAAGTTAGTGGCTTGTTCTTGCTATACAGAAGTAAAAAGGCACTTCAGTCCTCAATTGTTGAACAGGCTTACCATGATTGGTGGCGGTCCTGGACAGGGGTTGAGGGAAGCAAAAGCCCCAGGTGCCATGCCTGTGGGCCCTGTGGGGGTGGCACAACCACACCTGCCATGGCACCACCACCACTGCTGCCTCCACACACCTCTAGAACTGTTCCAGGGCAGATGAAGACCTGCACTTCAACCACAGGCACTCAGAAAGCCTTCTGAGGCTTCTGGAGCACCCTTAAACAGTACTTCCAGTTTTCATTGGAAAACCGGATGTACTCCAGAGGCCTCAGAAAACTTTCAGAGTGCCAAGGAAAGTCATGCAAGGCTCCATATGGAGCTAGGTAAGTATCTGGGCATGGTGGTGACATGTTGCTGCCCTGTGCCCCAGGGCAGCACAAGGGCCAGTTCTGCAGCTGACCATGATTCACAGCCCAATCCTACTGAGGGCCTGCGCCGGTAGAACACATGTTCCACCAGCATGCATTGTCGCAAAAAGGTGGTAGTGCACTTTGTTTCAGCACAAAAACCTGCCACCCTATACATTATAGGATTGTAGTCCTAATGGGGAGCCATGGCCAATGACCCAGTAGGTTGAGGGAGCCACCAATCAAAAACGTTTGGAGATTTTGCCTCCCCTCCCCCCATTTCCTCAGGCCAGGGGGCAGTTGAACAAGGTGGAGGGCAGAACAGGGTGGCGACAGGTATGAGGGTGGGTGGAGTGGGGAGGGGCAGAATCAGTGGCACCAGCGCATGCTATATCCTGACCTCTTCCTGGGCCTGATCCGCCTGCACAAATCAGCGCAGACATGCACCAGCAATATCACTGGTACGGTGATATTGACCCATAGAAACTACTGGGGCTTACTCCAGGGCAATGGAACAAATGTCCCTTATCCCAAGAAGACCTCCAGCAGCCGCAAATACCTATGGAACGTAGCATAGCCTATGCTGGTACTGTTGCATTACTGTTTCGGGATTTAGGTAGGATTGGCCTGGCTGAGGCTACAGTCCTATCCAAACTTTCCTGGGAGTATGCCCAATTGACTGTAATGGGACTTACTTCCAAGTAGACATGCCTAGGATTAGGCTCTGAATGAGCTCACACAAGCCAACCCCCGCACAGTCCCTGTGGGAGTTAACATATGGCTGTCACTGGGTTCATAAGGAGGCTATTGGTGTGAATTGGTGCCCCTCTTGTGGAGTATGAGTGAGAGCAAGAGAGAGTGCACTGCCATTGTTCTTGAGATAGAAGTTGACAGCACATGCACCTCCTCTGTGGAGACACCAGTTCTGAACCGGAAAGTTCTTCTGAGGGCTCAGGGACAGCTCCTTACACTCTTGAGGCAATTGTTTGAGGGTCAAAACTAACTGTGAGAGAACATTAATACTTCCACGCTTTCAAGAAAGGCTACTGTTGCTGAGCAATTGTAAATTGTGTCATGTTACTACGCATGAGGCAAAACACCGCAGACACTTGCCCATAAGACGACCCCACAGATAAGTCGAGGGCAGGTTTTGGGCCAACAATCACGGAATTTTCTATGACCCTTGGATAAGTCGGGGGTTAAACTTAGGGCGCTGTCTGACTATAGTTTTGTCTGATTTTTACCTGAGGCCAGATCCTGAAAAATAATCTACCACTAATTGTTACCTAAGAACTGTAGTCTCTAATTTATTAAAAACATAGTAAAAGATTATAAGAGACATCTTTATTCTTTTTTTAAATTCTGGTCTTCACCACCTTTTTGTAAACACTAATGATGCAAGCTAAAGAAAAGCCATAACCCAAACACAAGCAAATGTTATGCTAACAGACCAAACGTTCAATGAAAGCAAATGTAATGCCATGCTCACACATTATAGTTTATATGTTTAGCAGCTTAATAGAGAAATGTTCAAATGTTTAAAAAGCCTATATGTGTTTAGCATGCCCACAAGCCAGCTAAATCCATCTCTGAGTCTGAAGAAGTCTGAAATTACAAGTGCAGGCTAATTGGCAGTTTTACTGAGATAGCAGAGGAATGTCTCCTTGGCCTTCCAAGCAGATAACACAAGGGAGTTTTGGGGAGAAATACATTCCCTCCTGCTCTTTTATAAAGACAAAGTTGCCAAAGAGCACCCAAGTCATTTAATCATTTATGTTAATAATGCTGTGTTATGAGTGAATTAGTTTAAAACAAATGCTTAGCGTATATGTTTGAAAATGAATGCTAAGATCAAATCAAATGTTCAGAAGCCAATGTGTTTAGCACATATCACAAACAAATGGGCAGAAATCCACTTTCTCTGAAGACGTTTAAACCAGCAAGCTGAAGGCAAGAGCCGTAAATCAGGGGATGTTTTATTGCTAGGCTGTCAGAGCATCAGATAAGGATGAGACTGGAATTTACCAGCTGAAAGGATGATGGATGAAGCTAAGCTGTAGTTTCATTTTTAAATCAGGAATGCACTCCTAAAGCTTGAATGCCTGCTTCTAAACAGAGGAAAACACATAGAAAGAAAGATTTTTGAACAGGGAACATGCTGAATTTTAAAATATAACTAAACAAGTTTTCTTTAGAACCAAAATGTGCACTGGGAAAAGCTATCAGGAAGTTTCATGTCAGAAGAGCCTTGTATATTATTATTAACAATTATTAACAATATTTATATACCGCTTTTCAACTAAAAGTTCACAAAGCGGTTTACAGAGAAAAATCAAATAACTAAATGGCTCCCTGTCCCAAAAGGGCTCACAATCTAAAAAGATGCCAAAAGAACACCAGCAGACAGCCACTAGAACAGACACTGCTGGGGTGAGATGGGTCAGTTACTCTCCCCCTGCTAAATAAAAGAGGAGCACCCACTTGAAAAAGTGCCTCTTACCCAATTAGCAGGGGGCATTTTATATGCATTTTATATGCATTTTACCAAAGCAACACCATGGTGTGTGTGACTGCATTTAGGAAAATGTTACAGATCTGTGCTATTGACAGGCTACTGTGTACTCTTAATGCCTAATGAGAAGTGCCCCTAGAGTTGTAAATAACAAAAGAAGATATCTGGAAACTGCCAAAGCCACACACCCAAGGTTCATAGAAATGCCAAATGAATTACTCTTTACTGCCTTAATAGTTAAAGAATACAATTAACAATATAAATGAAAGAGTGAATTCTAGCTGTTAAAATTAGTTTGATCAAAGCATGGGACACACAGAATAGTGAAAGCTAAATTGAAAAGACTTAAGTCTCAGACGTATCCCTGTAGCCTTGAAAATGCAGATGCCATAAGAACATAAGAACAGCCCCACTGGATCAGGCCATAGGCCCATCTAGTCCAGCTTCCTGTATCTCACAGCGGCCCACCAAATGCCCCAGGGAGCACACCAGATAACAAGAGACCTCATCCTGGTGCCCTCCCTTGCATCTGGCATTCTGACATAACCCATTTCTAAAATCAGGAGGTTGTGCATACACATCATGGCTTGTACCCCATAATGGATTTTTCCTCCAGAAACTTGTCCAATCCCCTTTTAAAGGCGTCTAGGCTAGACGCCAGCACCACATCCTGTGGCAAGGAGTTCCACAGACTGACCACACGCTGAGTAAAGAAATATTTCCTTTTGTCTGTCCTAACCCACCCAACACTCAATTTTAGTGGATGTCCCCTAGTTCTGGTATTATGTAAGAGTGTAAAGAGCATCTCCCTATCCACTCTGTCCATCCCCTGCATAATTTTGTATGTCTCAATCATGTCCCCCCTCAGGCGTCTCTTTTCTAGGCTGAAGAGGCCCAAACGCCGTAGCCTTTCCTCATAAGGAAGGTGCCCCTGCCCCGTAATCATCTTAGTCACTCTTTTGCACCTTTTCCATTTCCACTATGTCTTTTTTGAGATGCGGCGACCAGAACTGGACACAATACTCCAGGTGTGGCCTTACCATCGATTTGTACAACGGCATTATAATATTAGCCGTTTTGTTCTCAATACCCTTCCTAATGATCCCAAGCATAGAATTGGCCTTCTTCACTGTCGCCGCACATTGGGTAGACACTTTCATCGACCTGTCCACCACCACCCCAAGATCTCTTTCCTGATCTGTCACAGACAGCTCAGAACCCATCAGCATATATCTAAAGTTTTGATTTTTTGCCCCAATGTGCATGACTTTACACTTACTGACATTGAAGCGCATCTGCCATTTTGCTGCCCATTCTGCCAGTCTGGAGAGATCCTTCTGGAGCTCCTCATAATCACTTCTGGTCTTCACCACTCGGAAAAGTTTGGCCTGCCTAGAGTTAATTAGGAGTTTGACAAGAAGACTGTAGAGAAGTTACAGTTTACAGATAAGACCTTTATCTAGGCAAAGGCATTCCAACTCTATAGCATGCCTGTCACCTTAATGGAACTAGATAAGAAACAACATACAGAGAACTAGGGAGTGACCAGAAAATTTATCTCTCTCTCTCTCTCTCTCTCTTGGTACCAAGAGCAGATAGTTGAGGTCAGAAGCAGTTTAATGAAAGGACAGTCTATCTTGTTTGACAGACAGAGATAGAGCTTGGTAGATACAAACACCTACAAATCAGCTAAGACAAGAACAGATAAGCAAATAGCATTCCTAAGAGGGTCTCCTGATCTGGAAAACATCATTAGAAGCTCTAAGTTAACAAAGAAAGCAGGATTTAACAAAGAGAAATCTCTTGAAAACCCTTGTTTGCAGGAAGAATTCAGTTTGTTTGGTATTAAATTAAGTTTATATTCATTCTGAGAATTATAGAAGACCAAAAGTTTAGTTTATAGAAAGTCCACATTGTTTGATAGAGAGGAATTCAAACTAGCACTGTAATAAATGGGTAAACAGTGCCATCTAGTGGTTGTTGGAAACCATGTTTTCTATTTGCACCTAGCCTTATAAGGAAACTGAAATTTGAAACTGACCAATCAGATGCTTGTAAGCTTGTAACCAATCCTAAGAAAGTCCCCATTTCTGTTGTCATGATCCCCAGCCAATGACAGTGAGATTTTTCAAACAAAGAAGCCAGAATCCTATATAAGCCAAAGGTTCACACTGGAACATTGCTATTCTCTAGAGGCAATGAGAGTTCTCACATAGCTCTCATTGCTCCCCACTTTGGACAAGAAGTCCCTGAGAGGCCCGTTGCTGGTAACGAAATAAAGCTTGCAGACGATCACCACTCTTGCCTACCGAGTTTGCTTTTGAACTTTGCTGCGGACCTTGCAACACTATCAGAGTAAGTGCACTGTAAACTACATGCCAGTAAAACAGTGGTTCCCAACCTGGTATTCACGTACTCCCAGGGACACTCAACAGGACCTTTAGGGGTAATTGAAAAAGAATGAAATAATGGCAGAAAAAGGCAGGCCGTGCTCCAGAATGCCTTCCAAAGCAGGAATGCTTTGCAAGGACCAGCAAGGCAGGAAGGGAGGTAGCTAGTTGGCTGTGAAAGCCCCACCAATAGCTAGTTTTTGTTCATCAATTCATGTATGAACCAGTGATTGAAAACCATCACAGTTAAAAAGCTGAGACATAATATGAAAAATGATCAATCTCCCAGAATTTCTCAGCACACTTCTGTTGCAAAACAGTGCAAAGGCAGAGTCTTCTATTCTTCAAACAGATGAAAAGAGAAAATATGTGATGAATACTTGAAGTCTGGGCTTTCATATGGAGGAGATGAAGGCTTGTATTATTAATTACAAACATTTTGCTAATACGAAGGGTACAATTTATGGAAATGGGCTGCCAAGGGATATGCAAGTGAAAAAGGTTGGGAACCACTGCAGAGATCCATGAATCAAATCCACCTTCAAGGTGTCTGGTGTGTTAAGCCAGAAGCTCTACATACAACATACAACCCATAACACATAACTGAGAGTGTGCAATTCAATTTGCAGGAGAGAGATGAGATATTTGCAGCCCTTTCTACTCAGAAGTAGACCCACTGCTTTCCATGGGTGTTATTCTTAAGTAATGGTGCACTGAATTGTAGCCTGGGAAGGAGGGTCCCATCCTGGTGTTTCAAAAAACAGACCTGCTTTGCAAGCATTTGCCAAGCAAAACCAGGCTGCAGCAGAAGGAAGGAGAATAAAAGGTTAACTTTGGCTGGAATGTCCCTGGAAAGTAAGTATAGCAGCTAAGGAGGTGCCTGCCTGAGCTGAGCAACAGCTCAGCTGAGAAAAGAAAATATTCAGAGTTGAAAGGCTCTGCCCTCTGATTGACCCGGAGATGAGGCAAAGTGATAATTGGAGCTTGATTACTTTGCAAAAAATTCTATATTTGATTACTATATTACTATATTACAAATTGCTATATGTGAGTGTATACGGTAGTAATTTCAAACTTCGGATCCAAGGGTCAATTCAAACACCATTTTTCTTTTATTAATGTTCTTTTATTGTGTTTAATTTAACTGTAAGCTGCTTGAGCTTGCCACGGGCAAGAGAGAGGGTAAAACTGCTTAAAATATTAAAATCTTCTGGATTCTATTACTTTACTTTTTAAAATTTTCTGTTAAAGTTCTGCTATTTAATTCATAAACCTGAGGCTTAAAAAATAAAGTAACGTTGCTGTCACAAGTTGAGGATACAAAGTCAAAGGTTCAAGTTTATGGCCTTCCTTGTTGCTTGTAACCATTTGGTGGCATAGCCGGAGGGGGGCGGAGCACTCAGGTTGGCAGCAGGGCGGGCAAGCGGCCCTATGGCTCAGTTTTGCTTCCCCTGCCGGGAATGGCTCCAAAGGGAGGGGCCACTTGCCCGCCCCACTGCCAACCTGAGTGCTCCGCCCCTCTCCGGCTACGCCACCGTAACCATGTTTCATGCTCCTTGTGAAATGAAGCCTGCTAGTTATGGATTGCAGCCTGCCAGGTGCTTGCTGGCTCCTCTGTTTTTCTGTCTGCTTGAGACTGCAACAAAAGAGAACCCACCAAAAAACTTTGCCAAACCCCTGGTTCCTCATGGCTAGTGTGCTTGGGGCAGGCCTGCCGTTGACCTGGTACTTGTCCTGGTGCTTTTTCTGGCAGTTGCTCTTGGGGTGCCATGCCTCGCCTCTTGCATAACCCTGAAACCGAAGGAGAAACAGCCTGTTTTGTGCCTTGCAAATCGCAATTGCCACTTCCAGTTTATGTTCACTATTGGGTATCTTTTTTGAGGGTAAAGAAAATATTTCTTTACTCAGCGTGTGGTTGGTCTGTGGAACTCCTTGCCACAGGATGTGGTGAGGCATCTGGCCTGGACGCCTTTAAAAGGGGATTGGACAAGTTTCTGGAGGAAAAATCCATTATGGGTTACAAGCCATGATGTGTATGTGCAACCTCCTGATTTTAGAAATGGGCTATGTCAGAAGGCCAGATGCAAGGGAAGGCACCAGGATGAGGTCTCTTGTTATCTGGTGTGCTCCCTGGGGCATTTGGTGGGCTGCTGTGAGATACAGGAAGCTGGACTAGATGGGCCTATGGCCTGATCCAGTGGAGCTGTTCTTATGTTCTTATGAGGGTCTTTCTTAGTTGTTTTTTTTTTACTTTTCTTTGGTAGGGGATTCTTACAGCTTCTGTACCAGCCATTTTCAACCACTGTGCCATGGCACAAATGGTCTGCAGGTCTGCTGTGAGAGTTTGGGGGAGGGTCATTTATTAGTAGAGCGGATGGGCAGATAGAGGAGGGCAGATTGGGGGATGTGAGCCCCCCACCACCAGTAGCATGGTATGCTTTGTCAATTTTCAAAAAACTGATGGTGTGCCTTGAAATCACTGCTCTATACCATCAAAAAATAGATATTAAAACAACTGGCAGCAAAGCCTTTGCTGATGGAAACCTTCTCTACAAGTGAAGACAGCATTTGGACACAGGTTAGGGCTTCTGTTAACATTTAGCCTTCGTGCCACACATGTGCTGCACATCTAAATCTCCTTCTTCATGACAGTTCAGCACACACAAGCCTTCTCAAAACATTTCCCTTGAGTAATTTAGGTGATAAAAGTGGTTTTTTAAAATCTCCCCAAACCCTCGAATTGTGTTTTGAAAAGCCAGGGCGGCTACTGTTCCTTTTTCATCATCTTGAGAGTGGAAAGACTGAACTTCTGTTATCTCGCTGTTTTGTTCATAGGCTGACCTTCTCTATTTGCTTACTCCTTCATTTGATTCCAGTATTTCATTCTGTTCCCTTTGTCTCAATTTATCTTTCTTTTTTTGTGGCGTCTTTGTCCATTTCAATTCATATTTCTCCTGACTAGAAGTGGGAGAAATGGAGAGAAATGTATGACTAGTTTTTCCTCTACTGGGAAGAGAGATGGGTTGATGCAAAAGAAGAGTGTAGAGTGTTTTAAAATTTAAAAAGAAAAGAAAAGAAACCCAATTAATTCTGCATCCTTTCTGATTACCTTCGGTTCTGAAGCCCAGGTACAGCAGGGGACCTTCAGTGAGGCGGAAAGCGCATAATGAAGTGTGTCATAATGGTAGCAGAAGCCGGCATCTTCCCCCTCAGACCTCTCTTAATTAGGGCTGTTTTTGGTTTTAAAAGCCTGCCCTGAAGTGCAAAGAGAATCTGATCGAGGCACATGAGAAAGAGACCATATTGAGCTACTTCTGACAGAGCAGAGGGGTTTGCTAACCAACTGCCAAAGGAGCTGTGGTAATTGGCATTTTTGTCCAAATGTACAAAGAAATAAGCAAAAATGGACGCAGAGGAAGTGAAGGAATGGGAAAAGATTTAATTAGAAATGGTTGCTGTTAGAATAATATCTTCATAGCAGCAGCTTCTACTCTGAAAGGCAATATAATGTAGTTCCTGTAATATAATGATGGTTTTTCCTCCCAGAAAGAATCAACTCCTCTTCCAACTCAACATTTTCTGACAGTAGACAATGGGTAATCAGAGTCTTGGTAGTCCTACTAGCTCCACAGAGCATACTGAGCCTATCTCTTTATTAGGCTAAGAGTCCAATCCTAACTAAACCCACCTCCGTGAATGCAGCTGCCTCAAGGTGTGCACACTGCATCCTGTGGGGGTGGGGTGTCTCGTGACTACTGCTGTACCCCATGGGAGATTTTCAGCTGCTGGAGGTCTCCTTGGAGTAAGGGACATTTGACCCTTAGCCCCAGGGTGAGCCCTAGCAGCCACTATGGGCCCACTTGGACCTGCACTAGCGTTATCATTGGCACATGTCTGCATTGATCCATGGAGGCAGATCAGATTCAGGAAGGGGTTAGGATTCTGTGTGCACCGTCACTACTGAAACTGCCTTCCTCCCAGGCCCAATTTGCCCTGTTCCACCCAAGACTGTTCCATCTGCCTTCCTCTCTCCCCATTCAACCTCCTCCCTGCCTCCCTCCAACCCCTTGCATGGGCTTACCTGTTCCAGTGGGTACACCAGTGCACAGAGGGGCTGCTCTGGCCTCCCCACTCGTGGGTGCCAGTGGAGGCTGCTTTGTGACTTCTGTAAAGCTGCTGCTGCTGGTGCAATACTAATTACACCAAAGGGCGAGGGGATAGGATTAGGCCAAAAGCTGTTCCTATGCTAGTTCAGTGACCTTTGACACTTTTGTTTTCAAGGAATCCTCACAACCTAGACTTGTATGCTGAGGAACCTCACCATGTAATAGAGGATTCTTGGTTTTATTCTAGGGAACATTCTTTGTTCATACAGAGCACTGATCAAGGCTATTAGACCATTGCCCTATGTGAACTGAGAGTGTGATCTAGAACAGGATTTCTCAGTCACTTTTTTTTTTTTGCTCACGGCAGCATTCTGAGCCTCATTTCATCATATACCTTGCAGTTAGGATGGCCCCTGAATGTTCTTTTTTCCCCATGTGTTCACCTAGAAGTATGGTGTGGCCCCTGGGGGGGGGGCATATAGCCCATGTGGAGAACATATGATCTAGAATATGTATAGTGTCCTGCAGCTGCATTGTTACAAGATCAGTAGTGGTAGGTAAAATGTATTTCAGGGAAAACTTGTGCCATTCATTGCTGATCTTATTGGGGAGCTTTGATTGATTGATCAGCTTTGATGAATGCCAGGTTCCTTGAAGACCATGTTTAAAACCCTTCCTCTATGCATAATGCAGTGGGACTAAAAGAAAAGTAAGATTTCCAGTAATGTGTCCTCTGGGTTATGTGAATGGCAGATCAGGGTCAAAAGCCTCAAGCGGTGTCACTCCCAAGTTCTTGTCTTTTGTTTCATGAACTCTTCTCTCTCACTCTCTCTTTTTCTCTCTAGTTAGGTGATCCAGTTAGTTTTTCAGTGTATGTTGAAACTCTTTTAAACTTTTTTGGACCTGAGTTGGAGCAGAAAAAAATAAATGCTAGGATGGCATACTTATAGTATCTGACTACTTTTTTTCCTCCTTTCTTTCCCTCCCTCTCTCTCTCTTTCTGTACTTCCAACAGGTTTGGCACAATGACTTATCATACAGGGTCTTAGCAACGTGGCAAAATTTGGCTGTTTGAGAACTCCCTTCCCCTCCCCTCCCCATCCCAGTCCCTTTTACCTCTGGGAGATCTGAGCTGGCTGCTTTGGTCCTTCCTTCCCTTCTCCTGCTTGCCGCAGAAGGGACAAGGCTGCCATGGCTGGGGACAAACTCCCACGCAAAGTCATGGATCCCAAGAAGTTGGCCAGCCTTTTGAGAAGTGGGGCCAAAGGCACGTTGGTCATTGACAGCCGCTCCTTTGTGGAGTACAACTCCTGGCATGTTCTGAACTCGGTCAACATCTGCTGCTCCAAGCTGGTCAAGAGGAGGCTTCAGCAAGACAAGGTATCCATTACGGAGCTCATCCAGCCAGCCTCCAATATAAAGGTACTTGAAACTTGGCCCTTTAGTTACTCTGTTAATTGTGTGCTGTGGTCTGGTGTTCCTGATGCAGTGCAGTGAATGACTGGTTTTATGGTAAAATTAGGATGGAACTACATGTTACATGGTGATTCTTTCTCTCTCCCACAATGCAGTCACTTAAGACTGGTGTGGAGAGAAGAGGGTTCCTTCACCCTTTCCCCATTTTACTGCTGAACATTGCCACATTAGCTGCTTGTACACAAGCAGGGATAACATACGAGTATGAAGGGAAATGAAGCCCTTCTATCTTCCTTCTATCTGTTTTCATCTACAGTTTGCAGCCACCATATCTGTCTTGTTGAAAATATCCCTCAAAAGAATTGCTGAATTACACATAACTTGAACTTCTGCCCTTCAACCAAGATTTAAGGAAGGGAAAACAGGTATATGTAACATGAGTGTATTATTCAGTAAAATGTAAGACTACACCTATTTGGGGGCTTGGCAGGGGTTGAAAGTAATATTTTTGGGGGCTTAGAATATCCACTCTCAAGTCCCAGAACATATCAATGTTTATCTTCTCTCCGCACCCCCATTCACGAACCCTGCCATTGTTTTGTTTCTCTTGTGTTGACGCAACTCTTCTTTTAGATCATGTTTCTGGGAGAAATCGCATGAGCATTCACAAACAGTTTGGGTTCATGTAATGAATGTGATGACACCGCAATGTTGTGTGGCAATCGGATTTGGCTATGTGATGATGCAAAGGGCAAATGAAGCCAGCAGTATTTCCTGGACCAGCATTATCTGCACCTTGAATGCATGCTTTTGCTCCATCTTGGAGCAGCAGTGTTCCATAAATCGTCAAAACAATAAGGTCCTTTTTACAGCTTTCAGACAAGCACCTTTCATTTTAGTGCAGTCCTACTAAAATGTGTGTCATTAAAACTGGTTTGCTTGCCAAAACAATGGAAGATAGCTAGTAGAATACCAATCTTTAAAAAGGAGATAATTTAAGAAATATTGGTCTAAAAAACCGTTCTGAGTGAATTGGTAGGAAACCGGCTAGAACTGTTAAATGTATAGAAAAAACATAATTAAAAGGGAAGTCTTTCCTCACCATTTTAGGACTAAATTAGATGTGCATAAGGCAGGTTTCCAAGTGGGGAGGGGACAACCTTGGTTAGAAGGGGGGCACTAGGGAAGGGGAAACTTGCTCTTTCTCTGAGGTCTGTTTTCATTTGGAAGATTGCCCCTCAGAAGCTGCAATTCTCTCCCAAAACAGCAACTCGAGGATAACAAGCAAGGATATAAGCTTGGTGTAGGGGGCACTTGCATACTTGGATTTTCAGAAGCGTGTTGACAAAATCCATCCAAGAAGGGCCCAAAGGAAACCTGGCATTCATGGGATAAGTAAAGACCCTCCTCTGGACTGATAAGATGGGAAGCAGAGTAGGAGAAAAAGGTTGAGGGAAAGGACCAGTTGGTCCCTCAATAATAAATTGTGGGAGTGATGCTATTTTAATCTGGAAATTGGATGAATAGTGATGTTAGCCAGGTTTGCAGATGACACCATATTATTCAGAATGGAGAAGGCTCCAACAAGGCTGTGACAGTGCAAACAAATGGTAGATGAAACTGGAATTGGGTCTTCCTCCACCTCATGCGCTAACATCACACGCTTTTTTTGGGGGGCAGCATTTAGATCCATGCTGAATCTCACTGATGGACTTTGTTCTGCCTACTGAATCTATAAAAACTATATTCCATGTTGGGAATTACTAAAAAATGGATTATGTCATGATATAGGTCTGTGGTTTGTGCATATTTTCTGTGCAAAAACCTGGTTGGTATAGTCATCCATGGACCATGCAAAAGTGCTATGTTTGTCTGAACACAGATGCTGCTTCCTCTACCCTATTTCTGTGCCTTTCTGAACTCATTGCTTGATGCATAATCTGTCCTCAAAAGCCAAAGGTTAACAGGGATAATCCTTTGAAGTAGGATTTATGTCAATGAAAATAATTCTATGCAGAGCAAATTGTGTGCAGAGGGGAGGGAGGAGCTGGAGTGTGCTACAGAGGATCAAGAATGGAAGTTCATCTCTTCTTACAAAGAGAAATGCATGACAGAAAGATAATATAGTTTTGTGTGTCCATTTGAGGAGGAATTTGGTTGCCGGTGTTGGAGAGCAGGAGATAATTTTTTAAGCATTTTTAAAGTTTGGGCCTCTTCAGCCTAGAAAAGAGATGCCTGAGGGGGAACATGATTGAGACATACAAAATTATGCATGGGAAGGTTAAAGTGGATAGAGAGATGCTCTTTACACTCTCACATAACACCAGAACCAGGGGGCATCCACTAAAATTGAGTGTTGGGAGAGTTAGGACAGACAAAAGAAAATATTTCTTTACTCAGCGTGTGGTCGGTCTGTGGAACTCCTTGGCACAGGATGTGGTGATGGCATCTGGCCTGGGTGCCTTTAAAAGGGAATTGGGCAAGTTTCTGGAGGAAAAATCCATTACGGTTTACAAGCCATGATGTGTATGTGCAACCTCCTGATTTTAGAAATGGCCTATGTCAGAATGCCAGATGCAAGGGAGGGCACCAGAATGCAGGTCTCTTGTTATCTGGTGTGCTCCCTGGGGCATTTGGTGGGCCGCTGTGAGATACAGGAAGCTGGACTAGATGGGCCTATGGCCTGATCCAGTGGGGCTGTTCTTTTGTTCTTAAGCACACCTTCTTGTATTTCAGCCATTTTTAGCCACTGTGCTGTGGCACACTGGTGTGCTGTGAGTGATCCACAGGTGTGCCACAGGAATTTGGGGGAAGGTCATTTATTAATGAGCCCCCCCATGGCAGTATGGTGTGCCTTGCCAATTGTTAAAAACCTGATGATGTGCCTTGAGAATTTTAGTGCCATGTCAGTGTGCCGTGAGATGAAAAAGGTTGAAAACCACTGTTCTATTAATTATGGAACCTGAAGCCCACACTGTGTAATCCTATTATCTGAACTATTTATTCAATCTTTCAACCATCCTTTCCTGAGTAACCTCTGTCAGCCTCTGCTCACATCCACTCTTCCTTCATACTTTGCCATGCTACCCTTCCTAGGACCATCAAACACTGTGTTCATTTTGAGTGTGGAGGGCTTAGAACTGGTGCACTTTGGAGTACTGTTAACACATGTGAATATGCCTTTAGTTAAACCTCAGCAGCAACTGTTACCCTGCAGATGCCTGATCTTGTCTGATCTCAGAAGCTAAGCAGGGTCAGGCCTGGTTAGTACCTGGATGGGAGACTGCCTGGGAATACCGTGTGCTGTAGGCTTATACCATAGTCTTTCGAGACTGAAGGTTGCCAACCAACCAAACCTCAGCAGTTCCTTAAATCAAATGGAATTTGCTGTTTCTGCATTAAACTTCTACACTGAATTCACAGTAAAACTGTGGATTCCAAAGTCAAACAGGAAAAACTTCACCTGTTGTATGTCTGTATAGCAGGCCCACAAGTAAAGCCAGCAAAAAATCTGGCAACTCCGGTCAGGTCTGCCTTGCTGTTTTTTGGGAACCAGGGTCTTAAATCTTTGCCTACTGCACTGCCGCCTTGGCAGCATTGGAAACTAAGAAGCCTGCCATTTAGTCCTGTGATACACAGACCCTCTTCCAGTTCCTACCACCCTTCCCTTCTTAAGAACCCAGGTACTGCCTATTAAATTCAACAGCCATCCTTTAACAATGGACCTTCCCGCAGGCTTTCCATTTGTAGATAACTCTCAGCAGCTGGATTGCTTTTTACATTAATTCTTGCCTCCCCCCCCCCCACTTTTTTTTATTTTGTAGAGAAGTGAGGGTAATTCAGGCGATTAATCAAATGCTAGGCCCAGCTGGAGCCATCTGTGGAGTCCTGGTTCCCCCCTCCCTTTGCATGTGTGCACACAGTTGATTGCAATTGGCTAGCAGTGACATCACCCCTGTTAGAATCAAGTGTGTGTGTATGTGAAAGAGAGAGAAAGAGAAGACTTTCCTTGTCTCCATTTAGTGATGCTTCAGGCAGGGGCTTCAGAGAATGGTTGCTAAATGTTTTTATTTTTAGCCACCATTAAAAGCATTGGAGAATAAACAAGTATAATCTGTTTTTAGGTGCTTAGAGAGATGCTCCCTGCTCTAAGTTGGGGCAGCTGGTTTCATCTCTATTCGGAGAGATCTTTGGAACACTCTTGCCTGAACACAGCAGAACTGGAAATCACTGCCATTATTGTAAGGGGGAAAGAAATGGGTTAGGAACCACCCCCAACTGGGGCATTCCAAAGGGTATCTGCACAGCAGTGTGTATTCTGTGTAACCACCACACAGGTATGGGATTTGAATCCATAGCTCAATATCCTGGGATATTGAATCCCAGGGAATCCCCAGCTCAATATCCTCTTTTAAAAAAAAAAAATGTTTCTAGCCTTTATGGCTACAAAGATATTTTTTGAACATGTGGACAATTGTCTAGTCTAGTGAAATCTCAGAAAGGAGATGAGGGTGCAGAGTAGTGATTGGAGAGTTGAAGTTCAGTGCTCTGCCCCTTTACATGACTGACAGGCAGAATGCAGTATGCCAAATAAGGAAAGATATGCAAATTTGCTTCTTTTGCATCCTTTGTACAAATTGCAGAACTACTAAAAGACAGAATTAGAGGTACGTCAGGGCAGAATTTTGATATTTCATTTTTTAAGCAGACACTGCATAACCTTTATTGTATGATATCACATGGGGTGGTGAAAAGACCAGCCTGGTGATGTGTAGAACTGGGAAGTGATGGAAGACCCCAGGAGAGTGATCCCTAGTTAATAATTAGAGAGTGTCTCTTGCAGTTTTGCAATTTGTATCTATCCTTGAGCAAGGAAGGAGGCTTCGAAACATCCTATTTGGGGTTTCCAGGGTGTCTCTTTCTATTACCTTTACCAAGGCTGAAACTTGTCATAGCTTCTTACTCAGAGGTTAAGTCGTCCTCTCCCTGGAACTTTCTTTTGGACAGTTACACTTTTTCACTTGGAAAGAATTTTGAGAAATGTCTTGGAAGTTGATTTTTTTTTCTTTTCTTTTTTTGCTTTGTGGCTTTCAAGCAGTGCAAAGTTTCCGGTTTGTGATTTCAGATAACTGAAAGGACAGATATGAAATTCTGAAGGGGAAAGAACCTAAGCAAAAATCCCCAACAGCTATAAATGCACTTGGGGAAATTTTCAAGACTACTTTCATTGAAATGAAACACTTTTCAATAACACATGATGTACTTGAAGACTAGTACAGAACTTTAATTATCATTCTAGATTTTAAAAAGATCTCTCTATTGACAATAATTGTGCTATATAACTAGGTCTTGCCCCTGGGGCCTGGGGGATAAGAATAGGCCCTCAGTTTGGCTGTACTTGTCCTAAGAGGCGATTAGTTGGGGCTCGATAGCCTGGGAAGGCAGCTCATCTGAGAGAAGGAAAACTCTGATCCCAAACCTCCACTGCCTTGTGGCTACATCCAGTTATGGAAAAGGCTTCAGGAGTCGACCTCGAGGCAAAATCCGGAGCCGAAGTCCCTGAGGCAGTTCATGGCTGAACACAGTCACATTCTGGCAACTCCTGCAACGCCACTGGAACCAACCGTATTGGCTTCTGCCTTTCCATTGGACCATTTCAGTGACGTGGAGAGGGGGGATTTGCTGCGTGGGTAACAGACTATCCTCCATATCTACTTTACCCAGGCTTCATGCACTGGAGAGGACACTCTGTTCCAGAACCACTATTCAGAGCGCGATACCATAGTCTTCTGAGACTGAAGGATGCCAACAAACTAGGTCTACATTCGCTTAGTGCTATTGGTGTCATTTGATGTAGGTTTGGGGATACAGTGTGATGCACACGGTGGAGAAGGTATCCCTGAAGCGCCTGCTAAAGTGATAAACCCCTACTAGCTTTGTTTTGTTCCTTCATTGATTCAAAGTCTTAGGAGTTTGTAGACCACAATCCAGAATCCTGAGTTGGAGGTTATTACCTATTACTCTACATGGATGAACACTTCACCTATTTGCAAGTAAAATGCTTTTATAAACTGTAACAAAGCCAACCTAAGTTCAGCATCAGGGTATTCTGTTTCCAAAAACCAAAATTCTTTGTAAAGGTAACCCTAAGTATGTAGCAGAAAAAGCTGGATTTTGCAGTCTGACTAAGTTATGCAAAACTAGCATAGGGTGCATAGTTTGGATAATTTATTCTGCTTTTGCTACTCATGAGAATGGACAAGGAGGCAGGATCTATGCAGGCTAATGAAGCCTTGCCTCCTGGCCAGTGGAAATCCTACCAATCACTGCTGACTCCTCAATTTCACCAAGCAGTGTCCACTTTTCCTTTTAGGCAGAGAGACTCTAAATTTGAAGCCCTTTCCCTCCTTCTATTTGTAAGTTATGAACATATTTATTTGTAATTATTGTTTTACACTTGTAATCCTTATGAGTTACCATAGGGAGGTGGTTGCCACCGCCATTGTATACCTTCTTAGTTTGTAAGCATATATTGTCACAGAATATGCGGCGTGAAGCAGGCATGTGTGAAGCACATGAAGCAGGGCTGTGTTCTTGCACCAACCTTGTTTGGGATTTTCTTCACTGTTCTGCTGAAGCATGCCTTTGGAACTGCAACAGAAGGCATCTATCTCCGGACCAGATCAGATGGAAAGCTCTTCAACCTCTCCAGACTGAGAGCAAAGTCCAAAGTCCAGCTGAAATGTCTGCGTGACTTCCTCTTTGCCGACGATGCAGCTGTCACTACCCACTCTGCCAAAGATCTCCAGCAGCTCATGGATCGTTTTAGCAAGGCCTGCCAAGATTTTGGACTGACGATCAGCCTGAAGAAAACACAGGTCATGGTTCAGGATGTGGACTCACCTCCCTGCATTACAATCTCTGCACATGAATTGGAGGTTGTCCATGACTCTGTGTACCTTGGCTCAACGATCTCCGACACTCTTTCTCTCGATACCTATTGAGAGAAACTAAACAAACACATCGGTAAAGCAGCTACCACGTTTTCCAGACTCACAAAGAGAGTCTGGTCCAACAAGAAGCTGACGGAACATACCAAGATCCAGGTCTACAGAGCTTGCATCCTGAGTACACTTCTGTACTGCAGCAAGTCATGTACTCTTTGCTCACAACAGGAGAGGAAACTGAACGCTTTCCACATGCGCTGCCTCCGACGCATCCTCGGCATCACCTGGCAGGACAAAGTTCCAAACAACACAGTCCTGGAATGTGCTGGAATCCCTAGCATGTATGCACTGCTGAAACAGAGACGCCTGCGTTGACTGTGCAGCATGGCCTTTCCCAGTTTGAAGAGACACTTGGCCAACAGACAGAGGCAAATAGGCAAAGAAGGAAGGCCCATAGCCAGGGATACAGACCAGGGACAGACTGCACTTGCTCCCAGTGTGGAAGGGATTGTCACTCCCGAATTGGCCTTTTCAGCCACACTAGATGTCCAGAACCACCTTTCTGAGCGCGATACTATAGTCTTTTGAGACTGAAGGTTGCCAACAGTATTGTCACAGAATGGGTGCACAGTATAAGATTTATGAAATGCCAAGAAGTCAGGGTTATTCAGGATGTTGATTTCTGCACCCAGTATTAATCTTGTATGGAATACATGTGACCCTTCCCAAGATTTCATTTGTAATGTGCTTGCTATTCTTTACGGCTAGATAATGTAGCCAGGAGAGGGAACCTTAAAGGACCATCTGTGAATTTGCATATTCTCTTAGGCTTGCAGCTACAGAGTGAATCTGCTATCTGCATTCCCATGGGATACTTAGGTCTTGATGTGGTCAGTTTAGGTAGTCAATAAGTTGAATGGGAAGTCTTGATTTCTGTGGGATCCAGATAGAAGGCAGCTAATCTCACAGGCCAACGCACTCACCTTGGGCCACCTTTGTTTTGGGGAGAACTCAAAACTCTTCAAAACATCTTTAAAAAAAAAAAAAGGATGCCATTGGCAATGCTTCAGTGTCTCCTGGGAGGAGAATGGAAGTGAATTGCCCTCCTGTCATTATGTGGGGATCTTTTGTTTTCTGTTGGGGGGAGGGGACAGGGGTGAGTGGAGCTGCTGCTGAGTAGCAGATGGCAGGAAGGGTGACATCATAGGCACAATTGTCCTGCCCCATTATTCTTCCTGACAGGCTCCTGCCCTCCTTTCTGGTTTCCTGCTGACAGAATTTGAAGCTAGAGAGGAGAGAAGGCAGTTTGAGATCCTGACAAATTACATTTTTTCCCTCCCCCAAGTTGCATTTCTGTTGTTGTTGTTATTGTTATTATTCTTATTATTGTTATTATCAATCTAGTAAGTACTGAACATAAAATAAAAACAGGACGCAGGCCCTATCTTTAGGCATCAGTGCACAAGTGAGAGGCAGAGGAGATCAGTTTGTGTAAGCTCCATAGAGGGGAGCTGTATTTTATATTAATGCCGACCAATTCTAAGCATGGTTTCTCAGGAGTAATTCCTGCTGACTCTAAAGGAGCTTATTACTTAGTGATTGCAGCTTGCCAGCTACAGAATCTGTGCAAGTTCTTATACTTAAAGAATTTAACATAGAGATTAACTTTACTAGCTATGACTTTCCCTGTCACTGTGGGTGTCCCTGTGGAAAAGTGATGGGGAAAAGTTGAATTTGCCAAAACATATACATCCTGCAATACTTAAATGTACAGAAACTCCTCCAAGCTTGAATCAACTGATCCAATAGGCTGTGACTGCTCGAATCTACCTTCTTATCAAACTTTAAAGGGAGCAGGTCTGTGTGCTTATTTATTGTAATTTAGCAAGCCAGTTTATATGTGCAGATGGTTTGTTTGTCTTGTTACATCCCACATCTAACAAGATTCATGCCACAGTTCGTTCCATTGATTTCCGTGAAATGTACTTTTCATGTTAAATCAGGGGTGCTCACACTTTTTTGACTCGAGAGCTACTTTGAAACCCAGCAAGGCCCGGAGATCTACCAGAGTTTTTTTTTACAATGTTCGCGCCATCATAACATATAACATTTATGGGTACAATGTATGTTGGTGTACCTTGAGCCCCACTGAGTATAACAGGACTTACTCCTGAGTAGACATGCCTAGAATTAGGCTGTGAGGCTGCAATCCTAGCCACACTTACCTGGGAGTAAGCCCCATTGAGTACAATGGGCCTTACTCCCGGCGTTTCCTCCCAGAGGCACCTGAAGGGGGGGGTCGGCACTCCGCGATCTACTCATTTTGCTTCGCAATCCACCTATTGAGCACCCCTGTGTTAAATGTTCTTGGGATCCCAGTCTCCGAATGAGAGAGAATCAGAGGTTTCAAGTTAAAGATGCATTACTGCAGAAGTTCACTTATTTGGTGGGATAATTTTGTTTTAATTTATTCATTCAGGTGGGCAAACCTTCTTCTGTATCCAAGTTCTTAAGTTTTATAGCATTTTTTTAAATTCCCCTCTTTTTGTGCTCGCAAATGGATGTTTAAATGGTGAAGGGGTTCATGTCTCCCAAGTGTATTTGTTGCTCTCCTCTCAGAGAAAGTACTTTTAACTAATCAAACGCAAAAATCTTCATAGGATATAATGGCACATACACCTTACTGTTTGATTTTTGGGAACCTTGCCCAGGGAAAGCAGATGCAGAGCAGGAGAGGACTACTGCACCTTGAGCAGTTGTGTTGGAAAGAGAATTATGGCAAGTGCAGATTTTCTTACTGGGAGAAGGGAAGGCTGGACTGCAGTCCTTGAGATTCCTTCATTTATACAGCTGTGTAAAGCAGAGAAGCACCTTTTGTTCCCTGTGTTATGTGTAAAACTTGGGCTCAGCCTGAGGAGGACCTGAGGGAAAACTGCTGCAGGAGAGGAGGCTGCAGTACCAGCAGAGGGACGGTAGAGGCTGCTGTGTGCAGAGGCCTATAAAAGGGGCTGCACAAGCAGAGAGCAGATTAGACCACCAGGGAAGAGCTGTGTGAGAAGCTCTGGAGAGCAAGCTCTGCAGAGGAAAAAAGATCACCAGGTGAGCTGGGAGAGGAGCTGCGGAGCGGAAACCTGAGGAGACCAAGCCAAAGGAGGAACTGAGGAGAGAGAGCTGCAGCAAGGAGCCCCTGGGAGAGCCACTGAGAGCCAGGGAGCAACCAGCCAGCCAGCCTTTGCCTCAAGTTCTAGTGCCTGCCTCAGGTCCTCACTCAATCAGGGAATTTGGAGCAAGGTGGTTTGGTTTGGTTTGGTTCAGGTTCCATTCCTCACAATAAAAGCCTTAAACTTAGGTTGGTTTCAGTGGTCTCTTTGAATCCTGCATAACACCTGGAAGAGGTTTTATGCCTCTGAAGAGCTGCTTCACAGACAAATTCAAAAGCAACAGCTTTCTGCAATCCCTGTATCTTTACAATGGGGTGTGTGTGGATAATATCTACTCAGTGTTTAATTCCCCATGCAGTTGTTAAATGCCTGTATCAAGGTTAAAAAGTTGGCCATCTTTTTATAACACCCATATATAGATAGAGGTGTTTTGTGTATAAAAATATAATTTATTGTAATAAAACTATATATAAAAATGACTCCCAAGCCATTGTTATGGACAACATAGGGCACAATCCTAACCAGGTCTACTCAGAAGTAAGTCCTATATTGTTCAATGGGGCTTACTCTCAGGAAAGTGTGGTTAGGATTGCAGCCTTAATTGTTGAACTTTTAGGAACTTCAGGCATGTAAGATGCCCTTAAAAGTTAGACCAAGAAAGCAGAAAGGTTGTCTATGACTGTGACAGTGCTTTGGGAGTATGATGAATCAGACCATCATTTCCTGCAGCCCAGAGCTGCTCAGATTGGCCGTGGCTCTTCAAAGTCTTGGGTATGGGTCCTAACCTTACAACCTGAGCTGTTTGAAATTGGGACCTTCTGTGGGCTACCATTGGGCTGTGATCTTTTTTTTCTCAAGTCAGGGGAACTATTGAGTAGAATTCCCATCATCTTTATTGATCCTGCTCCTGCACCTTTTAATTTCTGTATCTTGGGCCGCTATGAAGTAGATGAAAGTCTTCCCATACCCTTCTCATCATGTCAGGAAAAGATTGCTTCTTAACAATATGGAACCTGGAGAAAAACATTGGCAAACTTTATTTGGAAGGAGGAACAAGTGAGAGGATACCTGTTGGGAGATAGTTGGGAGATGAAATGGGGGCTTCCGAGGGGAAGCTGCTACTTAGGGGAGCTGTGGGAGAACATAAGAAGAGCCCCACTGGATCAGGCCATAGGCCCATCTAGTCCAGCTTCCTGTATCTCACAGTGGTCCACCAAATGTCCCAGGGAGCACACCAGATAGCAAGAGACCTGCATCCTGGTGCCTTCCCTTGCATGTGGCCAAAAGCACATACTAGTAGCCAGCAAAAAGATGTTAGGGAATGTTATGCAAGAGGACTAGCTTTTATGCAAACTCATGCAGGCAGGCAGTCTTTCATCACCTTCTTGGACCTAAAGGGAAAGTAATCCCATATTTAAAACATCCACACCCCTTCCTGCTATTCTCCACTCCTCCCCCCTTCTGAACCCTGCCCTGGCAATGCAGTGTTTGTTCGATGCAGCCTGCTTGTGTGCTGCCAGTGCTTGTCTGGCATTTCTATTGCCTGAAACCTTATAACTTTAATAAGATATAAAGCGTGTCGCATCCATCTGCCGTTGCTCAGCAACCCTTCGATAATGCCCAAAACAAAACTCCCCATGTGGAAGGAACACTAAATCCTACTGTGGGATAATTCTGCTTCCAAAGCTGTTGTTTCCTTCACTGCCTGGCCTGGTAGTGAATCCATCCACCTGTAGCAGCAACACATTATGCATGAGGGACTGTCCTTGTCACCTTGTTTGTGTGGCAATGACTGGGGAAACTGTTTTGCTGGCCTGTTTTGGGCTGTTTTAGATTCAGTGATGTGGCAAGGATAAAACATTTACTACTGTCTTTAAGAACCAAAAGAACTTTATGTCCACCTCTCCTAAGCAGTTTGCATAAGCAGTTTTCCCAAACTCCTTATCATATCTGTGTTGGAAAGAGCATTGTAGAACATAATGTCAACATAGCCATGCAAGTGTGTTTCTTCATGCCTGCTGCAAGAAGCTGATCAGAAACAACATTATCTATTATTTATTATTATTTACCTAATGGTGGGTACAAAACAAAAAATGGTCCTTCCAAATTTTCCTAACAGAGTTATTATACTGAAAATTTGGAATGACTGTTCATGTTTGTGTTGGAGGGGGGAGGAAAGGGGGAAAGATGGTATCTTTCAGACTGAGCATGTGGGTTTTTAGTGAGGAGTATGTATGTAGGGTGTTGAACACATACATTGTTTTCAAGAGAGGGCAACCAGAGAACCCAAGCTCCCTGCTCATAAGTGCTTAAGCACATAAAAGACAATGCCCCCCCAGTCCAAATGTCCCATAATCCTTTATACCTGTTTCCCTTGAGTTTCAGATGCTAAAGCCCAAGCTAAGCTTCCCTTTCCACTGGAAATATTTAGTGAAGCATGACATGCCTGGCATTTATTTCTGCTGCTCTTATGGTGATTTGTTTTGACAATCATAATTGAGGGCTAAATTAGCATCAATAGCATCCCTCAAGTTTCATGCTGGCAGCAGACACAAGTCAATCGGCAAGGGATGCGTTGAAAGTTGCCAGGCAACTCCACATGGTTAAACAGGTCCTGTGAGCTCAAAACAACTTGGAATAGAATTTGTTTTCTCTGGGGATTTACAATTTGGTTTTGCACACTCACTTGTATCCGAAGGAAGACGCGTGGCATGTAGCTTTTTGTCCATCTTGTTTGGCTTGTGTGGGCTTTACTAATGTCTGAGGCCTGAAATTATACCGGAATCTGGTGTTCCACATATCCCAAAGAATCTAAAAGTATGCTGTTGAAAGTCAGATGCTCTGTCTTCTAGACCTCCCCAGCATGCTGCTTTTGCTCTGGCTCAGTTATCACATCCTAATTCCATAAAAATGGCTCCAGTTTGATTTTTTTTCTTGTTTTTCTTTATTTCTGTCTCTTGATTCTAATGGCAATTGTAGGTGCAATCAGATGTACACAAAATTCTCTATTATTCTACAGTGGATGGCTTGAGTCGGAGCAACATACCTCCTCCCAAGCTAGATTGCATTTCACTATCTGCTTTAGTAATTCCTTCTGCATTCAGTATCCAGAGTTGCTTAATTAGCTCAGCATGATGATGTCAGACCAGAAAGGGTCTGCTGTTGCTGCTGTAAGCGTTTGCATGTGCTATGATAGATATATCACCAACACCTGTAGGCAGTTGCACAATTAATGTAATTGACTCTGTTTCAGCCTCTGACTATAACTATTTGACTGTTCATCCAAACCCTTCCATTTTGAAGAAAAAAAAAATTGTTCCCCATGTATGTAAGTAGCTCTTTTAGGGGAGGCAAATGTCTCTATGTGTTGGGTGTTATTGTGTAGGAGGTGGAAGAGGAAAGCATGGAAAAGGATTGGGGGAGAATGGGTGGGAGCAGTTGCAACTTGACTCTTGCTTGATTGGAGCATGTAAAGGTAAACCTGCATTCTCTTGAAGCAACCAAGCAACTCTAAGGCCTCTTGGGTAAATGAGGTGCAGCGTTTTATGTGGAGTAGAAGTCTTTTGCTTGGATAGTCTCTACCTTTTTGCGTTTTCCCAGGGTTCTGTCCCTCCCACCTGTGATTAAACAAAAGGATACTACTTGGAGAAAGAAGTCTTATCTAGAAAAGATGTGCTTCACAGTAGCAAGGAAGGTTCTCACACTTTTGTAGAACTTTAAGTCTGATGTATTTGCATATCTAGTTTGGCACTTGCAATCAGTGAAGGGCACAGAATTTCATAAGTGATAGAAACCAAGCTTCCTGTTTCAGAAGTGCCACCAAATCTCTGCTCAAAAGAATGTTGCCAGTCTCTAGAGATGTCTGCCCTGGCTTCTTGGAAGCCTTTGGCTTGGGAGGGCAGTCTTTCTCTCTCCCTGCTCCAGTCAGTTCATGGAAATGTATATGCACATGCATGCACACAACACCAGATGGTGGTAATCATTGCTTAACTCTCTGTGCTCACATAGCATTGTTAAAGAGAAACCTTTGTTGGGTCTAGGGCAGCAGTTGGACTGATCTTACATTAGTGTATATAATATAGTGGAAGAAAATCTGGAGTATTGACACTGAATATCTCACATCAGCATTAAGGACTCTGTCTGTCTCTGGGTATGACAAGGCTATGGCAATGCAGATTTCCAAGAGTTCACATATCAATACTTGGTGATAATTTATAAAACTGATGTAGATAATAGTGCAGACATTCAAGGGTCATTTTGTTGGATTCTAGCTAGTATTTGTGCAGTGACACCTCTGCTTGTGAAAGATAGGTGACATTTCCACCAGCTCCCTCTTCCAACAGGAACCCCCACTCATGCCATACCAAGCACTATTTTGGAGATTCCCTAAAGATGTAAAATTGTGTAAAAAGCTCATATTACCCTTCTTCCAAAGAGATCAGGGTTGTATACATGGCTGTTATCTCTCATTACAACAACCTAGTGAGAAAGGCTAGTCTGAGAGGTGGTGACTGATCCAGGGACAGCCAGTAAAATTCAAAAATGAGAGGGGAATTTCAGCCAGATATTCCTACTACAACCATTATACCACACTGACTTTGGATGGGGCATTCAGGACAGGAGGAGATCATAAAGCTCCGTTCCATGAGCAGTGCACTGCTGAGTTCTCTGGATGCAAGCCATTATCAACAGATGCAAAAGACTAGATATTGTAGACAGTGATGGGATTGGGCCAAGAGATCCAGAATGATTCATCTACAGGAGGAAAGATTTTGGAGCTAAAAAAGCTTGCAAAAAACTAGTTAATGTACTTGCAGTTGGGGAATCTTCCCAACCAGACTGAATATGCTGGTTTTTGTTCCAGAATCTAGAGACTGTGTTAGCACACTCCAGATTGCAGATCTTAATTGTTTTGTTTACATCCTGTATTTCTATTAGGGAGAGCTGGTGTAGAGAAGGATAGCAGCTAAGAGACATAGTTGAAAACAGGGCTTCTTTGATTGAATCGTGTCTCTGCTATGAACTTGTTAAGATGACCTTAGTAAGACTCTTCCCTCTTCGCCCCAGCTGCAATGTGGGGATAATAATGCATACTTACCTTGCAAGGTTGTTGTGAGTACATTAGGATAATACATATAAAGAATTGTGCAAGAATTGAGCGACCAAAATGATTACTGTACTGGGGCACCTCCCTTACGAGGAAAGGCTACAGTGTTTGGGGCGCTTCCAGTCTAGAAAAGGAGCACATGATTGAGACATACAAAATTATGCATGGGAAGAATAGAGAGATGCTCTTTTCCTTCTCACATAACACTAGAACCAGGGACATTCACTAAAATTGAGTTGGGAGAGTTAGGACAGACAAAAGAAAATATTTCTTTACTCAGCGTGTAATTAGTCTGTGGAACTTGCTGCCACAGGAAGTGGTGATGTAATCTCACCTAGATGCCTTTAAGAGGGGATTAGACAAATTTCTGGAAGAAAAGTCTATCACGGGTTACAAGTCGTGATAGGTATGTGCAAGCTCCTGATTATAGAAGTAGACTACCTCAAAATGCCAGATGCAAGGGAGGGCACCAGGATGGAGGTTGTGTCTTGTTGTCTTGTGTGCTCCCTGAAGCACTTGGTGGACCACTGTGAGATACAGGAAGCTGGACTAGATAGGCCTTTGGCCTGATCCAGCAGGACTCTTTGCTTATGTGGATACCCAAAGAACGTGATGCAAATATTAAATATTTCCATAAACATTCAATGCATCTTACAAATTAAAATACACATAGTGTAAATTCAGACTCAATTCAAGGTGCTGGTTTTGACCTTTAAAATCCTGTATGGCTCAAGACCAGGATATTTGAGGAAACATCTCCATATGATCCAGTGTGTCCCCTTAAGGTAAAGGGGGGGTGGCTTACTGTATGTGCCATCTCTGGCAGAAGCCAGAGTGATGGCAACAAAGAGTGCAACCTTTTCTGTGGTGGAATCATTATTGTTAGAAGTCTTCTATACCACCTTTCCCCAGGTGACAAGCCTTTTATTGTGGAGCTCCCTTCCAGTGGGATTAGGAACTGCCACTCACTGTTGACCTTACAATAAGGGTTGAAGACTTTCCTATTGGGCCTTGTGTTGCCTTCTTAGCTAATTCCTCTTGGGTTTTGTGGTTGTTATTTCACTTGTTGTTGCACCTTTTATGAATATTTTACAATTATTGTACTTTATATTTTGTTCCTATTTTGCATTTTGCTGTGTTTACTATATTGTGTGCTGCCTTGAACACTCCAGTTATTTGGAGGGAAAGGTGGGATACAAATAATTTAAACAAGCATCCTACAACAACCAGAGCTTATAAAGTATAAAACCAGACCACTTTCTTGGGAAGGCATTCTGGACAGCCCAGGTCTATTTTACTATGAGACCTACCATTTACAGCTAGTACAGATTAACAGATCTAGCACTGAATTTTTCTTATGGGTCAAACAAGTAAACTCTTTATTACTCAGGGAACTGTGAGCCCCAGGCAGAGTCAAATTATTAAAAAGTAAGGGGGGGAAAGCTTTCCTTGCCTAGCATGTTAACTTCCTATCTGAAAGATAGCAAAAAACTCCTGGGCCATCTGGGCTTTTCCAAAAATTGAATCTCTAGTGTCAACAACAAGGGGATGGAACACCATGCTACAAAATTATTCTGACTACAGAAAGTATGTTTGGATAGGCGTTTTGTAGTTGTAGCATTTTGGCAATCTCTATGTGTTCTGTTTAGTCCTAAACTTCTTAGCTTTGGCTATGTCCAGATGGTGTCTCTTGCTCATCCACTCCAACACCACCGCCGCCACCACCACCACCACCTGGTTTAGTGCTGTAATGCAAAACTGGAAATGGAGCAATAGATAGCTCCCAAAAGTAGTAGTAAGTAGTGCATGGTTGGTGGATCGTGGAGTTTTTTTTGCAAAAGTTGCTCGTTTGAACTGTAACACCCACTAGGTTTTGTTTGCTATCCTGGCCGACAGTGGTCAGCATGGGCACCTGCAAGCCTGATGCTCAGAAATCCATTATGCCAGGAAGCAAGACTATTATGTGAGTGTGTATTCTTACCACTTTCCATGTCTGCATCTGATGCATCTAAAAAAACTATTCCAGGTAACAGTGTATTTTATGAGCTTGGAAAAGCTTATGTACCATTGAGACTATCTTGGGGGGCACATCTACACAATGGAACTTAATTTGGTTTAGTAGTCATTTCCTCTTCCCCCAGGGAATCTTAAGAGCTGTTGGTTCCAGGCTGGGATATGGGGAATAGAAGCTACAGATACTAGAACTAGATATTAAGAAAGAAGCTTCAGCAAACTACAATTCCCAGAATTCTTTGAGGGAAATCATGACCGTCAAGCTGGTACAATACAAGTGTGCATGGTACATTATGTTTCTAGCCCCTGGAATCTCCACATGTCACTCTGTGCAGCTGTCCCTGAGCCTACAATGCATCAGACACGCTGAAGAGTGGTTGCTTTGTATATTAAAAACGGACTTCATTTGAAATGCCATTCAGAGCTGACCCAAGCTCCTGCTAAGAGGCTATCTAGAACGTAATGGAAAGAGCTATTTAGTCCTTTTCCCATCCCCAGTTGGCTGGCTGCTCTTTCTCTCTGGCTTTGCTTCACCGCAGCTGCCTTCCATGACAGCAGAATGATAGATGTGCTTTGCGCCAGAGGGCGGAAGGCCGCCAGCTCGGAAGGCCGGCGTATGCCACCCATCAGCCTATTCAAGGGATGCATTGAGCCGTGGCACTGTGAGGATTTTATCAGCCTTTTAATGTATTAACCTTTCATTAGGCACGGCAGACCCTGACTGTGCCTCCCGCTCTCTGCCTCTATTCATGCCATTGCCTAGGTAGACCACAGAGCTTTCTCATTGGAAGCAACCCCTTTTGTCCCTACTTGAGGGTAAATGATGCGAACCTGATAAACTCATGTAACCTTTCCTGCAGATACTCAGTGTATATGAGAGAGGTCTACTGCCATTTCGTGCTTGTGTTGGAGAAATCTTTTGCTTACTTTCTCCACTTCTAGTAGTAGCTACATGTATGCTCCCACTCAGCATTTTGGCAGAGATTTTCTGTGAAGAATTAAGAATAAAACGAAGGACCTAGAGCCAGATAACAGCAGTTTATTTTCTGCTGAGGGTGGGCTAGATGCTTTCCCAGTGGCATATCTGGTGCCGCAGGTACCTGGGGTAGACTGTACCCAGTGACCCATCCTTGGCTGCTTGAAATCATAGTTACACCTGGCCTCTATCTTGAGATCCCCCAGAGAGGCCAGGTCTACCTGACATTCAAATATCAAGTAGACCAGGCCTCTACCTCAAGTTTGCCCACAGAGGAGACCCAGCATTCATACTGGCAGCCCCTGACAGATTGCAACTGGGGTGGGCTGCTCCTCACCCCACCTTTGGTATGCTACTGTGCATTTCTACAAATAGAAGGTATGTGTTTCCTGATTGTGAAGAGGGTTTTGCTTGGGCTGATAAACTAAATTCAGAGCCAGGCTTCTAAAGAGCATGGTGCATATATGGTATACAGACAGAGCTGGCCTTGCAAGCAACCTGAAATGGTTGTGTGGAATGGCACCTTGGAGTGGCCTCCAGCCTGTCTGCCATCCTCTTCCTCCTCCCGCTCCACTTGGGAATCAGATTCTCTTCTAATGTGCAGAGAGCAAGTTGGAAGAGGATTGTGGCAGCCGCTGCCCCCTTCTTTCTCTAGTGCAACTGGAAAAATCACTACTGAAAGGAGGTAAAAAGCTGCTATCACTACAGATTGCTTCTCCCTAGTGCTTATGCCCACCTGCCAAGTGGACAGGAAGAGGCTATCTGGAGCCCGTACCCCTTCCCTGAACTTACCAGAAGCCCAGCATGCAGCCTCCCTGCTCCATGCCGCAATTGTTTGCAATGAACAGACGCAGTGCGTGTTTGGTTCTCATGCTTTCTTCATAAGTATTTATTTATTTATTTATTACATTTTTATACCGCCCTTCCTCCAAAGAGCTCAGGGCAGTGTACACGGCTGCTCGCCTCCTTTTTTCCTCACAGCAACCCTGTGAGATAGGTGAGGCTGAGAAAAAGTGACTGGCCCAAGGTCACCCAGGAAGCTTCGTGGCTGAGGGGGGATCTGAACCTGGATCTTCCAGGTCTGAGTCCATCTCCCAAACCACTACACCACCCTGGCTCTCAAGTACCAAGCTAGGTGGAGCTATGATAGTTTTCCTTCCCTGCCTGTATTCACCTTCCAAAGTGTATGTGTGTGTGTGGCCTTTGGGGGGGGGATGGTGTGGGGCAGGCAATAGCAGTGCATACAAAACCTCTCATTTGAGTCGAGCACAAACAATTTTGTTATGCTGGCAGTTGCCATCAATTTTAACAAAATGCTTCAGCTGCAGAAGTCCTGAGGTGGGTGGAAGGTGAGAGACCGTAGAGATCAGCTATAGCTTTTCCCATGGAACATAACATTGGATAGCCACTGGACCTCACAAATAAACAGTGACTGAGGAAGGTCTTTCAAACTCCTTCTAAAACATGTGTCATAGTTCTTTGCATGTGTGCAGAGAGAAATATGGGTTCCATGTAGATTTGCAGTTTATGTGTGTCCCTACAGGAGAATTGTGAGTTTACACCCTTCATTAGAAAGTGAAAGAGAGCTTGTTTGATTGGTTATCCCTTTGCCTACAATTGTTTGCAACATTGAGAGTGACCATGGGGTATCCCACTTAGCCAATGTATCCCTGCCCATGAGAAAAAATCGTGGTGCAAGGAAACTATTTCTCCTAGGTGGCATAGCAGATGGATTTATTCCTCCATTCTTCAGTTTGGAAGCAGCATTGGAACAATGGAGTAAGAAAAAAATGATTAAGACTCTTAGCTGTTTGTATCTGCTCTAAGGCTCTGTTGTGGTGCTTCTTTCACAGGTAGAGGCAGAAGAGCACCAACATGTGGTGGTCTATGACCAGAGCACACGGGATGCAAATGGACTGGCATCTGACAGTTTCCTCTCCATTCTCCTAGGGAAGCTGGACTGCTGCTTCCACCGTGTCTCCATCCTCACAGGTAGGACTTGGCAGGAGAACAGGGGAAATATTGAAACTCTACCTTTTGAAGGTATGGGAAAGAAGTGTTTCTGAGAACTTGAAACTCTACAAACATAAAAGTTGGTGGCAAAGTAGTAATGGAACTGACAATCTTACCATGCCATTGGCCTGGCTTTTTTTTGGCTAGATAGGATTTACCCCAGTCACTTTCCATGAGAAGGAGGAAATTAAATGGAGTTTATTCTGAAGTAATCTATAGTTTCTTGAGAAATCTTGGTGAAGAAAGGAGTACTCTCAGCCCTAATATTGTATTACCTGTTGTGTCCACTCACATTGATGGTACTATTGGTGAAGTGACTTGCTCAACGAATGAATTCATGGTTGCTCAATGAATTGTAGTTAAGTGATCAATCACAAAATACATTCCAATATAGTCTCTCCATATGATTTATGCTAACCATTCCCTAAATCTGATATTTAGACAGGTAGTTCTGCATTGGTGGAACAAGCTCTGGATAATTCTTCCTCCATCTCTTTTGTTGATCCTGAATTTAATTGCATAGTTACTAAAAAAAGGAGTGTTACTAAGGAATGGGATGATATGGCATGTTGCCAAGACTGATGCTACAGTGAGTGAAGAGTCTTGAGGGAACCATTATCACAGTTTCTTTCTGTCTCTAGGCTACAGGTGCCTTCTGGCTGCAGCCTGTGCTCTAAATAGCAATCTGTAGTTCTTGAGGTAAATGGCAGTAATTTCACAAATCTTTGCAAATCCACTTCTTTGCCTGATGCTGAAAAGAAAAGTTTGCTTGACACATCTGTTAATAAATTTTTAATGAAAAATGTGTGAAATTGGAAGGGTGCCCTTATTTCACTACTGTGAAAATTGCAGAGGTGATGTGCTGTCAGTTGATTTCACCTTGAACACAGATCTAGCCAAGGTTCAGAGTCCTTTCACCTGCGAAAATGTGGAAGCTAGTAGTCTTGCTTCTAATCTACCTTTTAACTATACTTTAGAGATCAGTCTTTGTAGGGTCAACCTAGGAATGCACTGAACCTGTTTGCCATATTGCAAGATTAAAAAAAAAATCAGGAGCTGCTTGATTTGGACATGAAGTGCAGACTAAATTGTTCCAAAGGATCTAGGAGTCACTATAACCACTCAATCTGCACTTGGGAATATACTGTCCTAAGGGGTGGGATTGTTGGATATCTTACCCTAAAGCTAAAGGGGACAACTCCCCTGAAGTTGGCCAATACAAAGCTTAATCTCTTCTGTCCGGTAGAGGGCAGTGTTGCTCATCCACTAGAAACACCACAGCCCAGACTATGCAAGTGAGCACTGTCTTGCCAATAGGAGAGACATTAGTGCTTCCCTGCACCACAAGGAACTTGTTTCTTTTTATGTCTGTTCCTCTCATTTATGCCATTTGTTCCAGCACATCTCTTGTTATGATCCACTTGAATGATTCGGGTAACCAACAGAGGCATGTTTGTAGAATGGTGGCATTCAGAAAAGGAAGAGAAGATGGTAGCGAGGAAAGGGAGACTATTAGAAAGATTTGAGTACTGTATTCTCTTCCTCTCTAAAAAAGATTCAGCCCATGGTTTAGTATTTACAGAGTGAATGAATGAGCAGGGCCCCTTCCAGAGCTCTTAAAAAATAATCAATGGGTTCATTTGGAAAGAGGAAAAGGAGGGAAAAGGTGGGGGTTTCATTGCAATGAATCAGGGTCCCCAAGGGACTCTTATCCCCATCACAGCCCATGCAGTAAAGTGACTAAGTAAGCATGATATTCTAATTATAGCCTTTCTGCAGAGTGAGTGCAGCTACAATGCTTGCAGGAGCCAAGGGTGTGCCATGAATGAATGAAATCCTCCAAGTGGACAAAGAAGGGGAAAAGGAAGCTTAAAACTCATTCATGCCTCAACTTAGGAAGGCAGATCTTCTACCTATCTTGTTTCCCAGCACGTAGTGACTAAGAGCTCAATCCTATCCAACTTTCCAACTCTGGTGTAGCCGTAATGCAGACCCGTGGTAAGGGAACACATGTTTCCATACCTTGAGGAGGCCCAAGTGACTGCCCCTCCACTGCAGGATGCAGCCCACATCCCACTGGCACAACTGCACCAGCACTGGAAAATTGGATAGGATTGGGCCCTCAGTAGCCTACATATAATTTGAAACAAGATTTACCAGAATTTTGCTCCTTTAACCCATGCAGTAATTTGAACTCTCGAAAACATAAGAGCCACTTTACTACGTCAAATCAATGGTTTCTCTAGGTACCTTTACTTAATTTGATATGGCCAATACTACAGAAGTATAAAATGGGAATAGAGTAATGGATAGTCCTTTGCTGCCTTTTGTCCATTTTCAGAGGCTGGAGGTCAAGTGTGTCCTAGTCCTCAGAATGTACCTCCATCCAGCAAAAAACTTATGGTAAGGCCACACCTGGAGTATTGTGTCCAGTTCTGGTCGTCGCATCTCAAAAAAGGCATAGTGGAAATGGAAAAGGTGCAAAAGAGAGCGACTAAGATGATTACGGGGCTGGGGCACCTTCCTTATGAGGAAAGGCTACGGCATTTGGGCCTCTTCAGCCTAGAAAAGAGACGCCTGAGGGGGGACATGATTGAGACATACAAAATTATGCAGGGGATGGACAGAGTGGATAGGGGGATGCTCTTTACACTCTCACATAACACCAGGGGACCAGTGGATGAACCAGGGGACATCCACTAAAATTGAGTGTTGGGAGAGTTAGAACAGACAAGAGAAAATATTTATTTACTCAGCATGTGGTTGGTCTGTGGAATTCCTTGCCACAGGATGTGGTGACGGCATCTGGCCTGGATGCCTTTAAAAGGGGATTGGACAAGTTTCTGGAGGAAAGATCCATTACGGGGTACAAGCCATGATGTGTATGCGCAACCTCCTGATTTTAGAAATGCCTGTGTCAGAATGCCAGATGCAAGGGAGGGCACCAGGATGAGGTCTATCTGGTGTGCTTCCTGGGGCATTTGGTGGGGCTGCTGTGAGATACAGGAAGCTGGACTAGATGGGCCTATGGCCTGATCCAGTGGGGCTGTTCTTATGTTCTTATTGATACATCCAGCCTCCATTAATTTGCCTCATAGATACTTGCCTGTAAGTCGATTTCACTGATAAGGCGAGGGCAGGTTTTCTGCCAAAAATCATGGAACATTTCATGACCCTTGGATACGTTGGGGGTAAAACTTGGGGAATGGTTCTTGTCAGGAGGAGCTGCAGCTTGCCCTGGATCCTGATTGAAAGGGCAAAAGAATCTGAGCCACACTAAAGTTTTTGAAGACAATAACAAGCTGCTTATGTAGTACTGTGTGTCACCCCCCTCAAAGCAACAGAATTGAACATTACCTGGAATTGCTAAAAAAAAAAATCCAAGTTTGAAACTGCAGGAAAGCATTTGCAGTTTTAAAAACAATTCAAAACAAATGCAGCACCGCTATAAAGCAACATGAACAGCTTACCACAGCACAACACCCTGCTTCAATTGCTGCCAGACAATTTTATATTGTTCACTGTTTTAAGAGTCACTCCTGGGTTTGGAGTTAAGGAGCATGTTCCGAAGGCTCTACATATAAACAAATCTGCCTGTTTGTAAACTGTAATGATTCACAGACCTTCTGCAGACACTTCTAAAGTTCCTCCAAGCTTCTCCTGGCTGCTGAGACATGCCTGAACAGCCCTGATTCCTGACCCACAGATAAGACAAGGTGTCAATCTACGCTTGATTTATTGGTAGAAATTTCTCGCCTTATAGGCAAGTGTTTATGGTGGTTGTTTTCTTTTAACCAGAATAAACCAGTTCTGTAGCATCCTATTTTGGAATATTTTGTTTTTTTCCCCCCAGCACATGATGGTCTATTGCATCAATGTAAGTTTGATACTGACAGGATTGTTTTAAAGCACACGGCCAGTAACATGTGATACTTTTCTGCATGGAGATCAGAATTGTGCAGATTATCATTTTAGAAAATGACAGGTGCTTAACTGAAAGTAGATCATGGGGCGTTAATATCCCCCTTGTATATTCTTGCCCGTTCACATATAAGTCTGGAACAAGTTCTGACGTTCTCGAAAGATAGTTCTGATAGTGTTGTTGCCATTCGTAGCCTGATATTTTCACGTATTCAGTATGAATGTTGTCCATACTACACACACGAGCCTTATCCTAACACATAGGATTAATCTGAATGCTGAGAAAAGTAATGATTTTATAATTTTTAAATGTTTTGTAAAACTACAAACTCCATTACTTTTCATTAAATTTGACTTAAATGTAAGTCATTCAGATATGGTCTGAGGTAGTGGTTCTCAAACTGGTGGGTGACTCACCAGCTCATGTAAAGCTCCCCTGGTCCCTTTAAGGGGCAAGGAAGGGGATAAGGGCTGCGACACGATCCAAGGAGGCAGAAAAGGGGTGCTTTTACTTACTGATGTGTGCAGGATGTTGCAGGAGGAGCGGGGAGCCCCATGCAGCCCTCCCTGAGTCTTAGAACTTGGAAAAACACGAGCGCAAAGCACTTCCTTGTTGTGAATGCAAAGAAGAAGTGCTTTGCGCTCACATTTTTCCAATGTTCTAAGACTTGGGGAGCCCTGCGTAGGACTGCATGGGGCTCCCTGCTTCTTTTGCAACGTCCTGCACACATCAATAAGTAAAAGCACCCCCCTTCCCACCCCCACTAGTAATTCGATCCTGGGATTGTTTTGCTGCCTTCACCCCCTCCCCTGCAAAACTTACCCTGGGAGTAAAGCTCCTGAGAAGTTTGAAAACCACTGGTCCGAGGTGTTCTGTACCTTGCTGTTTTACCCCTCACATTACACTGTGCAGTTCTATCCTGTACTGAGCTGCAATTAAATAACTCTCTTTAAAACTCTGTTAAACCTGTCCAGCTAGAAATCTTACCTTAACTGCATGCCTGTGCTATCATGGTGGTTTTGTGTACAATTTGCTGCCTGCATGTATTAGTGCTGTAATTTGAATGGGGTGTGAATGAATAAGAGGGCAGATTGGGGTGGAAATGGAATTGCATTTAGATATGAGATTACAAGAACAAGCTGATTGTTTGCAGCAGATTATGCAGGAACAATGTTAACCAACATCTCTCCAAAAATGTATCCTGCTTGTCTTGACTGTAGGGTGTCTACTCTATGGGGATAGGCTTGATCTCTGGAGAATGGTGTTGCTGTGAACTTGTTGAGTGCTATTGACAAGGTGATTAATTTGTTCTCTCCATATAAAATGGAGAATGCAAATGTCAGCATCTTATCAGTGGGTACTAAAGTAGATTTTGTTGCTTTGCAACAACACCTCACACAGTAGGGCCTTGATGCTATATTGATTTAAAGATGCTTCGTGTTGCTGCTCTATAAAGTAATAAAATAATGAATGGAACAGTGTTTCTCAACGTTTGTCCCCTGCCGTACCACGTCACATGGTCCACCTATTGGAAGTAACTGACAATGGTGTCATTGCCAGTTACTTCCTGACTGGAAGACATGACAAACACCAGTAAGAGGCTCGGGGCAGATAGGAGGGATTTTTTGAGCATGCAAAAAGTGCACACTGGAGCTCTGCCTGCTAAACCAAGCTTCCTACTGCTGCTTGTCGCGTTGCATTGCTGGTCTTGCTGCTAGGCGGTGAGGGTTTGGGGGTTCCACGCGTATCACTGGACACAACCTCAAGTACTACTGAGGTACTCAACCTCAAGTACTACTGAGTACTCATACTGGTGGTATGAGTACTGCTGCTTGAGAAATACTGGTCTAGTACTACTTTATCTGTAATGCAGTTTTCGAAACCTACTGGCCATGTCATTTGCTGATTTAGGTTCTGTTGCTCCAGAACTCAAGCAAAGTGAGGAGAGGAAGAAGGCAGTGATTCAGCCAAATGTATTTCCACTCTGAACAATCTGCACATGATAGCAATTTCTTCTAAGGGAGAACTGATGCAAGCAGTGCTTGTATTTGGCAGAGCACGCACCCCTATTGCAAGGTCACTGTAGTATCAATAAAAGACAAGCAAGCCAGCAACATCACACCATTCTGAGATGTTCAATGCACTTTCCCACCATGGTTCTTTGTAACTTCATCAGGATTTTTGCCAGCGGAAAAAGTAGATGATCAGGCTATATGTGTGGTGGTTTTTGCTTTTTTTAATTCACATTAACTCAGTTCTCAATTAAACACGCACATGAGCCATTCTGTTCAGGGAGGGGAGGGAGCCTGTTCCCAGAAGTTTGCTGGTAATTTCCTTCCTGAGGTTTTGGCAAGATTCTTATGTGTGTTTTTGCTGTGGCGTCATGAGCTGCATACCCTGGAGCCCGCAAATTCACTAATGTCAAATACAGACCACTAATGTGTTGGGTGGAGGAAAGGAACTGAAATGTAGAACACTGGGTCACGGCTGCTGAGTTTTATGTGGAAAGCATGACTCAAAACAAGAAAAAGAAATGCAGCTGAAAACTTAAAAGTGGCAGGCAGAGCTGACTTCTAAGACATGCAATTTCCTCTTTCATCTAACATGGCTACAGGCTATTAATTGGGACTAAAATGTTCAGTACCTGGGAGGTCTGAAGGTCGCTTCTGTTTTACTTTCCAAATATAAACCTGCATAGACACATACACACATGTCCTAAGATGTAACAGGGGACAACATATCCATGACTCCTAGAAAAGATGCACAATTTTGTTTCTCTATACCTGTTCATTTCTAGAAATTTGTCTTATGCAAATTTTTCCCTAGTATGTGCGATGGCATTTTGTTTTCTAGCATTTTATGTCACAAGCATGTGAATGTGCTTTTTGAAAGGAGCATGAGAAATGGCCCTAAAGAAAACATTATTATTATTATTTATATACCGCTTTTCAACTAAAAATTCACAAAGCGGTTTACAGGAAAAAAAAAACAACTAATGGCTCCCTGTCCCAATAGGGCTCACAATCTAAAAAGATGCAAAAGAACACCAGCAGACAGCCACTAGAAAAGACACTGCTGGGGTGAGGTGGGCCAGTTACTCTCCCCCTGCTAAAAAGAGGAGTACCCACTTGAAAAAGTGCCTCTTACCCAGTTAGCAGGGGTATGTATGATTCTGATCTCCTACTGGTAAAACTGAAGAAGTAAATACATTATAATTTTTACAGTGTATTTTCTGGTCAGTTTGCTGATTGAACACAACAGGATTGGACCCCCTTTCAATTTGGATCCTGCCTTAAGTGTCAAATGATTCAGCCACCATCTTATTAGAGCCCCAGTATTGATTTCATTGGAGATAATCTATGTTCTTGGTATGTGGGGAAGTAGATCATGGAAATCTGAGGGTATTAAGAAACAGTCAGCGCCTGTATCCAGACCTCCTCAAATTGCTCAGTCTGTCTTCCACACCCTAAAACCTGTTCCATGACTATTACTTGCTACCTCTGAAATGTTTCTTGTGGCAACTTCTTTCTAAACCCAACCTATTTACTTAGTTCCCTTCTTGAGGATACTTCATTTCAGAAATTACAAGATCTGTGTTCTGTTCCTGTCATTAAAAAAAAAAAAGGCACACCATACATGTAGATGATGTTGGCACATCAAAGAGTCTCTTAATGAGGCAATCAGGTTTCCCATAGCCTGCAGCAAAGTGTATGTTTACACAACAGAGAGGGTCTTAATGCAAAGAAGAGGCAACCTGTCTCCAGTAGCCTGTGTAGTATCTGGCAAGGGGTATCTGTTTACACAACAAAGGCACTAGATTGGTCTGACCTTAACTACCTAATCTCCTAACATTGGGAATTGGAGAATGTGTTCCCATTGTTAAGTGGTACACACCTATATAAGAATTTGGATTTTTGTTTTTTTAAGTAAGGTATACCTGCTTCTCAAGTTACAGGTGTCTAAAGTATAGGCAGCTGCATTGGCACTTTCCCACTGTTGTAGCTGATCCATTGTGGTGCTTTTGTGCAAGCGCAACAGCTTATTTTTGACCTATGTATATTAAAACTTCCAGACACTCCTCTGGAGTGAACCAGTATATAGGTTGGGAACTTAGGGTGATGGTGAAGGGGTTCATGTGACATGGGGGAATATGCATCCAGGAGGTAAGCGTTCAAGGGGGTAGAGAAGTGAATTCAATACAAATTTCATTTCTTTTCTAGATAACAGGAATTCCCACATACTTTTTTTTCCCCAAAGCTTACAGCACAACCAAACATGATTCTTTCCTCACAATAGCATCTGTGAATCCACTCCTATCTTCCCTGCCCCAGTGCAGCCGTGTCAAAAACAGATGTGCTGTATACAAGCATTTAGGCAGATTGAGGGCTTCAGAAAGAGTTTTTAAATCCCTGTGCACCTCTATAAACCTCCTGCTCTCCTCAGACCTGTGCTAGTGTTCTCTCTAGTTCAAGTCCTAGGAGAGAAAGGGGGCAGGGAAGTTGAAGGAAAGGGGGATAGGATCTGCCATGTACCATCATCATTGAATTTGCTCACTCCTATAGCATCACTGCCCAGTGTTGCCCCTTCCCTGCCCTCGTTCCCCCTTCCTGCCTCTCCTGCTAACTTACCTGTTCCAGCAGGCAGTGGGAGAACCAACAACACAGGCAAGAAGGGTCTGGCCTTCCCACCAACATCCCTGACAGCATGCTACTGAGCATGCTGCCAGAGTGCCATTTATAGCTGGTGCTGATCATTCTAATCTAGTACTTCTTCTGTTGGCACTAGATTCGAATGTTGATTGGCCTGGAGAGGATTGGTCTTTATGACACCTAGAAACATTCACCCTTTTAACTGAAAGCAGAAATCCTAAGGATTGTATTATTGTCCTGCATATTCACGTCTCCCTGTTACAGAAGGACAAGAACAGGAAAAGGTCTACCAGCTGAACATAGCCCTCCTGCCTATACTAAGTGGGGAGGAGCATTTCAAATCCTAATCGCTTGATGCTGGCTTTGCAGCTCTCTAAGCCACCTGGCCGTAAGATTATATTGCTTGTTTTGTGTACTGAGAGGCAATTGATATCTTCACAGGAACTACAGTTTGGCCCTCATCTACAGGTTTGGGACCCGTGGATTTGTCTTACTGAGGGTCCTGACCCTCATCTGGAGGGCCTCACCCAACCTCATGTGCTTGACCAGAACTGCCTTTCATTTGTGCCCAGGAGGTGTTCTGAGGTACAGAAGATCTCCCAGAGGCTTCTGAGAGGAACTTCCAGTTTGATCAGAACCAGAAGTGCTTCTCAGAAATCTCTGGGAGACTTTCTGAGGTGTGTGGAGGAGAACACCTCTGATCATGACTGGAAGACACTTTTGATCATGTCAGGAGGTCCTCTGAACGCCCCCGCCCCAGATCTCAATATCTGTGGGTTTGGTATCTGTGGGGGAGGGGGTCTTGGGCAGATCCTTGGTGGATATTGAGGGCAAATCTGTATTTATACTGGAAGTCTTGATTTGTAGTCCAAATGTGATGGATTGGTGACCAAACATCTGTGGGTTGTTGTTTTCACTAAAGTTGCAAGTAACTATGTTTACAAGGAATTAAGTAAGCTTCCTTCCAACCAAACCTGTACGGGGTTGTCTCCCTAGTATGCAAGTATCTGCTTTATCCATCAATACACTTAATTGTGGCAAATTTTGGCAAGTTGTTATAACCAAGATAAATGAAAAGCTGCAACCCTGGACATCTTGTACTGTGATATAGATTCCAAATTGCTGAACACATGCACAGCACATTAGATATGAGGGCTGCATAGTTTATTTTCAGTATGACTCTATTTAAAATAAATGTAAATATTGCTCTAATTTGAGACTGATTGCTGTTCACATGTGTTTCAAAGAGGATTACAGCAAGATATGCATGCATACAACCTTCATATTTTGCTTCTGTATTGTGCTTGGGTTGGGTGTCCATACCTGATCACAAAGAGTCTTATAAGAAGTAAACTTTGGAATTATTGTGCAGTTATTCTGCCATGGCAGTTTTGTACATGTTTAGAATTCTAAAGATAAAATAGAAAGTCAGTGTGAAATTGGACCTAGTTGTATTTACACACATTTTAAGGGCTTGCAGATAAATAAATGTGATTGTTTTCTTAGTCAGGAAGGTACAGCTAAAATCCAATGGTTATGCTCATTGTTAAGATGTTGGAACAAGGGATGCAGGAAGAATGCAGGAATCCTAATGCTCTCTTATACTCCTTATCATAAGCAGCTGTAGTAGAAAAACTGGTAGTAAATGCTAGTATTGTCTCTGATCCGGGGTTATCCATAGCAGAGTTACAAAGTATTCTCACTGGGCTCAGGAAATACTAGTTAGAATTTCCTAGCAGCTGATAGCTAATGAAATCTGTTGGTTTATGAAACCTGGTCAGCCTGCTGTAGTGAGAATTTCCCAGTTGTTGAAAGAGTTGAGTCACTGCAGTAGCCCCTTGGAGTTGCTACTTGCTGTTTTAATAACCTTCATGGAGTTCATTCTTGGCTATGATGCCTTAGGCATACATGCACACCTGCTCAGTGGGTCTACTTTGCGATCTTTACTAATGTTTTTATATCACGCTGCATGTCTCTCCTTGTAGCTACATGGTGCTGGTGTTCCCTGCAGTGAGTTCAGGGGCTCAGTGTATCAGAGGGACATCAAAGAACTAACAAAGGGCAAGAGAGTCTTATTTTATTTCTGTATAAGATTTATACCCTGCCTCTCCACCCTGCTGGGAGCCCAAGGTGATGTAATAACAGGGGAAAAAAATACAATAAAAGCGGCACATAAAAATCAGTGCTATTTTGCAAGGCCTTTAACTTAAAATACCTTCAAGTACTGTGGAAGGCAAACAAGTAGTAGCTGTCTTAAGTTTGAGGGAGAGAGAGTTTCAAAAGCCAGGTGTCACAAGCCAAAGGCCCTGTCTCTGGTCACATCCACATATTAGTGATGCCCAACTCTAAATATAATGATGACCTCCCCATTGGTTTCATGTAGATGTTGAAAAGTGTGGGGGATAGAGTGGGGTCCTGAGAGATCCTGTTGGGCGGAGGGTACCAGAATTTGGAATATTTGTAGGCTGTCCTTTCTCCCTTGTAATGATTTGCCTTGCTTCCCCCTGCCTATCACTATTTAAATGACTCCCAGCCGCCGCCACCCACTACCCTCCAACCTTTGCATACTAGCTGGCCCCTCTCAAAACATCAGACTATATAAAATAGCATGATTCAATAAAAACTGATGAATTTAAAAAGCAGCTAAAAAGGGGAGTTGGTAAATGGGCAGGATGCTCCAAAGGGAGGTGAAGTGCACCCCAGACTTTTCCCTCACTACACCAGGGGACCATCCACCAACCTAACCCTCAAATCCCACTTCATACAGTGCCTCTCACCAAGGAGCAGTTCTGGTGGGAAGGAAAGAGTAACCCTCACTCTCTAAGCAAACCAAGCAACATTTCCCTCTTGGGCAACTTGTCCCTGGGGATATATCTCATCCCAGTAGTCACCAGTGCAGACCAAAACCCAGAAGCCCCTTGGGCAAAGGTCCTGCTCCACCACTCTTTGTCACTCTCTGGTTCTTCTCGCACTGGCTCCGAGGGAGGTATGTGAGCACCTTCCTGAGAGCAATGTCCAACACACTCAGGGCCTGCTGGTAGTGAGGATGCTGTGCAGCGGTGGCAGGAATTTCAATAACCCTAACAGACTTGCAGGGCTGTTCAATTTTTTTTGCTGACAACAGGAACAAGGAGAACTAAGGAGGAGCAGGAATCATAAACTCAATTTGTCCTATTCCTCAAAGTCTTCTTTTTCCAATTATTTTGTGAGGCAGGGGAGATGATAAATGTTGTTTTTTGTTTTGGATATGTGGTTTAAATAGCCCTGTGCACTGCCCATCATTTGCAGGAGGAGAAAGTCTGTTGATCTAGATGGATTTTCTGACGTCACATGAAGTGTTGAAAAAGTGAACACGGCCAACATTTTTCCTGAATGACGTACTCTCTCCCTTCTTCATAGCACTGTTATTCCTGCAGGAGCCTGACTGTTCTTTAACCTCTGTTGATTCCAGAGCGGCATCTGCAGCCCCTCCCTTCACACCTCTGAGCTTCTATTATATTGGTTCATGGAGCACAGTCCTCTTGAGTTTGTGCCATCGGCAATGATGGTGTTGGGCTGCGACTGGCAAGGAAGACCTCGCCACTTTCTTTTCTTTTTAACAACATAACAACGGCCCTGCTGGACCCTTTTTAAAGGCATCTAGGCCAGATGCCATCATCACATGCTGTGGCAAGGAGTTCCACAGACCAACTACGCGCTGAGTAAAGAAATAATTTCTTTTGTCTGTTCTAACTCTCCCAACACTCAATTTTATTGGATGTCCCCTGTTTCTGGTATTGTGTGAGAGGGTAAAGAGCATCTCTCTATCTACTCTGTCCCTCCCCTGCATAATTTTTGTCTTTACTTGCAGGAATGGTGAGGGGGTTGGCGTGCCCATCCAAAGAAGTGTCACAGTAGCCATTTCACAGCACATCTGCAAGAGCCTTTCATGTTACTCTGAGAAGAAGAAGGCATGCACTGACTATTAGTAATGGAAACTGAAGGAAAGCTTTCCTGGGTAGTAGGGCAGAACCGCTAAGGATTAGGACTGTCTGTGCTTCAGCATAAGTGACAGAAATTGCTACTTAAAATAATCCTTAGCATCAGTTGTTTAAAGCTGGAGTCAAATAGATCCTTTGAAACAATTAGCAGCCCTGCTTTCCTTGGCAAAAATAGGTGAGAGGGTGTTTTTGTACTGTCATGAGGTCATCACATCTTCCTAACCAAGCTGAAGGACCTTTAGTATTATCTTGTCACGTTCACTTGAAAAAACCAGGATAGATCAGGAGGTAAATCACAAGACTGGAAGCTCCCTTTGTCTGCATTGAACATTTTCTTCCACTGCTGTTGCATGTGTGCAGCTGCCTACAGTAATTCCACTTGTATTTGTAGAAGTATGCATATCCTATCTTACTACTAATGAAATTAACGCTACAGTACAGGTAGGGCTTTCTGCACCACTGGTCAGTGTTAAATAAGGCTTAGTTGCCCCAAGAGAAGCCAGCAGTAGTAAATCAGTATTTAAGGAGGATCTTCCTTCCTTCCTTCCTCTCTCTCTCTCTCTCTCTCTCTCTCATTTCCCTTGTGCACTGCTTTTAGTGCAGTGCATGTGAAAATCCAGTACAGTATGCTAGTCAAGTAACTATGACTCTTTCTAGGGCTCCTTTTCATGACTTCTGCCCTCCCAAATGGAAAAAAAGTTGGCTTGTGTACCTTTTCATATGCACCATCTCCTATGTTCCTGCAGACATTTCCAGGGAGTAAGAAAAGCCTCATTTTTATCAGCATAAAGTATGCAGTGAGGGAGAAAGTAAAGCTTGATGAAAATGTGTATGCATGGGGGGGAGTGTATCCTCTACAGAAGTAAAACAGTTAATACTAAAAATCACATGGAAATTGAATTATGAATGTAATAAAAAATAAAAGTAGATGCAGTATGTACAATGCATTGAATTGAATCAGCAGATTTTTCAGCCAGCTCAGTACAGGGGCTAGAGAGAATCCCATACTCCTTGATTGAAGGAGTGGAAGTATGAGGGCTTTCTGAGTGTCTGTTCCTTTTTTTTATCACCATCTTATGCTAAGGCCTCTCATTTCCTTTCTGAAGTCAGGAGCTTTTCATCTGGCGCTGATGTACATGTGAGCTCATCCTCCCTCCCCACTCTTAAGTGTGTACCAAATCTGTGAAGAATGTTTAGATTTTTCCAGCAATCTTTCTAAATTTGAAGCATCCATTTACACTCATGATTTGGAAAGAATGCGACACCATAATAGCTGCAGAGAAATCACAAACACACACACTCACACGTACATTCTTCAGCAAACTCGTTGCCTTTGAGCAGGGGTCTCCAAACCCTGGCCCGGGGGCCAGATGCGGCCCGCCTCTAACCGGCCCGCAGCCAGCCTCTTGTCCCCTGAAAGCCTCTGGCCCACTTGATTATACATGACCAGAGCTGTTCTCTGATTGCATCTGGAGGGTGTTCTGTGGGCTGGAGAGGCTGAGTGAATGAGCCCACTCATTCATTTATTCATTCATCTAAGTTCCATCTCTAATTTATTTAAATTTTATATTTAAATTTTTTTCCAGCCCTCAGCACTGCGCCAGATATTTCATGTGGCCCTCTGGCCAAAAAGTTTGGAGACCCCTGCCTTTGAGTGATGTGGCCATAGTAGCCCCATACTACTTGCAACCCTGCAAAGCTGCCGAGCACCTGCATCTTTCATCAGCCTATCATATATGCCCATTTTTCTCCCACTTCTATTTCACTAAACCCTACAAACTTCTTTATTTTCTTTACCTCCTTCAAGTGTTATACATGTAACATACACGAAGGGTTGCAGCACACTAACAGCTGTGCAGAAATACACTTATATTCATCAGACAAGCCAGGCGCCAATATTTGTGTCAGACCATCTAATTTTTCATTTATTTATACTGAGTTGTTTAATGGTCCCTACTAAATCAAGCAAAACAGGGCCTCAATTTTTAACAACTATGCATGAAGGAAATGGTTGAACCAGTAGCATCATAGTTTATTTGAACTTCCAATATGGGCTCTGTAGATGTTCTTCTCTGGAGTCTATTAAGGAAGCTAAGTAGCCGTGGGGGGAGAGAGGTAACCATTATGTCATGAATTAGAAATTGGCTAAGTACCAGTAAGTAAAGAGGAAGGGAAGGTCAGATTTCATTACTGCAAAAGGTTGTCCATGGGAGAACCCCACAGCTCTGATACAGCTTTGAAAAGATGTACTAATCATTGTTGATACAGCAATGCATAAAGATAACGGAACATCTTTCCATAGCACCAAACTATGCGTTGAAATGATTGCAGAAAACAGCTTTCTAAAAGCATTCAGAATACTTTTCCATTGGTTTGAAAGTGATAATAAATAATACAAAAGTTTGGTACTGTGGGTTGTGGCATGTGTAAGTTTGAGAACTACTGGAATAACACAACAGCCTTTTGGTCTTGCCTATAGTCCAGGTCCCTTACAGTGGTGATATGTGACCACTCTTAGAAATGAATCACTGCTTGGATAAGAGACTTTGAAAGCAAATGCAAACTGTGACTGAGGAGGTGGCATGTGGTGCTGGAGGGTGCTTTGCTGCTAAAAGCACCCTAAGGGCGCAGCCCTAACCCCTTATGTCAGTGCTTTCCAGCACTGACATAAGAGCAGTGCAGCTCAGAGGCAAGGGAACAAACATTCCCTTACTTTGAGGAGGCCTCCGTGAGTGACACCCAACTGCAGGATGCAGCACATGTCCCATTGGCACCGCTATGCCAGTGCTGGAAAGCACTGACATAAGGGGTTAGGATTGTGCCCTTATGGTATCAGGCTGACTCAGAAGTTAGGCAAAAACTGTCATTGCTTTACAGCAGCCTCCTTCAGTGCTTGGTAACAATGGGTGCTAATGAGGTGCTAATGAAGCAATTTGATGGGGCCATTAGCCAAAGCGCCATTAACTTGTGAGTGTGGACAGAAACCATAATGGGCCTGCAGTACAAACTCTTGAACATAGGCTTATTAGATAGATTCAAAGGATTGGTAAAAGAGGCAGCCTGTTCCTGAGGAAGATAAATCAAGAAGCATTAACCATTGGTGGTTACCTAGCAACTGTTGTGTGCACTAACATGCAACCAGTGTCACACAGGCCCAGCACAGATGGCCATCGTACTTCCAATGTACAAGTACATTGGTTTTCCACTGTACTTTCCAGTGCAAAATATATAGGATTTCAACCACAGAAATTCCAAGGGACCAAGCAGTGATTTTCAGGTTTTTTCATTGCATGGCACACTTGACAAGATGCTAAAATTTTCAGGGCACACCATCAGTTTTCTTGCAATCAAAAAGACACACAGTGCTGCTGCAAGTGGGGAGGGTCACATCCCCAATGGCTCTACTAGTTAATTACCCTCTCCCAAATTTCCATGGCACACCTGCATACAATTTGTGGCACATCAGTGTGCCATGGTGCACCACTTATTGATCTTATTAAAGATCAGTAAGTCACCGGGCCCAGATGGCATCCACTCAAGAGTTATTAAGGAATTAAAGAATGGTTGCTGATCTCTTGACTAAAATATGCAACTTGTCCCTCAAAACGGCCACAGTGCCAGAAGATTGGAGGATAGCAAATGTCATACCAATCTTTAAAAAGGGAAAGAGGGAGGACCGGGAAAACCATAGGCCGGTCAGCCTAACATCTGTACTGGGTAAGATGGTGGAATGTCTCATCTGTAAGGGTAAGTCTTGCCTCACAAACATTTTAGAATTCTTTGAAAAGGTCAACAGGCATGTGGATGTGGGAGTACCCGTGGACATTATATATCTGGACTTTCAGAAGGCGTTCAACATGGTCCCTCACCAAAGGCTACTGAAGAAACTCCACAGTCAGGGAATTAGAGGGCAGGTCCTCTCCTGAATTGAGAAAGCAGTGTGCCCCAAGGAACTGTCCTGGGACCGGTGCTTTTCAACCTCTGCATAAATAACCTGGAGACAGGGTTGAGTAGTGAGGTGGCTAAGTTTGCAGACGGAGTGGTGAAGACCAGAAGTGATTGTGAGGAGCTCCAGAAGGATCTCTCCAAACTGGCAGAATGGGCAGCAAAATGACAGATGCGTTTCAATGTAAATAAGTGTAAAGTCATGCGCATTGGGGCAAAAAATCAAAGCTTCACATATAGGCTAATGGGTTCTGAGCTGTCTGTGACAGATCAGGAGAGAGATCTTGGGGTGTTGGTGGACAGGTCGATGAAAGTGTCGACCCAATGTGCGGTGGCGGTAAAGAAGGCCAATTCTATACTTGGGATCATTAGAAAAGGTATTGAGAACAAAACGGCTAATATAATGCCATTGTACAAATCAATGGTAAGGCCACACCTGGAGTATTGTGTCCAGTTCTGGTCACTGCATCTCAAAAAGGACATAGTGGAAATGGAAAAGGTGCAAAAGAGAGTGACTAAGATGATTACAGGGCTGGGGCACCTTCCTTATGAGGAAAGGCTATGGCGTTTGGGCCTCTTCAGCCTAGAAAGCAGATGCCTGAGGGGGGACATGATTGAGACATACAAAATTATGCATGGGAAGGATAAGGTGATGCTCTTTACATTCTCACATAACACCAGAACCAGGGGGCATCCACTAAAATTGAGTGTTGGGACGATTAGGACAGACAAAAGAAAATATTTCTTTACTCAGCGTGTGGTTGGTCTGTGGAACTCCTTGCTGCAGGATTGGTGACAGCATCTGGCCTAGATGCCTTTAAAAGGGGATTGGACAAGTTTCTGGAGGAGAAATCCATTATGGGTTACAAGCCATGATGTGTATGTGCAACCTCCTGATTTTAGAAATGGGCTATGTCAGAATGCCAGATGCAAGGGAGGGCCCCAGGATGCAGGTCTCTTGTTATCTGGTGTGCTCCCTGGGGTATTTGGTGGGCTGCTGTGAGATACAGGAAGCTGGACTAGATGGGCCTATGGCCTGATCCAGTGGGGCTGTTCTTATGTTCTTGTGTTCTTAGTTGAAAATCTCTGGCATAGAGCAACATCACTTTGCCTCCATACAGAATCATTGTTGATTTAATTTCAATTTAAGGCTGAAGTTCAGGCTGTGTGTGGCTCTAATATATTATCTTTGTGCGCAGAACAGACCCCTGACGTCCCATGTGAACAGTTGTTTGGCGATGTTGGGTGCTGGGATGCCAGAGTAGGGGTACAATTGAACAACTTGACTCGGGCCTTAAAATGCATCCTGACTTCTGTATATTTCAGAATGAATGCAAGAAGTTCTTTATGTTTATACATGTGCCCATCCAAAAGTGCCCAATTTCAACAGGGCTTTTGAATTGTGTCTGCAAAAGTAGCTTTGCTCAAAAAGGACAGTATGCTTCACAGTATTATGTGTTGTGAAATGTGAACAAGGTTTGACCTTACTCAGCTCCTTGAAGACCATGTCTGCACAAACTGAGGCTAATGGTCCTTTTGGTCTGTTCCTGGCAAACTATTTCATTAGCACATCATTAACACCCACTGTTACAGAGCATTTAGGGGAGCCTGCTGCAAAGCAAGTAGCAGCTGCACGTTTTAATGAAATGTTTAATAAGGCCAGTATCTCAGCAAACTGCCAGTGTGTCTGTGTTTGTGGAAGGGCCCAGTGCACAAGAAGAGAGTTAAAGCAGTAATGCTAGTGTCTCTAGGAGACACTAATGTGGACTTGGTGGCCCTAGTCACAGTTATATGGTCTTTGATCCATGAAGGTAAAGGGTCTTCTGGATCTTCAGACCCCTGCACTGTAGTAATATTATTATTCTTATTAATAAGAGGCATTGGAACACATGGAAGGACAAGGTACACTGCAAGCTTTCGAGTATCAGAGAAATATCTAACCAGCAACAGGGTTAAAAATAAGGAAGTAACTCTACAGAGGAAAGTTACTAATGAAAGTTTTCTTTCAGGTACAGGTATGTTTGTGACCCCCAAAAAAGTCTTGCTTCAGTTCGAGCACATGTAATATTGTGTTATAGTCTTGGCCAACTTCAGCAGCTCAGCTGGGCAAGATTTCCAGAGCAACCTTCCCCCCCCCCTTCTAGGGACATCCTTTTTATAAACAATGGTCCATCTAGTGCAGGGGTGTCAAACATAAGGCCTGAGGGCTGGTTGCGGCCCCGGAAGCTTTTTATCCAGCCCTTAGGCTCTCAGCTGCTGAGGTGTTACAACTGAAATGGCAGCCCACATGAAAATTGGGCTTTCCCAAATCTTGAAATATAATCAAGATTTGCATACTTTCTCTTCTGACATTTGCAGTTAACGAGTTTCTATATGAGAACAGGGTCTAATTTCTGGCCATTAGCTGCTTAATGATACCACTTTCTGCTTACTGACATCACTTCCGGCCCTCAGATGAAGCCCTGAATGCTAATTTTGGCCCTCTGTATGAAACGAGTTTGATACCCCTGGTCCTAGTGCATTGATTTTCAACCACTGCGGCACTTTGGTGTGCTGTGAATGGTCTGCAGGTGTGTCATGGGAGTTTGGAGGAGGGTCATTTACAGTTGTGCATCACTTAACAACAGTCTGAGTCTTGCAGAGGCAGCATGCAGATGTGCGCTGCTTCTGGGAGGCTCAGACAACCTTCCGGAGGTTGGTGTGCCTTGACAATTTTAGCACCTTGTCATGAGATGAAAAAGGTTGAAAATCACTGACCTAGTGACTATCCCTCAAGGTGAACAAGGCACCAAACATTCTCGTAAACTTTATAAACCAGCAAGCAGCAGGGCTCAGTTTCTGCTAGCCCTTTCCCTAAGGTGAGAATAGGGCCCTAATGCATAAATGCAGAGTTCCTGGTTACCTGGATGAACATATGCACTACCCCTTACACATTCATTATACAAAAACAATGAAGGTAAGAACAGGCAAAGCCAGAAACCTGTTACCAGTGCTAGGCCTCTATCCTCAAATATGAGAAACTATAACTAAAGGGAGAACATGACCTATGTTCCTCTGAACCAATATTCCTATTTCCTTCACTACTAATTACTACTACTTTTTCACTACTAATTACTACTACTTCTATTAAATGTTATTTATGTAGCTGGGTGTCAAGGTGGAACAATGTTAGAAGGACATTTGGTCTCTTTTGGTGGTAGGTCTTTCTTGGTGGTAGTCCCACAGTTGTGGAATTCCATCATGTCAGAAGTACACCAGTTCCACTTTTGTGAGGGGTTATAGAAACTTATATTTAGACCTGCATTTTATCTATAAATATTTAGGAGCTGCCATTTTAAATTATGGCCTCCTGGTTTATGTTTAAATTGATTTGAACCTTGAGTATTTTAAGGGTGCAGTCCTAACCAACACTCCAGTACTGGCATAGCTGTGCCAGTGGGGCATGTGCTGCATCCTGCAGCTGGGGGGCAGTCATGGAAGCCTCCTCAAGGTAAGGTAATGTTTGTTCCCTTACCTCGGAGTTGCATTGCCCTTATGTCAGTGCTGGAAAGTGGGTTAGGATTGTGGCCTAAAACATTTTATTGTGTTATTTGTACAGTATTGAAAGTGTTGTCTTTTACTGTGCTGTGCTTGCTTTGAGAAATTTGGTAGAAAAACAAGTAAATAAAAATCAGCCGCTTCAGAGCAACAGTTTACAAACTGTTACACTGAACATTTGGTTTGATGTTCATGAACATGTGTTGTACGTGAACATTTATGCATGTAAAGCATACATGCTCTGAAAGAAAAGAGGTATGTAATTCCACAGAATGCTTTTGGAGATATGCAGCAACTGTTACCCTGCACATCCCTGATCTTGTCTGATCTTGGAAGCTAAGCAGGTCAGGCCTGGTTAGTACTTGGATGGGAGACCACTTAGGAATACCAGGTGCTGTAGGCTTATACCATAGTCTTTCGAGACTGAAGGTTGGCAACCATTTTTTTGGAGATAGACATGTCAATTTGCAGAGAGCCAGCACTGAGAGCAGCCAGCTCTGTTGTTGAAGCCTGTTGCATGAAGGTTTGTTTTTATTAGATGTTTGTTTCAACCATCTTCCAATAGGAGTTTCACATTTTGTTGGGATTGTGTTTGTTTCACATTGTGTTGGGATCTGCCTGCATACTCGGTTAAGCAGGCTGAAGGCTTGCCTACATCCACTGAAGCTTCTGCAAATATCTTGGTTATCCCCCTCTTTTTGTAATTAGTTACAACTAAAGCCATCTGTTGAATCCAGTCGGCACATTGTATCCTTTAAAAACATTTTTTTTAAAACCATCTATTGGCTTGTGAGGCAAGATTGGTTTCTTCCTATGGGTTGAAGGGGTGACTGTTGCAGTTGAGGTGCCAAGCCAGCAGTTGTATAAATAGTACAATGTCTACATGAACTCTGAGTCTTCAGAAGGGAAAACAGCTGTGCAGAACCCACACTGCAAGGACCTGCCTTCTGAGCTTGTTCCCACAGACCAGTTGACTAAGGGTTCTTTATTCCTTAGGTTGGTGATTGACATGTAATCCAAAGTGGGGTAACTTTACCCAGGTCACTGGTAGTGTCAGATTCATTGCTCTGAATTTAAGGTTGGTGTTCAGTGCTTTCTGTGGTTTAGCCACTAAAATATAATATACAAGGTCATCCTAATTTAATGTGGTTTAGATTCAATTTTTCAGATCCGTTCAGTTTTTATGCTGCATAATCCTGGGAAGAGAAAAGAGGGGCATTGAAGGAAGAATTTTGGAGGAAGCAGCAGGAATGAATTAAGTTCTAAAAGGCCTACTGTGCGAAGTAGTTGACAGTACTGCACATACTTCTGCAGTTTAGCTAAGCCTACAAAAGGTCACCTTGTAAGATAAAGCATTGTCTTTAAAGAGAGATATGGCTGATGATATTTATAATAAACTTTTCTTGCTTGTTCCTGTAACAAGCAGAATTTTAATACCTCTTCTTCAAAAAGAATAACCCTGAGTCTGTAACAAACTGTAATGAAAACTATACTTTTCTCCACATGACATGCTTGATGCATCTCCCATAGGGGTGTGACTGGCTTTTATTCTAGATCAGTTAAGAAGCTGTCTGTCTGAATTGTATTCTTCCATATCCAGAAAAAGTATTGAGTTGGAATGTTGAAAGAGGCAGCAGAAGCGAAGCAAACCTGATTTGTAAGTCTCATCCATGAATCTCTTAGACAAGATCAGATTACTGTACTTGGATAACTCAACTCAGATTGACTTCCATGGCAACACTGAAAGGAATAAAGCTGTGCATCGGGGCTCTCTGGGGAGGCGTGGCTAGCCTCCAGGGGCGTCCTGAGGCATCTTGGGGAGAGGTGGCTGTAGCAGCTCAGCTCAGCTGCACCTGCTGCCTCCCTACTTGCTGCTTTTCTGTGGCTGTGAAGGAGATGTGTAAGGCGGGGAGGGCTTGTGAAACATGGTGGGGGGAGGTGGGGGAGCCTCCCCTCCAAACCCAGAGAAGGCTGACTGGGCAGCGGCAGAGGTGCTGCATCTCATCAGCACAGGGCATGCTCCTGGCAGGCATCAAACCGGGAGGCAAGCCTGACCTAGAGAGAGCAGCGCAGCGCTTTCCTCAGCTTGGGAAGGAGGGAGCCCAACCTGCTCTTAGTGGGGGGAGGGTCCAAATGCCACAGCCTGCATTTCTCCATTTGCCTGGGGGGAAGAGGGGTGGCATCTGCATGTTGGGGTGAGTGTGTGTGAGCAGCCCCCATCTACTTTGGGGTGAGTTGTAATCTTGCTCTGTGTGGCTACAATCCTATCCACACTTTCCTGGGAGTAAGCCCCATTGACTCAAATAGAACTTACTTCTGAGTAGACCTACATAGGCTGGGGGGGTCTATGTCAGCTTAACCAAGGATCTTCACCTTTCTCTTTTTCCTCCCCCTTCAAAAAAGAAAAAGCCACTCTTGATCTGTCAAGAGTGTTTCCAAAAATTGATTAGAAAATAAAAATACCCATTCCTTTTCAGCCATCCTCCTTTTTCCTCCTGCCTCCTTTTGCATGTTGGCTGCTATTATAAAGGCACAATCCTAGCTAGGTCTACTCAGAAGTAAGTCCTGTTGTGTTCAATGGAACTTACTCCAAGGAAAGTGAGGTTAGGACTGCAGCCAAACAGTCTCTGGGTCTCAGTTTCACATCAGTTTGCAATTAGTAGATACACACAAAATAAAGTCTTCCCCTCCCCCAGGAAATTCATCACTTCTCTCTCCCCCCTCCCTTTCCAAACCCTCCAGGTGTGCTGCTAACAAACTCAGGGCACAATCCTAACCAGGTCTACTCAGAAGTAAGTCCTATTTTGTGCAGTGGGGCTTACTCTCAGGTAAGTGTGGCTAGGATTGCAGCCTCAGAGTTCTGGCAGCTGTTTTTTTGTTTCTAGTGTATAATTATAACACCTTCACCCCCATTTTGGGGGTAACTGAGGTGATGTAATGGGGAGCTGTGGCCAATGGCCACAAGGATCAGGGAAGCCATGGGCTGAACCACTGGAATAAAGGATCAGGCACAAATGAACCAACGCCTTGCTAGGCTAAAACAAAGTGAAGTGCACTGAAGCATGTGGGATAAGATAAAGAGATCATCACAAAATCCAGATGTCCTTTGTTACTCTAGGAATTGGTTGCCTCTCTAGGTTGAGGTGTGGTATCCTGAATATTGTCTCTCTTTCCCCATCATTCCCAGACCCCTAGAACTGAACATTTAGACTAGAGGTCAGCAACTAATGACCTAAACCCTGAACTTGGTTCCTTGAGGTTTTAGCCTTAGTGGCTGTCTTAGCCACTTGGCTGCCAATTCTCACTGCTTCCTGAAACAGCTCAGAGGGTGGGAGAGATTAGAGGCCTGTGTGAGCAGGTTACACCCTGATCTCTTGCTTCCTTCCCTCCATGGAAGGGGGATGGAAAGTGAGACTAAGATGGGGCACATCAAGGAAAAGGATATCTGTCCTTTTTTGGGCATTGTCTGACATGCACCCCACTGCTATATTTTAAGTCGCATGAAGTGAAGGGAGTGGGAAGAATAGTGGCTATCTTTGGTTGTAAGGCTTGGCCCACCTTCACCCCCATTAGAAATGGCTGGCCACCAGGAAACGCAATTGCCAGCCAAAACTGTGGATGTTTCCGACTGCTTCATTCAGAGAGAGAGACAGAGCCAGGTCACATGGCTGAGTCAATTGTATTCCAGGCCTGTGTTCTATAACTCTCTGTTTAGTAATGCTATCATCAGAAGACTTGTTTTCTTGATTCTATAATTATTCTTTGGAATGCTCTCCCACCCACTTTCTTCCCCAACTCTGCCAAACCAGCTTTTGTAACAATTGGACCAAGAACAAGAAACTAGGGAAGGGGGGAAGGGGAGGGGTGCTTCAAGAACAGACCTCCAGATACTAACATTGCAGAAATACTATGTCACTTCATATTTGATTTCTGGCAAGCAGAAGGCAGGCAGGGAGGGGGAGGCCAGAGAACAGAAGAATCTGTTCCCAGAAAGCATTTCTTTCTTTTTGAGAAACCTAACCTCCTTTTTTCTGAGTACCTACCTAAAGAAGCCATAAATTGGAAAAGTCTAAAGTTGCCATTGCTTTAGAATAGATATTCCCTTTATAGGAGGATGATTAGCTTGCCCAATGGGTACAGAAACTGCATGCTGAAAAATGAACTTGAGATAGCAGAGGACACCCTGATCAGTCTCTCCTGATGCAATTTCTCTGATACTTTCCCAATCTGACTTACTCACACTTTCCCAGGATTCTTGGTCCTGGGACCCAACCTTTAGTGGGTTTGTCAAGCAAACCCCTGTGGAGCATCAGATGCTCCAGATATTAGACCTAGGCAAATGCACAAAGGGGTATGTGAGACACTGCTTTTTATAGCATATGGGCATTAACCAGGCTTTACATGTGGGACTGGATGCTTGAAGTTACCTGAGCCACTTTAATTTTCCTCTTGTGGAAATCAGATGGGTTTCACAGTCTCATTATCTGTTTCTGAGCCAAGTTTACAAAGCCAAGTCCTTTGTTTGTTGGTCAGTTGGGGTAGAAGAATATGCTCAAATGTGGTTTCTGTCTTTGAATGAATTTACAATCGTTCAGGATGCTGAAGAACTACAGAAGCCTCTAAAGTGGTAGAAAGGTCCAAAATTCATGAAAAGTAGGCAAATAAAAAAGGGGGGGGAGAATTGGGAACTTTTACAACAGTAGTAGGTTGACATGATATATTGAGCAGTTGGGACTGACCTATTGGTTCTGGAGGCTAACAGGAACAATGTCTCAGATTTCCACATAGAGCCTCTGTTTAAACAGTGACCCTGTCTTCCAGTGTAGATTCAGTGTGCTTCTTTAAACTCCAACCCACATCTGACAATAATCAAGTTCAATCCCATATTTGTTACAATAACAAGTCTCATTAGAATACTGGTTCCAATCATGGAGTGGGAAGGTGGGAGGGATTATTTAATGTGGGTGACCTCATCTGGAGTGATGTCACTGTTAAGGAAAAACACTGAACTCTCATGAAAGGGTTCAGCCATAGATTCCTTACCTTCATAAAGCTATGGGATTAGAGAGCAGTGACTTTCAACCTTTTTCATCTCATGGCACATTTTTTTGGTTTTTGGTTTGTTTGTTTACAATTGGCAAGGCACTCCAGGCTGCTGGTGGGGGCTCACACCTCCCATTGACCCTACTAATAAATGACCCTCCCCCAAACTCCCACAGCACACCTTTGGGCCATTTGCAGCACGCTGGTTGAAAATTGCTGGATTAGAGGGACAAATCATTCTATCCCATATATGTAATCCTGTGCAGTTAGCCATAGAACCAGTCACCAGTCACTCATAAACAGACCTAAAAAGCACCAGAGCACTGGGCAGAGGTGTGCCTAAATGTAGGAAGGAGAAGATAAGGTTGTCTACTGGCATTCTCACAATAGGGCAAGGTTGTCACACATAAGCGTAGGGACCTTAACAGATCTTCCAGGATCTCCAGACCTTGGAGGGGTGATTGGGAATAGCAACTGTATTGATAGTAGGATTTTGAAGGGCAAAATGTAGAATGGTGGCCTGTATTGGGATTTGATAGCACACATGTTTTGAGAAATTAAGCAATGGTCCCAACCCTCCCCCTTTCCCCCTCAAAACTGGCATTGTTTCTATGGGTGGAGAAAATGGTTCCATGGAGAGTTCGACTATCTAGTAATAGAGCAATGGCAGGATTGTGTATACAAATACTAGAAACGGGTTATATTCACATTTTTAAATACATAAGAACATTGCTATTCTCCCCATTTTATTTTTGGCCCCTTTCCTAATGATCTCCAGCATAGAATTTGCCTTCTTGTATGTGGGCTGGAGGAGCAATCTGGCTGACCACAACTGGAGCCAGAACTGGGTGGACTTTGGTCTGGTCCCTCAGCGTGGTTCATACATTTTTTTTTTACCTCTAAATTGTCTTACTGGAGGTGGTTGGAAGAGTATTTCCTCCCAAATATAAATGAACACATAACATCGCTTATTTGTATTTCTTACTGAGAGGATTTGTGGTTTTCTGGAACAAAAGCACAACATTTATTATGCAAGTTGGCTGTGGTATCTTTGCAGTACTATGACCTCCGTGGTTTCTGAATATCCTGCAATCATGAATATTTGTATCTTCGCAATGGCGTTATGAGGGGGAGAGTTTGATTTTTGTCTCCATGTTACAAACAAGTGAAGGATATAAAGGTTAAGTGATTTGTTGAGGCTGTGTAGGAAGCCTGTGGCATATGCTTCTGGATAGTGGCTAGGGGATTGTTGGAAACAAGATAGTACTGGACTAGATGATACCTTGGTTTGATCTAGCAGGGAGGTTATTAAGTGCTTAAGGATGTAGAATGGAGTTTCCCAACTTGCCAGTAGATTCATTCAGACAAGTCATATTTCCATTTAAATTATTCTTATTGTTCTAGAACTGTTTTTGTATATATGCATTGCAGGCTTGCAGTTTTTTTCAGTTATTAATAGATGCTGAATGTGCACATTTGCACCTATACATTCCCTGGTAAAGCTGTTGGAGTGTTCTGGAAAGGGAGGGGAGGCAGGCACTTTGAGATAAGAACATGAAATAGCTGGCCTCCAGCAAAATGAAATAGCCAGGCTTAGCACTGGCTAAAAGGACAGTGCTTCAGTCCAGCGAGAGTAATCTGCCCTGGAAACCAGTCTTCTGCACTCAAGTGATGGTGCAGCTCTGGATAAGCATCCCCAAACATATCATGGTGGTCATTTGGACTGCATTGCAGTGGCTTGATATGTACCTTTTGATGCATGTGGGTCTGCATGATCCTGTCCAGGGCCAGTAGTTCCACAGGACTAGTGTTGGACTTTGTTCTAGTGGAATTAGTGCACATGCAGAAGTGCAAATTAGCTGTTGAAAATAATGGCTTCAGTAACAAAGTGAGACAATAGCCAGAAAATAAGGCAGCATGAGATTCCTGTCTAGACCTGTCTTTAATAACATACAGGATTTTGTATGCAAAAATGGTTACAGAATCCAGGGTATAGTATGAACTGCAGCCTCTCCTTATCAAATGCTAGCAGCAAATTGCTGAGGGAAATGCCAGTTTGTGCAGACTAGTGCTTTATCTGCTGTGCAACCCTTCCTCCTGCTTCCTATTGGCAATTTGGTGCTGTGATGAGGAACGTGCAACAAATTGATTAGCTGGGCTGCACAACATTATAGAGCTTCATATGACCATCCAGATATATTAGCCTGTCAAAACACAATGCACCAGAGCTGCTTCTCTTGCCTCTGCTGTCTCTGGCAGTTGGCAGCAGCCACCAGAGTTGGGAGAAAAAATGGGATGTTGTCTCTTTAAGCAGCTGAGCAAACCATATGCCAGTAGCGTAGCCCTTCAGTTAAACTGCATGTCTGTGTGCTGAGTAAGGAATGCGGTTGCATGCCTGACCCCTTAGCTATGACTGCTCCTTGGTGGATCAGCACGGCTGTTGCTCATGTGCTGAGCTCATTCAGGCTCTCTGAAGCTGGTTCTGCACATACACAAGGAGAGACAAGAGCAGGAAAATAACCCTGCTGAGAAGGGGCAGGAATATTTCTGTCCCATTACCTTTCCCCATCTCTGTTCATTTCTTCTAAAATCTGGATCTGGGGGTGTTTCAGGCTTCCCTTCCCCCCCTTTTTGGAAAGAGAAGCCTCCCCCCCATCACGCCAGCTGTTGTTTTGCGAGGGCAGGAGGTAGCGCTTGGAGAGACACAGCCCAGCTGCCTGGATGCCTTTGGATGTTATGATTGCTCCCTCCGAGGACCAGTTCTGGCCAGACATGCACAAGGGACAGATGAAGCTGAAAATCAGGGTGAGACGGATGAAGGAGAGCAGGGACATGCGAGGTTGGTCCCCTGGATTTTTTTTCCTTTTAGATAGGGATGTGCATGGGAAGTGAATGGAGGAGGAGATTTGGTGGGGAGAAGGAATAGCTTTATGGGGCTGGGGAATGAAGATAGCTTCCTTAATATGAACCCTGTTCTGTCTTGGAGAGAATGCCCCGGGGTGGTTGGCAACTGGGATCTTGCAGTCATTGGGACACAGAAAAACAGCACCAAATCTAAGGATTTGGTTGCATTAGGGACAGTCTGCTCCTTTGCCAGTATCTGGGGGTAACAGCCATCAGCTGCAGTACTCAGCATGCCTACAGAAATGTCAGGGAAATCAACAAGATTATTTCTGAGTAACTGTGTTCAGGATTGGGCTGTCAGAATGTGGCAGTTCACACATACATACACCCATTAATCAGAAGATCTGCTGCTGTTTCAGAATCCCCTTTGGTACTTGCTGCAAGAGGAATAGGTGAGAAGATCTGCAGTCAGTGGAAGTGGCAATTGTCTGAGTTCCTCTCTAGTCCTGCAAGGGCAGTGTTGCAGTTCCCCTCTAGAAACTGGGGATGCTGCCTCTTTAATTGGATCTAGGAAAGCTGGAAACAAGGACTGTTCAATTTCACAGCAAATTGGAAGGCACTGAAGTTGTGGTGCTATGGGGGAGCTCAGAGGAAAGAAAGGCAGATTCTTCCTTTCTTATGTAACCTGCTACATGTTCACTTCTCCAGGGCAAAAGGGTAGAAAACAGTGGAAATTTCCTGGGGACATTTTCATGCATGAGGAAGCATCTTACATTCACTGCTGCCTTCTTTAGAGGTCACTCTTTCTATCAAGAGAATGTTCAGATGGGAAAGGGATGGTGAGGAGAGAAACTCTCCTCCAGTGGGGATGTAAAGGCACAGGCATAGACTGAGACCAAGCAACAATATTGTATTGTCCCCAGCTTCAGACCCTCAGCATTTGCTTTCCGTCTCATTATAACTGATGGCACTTCTCTCTTGAGAATGATCTCTGCTTCTAAAAGGCTTCCACAGTGCCTTATTACTGCAGGGCTAGACTGAGAGGTGAGAAGAGGAATGAAAAACAACTTTTAAAAAGTAGAATGACCTACTTGAGCAAAACAGTGGAATCATGAAACTTTCCCATCACTCCTGCACTCTTTGCAAAATGGGAAACCTCCTACAGTGTCTTTTTTGTGTCATGAGATGCATAACCCAGAGATGGTGTCATTAGTAATAAGTCATTTATGGAAATGACACGTTTCTCTTTACTTAGAACCAGTGAAGCTGGTCCTGATGAGGCACATTCACATAGGAAAATCTGGACCAGCATCTTGGGAGAGATGAATCTTCAAGACTGCTATTGCCCAATTATTTTGTTTTAAAACAACATTAATGGTTGCTTTCCTACTTGCATGAGTTCTTGCATCTCCAAATAATTTAACTGGGTTGGCAAAGGCTCAGAAATGAAACACGACTGGCTGGACAGTGAATGTGGAATATTTTTCCATTGTCCTGATGGTTTCTTGATTCTGTTAGGAAAGCAACTCAGAACTGCATGTCCAACAGATGTTAGCTCAATTCATACAGTAGCTTTCCCTACTTCATGTCCTACCTTCTGCAGCTAGTATTGTCACAATTGCTTATGTCCAGTACATAATGTGTCTAATGTGCCCAATCCTACCAAAACACCTGTGCAGCAATGCAGTGGTGTTGGCATGGCCTCCACTGCATCCCAGAGAGAGTTAGGGATGCTGGAGGTCTCCTCTGAGTAAGGGGACATTTGTCCCCATGCCACGGAGTAAGCTCCAGCAGCTGCTATGGGTCAACTTGGACCTCTGCCAACAATATTGCTGGCACAAGTCCTGGTTAACCTGTGCAAGCTGATCAGGCCCAGGAAAGGTGTTTGGATTTGGCAGGTGCCACCACTGCCTAACCTGCCCTTCTCCTGGGCCCAATCTACCCATCCCCTCCCCATCTTCTCATTCTGCCCCCTCCCCTTTTAACCCCTTCCTTTCCATCCCCCAGCCCTGTTCAACCCCATGTTGGCTTAGCTTTTCTGGCATGCTTCCTGACATCCATCAGCACATGCAGGAAGGCTCTAGCTGACATGCTGGCTGCTTACACTGCTGCAAAGCACTTTATGGCTGCTTTGCTGCAACCTGCACTGGTGGATCACGTATTCTGCTGGTGCTAGTCTTCATTAGGTTTGGACTATAAGGCCCCAATCCTATTGGGTACTTGCATTGCCAGAACTGGTGTTCTGACAACATAAGGTCCTTTGAGGCAGTGCAAAAGCTGCACTGTCATTTGCCACTGTCACAAATGACAAGAGGTGTGACACACAGCAGTGGCTCAAAGATGCTCTGCAGGCACCATTAAGTTAGAGGTGGGGTGGGGAGGGGGAGTTCTAAGTCAGGGGGTAGGGAAGGTGGCTGGGAGCAGGCCAGAGGGAGGAGAATCTGTGTGGCAAACACTTGCGGTGCATCTTATCCCCCTTTTTCGACCAAGTCCACCCCCATTTTCAAAATTTACCTCTGTCAGGCCTCCTTATCACCTCCCCACAGTTGGATGAAGGACATGCTCCATAGATCAATACAAGGCTAGTGTGGGAGGATGATACCAGATGATGCTGCCAGCAAAACAGAAATGGGGTGAGCTGTCAAAGGAATGGGAAGGTAGATCTGTTGATGCATGGCAGGATTGCATGGGGAGCAACTGCATGGACCTGACCGTGTCTTTGCACTGCAGTAATGGAATTTAAATAGGAACTTGATGAGGTAAGATCATACAGCCCATTTATAATGGGGGAGTTGGAAGGCTACTCCCAGCAGAGAATAAGAGAAGGTGCCAATTTTTCAGAATGCTGCTTTAGCTGCCATTAAAAAAAAAAGAAGTAAGAACTTAATTCTGGTAAAACAGCAAATGTGTCCCTTCAGCAAGGGGTGAGCAAGGCTGCATCTGAAATGTGCTGAACATTCTTGCTGCTCTGATCATACAAGAAAGGATATTATGTAGAACTGGCCATTGTCCAACATTGGATGAGCTAAGGAAGGGCACAACATTTGTTACCTGAGGGAGGAAGCCAAATCTGACTTTTGCTAATCCTATATGGGGAAAAATGTTACCAAATGTTCCTGACCCATGGACTTAAATAATGAACTTCAGCATCATTAGAATCATGAGTCATTCGATGTCACGCCAATGATGTGTGCCAGTTATGCTGCGGAGTTCTGATGTTGTTGTGCTTACTTGTCCTACTCTGAACAGTGGCTTCCCAACACAGCATAATGATGTACTCTTTCACATTCTTCACCATGCACAAAAGGTGTGCAGATATGTCAGAATTCAGGCAGTGACAATTCTCCTTTGTAAAAACTAAGCTAAGCAAGGTTTTGCGTAGTGAGCAAAATGTAAAGGTCATGCTCAAGAACTCCCTGCTTTGTGTGGAAACAAAAGAACCAAACCTGGACTGTTGTCTCACACTTAGGAGATTGGGTGGCAGACAGCAGACCTGATACCAAAAAGGAAGTACAGTTGAGAAAGTCAAAGGATCTGCTAAGGGAGGACTGAGTAAAGGTTTCAGGCGCTATGATTTCATTGTTACCTCAGCTCAAAATAGATGCTCCTCTAAGCAAAAGATTTTTTAAAAATTCAAATCAAGAGATAGATGCTACAGGAAATGCAGTGGTGAAGTCTGGGGTTTTCCCAGAGATCGACAGCTGGAACCACAAAATGAGAATATTTTGGATCTGTTAATCTGGCTTCTCCCCTGTTCATTTTTTCTGATATGAAGATATTGAATTAACTGAGGATTAATATGATGATTTTTCTTGAAAGCTCATTCCTTTCTCTGCCTTTGGTAACACTGTAATTTGATATTTGGGGAAATGGGAAAAGAAGATACAGTAGATGGGTGTGAACAAACAAGTTAAGCATGTTGTACATTTCACTGAATATCTAAACCAGACTTTTTCCTATGGTATATTTTGGGGAATTTTTGTGTGAGGAAAAGTGCAGGATTTGGGATTCAATTCAACAAGGAAGAATTCTCTTAATTACTGTATAGCCACAAGAAAAGATTGTCTGTGTATATAAATGGCTGAGCTGCAGCCTTCAGTACTTTTCAGTATTTTAGATTATCTCTATTACCATGATATCCATGGGCTTAATTCCTTTTAATAATAAGACTGTATTTAAGTATGATTTCCTCATTACAGATGAGGAATGGAGGGATGGAGATTTAACCTTACAGTATGCATAAATCCACCTTGAATAACTACTATTTTCATTTCATGCTTGGAATCTTTAAAGGGACTTGCTTATGGGCACTCAGTGGTCAGAACACATTATGTCTATGCATTGACTTCTAGTCTGCTTCTGAGCCAATACAAGGTGCTGGTTATTATTGTACATGTAAAATCCTATGAGTCCAAAATTCTTGATTCATCTCCTTCCACACAAACTCACTTGTATTTTGCATTCATCACCAGAGGCTCTGCTTTTGACATCAGAAAGTAATTTGGTGGGACTGTGGGACAGGGTCCTTTCAGTGGTGGCTCTTTGGAAGTCCCTCTCACTTTAGACCTGAGGTATTCAATCTGTGCGTCCTGCCTCCCTAGTGAGGCGTGGCTAGCCTCCTGAGGTGTCACCAGGCATCTTGGGGAGAGAGATGGCCAGCTGCTGCTCTGCTGCTGAGCTCTGCTCTGCTGCACTGGCTGCCTCCTGACTTGCTGCTTTTCCAAGGCTGAGAACGAGGTGGGTGGGGCAGCGTGAGGTGAGGTGGGTGGGGCAGTGTGAAACATGATGGGGGGAGGTGGGAGAGAAGGCTGGCTGGGCAGGCAGAAGTGCCGCATCTCATCATGGAGCTCTCTCCATGTGCAACCTCACCCCAAGGACTACATTTCCCAGTGTGCCCCTCGCCCTGGGCATCTTGGGATTGGTCAAGGCTGGAGGAGAGAAGAGTGCGGAGGTGCTGCATTTCATCAGCACAGGGGCGCTCCAGGCTTCAAACTGGAAGAGTAAGTACCCTGAAAAGGCAGTGCAGCGCTTTCCTCTGCTCCTAGTGGGGGGGGGGTCCAAATGCCTTAGCCTGCATCCCTCCGTCTTGCCTGGGGGAACAGGGGTGGCATCTGCATGCTGGGTGTATGTGTGTGAGCAGCCCCTGTCTACTTTGGAGTGAATTATAATCTTTCTGTATGTGGCTGCAATCCTTTCCGCACTTTCTTGGGAGTAAGCCCCATTGACTCAAATGGGGCTTACTTCTGAGTAGACCTACATAGGCTTGGGGTCTGTGTCAGCTTAACCCAGGATCTTCACCTTTCTCTTCCCCCCCTTCAAAAAAGAAAAAAATGCCACTCTTGATGGCTTTGTCTCCAAAAATTGATTAAGAATAAAAGTCCCCATTCCTTTTTAGCCATTCCCCTTTTTCCTCCTGCCTCCCTTTGAGGGGGGGGGGGTACTCTGTTTGCTGCTATTGTAAGACAAAAGGCACAATCCTAGCTAGGTCTACTCCTATTGTGTTCAATGGGACTTACTCCCAGGAAAGTGCGCTTAAGATTCCATCCAAACAGTCTCTGGGTCTCAGTTTGCAATTAGCAGATACACAGGTTTTAACTGCTGCTGGTTTTCCACATTGTGTTTTATTGATTGATTTATATTGCTGAAATTTGTTGGATTGTTTTTATTTGAATTTTAATCTGTAAACCACCTTAATTAGTCTTTGATTGCAACTATAAGGTGTTAGAGAAATATTTTAAATAAAGGGCGCAATCCTAACCAACTTTCCAGCATTGACATAGCTGTGCCAGTGTGGTATGCACTGCATCTTGCAGTGGGGAGGCAGTCAAGGGGGCCTCCTCAAGGTAAGGGCATGTTTGTAACCTTAACTTGGGGCTGCATTGCGGCTAAGTCAGTGCTGGAAAGTTGGTTAGGATTGCGCCCAAAGTGAATTAGAATCCTGATTGTAAGTATGGTAGAATGTTACAGAGTTGCTGATCTGAGAGATTCTGTTGAAAAGCGGTATATAAATACTGTTGTTGTTGTTGTTCTGTGGCAAAAAGAGAGGCATGATCTCAGATTTGTGTCCTGGCTAGCCTGTTGTCTTTTTCCTCTTAAACATCAAAATCAGTTTTGTCTCAGTGAAAAGACAGGTGTTAGACAATACTATTGAACAACTGTCATAAGTACATCAGGGCACTCAGCAGATTGCAGGTCTATTGTGGATGTTGTCAAGCAAATCAGGAATATATAGTAGTCCTAAAATGGAACAATTACAAAGGAACCAGTAGTTTTTGTGATTGTGAAAGGAAATAATGGTGACACCTGCAAATTGGGAGACAACTGCTGCAGAATGGAGAGGTGTATGCAGTACTAGACTGCAGGGGTCATAAGATGGCAGTTGAGCCTGGGTGTGTGTGCAGCTGTACATATCCTCTTGCTCCTCCCTCAAACATCTTTTAGAGAACTTAGTCCACCCTAGGAATTGGCCAGAAATGTCTCATATCACGCAACACCTCAGGAAGACATCTCTATTGTGGCTTGCTGTCAGGTACAAGGAGATGAGGGCTGGGATGAAATCTTATTCTAGGGTTAGTATGCCCTTCAGCACCTCTAGCCACTTGTGGTTGTACATTTCATCACCCAATGTGGCCTAATAGTAGGTATCTTCAGGCAACATTAGAAGGAAGATCACAGGCCTTGCAAGTAGTCCCAGTGGAAAGGTATTATGTACCATCACTTGCAATGAAAAACAAAAGACCCCATTTTATCCAATTCCTTAAGGCAGTGGTTCTCAAACTGTGGTTCGGTACCCACTTGGTGGGTCACGATCTGATTTCTGGTGGTTCACGAGAAGCTGGCAGCTTCTCCCCACCAACCTTTGTCAGCTTGGGTGCTTTGATGGGATGGGCTGCCTTGGGGTTGCAAGACAGAGCAGCTCCCCCCCCCCCCGCAGCTGGGCTGGGCTGGAGAGTGTAGGCGGAAACCTGAACACAGGGCTTGGGTGAGTAGAGGCAGATCCGCGTGATCTCCCCTCTTGTGAGCCTGCCTTGAAAGCAGCATCGCCGCCGCCGCCACCCCATTGCCATTCTCATCCTCTGCATCACGACCTCTCTCCCTCTCTGAAATTGCCTGGAAGCTGCGATCCTTTCCTGCCCTGGCTAGCACGTCCTCTCTTTATAACTTTGCAGGGGTTGAAGGGGGATCCCTGGTTGCCTGGCTGCCAAGAGAGAAGCCGGGGGGGGGGGGGAGGAAGGGCAAGCCTGGCATGTGATGGGGAACACCCAGGAAGAGTTCTGCTCCACCAGCTGCTTCTCTGATGTGTACCTTTCCCCTCTTCTTACTTCTCTCTTAGGCTGCAATTCTGTCTACTCTTACCTGGGAGTAAGCCCCATTGCCAATAATGGGAGTCAATTCTGAGTAGACATGCTTAGCCTTGGGGGAGATGAGGGGAAGCGTCCCTGCTTATTTTGATTCTGAGGGGGATACTACTGTTTTTATTTCTTTTATTTACAAAAGCTCAAGCTACTTCTTGTGTTGAGGTGCATGAGTAGGGTGCGCTTGTTTCTGCCTAGTGCTGAGCACAGTATCAATAGCCACATCAATGTTTGTTAGTTTAAAGCGCAATACAAGAAGTAGCTTGAGATTTTGTAAAAAGACAGAAATAAAAACAGTAGTAAATACACAAATATTTTGTTCCAGATGTTGTTTTATTTTTTGCTTGATAGCAATGGTAGCGAGGGCAGGGAGAATTGGAAGAAGCTTCTGAGCTGGAATACTGCTTTTTACAGTCATTTACAGTTTGAGTTTCTAGGCAAGAACTTCCTGCTTGATGACATCACTTCCAGCTCCAACATCAGTGATGTCACTTCCTGTTTGATGATGTCATTTCTGGGTATGACATCACATCCAGGTTGCTGGCATAAATTCCAGTGGGCCCCAGACAGATTGTTATTCTCAGAAGTGGGTCCCAGGCTAAAAAGGGTGAGAATCACTGCCTTAAGGACAGAAGATAGTCCTGCAGTGTCCACTAGTAGCAGCTGTCCAAGAAGCAGAGAGTGGGTGTCAATGGGCAATTTTCACAATGGAGAGAGGTGAAAAGCGGTGTGCCCCAAGGATCTGTCCTGGGACCGGTGCTTTTCAACCTCTTCATAAATGACCTGGAGACAGGGTTGAGCAGTGAAATGGCTAAGTTTGCAGACGACACCAAACTTTTCCGAGTGGTAAAGACCAGAAGTGATTGTGAGGAGCTCCAGAAGGATCTCTCCAGACTGGCAGAATGGGCAGCAAAATGGCAGATGTGCTTCAATGTCAGTAAGTGTAAAGTCATGCACATTGGGGCAAAAAATCAAAACTTCACATATAGGCTGATGGGTTCTGAGCTGTCTGTGACAGATCAGGAGAGAGATCTTGGGGTGGTGGTGGACAGGTCAATGAAAGTGTCGACCCAATGTGCGGTGGCAGTGAAGAAGGCCAATTCTATGCTTGGGATCATTAGGAAGGGTATTGAGAACAAAACGGTTAGTATTATAATGCCGTTGTACAAATCGATGGTAAGGCCACACCTGGAGTATTGTGTCCAGTTCTGGTCGCCGCATCTCAAAAAAGACATAGTGGAAATGGAAAAGGTGCAAAAGAGAGCGACTAAGATGATTACGGGGCTGGGGCACCTTCCTTATGAGGAAAGGCTACGGCGTTTGGGCCTCTTCAGCCTAGAAAAGAGACGCTTGAGGGGGGACATGATTGAGACATACAAAATTATGCAGGGGATGGACAGAGTGGATAGGGAGATGCTCTTTACACTCTCACATAATACCAGAACCAGGGGACATCCACTAAAATTGAGTGTTGGGCGGGTTAGGACAGACAAAAGAAAATATTTCTTTACTCAGAGCGTGGTCGGTCTGTGGAACTCCTTGCCACAGGATGTGGTGCTGGCGTCTAGCCTAGACGCCTTTAAAAGGGGATTGGACGAGTTTCTGGAGGAAAAATCCATTATGGGGTACAAGCCATGATGTGTATGCGCAACCTCCTGATTTTAGGAATGGGTTAAGTCAGAATGCCAGATGTAGGGGAGAGCACCAGGATGAGGTCTCTTGTTATCTGGTGTGCTCCCTGGGGCATTTGGTGGGCCGCTGTGAGATACAGGAAGCTGGACTAGATGGGCCTATGGCCTGATCCAGTGGGGCTGTTCTTATGTTCTTATGATGAGCAAGCCAAATGATCTGTGAGCTCACTAGGCCAAAGCCAAGCAATTGCAGCCCTTGCCTGCTGGAGAGATGTTCCTCTGGACTTCACTCAGTTTAATCCACAATCAGTTGCAGGCTTAGTTGAAAATGCAATTGCCTCTTCCCAAAAGAAGAGCAGTATAAAAATTCATGTGCATTGCCGAGAGAATTGAAGGTACATTTGCTCTTTGCTCTGTCACTGCTCTGACATGGCAAGGAACAGAAGAAGGAGTTGCAGGGTGTACGCTGTACTTTGAGATGGTGGACTCTGAATTGCAGGATGAACAGTTTCACAACCAGATGCTGACACAATGATTGACCAATTGGTGAAGCTTTTGATTCATATCATGGACTTTGCTTGGTTTTAAATTGGTACAGGACTAATGTACTGTCAGCGTGGGGCCATTTTATTGATTTATTTTAAAACATAAACCACTTTGTGAACTACACTTGTTGAAAAGTGGTATAATAATAATAAATCCTTCTTTTCTTTGTAAAAAAAATCACAGGAAAAATGTCTGACTTCTGAGGTAAAGCATTTAAAATGACTCCATGTAATCAATTTTGTTTATTGCTGTGGGTTTCCTGTTTGGACCCAGGGGCTTGGAAGTCATCAAGGCACTAGGATGTGCAAGGTGCCATTCCTTGTATATCACTAAGATCAACCACAGTGCCTATATGAACGATCTAGTATTCCTGTTTTATGCTTTCCAACTACCTGAAGTCTGCACTGTTTCAGTTCTTAGGTTTACAACTCTATTAACAAAACAGCATGGACATTTACTGCCCATCTCAATGAAAAATCCTATTTTGCCCAGTAACTATTTTCCCAGTAACAACAACAGAAAAAACCAAACAGAAATCTATGTCTTGTCAGTAAGCTCATATTATAATATGTACCTAAAACACGCATCAATCAGTTTTCAGCACAAGAGCATAAGAAGAGCCCTGCTGGATCAGGCCAAAGGCCCAAAAAGGATCACAAAGCTGTTTTTATATAGCAAAAAAACAGTGTTTTGGGCGGGTTAGGACAGACAAAAGAAAATATTTCTTTACTCAGTGTGTGGTCGGTCTGTGGAACTCCTTGCCACAGGATGTGGTGCTGGCGTCTACCCTAGACGCCTTTAAAAGGGGATTGGACAAGTTTCTGGAGGAAAAATCCATTACGGGGTACAAGCCATGATGTGTATGCGCAACCTCCTGATTTTAGAAATGGGTTATGTCAGAATGCCAGATGCAGGGGAGGGCACCAGGATGAGGTCTCTTGTTATCTGGTGTGCTCCCTGGGGCATTTGGTGGGCCGCTGTGAGATACAGGAAGCTGGATGGGCCTATGGCCTGATCCAGTGGGGCTGTTCTTATGTTCTTAAAAGAAATTTTTAAATTTCTGACCTAGAGGGCTTACAATCTGAAAAAGTTACAAAAGAGTCACCACTAAACAGTTACAGGTGGAGCCTGTTTATCTGCAGATTTTTCATCCACAGATCTGGTTCAATGTGAGTTCCCAGACCTGCATTAAGCCAGACTCCGTTCCACCTTTGCCTTCCACCAGTTGTGCTCTGGTTCACTCTGGAAGCTTTCTGAAACCCACACAGGCAGTGTGCATCTGCCTGCTACCTCTGCAGGCTTCAGAATGGCCTGCAGACGTGAAAAATCGCCACTTCTGGGTTCCTGAGGGAAATCAGAAATGACTTTTTTCACCATATTAGGCATTCTAAGGCCTGGTGAACCCCTCCAGGGGCCTCCCCGTGCCTCAGAGTACCTTATATGGCAAAAAAAAGGTCACTTCCAGTTTCCCTTGGGTCCACTTTCTCCAGGTGGATGCGGGCTGCCTCTTCAGAAAGCTGCACTCCGGTCCCCTTCGGAGGGGGAAAGGGACTGAAAATTGCATATTTGATTGTCATTTTCGGTATCAGTGCGGCGTCCAAGAACTTATCCTTTGCAGATATTGAGGAACCACCTGTATTGGAAAAAAATGCTGTGTTGAGCTGAATAGGGACAGTTGCTCTCCCCCATAAAATATAAGAGAACTGCAACTTAAAAGGGGCCTTTTTACCCAGGTAGCAGGTGTTTGCAGTGCAATGTTGTTGGCAACCTTCAGTCTCGAAAGACTATGGTATCGCGCTCTGAATGGTGGTTCTGGAACAGCGTCTAGTGTGGCTGAAAGGCCGATTCGGGAGTGACAATCCCTTCCACACCGGGAGCAAGTGCAGTCTGTCCCTGGTCTGTCTCCCTGGCTGTGGGCCTTCCTTCTTTGCCTCTTTGCCTCAGACTGTTGGTCAAGTGTCTCTTCAAACTGGGAAAGGCCATGCTGCACAGCCTGCCTCCAAGCGGGCTGCTCAGAGGCCAGGGTTTCCCACTTGTTGAGGTCCACTCCTAAGGCCTTCAGATCCCTCCTGCAGATGTCCTTGTATCGCAGCTGTGGTCTACCTGTAGGGCGCTTTCCTTGCACGAGTTCTCCATAGAGGAGATCCTTTGGGATCCGGCCATCATCCATTCTCACAACATGACCAAGTGCAGTGCAATGTGGGTTCTCTATCAAAGATTTTAGAAGATGACTTTAGGTTATATAAATTGATGATGTATTGATGCATTATTTTTAACGTTTTTATCCTATTGTTCAATAAAAATACTCTTAGTGTGGCTTGCATTGTAAAACAATATAATAAACAAATTTATAAAGTATACACATACTTAATCACAGACCCCAGTTACAAGAATTGGGTAATGGGCTTGCTTGATCAGGAAATACATGCACTTCAAAATGGAAGTGTTGATTTACAACCCAGTCCTATCCAGGATTGTGTCAGCATGTGGAGGAATGTATGGCAGCAGAACTTTGTTCCACTATTGTAAAATGGTTCTGGCACCATGTGCTGTGTGTCAGAGGCAGCCATTTTAGGAACTCAGCCGCAAATGGCAGCAGCATGGGAGGCCCTTTGCTGGACCCATGAAGGTAAATCTGTCAGGTGCAGGGGTTAGGTGGTCAGGGAGGAGAGGGAGTGGGAATGTGGGACTGGAGTGGAGAGGAGCCTGACTGAGGCCAGGTAGGGAGCAGTATCAGTGGCAGTATCCTATTCCTCTTCCTGTCCTCAATCCTCCTTCCCAGACAAAGTAGCTGGTGCAGTTCCAAGCGGTACAGATTCAGGCGGGTCAGGGAAAACTTACCTGGGACTGCCCTGCTCTGCAGGATGCAGTGTGCATGGTGGTGGCATGACTGCATTGGGGGGGGGGGTTAGGTAGGATTGGGCTGTAAGCAACAGTGTAATCCTTTGTATATCTACTCAGAAGTAAACTCCATTGATTTCTATGACACTCGCAGTATGTACAATATGCAGCCTAAAATTGGTCTCTCTTTCTCCACAATTCTTTATTTAAATCAGTCCACCATAGAAGATGAGATTAAACATAAAAACAATAAGAAGACCAGAAGCAAAGAAAGAAAATGCCCAGGGAAATGAGGCCAGGAAGGCAGGTAGTAGGTTTAGATGACAGAAAGCTGTCCTGTTTCAGCTAAGAAGAAATAGGAGGAAAATGTTAGTAGAGGAATATGAGGAAGACAGGATGATATTGATAACACAAAATAATTTTTAAATGGCTACCAAAAAGAAAAGGACTTGCCAAGGACAGCACTGAAAGTAACAACTAAAGGCCCAATCCTATCAAATTGTCCAGTGCCGGTGCTACTGTGCTAATGGGGTACGCACTGCTTCCTGTGTTGGGGAGGCAGTCACAAAGGCCTCCTCAAGGTATGGGAGCATTTTATTCCTTGCCTCGGGCTTGCATTGGTGCTAGAAAGTTGGATAGGATTGGGCCCTAACTTGAGTAATCTTGTTATGGGAGAATTTGGGAATTTCCATCGGGCTTCAGGGAAGCTAATGAAAGGGAGAGAATAATGGAAGGGCGAGGGAATTATTGAATTGTTGCTTCATGATCCAAATGGTTTAAACATTTGCCAGACACCATGGTATGAAGAAAGGTCTTGTCAGGTGAACAAACCTGAATGATAGATAGTTAAGGGCTCTGAATAAGTGGATACTTCCTTTGTCATTCTGTCTCCTATCCTAAAATTCATTAGAGAAGAAGGATTTCTTAAAGATTAGGTGCTAACCTGGAACTTTGAAGTCCAGTTTCAGTCTCAAAAATGGAACAGGAGACATTTGCCTGAGCTCATGGGATTTTTTTCAGAGTTTTTCCAAGAAGCAGCTCCAACTGGCTTGCTCACACCAGCTGACAAACCATGACTTAGGCCCAGTGCCAGTGCTGGGTGTCGCAAATGTGCCGTAAAACATGTCAGTGACACACAGCGCCTAGTCAGCGCTGGTGCTGGCGCAGCGCTAGTTAGCGCTGAGCCCAGTGCAAGCCACCCTCTGCCCAGAGCTAGGTAAGAGCTCCAGGTGGCAGTGAGGGCTTCGGGGGCAGGGAGTAGCATTCCAGGGCAGGGTGGGGCAGGGGGAACTGGGGCGGGAGGCGACAGGACCGGTGTGTTGGGCCTTCCAGCCTGACACAGTCTCAGCTCAGCACCAGCAAAATAGCCGTCGCAGTCTTGAGAAGCCCCATTGCGGGACTTAGGGCTTTTCTGGAGAAAACCTCTGGAGGCTTTTGTGGTGCTGCAGGATGCAGCAGCAGCCACTTTGGCACCACTGCACCTAGCAGCAGTTGTGCCTTTAGGATTGGGCTACCCGTTGGAAGTTCCCACTGTGGAAAACTGCAGAAAACTGAGTGCATGTGTGCATCTTTTTCAAGGTTTCCTTGAGAGTGCAGTGAGGGACCACTTTTGCTACAGCTATCCTGTGTAGCCTTGAATAATCCTCTTTGTGTCCCGTCTTCACATCTGTGTAACTTAAGTAATAAAGGGCACAATCCTAACCAGTTCTACTCAGAAGTAAGTCCTGTTTTGTTCAATGGGGCTTAGGAAAGTATGGTTAGGATTGCAGCCAAAGTTCTATTACCAAAGTTCTACCACAGGGTGGTAATAGAAGTATTCTAAAAACTGTGAAGTATTCCAATACCATAATAAAATACCTCAATGGCAAACCTAGGGAATATTGGATAAGAGTAAGACTGACCTTACTCAAGAGTAAGACTGACCTTACTCTCCTCAAAGGAGCCCGCATACTTTCTGTGTTTCTGCACAAGTCACTGTTCTGGGCTTGCATGTTGATTGGAATGAGACAATCCTAAAGCAGAGACTCACAGAGTTACAAAGACAGACTCCACTGAGAACAGGCAGTTTGTGCCTCATTTACGAGTGTCTGGAGTAACAAAATCAGTCAGTTGCATCTAATACAAAAGTACAGTAGATGCCAATCTTGAAGCACGGTTGGAGCAATTACTCATGCAAAGTTGAAGCAGTCAGCCTCTTGGTAGACTGATATTTTGTTAATGTACTGTAATTCATCAATTATTCAATGTATTTCATAAGGATACCCAGACACTTCCTATTTACCTGTACACAGTTCGGGATTTCCTGGTTTCATCATCCTCTGTAAGCAGTCAAAGATTGTTCCTGAACCAGGAAAACATTTTCCTCTGATTAATGAGTCTGATTTTCTTAGCAACTGTGGCAGATTTAATAATGTCAGTGCTCTTAGTAAATGAAAATAGTTTTTTAAAAAATCTTTATGTACAGCTTTTTAAAACATGTGAGTGTCCTAAACCAAAGAACAAACAATATACAACTTGTCAAGGCAAGTTCTTTGTTCCTAAACCAAAGAACAAACAATATACAACTTGTCAAGGCAGCATTTTTGAGTGAAGTTTGAAAAAAACACAAGATTGGAGTCACTCATTTACACTCTTCAGCTGTATGAAAACAAATAATCCTTTAGTCACAAAACAGTAACCATTTCTAAATGAGCTTTTTACATGCTGGGCTTAATATCCCTGATCAAGAAATGGCCTCTCAGAGGCATATGAACATATCATTTTCCTATTATGGAAAATGAGTCTATAGGAAATGCCATCTATTTTGGCATACTGCAAAAGAGAAGTTGAACTTAATATCCCAAATCCCTTTTCTTTCTCAATGAGCAGATTCAGAAGTAATGCTAAACCATGATTTGTTATGACATGCAGAAGCAATGGTGAGCTTTGGGCTCCCATTTCCTCTTGTTTTGCAAGCTGTTCAGAGCTTCCATTCATGATTTGCAACAACTGCAATTTCATGTAACTGGGAATGTAAATGGGAAAATGCTTGTTGCTCTGACCACGAGCTTCTGAAAGGCTGAAGAGACCACTGATGGAGGAAGCGTATAATTGTGAATGAAAGAGAGATGTAAAGAGATGCATCGGCTAGTGTTTCTCTGTTTACTAGACTTCATCTCTATTCCTTCCACCTAGCATAAGAACAGCCCCACTGGATCAGGCCATAGGCCCATCTAGTCCAGCTTCCTGTATCTCACAGCGGCCCACCAAATGCCCCAGGGAGCACACCAAATAACAAGAGACCTCATCCTGGTGCCCTCCCCTGCATCTGGCATTCTGACATAACCCATTTCTAAAATCAGGAGGTTGCGCATACACATCATGGCTTGTACCCCATAATGGATTTTTCCTCCAGAAACTTGTCCAATCCCCTTTTAAAGGCGTCTAGGCTAGACGCCAGCATCACATCCTGGTGCAAGGAGTTCCACAGACCGACCACACGCTGAGTAAAGAAATATGTTCTTTTGTCTGTCCTAACCCGCCCAACACTCAATTTTAGTGGATGTCCCCTGGTTCTGGTATTATGTGAGAGTGTAAAGAGCATCTCCCTATCCACTCTGTCCATTCCCTGCATAATTTTGTATGTCTCAATCATGTCCCCCCTCAAGCGTCTCTTTTCTAGGCTGAAGAGGCCCAAACGCCGTAGCCTTTCCTCATAAGGAAGGTGCCCCAGCCCCGTAATCATCTTAGTCGCTCTCTTTTGCACCTTTTCCATTTCCACTATGTCTTTTTTGAGATGCGGCGACCAGAACTGGACACAATACTCCAGGTGTGGCCTTACCATCGATTTGTACAACGGCATTATAATACTAGCCGTTTTGTTCTCAATACCCTTCCTAATGATCCCAAGCATAGAATTGGCCTTCTTCACTGCTGCCGCACATTGGGTCGACACTTTCATCGACCTGTCCACCACCACCCCAAGATCTCTCTCCTGATCTGTCACCTCTACAAGACAGGTAGGAAATTTGCACATGGCTGAGAATCTTTGTCTGACAACCCAAGGAATGTTGCAGCCTTGGCCAACCTCGGGGTTCTGAAAAGGACAAAGAATCAACTGCTGTCCCAAAGCCTCAGCCAGGCTGGGGAGAGAGAGCACTTCGAAGAAATCTGAGAGCCTTTTCCACCCACGCTGCCCCACATACAGATTCACTCCCTCTGTTAATTCCACTCATGCCAAAAGAATACCACTCCCAGGGCATACAGGCTGACAAATAAAGGAGCTCTGCATGTACAAGGCCCAGGACCTCTTTGTTAAATTTTCCTTGCTTGAGCTGAAGCTAGTAAGGCAGCCAGCACATATTAATAGCAAAGCCAGCCCCATCATCAATCATGTCAGGGAACTTGCTTGTTGCCTTGGTGATGTTTGCATTAAACTACATTGGCTTTTTAAAATTAAAAGGAAACTGGAGGCCTTAAACCACTATTGTGACTGAGAGTTCATGTATGTATATGTATGAACTCACATGTATGCAACACACCCCGACTCCTCCTCCTGACCTTCTCCTCTTCCCGTGTTTCAGTAGGGTCACTCTGTCTCTCTTTCTTCTCCCTTCCTTTCCAGGCCTCTTGCTGCCTCCCTTGGCCTGGTATCTCATCAAGTCCCTACTTCCTTCTTTCCTAGGCCCCTGTGCTTTCTCCACATCCTTACTTCCCTCGCGTCTCTCCCCCCCCATTCCTGATTTTTCCCCTTTTCTCCTGTCTCATCTCTTTACATTTTCCCCTGCAGTCCTATGAAGGTGGACTTAAATCCCATATATCAATTGTTCTCAAATGTTTAGCACCGGGATCTATTTTTTAGAATAAGAATCTGTCAGGACCCACCAGAAGTGATGATCAGAAGTGACATCATCAAGCAGGAAATTTTTAACAATTCTAGGCTGCAATCCTACCCACACTTACCCAGGAGTAAATCCCATTGACTATCATTGTTAAAAACATGCACGTAGTAGCCTATTAAAAGTACAGATGTGTAACATTTCCCCAAATGCAGTCACATACCATGGTTGTATCAAGTCTAATATATTTTAAAAAAATTGAAATGAATGGGGACCCACCTGAAATTAGCTCATGACCCACCTAGTGGGCCCCAACCCACAGTTTGAGAAACACTGCTATATGTTAAGGAGACTTCAACAGTTGCTGCACGTTTCAATCTCATCTATTCTTTTAGGACTCTCTAGCAGACCTAATTTTCTTTAATTTTTGTCCATAAACTTTATTCTATACCTAATTTAACAGTGCATCTTTTGCCAGATCATGCTTTTACTCACCTTCTAGAATTCCCCCCCTCCAAGGGCCTAGCTGGGTTTGAAAGAGTTGGGTCAAGGGTAGCACAAGATCCTGGAACCTGCTCCCCTCATTCAGTCCCCTTGGCACTTTTAATAGCTTCTGCATGCTTGCTTGTATTTTCCCCAACAAAGCTAGCAATGGATCTGCTGACAGACAAATCCTGGAAAGGAAGAAAGTGTTGCTAGGAGAATGGCAGCAGGTTCCATCCTGCTTTAGCTCTGATGTCATCTCTCTTACACTGGGTGTTTTAAAATTAAAAAAAAAAAAAAAAAACAGCACAAGCTGTGTGCAGTGTGGTGAGGCTTTTAATAGCTTCAAGAGGGACAAAGCAAGCAAGGTGGATGTGTTCCTTCAGCCTCTATTGTAGCACAATGGTAGGGAGCAGTTCAGCTAAGAGCCAGGTCTTGGAAAATTACATCCTTTTTGTAAAACCTTTGTATCCTAAACAGCCTTGTATGATACAAGCAGGTTTCTCCCTTTGGGGAAGAGTCCATAGCTCAGTGGGTGGAGCACATCCTTTGTATGCACATTCAGACCTTGGCATGTCTACGTCAGAAAGTCTTAGGAAGGAGGACTGGGAAGACATCTGGCTGAGACCCCAGAGAATCTCTGTCTGTCAGAATAGTACTGGGCTAGATGGACCAATAATCTGACTATCGAGGCAGCTTGATATTTTTGTATGCACAGTGACCCATTTCTCTCTCTTTAAACAGACATATGGGTTGGTTTAATTTAATTTTTTCCTTTAATTTGGGAATTTCTGTCCCGTGTCTCCATTTAAGGAAAAAACAACAACACTAGATTCAGCTTTAAAAAAAAAAGCAATCTAAACAACTCAGAAAAGAAGTACAACAACAAAAAAGCAGCATGACACAATTTAAATAATAAAATAATTATAAAAGCATTGGAGAGCAGGCAAATAAACAAAGCATTTGAAGAAACTACTGGCATGTTTCTCCACCTGTGAAGATTCTAAAACCATGCAAGCACACAACACTGCTCAGTGTTTTAGGCCTGCACTCCAACATGACAGCAAGAATGGTGAAGAGGTCTCATTTAACATTAGGGTGGATGACCCAGGACCAAAAGTGACACTTCCAGTGTCTATACAAACATCAGCATAATAGTCATACTGCCAATCATATTGCTCCACAGTGCTCCAGATTACAACATGGCTGGGATGAATCGTGTTGCATAGCTGATATATAGTGAACTTGAAGCACAGAGCAGATTATGTGGATGGATTGTGCACCAGCATGGGCCAAGTGTAAAATCAGTCTGTGGGCTTGGGCTCATGGACAGGCAATAAAAACCTCCTTTTTGCCTTCCTGCTTGATAGATGTCATGACACTGGTCATTTTTCCTCTTCTGAGTCGGATGCACTCCTTAGGAAAGGTGGGCTATCTCCGTAGGAAGGGTTATGGGAGGGACCATCACTCGGTGGCAGATCACTACCTGGAACCGTCAATTAAATATCACAGATGAGAAATGCATACTCCTTTGTCTCCAAGTGCAGTTTATTTCCCAACAGTCTGCTGTCATTCCTTCCTTCCCTGGACCCCAGCACTTTCCTTCTCAGCTAAACTCAAATACCAGCAGTGTGCAGGGCTGAGAAAAACACTTTGAGAGAGTAGAGCTGTGGGGAGGGACTCAATAGCCACATCTGGCTTGCAGCATCCTGGACCCCTTCTGTTGTTAAAAAAAGGGACCTGTCCAATCAACTGGGCCATGTCCATTTAACCACATAGGTTTGCCACTGGTAAATTAGTTTGGGCCTCTCAAGGTCAAAAAAAAGGGCTAAGAAAGAGTTCTTAGGCGTATTAGAGCTGTTGCCACTTAAAAGTACGCAGAACTGGTCTAGATGGATCAATGGACTGTGTTAGTATCACTGACCTTCATACATTCATATGGCAACACATAGCCCATTTCATGGGCCATATATAGAATGGCCTCTTTTAGTATTGAAAGATGCCTAAGTCTTGGTTCTTGGATTACTTCTCCCCTCCACCCCAGTCTAAGGGCAAATTAAACCTCCATTCAACCTGTTGATTTATGCTTCTGCTGGTGAAATTGATGCAATGAGAGGGACAGGAACAGAGAGTAACCAGAGCTCACATGCACCTGTACTAGCCTTGCTTCATTCATTCTTATATAATATCCCAGTTGAGAGGGTGATGTCATGCTAGAAGGAGCCACAGAGGAGGTAGTGTTTGAAGGTGCTTTAACTCTTTGCATTCCACATTAAAGAGAGAGACCTTGTGACAGTTTTCAATTTTTCTAATGGTTTATCTGACTACAGAGATAATAACATCTTTCTAACAAAATCAGATTTTGCCATCTGGCAATTTCTGTAGGGAAAGCAAAAAAAGAAAAACAAAAAGGAAGCCCTGCAAAGGGTTAGCTCAGAATTAAATATGTGTGTTTATTGAGAAGAAAGCTCTCTCAACAAAGATTATTGTGGATGTTATACATCCAGGCTTCACCTTCTGTTGAAAGAAGTCAAAAACAGCACTTCGTGCAAAATGTGACCACTAAATTGTTGGTAATTCAGGTTCTTTGTATAAAAAAAAAAGTGGGGATTTCCAAACTGCATTAGAAATTTGTATACCCAATCCAACATTTCTTCTATTTAATGTTGAAGCTCTTTCCACTTGAATCCTATAAATCCAGTATGAGCTGACAAATGTGAAAGTCAAACTTTCCAATTCTTCCTATTAACAATGGAAATTTGAAGATAAACCTTTCTGTTTGACTCTCTGCAAGCTCTGTTATTTTTTATTGGGGGAGTTGGTCAAAACAAAACCAAGCCTGAAGCTGCAGACCAGCGCAGGATCTGTGTGATTCAGATGCTGCCAGTTATGTTGTGTTCTGCAACATCTGACCATGAAAAAATGCTCCCGAATCTGTTCAGAAATGAAATCCTGCCGTCCCTGTCCAAATATCTCAGCCTCCCACCACCATGTATGGTCTCCCTTTTCTAATTGGCACAGTTCAGAGGGCCACTCAATCAGCCAGCCATTTGGGCACAAAATAGAAAAGTGCTCTGTGTATATATGTGGGAGCCACAGAGAGGCTACCAAAAACACTGCATGCCTCTGACGCAGATCTGTTTCAAGTACAAAGGCCTGCAGCTATGTTTGCTGTGATTCAGCTAGCAATTACAGATGATGGGCGGAGGGATAAGATCAGCCAGTAACGGATCAATGCTGTTAAAAGAATCCCAGGAGTGATGTCCTAGGCCTGTGGTTTTCATTCTGTATTCTGGAGTACCCTCGGGTTTCCTCAAAGCTTATCAGTGAGAAGATTAGTAATGGCTCCACTTCAGCTCTTCCCCTGTAATTATGCAGGTGCATGAGAGAATTGTTTGTGTGCTGACCATTCACGCAGTGTAACAATGAGGCTGCAATGAACAATGTGTCCTGCATGAACAGAGTAATATTGAATAAGCCCCCCGAAAATTCTGCAATGCACTGCAGATTCACAGCAACCGTGCAAGGGGCCCTTACCAGATAGGTGAACAGAGAAAGGTTTCTTAGAGGAAGGAGTTTGAAACCCACTGCTCTCAGCAATCGTCTTCTCTTGGCCCCCTCTAAACCAGCCCTCAACAGCACTGGCAACTGTTAGGACTGCCATTTCTCAAATGACAAGTCTTGCTCACATGTGGCTGCTAATGATCCTAGGGGGACTATTTATAAAAGAGGTGTAAAATTAACCCTTTGAGTCCTGGCCAAATTCCAATGCAGGTAATTTATTTCCTGCCTTCTTAGAATTACACATACACACTCTGGCTTCCCCACTGACCCCCTGCCATTTCAATTTATTTTATTTAGCACTGTATATTTATCTGCTGCTCCCCATCACTAAGACACATGGTTGCCTTGCAGTCTGTTAAAAAAATCTGCTGGCTAAAACAGACCTACACCATTTGCTCATGCAGCTGGGAGGTCTCTAATACATGAAAGTCTAATGTGAAAAATAGTTTAGCCTACTAGAGAGATGCTGAACATTTCCCATAGGCAGGAGCTGCTCTCCAATCCTTCCTGTGTTGGAATCAGCGGGTGATTAAAAAAGAAAAGTTCCAGAAAGATACCTGCTGTAATAGGAAGAGCAGTGGTGAATGGTACGTCCAGCCATTCACAGGTATGATAAATGAGCTGATTCGTTCATCTCAGATCTCAAATGTGATTTTGTTGTTGTTGATGGACACACACACACTCAATTTGGTGTTCAGTGCTGACAATAGCACTGTCAGCATTGCATGTCTCTTGATTCTGCAACCTGTCAAGTTCCCAAAGTGTAAATTGTTTTCCTGTTCTGTTTAGTAGAAAGAATTATTATTATTATTTACTTTAATTCTTATTTAAAGCCATTTCTGCCCAATTTGGCATATACACAACAGGGACCAAATGTATACACCTGTGGGCGGGGCAAAAATGGGTTGAGCTAGTTTATTGACTGAGTAATAGGTTGATAGCCCTAACCTATAGAGTTCATAGGGTATGTGTCATGCATCCAAAGAGGGAAGTGCTGGCAGAGTTGTAATAAAGAAGGGCGAGGTTGTTGGTGACAGTAAAGCCAAGGGTGGCAAAAAGAAAAAAAGCAGGTTGGAAAACTTTTAAAAATATTGTACAGTCTGTTCTATTAGCTATTTGTGAAAAAAGAAAAAACAAACACCTGCTTTATAATGAAAAGGAAAGGGAAACATTTATGGATTTTAGGGAATGCTCGCACAGAGATGCGCATGCATGCACACTGTCAGCAGAGGTCCAGTGCCGCACCAAGAGTAGTACTTTATTCACTTCTGTGGAAGAAAAATCAGCAGGGTTCACATGCCCTCTAGAGGACAGGAGGGCACATGGCGCCAGAAGTTGAATGTAAGAAAGTCACAGGAGTTGGGGAACTTGCTTATTTTGTTTTATAATGCTAAACTTCCCTTCAAACAATTCTCCTAGGGCAGCATGCAAAGTTAAATTTACTTGTTGGTATATATTACAATGATCTGTGATATGTACGTGACCAGTATGTGGACCTCCCTGCTATCACAAACTCATTTGGCCCCTTTTGGCAGTGTTCCATCACTGTTTAGAGACTTTTTTGCTTCAGCAAGCTTTTTTTCAGTTCCCTGGATTTTATTTTAATGTATTAACAAATATTAACAAAAATTAATATTTGTTTTCATGTGTAACATCCTGGGTTTTTTTTTTTTTTTTTTTTTTGACAGTGTTTATACATAGTTATACTGTAGTTATACTTTATAACAGTAGTTATACTGAACTACTTTCAGTAGTTTTGTTATGTTTTAGTGTTAGCCACTTTAAAACTGCGGACAGTTCTCAATAAATACGCGGTTCTCAAATAAATACAATTTCTTTTTAAAAATGTGAGCTTTGCCCCTTCTTGTACTAGGTTCAAATGGACAAAAGTTTTACTTTCCTACAAAAAGATCTGGGTTTCAGTTTCATCTTTGCCACAGACTTGTATGATTTTGGACAAGCCACTAGCTCTCTATGTCTTGCAAAATATGTGAAATGCAAAAATGACACACAGTAGTAGTTGCTCACAGTGTCTGTGTTGTCTTTTGTCTTTCTCCAGGGGGCTTTGCCACCTTCTCATCTTGCTTTCCAGGACTCTGTGAAGGGAAACCCACTGCCATCTTGCCAATGAGCATCTCCCAGCCATGCTTGCCAGTGGCCAATGTTGGCCCTACACGCATCCTGCCTCATCTCTATCTGGGCTCTCAGAAAGATGTCTTAAACAAGGTATGGGGTGGCAAAGATGCATTTCCTTTACTCAGACAAGTAAGAGTGAGGAGATCTAGTTGGGAAAGAAGATAATTCACATATGATGGAAAATTAGCATTGTCTAACTGGGGGTAGGAGTGACTTTTGGGGTATTCTGAATTATGCAGAAAGGCAGGGACATAGTCTGTGCATTCCCTTTGAAGTGTTAAGGACATTCACAGCGGGAGCATCAAGGCTGCAGAGTTGACCCTGAGAGGTTTTAATGACAGGGAGCCAGCTGTTTCTTGTCAGGGTCCAGTGCCAGCCAGGCTAAAGAATAACACTGACCTCAGCTCTTCCATGTCCACTCTCAGAGCCAAAGGATGAGGTATTAAGCTTGGCATTCAACTGTGACTGGCAATGAGGTGAGGTGAAGGAGAGTGTAGGCACTGCGGCCCATGTCTGCCAGCAAAGAACCCTTTGAGGAGACCCCAAAATGGACAGAGATTCGCATTGGGAATAGCAAAGCCGAGCAGTGTCATTTCAAAAGATGCCAGAATGTCTGGGCTATGATATTGCATCAGGGAAGAGAATTCTGTTTAAAGAAAAAATACAATTAAAGAAGAAAGAAACCATAATTGCTGTTAAAATACCAGTGGGTGCGTATCCTGGACAGATGGGAGCCAATCGGGCATTCATTCCTCAGGGGGAGGGATAGGTAGAAACGTCTAAACTAGAAACCCAGAAGGAGAAGTGGAAACATTTTATACAGGGAGTTGAAGGGAAGGAGGAAGAAAAATGCCAGGAATGTGAGCTTGGGAGCTAGGCTGGCTCCTATGGGCTGAGGTTAGGGTTATTACACAGAGACTGCTTAGAAAAATGGAGCCATGAAAACTCAATAGATGGTCCATAGTATTGGGTTTCAGGGTTTGAAAAATAAGGGAGGGGGGAATTATGAGCCTGTACCCATCAGCTTCTGTGTCAGGCTGCCTCTTTAGGTATTTTACCCTAAATTCACCAATTTGTGCCTGAAGTTGCTTCTCCACAAAAGCCCTGCTTTTTCCATTGTAACAAGAGACACTGAATCCTCCATATCTTTCCCAGTCAGTCCCAAACAGGCAGCCAGCATATGCCCCTCTATGCAAGCACTGCCATGAATTGTAGGCAGATGGAGAAGAGAAAGAAAGCCTCAGTAATCTAGTCAAACCCCCCCCCCCCCAAGAATGAATGAAAAGATCCTATGCTGGACTGATAAACATCTTTCTCTTGGCCAGGATCTGATGACCCAAAATGGGATTAGCTACGTCCTCAATGCCAGCAACTCCTGTCCCAAGCCAGATTTCATCTGTGACAGTCACTTCATGCGCATTCCTGTCAATGACAATTACTGTGAGAAGCTCCTTCCCTGGCTGGATAAATCCATTGAGTTCATTGGTAAGGTTGCTCACCTGTCACTAGCAACATTCTCAGGGCTTCTTCTGGGCTGTGTTTTATGTGCTATTACAGCCAAGAGTTCCCGGATGATAGTGGATAGGCTGTTTGCCTCATGCACATGCAGTTTTCTATTTTGTAGTTGGCATTTGTTTTTCAGTGTGATGTACACGAAACACCCAGCCTGCCCTTGGGAGGCCTTTTCTCCTTTTGTTTTTGTTTTTTTGTTTGTTTGTTTTTTTAAAAAAGGACTGAAGTCCCTTGATTGTTAAACTCTCAGGATTATTGTGAACCTGCAGTGAACTTGCAGTATCACCAGAGAGACAGCAAGTATCATTTGGGACAAGAGGGCTCAACAAAGAAAAACCTTCTGGTGGTTTATTTTATCAAATACAACCAAGTTCATTCTGACACCACAGACAGTTGGTTAAAGGAGGCATGATGGTTACAAAATCTTTTATGACAAATAGAGAAATAAAGCACCAGAGTACTTCAAGTTTTATTAAGCAGAAGGAACCCAAGAAAACAAAACTGTATTTATGAACAATACTCTTGATTCCCCCCCCCCCTTTTAAACCTAACACTTTATTTGTAAGCCATTGGGCAGTATTTTTCGTCTGGTTAAACAATGACTAATAGCCCAATCCTATCCACACTTTCCTGGGAGTAAGCCCCATTGACTCTAATGGGACTTACTTCTGAGTAGACATGCATAGGTTTGGGCTGACACCAAGTGGACAGCCTTGGCCAAGAGATTAAGGCCCAAATGGACAATGTTGGAAATGAACATGTTCTTGTCCTGAAAGATTAATTTCTCAACATCAGGTTGAATCAGGCAGAGGGCAATGCAAAGTGTACTCCACTATTACCCATATTATATGTGTTCTGTCAATATGCAGGAGACTTCAATACCATACTTACAGGGATGTCACCTGGCAGCCTTAACTCTAAGTGCCTCCAAAACCAGTTTTAAGATGCAACAGACCCCTAATGGTGCCAATGGATAGAATTTGCATTTACCGTATTTTTAGGCCCCCGTGAAAGTAATTTCTTGCCCTATCTTGTAATTGACAAAACTGGCAATAACTTGGACAGCATTTGTTATGGCAAGCCAAGAGTTCAGATCAATGTCCAAGCTTCCAACAGCCACCTCTGGCCCCCACATCTATGACTTGCTTGGCCTTTTTACTTTCTTTTCCCACTTTGGAAAAGGACCCAGTATTATTGTTTAGAATGATGCTGCTGCTCACAGACTGAAAGCTGTTTTCTCATGCTACAGACAAGGCCAAGGTATCCAGCTGCCATGTGATAGTCCATTGCTTGGCAGGGATCTCCCGATCAGCCACCATTGCCATTGCCTATATCATGAAGACCATGGGCATGTCTTCAGATGATGCCTACAGGTAGGCTGCTTCCACTGCATTTCTACCATCATTTCCATTACACCTACTGATAAGTGCTGATTTGTTCATTGTGTACCAAAAAGGCAATAGGCTTGACTTTTGGTGAGAGCAGTTAAAACACACGCATACACCCCACATTTTGCCATGAAGTATACTTTTCACTTGTCCCACAAAAGATCTTCCAGCCCATGTCCAGCTGGATCCTATGCATTTACCATTATTTGCAGGATTAATACTTTTGTAGTTCACAGCAAACCTGCATTTTTAGTAGTTAGTGGTTGCATGCCTAAAACTTAGTACTGCATGTGGCAGTGATTGTGAATGGCAAGAAGCCAACATATAAGGCATGACTCTGACTGCGCCAAATGACCTTAAATAAACTGCTATCAGAAAGCGAACAACCTTTAAAGCAACACATTTACTCTTTGGAATGATAGAGTGTTACAAAAACAAATCCAATACATTCTCAGTGCTGCTTTGAATTGTAGGTCACTTCATCATCTTATACCATCTTGGCCTGTTGACTAGATTTTTTCAAATCCTTATCCTTCAGGAAATTAGACAATTCCATTGATTTGGAAGTGGGGCAGTCCTAGTAACAAGTGCTGTTGTTTTGTTTGCATTCGCAGGTTTGTTAAAGACCGGCGTCCCTCCATTTCGCCCAACTTCAACTTCCTGGGGCAGCTCCTAGAGTATGAAAGAAGTCTGAAGCTGCTCAAGGCTTTGAAGGCTCAAGGGGAGAAAGGGGAAGGGGAAGCTCAGCAAGACCCATTGGAATCACTTGAAGGCAACAGGCAACAGACACTGTCTACCTCAGAAAAGGCTGAGGAGGTATTAAGAAGCACAACCTCAGAAACCTCCTCCGTTGATTCTGAGAGTCCATCAGGATTTCCCAAGGTTGTCTCTCCTACAGCACTACAGCAAGGACTCAATGGACTGCACTTGTCTTCAGAGCGCATCCAGGACACCAACCGATTGAAGCGTTCCTTTTCATTGGACATCAAGTCAGCCTATTCCCCTAGCCAGAGGCAGGATGCCCCAGGTCCTACAGAGGCAGGAGAAACTCCCAAGCTTTGTAAGCTGGACAGCCCTTCCGGTCCCAACGGTACATGCCAGTTCTCTCCTGTCCCAGACAGTCCTGACTGGCCCAGTGGGCCTGACTTCCTTCTTGAGGCCAAAGTGCGACAGAGACGGAAGCACAGGCACCAAGCAGGCTCCCCCGCCCATGGGCTGAGCCTTAATTTTAGCGGGGTGTGTGCCATGCATAAAAGCACGAGCATGGAGGACAGTCTCAAGCAGACACTTCGGCTGAGCCTTCCCAGTGTGGGGCAGCAGCTGGCGCAGCCAGCCACAACTCCAACCTCCACTGGCACTTGGGGGATGCACTTGGAATCCCCCGGCACTCCTTCGTCTGAGAACCCCTGGTACTTCAGCACAGACGCGGCATCGGGCAGCAAAAGTGGCGGGAGCGGGACTCTGTTTGCGAGCACCAGCGCCTACTCGTCATTCAGCTGCAGCACAATCCAGGCAAGCTGTGAAATCAGACTGAGGGACAAGCAGCGAGCGGAGCCGCGAGACGGGCGCCACAGCTGGCACGAGGACACGGCCGCTGAGAAGCAATTTAAGCGGAGGAGCTGCCAAATGGAGTTTGAGGAGACCTTGTCAGAGAGCAGGTCTCGGGAAGACCTGGGCAAAATCAGCAAGCAGGCTAGCTTTTCAGGCAGCATGGAAATCATAGAGGTGTCCTGACGCTCACCGGGCAAGCTTTGAAAGCAATTGGGTGTGCATCAGTCAGTGGGGGGGAGGGACACTGGGGAGAAGGAGGGTGGGGCGGGAGTATTTATATGCCTGTGTGTGTTTGTGAAGACCACACATGTGAAGACGAAGGCAAAGCTAAATGAATCCAAAGTCAAGAAACATAACGGTGCATGCTTAGTGCCCCCCTTTGTTCGTACCTCGACCACCAAAACGAACCATGGTCACATTCCCTTTTTGGCAGGTGGGAAGCGTATTAACTCTTTCAATGGTAGATCTTTTTTGTTTCGCATGCAAGACATTATTTTTTCTTTTTTCGTTCCCCTGACACGGGGGAAAGGGGAGTGCTGAGGTTTGACCTCAGAGATGGGGTTAAAAAAGAAAAAAGAAACGGGGGCAAAATTAAACTCTTTAGGATTGCTGCCAATTGAAAGTTTTCTTAGGATAAAATGATTGTTGTTTGAGCTCTATATTTGCAATGGGGAACTTAAAGGGAAGCAGGTTCTTTTCTTGTAAGAGTACGTTACCAATTGTTAATAATACATTCCTATCTTACCTATAGGAAGTTGCTAAAGATTTTGCCCATCTCCCCCCATTACAGGAAGGGAGTTCCCCTTTCATTCCGTCAGAGTTGGACAATGTATATTGGTGGCTCCTTCCTAGATTGGGGTGCATAGCCCAGGGGGGCTGATTTTGTCATTGGCTTTCCTCTGCCCCCACCCCATACTGAGCATGCTCCTCTGTGTTTCTCTGGCTAGTATTCTTTAATGCTGCACTACAGCAGCTCTATACATATATAAATATATATTATATATAAGCGAGAAAGAGAGAGAGAAAAAACACAAAGAAAAAAGTTTAAATGGTTTTACTACAGTTTTTATTGAGACAAATAATATTTCCACTTTTCTTTTTAATTTATTTGAAGCTGTTCATTCTGGCAATGATTTTCAGACAATGTAGGGGCGGTACTTTCAGCTCTATTTTTACTGTGTATGGTATTTAAATCTGAAACATGAGTTTCAAAGCAATATCCTCGGCCTGTGGCTCCTTCTGTAGCTCACGTCAGTGACGCAGACACCCCAAAAAGTGGGATGAGAAATCTTTGTATGTGTGCCTGCACGTGTGGGTGTGTGGGTGTGGGTGTATGCACTTTTATTTAAAAAGAAAAGCAAGAGAATCTTCAACACAAACTGAGCCAGGAATTCTTCTTGATGGTTCTTTACTTCTTACTTCTATCGCATCTGCAATCAAAGCCATACAATATTCCCCTTCCTGGGTATGGGGGACAGTGGGGTTGGGGTTGCAAGGGCAGGTGTTTGCTTTGCTGTACAAAAAAGGGAATTAGGATTAATGCTTTAAGGAAAGGATCAATCTGAGCGTTGATTTCCAGGGAGATGAGTCCCTTCCCAGTAGCTCAGAATATTCTCCAGATGAATTATGGTGACAAATAGGGCATTCCTTACCCTTACCCTTACAAATGTGGGGCGGCTGTGACAAATGGTCATTAAAATGATGCTTTTATTAAAACAGTATTAAACTCAGACTTCAGCATGCCTTTGTGCAAAGGGCAGAGATAGGGGAGAGCCTTGAAGAAAGCCCTAAAACCTGTGGGAAAGGATGGCTTCAACCAGCTGAAAGAATAATGATATCATGGTACCAGAATGAAATTCATTTACAGACCTCAAGCCTGCTGTAGAGAGTCCACTGCAAGGCGTTATCCACTTACTATTGCAAGAATGAGCATAAAGCATAATTTGGTGTCCCAGCTCCAGTTCTCCAGCGTAAATCTGTGTCTGAATCAGGGAATCCCAATCATTCAGAGATTTCCCAGTTTATGTGAATCAGCCAATGAGAACACAGTCCAAAGACAAAGCTTGAATCAGTGGAAGACCAAACCAAATAGTCTTTTCAGACAGGAAGCTTGAGGAAAGATAGATACTTCTTCAGATGTAGCGTGCAAGAGTCTCCCATCCATCCCCAGCTCTAAGCTCCAGCATCAATCTTCTCAACTCCTTGATGTGTTGCTGATTAATCTGATCATAGATTTACTTGACTTTGCGAAATCATGTTGATTGCCGGGGATGTTTTTATCCACAAAGGTAATTCAGGTCTAAAAGTCTCTTTTTGGGCATTGTTAGGGGAAATGGTGGAGAGTCACCTTCTAAAGTCACCTGATGCCTTCTAAAGATAAACACCAAAGAAAGATGAGGGCAAGGACTGCCCAAGAATATTTTGGCATTTGAAGTGAATAATACAAATCCATCAGTAGTAAAAACAATGAATTAAGAAATGTGACCTTGAAGTGGCTGTCTCACTCTGTCTTATAGTTAAGGCTGGCTCTGGTTGACGGAAGATCTGGAATTGGGTTCCGCTAGTTAAACTAAGGATTGATTTCACCATTGAGACAGTCCTGCAGAGATTGCTTTTAAAAAAAAAAAATTGCTGTGTCATGCAGGCTGCACACAGAGCAAGGCAGACAGATAGGCAACAACCATGCAGACAGGCCCAATCATGTAGAGAGTTTTCATTGCAGCTCTTCATATTCCTGGGGGCTGCTAGTGTGGAGCCCGTCTACAAGACTGCACCTGGTAATCAGCTGCCAAAATGTTTCAGCTGCTGCATGAGGCTTCTGCACAAAACATTTTTCAGTAGACTCTACTTGGGAGCCATATTGTTTGAATTGGCCATCACTGGTGCAAGATGGAATTGTAAAGCAGGAGAATAAACAAGGAGATCAGAAAGTGTTGGCAATTCAATGGACACCGTGCAAGAACAGAGAGAGGGCTGGGTAATCTACACTTTTGCTGTTGGCCACGCTGGTTGTCCTTCTTTTGGGGGGGGGCAGCAGAGGCACCTGCTCGGAAGCATCCATTGCTCATAGATACAGCAACACAGCTCCCCCCTTTTGGGATACAGGCACAGAGCTGTCTCACTTTTAAAGCTGAAAGCACATTTTTCTCTTTGTGTAACTGATTTTGCATTTTCCCCTTTCGTAGCATATGCTGGTGTTTTGAGCCAATACCTCAGGGTTGTTTGTGTAGCTTTTAAAAGATAAAAATTATTTGAGATTCTTCCAGTTCATTTCTTTTTCCATTTACTTTCTTGATGAATTGTAATGTTTTTTAAAACTTAAGAAGTACTACATGAGACAAAAAAGAAAAGAAAATCTCAGGTTCAGAACTTGCAAACACACACAAACCACAGGGAGCAGCAATAACATGTTTTTGCATCAGATTGTCTGTTTCCTGACTGTAGTCATTGCTGTCTGTACTCTGCAAGGACATAGAGACCTCGCTATACTTATTTGTGTTCCAATTAGATGCTGCAAGCTCAGAAGTTATCTATGTAATATTTTGGAAGTGATGGGTCAAAGGCCTTGGGTGCTGAGAGAGACCTTTGACAGCCTGAGTTGGGATTTTAACTATGTGAGTTGTTTTTTAAATTGCTATATGCTGGATCCTTATTAGGGTGCAAACTAGATTTCATCTTTCCAGTGCAGATTAATGTAGCTGGAGTCACAAGTGCATTCTAAGTTACATACTCACAATTGCTAAGAGATCAGAATCCCCATTCAACTCATCAGCATGCATTGAAAGAGCAGGCCAAAAGCATCCCTGTAGCCACTTTGACTGTACAAAGAGCAATTTTAAGTATGTTGAGTATTCAGTCATTTATCTCAACTTATCTTGAGTATCTGATCCTAGATTCCTCAAACAGATACTCATGAGAAAGTATATTCAACTCCCTTTTTAGAAGCAAATATTAGTCCCAACCCAGTGTTGCTAACGAGTTATTGTTCCCCTAGTAGTAGTACCACTACCATATTTCGGCAAAATCCTGATTATTATTGTTTTATTATTACATCCGTATCCCACTTTTCTCCCAAGGAGTTTAAGGTGGCATACATGCGGGTTAGTCCATTTTATCTTCCTAACAAGGGTGTGAAAATTAAGTGTGCGAACATACATTAAGTATGTTCTACAGTGAAAAAAAAAAATAGTTGTTGCCTGTAAGGCAGGACAGTTCATGGTCTAAGCGGCAGAGCACTGCTGTCATAAAAAGTGTGAGGAGACATTATGTACCATAAACAAGAATGATAACTATCAGGAAATCCTGCCCTCAACAGTTGTTCCTCGGGACCCATTGATTTCAGAACTGAAGCAGCAACAAGTGTTGCAATCGCAGACCATTTTTAAAACAGGTTGTTTAGATGTTTTGCAAATCTATAAAATGGATTCAAAAATCCTTAGCACTATGATTGGTTGGCATGTGCTCAGGTAGAGATGACCTGAAAAATTCTACCTCATTTCAGTGGCATCTTCCACCTTAGCTGTGATCCTGTCACCGGGATCCCAAATATTATTTGCATCTCTTTGCATTTGCTTTTATTTACATCTATCTAAATATTATTTGCATCTATCTGAAATTTTGACATTACTTCCATGCCAGCTTCATTCATAGCATTCCACTTTGGAGATGAAGGCTGAATTCACATCTAAAGTCCTCCTGATTAGCCATAAAATTGCTTCAGTAGATGTATCAACAGTACAACTCACTTTGCTATCCTTGCCAAGAGTCAGGAAAGCAAGAGGTATTTAAATCAGTTAAAGTCTAATTTCCTTGTGAAGCTCAAATTTGCATTTTACTTGTTCTCCTGCCTGTGTCATATTTGGCAATCTTAGAAAGTCTTTCTTTCTATTTGGCCAACAGAAAGTCATATTTGGCCATCTTAGCATTAGGAAAACACGCATTGCCTTCCAATGAAAACATGTCCTCTTTGCTGAGAATTTGACATCCCTCTCATCCCGAAGACAGCTCTCATACTGAATACAGTAAGGCATCTTTGCATTGCCTTCAGTGAGAATCAAAATAGACCCAAGCATGACTCCTCCTGGAAAGAGTTCTTTTAAATTACTGTTTCCCTCCTCAGTTCTCATTGCCAGCCATAAGATTTACTCCATGGGTGTCTCTGCATCCAGTTCTGATCTCATGCTAACTCATCTACACTGTGGTCTGTAATGAAATTGTCTCAGACTTAATTGTAGCACAAGCAAGAAGATCTAAAGTCCTATTAGGAAGCGCAAGTTCATGGAGGCAAACAGGTTGTGTTGCTGGACAATCACAATAACGTAGAAAGAACTGATGCGTGTGTTGCTATACAAGCCCAGTGTCTCCCAAGACATAAATGTCATGATGTCATTTATGTCTTTGAACTTTCTTTAAGGTAGAAATAACAACAAAAATCATCAGATGTTACAACCAGACCTTGCGTAGAAGCCCAAGGATAATGTTCCCAACTGTCCAATGGCTTAAATAGGTATATAATGCACAGCTGCGCTCCATATAGGCTGGTTTGCTGAAGGATACAGAGAAAAAGAGCTGGTAATGTTGATCTTGAAAACTCATGTCCAGCCTTATTATGAAATTGTTTGCTTTGGGTGACAGACTCTGAAGAAGTGTCATTTTTCTGCCTCTTACCTTCCATCTCCATTTCCACCACTCATCTGTGGTGGAAAAAATGGGTGAGTGAGAGGCTCCATTTTGACTTTTCACTTCAAGTTCAAAACACTCTAAGGGTGGCATCACCCAGGTCCTATGTGGTTAATTTCTAGCTTGCAGCACCTTCTCTTTGTGATTAAAAAAAAAAAGATTTTGGTTTGTGTTTTCTGGGGTTCTTTTAGCTTGTGCTGTGTGTCTTTCTCCCTCCACCTGTTCTCTCATGCTCGCTCTCTGGTTTTATTTATTACTAATTTTCCCTGCGTTGTTTTTTTTCTTGTAGCCATATGCTCTTGTTCTGTCTCCTGTACTGTACATCAGCCCTTTAAAAGAAGATATTTTCTGCCTCCCTCCTGCTCCTAATGCTAATGATAATAAGCTATCAATGTTGTAATTGCAATGTATGGATTATAGATTTAAGTATTTATTATTATTATATTATTATTATTATTATTATGTAATTTTGCTTCTCTGTATGTTGATCTTTGTTTCTGTCGTGAGTATATGCAGACCTTTCCTCATATCCACCTGCCCCTTTACCTTCTCTGATTCCCATCATAGGGAACAACTGGCCAGTACCGTGGCATGCCTAGTCCTTAGATGTTTTGAGCAGGAGAAGATGGAGAAGGCTGCTTTTTGTGGTGTTTGAGGAGGTGTGAACTCCTCAGAGTTCACCTCTGCCCTCCGCAGAAGCCTGTTCAAACCCACTGAGGTTTATAGGGAGCAAGAGAAAAGTTTGTAAACAATTACTGTAATTTGTACTTTGGGAAATGAAGATGCAATGCAACATGCTCTTAAGTTTCTTCTATCTTGGAGCCTGTCAACACTGAAAACTGGTTTCAGGTTGCAATCCTATACACACTTTCCTGGGAGAAAGCACCTTTGGACACAATGGGACTTCTGATTAAATATGCATAGTAATGTGCTTTCAGTATAATAGCTCTCCCAACAACAAAGTCAGGGAAATGTAGGGTTTTTCAGAGGATTCTTAGGGTTCTCAGAAGACTGCAATGTCCTCATTTCCTTTGTCAAAGCCACTACAGTTGCACTGGTATCTCCATAGCTATAGTGCATGTTAACCCCCAACAACAGAAGCCAAGAACTGCATCTGTGCTGATAACAGTGTAATGTGTTAAGCGTCCCTAGATCATGTCACTAAAAAACCATCTGAATTTCACTTTGCACTTTACTCTAGAATTTTCAGGGAGCTAGAGACTTTTGTTGTTTGGTAATAGGATGATCACAATTTTCAAACAGGCCACAAGAGATGAATGCACTGATCCGTTTTGCCCAGTGGAAGTAAGGGCATTTTTTTTTAACACAGGTGGCTTAAAGTAGTTTCTGCTTCACTTACTTTGCAGTGCAAATATTTAAAAAAAAACTACATTAGCAAGGATGCTCATTTGCATTACAAATGCCTCTTTGCCCCTGTTCCCTTTGCCATTAAAAATAATGAGAATCCACATCGTGAGAGATGTTCAGTGGTGATTTGGGGCCAAATTATACATCTGACAGAGATTTCTGGATGCATCTTCATCTCATTAACGTTTTTGTGAATAACAGCCAGTGGGGAGGGGTGTGATATGTTTGTACTAATAAGGCAAATAAGGGGTGGGGGTTCATTAGGAAAACAACCTAAGGGGAAAGAATTAACCCCCTTTCCCCCCACTGCAGTCCCAGGTGTATTTTCCACATCTCCATTGAAATGTGCAGGTTGGCCCCAAGTCTTAATGAAACTCTCTCCTATGATTGCAGCCCTTAATAAAATAAAACATGACAAAATATTCTCCATGCAATTCCAAGTTGTGGACAAGTCTGTCCACTTCTAAAGCACCTCTGATGAACTGAAGAAACTGGCATATCACTGCTACATGGGAAGAATGTTCCCATTCCAAGTGAACATTCCCAAGTCTGTCATGAAATTTGGGTGGTAGAAAGTGCTAGATGCAATCCCTACATTAGAAGCGAATGTCAGTATTATTGAATAACCTCAGCAAACAAAGCCTGTTTTGACTGGGCTCCTTCTGTCGTCCTGTCGAACTGCTCAGTGAGGATGCACAAATCACCTTCTTGCCACAGTACTTGCCTAGCCAACCTGGGATGGAATCAGTTTAAGGTGAAGTAATGAAAAACAGTTGTCAGACTGTTGTGCAGTTTAAAAAATGTGCAGGCTGGAGATGTCAAATGAGGTATTCCCATTGCTACAGTATGTTGCATTTATTTATTGCTGCTCAGAACTCTTTTGGAAAGAATGGAGAAACTGAGTTACCCATCTTCTCAGGAGGCATATACTTAGAATCCCCTTTGGTCTCTTGTCTACGGATCCACATTTTTACTCCAGTTCTCCTGTCTTGTAAATGTTTGTGGACAAAGATTAGGAGGGGTGAGTTGTTGAGCACCTGACACAGGTAGAGAACAGAAGGTCTTGTTCTGTGAACATGGTCAGACACAAGAGGGGAAGAAGGTGTTCCAAGACCAGACTTCAGTGGCAAGGAGTGCCCTAGGGACAAGGATTGGGGGATGAACCTTGAGTGCTATCAAGGGTGGACTACAGGTGGGGTGGGGGAGAGCCGTCTTGCCTCCAGTCTGTGGGTTTGTTCCTTCTCTCACAAGTCATGATAACCAAAATGCATCTCTTCTGCCTGCTCCAGGAATGCTGATCTTGGATGTTGCCTGGCAGGATGGAGTGGTGCACTCTGCCTCTGCTTCTACTTTTATTTATTTATTCCTTGAGGCTGTAAACAGCAGTGCTTTTTTACCCTCTCTTTCTTTTCCTTTCTTTTGTATTTGGGAACAATGTGTTGTAATAAATTCCTAATAGATGTTTTAACAGCCAGTGTTGGATTTATTCTTCAGGGGTGGGGGGAAGGGAATGAAAGAAAGACAGAAAGGGAAAGGCTCATATCCAGAAGTGTTGAGGTGAGGAGGCCTAAGAGGGTAGGGAATCTGTGCATAACAGCCGGAATATAAATACTGTACATCTAGACTTTATGCTTGTTCATTCCAGAGTAATAGTATGAAATGTCTCTATATGCTATTTAAAGACATAGGCCTGACCCTAACATACATATAAACATAAGAAGAGCCCCACTGGATCAGGCCAAAGGCCCATCTAGTCCAGCTTCCTGTATCTCACAGTAACCCACAAAATGCTTCAGGGAGCACAAAAGACAGCAAGACCCAACCTGTGACCTGGTGCCCTCCCTTGCATCTGGCATCGTTTTCAGGTACTCCAGAAACTTTGCACTCATTGGTCAGAACGCTCATTAGGAATGTGAGGGTAAGGCTGCAATCCAATCTGCACTCAAATAGGAGTAAGTCCCATCGATTATAATGGGACTTCGTTCTGAGTAGACATACATAGGATTGGGTTCTAAGTTGATTTTTTTAAGGAGCAACTGGACGCAATACTGCTGGTGGACTTTTTCTTCTAGCTGCACAAGTAAAAGAGCTAGGGACCCACTTAAAAAAAAAGTTGAAAATTCAGGGAGGGGCCAGGAATGTCAACAGGGGACCCAGCTCAATTTGACTACAGCCCTGAAAGGAAGACTAGAACAGCTATTTTCAACTAGTTTGTGCTGAGGTACATTGGTGTGCTGCACGTAGTCTGCAGGTGTGCCACGAGAGTTTGGGGTTGGGTCATTTGTTGGTAGGGCTATTGGGGGATGTGATACCCCCCACCAGCAAATGGTGTGTTTTGTCAATTGTCAAAAAATAGATGGTGTGCTTTGACAATGTTGTCACCTTATCAGTGTGCCATCAGATGAAAAGGTTGAAAATCACTGTACTAGAAGGAAAAAGGCCACCCACTGTAGTGTTGTCAAGTTGTTTAAAGACTGCAGCAGAGCAACGGGTACAATTGAAAAAGTTGCCAAACACTCACTATAATACCAGTTCATGCAGTAAAGCCCTGTTGATTCATGTCAGGTAACCTGTACTGAGGTCTTCTGCCTTGACTCTTCCCCAGCATGGTTTTGAATGCAACTTTGGCAAGTCTAGTACTGCAGCAAGTACTGCTGCTCTGAAACCTCCACTCTTTTTAGTGAAGCACAGCTGCCATACCTTGAACAAAAGGAGGTTGTACCTGAGCTGGTGGAGCTCTGCCTGTAGCTGGGGATTGGGTACAAACAGGTAGCAAAATGTCTTTGTCACGGGCATTGTTGCCTGAATTGAGTAACAGGTACCAACTGGAGAAATCTTAAGCCTTATAAGAAGCAAAGGGCTATTTTGCACAAACTATGCTTATTAAGAAACACAAACACCAAGCTAAATTTAATAAGAAAAAAACTGAATATCACACACAGAGGTTGGCAAAAAAAAAAAAAAAAAAACCCACAAAAGGACATACATGCTAGGTGGACACAGGGAGACCTGATGAATAGAGTTACTGAACCTGCAATCTTATGCACACCTGAGAATAAGTCCAATTTAACTCAGTGGGGCTTCTGAGCAGACATGTACAGGATTGCACTGTAAGTAATTGCAGCAGTTCTTCGAGGGTATGGCTGTTCAACTTTCCCCCAGAATGGACTACAATGAAGATGAATCTCATCTGGCATTGGTTGGACAGTCCCTTCTTCTGGATTCAACCTGTGGTGGGGGGGAGGGACTCAGTTTGAGCCCCTTTGTCTCCCTTGCATTGCCTGGCTTTTGCAGCTCATTAGAAAAAGGATCCAGCAGCAAAGGTGTATCTGTTGTCTGCAGAAATCCCTAAGCAGGTATACTATATAAACCTTCACATGTGCATTTTGCTAGACCTGTGACAAGGGCAGCCTCCTCTGATGCACTGCAGCTCTGTTCAGGAGATCTTTGAAAGAGTGATAAACGTGGAGTGGCTGACAGCCATGCATCCAAATCTGGAATCAATGCATAAGGTGGGCAGCATGTCTGCCAATGTGTTGATTCCAACTTCACCTGTGGCAAGAATCGAACTGGTGCCCTTGTGCTGTTTTAAGGAGGAACCTGGCTCTGAGACTAGAGACGCTAGTTGCTGCCTAAACGTTTTCTATATTGCTTTCTTCCAAGCAGCACAGTACAGTATTGACATTCAGCTACAGTTCTTGGCAGAGCAGACCTTGTAGTTCTCTCTTCCTCTTCACTTCAGTGCTGCTTGTACATTTGTATGATAAACAGAAGTGTATCAGAGGCATCCACTGGTTTAACAAAGACTGAATGCCTTTTCTGCATCCATCAGAAAAGGAAAACACTTTATCTAAGAAAGCTCCTGCCCACCTACCATCAGCGGCAGAGCTAAGAGTTTTATGAACATTATTGCTACAGTGATATTTTAAAGAGTCTGGCAGCAATTGTTACCCTGCAGATGCCTGATCTTGTCTGATCTTGGAAGCTAAGCAGGGTCAGGCCTGGTTAGTACTTGGATGGGAGACCGCCTGGGATTACTGGGTGCTGTAGGCTTATACCATAGTCTTTCGAGACTGAAGGTTGCCAACCATCTGTGAACTCAACTCTCAGAAATTAATTAATGATGCAGCCCAAGCCTAAGCATGTTTACTCAGAGGTACATTCCATTAAATTAAGTGCAATTAAATAGATTAGGGCCCAAATCTATCCAACTTTCCAGCCCAGCACTGATGCAGCTGGGCCAATGGGGTGTGTGCTGTGTCGTGCATTATGGGGGCAATCATGGGGGATACTCCGCAAGGTAAGGGAATTTTTCTTCCTTTACCCTGAGACTGCATTTTGGCAGCTCTGGAAAGTTGGACAGAATCAGGCCCTTTCAGGAAATGGTGTATAGCAGCGGTCTCACACATTTAGCACTGGGACCCACCTTTTAGAATGAGAATCTGTCAGGACCCACCAGAAGAGATGTCATGACCAGAAGTGGCATCATCAAGCAGGAACATTTTTAACAATGGCTGGCAACCTTCAGTCTCGAAAGACTATGGTATAAGCCTACAGCACCCAGTATTCCCAGGCGGTCTCCCATCCAAATACTAACCAGGCCTAACCCTGCTTAGCTTCCGAGATCAGACGAGATCGGGCATGTGCAGGGTAACAGTTGCTGCCAGGCTGCAATCCTACCCACACTTGCCTAAGAGTGAGTCTCATTTACTATCATAGTTGAAAGAATATGCATCGTATATGCATAGTAGCCTGTAAAAAGTACAGATGTGTAACATTTCCCTAAATGCAGTCACATACCATGGTAGCATTAAGTCTAACATATTAATAATAAAATATTGAAATGAATGGAGGCCCACCTGGAATTGGCTCGCAACCCACCTAGTGGGTCCCGACCCACAGTTTGAGAAACACTGTGTGTATAGGACTTCATAGGAGCAGGGCCTCTGAGAGGAATTTTATCAGGGGGTACAAAGTTTCTTTGGGGGGGCCCTTCCCAAAGAGGGAGGGGATGCAAGAGTGGGGGAGTGGCAATGAGGGTGGGCAGAATGGGGGCAAAACACTTAGGGGGAAAGTGGCAACAGCTGGGATAGTATTTGGAGCCCAGTCTTCCCAATGCAGAGCTCAACTCTACCTGCCTGCCCAACTTTGGAAGCTAGATGCAGTAAGATGGAAAACCAAACACACTCCTATGTCTCTCTAAAATATTTCAAATGTAGAAAATCATTGCAGGAAATTAGTATCATAATGTATTTAGGCTCACACTAGAATGGAAAGTGTCCTGAGTACACCAAAAGTGACTTCTGTAGCAACTGTAACCCTGCAGCTGATCTCCTCTACACTCCTTCATGGCTAGCAGATCCATAAGCCAAAGAGCTACTGCAACAGGTCAATTTCCTCCCAAATGTGACACTGTTAAGGAACATATGCATTCCTGGGCCTGGTGTGTGTGGCTTGTGGCAGTCCTCACTACCATGTGTGCGTGGTAAAGCCCACATGGGCAGTGAGTCTGGGTGAGACTGGAAATGTAAGATCCAAGGAAATTTTTGGACCCCCTCCTTTGGCTCCTGGGTTCCCTTTCTGACGCTGGGCCCAGGTACAAATTACCCCCTTTACCCCCCCTCTCCCAGGCCCTGTATAGCAGCCTTTGCTCAAAAATACTGGCTAGCCACTTCCAAAGCTATTTATATCCATTCTGAACTAATTCAAATCTCCTGTATGGAAATTTTGATTTGGTAATGAATCATTCTACCTTAACTGCTGGGCAACAAATCTTGGGGGCACTGGCTTGACCATCTGGGGGGAAAACAGCCAGAAGACAAACTGGTCTGGTCCAGATGAAGGCAAAACTGAGCAATGAAAAACTAACACACTGGGGTCCTCCGGGGCAATGGGGATTAAGCAAGTAGACTTTGGGCCCAGAAAGGTTGATCTACCTCCAGCAGCCATGCTTCCTCAGCACTGGCAGTCTTTTTAGCACAGTATTCAGAAATCTACCATAGCATCATGAAGTAGAGTGGCACGGTCCAGTGTTTGCTGTCATTTTTTGATGCTCAGATCTCTTTGTAATTTCATTTCATTTTAAACTTATTTATACCCCTCCTTCCGCCCCCCACACAAGGCACTCAGGATGGCTTACAACATTAAAAAGCACAATGAAACAATAAATACAATACTATAAAGCCATGACAATAAAAGAGACACACGGGGTACACTAAAATTAGCAGCATAAATAACAAGGAACAGCAAGAACACAAGCCAACATCTCAGAACAAAGAAGTCTAATATGAAGGGCATAGATCTTTATGTGGGAGGGAATTCCATAATTGTGGAGTCCACAAAGACGGTCCTACACCCTCTTGCTACCAATCTGGCTTCAGTCAGAGGTAGTGCATGTAGGAGGGTCCTCTCAGATGGCCTCAGGGGACAAGCTGAGTTTTGTTTGACAACACAGTTGTTCAGGTTCCAAACCATAAGGGGCTTTAAAGGTTAAAACCAGCATAATGAATTGTGCCCAGAAATGAACCAGCAAGCAATATATTTGCAGGAACTTCAGCAGCTCAACAGACACCAAGCTCCTGAGTCCACATGGGCCATTTCCACACTAATAGCAGTTTCCAGACAGTTTTCAGGGGCAGCCCCACATAGAGTATGTTAAAGTAATCAAATCTTGATGTCACCAGTGCCTGGACCACTTTGGCTAAGTCCAGTTGAACCAAGTATACAAGCCAAAGCTGGACAAAGGCCATCCCTGACCATCACTGCCAACTGGCAATCCAGGAATTGTAGAAGATCCAGAAGGACCTCCAAACCCCAAACCTGCTTTTAGAGAAATTGCAAGAGTCGATCTTGAACAAGGTGACTGCATCCCTTTCTTTAGGGGTCTTGCAACATTGCTTTGGGATGTGTAGGATCTTAGTGGATTACCCCAGTCACAGTGTGGAGGAGGAAAGCTCTGGGATTCGTTGAGTACTCCTGAAGTCCACACATCACTTGAGATGACAGGCGGTTTGGACAAGAAGTCTTGTGCAACAGCACATAGAGTTGGGAACCCTTCTCCCTCCAGGTCACCACCCTGCAAAATCATGACAGCTCTACTATTCCCAGGTGTGCGCCAGTATCCACAGGGGTTCCATTTCAGAATTCTCTGTAGATATGGGAAACTGCAGAGAAGGGGGTACCCCCCTGTGTGCCTTGAACCCCCAGGAGGCTACAAGAGCTGTGTTCCCCTCACTTCTGGAGGCTCTTGTGAGCCCCGCAGAGGCTTTGCCCATGGCCTCTGTGGGCCTCTGAATAGCTGTTACAATGAAAAGAAAATCAGCAACTTCCAGTTTTTCTGCAAAACCGGAAGTGACATTTTTATGCCTTTAAAAGGCAGTATGAGGGCCGGAAAGCCCTCATATTGCCTTTTAAAGGCATAAAAACATCACCTCTGGTTTTGCTGAAGAACCGGAAGTCACTTCTTAAAAATTGCAATCGCCTGCAGAGGCTGTGGGCAGACGTGCTGAGCCTCTGCGGGGCTCAGAAGAGCCTCCGAAGGGTGTGCAGGGGAACATGGGGGTGCTCCCGCATCTGCAGAACCACAGATACATGAAACCATGGATGTGGAATCCACTGCTACAGGGTCCCCCTATATTCTAAGTGATGGGTTTATGGTACTGCTGTGAGAGAAGGTGCAGCTGTGCAAATGGAAGCTATGGCTTGAACACTGCACTCACTCACACACAGTATAAGAATTATGTGCAAAACCTAAGAAGGTTGAGGTTCTGGGCCAAGGATTCCAAACTCATAATCTGGCCATACTGTTTGCAGGTCAAGCTGCTGTTAAAGTACAAGAGCACATTCCCCTAATACAGGGGTGTCCAAAGTTTTTGGCAAGAGGGCCACATCAGCTCTCTGACACTGTGTGTCAGGGAAAAAAAAGAATTAATTTACATTTAAAATCTGAATAAATTTACATGAGTTTACATAAATGAATATATTAAAGATGAACTTATATGAATGAATGAAGGTCTTGCAATAGCTCAAGGCCTATAAAAGGCCTTGTACAAAGCAAGGCTGGCCTTTCCTTTGCTGCCGCTGCTGCGTCACAGATGTGAAAGAGCAAGCAGTGAAGGGAGCTCTCATCCCACAGCTCACACGAGAGGTCAAACAGTCACCCTCACGCTGAGAGAAGTTGCATTGGGCCAGTGCAGGCTTCAACAAATTTCCGGAGGGCTAGAGGCTCATTGGAGACTGGGGACTTCCTGAGGGCCTCATTGAGAGGCCTCGAGGGCCGCAAGTGGCCCCCGGGCCGGGGTTTGGGCACCCCTGCCCTAATATAATGCCGGTTCAGATATCAGTCATCAAGCGTCCAGTCAAGGGCAGAGAGATCACGGGGCATGCGTGCAGATGTATACCAGCCCCCACTAATGATCATGAACATTCTGTCTGTGGTGTGACATCCGAGGCAGTCCATTCAAATATAAAACTAAACAGAGGGGCTGCCAGTACCCAGTGAGGAATGTGCATGTTCAGCTATCAGCATCATAGTACTGTATTTGTCAAAACTGCCTCATACTTTGGAACAAACAGCTACGCCTTCCTCCCAAATTCACTGGAGGAATTTGGGAATTCCTCCCAAATTCACAAATTCACCCAGTTGTGCTAATTCAATGACACTGCACCTGCTCAGATTCACATGGTGATTTTCCAGCCTTATCAGATCCACGGTTCTCCATTGCACTACAGAATCCTCTGAAATCACCCCATTGGGTACCACTCTCTTAGCTTGGTTAAGGAATAACTGAGCTTATTCTGAAGTCTGAACATACACTTGTTGTCTTTTATAAAATGGTATAAGCTTGAACAGGAAACTCCAGTTAGAAATGATGCTGGTTGGTGTGGGTGACCACTCTGAATAGCTTCTTTTTCTATACGTACATCAAGGGGAACATGTGCTCTGATGACAAAAGTAGGAGCTGCAATGGTTGCATGAGAAAGACTGGAACATCCTTTTTCCAGCGCTCAGGCTTTTATTGACACAGAATGGCTGCCAAACCTATAAATAAATGTTCTCATGCTAAATTTAGAAGCTATTGAAACAGGCTGCAGCCTATTTATTTAGCTTGTGCCTCCACAAGAGCATGCCAATATTACATCTAACACTGCTTTTAACCCAATCACGCTGTGGCCACCCATGGAGGGCGGGAGGCCAAGTTGCTGCAGTGGGTCAATTGTGGAGGATCTTGCATTTCTGAGCTTCTAGATATTTAAAGGGCTCTTAATAATAAAAGTGTGTACCCCTGCTAATTGGGTAAGAGGCACTTTTTCAAGTGGGTGCTCCTTTTTTTAGCAGGGGGAGAGTAATTGGCCCACCTCACCCCAGCACTGTCTGTTCTAGTGGCTGTCTGCTGGTAGTCATTTGCATCTTTTTAGATTGTGAGCCCTTTTGGGACAGGGAGCCATTTAGTTATTGGATCTTTCTCTGTAAACCGCTTTGTTAACTTTTAGCTGAAAAGCGGTATATAAATACTGTTAATAATATAAATACTGTTAATAATTAACGTGTGCTCTTTGTGAGTGAGCCCTTTGCCCTCAGAGGGGACTTTGTCAGTCCAGGAATAAGCAATCCAGCTCTGAAAGGAGAATCTGACCCAAATGCTTAACAGAGAGTAAGTATGCAAGTGACACTGAGCTCTATCACTCCTTTCCATTGAATACTGGGAAGGCTGTTGAGGTCCTGGAGCACTACCTGGAGACAGTTGGGAACCAGATATATATTCACAATCTGAAATTAATTCCCATCAAGACAAAGGTCCTCTTGGTCTGGAAATCACCAGTGTAATCTGTAGTACAGGTGCAGGACTACTGACCTGTTCTGAATGGGTTGCACTCCCTCTGCAGGAGCAGGTACATAGCTTAGAAGTCCATCTGGATCCACAGCTGCTCCTGGTTCTCCAGGTGGTGCCTGTGGCAAGAGGGGCTTTTGCCCACCTTTGGCAGGTGCGTCAGCTATGGCTGTTCCTGAGTAAATTGGACCTCACCACAGTGGTCCCTATCTTGGTGACATCTCATGTGGATTACTGTAACATATTCTATGTGGAGCTGCCCTTGAAGGCACTCCGGAAATGGCAATTAGTTCAGAATGCAGCAGCCCAAGTGGTTCCTGGGGCTCGTTGGTTCAGCTCTGTTGGGCTGCTGTTCCAGCAGCTGCACTAGCTGTCGATTCATTTCAGGGCCCAATGCAAGATACTGATGTTGATCATTAAAGCTCTTTATGGCTTAGGACAAGGATGCTTCTAAGGAACCAGATGGCACCTTAGGAACCATCTTGTAGCTTGAGATCTTTGGAGGGGTCTCTTATGTGTGTCACCAACTGGTTGGTGATGGCTAGAAGTAGGGCCTTCTCTGTGGACACACCACAGTTGTGAAAATCCCTCCCATTTGATTTGAAAACTTTCCCTTCCCTTGGGGCATTCCTGCAGGCAATATACAAAATACAAACATTTTTGTTTAGGTTAGCATTTTCTTTGTTGTGGAGAAGGTGTTGGGTGCACTGTCTTTTCTCCACACTTTTATTGCTGCTTCCAAAGCTGCCTTATTGTTGTTTCATTGCTGCTTTGTTGTGTGTGTGCTGCTGCTTTTATATGCTGGTTGTGCTTTAAGATGTTTTAGCTTCTCCTTTTAATCATTTGTGTGTGTGTGTGTGTGTGCTGGGGATCTTCTTTTAATTGTGTGGGTGATGTTGATGTGCTTGGTTTTTTTTGTATAAGGTATTACTTTTGTATTTATATTTGATTGTATTTATATTTTTTCTATTTTGTTAGCTGCCCTGGACTCTGAGGCTAAAGGCAGAAAGTCAGCTATCATGGCTGGAGCAGTGGTCTTCATGGACCTAACTAGCTTTGGGGGGGGGGGGGTGTAAAGGAACAGGATGCAGTCTTACTTTGTGTAAGAAGTTGCATGTGCAGCATCCTATCTGTCTGGCACCCTTCCTGAAGGGAGAGCAGGCTCTAAGGTTGCCTGCATCAAGCAAGCACTCAGGTTCTGAACTCCCTGCCAGACTGAGTGCTTCGCCCCCCTCCAGCTACGGCACTGAGCAAGATAAAAGCTTACAGAAAGATTAAAGTGGCAGGTAGAAGACAAAAGACAGAAGGCAATAGAAAAAGGAGAGCATCATAAAACAAAGCAAGTGTGATATTATTTCAAAACCAGAGTACTGTTTCCCACACCTTTATCCCTCAACCTGCCAATTTCCCATGAGACATCAGCTGGAAACTGGCTGTGGTGTGCGTGGTGTGGCCCCCCCATGGTGTGGCTCCAGCACACTTTTGCTTCTGCCATGATTCAGAGCAAGCTGGCCATGTTGTTGCTCAAAGGCACCCATTACTCACGCGTCTACACTCCCCTGTGCCTCTCATTCTGCTCACTTTCCAAGATGCATGCTGTTCATTTAATTATTTTCATACTGGTAAGCAGGAAAGTTCAAGGATTAAGTAGCAATAAATACTAAATGTATTTTCAATCTGAGATATGGCAAGTGCAATCTTTTTCCACACCCATATTAGTGCTGCGCTTTTGTTCCATGTCATAAATCTTCAGCGCACCATGATAAAGAATGGTGGAACAAACCCACATTCCCTGCACCGATCAGCTATAGTGTTGCCCACTAAATATTGCTCTCCAGTTGGCTTTTATGCAACATGTGAAACACATTCCAATTATTTCAGAGCATCATTTTGAGATCAGTTCTGGGCATTATACCACAGGCTGGGAGATGTCATCTCTGAAAACTACTTCTGCACAAACATACATACCTGTTCCTTAAAGTGGCTCTGTTTTAAAAGTTCTCTGTTCATTTGTTCCTGTAGAATGCGCAGAGAACATTGGATGTTTGTTATAATGTTATGGCTATTGCCTCACCATTGCTTGTCAGGTGGATGGCTTGTTGTTAACCCAGGTAGTTGAATGATGAGAGCTAATGATTGCCAAATAACTGTGAATCTTCCTGTGGGTTTGATTGGGGGCTCACTTATGTTTCTGGCTTCCATTTGGGAGGAAGATTCACATTGGCACCTGTCTCTTTGATAGCTTCTCAGCAGCAAACCAAGCTGTGGTTCTCAGGCCAGCACTTGCTTCCTATTGTGTACTATTCAATGGTTGGGGTACGAATGGTGAGGAGTGATTCTCTCACATAACAGCCACAGCCCTTTGCAGCCCTCATGGACTCCCAATCTGGCCCATGGGAGCCCCCAGTCTCCAATGAGTTTCTGGCCCTCTGGAGACTTGCTGGAGCCTGCGCTGGCCCGACGCAACTGCTCTCAGTGCAAGAATGACTGTTCAGCCTCTTGCGTGAGCTGTGGGATGAAGGCTCCCTCCACTGCTTGCTGTTTCACGTCTGTGATGCAGCAGTGGCAGTGAAGGAAAGCTTGGTCTTGCTTTGTGGAAGGCCTTTTATAGACCTATTGCAAAACCTTAATTCATTCATATAAGTTCCATTTCTAATATATTCACTTACGTAAATTTATGTAAACTTATTCAAATTTGAAATGTAAATCAATTCTTTTTTTCCTGCCCCCCCCCCAACACAGAGTCAGACAGATGATGTGTGGCCCTCCTGCCAAAAAGTTTAGACTACCCTGATTTAACCAGTGCTCTCACCCAGACTTCCATCCTGCTTGTCTTGAACAAAGGACATGTGGGCCAGTTCAGCTCCTACCTGACTGCTTACCACTTTATTCTCTCTCTCTCTCTCTCTCTCTCTGTGTGTGTGTGTGTATGTGTGTAAAGCAGAACAGTTTCCCCCCTTACCCACCCTGAGCAAGAATAGCATCCTTCTGCAAAGGGTAATGTGGCTGGAGCATGCTTTGATTGATTGTGTGGGAAACTTTCAATCCTGCCATTAGGGTGGAGTAAAGATTCCATCTTCTATGGACATCTAGGGCCTTTCCAAATGGTCACAGAAGCTTCTGCCATAAGCTTCTTTTAGTTCTTGTTCAATAGCCCACAAGTCATTTTTTTTGTATAATCAAGACCTGATATTGAGGAAAAGCTCAATGCCCAACTAAGCACTGACACATGGACCAAATTTTCATGTGGCTTTAGAAATCAACCATTCCCACATAGAGAGCCAAGGGCAGATTTTCAGAGTATCTCAGGCAGGTGGAGAAATGGGGCCAATTACTTTGGAAACATGAGTTCCTATTGTATGTGTAACTAGTGGTTTTGACATTCAGAGGCCAGAATTGTCAGTTGACAATAAAATGTCCTTGCATTTTACAATAAATAAATAAAAGCTGCCATTTTGAAACTGAAGGGGAAAACTGGCTCTGGTGAGTGAGATCATTGCAAGTACAAAAGCAAATGGACCTACCAGACAGACTCCATGGTTTTCAAAGGCTCCATCATGCCATGTGGCTGAATAAGGAGCTAACATTTTGGCTCTTACATGCACTGCAGTGAAGTCATTGCCAGCCTCCTTCCAGAAAAGACAGATGACATCAGCGTAGTGGGTCTGTGCCATGTAAACAGAACTGTACAGCCAATGCAAATGAGCTTGAAGAACTCTCGCTTGCACATACACAGAAATCTCTATTCTAACTATCCGCATGGCATCCACTCTAGCTCTGCCCCCCATGCTTCATTGTTATTGATCACAGATTAGGTTGCAGCATACACTTCTCTGCAAATAGGCCCTGCTAGTGGGTAATGATTCATCCCACTGACCCTGTGAGCAGGGCTTGTTTGAAGAAGGAAACACTCCACAGTTATTGTTGAGATGGTTGATATTTTGTTTTGGGGAAAATATGCTGCTTATTGATTGTGACAAATCCTAATCTTATTACTGAAATAACAGACACTTGAATTCTGGCATGCTGTTTTTCTCTCTAGAGCACATCTCTTGCATCAACATGCTTCAGGTTGAAGATGGAAATATACAGCTGAGACCTGCACAGCCTGATTCTTGCCTTACGCTGAGTCAGTCTGTTAATCGATCCACCTGAGTATTGTTTACACTGGCTGGTAGCAACACTCCAGGATTTCAGACCAGAGTTTCTAACTTGAGATAGCAGGGATGAAATGGAGAACTTCTGCAGGTGCAGCACAGGCTCGACCACTGAGCTATGCCCCTCCCCAACAGGACAGGCACCACAATTAAATATGCAAAGATTGCAAAACATTATAACCTATTGTGAGGCCTCCCTGTGGGGGAAGGGGAGGGGAGGGCCCACCTGGCCATTCCAAGGGGGAACCCCTTGTGGAGGCCTCAGACTAGTTCCCCAGAAGAAAAGGGAGTTGTATCACCCAGTTCCCCCTCTTTGGGTTGGCAGCATTTGCCAGTTAGGAGCAGGGGCTGCTGTCAGCAGATCCTCCAGCCTGCTCTTCTAACTCCCAACTGCCTTGTCAACCCTGGCCTCCAGGTTTATGTAGGGCAGACCCCTCCCCTTTGGCCCCTCCTTTTCCCTCACAGGGATGGTACAAAAAGGGCCTGTCTCTGGGACTGCCCTCCCCTGGGTTTACCACCACTCCTCCCCTTCCTCTGTCCCTCCCACCTCCTCTCACCTGCAGCTGCCAGGGTCGTTCCTCTTGCTCTGTTCTCTGTCTTTGGGGGGTGGGCTGGCCCTGCCCACCTGGGTCCTGTAGCTCTGCAGCCGACTTGGGGAAGTCCAGCTGTGGGCCCCCAAAGTCACAGCCAGGTGTCCTGCCTGGCAAGGCAGGCTCTGGCTGGCTGGGTGAGGGAGTGCTCCCCTTCTCCCCAGATGGCCTGCATCCTGTCTCCCCCCTCCCTCTTCCAAGGTGGAGGGAGAAGCGGGGGGTTCGGCACACAGTGTTCCTCTGCTGCGCTTTGCTGCCAACAGGAGTGTCCAGGCAGTGTATAGGGAAGAGGCCTCATGCTCCACCAGCTTCCTCCCTGATCCTCTGACCCAGAAGTCCTCTCCCTGGGTAAGTTGGGGGCCTGTGGGAGGAGGGGAACGCTGACACCTATTGCTAGAGGTGTGTTTTTTCAATGAGAACAAAATAAAAACACATAACACCACTTTCGGCACCTCTCATTTTTATACCCAAAAAAGAAGTTTTGTCTTGACTGGGGTGAAAGCAAATTCAGTCCCTGTCTACTACATTGGGTTTGGGCTAACCCTATGCCCTAACTGTAGTTATCCTAATTTCTTTGCCCCAAGGAAGGCCAAATTAGGACCCAATCATATCCAACTTTCCAGCACCAGTGCAGTCGCAATGCAATCCTGAGATAAGGGAACAAATGTTCCCTTACATTGAGGAGGCCTCTGTGTCTGCCTTTCCACCAAAGTATGCAACACATGCTCCACTGGCACTACTGCACCGGCCCTGGAAAATTGGATAGGATTGGGCCCTTAGACATTACATAAAATGTGTGACATGGCCTGGGGGCTTTTGGTTTTTTTAAAGAGGACCTGGGGAACTGCAAAACAATTTTGCACTTTACCCCACTACAGTTCTGCTCCCAAACACACACCCCTACTTTGAAGAGGAAAAATGCTTCAGCTGAAAGCCAATAGAATCTTTGTGCTTTTTAAAGAAGGGGGAGGGGGCAGTGTAAGCAGGAGTGGAAATGTGGCAAGGGCAAAGTCCTAAAGCTCCCCCTCCCATTATTCAACTCCCTTTCATAGTCCCCTCAACCACTTAAAAAAAACAAAAAAACTATCAGGCCATGTTATGCATTTTGCACAGCATTTATTTTGGCCCTTAGGGATCCTTAAGGTGAAGTCAGGGATTCAGAGCCCAATCCCATGCACATCTACCCAGAAGTAAGCCCCATTAGAGTCAATAAAGCTTACTCCCAGGAAAGTGTGGATAGAATTGGGCTGTCAGCCTCTCATAATACTGGGAGTTAGTGTGGTGTGGTTAGAGTGCCAGACTAGAATAAGGCAGAAGACTAAAAGAAGAACTATGTACACTGCTGTGAGCTCCTTGGAAGAAGGGTAAAATTCTGTCTCCAAAAAAGGCAGCTATCAACCTATTGGTATGATATGATTGGCATATGTTACTTCAGACACAATAGTTCAGACACAAATAAATTATCTGTATTAGGGGAAGGTGGATTGGTTCTGAGAATTTCTAGATACACACACACAGAGAGAGAGAGAGAGAGAGAGAGAGAGAGAGAGCTCATCATTCATGTGAAAAGTGAGATCAGTGTTTACTTGGTGACAGTAAACTGTTCCATCTAGGTTTGTGTCATGCAGAACACAGCAGCAGCTATCAGCAGGTCCAATTAAAGGATTTTAATTATTACATTAAGGGAGAAAAATGTATTTGCTTGAAAATTACATCTCTGGATGCCTGAGACTGGGACATTGTACCAGGCACCAGGAGTTATCTGCAGACTGGAATCCATTACTCAGTGTATGTAATAGGCTAACATTACCTCATCATATCAGTTTTGAAGGGTTAGTCACTAAGAAAAAACACACACACATATATATGACTGCATAAGGCCCCATCTTAACTCACGTATGAGTGGCTGACATGAATACAGCTTGTAAGTCAATTGACAGAGGGATTTTCTTGCTGTTTCTTTGATAGTCTTAAATGGGTGTTTCACAATGTGATGGGTTTTTTTGCTGTTAAGTTGAAAATTGCTGCTACTTTCCTAAACACACTCACACATAGGCATCGTAACAGTACAGACAACTGCAATATGGGTGCCACAACAACATGGTGACTCATGCCATGACAAGCATGGGACCGGTGCTTTTCAACCTCTTCATAAATGACCTGGAGACAGGGGTGAGCAGTGAAGTGGCTAAGTTTGCAGACGACACCAAACTTTTCCGAGTGGTGAAGACCAGAAGTGATTGTGAGGAGCTCCAGAAGGATCTCTCCAGACTGGCAGAATGGGCAGCAAAATGGCAGATGTGCTTCAATGTCAGTAAGTGTAAAGTCATGCACATTGGGGCAAAAAATCAAAACTTTAGATATAGGCTGATGGGTTCTGAGCTGTCTGTGACAGATCAGGAGAGAGATCTTGGGGTGGTGGTGGACAGGTCGATGAAAGTATCGACCCAATGTGCGGCGGCAGTGAAGAAGGTCAGTTCTATGCTTGGGATCATTAGGAAGGGTATTGAGAACAAAACGGCTAGTATTATAATGCCGTTGTACAAATTGATGGTAAGGCCACACCTGGAGTATTGTGTCCAGTTCTGGTCGCCGCATCTCAAAAAAGACATAGTGGAAATGGAAAAGGTGCAAAAGAGAGCGACTAAGATGATTACGGGGCTGGGGCACCTTCCTTATGAGGAAAGGCTACGGCGTTTGTGCCTCTTCAGCCTAGAAAGAGACGCCTGAGGGGGGACATGATTGAGACATACAAAATTATGCAGGGGATGGACAGAGTGGATAGGGAGATGCTTTTTACACTCTCACATAATACCAGAACCAGGGGACATCCACTAAAATTGAGTTGGGCGGGTTAGGACAGACAAAAGAAAATATTTCTTTACTCAGCGTGTGGTCGGTCTGTGGAACTCCTTGCCACAGGATGTGGTGATGGCGTCTAGCCTAGACGCCTTTAAAAGGGGACTGGACAAGTTTCTGGAGGAAAAATCCATTATGGGGTACAAGCCATGATGTGTATGTGCAACCTCCTGATTTTAGAAATGGGTTATGTCAGAATGCCAGATGCAAGGGAGGGCACCAGGATGAGGTCTCTTGTTATCTGGTGTGCTCCCTGGGGCATTTGGTGGGCCGCTGTGAGATACAGGAAGCTGGACTAGATGGGCCCTTGGCCTGATCCAGTGGGGCTGTTCTTATGTTCTTAAGCCTAATGAACAAGATTCCCAGCAGGTAAAGAACTGGACTTTATCTCTTTGGCTCAATTATTTGCTTTGGCTGAGCATCTGGTTGAACTGTTTGAGCACTGGGCCCTGTTTCACAGGGAACTGTGGAGAGACATGGCTGTCACTGCTGATTTTAGTATATTATACAGGGATGGGAAAATCTAGCAGGGCTTGACTTGAGCCGAGTTGCCAAGTCACTGCTCCCCACGACCCAACTCGAAAAAAACTCCTAGTGGGGGCACTTTCCAAGTCGCCAAATCACCCTTTAGTGGCTCTAATGGACTCGATTCAAGCTGCCCCCCCTTTAAAAGACCCATTGTGGAAAAAACGGGGTTGCTGCCAGGGTGTGTGTATCGGAGTGTGTATCGGAGCTCGCTTTGCACACTCCCCTGCTGTCCCTGCCCATCTGTAAAGAGGACAGGAGGGGTGGGAGGAAGTGAGAGAGCCGGGACAGAAGCAGTGAGAGGAAGGAGGGTCACGAGCAGCAGCTGGGAGGCTTACCAGGATGACCCAATCCTTGGTAGCCCTGCTCAGAAGTAGTCCCACTTCTGCTAGCCAGTAGCCAGTCAGTCAATGAGGGTTAGCTTGGCCGTCCTCCTCCTCTTGCTGTCCCTCAGCCAATTAAAATATGAGAATGAGAAAATCCTTTGTCCAATGATCTCCTTCCTTCCTATCAGAGCCAGGAAAAGGGAGCCCAGTCCCACCTCCCCCTCCTGCTGACATTAACCCTTTCCTGCCTTCCTTCCTGTTCGTTGGATCAGAATGCTTGCCCCACAAGGTTTTTCACTGCAAAAACAGTAAGCAAGCAGCCCCAGACACAGGCAGACTCAAGTCAGCATGCTTGGGGACCCTGACTCGATTGTTTTTCAAAACAATAAAAGGTTTCAAATAATAATAAAGGTTTCAAAGAAAAAGAATGATTTAAATAACTTTTGAAGCACCACCAGATGTTTCTGCTTCTATTGCAGAAATTGTCTGAGGGACTATTCACAAGGCCAGCGTGCCTATGGCACTGCCTCTTTCCTGCTTTTCAGGATGGTTCCCTGTTTGTGGCATCTGGGTCATTTGCCCCAAGCAGAAGCTGCAGTTTGGCACATCACCAGGCCAAACAGTCCTGCGAATGGGACCAGGGAGGGTTGGGTTACATCCAGGTAATGGCCCACTTACACATAATGTTCTGCTATGCGCAGGGCCCAGTCCTATCCAGCTTGCCAGCGCTGATGCAGCTGTGCCAATGGGATGTGTGCTATGTTCTCTGCTAAGTAGGCAGTCACCGGGATCCCCTCAAGGTAAGGGAAGGTTTGTTTCCTTACATCAGAGCTGCATTGGTACTGGAAAGTTGGATAGGATCAGAGCCACATGTAGCATTTTTAAAAATAGACCTTTTTTATTTGATTTTCTGCTCCTTATAGCAGCTGTCAAGTTTCTTTTGGAACATCAGTCCCAAGTCCCCAGTTCTTATTTTAAAATGCTTTGAAAATCTTCAAATTTTCTTTTACTTTTTTAAACTCACACTTCAGTATAGTTGTTTATTTTCCTTAAGAAAGGAAGAAGACATAAAAGACCAATACTGTATTGTATTTTTGTAGTGTATTTTATTGTATTGTATCTTTGGACATTAGAATGGTGAAATCCTTGTAAAAGAGACAAAGTGATACAGAAGTATGTTAGCAGCACCTAGTGGTGGTTCCAAGCAAGTGCAGCTTTAACTAGTGTCAGTCCCTCTCCCTCTAGATTTTATAAGTCAGTAGTCCTTCAACACCCAGCTCAGAAAATCTCTGGCTTTGGGTTTCATCTGACCTGGCAATCCTATTATCATAGGCTGACAAACGTTTGGCAGGATACAAATGGGTTTTCTATGGGACAGAGAAGTGATGGAGACCCAGGGGCAAAGCTGTGCATTTGAGGATCCCACACCACCCCCATCCATTCCCTAACAGTGCCACCGCTGTCACTGTTACTGATGGTTCAGGGCTTAGCATGGCCAGGTGAGTCCTCTAATGGGTGTAAGCCTTTGGCTAGTGCCTCAGCTGTCCATCCACTGACACCATTCCTGTCCAGGCAACTGTTCAATATCTTGAAATAAAGATTTTTATGTAAGAGGCAGGGACCCTTAAAGACACTCTTAAAAGTGGCTTGCTTGTGCTTTGCAAGGACTTTCTTTACATGCCATTCTTCACAAAATGTGCAATTCAAAAAATGGGTATTATTATTTTATGAAAAACAGCAGACAGACAAAAACATGCAAACTTAAGATTATTCGTTCATAACAGACTTGCAACTCATATATAGTCAGTTTGCAGATATCCAAAAACTTATAAATTGTTTCCATAGTAAATAAAAATTGTAATCTGCTCCTTTCAAGGGGAGAGAAAAGTTGGAATATAATATTTCAAGTAATAACAGAAAATAACATAGATATGAGTCAGAGCAGTGGTTCTCAAACTGTGGGTTGTGACCCAATTTTTTGTGGGTTGCAAAACTGACAAACAAGCTGATAGCTTACAAGAAAAATGTATTGAGCCCTAAGGCAGTGTTCTTCAACTTTGGGGATGTGATCCCAATGGGGTTGTGAAGCCTCAGTTGTGGTGTTGCAACATTTATGGGAATGAAAAAGGTTGAAGACCACTGGACTACATCTCCATCAGGTAAAGGGGGAGGCATCTGGTGTACCCCTTCAGGTACGAGGAGATTGTCAGCCCAATCCTGAGCTGCCTGGAGCACAGGGCTGCCAAGGCACCAAAATTGACTGCCATGGCATCCAACGTACAACCAGACAGCTGCTGGCAGCTCCTCGAGTGAGGGTTCCCCGGGTAAGGAAAATATCCCCACAATGGGGCTAATCGATTCTGTGGCAATCCTTGGGCTGGCACAGAATCAAAGAGCTCCATGTCAAAGAGCATGGTCTGACACAGAGCTCAGGATTCAATGGAGATGAGTTCTACAGGTCCTGCTCTCCACCCATCCCACTCCTTCTCTCACCATGCCTCCTCCCCACCCTCTGCCTGCTCTTCTGCCCACCTCCCCCTGCCCCGGAACGCCTCTTCCCTGCCTCCCCCACACCCCCACCTACCTCTCTGCCATCTGGTGGTTTGGGTGACCACCGAACGGTGGAGCACTGACTATCCCCCAGCACTTGGCGGGTGCTAAGCCCTGCAAATGTGCCTTACGTTTGCGACAGTGCATGCTGGCAGTGAGCTAGCATGCACTGCATAGGATTGGTGCCTGTGTCCCAGTCCTGCTCAAGTTCTTAGCAACGGTGCTAAAATAACTTTCACTATCACTAGGCTTCATGGTAACTTTTTCTGCTCTCTCTAGTAAGAAAATTTGATTACTGGGAGGATGTTATCGGAATGGAGAGTGGGGAGTGGGGAGTGAGCAACAATGGAGCAGGGAGTGGGCTGCTAGAGTCCCAGGAGGGGGGCAGGATCAACAGTGGGTCCCCACTCTCAACATTTAGTTATTTATTGGGGTTGTGGCATAAAAAAGGTTGAAGACCACTGCCCTAAGGAAACTGAAATGGAGCAGCAAGTCCACATTTACTCATGAGTAGGTGACCATGCCTCAGCTCTTATTGAAGGCCAGATGAAGGGGGATGTGAGGCCACCAGAATGGTCCTGATCCATTGAATGTGAAGCTGAACAAACGCTTCCCTCCTATACCATAATAAGAAAGGATGAGTAGCTGGTAACGTGAAACTTTTTTTTAATCCTATAAAGTGGGTGGGTCCTGATACAGACTTGTTTTAAAAAGTGGGTCCCAGTGCGGAAAAAGTTTGGAACCACTGAATTAGAGCAACCTTGTAAGCAAGCCTGCTAAACTGACCCACCTGCTTCACCCACCTGCTAAAAAACTGCTTCAGGCAGCAGTGGCAGGGGAGAGAACGGCTTGCCATTGTTGATATTAGTAACCAGGCTATTTTTTTTCTTTTTTAAACTTTTGGGTGTTAAACTTTTGGGTGTCAACCATCTCGAGTGCTGCTACAAGGTGACTGTGAGCCTTGTCCTTTCATTCTTTTGAGATGTATCATATCACCTCGGAGTACAGCACTGTGGCTGTTTCCTCCTAGGGACTTGAGCCTCTATAGCTGCTGACTAACAGGGATGTACTGAAATGATACCCATGTTCTTCCTCTGCTTGAGCCGGGAGGTGCCCTTGGGTCTGGCATCTTTCAGAGTTGTCAGCAATGATGTCATCCCTCCATTATAGCTGATCTGGAGTGTCTGGAAGCCTCTCGGAAGCTTGGCTATCGATTGGCCTCCACTTAAACTTCCCCCTGAGGGCTTTTGTTTCAGGAAATCTCTTCTCGTCCTTCTCCCACATACATATTTGGTGGTGTTATTCTATGAGGGAGACCATGGGACTGGGACTTAAAGGAACAGTTGTTGTAAGTGCTGCTCTCATGTATACACTATCACACATTTTGGTGATTACATTTTTTAGGACACAATCCTAACCAATTTCCCAGCACTGGCATAGCTGTGCCAGTGGGGCATATGCTGCATCGTGCAGTTGGGGGCGACAGTCTTGGAGGCTCCTCAAGGTAGAGCAATATTTGTTCCCTTACATTGCATTGCCCTTAAGTTAATGCTGGAAAATTGGTTAGGATTGTGGCCTTATTCTTCTCTGGCCCACAGAATATGGCCCATAGTCTGTGGGTTATTCTTCAAGGTTCACTTACCCAAGGTTCAGAAGTATGTTCCTTTGAAATGCAGGTCTTAGAGAGCTCATGTGGCCTTGGCAAATTAAAGAAACAAAAGGGCACCAATCATAGGAGTAGCAGAGAAGAGAAATGAAGAGACAACTAGAGACAACTAGAAGAGACAACTAGAGGGGAGGGGGCCATCGCTCAGTGGTAGAACACATGCTTCATATGAGGAAGATCCCAGGTTCAGTCCTTGGGGTTGGAGAAGACCTGCTTGAAACTCTGGTGACCTGCACAATACAGGCTTAGTGGTCTGATTCGGTACAATAAGGCAACTTTATATGTTCACGGGGCAACAATTACTGATTTGAAAGTTATGAAAGCAGAAGGACATGGCGTGAAAGGAGACAGATGCTCAGTACATCAGCTAGAGCCCTGCTTGGATATTAACTGAACAACATTGCAAATGGATTACTGGGTGAACCCAGACTCCACTAATGTTCTATGCACAAAGGACATTCTTCTTGTTCTGCCAGCCATAATGGAGAGACCCAAATAACTGAAAGTTACACCCATCTTCTCTAGGTGCTTTATTTGAAAGAGCATGGAATGTTTGCATAATGGAAAAAACCAACTGACTTCAATTTACAAGGGGAAACAGATCCTGCTGGTGTGACTTCCTTTTATGTGGTGTATTGATGAGGACAACCTTCTCAATAAAGCGCTAAGCAAATGCCATGCTTTCCTATGGTGCATATGTAATTAAATCACTATACTCAAGCTTCACTTCCATTTTTAGTGTATTAGGTCAGCCATTTTCAGCTCACGGCACTCTGACAAGGCACTAAAGTTGTCAAGGCATACTACTACTTTTTAATTACATTATTGTGTTACAATTAAATTAATATAACTAAGGGCACAAGCCTAACCAGGTCTACTCAGAAGTAAGTCCTATTTTGTTCAATGGGGCTTACTTTCAGGAAAGTGGTTAGGGTGGCAGCCTTAGATCATTACATGACAATGAAAGAAATTCCCCAGAAGCTTGGAGAGGGAGGTGTATGTGGTTTCTGGAAAGGTTTTGAAGCAGGTCTGTTCAAACTGTTATCAATTGATGTGCTCTGATATGCCAGGAAGTGGCAAAGAGATGAGACTGAGCTCACTGGAGAAATAGAAATGTGCTGTGAGGGACAGTGAGGAGATGTGGCTGAAACAAATGCAGGATTCACTGGGGTGGGGGGAGAGAGGGAGAGAGAGAAAGGGAAGGGGAAGCACCTTCTGAACTTTGGAAGGTGGTGAAGAGGGAGGGGAGGGGCAGAAAGAGAGGGGTTAACTGCAATTATGATGGGGGATGTGTGTGCAGGAGGGGAGGAGGTGGGGGGGGGACAAGAGAAAAGCATCACTTGCCTGCTCATTTATTCAAGAAAGAATGCAACCAAGCCTCTGTACATCTACTCAGAAGTAAGCCCCATTACAGTCAATGGGGCTTACTCCTAGGTAACTGTGGATAGGATTGTGGCCCAGTGCCTTTCCTGCCAAAGCCTTGCCAGGGGAGGCACCGCAGGCAGAGTCACTTTGGGGCATTGCAGACAAGGAAAAGGGTCTCTCCAGGATCCTTGTCAGCCATCTGCTTCTGATTCCTACCTGCTTCCACCTTCAGGCTCACTCTCACTCCTTCCTTCCTCTCACTGCTCGCCCTCACTCCCTCCACGTTCCACCCGCTGGGAGCTCTTCCAGGCTTTTCTAGCTGCCTGGCTGGCTGCCCAATCGGTGCATGGGGCAGGCACCGGCAACAGCATTCAAACCCCTGTGTGGCTGCCCCTTTCTCTCCTGCTGCTGTGTGAGGCTCCAAGCTGCTGCTTCTCCCCCGTGCAGCTGCTGCCGCCTGACTCCTTGGACCCACAGCACACCTGAGGCAGCCTCACTGCACACCAGTGTGCCGTATCATAGCGGTTGAAAACTGCTGTATTAGATATTTAAACGGTTTTAGCAGTTGGCATATTCCATTAAAAGCAACACATTATCACCATTGTTCATTGTACCCTTCTCTGCCATGGATCTCCATTTCTGAAAATCCTTAATAAAGATCATGCTATTGGGAAAAAAGTGGTTCCTATGAAACACATTCTAGAAGAGTAGCAAAACCACAGTCTTGTGATACTGTGTCCCCTTCCTGATGCATAGGTCCCACTTCCAGGTCCCACTTGCCCAGTGAGGCCAGGAAACTGTCCAGCAGGCTTCCAAAAGGGCAGGGGAACCTAGCACTCAGAGCTATTTCAGATTAAGGGTTGCAGCAGCTACTGCCCACAGAGGTCCACTTTACAGCTACCTTGTGGCCCAACCAGTTTCTGCAGTATCAGCAACCTTTATAGAGAGCACACATTGGTTCTGGCCTCCTTCTCCCAAGTAAGACTTCAGAGTGGGAGACACCTTCCTCCTGTTCCGATATCAATAACACAGATATTGAATCTGCAACCTGTTCTGAATGAGGTTGCACTCCCTCTGCAAGAGCAGGTTCACAGTCTGGGCATCTTCTGGATTATGCACTGCCAATGGATGGCCAGCGTAGGCTGGTGTGCCAACTGCAACAGTACCTGAATCAATCAGACATAACCAAAGTGGTTTATGCACCTGGTAACATCAAGACTTGACTGCTGTAATGCAATCTATATGGGGCTGCCCTTGAAGATCATTTGGGTAGTGCAATTAGTGCAGAGAGAGAAATGTAATGTTCCAGGCCACCATGCTCTCATCTCCAACAGAGCACCACTGCATCTACGCTCTGGTGGCGCCACTCTCCCTTGTGAACATTGAGTGTGCAGCTCAATCCAGAGAACAGGTGTGACTGATGCTGTTAATTCCTTGTTATTCTCTCTTATGTTTCTCCTTGCTCCCCACAGGCAGCTGTCCTATAGGCGAGAACATTGTGCAGACCTCAAAGGAAGCCTACAGCCTGCCTGCCTGCAGTGACCAGTGTGCGAGCGTGAGGCATGTGTGTGTGCATGGCTGAATGAGTGGGCTGCTGCAGTCAGCATCTAGTGTCACATGCCAGCCCAATGATTGGCACATGCAGTGCTCCCTCTGAGACTCCCAGTCAAGGGTGCCTGCTTGCATGGTGTTAAATACTGGATGAATTGCTCTTTTCCTCTTTCCTGCTCAGTGGTTAGAAAGCAGGTTTGTGTGACCCTCTCTTCTTTTGTCCCTGCCATGGGTGTTTCTGGCCAGTCATGCAAAAGGCAAGTGTCTTGCTATTTAGGACACATACCTTGGCTGGGCTCAAACCTATCTTGTTAGGCTGCATCTTTGTGCAGTGAGCTACCAGCGCCTTGCTTTGTCTGAGTACAGCTGAGGCTCCCCTTGACCCAGGACCCAATCCTATCCAATTTCCAGTGCTGATGCAACCACAAGGTAGCCCTGGGGTAAGGGAATAAACTGTCCCTTGCCTTGAAGAGGCCTCCATGACTATCCCCCAGCCATAGGATACAGTGCATGCCCCATTGGCACAGCTGCATCAGCACAGGAAGGTTGGATAGGATTGGATGCCAAGTCTCTCTGCTGGCAAAAAGTTTCATTCCATATGGTGCATGCCCTCACAGGGACTCAAACCCTTGCCATGGAGAGGCTTGTGTGTTTGTTGCCATGGCTACCCTCTTCTGAGGGAATTATTTTTCTATCCTTCCTGTGTTCTGCTCAAAAAATTCTTCCTTGGTTATTCCTTGGTTTGTGTGGGTGCAATAAGGGGACTTGAACCTTGGCTACAGGGGTTCCTAGCTGGACTTTTGCCTCTTCTTTGCTGATGTCTCTGAATCTCCCATAGGAGGTGGTGTGGCATCCTTGTGTCATCTTATTTGTATGTGTGTGTGGTATCCTTGGGGCACCTCCCCATGGTTAGTGGAAGAACCTGTTGCTGTGCTATTCATTTCCATTGTCTGTCAGGGGGTCACTCCAGCATGGGTCACTCATTGGCGCTGCACCTGTCCTGCCCCCTACACCATTCACCCTGTCAGTGCTTCTCTGGCTGTCAGCATTGGGGCTGGACAGATGTGATGATTGGCTCATCACAGCAATCACACAGACATTGTGCCAACATCACGTTGATGGTGCACCAATGTCAGGACACTGCTCTGTGGATGACGGGCTGTGTTGGGGTTTCCATGGATGTTGCCGGCATTGCTGGTAAGGGCTGCACCAGTGTACTGGGAGGGCTGTGCTGGTGTGGCATTGCTTGGACAGGCTTAGGATATGATAGAAGTTGCACTGGCATCTGTGTTACATTGGCATGATGTCTGAATAAGATTACTCCGTTAATCTTTGTACAGGAACATTCCTGAAGGCTCATCAAGATTTCCCTCTTAACAGTCATGTTTCAGGAGCATCTTTTCCCCACAATCAGTAAGGTTGGGGGAAAAGATAAACCGTTAAAAAATTGCTCATTTTTTATCTGACCATTAGATGGTGCAATTGCATTTTACTTCTTTGTGTTGGGCCTATATAATTACCTACCTCTTTGACCAGTGGCACAAAAAAAACCCCAAGTAACTGCCCATTAATATTTGGTTCTTGAGTATCCTAGCTGTTAGTTTGAATCTGTAAGAACAGGAGGATACACCAAGCCTTTTCTAACAACTAACAATAGAAAGTTATTGCTTTCAACTCACTAGTAAAACACAGTGCATAACAATTAGATTGATTTAAAAAAAACAAAACCTGAAGACGACTTATCTGACAACTTATCTGACAACTCTGTCCCATGTTTCTAGACCATCTGGCCCTAAAACTATTCAGGCTCTTGAGATCTTGCAGGCCCAATCATTCACACAGTCTTTTACTGCATAACCAGAACCTGTTTCTCCAGTTGTTTCACATGGACTTCTCACAGGACAATTTCAGCAGCTTCTCTAGTCCAAAGTCACCTTTTGATCCATTAGCTCAGGCTGGCCCATATGGGGGTGCACACCTGCCTATAAGAATTGTAGCCAATGAAAGAACAATATGGGGTTACAAGTTGACACATGAATGCTGGTGTCAAGTGATTGGGTACATTTACCATTTTTATTATGAATCTAAGCCTCATCCTGTTTATTTTGCATTTTTCTATTAGCTTGAATGGAAAATAATGAATCTGGGGTTTCTGCAGCAGACAAAATTGCATTAGGCAGGCATCATTCCAATTGTAATTCTTCCTTTTTGCAGAGGAGAAATATGAGCACTCCTGAGTCTACGTGTTAATCACAGAGTGTAATAGACTATTTTCAAGATGGGGCAAAATATTTATCATGAAAGATATAACATGTTCTGGTGAGAGGAGGACTCAGACTAGGAAAGACTGGAGAATTTATGTTTAGTCTGCAGATTAAAATTTAAGTCTGTGATGATAATGGCTATTGAACTGGGTGGGTTGAGTTCCAAGAAGATTTGTTGGAAAGTTTGTTGGTCACATTGCATAGATAATTCCTGAGGGTTTTTTCATTGCCTTTTACAGCATTATCATCAATACAGGGCTAGGAATTTGTTGCTTTGAAGTAAATTACTTGGGTGATGGAGACAGCGGGCCTACAGATAACCTGTGGCCTTTCCCCATCTGCACTAAGGCAGTTCTGAGAGATGCAAACACATGTTCTAGGACATCTGAGTTCTTCCCAAAAGCACAAAGAGGCTGGGAATTCATTGTGTGCCAAAAATGAAAGCGGAAGGGAGAGTTGCTGCCATTGTTCCAGTCAAGGCCTGTTTTCCTCCTTGTGAAATTATAATTCCCTGAAGTAATATTCAGGGATGGGATTTGCTGTATTGTGTGAGCTAATTGCTCATATGAGATGTATTTACAAATGAGCCATTTGTGTGAGGCTGCAGACAAACAGGCTCCAATTCCACCAGGCTTCTTCTATTAATGAGTGGAAGATGGAGATACTTTCATATTGTCTTAAGCAGCCTCGCTTGCTGCTGTGCCCACTGCAATTTCAGCCCCGATTTCCTCAATACCAAGAGCTGTATGAATTCAGTGCTATCTGAATATATAATACAAAACTTGACAGACACACCTGCCAACATTTCACAGCTAAAAATAAGGACACACTTGTGTGTGTCTGTCCCCCCTCCATTCTTAACACTTCCCGTGTGGGCTTCCCGTTGATACACATTACTAAAGGATATCCTCTACTTAACAATATTTCTTTCTCTGCAATAAATTGTGCTACAGTGATTGAAACCTGAACTTAAAAATGGGTTGAAAACTAGAATATTCCTATAATGTGAGATCAATTGTTTGAAAGGACGCTTCAACAAAAACATTCAACAGATAAAAGGAAGTGTTTCTTTATGTGGTGTACAATTAATCTGCGAAACCCCTTGCCAAAGGATGTAGTGATGGAACCTGAAGGCCTAAATGTCTTTAAAAGAGAATTGGACAGATTTATGGAGGAAAAGTGCATCACAGGTTACAAGCCATGATGACTATATGCAACCTCTGGGTTTTAGAAGTAACCTGTCTCAGAATGCAGATGCAAGGGAGTTGCAACAGGATACGCGTTTCTTGTCTTGAGTGCTCCCAGAGGCCCCATGTGCATGGCAGTGGCTCCCAAACACAGGGCTGGAGCAGGCAGGGTTGCAGAGGACATGGGTCATGGGTGAGAGGGGGAGGACTGGATGAGGAGCAGTGTGGGCAGGGGACATTCTGAGAGTGGGAAGGGGCAGATCCAGAAGCAGCAGCGCATCCAGGATGCTATCGCCATTTTCTGGTCTGGCATACCACCTGCCCAAAATAGCTGGCATAGGTGTTAGGAGACCCATTGATGGCCAGGCAGTCTGCAGAGGGGTAAGTAAAAAGTATTTTTATGTTTATTTACCTCTCTCAGGTAACCTGCTTGCCCTCTCCCACCTTTGCATGCAGAGCATGCTCTGTCACTGTGGCTGCACGAAGGAAGATGGTGGGGGATAGGATTGGGCTCTTAGGCTATAATCCTATGAATGCTTTTCTGGGAGTAAGCTCCATTGAACACAGTGGAAATGTGGCTGCAATCCTAGGCTGCAATCCTGCCCACACTTAGCCAGGAGTAAGTCCCATTTACTACCATTGTTTAAAGCATATACATAGTAGCCAGTTAAAAGTACAGATCTGTAGCATTTCCTCAAATGCAGTCTCTACCATGGTAGCATCAAGTCTAATATATTAAAAATAAAATACTGAAATGAATGGGAACCCGCCCAAAATTGGCTCGCGACCCACCTTGTGGGTCCTGACCCACAGTTTGAGAAACAATGCTTCAGGGTATCTTCCTTGAAATATCTTCCAGGATTCTTCCTCAACCACATTAACAAGATAATTCTACAAACTAAAACATATTAAATGAGATTCTAATTTTATTACAAGGGCTGCCTTCCTTAAATTCTACAACCACCAGATTCACAACACAATATCTGGCAAGCCTTCTGGAAACAGCCTGCACATGGGTTGTCTCAGTTGCACCCTTGAAGTTTAACAGGGTGCTGCTGTGCAACCGGGTGTCTTGCTGGCAACATCACAGAGGCAGCTTGATTGCCAATCAGATGACCTTACATTTTACATGAGACTTATAAAGAGGCTGGAGTTATTTATGGAAACTTGCAGTGGCCAATTAATGGAAGAAGATGGGAGGGAGCACATTGGAGGAAGTCATTAAAGCTTTGCAAAAAGTTCACAGTCTCTCAATCCCATTTTGTTAGCATTCATAGTTCCTGGGGAAAAACACATACACGCACACAACCCAGCTAATCCATTCCCTGCCTGACGTTTCTAGAGTAAAAAAGGAATAATTTGCCATGCTGGAAAGAGTTGTTGCATGAGCTGTGCATAAGCAAAAGACTTCCAGCATCCTTTGCCTAAAAATCAGTAGGGGGAAGGGAGGGGAGAGAGAGATTTTTCTGTATACAGAAAGAATTTCATTGTCCAGCATGAAGGAGCACAAAGGCCTCATTTTCATATTAGAAACACAGTCATACCTTACTTTATTTTTCCTTTGTGAGTCCAAACCAATGTTTGATTTCTAAAACCAGAATAAATGCTTGGAAGATACATTGACTGACCAAGACTGCTTCTCCCTAATCCCACATTTCTAGGGCCTGGTTGTTTTTGGCAATGGTGAAAGACAGGCAAGCTTTGATTTATTAACAGGCTTGTATTTAATAGGTACTAGAGCTGAGCCTGCACTTCAGAGAGGTTATGGGGCTAAGTTCAAGTAAGTTTTGACTCAAATTAAATCCTTTGTAAAGCCACTTAGGAATTTCAGGAAAGGAATAAGGGGGTGTGTTGAAGGAGGGAGAGGGTAGATCTGTGACAGTCATGCATTCTGGATCATATAGGTAGCACAGGGTTAAGAAGTCCCATAGCCATAGGTAGAGGTGTTTGTTCCTGGCAAGTAAAATAGGATTACAGCTTAAGTCTTACAGAACACAATGGGCTTACATCTGAGTAAAATAAATAACACTGTTTTCAAACACCTCTACCCATAGACCATCAGGGACACTACACAGATGTAAGGGGAAAATGTTTTCCCTTACCTCTCACAGCCTTCCTGATCACCACCCTGTCATAAACTCCAGGGGTTCAGGGGGTTCAGACTTCTTGGTTCTCAAACCCTAGAGCCCTCAACAGGGGTTCAGTAGTACTGCCACCACCCTGCATGCCAGTGTCTCAGTCCAGGGACATTGAGACCCTCTAGGCTTAATTCTATCCCTTGCAGGCACTGAGCACTTTCTTTAATTAAAGCCTCAGTCCTCAAGACTAGTCCTCAATGAGTATTTGGTATCTTGCTGAAGGACTAGGCAGGATTCTGAACCTTTGTCCCCAACAGACAATGAAACCACTTAGTGAAAGGATTTTTACTTCATTAAGTACATAGGGTTACATAAAGTTACAAAAGGCAGCAAATGCTAGAGGCATAAAACATCTAGGAAACATATCAGCATTTAAAATAACAAAGCTTACTGGCTGTCTCTATTATTCCCTAACTATCACCTGGGTCAGCTTTCTTTTGTAGATCTTTCAGCTCCAGGTTACCTATGAGGCCACATGGCCCTGGTGGACCAGGCTCTCAACCTGCAGGATGTTGCACCTACAACCTTTTCCACCAAAAGACCCAGACACACCCCTTGGGCTTTGTTCTTATACTTCTCAGGCTAACAGGATGGAAGTGACTCTGTACTTATTTAAACTGTCCAATCAGAAACTCTTGGGGACAGAATCTTCCTGAAGTGGGGCTGGATGCTAGCCCTCTTAGCTCTCCCCCTCCCCACTGGAGATCCACAGCTGCATTCCATCCTTGATGGGCACCTTCCTGTCTGCATAGGTGCTACATTCTTACCTTCCATTGAGTTGTTAATTTCGCTGGCTGTTGTTACTCACATCCTTGCAGTTAGGAACTGCAAGCCACTTCTCTGTTACTGGTTTAGTTTGGTTCAGGCTCTACATGCTACTAGGCCTAAACTATACATATTTACGACATGCTCTCTTTTTTGGAAGAGAGGCTTGGAGGTTCAACACCCCCAGCCACTCTTTAGTAACACACAGGTCAGGGCACTTCCTATACTGAGCTTATTCTACACAGTTACTTACTAAGCAATACATAACAGTGTTCCCCCATAGCTTGCTGCTCACTTGGCCTTTATCATATACAGATATGCACCACTTAACAACCTTTCATTTAACAATGGATCAAATATATGAGGGTGGTCAGAGCACGATAATGATGCTGGGGAACGTTTTGGGACAAGCGGGGCCTGTACAAGAGGGATGGGCTCCATTTGAACCAGAATGGAACCAGACTGCTGGCGCATAACATTAAAAAGGTGGCAGAGCAGCTTTTAAACTGATCCCTGGGGGAAGGCCGACAGGAGCCGAGGGGCATCCGGTTCGGGACTCCTCATCCCTATGGGATGAGGATGGGGAGGTTAGAGAACAACAAGACAAAGGCAGGGTAGGAGAAGAAATTGGGAAAGGTAGGGTGATGGGATGTGATAGACGGTTTGGCACAATGAGAGGATGCGGGGACAAAGGAGCAAATAAGCAGCCCATCCTGGGGCATTCCGTGTATAAATGCTTTTATGTGAATGCCCAAAGTCTACGAGCAAAGGTGGGAGAACTGGAATGTCTGGTGACAAGGGAAAATATTGACATAGTGGGCATAACGGAAACCTGGTGGAATGCGGAGAATCAGTGGGATACCGCAATCCCGGGCTATAAACTCTACAGGAGGGACAGGCAGGGGCGTGTTGGAGGTGGGATGGCCGTTTATGTTAAGGAAGGGATAGAATCCAGCAAAGTAGAGATTGAAGGTGGGTCCGACTCCACCGTAGAATCTCTGTGGGTTAAATTACCAGGCTTGTGCAGCGATGTAATACTGGGGGCGTGCTATCGTCCTCCAGACTAGAAATCTGATGGGGACCTTCAAATGAGGAAACAGATCAGGGAGGTGACAAGGAGGGACAGGGTTGTAATCATGGGGGACTTCAATTATCCTCATATTGACTGGGTCAATTTGTGTTCTGGTCACGATAAGGAAACCGGATTTCTTGACGTGCTAAATGACTGTGGCTTAGATCAGCTAGTCACGGAGCCCGCCAGAGGACAGGTGACTCTGGATTTAATTTTGTGCGGTACGCAGGACCTGGTTAGAGATGTAAACGTCACTGAACCATTGGGGAACAGTGATCATGCTGCGATCCGTTTTGACGTGCACGTTGGGGGAAGAATACCAGGCAAATCTCTAACAAAAACCCTTGACTTCCGACGGGCGGACTTCCCTCAAATGACGAGGCTGGTTAGAAGGAGGTTGAAAGGGAGGGTAAAAAGAGTCCAATCTCTCCAGAGTGCATGGAGGCTGCTTAAAACAACAGTAATAGAGGCCCAACAGAAGTGTATACCGTAAAGAAAGAAGGGTTCCACTAAATCCAGGAGGGTGCCCGCATGGCTAACCAGCCAAGTTAGAGAGGCTGTGAAGGGCAAGGAAGCTTCTTTCCGTAAATGGAAGTCTTGCCCTAATGAGGAGAATAAAAAGGAACATAAACTGTGGCAAAAGAAATGTAAGAAGGTGATATGGGAGGCCAAGAGAGACTATGAGGAACGCATGGCCAGCAACATTAAGGGGAATAATAAAAGCTTCTTCAAATATGTTAGAAGCAGGAAACCCGCCAGAGAAGCGGTTGGCCCTCTGGATGGTGAGGGAGGGAAAGGGGAGATAAAAGGAGACTTAGAGATGGCAGAGAAATTAAATGAGTTCTTTGCATCTGTCTTCACGGCAGAAGACCTCGGGCAGATACCGCTGCCCGAACGGCCCCTCCTAACCGAGGAGTTAAGTCAGATAGAGGTTAAAAGAGAAGATGTTTCAGACCTCATTGATAAATTAAAGATCAATAAGTCACCGGGCCCTGATGGCATCCACCCAAGAGTTATTAAGGAATTGAAGAATGAAGTTGCAGATCTCTTGACTAAGGTATGCAACTTGTCCCTCAAAACGGCCACGGTGCCAGAAGATTGGAGGATAGCAAATGTCACGCCTATTTTTAAAAAGGGAAAGAGGGGGGACCCTGGAAACTATAGGCCGGTCAGCCTAACATCCATACTGGGTAAGATGGTGGAATGCCTCATCAAAGATAGGATCTCAAAACACATAGACGAACAGGCCTTGCTGAGGGAGAGTCAGCATGGCTTCTGTAAGGGTAAGTCTTGCCTCACGAACCTTATAGAATTCTTTGAAAAGGTCAACAGGCATGTGGATGCGGGAGAACCCGTGGACATTATATATCTGGACTTTCAGAAGGCGATTGACACGGTCCCTCACCAAAGGCTTCTGAAAAAACTCCACAATCAGGGAATTAGAGGACAGGTCCTCTCGTGGATTGAGAACTGGTTGGAGGCCAGGAAGCAGAGAGTGGGTGTCAATGGGCAATTTTCACAGTGGAGAGAGGTGAAAAGCGGTGTGCCCCAAGGATCTGTCCTGGGACCGGTGCTTTTCAACCTCTTCATAAATGACCTGGAGACAGGGTTGAGCAGTGAAGTGGCTAAGTTTGCAGACGACACCAAACTTTTCCGAGTGGTAAAGACCAGAAGTGATTGTGAGGAGCTCCAGAAGGATCTCTCCAGACTGGCAGAATGGGCAGCAAAATGGCAGATGCGCTTCAATGTCAGTAAGTGTAAAGTCATGCACATTGGGGCAAAAAATCAAAACTTTAGATATAGGCTGATGGGTTCTGAGCTGTCTGTGACAGATCAGGAGAGAGATCTTGGGGTGGTGGTGGACAGGTCGATGAAAGTGTCGACCCAATGTGCGGCGGCAGTGAAGAAGGCCAATTCTATGCTTGGGATCATTAGGAAGGGTATTGAGAACAAAACGGCTAGTATTATAATGCCGTTGTACAAATCGATGGTAAGGCCACACCTGGAGTATTGTGTCCAGTTCTGGTCGCCGCATCTCAAAAAAGACATAGTGGAAATGGAAAAGGTGCAAAAGAGAGCGACTAAGATGATTACGGGGCTGGGGCACCTTCCTTATGAGGAAAGGCTATGGTGTTTGGGCCTCTTCAGCCTAGAAAAGAGACGCTTGAGGGGGGACATGATTGAGACATACAAAATTATGCAGGGAATGAACAGAGTGGATAGGGAGATGCTCTTTACACTCTCACATAATACCAGAACCAGGGGACATCCACTAAAATTGAGTGTTGGGCAGGTTAGGACAGACAAAACAAAATATTTCTTTACTCAGCATGTGGTCGGTCTGTGGAACTCCTTGCCACAGGATGTGGTACTGGTGTCTAGCCTAGACGCCTTTAAAAGGGGAGGAAAAATCCATTATGGAGGAAAAATCCATTATGGGGTACAAGCCATGATGTGTATGCGCAACCTCCTGATTTTAGGAATGGGTTAAGTCAGAATGCCAGATGTAGGGGAGAGCACCAGGATGAGGTCTCTTGTTATCTGGTGTGCTCCCTGGGGCATTTGGTGGGCTGCTGTGAGATACAGGAAGCTGGACTAGATGGGCCCTTGGCCTGATCCAGTGGGGCTGTTCTTATGTTCTTATGTTCTTATGCTCTTAATAAGGCAATTGAATCTCCCATAGCCTTCAGCAGAGTGTTTTTACACAACAGAGAAGCTCTTAATGCAAAGAATAGGCCATAGATCTCCAGTAGCCTGTGCAGCCAGCTAATGTCTGGCAGGGAATGTCTGTTTACACAACAAAGGCAATAGATTGGACTGAATGGTCACTTAATGACCTAATCACAAAACAATGGGAATCTGAAAACCTATCCCTTAAGTGGCACACACCTGTAGTGAAGAGATTGGATATATGGTATAGGGTTCCACCCCTGGAGGGGCCTGGGGCAGGCTTGTTCTAGCCCCAGGGAGGCCTCAGATTGGCTTGAGGGGGAGGGGGTTCCAGCACCCTTGTCCTCCTCCCTAGCAGAGCTGCCAAACCTGGCTTAGGCGCAGGAGCTGTTCACCTCACAGCTCCCTGCTTCACACTGCCTGCCTCTCATCCCTGGCTTCCCTGTTTTATGGAGCAAGCCCGCCCCCTTTGGCCCCTCCCCTTCCTCCAGGTGGGGCAGCAAAGGTCCTTTCCCCTTCATGGCTTATTTCCCTCAGTGTTACCTGTTGGCCTTGCCAGCCAACCCTGCCTGGTTGGGGTGAGCCAACCCACTTTGCTCCCCCCCTCAAGGACAGGGAAGCCTCCCCACCCTGGGCATTGGGTCCCTGCTCCAGGTTAGGGGGGGGGGGTCAGGGCATCTGGGGTATAGCTTGTTGTCTCTGAACCCATGAATACTTGGGAGTGTGACTGAAAGCTGTTAAAGGGCATTCATTTTAAAGATAACAGAATGCTGTAACATTTGGCCTAAGAGTCAGTGCATTCACATATGTGAACTTGAAGAAGTTGTGCAAGTGTCAGTGCTGCCCTTGCTATAACATCAGGAGCATTGTGTGTTCTGGTTGGCAACCTTCAGTCTCGAAAGACTATGGTATAAGCCTACAGCACCCGGTATTCCCAGGCGGTCTTCCATCCAAGCACTAACCAGGCCTGACCCTGTTTAGCTTCTGAGATATGGGCATGTGCAGGGTAACAGTTGCAATGATCACTGCTTGTGCCAGTAATTTGCATACCAAATATGTCACAGCCACAAGAGAGGGACAAAAAGAGATGTTTTGATTTCCCACATGAGTGACAGAAACACTGAAAATTACAGATAGTACCACTCTGTAGTCAAGATGCATTTTTTCCCCTGTCATTACCCCCTCACTCCAAGTTATGCAGGAATTTGAATTGTAATATGTGCACTGCCCACAGACAAAGACATTTTGTTCTAGGAAAGCATATTTAAATTGTTAACTTACAGGGCTACTGTCACATTCAAGGGAACTTTGAGTTAAGATATGAAGTACAGGGCCAGCCTTAGGAGCTGCAGGGTCCAATGCAAAATATTTGGGGGGGGGGCACCCCTACTCACCAGGATGAGTGAAGCACCCAGCAGTGGCCTCACCACCAACTGCTTCCAGGAGGGCAATTTAAGCCAATCAGATCAAGGGGCAGGTGGGAGGAGGACTGTCCAGCAGCAATGGGCCACTCTCCGTACTCTCCTCATGATGCCTCTATGCCGGAGAGTCACCTATAGAGTGAGGTGCCAGTTTCAGCTGTGGATGCTCACCACCCCAGTGCAGGGCTCCTTCAGGCATGGGGCCCAATTTGATCAATTTGGTCAAATTGCCCTGATGTTGGCCTAATGAAGTAGATGTGTGTGTGTGTGTATATATATATACAGCTGAAAAGTGTTACTGAACACCCCCCACAAATCCACGGCCGAAGTTTGGTCCTCCAGAACTTGGTGATGAAAATGACGTAATCGCTGAGCACTCCGGATGGTGACAGCCACTGGAGGCTCCAAACACTGGCGGGGGGGGGGGGGGCATTAGAGGGCAAATTTTTGTCTCAGTTTGGGATAAATTGCTGAAGTGCAGATTACTGTGTGTGTGGGGAGGAGGATCCTTGAAATCAGGACCTATGATAAGGAATAGAGGAATACATTCAGAGACTGGATTTGGACCCAGGGAGTTTAGATGCCTACCTTGAATCTCTTTTTCAGCTGTACCAAGGAGAATAGTGCTGATGTATCTGATTTGATTATCATAATCCATATTAAGAGTTCAGGGTTAGGAAGATGAAATGAAAACAGTTGTTGTCTTGGATAAGCCTGTGCACTTAAAGATGGAAGACACCACAGGTCTCATGGCCCATGCCAACATTTTCCAAGCATAAAGTGATTAAAATGACAAATTGAGTCCCTTGAGTCCCTTTGGGGAGAAAGGCGGGGTAAAAATAAAGTAGTTATTATTATTGTTATTGTTATTGTTGTATTTATGACTTTTTCTGCTCTTAGATAGGTCAGATTTGAGCTGGTTTTCAGGAGCTGATATGCATCTTTATGGCCCAATCCACCACATGTTCATCAGTGATTTCCATTGAGCCATCGCAGTGGCCCCTCCATCATTTTGCAGACCACTGCTGCCAGTGTAAGACCTTCTGGTTCTCACACCATCAGCAGTGCTCTGTAGACCTGCCACGAGTGATTGCTACATAGCAGATAGATCTGTGTGGGGAGCGGTGCCATTAAGGATGGGATGGGATGGGGAAGATCTTGGCCATGCTTCCCCATGCCAGATCTTAACCCCCCTGTCCTGGCCCAGACCTGTTCGCATAGGTTTTGGCAAACTACACCAGCAAAATAGCTGGCATAGATTTGATGAGGCCCACAGATGCCCGATCTTGTCTAATCTCGGAAGCTAAGCAGGGTCAGGCCTGGTTAGTACTTGAATAGGAGACCACCTGGGAATACTGGGTGCTGTAGGCTTATACCATAGTCTTTCGAGACTGAAGGTTGCCAACCATAGGGGACCAGGCAGCTGCTAGAGAGATAAACAAGCTTTTCTTTTCCTTTCCTCTCCTAGTCAGCCTGGTCCCGAGCTAGCCTGCAGGATGCAGTGAATGCTGCATCAACAGCACTGAACCATTCAGGCCAGCAGGAGATAGGACTGGACTGTTAATGAAACAGATGTCCAGATTCCTCATATTATATCATGGAGTGATAGTGGCAGTGATAGTAGTAATAGTAATCTTCTTTTGCTGTTTGCCATACATTGTTATTTCTACCATAGAGAAAATTGTTAATCTGACATGACATATTCATTGTTTTATTATGAGTCAGCCATGGATTAAAATGTGTGTCGTCTGACTAAATACCCGGCTCTTGGTACAATGCTACACATAGTAGAATTGGAGAGATTCATCCTTCATCCCCTGCCAAAAGTATTCTTAACAAAGGGTAACAAGAAAGCATAATTCAAATAAGGGACATCTGTTCTCTAGTGTTTGCAGATAATGACGGATCAAGTGTCTGCAGAAAGGATAATTATTTTCAGCAGATGGTTTATCAGTATTTTTTAAAAAATCTGTATAAGGGGAAAAATATTATCCTTGCAATAAATTGTACTATCTAAGCAGAATGTAAATTTTTTTTGATAAAACAGCCAGTAATTTGCAAATGAAAGATTTTTGCTTTTTAAAATGACTTAAAAATAGAGATCATTATTTGTGACCTCATACCTAGTCACACAGAGTACAGCTGCTTGTGTTTCTTCTTCAATGGGATTGTATGCTGACAGAGCTTTTATTTTGTAAAAGGTGTACCTATTTTTATGACAGAAGAAGTTTCAGTGCTGGACTACCCAGACCTGCACTTGGGGCAAAGGTTCCACAATACCACCCCCCGAGAGATTCCGCCCCCCCCTGCAGTGAAACGGAGCCTCACATGACTCCAGGACTGACTGGGGAAGTGTTCGGAGGCTTCCCTGAGGTCTTAAACTATAGTTCTGGAAAACCGGAAGTTTAGTTTCCGACTTTATCAGGAGCCTCACTGAGGCACGGGGACTCAGTGCGGAGATTAGAGGCACAGGAATCAGCACCCGGAGCATTTGCCCCACTAGATCCACTGCTGGAAAGAAGATTCAAAAGTGTTATTGTTTACAGAATTTTCTCTTTGATGAGATTGTCCTCCTAATCTATGTCATGGCGACTGCCATTGAGACAACCTTGCAGATGTGTTTTGCAACTGAGGCAAAGGAGGAAAATACTCAAGATTTTGAAATGTAAAGCATGCCTCAGTGCATGACTGAGTGCAGAGCTTTGATATATGCGCTGTATTGTTCCAGGAACCTACAGGAAGTGTTCCCAATAAAGTGTGCAGCTACTCAGCCACACAACTCACAACCAAGCTCCATGCAGCTGGGACAGAGAAGTCAGTAATGAGGTGATGAAGAAAAAGATAAATACCACCAATATTCAGAAAAAGGAAGTAAATTAAGTTTCAGTGGAATAAGTAAAAATTCTGCCTTAGACATATTTTCAGATGGCAGACAACTGGGTGGATCTAGGAGAAAGAGTGTTGGAAATGTGTGAAATTACATTGAGAGTAACAGAAGGAACAGAAAGATACAACTCATTCTCATTAGCTTAAAAATTATACTTAAAATCAAGGGACTGAATAAAACTTGGCAGTCTCCTGGTAAATGTAAATATAAAATAAAAGAGTTCCAAGAACCTTCCCCATCAAAGAGAGTGAGAAGGACAAAGAAGGAAAACCATGAACAGAAAAAGAACAAACATCAAGACAGGAATAAAATCAAGAAAGAAGAGATTGCCAAACTCCCAAATTGGCAAGACGTTCCATATGAAGAGTGCTGTAATTGACAGTATCAAGAGCTGAAGGGAGTTTCAGCAGACAAAGAACAAGAACAAAGTAAACATTAGAGCAGTGTTTCTCAAACTATGGGTTGGGACCCACTAGGTGGGTCGCAAGCCAATTTCAGATGGGTTCCCATTCATTTCAATATTTTATTTTTATTAGACTTGATGCTACCATGGTATGGTGACTGCATTTGGGGAAATGTTACAGGTCTGTACTTTTAGCAAGCTACTATGTATATTCTTTTAACAATGATAGTCAATGGGACTTACTTCTGGATAAGTGTGGGTAGGACTGCAGCCTAGGATTGTGAAAAATGTTCTTGCTTGATGATGTCACTTCCAATCATGACATCACTTCCGGTGGGTCCTGACAGATTCTCATTCTAAAATGTGGGTCCCAGTGCAAAATGTGTGAGAACCACTGCATTAGAGGTATAAAGTAGAGTAGCTGCCCTCAAGGGATATGGATGAAACCAGATTGATAAGAATTTAGAAAGGTGAGATGGTGAGACTAGGCAGCACATTCAAGCGAAAAAGCAAGCTCAATAGGAGATGTTTTTCTCCAAAATGGGTGACCCAATACTTGTTGAAATGACAAAGGAAAAACATGATGTAATGGAAAGTGAAGAGGTACAACATGACCAGATGTGCATTATTTGGCTGGAATTTCATAGAACACCAGCGAGTCAAAAGATAAATCAGCAGGAGTAGGTAACATCCCAGCTGAACTTTTGGAAGAAGAGAGAACTATAAAACCTAGCCACCTAAACTAATGAAAGAAATGTAGAAGAGTTATGATCTACCACAATTTTGACCACCTATTTCGATAAATGATAAATACAGGTAAATGTTATAAAAGAACCATACATTTATTAAATCAAATTTGTAAAATGCCAGCAAAGATCATTCAAAAAAGGATTGGAATTGATTCAGGTGAACAATCTGCAACATCTACTCAGAAGTAAGTTCTACTTCTGAGGCCTCTAGGTTCAGAGGCTTATTCCTAGGAAAGTGTGCACAGAATTGCAGTTAGAATCAATTTCATTTTAGGAAAAGAGGAACAAAGGAAAGACATCTTTGCAGTCTGGATATTGATAAAAAGAGGACTAGAAATTTGCATAGCACACTTATAGAGCATTTATAGACTTAGAAAAAACCTCCAACAACACAGACTGGCATAAAATATTCACTAAAGTTTACAAAACAAGAACGAACGGTAATGATGAAAATCATATAATTTGTATAAGTTATTATACTTAGAGTAAATTATATTGACAAAATAGCCAAATTTAGTTAAGACATTTATTTAATGTGCTTTCTCTTCCCTGTGCTGCACAGCAAGTTAATAGAGGATGCAATCCATACCATAAAAAGCATGGTAACTAGTTCAGTCATGTTGTCATGTGGAACCATGGTTTAATAATTCATTCTGTGTGACACTCACAAGCCTCAGGCTCATGTTCCTCCTTCCCCTTTGCACACAAGTGCAGGAAGTGTTACAATGCTAGAACAAACCAGAATTTGTATCCAAATACAGCAAACCCAGCTTGTTTCAACCAGAGTTGGAAAACAAATCAGGATATGAAACTGAGGGCCCAAACCTATCCAATTTTCCAGCAATGATGTAGCAGTGGCACATCCCCAAGATAAGGGAACAAATGTTCCAGAGGAGACCTCTGGCCTGAATCCCCCCCCCCCCCAGGATGCAGCACACACCCTATTGGCACAGCTGCATCAGCATTGCAAATTTGGATAGAATTGGGCTGTTGGGGCACAATCCAAAGTGCCCGATCATCTGGCACAAGTCCCTTGTTCTGGTAGATGAATGTCACAAAAGTGCTGTAAAGCATTTTCATTCCACTTGTGGGGGAAGATAGTCCAGCACATGGATGTGCACCAGCCTTCCTGCACCAACGTGGGCCCGGGTCAAGGTGGGTTTGTGCCAGCCGAGCTCAGCCAGCACGGGGATCTGGGAGGGTGTGGGGAGAAGGCGGAAAGGAGGTGTTTCAGAGTAGGGCAGGGTGAGTGGCAGCTGGTTCCATGGGTGGGTGGGCAGGGAGCAGGGGGTGGGGCCAGGATCCGGCACTTATGCTGGATTCTAGCCCCATTCCCAGACAGCCTGGGCCAGCCCCAGGTTGCTTGGATTTGCACCACCGATTTAGGTGGCATAGATCTGAGCAGCCCCATTGAGGCTCCTGCAGTATTATCCAGGGTAAGGGGAATTTTTTTCCCTTGCCCCAGGCTGGCCAGCAGCCAGCCCAAAACTTGCACTGGATACAGCTCAGGCCTGCCAGTCTGCCTGTTGCAGCGCAAGTTAGGTTTGTGTTGTTAGTTTCATAAGCAAATTAAGCAAGTACAAGAATGTAAATATCTTAGAAATGTTTTGGCCCAGCTCATGTGGATAAGATTGTGCTTAATCTTGTCAATCTTCCCCTGAACCTATCTCTGCTGATATATGATTTGTGGAAGCTGCACTATCTTGAGTTCCTTGCACTAGTTTTCTGTCTGAGCCTTGGTGTCTCAGTTGTCTTGGTGCATCTGAGCCTGACCACTATTTGTTTTGTAGAAACACTGAGTTGGTTTGTAAGCTAACAAGTGCTACAGAGGGACATACTGTTTAGGGCATAGGCTGGGTCTTAATTATTCAGCCGGCTAATAATTTTGCACATACTCCAAAATGTCTTCTCTCATGTGTACTGGAGTCTTTGGTTGCTTTGATTTGGAAAGATAACATTGCAAATCTGAACTACGTGTAAACAGATACAGTGGCTCTTGCCTTAGTCTGCAGACAATCAGGAACCATGGCTCTTAGATGTCCAACTGCCCTTTTCATTTTAACATGGGAGGAGAGATGGAGAGGCAATCATTCTGATGCCTAATGACAATTCTATCTACATTTATGGTCCTGGCTGCAATATCTCAGTATTTCAAACTTCAAAGTCTTCATCTTCATAACATCATCATGTGACAGAAGCCAGAACTGAAATTTCGTTAGGCAGCTTACACATGTCTGGAAATTTTGATTACAGTTCTTTAATGCAAAATGGCAGGGATGGGGGAGATGTGCAGCTGGAGGTGTGTGGCTGGAATTTCAAGGGGTGTGTGTTGCTTGCTCACAGTTCCAGTGATTCTCTGACCTCTGGCACAAAGGTCACCTCCACACTCCCATTTGCTTTTCCTCTCCCAAGATGGAAAATATATGTCTGAAACCCTGGGACAACCAGCTTCAGAAAGGGGGAAAGGTGTGGGTAGTGACAGGGCCAGCCCATCTATGAGGCTAACTGAAGTGGCTGCCTCAGGCAGCAGATTGGAAAGTGGTACCCACCTCCATCAACCCACTACTAGCATCTACTGCTCCCAAGAAAAATGGCCCTATCAATTGTCAAAAACCTGAAGGTGTGCCTCAGTGGCGTTGCTGGGGTGTGTGTGGGGGGGTGCGGGCCGCACTGGGTGATGCACACTGGGGGGGTGACACGCTAAAATCGCTGTGGTTAAGGGTAACCCCATCATATTATATACCGTTGGATGTGGAATTTTGAGCGGAATGCAATGCAAAAAACCAGAGTGAAATATCTCCTTTCTGTCAAAAGTTATGGCCAAAAAACCAGAGAACAAAAAATGCATGGATCCCTATGGAAAGTGAAAGTGAGCCGTATCGTGCGTTCACTTGTGAGTAGGCGAACTTGCCTTAGTCCTTCGGAAAGGGCAGGCTGAGAGGAATCCAATGACACCAGAATGGTCCTGATCCAATGAAAGCAGCCCCCCAAAACACCTGAGAAGGAAGTCCCTCCCTCCAAGCAGTGGAATGTATTGAGCCCTATGGAAAACGAAACTAAGTCTCATGGTCACATTTACCTCTGATCGAGGTCTCTGTTCTTTTGAGTTGTTTTGTAGATGTGGGGGCTTTTGGTTTTGTTTGTTTTTGCCTAATTGTTGAATTTTAACGAAGTTTTTGATGATTCACTATGTACTTGGTTTTCACTTCTGTACCATGTACCAGTTTGAACACCTGATGGAAAAGTGAGATACAAATTTAAAAAATGGATAAGAACAAAGGCATGATACCAGAACGAGCCTGGCTGGATCAGAGTAAAGCGCCATCAAGTTAGTCCAGCATCCTGTTTCCCCCAGTGGGTCAACCGGGTGTCCCAATGAAGCTTGCCAACAGACCACGGGGGCAATAGACCTCTCCAGTTGTTACTCCATAACAAATGATAATCAAAGGCACACTGACTCTGAATCAACAGAAAACAAGTAGCCATTGACTGTGTGTGGCCCTTTCCACAGTTGGCATCCACCCAAACTTTGACAGGGTGTTTGGGGGGTGGGGTCTCTAGAATTGAACCTCTAGAGTTGAAGATTTTGTGTACAGACAGGCTTGTGTGGGAGAAGCTGCTTCTTAGGTATCTGGGTCCCAATCTACATATGGCTTTAAAGGTAAGTGGTAGCACTTTGAATTGTGTATGAAAATAGATTGAAAGCCAATTTCAAAACTGGCAAGATATGCTCCCATCAACTAGTCTGAATTACCAAGCTTTTGTATTGTGACGTAATAGAAATTTATGAACAGTCTTCAAAGTCAGTCCCATGTACAATGCATTGTGACAGGCTTATCTGGAAGTGACCAGAGCATGGATACTGTGGTCGGGCTACCTCTGTCCAGGAGGGGGTTACTACTGGTGTTCAGGCATTGCTGGTGAAAGGCACCCAATGCAACAGAAGCCACTTGGGTCTCCAGTCATATATCAGTGCTTTCAGGCATGAACCCGATCCTTTTTAGAAAGAGTGAATTCCTGTCCAGAACAGGTTGAGCACAACTTCCCCAAGGAGACTAATTGCCTACCCACAGTACTTCCATCTTGTCAGGACTGAGATTCAGGTCATCGGCCTTCATTCAATCCATTACCAATCCCAGACACTGATTCAGCACAACCTCTGCTTCACTTGCGTCAGATGAAAAGGAGAAACAGAGCTGACTATCACCAGCATGATGAGAAAATTACACTCCAAGTTCCTGGATGACCTCATTCAGCAGTTTCATATAAATGTTTAAACATACATGAGAGACTAGTTGGCACCTTGCAGGACAACATAGTATATGCTAGGGGGGCAAGCAGTAGTCTCTTCATCTTCTGGAGTCAGTACTTCAGGAACAATGAAACCACGGAAACACTATGCCTCTAGTCCCCAGCCCAGACTTAGGATACAGTTTAAACAGTTTTGAAAAAGCCACTGTGCAGGAGAATTAAAAGGGTTACACTCCCCACCCTTCGCTCATCATAGATCATCCATCAAAATGACCAGGGCAGTTTCAGTGCTAAACCAAGCCTGAAGGCTAGATAAGTCTCAGAATCAGATGGGAAGTTAAATATATTGTCTCCTGCATGTGTTTTTTCCTTTTAAAATAGCAACTATGGAGCCCCTGATCTCAATGGGTAGAGGGAGCTTTAACCTTTTGTTCCAAGCACCATTTTTTTCACTGAAAATTGTCCACCTAGCAGCTATTGGCCTCCAATGGTAGAAATGTAGAAAATGGCACCTTCAGGGGCATATAGCTGCTTGGGGGATTTTTGGTAGGAAAATACCAGAGTGGAAAGGGCTACAGTTCCCTCCATTAGCACTGTAGGCCTAATCTAGATGGTCCCCCATTGCTATTTTAAAGGGGAAAACACATGCTGTAGACAAGTGCACAGTAATGATTAACAGTCCAGTCCTAACCAACTTTCCAGCGCTAATGCAGCCACAAGGCCACGCTGAGGTAAGGGAACAAATGTTCCATTGCCATGATGAGGAAGACTCTGTAACTGCTCCCCCGCCACAAAATACAGTATCTGTGGCTGGATTGGTACTAGAAAGTTGATTGGACTGTGAGAAACAGAGCTGCAAACAGGACTTCCCTGGTTCAAATCTTGCCTTCTGATTTCCTTTGGGGTGTACACCACACCAGTCAAGGGGGCTACACCTGGCAATCTGTTTGGAGATCCAGGGCAGTTTGGAGATTGCCAGGGCAATCTGTTTGGAGATCCAGATGCACATCCTCAGTGTGGTTGGGAACCACACCATTATCCCTTAGCATCTTGCTTTGCTTTCTCCCTTTCAGGCATCTCTTCCTTGCCCTCCTCTTCTTGGTCCTCTCTTTTGTCTCTTGCCTGTCCTCATCAGCTCCTTCTTTTCTTGGCTTCACTCTATTTGCCCTACTCTTATTTATTTAGTATTTATATATTTACTATATTTCTATCCTGCCTTTCTCCCTGAAGGGACCCAAGGCGGCTTACAACATAGCTTGGAATACAACAACACAAATCACAATTAAAACATTAAGGGCGCAATCCTAACCCACTTTCCAGCACCGACATAAGGGCAATGCAGCTCTGAGGTAAGGGAATAAACATTCCCTTACTTTGAGGAGTACTCCGTGAGTGCCACCCAACTGCAGGATGCAGCACGTGTCCCATTGGCAATGCTATGCCAGTGCTGGAAAGTTGGTTAGGCTTTGGGCCTAAAACAATCACAATTAAAAAGTCTTAAAAACAGCAATCAGACATTGATACAATAAAAAGAGCATCAGCAGCAATTTTATAAAACCCCAAGCCTTTAAAAACCATATATTAAAAAGATTTTAAGAGATGTTTAAAAGGCTGCCTTCTCTCTTCCTCTGCCTTTCTACTCTTTCTCCACCTTCTCTCTCTCCAAGTGTTGTCTCCACCTCTGCTCCAGTTCAGCATTGTCATCCTCACTTCCCTCTTCTGTCTCATCTACCCTGCAGCTGGCATCCTGTTTTATGTAGCATTGTTGGGCCCCAGCTGCCACAGCTGCAAGCAGATGGATAGGCTTGCGTCAGATCAGTTGGGCGGTGCACGTGCCTGGCAATGACCATTGCTGAATGCTTCCATGGAAGCTCTGAGCAATCTTTGAGTGAGCTGAGCATGCCTGGCTACGATGGCTCACAGGCTACTTCAGAGTGATATATTTACCAAATACCAAAGTAAATGGTGAAGAGCTCCAAAAGGATGTCTTCAAACTGGATGGATAGGCAACAAAATGGTAAAAGTAGTTCAGTGTTAATAAGTGTAAAATGACGCAACTGGAGCAAAAAATCTCAGCTTCACATAGACATTGATGACAAACAGAAACTACATTTTGGAGTCATGGTGGATAGCTCAATGAGGGTCCATTCCTATCCAGCTTTCCATCACCGATGCAGCCACAATGCAATCCCAAGGTAAGGGAACGAATGTCCCCTTACATTGAGGAGACTTCCAAGATTGTCCCCCACTGCAGGATGTAGCACAGCCCCCATTGGCATGGCTGCATTGGCACTGGAAAGTTGGATAGGATTGGGCCCTGAGAATATCAACCCAGTGTGTGGCAGCTATAGAGAAGACAAATGCTATGCTAGGGGTCATGAAGAAAGGGGTCAAGAATAAGACTGTTAATATTGTAATGCTCCCATACATATCTATGGTGCAGTCACATTTGGAACATTGTGTACAGTTCTGGTCACCACACCTTGAGAAGGATATTGTAGGGCTGGAAAAGGTGTCAAGCAGGGCAACCAATCAAAATGATCAGAGGGCTAAAACACCTTTCTGATGAGGAAGTCTACATTGTTTGGGTCTTTTTAGCTTGGAAAAAGTGTGATTAATTAGGGGGGACATGACTGAGACTTGGAACTGATCAGATTTATCAGATCAGAGACTTGAAACTGAAGATTTATGACAGACAAAGGAGGAAGTTCTCCACATAGCTCATAAGTAGCATGTGCACTTCATTACCACAAGATGCTGCAGTGGCCACTAGCTTGGGTGGCTTTTAAAGGGAACCGGACACAATGTATATAAACCGGCTTTGTGCTCTATGAAGGCTACAGATTAGGATGACTTTTGAGCCATGTTCAGTGCAGGGACGCGCGGTGGTGGGGAGGCAGCTGAAGCAGAGCCTCCCCACTGGAGTCCTTCGAAAGGCGCTGCCACCATGTGAGGTGTGTCGGGTGAGGCAGAAATGCTATGCACACTTTCCTGAGAGTAAGCTCCACTGAAGACAGTGGGACTTACTTCTGAGTAGACAAGCTTATGCTTGTGGCCTGAGGCAGGTGAGGCAGAGCCTCCCCACTCGAGTCCTTTGGAAAGAGCCACTGCAGCCATGTGAGGTGCTCAAGCACACTCAACCCACGCGCTTTGCCAACCCAACACAGCTTTCCAAAGGACTCCAGTGGGGAGGCTCTGCCTCACCTCCCACTGCACATCCCTGGTTCAGTGGCACTGTGCCCCTGGATATCGATGCAGAGGAGCACTACTGCGAGAGATGTGTGCCTGTCCCTCCTCCTTGAGTCTCCAAGCCTTGAGTCTCCTCCAGCAGTGCTCTTCTTAGGCTCCCAACCAGCCCAGCGCAGCCCTTAGAGATGCTGCCGGACTACATTTCCCAGCGCTCCTCGGGAGGGCGGTCGCTTCCGGGTTGCCGTAGCCGGGCGCGCGAGGGGGAGGGGCGGGGAAAATGTCGGAGGAAAGGATGTGTGTTTACTTCCGGCCACCGGGAGTGTGAGCGCCTGGAGAGTGTGTGTGTGTCACTCAGTAGCTCCGGCTGGTTGGCTGAAGGCGCCCGGCGGGCGCTGCCTTTGGGGCGGGAACCCTGCGGAGCCGCCCGAGGAGGAGAGCTGGCCAGGCGGTGCGGGGCAGCCTGAGGCACCCATGAGCCGCCTCAGAGGCCGGAGCGGGCGGTGAGCGAGGCAGCGACACAGTCAGAGCCGCCCGCTCGCTTGCCCGGCCCAGCAGCGCGGCGGCGCGGAGCGGAGTGGCAGACGGCGTCATGGACTGGCTCATGGGGTGAGTAGCCGGCCGGCCGGCCGCGCGGTGGAGCTGCCCTGCCCTGCCCTGCCCAGCGGGCGGCTTGCTGCCCTGCTTCCCCCTCCTGCTCCAGGGTTTGGGCGCTGCAGGAGCTGCACTCAAGACCACTGAAGTTGGTGGGTTCGTCTTCAGCACACTTTGCTTCTCTCCCTCCCTGACTCTCTCAACTGGAGCAGGAGAAGGTGGGCTGACCCTCATATACGGGCAGCGGGGAGGCAGGTGAGGCAGTGCCTCCTCTCCAGAGTCCTTCGAAAAGCGCTGCTGCCGTGTGAGGCACCCACAGGCTGTGAGGCAGGGCCCCCCCACCGGAGTCCTTTGAAAAGCACCACCATCATGTGAGGCACCCACAGGAGGTGAGGCAGAGCCCCCCCCACTGGAGTCCTTCGAAAAGCGCTTCCACTGTGTGAGGCACCCAAGCACCCACACGCGGTGAGGCAGGTGAGGAAGAGCACCCCCCAGTCCTTCAAAAAACACTGCCGCTGTGTGAGGCACCCACACCTACAGGCGGTGAGGCGGAGCCTCCCCACCAGAATCCTTTGAAAAGCACTGCCGCTGTGTGAGGCACCAAAGTACCTACAAGCATTGAGGCAGAGCCTCCCCACTGGAGTCCTTTGAAAAGCACTGCTGCCATGTGAGGCACCCAAGCACCCACAAGCAGTTGAGGCAGAGCCTCCCCACAGAGTCCTTCAAAAAGTGCTGCTGCCCTGTGAAGCGCTCGAGCACCCGCAGGTGAGGCAGAACCTTCAAAAAGTCCTTCGTGAAGCACCGCGGTCATGGGTGGCGCCCAAGCACCCTCAGCCCATGAGCTCTGCACTCCCTCCTCACTCTGCATGTGGGTTGCAGGTGCTTGGGCACCTCACACAACTTTTGCTTTTGGAAGAACTCAGATGCTTTTGGAAGGAATCCGGTGGGGAGGCTCTGCCTTACCTGCATGCCTCACCTCACCCACTGCATGTCTCTGTTGTGCAGTGTTTTTTGCCATCTATGCCAGTGTTAGTGAGACTAGGGAAAGCAATTCCCATTATCCTGAGTAAATATCCTGAGTTTAAAATTGTGATCTTGTGAAGAAATTTGGGAACACTTTTGCTGTCACTCATGCAACACACCTAAGTAGTCATTCAAGAACCACAGGCTACAATCCTGTGCACACTTTCCTGGAAGTAGGCTTTATTGAACACAATTGGACTGCCTTCTGAATATATATGCATAGGATTGTGCTGACAGATTTATAAGGAAAAGCAGGTAAGGGATGCCCTGAGGTACCAAGGAGCTGCGAGAAAATTGCAAATCTGGCTTGCACAGGGTGGTGTAGATGGATGTAGTTCCCATGGAAACCTTAACCTTGTCATGTCACTAAGTTTCCATGATGAATTATTAGTGGTGGGATCCTTGGCATGGGGTACAAAAGGGTCTGGTGTATGGGTGAGATGCAAAATACTCACTTTCATGTGAATGGTTTTATGAGAGTTTGGTGCCCTGTGTTCAGCTGAGTTGCAGGGACACCTAGTCATGTGTCAGTAGGTGACATTTCTTAGGCAGACACCATGGAGCATCACAGCATCTGGTTTGGAATCCTGTGTTGCTGGAGATCAGGGGATACAAAATGGTTGTTAATACTTGGTGGAGGTGAAGTTGATCTGTGTGTACTTAAAAGGAAAGATCTCAAAATATCATAACTTGTTCAGACTGAAAAGTGGAGATGTAATATGTAGTAACATTAGGAAGGAAAATATATGTAAATATATGTTTGTGCTGTTTAACTTGCATGTATTTGCTAAGGTTTGTTTTTTGTCACTCATTGGTTTCCCAGAACATGAATATTGCTTCATTGGGCTGGAGGATAGAAGAAATGTGGAGTACAAATTCTGTGTAATTCATCAATGAAGTGTTCATTACTCAGAATGAAAGGCAAGAAATTATTCAGAAAAGACAAGTTTCAGCATATTTCCGTTAACTTGGGTTTCTGTAGTAGCAGTTGGGTCATGCCTTAGAAGTTTTTCAACACTTGACTTGCCTCAACCTAAAAGATGAGATCTTGGCAGAGGTTAAAGCCAAATTGTTGCCATGCCAGGGAGCTCAAAAAGTCTGGGATTAATAGTACTAATTACACACAGACAGAAGGTAGAAAGCAGTTTGCTACTGGTTTTAGGGTTGAAGATCTTAGGAGGATGAGGGATGCTCGCTGTGACCAAACACAAAGATTTGAATACTGATTGTATGAATACTCTTGGCTTCAATGTTTTTGTGGGTAACTGTACTGTTAAATCTGCTGGTGAGTAAATTCTGCTTCATGAGGGTTAGTTTTGTCACTTAACACTTGTTCTCACATTGTTTGGTGTTTATCCAGTAGTTTAATCCTATGCTGAATCATGATGGTTTATAGCATTTCCTAAAATGGTTTATAGCATATCTTAAAATATATGGAGTTACATAGTGTGGTGTAGTGGTTAGTATGTCAAACTAGGTTCAAGTCCTTGCTCAGCTATGAAACATTGTATATCTTGGACCAGTGACTCTCTTAGCCTAATCTACCTCATAAGGTTAATGTGACAGTAAAAACTGGGGGGAGACCCATGTATGCCCCCCTAACTTCCTCGGAGGAGGGGTGGGATAAAAGTGTGATAAACACTAATAGAAGTGTCACAGCCTTGTACAAACAGGTTTCCTTGGTCATGATGAATGAATATAATGAATGTTTTTCAAAAGCGAACAGAGACCTTCAGCTGGGTGTGATGCTCTTCCAAGATATGTGTTGAAAAATCTAGAACAAGCATTGATTTTATGCCTGTTAACAGGTTATGCAAGCAAACTGTTAAGTTGTGAGGTAGTATATATTAATGTGTATGTCCATTAATGAAGATAAGCATGGTTCTACCCAACACTGTATGTTTACAAGGTTTCTTCTTGCAGATTTATTATAATTGGGGCCAGTACTCTAATTTTGGTGGCATGGGAAGCTCATTGGCATCATGCCTTCCAGTGCTGCCAGGGTAACATGAGAAGCCCCAGATCACAAAAAAGATGGGGAAAATATTCAATTTTTGATTATTAATGGTATGTGGGTAAGAGCCACAAAGTGAGCTCTTTCAGTGTAGTGCAGGGTTTCTTGCAGTAGCACATGAAGGAATTATGGTCCTAGCACTTTTGGAGCAATTATGAACTACATAGTTACCACAGTTTCTGTGCAAATGTCAGTATGTTTTACTTTGTGCTTTTAGTAACTGCTGAAACCTAAAAATCAGTTCTCAGAATCTTAATTTTGAGTTGTACTTGGGAGTTACATATAGTGCTTTGGGTAATTACATCAGTTATGCTCATATGCTTCTATACTTGGTTATATAGTAGATAGCTTCTTGTCAGACTCGGGTAGGGGTGTGTGTGGGTGCATGTTTAAACTAATATTTTCTGGTACTGTTATAGCCCTGCTATTTTTCAAATAACCCTGATATTTCTTATAGGGGATATTGTGTTTGAATCCTATTTCAAGGGAAAATTTACTTTCTGTAATATAATTCAAACTTCAGTAGATGCAAAGATTTGGTCTTTGCTGTTCCCTGAAGCTTCTGATAAACTGTCAACACTTGTGGTGCCTGTTTTGTTAATTTATATACGTTTTGTTTGGGTAGTCCTTTTGGATTTGAAGGAAGAAGCCTTTGGAAAGATGGGATGGAATAAGACTTGGAATTCTGCTGTTATCTTCAGCAGTGCATATATTGAAAGTTTTCTAAACTAACCACATGGTATTTGGTTACTGTAGTGAGGTATTGATATAGCAGGCAGCCTTATCTGCAATTCAAACTTTAAGACAGCAACACGTTTTAAGGGAAGGAGGAGTTCTGAGAATTGCAAAAATAGTCTTAAGCAAATGCCACATTGAGTATTCTGTGTTTTCCCCCTTTCTGAATAAAATTGTTTAGTGTCTTTCTAAATTTTTGTAACTAGAGATGTTGTAAAGCAATACATATCCAATAAGAGAGCTTTCAATGCATTTGGCAAGTATTTTCTTCCAAGAATGCACATGTTCTTAGTCCATCCTGATGCTGGAATACTGTACAGTATGCTGTAATTTCAAAGTCTCCTAAGGTGCAATCCAGAGCTCCACTTGAACTGGCGCAGGTCCCAACGCTGGCTCCTAAGTTCACAAATGTGCCAAAAGTCTGTTTTGTGCAGACTTGGGAGTTAACTGGGCCCGTGTGGGGGCCTGTGCTGCTCTGGAGGGCTGGATTCAGCCCTGGCGCCAGCCCAACAGGGTAAATTTGCACTGGGCAGCATGGGTGGGGAGGGGACATTTTGAGGTTGAGAGAAGGGTAGATTTGGAGGCAAATCAGCCAAGGAAGGCCGTGGAATAGGTGGTGACATGCCAGATCCTAATCCCAGTCCTTGTCCCACACAGCCTTATGTGGGCTGCTTGGATTTGTGCCTGCCATTTAGCAGGCTCAGATTTGTGTAGCCCATAGGGTAAGAACAAAAACATCCGCTTACCTCAAATGACCTCCAGTCTGCACCTAACTTGTGCTGGATACAGCACATGCTACTGTGGCCTGTCTGTTCCAGCATAGGTTAGGATTGGGCTGCTCACTGACTTTCAGTGAGAAGCATAAATTGTGTTTATGCTCTGCAACTTGCAGCACTGGCAGTTATCTTTATTTAGATTTTCACTATTTCCAGTTTAGCATTTACTGAAAATTTCTGGGTCTGGGACTGTGCTGTATGGGCTCAGTGCAGACTTGTTTCTCGGTCTGTTAACTGTGATCAGTGAGGGTTTGCTGTAATTTCTAAACTGTGGTTAAAACTAGCCATGATTAGGGTTAACCTCAGTGTAGACCAGGGGTGCTCAAACTTTCAACTTTAGGGATGCTGGACCTTCAACAAGTGTATAGAAGAGAGAATTTCAGCAGGTGTAACTTGTCATCCCACAGATGACAAGCTGCACCTGCTGAAATTCTCTCTTCTATACACTTGTTAAAGGTCCAGCATCCCTAAAGTTGAAAGTTTGAGTACCCCTGGTGTAGACATACCATTACACTATGTTTTCCCTGAATGGAAAGACAGAATTTGTGTCAAAAAAGGGGAGGGGATATCTTAACCCACATGGTGTTCTCTCTTAACCATCTCTTAACCATGATTAAAAGATGGAAAATGTTATGTCTGCAATGAGGTTGAGGAAGAAGTTTAATTCTGTTTGGAGGGTAGTAACTGAGGTACCTTAAGTTGCCCAGGAATTCTGCACTTCTCTTGCTATTCCTGAATTTTTAAGAACAGTTTTGAGTTTAATCAAGATTAAATGCTATGTTTTCCTGACCATACAACAGAACCAATATGTAGGTTGTCTTTCTGCAGTTTGCTAAAGTTTAGGGGGAAAGAGCTTGGTGTAATTCAGCCACCAAGTCTTTGTGACCTTTCCTTGCACTAGGTAAATACTCAGTGCCCTCTTGCTGAACAGTGTCATGTTAATGTCAAGGTTATTGACTTACCAGCCTGTGCAAATCCTTTTAGCCTTAATAGAAGTTCTACTGTACAGAGGCAATGTTATGTAATATTTTGTACCTTTTAAATGATAGGAACTTGAAGTGGTCCCATTAGAGATAGAAAACACAACATAGAGCTATTTATTTACAAACAAGCAAATTTATTGGTTTTCCTTTTTAGGGTTTGTTAATTTTAAATCTAATGTGAAGGCCTTTCCTCTTTAAAATGAAGAGAACTGGTTGCAATGAAAGATAGTTAATTTGTTGCTACTTTAAGTGTTACAATAAAGTCATACTGTTCTTGCAGTATTATAATTTTCTTAATCTGAATTTTAAAATGTAAATTGATAAGGAATGAAAACCTTCATTGAATGTGACAAGACCATGACTGTTTCAATGGAGGATCTTGAGTAATGCTTATGTGTCAAATAAAAATGATTTACATAAGGAAAACTGGTTTTAGGAGACATATTTAAATGTCCTTTGAAGTTGTTAGTCAGGAGTTGTATTCTAGCATTTTCTTCCTCTTCTTCTTCTCTGAATTGTCAGCACTTCTCTTTGAATAAGGGGGAGTGATTGGCTGATTTCCCCCTGCAGCTTGCTATCCTCTTCTAGAGGTTCCCCAGTGTCCAGTTCTCTGGAGTTTGCAGAAGAAAGAACAGTGAAAATTACACTCCCCCCATTTGAACAAAAGTTGCTTCCATTTGCAGAAGAACTTAGTATAACCATTAAAACTATAGCACCAGTTTGGGAGGGCAAGACTTATGAAGCATATTGTATTTCCCACACTGTTCAGAAATCTCAATTTTTTAAAATTTCATTTTTAAGGCAACATGCAAAACTGTAGTATCCAAAGGACAGAGTGTACAGTATGTTGTATTTCAATATTCTTTCTAACTTAGTGCAAGCAATCAAAGTATTTGTCAGTGTTTTGTAGGTGTTGCCACTAAATTAGTCATGTCTTTTTGAACAAGTTTTAGTTAACACTTTTGCACTTGGTAGTTCAGCTGTAGCCATTTTGTTAATGTAGTAATGTAAGTCATGTAGTCTGTTTGCCATCTTCTTGTCTTTTAGTCACTTAACTCTTCTCTCTTGTCAGTGCCACACCTGCCTATATAAAATAGGTTGAGGCTGCCTTTACTCTGTGAATCATCATAACCTCTTCAGTTGAGTGATCTTTCTTGAGCATACATATCCATGCGCTGAGTTAGAACTGCAGGGGTGCATAGTGAAGTGCCCCCATTGGCTGCTTATAACATCCCTTATAGACTCAACAAAGTTAGAATCTAAGTATCTTCTAGAAATGACATAATTCTTGAAATTTTGACTGTTGGTAGCTGAAGATTGAGTGATTGTGGAATGGAATTTTAATGTCTGTACGCTTTCATTTAACTTAAGATTTTACAAAAATATATTTTCATGTTTACCTATCCAAAGCTGATTTAGCATGTTAGGTGTATGACTTGGGAAGTCCAAGGAGCTGTGAACTGAATGACCTTAGGCAAATCACTGTCTTTCAGCTCTGGATGTCCTTCTAAAGTATGAAATACTGGCCTAACTTATAGGGCAGTGATAAGGTTTACAGAAATCATATTTCTGGAAAACTTGGGAAAAACACTGTCTTATGGTATTAATTTCTCTCCCCCCCCCAGTATGATTGTGGGAGTGCTGGTGCTGCAGCCTTCTCTCCCTTGCAACCATGTACAGCAGTCCAAACTCTCCCAGAGGGAGAGAGAAATCGCTGATATAAAGGATGATTTTTTCGCCATATTCTCTAACTATTCAATTCCATGTTTATGGCCAATCCAGATGGGTCATAATACTGACTAGATCAGTTGTTCCCAAACTGGTGGGTTGTGACCCACCAGGGGATCAGGAAGTAGGGCATTCCCACTGGAGGGAAGCGGCCCTGCCCTGATGGCAGGGACAGTGCTGCAGAGATTGCAGTGCTGCCGCGCAGCTTTTTTTACTTACGTGGGAGTCAGTGCTAAAGCTGCTTCCTATCTAAAGCTATTCCAGTTTTATCTAAAGCTACTTCCAGTTTTCAGGGGAAAACAGCAACTGTGGAGAAGGTCAGAGGGGGCTGTGAGCCTTCAGGACCCTGCAGGAGGCCTGTGCTTCCCCCCAGGTGAGTAAAAAAACCCATTGGCGGCAGCAGTGCCGCAATCTCCCCTCCCACGCAAATACCAATGGGAGGTTGTGGCACCGGCGCTCCTACAGTTGTGCCGGGGGGGGGGATTCTTTTTTTGAACTTTATAAACACCAGAGACATGTTTTGTCTGAAAACCAGAAGTAGCAGAGACATATTTTGTCTGAAAACCAGAAGTAGCTCCTGATAGCATTTTGGGGCACTTTAGAGGTGTGGGGAGGCTTGCAGAGGGGTCTGTGGGTTCCCTGCACCTTCCAGGAAGCAGCTGTGACCCCTGCTAAGTGTTTAAAGTTCAGAATAGAATCCCCTTCCCCTGGCACTGGTGTGATCACAGGAGCAGTGGTTCTGTTGTCGCCCTTGTCCTGCCCCTTAAGGTGGCAGTGATAGAAATTCCCAGGCTGGGGCGTTGTAATGCCCCAGTTTGGGAAGCTCTGCTTTATATCCTTGCATATATATGTATTTTGCATATGCCTGGCATCTCTTATTTTACTCTTCCTGTAGAATATCATGTGTATATATGTAGAGTCTGAACATGTTTAGTTTACCAATATTTTATTATTGATGATATTCACGCTAAGAGCAGGGACTGCTTATTGCAATGGAAATTTGCCCTGTTGAAGTTGTCTTCCATTCCCAAAGGTACCCAGAGAAGACAGATGTGGTAATGACACAGTTGTATGCTTGTATTGCACTACAGGGATAGACGGGTTATCTTGAATACAAATTTCCACTGGGCTTGTGAACATAATCAAAACTATGATTCAAAACAGCAAATTCAGAGGCATACTGTCTTGGATAGGGTGGTACTATTTAGCTGTAATGGCTAATAGTCATTGATTTACTTTTGATAATTTGTCTGAAGTCATCTAACCAGTGGCTACCTGGCTGTGAATTTCACAAGAAAATTATTTGCTGTGTGAAGGAACCTTGCCTTTTGTTTGGCTTGAGTTACTACTAATCAGCATTGCTTGTTACTTGTAATTTGTGAGTTAACCCTAGAACCTAACCTTGTCTGACAATTTTTTAGATGAACCTAAATAGTTCATTCATTCTACTGGGCATCTTCTGCAGGAAAGACTGATGCAGAGAAGCTCAACAAAATCTCGGTACTCCATTCACACATTTGTTGAATGACCCTAGCACCTCTCTGACCTCTGGTTTCCTGCTTCTAATATACTTAATGAAATCTTTGACCCTGCTTTTAGCATTACATTCAAATTATTTGTGTGTGTGTGTGTGTGTGTCAACTTAGGGCACAATCCTAACCAGGTCTACTCAGAAGTAAGTCCTATTGTGTTCAGTGGGACTTATTCCCAGGAAAGTGAGGTTAGGATTGCAGCCTTTCTCTTTTTGCTTTTGCTTTGTCAGAGCTTGTGCTTCTTTTTATTCTCCTTAGTTGGGCAAAACATCTGCAAGCTGCTTTGCTCTTGTAGCTTCCTTGACACTGCTTGCTTTACACAGGTGTCCTTGGAGTTGCTGTAACTTTTGCAATCTGTGATTAACATTTTACCTGCTTTTCTCTTACTGTAATTTTAAATTACGTCCAAGCATTTTGAAGAGACTTGATCCTTTTGACTCTCCCTTTCAAGCTTCTTGAAACGTGTAGCATTATTTTTGAAGTTTCTGAAATTTAAGTGTGAACTGAATAGTTCCTGGTCAGTTTTCTGTCTTGGGGTGTACTGAACTTGATAGCTTTTGTGACCACTACACTTAGATTGTTCAGTGGCTTACAGATTTCACATAATTTCTATTTCTACTTCAGGATGTTACTAAGAAGGCCAGAAATATGAAAGATTGGAATTTATAAACAAAATATTCATGGGTTAAGCATTATGCTGATAATCTAATTGGCTAACATCTGCACTGCAATGAGGCTTGTGAATAGGTGTTACTTTTTCATTGGAAAAGTACTGCTAGTTAGGGTACTTAATAACTTTTTTGAGGGTTTGCTGCCTTTCATCATATTGTTAGAATGGAGTTTGATATTGTAAAGTCTTTTTATGATACTTATTGTCTCAAAGACTGACATTTACTATGTAGATGTATTTCGAGAACTAGTTTTGTTTCTTTTGAGCAATCTGTTGTAAGTAGCTTGGAACAGTGAAGGAGTTAAGCATTGGTGTGATTTGCTATGAGGCTGGCAGCTGCCCAGAAAAGTTAAACAGATTAAAGCAAAAAAAAAATATTCACCTTGTTTGAAAATAGCAGAGATACTGGGAATGAAATGATGAACTGGATCTTTATGGTTCATTCAGGATCGGGGTGGGTTTGCTGAGGCATCTGGAAGTTAGCTGATCTTGAGAATATGCCTGAATAGATAGTTAACTTTGTAACACAATTCAGTCACTCTCTTACAGGTAGACTTTTTCCCTATGCTTTCCATGCTGCATAAAGGAGATCAAATCAAAGTTAGATACTGTACATACAGAGCAACTTGATGGTAGTTACACTGGATGAAAGGATCTTATACACTGGAGTATAAGGGTGTGGTTATGTCTAAGCCATAAAACTTTTCTTCTTTAGGGAAAAGATACCTCCAGCCTTTATAAACTGATATTCCCTCCACCTCGTTTGATAACGAGAAATGTGTGTGAATTTGATATGGGTATTTGCAATCAACTTTTGGACTAGTTGCAATGTATTGCAGGGCTTAGATTGAAATAATGTGTTTCATTTCTGTCACTAGTAATATCCTTTTTTTCCTGTTTCCTTCTTTATCTTGAAAAGGTTGAATAGTAGGCACAGTGATTAAGTTTTACTATTTATTTCCATTTAATCTTTGATCTGGATCTTCTGATCTTTTCCACTTCCATCTCAGTTTAGGACCAGTTTTCTTCAAGATCCATACCAGCTCATACATTCATAGTCAACCTGTTTCAAGTTTGTAATACGTATACATGGCTCTGCATAATACCTTCACTAACAAATATCTAGATTTTTTAAAATGACTTCTTTCCTGTGGAATCGTATTTTAGCAAAAGTACCAGAGAACTTTGGTGTTGATGTTTAGCTTTGGGTAGTAGTGCTTAAAGAAGAGTCTAGGAGACTGGAAACCTGTTGCATCTTGCAGTTGCACCCTTGCGGAGGGTAAGAAATTTGCATTAATTTAGCAATCTACAGAAATTCTGTGAAAGTAATGTGCACAGAGTTAGCACTATACTGCCAGTACTGTGTGCTTCTTGTTTTACATTTTTAAGGAAGCAAATGTTCCCTACTTTAGGTTTGTCCTCTGATTTGACCTGCTATGTTTGGGCCCAGCTCTTGTACAGTCATGCATTTTTAATAGGTGTTTATATAAAGCTGATGCAAGCTAAATTATTTTTTTGCAAGTTGCCCATTATTTAGGAATAGAGCAGGAAAAGAAGTTGCAGTTACAATGAATCAAAATCTTCCAGCAGGCTCATCTCAAACATTGAAGATGTTTGGAAGAAATGGTGGAACTACTACAGCATACTCTTATTGATGACTGCACCCTGAAAGCACCCAGCAGGCTCCACATCATCTTAAGGAATGTAGCAAGATGAAACTGCCTCCCTGCAGAGGCAAGCTTTCTGTAATGAAAGCATGTTTCTGTTCTTCTCATAATGATGCAGCCATTTATCCTGCCTTTTGACCCCTGAGGCAATTAACATATTAAATATAGATAAAACTACAATAATTAAAATATATTTTACATTTAATATAACATTGTATTAGATATGTATCAGTTGTATTATAACTATAAATAGCAAGTACTAAAGGATTAAGAAGACATGGAGCAGCAGGAGAGAAAAAACAAATTGGTTCAGTGGAATATAACTGATAAAGTTGCAAAGCATGACAAAGCAGAGAAATATTTGCCAGGAATTGTAAGGGGGGCAAACTGTAAGGGAGGGGGCAAATGGGCCTTCATGGATAGATAGTTCTACAGCCTGGGGCTGTAACTGAAAATATCCTATTCTAATTGAATGTGCAGTGGTTGGGGAATGAGAACCAGAAACTCAAATGATTAATACAGGTTGCAGGCAGATTTTGGGGGGTAGGAGGGTAGTGAATGAGTACTTGTGGTGTGGTCTATGGCTTAGAGGCCCTGGGGAAAGAGGAGTTAATTGTTGAGAAAATCAAAGAGTTTTGTTGGTCCTAGACAGGGTGATTTTGACTTGTGGAAAAGAAGAGGGGAGAGCACAAGAGATTTCTGAAATTGTGTTCTCAAATGAGTAGTGTTCTGCTAGGTATGGCAGCCCATTAATTATTTTTCATAATTGTAGTATTTTTCTCAATCATGTACTTTGTGCTTGTAATAGCATGATACCTAAAGCTACCAGTACTTTGATATTATATCAGTAAAAGTTAATTTGAACTAATATAATTCCAGGTTTGAATGACAGACTGAGGAAACTACTTTGGTCTGACTTTACAGAAGTTAGCTTCTAGAAGCTCTAGATGCAGAGGGAAATTTAAATATCTGTCTTTCACTGTTTTCTTAGTCTGGCATTTTGTGTGCGTATGCCTACAAAGTTGTTTCATTTCTTTATTGGGGATGACCTGCAGGAGAGTGCTGGAAAGAGTAAGAATAAAGTGCTATGGCTATCAAAATAATAGGATAATATGCATAGTATATGGGCACTAATTGCTTTGGTATGGAGCTGTTCAGAAAATAAGGATTTTTTTTTCCTTCATAGCCTGAACAGGGTTCACAGGAGGGCACTGCTTTAGATTTGGCCACAGGCCAGAAGATTTTTCAGATCTACTGGGCTGTAAAGTGAACACAGACAACTGAATGGACATTGACTTAATTATTTTATTTTGTTAAATCCTTGTATAACTCTGCTGAGTGTTGATGTGAGTTCATTTAGTGGTTGTAAGAACTCTTGTTGTGGTTGTGTTTGGTATGTTTGCTGTGCTGTCTCATGGCCTCTGGAGAATGTGAGTAACATGCATTGGCACAAAGGACAGTTGAAAGAACTGGAAGTTCATCTGGGTTTGTGACAAGACCCTGAATAACATAACATTGGTGCTATTAAAAGGTATATATTTAGCTTTCACACCGACCTGTGTTGTAAAGTGAAAGTCAAGGTCTCTGCTTGATTGTGGGACATAAACTTGTTAGGTCATCCCTTATGGGGACGCTTATGGAAGTTGTAGTCTGTATGAGGGCTGCTGCTATGGAAGTGCAGCACTTGCTCCTCACAAAGCCTACAACTCCCATAAGCAACTCGCTTCCTGTTTGGAAAACTAGGTAAAATTGTACCTTTTTTTCTTTTTTGCTTTTTGCTCTTACCTCAGAACAATTCGGCAAGTCATATGCAAAGAATTTCACATACCCTAATTTTTTTAAACCCCCCCCCCCCGGACTCATCTGAGGGTCATAGAAATTTCCATTATTTTTGGCTCAAAAAAGTCCTCGGCTTCTCTGTGAGAGTGACTATTACTTGAATGATTGCGGTAATTACTTTGGCATGTTATCTCTGGTTTGATTACTGTTCATCTTGTCTTTTTGTACATCAGTCTTCCCAGCTACAGTAACCTAGAATGGTTTGGATACATAGCCAGTTTTTGACTAGTTATCAAATTATCAAAATTTCTATTATCAAATACTGACCTCTAGCCATGTACCTGCTATACTTAGTTATTTAAGAAAATATTTTTATGGGTACACTGTGTTTTTTTAGATCACTTTGAATAATTTATGATGCTTTGAAAGCACTTTATGATGATAATGAGATTGATCTGTGACCTTCAGCTCTGCTGTATAGACGTCATTTGATCTAAAAGTGCTAATTTATGTTTTATGTGCATTTGTCACAGCGAAGGGCCTTTTAATGCTCTTGGGTGGATACTTGATTGCCTCCATTTGTTAGACAACAGTTTGTAAGGATGCTATACTTTCCTGACCACTCAGAGCAAAAGGACTTACATAAAATATAAGAGATAAAACTGATATATTCCTTTATGGATGCAAACTAATGGAATCTAGGGCTGCCATAGGAATTCTCTCTAGTCTCACTGTGTGCCCTTAAGTAATTGGTTCTTGCATTTCTAAAAGCAAAACTATGTGAGAATCTGATGAAGAAAAGGTCTGACAGAGTAATAGATGATAAAAACTGGAGATTTATTCATAACCACAAGAATTGAAATGGGAAGTGGTGGCCTGTCTTCTCCAGTTCCTCAACATATGAGACATGCAATTGTCAAAGTGTTGTGTGTTAGAGGTGTTTCTTCTGTTTGTGCAAGGGCAGAGGAGCAGTGACTTTTGCCCATCTTCTCTTCCCTCTACAGCACCCCCCCCCCGCACCTTAGGTTGGGGAACCTCAGGAGCAGATTTTCACAGGCGCTGGGGCTGTAAAGGGTAGAAAAGAAGAGCAAAAATGCCCCCCTTGTGTGAAGAGGGTTCCTGCCATGAACAGAAGCACCTTAAGAAACAACGCAGACTTCCCCTCATCAGAAATATTCTGAAGAAACACATTCTTGGTATTGACTACATGAAAGTGTACAGAGTGCAACACTGATATTGAAATACAGTCAGCCTCTGCCAAGTTGTTGTTTTGGGTGACATTCACATTGGGTAACATCAACAGTTTCCTTTTTCCAGGGTGAGAAACTGTGCACTACACATTATGCTTCTGCAAGGAGAGCTGTCAGGTAGAAGTATTTTCCTGAAATGTATGTGTAGGCCACAGTGTGTCTGAATGGACCTTGTGATGCTTCATGGTTCTGCATTTTGCGCCTCAAGCTATGGCTTCATGGAGGGGAAGAATTGACTACACCACTTCATTGCTTAATAAGGATGGTGGAATGGCTGTAGATGTCCTACAGTAACAACTGTCGTCAACTTTGCATATTGGTGAAACATTATGAGGAGAATATCCTGAAGAATACTCAGTTGCTGGTATCACTGTATATATGAGGGTGCTGTCTCTATTGATTTTAGTGTGTCTTGATTTATGCAATACCCATCAGTACTGGAAGGATTAGCAAAGGCCTTATGGATATGGCTAATCTTGGGTTGGTATTTTTGTTACTGTGTTTGACATCTTGATTTATATATGCATATAGTGAATGTTTCTTTTAAAACATTGATCCTGTTTTTCCCACAATTTGTCTTTCATTTGCTTGCATCTCCTTTACTTAATATTTGCATATAGTGTGCTGCTGCTACTTTTATTCTTTTCCAGTCTCTGTAATTTCTGCAAGGCAGACATGTGTGTGCAAAGAATCTTCTGTTCGTATCCTGTTTTCAGACCCTGTACTTTTCTGATGCTTTTGCTTAGAATGTGGCTCAGAGGAACAAGCAGTGTAATGCTAATCAGAACAGGGTTTCTCCCCCTTTAAAAAAAGTACTTCCCTCCTGATACTGTTGAAATTTGTTTTTAAAACAAGTTTGTAGTATAATTAGCATTACATTCTAGTACACTGTTGATATCCACGCACACTCTCCATGTTAGTAGTATTTACTGTTTAACAGTGCAATAAACATTGAGATTTTAATCATGCAACAATTCAACAACAGACAAACATGCCGAACTGCAGTGAAGGAAATGGTCTAGGACAGGATATGAAACTTTTTTTTTACTTTAAATTGTTCTCTATTCATATCACATCTGGATATGTGCTGAGGTGTGCCAGCCTCTAACATTAGAAAGTAAGAAGTGACCTTCATTTGATGTATTGCATTGTAAAAATGAAATCTGCACAGTACCCATTCTAGTCCAAGAGGTTTTAAACAGAAGCTTACTTGATTTGCTGCTGGGACTTCAGCTGCTGTGGTCCTCAGTGAATCTAATTACATGCTTGTTATCAGTTGGTCGGTTTACTATTTATTGGCAACATAAATAGGATCACTAAGTGTATAGATTCATTAAGATCCTATATAATTTTTTTGGTGTTTCTAGTTGTGCGTATTCCTTAATAAATCTTTTGTCTAAAACCACAGAACTGGGTACTGCTGTGGTATGTTCAGTGAATTCTCATCCTCAAGGCAGATGCAAGTGAATATTCATCTGGTATAAATAGATTAGGGCAGCAGGGAAGCATTTCTCCAGATGCTCAAACAGTCTGCGTCCCATCTTTGCAGTGTATAGGTTGCTTTTATGCAAAGGTGTTCTGCACCCAAGTCATTTGACGTCATCGCAGCTCTTTTAAACTAGGTAGCATATTTGTAAGCAACGCAGATTTGGGGTAAACTAATTTCCGCAATTTCTTCCCGCTTGCAGCTTGTTAACATGGGTCTTAATATACCTAAAAGTTAGTGCGAGTGTTCTTATGTAGCACATTCTACCTGGCTAGAAAATATTTAATTCTGAATTATTTTAATCACTCAGTGCAGCCTATAACAAAGCTTAATTTAAACTAGTCAGTTATTGAAAGTGTAGTTTGTTTAGTCTGAAATGTTTGTTTCTGTGGAAGAGCTAATAGTGCTGTCATCCTGTGAATACTTGCAACCAGGACTCCAGGCTCTCCATCATCCAAGTTTAATGTTGCTGATTGGTGCTGTATCACTTGTATTTTAGCGTTGTTACAGGAGAATAATATGTCTTTAGCTGCCTGTGTGGAAATACTTTCTAACCTAAAATCGTGACTAGCTCTGGTTTAACCTGATATCTGAAAGAATAGTGCTGGCATGGGAAAAGAATACAGTAGTCTGTGAATAAAGAGTTGTATGTCAAGAAGGTAGGCATATTTGCACATAGGAAGAGGGAATGTGTGTACTAAGCATTTCAAAGCAGTTCTCACATTGGAGCAAAACGCACTAGGCAATCATAGGTCTGACAGGTAGTTTTGGAACTTAATTTGTCTTATTTCCTCTTGTTGTTGGCATACAATGAAAGTATCTAATTTTAAACTTGATGCCTTAAAGGGCAGACCACATCTGCCAAGTTGAGAGAGTTAAGACCCAGTCAAAGGTGGGAAATGGAAGGAAGAGCCACTGATTGATAAGTGTCTTGTGAAAGTGATACATGTAGATAGATACGTTATTGTCATTGTACCAGGAACAAAGAAATTTCAACATACTCCCAGACACATATTGGTTCTGTTTGCACTCAGGTGTGTTTTGCATATATTGGTATAAGCAGCCATTGAGTTACAGCCTGATGTCATGCGGAGAACAGAGCACAAGCAAGGTCTGAAGGAGCCAGTTGGCTCATGGATTTGAGTCGTCCATATTATGAACTTATTAGGAAGTGTCCAACTGCACAGAAGAAGAAAACTTGGCCTCTATTCCTCACTTCAAACATTAGTTGTGGCTTGTCCAAATAGGCCAGATTTTAATGTTTCGAAGTGCGTGTTTCAAAGCCATGTACACTTGGCTAAAGGCTAAAATTTGTCTTAATAGTAGCATTGTATTGAAATGGGGGGAATTTGGTATTGCCTGTTTTTCCTTCTCAGTGGTTCTCAGGCAAACAGCTGCTAAAGAATCTAGGTGGACACTGGGACTAGGGGGAAGGATGGTGAAGGGAAGGGTGTGTAGGTTCTGCCCTAGCTGCTCACAGCATTAGTTGAAGCAGGGGTGGCTTGATTCACCTCTGCTGCCCCTATACACCTTTGGGCAAGTGCTGCCCTTGTGTACCTGCCCAATGTTGCTGCTCCTTGGAACCATTTCAGGCCACTTTGTGGGCAGACCAGTCTTATCTGAAATGTAGGAACTTACAGAATGACTTCAAGCTGTTGCTGGCTTCTCCTTTTAGATCTCCTGCCCCAAACCAACAAGGTCTCTGTTGTGGGGCAGGTAAGGGTGGTGCTCTGCCACCAGTAGTTTTCCAGTAGTGACTGCTGCTGATTGCTCCCAAAGTCATTGCACTTGTGTCTCTCAAGGGTCCTGCCCTGTAGTTTTATAGGTTATTGACTTTACTGTAAATAATGTGTACTGTTGGGGAGGGAGTTGGTGTAAAACCTAGGGCAAACTTCTTTCCTTTTCCAGTAATTGAAAACTTCAAATCATAGACCGGATATATCCAGCACATCGCAGATGCAATTCTATGCTATCCTTCTGGTTTGCTCAACTTGAATTTATTCTATCTTCTTCCTAGAGCACTTTTGTTTTGCTTGCTACTGCTAAACGTTTTGGGCTTCTTTCTGTGTCTGTCCCCAGGCTGACGAGCGGTGCATCCATATCCTGTTACAGCTCTTAAGTGTACTGTGACAGTTTCACAGCTCTCTAGTGTAATGTGAAAGCCAGCAGCATAGGTTTATCAGGAACAGCTGTTTCTGTGTGGTAGATGGCTGAAGTGGGAGGGAAGGAGAATAGTAGCTTTTACAGCACATTAAAATTGACAGTTCTCCTTAGAAGACTACCTTATTAAAGAACTGTATTTTCAGGCAAGAGCAAACAGAAGCAATATCAACACAGTTTTGTATGTTCTTATTTCTGGCCTTCTGTAGTAATACTGCTCTTGATACTGCAATCCTTAGAACAAGTGTCATGCAACCCGAGATTTGTTATTTGTAAGGAAAAAGATTTGTAAGGAATCTTTTATTGTACATTATGTTTGGATGTGACTGGATTCTTACTGAAGATAGTTGTATATGCTGGACCTTAGTAAAAGGTTCAGAATCACTGTGCCCTTGTCTGGGAGAGAGATGGCTGCTTGATTGGATTACCTCTTCTCGGCCATGGCAAAGCATGCTTCCTAAATCCTTCTGAGCAGGCAGGGAGTGGCATTTAATAAATGATAGCTTATTTTAGGAACACAATTTGGGACATGTGCACTTCATTTTTCTTCAGTTGATCTTTCACTGGTCCAAAAAGTGTTGCCCTAAGCATGTTGCTATGCTTAGGGAAGGCAATTTAAATTTCTACCCTTGTCTTTTGCCCTGTAGTCTTAGATGAATTTACAACATTGATTAAAACCATAATTGTAATCAACAGTACAGGTAAGACTTGCCTTGTGTTTAAACTTGTCTAAAACATCTGCCTAAATTTACCCAGCCTTCAAAGGATGCTTGAAGTTTAGATTTTTAGAACAGCGGTTCTCAAACTTCCAGGAAGCTTGAGAACCGCTGTAAGTCCTTGCAGGCAAACGAGGAAGGCAGTCTTTGTTATATACCTCATTTTGAAGGGGAACAATAGCAGTTGAATTGTTTGGGAGTTCTAAAGCTATTTGTTCAATGTAGGGTTAAACAAGAGATGCAGCACATTGGATCTTTATGGTGCTATTAATTTAAAACTGAATGAAAGTAATGCAAGTATCTCCTTAGAAGGATGCCTTTGTAGGTAAGACATTTTAGTTGGTAAATAGGGAACTCTGCAGTGATCTCTCTTCCAGTAAATAATAGTAATAATAATAATAAAATATAATATAATATTGGTAAAGAAAATACAACTGCAGAAGTCGCTGTTAGCTGCTCATCAGCTGTTGAGAATGTGTAGCTGTCTTCCAGAAACACAGCCACATTACTTTTCTCACTTACTGCTTGAAAGTAAGGCCGATCTCTGCCATGCTGTTTGGATACTTGATTTCTCTCATCTTGCCCCTCCTTCCCCCCAAATCCACTTTCCATTCCACCATAATTGGAAACATTTTACAATGGTAATGATCTTGGCAAGCACAAGACCTTGGTTGCTGTCAGAGTAAAGTACACAAATAAGGAAAACAGCAGCTCCCTCCCATCTCTCCCCACCCTTTTCAGTGAAGTGGCTGGCACCACTGTGCCCGTGCTGCGGGAAGGATAGAATGTCTTGCCTGCAGATTTATACAGATGGCCTGGAATCTGTCCATGCTGAGCAAGGGAGGGGAGAGCATCACTCACTGACCGCACTGCTGTTTGTTATTAAACAGGAGGAGGACAACATGTTTAATTTTCTTGTTACTTACCACAAAACATATTGGTGGATAAATTCTATATAAGCAAATCAACCACAAAGGATTCAGGTGGGATCCAAAAATTAGAGTCCTGCCAGCCTAATTTCTGTCCTTGGGAAACAGGTGAAAAGCATTATGGCTAGGATTTTTAAATGCATAGAAGGCCAAACCTGATAGAAAAACTATCAACATATAGTACTGCACTTCCACCAACTTTTCTAGAATTCTTTGATGGTCTCAACAAATGTGGACGGAGTAGTCCAATACATGTGATGTGCTTGAACTTTCAGAAAAGAAATTGGACCTGGAAATAGTACAGGAAAGGAGAGTTAAATTTATCAAGGTGTTGAAGTACTTTCTGTATGAAACACTTTAGGTTTTTGGTTTAGAAAAAATACAAGAGAAAACATGGTAGAGTATTGTAAAATGATGAATGGTGTGGATGGGCAAACTTTTCTACTCCCTTTGAAAAATACTAGACCTTGAGATTATTCAAACTGACAACGGAAGGCTACCCTTCTCTTGAGGCCATTTGCATTGCTGCAACCTGGAGTTCAGTACATACCTTTGCTATGGGGTTGATAGCAAAGCTATCAGCTGACATTGCCTTTGGTATGTGGGTACTCCAGATGGTGGCACAGGGGACCACAGTGTGATTCTCTTCCTTATGGAGGCTCTGCTTGGATGTATCCTAGATGCTAAAGTTTGAGCCAACCTGGAACCACTGGAGAATGGAGAAATCCAGGTTTACTTGTGAACTTCATTTCTTAGTGGTTCCTGGTTGGCCCTGTCTATCCACCTTAAATGAGCTGGACTGCACAGATCTGGAGCAAGGAATAGTACATATCAGCTTGGGATCCAGGACAAGAGGCGCAATCTGGTGAGTTCCCCCACCTTGAACAAACGTTATGCCTTCTCCTGTTCCTTCTATGTGGAGAAGCTGTGGATGCTTGGTCCTGTTTGGGGACCCAGGAAGAGCCCCATCTCTTTAAACAGTCTGGATCATTTAACCCTTCCTACACAATTGCAGGGAGCTTCCCAGATGCTCAAGACTGAGCCGCCCTGGAATTGCTGAGAAGGGGAATTCACAGGCAAGTTCCAATTTCCCCATTTTCTCACATCGGTTTGTAAGGAGATGGTCAAAATACAAATGCACAAGGGACAGTTTCTTTCATTAACTAGAGAGGAAAAGATTGCTATAACATTGTTCTTGCTCAGGGCAACCAAGGAAGCTGAGTCACTAGTGGTTGATAGTTGCTTTTATTTTTAAACTTCGGTGCCGGTTATGATCTGTCAAATGAGAGAATGAAATACTTTAGTGTTTTGGCCTTTGTGGTACTAGGTTATTTCAAGTGGTGCAATTTAGTAGTGTGTGCACATTGCACACATAAGTTATTTGATAGTTTCCCTTCCAGTATGAGAATGCTGAAAGAGACTGCCTGTAGTGAATGGGCGTGGTTTATTTTCTCCCCAACAAATTTTTCTTTCAGCAAGGCTCATCCAATTCTCCAAACTGCTTTCTTTAAACACAAAGGATTTAAAAAGTTACATAGGTTGGAAGCTGCTGCAAAATAATGTTGCTTTGCTGTCCTGCATGGCTTAGGATCCTGTTCTTTATTTTTTTCTTAAATTTCCACAGGAGAAAAGCTGGATGGGAGCTAGAACATGGTCTAGTTCTAATGTTAGAAGAAATATGCTAGGCCCCATGACGGTCTTTCTTTCTTTACTATTCAGAATGCGGATAACTATCGAAAGGGCCAGTCTGTCCCTTCCTGTAGACTTTTTGTTTAGTCAAACACGGGGAAGGAAATTGAAAGATATGATATGGGCACAGGTTGTTTCTTATAATTGTATAGTCTGCTGGAGGTCTCAAAAGAAGCAAGAATAATGAAAAGAAATTATGGAAGAGAAATGTTGTGGCTTGATGTAAACATATCAGACAAAATGTTTCAAAGACATTCTTACTTGAAAAGTTAAAGCACAACACAAATGTAGCAATATCTTTCAACTGTTATGTACTTTGATTGATGATGGAAGAACAATCTGGTCATATAATTTTGTAATTCGCTCTTCTAAAACTGACTTGTTTTGATAGAGGTGCAGGTGGCATAATTGTTCTGAATCAGCCATATGAATAGTTGATTTATTTTGCTGGTGGAGCTAAAGAGGCGTGTCTGCTCATTCTAAGTTCTTTGTTTGAATAAGGTGAAGAGTGCTATAGCCCTGTTAATACATGGTAGGAAAGCAGTCCAGCAACGGGAATTGCACTGTCTTGGAGAAAATTATTAGAACTCTATGTTGTAAAATAAGTGTGGTACAGTGAATTTGAATCTGAATCCACTGGATTTGTATTGCAGTTGAGCCATGGATTCACTGAGGGCCAATCCTAACCCCTTATGTCAGTGCTTTCCAGCTCTGAGGTAAGGGAACAAACATTCCCTTACGGAGGCCGCCATGAGTGACACCCAACTGCAGGATGCAGCACATGTCCCATTGGCACCACTATGCCAGTACTGGAAAGCACTGACATAAGGGGTTACGATTGTGCCCTGAGTGACTTTGGGCAAACTGTTTTTCAGCCTAAATTTTGAGCCTACAAAATAGGCATAATAACCAATTTGATAGACATGTTGTGAAGAGGAACAAATATAGTGCTTTAAAAATGCTGTATTTTGGGTTGCAATTACATTTCAGAATAAATGATTACCGTATTTATCGGCGTATAACACGCACTTTTTCCCCCTGAAAATAGGGAGCAAATGATGTATGCGTGTTATACGGCGATGTCTCTTTAAGGGATCCCGTTCCCAATAGTGCCTAGCGGCGGCACAGCGTCGTGAGGTGATGTCAGCGCTGCGCCTGCCGCATATTATCACAGCTGCTGGCAGCTGATGAATATGGTAAGTGGAGACCCTTTCTTTGGGGAGGGGAGGGGGAGGGATTGAGGTGAGGTGGCATAAGTAATGCTTTGGATGGTGAAGATGATGAGCTGATTTATGAAGATAGTAGCAGTGAAAGCAGCAGTGTTCATTGCGATTTTGAAGATAGCAGTGAAGATGAAGAGTTTCTTGGTTTCCCAGATAGTGATTTCTGAGTAAACTTTTGTAAAAACAAAATATCCAAGTTTCTTTTGTTAAAACAGTTGCTTTTACTGTCCTTTTACATTATTTACCTTATATGTGGTAATAATATTAATAAAAAAAAGTTCTGAGCTACCCTTATTTTTTTCCTGAAATTTCCCTCTTAAAATGAAGATGCGTGTTATACGCCTGTGCGTGTTATACGCCGATAAATACGGTAGTTTTTAAAAGCAATTGTGAATAGCAGGGAGACATCTAAGAGAAGGAAAACTCTGATTCCAAACCTCCACTGCCTTGTGGCAACATCCAGTTGTGGAAAAGGCTTCAGGAGTCAACCTCGAGGCAAAATCAGGAGCTGGAATCCCTCAGGCAGTTCGTGGCTGCACACAGTCACGTTCTGGCAACTCCTGCGACGCTGCTGGAACCAACCGTATTGGTTTCTGCCTTTCCATTGGATCATTCCAGCGACGTGGAGAGGGGGGATTTGCTGCATGGGTAACAGCCTATCCTCCATACCTTCTTTACCCAGGCTTCGCGCACTGGAGAGGACACTCCAACTTCGCCATACGGCGTCGGCACAACACGGGAAGCAGCAGTTACCGGTTATAAGTCTTTGCTCGATTGGCGTAGGGCATGACGCCAGGGGCTGCTTCCGACGGTGGGAGAGATCATTGCATCTCATTGGGCAGCTACCGCCCGCCTTAAGCTGGGCAGTCCCCAGCCAGTAAGGTGTTGCCTCGCCACGGTCCGTTAACCTCACGGGGTGCGTGGGGTTTAGGGTGAAAACTGACAAGCGGATCGACAACTCTGCACCATGCAATAGAAAACAGAAAACTCCTGCCCTAAAGCTGGGCACCTCGAATGTAAGGACAATGACACCTGGCTTCTCTGATGACCTGCAAGCAATAGACGATGCACACAAAACAGCTGTCATCGACATGGAGCTGAGCAGACTGCAGATGGACATTGTCGCCCTTCAAGAGACAAGGCTGCCAGATTCCGAATCTGTCAAGGAGCGAAATTTCTCATTTTTCTGGCAGGGAAAACCACCAAACGAAACCAGGGAACATGGTGTTGGCTTTGCGGTCAGAAATACCCTGCTGAAATCCATCATCCCACCTACTGTGGGAAGTGAAAGAATTTTGTCCCTGCAGCTCTAGTCATCAGCAGGACCTGTCACTCTCATCAGTGCTTATGCACCGACTCTGTCGTCTCCAGCAGAAGCCAAAGACAAATTTTATGATGACCTGGCCACCACTATCAAGAAGACCCCCGTAAAAGAACCATTGTTCATCCTCGGCGACTTCAGTGCTAGAGTTGGTGCTGATAACAGTTCGTGGCCCACTTGCTTAGGTCAGTTCGGCACTGGGAAGATGAACGAAAATGGCCAACGCCTGCTAGAGTTTTGCTGTCATCACGGTCTCTGTGTCAGCAACACGTTCTTCAACACGAAGCCCCAACATAGAGTCTCTTGGAGACACCCAAGATCAAAGCACTGGCACCAGCTCGACCTGATTCTCACCAGACGCTCCAGCCTTCCCAGCTTCAAGATCACACGCAGCTATCAGGGTGCTGCCTGTGACACCGACCACTCGCTGGTGTGCAGCAGAGTGAAACTGCAAACAAAGCGACTTTATCACACGAAAAGGGAAGGAAGACTTCGCATTGATACCAGCAAGACCCGGGATCAGAGAAAAGTGGAGGAATTTGCACAAGCGCTTGAGGAATCTCTTCCAGGCCCGGTCGATGCAAACGCATCCAACAGATGAGAACATTTCAAGAATGCCGTTTACAACACCGCCTTGTCCATATTTGGCTAGAAGACCAACAAGACAGCAGACTGGTTTGAAGCCCACTCTGAGGAGTTGACACCAGTCATTGAGGAAAAGAGGAGAGCTCAAGCAGCATACAAGGCCTGTCCCAGTGAGCGCAACCTGCAGGTCCTCCGAGGTGCTCGCAGCAAAGTCCAGCAGACTGCCAGGAGATGTGCTAACGACTACTGGCTCCAGCTCTGTTCCGAGATACAGATAGCAGCTGACACGGGCAACATTAAGGGGATGTATGATGGTATCAAGCAGGCCCTAGGTCCAACACAGAAGAAAATTGCCCCTCTGAAGTCTGCAACAGGCGAGGTGATCCAGGATCGGGCGCAGCAGATGGAACGCTGGGTGCAGCACTACTCTGAGCTATATTCCAGAGAAAATGTAGTCACCGAAGAAGCGCTGAACAACATTGAGTGCCTGCCTGTGCTGGAGGAGCTTGACAGTGAACCAACCCTAGAAGAACTTCACGTGGCCCTGGACTCCCTTGCCTTTGGCAAGGCACCTGGAAAAGACAGCATCCCTGCTGAAGTCCTAAAGTGCTGCAAAGAGATGATCATCACTGAGCTGCATGAAATCCTTTGTCTCTGCTGGAGAGAAGGTGGAGTACCTCAAGACATGAGGGATGCAAACATCATCACGCTGTACAAGAACAAAGGCGACAGGGGTGACTGCAACAACTACCGTGGCATCTCTCTCCTTAGCGTTGTAGGAAAGTTGTTTGCCCGAGTTGCACTAAAGAGGCTCCAGGTACTTGCAGAGAGCGTTTATCCAGAATCACAGTGTGGATTCCGAGCCAACAGGTCCACCACTGATATGGTATTCTCCCTTAGACAACTGCAGGAGAAATGCAGGGAACAACGACAGCCACTCTTTATAGCCTTCATAGATCTCACGAAGGCTTTCGACCTGGTCAGCAGGGATGGCCTCTTCAAGATTCTCCCCAAGATTGGATGTCCGCCCAGGCTCCTCAGCATCATCAGATCCTTCCACAAGGACATGGAGGGCACTGTTGTCTTTGATGGCTCCACATCAGACCCCTTTGACATCCGAAGCGGCGTGAAGCAGGGCTGTGTTCTTGCACCAACCTTGTTTGGGATTTTCTTTGCTGTCCTGCTGAAGCAGGCCTTTGGAACTACAACAGAAGGCATCTATCTCCGGACCAGATCAGATGGAAAGCTCTTCAACCTCTCCAGACTGAGTGCAAAGTCCAAAGTCCAGCTGAAATGTCTGCGTGACTTCCTCTTTGCCGACGATGCAGCTATCACTACCCACTCTGCCAAAGATCTCCAGCAGCTCATGGATCGTTTTAGCAAGGCCTGCCAAGATTTTGGACTGACAATCAGCCTGAAGAAAACACAGGTCATGGTTCAGGATGTGGACTCACCTCCCTGCATTACAATCCCTGCATTACAATCTCTGCGCATGAACTCTGCGCATGAACTGGAGGTTGCCCCCGGAGGCTAATGGATCCTGAAGGTTTCCTGAGGGCTCTGGGGGATTTCCCCACTGCCAAGACTGGCGTCTCATCTGAGGCCCTGGTTGACCTCTGGAATGGGGAAATGACCAGGGCAGTGGATGAGATTGCTCCGGAGCGACCTCTGCCACGTCGCAGACTTGGAGCGGCTCCTTGGTTCACTGAGGAGCTGCGAAGGATGAAGCGGCAGGGCAGGCGTCTAGAGCGACGGTGGCAGAAAACTCGGGATGAATCCGATCGGACACGGAGTAGAGCCCATTACAGAGCCTATTCCGTGGCGGTGGTAGCAGCGAAGAGATCGTTCTTCTCTGCTACCATTGCGTCTGCTGACAACCGTCCGGCAGAGCTGTTCCGTGTGGTGTGGGGCCTCTTTCATCAGCCCCCCCCCAGTAGACCAGGAGGAATACACGGTCAGCCGCTGTGACGTGTTTGCGCAACATTTTGCAGATAAAATCGATCGTATTCGACACAACTTGGATGCCACATTGACAGTGTCTGACGATGTCCCCTTGGCAACTGCTTGTCCTGTGTTGTGGGATTCTTTTCAGCTTGTACAGCCTGAGGATGTGGACAGACTCCTTTGGAGTGTGAGGCCATCTGCCTGCCTGCTCGACCCTTGCCCAGCTTGGTTGATAAGAGCTGCCCGGGGTGGGCTGGCTGAGTGGACAGGGAGGCTGGTCAACTCTTCCTTGATGGAGGGGACGTTACCACTCGCTTTGAAACGGGCGGTGGTTCGCCCCCTCCTGAAGAAGCCCTCCCTGGATTCCACTGTGTTGGATAACTACCGGCCAGTCTCCAACATCCCGTTTCTGGGCAAGGTAATTGAGCTGGTGGTGGCGTCCCAACTCCAGAGGGTCTTGGATGAAGCGGATTATCTGGATCCTTTTCAATCTGGCTTCAGGCCGGGCTTTGGGACGGAAACCGCCTTGGTCGCCTTGGTGGATGACCTACGCCGGGGACTGGACAGGGGGAGTGCGTCCCTGTTGGTCCTGCTGGACCTCTCAGCGGCTTTCGATACCATCGACCATGGTATCCTTCTGGGCCGATTGGCCGAGTTGGGAGCTGGAGGCACTGTTTTGCGGTGGTTCCGCTCCTACTTGGAGGGTCGGTCCCAGATGGTGGTGCTGGGGGATGCCTGTTTGACACCCTGGCCCTTGAGATGTGGGGTGCCACAGGGCTCAGTTCTGTCCCCCATGCTATTTAACATCTACATGAAACCACTGGGAGAGGTCATCCGGGGGTTTGGAGTGGGGTGCCATCAATATGCTGATGACACCCAGCTCTATCTCTCCTTTCCTCCAGACTCCAGGGTGGCGGTTGAGGACCTGGAGCGCTGTCTGGAGGCAGTGAGGATCTGGATGGGGGCTAACAAGCTGAAATTAAATCCGGATAAGACAGAGGCTCTCCTGGTTAGGAAATCCTCGATGCAGGTGCTGGACTATCGGCTTGCGCTGAATGGGGTTGCACTCCCTCTGAAGGAGCAGGTCCGCAGCTTGGGGGTCCACCTGGACTCGCAGCTGCTCCTGGATTCCCAGGTGGCGGCTGTGGCAAGGGGGGCCTTCGCTCAGCTTCGGCTGGTGCGCCAGCTGCGGCCGTACTTGGATCGTGCAGACCTGGCCACGGTGATCCATGCCTCGGTGACATCGAGATTAGATTACTGTAACGCACTCTATGTGGGGCTGCCCTTGAAGACGGTTCGGAAACTGCAACTAGTGCAGAATGCGGCGGCCCGTGTGGTTACTGGAGGTAGGCGGTTCGACCCTGTCAGTCCGCTTCTCCAGCGGCTGCACTGGCTGCCCATTCGTTTCCGGGCCCAATTCAAGGTGCTGGTATTGACCTTTAAAGCCCTATACTGCTCTGGACCAGGGTATCTTAGAGATCGCCTGCTCCCGTACAATCCGGCTCGCCCTCTCAGGTCATCAGAGAAGGCCTTTTTACAAGTGCCGCCGCCTAGGGAGGTACGTGGGGCGGCTGCAAGAAATAGGGCCTTCTCAGTAGTGGCACCAACGCTATGGAACTCCCTTCCCCTTGACTTAAGAATGGCTCCCTCTCTTGAGACCTTTCGGCAAGGCCTGAAGACCCTTCTGTTTAAACAGGCCTTCTGAGTTCGTGGCCTTTTAACATCTTTTTAACATCTTTTAATATTTTTTTACAGGCCTGATTCTTTTATGACTTGCTGCTGCTCTATGCTCTTTTTACCTATTCTTTTTACTCTGACTGTTGTTTTTAGTATGTGTTAATATGTTTTTATTTGTTTTTTAAATTGTTTTTAATATGTTGTAAGCCGCCTTGAGTCCCTTCGGGGAGAAAGGCGGGGTAGAAATAAAGTTATTATTTTATTATTATGACTTTGTGTACCTTGGCTCAACGATCTCCGACACTCTTTCTCTTGATACCGAGCTAAACAAACGCATCGGTAAAGCAGCTACCACGTTTTCCAGACTCACAAAGAGAGTCTGGTCCAACAAGAAGCTGACGGAACATACCAAGATCCAGGTCTACAGAGCTTGCGTTCTGAGTACACTTCTGTACTGCAGCGAGTCATGGACTCTTCACTCACAACAGGAGAGGAAACTGAATGCTTTCCACATGCGCTGCCTCCGACGTATTCTCGGCATCACCTGGCTGGACAAAGTTCCAAACAACACAGTCCTGGAACGTGCTGGAATCCCTAGCATGTATGCACTACTGAAACAGAGACGCCTGCGTTGGCTCGGTCATGTCATGAGAATGGATGATGGCCGGATCCCAAAGGATCTCCTCTGTGGAGAACTCGTGCAAGGAAAGCGCCCTACAGGTAGACCACAGCTGCGATACAAGGACATCTGCAAGAGGGATCTGAAGGCCTTAGGAGTGGACCTCAACAAGTGGGAAACCCTGGCCTCTGAGCGGCCCGCTTGGAGGCAGGCTGTGCAACATGGCCTTTCCCAGTTTGAAGAGACACTTGGCCAACAGTCTGAGGCTAAGAGGCAAAGAAGGAAGGCCCACAGCCAGGGAGACAGACCAGGGACAGACTGCACTTGCTCCTGGTGTGGAAGGGATTGTCACTCCCGAATCGACCTTTTCAGCCACACTAGACGCTGTTCCAGAACCACCTTTCAGAGCGCGATACCATAGTCTTTTGAGACTGAAGGTTGCCAACTACACTGTGAATAGCAAAATATTTCAAAGAGCTCTTGTTGCATTGAGATTTTTACGCTGCTATAGCAATACTACAAAGAATAAGCTTCATAGAATCCTCATGTTGATTGTAATTACTCAGTGTTGCATTGTTTTCATGGACTGATGTAATGCAGCCAGGTGAAGGGATGATTTTTGGTCTTTCTGCAGATGTTGCTTTCAAGAGGCAGTATAATAGCCTATTTAAGCATATTCAAATTACCAGTGAATTTTCTTAATAAAGATAAAAATATTCTTCATTTGTAGGGATTAGTAGAGTTTAGTGGCAGGGTTGCTTTTACAAAACTTTTTATTCACTTGTAAGAGAAGGCAGAGGGCAAAGCGGGCAGTGTCTAGCAGTTAGTAATGACAGGTGTACCCCAGTATCTGCTGGGAATCAGCAGATACCAGGACAAACACTGGTTACCATGAATGCCCCATATGCCCATTACATCATTTTAAACACTTCTGGGGCGAAAATTGGTAATGGGCGTGCAGGGGGTGTGTGCACAGGGGGTGGAGGCAACCCCCCACTCCCTGCGCACCCATTAGACTCTTTTTAAAACTTGCTGGGCGAGCGTTCTTGCTTAAACAGGCTGCGTTTGAAGTTGGCTAGTGGGAAGGAACAGCAGTGAGGTCTTGCTACTGACCTCACTGCTGTTCCCTTTAACCATTCTGGCTGCTTTGTTGCCTTGTTGCAGCTGGAACGGTTAAAGGGAACAGTGAGGCCAATAGAAAGACCTCACTGCTGTTCCTTCCCATCCAGCTACAGAAACAGTCTGTTTAAGCAAGAACGCGCACCCACAAGTTTTAAAAAGAGTCTAATGGATGCATCCAGGGGTGCATGGGGAGTGGGGGGTTGCCCCCACTCTGTGTTACCCCACGCCCGCCCATTACATCATTTTTAAAAGTTATAGGGGCGAAAACTGACTTGTTTAAGCAAGCCTTTTGCTCCAATTACTTTTAAAAATGATTTAATGGGTGTGGGGGGGGGGTCCCCCACATCCACAGATACAGGCTCTGCAGATATGAGGCCCCCTGTATACCTTTTCCCTTTGCCCACTTCATTCAGTTTATTGGTTTAACTGGGAATAACTAGGAAAAGATAGGCCTTTGATGCCATCACGCAGATTTAGGAAACCCCAGGAGAAATAGGGCACCTTGGGAACACTTCTCTCCCAGGTTAACGGAGAACCTGAAAATCTGAGGGATGGTTTGAAAAGAAGTATTAGTGGAATGTGAGCATCTGAGGTATTGGCAAAATGCTTCTTCCTAAGAGAATTTATACCAAGTAGGTAAGACAGTGTAAAGTTTATTAAAAGACTGAGGAATCAAAAGAGTGGATTAAAGCAAGTCAAGGGATGATGAACTGGCTGTTTGGCCCCGAATTTGTCCCCTGCCACCCCAGGGGGTTCTTGCCCAGCAGGTTCTATGAGGGGTCAAGTTTCATGGCCAAAGGGGGTGGCTCCCCTTTTCTAGATGCAGAGCTATAGATATGCCTGAGAGAGTCCCTGGGGGCAAGGGGGTTGCATCATCCTTGGTCCTTCTCCTCAGTTCCTGGCAGGCCACAGGCCAGCCAGCGTCCTCATCAGTCAGCCACCTTGCCACCACTGACCTTTATCCCTGGCCTGCTCGTGCCTTATGAAGGATTCACTGCTCCCCAATAGCCCTGCCCCTCCCTCCCTCCTTGGTGGTATAACAAGGCTTGCTCCAGGACTCTGCCTCCCTTCACCCATGTTCTTTTCATCCCTCTGCTGCCCTGTTGTGCTCCATCCATGTTGTCCCTGCCCTCCAAGGCTGCCCTCCTTGCAGGGCAGAGCAGAGCAGAGCAGCCTGCTCAGCTCCTTAGATGCTGCAGGCCTGGCACCTGTGGTAGAAAGGGAGGGCCACCAGTCTTTTGTTTTCAGTAACAGTTAATCACTTGCATGACTTGTCTGTAGAAAGCATCTTGACTCTATTAAGTGGGTATTTCTGGACACTATTGCTCCATTTTTTTAGGGTTGTTTATTTTGTTACAAATAAGCACAGGAATTCTGTGAAATGCAGAGCATTATTTTCAAGGCAATTAAGTGTTTTACCTTTTGTTATTTTTCCTAACTCTGAAAGCTAAGAGATTCTGAACATTCATTAAGGATAGGTTTTTATTTGAACATATAAGATTCCAGTAGGAAAGACCTACTTGTTTTGTATTCTGTATACAAGTATAGAAATGTTCATCTTGGTCTGAGGCCAGTGTGCCACAGCACAGTGGTTGAAAATGCCTAGTATAGAAACTGGTGGCGGAAGGATGCTTGTATAAAAAAAATGTTGATTTTCTTTGGTGAAGTGTCCTCTTATTTTCTGTTTTGTCATCTTTGTTCAAAAATTTGGCACTTGGAAGAACTGTCAGGTGAAAATCATTGCTAGGCATTTCTGTGGCAGTTGTTGATTCTGTGTGGTTTTTTCTACCACACCCAATGTCTTTTTCCCTGCCTGAACAAGTTGGAAAAGTGAGACATAATTGTGCTTGTTTTGCTTTGATAAATAATTGTCCTCACTAAATAGTTTTGTCACCATTCGAATTTTTTTAATGAAGAGAGTTTACTGCTGTGTAATTGTCATAAATCCTATTAGATAAGCTTGCTTGCACTAGGTTTCATGATGCCAGCAGGATTCCTCAATAGGAAATTGAACTAGTTCTTTATGTAGACCCACGGTTAACTACAGGTTCCCTTTCCTGCCACCTGATAGCAGCCCCCTTCGGGGAATTTCAGATATCTATTGTTTGAGGTCTAGTCCCACCTCTTAGCAAAACATCTGCAGCCCTTATCAATGTTGTGAATGAGAGAATGCAAGTGTTATATGTCTGAATTGTTCCTCCTCCTTGGTTTCAGAGACGTGTGGTGGAGTTGATCAGTGTACAAGGACTGTATACTGGAGACCAAAGAAGGAAGACTTTGGCTTTCACTTCCCATTTGTAAATTGTCTCTAGGCATTTGGTTGACCAATGTCAAAAAAAGAATGTGGGACTTGTCATATCTTCTGTCTGATCTGGCAAGACTTTTCCAAATGAAACAGAGACTTGTTATAGGGTAGTACCTATGAAGAGGTAGCTTAGAAATAGGGTTGCATAGAGAGAGAAGTTCTATTGCATCAGGCCAAAGGCTCATATAAGCCAACTTCCTGTTTGCCACAGTGGACAACTAGATACTTCTGGGGAAGTCCACAAGCAGATGATATCTGAGCAATCACTGGTTTAAATAGGTAATGGCATCTGAGTTGAAAGGAAGGGGTACATGGGATTCTTTTCCAGTCATTTTATTGAATCCAAGAAAATGTCATAGACATTTTTAGGCAGCAGTAGACTTCCACCTGTGGTGCTTATCGTCCTAACCAGAGAATTTAGTTGCAGAATTACACTATACAAGAACGCAATACCATCACTGGCATTGCTAGGGTTACTGCACCGGGTTACTTACTCGGAGTAGTGGTTTTGGTAACACCACTAGTGGCCAAAATGATGAAAATCTTGGTATTTTCAAATACCATCCTGTTGTTTATAATTCGATGTGTAATTTAATGCAGAATGCAATAAAACAAACCATGTTGACATATCTGTAGTCTATCAAAAGATATGGCCAAATAACCAGATAAGGAAATCAGAACCACCTTATGTAACAAAAAGTGCATTTCTTTAACTCAGAACTGACCAATGAGACTGATTGTTCTGAGAGTCAATGAGGTGTTATGACACAGCAGGAAACCAAAGAGTCATCTCTCACTTCCATGTATTAGACCTGGGGTCGGCAACCTGCCATTCTGGAGCCGCAAGTGGCTCTTTCAGCCTTCTCCTGCGGCTCCCTGCGGGGCCAAGCCGTGGGGGGAGGGGCACGCCCCTCCCGTAAAGCTGCCGCTGCTCACCAGCCCGAGCGCACAGGCGCAGCTCCCTCACCTCCTGCGGCTGCGCCCCATAGGAGAGGGCATGAACGGCTGGCGGAGCAGCTCCTGCCCAAAGAGCCCGCACCGCAGCAGCAGCCGCCGCCGCCGCACATTCCCTGCCACCTGAGCCGCAGCGCCAGCCGCCTGCCCGTGTAGGGGAGGGTGCGTAAACGAACCTGACCCCATGGAGCCAAGGCAAAAGCAAGCAATTGAGTGCAGCTGCTCTGTCCTCCTTCCAAGCTCAGGGCACAATCCTGTGCGTGTCTCCTCAGAAGTAAGTCCCATTGAACACTCTGAGCACACGGGCTGCAGCTGTGCCCCATTGGAGAGGGCGGAGCAGCTCCTCTGCCGAGAGCGAGCCCCCGCACGTTCCCTCCTGCCGGAGCCGCAGCCCGAGCCTGTGCCTTTCTCCTCAGAAGTAAGTCCCATTGAACACCCTGATGACCCCCCTTCCCACAAGCAGCCCTGACCCCACGGAGCCAAGGCAAAAGCAAGCAATTGAGTGCAGCTGCTCTGCCCTCCTCCCAAGCTTAGAGCACAATCCTGTGCGCATCTCCTCAGAAGTAAGTCCCATTGTGCTTGCTCCCAGGAAAGTGTGCACAGGATTACAGCCTTCAAGCTCCCCACTCAGCATCCCCCAGTCACTCACTCACACTCTCACTGCCCCATTTCCTTCACTTGGAAACTTGAAATGGGTTTGGAGACCCCCGCACCAGATGGTATTCTGTATATGTTTGTATACTGTATGTGTAACATACTGTATATGTGCACCAAAGCATATTTCATGGTTGGGAAGTAATCACTGTTAGTATGCCTTTTATTTTATGCAGTTTTGAACTCTTAGCTTGTTTATTCAGGAGCACCTTTGTGAACAGTGTTAAGTAGTACTAAGTGGTCTTGTTCAGAGGTAGTATTGTGTGGAAAGGCATTTACAGAAGTACAGAAGTAAATGACAGTAAAGAATGACAGTATCCTTCACAAGCAGTTCACCTGTGCACAATTTAAAACAGTTGTTCTCCAACTGTGGGTCTGGACCTGATTTTTAGTGGGACCTAGAAGAGGAAATTGTATTATATAACTGTGACCTACAAGAGGGGAGTGCAAACTATATATGCAGTGTATATATACTCTCCTGGGAGTGAGCCCTGTTGACTCTACTGTGGCTGACTTCTGAGTAGACAGGGAGATGAGCCACTCGCAGGCTGCACTCCTGTCCATGCATCCCTGGGATGAAGCCCCGTTGACTCTACTGGGGCTGACTTACCTTTCCCCCTGTTTTTGCACTGGTATGTATGGAGATCTGCCCCCCCCCCACTTCCATCTGTTGGTTCTGTGTGCAAGGGGTTTTGCACTGGTCTTGCTGTGATGTCTATATAGAGATCTTCCCTCTCCCACACCTTTCCCCTGTTTTTGCACTGGTATGTATGGAGATCTGCCCCCCCCAACTTCCATGTGTTGGTTCTGTGTGCAAAGGGTTTTGCAATGGTCTTGCTGTGATATCTATATAGAGATCTTCCCTCCCCCCCCCAACCTTCTCCCTGTTTTTGCACTGGTCTGTATAGAGATCTGCCCCCCCCCCACTTGTATTGGAATCTAGGAAGATCTGGTGAGTAGGTAGATGTGGTGTCAGCAGTGGCTCCTTTGAGGGTAAGGTCTGGGCATCCAGCAGAGTGTGCTGCACAGCTGCAGCCTCTTGAAGGCAATAGGGCCCTCAGGGATATAAGAGCACCTGAGGCAGGAAGGGTTTGTGGGTTGTAGAAGGAGTGCAGGTTGACTTTGGAATCTGACCTGGCTTATTGACTTTGGACTTTGACTTGGATACTCTGACTGATTTGACTGACTTTGGAATCTGACCTTGGATTGTGACTTGGCTTATTGACTTTGGACTCTGCCCTGGATACTCTGACTGACTTTGTGACTAAGGGACTGCTAGAGACACTGGAGTTTGAAGTGCGGCTGCTGTGCCCAAGACCTGCTGACGATCCAGGGTCTGCTGTAGTGGTGGGAGGCTGCTGGCAGGAGAGAGGACCTCTGCAGGTTGAACAGGCGAGCTACCCTGGAGGTGGGGTCCAGCAGGACTGCAGGGCAGAACCAGGGTCATTTGTTGGGGGAAAGGGGAGCTAATTTGCTTTAAGTGGGCATAATTCTCCAGGCAGAGAATGGCCTTGGAATCAGGCAAAGCACCATAGAGGACCAGGTGTCTGAAAACACAGGACAAGAATGTATGACAAAACTAACTAAAAGCTACAAGAGGGGGCTACTTTATAAAAATGGGACCTATAAGAGCATAAAGGTAAAAAAACAACAACTATATATGCAGTGTTATCTTCATTTTAGGTGTCAAAAGGGTTTTGTGGCTCCCGAGGTTTTTTTTCCTCTGGAAAATGGGTCCAAATGGCTCTTTGAGTGTTTAAGGTTGCCGACCCCTGTATTAGACCAAACACTTGAAGTCTTATTCAGTTGTGTGAATGTCATCAAGTTGGCCACTTTTTTGTTGGTTACTGATTTGTTAGGTGACCTTTACTGTTATGTTTAAATGAGGGTAGTGGGAGTTACACCACCCCTAGCGATGCCAATGAATTTAGGTTGTGCAGATGATATTGTAATTTATTCTGTATAGTCTGGTATGGAAGGAGGTCCATCATGGGGTGACATAATGAGCTCTTACACCAGGTGACACAAAACCTAGTAATGTCTCTGAATACCGTAACATCATTAAATTTGGTTTCCTTGTTCCCATACTGATATGAATTAGCTATGAGAGTGTACTGACTGTACTTCTGATCCAATATACTCTGTTGGCTGATACGATCAGTGGCAGAAGTATCACTGTCTGAAGTGGCAATTTAGGACTGAATTATTCCTTTCACAAAGCATAGTCTTTTTGAGGTCCATTCAAGGTTGGTTGTGTTAGTATTCTTTATTCTTATTATGTATTCTTATTATGTGATAGAATAGGAAAGAATAATGGTCTCTGGATTGAGTCTTGGCAAGTTCTTCTTCACATCCTGAGATGACATGTCATGAGCTGCATACTTCTGCCCCTCACGGTAGGGAGTCCCACCTTCCGCCTCCTACACACTTCTCCTTCTCCTTGGAAGAAGATTGGGTGCTTCCCATCTGTGGGTAACTGTCGGTCTCCTCCCCTGGTTTGTACAGCTCAGCTCAGGCTGGCAATATTTTTCCAGATGACTATGAATCACCATTCATGGTTATGAGCCTGGTACTTGTTGCTCCTGGTTATTCTGTGTCATATGTTTCCATGCCTCTACACTTTCCTTTGGGGTTTCCTGTTCCTTAGCAGACACCCCAACCTTCTGTTGCCCTTCTTTCAGAGCTTCTGCCTACAAAGTGATGGTATATTGGGTCTCTAGCATTGTGCCCAAGAGACAATTTGATTTTAATATCTTTGATTTTATCATTTTTTAAACTGGGTGTTCCCTATCATAAGCAGTTTACTCTTGATATTCCTTTGTATACAAAAATTAACTCAGGCTTCTTGTACTGCAGAGGGAACCTCATTTGTACTCTATTTGCTTTTTAAATCTCTCATTAGTGCAACGTCCAGGTGAATGGAATATGAAGTCCTGTGTGCAAAGAGACCCAACTTTGACTTTTGCAAGTGGTAACCTGTGAACAGTTTGAATTGCGTAGTTGATATGAAGATTTAATCATCACAAGGGTGAAAGCTGTAGGAGTGCTCATTTGGACTTTCTTCAATGAATGGATGCATGTCTGAGATGTATGTGGTTGTCTTCTTAACTAAATACTGTACAGCAGACCTCCAGGCAAACCACTCCCCCATTTTGCAATTGGAGAGTATTTTCTTTTCTGAATGATTTGTAAGGATTACTGAGATAATTTATCTGTAGTAAGTATATAGGAAAAAGTGCTATATAAAACTGAGACTTTGCCTTTTCTCCTCCCCCTGCTGTTCTGTACTAGAAAAGCATGTAGAATAACATTCTTGGTGACTGAATTTCTTTGTCTTGGAGAATTCTTAAAACCTAAGGATTTTTGCAGTGTAAACCCCTCCATCTCTTGTTGCAATGCAGTTGTAGAGTGCTTTAGGCTTAAAATGTGCTGTGTGTTATATGATACTGTTATAGTTATCCTATTGGAGATCTAGGTTAAAAAGTTACTCACTTTTTTTTAACAAAAAAATTGTAAATTTATAGACTGCTGACAACACAAGATAAATGAAATGGCATTCTTAAAATAAAGGTAAGCAAACAGCTGTAGCATGTTCCCCCCTCCCCAGGTAAACCTACATGAAATTATGAAACGTGTCCTTGACTTTCTTTTGACCTGGTCCAACTCGGGTTGCAGGATGCAGATCTCCTTGCAGTTCAACTTTTCGAGTGCCAGACTTTCTTGTGTTTGTAACTAGAGAAGCAAGGTCCTCATTTATATTCCAAGTCTGTTACTTTAGAGTTTATGGAACATCCGGTTTCGAACAGCTACAGTTGCTCAGAAGCAGAAATGGGAGCTGATAAGAGATCTGTCAGACATAATAAGAATGCACTTAATGGGATCTTTTCCAACCCCCATTTGAAGTTAGTGTTATGGCTTCTGTTGATATACTGCACTTGGAATAACTTGGGCCTGGGAGTTCAGGTGTGCAGTGTTGATGCCTCATCATTCTGGTTTTATCAGTATTTGTTCTTTTCGTGGTATTAGTAATGTCAGAGTTGGAAACTAAACATACACTTCAGCACATTTATTTGCATTACATTTCATACATGTTTTGATTTCTGAGTATCAGAATAACTCCACATTGTTGTGTTTAAAATGTGTTTGGGCAAACCTTGTATTAGCTGTAGTTCCTCTAACTTTATTATCCTTCCAGGGTGTTCTTGCTATGTACAAATGTTGTTCTGTAGGATATATGTAAAAGTGTTCTTTACCGGGAACAAAGGGGGCATAATTTAACCTCTCTTGTTTTCTAGGAGACATCTCTGGAATGTATCGTGGAGTTTTGAGTTGAGGAATGTGGCTTCATCCATAAGTGACATCAGAGCCAAGACGTGTTCTGTGAAGTTGCTTAGTCATGCACCTACTGCCAACCAGATATGGGTTTTTAATTTGTCTGTGCCACTCATCCTGTCTTCAGAGCCTGGCCCTTTAAATATGCTCCACCACCCTGAGAAGCTGTGTCTTGTACACAGAAAGTTCAGGACAGTATTTTGCCATAGATGATGCAGCTTAATTTCTCCAAGGGCAAGACATGTAACCCAGGGCCTCTGAGAGGAATTTTATCAGGGCGTACAAAGTTTATTTTGGGCCCCTTTGCAAAGGGGGAAGGGTGAAACAGTGGGGGAGGGTGGTGATGGGGGAGCAGAATAGGGGCAGGGAAGGGCAAAACAATGAGGGGGGGGAGGGTAGAGACAACTGAAAAAGTCTTTGGAGCCCAGGTCTCCCCACCCATGTGGCATCAGTAGTGTCCCCAGCATCAGTGTGGGCAACAAGTCTGAGTGGAAAGGAAAATGTCAGATCCCAGGACATTTCTGGGCCCCCCTTTTGACCCTGGGCTCGGGTACAAATTACCCCCTTTACCCCTCTCTCCTAGGCGGATGTAACCCAAGGGAAAGACATGTTACTGCAAGGTGTTTTTTGTGTGTGTGTGTGTGTGTGTGTGTGTGTGTGTGTGTTCTCATTTTCAGCTATAGTTACCAAAAATATCTTGCAGCCCTTTGATTTTTACCTAGTTTGTGGGAAAATACCCTTTAAATTTCCTGGTTCATTCTCACTGTGTGGACTTCTGATCCTCACAGTCAGATCCAATTAGGTCTCTGAACCCTCTCACAATCTGTGCTAGTCATCCCAAAGTGTGTATACATACAGTCCAAGCATAGTGCTGCAGTCACACAACATTGTAGTGGTCACACCAACTCCCCAAACTAGGTACAGTTTTGTAAACTCCAGTCAAATCATGTCAACTATGATTTTCATATTGCTGTTCCTGGGAAAATCCTCATTTGCAGTAACCTTGCAAAAAGAGTTTTTAAGTCTTTTGAAAAAATGCTCACTTCGCACTGTTCATGTCCTTGCTTGTTCCCAGTGCAGACTTGCGTGCCGAGGGTGGGAGAGATGAGATGGAGTCTGTACAAATTACTGTATGTTGAAGTGTGGTAATGAAGTCTGAAGCAAGGCAGCCTATATGCAGTATTTAAAATATTTCTTAGATGACTTTCAGTCTCAGTCAAGGAACAATCAAGATGTTTGACAACATTAAAACCAATTAAACACTATAATCAAACACTAATAACCAGAACTGAAATTGACCAGTGCACAGACTTTAAACAATAGAGTAGTAAGCAATTGAAGAAACTGAAAGAGAGGCCAAATGAAACGTAAGTGTCTTAACTGTAAGTTTAAAAGCATGTATTGGAGGGGTGCAGCTGTTGCCATAGAAATGTCCCGAATCAGTTGTACCTTGGACAGTGGGACATGAAGCAAGACTTCTGGACAGGTTGCTATGGGAAATGCGGACCTCAGCTATGCAGGTCCTAAGCTGTGTAGGACTTTATGGGTAATCATCAGCCCCTTGAATTATGCCTGGAAGCGCATCAGAAGCCAGTACAATTTGTGCAGAGCACAGATGTGAATTCTGATTGCCAGGTTCTTAAAAGCAACTTGGTTGCTTTTGCAATCCTTTTGCACCACCTGCAGGTTCTGGATGCTCTTCAGGGGAATCCCCAATTGAACTGCATTACAGCACTTCCAGATAGGAAGTGACTTGAATCACTGGGCAAGAATCACTGTAGTCAAATCTGCTTTCTTCGGTGACTACAACTGGTACACCAGCTGAAGCTCGGCTGAAGCTGAAGCGTTCCTGAACTGAGCCACCACCTTGTATATCTAGGAGTAAGGTGGTGTCCAGCAGCACTCCCAGACTGTGAATTTGATTCTTCAACGGGAGTGCAACCAGCTTTATTGGGGTTTCTCATTGGGCCCAAATACCCAGAAACACCTCCATTTAAAAAAAAAGAAAAGAAGAACAAAATGCTTTGTTCACCACTGAGCACCTGCTTACCCCTATTCCTAAATTCATTGTTTCTTTTTCTGATTAGGACTCAGCCCTTTTATGGAATTCTTTCTTTTTCCACCTACACTTCTAAAGAGAAAGCAGGGCCTTACTCACTTTGTTGATCTCATATAACTATGTCTCAGAATCCAGCCAGTCCTTTCAATAGGCTCTAGATCAGTATGGGGGGCTAGCTCTGAAATGTAAATGGTATCTTGAGAAAGACACTAGATTCTCAGTGAAGAAGCTGAGACAAGATATCTGCCAAATCTTCATTGTTCTGAATCTCTAGAGCAGCAGTGCTCAAAGTTGTGCACTGGAATTCAGGTCCCTGGTGTTTCCAGCACTTTTAGTTCCAGAGCACTGTGGGACTTCATGACCCCGATCAGGATGACACAACACTCCAGCTAGTTGCATCTATGATGCAATGCTCCAGAAGGCATTGTGCCTGGATTTCCGTGAAGGCGTGACAGACTGGAGTGTTGTGTTGTCCTGATCTGGGGACATGAAGTCCTGCGGCTTTCTGAAACTAAAGGAAGGGAAGAATTTACCCGAACCCCAGATCCAGCACTCGAACTGAGGTTCGGCAAGTCCTGCTCTAGAGGGAAGAGTTCAGTCTTGCTGCTAATTTAAATCTTTGTGAGAGACCCTAACTTGAGCAGGAGTGTAGCTTAAAAGGAAATATTCTGCAAGAAACCTTGTCAGGACAATTTAGGAAGTTAAGTAGTGTTAACCAATTTGAGGGAGTAATAGAAATAGAGTTAATATTAATATGTAATTCCATAAAAAATCAGTGAGCTTGTTCAAGTTCATAGCCTGCTCTGTAAAAAAAAGGTTCAAAGTGTCCAACAGCCCATTTTAATATAAAATAGCATTCCTCTTCCAAGTGGCCCCCTTTAGTTCAAGCCAATAAGGGTCACATTTGTTAACATGGTACTTGGCTTTCTACTTTATTGTGTCCTGTTTCTTGGTGGAATTAGTAGTGCCATTTCCCTTTCCTGTCCACCAGCCTTGATCCCTGAAGCAACGATTAAAATGGGGAGGGGGAAGATAGCTCCTAAGCATTCTCAACCCCCCCCCCCATGCTTACACCTTAAAGCAGTGGTTCACAAACTGTGTGCTGTGGGGACTGAGAGTGCTGTGACAAACTCACAGGGGTGCGGCAAGATGTCTCTGGTGACTTGTTCCCAGCTGCCCTGTGCACCACCATCATCGTGTGAGATCCTGCGTGTTTCTTGCGAGGTCTTATGAGAGTCCCATGTACTGTACATATTTGTTACAATGTTGTGTGTAGTTACAAAAATCAGAACTGTGAAAAGAAAGTCAAGAAAAGCAATTTCAAACTTTCACCTTATCTGAGTAGCCTTCTAGAAATTCAAATCTCTGTTTAGAATGTCCCCAATCTCCAAATTAAATTTGATATTTTCACATTTAGATCCTCTTGTGTTGTGCAGATAATTCATGTAATATTGGCATTTATTTAGCTCCATTATCATGCAATATTTCCTCCTAGTTCCACTTCAGTAAGCCACCTCAACTTCCCTGTGACTAATTTCTGTGAAAAACAATTGCAATTGCATGCAACAATTGCATGGCTCTAAATGATATGGACCAGGGGTGTCCAAAGTTTTTGGCGGGAGGGCCACATCATCTCTCTGACACTGTGTCGGGGGCTGGGGAAAAAGAATTAAATTACATTTAAAATTTGAATACATTTACATAAGTATACATAAATGAATATATTAAAGATGAACTTATATGAATGAATGAAGGTCTTGCAATAGCACAAGGCCTATAAAAGACCCTGCACAAAGCAAGGATGGCCTTTCCTTTGCTGCCACTACTGCATCACAGATGTGAAACAGCAAGCAGTGGAGGAAGCCCTTGTCCCACAACTCACGCAAGAGGTCTCACGCCGAGAGCAGTTGCTTCAGGCCAGTGCAGGCTCCAACAAATCTCCGGAGGGCCAGAGGCTCATTGGAGACTGGGGTCTCCCTGAGGGCTACATTGAGTGGCTTCGAGGGCTGCATGTGGCCCCAGGGTCGGGGTTTGGGCACCCCTGATTTAGACTCACAGTTTAATAGGAGACAAGAAACAAGTCAAAAGGGCCACTGTCTTCACACTAAGCTTACATGGTCAGATGCCACTTCATTGGTGTGGCCAAAAGTTTTGTCCTGATATCTGTAGTAGCTTTTGTAAGCCTGCTCATGTGGATGAAGTATGCCCCCTTTCTGGCTCAGCAGGGTTGGCTTGCCTTAAGCTCCAAGTGCCTGTTAGCTTGATACAAACATCTACAAAGGAATGTTCATTTTGTTGAAGCTGTGGCCCTCAAAGGTGGTGCAAATCCCTCACTGTCTCAAGATGCTCTTATTTTCTGACTCAATAAGGTACCTTTCTTATGCCTTTAGCTCACTTTACTGGGTTTAATGCTTGAAAGCTTGTCATTCCCCTTTGAGACAACCCTGATTCTAAATGCTATTGATACGAAACTACAATATCTCTTCCTTTATTATGCAGAATGTCTGAGATCTTCAGTTCTCTTTTAAAACCCAATTTTATTGTCAAAGTACAAAAATAGTGGTTGGAGGTGACAACACGTCTCTTCAGGAGCATACCAGTAATGGAACTGAAGCTAACACCAAAACAGGAAGCTATTAGTATCTCTTCTCGCTAATGGACCTTTTCTTCAATACTTTGTTATAGGTGAGCACTGATGCAAAGCATTATAGCTTGCATTTCAGCTACCAAGCACTTTTTCCTTTACCACATAGAGGCTGCATTCTTTTTTAGCTTCTAATACTAGAAGCGCCAGAGAGCTTTAAGGTTCCAGCACACGTAGGTCGCATTCTTTTTTTAGGTTCAAGCTTGCTATCCATGCCAGAATTTCTCCAAGTGAGCTCGGAGCTAGAAAATTTTTTCTGTCTAAATATTTCAATATTCACATCCTTTTTTCATGCCTGATATACTTAATCTACAGCTTTCTGTGGTTCCATTGTACCTATACATCAGGGGTCTCCAAACCCCAGCCCGGGGGTCAGATGTGGCCTGCAGCAAACCTCTGTCCGGCCCACGGCCAGCCTCTTGTCCCCTGAAAGCCTCTGGCCCACTCGACTGAACATGACCAGAGCTGTGCTCTGATTGCATCTGGAGGGTGTTCTGAGGGCCGGAGAGGCCGAGTGAATGAGCCCACTCATTCATTTATTCATTCATCTAAGTTCCATCTCTTATTTATTTAAATTTTATATTTAATTTTTTTTCTGGCCCTCAGCACTGCGCCAGATATTTCATGCAGCCCTCTGGCCAAAAAAGTTTGGAGACCCCTGCTAGACATCATGCCTGAAAAATTGTGTTTAACCTTTTTCTTCTTAAAGTGTTCTGTTGGGGTCAGGAAGAAGTAATCTATATTGGTACCATTCAAAACTTGCTTCTCACTTTTGCTTGTCTTCCCTCTGACTTTTTTTCTTTAGGCTTTATGACAATTGTTCCATGCAGTTTCTCTTATTTTGAAAGAAGAACATGGTAAAGAGTAGTATTTAAATGCAGCTAGCACTGTCAGATCTCCCTGGATAACAGAGTGACAATGATAACCCAGGTGGTGCCACTGACAAGCGTGCAATAAAGTAGGGGTTTTCAACTTTTGTGGTATGTGTGTGTGTTTTGCAACTATCATTTTTCTGGATATCGCTTCTCTGAGTATCACAGCTGTTGCTAGTGGTGGGTGGCATGCTCTGCAATCAGGGCTCTGCACCCCTGTGCAGTAAAGCATAAGTTTAGAACCACCCAAGATTGTCTAATGTCAGTCGGTCTCTGTGTGTGTGCGTGTGTGTGTGTTAAACTGGGATGTGCTGCTGAAACTTAAGAGAATACTTCTGTTACCCTAACTATGAGTCTAAACATAAAATGGCACAGTATCTTATAAACTGCTAAAGAGATGTTGCTTCTGAGAAATGCTGATGACACATGACAGTTTTATAGTTTCTAGAGAGGTAGCTGTCTTAGGGCCCAGTCCTATCCAATTTTCCAGCATTAATGCAGCTGCAGTGCAGGCCTGTGATAAGGAAACATCACTTACCTAGAGGAGGCCTCCATGACTGCCCACATCAGCAGGATACAGCGTACACACATTCTGTTGGCATGGCAGCATCAGTGCTAGAAAGTTGGATAGGATTGGACCTTAGTCTCTTGCAGCAAAAGCAACAGTTTCTTGTAACCTCTTAAAGATTAACCAATTTATTTCAAGCTTAAGCTTTTGCATTCTGCTTGCTGAGGATTTAACTTCATGCATCTGGGGAAGCGGACTGTAGTACACAAAAGCTTATGCTTGAAATAAATTGGTTAGTCTCTAAGGTGCTAGAAGAGTCTTTGTTGTGTTTCTGGCAGGTTTAGCATTGCATATTTCACCTGCATTTTTAATATCATGATAGACTGAAAAAATAGCTACTGGCTGATAGTTTTCCTTTCATGTTTTAAATTCTGTTTATGACTGTGCCAATGCCCAGTGCTTTAGCCTGATAAGACTGTTTCTGAGTTAATTTTAGGTGGGTCATTCTGTTTCTCTGTTCCTGTTTGCTCTGATAGTTAAAACGGTTTTTGTAATATTTCTTTCAATAAGAGACGGAAATACTCAGGTCTTAAGAACAGGCACTGCTTTACTATCAAGTATTCTGTTAAAACAATGAAAAGGTGATGATTGAATTTCATCAATGAAAACTAAATATACCATGTATTTAATAAAGAGCTGAACATAGGTGGATGTGTAGGGTTTTTCATACTATTGCAAGAAAGGGAGACGGATTGAGACCTTAAAACAGAGGCACAACCTGCTCACCTTCAGATATACAAGTTAACTTGTATGCAAACAGTTTATCCCTCAGCCAGAAAATCACCATGTTCATGCTGCTCAGCATGTCCAAATCAAACCTCCATTAGCCCCGGGTACTGCTACCTTTATGTGCCTCCAAAGGTGTTGTGGGCAAACTTGTCAGTATATTCTGTTCAGTCCACACGTACCTTGGTGTTGTGTGCAGGCGTACAGACAACCTTGGCTCTTGCCAACTTGAACGCCAAGTTTGTGCAGGGGTTGTAAACACACAAGCACAAATGAAGTGCTGCGGACACAGCAATAATTCATATAATAAAATTGAAGAGCTTTCTTGCAGTTTCTGCTTTTAACAGATACTGTACTATATTTAGCACTTTGAGAACGATCAAATAAAACATTTGTGTGATGGGTGCAGAAAAAGGGCATATTTCCTTTGGGATATAGCTAAGAATCATGCCAATCTGAACACTTTTGTATTTAACATTTTCCTTTTTAAAATAGAAAAATAACTCCTGTATTCCTAATGGAGGTAAGTGGATACACATGCTTATTAGTAAAGTTATAGGTCAAATTATCTGTTCGTATTGTAACTGAAAATACTTAAATCTAATGCTTTATATAAAGAGGGAATATATTAGCAATAGTTTTGCAATATATTTGTCATGCCCACTTGCACTCTGGAAGAGTTTTCTAGAGCATGTATAAGTAGACTGCACTTAATGCCCCGTTTTATACTTGGCAGTTCTCCATTAATGGTTCACCAGCATTCCAGAAGCTGGCCACCCCATTGCTAGAGGTGTTTCCAGTGAATAAGATAGGTTTACAGTCCAGGTCTTAGTGAACACAATGAGCTTACGAGTAAGGTAAAAATACCTCTACCCATTGCCGTGCCTGCCCCAATCAAAAGGTGTTAGTTGAACTAGCTGAATTCTGTTCTTTCTTGTTCTCAGAGTTGGTGCTGGGGTGAGTGTGGTAGATGATGCCTGCTAAATCTTGAACACAGTAACGCTTGAGTACCTTCGTGATCTGTAATGCTAAGCTTCCCAAGATCTCCCTGTCTTGTACTTGTTATTATATGTGTTCAATCTGTGTGAGGAGAAAATGAACCAGGCACATTCTGCACATTTAGAATGGAACTATTGTGAATGGCTGTTTCTGAAAGTAGTAGCCTGGAATATATTTGTATTCACTGTGCTGGCTCATGGCATTGCCAATTCCCTAATCCAGTGCTATTCAAACGGGGGCGTCGCGATGCCCCGGTTTGAGGGTCCTGGTCTCTGCCCCCTTAAGGGGCGGGGGCAGCCTAGTGGCGGGAGAAGGGGGCTGCAGGGGCTTGGGTGCACTTACCCAAGCCGCCTGCAGCCTCCCTGGGGTGCGGGGAGCCCGGCGTCACTTCTGGCAGGGCTCCCTGCAGCAGGGAAAGTGGATGCGGAGCGATCGCGCTCTACTTCCGCTTTAGTGGGCGTGGGGCGTGGTTGCTCTGCATTCATTTTCCCTGCTGTGGGGAGCCCTGCCAGAAATTGCGCTGGGCTCCCCGCACCCTGGGAGGCTGCAGGAGGCTTGGGTAAGTGCACCCAAGCCCCTGCAGCCCCCTGAGCGGTGTGATCCTGGGGCTTGTGCCACTGCCTTCCCCCTGCCGCCTCCTCCCCCCGCCCCTGCAAGGACTTACTGGCTCTCAAACTCTCCCAGAGAGTTTGAGAACCACTGTCCTAATCTGTTGGGGTGTTTCTCTAGGTCTAACCTAAACCAGTGACAGACAGCAGCTCTTTTCCTGAAATGAAGGAATCTTAAAAGCAAATTAGGTTTGTGTGTATGAGTGAGAGCAAGTGCGTCTGTCAGGTTGCTGCTTTGTCCTTGTTTCCTTCTAGTGTGTAAAATGGTTGAGCAGAAACGTTTATGACTTACTGCATTAAAGGTGAACCTGTGCACTTTCTCTTATTCCTCTAAAGAAGCCATGAGGCACCAGAGTGTGGTGTTATAGCTAGGAAATTGTCAGAAAAGCAAATGGTAGCAATGTTAGTTTGATACTTTTCTTTGCATAAGCATCTAAATAAGTATATGCAGTGCTTTTTTTGTGGAAAAAAAGGTGCAGGAACTCACAACTTGTTAATCATTTATTTATTTATTTTTAAACCATTTTTTATTGGAGAAATAAAATATTTTTTATGTGCTTCCCCCCTAAAGATGAACTTACTTCTGAATAGACATGCATAGGATTGGGCTGTCAATCTCCACATCCCCTTCCCCCTAACTATTTTTTCTACACAAGGGGAAAAATACTGTACAGGTGCACTTGTAGCGTGTAGTATGTAGTGTGGCACTACTTCGAGGAGAGGAAGCAGTGAATGGATTCCGAAAAATGGCTTACATGAGTTCCATGTAGTAAAATTACTCTAAGTAACTGTGGGAATAAGAACAAAAAAGAAATTCTTACGTGAGAGGGGTCCTTAGGTGCACATAGAAACAGCTACTTTTGCAAACAAGCGATTAAATATGGTTTAATTCAGGTATCAGAATACTCTGTGTCTTTGGGAAGGCGCTTGGCATGCAATTGTATGTTCTCTGCTGCCCTGAGCAGTTGCTGTGCATTGCTAGAGAGGAGCTGCAAACGCTGGCTGCCGGAGGGCATGCTTGTGGGGGAAGGACGAGGAAGATCTCTGGCAAGGCTGGACAGCATGTTGTACACACGTAGAATCCCTTTTCACCTGCCCTTAGCATGTGAAAACGGGTGCAGATATATATATATCTCTGCCAGGATTAAGAGCCCAATCCTAGGTATGTCTACTCTGAAGTAAGTCTCGTTCTACTCAATGGAGCTTACTCCCAGGAAAGTGCCTAGGATTGCAGCCTAAGAGCCCAATCCTATGCATGTATACTCAGAAGTCCACTTTAGTGAATGGGGCTTACTGTGGATAGGATGGCAGCCTTAGAGTCCAATCCTGTGCCTGTCTACTCTGCCTCTATTTTGCTCCCCCCTCCTGGAATGCCTCCGAAGGGGAGGGGCCCCTGCAAAAAGGTGCCGGAACTCCGTCCCCCCGCGTTCCATTAGAAAAAAAACCCTGAGTATATGGGAGTATATGCTGGCATAGTTTATACTTAATTTTCAGATTTGGTTTGAAAGAGTTGCACAAGCAAAATCCAGTTTTTCATTTAAAAGCACAAAAAATCTTTGGCTTGCTTTTACAGGATTGGAGGGAAGAGTATTTTCTGGGATAGAGGGCTGTGTTGTCCTTGTCAGTGGTCATTAGTAGTAAAATGTGCTGGTCCTCCACTTATTGTCTGAACACAAAGGTAATTTTTTTTTTAATTAACCAAGGCAAAATAATCCTACTCTGCTGTTATGGATCTTGTGCCTAGGAGTCAATTGCAGGCTGAGAGCCAGTGTATTGCAACAGCGAAGAGTGAGCTGTAACCTCACCTCAGCCATGAACTTATTGTTGTGTTTAAATATTAAAATGATTACTGACGTAAGGTTAGACCTAAAGGTTCCTTTCTGCATAGGCAGGGGACTTATGAATTCAATTCATTGTATGTGAAGCTTATTAATATTTGTATTCTGGTTATGTCTCTCTCAATTGTTCTAAATATCTTCCATGGGTTTTCTCATAGATGGGCTTACTCAAGAAATGTTAATGGGATGACTGAGTGAATGGATAAATGTGTTGGCACTTCTTTTGAGCCTGCTGTTCTAGTGTGTGTGTGTGTGTGTTATATAAAATCTTGCAATGTATTGTCAGCATCAGGTGGTCACAGTTTATTGATCTCACGAGACATTTCAAAAAGTGTGATATGCTCTCCATCTATAGTTCTGTAACTTCTGCAAACCAAATGTGTTTGAAAAATCCAGACATCTCAATGTTTTATAACAAATACATAACCTGGCTTTTACTGCAGAGTGTCAAAAAAGGCTTTATTCCAGAGAAGCCAAATGTGAAGCAGAAGTTCTACAGTTTGTGCTTTTTAATTGTACGTGATCCACAGACTGCTTTGGTCAGTCTGTAAAAATTAAGAATATTTATAAACTGTACTACTTTTCAACAGGTGTAGTTCACAAAATGGTGTATGTAGTAAAATAAATCAAACTGTTGCTAGGACCTCCTTGGATAAAAAGATATAGCCAAGGAGGTCCTAGCAACAGTTTGTTTTTTAAGTTTAAAAGGATGGACAAATTCATGTTGTTCTCTTCCTGTTTGAACTGTGTACAGCCCTTCAGTGGACAAAGTTTGTTTACATGTATTCATTTCTGTACTATCTAATTTATTTAAAGAGAATCTTGCCCCGTTCTTGGTTTTCTCTTTTAACACACCTCTGTTCCAACAGTGTGTAACGAACTTCCAGCAACTGAAGTCTTTACTTGGCATTTTGAGTTTAGCTGTTAAAGTGCCAGTTTGACTCATCACTTTCTTTGTGCTGTAAGAAACCGAGGCACTCATATTTTGTCTAGTTGTATGCACATTAACCTGGCTTCTGGAGGGAAGTAGCCTTGCCTCACATCTTTTCCCCTAGGAAAGGGGCTCTAGTTCAAGCCAAATGCTTTTCAATAACACTGTACTCTGTGTTTTTTGAATAGCATTGTTTTGCTTTAATATGACTTATAGAATATTGGGGGGGGGGTATAAAAAGATTGTTTAAACTAGATGCTGTCAAAATAAGTATAGTAACCACACAGTCATTATCTCTCTGTCTCACAGGGTTGTTGTGAAGACAAAAAGAACAGAGCCATGTATACCACCCTGAGCTCCTTGGAGGAAGAGTAGCATAGAAATGTGAAGAAACAGTTGCTAAATACTCATTTCAAGTGTGTATTACTGGTCCACCATTAGGGAACAGTGTAGCAGCTTCTCATTATGTTCTATATGACCAACCTGGTCCTAAACAGCTTGGACTTATCATTTGTAGTTGATTTTTTTAGCTGCCCTGCATTTTTGTCTGAATTATAAATGTGTTGAGAATTAACTTTGAAGTTCATGTAGTGCCCAGTACAGTGAAACATTTATCCTTTTTTGCGTGTTCAGATGTTATGTCAAATGATCATATTCCAAAGTATTTTTAGCAGCAGCATAAGTGCATAGGAATTCAATTTAGTTTTTGTCTAGAGTTAAACAATGAACCTGTAATAGGAAAATGTTTCCTATATTAACCATTTATTATGGCAAAAAGAAATATTTACATAAAGTATTTCCTCAGTTTGGTATCTGGCTAGATATTAACTCTTTTGTTTTGCACTAGAGGGCAGCACTTGCCCAGTTAGTTTTTATAGCCTGGTAACCACAAAATTGCAAGCAACATTTGCAGAAAATGGATGCTCTTTTAGCATGATCCACCTATTACAGCAAGAAAGCGTAGCTAGTTGTACAGAATGTTTTGTAGGCAAACTCCTCAACAAGTGTTGGGGTCGGCCTCTTCAAGGTGCCAGATCAGTATTTCCAGGCAATATAAGATGCATAACGATTTTGAACATACTGCACAAAGTATTGCAAACACTTCCTTTCATCATGAAGTTACTTAGAAAGTAAAAATGTTTTTGTGGCATACTGAATCTTCATTTCATAAACTACAACTAGAAACTCCCTTTATAAAATGAACCTGAAAGGTGAACAAAATACTGCCGGTGTAGCACTTGATCAAACCAGAATTAGAAAGTTCTGTACTGTATGCACAAATGAGAAAACACAGAAGAATGTCAGCTTGATAAATTATACTCTCCAACTTGAGATAACATCTGTTTCCCAGTCAAGCAGAGTCAGGACTCCAGGTGAAGTCCAGTGGAGTCTCCAGCTCACGTCAATAACATTTGCTGTTTGAGCGGTATGATCTATGCTTGGGTTTGATTTAAAAAAATCAAGATTTAAAAATTATTTCTGTGGGTGTTTTTCTTTGCATTTGTAATGGTGAAATATATTACCTTTTGAGACTATTTTGTTCACTCTCATTTGAACAACACTGCTGAAAAAATTGAGCTCCCTGTAATCTTTTAGAAGAAAAGTAAATCTAGTAAGGCTAATAATGATTTTAAGTTACAATGCTTGATTTTAAGTGTGAGGAATCACAGAACAGATTGAACTGTTAATGTAGGTGTCTCACCAGGTCATTCTGAGAGAGCTGCTTTTTCCTTTCTTTTTTGTGGCTTGAGCTGTTAGCATTGTAAGTAGTTGAAATGTGGCAGTGAAGTTTCATGAACAGTGTTTAACATATACCTGGAACTTTCTAGTGCGCCCCTGCAGTTATCACTTGTTGAGGAACTGGCATTTAGTGGTGTGTCTCTTTTCTTAGCCATATACAAGATATATGTTTGCAGAGTTTGAAGTTAAGACTGCCACCTGCCATGCCTGGGGGTATCACCACTTCTAATCAGAAGCACTGTTGATGGTGATGCATTTTCTCTTGAGAATATCAGGGTGTTTAATCAACAATGGTGTGTGTGTGTGTGTGTGTGTAGCATATGAACACATTTAATCATGGAAATACTCTTCCATGCTATATAATTCTGCTGTTGGTATGTAAGCTTCCAGCAGAAGTTATGAGCACTCATGGAATGCAATGGATATGTAATTCCTAGTAAACTTGGTTGCGTATATGAAGCTGAAGTATCTTTAAGAAAAGTCATTTAATTTGAACATGTCATTCTTATGAAGAGGTATTTGGAGGTAGGGGATAATATTTCCAAATATCTTTTTATTAATGTAGGGGCTTCTTCACTAGTAGAAGTAGAAGCTAATCACTATATTTATTTTTCGTTATTTTAGCATGGCAAAGACCAAAAATAATATTATAAGCCTTTACCTCAATGGAAATTCCCTGCTGATTAGTTTCAGTGGAATCTTTATACCTACTCATCCTGAAATGGCTGCTCATTCAAAGTTGTAATGCAAGTATGAGCAGGCATTGTTGATTTTACATGGGGCCATTAAGAAGGTCTTGCTCAAAACTGGAAGTTAGTGAGGTTGCGGGGGCGGGGGTGAAATTTCAAAAGGACAAGATTCTCTGGGTCATAACAGAGCCCATGTTGAAGATATTTGTGGGCATAATGACAACAATGAATGACATATTCAGGAACTCTTAATTAAAAACAGAGTGTTAATAGCCTAAAACTTAGTCTTGCCATTAGGTTTACTAATAATTTCATTTGTATTACTGATCTTTTTCATGGAATTTATCTCCAGTTACTATCTTGTTTATGTTGCTGTGTGGAATGTAGCAGTGAGAGCTTTTAAGATGTTAAGATCTTTATGACAATTCAGCATTGCTTTCTTTGAGTACTGCCTTGATAACTATAGTTAATTGACTTGAGGTGTCTCACTTGCATGAGGTGGAGCACTAATAAATACTACAGGCATTTACGTATGTGAAATGAACTTAATGTAAAACTGAATGATGAGTAATTGTGTCCTATTTGGCAGTACTTGGTCTATGTTAAAAAAAAATCACAATCTAAATAAATGGCTCCCAAACTATGGGTCTGGGGCCCAACATTGGGTCTTGACCCAATTTTGGTTGGATCACGAAACTGATAATATGACTAGACAAGACAGATTAGACTATGTGCATCAAATTTAAACAGTGTGCAACTTGGAGGAAGCACTATGGCCAAATAACCTTTATAGCCACTGAGGCTTGAGTGGTTAGTAAAGCTTTTTTTTTTTAAAGTGGCCCCGATGCTAAAAAGTTTGGGAATCACTGATCTGAAATAATTGCATCATAAGAAAACTGTAGACCAGGTGTGTCAAACATGCGGCCCACAGAAGCTTTTTATCTGACCCTCAGGCTCTCAGCTGCTGAGCCATGCTGAGGTGTTGCTGCTGAAAGCACAGCCCATTTGAAAATTGACCTCTTGAATATGATCAAGATATGTATGTTTTCTCTTCTGTCATTTGCAGCTAATTGGTTCCCAAGTGAGAAAAAGTGCTATTTTTGGTCTTGAACTGTTTAATGTCATCACTTCCTGCCTAATGACATCACTTTCGGCCCTCATCATGAGTTTTGGCCCTCATTCATGAGGCATCATGAATGCTATTCGGCCCTCTGTATGAAATGAGTTTGACACCCCTGCTGTAGACTAACTCAATCCTACAAGTTGGGTGTTTACACAAGTCAATGGTTGATAATTCACAACTGTTGGGCATCTAAGATGAAGCAAGTGATTGTGTCTTTTTTGATGCTATGTAGATTGAAGGCCACTTCAAATATGATCTTTTATTGCTTCTAGTGGACACAATAATCTTGAACAATGTACTTGCTAGGAGGAGCGTGGTTACACTGGGTGAGATCTGTAGAGCTCTTTTGAGCAGAATGTCCTTCTGCCTGCATATGATTTGGGTCCTTAAAGTCTTGAGAACATAAGAACAGCCCCGCTTGATCAAGCCATAGGCCCTTCTAGTCCAGCTTCCTGTATCTCACAGTGGCCCACCAAATGCCTCAGGGATCTCACCAGACAACAAGAGACCTGCATCCTGGTGCCCTCCCTTGCATCTGGCATTCTGACATAACCCATTTCTAAAACCAGGAGGTTGCACATACACATCATGGCTTGTAAACCTGTGATGGATTTTTCCTCCAGAAATTTGTCCAATCCCCTTTTAGAGGTATCTAGGCCCGATGCCATCACCACATCCTGTGGCAAGGAGTTACGCAGACCAACCACACGCTGAGTAAAGAAATATTTTCTTTTGACTGTTCTAACTCTCCAACACTCAATTTTAGTGGGTGTCCCATGGTTCTTGTGTTGTGTGAGAGGGAAAAGAGCGTCTCTCTATCCACTCTATACTTCCTGTGCATAATTTTGTATGTCTCAATCATGTCCCCCCTCAGGTGCCTCTTTTCTAGACTGAAGAGCCACAAATGCTGTAGCCTTTCCTTATAAGGAAGGTGCCCCAGCCCAGTAATCATTTTAGTTGATCTCTTTTGCACCTTTTCCATTTCCACTATGTCCTTTTTGAGATGTGGTGACCAGAACTGGATGCGATACTCCAGGTGTGGCCTTGCCATCGATTTGTACAACGGCATTATTATAATAGCCGTTTTATTCTCAATACCTTTCCTAATGATCCCAAGCATGGAATTAACTCTCTTCACTGCCGCTGCACATTGGGTCGATACTTTTATCGAGTTCCCCCCCCCAAAGATCTCTCTCCTGATCTGTCACAGACAGCTCAGAACCCATCAGCCTGTATGTGAAGTTTTGATTTTTTTTGCCCCAATGTGTATGGCTTCTTCCCTGTAGCTACAGCCCTGTATTCCACACCACATACCATTTTGCAGTGAACTCTGATTCTCAGGAGCTGCTTTGGTGTGAGACTGAAGGGGCTGCAGCAGGAAGGAGGTGATAGAAAAGCTCATTACTATATTGGTGTGCCTCTGGGTCCAAGCTACCATGTTATTTTTGATAGACTTTCTTAAGCCCCTTATATCCCACTTGGAGGAATGTTAAAAATTGGTAAATATTCTCAGGATCATTGAGGGTGTGAAGGTTTATTGTCAGAAGGGTTAACCTGAATTTTTCATTTCCAGTTTTGCAGTGTTTAGATCATTGAATGATTTACCATGCAGTTACTTAATGCATTTTTCTGCTGAATGTTTGTCTACTGAATCTTTTTAAGCTTCTCAGCTGAGTACAGGCAAGAAGTCACTGCTTATTTAGCTACTGTTTATTTGAGGGAAAACTTCAAGAACACATGTAATAGTGTTAGTAATAAATAAGTTAGTAATAGTAGAGCTTGGAATTAAACTTCTAGGAAAATAAATCAAAAAAGCAGATGTTATGTAGTATCCTAAGGAAACAGAACACAACACAGCAATAGTAGTACATTTCCTTGGGTACTACATAACATCTGCTTTTCTGCACTTGGGACCACCTCTGCCTTTGCCGCCTCCCCTGCCCTGGTAGTAATTGCAGTGACGTCATTGTCACTGCAATTACTTCCACACAGCTGCCTCCTCCATTCCCCCTTTGAAAAAAAGGGGGAAGGGAGGAGGCTGCCCAGGCTGCAATGGAGCCTTCTGCACTGCTTGCAAGTGGCACGAAGGGCTCCGTTGAAGTGTTTTGGGGCCACTGGAAGGGTGTCCAGGACAGGCAAGGACCACCTCCAATAGGTTAGCAGCGCTTGCCTCCTGGGTGCCACTTCCAGCGGCCCCAAAGTTCTCAATGGAGTCCAGAAGGCTCTGTTGGGGCCTGAGAAGCAGCACATGTCTCCTCCAAAATCAGGGGAGGCACCCGCCTCTCTCAAGGGTGCCCTTCCCCTTCCCTGTTCCCTTAAAGGGGAAGAGGGGGGGCCCTTAGATGTGGCCGGGAACCTCACTGAGAGCAGCTGCAGGAGCACAGTCACTCTCAGCACAGTCCCCCGCTGCTCTCCTCTTCTCCCCTTGAAGGGGAGGGGAGCAGCCCTCAGATGGCACTGCTCCTGGTGCACTATTGCAAGGCCAACTCCCCGCCCTTTATAGGAGAGGAGAGGGTGGCCTAGAGTGGCAGTGCCCTGGGAGTTGCAACTCTCAACATGTTGATGCTCTAGGGCTCCTGTTTCTTTTCCTCCTATAAAGGTAAGGCCATAACTAGAGTACAGGTTGAGTTTCATTATTTGTGAGGGTTCCATTCCCAGAACTTATGTAGATGGCAAAAAACACACTAAAGCAAATCAATTTAAAAAACAAAGTCCCTTTGATCTGGTGATTTAAATGCTGCCTTGCTGACCTTTTGGAAATGCACACAGAGGCAATCAGTCTCTCTCCAGGCACTTAGGATTCACTAGGAGGCAGCAATCCCTCCCTTCACTAGGAGCCACAGTGAGGGGGAAAGAATGGTGGTGATAATCACTGCCATTTAGCCTTCTTTCACTTCTTTCACTCTTTCACTTTGCTCAGCAGGAAGGGAGGGTTTCCCTTGTGCCTGGAGAGAGAATGATTGATGGTCAGCGGGCTGCCCTCTCTTGCATCAGTGAGGCTATTTTTAAATTACTGTCTTCCTTTAATTTAAGGGGTACTTCTCATCACATTGAGATAGAAAAATCTGTGGATAATTAGGTTATACCTGTAATCACTTGCATGACTGTTTCTCTACCACAATAAAAAGCAGTTTTTCAAACTGTGATTTTAAAGGGGTGCATTCTTCCCCTTCTCCAGGGATCAGCACATTCCTTCTCATTTGCAGTGGCCATTCACATTGAGTCAAATCTGTGTATAAAAAATCTGTGTATAACAAGGTTGGACCTGTATTGTGTACTGTACAGGTCACCACATCTCAAAAAAAAATATAGTGGAGCTGGAAAAGTTGCAAAAGTGAGCAACCAAGAAGTGAGGCTCTGCAGTCGAGAAAAAAAGATGCTGGGGGGACGACATGATTGAGACGTACAAAATTATGCAGGAGTTAGTGTGGATTGAGGGATGTTCTTTTCCCTTTCACACAACACCAGAACCAGGGGACATCCATTAAAATTTAGTGTCCGGAGGGTAGAACAAAAAAAGAAAATATTTCTTTACCCAGCATGTAATTAGTCTGTGGAACTCCTTGCCACAGGATGTGGTGATGGCATCTGACCTAGATACCTTTAAAAGGTAATTGGACAGATTTTTGGAAGAATGTCCATCACAGGTTACAAGCCATGATGGGTATGTGCAGCCTCCAGGTTCTAGAAGTAGGCTACTTCAGAATGCCAGTTGCAAGGGAGTGGCAACAGGATGCAGGTATCTTGTTGTCTTGTGTGCTCCTGTAGACATCTGATGGGCCACTGTGAGATATAGGAAGCTGAACCAGATTTACCTTTGGCCTGATCCAGTAGGGATCTCCTTAAGTTGTTAAGTTTTTCCAAGATAGCCCTTTTTATGGGAATAATTTTTAAAAAATCAGTCTAAGAAGAAGTTTGCATGTGTATTCTTCAGGATGATAGAAATTCAGTGGTTGAGGGTAGAAGTGTGTAGGAGGCATATTTAGGATATGGAGAGCTCTACATTGGTTACATTGCTTACTCATACATCAGTGTCTGGTAAATATGGCAAGAATGTCAGGGCAGTCTGGCTGATAGAGGGCACTCCTGGCAGTTAAAGAACTCAGTTGTCTGGGAGAGAGACTGCTTGTTTAGTTGGCAGAAGATAGTTGCTTTATTTGAACAAGCTTTGGTATGAAGTATTAAAATAGCAACTCTGGAACAGAAGCCCACTCACTTCCTGAGGGTAACCATTTGTAAGCCGCTAACTACAGCCTAACCTTCAGATGAGAAGGAACTTTACTTTAAGGAGGAACAACATAATAAGTAGTTAGCTTTGGCCCCTCATTTGCTTGCTTAAGTCTCATTTCCTGCAGAATTCATCAACAGTGGGGAAGACTTTTTTTTGCCGATAACTGTCCCCCTGTTTAGCTCTGTAAAGCTGACTGAGCTGCTTTTCTCTCCTCCTAAAAAGTTCAGAAGTATTCTTAAGAAGTACACATTTATCTGAAAATTCGTAGAAAACTAATGTGAGATTCCAGTCTATACTTTTGTCCTATCATATATACACCTTCTCCTATATCTTAACTTTCACATTTTTTGTAGTTTCTATACGTAGTTACTGTTGCACTCAAATCTTGTATATTTGGCTTACAAAAAAAGTCAAGCCCTTAAATTATAGTGACTGAGACAGAGAGCAAGGATGCTAAAAGTGTTGCCTGTCATTTACTTTTTGTTTTTTCCTGCACAGTTATTTAATTCTTGTTTCATTTCTTGCTTTTGGAATTTGAAGATGGGCAGCCCAGTCCTACCTTAACTCCCTGCGTGGTGATGCAGTGGTGCCAGTGTGGCTTCCACCACATACCGCAGGGGAGTTTTGGCCTCCAGAGGTCTTCTTGGGGGAAGGGAATATTGGTTGGATTAAGACTGATTTCTGTTTAATTACCTTAATGCAATATAGTTTCACCCCAGTCAGGTAGCAAAGAGGCCAAAGTTCTTGCATCATGGTTAAAGGGTACAGTCAGATAGCATGCACATGTGTGTGTTCAGTTCACATATATCAACCTCAAATTTGCATGCACCAGTGACAGGCAGCCCAATCCTAAGCTGCCTTAGGGTGCCCGGGCTCGGTGGCACTGAGAATGGCTGCTGCTGGATCCTGCACGCTCTGGGCTACTGCGAGAGGTGCCTTGGGAGAAGGGGACTTTTTTCCCCTTCCCCCGGGTAAGGTAAGCAGCCCTGTAATGGGACTACTCACTTTACCGCCGACCAAAAGGTCGACAGTAAGGTAAAGGCACTCATGTAGGGTGCAGAGCACTACACGAGTGCCTTGGATCCTCTGGAGCAGAGCTCTGCGGACCCGCCTCCCTCTCTCCCCCGGCATGCCTCCAGCCTGCCCCCCTTTCCACATCACGCCTCCTGCCCACCCTCTCTCCGCCCCTGCTGGCCTCCCCCCTCCCCTGAATACCTCCTCCCCGCCCCCGCCTACTGTGCCATGGCTCGGCGGTCCGGGAGACCGCTGAGCTGTGGATGCTGTGCAACCGCCACGCGCTAACTCAGCACTGGCCGGTCCTGGGCTAGCATGGGCAGGAGCCCAGCAGTAAGGCTAGCAAACATGCCTTATGGCACGTTTGTGACAGTGCTCAGTGGCATGGAGCCGTGCCACTGAGCACAAGATTGGGTTATCAGTCTCATGCTGATCACTTGTATTTTGGACCACGTTAACTGCACAACAGTTTGGTTCTTACTTTACCAGAATCCTGCATTTCTAGCTTAATGCACAAATGCTCAATATTACCTGTAAATGTACCATGGTTCTTATTTTGGCATGATTCAAACACCTTGTGTGTTTGTGGCTATGTGCTATTGTGGCTGGATTCTTCTATATAGCATGCTCTAAAGCTGTGTGTGTGTATGTGTATATGTATGTGTATGTGATGGGATTGAATAATACTTGTTGCAAAGTATGTTCCTTAACTTTGCCTGAGCCATCTTGTAAAAGTGTGATGTTACTAAATACCACCATCTTGGACCCATCACTGATAAGTTGAGGTAGCATATTTGACAACTATGTCTAGATGAAGTGTAATCGTGCCCCCAAGACATTCACCGCAGACAACCGCCCATAAGTCGATCTCACAGATAAGTCGAGGGCAGGTTTTGAGCCCCAAATCATGGAATTTTCTATGACCCTCGGATAATTCGGGGGTTAAACTTGGGGGGGGGGGGTCTGACTATAATTTTGTCTGATTTTACCAGAGGCCAGATCCTGAAAAATAACCTTCCAGTAATTGTTACCTAAAAACTGTACAGTTTCTAATTTATTAAAAATACAATAAAAGATCATAAGATGCATTTTTGTTCATTAACTTTTAAAATTTTGGTCTTCACAACATTTGTGTAAACAGTGTCAGAGTAAGTGCCTGTAAACAACATACCAGTAGAACCATTAGTCAGATCCTTCTTTAAGGTGCCTGGTGTGTGAAGCCAGAGGCTCTGCATATAACATGCAACATAAAACATGCAATTGGGATTGTGCAGTTAAGTTCACAGCAGGGAGACAAGCAACAGGGACTGAGCTGCGCACAGTTGAAGCCCTCTTTACTCAGAAGCAGATCCCCTACTTTCAATGGGTGTTATTCTTAAGCAATGGTGCATTGCAGCCTGGGACCTTATTTCAGATGGAAATGAGGATCTCATCCTGGCGTCTTAAAAACCAGACCGCTAAACTTGAGGGGTGTGTGTGTGAAATTCTTTGCAAATGACTTGCCTGGAATGTTCAGAGGCAGCAGCAAAAGAAAAGGAGGCATTTCCCTTCTCCAAACTGGAAGGGAGAAAGGGGCTTCTAGGAATTGTAGGGAGGCTTTGTGGGAGTATGTGCTGCATTCCATAGCAGCAGCCCATACAGACTACAGTTCCCAGAAGCGCCTTCACTTCTCTTCCTGTCTGGAAAAGAGGCTAAAATGGCTGCCTCTGAATACCATAATTACTGGTAAAAACTCTCCTTTTTCTCCACCTGCTTCCTGTTTCTCAGCCCATTTCCAAGTCCCGTCCCCCCACTAGGCAGCTGCTGAGCTTCCATAAGCTTCCCAGAAGCTCCCAGAGGATCCTGCCCCATTCACTGCATCGACCCAGGTATAAGTCAACCCAGGATCTTAGGCATAAATTTTTTGACCTATAGGCAAGTATATACGGTATATATTGGTCACCTTTCAGCTCTGTGCCTGGGTTCGTGGATTCCAGTTGTGGGTTCACAGAAGCCTGTGCCTTCTAGTTCCTAAAGATGGGGAAACTGCTTTCAAAACAATTTGTTGGTAAAGAATCAGATGCATAGGTCAAATCCTTTACTGGGACAGAAAGGCAAGAAATAAATAAATACATACATACATTACAGACTTGATGTATCATTGACAGATGAACTGCAAAAGGACATTACCGACTGGGAAGAGTATTATACATGAGAGCTTATCATACATGAACAATCATGTAATGAGTATTGTAGTAGCCACACTCATTGTCCTGCTTGCACTAGGCATGCAGTTACTAAACTTTTAAACTTCGTGAAACAAATTCATGCTTCATTGCTAGGATGTCCAAGGAACATTGATTGTTGATCTATCTGTACATCATTGGTCAAATGATATTTTAATATTCATCTCTCGAGCAGGGATGACCAAACCTGCTTAACAAAGAGCCACATACAATTAACTTCAGATGATTGAGCACCACTAGAGATGTTTGAGAACGACAATATTTAAGAAGCATTTAAATTCACGATGAACATTAAACACAGGTTTTAATTCAGTGGACTCTCAGTTTATACCTTGTAAATAAAGCTCAAAATTTGTTGTTTATGTTTTATATTAATTGTAATGCAAAAAGGAGCTCAGCCAATATATTTCCATGAGCTGCGCATTATATGTCAAAGACCCACATGTGGCTTGCAAGCCACACCTTGGCCACCTGTGATCTAGAGTCACAGCTGCATAATTCTCAAGAACCAGGATGTCCTGTAGTAAGTACCCAATATTTTGTTATTTTTTAAATGGTGGCGTTCAATGGAATGCTGCGTACTGATCTGTTTGCCTCTTCAGTTCTAAATTTAGGCTGGTTTTAATGTATTAGGGCAAAAAGTGTAAATCAATTTAGCAATATTTTATTGTGGGTATTTCAAGGTATAACTTTCATTTAATAGCCCTCCAAAAGGGTTACTTAGAATGAATATTGCAAGCATCTAGAAACAGAGCAGTGTTTCTCAACGTTTGTCCTCCACTGTACCACTTCGCATGGTAGCTCTATTTTGAAGTACCACTGAAAGTAACTGATGATGACATCATTGCCAGTTACTTCTGGGTTCGGAGACCAGATGTGATGCAGCAAACATCAGTAAGAGGCTCAGGTGGACAGAAGGTCTTTTTTTGAGTGTGGAAATGCATGCTTTGGAGCCTTCTACTGCTGTTTGTTGTATCACGTTCTGAGTGGCAGGTGTCCAGGGGTCCCATGAATACCACCAGACACCACCTCAAGTACCACTGGTGGTACCCATACCACTGGTTGAGAAACACTGAAATAGGGCAAGAGAACAATAAAGAGATCACCTAAAAAATGAACTGCTCTATTACTTTTTCAATATTACCAATGCATATCCCTTTTAAATAAATAAATAAATCCATGGTTCTGTGATACCTATTTAGGCCGCTTCAAGAACTTTGGTTGGAAAGTATGATAGACATCAATAAATAAAATGCCAAAATAGACACATAAGATCTAGAGCAGCAGTTTACTGAACTGCCACAACCCACTTCATCCTCTGCCCTGGGTCACTACCGGATACTGCCTGCTGTGCAGCAAAGCCTTACTGAGAGCCACTGGCGGCCACTTTTGGGTCGCTCTGGGCCCACAACTCACTCCATTGGTGCCTGCAGACCCCAGAATGCCTGCAAAAGCAAATCGGAAGTTGTGGTCATGAACTGGAAGTCACTTCCCAAAGGTGTTCTGAGGCCTATGGAGGCCAGTGGGTTGTGAACCTGGCGCGACATTGAAGCAGCCTCCAGTGGCTCCCAGTTAAGGGTTTGCAACACGGCAGGGAGCGTTTAGTTGCAGCCCAGTGCACATTGTCAGTCGCAATCCACAGTTTGAGAAATGCTGGTTAAATGGCTTGTGCTTTTTATTGTCTAGTAGTAGGCTTTCCATGGCAGTCAGTAGATGGGTCTAGGATTGTCAGCCGATCATGGTCAAATATCCCATAAAGCTATGATCCTTGGCAAGTTGGCCTGCTGCCTTCCTAGCGCATTTTTTTTAAAAAAAACCTGCTGTACCTTTGTTTTAATTTCATTAAAAAGAAATGTTTTAACTGCAGGCTAACCCTTGTGTTCTGAGATCAAAGCCAAAGACAAAAAATTGTTGCGTGAATTGTTCACATTCACAATTATCATTACTGTGTTCATTTGTTTCACAATCGTGATTTGTTGCAGTTAGCACAAGTATCAGCCCTGTTGATGGTTAAAGTTTCATTTTTTTCTAATCAAGCCAATGCTTTAAAAATACTTTACCAGTAGTTTAAATGACTACATTTTTTTAAATTGATAAAATGCCCAGCCCTAGCCTAGCACAAAATTTTAATGAGTATTTACATCCATTGTTAATATTTGAGGCACACCTATTTGTGCTGTGAATTAGAAGTTGACTTCCTTAAAAACTGGATTGGCCATTTGAGTAAACCTGCTTTTCTTCTCATTAGATGCTCTTTCCTCCCTATCTGCCTGTGGATACTTCAGAATACTTACAGATAGTGTCTGATTTTTATGGGTTTTGGCATGATAGAAGTAATTAAGTTGACTAGACTAAGCATCATCCCTCAGTGAATTGATATAAATACAAACTTTTTTGTCTTTGTTTTTTAAAAAAAAACATACATACAAAAGTGAACTGCTTTGATCTTCAGGAAAGTTATTAGTGCTCCAGCATAACGGTTTTAATTTCAAAGTTGTTGAGGAAACAAATAAAATGTGAGTGATGAAGGGACATAAAAAAGATTGTAACATTTCATCATTGAGGCTGCAGAGACTTCATGGGGTGCAACCCATGTGGTTCTTCATTTAGCTGTGGATAAGAACATAAGAACAGCCCCACTGGATCAGGCCATAGGCCCATCTAGTCCAGCTTCCTGTATCTCACAGCGGCCCACCAAATGCCCCAGGGAGCACACCAGATAACAAGAGACCTCATCCTGGTGCCCTCCCTTGCATCTGGCATTCTGACTTAACCCATTTCTAAAATCAGGAGGTTGCGCATACACATCATGGCTTGTACCCCATAATGGATTTTTCCTCCAGAAACTTGTCCAATCCCCTTTTAAAGGCGTCTAGGCTAGACGCCAGCAACACATCCTGTGGCAAGGAGTTCCACAGACCGACCACACGCTGAGTAAAGAAATATTTTCTTTTGTCTATCCTAACCCGCCCAACACTCAATTTTAGTGGATGTCCCCTGGTTCTGGTATTATGTGAGAGTGTAAAGAGCATCTCCCTATCCACTCTGTCCATTCCCTGCATAATTTTGTATGTCTCAATCATGTCCCCCCTCAAGCGTCTCTTTTCTAGGCTGAAGAGGCCCAAACGCCGTAGCCTTTCCTCATAAGGAAGGTGCCCCAGCCCCGTAATCATCTTAGTCGCTCTCTTTTGCACCTTTTCCATTTCCACTATGTCTTTTTTGAGATGCGGCAACCACAACTGGACACAATACTCCAGGTGTGGCCTTACCATCGATTTGTACAACGGCATTATAATACTAGCCGTTTTGTCCTCAATACCCTTCGTAATGATCCCAAGCATAGAATTGGCCTTCTTCACTGCCGCCGCACATTGGGTCGACACTTTCATCGACCTGTCCACCACCACCCCAAGATCTCTCTCCTGATCTGTCACAGACAGCTCAGAACCCATCAGCCTATATGTGAAGTTTTGATTTTTTGCCCCAATGTGCATGACTTTACACTTACTGACATTGAAGCACATCTGCCATTTTGCTGCCCATTCTGCCAGTCTGGAGAGATCCTTCTGGAGCTCCTCACAATCACTTCTGGTCTTCACCACTTGGAAAAGTTTGGTGTCGTCTGCAAACTTAGCCACTTCACTGCTCAACCCTGTCTCCAGGTCATTTATGAAGAGGTGGAAAAACACCGGTCCCAGGACAGATCCTTGGGGCACACCGCTTTTCACCTCTCTCCATTGTGAAAATTGCCCATTGACACCCACTCTCTGCTTCCTGGCCTCCAACCAGTTCTCAATCCACGAGAGGACCTGTCCTCTAATTCCCTGATTGTGGAGTTTTTTCAGTAGCCTTTGGTGAGGGACCGTGTCAAACGCCTTCTGAAAGTCCAGATATATAATGTCCACGGGTTCTCCCGCATCCACATGCCTGTTGACCTTTTCAAAGAATTCTATAAGGTTCGTGAGGCAAGACTTACCCTTACAGAAGCCATGCTGACTCTCCCTCAGCAAGGCCTGTTCGTCTATGTGTTTTGAGATCCTATCTTTGATGAGGCATTCCACCATCTTACCCAGTATGGATGTTAGGCTGACCGGCCTATAGTTTCCAGGGTCCCCCCTCTTTCCCTTTTTAAAAATAGACGTGACATTTGCTATCCTCCAATCTTCTGGCACCGTGGCCGTTTTGAGGGACAAGTTGCATACCTTAGTCAAGAGATCTGCAACTTCATTCTTCAATTCCTTAATAACCCTTGGGTAGATGCCATCAGGGCCTGGTAACTTATTGATCTTTAATTTATCAATGAGGTCTGAAACATCTTCTCTTTTAACCTCTATCTGACTTAACTCCTCGGTCAGGAGGGGCCGTTCGGGCAGCAGTATCTGCCCGAGGTCTTCTGCCGTGAAGACAGATGCAAAGAACTCATTTAATTTCTCTGCCATCTCTAAGTCTCCTTTTATCTCCCCTTTCCCTCCCTCACCATCCAGAGGACCAACCGCTTCTCTGGCGGGTTTCCTGCTTCTAACATATTTGAAGAAGCTTTTTATTATTCCCCTTAATGTTGCTGGCCATGCGTTCCTCATAGTCTCTCTTGGCCTCCCATATCACCTTCTTACATTTCTTTTGCCACAGTTTATGTTCCTTTTTATTCTCCTCATTAGGGCAAGACTTCTATTTACGGAAGGAAGCTTCCTTGCCCTTCACAGCCTCTCTAACTTGGCTGGTTAGCCATGCGGGCACCCTCCTGGATTTAGTGGAACCCTTCTTTCTTTGCGGTATACACCTCTGCTGGGCCTCTATTACTGTTGTTTTAAGCAGCCTCCATGCACTCTGGAGAGATTGGACTCTTTTTACCCTCCCTTTCAACCTCCTTCTAACCAGCCTCCTCATTTGAGGGAAGTCCGCCCGTCGGAAGTCAAGGGTTTTTGTTAGAGATTTGCCTGGTATTCTTCCCCCAACGTGCACGTCAAAACGGATCGCAGCATGATCACTGTTCCCCAATGGCTCAGTAACATTGACATCTCTAACCAGGTCCTGCATACCGCACAATATTAAATCCAGAGTCACCTGTCCTCTGGTGGGCTCCGTGACTAGCTGCTCTAAGCCACAGTCATTTAGCACGTCAAGAAATCCAGTTTCCTTATCATGACCAGAACACAAATTGACCCCCAGTCAATATGCTTCTATGTTTCTTTTGAGACTTGGTAATAACATAAAAAGATTGGTATCTTCTCAAAATTGCACAAAATACTAAAATGCAAACTCTCTTCCTTAGTCATTTTTTTTTAATGGCTGAATAAGATCTATACAAAATGTGATTTTTTGCATCAGTGTTTCTCAAACTGTGGGTCGGGACCCACTAAGTGGGTCGTGAGCCACTTTCAGGTGGGTCCCCATTCAATATTTTATTTTCAATATATGACACTTGTTGCTATCGTGGTATGTGACTGCATTTGGGGAAATGTTACAGAACTGTACTTTTGACAAGCTACTAGTCAATGGGACTTACTCCTGGGTAAGTGTGGGTGCGTTGCAGCCTAGGATATTAAAAATTTTTCCTGCTTGGTGATGTCACATCTGGTCATGACATCACTTCTGGTGGGTCCTGACAGATTCTCATTCTGAAAAGTGGGTCCCGGTGCTAAATATGTGAGAACCACTGGTCTGCATAATGATAGTGTTTCAAAAAGAAAGCAGTTTACTTAGCAGCTACTGGCTTTTATCCTTTTGTGGATAAGTGTCTAGATTAAAGCATAAAGAACCCTTGGTGTCCAGCATGATAAAATGTTAGCATCCTTTTTTTTGGGGGGGGGGGGGTTCTCTGAACTGCCTAGGATCTCTCCACAGTGCCTCCACAGTATAATCACAGTATAATCAGAAGATCAAGCAAAGTGTGTTCATAAGTAAGGAAGCAAACAAAAAAAAATTAACACTGGGGCTGGATGACATTAAAGGATTTTTAAAGATATGACATTTGCAGTGCAGAGGATCTTTTTCTTTACAACAGGGGTGCTCACACTTTTTTGGCTCGAGAGCTACTTTGAAACCCAGCAAGGCCCGGAGATCTACCAGAGTTTTTTTACAATGTTCGCGCCATCATAACATATAACATTTATGTGTACAATGTATGTTGGTGTACCTTGAGCCCCACTGAGTATAACAGGACTTACTCCTGAGTAGACATGCCTAGGATTAGGCTGTGAGGCTGCAATCCTAGCCACACTTACCTGGGAGTAAGCCCCATTGAGTACAATGGGCCTTACTCCCGGCGTTTCCTCCCAGAGGCACCTGAAGGGGGGGGGGGTCGGCACTCCGCGATCTACTCATTTTGCCTCACGATCTATCGGTAGATCGCGATCCACCTATTGAGCACCCCTGCTTTACAATATTTGGTCTTGATCGTATTGTGAGCAGCTGTGGAGTAAAACGTAAATACAAGAAAGTACTCTATTCAAGACTTCACTGAAGCCTGCCATCTGGGTGGAGGATGAGTGGGTCACTCCTGGAACATATAGAAAGGAATTCCAAAGGCTAAAATAAAATGTGCTGTAGTCTGTGGGAACAGGAAGCATTTGAAGCATGGAAAGGATGGGGAGAGCTGCATAACCTTGCATTGATTGTTGCAGTCAGAGAGTAGCAGCAGTCTTGCTATCAAAGGCACACCATAGTTCTCTTCCTGTTAGAAATCTGTTCTCTAATGTACTTAAGCCTTGAAAAGAATGCTTTTATGGGATGCTTTAAATATTACAAGAGAAACTTTTATATTTTTCATATATTACAACCGGAAAACCTTTCCATGTGGTGGCAGCTCCACATCATCATTGGCCCACAAATAGTGTCATCTCATCTGTTAATACAATATACTCATTTGGATTTATATTGTGATATATTCATGGGTTTTTATTAATAAATATTACATTAATATTTAGTTTTTTATGTCTCTGTCATGTAAACAGACACCGTATGGAGCTCTTTCATTTTTAAGTTAAGGAAAACATTGTGACCTGTATCTCCTTAAAAGAAGCTGTGGCAGAGGAGAAGGAGACAGGTATGTGATTTGACTAGTAAAAAAATTTTTTTCTTAGATTTGAGACTTCATTTCTAGATTTGAAATTTCAGAGATAAATTTCAAACCTGTTGTGCTAAATTACAGAGAAAGGTACACAAAGTTGATGGCACACACTTGTCCAGTTGAATAAACTGTTTTTATTCCTCTTTTTCCTTTACCCTTGTGTTCTCTGTGTGATTCACACATAAGAAAAGGCTAGTCATATATGAGCGCCCATGCATACAAGCAATGTTAGAACAACATTTAATAGGAGATTCAGGTTGACATAATTACTTTCTAACCAAGAAAGGCTAGAGCAGCCTAAATGAAAGGAATTGATTTTTTTTTTAATGGATCAGTTCATCTCTCTCTATCACTGAATAGCATGTTATCTTGATGTCAGCCGTTGACCATTTTTAATTTTTGCATTTGAAGGGGAAGCAAGCAGATACATCACAGGTGCTGAGATTTTATTCATGTTAGCATTAACATAGGATTTGACATGAACATGAACACGACTTGAGCTTGTTTGTAACTAGAGCTCTTCATACCTGTTTCAGAACACACAGTGCTTTCGTTTATTGAATTGGACTGTTGCACTATCTAGCTCAGTATTGTTCATTCTACTGGCAGAGGGGTTTTCGGTCCTGTAACCAGACATCTGGGGCAGAATCTGAGACATTAATCATGTGAGGATGTGCTATATATCACGTTGCGGTGTCAGTTAAACAACACTTGTACTCATTACTTTTCTCCAGCGAGCAGTTAGCAAGAGGAACCTCTGTATTAGCACAGCTTGCATAATTATTGATGGTGATGCAGGAAAGGAAGTTACAGTATTTTAGTAGAAAACACATCCATAATGCCTGCTGTTATAGATTGGAAAACTGAGGCTGCAATCCTATACATGCCTCTTTGGAAGAAAACCCCACTGCCCATCAGTAAGATTCGCTTCCAAGTTCTGCACTGTGATGCGTGACTAGAGTTTTTCCAGAGCTAAAAAATGAATCTAGGACATTCATGAAAACAAATCTAGATTCCTTTTTTAAAACCTCCTTTTCATGTTACAGTTCGGTTTTCAAGTTTGAGGCAAAATGTCTGACTTGGCTGAAGCGTGCTTTCTTTTGTGCAAGAACAAGTGATGACAACTGTTTAGATGTCTGCAAAGGCCAGTCCCACCTCCCACTCTCCTATGGAAATGCCTGGTATGCATGAGTTCAAGTCTGACACAGCACAGGATTACAATAATATTAATCCAGTGTTCAACAGCAGTGGTTCATGACATTTGTTGATATTGTGTTATATATTGCAGCCCCTTTTGTTCAGCTGCAGCCACATTTCAGGAAGACTATTTAAAGCAGGGGTGTCAAACTCATTTCATACCGAGGGCTGAATGGCATTCATGATGCCTACTGAGGGCCGGAAGTGATGTTGTTGGGCAGGAATTGATGTCATTAAACAACTCATAACCAAAAATTAGCACTTTTTCTCGCTTAGGAATTCATTAACTTCAAATGACAGAAGAGAAAACACACAAATCTTTATCATATTTCAAGATATGGAAGAGCCCATTTTTCGTGGGGGGCTGCCCTTTTAGCAGTAACACCTTAACACTGCTCAGCAGCTGAGAGCCTGAGGGCCAGATAAAAAGTTTCCGCGGGCTGCATCTGGCCGCTGGGGCTTATGTTTGACACCCCTGGTTTTTGACACCCCTGGTTTAAAGTGTGTGCAGTTGTAGTTTACTGATAGGAAAATTGCACAAAGCCTTCCTGAAATTAGAGATTTCAGTCTGTTTTATGTTTTGAGAAGTAGTGTGGTTAGCGCCACTCTCTTGTGCATGGCAAATAGGATGTTGTTTCTTTAAATCATATGATTAAATATTGAAGTTAAGATCTTTTCTCTTAACTGGAAGGTCAAACATGTTTCACTTTGTGTAAAGCTTCAGTGGTGCTACATTTACAATAGTGATAATAATTTTAAAAACTACTATACATTACATTCTGTCGCAAGAAACTTCCCCTCAAATGTATTTCTAAAAATAAAACACAATTGCAGGCTATAGAACTGAGCAAGGTGGTGGTTGCTGGACAGGCTTAAACCTTTGTCCTTGAGCTATTTTTCCCATTCACTATTGCCCTGCAAGGTGTAGTTCCTCCCATGTATTGAGACATTTACTCTTAAAACTTGTTGGTTTTTATTTTGTTCTTGTTGCTCACTTCCTTGTTCATGATTAGTCTCGAATCTTGAAAAAAGATTCTTGTTAGTTCTCACAAACAAATAAAACAAACAAAATATAAAACACTGGAGAAAATTGCACATGACCGCCTGTAACATATAGTGTACTTTGATGCGGAATCAAGTAGGAACTTAGAATTTCTGCAAAGCAAAGGGTTTACAGGTCCAGCCTATTTATACACGGATTTGACTCAATATGAATGGCCCCTGCAAAGGAGAAGGAATGTGCTGATCCCTGGAGAAGGGGAAAATGCATCCCTTTAAAATCAGTTTAAAAAACTGAACTGTCCTTTAACGATAGTCTTGTTAATGAGAGAGAGAGAGGGCAGCTGGCTGACAATCCATCAATCCTTCTCTCCCCAGTGGACCCCTCCCTTCCCCCCTGCGCATGTGAAAGAAAGGTGATCCCTTTGCATTGGTGAAGGGAGGGGCTGAGTGTAATCTATCAGCTCTTTGTAAGCTCTTGGAGGAGGACTGATTGATGAATTGTCTTGTTAGTGACTCTTATCTTACATCGCAAAGGTCATCAAGGCTGTTTTTAAATCACAGGAGCAAAGAAACTTTGTTTTTTAAATTGATTTGCTATAGTACGTTTTTTTGCCATCCATGTTTTTATAGTGCGTTTTTTGCCATCTGTAGTGCGTTTTTTGCCATTTTCTATAGTGCGTTTTTTGCTATAGTGCGTTTTTTGCCATGAGTGCTTGGAATGGAACCCAGGCAAATAATTAGTCTCAACCTGTACTTGTGCTATTTGCAAATGGCATGTTTCATGTTGTTGGTATATAAATAGGAGTTCGAACATGGGAATTTGCTCAGCTCTGCTCCTTCACTCCATGGTTGTTTTCAGAAGCACCCAGGAGTGACTTATTGCCTTTCTGTGTGCAGTACATGTCCTCAGTCCACTGTGGAGGAAAAAACTGCTTAACTCTGCTTGCCTTCAGGCTGTTGGACTAGCGTGTTAAAGCAGAAAAAATAGCAAGTTGCTGTATTTGTGTGTATGTGTGCAGTTCAAGCAGGGGAAGTTCTCTCTAACGTTTTTCTGAAGAATTTTCTACTCTTCTTGATCACATAGATATTGACATGAGAGACTAATGCCCTTCCCTGAATTCAGTCTCTCTTGTTCTCCCTCCACAGTACCTCCACACTTTCCTCCTCCTGCCAGATTGTGTCACAGGCTATATTTTGCAGCAAAGCCTTTTATACCAACTGGGAGTACTTGGGTGGAGCAAATTGGCAAGCTGCTCAGTCGTTTCCTGTATCTGGGCAAATGCTGTGCCTCTACATAATAACCTGATTGTTACTTTTTGGTGACGGGGGAAAAAAATCTCCAATAAGCTGCAAGCTTTCTTCCCGCTCCCCCTTTCTACACAACTTATACAACTGTAAAAACTTGGCACTCATTTAGAAGTGGTGGTTTCATGGGCTGGGATATTTTTGGTTATGATCCAGTATGCAGAAGCCTGCTTATCTTACTCTAAACTGTGGTTTTTCTTGGTGGCTGCAGTAACATCTCTTAAACTGAAGTCTTTGGAACATTATGTACTAGCTACTGGGCACTAAACCTTGTGATTTCATATGCCTTGTGGTCAACAGTGATATTTGTGTAACTCATATATTGTATTGGTATTATTAAACTCTTAATTTTAGGTTTAGGGTAACTTCATCTTCAACTACATTTGGAAAATAAGCTAGCAGTTTCACCCTAGAATGTATTGAGTTTGACATTTCAACTTATTGCTATTGCCTGATTAGAATAATGTGTGGTTTTATTGAACCCTGTGGTGGAAATGTGACACAGAACAGGTTTTTTTAGTAGCATTTACTGTATACTATCAATACCACCTTTGTTTTGGGTTTGTGTGTGCTTGTGTTTTCAGGCCACGAATGCCTGATTGCTGAATAACCTCTACAGAAGTGTCTAAAGTACATTATTTTGTGTGAACACTGTCATTGTGGTAAGATCAGCTCCTCCGCAGGCTACTTTGACTTTAGGATGAAATCAAAAGATGTCCCAGCTTACCTTCTTTCATGATGTAACTGAGTAAGAGTAGAGGAACAGTGCAGAAGCTCACAAGCCCAAAGTGGTCTCCTAATCTTATGCTGGAGGCAAAACAGTATCTTAACAGCTCTTAAAATGCCAGGTTTATTTAAGCCATCAGGCTCTGGGTTTGTGTGTGTATGGGAAGGGGGGTGGCAGGATCTGTCTTTTTTTCTCTTCAGTGTAGCTTCCTTGACCATTGGGCTCTTGAGGTTTGTCTTTGTGGTGGGTGTTTTAACTTCTCAAACATTCAAGCAAGTAGGTTTTGCTCTTACAAACTGGTCAGGTTGTAAAATATAGAGGGCCCTCAGTATCTGCAGCGGATCTGTTCCCAGATCCCCGGTGGATACGAATTTCCACAGATAATTGAATCCGCATAGAGGCCCAGCTCGAACACTGGAGCATAAGAACATAAGAAGAGCCCCACTGGATCAGGCCATAGGCCCATCTAGTCCAGCTTCCTGCATCTCACAGCGGCCCACCAAATGTCCCAGGGAGCACACCAAGATAACAAGAGACCTCATCCTGGTGCCCTCCCTTAAAGTGCTTCTCAAAAGGTTCCAGCAGGCCTTCTGAGGCGCAGGGAGGCCATGCATGACCTCCCTACACCTGAGAGCCTGCTGGAGCCTTCTGAAGAGCACTCCTGGTTTGGAAGTGACTTTTGGACACCTGCAGGAGGCTTTCTGAGTCTCAGGGAGGCAACACATGGCCTCTCTACACATCAGAACACGTCCTGGACATGGCCGGAAGGCATTTCTGGTTCCTGCCATTGAGTGAAATCTGCGGGTGCTGAACCCGTGGGTAAGGAGGGTCCACTGTACTGATTTTCTCTAATAGCCGTCATATGGAGACATACCCTTGTGCCGCTGTAATTAAAAAAGAGCAGAAATTCAGTTGGAAACACTGACAGTTGGCTGCCAGGAGGGAATGTTCAGATTTATTTTAAGGTACTAAGTAGGCCAGTAAAAACAAAGGAGTGATAAAATTGAAGTTGATCTTCACCATGACCACATTAGCACACACTGTTAACTTCATTTTCATCAGTGTACTTAGGAGTCCTTAAGCTTTTTTGATTCCTGCCCTGTTTGTGATGAGAGGAGTAAAAATGAGGAGCAAAGAAATGCCCAGGCTTTTTTTTAAGGAGTAAGAACTCTCACTCCTGCACTGTTTATGTATAAAACATTATGTATAAATGTTGGAAGGAGTCAGTCCTGTTTTTCTCTTCCTAAGATGCCTCTGTTCACCATGGGTTAAACAGAGGGCTATTTGGGCTACTTGCAATATAGGGAGCCACTAATAATTTTGGGATATCTCTCTGGTTTCTCTGAATGTGATCCCCAGGGCATGGGAAATAACAATTCTATATACTCCTGTCTATGTTAAATGTTAGTTACGAAGCATGGATTTCGCAAAGTTTTGGCATGCATATAAAATAAATAAAATTAAGGTACAGAGAAATTGTGCTGCTAAATGTTTAGTGTGGCCTGGCAGCTCATAAATGTGATTAAACTAGCATTGTGAGGCAAAATATATCATATCAAATGGTCGGGCATCCAAATTAGCATTGGACTGCATAGCTGACCGCTGTGCCAGAACCACCTTTCAGAGCGCGATACCATAGTCTTTCGAGACTGAAGGTTGCCAATACAACAGCATAGCTGACCATCAAGAGCTTAAGTAGCTATAATACCGCTCCTATAAAATGCCAAATAAAAACTACAATGCCAGCGAAAGATGATAAAGAATTCTTGTGGCTTACAACCAGGAAACAAGCAAGCAGATCTTGCTGATGTTCCTTACAAGTAGGCCATTCGCAGAATAATTCTAAAACAAATCATTGTGTTCTGCAGATATAAAGAGCAGATTGTAGACATTAGCTCAAATACAAATTACAGGTGTTCCCCCATAATTGTGGGTCCCATATCTGTGGTTTCACTTGTTCGTGGTTCTCAAATTCCCCTCCCCATCATGCTCATGACTCACCCATCTTTGTTTGGAAAAGGAAAATTTTTCTTCGTTTTGCTTTGGAACAAGAAGCAGACAGAGAAAACCTAGACTCATAGCTGCTAGAGGAATGCTATAGGAGGCAATAGGGAGAATGCTAAAAGAAAATCCTCTATCCACTTCCTGTTGGTGTTCGTAATATCTCCTCCTATAACGTTCCTCTAGCACAGCAGTGTTCAAAGTTCCAGGCTGTTGCATGCCCGGAATGTGGTCCCAACCCAGACTGCATTTGAGCGTTTTTCTCAAGCGCAGGACAGGAATGCTCTGCGCAGTTGCATCTGCATGGACATCCTTTCACACGGTCTTCTGAGACACGTCAGAATGCCAGATGCAAGGGAAGACACCAGGATGCAGGTCTCTTGCTGCCTTGTGTGCTCCTTGGGGCATTTGGTGGGCCACTGTGAGATAAAGGAAGCTGAACTAGATGGGCCTTTGGCCTGATCCAGAGGGGCTGTTCTTATGTTCCTATGACACTGTGCAGGCAATGCGATTGCCCAAAGTGTCCCTGTCCCCTGATCGAGGGGAAACTTACCGCAGCACCTTAGTGGAACCTAAAGGTCAGCTCACTGGGTGGACGGATCCATGCGAACACCGGATCTAGGCCCCTGGGGCACAGTTTGCATGGCTCCACTCTAGCGTAGTGGGTGCCAAACCATGGGTCATATCCAGCACCTGTGGAAATCCCTCTGCTGTGTGCATTCTTGGCCCTAAGATTTCTGGGCAGATGTGACTGCCCAGTGCAACGTTTGGGGAAGATCGGAAGCAAAGATATTGGGCTGTCCTGTGGAATGGTAGGTTCTGTTCACACACTGGGGATGGCTTTTCTGTGTAGCAACAGTCTGCACTTTAGAAATTGCTGCTCTGGCAACTGAGATTCTAGGTTCTCTTTGTCTACTTTCTGTTCCAAAGCAAAATGAAGAAAAATCTTCCTTTTGCAAAGCATTTGCAAAGAGAGGTGAGTCATGAGTATGACGGGGGATTTGAGTAGGGTTTACCTTTATCTGCAATTTTGTTTATCTGTCTAGCAGAAGGAACCTATCCCCATGGGATACGGGGGGGGGGGGGGAGAGACACAGGGATACACAGACGGAGATGCCTCTGTAAGTGCAATTTGTAGCTCCATTTATTAAACCAAAAAAGCTCACCCAATTCTATTTCTTTCTAGTCTGAGGGACCTTCGGTTTTGTACCAGTGCATTCCTTTAACTTGTACTCCTTTTTGCTACCCGTCCTTGCCAGGCTACATCTCCTGTCCAACTGGCATCATATCAAAGCTTGGATGGGAGAAAGCACAAAGATGTTAAAAAGCATGTGTTACCCTGGGTCATTTTTAGGGCATTTTAGAAAGGTCACCTTATATACCCCCAAATTGTTTTTGAAGCATAAGAAACAGAATGAAATATGTCTAGTTAAAGTATAGCTAGCTTTCTGCACACTGTCAAAATACACATTCTTCAGGGTTAGCTTTAAAGAGCAAATAGTAATAAACTTAGAGGATACACACCCATGCTGTTGATAAACTGACTCCTGACTCCTCCAAGTTGCTTATCAGTCTGGGCACTTAAGATCCTCTGCTTCGGTTTTGTTTTGTCTCTTATTTTGGCCTTTGAAAAATATTTAGTATGAAAGCCCAAGTGATGTTTTTCTTGTGTCGTTACTGGGCCATTTCACAATGGTGTTGTACTCCTATGTGGAAGTTTTCATGTAGTGAATGTGCAGTTCTCACATGTGGCTCTTTTACTCCTGCTAACATGCATTGTTCATATGTTGGGGAAAACAGTTATGGCTCCTCAGCAGGCATGCACAAATTGTGTCATCAAGCATCAATTTGCATGCATGTTCCCATTAAGTTCCTACATGAAAGTAACTTTTTATGCAAATTATGCAACTTTTAATGCTCCAGAGAAGATCTAGATCATTGGTTCCCAACCTGTGGTCCATGAGACCCTGAGAAGTAGTCTGTGAGTCCTCAGAAAAAAAGATTGCCTTTGATCACATCTAGTATCTCTCTGAGCAAGCACTCCCCCATGGGACCACCAGAGAGTACTGATGTGTTGTCTGTGAGTAGTTCATTCTCTGCCCTCTCTGGTATTCCATGGGGGGCTACCATGGGTAGTCCATGAGCAGACGTTTCCCCACAGACCACCAGAGAAGGTGGAGAATGGACTGCCTGCAGCTGGCACTGAAGTCGGCTGCAGCTGCGGGCAGTCTGTTCTCCACCCTTGCTGGCAGTCCAGGGGGTAGCACTCAGTCTGGAGATAAGAACACAAGAATAACCTTGCTGCATCAGGCCATAGGCCCATCTAGTCCAGTCTAGTTCCTGTACCTCACAGTGGCTCACCAAATACCTCAGGGAGCACACAAGACAACAAGAGACCTGCATCCTGGTGCCATCCCTTGCATCTGGCATTCTGAGGTATCCCACTTTTAAAATCAGGAGGCTGCACACACACATCATGGCTTGTAACCTGTGATGGAGTTTTCCTCCAGAAATTTGTCCTTTTAAAGGCATCTAGGCCTGATGCTTTACCACATCCTGTGGCAAGGAGTTCCACAGACTAACTACACACTGAGATGCTTTCCCATGGACCACTAGAAAAGGTGAAGAACAAAATCTTCTCTAGAAATAATACATCTAATAAATCTCTAATAGTTAATTATTACAAATTTAATTGTATTTTTTGTATGCAGGGGTGTGGGGCTGGGGGGTTGCATGTGGTCCATGATGATTCCAATTTTTGCCTCAGTGGTCCTTGGGTTCCTTGAGGTTGGGAACCACTGATCTAGAGCCACGAAAAAGATCCACTAGATCCTTTGTTCCACAAAACAAAAGCTTCACACACTGCATGAAGCTTTTGTTTTGTGGAACTGGCTGGTAAGCTTCAGTTCTCTTATGTGTAGCCCTGCTCTGGAGCATTAAAAGTTGCATAATTGCTACAGTTCTGTATTATAGAAACTGCATGATTCAGCAGTGGGAGGAACAGGGGGCTGTACAGGGGGCAGCAGCCTAATAAGAAACTGTGCGATCCACTGATTTATGTGGGGCAGCATGCCCAGGACTGGACTGCTGGAAGCTTCCTTCCCTCCCTCTGTAGTATGCATGACTTGAGAGCAGCCTGATTTTTGTCTTAAATGTAATTCAGCTACAAAACATTTGACACTTTTGTAATTACTCTGTCCCACCTACTCTCCTGCTCAGCTATCTTAAGCTTGATCTCTCTTCATGACATTAAAGAATCTGGATACCAGCTACTCTGCTTTGTTCCTCATTTGCCTTGTTCTCCTGAGGCAATCATGAATACTTGAGTAATAAGTCACAGCAGGCTAGAGAGGAAGAGGGAATCTGTGAAGCTGTTTACAGTGTAGTGAGAAGAGGCAAGCGAAACATCAGACCTGTTTCTTCTACAGATTTATCTCTTGAAACTTGGGGTAGGACATATTTTTGAAAACATTTCTTCCTCGACCCCTGCTTCAGCTTCCAATTTTTCTTCTGTTTTGGAGAACATTTAAGAGTTTTGCTCATAAAGAGGTGGAGTATTTTACATCCTCAGGCTTTTGTTTTGCCTGTGGTGATTTCCTTTAGATTTCCGGCTAATTGACGGTTTCTGATTGTTCCCAACCATGACTCTGTGAAACAGGAAAGAGATTCCCTGATGGTTTCCCTCAAATGTTTCTGACAAACAGGTGCTTCTATTCTCATTAGTTTAGGACAAGCACTCTTCATTCTGGATTTTTTCCTAAAATTTTTGTCGGCAAGCATGAGACTCAAGCGGAATGGGTCTTATACACTGAACAGGTAAGGAGAGAGAACCATAATCTTGTTTTGTTTCTTCCCCTCCCCTACTATGAAAAGAGTAAGTTTCTGGAGTGACAACAAAAACCTGCTAAGTATATATTCTACTGCCATTATGACTATTTATTTACAGCTTGTGCTTGTGCATGCACACAATCTTTTCAGTTAAACTAAAGCAAAGTCCACAAGTTTATTTCATTTTTTTTTTAATTTTTGCTGTTTACAAATCTTTGTATCCTTCCAGCTGCTCACTATTTATACACCATGAAACATATTGCTATAGGATACTTACGGGTATGATGTATAGGAGAGTGCAGCAGGCTTTGAGGAAATTAGGAAATGCAAATACGGGGAAGGTCACGCAGGGTGTGTGTGGTGTAGATTTGCAGGGAGCGCTGTGGAGAAGATGCAGGGACTAATGATAGGGGTATGCTGGTGGGTGACATTTCCTTTGTCTTCTGTGCCCACAGAGGATTTATCATAATGCTCTTTGTTTAGTTATGAGGCCTTGAAATATCTTAGGGCGCAGTCCTAACCCCTTATGTCAGTGCTTTCCTGCACCGGCATAGCGGTGCCAATGGGACGTGTGCTGCATCCTGCAGTTGGGTGTCACTCACGGAGCCCTCTTCAAAGTAAGGGAATGTTTGTTCCCTTATGTCAGAGCTGCATTGCCCTTATGTCAGTGCTGGAAAGCACTGACATAAGGGGTTAGGATCGCACCCTTGTTTGTTTAGTTTTTTATATCTGCCTTTCTAAAAAAAATCCACTCTGATTTAACTCTGCAACAATCATTGTACACATAACCATATCTAATAGTGACACAAAACTTTTAAAAGTGGATGCAATCCTAAGCTTAGGTTAACATGGGTGTTCAGCAGTCTCAAATCAAATCTTGGTAGCTGTTAAAGGACAAAAGAAAGGAGCAGAGTAATATTACTCTGATCCTTGTGAACTGATATACAGTTAAGGTAAGGCATGTGTTCGGAAGGGTAGGTTCAGCTGCTGTGAACCTATTGTGGCAAAGAGTAGTAGGCTCACGCTGCATATGCACTGAAGAAACCGCTCGGAGATCTGGTGAGAACTAGACCATCCTCACCAGATCTCTGGAGGTTTCTTGGCCCCTGGATCCCACAGAAAACAGGACTCGGCTTGTTGTCTTAGAAGTCCTTATCCCACGCTTGCTAGTTGCTTAAGTATCATGCATGGTTAACTTGTCCACCTTACCTACCATATATTTAATAAAATACTTTTGTGTGAACCTACTGCTAGTTGATATAGAACAGTGTTTCCCAATCTTTGTCCCTCAAAATACCACTTTGCATGGTCCAACTATCAGAAGTACCACAGTTATGTTTGGGTTGGGAGGCTGGATGCAATGCAACAAACACCAATAAGAGGCTCAGGGCAAGTGGGAGGGCTTTTTCGAGCACAAAAAAATGTGCTGGAGCTCTGCCCACTGAACCTCCTACCGTTGTTTGTCACATCATGTTGCAGTCTCACTGCTGGGTGTCATGTGTCTGGGGGTGCCACATGTACTAGTGGACACCACCATGCATTCCACCAGTGGTATGTCTACACACCAGTTGAGAAACACTGATATAGAACTCTACATGGTAGTTGAACATCAGCATAATATAAGAACCCCGCTGGATCAGGCCATTGATCCATCTAGTCCCGGTTCCTGTCTTTCACAGTGGCCCACCAAATGTCTTAGGGAGCACACAAGACAACAAGAGACCTGCATCCTGGTGTCCTCCCTTGCATCTGGCATTCTGAGGTAGCCCACTTCTAAAATCAGCTTACTAGACAAACACAAGAGCTTATTTGCACTTTCCTTACTATTAACATTTCTTTTAGCATAATTATATCCTAATCTAACCATAGTCTTCCTAAATTTCACCATTTATAGCCCAAACATTTCCAAATTCAAACTGGGAACACTTTACATTTTGGATTGAGAAAATTTAAATTCAGGAAACAATAAGACTAATAAGTCTTAAATGTTCCTCCTTGAATTTAAATTTTCTTAATTCAGAATTTGAAGTGCCCCAGTTTGAATAATCTAGAATGAAGATAGATATGAAGCAGACTGAAGTCTGGATCTGAATTGCTAATCTGTGGATTTTAGGAAGTGTCATCTCAATTGCAGTGTAGCAGAAAAGAGTAGCATGCTGAGGAAAGTCATAAGAGTCTGAGCAGCCCCTATCGTGGCTGTCATAGCTTCTCATGTAATATAAGTGTGCAGTGTTGATTTTCTATCACCTGGGTGCTAATTTGAACATTCACCATAGCCGGTGTTTTCAGTCCCTGGGCACTGTTTGGCCCCAAAAAGACTGTGTAGTTTCTAAATTAAGCAGCATATGTAAGAGAGAGAATCTTTCTAATTAAATACATTCCTAACTTAATGTTTGTCCCATCACAGGTGGACTCATAACACTGTGTAATGGAAACAGTGCCAAAGAAAATAGCCTTTTTCTTGACCAGCTTAAACTCTTACCTTGTCAGCAGAATAGAGTTTGTCCTTGCAGATGTTATCCTTGTATTTTCCAGTTTTAAAAATGGTCTCTGTTCTTCTTCTGAGCAGCTTGTGGGTGCGGGGTCAAAGAGGGGACCCGTATCTGCCGACCCCGGTTTCACTTAACTGTGGCGGGGGGGGGGGGTCTGGAATGAATCCTTGTGGATATGGGGCATGCCTGTATTTCTCGAACTGGCAGAATTTCACCTGGGGGGTCCTTGTCTCTTTTCCTAGTGCAGTTTATAGAGATAAACACTCTTTGCAGTACTATATTAACCTATCAATTCCTTCCTTTGCCCTGTTTGCAGATCGGACTTTGTACAACATTTTGTTTTAGCATGTTGTGACATGCTAGCAAGAGTAAGTCCTGACAGGTAACTTGCCTTCCAGTAGAGAAACATCTCTCTTCTCCTGCCGACCCTCTCTGTCATGGAAAGGTTCATAATCATGATTATTTTAGTCCTCCTCTAATGACTTTAAGACAAATAAGACAAAGGTGTTTGCCATCATCTGACTTGTACAGTTTGCCTTATGAGCAATTGTCTGTATTATTGTGGTACTAATATTTTAGAGCAGGGGTGTCCAAAGTTTTTGGCAGGAGGGCCACATCAGCTCTCTGACACTATGTCAGGGGCCGGGGGAAAAAAGAATTAATTTACATTTAAAATTTGAATAAATTTACATACGTTTACATAAATTAATATATTAAAGATGAACTTATATGAATGAATGAAGGTCTTGCAATAGCTCAAGACCTATAAAAGGCCTTGCACAAAGCAAGGATGGCCTTTCCTTTGCTGCCGCTACTGCATCACAGACGTGGAACAGCAAGCAGTGGAGGGAGCCCTTATCCCACAGCTCACACGAGAGGTCAAGCAGTCGCCCTCACGCTGAGAGCATTTGCATTGCGCCAGCGGGCTCCAACAAATCTCTGGAGTGCCAGAGTCTCATTGGAGACTGGGGGCTCCCTGAGGGGTGGCCCCAGGGCTGGGGTTTGGGCACCCCTGCTTTAGAGTGTGGGGTGGCTCCCATATTCACAGATACCATATCAGCAAATTCATTTATTCATGAATCAGGTCCAACGCCGCCCCGCAGGGTGTGTCACGTGTACTCCTTCGAAGTACTGCTTCGAAGGCAAGGGGAGCAAAGCTCCCCTCTCCTCTGGAGAGGCTTCTGAGCTCAGCCATTCTAAGCCTCTGTCGAGCTCAGATTGAGCTCTGAAGGTTAAAAAAAAAGAAAAAAGTTGAAGCCTCTGTTTTTATCCTTTTTATGGTGTGGGGGGCTGCCTTCTGGAGCATTCATTCATCAGTTCAGTACCATTCTTATTGCCTTGAATTCCCCTTTGCCTAACCTTCAACACAAGCCAAGACACATTTGCTTATTCATGAGTAAACTCAACTGTGTAGTTTAGTCTCTTTCCATAGGGCTCCATACATTCATCAGTTTGGAGGGAGGGACTTCATTCTCGGGTGTTGTTTGGGGGCTGTGTTCATCAGATCAGGACCATTCTGGTGGCATTGGATTCCTCTCGGCCTGCCCTTCACAGTGGACCAAGGCACATTTGTCTACTCGCAAGTAAACATGTACTGTTGCTCAGTTCCTGCTCTGTTATCAGCTTGTCAGTTTCAGCTTCACAACCCACCAACAATCAGGTTGTGTCCCACCAAGTAGGTCCTGACCCACAGTTTGAGAAACCATGTGATACACATTCTTGAGGAGCCTTACTTTTTACTTCCCTTCACTGTGAAAATTGCCCATGTATTGCTTCTCATTGTATCTTGTTCTTTAACTAGTTGCCAATCTTTGATATGCTCTAGAACAGTGGTTCTCAAACTTTTAGCACCAGGACCCACTTCTTAGAGTGAGAATCTGTCAGGACCCACCACATTTGTCATGGCCAGATGTGACATCAAACAGGAAAAATTTTTAACAATCTTGGGCTGCAATCCTACCCAGACTTACCCAAGAGTAAGTCCCATTTACTATCATTGTTAAAGGGATATACAGGGTAGCCTGTTAAAAGTACAAATCTGTAATATTTTCCCCAGTGCAGTTACATGCCATGGTAGCTTCAAATCTAATATATTAAAAATAAAATATTGAAATTAATGGGGTCCCACTTGAAATTGGCTCGTGACCCAGCTAGTGGGTCCCAACCCACAGGTTGAGAAACACTGCTGTAGAACTTCATCCTTTGTCACTTTTATTTGACTCTTTTCCTGAGAGGGTCAGTTCAGTCATGGGTATTTGCTTAGCCTCCTATAGTGAAGACAGATGCAAATAATTCACTCAGCTTCTCTGTAGTCTCCATATCCTCTTGAAACTTTCCTTTTTATTTCCTAGTTATCTAACGTTCCAACTGCCTCCCTGTCCAGTTTCCTACTATTGATGTATTTAAAGAAGTGTTTGTTTGCCTTGATGATTTTAGCCATGCACTTATCATATTCTTTGCATTCCTTGTTGTCAGCTTACATTTCTTTTGCCAGTGTTTGTGTTTCACTTTGTTCTCCTCATTTGGGCAAAACATCCGTTTTTTGAAGGAAGCCTCTTTGCCTTTTTTTTTTTTACTTTCTTGTCTGCACTTGTGAGCCGACCTTCTCCTGAACCTGGTGGTTCTTTTCCTAGATAGAGCCATACATTCTTGCTGAGCTTATGTTGTCGTGATTTTAAATAATCTCAATACACTCTGGAGAGATTTGACCTTCATGACTTCACTTTTCAGCTCTTCATTACTATTTCCCTCATTCTTGAGGTACCTCCTTTTGAAGTCAAAGCTGCCCGTACTGGACTTCATTACATATATGTTGAACTGGATAGTGCTCTGGTCATTGTTCCCAAACAGTTCAACAAAATGCTGGATTGTGGATGTCACAAAGTACCTGAAAAAAGTTTGTAAAGCTCTCTTAACTAGTTGCCTAGAAGAAATTTACTTGCCATACACAACTAGATAAATGTTTATTTACAAACCTGTCATTCTTTTTCATTGTCCAAGGATGAAGCAGAAATTGCAGCTCCCACTCTTCTCATGTTTGGTTCTACTGTGGAGGTCCAACCTTGTTTTTAATCAGCACTATTGCTTTTCAGTGCAGTTTTGTTCATCACACTGGAGGTCATTATAACTAATTTGCTTAGCATTGTACTTAATGGACAATATAAAGTACTTTTGTACCAAAAACTTGCTAAGTTTTAGTATTCATGAAAAGAACACCGGTAGATTATTCTTCTACATCACCCTTGGTGGATAACCTGCACAAGGAGAGTAGTGAGAGGGGTGTTTCCTAGTTGAGTTGCCTGTACTTCTTAGCAGCTTTCAATTCCATCAACAATGTTTTGGGGCACTTCTGTGCAGTGGTTCTGCTCCTGTCTGACAGGTTGTTTCCAAAAGGTGGTGCTGCATACTGTCATTCAGTGCCATGGAAGTGCAATAGTATTCTACAAGTGCTATAGTATTCTACAAGGCTCTATATCATCTCTGATGATAAACATTGGCTGAAATTGTTGAGAGCAGGCCAAGCCATGAGATGGACCAAAGTGACCACTTAGAGCCATGGGGGTGCCCTACGCTCCCTCTGCCTACCCAGTTGCTTCATCCCTTGCTCTGGTGCTGCTTATGCTCACTGAGAGTGAGTGAGAGCAGGATTTGGCTTCTTTGCAAGGGGTGCTTATCAGTGGTGGAGATGGGGCAGGATGCTGTTTGTAGGAGTGAAGGTAACGCAGCTGCCAAACTATTACCTGGCACCAGAAATTGTGACCAGCTTGATTGCAGATCTCTCTGCTTTATCTTTCTGAACACAATGCAAAGTGCTGGTTAGCTCCCAACCCATTTAGGCTTTTAGGTTATAGATTCTGGAATGACTGGCTTTCTCCATAGAATTTGTCCATCCCTTGTAGTCATCTAAGGGGGTCCTGTTGCAGGTACCATCGTCTTTGGAGATGTGGTTGGCAACAACTTTCAACAGGGCCTTCTCTGTTATTCAGCTTATGGAAGTCATTTCCACTGGAGATCAGGATTGCCTCCTCCTTGCTGGCATTCCTAAGGTGCCTTAAAACATCTTGTTTCCGCAAGGCATTAGTTCAGTGGTTCCCAATGTGTGCCTCGCAACACCCTGGGCCGTTGCGAGACACTCTCTGAGGCATTGCAAGAGGCCCGCCGCTTGCCACATGCTCACAGCACAAGCCTGAAGATAATGGTAAGGAGGCCCAGCATGGTGGGCAGAACTGCTGTGTGTGAATATCGTGCATTAGAAAAAGCCCTCCCACCTCCCCTGGCCTCATTACTGCTATTTTTAGGCTCCTTTTGGAGTCCAAATTCAGAAGTAAGTGGCTGGTGACATCAGCGCATGATGCATTTTGCACCACCACGCCTTCCAGGGTTAGGCGCATGAAGAGTGTTGCAAGCCCAGCAACTTTGGGTAGCGTTGCACTTGATTTGATTTGGCGTCCAATCCTATCTAAATTTCAAGCACTGATGCAGTTGAGCCAATGGGACATGTGCTGCATCCTGTCGCGGGGGGGCTGTCACGGAGACCTCCTTGAGATAATGGAACATTTGTTCTGTTACCTCTGGTCTGCATTACGGCTGCATCACTGCTGAAAAGTTGGATAGAATTGGGACTTTAGTTCTGTTGCTGACTACTTGTGCTCTGTTGAATGTTTATTTGTGGGTTTTTTTTTTACTGACTCTGTGTGTTTGATTGATGCCTGGTGCTGCTGATTGGTTGTATGTTATATTGTGCCTTTTGTTGGTTCTTGTTTTATTGGTTTTTTTATTGTTTTGTTACTTGGTTGTCATTTGCTTTGGGGTTTCAGATGAGAATAGGGTGTGTGGAATACTGTAATTCTTAACTAAAGAAGTAGATGGCAAGAAGCTTACATTTATGTATCTGTGCAAGAATTTGATAGGAGAGACAACTGTATTGTGATAAGTTAAGTAATTAGGCAGCCTTCTGCGGTTAATAAGCTGGAGCATTCTTCAAGCCTCTGTGTATTAACATGTGCTGTTCAGTGTTTCTGTTCAGACTGTCTCTAACCATTTGATATTTCGGTAAATGTATGCAGGCCAGTCTAAGGTACATAAGCAATTCAGCATTTTTCTCATGCCTGAAGTTCTCATTCACCTTAAGATTTCTTATTGAGTTTGATTTGTTTGACTTCAACACCTCCCTCATTGCTACCCTCCGAACAGCACACCATGTATTTAAAAATTAAAGATCACCATAGCCATAACTGTCAGAAATGTTTTGTGTTGCCAGCTAACTTGGGTAGATTGCCAACATTCATCAGTGTGTTCATGGGTCTTCTAGAGATGTATAAACCTGATGCTGATGCTGTAAACCTGATACTTTTCATAAACACTTTTCATTGAGACCCAAGTAATCCCAATACGCATCTTTCTTGGTTGCTGTGGAGAAAAGATGGAATCTTCTACCTTCCCTTGAAAGCTCAAAACATGTGATACATAGCAATTCTCAGAATTCATCTGTCTTGCAATCTTTATGCTTGACTTTTGACTTTTTAAACATGGTGTGTGAATATCCCTGGATCGGTTTCGTTACAAAGATTGCCATATGTGAACTGTATTAGTAATAAATGGGATTGCCTTAGATAATTCAAAAGAGTAGGCGCTGGATTGTAATCAAATAGTGTAAAGCTGTAATTAATTCCCTTCCATCATGAAATACTGATTGCTTATAAGATTGAATATGGAACTGGTATCGCTGAGAATTATTTTTGGATGATGTATGCTCCGTAGAATAGAATACTCTTGACTCATTCAAACCTAACAAATACTAGTCAGTCATTTAGAAGACAGTTGATTTGGGTATGCGGGCTTGTCGCAGGAGCTTTAAAATAAATTGTGCGATTCTCTGAAATTCTTGCTGTGTTGAGAATACATTTCCTCTGTTTGTGTAGGCTAATAGTTGTTTTTGGCAATTGTTGGATTGTGGATGCTGTTACAAATTACAGAGTCAGTATTTTCTCAGCTCCTTTGCTACAAACTGAAAAAAAATAATCCATGGCTACAAGGAAACATTTACATTCTCCAGTCGCTTTCTCAAAACTAAAGAGTTCTATTCTAGGATATCTGCATTTGAAAGTTTTTATTGGCTTTTTAATATGGAAGAAGTTTCAGAAAGTGAATGGAGTTTTCAGAGTGCTTTCAGCATGACTCCAATAACTGCCAAGTTAAAAAGGGTGATCTGTTTTGTTGCTCTCCTCTGATTTAATACTAATCAAACTAGCTTTTTAAATGCAAATTTGAACTTGAAGGTTGAGAGCACATACCAAATTTGAAATCTGAAGCAGCAAACCTATTTGACATTACATCATGCCTTGGCTATAATGGCCATGTGCACCAAAACAATACTGTTGCTGTAATTTCTGCAGTGCCTGGGGGGCACAGTGTGAGGACCAAGAACCCACTGATAATGAGTTGTCTTTGGAACTCATTTTTCAGGTTTTTGCAATGGACGTATTTCCACAGAGGAAGTCAGTTTTATTTTACAGATGGACCCTCGTTATCTGCAAGGGTTCTGTTCCTGGACCCCTCATGGATACAGAATTTCACGTGCAGCCTCTACGGGCCTCAGAAAGGCCCCCCAAAAGCATCGGAAGGTGAAACCGGAAGTCACCTTCCAGTGCTTTGGGGAGCTTCAGAACAGCTCTGGTCACGTTCAGAGCTCAGAGGACCCCAAAATCCACATGATTTGCTATTACGCAGAATTTGGTATCCTTGAGGGGTCCAGGAACTGAACCCTCGCAGATAATGAGAGTCCACCTGTAAAATAAAACTGGCTTCCTCTGTGGAAATATTTCTGTGTAATGGAGATTCCTTCAGAGTTAGTCACAGTAGTCATGGGTATGTATGTTGGATACAGTGGGAAGTAAGTGGAAAGAAATTTGAGGTAAGGATAGGTGGGGGTTATAGTTCTGCGATGCAGGAGGTCTTATGATAGAAGCCTTTTATCATTGTACACTGTAAGAGCATTGTTTGAGAATCCATAGGATTCATTTAGTATTTCTAGCATTATTGGAAAAGTTCTTTATCTCCTCCTAATGACTAATAGGAGCAGAATAAGTTATGCAAATATATGTAGGTTTCCTTAAGAGACATGACTTGTACAGTAGTCCACTTTTCTAGTCCTGAATTAGTATTACCTGTTTCTATTTCAATATTTTAGGTCAAATGCATGAAATGCCAGTGCAAGGCAAATAGTGTATTAATGCTCTTTGTTGATTTGTGAATGTACAAGTGTAATTTCACAAGCCATTACTTTATAACCAGCAAGTGTTGAAGCTTAAGGAGAAGCTTTAATACTAAAATACAGGATGTCTCAAAAAAAAATGTACACACACTTTATAGTGTCAAATTAATTATGCCTTAACCCATACATGTACTATAATACTATAATTCACACACATACTGCATATGGTATGCACAGAAGCAGTTGCTTGATCCAATTAATTAGGTAATGAATTAGACCAAGTGCTCAAAATGTCCCGTCCCCCCCACTGGCATCTATACACAACTGACATAGTTGACTAAAGAATCTACAGACATCCACCAGCATGTGTGCTGGGTTGGTTCTACACAACACCAATTACTTCCCTTAGATCAGGGGTGCCCAAATCCTGGCCCTGGGGCCACTTGCGGCCCTCGAGGACTCCCAGTGCGGCCCTCAGGGAGAGCCCAGCCTCCAATGAGCCTCTGGCCCTCCATAAACTTGCTGGAGCCTGCACTGACCCGACGCAACTGCTCTCAGCGTGAGGGTAACTGTTTGACCTCTCATGGTAGCTGTGGTATGAGGGCTTCCTCCCCTGCTTACTGTTTCACATCTGTGATGTGAAGAGGCCAGCCTTGCTTTGTGCAAGGCCTTTTATAGGCCTTGAGCTATTGCAAGTCCTTCATTCATTCATTTAAGTTCTACCTCTAGTATATTAATTTATGTAAACTTATGTAAATTTATTCAAATTTTAAATGCAAATTAATTCTTTTTTTCCTCTGACACAGTGTCAGAGAGATGATGTGGCCCTCCTGCCAAAAACTTTGGACACCCCTGCCTTAGATGTTGAGAGCAGCAATTTTCAACCTTTAACATCTCATGGCACACTGACAAGGCCCTAAAATTGTCAAGGCACATCATCGGTTTTTTTGACAATTGACAAGGCACACTGCACTGATAGCAGGGGCTTGCATCCCCCAGTAACCCTACTAATAATTATTGATCCTCCCCCAAACTCACATGGCACACCTGCAGACCGCTGCACAGTGGCTGAAAATGGCTGTGTTAGAGTGTTGCAGGTTTTCAACAAGGATGGATGAATTAGAGATTAAAATGTGTGTACATTTATGGAGACACCCTGTATGCTGCTTATGCAAGCAGTTTTGTACTTAATTCTTTAGAATAATTGATAAAAATATTTTATGTCTTTAAATGTTACATTTTAACTCTGCGAATTGCCACTAGGAGTGACCATCCATGAATCCAGCTGTCTTTTTGCTTCTCATTGCATTTTGACAAAACAAGTCTTGCCAAACTCCACCTTTTTCCTGAAATCCCTCTGTAGGAGTGATTCTCATTCTGTCTAACTGCTATTTCCTTTCTCCCAGACAAGGGAAGAGTTTGTGTTGCATGTAATTCCTTGCTCAGAAAAACAGGAAAATGCTAAAAGCAATGACTATGCATCACCTTCTGATGCTTGCAATGGTCTTGAATTACACTTTCAACTGCTGCAGGTTAGGCGTGTCTTATTTCAGGCTTATTTTATGTAACCCAAGCATTACTCTAACCTTATTAGAAGAATTGAGTTTGAAATGGTATGTTGACGGCCTTGCAGATATGAATTTGACATTAGGTATGCCATATACAGCTATAAAAGATATGTGAACTGGAGTCCCATTGGGGCAGATTTTGCATTGTATGCTAAGTATTGTACTTGTATTTGCGGAGAAGTTTTGTTTGCATAAAAGGAGAGGACAATTGTTGCTGCTCTCTCTCCCCCTTTTTATCCCCTGAAAATCCACTCCTGAGGATTGGGGGACTCCTATGGTCTGATTTGCAACGAAGGGTTGGCTGGTGGTCAGCAAACAGAAGTAGCTGTAACTATCCAACGTTGTGTCTATCCTCCAGTTTATATTGGTTGAGGCAGATGAGAAGTGACAATTCTACCTGTTGCTGATGTTTTGTCTCTCAAACACAGAACATTGCATTTGTTGTAGAAGTCAGCTTTTAATACCTCTGTAAAGAAGCTTATCTGGAAACACAGTGCAAAGCCCTCACCCTGCCCCCAGCTATTTTATGTTTTCACTACAAACTTGTTAGATAAGGAAAATATTTGCATTTTTCTCTTTTGGGAATTTAGAACCGCTTCACACTAGTAATTGTATTCTTAGATGCACAAATGTCTCCATCTCCCTTAAACAATTCCACCTTTTCTTTCTCACTGCCCTATATGGCAAGATTTCTTCCTGGAATTTTATAGGCTGTCAGATCCTTTCTCTTCAGATCCCTCATCATCACCAGCTCTTAATATGAAGATAGTTTTGGTCTTAGTTCTCATCCCCAGCTTTAATGAAACTTAAATACATATAACTGTATTTGTTTGCATTCATCCCTTGTTAGTATTGCTTCTTTTATTTTATTTTCTCATTGTAAACATTTAGATTGTAAGCATGGGATTGAATCAGTTGTTTAAGCATCTTTTTCGTGTAATGTGTGGTGACAGTGCTCTCTCTCACCCTTAGGCCCTTCCATTGGGTAGTATGAATGGAGAAGTACCATAATAATAATTCTACTGTGTGTCAACAGTTTAACTATGATATCTACCTGGTGATCATTGGCTTGCTTGAAGGTGGTTTAAATTTGGCACTGTTGGCTAGTTGGGTTAAAGAGAAAAAATTCACTGCCACTGGGAACTCTGACTTAATTAAAAGATTTGCATAGTTTGTTACAATCAAATATCCAGGGTAGGTCATTTGCGAGAGGGATCCTAAAGCCAAAATAACAATAAAACCAAAATTTAAAACATTCAAGTGTCCAGACAAATAATTGCAGTAAAACTTGTGCAGCAGGCAACTTAAAGGTGAAGATTCTACAAAAATTAAATGGCCTTTATCTAGCACTGAATACACAGACTTTAGGGTGCCACCACCAAGTTAGCCTTTCTGTGATCACAAACTGCTTTACCTGACGTAGTGATGATACCCAGAGGAAAGAGGAAATGGACGTCAGTGCACAAGCAGGTTGATGCTGGGATCAGAGATTTCTTCAGGTGCCAAATCTTTGAGGGCTTTAAAGGTAAGCACCAGCACTGAATTGTGCCTTGAAATGGAGCATGAGCCAGTGGAGCTCTTTAAGCACTAGTGAGATGTGTTCCTAATGGTTAACCCTAATTAGCAACCTAGCGACTGTGTTCCGAATTAACTAACAACCCAATCCTATCCAGTGCCGGTGCAGTGGGGCTGCTGGGCCCAAGCTGTATCCAGCACTGGATTTGTACAGGCTGGCAGTCTCCTCGAGATAAGGGAACATTTGTTCCTTTGTCCCATATTAAGCCCCAGCCTGTGCAATGATACAACTCATATCCATGCCATCTAAATGGCTAGTGCAGAACCAAGTTGCCTTACGTAAGGCTTTCAGGCTTGTGACAGGGTTAGGATGCATCAGAGGCCTACTCCGCTGTCCCCGCCCCCTCCCATGCCTGAACTGCCACCTCCCCACACCAAAACACTCTCTCCCAACCTCACATGCCCTCACCTGCCTCCCAACTGCTGGGTGCAGCATTTACCTACTCTGGCGGCCATCGGGTGGGATGCAGTGCCTGTGAGACTGTGCAGACATTCCCACCGGTGCTGCTTATTCCTGGGTGTCTAAAAGCACTTTACAGTGCTTTTATGACATCCAGCACCAGCACTCAACAGTCCTAGGATTGGGTTGCAAGTTTCCAGGCAGTTTTCAAAGCCGGCTTCTGTATAGTGCTTTCTATAGTTGAATCTGGATGTCACCAAAGCAGGTAACTATGGCTAGACCACAGCTATTCAAACTGGGGTGTCATGATGCCCCAGCCTGCCAGCCCTGGCCTCTGCCCCCTTAAGGGGCAGGGGCAGGGGCAGGGGCAGGAGGAAGGCAGCGACGTGATCCTCAGGATTGCATTGCTTAGGGGGAGCCCTCCGCGAGTGTCTGCAGGGTTCCTTGATGTTCCAAAAGTGAAAGTGGAGTGATAACGCTCCACCTCCGCAAAACCAGAAGTAGAGTGTGATTGTTCTGCTTTCACTTTTAGAAGGCCTGGGAGCCCTGCAGACGCTCATGCAGGTCTCTACCGCACCCCAGACAGGCTGCTGCAGGGACTGGTGAGTACATCCCAGTCCCTGCAGCCCCCCATAGTGACACAATCCTGGGGATCGCGTCTCTGCCTTCCCCCAGCCCCTGCTGTCTCCCTCCCCTCCCCTGCAGGGTCTTACTGCGGTCCTCAAATTCCCTGAGAGTTTGAAAACTGCAAGGCTGGACTATATTTGTCAAAAGATGTCACAGCTGGTGTATCAGCCAGAGCTGGCAAGAGGTGTTTTGTGCTGTAGAGGCCTCTTCTTGTTTAGTGACAAACCTGGATGTCTGAGCACTCGAGGCTGCAGACCTGTTAGGCTGAATACTGTCTACCTTAAAGACAGTCCTGTAACAAGGGAAATTAGTGCCCAGTGCTAGTAAAAAAAGAGCACTTTCTGCTCCCATAACTGACAGAATTAAAATGTGACACCACCTTTTCATTTAAAATGTACTCATTGAATTGCATACTTAGAATACATTTGGTATTCCAATTTTTATAGCAATTGTTGTTTGCTATTTTGTTGCGGAAGTCTTTGAAAGATTATTTCATTTATTGCAGATATATCTAATGTATGCATTTTCAGTACGTATGAGTTCAGTCCAGTGCAATAACTGTAAAGACTCTCATTGCAGGGAAAACAGAAATCCACTACTTTCTCCCATTTCCAAGAGGTGGGTGGTTCTTAGCATATCTGGTCTTGAACTCTCTTGTTTGGATGTGAATTTGGGCAACTAGGCACAATTCATCTAGTGCAAAAAATAGTTTTTTTTTTAAAAAGGTGACTGTAAAAGTTGTGGGAATTGAGTCTCAGACTGCACCCAACCCTTTAATATTTTTGTGCCCTTATTTTTGTGCCTGGGGCACGTGCCCTCATTGCCCCACCTTAGTTACATTTCTACTTAAAAGAGATACCTACCCACAGAATCTTCATATTGTCCAGACAGAGCTTCAGTTTATTGGCTCTCTTCCAGCCCATTGCTAATTCCAGACACCAGTTCTCTCCTCCCACTGTATTACCTGACTCAGATGTTAAAAGAAAGAAACCTCACACTTTGTCATCTCTCTCTGAAGTTTCATATAGATGTTATGAAGCATGGAGGGCAAATGGAACCCTGCAGTACCTTGTACCAGAAACCCCACAGGGGGCAGTTGTCATCTCCGCCAGCACTGCCTTCTGAAATCAGCTTGCCAAGTAGAACCTGCAGCTGTGAAGCACCTCCACCTGTCCACCAACTCCACCTGTCCAGAACAATATGCTGGGCAGTGGTATCCAAGGACACTATAAGAGTTGCACTCTTTCTCATGACAGTCATTACTTATCAGGGTAACCAAGGCAGTTTCTCTGCCAAGAGCTTTAGCTGCTGAGTTGTCCTGCTGATAGATTGAAGCCACCTCCGTTTCTGAGCTGTCTTATTTCTGAGCTGGCCATCCTGAGGCCAAAATGGAGAATAAAGATGAAATTGTGCCCAAAAACCATTTGTGGGTTGCAGGCTGTAATCTAGACTCAATTTTTAGCTGGGATAGTGGCACGAAACTTAGCCATGTCAGAAAATAAAAATACTCAGTTGGAGATGTTTAGGAAGAAAATTGCATCCATACCTGCGCCCTAATCTAATTTTGTACACTTTTTTCCGCAATAAATATAACCATGATTGAGGCCAATTTCATACAGTACTTTTTTCTCATTTTTTTTTCAGCATCTACACGCTTTCTAACATGTATGGTGTTATGACCTGGATTCACACAGGCACTAACCGCACTGTTCATATTTTTTTAGACATGTTGTTCCTGTTAAGAACATAAGAACAGCCCCACTGAATCAGGCCATAGGCCCATCTAGGTCTATACATAGATGCACACAGAAGGAGTTCATTTCTGGATTGGTCAGGTATAGGGATGTTCTACTACAATAGCAGGCAAATGAATTCCTCAATAACTACCTGGGTCCCTTCGGGGAGAAGGGCGGGATATAAATAAAGTTTATTATTATTATATTACCTCAGTGACAGATCTGAAACTGTGCCTGTCATCTCAACCTCCTCCTCCCACATGTGCAGCTCCACCTCCATGGGATTTGGGAAACTTACCAACATACCAGTCTGGACACAATCAGTGCTTGAGTCTCCATTTCTTCTGTTTGAACAAACTGGCAAACAGAAAATGAGAAGGGGTTCACCCTACTTCCTGGTGACTAACTTTACTCCTGTGGCCTCCGCCCCTGTATCTGCTTGGGGCCTCTATAGTAGAGGCTTACTGTCTGTAATGTAATCCTGTGTAGAGTTGTTGAGTATGCCCCATGAGCTTCACCCTTGTGCCCTGAATGTCATGCTTGGGGTTCCACTGTGATGGAACATGGCCCTGCTCCAGGGGAACAAATTGTCAGGTGCTGCCCCCTGCCGATTCCTTGCTGCCAGATCCCCTCAAGTTGAGTCTGGACTTCCCAAGGGGGGAGGAGATTAGACCTTTGCCTGTCCTAGTCCTCCTTATCACAACAGGGTTCTCCCCACCTTAGCACTGCTCTGTCCTCATGTCCCCCTTCTGCTCCTGTACCTCTTTCCCTCTCTTGGCCCCCCTTCATCATCTCTCTCCTCACTACTTTGCCTCTTGCTGTCTCTCTCCATGCCTCCTCCCTCACTGCTGTCTCCTTCCACCTGTCACCACTATCCATAGCATCTCCTGTCTGCTGCCTCCCTCTGCTATCTCCCCTCTCCTTCCTGCCAGGGCTCTTTATAGGGCCAAGGCCACCCCACCAGCCAGACCTGGCTGCTGCCTATCAGCTCCTCCTTTAACCAGCAGTGGACAAAGGTTGGGTGCCATGCCATGGCCTGGTTAATTGATATGGCTGACTGTTCTCCTGCTCACTTGGCAGGACACATGCCCTGCACAGCAGGGACACCTGCGACATTACCCAGCTGGCTGACAGAACCACACGTTCTTCTGACCAGGTTCCTGATGGAGTATTTCTGTCTTGCTGCTGGCCACCTGTACCCTGCCAGGGATTGCAGTGTATAACAGGACAGCCCTGCATGCTACCAATATACTGCAGAAATAGGTTCATGGCCTTAATATACAACACATCATTGGCCTTGTATGCTGAGATGTGTAAATGATGCCCTGTTCGTGAGTAAGCTGCTGATACAGAGTTCTGGATGTCTTGGCAGAAATAGTAGAATACAGCCAGAAAAACCATAAAATAGCTAAATATAGCAATACTTCTGGATAGAAATAAAGGAATTTATTAGAGAACTTAAAAGTTTTTGGTGGTTTAAGCATGATCTCATCATGCAATGATGTGACAGTGGGGATTAATGTGTTTCCAAAGAGTATCAAAAGAGGGGTATAAAAAAGTGAGGAAGTGAATTTCAACTATATACATGCACATTCCATCTGGTGAGATTCCTGTCTTTAAATACATCTCCTGTCACAGATGGAAAAATATTTGAGAATTCAGAAAAGAGTTCTTCCTTGTTGTTTAAAATGTTTGTAATCCATGCTTTCTCCTTCCATAAGGGAGACACTCAAGGTGGCCTACAACCAGAATCAATACACCAAGAATAACTAAAGTTTGTTTTAGGCCAGGATGGTATTTTTACCAATTCACGTTGGTATGCCGACTGCAGCCATACCACAGTATTTCCAAAGTGGTTCATGCATAAGTGACCTTGAGACTTGATTACTGAACATGGTATATGTGAGACAGCCCTTGAAGACTCTTCAGAAACTGCGGTTGATGCAAAATGTGACAGCACATGTAGTCCTTGTAGCTAGGCAGTTTGACTCAGTCAGATCGTTGCTCCTTTGTCCTGGCTTCCAGTTTGTTTCTAGGCATGTTTCGAGACATTGGTGTTGGTGCTGACTTTTAGAAGCCCTTCATGTCTTGAAACTGCTTCCTCCCACACAAGACAGCATGCCCCTTGAGGTCATCTGGGAGGGCCTCCTGTATTTGTTGCTAATTACCAAGGCTCTTTTGGTGGCAACAAGACAGAGGCCCTTTCTTGTAGCAGCACCTAAATTATAGAGCCCTTTTAAAAATTTGAACTGCCCCCTCCCTATCAGTGTTCCGTTGAGCACTGAATATCTTTTGATTTTGTTTTGCCTTTATACTGTGGTTTTTTAAAGTTGGTTTTCTTTGCTGTGTTTATTGTTGATATATTTTATTTTAGTTTTTAATGTTAGCTGCCTTGGACACCCTTGGGGGGAAGGGAAGTTCCGATATAAATGTTTTAAAATAAAAACAATAAACAGGTGAAAGCAGTAGAATCTGCAATGAGAGGACCCCAACAAAACAGCAGAGCAGTAGTCATGAGCAAACCATAAGGCAAAAGTCAAGCAGAACAAAAAAGGAGTTCCTGACTTTGATCATGGTTTTCTGCCTAGTTACCCATCTTTTGTGTCATGTTTATTGCTTATTTTTACACTTCCTTAAGTTTCCAAACGTATATGTATTGTTAACTAACCTGGCTTTGTGTATAGCTCAAAATCTTATCTACTTCAAGAGATTCCTTTGGAGCAAAATGATATGAATTGTACATTTCTTTGCTAATACACAGTGTTCCAAATAACAGTATTTCTCTCCTCTGGATAAAGCAACTGCAAGACGTTCTGTTCTTGTGCACATGTGCGTTTGAAGAGTGGGGGGACAAGAGAAATTCAGAAATCATACTTTGAAAAAAGCAAATTTTATGTTCTTTGCCTTCCTATGTTTTCATAATGTGTTGACTTGGTAAACAGGAGTTTCATTCCCCAGAAAGGAGTTCAATAGCATGTCTGGCTAGGACCCTGAAATTGCAAGCCTGAGCACTTATAAATCAACTAACATTGCAACTAACCTTTCTGGCATTCAGTAGTGGTAAGTAGGTCACTGGATGAGGTTCCTAAGCCTTTTTCGGTAGCTTTCTGCTTGCCTTGCAGACATGCTGGCACAGGAAGACTGTCCAAACAGGTTTTACCTTGAGGATATGAAGCTGTCCTCCTTCCCTAAGTTTGTATGAGGCAATGCAAGTGGGGAAAAAAGAACCATATGAGGTTTTTCCTGGCATATGTACATTACATGTATCCTATTCCTGAGATGTCTGTTGCACGTTAGATAAATGCTGCAATTATTAACATGCTTTTGGTCCAGCATCCTGTTTCCCATAGTGGGAAATCGGATGCCTTTAGAAATTGCACAAGCAGGGCATGAAGGCAATAGTTTCCTCCTGTTGTTACACCCCAACAATGTCTATTCATTGTCAGCTGGTCTCTGAACCTGGAAGTTCTATACAAGCATCATGACTGGTATCAAGAAATATTAATAAACAGAGGCTGGATGAGAAACGCAAACTCTGGTTCATTTAGTGATCTCATTAAAGTTTATAAAGCATGATTTTTTTTTAAAGAATGAATTTATTTCATTATTCAATTGTGTCGTATCAGTGGTATAATGTGAAACCGTCTTCAGGGAGAGAGTTAGTCATGCCAGTAGGGAATAAATACTGCATGTCTGGAAGTGGGAAAGAACAATTTTGAAGGTTTCCGGATCCCAGTTTTCTTCCATTTCCTTCCTAGCAAGAGTATACAGCGTTCAAAGTTCTATTGAATGCATATTTTGGGATTATGACCTGCCCTCTTTTTGTTTGTTTCTGATTCAGGTTCTGTTGCTTTTCATGTATGCAATAAATATGGAAAGAAGGCACAGCACATTGGACATGGAGGTCACAATTTAGAGATGTCCATAAATGAATTCTTCTGAATTTCTGTCTCCTTCAGATTCAGTCTCTGAAGTTTCCCTACAAAATGCTCTCTGAATTTCTTTGTGTCAAAATTCAGCTTGGGGATTGGGCTAAAGAACTTTTCTTCTGAAACATGAGCATATTACAACTTATCTCGTAAAGTCTTTAACCAAGTCTCCAAATTTGGGCGCAATCCTAACCCCTTATGTCAGTGCTTTCCAGTACAGGCATAAGGGCAATGCAGCTCTGAGGTAAGAGAACAAACATTCCCTTACTTTGAGAAGACCTCCGTGAGTGACACCCAACTGCAGGATGCAGCACATGTCCCATTGGCGGCGCTATGCCAGTGCTGGAAAGCACTGACATAAGGGGTTAGGATTGTGCCCTTTGTTTTTCGAAATTGGGAGCATTCCTAGAGATCTTTGGGAGTTGTGTTTCATGTACCTTCTGAAGAAGTTAAGAATTCAATGGTATGTTTATGCTTCTCTGGTTTAAAAGGGGGGTGGGTGAGTGGGTGGGAGGAGGGGGATATTAGAAAGCAAACTTAGGTATATGGCAGCTTTGCTCTGATAGTAGCACTTTGCATATTCAATATTGCCATCCTTCTGCAGAGTGCAGTGTCCAGTTGGGCAAACCAGAAGAAAAGTGCAATAAATGTTTCTCCATTATGTAAGTTAGATATTTAACTTCTGGCCATTTTAATGGCATTTTCTGTGTCAGTTTTGTTATGATATTGACACATGATTGTGAATACAGTAATTGTGTTGTAAAAAGTGGAGTGAAAGAGTTGCGTAGTGTGGAATTAATTGAGCCCTGGGGAGTTAGCCAAGTTTTTAGAAATTCTGACTCTTTTTATATGAAACTTAGCGTCTAAGATTTGGGCTCAGGGAAAAAGTCTTTCACTGTTTTCATATTCTGTGTGTTGCATTGCTTGGCAGAGCAGTGAATTTTGAACTTCAAAGGCAAAACTGAAAAATATTTTTAAAAACTGAAAGAAAGATTGTACCAATAACAAAGTGTTAAATGTTACAAGTGCCAAAAAAGCAAGATTCTCATCATTTTAATGTGCTGGAGTATTCTGTACTGGGTCGGTTGCTTCTTATTACAATTTCTTATAGATGAACTTGGAGCAAGGATTGTTCATCAGCTGGGATAAACTGGAATAATTAACATACCCTCACTCTTTCACACACTCAGCCCAATCCTGTCCAGGTCTTGTGGTGGTGGAGTCTCACAATCAGATTGGCTATACAAAACCTGTGCTGCCATTGTGTTCTTTGGGGGCATTGGCCCCGTGCATGCAACAGCAACTCCCGAATGCAATGTCAAAGTAGGCAAGTCAATGGCAGGGCAGGATCTTGAGTGGTTTGAGGCAAGATGCTGGAGGAGGAGGAGCTTGGCCATAGTGGCACATACTGAAATAATATCCCTCATTCTCCATCCCAACCTCTCCTCCCATCTCCTCAAATGAAAACCAGGGTCCAAGGAGACCCAATGAAAGTCAGGCAGCCTACAAGGAGGCAAGTATGAAAAAGTTGTGCTTACTTCTCCTGGGCCATCTGGCCTCCCCCCCACAATAGCATGCAGCACACACTCCATCAAAGAATGACCTTCAGTGTACTCAGATGGATGTTGTTCAACATATTTCAGTTAGGAAAGACCGACTCTCCCAGTTATGCAGTATGAAATGTTTTCCCCTTATACTTCCTGCTACTGAAACCCACAGCTATTTTTTTCAGCAAAAACCTCTATTAGCACCAAGTTTTTTCCCCCCAGCATTTTCAGAACACTCTATTTATATTCAAATATTTAGCATGCCTTTTTTGGTTGGACAGTAGTAAAAGTACTTTGAAGTCAAACAAAAAGGGGGCAATTAGTATTGAGGCATCCATTACACTAGGCAGGGACACATGGTGTAAATAGGCTGTAATTTAAATTAAGTGGTCTTTATAATTGTAGTCTAAATTCAGTTTGTCTCATACTTATTGGCCTGCATTTTAAATGAGAATAATGAACTGTGCTCCCTTTTTCAAATTTTTAAGGTATAATGATTTAACAAAAAGGTAGCTTGTTTTTCTCCAGACCTCCTAATATTAATATTTTTGGTGTTTACTGAACACTTTATTTTTATTGCTACAGAAAGAGGCAAATAAATACTAATTGAGCAATACTTGTTAATAAAGTGGTTTGTAAACTCTTAAAATGGTGTTCCTTATTTATATTTCCCAGTAAACACTCTTGGTGTTGAATAAGTCATTATTATGAATGGGATTGAAACAAAGATCCTGCTATATGGTCTGGCAGTGCCCCGTGTTGTATCAGGAGTCTCCACTTAGGTGTACAAGAGTGTGTTCCTGCATAAAAATGGTTGAACTGATTAATTTCATAACATATATGTTTTTTGAGACTTTCTTTGTGATGCCTTTCAGGCTATTGAAGAAAAATGGTATTTTTCACACATATAACTCAAGTCTCAGAATTCTAATGTTATCTCAATTTTTCATGTACTTTTGACAATTGTACTTTGCCAGTGCTCTTCTCATAGTAATGAAGGCATACCTAGTGGTCACTTTGCCTAGTCTCAGAAGATTACCTGTATCTCAAAAATATAGCAAGCAGTAGCAACTGCAGAGCTCAACACTGTAGTGTGGATGAAACAGGATATTTCAGAGAAAGATGCGTTGACAGATAGACTGGGAAAAGAATACTGAATAATCTTTCAGAACAGCCTTTTATTAGCCATGGATTTCAACATCCACGTACAGAGATGAAGACTGATTTTCCAATTATGCCTTGGAATAAGCATAGTCTCCTCAGATCCCCCCCTCCATTTTTGTGATGAGGACTCTCAGATAATACATTTTATCCTTGTTTGAAAGGGTTCAGAACCCTTTTGACTGTTTTCTAAATTTCTCATATCTAAATGAGCCTGTGTTGACTCTCAGTATCTTCCATGTTATAAAATACTCAAACAAAGTAATTGAGCTCTTACTCTTATACAAAAGAATTGGACTTGTAATTTCTTGACTTTTCTTTTGAGGCAGAATGCATTAGAAGTTTTGAATGACCATGAAGATCCTTTAAAAAAAGAAGTAATGGCATATTTTTTTCCAAAATGGCAGGAAAAGAAGGGATATAAAGGATGATGCCCAATTAGATGTCTCTGAGATTAATTTTCAAGACTATAAATTGGTTGACTGTTTTATAGTCATCCTGCCTCAGGCTTGTATATTTTACCTTTTCTGATTTTGAGAAGGGCACTGAAATAAAGCAGTTAGAGGACTGCAGCTTTAGTGTGCGAAGTCCGTTATGCAAGAGCAACCCCTGATTGTCATGAAGGCTGATGAACACAAGTCTTGAAGTAGAAGGTCAGGGTTCTGTCACTTGCTCCTACCGCACAGTGCTGTGTAATATTATTGGACAAGTTGCTGGCTTTTTTAAAAGGGGTGGCACAAATCATGCTTGCTGAAGGTGCCATATGCATGGAAGAGTATTTTTCTTAACGTCCCTCCCAAATTATAGGTAAGTGGTACTTCCTTGCAGTGGCTATACAGCCAGTTCTCTTTATGCAAAACAGCTATCTGGGAATTTGCTTATCTGCGAGGGATATTATTGCCACCTACCTCTTGTTATCTGCAACTCTGTTTTATTTATCTGCAAATATTGTGCTGGTGCCACATCAGATTTGCATTGGTATTGGCCTGTGGAGAATCATAGAACACATCTGTGTCAGCTTCCAGACTTGCCCCACTGTCTTGGGCACCATCTCTGGCAATCCAGCTGGGAATCCCTCACAACCTGCTGATGATCAGAGGCTAATGATCAGAGGTCTCCACAAGGCTACCTGAGGGCTGCTCTGGGGCTAAGGCAAGCCCAGGGAAGCAGCCAAGAAACAGGTGAAGGAGGTGAAGGAGGAAGAACCCTCAAAGAGAACCATTTTTTTTTAGTATTTACCTCAGCTAAGGGGTGTGATAAGCTGAGGAAATTGCTCTTAAGGTTGAAAGTTGATGTGGGGTGAGAGAGCAAGTTGATGCTAGGAAGTCTAGTCCTGGTTACTTGCCAACCGTATGTCATGTAAGTGTGCTCTGTAATGTTGAATTTACCTTTTGTCTTGGTGTAACCTTATTTGTTGTACTAAATTAAGGGCGCAATCCTAACCCCTTAGGTCAGTGCCATTCCACAAACATTCCCTTACTTTGAGGAGGCCTCTGTGAGTGACACCCAACTGCAGGATGCAGCACATGTCCCATTGGCACCGCTATGCCAGTGCTGGAAAGCACTGACATAAGGGGTTAGGATTGCACCCTAAATTGGATTAACCTGTTATCAGCTGGTTTGGGGGGGGGGGGCGGTGGAGTGCTGGAGAGATGCATTCATACAGTATGGTTAACATGGTGAAGCAATCTCCTCTCCACTGCTGAACTTTGAGGATGTTGGGCCAGCTACTTTCAATGCATCAAGAGATAGCCAGCATGGAGGAGGAAGCATTACATGTTGGAGATGTTGCTGGGTCATCACTATCACCCAGCCCTGTATACTTCAAGTTAAGATTCAGGTTCTTAGAGGGTATGGTGAAGAGGGTCCCCTAGAACCTAACCCCATTTTTCCATAGGCTTTATCGGGGCTTTTCCCATAGGCTTAATCAGGGCTTCTCAAACTAGGGTGTAGCATCGCCCCAGCCTGAGCAGCCTCCCGTGGGTGCGGGGAGCCCTGTGCGAGCATCTGAGGGCTCTTTGCAACTTAAAAAGTGAAAGCGCAGCAATAGCGCTCCACCTCTGCAAAACTGAACGTGGAGCGCGACTGCTTCACTTTAATTTTTTAAGACCTGGGGATCCCTGCAGTTGCTCATGCAGGGCTCCCCGCACCCCGAACAGTCTGCTGAAGTGACTGGTGAGTGAATCCCATTCCCTGCAGTCCCCTTAGAGATGCGATCCTGGGGATCACATTGCTGCCTTCCCCCCCACCCCTGCTGCCTCCCCCCCACCCCTGCAAGGACTTACTGCAGTTCTCGAACTCCCTGGGAGTTTGAGAACCACAGGGCTTAATGATTCAGTATCTGCTAATTCAGTATCCACTAGGTTTTCCAGGAACCTAACCGTAGTGGGTAACAAGAATTGACTGTACTTCATTTGAAAATACTGCTCTGCCCAACCGTTCCTGTTTAGGAGAACATATGTAGTTACTTTCATTCCTAAAGCTATCCATACCGTTGGCCCTTTGCTGGTTGCCTGTCATTCTTGAAATTTAGACCTTAAGATGAGCCCTGTTGGATCAGGCAGGCCAAAGGCTCATCTAGTCCAATTTCCTGTATCTCACAGTGACTCATGTGACCTTCTAGTGAAAACTCTCTTAACCTGAAACCATTGGTGGGTGATTTTAAAACTAGTGTGGTAAAGCACTTCCAGTATTAGTTCCAGTAGTCAGTGTAAAGTTAAGGCTAGTTGAAATGCAGCCTTAGTATTCAAGGAGGACATGTGGAGCTTGGTTTTTGCTGATGCCTGCAAAGTATTGCCTTGCCCTCTTGTTTACCTTAGTTTCTTAAATCAGGTGTTCCTACAGTGTGTCTGTTGACAAGGTGGTATTAGTGGTTTGGGGAAGGGTGAATGCCATGCTGCCTTCAACATGTGTCAGTTAAGAAACCCTGTAGTTCTGGAGAACTTGGCATTTAGTGTGCTGGGATAGTAACATGCCTTCTTGGTGAATGCGATATGTGTTTTGAGGTGGATGTGATTCTGGAAATGCAAAACATAGCTCCAAGACAAACTTCAGCATGGTTACTAGCTTTAGTATCATTAAGACTGGCTGTAGACAAGCGTAAATTGCTTCTAATCGCAACTGGATGCTTAACCAGTCATTGTCTTGGAGGGGATATTCATACTTAGCATCTGCTTAAATATTTGCTGTGACTGCAGGGTCGAACCTATTGCCCAATTTGAACATCAACTTTCACCTTTTGAACATCATGCCTGTCTCATTTAGAATTGGACTTGTGTGAAGTTGTGTTGGGCATGGACTTGCAGTTGCTCCACAGTTCACTGGAATCTAAGTGTCAAAGAGCTGCTCCCTATTCACTCAGTACCTCAGTAACACTGTACTGCAAAGAGAGTGCCTGAAAGAAGGTTGCTTGTCCTCCACACTACTTCTCTTGTCCTGTTGCACAGCCGGCGCCAGTCTGAAAAGGCCAATTCAAATGCTTCCTTATTGGCACTGGCTCCTCAGGCTTGGCTTTTACTTGGGGTTTGTAAAAAGGAGCAGCTGTTTGTCTTTTTCAGCCGAGGTGTTTTTTTTTTCCTGTTTCTGTTGCTGCTCTCTTATTGGCTGAGAGCAGGAGGGAGGGAGGGTTAGTGTGAAGTAAGCTGTGTAAAATCTGTGAATGTGGTTGGACTAGTTTTTTGAGAAGGGAAGGAGAGAGGTCTGGTAAAGCAAAGCGAGTCTGTACTAGCAGTTCCCAATTTTCCCCTCTTTCCTTCACATTCTTCTCTAATATGGTTGGGGATCACTGTAACATCAGCGGCGAAAGACCTGTACTCTCCCAAACTACTAAAACTGGATTAAGCTGCAAAATGGTTCTACAGGCAGTAGGCAAGGTGTTAAGGTAACAATATCTTAGAAACTATCTTGATTTGCGGGAGACGATGTCTATGCCACGTTCTCATTCTGGAGCATGCTGGGCTATTAATGCACTGGGGGTGAAGTTGTATTCTTTCTTATAATAGTCAGGGGCAAAATTCCTACTGATTTTAAAAAGAATTGGATTGAAGCCTTGATCCCTTGAGGAAACTGGTGTACAAGAGAACCTTTTAGAAGAAATTATGTTAAGAAGAATGGAACACTTAAGGGGGCTAGCGATTTGGCTTTGGTCTCATTTTCAAATCAGCAAAAATACTGACTTTTCTATTTATTTAGCTATAACTTAAAGTTAAAAGAGTAACTTTTATGAAACTTTTTATTTGTCATACATACCTGTGCTTGCCTGTTACAAATTTTATTGGACTTTAAGACATGGTGATTATTTTTTGTTACTGGTAGAGTTCCAATCCTAAACACATTTTCTCTGGGGTAAATCCCATTGAACTCAGTGATTCTTACTTTTGTGTAAAGGTATGCGAGACCTTTAGCTTGCGAGGTACTTGGATGAAGAATCTACCTCACAGATGCTTGCTTAGTTTTTGCTTTTTGTTCAGAAACTTTCTTGAAGTTGCAGTTTGCTTGTGCTGCTGGATAAGAACTTGTGTTCATAATTGTGTTAAGTCAAGGAAGGTGAAGAATGTAAAAGCATTGTTAGCACTGTGTAATGGTTCATATGAAACAAGAACTTAACGTTGAACAATTGGCTATGTCAGCTTTCTGACTACAGAGTGTATACTTATTCATTATGACTTGAAATAAACTTTACATAGGAGTGAAATGGAAAATAGTTGTCTAGGAATAGCATCTACTTAAGTCAAACATGAGCACTTATTTTAGCCTTGAAATGGATGATACAATAGAAAAGTTATTTAAAAAAAACAACCTGTGTTTGCTCTCCACTGGAGTTTGTTATCCTAGTGCAATTTTTGACAGTCTTCAGGGAATTGCTTCTCACTTTTTGAGGCTAGTTGTTAGAGCAATTTGACTGTCGGAATGCTGTCTCCTTTTCTGTGGTTCATATGCATTCTAGCATCAGTCCATAGTGTGAAGGTGAATCTTAAACTAAGTTTTACGAGTCACCAAGTAAAGGGATAGATCTGAGCTAAATATTTCTCATACAAGACTGGAAGAATTGAAGAATAACAGCTGAGCTTCCAAAGATAAAAATAAAACTTGAGTTACTTAAGAAGGCTACCAAATTAATTTTACCATTTATTAAAATAGGGTAAGTTACAAATGTTTTTGTACAGCAGTATGCTTGTAACTTCCCTTTTCCTATTCCAATCTGGTGGGTTCATTTCATAGGTTTAAGGGACGGATTATAAGATCTGCAGAGAAATGATGCCACCAGCTGTGGAAGTATTGCTCAAACTAGTGTAAATGACTCTAAATACTGGCAACTTCCTGTGACTTGCAAAGGGGAGTATGTACACTTCTGTGTGGTGAATGATTTTGAGAAGTCTCCATAAACCTTTTCTTGGTTCTCTTCTCCTTCCCCGCCCCCACATTTAATTATTTATAATACTTATATATCCATTTTCTCATAGACTCGAGGGGGGGGGTCGGCACTCCGCGATCTACTCATTTTGCCTTGCGATCTACCGGTAGATCGTGATCCACCTATTGAGCACCCCTGATGTAAGTGATGCCTGGTTAAACCAAACAAAGTCTCTGAATAAGTTTTGTAGTAGTGAGGGACAATGCGTTATAAATCCCACTGTGCCATGAATAGTTTTTTGCTGTTCTCCATGACTTGCAGGAACAAACATAAATTATGGAAAAGTATAAGATATTGCAAATGTGCTTAATTGGCATAATTTATATCAGGCGTGGAATTCTGCTTCCCTTATTGCAGAATTTGGGGTTCCTTGGTACAGGGTTTGGCTAAGATTATCTATAGCTCTGAGCAAGAGGTTATGCTGAAAGCAAAGACACATTGAGAGGAATTTCTTTAGTTCCTTCTGGCTATTCAAGAAAGCATTTGAACTAATTGTGAATTAGTAAATGTACTAAGTCACACATCTAAAATGACTTGCTCTTTATGCATTCATGTACCTACCATAAGGTTTCCAACAAGAAAGGAAATGGCCAATTAAATCTTTCCACACCTCTCTGCAATACTATGCTCTGCATGTAATTATTCTCCACCAGCAGGACTGAGGATAAAAGAATCTAGCAGCTTTTATTAGAGTAAATATGCAACTACTGAAAAGGATGAACAGAAATAGCACAAGAAGGATCCGCAAGTTGTGCCTTCTGGTGAGGAAGAGTAACTCATGATCATTTTTCTTCCCAAGTCCCATCTAAAGGAAAATGGCACAAAGGGTCTAGAAGGTTGAAATAACTAACAAATTTCAAATCACACTTTAAAGTTAGGTAGGTTAATCATAGTGAATCTTGGCTGTGTCTTTTTCTGTCCTTTCAGTTTACTCTGCTTTGGAGAAGAAAACCAGGTGACTTGGAAAACTGCAAAGGGTAGATTCAGGAGAAGTGTAGGCAGTTCTTCCTGCCATAGCTAAAATGATAAAATTATACAGTTTGCTGAGACTGTTGGGGGGGGGGGGGTTGGATGCACCTGGCTTTTCCATCATAGTATTTCACCTTTATAAAGGAAGCTTGTTCTCAACAATCTTCATTTTTCCATACACAGGTAGTATAAAACCCTTGGTCTTTTGTGAGGGGAAGAGATCAGGATGATGCTGTGAAGATCACTTTTCTAGTTCAAATTTATGATAAATCATGCTTCAAAATATGAAATGGCAGTAAGATTTGTCTATAATGTCGCCTGAACTGTTGAGATGTTAGGAGATAGGAAGTCAACACACTTAGTTGCAAACATCTTTGGAAACTTTTTGTTTAAAAGTAGTATATAAATAAATGTTTAAGGGTAGGGTCGTATGGATCTGTGATCTCCGACTAGATGTAAAGATTAAATCTACCACTTTGAGAACTCTTTGATGAGTAGCCATGGAGAAGAACCAGGAACTGAGTAGGGTCCCACAGTCCCACTGTAAGTGGCAAATGGAAATCCTGTTGATCATGCACTCACATATATTTCCAAACAGTCAGCAGAATCTGACCATGTTTTCCAGCATATTTGCATTACCATGAGTATTAGAACCCTATTTTTTAAATAAAAAAACAACAAAAAAACACCCAACTTCTATCTCCTTGAACTGCCTTTCCACAGTGGATTGTTGTAAAGATAAATATGTCAAAAGTGACAGTCGTAGATAACTTCTTATGTAATAGTTAAATTTTGTCGTATTCTGATGTGATGAATTTTAATGAGATGCTAGGGAGAAATTAAATGCATTCATAACACATTTCACTCACTTTTCTTTATAAACATGTCAGTTACATAATGGTGTGTATACTTTAAAACCAATTCTTAACAAAGTTTTGTTTGACAAGGACTGGACCAGATTTTATCTCCAATGACCCAAGTTAGGTTTTTTGTAAGTGTAGGCAAAAACCCTCTTAATCACAGCTTGACCTACTCCATAAACAATGCTAGAAAATAGATAATCTAGAAACTTGTTTAAATAGGTTGGAGACTTGTGAGCAAAAGGCAGTTGGGAACTGTCTGAACTATTTTTGTCTTGTACAGTTCTTTTCTCCAACTTTCCACTTAACTGAAATAGTTTAGCAGGGGAAATGTTGGGACGAAGAGCAGATTGTCTGTGGCTGAAGTTTAGTTGCTTTAATCTGATGAAGCTGTTTTATTAGAAATATATATATCAAGACCTGCCTGATTGGATCGTGGTGAGAAGTTGGCCAAAAATTTTAGTGAAACCTTTCTGGCAGAAAAGCTTAGGTAAAGTGTTTATATAGTATTTCACTAGTGCATGATAGTACAGTATGTGTATATTCTGCACTTGACAGAAAACTGTGTCCAAAAAAGCTGATTAATGGAAAACCTGTATATGATGTAAAATTCATATTTTTGCATTTATGTATTTTGCATAATTCTGCTTCTCATACTCATGGAGGGAGGGGCAAACCAGAGTTCACTGCAACAAAATGTTAATCCATGACCTCAGGACATGCTGCATCCAGAGGTTTCTATGCATGCACACATTCAAGCCTATTTTCACAAATTGAAATTGTTATTTTAAAAAAAAGGCTGGGATGCCAGAATAGTGAATTCTGTACCAAAGACACACATCTCCTCAAAGTGATACAGCCCCAAAATAACCGGATAGTTGTGATCTTGACTAGAAAGAATCTAAAATATGTTTTATGTCTGTTTCTGTCAAATATTTTGCAAGGTATGCAAGCTATAGTTGTAATAACAGGATACAAGAATTTCTGCAAAAGGAAAGCTGTTTTACAGAGATGTAGCTCTTGTTAACATCATTATGGCCCTGAACAACATGGAAACTCTCCTGTGTTTTAGCAAACATATTATGTGTAACATACAAATTTCTGAGCTTCTCTTACTCATACTATTTTTTGCTTCAGATTTATATTCTAGTATTGAATCTTGCTAATGAGTACAAGGAATCACTCCTCAAATCTTTGAGGAGAATAAGCAAAAATACCCCTCAAAAAACTGGTTCTGGTTCTCTTGAAGATCTACAAAATTGTTGCTCATGTTAGGGCAGGAATCTGCAACATTATGCCCTGACTAAAAGAGATATACAGTATGCGTTACTTGAAAAGGAAGCATTATGGGAGCATTGCTTAATTAAGTCAAGGAGAACTTCTGAAGTCTAAAATCCTGTTTACAATTGGAGGATGTTCTCTATTGGGTACAAGTTAGGGCATCAGTTTTCAACCACTGTGCCATAGCACATTACTGTGCTGCAAATGGTCTGCAATTGTGCTGTAGTGGTTTGGGGGAGGGTCATATATTAATAGGGCCATTGGAGGATGTAGCCCTTCACTGGCAGTCTAGGTTGCCTTGTCAAATGTCCAAAAACTAATGATGTGCATTGACAATTTTAGCACCTTCGCAATGTGCCATGAAATGAAAATGGTTGCAAATTGCCGAGTTAGATTCTGGTCAGTGGCTGCACAAAATTTCTCTGCTTTAAGCAGAGTTTTTCAACCAGTGGTACTAGTACTGGTAGTGGTACTTCACCTTATGGTAGGTAGTTCTCTACCCAATTGCCATAGTGACCATTTGACATGCTCTGCCTGGCCTGACATTGCTGGAGTAGAGATGGCATGGCTGTGGTGCACCAGTGGGCAAGATATGGCTGGGTAGCTGCCTGACCCTTTAAAAGGCACAAGTTGGGAAAGGAGAGTAAAGAGTGAAGTTTCAACTGTGAGGCAAGCTGCCTACTTCTGTGCATAGCTGCTATTTGGGGTGGCAGTGGTGCTACTCGCAAAAGTAGTACCCACAAAAAAGAGTGGTACTTGCCATTTTTTTCCTTTGCAAGTACTACCTTTTGAACTGGCTTCTTCACATTATTGTTTATTGAATTAATTGTATTTAGGAGTAATAAAATGTAGTTTTATAAACATTGGCTTGGTAGACATTCCCAAGATGTCTCTATTGGTTATAATGACAAACTCTAAAAATGGACATATGCTTTTATCAGTTCTGTGTTTTCATGTGTAGTCTGATGCTAGTTTTGGAATGCAATATCAAAGTGTCATCACAAACCATATAGTCCATAAGACTGTCATGTAAAGATTTTTTGTGTGTGTTGGGTTTTGATTAAAACAGAATTTTATCTAAGGTATAACATTGCAGTGTCAGCTGGGTCCAAGAGAATTTTTCAAAATACATTCAGTGTCATTGATTTTGTTCTAATTGTGTTAATTAAAGATACAATCTTATCCCCAGCTTTGAATTTAATGAGGTAGGCTCTCTTCTTGTGTGAGAGAAGTCACCTATAAGCTAGCGCTGCGGTTTTCAAACTCCCAGGGAGTTTGAAAGCCACAGTAAGTTCTTGTGGGGGTGGGCGGAGGCAGCTGTGCAATCCCCAGGATTTTGCCGCTCGGGGGGGCTTCATGGGCTTGAGTACACTTATCAGAGCCTCTTGCAGCCTCCCGGGGGTGTGGGGAGCCCTGTGCGGCTGTCTGCAGGGCTCCCCGAAGCTTCAAAAGTGAAAGTGGAGCGATCTGATAAGTGTACCCAAGCCCCTGCAGCCCCCCTGAGTGGCACGATCCTGGGGATCGCACCACTGCCTCTTTCCTGCCTCCTAGCTGCTGCCGCCCCTTAAGGGGAAATGGGCCAGGGCCCACAGGCTGGGGCATCGCGATGCCCTAGTCTGAAAAGCTCTGAGCTAGCAGCTTGTAAAAAACCTGGTGTGAAGTATTCTTAAAACACCTGATTTTGAATTTTTGATCTGAGACATTTCTGAAATGGAAACACAAAGGAAATACCTGTATAGGGCTTATAATACAGCAATGTTTACTTTCAGAGTAGTAATTTGTTTACAGTATTAAAGATTTTAAAGCGGGTGAACAGTAAATGACTGTGTGGCATTTACTGGGACATCATTTTCCTGCTGGCGTGACCAAACAAAATTCAGAATGCTGCTATTTGGAATGCCACTCCTGTCAAGCTAATGCACAGCTTCCTTTGTAGGCACTGCCTCAAAAGCATTTTGGTTTTATTCAGTCATGAACCGAACTTTGACCGTTGCTTAAGAAAAAGCCATTGGGTAGCATTCAGAGTACCTTGCTTGGGAGGAAAAGTAATTGTGGATGCCACTTGTGGTGCTTTGAATATTGCACACCCTTATTTCTAGTAACATCCCATTTTCTCATGACTGTATGCTTTCATCTGAGAGTGTGTACAGATGTTATCAAGGCAGAATAATATCTCTTCAGTGCATAGGTAAGAGGTGAGTGAGACCGGATGTGGTAAATAGACGTAAAAAATGTCTGGTTGGTTCTCCACTCCCACAAGATAGAAACCAAATCTCTCTCGCTCAGAGCACTTTGCATGCCTATATGGTTCTTCTGGCAGGACCAGGCAAGTTTGAACTAAAGACAGCCTAGTTAATGCTCTTTCCCCCTGAGGAACTCAAAGCAGAAATACAAAGACTGATGATGCTTGTGCTGAGCTGACATGTAGCACCCTGTTGAAAAATATTTTTCCTTCAACCTGTCTGAATGTTTGTTCTCTGACTGTTTTGTTTACTCCGATTTGTTGATGATGTTAGGTGAATATGGCCGCCTTTGCTTTCCAGCATAGCTTGCTTTCTAATGTACATCAGTAGATTTCTCACTGTACGAGTGTTTTCAGACTATGAATACTGGCACCCTTCTTCCATATCCTTTTGGTACTTGCCTCTGGGGCTGCAAGCTTCAAGGCTTGCTGTGAATTGTTTGCAGTAGACTTCACCTAGGTGTCTGTGCATTCTGCATACAGGTACCTCTTTTTTTAATGCAGCAGTTAATGTTCTTGAAAATAAGCACATATTTCAAAAATGCATAATTTAAAAATTGGAGGAACCATACCAAAGCCAGCTGAACATGCACGAGCACCAGGAAATTTTACCAGATTGTTTTGAAAATTAGCTTGGGTAACTTAAGTTTCAGTATTAATTTTCACAGTGCGCTATTTCAAAACCATGTAAATCAAATCCATGTAAAATGAGAAGTATCTGTACTTCAATCCCTGGTCTCTCCTGGTAGGGCTGGGAAAGACCTTGGAGAACTGCTGCACATCTGTGTAGACAATATTAAGCTACGAATAGTCTGATTCTGTTTAAGACAGCATTGTATGTACATCTTCCATATGACAGCCAAAGCCAAACCTTGCACTCTTAAGCTGCAGTCCTGTTCATGCTCTCTAGGGTGGTTAAATTCCATTGCACAATGGGACTTACTTATGAGTAAAATGTATTGGATTGCACAATTGAGTAGATCATCCTTGGTGTCAAAATTTTGCTTCCACGCCTCCCCCCCCCCCCCAAATACAGTGAAGCAATCAAGAAAATGAAAAAGTTGATTATTCACAAGTGTCAGAAATGCCTGGTCTTTATTGATTCCTTGACAGAGAGCAGAATGTATGGTTTTATTCATATTATATTGTTCAACTGTGTGGACTTACCCACTCTTCTGCAAGCCAAGCATCATCTTGTTCTGTGTTCGTAGCATTGTGTACCATGAAATCAACCTATGTACTGTCATAATGTTGGACTGGTTTACACAGGGCTTCTGCTTTTGTAGAACTATCCTCAATAGTTGTCCCTTTCAGATTATTTTGGTGAAATTACACTAATTGTAAATGTGATTATGCTATGAAAAATTTTGTGTCAATATATCTTTATATGTAATTTTGTATCCAGTGCTGAACTTTTCCATATCACTTCAGTGTAGTCACTGGGTAAAAATTGCACTGTTATATACTCATTTGCCTGAGCTCTGTACATCTGTGGGTATATCTCTCCTGCCAGTGTTCCCTTTGAGCTCTTTCCTAAAATCAGTACGGTTCTGCATCTGAACCACTAGCAAACTCTGAATCTGCTGTTAAGTATTGTATATAAACTGTTTTGACACGTGAGACAGATACAGAAACCTTGCTCTTTTACTGTATCTTAAACCCGCAGAGTTTGTGGATAAAAATGCAAAAAATGTTGCTATGATTTGAGAATATTTCATAGTCCCTTTGCAGAACATCAAATCTACCATAATACCTTAAGGGATATGGGACATCTGGAAATGACTTGCTGCCTTGAGGCAGCTTTTCCAGATACCTTGCTTCCTGTGGGACATTTCCCCTATGCATCAGCAATGATGTGTAACCCATGCTAAACTCTGCTGTGTCGAGAAAAGAAGAAATGCATGGTATAGCAGGGGTGCCCAAACCCCAACCCTGGGGCCATTTGCGACCCTTGAGGACGCCCAGTTTGGCCCACAGGGAGCCCCCAGTCTCCAATGAGCCTTTGGCCCTCCAAAGACTTGCTGGAGCCTGCGCTGGCCTGACACAACTGCTCTCAGTGTGACAGCCAACAGTTTAACCTCTTGTATGAGCTGTGGGACGAGGGCTCCTCCACTGCTTGCTGTTTCACGTTTGTGATACAGCAGTGGCAGCAAAGGAAAGGCCGGCCTTGCTTTGTGCAAGGCCTTTTATAGGCCTTGAGTTATTGCAAGACCTTCATTCATTCATAAGTTCCTACTCTAATATATTCATTTATGTAAATTTATACAGATTTGAAATGTAAATTCTTTTATTCCCTGGCCCCCAACTTAGTGTCAGAGAGATGATGTGGCCCTTCTGACAAAAAGTTTGGACACCTTGATATAGAGGAAGATTTAAACAATGCTTTACAATGGGACAATTTAACAAGTAACAATTCTCTTTCACCAAGTATAGGCCTTCAGGGTGGAAGATTAGAAATCTAGAGAAGACATTTACAGCATGCATGGTGCTTTGCCCACTGCAAAGATGGTGAACATCATGTGCTATCTAGAGAGCGAATGAGAAGACTTGGCCGTGGTATACATTAGTACTGATGACAGGAGAATTGTGTTGATGACACTGAGAAGAACTGTTTTGAGGTCCTGGAAGTTCAATTAAAAATGCTAGATTGAAGTTCAGGATTTCTAAGGTGGTCTGTGTTAGAATCCTACAGATTCCACACGCAGATTCAGCTACACAGGCAGAAGGAATGTCAGGTTCTTAGTGCATGTCTCACGAGTCTACAAGTCGGTGAAAAATGTGCATTTTTGTGGTTTGAGTCAAGTTTCCAACCCTGGAAGCTGGGATGTATCTGGTTCAGGGCCAGGGTGCTGTAGTGGTTTGGAAGATGGACTTAGACCTGGAAGATCTAAGGTTCAAATTCCAGGTTCAAATCTCCCCTCAGCCATGAAGCTTCCTGGGTGACCTTGGGCTAGTCGCTTTCTCTCAGCCTCACCTACCTCACAGGGTTGTTGTGAGGACAAAAGGAGGGGAGCAGCTATGTACAAAGCCCTGAGCTCTTTGGAGGAAGGGTGGTATAAAAATGTGATAAATAAATAAAAATATCTTATAGATGATGATGGTACAGTATAAGTGTTTCCAATTCTCCAAATGGAAATAAGGTAGAACTTGGCAACTGATATACTGAAACAAATGACAAGCATTCATCAGGAACCAGGAAAACAACTAGGAAAGTGACTGGATTGTTAGATGCATGTGTAAAAGAATTACTAGTGGAAGATGTTACAGAAAACTTAAATTAAGATGTTGAATAGAGGCTTACTCCTGAGCCAGTTTTTTTTCAGGAAATGTTGCATCATGCCTTATTATACTCTCTGCGTTGGCTACCAGTCTGTTTCCAGGCACAGATGCTTGTGGTTACTGTAGTTCTCTAAATGGCCTAGGACAGTGTTATTCAAACTGTGCAGCGCAGCTCTTTAGGGAGGCACCAGGAACTCAAAAGAGAGGCGCAGGATGTCCTCCCGCAGTGATACAGTCACACCCCTGGGCAGAATACAAGCCCGTCTTCTGCCCGTTGTCTGCGCTTTTTTTCAAAGCAGAAGAAACGGGAGTTGCTCAGCTGTGAGAGTGGCTGATGCCGCCGGCCTGCCCTCTTCTGAGCATGCTCGGCTTGCAGTCCTTAACCCTCGCTGATCCTTGTCTGGTTGGTTCCTAGTTCCCAGCCTGGAATCACTTCTCATCAAAGTGAAATCTCTCTTTTCAGCCCCCTCCCTCTTCCACTCCCCTTTCGATCTCCAAACCTTCCTACTTTCCTCCCCCTCCCCAAATAAAATGCTTCCTATTTTAACTGTCACCAGGGGTCTTGTTTCCATGCAGTTGGCAAAGGGGGGGGGGGAGAGAGAGAGAAGCACACACTTTACTTGGCCAGGAGCAGAAAAAGGGTACTATTTTAAAAGTGATTTATTAATCTTGTTGTTTGAGTGAAGAGGAAAAGCTGTATTTTTAAAGTGATGAATCTTGCTATTTGAAGGGAATAGCCATTGATGAAGTGATTGCCATTCATCAGCCATTGATGAAGTGATTGCCGACCCAATCCTATCCACTCTTTCCTGGGAGTAAGCCCCATTAACTCTAATGGGACTTACTTCTGAGTAGACATGCATAGGCTTGAGCTGTGCATCTCTTAGTATAGGAGACAAGTCAACTTCCTAACCAAACCCTTATCAGCTCTGATATATTTTCATAGCCTATTTTTGTTTTCCCCACCAGCTACCGGAAAAATTTAATTTCATTAAATTAATAAAAGGTTCAATCCTATCCAAGGAGAATGGGAGAAATGACTAGTTGGATTGGGGTCCACAGGGGTGTGTGTGTGTGTGTGTGTGTGTAATGTTGGTCAGACTGGTTGTTCACAAAGTTCATTTGATAAAACAATTCTATTGGTATGCTTACAAAGTTTAAAAAAAATGAGTCCTCCTGGACCAGACAAAATCTACCTACTCCAGCATCCTGACTCCAACAGTGATCAGCAGCTGATCATTTATTAAAGCATGTATATTGCTGTGTATTAATATATTTTTAAGATCTGCATTTAATTAATATGATTAATATAATTAATATTAATATAGTTAATATTTCTGGCCACTTCCTGTTTAATGATGTCATTTCCAGCCCTCAGGAACATGATGGGGAGTCATGGCCAACAGCCACGGGGGTCAAGGGAGCCACTCACTGGAAAAGTTTGAGTACCACTGGCCTAGGATGATCCTTAGATACTTAAAGGACTGTCTTTTTCCCTTTGAATCTGCTCATCCCCTGGGATTGAGTGAGACTACCAGGTAGTGGCAGTAATCACAGGATCAGTTGACTGCATGAAAGGTTTATGGCATTGTTGATGTCAGAGAATAAGCAGTAGTAAAATGTGTGTGGCAGAATCTTTTACATGTATGAACATGTATGAATGTGAAATCCTTGGAATTGCATGTAATGAAACCTTCCGGATAAGAGATGCATTGCAAGACATTGTATACTCCAGTATTATAAATTAATATTTCTGTTGGCCAGCATGTGGCCAACATACTTGATGAAAGATAGTGATAGAAGCTTGTGATAGAAGCTTATCTTAATCTCTTGAGTAGATTGAACCAATTCGAAAATATTTCCATCTTTTAAATTAATAGAAGTTCCATCATGCATTATTGCAATTCTGCTAACTGTGATTTGTGGTAGAACAGTTAACCAGCCTTACCTTTTGTTTTGTAGCTTAGGAAAAGGGGGGACTTCTGTAAAAACCTATCACAGGCAGCTAGTCCTTTAGAAGTTCAGTTAGGTTTAGGTGTGGACTAGTCCAACACTGAGAACCTTAATGGAGAAGCATGTACAGATGAAGGCGTAAAAGAATTTGCACATAATAATATGTGTTTAAACTGTGGAAGCTGAGTCATACCTGGTGGTAATTATTGGTCTCTTGTTGTCTTGTGTGCTCCCTGAAACATCTGGTGGGCCACTGTGAAATACAGGAAGCTGGACTAGATGGGCCTATGTCCTGATCCAGCAGGGCTCTTCTTAAGTTCTTATGAAGTGAAGCCTTGCATCAAGCCCCTTTAATAAACAATAGCATGAGTATAAAAGCTGGATTTTAAACTTATGAAATTTCAAATATAATTTGTTTCTTTTCTGATATCTGTGTTTTTAAATTGTCCTTTCAACCATGTGGGCTAGAATCACGGGTGACATTTTCTGAATTTTCATTAGCAGAAGTTCTAATAGTTGGCCACAAGTAACACATCTTTGTTCTCAGAGTATATGTCATCGCCTTTTGTTGTAGTTGTAGTCAGAATCCATGATTAAAAATAGAGAAGGGCCTTTCTACAAAGAACAGTGGCTCATAGTGGGTCTGCTGATGACTGCATTGTGGAAACCTTGAGGCAAGAGAAGGGTAGATTAGTGGCATGCAGGACATGTGCAAGAAGCCTTTCTGCATTCCTCAACGGGTTTTCCTGGATTGTAGCTAGTGCCTGGGAGGTTTGTCTTAAGTTCTAGATAAACTTCTGTTTCAGTGCAGAGACTGACTGCTCTGAGTTAAGACTTTGAGCGCATCTGTTTGTTCAACCTTACTGGGCACCCATTGTTGAAAGAAAACTGGGTCTCCATATGCAGCAGAATGAAGTAGTGGAGTGGACTGCACCAGAAACTGCTGATGGGGAATCACAATTTTGAATGCCCTTTGATTTTATTTATTCAGAAAAAGCTCCTTGACAGCAGAAAACAGCTATAACCAAGACAGATCTTTCTCCTTGATATAATTTTCTCCTTGCAAGGAACTTCTGTGTGGGAAAGCATTCTCCACATAAAATGGTATCTCCCACTGACAGTATCAAGGGTTGGTGTCTATTCTACCAGCTCATGGTTCTGTACCTGTAGATACATAGCAGAGCACTCTTTACAGTAAACTATCCATATAATTGTGGAGACTGAAAAAATAATTTTATTTAAAGTAGCATTTCTTCAGCTGTTTTAATGGACAGAAGATTGCCATTATCTGCTAGTTCCTGTAGCGCCACTTTCACACCCAGTTACTGAACTGTTCAGCATTTGCTCACAATGTTCTCTACCTGGGGTATTAAGTAGAGTTCTAAGCCTTAACATTTTTGTTTTAAATCTGGAGAGTACAAAGTCCAGTATCTTAATCACAATTGATCTGGGGAGACCTTGGCAGGGGGAGAGTGTCTAGTACTATACACTTTGCCACAGGAATAAACATGGCGCATTAACTGGACTTCTAAAGTCCTTGTCTCCATCCTTGGGGTTTAAGAGGCTGTCTTCACACAATGAATGCTCAGTTGAGAAGGCACTATTGTGAAAGAAAGTTATGCCACTTGTCATCAGTAAGATGCCTGCCATGCTTGGGCACTGGCTGCTTTACAGCCCAGCAGCATCTGGAGCCAAGGCAGAGATTGCCTTTTAAGGTAAAGAACTGCTGTGAGAATATGAAAGAAAAATTTTTCCCGGGCGTGCAAGGAACTTTCTTCCTTCCTCCCCTTAAATAAACTATTAGCAACTTAAAAAAAAATGAGGGGGAAGGGAGTTCTTGCATCCAACTTTTTTTTTTGAACTTGTGCTGCCTCTTTCTGACTTCCAGTTAGCTATGCCTGTTTGCTGACTCATAATAGGAAAAGATAAGCTGGAAAATGAGGTTCTGGGGTCAGACAGCTTGGCAAGCAAAAGGTTCTTCACAAAGGCCTTGCTGGCCTTCCCACTAGCAAAACCTAGGGAAACAAACTGGCCACAACAACTGAGGAATATCTTTCAGGCTTTGCAGGTAGACTAGATACAGTGTACTCATCTGAATCTGGTACAAAAGCTTGTAGCACTTTACATTGAAATGCTGGTCTAATAAAAATTTCTTATCTTTCCAGTAATGTGTTCTTCAGTACCCTGCAACCTTGTTCATACTCAGTTGTGCTCCTGTGCAGAGAATAAAGAGCTTAGATGAGTAGGTGTAGCATAGTAGCTAAGAGGTTGCTCTGCAAATCAGTTCTTCCCTTTTTGAGATGTCACTGTGCAATGAACTTGCTCTGTGGTTTTAGGCAAACCTCAGCTCTCCCACCCCACCCCCATTGCAATGTGGGGATAACACCTTTTAGGATTGTTGAAGGGATAACACAAAGGATAATGCGTATGAAACACTTCAGGCTCAGAAAGAACTATAGTGTAGTTGTATAACATTGTATAGGTAAACATGACCAATATTATTATTGATATGTTTATGGGGCCAAAATATGTGTTTTTCTAATTTTACTCTTGGCTGAGATTTTAAAAATGCACAACTGTAGCTGAAAAGGTATAAAAGCATTTTTAGCAGAAAAGTCAGTTATTGTTAGAGGTGGGTGAAAATGGTGTCCGTCCGTCCCCTCCATGGATTTTCGTCTTTTTCAAAAGTTAGAAGTGCAGAAAGTGGTGTTAGGTGTTTTTATTCAAAATGTTCATCATAATTATAAATTGTAATTGCTTTGAAAGTGTACTAGGTAGGTCATATAGGTGGTATAGTATGAGCAGATGCAGTCATTATTGTTATGCTCCTGATTAAATAATAAATAAAAACCAAATAAAAGTTTTTTTGGTTTTTTTTTTACAGAAATGAGAAGTGCAGAAAGCAGTGTTAGTGTTATTTCGCTATTGCCTCTAGTTATAGTGAAAGCAGACCATTTTTAACCAGCTGAGGTGGAATATAGAGGTTTAGTAAACAGTCGTATACTATATAAACTTGTTCAAATTGTTTTGAGCAAAGCAGAGCTAAAAAGAATGACCTTTGCCCTCAACGTAAACATTGAGTTTGAAACATTGGTGTGTTTGCTGAAAATGTAAATTATGTTTTCTTGCACGAGCATCTTGCGGTTGAGAAAACCCACTTGCATAACTTCTTAGCCACTTAGTGTACAACTACACTGATTCTGTGGAAGGTTGGCAACTGCTGTTTGAGAAACTTGCCAAAGTTTGACTGCCTGTATAACTGCTGTAAAGAAAACAGACGCCCTGCTGGCCTTGTGGGGAGAGGAGGGACTTCACACTATGCGGTGGGAAGAGGAGCATGGAAGGATGCTTTGGCAGGGCATGGAAGCACTCTTTTTTCCTTTTTTTTTTTAAAGGGTGGGACATGAGAGAAGACAGTCTAAGCAACTAAGAAAACTTGAGGGTAAGGGACAGACAAACAGTAACCTGGGAGGGGAAAATGGCACTGTAGGAATGGAGTGCTCTGTGTACATTGTTGAAAGAGGAGCAAGTGGGTAGGTTAGCAGAGTCTATTGGCTCTGGAGCCAAGGAGATGAGAGAGTTGAACAGGGTACGGAATGTTTGTAGAGGTGGGGGGGCAACTCATTCAGCAGCATCAAATCAGCCATCAGCTTGTCGCATTGGTAGCAATCTTGCTTGCTAACTGACCTTATTTACATTACTTCTGAGTGCAGGTGAGAGAATGACGTACAGTCATGTTTTGGAACTGAAAGGCAGGCTAAAAATTTTCAGTTAAATGAACACTTGAAATTATGCTCTGATCTGCTTCTTTATGAGAAAGAGATCTGTAGGAAAATGCACAGAACATTAAGCTTTTAGAGACATGGCAACAAGTGCAGGCACACCTGCGTTGGCATCTGGACACATCTAGAAGCCTCTGCCTTGTTCTCATTAAGTAGAAGCCGCAGACTTCTGACTCATTGTTTAGTATTGTAAACAAGATAAGAGAATGGAAAACCCCAGCCTGTTGTGTATTGTTTGAGAGGGAATAAAAGCCAGAGAAGGCTGAATCCCAGCGGCCTTCCTTCTGCATCTCGCTTCTATACATGTCTGTCGTTTTATTCTTAGCTAGGAAGCTAGCCGGGAGGACGGACTTCTCTCTCAATCTCATACGATCCTATTCTGGCTCAGCTCTCCCTGCATAAACCCTCTGAGTGAATGTCTCTCATTGCTCTGACTTCTTGCTGCTCGAGTTCTAACTTTCAAACCCTCAGAGTGCTTCTGCTTTTAGCACTCTCCCTCAGGCACCAAGGTTCTAAACCCTGGGTGCTTCCCAAGTAGCATTGCACTGCTACAGAGATCAGTTACTTCTATTTTGTTAGAATCTGTGCTGGACCCTGCAGGCAGCCTGCAACATGCTAACCTTGTAGACTCCTTGTAACCTTGTAGTCTACAGAAAGGGCTACATTAGCATAGGAAACAGTTTGATTTGAAACTTCTTGCATATGCAGTCCAGGTAGTCAACCATGTAAGCTCAACCCTTCAGTTTTCATCACATTCCAGGTTGGAAACAAGATTGGATACCCTTTCTACAAACATCCCAGAAAATTATATATCTCTTGTATGTTTGCATTAACACAGGGACCCTCCTAGATCAGGGAAACTTAGAAATTGCAGTTGGACTTTCTTACAACTACGTATTGTTGCTGCTGTTGATAATGTTAATGATAATATTTGGTGAGAATATAGGAAGCTGCCTTATACTTACTTGGGCCATTGGCTTACCTAGCGCAGTGTGGTCAGCAGTGACTGAGGGGGGCCTTTCAAGTACAGGTCCAGCCTATTTATACACGGATGTTTTATACACAGATTTGACTCAACACAAATGGCCCCTGCAAATGAGAAGGAATGTGCTGATCCCTGGAGAAGGGGAAAATGCACCCCTTTAACCTCCTTAATGAGAGAGAGAGAGAGAGAGAGAGGGCAACTGGCTGACAATCCTTCAATCCTTCTCTCTCCAGCGGACTCCTGTCCTTCCCCCTGAGCACATGAAAGAAGGTGATCATTTTGCATTGGTGAAGGGAGGGGCTGAGTGAAGTACCTTTGTAAGCTCTTGGAGGATGACTGATTGATGGATTGTCTTCTTAATGACTCTTACCTTACATCACAAAGGTCATCAAGGCTGTTTTTAAATCAATGGAGCAAAGAAACTGAAATTGATTTGCTATAGCACATTAGTTGCCATCCACATGAGTGCTTGGAACGGAACCCACTTGAATAATTAGTCTCAACCTGTACAACCAAATTGCTCATATTCTTTCAAAAAGCTTATTGCTTTCAAATTTGCTGGTGTTCAGCAAAGTGCTGGAGCTGAAATTAAAATGCTCAACTTAACTTTTCCTTTGAAATGGAATCTACTTTTAGAAAGTTTTCTTCACATGTCAAAAGCATGAAATGTCAAGGAATGCAGATAAGTTTTGGCTTATAAAATTAAATTTTAGCTCAGCACCTGCATAATTCTCCGTTGGTTAACCCTGAGACCCTCTTGTCTCACTGGAGGCTATTTGAACAGTAATATGGTGAAACTACATGATGATGGTAAGACTACTTCATGCTAAGATCAATGTACTTTCTCTGCTATGTTTTTGTCAGTATTGTTGGTTTTTTAAAATAATGCGGACTATATACAATTATTGTATAACAGAGATTGAATGGCAAGATATTTTTAAACTACTCCCAGGTTTGCATAATGTATATAGCTAACCTTATTATGCTTGCTCCAGGCTAGAATGCTCAATTCAGGGAAGTAACTTACAGTTTAAACAATTTCAGTGTGCCCTCATTACAAACATGGGATGATGAGGCATAGGTTTGTGGTAGAAAAAAATTGAGGAGGAGCTACAAATCTGTCCCGCTGATCTACTGCTCATCTTGGAACTGGTTACTTCCAAATGACTGTCTCACTGCTTGCAATCAATCAGCTCATTCCTTGTGGGCTTTTAAACCTGGTTTTCTCTGTGTGTAGTGGATTCTCACTTTAATCCTCACTGCAGGGCAGGATTGCTAGAGTCCAATTTATACAAGGAACACTATTTCTTGTCAGAAACATTGCATTTGTAAGAAGTAGCCCTTTTTAGATATTTTTCAGCTGTATACTAGCATCATCAATGAGGCTAATGTGCTTTCTTACCTGGAAAGAATGGTGTGTGTATATATCTATAAAGTACAGTAGAACCTCCAAAGTTGACCACCTCTCTATATTGACCACCTCCTTAAGTTGACCTAATTTTCACAGTATGGACATTGCATATACACTATGGGAGACGAACCTCTCTATATTGACCACCTCCTTAAGTTGTATCTTGACCACTTCGACCATTGCACAGAGTATTAATTTACCCTCCGTAAGTTGCCCACTGAACGCGATACTGTGGGCCTGTGTTTTGTCTGGTTTGTCCCAACTTGGAAAAGCAAGAAGCCACGTGACAATCCCTCCCCTATGCCTGCTAGTGCGTGTGTGAAAGGGTTTTTATAGGTGGGCACACTGCACATAGCCGACAGACCTGCGCCGGCTGCCGATTGTACCTGGACATGTACAAAGTTGTGAGAACATAAGAACAGCCCCACTGGATCAGGCCATAGGCCCATCTAGTCCAGCTTCCTGTATCTCACAGCGGCCCACCAAATGCCCCAGGGAGCACACCAGATAACAAGAGACCTCATTCTGGTGTCCTCCCTTGCATCTGGCATTCTGACATAGCCCATTTCTAAAATCAGGAGGTTTCACAATACACATCGTGACTTGTAAACCATAATGGATTTTTTCTCCAGAAACTTGTCCAATCTCCTTTTAAAGGCGCCCAGGCCAGGTGCTATCACCACATCCTGTAGCAAGGAGTTCCACAGACCAACCACACGCTGAGTAAAGAAATATTTCTTTTGTCTGTTCTAACTCCATTTTAGTGGATGTCCCCTGGTTCTGGTGTTATGTGAGAGTGTAAAGAGCATCTCTAGGGACATGAGGGACATGAGGTTGCTTGTGCATAGTGAAGCCACTATCCTTTCACTTTGGTTCCCATCACCAGTGCTTTACTTTACACTTATATTGAAACACAACTGCTATTTTGCTGCCGATTCTCCCAGTTTGGAGAGATCCTTCTGGAGCACTTCACAATCCCTTCTGATCTTTACCACTCAGAAAAGTTTAGTGTCATCAACAAACTTGTCCACATCCCTCCTTATCCCTGTTTTCAAGTCATTTATGAAGATGCTGAAAAGCACTAGTCCCAGGACAGATCCTTGAGGCACTCTACTTTCCACCTTCCTCCACTTTTTTTGGCAATTGCCCATTGACACCCACTCTGTTTCTTGGTCCTCAACCAGTTCCCAATCCATGAGAGGACCTGTCCTCTTATTCCCTGACTGTGGAGTTTTCTCAACAGCTTTTAGTGAGGGATTGTATCAAACACCTTCTGGCATTTAGTCAATCTGAGGAGACCCAATGGAGGCCAGGCAGCCCAAGTAAAAATGTGGTGGTGGTGGTGTTGTTGTTTTTTAGCTGTTGGGGCTATGTAACACGCTACATGCTGTGGGCTGGCAAGGGATAGCATTGGTTTGCCTGTCTGCTATGAAACCAAGTATTTTTTTTAACTTATAATTTTTTTTAAGCTTATGAATTTTCAGGGTTTTTTTTAAACACTGATTGTGGGCTGTTAATTTTCTGATATAGATGATATAAATAGTAAGCATCACAAGAGGATCAATTCTCATTGATATTTGCAATAAAACTTTTTAAAAATCCAATCTAAATAATAACTTGGCCTTGCACTTGTTGTCCTGAGAGCTAACAAGATAATATTTAAATGATATTTTTTCCCGTATGTTGACCACCTCCCTATGTTGACCAATTTCCTCCAGTCCCTTGAGTGGTCAACTTAAAGAGGTTCTACTGTATACTGTTTTATATTATCTGGAGTTTGTGGCATGCCAGCATGTACTGTGGTGCAGCTCACTCCTTTGTGCCCAAGACTGTTTTCTAGTTTCAAACTGTTGAATTTTCAGAATCCCTAGTACCATGTTCCATATCACATGTGTGTCTTAGTAGAGGACATTTGGGAGACAGACAGCAGGTGGCTCCAACCTAAGTAAGTTTAATACATTGGTCTGTTACTTCCTCTCTCTCTCTCTCTCGAGTGGTATTTCAGTAAAGAGCTCTGTAGCAGGTTGCTCAAACCCCAGCCCGGGCGGCCATTTTCAACCCCCAGGGACTCCCAATCCAGCCTGCAGGGAACTAATGAAACTATAGCCCACGAGACACTTTCTGGAGCCCACATTGGCCTGACGCGACTGTGCAAAGGCCAACTGTTCAACCTCTCTCATGAGTAACGGGTCGAGGCCTCCTTCCACTGCTTACTGTTTCACGTCTGTGAAGCAGCAGTGGCAATGAAAGAAAAGTCAGCCTTGTTTTGTGCAAGGTCTCATATAGGCCTTGAGCTATTGCAAGATCTTCAGTCAATCATTTAAGCTCCATCTTTAATATATTCATTTATTTAAATTTATGTGAATTTATTCAAATTTTAAATGTAAATTAATTTTTTTTTCCTGGCCCCTGACACAGTGTCAGAGAGATAATGTGGCCCTCCTGCCAAAAATTTGGACACCCCTACTCTGGACCACTACTTTATCTAGACAGTTTCTCTTAGGAATAGCCATTCATATGCAAGCACACCTTGTCATGTAGTTAGATGGCTCATGACCTCCATGGGCTGGCAGAAAAGAAGCTTGGCTTGGAATATCATCTGACATCTTAATGTTTCTAGGGGGGGGGGGGAAAAACGTCCAGAATAATCAGATCACAATGTGATATATATATACACACATTCCAAAGATTAACAGAATTGCCAAATTGAAACTTAAAAAGAAGAGACATTTCAGAGCTGTGGTAAAATAAAGGGGCATTCATTATGTTTTATTCACAGCTGTGACTATCTAAAACAAAGGACATCTGGCAACTTTAAATGTGATAGTAAATAGGAACAGAACCTATAACTATTCATTGTCGCCTTTCTGGATTTTAGCAAGATTGTGATTTATGACTACTTTTGTGAGGCTCTTCTTAGCTTATTCAGATAGGACAAACCCTTTGTTATGTATATCTGGGTTATGGCTGCTGGTAATGTAACAACACTTCTTCTTCTTCTTCTTTTTTTTTTTTTTTTGAAAGGCAAGAGAAATAAGTTACCTTAAAAATCAAAACATTATAATAACCTTTCACTTGTATAAGATACAATTGCCACTCCAAAACAGTTTATTGCAATGCTAATGTGCTTGACTTGGGTGAAGTATCTATACCAGAGCTGAATGGTGCAGGACTTCTTCATGCTATATTTTAGTTACTGGACATAATTGGGTATAATTTTCTGATAATTAACTAATGTTTTATGTAAGTTTTGATGTCTGTTGAGCTGTGAAATGGACCTGCAGTAGTTAATGCACCTATGTAGTCTCAATGTCTTCTGCTGCTTGAATAAGGGCAGATTTTAACTTGATGCATTGTACTTGGCTGTGAAGGGAACTTATGTATAAATAACTTTTTTCTTTTTCTGCTACTTTGGTTGCCATTTCTGCGTACTATGAACAAAAATATACTTATGCATTGTAAATGTTAAAGAGCGTGTTTGAGCCTTTCACAGTTAACGGAGACTGTGCAGGACCTGGCTGTGCTCTCAGTTTTAAAAGAAGAGAACCCAGAGCTTAATGTTAAGTGTGTGTAAACATCACAAAGCTCCTGAGGAATGTGGAATGGTTGTGATCCTGGGATAATTCAGAAGAGCATTTGAATCTTGAACATGAATTATGGTGCCTAAGGCTGCCACTGATCTGCTACCCAGAAGTGTTCCAAACTTGAGATCCGAGTTGATGCATGCTAGGAAATCACTCATTGTAAAGGAGTTTTAGGACCCGAACTAGATCTTCACATGCCAGCTCACCACTGGTGCACACTGTCGCAAACATTATTATTATTATTGAGAGTATTTATTTACCACTTTTCAACTAAAAGTTCACAAAGCAGTTTACAGAGAAAAATCAAATAACTAATGGTTCCCTGTCCCAAAAGGGCTCACAGTCTAAAAAGATGCAAAAAGAACACCAGCAGACCGCCACTAGAAAAGACACTGCTGGGGTGAGGTGGGCCAGTTACTCTCTCCCTGCTAAAAAGAGGAGCACCCATTTGAAAAAGTGCCTCTTACCCCTTAAGGCATGTTTTTGAGCCTTATCACAGGCCCAGCACTGGAACTAGTCCAGTGCAAATCCGCACTGGGCCAGCTCCAGTGCTGGGCTTGCGGTCTGACGCTCCGTGCAGAGCACGGAGTGGTGGTGAGGTAAGACGGGGTGGGGGAACGGCAGGGAGGAGGCGTTCCAGGGCAGGCAGAGGATGGGGAAGGCGAGGGAGGGAGAGGGGCGGGACTGGCAGAGCTCAGCTTTGCTGAATCCGAAGCCCTGTGTCAGGCTGCGCAACCCAACAAGGGACTCCTTGATTCTGTGCCAGTAAAGAGCTGCCACAGAATCGAGTAGCCCCATTGTGGTGCTACTTCCCTTACCTGGGGGAAGGGGACAAATGTCCCCTTTTCCTGAGGAGCTGCCTGTTTCTGCCCGGGACACTCAGGATACCACGGTAGCTGTTTTGGTACTGCGGTAGCCTCACGTGCTGGACAGCTCAGGATTGGGCTGTCAATCTCCCAATAACAGGCTATGATGCAATGTTGCAGTTGGCCACTTGCCTGAGACAGGTAAAGGTTTGGTCCAGACAAGTAGCTTGCCAGTTCCAATGCTTTGTGATTGGAACATGCAGAGATGAGCTTACATTTTGTTCCAGACTGATAAAAGTGCAAAGATATTATTGATGTGATTGCACATTAATTGTACAAATGTACAATTGTATTGTACAAATTGTACAACTAAATGTTACTGGTATTAGAGGAGTTTCCAGCAGTGATATTTTTCTCAGCTAAATATTCAGCTCTGTGGGGGGGGGGGGGCAGGAAGGCCAGGTAGAAACAGTAAAACTGTATCACATGTAACATTTTAAACAATGCCCCCAGTACGTTTCTCTGGCATCTGCCCCCCCCCCCCCGTAAGGTGATTTGTGCCTGAGACATCCACATCAGCTATCATTTAGATCTTTTTAAGTAACTGTTGCTTGTAGATTTGGTTTGCAGTTGTGTTTTCACTGGCTTACATAGATAAGGTTTAGTTCCTAGAAACTGCAAGAAGATGCAAACGGCCGAACAGAAGAAAAAAGCTTGCATTCCTCAAGCTGGATGATAGCTGACATTTAAGCCTCATGAAACAAACTTTATCTCCCTCTCCAACTCTTATATCCAAGTTCATGTGCTGGTAGCAGCACTTCAAACCAGTCAGGAGGTTGTGATGATGGAGGCTTGAATGACTGTTTCTGAAATACGCAATTTCTCTTTATCAGCACATTCCTTGATAGAATTCCTGTGATATCACGAGGAGGTTGGCAGAATAGGAAAGTAGGCATAATTATAGAAATTACTGCTCACCCACCACTTTTTGTGAAAGGAAAGTGAGATTACAGTGATAATTGTCCATAAATGCAGTTTCTGCCTTTTAGGAAGGTTTTTCCTCTAGAAAACTTGAATCAGGTTTTCTAAAGGAATTGGGATTAGCCGACTTTTATACTTTATCAAAAACATAATGCTATGTGATAGTTGACCAGCAGAAAACTGTGAGCTGTTTGGAAATAAATGGTATTGCATGATAGGAAGGCTTTAATGTTAGATAACAAGCAGCCTGGGTTTTATTTGTTTACTGAAAACCCTTCTTCATTTCTGTGTAAATCTGCCTCATTCCTTTCTCAGTGACTGCTTTTTGGCTTCCTGACACTTTCTCTTTGACTGTTAACCCTCTTCTCTTCCTTTCCATGTATAGTTACTCTCACTTAATGGGGCACTGGATAATTTATCCATCTTCCCTTTGATATGCCAGCAGCTTCCCAGCCTAAATAAACACATCAGTAATAAAAGGGAGTATTAAACATTCTTCAGGAATATTTTTCAGAGTGTCTTTTCCACCATGAGCAGCAGCTAAATCATTTAAGTGTAACCTCTTTTCAGACAGTCACCAGTGCGTTAAGACTTGGTTTTTCCTAAAATGCTCTTTGCCTGCTTGACCCTAGATTACCTTCTGTATGTGATATCTTTCTTGGTTTGCCTTTCTTATTTTTGCCTAGGGAAGAGAAAAGGAGTTAAAGGCATACTCAGAACTCAGCCAGGCTGGCTGCAGCTTTTTTTTGGGGGGGGGGATTCTTGTGGTGACTTCTTTTTGGAACAAAACAACTTTGTGCTGCTGTGCTTTTTCTTGGCTGGCTTGAAGCAAAGTGCGTAGTTTCAGTTGAACTTGTGCTGTGTGCATTTAGGAGAAACTGGTTCCAGAACTAGAGACTAGCACTCCTGGAAAACAGAAGGCTGCTTCACATGTTTATAGCTGGGCCACTTAGTGAAATATAGATCTGAATAGCATTTTCCATGAGCATATGACTCTTCTCATGTTACTTTTGATTGTGAAATATTTGGAGTTGAAGCTTGAATGCAACCAAAGAGAGAACCTGGGTCTTGAGGAGCATGAAACAGAAGCCTTTTTGAGAAGCCAGTAATGCAAAATACAGTAAAAACATTATCTGCTGTAGAATCTTATTATAGTCTAACCCACCTGGTGACCGGACTTGAACAGTTGTGACAGTTTCTGCTCCCATCCACCTCCTATGTTAGCCTTGCTAATGGTGTGTTTATAGATGGGACTTGGAAACACTTTTTGAATGCAATTTTGATGGCTACATAAATACAAGTTCAACTGATGATCAGAGGGTCCAGCTGAGTTTACTGAGCTACATCTTTCACAACAGCTTGTTACTTTCTGATTGATGGTTGAGATGCCCTTGTCACTCCACATCCTCCCCTTCCCCAAGAGTCCCAAGTGCTTCCTTTGTGATTCACTGAATTCATGCATGGCTTTAAATATTTTTCATAGCAGTCTTCTAAAGTGGACACCTGTGGTGTAGATGGCAGCATTAATCGATCATCTGGTAGAAAAAGGCTTAAATAAAACACAACTGGCATGCGATCAGTTTTGATGAGCTTGCCAGGGAACTTTTGGAAATCATTGGAAGGCCATGTACAGCTAGCCAGAGAGTACATGACCTTTCTTCAGTTGCTGTTAAAAACCTAGCAAGGTCTATACAAAGAGTTGGCATCCTTTGCTGATCAAGAAAATTCTCCTCCTCTGCCTGTCAATAGCAAACTCCAGCACTCCACCACCTATCAGTTTGTATGCAACACAGGACCACCTGCAGACAAGGTGCTGGTTTTCATACACTGGAGACTTTCTATGTATACAGGAGAGAAGTGTGTAAATTTAAAGCAGCTCATAATAGTGTAATACAGACTGTGTGCCACTCCCTCCAGGAACATTGGAGGTTGAGTTTTCAGTTGGAAAAAACAGTACTCTAGAACTTGGCCAGGGGAGGTGATACGGGAGGCTGGGAGAAGGATGTATCCTGCTTGAGTCAATTTGGCTTTAGCTTCAGGGGATACTTTGTTGCAGGTCTAGTTGAATTAAGTTGTCAAGAAAAGCCAAGAAATGATAGCCAGGAAAAGGTATGCAGGGTTATATGCATGGGGCGAGTTCAAATAAACTATATCTTTAATCAAAATTTATTATTTTCCTTTTTCTCTTGCAGGAAATCCAAGGGAAAACCAAATGGTAAAAAGCCAGTACCAGAAGAAAAGAAACTCTACCTAGAGCCGGAATACACAAAATCCAGGATTACTGACTTTGAATTCAAAGAGTTAGTCATGTTACCACGTGAAATAGACCTTAATGAATGGCTAGCCAGCAATAGTAAGTATTGTGATACTTCTGCCAGCTGAGCTCTTTGGCTAGCTACTTGTCATGCTGTTGGTTTATAAAAAAAATAAAAGAAATAAGGGGCAGGCTGTTGCATTTGGGTGCTATCTCTTCTACCGTGCAAAATTACTGTGCAATTTAGCAATTGAGAAGCATTAAAATCACTTGTAATTATGCCGCTCACAAGTTCAGATAACTAATGGAACCATCTTGGTGTCGTCTTTCTTTTTCAGCAACAACGTTTTTCCACCACATCAATTTACAGTATAGTACAATCTCTGAATTTTGTACAGGAGAGTCATGTCAGACCATGGCAGTGTGCAATACGTAAGTGTTTGTAACTGTTTGTGGTGTTGTTATGGTTTAGGATTATTAAACTGCAATAGAAGAACGAGGGAGGAAGAACAATGCTTTGTGATTTTTGCCTGGGAAAATGATCAGTATATAATGAAAGCATGGCCACTCTGCGAAGTGCTGGAAGACGAGGCAAAAGGCAAGAAAAAACAGTCTGAATAAAATATTGCTTAGCAAGGCTTTCCACAATAAAAATTTGCAGCAGTTTGGCATGCATCAAGTTCATGATAATGATCTGTAAATAATGTTACGTATCATTCAGATATGATTAATAGCTTGTAAGAGTTTCATTGAGCTCCTCATTGTAAAATAGATTATATCTCTCCCTAGAAAAATTTCACATCTTTGGTTTCCTTTTAGACTTAACAATTCTAAAATTCAGTAGCAAAATTCTGCATCTTGGGGAAGTGCCCACCAAAATCAACATGGAACGATTAAAGGCCAGTTTAGGGGACCTGTTTTACCCCCAAAATGAGAGTGGGCACCAAATAACCCCACAAGTAGTGTATCTGCCTAAACCAGGGCTGTCCAAACTTTATGGCAGGGGGGCCACATCCTCTCTCTGGCACTGTGTTGAGGACTGGGCAAAAAAGGAATTAATTTACATTTAAAATTTGAATAAATTTACATAAATGAATATATTGGAGATGGAACTTATACGATTGTATGAAGGTTTCACGATAGCTCAAGGCCTAGAAAGGCCTTGTGCTAAGCAAGACTAACCTTTCCTTTGCTGCTGCTTCACAGATGTGAAACAGCAAGCAGCGGAGGTAACCCTTGGGTGCGGTTCACATGAGAGCTTGAACAGTTGGCCCTTGTACTAAGAACAGTCACATTGGACCAGTGTGGGTTCCAGCAAGTCTCTGGTGGACCAGAGGCTTGTTGGAGACTGGGGACTCCCCATAGGCCGGATTGGGGGTCCCTGGGGGCCACAAATGGCCTGCAGGCCGGGGTTTGTGCACCCCTGGCCTAAATGGTGTGAGGATAGATTGGCACCTTCTCAGGAATTAAGGAAATCTGCTCTTGGTGTTTTCTCTCTGAAGTTGATTAACTGTGTTTTAAGTAAATGGTTGAACATGAAAGGAAGTGTTGTCACTTTATCATGTTCTTGGAAAAGGAAACCATTGTTAGCTCACATGGAAAATGTAAAGCAAACAACTTTTATTAATGCTCTCTGATGTAAGAAAATCCTTCCAGAAGTGAAACTTAACTTGGAATATTAATTTCTGAGTAGTTCTACAATTTCCAGCCACACTTCTAGTTTGTAGCTAGGCATCAAAATTTCTAGGTACAAATGGAGCAGTAGTTAAATGAAGTTTCATGCAAGAAAGCATTATCTTTCACAAAAGAACAACTTTTGATTTAAAGGACAAGAGCAGAGCTCTCTAATTTTTTTATAAATGTCATATTCTGTGACACTTTTATCCCAAATGTTCAGGTTGTAACCTCAGAAATATGGTGTATATTTCTTAATGTGGGTGGACTAAAGCAAAGTGGAAAAAAATATTTTTATATACTGGTGAAAACTGATAGGCAATTCACCACCCAAGTTCACTATATGAAATTGGGCCCACCCTAAAATAAAGTAGTGGTTATGGAATATTTCTGATGATGTCTTGAGCAAGTGCTAGTGGACACTGTGGTTCAGAAATTCAGTAAATACAATAAGAGCAAATTTGGGAAGCATTTCCCCTTCGCGTGACACACGAATATGCCCTCTACCATTGTTCCATACTGTCTGTACACTTTTCCTTTTGTGCAGCGGACATCTGGCAGGGAGTGCTTAGGGGCACGTAGTCATTCTTTGGCAAATGATCCATTCTGCATTTGTAATCTCATGTGGCTGTTTGCAGGGTTAAAGGAAGGCACTTACCTCTTTGCCTAACTGGAATCCATAAACAGGCGTGTCTGAGGCTGAATAATTCTTGGGGGTGACCAGTGCAAATCTTGCCAGTATCGTATATAGTTTGCACATCTGTGTATGAAATTCAGTGCAGAAGAAGAACCATGCTTATCCCACTGCATAGCAAATATTAGCAAAATATTAAAATGTGCAAGATGCTCAGGGCATAGCAGTAATTCTGGTTTATCCTCAATAACCAGGCAGAGATGGGGTATTGGAGAGAGTGATTTTGAGCCTGTGAGCGCTGTGGCTGAAGGGGTTTGAAACCTGATATCCCTTGTTCAGGCTTGATGTTCAACCAATACCCTTGTATTGGTTTGCTTGTAATTTGCATGGCATTTCTTACACTGAAGTGCAGTCCATACAAAGAATTCATAATGTTTGACACAAATCTGAATTAACTGGAAGTAGGGGGACAGCAGGCTGGTGGTTATGCTGGTTACCTTGGAAGCAGGGAAATATCCCAAGGAGAAAACTCATTGATCAATGTATGATTTTGTTTATCTAACAAAGTTTAATGTTCTATTCATGTCAAAATATCATGCAATACATTGGTTTTAAAAAACACAAGAAAACCAACACGCCCCCCCTCCCCCTCCAAAAAAGACAGAGGGGAAGAAAATGAATTCAAAGGCATTTGTAAATAAAGTGGTATTTTGCCTGGTTCGGAAAAGACAATAGCTCTGACACAGGGTGCTTCTTTCTGAAGGGAATATTCTGCAATTGGGATGTGACCACTGAGAAGGCCCCCTCTTTGCATTTCACTTGCCTCACTTCTGCTGTCCTGTGGAGGAAGGGTCTTTGGAAACGACCTGAATACTCAGGCAGTTCTTTGATACCCAGGTTCCAAGCCACCTTGATCTTAAAGCCTAACATCAGCACTTTGAATTGTACAAGGAAATGTTCTGTAGCCAGTGATGCTGTGAAAAAGTGGTGTGTTGAGTCCTGATCAACAGTCTAGCCACTGTATTGCAAGTGGTCTTCACAGACAGTCCCACATACAACATGTTTACAACGGTCTAACCTGGAGGATTGCAGGGCATACTGATACACTACCAGGCTCTCTATCCAGGAGGGGTCACGGCTGGCACACTAGTGATAGCTGGTACAGGGTGCTTACATAACCCGAAGCTTAAGGCCCTGTTGCGCTTCTTTAAGTGGAGGGCATCCCTGTCCACAGACATTATGATGGTATCACTTGGAGTGGCTGGGAGGCTTACCTTTAAACCTAACGTAGTCCATGAATGAACTGATCCTTTTCACCCTTCAAATTCTTTATTAGATTATGGGTGGGCAAAGGGATCAGTGGTCAGAATACTATCACTCCACTTTCACTTCAGACAAGCTGGGGAGCCCTGCAGCCTCTCTGAGCATTGTGATCCTGGGGATCATGTCGCTGTCTCCTCCCTGCCTCGCCCCTGCCCCTGCCCTTAAGGGGAAAGAGGCCAGAGCCTTCAGGCTGGAGCATCGTGACATCCCAGTTTGAAAACCACTGCCATAGAGCATTCCCTGTGTAGCCATTAGAGGAAATGGTGGTGGAAACACTGCATGCTGAGGGAGAGAGGTAAGCCCACCCCTCCTCTCCTCTTGGCATCTAGCACTGCTGCATCCATCACAGCTGCCTCCTCCTTTTAAGCAGTTGTGATTCTGGATGCACACAGAGCGAAGTAAATGGGGGCTTCTCAAGTAGGGTCAGGGTGGCTTATTTCTCTCCTTCAGCATCTGGCACCACCTCTTCTGCCCCAGAGCCCATCAGTCATTGGAAGAGGAGGCGGTGGCAGCGCTCAGTGGTTTAAGATAAGGAAGGTGTACTTCTCTCCCACTGTTGCTGCCACCACCTTCTCCTGTGCCAAGTGGAAAGAATGCTGAAACTTCAGATTTCCCTCTATGACTATTAATGAAGCAGCGGCAGTGATGCTTGATGCTGAGGAAGAGGTAAATCTCCAACCCCTCCCTGCTTTGTTTACCTTTTTTCTTCAGTATCCAGTGTCACTTCCTGTCACTTCCTCCAATGGCCACAGAGGGGTGCTGAGAGCAGGGATGCCCCAACTGGATCCACCACCTGATCCTGCCTGACACATGCACCCCCGCCACCCCCACCACACATACCACTCTCCTGCATAAAACAAAAAGACCTGCTGCCACTTACATTGCTCTTTCCTGATCTTTGAGAAAGCAGGAAATGCACTCTCTGTTTGATTTCAAGGGACTGCAAGGAAGGAGCAAGGTGGGTTTGTGCACCCTTTTCTTTAAGTCCAAAGGACAGTGGTTCTCGAACTTTTCCGGCTCACGTCTCCCCTGATCCTTGCAGCCATTGGCCACGGCTCCCCATTACAACACCTCACCTCAGTTACCCCCAAAATGGGGATGAAGGTGTTATAATTATACACTAGAAACAAGGCTGCCAGCACTCTGAAGCTGCAATCCTAACCACACTTACCAGAGATTAAGCCCCATTAAACAAAATAAGACTGACTTCTGAGTAGACCTGGTTAGGATTGTGTCCTGAGTTTGTTAGCAGCACACCTGGAGGGTTTTGGAAAGGGGGCGGGGAGTGATGAATTTGCAGGAGGGGAAGACTTTGTTTTGTGTGTATCTGCTAATTGCAAACTGAGACCTAGAGACTGTTTGACTGGAATCCTAACCCCACTTTCCTGGGGGTAAGTCCCATTGAACACAGTAGGACTTACTTCTGAGTAGACCTAGCTAGGATTGTGCCTTTTGTCTTACAATAGCAGCCAACAGAGTACCCCCCCCCCCCCAAGGAGGCAGGAGGAAAAAGGGATGGCTGAAAAGGAATGGGGATTTTTTATTTTTAATCAATTTTTGGAGACAAAGCCATGAAGAGTGACTTTTTTTCTTATTTGAAGGGGGAGGAAAAAGAGAAAGGTGAGCATCCTGGGTTAAGCTGACCCAGACCCCAAGCTTATGTAGGTCTACTCAGAAGTAAGCCCCATTTGAATCAATGGGGCTTACTCCCAGGAAAGTGTGGAAAGGATTGCAGCCACACCCAGCAAGAGTACCCCAAAGTAGATGGGGGCTGCTCACACACACACACCCAACATGCAGATGCCATCCCTGTTCCCCCCCAGGCAAGACGGAGGGATGTGGGCTGGGGCATTTGGACACCCTCCACTAGGAGCAGGCTGGTTCCTTCCTTCCCAAGCAGCCTTGAGCAATCCCAGGATGCCCAGGGTGAGGGGCACACTGGGAAATGTTGTCCTTGGGGCGAGGTTGCACATGGAGAGAGCTCCATGATGAGATGCGACACCTCTGCCTGCCGGCCCAGCCAGCCTTCTCTCCCACCCCCCCAGCATGTTTCACAGCCCTCCCAGCCTCACGCTGCCCCACCCACCTCGTTCACAGCTGCAGAAAAGCAGCAAGTCAGCAGGCAGCAGGTGCAGCTGAGCAGCCTCTCTCCCTGAGATGCCTGGCGATGCCCCTGGAGGCTAGCCAGATTGAATACCTCAGATTCACACAGATACACACAGATTGAATACCTCAGCCAAAGGACATTAAAAGCCCTTTTGTGAAACTGGATAGAAGAGTGTATTCTTCTAGCAGAGTTAAGTGAGATGCTGTATCAATCAACTTCAATTCCTAGTTGATTGGATCAACTAGGGGAAAAGGGAGTTTACATACTTTCAGATAATGAGGAGAGGTAAAAGCCTACAATAATGAGGCATTGAGTGAGGGGTACAGTCACTGAGGGTCACCTGTGGCCATTGGCTGTGTATACGATGCATTTTTTCCCAATGGATATGCAGCACTTTCCCATGCACCATAGTGGTTGTAAGTACTGCTGACAGTTGCTCATGTGTTCACTGCCACCAAGAGTTAAATAACTGCAATCAAGCAGGAGTTGAGACCATCTGCTGAGTTTTATGTAGGGTTTTTACTATGCTGCTAAAACCAGCTGGTATTGTGGTGCCATCTCCTGACAGCTGCTGCAATTACGCTGTTGACTTTTGTTGCAAATTAGAGTTTGAGCTTGACCTTCTTTATTAGATTAGTAGTCATCAGATATTTCTCATTTGTGCAGCATGACAGAAACATTTAAGCCTTACAATTTGTACATAAATGTGAGACTCCTCCCCTCCCCAATATGTCTAGAAAGAATGCAACAAGAGGTGAACTGTAGCACCCAGAGCTATATTGCATTGCCCTCAAAATAAGACAACACAACCATTATTAACCAATTATCTTAATCTGTTGTTTTATACTCTGTGTGTGGGGTTGAACAGCTTCAAGAGCTGTTGGGCAGAACAGAAATATTTCAAATAAATCAGATTCTGTGAGCCACTGCCAATCAGAATAGGCAACAGGGCACTTAAATGGACCACTGGTCTGACTCTGTATAAGACAGTTTCATAGGTTCACCTCTTGAACAAACATTGCATAAAGTGGAGAGACTGATATGTAGGTATTTTGGGAATAATACATTCAGAGGGGAGATTAATTTACAACAGTACCTGGAATAAAGTTTATTTACTGTATTTCTATCCCTCCTTTCTCCCCAAAGGGACCCAAAGCAGCTTACAACAGTGTTGAGAAATAAAAAGAACATAAAATCATAATTAAAAAAATTATTTATACATTAAAACCTTCACAATTAAGAACATCTTAAACAGCAAAGGCTGTTAATATCTCAGCCTTCTACTATGAGAGTAATCAAAATTGTTGCAGATAAAGTTTTATTAAGAAAAGCTTGCTAATATACCTATCACATAGTGGTCCTCCTAAAAGTTCTAATTTAAGGCTAGTAGAGCCGTGGGTCTCAAACCTTTAGCACTGGGACCCACTTTTAGAAAATTTGTCCAGGACCTACCCAAAGTGATGTCATTATTCTGGAAGTGATGCCATGGCCGGAAGTGACATCGTCAAGCAGAAAGTGCTTTACTAAGAATGCAGCAAGCACTGAAATTGCCCATGGCAAGCACTGAAATTGTGCCATTTTCCCCTAGATAGGCAGGCCCAGTTCAATTTAAGTTCTTATTTAAGCCACTTCAGTGTGATCTGGAACAAAATCAATTTTAAATCCAACATGTGCTTTGGGGGGGGGGGGGAGATTGAGTTTCAAAGCATCCTTCTAAGCAGCATTAAAAACACAGAATGATTAGGAGAGGAAATGAGACGGGGTGGGGGGAGGAATCTGTGAAAGACAACAACCCTTTCCAATCAAGCAGTGGTTCCAAACCTATTAGCACTGGAACCCACTTTTTAAAATCACACACCATCAGGACCCGCCTAGCTTTATAAGACTAGAAAGGAAAAAGTATCACCTGCTCAAGCATCTTTTTACTTTACTATAGTAGGGGAGGGAGGACTGCCATCTGGAGCCCTTGTTGAGCTCCATGTGCACAAGACTGGGACCATTCTGGTAGCCTTGCACTCCCTTTTGCCTGACCTCCCACAGGAGTCAAGGCATGGTTGCTTACTTATGAGTAAACACAACTGTGTTGCGTGCAGTGCAATTCTAACTTGCACTGGAACAGGCAGGCCAACGGGCCTGCGCTATATCCAGTGCAAGTTTTGGGTGCTTAGTGGTTCAGCCCAGATCAAGAGGAACCACTTCCCCTTATCCCGGGAAGAGCCACTGCAGCTCTGATGTGGCTACTCAGAACTGTGCCATCGCTGGAGGTAGCACAAATCCGAGCAGCCCAGGGATGGCCCAGGCTACCTAGGAATGGGGCTAGGATCCGGCATAACAGCAGAATCCTGGCCGCGTCTCCCGCTCCCCACCCAGGAGTGCCCACTGCCCACCTTCTCCCGCCCCAGAACGCATCCCTCCTGCCTGCACTCTGCCCTCCTCAGACCCCTATGCTGGCCAAGCTCAGCCAGTCAAACTTGTTGAGGGACTTGTACTGGCCTGAAAGTGCTTTACGGCACTTTAGCGAAACTTCTGGGCAGGTACATGGTACTTACACTGCCTAACATCATGTTAGGATTGGTGCCCTCAGTTTTGCTTTCCATAGGGCTCAATACATTTGTCAGCTTGGCAGGAGAGACTTCCTTCCTCAGGTGTTTTTTAGGGGGGCACATTCATTGCATCTGGACCATTCTGGTGGTGTTGGATTCCTCTCAACCTGCTCTTCTCAATGAACCAAGGCACATTTGTCTGCTCATGAGTAAACATGCGGTATCGCTGAGTTTCACTTTACATAGGGCTCAATGCATTTTGCTTGGCTATCAGCTTGTCAGTTGCAGCTTTGCAACCCACCAAGTGGGTCACAACACACAGTTTGAGAAACCCTGTACTAGAGGATTTGCCTATTTTTTATTTCAATAAACCTGCCAAAATGGTAATTTCAATTTCTTGGTGATGGAAAGGGTAGTCTAGGCCACAGCAACTAATACAACATGCTGTGCACTGGCAAGTAGCCTATTCTGTGTGAGGGTAATATAAGAGATCAGGGAAGAGAACCAAGAATAGGATTTGCTTGAGCTGTTGTTGCCAGATCTTTCAAATAGTCTCACCAGTGGCTGTGTATGCTGTTGTGATGCTACCTTGGAAACAGCAAGCAGCTGTTGCTAGTTCCCTCTCACTGAGCCTGTTGTCCCAAAACTGGGTCTCCAGTCAGATATTGGTATAGCAGTGAGACCTTTGCAATATCACATCTATGGAACCAAAGCATTGAGCAGTGGGGATTAGGCCCTTAGTTGGAATGTTCAGCTGCTGTGCTAGAACACAGTGTGCCTGGGATTACTGGAATGATCTATGTGGCATCGAAGATCCAGAACAGAGGTAATATTGATTCTGTTGATTCTCTCTACAGGCAATACTACTGGTATGATGAGCGGGGAAAGAAGATCAAATGCACTGCTCCTCAGTATGTTGATTTCGTCATGAGTTCAGTGCAGAAGCTAGTGACAGATGAGGACGTCTTTCCTACAAAATATGGTATTTATTCAAAATATTTATATCCTGACATGTCATAGTATAAGCCTGCTAAAATAAGACCACAATCCTAACCCACTTTCCAGCACTGACATAAGGGCAGTGCAACTCTGAGATAAGGGAACAAACATTGCCTTACCTTGAGGCGGCCTCCATGACCACCCCCCAACTGCAGGATGCAGCACACGCCCCACTGGCACAGCTATGCCAGTGCTGGAAAGTGGGTTAGGATTGCACCCTAAAATGAACTTTGCCTGCTGTCTAAATGCCATGGGGAGGGCGGGACTAACGGGGTCTCTTAGAGCAAAGGAGTACCAGACTTCGAGCACTACTATGAAGAAGGCCCTCTTCATGTGCCCTGCAGTTGAACCTCTGATGCTTTGCGACACAGAGAACCTCCCCTGGTGACATGGGTAGGATCATGCATGTGGGGAGATCATTCTTCAGATATCCTGATCCCTTGCTGTTTCTTACCAGAAGCAAATAAAACTGAAGTAACAATGAAATTCCCTGCTCCAAAAATTTGGCCCTGACCAAGACTCTAGCTGCAGCATTTTGCATGAGCTGAGGAGCTCTTTTCTATGTAAAACATGGGAGTTCCTTGTATGTGATTTGGGTCAAGGTCTAAAAGTGGAAAAACTGGCCTCCCCAAAAATCCAGACAGTTATAATTGGAGGAAAACAAACTTCTGAAAGCTTGTCAAGTTAGGATTCATCAGACAAAGTAAAAAAAAAAAAGAGGAATCTTTCAATGCAGTGAATGTCTCTGGTGTGTGTACATTAGCCATAAAGCAAAACGTTACAGATGTTTCACTGAATGTGACTTCTTTTCTCACCCCTCTCTCACGACAGGCAAGGAATTTCCCAACTCCTTTGAGTCCCTAGTGAAGAAGATTTGCAAGTACCTGTTCCATGTGCTGGCCCACATCTATTCCTCACACTTCAAGGAAACATTGGCACTGGAGCTGCATGGACATTTGAACACACTCTACACACACTTCATCTTATTCATCAGGGAGTTCAACCTGGTGGACCCTAAAGAAACCACCATAATGGACGACCTCACGGAGGTCCTCTGTAGCAGCAGCGGGAGCAGCAGCAGTAACGGAAGTGGCAATGGCAGTGGCGGCAGCGGCAGCAGTGCAGCACAGAACCACGTGAAGGAGAGATGAGTTTCCCCAACAGGAGCAAAACAAATGCTAACGTTTTTTTAAAAAAATACTCTATATTATCTGTGTGTATGTGTATGTATATGTGCATATGTATATATATACAGACATACACAGCCATGACAGTTTAAGCAATTATGCTGCCACCACAGGACATGTAGACATACGAGACTGTATGGAGCTTTTGTTTAATGCATCATCCTTGGCGAGAAGTTGCACCAGTTCTACTTTATTGTCTCCTGCTCCCCACTTCCTTTTTTTCTCCCTTATCAGTTGGATGATGAGTGCTGTTTTTAGAGAAGAACCACATTTTTTTTTCTTCAGTTGGGCCGCTGCTTTTTGTTTTTGTTTTCATTCTGCCCACTTCTCCTCCGCTTGTGGGGGTGGTGTGGGGCCCTTGAGTGCAAGCCCCTTTCTATCTTGTCTCTCTTTCTCTCTAGGTTGGTGGTACTGCCATTTTAAAAATATTGTAAGAAGTGTCTTTTACTTGTAAAGTGGCTTAAGATGCAGATATTTTGTTGTTTTGGGGGAGGTTTGGGTTTGTCTTTTGGTTTTACTTACACTGACCCTGTTTCTTTCCCCTTCCCTCGTCCCTTTTGCATCTAGCCCTTTGCTGGTTTGTAATGGGATGCAGAGCGTTTTGGCTCGACTAGAATAGCAATAAAACTTCCAGCATACCTAAAAGATGTGGTTGACCAGGTTCCCCAGACTCAGCTTATGGACCTTGGAAGAAAATCTGCAAACATCTTTTGCTTATTGCTTCTAGTTTCCCTGCCCAGTCCTCTGGCTCCTCCTCTCCCAGACACAAATCCAAGAATAAAAACAGTGAGGGGACTGGAGTCCAATATCAGTGGTAAAAGCCACAAATATTAATTTTGTGTTGAATGGGAGACTTGGAGCAGGATGGTAAGGGGCAGGCAGTTCTTCACCACCTGTGCTAGAGAGATGGCTGTTGGCATATAATTATATTGTTGGCTTATTTTAGTTCATCTGTCCAATAATAATAAAAAAATTCTATCAGGCATAAGCCTTGTTGTTCGGTCTGCAGTGTTGGCACTCATTAGCTTTATTTCCTTGCTAAGTAGATTTGTGGAGGATGAAATATTTACCAGTGTTTCTATTACAGTGTGGGAAGCTATTGACATTCCCTCTGCAACTGATTATAAACCTTTAGGAGCCCGTAGACCACTGCAGCAAAAATTGTAATTGTTGTGGACCACATGCAACCCCTACCCCCTGGACACAAAAAATACAATTAGATTTGATAATAAAAATTTGGATGTGGGGGATGCTGGAAAAGTCAGCTGTGACTGATCCATTTTCCATCCTCTCTGGTGATCCGTGAGAGAGCACTCACTTGATGAAAACATGGAAATGATCAAAGGCATTCTTTTTTTTTTCTGGGACCTCACGGGACCACTGGTGGTCCACAGACCACACAGGTTGGGAACCACTGTTATAAATAAACGTGGCCAACCTTTAGACAAGGCTGTTAAACTTTTGGACAAGTGCTTGGCATTTTCCAGGCAACCTTCAAACATTTGTATAGGTATTTGGCGTCTATTTTAAAGAAGCAGACATTCCAGCCATTTAAATCCTGAGGGAAATGCCCAGTCGCTATGAGAATTGGCATTTGAATGTAGTGCATACTGAGTTGCATTCAAGAAAAATTCATGTTGCGTATATAGTCTTAATTTGTTTTTAATCGATGAATATTATTAAAACTAGTAAAGATGTATTTCAAGTGGGCAAGACTGACAACTTAGAAGATCTTAAAGGAGTTTCATTGGCCAAGTGACAAGAGACTTATGGTCAGATAACCAGCATCACAGGTGCTTATGTGTTAATTTTGTAGACAGTTGTCCTTTTGAATAACACTTTGTCAACATTTCAGCCTTCTCATAAGAACATAAGAACATAAGAACAGCCCCACTGGATCAGGCCATAGGCCCATCTAGTCCAGCTTCCTGTATCTCACAGCGGCCCACCAAATGCCCCAGGGAGCACACCAGATAACAAGAGACCTCATCCTGGTGCTCTCCCCTACATCTGGCATTCTGACTTAACCCATTCCTAAAATCAGGAGGTTGCGCATACACATCATGGCTTGTACCCCATAATGGATTTTTCCTCCAGAAACTCGTCCAATCCCCTTTTAAAGGCGTCTAGGCTAGACGCCAGCACCACATCCTGTGGCAAGGAGTTCCACAGACCGACCACGCGCTGAGTAAAGAAATATTTTCTTTTGTCTGTCCTAACCCGCCCAACACTCAATTTTAGTGGATGTCCCCTGGTTCTGGTATTATGTGAGAGTGTAAAGAGCATCTCCCTATCCACTCTGTCCATCCCCTGCATAATTTTGTATGTCTCAATCATGTCCCCCCTCAAGCGTCTCTTTTCTAGGCTGAAGAGGCCCAAACGCCGTAGCCTTTCCTCATAAGGAAGGTGCCCCAGCCCCGTAATCATCTTAGTCGCTCTCTTTTGCACCTTTTCCATTTCCACTATGTCTTTTTTGAGATGCGGCGACCAGAACTGGACACAATACTCCAGGTGTGGCCTTACCATAGATTTGTACAACGGCATTATAATACTAACCGTTTTGTTCTCAATACCCTTCCTAATGATCCCAAGCATAGAATTGGCCTTCTTCACTGCTGCCGCACATTGGGTCGACACTTTCATCGACCTGTCCACCACCACCCCAAGATCTCTCTCCTGAGAGATGAGATCATGAATGAAATGAGCCTGAACAAAGGGACAGTATTTGAAAAAAGATTCTCACCTTGAGAATCCCATGTAGAATTGGAGTACTGCTTCCTGCCTTGTGGAATAGGGATCACTAATTTTTTTCCCTATGTTTCATAGCAAGTGGTTGTATATTTCATGTTTGTTGGGACAGTTAAATGTAATGGAAAGCAGTCCTAGAGAATTTTCAGTGTATAAACTTCTTTTCATAGTTTAGAGCAGTGGTTCCCAAATGAGAGTCGCATGGACATTCCTGAGGGTCACAGGAAGCCATGTTCCCTGTAAGATGCATAGCTGGAACTGAAGCCCTGCACAGCTTCCCACTCTGTGCTCTGGGACATTTTTATCACTATTATCAGCACGCACCAACTCCATGGATTGCCAGACTGAGAAGCTACAGGCATGTGCCGCTTAACAACCGTTTGCTTCACGATGGACTGCATATATGATGGTGGTCAAAGCACAATAAAGATGTTCTTAATGAGATAATTGCATCTGCCATAGCCTGCAGCAGAGTGTCTGTTTACATAACAGAGAGGCTCTTAATGCAAAGAAGAGGCAATCTATCTCTAGTAACCTGTGCAGCCAGCTAGTGTCTGGCAGGGAGTGTCTGTTTACACAACAAAGGCAATAGACTGGACTGAATGTTCACTTAATGACCAAATTGCGGAACAACAGGGATAGGAGAATGTATCCCCATTGTTAAGTGGCGCACACCTGTATAGTGTCGTGGTCAAAAAAGGTTTGGGAAATACTGGTTTAAAGGTATAAACATTGTTTATAAAATATGTTTTTCTGAGGAACTGTTCTCCAGTTAAAGAAAAACAGACTTATCTGTCCACATAAAAACACATACAGAAGAAATCGCAGTAGTTTTATCCAGGTCAAATTCTCTTCCTCAGACAAAGCAGCATCTGTCATCTTGACTAAAGGCTGGTGCTTTGCAGGTTGGTCTGTATAATGAGATTGGAGCTTTGCTTGAGTATTATTTGGTTTATTTGGAAGTAGCTGAAGAAGCAGTAGCACTCTATATTGATGAACCACTTCCCAAACTTAACCCTGTATGCCAGTGGTTCTCAAACTCTGCTAAAGCGGAAGTGGAGTGCGATCCCTCCACATCTACTTCCACTGCTGCGGGGAGCCCTGCTGCAGGTCGCACCGGGCTCCCTGCACCCCCTGCAGCCCCCCTGAGCAGCGCGATCCTGGGGATCACGCCACTGCCTCCGCCCTGCCTCCAGGCTGCCCTCGCCCTTTAAGGGGGCAGGGGCCAGAGCCCGCAGGCTGGGGCATTGGGATGCCCCAGTTTGAAAAGCCCTGCTGTATGCATATGCAAACTGCATCCTGCCTAGGAAGGTGGCAATCTAGGTTCTCATAACAGGAATAATTCTGTTGGTGGACTACATACCATTCCTTCACTATTGGAGGCACCTTTCACTAGATATAGCTGCATCGCAGCACTGGTTAAGCCTTTGAGAAATGTAACATGAGTGGGGGGGGGGTCGCAACTTTTTATGTCGAACATTATCTTTTTCCATTTCAAGTACTTCTTTCCAAATTCCTGTGTGTGAATTTGCTGGTGGCAACTGATCAATCAGGGCCGGCTTGGCTATGAGGCCAAGTGAGGCAGTCGCCTCAGATAACACATGGTGGGAGTACCCATTAACCCATCTGCCCACTCACCTCCACTCCATCTCCACCTCCTCCTCCCACTTTCTGAATAGGAAAAGGAATATGGGCAAGAAGCAGAAGTGTCTGAAGCTGTAGCCCATCACTCTTTTCTCTGTCATACTTACTTGTCCATTCCATCTTCCAGGAAGAGAAGTAGAGGCTGGTACATCACAAGTTAAGGGGGGCAGCATTTGGCATGGGCTGGCCCTGACTTCAATGCAGGCCTAATTCATACCTCCAAGCTTCTGAGAATGCACTAACTCAGTGCACACTTCTTTTCTCTGTTCAGAGTGACACTTGTGATATCATTGAGGAGAGCTGAAAAGTGATTAGGGAGTTTGAAAAAGGCAAAGAAGAGTGGACTAGTACCAGGGAAACTGAGGGACAATTTGCTCCCCTTCTACTAATCTTTGTATTGCATTACCATTCAGTATTTTCCTCATGTTGTGTGAAAAGAATAATTCTTTTGTGGATAATGGCTGAATTAGTTACTGTTCATGATTAATATAGTATTTTTAATGCATCACCTTCACAATCCCTACCCTCACAAGTGCCCATGAAGTTGTTTTCATCTATGCAATAATAGTAACAACCTATGACTGAGAGAGCAGAGATGTGATGATAGGAAAGAGGTGCTGGTTGTTGCACCATGCTAGTTCCATGTGGGAAGATTTGTGGCAGGGACACACATGAATGAAAATGAAATTTTCCTCTCATACTAGAACCAAGGGTAATCCAGTGAGGCTGATAGGCAGGAAAGACAGCATGGAGAGAAGGAGCTGATATTTCATGCAACTTTGGAATCTGTTGCCATAAGATGTGGTGATGGCCACTAGCTTGAATGACTTTAATTGGGAGATTGGACAAATTCACTGAAATCAGGTCAAGATTGCAATGCACTCACTCTCTAAATTCAACAACAGTATCACTCTGAATACCAGTTGCGAGGGAGTGATGGCAAGAAAGAAGTATACTTTATTGTATGCTGTTCCTTCCATGTATGTTATTTTCCCAGAAATGAACTCAACTAGGTAAGTTTGATTGTTATAACAAGAAATTACACAAGTGAGACCTCTGTAAGCAGTAATTTTCCTTTATTTTATTCAGCTACATTTCCAGCTTGAAGAACTTACATTTGACCAATACGTCAATTCAATGTATTGAATGGAATACAGATGACCTGTGAAGCCATCTTTGCAGCGATCTTGCAGAATTATACACTTCTTAAATTTGATCATCCAATGTTGTAGGTAGTGTTGCACTGCATAGATCAGAGCAAGTAAAAACTTTGTTGTGATGGTGGCTATGCCCCTTTCAGCTAGAGTACTGAGTTCTTTTATTTCTTCCATTTTTATCCTGCCTTTCACTAAGGTCCCAAGGCAGCTAACAGTTTTAAAAAAAAGAAAAAGCAATAAAAAGCAAACTGTTTAGAAGACCATGCAACCAAAACAGCACATACTAACTAGGGGTGCAATCCTAACCAACTTTCCAGCACTGACCTAGCTGCAGTGCAGCCCCAAGGAAAGGTAACATGCCCTTACCTTGAGGAGGCCTCTTTAACTGCCTCTCCACTGCAGGATGCTGTGCATGCCACACTGGCACTGCTATGTCAGTGCTGGAAAGTTGGTTAGGATTCTGCCCTAAGTTATGTCTTACTCTACATTTAGAACAATTGGCATCAGTCTGGTGTTGTTGGGGTCACTGCCTGGTAAGGCAGCATTCCAATTAATCAAGAAAAGACTTCTTGATATTTATTCACAGAATTTATATAGTGCTGCAAGCAAAGTTTGCTCTCCACTGAGCCTTCAAATATCTACCAGAGCAGGCCACATGCCATTGTACTTCATTTTGCTGAAGTGCCCCTATGAACGCAGGGCATTTACCCTGGCCAGGTGCAATGTGTTTCCTTTGGCGGTGCTGTACAGGAGATTTAGCAAGACCCCATATAACGAAAGATATTGCAGATGTGAGTCAGGTAAAATAGAATCTCCCACATGATCTTACAGTGTACACTTCATGAAACGATCCATAGAAAATTTTTAGCTGCCTATTTGAGCAAGCAAGCAGACTGGTCCGACGATATTCAATTGAAGAACTTACTATCATCTGAGGATCCAACTTTAATTGAGACTTTGGGGGCATTTTTAAAGCTTCTCCTGAAACATTGCAGTCCAATCAATAGTATTAGAGAAATGGGGTGTACCTCTTAACATCCTGGGAATTGGTATCACTTTTTAAGTCTGAATTGTGTGTCTATGTATGTGTGTAATATGCCAATAAAGGTTCTGAAAGTGAAAAAAAAATGCTCTACAGAAGCAATTTTCAAACTTTTTATCTAACAGTACAAAGTGCTAAAATGGCAAAGTGTTAAAATTGTCAAGGCACACCATCAGTTTTTTAAGGATATATTTTATCTTTTAAAAATAAATATTCAGATAGTGTTTAAAGTTCGAGAACTAAAATGATAATCATTGTGTTGATGAGTTTTCAGTTTCAGTCCACTATTTCTGACTTTTGTCAGTTCATCTTCCACAACAGTTAATTCTGCACGCACTGAACACAAACTGATCTCTCACCCAGTCCAGGAAAGATATGCCAAGTGACAGGAAAGACTTTCAATGTTTTTACTCAGTAGTGACAAACTTCATAGAATTAAATTGAGGTTTTTGTTCAGTCTGCAACTTTTTGACAGTTCAAACATTTCAACTTTGATTCTAGCACCCCAGTGTAAGTTTTTCCTTAAAGGAGGTTTGTTTAAAACATTTACACCCACCTTTCCAGAAGCTTAAGGTGGCTTACAATACTTGATAAAATACAAAATATAAATTAGAATACAAATTTTAAAAAATTAAAAATGTAAAAATATAATGGGTGTGTGTGTGTATGTATGCACGTGCGCCAGGAAGCAGCTGGAGGTCTCCTCAGGGGAAGAGGACTTTCATCCACTTCCCCTGGGGACAGCCCCAAGCCCCGCAATAGGGATTCTCAAGTCTGCAGTGGCTATTTTGCTGGGACAGATTTGAGAACTCCATGTTGGGCTGGAAGACTCGACACAAGTTCTAGACGCGGCAGAGCAGAGCTCCACCAGTCCCATCCCGGTTTCTCTCCCCTCCTTCCCCCTGCCCCAATGAACCTCACTGCTGCCCAGAGCTCTTCCTTTGCTCCAGGTAACGTGTAGCTGGTGCTGGGCTCAACACCAACTGGTGCCAGTGCTGATGCAGCGCAATCGCAGGTGTGCCTTAAGGCACATTTGCGACCCTCCATGCCAGCAGTATACCAGCATGATGAGCTCAGGATTGGGCTCTTTGTGGCATAAGGCTAGGAAGATAATGGATGATGTGTATAGCCTCTGCTTTTGCCCAGGAGGCAGTAACTCACTGGAAAAAGTAGGGTTCTTGTCAGGAATCAACTTTCTACAGTGCCAAAAGATGTAGCCTTTTGTTTTGTCATATAATGAAAATACTGATCTAGAAAGTTTTGCATAATGAATCCAATAATTCAAATTAAAAAATAAAATTCTGTTCCTGATCGGATGTGCTTAAATATATGAATGACCAAAGTAGCCAGAAATCTTCCTTCTCTTCCCTTACCCCTCTGTGGCCAGTAAAGGTAAGTAACCCACAGTGGCACTTGGTTTTTGAATACTATTTCATTGTATACTAATCTAGCATGTTCAGTAGAGGTTAGTACCTTGCCTGAGATAATGTTTTTATGTTTATTATTTTAGTAATCCTTACACCCCCTCCATTGCAGTCTGGGGGAAGGGGCAGGAGAGCATGCAGGGAGAGGGGCTTGTTTGAAGCTTAGTATTACCAACTCAGGGATTTTATCTAATACAGTGTTTCCCAGACTGTGGGCTGGGAGCCACCAGTGGACCATGAAAAGTTTTTGAAACATTAAAAAAAAAAAAGCAAGCACCCTTGCCTGATTTGCAGAAGAAAATAGCTGGAATGCTAACCTGTTGTATTCTTCATACCCCCAAAGTAAAATATCACACTTCCCCATTTTTCTCTAGTATTTGGTGTGCCATAGATCATGTGTTAACCCAGTTTCAGCCTTTTTGCTGGCCTGGAAGTCCTAACTGCACATCTTGCTGTCCAGTTCAGCCTTCTGGGTGCCCTGAAATGATTCTTAAGGTGTGGGGCAAAAGTCTCTGAACTCGGTTTCTAGTGAGAGACTAGCAAATGTCTACTAACACGTACTATATGTAAGGTCTCTAGCAGCCTCAGGAGAATAGAACCCCAATTATTAATTAATCATTATTTGTCTATATTTTTTTTGGTCTAGTGCAGTGATTCCCAAATCTTTTACCATTGGGACCCACCTAATATTTCACTAGCTATTCAAGCCTCTGTGGCTATAATGGTGATGGGCAGCAGTGCTCCCTGCAAGTAACAGGTGTTTTAACCCTTAAAGCATATACCCTTCCCCTGTCAGTTCCATGAGCCACCAAAACTTGGGTTGTGACCCACTGGTGGCCCAAGGACCCACAGTTTGGGAATTGCTGGTCTAGTGGGTCACAAATTGTCATTTAAAAAAATGGGTCCCAATGCTAAAAAGTTTGGGAAGCACTGATCTAATAGGTTTTTGCATCATTCTGTATCAGGTGTGTCTGGTTTTTTGTTGTTGAATAAACCAGACATTATGAGATGTGTTTTTTTAAACCGCCAAGACCCAAAATGGGTGGTCTCCAAAATGACCAGGATTATCTAACCGGATTGATATCTGGAGTTTATGTACTTTAAAAAATATTTCTCTGCCCAATTCATCATCATCCAATTAACTGATTAATCAAATGTTGCAGCCTTTCAAGTAATACCTTTAATGCTTATAGGATTCCTATACGACACTCCTATTTGGCCCAGTGAGCCTGCCAAGGAAATTGTCTGGCTGAGCAGAGATCATCTGAAATTTTATGTGTCTCTATTCAATAGTGTAAGCAGCCCTAAAGCCACAGGGGTTACAACCCTAACTGCTCCAAAGCTTTTGGACATGTACGGAAGTTGGTAAAATGTATTTGGAGTAGAGTCTTTTGCTCAGGATGGGGTTTAAGAGATGGGGCAGAGCCTGTCTCTGAATGTCAGATGCAAGGGAGTGGCAACAAGATGCAGGTATCTTGTCTTATGTGCTCCAGTGGCATCTGATGGGCCACTGTGAGATACAGGAAGCTGGACCAGATTGACCTTTGGCCTGATCCAGCAGGACTCTCCTTATGTTCTTATTTAGGGCAACAGCAAAGGCAACAGTTAATTGCTTCTGTTGTAAATGGCTGCAGTACTTTTCAAATACCTCTTAACGTGAAATAGCACAGAGCCCATCTTTCTTGTGCTTGCTCAATGTCATTGATCTAGAGGCAGCCCCTTATCATTTCCTTCTACTGCCAGAGGAAAAGTGATTATTTCCAGTACTTTTGTAAGGATGACAAAGACAGGTTTTCCAAAGTGTGGTCAGTTGGTTTTAACATACTTGTGCCATTCCCACAGCATTTATTTTCAGGACGGAGAATGTCCTGTGTTCAACCTACTTCCACCATAACAGGACTGTCCTCATCTCTAGCTGACAAGATGAGAGCCAGAGTCTCAAGACCTTCCAGTGCCTGAGGCAATAAAATAAATCCAAAAATTTTTTCCATCATGAAACTTGAGCTAGCAAATATGGGGTTCCTAAGTGTTTACCCATTTGGCAACTGATCAGACCTAGAGCTGCTCAGCTTCAAAACGGTGTCTGTGACACATCCTCAGATCATGGCCTAGAACTCAGATGGAGGCTGAGTTGCAAGCTCATGCATGCTGAAACCATCTTACAACCATGTCATCATGTCCTTAATTCTGCATGGATCACTTCCATTCAATTTTTCATCCATATTTTTCCATCCATTCATCTATCCAACCATGTTAAAACCCCTTTCTGTTATACTGGGGGAAGAAAGTTTATTCTGCCTAAAGACCTACAATTTGGAGAAAGTGGCCAAAAATAGCAAGACTAGGAGAGGTCATACTGCACAGTTCCTATGCAAGCCAAAATAAGTAGTACAGGCGTCAGGGGCAAATACTTTTTGGTTGAGTTTTTGGTTCATCTTAGAACCATGGCATTGAGAGGGTCCCACAAGTTCTTCTAGTCTAACCCCCTGCCAGCAGCAGGAAATCCTTCTAGAAGAACATCTCCAGAAGGTGCCTGTTAAGCTTCTGCTTGAAGATCTCCAGGAGGGAGAATCCATCACAGATAGAAGTAAATCCTAGTGACATCAGTGGGACGTTTCCAAAGTGAAAATGTGCTTCGTTTTTGTTTAAAATATTTTAAAATAAAATTTAAAGTGTTTTGTGGAAACACGAAGAAGGGAAATGGGCAATACAGTACAGTTGTGTACCATTTAACAACAGATAAGGACTGCATTCTCGCGTTAAGTGGTGCTTGATACGATCCGGACCCTCCGCAGGGAAGGGGATGCTCTGCTCCCCTCCCCTCCAGAGGGTTGCCTGAGCCTCCCAGAGGCAGCATGCGTCCACCTGCTGCCTCTGCAGAGCTCAGACAGGGAAATTGCATCTCTTGTGCAACTTCCGGTTTCACGGAAAAAAACAGAAATTGCGGGAGAGATGCAATTTCTCTCAGTCTGAGTCTTGCAGAGGCAGCGCACGGAGGCTCAGACAACACTCCAGAGGGTGGGCTGGGGTGTGTGCCCTCAATGGCCACGTGACCACATGGTTTATGCGATCCCCATGTAAGATGGAATGTTGCAAAGTGGCGCACACCTGTACACTGTTCCCATAAGAGCTTGACAATCTGTGGCCTTCATTCTCTACTGCAGTGGTTCTCAAACTGGTGGGCCGCAACCCACAAGCCTGACAACTGCTGCCCTTTTCCCTGTAAGGGCCAGGGGAGGAGGAAAGCAGTAACACAATCCCCAGGATCGCAACCAGGAAGTGGGTTGTGAACATTTTCTTAACATTCTACAAGCTGCAGGGAGCCCTGCAGAGGGCGCTGCGGGGCTCCCTGCCTCCCCCAACTCTGGCAGCAAGTAAGTAAAGTTAAAAATGAGCCCCCTTTCCCCACAGAGATCGCGTCGCTACTTTCCACCCCACAAGGACTTACCTTGGTTTTTGAACTCCCAGAGAGTTGAGAACCAGTGCTCTACTATGGAGAGCATCAGATAGCTATCTGATATCTACTATGAGGAGGTACTGTGCCAGTAAAATAATGGTTCCTTTAAGAGAATGAGGTAATAGCTGTGTTCATATATCCCTGTTGAGATATCCATATCTAAAATCTGAAGTTCTGGGGAAGCCGTATCCCTTTGTGGCTTTGAGGGATCACTAACAGGCAGCAAATGGTGCCTTTTATCCCATGTTAAAAAATCTGGGTTTTTAAGTGTGCAATATTGGTTGAGTCTGTGATTAAAATACAACTGATGATGTAACTATGATTTGAAAATGGGACCCGTATGTGTGTCCTGCTCAATTAACAGCTTCTGGCAGAATTGGAAATGAACCAAGAAGCTGGTCAAGTCAATTTGAGAGCCGCTTAGCCATATATCCCTGCCTCATCCTTTTGCAACAGCTCTTGTGTGGTGCCAAGCCTGGAACTCTATTGCCAGCTTGTGGCTAAAGCATCCAATTGCAGATAGTCTGAAATAGGAAGAGAAACTTCTTTAACATCAGCTTTGGAAGAACTTTTGTTTCTGAAACGCGAACCACATCCTAAGGTGTAAATGATGACCCTACTGTAAAGGTCACACTCAAGCCTACTTAGAGCAGTGATTCTCAAACTTCCTGGGAGATTTACTCTCGGGGTAAGTCTTTGTGGGGATGGGGGCAGCAAAGCGATCCCCAGGATTGCACCCCTGCTGTGGGCTATTTTTAAACTAAACACACATGCTCTCAGGATGGGGGTGTGTGGGGAGCCCCACAGAGTGCTCGTAGGTCTCCCTGTGGCTTCTAAATAGTGAAATTCCACTTCTGGATTAATAGCACTTGCAACTTTCACTATTTAGAAGCCAAGGGGAGTCCTGCAAGCACTCTGCGGCTCTCCCCACATCCCCCACACACTGAAAGCACATATGTTTAGTTTAAAAATAGCCCCTCTTCCCCTGCAGGGGCATGATCCTGGGGATTGCTTCACTGCTTTCCCACTGCCCCTGCCCCCTTAAAGGGCACAGGGCATTCTTATACGAGCTGGTGGGTCAGGACCCACCAGTTTGAGTACCACTGACCTAGAGGGTTTGGCACGTGTTGGACTGTGGGAAAACTTGGGTTCAAATTCAGCTACCTCCCAAAGTCAATTCTGTAATAAGAGAATGAGATATAAATTAAGGTAAGGGGAAATTCATATTATGCTACTAAACAAGCAGCTACCACGTTTTCCAGACTCACAAAGAGAGTCTGGTCCAACAAGAAGCTGACGGAACATACCAAGATCCAGGTCTACAGAGCTTGCGTCCTGAGTACACTTCTGTACTGCAGCGAGTCATGGACTCTCCGCTCACAACAGGAGAGGAAACTGAACGCTTTCCACATGCGCTGCCTCCGACGCATTCTCGGCATCACCTGGCAGGACAAAGTTCCAAACAACACAGTCCTGGAACGTGCTGGAATCCCTAGCATGTATGCACTGCTGAAACAGAGATGCCTGCGTTGGTTCGGTCATGTCGTGAGAATGGATGATGGCCGAATCCCAAAGGATCTCCTCTATGGAGAACTCATGCAAGGAAAGCGCCCTACAGGTAGACCACAGCTGCGATACAAGGACATCTGCAAGAGGGATCTGAAGGCCTTAGGAATGGGTCTCAACAAGTGGGAAACCCTGGCCTCTGAGCGGCCCGCTTGGAGGCAGGTTGTGCAGCATGGCCTTTCCCAGTTTGAATAGACACTTTGCCAACAGTCTGAGGCAAAGAGGCAAAGAAGGAAGGCCCACAGCCAGGGAGACAGACCAGGGACAGACTGCACTTGCTCCCAGTGTGGAAGGGATTGTCACTCCCGGATTGGCCTTTTCAGCCACACTAGACGCTGTGCCAGAACCACCTTTCAGAGCGCGATACCATAGTCTTTCGAGACTGAAGGTTGCCAATACAATACTAAACAAGCCACGTTGAGGCAAGCATCAAGGTTACAGTTCCTGCAAATGAACATGTGAAATTACATTTTATATTTACATATCACCTATATGGCCTACCCATCCTGACCTCAGTCATGATTACTACTAGGCTGGGGACCAAAAGACCTACGACTGTGGCCAAATCAGAGTTGAACTGGCTCCCAATCAAAGAATCCTCACCTAGTGAGCTATCTGATTTTGAAAAGGTCGAAGCAGCCTGGTGTAGGACCAAAATCATGTGACAATTACCTGGAAAGAAGGGATCCTCCTCAGGAGTTTTGTCAGGGGTTATAATTACACCTTGTCTGGACTCCAAATCAAAGCAGTGTCCTCTGGCTCTTGCTCTAGCTGTCCTTCCTGGGGTACATACTGTATCCACACTGGGATAACTGCTGAGGATAATGACTAGATTTTCCAGCTGTTGCACTGAAACAAGATCACTCTTGTCCAGGCTGACAACAAATCCATGCAAATGCAGGCAGGATAGGGTGCCTGCCACATCCTGCAACTCCTGATATCTAGACATCAATCAAATGAGACTGCGGTCCAGATAAGTGCATGGGTAAATGCTCTGATACCTCAGGTGAGCCACCAGTGAGATAAGAGTCTTTGTGAACACCCTGGGAACAGAGGCAAGGCTGAGGAGCAGCACCTCCTAGTATTCTTGCCATAGACAAAGCAAAGTTATTTCCTGTATGCTAGTGTGACAGGTACACAGAGAAGCATTCAGCAGCTCCACCAGGGAGTACGAGCTCTACCTGCTTGTTACTAGGTTGCCACTATGGAACCAAGTGGCTCCATCCTGAAATGCATCTTCTATAGCAGGGGTGCTCAATAGATGGATCGTGATCTACCGGTAGATCACGAGGCAAAATGAGTAGATCGCGGAGTGCTGACCCCCCCCTTCAGGTGCCTCTGGGAGGAAACGCCGGGAGTAAGGCCCATTGTACTCAATGGGGCTTACTCCCAGGTAAGTGTGGCTAGGATTGCAGCCTCACAGCCTAATCCTAGGCATGTCTACTCAGGAGTAAGTCCTGTTATACTCAGTGGGGCTCAAGGTACACCAACATACATTGTACACATAAATGTTATATGATATGATGGCGCGAACATTGTAAAAAAATTCTGGTAGATCTCAGGGCCTTGCTGGGTTTCAAAGTAGCTCTCGAGCCAAAAAAGTGTGAGCACACCTGTTCTATAGACTCCACAAGCCTGGGCAGGTGGCTCTGCCCCCTTTCTAAAGCATTCTTGCCAGAAGCCTCTCTTCTTCAGGTGTGAAGTCTTTCTCAAAAAGTTTGGCTATTTTCCTTGCCTCTTACCTTTATATGCTTGCTTTCTGTTGCTTATTGTTCCTCTGTAATTTTCCTATCACCATTCTTTTAGTTAAAGGTTGTATCTGCTGTCTTCCTATACCGGGGTCGGCAACCTGTGGCTCCAGAGCTGCATGTGGCTCTTTCAGCTGTCTGCTGCAGCTCCTCCGCCCGGTGAAAGTGGCAAAGGGACCAGCAAAGGGTCCTCCTTTGCAGGTGAAAGTGGCAAAGGGGGTAACAGGAGGCACCTGTGTTGGGAGGGCAGGCTGCTTCCCTCTGCCCCCTGAGCTCACTGCCCTCCTCTCCCTTCACCCCACCTGCCCCGCATTGGTTTCCATTTTCAATTTTGCCCGCTCTGCAGGCTTAAGGTCCCTGTTTTTCCCTTCCCCAACTCTCCGGCAGGCTCAGCCAATCAGCATCCAGCAGGCTCCTGGCTTTTTCTGTTGGAATGGCTCAGGGCCCTTCACTGGCTGACCACCAGCCAATCCTGAGCCGCCTTCCTCCTCAGCCATTGCGAGCCCTTGCAGCCCCTTTTCCTTGAGCAGGTCCCCACTCAGTGCAAGGAGAGGCTTTTCCTCCTCAGCAGAGGAGACAGCCTGTGTGTCTACTCAGTAGTAAGCCCCATTACAGCAGATGAAGCTTACTCCCAGGAAAGGGTGCCTGGGATGGCAGCCTTGGAGCCTGCTCAAGGCCAAGCGCAAGGACGGGTGAGTGGGAGCCCATGCAGGTCTGTTAGAGAGTAAGCTGGGATGTAGTCCCTGGGCTACTCCCAGGAAGGTGTGGAGGGCTGTAGCCTCAGCCTCCTCCTGTGCAGGTCTACTCACAAGTAAGCCCCGCTGTAGTCAGTGAGGCTTCCTCCCAGGAAGGTGTGGAGGGCTGCTGCCTCAGCCCCCTCCTATGCAGGTCTACTCACAAGTAAGCCCTGCTGTAGTCAGTGAGGCTTCCTCCCAGGAAGGTGTGGAGGGCTGCAGCCTCAGCCCCCTCCTATGCAGGTCTACTCACAAGTAGTCAGTGAGGCTTCCTCCCAGGAAAGTGTGGAGAGGACTGCAACCTGAGAGCTCCAACCAACTTGTCTGCTCAGAAATCCCATTGTAGCCAATGGGGCTTACTCCCAGGATAGTGTGGAGAGGGTTGCAACCTGAGTGAGGGAGGGCAGGCAGGCAGGCAGGCAGGGCAGAAGCTGGCCTGTGGCAGCCCCCCCTTTTCTCTTCCCCACCTCTGGAGTCTGTGTCCTTTTTTCCTTCCAGCAGGGTGCCTCTGGAAGGTGGGGGGAGTTCTTTGGTATCCATGTAAGATAAGCAGATGTCATAACCACCATATGTATTGGAATCCTGGAAGATCTGGTGAGGAGGTAGATGTGGTGTCAGCAGTGGCCCCTTTAAGGGTAAGGCCTGGGCATCCAGCAGAGTGTGCTGCACAGCTGCAGCCACTTGAAGGCAATAGGGCCCTCAGGGGTATAACTAGCACCTGAGGAAGGGGGTGTGGGTTGTAGGAGGAGTGCAGGTTGGAGAGGAGACTGACTGGGCTTATTGACTTGGATACTCTGACTGATTTGACTGACTTACTTTGGAATCTGATCTTGGACTGTGACTTGGCTTATTGACTTTGGACTCTGCCCTGGATACTCTGACTGACTTTGTGACTAATGGACTGCTGGAGACACTGGAGTTTGGTGTGTGGCTGCTGTGCCCAAGACCTGCTGATGACCCAGGGTCTGCTGTAGTGGTGGGAGGCTGCTGGCAGGAGAGAGGACCTCTGCAGGTTGAACAGGCGAGCTACCCTGGAGGTGGGGTCCAGTAGGACTGCAGGGCAGAACCAGGATCATTTGTTGGGGGAAAGAAGGGGAGCTAATTTGCTTAAAGTGGGCCTAATTCTCCAGGCAGAGGATGGCCTTGGAATCAGGCAAAACACCATAGAGGACCAGGCATCTGAAAACACAGGACAAGAATGTATGACAAAACTAACTAAAAGCTGCAAGAGGGGGCTACATTATAAAAATGGGACCTATAAGAGCATAAAGGTAAAAAACAACTATATATGCAGTATTATCTTCATTTTAGGTGTCAAAAGGGTTTTGTGGCGCCCGAGGTTTTTTTTCCTCCGGAAAATGGTTCCAAATGGCCCTTTGAGTGTTTAAGGTTGCCGACCCCTGTCCTATACCTCTCTGTCCCTTTGCTTTGGGGCCACCTTGTGGCTGGAATTCAGTGAGCAATAGCGTAATGTTCACATACTTTTCTGTTATTTTAATTGAAGGTATATCTTCCTCAGCTTCCTTCCCTTTTCAGCCTCCTCATGGATCTATTTAGATTGCAAGGGCATGTTTTTGGGTTGTCATCTTTTAGTTCTATGTTTTTAATACAATCTCTTGGGGGGGGGGGTTTGTTCTTTTTAGGTGCCCACCAAATAGAAAATGCTACCTCCTTCCCGGGGCTGAAGCTGCCTCTCCAATTCAAGGATGCTGTCTCAAGGTTTCCTGCTTTTACTTTTCTCTCTTGCATGATGAGGAGATATGGCTTCTCTTGCCCACCTGTTCTCCAACTTTTTCCTAACATGGATAATGAGCCAGCCTCCAGTGTACCACAGAGCACGCAGAGGAGGAGAGGGAAAGCAGGCAGAAAGAACTACAATTGTCCTCAGTGGCAATCCTGAGTACAGGAAAATGTCTACAAGCCCCAGCTTAGCAACCACACGTTGCATTCCAAGTCGCAGCCCTGGGGTGACACACACAATCAGGAAAGAAGGAAAGACTAACAGAGTTTCTTTCATGGTTAACTAAACTACCTCTCCCTCACCCATCAAGCATGTTTTGGCAAGACAAGGGAAGAAGTAGATATGAACATCTCATTAAATGAAGAAATTCATGGGGAAGGGTGTGTACATGCACACCTTGCTTCCTCAGCATTTGGTTGCAAACAGCTAGCCTGGAAAACAAACCAAGCCACTCTGCTCTTGAATTTTTAGCAGAGGTTGATGTGGAGAAGTCAGCAGGTGAAGCTTTTCCTGCAATGGAAGTAAAAATCACCAGTAGCAAAGAACTTCTGATCAAATGGCTATTAAAGGTTAGCCAGGCCAGAGGTTGGCAGCTTTACCCTGGCCTAGAGCCCTTTTCGTTTGAGTTGAAGAAGGGAGAGCCCAACCTAAGGAAAGCAGCCAAGAAGAGAGTTGGCACCCTGTGGGGTGGAACAGTTTTGTTTTTTAAACTATATCAGGGCAAGAGCTCAAAGATGAGGCTTCTCTGTATTGTGACATCCCCCAATGTGGGGAAACAGGGGCAGTTTCAAGTAAGTGACTCTCCACATGAACAGCCCCTGTGGGAGGCCCAGGGGAGGCCCATCCATCAGGCCAACTGAATCACCTGCCGTGGGCAGCAGGCTTTTGGAGGGGGGCACCCATTTCTGTCTGCCTGTTTGCCTCCAGTGCTCCTTTTCCTCCTTCCACTCCTGGCTTGCAAAAGAAAGAGGAAAATGGAAGAGAGGAAAAGGAAATGTGGATAGGAGGGGCGTTCAGAGCTAGAACATGGGAGAAGGCGGCACAGGGCACTTTAAAGGCCACTACTCAGGTTAATCTTTGCATGGTTTTTTATTTGCAGTGGAAAGTCCAGCTATGTCTAAGTGGCTCTTCCCCCCCCCTACTGACAGCACAATTGTGTGTGATATTACTGTGGCTAAGGATGAGGCCCCCTTTCCCCTGTGCTACTGCATGAGGGAGGCCAACATGCCTCTGTCAGGAGAAAGTCGTCAGCAGGCTGAGCTCCTTACCTATACTTACCTCCTGTCATTTTTTTGTCTTCACCCTACCTCATCCTTGCCAGTTTTAAGGGTGAGGGTCCCTTCAGGGACCAGGAAAAGTGTTCAGCAAGGCTCTCTCATTCTGGCCGTATCAGCAATTTGGGGGGGGGGGGTCCTATTCCATGCTACAGAGATGAACAGTTGCATGGATTAAAAATTGAGATTTTCAAAATGCTGAACTGAGTAGTCAGTACCAAATTCTATGACTTTTCTGTACCCACACTGACTAGATACACACAATACATGCAGTATTCGTTATAATAACAGGCTGAGTCATTTCTAGAATGCTGGGAACATGATTCTGCTTTGGGAATATATATGAATATATAGATATGGGAATATATATGCCATGTGACAGTATGCTTTTTTATCATGTGACCTGTGGTGTATGATACAGGAATTTTCGAGGCTTTCTACAAAGTGCTTTCTACAAAGCAAGGGCTTTCTACTCAGAAACTGCTTTCACAGTACACAAATTTTAGAAATTCAGCTCTGATATCTTGAACAGAGAAGGAAACAAGTGATTTGAATCAAGCTGTGCCAAGTGACAACCTGAACAAATTTGCTTAACACACCAACAAATATGGAGAAAACCAGCTAGAGCATCCTCTGAAGACACACACAAAGCATTATATGTGATGACTTGCTAATGAAAAGAGATACAGTATTGAACCTCTCCAACAATAACTAGTTATTTGTGCAAAAAGTCAAAACAAACAACTTCAATTATAACTTAACTGACCTGGGATCTGGATTCCAGTCCCTTCTAGCATTAGTTTCTCTTCTCAGGCCCAACCACATGCCAGGGCAGCTGCAATAAAACTGACACTGGAAGGCCTACAGAAGTCAACTTCTGGCCTGCCTCTTAAAGATACAGTACACAACGGTACTTGGCAGCCCCTTCTATCTCACCCACACTCCTATAGACATGCTCACGAATATAGACTGCTGAAGGGCCCAATTCTATCCCATTTTCCAGTGCTGATACAGCAGTCCCAATGGGTTGTCCACTGCATCTTGCAGTGGAGGGGCAGTCATGGAGGCCTCCTCAAGGTAAGGGAACATTTGTTCCCTTATCTCAGGGCTGCATTGTGACTGTATCAGCACTGGAAAGTTGGCTAGGATTGGGTCTGAAGGAACACCCACAGAATATGAAGCTGCTGTACACTGTGTCAGGCCCTTGACCCATGTAACTCAGCCTTGCCTACACTGATTGGCAGCAGCCCTCCAGGGCTTCAGACAAAGAGCCTTTCCTGCTCTACCTTGAGATATCTAGGATTAAACTGGGACTTTCTACATGTTAAACATGTGGGCTTCCCCTAAGGAAGAGGGGTGGGGCAAAGAAAGAAGTGTTACATGGGCCATTATTCCCAATAACTAGAGGTGTGATTTTTTTTTTTTTTGTGGTGGTAATGAAAGAAAAACACATAACACAGCTTTTTGCACTTCTCAATTTTGTAAAAAAAAACAACCCAAAACTGAAAAAATTTAAATCGGCCCACAAAAATAAAACACCTCTACATATTGGTCATCACTGTAGGCTGGTTGGGTGGGACTGGGGAGTGTGCATGGGTAACGACTGTGGCTGCATCTGCTGACACTCTTAACACCTATATCACCTACTAGTACACTTTTAAAGCAATTATAATTGATGAAAAAATAAAAAATAATAAAATAAAAACTAAAGCAATTATAATTTATAATTATAATTAATAAAATGTGCTCAAGGAATAAAAACACGTAACACACAACTTTCTTCTCCTTTCCTCCTTGGGGAAAAAATAAAATCTGTGAAAACAGAAAATCGTTTAAGATCACTTCTACCAATAACCAGTGTGCTGTTTACAAAGACCAGAACAGGACAAAGATCGAGGGTGATGGAAGGGGAGATAGGAAAAAAAATGACACAAAGGCACTTCTGTGCAGAGATAGTATGCAATTAACCCATTTTTTTGCCTGGTCCACAGGGGTACACATTTGATCCCTGTTGCATATATGCAGAAATGGCTTAAAACCACCACAGACGTCTTGCATTCTCACCTCTCTCCTCCATCCCCAGCTACCTAAAGGATGAGGCAGATTGAGTGAGCAGACTGGCAAGGTTGAGTATTGCCACTTAGGCCCCCATTCTCTACTGCCTCACAGCCCAACCCTATGCTTCCCGGTGCCTGCTTGGGCAGCAGTGGCTACTGCTATATCCAGCAGGTGCCAGGAAGCCACCAGGAGTCTCCTTGCGGGAGGAGGACTTTAGTCCCCTTCCACCAAGGAAAGCCCCAACCCTGGCAATGGGTCTTCCCATGTCTGCACCATCTATTTTGCCGGCGCAGATGTGAGCGACTCCATGTTGGGCCTTCTCGCCGGACAGAGTTCAGGATCTAGCAAAGCAAGGCTCTACTGGTCCTACCCCGGTTCCTCCCACACCCTGCCCTCATTCTTCCCTCCCCCATCCTCTCCCCAGATACTGTACCTGAAACCTGGTAGTTTCACTTACCCCAGGCGGTGGTGCATCCTATTCCTGCTGGCACTGGACTCAGTGCCTGAATAGCACCGGGGCAGCACCAGCACTACCTACTCTCTCTAGGACTCAGTGCCAGGCCTAAGTAAATATAGGATTGGACCCTCATTCTCCTTCAGTGTATATATAAAGAGGGATAAAGTATAAGTGTGGAGGAGAGAGCAACTCGGTACTTCCGTTTTTGTTCTTCTCTTTAGGTTTTTTTTAAGTTGGGGAGGATGGAGGAAGGAAAAGGAGCTGCAGCAAAGAATGGCAGAGGTGGCTCTTTTGGTGCAATGGAGGAGGGAGAATCTAGCACTTGGCACCACTGTGTAAGGGGTGCAACATCTGGTGGCCTGCTAGACACCAACACAGCACAGCACAACAAGATAAACATTTCAGGTGAAGAAAAAATAAACATACATCCTCCTATGCGACATCCTCCATCCACTCTCTTTTTTTTTTTAAGTCTGTTTCTTCCCTTTTTATTTTCCAAATATACATATAAAAAAATGCATCAGGATGGATCAGTAATGACAAAAAAAGGAAATAAGAATGGAAATAAAGGAAGAATTTTTGTATTATTGTTAAAATCTTGCTGTTCAATTAAAAAATGTATGTTAACCTGACAAACATCAGCTGTTAAAATTCCAATATTCTGGCATCCAGTCCTGCAATAATCCTGATAGTCCAGGATCGAAGTGAGCACAGAAGTGATAGAACTGCCACAAAAAAAAACAAGTTGCAAGGCAGCAGTAGAAACAGCTTAACCACCCAGAGCTGGCCAGTACTAGATCAGTCTGCCACTGCCATTGTATGACACCACTATGCTTGTGCTTTCACCAGCTGTTTCAATTCTGTGACTTAAATGGAAATCCTATGCACACCTTGGAGTCAGGCCCAGTGAACATAAAGGGACTTGCTGCTGAGTAGACATGCATAAGATTGTGCTGCAAATGTATGCATTAAAGTATATACCTCCTTATGGTCTCATAAATACGATAGTCCAGCATCACCGAGGTCCCAATGGTGCTGGAGTACTGAAATTTTACTGGAATAAAAGGGCAAACACTAATACAAGTTGAGCACCTTTTATCCAAAATTCTGAAATACAGAATATTCCAAAATATGAAACTTTTCTGAGCATCAATATGACTCTTTTTGTTCTACTTTTTTGCCTAAAGAAACCTTGTTTCATGCACAAAATTATTAAAAATTTTGTGGGTCCCTTTAGGGAGAAGGGCAGGATATAAATAAAGTTTATTATTATAAATAGTGTTTAAAACTACCTTCAGGCTATGTGTCTAAGGGGTAAATGTAAAATAAACGAATTGTGTGTTTAGACTTCAGTTCCATCACCAAGAGCTCTCATTGTGTATATGCAAGTACTCCAAAGTATGGAAAAAATCTGATATATGAAACAATTCTGGTCCCAAGTTTTTCAAATAAGGGATGCCCAACCTGTACGGAATTTACACTTTTAAAACGAACATAGGAGACTATGGAGTACGAAGCTTTGGTCTCCACAATTTAACACGCAACTGCAACTAGGGCATCTGATTGCATACAGTGTAGGAGAATCATACATCATTAGCCTAGAACTTCAGTGGGCTGTCCTCTTGTGGAAGACAGAGTGAAAAGATTAGGTTTTTGTTTTGCTTTCTTCTTACAAAATGAAACCCTGGGTCATCGCTCGTTTTTCCTGAGGCAGAAGTGTAAGATCAACTGCTTCACATCAGAATAAGTTATTTTGACCAGCTTCAATCTACTATGACCATCAATCATTGGTATCTGAAGCGCTCTCTTTGACATTCCTACATCACACGGACTCACCTGACACACATACAAAAATGTAACCTAATAATCTCTTGTGGTAGATGACACCAAATCCAAAATGCCTGCTGCCAACTTGCCTGACATACTCTGGTCCATGCCCTGAACAACTCCTTTTGCCTTCAGCACCCTGGAGGTACATGCAACATGAAAAGAGGACTCGCACCATGACCTGCCACTACTGTGTGAGCCCAGTTTCCTCCAGGCACTGCAATCTATGAGCAGATTTATGTGCTGCTAAATAAAATGCTGGTTCAGCCACTGATCCTGCTCCACACTGTTCAGATGAGCTGCTCACCTTTTAAAGAAACATTGTAAGCACCACATAAACATTCATGCACTTGTGTCTATCTTTCACCTAATTTTTATTTTAAAGAAATATTTTAAATACATTGCAAAACTGCAGTATGGATGGGGAGCAGAGGGGGAAAATTAGTTCATGATGTCACAAATGCCAGACCAGGCATTGTCCGTAGCTGATTTCTGCTGCATAGGTTTTCAGCTCTCTGTTCTGGAGATGAAAACTCAACATACATTTGAACAGTGCAAGGCTACTTCCAACGTAACTGCACTGTTGTATAAACACATATCACATGTCCTTCAACCAGAGAGATCTACAATAGCAACCTGCAGTGGTGGCCAAGCATTGTAAAGCCTCTTGTGATCTCTGGATGAATCTCAAATACAGACCCAGGGAGCGGCACTGGGGTTTAAGTCTCTTTAAGGCACTGGTTCCCAACCTGTGGTCCATGTACCACTAGTGGTCCACATCACCCTGATAAATGTCCACAAGGTCTAGGAAAATGTCACCTTTGATCACTTCCAGTATCTCCCACAGACCACCAAAGAGGGTGAAGACCACTCACAGCCACAACTACCAGTTTCAGTTGTGGCTGCGGGTGGTCCATTCTGTGTCCTCTGATAGTCTTTAGGGGAGCACTTGGGAAACAGACCACCAGAGAGGGCAGAGACCAGACCACTCACAGCCACATGTGGTCCACGATGATTCCAATTTTTGCCTCAGTAGTCCATGGGCTCCTAAAAGTTGGGAACCACTGCTTTAAGGGGTCCCTGCTTTTACGTTTCCCAAAGTTTGTGAAAGAGGGCCCAATCCTATCCTACTTTCCAGTGCTGATGCAATCACAGTGCAGTCCCAAGGTAAAGGAATCCTTCAGGACTGACCAGCTGGCATGGCTGCATCAGCACTGGAAAGGATTGGACCCACAGTTTCATAAGATCTTAGAATGGTACTTACCTTGTCTGGATGGAAGTAGCCTCACAAGCCAACCAGTCAACACAGGAGAAACAAGACACAATAACAGCCAGTATCTTTACTGAATGAATTTATTGTTTTTGAACTAAAGTTGCTCACAGTTATTTAACAAGGGATACATCAGAAAGGGGTTGGTTTTGTTTTGTTTTTGTCCATTTTAACTGTTAAATGATGTCAGTTTGTGTCCATATGTGTGAGTGTGTGTGCATGTGTGTTTGTGTCTTCAAAGTACAAAATAGGAAGGATAACAAGAGGTATTGCTTTCATTTATTCTTATGTCTTGTGTAAGTAATCCCCTTCCTGCTTGTACCATATGGGTGTTGCTGTATTATTAGTATTAGTATTATTTTGTATTGAAATCCCAGCCTTTTGTAGAGGTACAATGAAACAGAAGCATCAAAATCTATACACAAGGGAAGAGAAAAGAGGGGAAAGAGCTGAGGGTGATGGAGGGGAAACATGGGGGAGAGGGAAGGAGAAAGTGGAGACAGAAAAGACAACAAAAGCAAAAGAGACTAATTTACAGCAATATCATGCAATTAAAACTGTCTCCAGACCTCTGCGTCCTCACCTCCCTCCATCCCCGGCCATCACCTGCCCAGTGTCTGACATGCACACAGCAATACAAGAGAAAAGTTTCAGATTAGGAAAAAACAAACAAAAAACATCCTCCCTTTTTTGTGTCTCTTTTTCCAAAAGATTTTGTCTTCAAACCTATGTACAAGAAAAACAGGTCCGAGAAGGGCAAAAGAAAAAAAGGAAATAAAGTTCATAAAGAACAAAGATGGAAAGAAAAAAAGTTATATCAAAGAAAAGAAAGGTGCGAGGAAGAAATTTAATATTATCATTAAAAAATCTGGCCATACAACAGACACTCATAGAAACCCAACAAAGAGCAATTGAAGGTAACAGGAGAATTGAACACTAATACTAAATCTACATTTTAAAAATATTGGTAAAGGAGAATGTCCCCTGCTGTGTGGATTTTTTTTTCCCTTCGACACACATGATCGTGGTTTTTGAAACCTTTGAATGTGGGCCAGGTCAAGTTACACTTGGTCATGTAAAAGTTGGAGAGAGAAAAGAAAAAAGAAAAAAAAGGACATCAAATAAAATTTGGAATGTTGGTGAGATGAACAAGTTAAGCAGTCTTGTCATCATTCTTTTTCCCCCTCCCCAAAATAAATAGGAATCAGTGTCACCTCTACACAGTAATGAAAGCAGAAGATATATCTAACAGCTTAAATTTTTAAATATATATATATGCATTATAAATAATAACCAAGACCTAATAACTTAAATACGCACAAGGAAGTTCCAGCCCACCCACCCCCTTTTGAAAAAAAAAAGTTTATAAAAATATCTTGCAATACTTTTAAAAGTTTACAGTAGCTTTGTGTTTTAACTCGCCCGTAGTGCTATCTCCTCCATGTCTTGCTCAGATAAACTAAGCGGTGGTCGCACCCACACACACACGCACCCAGGAGGAAAAAAAATTACTCTCATTTCATTTTCTTCTGTTGCATTAAAAACGCACACAACCCAAATAAATAAATAAATAAATAAAACCATAAATAAACAAACCGGCAAATAAATAATACTGATATCTCAATGCAGCACGAACGACACAAGAGTTGCATCCAAATGCAGGATGCAGCAGAGAATTCAGCTGGCGAAAGGAAGTCCCAATGCAGAAGGAAGGAGAGAGGGGCTGGGGTGAGGAGAGGAGGTGAATCAGCAGCAGCGGTGGTGGTCTTGGCAACAACGCCTGGCAGCAGAAGAGGTGGTCCTCCAACAGGTGGATCCTTGTCCCTCCTCTTTGTTGCCAAAGTTGCTTTCTCCCTACGTTCCGTGTTTCTATTTGTTTGACTTTCACCTTGCAGTTTTCCCTAAGTTCGTGTCCTGCCCCTCCAGCAGGTTGAAAAGAAATTTTGGGATTATAAAAACACAATTTGAAAAAGGGGGGGGGGGTGGGGAAGGAAAAGGGACAGAGAACCAAATTAATTGGAGGACAAATCCTCTGGTGAAACTCCTTGATGTTGGGTGAGAACACGGCCTGAATAGATAAGGTAAGCATTTTTCCTCCACTGTAGTCCAGATGCACAAGTGGGGAAAGGGCCAGGGCAAGCATGTGGCCAAGGGCGAGGATGCCACTCCAGTGATTCCGACTGTGCAATTTCGTAACTGAGCAGTTCTCCAGCGCAGAGCACCAAAATAAAAATGGGTGTTGAGGGCGAGTGGAAGGGAGGAGACCCATTTCCTGCAGTGGGAGAGGGGAAGCTGGGAGTCCCCAACAGAACCAGTCCGTGGACAGTCTTACACCAGGGGCCTTCCGTGAACAAGTGTTCGCAGAGCACAGAAGGTGAAGCTGTTGGCTGACATGTTAACTTTTCGGGATAATTCCTGGTAGCAGAGTGGAAACAAGTGGTGTTGTCAGAAACACAGAAAGAGCAGAACAGGAACAAAACGGGGAAGGAAAAAAAAGAATATCAGAAGGGAGAAAAAGAAAAAGGAAGCGGGAGAAGAAAAAAGCAAACCAAGGTCTGCAGAACTGGGTTTGTCATCTGTGCTACCTTTTCTTTTCTTTTCTCGTTGCATTTGTGTTCGTTTCAGAGATATATATTATATCATATAATATATATATATATATATATATATATATATATATATATATATATGCACGTGTGCTCGCACACATGTGTGTGTATACATATACATATATATATATACATATATATATATATATATACACACACACACACACACACACAGTCATTCCATCGTACAAAAGTTGACTATAGACAGTTTTGTACTGTTGTAGCAATATATATATACATTTTTCTACTTTAGAGGCTAGCTTGCTAAAGAATATTCATTTTGGGTTTTTTTGGTTGTTTTCTTTTTAATGATTTAATCTGTTCTCTGTGCTTTTTTTAAAAAATGCATTTATTTAAGGTTGGTCTTGGAGGCCGAGTGATGAGACCATCTTTGCCTTCTCTTTGCCAGCAGGGTACTTAGTGTCTCCTCGAGACCCATAGTCATTAGCATCGGAATCGCTCCGCTTGCTGTTTGCGCTATGCTTGGTTGGCGTGCCGGGGGGATGGCTCACCTGCCCGTTCTTCTCGTCTGAAAAAAGTTGTTTAATTACGTCAAAGAAGTTACTCAATGGGCTGCCTGGGTATACAAAACAGAGGAGACAAAAAGAAAAAGAAAGCAAGAGAGAGAGAGAGAACAAACAAACAAATGAACAATGGGGTTTTAAACAAGAAGAACGTGATGAGCGGTCCAGAGCCACGTGCATGGGGGTGTGTGGAGGATGAAGACAATGAGCAGAAGAGGAAGAGCATCAGGATGGGAGCACTGCACTGCCTGTGGATATGAAAAACCTGGGGTCAAGAATGCCACGCTTGGCAGTGGCACAATTTGGCACCTACAGAAAAGAGCAGGGCTTTGGCCAGAAAGGGCAACTACATGAATGTAGACATCCTGTGCTAAACAATATTGCAGTACACATACGCAGTACACTGGCCCTCTGAAATTCTCCTGAGTGAAGGAAGTCAAGAGAAATGCAAAGTCCCTGGCACATCCATCTCAAGCATCGTTAGTGGAAAGTCCATCCCATTGATTTAAGTGGGCCTTGCTTCTAACCATAGGCACTTTAGTCTTCAGACCTAGCCCTCTCTGTTTCACCAACCCAGAGACATAAGTACTCCAAGGCACATACAGAGCTCTTGCGTACACAAGCTGGTTCCTAAACTTCAAGGGGAAGAAGAGACCTGTATGCTCAAAGAACTTGCTAATAATAATAATAATAATAATAATAATAATAATAATAATAATAATAATAATAATAATAATAATAATAATAATAACAGGTATTTATATACTGCCTTTCTTGGTCTTTATTCAAGACTTTATTCAAGGCGGTTTACATAGGCAGGCTTTTATTTAAATCCCTTATTAAATAGGGATTTTTACAATTTGAAAGAAGGTTCTTTCTTTCAACAACCACTACATTCAAGGTGTTTCGTTCCGATCTGGCTTCTCATTCTGGCCTCCATCCTCCCATGCTCAGAGCAGATGGAATAGCTTGGCTTCAGCTTGTCAGCTGCTTCAAGGTCGCACGGTGCCGGTGGCCTCAAACTGGCGACCTTGTGGATGTTATCTTCAGGCAGACGGAGGCTCTACCCTCTAGACCAGACCTCCTGCTTCTTCCATTGAAATGGGCATCCAAATCTGCTTCTTCCATTGAAATGGGCATACTAATAGATCCTTTTGTGTGTACTGAGCTCCTGTACCTATGAAAACCAAAATGTCTTGATCCATGTCTATGTTTATGCTGTTCTCTTTACATTGTACTTTGTGTGAGGTGCCTCAATCCAAACTAACTGAACCTTTCCTGTTGGGCTTCGTCACCTGCTGTAAGCCAAAAATATATTGTTGAGCCTGCATGAATTCTAGTAGCAGAGGAACATCTGAAAAAAGGCACAGGAGCACCCAAAAAGCAAACCACTCGTGTGAAATATGCACTGATATTTCCTCGCTTGTTATCCCTAGCCTAACTACAATCTGTTTCCCTGTGCCTTACTTTTCTTTGGAAATGGCTAAAACCCATTTAATCCCATAGGACAGGCAGATAATACTGGATATTCCTCTTGTAATGCTACATCTTGCTGAGGCGACTGGCTCAACACCACCCACATGGTTACTGGATTTAGATGTTACTGTTCTATATGGATACATAACCTCAAGGCACAAGTTGCAAGATCACCATAACTTAGATATTATTTACTTCTCATAAAATGAACTCTTTGTTTTGGAATATGCTTTCTGTCCTTTGCACAGACAAAAAAAGCCATTGCTTTCTGCAGGTCATTCTCCTGCAAGCATCAGAATTAGTGTCCAACAGACTTAGGCTGCAATCCTATATACACTTCCCTGGGAATAAGTCCCCATTGAATTTAATGGGCTTACATATGAGTAAACTTGCATAGGATCACACTGTTAGACATTTCCATCCTGACCAGGTTTATATATTAATCCACACAGCTAAACTGTGTCCACACAGTTTATTAATCCACACAGCTAAACATAAACTGGAAGTGATGTTTTTAATGCCTTATAAGGCCTTAGAAGTCATGGGGAAGCCCCCTGGGGCTTCCCTGGGCCTCCTAATGCCTTATTAGGAATAAAAACATCACTTCTGGTTTCTCTGTGAAACTGGAAGTTGCGTTATTTGAGCTGCTAGGCTCAGAGGACCCTCTCAAGGTGAGCCGACCTCACCTCTGGAGGGGGTGCACGTGGTGGGGCCTGAGGACTCTACTGCAGTTAACTGAATCTGCAGGTATGGGATCTGCAGATACAGGGGCCTCTCTGTATCCACTAGAGCAGGAGTATAAACTCATTTGATACAATGGACAGAAGTTAGCATCTATGGCCCCTATGCTGAGGGCCATAAGTGATGTCATTAAGCAGGAAGTGACATCATTCAACAGGTGATGACCAGAAATAAGCACTTTTTTCACCTCATTAGCTGCAAATGACAGAAGAGAAAATATGCCAATCCTGATCATATTTTCAAGATGCAGTATGAGAAAATCCAATGATCACATTGGCCACTCTTTCAGCAGTGCTGCTTCTGTTGAACAGTGTTCTCTCTAATTTTTTCCCTTATTGGCATAGAGTTAATGACCTGAGCAGGACATCGCCACTGTCATCTTAAAATGTACAATGGCCAGTCTCAATTAACTATAATGATCACACCACCCACATCCTCCGACCCTCCCTTGACCCTCCCTTGTTGCCTACTTGAGTCACCACAACCTTCAGTCACTACAACCTTAGCTGGCCCTAAGTTTACTGACTTTCTTAAAAGCTTCACTTCTATCAGCAATCTGCACACCCTGGCAGGCTCCAGCAGGCAGAGGAAGATAAGAGAATAAGAGGACAAAAATAAGTTTTTCAGCTTCCATTTCGCCTGAAGGCTCAATCCTATCTAACTGTCCAGTACTGATGCAGCTGCAATGCAGCCCCAAGCTAAGACATTCACTTACCTTGAGGAGGCCTCAGTGACCTCCACTACCCACAAGATGCAGCACATGCCCTGTTGGCATAGCTGCATCAGTGCTAGAAAGTTGGATAGGATTGGGCCTTCAGTTGTAATGGGAGCTGACTTATCTTTTCCCTTTATTCTCTTATCTTCCTCGGCCTGCTTCTGTTTTATCCCATGTAATTTGTGTTGATTTAATATTTTCCGATTATAAACCACATCGAATGCCAAGGCAGGAAGGTGGTTTATACACGTAGCAAACAAACAGAGAAAAGACACTGCTAATTGAGACATAATTACTCCCATTTTGGAGCACTTGCTAACTCTCCCCATATTTCCCCACCATGACTAGATATTTTGATTATGCCTGAATGCATTTTCACTTTTGGTGTGTCAATTCTATCTCTAAGGAGAGATAAACAGGAAGGAATAATATCTGAATGTGATAAATCTAATCTGTAGAGTTAGGGTCTAAGAAAAATTCTCTTAATTTATAATAATCTATACTCTGAGAGTTTGGAAACCAAGACCCCAACATGATGGCAGAGAATACACATGTATTTTATTTTGCTTCTTGAGCTCTAGGTTTGCCCGACAGGTAAGGTGTCTACAACATGGGGCTTAAAGTGGTCATTGATTCAATGATATTTGAAATGTAAATGTAAAACGTAGGTGATGCAGGTTGCATCAGCAATAGATTCTGGAGGATGGGGTGGAGGATTTGGGGTGCCCTTTACCCTGGGTCTGCTGCTGCCACTCTCCTGCCTGCCCTAGATGCAATCCACATTGATCCACAAACAGTGAGGGGAAAGCAGATCACCTGCCTCCTTATCTTGCTGCAGTGAATTTTTTTTTTTCAAACATGGAAGTGTGGGATTTCCAGAACCAAACAAATAGTCTCTTTAAATCAAACCAGAAGCCCAGCACTCACTTGAAAAATTCACACCAAGAGCAAGGGAAGGGCCTCCTGCTCCTCCTTTTAGGTTGGGATGCTAACTGCTGCTTCCTGCCTTCTCCTCCTATGCAGAGGCAGCAGTAGCAGACCAAGGTGGCACTGGATGGCATTCTGGGTCACACTACCCCTGATATTGTAAATGTATCTCCTATACATTGGCTACTGCCTTAACTATTGGACATTAACATAATGTCCAATATAACATAATGTCTGAGAATAACAGAGGATGGGCAGCCCAAACCTGTGCTTCCCAGCACCCAGGGCTGCAGCAGCGCCAAAATGACTACTGCTGCATCCCATGGGTCTGGGAAGCAACGCGCGGTCTACTTGGGGTATGGGAACTTATGCTCCCTTACACCATGTAATCCCCAGGTGGCCCCAATCCGTCTACTTGGACCTGTGTCCACTATTGAGGGACACAAATCTGAGGCCTCCCGGGCCAGTATGGGGTTAGGACATGGCAGCAGGACCTGCCACCATCTCCGCCCACTGCTGCTCCTTCCCCTGCCCTCCCCCCACCCGGGAATGCTTCTCCCCACCCCGACTTACTGGTCTGTCGCCTGGTGCTTGCCCAAAGTTCCAGGTAGTGGTCCTTGCTCCTCTGCCTGGCACTGGCTCAGCACAGGCTTGCGCTGAGCCAGTGCCCATGTCAGCCAAGTGATATGTGTCATAGGTGTGCCTTATGGCATGTTTTGCAACACTCCGTGCCAGTGCTGGGCCAGTGTGGGCCCATTAGGATCAGGCCCCTAGAGCCCAATCCTATGCGTGTCTACTCAGAAGTAAGTCCCATTATAGTAAATGGGGCTTATTCCCAGGTAAGAGTGGATAGGATTGCAGCCTTAAGCCTCATGTATGAAAGCAATCCTAAAGGAGAAAGAAGAATGCAAGATTTACCCTTAAATGTCCCTTTGTGGTTAATTTGGCTTCCAGTATGGCTTCAGACCCCATGTCTTCATACACCAGATGGAATCAGGAAACAGAAAGTGCAAAAGAAAGCACTAAAAAAAGCTATAGGTGCTGCAATTCATTCAGCAAGATCAGAAGGAAAGGGAAGCACAGAATAAGCAGGGAGAAGGAAGGAGCATGTGCACTGAACTATTTTCATAGAGAGATTCAGAAGACAAGAATGAACCTAAAGCATCAAAGTGGTTTATTTTAAAATGCACAGCATTTGGCACACTCTGATAGAGATTTTTAATCAAAGGTTAATATGTCACCTTAAGATATATTAATCTATAGTCCCCCATTCTCTCTGTATTCTCAACCACTCTGAGGTGAGGTTTTCTTTAAAACAGGTCATTGCTTGTTGTCACTCTTGTGTTCCTTTTTCTCAGTATTTTTAGATGAAATTTTGAGGTGGACTGTAGAATCCTTGCAAAAGGGGAAGAATCCTCACATTAAGGGAGTGGAAAGGTGGGGATAGCAGAGAGGTACAATATAGCCCATTTATCTTTGCATATACAGAGCCTAAGTTGAGAATTTTAAAAAAATGTTCTACTGGGAGCAAACCAACAGGAAAAACTGTCAAAGGATCAGACACTTTGAGAAACCAGTTAACACACATTCTTGACCTTTAGGACATGAGTAGATAGGCTCAAATAAATGCCAGACTGCAAAAAGGTTATCACACTGATCTCTGAAATTCTGAGGCAGAAAACATACATCATAAATGTCAACGACTGTGATAATATCATGATGACAACTACCATGGTTTGCTTGTCCATCTGCAGTACTAATGTGCTTTTTTTTTTTCTTTTCAAGATCACTGGAAAAGGTACTGATTTCATACTGCCCTCCCCTACCAAGGCTACAGTCATGTTGGAGCCACAAAACCCTATCAGAATGTTTTTAAATCCTTTTCTATGATGAAAACTATGCTACAGAAGCTGTGCTTGGGAAACCTAGCATAGCCTATGAAAGGTCTGTTGAAATATCAGAGTGTCCAGAAATCTGTGAGCCCTATTGAATTGAATCAGAAGTCTGAATACTATGAACTTCCCGTCTCTCCTTGGATAGAAATTCATACGGATATGCATTTCAAAAGAGGGGTTGACCTGAACAGCAAAGGTTAAAAGGATCATAGCTACATCAGAATCAGAATCAGACTGAGAATCAGACTGAGAATCAGACTGCTACAAAAGAGAAGTGATGGATGCTGCCAAAGTATTAAATAAGGAACTGAACACTGGATATGAAGGAGAGGATTAGGTGCCAAGGAATTATGACATATACAGTATGTCAGTTTATGAATGTGTTAGAAATGCTACTGAGTGTCACAAGAGAAACACTCCAGCTCAATGTGAACCTAAGTAGGAATTCCAAGCATAAGAAAGAAAGCTTCCAAGATGGACTGCACAGGTATTATCAGCCACCAAACATCCCTCTTTAATTTTTAGGAAACCATGTGATACGATGGAATCATTGTTACAGGCTACTTGACCAAAGCCAAAAAGATTTTATGTAGGTTAAAACAGATAAATGATGCGTTTTCCCCCTTTGAAGCCATATGGAAATATAAGGAGTTGGAGAAAAGAGGATGAGGGCTTGTCAAATTGTGAAAAGGAACTGCTAAGGTTAAAAACTTTTTGCTCCCTTTAAAAGGCCGCATCTTACTCCCATGAATACAACTAGCAAAAAAACTACCAGTGACTTTAACTAACTCTCAGGTCTTTTCCATCAGAAGACAATGCTTTACTTCCTCTTACAAATTAATGTATTTTTAATGGACACATCCCAGAGGTACTTGAACATAAACAAAATTACATGAATCAAAAAGCTGTCAACACAGAGCTATTTTCTACACTTCTCCTATGTGAAAGCTACCCTCTGCATTTATTTTAGTTCTTCGACAAATGCTGATGTTGAGAGAGAGAGACAGAGAGAGATCATTTTTCATGGAAGGTTATGGGGTCACTTTTATTTTTGTTTCAAATATACATCCTTTCTTAATTCACTTCTGGCTTTATTTCTGTATTATACACCTTCAGAAACCCGTGAGTGAATTCTGAGTCACTAGGTACATCCAGCAATCAACACCAAGAAACAATGCTTCATTCTGACACATAATAGAAGAACTGTACTCTCACTTGGGGCTTAGCCTTCAGCTGGCTATCACCTCCAGTTCTGGTTGCCCTATCTTTAAAAAAAAAAAAAGTCAAAGAGCTGGAAAAGGTGCAGAAAAGGGCAGCTAAAATGCCTGAGGGCCAGAAACATCTTCCCTATTAGGAAACATTTGGGAATTTTAAGTTTAGATATATGATGGCCAGTTCAACACCTGGGTCTTCTGACACTGCTGAGAAGCTGTTGTTTTTGTATCACTTGGAAGCAGTATTATGAAGTTGGTTCTACAAGGCACTGAATAGAATGCTGTTTTCCTAATTAAAATCCAGAATGCTAATTGACCAACAAAAGAGAAAAGGTGCTTCCTTTTGAAAAGTAGCAATTAGGGGAACACTACTGATTTCTTTCATTTTTTAAAAATTTTAATTAGCACACTTCAACTCTTACAGAAGGAGAGGTGATCTTCCAGAGCTGTTAAGCGGTTCTCCATATATCCAGCCATGGTGATAAAGGATAATAAGTTTCCTCTTCTTTTCTTGTTTGGACAGGAGAAGAAAGGTGTCTTGCCTTTCCACCTGACTCATCCTCCTTCCCCTCTGCTCCCACAAACATCACAGTCACATGCAGGTGCACCCATGGTGTCAGTCTGCCCCACACTGTTCTGTCATGGGAAAGGATCTTCATCTTTGGTTCACCTTCCCTGCCAACCCCTCCTTGGTCATCTGGTCTTTCCTTCTGCTCTTTTCTCCCATCTGTTGCCCCTCTCTTTGGTCCCATGCTTCTCCCCCCCGACCTCCCCCCCAGGACTCTTACTTTTTTGCCCCACTTGCCTGTCTTCTATCTTTCCCTGGCCCCCTTCCCATACCTCACTCCCATTCATGGTTTGCCCAGGTCTCTCCTGTTATCTGATCTCTCTATGCTTCTATCTCTTTGCTTCCTCCCTCTTTGCTTCCTCCATTCCACTAGGCATTCTCCCCACTGTAGCCCCATCTTTCTTCATTTGGAGGTTTCCCCCTCTCTATTCACTGGCTGGGCCAGTTCATCTCAGCCTTGTTGATGCCCAGCGACAATGTCACCACCAGTCATATTTGGAGCCAGATGGCCAGGCAGAGCAACCTTGAACAAGTTCCCCAACTCTGAAAGGCAGATCAGTATGCCACATGTGGTGAAATGTTTTGGAAGCCTCTCTCCAAACCTCAGTTGCAATAGGGTGAAGTTGTGGCCCTCCCCACTCAGATTTCTAGCTGAAGGAAGCAATTACACTTAAAATAATAAAGCAAATACATTTGCTTTAAATGTAATAGTGGGAGAAGAAATCAATCATCAGCACTTGCCATTCACTGAAAGACTGGTGTTCTAATTCTGTAAAGCAGAAAAGTCACCATAAATTGAGTCCTGAAAACAGAAGGTAGAACTACTTTTTGAAAATTGTCATGCAGTGGACTACCATCTGAGCTCTCCACAAAAAGGGTGTGGGAAAAGGTTAGCACTTTCAAATGAAATATCTAATGTAGAACCAACCAGTGACTAAAGGGGTACGTGATAGAGTTCTATAGAATAAAGCTGAGAGAGAGAGAAAGTCCATTTCCCCTCTCTCTTTCTTGACAGTATCACATAAGATCGCAATGAAGCTGATTGGCAATAAGTTTAAGGACTAATAAAGGAAGGATGTCTCTCTTCACACAAAGTATGATTAACTGAGGGAATTCACAGTCATAAGAGGTCATTATAGCCATGAACTTGAATGGTGTTTTTAAAAGGGCTAATGAAATGGTTGCACTATATGTCTGTCAACAGCTATTAGCCATGACAACTAAATAGATTCTCCATATGCACAACCCCTATACCACTGAACACCAACTGCTGAGAACAAACAGGAGAAAGCAATAATAGTATTGCTATACTATAAATAACAGTAGTGAAGAAAATGGAGGCTGTTCTTGACTATCATGTCTGCATCCAAATCATTGTCTAAATGTTTATGTTAAGTCCAAAGAGCCAGGAATCTCAAGAATGATACAAAAGGATCTGGGAAAAAGTTTCAGAATTAACCTCAGAGGAAGCATGTCCACATAGAGTAGTAGTAGACTGCATTTATTAGCTTTACTCCATTACTGCACTCTAGTGTTCTTTGGGTAAGAGAGTCAGCCAGAGCTACAGCAAGCAAAGTGAGCCAAAAGGAGGACTCAGAAGCAGCCAGCAGCTCACGGTGCAGTTAAAGCATTCTGAGCTGTATGGTCCATGCGCAAACCAACCAAGGGCTGCAACATTGATTTGGAATAACAACTGCACGCAATCTCTGAAACAGTTTTGGAATCATTCGCCATGGCTGTATTGGCTATACAGGACTTCTATTACATTGACGGAAGTACCATACATTCTTGCCGCACAAAGCTGGCAATCCAGGGTGAAGACAGACATAACAGGAAAAAGGGGAGCTCACAGTTTGTCTCTCAGTCTGAGGTGAGCCAACTTCAGAGCCAAGATGACAGAAGTGCACACCAACAACGTGGTCTAATCCATCACTTTTAATCTGGCACGACTTTTAATTCAAAAAGGTTGTCTGCCTTTTTTTTTTAAGTGTTTCATAAATGTTTGTGTGTTTATTCATGAATTGCCTCATGTATTAAAATGGGATACTTTTTTTTAAACAAGTGCAAAACTGTCCTGGCAATGGGGAGGGGTTTCAATCAGCAAAGTGCACAGTTGCCTTCTGCTTGAAACTTGCAGAACCCTTGAAACAACTGAACCCTGGGGCAAACAGGTATGTTTGAACTGAACATGGTGTGGCCACTTCCAATGCAGCCCAATGTCTTGAAAGTTTCCTCTCTCAAAGCCTTCCATCATTTTCTCCCTCTTTTGTTTTTTGATTCTTTCTCCTTCAAGAAAGTATAGTCAGATGTCCTTCCCACTGTATAGTTTGATATTCGGTGCTTGTTTTATTATTCACACTATTACCTGTGTTTATGAAGCATTTTAAAACAAAACAGTGGATCTCACTATGGCCTCTACTCCTAAACAAGCACAGATGACATTTTCCATGGGGTTCCTGGCAGGTGTAGCTATCCACGCTAGCTGGTTCATGGCAACAAAACACACTCACTGCTGACACTCCTTGCAATTTGCAAGGCACACAAAATGCACTCCTGTAGAAAAAGTATAAAAAAGGGCCTCTAAAAAATTCCAAGGAGTGAATAGGCCTTGCAGTTCTGCATATGTAGTACAATGATACTTCATATCACTGCCTTTTTAATTTTGCTTTAGGGTCTGTAACTGACCGACATGCAGAACTTTATCAGGTGAAACCTTAGCATGCCTGGAGATAAATGGTAAATTTCATTATGTCAAGCCACTGTCAAAGTCACAAGGGCTGCACGGCGGGGGGGGGGGGAGAGGGGAGGCAGCCAGACAGCCTGTTTCGCCTGTTCAGACTGACACCATAGGTGCAAAGAATGAACACCACAAGCAAGGCAATCACTAACACTTCACTTATTCTGCATGGAGCAAATATTTTCAAATGATACAAAAACAGTCTGCAGCAGTCATGTAAAGATGACATGTAAACATTCCTTCAGCCATCATTAGGTGTCCTGATAGCTATTATTTAAACAAGTCAGTCTCTTGCCAGCCTTCATTTCCTCTAGTAATACTGATGAAAGATCTCATATAACAAAACGTGAGAGTGCAGACAGAGCATCAAATGGATTATTTTCTGAGAAGTTTAATTAACTTAATTAAAGCAGAACATTTTAAGATTTCTGCAAGGTCTTGCTGCAAGGGGACAGGGGAGATTTGCTGTTTGATGATTTTAGGAAGATTCTGTCTAGGATTTAGAGGACTCTCCAGGAGGAGACTGGGGGCAACACATTCTGGGGGCTGAGATAACAAATCAATCTCCCTTAGAAAAGTGATTGTGAAGATCTCCTGGTACTTGAGCAATGGGACTTTAATGCAAAGCAGTGATCTGCAGATGCTGAATTCTACTCTCACTTATGCCCATGGAATTTCCAAAGCAGCTTTAGTGACATTATAGATGTGACTCCTCAGTTCAGCCATAGCAGTCAGCCATGAAATGCATCACCGTATTTAGAGCTCAGGTACTGCTAAGTGGCCAGCCACTAAAGAGAACCGGCAATCTGAAGTGATGCTGGATGCACTGTCTTACTCCTAAGTCAAAATATATTCAGTTTTCCTTCTGGGTTTCCATATCCCAAAGAGCCAAAGTATGAAAGGAGAAGTTTTTTACAATGAAAGAGCAAGGAAAACAGATCTAGTTGAACATCTCAAGCAAAGTGGGATGTGATGCTTGATGGAAACTTGTTCTCTCTGTATGATCTGCAGCTCTCACTGTCCGTTCCCATCAAAACAATTGGGCTAGAATTATGGGTGTCACTTGCAAAGTGAGAGATTTCATTTGTAGTGGGAGAAACTTGAGAGGAGTGTCCCTAGTCACATTGGGGTGAGACTGGGGGGGATTAAGGTGGAACCTTGTTGTCCTCTTCACAGCATGAAGTGTGGGGAGCCAGGCAGCAGCACAGCAGCAAGGAAAATGGTGCAGGGCTGCAGAGCAGAGAAAGGCCGATTTGAATGTGAAGTCAGAGTAAAGGCTTAAAAGCATATATACAGACACGGCAGGGGGTGGGGGTAGTGAGAGAAAAGAAACTCGCAAGTGGAACAACAGACACGTCTTGTGCAGCTTGAACCATGGCAGGCTTATGCGTGTGTCTCTGATGGAGGAAAAACCGGGTGAAGTATGTGTGTCCAAAAGGCAAGCAAGAGGTCAGGAGGTTATAAAGAGTGTACAGAGCAGGAAAGGTGTCCGCAGAGGGAGGGGGGGGTTGGGTCATCATGTTGTTCCGTGAGGACCAAGGGGAAGACAAGAAGGTGCAAGAGAAATTCTTACCACATTTGGAAAGTCTCCCAGTCATCAACTCCATACAGTTAGTGGTGTCTAGATCATAGAGCAGAAAGAGGAGGGAGGGAGGGAAACATGAAAAAAAATAATTTCCAGAGCTCTTATAAGTCAGTAAAGTAGCAAAATTATCTCCTGGAGCAGAATACGTGGGCTTGGCATTCCCAGGCACTTTCTCCACCTAGCAAAGTCTTCTGAAATTAGTTGTGTACCAGTGAACAAGCATTTGGAGCCTTTCTGTTATTCCACCCACATACACCACTGAGAGGAGGGATGATACTGCTGTGAGATCTTTGGCTTCTAGACTTGGGCCTTTCTGTGCTACCAGTGTATTGCTCTTCTGCAACCAGCTGAGTTGAAAGCAGAATTTTAAAAAGTAACTCCACAAATATACAGGGTGACCCAAAAGTAGGTGGACAGTAGGTGGAATAAATGCTATCATTTACTGTCCACCTACTTTTGGGTTACCCTGTATATACAAATACATTGTGTCCAATTCAAGGTACTAGTACTAACCTTTAAGGTCCTCCATGATTTGGGTCCAGGCTATCTGAAAGGCCACCTCCTTCCATATATTCCAGCCCAGTCTCTTAGGTCATCTGAGGGGGCTCTTCTACAAGTGCCGCCTCTGTCCCAAATGAGAGTGGTGGCAGCTTGGGGACAAACTATTTCTGTAGTGGTGTCACAACTATGGAATTCTCTTCCAGGGAAATTGAGCACTACTCTCTCTCCCATGGCTTTTCAGCGAGCGCTCAAAACACCAGTTTCATCTATCATTTGATTGCTGAGTGGATATCTGCCCTCTGCACTCTGAAACACTGCTGTGGCTCAACTGCTTCCCTGGACTAATCTGTTCCCCCAGTGGTTCAACGATACATGTTTTCGTAGGTTTTCGTTTTATTTTCTTTTGTTTTTATGTTTCACTAACATTAAACTTAATGTTTTAATGCTTTGTTTGATGTTTTTCTTTCTACCTGTTGTGATACTTTGTATATTAATTATGGAGTTTGGTAAGCCGCTTTGCGCATTTGCTTTGGCATGGCAAAGACAGGATACACATTTCTCAAAAAAATAAATGAAGAATAAATAGTGTAAAGTTATCCATAGCAATCCCACCACTGCCCATTCCCAGGGCAAGATCCTAATGTATGTTGATTTGGGAGGAAGCTCCATTCAGCAATGGTCTTACTTCACTCAGTTTTAATATGTTTTGTTTTTTTCTTTGTCCCTCCCACTGGCCCTTGAATTAGTTGTTTCTATTTCAAGACTGAGCAATATCACTGTTAGCTTGTTACTTTTACTACCACCACCACAGCAATAATAAAACAAATAAATGCTGGGATTGCCCTAAATATAAAACAAGCTAAACTGGAAGGCCAGATGCAACATAACAATGTGGTAAGAGACTCAGGGCTTTTTCAAGTATGCAAAAGCACATGCTAGAGCTCTGCCCGCCAAGCTGAGTCTTGTCGCTTTGCTTGATGGTCTTGCTGCCAGACAGTGGGGGTCTGGGGGGGTCCCATACATACCACCAAACACCATCTCAAGTCCCACTGGTTGAGAAACACTGCTCTAGAAATGTACAGGATGCTTCCCTGTGCTAGCACAGATCCTATAACTAAGATTGCGCAAAGATTATACATAGTATCTAGGGCAGGACTATTCGTTACAACTGCTTACAACAAATCCTACTGGAGTTTTTCTCCAAGAGAAAATATACTTTGGTAGGTGGTGATTTAGAACGATGGAAGTAGTGTAGAGGATGATGTGGTCAATTCTTTCCTTGCCTGCTACTTCTCTGTTGCAGTGGCCTCTTCTCTAGCCACTTTCTCCTCCTATGGGACTTACAAGGGTAAAAACTTTGAGCTGGGCAAAACCCGCCAATTTGAAATGGGTTGCATCCTCTTGAGCCTCTTTGGAGAATTCTAAGGAAAAAAATCTCCCATTTCCCCCAAGAATTTCCCAAAGTGTAGAAAGATCCAGCACAGGGAAGCACTTTTTCCATTACCAGCCAAGTATCTACCAAGTTTCCTACTTCCCTGCCAAATAGCAGGGGATGGGAAGAAGGGAAAATTGCAACTCAGCCATCTGGCTAAAGTTCTTCCCAACTTTTTGTGTCTCTATAATGAAGGCTTCCAAGACATCAAAGAGGGCAATGAGCTTGCTTAGCAGTCTTCATTACAATCTGAGGAACAGAGCTTGGCTTAAGTCTTAGAACAGTAGGGGTTTTTTCTCCTAATAAATCTCCTAATAAATTTGCACTTCCAAATGTTCATACTGGCAATGCTGAAACAGCTTAAAGGGGGCTTTGGCTGGCCCCCCATTGTGTTTGAGAAACAGGAGGAGAAGGTAAACTTACAGATGAGAGGTTGGTGTTAAACCACTGCAAAATAGATGAAGAGCTAAGTTAAATCTAGCCTAGAAATTCTGAATAGGGGAACTTGTATTGGATCTCTCCTTACCGATTTTGAAAATTCTTCTCAATCCCCCAGAAAACATTTCCCTATACAGTTTTTCTAAACAGGGAAGGAGCTGCCATGATTTTCCATGATTCCCTGTGTCACATATTACCTTATTCACACAAATTTCCACGTATAAACTGGTTGCAGTAACAACTTCACTAGCTCTAAATATTTATTCATCAAATAGCTAAAACAACAATGCTGATCAAAGCTGCACTGTAGGCTTTAATACACAGAGCATTCCCTCCAGGGCAATACACCCTGCTGAATCTTTCATCAGGTAAAACCCCATCAAGTCAATCAGCATTCCAGGCTAGCACTAAATCTATTTCTGGCACAGATTATTTCTAAGTTTTTCAGCTCATTTATAGAGTTGCAGTTGATAACTTTTGCTTCATTCTCTATCAGCACAGAAACACCAAACCAACAAACACTGTTTACCGTAATGTCAATACACTGAAGTTAATTTAATTCAGGGATGTCAAGACTCATTTCATACAGCAGGCTGAATAGCATTCGTGATGCCTGCTGAGGGTCAGAAGTGACATAATTAAACAAGAAGGGATGATGTCATTAAGTAGGAAGTGATGACCAGAAATAACCACTTTGTTCTCACCTGAACTCACTAGCTGCAAATGACAGAGGAGAAAATATGCAAATTTTTGCATTTGCAAAAATCTAGGAGGAAGGAATCTGAGAACAAAGAGGTAGGACTTGTTGGTAAGGGGGATAGCTTAACATGAGAGGGGCTCAGTAGGCTGTTTGGAATCAGGCTGAGAAAGGGCAAGCATCCGTCACCATCTGGAACTTGCAAAAACCAATATCCTAACAGGAAAGAATGAAGTCCAGTCTCTCTCTCTCTCTCTCTCTCTCTCTCTCTCTCTCTCTCTCTATATATATATATATATATATATATATATCCAGTAAGTAATACATGATGTGGTAGAGGAGATTTCACCACTTTTGACTACAGATAGGAAATTCCATTACAAAAATTCCTGCAAGCAGAAAGCTAGCGCATTGGAAAGAAAGAGCAGAAAAATGTAATCCTCGTTTCTGACCTGAGGTGGCATGGTTCCACCATCTATGAACTTTACCACATGTGCAACATTTTGCACATGTGTAGACCTATATTCCCTGCAGTGGTGTGCAGACCCCTTCTGTTCCAGTGTGGCATTGTGACGTGATGACATCACACATCATTGCCAAGCTTCCAGGTTGCTGAGCTCTGTGCTGCATAGAGCTTGGCTTGGTTGCACAGTCTGTGTGACCACATAGCTTATGGGGAGCACTGGTGTAGATCCAGCTTCATAGAATCATTTATGAGCAAATGGTATGGAAGATACATTCTCATAAGACATAGTTACACATCTGCAAGAATGGAATGTCCAAGATTGTAAAACATTATTAGAAAAGCCTCTTGCTTCGAAAGACACCATTAGATATACTACCATAGCTATGCAACGTTCACCTTCTTGGAATCTACAGATTTGATCTAAAATACTGTCCAGTTCCTCCATAAAGTACAAACGGAGGCTATATAATGAGTACATCACTTGTGCGCATTTCATCATCTACAGGTTCAAACTGTGGTCTCCTACTGAGGTGTATGAGCACATTTCAGAAGCAGAGCTGAAGAGAAGATTGGGAGACCTTTGCTGATACTGGCTTCAAGTTAAGCAACTCTTGATAGAGCTCTACTTCATAGACATTAATTTTTGAAATACTAGAAAGCAAAAATATTGTCTTCCCATAAAACTTGGGCATCTGAGTTGTTTGCTGGGGTTTCCCTTCGCCCTGAGCACGTGAAAGAACGCAAGTCATTATCACCGCCTCCATTCTTTCCCTGTGCTGGGCTCCCAGGGAAGGGAGGGGTTGCTCCCTCAGAGTGAAGCCTTTCTAAGCACCTGGAGAGAGACTGATTGCCTCTGTGTGCATTACAAAAGGTCAGCAAGGTTGTTTTTAAATTGCTGAGCAAAAGGACATTGTTTTTCAAATGGATTTGCTTTCCTGCAATTTTTGCCATCTTATGTGAGTTCAGGGAATGGAAGTTTCCTGAATAATGAGACTCAACCTGTATTGCCATTATAGGAGAGGGTCCCCCCAAAAGGCTGCTTCCACAAAAGGCCCTGCCAAAGATGCTCTCATTTTCATGGTTCATCCTTTGGTTATTCAGACGCCTGCATTAAATGTTTATAGATAGTCACCAGAAACCCAGAAAGGGGAAATTACATCCTTTGCCTCTGCTCAGACTTCCTTTTATTGCTCACTTTCTCAACTTGATTGTAGTTTTTTTTTCACAAACACAGACACTGGAAATTGCATTCCTGTTTAGGTATTACTAAGTTCTGTGAGTAACCAATAATTTTACTAAGGCTTTGTGTCAGAGATTTGATGGCTTTTGAGACCTACACATAAAAAAGGCAAAACCAGGCTCTCCTCTCAAAGCATTTAAATATGTGTGTTAAGTACACATTAGTACTCAGTGTGCTCATTCTCTCTCCCTCACCTGCTGTACCAAGAAGGGCTTTAATGCTCCCCTGTATCAGGGAGGGAAACTGAGTAAGCACAATAGCCAGAAAGGAGCAGACAGGAAGTGTGGCAGCAGCACAGTTTTTCACAGTTGTTATTGTTAAAGGCAAAGTCAGGTTTTCTTTGTTATAGCCTGGCTATCCTACTACTGAAATCTGGAAGCCGCAGCTGTGGCTGAGAACTTTGGAAACTGCCAGAGACATAAAATGAGGCAAGGGAAAATCAGGATATTAGCGAATTGCTGCCTAGAGGAGGAGCCTACAAGAAGAAAGGCATCAGTTATGCTAAATGAACCGACATGGAAATAACCACTCTTTGTTCTTGAAAACATTACTTTTTCCTAACTTGTGCAGATTACTTCCATAGAAGAATCCCTCAAAAGTGATGTTGGGCAGGTCTCAACTACATTGAGACCTTGAGAAAACTGTGGACATTTTCTCAATGTACAGAGGCAAGATTGCCCTTTCATCCAAGGACAAGTCACTCCATGGATTCAGGGACTTCCAGGCACAGTGGATATGCATGGAGATGGCATTATTTCTTCTCACTCTAGAGACTACAGTCCTTCCAGAACCAGTATCACAGAATTTCTGTGATTAACACTGTTCCACCAGTGATCATTTCAAGGTATTACTTTCCTGCAACACAGGGAGTAAAGTTTTGAAGTGCCACTGTACTGAATGGCATTTAATATAATAAATTACAGTTAACTCACAGGACTTCATTTTACCTACGTATTTGGGTTTCTTCCAGTTTGCTTTAGATTAGAAGTAATAAGCAGAGTGAATCCCAAGAAGCAGAAATGAGGATGAGAATGGAAGAACTGGAATATGGAGGTGTGACCACTGGAACACACCACTGAAATGAGATACATGAACACACAAGGAAATGTTGCAATGTCTATCAATGTTGGCATGAGCTTGCAAAGAATGAGAGACAGCAAAAAACAGTCCAGTTCTGAAACCCAGGCAAGCCAGTTTAATGGGCTGGCCCATAGCTCAGCAGGCCAAACAGGGTCAGGAGAGGTAGCAAGTGTCAACCTCCACGAAGTCCCAAGTCCTTGCTGGCAGTGATAAAGCTGGAGAAACATTCACAGATAGGTCTTCCAGCTTGAGGGCATATCTGTTGCAGTATATGGCACCACTTTCTCTCACATAAGCTTTGTACACACAGAAGCCACCCATCACTCACCTGTAGTGGCACCTGATCTGAAACACGTGGGACACTGCTTTGTTAGCAGATAAGCTGTGTGCACCTCTCCAGAGGCCAGAATCAGTACAAATGCTTTGCACTTTAATCTGTAGTTACAAATTAAATGAACACTGATTTTGAATGAGGCTGCCTTGGAAGTAAGTAACTGTTCCTCACAGAATATTACTTGATTCTGAGTTATCAAGGCTGAAAACACATTACGTGAAGCTGAACGGCCTATCATTCCCTGGGTGTCAGGGACAAGACAGCCATTTTTGTGATGGAATGATAAGAGCATTTCTTCCCATGCCCAGTCAAAGCTCACCTAGCACTGACTAGTCTCAACTTCCCATCTTCCCAGTTCCATCTCAAAATAGCTGGTGACCTGTTGGAATCTTGGAATCACCTCCCGTTGGTCCCGTTTTGGCTTCCATGGTTTTTCCCCAACCACAGCCTGGGCTTAGGTATAATTTTAAGTCACAGCCATGTATGAAATAAATGTTTCTCATCTAAAATTCCATCCAGACACAGGTTTGTTTTAGTTTGAAATCACACCACATGGTGATTGCTCATATATTACTGAGCATAAGTTGCCACCCAGGAGAAATGTGTTCTCTGTAGTGACAGTCCACATTGCACCCTCGCAAAAACAGGAAGATCTGGAGGAAGAAAGATGGTAGTCAATGTGAACTAGTGCACAGTTGTTACAGGTAACTGATTTCCCATCCAAATGCAGCAACTGCATCTATAAGCATTCATCATGCAGTGCTGAGCTGCGGGAATGAACCTGATTCTCTCTTATTCGCACTTTATGTATCCCCTCCTCTAGACTAATCAATGTCTGCAGACTCAAATCTGATAGCAGTCTTGCTGACCAGATTTAAAGGCCAGGCACAAGCCCAAACTCTGACCACCTTGATGAGTCTTGGACATCTGACAAGTCTTTTCCTAGCCCTGCTCTCAGTTTTTGATGACTGCTCCTTCTTACTTATTTGTACATTACAATTTCACACATGCTGTCATCGTAAGGGTGATTTTAGAGAACAACATGGAGTCTCACTGGTCTAAAGAGAAATTCTTTTGAGAAACATCTAGCAGAAGGGAACGTAAATAAGTTTAAGACATCCTCATTCTAGGTCAGGGGTCTCTAAACCTTTAGGCCAGAGGGCCACATCAAATATCTGGCATGGTGCTGAGGGCTGGAAAAATAAATTTTAAATACAAAATTTAAATAAATACGTTAGAAAGCCTCAGAAAGCCTAATGCCTTCAGATGGCCAAAAAAAGTCATTTCTGGTTTTTCAGGAAAACCAGGAAGTGATGTTTTTAGACCTTTAGAAGGCATTCTGAGGAGAGGCGCATAGCCTCCCCAGTCCTCAAAACACCCTCCAGATGCAACTGGAGCCCAGCTCTGGTCACATTTGGTTAAGTGGTCTAGAGGCTTGTAGGGACACGTTGATCCAGAGAGTTGCCGCAGGTTGAGTAGAGGCTTGCCACAGGTCTCATCTGGCCGGTGGGCCTGGGTTTGGAGACCCCTGTTCTAGGTAGATGGTAATACTGGTCTGTTAACATCAAGTTTTGTTTCTGGATCACACACTTTCCTGCTGAGAGCTGCTTGCAACTAGTGAGATCTGTTTTATTCTGGGATTTTCAGAAGATGGATCACTGACAAGCAGGGCATGTGTAAGGTTAAGGTGGAGGTGGGGAAATGTAACAAGCAGTTGCCATTTTAGGGAATGCTTCGCCATATTATGGGAAAGGGTCTCTATAGAAGAAAATGTGACATAAATCTGGATATTTCACTACTACTATTTTACTACTCAACCATTTTAACTGCACCAAAGAGGACAGATAAACTGGTACTTCTTCAGAGCTAGTTACCCCCCCCCCCAATCAGTCTTCCACTAGACTTCTAGCTACTCCAATCTGCTAACAAAATATCTTTTCCCAGGATCTAAATTACAGTGTTCTTTCTTTTTAAAAATGGATTGTAGATTCATTGGATCTAGTTTAAAGTATGCCTAAATGTTGAGGGAATTACATAACTTGCTGATGACACTTCCTGTGAGAAGGGGGACAAATGGCTCTTGGGGCAGGGCAGGGCTGTTCACAGGGGCGGGATATGCATTTGGAAAATGGGAACTGGTGCAAGGCAGGTGGGAGTGGAGCAAATGGTAGGGGAGAGATGTGCGGAAGAGTCTTTGCTTTATCTGAATGAAACTAGTTTTTAGGTGCAGCGTGAGGGCTTTGCTGATAAGTGCTTCCAATTCATGTCCTTGCCTGAAGCAAAGCGCTGAGCTGTGGAAGCTACTTACCTGATAACTGCTGCACTGAAGGCTGGTCATGTGTGCTTAACAACTGTGCCTGAATGGTTTCTACTACCCTCTTAAAGCGACGGCTTGGACCTGTGAAAAGACACATCAGACTGTGAGATATGGCAGAATGGATGGTAGTTGTATTGCAGAGTGTGTCAGGGAAGAAAGGAAGAATCCCTTTCCCTCCCTCCCCTTTCCACTTGGTATTAAAATTCACTTTCAAGTTTCTACTTCTTACTTTTAAATCTTTCCAACTACATCTTCTGTCCAATTATATCTTTTGTCTTGTATTCCCCCATTGTGCCACCTTTTCTCCTATTACACTGCTGCACAAGCTCATCTACTGTTAGCCACTGTGTCTTAGTCCTATCTCCCTGCCTGTTCCCATGCTTGCAATGGCTTCCACCTCTCTGTTCAGCAAGTCATTTCATTTTCTGCCTTCAAATCCTTTTCTCAAGACTCATTCCTTTCAAAAAACTTTTTCTGAAACCTTTCACCCTAGACTCACTTTGCTATTTGTTCACTGCTAATGGACTCTCTCTCTCTCTCTCTCTCTCTCTTCTGTCCCTATAAAAAATAAGACTTCTTTTAAACTTCCAGCTATTCCCATCTGCAAGCAAAACACCTTTTCCCAGTATCTAAATTAGGTTGTTTTCTTTTTAAAAATAAAACTGGATCTAGTTTAAAGCATGCCTATGTATTGGGGGATTTTGACATTACACAAGCTGCTAATGTTGCTTCCTGTGAAAGGGGGATAAATGCAAGAAAGGAGAATTGGTGCAAGACAGGTGGGAGTGGACCAAACTGCAGGCAAGCTTTTGGTCAGCAAAATGTGTGACTCATGAAACATGAGTGTACCAGCCATATACTGCAACCAATTCAGTTCTTTGACAACCTTATTTTTGTATTTCAAGATAGGCAACAAAAATAGATTTACAGGAATCTCTGGTGGACTATCATGGTGGATTTATTTTATTTATTTATTTACTTTATTTATACCCTGTCTTTCTCCCCAAAGGGACCCAAGCTGGGATTCAGCTGGATTCAGCTGAAGGGAAGGGATTCAGTTGGATAGGTTGCTGGCTATAGAAACCTGTTGTTGGGAGACTTTTGGATTATAAGACTTGACAGCCTGACTGTGCAACATCTAGTCTGATTTTAAGTACTGAACACCAAAACATGATGTTGTTTGAAAACTTGCTTCTAATATTTTGAAGTCTGTATTTTAAAATAGTTTGTATTTGTAACTCTATTTGTCTCCTTTCGGTGTTGCCTGAAACATGAACACATTAAATGGGTGACGCTCCCATAAACATCCAAACAATGTAATTCATCAGTGGTGGACCTGCTATTAAGTGAAAGGGCAAATGCTCTGGGCATGAAGCCTCGAGCGCCTCTAGGACTGCCGGAAGCACTGAGGCTCCCAACATGGTTGGAAACTGCTTCCAGTTTGCCGAAAGCACGGTTTAAGAGCGCGAGGAAGCCCAGGAGGCTTCCCCAGTGTGTCCTGCAGTTGCGCGAGGCTCCATTTTGCTCCAGATGGGGGGGGAGGGTGAATTTGCGCATGAGAGGTGGCTGCATCCTGCAGGGGGCACTATTCAAATCAAATCAAAAACCTTTATTGGCATAAACAATAAAACCAGTCTGTTAAACAAAAAACATCCGTATCATACATTAATTAGACTCAACTTCTTGAAACAATTCTTGTATAAATACAGTAAAGGTACTTTGTCATATTGACTAATACAGTCTTGTTCCTGCTGGTTAGTAACTGTCTAGGCATGGCAGGGGGTACCATCGCGGACCTTTGCCCTGGGGTGCAGGGATAGTGAAGTTCGCCACTGTAAATCATCATTTGCAATACATGTATTACACAGCATGTACATGTAAGAAATATATACCGGGGAGCAGCAATCAATTGTGCTTTCCCAACATATGCATACCCAACCAAAAAAAAGAGTATGATGTGCCGTTTTTAAACATGACAATCTGTGTGCCATTTGAATACTCTTTCACAGAACAGCTGTCTGTGTAAGAAATGAATGACATCTGAGGCAGCCCTCATTACTATCTTTGCTTCTCCTGAATGGAGACAGCATATCTGTGGCAGTTACCTGATAAAAGCGTGAAAGTGACTGAGTAGATCCCGTTCTCTTTCTGGGCTTCCCCACCTTCTGTGTATGTTATGTCCACTTGGAACTTCACAGGCTTCTGAAAGACCGCGGGGCCTCCTGTGGACTTGTATTCTGCACGAAAGCTTGTCTGTGAGATGACACTGTGACTGAGACTGGGAATCTAAATTAAAGAAAATTGTTAAGAAGAAGAAATAAATGGTACAGTTCAGAGGTGTACCTAGAAGCCCTGGCACTCGGGGCAGTGACGTCACTTTCGGTTTCTAGCCAGAGAAGGAGGTGCTGGCAGCTTCACACCCTTCTCCTGTGCAGAGTTCCTGAAGGGCTGACCACTTCAAGGGGGAGCCACCACAGAAGAAGGAACAGAAAAAGAAGAAGGAGAAGGAACAGGTGACATGAAGCTGCCAGCTGCTCTGGGAAGAACCCAGAAGTGACTACCTTGTGCTGCTTATGGTTCTCCTGGAAGAAAGTGCATTTGCTGTGGTGACTCTGCATCCCCAGTTTCTTCTCCTATGGAGGATCTCCCTTGAAGGGAAACAACTTGATGGGAGCGATACGGAGCAGAAACAGGGAGCCCCCTCAGTGAGTGACCCCTCCTCTAGGAGAACCGTCAGCAGTGCAAGGCATTCAGGCACTCCCCCTGATATAATGCCTAGAGTAGGTGCCCTTCAGGCTCTGCCCTTGTTACACCTCTGGCACAGTTACAAGCCTGATGTCAACACATCTATTTAATGATGATTTATTGAGAATTTAAAAGGGAGTAGACACTTTTCTTGCGCATATGAATTGTCTCCTTTCAAATCTGCCATAATCTAAAATGAACTTCAGTTGGATTTCATGCACAGACGAAAAGAAAAAGGTTTATAACAGACAGGCACCCCTAATATGGGGGGTGGGTGGAGGAAGGAATATCAGACAGTAGGCAGTGGCAGCACTTCTAAAACCTCAGGCCACAGGAGCTGGAGGAAAAAGAAAACCTGTATGCATGATAGTTGTTTTTAAAACAATATAAGTGCTATTCTTTCTAGTTTATAACTCCATCACCCCTTAAGGTTGCATTTGTGTTGAAGGGACAGTTATATAAGAAGAGCCCCGCTGGATCAGGCCATAGGCCCATCTAGTCCAGCTTCCTGTATCTCACAGCGGCCCACCAAATGCCCCAGGGAGCACACAAGACAACAACAGTCCTGCATCCTGGTGCCCTCCCTTGCAAACTTTGCATTCTGGTGCTCTCCCTTGTTATCCCACGGATATGGAAACTGCAGCTATGGGGGGAACCCTATCACTGCTAAATTTGCGGTCCCCCCCCCCCAGCATCCATTAATGTTGCTTATTTGCTTACAGGTTGCTATAAGCATGCAAGCATATAGTAATGCACAGGCAGGATGAAGGAAGCCTGAATGCCTGAAAAGACTATCACATGCTAACAGGAAGCAGTTAACTTCAATAGTCTTTTTAAGTACAGAATCATAGAGTTGGAGGGACCTAAAAGATCATCTAGTCCAACCCCCTGCCTGTAGCAGGAAATCCTCCTAGACCAGGGGTCGGCAACCTGCGGCTCTAGAGCCGCATGCGGCTCTTTCAGCTGTCTGCTGTGGCTCCTCCAGGTAAAAGTGGCAAAGAGTGTGACAGGAGGCACCTGTGTTGGGAGGGCAGGCTGCTTCCCTCCACCCCCTGAGCTCACTGCCCTCCTCTCCCTTCACCCCACCTGCCCCGCATTGGTTTCCCTTTTCAATTTTGCCCGCTCTGCAGGCTTAAGGTCCCTGTTTTTCCCTTCCCCAACTCTCCAGCAGGCTCAGCCAATCAGCATCCAGCAGGCTCCTGGCTTTTTCTGTTGGAATGGCTCAGGGCCATTCACTGGCTGGCCACCAGCCAATCCTCAGCCGCCTTCCTCCTCAGCCATTGTGAGCCTGCCTTTCCCTGAGCAGGTCCCCACTCAGTACAAGGAGAGGCTTTTCCTCCACAGCTGAGGAGACATCCTGTGTGTCTACTCAGTAGTAAGCCCCATTACAGTGGATGAAGCTTGCTCCCAGGAAAGGGTGCCTGGGATGGCAGCCTTGAAGCCTGCTCAAGGCCAAGCACAAGGACGGGTGAGTGGGAGCCTGCGTAGGTCTGTTCCAGAGTAAGCGCCGATGTAGTCCCTGCGCTACTCCCAGGAAGGTGTGGAGGGCTGTATCCTCAGCCTCCTCCTGTGCAGGTCTACTCACAAGTAAGCCCTGCTGTAGTCAGTGGGGCTTCCTCCCAGGAAGGTGTGGAGGGCTGCAGCCTCAGCCCCCTCCTATGCAGGTCTACTCACAAGTAGTCAGTGAGGCATCCTCCCAGGAAAGTGTGGAGAGGACTGCAGCCTGAGAGCTCCAACCAACTTGTCTGCTCAGAAATCCCATTGTAGCCAATGGGGCTTACTCCCAGGATAGTGTGGAGAGGGTTGCAGCCTGAGGGAGGGAGGGAGGGAGGGAGGGAGGGCAGGCAGGGCAGAAGCTGGCCTGTGGTTGCCCCCCCTTCTCCCCCCCAGCTCTGGCTTCTTCTCTGGAGTCTGTGTCCTTTTTTCCCTTCCAGCAGGGTGCCTCTGGAAGGTGGGGGAGAGTTCTTTAGTATCCATGTAAGATAAGCAGATGTCATAACCAACATATGTATTGGAATCCTGGAAGATCTGGTGAGGAGGTAGATGTGGTGTCAGCAGTGGCCCCTTTAAGGGTAAGGCCTGGGCATCCAGCAGAGTGTGCTGCACAGCTGCAGCCACTTGAAGGCAATAGGGCCCTCAGGGGTATAACTAGCACCTGAGGAAGGGGGTGTGGGTTGTAGGAGGAGTGCAGGTTGGAGAGGAGACTGACTGGGCTTATTGACTTGGATACTCTGACTGATTTGACTGACTTACTTTGGAATCTGATCTTGGACTGTGACTTGGCTTATTGACTTTGGACTCTGCCCTGGATGCTCTGACTGACTTTGTGACTAATGGACTGCTGGAGACACTGGAGTTTGGTGTGTGGCTGCTGTGCCCAAGACCTGCTGAGGACCCAGGGTCTGCTGTAGTGGTGGGAGGCTGCTGGCAGGGGAGAGGACCTCTGCAGGTTAAACAGGTGAGCTACCCTGGAGGTGGGGTCCAGCAGGACTGCAGGGCAGAACCAGGATCATTTGTTGGGGATAAGAAGGGGAGCTAATTTGCTTAAAGTGGGTCTAATTCTCCAGGCAGAGAATGGCCTTGGAATAAGGCAAAACACCATAGAGGACCAGGCGTCTGAAAACACAGGACAAGAATGTATGACAAAACTAACTAAAAGCTACAGGAGAGGGCTACATTATTAAAATGGGACCTATAAGAGCATAAAGGTGAAAAAAACCTATATATGCAGTATTATCTTCATTTTAGATATCAAAAGGGTTTTGTGGCTCTTGAGGTTTTTTTTTTCCTCCGGAAAATGGGTCCAAATGGCTCGGTTGCTGACCCCTGTCCTAGACCTACAGTATCTTCAGCAGGTGCCTGTCAAGACTCTGCTTGAACATCTCCAGTGAGAAAGAATTTATCACCTCCCTCGGTGTTCAGTCTACTTCCAGCCTGCCTGTACTGTAAGATTCCATATTTACAGTGACCTGTAAAAGGATGAATGTTTTCAATCAAGTAATTAAATAGACAATGTTAAAGAGTTCGGGGATCTGCAGATTAGTGAAACAGCAGATACCAGATCATTGGGTATGGAGGGTGACTATACTAGCGTTGTCTTTGAAGCTACAGTAAATGTTTATTTAGAAGAGGGCATCCATGAATGCTGAAGGAATTCTCCTCTCCAACCTCTTGCCCTTGAACACAAGAGTAAACAGAAAGTGCCTTATTAAAGGAATGATAATTAAAAAGAAGCTTCCTTAACAGGAAAGCACAATGACAAATGTCTAACTAAAGTTATAGTTGCAGGGAAAAGCAGGACCTTTGCTGAATGGCACTTATTTTGGAGTAAATACATGATGGGACTTTGCTCCTGAGAATTGATAAGGAAAATACCGTACTGTATGGAACCATCATTTAAAATTTGCTTCCAGACAATTGTGCAATTCAGCAGTGCTAAAGGGCTTGAGTGTGGAATCAACCCAAACAACTGGAACTGGATGATCACAGTCCAAGTTTCACTTATTTATGCGTACATGAATTTATGTATGTACTTACTGAGAGGAACGCATGAACAATGTCAGCCTTGATAGAACTCAGTGGTTTGTCCTTAATAACTACGAAGATCTGTTCTTCTTTCTCCAGGTTGATAAAGTTACCAAACCAGGACTTTTTGGCAAGCCTGTCCAGGCCAGGAGATGGGGTGAAAAGAGGGGGGAAAAAACACACAAAGCAAAGACAGTGTTTAGAGAACAGCATCAAGCAACCAATGTTGGGTATTTGTGTACCTGGTGAACTAATACTTAGCTGTGTGACATAAGTCAAGGTATCAAGAGCATCATTTTCGTTCCAAGAAAGCACATCAAAGAATTGTGTGGCTTTGCTACAACAGCATGTACAGCCACAAACAGCTGGCCAGGTACTGCTCAAGCTAATCTAGAGGAGCAGATGCAGTAATGGAAATAGCTACAAAACAGCTTTACGAGATACAGCAGGGAATTGAATAGAAGGCTGTTCAGAGCTGTACCTTGGGTAGAGCAAAGCAGGGCAACTGCTCTAACCCTGCAGTTTGATATCAGGGAGTCCAATGCAATATTTTTACATGCACCTAGCAGAGTATGAATGTGCCTCCACTCTTCCGTTCCAGCCCCCTGCACCATAACTTTGACAAACACAGTGAGTGGGAAGGGAGAAGGAGGAACACTGACACCGTATCAGTGATCAGTGCAACATGGTGGCAAAAAAGTTCTTAGAAGGGGAGGGGGAGGAGGCAGAAGAGTGCTTGCCTGCCACTGGTAGCAAAGCAGGGAAAGGGAAACAACAGACCCTAAGGCAGAAAATATTTTTAAAAAAGGGGGAAGAGTGATCAGCTTGCTATTGCAATGGCTGTTGCAGCAGCTTTGACAAAAAAGACGAACAAGGCCTGCCCACTTACCACTGATGCCACCAGCAAAAATGTAAGAAAAGGAGAGGAATACACATACACCCTAGGGCTTGGTGCACTCCACACTGATAAGAAAAAAGAGATGGGGGGTGCTCTAGCAATGCCACAGGTGCTTGGGCGAAGGCCAGGAGCAGCCTATATCAGCACTCCCCTAGGGACAGTTCTGAGGCTGTTGCTAGGTCCCTGTGCGCGCGCATCATTTTATACACATGCACACATAGTGTCCATGCACATTCTGCCTGTCCAAGTTTTTCTGCACAGGAATGGCATTTCCCCTCTGGTATTTTAAGAATCCCAGTTGGTTTAGCATTCATTGACAGTTCCATGGAGAGTTCACTACAACTGTCTAGTCTTGAAGCCGTTTATTCAACAATCATATCACCCACTTAATATACAAAAGAAAAACATGGAGTTAATGAAGGTCAGTTGTTGTTGTCATTTTTTAAGTGAAAGTCAAGCAAAAATAGCTACAGTTTAGTAAATCTCTCCCTGATCCTCAGTTAAAGTGGGGTCAGAAAGCACAACTCTCTAAAATATTCATAAGTTGCTAGAAGCATCTAGAAGCCAAAGATTAGCATGGGGAACAATAAAGAGAATGGGCCACTCATTAAAGTAGCTTGTTAAGAAGCCTGGGTTAGCACATGAAAGGCCGATACATATTGATGTGCTTGTGTGTATCTCAAACACACCATCGTGATTATGTAGGCTTTGTAACAATCAAGGCATCCAGTCTTTGCATATTAAAGGACTTTGCTGATTCATGGCTATTCATCTAACACACTCGATTTCTTTAGGGCTTGTATTAAACTTAGAGTCACTTAATACATTTTTTTTTTCCAGATGAAAAAATAATAAGGATGAAGCAAGTGCTTTTTCTACTGCAACTACATGGAGTACCCAGCTGATGCATGCAGCTGCTACATATGTGCATGGCACAAAGAAATGCATGCCACCTGCAAGATATACATGTTAATACATGAACATTTTTCCTCTTGAAGTTTTTATATTAAAAGGGGGGAGGCTTTCCTACATAGCAACTGTCTCCTACTGCTCTGTTGGTACAAATTAATTGCAACTGCTGCAAGGCAGAATACAGACCTCTGCGAAAAAATACCATTGTCACCACTACTCATAAAAGGGAATTTCTGCACAGGGCCTCAGTTATTTCAGATTGAAATTGTTTCAAATGGAATAGTGCATTTATACTTTCAAAAGTATAAAACAGCACTCAACTGGAAAGTTAAGCTGGATTGCTTCTCCAATTAAGCATTAAAAATTACAAGTGACTCAAAAATTGCAGAGGCCACAAGCAACTCAGTTTTTAATTTATTTCTTATTTTTTGAGGCACAGAGGGCACATGGTATTTATTGAAATGCGTTGTGTAATTATAAGTGCTAGAAATGTGCTGATCCAGGGTCTGGTCTGAAGGCAGGTGGGAGAACCACTTTGTTGAAGCTAAGCCAGTCTGTGTCTGATCACACCCTAGATGGAAAGTCTGTCTTGGGAACCTCATATACATTGTTGAGTTCCAGTATGGAAGAAAGATGAGATGCAGATAAAATGAATCCTCTCACTTGGCTGGACAGAGGCTTTCTCTGACTTGCCAGGAGACAGGGAATGCTAAAAGAGCACCTTTCACCAATTCCATCTAATGAGAAAGTTGTGACCTTTTTTTGTTAGATGTAGATTATTCATGTCATCATTACCTCAGGACTGGATTAATATAATGTGTTCTATGTCAGAATGGCTTTCAAGGTGAACTGGAAGCTCCAGGCGGTACAGAACATGGCAACCAGCTTGTAAATGGGCCTGGAATACCCTTGTGCTTTGGGTTCTGCCCTATCTTCCTATTACTTTTAGGGCACAATTCAAGGTAGTAGCTTTGCCTTACGTGACTTTAGTCCTATATTCTTTGGAGACCATGTCCTCTCTCATGTTTCATCATGACTCCCAAGATTTATTGATGGCATCCTCTGAATGATGCAATCTAGGAGCCAGATTCAAACAGTGCAGTGATGTGTTCTTAATTACTATGCCTTAGCGCCTTAGTTATAACACTCCTCCCTGCAAACTCTCCAAAATCTGACTGCTCATCTCTGAGAAGCACTGCTCAAATTAATTTTACTCCACTTTAATATCTGATATTTTCATGTGTTTTTAATATGATCTCTTACATCATGATGGCCTCTCCATGTAACACATGCATGCACGCACAGACACACACAGTCATGTGAATTGCTCTGTGGGAGGAGAGTGAAACATAAAAAGCAGGAGTAATACCTGTATTGTTTTGGAAATTGCTTTGAGAGCTTATTCAGTTGAGAAGAAACTAACAGCCCAATACTAATTAACTTTGTAGCATCGATGCAGCCATGCCAATGGCCACGCACTCCATCCTGTGGAGGGGGGGACATTCATGGAGCCTTCCTCAAAGTAAGGGAACATTTGTTCTCTTACCTTGGGACTAACTCAGTACTGGAGAGTGGGTTAGGCCTGCACTGTAATACACATATTAAATGAATGAATGAGTAAAGAGAATAAAGAAATAAACAGAAGGAGAATGTGAACTGGGTACTGGATGGCCTTAGAATTCAGAGGAAGAACTTTTGAGATTTAATAGATAGGAGGTAAACAGAACAAACAGCTTTGAGAAAAGATGCAGAAGTAACTAAACCCCTCCTAGAAAAGGTTCTTCAGGAGAACAGTAGACAATGACAGATTTTTGTTTATATATTTTGTTTATATATATAGATTTATATATATATATATATATATATATATATATATATATATATATATAAATAATGGAAAGAGTATAAAATCCTATGTGATGGGTAGACAGTGTAATAAAACCATTCCTTATACTTTATTTTAAATCACCCCATGGAATTGTCTCATATCTATGTTGATAAAACACTATCAGAAAGGCTTAAAAATCTCTATTTCTATAGAGGCTCTAGGTTCTACAGGGTGTCTCTATATGCCCCTATGGGCTCAATTCTAAACTGAAACCGTAGGGCACGCATACACAGATCCCAATCCAGAAAGTTTCATGTGAAACACATGATTTCGACCTTTGCTGAATTGAGCCTTACTGCAAATCAGCATAGCTCCATCTTCTGGCACATGTTGGGTACTTTTTTTTTTTTTGAACCATTGAAAGAACTTAAATTAGGCAACCCTGCTGAATTCATGAAGTTTCTGCTGGCTCAGGCTGCAATCCTATCCACACTTACCTAGGAGTATGCTCCATTGACTGTAGTGGGACTTACTTCTAAGTAAACATGCATAGGATTGGGCTCTTCCAGTCTAAAGGCAGTTATCTCAATGAATTGTTTCATGTGTCAACAATGTGATATACGTGTAGCTAACGAAGAGCCCAATCCTGAGCTCGGCACAGCGGCACGAAGCTGCTACGCACTGTTGCAAATGTGCCGTAGGGCACGACTGCGAGTCCTACTGCCGGGCTACTGCCCATGCTAACCCAGCACTGATCGGGGCTGGGCTAGCGCTGGGCTAGCACTGTGTGTGTGCCTGGCCTACACTGCTCAGCGGTCTCAAGCCGCAGCACGGTAAGCAAGAATGGGGAGGGGGGAGGCAGGTGGAGGGCAGAGAGAGGGCGGGGAGGAGGCGTGACAGGGAGGCGGGGCGGAGAGAGGGCAGGTGGGAGGCGTGCCGGGGGGAGGAAGCGGGGTGGCAGAGAGGTGGGTCAGTCGGAGCTCTGCTCCACCGGATCCTGTCTGTTTGTGTAGAGCTCGGTGCCCTCACTTTACCGTAAAGTGAGTAGCCCCATTGTGGGCCTGCTTCTCTTACCTGGGAGAAGAGGAAGAAAGTCCCCTTCTCCGGAGGCGCTGCCTGCAGCAGGCTGAGGTGAGTAGGATGCAGCAGCAGCCATTCCCTGAGGCGCCACTGCAGCCACGTGCCCCGGCAGCTTAGGATAGGGCAGTAATTCACTTAAGTAAGTGGGAGTTAAACATGATAACTAGGCACAGGATTAACTAATAACGATGCAATAGACCACGGAGCAGAGGCTCTGCTCTGCATACTGTGTGTTGTTTCTCTGGTTTTGCAGGTCCTCCCACCTGTCCTTGCCTATTTAGCTCTGGATTTGAGGCTCATCTGAGGTCACAGAACAAGGAAGTAAGTGCTGATAATGTCATTACAGCACATGCCGTAGTCTTTTTTAAAAAAAACTTTTTTTTGCTTCCAGTTTCTGTAATCAGTAGGAGCAGGACACTGCAGTTCTGGTAAGTTTGGGAAGTGCTGCCTTAGCCCCTTCAGTTCTTGGATTTCAAATGCTGCCACATAAAAGATGATCCCTGCTCCAACAAATTAAAAGCCTAAAATACACATAAATGAAGGTGCCCTATTTAATTTGTATTAGAAGACAAATATTTAGACTAGACTTTGTGCTAGCAACTGATGCCCCACTCCAATTCCGAAAGTATTTACTCACATGTGACTAAATGTGTGGGAATGTAGATGGGGAGGGACATTCAAATGCACATCTCACTGGAAGAAACACAGTGCAGGTAGACTATATGGATATTCAGACACTCATTCGAAAGTGCATTTGGATGTACATCAGATTTCTACCCATAGTTCCTAATCGGTAAGTGATGAGTGTGGGCGCTCAGTATAGAAGGCTAGTGTGGTATTGCAGAACATTTTAATAAGATGGCACAAGAGATCATATAAAGATATTAGAAGCAAAGTCATCATGAAAATGTTTAGGATGGAGGTGCCAGCTTGATGTTTGGTAATGATAAATATTTGCGTATTTGAATGGTAATTTTTTTCCCTTAAATTCATGTATTAAGATTATGCAAAATTTTAAAAAGCAGATGGAGTCATGCTGCTTTACACCAGAAGGCGATGTGGGCCTATCTGTTTAATTTCTATTAAATTATCTAGGTTTTTCCACAAGTAAAATGATACACATTACCTAGACATGTCAAGGTACATTATCCAGTCATCAGAACTGTTAAATGAATTAGAGTCATTAAAAGATGCAGCAACAGACAAGAAAACACATTTATATCGCATTTGAATCATGACGCCAGCAAGTGTTCTTCTGCAATCAAGACATCTGGTTTCTAAAGCAAGAATAATACAAAGCTCCAAAGTGGCCACAGAGCATAAAGGCCATGATGGTTGAAATAAAAAAAGCAGTTCATTATTTTTTACAACTTTTATTATGTTTACTGCAGGGTGCCATCCAATTCAACTCATTAATTCAGCAATTATATTGGAAAGAGGAAAAGGTCCTTAGGCTCTGAGTTGCATCCAAACTGCCTACTAAGGCTGGCTTTACCTCTTCCCTGCAGTTCTTAAAGGGAGAGCAAAGTGCAGAAAAAGGGTTCAAAGGATCTCATGTAGGAGAGAGTGAAGAAACAGTGATGGTGGTGGTTAAAAAAAACAGGAAAGGAATTAAAAAGGTCACAAAAACAGTTGAAGGAGTAGTCTACTTCATTTTCCATTGTTTCATTTATGTTTCTGTCTATACCACTAACTAAAAGGTGATTTTTATACATTTTTATACAGTTTTATGCTGAATGTAAACCTCCCCCAACTCCCTCAGTCCCTTCATCACTTGTTATTGCCCCAACTGCTGTTGCATTAATCATGGATTACTTAGTTTTCCCAAGGCAGCTTCAGATTTGGGAAAGCTGCTAGGACCATATCACCATTTCCAGTTAGTTACTGTTTTGGTTCATAACCTTCAGCCAGAGCTCATGCTTCAGAGTTCACTCTATGTCTCAACCAAGTGCCAGATCTCTGGTGAAAAGCTTTCAGACAAAGTATCCAAAAGGCAGTGAGTGGTGTGCAATTTTTCAGGTACATTTTCATTAATTGTTATTTGGCTTTTAAGTTCTGTATTTCCTGATCCTATCTGGATTTGCTATGCTAAGGGTTGTCAAACTTCCCCATGCCACAACCCACCTGTTCTGCAGCAGAGTGCACCACTACCCAACTCATTCTCTGGTACCTCTGCCTCAGAAGGCCTCCACAGGCCTCTGGAAGCAGCCAGAATTCTCTTTCACGAAACAGAAGTAAATCAGAAGTGAGGCCTGGTGCAGCTTCCAATTGCATCCAGAAGGCTCTAATTTGGTGCTAACCAGAAGAAAAGGCAGGTGGGAGGGTCCAACTTAGGACCCACTAGATATCAGATCACAGCACCCATCCACAATTTGAGAAACTCTATGCTATGGCAATAACTCTTTTTGAACTTCTGTAGCCACTTTTATTCCTGTATTAACTTTCACTGCATCACTAGGTCATGGAGCAAATCACACTAGACATTATCCTGCAAAGGCTCTTGCAAAAAAAAAAAAAAAATGCAATAAATTCAGAAAATGCAATTTTTCTTTTTTTGGTCATGATACTAAACAGAGTTTTGGCCAGGCTTAGAGTTTTCAAGGCTGGTCCTCCTACTAAATCCCAAAGAGAAACAACCGACCAATATATTTAAGGAAGGTTATTTGGAGCAAGAGTTACTTCCTGCCTACTCAATTCTGTAGAAAGGGGTGTGTTGACTTCACTAGAAACTGAATGTTATCCAGAAGAATTATTTTACACAGTTGGCCTGGTAAAGGACTAACATCTCTGTCTATCATTTGAACTACAGTGAGGGAAGTGGATAGGTAGGGTGGGAGGGAACACAATGAAGTATCTAAGATACTTTTGCATTGTGTTGGCTCAATAGACAACTTTTATTTTTAGGCATAGGATCTTATTAATTGCTCATTTTGGAGTAAAAAAAGAATGTTTTCTCTGATTTGATAGATGTGATTCTGTTTATACCTTTGAGCTACAGCAATTTTTATGCCGAAATATATTCCTTGACTATCAGCACCTCTGATTGTACATATCAGCTGTTTCTACCCCCTGCTCGCAACATGCTCGTGATAATCTTGTGATATGAACTAATGCAACATGCTCGAACATAATCTCGTGATATGAACTAATTTGTTAAGAGTGCTGGGAAAGATGTATTCTGCCCTGTATTGTTAAGCACACAGAAATCACATTGATGAATAGCACTATAGTGAATTACTTACTCTGGGGAAGATTCTGGCGTTAGATTGGACATCTCTTCTGGCGTCGGTACTGTAAATGTGCAAACATATGCAAAGAAAAAGAAGAAGGAAGGAAGAAAAAAAGAAATACAAATTAAATAAAGCCTCCTCTAAAATCCAGTAAAGTAACAGTGGGCTCAAAATCCACCATGCATATATACTTATATCAAATGCTGCAGGTTTGTCTTCACAACTAATCAATGATTCCACTTCTATGTTAACAGTGATCCTGTGTCCACCCAGATCCTATGTACCTAACCTATTTGAATATTTACATACAGAGATCTCACAGTTAAGAATAGGCTCAGCCTGAGATCTTAAATATTATGGTCATCATTATGTTGATTCTCTACCCAAATGCACAGGCTCAGTCATTTATTTACAAGGGTATCAAAATAATGAAACTAGTTCTTTAGCAGATAAAAAGCTGAAACTTGGTGCACTACTAGCCTATAACACACTGATTACAGTACTTACAAAAATTTGAACGTAGGGTATTTTTACCTCTCTTCCTTAAAATTCAGGACATGAAGATAGCCTTACATTATATGGTACAAAAGGTGCTGAAATTTTTAGAATTTGGAACACCCGATTTACACACTATATTCCCTACGAGTTAACATCTGTTTGCCTCCTGCCCGCCCCATCCCATTCTGCAGCACTCTGTCCAAAGGTTGTTGGCTGTTGCAGTTGCTGCTGTTGAAGAGGAAGAACATTCTAGGACTTGTGGGTAAAAATCCATATACCTGCTGGACAGAGGTCTAGACTACAGACACTCTCTCCATCATACTTGATACTGACTTCTTTCTTTTTTTTTAAAAAAAAATAGATTTTATGTTTTTAGTGTTATTTTGATTTCATTTGGCCTCTTTTATTCTTCCAAACCATTTTTTAAAAGATTGAAAGATTCCTGGCGACATTTAGAAAAAATAACACAAGGCATTATCGAAAATGGAATTGTACAGGATATAAATCAAATAAACAAACTTAAACAGAAATGGAAGAAGTGGTCTTAAAGTATTGAATGTGCTACATTAACTTGGATTAGAGTGGACCCTCTGCATCCGTAGGTGCCTTATCTGCAGATTTGACTCACCATGAACACGGGACCCCTGGATCCGGATGGTCCTCCTTGCACATGTGCAAATTTCCCTTAGCCTCTGCACCCTAAAATCAGAAGTTACTTCCACAGGCCTCCAGGGACTGTTCCAGGCCTGTGACAGGCCCATGAGGCACTTCATTGCCGCCTGAGGGCCTCAGAATGGTTTGCGGAGGCCTTCAGAAGCAACTTCCAGTTTTTAGACTCTAACCCTAGGCCAGCGGTTCCCAAACTTACTATGATCACGAAGCTCTTCTTTCATGGCGGCCTCTTCTTTCCAGCTCTTCTGGGCACTGCCATCTTGGAGAGAGCTGGAAAGTTGGCGCCACCATCTCGGATTTGCAAGATGATTCAAGATGGCAGCACCTGAGACAACTGGGAAGAAGAGGCGCCAGAGACATCCCACAGCATCTCAGTGAGTTTGCCATGGCACACAGTTTGGAAACTACTGCCCTAGGACAGCATGTCTCAAATCGTGGGTCATGACCCTATTTCTGGTGGGTCCAGCAAAGCCTCCAATGAAAACATGGGTGATGGAAAGAACAGATAACTAATTGCCTCAAGCTATTCAAAAATCAGCTGCTAACTGCCCTACAAACAGCTGAGCTCCTGCAGTTTGCAAGCTTGTGTAAATATAGGGAGATAAATGTTTGAGCGTCTTTTTTCTGGTGTGTTTTTCCCAAGTCTGTCAATGACAGGTAGTAGGGACAGGTGAAGACTGGGTCACATAACTAAGCCCCTCAAGCCTTGAGACTATTTTTTAGGGCTGCCTCATTATGAGAAATGGATCGAGTGCTTTGCAAATAAATAAATAAATAACTTATAAATAAATAAATAATTTCTTTCTGAATTACCTTTTTTTTTAAAGTCTCCTAAAGGGTCCTAACAGAGTGTCATTTTAAAAAGTGGGTGCCAGTGATAAAAAAGTTTGAGAACCAGTGCCCTAGGCAATGGATCACCAGCAACATTCCTATACATTCTCACAATTTGAAAGAAAGAATAATGTTACATAGAATGACTCTGTGCCAACCCTTTTTCCTAATCTCCACACGCACTCCTTCCAATCTGTGTTTTGGATCTTGCACGTTGATTGGATGCTGTTTTGCTATGTAACTGATGCACTAAGTACTGTTTTCACTTCTTAATTCATGTTCAGAGTCTTGAATGCATAGTTGAAAAAGAAATTTTGGAACAACATTATTTGGCCCCCTTGCAACCCAGTTTCCGGCTGGGCTCTGGGAGAGAGATGGCCTTGGTTGCCTTGGTTGATGACCTGTGCCAAGGACTAGATTGGTTCCTGCTGAACTTCTCAGGAGCTTTTGACACCACTGATCATGGTATCCTTCTGAATTGGCTGGCTGAGTTGGGGCTTGGAATCCTGCTGGAGGAGGGACTACTGTGGCTTTTTTGGAGTGCAGCCAATGTGTGGTCATAATTCCCATATGGGTGGAAACTCAGGAGTGTGACTCATGGATATCTTTTCCCACCATCTAACTGCATGTTTGGTCTATGTCAGTGATTTTCAAACTTTTTCATCTTACGGTACCCTGACAAGGTACTAAAATTGTCAAGACACAGCATCGGTTTTTTGACAATTGACAAGGCATACCATGCTGCTGATGGAGAGCTCACATCCCCATTAGCCCTACTAATAAATGACCCTTCCCCAAACTCTAACAGAACACCTGCAGACCATTCGCGGCACACCATTTGCGGCACACCAGTGTACCACGGCACTTTGGTTGAAAATGACTGGTCTAGGTCTTTTATGAGAGAGAATGCTTTCTTGCAGATATCACAGAGTGAGGAGCTCAGGACAGAAATAAAAGGAATCTGTAGGCCATGAGCAAGGACTACATCCATGACTGGAAGCTATCAGAAGAAGAGACCAGATAATACAGCAACCTTCTCCCCCCTCAACATTTGTCATCTTCAAATGAAAACAGATACTCTTTGCTAGTCATATTATTCTACTGGTGCCTGACCGAAGACAGATTTCTTTACAGAGACCCAAAGTTAGAACAATTCTAATGTACAACTTTTGCATAATGCAGGTCTATAACTGTATTCCCTTAAGACCTGCGGTTTTCAAACTCTCCGGGAGTTTGAAACCCACAGTAAGTCCTTGTGGGGGCGGGGGAGAGGTAGCAGGGGCGGGGAGAAGGCAGTGATGCAATCCCCAGGATCATGTCACTCAGGGGGGCTGCAGGGACTGGGGTGCAGTCACTAGTCCCTGCAGCAGCTGTTCTGGGGTGCGGGGAGCCCTGCATGAGCGTCTGCAGGGCTCCCCAGGTCAGCAGAAGTGAAAGTGGAATGATTGCGCTCCACTTCCGCAAAACCAGTAGTGGAGTGCGAGAGCTCCACTTTTACTTCTGACGACCTGGGGAGCCCTGCAGACATTCGTGGAGGGCTTCCCACACCCAGGGAAGGCTGCTGCAGGGACTGGTGAGTGCAACCCAGTCCCTGCAGCCCCCTGAGCGACGCTATCCTGGGGATCGCGTCGCTGTCTCCTCCCTGCCTCCTCGCTGCCCCTGCCCCTCGAAGGGGCAGAGGCCAGGGTCTTCAGGCTGGGGCATCACGATGCCCCAATCTGAAAACCTCTGCCTTAAGACAACAGTGCCTTGTAGCCTGTGCATCCTGGCAAAACAATATCAGCCTTACGAATAGTCCTGGAATCTTTCTGCCTGATAATTAGCCCTTCCTTCTCACCAGGGTCCATTTTCCATGATGTATCACAATACTATTTGAAATTGCAAAAGCCAAGCACAGTGTTTCTGTTACATGAGGTAATAGAACTTCAGGATTGGGGGGGAGGGGAAGGAAGACAGACTGGTGCTTAAGTGTATATGGAACTTAGGTACACTGGACCAGCAGCTTTGTGCTCACTGTTGGAAGAGTAAGTGGAGCAACACAGTCAAGCAGTGGCATAGAAACTTTCAAGTTCCCTTCCAAGCTGGCAATCTTTGCTACCCACTATCTAATTTTCATTTAATTAGTGTAACTATCTACATGCTGAAAGTAAAACTGCCATTTTGAGAACAGATATACCTTGCAATTTCCTGCGATGGAACCGAGGTGATCCCAGGAAGCTGTTCTTGATAGAGTTGAGCCGTGTTCTCCAGGGCATTCCTCCAATGCTGGGACTGGATGGTGGCGTAGGGTTGGGTGTGCCTGCTGGGCTCTCCTTTGGCGTATGGACAGGTGTCCCCTTGGGGGTAGGGAGGGGACTGCCCCTTGGAGAGGGGTGAGGGGTGACCTGTATGATGGGGATAGATTTGGTGCTTGGGTCAGTACTAGAAGGGAGCAATCTAACAGGAGATATAGGATTTGTTTGCACCGTAGGAACAGCCAGCTGAGGGTTAAACCCAGGAGCAGGTGAGTGGCCCTGAGTGTTCTGTGTAGGGGCATTTTGGGAAGGAGGGACAGTAGCATTGCTAGAGGGGAGTGGATTGGATTTGGTAGACTGGAGTGGTTTTTCAGCCAATTTGCTCTTGGATGGCAAAGTCTGTGTCTTTGGATTGGGTTGAAGTGTTGGCTTTGGTTGGAGGACATGTCCAGGCCTGGAAGCATTCCTACAAGCATCAGACTCCAAGGAGACTGGGGGGCGGGGGGTGAAAGGGAGGTCAGGGGTCTGAGGGGGGATGAAAAATTTTCTGATAGGCTACAAGATATACACACACAGAGAGAGTTTCCATGCACATCAAGAAAAGCAACACACGCGCACACAAGCACACAAAGTGGGTGAATAGAGAAATAAAGCCCATTTAAGTTGCAGTTGTGCACCACATCACAAGGGAGGTACAAGTTATGGAGGTGGGGTGAAGGAGGTGGGGTTAGGGGTTTGCAAAGAAACAAAAAACAAACACAAAAAAACACACAAAAAACATGCAGTTAGCTGGGAACGCAGCATAATCAAAAACAGCAGCAGTGGCGGCAGTGAGAACAACAGTTTTGTCACAAGCATCATCGTATTAACCAACCATGTGTCAGCAAAGAAAAATCACAGAGCAAAAATAACATGGAAACAAAATCAAAATAACAGGGTGGGCAAGGGAGGGACAGGAGAGAGAGAGAGAGAGAGAGAGAGAGCCGTACCCCTGCGTTGTTCTGGCTGACTCACAGGGAGAGAACAAAGCTGAAGGGAGGTGAGGAAGGGGAAGGAAGCATCATTCAAGCCACAGTGAAAACCAACATGTAAGCATGTAGGCTGAGCTTGCCCTCTCCCAGCTCAAATTGTCTACCACAATCAAACACAGTGGGAAAATGCAGATCAAAATAATGTGTGCAGCAGGTGATGATAGAGGCACACAAATTACCACATACATCTATTCCCCAGTCTCTGTCAAAATGCTACAAATTTCAGTAGCATGGTGTCTGTGAGAGTGAGAGACAGACAGAAAACAGGGGGGCTCTATCACTTCATCCCCCTTCCTCCCCTGTCCTTCCATCAAGAGGGGCTCTGTTTTCTCTGGAAGGCTTCAGCATGTGAAATCTTAGGAGATCAAGGAACTATGGCCAGTTTGGGGTTTAACCATGAATCCCAAAGGTCATCAAAGCAGGTTTGAAATCTGCAAGGACAGGAAGTAAATCCCCCCCCCCCACACTTAAGTTTTCCCATCCTATCAACAGGCAGCCAGATAACCTGATTGTGCTGTCAAAAAAAGCACTGCCAAATTTTTAAGAAAACAGTTCCAGTATCACATTCTGTCACTGATTACAGTAATTATGTAGAGGTGTCATTAAGAGAAATTCATAATCCACCATATATCAAGTCAAAAAAATTATGATTTCCTTTAAAACCAACACTGAGATAAGCACCAGTTAGTTTCAAGAACACTTCAAGAAATATCTTTTAAAATAGGCAACAAACAAATTTAGGGAAATCTTGAAAAAGGAATTAGTAAAGTGAAAGAGAACCTAAAAAACAAGATCAAAAACATCTTTTCATAGTGTTAACAACAGCATAGATTAGAAAATATAGTAATAAAAGAATATTTCTTCTTTATTGTGAAAGAGTGTGAGGTCATGAAAAGAATAAACATTGTGCTATAATGTACACTGCCTTGCAGTTAACTTACATGAAATGACACTAAGCATGCGATCCTACATGCATTTTCTTCAGATTATTAGCCCAATCCTATGCTTCGTGCCTGCTGGAGCAGAGGCGCCAAAGTGGCTACTGCTGTATCCAACAGGCACCGGGAAGCCACCAGAAGTCTCCTCAGGGGAATGGGTCTTTTGTTCCCTTTCCCCGGGGAAAGCCCCAAGTCCTACAATGGGGCTTCTCAAATCTGCACTGGCTGTTTTGCCAGTGCAGACTTGAGAGACTCCGTGTTGGGCTTTTCAGCCTCATGCAGAGTTCAGGATACAGCTGAGCAGAGCTCCATTGGTCCCACCTCCTCCTATCCCACCTCTGTAATGCCCTCCCCCGCCCCCAGAAGCCACACAGGCAGTTTCACTTATCCCTGGCAGTGGTGTGTCCTCCTCCTGCCAGTGCTGGGCCCAGCGCCTGACTGACACGGACCCAGCGCCAGCGCTCTCTACTCCTCAGTGCCAAAAACATGCTTTATGGCATGTTTATGGCATCTAGCACCAGTGCTAGGGTTCAGCACTGGCACTCGGAGGGTTCAGGATTGGGTCCTAAGTCTCATTGAAGTAAATGAAATTTCAGTCTGTGTAGACATGTATAGAATTGAGCTGTAAATTCTGCTTTTATGTGTATATATCTTACTGGTTCCAGTGCATTTCTATTTTTGTAATTAACAAATTGAAGCACAAACAATCTAAATAAACTGGTTTTCTGTCATTGTTGCAACAGGAGAAAAGCAGAACCAATATCTTCATATAATAATATGAACACATTTTTCAATCAGTCCTAAAGCAGAATGGGCTCAGTATGAGATGCAATAGGATGATTTTTGCTTTTCCTAATTACTTGTCATCTAATTAGGTATTTACAGGATGCAGTGTGCTTCAATTTAACTCAATGGGTGTTTTACTATTAACCTTAAGGGAATGTGAATGACAATAACACCCCCAATCTAAATACCATTAAAATCAGTGAGACAAGATGGGCACGAGTAACTTAAAACACACAGTACTAATTTCAATGGGGCTTTAAGATAGCTATGTTTATGATGAACACGATCATGCCCATCTTTTCTAAAGATAGCTCTCACAAGCTGAAGAGATAGTTATAGTGAATGGAATGTTCAAAACAGAAGTTAGTGTTTTGGGTCACAACTGTGAGGAGAGTTGTGCAACTGCACTGAACTCGCAGAAAAAAGGCACAACTGTGCAAAACAAGAGTTCCCCATGGGGCACCCAAATGTATCACAGCCAAAGATGTCTCAGCCGGGGGTTCTCTGGGCCGCCCAATGCCTTATAAGGCATTAAAAACTTCACTTCTGGTTTCATGGAGAAACCAGAAGTGATGTTTTTTAAGCTCTAGGTCTCAGACTGAGCCCAGCAGAGGCCAAGGATGGATGTCTGCAGCCTCCGCCAGGCTCAGAGGACTTCCAGAGGCGAGGGAAGCAGAGCTCCCCTCAGTTCCAGAGGGCTGAGGGAGGCATTCACCCTTATCCGTGGTTTCTGGCAACTGTGGGATGTTCCAGAACAGAACATCTGCAGATATGGGGGCCTGCCTGTACTTCATTTAACACAAACTACTGCTTGTGAAGAAGGGAATAAAAGAAGAAGCTTTGCTTCATTTGAGGACTCCCTAAAAACTGAGCAAGGGCCTATTAATCTGTCAGTGAGACTGAACTTATTTCCTGTTTTCCTCTCAAAAAAACCCGTCTCCATAATTCCTTCCTGTATGATCTCTTTTTAATCCTCAAATTCTATTTTTTGGAGCATCATAACACAACACTAGATGTTTCCTGTACTGACTATCCTTCATCATTTGTCCAATGTTGTTCAGCTCAGCTATTCAGTCCCCAGGTAACTTCAGCTTTTACAGTTCAATGCTCACCATGGGTTCGCAACAACTCACAGATTTTCTTCTCTTCGTACAATAAACTCCAGCAGGTTCTTGCCCCCATGTTAGGTCACAATGACACTTTAGGCAGGAACAAAGTGAGCAGTACAGATAGGCCCAAAGGAGGATCTATACCAACCTTTACAGGTAACAAGCTGTATTTACAAACATGTCCTCTCTGCCCCATATCCCTGACTGTCAAAATGTCCCTCAAATGCTGGGGGGGGGGGGTATTAGACATCACTGAATTCACCTGAAGAATTATGACCCCGAAATAATCCCACTTACCCTTGGACTGCTAAGAGGGCTGGTAGAGAGGCCAGATGAAGCTCCACTGATTGAACGAGACCTGAGTGAACACAACAGGAAGACAAGGCCCTGAGAAACCCCCATCAAAGAAACATCATACATCCACCATAACATTTAACCTCTCTATGATGTTGATGTACACATTTTCACTGTGAAATCTCCTGGAGGGTTAACATCTATTTTGCAGAGGTTATTATGTGCTGAAGCAACCAATCTGGTGTCCACCATCAATGTGTCTCTCTTTCTGAGGTCATACATTTTCTGTGAGGATCTGTAAATGCCTCTTGTAAGATTTGCTCCCCTGCAAGTTCATCATTAAGGAGATGTGATCTTCATGCTTACTAGCAGAGACATGATAGTGTAAATTTTGCCAGAAAAATTACCAAAGCTGGTCATAGTGTGGGAGGCCAAGAAATTATCTCATCGACTTTCTTGTTTGTTGAGAATCTCCTCATTTTGAAATCATACATATCTTTTAGGGCCTCTCTCTTAGGGCCTTTCATCATGTCTTTTTCTACTTACTAGCTGGGTAGATTGACTTAAATTAAACCAAAGTGGGGAAGGCCAATTTAAAGTATTGACTGAAATTAAACATTTACATTTCTTATTTAGATACTTCCTAAATAAAAGTGCATTCTGTTGGATTGATTGGTAGGCAGAGACATAAATATTTATAATTAGTGCACCAACTTTGAGTCAACTGCAGAGATTGGGTAAGTTACTAAGCATAAAACAGGAAGAAAAAACCACCCAGATGGATGAGGGGGTAACACCTGTGCACCTGTGGTGTCTTGCCAGTTCCTGGTCGCCCAGTATCAAGCAATAATGCAAGTTCAAGAATTATCATACATTGACTAAGATATTTTCTCTACTGTTCATAAGATGGTGATGTTCATAAGAAGGCAATAAGAAAACAGTCCAGTTTCAGGGGATTTTTTTTTGTAAAATTGAACATTTATTTTAAACCAAATTATTTTTAAAGAGAACATTATAGCAGAAGCCTTTAAAAATCTGATTTTTCAAAAACAATAGATGTTTATTCACCCTACTTACTAGTATGATGTTTCATACGAAATCATCGTTCTATATAGAAACAGCTAAGACTCAGCACATACCCATCACAAACTGTCAAAATCATGGTGGAAAGGTACGGTAAGTGACTCAGAAACAGTGTGGAGATCATATGAGCATAAAAGCAAAGAAACTCCCTCTCAATCCCAGGTCCTAATGCAAGTCCTCAAGACAAAGGACATTTTTCACACATAAGGCTATCTCTGGAACACAGAAGTAAAACCCAAAATGGTTATAAGCAGTGTACATTACAATCTTCTTTCCCTTAAAATTCCTCATTAATTCCATTCACCAACCTCACAAATCACATAAGAGAGGCTCAAAGGCAAACTAAATCATCACATGTGGAAGACATCCCTAGCTGCACTTCGTAGAGAATTAGCCTGACCTCTCACATCCTTAATGGAACAGCCACCATATATAAAAAGAAGAGATTGTGGAGACAAATTCAACAAATAATATACATTATTATTTAGAACAGTGGTTCCCAAACTGATGGGTCGTGACCACCAGGGGAAGTGGAAATGGGTCATTTCCCCTTAAGGGGAGTGGCCCAGTAATGGGTGCCCCAATAGTGCTTCAGTGATCACAGCACCGTGGGAACCCAATGACATGCTAAGGTACTTGGGGGTTTGCTGAAGCCTCCATGAGGGTTTTGGAGGCTCACAGCCTGTTCTGCAAACCTCCATGTGGTTGCCCTGAGCTCCAATTGCCAATTGGAGCTCACTTCTGGTTTGCACGATTAGAAGGCCTTTTGAGAGCCAGGGAAGGTTTCCTGGCCCTCTGAAGGCCCCTGTATAGGAGCCAAGGAAAGAGGTGCGGCGGCCCCTGCAGGAGTAGAGCATTTGCTCTACTTGGGCATTTGCCTCTTGACCTCCCTTAGGCATGCCTGTGGTCGTGTGTGTGTGTGTGTATGAAGAATCTGGAGTCCTAGTGTGATGACAAAAAAAAAATTCAGCAGGAAAAGCTTTGCGTATTTTGCATCTCCAAATCAGCACCTGTTAAGTTTCTGCCTGCCATGCAGTTATTGAAGGTAGAAGGTTATGCCAGAAAAAAGAAAGTCTTGGTCTGAAATCCTAGAAGTATGAACAGGTTATGTTTGCTGGTATGAATAAAATGGTTATACTGAGTCACTGGAGTCTTGGCACAACACTAAGTTCACGTAAGAGAAACAATAACACAATTTTGCCCCTGCCTTCATTCCCATCCCTTCTTTCGTTGTCTCCTTTGTTTCACTGTGAGTCACTTGAGGCAAGCACCAGTCCTCTCATTCCTTGTAATACACTATTCCTTGCATTCACACACACAGATGATGATGATGATGATGCAAAGAAAGAGTTTGAGTATTCTGCAGTGTCCGGTCAAAGTCAGATTGGAGGCCTTGACACACATATTTTAACAGCTTCTCTGAGCTCCTTTAAAATTCCTCAAAGGTTCAGCATAGTTTACCTATCCACTCATGTCATCCCATTACAGAGGATCAGTAACCATGTTAATGAAAAATATTAGATGCTTGTAGTTTGCTCAGCAAAAGGGTGTCAACACAGTTCCCTTTGTGTGCTTGTTTTAAGAACAGTCTAAGGAGAGTCTAGTATGTAGATTAGAAAACTACTACTACTACTAATACGGTATTATTATAATTATTAGGAATTTTTATGTACTGCTTTTCAACAAGAGTAGTTCACAAAGTGGTTTATATAATAAAATAAATACATGGTTCTCTGTCCTGAAAGAGCTCACAACCTTAAAAAAATGCAAAAGAAACACCAGTACCAGCCACATTAAAAGATGCCATGCTAGGCCGAAGACAGATAGTTGCTCTCCCCCTGAAGACACCATTTAAAAATATGTCTCTTTGCCCAATTAGCAGAAGTTATAGGACTCAATACCCTTCGCTCTGCAATATTTGAACAAAGATTCCTACAGGATACAGTCAAAGATAACCAGTTATTACCCTGCTTCAAAGAATGCTTAGACACCAGAACATAGGATCAGACAACAGTGGAGGCAATGAATCTACGAAGATGTTTTGTGTCCACTGCTCCTGTGATCACAGTTCATGTATAGAAATCCTATCCCACACTGCTTAGGCCATATTAATATCAGAAGCATATCCAATTGTACCCGATTGTTTTAAATTAAACTAAATGGCACCCCTAGAAAAAAGCAGCAGCACTGCTCCCGGCAATGACGTTGCCCTGAAATTGCAATAGCTCCTCCTACACCTCAAAAGCCAAGTGGCACCTGTAAGAGCACATGCTTAGTCATAGCTGAAGCAATGAAGATGGGAAGGAGCCAAGCCTGCAGTGGAATCAGCAAGCCAGCCGCTGCTGACCACTCAGACTTCTCATCCATAACGACGGGCTGCACCTGCAAAATCTGCTGTACAGACCCAACCCAACATATGATATGTTGATCCTGTGATCTCCCAACATCAGGTCTAGCTTGGCCCTTATTATATGAAAGCCCTAAGACAGACAGTGCTGGTGCCAGACTGCTATGGCCTGCAGCAAAATCATGCGCTGGACCTTCCATGGCACCACCTGATGGCACGCTGCATGTTACCACTGCCACTGGTATTGAGAGTTCACAGGTTATCCCAGCCAAGCGGGTGCTCTGACGGGATAGAGCCCTTGACATCACCTGTGGGTACAGGCAAAAGCATGACCATCACACACTTACATAGGGAGAACTGCACTAAACCAAGTTTTCTTCCTGGAATTTTGTTTCTGCAACAAAGTTTCATGTCATAATGAAGAATATTTAAACTTTGATCATCAAAAGAAAAGTCTCTCCCCCCAAAGAGAAAGGTCCCCCAACAGGTATAATCCAAAATGGGAGCTTACCCCAATGCGTCAGCACTCGTCATCCTTGGCAGAGGGGAATAAAGAGAGGAGAAGGAGAGAGAAAGAAAGGGATGTGGAAGCAGGTGGAGAGAAGAGTACGAAAAGCAGAGTGAAATACTGGTCGGAGAACTACATGGTCATAATTATCGCCACAGGCATCTGCTGTGGATGGAAGCACCAGTGCGGGAGGGGAGGTTTCATTACTGGACACACAGTTTTATACTACTCATAATAATGGAAGGTGTTTGTATCTGGAAATAAGGGGGAAATACAATAGGTGTAAAAGAAAAGAATAAAACACAGCTCACCCACCCTGACTGTCAGCCGGCAGAGCTACCAGTCTGTGTTGGAATTTGTTGCTTTCCAGGGCAAAACATTAAATTATGCACAGGGAGTTGTGATTACTGAAAAAGATATGCGTCTTCCCAACCTCTTATAGGTAACACATGGTACCTGTGTTAAGAGTCTCCTGTCCTTTTATTATAGTGAGCTGGGAATCTCCTTTTCTCATACACGTATCTACATTTTCATGTACAGTGAAAGCCACTGATCATTAAGATCAACATTTCTGGGTGGGTATAAGTGCCCATTGAACAAAATCACAGACAAAAGGATGCAACTCCCTGGAAATTTCTCCTTGGAAAGTTTGGCAGAAGGTATAAAAGGATTCATATTTTCCAGCTTATTCAAAGGGTACTCTAGCTAAGAAACCTGCAGCTTTTCCTTATGAAATTTAGAATCAAATGTTTTTATTAGATTAAAACCAGTGTCTGTAATGATAACTTTCTCTTCCTGAATACAATGTAAAACGATCATACAATACAAGGCAGTCTGAAACCTAAGCTATCAAGGAGATGTAAACTGCATGTTTATATGAACAGCAGAAGTTTAATAGGTGACAAATTGCAGTTGTATTTAGATTTAGATTTTGCTGTTAGTCAAGCCACAAAAAGGCGATGAACAAGTAGACATCTGTGAATCTATTGTAGATTGAGCTTCCATGAATATCACTCCTTTCTCCCTGTATTCCAGATCCTACTCTTGCTCTTTCCACTTTGGTGGCGATCAAATATTAACCTCCTTTCAAGAAGGTACTAGAGCCTACTTAATTGCAGATTCCCCTGAACCCGTGTTGAGCCAGATTTGGCTCAACCTGAAGCCTCCGAAGGCGATCAGAGCTATATTCCGATCATTTCTGATCATGGTTAAGAGGTGCTTTTTCAAGTGGGTGCTCCTCTTTTATTTAGCAGGGGGAGAGTAACTGGCCCACTTCACCCCAGCAGTGTCTTTTCTAGTGGCCGTCTGCTGGTGTTGCATCTTTTTAGATTGTGAGCCCTTTTGGGACAGGGAGCCATTAGATATTTGATTTTCTCTGTAAACCGCTTTGTGAACTTTTTGTTGAAAAGCGGTATATAAATACTGTTGTTGTTGTGCTTGTTATTTCCAGAGGCTCTTCTGAGGCCCACGGAAGTCTTCACAGGTCTCAAAAAGCATTCTAAGGCCTCTGGGAGGCTCCTGTTTTGCGTCAAAGGCCTTATAAAGCCTTTGGAAAGACTGGGAGGGCTTCCCCAGTTCTCCAAGGGCCTTATGTCTTTAAACATCCCTTCCGGTTTTGATGCAAAACTGGAAGTGACCTTCTAAGGCCTCCCAGGAGTCTTTGAAGGCTTTCTGAAACCTGCAGAGGCTTACCCGGGCCTCAGAAAAACATCCGGATGTGATCAGAGCACAGCTCCTGTTGTCTTTGGAGGCTTTAAAGGGTGCTTAACCACGGATTTTTTTTATCCATGGTTTTTTGGTATCTACGAGGGGTCTGGGAACAGATCCCCCGTAGATACCAAGGCACCACCTGTATGAATAATTTGTTTCTTGCTTTCACTCCTTCCCTCCCTCCTTTTCTACCTTTATATAAAAGGTTCTCAAGATACCAGAACCATGCTAGGGCTTCTTCACAGCTATAGACGTAGCAACTGTACTTCAGGTTCAACTGTACTTCAACATTTCTGAAGTACTTTTTGCTTCTGATCATCCCTATTTGGTCAGCACCAGGACTGCGCAACATAGGAGTTGTAAGGAAATCCTACAACTTAAAACACAACTCAGTAATACAGACCATACAATACATAACACCTCACTGACAGCTGCAGGGCATACAAACCACTCCCTCCCCCCATATTTTAGAAGGCTCAGGTCCCCTGGGCTTTTGGTGCCCAGGGCAATGCCGAGATGTCATGACACCACACTGAGTCATGACATCATTCCCAAACAGGAAGCAGTTGGAATGCAAGCGTGCTCTTGGCAGCCAGTTGGGTGATTTTGCTTCCTGACTGGGGAAGTAATTGGAGCCCATGCTCTGGCACCCAGGGCACACATCCTGTTTTGACCCAAGGGGGATATGCCATTGATGAGGCCCCTAAATCTTCTATCCTGGAGATAGAAGCCTACTAATCTACCCTAATTTGCACTCTCTGCCTGTACACAACCAAAATCTACTCAACTCTCTTGCTTTTCATAAAGATCACTGCTACATGTTCCTTTAGCTAGTGCTGAGGTATTGCTAGATTGACAGATACATACTTTTCCTAACTTGTTCACATTCTTCACATTCTTCTCTGTCCCTCACAGTTTCCTTGCCTCCCCATCCCACTTGTAAGATTCTGATATACATCACACATACAGAGGACAATTCATTCATTAAACCTCAATTTGTTCAGGAGTAAAAAAAAAGTAATTCATGTATCAAGGGCCACGTTTGGTTGTCGGTTATAGAGTGCAGATATCTTTAGAAAGAATGCTCCCAAGTAGACTGGCAGGTTCCCTGAGTCTGTATGTAAACCAATGTGTATGTGCCATAACATATACACAATGCAGAGAAATGAAACAGAAATCTTTCTATCTGTCAATATGGACATATTAATGCTATTCATTTTTCCTTCATGTACTGAAGTTTTCCCTGAAAGGGAAAGGCACTGAAGATTTTAACAATGCGAATGGACATCATATTGACAACGGGAAAAGAAAAAAGGGAAATGAGGCTGTTTAAACAAACAAAAAATAATCCCAGAACACAATAAACCCAGCAGCGCAGACATGTGCATTTCCTACAGTACTGAAGCATGTGAACTACAGAGCTGCAGCAACCCAGATACAGGAGAAAAGCACTGAAGGGACAGGGCAACAGATATGAGAGAGAGAGAGAGAAAGAGAGAGAGAGAGAGAGAGAGAGAGAGAGAGAGAGAGGAACAGTGGCCTCAGCTACCAAGACAACTGTGTGCATCTAGAGGGGCAGGATCCTTAAAGATGCAGTATTCCTCTTAAAATAAACCAAATGTGAGAGAAATATTGAGACATTGATCAGTTACCATTTCAAAAGTGATTGGTTCACCGAAAGCGGGAGTATTTTGATGGGGATTTTTTTGTTGCACCTTCCTTCTACTCTAACATTTCCCTTGACAAATCTCTTCTATTCCTTCCTTAAAAGAACTTTCATCAGGATACATAAAAAAATCAAAGTTAGGACATCTCTTTTCCCCTTTATACGAGAGATTATGGAAGTTCTTTCGATCTGGGTATCGTAGTTCTGAAAACCTGTAGTTCTGAAAACTGCCTCCATGAGGCAGAACTAAGAAGGTTTCCTGCAGAGTTTCTGAAGTATCAGTTGTTCCACAGTGTGAGTACAAAGGCTATTTTCTTCCATTGGAGAAGGGAATGGAGCACGTTGATGCTTTCAGCAGATTTGTGCATACTGTGAATGTCCTAATACGTTTTGAAACTGGGGTGCAGCATGTTCCAATTTAACTTTTCTAATACAGTTTCAAGGCTGAGCTTTAACCATTGTGTAAACTGACTCATTTAACAACACTGTTCAAAAAATGCATATCTCTGGGGGGGGGGGAATAAAAACCAAAGGGGAAGAACTAGAAATACTACCACTAGGGTTATGACAGAATTATCAGTGTCAGACTGAGAAGAAATAGTAGGATGAAGGCATGCCTTTGCTATTTTTGAAAAATCTCTAGCACTAGCTGGAAGAAATGGTAAGTTGGCTGCAACCGGAGTAACAGCAGGAAAAAAAAAGTGTGACAATAAGCTGGATTATGGTGGGAAGACCTCGTGAAAAAGAGTTATTCTTGAGGGCTAATGCATCAAAAGTCTCTAAACTGAGAAACAAGGGGGAAAGGACTACTGTAACTCTGACCTGTCTTGCAAGAACTTTGACAAGGCTAACAAGATGTGGTTTTCGGGACCCCACCTCCTAACAATCACTCTAGACTGAGATTTGTATCATGTCTCTGGCTCTCACAACAGTGCTTGAGGACTCCCTGATGAGCACTGCACAAGACAGCAGCTCATTATTTCTCCCCAGCTTGTGAACTCTTTATGAGTTCCTGGCAGCTTGGTTGCAGTGCTCATTTCCTGCGGGCCCTCATAAAATTGAGTGCCTTGTATGCTGTGCCAGAATCAGACCATCCATCTGCTGACAGGCAGAGTTCCTTCTCCCTACTGCTTTAAATGGGAAACCTATAGGTCATTAAAATTTTTATATAGTGGACTTTTTGAACTGACGGAAAAAGCGTACATGATCAGGGCTTCATTTCAGCCAAAGTCGACCAAAGTTCAGCCCAGGAACCCATTTCCAATATTAGAGTTTGTGCAGCATAGTGACTAAGCAAATCATCTGTACATCAGAAAGTATCCAGTTTGAATCTTGCTTCTGCCTTGAACTCACTGGAGATTTGGGGGGAGGCTTAGGCAAGCCTCTCAGTCTCAGTCCCTGCTACAGTACACAGATACTAATGCTGATCTACTTTGTAACAAGATAATGTATGCAACACATTTTGTAGATAAATGCTACGTGTTACTATGATATAATCAGTTCCAGGCAATGGCTGGTACTTCTTTTTCCTCCAGTTGAGGGTTGCTTGTAGGCCAAGGTATTTCTGAGTATATGCTGGGTATTTCCTTCCTCCTCATGGCTTCTAGGTCAGGGGGTGCAGTTGCTGAATGGGCTTGAGCATCAACGCTTTCTATGTTACAGTTTATAGGTGTAAAATTGCAAAAGGTTTCTAGTTAAGAAACTAAGGGGTGAAAATCACAGGCATTAAGGTCAAGAAGAGATTTCCCATCAACCTCAGGGGCATTTGGACATCATTTCATTGGCTATATTCCGAAGGAAAAAAAGGTTAACAGTCAAAGGTGAACTAAATTCTAATACCAAACAGTGAGAAATTTTCCATATGGATGGAACTGAATAGCCTCCATCTTCCCATTTCATGACTGGCTAATGTGACCTCTTAACTAGGTGAATGTGCAGGTCATGTGTCTTTGTATATGCTAACACAAAAAGTGCCCCCATGAATACTCATACTGATAAGTCGCATTTTTATTATTAAAGGCTTTCATAATGAAGTCCCAACAACACCTTTAAGGGTTGAGCAAGAGGGAATTTTGGTCGAAGTAGTTTGTTATGCAGAAGTCAGAAAGCTGCAACTGCTAAAATTCCTTCTACACAATTATTAAAGCTGCTTGCCAGTGAATGGCTCCATCCCTATCTGAAATGGCAGAGTGAAAAAAGCACAGATACTGTGATTAAGAAAGAGAAGAAAAATAAGAAAATTAGTCATAGCTACGTGGCAGGCAAGCTGATCCTTAAAGGCTGCTCTTCTACAAAGAGATGCTGTCTGTAACAAACGTGAGAAGAAGCCCACCTTGCCTTCAGTTAATTGGCATAGGTTAAAGTTTGGCAATTGGAGGTTCCAAGATCAAATCTGGCTCCATCAATTAGCTCCCCAGTTGCCCAACCAGAGGGAAGAGGCATAAAGGGAGAGAGTGATGGTTGGTCGGTTGGCTAGGGGTGGTAGGAGGAATTGCTGAAAGCTCACTTACAAATGGAGGGGTGCTAAAGACCTGGCTTTCCACCTTCCATTCCCTCCTCACAGCAGCCCTCCTGTAAACTAGCTACTGACAATCAGGATAGATCAGAAACCAGGGAAAAGATCATGCAGCACAGACTAGGGCAACCATACACAAAGGAAGAGAGGGCTCCTGTGCCTCTCATAGATATGCAGAGGAAGGCATTTGGATTGATTAAGCTTGTTATGCATTGCTGTAATGTTCTCTTCTACACAGTCATTAAAAATACAGGACCCTTCTCTACCTTTGCCTCTAGCACAAAACAAGCAATGCATAAAGCATCTGAAGACTGATGTGCCAAATCCAAACTGCCCAATGTAATGATGCTAAAGACAACTAGTTGTTCTATGCCCTCAGCTGGGTCTCTGAAGAGTGCAAGCAAATTTGTCCCCAGTGGAAAAGGTAAGTACTGCATCTTTAAGGAATAGCAGTGAGGTAGAGGAGAGGAACAGATTGTTGGTGTTTTATACCTTTCTTCTTTGTTGAATTTGGGATTGGCTTCACAGATATCCAGGCTTTTACTGAACATTGTTTTACTATGGCAGGAACAAAGTGAGAAAACAAAGTTACTAATGTGGACATTCATATGAGATTCACCTGATGCAGTCCCTGAGACCCACCCACCCAGTTACTTCACCCCTCTTGCAGGAATGCTCCAAAGCAAGGCCCTTGTTCCTTTTATTATTTGATGATCAAAAAGGACCAAAATCTCTTTAAAGTGAAATTGTATTTGGCCATATTCTGCACCAGCAAAGTTCCTGGGAGACTGGATATTGAATTTAATGGCGAAGGATCAATCCCAACATCTGTAGGAATCGTGGTGGCATGAGGTAAGATCCATTTCATACAAACCATGTACTTGGTACTTCTTGCACATAGCTTCCCAAAACAGCAGTTGCCCTAGAATCAAATGCTGGCCCACGCCAGTTTCATATTTGTTATAGCAGAGATGTGACAAACACGTCATTGTTCAGGTGGGAAAATAAAAAGGTATTAATATTAAACATGGTCTGAACGCCACATATTCAGTTTGGCAATTCAGAATGGCTTCTTCTGCTATGCATAGCTTTACATCACAAGTCCCATGACCACTCCCCAAGTACAAGGTCTAGTTTGCAAACATGGACTAAAAGAAATAAGCTGTTAGCAAGCAGGCATGTGACCTGCAGGCAGCTGATCTGACTGGAAGAGACCAGATCCTCCTATCAGTTGCTGTTCTAGAGAAGAAGCAGACTTCTGTTTATTTATAGAACCAGCTTGAAGAAGTTTCCTTCCAGGTTGTAACCTATTTACTGCATGCCACCTCATTTGCTTCAACACAGACCCTATGACACCCGTCTTTGTGGGGACAGGGAACCAAATATCTGTTGCAGGAAAATGCACCATGAATGTGACAGCTGCTATGGCATTGATGTATCTTGGGGGAGATGGAAGCCTGAGCTTAAGTATGATGAACAAGAAGAACTGGATGTATTAAAGCTCCCACAAGCAAAAAAAGAAAAGAAAAATAAGTTTACAATAACCAAAACAGCAAATGAAAGAAGGAAAATTCCCAGTAGAGAAATGCTGAAAACCAAGTTGACTTCAGGGTATTCACCACATGTATGCATTTCATATGCTTTGCGCTTGGTAGCAGTAAATAGGAACAGGAAAAGCAAGGAATATATGAAGAAGCACAGATACTGAGAAGAAAACATCAGCACTGATGGAGCTAGGTAACACTTTTTGCTCACAGTATATCTGAGTTGAGAAATAGCAGGATTAAGAAAGGCCAGCCAAACCAGGATGAAAACACAACAAATATTTGTGCACTTTCAAGTGTGTCTGACAGCCAGGAAGATAATGCAAGGCAACACAACATTTCAAGCAAAGGCAGGTAGAAAGCAATCAGAGGTATAAAGTTATGTTGGTGCAGCTTTTGCAGGCCTTCTACTACATTAAATGAAGGGCAGCTTCTTTGGGGGTCATGTAAAAGAAAAGCTAGATTCCTTTTATCTCCTGTTTCCAAGCTATCCATTCTGCACAGGAGGAACAATTCACAGAAGCAGGAGACTGGCCTTAGAGGTAAAAGAACAAATCAGAAAGAAGGAAGCAGTGTGACACAGGCAATGATTCTTTTGTCTTTCTTGATTTTTTAAAACTAAGAGGACAAGTGGTTATTCTCTTCTAGTCATCTGCCATTATACAACATTATTCAACAAGTCTCTTGAAATAAACCAATAAACCTCGCCTCTCAAAAAGAGCAAGCACACTGTATGTACATGTAATGTGAAACTATATTAGTTTATATCAGTTTAATTGCTAAATTTTGCCCCCAAGAATCTTAGGAAGTGTAGTTTAATAAGGGTCCTGGACCTTCTGTTAGCAAGTGACAAATTGGCAATAACCTTCTAAAGGAACTAGGAACTCCATTGCTTGTAGGCAGGGAAAGATGATGTGGATTTAAATCTGGCATTTAAATTTTAAATGCCTTGCAAGTATGGAGCAAGGGGAAGGGTAGTGAACTGCTCCTTCCCCGAGCAGCATTTAAATTTAAAAAGACGCATTCCCTTTAAACCCTATGCAGGAATGCAGCATGGGGAGGAAAGGGATGATCCAATTCCCATTTGCACTGAGAGAACAGCACTGCATGCCACATGCCAACAAAAAAATTTTGGCCACTATTTTGGATACACGTACTTTGGGTTGACCACTCCTGCCTCAGCCCACTTCACATAACTACTGTTCCCAGATTCCCTGGGAAGAAGGAATTTCTGTTAACCACTTACATTTGTAGTGTAAGTTACCCCCTGAAAATGAGTTTCTTTAGAGTTGTATGACAGCTTCCCAAAGAGGGGCTCTACACAAAGTTACCTCATATGAACTGCTTGGTGCTAAATTTCATGCTGTAAGCCTTAAAGTTTGCCTCATGTTTGGTGGTACTTGTATTTTGCTACTGATGGTTCTAACAGATGATGTTCTTGCCAGATATGCTCAATCTCCAGACACTTAGGGGCATGTTAATAAACAATCCATTTTCCAAATAACTGCTGTGTCATCTGAGGATGCATGCTGAACCTGACTTAACAAAGCTGAGGCCTGCAACAAGGAAATGTTCCTTTTCAAAGTATACACTCATGATGCTATGAATAATCATTCATTTGTTCTATGTCTCTCTCATTCCCTGTTCCCAATCACATACTTGTACCTTCTGTTGTCTAGTACAGGTGGAGCCCATTTATTCGCATGAGTTCCGTTCTATGACCCGACACAATTGAGAAAAAAAGAGTTGTGCTAAATTGCATAGAGTTATGCAAATACGCTGCAGCCTAACACTTGGAGCTGGAAGGAAACTAAGGCAGTAGTTCCCAATCGTTTCCCCCTCCTGCCTCCCCCTCCTCCGCTCCGTACTCAGCCCTCCCCGTTGCCAGCTGTCCCCGCTTCTTTCACAGGTGGGATGCTGAGCTTTTAAGAGTCCAGTCCTATGCATTTCTACTCAATTGCAGTCAATGGGGCTTACTCCCAGGAAAGTGTGGATCGGATTGTAGCCTAAATCTCATGCTTTGGCTTGCTGGGCTGTTTGTTTCCATAGACTGAAGCACGGAGAGCCTGCACCATCTCAGTCTGAGGGGGGGGGGGCAGAATTTGGCAAATATTCCCTGGATTTTTTAAAGCAATCTCCTCTGTTACAGTCGCACTGCCCCTGTGTGTGTGTGTGTGTGTGTGAGAGAGAGAGAGAGAGAGAGAGAGAGAGAGCTCCACTTTGCTGCTCTGGCTACTGAGGTTTCTGGCCACCCCTTCCCCTCTTCAGCCTCTTTCCTGGCTCAGGGGCTCCAGGAGTGTTACTGCTCCTTTGCAAGGGGAACCTCTTCCATGGCTCCAGGGTTATTTCCCTGCCTGTTTGAGGAGACTTTTTGCAGTGCTTTGGGCTGCCTTGATCAGGCAGCAAAGGGCAAAGGAGGCAAAGCTGTGTGCAACTTTTAATTCCCCCCACCCGATCTGCATTGAGACAAACCCACAGATAAAAAAATCCGTGGATAAATAGGTTGCACCTGTACACACATACAAGCAATTCTCCAGATGTTAAGCCTGGCATGCATTCTTATCACCTGGATGCATCCTTTACAAACACACCTAGGCTGGAGAGAGAGACACATATCTGAAATATTTGGACTTTCTTGACCTGACAACTTGCTGCGTAATCGAAATTGCTAGATGGTAGGAACTGCATAGCTCAGGATCAAGACAAGATCTTAGAATTAGTCAACAACCTTTTTCCTAAATGAGGTTTTCTTTCTGTTAGTTATTTTTGCTTTGCCCTACCTAGATGAGAGCCTCCTGCAAATAACTAGAATGTAAGTCTGCTTGCTAAGCTAGGAAGCAAACTGTCTGCAGATGAGTTGCTGAAATCACCAGAAGCTATGCCTGTGGCATTCCAATCTCAAAGAGCTTCATGGTTAACCAAAATCCTCAGCACCCAGCATGGAATATTAGTTTATTTAAAATATCTGTATCCCACTCTTCTAAGTCTGAAGAGCGATAGGGAAGCTAACAACATAATTAAAAATAACCCACCAATCAAAATATATATAAAAGAAGAACAGTACAAAGATAGGAAAGCAAGTGACACAAGTAAACTCAGTAGTAGTTCAGTGTCTATACCCTTAGCTATGCTACTTAGGGCACAATCCTATGCATGACTACTTACAAGGCCAATTGTGTTCAGTGGGGCTTACTCCCAGGCAAGTGTGTATAGTATTGCAGCCTTAGCCTGGCCTCTTTAATAGAAGTGGCCTCATGTACACTTTTACAAAGTGTACATCTTTGAAAAGTATCACCAGACCACTTTTTCAATAATATTTTTCATAATAATTTTTACCATTCACTGCTTCCTTTTTGAGTATCCCACTGCCATTGGAGACAAGAATTACACACACACCAGCTATCTATCCCATCAATAAAGCTTGATAGCACATTGCTCTTTTCACACTCACTGTGATGGACCATCAGCGAGCATGCAATTCTCAGGGCTTCTTACACTTTTTGTTTGGCTGCTGGTCAGCCAAGTAGACCAGAATGCTGGTCTATAAAATTCGGAGGGAGGGGTCTTTCCCTGCACAAAGCCCGACAGCTAAGGTCTGAGCTCATGCTGCAACACTAAACTACATTAGATGCTGAAAAAAAATGGCACGCCTAGATCCCTTTAGGGCCCAATCCTATGGTCCGCAGTCACAAACATGCTATAAGGAATGTTTGTGGGGCTTACCGCTGGGCTCCCGCCAGAGGTGGCTCAGCTCCGGCCAGTGCTGAGCCACCGCCCGGCGGGTGCCCGCGTTCCGCAGCTCGGCAGTGCCTGCCACTGCTGGGCTGCGGAACAGCAAACAGGGTGGGGATGGGGGCGTTGCAGGGAGGGGGGAGTCCAGCGTGACGCGGGGAGGGGGCGGGCAGGCCGGCGTGAAACGGGGGGGCATGCCAGAGGTGTGCCTGGGGGCGGGCAGGAGGATCTGCTCTGCAGGATCCTCGGCGCTCGTGGAGGCTGCATGCCTTACACGAGCGCCTTTACTTTAGCATCACCCTTTGGGCGCTGGTAAAGTGAGTAGCCCCATTGCGGGCTGCCTCCCTTACCCGGGGAAAGAGGACAAATGTCCCCTACTCCCGAGGTGCCTCCCACGGTAGCGTGGGAGGCGCTGGACTCGGCAGCAGCCTTCGTAGTGCGGCCGAGCAGGGGCTCCCCGGGCAGCTCAGGATTGGGCTGCCCATTAGGATTGGGCAGCTTGTTCGTACGTTCCTATATAATTTAAGACACATGGGATTTCCCTTCACCTCTTCAGTATTAAGAAGTCCCATTCAAAAGATTGCCAGGAGATCACAAAGAGCTTCATTGAGCTTATGCTCTCTGGAAACACTATTTTTTTAAAAACCATCCATTATTCATTGCAACACCAAAGCCACCATGTTTCCTCAGTTAGCAAAACGAAATAACATGTTTCATTGTATGTTCATGCCATAGGGTAAGACTTGGGGCCATAATTGCATTTCTGGCTTCGTCATGGTGTCCTCCTCAACCACAGTGGTTTCTTTTAGCTTATGAAGACCTGTATTGGTAATTGTTTTCCTAGCACAGATTTTACCAAGAAGCAAGGATGTGACTATAGAAGTAACAGCAACGAGCACAGATACCTCCCTGCAATAAACGTATCTTCCTTTAAAATGCTTTATGGCTCTAATGCCAAGAGGACCTACACCAAAGATGCTTTACCAAGTAAAAACTCCTGCGCCATTGTGCAGCTGGCTGAGGCCTCTGAACCTCAAGGCACAAGCTTCTTTTCTCTGGAGTTTGGGGACCACTTACCTCTGCCCATGCTGTGCCATTTCAATTGCTCTACGAGCTGGAACCGGTGATCCTCCATCTGTCACGCTGAGGACCTCCATTGATTTCCTCTCTGGTCTCCGCTTCCCATGTCTGTTCAGCATTGGAGAGTCTACACGTTTTCTGGGGGGATCTTTATGTAGAGATAATGCAGTCAACTTAGGATAATTGTGAATACCTCAGAGACTACTGAGGTATTCAGATAATACTTCCCAGGAGTGCCCCCATCACATTTTCTAAACTGTAGAGACATGTGCAACTTGATAGAGAGGTGAAATATTAACCATTCTTCTCCTGTACATCTAACTCTCCCTTCATTCCTGTCATACTTTAACTGCTTAGTCCTATGCATGCCAACTCAGAAGCAAGTCCCATGGAGTTTAATGAAACTTACTCTGAGGTAAATATATATATGATTGTTTTTCAAAAGTGACGTGCAGTGAAACAAATACACAAATACACTGCTCAAAACAATAAAAGGAACACTTAAACAACACAATGTTACTCCAAGTCAATCACACTTCTGTGAAATCAAACTGTCCACCTAGGAAGCCACACCGATTGACAATCAAGTTCACATGCTGTTGCACAAATGGAGTAGACAACAGGTGGAAATCATAGGCAAGTAACAAGACACCCCCAATAAAGGAGTGGTTCTGCAGGTGGTGACCACAGACCACTTCGCAGTCCCTATGCTTTCTGGCTGATGTTTGGGTGACCTTTGAATGCTGGCAGTGCTGTCACTCTAGTGGCAGCATGCGGCGGAGTCTGCAACCCGCACAAGTGGCTCAGGTAGTGCAGCTCATCCAGGATGGCACATCAATGCGAACTGTGGCAAGAAGGTTTGCTGTGTCTGTCAGTGTGGTGTCCAGAGCATGGAGGCGCTACCAGGAGACAGGCCAGTACACCAGGAGACGTGGAGGAGGCCGTAGGAGGGCAACAACCCAGCATCAGGACCGCTACCTCCGCCTTCGTGCCAGGAGGAACAGAAGGAGCACTGCCAGAGCCCTGCAAAATGACCTCCAGCAGGCCACAAACGTGCATGTGTCTGCTCAAACGGTTAGAAACAGACTCCATGAGGGTGGTATGAGGGCCTGACGTCCACAGGTGGGGGTTGTGCTGACAGCCCGACACCGTGCAGGACGTTTGGCATTTGCCAGAGAACACCAAGATTGGCAACCTCGCCACTGGCGCCCTGTGCTCTTCACAGATGAAAGCAGGTTCACACTGAGCACATGTGACAGACGTGACAGAGTCTGGAAACGGCAGGGAGAACGTTCTGCTGCCTGCAACATCCTCCAGCATGACCGATTTGGTAGTGGGTCAGTAATGGTGTGGGGTGGCATTTCTTTGGGGGGCCGCACAGTTCTCCATGTGCTCGCCAGAGGTAGCCTGACTGCCATTAGGTACCGAGATGAGATCCTCAGACCCCTTGTGAGACCATATGCTGGCGTGGTTGGCCCTGGGTTCCTCCTAATGCAGGACAATGCTAGACCTCATGTGGCTGGAGTGTGTCAGCAGTTCCTGCAAGATGAAGGCATTGATGCTATGGACTGGCCTGCCCGTTCCCCAGACCTGAATCTAACTGAGCACATCTAGGACATCATGTCTCGCTCCATCCACCAGTGCCACGTTGCACCACAGACTGTCCAGGAGTTGGCGGATGCTTTAGTCCAGGTCTGGGAGGTGATCCCTCAGGAGGCTATCCGCCACCTCATTAGGAGCATGCCCAAGCGTTGTAGGGAGGTCATACAGGCAAGTGGAGGCCACACACACTACTGAGCCTCATTTTGACTTGCTTTATGGACATTACATCGAAGTTTGATCAGCCTGTAGTGTGTTTTTCCACTTCAATTTTGAGTATGACACCAAACCCAGACCTCCATGGGTTAATAAATGTGATTTCCATTGATGATTGTTGTGTGATTTTGTTGTCAGCACATTCAACTATGTCAGGAACAAAGTATTTAATAGGAATATTTCGTTCATTCAGATCTTGGATGTGTTGTTTAAGTGTTCCCTTTATTGTTTTGAGCAGTGTAATACAGCTCTAGTTGATTATCTAAAGGGAGAAAAGGGAGCTTGGAAGGAAAGGAAGAATGCTAAATTCCAGGAAAGTTGTGTCAAAAAAGTCTCTTTCTCTAATTTGTACTGCTACCAAGTTTTATTTTCTTTCTCCAGTTATGAAATGAAGCCATCACAATACTAGACCAGGGGTGTCAAACATATGGCCTGCGGCCTGGATGCGGCTCCCAGAAGCTCTTTAATCAGCCCTTGGCTCTCTCAGAGCCACCATCAGTTGCTCCCAGTTAAGATGTGCTGAGGTGTCTCTGCTGAAAGGGCAGCCCGTGTGATAATTAGGCCATATCATGGAAAATGTGCTCAAGATTTGCGTATTTTCTCTTCTGTCATTTGTAGCTAATGAGTTCCCAAGTGAGGAAAAAGGTGCTTATTTATGGTCATGACTTGCTTAATGACATCACTTCCTGCTTTCTGACATCACTTTCTGCCCTCAGTAGGCATCATGAATGCTATTCAGCCCTCTGTATGAAACGAGTTTGAGACCCCTGCCCTAAACTAACAATAATTTGGAAAGCAGAGAGGGTAAAGAGCCATTAAAGATAAGAGGATTTTATATTATTTGTTGGTAACCAACTATTTAAGCTCAATGAAGGAATCTTAGAAAGGCATCAATATTGCACTTTTCTATTAAGATAGAGTTATTCACTGCAGAGGGGTCCTGTAATTAAAATTAGAAAACACAGTGTGTGACATTTCTAAACACTGCAAACTATATAGGATTCTGTTTGATGCTACACAACACTCTTGAAACAGAGGAAAGGTCCGCACAGTGCCCGAACTCCTTGCCGCAGGATGTGGTGACAGCATCTGGCCTGGATGCCTTTAAAAGGGGATTGGACAAGTTTCTGGAGGAAAAATCCATTATGGGTTACAAGCCATGATGTGCATGTGCAACCTCCTGATTTTAGAAATGGGCTATGTCAGAATGCCAATGCAAGGGAGGGCACCAGGATGCAGGTCTCTTGTTATCTGGTGTGCTTCCTGGGGCATTTGGTGGGCCGCTGTGAGATACAGGAAGCTGGACTAGATGGGCCTATGGCCTGATCCAATGGGGCTGTTCTTATGTTCTTATGCTTTTACAGTTTGCTGCATGTGTTAACATGAAGAATCTGAAGACAAATCTGTCCTCTTCTGACAAAAGAGGAATGTTCCATTATACCATTTTAAATACTTTGTATCTTGATCTGCAGGACCTTAAGACATTTCATAGCCATATAGAACTGGTGGCATCGCTAGGGGGGTGCAGGGTGTGTGGACTGCACCGGGTGACACACCGGGGGGAGGTGACACGCTCGAGGGGGTGATGTGCCCGGAGGGGTGATGTGCTAAAATCGCGCCGTTAGGAGCTACCATGTCATGCCATACACCATCGGATGCAGAATGGTCAGCGGAACACAATGCAAAAAATGCACAATGCAAAATGTTGAGATATGTCCTTTCCTTCAAAAGTTATGGCCAAAAAACCGGAAGGAAAAAATGCATGGAGCCCTATGGAAAGTGAAAGTGAGCCGTATCGTGCATTTACGCGTGAGTAGGCGAACATGCCTTAGTGCATCAGAAAGGGCTGGCTGAAAGGAATCCAACAACACCTGAATGGTCCTGATCCAGTAAATGCAGCCCCCAAAAAACACCTGAGAAGGAGGTCCCTATTCAGCCCTATGGAAAGCAAGCGAAACCACGTGGTCGAGTTTACTCGCAAGTAGGCGCACTTGCCTTAGTCCATCAGAAAAGGCAGGCTGAGAGGACTCCAAGGATGTCACAATGGTCTTGATCCAATGAGTGCAGCCCAAAAAAAACACCTGAGAAGGAGATTCTGTGAGTGTATTCAGCTCTATGGGAAGGGAAAGGAAGCCACGTGGCAACGTTTACTCACGAGTAGGCAACCTTGCTCTGTTGAAAAGGGCAGGCTGAGAGGACTCCAACTCAGAATGGTCCTGATCCAATGAATGCAGCCCCCCAAAACACCCGAGGAGGAGGTCTCTCCCCTCCAGCTGCGAGTGTATAGAGCCCTACGGGAAGTGAAGCAGCCTCACGGTCGCATTTACTTGCAAGTAGGCAGACGTGCCTTGGCCGTTGGTCAGGCCAGGCAAAGGGGAATGTGAGGACACCAGAATGGTCCCAATCCGATGGGACTGGAGCGCAACAAAAGCCCCAGAAGGCAGCCTTCCCCTCCCACTAGAAAGGACCAACAAAGAGGCTTGAACTGGTAAGGGGAATGTTTTCTATTTTGCACTTGCAGTTTCCCTCACAGCCCAATCCTACCCACACTTTCCTGGGAGTAAGCCCAACTGACTCTAATGGGACTTACTTCTGAGTAGACAGGCATAGGATTGGGCTCTCAGACTTGTAAAGCCAGGTGGGTCTTTGTACTGATGTGCTTGAAATAGAAAGACTTTAAACTAGGCACTGGGGAGGGCTGGAAATCTCACTGATTCTTTGGGGGGGGTTATTGCAGGCAGACTACAGAGAAAACTCACTTGGTGGAACAGGGCTGGCTCCCCCTTATTTAATTATTTCTTTCATTTTAATTTAACTATTTATAATTATTTATTTTAATTTGCTTGATGATGTCACTTCTGGCCATGACATCACTTCCAGTGGGTACTGAACAAATTGTCATTCCAAAAAGTGGGTCCAGGTGCTAAAAGTATGAGAACTGCTGCAATAAGGTGTTTGTACGTTGGGGTGTGTGTGTGTGTGTGTGTGTGTGTGTGTGTGTGACCCTACAAGTTTTCAAAATCACTAAAATCAGAGTCTGGAGGAATAATACCATCATATTATATATCAATCAATGCGTAATTTCATGCAGAATACAATGAAACAAACCACATTGAAAGATCTGTGTTCTATCAAAAGGTACAGTCAAAAAACCAGTGGGGCTGGGCGATAGTACATCACCAAGCCCACCAACTGGGGTGTTGCCCCTCCCACTGCATGGGGTGACATGCAGGCCTCCCGCACCGGGTGACACAAATCCTAGTGATGCCACTGTACAGAATGGACGTGAAGAAGCTTTCTTGCATACATGCTTATCTGTTTAGGACTCTGAACTAAAAAACTAAAACTAAAAGTAATTCAGAACAACAGAATACACATTTGCAGCTTTCCTTTAGCTTCAACTAGAATTTGAAAGCTGGCACCTTTTGCTCAAGTCTAACCTTTCTCAGATTTGTCCATGTGTACAAAAGAAAGGAAAGTACTTATTCTGCATGACATGCCTCTCTGAAGGAAGCAATTTCTGTAAGCGACTATTATTAAACTATCACCACTTCCCTGATCCTTTCCTCTCATCTCTTTATACAAGGCCACAGTTAATGGCTAACGATGAGATATTCATCAGAAGCATGATTGCTCTCAATTAAACCTTGCTGTGCATTCCCAGAGATACCGCTAGGAGCAAAGAATCTGAACTCGCCCACCCTGCTTCCCCTGGGAAAGGAAATGCAACTAACACTTGAATAACAATGCGCAAGAACGCTAAAATATGATGACACATCACACAGTTATATTCAGCTCAGAGATAAAGCGCACACATTTTTTTCTTCCTGTACAGATTAATTCAGACATTAGCTTGCATTAGTGTAGGAAATAAATGGGATGTTATATGATGTGAGAAGCAGGAGGAAAGAATATATCTGTGTAAAAACACTGCACCCATTTGCACAGGAAGTGAAAATTCAACCACTGCTGTCATTGAAGTATTGGCAGCAATGATCCTCTGCTCCCTTCCTGCCAAACTTGATGCCAAAATCAATGTATCGTTTGCAAGGGGAATCACTTTAGGAAGTCAGGTGGAGCACATCAGAAAACACTCTCCCACCATTTCCACATGCTACTAAGTGAGAAGAATGTTGCATGGAATTCATTTATACTCCCAGGAAACACCTCCCTCCTGACTGTGTATACACAGCTAAGAACACATCAGCTGTGTGAGGATACAGGGATACTGATTGTGATCCAGAGGTACTTGCTGTGATTTCAATCCAAAGTTTCAAGTGCATTCTGATACTGGCACAAAATTCTCACATGCAAAGGTTTTCACTTTAATGGATGGGAGCTTTTTGCATGTAGCAAGAGATATTCAAGTAGAGGTGGGTCCTCCCCACTGAAGTGAACATGGAAGGCTTTCCAGTGATGGGAGTTCTGATGTGTACACCAGACTTTTTACACACACAGGGAGCATCTGAATCCAACTGATGAGTTGAAAGTGTGTTATAATATATTTTATATAATAATGGACACCAAAAAACAGGGACAAAACAAAGATACCAGGATCATTTCTGGATATACCTATTTCATTTCTAGGAGGTAGGTCCTCATCCTCATGGCTGGGATATCTCTCTTTCCGATCAAGGAGAAGAAAATAAATCATTTTCTCTTGGTTTTCTCTGGAAAAACAACCACAACAGCAACAACAAGTTTATTGCCAAACTTAATAAAGTTTCCAGCTTGCTGCAGAAAATTTCCAGCTTGCTGCAGAAAATTTATCCCAGTGTTGATGTCTGAAAGGTTGAAACTAAGAGCCAGTGCAGATAATATTTGAATGGGCTTATCTATATGAGTAACTGCTTCCTGAAGGAAGGATAGAGTACTCAGATGAATAGACTACGATGAGCAAGAGTAGTTATTTTCACTGTTATGCTGGCTGCAGTTATGTTTCTACTGGTCCCAAATTATCTGTCTAATATACTGCTTCCAATTTTTGTGAGCACGCACACACATGTGTCTGTGTGAGTGACAGTCTGTACTAGTCACTGAATAAGAAAAATATGGTTTACCAACAGATGAAAGAACTGCATAAGAAGCAGGAAAATCACACAGTACTCTGGCTGTGCAACACACATTTATTTTATTTATTTATTCATTCAATTTTTATACTGCCCTTCCTCCAAAGAGCTCAGGGCGGTGTACACAGCTGCTCCCCTCTTTTCGTCCTTACAACAACCCTGTGAGGTAGGTGAGAGGTGAGAGAAAGTGACTGGCCCAAGGTCACCCAGGAAGCTTCATTATTTCACTGAACCTGTGTAAACTCATTAAACAAATGGAGACTATGCTGCAGCATATAGTCCTCCTTAATCACCCCCATTCATTGGCTTTAATGTCATGCTTCTTTCTGAGAACTAGCTGTTGCTTTCAAGTACAGCACATACTTTCTATGAATGAGTCCCTATGTTTTAGGATTCTCTTGGAGAAATGCTTGGGCAGATCTATGACTAAAGGCTTAATCACATGGGCAGATAGCATGTGATGCAGTCCTTTCTATGCTTCAGAGTGCACACGATCTATGCTTCACTTCAGAGTGCACACGAGGGTTCCATATTTGAATGTTTCCTGATATAACTCTGCTTATGAAAAAGTAGCAAGTAAGGGAGAGGGGCAGCTTTCCATGCAATGAGAGGTTTGTTTTGTTTTGTTTTACATGGAGGAATATCTGAACACAGAAGTCCCTTACCCTTGGTCTAAAGTGGTATAATTCAAGAAGGATTGCATTTTTTAACATGCATTTTCCCCCCAAGTGTTAGCTATTGATTTTGTTCAATAAAACAAGCATATGGGTAAATAATTATGGGGACATGGGAAATATGAGAGAAAGAAACATGCAAGGATGGGGAAGATAGGAGGGATATGAAGGGATCAGAGTGGGGATGTATCTCTTGTAACTGGAGGGGGGAAATCCACGAAAGACTAGATAATGACATGCTCTTTCTGCCCACACTGCATTAAACTCTCAGCAAACTCCATGAACCAAGGATGAGATCTACTGCTAGTGAGAACTGAGAGCAATAAGCTAGATCAGGGGTGCCCAAACTCTGGCCTGGGGGCCACATGCGGCCCTTGGGGGCTCCCAATCAAGCCCTCGGGGAGCCCCCAGTCTCCAGTGAGTCTCTGGCCCTCTGGAGTCTTGCTGGCACCCGTGCTGGCCCGATGCAACTGCTCTCAGCATGAGGACGACTGTCCTACCTCTCACCTGAACTGTGGGACGAGGGCTCCCTCCACTACTTGCTGTTTCACATCTGTGAGGCAGCAGTGGCAATGAAGGAAAGGCTGGCCTTGCTTTGTGCAAGGCCTTTATAGGCCTTGAGCTACTGCAAGACCTTCATTCATTTATATAAGTTCCATCTCTAATAAATTCATGTATGTAAATTTATTCAAATTTTAATGTAAATTAATTCTTTTTTCCCCCGGCCCCCAACACAGTGTCAGAGAGATGATATGGCCCTTGTGCCAAAATGTTTGGACACCCCTGAGCTAGATAAGTGGTTCCCAAACTGTGGGTCGGGATCCATCAGTGGGTAGCAACCCAATTTTTGGTGGGAAACAAAACTGCCCAGCTAAGCTGACAAGGAAAACATAGTGAGCATTATGGAAAATGAAATGGAGCCACGCATATGCACATTTACTTGCAAGAGAGTGAATGTGCCTCTGCTATTATTGAAGGCAATGCAAAGGGGAATGCAGGCCACCAGAATGGTCCTGATCTGATGAACGCAGAGCTCAACAAATGCTCCAGAAGGATGTCCCCCCACCATAGTAAAATTGATAAAAACAGACGCTTGAGCTGAAACTTTTTTTTACTCTCATAAAGCTAGGTGGGTCCTGATAAAGTGTCATTTTAAAAAGTGGGTCCCAGTGCTAAAATGTTTGGGAACCACTTAGCGAGATAGACCACTAGTCTGATTTAGTAAAAGGAAATTCTTTCATTTCCCAAACAGCTAAAAAAGAACAAGTTTATCTTAATACAGGTGGCTTAAAACAGGAAATTGCCACTTTAGTAGGTCAATTTTCAGGGGAAAACAGCATGCAAGGAGGAGAATGCACTCCTTGCAACTCTGGTTCTATCCCAGATTGCTGGCCTGCATGTTATTTTAAAGGAAAAAGGTGGGGCCTGTGATTCAAAGCACACCTCTGGAGTGTGCATTTACACTCTTGTGTAATTTTGCCCTCAAAGGTAGACATTCATACACTAGGCTAAGGGCCCAATTCGACCCAGTTTTCCAGTGCCGGTGCTGCTGTGCTAATGGGGTATGCACTGCTTCCTGCATTGGGGAGGCAATTACAGAGGCCTCCTCAAGGTATGGGAACATTTGCTCCCTTACCTCGGGGCTGCATTGCAGCTGCACTGATGCTGGAAAGTTGGATAGGATTGGGCCCTGAATTAAGTAACAGGGTTCCTGCACCTACAATTGTTTTGAAAAACAGAATTTCAGCAGCTGCCATTTGTCATATCACAGTGCAGCAGGGGTGAGATCTATGGCATCATCATCCAGAGCATTGATACAGCTCCTTTGGAGTGTGCAAAGCACTTTACATGTTCCCTCTTTAATATACAACTATCAAAGTTACAGAAGTTCAACCCTCTGTTACATCTGGCAACTCTTCCCAAACACCCAACCAAAATTATGTAAAGAAACATCTAAGCACTTACTCTTCTGATAGCAAGTCCTGTAAAAGTTTGTTTCTGTCACGGAAACAACCTAATGAGTGCATGCTATCTAAAACATCAGGATCAATATCCTCCAAGGAAGGGAGAGAGCGAATCTGCACCTTTCGAGGAATTGGTTGTTCTGGTTCCGGTTCATTCTTACCCCCTCTGCCAAAAAAAGGAGAAAAGATAAAAAAGGTAAAACACAGCAATGTTGATAGCAATAACAGACCATGAAAAGCCACCTGCTCTACCAAGAAGGAGGCCTGAGCCTGCTTTTCTCAAGGTTCACAGAGTTCAATAGGAGATGAGCATCTTCACTATCTTGCAGATCCAGCCTTTTAAAGAGTAACATCTTTGTGTACCCTATCAGAAAGGCAGTGGAAATCTCATGGGAACATCACTAACAGCCCAACAGCTGTGCAGTGTTTCAGCACCATATGCTTGTAGATCACTTGGAAGAGCTCCCTGCTGCAATTACAGGTGTTGCCCCATGAACAGATCAAACTTTGTGCTATAGGTCTATGAAGTACAGTTTTGTTTACTGATTAATAATGTCCCAAAGTGTGAACTGTGAGCAATTACTGCTTCCAAAGCTTTTGCTTTGGAACAGGTGTGCTTCAGGAAATAAGGCATCTGCAGCCTGCATTTCCATGAATGATTTGGTGCTTTAGGTATTGCGTGCTCAGCTTTAATAGCAACCTTAAGGCAACTCATTTGTTTCACAGAAGAGGTATTTCAAAACAGGTACCCCAAATCAATACTGATTATGTTTTTTTAATATGGTCCAACTTTTCCCATTTCAAATCCAATAGTCTAAAATAGATGTTGATGTTTACTCTTGCATTTCACATTCCACTTTTTGAATTAAGGGCCATTCTAGAACAAAGCAAAAAACAAAAAAACTCTACTTTTCCTTAAAAAAAAGAAAGAGGCAATGCTACTTTATTATTGATGGTCATACATATCCCATGACATTTGCAGCCCCACGTAATGGAAAATGGAGTTAGTTTGCTTGTGGGAAACTTATGTCAAGGGGCACAACTGTCTTTAAAAAAAGTGAAGATATCTGCTTGAGGGTTAGTATAGAATTAAAAAGGAAAAAAAACAGAAGAGGTAAAAGTTCAAAACTGGCATGATATAAAAAAGGCATGGGTAGGTCACATACAAACATGGCTGTTTAGTCACAGTCACCACATATGACACTTTTATTTGATAAAGGGCCCTATCCCATCCAACTTTCCAGTGCTGATGCAGCCACGACAACATAATCATGAAGGTCTCCTCAAGATAAGGGAACATTATCATTCAGCAGGTAAACAATTATTCCTTCCAAGGCACACCCAACCCAGACATACACTGGGATATATCATAATGTTTATTTCAATTGAATTATTTTCTAGTAGGTGTGCTTAGGGCTGGTATCTTGGGCAGAATTAGGAAGTTGTTGAGAAAGATACAGTTTTTCAACAACACAGACTAAGGAAGCCTCAGGGGGTCAGCATTCCTCAATGTTTGTCTCCTGCCATACCACTTTGTATGGTCTACCTATTGGAAGTACCACTAGAAGCAACAATGATGACATCATTGCCCATTACTTCTGGGTTGGCAGGCCAGATATGACAGGACAAACACTAGTAAGAGGCTCAGGGTTGACAGGAGGGCTTTTCTGAGCATGCATAAAGCATGCTTTGGAGCTCTGCCCACCAACCTAGGCCTCCTACCGCTGCTTGTTTCATGTCACTGGTCTTGCTGCCAGGTGGCAGGTGTCTGGGGGTCCCACAAGTACCACTAGATACAACCTCAGGGTACCTCTGGTGGTACCCATACCACTGGTTGAGAAACATTGCTCTAGGTAAATATTTACTGGGGGCCCAACCCCATCCAATTTTCCAGTGCCGGTGTAGCCGTGCCAATGGGGCATGCACTGCATCCTGTGGTGGGAAGGAAGTCACAGAGGCCTCCTCAAGGTATGGGAACAATGGGAACAATCGATTGCATTATGGCTACACCAGTACTGGAACGTTGGATAGGATTGGGCCCTACAACAATAAAGATGCCTCTGACATTAGAAGTCAAATATAACTTTGATATCAACCTGGTACAGGGGATTTTATCCGCAGCATACTGGCACTTTAACTTAACACAAAAGAAAATTCTATCCATAAGTTTCCATTAAGCACATCAATTCTATATGGAACTATACGTGTTTTATACGAAATAGAAAGTGCAGTGTCCTTAGGCAGTTAGCTGTATTTTCTGCACCTGACCTGTCAAAACATTTCATTCTTGCAGACCCTTCTTTATCTACTATCAGTAATGATGCCACTGCTATCATTAATGATAGCAGACTTCAGTAAATACTATTTTATTTATGTTAATATATTTTATTCTGCATTCCCCCTCCTCCCAGAAGACACTCAAAGTGGCTCACAATAAAATTTAAAAACAGTGATATAGTAACAAAATAAAGCAACAAAATGAAGGGTGCAATCCTAACCCCTTATGTCAGTGCTTTCCAGCACTGGCATAGCGGTGCCAATGGGACATGTGCTGCATCCTGCAGTTGGGTGTCACTCATGGAGGCCTCCTCAAATTAAGGAAAGCACTGACATAAGGGGTTAGGATTGCACCAGAAAACAATTACAACAGCCACAAAGAGCAACAAAAGCAAATCATCAAGGCCACAGTGAACAAAATAAACCAAACCAAACATTCTAAACCTCTAAATGAGTAGATTTCAAATAACTCTACATTCTAAAAAAAAATTTTCACATATCATTGAAAAATGTTCAGAGGGGGAACCAATTTGATAACTGCTGACAGGGAGTTCCACATTCAGATGGTCACTGTGGAGAAAGCCCTCTCCCAAGTTGCCACCAATCACATCTATGGCAATGACAGAACCTGAAGGAAGCCCCCAGCTGACCTCAAGGAGTTTAGTTTCAGAAGCAAGAAGGTGGTCCTTCAGGTACCTTGCTCCTAAGTAGTTTAGGGCTTTAACACCAACAACTAGTACCCTGAATTGCATTTGGAAATGAACTGGTGACCAGCAAAGCTGGTATAACAGCAGAGTCACACAGTCAAACCTCCTGATGTCAGAATTCGTGCAGATGTATTCTGTACCAACTGAAGTTTCTGGGTAGACTTCAAGGGCAGCCCAACATGTAGATCATGCTACAGTAATCCAATTGCAATGTACCCAGTCCATGGCTAACCACAGCCAGGTCTGCTGACCCAGGAAAGGATACAACATAAAAGTGTGAGCTGGACAAAGACCCACTTGGCCACAGCTACTACCTGAATATCAAGGAGCAAAACTGTATTCAAGATCACTCTCCAAACTGCAAACCTGATCCTTCAAGGGGAGTGCAACTCAATCCAAAACAGGTTGATAATCCATTGTGCAGTTCACAGGTTTCCTGTGTAACAGTGCCACTCTCTTGTCCAGATTTAATTTTAACTTATTTGCAACATTAGCAAATTATAACAGAAGTCCTGCTTATTTTAAAGGAAAATGGAATTTAAATATGGGCAACTACTGTTTGCAGAATGCATTGCTCCAGCTCTGTGGAGGTAATGCCCCACAATGCCAGAAAGAGACCCAAGTTTTTTGCTTGTGATTTTTAATGGGACTCTTGCCATGGATTCAGCCATATCCAAAGCAGGGAAAGGCTATACACTGACACTGCTCCTCTGACAGTGCTGATAACTGAACAAGGGAAGGGAAGGATGGGGGCTCTGTGAATGCCCAAATTATTCTCTTTTCCTGATGGTTTCCTGTCTTGTAACAGAAGCTATTTACAAGATTCTACTTTCCTCAAAAAGATAAGAAGATAATTGTCCAAACATCCATGAAAAGTTACTTACATATACCATATGTGCTTCTGAATGTGTTCTAGCTGAAAGGAAAGTGAAAAACAAAAGGAATCAGTACCATAGAAAACAACATGTTGCTAAATTACACTGTTGAGGATTGTATTTTGTAGTTTGATCAGTACAAAAGAGCAAGTCTTGGCACAAGGATCCCAACTCATCTATACTCACTGGATGGGAAGCTGTGACTATACCAGCTATTTCACTTTTGCCACCACTCAACTAAAATAGCTTTGCACCTGGTTTACTCCCCATGCTGAGACTGGAACTACACTACACATTTCAGATTAAAGCAACTTGAAGACAAAGAGATTCCAGAATTCATATCTGTAATTCTGAGCAGCACAGCACGCAAAACAAAATATATTGTTTAATGAAAACTAGGTGTCATAAAATGTTATGTCAAATTCCCTAATAGAGGAGTCACCATTTTTCCTTATCCATGAATGAACAATTTCTAGTTCACTCATAAACACCTAACATAAAAACTGGGCTACAGTAGTAGCTTGCCTGAGTTCCTCCCCCATATGAGATTCCTGTTTCCTTAAGAGCTCCATAGTAGGGAGAAGCTCAGCAAATCCAGCCACTTGCTCTGCAGTACGATATTGTCTTCCTTGCCTCTCTTGGATGTTTGTAAAGGGAAGGACGTAAGGAAACCTATGAGAGGATCAGAAATTTCTTGAGGACACAGCAGTTAAGGCTAACTGAGAAACTGACACGATGAAACAGCCAAGGTTTTCACTTCTAAACAGTACCAAATATGGTTCAGAATGACAGTAGCAGGAAGTCTGCGCCAAAGTTTGGCAGATGCTTTTCCACATGCAACCTTCTTTCCTTTTCTACCTAAATGTCATACACAACAAATACCCTGTGTCATCAGATGCCACCCTAGCTAGAACCAATCTCTTACAGAGTGGGCAGACTGTTTGCTGGCTGCTAATTTCAAGTGCATGTGCCTCAAAATGAACTGCTGAGTATGCAAGGCAGTAGGTGTGCAAGTGTGTACTGAGAATACATGCTGACGCAATGCATGATCAAGGAGTGTGCAGGGAACTGGAACATGCGTAAGCCCCAATGTTTGAAAGATGGGATCAGAGGCCCATTAAACTGGCCAGCAAGAACCAAGGCAGCTGTCCTTCCCTTATTATTTTCCACTTCATTTCCAGACTAATGAGATTTGGTGAGCCAAAACATGTGCATCAGTGTGTGAGGTAACACAACAAACTGACAGAAAACTGCTCTGAGACAGTGAGAAGGAGACCTATACAGACAGCAGGAGAATCAAAGGCTTCTGTACGTTATATAACAATCATTCCGTAGACTGGAAAGCTTTACTGAGCATAGACTTCTTTTTTTTAATGAGGCAGCTTGTTCAATGTGACAGGGATTTTCCTAAATGAAAAGTACATGAAATAGGATGTGAACAGTAGAACCTGAAGGTGACTAACAGTCTCTCATTAACAAGAAAAGGAAAGTGTTAGGCCAGCTAGTTAGAGTCTGAGAATGGAGGGATGTGTATGTTTTTTACAGCCCAATCCTACCCACCCCCTCCCATTCCAATGCAGCAGGGCCTATGTGGCCATGTGGCTGCATTCTGTGGAGCTTTTGGCAATGCTGGTGGCCTCCTTGGGGTAAGTGGATATTCATGGCCCAAGATAAGACCCAGTCAGCACAATGGGGACAGGGCAGCTCAGGCCTTCCCACCAATACCACTAACTTATGTGCTGTCTCAACATGCTGCCAGTACCAGATCCAAATGCAATGACAGTCTGTGCCAGAGGAGCATGTGCTCCACCAGCACGGGGGTGGGGCTAGGATTGGTCCATTAGTATGAGAAGCTCCCTTTTATTACTTGTGGTGGGATAGCGAGACTTTATGGACTATGTTGGTTTACAGTATATATGTGCAGTGAAGCAGTCCTCTTCAAACACCTTTTTCTGATTTAAACTCAAACCCACCCACTTGCTATTTAAACTGTTTTGGGAAAGCAAAGTGTTCAGACTCTCACGTGACACATGCTGGTAAATCCTATCAGGTTTCACAATCCCTGGGTTAAAAGCAAATATAAAGTATGGCCTAATTTGTATGCAGGGATCCTGAAAAGCTTCCATCTTATTTATTATAATGCATTTATATTCTGCCTTCCTCCACGGTTGTGCACACAGGTTTCCCACATGGTCTTTCATTCACTGAATGATGCACCATTGTGGTGCACCACTCAAACACAACACACCTTGGACTGGTTAGTCCAATGTTGATTTCATTTGAATGATTCACCACAGCTTGCAATACTGTTTAACAGATGGTTGGTAGTTTAAGGGATACTTTAAAACAGTGGTGCTCATGACTGTTGGCTCATGCACAAATGCTGGTCTGCAAGCACCACCTGCCAGTCAACAGAGAATTTCCAGGGGAAAAAAATAGTAATCATAAAGGTACAGACAGGGTACCCATCTGACACACTGGAAGATATAATTGCTAACACAGCTTTAAACAATATGTTGAAACTCTGAACAAATATATGAATAAATACACACCTGCTAACTGGGTAAGAGGCACTTTTTCAAGTGAGTGCTCCTCTTTAATTTAGCAGGGGGCGAGTAACTGGCATTTCTCACCCTATCAGTATGTTTTCTAGTGGCTGTCTGCTGGTGTTCTTCTGCATCTTTTTAGATTGTGAGCCCTTTTTGGGACAGGAAGCCATTAGTTATTTGATTTTTCTCTGTAAACTGCTTTGTGAACTTTTAGTTGAAAAGCGGTATATAAATACTGTTGTTATAATAAATAAATAAATAAATAATAATAATAATAATAATAATAATAATAATAATAATAATATTTTCTAGATTAACATCAGTGTACAATGCACACCTTGTGTACTGAGAGTGTTTCACAAGATTGGTCCATCTGGCCTGCATACACTATGTAAACAAACATACCATGACTTTGCCCAGAATGAAGATGCTATGGGTAGGGTATGTCCAACTATCTTTCATGTCTGCATATTCCCCAATATTTCCAGGTTATTATTATTATTATTATTATTATTAACAGTATTTATATACCGCTTTTCAACTAAAAAGTTCACAAAGCGGTTTACAGAGAAAAATCAAATAAATAAATGGCTCCCTGTCCCAAAAGGGCTCACAATCTAAAAAGATGCAAATGAATACCAGCAGACAGCCACTAGAACAGACAGTGCTGGGGTGAGGTGGGCCAGTTACTCTCCCCCTGCTAAAAAAAGGAGCACCCACTTGAAAAAGTGCTTCTTACCCAATTAGCAGGGGTACATAGCAGGTTCACATATTAAGATGTGGCAGTTTGGCTAAAGCAATGATTTCCAAGCGAGAAGGGTCTGTTACTTCATCACTCAAAGGATTCTTTGACCCTGAAGTATTCAGTCTGTGTGTCCCGCCTCCCTAGGGACACATCATGAGGCATCTGGAGAGAGAGGTGGCTGCAGCTGATTCTGCAGAGCTCTGCTCTGCTCAGCTGCACCTGCTGCCAACTGACTTGCTGCTTTTCTTCAGCTGTGAAAGAGGTGGGTGGGGCAGCATGAGGCTGAGAGGGCGTGTGAAACATGATGGAGGGAGGTGGGAGAGAAGGCTGGCTGGGCAGACAGAGGTGCCACATCTCATCATGGAGCTCTCTCCATGTGCAACCTCGCCCCAGGGACTACATTTCCCAGTGTGCCCCTCGCCCTGGGCATCCTGGGATTGGTCAAGGCTGGAGGAAAAGAGTGCGGAGGTGCTGCATCTCATCAGTACAGGGTGTGCTCCTGACAGGCTTCAAACTGGGAGGGAAGAATAAGCTCAGCGAAGGAGGGAGCCTGCCTGTTCTTAGTGGGGGGTGTCCAAATGCCCCAGCCTGCTTTCCTCCGTCTTGTCTGGGGGGAATGGGGGTGGCATCTGCATGTTGGGTGTATGTGTGTGAGCAGCCCCCATCTACTTTGGGATGAGTTGTAATCTTGCTCTGTGTCGCTGCAATCCTTTCCACACTTTCCTGGGAGTAAGCCCCATTGACTCAAATGGGACTTACTTCTGAATAGACATACATAGGCTTGGGGTCTGTGTCAGCTTAACCCAGGATCCTCACCTTTCTCTTTTACCTCCCCCTTCAAAAAAGAAAAAAGCCACTCTTCATGGCTTTGTCTCCAAAAACTGATTAAAAATAAAAATCCCCATTCCTTTTTAGCCATTCCCCCTTTTGGGGGGGGGGTACTATGTTGGCTACTATTGTAAGACAAAAGGCACAATCCTAGTTAGGTCTACTCAGAATTAAGTCCTATTGTGTTCAATGGGACTTAACCCCAGGAAAGTGAGTTTAGGATTGCAGTCAAACAGTCTCTAGGTCTCAGTTTGCATCAGTTTGCAATTAGCAGATACACACAAAACAGTCTTCCCCTCCCCCACAAATTCATCACTTCCCCCCTCCCTTTCCCAAACCCTCCAGGTGTGCTGCTAACAAATGCAGGGCACAATACTAACCAGGTCTACTCAGAAGTAATTCCTATTTTGTTCAATGGGGCTTACTCTCAGGTAAGTGTGGTTAGGACTGCAGCCTCAGAGTGCTGGCAGCTGTTTTTTTGTTTCTAGTGTATAATTATAACACCTTCATCCCATTTTGGGGGTAACTGAGGTGAGGTGTTGTAATGGGGAGCTATGGCCAATGGCCACAAGGATCAGGCGAGGCGCGAACAGGAAAAGTTCGAGAATCACTGCTTTGACCCTTAACGTAAGGAAATTAAATGAATGTCCCATTTGTTTTTGTTGTTCTTGCCTCTTCAGACTCTTCAAAGTATTCTACTTTAGGATGATTAAGAGGAACTGGTCAGGAATTGCCCTTAAAAATACAGTCTCGATGCTTTCTTTTATCTCACTGAAGGCATTTTGAGATTTATTGGTTGGGGATATGAGAAGTGTTTTGTAAAGCCAGCCTCTATTCTTTTGTCCCATTTAATTGCATTGAAATATGATGATGATATCACACATGCCTACTTGCTGCTCCTAACATGTTCATTTTTTCAAATACAGTAATTAATGCTTTATTGCTTTTCATCTACTTTAACGTGACAAGCAAGGGTTACAGCAGGGCAATTGGTTTTGACTAGGAGATGACTGTTGGCTTTTCTCTGTGCAATGCCAAGGCGGTTGATCCACAGTGGGAGTTGATCTCATTCCTTCCACCTTCATTTAAACATGGTATTTAAATATGTTTAAGTGACAGAAGCATTTAACAAGCCTTCCCAAAGGGTTTCCCCCCCGCCCCCTCATTTCACTAGTGCTTACCAAGTTCAGTACCATTGATGGGGGAGTGGGGTTTTAAATCTCCAAACTCTCTATATCACGCAGCCTTGTTTGGAGTATTTGCCACATGCATTATAAAAAACACAACAAAAAAGGGTCTATAGACACAGGTACAGTAGAAATGTCAGTGTTAATTCTGAAACAGAAGGGAACCAGGAGAACAATTTTGCAGGTGCCCATGCAGTGAAGATGCTAAGGTAATTATATGACAAGCACTATCAACAAACCACAAAAACAGAAAAAAAGAAACCCAGCAGCCTTATGAAAATGTTGGATGCAAGCCTCAGCCACTGACATCATTGGGGTTTTAAGGATTGATTGTTATGCAACTGGGATTACATCCATGGCTTGTAACTAAATGGAACCCACAATTACTTATAACCCTTAAAATAAACTGATGCCATGCTCCCCAATCTCTGGAATAATCACTATCTATTAGGAATCCACAGTAGAAATGAAAATACAGGATGTGCTATCAGGTTGCACAGAGCCTGTCATCAGGCATAGGAGAAAGATGAAACAAAGTTGATTACAAATGCAAATATTCTTACACATGCAGATAGCACTTCCACTAAATAAGAATCTGATCAGAAAACATTGCCATGACCTCAGAACCAAACTAGGCAATGTAGGGGGACGACGACAGGGACACACCATATCCATGGATCCCATATCCTGGATTCACTTATACTGGATTGGGTCTGAGCCCCACAGTGTGCACTTCCCTACCACATATCCCCTCCAGAGGCGAGGGGGGCTCTGGTCCCCTCACCTCCAGAAACGCTTCTGATTCCAGCAGAGGCCAAGGACATCATCCCCAGCCTCTGCTGGGCTCAGACTGAGGGCTTCCCCAGGACCTCCCAAAGCCTTGTAAAGCATTAAAAAGTCACTTCCAGTTTTCTGTGAAACTAAAGTCACATGGCCTGAGCTCTAGAGCTCTGTCTGAGCCTGGCAGAGGCTGGGGACGGATGTTCTTGGCCTCTGCTGGGCTCAGAAGCCCTTCCAGCCCCCTTCCTCCAGGGGGGCGGCTGCCGGACCACAGGGACAGGCATTAGTGTGAATTGCAGCACAATCCTAACTTGCACTGGAACAGGCAGGCCAGGAGGCCTGCGCTGAATCTGGTGCAAGATAGGGGCTCAAAGTGGCTCAGTTGGAGGCAAAAGGAAAAAAACTCTTCTCCATACCCCCAAATAAGCCACTGCAGCTCCAATGGGTCTCCTCAGACTTGCCCCACCTCAGGAGGCTTGCAGTCATTCCACGGTGCTCGGGAACGGGGGCTAGGATCTGGCATATCTGCTGGGTCCCAGCCCCGCCTCCTGCCCCCTACCCACTCACCTCCGGGACCACCCTCCACCCACCCTTCCCCGCCCTGGAACAACTTCCACCACCCTCCCTGCCTCCTCCCTGCCCACACCAGAGCCTTGCATCGGCCAGTGCAAGGCTCCAACACTTCAATGGCAGAATCCCAGATGCAAGAAGCCCAACATCATGTGGTTTCCAGGATGTTCAAGGTGCTTGGAGAGCTACATTTCCCTGAATCTCTAGTGATTGAGGTGCTGCTATTGCAGAATTGCCAGTGTCAGGAAGTGAGGGAAGAAGGAATACAGATTTTATGGGTTCAAGTGACATTGCCCCATCATTGCTTCACTGCTAGGTAAATGGGAATGGAAGGGGGGAAGGTAAAACAGAGTTAAGGAACTCACAAAAAGAGGCTTGGGGCTCACAGGCTGAGAGCATCTGATCCTGAAGATCTCCCAATAATCCCAAGGAGTATGACATGGTGCAAATTTCAGAAAATTTTTTTGGTGGAAGAGAGTTCTGATTGCTGAGCCCAATTTCAAAGCAGGGAGGAGTTTGTCCATAATGTATGCAAGGCATTAAAAGAATAAACCAGGAATCTCAGAGGCAGAATATAAGAGAACCTGAGGACTAGGAATTCAATCTGAAAGAATTAAAACTGCAAAATTTTACAATAGGAAGTCAGTTGGGTTGATGTTATAGGAACACACAAAAATATTTCAACCTCAATGAATCCTGCTATGAATCCTATAAGATCTCTGTTAATGGCAACAATCACACAATAGCATGGTTTTGTGAAAGGATCATCACAGATTTGGTAAATGAATGTATTATAGACTAACACAAAGCAAACAAAAATGTGGTAAGCTTATACCGAAGCAATTAGCTGGTCATACAAATTGGCCATCAGTCAAACCACTGAGAAGGAATACAAAGCTGATTCTGACACACATTTTAAAGCTGTGCTGAGCCCTAGCATTAAATAAAAGCGTGCTGTTTAGGTGCACTACTTGGTGTCTTGGAATGCTGAACTCATGAGACCTGCAGAGGAGGCCTGCTTACCGTCAGCCGTTTCGAGGCATCCACTTCAATCATCCCCCGCAAGAGATTCTGGCAGTCTGGGGGGATAAAATGTGGCATATGGAACACACCACGTTTCACTTTCTCCAACAGCTGCCGCAAGTTATCATCATCGAATGGTAGGGCACCCTGGAGAAGTATGACAGACGATGAGGAGACAGAAAGGGGAGGTGAATAAGGTGAATGAATGTTGAGTAGAAACAATGGAAGAAGAGTAGAGAGAAAAAAAGAGGAAACACGGGCAGCCCAATCCTACCTAACTCCCCGTGTGGTGATGCAACAGTGCCAAAATGGTGACCACTGTACCCTGTTGGGGGAGTTTTGGCATGTTGAGGTCTCCCCAGAGTAAGCCCCAGCCACTACCATCGGTCAACTTGGACCTGTACCAGGTCTATAGTTCACTTTGACCCATGAGGATGGATCAGGCCTGGGAAGGGGGTTAGGATTCTGCTGGTGTTGCTGCCACCAAACCCACCCGTCTCCTGAACTTGGTCCTCCCTGCCCCATCTCTTCCCCATTCCATCCTGCCCTCCCTCTGCCCATTCCACCCCCACATGGTCTTACCTGCAGCAGCGGGCGTCCCAAGTCCACTAGAACATAGACCCATCTGCTTGCTGCTTGCAGTGACAGCCAGGCCACGGCCATTGGCACAGTCGCATTTGCGGCTGCTGTAAAGCATGTTATGCCAGGGGAATGCATGTCCCACCAGCAGAACACGCCCATAGGACTGGGCTGTAGGAAGCTTCTCCACACTGTGCCATTAAAAACTAAACTGGGATACAGCCCCTTTCCCAGTCCCTGAAAGCTGGATATCCCTTAGCACTGGTTTACCTTTTCCAGTATGGAGAATAAAGCTCATCTTGAACATAACATAATCATTCTTAATTAGAAAATGAGGAACAGAATGTAGCATGAATGGTTTTCAAGAACATTTGCCATTGGTACAAAGATCCACTTAAATTCAACTGAGCAGATTAGTTGGAGTCATAAAGCTTTGATCTGCTGACAGCCCTCCTGGGTAAACTCTTTGTCACAGACCTGTTTATCTGCTCCTCAGTTTCAATCTCCTCTGGGCATACTTACACCAAATACTGAAAAGCTGCTGTTTAGCACTAGAGAGTTTTTCACCTTAGAAATGTCAAATGGCCAGAAGGAATTGCTACTGACCAGAATTTGATCTTTGTGAATAAATGCAAAGGCATTGCTATTATCTAGTTTCAGAATATTCATGCCAGATAGCAAGGTTTCCATCCATTCCTGATTGCAGCTACCAGAAAGAGGGTTTTTAAAGCTGAGCTGAGTTCACAATGAATAAGTGTTTTTCAGAAAGCCTAAAATGAAAGTTAAAAGCCACTGAATGAAATAATTGCTCTTTCAGAAACCTATTTGGTATTCAAGACTCTTTCTCATCTATCTTTTATCTTGGCCTTAAAATTGTAGCCTATTTTTTTTTCTCCAGTTCCTTCTTCTGTACTCTGCAGAAGGTTTTCCAATGTTACCCAATGATTACTTCAGTGAAATTATGCTGGATCAGTTAACTGCCCCTACTCACACCAACACAGCAACTTTTCAAGGGCTGTCTGCTGGTGTTTCTTAACTTTTGCATATATTTTTTTTAGTTTGTGAGTTCTTGGAACAGGGAACCATCTTTCCATTTATTTTGTCATATAAGTCACTTTTTTCAGTTTGTGAGCCCTTGGAACAAGGAACCATCTTTTCATTTATTTTGTTATGTAAGCCACTATGTGAACTTTTTGTTGACAGGCAGTATTGAGCTATTTTTATTTATTATTTATTTCAATGATTTATGTCCAGCCTTTGCCCCCAAACAACAAGAAAGGTGGCTCACAGTCATAAATTAAAATGTAATAAAAACAAATCACAGTAAAAAAAGCATTGAAAATGAATAATGACATTTCATTGATAAATAAGCAAATGACTTACAAGACCAATTACTACTTTGAACTTTAAAAAAAAATCATGGCTTTTGCCAGTCCCCCAATTACAGCAGAATGAAAAACATTCAGACCACTGACTCTCTTATAACTCTTCCCCTTCCCTTTATACTGGAATCAGCATTCTGGTACAGTAGGAAAATACTTATCATGGCTTTCCTTTATGGGAATGGTGTGGATAAGTTGTATTTAGGAGTTAAAGGAAGACACACACACACAAAGAAGGAAAACACACACACACAAAGAGAACTTGAGAAATATATAGATGTCAAAATCTAAAAGAAAAAACTGAGGAGCATTTTTGAAAAATAACAGGTAGTAAAGATAATGACTCACCACTAACAATGCAAATAAAATGACTCCACAGCTCCAGACGTCTGCTTTTCTTCCATCATATTTTTCTCCCTGTATAATAGGGAAACAGGAGATGTAACTGAAGGTTTGTTGGAGGAACAGAACATGCATCCTTCATTCAATCTCAGAGGGAACAATGGGGAATTTTCTTTTTCAAACAATGTATTACACAGATCTCAATTTTTTTTTTTAAATCTACACCTGGCATTACTATGGGACATATAAATTACACAACTACATACAGCATTACCCAAACTAGCATGAGCACTAGAGATTGACATAGGGTTCAAAGGAACCCTTTCCTCACACCCTCCCCCCCCCCCAGCATGAACACAGTGCTCCAGAGATGTGTATCTGAATGAAAAGAAAGGCTGGACGGAGATGGAAGTCATGCACAGACCTTGACCTCCCATTCCTGACAATGGTATGGGCAATGCAGTGTGCCTTATGCATGTGCCAAGGGGGGAGAAGGAGCAAAAGGATTCTAGTGTGTCAAACTCTCAGAAGCAGCAGTGCGTCTATGCTTGATTAGATCATGCCCATCAAATACAATAATAAACTCTGAAGGGGGAAAAAAGGGATAAAAGAGGATACTTGAAATTTTATATTTTAATGATGAGCTCATGGAAAAGGAAATAGCAACTGGAGAACTCTCATTAAAAATTGGTGATCCTTGTCTATGATCTGGAGGATGAGAGGGAGAACGTACTTGGATGCCATGAGTGAGGAAAAGATTGAAGCATCAGCACAAAATCTGAAATGTCAGAGATGCCTTGAGGATATCAGGAAGCTGATTCTTTCCCAGTTGGTCCTTCATGGTGCTTGGAATTAGTCATATCTGCCAGATCATAACATCAGCTGTCAATTCTCTGCTATTGATTTTATGAAGCTTAGCTCCACAATTGTTCCCACTGAAGGTGGAAAACAGCACTTTTTGTGTAATAGGCCACCAGAGGCTTCACATATATTCCCTCTGGAACAAGGATGGCACTGATTTCATCCAGGGCCACACTGAGAACACTACAGAAAATCCTGTAAGTAAAAGGCAAGGGTTGTTGGTTTGGTTGTTTGGTGATGGCATATTGATGTGTTGTCTTTGTTGAGATAATCAGGCAAAAATGGAAAATTTGCAGTGTTCCCTGAGGACTTCCCAAACTACCCAAATGAATGAACCTATAGTCTTGTTTTGGGATTGTTCTATAATGAGGTCAGGATTTCAAATTTGCTTACCCGTATTACTTCTGGACAGGCATAATGTGGCGACCTGAAAAAATAGACATGATGCAATGATTATGAAATCTCTTCTTATTTTTATTTATTATATGCAAGGCCTTTAAAAGCAGCTCTACAACCAGAGCATTTCAGTCAGTCTGTCAGTTCATCAACCCTCACACACATGTGTATGTGCCTACTGTGTCTGTCTACATATCTGTTCTTTCTATATATGCATGTATCCATAGAGGAAATTTCAGAGTCCCAACAGCAACAATAACATTTTAAAAATAAGAAGAAATTAGTGCAGATAAAATGTACAAGAAAGGTTCCTTTTGTGATCTAAGCATAAAAACTGGCATGCCTATATTGTTCACATTTTATGGTGAATGACCCATTCGTATGCATAGAATATTGTTCTGAACATATGTACATTCAGTGTTCATGTCTATTGCACAGGACGATGCATCCATATGGTTGCCTTCTAAAAAATTATTGTTACTATTCAACATTGGTGTTAGTGCCATATTTGTGATCAAGTTCTCAGGCACTCAGCCATCCAGTTTCATGCTTTTCTGGTACAATTCCGGAGCAATTCTGGAACAAACTGATGAACATCTTCACTAAACAAGAAGGTTCAGCTGCATTCCGCAAGGGATTTTTGGCTGCTGGAAGTCTCCTTGAGGCAGGGGGACATTTGTCTCCTCACCCTGGGGTAAGCCCCAGCAGCCGCAATGGGTCAACTTGAACCTGCACCAGTTCTATAGCTGCCGCAAGTCCACATTGATTCATGCAGGTGGATTGGGCAACAGGCTTGGGAAGAGGGTTTGGATATGGCACGCACCCACAGTGCTGATCCAGCCCCCTCCAGGGCCAATCTGCCCACACCCACCTATGTTGCTAACCTCCCCTGCCCTATTCTGCTCCTCTCCACACACACCCCTGAGCTGGACTTATCTAGTCCAGCAGGTGTCCTGGTGGCCACTGGTGCAAGCGGCTCCAGCCTCCCCACTGGCACAATGGATACTGATGCTAATAGTAAACATTTTACAGTGCTTTTGTGACAGTGAGCACCATTCAAACACATGTTCCACTGGCACAGGCCCTGGATAGGACTGCGCCATCTAACGCACACAATATAAAACAATATATGATTACATATATCATCACACAGTGAGTTATCACTTCATGACTCACAGATGAACATGTAAGCATGCAGGAATGCCTGAATAAACATTTATTACTGAAATCATTGGCCATAATGATATTAACACCAGTAAAATTTATTTCACTGGAAATTTCTTTTATTCTTTTTGTTTTTAATTGTTAGAGAATGCTGAACAGGATTTTTCTTACCAAGCAGAAAGTTAGAAAATGTTTGCTGTAAATAAACCAACATTGTGCCTGTAAGCTATATTGTGTAGTCATCATTAAGTATATCATCTGCAGCTCTTTCTGTTTTTACTGGGCATCACAGCTTGCTGATCCATGATTTCTACATATGGCCCATTAGAGCAGTGAAGAAGAAAAAAAATGGACCACAGCACTAACCCCCACCAACGTAACATGTGCTCAGACCACTGGAGGCTGCTGTGCTCCCTGCTTGGCAACTAATTGAGAAACAGTTCCCTGAAATCAATTATTTGTTCCAACCTGCCATGCAATAATTTTGTATCTTAGAAATTATATAGCAGCAGCCATTTGCTTTATAACCTTCATTAGAGGCAGCCTGACAAAGCAAAAGGGACCCAAATGGTTTTGATAATGTTTGCAGATCTCAAACAACACTTCTTTCCTATCATCACATGGCAGATTACTGGGAAGTCTTTATTGAGCACATAATCTCATAGGACAAAATAATCACACAACTGGTCGTGCCAATTTCATTTATATTTGTATCCCTGTGCCATACCCCTGCATTAATTCACTAGGATATTACTGGTGCACAGTGTGCAAGCTTCCTAACTCTATTGTGGTTGAAATGCCCTGAAGAAAGGGTTTCCTTTCACACTCATGGCAGAAACACATAAAAATTATCTGAGTAATCATCCTGTAAGCTAAATGAATAATACAGGCACACGCATATGAGGACAAAAACCTGGTGTGGGAAGCATAAATGCCATGCATTCATGAATGGAACAGTATTGGAATGCAGTTATGCACTGTGGCACATGGTATGTAGTTAGGCACACAAGGCCAGAATATTGAGTCTTCTACAATTGCTACTTTGTATTAACACTCATCCATCCAGGCAAAGTGAGTCTCAGGGTCAAACAGATTCAGGGTCAAATGATGCAGAGACCCATGAGTAAGATTTCCTACTTAAAAAAAATTAAAAAACCAAAGCACCCACAAAGATGGAATTTGGATCTGGGCAGCAACACTGGATGAGGGAGGAATAGTACCCATATATTTTCCTCTGTACAGAAAATAGCAGCTTCAGGGCAAGATGATTTAAATTGGGGAAGTGGCACAGGGAGAAAGAGGTAATAACTCCTCTCCCAGTATCACAGTTCAAACTAAGTCACTCCTCCCTGCCATGACTGGTCCAATTTAAAAAGTGTGGAACAGCTTGTTCATGGATCTCCCACAATGTTAGATTTACTGTGCAGCCCAATCCTAACTAACTTTCCAGTGCTAATGCAACCATTCCAATGGGATGCATGCTGCATACAGTGGTAGGGTGAAGTCACAGAAGCCTCCTCAAGGTAGGGGAATGCTTGCTCCCTTACTTTGAAGGGGGTGGAGCCCCCTTACCTTGGGGCTGCATTGGAGCTGGAAAGTTGGTTAGAATTGGACTGTTAGTTTGGCCTTAAACTTGAAAGAATCCTAGCAAATAAATATGATTGCATCCACGTGTTGAACTTCTCCTGTATAGTTCTTGCTTTGGGCACACAACACAAAGTTACCTGTGCTCGACCTGGGCTCCACCCAACTGGAATGTTATTGCATGGGAAGATTTTTTTTTTTTAAGGCTTGTCCTTGCAGGACCATAGACAAGATACATCTCTATACTGTCGTAACCAAAAACTTTCAACCAGGGGTGTGAAGTTAGTCATCAAATCTTCTAGGCAGTGTTTAAAAAGCAACTGGATGTTAAACCATGCAAAACGAAGTAAGGATTCTATGTAGTTGCATACCGGCTCAAAACAACAAAATGGAAAAAAGGGCCCAGTATGGCTAAAACCATGGATGAAACCAAGATTCAGGAATCAACAAGAAGAAAAAACAGGTTAATGTGACCAGTCAAAAGCTGGACCTTAATTGCTGTGACAGCAGCCCAAGCTCTTGGCATATTCACTCTAAATTTCCTGCCAATTTGCAGCAACTGTGTATCTACAGTTTTATCTTGGCTAACAGTTCTAAACAGGATCCTCCGGCCAGCCAGGATGCACAGAAAACTCATTTCCATGATGCCAATCACCAAACAACTTTGACTGCTTTCGAAAAGAAAATCCAAATTTAATCAAAAATCTATTTATCTTTTCACAAAGTCATGAATACATTTTTGGCTCTTATCGCTAATTATTCAATACATGCGCTTCTAAGCAACTTTCTCTGTGCTTCTTCCCCCAGGCCATCTCCTCATCCTTTCTGCTACATCTCCAGGCAGCAAAGCTACAATCTGCACAGTGTCTTCAATAACAATATCACTCAGTAAGATCAAGAGGCAGTTTTTGCCAGCAGCCTCTGCTGTGGTACACTGGAGGAGTCATGAAGATTATGAACACTCTTTTGCAAGGGGTTGCAAACTCTGTAGACAGCAATGGAACTCTGAAATGCCATTCTGTAGGCCTTGACTAGAGCACAAAGCAGACTCATTGTGCAGCACAGTCCCATTCTGACACTTTCATGGCAGAACTACACACAAGACTCATGTCGATGCTGCAGATTGCCCCTTTTCCTGTCCAAAGTTTCCCTTCAGCAAATTGCATTCTTCTAGCCCAGAGTTTTACAGAAATAGCTGGTTGGAAAGATGTGAGTTGGAGAATGTGTCTGCAGTTCTGCTATCAGAAGTGGTTCACACATTGTGCCCCCCCCATGTGATTATCTTAGGAGTGCAGAGGGCTACTGAGCTCCCATAGTGAACTTGCATCTTATGTAGGCAGTTTATATGTATATAGCTGTTTCCATTTGCCTGATATGTCGGTGGCCTGAAAAACGGATGTCATCCAGAATACACCAACTAGATGGAGGTGTCCATTCATACAAACAGGGATCTCCATGAGATCCCTGCCTGGTTGCAAATCTAACCTTTAGGTAATCACATGGAGATTGCCTAAATATTTACTGCTCTTTTCACTTTTCCACAGATGCTATTACCGGTAAACTGAACCTGCATTCCCTGATTGTTTATATAACAATAACAATAACAATAACAATAATAAAGGTATTTCTATACCGTCATCAGATTTCTGCTCAGACTTTAATTCAAGGCGGTTTACATAGGCAGGCAATACTAAATCCCAATAGGGATTTTTACAATTGAAGAAGGTTCTGTCTTTCAAGAACCACAACATTTCAGATGGATCTTTAATGATCTTGTATCACATTCTGGCCTCCATTTTCCTCCCAAACAGGCATATATTGTATGCTTTAATTGTTTTTATGGTTCTTTTAAGACATTTGCTTTGGTGAGGGAAAAGTGGGGTAGAAATTTTTTAAATTAATAAAATCAGCACTTAGTGCCTAGAGAATCTTCAGACATATGTTAAGGGGGGGGGGGAGAGTCTGTTTCCAAAAAATTGGACCTCCCCCACATCAACAGCCCAATTCCCCCTTCTTCCATTACTTGTGGGGTTCTGGGAACCCACTCCCACAATTGTAGTGTGTTCTTCCCACACAAACAGGATCTCCACAAGTCCCTGGCATTCTCAGATACTGCTCTAAACATTAACTTAGTTTTGAAAGAAAGCACTGGAACGCCACTGTCTCTTAAGCCTACCACCTTCCCTAGAAGACAAACAACCTGCTCTGAGAAATCATGGGACATGATCAAAGGCAGGAAGGGGGACAAAAAGATAACTAAAAATAAGTGGCTGCTCATAGCATGTCAGTCATCTGTTAGATGTACACAATTGGTGAACTGGCTCTTTATATTTGGAGCAAATAATGTTCAGCGCGGCAAGTAATGTTCAAAAAATAGTTCTTCCTGCTCTCATTTGGCATTTGACATCTACATGAACTCAAGAAAAGAACCAGCACTGCTATTTTTGCAGATGGCCAGACATAAGCCAGATCTACCAGCTACATTTTATTTCACAACTAGAGCAGTTGTTTCTCACCAGGTGAACCAGCTGCTGGCATCATGTAGGGAATTTGTATCTAGCATTGAAACATAGCCTTCAATAGTACCCATATCACTTGTGACTGGCTGCCAGGGTCTTAACCCTAGTTTTGAACAAGAGGGCACATGGTAATGTAAAGGGTTATTGGGAAATACAGACAAGGACAGCTGTGATCTAGGGAACTGACTATGCTGCAGTTTGAAGGAACTAAAGTCCTTTTTCCTGTTACATAAGTATTCCTCTTTCATGTCCCCACCAGTGCTCCACCTTGCATTTCTTTTTGGAATACTTTGCAGCTGTCCCTCCTAGTACATTCCTATGCCAGTGCCACAACTAGGTCATCTAACACCTAGGGCTCATAAATTTTTGCCCCCCTCCCATTATGACAAAACTAATTGATTGAGTGATAAATATTTTTCTCATTTAAATACCCTCCATCCTCTAAGGAGCACGGAGTGGTGTGCATGGTTCCTCCCCTTCTTTTTTCCTCACAACAGCCTGTGAGATAAGTGAGACTGAGATATACGAATAATCATAACATGAAATGAAGAATAATAATGGCCAGAAAAAAAATGCAGGGAATATTTCTTGACAAGCAATGAATGAATGTCAGTGCCCTCCCCTGCTATTGCTCCCCTGCACATAGTACTCAGTGACATACTGCTCCTGCAAGTGGAGGTTCAATGTAGCCATCATGGTTAATAACCACTGATAGACTATAGCCCACCATGAATGTTTAGAATCCACTTTAAAAGTTTTTTAAGCCAGTTAGTAACCAACAGCACCCAACCTTCCCACCAGTGGCATCACTAGGGTTGGTGTCACCCCCATTAACTTTATTTTTCTATAGAACAGTACAGGTCACCCAACCAGTCAGTAACCAACAAAAAAAGGGGGGGGGGCTAACTCGATGACACTCACACAATTGAATAGGAGTTCGAATATTAGCTCCAATACATAGAAAAGGGAGCTGACTTATAATAACATCTTATTTGTTCAATGCTGTGTCATAACAACACCTCATTAGCTCTCAGAACACTCAGACTCATTGGTCAGTTTTGGTCAAAGGATAATAACTTTGTTACATAAGTTGGGTTGCAATCCTAGCCACACTTTCCTGAGAGTAAGCCCAATTGAACAAAATAGGACTTACTTCTGAGTAGACCTGATTAGGATTATGCCCTTAGTCATGAATGACTTGTGAGTAGGTATCCCAGGCTGACAAGGTATCTTGGGATGTTTATCCATGTACTGTGAGGAATATTATGTGGAAGTAAGCAACTCTTTAATTAGGTGTAAACTTTGCATCAACAAAAGCTTGGTGCAATCACAGACTATCTTCCCCCTTAGAATAAAGTTAGAAACGAGTCATTCTCAGTCCTCCCACACACACAGAGCTTTCTGGATCAGAGTAAGGATTCCCTGCAGAGGCACTGATGTAAAATGATGTTACATAGAAACAGTTCGTTAAGGACCTCTCGTCAGCCACGTCAGTTTTTGTACAGAATGCCTCTCAGGATTTGGGCTGGAGGTGGAGGCAAACCACACAGATGTGTCAACTTCACCATAGTTACTGCTCACTTTGAACAAAGGTATTCTGAACGAGGCAGCACAGAGGCTTAGTGCTGCAACTTGTTTCTCAATCAGCCTGGCTGCCGGCAGCAATTCTGTTATATCAGGGGACTCAAGTTTTCTAAGCTATGATAAGAGAAAGGGAGAATTGGTAACAGTGCAACACAAAAAAGGAGGGGGAAGTTAGTTTCCGAGAGAGTACCACAGGCAACAAGGAAACATGAAACTGTCACATTCTCAACAACTGCCTGTACATTGACTCTCTTTCCTTTTATAGGTTGCCAAGACTGGTCCAAATCACTTTAGTGCTTGAAGTGAAAATGGCACTAATTAACGTGAAGCACTACTCTGGTAGTTCTCCTGCACAAGCCTCATTGAGCTGGGCCAGAGCACAACTGTGTCTTTGCAGAGAATGCATCAAAGTTCTCAGCCTGAGGCTACCTCCTCACTTTGCCTTCTGATAGGGCCATTGCCACAGGTTGCACTTTGTAGACTTAGGGCCCAATCTTACTCTATCTGAGCACTGGCACTGAGCTCCAGCACTGGTGCTAGTAGTTGCAAACATGCCATACAGCATAACATGGAGGAGGGGCCGCTGGCACTGGGCCTCAGCACCAAGTGGAAATACTATGGGAGCTGCCAAAAGTAAGTTGCACGGCCAGGTGGCAGTGTGGGTTTTCAGGGTGGGGGAGGCATTCTAGGATGGGGGAAGGAACTGGCCTAGGAGGGGGGTGGCGGGGGATATTTCGTCAGCTGGATCTATCCTCCATGTAAAGCTGAAAAGCCTGACACAGAAGTTCTCTCACCTACACTGGCAAAATAGCCAGTGCAGACTTGAGAAACCCCATTACAAAGCCTGTGTCCCCTTTCCCCTGAGGAGACCTCTGGTAGCTTCCACAGAATACAGTGGTTGCTATTTTAGCACCACTGTTCTTCCAAGTGCTGGGAACCATAGAATTGGGCTGCCCCATTGGCTGGAGATGCATTAGGGAAAGCTTGCAACATCCCTCCATTACCTAATATACGCATTACTACTCATTAAATCACAAGAAAGATTAAAAAGAAAGTGAAGCCCCAGAGTGAACTATACAAACATGCCACTGTCTCAGTGATCAGAAAAGTGGACCTGAACAGCCAGGACAAACAAACCAAAACCATTCCAAAGGCAAGCTGACAGTAACGCATTTAAGACACTTCCAAGGCTCTTTAACTAGGTTCTCAGACAAGGAGCCACTGCAGTTCTGTGAAGGGACTATGAGTCTACAGTGATGAGTCTACAGAATTCAGAACAATCCCCAGAATTCTTTGGCAAAACTCAGGCAGTTAAAACAGCTCCAAATCAGTTTAACAATACAAGCTTAAGGATATCTACTCAGAAGTAAATCCCACTACATTCAGTTGCATTTACTCCCAAGTAAGCTTATAAAGGATTGCAGCCCTATAGTGCAGTCGCACTCAGAATTATGTCTCACTCTGTTCAATGGGGCTTCCTCCTAGGATAATGTGCACAGGTACAGACATCTCTTGTTTTACATGGGGATTGCATTTTTTGAAAAGTAGTCTGTATTTCAAAAACATGTAGATTAAAAAATATTTTTACCATAAGCAAGTGTGTAAGAGCCCAATCCTAGGCATATCTACTCAGAAGTAAATCCCATCATAGTCAATGGACCTTACTCCTAGGCAGTGCTTTTTTTGTAAATAAAAATAAAAAAAAGTGCAGGAACTCACAACTTGTTAATCTTTTATTTATTATTTTATTTATTTTTATTTCTATTAGAAAAAAAGCCCTGCATATATACATACGTGTACATATATATGTATACACACACACAAACACACACACATATATACACACACATACATGAACATACAAACATACACCTCCAAACACATACAAACCACCCAACCAGTCCCCCAGACGTCCACCAGCCCCCCCTGAAGGAAATGGCTCAGGCCCTGCTCGTCTCCCAGGGCGGCTGGTGCTGAGGGCGGGGCTGCCCCTGCCCCCCACAGGTAGACTGCTGCTGCCCAAGGAGGCTCCATTCTGGCCTCGGCGGCCAGGCGCTTTCCCTCAGCAGGACGTGGTGCACCCGCCCCGGTCTGAGGCAGCCCACAAGCCGCCGCCCTTCTCACCATCGCGCCGCAGCTCCTTCGCGTTCCTGACGCAAGACCCGGGCCTGATGGCCACCATGGTCCTCTCCAGGAGTGCTTAGCAACCGATGTGCGCTGCCGATTGGCTCCCTGGTTGCCATGGGTGGGGCTCCCAGCCCGGTCCCAGCTGCCCGACCTCAGAGGTAGGAAGGCGGCTAAACTCACCTCTCTGCTCTGGTCATGGCCTGATCAAGAGCTTTCACGGTGACATTCGGGCTAGGTCGAGACTGGTCCTGGCTGGCAGGTGGCAAAAGCCTGGAGAAGGTTGTTGTCCTTGGCACTGCTCCCGCTCGTCCCCGTGGCTGCTGGCTTATTTATCGATACACACACACACACACACACATATGTATGTATGTGTGTATATGTGTGTGTATGTGTGTATACATATATATGATATACACACATACATACATATGTGTGTGTGTATCGCTAAATAAGCCAGCAGCCATGGGGATGAGCAGGAGCAGGTGAGAAGGGCGGTGGCTCGTGGGCTGCCTCAGACTGGGGCGGGTGCACCGCGTCCTGCTGAGGGAAAGCGCCTGGCCGCCGAGGCCAGAATGGAGCCTCCTTGGGCAGCAGCAGTCTACCTGTGGGGGACTGCATAAAAAAGGTGCCGGAACACCATTCCGGTGCGTTCCATTAGAAAAAAAGCCCTGCTCCTAGGTAAGTATGGATTGCAGCCTAAATGATACAGGTTAGGGGAATCTGGTCCATGTGTTCCATTATACAAGGCATCTCAAGAAAATGTATGCACACTTTATTGCTTTGAATTTATTATGCCATACTACACAGAAGCAGTTGCTTGACCTAGGGCACAATCCTAGCCAGGTCTACTCAGAAGTAAGTCCTATTTTGTTCAATGGGGCTTACTCTCAGGAAAGTGTGGTTAGGATTGCAGCCCTAGTTAATTAAGTAATTAATGTGTTAGACCAAGAGCTTGAAATGATCCTCACTGGCATTTATACAGAGCCAACATTGTTGACTAAGGGATCTGTAGCCATCCACCAACATGTGTGCTGGGATGGTGCCACACAGCTCTTCAATTGCTTCCCTTAGATGTTTGAGTATTGTAGATTTTCTGCAATGATGAATGTATAATTAGAGCTCATTAAAATGTCAGTACATCATTTGAGACACCCTGTAAACCTTCAAGTATAAGAGATTTTCTTTGTACTTACACATGTTCCTGATGTACTTTACCTTTATTTTCTCAGCACTGTCTCAAACAGTACCAATCGTGCTCCCACTTAAACCAAGCACATGGCCAACATCTGATACACATTCTCCTCACTGAAAGTGGTTGATCACATCCAATTTCACATCAATTGTGATTGCTTTTTGTACCTTTTTATCTTGACGCTCTCCAGACAAAGCAGATGGATGCTTTCCAGACATGGTTAATGCGGACAACAGAGTTTCACAGCTGAACGTGTGGGAGCATGTCAGAAGTTTGACAGAGTTATTTCAAAAATTTGAAAGCATAAATTGAACATAAGAACAGCCCCACTGGATCAGGCCATAGGCCCATCTAGTCCAGCTTCCTGTATCTCACAGCGGCCCACCAAATGCCCCAGGGAGCACACCAGATAACAAGAGACCTCATTCTGGTGTTTTGGTATTCATTACACAAGCATAGTCTTCCAAAAATGACTAAATCAAACGTGTAAAATAAGAGGTCCCTGTATTCAGGATAAACTCCATGACAAGCTACGAAGATACATTAAGAGTCGCTGCTGCAAAGAGGCTCAGGGTCTACATAGCTGGGGAAAGCAAGACAGGTGAGAAATAAAAGCAGGGGTACAGCAGTGAAGCTAATCCCCAAGTCAGACTGAAACTTATAGATGAAGATGGTATGAATCAGCTTGAAACCTTCATGACAAAGCCATTCTGACTTTCCCCTTGCTGACAGCCAAGCATTTGGGGCTATAAAACCAACCTGTGATATCAGAAAAGCATCACACAGTGGAGAGGTGGCTCTGGGACAGATGGGAGAGCCTTCTCAGCATTTAATTGCCTTGAATTTTCTTTGCCCGGAAGCAAAAGACACAGGAGAGAATGAAAAAATCTGAACTAATAAAAGCAGCACCATGCCAACTCCCCAGTTCCTCTCACTATCTGCTGTTTGCTCAGGGGCCTCCCTGGCTCCTGGAGAAATGCAAAGACTTGCTGAATTACCCCTGCGCTTCAGGGACCAGCTCTCCAGTGCAAAACTTGCCTGGCTCTGCAATTTTTACAGTAAGCAGTGCTTTTGGGGTTGCCCTCCTCCCAACAACCTTAATGTGGCACATTTGAGTCATCAGGGGTTTGGGCATGTGTGTGCCTCAAACATGTTTAAGAATGTTCCTCTCTCCCTATGAAGATGTGAGCAACAGAGGGTTGCAGTAATGGAGAATTTATTGCAGTCAAGGCCTGATGTGCAGTCCGTCAGTGACAAATTATGTCAAAGAAACAGCTAGCCTGCTTCCCCTCCCCACCTCCCCTATTCATTGCTCTCCAAGATATATAAAAACAATCAAGACTGCACTTTTTATCAGTTCCTCCAGGGATGTTTTTATCCATAGCCATCAGTGCATTTGTTAGAGCAAACAATCAGTGCTGATCTAATGAGTAATTCCTAGCAAATGCTAAAACTGAGACACGGAATCTTTAAAGAAAGAACCACTAGCAGCTGCATGCAGGTAACATTCAAGGCCATACAATGCAGCTTTCTGAAGTCAGCCAAAGGTGGGTGACCTAATGGAACCTTAAGTGGATGCTAGAATAGGCAAGATTGATCTGAACAGAGAATTCTTTAATGGAATTCTTGAACTTTCACACTACTACACCAATACAGAGTATCTATTTTGCTGTAGCATCAAACACCATTTGATCCTGACAGTTCACCAGACAAAAGTTAACTGGAGACTCCCTTTGGCACACATCAATGGCACACATTAAGTTTCATCCTGTAATCCAACAGGACCCACATCTAAGCATACAGGAGAACACCATTGTTAAGAGTTAATGGCTCATTCAGGATTCCCTTAAAATATAAATAACTGAAAGCACAGGCTCCACACTGAGGCCCAACTATTGGTGAAACTGTTGCATTCAAAAGCTCTGGTGTTGGTTTATTAAGTGCCCCAAGGAGACCAGTCAAAATTCCGATGCTAACTGTAATCTTTCATCATGTCTCCCCTCCACTTTTTCTTTTGGCAATTGTGTTCCGTGACATTGCATATTCCTTCCTCTCTCTTTCCCATTTTCTCCTTCCAAACCAGATACATCACAAGGTGCCAGTATCAGCCACGCTGGGCCACATGCCAGGAGAATTAATGAAGTGGTGTAATAGCTCACATGGAGACCCAGTGACTGGCGCTGGGCTTAAAATGTATCTGCAAGGCAGGGGATCACATCATGTCTATGTTCTTTTTCATTGCATGCATGTCTCTTTCCATTGATTTCTTTATTACCGCATTTTAAGGCAGCAACATGGGGGTTTGTTCTGCTCCAGGCACCAAGGTTTGAATTCCTGCACTGCCCAAAGACAGCACATTCTCGCTCTGAGATTTTAGGCAGGGCTGACAGAACCATCTGCTGCATTACCTGCTGAGTGGTTCCCTAGGAATCTGAATGATCTAACAACACAATCTAAAATTGGAAGGTGATTGTGTGGTGGTTTTGGGTTTTTTTTTTTTTTAGAGAGGAGGAAATAGAATAACAGAACCAAGTAGATTTTCCATCAGAGAGAAGGAGAAGATATGAGCAGACCAGTAGCAAACAAAAAGCAATGAAATGGAGGCTCATTGCTACCTGCCTATAGTTGATCTGACTTGAAATGTGGCCTGGGGGATAAATGGTGGTAATTATCAATCACATCACCTAAAATTCAGGTGTTAGCTACTGGTAAAATTCCCTGGGGTGGGGCAGAACCTTCTAGTTCAGTGGTTCTCAAACTTTGAGAGTGCTTTACTCCCTCAGTAAGTCTTTAAGGGGAAGGGGCAAGAGCAGGGAAGTGATCCTCAGGATTTCACCCCTAGAGGGGGTGCTTTCACTTACTTGGACTCAGTGAGGGCTTCTGGAGGCTGCAGGAGGTGTGGAGAGCCCAGCACAGCCCTCCGCAGGTCTCCCTGAGGCTTGGAATCTTCAAAAGGAGCAATTGCAATGCACCTCCTGCAAACAGGCAGTGCTTTGCAATTGCTCCGTTTCAAGATTCCAAGCCTCAGGGAGCCCTGTGGAGGGCTGTGCTGGGCTCTCCACACCTCCTGCAGCCTCCAGAAGCCCTCACTGAGTCCAAGTAAGTGAAAGCACCCCCTCTTTGCCCCCGTAGGTAGGGGTGTGATCCTGGGGATCGCTTCCCTGCCTCTCCTCTTCCCCCACCCTTTAAAGGGTCACAACCCACCAGTTTGAAAACCAGTGTTCCAGCTTGTTGTGGAAGATTTCAATGCATTGGGAAGATGTCAATTGAACAGTAAGACCAACACAGCATAACACACCAAGTAAAAGGATAGACATGTATGTCTGGGACAAGGTTGACATTTAATGAAGTTCATTCCCACTCCACCCCCCTCAATACCACCTAACTAAATTGCATTAAACCACTTGCCCAAATGTGCCTTTGGACAGAGAGAAATTGCCTACCGAAGGAGGCCCCGCTGGCTTGCTCCCAGATCAACATTTCTCTTTCAGAAAACTTGTTACAGGACTTTTCACTGCTGAATTGGAGTTGGTTTCACAGTGGGGAATATGTGTAGGTGAATTTTTCATGTTTGCATGACGGGTGTTTAAATTATTGATTGATTTTACATGAATGTTCTGTATTTTTTAACATTCTTTTGTGGGTTGCTATGAGAACCATTAGGCTCAGACGGCAGAATGTTAAATGTTATTTATAAATAAATAAATGAGGGAACAGGATGTGGTGGAAGGCTGCACAGGTTCATTCCTGCTGAATGGGTACTCCAGGTATGTAGCTGATAAACAGCCCCGAAAAGTGGATCAAAGAGACCCTCCTTTCTGTTCTCTCACAGGCTGCTTCAACTCATAGCCTTGTAATCATGAAAAATAAAGTAAGCACCACTAATATACAAGTCTTGGCATGTGTTGATCAATGCAACTTCTGTCTACCAAAATGCTTACTTCCTAGCACTTGTTGCACACATAAGGATGCTTTTCTTTTTCACATCTAACTAGAGACAACAGCAAAGGTTAGGAAAGTCGTTTCTTCTTATGACCAGTAGGTGGTGGCAGTGTACAGGATCTTCCACAAATAGCAAGTCTAAACTCCTTGGGGAAACCTGCAATTGAGTCTCCACTGTAGTCTAAACACAAGGGAAAATCTCACTGCTATGGTCTTTGGGGATTTTAGAAACATATTTAACAGCTCTCTTTCTATTTTTAGGTGTCTGCTGCAGAAATTCATGCCTGTAAGTTTTCTAAGGTTACTGGAATTACAGTTTTCTGCGCACAACCAGTATGTATGAAATCAGAGGTTTTACTGAAAAAGAAAAAAAAAATCTCTATGTGTTGCAGTCATTGTTATTTTTTAAAAGTAAGCATGCATAGTCAGATAGATATACATATTTACTGCATAGATATACATTTACTGAATATCAATTTTTCCGACTGTGGGAGGAAACTTAGTAAAGTATGGAGCCATCTTCTCAAAATGCAATTTCCTATTAAAAACTCTCTCAAAAGCTTGAAAACACGATGTGTATTATTTTTAGTTAACAAAAGAAAAAAATTGTTACAGGAGAGCCAGTTTTTTTTTTTTAAGAATTCCAACCTCTCAGCAAATCAGACTATTTTTCATAGAAACTATTGGTGCCTGGTTCAGGTGGACCTTTGGACAAAGCAGTGGCCTGGACCTCCCAAGATGCAATGGTGTAGCTTGAGCACTTGCCTGCACACAGTCACCTGTGTGATTTGGTCACTCCTTCCTTAACTTTGCTGGGTGCTACCAAACAACTTTTTTTCCCTTTTGAAGGTCCCAACACTGAGCTTTGCCCCGAGTCTGAATCTGCAGTCAATGCTGCAGGAGTCCTTGGTCAGTGCCCAACTTGACCAGTCTCTGATGTCAACTCTGCTTGCAGAGTGGATGCAAGGATAAAATGAGGGGGCAAATTAATTTAATCCAAAACACCTTTGAAATACTAATTTCAAATAGTTTAAAGATTTATCATTTTTCTTGGGAAAATTAACTGTTGCAGGAGTTGAAAAACTGCACGCTAAAACTTCCAAGAGAGTAGTTTTGTTCAAACAACTTACCGTTGTACTGCTGCACTACCTCATAACCCCTTCTGTCCTGAACCTGCTGAGAACATGTACATACATGGGCGCAAGCATATGCACATGCAAAAAATCCAGGAAACTGGGGGAGTAAATTTCTTATTGTACCATTCCTTCCCAGAAAAACAATCTGCAAAACATCATAATTTTTACAACATGAAGCTAGGTGTGGGGAGCACAGTGACTTCCATAAGAGGGAATGGACTCGTTAACCATTTCAGCTTTGTGATCCAATTTTTAACTTACCCGCAGCTTGTTTCAAGCAAACTGTCCCCAACTTGCAATGAAGCCATCCCAAAATCTGCTATCCGGATATTATTCTTTTCATCCAGCAATAGATTTTCAGGTTTTAAATCCCTGTGGCTGTAAAGATAGAACAAATACTTAAGATAGAGAAACTCTTCTTCCCAACATCCTTTACAGCTTACGGCAAATATGAGACTTGGGCCACATCTATTAATTCTAGGAAAGCTTTCACCAGCCTGTGGTAGTTTTGACCACAAGTCACTGGTTCCTTGAGGATAGGAACTACTTGTAGCAGGTGGCCATGGGACAGTTATATTCTGCTTAGTATTGCCTACTGTTGGTCCCAAGAACTCTCAATGCAAGTGCTGTGCTCTAAATGTGTCCAAACATTTTGGAAGGAGGGCCACATTATCTCTCTGACACTGTGTCAGGGGCTGGGGAAAAAAAGAATTAATTTACATTTAAAATTTGAATAAATTTACATAAATGAATTTATTAGAGATGTAACTTATATGAATGAATGACGGTCTTGCAACAGCTCAAAGCTTATAAAAGGCCTTGCACAAAGCAAGACCAGCCTTTTATTCGCTGCCACTGCTGCATCACAGAAGTGAAACAGCAAGTAGTGGAGGGAGCCCTCGTTCCACAGATCAGATGAGCGGTCCAACAGTTGTCCTCATGCTGAGAGCAGTTGCATTGGGCCAGCACGAGCAAGTCTCTGGAGAGCCAGAGGCTCATTGGAGATGCAGGGCTCCCCAAAGGCCGGGTCCCCTGGGGTTTGGGCACCCCTGCTCTAGAGGTTTCTGACCTGGGACCCCAAGATCCAACATTGATTTGTCTGGTTGGCCTTCTGTTGTCATCAGTCCCTGGCTTACAAGGTTTCTGCTATCTGCAAGGCACTTCCCACCTGCATTCTCAGCTTCTATGTTGACTTATGTGGCCCACTGCCAGAACTTAAGGCAAGGACATATGCAGAATCAACACAGCTCTTCAAATGAAGCTGGCTTTATTTACAAGGACAACTTTGGTAGCAGTATTTCTCTCAAGTAATTCAACAATGCAATCCAACAGTGAAACAGGCCTCTCTTCCGATTCCAACTTCCCATACAGAATGTTGAGGAGCTGGCTCTCACATACTCTTCAAGGCTGCCTAACTTCCTCCTTTCAGATAGCCCTTTGAGAGGGAAATTCAAAACCACATTTTTTAAACTTAAGGGTTTTAGTGGGAAACTCATAGCTGGATTTCTAACAGTTCTTTACCACCCTAGGAATGATAGCAACTAATAACAAAGAAATGAATGTAGCAAGATAAACAAGACATAAACAATAAAAATAACATTAAACCCACAAGAACATTAAAGCCAAAAAGGGGGGGGGGGATTGATGTCCAGAAGCAGGCATCATCAGCTCCCAAAGACTTTTTTGAATAACCAGGTTTTCAGTTAATAACCAGGGGAGTAGGGACTCATCTTGGTGGGTCTCCCATAGGAGTGGTATTTCATGTTCCATAATTGCAGTGTTCTGACTGAAAAGGCAATGTCCATTATTCCTACCTGCAGCACTTCCAAAGGCAGGGTAAACATGAAGTAGGACCTCAGGTGTTGATCAGAGTATCAGAGCCAACATGTGAGACAAGAATTTCCTTCAGATAACCTGGCCCCAAATCTTTAAGGCTTTAATGGTTGACACCAGTACCTTGATTTAGGCCCAGAAAAACACTGGAATAGTATTATACCTATATGCTTCATATAGCAAGTCCAGATTACATCTGAGTAGATAAGAGAGATCAACAGAGTACAACAAACTGTCAGGTGAAAACATGTCAAATTCCTGGCATTTATGTCCATATACTTGTGCATACCTTTGTAGTGACACAAGCTATGGCAGAAAACTGGCACAATTTTCAGCATAGTAACATTGCAATATAATGATTTCTGGATATGGTTATTGCAGATCGCATAGTTCAGGTGTGTACTGCTTGTGACTCAGATCATCGTTTACCTGTGATAAACAGATATTGAGGACTAAGAAAACTTGAGTTTGATGTAGGATATGTATACATTATCTCCCAATCTCTATTTGCTGCAAACTAAAGCAGAAGGCAGAGAAACATGTGGAACAATGGATGTGCGCTGCAATTTCCTCCAGAGTTCAACAGCCTGGATGAGCTAATTAATATTCAGAAAGAACCCTCTTGTGACAAAATGAAAGAAAACAAAAACAAAACCCCACAACATGTGCTAATTGCTCAGCATTTAATGGAACATTGCAGGGTAAATGAACTTCATTTGGTTCCTTTCCAGCTGATCTCTCTGGTTTCCTGTCTTACATGATCAGTGTCACCTCCTTGCCCTGTAGGTGAACAGAGGACATAACACTCTTTCATTGTTCCAGAGGCTGAAATGCCCCAGGGGCTTTCTCCACATCGGCTGGAAAGGAGGATTAAACAAGGCAGCGGCTTTGGTGAACAAGCAAGGGAGACTGCTTCATACAGAGCTGCATATGGCGAGAGGGAAGATGAAAGAGGAAGAGATGCAGCACTCAGTGCATCGGAAAACTTGTTCTAGCCTCATTTTGGATGACAGTTAATAAAGACCATAACTCTTCCACTAAAAGTGAGACTAGTGGCAAGTGTACAGATTCTGCATGAAGCATAGCTTTTGAATAGAGGTCAATATGGTTGCACACATGAATATGAGACAGACAGAGGGAGACTTACTAATCAAGAAATCATAAGGAATTGCATCATCTATTAAGTGAAGGCTCTTCTTACACAGTACAACCATGTCATAAAGAATAAAAAAATTGCTCAAATGGATCTAAAAGAGGACTCCTGCGATATAACATCAATGTTGGTTTTCTTTTGCATCAAACCCAAATGACAGGCCCGTTTATCCTGCCAGCCTTTACCATCTCTCTTCTCAATGCCTGACAGTCTGATTTCTCTGGGCCTTGTATAAACATAACACAGTCCTTCCACCCACCCACCACCCACCCCACAACTCTTTTTGTTTTGAGAAACTGGAGGATTTATTTGGGTCCTTTATCTTCTTTTAGTTCACTTTGTTTAAGCTCATGTTTCTCACAGGTTGATTTGCATTTATTGCCACACGTGGTAGTACATGTTTGTTAGGGCGCAATCCTAACCAACTTTCCAGCACTGTCATAGCTGTGCCAATGTGGCATGCACTGCATCCTGCAGTGGGGAGGCAGTCAAGGGGGACTCCTCAAGGTAAGGGTATGTTTGTTACCTTACCTTGGGGCTGCACTGCTGCTAAGTCAGTGCTAGAAAGTTGGTTAGGATTGCACCCTTAGTTATACATTAGTGACAAAAGCCCTTTAGGTGCCGTTCCCTGTCCTGGGCACTACTGTGAGACAGAGAGAACCATCATTGACATTGTTGAAGAAGGAGACAACTCCATCCTGCTCCCCCCATGAGGTTTCATTCTACCATCAAGCCAGCTGCCTGCAGAAACAATCTTGTGGCAGGAGCAGCTCTGATCTCCTAAACCAGCCAATGTTATTTGCCACACTGTCTGGGTGGTGGATGTTGCTGGGTTGGTGTTAGAGTCCAGTGGGCCCTGGGACATAAAGACTTTCTGAGCCCCTGTGTATATGCAATGTAGTGCAGAACTGCCACTACTGGGTCATCACCCCCTTTCTAGCTCAGTCCCACCTCCTACTTAAATGGATGTACAAAAAAGCAGGCAGCTGACAGGCTTAGTGGTAACAGGTGGGCTTGGCAGTGGATGAACAGGTGGGCTTGGTGGCAGTGGCATGTAGTTCCTTCTACCCTTTCTGTCTTAATATGCTCTTAGCAGCAGAAGTTTTACCACTGCTCAGGAAAGAGGATGCACCCAGCCAGACCTTCCGCTTCCATCCAACTTTTAGAGGTCAATCACAATTCTCCTATGGCTCCTAGGAGAATCCAGTTGGTTGTTGGGCGAGTTGTGGCAGCCTCAAAGTTCACAAGGAACCTGGCTCATGCTCAGATAGACCTGTCCTTTGGAGCTGGCCTTAGGTGGATGTTTCCAGGAAGGACTTGTTCTTTGCCATACACCAAGTCTGGGATAACCAGAACCATCAGTGACACTGGCAAGGGAAGAGGGCAACTCAGTGAAGTCTCCTCATCTCAGGATTCTAACAGCCATCAGTTTATTTCTTTGACAGATTTAGATTCTTCCTATCTCTAATGCTTTCTATTTCTCCATCACCATCATATACCATTCAAATGGTTGAGTCCAATCAATCTGCTTGAGTTCTGCTGTGGAACGAAAAAGTTGTCTGCGTGCAGCGCTTTCCATTCCATGCCGCAGACTCTTATCTTTCAGGCCAGTCTTCATAGAAACTTGCACTGGACAGCCGCTTCTGCTGCCTGCTGCCCCAGCAGGCTCTAGCCCCAACTTCTGGGTGTAAGTGGCTGCCCAGTACAAGTTTCTGTGAAGATCAGCTGGAAAGATGGGAGGCTGTGGCATGGGACAGAAAACACTGCCCTAGATAGCTTTTTTGTCACACTGGATCTGGCCCGCAGGCCACGGTTTGGAAGATCCTGCTATAGAATATTGGGGTGATAAGAGGAGGGGAGAATTGTGAGCTTCTGTTGCACAGAGATGATCTGAGTTCTACCAAACTCAAACTCCCTATAATCTGTTTCTATGATCATGTTTGGCACTTAGAGAACATCTCAGACTTTTGACTCCTGAAGGCTGAATTCTCTTTTAATAAATAATAATGTATACAGTCATAACATTATAACTTGCAGAATCATAGTAGCTCTTTTTGTCCCATGACTGTGGTACGCCTTTTAAATCAGTTCTCTCTCTTTAGAGGGACGGATGCAAACAAAGCTCTTATTCTTTTTCATTTGCTCCCACACAAACACACATGCACAGATTACTATGAGCCTTGTCTGCATACCCCAGCAGACATAGCCTCAGGCAATGGAAAGGGAAAGGCTCTAGTAATTGTCATTTATCAATATTCATGTAAAATCTTGTCTCACCCCCTCCATGCCCCCTAATAACCTCTCATAACCCAAATAAAAATAAGATGAAAACAGAACCCTGCTACTCATTACCAGAGGGAATTTTCTTTCAGTGTTCTCCCTCCCCTGTGGAATAATTGGCATTATTTATTACAACTGAGGCCTAATCAGGTTTGCCATTGGGTTTTTCCTGTAATCATACTTTCATTTGTCAGCACTGCAAAATACAGGCACCATACAGGAGTCTGACCAAAAGGGAAAAGCTAACAGAGAGCAAGAGAGAAATTAAACCAATCACTATGTTGCCTGGTGATGTCACAAACAACCAATCCCGGATCTTTTAGCTGTTCTCCCTGCTGTTCCTAAGCTGTGGGGAGTTTTTACTTCTCCTGTTGGGAGAGGGTTTCCTCTTAGGAGGAAATCTAAAACTGGAACTGCTAACGCTCTCCCCCACAGTTCTCTCTCAGGCTCTAACACCATTATTAAGTTACCGACAGCTCTGCTGTCTACAGTGTTCTTGTATTGCTCCCAGAGCTACTGCAGATAGAATTGAAATAGTTCCAAGTTCTGCCCACCATTACAACGTACAAGGTCCAAAAGCCCTCTCAGGCTCCTACAGCCAAGTGCTCTCACAACGCAGCCGGAGCCTGCCTCATGGGGACTCTACCTCCATTGCTGGCTAGTGTTTTCAAAACTAGCTCCCAGTTCTGAGTGCCTGATCCGTCGTGCTACAAATAAGATGATTTTCCAGAGAGGGAACAGTTAACATTGGATTTGCAACTTTAAACATTTTAATAATTTGGGGTTATATTCACTTAACACATACCAGCTCTTGATCATCAGCCTGGATTGCCAGGTTCAGTCCTCTACCCACCCCTATCTTCATACTTGTTTGTGAGATTTAGCTATTGAACATGCATGATGCAAAAGGATGCAAGTTCAGTGTTGCTTTAAAGTCTTGGCCAAACATCCTTTGGCACTGTAATAAATCACAGGACAAAACTCATTAGGGGTTCACTAGCTAGCAGTGCTATTATATTTTCTGTTGGAAGTGATACTTTGTTTGAGAACTATAGGTGGGGCAGCTTGTGAGTTCTCTCATGCAGGGCATAGCTGAGGTAGGGTCAGGGGATTATACCGCCTCCATACAGTAAAGTGTCAGTTTTCAGCTGTCTCCGCTGAGGGTGGTGACTGCGCTTAACTTGCCTGCATGGTAAAAAACACAAAATCAGCCCTCTTGCCCACCTTCATCTTCATTCGGCTCCAAACGGAGCTGATTTCAGATGTGAGGGCCGCACATTTGCTGTGGAGGGGGTGACACTGCAGACACAGGAGGGGGTGCCATGCTGTTCCATGATGTCACCCAGCCCCAGGAGCCACTGGGCCTGGCAACGCAACTGCTCTCATCCTTGTAACTCCTTCTCATACAATGCCCATTGCAAGGTCTAAACTATAGACGTGGACAAAGCTAGCCCATGATTTTAACTAGTGGCATCAAACACAGTTGATTAACAGAGACAATTTCCATTGATCCCAGCTTCAAATCCTAAGACAGAGGTTTCCAACCTTTCCTGATTGACAGTGCCCTCTGTGTTATCAGTAATTTGATCATAGTGCCCCTTGGCCAAAAGAAATACCTGTTTGCTTCCTTCTTTCCCTTAGAAATTTAAAATATCCTGTGGCGCCCCTGTGAGACTGTGTTGACCTGGGGCACTGCAGTGCACCATTTGGGAAGGAGGCACCTCAGATTTATTGCACAAGTATGCACCAATCCAAGATGGCAGCATTAATATGCACCCTGATTTCATAATCTGCAAAAATGTGTTATATGACCAACTGATAAAACATACTATATAACTAAAAATGGGAGCATCCTAAGAGAATGGTTCAGATTGGGCCAAAGGTCACATAAACAACAGAATAGGGCTGGTAGAGAGCAGGCATTCAATATGTGATGAGAATGAATCTAATCCTGCATTCTATTCTAAATTCTGCATTTGCCTAAATTCCCCCCCCCCAAAAAAAAAAAAAACAGAAACAATATGAACCTCCACTTAATTTGTGGTCAGCCGGTAACATCCTGCTTCCAGCTGAATTTAGCTGGAGGTGTTCCATAATGTGAAAAGTTGTAAAGGCATTTCAGTGATGAACCTGAGAGAAGCATGCATACGTCCTGCAGTCCAGTTTTTAAGAGAAAGGCACAGATCCCCTTGTTTCAGCAAGCCATTGGACAAAACTTTTTTATGCTGTCCTATCAATTTCTGGTAGAGTTCTGATAGCATTATCATTAAGGAGGTGGGTTTTTTCTCTCTCTTTAGAATGTCTTTATGAAGAATTGTTTCCAATGCTTTGATTTTTGTTAGCTTATTTGGACTCCAGGTAGGGGAAACAGAAGTATGGCAGAAAATTTTAAAATGGCCCATGGGGTGTGAACAAAGGAACACAGACTGTACTTTCTCTCAAATACACACTGTACTTGGTAGGTGATACGTGTCAGCAGATGCAGCCATAGTCATTACCCATGCGCAGCTAGAGTCCAGCCCAACCATCCTACAATGCCCAATGTGTGGAGGTGTTAGAAAACAGTTTTACTTTTTTGCAGATTTTAGGGTTTTTTTTGTTGTTGTTGTTTTTGCTTGTTTTTTCCAAAAACAAGTAGTGCAGAATGCAGTGTTTTGTGTTTTTATTTATCACTGAAAAAACACACATCTGACCATAATCAGTGGTTTCAGACCTCCTTCAACTCTGATGAAAAAACCTCCTCTGTCTCTGGATCTTTGCTGCCTCTTTCACTGAAACAAGTACTGTGATCTTCCTTTTATTTTAAGCAGAAAACCTGCTTAAACCCGTGGAACCTCATTCCTACACAGACGGGACTGAAGCCAGATCAAAAGTAGCACAGGACCAAAGAAATAAGGAATTGGGCTAAACAGGGAAGGGTTTGAGGGTCTGATTTTGTTCAACCTGATTTTGAAGAAAATTTTGGAATCTGATGTATCCCTAGAAAAGTGGTTCGCAATCTAGCAGGTCACCACCTACCAGCTGGAGAACCACTGCCCTTTTCCCTTTAAGAGGTGGAGGCTGGGGGAAGACAGTGATGCGATCACAGCTGCTGCAGAGGAAGATGAGGCTTTTTAAAACATGCCTTACCTGCTGCTGGGGTCCAGGGGTGTGTGGGAACCCCACAGAGCTCTCTGCAGGAATCCCCGTGGCTTGTAGAAAGTAAAAAAGCTATCACAACCCACCTCCGGTTTCGCAATAGCAATCCGGAAGTAGGTCGCGATAGCTATTTTAATTTCCTACAAGCCATGGGGAGCCCTGAAGAGGGCTCCATGGGGCTCCCCATACCTCCTGGACCCCAGCATCAGGGAAGGCGTTTAAAAACAAAAAAAGTCCCCTCTTCTCCCACAGTGGTCCTGAGGATTGTGTCACTGCTGTTCTCCCCATCCCTGCAAAGACTTGCCTTGGGGCTCAAACTCCAAGAAAGTTTGAAAACTAAGCCCTGGGATGAGCCGCATCCTTGCAAATCTTAAGGAGATATGTGATTTTTGATGAAGTTTAAAATCAGAGATATCTGATACATGAACTTATGGGGGAAAGTATTCAGATTCTCATAGCCAGGATTCCATTCTGGGTCATCAATAAATACAATGCTATGGGGGGAAAGCCATAATAGGACCCGGGGGGGATTTTTCTGTGCTTGCCCACTTGTGGTGGAAGAAGGGGATGCTAGCATGGCATAGAGTAGATACAAAACTATCGGTCTGTTCTATCAGTGAAAAACAAACACCCACATTCTATCATTAGCCAAAGGAGAAGCTTTCATTTTCAGTGTGGTCATGACTGGATAACCTGGTTGATTAGATGATTTGTCGTATTGCTGCCCTCTGGCAGGACAAGGTCAGGCTTCATCATTTAAAAAAGTACATTATGTGTGCCCCCCCTTTATGAAATTAATCCTCTGCTCTCTCCAATTTTTGATCATGATTTCTCAGAATCATGAGAACAACCACATTAATCTAGGAGTTGCAATGCTCTCTGATTACAGTGGTCAGAACAACGATAATAATTATCTTCTTAACAAAAAGGGCATTGTCTCACCAACTGCATGATTATATTGGATCAGCTATGGAGTTCAATCCAATTAATCTTATGAGTTGATAAATGATCACAGCAGATCACCGAAGTGGACAGTAAAGTTCCAGCTCAGGTCCTACACATGAGATCATGACTGGTGAGATTCATCATCCTGGAACTGGGAACCATTGTTTCAAATCCTTGGCCAAGTCCCAATCGCTAAGCCTCAATTTCCCATCTGCAAACCGTATCCAATGGTTTACTTACAAAATTTGGGTGTAAGATGGTTGTGATAAGGATTGCAGAGTGATTGGCATATCAAAAGTGCTACAGAAATTTAGATTAGATTTAAAATGATTGTGTTAGTATAACCACTCATAAATATATGGTTGGAAGATTTATTTCTTTTTAAAAATGGCAATGGTGGGGTGAATGGAGAACCTGGGTTGAAGTGGGACTTGACTCAGGTCTCCAAAATCTGGCACCACAACACTTCCAGCTAGTCGATATCATTATGCAGAAACATGCTAAAAATTATCTGAAAGCACAACACCAATCGCATGGAACATGCCAAAGATTAAACCTGCAGCCTATTAAAACAAGGCACTCCTGATCATGTAAGTAAGCAATAACCTGCAGGTGTTTTGTTTACTGTGAAACTGTAAGTGTCTGCTGGACTGATGAACTACCAGTCCAAAGGACTTATGCATTTGGTCATATAGTTTAATAAGGAAAAATCTCTTGGCCTGATTTGGTGGCTACCAAAGTAAGTGAGACTCTCTCCATTAATTTTAATGAGTTTCAGATTGGGCCCTCAAGCTGTTATTGATTTCTGTCAGCTCTCTCTTCTGCTGTGTTGACTGTTATAAACCCATCTGCGCTACTTGCCTATATTCTATGGACTTGACATTCATCCTATCCCATATCCTGTCACCCTTCTTTCCTTAGAGCTTGTCTACACTTGTAGCTTAGTGCAACTCAAAACATTTGTGGTGCTGGTTTGCAGTGCATCCACTGCCTCTAGATTATCAGGCTACTTACTCCTTTATTTGCTGCTATACTAGAAGCAAACTGTGGGTCCAAACATCAATAGGAAATCCCATATCAGAAAGGTCTTTCCTGCCAAGTGCTCTTTGTATATAATTTGTCAGTCCATCCCCACTCACCAATTGCCCTTTTATTTTTCTCCTAAATGTCATGGATAAATGTACAACTTTTATTTTCATGCTGCAGATTTATGCAGATGCACAAGCAGTCCTACCCAAACACAATGAGGTATAAAAAGTTTACCTGGGTAGTTGGAGCAGAACAGGGCAGGATAAAAAAAATGAGTGGTAGGCAAAGGGACAGATTCAGCCCACATATGAAAACCATGATGGTCTGTTATAAACTACAAGTTCTGTCATCATTCATTTTTGTATCATTTCGCACCTGAGTGAAAATCTTCTCTTCAAAATGATTCAACGTAAACTATACAAAGATGCATATAAAGATATTCAGATTTTTTTCAAAACTGTATACTATTGCTGCAATGCCGTGAACCAGCCTAGACTCAGTGGTGCTTGCTTTTGAATAAACATGCATAGAACTGTGCGGCACATCAAATTCAACTAACAACTGATGCATAAACAAGCTCCACAGCTTCCTTGGATTTCTTCTTGCTAAGTTTCCTACCAAAAGAAAGGCACATGGGAGAAAAGAAAGGCACAAAAGAAAGGCACTCTATCTGCAAGATCATGAGGCTTCCCTCTTTGTCATGGGCATAACAGGGTTGCAAGAAGCCAAGAAAAAATTGCCTCTATAATCACTGCACATTTATTATGTGGCAGCAGGGCCCATGAGAGGGGTGCAAGGCATATATTTTACTGAGTCCCAGGGTCAAAAAGGGGGCCCAGGAGACAAAGGAGGGGAGTGGGAAAATTTCTGGGATCTCATAAAATGTTTGCATATACTGTATGAAGACTAGCATTCATATTCTGTGTAAGCCTGCATATAAGTTTTATATACTGTGGTTCATAAAAATTATGATCCAATTATCATATAAAAATACACAAGCCTACATGCATTTCTTTATTGTAAAAGTTATACCTACTCTTGGGTATATTTGGGGTGTTGAATCAAAAAATGGTCTCAGTTTTGCCCAGTTGGTTCTAGTTTTGGGGACATGGCATTACCACTTTATATTCTGATTCAAGCAGCCATACCCCCAAAACTAGGGCCAACTGGGCAAAACTGAAGTTATTTTTTGATTCAGCACTCCAAAAATATCCTAAATTCATTGAAACATCCTTGGCAACTAAAATAAAGGGTTTGTGGTTTTGGGGGGTTAGTTTTTTTTAGGCCTGTGTTATGATTCCAATGGAGAAGAGGCCTAAAAGAAACTTTGAACCCCTTGATATAAAATTCGTCTCAGAGACCCTGAGTGGTAGCAATGCAATGGCTACACAGTCAACACTCCTCATCTGACTGTAGCCTTCAGCTTATCGGACAGAAGGCAACTTAATGCCATCTGTATTGAGAAACAGCCATACAGCCATTATGTAAATCACAGCTCTTAGCCAATCAAAGTTTAGGAAATGGCATTACTGAGAAATAAGTGTGTGGTTATGGGTCAGTAGCTGTACAGAAACCTTGCATTCCAACCAGCAGGAAAAACTCGGTTTCAGTGTAATTTAAAAATTACTCAGACTTGCTAAAGCAATAAGTGGAAACTAGTTCAATTTAAAACATGGCCTGCAAGTTGCAGGGTAAACTACACTCAACAGTTAAATCATCCAAGTGAGTTAATAAGTATCAATAACAGACTGATAAAGAAAATTACTCCCTACTGGAAAGGAAATTAAAGGCTACAGTGATTCAAATGCCCAGAAGGGGTCTAGGCAAGGCTGCCAAATACCAGAAGGTTTTCTATAACCCAAGGATGCCATAAAATGAGTTTGTTGAATTGGTAATTGTCCCAGGTTCCTTCAGGGACTAGGCTCAATACGACACATATTATTCTTATTTATTGGCAAGTGCCCCCAAGACCCTTATAAATTAAGCCACTGGTCCCACTGGGCTTTGGTTTTCCTAGTTAAGCCGCTCACTGTAAATGAATGTGACAGTAGGTGCTTCCCTCTCTTCAAGCTCACCATGGAAAAAAAAGATTTAGTGTACAATAGTAATCAGATCTGAACCACTTGTCATTATGTATGTTACATTATGTAGCCAAGAAAGAACATGGACAGCCTCAGCACATGTATGTAATAAGCACAAAGAGGACTGGCACAGAACAGTGCACACATAGCACCGTGGATTCCAAACTTTCATCATTCGCTGGTTAATGACCCATTAAAAGGTGCAAGAGTTCCAAGAACATACAGGCTGTTCTTCTATGCAATCTTCTGCCACAAGCTACATGCCATAAAGAGCTGAACTTACCATATTGAATGACTGTGACAAAAGTCTAAAGCAGAAATGATTTGTCGGAAAAACTTTCTGGCTTCTTTTGGTGTTAATCTTCCCTTCTTTACAAGATAGTCAAAGAGCTCTCCACCAGATACATGTTCTAGCACCAAATATCTAAAAAGAGAAATCAAAAAGGTATTTGTTTCCAAGCAATCACACAGATATCTAACACCACAAACCTATGCAAGAACAAACTTCCTGCATAGCCTATTAGTAACTTTGTCCGATTAGTAACTTTGACTACAAAACAAGGCAATTTGAAAACAAGTGCCCTTGTACATTTTTAGCTGGGCTGTAAGCAACTGAATTCTTGGAGTTCTTAGCACGGGTGTAGCAGGAGTCAAGTTCTGGGATTTCAACATCAGGAACACTCAGGTGCTGCCTTTGAAACTTTTTCAAAATGCCCTTAACTAAGAAGCATCAGGCTCACCAAGAGGCAGGCTAAGAAATTTGCACAGGGTCATGCATTGATGACTAGGCCATCGGTTCCCAAACTGGTAGGTTGTGACTCACCAAAGGAACCAGAAGTAGGGCATTCCCCCTTAAGGGGAGTGGCCCTGCTCCAATTGCAGCAACAGCACTGCATTGCTGGCATCCTGCTGGGAAGCTTGAAGCCCAAATAGCTGCTCATTGGAGATAAGGACTGTTTACAGAAGCCTTGGAGGACATTGGAGGGGGCTGGAAGCCTTCAGGGCCCTGCAAGAGGCCAGCTCTGCCCCCAAGGGAAGTAATAAGCCCCTTGATAGTGGTGGTGCTACAATAATTGTAGTGCTATTGCTGCCCCCTTCCCTGCCTCCTTCCCCACCCGCAGAAATATTTGCCTGGCTCCCAACTCCCTGTAGGGGTTTGGGAACCACTGGCCTAGGCCACTGTCTTTGTCAAGGGCTATTATTACTATAATTATTGACAAAATGTATATAATGCTTCTCAACAAAAAGTTCACAAAGCGGTTTACAGAGAAAAATCAAATAACTAATGGCTCCCTGTCCCAAAAGGGCATACTGGATAGGCATACCCAGGATACGGTATGAAGCTCATGTTACTTTAAGGGTATGGTCCTATAGAAATGTAGGTAAAGATAAAGGCATTAAGCCAAGTCGTGTCCGACTCTTGAGCCGGTGCTTATCTCTGATTCTAAACCAAAGAGCTGGTGTTTGTCCGTAGGCAGTTTCCATGGTCATGTGGCTGGCATGACTAGATGCCTAAGCCCTTGGAGTGCTGTCACCTTCCCATCAAGGTGGCACCCATTTATCTACTTGTATTTTTATATGCTTTTGAACTGCTAGGTTGGCAGGAGCTGGGTCAAGCAATGGGAGTTCACCCCATCACATGGATTCAAACTGCCAACCTTGCGGTCAACAGGTTCATCGGCTCAGCTGTTTAACCTGTCCCAGAAATTTACCTGGGAATAAATTCTATTGAATAGTTGAATTCCATAGTGAGACTTACTTCTGAATAAATGTGAATAGCTAGCACTCTTCTTCTGGGTTTAATTCTATTTTTCATTTTTTATACATTTGTTTTAAAACTACTGCAACCCACTACAACAGTTTAGGATGAAAGGAGCTAGATCTTTATGTGAAGCATAGTAAGTGTGAGATACAGGAAGCTGGACTAGATGGGCCTATGGCCTGATCCAGTGGGACTGTTCTTATGTTCTTAAGTGGCTGGAGAAGAAAACATTTTAATGAAAGATTTTCAAGTTTATTACTATATTTTGATTATAGTCTTAAAAGGGGCATGGCTATGTGGGGTCTCTGGACAAGTTCCTATGCTTTAAAATTTACCACTACACACTAATTCTTAGACCTTTTGAAATGTAGATTTTAACAAAATTGGATGCCTTTCTTGCTTTCAACTCAGCATTGATTAATTTCCAATGCTTGGAGGGAAATTCTGCCCCAAAAGACTGCAGACAGCAATCTAGATATGCTCTTCTAAAATAGCATTGCAGAAAATACGAATGCATATTTCAGCTCCATAGTTAGGGATATCACATTATTGTAATAATTTTTGTTGGGAAAAATAATGCACCAGATTAAGCAATAGTCATATGGGGGGAATGATTTTCACACTCCAAGATTCAGAAATAAGAAATGTATAACAAAGTATTTGTAGTTAGTTTGGTTTATTTTTTTGTTCCAAAAAAGTGTTCATTATTCTGTTTATATTTACGTGAGAAGGAGACTGGCAGTAATGATTTTTTTAGAGTATTATGTAATTATTATTAACAGTGCAAACCTAAGCATATTTAGTCAGAAGGAAGTCCAACTTGTGTCAATGATGCTTAATCCGACGCAAATGTACGGAGGATAGTGCTGCAAATAATCTTTATGAATAATACATTTCCATTACAAACTATAAGACAAACAATAATCTAAACAATTGAACAGTATAAACATTAAAACCATTTTCCCAGAATATATAATCATAGCACCTAATACAGCATCACTTCTTTCCATTTACCATTTATTGCATTTCTGTTTTGACTTCCATACGAACAATATAAAAATATATTCAGCACATCCAGAGCACTAATCTCCCATATCCTCCCTTCTCTAACTTCTACATAATAAAGTTAATTTCAAGCAACTAATAATTCCCCATCATATATTTTCCCATTCTCTAATAGCTGAAGGTCTTTTTTTCTGCTTCCAAAATTGAGCTACTTAACGTCTTGCCAAAGTTAGCAAACTGAAAATCACCCACATTTCTTGCTGTGTTCCTAACTAATCTGGGTCACTCATAATGAAGAATTTGGTCTCTTATGGAATTGAAACTCCATTGTTTCATAAATGGTGGTGGTCAGTTCTTTCAAATATATTTGAATGTAAGAACAGATTCATCAAATATCCAAAGGATTCCCTTCAACACTGTTATATCACCAACATAGAAAATCTACATCATCATATATATATTTTTTCCTCAGTCGCCAATACCACTTTACCAGATTCTTAGGACTAGAGGTGTTGTGGGCTCTCAAATGCAGGTACCCAGAGAATTGAACACCTTAGTTCCAATGCCTGTGAGGAGATTGGAAGCAAAACCTGCCTACAAATCTACTTTGAGCAGCCTCATATTCAATTTGAATTTTCATGCTGTCTGCCCCTTCCCCAGAAGCCAAGGACTTTCTGTTCTACTGGGCAAAGCAGAAGTCAGGATAAAAATAATGCTATAGGAAAAATAAGTGGTCTGGCTGCTTATCTGCCCAATCACACTATGAAAAGTCAGGCTACTTATCTCTGTGAACCCACCCTTTTACATTCAAACTTCTTGCAGACAGTCAAGTGGGTTGCTTGCACAGGGCTGAGCTTCTGCAGGCACTCACTAGGAACACATGTTAAAAGCCTGACCTGATTTGGGGTTGAAAATTGGGAAGCTGGTTCATAAAAGATCTGAGAGATTTAGGGCACAATCCAAACCCGCACTGGAGCAGGCAAGCCAGGAGGCTTGCGCTGCATCCAATGTGGGTTACTGGCCAGCAGCAGCTCAGCCAGAGGCAAGGGGAAACTCTTCCCTTACCTCTGGGTAAGGGCTGCTGGCCCCAATGGGTCTCCTTGGACCTGCGCCACCTCTGGAGGTAGCGCAAGTCTGAGGAGAGTGGAGCAAACTGAAGCCGCTGCATTCTCCCCGGGGACAGGGGTTGGGATCCAGCATAACTGCGGGCGGCTCCCCGCACGCCCACCCCCGGGGCCACCCATTGCCCACCCTCCCCACAGCCAGAAACGCCTCCTCCCGCCTCCTCCCTGCGCCCCCCACTCCTACCTGCCCAATCAGCTCGCAGGGCAGGTGCACTGGCACAAGCAGCGGGGAGGAAGTCACCGCAGAGGCTTCTGCCAGCCTCCGTGCATGTGGCCAATGCAGCTTCCTCCCATGGAGGTGCAAATGTGCTTTACGGCACGTTTGTGACCCTCCCGGGACTCCAGGTTATGCCCTTAGTGATATTTAATATGACAATGATGAGAAAATAACAGATACTGAAGAAACTACCAGTTGACAAATGACTAAACAAATGCCAGCAGATGGCTCTGATTGAGTGACAGAAAATCACTCTGAGCCTCTTCCATAAAATACTGGATTAAGAAGAATACGATAAAGGCAAATTAGGCAAATCTTTGTGCACCCCAATTCTATCCCACTTAATTGCTTGTGATCCCATTGGAATTACTTCCAAATAAACTAGTTTGCAACTGTTTAAGATTATATCTTTTAAGAAACAAAATTTTTAAAAAATGAAGGCACCACTGAACATATGAAGCTGCCTTATATCAGGTTGGTCCACAGGCACTCTACAGTCTGTTCTGGCTAGTAGCAGCTCTCCAAGGCCTGCTAACTTTTATCTAGAGATGTCAGACACTGAACCTGGGATCTTATGCATACAAAGTGCTAGTTCTGCCTCTGAGTCACAAGCTCTGAAACACCTGTTTCAACTAAAAATTATTAGCTCACTTTCAGGTTTCTTTTTTAGGGAAACATTATGTTTGAAAACATTTTAAGGGGTGAAAGAAGAGCCAAGAGATGATTACTTGGTGTCATCTTCAGATCGGGATTCAGCAGGAGAATGTGTGTCCTGCCATGATGTACAGGTAGGATAGACAGAGCCTCACCTAACCCAGCAAGTAGAACAAAAAAGTGAAGGGCCTAACAAGTTTAAAAAAAAAGAAGTTCCTTTTGTCTTTCCCAAGTTGCTTCTTTCTACTCCAGCTCAGTCCATTTAAAGCAGAATACACAAAAACACAGAGGGAACAAGGAGAGCCGCCAATCAGCTCAGTTACTATGATGGCTTGCAAGAGACAAAACAGGCAGGGATGTCTGTGCAATTAAAGCCAGCAGCAAGAGTTACCTCCCTTTGCCCAATAATAACAAAGACAGCAATTGTGTCATCAGTCCCTGGGGAGGCAGCAGGAAGAGTTGCCTCCAGCAGGTTAGACTAAAATAATGGGTGTCTTCCAATTTAAAAAAAGCAGCACAGCTGACTTCTAATCACAAAACAGCAGGATGCCTGCATCAGCAAGTTATGGGGAGGCAGCAGGAAGAGTTGCTTCTCTTCTGTTAAAAAAACAGCCATGAAAAAGCAGGGAGTCTGTGCAAATGACCACTTTGTATAGCACTGGGAGAGGCAGCTTTTTGGTTGCTTCAGAGGCTTTGCTGAGCTCTCACTAGTTGCAAGTGGGGCAAAAGAGGTGAGTTTTTAAAAATTGTACTTCTGAGAGGGAGGGAACAGAGAATGTTTTAGAGACTGCACTTAATTTATTTATTATTTCTGGGCAGGGTTGTATGCTTCAGAGACTGAGCATAAGAAGGGAGGGCAGTGGGAGTGTGTACTGCCTCCCTGGGCTTGGTCCTCAGGACCTATCATTAGTGTCCTGAGACCACTGATGTGAGGACCTGAAGGGGAACTTCAGGAGAAAGCTTCCAGGGTCCTGCATCTGTCTGAAGTGTGGAGCAAGCCTACTTTCCCAGGAAGCCTCTGGTGTATGTCATTGAGGTGGAGAAGAGGTAATTGAAAATATTTATTTACTTAGTGTGTAGTTAGTCTGTGGAACTCCTTGCCATAGGATGGGGTGATGGCATCTGGCCTAGATGCCTTTAAAAGGGGTTTGGACAAATTTCTGGAGGAAGAGTCCATCACAGGTTACAGGCCATGATGCATATGTACAACCTCCTGATTTTAGAAGTAGGTTACCTCAAAATGCCAGATGCAAGGGATGGCACTGGGATGTGGGTATTTTGTTGTCTTGTATGCTCCCTGAACAGGGACCAGACCAGGGACAGTCTGCACTTGCTCCCGGTGTGGAAGGGATTGTCACTCCCGGATTGGCCTTTTCAGCCACACTAGACGCTGTGCCAGAACCACCTTTCAGAGCGCGTTACCATAGTCCTTCGAGACTGAAGGTTGCCAATACAATACAATGCTCCCTGAAGCATTTGGTGGGTCACTGTGAGATACAGGAAGCTGGACTAGATGGGCCTATGGCCTGACCCAGTGGGGCTGTTCTTATGGCTATCCAAATGAGTTAGAGCAGTGGTTGCCAAAGTTCTTCTTAGGAGGAAGGAAGGGAACCACTTAAGTCTTTGCAGGGGCAGAGTGATTGTAGCAACACTATTTTCCCTTAGCTTCATTGCAGGAAGAAAGCATCCGTTTGCCCCCCCCCCCATCAGAACAGAATGTCTCACTCAATTGACTGGTGAGATGTTTTGGCATCATCTCATCTCACCCTCCTCAGCCATCTGTGAACGGGTTTTCTTGAGGAAACTTGTCTGAAGATGGGGAGGACAGGAAAAGATAGCATGCTTCATGAAGCACATGAGTTTGCTGCTGTCCCACATAAAGGTGAGCCCAAGGGGGCTTCAGAGGTTATCCTGATAAATGCTTGTAGGCCATCAGGCAGTGTCCAAACAACCTGGACAGCCACTGATGCCATCCATGGAAATAAGCATGATGGAACACTACAAAAGGGTGTAAACAAATCTTTTCATTGACTGCCTTCACATGAGATGAGGTGGATTTGGAAATATCATCAATTGGCTTGGACAACACTGTATCTTTTTTACTCTTCCTGCCATGAAAGACTTTAGGGAAGAGATTGTTAATGTTTGGATCTAGTGGCATCTGGAAAATCTAGTGACATGTTCAAAATTAGCTTTCTAATTAGGGACTCAGATAACTCATTTATTCTGTTGTGGAAAGCTGATGTTTTAGACAGGGTAGAGCCATAGGACAAAGTTGTTCATAGCTTTAAGATATAATACAAATTTAGACACACTACCAGTAACTTTGTATGTAACCAGAAATTGTCCTTCACGCAGATTGTGAAGGTCAAACTTCAGAAAATTACAAGCCTAACATCTTTGTCACCTACAGCAGAAACAGCACAGCCATTTATTTATTTTTAACCGACTTTCTCTTACTAAAAATGCCTCAATCTTGGGTGAAAAGCATACTGAGAGACACAGATAATTCAAGGGGTTATTTACTTTGTTTACCACTCAGAAAATCAGAGGAAATAGAAAGAAATGGACAAAGACATTTTAAAAAAAGATTTGTGCTTGTGTCTCATCAAGAGAATGCAAGAGGAGAACCCAGACAATCCACTCTGAATTAACAGTTCCGCTAATACAAGAGTGGCAGACTTGTTTGTTAGTCAGGGCTCAAGGTGCAGGAGATGACACACAAAGGGGATGATATACAAAGGTGCAGGAGATTATATGTGTTACCTGAGTTACGCAAGATCTGTCTTAATTTACTAGCATGCCAGAGACATGAACTGAAAATATGCTGTTCAAACAACTACATTTAAGATTGCATCCACCTGTTGGTTTTGATTACAGAATGTTACTTTAGCACCCAACTACTACTCTATGTGCTAGAAGTAGCTACCAAATGCATCACACTCTACCCAACCTTAGAATAGGAATATATTCTGCCTACAGTTGTAGTTAAGAGCTATAAAACAATAGCTAGAAGACTAGCTAGAAGTTTATTACCAGGAACTTAGAAATGATTGTTGAAGTCATAGCAATATATAGTTGTATCATCCAGGTTATAGATCAGCCATTTTCAACCTTTTTCAGCTCACAGCACACTGTCAAGGCACTAAAATTGTCAAGGCACACTCCCAGTTTTTTTACTTACATTAAATTACTACATTACAATTAATTTTTAATTATTATAATTAATACAAATAAATCATTACATGACAAAGGGCACAATCCTAACCAGGTCTACTCAGATGTAAGTCCTATTTTGTTCAATGGGGCTTACTCTCAGGAAAGTGTGGTTAGGATTGCAGCCAAAGGCTAGGGGGGACATTGGAGGGGAATGTGCCTGTGGGTCTTACTTCTGAGTAGACATGCCTAGGATTGGGCTTTGGGTTGCACTCTTTTTTTCTCAAATACAGAAGCAGGCAATTGGCACTTCTCTCTCCTCCTCTCCCCCTCCCCACCCCCTCCCACAGGCACATTCCCCCCTCCTCTCATAATTGCAGTTAGCACCTCTCCTACTGTCCCTCCCCTCACTCATCCCCACCTTCCCAAGGTCCAGAATCACTTGCCTCACATTCTCTCCCCCCCACTGCCAATTGCCTGCTCCTGTATTTCAGAAAAAGTGTTACCAAAAGCCCAATCCCGAGTGTGTCTACTCAGAAGTAAGTCCCCTTATAGTCAATGGGGCTTACTGCCAGGAAAGTGGGGCTAGGAGAGAAACTTGAGAGCTCAGCCCAGCTCAGGCATGTTTACTCAGAAGTAAGTCCCATTATAGTCAATGGGGCTTACTCCCAGGAAAGTGTGGATAGGATTGGGGCCCAACGCCCCTCCTCTGAAAGGCAAAGGTGAGACAGGGAGGGTCGATTTGGGGAGCTGCAGGCAACAGTGGCAAGGAGAAGGGACTTCAGCCAGTCCATTCTTAGGCTGGTAGCCTCAGCAGACCTGCTGGCTTCCTATCTGCTTGCCTGCCCCTCCTTCTCACTCACTCCTCCCAGACCTCCTCCAGGCTCCTCTGGCTGCCCAATCAGCAGGCAGGGCAGACAAGGGACTTTATACCCAATCCTAGGTGTGTCTACTCAGAAGTAAGCCCCATAATAGTCAAAAGGACTTACTTCCAGGTAAATGAGGATCGGGTAGCAGCCTTCCTCTTGCTCACAGCAGGAGATGCAAAGCAGCCGCACACCTGAGGCTGCCTCAGTGTGTTGTTATACCTTATATAAGTATGTAAGTTATACCTTATATAAGTGTGACTTATACCACGTTTGCATCACCCCTAGGTCGGTGTAAGTGACTTGTGCCGGCCTAACCTGGGGGCTAGGATTGCACCCTTTTTTTGTTAATCATGGAGGAATTTCTTGGTGGTTTCATTTCTGTTCACAGTGTGGAACTGAAAATATTAAGTGAAAGCAGAAATGACTGTTGGCGCGAAAGGTTGTTGCCCCCACCTGATGAAGACAGGCTGAGGTTTGCTCCTAATTGGCCCACCTGCTGCTGGGAGTGGGAAGTTAGGCTGGAACCTCCTCTCCCCCCATTACTTCAGTCTGAGATTAGCTGGCCCCCGTTGGGCTGGGTAGGAATTTTTTGCTGACATCCTGATTGGCCTTTGGCTGTCAGTTTTTTCGCCTACCCCAGACTGTCCTGGCTAGGTTTTCACATGGTTATGGTAATTTTGGTCACTTTAGCTTGAAGTGTTTGGGGTCAGGGTAGGTAGGCACACCCCAGTGTTTGTCTAAGACAGCAAGGTCAAGGGGTGAGCCAGTACCCCTCACATGATGTCTTCTCGGCTCAAAGAGGCTGGCTGGCAAGCCCCTTTGATTGGACTGGCACACCTGGCAAAGCTTGACCTGTGGGCCAGCAGTCCTGCTGTTTTAAATATTTGGGCAATGTTGACAGGTTGTCCTAGGCCGCTGGTCTGGTGACAGCCTGGAGTCGGACAGTTTCACCCTTTGATCTTGGGGGAGGTAGACGGCTAGGTTCATCTATCCCTATTAACAATCCTACACGATTTAGGACTGGGAGTTTAGTCAACTACCCCCAGTCACCCTGCTGTAACTTAAGATCAATAAAGTGGCCCAAGTTTTCAATCCAAGCCGCAGTCTGGTGCATTTATTTTGGGGGGGGGGGGGTGCGCCGGTAAACATTTTCCACTAATTTTCCACTATGAGAAATTAATTTTCTAAGAGGATTTCAATGAGGCCAAACAGCAGGATAAGAATATTCTAATAACTAAATAATAAAACAAGTCAGAAATAGTTGTTATAAGTGGTGTAGGCTCTCCTGTATGGTTAATGTTGGGATCTTGATTTCATCAGGGGGCACAATCAACCTCTCTGTCTTCCCAACATGCATACCCCCACATCTTTCTCATCAATATTGGCTGTGTTGCTGGTATATAGTTCTGCCAATGCAGCCTGACATATGGCATCACAAAATGTGGTGTTCTATAGCATGCAACCAGGTTCCTGCCAGAAACAGCAAGAGGTGCTGGCTGCATGGCATCAGCCTACCTGGAGCCCATGGCACCAGCAAGCCATAAATAGGGATGGGACGTGGGAGGGGAAGGAAGTGGAAGGACTGTGGCATTTTTTGACTGGGGGGGGGTGAAGAAATGGGATGGGGAGGAGGCAGGAGGAGTAGGTTCAGTGACAATGGTGCATACCAGCTCTTATTCCCTCTTTTTAAAACCTCCTCATCCATTTTCTCTCCTCAGACATAAGCCTCAAAAATAGGTAGTGTATGTCCAAGGAGATAGCTATATTCCACAGAAAATGGAAAATGAAAATTCCAGAGAAAATGTGGTCCTACAGGTAGACCACAGCTGCGATACAAGGACATCTGCAAGAGGGATCTGAAGGATCCTTAGGAGTGGATCTCAACAGGTGGGAAACCCTGGCCTCTGAGTGGCCCGCTTGGAGGCAGGCTGTGCAGCATGGCCTTTCCCAGTTTGAAAGACACTTGGCCAACAGACTAAGGCAAAGAGGCAAAGAAGGAAGGCCCATAGCCAGGGAGACAGACCAGTGACAGACTGCACTTGCTCCCGGTGTGGAAGGGACTGTCACTCCCGAATCGGCCTTTTCAGCCACACTAGACGCTGTTCCAGAACCACCTTTCAGAGCGCGATACCATAGTCTTTCGAGACTGAAGGTTGCCAACAGTCCAGTCCAAGGAGATACGTTGGTGATTGGGAAGCCTACCAGGAGGTAAGTGCAAAATGTTTTCACTTACCTCCTGTACCCTGCCCCCCACCCCACCACCATAGTCTGCAGTATGTACCTTTTTGGCATGGCTGCATGGGTGCTGGTGGAAGGGGATAAGATTGGGCTGTCAATGTCTATTTAAAATGTACATCCTTTCTTTCTGAATATAAATAAAAGTGGCTCACAATCTCAAAATTTAAAAAGCAATTAAAATACAAGAAAATAAGCCAAATGTCAATGAGCAACAATATAAACAACCCAGAGAAATGAACAACTGAAAATACTGAAGACTGCTATAGGAGACTGGCACAGTCCTGTCAAATATACAGGCCTTCAGCTGATGTCAAAGGCTAACAGAGAAAGCGCCCATCATTCCTAACTTGGAAGTGTGATAACAGAGTATTAAGAACTCTCCCTTTAACCTCTAAGTATGAAGACTACTTTTGTTTTATTTTTATTGTTTTATAGCTTTGTTTTATTATTTTATTTTAGAGCTCTTCTGCACAGTTTAACATGAAAACATTTGCTGCACACAGTCTGCGTGTCTTTCTCCCAAGCAGCGCTTTTCTGGGGACATTCTGGCATTTTCCAAGCACTATTTCCAAGCATTATGTACTATATTTAGCAGCTTGGAAAATAGGGCTCCCACCTCCCATGCAGGACTTACTGCATGGAAGATTGTTGGGAATAGGACCATTGCCTCAAATTGTGGGATGTTAAAAGGATTCTCCACCTCCCTCAGCAGCCCCTTTCCAGAGCCCAAAGCACTGTCAAAAGAGGTAAGAAGAGGTCAGAGAACAGGAAAACGTTGTAAGTGAAAGAAAGGGGAATGAGTGGAGGAAGGTTGGAGGAGGGGGGATGTAGTGGCCAGAGGTGATGGATGCAGATAGGCTGAAGGAGATAGGAAGGGAAAAAAATGTTTCTCCCCTCCCCCCCAAATTCCTTCTGAGTTGCCTCTTGTAGTTCTTATTAGATTCTGTAGGACTGCTTTGCTTCTAAAATATGGGCCAAATCCACTGATAATTAGGGTCTAGTGAATACTATGAGAAATCCATCAAAACATGCGAGGTGGGATTAATTCACACTAAACCATAAGAGAAAAAAACATCAGGATAAACAGAACTTTGAAAGAGATGAGATTCTGCTATTTATAGGGAAGGAAGCACAGAGCTCAATATGAGGAATAATTTTCTTTCGTTCAGAGAAAGAGATGATATGAAACAACATAAAGTGATTCTTCTAAAAATGTTTTATTTATCTTAGACTATGTGTGCTTGTCACTTTTCCATCCGTGTCCCAAACTCACCTCCTAATCACAGCTAACAAGCTCCTAACTCAAAGGGCCTCTAAGGTATCATAACATCAGGAAAACTAGCAGCTGCGATAAGCAGCAAAGCTAGACAATCTTTCTCCTCTAAATTCTGAGCAGAGCTTAAAGACACAGAAAGTTGTAAAAACGAAGCAGCACTGTGATGGCATAGTGAAGAAATGCCAACATTTCTTCACTATGAGCCTGATCAAACCTTAGGCCAGCATGTGCTGCCTGGGAGACCAGTAATGCAAAAGTGCATAAGGCAATTTGTGGTGGCCAGAAGGATAGAGGTGCCGGCAGGGAGGCCAGTGTGGGTGGGCACTGGGCTTCTGCACTGGTTGGAGGAGCCCTGGGAGCTGTCAGCGGTAAGTATGCCACCAAGTGGAAGGAGGCATTCTACGGAGAGGGGAAGCTGGGCCAGATCTGAATAGACATATAGAGGTTGCTGGGGCTTGACACAAGCTAAGGGAACAAATGTTCCCTTATGTCGTGGAGACCTCCAGCTGCCTCCCTGGCCCTGCAGGATACAGCAGCAGCTGTTTTGACACCACTATACCACAGCTCAGGCAGCCCTATTCAGATTGGGCTAAAAGTCCGGAAGGAGCAGGTCATAAAGTCAAAACCCTATTCAGTGTCCATAGTTGAGCTTCTCCAATTCTGAAGAATTTTAGAGTTATTTCCTAACAGACTATGGACTATTTTGGTGATCCAAACAAACTGGGACAACTCTCCCCTTCTGATTTTTGCAAGAAGCAGAAGTATACCTCCCTTTTCTGAGACACTGTAGGAGAATAAGAGGGTGAACCCAAAAGCTAGTCTAGAACAACTGGCAGTGAAGGCTGGAGGAGTTGCTGACTGTAGAGTATGTGGTTCACAAAGATGTTAATGTAGGGTCTTCTAATGCTACAACGTCCCTGAGGTATAAGCTGTCTTGTGGCCTCTGCTCTGCCTTCCTTCAGTGGCATGTCACCAAGTCTTTACTTGCTGAAACGGGAAATTGCAGGAGTGGGGTCAAAATTGAAAATAATAAAAGAATGGAAAAGTTGGCTAGTGAACATTTTCTGTAGGTTGGTGCTATGCATTGTGCAGAGCAAGTTCTGAACAAGAATATTAGGGTGTATGAAACAGAACCGGATTGACCATGGCTCTTCATATCCGCCCGAGATACCACTCAGTATCAGTAGGGGGTAGGCTGGCAGAGTATCTAGCCTGTTCATGTCGGTCCAACTTGTTTGGTGATGCTTATTGTGCTTTTATTGGCCGTTCGTTGGTTACATTGTTTTTTACATTTGTTAAAATTAAATGTTTAGCCCCTTTGGTTTATTTATGTGAGAAAGTTAGGTATCAGCTTTTAGGAAGAAGAATAATCAAGCAAACAAAAACGATCTTCCTTAGCAGCTAGGAGATGCACTTCTCAGTGTAGTTCTCAAAGTGCATCTAGTGAATGCAGTGTGGTGGGTGGGTGGAGTGGGGGGCCAGGGAGTAAAAAAAAAAACCAACCAGGAATTCTAGCATTAAAAAAACAGATCAATTGTGTCCACATTATCCTCAAACTCACCTAGCATCCTATGTAATTAGAACACAAGAATAAGCATAGAAATAAACTCAGCAGTAAATAGCATCATGACAATCACATTCTGAATGAAGCCAGTGATCCAAGTCAGAGGTTAAATATACACATACGAGTAGCTTTTTCCCTCCTCAAAATTCCTGATATATTTAGAAATGAAGTACTCCTTTCTATTGATTCACTCCACAATTAGGAAACTCATTATATTTCACAGCTATAGTTGCGCGCAGCAGTGATCTGGCTATTCGAGGATGAAAGGGCACCAGAGAAGAGCATGACAGGAAAACAGGAGCACTTCTACAGCTAAGTCTGCTTTATAAAACATCTTACTACTTCCCTGCTCAGTAGGAGAAGAGTTAAAAAGTGCCCAGTCCAGACCAACATACTACAATTCTTTGATGATTTTTTTTGCTGTGCCATTTTCTATTGATTAAATAATCTCTATTAGATATTAAGCTCCTTGTTATTGGTGCAGCATATAAATTATTCAAGAGCTATATAAATTCTTATGGCAGGCATGAATTTTTAAACCCTAATTTGGGACTGAGCCAAGACCTCTTCGTTTAAAAATTGTGGGATTTTTTTTTTCCTGTTTCCCTGGCAGAATATGAATACACGTGTGCTTGTAATTTTTTTAAAGGGCTGGTTTTAACCACCCAATGCTTATTTAAAGGGAAACATAAAAACAAAACAAAAAAAAGCTTTCTGGGCATATTTAGGATGGAGCGAAAGAGGTGTGTTTGGAGGCTGTCGAACCACTTCTGCCTTTGATTTATTGGGAATGAAAGGCTTTTTGAATGCTGCTTTGCCTGTTATTTATAGTGTGTAGTCGTGCATGCCTAAACACTACCAAGGATTCATGTAGGGCAAGTGATGTTCAGCAGAATTCAGCCAGAGGGATGTCTGGTGCAGGTTGGAAGAGCAGAATGCTCCAAGACAATCTTCATCAGCCAATATTCTTTCTGGGGAAGAGTGTTTCATTGGCCAATCCTTTGGGTACCTCTTGCAATCCCTAAACATCTGTAACATTCAGTTTCCAAATTATTTTTGTTTGTTTGGGATTTTTATTTCATTTTCGTGGTCCACACCCTGCCTGCCTGCCTGACTATGGACTTTTGCTCCTCTTGCTTTCCAGGCAGCCATCTTGCTCTTGTGCCCTGCTGTGACAGCTCCCTGAGCATGGAGAATGGATGATCTAATTTGTTCACTGTGAGCAGAAGCTGCAGCTTCCCCTGACACAATGCTGCAAACCTTCTCAATCTGAGTGAAGTAGTGGGATGCAAAACTGCAACATCTGCTTGTCAGATCACCCTAATCGCCGCAAAGGACAGACAGCCTCTATCTACAGAGAGAAGGGAAAAGCAGTAGGCAAGTTGTACGCACCAGCCCAGATTGAACCCCCATTCTTGCCTCTACAAAAATGCACTCAGTGGTTACAGCTGTATGCAGGATGCATACATTTTAGGAGAAGGATGCGAGACATCCCCATATTGGTGCCACCTTGGCACCAATATCATCATTTCTCGCATTATGTGATTCCTGGATAGACACTGCTGCTGTAACCTGCATCCCCACCACACTGAAGCAGTTTTTCAGTATCAGTGTAAGATTTGGGCTTTCATCTCCTTGTACCTTAGTTCCCTGTTTGAAAAGTTAGAACGAATACGGCTCTACTTCACAGAGATGCTGCCATAACATAGGAAGAATCTGTATTCGTTTACATGGCACCCCACAAAAAAGAGTGGCATTTTTCTATGAATCTGCTGTGGCATATTGTTCTGCTGCAACTTTGCTCAATTGAATAAACCTATATGTTCAGCAGAATCACATTATTTCTGGACAACACCACCAGGTCCAGCCTTGCCATGAAGCAACCTGAAGTAGTTGCACAGAGCAGCACCCCTGGAGAGACAGCAAACAGTTGAGCCCCCAGCCCCTCTATCCACCACTCCCTCCAGCATGCCACTCCATTGGGGCTCTGATCCTCTTCTGACTTGCTGAGAGCAAGTTGGAAGAGGATTGTGGCAGTAGTAGCACTGCTGGAGAGAGAAGGAAAAAAAGCTGCTGCAGCTCCAAATCACTTCTCTCCCACCCATTTAATACTTATGAAGCTCCAAACAGGCATGGAGAAATGAGCTGGAGCCCACAACCCTTGCTTTCACTTTATTTATAAGCACACAGCCCCCCCCCCCTCCTCTATGCTGCTTCTGTTTGAAATATGCTGTTCCTTTGCATTTCAGAAGTGGCATGCAGGAAGAAGTAAGGCAATACATAGAGCTCTGGTAAGCGAAAGGGAAAGTAGGGGCACTTTTCTCCTCCTACTCCCTAGCCAAGGAGGGGACCCACTCTTCTACTTGCCGAAGCTTGGTGTGCAGCCTCTCCTCCATGTGACTTTTGTGTGAAATGAACAGAGTACTGGTCCTCATCATTTCAAACAAAAGCTGTGTGAAGGAGAGGCTGCACACCAAGCTCCGATAAGTAGAAGGGACGTGGGCTGAAGGTGTCTCTCTTCCCCTCCCTAGTAACAGGCGCTTGGCTGGCCTACCCTTCTGCACTCTTCCCTCATCCCCTAGTGAGTGCAAGGTGGCAAAATTGAGGGTGATTAAGGCAGTGCGGGAGCACAGGCCACCACCACACACCACTTTGACTACAATGTGTGATCTCATGATCAAGGATTTCTCCACCAAAAAACTTTCTGCACATAGAAAATTAGCATACCAGGGAGAAGACTAGACTAGACCCTGATATGCTAGATTTCCAGGTCTACACAGGGATTTATATATTTATTCATTGGGTGGGGAAGCATTTGATCATGAGATTCTTCTACCTCTGGGACTCATTATAAGCTGATTCTACTGCAGGCGTAAATCGGCACTGAACCAGCTTAACTCCTCTGAATGCCAAGAAAGCAGGCAAGCAAGCGAGCTAGAATGAGCAGTTGTAGTAAAATGACTGTCAGTTTAGCTGGGCTTCGAAATTTTTATTTTTATTTTTTTTCCAAATGCATTTTCAGCCTTAAATAAACTGTGGAAAAAGGATTTGATTCATGACTGCATTAGGAATCTACTCAACCAAAGCCCCTTGTCACAAATTAAATCATAAAGCAAAAGTCAAACATGATTTGTGAAATTAACATTTATCGAGGAACTATTCCCCAGTGCTGCACTGCGATTAGTCTTTGGCATCCGAAATACCAACCATAATTCATAAGATGCCTAAGAAACCATGCCACCAGCACTGTCATCAAGACATGAGGTTTGATGGAAAGGTGATGTAGTAACCTGAGACTCATTTGTTCTAAGAGGGAGGGGAAGGCATCCTGCTTTGTTATTTATGCTGCTAACATCACATTCCTCCTCCCAACCTTGAAGTGGAAATGTTATGAAAAACATACCCCTTCATCCCTCTCACAAGCACAGTATCACCACTGCTTAGTGTTATTCAAACCAAATTTATTGACTAATTGATTAGGTTTCTATACTGTCAATCTTAACAGTTCATCTTAATAACAAGCAATGACATTTAGCACAAAATCTGTATAATTTTCTTTAAATTATTGTCATTAATTATAACAGCAAGCTATTTACACTTTGACAATGACTATCCTTCATTGGATGATCTCCCTGAGGAACATTTTATTAACCCCATCTTGCAGATGGATCAATGGAGGCTCAGAGATGCAAGTAACTTGCTCAAATTCACACAGCCATTCAATGGTGTTGTCAGGATCAAAATTTCAAGGCTATTGTTTTGTGTCTTCTAGAACCCAGTTACAGTAAATTTCTTGGGATTAAGAGACACCCTAACAGATCATAATGAGCAGAATGTGAAAGACCAGAGAAAATTTCAACAGACATGCAACTGATAAATGAGACACACACTTCATACCCAATGATAAATCCCAGTTCCCAGTCTATGAAGAAAGGGCACTGAAATCAGTGGGCTTTGGTGTGCCTATCTTTGGATAGGATTAGGCTGTTCTTCTGTCATAGAAACAACAAAAGAAAGTGGAAGCCTCTTCCCCTGCAGTGAGGTTATCCCACTGCTCCATTCCATATATAAAGTGAACACACAAATATTTCAGGAGCAGGGCTTTGGCTAATACTAAGGGAGTCATTGCTTCTGTTCCCTGAAGTGATTGCCTGTACAAGTCCTTATCTCAGTCATGGGTAAGGAGGTGAAATCCAACCAAGGAGCAAAGCACCAAAGGGCCTTGCAATACATTAATTCTCTCAAATTTATAGTGAACAGCTTTTGTGGGCTGTTCATCAGATGCATCATCTAGCATGACAGCCTGTATGGCTCACTGTCTAGTACTGCGAATGGATTTGGAGGCACCTCAGCTTAAATCTGAACTCAGCTATGAAGCTTATTGGGTAGCCTGGAGGACGTCACCACTCCTCAGACTAATTTGCTTTACAGTAGGATGTGCAACTTTTAAAATAGCAGTGGCAACTTAAATATATTAAATATTATTTTGTAATATGTAAACATGAGTATTATTTAGCTTCAGGTCAGTTCAAAAACAGCCAGGTGGTAATAATATACAAATATTGTAGGCCTATTGACCTTCAAAGCCTGGTCATTGGGCTGAAACCAAAATAAAGTGCAATCACTTTTACTAAGGTAACCCTTAAACTTTTGGAACTGTCTCATTGGATAAGAATTGCTCCAGCTTTATTATTCCACCCATTCCCATAATATAAAACTTAAGACTAAAGCTGGTCTCTTTTAGAAATTGGCAACAAATTCAGTCTTTTTTTGTATCTTTTTAATAAACTTGAGAGCTGAAGAAACTCTTTTCCATGGTCTTCTAAACCCATTGATTTATGGTAAAATAGCCTCTGTGGGTTAAATATTCCTGCTAAAGTCAACAGAGGAAGAAGAAAACTGATTATTTTCTTAATCAGTATCAGCCTAGTATCAGTGTGCCCCAGTATCAGCAGGAGTTCTGGAACCCAGGCAGATACTTGAAACCACAGATACTGGGGATCCTTGCCAACCTCCGGCGGCAAGGGGAGCTGTGCTCCCCATACCTCCAGAAGTGATGTCAGAACTGGAAGTGACAGCATGCTGGGCTTTTTCAAAAGTGAAGACTGAGGGAAAACTTGCCCCCTCCCCCAGCAGCTCACCACCCACTTGCTCTGCCACCTTCCCCCAGTCAGTAGCATAGCTAAGACATCTATCTGCTACTTGGGGTCAAAGAAGATTTTGAAACCCCCCCCCCATGACAAAATCAAATTTAATTAATAAAGTAAATAAATAAAAAGCATGCCCTTTATTGGTTAGAGACATTGGGCTGAGGTGAAGAGGGATGGTAATTCTCCCCCTGCTAAACAATACACAACACTGCTAAATATAAAAGCACCATCACTTGAAAAAATGCCTCTTTACCCAGTTAGCACGAGAAACTGTACTATGATACATGGAAATAAGAGTCGACTCATAGCTGTATCAGAATACCATATCATTGACTCTCAGAACAATCAGTCTAATAGGTCAGTTTGGTATTAAAGAAATCCATTTTTTGTTCCATAAGGCAGTTGTCTTTTCATTTTCCAGTGAATTGGCCATAACGTTTGATAGAATACAGATATTCCAATGCAGTTTGTTTTTGCTCATAGTAAAAATCTCTGGGTATACCAAACAACTAATGTTTGATGAATTAAAAAACACTATTTCGTCCTACAATTGCTGTAGACATCATCAGGCATCCAAAGGCAAAATTTCACCATTCCAAGGCATGTCAACTTCCTGTTCTCTATATAACAGCAAAGGTCTTCCCAAACTAACAGAGTTGATTAGAGGCATATAATTCACATGGGACTTCATCCTAATGTATTTGTAAAAGGCTGCAATTAGGATAGGATTGTAAAAATCCTATCCACACTTACCTGGGAGTAAGCCTCATTGAATATAATGGAACTTACTTCTGAGTAGATGTGCATAGGATTGGGCTCAAAGACACTTAGGGCGCAACCCTAACCCCTTATGTCAGTAATTTCCAGCACTGGCATAGTGGTGCCAATGGGACATGTGCTGCATCCTGCAGTTGGGTGTCACTCACGGAGGCCTCCTCAAAGTAAGGGAATGTTTGTTCCATTACCTAAGTGCTGCATTGCCCTTATGTCAGTGCAGGAAAGCACGGACATAAGGGTAAGGATTGCGCCCTCAAAATGACAATTTCCTTTAAGTTAGTTTTTACTATCAAGATTACTAAACACTTTCATTTAAACATCCAAACATGCTTAAAGATAATTGTTTAGTTGCATTTTGTTGCAGTTTGTTTTGTTGCATTCTTCATTAAATGACCTTTCCAATGATACATAACATGATGGTATTATTTGTACATACCAAAATTTTTACAGTTTTGTCCACTAGTGTTGTTGCCCCCCTAAAGCTTGTAGGCTGGTGCAATTGCTACCCCTTGCACCCCCTTAGATACACCACTGACTGGAAGTTACATTTTTGTTCCTTTAAAAGAGCATTATGAGGGCTGAGGAAGCCCTCAGCGGCTACCACATCCATGGTTAAATAAAACTGAGGATATGGGATCCACAGATATGGGGGCCCCCTATATTGCATTCTTTTTGGTAGGACCAATAAGAAATATTGAATATTTCAACTAAATTTGTAATTCTAATTGTATTTTAAAGAGGAGAATAAGATTTAATGCAAAGTCTCGAGGATTTTAATTACTAGCAGTTTTATTACTGAACGGTGCAATTTCACATCACAACATAACCACAAACTGAGTGGCCTTTATCAACTCACTCTCAGATAGCAGCGCCAAAAAATGTTCCTAAATCCAGTAAGTAATTTCCACAATGATAAAATGAATGTGATACTAACTACTGAACACTTTTTACACTTAAAACACTAGAGAAATAGTCAGTCATATAAAGAAAAATAGCATAAGAAAATTCCAGTTCTTCTCTTCCTAAGCTAGCGTATTAAGAGAAAAGCAAATGGTAACACAAAAAATGAACTAATAACATATACAAGTATCTTACAGGTAGAGTGACACATTGGTCTACTCGCCACATTAGGAAATGCTCAATGCATTTTCCCCAACCAATTTTTTTTCTTTTCTTCCCTTTCCTGTGAAATGAATAATACCTACAAATATTTTTTGTTTTCATAAACATCATGCAGCTTTAAAACATGGGGGTGTTCTATCAACTTCAGGATGGCTATTTCCCGCTCCACCTGGAAGAGAAAAGAAAAATAGAAGAAAGGGTTAAAAACTGTGCCATAGATTATATCCGGTTCTCTACCTGCTACCCCAACCCATTCACCTCCATTCTACAAAGTTCCATAGATCCTCTTCTGCTTGGAGAAATCATGGAGAAAACAATAGTTAGGAAATGACAAGATTAATAATAAGGGTAATTTGTTTATTTGCTGTTTACATGTTATTAAACTCCCAGAAAAACCCAGATAAACACAAATACCTACCTATACAACTGCTATCAATTGTATAATAGTTACAAAGACAATTACTTTTTTCCTTAAAATAAATAAAACATTCTTTCGGTATCTGCTACAGTGTTCAAAAATTCAAACATCTGTCCATGATCCTTTCAGAACTTCATAAACTGATGCCATTTCAAACAGAAAGATTTCTGGACTCTACTGATATAGCAGAATTCATCATCTCTTCCATAACAGCTACAGTCCATCTCCTACGTAATCAAAACTTCATCTCCAGAAAGGATTTTTAGAATCTTACCAAATCTTTCCTACACATATTTAGTAAGACATTTATATCCCACCTTTCCATTTCAGAATGAAACACCCCAAATAGCTAACATCAACAATTTAAAACAACATTTTTTTTAAAAAAAATGAACAGACAAAACATAGCAAGTGAAAAACAGTGACTAAGACAAGAAAAGACCAGGGATAAATTCAAATATGGATTTGGCCAAAGGCCTGCTGAACTAGAAGATCTTAATATGTTGTTGGAGTACCATCAATGGGTGTGGAGGGGGGGGGTCCAGATGGATCTCCCAGGGCAGGAGTTCCACATACTAGACACTAAGGTCCTTTGCCATATTTTGAATTAGATCTTGGTCTTCCATCAATATAGGCTTTGACACTGACCAACAAACCTTCATTGTATCCAGGGACTCTCTCAACCAAAACCTACTACACAGATTTGCGGTAAAAGGTAAAACGGGGAGAGAAACTATGTACTCCACCTTGGGCTCCTTAGAGAAAAAGCAGAATATAATGCAATTCAATAAAAAACTGATATATTAAAATTAATATTCAATACATCAATAATTCAATATTTATATAATATTTATATAAAATAATAATATATTTATATAAATGAAGCAAAACTATCAAGCTAAAATAAAACAATGCCTTCTTAACTGCAGACATTCTATTCTAATCAAAACATAAGGCATTTCAATGACTGAGAAAATCCTAAGGTCTAGGCTTTTGTGGATCCTCAGAGTTCCATAAGTATAGAACTAAAACCCAATAACATAGGAGATTAGCATACAGCTATTACTACCTAGGCTTGTCTTAGGTCACATTCACACAGTGCTTCTCATGCTCCCAGTTTAATGTTTCATTGTAAACCCTGAAGAGCAAGTAGCAGTACTCTTTTCGGACATCTAGTACAAAATGTTACACAAGGCTTTGCACAAACTCCTGCCCTTCTACCACAGTGCGGCACCCTAGTCCTGGCAGCCGTGCAATTCATTCCTTTGCAGTTTAGTAGACTGAAGACCACTATTTAGTGGGGTTGGGGGAGACAGCCTGAGTCATAAACCTCAGAAATTTTAGAAATTTTGATTGCCTTAGAGCCCAATTCTATGTGTGTCCATTCAGAAGTAAGCCTCATTATAGTCAATGAAGCTAAATTTCCAAGAAAGTGTGAATAGGATTGCAGCCCTAAACATTTGGCCAGCACACCAGTCTCCGGAATGTCTGATCTTCAGTGATGGGTGATGTGCCCATTTGCCCTCGGGCTTACTGTCTCGTTATGTGAAGCTGTATTTCTGAAGTCTTATGGGTCTTATGGGCGAGAAATGCTTCCAAGCAAGCTCATTTGCTTGAGTCCACAAATTTAATCCCTGTGAGTTTTCTTTCACATGGTATCCACAGCATCACAGGGTGATCCAGATTTTGAGTGAAATCCAGCAATGGTATATGCTACTAGAACTTTTCTGACATTTTTTTTCCCATTTAGAATTGAATAAAAAGCCTGCATGAACTGCTTGGGTAATCTTGCCTGCTGATTCAGAAGTCCTGTTTAATTTGGCGCTTATGAAATTAGTGGTAGCCATTTCATTCTGTTTCATAGACGAAGCAGGTATGAATTCAGTGGCCATGAATAACACATGGGCAAGTAGGCTTATGAAATAATGAATTACTTATGCCCTGATTCCATGGTCCAATGAACTGAGAAGGAAACTCACAGGATTGACCATTTGGCTTTAATAGAAACAGAATGATGCAGAATCAGACAAACCCAACTGTTAACCCCATTTAGGAACTGTTAACAGTGCTGTTCTCCCAGAGATGGCATTCTGGTTTGTTTTTATCATGGTGCTGCTATGAATGCACACTTAACAAGTCAAGGAGATACCTGGGCAGCCCTGTTATACTTACTCTCAACAAGAATGAAAACAGAAACATAGAAAAGCTGGTTCAATTTGCACATCGGTTTTCTGATAGTAAGGGCGAATGTAGGAAATGTGCCTGACCACAGTCAAAGACTAATGCCTTGGTTTCACTTCACTTATCATGTTGTCTTGATTGTAGTCACACAGATCACTGTTCACACTGCGCTGCAGCAAGAGTACATTTTTGTGTGGGCAGTAAGCTCAGTTTAGAGTTCAACCCTTTAGCTATATTCCAGGACAAGTTGAGCCCACAAGTCCCTATCTCAGTGGTTCCAAACTTTTTAGCACTGGGACCACTTTTTAAAATGATGCTCTATTGGGACCTGCCTAGCTTTACAAAACTGAGAAAGCAGTTTCACCTTACCAGCTGCTCAAGCCTCTTTTCTTATCCTTTTTACTATGGGGTGTGTTTTTGCGCTCATGTGACATCTGGAGCATTTGTTGAGCTCCACATTTATCAGGGTGGGGTCATTCTGGTGGCCTTCGCCTGGCTGTTCGTAAGATCCAAGGCATGTTTGCCTGTTTGCAAGTAAACATGCATGTATGGCTCAGCTACATTTTCTATAGGGCTCAATACAGTTTCCTTGTCAGCTTGGGGGACGACGACTTCCTCTTGAGCGTCTGTTGAAGCCTGCATTCATCAGGACCATTCTGGGGGCATTGCATTCCCCTCAGCCTGCCCTTTGAAGTGGACTGAGGCATGGTCGCCAAGGAGTATACATGCATGCTGCTCTGTTTTGTTTTCCATAAGGCTCAATACTTTTTCCTAGTCAGCTACCAACTTGCCAGTTTCACTACCCACCAAAAATTGGGCCACAACTCACTGGGGGTCCCAACTCACAGTGTGGGAATGATTGCACTATCTCATTCATTCATACAACAATTAATTAACAGTATTTATATACCGCTTTTCAACTAAAAGTTCACAAAGCGGTTTACAGAGAAAAAAATCAAATAACTAAATGGCTCCCTGTCCCAAAAGGGCTCACAATCTAAAAAGATGCAAAGGAATACCAGCAGACAGCCACTAGAACAGACAGTGCTGGGGTGAGGTGGGCCGGTTACTCTCCCCCTGCTAAAAAAGGAGCACCCACTTGAAAAAGTGCCTCTTACCCAGTTAGCAGGGGTTGAAACAACAATGAAATAGGTTTGCCTAATTCTGTATCAGGGAGCTAAATAAGGAGCTGAAGTTTTCCGTAATGTGCCCAAGGGCTGTCCAGTATGTCCATGGAGAAAGTGAAACCTAAGTATCTCTCTCTGTCTAGTTCCAACACTCAATTCCTTTGATCACACTGCAGTATTTTACTTACTGTGGGATTTCCCTAAGAAACTGGGATTTAGCAATACCTGCTGCTAATTGCTCATAATTCAGAGACATCAATTTTATACCATCAGCAAGTAATTACAATAAGAATCAGTATTCAGAGGCTTCATCTTCAACAGATGCCATCACAGTCCTACAAGTAACAGACCACTCTGTCTTGTCTACTGTACTGGAGTTGAAATTCATTTCTACTTTGCTTATCAGGGCAGTTCTCATCATATGCTTGATCTGACAAGACTGGATTTGCTTTAAAGAGTTTTTATTTTTTTAAACCTAGTTTATATTCAGAATGGTTTTCCTGGTACCAGTTCTCCCATCTGTCTCTAAGCCAGTTCCTCAGAAAAAGGAACTGCCCAACTGCAATGCAGTTTGCCAAAATATTAGTGATGGGCAGCTGTCAAGACACAATACCTTTCTAATGTCCGATGGCAGCTCAGCCTATTTTCACTCATTCTACCACTCTCCAAGGTCAAACCAGTTCTGGGGGAGAGGTGGTAGTGTGCTGATTGGCCTATGGCTGAACTCCCTAACCAGCTTCTATTTGCCTGACTGATGAAACTCATCTCAGACTTGAACAGACTTAGTATAAATCCTACTGAACCCATTTGGAAGTAAGCCCCCCAGCTGCTTCAGAAAGTTTTATAACCCCCTCTCTTTCTTCGAAAAAATACAAACAGTATGTTTAAAGATTTCTCATCAGCTGTATAATAACAGAAAGAAAAAGTGTTGAGAGGAGGATGGGGAAGGGTAGTTCTTGTCACACTGTCATTTGGGTAGCAGGGATGGGAAGGTGAGTCAGGTGACTCAAGTCCGATTCTCAAAAACACGTGTTTTTCACTGACTTGTGCAGACTCGAGTCACCTGCATCAATGACTCGGGCACTCTGAGGCCACTGACTCAGCACTCGGTCCCTACGTATGCAGACTCGAGTGTGTCTGGGTGTGCTCATTTCCTTTTTTGTGGCATGAAAGACCTTGTGGGGCCATCATTCAGACCAGGTGAGTGGCAGAGAAGTTCCAGCCAGGAGGCAGGGAAGGATTAATGTATTGCTTTTGCATTAAGCAGTACAGGGAGAGGCAGGAGCAGGCACTCTTGTCCATCTCTGAAGGAACCGATGGACATTGGATGAGGATGAAGGATGGGCGATCTGATTTGTTTCTTTGGATAAGGTAGGGGAGAAGGGGAAGCCCAAAGGGGTTCTTGCCTTAGAATTGACTAGAGAAACCCAGGGAGGGGGAAAAAGGAGACAGGGAAGCCAGGGGGAGGTGGTTCGTAGCAATTATGCTTTCCAACCACATGGCTCCTGTGGGTTCCATTATTACTTGAGAGAAGGAAGCCTCATTGAACAACTGGCACAAATGGGACTACTTCTGAATAGAGCTGCAAAGGATTGGGTCATATTGGGTCAGACTGCTGTTGCATGTGACTCTTCTCCCTGTCCCTGCTCTCACGAAGTCGGTCCCACCCCCTCCCACCCTGTTTACAGATGGGATGGGGACATTAGGGGAGTGGTTAAAGAGAACCTAGTCACACACTCTCTTTCTCTGTCTCACACACACGCACCCTGGCAGCAGTTCCATTTTTTTGTGCAGAACCACAACTGACTTTTGAAAGGGAAAGACTCATGACTCAAGTCTTTTTGACTTTTTGGTTAGCAGGGAACATGGATTTCCCACATGCAAATCCAAGAGTCAATATACCACAATAGGTCTAATGGAAGGATCAATTGTCCAAAGGAGACATCATGATGATGAAGCAGATCGGTTCACAGCTGGCTCATATACAGCTCTGATATACAGACTGTACATGCAAAAGGATGGGAGAGTGATCAGTGGGAAAGTTCATCTTCCTGTACTGTGAGTAGAACTTTTGAAATGCATCAGAGCTGATAAGTGCAAATGCTTATGTAAGTAGGTTATGCTCTTAGGATTCATCTCCCCCTCTTTGAAATAGCTCATGCTGTTGTGAGTGGAGACTTCCCACCTAAGTACAGGTGAAAAGTAAGTTCTAGTTCTCCTTACTTAAGGATGGGCTGGTCCAGGATACATATTGGTAACTATTGGCAAGACAAATGCAATGAGTAACTAATGTCCCTCTACCACCATGCACTATTTTAGTGACCTTTCATTCTTTTAAAAATAAATTCCTCAGAGGCTGAATGCTTTTTTGTTGAACCACTGAAATCAGGAGTGCTCATGCATGAATTAAGCGCCGAGTACCAACAAATGTCCCTTCCCTGTCCTGTACTGATTTCCAATTATTCTATTTTTTTTATACATGTGTATTCATAGCTATATACAGTAGTCATCTGTAGCCTGCATATCGCTTCTTCAGCATTCTAGAAAAATAACATGCAAATTTTTTTAAAGCAATTAGGCCTTCCTCCTAGCAACAAAGCTAGTCCCCATCCAGTACACTGAGGGGCTTAGAGTAAATGGTATTTACTGGTTTCTGGCTGGTGCTACTTTCACACTATAAATAAAATCATAGTTGTTGTTTTTTTTCCTGGAAAGGCCCTCAGCACAATAAAGATTCATTGCTTTTGAAAAACCCCTGCTGATGACGGCTGTGGCAACATGTCCAGCTTCAATGAGTGATGTGATGCTAGCACTCTCTCAGGGTACTTCTTAGTTACTGTCCAAAACCCTAAGATGAACAGGCACACAAAAACAGAGATTTATGACTTTGGTTGCTCAGACAAAGGCTTCAGCTATAGTTTTTTTTCCTGATTTACTTTCAAAAGGAAGAAGAAATAGATAACAAAGCAAATAATCACTTGCTGAAATGTGGTGTCTTGTGCCAGAATCCACACACTTTAATTAATGGATGCTGCACTAATATTTGGGTTATTTTTCCAAGGGCTTGCCACAGTCATAAGTGAAACTATTAACTGGCAATCCTGGTCCCTGTGCCACCTGAGGACAGGACAGTAGGATGCTGCCCCTCCGCCGAGTGCCCCATTCCACTGTCCAGGGGCCTTTGGAGCGCTCCAGAAGGCTGACAATTGCTACTTTTGTTTTTCAGTGAAAACTGGAAGCAGCTATTTTCAACCTTTCAGAGGGCTGGGGAGGCCACATGTGGCGTCCCTAGTTCCCAAATGAGGGCACTGAAGACGGTACTGCCTCAGGGGCATGGCACCCTGTGGCATTTGCTTCTAATGCCTCCCTAGAAATGCCACTGAAACAAATTTATTTATAGCCCAATCCTATCCAACGCTGGTGCAGCGGAGGCAAGTTTCTGGAGGAAAAATCCATTATGGGTTATAAGCCATGATGTGTATGTGCAACCTCCTGATTTTAGAAATGGGCTATGTTACGAGAATGAATGCCAATGCAAGGGAGGGCACCAGGATGCAGGTCTCTTGTTATCTGGTGTGCTCCCTGGGGCATTTGGTGGGCCGCTGTGAGATACAGGAAGCTGGACTAGATGGGCCTATGGCCTGATCCAGTGGGGCTGTTCTTATGTTCTTATGAGGTGCTGGGCCCACACTGTATCCAATATTGGATTTGAGCAGGTGAGAGGTCTCCTTCGGATAAGGAGACACTTGTTCCCTTACCCCTTGTAGTTTCCTAGCCTGCTCAGTGGGGCTCCTTGGATCTGTGCCAGTTATTTAGTAGCCCCATGTAGGGTTTTTAGGCCCAGGATAAGGGTTAGGAAGTAGCAGAGGCCTGCTCTGTCATCTCCACCTCCCTCCCTGGCCTGAACTGCTCCCCTCCTCCCTACCTGTGAAACCTCCCCTCCCCACCTCCCTTGTTGCCACCTGGCACAACACTTACCTGCCCTGGCAGGGATGCAGCAACTGCAAGATGGGGCAAGCCTTCCTGCAAGCAACACTTTCTGAATTCCAAAAACACTTTAAGGCATTTTTACAACACCATGTGATGGTGATAAGATTGGGCTCCTGGTTTTGTAACAGGGTGGAAAAGCTGACAAGATAAAGGGCTGGTCCACCCATGAGGCTGGATGAAGTGGCCACTTTGAGTGGCGGGTTAGGGGACAAAATGAATTGGTGAGAGAGTGCCCTGCATCTCCCTATCACTCCAACCAGAAAGGAGAGTGAGTGGAAAGAAGATCAGGATGGTGGTGACCCGCATCTTTCTCCAGTGCTGTTGCCGCAATCAAGCAATCACAGCAGTGGTTGCTGCAATCCTGCATCCCCTTCTTACCACCACCTCTACTGCCCCCAGACTCTACTACTTGTTCTAAAAAGTATGAACAGGATGTCGACTTCCACTCTCACACCTTCTCACCCTGCCTAATTTGAAGAAGTGGCAGGTATTACTGAGGGAGAGAGGAGGAGAAGGTGGTAGTGGTGGTAAAGGGGGGTCAGAGTAAGGAAGATTACAAGCACAAGCACACCAAAGTGCACACTAAAAGAAGGTAGAAACTTGGAGCAGTGCTTTAGGTGCAAGTTCACTTTGGGCTGAGCCTGACAATGTACGTATATTAGGAGTAAGAAAGGTAACTGTTGTAATAATATGGAGGCCTTTTATTCAGTACTGAATGATACTCCATAATACAAATGACCTGAAAGCTGACCTCTCTGAGACTTTTCCTAGGTGAATTAATCTCAGAATGAGGCATAGTGATATTAAGGCTCAGCCAGGGCGATCACTGACTGAAAGTCCCTGGTAATCAGGCAGCCCTCCTAGCCAGGACAACTCCTCAGTGCCAATACTGGTGGTATTGGTTGCACCTTATGTGCCACAGAGGGTTGGGAGGGGCCCAAGGGGACCCCATGTAGGAGTTTGCCCCAGGTCCTCAGCACTAGCATTGTGAGGGATGGAAAAATATGGTGTGGTGGTGGTTGAATGGTTAACTAATAATGTATTTGGGGCTCTTCAATCTAGAAAAAAGACACCTGAGGGGGGAAATGATTGAGACATACGAAATTATGCAGGGGATGGACAGAGTGGATAGAGAGACTTTTCCTTCTCACATAACACAAGAATCAGAGGACATCCACTGAAGTTGAGTGTTGAGAAAGTTAGAACAGACAAAATAAAATATTTCTTTACCCAGCGTGTAATTAGTCTGTGGAACTCCTTGCCACAGGAAGACGTTATGGCATGTTGCCTAGATGCCTTTAAGAGGAAATTCGACAAATTCCTGGAGGAAAAGTCCGTCACGGGTTATAAATCATTACAGGTATGTACAAGCTCCTGGTTTTAGAGGTAGGCTACCTCAGAGTGCCAGATGCAGGGGAGGGCACCAGGATGCAGGTTGTTTCTTGTCTTGTGTGCTCCCTGAAGCATTTGGTGAGCCACTGTGAGATACAGGAACCTGGACTAGATGGGTCTTTGGCTTGATCTAGCAGGGCTCTTCTTATGTATTTCTATTTTTTTCCTACAATTTTGTATTTATTGTATTTGTTATAAGATAAACCAGAATGTTAAGCAATTTTGGCAGAAAATTAGGAAATAGCTTTTCCATTTAGGAAGTGGCCTTTGCTTTCTTTGTGACCTTCAACAAGTCAATGATTTCTCTATGACTTCCATTCCCCATCAGTGATATTTGGTAAAACTGAAACAGTTATCAAATCTGGATTGTACTACCTGGGAACAGGGGAAATCAGACTCAGCTAAAATTGCAAGAACAACATGAGGATAATAAATTTCACCTGCCTTTGTCTCCGCTACCTTCAAATGAAATGCCTGTCTGTATTTATTATTGCTACCCCATGTAACCGAATTAAACACAGAAAGCCAGGGATAATGACAAGATCGCTGTACAGATTGCAGTGGAAATTGATACAATGCTGCTATAACTGTTTCCCCATTCTATGGAAGCATTACAGAGAACTGTGTAATAGTTCTATCCAAAGCTGAAAGTATCATGATTCCTACATTATCTCTGCAGGAGTGAATGTCTTCCAAAGAACATGATTTCACATTTGCAGGGAAGCACCAGTGGCTGATAGGTGGGGACATGGTCTGTTGTAATTCTGTCAGTGGACTGGTGAGGAGAAGACACTTACAGTAGTAAACCATATCAACTAACCATAGGCACCGACCTCTGAAATAAAACCAAATAAACCTTAAATATGGGATACAAGTCTGCACTCTTCCCCTGACCTTTGCCAGTGATTGGTATCACTTTTACGCCTCCTTGCACCAGGAAACCCACATATTGCTGTCTGGCTGCAAGCTGGGAAGGACAAGAGCCCTGAAGGGCTGACTGCTTTAATGCAGATACAATTACCAAAGAGCAGTCCAAGCCTCAAACTGCTAGACTAGAGAGAGACTCTGGTAGCCTGCAGTAAACAGAAATCATGGAGTGATATTTGCATAATGAGAAAAAGATACTTCCATCTGCCACACAGACTTTGGGTCGCCAAGAGAGGATTCTGGATTCAGTTAGTCTCCTTTCCTCACAATAGGCTTTTGTCCAGGTTGTGGCACGGGCATTTCTGTTAATGGGAGAAGTCAGAAATTCCTTCAAATGACCACAAAGATATAGCCCTTGGTTTGTGACCTTGCAGGTGCCAATTAGAAGATTTTAGGTTCTAAGCAGGAAGCTGATTAGTTAGTGGGATGCTCCACTGACTCTGCTAATAACAGAGACCAACAATCTGCTTAGTAGGAGCAATGTAAAAACCATCACTTCTGTCCCCATTCTACCCAGTTTCTCTCAGGGGGTCCAGCTTCCCTTTGTTTTAAGTTAATTTCACACCTATGGCTATGGATGTGGATTGCACTTTCCCATTTCCGGACAATATGCAGAGCCTATCAGATGGTTCAGGGTAAATGTCATGGCATCTCCTCTTTCCCAAACACACACATAACATGCACACAAGCACACCATTCTTTTGTATTAATTCTCCTTGCTACCTGTGACTGCTGTAGTCATGTCTTTGTCCTCAGAACTCCACGCTGCCAAATTTGTACCTCTCCTTGGACTCCTTGCAAAACTATGTATTCCAGAGAGCAAAACAAGTTGCATGGACTTATTTCCTGTTCATTGTCAACTTGCATGGCAGTACGCCCTCCCAGGGGTTCAGGGGAAAGTACTGCAAGATTTTAATCTGGCTTTTAACATTTTTTTTACTTATGCTTATCATAGGAATGCCTGGTAAAAATTCAGAGTACAGGGGACCTCCATATCCGTGGATCTTGTATCCATGATTACAGGTATACACTGGTGGGGGGAAATTTTTAAAAGTTATCAGGGCAAAAATCGGCTTGCTTAAACAAGTCGATTTTTGCTCCTATAACTTTTAAAAATTATGTAATGGGCGCACAATGGGACAACCCCCCGCTTCCTGCACCCCCCACACACCCATTAGACTGTTTTTAATACTTACTGGGTGCGTGTTCTTGCTTAAACAGGTTGTGTTTGCAGCCAGTAGTGAGGTCTTTCTATTGATCTCACTGGTGCTTCTATTAACCATTCCAGCTGTAACAGCAAATACAAAGCAGCTGGAAAATTGGCTCGATTTTCACCCTGGCAAATGTTTAAGGGAGTGTGGGGGTGGGGGGTGTAGGGGTAGGGAGCATCCACAGTATCCACGGAGGAGGGTTCAGAATGGATCCCCGAGGTTACCAGGGCACACCTGTATTGGAACAGCTTCTGCTCCACACACCTGGACAGATTTAGATGACTATCTCCTTCCCCTCTTCTCTGCCACTTTGACTCATCATCCAGTACTGGGAGTCCAGGTTCATGATGTGTTTCAGATGACTGAAACACAGAAAGCACAGAAAAGAGGTACTGTATTCTGAAGTAAGAGTCTTCTTCTGTGCATTCCATGTGCCTGTAATATTCTGGAATTAGGCAAATTCAGCTATAGGTATACAAAACTGCATCACTAGCTAAGAAAGACCATTCTTCTCCCTGAAAAGTGCCTCCTTCAGGGACTTTAATCATATCAACAGATTTTTTTTAAATTCAGTTTAATCTTTCCAATCCTGTTTATAAAGCTGTCTCAGCTCATGACTACTACATGATGTTCACTAGTCATCGTTTTAGCCACCAATCAGAGAACCAACATGCTCTTGTATGGCATCTGTGTGCGATGAGAGTCTCTTTTAACCAGTATCTAAGTTGCAGGCAGTAGTGATGAGAGTTGACAAGTAGATTTATTCATTCATGCAAGATTATCTGCTATTCAGTGGTACATGACCAGTGGTGTAGCTACTGATCATGTAGCCCGGTGCAGAGCTCAAAATGATACCCTGGAAGTGACGTCATACCCAGCCTTTTAAAAAAGTGAAAATGGGGGAAAATCCCTATCCTCCCCCCAGCAGCTCACTGCCCACTTGGTCTGTGGCCTTCCCCCAGGCTCCCCCCATATTAGCACCTTATTGGTTTCCTGCTGTATCATAATAACACCTAATTAGTTCTCAGAACAATCAGTCCTTTTGGTCAGTTTTGAGTTAAGAAAATCCAGTTTTTGTTACATAGTGCTTGTTACATAGTGCAGTTGTGTTTTTATTTTCTGGTTATTTGGCTATAACATTTGATAGAATACAGATATTTTGACATGGGTTTTTTTTTATTGCATTCTGCACTAAATTCCACATTGAATGGTATATAACATGATGGTATTCTTTGAAAATACCAAGGTTTTCACAATTTTGGCCACTAGTGTCAAGTTCAGGTTGTTGCCCCCCTAATGCTTATTGCCCAGTACAATTGCTACCCCCTGCACCCTCTTAGCTACGCCACTGTACATGGCAATTAAACCACTTGATGTATGGTTTTGCGACAATGCACAGAAGAATTAGCCTTTCTAGAAGAGGAACTTAGAACTGTCCCTGATATAACAACATCAGCTTCAATAATGTTGGGGATAACACTGGTTTATTTTGCTCTTATCTCCACAGACCCAGGTAGATCTTGTCAAGAGGGCCAATTATGAGCAATATGGCTAAAGCAATAGTTGGTTGCTGTTTCCATTCCACCACAAACGTTCAAATCAGCCATTCCCATTGACAACTCATTCAGAGTTGAAACTCTGGGGAAATTTGCAACTCACCATACTGAGGCATTGCTCTCAAGGTGCACCAATATAATAAATGTACGTTGGTTTTTCAGAAAGTTGATTCCATTGGTACAATTCAAGTTGTGCAAAGGTGCTGAGTATCCTGGGAAAAGGTTCTGCTCTGGCATCCCTCAACCTGCTCCATGATGGTATATTGGGTGCAACTAATGTCAGTAGTACAGTGGGCCCACTGTATCAGCTGGCTCCACATCCACAGATTTAACCATCCACAGGTTAAAAGTGTATTTTAATTTTTTTGGTTCATAAAACCTGCAGCATCCTCCTGTCATTTCACAGCTCTCTCTGCAGCACACCTTGTTTGCCTCAGACTTGCCATTAACACAAGCTTAGGCAATTTATACGAGTCTAAGCCATGCATGCAAATTGCACAAATTTATGCAATTTAGGGTGCAATCCTAACCCCTTATGTCAGTGCTTTCCAGCACTGGCATAGTGGTGCCAATGGGACATGTGCTACATCCTGCAGTTGGGTGGCACTCATGGAGGCCTCCTCAAAGTAAGGGAATGTTTGTTCCCTTACCTCAGAGCTGCATTGCCCTTATGTCAGCGCTGGAAAGGAAAGTGCTGGGTTAGGATTATGCCCATAGGCTATTTTCTCACCATGACATCTGTGAACTTGCAGATTTGGGTATCTGAATGGGGTTCTGAAATCAACCAACCAATCCCCCCCTCCCCATGGATATGGAGGGCCCATTGTTCTGAGGATTCAGGAGTTACTCTAGCCAAGTGGACCATTTGACAGGTAATGCTCATTGGCTACTGCCTGACTTGGCAGTCCTCTGATGCAACCTTTGACCATCACTAGACAAGGAATGCAGGAACTCTGATGAGTGTTGAGGACCTTTGCCCTTTTGTAGAACTCTAACAATGCAAAACTTTGGAGATGGTGGTCTTTGCTTTTCAGCATTCCAAGAGGGTATAATGTTTGAAATGCCTCAAACATTGCTACTGATGGAAGCACCCGCACTAGTTCTCCCCCCTCCCCATTCACCTTTCATGAAAAAGAAGTATACTGTATGCTGTTGGAACAAAACTGTAATACTCAGGAGGATACGAGACATTGTACAAGGCAAACAGCACCACCACAGACCATTATCCAGGGCCTCGGAGGAAAGCCAAAGGACAGAACATACACAATCAAAAAGTCAAGTCTGCACTTTTCTCTCTCCGCTGCTATTAAGGCAGGTGAGGGAGGAGTGGGAAAGCCTTAACTGAAGTTGTGCCAAGTGTACTTTGGTGATTGATGAAGCTAGGCTGACCTAGCCTTACCCCTCTTCCCTAGTGGGGCTTCTATGGCAGAGTTACCCACACTTGCAACTTATCCCATTTCCATTTCTTTCTTTGCCTTCTCAATCAGCGGCAGCAGCAACAGAATGCTTGGGTTCAAGCTCAATGAGCTGTTTATAGAAACAGGGAAACTAACTGGCAAAGTAATAAAGTAAGCATTCTAGGAAGAGGGAAAACCCCTCCTAAATCAAATAAGTTTCAGGAATACATTGTGCTTCCACACCCCTGCAGACTCTTTAGCAATTAATGTCATCACCTCTTAATAATATCTGTGCTGATGACAAGCTCAATACAAAGAGATACAATAATGAGATATTCAGAATGATGGGGCAAGCAGTGATTTTACTGAGAGGCATAACAATTCAAAATGTTGAAGCACACTCTTCTGCTTTGCTGGCTCAGTCGTGTAGCTGAGGGGGTGCAGGGGATAGCAGTTGCACCAGGCAGCAAGCTTTAGGGGGGCAATAAGCCGAGCTTGACTCTAGTGACCAAAATTGTGAAAATCTAGGTATGTATGGATAATACCATCATGTTATATATCATTGGAAAGGTAAATTAATGCAGAGTGCAATAAAACAAACCACATTAGAATTTCTGTATTCTATCAAAAATTATGAATTACCCAGAAAATGAAAACACAACTGTCTTGAGGAACAAAAAATGGATTTGCTTAACTCCAAACTGACCTATGAGACTGATTGTACTGAGAGCCAATGAAATGTTATTATGATACAGCATGGAACCAATAACTGTTTATTTATTTACTTAATTAAATTTGATTTCATCATGCGGGGGGGAGGGGCTACAAAATCTTCTTTGACCCCGAGTAGAAGATAGATGCCTTAGCTATGCCACTGACTGGGGTAAGGCAGCAGAGCAAGTGGGTAGTGAGCTGCTGGGGGGAGGAAGTGGGTTCCTCCCAATTTTTATCTTTTAAAAAGTCCGGGCGTGATGTCACTTCCAGTTGTGACATCACTTCCGGGGCAACATTTTGAGCTTGGCACTGGGCTACACTATAATTAGCTATGCCACTGGTTGGCTGCCTTAGGGCCCAATCCTATCCAACTTTCCAGCACTTCTGCAGCGGAAATGCAGCCCCAAGGTAATGGAGCAAACATTCCCTTACCTTGAGGAGGTCTCTGTGAATACCCTCTCACCACACGATGCAGCTCACACCCTGTTGGTACAGCTGTATCAGAGCTGGAAAGTTGGATAGGATTAGGTCCTGAATTTTGTACTGAAATGAAAGCTACTGGGATTATTCTAGAGCAGTGTTTCTCAAACTGTGGATCAAGACCCAAATTTCAGGTGGGTCGCCATTCATTTCAATATTTTATTTTTAATATATTAAACTTGTTGCTACCATGGGATGTGACTGCATTTGGGAAAATGCTACAGACCTGTACTGTTAACAAGCTACTATGTATATGCTTTTAACAATGATAGTAAATGGGACTTACTCTTGGGTAAGTGTGGGTAGGATCGCAGGTTAGGATTGTTAAAAAGTTTCCTGCTTGATGATGTCACTTTGGTCATGACATCACTTCTGGTGGGTCCTGATAGATTCTCATTCTAAAAACTGGGTCCCGGCGCTGAATGTGTGAGAACCATTATTTTAGAGACTTCCTAACACGGAAGAATGCAAATTGTCTACTTTTGTGATAGTGGCTCTACTTCCATTCAAGAGTAATCCTCAAGGTCCTACTACAAGTGAATAGCTACGAGTCTAGGTGCCAAAGCAGAAATGTAACCTAGAAAGTGGGACAAATTGGGTTTCCATGGAAGAATATTGGATCCTCTGACAGATGATTCCAGCCATACAGACTGCCCTGATCCATAATCACTGCTGCCTGCATTGCAAACAGGCATTAATACATGTTAATGTATTTTGAGGCTGGATTGTGTACTGGATTCATCCACCCCCAAACCATCTCATCCTTTGTAGTGGTCATGCACCATGTATGTTTCTGACAACTATCATGCACGGAAGACAATCGCACTGGTATTCGTGGTATCAGGATGCAAATAGAAAGCTGTATTAATTCCTTTGTCATTCCACATGCCAAATTTCACCACTACTATAAGTGATTTTTAAAAGCACCATTATTTGGTTCTTCTGCCTAGCATGGTGTACTTCCTCATGCCCTATTCTTTCCATTGTATCCACAGTCCTTCCTGGACTGTGGAGAAGGTCAGTGCAACCAAGATAACTTGCCCTCTCATCAGGATATAGCTTCCCTCCAAGAATTTGCTTCGCACAGGGCTGCTAAGCAAATATAGCTGCCTCACAGTTCACTGAACACACACGCACGCAAAGCCCCTGTTCTATGACAGAGCTGTTTTTCTCTCTGAAAACTTTGTGCAATTTAACAGCGCGATGCAGTAGCAGAGAGAAAGGAAAGAACAGCCATGTTTCAATCCAAACCTTTCCTTGGTTGTTATTGTACGCAGCCCAGGCTGCACAGTATGAGACAGCAAAGAAAAACAAGCACACATACACAGCCCCCCCCCACCAAAGCAAAATATCATATCATAAAATCAACCTCCATGTTGACAACAGAAAAGCTTTCTGTTTTCAGACCAGCATCACCTCGGGCTCACTGTGTGACAAAGGCAATGACAATAAACTTCTCAGACCCCCTCAGTGAAGACAAGAACATGCTCTGCCTGGTACGGGCAGCAAGAACAGCAACAGCATGAAATCATCCTATCAAAGCCACTGACAACCAGGATCCTACCTGGCAGGGATCTGAGTGATCAAAGCAGCAAGAAAAGATCATTTTATGTTCAAGTTATTTAGCCTCCTTTGCTTTCTCCCCATACCGCCACCCACGCGTCTCTCTCATTAGTGGGGACACTGGTGACATTCTGCCAGCCAATCAATATCAAGCGGTCATAGATAAGAGTTCTGTTAGAAATCTGTAGGGGAAGCCAGAAACAGCACAATCCTCAAGTGACTGGTGTTTATAGCTTTTTGAGTCACCCTGGGCACTGAACTCTCCCTTTTCCTTAAGAGAATTTCTCATTTTGTGGTATTTTGATGAATGCATTTTCCACATAGAAGAAAATCAGCTTGGAGAATCTCTCTCAGATGACTGCGAATTTACTTGGGTTTTATAGAGGTCTGTTGACCAAGCAGCCTCCCTCCCAGTTTGTTTTGCCTAGAAGGACTTAATATTTACTTGTTTTCAATACAAGTTTCCTTGTTTTCAACAGTTTTCTAAATCTTGCACTTGCTGTTCAGATAGATGCAGAAGAGTGACAAGTGACAATGAACCTGTGCATTCCAAGTGCAGGAGTCATGTAGGTTACACCTGCTCTCTGCCTATACAATTTCATGAAATAGGTTTTAACCACAAGTGAATGTTAATCTGTTTTTCAAAGTTCAGTACAACAACGTTGGTTGTAAATAACAGATCAGAAAACAGAACGTTAACTTTGTTTTCCGTTTAACCCTACCTCACCCTAGTCCTACACGACAGTTCACAAAATTTGAAGCACATTCTTCTGCTTTGCTGGCTCCCTTAATTCTGAACTGCAAAGATAGCTGTTGGAATTATTCTAGAGCAGTGGTTCTCAAACTTTTAGCACCAGGACCCACTTTTTAGAATCATAATCTGCCAGGACCCAACAGAAGTGATGTCATGACTGAAAGTGACATCATTCAGCAGGAAAATTTTTAACAAACCTAGGCTGCAATCCTACCCACACTTATCCAACAGTAAGTCTCATTTACTGTCATTGTTAAAAGCATATACTTAGTAGTCTGTTAAAAGTACAGATATGTAACATTTCCCCAAATGCAATCACATACCATGGTAGCAACAAGTCTACCATATTAAAAATGAAATATTGAAATGAATGGCAACCCACCTTTAATTTGTTTGTGACCCACCTGGTGGGTCCCAACCCACCATTTGAGAAACACTGTCTAGAGGCTTCCTAAAATGGAAGAATACCAGTGGTCTACTTTTTGTGACAGTAGCTCTACTTCTGCTCATGGGCAAGCATTGGGCTCTTGCTACCAGTGAACAGCTCATCTCCTCCATTTTGTTATAGAAGGCATATTGGACACAAATTGGTCATAACCAATCCCTGTGATAGATTCAGGTTGCTCGCAGTTTTGGGGCAAAGCCCTGCATTGGGCACCCTATAGCACAGCTGCAGGGTGCACTGGGCATTACTCGTGCCACCATTACTGAGGGCTCAGGTATCAGCTTCACCAGGTGAACTCTCTGATGGATGTGGGCCATTGGTCAGAACCTAACTCGGCCAATGCTTTGTCCCACCTCTGTTTACAATATATCTGGACAGCACATCACATTGAATCAAAAGATACAAAGGTCAGTGCTGCTAATGTACACTTTACTTGTAGGACACTGCAAGTTTTACATATGTTGCACTTTCAGTCCAGATTGGTCTTCTGCTCTGTGTCATTTTTTTTGTAAGGACAGAGAGAGTATGTACATAAAATCAAAGATGGTATTTCTTGTACAGAATTCTAGCACTCTAATATTTTCTCTGCATCCCAGCTGTAAAGCTCAGAATGAGTAACAATGAACCCTTATGGCTCTGTTGTTTGCATATTTTTTAATCCTCACAACAACTCTGTGCAACTGGTAATACAGCAGAAAGGCAGTAGTATGCTCAAGGTCATACAGTGATCTTCAGTGCAAAGCAGAGATTAGAACTTGTGTCTCAACACTTTGTCACACTGGTCCCCTTGGCTAATTTTTCACAGGAACCTGTTTCCCAAGGCACCCCTCTTTCTCACCATTGGACTGTGTGGTCCTAAACCCTCCCTATTCCTTGCTCCCAGCTGAGGATCACGGAAGGCACCAACAGCACATTTTTGTAACACTTTGCACCAGGTTCATAACCTATAACAGCTATTTTCAACCAGTGTGCTGTGGTACATTGGTGTTCTGTGAATGGTCTGCAGATGTGCCACAGAAGTTTGGGGGAATGTCATGGATTAACAGGGCCATAGGGGGATGTGATCCCATCACCAGAAGCATAGTGTGTTTTGTCAATTGTCAATAAACTGATGGTACGCCTTGACAATTTTAGTGACTTGTGCCTTTAAGTGACTCAGTGTGCCATGAGATGAAAAAGGTTAAAAATCACTGGCCTAGAACATGGTGGCCACTTTTTAAATTCTGCCCATGGTGGCTTCCTGTTCAGTCACCACAAAAAGAAACATCAACACAAAAAAATGCATCAGCAACCTCCACAATGCAAGTCATGGGTCAAAATGGTAAACTTATGGAAATCTAGTTAAAAACAAACACCTGTTTTTCATAAGCAAAAAGCTGCCATGGATTATCTTCGAAGTATACATGCTCCACAAAACTTTATATTTTATAACTCACCTTATGGATGGGTACAAGGTGGGAAACTATATCTCAGTGTTATGATCTGAAACCACAATGAAAATGTCCATCATTCCCCCTAACCTGACATAAAAATGAATTTTTTTAGCATTTCTAGAATTATTATTTTTTTAATTGAAAATGCCTGGGTCAAAATTGCCAACTTTTTACCCTGGTTTGGCTTTGGCACCTTAACCAGTGTATGATAGGCAGATGTTTAGTGGCTGAAATTTTTCCTGGCATGGAATGTTGGGGAAAATGCTCATCTGCTAAATCAGGGGTCTCCAAACTTTATGGCCAGAGGGCCGCATCAAATACCTGGCAAGGTGTTGAGGGCCGGAAAAAAAAATTTAAATATAAAATTTATTTAAATAAATTAGAGATGGAACTTAGATGAGTGAATAAATGAATGAATGGGCTCATTCATTCAACCTCTTTGGCCCTTGAACACCCTCCAAACGCAACCAGAGCATAGTTCCAGTCATGTTTGGCCAAGTGGGCCAGAGGCTTTCAGGGGACAAGAGACTGGCCGCGGGTCGCATCTGGCCCCTGGGCCGGGGTGTGGAGACCCCTGTGCTAAATGGCTGCCTTTTGCACAGCTGTTAACAGCATTGGAGTTTTGTCAGAGGAGAAAAAGCTGGCAACCATAGTCTGCATTTACCATTTCAACAGGAAATTCTGAAGCCACTATTTTTCATCTCAGTTTGCAACAAGAAAATAAAATGGGCTCTCCAAAGGTTTACAGTTTCACACAGTATAGGAAATCAATTTCCCAACCAGTCCTATTGTGAAGCATATGCTAAGCCAAGGATTTGTTCCTAGAGGTATCCATAGAATCATAAGTACCTTCCTTTTCTTTTTTTCCTGCAGAAAAGCCATAAGAGCAGAATGTGCTTATCAATGGGTTAAAAGAGAATCCTTTGCTACTTTGTATTCTAGATTGGAAAAATCCCCCCATTTCCACTTTCCTTGGTTTGGCACCCTGCATTTTGTTCTTAAGTTGCAGCCTTTTTCTTAGCTCCAAAGCCCACCAAACATCAATGGGTCAAAATGAGCATCTTAGCTCCTTTGTTCAACAGAGCAATGTGGGGTCGCAAGACACCTTCACACAGTAGCCACCACTGCAGCTGTGATGATTAAGATATCAGCATCATTAAGAGATGCTACCTTCTGTGCAGTCAGCTTTCCCGTAGCCGCCCACTGCCCCTGCCATACTGGAGCAGCCCACCTCTCCCTGGAGGGTCCCTACAGCTAGCTGTGTATCATGCTTGCACATTTCCACTCACACACAGAGCATATGCTCATTAATCATTTGAGATCCAGCAGCAACTGCTGCTACTGCCTGGAAAGTAAGGATATTATCTTTTTGAGACTGTACAAAGATTCCTCCTTCCTTCCCTAACATTGGTTTTAAAGGTGAATTCTCCTACTCAGTGCTACAGAACAGAGAGGTAGCTGCAAGCTGCAGAGAGGTAGCTGCGAGACAGGGATACAGGAAAGGAAAAGATTTTATACTGATGTTCCATAGGAATGCAAGTGGGATCCCTGTAGACTCCTTTATGGTTGACCACAACCTAAAAGGACCTTAAAGTAGAAGGGAAAGTCATTCCATTTAGACGGCATTTCAGATTTTTAAAGAGCTAGAATTCTACAGATGGAACTTCAAGGTGGATGGTGGAAAGAGCAAGAGATTCACCACAAATCTGCTAGAACCACCTCCATCCAGATTGCTGCAGTTGTAAGTCACACAGATCCACTTCCTTACCTACCTCCATCATGTTATTAACTTCTTTGCAAAATCCCTTTAAATCAGTGGTTCCCAACCTTTAGGAACTCATGGACAACTGAGGCAAAAATTAGAAGCAGCATGGACCACATGCAACCAGGACCTCAAAGAGGAATTTTATCAGAGGGTACAAAGTTTCTATTGGGACCCCTCCTTCAGGGGGAGGGGAGGGGATGAAACAGAGTGGGGGATGATAGCAACAGGGGTGGGCATAATAGGGGTGGGGAAGGGACAAAACATAACCAGGGAAGGGTGGCAACAGCAGAAAGAGTCTTTCCAGCACTGGCATAGTGCAATGGGATGCACTCTTTTAGACTGAAACTCTGTCAGGACCCACCAGAAGTGATGTCATGATCGGAAGTGACATCATCAAGCAGGAAAATTTTTAACAATCCTAGGCTACAATTCTACCCACACTTACCCAGGAGCAAGTCCCATTTACTATCATAGTTAAAAGATTATACATAGTAGCTTGTTAAAAATACAGGTCTGTGACATTTCTTCAAATGCAGTCACAAACCATGCTAGCATCAAGTCTAATATATTAAAAATAAAATATTGACATGAATGGCAACCCCCCTGAAATTGGCTCAGGAGCCACCTAGTGGATCCCGACCCACAGTTTGAGAAACACTGCACTAGGGGTTCTGGAATGGAACCCTAGCGGATAACAATACACAATCTGTAATTAGATAATATTTATTATAAATTTGTTAAATATTTATAGAGAAGATTTGTGGGTTGCTGCTTTTGTTGCTGGCTGCAGCTGCAGGTGCAGACAGTTCGTTCTTCGCCCTCCAAGGGAGAATGCTGAAAATGATCAAAGGCTATCTTTTTTTCCTGAGACTTTGTGAACTACTTCTCAGGATTTCAGCACTGATTGGGAACCCGAGCTTCAAATAAACCAGGAAATCCTGCACTTCCTGCTTTGGAAAAAGAACTGCACAATAGAGATAGGTAACAACAATATTTTAAAATTTTGGTGGATTTGGCACTGGGTGGGGAAATCACTTGCACCGTCCCTGATGCAATAGTTATATATACAACAGCTGTAGAGCAAGAGCATATATTTTGCATGTATATGGTCCTATTTCAATTCTTGGTGCCTCTAGGCAGTGTTGGGAAAGACCTCTTCCTGAGATACTGGAGATCATGCGAAGGCAGCTTCACAGGCCATCCCACAATAAGGAAGCAGAAATCCAAATACCATTCTAGGAAGGTCTGCTGAAGAATGGGCTCAAAAGTTCTGGAATAGATAATTATGTTTGTTTATTTCGTTTAACAAAATGGCACTCCCTACCTCACCTCACTTCAGTAAGACCATTACTGAATTGATTAATTATAAAAAGGATTCAACTCCATTGCACAACAGATGTTTTTAGATTCTTAGGCTTCATAGTGTTATGGTGTTAGAACAACCAGTACTCTACTTCTTGCAAGTCATGTTACTTTTCATCCATGCACCTGTAAACATGTAGTGAACACAATCAAGTAGTACAGTTCTATCTGAGCATTAAAATAGTATTTAAAAAAAATGCCCTGATACCACTATTCTGACTTTAAAAAAATTCAAACCTTATAAAAGGTATGCACTTGGCTTTCTCCCAAGGAGCCTAGAACTATCAAAGGATACCTCTGACAGATCTTTGAGACAGTCTCCATAGGGCTAGAAGAAGTACAATTAGTAAGTGGGATAGAAAATGTTTCAGTCTTAATGGTTCTAGGAGATGGGCTGCAGGGCAACCATCTACTATTACAAGACTGTGATAAAATGGCTCCAGCTGACAATATTGGACCAGTTTTATGGTCCAGTGGAGGTGTCATTGCTCGAGAGATTGATCAAAAAGCAAGCTGTGCTGAATGGCAGTTCACTCTGTGAACTGGATGGAGCTGCACTGAACTTCAGAGAACATTCTTATTCATTCATTATCCAAAATATTTGTTTGCTGACTTTCAGTCCCATTGAAAAGGCCCACAAGGCAACATATAACAGAACATGTATAAAAACCACATTAAAAAACAATGGAACCAACAAGCATGCTGCAGAGGGTGAAAATAATAGGATGGTGGGTTGCACCCGGGAATTGAAAGACAGATCAAGGCCAGAGTATGAGGACGTTAAGATGCAAGCTCTCTCTGCAACTACCAGGCAGCAGCAGAGTTGAAAGTGGTACAGAGAATACCTTAGAGAGGAAGTACTTGTTATCACTAGGGTTTGGAAGTACATTTGCCTAAGTGTTTGCTCAATGGTGGTTCCTCCTGTCCCGCCCTCCACCAATCCTCCTGGTGCATCTGAATTAGCAGCAGTTAGCATAGGAGCAGACACAGTTCATATGTGGCTTGAGCTGATGAGGAGCATTCTCCTTCACACTGCCATTACAGCAGAAGCATAAAGGAGAGATCTGTCCTCTGAGTTGGGTGCTTCCCTCTCCCATCACCTAAACATCACCCGATGTTCCTCGGACAGGGGCAACCCATCTATTAGGCAAGGTGATATGGACTGCATCAGAGCCATATGGTGGGGGCAGCAAGAGTGTGGTTGATTCAGGGTGCTCTTCACCCCAAGTCTGCCACTGCCTTCACCTTCTTCCAACCAGGCACAGATGCAACCTGCACAGATCCATTAAAAGCAAGTGGAAAGTAGATTGCCCACCTCCTTACCTTGTTCCTGGTGCAGTTTCTTCAAATACGGAACTAGAACAGATTGGCCTCAGATGTAGATATTCTGCTCAGATGCCACTTATCCCAGCTTTAACTGGACCTGTGTATGTTTTTATGTTAAAATGCTCTATCATGCAAGCAGAGCCTACTTATTTAGGTCTTCATGCATGAAGGCTAGTCCTGGTTCACATTAAATTGTTAGTCTGAGAGCTACAGGCGATTTGTACATTTAATTAAAAAATTATTTAATTTACTTGTATGGTCCCACAATGCAAAACCCACAGTCACAATTAGCTCCATAAGCTCCAGTAAGATGTTGGAAATGTGTCCCCTTGAACAGAAGGGGACTTTCCAAAGCAGTGTAAAATTGCATGGGCCCTACTATTCAAAAGTGAAACAAAACAATCTCACTGGAGAGACACAGGCTCCTGGGTGCACCTAAAGTAGTTCTTGGGTTTCTCACCTCTGGCATTATACCAAATCACAGCTGATGTATATCTGCTTACTACACAAGAAGGACTTTGAGTCCTAAATTGTAAAGACAAAAACAAATTTACGTCAATACTGATGTTGCTGGGGCCTCTGGGGCATAGCCCTGCCCTGTGGCCCTATATGGCATCTCTATCCCTTGATGGTGCATTTGGGGCTATCACTTCAACCATTACTGAGAGTTGAGGGGTCAACGTCACAAAGTAGGCTTTCTGATAGATGTGGGCCTTTGGCCAGAGTCCAACCAGGCCAAGCCTTGCCACCACTGCAGTCAATCCAAAAACCTCAAATGGTTCCCATCCCCAAGGTTCCCCTTTGAAATACCAGAGAGGTAAAGTCCTGGGCCATGTGTTTTCTCATTTAGCTACAGTCTCCCTGGCAGGGGCTTATACACTGAGGCTGTAATGCTGTGAACAGGGCTGGGGGCTATGGATAATGAGGTTTCCTGGTGTTTTCCCCTTTCCCATTGGTCCCTATGGGCTTATTCCTACCTAAGCCAGGTTTGTAATTGACACTGTTTTGCAGGTGGTGGGGGTGCATCTGTAATCTGAAGGAAGGTTGGAACATGGCACGCACCAACTCACCCTCGGCCTGCTTGCATTCTGTCCCCCCCATGTCCCACCTTGATCTTCTTGTTGCAGAGATGTACCAGCAACCGAGCTACAATCGAGCTACATCAGTACAGTATTTTTCTGATGTCATGCCAGTGTCCATGGCACATCTATCGCCAGGCAGATTTGAGGGGTTGTCATTGCATTGTGGAAATACTCCTGCATAGCTCAAGGGCAGGACTGGGCTACTAACTGTGCACAGAATTGCAACTCCAGCCTAAAGTAAGAAGTGACAGATTTCTACTGACTTGGCTTTCTTGTTACTCTGATTCACAAAGAGCTCTGTTCATGCTGGCTTCCTTTTGTTCGATGCATGCATTGCTGCTTCTTTAAGTGGGGAACTGGAAGCACCTTGATAAGTGGATTGAATGGGCTGCCCTGCTTCAGCAGCCGTTTCCTTAAGTGCCACTGTGTCCTCTACTGAACTGCTGTTTTGTAACATCTTGGAGGTGGAGCACATTTCTCCGGGAACTGCACTCCTTCCACAGCAACAGCCATTTAGAGGGGCTTCCCCCCTCTTCTCCAGAAGGGAGGGCTCACAATCCTATGCCAGAAGGCTTATTAATGAGATTCCTGGCCTTTCTACAACAGTCTCAGTATTGTATTTATATCCAAAAGATCTTTGGTACTTGTTACCTGCAATCTATGCTACGTGTGCTTCACTGAGTATGATTGCAGATCAGTGCGCACCACACTGCATTTTCTCCCAGAAGAGCAGTAATGTAAATGCTGCAGAGGGTTTATAGCTATAGCTCATAAGTCATAATAAGTACAAGTCACAGCCTCACTTTCAACGCTGCTGCTTTGCAGTTACTGTAACAGCCCATTCTGCAAAAGTAGCGTAAAGGGTGTTTTCTCCCTGCTAATATATAGGCCAAAACTAGATGACTTGCTGCCACACCTCATCAATGGCATGCTTGGGCACTCCGTGCATGGCATTTACAGGGGAGGGGATGCTGCTATTGGAGCCAATGGAAGCTTTTTCCCAAATAAATTTATTTGATATAAATAATACATAGATAGAGTCTCAGAGCCCAATCCTTTAAATATCTACTCAGAAGTAAGTCCCATTATAGTCAATGAGGCTTACTCCCAGATAAGTGTGGATAGGACTGCAGCCTCAATTCAGACTAAAACCACAGGGGGGAGATGGGACAGTTAAAGCCTCCCTAGTATTCATACTTTTGACCCCATGTTTAGACACATTCTAAAGCAATAAAAACAATAATAAAATAATAAAAACAGTAAAACAGTTTTCTATCTGTTTAAATGACATAGCTTCACCTAAGGAATCTTGAGAATTATAGCTGGGTGAGGGTGCTGAGAATTCTGTATTGGAGATCCCTACTTTCCCATCCTCAAAATTACTGATTATTCAATTACTACCAAAACCCATGATACAGAAGAAGACAATTGGTGATGTTCAGGTAAAAATATAAAAATACCAGATAAAGGAAACAAGCAATGAAGAAAATCTCCAGCAGAGTCAAACCCAGACACTTACAACACATGCAATACTATCTGAAAAAGAGAGGGGAAGTGTTCCACTTCACAACCCCACTAGCAAAAACTACTCTAGGAACTAGTCAGCATTTGAGGATAGGGTAACTATGATCATCAATGAGGCCTTGCACCAGGACTGGCCTTATAAGCTGCGGGGTCCATTTGGAAACCCCCTCTACTAATTTTTTTAGCTCTTAGCTTGAATGGAGTCAGACCACGAAAAAAACATCTGTTACTTCTGTACAAGTGGCTAGAACTCCTGTACCTTTAGTGGTTGTGCAGAATAGGCACCTGAAGTTCAGCTGGAGAGAGGAAGGACCACACGCCCAGCATCCAGCGCGCCCCAACTCTTGCCTGACACTGCCCCATCTGCAGCAGCCCACTCCAGAGAGAGATGGGGGAGAAGATAGTGCTGGGAGTTGCAAGGGCAGGGAAAGAGTGAGGTGCACATGGTGTTGCCTGCATAGCACCAGTTTTGGGCCAACTGGAAGCAGTGGTGGGGGAGAGTTGCTTCCAAAGTGACCCAATTTCAGACCAAGCAGAAGCAGCAGTGGGCAGAAGGGCACTGTGGGGCCCTCATCATGCACAGAGCCCAACTGGGAGAAATCTCCCCAGTTGCCTAAAAGCCAGCACTTCAGCACTACCTAGCACTTCAGCTGTTGCCAGTGCTTTCTTCCCTCCTCACCTACTGCCAAACCTTTTCTCTCTTTCACTTACTCATTGTAAGGGAGAGAGGAGGAGGAGGAAGGGAAAAGAACCACATGCATGTAAGGCCACTGGAATTTTTTGGAATTTGAATGCAATGCCGCCTACTTTTCGCACCCACTGAAGGGCAGTGTAATGTCCAGTCACCTGAGACCTCTTCACCTGCCCTTCTCTGCTTATTGCAGGAGGTGGGGTCCTTAACACTATTTCCTTCCTCCCCTCCTTCCCACATGCTCTCTTCTCTCCAGAGCACCGATTGAGAAGGATGTGTGCTCTCTCTCCACAATGACAGACCACATCCCCTTTCCCCCAGAGTTCCAGACAAAGGGGAAAGCACTAGGTTCTCTGTTCCAAAGTAGTAGGGCCTCTGATCACGCCAGAAGATGCACGACTACAACTATGAACTGGAAGGAGGTACTTTCACTTATTACTCTGCTTTCCCCCTTCCCTTCCAACACAATTCACCTATCATGCCACATTTCTACCTCTCTTCTTATCCACATAGGGTGTAGCAGCTGCCCCTGTGGTGGCAGGAGCAGTGATGGAAACAGCAAAAATGGGACATAAATTACCAAAATAAATAAAATGGGGGGGGGGATCAAAAAATAGAAGTAATTGATAATAGTAACAGGAAGTAATAATAGTCACTGTAGGGAGAGAATTATTTCACACTAAATACTTGGTTGGAAGTGTTTTTCTCTTGCATCCTCTTTGCCCTAGGCCTCATATTGGCAAGTGTGAAAAGCAACAGAGTATCATACAGTGCTATATTTAACGCAGAAATTAATGCAGGAAGTAGACTGAAATGTAAGTGATAACCATATTCGATGCCAAAGGAAAGCATCCTTGGCACAGGCCATGCCTTCAGTCAAACACAGAAATGAACTTACATGTTTTGTTTGCATCACATTAACATACTTTAAAGAGCATGGTATAATCACATCAGCCAAGATGTAAGACAGGTACGAGCTCAATAAGGAGACTATTCCTTAGTATTGAGGTTGAGAAGGCCTCTGAATCAATACCTAGGAACAGATGTTGGAGCTAGTTACCAAGCTGTCAAACTGTCCATACCAAAGAAACCATGGCATGTTAAACTATGGTATCAAAGCTTGGAGTATTGGTTTCTACCACAGTGATAAACTTGTCTTCAAGTAGACTTGCTTCCCATTTCTCCCGTGTTCCACCTGGACCTATCCTAAAGTTCCCCAGGAGTTCATAGTCTTGGCTATCTAGCCCCACAGATTCATCATTGCTTCATGCCCAGAGCAGTGCAGTAGACACATTAGAGATGTACTCGGCTTCAAAGCCCTTCTCCAGCTGTCTACCTCCCCGCCTTTCCCTGTGCACAGCCAAATTGACAGCACAGTTCAATGTTTATTCCCCTGCCTCTTTAAGAGTCTCCATACCCTTGTTAATGCCTATGTTCCCTACACATTTCCAGAGCCTGTGTGCTACTTCTGTTTATCTGTTTATTAGGTCTATTTCTCTCTAGGGGCAACCCTCCCCCCCATTCCTCTCTCTCTTTCTCTGCTTGCATCTTCATGTTCTCCCCCCCGCCCGTCTTTAGGAAGTTAGCTTTTCTTGCTGCACCTTTTGTCCCTAGCAACTAATACCAGTGGGTGTCGCTAGAAGGTATGGGGTGTGCAGGCTGCACCAGGTGACACACACAGGGGGGTGACATCAGCACTACTGGCCAAATTTTTTTAAAATCTTGGTACTTTTGAATACTACCATCATGTTATAAATCATATGATGTGTAATTTCATGCAGAATGCAATGAAACAAACCCTGCTGAAATATCTCTATTCTATCAAAAGTTATAGCAAAAAACCAGTGGGGCAGGACAATAGTGCATCACCACGCCTACTGCCTGGGGAGTTGCCCTGCCCGCTGCACGGGAGAAGATCCATCATGGGGGTGATGCACTAGTCTCCTGTACCGGGTGACACAAACCCTAGTAACACCACAGACTAATGCTGCTTGGGTTGAGATTGTAGGTACAGTCAGTTCTTGTTATTCGCTAGGGTTAGGTGCCTGCAAAACCTAGTGGATATTGAATTAGTGGATACTGAATCATAGAGCCTATGAGGAACTGGAATTAGGTTCCAAGGGACCCTCTGCACCATACACTCTATGAACTTTATAACCCAAACTTAACTTGAAGTCTATGGGGCTGGGTGATAGGGGTCATCAACATCTCCAACACCTGATGCTTCATTCTCCATGCTGGCTATCCCTCAACTCACTGAAGGCTGCTGACTCAGCAACAAGGCCTCAGAGTTAAGTAGTGGGGAGGAGGTGGCTTCACCTGTCCTCCTGCTTCACCTGTCTCTTTGCTCCTTCTCTGGGCTTGTCCCAGCCAAGCAGCCCTCAGGTAGCGTTCCAGAGGCTCATCATCACCAGGGTTGTGAAGGTTCATCTGGAATACCGGAGACGGTGTCCAAGATCGTGAGGCAAGTGTGGAAGCAGACAAATGTGTCTGACGATTCTCCATGGACCCTTTTCATGAGAAAATGACCCAATCCAGACAACTTTCAGCTTGCACTGGCACAGTTTTTTGCAGATAACAAGAACAGAGTCACAGATAGTGAGAAATACACCCACACTCACAGACACTCACCCACAAGATCTCACAGATAAGTTGAGGGCAGCTTTTTGAGCAAAATCATGGAATTTTCTATGACCCTCAGATGTTGGTGGGGTTTGGGGGGGGGGGGAACTGAAGGATGTGTGAAATTAATTGAAAATGACTTACCAGGAATTGTTCTGAGGCAGCAGCAGGAAGCCAAGAAAAGCTTCACTTTTCTGTTTAGAGTAGAAGCTAAAATTTTTAGCTTCTGGAGGAAAAATCTATTACAGGGTACAAGCCATGATGTGTATGCGCAACCTCCTGATTTTTGAAATGGGTTATGTCAGAATGCCAGATGCAAGGGAGGGCACCAGGATAGGTTTCTTGTTATCTGGTGTGCTCCCTGGGGCATTTGGTGGGCCACTGTGAGATACAGGAAGCTGGACTAGATGGGTCTGTGGCCTGATCCAGTGGGGCTGTTCTTATGTTCTTAAAATGGCTATATGTGTTTGTTTGCTTGCTTGCTTGCTTTCTGTTGCTGCCTCAGAACAATTATTGGTAAGCAAAATTGCCCCTTTTTTTCCCCTCACCTCCCTACATTCTGCTTCTCAGCCCAGTCCCCACCCCCACCCCATCCCACCAAACAGCTGCTCCTGGAAGCTTCAACCACCACATTGACTCATGTATAAGTCGAGTCATGTTTTCAGGGCCAATTTTAAGGCATAATTTTTTTCAACATACACAAGTATATACAGTAGGTGGCAATTCTGCCATTCGCAGGTAAGCAAATTCACATGTAAAGAAAACAGACTGTATGTATGATTGATTAACATACAGCCTTTTAAAAACACTACTCATTTATTTTATTACATTTTACCCACAATTTTGCCTTCCACTTATTGCATATTTATCTCATCAATAAATACTACTGTTTTTGCACCTATATCTCCATTTCACTTGTCCTTGTTAAATGTCAGGTTCTACTGAGATGTGCCATTAGCCCACATATAAGGACACTGCACACATTTGTTTTGCCATGTGTGCATGTTATCATGTGTGCTTCCCAAACTCCTACAAGGGAGTTGGAAGCACTATAAGTCAGTGCAGGGGACAGGGGAAGGCAGGAACATGTTCTCCAGGATCATACTGCTGCCGAGAGGAAGGGTTTTCCAACTTATCAGATAGAGTACTGGCCTCTAGTGGTGGGGGGGTGCAGAGAGTCCTGCAGACACTTCTTAGTTAAAAATAGTAAAACAACAACAACATTGTATTGAAAGCTACTTCCAGTTTTCAATTGTGAACAGGAAGTGGTTTTCAATCAAGATTTTTTTACTATTACACACCCCCTGGAGGCCAGCACTGCATCTGGTAAGTTGGGAGAAAAAAGCCCTCTCCCCCAGCAGCCTAGTGCGATCCTGGAGATCATATTGTTGCCTTCCCCCAACAGGCCAACACACATTTTGCTTCCTTAAATGTTACACCAATTCCTGGGTATATTTGGGGTGCTGATTCCAAAAATGGCATCCGTTTTGCCCTATCACATCTAGTTTTGGAGACATGGCATAGCCTCTTTAGTGAATGGTTCAAGCAGCTTCCTTATGAGGAAGCCTACACGATGGCTTCCATAAAGCCACCAAAGCCTTCCATATCAAACCACTATAAAGTTTGGGAAAAACTTTTCTGACCCTCAATTTTGTAGGCCTGTGTAATGGGACAAACATCAATTTTCCCAATTTTATGTCCCTTGTATTTTTAGCATGGTATCAGTTCTTCAACTCTCGCTCCTGAAAACAGGAGATGGAAACAGTGAGCGTTCCCTGCCCAGCAAAAAGATTGACAGTGCTCTTGTTTTTAACACTTCTACAAAACTATAGCCCATTCCTGCCACACACACATGCACACACACCCTGCAAAGAAAGCATCATAATGCAAAACATTGCTTTGGGGCTGGAGGTAGAAAAACTAGGACACCACAATTTGGAAAAAGCTCAGTGCTGCATAAAATATTCACTATCAAGTAAAGCAGCTTTACCCCAAGAAAGGGGTATCAGAGTGGGGAAAAAAGAAGGAAAGAGAATCAATTTCACTGTCCTGCTCTACAGAGTGTTTCTGTCATCTTTTCCTCAATGGACACTAGGCCTATGTTGGATACTTCATCTGATCAAATTCTCTTTCAGATTTTCTGCCCCTTTATTGCAATCCTAATATTATTCACATACAATACACAATTCAGAACAACATTACTACATTACTGCTACAACACAGGAGCATGCTTAGAGGGGGGCAGAGGATTGCCAAGCAGGGCAATCCATCATGCAAAGTCCATGAGGATGGGGAGTTTCACAGTGCCTTAAAAGACCTTCTTATTTCCTTATCTGGAAATAGAGAACCAAAGCAGAGGTCAAAAGACAGAGTAATTCCAAAGCTTCCTCTAGACTCCTCTACTCCTCCTCCTGCTACAGGAGCTGCACAGAGTGTGCCTGATCTTTTGGGCAGAAATCACATGGATTCAGCAATGCTACCCAGCCTGCCTGTCAACCTGTCTGCTGCCTTCACTGTTCCCAACCAGGGTTGGTCATCCTGGGAGAAATGAAATCACTTCGCTTGGGAAGAACTCCACCATCTTTCCCAAAGAACAAAATGTTGGAAAAGAACTTCCCTATTAAAGTTGGACTGGTCAGTTTTGGATTATGCCTGTCACTGGTGCTTCTGGTGTTAGACAAATTTGCAACACAGAAACTGGGTGATAGTAATAATTTTCCACCCACTGACATACCAGTTATTGGGGAGAACATAACATATCCAGGTGTTAATTAACTGCCCAATGAGATATTTTAAGTTACTTCATTATTATAGTGTTTGCATAGCTTTTCCTTAGGAACATTAATTTTTAAAACTATCAAACGTAAGGAATGTGATATTTCCCCCACTTTCCTCCCTTTACCATATTCGCCATCTTCCCCATTGAAAAGTACCTCAGTCTTCTCGCTGTTCCCAGAACTTAAAACATGGGGATGGCAATGGGGGGGGGGGGGTATTGGCTAGCTGCCATTCAGCTGAAATGAATTATGCTGTTGTCACACAAACTTTCATCATATTGTTGTCTCAACAGTACGCTCCCTTTCCTGGTTCCAACTGGATTAGGTTGTCCTGGTAACCAGCAATTAATTAGCTGACACCCCAAAATAAATTTATTGGGGAACTCCCTGCTCAAAAGCAGGGAGAGACACCAAACCACTTTCCTGATTTAAAAAAATCTGTCTATTTTAATGGGCATGTGCTGCTGGGATACATGCAGATGTAAGAAGTCTCCCAGAGAATGATTGGCAGTGCTAGAGTTGGGACTAGCATAGCTTTTGCCACAAAGAAACCCCCAAATTGCATTGAGCATGTGCTTGCAACTCCCACAAGAGTTGACACTCACGGATGCAACTCATGGGTGCATTTTGTCATGGAATAACTGCACACCTGGTGCAGACCTCAGTTTGTATTCTATTCTGTTGTCATTGACCTGGCAGCATCAGGGTCTCCAGTGGATGAGTAAGCCTGGAACTTCAGTTGACAGATAGCTGGAATGCAGCTCCCAGACGGCATTAGGTGTTTACATAACTCTCCTCCAAAGTCCTGTCCCTGAAATGATAGTGTATATTTTTAAAGTGTCGCTGGTAGCTTACAGTCCTGTTTGGCAATAGCAGGCATTGGGGATGCTGGGCGACTTCACATCTTGTAAACAATTGACCTTCCAATTACCATTGTTCATGTTTAATCCATTTCTGCCCAGCCCACAGGTACACATATTTGGTCCCTGTTGTGTATATGCAATGTCGGGCAGAAATGTTTATGTGATTATCAAAGAAAGGGAAAACTTGAACAACTCATTCTTTGCTAGTAACATTCTTTGGCCTCAAGGGCTGAAGTCCTCAGAACATGTAGGCAAAAAGTAGCCATGAACAGTTAGGAGGAGCTGGCAGAGAGGAGTAGGTGGGTGTTACCATGCTGGGAAATGGAGATGAAGGAAAGAACCACACTGGGTGAACTGGACAGCCATTTTGAATGTCCATCAGGGGGATAAAACAGGCTACACATTTATAATTAAATAAATAAATAAGTAAATAAATATTGTCACATGGAAGGAGGAGTTGAACTTAGGGTCCAACCCCATGGCTCAGCACAAATATGGGTCTGCCATTGCGGAAGTCCATCCACCAGCAGCTGCTGAATGGATACTGGTGGGTTAGTCAGGAAGTCACACACCACCAATAGCAGGGTGCAGATTGGCCACTAGGCACAACACTGCCAGAAGGAGGAGAAGAGGTAGGGAGCAGCATTGGACAAGGTGGAACTAATGGCCGCCAGGGCAGGAGGTCTGGTCTAGAGGGTAGAGCCTCCGTTTGCCTGAAGATAACATCCGTAGGTTGCTAGTTCGAGGCCACCAGCACCATGAATGGTGAGACCTTGAAGCAGCTGACAAGCCGAGCCGAGTTATTCCACCTGCTCTTTGGCATGAGCGAAGAAGCGTCTTGGCTGCCCTCCATGTGAGAGATGAAGGAGCTGCTTGTCAGCCAGCGTGGGAGACAACTGGGGGCCAGAATGTGATACCAGATCAGAAAGATCCATCTGAAATGTTGTGGTTCTTGAAAGATAGAACCTTTCTTCAATTGTAAAAATCCCTACGGGGATTTAGAACAGCCTGCCCATGTAAACCGCCTTGAATAAAGTCTAAGGAGAAATCTGAACAAGAAAGGCATTATTATTATTATTATTATTATTATTATTATTATATCCCCAAACCCCCATCCTGGACTTGAAGCGCCTCCAGTGGCTCCTCAGAATTCCAGCACAAGAGCTGGCATAGCTCTAAAGAATCCTATAGGGGACTATGCGATGACCAGAACATTCAGGGAAGTCCTAACCTTCTTATCCCTCCTGAACAGCCTCTCCCTGGCACACTGGATGTAGCAGACATTACTCCGGTGACCCTGCATCCAACATGCTGTTCCCACACAGGACTGGGGTCAGTTGTGTGCCTGCCAAAGGCTGACCTGGGGCAAATGCCCTGAGCGCCAGCCTCTAGGGCCTCTGAGGCTCCCGATGGGGGGGGGGGGGAAACTGTACTTCCAGTTTGCCAGAAGCACAGTTTATAGCCCTTTGTGAGGACACTGTTGCAGTTGCCTATGCTGAGCAATGGGTTGGACTACATGACCTCCAAGATCCCTTCCAACTCTAACATCCAATGAATCTATGGATTTGTGGGGCAAGACATTCAGAAGGGTAAATAGCAAACCCATTGTAGCTATTTCTGGATTGAAATCACCCAGTGTGGCTTGTGGCCTCAATTCTGTCATTGACCTGCAATGTGACTTAGGAAAAGCTACTTTGGGCACAGTCCTAACCAGGTCTACTCAGAAGTAAGTCCTATTTTGTTCAATGGGGCTTACTATCAGAAAAGTATGGTTAGGATTGCAGCCTTTGCCTCTCCGGTCTTTAAGTTTGCTCTCCTTTCAGATACTCTCTTAGAGCAAAACTACACATTAGGAAACAACCAGTGTTTGGCAATTTTTTCTTTGTTTCAGAATGCTAATGAAGGATGGAAGCATTTGCAGAGGAGAATCAGCAAGCAGGAGGGAGGGCTTAACCCATCCCACTTTCAATTATTTTTCCTTAACAAATGCCCTTTTTGGTTTGCCTTTGTTTCATACAATCTTCCCTCCCTCCCCCCAGCTTGGCTCTGGGGTAGGAAAAAGACCAGTTAAAGAGGCAAAACAGTGAAGGGGGGGGGAGGGCTTTTGTAGGGAGAAGCAGTAAGCCAAAGAAGAGTTAAGCAAACATTCATTCCACCTATCAATTCTTCCTTACAAATTCTCTCATGCACACATCACTTTCACAAACATGTGTGTTAGTGGATAGTGTACAGATGTACCCTCAGCAGGCCTGGACTGCTTCTCATTCTGCAACTCCATTTGTTTCACTAGACTACAACAACACTTTGAGGATACGGCATTTATATAACAAACAATTGCTGGAGTCAATATCTTTGGCTGCTGATGCAGTACAAAAACTAACCACGAAGCAGTTCTTTAAGGAAAAAAAATTCTTATGAAACTCCATGTATTGGTCCATTTCAAATACGATGTATTAAAAAGGAGTGCTAGGAACATAAGTAGGAAGAGACTACATTTCCTCATCCTCCCCCAACAGGAGCCTCTGAGATAAATAACCTTCCTATATCTAATTGGCAGCAGCTGTCTTATTGGATTAATAATGCCTGCTGCAGACCTGCCTGGCTTCCAGAAGGGAGACCTCTCTGGGGTCACCAGCGCTCAGTCGCATTTGCACTGCAGGAGGTGTTTACAACCAACACCTCTAAAGCCAATGCTCTCTTCAGGGGAATGCAGCCATTGGCTTGAGGTGATGTTGGCTGGTGATTTACTACAGTTTCTCCTCTCATCACTGTGACCCTTCTCCAAGTCCCTTGCCAAGAGGCTAACTAATCAGGGTCACCGGCAGACAGGACGATGCCTTTCCAAACAAAATGGACAGAACATCTTGGACATGTGCAGCTGGGCAGTGACAGCACATGCACTAGCCTTAAACCATTTCTGCCCAATGTTGCATATATGCAACAGGGAGCAAATGTGTACACCTGTGGACTGGGCAAAAATGAGTTAATTTGCACTTGGGTTGCAGAGTGCATTAACCAAAGCTGCCCCAGAACTCCATGTTCTCAAAAATCCAGTAAGTTCTGAAGGAAGTGGGTGGAATCTGGAAATAGCAAAGGAAGCAGAGCTGATGAACCATAAAAAAGCACAGTCAGATATAGTACTTGTTCAGTATATGCACACTTTACTACTCTGCATTCCTGTTTTGTTGACCTTGGCTGATGATTAATGTTTTTTTCTGTGGTGTGTGTTAGACCATCCTTTATTCAGACTCCTCTGGCATGACACTGGAATGAATGCCATTCAAGATGCAGGGAATTTTTGAAGGGAACTAGCACAAATTGTGAGAATCACTTTTACTTTGTTTCTTTGCTAAAGTTTGAAAGACTTCAGTGCCAGAACATTTGTTTGGTTCTATTAAAGCTCTGTGATTAATTACATCTAACTAAGGTAACTGTAGAAGGGAGAAATACTATAATGAAGTAAAATAAGGCATCTTATAATGCCCAATGCTCTATACCTTTTAGAGACTACATATAGACTATATAATAGAGACTACATAATGCGCTATACCTTTTAGAGACTACAGCCTCTACCGGCCAGCCAGAAATATCCCTGCTTTCTACAGTTCTTCCAAACATCTTGATTATGTCATTTTTGGGTAAATGCCATATTTTTTTTAATGAATTCACTATGCATTTGAAAAAATAAAACTGAGAAAAGCCTATTAAGAAATTCTATAACATTTTTCTGCTGAGGCAGAGTCCTACAGGTCTTCATTTTATATAGCTACATAAATACATTTCACAACACTGCAAATGATGGCTTACTTATACTCACTATATTTTCAGTGTCCTCAATTATGTTCATATTGTGCACATCATTCATGTTAAGAAAAATGCAGTTCCTTACTTTAATCCAAGGACATAGGATAGGCCTGTGATATACGAGTCTGTCCGGCTACTGAGAATAGGAAATCGCCTAGTTTTAGTTACAGCAAGGTGACAGCATTTGCTTGCTTTTGTACTTTAGCATCCATTTAAAGACTGCCAGCTTTTGGAAGATTCATCTGTTATTACACTTCTGACTGCAGAGTTCCACCAGAATCCAAAACTGCCACAAAGAAAAAAAAATACATCTTTTTCTGTTGTTGAAACTGGAAAGAAAAGTCTTGAATAATGCAAAGTGAACCCCAAATTCATACTATATGCAAGTCACACACTCAAAAACTCTTCTTCATTTTAAGGACTGATTGTATGAGCTACTTGCTGTTGTGCAAAACAAATAGTCCCTACAGTAGCAGTAAGTGCAGACAATTTATCTACTTTGGCGCTGGAACTCAATCTTAAGGCCACAGTGCTCATTGACAGTACATTAATGATGCTTCCTCTAGATCCAAAGTTTTTGGCAGGAGGGCCACATCAGCTCTCTGACAGAGTGTTGGGGGCCAAAGAAAAAAAGAATTAATTTACATTTAAAATTTGAATAAATTTACATAAGTTTACATAAATGAATATATTAAAGATGAACTTATATGAATGACTGAAGGTCTTGAAATTGCTCAAGGCCTATAAAGGCCTTGCACAATGCAAGGCTGGCCTTTCCTTTGCTGCTGCTACTGCATCACAGACCTGAAACAGCAAGCAGTGGAGGGAGCTCTCATCCCACAGCTCATGCGAGAGGTCAAATAGTCGCCCTCATGCTGAGAGCAATTGCGTTGGGCCAGTGAGGGCTCCAACAAATCTCCGGAGGGCCAGAGGCTTATTGGAGACTGGGGGCTCCCTGAGGGCCACATTGAGAGGCCTTGATGGCCGCCTGTGGCCCCACGGCCCCACGGCCGGGGTTTGGGCATCCCTGCTCTAGATCAGGGGTGACCAAACCCTGACCCAGGGGCCATTTGCAGCCCTTGGGGACCCCCAGTCCAGCCCATGGGAAGACCTCATCTTCAATGAGCCTCTGGCCCACTGGAGACTTGTTGGAGCCTTTGCTGGCCCAACACAACTGCTCATAGCATGACAGCTGACTGTTTGACCTCTTGCGTGAGCTGTGGACTGAGGGATCCCGCTGCAGCTTTCTGCTTCATGTCCGTGAAGCAGCAGTGGCAGCAAAGGAAAGGCGGGACTTACTTTGCACAAGACCTTTTATAGGTTTTGAGCAATTGCGAGACCTTCATTCATTTATATAAGTTGTACCTCTAATATGTTAATTTATGTAAATTTATTCAAATTTGAAATGTAAATTAATTCCTTTCTTTCCCAGCCCCTGACACAGTGTCAGACAGATGATGTGGCCCTCCTGCCAAAAAGTTTAGACACCCCTGCTCTAGATTAGGGGGCCCAAACCCCGGCCCTGGGGTCACTTGCAGCCCTCAAGGCCTCTCAATGTGGCCCTCAGGGAGCCCCCAGTCTCCAATGAGCCTCTGGCCCTCTGGAGATTTGTTGGAGTCCACTCTGGCATGACGCAACTGATATCAGTGTGAGGGCGGCTGTTTGACTTCTCATGTGAGCTGTGGAATGAGGACTACCTCCACTGCTTGCTGTTTCATGTCTGTGATGCAGCAGCAGCAGCAAAAGAAAGGCCAGCCTTGCTTTGTGTAAGGCCTTTTATAGGCCTTGAGCTATCGCAAGACCTTCATTCATTCATATAAGTTCATCTTTAATATATTCATTTATGTAAATCTATGTAAATTTATTCAAATTTTAAATGTAAATTAATTCTTTTTTTCCCTGGCCCCCAACACAGTGTCAGAGAGCTGATGTGGCCCTCCTGCCAAAAACTTTGGACACCCCTGCTCTAGATGATGGGTATGGAACAAGGCTGCTTCTCATACATTAAGAGTTCTGCAATGAACTTTTTTGTTCTTAAGAGTTACGGAGGCCAATACTTGTATGTGTTAGTAAACTATGAGGATGGACTTCCAACTATGCAGAGGTAAAAAACTCTGCCCTGCTTGTGATGAGGAATAGGATCCCAATCTACAGGAACATGTCACTGCTTGCACCACTGCAGGTCAAGCAAATCCTCAGAACTGGGGATTGGTTTCTCTTTTAAGATCCTGTGGTCCAAGTGTGGGGACACAACTGAACCTGTATGCTTCAGAATTGTACATAATCACCTGAAAGTCAAAGTTGAAGTGCTCTAGCAAACTGTGCATAGGGTTTAGAACTACGCTAGCAAATTAGTATGGGGACCACCAGCTATGTATATATATATCACATTTGGCAGGTCTGATTGAGAAACTCTCAGCATGATTCTCAGAATCGATGCTGACCTTAAAGAACAAAGCCTCTTACTACCAACACACACCAGAATTCCTCAGTGACTGTGACACCAATGAAACCCCATTTCTCCCAGGAGATATAGCTGTTACATGATGGCACGGAAGTCCCTGGATCTCTCTGGGGATTTGATGCTAGCAATCGCTCTGTGTTGCTAGGCATTGAGCCCAAGGCAGGCTTAATCCAAATCTGTCTCATGACACATAAGCCCCAAGTGTCTCGTACCCACCTTATTGCCATTTGTGCATTTCCTGAGGAGAATTCAGCTGACATATGGCATTAGTTCACAGCAAAGTTTCTGCTTTTTACTCAATTTTCCAGTTGGGTTGACTGAGGGACATAGAGGTCAAGTGACTTGCCCAAGGCACAGAGCTGGTTGGTAACTCCAGTAGCCTTAGATTCCAAATGCTTCCAGTCAGTCAATCCTTTGCCCCTAATGACTCTCCTGAGGACTCTCCAACCTATATATGCATGGAACCCATCACCCAGAGGACCAGAGTACCCTTCCTTTTGACCTTTAGATATCATACTACATGCAAAGAGGTTATCAGGGTGGTGGGGGGGGAGGAAGAGCTGAATGGGAGCAGTCATAATCAGCTCAGTCATAGTTCAGTCTAGCTGAGCTAGAGTGGGAATTATCATGTAGGTGACAAACAACTGTGTAAGTGACAGACAATGCCTGTAAGTGATCACTTTAATGAGAATGATTTATGAATATGCACCAGGGACTTGGACAGGCAGCACTGTACACCTTGCTAAAAAAATTCTTTACTCAATCCAAATGAGAGAGAGGAATAATCACTCTTGATTTAAAGAAAAATAGTGTTTTTCTACTGCCAAGCTGACCTCAGCTCACACAGAGAAGAGACTGCAGTATATAGCACAGCTACGCATTTTATTTGTGACAGTGATGTAGGTAAGGGAGGGAAGGTGTCCTAAAAAGAACCCTGTGTTGAATGAGCAATACAGCTAAATATTTGCGTGGGGGAGTGTGTTTCTAACTCTAAAACTCACATACACAAAAATAATAAGGAAAAGAAAAATGCATTTGGGCCAGGCTTATAGCCTGAAAAAGAAAAACACATTTGGGTAAGTTTTATAGACTGAATGGCAGTCAAAACCAAGTGATTGGTAACAGCCCTCTGTTTTCTCTCCTCCAGATGACTGCAGAAGGCAAACCTTCTGACTTAGAATTGCCTCATCACAATGGCAGAGAAAAGTAACACAAAAGCAGAAACGACACAGGAATGTCTATCTTACAAAAATAGTTTTCCTTCCCTCTCAGGGCTGAAGGGCTATATATTACAGTACTTGCCTAGCAAAGAACTTTCCACTGATTTTTTTGCCCTAAAAACAGACAAGCTGGGGAGATGGGAATAATTGTGTGTAACATTTATACAATGCTTTCCAAGTGTACAAAGTGCTTTACACATATTATCTTGATGCTATCCTTACAACAACCCAAGGTAAACATTATTACCTGTGTATTGAAGCTGTGGAGATCTAAGGCAGGGTAGCATGCCTAAGGCCACTAACAGAGTGCAAGACAGAGGCGAGATTCAAATTGAGGAAGTTTCAATTCAAAGCTGTCCCTTCGTTCCTACACTGTGGCTGCAATTCTGTGCACACTTTCCTGGGATTTAGATTTACTGAACACAATGGGACTTCTAAGAAGACATACATAGGATTGTGCATCAGATCCCTATGTGGACTAGGAGAAGATAAATCGCATATTGGTGGATTGTTTCATATAAGAGTGTTTTTTACTAGGATATCACTTCTATGTTAGAAACTTTATATGCACCTAACTTTGACAAATGCACATGCATGTGGCAAAAACAGAGAAGAAAACTTCTGTTGCATAGTATGGTGCCCATTTCCTGCACAGAAGCAGTGCCTATGTTAAAAAAAATATTGCGTGAAACTGTTCTAAACCATTTGTATTATGTAGTCCTAAAAACCTTTGTATAATTTACACAACAACAACATATAGTTTCTTTCGCGTTTCAGAATCCAATGATCTCATGAGCAGACACAACCCCCCTATACAAAAACAGAGACTTCCAGAACAGAAGTTCGGTAACATAGATACAGTATGCATAGAAAGCAAGTAGCCTCAGAGATGCAGAGGTTTTTAACTGCTTGTGCTGGAACATTATTCTTGACAGCAGTTGTGATTTCTACTCAGCTCAGCTGACTCCAATTCCTCTTAGTGCTGGGAGTTAGAATAGATGACCTCCATGGTTCCTTCCAACTCTACTATTCTACAAATATCCTAAACAACCTACACTAAAAACACCTGACAGTGCCTACTACTCCAGGTGAACTAGAGCCAAGGGAAGATCTTCTGATTACGCAGAGATTCTTCACTTACTTGATTCTCCCACATAATTTAGTTGTCTAGTGGGTAAACAAATCCAAGGTTCAAGTGAGTTCTGTTACTACAAGATTAAGCAATGATTTCATTTTTTAAGTTCTCAGTTTAAGATTTAAGTTTAAGATTCATTTTTTAGGTTCTCAGTAGAGCAGATGTATCTGGAAGGCTGATTATCAAACCTTCTCTTACTCCTTTTTAGTATGGACAGAGGAGAACAAAAAACTCTGTTCACTCGGCAGTTTGGCAAGTTTAGAGGAGGGCAAAACTGAGAAACCAATTATCTCTTCTCGCTCTCTTTTCCCTCTGGGAATATATAAAAAAACTAGTCAGCTAAGCAGATTATGAGCCCTACAGTGAAAAAGAGCAGCTGAGAGATGCAGAAGTCTTGAGAATATTATGCTGAACCTAAGTAGGAGACATTGTACAGGAGAGATTGTACAAATGAGCCTGGAGAATGACTTGGTGTTGCTTCCAGAGGGAAGAGGGAACAAAGTTATATTCATTTCTTTTGCTTTTCCTGGCATTTAAAGGTGGTGCTCTGCACTCTAAGATACTGTTGATTATTACATTTAATCTAAGCATCACAGGGCCAGTTGGGATGATACCTTTACCACCCAACTGGCCCACGCAATGATGGATGGACGCACTCATGGTAAGCACATGTCCTGACCTCTCCTCTCACCTCCTTATTAATTTCAATAATTGTGTGTGTGTGTGGGGGGGGGGGGTTGCCCAAATGGTTGAAAGAACAACAGGGAAAGGCAGGGAGAAGCCAGGATGTGTGCTCCATGACATGACATCTGTTTATATTTCTTGTGCTCCCAAGTACCCTCAAGTTCACCTAGTCAAGCAAAGGAATGGTCATGGGGAAGAGCCAATTTTGCCAGAAAGGGTGCAAAGGCCTACACTTTTGTGGTGCTTTCAGTATAGTAGGCATCCTTTGAACTGGCATCTTAGGTCTGTCTGAATGGTCCAAGCTCTTCCTGAATTTCTATATTGCTCATTCCATTGGGCTTTCTGTCCTTTTTATCTTCTTTCCTGCCTCTTGCTCTTCCTTTCATTTCTGCATCTCAATCTGCTGCTCATTCACTGCTTGTTACACTCACTCCTCACCCTCTGCCTCCCCCCCTTCAAAGGACAACAAACATCAGCGGCAATTCTTCCACTGTTGTGGGTAGCTCATCATTATTTTTAATGGTCTATTGCACTTTAAGAAGCAGCAGAGCTGACTGGGATACCCCGTGGCATGCCAAAACAAAAACAGAAAGCTGAGAAGGACCCTGCACCAAGTGACATCACTTTGAAGACCTGCTCTTGTTTTGATCACACGGTCTTGTACATCTTATAATTATTTTGTTAATTCCATGAGAATGAGAGAAATTCCTGTCTCCTTTTTGCATTTTGTTTGTTGCTGCCTGCTGCTCTGGTTTCCATTTGTAAGAGAGACTTGGTATACAATTTTATAAATAAATAATATTTAGGTTAGAAGGTCAGTTTCTTTGCTGTGCATTTGTACCAACCAGAACAGTGAGATCAATCCTTATTTGGATGTTCTTATGGAGGTAGTACTGCAGACTTTCGTGTACCAGATGCTGAGTCAAACAACCAGAGAGGGTTCTTGCCTTCGTGCCCTGCTTCTGAGCTTCCTGGGAGCATTTGGCAGGCAACTGCTGAATGCTAGAGTAGATGGACTTTTGGTCTGTTCCAGAAATGCAATTTTCATAATCTTTGGAACAACAGAAAGCAATTCTCCCTGAAACCAGTGGGATGAGCTAAAGGACCTTGTCCAGCTGTCATTTCTGCTTCAGTGAATACAGAACACATTAGGATGTGACATAAAGCCCAGGACTAAATCCTCGTCACATCATTATCAAACAAGACAAATTATTATAATACAGAAAGCACGATATTAGGGGATTGTGCATGACATCACTGCTAGCCAATCAGGCAGAAGATTCTGTTGCACAGAGAGCTCTCAAGCCATTTAGCAAATCGCTGAGATGGGGAAGCAAATCAGCAAAGAAAGGCTCATAGACGGGCAAGGAGAGGTACATTTATTATGCTGCGTGACTCCAAGCCGGGGTGACAACAAGAAGAGCCCGGGGTAGCACATTGAGAATTCACACAGTAACTTAGAGCAAGTAACCATCTGCAGTGATTTATGGTCTAGCACAGCAGTGGGTGCAAATTACAGCTGTGCTGACACAGGCAAAAATAAGCCCCAGAAATGAGATGCCAGCCAGCACACAGCAAAAGGTAGATGGAGGCCCCTAGAGCGTCTCAGATTGAGAAGTACACCTTCTGCTGCCATGACAGTTATTGTGCATGTCCCATTAGGAAGCCATTCGATTTTGATACAAAACTGCCATTTATTAGTATCAATATCCCCCTTCCAGAAAAGCCCAGAAAATCATTAAACAATTAAAATGTTTCCATTTATCCCTCATGTCAGAAAGCGGAACCATTTGTCTGCGAGGACAAGCGGAGGTGGAAACAAGCAAGCAATAAAATGCAATCCCTTTGAATGGCAGAACATTCTGATCCAATCAGTCAGTCAGAGATGTTAGCATGCTGCTCCTACATCCATGCTCTATTGAAATCTCCCACTGTTATGGTAGGAATTTATACTGTTCCATGAGCAGGGAACTGAAGCAGGAGGTGGCACATTTAGGCTCAAGCAATGCCTTTTCCAAGGCCAAAGACACACTGACCACACAGGTCAGTTTACAGCAGGGGTGCCCAAACCCCGGCCCTGGGGCCACTTGTGGCCCTCGAGGCCTCTCAATGCGGCCCTCAGGGAGCCCCCAGTCTCCAATGAGCCTCTGGCCCTCCGGAAATTTGTTGGAGCCCACACTGGCCCGATGCAATTGCTCTCAGCATGACTGTTTGACCTCTCGCGTGAGCTGTGGGATGAGGGCTATCTCCACGGCTTGTTGTTTCATGTCTGTGATGCAGTAGCGGCAGCAAAGGAAAGGCCAGCCTTGCTTTGTGCAAGACCTTTATTCATTCATATAAGTTCATCTTTAACATATTCGTTTATGTAAATCTATATAAATTTATTCAAATTTTAAATGTAAATTAATTCTTTTTTCCCTGGCCCCCGACACAGTGTCAGAGAGCTGATGTCGCCCTCCTGCCAAAACCTTTGGACACCCCTAGTTTACAGGAATGACAGCCCAAACCTAATGCTGAGCAGTACCAAGGCTCAGCAATGGCTGAGCAATGGCTGCCCAGCAATGGCTGTCATAAATGTGACATAAGGCACATTGCAGTGGCTAGGAGGGGAAAGGCGCTGGCGCGGAGGCCAATGCCAGTCAGTGCTAGTACTCTGAGTTGTTCGGAGGCCTGTCAGTGGTTAGTTCCCTGCTGAGTGGTGGGGAGGTGTTCCTAGGTAGGGGGAATGTGACAGGAAAGTAGGGAGGGAGTGGGCCAAGGGAGGTTTAGGCCTGAGAGGGGCGTGGGGCGGGAACCGAATCCTCTCCTCTCCTCTTGAACCTCAAAGCCTGACACGAGTCTCCTCTGCACCCATGTCTAACTATGTACCTGGTGCATATCTGAGTGGACCCATAGGAGCTGCTGAGGGAACGAAAGTTCCCTTACCCTGAGAAGACCTCTGTCTGCTTTCTTGGCACCACAGCATACAGGGGCAGCTGTTTCGCGGGCCAGCAGCCCCAATAGGATTGGGCTCTGAATGAATCAAATGTGCCTGACTTGGAATCACACAAAGCAGACAATAAGTAGAGGTCACGGTTGTGGTGGCTGCATGTCTGAATGCTCCCCCAGAAACATGCTGCTGCCCATAAAAAAACTAGGCCCAACTGTGGTGGGTTTTGTGTCACAATGCAGGATTGCCATGAACTGACTTTGCTAACAACTGTTAAAGTTTCCTGCTATGTCAGTTTAATTTCAAATGGACTGTTATGACAGCACATTGTAGGCCGCAGCGACTTTGCCAGGTCAACTGTTGTATAAGCACAGATGAAGCTGGCCCTCAGTCTTGTGCTCTGATTCCTAAGGAAAGCAGATTGAGTTGACAAGGGGATAGACTAAACCATCTAACTGCATTTTCCATCTCAAGTTGCTATGCCTCTGCAACTTTTGCTACTGTTTTATGAACCATAGTATTGGCAACCTTCAGTCTCGAAAGACTATGGTATCGCGCTCTGAAAGGTGGTTCTGGCACAGCGTCTAGTGTGGCTGAAAAGGCCAATCCGGGAGTGACAATCCCTTCCACACCGGGAGCAAGTGCAGTCTGTCCCTGGTCTGTCTCCCTGGCTATGGGCCTTCCTTCTTTGCCTCTTAGCCTCAGACTGTTGGCAGACATCTGAAGTACAGGCAAGAGGAATTCATTTTTCCTGTGTCTGCAGCAATAAAAGCACATGGCACCATCAGGTTTGCTGAAGTTAAATATATGAGGATTTCAGGTTTCTAAATCTAGTGCCCTTACTTGAACCAGTGTAGACATGCCGGCATTCAAGCCGCTTCACTCTTATAAGAGCAAAACCTGACGAAAACAGGTGCCAGAAAAGGCAAGTGAGAATACAATGCATCTCACACACACACAAATTTAGATTGGTAGTTGAGTTCTAAAGCAAGAGATTCTAAGGCTCAAGCCTGCCTCCAAAACTCAGCCTCTCTAACAGCAGCCTTACATTCATCTCACTTACTGGGAAGAAGAGAAGAACAGACATCCTGTGATGCCCTCTTTTCTATTTTATTTGTTCATATAGCTCCAGGGTGGAATTCTGGCATTAAAAATAGGCCCTTCCAGTACAATTCTATGCATGTCTACTCAAAAGCAAGTTCAATGGGGTTTGTGGGTAAGTGATACAAGATTGCAGGTTCAGTGGCTTGATTTAAACCAGGGGTGTCCAAACTTTTTGGCAGGAGGGCCACATCACCTCTCTGACACTGTCGGGGGCCAGGAAAAAAAGAATTAATTTACATTTCAAATTTACATAAATGAATATATTAGAGATGGAACTTATGAATGAATGATAGTCTTGCAATAGCTCAAGACCTATAAAAGGCCTTGCACAAAGCAAAGCCAATCTTTCCTTTGCTGCCGCTGCTGCATTACAAATGTGAAACAGCAAGCAGTGGAGGGAGCCCTCGTCCCACAGCTCATGCGAGAGGTCAAACAGTTGGCCATCACGCTGAGAGCATTTGCATCAGGCCAGTGCGGGCTCCAGCAAGTCTCTGGAGGGCCAGAGGTTCATTGTAGACTGGGGCCTCCTTGAAGGCCAGATTGGGAGTCCTCGAGGGCCGCAAGTGGCCCCAGGGCTAGGGTTTGGGCACCCCTGATTTAAACCAAAGCACAAAGGAAGATAATTCTCAGACACTTTGCTGACTGTACACGAGTTCATCAAAAATGCTTTTGCACACAGTCCTCTTTACCAGCCAGAGAAGCAGCTCCACTGGCACCTAGTTTGCCCTTCATCAAGCCCTTTGGTGCTGTCCCATCAAGTTCTCTCTCCAAACTTAGAAACCTTATGCCCATTTTAGGCTAATTAGCTTCCCTTATCCAAAAATAGCTACCCTTAGTTATGTACAAAGCCCTGGTGAACCCCACCACCCCTGTGAAGGCAATCAGCGGGTAGCTCACCTGTTCAACCTGCAAGGAGTTCTCCTTCCCCTATCCTGCTCAAGTCAGCTGGTTCTCTGGCTGCAATAGCAATGCCTTGGTTCTCCGCCATCTTGTGGCTCGGCAGCCACACAACAGTCTCCAGCAGTCTCCAGTGCCTGCACTGCAGCAGCCCTGCATACACACACACACGCACACCTCTCCTTTCCATCCCACTTCTCCTCCCTCTCTCCTCTTTCTCCTACCTTTCTTCTTCTACCCCCAGTGGCAGACCTTCCCAGCCCTGCACTCTGGGGCAAAGGTCCATGATGGTGCCCCCCTGTGGGATTTTGCCACCCCCATGCACAAATCCACCACCCCCCACTTACCTGAACCTCATGGAGCCTCATGCAACTCCAGAACGCATTGGGGAAACCTCTCTGAGGTTCCCCAACACTTTGAACTGTGCTTCCAAAAAACCAGAAGCACTGTTTCTGACCCAGAAAGGCTTCTGTGAGGTCCTAAAGGCACGTGAGGCTCTGAGCCCTGGGCATTTGCCCCACAGAATGAATGGGAGATCCGCCACTGTCTACCCCCACACCCTCTGGCAATGATTCTTTCACTTTTATTTCCAAAGTCCTCATTATTCCTACTAGGTTACAGAAGTAAACCACACCCATTGCAAGCAAAAGTTCTGGTGTTAATTCTATACTTCCCAGACCTGTCAACACAAGGGGCTACCGCTGACACCACACACTATCTCCTCAGGGAAATCTTCCACATTTCCACTACAGGTGCCAAGAGCACAGGTGCTCTACACTGTGGCCAAAGCTTTCACTTCCCATGATCCTCCCATGCCTCCCCTTGACGTATTCAATGCTCTTCTCCTTCCCTTGCAAGGCAACTCTGAAAAGAAGCAGGAAGCAGATGTGGGAAAGAGTGACCTGCTGAATATTTCAAGGCTACAGTTCAGGCACCAAGGTGATGAGAGGAGAGTCTATCTCAGATGCCACTGAATCCACTCGACTGATTCACGAGCAACATGAGTCTGACTGTCTTGATAATGCTTTTTCCTGGGTAACCAGGGGCTTAGCAAAGTTGCAAGTATTTCTTAGTAGCTCAAGCATTCAGAACCATAGCCCCCACTACTGTTTGGAAGAGGGGCAGAGAGAGAGTTAGAATAGTGTACAGTTTCAATTATGGCAGAAACAGAGAGGCACACTGCAGGTTGGGAGAAGCATGAAATAGTTCCAACTTTTAAAAAATAAAGTGCATTCTCCTGAAAGTTGACATTTTTAACTGGGGGGGGGGGAGAGAGAGAGAGAAAGAAGGGATATCGAACCTTTTTTCCTTGCTGCCATTGTTCAGTTACTCCCATAACAGAAAAAAAATATGTGAACATGCATTTAAAACTCTATTGGAGAAAAAATTTGACATATTTATGTATCTGGAGTCCTGTGGAGGGGGGGGGGGAAGCAGAAAGGAGAGATTTTGAGATGGAAAATGGTTGGGGGGAGTATTCCACAATTCTGGTGGTTGGCCTTGCCAAAGTGAGCGATTTATTGTCCTCTAGCACGGATAATGAGAGGAGATATACTTTCCTCTTCAACGTGGACTGGGAAGAGGGTTGAGATTGTCTCTGTATAGCATAGCTGTGGGGAAGGTCCTGTCTGTTCTTGAACTGGGAATAGCCATTTTTTTTGGCTAGACCCCTTTGCTTCAAGTGTCAAAACAATTCCCATTCTTCCCCTCCAAGTCTGGAGAGGAGAGGAGAGGAAAGAAGGTGGGGCTTATCTCTGAAGTTGCACTGGGCTTCCAAGGCCCTCCACAACCCAGTGCAATGCCTGTCCACTTCCCTGAGGGGAGCAGGGGACAGGCCCTGACCTCATGCAGAGGCACTGTGCAAGGTCAAGGACTAAGGAAGCAATGCTGTGAACACTTTCCAGGGAATAACCCTCACTTTGCACAGTGAAACAAATTTTCCATAGACTTGCATAGGACTGCCACATGCCCTGGTGCCAACAAATTTTGTCCTGGCCACCAAGGTCAGTCAAAAATCATGGAACTTGAGGAGAAAGCATTAAGCAGCCACTCCCACAGCAATCTTTCACTGGATAATCTCTTTCCAGGCCTGCTTCTTACTTTTTCTAAAAGGTCAGGCCTTTGTTACTTGCATTTACGTACTACACGTATAGTCACTTGATCCAGAAAGAGAGCAAGCAAGCTGTGAATTTAGTTGGACTGGAGGCAGACCTGAAAACTGCAAAAGGCGTCCACTCTATTTCTTTGGGAGGCTGATACAGGATTAACAGTTGTACTGCTTTCCTGTAGGAGTCTTCTTACTTCAACTACAGGTCCAACCTTGTTATACACTGATTTTTTATACATGGATTTGACTCAACATGAATGGCCACTGCAAATGAGAAGGAATGTGCTGATCTCTGGGGAAGGGGAAAAATGCATCCCTTTAAAATTACAGTTTTAAAAACTGCTTTTTACTGTTGTAGAGAGACAATCATGCAAGTGATTACAGGTATAACCTAATTATTTAGAGATTCTTCTGTCTCAAGAGAGAGGGCAGCCAGCTGACAATCCATCAATCATTCTCTCTCCAGGCATGTCGAACCCCTCCCTTGCCCCTGAGCACATGAAAGAAGCCTAAATGGCAGTGATTATCACCTCCATTCTTTCCCTCTCACTGCAGTTCCTGGTGAAGGGAGGGATTGCTGCCTCCTAGGGAAGCCTAAGCTCCTGGAGAGAGACTGATAGCCTCTGTGTGCTTTTCAAAAGGTCAACAAGGCTGTTTTTAAATCACTGGAGCAAAGGGACTTTGTTTTTTAAATTGATTTGCTTTAGTGGACTTTTGGGCAGAAGGTCTGGTCTAGAGGGTAGAGCCTCAGTTAGCCTGAAGATAACATCTGAAGGTCGACAGTTTGAGGCCACTGGAAGCTCCATGAATGGCCTTGAAGCAGCTGATAAGCTGAGCTGAGTTATTCTACCTGGCTGCCCTTCAAGTGAGAGATGAAGGAGTTGCTTATCAGCCAGTATGGGAGGCAGCTGGGGCCAGAAGTTATACCAGACCATGAAAGATCCATCTGAAATGTTGTGTGGTTCTTGAAAGACAGAACCATTCTGTTATTGTAAAAATCCCCTTGGGAGTTTAGAGATAGCCTGCCTATGAACCGCCTTGAATAAAGTCAGAGGAGTAATTTGATGACCAGAAAGGCGGTATATAAATACCACTATCAGTGCATTTTTTTTTACATCCACGTGAGTTCTGGGAATGGAACGAATAATGAGATTCAACCTGTATGCGCTAATTGAGTGATTTTCAACCTTGTTCATCTCAGGGCACACTGACAAGGCACTAAAATTGCCAAGGCATCCGATCAGTTTTTTGACAATTGACAAGGCACACCATGCTGCCCGTGGGGGGCTCACATCCCCATCAGTCCTACTAATAAGTGACCTTCCCCCAAATTCCCACAGCATACCTGTGGACCACTCCCAGCACACCACCGTGCTGTGGCTGTGCTGTGGCACAGTGGTTGAAAATGGCTGTGCTAATTGTACATTTCTAAATATGAAGATGTTACAAACACCGAAATTTCAAAGAAACAGATATCACAGTGCTCATTACAAAGAAACTAAACCCTGGAGCAATGCCTGTGGACTTCTCTCTGCTCAGGGAAGTGAGGCGCATGCAATGCATATAAAGATCTTAATTTTCATGCATGTATTTTACACGAACACACACCCCAGTTTGAACAGAATAGAAACACTGAACACAATAAAAATAAATACAAACAATTGGCTTGCCCACAAAGTCAGATTAAAATAGGTAAGGGAAATTATTTTAAAAAGCAAATGAAATAAATAAGGAATAAGGAATGAACAACAAATGACAAATGAATAAGGGAGATGGCAAAGTGTTATGCAGATTGCACATCACAAGGTTTTAGAGTATGTATCAAGGACATATTTACAGTTTGATTGGGAGAAATCACTATGGAGGGAATTTGAAACATTTTTAAACAGCTACAGCCATCATTAAGAATTCGTTTTGAAGAGAAAAGATTTGTGGGGAAACATTAAAATGAATGAGAAAGATAAAAAAAGGAGGGGTACACAAAGTGTCATTAAAAAATGACAGCTTGTTGCTGCTGAAAGCACAGATTTGATGTTAATCAGAACCAGGTCATATATAAGTGTTAGCCCTTCTCCCGCTGTTAAGAGTCTTCAGGCTCACTTCAGTGTTGCATTTCAGTTCCTTTGTACCAGTGTGAGATGACCACAGAAAAGGGAGGAATGAAGGGCAGATTCAAAGCGGAGGAAGACGCTGACTTCAGCTGTACATACATTGTTGTTTTTTTGCTCCTCTATAAGCAAAATTATTTTCAGTAAAACAATATAGGATGCACCTGAGTTCACATACACACAAAATATGCTTTCTGCTACTGAATCAGAGGCTCTCTTCTAACAGATGTATATTAAATCAGCATTGCAGACAGGTACACAATTGTAAACATTTATACTCAAAGTGTTACAACTGGAACCTGCAGCAAAATGTTACATCGTCCCATGCCTGCAACAAAATGTTACAACGTATTAGCTCAACCCTGGTAAACACCCTCTCTTTATCACCAATCCCCAGTGCTGTTGTTTTTTGCCACTGTCACCTCAACATTCTATGTTCCTTGGGGGTCACTGAGCATATTCAGTGCACATCAAACTGTTTCCCTCCCCCATTTCTCGTAATTCAAACTCACCCACTTTTGCAAACCTAGGGAGGACCCTGAGCATGCAGAAACAACGACCTTGCTTATGGGTGGACCCACTGCACATATAACTTGATAGGAACTCAACCACCTGAGGTTGATATGTAGATACAGATGTGCTTTAAATGCAACAGGCAGTCCAATGGTATTGAATTCCCTCTGAGCCAATGCAGTGGGGACAGTACGGCATGCACTGTATCCCATGAGGGAATTTTGTAGATTGGAGGCCTCCTCAAAGTAAGCTCCAGCCACAGTAATGTGTCTACTTGGACCTGCATCTGCTAAATCAATGGCAAAAGTCCAAGCGGATCTGTGCCGGTGGATATGGCCCAGGAAGAGAGATACAATGCACGCCAGCACCACCAATCCCACCCCCCTCCTGGGACTCAATCTGTGATCGCTGCCCCTCCCTACCTTTCCCCATTCTGTTGCACCTCCCTCCACCCTTTTACTGCTCAGTATGGAGCTTACCTGCTCTGGCATGCATGGAGGCCTGCACCAGCCTTCCCACTGGCATGGCTAATTTCTGCACAGTCACAAAGTGCTTTATGGAATGTTTGTGACAGTCTGCGCTGGCAGAACACTTGCACTGACAGTGCAGAGGCACAATAAGATTGGGCTGTAAGGACTTAATCCACACTTTACACAAAGTGAGCTGGGGTGGCCGGCTGTTTCACTTCAAACTGTATATTCATTATTATTTTTTAATTCTCCTCCATAAAAAATCATTCTGCATGTTTTAAACCAGAATATCAGGGAGAGGTTTGTGTTAGATCAAAGAAGAGAAAATTCCCATTCTAGTAGCAATATCCTATACATATAGGCATCCCCTACTCATTTGACTGGTTAGGGACCGGAGCAATGGTGAAAAGCTGAAAAGTGGAACTCAGTCTTTTTTTAGTTTACAAATGGTGCTTCCAATGCTTTTTTAGCTAGCAAATTTGCAAAAACCATTTTTATCTTGCCAATTCCTGCTGTCACACTAAGATTACTGCAAATGGACTCTTTAATGCCTTCAGGAATCGGAATAGACCAGGAACTGAAGTTGATGCGTGGGCGCTCTCTCTCTTGCTCTCTCTCACATACATAAAGATACCAAAACAGTTTGAATCACCATGATATATGCCAATCAACAGACAGGAGGGCAATTCTAGCCTTAGAACAGCAGAGAGAGGTTGAAAGAGCAGAGCATGCATTGAATGAATGACTTCTGGGTATAATTGTAATGTGTTGAAAGAGCAGATCATTGAAAAATGAACCATCCGAAAGTGGGGGATACCTGTACTTATCAACTCAGAAATAAGTCCCAAAATGTTAAAAGGTGCCTACTGTTTTCATTATACAGTAGTCTAAGAACAAAAAATTACAATGGATGCCATGTTCAAACCATATGTGGCTTCAGTGATAGAACCTCACATGATACCTCATGATTCTACTCTCTCACAAATATCTCTAGTTTTTTACTCTCTCGGCACTGTTGGTTACATTCTTCCCTTTCTAATTACGACAGATTGTCATTATTTGCACTGTCCAACCATGTCAGAAATTTAGCTGAAACAGTTCTAAGAAATGATTTTTCACATTTTCACATCCTTTACCTAGACTGCAAAAAATACCATAGAAACCTCTATCTAAGTGCCTTTTGAAATAGCAGCCACAAATAATGAAAGATGGGCACATTATCATTTTAAAAGCATTTTGCTTATTAATATTAGCCCTGGTTCCTTTAAGGCCCTGGTATTTTTCTCAATAATGCATGAAAGTGAGTTGAAGAGACTGCACAGAAATTCTGCTTTAGGACTCAGTTGACCCAAATACACAGTTCCCCTAAATGGTGCAGAGCAAAGTGTTGTCTGTTTTCTTTCTTCCTTTCCTGCTTCCCAGTGCTGCATTGCAGGACTTTAATTTCAGATTATTATGCAGTATCATCCTCAGATGGCTCCTAAACCCAAACTAAAATGGCTCCAATATTCCCAGGACCATGCTGGCTTTTGCTCTTTGTGTGTGCATTTGTACTTGTTTCAATACGTCGGCCTGAAAAAAGAGGAGTTCAGGCAGTGGCGAAGCTAGAAGGGGTGCAAAGCACTAAGTTTTGCAGGGAGCTTCACCGTAGCATGCAAATAGCCCCTCACCTCCCCTTCAGCATCATTCAGGGTGGGGGAGCAAAATGCTTTGCACCCCCTCTAGCTACACCACTGCGTTCAGGAAATAATCAATGTAAAAACTGTGCCCATTAATCCAACTGAACAATCCAATCCATCTTTTGGAAAGCTCTATATCTTCTTCATTTGATTTTATATATATCTCCTCTGGTGGTTGGGTTTGATGTACAAGCAGCAGAATAAGATACTAGAATCCTTAGGTAGTTAAAAACGCTATACCATTGCAAGGGAGAGTGCACTTTTTAAAAATTGTTCTCCTGCTAGTGAAAACAAAGCTAGACATCACGGAGAAAAGTTCTAATTCCCAGCCCACTCTCTGCTGTGCTAGTTTTCTGATTGGAGAATACTTTTTATATAATGGAGCATTTGAAACTGTGCCCTCTTGTCTGCAGCCTGAAATGTTACAATTCATTCTGCCACTTCAGGACATTTCCACGTCATTCCCCACCATGTATAGACAAGACCTCACATTCCTTGAAGAAAGTCTACCTAAAACAAAGATACTGCTAAAGAATTCTTTGACAGTGATGATCACAAAGGAACAATGTCCGTCTTTTACCTTGAAAAACATTTTCCACTTACAACATGTCTTATACAAGGAAAGGTTATTATAGTCGTCATCATTTTTGTTATTAAGAAGAGTCAACCAATGTGATTTGCAACTGCTAGTACTACTATTACAATAATGTGGATCTTGTTCCACCAACAGAGAGATTCCCTACATGAAAGATCGGCCCTTGTGCCCAATAGACCAACATCTGAGTCATTCAGAATGAAAAATTGAAAAATCTGAACCTATTCCTGAACTATGAGATGATCCATTCAAATCAGAGTAAGGGCCCAATTCTATCCAATTTTCCAGCACTGATGCAGCCGTGCCAACAGGGTACGAACAGCACTGCATTCTGTGATGGAGGAGCAGTCATGGAGGCTTCCTCAAGATAAAGGAACATTTGGTAAACATGGGGCTGCATTGCAGCTGCACTGGAAATGGAAATTTGGATAGGATTAGTCCCTAAATTCCCTGTTGCAGTGGTTCTCAAACTTCTCAGGAGTAAAACTCCCAAGGTAAGTTTTCGCTAACAGGGGTGAAGGGGACTGCTTTTACTTATGGAGGGCTTGGGTAAGCTACAGGAGTTGCAGGGAGTCTCACACAGTCCTCAGCAGGGCTCCCTGAGGCTCAGAATGTGGAATAAAAGTGAGCACAAACCACTTCCCAGTTGTGATTGCAAACCAGAAGTGGTCTGTGCTAACTTCTCTTCAAAATTCTAAGTCTCAGGGAGCCCTGCGGAGGGCTGCGCAGGGCTCCCCACAACTCCTGCAGCTTGCCCAAGCCCTCTGTAAGAAAAAAGCAGCCCCCTTTTACCCCTGTTAGCTACATGATCCTGGGGATTGTATTGCTGTCCTCGCCCCTCTCCCATCCCTTAAAGGGACAGGGGCACCTTTACACAAACTGATGGGTCACAACCCACCAGTTTGAGTACCGCTGCCCGATTGTCTGTCCCAGTACACACAGGATCAGTGCAACACTAAGGTAGCAGATACAACCATCAGTACCCCATTTCATTGTTTTTGTCAGATACTTTGAAGAATATCCCTTAGAACAGTAGTTCTCAAACTTTTTAGCACCAGGACTCGCATTTAAAAATGACACACTATCAGGACCCACATAGCTTTACCAGACTTAAAAAAAGGTTTTACCATATCAGCTGCTAAAGCCTCCATTTTTATTCTGTTTACTATGGTGGTGGTGAGGCCTTTGGGAACATTTGTTGAGCTCCATATGCATTGGATTGGGACTATCCTGGCAGCCTTGCATTCCTCTTTGCCTGGCTTTAGATAGGAGCCAAGGCATGTTTGCTTACTCATGAATAAACATGCAGCTGTGGTGCAGTTTCTCTTTCCATAGGGCTCAAAACATTTTGAGTTTGGAGGAGGGGAACTTCCTTCTCAAGTGTTTTTGGGGCATGTGTTCATCGGATTGGGACCATTCTGGTGGTGTTGCCTGCCCTTTGAAATGAATTGAGGCACATCTGCCTACTGATGTGTAAATATGCAGTGTGGCTCAGTTTCACTTTCTATAGGGCTCCATGCATTTTCCTTATCAGCTTCCAGTTTGTTAGTATGAAGACCCACCAACAATCAGGTCTGGATCTACTGGTGGGTCCTGACCCACAGTTTGAGAAACACTACCTTAGATATATTGCAAAGTGTCTTGTACTGAATGAGTTGGAGGATCAGAAGTCTATTTTCAAAAAAAAGCAATGCAAAACCAAAGAGCAATCGGGAAGAATTGTGTTAACAATACTGATGGTACGAGAAGTCTCTGAATAAACTATATCTGGAGTAGATATCTTAAGAAAAAGAGATGTCCATTTCTGCAATTGCTGTCTTCCATACAAAACAGTTTTGTTGAGTTTGAGTAAGCAAAGTTTACAGAAATGAAAGATCTTGTCCAAAGCAGAACCTCTCCCACAGTGTGGCATATCAAAGAGCAAGAGTTTCAGAACCAAAGAGACTAGAGAAACCTTGTAATATAACAAAGATGAGAGAAAAATGCTGCAAGCATTAAGAAAAGTCATAGCTTTGTTTTTGGTATACCATGTGTATCAGCTTTGTATTTGGAGAAACAGATTTGATAACAATTATAAGAAGGTATGGATGTCAAAAAACTGAATTAAAGTAAACCTGCTCATTTAATCTGGAGTGAGAGAACAGCAAGTGCAAACCATTTCTGGCATTACAGATTTACTTCATGAGCATGTTTTTCAAAATCAATGTCTTAATGTGAGAATGAGTTTGTAATGTTACAGATTGGGGGGGGGGGTTTGAACCCAGAAAGACTGACAGCTCTATTACTGGAACACTAAGGTAGCACAACACTAAATAAGAGGGGAAGATAGGAAGCGGGCAGCCAACAAAAGATTTCCAGCAGAAATGTGTGGGAATGCGTTTGGGAGGGGAAACTGAACTGACTACACTTCTTCAGGCAACTTCCTAATTTATTCACCACACTTCTTTTGCAAGCAAAAACTACATGCATCTTCATAACATCTGAAGGGGCTCTGTGTGTCTGCAAGCATGATCATTAAGATAAAATAAGAGAAATTTGTCTTGGGATTGTACAGTCCTTTACCCTGTAAGTAGCATCAGTCTGATGACCAGTTTTGACTTTTGCAAGCAGATTTGTTGCTTAAATTACACTGACAAGCCCCTATCTTACTGGTGCAGAGCACCTCTAGTTGAGAAGGTGAGCACTCAACAGGAAAGTTCTATCAGATATGAGAAGTACAGGTAATCAACTGGAGCTTCCTCCCTACCTATATCTTGGACTCATTCTTGTTTCTAAAATGAGACTCAGCAGCCATGAAAAAGCCATTCTAGCAGCCAAGCCACTAAGCATCTGACCTACTCTGCTGTTACCTTTGTGTCAGTTGCACCTGGAAGCAAGTGGAACAGCTGACCATAGATAGTTTCCGTCCTTGCCACCACCACCACCACCACCACCACCACTGCACTCCCTGCTCAATGCGAGGATGCCAACATGTTCTATCATCAGACTGTGGTCCAGGTTGTGGTCTCTGAATCAGCTGCTCAACTCCTCACCCATATCCACTATCAAATAACACTGAGAAAAGTCAATTCACCTGTGCATTGGTCCCAGGTATTTTCCCATGGCACAATCAATTTCTCTCTTGACTGGACAGTAGGGGCTAATTATTGAATTTGGTGCCAGTTTCGACCCTGATGTTATTTACCTGCAAATCTGTGAGTTTTCAAACAACAGAAATAACAAGTGCGTTGGAGCACAATTTGCACCTCAAAATTACTTCTATGCACAAGGTGGTAGGTGCAGATAGAAACCAAGCTATAGATTAAAAAAAACTGTGCAGGTTTTATTAGTGGGCTAGGAAGATACGCCAAGGTGAGAAAGGTGGGTTGCACAGACCTGGCAAGACATAGATGTCAAAGACTAAATTGCTTTGTAAAGAAGAGTTTAGCCTGTGCCTATAATTATATGTGGATGACTCCAGAAAGCCATGCAGGTGTCAAGATCTGGTTAATTGGGGGCAAGAGGAAAACAGAGTGCAAACTTGAGAATATACAATATGTGAGGGCAGCTGTTGAAAATCTGCTTTCCCTTGGGCCCCCATTTAGCACTAGAGTATGAATATTTATTCTACATAGTGTATGTTGGAGCTAATGCTGTGGAATTGGAAAGCCAGCATTGCAGCTCTTGCTTAAGATGCTTCTTCAAATGAAGCATCTGATTTCACACAAATATAACTTCAATTTTACATCAAGAGAACTGTAATGAAAACTAGCACAGGGATGCATCTATCCCTATAAACATCTAGCAATCAGCACCTTACATACAGGCAGCAGACTGACACTTTAGACACTGAGCCCTGACACAATTTAACAAGAACTTTAGCTGAAGAAAAGTGGGAGGAAGGGATCACTCACTATCCTCTCTGAAGCCTTATTTCCTGACTGCTATGCAACTGACACACTGAAACACAATATCCCCATTTCTTATTAGAATGGTTGCTATCGTCACACTGTATTCTCATCACACCGCCAGCCTCCACCTGCTCAGGCAGCATGAATTAATTTTCAGGTATGTAAGCACACCGAGAAAGGCCCTCGGTGCAACACACGGCTGTCGGATGGTGAGCTAGCCATGTTTTTACACCTCTGTGTAAATTTTTAGCACATCTGGCAGGACACAGAGCTCCATTATACACACTTTCTCCAAGGGCACTTAGAATCCTGCTCATTATGAAGCTGGGCTTATCAGTTCACAGAAGATTTATTGTCATGAAGCTTTTCCCGCCCCAGTAGCATAGCTAAAGGGGTGCAGGGGGTAGCAAATACACTGGGCTACAGGGTGGGAGGGGCTACAGCATGCAGGCTGCAGGGTGGCAACAATGCACATGCAACTATCTGGCTACTGCAAGACATACACAGGAGGAGAGAGGCTGCTGCAGGCAGGCAGCAGGAGACAGGAGATTGGGGGGACAATAGTCGACTCCCTCACTCCTCACTGCCATCCCCCATCCCCAGCAACTTAGATTGGGCTGCAGGTGCGGGGCAGGGCAGCTAGCCCAGCAGCTGAGATGGTGGTGGCAGCAGCTGGGGACTGTGTGGTTTGCTGCTGCTTGCCCTCTACAAATGCTGTGATGTCCATCAAGAAGATTGATCTCTGCTGCCTGCGGGGGGGGGGGGCAACAATTTAGCTCCAGATCGGGAGAGAGGAGAGACTTAGAAGCCCAGCCCTATGCATGTCTACTCAGAAGTAAGTCCCATTATAGTCAATGGGACTTACTCCCAGGAAAGTGGGGCTAGGAGAGGATCCTGAGAACCCAGCCCAGCCCAGCCCAATGCATGTCTAGACTATAAGTCCCATTATAGTCAATGGGGCTTACTCCCAGGAAACTGCATAGGACTGTAGCCAAGGTTCCGCTGCAGGGGCAGACTGGCAGCCAGGAGGGAACTGCTTGATGTTGCTCCTCTCCTGTTCTCCCCTCGCCTTCCTTCCTCCCTGCCTTCCTGGCTGCGATCTCGAAGTGCCAGTTACAGTGGGCTTGGGCACCACGATCTTCCCCTCCAAACATTGTCAGGCGGGAGGGAAGAGCTGGCAGCCAGACATTCAGCTCTGGGACCAGTGCAGGGGAGGGGGCAAAAGTTTAGCCAGTGCGTGCCTACAACTGCAGTCCAAGTTGCAGTCGTATGCACACTTTCCTGGGAGTAAGCCCCACTGACTGTAATGGGACTGACTTCCAAGTAGCCATGCATAGGATTATGCTCCAAGGCTGCAATCATATGAACACTTTCCTGAGAGTAAGCCCCATTGACTAAAATGGGACTGACTTCCAAGTAGGCATGCATAGGATTGGGCTCTCAGTTGGCTGGCTGGCCCTCGATGAGCTCCCTGCACAGGAACCTGAAGAGGAAAGCACACAAGGCATGCAAGGCAAGCTGCAGGAGCACTGAGCAGCACCTGGCACTCAGAGCAGGCCTGGCTTGGCCTCTTAGTAATAATCATCATCTCATCATTTATTTGTAATTCATCTCTCCCTATTCTATTCTAGTTCCTAAAGGTAAGCTGCTGGCTCTTAGGATTTTCTCCAGCTCCCTGCACCTCTCAAACTGTATATGCACACTTTCCTGGGAGTAAAGCTCCATTGACTATAATGGGACTTACTTCTGAGTAGACAGGCACAGGATTGGGCTCTAAATTAGATATGCCTTTTAGATTTGTGGAAGTAAGGGGGGGGGTTTGAAAGAGGGCCCCTTTGGTTTTCTCTCTTTTTAGAAGCCTCCAGTGATCTCTAAGAACTTTTCTATTTCAGCAAGCCTCTAGTTTTAGTCTTCTCTAGCACCTGACACCTGCTACTTTTATTGATGGTTTTATGATATATTGTATTTTATGTGCTTATGTGTTCATCCTTTATGCCTGTGATTGTTTGCTGCTTTTTTACATTGCAATTTACAGTTTTATTTTAGATGTATATATGTTCAAATTGTTGTAAGCCACTTTGGATGCCCCTCAGAAGAGAGTGGGATGAAAAATTAAAAAGGTAAATAAATAAATCACTCAACTTAGTTTTAATTCATACTACTTATGGCCCAATCCTAACTTTCAACAAATGCTTGCTTTTTCAAAATATTAACTAACATTTCTCACTCACTTTAATTAATAAAAAAGTAATAAAATTTAATTAATGAAATTTGATTTTGTTGCGGGGGGGGGGCTACGAAATGTTCTTTGCACTGGGCAGCAAATGGCTTAGCTGTGCCACTGGCCCGCCCACTTGTTACAGAGTGTTCCACTTGGTCATGGGGAAAACAGAGAGCAACTTTATGGATAATGAAATGCTCCCTGTCGCTGTCTGTGCCCTACAGTATGTTAGATGATATGTCAAGAAGCCACAGAACTCTCTGCATTCTTCTTGCTTCACAGTGGCACAGCCTGAGAAGGAGGTGCCCAAGAGCAAAGTCGTATTTACCATAATGAATCAAACTGGCTCTGAGCAGCTGAAATCAGCCACTTGACGTTACTGTAATGAAGTTTCGTTTTCTAAGGTTAACAGACTCCAGATGCGCAAATATTCCCTCTGGAAATTGCTTAAAAAATGAATGGAACAAACAAAAAATACCCAAGATCAAATTATCTGCTTAAGAAGTGGGACATTATGTTTCAAAAAATTCATTCAGCAGGTGGAGCAAAACCACTAGTGGGTGAATAAGAACTCTCATAGCTTTTCTACAAGTCAGTCTGAGGCTTTACGGACCCGCTTCCAGCATGGTGCAAGCTTGACTAAAGAAACATACTGCCAACATCAGTGCACACCAGTGCAAATTGTGTTGGCTAATACTGAACAATGACTTTGATCCAGTGTCTTTGGCAAGTGTCCAAGGAAGTGTAGAATAAAAGCATTAATTGAAGGGAGCAGGGTTGTGAAGTACACCAGTACATTCACCAGAATACTGGGTTACCTGTTTTGACTTAATTTTAGGAGCCAAAGAAAGGCAAGTCCATGGGCATGTTATAGATCAGTGCCATAACAAATACTGAATTCAACTGCATTGCTTTGGGTGATTCTTTGACTTTTCATTATACTGAAGAACCCGTTATTTGATCCTCCATTATCTGGATCCACTTTCCACTCGCTTTCAGAAAGCAGGAAGCAGATCAATGCAACTCACATTCTCAGTGGGCTGGAGGGAGATGGCAGCAGATTTGGGGTAAAAGGCACCCCAAATCTGCTGCCCCTTTGTCCTCTGCCATCCACTGCTTTTCAAGCCACACCAGCCTGCTTTATGGCTGGGGTAGCCCCGGTTGTATGTAGATACTCTGAATATTTGGGATGTCTTTTGGTCCTACAAGTAGAGACACTATGGTTGTGGCTAACCGAGGCTAACCTACCATAGCTCTCAGACAATGATGGCTGCACGAGAAGCAACTTCTCTACAGCCTCCCTGTTCTCCAGCTCTCTTGCCCCATTCTGTAGCAGGTGATTCTAATATAGCATTTCTCAAACTGCGGGTTGTGACCTACTGGTGGGTTGCGACTCCTTGTGTGCTGGTCCCAATGCAATGTTCCTGATAGTGCCAGAATACTTACTGGGATGCCCCTGAGGCCTGTAGAGCAGCTGAGTCCGAAGTGACTTCTGGTCATACCGGAAGTTGCGTCAGCAAACTGGAAGTCACTTCTGCGGGCCATTTTGAAGCATGCAGAGGGCAATAGAGTGGGTCATAGGCCTGGTGAGACCCAGAAGAGACTTCCAGGGCCTCCTAATAAGTGTTCTGGCACTACCAGAAGCATCACATTGTGACCCAACACAGAGGACGAGGTAGGTTATGCGCCAAAAAGTTTGGGAACCACTGCTCTCATATGCAGCAGAAGTTTTCTTTTGTAACTGCCCCTGAAAAAAATGGTTAGCCCCACTTTAAGGCACTGACACAGTTCATTTAAAAATATTGAAGAGGATTACAGTTAGGTCAGCTTAAGTGGTATATTCAGATTGTGATTACAAAAAATAATAGATTCAGGGATTAAACTTTTTAAAGTTGTGCAAATAAAATGTAAAACTGAAAGAAATGCTAATATAAGTAAATCTAAATATAATCTAATATAATATAATCTAAATATAATCGACAGCCACTCTTTATAGCCTTCATAGATCTCACAAAGGCTTTCGACCTGGTCAGCAGAGACGGCCTCTTCAAGATTCTCCCCAAGATTGGATGTCCACCCAGGCTCCTCAGCATCATCAGATCTTTCCACAAGGACATGAAGCGCACTGTTGTCTTCGATGGCTCCACATCAGACCCTTTTGACATCCGAAGCGGAGTGAAGCAGGGCTGTGTTCTTGCACCAACCTTGTTTGGGATTTTCTTCGCTGTCCTGCTGAAGCAGGCCTTTGGAACTGCAACAGAAGGCATCTATCTCCGGACCAGATCAGATGGAAAGCTCTTCAACCTCTCCAGACTGAGAGCAAAATCCAAAGTCCAGCTGAAATGTCTGCGTGACTTCCTCTTTGCCGACGATGCAGCTGTCACTACCCACTCTGCCAAACATCTCCAGCAGCTCATGGATCGTTTTAGCAAGGCCTGCCAAGATTTTGGACTGACAATCAGCCTGAAGAAAACACAGGTCATGGTTCAGGATGTGGACTCACCTCCCTGCATTACAATCTCTGAGCATGAACTGGAGGTTGTCCATGACTTTGTGTACCTTGGCTCAACGATCTCCGACACTCTTTCTCTCGATACCGAGCTAAACAGGCGCATCGGTAAAGCAGCTACCACGTTTTCCAGACTCACAAAGAGAGTCTGGTCCAACAAGAAGCTGACGGAACATACCAAGATCCAGGTCTACAGAGCTTGCGTCCTGAGTACACTTCTGTACTGCAGCGAGTCATGGACTCTTCGCTCACAACAGGAGAGGAAACTGAGCGCTTTCCACATGCGCTGCCTCCGACGCATCCTCGGCATCACCTGGCAGGACAAAGTTCCAAACAACACAATCCTGGAACGTGCTGGAATCCCTAGCATGTATTCACTGCTGAAACAGAGACGCCTGCGTTGGCTTGGTCATGTCGTGAGAATGGATGATGGCCGGATCCCAAAGGATCACCTCTATGGAGAACTCGTGCAAGGAAAGCGCCCTACAGGTAGACCACAGCTGCGATACAAGGACATCTGCAAGAGGGATCTGAAGGCCTTAGGGATGGACCTCAACAAGTGGGAAACCCTGGCCTCTGAGCGGCCCGCTTGGAGGCAGGCTGTGCAGCATGGCCTTTCCCAGTTTGAAGAGACACTTTGCCAACAGTCTGAGGCTAAGAGGCAAAGAAGGAAGGCCCATAGCCAGGGAGACAGACCAGGGACAGACTGCACTTGCTCCCGGTGTGGAAGGGATTGTCACTCCCGGATTGGCCTTTTCAGCCACACTAGACGCTGTGCCAGAACCACCTTTCAGAGCGCGATACCATAGTCTTTCGAGACTGAAGGTTGCCAATACAGAAATTAAATACAACCTCTACATGCCTGTGTACATTTTGGGATTTAAAAAAAGTTATAAAACATTAAAAACAGAAATCTCTAATGACAGATTGAAAAATGCAAACTATTATGCAATGCTGTGCTGCCTGTACTATCATTTTGAGAATCTGATACTAGCATTCACACACACTTACTGAAGTTCTGATCTCTATATGCAATTATTATTATAGTGCTTGCATGTGGTGTTGAGAGGGCCAGACAGGATTGGGATTCTGTTGGTGTACCGCCCGCCCTGCTGCCCAACAGTCTCCCTGCCTGAGCTGACTGGGGTGATCTCGGGGGTGGCATTGAAGGCCCCCCGCCTGTTAGTGCTGGGGGACTTCAATGTTCATGCCGAGGCCCCTGTGGCAGGTGCAGCTCAGGATTTCATGGCTGCCTACCTATATCGTTCTTCTCTGCTACCATTGCGTCTGCTGATACCGTCCGGCAGAGCTGTTCCGTGTGGTGCGGGGCCTCCTTCATCAGGCCCCTTCGGTAGTCCAGGAGGAATACACGGTCAGCCGCTGTGACGTGTTTGCCCAACACTTTGCAGATAAAATCGATCGTATTCATCGCGACTTGGATGCCACATTGACAATGTCTGATGATGTCCCCTTGGCAACTGCCTGTCCAGTATTGTGGGATTCTTTTCAGCTTGTGCAGCCTGAGATGTGGACAGACTCCTTTGGAATGTGAGGCCGTCTGCCTGCCTGTTTGACCCTTGCCCAGCTTGGCTGATTAGAGCAGCCCGGGGGGGACTGGCTGAGTGGACGGGGAGGGTGGTCAACTCTTTGATGGAGGGGATGTTGCCGCTCGCCTTGAAGCGGGCGGTGGTTCGCCCCCTCCTGAAGAAGCCCTCCCTGGATTCCACTGTGTTGAATAACTATCGGCCAGTCTCCAACATCCCGTTTCTGGGCAAGGTAATTGAGCGGGTGGTGGCGGCCCAACTCCAGAGGGTCTTGGATGAAGCGGATTATCTGGATCCTTTTCAATCTGGTTTCGGACCGGGCTTTGGGACGGAAACTGCCTTGGTCGCCTTGGTGGATGACCTACGCCGGGGACTGGACAGGGGGAGTGCGTCCCTGTTGGTCCTGCTGGACCTCTCGGCGGCTTTCGATACCATCGACCATGGTATCCTTCTGGGCCGATTGGCCGAGTTGGGAGTTGGAGGCACTGTTTTGCAGTGGTTCCACTCCTACTTGGAGGGTCGGTCCCAGATGGTGGTGCTGGGGGTTGCCTGTTCGACACCCTGGCCCTTGAGGTGTGGGGTGCCGCAGGGTTCAATTCTGTCCCTCATGCTATTTAATATCTACATGAAACCGCTGGGAGAGGTCATCCGGGGGTTTGGAGTGAGGTGCCATCAATATGCTGATGACACCCAGCTCTATCTCTCCTTTCCTCCAGACTCCAGGGTGGCGGTTGAGGGCCTGGAGCGCTGTCTGGAAGCAGTGAGGATCTGGATGGGGGCTAACAAGCTGAAATTAAATCCGGATAAGACAGAGGCTCTCCTGGTTCGGAAATCCTCGATGCAGGTGCTGGACTATCAGCTTGCTCTGAATGAGGCTGCACTCCCTCTGAAGGAGCAGGTTCGCAGCTTGGGGGTCCTCCTGGACTCGCAGCTGCTCCTGGATTCCCAGGTGGCGGCTGTGGCTAGGGGGGCCTTTGCTCAGCTTCGGCTGGTGCGCCAGCTGCGACCGTACTTGGATCGTGCAGACCTGGCCACGGTGATCTATGCCACGGTGACATCAAGGTTAGATTACTGTAACGCGCTCTATGTGGGGCTGCCCCTGAAGACGGTTCGGAAACTACAATTAGTACAGAATGCGGTGGCCCGTGTGGTCACCGGAGCCAGGCGGTTTGACTCTGTCAGTCCGCTTCTCCGGGGGCTACATTGGCTGCCCATTCGTTTCTGGGCCCAATTCAAGGTGCTGGTTTTGACCTTTAAAGCCATATACTGCTCTGGGCCAGGATATCTTAGAGACCGCCTACTCTCGTACAATCCGGCTCGCCATCTCAGGTCATCAGAGAAGGCCTTTTTGCAAGTGCCGCCACCCAAGGAGGTCCGGGGGGGCGGCTGCAAGAAATAGGGCCTTCTCGGTAGTGGCACCAACATTATGGAACTCCCTTCCCCTTGATTTGAGAATGGCTCCCTCTCTTGAGAGTTTTCGGCGAGGCCTGAAAACACTGTTGTTTAAACAAGCCTTCTGATTTCTGGCCTTCTTAACATTTTTATACATCTTTTAGTTTGTTACAGGCTTGATAACTTGCTCTTTTATTCTGTCTTTTAATCTGACTACTGTTTTTATGGCCTCTGTAATGTGTTTTTAAATGTTTGTTATGTATTAATGTTTTTAAAATCTGTTTTTTAATATGTTGTTAGCTGCCCTGGGTCCCGTTAGGGAGAAGGGCGGGATAAAAATAAAGTTTTTATTATTATTATTATTATTATTATTATTATTTATTAAAATGTACAAAGAGTATGCAAGAATTTAAAAGAAAAATCTTTTGGCTAAGGTGGTGAGTAACAGAGCAATACTCCTTACTTTACAGAAGCGGCATTAGGCTGTTGGAGGCTCTGGGGAAAAGTTCTATACTGAGTCCCCGCTTGTCCCTGATGGTGTACTGGATGCTACTATTGCCACCAGTGCTTAGAATTAGTTTGTGGAACTCTTTGCCACAGGATGTGGTGATGGCATCTGGCCTAAATGCCTTTAAAAGGGGATTGGACAGATTTCTAGAAGAAAATTCCATCAGAGGTTACAAGCCACAATGGGTATGTACAACCTACTCATTTTAGAAGTAGGCCATCTCAGAATGCCAGGTGCAATGGGATGCAGATATCTTGTTGTTTTGAGTGCTCCCTGAGGTATCTGGTGGGCCACTGTGAGATTTAGGAAGCTGGACTAGATAGATCTTTGACCTGATCTAGTATGGCTCTTACTATGTGCTTTTGTTCAGGATTCAGCCTACATTTGATGAGCATGAGTCCTCAAATTCTTCCCAAAAGAATTCAGGTCATATTTCCTGTGGCCAAAAGTGCAGTACTGACCACCAGAAATCTTTGATTTCTGAAATCTCAACAACAGATTTAACACATACATTTCAAAACCTTTCTTGAGATTCATGAGGGTTAGAGACTTAATTTGTAATGCAAGTTAAGATGGCGGCTCCTGGCTGAGCCAGAAAGAAGAGGTTATGGGGACATCTTAACACTGGGAACCACTGCCCTAACCAAACCACTAAGTTTGGGAACCACTGCCCTATCCTATTAATAACTACTCCTACTGGAGTAGGCAAGAGCAGGGCATGAGAGAACTGACAGAAACAGAAAATGTCAGTCATTGTTACTTCCATTTCCTTCTCCCAAAGGAGAAACTTCATCTCCAGGGGGTTCATGAGCCCAAATGACATGCAAACCACCAGTGATCCTCGGTAGATACAATCAGTAGGTGTTGCTATGAGGACGAAGGGCATGTCTGACTGCCATACATTTTCTAGTCTTACGGTCAAATGCATCTAATTCTGGTTGAGTCCCGTCAATCATTTCTGCACTAAATCGACTCATTGGAATGGCTCAGGTGTTTATGGCTATGATTGTGTTCCCACCAAATAATCCTGATTTTAGTATTTTCCATTCTTGTTTTGTGTATTTGGTGCTGATCTTTTTACTGTAGCATGTGTAATTCCTTCAGTTCTCAAAACTCCCTGGTACTTGTAGTTTTTCTCCTCATCCAGACCTTTTATTATTTTTCCATCCTTGAGTCGCATTCCTTCAAGTTAGGCAATTTTTCCTCTTTTTATTTGACAGTGTCACACATTTGTCAATTCCAAAGTCCACTGCTATGTCTTGGCTGAACGTTCAGACTGTATTTAATAGCTATTTGATTTCCACTTCTGTTTTTCCATAAAATTTCAGACCATCTGTATACAGCAAATGTGAAATTCTTCCAGCTCCTTTTGATATTTCAAAGCCACAGTTTGTTTAGTATTGCTGTTAGTGGTATGTTATTGTGAAGTGAGAGGAGAGATATGCATGAACCTCCTTGTTGTTCGCTGCATTTTACAAAGCTTCCTACTGAAATCTGCTCCCAGATTATGTGTTGCATTGCAAAGACAAGTCCTAGACCAGGGGTGTAAAACTTAAGGCCTGGGGGCCAGATGCAACCTGCAGAAACTTTTTATCTGGCCCTTGGGCTCTCAATTGCTGAGTAGTGCTGAGGTGTTACTGCTGAAAGGTTGACCTGCATGATAATTGGGTTCTCTGATATCTTGAAATATGATCAAGATTTGCATATTTCCTCTTCTGTCATTTGCAGCTAATATGTGCCTAAGCAAGAAAAAGTGCTTATTAGTGGTTATGACCTATTTAATGACACCATTTCCTGCCTTATGACATCACTTCTGGCCCTCAGCAGGCATCATAAATGCCATTTGGCCCACTGTATGAAATGAGTTTGACACCCCTGTCCCAGACAGCTTCCCAAATCTATTTACAAGCTTGTAGTACTGAACAGATTCCACTCTCAACAGATGCCAGTGTTTGGATTCCAGGCATGGCAGATACTTGAAAGAGAGCAGTGTTACATTTGATAGCTACATCTTATCCAACCTAAAATAGACCTTCAGTAATTGTGCCTATACTGAATACCAGATGGGGGAAAAGGTCTATCAAAGGCTATTAGTCATGATGCAAAGGATCAATAGCAGGAAAGAAAAATGCCTTTCCCCCCAGTTTGTGGGTTCCCCAGAAGCAGCTGATGGGACCTTGTGGGGAACAGGATGCTGGATTTTATGGGTTTTTGGTCCTATCCAGTACAGCTTTTCTTATATGGCTTTTTTTCTTACTCTGTCAAATCATTCACACACTGCAGTTTCTTAGTGAACAGAAGACTTTACAAAGAGCCGTATGGGATCAGATCAAAGGTTCATCTAATCCAGCATCTTGTTTCCCCACATTCGTCAACCAGATGCTTCACGGAAGCCCACGAGCAGCAGATGAACACACATATCCTGCCATTGCTCTCATGCAACCGTGATTCAGATGCAACACTGCCCCTGCACCTGGAGGTAGCATATAGCTCCATTCCTTCCCTGATCATTTTGTTTGCCATTTTCTGTATCTTTTCCAGCTCTACAATGCCCTTTTTGAGATGTAATTATCAGAAAAGGACATAATAATATTACCACTTTTATTTTCAGTCCTTTTTCTAATGACCCCAGCATGGGATTTGCCTTTTGCACAACTGCTGCACACTGGTTAAGCCTTTTCATAGAGCTATCCGCCACACACACACACACACACACACACACACACACACACACACACACACAGCGTTGTTGCCCATGCTTCCCATTTAGAGAGATCCTATTGGAGCTCTACACAATCAAGTTTGGTTTTCACCACCTTGGTTAGTTGGGTGTTATCTTCAAACAATGTTATCATATACGAGCACCAGTCCCAGATCCTTGGGTGGCCCTACTTGTTACTTCCCTCCATAATGAAAATTGCTATTTATTCCATTTTTTGATTTCATGTTTCCATATATTCCCAACATGGTATCCAAAAGCAGAGAGCAATCACTTGAGCAGCCCAAAGCCATTACCCTACAAAATTATTGAAAAAAATATAAGAAAAAAATCAGAAGTCTGGAGTTCAGGTCAAACCAGTCGTGAAAATGCTCGACTGAATCAATCAACATGCTATATTTAGAGTGAACAATCCTAGGCTCTTTGGCAGGTTTGCTCTTTTGACAGGTACAGCATGTGTTCATGATTCTTGCTTAATTTTCCCTCTAAAGAATAATTCAAAGTGCAAGAATTTGTGAGTGGGATTTTAAAAAAAACGGAGTGTCAGTTTTCTCTGCAGGGAAATACAATTATCCAACTTCTTGAAATGCTCAAACAGATGACAAGTAAGCAAGCTTTTAGTGTTACTTGCAAGTTACAGATTAAAAACAAAACAGTCTCTGCTTTTAGAGTCAGTAATAGATCCCCAGTCTCTAAACTCTATATAGCAGGAGGGAGCCAGGAAACATACCCCCCCTCCCAACAAAGATGTTTTTTGTCTCTTTGAACTCAGAGGACAGATTCTCACTCATGAAGTTCTGCTGAGCTAAATTGGTTGTTTCTGGAATACAAACTAGGGTCACAGAGGGGGCCTGCGTGTGTGTTTGTGCACTTGAGTTCTTTGATGAGTGCCAATCATTTCTACCGTTTGCTCACCACCTACGTGCTTTCAAACACACACCACAGACATGCATGCACTTCTAATCGGCGCTCCTCCACAGAAAAGGAAAATAGTACTTCTTTCAGACAAAGAGAAACCCTATAAGAGTTGGTTCCACGAATGAGTGCATCCATGTCTCAGTGAGTATGCAGAAATGACTTGTGAAACAATGGGTGTGTGATAGCTTGGTTATGGCTTATTTGTTGTAAGATGATCATTTTCCCCCTCAGTACAATTCAAGTCTCCTGAGGGAGCAGCAAATATGACAGCTTTCCTGACAATCAATCTATCAATCATGTGAGTCGTAATACAGCACAAGAAGTCCAAAGTGCTGGTTTTTAATCATTGACTGACAGGCTTCCACTTCTTCTTTGAGAGCCCTGTTAAGTAAAGCAATATTTTTTATGTTCAAATTCCATGGCTCTCGGTGTATGAATGTATGGATGGTTCAAAATCACTAGATTTGGTTAAGACCACAAGTTTAGGATATTTTAAGAACAGATAATTAGGCAAAAGGGTGTCTACCGGTTCCCATTAACTATGACAAAGAGATGCACAATGGAAGACTCTGGACTAGTCAAAGGCCAAAGTGAAGCAGTATGTGATTCTTTTTCAGCCCTTGGAAAAGAACAGAACTGGCTGTACTGTGTACACTTTTGACCAAATGTAGTGGTTAATCTCTCCATATTGAAGCATATTGCTGCAAAGTCAAGAAAGCATGGGTGGAAGTCTTCCCATGCTGAGATGTGATTTGGGCATTATAGTGAAATAAAATGCATCTTTAATTCATGCTTCCATTGTTACATATACGGGGGGGGGGGGTGACAAACATCTCTCCCCTACTCAGACGCATATATTCTGCATGCATCTAGAATGTTTACATTTCTCCACAAGGATGCTCAATTAATTTTCTATTGTGGTGTTATTTTGGGAGTACAGAGGTTGTCTGTGAAGAGCTGCTTCTCATGCTTGACTCAAGTCAAATCACAAGTCTCTGCCCCCTTTAACTAGTCTTGAAAATGAGTCCTAACGGGTGGACTCCTAATTCCTAACTGCAAGTCGCCCAGTGCATTTTGTTTTGGGAACTCTAAAAGACTCAAGTCCCAAGTCTTTTCCATAAAAAGCTGTGGCTTTGCAGGAAAAAATTGAGCTGCTGCCGTATGTGTGTGTGTTGGAGTTCTCATTTAATACTCCCCTGATGTCCCCATCCCATCTGTAAAGAAGGTGGGACAGGGTGGGACGAACTGCATGACAGTGGGAACAGAAGTGGCAAGAGGGAGGAGGGTCACACGCAGCATCTGGGAGGCTTACCAGTATGACCCAATCCTTTGCAGCTCTACTCAGAAGTAATCCCTTTGCAGCTGGTCATTCAAGGAGCTTGCTGGTGCCATGTCATGAGTTCCTCCTAGATGGTTAGGTACTGCCTCCTCCCCACTGTGTTCTTCCCTCACTCATCCAGAGAAAAAAACTTCATCCGATGTTCATCGGTTCCTTCAGAGATGGGCAAGAGAGCCCATCCCACCTCCCCCCTGCCTCCTGCTCAATGCAAAACCAAAACATTAACCCTTCCCTGTCTCCTGGCTGGAACTTCACTGCTGCTCGTCCAGTCTGAATGAAAGCCCCACATGCTCTTTCATGCTGCAAAAAGCATACCCAGACACAAACACACTCGAGTCTATATTGCTTGGGGACTTCCAAGTCAGTGGCCTCAGACTTGACTCAGTCAATGACATACCTCCACTGTACACAAATGAGCAAAAAACGTGTTTTGCGATTCGGACTCCAGTCACCTGACTTGAGTTCCCATCCCTGAGAAGAAACATGATGATTTATGCCTGGTTGGGTTACAGCTTCCCAAGAACAAGATGAGAGGTCTAGAGGTGCACCTTTCATCAACTGTTCTGTTCTGGTATTACAGACTGCTGGCTTAGAAATAATGATAAGAATCATCTCAGAAGACATAGCTGTGCAAAACATGCCTGAATTTAGCAGCTTGGGAAATCTACGTGGACACACCAAGGATAATTCATATGCCTACATTTAGCTATCTACCCACAATCCATCCATTTGAATAGGGCAACAGAGGATCCAATGACACACTTACAGTAGTTTCATTCACCACCATGCCTGCCTGTGTATCATCTCCACAGCAGCAGTTCTGTTAATTGAGACCAGCAGCTTCAATTCTGAATTATTCTCTCCAGAAATATTGATAGTATTACGTTATGATTAGAAAGCACTTTACCAAATGCCTCTCAATTCTGCACAGCTCAAATGAAGAGCAGTTGTAGAGAAAAGGCCAGTTCCTGAATGTATAAAATAAAAAAGCATTAGCTTCAAAAGAAAAAAAAGTATTAGAGGAAAAGATGGCAGGAATGAGAGAGTGAGAGTGAATAGGGAGTAGGCAGCAACTCACTCTGAGAACTTGCCTCAGTCATTTGCATGGTGATAAGGTATAAGAGTACAGCCTGCCTGGAAGCACTAGGTAAATGGCCCAAGGACATTAGCTAAGATACAAGACAATTAGCTGATTCACACATGTCCATATCTCATACACCTGAGAACCAGAATTGACTATATCTTCCTGTCAGGCTAGGACTACACATGTAGCTGAAGGAAAAGAGAGTGAATGAGGTGATAGAGCGCCGAAATGATGGAGTGCACTGTACCACTTTTGGGGTGAAGAGGGGAAAACATACTTTTGAATGCTACAGTAGGTTAAGTTTTTCTAAAAGCTCCCTAGAAGCAGAATACTAGCACATAGGAAATAAACTGGGTTAGAAGTTTTTTCTGTAATTTGTTAGGGTCCAATCCTATTCAACTTTCCAGTGCTGATGCAGCTGAAATGCAGCTCCAGGGTAAGGGAGCATCTGTTCCCTTATCTTTAGGAAGCCACCATGATTGCCCCTCCCCACTGCAGGATGCAGCACACAGCCCATTGGCATAGCTGCAGTGGCACTGGAAAGTTGGATAGGATTGGGCTCTTAGTTTTTAACCTACAGGCAGGGCTGGTATCAGAGGTTGACCATGTCAGACACTGAGCAACAGCTGTCCCAACTGACCCTTGAAGCCACCCAATACTGTGGTAGTAGCTGCAGAGCAACTCATTCAGCTGAAAGTGTTGCTCTCTTGCTACCTTCCAAACTTGATTGACTGGAAAGTGAGGAAAGGAGAAAGGGTGCCTGAGAGTCTCAAGCAGACTCCTCCTCCTTCCCCCTCCCAGTCAATTGGGTTGCTCTGCAAGAACCCTTTGGGCATAAAAGATTCCTAGTAACAAGCTAAGTCCAGAACATCTACACTGATTCCCTGCCATTTTCCACATCCACTGGAAGCTTCTTTACTTACATTTAAGGCTCTCCACATGGACCATTTCACCTCACAGCACTCCCAGTTCATACTCTCTTAGCTCAGTGAATTCACAGCTGCCATTGTCCCCATTTCTCCTCCTTCTGCTCTCCTCCGAGTCGATTCCTTCCTTGCACCTCGAAATACACTTTTGTCATATGTTTCAGAACCACATCCATGCTAGTCTGTAGCACAGAAAGACCCAAAAGTGCTGAGTGCTGAGATTAAAACCAGAGAAGTTCTGATTCACAGTTCAGTCTCAGGCAGCCCAATCCTAACCCACGCTGGAATGGGGAGGCTAGATGGCTTGCCCTGTATCTAGAGCGGGGTTGGGAGTGCCTGCAGTTCAGCTTGGGGCCAGGGGAATCCATTCCCCTTACCCTGAGTAATGCGGCAGCAGCCCCAGTGGGTCTACTTAGCTCCGTGCCACCTGAATAGGTGACACAGATCTGAATAGCCTAGAGCTACACCAGGTCAACCAGGACAGGCCCCACCCCTCACTCAACTGCAGCCCACCTATGGGTCCATCCACTGCCCACCCTCCCCCCCCCAGAATGCCTCCATTCCGTCCTCCCCCAAACCCCCACACCGGCCTGAACTTACCCATCCATCCCTGTTGGCATGGAGGCCAGATATGGCCTCTGTGGGCCACCGCACATTTGTGCGCTGGCCTGGCTGACTCAGAAGGATACACTAATGTGCCTTATGGCACATTTGCGACACTCTCAAGTCAGTGTAAGGAACATATGCCAGCCCAGCACAATCTGAATTGCGCCATTAACCACTATGCTACACCAGCTCTCTGCCAAAGAGATATGTAGAACTCCCAGCCCACCCTTGAAGCATGTAATACAGATTGCCACATGCTCAGGTGCCATCATGCTGATTATTTGCTATCTTTGCTCTCTACCATTGTCTGCTTCTGGATGAGATGGATGAAATCATTCACAATAATGATACCACAATAATGATGCCATAAACCCACATGCTATTTGGGGGGGGGGGGAGGAAGTAAAGACCTTGGACCAAATTACAAGTTCTGTATAACATACTACAACATACAAGTATAACATACTTGCATACAAGGAGATCTCACAGATAAGGCAAGGGCAGGCTTTCAGCCAAAACCATGGAATGTTGCATGACCCTCGGATAAGTCGGAGGTAAAACTTGGGGAATGGTGCTTTTGAGGAGGAGCTGCAGCTTGCTCTGGATCCTAATTGAAAGAGGGGACAGCATCTGAACATCTGAGCATCACTGTTTTTGAAGGCATTAACAAGGTGCTTATGTAGTTCTGTGTGCCATCGCCCCCATAGTCACAGAATTGAACATTGCATTGTATTTAAAAACAACAACAAAAACCAGTGAGGTTTCAAACTGCAGAAAAGCATTTGCAGTTTCAAAAACCATCCAAAACAAATGCAGCACCACTACAAAGCAACATAAACAGCTTACCACAGCACAACACCCTGCTGTCAATCTAAGCTTGTTTTATTGGTAGAAATTTCTTGCCTTATAGGCAAGTATCTACAGTACTTTGGCTCAAAGAGACAATGGAGAGAAGGGGGGAGTTATATGCACAAATGCCATTTTCTTCATCTGCTACATCTTTGCGACATCTAGCTATGAAAATCCCTTTTCTTAAGTATTTACTCTTTTTCATGTCTGTTTCCTATCCTGCCCTCAGAGTAGCACATGTGACATTTTATCTTGGCATCCCTAAAGTGTTCTTTTCAACCTAAAAATGAGATGAAACAAACCCTCATTGATTCTAATGAGACTATATTAATAGGATCAAATCCAGTATTAATATCAATTTTAATCCATCATTCATGCAACGTGTATTTCTGTTTACTTGAGAGCCAATATTATAAGTCTCATTTTGTGTACAAGCTAAAAACTGCATAAGTTCATGGCATTGCAAATTTCATGCCAAACCAATTTTTCTTTTCAGCAGATAACATGAAATCACTAATCTCCTAATAAATGCAGCTTCAATTCAGACCATTCAACAAGCAATATGTAATTTATTATTTGAAACCAGAGAGAGAGAGAGAGAGAGAGAGAGAGAGAGAGAGAGAGAGAGAGAGAGAGAGAGAGAGAGAGACCTACACCCTCCTTAACTTCAAATATTTTCAGGTATTAGTGAGTATAACAACACTTTATTGATTGATCAGGTAACCTCCATTTGCAACAAACTCAAATGGATTTCACTGAAATTCACTTCACATCAGCAGCATGTACTATCTCCATTAATATGTGATTAATATTTTCAGTACTACAGTGGTACCTCGCAAGACGAAATTAATTCGTTCCGCAAGTCGTTTCGTATTGCGAAAATTTCATCTTGCAAAGCACGGTTTCCCATAGGAATGCATTGAAATTTAATTAATGCGTTCCTATGGGCAAAACAAGTCAGAACAAAGTCAAATTTGGTTTACAAAATGTTTATTAAGTGCTCTTTAAAGGCATACATACTGTACAGAGGATTTCAAAAATTTCAAGCACAAAACTTCAACTTTTTAATTTTAAAAATTCGTCTTGCGAAGCACGGCCATAGAAAAAATTCGTCTTGCGAGGCACGGCATAGAAAAATTCGTCTTGCGAGTCACCAGAAAAAATCGCAAAAACGCTTTCGTCTTGCGAGTTTTTCGGTGTGCGAGGCATTTGTCTTGCGAGGCACCACTGTATAAGGTTATTATATCAATGAAAGAAAAAGACTGAATTCCATGAGACAGCTGCCATTTTGGTAACCAGAACAGCCACGATTCACCCTTCAGCAACTACACAGGAGTAAAAGAAACTTTCCATTATTCTTATTGCCCGAAGTGGACATCACTGGCTGTAGGGAATAAGAATGACTGCATAGGCAAGTGTAAAGAAAAGGTACTTCTTAAATTTCTCTGAAGATGGCATAGGCCAGAGGTTCCCAAACTGTGAGTCATGACCCAATTTTGGGTGGCTTGCAAAACTGACAGAGCAAATTAGCCTATGTGCATCAAGGGTTAAACAAGCTGCTACATGGGAGGGGGGAGCACTGCTGCCCAATCACCATTATAGTCACACCCGTTGGCATTTATAAATCAGGCAGCAGCCTCCAGGGCCTCTAAAAAGTTTGGTAACCACTAGCATAGGCCATTCTAGCCTTGGTTTTCAAGGAATAAGGAAAAACAGCAACAAAAAAGCCCAGATGGACTACAAAACACTGGTAAAGGCAGTCTGGTGGCATTATCAAAAGTATTTTATTACCTTTCTACTCCATCCACTTCTGTTAAACACTATCAGAATAACAAGACACACAAAAATGTAGCAGTCGTACTCAGCCTCCGTGGGTCTTGCCTACTGTGGAAGTCTTTCAAAGAGCCACATCTAGAACCACTAAAGCAAGGTTGAACCCAATAAAGCCCCCTTTACTGAGAGAAATTCCAACCTTAAAGAACGAATGTTCCCCAGCGCCCTTTACTTGCGCCTGTCAAAACAATGCAACCAGAACGACCTCACTGTAGGAGTGTGACTTCCATCAGCCCACCCTAGACATTAACTGTTTTACATTCAATGACTACACCACAACTGGACGTTAATTTCTGTTCTTAATTAAGGCACATGCATCCACCCTCCTCTTTAGTTTCACTCTCCCAACCCCCACTTCTGAATTATTAGTAGTATTATTATGCAAAGCACAATTCTAGCACTGACAGGGATGTTTGTTAAACATAATTAAAGATATTAATTTTACAAGGAACAGAAGCCACTGAGCCAAGAACTTTTTTTTTTCCAGATCTCCCATTAGAAAATTACCTTCATTAGCACCGACTCACTGAGCTTCTCTCTGTTGACAATTTTTATAGCGACCTTTTGACATGTTACACAGTGAACCCCCAACTTCACAAGCCCTGCAAAAGAAACAGAAAACGGTAGTTAGAGGTGTTTTCACTTCTGCATCTTGCTTCTGGCATATTACTCAAACATCATGGAGGTTTATAGTAAATATCTGCTTACTGGCCCCTCCTTTGCACCAATGTGAACGAAAAGACACACTCAAAACAGATCCTGCAGCAACAGAAGTAGCCAAGCTCCATCACTGTCATTTCTCACAACTTTCCCAGAAAAGCTGTGAGCTGCACAGTGTTATTCTTTTTCTATATCTTCCCGACACAAATAAACTAGAAGACTAGATTGTTCATATTGTTTGATTTTTCCGTCTTTATTTTCCTCTTCTTAGAGCTTGTAGTGCATTAACATACCATATTTAAAGCCTAAAGCACCTTATAGGCAATCCTACATATCTTTGTTAGAGATGGAACAGTGGTTAAGACCTCAATCTACACATCAAGACTTTGTTGTTTCGAAACTCACCTCTGTCATAAACGCACTGGGTGGTCTTAGACAAGCCTTAGACAAGCCATAGGGACAGTAATACTTGCTTATCTCGCTGGGTGTTGTAAGGACAACATCAAGATAATACACATGAAGCACTTTGCATGCTCAGAAAACTCAATACAAATGCAAAGCTTTATTATATATTCAAAAAGAGGTTTCATGAGGTTCAGTGGGATTTATTTCCCAAAGAACAGTCCAATCCTATAGAGGGCCTGAGCCTGTGAAATGTATATTCCACTGGCATATGCTGTCACAAAAGCGTGCTGGCAGGGAGCCAGCTGGAGTGGGGAGGAGGGCAGGGAGGGGGTTGAACAGAGTGGGGGAGGGCAGAACAAGGAAGCAACAGGGCAGGGGTGAGCAGATCAGGCCCGGGAGGAGGGCAGGATCAGCAATGCTATTGCAGGTCATATCCAAACCCCTTCCTGGTCTGCCTGCATGAATCAACATGGACTTGTGCCCAATGTGGCTGCTGGAGCTTACCCAAGGTTACATCTAGCAGCCAAAAATCCCATGAGGGATGCAGTGTAGCCTACATTGGTGCCACTGCATTGCCATATGGGTATTTACATTGGATTGAGTTGTACATGTCACTGGGATTGAAGTCCTGGTCACAGTGTGACAAAAGAGATGATGGAACCATCCCAACTCTACTTGCCCTCTAGGCTTTTGTCTTTACAGCTTGCTCTTACTCTTACGGCAATAGCAGTGCTGGCTTGCTAGTTCTGACACCAATCACATCAGAAAGAGTGGGAGGAAGTACATAACTCGACACAAGGTGGTTCTTTCTTCCCTCAGTCCCAAAATTCAAATCTGCGTATACATTCACTCTGCACATCTGAAAGCTGTGTGGGTTGGTTCACACAATTTTCAGAACTAAGCGGAAGCACTCCAGCCTGTGTTTTCACATTCTGACAGTCTGTAATGGAGAGGAGTTTTTGCATCCTCTGCCCTTTACATTCACAGAAGCAAATGGGCAGACTCTTCTCATTCCACCTTTTCTGTCCCCACCTTTCTCTTCTGTACAGACGTCTGAGTTGATCGAGAGCTTGCAGGGGCCAGAGGCAATCCTATCACCTTGATTCTATTGCTATTACCCATTTTCCTAATGGGGGACCCACTTCCTTTAACACCAGTTCCCATTTGTACAGGGAAGTTTTCCACATGATTCCATTGCAATTGTGATGGCATAAGACTTTCATTGCATGGCAGAAGCAAAAATGAGCATCAACAAAAGTCGGTCCAAAGTCAACCTATAGTATACTAGGGCCAGCACTCAAAACCCTGAATACTGGTGAGGTTCTCAACTCACCAGTAGCATGGCTGACAACCACCACATTCATATATCAGAACAGCTGCAGGGATGCTTTTAATATTGTGTTTGGCTCAGTTTCTTTGATTGGACATTAAATGACTACTTAGCTGATGTTTGAAAGTATGGAGAGAATCAATCTTTTATATTCAAGCTCTCCTTTATCTCCATTTAAGAGTTCCCATTATTGTACAAGAAAATGGCATAAATATTTCCAACATCAATAGCTTTCTGAATCCATGATACAAAGCTCTGCCTTCACTTCCAATTTCTTTCCCCTGTAGACTCCAAACATCCCATGGATGGTTCCAAAAGAACAATCTAACACACTGTCTTTCATCAAAGCACAGACTGTGAAGAGGGCATTTAAGGTTACAAAGTACTACTCAAAATTGCCACTTTTCTTCCATAAAGTGCTCAATTAGATTGCTGTTCCCTTAAGTCACAGCATCAGAATTTAAACCTGGTTACTTACAAAGCAAGGTGGATATGACTTCCTTAAAGATCTCTTAAAAATCTATAATATTACATTTCTGCTATCTCCCCAGATATATATCTCTTGAAAAGACATTGGATCATGGCATTATGAGAAAGTGTCATCTTGGACAGGCAGGTGTCAAAGACAATCAGAGAGGAGGGCCCTGGGCTCAGGGAGCATCACTGTTCTATTTTCTCCACATTGCAAAAAAAGGGTCTGTACTTCATAAGCAGCTTCCTCCCCCCCATTTCTTCCTCCATCAGTGCTGGATGGAGAAGGTAGCTGCCACTGCTGTGATTCTCTTCTAACTTGTTCCCAGCAAGTTACGCGGGTCACCCAGAAAGTAATGCACCACATTTTTTTTCTCAGCCTATAGTAATGGTACGAATGCGAAACTTCAGATATACATTATTTGAATTTTCAGGAGTGCGCACACAAATTTTTGGTTTCTTCAGACAGATAGTGTAGCTGCAGCAGTGTTTCGAAATGGCGCCTGTAAGTGATGTACGTTACAAGCAGCGTGTCGTCATTGAATTTCTCACTGCGGAGAAAGAAACTGTTGGGAACATTCACAAACGTTTGTGTACAGTTTATGGAGAATCTGCAGTCGACAGAAGTACGGTTAGTCGCTGGGCACAGAGGGTGAGGCCGTTAGAAGGCGGTTCAGCAGAGCTCCAAGATTTGCAGCGTTCGGGGTGGCCATCCATGGCTGTCACACCTGACAAGACGCAGCTTGCTGATGTGCTCATTCGCGAGGACCAACGCATAACGACTAGGCAGTTGGCGCTGAAGCTGTCAATCAGCAAAGGAAGTGTGGATGCAACCATCCATGCTCTTGATTACTCAAAAGTGTGTGCATGATGGGTTCCGCGCTGTCTTACGGTGGACCACAAATCTCTCAGAAAAAACATTTCTTCTGAGTTGCTGAAATATTTTGAAGATGAGGGGGAAGCGTTCTTGTCCAGGATTGTGACAGGTGATGAAACCTGGGTTCACCATTTTAAGCCCGAAACAAAACGACAGTCGATGGAATGGTGTCATCCTCAATCTCCACAGAAGAAAAAATTCAAAGCAACTGCTTCCGCCGGTAAGGTCATGATCACTGTGTTTTGGGACTGTGAGGGCGTCATACTCATTGATGTGATGCCAAGAGGCAGCACCATTAATTCTGAAGCTTATGTGAAGACATTAACCAAACTCAAGAAGCGCTTCCAGCGACTTCGGCGCCATAACAACCCAGGTGAATGTTTGATTCAACATGATAACACTCGGCCTCACACAAGTTTGAGGACTTCGGAACACATCACTAAACAGGGTTGGACTGTGTTACCCCATCCACCCTACAGCCCTGACCTAGCTCCCTCAGACTTCCACTTGTTTGGGCCATTAAAGGATGCCATTCGCGGAAGACTTTGAGGATGACGAAGAGGTAATTCGCACAGTGCAGAAATGGAGGAGTGGTACCGATAGGGCATACATGCCCTTGTGTCTCGCTGGAGGAAGGCCATAGAACTGGACGGAGATTATGTGGAAAAATAGGGAGTGTAGAAGAAACATCATTCTTTCTTGTGTGTAAGTTTCACTGTGTTCAATAAATAATTGTTGAAGAAAAAAAATGTGGTGCATTAAGACCAAAGTGCCAGTGGAGTGTTGGGCTAGAGAGGGTGGTGAGCAGATGGGTGGTGACTCACCCATTTGCTGCTCCTGCAAGGGTGATGCTCCATGCAAACACTCCAAGCGGCATTGCACCAATGCCCTTGACTGCACCAATATAAAAAATGCTTCACATCAGTCTCTAGCAAGAAAAGCCAAGCCAACTAATCCTGCCCCCCCCCCCCCGGCCCAAAGGAAAATCCACTCCTGAGACCTGACTAGCTGAAAAGGTTTGTGAAGGGCTGGGGCAGCTTTCCCTCCACACCGCGTCCTGAAATGCCATGTTGGCAGTGATCTGTATGGCTATTTATGACCACACCTCTTCAACAAAGCTGGCATCACAGCAAGAGCAAATATTGTCAGGTTTGCATCACCTGGTGCGGGATGCCAGCGCATCAGCCCCATGATGGACCACCTCCCACACAGCGGGCATGGCAGTACCCAGGTGGTGGGCATGGTAATGCACCATTGCCTCATCCCTGCTGTTTTGATTATAAGTTTTGATAGAAGAGATATTTCAACACTATTTGTTTCATTGCATTCTGTATGCAATTACACATCGGATGATATATGGTGGTATTATTTGAAAATACCAAGATTTTTAAAAATGTTGGTCAGTAGTGGTGTCACTCCCCCCCCCGTATGCATCACCCAGTGTGGTCAGCACCCCTGCACCCCGCTAGTGACACCACTGCTTTCGGGACAGGAGCAGCACTGGCAATTGCCACTAAGCTTGCGGTGACAATGGGGCTGAAATTCAAGCATTCCAGTCCAATGCTCCAGAACTGGACACTTAAGCCCACTATGTGAAGCACAGTGCCTCTTAGAAGGCTATAAAATACAGTCACTCTTTTAGAAAAGGACACACCTAGATAATCTGAAAAAAGGGACATGATTCGTTTTCCTTCCCTCTACCAAAACACAATCCTCAGATTAAAAATCTTTTGGTTTAAGAAAGAGTGTTACACATTCACTCATGAAACAAAAAAAAAAAATACAGTGTTGTAACTTGGTTCCTACTTTGGAAGCGCTATTGTAACTCAGGTGACTGCAATGTCACTGTTTAATTAGATCAACGCATTTAAATACTAAACTTTTGAATAGGACAATGTCTTGCAAACCTGCAGAACCCAATCTTGTACATGTTTATACAAAACTAAAACCAACTAATTCAACCATTATCAGATCATTAGACTTGTCAACATGCTTTCTTCTGGTTGTAAATGCTAAACATTTAATTAATTCATTCTAAACAGAATCAACACATTCTGAAGAGCAATTTCCATGCTTTTCAACACATGAATGGATTTTTAAAAGATAACACTTCTCTTAAATGGACAGTTTTTTGATTTCGGAATTTCAATTTTGTTGTCAAAGGAAATGTACTGAATCATATCTTGCATAGCAGTACCAACCTCCATATAATTCCTAAACACTAAATAGGTTTAAGATTTAAATAAAGGAACTGCCCAATGCACTGATGTAGTTGTGATGATGGAGCGGTCACTGCATCCAGAGGTAGGGGGGCAATCAGGAGGCTACCAGATGTATTTCTTAACAGCTCTACATAGGCCCCAATGGCCTATGTGTCTCCTTGGACCTGTGCCAGCTATGTGTTGGCATCCTTCAGTCTTGGAAGACTATGGTATTGCGCTCTGAATGTTGGTTCTGGAACAGAGTGTCCTCTCCAGTGTGCGAAGCCCGGGTAAAGTAGGTATGGAGGATAGGCTGTTACCCATGCAGCAAATCCCCCCTCTCCACGTCGCTGGAATGGTCCAATGGAACGGCAGAGGCCAATACGGTTGGTTCCAGCGGCGTCGCAGGAGTTGCCAGAACGTGACTGTGTTCAGCCGTGAACTGCCTCAGGGACTCCGGCTCCGGATTTTGCCTCGAGGTTGACTCCTGAAGCCTTTTCCATAACTGGATGTAGCCACAAGGCAGTGGAGGTTTGGATGGGACTCGTCAGCCTGGGAAGGCAGCTCATCTGAGAGAAGTGCCAGCTATACAGTTAGGGTAAGTTTGAGGAGAGAAAGGGAGCAGGGCAGCTGAAAAATCATGCATAAGATTCGGCATTCCTGTTTGCCACTGAGATTCTCCCCCTCTGGCCTGATCCCTGCCCTCTGCTCTCCCGTCCTCAGAACACCCCTAAACCCTCCACTTCCCACTCTCATCACCAACTTCTCAGTATCTACAGAGCCTCTGGAGCCACTGCCCTGCACACTGCACCTCCGTTCATTTGCAGCAGTAGCTCAGCAGCACTTGACAGCAGCCCAGGTTTTGCACTGCCATAAAGGTTTCTGTCTTGCTGGAACACTAGCCCAACATGACTGGGACCTAAATATACCGGTGGCCCTCCATACCCACAAATTTGAAGACATGTGAGTTCCACAGGGTGGGCCACCTGTAGCCCTCTGAACACGACCAGAGCTGTGTTCCAGTTGAGTCTGGAAGCCCTTCTGACATCATCAGAGGGCTGAAAATCGCAACTTCTGGCTTTTGGTCGGAAACCAGAAGCCATGCTTTCCGACCTTCTGAGGGTTGGGGAGACTGCACGTGGCCTCCCAGGCCCTCAGAAGGGCCTCCAGACCCAACCAAAGCACAGCTCTGGATTCTGGGAAGGAACCCTGTGGACCCTTCTGTTCCCTACACCTCAAAATGTTAAAAATAGCCATCGTGAACCACTTCTGGTTTTGCGATTGCAACCCAGAAGTGTAACTCAGACATAGTGCTCCACATAACCATCCAGTCCTAAAATATAGGAAGAAAAATATATCTGAGTCTATGCAGAGCACCATTCCCTCATCACTGTCACTTCCTGCCCCCCCCCCCCCACACAAGTCCCCATGCACTTAACATTCAAGAGCAGGTTGCCTCTGAGCACATGCTTAGGCAGTAAAGGGCTGAATTCAGTCTTTTCCCTCCACAAAAGTCCAGATTTCTCCCCACCCACCCCCTTTGACCCAAGTAACTCTATCTTTCGCTCTCTTTTAACCTATCCAGACAGAATAAGGGAAAAGGTGGAAGTCAGAAAGCATTTCTCTTGTGCACCCTCATCCTGCCCTTTCTGCCCACCCCTCAAACTTCTGCGGCGGCTCTGGGAGAAGCAGTGAGAGGTTCAGTTAGACAATATTAAAGCTATTGATTTAATCTGCATGTATACTGAAGGGTTTTAGGAGCAATGTTGGGGTGTGGGGGGGGGCAGGAATCAACAAATGCATTTAAAATAATACATTTTGTGTTAATTTATTTGCTTGCCTCAAACCATGTAACCTATAGTTATGTGATCAACAATCACAGTGTTCATGTCATCAGAATAGTAAGGTCACTGAAAATATAACCAGCTCAAGGGCTGGATCCAGGGTTTGGAGTAACCCTTCTGCCCTGTGACTGGTGCATACCGTTCTGCCAGGTCGCCACATGACTTCTACTGATACTGGGGGACAGGGATGTTCTTGGAAGTCGCATCTGCCTGGATGCCCTGTTGCACAGCCTGCTGCCAGGCAGCAGGTGCTACTGCCCAGAGCGCCCCTGTCCCCTGATATCAGTAGAAGTCATGTGGCAAGCTGATGGAACGGTAAGCCCCGGTCCAAACTGAGACCGCTTTTTTTGTAATGCAGCAGTTGTGAGTTTAGCGACTGCTGATCTAAACATTTTGGAGGAGGATTTCCCCTTGGGATTGGTTAAACATAAAATGACCTAGGTTGGGGATGATTTTTACTTTATTTAAAAGAACAACCATGTGGGGGCCTAATCTGAATCAGGACAGTGTCCGAGAAATAGTTACAAAAATAAAGAATTAAACACTCCGCTATTGATGTAGCATGACCCTAATTACTATTTTCAATTAAAAATTAGCCCTAAACTTGACAATGACATGTATAATGAATGTCACACCTAGTTTGACCCAGACCTCCTAAAAATATGGTTGTCCAGGCTTGAACTGGGGCAATTGGGCAGCAAGACTCAAGGCATAAGGACCAGAAGAATGTTGTGAGAGCATGTAAGGCTGTTACATTGCTAAAACATGCTAAGCAGTGTCAGTCTCATAGGATATTTTTGGGTGTCCTATGTAAGCTACTGTGAGCTTGCTAGTGCACATCAATAAAAATGTTAATAGTGTAATTAACATGTTGGTTGTACCAGCGCACTAGACAAAGCGGCCTTTTCAGCCACACTAGACGCTGTTCCAGAACCACCATTCAGAGCGCGATACCATAGTCTTTCGAGACTGAAGGTTGCCAACAAAGTAAAGTGTACCAGCGCAAGTTGTGACACAAACACCTGCCCGATATTATTTCTCTTATACTTACCAAGTCTTTCCACTTCTGTGTTGCTCCTAGCAATTCAGCAGCACAGAATAATCCTATGGCTAGGAGACAGATTGCCACAGATTCTGCTATACTGACATTCAGCTATTCCATAAATTTCCTTTGATCAGCCACTGAGCTTCACTAGGAGCAGAGCCCTATAATTTCAGGTCAGGAAAGAAAAGGGGGGACATAGAGCGAGGAGCTAACATAGTCTTTTCATTTATAATTAAAAGCCATGAACTGAACACTGATGAAAGCTCACTGCTCTTTTCTACCAAGAGAAAGCAAGAAACCCCAAGATGATACAAGAAAAGACTGACAAGAACAAGAATAGTAGGAAGAAATTTCCAAGTGTGGCATATTCTAATGGTCTGCTGATAAATTCTGTGGCTTGTAAAGTAAATCTTGCAGCACGCAGTTATTTACAAAGGCTCAGGACAGTATTTGGAGAGTATGCATACTGGAGACTGACAGCCTCACCCTACCTACATTTACACAGAAGAAAATCTCACTGAGTTCAGCGGGGCTTACTCCTTTGTAAGTGTTGCTTAAACTCATTTTTTTTATCCCATTTCTTCCCTAATTAACACACTGAGCAAAAATACATTTAATCCTTCCTCTTGCTACAATGCCAGTCAGCCTTACCCCACACCCTGGAGAGAAACTGTTCAAGGGTGAACTGTTAATCTCTACCCCTTTTAAAAACATTCCTATCCAGTGCATGCCAATAAGAATCTGGGATGGAACTCTCTCTCTCTCTCTCTCTCTCTCTCTCTCTCTGTGGAGAGAGAGAGAGAGAGAGAGCGAGCGAGAGCGAGCGAGCGAGCACGCACGCACGCACGAGCAAGAGAGATGCTCTTTACACTCTCACATAACATCAGAACCAGGGGACGGACACACACACATATGCATAAGTCTGCATAAGTATACAGAAGACACCAAACTTTTCCAGGTGGTGAAGACCAGATGTGATTGTGAGGAGCTCCAGAAGGATCTCTCTAAACTGGCAGAATGGGCAGCAAAATGGCAGATGCATTTCAATGTAAGTAAGTGTAAAGTCATGCACATTGGGACAAAAAATCAAAACTTCACATATAGGCTGATGGGTTCTGAGCTGTCTGTGACAGATCAGGAGAGAGATCTTGGGGTGGTGGTGGAAAGGTCGATGAAAGTGTCGACCCAATGTGTGATGGAGGTGAAGAAGGCCATTCTATGCTTGGGATCATTAGAAAAGGTATTGAGAACAAAATGGCTAATATTACAGTGCCGTTGTATAAATCGATGGCAAGGCCACACCTGGAGTATTGTGTCCAGTTCTGGTCACCACATCTCAATGTTGGGGAATAACAACACTGAGTAGTGGTTATTAGTTGAGTATCTGGTTCTTTAATGTTGAAATTCTATGTGGTCCCTTTAATGGTCTTTTTAAAGGGTGTGTCCCCTTGCTGATTCCTCCTTATGTATATATAGCTTCTTGTTTGCTGACTTTAGTAGAACAGGAGAGTGTATTTTAATCTCTGTTTTAACTATTGTTTTATCATACTTGCATGCATCCAGGGGCAGCTTTTTAGGGCTCCTGGTCTTTTAGTTTTAAGAACCTTGATGTGAGAAATGTTTGTATAACTGCATCAGATTGTAAGTAAACTGCCTTTGTTCTTAACCTTTGGATCTGAGTTTTTGTGCCTTAGCTTGCAAAGCAGCCTGGGTAGAAGATTTTAAGAGTTTTTGCCTGAACCAACACTCAAAAAGGACATAGTGGAAATGGAAAAGGTGCAAAAGAGAGCGACTAAGATGATTACAGGGCTGGGGCACCTTCCTTACGAGGAAAGGCTACAGCATCTGGGACTCTTCAGCCTAGAAAAGAGACACCTGAGGGGGCACATGATTGAGACATATAAAATTATGCACATGAAGGATACAGTGGATAGAGAGATGCTCTTTACACTCTCACATAACACCAGAACCAGGGGACATCCACTAAAATTGAGTGTTGGGAGAGTTAGGACAGACAAAAGAAAATATTTCTTTACTCAGCGTGTGGTTGGTCTGTGGAACTCCTTGCCACAGGAAGTGGCACCACTGGGATGCAGTATCTGGTGTGCTCCTGTATTGGAATCGTGGAAGATCTGGCAAGGAGGTAGGATGTGGTGTCAGCAGTGGCCCCTTTAAGGGTAAGGCCTGGGCTTTCAGCAGAGGGTGTGCTGCACAGCTGCAGGCACTTGAAGGCAATAGGGCTCTCAGGGATATAAGGAGCACCTGAGGCAGGAAGGGTTTGTGGGTTGTAGAAGGAGTGCAGGTTGGATGAGACGAGACTGACTTTGGAATCTGACCTCAGACTTTGACTTGGATACTCTGACTGATTTGACTGACTTCCTTTGGAATCTGACCTTGGACTTTGCCCTGGCTACTCTGACTGACTTTGTGACTAAGGGACTGCTGGAGACACTGGAGTTTGGTGTGTGGCTGCTGTGCCCAAGACCTGCTGAGGACCCAGGGTCTGCTGTAGTGGTGGGAGGCTGCTGGCAGGAGAGAGGACCTCTGCAGATTGAGCAGGTGAGCTACCCTGGAGGTGGGGTCCAGCAGGACTGCAGGGCAGAACCAGGGTCATTTGTTGGGGGAAAGAAGGGGAGCTAATTTGCTTAAAGTGGGCCTAATTCTCCAGGCAGAGCTTGGCCTTGGAATCTGGCAAAACAGCTCCCTGAGGCATTTGGTGGGCATACAGGAGATACAGGAAACTGGACTAGATGGGCCTATGGCCTGATCCAGCGGGACTGTTATGTTCTTATCTTCTACTAGCCCTTATGTTGAGTAGGTCCCCCTCCCACACTCCAGGCCAACTGTGGCTAACATGAGTTTTCACAAGCACAAGTTTGACTTTGGTCACCCAAGTATCTTGTTACTTGATAGATTCTAGAAATCCCTGCTGAATTTTGGGCAGAAGGAACCTAAGGGCAGGTGTGAGGTTATCAAGCAGCAACTGCAAGATTGTCAAATGGCAGTACAAGTCACAGATGGCTGAAATAAGCCTCCCATCACTACAGGGAACACTATTGGAAAACAGAGTCACTCCAGATTTGTGCTAACAAGGCCCCAGAATTTCAGTACTTAATGACTTAAAATCTCTCATGCTGTAAAATAAGGATAATAATATTTACTTACCTGCCTCACAGGGATTCTAGGAGGATTAATTGATTAATCCTTATAAAGAACTTTGCAGAAAGAATATTAAAATCCAATATAACTACTAAGCATTATTATTAATAATGTATGTAGAATATAATTTAGGGAATAAATATTTTGGGTCAACAGTTTACTTTAACACACTGTTAATAGTATGTTTGCCCAGTTTCCTGGGTATCTGTCTTTCTACAGGATACATTTCCTTGGGTTTTCTTGCTTGAAGTTACCACAGCTATGAAGCATCTTGTTTATCGAAACTGATAATTATTGTTTACTACTTTTGTCCTCCCATTGCATCAAAGTTTATTTATACAATTGTTACTTCAAATTATGCTGCTTGGTATCAAGTGATACCCAAAATATATGATGTCAGGTTCTAATTGCACACAGGGAGGAAGCACATTTCTTTAAACTTAAACAGAAGGGGATGGAACTACTCCATTCTTTAATGAGGTAATTCTAACCATTGATTTTCAGTGCTGACATCTTGGGACTAGAGGACTGTTCTCAGAATTTGTACAATAACTGCTTTTAAGCTGAATCAACTGTAATTATAGAAGCATCCATGCCAGAGTTTGGGAGCCCTGCAGAAATCCTTCTTGGGCACCAAAATTCACACTCCTGTCTTAGACAACAACAGATTCATGGAACCAGAAGGACCAAGGGCCCTCTAGTCCAGCAATTTCCAACATGTCTCAACAATTTTCAACAAGTCTAGGGTCTCTAAATCCAGCTAACAGCACTTGCTCATGCTACCCTGGTGCATTAACATGGCCACCTTAGAACTCCACATAAATTATGGGATTAGTTGTCTTCTGCCCTGCACTAAAGAAACATGCTTGTCTGACTGCAATAAACAGCAAGTATATTGTTTCTTCTGGAACATGGGGCCCTGTACAAAACCTGGGATTTGAGTCTCCCCCATTATTGTGGTACTTTGTCCACCCCTCTTGCCTCTTGTCAGCTACCACAGACTGTTGAATTCTCCTAGCTGTGCACAGGCAATGCCACCACTCTGGGACACACAATTCTTAAAACATTTTGCAGAGGGAGAAACACATCTCTTTGTCTAGCAGATGACAAGTCCTAGAGTTTGCTGTATAAATGTCCTTGTGCTCCTTGTCTCCAAGGGAGGATCAAGACCAGCAGCAACTAGTTCACAAGGCTGTGTTCTAACACTACTCCCAATTGGCTCCAGCTTTGTTCATTCCATGTGGATACATAGGTAAAGGAAAATATGTCTGCATAAATGTCTTCAGGCATGATCTACAATTACAGCCTTTCAGTTCAGGTCTCTCCTGCCTCTCCCCCACCCCTGCTAAAGTGTACCCATTACGCCCTGGCAGTGCATCATTAGTTGGCTCTCAGGCTGTTTCTTTTATCAATACTGCAGCACATCAGTTGCAACACAGTGGCACAGGAATTAATGTTGTCTCTAATAAGGCCATTCACTCAGCAACTGTGCATTATGCGACTGAAAGCAGAGGGTTAAGTGAAGCCTTGCAGGTACATACTGCCTCGTACATATCAGCAAGGAATTAACTGTAGTTTGTTCTGCAACATGAACAAAAGAGAACAAAGAGTCGAGTTTGGCTTGGAGAGTGCACCCATTTCCAAAAGAGAGAGGTGCATCCCAAGACTAAACCATCCGAGAAACACTGACATTAGCATGCTGCTCAAACTTCCAGGTTCCTAGCACAGTGAGGCCAAACCCTATAGCAGCTGGATTCACCCTCTGAAGCTCTGGCTTTAGCCACTATTGCTAGGTTTCAGACTTCACACCATGGAGATGATAGCAGGATTGTCCTCTGAGCTCAGCAGGATCAACATGTGCAGAGCTGAGATCAACTCTATTGATTTATCCCTTAGTATCTTTCTTATAATGATTCACATATCAGTATTCCTAGGGAAGGTTTTGCGCCAGCTGAACAGAGCAAAGCTATGCAGGTTTTGTTCTGTTTGAATATGCTATTTTAACTTGCCTAGTTACATACATAAAACACATGTATATAGTCATGTTCAAAGTACTTCCTTTGGGAAATTAGACAGAAAATTTAATGGGACATTGATACTTTGATGATGTTTTTATTTCCTCCAGGTGGAAAATAGAGAGATTTCTTCGATTTGCCAACAGCCTGTGACTTCCAGTAGTTGGGTTTTATTTTTTTTACTGGCTTTCCTTTCTTGTGCAAAATACTTGGTGAGCCATAACCACAATGGTCAGTGGCAGCAGTTTAAAACCTCAAGGGGAAGGCTGAGTAGCTTCATTTTCTCACCAAACAAGTTGGCTCAACATATCCGCTTTCTTCTGTGGCTGCCACGGTGCAAATGGCCTTTTCCACAGCTCTTAAATTTGGGGGAAATAAACTGTTAATTCAGCTCGAGCCAGCAGTAGACGTGAAAGCATGAAAGAGACTGTGGATTCCATCCTGCCTTCAGATGCCAGTTCTGTGACCATAACTCCTCTAACCCCAGATAATTTCATTAAAGAATGGCAAAATCAAAGTCCATCTGGAAGGGAGTTTTTCAGGCATCATTAATCTCTCAGGTACCAGAGAGGTGATAGGAGACAGAGCAGAGCCTTGTCTATCTTTAGTAAGGTATCTTTCAAAAACATGCAAGTGTAATTAGGCAGCATCTGGGTAACAAGCCATGCTGGCCTGCCTCGGTCCAGTGATCCACTGAAGAGGATTGATGCAGTGCAAAGAAGAAACATCGTGGGAGGGAGAGACAGCAGGGAGGAGATTATGCTTCATATTTTCTTTTAATTGATGTTTTAATCCTGCCAGCTTCCATCCCTTGCTACGTACTAACTTATTCCGCTCTCCTTTGCCCACCTTCCTTTCCATCTTTCTAGTTTCGAGTTTCTTCATACAGACAGATCCAGCCCCATTTTCTTCTCCGTTGTGGAGATGTGTCTTAGCACATTCTATTTTGTATAACTTCCCTCCTTATCGATACTGATGCAATCATCACCACCCATATTACATTAGCCTTGAACAGATGGACCTTTGTTGCCAGTACCCTGGAAGCTCTCAAATTTTGCATATGCATTTGGTATGGCCCACATCTGTGGTGCTCAGGTATAAATGCAGAGATGTTTGTCAATGAGGAAGAGTCGTCGAAGACAAAAAAACTTGTATGCAAGATGATTGCATATTAGCAGTTCAGACAAGCAAAGCAGGAGGAAGACTGGAGAGTTTGTCACCTGCATTTGCTGCCTGTCTTCAGGTGTCCAGCAAGCAGAAGCCTATGCATCGCGATGCATTCTGGGGTGACTCTGGGAAGGAAACTGTGCAACCTGGAAGTGCATCTTTTGAGCTATTTTAGGCCCTGGGAGGCTTGGAAAGTACGCTGTTTAACCACATGAAGATAAGAAATGTGATTTTGGCACACTTTTTCCCATTTTAAATGCATTTAAATGGCGACTCCGGTATCCACTGGCATCCACGGTGAGTTAAATCTGCAGGTGCCAAGGTCACACGTGTATATATTTACTACTGCACCCCAGTTCACAAGCTGCAGAGAAATAAAATGCTATATAATTAACGAGTAAGACTCCTTGAGCGAGTATAAAATAGAGGACCATCATATCTTCACTGAGGTTCCAGAAAACACACCACTATTGCCCTCTTGTAGCTAACGCAGGGTGGACAGTACAGAAGAAAAAAAAAACTGTGGCAATATACAACTGAAGCTGCAAAATCACAACTATGGCTGTATGTAGCTTCACCCCCACTCTCACAGAATGTGGGTGAGGACTCTGCTGAACATGGGAGGGACTACAACATAGTTCACTTTGGCAGAACTTTCAGTGACATTGTATGACGTAATTATGTCAAATGCAGGAAAGTATTATCAACAAGGTGAGGTATAGCAATATCCTAGTCACACAAGTGTGAGATGCAATCCCCCACCTACAGTGATTATGTAAGACACTGCTGTGGACAAGGTGGTTATCAGCAGCGCTATTTATTTACAGGAGGGCAAGGGAAGTCCTTACGATAAAAAATCATGCAGCAGTTCCTAATGCGTAGCCCTTCAACTCAATGCTCGTGGTACAGAGAAAAGCATAACCAATCTGGTACTCCTTTCCAAAAATTGATAATTTCCAAAAGTGAGATCCCAAGTTCCACAGGCAGCTATGTGGCTCGCCACTAGTTGAAGACAAAGATTGAAATCCACCTCATATGGTATTGTCTTATATCACTTTAAATACAAGACAAAGTTTGTATAAATCCTGTGCATTTTATATAAGGAGAACATTGAATAGATATTGTTTTGATATAATGTCACAATATGAAAAAAGATGAAGAACTTTTTCCCCCGAGACCTTTTGACTCTAGATGTTATGTTCTTTGTTTTGTTTTAAACGGACTGAGGTGATTTTATTGTTCATTCCTTTATAATGTATTGTTTTATTTTTTTTATGCATACCACCGTGGAAATATCTATTTTATACTGTTTGGTCGCCGCTAAAGTGAAGGCACTTGTGTAGGGCGCGCAGCCTGCCCGAGCGTGCTGGATCCTGCAGCTCCACGGTTCCACCTCTCTCCTGCCCCGACACACCTCCCCCATGCCCCCAGCCATGCCTCCCCCTCCCCGGAATGCTTCCCCAACGCCCCCGGACATGCCCCCATTTCCCATTCCGCAGCCCGGTGGTCACAGACACTGCCGAGCCGCGGAACGCGGGCGCCTGCCGGGGCTAAGCCAGCTCCAGCGGGAGCCCAGTGGTAAGCCCCGCAAACGTGCCTCACAGCACGTTTGTGTCTGTGGTCTGCACCACAGAGGTGCAGCACGGACCACAGGATTGGGCTCTAAATCTAGGCATTTGGGGAAGGGGTCCTTTTCAAGTCTACCGCTTTAAAATGGTTCATGGACTAATACACACACAGAGATTTCATAAGTCATCTAGTTTATCTGAATACCGACTAACATTAATCATTGCCTAATCCTCATTAATTCTAATTATGGTATAAATTTCTCTTAAGTGACTTTGAAAATAGGCTAAATAAATAAAAACGAATGCACCACCTCTGTGATGTTGATAGACATATGATTTCAAAACCATGTGAAAATATATTCTTGAATCTGGCCTCTGCTCAACAAAATTGCTAATTTTTAAGTGAGTATTATAAAGCACTTAAGTGATTTTGGCTGCAATTCTAACCACACTTTCCTGAGAGTAAACTTTATTGAACAAAATAGGGCTTACTTCCGAGTAGACCTGGTTAGGATTGTGCCCTTTGTAGTATTATATTTATTTATTTATTTATTTTTAAATTAACACACACACAGACAAACATATAACATACATTTAGGAGTGCTAAATACCATACCATTACTAATAAATCATACTATATCTCCTAATCTACTTACTCATCTATTTCTACCTCTTATTGATTTATCCATTTATTTATATAATATACAATACATTTTCCCTAATGCCCTATACTATATTTTCTAAATATTCACTTTCTACCACGCATAAACTAACTTCAATTGCTCATTAATATTAAAACAAAATAATCTAATTACCAAAATTATCACCTCAGCTATATCAACTCCAATCTAATTATCCATTCGAATTACACTTTTTTCTTTGACATAATAACCGCATATAAAACAATTCTTCCACACGTTTACATTTCCAGCTATATTTTAATACATTCTAATTCATATTTATCAATTTTATCCGTATTTTTTTTCTTCAAATAAATTTGGGCCATTGTTATTAGCTGAATAAATCCTCCAATTTTCTTTAACTCTCAGATTACCACTCAGTGTTCTTTTTCTTTCTTACTTTCCATTTTTTGTCCTGTAATATCTTTAATAATTTATCTCTATAACAGAATCTGATAGATTCACACTTTCTTATATAGGGTGTGTTCATTCTTCCAGTTAACTGGGATATATTTTCTCCTTCTTGTTTCAACAAATTTTGTGATTTGTGCACACCTGTTACTCTCTCCATCTTATCTTTCTTGATTTCCATCAGCACCTCTTCTTCGTCCTGTTGATTTTCCTCCTTAAACTTGCTTTATTAATCAATAGCAGGCTGAGAACCCATGAGACGTAGTGGAACCACACGGGGGGGGGGGGGCCAGTGAGGCCTACTTCTCTATATGCTATTCTTTGGGGGGGGGGGACTCTTATTGAAAGCAAAATGAAGTTTTCTTCTCAATAAAAACTGGAAAAGTCCCCTGGTGCAGTTCTGCCATGTCTTGTGGCCCCCAGTATGCTATTGAGTAATAATACAACAGTTCCATCCCCCCTGCACTGGGCCATGTTACATGTTTAGAGGCACATGTGTAACATGGTCCTAAGACATGCAAGAATCCTTGTGTGATGGCTTGAGCATGTTGCCATTTCTTAGTCATTTCCTTAGTTCATTTGTAAAACTGGAAAACAGAGGCTGACCTCTCACTAGATCAACAAAACAAGGCTTCTAAAGTGCTTTCCCCATTATATGCTTTATAATAATATAAAGGGTGCAATTCATCCCTTGACTTGGGCCAGCGCAAATCCCCAGAGCTGGCCCATGCTGCAATGCATGTTTGCGCCTCCTCAGGAGTTGGCTAGACTGGCGCGCAGAGGCACACTGGCTTGAGGAGGTTGGAACAAGTTTCCATGTCAATGGAGGCACTGAGGCTTGCATCAGCCCAGCTGGCCTGACACAAGGCTCTGAGGTAGGCGGGGAGGGGGCAGGAGGAGGCGGAAGGGAGGCATTCCTGGGTGGGGGGAGGGAAGGCAGTGGGCAACCCTGGAGGCAGACAGGTGGGGAGCGGGAGACGAGGCTGGGATGCAGCAGTTATGCTGGATCCCAATCCCCATTCCCGGAGACAACGGAGTGGCTTGAAGCCACTCTGCTCTCCTCAAACTTCTGCCATCTCAAGAGGTGGCACAAGTCTAAAGTGACCTATAGGGCAAAAGCACCTTGCCCAGAAGTAAGGGGAAAAGTTTCGTCTTGCCTCTGACTGAGCTGCTTTTGGCCCCTATCCTGTGCTGTATACAGTGCAAGCCTCCTGGCTTGCCTGTTCCAGTGCAAGGTAGGATTGCGCCCTTAGTTACATATTTACTGGCACATCTAATGTGGCCCTTAGAAAAGATCTAGTGAGAATTCCAGTGCACTTTGTCATGGTGTCCAACAGCTCCTGGACTGAAAGCTTAATGGAAGCAATAAACAGGCACATACAGAAATTGAATGATAGTGTAGCGAAATGACTGAGGGCCCAATCCTATCCTCACCCCCATGCAGCTGCATCAAAAGGCACATGCTTTATCCAGCGGGGGGTGGGGGGGGTGGGAGGTATAAACTGGGAGGGTTGGGGGGGGAATTATTTCCCCTTGTACGTCCATGAGGCTCCGGCTCGCCAGTGGGTCTCCTTGAACCTGCACCAGCTGTGTAGCTGGTGCAAATCTAAGGAAAAGAAGTGGGAAACCTCCACATGGAGGTACCAAAATACAGGGACAGTATCTGGTTACTATAATGACAGTGCTGATTATCATGACACTTGACAGAATTGTAATATGCACTTTTCTCATGCACTTTTTCCCTTCAACTCAAAATGTTCTGAAGGTATTTTCATTGTTCCTCATTTTAAATTGGGATCTTACTGAACCCAATAACATTTTAATAAAACCTTCAATTTAAAAACGGCAAAAAGAGGGGACGTGGAGGTTGAAACTTCACACAACAACCAATTCCATGTGTAAGTGTACCTGAAGGGGGCAGGGGGCACTGCACAGCATGCTTGGAGGGGGCACCACCCCATACACTATCCCCTGCAGCAATCCCGCTAAGCCGCACAACCTGCCTTTATTCTTGTTTTTAACCTTGGGTGTGGAGCACCAGCCCTTCACACCTCTGGGGTGTTAAGTGCCCAGCTTCCTGGGTCAGCAAGTGGTGAGGCAAGCTGCCTGGGGCCAGAGGCAGTCACTGCGCCACACAGCCTCCCGGGGCTACTTCTGGCCCCAACACTGAAGGCTGTCCCTCTGGACATGTCTCCAGGCAGGCTGCCAAGTAACCCCCACCCCAACAGGGTCAAAGCAAAAGTTCTGATGCTGCAACTGGCTACTATGGGAGCATCAGGGGAGGTGGGAAGAATTCAGAGTGGCAAGAGGGCAGGTGTGGGGAAGAAGGGAGAAACGGTGGAAAGGAGAGGTGGAGGTAACCCCCGGGCTGTTTCTGAAGCTCTCCTACAGTTCTAAAAAAAAGAAACTGAAGCTCTGGAGAATCATACTAAATTTGGAATGTGTTGAAGTGCCAAGGAAAGCCAAGTGGTCTGTTGGCTGGTCACAGAATAGAAGTCATAAATTTCCCTATAAGTGCTTTCTAGTTTATAGGGGGGGTGTTAATTATCCTGTAAGTTCTTTATTACAGGGGGAGTATTTCTTAAGCCATTTCTGCCCAACATTGCATATACGCAACAGGGACCAAATGTGTACCCCTGTGGGCTGAGTAAAGGGAAATTTTAATTGACTTGTTTTCATGGGCACTAAGCATATATATTATTGTTTTTTAATTATCTATTTGTAATATATCATAAATTGTCAAAAATTGTCCTGTCAGTGCTTTCTACTTGCCTTTGGCATTAAAAAAATATTGTAATGTTTATTATTAATGTTTATTAATTTTTCTTAATTTTGTAATTAAATTTTATTTCATCACATGGGGGTGCACCAAAATTTTCTGTGACGTAGGGCAACAGACGGCTTAGGTACACCACTGATATTAATAAGCAAATACAAGGAAAATGAAATGGCCCAGCTTACTGAGAACAGTTTAACAATTTGGTATACACCCTTTGGAGCCAGTTATGACCTGAAAAAGCATAGGAAGGTTAAACCATTCCATTACATTGAATCTTGCATTCTGACCATTAGAGTAGATATGTGTGTGAGAGATTATCTCCATATAACTGGAAATTACTTGGTAGTTTTGGTCACAGCAGACCTTAATAAGGAACCCAACAGCTGAATCCCTTGCAAGAACAGGCCCACCACTTAATACTTAACACCAATTCACTCACTGTTGATATAGCCTGTGATGATGACCTTCTGACCCTCCTTAATCCTCACTGTTAGAGCATGAATGGGATTTTTACCAGCTGCAGACATGCTGGTTGTCTATAATCACCCAGAGGAAATATCTTGAGTCACTGCACGTGTGTCAAATACAGAAGTGCCAATAAAGGTTCCTAAGTCAACCCAGCATTCCAAATTTGTGAGTAGGCACCTGAGTCTTAAGAGATGCAACACTCAACTGGTGTCTCTTCAGATCCAAGTCACAAACTTTAGCACAGTGTCTGACTTCAGTGGGAAGAAGGATTAGCACTGAGCAACAGAAGAGAGTCCTTAAATGGAGAAAAGATTAAAATGTAAGCATAACCTTGGATTCAGAAGGCCTCCTGAAATTGCTTTCCAGATATTTAGAACAACCTCTGAAGCTTAGGCTGCATCCTCACAATGTTTTGTGCATAAACAGAAATTAAAAACTCGTTAAAAATTTGTTATCTATTATGGCCAGGGCCATTCCATCCATGAGGCCAGTTGAAGCATTGGCTTCATGCAGTAGATTGGGGGAGAGAGCCCATCTCTGCCCACTTGCCTACACTGCCCCCCCTTTCACTCCCTAGACTGGAAAAGGAAGAGGAGGACAGCGAGGAAATTAGGAAGGGAGGAGAGTAGTGAGCTAGGAGTCATTGGAGAATGGGAGTAGAGGCTGGCACATCATCAGGGACAGGGGGCAGTATTTGGCATCCCACTTCAGGTGCCAGGAGGTCTTGAGCTGGCCCTGGTTATGACCTTTCTTCTGTTAAAAGATGATGCTAGCATCCTGACTTTAAGCCATTGTGCTGATATCTTTTTGTCTATTATGACATCATTACTTTCACGTAACAGAAGCATTTTGCATCAGATGTTGTTTCCTTTGCCTGCTGGTCGGAGCACCTTGGATTTGACAGGTATGCAAGGATTCTCACATAAATATGAGAAACAAGGTCCTCCATTTGAGACCTTTCACACTCTTGCATGCAAATATTCAGGAATTCAAGTTTAGTAATAGCATGTGCAGGGTGGCTAGAGGGAAAGAGGGTTTCCTATGCTGTCGTACTGTTGTGGCATCAATGGGGAGGGGGATGTCAGCTGTGCAAGAGATATTTCCTGTTGTGTTTTTTCTCCTCCAGCATAAAGGAGAAGGCTTTCTTCCCTCTCAGTTCATCCAGATATATTGCAAACCACCTTCCTCTGGCAATGCTGCTTTAGAGAGTGTTTGCAAAAGTTCCAAACAATGAAGAACCCTGATGCTTGAGTGTGCACAGTGCCTCATATGTATTATTTAACAACCACAAAGCAGAAGCATTCTTATCCCCATATTCTAGCTGGCAAACAGAGGAGAGTGCCTTTTGTTCACAGCAGAGATGCAATTTGAACTGGTGAAGTTCTGATATGTGGCTCCGTCTCACGTCGCATCTCAAATGGCTCACAACATCACACCAGCTCTGCACCCTTTTAGGATACTTATTAAGAACAACAGGTATCCCTGGAGTGGCAGCTGTTTGACATGTTGAGGGGAAATAACTGAGAAACCTGGCAACCATACTCCAAGGTATTTTCTTGAGTTTAAGCTGTTGTGCTGCTGGAAAGGAAGATGAGGGGTGCAGGAAACATTTGAACCCCTCATGATTTTTGAGAAAAACCTAAATTTTGAATTCCTAATTGGCAAACTGACAATGCTCCAGCAGGTCTGCTGAAACCACTGAGGTGAAAGTACTAATTTTCCTTTCATACTTTATACCATGTACCTCAACCAATTTAGCCCTGTTGTATAATATGAATATTAATTTATGTGAGGAGAGAATAAGCCTCCTGAACCAGCCCTGTCAATCTACACTGGACATCTGCCACACTATAAACAAAAGTCATTTTGCTTCTTATACTAGGCAGACTTACTACAAGCATTTCCACAACTGAGAATTTGGCAATTTTTTCTCATTGTTCTGGACTTTGTAGAGTTTTAAGAGTGATGTTGGTTAGCAAGATAAGTCTTTCTTCCCATAGGTAGCCTTGAAAAGTTATGTGATAGCAGAGACTGCAACTGGCTGGGATCATATTCTAGAGCAGGGGTGTCAGACTGGTTTTATACAGCAGGCCAAATAGCATTCATGATGCCTGCTGAAGGCCCTAACTAATGTCATGAAGCAGGAAGTGATGTCATGAAGCATGTCATGGCCAGATGTAAGCATTTTTTCTCACTTAGGAACTCATTAGTTGCAAACAACAAATACATAAATCTTGACCATATTTTCAAGCTATGGGAGAGCCCATTATTACCTGGGCCACCCTTTCAGCAGTGATACCTCAGCATTGCTCAGCAGCTGAAAGCCTGAGGGCCTGATAAAAAGCTTCCAAGGGCTGTATCTGGCTCACGGGCCTTATATTTTACACCCTTGCTCTACAGCTGCTGAGCAATGCTGAAGTATCACTGCTGAAAGGACTGCCCGCACAAAAATTGGGCTCTCCCATATCTTGAAATATGATAAAGATTTGAGTGTTTTCTCTTTTGTCTGTCAGCACTAATGATTAGTGCTGCCTGCCTTTTCACTATTTTATTTTAGTTAAAAGCATGTCCATATAACGCCCTTTAATATAGATAAAAACCTGATCAGGCTCTGCCCAGGGCAGCATCTCCTTTGGAGACTTTGGAACTGTGCCCACCGTAGCAATAAAGAAAAAAAAATGCAGAAAATTCTATGCATATCTACTCAGAAATAAATCTCATTGTGTTCAATGGGGCTTACTTGCAGGATAGTGTGTATACAATTTGCTAGTGTGTATTTACAATTTGCTCTTTAATTGCTTTGATAACTGTTGAAAGTATTATATAAAGATTCTTAACAACAGATAATAATAAACCTACCCCCCTCCCAACCAATGGGAGCTTTTTTCAGGGCTTGATTGGAGCTCCAACAAATCAGAACTGTAGAAGGAGGGTGGGACTGGGCCCTCAACCTTTTCCATGGTCCCAATCCATGACCTCTGTGGAGGGCAATCTGGGTAAGCCTTTCAGGGCTAATGAACACTTTATCACATGAAATTTGGCACTTAGTCTTTCCAGTGCATTTTCTCTTTCAGGGTCCAGGAGGAAGGGGAAGGGGACTAGAGAATACAGTTGTTTTACAAACCAATCATGTTGTTCTGCTCATGACTGTCCTTCTCTCAGACTGGAGCAAGGAATGGTATGGGGTAATTGCAGAGAGATTCACATGGGACCTGCCTTCCATAAGCAGCTTCACCCTTCCGTAAGTTCTATTCTCTCTTAGTCTTTAGCCCAAAAGCTTCACACAGTGGCTTGATCCTTACAGGAATTTGAAATAAAGCCTTGGCTTATATAGATTTACTGTATGTTCTTCTCTCCCCAAGACAGACAGGTGGGTCCCCCTCCTCCAGAGACAGACATTATTCTATATACTGAGTACCCAACTGTGCAGACAAAGTCCACAACTGAGTTACAGAAATGCAGTTCTTAGTACAGAAATGTAGTACAGAAACAGGGATCTCCCCCACAACACAAGAGTCTCTGCAGGCCAAAGAGGTGCCAAAAGAAATTATGTTCTTACACATAAGCTCCAAGCCAAAACAGCTCCGTGACTGAGGAATGAAAAGTTCAACTAAAAATGTGAACTCTAGCTCACTACAACAATGGCAAAGGGAGGGAAACAAGAGCGGGAAGACTAAAGGTCAGAATAATTAGACTGTTCTCACTTTAATGAACCAGAGAAAGAGGTACATTAGAAGAAATCTTTCCAATGTAAAGTTTTTAATGTAGAACACGTGGGAGTAATGATTTGGGTCACAGAACAGATTAGAGGCATTTGTAACTGTCAGCAGTGAGGAGAACAAGAACTACCAGCTTGGATTGTAGGAAATGCACTCATCCTGGCTCACCTGGCTCTATAGAAAGAGAGCAAGGGCTCAATCCAAGACATCTTTGCACTGGCAAAAAATCCAGCTGGTTCCTCATTATTTTAATGCTGTCCCTTTTATTTTATTAAATCTGCAGAGGAAGGTCTTGGCAGTTCTTGCAAAAGGAAAGGAGCAGAATTTCAATCTGCCTTTTCAAAGAAAAAAAATGTCAAGGCCAATGTGTTCATAACATGTACACAAAGGGCTTGGCTCTGACACTCAGTTAATGGGCTGTGTTAAGATTCTTTGTTGCCTTGGGTGGGACAACAAAGGTACACTGTGTGAAAACAAAAGGAATTCCCAACATCCTCGACTTATTGCACAGGATTCTGAGGCACAGTCCCAGTGTAGATGCTAGACACCAAGCAGGAGCTTGGATTTGCTTGCTGCTTCCAGAATGTCAGGTGCCCCTTTAAAATATGCCACCCCAGGTGGTTCCCTCATCCACCAATATGGTAGAGCCACTCCTGTAGGACACATCCATGTTTTCAGTAAGCAAGCCATGATTCGTGGCCCTCCCTGCCATCAAGTACTGTGGACTGTAAGTTCCATAACCCAGTATAAACAGGGCAGATTCTGCAGCAAAGTGGGGAGGCGGCAGGTACAGCTGAGCTGAGCTGAGCAGTGCAGCTACTCTACTTGGTCCTACAGCTACGGCCACCTCTCTCCTGGAGATGCCTCAGGATGCCCCTGGCAGTTAGCCACGTCTCCCTAGGGAGCTGGATTGAATACCTCAGGCATACGGGAAACACACAAAACCTTGGAGTTTTGTGTCTCTCTTTGTGTACACTCTTGGAGTAGATGCCACCAAGAGTGTCACTGCACACATTAGGCTGTTTTCATAAAGACATGTACGTTAGGATTGCAGCCAAACAGTCTCTGGGTCTCAGTTTGCAATTAGCAGATACACACAAAACAGTCTTCCCCTCCCCCAGCAAATTCATCACTTCCCCCCTCCCCTTCCAAAACCCTCCAGGTGTGCTGCTGACAAACTCAGGGCACAATCCTAACCAGGTCTACTCAGAAGTCAGTCCTATTTTGTTCAATGGGGCTTACTCTCAGGTAAGTGTGGTTAGGATTGCAGCCTCAGAGTGCTGGCAGCTGTTTTTTGTTTCTAGTGTATAATTATAACACCTTCATCCCCATTTTGGGGGTAACTGAGGTGAGGTGATGTAATGGGGAGCCGCGGCCAAAGGCCACAAGGATCAGCGGAGCCACAGGCTGGAAAAGTTCGAGAACCACTGCCGTGTGCAGTGCCTCTGTCAGCTAGCAGCGGTTGGTGATGAAAACTATTTTCAACATTTGGAGGAAGATAGTTAAATCTTCTGAGACCAGTTATAAAGCTAACCAGGATGAGATTTAGCTCATTATGAGCTACTCTAAAAGCACAATCCTATACTAGTCCCACTGAGTTCAATGTGTGTATAGGATTGCAGCCCAAGACTGACAGGCCCAAAGTCACTCAGTGAGCTTCATGGCTGAGCAGAGGTTTTGAAAGCTGGGTCTCTCTAGTCCTGAGTCTAATATTGTATCTGTTAATGTATGATTCTAGTTCTTTAATTAAATAACAGGAAAACAAGGACTGAACCCAATCCAGCATACACATGTAATATGATAATGTTTAGAGACTCTATTAATGCAAAAATAAAGGAAAATAAACCTAGCAATAGCATATTTCGATTGCAAACCCAACTGCTCTATAAGAATTCCTTGAATAATAGACCCCCATTTCTATCATTAGGATACATTCTGCTCTCAGCTTGAGCCAATGTAAATATACTACAATTTCAATTTATGCTGTCAAGAGTTCTTCCAGACTTACACCACTGCCAACTGATAACAAATCCCTCCTGACCCCACACCTGTATGAGTGAGTAAGACACGAACACACACATCAACTTGGTGAGCTGTTGGAAAATTTATATACTATATAAAAAAATAAAACATTTAGTGTGACGATAGCCTTCAGGAAGGATGGGGGAGGGAATGCTGGTTTATGGAAGCAAAATTGTGCATGTGGGGGAAAGACTATTGAAACCCATAAAGGAGAATATTTCTCCTCCCTTTCTTCTCTGCTTCAACTGCAAAAGTCACCCGGTCCCTCATCCTTGCAATAAAATTCTCAGCAACAAATTGATGGGAAAAATATATATATTTACATGGAGTTATTTAAATGCAGAGAGTAAAATTGATTCAGCTATTGGAGCAGGGCAGGCAGAAATAATCATCTTACAGGTATGGTAAGAAATATCTCTGGTAGCTGAGCTGCTGCAGGCTAGTTTTGTGTTCTAATATGGGTGGGTTATTTTTTCAAAAATATTTGCAGTTTACTTCATCCTGACATATACATACCAGTGCATACTATCCATTTATCCTTACAGCTCAAACAGTGCCTCTCCTGTCCATTTGATAATCCTCAGCACTGTTTACAAATGCAAATTAGTACCTGATTACACTTTCTTTCTCATCACCCATCATTTCACCCATTGTGAAAATAAAGATGCATTAAACATATGCACAGCAAACTATTTTTACTGCTCTGAAAATGTGATGAAGAGTTGAATGTCTGTGTTACCAGTTGTAATCCCTAAAATGGATTGCTGGAAAATTCTTTCACTCATTCAAAACACAGCTGCTGCCTTTGCGTCTACAACTAAGAAGGAAAAATGGTATACTACTTCAAGAGGCTGGATTTAGAGGGTAGAGGTCTGGTCTAGAGGGTAGAGCCTCCGTTAGCCAGAAGATAACATCAGAAGGTCGCCAGTTTGAGGACAACAGCAGCTCCCTGAACGGCTGAAAATGGTGAGACGTTGAAACAGCTGACAAACTGAGCCGAGTGATTCCACCTGCTCTTGGTGTGAGCAAGAAGCATCTTGGCTGCCTTCCATGTGAGAGATGGAGCTGCTTGTCAGCCTGCGTGGGAGAACTGGAGGCCAGAATTGAGACCAAACCAGGAAGATCCATTCTGAAATGTTGTTGGTTCTTGAAAAACAGAACCTCTATGATTGTAAAAATCCCCTTGAGGGATTTAGAAACACCTGCCTATGTAAACCACCTTGATTAAAGTCAGGAGTAATCCAATGACCAGAAAGGTGGTATATAAATACCTAGTTGTTGTTGTTGTTGTTTGACCTAGTGGGGGCACCAATTACAGGTGTGCATCACTTACCAATGTTCTGATCAAGGATAGACAGCATATATGTTGGTCCAGTGTTGCATTATAAACAGTAAAAAAACAAACTTGTTACCATTTGTCCCATCAAATTCCCCTTTCAATCTGGAGAAATCATATTCCCACTGCAGGCAAATTAGCTTCCCACATCCAGAAGATGGCCAACCCTAGTTATGTGCAGAGCACTGCTGAAGCCCACCACCCCTACAAACGCAATCAGCAAGTAGCTCGCCTGCTCAGGCTGCAGCACTCTTCCATTCAATAGTCCTTGCTCAGCAGTCTCTCTCACTGCAGCAGTGACTCCTCAGCTCCTGGATGAGGAAGCCAGTTTCTGGGAATCTCCAGCAGTCTCAGTGTTCGGCACACACCTCATTCCTTCCTCTCCCACACTGTCTCTGTCTTTGCCACCACTTTTATTTCCAAGGTGTTCATTACCTTCACTTGGTTGCAGCTGTGAACCACACCCATTGCAATTCAAAGCTCTGGTATTAAAGCAATAGCTCCCAGACCTGTCAAAAACAAGGGACCAGTGCCAATACCACACTATATCATCAAGGGAATATTCTGCCTTTCCACTACACCTTTGTGTTGGGGGTACCAGAATGCCTCATCAGGAGGCCCCAGAGGCCTCTTCCTCAGAATGGCCTGCAGAAGCCTCTGGAAGCTACTTTTGGTTTTGGTTTCCGGAAGAAAGGCCAACAGAGTAAGTTGCCCAGAGTACATTGCCCAGTGCAACCCAGAAGAGGCTTCCAAGGCCTCCTAATGAGGCATCCTGGTACCACCAACAAAAAGGTAAGGAATTAGGTTCGCATAACAACATCTCTTAATGATGGGTTGTGGCGAATGTATCCCCCTCGTTAAACAACAGATACCTAAACTTGCTTCAAGTCATTTAGGGCATAATCCTAACCCCTTATGTCAGTGCTTCCCAGCACTGACATAAGGGCAATGCAGTTCTGAGGTAAGGGAGCAAACATTCCCTTACTTTGAGGAGACCTCTGTGAGTGACACACAACTGCAGGATGCAGCACATGTTCCATTGGCACCGCTATGCCAGTGCTGGATAGCACTGACATAAGGGATTAGGATTGCACCCTTAGTCAAACATCCATCTTTAGAGAATTATGTTTCCAAATCCTTATTACTCAACATGCCTGAAAATATTATGCTTCAATCCAAAATAAACTAGAAACAGAAAATTAATGTTAGCACCGCTTATGGAGAAGCCCTGTTTGATTTCTACACTATCCATGTCACCTTTGGAAGACTGCAAACATAAAGAACTAACAGCATCAGAAATCTCTGCCTGTAAAACAAACCTGATGGGGACAATACAGTTGCTCAATCTGGGGGATGAACAGCAGAATGTCCTTAACTTGAAGTGGACATGTTACAGAAAAAAGTTCAAGTCTCGTTTGGTCTTGGCTGAATTTGCAGTCACATATTATTATTAACATACTATTATTATTATTATTATTATTATTATTATTATTATTAACAGTATTTATATACTGCTTTTCAACTAAAAGTTCACAAAGCGGTTTACAGAGAAAAATCAAATAACTAAATGGCTCCCTGTCCCAAAAGGGCTCACAATCTAAAAAAATGCAAAAGAATACCAGCAGACAGCCACTAGAACAGACACTGCTGGGGTGAGATGGGCCAGTTACTCTCCCTCTGCTAAGAAAAGGAGCACCCACTTGAAAAAGTGCCCCATACCATGGGGCTCTGTCTGCGCAATTCAGATATGGACTTGCAAGAGATGTCCAATGTGGGGAAATGACTATAATGACCAAAGAAAGTGGCTAGTATACCTACATCGGCTCTTGAATAACAGGAGATGCAAATGATTACATTTTTCTGTTTTCAATCTGGGCAAATTCTTGCCTCAACTGAAAATGTGAGCACAAATTGTTTGAAGATCTACACAACTCATTGCAGGCATAGTTACAATTTGTGCCATTAATGATGGCAAATTCACACAACCAGTTTACCATGCTCACAATTTAATCTGGGCAAAAATATCTGCACTGGGAAAATAAAACCCAAACTTTGAGAGCTGCTTCTGAGGAAAAGCTACATTATTTAAAACATACCAGACACAAGGATGAGAATTTTTTATTAGGAAAAAAAAATAAGCAGACATCTTTCCTGCACATTGCTGTTCCCCACTTTTTTTCTTGGTTTAATTGGTGCTGTCTTCCATCTTGTCCTTGACATGGGAAATGCCCCCATTCAGGAAGGAGCTGGATAACTGAAGTTTTAAGGTATTATATTTAATACACAGATAAGACTGAACTGTGATAAAGCTGCTCAGACATTCAGCAGCAAGGCAGCTTCCCAAAGTGAAAAGTCCTCATTTGTCATGGGCTATTGATAGGGGTTGAAGCATCCTCCAAAAAGATATTCTTAGTGCACAGTGAATTTTACAGAGGCAAAGTTGGCAGATGCAAATTATTGTAACACAATGAAATACCTGAGTGTGATGCCCATTTGTCAATAGAAAAAAAAGAATGCAAAAGCTTCTCAGTAGCATAACAGTAGCCCTAGCATCACCCCCTTACCAACAAGCCTTCATTAACCAAAGCTGTTACAGGTGGCAAGGTATATAAGGAACTCCAGTATACCAGAGGCCCTCATATCCACAGATTCCATATCTGTGGTTTCACTTATCCGTGGATCAGGTCTGCCCCCCCCCCCAGCATGTGCACCCCTGGAGGGCTTCCCTGGGCCTTCCAATGCCTTATAAGGCATTAAAAACATCACTTCTGTTTTTACCAGAAATGGCTTTTTTTTTTTTTTACCTACAGTGCTCAGTCTGAGCTCGGTAGTGGACGGGACTGGATATACTCGGCCTCTGCTGAGCTCAGAGGCCACTGAGCTCCCCTTGCCTCCAGAGGGGGGCGGCCCCCTGGGACTGTGGAGATGGGCGTTCGCTAGTATCTGCAGTTTCAGGTATCTGTGGGAGGGGGGAGTTCTAGAATGGAACCCCCATGGATAAGAGGGCACACCCGTACTGTATAATGGGCAGTCCTTTCAGTACTAGTATTTAGCAATGAGTTATATAATGCAAATATTCAAAGCATTTCACATACCTGTTCTCTGTAGTCTATAAGGGTCAGTATCATTTGCATGTTGTAGTAGATGATGGGTGGAGTAGGGGGAAGTTTAGAAAATGGTGGTTTGCTTAAGGCCAACTAGTAATTTCATGATTGGTGGTGCAAGGTGTGAACTGGGGACTTCCCAAGCCTACACTCATAGCCACTATGCTACACCACCTCTCACACATATTCTCTTCTCTAGCAATGACTTTCTAAGATATCAAACAGAGGCCTTTCCTCCTTCTGGTACCAGGGATCATTTAAGCAGAGATACCAGAGACTGAATGTAGGATCAGCTTATACATGCAAACCATGTGCTATGCTTGGACTATGGCTCCTCCCCAACCACTGATTATTCTCCTTAGGAGGCAAAACAAGCCAGTAGGCTTTGGCCTACTTTAACAGATCTGAGCAAAACTCATTCAAAGACCATCCAGCAGTTCCCTCCTTTATTTGAACTCACCAGAGACCATGTCAGTGACTGCATGTACTCTGGATTTGCAGATCAAGGGCAGCCCAGCACGTGGTCGTCTCCCGCCAGTTATTATCATGGCAATTAAAGTGGGAACGACTATGGGATGAGACATTTCATCACGGTTCAGATGCATATATTATTTGTCTCATTATGTAGATACAATGTGATTTTCAATTAGCTGTCTAACAGTGTGATCGAACGCAAGATATTTTAATTATGTATTTCATGGGCATGCTTCAAAGGTGCCATTTTATTTCAGAATAATTAGCCAAGTATACAGAAAACTTGAAAAATTCCAGAGGGCTTTCTGCTAACTTCACTTTCAGACAGCGAGCATGGATACATAAGCTGGTCCAAGAGGCTGGCAATATTATGTATAACTGGGTAGAAAGCCTTGCTTCTTTCTCTGAAGTCTTCTTTCTCTACTAAATCTGGGGAGAAAAATACCTTGCTATGAAGCATGAACAGTTCAGAATGTGCTTCTTTTACTGATAATTAATTTTAATTAGATTTCTGCCCTGTCTAAGGTGATGGTGGTAGTTACTTCTGCTGTCTTTACTTGGATTTGTAGGAGCAAGAGTATGCTGAGTGCATTAAAGGGTCACAAAGACCAATCTCTTCAGGCCAGGGTAGTTGACTTGGAGAGGCTGAGACGGACAGAAAGATAAGAAAAGATAAAGGAAGCCTCTATGGCAGTGGTGTCCAAGCATTTTGGCGGGAGGGCCACATCATCTCTCTGACACTGAGTCGGGGGGCCAGGAAAAAAATGAATTAATTTACCTTTAAAATTTGAATAAATTTACATAAATGAATTTATTAGAGATGGAACTTATATGAATGAATGAATGGTCTTACAGTAGCTCAAGGCCTATAAAAGGCCTTGCACAAAGCAAGGTCAGCCTTTCCTTCACTGCCGCTGCTGTATCACAGGTGTGAAGCAGCAAGCAGTGAAGGGAGCTCTCATCCCACAGCTCAGGTGAGAGGTTGAACAGTCGTCATCATGCTGAGAAAAGTTGTATCGGGCCAGCATGGGCTCCAGCAAGTCTCTGGAGGGCCAGAGGCTCATTGAAAACTGGGAGCTCCCCCGAGGGCCTCAAGTGGCCCCCGGGCTGGGGTTTGGGCACCCCTGCTCTATGGTGACAGCTCAGCTGAGTTTGAGGGTCTCAGGGTAGCAGAGTATAACTCTGAAGAGGAAACAATGGGAAAGGGTCAGTAATTCAGTGGCAGAGCACCTGCTTCACATGCAGAAAGTTGCAGGTTCCATTGGTCTACATATAGGAAATGATCTGGAAATCTGTGTCTGGTAATGCCAATTAGCCTAGACAAAATTGAACTAGATGAACCAGTGTTCTACAATATGGCAGCTTCATATGAACTCTTAGAAATACAGGTGGAGCCTCTTTATCCATGGGGGGAACCCCCCCCCCCCCCGTGAATACAGAAAACTGCAGATAATGATATCCTCCATTTTCAGAACCCACCTTTTCTTCAAACGCCATCCGGGCCTTGCTCCAGTTGTATCTGGAGTCATTCTGAGCCTTGGCAAGGCCACAGGCCACCTTGAACCAGAGGTCACCCAGAAACCGCTCCAGGTACCATTCTGAGCCTTGGAGAGGCCGCTTGAGGTGGCATGTGGCCTCTCTGAGGCTCAGAAAGCCACCCAGAGCGGTTTTTGGATGACTTCTGGAAGTCATTTGAAAACTGCTCCAGGCGTCATTCTGAGCCTGGAGATCGGAGAGACAAGTTCCGGTCGCATCTGGAAGGTCTGGGGGGGGGGGCAATCCGCGGGTTCGGCTTTCACAATGGGACAATTCTGTGGATAAAAAGGCCCCACCTGTACCTATCATATGGAAAAAGGGAATAATTCATTCTCAGCTGTCTCTGAAAGTAGAACCAGAACAAAAGGGTACAAACTGCAAGAGAGGAGATTTCGATTAGACATCAGGAAGGATGTTGAAAGTTTAAGGTTGCAATCCTATCTACACTTACCTGGGAATAAGCCCTATTGAGTATAATGGGACTTACTTCTGAGTAGACATGTATAGGATTGGGCTCTAAGACGTACATAGTAGTACTTTCACTGGATTTGAGCCAAAAGTTATAAAAGCCTTCAGCTCAAATTATGGAGGAAAAGTAGTGAAATTGAGGGCAAATCTTCCTTTGACATGGGGTGAAGGTGAGTTTGTGGTGTTCTTCACGGTAGCCACTGGGAACCATTTTTTCTTCAATACGGACCTCAGAATGACACAATGTAATGACATGGCATCATTCTTGAGCACTGTGGGGGAAAACATGGTGGCCACCAGGAGTTTTGCCCCTCTCAGGTCACATAAATTGACTCCCTTTGTGGTCTGCAAATGAAGCCACAAAATGGTTGTGGGGGCATTCTGGTTTGACCGCTTGCAGAAATTGCTCCCTATTCCACAAGCAGGGGCAAAGAGACATGCAGAGTTAGAACATCTTAAATACATAGATGAGACATTACAAAAATTTTAGTTTTAGCCTGGTTAGGCACTGGAGTATGTTCTGAAATAACCTGAGCAAAACACATGCACACAAAACATGCTCCAATTCAAAGCAAAGAACTAGACTGTTAGCATTTAGTATCACAAAGTTACACAGAAGCTTTTAAATTGACTTCTGGGACAAAGCCAATGGGGTCTGGGCAACATTTGGAGCAGATGATGATATAAATGTTCCAGGTCTGTTGTGCCTTGCTTAGGGACTTCCCCAAAAACATCTGGCTGGCAACTGTAGGAAACAGGATGCTGAACCAGCTGGGTCTTTGGTCTGATTTATCTGTATTTTTATAACATCTTGAACGAAATCAACCCTGAGACACAGAAACACGTCAGGGACATATAAGTATATACATGCACTTGCATGTTCTCAGCCAGTTATAGCAATGCTTCTCAACATTTCCTGTGGTACTTCTGGGAGAGCGCATTTCATTGGTAGGACAGGCAGGCTCAACCCAAGTTTTAAAAGGGTGAAACACATTTCACTCCTGTCAAATGGAGATGCTAGCATCTCCACGTTAGCATTCCTAATGAGGAGAGGGGAAAGGAGCAGCCAAAGGCTGAACATGAGTCTGAATTCACAGCAGACTGCTAAAGGAAGACCCTTGGGGTCTTGACTGACAAGTGCTGAAAGGATGTAGTATATCAGATGCACGGTTACCACATGAAGACAGATGGCTCAGCATTGTCACCAACCCATGGGATTCATGACTGGGAATTCCAGTGGGCCCAAGGGAATTAGGTGTCACACTTCCTTAGTCCCCTGCTGAAAACTGTAGCCTTAAAGTAGCAGATGATATGTTCAAAGTAGCAGTGGCCCTTAGAAATACTGATGTGCTATGCAAATAATCACAATTAATTAGTTGTCCAGTCATGACTATTAAAAACAGCATACCAATAAACCCCATCTTTCTTTGCCTAATCGGTTTTTATACATCTCAGCACTGCCGGAAAGTATAGAGACTCTAGAGAGGCCAAAATTGGTGCCAAATGGCATTAGGCACATTAACTGGGGGTGTGGGGGAATTGGGAAGTACAAATGCAACCAGAGGGATAATTAATTTCACAATAGCCTCAGTGCTGTGTGACATTTCTCTCAAGAAGCCTTTTATACTAGCCTTTGATACTTTAACTTTTATACTAACTGTTCAATAACTCAATTATCTGTGTCAGTGTCAAGGCAAGGCTGTGCCCTATTGCTCTTCCCAGTACATATTCACATCTGCCTACATCAAGTGAGCTTGGCCGGCTCCAGGGAACAATCTCCCTTCAAGGAAACAAGGTCTGACAGGGATGCAAGGCTCAAGTGTGAAGATAAAGTGGCACCTTCTGCAACTCAGAATTTCAGATAATTTTTCCCCCCGAAAAGCCTAAGTTTCTCTCGTCTTCCACTTTGAGAAACCTCTAAGTTATTTTTAAATTTCACAATTTGCTACTGCAAATTCCGTTCAAGTGAGAACGGAATACCAAGGAAACAATCTTGGATTCTTTGAAACGATCAGATGGGGGGGGGGGCTGAACCAAGAATACACTGTGTGGGGATAGGACCCCATAAAAGTCACATTATATCTTATTAACAAACAAGTAACTGGCTCCAACAGCACTAGAGGCCGAGGTTCCAGTCCAGTGGCATTAAAATCAAGTTCTGACTGATTTCAGTGGAAGGTAAACTGTACTTTTATGACAGAGCTGGGAGTCATCAGACAGGGATGGCTTTTGAGATCAGCCACACTGGGCTCTGGCTGAGGGCCAATGTCCATCAGAGGGTCCATTTAACCAGGAAAACCTTGAACCCACAGTATTGGTGGTAATGACAGCACCCAATGAATTATCAGGATTGGTGGAGGTGCCATGAAGGTCCCATTGCAGAACTTTGCCCCAGGTTCTCAGGAACCTGGTGCTGGCATTGGGCAAAGGGAAGGCCTGAGCTGGACCTTTGTTCCTGCTTCAGTCCCTTAAAGCTAACCCAGAAGAACAGCCAGAAACTAGTCCCTTCCAATTTGGAGCAGCGTGTTCTGTGTCCTTATGTGGACTTCACAAAGTTTACAGTTGCACAATTACCATAGCAGCACAATTACTGTGCTGACTAGTGCAGGGGACACTTGGTGACAAAGGGTGTTGGCAGAATGGATGATACACAGCTGTGCACCTCCTGCATGCTGCCATCTCGGCCCTCGAGTAGGAAGGGTTGCTTACATAGCTCCTGCAATACTTACAGCACCACACACCCCTCTGGCTACACTAACAGTTGGACTTTAACCTTGCAAACTAGTATATCGAAGGACTTTGGGCCAGTCACTCTGAGCTGAACCTTACAGGATTGTTATGAGGATAAAATGCAGAGGGATCCTGAAAGCCACTCTGAGTGCATGATGAATGGCAGGGCCACATAAGGTGGCAACAAAAGAGCATGAGGGAAGTATACAGATATGAACACAGAAGGTGGCAAGATTGATACAAAGGAGTAAGCTGCTTCAGGCATGTAGAACAGGATAATGGGAACAAATGTGGAGATAAGAAGGGAAGTAAAGGAAGATTAAAGATATCAGATAAGTTATGGTAGAATGACATTTAGGGACAAGGTATGAAATTCTCTCTCAAACCTTCATTATTTTGCTCCTAAATATATGCCTTCTCCAAGATGCTAACTACTAGTCTTCTTTGACAACTGAATTCAGGCACCACCATAGTTCTGGCAAGCTTCTGCTACTGAAGCTGCAACAAAACCAGGATGGGTGATAAACGTACTAGAGTACCAGGGCCTTCTCTTCACCAAAAGGCACGAGAGCATAGTTTGTAAATGGGGCTCATGACTTGAGACTTCTTACTTTTCTTGCCAGTGCCAAGTTATAATCAATCTGCAAGAGGAGACTGCGGCATAGCAAAGACTGCAGCCCAGCACAGCAACACTTCACTAGAGCGTTTAATTAATAAGATGATGAAATTATGACATTCATCTTCTCTAGAGGAACAGTGAAAAGCAGATTTTCCTGCGGTTTACTAAAGGTCACAGTTCCCTAGTGGATGACCTCACAAACTTTATCACAATTGTCCTGAAAGGCAGGATAAAGACAATGTAATGGTTGTTGCCTTTGAGTGACTCAGATGCAAAACATTAGCATTTCAGGTGTATTTCTGGTAAAAAGTTCTTCTTCTGCCCATGGAGAAGGAAGGGGAGAAATGGACAGACAGGCAGCAGTGGTTGTGGTGCTAAAGTACATCACAGGACAGCGTTTTCTTAATGTTTAAATGACTTTTTCAAAACGTCAAAGTGATTTTAGACTAGCTGGGGCTTTACTTACCCACAATTCAGCCAGATAGTCAAACACAGTTGGTAACAAGGCAAAAGACTGAATCCATAGAAGGATGCAGAGAATTGCGCTGAAAGCCATTTTCTAAAAACAAGAAACAAACTTTGGAGAAGAAGCAGCACCGCCACCCTCCATTACAGATCAATAACTCCACTACAAAGTGATTAAAATTATGCCAAAAATTTTAATCACCTTGGAGTGAGAGGAGAGAGAACTAAGGAGAGAACTAAGGGCTAAAGTTGGATGTGCACAATTCCTATGTAGAAATGAAATCTGCAGCTGGAATAACTTGAAGTTCACTTTGAAAACCATTAACACTGCATGTCATCCTCTGATGAAAAAAAAGGTATCACTGCTTAAGAAATGGAATTCTCAATTGGAGGCATCTAAGCCCTCAAGGAATTCACTTGTAGCATGAATGCACAAATCAGGGAAAGGGAAGAGATTAGGCAAAAAAAGATGATAATGCTGGACCCAGGCCAATGATGGCAGAAAAGAGGTCTCTCTGTGACAGGCAGACATTGTTGCCAAGCAGAGTTTCTTTCAATTAAAAAAAAAACAACCTGATTCAAGATTCGGGCTACTGATTATTAAAGGAATATTATTGAAGGCATTTGCAGTGCAACTTGACCAGTGTGTCAACACAGCACTGCCTGAAATTTGACCCTTTCTTTTAAGCAGTGATGTAGGTTTTCTGGAAAATGTTCAAGAACATCTTCCAGAAGTGTTTCTTGAAAATTTTCCAGGATCATACAATCAACTAGGATCTGATTTAGCATGTTCGCGTCATGTATTATAACAAAACTTTAAAAGTGCACTGTTAATTTTTATGTTTCACTTCCTAAATATTTAGGACACACAATGTGATTTAAAATGCTTTATTTAAGCAAATTAAAAGGTTTTCCTTGGATTAAGAAAAAAGTCTAAGTACTTTACGATATGACAGCTCAATAGCAGAAACATTCTTACACTGTTTAAATGTCAAGGAAAAGAATGAAAGCCCTGAAAACCGATAACCTACTAATTTCACAACTACTGAAGAGATAAGCATGACTTTTTTATTGCGTATGCATATGTGTGCATGCTTCCTAGTCACCTGAGCAAAATTAATTATAACGCCCAACTCTACCGATTTTGTATTCATTATGTTAGCAATTAATTATTTGAAATAATGAACTTTAAACAACAGAAAATGTTCCATGGAAACCATTAACCCACCCTGTCCCAATCTACTAAATCAAAAGAATTTCTATATCAAAAGAAACAAAAGACTATCAGGAACATACTTGATAAGGTTTCGTTTTGCCAATTTAGTTTCCTCCAAGTCTGCAGAAGACCTTCTGTGCTTCTATTGCATCGCACATGCATAATCCTGGTATTTATCACACTCTGGATGAAATTCTACATATGCTTACTTGAGAGCAAGTTCCATTGAACTCAATAAGACTTACTTCTACATCAACATGCATAGGATTGCACTGTCAGTGTTGAGCCTAAAGAAAGTCTTAGGCTGTACTCTGAAGTAGGAGAGTACATGCAGAAGATGTAGGAGAAAGCCCTATTTCTCTAATGTAGGAGAAAGCACCACTGAACATAGAAGGACTTTCTTCAGAGTAAAATGTGCATAGGACTGTCATAAAAACAGTTAGCAAAACAGGAAGGTATGAAAAGAGGTATATACTGGAATGGATTGCCGATCCATTTGCTAGTTCAATTTGCTAGTATGCAAAGACTCAGCATTTTACTGTCAAGCATGCCAAATTTGCAGGCCACAGCTGGGGTTCGCGTGGTTTTGCCTGTTAAATACAATCATGCGTTGCTTAGTGACAGGGATGCGAACTGCTACCACCGTCACCAAGCAAGGCTTGATGCTAAACAAAGCCTCCAAAGACGAGGGGAAGCTGTGCTTCCCTCATCTCTGGAGGCTTTTCTGAGCCTCTGAGGCTCCGAATGCCGAAATCGTGCGAGAGACGCGACTTCTGGTTTTCCTTGGGAAATCGGAAGTCGTCGCGTCTCTCACATGATTCCTGCATTTGGAGCATCAGAAAGGCTCAGAAAAGCCTCCAGAGAAAACCTCGCCTTCAAAGGCTTGGGGGTGTGTGCAAAGACCAGTGGTAGCATTGCATATGCAGCCTGTTGCTGGTCGGAGCGTTGCAAAGCAACATAACCTATATATACTTTTCCCAGATGGAAGACGGTTAGGTAAATTAATCCAAGGAAGAAATCCATTTTCGACAATAACCTTCATTCAGAACAAACATGCTGACTAACAGCATTACCTGGAGTCCCTCGGTTAACTAGCCATTCCTTCATCCAGTCGTCCATTCTAGTGACTCCTGCCTTAGCCTCACTTGCCAAACATGTCAGAAAAGTGGGTAAAAAGTATGAACTCACTTGACACACTACATAGACTCTCAGAAGCAGCAAGACTAGGAATGAGAAATGAGACTAGGAATGAGACATTGGAATGAGTGCCAATGAGATGTTATTATGATACAGTATGGAAAGCACTGACATAGGGGGTTAGGATTGCACCCTAACTTAATTAAATTTGATTTTGTCATTCAAGGAGGACGACAAAATCTTCTTTGACCCCAGATAGCAGATATATGCCTTAGCTATACCACTGACTGAGGGGAAGCAGCAGAGGAAGTGGGTTGTGAGCTGCTGGATGGAGGATGTGGGTTCCTCCCAATTTTCACTTTTTAAAAAGCCTGGGTGTGATCTGGTTGTGACATCACTTCCGGGGCAACATTTTCAACTTGGTATCGGGCTACATGATCATTAGCTACGCCACTGCACATAAAACAGCTACCTCCCACTCCGCTAAGGTCTCCTACCTCTTAGCTGTAAGGGAAGTTATGGGGAGTCCTGTATAGAAGACTGAGGGAGAACCTGCAATTCAGATCAAAAGCTGACAAATGTTCGGAACGTTTCCAGTTGATAGCTGCAATAGCCAGCACTTTGGAGACAAACACTCTGTAAATCTTAGCTGTTAAACCACAGCTAATCAAAATAAATGATAGTATATAAGCAGAGAGAGAGAGAGAGAGAGAGAGATGCCAGATGCTCTCATAACAAGCAGTACCATAGCTGGCAACAGAATAAGGCTGAAGATGTTTGCATTGAGGTCTTTGCTCAATGCACTCCTTGTGTGAACTGAGGTCTTTGCTCTCCTACACCCCTTGTGCAAAGTTCCCAGTTCAGATGATTCAATCTACAAAAATAATTGTAACAACATAGCCTGCAGCAACAGTGACATGTGGAGACCATAGGAATTGTAGAGTATTCACCACCTGTTACCAAAGAATACACAGAATCAATTCCATCCAGTGGCATTCCTGGGGGGTCCAGGCATCTGGGACAACCCCCAGTATTCTGCCCCCCCTGTTCCACCCCCTTCTCCGCCCCCCACGCACCAGACCTGGAAGTAATTGCGGTGACGTCATCATCACCGCAATTACTTCCACGCAGCTGCCTCCTCCATTCCTCCTTTGAAAACAATGGGGAACGGAGGAGGCAGCCAAGGCCCCCACAGAGCCTTCTGCACCACGGGGGTCTCCATGGCAGCGGTCTGGGGCTGCTTCCAGCAGGGGTGCCCAGGAGTGCTCCTGGGAGGCAGCTGGAAGCTGCCTCCCAGGCAGCGTCTTGGCACCAACTGGGCCACCCCCTCCTCCTTTACAGGAGGAGACACGATGGGCGCCCTAGAGCATCAGTGCCTCTCTAGAGCGCCTGTCTCCTATCCTCCTATAAAGGAGGAGGGGAGGGGGGTGGCTCAGTCAGCGCCACAAGCTGTCTCTCCGCAGTGCTCCTGGGAGCACAGGGGGGGCAGGGCGGGGTGAGGCTCCGAGAGGCGCCCCTGGAGGGTCGGGGCTTGGGGCATTTGCCCCATCTGCCCCCCTAGGTATGCCAGTGATTCCATCCAAGAAGTGAACACAGGCCTCGGGTTTCTGTAGTGCTCAGGTGGAAGCTGTTCTGGTTGCCCTGAAAAATGACTATCTGTGTATTTCAGATGTGAGGAAGGAAGTGAAATCCCACAAAGAAATATAGCAGTAGGATGTCTTGTGGCACCTTAAAGATTAACACATTTATAGAAGCTTAAGACTGACTACTTCAATACTAATAAACAATTATGTCTCCATCTACTTTCAGTTCAATCCTATGCATGTCAACTCAGAAGTAATTTCCACTGTGTTCACAGGGGCTCACTCCCAGGAAAGTGTGTATAGGAGTGCCATGTTATAGTAGTTATGCTCATAGGTACCTACAAAACTGTTCTCTCTCCTTCCTGTGGGCAGTGGCGTAGCTAAGGGGTGTAGGGGGGCAGCAATTGCACTGGACAACAAGCTTTGGGGGGCAACAAGCTGAACTTGACACTAATGGCCAAAATTGTGAAAACCTTGGTATTTTCAATACCATCATGTTATATACCATTTGATGTGGAATTTAATGAAGAATGAAATGAAACAAACCACACTGGAGTATCTTATTCCAATTAACCAGTTTTTGTTGTTGTTGGCAACCTTCATTCTCAAAAGATGATGGTATTGCGCTCTGAATGATGGTTCTGGAATAGTGTCTAGTGTGGCTGAAAAGGCTGATTCGGGAGTGACAATCCCTTCCACACTGGGAGCAAGTGCAGTCTGTCCCTGGTGTGTCTCCCTGGCTACGGGCCTTCCTTCTTTGCCTCTTTGCCTCAGTCTGTTGGGCAAGTGTCTCTTCAAACTGGGAGAGGCCATGCTGCACAGAATGCCTCCAAGCGGGCCGCTCAGAGGCCAGGGTTTCCCACCTGTAGAGGTCCACTCCTAAGGCCTTCAGATCCCTCTTGCAGATGTCCTTGTATCGCAGCTGTGGTCTACCTGTAGGGCGCTTTCCTTGCATGAGTTCTCTATAGAGGAGATCCTTTGGGATCCGATCATCACCCATTCTCATGACATGACCGAGCCAACGCAGGCGTCTCTGTCTCAGCAGTGCATACATGCTAGGGATTCCAGCTCGTTCCAGGACTATGTTGTTTGAAACTTTGTCCTGCCAGGTGATTCCGAGGATGCGTCGGAGGCACCGCATGTGGAAAGCGTTCAGCTTCCTTTCCTGTCATGTGCTAAGAGTCCATGACTCACTGCAGTACAGAAGTGTACTCAAGTCACAAGCTCTGTAGACCTGGATCTTGGTATGTTCTGTCAGCTTCTTATTGGACCATACTCTCTTTGTGAATCTGGAAAACATGGTAGTTGCTTTGCTGATGCATTTGTTTAGCTCAGTATCAAGAGAAAGAATGTCGGAGATTGTTGAGCCAAGGTATACAAAGTCATGGACAACCTCCAATTCATGCACAGAGATTGAAATGCAAGGAGGTGAATCCATATCCTGACCCATGATTTGTGATTTCTTCAGACTGATTGTCAGTCCAAAGTCTTGGCAGGCCTTGCTAAAACAATTCATGAGCTGCTGGAGATTGTTGGCAAAGAGGAAGTCACGCAGACATTTCAGCTGGACTTTGGATTTTGCTCTCAGTCTGGAGAGGTTGAAGACCTTTCCATCTGATCTGGTCTGGAGACAGATGCTTTCTGTTGCAGTTCCAAAGGCATGCTTCAGCAGGACAGCGAAGAAAATCCCAAACAAGGTTGGCGCAAGAACACAGCCTTGCTTCACTGTGCTTCGGATGTCAAAGGGGTCTTTGGTTGAGCCATCAAAAACTATAGTCCCCTTCATGTCCTTGTGGAAAGGCCTGATGATGCTGAGGAGCCTGCGTGGATCTTGGGGAGAATCTTGAAGGGGCCGTCCCTCTTAACCAGTAAACACTTACTTACTTCATAAATTTAGGGCCCAATACTAACCAACTTTCCAGCACCAAGGTAAGGGCTATGCAACTCTGAGGTAAGGGAATAAACATTGCCTTACCTTGAGGAGGCCTCCGTGACTGCCCTCTAACTGCAGGATGCAGCACATGCCCCACTGGCACAGCTATGCCAGTGCTTAGAAGTTGGTTGATGCACTCTCTATGTGATTTTGGCATTGGGGGGGGGGCTACCAAATCTTCTTTGACCCCAGGTAGCAGATGCCTTAGCTATGCCACTGCTCCATTTTCACTTTGCAAAAAGGTCTGGGTATGACATCACATCCAGCAGTGACATCATTTCTGGGACATCATTTTGCACTCGGTACCGGGCTATACTTTCATTTACTACGCCACTGCCTGTGGGTCATCCTTATTTCCTGTGGTGATCTTCTGGTCTAGTCTTGCATACAGACAATCATTTTAGTATAATACAAGCCCTCCTTTTCTTTCCCATTATAAAGATGTCCCCAAAACAAAATAATATTTATAACCTAGTAAATCCTATCAAGAAACCGAAGCAGCTTCTTTTACCTGATAAAACAAGGACTAGCACTGATTGCTTTGATTCAAATCCTTATAGGCAAAGGCAGAATAAGGATTTTGCTCTAAAAAGCCTCTAGGACCTCTCCACTGCCTTCCCTGGGTATGGGTTAATACATTCTATCCACAAATCTTCACATGTACATATTACCTTAAATCAGTCCAAATGGCAACTCAGCTGATAAGCAAGAGATGAGACAGAAAAAGACAAGGCAATTTTAATTTATCATGCAGCCAAATGGCAATAGAATACAAGAAGAAAGAAGAAAAGAAATTGGTGCAGGGGAAAAAGAACACATCCACATCTTTAACATACTTTAACCCATCATTCATTTCAGTACAAAGAGACTTTTTAAAATGTTGTCTGCTCGAGAATCTAAAGCCTGTAAACTAAGTCAGCAGAAACAGTTCAAAGTGGTAACTAGTTCTAGTAACCCTTTGAATAATAGTTCAAAGGGTTATTTTTGCCCAAAGACCAGGGTATGTCACTTTCATTGCTTCTTTTTTCCCAAATAAGCCGATAAAGCATTCTGACACCATCAGTGGATGGTTATCAGGATTTTGGTTGTGCACAGTAAGAGAGAAGTAAACTCCCATAGTCAATAATGTACCAAGGCCAGGGCGAGGCAGTGGGGGTAGACCACCCCAGTGTACCCAATGGGGTGGCAGAGTGCCTGTCCTTTAGGATGCTGCATAGACCTGGCCTCCTCTGTGGGGAATTTTGAGGTGGAGATCTGGTCTACCTGGCATTTGAAGTGGTGCTTCAAATTCCTGCTGCTTCAAATTCCAGGTAGAAATGTCCTCCCCCCGAGAATCTCAAGGTGGAGGCCAGGTCTGCCCATGGCTTCAAGTGGCTAAGGGCAGAGCAGCATGAGTAGCTTGATGCTGACTGTCTCACAAGCACACCCCTCACCATCCTGGTCCTCCTCACCTACTGCTTTTATAATGTTGTCAGGCTGGAGGATATTGGAAGCAGCAGCTGTCAGCGTGCTTTACAAGGCTGGGATGAAAAGGAGCTGGTGGTTGTGATCCTTTTTCTGAATGACTTCATGAGAGCTTTCAGGAAAAGATCACAGTGGCAGCAGAGGAAGAGGGGGAGGGGTGCATGTTCCTACCTTTCATCCTCCAGTTGTATTGTCCTACAGTTGTCTCCAAACCCCAGCCCCAGGGCCAGATGTGGACCGCAGCGAGCCTATATCTGGCCTGTAGCCAGCCTGTGATCCCGAGAGCCTCTGGCCCAGTTGATCAAACACAACCAGAGTTGTGCTTGTGGGGTGGGGGGATGTGGGTCAATTTAAATGTGTGCTTTATTTCTTGGGTAACGTTGGTGCTTGGAGAAATCCTGGACATTTAAGCCCATTCATTCATTTATTCATTCATCTAACTTCCATCTCTAATGCATTTATTTAAATTATATATTTTTTTTCCTGGTCCTGACACTGTGCCAGATATTTGATGCAGTCCTTCATCTGAAAAGTTTAGAGACCCCTGGTCTAAGGAAGCGATTTTCAACCTTTTTCATCTCACAGCACGCTGACAAGGCACACCATCTGTTTTTTGACAATTGACAAGGCACACCCATTGCCAGCAGGGGCTCTGATCCCCCAGTGGTCCTACTAACAAATGACTCTCCCCCAAACACTCGTGGCACACTTGCAGACCATCTGCGGCACATCAGTGTGCCAGAGCACAGTGGTTCAAAATGGCTGCTCTATGGAGAATGAGTGAGAAGAGGATTTGGGAGCCAGTTAAAGCTGACGGCCAGGAAGAGGGAGGCGGCAAGTGGGAGCAAGATGCAAGGCCCCTGCAGCCTGAACTGAGGGGTTTAGCCAGTCTCTTGATGGGTCACCCCTCTTTTCACTCTCTCTCAAAATAGCCATAGTAGGCCAACAGCAGAAAGTCAGACATGCAGCTCTACCCCTGTCAAGACGTGTAGACGGACACAATTAATACCAAATCATGGTTTGCCATTGTGAGCACAAGCAGGCATGAGAATCAGGTTTGTGCACTTCTTTCTCTGCCTCCTCTGAATAGAGGAGAAACAGTAGAAACTTCTGCTTCTTAGTAGTGGCAAGATGCCATTTTTCACTGCACCCAAACGTGACAAACCATAGCTCTACAAAGCAGGATCCCAAGCTAGAGTTTGCTTTTGTCTGGCATCCTGGTTTCTAGGTCACATTCAGATGTAATGGTACATCAGAAGCAGAAGCCTGTAACCTTTTCTGAAGGAAGAAGAGAAGGATGGAGATTGCAAATGTGAGGTTTGGGCTAGTCATATTTTCAACAGCAAATCATGGTTTGCCATTACATCTGAATGCACCCTGACTGAAGCACTTCAAATGTCTTGGATGACAGAGGAAGATGACACAGCATCCAACAGGACAATATCTGTGTACTTATGGAAATTATGCTTGGCATAATTCCTGGGAATCTTCGCCCTCTCTTTCAAATTCTTTTTTAGGCTCCACATGTGTTGGCACAACATGTATGCTCCCATATTTTAAAAATGTGTTTTCAGTAGTTTTATGTTTGCATGTTCTCCCACTTGGCATATTCTTGGTCTCTGCCTATATTTCATGAGCTTACAAAGAAATCAGAAGGGCAACAAAACACATCATAGTTTGTGCAGTGATCTGACAAAAAGAAGACCTGTCAGCTACAGCACCTTTTGGCCTTGAATCAAGCTACAATCCCAGCTTTCCCATCTGAAAATTTTAGGTTATAAGGGCATCTAACCAACAGCAGCATCTCCTAACTCTTCCACAACAGTAATGAAAAACATTTAGGCCACAGAATCCTGTCTCAGTCAATTTGAATGCACTTGTTATTCTACAGATAGATAATGCTGGAGACATGTGATATACACACATACATGGAAAGAAAGAAAAAATTATAGATTCTGGTTTCATTTTCCTACAGTGCATACAGACAATCTGACCCAGAAATCAGATGTCAGTGTATAGTCAGTCGGTCAAAAGTTGAGCTGAAAGAATTATTCACATTGAATAATTTAGTCAGTGACCTTAGCATCTTGCTCTGTTTGCAGAATGTCTGGGCAAATCATGTTTTGCTCCAATATATTTGCTACAGGGATCTGCTCACAATTCTCACATCACTTAATATTCAACCTTGTTCCAGTGATGCCCTCACTAAAGTCAATTATGTATTTTCTCAGGTCAGAACATTGCTGTGGATGCTTGTGCTCTCTGCTTGAACCACACTGTGAACTGGATTGTGAAGAAGGGATTAGTGCAGTGGTTCCCAAACTTTTTAGATGGGCAGTTCCCTTTACCTACTGGGTCACTGGCCATGGCTCCCCATTAGGGCTACAATCCTGTAAATTATATAGGTGGCAGGCTTTTTGCGAGTAATGTGCAACTCCCCTGGCTGATTTCCGTGGCTCCCTGGGGAACCATGGCTCACAGTTTGGGAACAACTGCTTTACAAAGGTTTTGGTTGATTGTGGTAATGCAAGTGAAGTGCTTTGCACACTCAAAAAGCTTATACAAATACTAAGTATTGTTATTAATCAGATTTCCTTCAAACCAGTACAGCTCCTTAAGAGCACATTATTGTGATGGGGAGAGCCTGGAGGGCATTTGAGGGCCTTTGGACTGCAGCAGGGACCCATTCTTCTATGCAGCCAAATCATCATGTATACTTAAAAAAGCACCGTATAAAAATAAGAGCTACAAAAGTCTGGAGAGAAAAAAATAGAATTCTAGTCTTCTACAACTGGCTATGTTTAGTCAGCATCTGTCTTCCCTCCTTGTACAGTACTGCAAGATTTAAAAATGTATCAGCACGGAGGACAGGTCTAACCAAGCTAGGTCATGTCAGAGGTCAGCCAGGTTGGTCAGAAGGTCCATGCTGGCTAGGCTGTTCACTGAACCATCAGTATTAGTGACAATGGTAGTGGTCAATGTGCCACCAGGCTGAAGGCAGAGGACAACATGGAGGGCCCAGCATAGGGCATTGCCAGTAGGTTCCAGCTACCTGGCACTAATCTAGGTAGTTAGATAAGTCTAACCCTCATGCACAGAGTAGTATAGATTTTGACTATCAGACACTGAAGAAACCACTACTGGCAAACAAATGTCAGACTACTTGGACTTCTTGTCAATTCATGCAGAACTCTTCATAGGCAGAGCCCTGAAAATTGCCCAGCTTATGCCGATTACAAAGTTATCCCTTGAAGCTGTGTAGATCCCTTACAACCATGTGAACATGCCTTACTGAGTCAGCCCATTGGCCAATCTATCCCAATGTTGTCTACTCCAACTGACAGTGAATCTCCAGGGCCTCAGGCAGCAGTCTTTCCTATTGCTGGTGATTTGACCTTTTAAACAGTGACCTCAGGCACTATGCTGTGGACTTTCTTCATAGCTCTTTTGGAAACCTAAGTGAGCTAACATCCTCAGTGTATGTAGATTGTGGGTGTCAGACACAATGTATCCAATGCCCCCAACAAGCAATGTGCAAATGTACTCCTAATACAGTGGTACTCAAACTTTTCCGACCAGTGGCTCCCTTGACCCCTGTGGCTGTTGGCCATGACTCCCCATCATGTTCCTGAGGGCTGGAAGTGACATCATTAAACAGGAAGTGGCCAGAAATCATCATACTATATTAATATTAATTATATTAATCATATCATTAATTAAATGCAGATCTTAAAAATATATTATTAATACACAGCAATATACATGCTTTATAAATGATCAGCTGCTGATCACTGTTGGAGTCAGGATGCTGGAGTAGGTAGATTTTGTCTGGTCCAGGAAGACTCGTTTTTTAAAACTTTGTAAGCATACCAATAGAATTGTTTTATCAAATGAACTTTGTGAACAACCAGTCTGACCAACATTACACACACACACCCCTGTGGACCCCAATCCAACTAGTCATTTCTCCCATTCTCCTTGGATAGGATTGAACCCTTTATTAATTTAATGAAATTAAATTTTTCCAGCAGCTGGTGGGGAAAACAAAAATAGACCATGAAAATATATCAGAACTGATAAGGGTTTGGTTAGGAAGTTGATTTGTCTCCTATACTAGGAGATGCACAGCTCAAGCCTATGCATGTCTATTCAGAAGTAAGTCCCATTAGAGGCTTACTCCCCTTTGACTGTATAGGATTGGGCTGGCAATCACTTCATCAATGGCTGATAAGTATTCCCTTCAAATAGCAAGATTCATCACTTTAAAAATACAGCTTTTCCTCTTCAGTCAAACAACAAGATTAATAAACCATTTTAAAAACAGTACCCTATTTCTGCTCCTGGCCAAGTAGTGCTTGTCTCTCCCCTCCCCCTTTGCCAACTGCATGGAAACAACTTTAAGGGGAGGGGGAGGAAAGCCAGAAGGTTTGGAGATTGAAAGGGGGGAGTGGAAGAGGGAGGGGTTGAAAAGAGAGATTTCACTTTGATGAGAATCGATCCCAGGCTGGGAACTAGGAACCAACCAGACAAGGATCAAGGAGAGCTTTGGAAACAACATGCAGTGAACACAGAAGGTGGCAGCCTCAGAGTGGAGGGAGAAGAGGGCAGGGCGGCAGAAGCCACTCTCGCAGCTGACGGAGAGGGAGAGCTGAAGGAGATGCAGAGACCAGAAGACAGGCTCCTATTCTGCCCAGGGGTGTGACTGTATCCCTGCGACAGGGCATCCCGCGCCTCCCCTTTCAGTTCCTGGTGCCTCCCTAAAGAGCTGTGCCACACAGTTTGAATAACATTGTCCTAATATATTAAAAGAAAAACGCTTTTCTGTTGACTCCCACGAGTAAGAATTAGTTAGAATTACAGAAGTCCACCCACGTCTCTTTCTACCACGTCTTCAGTCTTTTGGCACTGATGTCTGAAGCAGAGAGATTATGAACACCCAGTTCTCATAAGCTGGGTCGGCGCTGCAGGGCAAAGGGTAGTGAAAAGTCGTTTTGACAAGTTAGCCAGGCAAACATGACATGCAAGTCACTGAGTAAGTATCCCTGTGCAATTCTGTGGTGTCACTCTCTGCAAAGGCTGATGCAGTGAGACACATTTCATATCCATACGCAAGTCAGTCCCACTGGAGTCACACTTAAGAAAACAACAGACTCTTACACCTGCTAAACCACAAAAACACTTGAAGTTCAAAGTGCCAAAATGTTTGCTACTGAAATGCAAAGCTCTGTATGCACTAAAGTTCTGACCCAAATTTGCAAGTAACACAAAATCATGCACTGTTATACCCTGTCTATGAAAATATCCATGATGAAAATATCCATTTTCAATATCCATGAAAATATTGCCACCTTTTCTGTTACAGCTGGTTCAAATGCTCAGCAAGGCACTTGATGCAATCCGGCATATTTGGGGCACAATCCTAACCTGCGCCAGTACAGCCAGGCTGCAGTGGCCTGCACTGTATCCTATGCCAGTTAGGAGGCTGGAGGTCACCTCAGGGTAAGGGATATTTTCACACCCCAGCCTGCCCTATGGGGCTACTTGATCTGCTACTTGATCTGCTATTTAGCTGGTGCAAATCCAAAAAGCCTGTGTAGGGCTATAAGACCCTGGAGTGGGGGGGGGGGGGGGTCAGGCTACGCATTCACTGCCACCCCCAATCCTATCCCCACCCTGGGCCTATCCTCCCCTATTCTGCACTCTCCCCACCCAGAAACGACCTCTTCCCACACTCTCCCATCCCCTGTACTGCCCAGCGAAAACTTACATGCCCTGGCCAGCACAGGGATGGAATGTGGTGCTGGCAGACTAGCGTATATCCTTGTGCTGGCATGGATGACTGCTGAATCAGCACAAACATGCTTGGTGGCATGTTTGTAACACATGGGAGCTGGCGCAGACCTCTGTGCTGGCTCAAGTCTACTCTAGGATTGGGCTATAAGTATAATTCTCTCTGCCAAGCAAAGCTAACACAGCAGATGGAATGAAAGGACAGCCATCTTTCCTCTGATAAGTAATCTTTGTATCAGTGTGAGGTAGTGCAGTCCCACATGCTTTGGCTAATGTTTCACTGGCTCGCCATTCAAAGGAGAGCTATATTAGTAATTCTAAACCAGTTGGGTGCAGAAGGTACTTTTTAAGGGAAAGAATATAGTGAGGATGGGCTGAAAATAGGCTAACAACAACGCATTTCTTACAATACTGGCTACACTACTGGAAACATTGGCATGACCCTGTAGTGCCACTTCTCTGGAGAAATTTTGGGCTACTGCGGCATTGCAGTTTGTCTCAGCCTCTGTACCGCCACTTATAAATGACAACAATTTTTTTATTATTTATTAAAATTTCCAAATTCTTTTTACAAACATACATAACACAACTAATGTCAAAATAAGAAAAAAGAACTACAGTGGAGGGGCAGGAAAGTATTACCAGCAGAATGTGGATTTAGCTTTGATGTCCAATAGCACAGCCCTCTTTTACTGCTATCCAAAGCCACTTATGTGGAAATCTATTGAGATGAATGGATCTTACTTCTATGTAATTATGACTGAGACATGCATCATCTCTTTGGCACTTAGCAGAAGATTATTCTCATGGCTTCTATCAACCTTCGGTTTAAGGATGTTCATTCAGGCGGTACTAGGAACCAAAGGGGCAGAGGTTCCCCTAGAAAACTGCTGTGGCACCTCTCTAGTAAAACAAGACACTGGACCACAATTTTCAAAGTTTGATTTCAATCCACACCACTTCCAAGCCCAGAATTAGTTGTTACAGAGGATGTCTGGTAGCTGGCTATCTTAACCACAGACCCGCTTCCCCTCCTTTCTATCCAAGCAGGGTCTAATCATGCAAAATGTGTGTTGCAACATCATCACAAATCTCCCTGCCCCTGCAAGTAGCAGCCAAGGAAGCAGTGGGGAAACTCTGAATGTGATGATGTGATGTTGCATGTTGCGTATCACTAGTCACTATGACAAAGAGAGGAGAAGGAGGAGACTGAAGACTACTGTTATCCATGGCAGCCTGACACAAATTCTCCACAATGTCTGATTCTGAGCTGCGTTACTCCTTTCATATGACACCTAGCGGTTTACTTTTAATTGGTCAGCCACCAGTCTCTTTAAGCCTTTTTCTATTCCTTAACATTCACAAGACATGAACCCCTCTCACCACTCTTTTCTGCATAGTTAAGATTGTTGTCTATATAGTTCTTAGATGGTAAAAATGGGCCACAATTATGCAAAAAATGGGCAACATTTCTACATCTGCATGCCTCCTTCACAGCTTTTGAATTAAGGTACAGAAATCAAAGCTGTTTCCCACACAGCTGTTAAGCTGCAGTGGTGCAATGCAATGCAAGCAGTTGCTATACATTTCTGGTGTGAAGTCCAGCCAGTCAGCTCTGCTGGGTGCCTTCAGTCCTCCTCTTTCCCTTCACAGGTGATGCTGAATGCTGCTGTCACCAGCTCACTCTTCAACAGAGGGCATGTAATCTGCCACAGCAGGTGGTCCCGTTGTCTCCCTTGCTCGGTCTTGCTTGTGATAGACTCTTAATTGCATTTCCCTGGAAATGGGAAAGAACTTGAACCTACGCCCTCCTGTTTTAGATGGCATCACGCAGCTTACAGCAATCAATTAATATCTCCATTTGAGAAGTACTCCAGCAGTCACCCAAGGAAACGAAGGGAATTTCCAAGGGATACATTATTTGCTGTGCTTATTATTATGCTTCATTTCTTTCCATTCTCGGCAATGGGGAAAGAGTCAAGCATCCGAACTGCATGGCTTGAAATTATTATAAGAAAGGGTAAGGAGGCCTTTGCTATTGTAAGTCTGCTATTATAAACCAAATGTGAATCAGCAAGACATTTTAGAAAATAGAGTCCTTAACAGAGGTTGGCTTCCGAAAGGCTTCTGTATCTAACGGCAACATGCAACCTCTGACAAGTTGGAAGGCCAGCAAAGGATGAGTACTTAGTCTGATACTTTGATGATTTACAGCCCAATCCTATCCAATTTTCCAGTGCTGGTGCAGTTGTGCCAGTGGGGTGTGTGCTGCATCCTGTGGTGGAGGGACAGTCACTTGGGCCTCCTCGTGGTATAGGAACATGTGTTCCCTTACAATGGGACTGCATCGTGGCTATACTGGAGCTGGAAAGTTGGATAGGATTGGGCCCTTAATCAGTCAGTACAAAATCAAGGTTTTTATTTTCTTGGAAAGCATTAGGTGATTTTCTAAAATTTGGGAATGTCCACTAAAACATCTGAGCCATTGTTTGCAGATGTTGGTGCTTGCAAAACAAAAAAATAAAGCCAGTTACAATTACCCATCATGCCTTGTCATTATCCAAAGGATCACATGTATTAGTGCATGTTGGTGTCAAGGTGTAAGATAAAACATGTAGTGGCGTAATTATTTGACACCCACCAAGTCAATTTCTTGAGCATCATGCTTGCAAACAAAAATATTGTCCCTCTAGTCACCCTTAGACCTCTAGCTAATAGTGTGGAATAGCATGTAATAAAAGCTTTGTGAAGAATTCCTGTTCTCTCTGGAAAGCAGGAAGAAGAGCCAACTACAATGAATTCTAGTAATCTTTGCCCATTTCTGTTTTAAGACTATTTTGCTAAAGCTACTGACAGGTATTAGAGAGCTCCTGCTAGGTTTCCTATTATATTCTCCCTATGCCATTGCAACTAATAATGCAACGGAATACAGAATGTACAGCAGCATGTGAACTTTCATTACACTTTCCTATTGGATATATCTGACTGTTAAATGTGTCTTAATACATCATCATCTCAGTGATTTTGTATCCGAATCAATTACAAGTACACAAAGAGTATAAATAGCAAAGGGCTGCATGATGGTGGAAGGGAAATTGAATGTATTTTGACAAAAGCTCATTTTTTCATGACCAGGTACCAAAATAATTTCCTGGAGATAATAAACCCAAACAAAATGTGTACACAAAACATTATAAAGTTGCAATACTTTCTGGATTTTTTGTTCCACTGCTACTCATTTCAAAGTGGCACCTGGCTGTACCTTGTACTATCATGTAGTTCAGTGTCATACGCTGGGGGAGAGGGGGTTGCTATACAAGCATACTCCTGCCACAGTAAAATTCGCATGACAGACAGTGTATGCAGAAGGGACATTTTTTCTCAATATGGCAGGAAGCAAGTAAGGTAAGACTTGCTTGCTATTAGAACCAATGATTGGCTAGCAATCTCATACAAAATTTTTCAACACCTGTCTGCATTATCCTCCTATACTGCAAGGGTCTCCTTTTCATAGGAAAATCAAACTGATTTTATTCCTTTCTTTCTTCACAGACAATTAGCTAATTTGTTGGCTCTGGTTCTGAACTTGCACAATCCTGGCTACTTCACAATCCTAGAGATGTGCCAAGGTCATCCTCCCTTTTACACACTGCATCAGCATTTACTTACTTAGAGCCCACTCCTAGCCTTCCCCCCAAACTGATGTAGCCATGCTGACAAGGTATGCACTGTATCCATTGGGGGGGGGGGGGAGGTGGATCAGGAGGCTTTGGAGTGGAAAGGAGATTTATATCCCCTATCATTGCCTCTGATCTCTCCTGAAATCCATGATGCCCAGCTGCTTCTGCATTCTGCCATTCCAGCAGGCTCTGCACCTAGATTTCCAGGCAGATATGGCTGAGTGGCGCAAACTTTGGGGGAGATTGGAGGCAATGATAGCAGACTCCCTAGCAGAATGGTAAGCTCCAAGCTCCAGTCATGCCGGGAAGTGTTTTTCCAGTGTGCAGTGGCCCCAACTTTGGAGACCTGCTGATCAAAGGGCACAGGGAGGTGCATATGAAAGAAATGGTGTGAGAGATGAGAAAAATGGAATAAAGAAAATACAAGAAGGAATGCAAGTAGAAGCATATTTTAAATCTAGGCTGAAGCTGAAACAGTGCAAGATCTACATCGCTTACATTGGACATTGCAAAACATTCTCAAAGAGAGAGTTCCATAAACATTTAAGAGCAAATCTCCCAAAAATTTTTGTTCTCATTCACATGGAACTCTACTATCAGACAACTGGAAAGCCTTGTCAGAAAATCCATATGATGGTGATACATTTTCTTGAAGACTACTTGTGCTCAATCCCAGCTGTAAATATGCACAACTTTATGAGACTCTTTAGCAGAGTTTTCATCATGTACAAAATGCAGTGGCCCAAATGAATTCGTCACACAGGCGGTTTAGTTCATCATGAGGGCATTAATAACCCAGACGAAAACAAGCACCCTCTCTGATGAGTACAAAAGTCATACGATTTGATTCCCATTTTATTTTATTTTTTACTTGTTCTGCTTTATACAGTGAACAGTCTATTTAAATATGCCCTCACATGGTGAGAACTGGTACTTTCCACACTACAGCAACTGTTTTTCTTCAGTAGTCCATGATAGTAACAATCAGATTTTGAGGATATGTGTACATATGAATATGTTGAACATAATTCATCCTAAGAACTAATTTAGTAAAAATGCACATTTGAGCTCTGATACTATGCTCAGTCACAATTTACAGCTACAGAACATGAACATAAAAAGCAAACTATTGTAGAAAGCATAGAGAAATGGTTTATCTTATCATTGAGCAGTTCCTAATTGCCCACACGTACAGCTTGTACTATGCATTGGCCCTTTTGTCAGGTGGTAAAACATTTTTTCCATTGATCTAATAATCTACCCACCCAGTTATTATCTATGCTTGAAGACATATTAAGCCATCATGAAAATGTTGCAGGAATGTACATGTGATCTCAGAAATTATATATTCTCTCTCTCTCACTTTCACACTCAGCACTTGACAGCTGGACAAGAGCATATCAGCTTCGAGACAGGAGTGGATTCTCTAAGGGGTCAACTATTTTAGGATATTTTAAAATACTAGAGTGAATATAGAAAGCTATCTTTAGGTGTTGTTGGCTGCCTGAAACCTTCACGGGTAGAGTATGTTAAGTAGTTACATACATACTACAGGTGAAGGAAATTGCCTTGGCTGTATTTCAGGGTAGATTCACACATGTATTAACATAACTCATTACTCATCCTCACCCAAAGGAACTGGACATGTTAACTGCTCCAACTTAAAAGCATTTTGCCCAAAACAACAGGAATACTCTACCTGGGATGTCAGATCTGCAATGCCCCTTTCGCATATGAAAGTTGACATTTACCTTATACTGTACTTCAAATTCCCCTTAAGCTGGGAAGATACCTTTTGGGAGAGGCAATGCAGTGGTGGGCACATGGCAGATCAGGATATACTGGTAGAGTGATTTGCAGTAGGCTGGAAAGGGTTTCTGACCCCTAACTTTATAACAATAGAAACAATAAAAAAGTCTTCCCAGCCCTGCTGAAAGTGAATGCAAGAAAGCCTGGGGGAAAAACAGGATGAAAGGGCTATGAGCTCCAATTTTGCACCTGCCTCTGGTGAGGAAGGGGGGGGGGGGTTAGAGGGTTCTAGGAAGTAAAAAAAAGGAAAAAGATTCCACAAATCCAAACCACAGTCATCCCTGTATGGAGAATCCTGCTCAAAGTGAACACCAAGCAATTGGGTTATACCCATAGGTTCCCTCCCTCTGGAGCAAAAATAAATAAATAAAGTGTGGATATTACCCATTATTATTAATTTATGAGCTCTAGCAAGGATAAACATTTATGATGCAAAATACAACATATTCAATCTTTTGGAAAAAATGATTCTCTCAAAACGCTCTCTTAGTGGTATTAACCTTTTCGATGAGAAACTGAAATTCATTTATTGAATGTAAAATTATGCACTATTCTCTTCTTTTTCCATACTAATATTACAGAGAATCAAGGCTGCCCTAAATCCAGTTTAACTGATTGCCTTTTAATATCTTTTCTCATTGTTCTGATGTGTAGTTTTTCATTATAATTTATCAAAATCTAATAAAACCTTTACAAAAATGGTCAAATAATTCTGCTTGTGGAAGGTGGCCCTGACTACACTGGGGAATTCCTCTTCCCTCAGAGTCACTACTCCCTTCTGTAGGATCCCCTCACTCTCAGTAAAAATTTCATACGAGAAGCACAAGGGGTTGCGGTGGGGAGGAGAACAATCCTTTTACAAGTTTCATTCCATTCACAAGTTCAAATCCAACCAAATTAATACTGACCACTCATGGGTGAACTCAGTCTCAAATAAGACGGTCAATATACAGCAATACCTTGGAGGGCATGAGGGATACAATCCCCAAAAGTCAAGTACTGCATGAAACAGCACTATTGGGGACATCTTCAATCTACGTAACAGGCAGGAAACGGGTGCCGATTAGCCCAGCAAGCACTGCTCCCACTGGCTGTAATGGCTGCCAATTATGCTGAGCCAAAGTGCTGTAACTAATCAGCACTAAAGGAAACAGCACTATAGAAAGTATGCCTGCAATACGAAAAGCTATCTGTTGACAAGCTATGATGGGCATTAGTAGGGCCAACTCATCTGCTGTCAGGATTTCAGAGCAGTCAGAAACGAGCAATCAGCATTTTATTTTCATTTTAGGCACCACTATAGAAAATCATTCTTGCCCAAGACTGTATGACCACATCAGCAAATGATTAAGCAAATGGTTAAGTTCCCTTTTTGAGCATATGGAGCCTTGCCCTGAATATGGATGGACAAAACTAATTCCCTAAGTGACCTCCTGAAGAGTGGCCATAACACTGCAGTATCCCAATTAGCCACTGAAGCTCACAGATTATGTACTCTTTAATTATATGCTATTTCCAGTGGTAACTGCAGCAGCCATTCTCCGGACAACCAAGTTAATAAAATCTGCTCCTTTGAAAGGCCAGCACCAGCCTCACTCTTGTTTTTGAGCCTTCAGCAGACATAAAATTCTGTCTCGGAGACGGAGCTCTGTCTCCCACCCAGCCCAGGCTACTCTGCAGTACCTTCTCTAACCACCGTTATTGTTATTGGCAGTTTATGTCCCTAGAGCCCTGCCCAGAAGGTAAGTAGATGTTAACTGCTGCTTCTCCTCCTCCAGAGGCAGAACGTTCTCCACTGTACTAAGGACTGAGCTCTTTTTCCTTCTTTTTAGCTTTATCTATTTCTTTTCACTTAGCCAAGCCCACTGGTCTAGCTAAGGATGGGATGGAATGGCCAGGTGGTTTCCTCTTGTCCAATTCGGTAACCCTGTGACATCATCAAGCCTAGGTTTCTTAAGATCAAACACAAGGATGCTTGGGTGTGTTTTACCAGGCTTGCTGTTGAAACCAGCTGCTAGTTCATGGAAGATACACCTACTTACTCCCTAGTAAGTGCAGAATGCCAGGATTCCTCAGACAACATATTTCTAACAATAGTGCTCTTTCTACTGCAAGGCAGTCTGCAGAGGTGATGGCTTTGAATGTTTTGTTCTTAAGTAGGCGCTTAGTTTTCTCTGCTGGGCATTAATAGTTACTACATCCAATTTGGTCAAGCTACAGTATCTTTTTGCACCCATCCAGCCAAGTTCAGGCACTTTCCATCAGCCTGCTTCTTGTACTTCTCTCTACCCCTTCCTCATTTTGCTTAATTCCATTTTCTTTTGGGTTTTTAATAAATTTGATATACTTTGACTCCTTTCTTGCCTATAGTCTATGCATATGGGTAGTTCAGTGGATTCTCCCATCTGACCATTAGTGAACCCTACTGCAATTTGGTTTCAAACAAGAACTCCAGGGTTCTGTACTCTCCTGGGAGGATAATTTTTCCCAGATGCCCTCCCTCTGATTCCTGTTGCCAGGGAGCATAGCAGCAGATATATCTACCAGTGTCTCCTCATTCATCCATGGACCAAGTGTCAGGGAAGGCAATGGAAGAAAGCAGGCTAACTGAGGAGGGTAGCTCCAGGGATTAGTGTGCACGCACCCTTTTCCTGATCTTCATTTTTCCATTACTGGACCAGCAGCTGAATGAGGGAGGAAACTGGTATCCAATGCCAACATCTGAGGCTACAGAGAACCAGGAAGAGGAGGGCTATCTGGGAAAACCTCACTCCCAGGAGAGCACAGAACTTCCAAGATTTTTATTAAAATCACAAAGCATCTGTGAGAAATCAGAGACATGACAACCCACTGAATTATCCATTAGCATGGATTAGGAAGGCAATAGTCAAAATGTAACTACTAGTTCATTTAAATTCAGATGAGAGGGAATTAAATTGGAAAGGGAGAGTAGAAAAGAAGCCTAATGGAATATGCTTAAACCCAGCTGGATGGGTTGAGCCAAAAGACCCACAAGTAAGGTGGGTCCAGGACTGTGATCCTAAGGCCACAGTCTGATCTGCCTGGATGTTGGCACCAGCCTAACAGGTTCAGTATGCAGAGTCCCATTTCACACATTCTTGTCTGCAACTAACCGTATAACCCCCCTATGTTCAATGGTACATACTCCCAGGAAAGTGTATACAGTAAAGGATTTCAGCCTAAGAAACTTACTGGCTCTCTATCCATTTTCTATTGCAAACAAGCCTGAAACACGTTCACAGTGAAATTTCCAGTACTGTCTCAAAAGTGTCTCCCCTTCTTGTTTACCACACACTGATCAGTCGTCATGTGCAGAATCATAACAGGCTGGATGCATTCCCTGATTTAACAAAAGCAAATGTGTTTTCAGTCTCAAGGGATTTCATTTCAAGATATAATATTACATACTATATATTCTGGTCTGAATAGAGACAATTCTGTTCCTCTAGCACAGGAACAAACAAGATGTTTGGGTCCAAATGTATTCATTTTAGCTGCTTATACAAAAATCTTCTCAAAGCACTGAGCATTTTCCCCCTCCTTTGCAGGAGCTCTCCTTTGGGTGGGAATAGTTGTTCCATGGAAAAGCAGCTTGCTGTCAAGCGCTGAAGTTCTTTTGCTTAGTTTAATGAAGTCTTGCAGATCAGGGTGGGAATAGTAAAGTCCTTCAAGCAGGCTTAGCTCTTGATGGGATAAAATTTGCTTTATGGCAGAATTTTTTCCCTAATATAAGAGTTTATTACCCATTTTCAACCCATAAAACCCATGAAACTGTAACACATGTCCAAGATAAACTTCATATTTTGAAAATTACCTTCTGCTACTACCGTAACATTCCATTATTAAAATGGAAAGTGTATTAAAGTCCCAAATTACTTTTCACTGGTCACTGTCTGCTATTTGATTATTTATCTCATTTCACTAGGTTCACACAATGAACCATGTTTATTTGACCCTAAAAATTGGTTTCTGCCTTTTATTGACTAGTTGGGGCTTCATGGGAATATTTCACGACTCAGACTACCCTGTATCTCCTAAACCAGCTTTATCTGAGGTTATATTTAGAAAAAGGAATACATAACCTCATCCAGCAAGTATTGTAGGCATGTAGTGGCTTCAATATCCACAAGAGCTCTATGCTTGCAGGGACCAACCTTCAACCTCATGGACTGGGTAGGGTGAGCATTCCTTGACTCAGAACAGACTTGGCTTCTGCAGAAGCCTTTGTGTTTGCACTGCAGAGAGCTTTCCATGAAGCCAAGTGTGCATATGCATACATTATAACCACAATATGGAGCATATTTAAAATTTATCCACATTGCTCAGCCATACTCTCTCCCACTACACACAGCTCTGCCATCATGTGGAGAACATAAATCAGTTGTGCTGCTGAACATGACTGAATCACAAGTCCAGAGAAAGGCATTGATAAATCCCAAATTGGTCCCAGACTTCTGTAAGATGCTGTTCCAGTCTCTCCATACCTCTGCTTTCCTTCTCTAAAAAAAGCAAAATTTTACTTGACCCTCAATCATTTGATAACCCCCTCCCTGAATTTGGTGAAAACACTTCTTTACACAAAATTGGTCCTCATTTTGCTGTTGCTATCTGGTGCAACATCTTTGTAACTTTGGCCTACATGTTCACTAAGTCGGAAAAAGGAAAAGAAGGGCAGAGGTGACACGGAGATGGGGTTTTCTTTGCCTTTTTTGGTGATGCTCTCCCAGGGGGAGTGAGAGTGGTTTGCGTTTGGGAAGTAGGAACATGCTTTGAGATTCTCCCTGTACAGTATGCTTAGAATGGGAATTAATGGCATGGGGATATAAAGCTTGATGGCAAGGGGCTTCATTTGGCAGGAGTGGATTTTTCCAGATGACTCTACTTCTGCCTGGTCTCCTTAGTTTGGGATGGTGACAATGAACAGAACTATCAGTTTTTCTCCATTTCATTCAGGTCCAGATCCAGAAAAAAGGGAAAGTGGAGAACAGGAAGGGGTGTATGAGCACTAACCACTAGACACTGATCCTCTCAGCATGGTCTCTCAGTGGGCTCCCCTTACCCTGATGGATGGCTATTTGTCTTTATACATAATTGCACTAATCCAGAGTCTCGTATATGTTCTGCTGTACAAATGGCACAGAGCAACTCTGCACATATGAAGGAAGAAAGGCATACCCAGAGATGCCACTTCTATTAGGACATCCTGTATGGTCAGAGGAGCTGTGTATATGCATCAGAGCTACCATGTCAGAAGCAAATCAGTTAGTCAGGATGCTTAAATGATTGAGATCCCATGATAAGTGTAATAATGCAACCTTATTCATACCTACCTTATTATAGGTCTGAATCATAGATGTCAAAAACTAGCTATTGTGCTTAGAATCAGCAGGGACAAGGGAAAAATGTGTTCTTCTGGGAGTGCTGCTACAAATAATTACAAAGCAGGGTGATGGGCTAGGACAGGTCACTAGAAAAAAAAGAGGCTACAAATGCAAAATGTGAATGAGGATGCCTGGAGATAGAAAAAAGCAGTTCCTTGAACTGAAGGTGAATTTCATTTGCAGAACGAGAGAACAGAGTTCAAAAGACACATAGAGCCAATAAGCCTGAAGTCCAAGGAAACTCGGGCAAGTGTCAAAACAGCAATCATTCTCAGCAAGACACACCATGCCGCTATTTTCATCTGAATCAAACTATAACTGCCTGTACAATTTTCAGGTAGGAGCCAAACAACATCAGTCCCTTGAATTGTGAGAAATTCAACACAGTTAATGAGGCATGAGCTTTAGTGAGATACGGCATTCTTCCTCAAATGCTCTCGCTCCTAAAGGTTTAATGCCACCATAAATATATTAGTCATTAAGGTGTTATTGAAACTCTTAGCTGTCTCACATCTTTATGCGTAAATGAGCTGCTGCCAGTCAACCTGGGGGTCAGAATGTTAGAATAAAAATTGCATTAAATGTCACTTAAAGGAGAATGGTATTAAGTGGCAAAGTTGTTAAGAGTATTAGGTAAATTCCGAGTACACAGATGCAGATCCAGTAATAATGCCGGGCTTATCTGATCATAGTTGGAAGGTACCCTCGAGGTCATCTAGTCCAATCCCAGTCTGTAGCAGGAAATCCTGCTAGAGCATCTCCAGCAGGTGCCTATTCAGCCTCTGCGTGAAGATTTCCAGTGAGGGAGAATACATACCTTCCTTGGCAATCTGTTCCACTGCCTAACTGCCCTTACTATCAAGAATGTCTTCCTGATATCCAACTGAAATCTCTTCTCTTGCAGTCTGTACCCATTTGATCTAGTTCTACTCTTGGAGGCAGCGGAGAACAAATGTACCTTCCTCCATATGACAGCCCTTCAGCAGGGTGACCAGATGTCATAACTGCAAAAGAGGACAAGGCACCCCAAAATGTAGGGGTAGGACCCTATGTAGGACCCCAAAATGTAGGACCCCAAAACAGCCAAGAAAAATGTAGGACATGATAAAACACAAGCTAAAAACACTCATATGTTGATTTCATTTGGTTAATTTAAACACTATATTGCTTATTATTAAGTTTAAAATTATATTCCATATAATTTATTAATTACAGGAAGGCTATGTGCTGCCTGCAGGGGCCTGTCCACAGAGAAAAGGAGAGCATTAAAGCTTTTCCAGGACATGAGGCTAAAAAAGAAGACATGTCCTAGAAAAATAGGACGAGTGGTCACCCTGCCCTTCAGGTTTTGAAGAGTGCTATCATATTCCCTTTCAGCCTTCTCTTCTCCAGGTTAAACATACCACGTTTCCTCAGCCTTTCTCCTAGGGTTTTTTCTCCAGCCCTCTGACCATCCTTGTCGCTCTTCTCTGAATCCACTCCAGTTTGGCTGCATCTTTCTTAAAGTGAGGCTCCCAGAAGTAGACACCGTACTCCAAGTGAGGTCTGACCAACCTGGACGAAAGGAGAACTACAACTGCTTCTACATGGAAGCTTGATAAACTGATGACAGCAAGCACCAGATGAATGAATTGGCCATAAAGCATGGGACTTAAACTGAAAGCATTTTTTCCAGGTGTGCAATTGTATCAAATAAAAGCATTTGAAAAACACAACCAATTAAAAATGCTTTTACCTTTTGAAACAGAAATTTAACATAGGTCTAATCTCAAGGCACTAAAGAAACTGTGAGAGAATTTCCAGAAGAGACGAGCAGACTTTCAGGAAAAGTTCCCCCCAAAAGTCCCCAAAAAATTTGCATCAATTTTTGAGAAGGAAAGCTATAATAGAATGATAGTATGAGTAAGCAAAAGGTAGATGGAGGAGTGAGTGAAGGAACAATGACACAAATGAGCAGTCATTTCTTTGTCATTCAAGGACAAAAGATAATTTCTTCCACAGGATGGAATTCTGTCTTCATGTCATATATTTCAGAGGGAAAGTGTCAATACCAGCAATAATAACACAGATACTGGGTGACATTTAGAAAGAATGGAATTAAAAGCCCACACTAGAATGCTGAAGGTTTAAGGCTGCAATCCTATACATGCTCACCTGGGAGGAAGTCAATGCAACATACTTCTAAGCAGCCATTTTCAACCACTGTGCTTTGGCACACTGGTGTGCCGCGAATGTGCTGTGAATGGTCCCCAGGTATGCCACGGAGTTTGGTGGAGGGTCATTTATTAATAGGACCATTGGGGAATGAGCCTCCCACCAACAGCAAGGTGTGCCTTGTCAATTGTCAAAAAACTTATGGTGTGCCTTGACAATTTTAGTAACTTTTCAGTGTGCCATGAGACAAAAAAAGATTGAAAATCACTGTTTTAAGCAGACATGCATAAGACTGTGTTGTAATCTATGTGCAGAAATACAAGAGATCTCTGCTTGCAAGATAGAGACTATACTACCCATTTCTCTACCAGAACCAACCATCTGTCTGTCAGGAGTGGTATGGGACTGCAGAAACCTGGACAATTCTGAACAAATGGTTTAATGTTTTAAGCCAAGTTGCCTTCTTGATCAAAAGACCTTTTAAGTTGGAACTCAGCTAGGGACCAGTTGTTCATATACTACTACTTTCTAAAGAAGAATGAATACACCTGTGTATCAAGATTGCAGGTGCAGAGAAGAATGAAACAAACATGAGTCAATGTTGGAAACAACATTTTTTTTTGAGCACAACCTTTGAGCACACTGGTTGGGAAGCTGCCACATAGGACATTTTGGCATGCACCAAAAATGTTAACTACACCATCACTTTCATGTACATATTTTTCTCAATACTGTCCATTGGCTAGAATAGCTTTCAATCAAATCAGGGCAAAAAGAGCTATAATGAAACCGCACTAAAAGAAGCAGCATTATGGGGAGGAATTACTGTAATGGCAGCAGAATGCAGGCTACCCAATATTATTGACAGAAAGCAAAATAAGGACTCGAACACTTCAGGTGACTGGGAAAGACCCAACATAGGCTTGAACAGAAATACAAATGTTAAGACCCAAAAGACTGGTGAGTAAGATATGTGTGGAAGGGAAGTGACAGGATCACTTTTAGACACTTCTTACATGTTAACCTGTTAAAGTAAGTTTACACCTGGGAGAAGTCCAGGACTGAAAATCTGACCTGATGAGCAACACAAAGTCCTTGAACACTTTGCAGTTGTCAATATTCAATCCCACAGCAAGATCTATCCCAAGCTCTGATTGGAATTTGTACTTTACATGGTCCACCATTTCCTGTCAAGACTTCAGTGATAGATTTCAGTCAGTTTTCTTTTTAATTGCAGAGCAGCTGTTGACTAATTGCTTTTCATTGGTTAACACAGGGAAAGCATTGACTGACATAGTATGCTGTTGTTTACTACTTAGCAGAATGCAATAGAAAATCAGGCCACGGAACAGCCTTCAGAGGGGAGAAACACATGATCAAAACAAAGAAACCACAGCAGTGAACACCCTGTTTGGTTTGCAGGCACCAAAGGCACCTGTTCGATCATGCAGTGACAGCTAGCACTGAAACCCTTGTCCAACAAAAGAATCAGACAGACTGTTGTAATAGTTTTACAGTGTTGACGCTCATATTAATAGCAGAAGGATGGCTGAGCTAACCCTATAAGGAACAACAAATCACTAGACTCAGTTACCAAATGCTTGTTTATGAACCCACAAACTCTCTTTCCTGGACCTCCCCCTTCACATGCATGCACAGGCTTAAGTCGAGGTCATGTTCCTCACTTTACATACTGTGTGCAACCCCAGTAACACCAGTGCTCCATAACTAGCCTCAAAATGCAGGAAGACATTAGCAGAGCTGCAGAATCCTGTCTTCCCAACCTTTCACAACAATGAAATGCAAAAGCAGTCCTGCAGACCGTGCCCTGTACTTGAACCCAAGGAATCTACTCACAGGCTGTTTCAGACACCTCACAATCTCTTATTTTCGAGAAATGGAAACAGCAACTGTCCTAAGCTAATTTTCATTAGTAGACCCTAAAGCCACCAATCAACCTACACCAACGAGCTACAGTACAACTGGAATGCCCACAGTGTGCAATCATAGATGAAGAAGTTTGATTTACCAACCGTTGCCTTGAAATTCAAAATTCTGATTAACCCCATAAACACTCAGGACAAAAATACATCCGACAAGAAACACTTAAGTTGAGCTGCACAAACATGGAAGGAAATCAAGGCAGGTGGTAGAGGGGCTTTAGCAATTTGTCCCCACTGCAGTTGTGACCCTGATATCCTCCTGGCCCCTTTTCTTATTTCTTGTAAATAAAGAAGATACCTCTTCTTTTTTTTTTTACTGTAAATATTGCATGGGGAACACATGATCAGGATCAAAATCATGGTGGGTGAGAATTGCTAAAGTCCCCTACCTCCTTGCTGTGGTTTCCCTTCAGTTCTTGCCTACCCAGGTGCTATTTAAAACAGGAATAAACCCAGTTCAACTCATACATTTCTTGTAACGTATAGTTTTGGTGCTGCCACAGATGGCTCATCTCCTGATATTGGAGCAGACTTCAGAGGGGTGCAGTACTGACCCTTTGAGGGGCATGGTTTTATACAGATTAGTTTTTTTTAACCCACATTTAAAAATGCACCTGACAATTTATATTAAGATAAATACCATAATAGTGTTATGGAATATAATTAATTATAAAGGCTAGAGTGGAGCTAAATGCAGGGGCAGAATGGTGCTGAAAAATGCCATCTCTTATTGAAAACTTTCAGGACTGCAGCAAAAGAGTGCAAAAGCAATCCACTATTTAGAATGAAGGCAAACAATAATCAGTTGGGCTAGAAAAAATCTACATGGGACACATCCAGGAAGTCCTGCCCTTAGCCTCAGTTGGCTTTGCTCACGTGATCACATGGTTACATCTAACAGGTTATGTTGTGTCACAATGTCAGCACATTGGCAATACAAACCCTGATTGAGAGTGTTTGGCTGAAGAAGGAATCCTGACAAACACATGATGCTGAAGCAGAGGAAGAGAGGGAAAAACAACATCAGCAACATCAGCAAATGAAATAGCTGAAGTAGCTATTAAGGAGGTGGTTGGAGAGTATTTCAGTCTCATGAAACCTAGTATTTTGGCCCAACAAACAAAGTAAGTAAACATCCAGTGCTTCTTCAATCTTCACTACTTCATAGTTATATTTCAGTCCTTCTATAATTCTTCTTTGAATAGAGTAACTATGAATTAATACCTCATTGTACTGCTACATTCATCTGAAGCCAGCAGTCTATACTGAAGCAAGATAGACAACTTATCTTAATGGGTCACTAACGCTTTCTAAAGCAAGTGCACTGAGAACAGTGTAAAAACATGCAATACACATGTTTCAAAGGTTCAGGAAAAATTGATCTCATCATCAGACACAGGAGCTGAACATAGCTTTTAGGTCCATGCAAGCGACTGGGCCTGCACCAATATAGAATTGCACCAATCTATATAGGGAGCCCAAACTGCAATCGGGTCACAGTGCAGGGAGAGAACATTAACATTTTGCTCTATGCCATTTTTTCCAATCTCCCCCCACAGCTGCTATTTTCACATGGGGCTGAAAATACAGACACCTATAAGTTTTCCTCATTGGAGCAAACAGAGGCTTTGTTGGATATTTAAACTGGGAAAACATTAGACTTCTCTCCCAGTGCTGCTTCCCTGATCAGATTCCATGTACCCCAGTTGGTAGCCAATTCAACATTTTAAAAAATGCCCAGACAATGGATCTGCCAGTCTCTCATGCACTTCAGGCCATAGATAACCAAGATATTTGGATAAGGCAATTTCTGTTCTAATGAACAGAATATTCATTCTGCTCTAATGAACAGAACATTGCATATTACCCTTACAGCTGTATTGCTATGGTTATTGAGAGAAGATAGCAGCTCTTATTTGGGGGGCAGGGGTAATGTGTTAAGTTGGACACAACATGCCACCTAATTTCAGCACCATGGACAAGGTACCTGTGCTGATAGCCCTAAATGGATGTGGAGTATGGCGAGCCAGAACTCTGCAGTGCCACCTGGCAAGTATCTCCTGCAGAGTTATTGGTACATAGCAAGACATCTGGTGACTGACAAAGAGCCACTGATCCTCAGCCACTCTTGTTAAACCCTTCATCAGCTTCTACTCTCTTTTGCTAAATGCAAACAGCTTCTAAAGAAAGCAGAAGCTCAAATTTGTCTTTGTACCAAAATTGAGTAATGTACATAAATAGCCAACATTGACACATCCATCGTAACTGGGACATAAAAGTAGTTAATGCCATACAAAGCTGGTATATTAGTACTGGAACTTCTGCACTCATTATAGCAGAACTCTATTACTACATTTTGTCTTTTATTAGCCCCTATTTTTTTCCTTGGCATTTTGGAGTTATCTTTGTTCATTTTCTACTCACATATTACCCTTGTATCTCTGGATTAAAAAGTAATTGAGACAGGTGTATAGCTAAAAGATATAAATTTTTATTTATCTATTTATCTATTTATCTATCTATTTATTTATTTATTTTATCCCACCTTTTCTCACGCCGAATTTTTATCCCACCTTTTCTCACATTGAAGGGGATTCAAGGTGGTTAACAATGTAAAAATAAATAAATAAAACCAATACAATTCAGTTTCTTAAATCTGAAAAACACTTAAGACAAACACCCAGGATTACAGCTATTAAAATATATCTCATTAAAAATGCCAGTCCTCAGTATCAGTTAAAAGCCTTCCTAGATAAGAAGCTCTTGAGGCCTTGCTGAAAGGTCTCCAGAGAGGGAGAAGTTTTTAATTCCAGGAGAAGGGAATTCCATAAGTGAGGTGCCACCACTGAAAGGGTCCTATTTCTAGCTACCACTACCCTTATCTCTATGGGTGGTGGCACTGTCAGAAGGGTCCCCTCAGATGACCTGAGAGGACAGCTAGGAAATGCTGATTATCGGGGGGGGGGGAAGGTTGCTGAAATTAGGGCTTGGTACAAACCATACAAATATTTTCCACTGTTAACTTTTTCTCATTCTGATGCACTATTGTTGATCCTTCTCTTTTTCAGTTGACAAGTTGAAAAATTCTATAAAGCTGGACTTTATGAAATAACATGAAATAAAGTGAGAGTGTTTTGCTTCTATGTGTCAAATCATCATTAATTATGTCGTCTATCTTAATTATAAATTTCAGGCAATTATTTATGTGTCCTGCAGTTTGTTCAACATCATAAATAAGAACTGGAAAAATACCTTTACAACACAAAACAGTTTACAACCTCAGAACACAGTTCCACTGTTTTAAAATGGCAATTGCTTATTCTCCCTTCCAGTAGCACGCTGGGTACGCCATTGGTGGCCATTTAAGAATGTTGCCTCAGCATGTGGCAGCACAGGACAACCACTGCCAGACTCAGGAAGGTGAGTCCAATACTGGCAGGGAGTGAGTGGAATGGAGTGGGAAAGGAAGGGGAGAAACTGGGGCAGAAAGGAGGCCGGGAAGGGGGCAGTATCAGTGACAGTGCCATTGCCGATATCCTATTCTCCTTCTAGGCCTTGATCTGTCTTCCCAGGTCCATTCAAACTTGCACTAGGAAAATCACTAGTGTGGGTCCAAGTAGACCCATTCCAGTGCCAGAGGTTGAGTAAGAAAACAGATGTTTCCTGGAGGAGGCCCACCACATAATGAAGTGCAGGCCCCGGTGTTTACAGCTGCATAAACACCAGAAGGATTGTTAGGATTGGGTTGAAAATTTATTTAAAAGAATATGTCACGGATATATTTAGTTATACTTATGTATTTCACTAATATAGTACTATCTAATACTAGTCCTACCTTTACAAAGTCAAAGTCTAGAAGGTAAAATTTGAAAGGTGTTATTCAAGTGGTATCCTATCACAACAAACACAAGGAAGGGAGAATCAGTAACACATTCTATACCAGTCTTAACATGTTTCCTCAGAAGTAAATCCTACTGTGTTAAATGAAGCTTACTCCCAGGTAAGTGTCTACAAGATTGTTGCCTTAGATTCTTAATTTGAAGGGAGAGGAATCCACAAAGATATGTGAATAGAACGTATTACATTATAAATTGAACTAGTGATGCAATGAAGGACATTTATAAAGGACAAGAATTACTTGCTCCTCTTACCCCACAGACAAGTATCCTCAGTGTCAGAACAAAGAGTTCACATTTGCCATGCATTTTATCTTAAGTATGCAGTTTTTTGAAGCATTAATATTGTCTTATTTCTGCTATGACACTCTCCTATCTGCTTCTTTGCCTAGTAAAGTTAGGGACCTCTGCTGTTCCATCAGATTTACCACACTCGCAAAAACAAGTAAATTATGAGGATTTTAAAAGCAGGGATTAAGCTAAGGAATCTGACCTATTCTGATTGTCATAATCTGCTGTCAATTGTTGGGCAATGGATTCTACTCAAGGTAGATTAAAAGGGAGAAAGCACATATTTTGTTAGAGGCTTTAGTTCTGTCGATGATCATTTCTCACAGGAGAGTTTCCGGTTTAATTGGACTTCTGCAGTAATCTTTAAAATGCTCCACTCACCATCCCCTCTGCAGAGCATTCAACAAAAGCATAAGGCACTTTCCACCAGCTTGACAATGAAGGTGTTTTGCTTTGATAGGCTTACAACCCAGCAAGAAGCCATCTGCAGACTGGGAGGACACAAGGCAGAGTCTGATTAACAATTCCATGCAGGTTTTTCTGTCTTTCCCCCCCATTCCTCCCCTCCCCATTCTCAGTCCCCAAGGAGATGAGCTCCATATTCAAAGCAGCCTGGGGTCTTCAGACAGAGAAATGCCCATGATTTGTATTTGGCATTAAAGCTGGAATAGAACTCCAACATAATAGCAGCTGCGTCTTGCCCCTGAGACAGGTCAGACCTGATAAGGGATGCAGAAGGTCCCATAATTCATTTCACCTGCAGAAGCATCAACAGGGGAGGCTAAATATGTCACTCCACACAGAGAGTCAGTAGGAAGGGGGAAGCCATCATTCATCCTGTCAGTATCCCAACTCCCTTTGTTACATACCGGGGTGGGGGGGAGAAATGGGGAAGGTTTTGCATAAGCATATGAACAACTCAGTGGGGTGTTTGCTGGCCTTATGAGTTTCCCTCTAATTGTGAGCATCTGCCCTTCTTCCTTGATTGAACATCCCCTCACTCTGCCTCATCTTTTTTTCTCAGAGAAAAGGGATGGAGTTTGAAGCACTGATCCTCACAAGACATTTTGAGAAACATTTGCATCAGTGCTTCTCCCACTTCCAGGATAGAGTTTTTATTACCATCAAACCAAAACTTCAGAAGTCTCTGCCACAGGACAGAATGATACAGTACAGGATATACCTATAATTTACCTTGTCTTGCACTGTGAGACAGTGGAGTTTACCCTTGCCCATTTATGTGGCACTCAAACAGGGGACTACTCTAGGATACTATTCTATTCCTTCCATGGAAAACCTGGTGCAGATCCAACCTGATATTTGCCTTCTCCATTTGGGGGTGGGGGAAGCAGTGGGCAGGTATGAAGACACCAATATCAACATGGAGCTCCCTCTATTTATTTTAAAAGAAGAACCCCATCTTCACATGAAAGGAACATGGACAGAGAGGTGCTTGGCTCCTTCCACTGAAACAAATGAGACAATCTGCACACAAAAACAGTGTGGGTTTAGATGCAAAAAGGTCTTCGGCCTAGACTGATTGATTGTGTAATAGACTATTTGAGTCTATTACACAATCAAGACTACTGAGTCAACACTACTGGATGGGATTATGTTGTTATGTTCATTACAACATAATTAAGTTTAATGGTACATTCTTGGCAGAAGGAGTTCCATATGTATTGCCAAAGAATAAGTCAAGAACAGAATGTAGAAAATTACAGGAATTTGCCAGTACTTCTGGTTTTATTCCTTCAAAGTTTGATTTACCTGTTTCACAACACAGAAACTTTGTTCATTTGTTGTCTCAATTCAAATCAGCATGAAGTCTAAAATTCTATTAATTAAACTTTTTACCTTCTCATCAACAGTGTCCACACTTTCCACAGTCCATAGTATTGCCTTAGATATCACTTTTCCACATTGAATTATCAGCTCTTAAAATGGGTTCTTCCAGTGTTTTTCAAATGAGCTTTATTACATTAGGTAAATAGCAACAGTCTGCAAACAGTGCAAACTGGGGAGTGTGGCAAAGGACTTTCCTCTCCAAAGCAGAGATCTTGGGTCCACAATTCAGAGCAGGGGAGAGATCTTGAAACTATAGCTGTCAACATAATCCTCAAACTATGAACTGAAGTAAATGAACAGAACTGTGAAATGGACTGCAATGAAGAAAGGGGTCTTGGCTTCCAACACTGTCAAGCTACTAGTTTAACACAACAAAATGTCCTGCTTTACATTCTCCCCAAACCTCAACACAAATAGCTTAAAAACAAAAACATCTTGAAATTTAAATGAGTTTTTCAAATACATCATTCACTAAGCTTCCAAAAGATGCACCCAATGTTTGCAGGTTCCCAGAACCTAAATTAAATGTTTTCTGTATTTAATATGTATAGTCAGAAAAGCAAAAATTTTCCAACCTAAAGACATGTCTCAAATTTGAAATGTTGGTCCTGTCTTCATTTCTTCTATCCCAATTGTAGATTCCTCTTAAAATAATTTTGAATCCAAACATTAACAGATGGTCTAGTTCATTTTCTGCTCCACCTGTGTAAATATTCACGTTACCATGAGCTACTACAAACTAATTCTCCTTAATTCCAGAAACCAAACTCCTGAGGACAAAAATTGAATCCATTAGTCACCTTAAGAATTAAGAAATTCTTTGAGCATGAGGATTTGTTTGTTTGGATGGGGTGGGGTTTTGTTTGTTTGTTTGTTTTTGCCAAAGATAAAATAGAATCTTATTGAACACGATAAATAAGAATGTTGCAAGAATAAATATTTAATGGCTTGGGGCTACAGCTCTGACACATTTGTTTTGCAGTTTTCCTCTGGCGTGAGCAGCGGCTAGCCTTGGGCCTCTGACAATCTGTGCTGCTATGTGGCTGGTGGAATTCCAAACCTTATGGACAACTGAAGGATGAGCAAATATGCCACAGTCACTGATTTGTAACATTTGCAGCAAAGTAATTAATCAAAATTCAGAACACATTTGTGCCCTTCCATGTCTTTCAGCGTGAAATCTTAAGCACAAATTTCCTGCTTAAGCAGATTCTGGTGAATTAAGTTGGATGTGTATCAAAGGGAATGTTCATGGTCATGATACCATTCTAACAGCCTGATCCTAACTACGATTGCGGTTCATCTATGCTGAGGCATTTACAACAGCAGAACACCATGAAGTTTCCTGGGTGACCTCGGGTCAGCCTAATCTATGTCACAGGGTTGTTGTGAGGACAAGGGAGTAGGGAAAAGATCAGTGTACAGCACTCAGAGCTCCTTGGAGGAAGGGCAGTATAAAAATGTGAAAAATAAACAAACAAACCTGCATAGGAGTGCATTGTAAGAAAGGCAAAACAAAAGATCACCATAAAAGTACCAACTACTGCATATGTTGGACTGCAATGGCTTATGCATAAACAACTGAGGGCCCAATCCTATTCCTCTTTCCAGTGCCGGTGCAGCCGCAATGCAGCCCCGAGGAAAAGGAAAAACCATTCCCTCCATGGCTGCCCCCCCACCACAGGATGCAGTGCATGCCCGATTGGCACAGCTGCACCTAAGCTGGAAAGCTTATAGTCCTGGGGGTAAGGGAACAAGTGTTCCTGTTCTTGAGGAGGCCTCCATGATCATCCCTCAATCACAGGATGCACTGTGAATATCCTGTTGGCATGGCTGCATTAGCAATAGAAGTTAGATAGGATTGGGTTCTGAGATAAACTGACATATACTGTATTGCCTGACTAACATAGCAATAAAACATATAGGGGAATGTGAAACGTATTGGGATATTGGAATAGCAGTTAAACGAACTGATGCTGCAACATCTTCACAGGGTACTTCCAGGTACAATTCGACGTGCAGATTTTGACCTTGGAACCAGGACTGTGTTGTTCTGTGTGAACCTGGTTGTATGCTAAGATCATCAGAACAACTCCTGGGTTTCCCTCCAATATCAGATATGCTCATGGTAAATGAGATGCGGGAGAGACCTCTCTGCATCCCAACCCTGGAACACCCTTCATGAAGAGGTATGTCTTGTTACATCCTTTCCATAATTTTGCTAAACGATTTTATTCTAGGAAGTTTTCAATCTTTACTGCTTGTTAGGGTTTTATCTTGCTGCCTACCTCTTTTTTACTGGTCTTTTATTGTCTTATTGCTACCTTATTTTTGTAGTTTCAAGGTGTTGGGGTTCTTTTGGTGGATTTTATGGTTGTAAGCTGTTTTGGATATCATTTTTATGATGAAAGCAGTGGGATATAAATGCTTTAAAAATAAGTAAGATACTAAACCAATACATGATGAAACTAAAAGGAGGTAATACACAACCACATGATTATCCATTAAATGATCAGATATATGCAGTCTCTGGAATGCTGTCAAGTATAGCCTATTAGACCATAAATCCACTCTAAACCTATAAATCAATCAGTGAATCCATTTGGAAGACTCTTTTTGGCCTAAATGACTGCCACCTTGGCTCAAGAGGAGCACCATTCTACTCTCAACTATAGTCTTATGCATGATGTCAGACTTAGCAACGTGCAAGAGTTTTACAGCAGAATACAAAATCAATAATATACCAGTAGAATTAGTCTGCAATCGCAAACATACTTAATAGGAACTAAGCACCCTGGAACTTAAATCTCAGTAAACATGCACAGGGTTGCAGCATTACAGCTCAATCCTATCCATACTTTCCTGGGAGTAAAACCCATTGACTCAAATGGGACTTACTTCTCAGTAGACATGCATAGCATTGGGCTGTTAGTCACTCAGACCTACAATGGTTGGACGGGATGGTTCTAATAAATATATAAAACTGGTTCTAAAATACATAAAAAATGGTTCTAAAAATAAATAAAAAACAAATAAGAATATACCACTTCAGATCAAGTACAGAAAAGCTACGAATTATCTACAGATAATGACTTGGAAGTAGCCCTGCAATGGGGCTACTCAATTCACCGCCAACCAAAAGGTTGGCAGTGAGGTAAAGGCTTTCGTGTAGGGTGCTGAGCCCCACACGAATGGACAGGATCTGGTGGAGCTCTGCTTCACCAGACCCGTCTCCCTTCCTCCCCACTCCCTCCCCTGGCACGCCTCCTACCTGCCCTCTCCCCGCCTCCCTGTCACGCCTCCTCCTCGCCCTCTGTTCGCCCACCACCCCCGCCTCCTCCCTGCCCCCCCAATGAATGATGGCTTATTTACTATGGCTTGGCAGTCTGTGCGACCGCTGAGCAGTGGAGGGTGGGTGCCCGCCCAGTGCTAGCCCAGCGCCAGCCAGTGCTTGGCTAGCATGGGTGCTGGCCGGGTGTTAGGCCTTGCAAACGTGCCTTATGGCACATTTGTGACAATGTGCAGTAAGCCGGCGTGTCGAGCTCAGGATTGGGCTCTAAGACTACAAAACAAGAAATGCCACTAAAGTCTGTAATTACTTGGTTCAGAATACAATGTGTATGGCTTATAACAGGGCTTTTCAAACTGGGGCGTCGCGATGCCCCAACCTGCAGGCCCTGGCCCCTGCCCCCTTAAGGGGCAGGGGCAGCCTGGAGGCAGGGAGGAGGCAGCAGCGTGATCTCCAGGATCGCGCCACTCAGGGGGGGCTGCAGGGCTTGGGTACCCGGCTTTAGCAGAGGCGGGGCGCGATTGCTCCGCATCTACTTTCACTGCTGCGGGAAGCCCTGCTGCAGGTTGCGCCGGGCTCCCCACACCCCTGGGAGGCTACAGGGGCTTGGGTACGTGTACCCAAGCCCCTGCAGCCCCCCTGAGCGGCGCGATCCTGGGGATTGTGCCGCTGCCTTCCCCCGCCCCTGCTGCCTCCCCCCTTCCACCCACGCAAGAACTTAGTGGCTCTCAAACTCTCCCAGAGAGTTTGAAAACCAATGGCTTATAATGCTGGGCTGTATGACGAACCAAGCACTAGTTGTATCTATACAACTAGATACTTGCAGAACTACAACTTTCTTTAATGTTTACTCATTTCTTATGGTGAAACTCTGATTGATGTGAACTATTAGCCGCCTTGAGTCCTTTCGGGGAGAAAGGCGGGGTAAAAATAAAGTTGTTATTATTATTATTATTATTATTATGTGACCAGATCAGCCAACTAAACAGCCTTCTGTTTGGTATCTTCTATGTATATCTCTGTCCATTTGCTCTGCCACTGAGCTACAGCCTTGTGCCTGTTCTGATAAATATTTTATGTGACTTGTCATCCCACATCCACATCTCAAATGATCTCCTGTTCCTGGATAAAGTTGTTTTGGGCACTTTGACTTTTTTGTGCCCAATACTGCAAGCTGGACTCTTCAAAATGTTTTTTCTTCTTTTTTTCTGAGCATTCACTGTCAAAGCTCATAATTATTGAGTCAACTGAAATGGATGCTTAGACCAGTATCCTCATTAAGTCAAAAGTCCAACTACAACCTTTTCTGCATCCTGGTTCAGAAGTTAAGCTATACAGCTTGGTTAATACAGCTATACAGCCTGTAGTTGACTTTGTGAAAGGTCTATCTAAAAACATATGTGAATATGGACATATGGGGCCCGGTTTTCTCCCCAAACGGAAAAATAGTAAACACTTCAAAGGAATAGTAATGTTTTCATCTGAATGGAATAAAAAAGAGAGAGTCTGCACTCATGTATGCCCAAGAGTAGATTCTAAATGCCGGTAGGGCTGCCTGTCTGTCAGGGAGTCAAACTTTCCATTTTGCCATCCATCACAACTGCTGAACCATGGTGTCTTTTGGAGTCAAGTGCAACCCCCCTGAATTAGACTGATTCTATTTCTGGTGCACAGAAGCTCTGAAGTCTGTCATTTACTTGATTCCCCTGCTCCACCACTCACGTACCCTGACTCTCTTTTTATTACTGTCACAATGAGCTCATATACTGACAAGGTCCAAGTGAAGACAAACTCCATCACCTGTATGGGCTAAAATTATTCATTACAGCAGTATACTGATTGGTACCTACTACACCAGTAGTCTCCAAACTTTTTGACCAGAGGGCCGCATCAAATATCTGGCGTGGTGTGGAGGGCCAGGAAAAAAATTTAAATATAAAATTTAAATAAATAAATTAGAGATGGAACTTAGGTAAGTGAATAAATGAATGAATGGGCTCATTCATTCCACCTCTCTGGCCCTCAGAACACCCTCCACACACAATCAGAGCACAGTTCTGGTCATGTTCAGTTGAGTGGGCCAGAGGCTTTCAGGAGACAAGAGGTTGGCCACTGGCCAGAAAGAGGCTGGCTGCGGGCTGCATCTGGCTCCCGGGCTGCATCTGGCCCCCGGGCTGGGGTTAGAGACCCCTGTGCTACACTATAACCAACAATCAAAACAATCAATATAAGAGAGAATCCATTCACAAGCTAGTATAGCAAAACACAAGCGAGAAAGAGACATTACCTTATAAACTTACAGGCTAACCTCATCCCAGGAATGATAAGAGTGGGGAAAATGGAAAGCAGCAAGTAGAGGGAGAGAACTGTAAAGGTAAACAGTAGTTATTGCCACAAGAAGTCCACAAATACTACACATTAGTTCTTTAAAAGTCTTTAGAAGAACTACACATTAGTTCTTTAGTTCTTTAAAAGTCAACTGCAACTATATAAGAGAATAACATATGGAAATGTGAATTTCCATAAGTTGAATTAATAAAGTCTGCACCCAAAAGGAAAAAAGAAAATTATTTGACATAATTTAGGTTATTATTACGTTGGGTTTCATATAATCCAAATCATATAAAGTGTTCCTATGATGGAATATGTTTTCCTTGGAGACAACAACATATTCCACTTACCCTCACTGCAGTGGCTAAGAAAGAAACATCTCCAAATTGTCTTTGACATCCCACCCTGAAACTTGCTGGAATTCCTGCTTCAATATGGTTCCATTGGAACCCATATGATCAAACCACAGAGTCTATCAAACACAGTCCTGCTTCCTCTGCTAACGTGAGAAAACGGACTAAGGGGGTGCAAGTACAAATCTTCCTTTTTATTTGGCTTCAGAGATTTATTTATTTATTTAGCAATTTATACCATGCCTTTCCACCACCAAAAAGGCCCTGAAGGTGACTCACAACAAATAAAACAGCTGCAAAAATAAAATACAAAAAATACAATAATCAGATCATGAATCCATTAAAGTCAATCACAACAAACAAAAACCAGGCAAGGAGAAAAAATAAATTCAGCAGGTAGGTTGCTGTGATTGATAGTTCCTGGTTCTAAATGCAGCATAAAGGTATCGAATAATGTCTGCTATCAGCAGAGGAAGAATGCTCTCCATGCTTTTAGAAGGTTTCCTAGTGAGGAATGTTTGCCTTCCATCAGAACCATTTTAAAGGAGGGACTAATCAGTTGCCTGAGTAAACTGCAAGATAAAGCAATTATTACCGGAAGTAACAAAAAGGAATTCACAACTTTAAAGATTTTAAAAAGAGTCATTTATATTAACATGTTCTCCATATTATTATCTAGTGCAGGGGTCTCCAAACCCCAGCCCGGGGGCCAGATGCATCATGCGGGGAGCCTCTATCCGGCCCATGGCCAGTCTCCAATCCCCTGAGACCTCCAGCCCAGTTGATCAAACACAACCAGAGTTGTGCCTGTGGAGTGGGGGAATGGGAAATAAAGTGTGTGTGCTTTATTTCTTGGGTTGTGTTGGTGCTTGGAGAAATCCTGGACATTTGAGCACATTCATTCATTCATTTCAGTCATTCATCTAAGTTCCATCTCTAATGTATTTATTTAAATTTTATATTTCTTTTTTTATTCCGGCTCTTGACACCATGCCAGATATTTGATGTGGACCTTCAGTCGAAAAGTTTGGAGACCCCTGATCTAGTGTTAATAATCAACCACTTTGGTGCCTATCAGTACCTATGACAAACTCTGGATGTTGTGGTGTTAGCACTCCATTTTGCATATAAGTGGAAAGAGGCTCATGCATCCAAGATAATTAAGATTGCAACCCTTTACTCATTTACCTGGATGTAAGTTCCCTTGGACTCAGTGGCACTTAGTTCTGAGTAGACATGCACAGAATTGTGCTGTACATGGAGGACATAACCAGGCAGGGGTGGGTGGGAGGGAGAGCTGTCCAGCGGCAAAGCTATTCCCACCATGCTCTTCTTGGGACACCTCGGCAGGGAAGATTCCATGCTAGAGCATCATCTATAGAGCGAGGTGACTCTACATGTGCTCACTCAACACGCCAAAGCAGGGCCCCTCCAGCCATGGGGCCCAATATGGCCAAATTGATGAAACTGCCAGCCCCCCCCCCCAGAAATACATATGGATGACATGAAAGAAATGTCCTGCCCTCTAAAGATGCAAAAGATGAGGTAGTACTTTCCCTCCAGAGACTCACATACAGGTGGGCATCTCTAATCCCCATTGTTGTGTGATTAGGTTGTTAAAAACATTCAGCCCAATCTACTGCCTTTGTTGTGTAAATAGACACTCCCTGTCAGACTTTCACTGGCTGCACAGGCTTCTGAAGATGGATTGTCTCTTCTTTGCATTAAGAGCCTCTTTGTTGTGTAAACAGACACTCTGCTGCAGGCTATGGGATTCCTGACTGCCTCATTAAGAGCCTTGCTGTTGTGCTTTGACCACTGTCATATATGCGGTCCATTGTTAAGTGGAAGGTTGTTAAGCGGTGCATGCTTGTACTCTCAATGCAGAGAAAAACTAATGCAGTCAGTCATGGAAAGACAAGCCGCAAACAAGTCAGTCCTTTATTCCCCAATCATAAATCACCAAGTGTGGTGCAGCCAACAGAAAGTCAGGTGTGACCCACAAAAACCTGTTCAAAAAGCCCAGCTCACCTAAGTTGCTTGGGTAGTTTGGGGCAAGTCGCTATCACTCCAACTAACATAACTCATAAAGTTGTTGTGTGGGTAAAATAAGATAGCTGACATACTGTATACACTACTCTGCACTCTTTGGAGAAAGTGAGAGATACCAATGCAATAATTCAAATGGAGATGGAGTTAGTCAGCATTGCGATCACTTTACTCAGAGGTTTAGTGGAGGCTGCCTTTGTTGAAAGGAGGCAAGGTGCCCATTAATTCAAGTTTGTTGACCGGATCACTGCCTGAGGCTGCTAGCTCGCATTCCTGTTGTGTTTTCAATCCTCTTTTTCTCTTCAACGAAACCCATCTGTGAATGTCATGCCTCACAATCCTTTAGGTTTCCAACCATGACTATGGTTCTTTGGCACTGAGTGCTTGCTCAGCCTTCCTTAACGCTGACATTTAAGCAAAAAACGTCAAAAGATATCTAAGCATACAAAAGAAAAGAGAATCCAACTACAAACTGTACAGTCCACTGACCAGTCTTGCAATATAAAACAACAATGTGAAATCACATTCTCACTCCCCCAAAGCAAATGTAGTTCAATCTTCAGCCTCTACCATTGAAATTTCTTATTGAAGCTGAATTTCATTTAGGAAAAACATTAATCAACTACATAGTGTTTTATTATAAACACAAGAAATGACACACTTTCAAACATCTGCCCTGGAAAGCTTAGAGCCACACCAGCAACAGAGAATTAAACATTTTGCATGTCAGTATGATTAGACAGATGAAGTCCATAAGATGTACTGAGCTGTACACAAAGCTACCATTGGTAACTTTCATAATTTTGAGGTTAGGGTGCTCTGACATGCTACACAAGGTTGTTCCTGAAGAATATTTGGGACCTATAATTGACACAACATACGACAGCTCACCTCAGAACCCCCCTCATGAGGTCAACTGAAGTGGTTGCCTCAGGCAGCAGATTGGGGGGGGCGTTATTAGTCCATCTAAGGTGGGTGTCCAAGTGGCTGTGAAGCTCGGGAACCCAAACGTTTGGTGGTGGTGGTGATGATGATGATGATGGTGATGGTGATGATGATGATGATGATGATACAGGCAGTATTTATATACTGCCTTTCATGGTCTTCAGATTTCTCCTCAGACTTTATTTCAAGGAGGTTTACACAGGCAGGCCATACTAAATCCCTATAGGGATTTTTACAATTGAAGAAGGTTCTGTCTTTCAAGAACTACAACATTTCAGATGGATCCTTTTATGATCTGGTATCACATTCTGGCCTCCAGTTTCCTCCCACGCAAGCTGACAATCCTTCATAGCTCACTTGAAGGGCGTCCAAAGAGCAGATGGAAAAACTTGGCTAGTCTTGTCAGCTGCTTAAAGGTCTCGCCGTTCACTGTGCCGGTGGCCTCGAACCGGCGACCTTCAGCTGTTATCTTCAGGCAAATGGAGGCTCTACCCTCTAGACCAGACCTCCTGCCTGCCTATGATGATGACACCATCATATAATCACTGAATGTTCATAAGCAGCATTGCAATGAATCATGATGCTGCACAGTTGTCAGAGGGGTCCACACACTGGCACAGACCCTTTACAGAGAGTAACGGTGGGGGGTGCTCACATCTGTCAGCCTGCTTGTCTCCAGTGATCCTCCTCCCCCCACTCCCTGGAATGGAAAAGGAAGAGGGGGTCACAGCAGAAGTGTGGAGGAGAGAAGAGCAGTGGCTTATAGTGCTGGAGGTGCAGAAACCGGGACTTCACCAGGTAAGGGAGCAGCATTTGGCATGTCACCTGGGCCACCCCTGGCCCACCTCTTGAAGGAATGGAGTTAGCTAAATTTCATCACTCCTTGGGAGCCCACAATAGCTTCCTCACCCATTCAATATACAGTGGGCCCATTGCATCTGTGGGTTGAACCAACAGGACCCTCCAGAAGTAACAGGAAAAACCAGCAGTGAGGTTTGAAGGCCTTCACAGGCCTTCAGAGAGCTTGGGGACGGCTCCCTGGCCCTTTGAAGGCCTTTAAACGTCACTTCTGTTCTTGTCAACTCCTGTCAGCTCCTGTTGCCTCCGGAGGATTATAGGGCCCCCCAAACCCATGCATTTCATTATCCACAGGTTTTCTTATCTACGGGGGGTCCTAGAAAGGAACCCCTGGGGATAATGAGCGATGCCCTGTACTGTTATCAAATGATAAAACTCTTAAAAACTTATAATCTATCTAAAGGGCTGCCTATTTCCTGTAGTCCTGGGGTGATTTCATGACAGGCCATAAATAATATCTTAAAATGGCAACTCAAATCCAAAAACTGTACAGCATAAATACCTATAGAGATGGTCCTGCTTCCTTTTGAGAAGTCACCACAACAAGAGAATAGTCAACTTCTCAAAGAGCTATTAGATCTTTCTCTTTAGTCTGGCTTTTGGTGGAGGTTACATTGTTCCTGCAGGGCTTCTGAATATTTTTATTTAAAATTTTAATTTGAAACTTGTTCATGCATTTTCAGATATTATACACTGTTGATTTTAGACATAGTGCAGTCTTCCCTGAGCCTTAAAACTGTTTGGAGAAGAAATCCAGCTAACTAAATGAAAACTAATATGATCCATGTGAGACTTAAGAACTTCTTACTACCTTGCAAGAAAGACTCACTTTTTTTCCCCCCTCCTAAATCAATTGCTTTTGAAATTTCAGGGTCCTGCTGGCAAGGTAGGGTATCTTTGGAAGCTGAAAGCTGACATCAAATCCAGTGTTAGCAGGTACAGTGTCAGACAGAATGATAGCATTTCATCCAGATGAAGAGAACCCCTTTGGCATGCCAGAAAATATACCATAGCAAATCATCTCAGATTGGTTGGAGATTGACTAGATGACGGAATGCATTTTTCCAGCACTAACTTCAGAAAGTCTGTTGGAGTGAGGCAGTTTTTACCTGGTGATGGGGAATATTGAAAGTCATTTTATTATGCCTTTGTACTGACATCTTTAAAGGCCTAGTTACAGTGACAAGGAAAAGCAGCCAAGCACTCTGTGCTCTAGGCTAGTTCCTTATATCATTTGCTCATGTGTGCATTCATAAAAAGCCCAGCCCCAGGTTTCATCTTGTATTTCAATTGAAGGATTTGCTACATAAAATAAAATTCAGAACACTCCTTTGGTTTATGGCAGGGTTTCTCAAATGGTGGGTCACGACCCAATGTCCAGTGGATCCTGGGCTGGGCCCTTCCACCTGCCCTTGCATCTGGTTGTCTCCAAATTAAATTCCTCTGGGCGCAATTGGAGGCTGCACTGGGCCTCCACAGGCCTCCAGAAGCTGCTGGAAAGTCACTTCGAGTTCACTTTTGGGTTTGTAAAAGTGACTTGCAGTTGCCTCCAGAGGCCTGTGGAGGCCTGATGCCAGAAAAGGAGATAGGTCATGGCACCTTCTGCTGCAGAATAGGTGGGTTGTGGCAAGGGGAAGTTTGAGAACCCCTGTTTTACGGTAAAGATTTTTTAAAAATATCTGTCACCATGAGGGTTGCCTCCTCCTAATCCCCCCATGGGCATAGATCTATCTCAAAGGGGTTGTGGTGTGATATGCTTAATGGCACTGCATGATACTGACCAAGCTGCACACCTGGATAGTGCTTTTTTGTCTATTATTTAGACTAGGAAGAATAGAGGGGCAGGTATCACAACAGAAAACAGGGTGGTGCCCCAGCACTGACAGGTTCCTTTACCTTTCCCTTTGTCCCCACTTGTGTTTGTTCTTATGGCCTACAGAGAGTTCCTATGTCCCTATGGAGGTAGTGGCCTATGAGGCCAGCAAAGGGCCCAACCTACTTGCTGCAACAACAAGGTAGATCTCCTAACATTGGATCCACCCAATTGTGAGGGTGAAGATGCATAAGGCCACTTCCCTGGCACTGGATGTGATTGCTACCTTCTTTGCCAGTTCTCCTGGAGAGCTATAGAGGGTGTGATGTCCCTGTCTCCTTCCTACCCTTTCTCCCAAGACAAGGGCTCTGTGGGTGGCTTTTCACCTCTTCTTGCTCTCTTCTGTCTGACTACCCCCTCCCTCTCCCTTTCCTCTCCAGAAGAGCCACTGGCATGTAGCCATGTCCACTCTTAGTGGTGGACTGGCTGTGTTCTGTGTGTGTCGCCTTTAGCAACAGCTGTAAAGCACGTGGCACTGTGGAATACGCTTTCCAGTGCCACAGCTGGCCCTTAGGGTAGGGCTAATCAATTGCTGCAGTCTTACTTCATGTTTCTTTTACATACGTACTAGTTTACCATCTACACATTCCGACTTCTATCTTGCAAATGAGACTACAGAATCTCAGGAGAAAGTCCAGACAGTTTTTTTTAAAATTGCTGGTAAGATGCAATTGCAATTTTGAAACAATACAGTTTATGGTAATCAATTATGAAGCATTGGACCCAAAGTAGTGGAAATGAAACACAGAGCAATTGCAAACATGACGAAGGATTGGCTGCTTTTGGAGAATTCTGCAGTCTGCTAGAATCCTATAAATTCTCAGCACCAGCCTCTCCCATTTGCCAGTTGACTTGCAGGTCACATCACCTCTTTACCAATGCAATATATCTTCAAGTTACAAAATCTATGCCAGTAAACTGGTTCTTGATACTGAGTCTGAATTTCAGAAAGCCTTCAGGGTCGAGCATTTCACAATCCTGGTATTCTGCTTACTGTGAGGGTCGTCACAGTCCAGCTCCTAACCTAACAGGGGCAGACAAAAAGGTGGGAGCACCTGACTGGAAAGACAAAACAGGAGGTAAATCTCCATTGCCTGTGTACAGATGGATATTCCCCAGTGATACAACTCGCCTCAGGAGCACAAAAGAAAAGTTAAACATCTTTGTCAAGTTTCACATGAAATGATTGGAAAACAATTTGGAGCATTTCAGCAGTTGCCAATACCTCAAATACTGACAAAGGCCCACTCTAAGGATATCAACACTCCTGAGTGCTTTGTTCCGTCCTCTCAAGCCCCAGCTGCCCTCTCTAAAAAACAGACTGTTCAGTTTAATGCAATATCGATACCTATTAAAATCAAACTGTTGTACTTTTTTGTCAAGGATTTGGAGTTTCAGGAACAAGAGCCTTCTTGGACCATCGCTTTGATGTTTTCAGAGACATCAAAAGAATACATTTGCTATCAAGATCATTAGTGAGGCCTGGAGATGTTTTTAATGCTCCAGCATGCACAGAAAATGCATCACAGAATCTCCCAGGAGACTGCCTTATTTTTATTCGTTTAAAAATTAATTTTTTAAAACGCCTCAATGTGGTGACTCATAGGATGGAGTTGTAAGTTGCTCTCTGGGGCGTATGCTTGCAGAACATAACTCTGAGTTATGAGTGGGTGAGATGCCCCATCTCATGAGTGGGTGAGATGCCCCATCAGAGTCTGAATCTCTCAGGACTGACCTACACAAATCGGAACCCTATCAAGATGAAAAGAACCTGCTAGCCAAGTACAGTGGTCTGCCAGGCTCTTGATAGCCACTTAGCTTTAAGTCCCAACTAAGCATCAAAAACTGTTTTAAAGAGCAGTGACGAACCAGGGTCTCCTGGCACCCAGGGCCGGCCAACATGGTGATGTCACCCCGAGCCACTGCATCATCCTGCACCTGCGCATCGCCTGCTTCCTGAATGGCTTCATTTCAGATCTGTTCACAGGCCCCAAGTGATGAGCACTGCGCCCGCCCACCTGCCTGCCCATGCACAGCCACCCTCCCCAGCACCCCCCCCGCAGCCCATCACCTAGGGCCTGCAGCCCCCCCAGCCACCCCGCTCATCTGCTCCTGTTAATGAGTCCCTGATGCAGCCCCCCCCCCCCCGGCCACCATATATAGTTGATGATCTGTGCTTGAAATTGGTGTATCACAAGTTGTGGGAATGGTACCTAAGGTCAAATAGTAAATGGATTAGAACAAAGTGCATCCAATGAAGCCATCCCTGCAAACTTTTGTTGGTAGACTGGTTGGGACTCCAAGTAGTGGGAAAGCAAAGCTTCAATGTAAACTTTCATGCAGGTGGCATTGCTTGATCTTTGGGGAAAAACTCACTTAAACCAGGCTGATGATTCCTCATTTCTTAAGGAAATAGGAAACATGGTCCAGTACAGGTACCACACTGAGAGTAGCCTACAGCAGTAGTTCTCAAACGGTTAGCACTGGGACCCACTTTTTAGAATGAGAATCTGTCAGGACGCACTGGAAGTGATATCATGACCAGAAGTGACATCATCAAGCAGGAAAATTTTTTAACAATCCTAGACTGGAATCCTACCCACACCCAGTAATTAGTCCCATTTACTATCATTGTTAAAACCATACACATAGTAGATTGTCAAAAGTACAGATCTGTAACATTTTTCCAAATATAGTCACATATCATGGTAGCATCAAGTCTGATATATTAAAAATAAAATATTGAAATGAATGAAATTGGCTCCTGAAATTGGCTCGCGACCCACCTAGTGGGTCCTGACCCAGTTTGAGAAACATTGGCCTACAAGGATCAGAAATGTCCTTGAAATCTTCTATGTAACAATATCGGTTACAAACAGCACAATCCGTAACATGTTTACTCAGAAGAAAGTACCACTGTGTTCATGGGGCTTGCTCTCAGGTAAGTGGAATAAGATTCCAGTCCAAAAGACCTTAAATAGAATTCCAGTAGCAAGTAAAGTAATTTACTCTGAGCTTGGAGGAAAGATGGCAGGCAGCTCCCCATTCCGGCAAGATTTAGTATATCATTAGAACAGACTAAGGCATTCATTGTGTATGGTGGGAATTAGTTTTGATTTCAGCCATCTGTGTAGCTGCATTCTTGCAAACCTTTTGTGTACACAGCAAAGCCATTGTTTGATCTGGCATTACATAGTCCCTGCTTGAAACCTTAAGATGTTTCTTTACAGGGATATCCTGAAGCTTTTGTCTTCTGTGCCAGCAGCCTGCTTGGGCACAGCTCTGCTGCTGACAGAATCAGACCTAGCAAGCACAGCCTACAAGGTGAATGCCCTACCCAAATCCTCATCCAACCCCATGGATCAAAACCTGGAACTCTAACCAGTGGTGCAGCTAGAGGGGGTACAAAGCTCTCCATTTTGCTCCCACCACTGGGAATGGCTCTGAAGGGGAGGGGGAGGAACTGCTTGCACAACGCAGTGAGGCTCCCTTGCAAAATTTACTGCTTTGCACTCCCTCTAGCTACACCACTCATTCAAAATGTTTTTGCACAAGCCTCCACAATTGTGAGAACAAATCCAGCTACTCTAGGTAAACCATCACCTTTCCGCTCAGCAAACCTATTCCTGAAAAGAGAGAAACCCTTAATGAAAAAGTGTAGTCATTAACCAGCTCCCAGATAATAATTACTACAATAGATCCTACTGACTTCAAAAAGTAAAATGCCAGCTAGTTACCATATGCTGAATGTGCAAAAGAATTCATCTCACTCCTGGAGGTGGGGATTTAGAAGAGCTCACTTTGCATTTAGACAGCATGCTGTGGGTTTGTTTTGTTGTTGCTTCATAATCTGGACTTGAGTGCTACAGGCTGCTTAGAAATTATGCAAGTCATATTTCCTAAAGAAGCCACTTTGGAAAGAAAGCAAATGCAGTAATGCCCTTGAGTACACAGAAGTTCCATTCTTAGACTTCCCACAATAGTCTGAAATCATGCAAATTAGGAAATGGTAGTGTATAAAAAGAATACTTTTCAAAAACATGGGCTTACCTGGACACAATGACAAGTTAACTATCTGTGAGTCTCAGGGAGCACACAAGACACCTGTATCCTTTTGCCACTACCTCATCTTGCATTCTGAGGCAGTCTACTTCTAAAACCAGCAGGTTTTACATATAGCCATCGTGGTTGGTAACCTATGAGGGAATTTTCCTCCATAAATCTGTCCAACCCCCTTTTAAAGACACCTAGGCCAGGTACCATCACCGCAGCTTGTGGCTTGATATTGTACAAGGAATTGTACATCTTCAAATGATGCACCCAACCTCTACTTGCCATGACTTGATGATGATCTCTCACCACCTGACACCTTTAAAAATTTTTTATAAAGGGACACAACCTTTTTTTTTGGGGGGGGGGGATTCAGTCATCTCAGGGTACATGTTTCCTATTCATATTTTCAAGCCATAAATTTACAGCTGTTTCCATTTGTTTGTAACAGGATCGTGGGAGTGATGCAAGAATTTAGCCATTTCTGGGGCACAGTTTTCTACTGCTTCTCTTATTTTGGTCTTACATGTCAATATGAAACTCCTGAAGATTCATTTATCTTAAAAGGGTGGGCAACTTCAGCGATCATCCTCCTTGTTTTCACCATGTCCAAGATCTGTATTTTCAATGCAAATTCTCTCACTTTTTCAGTTTTTCCCTTTCTACTTGTCCCTTTTGCTTTCTCCCACTTTTCTTGCCATGAGGATTCATTTTAGAGGACATGATTGTGATTGAAAGTGCAAGAGTATTTATTATTATTATTATTAACAGTATTTATATACCACTTTTCAACAAAAAGTTCACGAAGCGGTTTACAGAAAAAAATCCAAAAACTATAAAAAATAACCAATAATGGCTCCCTGTCCCAAAAGGGCTCACAATCTAAAAAGATGCAACACCAACAGACAGCCACGACAAAAGACACTGCTGGGGTGAGGTGGGCCAGTTGCTCTCCCCCTTCTAAATAAAAGAGGAGCACTTGAAAAAGTACCTCTTAACCAGTTAGCAGGGGTGCTAAGTACAAAGTACAATGTACAAAGTACAGATATAAATCATGCACTTGATATTAGTAGACTAAATGCTGCATGATAGGGGTGGGTCCTCAGAAGCCAAACATGCTTCCACTGCATCCTACAGGGGATTTTCAGCTGCTGGAGGTTTCCCCAGGGTAACGCAGACCTGTGTTGGTACAAACCTGTGTTGCTTTATTTAGGCAGATCAGGATTCAGTGTGTTCTGCTGCTGATCCTGCCACCTGCCTGGGCCTGATCTTTACTCCTCTCTGCGCCCACCCCCTGCCCCATTCAACTCCCTCCCCACCTCTCTCCAACCCCTGCATGGGCTTATTTACTCCAGAGGGTATCTGTCAGACCACTGGCACACGGGACAGCTGCAAAGCAGCCTACAACAGTGCAACAGTAATTGTACGTTGGTGGGGAAAGGGGTTACAGCTGGGCCATGAGTTAACCTTGAGTTAGAGAAGTCTGCTTTTGTGCATTAGATGAGTCATCGTCCAGATTTCTGGGAACATGTAGATAGGGGAAAAAGAACCCAGCCATAGCATAGCTTAACTGCCTGAGAAGGGACCACAAGAAAGAGATTGGTCCAACTGGTAATGGCTGCACAGATCAGCTATGCAACCAGTTAGGCAGCCAACATCCCAGGAAAACAGGTCTGAAGAGAAAATTTTAAAAAACCTACTGTACCTTCCACAATAAGTCCCTCACTCCAACCATTAAGTGTATATAGAGCACCCCAGGCAGAAAAATCTGGATAAGTATTACATCAGAAGTGAACAAAAGAAGGAGGAGAAGAGACACTGTCAGTCATAAAGAATATATTTGGGTCCTTTCCCCACCAGTGTTTACAGCATTTTGAATTTATTATTATGCTTCAAGACAATCCTTATGAAATAGGCACACCTCAAAAGAAGCCTGAAGTCTACACACAAACACAATTCACATCCTCCCCCTTTAAGATCCAGAAGTACACCTGAGGAAATCTTTCCACCAGGAGCCTGACAGGCAGGCATCAGCTTGGATCACCTTCAGTGACCTGCAGGTTCAATTCACGCACCTGTGCAACGTGAGGTCAAGGGGGTAAAGTGTGCTTTCTAAGCTGAGCTCCTTGCACTGCCTCTCATCAGGCTCTACATTTTCTTCCTGTGTAAGCTCCTGATCATTAGCAATATAATTGGTTTCCTCTGTGAACCAGGCAGCTTTTCTGAGAGCTCCTGACACTATTCCCATTTGCCAATGCTGCTTTTGGAGCATGTTCTGAGCAACACACATCTAAAGTGCACATTGTATGGAGGGGGGAGGGAGATTACTGGATGAAGTAGGGCAATTAACCCAATTAAATCATGTTTGCATTCTAATTCAGGATCCTGGCATTGGGATGTAAGGCAGACAAGGCTGCTTTTCCATACTCCTGCCCCTTTTTCCTACCCTCCACTTTCCCTTCCATTCCAAAGCCCTTGTGCACCCATTGATATAAATGACATACAAGGTATTCATGAATGGGCAGGGAAAGAGTCCCAATACTATCTGATTTACTTCCTCCTTAAAAGAAAATCCAGTGTAAAAAGACTAGCGATAGTACAAATACCTATGAAGCACAAACATCACAATTTCATGGCACAGCTTAATCCTTTAATATTTATTCATCGCCTGGAAAATGAGATGTGAATTTTCTATCGAGAATTTTCAAAAATGTTTAGTTATACACAGCCACATATTACATGCCATGTTTGTATCACAGTGTTTGAAGAGAGCTGACTACCAAACAATGGACCTGAAGCTTTTACAGTAGTGGAAAATTTATTTATTCACATTGAAGCCCCCCATAGTTGTTCAGTGTGTTACCATAATGCGTTTCATACAGAATAGTTTTAGTAGGTACATAAAGTACCTATAGCATGTGATAGGGCACTGAAGGATTTTAAAACAGCCAGTGATATAGTGGATTCTCAGGATCCTATGCTCCATTGGGCTGAAAAGCCAGACATGGAGCTCCTCCAATCTGTGCCAGCAAAATAGATGATGCAGACTGGAGGAGACCCATTGCAGCACCTGCGCCCTTACTTGGGGGAAGGGAACAAAGTCCCCTTCCCCCCAGGACAGCTCCGGCAACCTCAGCAGTGCTACCAGATGCAGCTGTAGCCATTCTGGTGCCGATGCACTTGGTGGAGTTGCCAGTTTCAGGATTAGGCTGTAAGGCTGCAATTCTAAACACACTTACATGAGAGTAAGTTCCATCAAACTCAATTGAGTTTATAACTGAGTAGACAGTTATAAGATTGTGTTGTAACTACACAGCCACCCCCTCAGCCAGGGCTTTTCAAACTAGAGCAATGCCCCAGCCTGAGGGCCCTGGCCTCTGCTCCCTTAAAGCATAGGGGGGAGGCAGCAACATAATCGCCAGGATCATGTCGCTAAGGGGGCTGCAGGGACTGGGATGTACTCACCAAACCCTGCAGCAGCATCCTGTGGGTGCAGGGAGCCCTGCGCGAGTGTCTGCAGGGCTCCCCAACCTCCAGAACGTGAAAGCACAGCGATCACGCTCCACTTCCGGTTTTGCGGAGGTGGAGAACAATCGCTGCGCTTTTGCTTTTAGCAGGCTGAGGAGCTCTGCAGATGGTCCTATACACACTTATCTAGAGTAAGAATCACTGAATGGGATTTAATTCACTGAATGGGATTTAATTCAGAGTAAACATCCATGGGATTGTATTTTAGTCTAATAAAAATGAGGGTTAGAAGGGATAGGATTGTATTTGAATGTACGCAAGAATCTGACAATAGAAGGATGCATGATAATTATTTAAAATAAACTAATTGTTATAAATGTGGATCTGCAGTACATAACTAGAATATGTGAAAATACTCTTAAAGAGTCCAGTGATGCAGTGGTAAATTTTAAAGACCAGGAGCTTGACACCCCAATAGTCAGTAACAAATGAACTGAGCACTTATTCAGAAGTCAGCCCCAGGCATTTCTACTCGCAATAAAGAGTTTCCAATCACCACTTAGGATCCAGATTTTATATTACAAATACAAAATACCATCTGTGAGAACATAACATTTTGCTGGAAAAAAATTCAAAAACAAAGAAGATCCATTGTTTCCAAGCAGAGCCAAATACACTGAGGCAGTGTTTCTCAAACTGTGGGTCAGGGCCCATTAGGTGGGTTGCAAGCCAAATTCAGGTGGGTCCCCAATTCATTTCAATGTATATTTTATTTTTAATATATTAGACGTGATGCTACCATGATATGTGACTGCATTTGGGGAAATGTCACAGATCTGACATTTTAGCTGCCTTGAGTCCCTTCAGGGGAGAAAGGCGGGGTAAAAATAAAGTTAATGATCTGTATTTTTAACAGGCTACTATGTAAATGCTTTTAACAATGATAGTCAGTGGGGCTTACACGCAGGTAAGTGTGGATAAGATTGCAGCCTTTGGGATGTTTGGGGAATTTTTTTTTCAAACAGATCAGCAACTGCTTGGGAGGGTTAGGAGAATCCTTTATTTTGAATAAATTTTTAAACTTATACTTATTGTAAACTTTTTCTTTCTTATTTATTTAATTTAATTTGATGTTGTTGTATGGAGGGTGTTAAAAAAAATTCCTGCTTGTCCTGGACATCAGGAATTCCTGGACATCACTTCCAGGTTAATAGCATCACTTCTGGTGCATCCCAAAAGGCTGTCATTCTAAAAAAGTGGGTCCCAGTGCTAAAAAGTTTGAGAACCACTGCATTAAGGGATATATTTTTTCTTTTTGTTTTTAATTTGATGCCCACCTGAGTGAGATTCTTCAGGTCCATTCAAACTATCTGATTTTGTATTTTTATGAGTGTTGCTGAGAGGCCCAGTCTGGATCCAGCATAGGTAGTATTGTAGGTTAAGGTAAGATGTATTTGATCTGAGAAAAAAGCCTGGCAAAAGCCATAGTATTGATTAGTGTATAAACCCAGCTATTTGTTTGGATTACAGGTGCAGCCTATTTATCCATGGATTTTTTTATCTGCGGATTTGTCTCAACACGAATGAGGTGGGGGAACCAAAAGTCACATACACCTTTGCCTCCTTTGCCCTGTGCTGGCAAAAACACTGCAGCCCAAAACACTGAAAAAAGGCTCTGCCTCACCTAGGCAGGGAAATAGCCCTGGAAGAGGTTCCCCTTGCAAAGGAACAGTAACACTCCTGGAGCCCCTGAACCAGCAAAGAGGCTGAAGGGGGGGGGGGCAAAAATCTCTGTAGCCAGGACACCTGCAGCAGGGTGGAGCACTCACTCACACACACAGGGGCAGCTGTGGTAGCAACAGAGGGGATTGCTTTAAGAAACCCAGGGAGTTTTGCCAAATTCCCCCCCCCTTTGAGATGGTGCAGACAATCACTGACACAAGCAACCCCCCCCCCATGGTGCAGACAATCACTGACACAAGTAAGCCTTCCCACCAAGCAAAGCATGAGATATAGCCTACAATCCTCTCCACACTTTCCTAGGAGTAAGCCCCATTGACTACAATGGGGCATACTTGTGAATAGAAACAAATAGGGCTGGACAGCGGGGCTGGAAAGCTCAACGGGACAGCTGGCAACGGGGAGGGGATTGATAACAGCTGCCTTAGTTTCCTTCCATCCGGAAGTGTCAGGCTGCAGCCTATTTGCTTAACTCTATGGGATTTAGCACAAATTTTTTGTTTTTTGTTAATCACACCAGTCACAGAATGGAACTAACACGGATAAATAGGCTCCATCTGTATTTTAATTTACACAGGATGTGTGCAAAGGAGCTGCCATTTAAAGATGCATGTGAGCAATTTCTTCAGAACTCTTTTCTGTCATGTATTTGGTAGAATAACAACAGAGATGACTGGTTTTCAGAAACCATGTAGGGTCACAGGAATTGCTCTATGATATAAATAGCTCACTATGTAACACTTCTACATTCTTCTCCTAAGGGCAGTGGCATAGCTAATGATTGTGTAGCCTGGAGCCAAGCTCAAAATGTTGCCCCAGAAGTGATGTCACAACCAGAAGTTATGTCATGCCTGGGCTTTTTAAAAAGTGAAAATTGGGAGGAACCCACCTCGTCCCCCCAGCAGCTCACCACCCACTTGCTGTGCTGCCTCCCCCCAGTCAGTGGCATAGGTAAGACATCTATCCACTACCTGGGGTCAAAGAAGACTTTGTAGCCCCCCTCCCCGCATGATAAAATCAAATTTAATTAAGTAAATAAATAAAAAGTTATTGGTTCCATGCTGTATCATAATATCTCATTAGCACTCAGTACAATCAGTCTCATAGGTCAGTTTGGGGTTAAGCAAATCCATTTTTTGTTCCACAAGACAGTTGTGTTTTCATTTTTGGGTTAATTGGTCATAACTTTTGATAGAACACAGATATTCCAGTGCAGTTTGTTTCATTGCATTCTGCATTAAATTGCCTTTCCAGTGATATATAACATGATGGCATTATTCATACAAACCAAGATTTTCACAATTTTGGTCACTAGTGTCAAGCTCAGCTTGTTGCCCCACTAAAGCTTGATGCCCAGTGCAACTGCTACCCCCTGCACCCCCTTAGCTATGCCACTGCCTAAGGGGGTATATTCATGCAATGACTGGATGCACTCAGTTTTTAATAGCACATTGTCTGGAAGTATGGGAATAGTTAGAAACCTGCCATCCTTCACACATCCTTCTGATACTCTCTTGATCAGCTGAGTACTATAACTGCTGTAGCCAAGCATGTGTTCAGTGAAGAGGGGGTGCATAGTGCGAACCACAACTGAGTTGTACCTTCATACAACAGCTTAAAAGTTGGCCTAATGCCCTCAGCAGTCTAGAAATTGTCAAATCAATTCTTGGTACTATGTTCCTATAACTTATGTGTTTAAAAAAAAAAAACAAAATGCAACAAATATTTGGAAAACAGGAGTACCATGAAGGGTACAATCCTAACCAGGCCTACTCAGAAGAGTTCACTGGTGCTTACTCTCAGGAAAGTGTAGGAAAGTGTCAGAGTCAGTGAAAGATGAGATGGTTCTACTACTGACCTGTGTAACATAAAGCTCATGAGCTAACTGCAACTCCCTCACTTCCAAAATATTATTTATCACATCCTTGCAAATATTCTAGAAAACTAGACTCGATCATGAGAAGTGGAATCAGATTAATAGCTGAGGTGATGAAGCAGGCCCACCTTCCACTGTACACTAAATTTGGTGCATGTGGTGGTAAACAAAGAGAAGTGAACAACCGCATTAAGAACATATAAGAACATATAAGAACATAAGAAGAGCCCTGCTGGATCAAGCCAAAGGCCCATCTAGTCCAGCTTCCTGAATGAGTCAGAGAGGACACAAGACAACAAGATACTTGCATCCTGTTGCCACTCTTTTGCACCTGGCATTCTGAGGCAGCCTACTTCTAAAACTAGAAGGTTGCACATACCCATCACGGTTTGTAATCTGTGATGGACTTTTCTTCTAGAAATCTTTCCAATCCCCTTTTACAGGTATCTAGGCCAGATGCCATCACCACATCCTGTGGCAAGGAGTTCCACAGACACCGGGTCAAGAAATATTTTCTTTTGTCAGTTCTAATTCTCCCAACACTCCATTTTAGTGGATATTCCCTGGTTCTGGTGTTGTGTGAGAGGGAAAAGAACATCCCCCTTAAGCATGCAGTAGATGCATGCTAGGGACCCTCAGGCAATAATTACATCCTAGTGTTCATTTACTATTTATTTCGGGTCATATGAGTCCCTTCACACTGTAATGTTTATTGCAATAAACGTTCAACAATCTAACCCAACTTCCCTGTTAAAGTGTGAAACAGCCCTGGGGTCTTTCCTACAACACATTTCAAGGAAATTCTAGGAGACTTTGAGCAGTATTCTCAACACTCAGCATTAAGGTTCATACACACAGTCACCACTTCAGTTGTTCATCCAAACCCATGCTGTGTGGCAAGGACAATAGGGGTTAACTTTGCCCAGGCCATTCGCGAAGAGAGGCAGATTTGGAGGGGAAACAGAGGGGGTGGCGAAAATATGCCTGCCACCTCCTCCCCCAATCTGTCACGGAGCCGGCCTACATCCCAGGGCCTTTCTCTGTGTGAGCTGTTTAGTCAAAGCAGAAAATGAGAGGCACATGGAGATCACTCCCAGTATGCTCTGCATTCTCCATTTTTCTTAAGAAGCCTGCACCCAGGAAGGAGCAAAGCTTGTGCTTCCACCAGGTTTCTTAAACTACATAACACATTTCCCATTGTTCAAAAAGCCCAGTGAAGGAAAGAACCAAGTAAGGAGTATTTGGGTTTGAGGAAGGAGACACTGGCAGCAGGAGGCAACCCAATAGCTTCAGCCAGCCCAGACTTCACCATACACAAAGTAATCCAAGACTGCGTTTATACACTGGCACTTAGGTTTCAATCCTATGCATACTGAGAGGTTGGTTGGCAACCTTCAGTCTCGAAAGACTATGGTATAAGCCTACAGCACCTGGTATTCCAAGGCGGTCTCCCATCCAAGTACTAACCAGGCCTGATGCTGCTTAGCTTCCAAGATCAGACCAACAGCTTCTCTGGAAAGGACAGAGAAAATGCATACTGAGAGGAAATCCCATTGAACAGAGTGGGATGTTAGGATTGCAGGGTGAAGAGACCTAGAAAGGTGGCTGTGGTATTATTGCAGCTCAGGTTTGTTTTCTACCTTGCACTAATGCAGCAATTTGTTCGCAAGTTGACCCATGAAGGCAATAGTCTTAAAGCCATTTTATTATTTGACTTCATCTTCTTAGACAGCAATGTAAGATGTAGGAATCAGGGGTTGGTAATATGCCAGGGTCAAGTAATGGATTACACAACAGACTCTTCCTTGCAAAAAGACTGTAATAAAGTGGTGATAGAAAGCAGGGTAGCCATATTTAAATGCCCACCAGTTGAAATTCTGCTCAATGTAAAACACAGAAAATCCCATTGATTAGGGATTTGGGGGCCACCTGCATGTAACAAAGGCTGTAATCCTAACCTCACTTTCCTGGCAGTAAGTCCCATTGAACACAATAGGACTTACCTCTGAGTAGACCTGGTTAGGATTGTGTCCAAAATTATCTAATCTGAGAGATAGAAAAAGTGAAAGATGGTAACCTGAGAGTTTTCAAAACAGGTTTTGGACTATCTTCAAGGCCTGATGTACACCGAGATCACTACTCAGCATTAAAGACTTCCTTTACAGTGTTCGTGTTAAACTGTAACATTTCTTAACCTTAATTTACCATTAGAATGTAGGTACAAGCAAAGAAGCTTCTTTTATTAATTTGAAGCTTAAAACTTTCATCTGTGGGGAGCACAGAAATGCAGGGGTTCTAGCAATGAAACCTCTGATGTCTTGAGGAATTTCATTTTCTGTGTCTCCATCACTCAAATATGCCTGCATATGGATACAGCCAGAAGCCAGGATAAGCTGTTGCTATGTCAACACTAACTACTCAGGAGAAGAGAGGAGGGACTACAGGCAGCCAAAATTAGCAACATCCCCTCCTAAACTGCAGTGGAGTCATTTACTTCTGAGATGGTGGAAATAAAACAACAAACCTTTAATTAGCTTAGTGGAAATCTACCACCCTCTTTGCAATAATTTATAGCATCTGTGCTGCAAACTACATACACACCTCAAAGCGAGAAGGAAATTCAAGCTTTGGGAACAGGGAGGAAGGCTAGGAAGGAGCTGGCTGTAGAAACAATTCATCAAAGTCAGCCTGTCTGGATGTTCATCCCGTAAACATCCTATGTGAAAAACTGAAGTGGTTCCATGCTTTCCTCGGTAACCATGTTTGCTCTGGGTACACTGGTGTTCCCGGAAGCAAACAAGCAAAGTGTGAACAACAGAAGGACGTTTTGCTGTGTATTTTGCTATGTAAACTGCATTGTGAACGACTTTTTGTTGAAACGTGGTATATAGATATTCTCATTAATCATGTTCTCAAACACCTAAGCACCTGTCCAAAAGTTGTGGTTAGGCAATGGCTTCCCCGTGTTTGTACACGGATATTTAAGGACATGCCTGTTGTTCACACATTACATGTTTACAGCAGGAAATACCAGCGTACAGGCAGCAACATGCTTGGTGTATAAAGTATAGAGCTGGTCTCAGAAGGGATTAGTGCATCTAAACAAAATCTAGCTTTTCAAGCTGTGCAAACACTGCTAATGGGCAAAGAACAGCCGCAATGGTGCCAGAACAAACAAATGAACTGAACAGAAATGAACTTGGGGAAAACTGTACAGACCAAATATGGTACATACTACAGGGACATTCTGGGGCAACTGTCTGCAAGTGTACTAGCACCTCACTAACAGATAAATCCTGTGTGTGTCTACTCAGATGTAAATCCCATTGAGTTAAATGGGACCTACTCCCAGGTCAGTGTGTGTAAGACTGCAGCCTAAAGCAGTTACAGCCTAATCCTAACGTGCCTTGGAGCAGGCAGGCAGGCTGACCGGCCTGCGCTACATCCAGAGCAGGGCTGGGCCAGGTTGCAGCACAACTCGGAGTAAGGAGACTTCATTCCCTTCACCCCATGTCATGCGGCAGCTACCCCTATGGGGCTACTTGGATCTGCGCCACCTAACAGGGGTAAAACAGATCTGAGCAGCCTGGTACAAGGCCAGATCACCCAGGAAGGGGGTTAGGATCCAGGCTAAGTGCCAGATCCTGGTTCTGCCTCTGTCCTGGATCTGGTCTTCCCACCAGCCCACCCACTGCCCACCCTCCCCAGACCCCCGTACCAGCTTCATTCTGCTTGTGCGAATTTACCCTTCCACTGGCACAGCAGGGCCAGATTCAACATCTGGAGGTGGAACAACTCTCCCAACTCTCACGGTGGCACAAAAGTGCCTTACGGTGCTTTTGTGACACCTCAGGAATGGCACAACAGACTAAATAGAATAAGAACATCACAGTTTCTTTTGCTATGAGCAGAATTATAGCCAAATAGCATGGATTTCTTCTGTAATCACTCACTTTGGGAGGGCTGGTGTAATAGAAAATGCATAAAATACTGTGATGGACAGAGCAGATTTAAAAAAGAATCCTGCAAGAGTTCAGATCAGCAAAGATTCCAGGGAGGTGGCACAGTATAATTTGCACCTCATCAGTGAAGTGCTAATTGCTAGAGATTGAAACACAACAGCAGTGCCACACTTCGGGCAACTTCCAACATACCCTTTCACTAAAACAATTTATTTAATTACTAACATTGCATTTTATGAACTCTCCTGGCCATTAAGATCTACAGAAGAGTCTCAGTTATGTGTCATTTAAGCTGGCATTTAAGATTTTATTTTATCACCTGATATCAGAGTTTTTCTGATGATGTGTTACAGTGGAAACCTACAACCGCACACAAACACACAGAGAATAAACTTTCTTTTTGTTTATTTTATGTTACTCATTTTGAATTTTCTTTGTTTTTGGAAAGAAAGACTCATGATGATTTCAAAATATATTAATGAAGTAAAACGGACTCACAAGACTTGTGGCATACAGCATATGTCAATATAACTTCAGAATGGTTAAATATGTGCCTATATCTTCACTGAAACACATATTTGGCTGAAGGAGGCTAGATGGTTTTCAGAAACACATCCCTGCAGGGAAACCAATATGCAACAACCAAGTTCAGGTATTAAAGCACCCAAAAGAGGATAAGAATTCTTAAACTGCTATTGAGAAGAGGGAAAAGAACACCTGAGCCACAATCCAATGCAGAATTAAGCACGCTTTAATCATACTGATTTGTCTACTAGACTGATTTGTCTATAACACCCCATTTGGCTGGTGCAAGGGCTTGCGCCAGCTGAAGAGTGTTGCAAAAGTGCCGTAAAGCACTTTGAGGAGAGGCAGGCCCCAGGAAGAGCTGAGTTCACACTGGCTGAGCTCAGCCGGCATGGAGGTCTTGGGGGGCATGGGGAGGAGGTGAAAGGGAGGCATTTCAGGGCGGGGAGAAGGCAGGTGGTAGCATTCCCAGGGGTGGGTGGGTGCGGAGCATGAGGTAGGGCCATAAGTGCCGGATCCTGACCTTGTTCCCAGGTGGCCCAAGGCGGTCCTGGGCTGCTCGGATTTGCGCCAACTCTTTAGGTGGCGCAGATCTGAGTAGGCCCATTGGGGCTGCTGTGGCTCTCACTGGGGTAAGGGGAAAAGTTTCCCCTTGCCTCAGACTGAGCCTCAGACAGCCCCAAACTTGCACTGGATACAGCGCAGGCCCACCGGCCTGCCTGTTCCAGCACAAGTTAGAATTGTGCTGTTAAGTACACATAGTTATTGCTATGCTGAATTGTGACCAAGGTACATAAATAAGTGGAAGGAAATACAGAAAAAAGATGATAAACTTGGGACAGCCACACATATAGTGAAGGTCAAGGAAGCCTAGATGGACTAGACATAATAATGTTCTGCATTTCCTAACATTTAATATCTGGCAAGCAAAGGCCAACCATGGTCACTTCCCAGGGGTGTGTGTGTCCTCCTTTCTCCACAGTGCAATACACATAGTAATGAGTTTTTTATGGCTTAAATTATTTCTTCTGCAACAGGATAAAGAATGATATTTACTGAGTCCCTGTGACCTCTGCTTATTGATCCAGCAGGTTGAACAAACATTCTAGCATGAAAGGCCCACAAATCAATGGTTTAGTTTCACAACTACTGCAACAAACCGTTCCTGGAGTTGAGATACAAATAACAAGTGAGTAAGGTGCAGAAGCTAAAACTGAGTATAGCCAGAAACAACCTGCTATTATTTTGACATCTGTTCTGGTCAAGGGGACAAATGAGTTCAAACACCAGGAGCAAAGTCTGCAAGTACCGTACAAAGTACAACTGAAAATCTATAGAATTACGTGATGAAATGTGAACTTCCTTCCTTATTACTATCAGCTGGTTCTTTCTAGTAATGGAAAAAACCACAATCTCAAGAATTTAAATTAAACTTCAGCAGAGGTGAGGATGAGTGCACATAAGGGAATGACTGGCCTCTAAGCCACAACTATCAGACTGTGCCTGGGACACTCTTCAGAGGTGAAGGAGTTACACTGTATGAAGATACCCTTGGACAGCTCTTTTCACAGACAGGCACAGGTAAAGAATACCAGCTGTTTAAACAACACAACTCGAGTTGACACTACAGTTTCACTACATCCATCATAAATGATGAACTGTCAAACAGACAAGTACCTTCCTTTAGCTCAGTTCCACTTGGGCTGGCCGCCATCTAGGAGAAAAATCTCCAGTGTGCATAACACACTCAAAAACAGCTTGATTCAACAAAGAGACGTGGGGAAGGCATTTCAAACAACCAGACACAGTCAAATTAATGAAAAGTTATGTATGGATATGTGTTTTCTCTTCCTTTCTATGCTTATGGTACTAGTTTACAGTTAGACAAATTGCCAGAACCTTATCTTATGCATGTAAGATGAGTGTGTATGGTCTATGTATGGTGTTACAGCAGTGTCTGTTCTAGTGGCTGTCTGCTGGTATTCTTTTGCATCTTTTTAGATTGTGAGCCCTTTTGGGACAGGGAGCCATTAGATACTTGATTTTCTCTGTAAACCGCTTTGTGAACTTTTTGTTGAAAAGCGGTATATAAATACTGTTGTTGTTGTTGTTACAGGCATGCAAATTACTGAATCCATGTAAACATTAATTCTTATTTTTATTTTATTATGCTTCTCCCCTCATGAGTACTGTGTAACATTCCCAAGTTGTGGCCTTGTTGCTTGACAGGACAAGAGAAACTGGTTTACTCTCATTGTCTCATTGTCCACATAAAAACTGTTAGTTCAATATCATCTGAAAAAAAAATTATCAGCCAATCTCATCAGAAAATTTAAATTCTTTCCCTTCTCCCACACTGATACCATTTTATAATAATAATAATAATAATAATAATAATAATAATAATAATAATAATAATAATAATATTTTATGACCTGCAGTTGAAAAATGAAAACATGGCATTGATGTGGAAACTCTAGATGGAAATAAGAATTGTTTTGCACTCACGCTTAATTAGCCAAAATCACTTTAGTCTTTTCTCATACGAATAGCAGCCATTTGTCATGCATTGAAAAACTTGGGAGTTATTTTGTTCTCCCTAAGTTTTCTGGGGAATTTTCCCCAGCATTCTCTAATGCTCTTGATGCCCTCAGACCTTTTGATTATGGAAAGAATTTACAAAAATTCCCCCAAACAGTTTTCATATTTCTGCAAACCCCAAAGACTAAATTCTCAGTGTAGAACATTCATGTCAGTTTTCAAAATGGTGTTTCTCAAAATCCAGGTAAACCTGTTGTGCATAAGCAAAAGTTGACTTGCATTGTCTGATCATTCAACAGGTTATTGTTCTTATCATCACATAAGGACACAAAAACACATAAAGAAATAGTGATTGAAGGCCAGTGACTCAGTTCTAAATCACTAGGTGGCACATTCAACTATAGCAGTCAGTAAGCAATTCATACCCTCTTAATCTTCGATAGGGTACCTGTCTGAAATGAAGGCTGTGCTCCTTGCTATGATGGGTCATAGCCACTGAGGCACCCTGACTGGAATCCTAGACAGTTGCAATGGTAGGAAAGCAGTACTAGGCAGGTGTAGTTGGCTTGGATAAATGGCTGGTTTTTTCCATTTTTCATGAGGACTGAAAGCCATGCAACCTGCCCAGCTTCATAGGACACTGTACCCCAGTCTAACCAGCAGATTAAGGATAGGTAATTTTCATTCTCTCTTCCTTCTTTCTAAACCCTCCATTTCTAAATGCTCAAACCTAACTCCTCTTCCTTTTTAAACCCTCAATTCCCTAATGCCTGGTTTCAAACCTCCCACTAATTTCTCCACTCCATTGGGTTAGCAAAGGAAACTCAGCCCAGCTGGTGGTCTGCCTCCCTCTCTTTCTTCCCCTTCTCTTAACGTGTGCCTGTCTGAATGGAATCTATTTCAACTATTCTCAGTCCCCAACTGCTAAACTCTACGCAGATGGTCTATAAGCTAAATTGCCCTTTGGCTTGTGTTTTTATCAGCCCAATCCTATAGGCTGGAGCCACCAGCTGAATGTGCATTGCACTGACAGCAACTGCTGCAAAAGCACCATAAAGCACTTTCCAGCAGTGTGCCGAGTAGCATGCTGCCAGGACACCAATGGGAAGGCCAGAGCCTTCCTGCATACATCATCAGTTCTCTTGCCACCCACCGGAGCAGGTACGCCAGCAGGAGAGAAGGGCGCAGGGTGAGGGGCAGAGAGGATTGAAACCGGGCAGGGAGGGGGCATAACAGGATGGGGAGGCTGCAGGAGGGGGAATCCAGTGATGATGGCACATGCTGGTCCTATCCCCCTTTCCTGCAGCCTCCCAGCCCCCTTACTCTCCTCAGAGGAGGAGACTCATTGAGGAGCAGGAAGCTTATAAAGAGGGAAGAGGATTTATATCCCTTTTCTCTGCTGAAGCTTCCTGATCTGCCACCCTCCTTCCTGCTGGATATAGCGCAACCATTTTTGGCGCAGCTGCACCACGGGGCGGGGAGATAGGATTGGGCTGTATGTCTTTTAATAATATATGTATATTATTTTTTGGACACTCCATCTCATGGTTACTTGGAGGCACTTTGAGGTTATTTGCTCCATGAGCCGTTCACTGCATCCCAGCCTCTCTGGTTATTGAGTACAAATTCCCTCAATTTAGTTTTGATTCTGGGCTGGACAAACCCAATCCCAAAGTTGTGTGTATGTTTGCACATGTGATACACACATGCATGTGAGTGTGTGAGCAGTGCTGGCAACAACAGTGACGCAACAAGCAGGGAAAGCAAGCAACACATATTCAGTTCTGAAATGGAGCATTTCGTAGTAGGAAACTGTAAGCGCATATACCGTATTTTTAAAAGTGTTCTTTTATTAAGTGCCATACTTGGGGTCTGAACTTGACATAAGCATCAGTTTAATACTAGATACAACCAGCTTCTTTTTTAAAAATGCACTCAATTGTACCCCTGGGGTCTTAATATTTGCTTCTTTGAAATACTCAGAATCCTAGTTTCAGAGGGCTCTTAAGAAGCTTATGCAATAGCTCTGGAGAAACCAACTTTCCCCCCTAGAGTCAATTGCTGCTTTAGCAGCTTTGCTGATCGAGCAGCAAATGCGATTCTTACATTCCATAGAGTAGGCTCAAAATGGGGGGCTAATTTTCAGGTTGCTTTTCATTAGCTTCAATCTTTAAGATAATCCTCCCTTAGAGATCCATTCTTCCTTTTCACCTCTTACTCCCTCAACCATCTTCTCTACATCTTCTTTTGCTCTCTTTTTTTTCTTACAGTTCAACCCCAAACAGGTTTGCTCAAAAGGAAGTCAATAGGACTTTCTTCCTAGTAAGTGCATTTAGGTTTGCAGCCTCACAGCCCAATCCTATCCAGTATAGGAGCAGCAGCTCCAAACAGCTACGGCTGCATCTTGTGCTGGAATTCAGCAGGCTGGAGGTCTCCTTGGGAGAAGGGACATTTGTCCCCTGAGTAAAGCCCCGCCTGCTCATTGGGGCTTCCTGAGTCTGCGCCAGCTATTTTGCTGGCCCTGTGTCGGGCCCAACACAGGCAACAGGATTCAGCAGAGGAAGCCTCTGCCAGTCCTACCCCCTTCCCACGCCTGTTTCTTCCCCGTTCCGCTCTCCCTCCACTTTCCCTTTGCATTCCCTCTGCCCAGGAACACCTCTAACATACCCTCTCACCACCCTCCCCACACCGCTTGCACTTACCTGAGCTCTGCTGGCAGCCAGGCTCTCATGGCAGTGTGATGGGGCAACATAGGCCTCCCCACTGGCACATCTTACTCCTTGGGTGGCACAAATGTGTTTTATGGTACGTTTGAGACACCCAGGTCTGCCACTGCGGACACAGCGCCAGCATAAGGGCAGCACAGGTTTGGGCTGCACAATTCTTTGTCCTTCTTCCCTAGTCTGAGCTTCCATTTTCTTGTCCCATAAGAACATAAGAAAAGCCCCACTGGATCAGGCCAAAAGCCCATCTAGTCCAGCTTCCTGTATCTCACAGTGGCCCACCAAATATTTCAGTGAGCACACAAGACAACAGACACAACCTGCACCCTGGTGCCCTCCCTTGCATCTGGCAATCAGAGGAGACAATCTCATTTATGTTGTCCAATACAGCAAAGCGTGATGCACATCCAGGAAAAAGACTGATAAACCTGAATTTTTGAATGCTCTTTATTACTATTGCTATTACTATTACTATTAATATTTTATGTTTGCTTCAGAATGTTAAAAGATATTTTTTTAGAGGGTTAACTTTAGTATTTGCTAAAAAGCTCTCACTTCATGCTGTTGTACAATTAAAGTAGCTATGTGAAGATTTTTCTTCTTAGTTGACCTTGTACATTTTGTCCCATTAGAATTGTCACTTTCTCTTTGTAACCAAGATTCAGCCTTGTCTGGCTTATTTTTTTCACATCTTCTCGCTATTGAAAATAATAAATAAAAGGGACCCTAGAAGAACCAGCATGCATTATGTATAATGTAAATATACATTTGGAATGTTTTGCTGTCATGCGGTTATCTGTGCATTTTCTAAAATTGATATCTAATGTAGAGTGCAATCCTAACTGCGCCCTATGCCAGCTCAAGTCCCCTGGACTGGCCTGGAAGGGTAGCAAACATGCCATAAAGCAGGTTTGCACTTCCTCGGAAAGGCCAGCACTCCGAGAAGTGCCAGCCTGCGGAGGCCGACGGAAGCCTCCATGCCAGTTTTCCCCAGCTCCTTGCGTCGGAGGAGGACAAAAGGTAGGCATGGGGGGCAAGGAAGAGGAGGGAGGGAGGCATTCCTGGGTGGGGGGAGGGAGGGCGATGGGCAGCCTTGGGGGCAGGCAGGCGGGGAGCGGGAGGCGGGGCTGGGATCTGGCAGTTATGCTGGATCCCAACCCCCAACCCCGGGGAGAACGGAGCGGCTTCGAGCCGCTCTGCTCTCCTCGGACTTGCGCCACCTAAGGAGGTGGCGCAAGTCCAAGGAGACCCATAGGCACCAGCAGCCGTTACCCAGGGGTAAGGGAAAAAGTTTCCCCTTGCTTCTGGCTAAGCCGCTGCTGGCCACAATCCTGCGCTGGATGCAGCGCAAGCCTCCTGGCTTGCCTGTTCAGCGCAAGTTAGGATTGTCCCCATAGAATCCTAAATTCACAGTCTGCTTGATGTAATCTAATTAATTATTTATTCAAAGGAAACTCTGTGCTGTCCTTTTGCAAAAGAGAACTTGCCAGTGCTGTTGACTCACATGACATGTTATATAATGTTTGTCAAACTGTGGGTCGGGACCCACTTGGTGGGTTGCGAGCCAATTTCAGGTGGGTCCTCATTCATTTCTATGTGTATTTTATTTTGAATATATTACGACTTGATGCTACCATGATATGTGACTGCATTTGGGGGAATGTTACAGATCTGTATTTTTAACAGGCTACTATGTATATGCTTTTAACAATGATAGTCAAGGGGGCTTACTCCTGGGCAAATGTGGATAGGATTGCAGCCTTTGGAATGTTTGTGGAATTTTTTTTCAAACTGATCAGCAACTGTTTGGAAGAGTTAGGAGGATTTTTCTTTATTTTAAATAAATATTTAAACTTAGACATTTAGTTTACTTACTTGATTTGATTTTGTCATATGGGGGTGTTAAAAACTTTCCTGCTTGATGTTGTCACTTTCGGACATGACATCTCTTCCAGGTTAATGACATTCTTCCTGTGGTTTCTGACAGATTGCTATTCTAAAAAGTGGGTCCCTGTGCTAAAAAGTTTGCATGATGATAAATCCACAAAGATTTTCTCAGGCATCAGGTGTGCACATTCAAAGGTCATTCAACCACACCTCTTCATTTCCATTGACAGGAAAGAGGAGACTCTTGGGAGAGAATTACATCAGAGGCCATATTGAGATGGCTGCTAGCACAAAACACAGAGGGGCTGTACGCTGGGGAAGGGAAATAAGTTCTGGTAATGGACTGCTGTGAGGTAAACTGCAGGAGCATCTCCTTTCAGCATGCACCTCTTTCACTCTTCAAATCAGACCACCACCACCCACTTTGTACCCACTTTTGAGCTGACACCGGGGAAAGAAATGGGTCTGATGCCATCTTTAGTTTGAGCCCCCCCCCCCCCTTAATAAACATCAGAAACATATTCCTGTTAACTGGGCAAAGAGAAACTTTTTCAAGTGGTGATCTTATATTTAGCAGGGCAAAATTCACCTCAGCACAGTGTCTCTTTAAGTGACTGCTTGCTGGTGCTTCTTCTGCATCTTTTTAGATTATAAATCCCTTTGGGACAGGGTGCCATTCATTTATTCTGTAACCTACTTTGTGAACTTTTTTGCTGGTGCTTCTTCTGTATCTTTTTAGATTATAAATCCCTTTGGGACAGGGTGCCATTCATTTATTCTGTAACCCACTTTGTGAACTTTTTTGCTGAAAAGCAGAAAACAAATATTTTTATAACAACAATAGTCTGAAATATTGCATGTAGGTGACAGAATGTAGGTGTAGGGACAGAATGTAAGTGGAGGTGCATGTAGGTGCAGGTATGGCCCAACTGGATCTGCTGGCTAATGCCATCCCTGACCCGCTCCTACTGCTCACACCATCATCCTGCAAAAAAACCAGAAACAAACAAATAAAAATAAAGGCTCTGCTTTACCTCGCTCCTTCCTGTGTGACCCTTCTTAACAAAACAGGAAGTGTGGGCCATACTAGGAACTCCCAGTAGATACTGCACTTTTGGTTTTATTTAAAAGGACCACACAAGGAAGGAGCGAGGTGAGAGAAGAAAGACCACCACTGCCAACAGCCACACAGGGGTGGGCAGCAGTGATTCCCTACCCACTCACCTCACTCCTTCCTTGTATGGGCCCTTTAAGTTTAAAGGAAGTTTTGAAGCCAAAGGGTAGAAAAGTGGATTGATATGGTTCCAATTGCAGCAGGCAGGAGGAAGACAGTGACAGACTCGGGTAAAGGAGAAGAGTCTTCTGCTCCCCTCCCCCCCACACACACACACAATTGTTCAGTGCGATCCATATCATCACTGGTGTCATGGATTGGGCAGCCCTGGAACTGTGTTATGTCAGCATTTCAAAGTACTCTTTCAGAAGCCTAACTATTAAGTGCAGACTAGACTGGCCTTTCACAGTTAGGTATTTAAGAATATAACAACATAAGAAGAGCCCAGATGGATCAGGCCAAAGGCCCATCTAGTCCCGCTTCCTGTATCTCACAGTGGCCCAACAGATGCCTCAGGCAGCACATAAGACAACAAGAGACTTGCATCCTGGCGCCACTCCCTTGCATCTGGCATTCTGCAGTGGCAGAAATGGGTATCTTTCCTGAGGCTGAATACCTGAGTCAATTGTTATGGAAAATATTTTTGCTAACACTGCTTTAAAATAGCATCAATTGAGCGAAATAGGCATTTGAATTAAAACATCTGCTGAAATATTTTTTAATGGAATCTTCCATTCTTGTTCTTTTTTTTCTGTCTGAGTTCCCAACCAGTACAGACACTTTCCAAACTGCCTGCGAAGGAACTGCAATTTTTCTCTCCAATAGGGATGGCCATTCGAGGGCATTCCATAGTAACAGCAATTCAATCAGCCATTTGAGCTGGAGAGAACTTTGCCATTATCAAATCTTTTTTCAGCATGGTTCAGCGTGCAGCTTTTTGAGCGAAATGATTCCTGACTGGAAAGTTCAGACATGCACATAAGCAGACATAGGCCTCAGCATGTCATTGATCCAAATCCACAACAGTCATGCCTTTTCATGCTCCAGCCTAATCTTGACAGGGCTAGTCTCTCCATTAAAGTGTGAACCATTCTCTCAATCCACCTTCTCTTTTCTTGTAATATAGCATCATGCGAGAATGGACAATGAGGAAAACAGCCTCCCTCAACCAGGATCACTCAGAGAGAAAAAACTGTTCTGAGAAGATAATCTCTCAGGACCCTTCTAAATTCTAAAGCTGCAGCGGGAGGACTGCAAATGTATGGCTGAACCAACTTTTGCTCCAAGGTCTCCTTCAACTGCTAAACTAGGTCCTTGCTTTCCATAGCATCTGGAAAGGAATATTTCTAAAATTAGGCTAGGGTTACACTGTGAGTCATGCTGCTACAGCTCTGGAAAAAGCAGAGTTGCCTCTGAGGAATAGGTCTTTTTTCCCCTCACAAAACTTTCTTGGACAGAGGTCTTCAGAGAGATTCCACAGGTGACACAAAAGCACACAGCCATCCTATTTCAGAACAAGAACGCATAAGGAAACATTTTGGCAACCATTTCATACTGAGAATGACAAGGAAAAACTACCATTCTCACATGGCAGAATGTTTCTCCAGGAGTTGAGCTGCTAAATCTTGGAAAACTAAATGGTGGCTCAGTTAGATGTAATGGAAACCACAGTTTGTCATGATGTAAATCAGTTGTGGAGCATGTGGGCCCTCAATCACTGCCTGACCTGGTTAACCTTTGCTTTCACCCATGCATCCCACAATAAACTTGCAATGGTCCCTATCTGACATATGAATGGGTGAAGGAGCAGCCTAGATTGGAGCGTTCATGTATACGAATGCAATGGATTTCTGTTCCACCCCCACCCTCAGCCAGGATGCCATATGAAAACATAATGTGATAATTTGATCAAAATAAGTGTTTATTTTAGTACAGTATTTTGACTTGGGGTGGCCAACCATACGTCTTTGGTAAGTTCTTTAAGAAACACCTAAAGCAGCGTTTCCCCAAACTGTGAATCATGATCCAATGTGCAATGCGTTGTGAAGCAATGCTCAAATCTGCCTTACCAGAAAGCCTTACCTGGAGTCCCTGGAGGCTCTGCGGACCTCAGAAGCTACTTCCAGTTTTGCGGAAGCTATTTCTGTTTTACTTCCAGTTTGCTTCTGCGACTTCTTGTCACATCCAGGAGGCATTATGAGGCCCACAGCAAGCCAGCACAACCTGGAAGCAACTTCTGGAGACTCCAGGTAAGGCTTTTTGGTGCAGATGTGAGCATTGCATCACAACCCACAGCAGAGCACAAGGTAGGTTGCAACCTTCAAAAGTTTGGGAACCAATGACCTAAAGTATTAAATATGGGTGCAAACTTGCTTTAAATTGCACCATCCCTGGACCCATTGTTACATGTGCAAATACTTGCTTATGACTCTATATTCACTTGGGAGAGTTAGTACTTTTCTCACAATTTCCTTAACCAACAAGGATCTTGCCTCAACCCTCCTTCCTCTTCTGCAGGTTGGGCATTTTCCAGATCCCCCTCTACTATGTGAACTAAGGCCCAAACTACATTGCAATTGTGTGCAATGGTAACCCTATAATGGCCTGCAATGAACCGGGAAACCAGCTTTGGATGGGTGCATATCAATTAAATACTGGGTGAGGGGCTGCTTGGGTGGAGGATATGGAGCAGAAAAACAGAGGACAGAGAAAAGGTTAAGCATACCTGGCCACTTCCCCACTCCCAATTTCTGTTGAATTAGCATTACATGAATTTGCCTGTAACATCCTGAAAGTCTACACTAAGCCCTTTACTGTGTTGGTCCCAGAGCAGTAGACCGACCTCCCTGAAAAGGTCAAGAACTATTCTTACCCACTGTTTTCAACTGTTGGGAGGAGAAAGCCCTTTATACAAGATGGCATTTGACTGATAAGTTTTGATGATTGTGAAAGTTGCTCTCACTTGTTGTTTTTCACTGGAATCATGATTATGTATAGTTTTTTTTAAATGTGAGCTGACTTGAGCTCTGAAAAGGGAGAACACACGGGTTTTAAATAAATAAATACTCCCCACTGTGTCAGATCTTCTCCAAATTCGTCAGGGATGAAGTCAGTGGGCTTTTTAGAAATCTATTTTAATAAATATTCTCATAATAAGGCTCTTACAGTAAACCTCTTTCCTTATATAAAGCAACCAGAATTTACCTCTTAAACACAGTAAAATCATTCAAAGCCTACAGAGCTTGAAATCTCTCTCTCTCGCTCGCTCTCTCTCTTATAAAACCTGCACACTTTGGGGCTGAAATTACAACCAAGCTACAGTCTACTGACTCTGGAGCTTCATCAAGTCAGAGATGGTCAAGATATAGAAAAGAATTTGGTACTGTGAGCATGGGCCATGCAGTCTCAAATGCCATTATTATTATTATCAGTATTTATATATCGCTTTTCAACTAAAAGTTCACAAAGCGGTTTACTGAGAATAATCAAATAACTAATGGCTCCCTGTCCCAAAAGGGCTCACATTCTAAAAAGATGCAAAAAGAACACCAGCAGACAGCCACTAGAAAAGACACTGCTGGGGTGAGGTGGGCAGTTACTCTCCCCCTGCTAAAAAGAGGAGCACACACTTGAAAAAGTGCCTCTTACCCAATCAGCAGGGGTAAGGCACTTTCACCTACATGGTCATCTGCTTTTGACATCCAAGCTAGAAGAGTCAGAGTTATAGAGTACAGTAGTAGGACTACAGAGTTGGAAATGTATCCAAAATGTTAACTCATCTGGTGCCCCACTGCATATCAGCACCATCCGCTCAATAGCAGACCGCTCAGATCAGCCTACGCAATGGTGGTGCTGTGCTATAAACAAAGAGAAGATGCAGTTTAGCAAGGCTGACCAGCAACTGCAGAAAACTCTCAAACTCTTCACACTTGCAAGGAACACCAGCAGTCTGTATTCTTTGAAAAGGTCAACAGGCATGTGGATGCGGGAGAACCCGTGGACATTATATATCTGGACTTTCAGAAGGCGTTTGACACGGTTCCTCACCAAAGGCTACTGAAAAAACTCCACAGTCAGGGAATTAGAGGACAGGTCCTCTCGTGGATTGAGAACTAGTTGGAGGCCAGGAAGCAGAGAGTGGGTGTCAATGGGCAATTTTCACAATGGAGAGAGGTGAAAAGCGGTGTGCCCCAAGGATCTGTCCTGGGACCGGTGCTTTTCAACCTCTTCATAAATGACCTGGAGACAGGGTTGAGCAGTGAAGTGGCTAAGTTTGCAGACGACACCAAACTTTTCCGAGTGGTAAAGACCAGAAGTGATTGTGAGGAGCTCCAGAAGGATCTCTCCAGACTGGCAGAATGGGCAGCAAAATGGCAGATGCGCTTCAATGTCAGTAAGTGTAAAGTCATGCACATTGGGGCAAAATATCAAAACTTTAGATATAGGCTGATGGGTTCTGAGCTGTCTGTGACAGATCAGGAGAGAGATCTTGGGGTGGTGGTGGACAGGTCGATGAAAGTGTCGACCCAATGTGCGGTGGCAGTGAAGAAGGCCAATTCTATGCTTGGGATCATTAGGAAGGGTATTGAGAACAAAACGGTTAGTATTATAATGCCGTTGTACAAATCGATGGTAAGGCCACACCTGGAGTATTGTGTCCAGTTCTGGTCGCCGCATCTCAAAAAAGACATAGTGGAAATGGAAAAGGTGCAAAAGAGAGCGACTAAGATGATTACGGGGCTGGGGCACCTTCCTTATGAGGAAAGGCTACGGCGTTTGGGCCTCTTCAGCCTAGAAAAGAGACGCTTGAGGGGGGACATGATTGAGACATACAAAATTATGCAGGGGATGGACAGAGTGGATAGGGAGATGCTCTTTACACTCTCACATAATACCAGAACCAGGGGACATCCACTAAAATTGAGTGTTGGGCGGGTTAGGACAGACAAAAGAAAATATTTCTTTACTCAGCGCGTGGTCAGTCTGTGGAACTCCTTGCCACAGGATGTGGTGCTGGCGTCTAGCCTAGACGCCTTTAAAAGGGGATTGGACAAGTTTCTGGAGGAAAAATCCATTATGGGGTACAAGCCATGATGTGTATGCGCAACCTCCTGATTTTAGGAATGGGTTAAGTCAGAATGCCAGAAGTAGGGGAGAGCACCAGGATGAGGTCTCTTGTTATCTGGTGTGCTCCCTGGGGCATTTGGTGGGCCGCTGTGAGATACAGGAAGCTGGACTAGATGGGCCTATGGCCTGATCCAGTGGGGCTGTTCTTATGTATTCAGGAAGCCATTCTAACATCACAACTCAAAGCAAATGATAGACCACAGGAATGCTGAATGGATACACATATGTGTGAACAAGCAATTTTGAGCAGAGTATCATTGTCCCCCATGCCCTGTTTTGAGCTTAGTCCATAAAATCACCCATCCAGATCCTCTCTCCCCTCCATTGCTTGACTGTCACCATCTGCCCACCCACACCATGCCTTTTGGGGAGCAATTTTCCTAAATCAGAAACTGTCCAATTAAATCCACCCATACAAAAAGGCACATCTCGCCAACCCAGCCATGAAATTCATTTCATTTTCAGCCACTGTTATGTCAGCAACTCCATGTCACATTTAATAAACTTCTCCAAGTGAACGCGCTGATAACTAAACAATGTGACATTTTCAATAGTGAGAAGGCAGAAAACCAGAAACAATTACATTTTAAAAATGAGGGAGAAAAATACACAGAGATTGGTAGGAAGCTCTAACTGTGCAAGAGTTTAATGGGATTTACTTCCAGGTAAGTGTGTATAGGCTTGCACCCTAACACAAGTCTCTCAAGTTCTGCTCAAACATTCCTAGGGGAAAACAGGCTTTCAAAGCCCTTGTGTTAAGTTTCCAATTCCCTTCCTAGTAACCTCACCCTGACATTGTTACAACAGCAGAATGGAGCAAATTGTGCTGTCTTGGAAAGTGTCAGCACAGAAGTAGTTCCCTTAAGACTATTCAACCATTCCTAAATACCATCAGCAACAAATCAACAACCACCTTTAAAGGGGTGGGCACATTAGAAGGTATAGCTAGAAGTGGCACTAGGCTTTGAGGGGGGTGTCTAAATGAGAAATGGAAAAAATACTGAGCATTTTGGAAGTTGTATAAAGGAATTAAAACCTCTGCTCAAGTTTGTGTCTTGAGTTCCGGGTCCATTGCTATATGTGTTTTTGGCAAGGCATTTGTCTGAAATCACACACACTAAGACATGCACACACATATAGTGCCCAGGGTTGACCCATGGGGAAAGGGTGCCTAAAGTCACCTGCCTGATGCCACCCTGCATTGTTGCAGCCACTGTCAAACAGAAGGGATACATGCACATACCCTTTGTTTCCTCCACTTTATTTTAGAAGAGGCAATGAAGATGGTAGCAGCTGCCACCATCTGAGCCCGCCTGCTGCCTTTTCTGTGAGTGAGGAGGAGAATAAAAGACAGCAGCAATCCTCTTCCCAATCAGGGACCAGGATCATTGCTACCACTACCGCTACCTAACCCCTCCCTCTGCTTGCCCAGCACAGCAGAGTGCAGCACCTCCGGAAAGAACAAGAAACCAGGAGAAGTGGAGTAGTGTTTCTCCCAAATTCCTTGTCCCATTCCCCTCTACACTCTCTTTCACACAATAAAGCAGTAGTGTCAGGAAAAAGAGATGAGGGGGTAAATGGGAGCTGGATGAGAGAGCCACAGATGGGCAGAAGGGCCAAGCCTCATAAACCCAGTATGAACAATTGACTACATCCACTCATTGTATTTTGCAAAAGGGGGATGAGATTGTTAAACATGTAGAAAATAAACAGGTTTATCTTTATCAAACTTTTAAAAAAGGATAGAACATGAATATAATCTCAACAGATTTTTTTGTTTCCTGGGGCTAACGACTTTTCAAAAGAAACCTTAATAATTTCATTTTTATCATATCATTCTTGCTCTCTCTCTCTCTCTCTTTTCTCCACTGTTTCCTTGTTTGGTCAAGCGGCACCAAATGGAAAGGGAAAAAATCAAAGACGAGAGGAAGGTAGGTTATAATTGAAGAAATGTGAGATGTGACCAAAATGCCACGGTATCTTCAAAAAGATAGACATCAATAATGCTTCCACAGAAGTTATGAATTAAAAGGTGCTCTCCTTGTGAGTATGCTGAATGAAACTGATTTCAAAATGTGTACTTAAAAACAATTTCAAGTTGAAGTGATGTTGAAGGATCTATTGGCAGGATGAATAGGTGCGGGTGTGTCGTATTTTGCTTGAACAATACACACAGTCTTCACATGAAGACATCACTTGCCGACTAGATATTGCATACTGACTTGAGAATGCAAACAAATTCCAAGTTTATGCTGCTCATTTGCACACATTCTCATGTTCTCCATTCAACTCACATTAACTCCAGCATATATTTCATAAAATACCTCCAGTTTAGATTTGTCTGACTATAATACATTGTATGCTGTCTAATAGGATGAGACCTTCCTTCACTCAGTGGAGATAATGTTTTCCTTAGGATTTCAATAGCTGTGCATCAGGCTCTGTCCACGTGCATTTGCAATTATACAAGACGCATGACAGTACAACAGATTTAATGCCAGCAGGCAGACTACAGGGAGTAAATGATGGAATACTTTTTTTTTTTTAATGTTTCCATACTCTTATGTGACAAATATTGCATACCTGTCTACAAGCATTTGAATATTTGCATTCATGTAGATTATATTCTTACAACCCAATCCCCCTCCCCCACTGGTGCAGATGTATCAAAAAGGATGTGATGTATCCAAAGGGGGCTTGGATCAAGAGGATTTGGAGGTGAAAGGGGATTCAAATTCCCTTACACCTCCAGAGGCATCCCACTCTGCAGTGGGTCTCCTCAGACCTGTGTTAGCAATTTTGTTAGTGCAAGTTGGGAGAGAAAGGGTTGGGGAGGCTGCAGAAAAAAAGGATAGAATCTGATAGGATAGCACTCTATCACCACCAGATCCACCCCCTCCTGCAGCCTCCCTGCCACCATTCCCTCCTCCTTGCCCAGTTTCACCCCTCCCCATCTTGTTTCACCCTCCCCACCACCTTGCCTTCCTTGGTGGGATCTTCCTCTAGAGATCCACTGGTGCAGGTGGAAAAGCTCCGGCCTTCCTGCCAGTGTCCCAGCAATGCACTACTCAGCCCACTGCCAAAGTGCCTCTACAACTGGTGCTGAATGCTTTACAGGAGTTGGTGCTAGCGGAACGTGAATTAACAGGTCTAACACCAGACTTCTAGTAGCCAGGTTGCCAGGAAGGTGCAGTGTTTTGGGAGCTGAACTTCAATCTGGAAGATCCAGGTTCAAATCCCTGCTCAGTCTTGAAGCTTCCTGGGTGACCTTGGGCCAGTCACTTTCTCTCAGCTTCACCTACCTCACTGGGTTGTTGTAAGGACAAAAGGAGGGGAGGAGTTATGTACATCAACCTGAGCTCCTTGGAGGAAAGGTGGTATAAAAATGTGAAAAATAAATACAGGTGCGTGTCACCTGCATATGCGATAGCCACCACTGGCCCTGTTCATCCCCCCCCCCCCCAGCCTCCGAAGCCTAGGCCCTTGCCTCCTGAGGCTTTTCTGAGCCTTGCATCTACGGGCTGCCTCTATGAGGCTTAGATGGGCCATTTCAGCCAAAAACACGTGGCTTCCAGTTTCCCAGGAAACCAGAAGTCATGTGTTTTAGTCCAAAATGGGTATTCTGAACCTCATAGTGGCAGTGCACAGATTGACGCTGCCTCCGTGAGGCTCAGAAAAGCCTCCAGAGCTGTCAGGCCTCGCTTGGTGACAGGTGTGCTGGTTCATATCCCTGTCGCTAAGCGATGCATAACTGTAGTATTAGAAGCAAAACTGAGTGCAGAACAATTAAAGAACAGAATAGAGCTATTCTGGAACTGAGCTAAGTCTCTCTTATCATTAAGTTAATTGTTAGCTATTAATTAACAACAATTAAATGGATATCTATTGTGTATTTCCAAGGTTTTATTATACATGTAGCATCAATTACATTTTCTTATGCAAAAATCCTTTTTTCCCCTCTTCCTTGTTATTTCTTGGACTGGTTGAGATTAAATCATTCACACAGTATCCTACACACAGGGAAAAAGATATAAAAGTCTCCTCCTGTGGGCAAAAGGAAGGAAAAATAGAGAGGAAGCAGCATTATTTTCTAAATTATGGAAAAAGGTGATCAAAGTAAAAGGAAAATTGTAAGTATTTCTTATTTATAAACAAAAGAGAATATTCATAGCTGCAGGCAAGTTAACAAATATTTCTACTTCAGTTCACGCTGGTGGCAATTTATTTTCCCAGCATGACCCCTTAGTTTTAATAACCTGATGTCTCAGAAGCATTTATTTCCCCAACCCAATGTGCCACTTCGAACTATGGCAAACTGTTTGACCACAGGAAACCTGTAAAACAACACTCAAAAGCTACACACATGAAGGCAGAAGTATCTTTTTCAGACCCTTCCCCTGCATGCTCCCCATACAGAAAATGGGTAACTATAATAATGTATCAGGACTTAAGATCACATTTTTTAAAAAAATCCCAAAACAGGCTAATTGAAAAAAGAAAGAACATGGGTGACTCACTACATTAACCTTTTCAATCCATCAAACAGAGGGGGAAAAACTGCAGGTGACTCAATATGGTAACCTTTTATCTGAATCCTCCTGCATGGTAATGGTTTGGATAACACAGAAACACAAAGTAGCTGCCCAGGTTTGGTTTTGCCAATGGAAACAGCATGTGATTACAGAAGAATGAGTTCTGAGCTGTGCCACAGGTGGATTGACAGAGCAAAATAACAAGAATGAAGCAACATATCTGACTTCGTCTGAAAATTGAGTGGAAAGTAGTTAATTCTATGGCACAGAGGGCGCAAATCTTCAGTACAAGTTAAGTAACAGCTCCCAATACCCCATCAGCAGGCAGGCAGGGGTACCATAGGATCCAGTACAGGGCTCTGTCTAAGAGTTCTCCAGAAACCTGGGGACAACATTAATTCTCAGATACTGTCAACCATGTCCCAGGGACTAATAGCAACTGGAGCACGGTGATGCAGTGAAGTGGCAATGTGACCCTCCTGCATCATTATGTTGCCCGTGCACAAGTGCATGACATCCACCCCTTCTGGAATGGCTCCATTTTAGAGCCAAACCGATTTTCAGGAGTGCAGGTGGGTCCAACCTCTAGCAACAAGTGCCCCCCACCTGGAGCACTGTGGATGGGAGTTGCACCACCACACCTGCTCACCGGCACAGTAAGTTTGTGCCCAGCATTCCCGTTAAGTGGCGCCCACGGCAAATGCCCTACCTTGCCACATTCTAAATATGTTCCTGGACGCTATGGGCTCAGTTTACAGTCCAATTGGACCTGAAAGATAACAAACAGTATGTGGGTGCTAAAATGCTAGTTAATACATGAGGAGATATGACACTCTCTCTCTCCCTCTCTCTCTCTCTGTAACATGTCAACAATGATCCATACTGCCTGCTATGAATCAAAATTCTGCCTTCAAAAAATATATAATTTTGTATTTACAAATCTCTATGACGGAAATACACCAGAGATTAGAATAATAAAGTCCTTTCAAATGTCAACCCCATGGAACATCTACAGTATCAAAATTATATATCTGCTATAAAAAAATGTAAATTTGAAAAATGCTCCTTGAAAGGACATCATTCACCATGGAATTCAGTATGGCTTCTTCATCAGATTAACCTGCACACACAAAGAAGAGCATTCAGTGCATGAAAGGAGAGGTCATTCTATGGCCTCTTTGAAAAACTGCCCCACGGCAGGCAATTACAGAGCAGAATCACGCCGTTCATCTCACTAGGGATGTCAGAACAGGGCAGTCAGAGCTAAGGCCCCGAGCAGTATAGAAAGACACAGTCTGCCCTGATACAAGGAGCTCCAGTGTTATTGAAATCTCCCACTTTGCAACAGACACTGCAAAAGATTTTGGTTCTACTGACACAGCAAAAAAGCAACCACAACTCAGCGCATGGTGACTTCCCATTCTGCAATAAAGGGAAACACTCAGCATGCCAAACATGTGGAAGGCATTGGATGTGGCAGAAAATGAATAGAAGAGAATAGCTGAACTTCTAATTAGTGAGCTAAATACTGAGAAGCTGCGCACAGACTGACCCGCATATAGACCGACCAAGGCCAAATTCCAACTCACCCTCCAAGTGTAGGCATGAAAGAGAGAAACAACAGGTGTCTGCAATATGTGGCAGAGCCATGAAAAATATGCAGAACAGTGCTTTTACAAACTCCATTTTATTTCTATGGGGCACAACTCACTTTCTCACAATTCACTTGCGCCTACTGTGCTTTGAAAGTGACTTCTTTCCTAAAATTGCAAGGATGTTGTAGGACCCAATTAATTTATGAAAGCCAGCAAAAGTGGAGAAGGTGGCTTCAACGTGCTAAGCAACCTTGCTGTGCAACTGCTACATTTTCCTGGGCAAAACACACAGACCAAATATGACCATAAAGCAAACATAACCAAAGCACAACTGTCTAAAAGCGAAAGAAGAGAAAGACACATACAGAGGATTTGGTTCGCCGAGGATGGAATGTAAACCATTCCTTTGTAAAAAGTTTCTTTAAACATTTTACAAGCCGGATAAGGAAGAACCTGTGTAAAATGTATCAAACATTTTCCCTTGCAAGGCATTTGATGGACAATGGAAATGGATTAAGGTGTCAGCAGACTTCCTTTACATCATGCTACAGAAGCAAGGGCTACCAAATCAGGACCTGAAGAGATGACAGGAGAACCAGCTGCCTGCTACTTCCACCCCTGCCCACCATGCACACACATACAGAGCGCTATCTTTCACCTGATTAATCTTCCCCCAGGACAGATTAACGCTTATCTGCTCAATATCCATCTGCTTTGTGATTTCGCTAGATTGTAACCAATCCCAGGGCCCTATCTGCACCACTTCACCCATATGCAGATGGGAAAAGATAGGAATTGGCCTGTTCTATTAGTAGAAGCAATGACAACATGTTATCACAGTTATCTTCCCCAGGCTCCCTGAATTGAGGTTACACATCACAGAAACATGTGAAGCAAAAAGATCTGACAGTCTGGAGCAGCACTGGTAGAGCAATGCAAAACCTAAATCCCCACACCATTAAAATTCTGGTGTGATTGTGCCCCCCCTCACTCTCTTGTGACAGGGTGTGCAGTCAGGGCACCCTAGCGAGAGGCCTCAGACTTGGTCAGGGGAAGGGGGTTAAGGCACCCTGCCCTGGCTGGTCTGTCTTGGATCCTGGGCAGCAGCTGCATTGCACAGCCTCCTGCCTTGCCTCCAGATCTGTTTTGCCTGTCATCACAGGCCTCTCACCTCTTATGGGACGGCCTCCCTTCCCTGGCCCCTCCTCTTCCTGCTGAGAGGGTTGAAGATGCCTCCCTGTTAAAAGGACCCAGTCCTGGACCTTACCTGACCGTGTCTCCCTTGCCCAAAGACTTGCCTCGGGATCCTGGCTATGGGTCCTGGCCCCCTTCCTGCCATAGCACAACCCTGCTGACTGGTCCTTCCCCTGAGTTTGGTCCCCTGGTGGTTGCTGTGCCGCCCGGTTTGGGGTGGCTCCTCCCCCGCCTCTTGGCCCCAGCAGCTTGTGACATCCCTTGGTGACATCACTGAGAGGTGTCACTTCCACCAGGCTATGGCCCAGCCTAGTGGGCGTCGTGGAGGAAGGGACCTCTGGCCCCCCCCCCCGGGCCATCTCACCGTGTGGTTCTCCTCCCCAGGCCTCCTCCCCCGGTAAGTCGGGGGACTTGGGGTGCAGAGGGACCCCAACATCTCTCTTTCTCTCTCCCCCCCTCTGTTTGTATGTGTGTGTTATACACGCATTGCACCATTCACTCTACATTTATAAATGAGGTTTTTATTAATTATTTGGATAGATTGTGAACTTGTTCAACTCATTTGGAGCCCTCTTCCCCCCTATTTAAACAACCAGTATGGGAGCAAACTCAAACTGGCAGGATGTTAAATTGATTGGGGGTTGAATCTTGTAATGCACTAGTTCCCAAACATGTTAGAGGCCCAAATATTATAGCCTGATTTATGAATGCCAGGGAGTGTGGCTATAATGGTGATTGGGCAACAGTGCTCCCCCCCAAGTAGCAGCTTCTTTAACCCTTGATGCACACAACCTAGTCTCCCCTGTAGTTTCATGAACGAACAAAAATAGGGTCAAAACTTATTAGTGGGTCCTGGACCCACAGTCTGGTAACCACCACTGTAATGCATCCTGATCAAAACAAAAAAACACAACAACTGTGCACAAAACCTTGCGGAGAACTTTTAACCCAGGTTCAGTGGGTTTATTGGCTTTGTAAATCCATAGTTATCGCCATGGATTTTAGTACCCACATGGTAGAATGAAATATTACAACACCAGTCCTCAGTGGTCCAATGCTGGTCTAATATTCTCAAAGAAACAAACGCCCTCTAAAAAGGTACACGCTGTATGTGCCATCACTTAGAAAACAGTAAAGACAGCAGGCATCATATTCTGAGGAATTCCTCTACTCAAAGCTGTTTGAAATCGATTGACGTTTTGAAAAGTCTTGCCCAATTTCTGTAGATTTCAATGCACCTAGGGCAGAAGGAATTCCAGAAGGATTGTGACAGAAGCCAACTTTTTAGAAAAATCCCAGCTTTGAAACAAAAGTACTGTGAGATTGCCTGTACAGGAACAGCCATGCATATGTATTACATTTATTTGTTGCTCTGTAGTTTGTCGTGTGTTTTTCACTGCTAATTATTCAAAAAAATTTACACTAGAGTGATATTTACACTTGAGGGATATGCCAACAATGGTTATTGGTAAGAACAACTGAAGAAAGATTCTTTGCATTATTATTCACCCAAAGTACAGTCAGGAGAGACTCCATTGACTAGAGGATGTGGAGATGCAGCCATATCCTCTTTGGCTTTTCATGACTGTTGAGCATCAAAGTGCTATATTTAGGAATTTGCTTGCTATTACTTCCATAGCAAGAACAACAAGAAAGCACCAACTATTATCCTATCTGCACTGACATATCCCACAGCTTTCAGGGCAAAATTCAAGGGGCTTCCTTTGAATTTAAAAAGTTTAAATTGTTACGCATCATCACCTTCTCTCAATCCCATTATAATCCTTAAAGTCAACAACAGCATCCTTTCACATCCTTTTAAACTCACATACTCTGCATCCTGTGATCCACATGACGATGGCTCCTGTTGGACAAGTGCCACCAAAAAGATAATTTATTCACTACGGCACAAACCAACATGTGCTTTCCTGAGAATGATACACTTTCTTCCCATGTTGTTTATTTACAGCACAAACCTATGTATGTCTACTCAGAAGAAAGGCCCATTAAATCAAATGGGACTTACTCCCAAGGGATAGGACTGCAGCCTTATTCTTCAATTTGAATATGAAACATCTACCATATACCTATGCATCTCTCTCCCTCTCTCTCTAGTTTTATTTTTAAAAATGTTTGTAAATCACCATACTCAACAGAACAGTTTTGCATTAATTATCCAGTGTAGTTTTGAGCTGATATTTTCGAATCTGTCAGATTGGGTTCCCCTCTACAGCTTATTTCACACCAATTCTTTGGCACTCAAAACAAGCTGTAGGCATGTCCAGATTTCCTGCTCTCTGAGAACTGCTTGTACTTGTTCATCTGTTTGTCTGACTGAATGGCTCTCTAGGAAACAGTAGTAGCTTTTGCTTCCCACATCCTAGTTCTGCACACCTCATCTAATAATAACATTGGTATTTATATGGCACATAGTAAATTATCTCAGTAATCCTGACAAACATATAAGGTTGACCAATTCTATGCTTGGGATCATTAGAAAAGGTACTGAGAACAAAACAGCTAATATTATAATGCCATTGTACAAATCTATGGTAAGGCCACACCTGGAGTACTGTGTCCAGTTCTGGTCGCCACATCTCAAAAAATATATAGTGGAAATGGAAAAGGTGCAAAAGAGGGCAACTAAGATGATTGCTGGGCTGGGGCACCTTCCTTATGAGGAAAGGCTATGGCGTTTGGGCCTCTTCAGCCTAGAAAAGAGACGCCTGAGGGGGGACATGATTGAGACATACAAAATTATGCAGGGGATGGACAGAGTGGATAGAGAGATGCTCTTTACACTCTCACATAACACCAGAACCAGGGGACAGCAACTAAAATTGAGTGTTGGGAGAGTTAGGACAGACAAAAGAAAATATTCCTTTACTCAGTGTGTGGTTGGTCTGTGGAACTCCTTGCCACAGGATGTCATGACGGCATCTGGCCTGGATACCTTTAAAAGGGAATTAGACAAGTTTCTGGAGGAAAAATCCATTACAGGTTACAAGCCATGATGTGTATGTGCAACCTCCTGATTTTAGAAATGGGCTATGTCAGATGCAAGGGAGGGCACCAGGATGCAGGCCTCTTGTTATCAGGTGTGCTCCCTGGGGCATTTGGTGGGGCCGCTGTGAGATACAGGAAGCTGGACTAGATGGGTCTATGGCCTGATCCAGTGGGGCTGTTCTTATGTTCTTATGACCAGTATGTTGCAGATGACAGAGAGAGACAGTGTTTTGCATAAAGTCACCCAGTGAGTTTGTGGCTTAGTTAGATTTCAACAGAAGGCATTCAATCCATGGCTTATGATAGTGTTTCTCAAACTGTGGGTCGGGACCCATTAGGTGGGTCATGAGTCTGTTTCAGGCGGGTTTCCATTCATTTCAATGTAACTGCATTTAGGGAAATGTTACAGATCTGTACTTTTAACAGGCTACTATGTATAAACTTTTAACAGTGGTAGTCAATGGGGCTTACTCCTAGGTAAATGTGGATAGGACTGCAGCCTTTGGGATGTTTGGGGAATTTTTAAAAAAACAGATCAGCACTTCTTGGGAGTTAGAGGGTCCTTCTTTATTTTAAATAAATTTTTATACTTACCGTAAACTTTTAATTTACGAGGGTTGCCTAGAAAGTAATGCACCACATTTTTTTTTCTCAGCCTACAGTAATGGTACGAATGCGAAACTTTAGATAGACATTATTTGAATTTTCAGGAGTGCGCACACAAATTTTTGGTTTCTTCAGACAGATAGTGTAGCTACAGCAGTGTTTCGAAATGGCGCCTGTAAGTGATGTACATTACAAGCAGCGTGTCGTCATTGAATTTCTCACTGTGGAGAAAGAAACTGTTGGGAACATTCACAAACGTTTGTGTACAGTTTATGGAGAATCTGCAGTCGACAGAAGTACGGTTAGTCGCTGGGCACAGAGGGTGAGGCCATTAGAAGGCGGTTCGGCAGAGCTCCAAGATTTGCAGCGTTCGGGGCGGCCATCCACGGCTGTCACACCTGACAAGATGCAGCTTGCTGATGTGCTCATTCGCGAGGACCGATGCATAACGACTAGGAAGTTGGCGCTAAAGCTGTCAATCAGCAAAGGAAGTGTGGATGCAATCATCCATGCTCTTGATTACTCAAAAGTGTGTGCACGATGGGTTCCGACCACAAATCTCTCAGAAAAAACATTTCTTCTGAGTTGCTGAAACGTTTTGAAGATGAGGGGGAAGCGTTCTTGTCCAGGATTGTGACAGGTGATGAAACCTGGGTTCACCATTTTGAGCCCGAAACAAAACAACAGTCGATGGAATGGCATCATCCTCAATCTCCACAGAAGAAAAAATTCAAAGCAACTGCTTCCGCCGGTAAAGTCATGATCACTGTGTTTTAGGACTGTGAGGGCATCATACTCATTGATGTGATGCCAAGAGGCAGCACCATTAATTCTGAAGCTTATGTGAAGACATTAACCAAACTCAAGAAGCACTTCCAGCGACTTCGGCGCCATAACAACCCAGGTGAATGTTTGATTCAACATGATAACGCTCGGCCTCACACAAGTTTGAGGACTTCGGAACACATCACTAAACAGGGTTGGACTGTGTTACCCCATTCACCCTACAGCCCTGACCTAGCTCCCTCAGACTTCCACCTGTTTGGGCCATTAAAGGATGCCATTCGCGGAAGACATTTTGAGGATGACGAAGAGGTAATTCGCACAGTGCGGAAATGGCTTCGTGACCAGAACAAGGAGTGGTACCGACAGGGCATACATGTCCTTGTGTCTTGCTGGAGGAAGGCCATAGAACTGGACGGAGATTACGTGGAAAAATAGGGAGTGTAGAAGAAACATCTTTCTTTCTTGTGTGTAAGTTTCATTGTGTTCAATAAATAATTGTTGAAGAAAAAAAATGTGGTGCATTACTTTCTGGGCGACCCTCGTACTTACTTACTTGATGTGATCTTGCTGTATAGGGGGTGTTAAAACGCACAGACTGCTTGATGATGTCACTTCCAAACATAACATCACTTTCAGGTTAATGACATCTCTTCCTCTGGTTCCTGACAGACTGTCATTCTAAAAAGTGGGTTCCTGTGCTAAAAAGTTTGAGAACCACTGGGTTATGCTTTTAACTACTAACGTAGCAGCCTCTTGTGGTAGTATGTACGGTAAAGTTATGCATGACTGGGCTATAGAGGACACAGCAGTTCCAGGGCAGCTGAGCAAAGAAGGGTCTGGGTAATACTATCAGCAATTTACATTGCTATTTGTGAGTTATTGGTCCTTCTGGGGGAGGATATCTATGATCCCATGGTGGGTCACATCATCAGTCTTTTCCCTGAGTATGTTCTTGTACTGAAGTGAGAAGGGCATTATGGGATAACATGGCACTCAATCAACCAGAACTGCAAGCAGCCTGATGCAACCTGAGCACTTGTGACAAGTATAAATCACCTCCAGAGACCAGGCTTTGAAATTATACAAAAGTTCATTTTTTGCCTTTCTTTTTAGGCCACAAATAATACAGGCCAAAACACATTTTGCTTCCTTAAATGTTACACCAATTCCTGGGTATATTTGGGGTGTTGATTCCAAAAATGGCATCCGTTTTGCCCTATCACGTCTAGTTTTGGAGATATAGCATAGCGTCATTAGTGAATGGTTCAAGCAGCTTCCTCATGAGCAAGCCTACACCATGGCTTCCTCATGAGGAAGCTGCTTGAACCATTCACTAATGACGCTATACTATATCTCCAAAACTAGACCTGATAGGGCAAAACGGATGCCATTTTTGGAATCAGCACCCCAAATTCATATCAAACCACCATAAAGTTTGGGTAAAACTTTTCTGACCCTCAATTTTGTAGGCCTGTGTAATTAAAATAGATAAATATGAGCAGGTAGACTAGTATTTTTTGTGGGCTAGTAACTTATATGAGTTTATTTGTACGGCTTCAATAAGTTTTGGCACCTAGCATTAACAATTTAAAGTTGCAGAGAATACAAAAACTGATTTTGTCAGTGTGTTATATAGTATAGACCGAAACACCAATCAGTAGAGTAGCTAGAGGGGGGCAAAATGGTAAGTACAGCAGGTGCTGCAACATGCTACGTAAACAGCCCCTCCTGCTCGCTGTCCAAGCCATTCTGGTAGCAATGTGCAGGAGACACATTGGTTCTGTTCAGTGAGTGCATGCGTTTGGTTTGGTGAGTGCATGTGCATTGCTGCTGCTGCCTGAAATGGCTCTGAATTGGGAGGGGCTGCTTACACAATGCATTGCAGCACCTGCTGTACTTACCGTTTTGCCCCCCTCTAGCTATGCTACTGGCACCAATACCATTTCCATTGACAATTTGAAGCAAATGTGCCTTGCCTGGCATGGGCTATCATCATTAGTGACACATGCAATACACAAAACAACCTTTCTAAAAGGGGTGCTTCATGCACTACTGTTTTCATAGAGAAGAGAGAGATATTTCTGTGGAGGAAAAAGTTGGTGTAGGATTCCTCCATGAAGCAGGAAAACTTCCTCTAATTCTCAGCCTCACTTAGGTTAGCACTAGGGATCTCAAATGGCAAACATTTCCATAAAGGATTTCAGATAGCAAGGCTGTGAACGATCTCTGCCTAAGGAATGAGAACTTCATTATTTGCTGCCAGTGGTTGGATTATTTGACAGGATTGACAACGTCAAGGCTAGAGGCACATGTTTGCATTTCGAAGGTTTGGTTTCTATCTTTGGTGTCTATATTTAAAAGATATATGATAGCAGAGATCTTAAAGGCTGCTAGGCTGGCAGTATCTAGCCCTTCAGATGGCTACTGTGAGTCAGGAATCCCTGTTTGGCAAAATATACATTTATGATCAAGTGCAGTATGTGTATTTTTCAAACTGTAAGTGCATTCAACAGGCAGCCAACTTCTATCAGTATACTATTGGCATAAAGAAATCATACGACCTCACATTTTATGTAAAACTTGTATTCTCTTGAAAACGCACAGACTGTGATTTCTGCACTGGAGAGTCATCATCTTCATCTGTAGCTTAGGCAGGGGCAGGACTAGTGCAAGCAGGTGCACAGAGATCCCATTACTGATCATACAGTTCTACAGCGCAGGTGGTGCCCCAAGTGAGGATAAGTCTGAGCCCTCATTCATGTCATCAACACGCGCCACCACTGAGAGGTGTTGTATGGCTTTTCCTCTCATGCCGAAGTATGATAGCTAGAGGAAAAATGGCCTGCAGTCTCCTGAATGCCAGCTCTCCAGCTCTCCATTTCTTAAGTAGCAGAGCCATTTTGCCTCTTTATCTGGAATCTGAGGCTTCTAAATCTGTACTTAATTCATTTCGCCTGATAGCTCTGGCAACAGCACATTGGTTCATTTTTGTCCGGCCTGACTGAATGTGAAACTTCATGGCCTTCTAGTTACACTGTTGTATTTTTACATGGTGTAACATGCAGCTCTTTTATGGTCAGCTCTAGTGTAGGTTATGTGACTGCTCCCCACTTCCCAAGAAGTGAGAAGAAGTTCTGGGGCTGCTCTACAAGATTCCTTTTGATTCCTTTGGATGAGAACTGAAGACTTAGGGTGTCTTTTTCAGGAGTCAACCTCGAGGCAAAATCCGGAGCCGGAGTCCCTGAGGCAGTTCATGGCTGAACACAGTCACGTTCTGGCAACTCCTGCGACGTCGCTGGAACCAACCGTATTGGCCTCTGCCTTTCCATTGGATCATTTCAGCGACGTGGAGAGGGGGGAATTGCTGCATGGGTAACAGCCTATCCTCCATACCTACTTTACCCAGGCTTTGCGCACTGGAGAGGGCACTCTGTTCCAGAACCACCATTCAGAGCGTGACACCATAATCTTCCGAGACTGAAGGATGCCAACATGCAAGCAGAGCCTTATTGGGAGCAAAATCACTGATCTCCGATCTAATTCCTAGAGTGCTAAAACATAGAACTCTACAGTGTTCTGGCTCCTTGCCTTGCTCCTTGCCTTGCTTCCTGTCCAGCCAGTTAAAACTCGCAACTCTCTCTGGCTCTATCATTTGATACCAAACTGTAAAAACCCCTCCCCTTGCTTTTGCAGAGCCTTGGTCTCAGACCTCACCCTGAAGATAAATGGGCCATTCATCTCTAAATCATTAGCTCCCATGGAAAGAATTTCAACCAGTATGACTATTTACCAGCTATAAGATGAGTGAGGGTGGGGCCAGGATCCAGCACTTAGACTGGATTCTTACCCACTCCCAGCTGACCCGGAGCAGTGTCAGGCTGCTCAGATTTCCACCACCTCTTTAGGTCTGAGTAGCCCCATTGGGGCTCTGCCACATTACCTGGGGTGAAGGGTATCAATTCCCCTTGCCCCAGACTGAGCCAACAGCTAGTCCCAACCCCACACTGGATACAGACAGGTCAGTTGGTCTGCCTGTTCCAGTGGGGGTTAGGATTGGGCTGCCTGTTTTGCAGGCACACATGTTTTTTGAGTGCATGGTATGTTTAAAAAAATTAGCAAACCCCCCACTATTTTTTTTTTTTTTGCCTGAAGGAGTTTCCAACTTCCAGGTTTCCTGCCCACCCCACCCCAGGTTGTAGGTGGATCTCTGAACTGCTGGCAGGTACATCTTGAGAAGGGGGAACATGAAAAAAACCACAGAAACTATGCTGGAAGGCAGTACAAGAAGAGACATGGGGAGGGCCATACAACAAGACTCATGGAGAGAAGAGAAAATGGGAGAGAGAATACAACAGGAAGTGTCAATGGCAAAATGAGGAGAAAAGCATAAGCTCTGGAAAGCGAGGGGGCTAGGGTTGTGCTTATACAGAGGTATAATTCAGATATTCAAGGTATATAATCTGGTTGAAATACTGAGTACCCATGACACCTCACAAGATTCGGTTTTTTATGACAGGTGATGCACAGTCGCCTCACAATCTTCCCATGTTTTAAAATGAATGGGATACTTCACACCTCAGAAATGTGAATACAGTCTCTCTTGGCAAACGGAAGCAGTCAGCTTTTCATTGGTTGAGAACGCATAAACGTTCTGAAGATTTCCACTGCACCAGAGCAGACTGACTTTACAAAAGCAACTGGAAACAATTTCCTTATCTGTTTCTGGAAGATCCATACTGCCTTCTCTCTCTTTCCAGAAGGCAAATATGCATGTCTTCCTTTGATGTAGGTGTGTTTATATAGAAGATGGAGGCAAGAATTCACTGCAGGATGGATATATTTGGTTTAGCAGAGTCTTTATTTGCTGACCTTCAGGGAATATCACAAGTGATGAGCCAAGTCTTTTCTGCGGGCTTGCTGTTGTACAGTTTCAAGTACCATAGTAAATAGTTGAATGGCTGATTTCCTGGCAATCTCCTGCTGGTTTTACTGTTGCAGACTTTATATTATGGTAATCATAAATAGAACAATATAACAGTATTATAGCCAGTAGCTAAAGAACTACTGTTGGTGTGCCTAAGGACCTTCTTGTACTCAGTGGACATTTAAATTTTTCTCAAGCTGTTTTACTCAACTTTTGTCTGTTCTATTCAAACAAGGCACACTGTTTCCTATCCCAACAGGGCACCAGCCTGGATGAGATCAGCAATGTGTGGTCAGAGGTGGCAGGGGAGGCAGAGCCTTACCTAGCCCAGTAAAGAAAAAAAAGGAAAGAACCCCTCCCCCTCAAAAAAAAGTTTTCCCTTTCCAAAGCTACTCCATTCGGCTCCGGCTCCTGTTCCACCTCAGTCCATTTAAAACAACAACAACAACAACAACAACAACAACACACACACACACACACACACACACACAAGGAGGGAAGGAGAGCTTCAATCAATCAGATCAGTCAGTATGGTGATTTGCAAGGGACAAAACAGGCAGGGACGCCTGTGCAATTAAAGCTACCAGGGAGAACTACTTCCTTTTGACCACTAAGAAAAAAGACAGCGCTTGTGTCATCAGTTGCTGGGGAGGCAGCAGGCAGATTTGCTCTCAGCTAACTGTAGAAAGCAATGAAGAAACACAGTGTGACTGCATGAAAGCACCCAGTTCCTAAAACCAGCAGTGGAGGCATACCTCTTTCCTACTGGGGTTGCCGCACAGAGAAATTCAGCATTGCACCTGTATCAGTGCCAGACACCTGGCACCAATTCGTGAGTTCATCATGCACCAGAAGAGGCACTTTTCAAGCTGCTGTAGGGAGGGGGAAGACCTGTGATCCTGGAGGCAGAGGGCTGTGATTGGTTGAAAGAGGTAAGTAATGATTTGAATTTGTTTCCTGATCCCTTCCCTCTGAGACAGAGTGCATTTGGACAGTTGCTCTCCAGTTGGCCACACAGAGAGATGCTGACCTGCTCTGGCTACTTCTTTGATGGACAACACCAAAAACTGTGAGTGAGTAAGTAAGTGAAACTTTGAAAAGGGAGGTAAGATCTTTAGAAAAGGAGGGAAGACAGAGAGTGTGCAAAGTGCAGGCAGAGAGAAGGGAAGAGAGGAGAAAGATAGTATTTAAAGATGCTGTGCTTTACTGGGCATTGACTGGAAGCTGGCAGAGAGACTCTGTGTACATCACTGTTAAACTAAAACAAGGCAAGAGTTAGTCTCATATGCTATGAAATCATGACCTTCTCTCAGTCTACAACTTCTTTTGTTCCTCTTTGGCTCTTCAGCCTTCTCTTCGGGTCATGAGCTTCCGGTTGTGTTTATTTAATAGAGGTGAAAGACGCTGGGTTGGAGTGTCAAAGAAATGCAGCAGATTGGTGTGTTAATGCGAGAAACAGCTGTGCTTCTTTGATGCTCTGACCCAGTGTCTTTCACCTCAGTTAGATAAACACAACTGGAAGTTCATGACCCGGACATTTTGCTGGTGACATCATTGTGTCACTTCTGGGTCACTGGTCTCTGTTGAGCTGTGCCTTACTGGTCCAGAACATCACTGTATGTCACTGGATAAGTAATCCATTTGCTGCCCTGGCATCCTAAGCAAAGTCACTAGTCAATACCAGGCATATAGATCCTGTAGTCACAGACCAGACTACTAGTTCCTTTGTTAAAATGCCAAAATCCAAGTACACTCCTCAAAGGATATGTGGTAAAAATGGATAGATTCAGAAGATGATACCCCTACCCAAACAAGCACTAAAGAGAAATGTGACAGATTCTATTTTTTGAAACACTTGGGGAGATGCACTTAAGGATGAAGCAGATGCTGTGACTGCTATGGAGACAGTGGGGGGGGGGGAATCACACACACACACACACACACACACTGTTGTAGACAAATCCCTAACAGGTAAGGTCATATATCAATGTTGAATATTCCCTTCTGAACAAAGCAGAGAAGACTTGTCTCCAGCAGAACTTTAATGAACCTGACTTGCTATCTGCAATTCACACCATGGGGCTGTTCTCAGTGAAGACATCTCAACACCAGTGTCCATGCTCGTTACGAGACAGACAATTACTGTGGGAGAAAAAGCATTGTTTTCCCTCCAGCGCCAGGCCAACTTTGAAACATTTCTGCAGCAATGAACATCGCTGAGGATACCAGCCATAGCTTAGAGCAAGAAAGCCCAGAACCCCCCTATGATCTGGGCTGTGCTGTCTGCCTGTATGAAAGTGCGGCTGGGGCTGAACACCCTGGTCCCACCATGAGATGCTGAGTGCCACTGTGCAAAATTGCTTTGCGATGCACGTGTCCTGTTCAAAGCGGCGTCTACCGGCAGCACCTTTGGCATGAGAAAGGATTTAATTTCCCTGCAAGGGCCCATGAGAAATGAACAATACAATGTGCACAGTGTGCATAATCCTTGGCTCTTGTTGACGCCACACAGAAATCCATTCTGTCTTCTTCTAATCCTAGCACACAAGCGAGGCTTGCAAGATGGAGCTGAAGGGACAGGGGCTATTTATAGCCTTTAATTTCACCCTGCATCATTGGATTTTTTTCAGGCAAAGGAAAACAGAGCTTTTAGCTCGTTTCCATTTTTAACCTGTTCAGCGCTCAGAGATTGAGGAAGTCAAAACAGGTTTATTTTGAGTGGTGCAGAGCTCAAGGAAATGATTTGAATGAAAATGGCTTTCCAAGCGTCCGTCCGCGGCTCATATCTCCTCTGGTTCACCCACTGGAAAGCAATGCCTGTTTATCCAATGATGCCCTGAGAGCTTTGTAGATAAAATGGAATGGCTAAATGGCACAAAAGGTAATGACCATTAGTGATATGGGTGGGTGACCGATGTCTCAAAATTTCCCCTCCCCCTCCACCACAACTTTTATACCGACTTGTTTCTGCTTTCTCATGGTGACGAAAGGGCTCATGAATTCTCCCTCCCATTTCGTAACATAACAAAGGTGGTTGCACTGCTGCAAAGGATGAATTTTATGAAGCTGCACAAAGGAGAGAGCAAGCTGCTTGTGCAAGATAACAGACCTCTAGAGAGAACATGCTTGTTTAAACCACTAATCCTAAGCACACAGAATTCCAACTTCCTATGTTGAGAACAAATGAAAGAGACACAACAAATACATTATACAAACAATTTTTACTCACTTTTTTCCTTTGAAATTTTGCTTTTAAAAAATGGCTTATTGAATTCTATGTTCTTGAATATAATTCATGCCCTCCCCCCCCCTTTGATTAGCAATACTGCTTTTCTGTAGGGGACCTGGTTGGTTTTGCCTCAGCTGGGATAGATTCCACTGGAGTCCTGTCCACGCTTTCCCCATGCTTTTCCATACTGAAGCACAAAACCGGAAGTGAGGAGGCCATATTTGGAGAAGGAGACACATATTTGACATTGCATGCAGATCTTTTTTCAAATTGGTGGTACCTTGCATATGGTTCCATGCAACTGCACAGGGACAGGCAAGGAATCTGGGCAATCTGCAAATCAGATCCAGGACCTGCTCATCTATGAAGCCAGCTGAAATGTTTGCATCAAGAGGCCAGTTGGGGTACATGCCCTGCATCCCATATTTACCTGCCACCCAGCTCACTGCTCACCAAGCCACTTCCAGTGCTTCTTTGATTTGATTTCTGCTTGCTGAGAATGAGGAGGAAGAGGACTGGGCCAATGGAAGCTCCAAGGAGCAGCACAGGAGGAAGAAAGGGTAGGGAACCCTTGTGTTGCCTCAGCTGTCAGGTTGCTTGGCACTGATTGAGCAGTGATCCTGTGCCCTTACCTGCAGCTGTGGCACAGCTTCCCGGTAAACCGGATTGGCAGAGAGTAAGGGAGGCTGTGCCAGAGCTGCAGGTAAAGAGGAGGGACCAGGTGTGGGATCACCATGTGATGCCTACACTCAACCTCTCCCTGCCTATCTGGTTGCTTTGCCAAGCAGCTGGGTGGCTGAGCTGGCAGCAGTGACAGACCTGCATTAGACAACCCCAAAGCTTCCACTGGACCTGGTTCAATCCCATAGTATCTTCCACACACACTTGTCCTGGGACTCACTATTCAGACAGCTTCTTGCCCCTCACCCAGGGCCTAATTTGAACATGCTTAACTTTTGCAATTAGATTATCATGGCATTCACCACTCTTTTCTCTAAAGATCCACCCAAGCAAAGTAACCCTTTACAGAATGTTAAAATAAAATTAAATATACACAAAAAAGAGATGATGAAGTTTTTGTCTAAAACGGATGGAAAAGATAAGGTGCTGGATATCTTTTTTTTTTTTTAACATTACATCTCTGGCTAGACGTGCCACTTTCTGTGGATCCGTATTCATGGCTCAGGAGAGAAGTAATCATACAGCTCACTGAACTGTTTCAGTGGCATACACAGAACAAGAAATGCACAAGAACTTGGCCCAATAATTAATCTGGTGTAATTAAACTCAGTTAGTAAAACCACTCAGTCTCTCAGTGGACAGCCTTATTTCTCTTTACTAGTAGCTTAATATAGCATCTACACTGAGATTTATCTGGGTCATCAGGTTAACTTATTTTTATCATCAGAAGTCCTCCTAAGCCCCTTGTGTATGTAACCTATAGCCCATGCTAATATATCTGATATAAGAACATAAAGGACTTATTCCAATGGAATAAGGAATGGAACACCAGATTCCAATCTTAATGAAGGATATAGGAATATAATGAATATAGGCATAAAGCTAGTTATGCATATATTATAATTGTGGACCAGTCAGATGATATTTATCCTATGCAACCAGCCCTATGCATTTTAATGATGTACACATTCATGGCGCGTGAACGTCTTGGACCCTCACAACTCCTCTCCAATTGCATTGATTTATCCTAATTTAGCCAAACCACTTCCATGTGCACACAACACTCACATCATTAAATGAATGGGGCCAGTGAGGTATCATCAAAACCAAGTCACATTCAAATAGTGGATGTAATGAATAGGAGTAAGAAAACGGGGGACTTAAAATGAGGAGATGAGTGTAAGGTTGTCAGCATTGCAGCATTAGGTAGGCTTGCGAGCACAAAGTGAAGACCTCTTTGACAAGAACCACCTGACACCTGTTTTTCATCTTTAAAATATATGGTTAAATAAATAGGAGAATAATATGCTACCCACATCTAGGCTGCCTCTGTGATTTCTGGAGCCATATCAAATGCATGTCTCAAGGAGAGACCACTAAAAGAGAATTGTGCCCATATAAATTAATTTAAAGAAGGAGTTGGGTGTATTAAAGGAGAAAGGTGTGTGTAGAAGAAGCAGGCACATGGCAGAAATCACCTTCTGGAAGGTCTTCTGGAAGGACAGGCACCATGAACATGAGATGAGCACTGCTGGATCACAGTAAACATCCATCAAGTCCAGCATTCTGTTTCCCACAGTGGACAACCAGCTGCCTTTGGGAAGCCCATAAGTATTCAAAGGTATACGGCCTCTGAGCCTGGAGGTAGCACATCCCCATCATGACTCACAGCCAGTGATAGACCTGTCCTCCGAGAATGTGTTTAAGCAAATGATCATCATATCTTGAAGCAGACAGATTACTCAAACTACCATAATTATGTGTTGTGTGAAGAGGTACTTCCTCTTGTCCTAAACTCCTGACAGTCCGTTTCATTGGATAACTTTGGCAGTGCCAGGCTGCTGGAAGCTATGGGGAAAGCAGTGTTCTGATCCTCCCCCCTGGGTCCTCCAATGCCTCTAGTACTGAGGGTTCATGATTGAGCCCATTCAGATGGGCCCTCTTATAGGTGTGGGGCCTTGGCCAGTGACTATCATGGCAATCCCTAAAGCCACCCCTGGACCTCAGATTCTACTCTTACGAGAAAGGAAAAAAGCTTAGCTATGTCCACTTTCTTCTTACTGTGCATAATGACATATAAAGTAGTCATCATTTCACTCCTTAGTCAGCCTAAAGACTGCTTTCTACTGTACAAATGAGGGTCATCACAGACAGGCAATTTAAATACCACATTCCTAGTATTGTGGTAGCATATTTTTCAGCCACCACAAGGATAGACATGTTTGCTGACAACATCTACAATCACCTGGTTCACACACTGATGCAATCACATATACCTGGAATTGCTCTGCTGGAGACAAAGTATATGTTTGACCCAAAGCGTCTTCATTTGTATGTGAAGAGCTATCACTTACTTCTAACTTTCCTATATATTTTAGAATTATGATGCATTCTCAGCATTTCTTTAGAGCTGAAGTTTCTGAAATGGTAAAGGTCTTGGGTTTCTTGTTAAGGGTGTAACTTTCCAGCTCCTGTGATGGCAATGGAGCACTAGAAAGCTTTGGTGTGTCTAATTCATGTTGGGCAGCACTACAGCACTTACCTGTGCTGTTAGGTGGGCTACTGATTTCACCGGGACAGAGATGTCTGGATTGCACCCAAAATCATGACTCACGAGGACTGACTCATGTTTTTTTGAAATTTTGGCAGCAGCCAAGAGCGTACTTGGACAGGATGTTACAGATTTTTTTCCAATGCTGTGCAGTCTAAGGACACATTCAACGTTTTTGCTAAGCCGATGCAAGAGAGGTTGCTTTGGCTACAAACCAAGGGCCTGCTGCATGATGTGGTAATTGTCACATAACCCAAAATGGAAAGAACTAATTGACAGATGGATAGCTCCATCATCACCATTTTCTACAAACACTGTCAAAATAAATGAAAACACTTCAGACCAGCACATCGGTTTTCTACACACTGCTGAGAATAAGAGCTAAAAATAATATAATTGCTATGGACAGCAGGAAACTTGAGAAAAAGATGCTTCAGATTTTGATTCCCCCCTCCCATTTTTTGCTCTCTGTCATCAGGAGAGTGTCATCAGTTACTGGGAAAGACAAAAACATTTTACAATGCCAGTACATCCATCTATATATTCTAGGAATGTGTCACTTCTCTTGAGCATTCACTAACAGAGACATCAGCCTGTCTTCTCTGTCACAGACGAGCATTCTCTCTCCCTGTCTTATATATAGACACAAACATACCTCTGAATCACCACCGGAAAGGTATACAGTATACATATAACACTGACTGCTCAGGAACTTGGCAGTGCCCCTGCAAGTTGAGTAAAGTCTCTGCCTAGTGGACAGGAATCAGCAACATCACTGCCTAATTCAACAAAGTCTTTCACGAATTAGGGACAGGCTTAAAGCATCGCAATCATACTTCCATCAATTATGCAACATTATGGCTGATTTGCTGAATGAGGCAGAAATTCTGCTAGAGTCACAGAAGTGCATAAAAGTTTCATTAAACACACAAATGTGTTCTGATTTAATGAATGAAGCATGGGCATGAAATAGAAGGAATGCAATGTATAAATAGGCTCTCAGGTGGTTGCCTGTTAAAAGCACTGGCACATCAAGACATTCTACAGCCTTGGGGAAAGCAAGGAAGGGCACCAGGATGCAGGTCTCTTGTTATCTGGTGTGCTCCTTGGGGCATTTGGTGGGCCGCTGTGAGATACAGGAAGCTGGACTAGATGGGCCTATGGCCTGATCCAGTAGGGCTGTTCTTATGTTTTTATGTTCTGTATATCACCAAAGGGTTGAAGAGGATGACCAAAGGATTTTGAACCATTGAGCCTATCAGAAACTGTCAGCTTTCTATCTGCTGACTAATGTTGAACTCTAGCAAACTTGATTAAAGAACACAGATCCTTGCCTGGCAAAACTTGTAAAACCAATGAATCTTTAACACTGTCTGTAAAAGTCTCTTATAGGAAAGTGTATATAATTATGTTGCCTGTGTCTGTTACTGAGGGGAGATGTTGAAATTGGGCTCATTTTACATTTCTCTCACCCTTTGTGTGTATTTGTTTGCATGCATACATATCCAGAAAGAGAAAGGGTACATATCTCTTTCGCTCACGAAATATTTCACTTCATGCTTTTGATGAAATGGACAGAACTTCATGAAAGCTTCTGCTGAAATAAATCGGTTAGTCTTTAATGTGCTACATGACTGTTGTTTCTGCTGTAACAGCTGTTTTTGCTCTTTTTAGCTACCCTTCTGAAGTGTACTTTTGGCTCCCTATCATCATTTTTTAGTCTCTAATCCATCCATCAATCATTCTTATGTTATAATGCTCTTGTGGCAGTGAAGCCTTTTCAGGAACAGTGCATGCCTGAAGTGGGGCGGGGGGAAAAGGCATAGATTGAAAGATGGAAATAAAAAAAATTGGGACTTAACTTTTTTTGTGAGGAGAAAGAAGAAACATTCGGGATTCAGTGCTGGCATTTTAAACAGCTTCCTGGGCTGACAATGGGCATAAAGTAGTTCTGGACAGGGGCAAAAAATGGAAAATTCTTTTGCTTGTGGGGTTTGGGAGTCAGAGAACTGCAGAGAAAAATACAACTTTTTAATAAGGAGCTATTATAAAGATTTTTGCAGAAAAAGCTCCCATCATCTGGCTACACTTTTTGCTGGTAAAGGATGTGCAGTGCTTACATTTCTAAAAAGTGGGGGCGGGGGCGGATCTGGGGCTCAGGCCCATGAGATGCAACCTTGCCTCTAACCCTGCATCCTTAATTTATTTATTTGATCATTCTCTCTTCCCTTTTGGGACTAATAAGGGTCCTCAAGGCAGCTAACAATAAATCAAAATACAAATTGAAAAAATATTTATGATAGAGGCACATTCTCCCTAAATTATCAAGTTTGTAGCTTGAAAATTATGGGCAAACTGTACTTTACTGAATTTGGAGTCAGCTCAGTAGTTATGATCTTTCCTTGGTGAGTATTCAGAAAAAGCCTATCTGTTTTCTGGCTCACAATTTTGGTGCATGAATGCTGAATGTGCTGCAACTGATCAATTAATTGCACCCTGGCAACTGTACTTCCCAGCATCAGCTATGGCTGAGAGTCACTTGAGAATTCAACCTCCTTTCCCCAAAATAAGCACACAGGAGGAGTCTTTATACTTCAGTAGGGGAAAAGTAACCACCACCACAAAAAACAGAAATGTTTTCAAGAAACAATCAACCTCATTGACCCACACAGAAAAGATATTCTCTTCTTGGTCAGAACGTCTGGTCACAAAGTTCAAACCAATTAATATGAACTTTACAGAACGTGCCTCTGTCTAATCTACAGAACCTTCCCCCACCCCATAAAAATCTCCATTCTCCATCCCACCCCTTTCTAAAGCAGTGGTTATCAAATGTTTTAGCACCTGGATCCACTTTTTAGAATGAAAATCTGTTGTGACCCACCAGGAGTGATTTCATTAACCTGGGAGTGATGTCATGGGCAGAGGTGACTTCATCAAGTAGGAAAAATTTTCAACATCCCCCATATGACCAAAGCAAATCAAATAATTAAATAAGTATGTAAATTAGGGCCCTATCCTACCCAACTTTCCAGCTCCAGTGCAGCCACAATGCAGCCCCGAGGTAAGAGAACAAATGCTCCCATACCTTGAGGAGGCCTATGTGACTGTCCGCCCACCACAGGATACAGCGCGCACCCCATTGATATAGCTGCACCGGCCCTGGAAAATTGGATAGGATTGGGCCCTTAAAAGTTTACAATAAGTATAAGTTTAAAAAATTATTTCAGAGATGGTCAACAGGCTAGGACTGAGAATTGATCAGGTAAATGAGGGTCAAGAGGGCCAGAAAATAGAAACATGTTCTTGGACAGGCCAGTGGTCAAGTACAGGTTTATGGAGATGAGACAGGGCAATGGTGTGCTGTTGTTGCCCTCTCAAGTGACATGGCTAAGAATGAGGAACCAACCCTGGAGCAAAGGTCCCAATTGGTTTCTCAACTTATCTGAACTGAAAAAAACTGCAGTACTAGTTTCAGCCATTATATGGGTGGTGCTGCAGTGCAGAAAAGAATAGGCTGATACCACCATCTGCTGGGAGCTTCTGCAATGGAGCAGAGAGTAAGATGCCTGACCCAGCAGCTGGAGTCTCTGGTTTGAGGCCGTTGGTGCCTTATGGCAGATCCTATACATTGCAATGCTATTCCAACTTCCCCATGGAGGATTTCTCAGTCTGGTTTTTTCACATGCCCATTTGGCTTCAACTTCCAATCAGAGATTTCCACGGACTCCCTAAATGTCAACCGGGGGGGGGGGTACCCCAGACCACTCAGAACTAACAGATACTAACAAACGATTTTTACAGAACAGACAAAATTAATCTCAAACAAGTAGTTCTGCCTATCATGACAGGTTATCTTCTACTTTGACTGGCCAACCAATTGCAATGAAGACCCATGTGCTAATGAAAAATCCCTGTCCCCTAGTCCTTTTTCTCCTCCAGATTTTAGCCCTGAGGCAATAATCTCCTGGATTGTGACATCACTGTCTGTTGCTGTGGGGAATGATTGGCAAAGTCACAAACAGGAGATTAAGGGAGTGAATGATTCTAAAGGCAGCACAGAATTAAAAGAGGAGATTTTGACATGCATACCTAGCTGGGCATACACAAATAAATAGAGAATGTCTGGTATATCGGAAACAGACCATCATTGGATTTGGATCTTCAGGGCCATTTTTCTACTGGCAGCAGACCATCAAGCTAGGATCAAGGAGACATGTGCCACAACAAATACTACAGCTGACTCTGTACGTCCATCTACTCTCTATTACTGAAGTTCACAACCTCATCCAAAAGGGCTCTTACATGTTATAAAGTTTAATATACCTTCCAGCAATGAGTCCTTCAGAAGAGTATGTGAGTCAGACTGGACAGTCTCTGCATAAGAGAAACAGTGGGCGTAGATCTGACAAGATAAATAGGAACATACGGAAACCAGTGGAAGAGGGCTTGGTCTCCTCGGACACTGCCATCCCAACCTTTGTGTTACTATATTTAAACAAAAGCAGAATTGATGACAAAGGATGACTACTGCAATAGACTGGAGGAATGAAAAAGGAGTAAGGGTTCAAAACCTAACTGGCTTGGAGACATCATAAAAAGCATGCATAACAGCATATGTGCCTTTATGATGTTGCAAACAGTGTGATGGTCGTTTCAGAGACACTGCCATAAATGGCAGCAGTGGCTCCAGCACACTGCCACAGAAGGCGACCTGCGCTAAGGCAGATCAGTCATTGTGGGAAGGAGGGAGGTGATGGGTGAGGGGGTGGAATGAGGTGGGGTGAATGGAGGAATTTCTGGGAAGGGAGGAGGTGGGTGTGGAGAGGGTATGCAGAAACAGAGGGTGGATTCCAGGGGCACCGGCCTGCACCAGGATTCTATCTCCATTCCTTCCCCTGTTCCCTCTCCCTTACTCTCTTTGGTTCTGTACCAGCCCAATGGATGCTGCAGATCTGAGGAGACATATTGGGGCAGTGGAAGCTTACTAAAAGGAGGCCTCCCTTGCATAGGATTGCCAGATACAAATATGAACAGAATGCCTATACCTTAAACCAGGGGTCTCCAAATGTTTTGGCCAGAGGGTTGCATCAAATGTCCGGCACGGTTTTGAAGGCCAGAAAAAAAATTTAAATATAAAATTTATATAAATAAATTAGAGATGGAACAGATGTGTGAATAAATGAATGAATGGGTTCATTCATTCAACCCTTCTGGCCTTTAGAACATCTTCCAGATGCAACCAGAGCATAGTTCCAGTCATGTTTGGCAAAGTGGGCCAGGAGCTTTCAGGGGGCAAGAGGCTGGCCGCGGGCCGCATCTGGCCCCTGGGCCAGGGTTTGGAGACCCATGCCTTAAACCATTGTATAGAAGAGTGAATTTTGGCAGGTGCAGCTTTTTAAACCCTTCAATGCTCAGCGACACTTGCCAAAATTCCCTCTTCCATACAAGGGTTTAAGGTATAGGCACTCTGTCCACACTTGTATGTGGTAGCCCTACCCTTGCAGGATGCAGCACACACTCTGTTGGCGCAACTATCAGCTGGAGGGGGAGTAGTTAGGATTTGGCTGTTATTTGCCTCCTCCAGTAACAAACTAGAAAGGTTCTCTATTTAGTCTTCCCTGTCCAAAGGATGAGGTCAGCTAAAAATCTAGATACATCACAGGAAGTACTATAATTCATTCAGCTTGTCCCCATGAGCTGCTGTGCTGAGAATCCTAGTGCTGATGCTACAGTTCAACTCTCATCTGCCACCCCACTCAGCCTGCTTGGGGCAGAGCTGTGCTATCAATTATGCTTTGGACCACTCTTGCATGATAGAAAGGAGTTTCCCTGCTGCCTTCTTTTCAGGTATCTTACTGACAATGTTTTGGAGCCTATGGGAGCTACGAATGCCTAGGCAAAGCTATACAGGCCATCACCAGGAGTAATGGAAGGGTTAGGATTTTCCTGGGGCATTGGATAGTTCGGCAGTTACAGTAGCATAAGTAGTACTAAAGCCAATCAATGGGACTGGAGTAATAATCTTCCCGTCAAACAAGCGCATTGATGCAATACATCTTCATTCTTGGGCACTTCACTACATTTATAATACAACCTCTCTGCTTTCCCCACATGTGTTTTTGAAATCTGGGTGTACATGTTATGATTTCAGAGAAATGTCTGGTTCTGCTCCATAAATATTTATTCCTTTTCTGTCTCATATAAAAAAGCTCCTCTGTACATAGGGGAGAAATCATACAGAGAGGCATGTGGGTTACACACAAATCATAGCCACAGCACTTTTGATCCGATCTCCATTAAGCAGAAAAGCATAATTGTCCCCATAAGGAGTTCAATTCCTGTACACTGCAGCTCGCAATAGTTCTACGTACACCATCCTGGCTCCCGTCTTTCTTCAGTTACTGTAAATCTTTTTAAAATAATGAATAATTGAAGATGGCAGAGTACATGAATGCTACTCCAACCATAGATACAAAGCCACAATTCCAAGCCCATTTTGCCCCCTTTCTCCCTCCCACCACTATAATTTCTTCCCCATTTCTTAGTCTGTGCAATTTTGTCTCCAACCCCACGGACAGGGCTGTGCTATCCTATATGTCCATGGAGACTTCTAAAGAATGTGGCACCAAAATTGTCTCCCTATGAATTTCAGCTTTCATGTATTACTGCTATGGTTTATTTAGCACCATTTATGTGCCAGGCTCTGTACAACATAAATGTGGCACACTTTGTACCTAGAAGACTTACAATTTACAACAGATGACCAAGTCAGGGAACAAAAAGGAAAAGACTGACAGCAAACATCTGAGATGGGAAGGGAACAGAACAACCACAGCAGTGGACATGCTGAGAAAGTGTAAATGGAAACTACATTGATATACAGGTATAACCTAATAATCCCACGGTTTTATCTCAACACAATGAGAAGGGCCTTTTAAATCAAGAAAAAAAGACGTTTAACAATAGCCTCATTAATGGGGGAGAGGGCAGCCAGTTGAGAATCCATCAATCATTCTCTCTTCAGGCGCTTAGAACAGCCTCACTCCCAGGCAAGCAACCCCTCCCTTCGCCCTGAGCACATAAAAGAATGCAAGTCATCATCACCTCCTTCATTCTTTCCCTGTGCTGGGCTCCCAGGGAAGGGAGGGGTTGCTGCCTTGGAGTGAAGCCTTTCTAAGTACCTGGAGAGAGACTGATCGCCTCTGTGTCCATTAAAAAAGGTCAGCAGGGCCGTTTCTAAATTGCTAAGCAAAAGGACATTGTTTTTTAAATGGATTTGCTTTAGTGTGATTTTTGCCATCACGTGAGTTCTGGGAACAGAACCCTCGCAAATAATGTACAGTTATGCCTTAGCATCTGTGGGAATTCCTTTCCCGGAACCCCCATGGATGCAGAAACCCGCAGATAATCAGATCCGTGGTAAACCCTCTGAACATCTGGAGGGCCTTCTGATGGCCAGGGAGGCCTCCTCAACCTTCAGAAGACCTTCTGAGGCCTCCAGAAGGCCAAAAATGGCAACGTCCGGTTTTCAGTTGAAACTCCGCACAGCTCCGGTTGTGTTTGAAGGGTACAGGTCTGGCCTCCACCTGGATGTCGCAGGTTTGTAACCTGCAGTTAGTTAAAACCACAGATCCTAAATCTGCAGGTAAGCAGGTGGGACCTATACTGCATTTAGCAACATTTGGGGAAGAGGGTTACACATCAGTCTGCCTGTGCACTCAGATAAACTTCAGAGATCCTCCTCTGGGTTCCTCTGCAGTATGATGAAAGGCAGGATCACTTAATGCTGGTTAACTCATTTCTGCCCAGCCCACAGGTGTACACTTTCATCCCTGTTGTGTATATGCAATGTTGGGCAGAAATGGCTTAAAAACGTTTTTGGTCTTAAGCATTGTGGATACGAGACTGAGCTGTGAATCAGGACTTTCCCATTTGAAACTCTCCTCTACCATGGACTCAGCAGGCTTACTAGACAAGCAGCTCCCTCTCAGCTTCAGTTCCCCAGCTTATATATTGCTTTTAAACAAAAATAAATATATAAATAGACACTCAGTTTATAGAGTTGTTGTCAGGATTACTTCAAGATAATACATGTGAACCACTTCACATGCTCTGAAAATGCTATACAAATACTTATAATAATAACTGTGATTATTTTTTTTTTTAATGAACAGCCCTGGAAATAGTGCTGCAAGATAGCATGGCTCTTTTAAGAATAAATACTGTCTTCATATAGGACTCTGGGATCACTTAAACACGGATGATTGGGATGAGGCATCAAAGATGGTCCGGGGCTGCATGCCTCTGGGGTGGGAAGAGAGTACCTTTGGTGACAACAGAGGAGCAAGAAGGTAACTGGGCAGAGTGGTCAGAAGCTATGTTTTGCCACATCTGCTTAACACCATAGCCATGTTTTTAGCTCACATAATTGTGCAGTCACGTCACTGGACTCACTGCTGGGCAGCAGGTGTCTGAGGGTCCCATGTGTACCATCAGACACCACCTCAAGTACCCGTACTGGTGGTACCCATGCCACAGGTTGAGGAACACTGAATTAAGTGATTCATGTGAATGTGTTTGGTTTATTCTGACTGCATACATTCCATAACACCCAGGCTTTAAAATGGATAGGTTAAAACTGGCAAGGAGAGACTTGGAACAACAAAGGGGAAAAAGAGGGGATGAACTCAGGGGGCTGTAAAATCTCCTCAAAAGTCTGAAAGAGGAGAGTCAGGAAGCAAAACTCTGTGTTAAGCCAGCATTCAAAGAACTGAAATATGCACAAGAAGAAGATCCATGAACCCAGCTAGAGGTTTATCTTCCCCCTTTTTTCCCCCTGCAGTATTCTCAATGCCAAACATATAAGCTACTCTCTCATTTAAAATCAATCTGTCTGTTCAGCTGTGGCAACTGGTGCAGCAGTGCAGGAAGCAAAACTCCCAACTATATGAGTGATTCTCTTCCACGTCCACCTATCATTTCTGCAGGATTATGGCTTAAATATACTTTTGTATGACAACTCCCTGCTTCAGGATTATGCCGTCTGTGCTCAATCTTATATACATTTTAGTGTCATGTCATTTAAAAGCGCATTATGCCAAGGTGTTTCAGAGGCAGTCTCAGTGCAATATAGATTTAGTTACGTACCATGCCACAATCAAGCCCATTCTCTCTGGAGTATTGACTGACAGAGAGTCCTCTGAAAGAATGTTACAACATGGAAAGGAGAAACAGCACAACATGCATTGAGCAGTTCACTGCCATCTGCTTGTGTGAAAATGAAGCATCTATGACAGCCTTGGCGGGACAAATGCAGATGTCCAACTATTATTCCCTGGATTCAGAGTTGCAAAGTGTTAATAGGGTTGTAAATCACTGCCAAAATCAGGTGCAGAAAGTCTAAATGTGAACCTCTATTTGCATGCCGTATACGGTTTATGAAGGATGCTTGCTGTCGGTTGCACAAACAAGTTCATTGTTAAATACTTATCCGATTCATGGGGTTTTAGTTCACAAAAAGTGAAGGTTTGGTAATTGAAAATGGGTGATAAGAAAATATGATGGTGTTGGGGTTCCCCCTCTCCCCGGGGAACCCAACTTACCAGGACAGGGATCCCAGAAGACAGAGACCAGCAGCCAAGGCCCCATACTGGGTCAGTGGAAACCAGGGGCAGGGCCAGGGATGCCTAAGGGCCAGCGGCCGCCAGCAGGTGCCCTTTATCAACCCCTCAGGCAGGATGGGGAGGGGCAAGAGGAAGCAGGAAGCCCCATAAGAGGCAGGAGGCCCATGATGACAGGTAGAGCAGAAAGAGAGGCAAGGCAGGAGGCTGTGCAGTCAACAGCTCCTGCCCAAGACCCAGAACGTTTGCCCAAGACCCAGCCACACCAGGGAGGAGAACTAGGCTGCCTTAACCCCCTCCCCCTGAGCAAGCCTGAGGCCTCTCACTGGGGCATGCCTGTCTCAAACCCTTACAATGGATTACAGACGCGTGCCAAGCTTTGGTCAGAAAAAAAAGTCAGAGAGAGAAAAAGGGGTTTTCAGGTTTTAAAAAAATCCAATTCACTCGTTGCATTCTGACATGGTCTTAATGGTTCAGTAAATGTTCCTGCTCTTAAACATCACACTGCAGCCAATATACACAGCCCCCTAAGCAAGGAAGAAAAGAAAGAACAAAATAAAATGAAAAGCAAACAGCTTGACTCAGAAGCACTAACGCCAAGCAGTGTTCTCTGTTCTATCCCCAAATTCATAGCCCAGTTTCAAGCATGTCACTTCTATTCTCTTTGCATTCAGTACAAGGTCAGGGAGCTTCACTCCCTCTGGCACTCTCAAGATCTCGAGGAGGCCAGTTCAGTACAAATTTGGCACAGAGGCTATTGATAATGATTGTGGCACTGAAGTCTACAATCACAGCAAACAGAAAGACTCTGTGGTTGCAAGAAGGGTCTGTACAGTGACAGAAGCCTTCTAAGAGAAGGAATGACTGATGGGTCAGAAAATGTGATGTAGTTGCAGAGGGAAGGCAAGAAAATCCTGTGTGGGCTGAATTTTGGATGGCAGCCAGGTAAGCAGGCTTGGCACAGTAAATGGATGAGTTGGTCTAATTCAAGAGCACAAAACCAAAAAGTGACAGCTCTTGCATTTTCTTAAAGTAGCCCTCTTTAATAGGCACAATTGTTCAATTGAGCTTGCTTGAAACATCTGGAAATATTTGCTCCTCAGGGTAAAGCCTTGGCATGTGTTCTAGATGTCTTTGTTTCGCTGTTTTCCAGTTCACTGAGATCATTTGGAACTATGATCCTAATCCAGAGGGAGTTGGTCTAGATTATTTAGTCCTTTCCAATAAATATGATGGAAATTCCTCTTTACAAAATGGTTCTTTCACTTCTGAGGGGGGTTATTTTATTTTTCTCCATATTTGTTGCTAAAACGCAGCAGTGTTGCTCACTACATGTGGAAGGAAGGAAGGAAGGAAGGAAGGAAGGAAGGAAGGAAGGAAGGAAGGACGGAAGATTTGGCAAAAGGCACACTTTTACATATTTGAATATGAAGGACACAGTGATCAGTAGAATGTTTTATAACCCTACAAATGTAACAAAATGCAGAACTATGATTGCAGTTTTTGGACTTCTGTGTACTATGGTGCACCAATTCTCAAAAACGCAGAAAATCTATGCAACCACCATGGATATTCAATGCTCAAGGGCACAACATACCTTGTATTTCAAAAGACAGCTTTGGATAAGGCATCCTGGTACCCTGCTGTGTGAGGGATGTCCTCCATTAATACCACTATGTTCTCCAAGACCAACTGAGAGACTTACGAATCCCACTCTAACTACCACCCAGATCAGAATCAGCTTGTCATTCTCATCCACACAGCAGTTTTTTTAGGTATATCAATGACAGCGAAATGGAACTTCCCTATACAGAGACATACCAGTAGCCAGGAACAAATGGCACTGATTGTGTGTTTATAAAGGTATTTGGATAGCAGCTGTTGGAAGAGGAGTGCTGACTGAGGATGGTCAGATCTAGCAAGGCAATTCTTATGTTCATTGTCTTAGGGCCCAATCCGACCCAACTTTCAAACACTGATGCAGCTGCAATGTGGCCTTAGGAATAAGTGCTCACTTGCCTTGAGGCGGCCGCTATGGCTCCCTCCCCACTGCATGAGGCAGTGCACAACCCACTGGTACAGTGGCATAAACACTGGAAAGTTGGATGGAATTGGGCCCTTAAGAACATACATCTGCTGGGCCAAGTGTATAGGCTGCTGAATTTCTTCCTGGTGATACCAGATTCTAAATCTCATCTTTGGCATAGACCAACAGTGCATTCTTAGACACCAGACATTTTTTTAGCCTGACTTCCCCATCTGTGAAATTGGAATTACAGTATACTTTACAAAAGTACTGTGATAATTATAAAGATAAAAGGGCAAAAATTCAGCCACAGTTAAGCACTCTTTGTTCAGCTGATGTCAGTGGAAGAGAGTGAGGGCACAATCGTAACCAGGTCTACACAGAAGTAAGTCCTTTTTTGTTCAGTGGGGTTTACTCTCAGGAAAGTGTGGTTAGGATTGCAGCCTGAATCTCATACTTAATTTTCTAATATAAATCTATGGGACTTCAAAGTACTTAACTTGACTGGATTGTGCCCAAATATTGGAAAGTAGAAGATGCCAGCAGCTTAAAGAAATCATTTATATGCATATAAAGAAATTACACATATAGTCGGGACCTCCCCTTTCTTTCCTTTTTGCACATAAACTTCTACAGCAAATTTATGTTTTCAAACTGAAGGGCAGCTGGCATCATCTCTTAAAGAAAGAAGCAATGATGAAAACTGGAAAAAAAACTCAAGCTTGTATATGGCTCCCTTGCCTGCCTGCACATAAATTGCTTCTTTGGACCACAGCCAAAATAATAACAACACAGCCTTGCCATGAGTATACCAATAGGATGTACTTAGTATTAGATGGAATGTAGCTATAATACCACAGTCCTGTTAATAGCCACTGTGTCTCTGAGGGAAAACACACACATGGGGAAAAGTTGTTTGGGGGGGACCTATTTGAAGCAGGGAAATGGCAGGCAACCAAATTCCCCATTCTTCCCGATCATCCCTACCAAAAGTAATTTTTCCTGCTATAAAAGACCAATGAAGGGCGCAATCCTGAGTGCACCTTGGGCAGGCGCAACAGGTGGGAGAAAGGCAAGCAGAGGGCAATCCCAGGGGCAGGTAGGTGGGGAGTGGGAGGTTGGGTTGGCACCCGGATCCCAACCCTGTTCCCCGAGTAGCATGAAGTAGCTGCAGGTCGCTCTGTGCTTCTCGGACTTATGCCACCTCCTGAGGTGGCACAAGTCCGAGGAGGCCCATTGTGACTATGGTGGCTTACCTGTGGGTAAGGTGAAGAGTTTAGTCTTTCCTCCAGCTGAGCCACTTCGGGCCCCTATCTTGTTCTGGATACAGCACAGGCCTCCTTGCCTGCCTGTTCCAGCACAAGATAGGATTTTGCTGCACAGCATGTAGTTTGAACCTCAAGTTTATGATAGACTCTCTTTTTTCTTTGAACTATGAGCCCCTTCAATGTTCATATACCCTGAAGTATATTAATAATAAAGTTAATAGTGATATAATTATGTATATAAAAAAGAAACATTTATACTGACCAAAACTAAACTAGATGGTAAGCAGTCAAGGGAGGAGAAAGAAAGATTTTTTTTTTTATAAAAAGGGTCATGTTTCACCAAAATCAATGTAAGCATGAGCTGGAGAGAATTGTTTAATGAATCAATAAATTAACAGATGAAGCAACCATTACAGTAAAGGATTTGGGGCCTCCAGACTAGTAAGAAAGCTTTGAGATCACCCAGTGTCAAAAACTGGGACAGACAACACGGCCAGCTAAAAGTGGCCCATTGGAGAAGTAACAGGGAAATGTAGATTCACTAGTTTCCACAGGGAAGAGAAAATTATTTCCCAGTTTCCCATTTTTATCTGCTGCTGTACAGATTACATTTTGTTATGACTTATGGCGTAGACAGATAAACACTTGATGAATATGTTTTGCCACTAAATATCATTTGGTACTACGGTGCTCCAGATATGGCAAATACAGTAACTTGCATCAATGTACCTATAACATTTTCTAATGCTTAATAAATGGAGCAAGACTGTTCTGCTACGATTCCATTCAATTATATTGTCATTGTAAGTACCGTAGTTCCTACTGAATATTCAACATCTAGGATTGTGCTCACAAAAGGCATTTAATTGGCCAAAAGACCTTTCGTTTGCTCCACAGAAGAGCTGTCCTCAATCCTATTTCCTCCCCAGTGTGCAACGTACCACAAAACAGTGCTGCAACCTCCTTGGCCAACTCATAATATCACTGGGCATGCTGTGACACTGGCATACTCTATCTGTGGCATAGTAGGATCAGGCCCTTTCATACACTTTCAGGGCTTGAGCTATCCAACCGGATTAAGATGCTGATGATTAAACAGTCCAATCCTTTGCATGCGTACTTGGAAGTAAGTCCCGTTAAGCTCAGCAGGATTTTCTTCTGAGAAAACTTGCACAGGATTAGGCTGCAACAGAAAACGCGAGGGTAAAGGGAAAAAAGGCAACAAAAACTTCACATAACCAGGCTTACAAGAAGTCAAACCTATCTTGGTTGAACAGAGATTTTCATATAACCCAGGACTCTCGACTGTCTGCAACAGTAATTCAAACAGTCTGCTTCCTTTAAAAAATATTAAACATTTCCATTTTCTCTCTTGCATTTTCTTCATGGTATTGGTCTACCAGATTAAATTACTTCTCATTTCCTAGTTTTTTTCCATTATCTATGTTCTATTTTCCCCTTAACCTCTGTATTTGGTGGGCAAAGCTTTCTTTTCCCTCCACAGTCTTCCCCCTTTTTGTGTGTGCTTTAATTTAGGCTGTAAATCTATAGGAAAGGGCTTGTTTTATCAATATGGAGCGCCAGGCATACTGTAAAGTGCTTTGTGATGATGGCAATGAAGCTTCCGGGTGGGATGCAGAATCACTTTCAATAAAAGATTAGACATGCAGCTGCCAGTGATGTTTTGTGTGTATAAGATGTTCTATTACAGAGCAGGGCGTTGTACCTGATGATCCATTTGATCCCAAATTTGCAACTCTTGGTCTTATTCTATGATGGGTGTTGTATTGTGCATCCATATGAATGGGTATAGGGAAGACTCTACCAAGCACACACACACAAGGTAACAAGCACTTATGCATAATTCTAATCAACAATAAGTTACTCTCACCTACACCTGGTCTAAATTTGGTCCCATTTAGGTAGATCCTCAGCAGATATAAATAGATATTATTGCTGCTGAAATAATGGAGCTGATGCTCTATACATCCGCAAAGCATAAATGCATCTGACACTGTTTCATTTAGAGTTCTGGGGGAGGCATTCATTCTCCTTCAGCAAATTTAAATGGCCCTTGGTTACCATGGTTACTCTGAAGACATTCAAAACCTTCCTGCATGATGCAACCAGCTGAAATGACTAGGCACAAAAATTGATGTCCCTGTGAAAGAGGTTGCTTGTCCGGCACTTAAAAGCGAACGGCCTGGATGTAGTGACACTGTGGTGGTAATATTTAGATCAGTGACTCCAGCTCAAAGGCTGGCAGAGGTGTTAAAATTAGCATTCCCCACTGCAATCTATTCAGTGACATGGAGCACAAGTGCTTTTGTTTCAACAAAGCCCAGTGTGCTAAGTTCATGCCAGTGAGGCTTTAAGACAATACTTAAATTCCATTCAACAATGAGCTATTATCTCACCCATTCATCTGGCACTGCAGACAGAAAAGGGGGGTAAGCATTATTGCTACAGCAAATCATATCACCGATTACATGAGACGTTGGTGATGGAGACCCTTTATGTGGCTGCTGCCATGCCATACTCAGGAGGTCCTAAAGAGAAAGAACATGGAGTTTCTTCTTTCCTTCCCTCTACTTCCATGTTTTGCACCAGTTTAGACAAAAACTAACCTGAGACACAAAAAGCAGCCCATTTAACAAATAACCAACAGTACATACCATTTTTCTCCACAGCGTGCCTATTCATGAACACACACTGCTGAATATTTTTAGTCTGACAAAGCCTTGCTATTTTAATAATGATCTAAAGAAAGCATTGGAGTAATATTTTTTCTAACCCATTTCAATTCATTGTCATTCTCAAGGAGTGACTCTGGATGGCTTCTTCCTCTTACCCCATATTGTCTATGTTGCCAAGGCAAAGCAAGGCTTGCTAAACAAGACCTACTGGATGCATTCAGATATAACAATAATATCTGATTTTCATTACACTGAGGGACTGCCAACACTGTTTAAGACTTAAAAGCACTGAGTAAATACTACAGGATGGAAAACAGCAACAGCAAGCTGACTTTCGCCATCCCTTAGTACAAGAGACTTCAGGATTTTGTGCTTGTCCTACCAACACACACAAGAACATACTGAAAATTCCCATAGGCCACTGCAGTTTTAGGTCATGGTCTTGATTCTCTCAAATGCTATGAGGCAGGACCATCTGCCCAAGTGTCTGTGCATTTCACAGAGAGACTGGTCTTTCACATCATGGATATGATGTGCCACAAGCAGAGAGCAAGTGAAGGCTATAGAGATGCACATTTAGCAGGTGAACATGACCTGCATGAAAATTCCTTCCTGATATGTAGCCCCCAAACCCAACTTATCACCAAACAACCTCTTGTGGGTCAAGGAGACAGAAAGTTTTGAGGTTTAACAGCTTATCATAAAACCCCTAATGTTCAACAACTCTGGATTTTTTTGGCTTCATGTTTGCCAAGGGGGTAGATGCTACTAAGAATAGACACCCAATAGACACCCAATGTCTATTCTTTTCGTGCATTAGATCAGCAATTCTCAGCATATGCTCAAGTGAGGCATGAACAGAAGGGTCAGAAGGGTTAGTGTTTCCTGAACATGACCAGTTTCTTTTTGATTTACCAAACCATCTCCAACAACTCCCAAACAGTGCAATTCAAGGGACTGAGTGCACCATTCCATTTTACAGCTGACAAGGTCAGAAATCAATGAGACATACCTCCAGTTTGGACAAATGTCTTCTAAACTATCTTTGCATGACTGTAACCTATGCCATCTTGAGACCCCACAGAATGGCCAGAGTGGGGCCATGGGAGTTGCCACAACCTGACAGTAGCTGGCCACTCCCTGTCTTGCCAGTGCCATTGGCTGAGATGCTGTCAGCCCTGCTGCTAACAATAGGTTGCTAAAAGAGCCAAGCAGCAGGTGCCAGTCCTTATAAAAACAGAAGAAAGGAGATGAAGGGAAGGAGTGAGGAAGAGTACAGTAGGAGAGAAGAAGAAGGGAAGAAGAGAGAGGTGGAGGAGAGATTAACAGAAGTGGGAAAAGATGTAAGTGAGGAATGAAGAAGGGTGATAGAATGAGGAAGGGCGGAGGACAGAAGTGTAGTGAAGAAAGGAGGAAAGAACCACCAAACATGACCATGGGACCATGACCAGAGGTGGGGGCAAGGGACAGAGGTGGTCAGATTACACTTCACCACTCACAGATCATTCTGTCTAGGCCCATGGGGCACCTGTAAGGCCAAATTTTGACTTGAGAGTTACTGTCTGCTTTGTCATGTTTGTTAATATGAACCACTAAGTGAGCTGGGTCCTGCATTATTTCAATGGCACCTTCCAGAGATGATTGAAGACCCTCAGCCTAAGGCAGAAGACTGAATAGCATGGTGCTGGACAACTCTGACCCAGAGAGACTGTATTCTGGAAAGAGTTCTGGAATCTGAATGCCTGAAGGTGTTTGGTAAATCACTTTTCCCCATTTCTGCTACTCCACAATAAACATGTAAATACTAAAGCATGGTGTCCACGACCCTCACTCCCAATGCTCTGATGTTCTCCCCAGCCCATTAGACACTGAGCTCCCCCCTGATGGGAAAAAGACACTGCAACCATGGTGACAAGGAGCCATAAGGCATAATGTAGGCCCACATGGCTATTTTTCTTCCATTTGTATCCATCTCCTATACACAAAAGCAAGGAAGAAATTATCATTCTTTGTTTTTTGATGTTTTTTAAAGCAACATTTGATGAGGCTTGAACATTTGGGCCTACAAGTGGGCCTACATGGGAACGTCTGAGACATACACAGTCCTAGACACCAAGGAAAGTTAGACACAGGCTGAAATTTCACATATAAATGTCATTCTGAATCTGTAAGACTCCTGGGAACCTCTGTCATATGCTTACATGTACATACTTCTAAACTTTATATCCACACATAGGTTTTAATCTTTATGGTTTAATAAATATAGTTTAATCTTGATTAAATATAGTTTAATGCATTGATTTCCTGTCACCACCACACAGTTATTCTTTACAGCCCAGGCCTGCTCAAGATCCCCTCTTTCAGAGAAATGAAAGCAACAGGCTTTCTCTGTTAATGCCCCAAAGCTTTGGAATTAGCCCAGTGATGTTGCACAGACCTGTGGCTTCATAATTATTGTTAGGAGGAAGCTCTCTAAAGCTTGTCTTTTCCCACAAGTATTGTTAAATGTGTCAGGCTGTGGCAGTACTGTTTAAATTGGTGTTTCTTGGTGTTACAATAGTTGAATGCAGGAGTAGTATACTGGGGACATTTATTAGTCCCTGGTTTTTATTGTGTGCTTGTATTTATGCCTTAGAAATATAGTTAGATTGTGAGTCGCACCAAACAAATTGAATGAAGTATGATATTCACTTATAAATGCAGTTAAAAAAAACTGGCGCTACAAATAAGATGTATTGTTTACACTATCACACACGCACGCACACACACAATTACTTCTGAAGGGATTTGTCTTCTGAGGACCAGGGAAGAGGAACAGATCAACAAAGGAAGAGACTTCAAGTATTAAGCTACATTTCTAATGGAGCAGGCAAAAGAGCAGATCAATATGCTTCCAGATGTACAGTCTAAGATAAGAGTTCAGCCTTTCGTGAAGTACAAAATAGCATTGCAAATGGCAAAAGGTGATTCTGTCTTCCTGTTCCAGTTCCAGGAAAAGTGTAATTGCTAACTGTAAAGATTACTGTTTACTTAGGTAAGCCTATTGCCCACCTTTCAGCTCCTGCATCTTCCCAAACTCCTGGATTTATCACTGTCACATAAGCTGCTCTCCAAAGGTTGCTTCCAAAGGTAGATTACACTGTTACACAGGCAGATGTGACCATCATACAGTGTCATGACAGCAGGCAGCAGAACAAAGCCCAAATGTGGATGCATTTAACTTAACTCAGGAGTCTTCCATAGGTGCATATGAAGTTTCTCCTAGGGAAAGAAGCCAGGATTTCTGAACCCACCCTTCAGATAATTCACATCATGCTCTATTATTGCACACAACAGGAATGTGAACACCTGGCTATCCCACGTCTGTTTTTCTTTCAACAAACTAAAGCCTACAGAACAAGCAGCAGAAAATTCTTTGTTACCAGTCCATCCCTTCCATACAGGAAAGGGGAGGAATCTAAACCACATCCATTTTCTGTGCCCTCCAGGTCACCGTGACATGAAGAGACATTGCGTAGCTCTTCATGTGACAAGTGTCTGCAGTTCAAATCATTACTGAGAAAAAGCCTCTTCATTATGAGCCATACAAAGATAATCTATTAAAATGTGTACATTAAACCTTTCTTCCTCAACCCTAATAGCTTAAAAATAAACCTCTTGATTTGTGCTGCTGATGCGACATTACAAATGCATCAAGGAGGACACTGAGAATGAACACATGGAACATACGCTCTTGCCTCGCTGTTTATGTTTCAGTGCGTTCAAGGAAGCAGTTATTTCAAGCAACTCTAAATGCACTTCCACCATTTCTGAGACAAGAACATCAATACTGTTATTTTGACTACCAAGAAATGCAGATGCAACAAATTCATTTTCCAATACGTAAGCTTAAAAATCAGAACCATACCAATGCAGAAGCTGTTCTCTTATCAGCATTGCATGGAAAACCTTTTCTATGCTTTTTACATAAGAACATAAGAACAGCCCCACTGGATCAGGCCATAGGCCCATCTAGCCCAGCTTCCTGTATCTCACAGCGGCCCACCAAATGCCCCAGGGAGCACACCAGATAACAAGAGACCTCATCCTGGTGTCCTCCCTTGCATCTGGCATTCTGATGTAGCCCATTTCTAAAATCAGGAGGTTGCACATACACATCATGGCTTGTAACCCGTAATGGATTTTTCCTCCAGAAACTTGTCCAATTGCCTTTTAAAGACATCCAGGCCAGACGCCATCACCACATCCTGTGGCAAGGAGTTCCACAGACCAACCACATGCTTTTTAAAATTTGTTGTGCTTGTTCTAGGCAAAGACAATGCAAAAACTATGTAGACAATGCAAAAGCTATATATATAAAAAGGGAGACAGGAGCACAACATTTATCAGTGATACAAACAGCATTTAAAAGTTAGCCACGGAGAGATTCCCAATGTTGCACCTTGGCTGCATCTTCGAGCTACAGTTTCAAGAATAAAAAATAACTTGGAAGGATTTGCAAAGTGGAGCTTAGGTAAACAAAGAGCTGACACAAATAAAAAAAAACTGCCAGGTTTCACATTAACTATTTTTGTTCAGAGTCAGTTTTGAGAACTGCTGCAACTCTGTCCTGGATTTGAAAGTACCCACCTTCCTTCATTCACAGTTGCCCCTGATATGAGAATGAATCACGATGTATGGGCATGTTTCAGCTGTATGAGTCTGCTAAACACCTTCAGCTTCTTCTCTCTCCTCTCCTGGGATTACCAAACTATTCTTACTCACCCCCAAATAGTGAAAAATAAACTATTTTACTCCACATTAGTAACCAAATTAGAAAAGAAACTGCTGACTGCTAGTTTTCATATTTCCAATCACAAATAAGAATTTTGAGTGCATTCATAAGCATGCCCTACAAGGGCAGGCAAAAACAAACCTTTTACCCCTCCTTTAACTATTCCGGCGATGGTTACAGAGTACAGTATTGCTAATGTGGGTTAGTTTTCTCCTGAGCCTGTACCTTAAAATACACTAGATCCTCTCTTGCTGAAAGTGGAAATACAGATAGAGGAAAGATAGATTATCCTTAACAAAACAAAGAGAAGCAAACAATATTACCTGGTCTCAAGAGAAGGTGCCAACTGTGGATTGATTTAAACAGGACATATCTGGAGGATTAGAGCTGAAAATAGCAAGGTTTGCCAGCCATTTGTGAGCTAAAGAGGCTGTTTTTGCAGCTCAAGCCAGCCGAATCTTAGTAATACTTTACCCTCCAAGATTCCTTCACAAGAGGTTTATGATTACGGCCTCAGGGTATAAATGGAAAGGCCACACCAGCTACAGAAAAAATGAAACCCATACAAGATGCTGGAAATTTAATGACCAAATCAGCCTTCCAGCACAATGCTTCAGATGAGTTTATCCCAATGAGTCTAAACAGTTAGGCTGACAAAAAACATACGCGGGTCATTCCTACTTGTATGGGTCCTGTAGCAGTCAGAGTAGCCGATACTCAATCATTTGGGATTTACCTCCAAAGGGGGAAGGGAGTAAGAATGCAGCATTCACCACAGGAGCCACCTGAATTGCATAGCCGAATACCACTGCGCTGCATTTCTTTCATTTATTGGCACTATTTTCAAAATTATACACATTTGCCACCTCTGTATTACCTAAGAAGAGCTTGGCTGAGTCAGAGCAAACATCCATGTAGTTCAGGGGTCTCCAAATGTTTTGGCTGAAGGGTCACATCAAATATCTGGCACATTGTCAAGGGCAGGAAAAAAAAATTTAAATATAAAATTTAAATAAATACATTAGAGATGGAACTTAGATGAATGAATGAATGAATGCGCTCAAATTTCCAGGATTTCTCCAAGCACTAACACACACCACAGAAATAAAGCACACACTTAAATGGACCCCCATCCCCCCACTCCACAAGCACAGCTCTGGTTGTGTTTGGTCAACTGGTTGTGTTTGGTCAAATGTTTGTGCCAGTCTCTCATTCCAATTCTTCTTTTACATAAACAAAACAGTACTGAACTTTTAACAATTGAAATTGGTTTAAACATTATAGTTACTTTTCCCATCCTAGGTAACTGCTTGAAGTAAAAGTTTCAACAAAAACCTCCAGGTGTGCCTCCTACCCCTCTTCCAACCCAGTTCCTTCCCCCTCCCCACCCTCCCTCCACTATGGAACACCTTTCCCCCACCCCGACTGACCTCTCCGCCACCCAGGGCTCTTCCCTTGCTCCAGGCGACATGCGGCAGGCCTCTCACTCGCAATGGGCTCAGCATGGTCTAGTGCTGAGCTGGCGCCAGTGCTGACCTGGTGTGCACCTTTGTGACACTCAGCACTGGCGCAGGGCTGGTGCCAAGAGCTCAGGACCAGGCCCTAAAACAGCTCTCCTGATAATCAAGACATTAGCTCCAAGAGTTGATAAATATCCTTTGTTGCTGGACACCTCTTCTGTCACTATTCCTCTGCTTCTAACGGTAAACTGGACATCATCAAAATGTTGTCAAAAGCAAAAATCAAAAGACAATTGGGGGCTCCTCCTCAGGCAAATCACCTGAGGAGATTCTAGGAACACCACAACAGTTTAGAAAAAGTCACTCCTCTCTCTCGATGCTATGACCACACGATGCCCCAATTTGTATCCCTATGCTGGCTTCCTCTGTACTCCTGAATCGAGCACACAGTCCTTCCATGGCCTCACTCACCTTTATATCTGACATCCCCATCCTTTCCCATTGCCTCCTCTTTATCCTTGACCCCTTGAGCCTCCTCACCTTCCGGCCCTGCCAATCACCTTTCCAACTCTCTCTTTCCAGCAGACTCAATGGGCAGAGGCTGGAAGGAGCATGGGAGAAGGAGATCTCTTCTTCTACCGTCTCTTCCAGGCCCCACCTGCCCAGCTCTTTGGAAGAGAGGGATGGGGAGAGCATTGCGGCAGCAGGGCTGGAAGGCTCCCCTACTGTAGGCTCCCCTACTGCCACAATCCTCCTTCCACTCACTCTCCTTCCCACAAGAGAAAGGAAGCCGGGAAGCAAGCCATGACTGTCTTCTGTCTCACTTTCCTTGTGGGAAGGAAAGCAAGGTGGGCAGAGCAGGATTTCAGCTATGGCACAGGATGAGGCAGGCAACTGTTGCAATGGTGATCCTCTTCCTGCTCACTTTCCTTCTCTTATGTGGGAAAAGGATCACGGTGGTTATGTGGCTGTCAGGCTGAGCACCCAGACAGGTAGTGCAGCTGCTAGTCAGGTGCAGAGTGCAGAACATTCCAATTTACTTTACTGCCCCCAACCCACCACTCACCCTCCTTCATGAGCTCTTTCCCTGCCCATGATATTAACTTTTCCAGCTCCATCACACTCAGCCATTCAAGGCTCTCCTGCTCCTTCAAACACCTCTGCCCTTTTCCTCCTGGCTGCCCCTTATGCCTGGGACTGCCTTGCAGTGCATCTGCATGACATTCTCTCTCTTAGTCCCTTTAAAAAGCCTCCTCCAAACCTACCTATTCCACGAAGACTTTCCGACAAGGAGGAAAACCCAGTAAAGTTCAGGTGAAGTTCATGAAACTTGCTCAAACTTTTTTAGGGTGGAAAATGACTCACCACTCTGTCATGCTTGCCACAGAAAAGGCTGCTGGTTTGTAGGTGGCAGCAGCAGCAGCTCTTCAAGTATCACTCTTCTCATCATCTGGTCCCTGCCAATCACCACTTTTTTCTTCTCAGAATGCAGCGGAGAGTGATGCTATGTCTGTCCAAAGATGCCCAGCTTCAGTGTTATTCTAGGGGGGAAATGGCAGGAGCCCGCTTTTGGGAAGAGGAGCAGCACAGGAAGCACTCCTGCTACTCTGTCCACAGAAACACAGTTTGTTCTGTGGAAACAAGATAGACTGGAAGCTACTCCCCCCCCCCCCACAAATTTGAGTGAGTTCCATGGGCATCTCACATGGCCTCTCTGGGTGTCAAAAAGCCTCTTGTTGTGATGGAAGGAGCTGCCGGTCATGTCTGGAGGTGAAGTAAGCCCCAACCCACAGATCTGCTTATTCATGGGTTTCGGCATTCAGAGAGATTCTGGGAATGGAACCCCTGCGGATACTAAGAGCAAGCTGCATGGGATTGCAGTGTAAGACAAAAATGCTGATACAAAAACATTTTCACATTTCAGATAACATCACCTTGGAAGGGATGCTAGAACTCCATCTGAATGCATTCCTCTGAACACATTTCTTTCACTCAAAATAATTCAGAGTTCTCCTTTAAAAAAACCTCAAAATTTCTTTGCGTTAAAGGATATATTACAGATACATACCTATAAACCAGGGGTCTCCAAACCCCAGCCCAGGGGCCAGATGCAGCCCATGGAGAGCCTCTATCCAACCCACGGCCAGCCTCTGATCCCCTGAGAGCCTCTGGCCCAGATGACCAAACACAACCAGAGTTGTGCGGTGGGGGAATGGGGGTTCATTTAAGTGTGTGCTTTATTTCTTGGGTTGTGTTGGTGCTTGGAGAAATCCTGGACATTTGAGCCCATTCATTCATTCATTCATTCATTCATTCATTCAAGTTCCATCTCTAATGTGTTTATTTAAATCTTACATTTAATTTTTTTTCCCCTGACCCTCGACATGTTTGATATGGCCCTTTGGCTGAAACGTTTAGAGATGGCTGCTATAAACATATATACATACATACTGCTGGATACCTCTGAAACAGTGAAGGGATGGCATGGGCAGCTAAAAACCTGACCCAACAGATTTCACGAAGGGCCATCCATTATAAAATGGGGAGAGGGGGAGGGAGTAGGATCTCTTCTGAATTTCTCATTTTCCCCCTTTCTTTCCAAAATGACTGGAATAATCTCTCTACCCGCACCCTTCATCTTGGCTGTCGATAACAACAGGAAGGATCCTTTCGGGCCCTGACAGCTCCGACAGACCTCACAGTTACAGCTCATTAAAGAGTGCCAAGTAAGACACTTGTGCCTTAGAATCCCCTCCCAATTCCTGCATTTCCCGCACTCCACATTTCTTAACCTTGCCTGGCAGCTCACCTTGTTCTCCCGGGATTAGGTGCTTGTCAGTAACTGAGACTCTGTGACACCATCTACTGTACTGCCACACAATATAAATATATCAAGTTAAAAACCCTCCTACCCTTTCCATATATTACCTCACCGGATGAGAGAATGCCAAAGCACATGCCAATAATTCTGTCCAAAGTGCACCAACATCATCATCAGCATGACTGTTGTCTGCCTTCTACCATAAAGAGATGAGACCCATAAAGAATTTATTTGAAATTCAGAATATGCTACCACCTTATATATAGCCACTTAAAAATATCCTGAACCTTTCAGTGTGTGTTTGAATGACTTAACAGACCTTTTACATGTATTCCATCCAGAGTGGTTACTACCACTCTGACATTAATCCGGAGACCATGGAAAGAGGTCTTAGAATTAGCCTACTGTATGATTATGTATGTACCTGTTCCACAGATTCAAAGTCCGACATTTGTCCTGTGATCCTATGCACTGTACTTCACACTAATTCCTACGATTCCAACAGAATCTACCGAGAAGCTATGGCTGAGTTTCCCAGGAAGATTAAAAAAAAAATTGCTGGTGGAAACTAGCAGTTGCAACTGCAATATATGACTGGGCTTGATGGATGCTGTGACAGATGTTTCCCTTCACAAGGCATTCAGTTACAGAAGGAAGGAGAGAGAAATCAGCCCCATGGGCTTTTTTTCTTTAATTTCCAGCACAAGTTTACCCAAACCAAAGGGAGCTCGATGCCCAATTGTTGTTAATATTAATGATAATTAGGTATTCAAATGTAGGTGGCACATACATATTAACATGAAAACTTAACTGCTTTTTTTTTTTTTTTTTACAAGCCCACTGCAGCTGATAAAGTTCTCAAACCTCTTACAATGAGCAGTGGAAAAGGTAATTAACCACAACTTCCAAACAAATTGTATAAAGAGGAACTGCTTGTGAAAAGTTTACAAAAAGTCTATAATTGTTGACGTCCTACCTATGAAAGTTAAAAGTGAAGTATGAGAATGCCAGTCATCCATAGTCAGTGGTGGCTGTTCCTTTCCTGGTCTCATTCCCTGCACAAGGTTGTGGGGAAAGGATTAGGATTAGGGATTTTGTGTGCACTCTGATGTAGGCAAGAGACACTGGGGTACCAGTCGCAGGATGCTGTCTGGCTCTGAGATTCAGGCTGTGGCTTCAAGGGTTTTGAGTTGGGAAGTCTGTCTCAGATGCTGTCTGAGACTTGGGGTAGGTTGAACTACTTGGCTGCCTTGACTCCCCTTTCCAGGGGGTTGGAATAGAGAAGCTGGGGTTGCACTTGGTAACCCCAGGTTTGAGACAGGGAGCCAATGTCCAAGGGGCAAACAATGGGATTCCTGTCTCCTCCAGGGTAAGTGACCGTACTTTGGGGAGTGGAGCCCCTTATCTAGTATCTGCTGTTTAATAATTGATGTCATGCAACAAAGTGGCCCATTCTTCCAAAGATACTGGTTCCATATCGTGTGTGTGTGTGTGTGTGTGTGTGTGTGTGTGTGTGTGTGTGTGTGTGTGTGTGTGTGTTGGGGGGGTAACCTGGTCAAATGCTTCTTAAGAGAGCAACAGAAGACACAAACCTATTTTTATGCCCTGAACTTCAAACGAATCCAGCACACACATTTTTCTCCACCTAGGGACTGCCAACACCACTGTGCTGACGTACAGGGAATGAAATTCGGGCCAATGCCAATGTTTCGCACCATGACCACTTTATGTTGTAGGATGGCTAACTAAATGGCCATCTGTTTTCATCACTTTACTTATCCTGCAGATCTTCACAAAACATGATATCACAAACAGAATTCCTTCCCTGTCTTGTTCCAGTTGATGCAAACTACTGCACTTGTGGGCAAAACAGAGTACAGCAGTACAGCAAGCTGCTAGGAAGCAACAAGCAGGCTTACTTTTTAACAGTTTACAACTTTTTCTTCACTACAAGACATTCTTGAGTAAATTGAAAAGCATGGTTCAATCAAAGCCCTAGAAGTGAGTACTGTATTGTAACAACCCAATCCTATCCTCACTGAGCATCAGTGTACTGTGAGGTTCACTGGTGCAGCAGTGTGCTGCCACTGGCACAGCAGGTGGAAAGCCATGCACCACCAGCAGTGTGGCATGAGCTGGCCAGTGGCAGGATTCTGCCAGCAGAGGACTGGGGATTGGGCAGGGAAAAGGGAAGGTCACAGTGGCATTTACCTTAACCCTGGCCTGGCCCAGACACCCCCTGGTAGGCCCTTCAGATCATTCAGCATGCTGGCCCAGGATAGGATTGGGCTGTGCATATTACAGTGCTGCTTATATATTATAACCCACTGCAAATGTTGATTCTTGGAATTACCTTTTGCAAGAACATCAGAGCAGGAACACACCACCCACTTAAATCTAAAGTAGTAGCTATCTGCCTTTTTTCTTTCAGGCAGACTAGCCAATCTGTGAACAGGAGACAAAATTTACAGCCTGAATCACATTACAGGCTTACCTTATAAAAACATCTCTGACTTGCTATTTATCACAGACAAAGCTGCCTACTGACAAGGATTCCCTAAGCAGAGTCAAGTGGATTTTTACAGAGACAGAAGCCTGGCTGGCTAGCAGACAGAAGCACCACTATAGTGAATCCAAAAAGGGACTTTCTTCTCCCCTAACAGCTACCTGAACCTTCTTAAAGCAACTAGGGCTGCAGGATTGGGTCTGGGAAGGGGGTTTGGATTCAGCTGTCACTGCTGCCCCTTTCCCAAACCTGACCCACTTCCCTGTCTCTATTGCTGCCCCATTCCGGCCTCCCCCGCCCCCATTCCACCCTCCCCCCCGTCCTGCTTCCACCACCAATTTACCTGATTCAGCATTACTGTCCAGAACTGTCATCATACACAAGGCTGCGACAGCCTCTTTGCCAGCACTCTGGCAGCGCACAGCTTTGCGCACTGTTAGAGGCTGTTTTGCAAAAAAAAAAGCAGTATCTGTGGACAGAAAGCTCATTTCACCAACAGAACAGCCCAATAGGTTTGGGTTGTAAAGACAGTATATGAGTGGATGGTGAAAATTAGCCTTTGAACAGTCTAATAGTATCTTCAATTGAGTTACAATTTTGCACTACGAAGTAGTTCTGTCTGGCCTATGTCTAGCGGAACTAGAAAAAAATCATTTTAAAAATCATGGAATTTCACTTAATAGAATTGTTCTTGTGTTTTTCAATGTGCAAAGAGTTCCTGTGTCCTGCTACACAAAACAAGAAGTTACAAAAACTCCCAGTACATTTAAATGTATACTTCCTACACGACTGCAACAAAACTGGGTTCTCCTTTCCAAGTTCACTGCGTCGGTTGATTTTATTTGATTTTTTTATTAGCTTTCCTTTATGCCTCAGTTCAATATTTTTAAATTAGCACAATTCGATATTGTGATTCAATTCAATAACAATTTTGTATGTTGATGAGACAAATGGTTTTTACTCCATGTACTAATTTATTATGCCAGACCCTCTCCTCTTTACAATTAATATTATGTTTATTGTGATCCAATCAATAAAGAATAAATGGATAGTTTCCAATAAGAACTCAATGGTACAGTGAGTTACAACCTGACCCACAGTACAGTTAATCTGAAGTATGAGAACTGAAGTGGAGGAACTAAATGTATCACTTAACTGAAGTTTGATTGAACCAAAGTCTTCTTAATAAGGAAAGTAAGGGTGTTTCTACATCTCACTAACAGCCCAATCCTAAGCATCTCTACTCAGAAGTCCCATTATAGTCAGTGGGGCTCACTCCAAGGTAAGGTTTGTAGTGCAGCTTTATAGCAGCAAGTGTGAAATGCTTTCTGACTTGGTTACAAAAGAGTGATGTTTCCATTCTGCTTCTCCTGTCCATGTATACGACAGCCATGTGACCTGAGCAGGGATCCCAGCAGGCCACTCTCTGGCTCTCTACTGTGGCCCTGGTTGTGCGGCTCACAAGAGGTAACTGCAAACTTACTTGCCTGAGCCGCCCCCCCCCCCAAAAAAAAAAAATGTGTACTACTTAGAAGACTCTACATTGTGTACAGGTCGTGAGTCATTATCCAGTGATTTGGCATCCACTGATTTGACTCACCACTGATATTGGGATCCACCTTTAAATGCCTTGTAACAAAGGGGAAAAGTGCCAAAATCCCATTTCTTACCTTTGTGCTGGTAAAACTGCACTGGTTGCAAGCTTCTTAGGGTTAAAGATAGCTTTAAAGACCCCTACTAGGTTTCTTGCTCCTCTACTGTCAACCCAGAATGCATTAGTATAGAGTAAGAAAATTGGAAGTGGATCTTTACAGCTATTTTTCCACTGATTTGGTATCCACAGATTTTTTTTTTTTTTAAATCCACAGGGTTCCAGAATGGAACCCCAGTGGATAACGAGGCACTCGGAGGAAGGATTACATCCCACTGCATCCAATCGGGTGCATAAAGAAGTTTGAACCCTATTTGGAGTGGCTCAGAATAAGCCAATTTATTCCCAGTTTGAGAGGTGGAATAGCTTGGTTTGTTCTAATTCAGTCCAAATCAACCCTGGGCTCAGCTCATCCATCATTAACAAGTACTATTCTGCTGAAGTAAGAATCCATACTTCAGCAATATTGTTCTTTATTGTAGATAACTTTATGACATTTTAAATGAAGTTAGTGGTTCCTTGTTTCATGGTGCCAGGGTCCAAAGAGGGGATGCCAGCAACTGCATGCTGATCCAGGGGGGTAGTGCCTAGTGGTTAGCAAGCTTACCTCCTTCCTGTTCCATTCTCTTCCCTGTTTGGACACACAGCTTAATGGGGAAAAGCCTTGGTAGACTGAATCTGCTGTAGACTGAACCAACCCAGGAAATCATGCTAGCCAGAGGGGCTCCCCAGGCAGAGCCCCCCCCCCCGCCGCCCCAGAACCATACTGAACCTCAAGTATCTTTATCAAAATCACTCTCACAGTAGTGCCTGCAGAATGAGCAGACATGACATTCCACTGAATTTCCCTGAACCAGGAATCAGGCAGACTCAAGGTTAACTGTACAGAATTTATTAACTGTTTAAGAAAAAAGAAAGGGAATATCAAAACCAATTGAACAAGAAAAAAAAGTAAAGAGCTCTGAATCTGGTACAAAGGTTAGACCCTACAATCATACTACTGGCCAGCAGATGACAATGAGATGCTCTGGAATCCATGCATGTGTTGGTTAACTCAGAGGTTCTGCTTCGAGGTTTGAAAGATCTTACAATGCAATAGCATAGCGCAAAGAAGACAAACTTAAAATCAGCATAAAAACTAACAATTTCTGATTAATTACTCTGTATCTGGTTGTACATGGAAGATGGAACCACCAGCTTGTCCCACTCACTTTCTTTGTGAGTAAGTTGGTGGGCTGTCCCCTGGCTGGGCAGAAGAACAAGAGAATGAGTTTCTAGCCAGCTGGGAGTTATCATTCTGCTGGAATTACATCACATGTTACCTGAACTCTGCTTCCCCCCTTCTTGGGAGTGGCAGGAACATTAAGAACACGAGGCAGTGGCAGGGACTGGCAGGAGCCAATGCACTGTCTCATCCTTCAACTCCTGGTGTTCCAGTATGCAACAGTGGTATGGTATGGTGTTCCTCGCATACAACCCATGGGACACTTTCTTGTTGGTCCCCAAAAGCCCGACCACAGCCCTCCCCACTGACTCCTCCCAACTTATTTGCTTTTTTATCTCCCTGCTATGCGTTTCCAGTGCATCCAGTGGAACAGTGCATCAGGAAGATCTAAAAGCCCAGCCCCACCCTCTAATGGAAGTAATTGGCAGTGATGAAGTAATTGGCAGTGATGTTATCGCATCATCACCAATTATTTCTGGGTCGGTAGAGCTGTGGGTCACACCAGGCTCATGTGCTCTCCTGGCTGCTAGAAATAGGACCACTTTGCAAACAAAGGCTATTTGAAATACCCACACCATTAGAAAACATAGAATGACACAGAGAGAAGAGGCGAAACCCCACAGAAAGGAATAAAACACACACAACATATAGCAATTTTATGACACATGGGTATGTGAAAAACCCAAGATTTTATCATTGTGGGCACCACCTGAATAAGTATCTTCCCTACTCATGACTAACATTTCTGAAGACTTTTCTTCTCTGTCTGTGTTTCTCTTCCATGTTTAAGTATGAGAATTAAGCACTAAGAATTTTCCTTAAGAGGACATTAGTATTAAATATTAAAGTTTCCTGTTTAATATATGAGGGCAGAACTAACACTATTGGATTCAAAATAACTATTTGTACTAGCTGATTTAGTTCTAGGTCTGCTCTTGAGTAAGGACTTAATGTGTAGTACCAATATACTTGTATTCAAGTGGACTGTTCTGCTCAAAATGAGTTCCGTTCATAGGAATTTGCAGACTGAATTGACGGACCAGTCCACCATCAAGCGGGAGAGCACACTAGGATGTGCAGCTCTTTCTACTTCATGTATTATCTTGAAATTGCTTTTTTCATTGCATTAGACCATGTGTCACTTAATCCTCTACTTTGATTTTGGCTCTATTTTGCTTTCTCTGTATTGTATATTTATTGTGTGTTTGATTGATCGTACTTTGTATTTTTAATGCATGTGTAGTTTATTCCTTGTTTACTGCATGTATGATTTGTGTTCATGATATTTCAGCTTTATATTTATAATTTATTTGGTGTACTGAGTAGGTACTGCTCTCCTCTTTTTTTAATTTCTTGGTGATTTTTATACAAACATTTTTCTTCTTTTTTGCTTTGCTGTAGAGAAGTACCTTAGAATTAATTACTCCTTCTTACTCCATAATCCCCCCTACAATCTCATATAAGTGGTAACTTTCAGGCTGAGCCTGACCATCTTTCACAACTCCTAGAAAAAATTATCTTTGGATTGGATTTTGATGACTGAGATGACAGTGTAATTGAGGTTTTTCAGTCTCATCTGTAGAACCAACCCATATGCCAGATTTTTATACATCACGTTTATGCACAAAGACATACAGATTTTGAACTGGTCTCCCAATTAAAAAACTCCTTCCCTGGTGTTAAATTATACCTGATGGACAGCCTAATCCTATACTTACTTGCCATTGTCAGTAGGGGTTCTCTACTGGCACTGACTGCCATAGAGTAGTCAGTGCCACTTGTAAAAGATGCTCTGACAGCATGCTACTCAGCAACCTGCCTGTGTCATCACATCTACTGCCACTTGTCAGAGGAGGTAAGTCAGTAGGAGAGGCAGGAAAGGGTGGGGAAGGGTGGAACAGGATGGGTCGGGTAAAACTGGGTGGGAAAGGGTGGAGGACAAGCAGAGTGGGCCTAGGAAGGGGGAAGGTTAAGTGATAGTTGTAGCCACCGAATCCGAACCCCTAACTAATTATTTAGCTAGTGCAGGGCCAAGTAGATGCTCTCACACCAGTGCTTATGAGTGTAAGTCCCATTAAAAGAAATAAAATGTACTTCCGAGTAGACAGGATTGCACCATAGGAGTTGTCTGGTATCAGTGCTGCACGTCAGGCATTTGCTGATTAAGGGCCATATTTATTATTATTATATTTTCGCACAGAATATTATTATTATTATTATTATGTAGTAGTAATAGCAGTAGTAAAATTGTGGGTATTCATGCACTTGGCCAGATGTAGGGGAGTAGTTTTCCCCCCAAATAACAAGAAACTGGATAAAACTATAGCTTCGGGAGGGGCTTTAGCATTTTGACCCCCACATGACTTTGATCCCAGTTGCAACCCCCATGCATTATTTTTAGATGACAAATTCTGTTGGTTTTAAATTCAAGCACTTTTAAAATCTAAAAATAGCATACAGAGGAACCACAAGCAGCCACAGTCAAAACTGTGTGAAAGCGAAGTACTGAGGACATTTTGCTCCCTTTTGCCTTGTTTCATGGTTCCCCTTCTTGTTATTTGGGAGTTAAAAAATGAACTCCCTCACCTGGCCATGATTCTTCGCACATCTCATTTGGTCCTAAAGTCATCAAAGCTTCTTGGTATGCTCCTGGAGAAGCTTTCAAATGGATAGATGAAAGACAGGTTCTTATGTAAAAATGATGGAGACTGACAAACACCGGCATGGTGTAAGGTCACCTATATCACTTTTAGATACACCTAAGAATGCAAACCCTGATCCTTAGCACAGAGCAGGAATTGAACATGCTATACAGATGTTACAGTGTCTAAAATATAATGTGTACTGATAATACCGGATGCGTTTTGTGAATGTCCAAGGAAAAACTGTTTCCAAACACCTAAATATGACTAAGTATTCACCCATGTATTTCTCAAAAGTAGATATAAATTTTTGGACCTTCACAGAATTTATCTGAGTTGGAATTATTGGCGTTCACGGGATTTTGGACACTCACTGTTACATACTTTATTTATATTGTTATATAATAATATATAATAATGATTATTTTTATGAGGCAAAGCACCAGGAGGCTGTCACAACAGATTTCCCATCCCAGAAAAAAACAAAAACATTGCCACAATTAGAAAAGAGCCCTGATTTGCAAACATAATCCCAAAGTACTTTGCCACTATAAAGTAGGAGGTTGCTGCTAGCACAAGATCAGAATCAAAACAAAACAGATGGTGCTCATCACCACGGTCCTACCAAGCATTCCTTTAATGTCCACACAGATTAGAGTTCCCATTTGGAAGCTAGAAGGAAATGGAACTTAATGTCTGCAATAAAGATGGCATTGTAGGAATGTGCTATATACTGCAAAGCCAGTGGCATTCCCAGAGAGGGGACAAAACGGAAAGTTTTGCAGGTTGCCTCCACATTGCTGTCACCGCCTGGAATGGCTCTGAGGGTGAAGGGGTGGATTCGCTAAAATGGCACATTGAGGCACCTGCAAAACTTACTGTTTTACCCCCCCTCGGGGAACACCACTGAGCAAAGGGGCAGCTAACTAGCCTTCTACAAAAAGAATAATACAATTCACAACTTTTAATTTAATAACATTTTAGCTCAGATATCTTAAACTTTTGATATACATGTGTACAAATGCCACCGCACGCACTTTGCCACTCGTGCTTCACTACGTGCCCAAACTGCAAACTGCATGGGGAATGAATGAAAAAAGGGAAGGAGGGATGGAGGACAGCAGTGGGTGGGTGGGTGGGTGGAATTCAGTTCAGCAACTGACTTTGTTCTTTCTTTCCTACCCACCCTCCCCCCCTCCTCCTCAGTCATCCACCATGAAATAAGCTTGTTAATTGCTCGGTAACCAAAGCAGCCTTTCTCTCCGATTGACTGAGAAGGCAATGCTGCTGTCTAGGGATTCCAGGCCCAATGGTGACAGTTTTAATTCTGGCCAGAGTGGAGAAGTCAATAAATCGTTCTTGCAGAAGTCGTTACTGACCCTGAGCAAGCCCTGAGAGAAGAGGAGCAACCTCCATCTACTGGAAAATAATACATCTCCACAATCCCAAAGCAAGCAAATAAAAACAGAAGAAAATAATACTATTTCAGATTCAGAAGAGTAGCTCCCACTCCTCCGCCCCAGTAACTAGGGACTACAGGGAAAGAACTGAGCTTAGGGTAAAACAACAGGGTAGGATGCTGCGTTAACCACAATTTCTGACATAAGAAACTGCTGCACCACTTCAGCACTGCTACACCAAGGGAGAGCAGGGAAATTAATTCCTATTCCAGTATCCATTGGGAAATACACACACAGATTCCAGACTGAACGACATCTTCAGTTTTGGGTGATATTTCTCCAACCCAACAAACCAAGTGAGGCAAACCTCAAAAGATGCAGGGGGGAACAATTTATTTAAGCAGTCCTGAAGGTTTGTTATGCCTGACATATCTGAGTAAAATGTAGGTTATGAACGGAGACAATTATTTCATGTGTCCTGCATAAGAAGGTTTCTTGTTGAGAGAATGTTTCTAACGCCTTTGGAAGGTTTGCCTTCTGTGGTCTGGGAATTGGGACTCTCCTCTTTTTTTCTTTTTTTTTGGTTACATTTTTCCACATTAGAATTTACAAAACCTGAAAAACTGAACACATTTCAAAAGATCAAGTGGGTTGTGTTAGAAAGCAGGTACAACACTGCCTGCAGGACACTAGAGGACAGGGTATTGTCCAGGAGGAAGATGGCTCACAGGCTACCAGTCTTGATTCTTTATTTTGTCCTCTGTAATCTGTAGGAGTGCGTCCCTACCCTTGTTTCCTTCCTTCATGATCTTTCAAAGTGCAGTACCTCTCGCCATGAGTTCTGACAAGCAGCATGGTGTCCACCATGCAATGAGATCTCACACACACATGTGCACCTAAAGAGAATAGCTCTAGAACTCCTTACTCCAAGTCTAGGATCTGCACTATCAACGGAGATGTACAGGTTTGTAAGGAAACTATTTCTTTGAAACCTTTTTTGCTGCCTTTGCTGCTTTTGCCTTTGCAACAAACTAGCAGGGGGAGGTAGGAAGCAATCAGAGAAAGGGTCTTCCGCTATATGATTCTGCTTGATCCCTTTTTCCAACAGCTTGCTGGGTAGCAAGTTAACCAATTAGCCACTCAGCTGAACAGTCTTTTTTTCAAACAGATCATGCTCATTTTAGAGGACTGTTTAGATTCTGCTGAGTGTTCTGATGTGAACTGGCTGATGTGACTTACACAACCAGGATTGAGGCACCAAGTGAAACTGATTTGTCTGTTCACAAAGCAATGTTTTTTAAGAGCAGGGGTCTCCAAACCCCGGAGTGCCTCTGTTCGGCCCGTGGTCAGCCTCTGATTCCCCGAGAGCCCCTGGCCCAGTTGACCAAACACAACCAGAGTTGTGCTGGTGGGGTGGGGGAATGGGGGTCCATTTAAGTGTGTGTGCTTTATTTCTTGGGCTGTGTTGGTGGTTGGAGAAATCTTGGACATTTGAGCTCATTCATTCATTCATTTCAGTCATTCATCTAAGTTCCATCTCTAATATATTTATTTAAATTTTGTATTTCTTTTTTTTTTTCCCGGCCCTCGACACTGTGCCAGATATTTGATGCGGCCCTTCGGCTGAAAAGTTTGGAGACTCCTGTTTTAGAGCATGGATATTTTTAGGCAGCAGTTGCAACAATAGTTTGAATGGAAATAATGTAGGTTGCAAGCCTATGAACCAGAGGTTCTCAAACTGGGACACTGCAGCCCCAGCCTGAGAAACTCTGACTCTGCATCCTTAAAGGGCAACCCATTTCTGGTTTTTGCCATGAAACCAGAAGTGGGTCGAGTGAGCATTTTTCAATAATTCTAAGGTGCAGGGAGGCTTGCTGAGGTCCCCGCAGGTTTCCTCCACTCTCTGGAGGGCATCTGCAGATCTTGATAAGTCTAAAATTAGCCCCAATATCCCCAGCGTCGGAGCAATTGCAGGAGAGCCAGTACCACCACTTCCCACCCCTGCAAAGACTTACAGCTGCCCAAACTCTCCCAGAGAATTTGGAAGCAACTGCTATACACATTTATCTGGGAGAAAGGACCACAGAACTCAATGGAACTTACTTCTGGGTTGACATGCACAGGAATGTCTGTTGAAGTCTTTTAGCATTTTTTAACGAATTAATTAATTTCAGCCTTTAAGGTGTTACAAGACACTGTTGTTTTTGCTGCCACAGACTAAAGCCCAAAATCCTATCCAAATTTCCAGCACTGATGCAGCCATGCCAATTGGGTTTGCACTGCATCCTGCTGTGGGGAGGCAGTCATGGAGGTCTCCTCAAAGTAAGCGAAAATTTTCTCCCTTACCTCGGGGCTGCATTGTGGCTGCATCAGCACTGGAAATTTGGAAAGGACTGGGCCCTAACACAGCTACATTTTTGGAAGCTGGAAATAACTTGTACAGTTAAAAATAAAAAGGAGAAAGCAAGGATATGTGAATAAGACCACATGATTTATGCCTCACTATAAGATACAGTAGTTCATGCCACTTCAGCAGAAGCACTGGGTTTTAGGACACAAATATGAATGGTATTTTGTACTGTAATTCCATACACAGCTGAGTACCAGAGTGTCCATGTGTACAACAGAGCCAGTATCTATCCAGAATGCACTACCTGCTAGATTAGCAATGCCACCGCATTCAAACCCATTTCGGGATGGTGGTCACAAGTCTTTATAAGTATTGCCCAACAAAGTCATCTTTCTATGCACCTTCTGTGTGCTCCAGTAGCATATAGCATTTACTGTAACCTACATAACTCACTAGCTAGCAAATGCAGCATAAGCTAGGAAGCAGTAGAGTAGGGTGGGGCCATAGCTTAGTGGAAGACACCTGATTTGCATGTAGAAGGCCCCCAGGTTAAGTCTATAGGTAGGTCAGAGAAAAAACTCTGTCTGAAACCCTACAGAGCCACTGCCAGTGATGAATCAATAGTCTGACCCAGTATAACGTAGATTCCTATGATAACAACGCAGCCCCCCTGTACTTTCAGGCACAAACCCATAACATTTTTCACCATGCAGTAATGTAGTTTTTTGTTGTTTTTTTAAAAGCCATTCTGTAACAGAAAGAATCCCCTGGGAAAAGTAGGTTCAAATGTTGCATCTTTGCAATGAACAGTAAAAAGGTACATTCTGCTGTGTGTCAAGTGTATTGTTTCAAGTCACCTCACTCACTATTTATCTTTTTACGACTGTGATCTACATTTATGGACGTGACTACTGCAGTGTGAAAGTTTGCTATTTTGCAGCAAAACCTCCAGCCCAATCCTTACTGGGCTGCCCATGTCACAGTATAGCCGAAACGGCTACCACTGTATCCCGTGGGGGCATGGAGACAGCTGGAAGTCCCTTCAAAGTAAGGGAACATTTGATCCCTTACCTCATGTCAAGCCCCAGCCTGCCCAATGGGGTTACTCACATCTGGACCAGCGAAATCACTGGTGCAATACCAACTAACCCCGCGTAGGGTTTTCACGTCCAGAATGGGGGTTAGAATCTGGACATGAAGACGAAGGACTAAGACTTACTTCTAAGTAGACATGCAGAGGACTGTGCTGTAAGCATGACAGCCAACTTGTGAACATTTATAGTTATCACCTAGTTAGTAAATATGATCACTAAATAAAAGCAAAAGACCTTATAAGGCATTGTCATGAAGTGCTGGAAATTCACAATATACTGAGGAACAGAATTTTCATTAAAAGTTTTCCAATGAGAAATGGTGTGAACTAAGTAAGTATGACCCCATCAGAATTAGGCAAAAAAGGTAAAATTAGACCACAGGAGAATTAAGCATATGCTTAAATCCCTCCTATTTAAATAAATGAATTTAAACGTTGGCTGGATTGTGCCAATTCTTAGCCAAGAATACCTTTACACCAAAAACAACTGAAAATGGAGCAAATGGGAAGAAGAAATACTCAAAGCTTTCTTTGAGGAGGAGGAGTCACAAAAGATAGTAGCTGAAGTTGAAACTTCTGGCTGGTGCAATTTATAAAATTTCTCTAGCACAGAGTTTTTTCTCCACTACTATACTTCGCATAGCTAAAATACAAATTACAACTGTATCCAAGACACAGCAGAGGCAAAGAAAACAAGCCCGGCATATAACACGGTTTGTTATTGCTTCACTTCATCATTGACTGGAATGTGGAAAAAAAAAAATCAATAAGAACCCCATATGAACACATCCACCCTAATAAAATATGTGACTTACATATATCAACCACTAACAAGTGTGGCTTGCATGCTTAGAGAAGCAAATTGCCACATCAAATGGAGAAACCTCTGAAAGGGGTGCCCGCAAAGGGGGAGCGAGACTAAACAATGATGCCCTCACTGTTCAAAGCAACAATGATCATCCTAATGGGCTAAATGGCCTGATCTACTACAGCAAGCACTATGTCACACATTGCCTGGAAGAGTCACCTGATGCAAACACAACATTCTGGTAAGTACTTCAACCTATAGTCTCTAATCTGTTGAATTTAGGCTACAACAGTGGTTCCCAACTGGTGTGCCACAACCCACCAGCCTGGAAAGCACTGGCCAATGTCCCTTTAAGGGGCGAGGAGGTGAAGGCAGCTATGTATCTCCTCCAGGGATGGGATGGAGGTTTTCTACTTACCTGCAGCCAGCTCTGCAGTCCTGGGAGGTGCGGGCAGCCCTCCGCAGGACTCCCCATGCCTGCAGAAGTATAAAATAGAAAAAAAGGCACTTCCGGTTTCCGTGACAAAATTAGAACTGCCCATTTTTTCTCTTTTTTTACACTTTTGAAGGCACGAGGAGCCCTGTAGATTGCTCCCCTCACCCCCTTGGACCCTCCAGGAATGCAGCACTGGCTGCTGGTAAGTAATAGAAACTCCCCCCTCCCATCCCCGGCAGCAGGGAGATCCTGGGGATCCTTCCTCCCTTCCTTGCAAAACTTTACAGCGCTCCCAACTCCCTTGTTAGAGTTTGGGAAGCACTTGGCTACAACCCTAAACACAATTACACAGGAGGAAGTACTGCAGAACATAGTGACACTTATTTCTAAGTAAACGTGCACACGACCACTCTGTAAGGCTGTAATCTGCTACATATGTACCTGGAGGTAAGTTCCATTGAATTTAATAGAATTTACTTCTGAGCAGATATGTACAGGATTGTGCTGTAAACAAAGGTAGCAGTAGTAATATATTATAAAGGCACTTTATTAAGGGTCAATTTTTTCATAAAGCAAAATCCTAGAAGTTTCTCCATCCTTGCCCATGTCCTCAAAAAAGGTATGCTAGCGAGATGAGTCTTCAAAATGGAAATGATTACCTCTGGTCCAATTCAAGTTCTGGTTCTGAGGACTGGCAGTGTGAGGTACTTGAGCAGTCGACATCAAGGTAGGCAGACCTGTAGTGATATTAACTATTGGATAGGACAACACCCAGTGATACTAAAACTGTCCATGATTTTCTACTTTCAGTGCAAAACTCACAAATTTATTGTTGAGGATCAGTGTCCCACTAAAAACCATGGGAATGGAAGTCTGATTGCGGAATCTTGGAAGAAAAAACTAGTGACCGGATGCACAAGCTATTATGAAATTAAGCAATTTTTGATGATGCAGATTCAATGTGCAACAATTATGCAGATCTCTATTATATTACTGAGATATGTTTATGCTTTTGCATCGTCAGCGTGATGCACAATTAATCCGATTGCAGATAATCCTCATGTAACGTGCAACTGTGTTGTGGCCTGAATTGAAAAACCTCATTGCCACTTTCAAAAATGTGTGTCCTGAACACGTGCAATGACAGAAATAAAGGGATAAGTATCACACGTCCTTAGAGAGCCTTTACATTAGAGACTGAGAACTGGGACTCAGTATGGTCTGCAAGGACTTCCTGTCTCATTCCCAGCATTCTCCCTAATCCCTCTTCTTACCTTTGTTGCTTGTGAACAAAACAGAGACAAAGGGCTAAGACTCTGCCTCTGGTATAAACAATAGCCCAGGGTCAACCTTGTACTATGTACCTCAACTACTCATTCTAAGGCCTGATTTAAAAACCAGTACTGGGCAAGCAATGGGCTTGCAATGGGGCCTCTCAAGTCTGTACTGACTATTTTGGATTTGGTAAAGCAGAGCTCCGCCACTCCCATCCCCCTCCTTCCCACTCCCCACCTCCCCCAGACCCGAAACTACTTACCGCTGGCCAGCACTGCTGGGGTACCAGCTGGCCCTCCACATGGTGCTGAGGCTCAGCACCAACTGACACCGGCCAGTGCTGGTGGCCCCTCCTCTTTGGGGATGGCAGACATGCCTTACCACATGTTTGCAATACACAGTACCAGCACTGAGAGTGTTTAGGATTGGGCCCTGAGAGCACAGTCCTGAGATTTCTCTGGGCTAGTGTAAATCCCTTACACTGACACAGGAATGTCACAAATGTGCCGCAAGGCATGCCTGAGCCTCCTACATATTTACATATATAAATATATATAACAAACTTTTGTGTGTAAGCACAAAAGACTTTTATGATGTTTCAGAGTTCCAGCCCAATCCTATTCAGCACTGGCCTGATGCATTTCATGTGCCAGCTGAAACAAGCCTGGAGAGACAAGTAAAGTTTTACTTCGTTCGTGGGTCCCCAGTGAGCCTATTCTGGTCTACACCAGCTATTTTGTTGGCCTAAATCTGTTAGGGCCAAGGGGGTCCGGATCTCATGGACTCTGCTGCCATTGAGGTCCACTCCCCACCTAGCTCCCATCTCGATCTGCCCCTGCTGCTACCTTACCAGCTTCAACAGCTAGTCTGCTGCCTGCCCTTGCCAGCCCAGGGCTTAAGAGCTGCCTGCCATTGGCAGCACCCTTCAACAAAAACACCTTATACAATCACATTTTCTGAATATTGCACTAATCTAGAATGCAGAGGAAGGTCTTAAATGACATATAAACCACCCACTCCCACCAAATTAAAGGCCTTTTTATAAGGCTAAAGCTAAAAAATGCTAGAAACTCTCCCTTAACAAGTAATGCAGCTTATTCAATCTTTCTATAAATTTTACAATGCAATTTTCAGTTCCTCTCCACCTTTTATGATTCCCAGGATAAAAAGTGTTCTTTCTCCATTTTACAGGAAATTGTGAGAGTGGTGCAATTGCACAGCTCTAATACTACCCCAATCTCTCTTAAAGGGTGGTTCCAGTGCAACATAATGGATATTCTAATCACTGTATTTAATTACCAAAAGAAGAGGGAAGGTACTTGGGAAAAATGTGTTTTGGATGTTCCGTATTCAACCGTTATCCTGCACATGCCTGATCTCGGAAGCTAAGCAGGGTCAGGCCTGGTTAGTACTTGGATGGGAGACCGCCTGGAAATACCGGGTGCTGTAGGCTTATACCATAGTCTTGCCAACCAGCCAACCATAAACATATTTAGCAATCAACTAGCAAGATGCATCTCAGCATGCAATTGATGTAGAGCAGAAAGGACAATTACAATCCCGTTCCATTCAAAGTTTCAAAGAGGAGTTAAATGTGTTATATAAATTTTTAAGCATTAATTTAAAATGACAGATTAGAACAGTAATTTAACCACTAACTCTTGATTTGCAAACCACTTAATCTTTTGTCACACTGACAAAACCAGAGTGAGGTTACGCTACAGAAAGTTGTTTGAGGCTTACATCCAAATAGCATGGAACGGGATACTTGGATGAAGTCTACAATCCTATGCACAATTAATGGGGGGTACATTTGTTCAAACCCAGTGGAACTTGCTTCTGGGGGCACATGCACAGCATCAAGCTGTTAGTGACCACCTAGTGGCCAGCAGTAGTAGTTGGCAGTCATTGCTCTATTTTAGCACTGGCAAGATGTGTTCCAAATATCCCGTCCCAGTCATTTAGCCTAACAGCTGTACTTTGAACAAACTGCAATTTTTGATAGTTTTCAAAGGCAGTTCCATGTGCAACACTTTACAGTAATAATTCCTGGATGCTACTGGAGCATAGATAACTGTTGCCATCCTTTGAACCAGAGAGGTTCAAGCATACCATCCTCAGCTGGAAACAAAGCCACAGAGGCAATGTGTCTCTAGTTACCAAGCTGAATCTAGGAACAACCCCAACCTGTGAATCTGATGCTTTAGGTGGAGTGCAAACTGAGCCAGAACAGCCGAACACCATTTTTTAGGCAGATGAACCACTAATCCAGTGGTTCCCAAACTTTTTCAACTGGCAGCTTCCTTGACCTACTGGGCCATTGGCTGTGACTCCCCATTAGGGCTACAATCCTATACACTGTATAGGGCAGTGGTTTTTTCTCCAGGATTCCATGGCTTCCCTGACTTGTTTCACCACTACCCAGGGAGCCGTGGCCCACAGCTTAGAAACCACTGTGCTAACCCTAAAACCTCTATATAGGCAGAACTGAGCTTCAGTTAATTGATCCTCTTCCCATGTGTATTACTGACTCCAGACACAGATGCAACACTTCCACTACCATGTCTGAAGAAGCCCCTAAGTGGAAGAAAAATAACTGGTACTGCAACACCTTAAGGAGAGAAGGGCATTGCCCACTGTACTTTAAACATACTTATGCCATGCTCCCAGTCAGAAGGAGAGTAATAAGAAAAAGCATCATCTTAAAGAAGGTTGATTGCTGCCGAAAGGAGTATGCTTTAAGAATGCTTTACTTAACCAGGCTAAAAATATATTGAATGTGAGACATATTCCTACTCCTATTCAATTGTTTTTTTGCTTCTTTTCATTCATTCCTTCAGCCTTGCTAGCCAGCGTCCTCTTAACAAGTTGAGCTTTCTTTACGCCATTCTCCCATAAGGCCAGAGGTGCTTTTAATTCAATCTTTAGGACATCTGAATCAATCTCTGGATTGTGCCATGTCAAGGGAGCAACCCTCTTCAGAGTGCAGCAAGTCATATATGTCTCCAGCGTGTGTTATGTGAAATATCTTCTTTAATTCCGTAGGTGTCAGTGTTTAATCCTAGCAGTGGCAGCAAACATAACTCACTTCCTTGTGAAAACAGGGGAGAGGAAGAATAATTTCTTTTATAGACTCCATGGCAGATATCCTCATACACAGTGGGCCATCAAGGCACTGAGCTATGGAGAATGGATTTGGCCCACATACTCTACAAAATGAAGTTTGAGGAACTTCAGCCTCATGGTTGATTCTAAAACTTCTCGCCCCACTTTTTCAAGTAGTTCTGTTTCTTTTTTATCCCTTCTAAAATTATTTCTCACTTCAGGGGCCTTTATTGCAGTTATAAACACCTTAATTTTATTTCATGTTGTTCATAAACCACCTTTCTGTGCAAAAGTGTACAAGTTCAAAACACTAATAAAAACATTTGAACAGATTAGTTAAAAAGTAAACAATACACAGTCAATACAATTAACAATAAAAGGCAACATAGCAGGAAGCAACAAAGCAACTGTAACTTAAGCTTCACAACAATGAAATTAATTCCCCAAAGCCTGTCTAAATAGAAAAGTCTTAATAACCAAGGAGAAATTGCAAGAATGTCACGCTGAATCAGTGTGTCTGCAATACAGACTTCTGTCTAAAAGTGCCCTGCCTAAATAGTTCTTTCAAGCCACTTTAACATGCAGACAATCCAGATCAAACTTCTGCAAATATCATTAGCCTCTGGAAAGGTAGATGTTCTTGCTCATCCCTCATTCATTTCAGTAGTATTTGCACATGTTCCCATCAGCCATTTTAAATGTTATAAGCCACACTTAGGGCCCAATGCTATTGCCCTATAGCACCAGATCTCAGCACCGGTACCAGGTATTATAAATGTGTCATAAAGCACATTACAGCACTGGGAGAGGAGGGAATGCTGGCACTGGGCAAGCGCCAGTCAATGCTGTGCCTCAGCGCCAGGAAGACAATTCTACAGCACAGCCAGTGGTATGTCTGCCGCTGGCCGATGAAGCATTTTTTCTGTGGTGAGAAGGCTGGGGAAAGCGGAACTTGGTGAGTGAGGGTGGAACGGGGGAGGGGCCAGTGTGGGAGGGGGGTGGGAACAGCAGGGATCTCCTCTGCTGGATCCAAAGCTCTGTGTTAGGCTTGCAAGCCCAACACGGAGCTCCTGGGGTCTGCACCAGTGAATTAGCTAGCACAGACTCAAGGAAACCCATTGCAAAGGCTGGGGCTTTCCATGGGGGAAGGGGATGATTGTCCCTTCCCCTGAGGAGACCTCCTGCAGCTTCCCGGTGCCCGCAGGATACAGGTTTCACTATTTTGGTGCTTTTGTACCTCCAGGTGCCGGGAAGCAAAGGATTAGGCTGCCCTACTCCCCATGGTTCAAAGATGCCACTGTCTCCAAGCAGTCAAAACATACTATTGATTATGGTTGGCTACAAAGACCTCCACATTTCTTTTTCTTCATGAAAAGTGCTACATAAATATGAGGCCCTTAACATTCAGGTTGTTAACATTGCTCTTTCTAAATTGCAGAATTCAATAAGTCCTATATACATTTATTCAAGTTTATTCATTAAGAAGAGTGTAAAGGCCATGATTATCTCCACTCAAGAGACCAGTTTTATTTCATTATCAGACACCTTCTAAATGCATTTGCCTATGCAACAGAATAAGGATCAATCATGACCCTACACAGTAAATAGTATACGCGCCTTTAAAAACAAGATTTATTATCTGGCAGGTGATAGACTTGATGTCTTCCAGTTAGCAAAAGGTTTTCGCCAGCATTGTTTACTCAGAACAAAACACGGTACTTCCACAAGAGTTGCTAAGGATATTTATGTCACACATTTGGGAAACAAAGCTATATTTCTTGCTTGTTGATCAGAGGTTGGTGGGTGATTGTGGTGGGCTGCTGGGTCTGCGTGATAGTTTTCCTTGCTGGGTGGTCTCCTTATTTACTTACTTGTTTTGTATCCTGCTTTTCTCCCCAGAGGACACCCAAAGCGGCTTACAGAGCAATAAAAGCACATTTAAAATTATAGCTTAAATATAAACATTAAAACACCCTTAAAATATTACAGTTAAAACACAGAACAGCAGCTGCTGCTGCCGCTTAAGACAGGACAAGTCCTATAAAATCTAACGTGCATGACATCCTAGTTAAAAGAAACCTGCATACATCTAATATTAAAAAGCCATAAACTGAGAAAGCTAAAGAGAAACGTCTTTAGGCTCTGCCGGAAAGCCTCTAAGGAAGGAGCAGTTCATAAATTGAGAGGGAGGGAGTTCCATAACTCATCCAAAGCTTTGGTCAACCTCTGGAATGAAGAAAAGTCCAGGGCCATGGGTCAGATGGCCCCAAAGCAGCTTGTTCCTCACTGCAGGGCTAACAGGGCTCCCTGGTTTTCTGGGGAGTTCCATGCAATGAAGCAACAAGGACAATGTCTTAAAGCAATGATGGCAGAAATTCATGATGAGTCCATCTGAACATGGGTGAAAGCTCATATTAGGCTACTCACCGGTGGTGATGGCAGTGAAGAAGGCTGTTTTCTCTGCCACCACAGCATCTGCAGAGAGCTGTCCAGCTGAGCTATTCCAGATTGTCCAAGGACTGCTCCATCTGGTTCTTTAGGGGGACAAGGATGATCACTCAGGCTGCAATCCTAACCACACTTTCCTGAGAGTAAGCTCCACTGAACAAAACAGAACTTACTTCTTAGTAGACCTGGTTAGGCTTGTGCCCTCACTTGTTCACTGTGTTTTATTTGCTTCTTGTTTTTTCTATTCTTTATTGTATCTATATGTTCAGTGCATGTATTGCGTTTTTAATGCATTTGTCATGAGCCTCCTTGGGGATCCCATTTATGGGAGGAAAGGTGGGATAGATATGTTTCAAAATATTATAATATTGATAATAATGATATTATTATAATAATATCAGAATAATAAATATTCTGGAGGAATGCCTACCCTACTTTATACATCTCTTGATTCAATTTTCTTTTAATTTTGACATAAATTGCACTATGCATCCTGGTCTCTCGAATGGGAACGAAACATCTTACCCAGTGGCTGCCAATCATTTTGCCAAGTTATCTTGCTCTGGCTGCTGCCACAAGTGGTCTGGCAGCACAAGGGTACAGAAGACACAGTGTAAGCTCAGTCAGGTAAGCCAGACTTTCAAGGATTTGGGAGGTTCTGCAGGTGCTGCTGTCAGCACCATGGACAGCAGCAAGGGGAGCTGCTGAACAAAGGGGCCAAACACAGCATTCAAGAGTGACTCAGACAATATTCGAGTAGAGCGGTGAAGCTGCTGAAGTTTAAAGCAGTTAGTTTTGCCTCTTCTCCTGGAAAGCCTGTTGTGACTTAAAGGTTGCCTGGTTTCTCAAAAATTGATTCTTGTGGCATAGGGAAAACTGTGGTTCCCTTGAGACTTTCTCCAAGGATTCCCCTGAAGAGAGGGGAGGACTGTCTCCTCTGACCATGGAGCGGTGCTAAGTTCTATGCCTGCACAGGGGTTTCTGGAAAGGGGCAGCCTAGATCTGTGCTTAGGGAATTCCTGAGTCTGCAGTCTCCTTGGACTCATTTGCCTCGTATTCCAATTGTGAGGACTCTGTTCTTGGGGACAACACACAGGTTTACCACACCAGGCCAGGAAACAGCTTTGGTATGGAGGAAAAACCATGATGCTACAGCCTTTCTTTCCTATTATAGCCAGATGGGATATAATGATAATATTTAGCATTTGCATAGCGCTTGCTGAGTGAATACTCATAGCTGAGTGAATACTCTTTGCATAGCACTTCATATGTCTCATCCTGATGCTGTCCCTACCAAGACCCTGCAAGGTAAGTTTTATCATCCCCATACTGTAGCTGGAGTGATGAGGCTCTGAAAGAGTGGCTTATTTAAGGCCACCTAGTGAGTACAGGGCAGAAACAAGACTCAAACTGGGGAAGTCCTGAGTCACAGCCAGGTCTCTTAGCTTGGGGCTCAATCCTAAGGTGCAGCTGGGCTGGCACAAGTCCTTTGCACTGGCCCAAAGTTGTCGCAAAAGTGCTGCAAAGCACTTTCGTACTGACGCAACTGCACGTCGGCCAGAGCAAGTGTCTTGTGCCAGCCTCCTTGCACCAACATGGGCCCCGGAGAGGGTGAATTTGCACTGGCTGAGCTCGGCAGTGCGAGGCTCTGAAGGAGGTGTGGGGAGAGCAGGAAGGAGGTGGGAGGGAGACATTCCAGTGTGGGCAGTGGGCATTCCCGGGGGCGGGCAGGAAGCAGGAGACAGGGCCAGGACCCAGCAGTTATGCCAGATCCTAGGCCCATTTCTGGGCAGCCTGAGCCAGTCCCGGGTTGCTCAGATTTGCACCGCTGATTAAGGTGGCACAGATCCTAGTAGCCCCATTGGGACTGCAGTGGCTGTCCCTGGGGTAAGGGGAAAAGTTTCCCCTTGCCTTGGGGCGAGCCTCTGACTGCCTGAAACTTGTGCTGGATACAGTGCAGGCACACTGGCCTGACTGTTTCAGCGCAAGTTAGGATTGCACTGCATGTTACACCCTCTGGATAAGGTACCATCATTGTTGAGAAGTACTTGTGGAAGTACTATGTAATGGTTAATGCACCCTTGCTGTATGCTTTCTGTGATCAAACAGAAAACTTAAATTATATAAGGTTATATATGCATTTACTACTCCTAATTCAATTTATACTTTATATAGCAGGGGTGGTCAAACCATGGCTCATGAGACACATGTGGCTCTTTGACATATAAGGTGCAATTCATGGAAATATGTTGGCTGGGCTCTTTTTTTTGCATCACAATTAATATAAAAGATAAATAAAAATGTTCAAGTTTTATAATTATTTACAAGGTATAAACTGATTAAAACATTCAGGGTGCAATCCTAACCCCTTATGTCAGTGCTTTCCAGCACTGGCATAGCGGTGCCAAAGGGACGTGTGCTGCATCCTGCAGTTGGGTGTCACTCACGGAGGCTTCCTCCAAGTAAGTGAATGTTTGTTCCCTTACCTCAGAGCTGCATTGCCCTTATGTCAGTGCTGGAAAGCACTGACATAAGGGGTTAGGATTGAACCCTCACCGGATTAAAATATAAGTTTAATGTTCATGGTGAGTAAAAATATTTAAGAACTATTTAAATGATTTTTAAAGGGTGGAAACAGCTGAACTCTCTTCAATAGTTAGCCATTCTTGAAAACACTTGGGCTAAACACATAGGAATTTGGGGACTGATTTGGAAGTACAAACTTGATGGAGAGTGATGGAAGTCAGTGGAGTTAGGTGAACCTTGTTATTTGGTAAGGAATAGGGGGCTTAAAGGGCACTAAAATCTTGAGTGGGGCAGTGGCAGGGAACATATCCCCACATGGCAGCAAACTAGTGAACATCCCTGTTGCTGAAGTGATATGGTTTCCTCAGCAACAGGAAAGTTCCTTTCCCCCCCCCCCATCAATTCAATCTGACAGCAAAGAACTAGCTGTGTTTGCTTTCTGTGAAGTCCTTACACAGCCACAGTTGATTGGGTACACAGCACCACGACATCATGACATTCACTTTATGATCCATGACTGACTGGGAATACAAACAAGAAAGAAGCCTCAAAACAGCATTGAAACAGCAGTATAAGAAGGCTGTGAACAGGCATGTAAGAAAACATGAAAGGCACCAAGGTAGGGTTTTTTGCCTTTTGCAAAAGTCTATCAGGAAAATGTATGACTTACAAAAATCTGGTACAGTAACAGTTCACACTAGCTGAGTAGAGAGTGGATGTTCAGCGTGGTATGTAAATTTCTAGGGCAGTGGTTCCTAAAGTGGTTCCCAGCCAGGAAAGTACTTGAACCTGCCCCTTTAAAGAAGGGGGGGAAGGCAGCGACGCAATCCCCAGGATTGTGCTGCTGTAGAGGGTGGGATGAGTTTCTTTTACTGACAGCCAGCATGAGAGTCCTGGGGGGTTCAAGGAGCCCTCTGCAGGGCTCCCCGCGCTTCCAAACATCTTTAAAAAGAGAAAAAAGGACACTTCTGGTTTCACAACAAAAACCAGAAGTACCCTTTTTTTTTCTTCTTTTTTTCGATGTTTGGAGGCATGGGGAGTCCTATGGAAGGCTCCCTAGACCCTCCCCCTCAGGATTCTGGTGCTGGCTGATAGCAAGTTGAAAAAACCCTCCCATCCCCAGCACGATCCTGCTTCCATAGCCCCTCCCCCACCCATATTTACAGTGCTCCCAACTCTCTTGTAGGGGTTTGGGAAGCAATGTTCTAGAGATGTCTCCACTAAACAACATAATCCTGGTTAGGGGGTCACAGGAAGTCTATCTTTACGGAGTTGGACCATTGATTCATCTAGTTCAGAACTGTTGATACTGACTGGCAGTGGCTCCGCAGAGTTTCAGTAGGAATATTTCTCTGTCCTACCTGGAGATGCCAGGGATTGAACTTGGGGGCTTTTGCAGGCAAAGCATGTGTTCTGTTCACTGCGCTACAGCCCCTTTCCACAATCTGATATTATTTCCTGCCTTCACCATGGGTCCCAAGCCAAAGCAAAGCAAACAGCAAGCTGTGTCATTTGCTTCCGCTGGTAGGCTCATCTTTCTGTACTGCTCTCTCCTGCCAACGTACAAAGGCAAACATAAGAGCAGCACACATGCACAGCCTTTGGGTCCCTGCAGGGTTGGGTTTTTGCAGTGCTGCTTTCCCCTCAGTTTTCCTGCATAATTCAGGAGTCCCTGAGGTAGGCAGGAATCACCTCTGGCTTTGCCTCCCCCACAGTACCTTGCCCAATGCATCTACAGGCAAGAAAATATATTCTGAAAATAGGGTGATGATTTTGTTTCAAAAAAAACCCTGGTACAAAATATATGAGACAAAAAGAATGACAATTCCATAGCGTAAGAGCATCCTAGAAACACATTTCTTTCTTCATAATGAGATCATAATATTACAGACCTTGATACTCATAATTTACAAGGAACACTCTGGGCTTTATGGAATATTTTCTTTCATTCAGATGCACAATCCATTATGCATTACAGATAATGTATAGAGGAGATGTTAATGGCAGAAATTCCAATAAGCATTTCATCCAAGATAATGGAAATGATGCATGATACCACAGGCGCTCAGCGTGGATGGAGAAATCCCCTTATCAGACACTCTACAGTATTTATAGCTATTTATGTAAAGTCCAGGCTTTATTTTGCAGAGGTGAAGGGGGAATTATAGGGGGAAAGGTCTAGCCACTCATTCCAGTCATATCTCTGAAGAACTTAACAAGAAACTGGAAGACACGTACATTTGCTCCACAAAAATGTGCGGATTCATGAGAGAACTGCAAGTGCTCCAAACTGGATTTTTCTTCCACTGTCTCATTTCTCAAATAACATTTAGCAGAGGGCTAGGCATGTCTGCATTCCAGGAGCCCCGATTTTTTTTCCCCCACAAGTGTAGTTGCAGGTGAGCACATTTGAATTGCAACTCCAAGTCAGTGTCCATATATTTAAAAATGTGTCTTGCCACCCAAATTGAACTCCTCATTGGAGTTCAATGGTTCCAAAATGGTTGGAAATTTTTTTCTTCTCTTTGGGAAAAACTGTGGGCAATCTTTCTACCATACATTGAATAAAGCTTGGTAGTGCTATGAAGGACCTGATAAAGCTGCATGGGGTACCCGAACAAGCTTGCAGGGTGGCAGTTGGCCATCCTCTAGCTATCAGGAAAATGTTGTATTGCTGTCATTTGGGGCACAGAGATGAAGCAAATCAAAAGGAGAAAGGTAAGTCCCTCCGCCCCCCCCCCCACTGGACTAATTTCTATTTGTGAAAGTCAAGCAAGCTTTCAATGTACACAAAAGATCCCCATTAGTGCATACCTATACGTACAATTACAGCAGGAATTTTGTGATTGCTCAAACACCCAGACAGGTATTTGCATATCTGAGTTTCACAACTACCTATCACACAAAACAGGTGAGCTATGAATAGTATCTCAGATCTGAGTAGCAAACCTGTCTCTAGGTTTAAACCCAGCTCCTCCCACCCTTCAATAATTTGCATAGTTATGTTGAAATAAATTCTGAAAAATAAGACTAATAATTAGGGTGAGTATCAGCAGAAGCCTGTCTGCATGTTCCTTTGCTGCATAAACATTATCTGCAGTATTATGCATTATTTATTGTAATTCGCTTTAAACCTCTATGAGAAAAATGAGAAAATCAGGGTAAAAATCTCAAATCAATCAATCGATCAATCCCATTGTGCATCTCCTACTACAAGCATAACTTCTTCCTCCTGCAGCCACATCTTCCTGAAGAACAACAGTCATTCTGGGGTAGAGTGTATATTCCTACAGATATGTGTATTTACATATTGCATAAAAATTAACAAGTCCCCAAGTTGCTAGGTGCAAAGCATGCAGCACTCCAGGCAGCTCATTTTGGCATCACTGAATTCAGTTCACTACATGCCTTCTCTGCGTGGACAATATATGGTCCATCTTCAAGAAGATTTTTCTGCACTGCTTTGTCAGCTCAGGAACTTGTGTCCACTGACAATAATTCATTGCTTAATTTCCAAGAAAGCAAATAGTGGGGCCAAGGACAGATTATCCATGAGACAGGTTGCAATGGCTGCTTCAGACCAGAGGAGGCAGCAAACTGGTGGAGCATAGTGTGTACCCTACACCCACGTGCCACCTCCCTTTGTCTGCTGCCTGCCCAGCTGCTTCAAGCTGCCTGCTTTTCCATCATCTGCTTGTGCATTCTCCTTGGAGAATGACTTACCTCCTTCTGCAGCATTGCAGAGAATCATGGTGCTGGAGCTGGAGGAGGAGCTAGCTACCAGTGCAATCCTGCTTACAGCTGCAGCTTCTAGTCTGCTGCTGCCTCCTTCTTGTCCTCTCCCCCCACTTCTTTTAAACTGTCTGGGTGGGGAGAACATTGGAAGCAGACAGGTTCTGGTCCCAGGATCCTCTCCACTTAGCCAGTTTAGAAGATGTGGCAACAGCAAAGGTTAGGCAGTGGCAATGGGAATTGTCCATGCATGTACATGTCAGTAGTGGGTAGGAGACTTTGGCATTGTTGGATCAACTTGAGCTGGTCTTGGGTGGAGCTCAAGTCTGTCTGGAAATAATATTCCTAAAGAACTTTCCCAGAAACTGTGACATGCATGGGATCTGTACACTTACAGCTGAGGAAAGTGCATTCTGCACTGGTTCAGATGCATTTTTCATCTGTCCTCTCCCCATATGTTCTAGGTTTGAACCCTGGCTCTGAGGACAGATACTAAGGCAGAGCCTCACATAAATTCTGCCCTGATATTATTCTGAATAGCATTCCACAACTTTGAGTCAGTTTGAGTGATATTCTGGTCAGGCTCATTTGACTTTGTCAACAGTCAGAACTGAAAGTGAGTCCCGGAAAGTATCAAACACTCCCTTGTGATTGAGAATGGTAGATAGACTACTGTTTAGGCAGCTTGTCTGCTATTACCAATTTTCTCCTCAGGGAATGCTTGACAAGCTTCTATGGAATCCCTGCACTTTTAGGAACACGGTTTGATAACCTCTGCTCCATACAGCCTCAACCAATTCATACAGGAATTACATGGATTTCTTGACACAGAAAAATAAAAGTGAGGAAAATGACAGCCGCTGACCATTTTCCTTAACTGGTCTAGGAAAACTCCAGAGATCAGCATGCTTTTGTTTCAGCAAAGCCCTGGTGCTAAATGTTTAGTTCAAACATGCCTTGTTCAAAGCAATGATTGGCCCTGCACCTGCAGTGAAAACAGAAAGGTTGCGGAGAGAATTCAAGTGGCGTTCTTTTCATTTCATTCAATGGCATCCTTCAGTCTTGGGAGACTATGGTATCGCACTCTGAAAAGTGGTTCTGGAACAGCGTCTAGTGTGGTTGAAGAGGCCACTTCGGGAGTGACAACCCCTTCCACACTGGCAGCAAATGTAGTCTGTCCCTTGTGTGTCTCCCTGGCTGTGGGCCTTCCTTCTTTGCCTCTTTGCCTCAGTCTGTTGGGCAAGTGCCTCTTCAAACCGGGAGAGGCCAAGCTGCACAGCCTGCCTTCAAGTGGGACGCTCAGAGGCCAAGGTTTCCCATCTGTTGAGGTCCATTCCTAAAACAGCCACAATAATGTTATACAGGGAGCAACTCTCACTGGGCTGAAATGAAGCTGCTTCGACATGTGAATCCTTTCACTTCTTTTTCACCCACTACTCAGTTTAAAAATAGCTTCACCTCCGATGGAAACTGCATAATCAGTTAAGATAGCAACACTCTTTTCCCCCTCTACAAATGCCTTTCCTTTTGTTCTCTTACAGCACACAATTTCCTGTCATACACGTAAATGTGAGTCAGCCTTATCCCTCCGGCACAGTCATAGGCCATTTTTATAAGGGACGGTTAAAATTGGTTTTTGCATTTCCTGCATCTCTAAAATGTGAAACCTACCTTGCCTAGAAACTGGAATATACATTTAAGAATGGTCCTTGCCTGCTTTGTACTTCACATTAATGGCACACACAAGAGATGTGCCCCGGATAAAAGGCAGTGTCAAATGGAAATGCCCAGCCTCCACACTCACCAGATTCAGAAGGTCAAACATAAATTGCACAGGAATTGAATGAACAGTCTCCCAATAGTTGTTTTCTTTGGAAAAGCAACTATAGGAGACAGTCTGAGCAGTGAAACTGTGAAGAGAGAGGGGCTGTCTGTTCAAACTCACCCTCCCCAAGCTGCTTTTCTTACATGAAAGGACCCATCCACCTGTGTCTTTCCCTTACAGGTGGGAAAGCAGATGGTGGAGGGCTTTTGTCCAGGTAAACAGCAGAACAGGAAAGGTTTAAGCAGCACCTTACTGCTTCACATCAGATTACAGACTCTGAAACTGCTTCTCATTTCAAAAGAAACCCAAGCCACTGGGAGACTCTTCACATATCTCCTGAGTAACTTCTAGTTTGGCCAAGACTCTTTTTGTGTAAACAGACTACTGACACACAAATATATTCTGGAAAGAGCCACTATATTTGCAGTTATTATTACTAATTTACTTTCTATGAACTGCAAATTCTACAATCTGGGCACAAGTCAAGAAGGGGTTTCGTTTGTTTTTGTGTTTTACTTGCATCTACAAGATTATGAGACTCTTGGAATTCAGCTGGAGCAGGTTCAAGGTAATAAAACTGGTGTTCATTGTGAAGATGCTATGTTTGGGAAAACAAACCCTAAACAAAACTAACAGCAAAATCTCATGCATGTCTAATCAGATGTAAATCTCAGTTAATTCAATAGAATTTACTCCCAGGTAAATGTGTAAATGAATGCAATCTAAAAGTTTTCAGGATGCACATTCAATGCTGTGCCCAGATGCTGGGTCCTAGTGCAAAGTCTTGCACTGACCCACTTCATGGCTTCCCCTGCTCACAACCTGATGGTGCATTGGGCACTGCCACTAGTACTGAGCATTCAGAGTCTGGTCATTTAATGGTTGGTGAGCCATTTAATGGTTGGTCTGATTAAAATCTGCTGCCACCCCTGAGCACGCTGATAGACACCGGACACATGACGAAACATCTCAAGAGAGTAAACTAGGGATGCCTGGCTAAAATGTTTTCTGCATCTCTAAGCCTGCAATTCAATACACACGTACCTGGGAACAGGGCCTATTGAACTCAGTGGGTCTTAGGATTGCACTGTATGCCTTATGCTTGAAGGTAGCTATAAAATTGCTCTTCTTTCCTGTTATTAAAGAAAGGAGGCGCTTCACAGGATATTGCTCTGCATTTGTCCTGCGATCAGGGATTACACAAGCACACACCGCTTCAAGAGAGTCAGTAGGGTGCCAGCGGCTTAGATGATTCATTTGTAGGGAAAACGGCAAAAGGCCAGTGGGTTTCCTACTTCAGATGAAACCCTAATATTAGCTATAAAAGTAGCCTCAACACCCTGCAAGGCATACATACAGACCTGAGCAAATCATTCCCAAACTAAATTTCCATGCCAGCCAGAGCTCTCAGTTCCTGAGCGTGATCTTATAATTGGGAGCTTCAGTAAACTAAAGAAAATGATCAGCAATTTCATGCACTGGTCATGGCAAAACAGGAGAAATTTCACACTCTCTTTCTGGAAATGAACAGTAACAGAGGCATTTTTTTCCATCAAATCTACACATGTACATAGTGTTCTTTTTCACTGCTGATGCTTAAAGTCAAGGAGGGACGGGTTCGGGCAGCATTTCTGAAAGGTGGTTGAATTCAGACACATTTCAATTCTTCCCACAGGCAGCTGCTTTCACCTGAGTTGACACTCCTCCTCCCTGTTTTTGTAAGATTGTTTCTGAGCTTTGTGTTGGCACTTCCTTGAAATTTACAAATAAGCAAATCTAAGTTCACAGTTTAAGAATTAAAGACCAAAACGTAAGTAAAAAGGGAGCCAGCATAATATATGAGACAGTCACTGCAACTGCAGCCAGAATACTTGCAACTGTTTACCATCAGCATCCAATAGTACCTTGGTCTTGACCCTATATTCCTACCTCTTTCATTCCTTGTCCTTAAACAGTCAACCAGAGAGGACTGGGAGACACAGGGAAGTTAAAGCCTGAGGACACAATCCTAACCAGGTCTACTCAGAAGTAAGTCCTATTGTGTTCAATGGGTCTTACTCCCAGGAAAGTGAGGTTAGGACTGCAGCCTGATTCACACAACCTCTTTGTAATAGGGATTTGGCTGCATTACAATCCTATCATGGAAAAGTGTGAGGCAAAGTGCCTGTTCTATATACAATCACTGAGCGCAAGCAAGGCTTTCCCATTTTTGTCAAGCAGGGGAACTTTGCTGCATGTTACTGAAACTCTAAATTGTAGCTAATTTATTTACGGTTTGGGGTCAGAAGGCCACATTCTCTACAGCAGTCATTTTCAATCACTGTGCCATCGCACACTGGTGTGCCGCGAGTGGTCCACAGGTGTGCCACAGGAATTTGGGGGAAGGTCATTTATTAAGAGGGTCTATGGGAGATGTGAGCCCCCACTGGCAGCATGGTGTGCCTTGTCAATTGTCAGAAATCTGTTGATGTGCCTTGACAGTGTGCCGTGAGATGAAAAAGGTTGAAAATCACTGCTCTAGAGGACAACTAGGTGTAAGCTATATCACTCACTCATTTTCTGCGGCAGACTGGAATGGGGAGTGAACTTTGATACAAGGTTTTAAGCTATGAAGGATATCTGTGTGTTATTTCCTATCTTGTGGTTAAAAATTTTTTTTGATGTGATAGTTTCAAATAAAGGGAGTTTTACACATAAAGGGAGTTTTACATGGTGACCACCTCCTGTAGTCTAAATTGGCACATTATTGAGATGTGCTTTTTAACTTGCTTGAATCAGCTTTGAGCACCATGTTAACAAAGAATACTTCACTGTTTTACGTAGAGTACATCCTGTATCTTGACAATCCCTTGCGCCCTGCCATCCACTGCTGATGCAAGTTGCATCAGCCCACTCCATGACTAGACCAGCCCTGATTAGACACCTCCTCTCTAATTGTGTATTACTGGTTTCCTTCCCTCCTTATCTCCCTCATGAAGTTTCATGCAATTTTGGACACTGCAAAGCTACCCTCTCAATGTGCCAACACAGGCAGTGTCAGAATCAAGACTCCAATGGTGATTCAGCACAGGCAAAGTGTAGGGCATCCCTGGACTAGGTGATAAGTCTGTGACCACCCAACCCTGACTGGGCTTCACCAGTGTCTTCTTTGCTGCAACAGGTATAGCTGAGTGGGAGAGAGAGTGTGGAAAGGCACCAGGAAGCAATAAGATCCCACACTTGATCTGAAACCATTTATAGGGATCTAAGATTACGTGAAATCAAGCATAGTCTTCAAGGATGGGCTTCTTCAGAGAGTGTCAGCTTCTGGAGTCTATGGCTTTGCCTCAAAGTAGTTCAGCAGGGAAGAGTCCCTGGAGATGGACACAATATGAGCCAGTAGTAACAACTATCCCCTCAAGGGAATGCAGGTTTCCTAAGCAACAAGCATTTCAGACCAACTTTGTTCAGTTAAACCAACATTGCTACAAAACCTCATTTCTTCCAGCAAGCTATCAAGCTATCACTTTATTTCATTGCTTGTAGAAAGTTTCCCATCACTCATTTTAAGGTGCTTTGTCCATAATTACTCTTCCTGTAAAGGGGTTTCATTTCCTGAGAGAGTCTAGGGTCTGAAAGGTTTAGCCTAATGAGGCTGTGGCACCTTTAATTTGTCTTGATCTAATTACCACAGCTACACTAACTGGAGGCAGGCAGGTGACTAGATATATAAAGCAAAACAGGAAGAAGGTAACAAGAAGTGTGTACGAGAGAACCAAGCATACACCTGGGGCTTTTGTCAGAAGTTTTCCCGCACAGTTGAGTCATTCACACAACCTGAGAAATAAACAAACCACAACACTACATTATTGCTGGAGAAGTTGATAAAAAACCACATGTGCATGCAGTTCTCTGCCTCTGGGGAAATTATGGTCATCCAGTGGGAGGATATTTGGGGAGATTATGGTCATTCACCTCTGAGAGTCATCTTGTGGAGAACTTTTGCAATGACTAAAAAGAGAGCTCAAGCTCTCCTTGGATTGTACTGATACCAAGACAGCAACAATCAGTTTCTCGATTTGAACAAACAATTCAAGAAAGATCAAAATATGCAGCACAATATCATCGGTAAGCATTTCTAATCCACAGCGACAGCAACGGGTCTCTTGTGGAACTTCAATTACTGCTGTGAAGTTCTAAATGACACATATATGGTTGAGTATTGGGGGGGGGAACCAAAGAAAGGCACCTCACTTAAGCATAAGAAATCCATGCTCAATATGTAAAGCACACAAAGCACAACCCACATTTCCTGTAAAGACAACCATTTAGGCGCAAACAGGTGTTGCATTGTTATTGCTCAGACAAAGATTATACATCATAGCAGAAGAACGGATACACTAAGGTATCAGCCTCACTGGTCCCCAGCAAAATCCACTCTCTTCCTGTATCTTCTCCAGCCCCAGGCAGTATTCAGGTTGGAGGTTTCTTTCTCTCTCTCCTTTTCTCCCTTTCTACTCAGACTGCTGAGAGTTGCAGAATCAGCGCCAACATTGCCTTCTATATTGCCGAGCTATCACGGGAACTTTAGGCAATCAAACACATTGCCTGCCATGAAAATGAAGATGAATTACAGAATCCTGCCCTGCTTTCCCCAGACTGCCAATCACCTTTCATCTTCAATAAGGAGTTTTGGGAATGGACAGAAAGAGAGGAAGGAAAGCTTTCTGCAATCATATGTGAACCTCATTTAACGATTCTTGTACTGAAGAAAATGACACACAAACACACACAGTGATGCTTTCTAATGCAGTCTGGTCACAGTTATCCTTGTGAAGGAACGCTGCTTCATAATGCTTCTGTCTTCGATTCCTTTCGCATAATGGAGCTTATTAAAGTGATTTCTGCATTCTGGACATTAAGAGCAAAATCCGCTCAGGGTAGCACTTTCAGTAATGCTACAGAGCAGTAATAATTCCGCATTTTACAGCCAATAGTTTCAAAATAACCGACTTCTGTAATCACACATGCTTAAGTTGCACATCAGTAGATGGTGGCCTATGAATGGAGTGAGCACAGCTTCATAAACCAGGGGGCTTCCCAGGTGCACCTTCTAATCACAGTCCCCCTTGAGTCATGAAAAACTGTTTCCAAAGTTAGCAGTCCCTCAGGAGCACCAGGGGCTGCAGTTGAAAGTGGAAATTAGGAGCGTTCCTCAGCATGTTGTAAAGTGTAGAGTCTCTGGATCCCAGCCAGAGTCCTCCACAGTGGTAAATGAGGTTCTCTTAACCACCAACCTCACAAGAGAGGTGTAAAGTGCTTCTGATTACTATATTAAGCTAAGGATTATTTTCAATGACAGCAACAATGCAAATAAAACATCACTAGGAGTGAATGACCTAGGGACTAACAATAAAATTCTACAAAGAGGTTTGGAAATTTTGTCTATAATAACTGTCACAAGGCCCAGTCCTATACTCTAGAAGCGCTAGTGGAACCAAGCTCCATAAAGTATTTTATGACAGTGTAAAGGCCAAGGCAAGCAGGTGGGAAGGCCGGAGCCTACCAGTTGGTACTGCCAGCCGCACGAACACCTGCTAGAACAGCTAAATCCAGTGTAGGGGCGAGGATTGAAGAGGGCAGAGAGGAGGCGCAACAGGGTGGGGAGAGGGTGGCAATGGGAGCAGGGAAGGGGAGATCAAGACTGGTAAGGAGGCGGGATCAGTAGTGACAGCATGCACCATATCCTATCCCCCTTCCCAGGCTTGATGCGGCAACATGGATCAACTCGGACTAACACAAGCAATATCGCTGCCATAGGTCCAAGTTGACCCATGGCGGCCTCTCAGACTTACGCAGGGGCAAGAGGACAAATGTTCCCTTACTCCAAGGAGGATTCCAGCAGCCAGTATTCCCTCACAGGATACAGCATAGACCATGTCAGTGCCACTGTACTGCCGCACAAGAATTTAGTTAGGACTGGTCTGACAGCTACTATTTTCAGCATCCCACTTGCAACGGATGCCATTTACTCTCATTTGTACACATTGCCCATGATCAACACAGCTGGGCATTGTTCATTTTTCTTCAGATGCTACTTCCTTCTCCACCTCTTAAAACATTCATTTTGTGGGGCCTATACCAAAAATAACACTCATTAATTTTCCAAAAAGAATTTTGTAAGAAGTTACTATAATGTAGACAAGTCTTTCCTTTGCCTAGAAAACACAATGCTCTTAAAAGTATGTGGAATTTTAATTCATAAGCTCCTTGGCAGGGACCTATTTACCATTCTATCGGGGTTTATTACCTACCAGTCAATTACTGTGAATGCATTAGGCTAGGAGAAACAGAGGTGAATGATTGTTCATTAACTGCATAACTTAATTACCCACTCTAATGCCCTTGATGACATCTCTCTCCATGTTGTTCTTTTAGGTCAGTGGTGGCAGTGCTCCATTTGTTTTTATAATCAGGTATATGTGTATCTGCTTATTTCTGGCTCCCTTAGCAGCAAGAGGCAAATTAGCAGAGGGGAGGGGGCTTTGCAAGTTAAACGAAGATCAGCAGCCAACCCACTATTTGCAGATGACCTGCCATGTGGAAAAGTACCTACTTTCACAACATTGCCACATATTCACATTTGCCATGCACTGGGAATTCCAGGCTTCTCTGTGTGCAGATTCCTTCAGATGATTGTCACTCAAAGGCAACTTTCCCATGGCTATACTTAAAGAAGCCTCTGCACAGTGGCTGCTCCTCATGTAGTTTCCTCCACACAGAGCCACCTGTCTAAAATGTCTTAGTGGAAGCACTGCATTGTTCAAGAAATGTGCAGGTATGCAGAGGATTAGTGAACAGGAGGATTTGGAAATATCTCTTTCTCACAAACAGCAATGGGCATTAAACCCTTCACATCTGTTTTATAGTCTGGTCCTATCAGGGAATGGCACTTTGGATGCAGGGCTGCTGGTGCAACATCTGCTGCATCCAATGTACTATTTCAGAGGAGAGGCCAGGTGAGAGGGTTAGGAAGGGTGTCATCTGCCACATGGTCCCCAATGGGATTCCTCAGTACTATGCCAGAACTACTGCTTGCGTAACTCTGAAAAGCTTGCTTGGCGCTTGTCTGGCCCAGGACAGGGGCTCAGGATCTAGCAGCTATCAGATCCTGCCCCACCCCAATCCCTGCCCCTTTCCTGTCTCTCCACCAGTGAGGTTCTGTCAGTGGTCGGTCTCTACTGTGCAAGGTGGTGCAAGATTTTACGGTTGCTGCACTATCGGACATACAGCAGCTGCCAGTGGAAGGTGCACCTGGCAGTGTGCCAACATTACAAGATGATAGGATTGCGCTGTTAGACATGGGAAAGAGTTACAACGGTGTGTCTGTGTTATATATTTTGTTATTTTATGCTACATTTTTTGTTTGCTTGTGCATTGTAATGCAATGCAGTTCTGCAATGGAAATATCTGAAATGCAGCATCTTTGAACTCGGCATTGCTCAGATTCATGCTGCATCATTTTAACAACCTAAAAGCCACATATATCTGTACACCTACATGCCACTGTATTCATGCTACCATGCCTGTTCATGCCCTTTGTAGTTAAACAAATTCTAATTGATTAAGGAACTAAGTGCCTATTTCTTGAACTTATTGGCCAGAACAAAACAGCACAACTGATCTGAACCCAGCGTGTAAATAGTAGGTCATGGTCCCTGGCATCCATAATCTCATTTGTTAGATTTCTGCTTTAAAGTCTGAATGGCACTGGTTTCTTATCTAATCATTTCTTTCACGTGTTCAGCAGAATGAAATTAAAGGCTCACACTTTAACTCAAATTGTCCATTTCACAAAATAAAAGGAATTTTTCTTAAAGGAAAAATCAATGATCCATGCCTCGGTGACATTGAGATTAGATTACTGTAACGCGCTCTATGTGGGGCTGCCCTTGAAGACGGTTCGGAAACTGCAACTAGTGCAGAATGCGGCAGCCCGTGTGGTTGCTGGAGGTAGGCGGTTCAACTGTCAGTCCGCTTCTCCAGCAGCTGCATTGGCTGCCCATTCGTTTCCGGGCCCAATTCAAGGTGCTGGTATTGACCTTTAAAGCCCTATACTGCTCTGGACCAGGGTATCTTAGAGATTGCCTACTCCCGTACAATCCGGCTCATCCTCTTAGGTCATCAGAGAAGGCCTTTTTACAAGTGCCACCGCCTAGGGAGGTACATGGGGTGGCTGCAAGAAATAGGGCCTTCTCAACAGTGGCACCAACGCTATGGAACTCCCTTCCCCTTGACTTAAGAATGGCTCCCTCTCTTGAGACCTTTCGGCGAGGCCTGAAGACCCTTCTGTTTAAACAAGCCTTCTGAGTTCTCAGCCTTTTAACATCTTTTTAACATCTTTTAATATTTTTACAGGCCTGATTCTTTTATGACTTGCTGCTGCTCTATGCTCTTTTTACCTAGTTTTTATTCTGACTGCTGTTTTTTATGACGTGTTAATATGTTTTTATTTGTTTTTAAATTATGTTTTTAATATATTGTAAGCCGCCTTGAGTCCCTTCAGGGAGAAAGGTGGGGTAAAAATAAAGTTGTTGTTGTTGTTGTTGTTGTTGTTATTATTATTATTATTATTATTATATTACCTAGAACACTATTTTTCTCCTAGATGTAAATTAACATTAAGGTATGTAACATTTTAATGGAATTTATGGATCATAATTCCTGAGGCCATGAAGATATCTGTAATGTTGGGAAACTTGTTCACCTTGGCTCTCTACTTGAACATACTATAATCTGCAGGACTTTTGAGTTCTTTGCTATATGATTCACAGAAAGTAAGGATGTTTCATTACTACCTTAATCCCCCTTTGATTCACTACGGGTGCAATCCTATACACACTTTATGGAAGTAAGCCCCATTAAAGTCCATATGGCTTACATCTGGGTAGACATACATAGGATTGTACTATTAATATAAGAAATTGTGCTTTAAGGAGAACTGCATATTTATTTTTTTATTTAATTAATTTTTTAATTATGTTCCAAAATAAAAAACAAACAACAAATATAAACAAACACATAACAAACTCAATACACAGCACAAAAAACACAAAAACATACCGTTGAAGGGTGCAGACTATCATATATCAATATATCCAATCAATCAATACATATCTTCTAATCTTGTTCCTCTTCTAGTTTAGCCTCTTAATATCATTTATCTATCATATCATATCCTGTATAATATATCATGTATACAATATATTCATCTAAATGCCCTACCTTATACATCTACAACTTCATTTTCAACCAAGCATAAAATGGTCTCCATTGCGCTATCTGTGTCGGTTTACGCTGTTGATCCAAAATCTCTGCAAGCCTATCCATTTCCACCACATTCATTATTTTCTCTATTAATTCAGCTTTCGTTGGAATTTTAATAACTTTCCAGTATCTAGCATATAAAATCCTTGCAGCAGTTAATGTCATAATAACTAAATACACATCATTTTCTTTATCTATAATATCTAAGGTGATCCAGCAGTAGCAGTTGCTGTTGCTGTTGCTGTTGCTAACAACAACAACAACAACATTATTATTATTATTATTATTAAGCAAAAATAACTCTGGTTTCAGTGGTATCGTAAATCCAACAATTTCTTGTATTAGATTCCTTAACATTTTCCAGTATGCTTGCATTTTTTTTACATGTCCACCACATATAAGAAAAGTCCCTTCTTCACATTTACACTTCCAACAATTTTTTGATATGTTCTGATTCATTTTTAACAGTTTTACTGGTGTCATGTACCATCTATAAAACATTTTATATACATTTTCTTTAAAATTTGTTGCTTTGTAGCAACATTGTAAAATTTGTAGATTTGTAAAGTTAGAGTTATGCTCTCATATTTCCATAACAAGCTTGGCAGGTCTCCTCCAAAGCTTCTTCTCACACAAGCAAACAAATGAGCAGAGAAAACCTCCCCCCTCTTCCTCTTCCCAGAGGGGGAAAACCTGCCCCTCCTTCTTCCCTTGGACAAAAGCTTAATCAGGCAGTCAATTAATCAATCAGTGCCAGACACACACAGCAGAACAACACTCACTTAGTTCTTCCAACGTCCTTCCCTGAATGGGGCCTTCAGCTTAGTTTCAACATGTATCCTCACCAACACAGACATTGATGGCTGGGTTTCCTTGGAGAAAAAACAGCCCATGGCTGGGCCCTTCCTCTCTGAAACCATACACCATCTGTAGGATCAAACCTCTCCTGATCACAGATCCTCGGATCTCATCAGACCCACGGTTTTTTGGCAGGAAATAGCATGCTTTCCCAACAGCCTTCAAGAGCTCAGAAAAGCACAGCCATTCAGTTGCCTCTGGCCCCACCCCCCTCGGAGGACTGCATATTTCTTGAGTGTATGATGTTCAATATTGCTGTAATTACAAACAGGGTTCAAACAAAATGATAGCAAGGCAGAAGAATGCATTAGGGCGCAATGCTAACCTGTGCAGGAACAGGCAAACCAGGAAGCTTGCACTGTATCTAGCACAGGATAGTGGCTAGGAAAGGTGCCCTTTCCCCTATTGGTCTCCTCGGACTTGCACCACCTCTTGAGGTGGCACAAGTCAGAGGAGAGCACAGCAGCTTGAAGCCACTACGTTCTCCCCAGGATCAGGGGATGGGATCTGGCATAACTGCAGGATCCTAGCCCCACCTCCTGCTCCCCACCCACCCCTGTGACCGCCCACTGTCCGCCCTCCCCCTGCCCAGGATTGCCTCCTTCCTGCCTCCTCCTCGCCTCCCCCCTGCCTACTTTTGCTCCTTGCATCGGCCCAGCCAGGCCAACGCAACCTGCGCAGAGGAAGCCGGAGCAGAGGCTTGCATCAGACTCCACAGGCCAGCGCTTCTTTGAGCGCCAGTCTGGCTTCCTCCTGAGAGGTGCAAACATGCCTTACGGCACACTTGTGACCCTCCTAGGCCGGTGCAAGGGACTTGTGTTGGCCCGTGGACGCCTCTGGACACACCCTTAGAGAAAGAAAAAAACAACAGATGGATGAATGTCCCTCCATTTCTTACTACGTCTTGAATAAACTTATGAACCAAATCAATAAATGGCATTGCTCAAAGACAGCAATTACAGCAATCCATCTGATTTTGGTAGTGCATTCAAAGAAAGGCATTGCTTCCATCAGCAGAGCTCGAACAAACAAGTTTGCTTTGCTATCATTATTACCTGTCCCGTACAGGCTCTTTACCAAATTCCATTGGTTTGGGAATAGAAAAGTTTTGCAAGTTATAAAGAAAGGCAGGAAAGGGTATTTAAAAATAATAGTTTATTACTTGAGAGTCATGAAGAAACTGAGATTATTTTAATTACATTATTATTTCACTATACATAGCTAGGCTTGACAATGTGAACATCTTAGATGAGAAAGACTATTGTGAGAATTCAGTCAAAGTTTTCAGATGCTGTTAGATATCTATTCCTGACCATCCAACTGCTCCTGTGCATCCAAGCAACCCAGTACTAGATTTCATATGAATTCAAACATGGGCATATCACAGCAGCATAAATTATGTCCATGAACATAATGCAATTTTTCAATGCAAAAGAGTTGCAAAAACCCAGCATCCACTCAGAAAATGATTGCTAAGAACTCAGAAAAATGTACTTAGCTTCTATTTCTTAGAGGATTACATTATAAAAATAATAAAATATAGGTGAATGTCACTTAGCGACATTCCAACCAGCGACGGGCTACATATGCAACAGCCGGTGGTCACTGCTCACCCACCCCAACCCTCCGAAATGAAGGGGAGCTGCTTTCCCCTCACCTCCAGAGGCTCTGTGAACCTCCCAGAGGCACAACACATGCACCCAGTGACTGCAAGGTTCAGACTGACTGTTTCGGTCGAAAAAACATGACTTCCGGCTTAGCTTAACGTCAAGTCTTGCTTGACAACGGGGGTGCAGCAACGCATCTCTGTCATTAAGTGACGCACGACTGTAGTTGAAAAATGTTTATTGCATACAGAACTGCCCATCAAATAAGTGGCTTTACTAACATCATTTTTCAACAGTGATAGCTACTGTGGATTCTGAAAAGCTCCACTTGCGGTTTGATTTCCATACAGAGTATTGATCCTTTTTATAACAATGGGGTTCCCTGCCTGCTTTAGTTAATTGCTTTTGAAACATGCCACAAATATACAACAAGAAAGAAAACAACATTTGTTACTGCAGGAAAAGTCCCAGGATTTCCTCTTCAGAGTTGAAATTGACATCAACATTGTTATATTACAACTACCAGCCTTCTCAGAGCATGAAAAGTATGAAACTGAATAAGAAAGGATGCAGTGTCATTAGCATATGCAACATGCTGGAGCTGGGAGACTAGAGAGAAGGACTATCTAAGAGCAAGGCAAACAGATGAGGCTTATGCGCTTACTTTTTTAAAAAATGAATATTTTAAAGTATTCTTTTAAAAAAAAAAACACCACAAGCATCTTTTTCTGTTTTCTCATATAAAAAGAAAAACCTTTTCTGAAACTGAAAGGCTTTTTACATGTTAATGAATCAACAGCCCAAACTTAACTAAATTCCCTGTGCTGGTGTGGGATCCACTGCATTCTGAGGGAGAATTTCAGCTTTTGGAGGTCTCCTTGAGGTAAGGGAATATTTATCCCCCTGCCCTGGCATAAGCCCCAGCAACCATAATAGAGCAACTCAGATCTGCACCAGCGATAACGCTGGCGCAAGTCAAACATGATCTGTGCAGGCAGATCTGGTCCAAGAAGCAGGTTAGGATAGGGCACAAATCAGCACCACACATCCTGCCGCCCTCCTGAGCCCAATCTACCCATCCCTGCCCTTCCTTACCCCTGTGCTGAACTTACCTGGTCTGGCAGGCCTTGCGATGGCCATCGGTGCATGCAAAAAGGCTCCAGCCTTCTCACCAGCACACTGGCTATGAATGCTATTGCAAAGCACTTTATGGCACTTTTGTAACAGCGCGCACTGGTGGAATGCATGTTTTGCTGGCACGCCGTTTAATTAGGACTGGGCCGTAAGTTCCACAACAAACTTTAAGAGGGTGGAAGTACAAAGGGGTTGCCAAGAAATGAAAGAAAAAGTTCACATGTTTCACCATTTCCAAAAAAATGTGCCTGAGGTTCATTACAAATGGAAGCAAAAATTTTAATTTTCCACCTGGACCTCTTAAGCAGTAAAGCTCTCATAAAGAATCTGTGTATATACAACATGCTCAAGGCAAAGCACGTAGCACTGTTTCAGGCAAACTGCCCCAAAGATCTATACCTATGAATCAGAATGCATACATGCACACACAAAACATGCCATTTCTTCTTTCCCTTTTCAGATCAATGTCAACAGCAGGTCTCAAGGGACCAGAAGGGCAACCAAGCCAGTGACAATGTTCAAGCTCCTTCACTGACTTTAGTCGGCTGTACAGTAAATGCTGCACTTCAGTGAATATATGTTTTCCCCAAAGGACTTCCAGAGTGTATCATATAAAGTAAATCATCATGAAAACAATGGTCTAGGGCTGCTTTCATCTCACCCTGTCCAATCCTTTGAAGAGCTCCTACTGAGGAAAAGTCAGCAGGTCAGGTATGCTTAAAGGTAGGCTGGAATATGTTTAAAGCTACCAGTTTTAAATGTCAATATCTAAACTGGTTGCAGCATCTTCTCCTTGTTCTTCAGGCAGTGAAATGCTAATCTACATCATTACCTTAATTGTTATCATTTCCATCCCATAAAAGTACCATAATTAACCCCCTCTCTTATTCACAATTATCAATTAATAATAAGCAATTTGGTTTAATAAGTACTAGTTACTTATTAAACGAAGTCGGTCTTGCAATTATACCAATCAAGGAAAGAGAATGAGAAGAAAATGAGCCAATTTAACTATTCTTCCAAACATTGCAGACTGAACCAGAAGGGGACAAAGGGTTAACTACAAATTACAAGCAAATGCATGTAACCAAGTCTTTATGGTGTGTTTTGTTAAATAAAATGCCACTTTCAGGAGTGGAGAATTTAGAGTGGAGAAGTGGGGAGGAGATCACCCCTTTGTCTGTCCGCTTCTCTGCTCCAAATCCTCCCCAACAAGGTTCCAGAGACTTGTTTGTCTGTAACCTCATGGGAGATAGCTTTCTGGGTAGGATACAGAGCACAGAAATTGTGGGCAGGGAAAGAGTTACAGCCCAATCCTATTCACGTCTACTCAGAAGTAAGTCCCATTAGAGTCAATGGAGCTTACTCCTAGGAAAGTGTGGATAGGATCAGGCAGTTAAGTACCTCTCTCCCACCACAGTACTGAATTCCACTATAAATTTCCCCCCTTCCAAAGTAGTTTTCAACTTTAAAAAAAGAGCACCAGGAAACCAAAATGATTTGTGACTTGGCTTGGCTGAGGACACTTTACAAATAGAACAAAATGGGTCCCAATAATTGCTTTTCAACATTTCTCTGAAATGAATCCACACCCCTAGAAGGCAGTCTTGTCTGACTTCCAGCAGTGATGGACCTAGGATGGGGGCAGGGATGCAATCGCCCTGAGCACTCCGCTGCTGCTGCCTTCGGAAACAGGAAGCATTGTGTAAAACTGGCACTAGAAGTCTCAGAAGGCTTTTAGAGTTGGGCTGTGTGCCGCATGAGTCTCCATGAGTATCCCAAGGAGGGGGGGGTGGCATGATGGAGGGCGATAGCATGTCGCAGATGTGCCCTGAGGCACAAAGAGGGCAGGTCCGTTACTGACTTCCAGCTAAATCAGTGCACCTTGACCCAAGCAAATTTTTTCTGCCACCAGAATGCCAAGTTCAACATGGATCAGCTGTTGACAAACTACTGCAAAATAAAGTTTTGTTGAATCATTTTAATGGCATGCCAACTGCTATGCTGGTCTGAATTTAACAGGAGGGCTGACATGGTTGCTGAAAGCAAGCCTTTGGTTCCAACAAATAATGGTATATAGGGAATCATTTTATTCATCAATCCTGATTTACATAACATATTTTACATGCCCCATAAGATATAGGAGGAAGGCAATTCCTGAAGAATAATTAGAAAACTTATCACTTTAAAAACAACTTTGATCTGAAAAAGAAAAAAATTTGGAAAGTCTAGAATAAAAGCAGTCATTCAAACTCCCAAACAGGGAGGGTTTTGCAGTTTGTGTTGCAATATTTTTTCTCCATTTTTACATCTCAGAAAGTACCTTCAGATTCCTGGTGAAATGCAGTGGCCTGCCAGGAATATAACAGATATAAAAGCTCAAGGCTTGACTGTTAGGAAGTTACAAGGTTTGTTTAGCTTGTAACAACACTCACATCCCAGATGTCATAAGGTTACAGACTGTTTATCTATGAACTTCTTTCTCACTCTGGCCCCTTCTCCCCCTGCCCCCCTGCCCAAGGATAGATTAACTATAATGTGCCCCTCAAAACAGGCAGCTGTGTCCCCCTTGCTCATCTGGTCACACTTTGGTCTTTCAGCTGTTGCCATCTACGTATTTCATTATTGTGACAAGTGGGACCCCAAGGGGGGGAAAAACACAGACTGTAGGGAATCAGAATGCCCTTTCTACAGTTCCTTAAAAGAAAACATGTTAACCACTAATGCGGCATGTGTACGGCTGGTAAAAATGGAGAGGGGGGCCTACATAAATAAGATACTTTCACCATATCTCTAGCAACATTATGCCTGGTTTCTAACTAAGAAGTGCCACCAGAACAATATCTAATAAAGTTGGTTCTCCTGCCGTTTTCAGAGGTGTCACAAAGAATGCTTTTGGGGAGGAGAGAGAGAGCACAGCAGGTGACAGAGAAGAGGAACACTGAAACTGCAGTGCATCAGTTCAGAAGGCAGAGCCAGGTCCTGAAGTCAAAGGCAAAGGGATGCACTGTCCCCTTGTGTTGTCACTGAAACCTGAACACTGAATCCTTCTGCACTGCTGCCAGAGCTCAGGAGTCTGAGCTGTAATTCCAAGAGTCCGGAATTCAGCTTAAAAAAAAAGAATGAAAACAGAAACCACCTGCTGTCATTGTTGCTGTAGCATCAGCAACACTCTTGTAGAGCGTTCAGTCTTGATTGCCTAGTACTGGCACAAGGCTAGGCTGACAAATCCCTGTAGTAAGGGTTGTTATGTGTTTAAACAGCAATCAGATCAGAGCTTGATGGCCCTGCCTCCTTTGCCTATTGTAGCATGCTGCTTTAACTGCAGCAGCAGTAGAAACCTCCATTCCGCTTGCATCACAGTAACCAAAGCAAAAAAATCCGTTTGTGCTTTTCTCCAGCAGCAAGTACTCAATAAATCAATAGGGAAGCAAAATTCCTTCAAAGCATAATTTTTAAAAAAAAAAAAAACTTGAAAAGATAATAAAGCTGCAGTCTCTGCCCAAAACCACAGTTATCACTGAGACAACTAGTACAGACAATGTTAAAAGTTTTTACTCATGAATACAGGAAAAAATGAGGCTTGTAGAACGTATTGTAACCAGAGGCTTGAAAAAATATTGAACAGCCTCAGCAATTATACACTATTAAAAACTTTTAAAGCTTTTCACCTGCATTTGTGCCCCATAAAAAGCAATTTGACATGTCCTTCACTGGTACAGTAAAAAGACCTTTAATTCAGAGATGCAGGTACATACAGAAATATGTTTTATACCTGTTTATATATAGCATATCTCTCTCTATAAAATTTTGACAGAAGATATTTTATCTTTACTACTTTATGATTAGCCATAAATTCCCCAGGATTTTTTTTGTTTAAACTCTATGCACTATAAATTCAAAAAAGAGCCCTCCATCTCTTTACAGATAAACTGGCATCTAAATCTTCTCTTATCTGCCCAGCACAGCAACTTCACCCAACCCCTACCCACCCCCGCAATCAGAAAATATGTTTTCTAGCTATACAAAGTCAAGCCTCTGACAAGTCTTTTCCGTCTTCAAATGTCACCATCTTTCCAAGTTGTCATTTACTGGGAAAGTACTTTCTCTAAATGCATCATCTCGGAGCACCAAATTACATTTAAAATCCCCACTCATAGGGGTGCCTAAATTGCTACACAGAAAACACTTCCATACAAGAAAAAAGCAGAAGCCATACGTAGGCAAATTGATGATGAGTCCATGGAACATGTACACATCTATACACATCTGTATATGTGTGGACACATCTATACAGTGAAGGGGTGACACACAGTGGCAAAACTGAGACAAAATATGGAAGGATATGGGCATATATTGGACACAGTGTGACAAGGAGAAGGAAGGAGGACCTTTTTTAAAAGGTCTTTTTAAGTATGCGGTACTATGGATGGGCCCATACATTCAGCAAGAGCAATGTGTGTGACCCTTACTATCTCCAACATTTCTGTTTCTAGATAATAACTAAGTTGCAGCAAAAGTAGGACCAGGCTTAGGCGCTGTGGGGCCCAATTTGAAGTGCTGTTTTGCAGGACCCCAGGATGCAGGCATCCCCTCTGCTGCATGGCCCCTCTACTCACAACAAAGAGCGATACGGCACCTGGTAGGTTGGCGGTGAAGTGATGATCTCATTGTATCACCACCAACAGCTTCCAGATTTCCCTGATTTTAGACCAGTCACTAAGAGAAGTGGGCAGAAAGGTTGTTTAGCTGCAGAGCTCCACTCGCCACACTGGTCTTCTGATATCTCTGTATGGAGGTTCACCTGTTAAAGTGCAAGGTACAAACTGTGGCTGCAGGTGATCCATTCTCCACCCTAGGATGGCCCCCATCCAGGCACAGAGCCTGATTTGGCCTAATCAGCTTAAGGTCAACAGGGAGAGATAGATATCCAAAATATAACAAGCTGCTCTGTTGTGCCGTGAACCATCAAATGAGGCATTACTTATCAAGTTAAAATACTTAAAGTCATAAATCTTCATTAAGACATCCATTTATATTTGACACAAACCAATTGTTTTTGAACAGAGACGTGGCTATCCATAGGAAAAACATTGAGAACATCTGCATCAGTGACTTCTATAGGGAGCTTATGGGAGAACTATGGTTTGTACTCACACATAGTTAACAGCTGCCTTCTCAGAAATTATCGTATCCACCAAAACTGATAATAAAGAGCCTGGTTAGACGTTTTGCTGAACCAGATCCAGAGGGAAAGCAGTACAGATTGAAGCAGGAGTCTCAACCTAAGGTCCTCATTTCTTTTGGCAACCTTGCCTCTTTTCTTAATATTACAGCTCCCAAGACTATGACTGAAAAGGATTGTCTGATTCGCTATTAAAAATACCACCCACCTTTAGCCCCAAACAAAATGTGACAGCAGCAGGCTCATTAGTCACATATCAAGTGGAGAACCTGCTTTATGAGCAAAATGGGCACATGGATGAGGGAACCTGAACCTTCTCTATGTTCCCTACTTACTTTCTCTCATTCTGTCTTTCCAGGCCGTTTCCTCCCAGCTGGACTCACATCCAATATCTGAGCATAGCGGATATCAAAATGCCTGGGGAGACGGACTGTTGTGAAGTAAGCTACAGGAGTTGTGTGTGCTGCTTCCCCACATGCGTGCATCCCTTTGCCTCTTAAGTCTTCATCCCTCACTTTATATCTGACTGGGGCAGATTTACATTTAGAAGACAAAAACGACACCATCACATCTAGATGTCTCACATTTGGGTCTGTGGATCTCATTCTGAGGTTGAGAAGACCTCAGATATCTTGATATCACTGAGGATGGTAGCAAAGCACGTTTACTTCTTTTGTTCAGTAGCAGATTACCATGCCTGTTTCATGCCAGTGTGCAGCATGTCAATCAGAATGACTAGAAGTCTATGCTATGAATGAGCCAAGAAAACAAAATGGGTAAGCTCAGGTACTTGTCAACTCTAAAGAGAACTAGGAGGAAGAATGAGCTCACTCTTCTCAAGGGAGAAAGGAATGTTTGGCAAAATACTGACAGAACCTGTTCCTCACCCAGCTGGCTCTATGGCAGTGAGCTTGTGAGGTTTCTTTCCAATGCTACCTTTAACCATTCAGTATGACAGCTTGTCAGACATTTTGAAGCATTGCGAGGCTTTTCTTCTCACAGTTGTAGCCTATTTGCAAGCTAATGTTGCCCACGTCAAAACACAGAGACAGTACCTGATTCCGCTCTCTCACAACCAATGTTTGCTCCTTACACTGCAGAATTACAGCACCAGGCAGTTACTACTACGGTGGTTCCCAAACCTTTTAGCACTGGGACCCACTTCTTAAAATGACACTCTATTGGGACCCACCAAGGTTTACAAGACTTTTAAAAAATCTAGAAATAATCTTTTTATTTATTGACGCTGAATAATAACCAGAAAAAAAAGATGCTCCAACATTTGTCTCCCTATATTTACAAATGCTTGTAAACTGCAGGAACTGTTTGAAAAGCAGTTAGCAGCTCTCTGATTTTTGAAAATCTTCATGGCTTGAGGCATGATCCTTCCATCACCTGTGTTTTCATTGGAAGCTTTGCTTGGCTGCTATGGGACTCACCAAAAATCAGGTCACAACCCACCAGGGGGTCCCGACTCACAGTTTGAGAACCACTGACCTATTATAATGTAAAGAATGAGTCCAAGAAGATATAAAAGTCCAAGACTTCTATATCACCAAAGTCTATTGGAACAGAACAGAGTTCAAGGAATTATGGTCTTCCCCTGCTTCTGCTGTCACTACTAATGTCACTCCACTCCACACCTGCAGTTATTTATCCTCTGGTATTGCTGCTCCCAACACCTCACATTTTCTCTGTCCATCTTCTGCTTTGATCACCATTTGGACAGTTACCATGCATAGACTATTTTAAAAAAAAATAGTTCTGCAGATAGACAGACACGCTAACACCAATTCATGGTGGCACAGTAGTAATCAACTTTCTGTCATTCACTAAAAAAAACTGCCTCAAGTGATATGATCACTGAACTGACCACAGTTGTTTTATAAAGTATCTGAACATGTATTCACAAACTGACTCTAAGAAAAATCTGATGTGCATTCTTCTGACTGTTATATAGCTGTACTCTCATGACCCTCCAAGAAGCAATTTCTCTTTCTGTAATACTCAGACATTACTGCATAGGAGTTGCTTCCTTGCAACTTCTTCACAAACCACTACAGGTTGGAGCAAATGGAATGTCACTATCCTACATGAACATCACCAGCTCTGGAGGACCAAGTAATATTTGTGTGAGAAGGAACCTGGTTATTTTTTCATGTGATATCTATGTCTAAGCCAAAGTGCTCTGGGAAGAAGCCATAAGGAAACTGCTCCCATGCTGATGCAGTAACATATGAATCAGGTCTCCTAGACCACAATTTTATGAAAAAGATATGGTGCATATGGAGATATTCCCTTAGCATCAGTGCTGGAAGACATTCCAGTGCATCACAGCCGTTTCAACTACTGCTACTAATCATTGTGATCTTTGGACACATACAGAGTACATGTGTGCGCCACTTAATGATAGGGATAGATTCTCTAATTCCCACTGTTATGCAGTTAGGTCATTAAGTGAACATTCTGTCCATATTGCCTTTGTTGTGTAAACAGACACTCTCTGTCAGACACTAGCTGGCCACACAGGCTACGGTAGATAGATTGCCTCTCCTCTGCATTAAGAGCCTCTCTGTTGAATAAACAGACACTCTGTTGCAGGCTATGGGAGACGCGATTGCCTCATTAAGAACATCTTTATTGTGCTTTGACCACCGTCATTAAGTGGTTAAACTTAACCATTGTTAAGTGAACGGTTGTTAAGCGATGCACACCTGTAGAGGGAGTATCATTATCTACATGAGACTTGGAGTTACATCATGCAAAGACTGATACTTAGAATAGATGGTAAAACAAGTTACAAAGAGAATCTGTAAATGGCACCCTCCACAGTGAGGAGTGATGACAGTCTGATTTTGTCCTACTTCCACAAATAAGTTGCAGACATTACGAGATTATCAGAGATATCAGCAGAGCTTTTAACAGCTGCTTTGTGGCATTCTGAATTAATGTTTTCCTTCTTTGATGACTCTATTTTATAGAGGTTTCATGAAAACCAACCACAAAAGTCAGGCAGTTTCGTGAACTATTAATTCAGAATATCATTTTTTGAGGCAAATATTTTCTCTCATTGTTTCACAGGTATCAAAAGATACATAGCTCCAAAATGATAGTCAGACAACCTGAAAACATACATTGTAAAAGTTCTAGGAATAAGATGCTTGGGTCTTTTAAGGAGAAGCACCAAGCTCCCCCCACCCCCCACCTGCCAGCTTTTCCCAACGCCATCAGTGATTTGACACAAATTTGTATTTTGGACCTCTATCTGAGTGCCTCAAAGAATGTCACATCACAATATGACAATCTCTCTGAGGATGATGGACTTTCTGCACATCTCAACTGTTATAAAATCAATGGCCTGTGGTGTATTCAAGAGGAAAGTTGCAGATTAACTTGTGTCATACTGACTTCCAAGGATCAGACTGCAAACATTGTGCTTTGTCACAATGACCAATGACCACTTGAGCCAATGACCACAATGAGCCAATGACCACTTCAAATACAGGTGTACAAAACATACAGATATAAATCCGAAAGAAGTGAAAGAGATTTTTTCTTTTACAGCTAAAAGACAATACAGGTATGTGCCGCTTAACAAGCTTCCACTTAATGACAAACTGCATATATGACTGTGGTCAAAGCACAACAGAAGGGCTCTTAATGAGGCAGTCAGGTCTCCCATAGCCTGCAGCAGAGTGTCTGAGTTTGTTGTTTACACAACAAAGAAGCTCTTAATGCAAAGAGGCAATCTATCTCCAGTAGCCTGTGCAGCCAGCTAGTTTCTGGCAGGGAGAGCCTGTTTACACAACAAAGACACTAGATTGGGCTGAATGTTCACTTAACAACATTATCACATAACAGGGATAGGAGAATGTGCCCCATTGTTAAGTGGCGCATACCTGTACTTAAACACTCCATCTCACCCATCTCCACCATCGGTTTTTAGGTTTTACCAGTGCTTTAATGTCTTCAGCAATGAAGATGCTGGACAGCTCCTTTACCAGCTAGAGAAAGAATAATTTCCTTCACTTGCACATGACCTCTTTTAGCAGAAAACAGAACATAAAAGTTACTTCTATGGGGTCAAGAACAGCATGGAAGAAAATGCAGTGTGACAAATCATGGTGCCATAAACCCACATAAAGCCATGTACACAATACCACAGTGCTATTTTTAGGTCAGCACTTCAAACGGAGGATCAGCTAAGAAAAAGGGTTAGGCCCTGTGCCTGTAATTTCTATGCTCTATGTACAAATGTGCTCTCAACACTATGAAATTGGCAATAAGAGGTTGCCCTTTAATGGGCCCACCTGCTGGAAAGAGGGGGAAGAACAATCTGCCATAATTCACTCAGTGCTGCATTAAACCAGGAAGTTACAAAACAGCATTTCATCAGAAGCCGTAGAAGGAGATCTAAATGCTGCAGTGGTATGGGACAATCTTTTAATCCATTTATAAAAAGCACTAGCATTTTCCATTGCCAAGCATGCAAAATGGCAAATATTTAATGCAGGAAAAACACGAAGAATACAGCTATTCAGAACATATTCCTTGCTGGTATTGCTACAGGATAGTTGCCTCTCTGTATCTGAACAAGGTGCTAGTCACCTGTATCATGAGGAATCATATTAAAACCATAAAAGGTTTTCCTTTGGAATGAATGGTTAGAAGGTAGTTCATCCATAGGGGCAGTATCGGGTTAGGCAGTTTAAGGGAAAAGTCTTGGCAGACAGGATATGGCCCATGGCCTTACACTGCCCATGCACAAGCTAAATATGTTTTACATTACCAAAAACAGCCTTTGTACTACACAACTGTAATTGCCATTCTTCAGTACAACCTACCCCACAAAAGTGTTGTGAGGATAAAATAAGATAACCCCTTGCACAGTGCCACTTTGGAAGAAGGGCATGATGTCTATATAGATAATAAGAACAATCAAAACTACAAGAATGAAGGAAGATCTTCTAATTTGCAAGATCATTTCTCAACCTCAGACTTTATTAGGAAACCTAAAAAATTAAAATCCTTGAAAGTCCACTTCAGGGAAAGAAAAACAGAGGAGGGGAAGGGGGAGGAATTATGGAGATTTTTCAGTCCAGTGGATTGCAAAGCAAAATAGTGACTGTTCTACTGTGTCCATCTGAACCCACCTAGATAGCAGAATGTATCTTTCTATGCCACCCCACTGTATTATAAGAGAACAATTTCCATGATCAGACAACCATCCCCTAAACAGCTGGACAAGGTTTGCTGATTTCACAGCAATCAGTGATCACTGACCCCATCATCATCTCTTTCAAACTACAGCCTCCAAAAAAATACACATAATCAGCTTGAGGGGGATGAAAAACAAAATCTTCCATCTGTTCACATTTTCCTCTTTCTAAACTATGTGCTTTGTATGGGTTGATACTTTTTTTGGAAGCAGTAGGGAGAATCATCACATTCAGTGACTTCATAGCTGCACAGCTTTGTTTTAACTCAGCTGCTGCCTTGGAGGGAAATATATGAACATATGAAGCCGTGTTGGACCAAGTCAGATTATTGATCAAGCTAGCCCAGGGTTGTCTGGCAGTGGTACCCCAGAGGCAGAGGCTTCTCCCAAACCAATTTCTTGAGATCCTTGGAACTAGGTAAGTTACATGGGCAACCTGCTCTTGAGGTTATATAACCCATGCCCCAATTTTATAGAAAGAGAGCAAACAGAGTTGTTCTTGATGATCCTCTGGTACTGTGGAAATAACTTCTCTTGCAGACTTGCCAAAACACAAGAAAACCTATACCTGGGCACACTATCAGGTTTTATGCTCACTGCAAATGAGCACAAACAACTACATTCATCATCCGCAGAGTCCTTGATTTTTAAAGCAGGAGAGGCCGGGGTTCAAGTATGCCTAGTAGCAACATTCCAAGCAGGCCTGATGTGTCCAAATTAGGGATGCAAAAACTGCACTTTGTCTATGTGCCAAGACCTGTAACTGGTAGAAGTTCTGACTTGAATACCGTATACTGTATTCAACCTAGTAAGATGAACCATGGCAGCACAGATTCAAACACAAGCACAATATGTGAAGGTGGATGAGGGAATTTGTCTTTAAAGCTTTCTTTTGAGGCCAGTGGTCTCTCTAGCACATCATACACAATACCATCAAATTCTCATGACAGACCAGAAATTTGTTACACTGCACTTCTACTCTCAGTTAAACATGCTGTTTGACTCTTTGACTTTATATGGGACTATTGCCAATAATATCATGATTGATGATGATGTTTCAGTGTGTATATTGTATTTTTGATTTGTTTTTCATATACTGTGATCTGCTTTGAGGCTTTTGCAGAGAATGTGGCATAAAATGCAAAATTAAAAAAAAAAAAACGTTTAAGCAACTGTGGGCACAATCCTAACCAGGCCTACTCAAAAGTAAGTCCTATTTTGTTCAGTGGGGTTTACTCTCAGGAAAGTGTGGTTAGGATTGCAGCCTGTGATTCTTAAAAATAAGATCTTAAAGTTCTTTATACAAGACCTATCCTCAACTACAACAAAGCTGAAGTACACGTGTGTGCCTTCATCCCCTGGGACTTTCCCCTTCTCTCTTCCCTCTTCTCTGTTGTCTAAGTGTTGGACCACTGATTGCAAACTCATGGTAGGGATCTGCCTGTTTTACTAATGCTTGTCTGAAAAGGGAGGATGATGGATGGATGGCATTGTCTTACAGACAAGAAACAAAAATTAATATACCTTGCCTATATTAGAACGGTAGCAAACTTAGGAATTTCCCTTAAGGCCAGATTCAGTTTGACTACCAAATTGATCAAAATATAATCTATAATTTCATAGGTGACAGAATTAATGGGACCAAATTATCAGGGCCTCCTCAAAGTAATCGTTCTGGATATGTTTTGAACATTATTCAGTATTACTATTTATTATCTTCTAATTACAGAAGAAAAATGCCAACAAAAATACGATAAAAACAAACAACAAAACCCTGAATCCGCAGTTATCAAGATTGCTTGTTAGCTCTCCAAGGTCAGGCATACCATTCAGTATAGCAACTCTATGCATCTGTATTTGGTTGCTTATTTCCTTTTTTAATATCAGTTCATCAAGATGGCGAGATACGGCACTAATCTGTTTAGTACAGATCTGAAAGGGTATAGAATGGAACCGATTCCTTCTTGTAGCCTAAGAAAATATACAGTACATCTGTGATTAATCTGACAGGCTGCACCACCTCATGAGGAGTGAAATTTACCCAAGTGCTGCAGGCCAACACAATTCTAGTGTATCACTTAAGTGCCACTTAAGCCTTCAAGACAGGGACATAACAGAGTTAGGTAGCTGGGCAGTGTGACAGAAGATGAAATTTACTATTGCAAAATACAAAGTAATTGCTCAAAAGCATGTTCAGCAGTAAATTAACAGTTAACTATTGTGGAAAAGACCTAGTTATTGTATACTTGCACGCTTCTTTTAATGTAATATACAATAACACTCACCTACAGAAACTGTGATCACAGATATTAAGATCTTAACTATAGCATCCATATCTTTCAGACAAGAATAACCTATTATTTAAAGCATGAACTTACAGGTATAAAGAAAAAAACACAAAGTAAGTCCTCAAAATGGTGACATAATATTCTCTGTTAATTTATTTATGCCTCACCTTTCTCCCCAAAAGGCACCCAAGGAGGCTTACAAAAACATTAAAATACATGAACACAATATTTAAAAAATCAAACAGGTTGGTATTACCCTGCTTCAGTTTCCTCTCCCCTTCTTTGTTGTACTTGTGTCCACACTTACAGCCCAATTCTCCCCCCCCCCCCCCCCGGAATGATGCAGACAGGCCAAAATGGCTTGTGCTGTATACTGCAGGGGAGGGGCAGTTTCAGTGGTCTCAGAGGGAACAATTGCAAAATTGCTGGCTCAGGTCAGCATTGATCTGGGCTGTGGAATCAGGTCCAGGAAGAGGCTTTGGAATTGGCTGCTGCTGCCATCACCGAACCCACCCCCTTCCTCAACCTGTTCCACCCTCCCCCGTTCCATCATGCCTCTCCCTCCAACAGCATGCAGCAGTGCCAACAGAGTGCACCCTGCTCACTATGGACTAGCAGAAGGTCAGGCAGCCAAGGAGAGATAAGTAGAACACATTGAAAACTTCTCTCTCTGTAAGCTGCCCGGTCTCCTCTGACATATGCCAGCTCTTTACCTAGCATAAATTCAAGGAGAATCAGGGGGTGGATTTGGGCCAGGACAGGGCAAGAGGAATATGTGTGTGCTAGTGCCACTGAGCTCCAACCCTTCCTGCCCCCAAACTAGCCCCAGCCCAGTCCCCACCCAAACTGCCCATGATCCTCCCCTGAACCACCACATCACTGACTTACTGGTGGCAGCAGAGGATGGCAGTATTTCTGAGGGCTGCTGTTGCCCCTGCATGGGCTTCGGGTGTTTGCACTGGCAAACATGGCCCACCAAATGGAGGAGCAGCTTTTGCCCTGTTGGACTGGGACTTTGAGTGGTGGATTGCAAGATGTAAGCCCAGAACAGGATTGGGTCATTTGTCATGGAAGCAACTTTTAAGTATTTGTATTGTAAGAAACCCCTTCCCCTCTTCCATTCTCAGAAAATTCAAGTTCAGGTTTGAAGTTCAAATTTTGGTCCATCTCTAGGTATAAGCATATTTCGCTTTCATGATAACACTAATACAACAGCTGTGTTAACGGATAAATGACAACCACAAAAATTAGAGCATCCCAGTCTAGGAAAATATATTTTAAACATTTCAAAATCTGAAGCAAAAAGTTACAGTGGAGTAACCAACTCAGTCACCTTTAAATGAAGGATTATCCTTACTTTCAAGGACTTGATTCCAGTAACAAATTGCACCAGTGACCTTCATTTCCTCTTTATCTTCTGCTTTCCACTGTAAGATAATCAACTACTTGACTGATTTTGGGTTATCAAAATTTCAAAGAGGTAGAAATCATTTCTGGGTCAACCTTACAAACTGTAAATTAAATTGGAGCCTGAAGCTTCATTCATAGCTTTATCAGGTACCTGATTTAGCATTGAAGTTTTGGGGATTAGATGAGGCATGCAAGATGGGGCTTGGTTAAGATTTGGATGAGATGGGGTTGAATGGGTGTTGGATAGAGAACTGATGGATTTTCTCTTCTGTATGCTCAAGGAAAAATAATTGTTTTCAACTTCAAGTATGATCACTATATTTCAATTCATAAGGGATTTTTCTCCAAAATTTGAGTGAGTGGGTAGGTGATACCTTACATTTTTTTCCCTGTAGTTTTTTTGTTTTGTTTTGTTTTAATTTATTCTTAACAGCTTATACACTACCCTTCTCTCACAGGACCCAGAGCAGTTCACAGCAAAAACAACAATCAATAAAATATAAACATCACCACCAAATTCACATAAAACAGTCAAAACAAATTCTGAAGCACTAACCAACAGCACATTTGTATGCATGTATGCTCAAAAGTGGGTCTCATTGAGGTGAATGGGATATGCTCCCAGATACATGTCTAGAGCAATGGTTCCCAAACCTTTTAGCACCACGACCCACTTTTTAAAATTACACTCTATCAGGACCCACTTAGCTTTAGGAGAGTAAAATAAAACAGTTTCATCTTACCAGCTGCTCAAGTCTCAGTTTTTAGGGTGGACAGGTACCTTGTGGAGCGTTTGTTGAGCTCCACGTTCATCAGATCAGGACCATTCTAGTGGCCTTGTGTTTCCTTCACCTGGCTTTCGATAGGAGCAAAGGCACATGCACCTACTTAGGAGTGAAACCACAAGTATGGCTCAGTGTTGCTTTCCATAGGCTCAATACATTTTCCTTATCAGCTTAAAGGAGGGCCTTCCTTCTCAAGTGTCTTTGGGGGTCTGTGTTCATCAGATTGGGGCCATTCTGGTAGCATTGGATTCCTCTTGGCTGGCCTTTCGAAGTGAACTGAGGCACGTTTGCCTACTCACAAGTAAATGCGCAGCTCAGTTACATTTTCCATAAGGTTCAATACATTTTTCTTGTGCGCTATCAGCTTAACAGTTTCATGACCTACCAACAATCAGGGTGGTCACCCACTGGATGGTCACAACCTATAGGTATAGGATTGCAGCCCATATCAGCAATAACCAAGAAAATCCAACATCAAGAGAGCCAACAATATCAAAAACATTAACTAGCACCAAAAGCCTTCTCAAACAGCCACATCTTGAAGCCTAAAGACGTAGAATGTATGTAACTGTCTGGTTGGCAGGGATAGGACATTCCACAACAGCTGTAGTACCCTGGGGGTGAAAGCCCCTTACTATGGTCCTCATGCAGTTTTCAAAAACCCAGAAGGTGGGACTTCCATTTTATTTAAAGAGACAACATGAATGAACTAGCTCCTTTGGTAATCCCCCATCTGGTAAGGTAGACCTCCAACTGTTAAGAAGGCAGATCATCAGTTTCTTGCTCAAGTGAGCAGGAGGTGTATCAATGCAGCTCACATCCATGGTGGACTGTAGGGAAATGGTGGTGGTAAAGTTGTAGTGAAGGGCAACCCAAGTCTGCCACTCCCTCACACCCCTCTCATCAGTCACTTACATAAGCCACAGGTCGTGGCTGGGCCAGCAGTGCTTAAGGACAATTAATATACTACCAATCAGGCCTAACTTACACATATAGCAGCTAACATGGTCTACTTACATAAACAGAATTTGAAAGAGAGATACTCCTAGATTACCAAGAAGAAAACAAATGGAGATTTCCAAATTTTTAATACACCCTGATCATAGAAGCAGCAATGGCATCTTCCAAAATGCACCATTCAATTGTGGAATTCCCTGCCACAAGATGGGAGAATAACCAGTAGGTTCAAGAGATTAAATAGATATTGGGAGGCATATCCTACATCAATTTGAGGCTATTAGTCAATCAAGATGAATACTCATTAACAATGGGAGTACGCATGTGAATACCAAAAGCTAGAATTAACAGGGAAAAGTTGCCACCTTCATGCCTTGCCTGTGAATTTACAGAAGCACCTGGCTGCTATTAGGAACCAAGTACTGGATTGGATGGGCCTGCAGCCTAATCCATAGGACAATTCTTAGATTACCGCCCTCCTCCAACTTTACACTGCTCATATGAGTAAATGAGTTGTATTACCTAAATGTGCACGATTGAATCAGTTCATAACGTAGGAATGGCCTTTATTTTTTTGCCCTCTAGTCTCTGCTGCCATAGTGGAAACGGACTGTTCCTATTCTCGTTTGCTAGTCACTATAATCTGAACAATATTGCAAGTTATTTGTAACGATTGTGGATGGAGAAGCCTGCATTAGGACCAGGTTTTGGGCTAAATAACCTGCTCTCAGATCCATTCCAACCCTACAATTCAACTTTAGCCCTCCCCCCCCATCTTTAGAAGGCACTACATCCCTGTTCTAATGCCCACAAATTACACAGATGGCCACTTTACAGAGACGGCCACTAGACAGAAATACAAATTGGTGAAAATGATCACAAAATTAGAAGTTATAGCACTATGCGGACCATGGTGTTTAAGGCAATCCTTTTGAAATGCAGTTCTAAAGGAAATGAAGTTATCCTAGTCTACAATAAGTAATCACCTGGAGCATTCCACTTCATGGGCCTCATCACAAACAAAAGCTGTTTGATTTTCATAGGGCTTTCAAGAGAGCTGGGAATCACATATATAACCAACTGAGAAGAAAGCCATAGAGAAGAGGGGGGTGGGTGGGAATCAAAGAATAAAAAGGGAAAGCAAATCTCTTTCACTGACCCACTGATAGTGGTCAATGGAATAAAGGCATCTTAGCTGCTCAGACCAGTGAAAGGCATGTCAGACTCCAGTGATAGTTTGAAACTTAAGTAGCTGCTATCATGGGTGCCAGAGGCACTTTTTAAAATGAAGCAGAAGAGAAATTTAAAGGAAAAGGCTGAGTCATTTTCATAGCCTGAACCAGTTAAAGTGCTATTTGGCAATATACTGTATATACTGTATATAAAAAGTGACACTAAGAAGCTGCTTACATTTCTTTTTCTACCAGAGTTAAAACTGTTGATTTATTTCCACCTGGAGTTTCACACAGAAACACGTACACTGTCTATTAACTAATGAAGCATTTGGCCTGGATATGTAAAGGGAAGTGAAGGGCACCTGGAACATTTCAGGAACAAGAGCAAAGTGGTACGGTGCTACTTGACTTTTGCAGCCTTACATTTCTGAATTGGTCCATTACAGCAGCTTCATGATTATTCTCTGTGTGTTAAATGGCCACTGTCCCAAGAGTACCAGACAAAGCCAGAAAGCAACCAGGCCCAATTCTCACACTACTTTTTTCTTCCACAAGGCAAAGGCAGCATAGTGGTTTCACATGGTAATCACTTGATTTCACCAAGTGGTAAATATTCCGCCAATGGGGTAAGCCACACTAGAATTTGCCCTCAGCTAATTCTTTCACATGCACACACAATACTGTGAGAGCTGCTTTTGCATGATGTGATCCCCATACCGCTACATGCAAACAAAAGTGCAGAAAACCCTGAGAATACAGGAAGGGAGAAACTGATTTCTTCATTTGTATGGATGTTGCTCTTACAGGTATAAGATTAATGGTCAGGAAGGTATACATTACTCTGAATACAGTAGAGTAGCACTTTGCACTTAATGAGCACATACTTTATGAAGAGAATTAAATTACTACATCTGTGAACTGTTAGAAGCTCTACAAACATACCTCTGCCCTGTCCTTTCTCCCCCCGCCATACCTTTTTCCCCATATGTTTCTTAAAACTAGATCTCTCTGCTTTAGTGTGAGAAAAGTTAGTGATGCCTGTGCTAAGAGTTTTACATAACCAAAGTAACACCATTTTAACATCAGCTCATTGTCCCTACATTTGGGCTTGCAAATGTTGTAGGTTAAAAGCTGCAAGCCACCCCTCATCTTAGAGGTCTTTGTCTTAGAGATAATGGGCCTCAGGAGTTAGTCTGCACAAACAAATCTTCACAGCAAGGGCAACCTGTGTCTGAATGCCTGTGGTTTCTTTATCTCTCCAATACAGTACACTACGGTAAAGGGTGGAGGGGCAGGCCATGGGTAGGGGGACTGAGCAGTGAAGGTGGAAAGTTACTGGGCCCTTGTCTTCTTTGCTTTGCTAGCCGCACCTATAAACTAAAATGTGTATAAAAAGCTGGTTGCATCCAGTTAGCTCTCTGCACATGATCTGAGGTTATCTCCTCCGTGTGTCTTGCTTTGGTACCAGCAATAAACAACTGTTCTCTGCTACACCTTCCCTCGGAGTGTTTGTTTGGGATACTTGCATGCCGGGAATGATTCTCATGCTGCCTTTGGGCGGTTCAGAGGCTACATTAGAAACTCTGTGAGGAAAACTTGTAAGATTTTTTTTTTCAGAACTCCATGGACATTGATATACCATTATACTTTATGGTATATAAATCCATTATGGGTTATAATGGTATATAAATTCATTTATGGTACATAAATCCATTATGGGGTACAAGCCATGATGTGTATGTGCAACCCCCTGATTTTAGAAATGGGTTATGTCAGAATGCCAGATGCAAGGGAGGGCACCAGGATGAGGTCTCTTGTTATCTGGTGTGCTCCCTGGGGCATTTGGTGGGCCGCTGTGAGATACAGGAAGCTGGACTAGATGGGCCTATGGCCTGATCCAGTGGGGCTGTTCTTATGTTCTTACTTTCCTTAAACAAGAACCAAAAACTAGCAAAAAAACACCAAAAAACCACACAATCATCCTCTAATCAACATCTTGCTAAATGTTTCCTAGTTCCCCATGATTCTTGAATGGAAGTCAATTAACTTACTCCAGTTCAACAAATTGTACAACTCCATACTGGGAAAATGACATACATAGTCGTGTAAAAGACGTGTGCTGCAACTTACACCACTTGCAGAGCCACACGTATCCAACAGCTTTCTCCATCAGAGAGATTAAAAGGTCTAGGACACTCATGTCAACTGTGGGAGGTCAATGATCAAAGACTTCTGGTTTGCAAATGAATCCCTTCATATTATAGAACTTCAAAAGGCTGAAAAGAGAGCAGGTGTGTGGTGCTTACTGATTCCTACCAGGGCAAGTGTCAGGAAGGCCATGGTTATCACAGTTGTTTAGGTATGAAAGAAGGAAGGGAAAGATAAAACACACACACATGTATTAGAGAGGTGGCTTCTGTTTAAAAAGAAAGGGAAAAAAACACTTCAGGGGTTACAAGATTATGCAAAATGGAGAAAAATCTGCATTTCAAAGACTGACTATCACACTTAATGAAGGAGAGTTGAGTGAACATCAAGTTAGTGCTGTTGCAGTCATGGATGAGAGACATTTGCATTACAGTTCTCCATTTAGGTCTTTATAACTTCCCAGGGAAGCAAACAAAAAGAAAAACACCTACAGGGATTTAATTCTTCATACCTGCTACCATTCCAAATGCTGATTTTGCTGGGACCATTAAGGTCCACGAAGCTCTCCTTCAGAGACTTCAAAATGGAAAGTCACATATGCTTCTCAGTTGGACAGTCACTCTTATCGCCTCTCTTCCCAATCCTCTTTCTGCTAGTAAAAAATGTGTTTCTTTTTAAAAACATCAAACTCCCAGGACTGAGAACTAAAACCAATATATCCTGGAGCAGAGGGTTCTAGCTCCAGAATGCTGAGTGATATATAAAGTTGTTACCATACAGATCAGGTTCCAACACCCATTTAAGGAATTCTAAAAACAATTTTTGCTTTTCACCTCCAATCTGACAACACCATCTATTACAACAAATATCTCCAAGAACCTCTTTTTGACAATTAGATGCTCATATTAGTACATACATTCCAGCCCCCAAGTGAGAAGGGTGGCAGCTCGGGGCCAAGACTTCTCTGTAGTGGCACCACACTTACGGAATCGCCTTCCGGGGAACTGAGAATACTCCCTTGCTCATGGCTCTTCAGCGAGCACTCATACCTGTTTCGTCTGGCATTTGTTTGCCCTTTGTGCCTCTGAAATGCAGCTGTGACTTGACTGCTTCCCTGGACTAATTTGTCCCCCATTGGTCCAATGATATTTGTTAGATTTTGCTCTGTTTTGGTTTACATTTCAATTATGAAATGTTAAAATTAATGTTTTAATGCCTTGTTTGATGTTTTTCTTTTCTTTTTTTTAACCTGTTGTGATACTTTGTGCTGTATTATAAAGCTTTGTAAGCCACCTTGGGTATTTGCTTCGGCATGGGAAAAGCAGAATATAAATTTCTTTAAATAAATAAATCTGATCTTCCATTTACCAAGAAACAGTCAGCAAACTTGTTGCTGCTGTTTCCTCCAATGCACATGCATGTGTGTGCTCATGTATGTGCATACACATGTGCGTGCACAAATATATCTATGAAAAGAAATAAAAACTGATAACCAGAAATACCTACAGTACAGTACTGTGCTATGTGAGTGTACCATACCGAGAGAATAGTAAAACATTTTTATTCCCATTCGCCTGCAAAACATAAATGTACTGCTGGGGCTTTCAAAAGCCCTGACCCTTCAATCATATATTGCCTGAATCTTTACTTTCACTAGCTTTTGTGCATCTGTGTCACTTCTATACATATGGTCTCAATTTACACCAGAGAAGCTCTGCAGAACAGAAGGACTAATGTCTTTCCTGAGGCCTGTACTAGTAGCCAAGCAACCCAAATGACTGATGCCTCCAAAAAAAATGGATTAAATTATATCTGAGTCCAGCATACTTGAGGAATTGTCTCCCGCCCCACACATTATCATGCTCTCTGTAAAATCAGTCAGTATTGGGCTCCTTTATAAACTGAATATGGAACCATCAACATTGGAAAACCTACAAAAGGAAATTCAGATTACTGCTTCATATACCAAACCCTCATCCCCTTGACCCCACTACTTTATCACAATGCAAGTACAGATAAGTGAGTAGATATTTTCACTATTAACATTCATTCAGGTCATTTTTTAAAATGTACACTAAAAGCAAACACATCCGAGATACTTCTAGTTCTTCTAGCTCCTACAGTTCAGCTGAAAACATCCATTCAAATATTATGCTACTCTATTTGTAAATTTGAATCTTAGTTCTTTCCGCTTAGCCTACTAATAAAGAAGCTGATTAGTAATTTAAAAAAAACAACACAACAACCAACCTTGCTAAATTACCTTGCTGAATTACTGGATAGATAATATCTAAAGTCTTGCAAAGCCCACTTGCAAGACTTCAGATATTAGCTATGTAACACATCAGATTTAATAAAGGATTGACACGTGAATGAGCGACAATCGTTGCTTTTCTTCATCTACTTACTATGCACAGCTCAGCTTTCAGCTAATTTACCTGAAGAGGCAACTGCACTGCAGAAGATACCACCAAGAAGACAGAGGTGTACAGAATAAAGGAAGGAGATCCTTTTTCAAAGTGGAAGGAATTAAGAGCCCAATCCTGAGCTCCTAGTATGGGCCCTATGCCAGCACTGAGTGACACAAACATGCCATAAGGCAGGCCCATGACAATCAGCACTGGGTCAGCATTGGAGCTAGCTCAGCACCAGTCCGCATGGAGCCTAGTGTCAGCTGGTAGCCCGCTGCATGCCACCCAGAGCAAGGGGTAGCAGAGAGTTTTGACGGGCAGGGGGGAGACGTTCCAGGGCAGGGGGAGGGTGGGGGAAGGGTGGAGCGGAACTGATGGAGCTCTGCTCCACTGGACCCAGAACCCCGTGTCAGGCCTTCCAGCCCAACATGGCGCCTCTCAACTCTGCACTGGCAAAACAGCTGGTGCAGACTTGAGTAACCCCATTGCAGGGCCCATGCTCTTACCTGGGGGAATAGGACAAATGTTCCCTTTCCTCGAGGAGATGCCAACAGCTGCCTGGCACACACAGGATGCAGTGGCAGCCATTTTGGTGCTGCTCTTCTGAACACTGGGCAGCTCAGGATTGGGCAACCCAATTAGCCTTCAAATCAGGTGTCTTCTGACCAAAGTACAAAAATTGGTAGATAAGAAAATCTGTGGAACTGGACATTTGCTATGGTCCAAAGTTGAGTGTTCTCTTTCAGAGAGGACTGGGATTCAGTGACTGAAATAAGACTATTTGGGGGGGGGGGAGGGGGTAAGCATGTTGAGATTTTGCAATTGTTCAGGATTTTAAATTATTCAAAGTTTTGTCTGCTGATTTTAAACTAGGCTGTCACCAGCCTGGGGCCTTGTGTATAGGGTACTAAAGAGACCCAAATATAAACAAATCCAGCTCAGGGGAAATGGATAGTACATGGTAGCAGTGTTAGGGGAGAAATTAATCACCGTGATGCACTACTTCTGTACAACACAAGTACAATACATATTAGAAGAAGGGACAGGGTGGAATGAAGAAAGACTGAGCAAGTCCCCAGAGATTACTTCCCTGGGACCAGGGCCATCCAAAGACCTTCTGATGCCTGAAGCAGCATGCCAAATGCTGTCCCCCCCCCTTACTAGATGTTCCAGCCTCTCCTCCTGACACTCCAGTGTCTTAGCTCAGCACTCCACTCGCCTCCACATTTTGCTTTCCTCTCTGTCTCCTTCTTCCTTTTCCAATCCAGGGGGTGGAAGAAGAAGGAGCAATAGATGGGTGCCCCAATCAACATGCTGATGGAGGCAACCACTGGGATCTTACATTTTCTGATCTCACCAGGGCCCATGAGAGAGGGTGCAGGGGGTACATCATACCTGGTCTGGGGTCAGAAGGATCCCAGGAAGTTTCCAGGGATCTCAGAAAATATTTACATACATTGTATGAAGACAAGCATTCACATTTTGTGTAAGCTTACCTAGTTTTATATATTGTAATTCACATAAATTATGATCCAATGTTTGTATGAAATTATGACCCAGTGGTAAAGGGAATGGGCTCAAAAGAAATTTTGTACTCAAAAGGGGTCAAAAAGGAACTTTGTGCTCCTGATAAAATTCTTCTCAGAGGCCCTGCCAACATAGGCCTACAGGCTTTCATCAAGGCATGACAGCACACGTCTACATCAAGGTAGGACCATAAATGGCAACAAAGGGAGCAGGGAAAGCAAAGAGACAGGGGAGGGGAAAGCAAATACAAGAGGGGAGGCTGTGATCCAATACAGACCTACCTGGGAGTAAGTCTCATTTAACACTGAGTAGATATGCATAGGATTGTACTGACTGAGAGAGAAATTTGATAATATCCCACATATCCCATTATATGGACAAGCCGTCATCTATATTTTAATATCTCGAACAAAGGCTTAATTCTCCAATTCCCCAAGACTTGAAATGATAATTATTTAAGTAGTCTAACACTGTCTTAACAACATTACTTCCTTTCTTCTCCAACCCTTTCAAAGCAAAAATTCTGGAATACAAGGTTTGGTGAACATTACTTTGATAGTTAGCCTTGGTGTTACATTAAATGGCTGAATTTATCTACCTGGGTTTGTCTGCATTCTAAGTCACCAGGTTTCTGGTGGAAACATCACAATGGCAATTTAAAAATGCAGGTATTTTAAAAATTCCCTCACGGGCTTTGAGAAAAATGTACACGATACACTTTTCACACATATACACACCCCAAAAACCAGGAAGGAGGTTGCCTTGAAATTACAATTTTACAACTTTTAAAACATGTGTCAGTATTCTGTATGTTTTACGGCCACATAAATAAAAATAGTTGATAAGGATAAATCTTTCATTGGCAGAACACACCACCTCATATCAGAATAGCTCAGCCAGTGACATTTTGTTTGAGAGATCAGAGACAAATGTCCCTAAGGAAAGAGGCGATGGAAATCAGCATTGCCCAGGCTAGTCAAACCAGGAACATCAAAGTAATTTCTTCTAGTAGTTTATGCAATGTCTGAAATAACTCATTTTACAACATGGGCTACCCTTGAGATTTCTGTGACTGTTTTGTTGAAATTCTTCACCCTATAGAAATCACTCAGTAGACAAGTTGTGGAAAGGTGACAACAAGATGGCAGAAAGAAAAAAGAAGCGTAAATATCGGTGCATATCTTGTTGACATGACTCTTGTGAAGTCTAACAGTAGCAACTACCTGAGTCACTGTGACTGAACTATTTTTGGTACTGTGAATTTGACCAGCATTCATCTGTACTGGTGGTTGGCAACCTTCAGTCTTGACAGACTATGGTATAAGCCTACAGCACCTGGTAATCCCAGGCGGTCTCCCATCCAAGTACTAACCAGGCCTGACCCTGCTTAGCTTCCGAGATCAGATGACATCAGGCACGTGCAGTTGCTGCTCATCTCAGAATCAGGCATGGGATCAATAATGTTAGATGTGGGGCTGAGATAATGTGAACCACTATTGCTGTTACTTACCTGCCCCACTACCATTCATTTTACTTCTGCTAAAGTATGAGAAGTTGGACTGAAACCTGCTGCCGAGCAGGATGGACACTATATTGAAGGACTATGTCTTTATTCAGTAAATTGTGGTTCATGATATCCTACAGCTCCTGCATTTATTCCCTCAGCACTGAGTAAAGACCCAGGTAAGACTACAATCCACAGCTTACTTTGTCTGGAACAGTTTACAGTACGAAATTTAAAGTATGTTTAAGTTTCTACAAACACACACACGTTATTCTGGGAAAAAATAATCACCTACTCCACTTCCACTTTTATTTATTGAAATATCTTTGTAATGCAAAGAGCAACTCTGTAATATGTGCTAATAAGGCACAAGGAAGATCAACCTTACTCGTCTGAAACATACAGTGAACACAATCTGCCTCCTATCAATCTCAATGGCCACAGAACTTGCTTTCACCTAGGATTCCCCCTTAAGAGCCTACAGTGAAGGTCTATGTGGGCCTAACCCTATCCACCTCTCCAGTGCTGATATAGCTACAATGCAACCCCAATGTAAGGGACTAAACATTCCCTTACCTTGAAGAGGCCTCCATGATTGCCCTCCCACTGCAGGATGCAGTGCATGCCTTATAGTGCATGCCTTATAGGCATGGCTGCATCAGTACTGGAAAACTGGATAGGCTTGGGCCCTGTATCAGTTGATTATATGCATTTAATTCTGCCTAATCTTCACTGCAGAGGAAATCTGATCCAACTCTCAAGTGCTTATTGCTAAAACTCTGCCATAGGCATCTGACCTCAGCAACAACCAAAACCAGAAAGGGCTAAATTATCCTCTCACTTGAAAACAAGTGCAACATCTTTGAAATAATCAGGCCTACAAAAAGGAGAGAATATCAGTTTATGAAATTAACAGAGCTGCCAGAAAAGAGGCAGCAATATAGAATTGGCAGATCTCCCATGAAGTGGTTTTCTCATTCAGGAACATCCATAGAACCTACAGATACAGGAGCTGGAAAATTATTTCCCTTTCTGACCTGCAAAGACAGAAGACATTTGCGTGCTAAGTGGGAAGATTCTAGCAAGCAATATTTTAGTGGGCCCGTGAGACAATTACAGGTTGTGCCTAGTTATCCCCTGGGGGTTCCAGAACTTCCAGAGGATAAAAAAAATCAGCTGATATTAAATCAGTGGAAAAATAGCTTTAAAGACCACTTCCAGGTTTCTTGCTCCTTCTTTGTCACCCCAGAATGCATTGGTATAGACGCTATCACCAATGAATAATGGAATCTAGCAGAACGAAATTATAATTATTTAACAGTGCAAAGGTAGGAAATTGGATTTTGATACTTTTTTCCTTGTTACAAGGCATTTAAAAGTGGACCTCTACATCAGTGATGAGTCAAATCAGTGGCTACCAAATCTATGGATACTGAAGTCCCACCTGTACATCTAACAACTCAAGGGGGCTTTCTGAAACCCAATCCATGTTCCATGAAGATAGAGTGGATGGAGTTTGCTGCTGGAACCACTTCACCAGTAGGGGTAGCAAGTCATGTCCCTGCCAAGGTGCAATACAATTGCCTACTCTTGACAGACACTGCAGTCATACTGGCAACAATGCAATTATGTATGCATTTTGCTGCTACTTTGCAGCTTCAGCAACATTTCCCATTTTCCCCATTGCCTCTGACGGCTATACACACATTCCAAAGGGTTGCTAAAACCTCCACTTGCCCAAAAGCACTATTTCAGGATGGAGACGTGGCTCCCAGTCCTTAATGGCCATCATTCACATTAGATTATTGCATCTTCACAATACAACCATTACCTGGCCACAGTGTTCCTCAGTCTGAAGTGACTGATCGAGTAACACGGTACACTACTGGAAAGGTATAGAAACTCTCACACTTTGTCGGTGAAGGGGAAAACTTGAGCTAGACTCTCAGCTGCTGTGTATCACTACTGGTTTAAATGAAATCAGGTTAATTGTATCATATGATATGGCCCAGTTTCTTTACTTTTTAAAGACATTGTTTTGACATTAAGCTCCCAAAATCAAAGGAGAAAAATCCAGTTCGCAGCAGCTGGGATCTGCAAGCATAAAGCTTCTCCAAAGCTGCACAGCTCATGGCCATGCCCTTTTTATCTAAACAAATGTCTGTGTTTAACTGGATGACAGTGTGTGTCATTGCCAACTCTGAAAATAATACCATGCTTTGTCTTCCTGCAAGCATAATTACACAGACATGCCTGGGGAACACACACACACATACAGATCCTGTTGTACTCCGTGGCCTTCTCTAGGAATGGCCTGCTTGTCACAATGCCATATACCCAAATGACAACATGTGGCAAACACAGCCAGGACCACTTTTCCTCCTCCCCACTTTCTCTATGGCAAGATCTTGCTCTGCAAGTACAGAAAGCAGATTCGTGCTTCCCTGCTTTCCTCCAGTGGTCTGTGACAAACAAAAATCCAGTCTGAGATATCAGCCAGCAAATCCCACACGGGCATGGGAACCCCCACTGGGCTTCCAATCACAAGCCCCTCCTGTCCCTTGCATAACAGGCTTGACAGGTAAGGTGCAGCACAGTTGGAGAGATGACAGGTTGTTTCTTGTCACCTTTATAGTAATTGTGTACCTGTTCCAAACTGTGTTGCACTCCAGAGCCAAGTCACACACATGCCCAAACAAATTGGGGCAGCAAACAGAAAGGGCATACATCACGTCACATTGAGATTCAAGCCCTAGGCCTGCATCTTCATTCAGTTCCAAAACTTCCTTGTGAAAGAAACAAATATGGTTTCAACATACAAACACTGGAGATCAAACACATGAATCAAACACAAGCTTTCAGTTTTCCTAGGATCTAGAAGCATCACCAGCAGGGACATCAGTTAGCTAGTAAGGCTCCCAGTCCATTAGTTGACGCTTTAGGGCAAAAGTGAGATTCAGGAGAATGTGCCTCCTGAGTCTTCTGTTTGTCCAAAGAATATGCAATCAGCCAGGGTTATCAGCAGCTGAGAGACCCTGTTTTTCACATCAAGCATTAAGAAAAAATTATTTCTATTTCTAACCTGCCCCGTCTCAAGGTCTTAGTGAGGGTAATAACAATTAAGACGGCCATTCAATAAAGCCAACCAAAATATAAGACACCGTGAACTAAAATGTAAAATTATTCTAGAATAGGTTAAGCCCAGCCAGCACAAGCTTGCACGAATGAAAGCTTACAGTGTTTACAGAAGTGCTCTAGCTTGGACTTTGATGACTCTCCAGGGAAAGTGAGTTCTACAGTTATGCACTAGCTACAGAGAACATGCCTTTGTTGCTGTTATTTGAATTAGGGTACTGGCAGAGGCAGGAATACACTCTTGTATTGCAGTGGAACATTCAAACACTCTCATTTTTAAATATAATTTTTTGGGATGTTCATTCAGATCAGATAAATAAAGTTGTGCTTTATTGTACAACTTTATTTGTACTGTATATATGTGCATTTATTACCATGTATACGAATACACAGGGGTTTTTTTTAACCAAGTAAACTGGCAGCACCAAGTCCCTGGGAGAGTGAAAGCACAAGGATTTGCTTGTCAGTGACAGAGCAAAAAATGAAATCTTTAACTCCCTAGCAAAGGTGTTGCCAACTACTGTATATAGCTTCTTTAACATTACATGTTTTAAATATTCACAATATTCTTAAATTGTTGACCAGCTGGATTGCATGCCTGTAAAGGTTTTTGCTTTTGTGAGAATAAGTACAGTTCACGTCTGCCCTGTGACCTTGTCACTGACTCCGATAGGACAGAGGTGACTAAGGGCAGCACCATACAACTATGATGGTATCAACATATCCAACTTCTTCCTTAAACCTTTTTTAATATTACCACTACTGTAAAAGCATGTAAAGAGCTAAATGTGCTCCCCAACCCCTTCTCCCTTCAGGAAAATACAGACTTGAGAATAATGAATCTGGCACACTGCACCACTTTCTGGTTCAATGAGGTGACAGCATCCTAAGGTGAAAAAGAGAAAAGTGCAACAACTGGGAGAGAAAACAAAAGGAGGGGGAAGACCAAGGTTCTGTTACTGTACATTAAGACATCAGAAGAGCCATGCTGCTAGAACTCTCCAAAGGTTTATCAAGCCATGTGTCCCCTTTCTCATAGTAACCAATTATTGCCCACCCCCATGCCTTCTCCTTAGCAACTAATTTCAGAGAAAGCCTACTGTCTCTGAAGCTAGATATAGCATATAGCTAGCATGACTAATAGCCACTGATAGACTTTTCCTCCATGAATTTGCCTAATCCCCTTTTGAAGTCATCTAAGTTTCAAAACTACTTCTGGGTAGCACAATGAAAATACTGACTCAAGGAGTGGCAGCTGTGAAGAAAGTAAATTCCACACTAGAGATAATTAGGAAAGGAGTAAAAAATAAAACTGCTCCAAGATCTCTTTTCTAGTTGGTCATTACTAACTCAGATCACTTCAGTGTATATGTGAAGTTAGAGTTCTTTGACCCAAACTACAGCAGTACATCACATTACACCCACTGCCATTTTGTTGTGTGTTGTGTTTCCAGTTGTATCCCAGAGGTCTTTAATGGGTTGAGTGAGATTCAGTAGTGGGTCACAACCTGACCTTAGATAAGTTATGGCACTGTTGCCACCACCGTTTTATTTTGAGGATCACATTCAAGGCTAGATTCTAGGTGAGGTAAATGTTCCTGGAGATTTTGGCTTTGGAAGGATTGGCCAGCCCCCCCAGTCTTCAGTGGGCCCCCTCAATCTCCCACTCATCTGCCTCTTTCCCCTTGCCACTTCACTCCCTTTGCTCTCTGCCTTGCTTCACCTCTCTCATTCTCTCCTTCCACCTTCCAAAGCTGAGTGTGTGTTCTTGCCATACCACTTTCTGCCCTTCATCCGCAAATTCGCCTGGAGGGAAAGAAGGAGCACAAAAGTGCTAACTGGTTACCACTGGGCAGAAAAAGAACTGGAAACAACTGCTCACTTGACTGTTCCTTTTACCCACTGGGCTCTTCAAGATGGGTCCTCTGTTGCAGGTTGAAGTTTGTCTTGGGTTCCAGATCTTATCAAGTTGAAGAATACTCAGCTATATCGTTCTGAGTCCCCCACCCCTTCTGTGAGCTGTGAGATGTTGTAGGTGTACCGTGCTATTTTCTTTATGAGGACAGAAAGTACAGAAGTCTTGTATAGAGGTTTTATGTTTGGTTTAGTTTTTGCAATATTTGTTTACAAGATGGAAATAGCATGGGTATGCAATGATAGTCACAAGTAGCATCAGTCTAGCTCTTCAAGACCTTAAAAACGCAAGCAGAAACCTCATGGCAACCTTTCCCAGCTAACGCCAAACTCTTTTCCAATTGTGTTCCCACCCTAGGCCTTCACATAAATGGCACCTTTATAGCCCATCATAGACAAAGTCACATCAAAACCAAAGGGAAGAGATGCTTTGTGAACTCAAGATATTTACAACAATATTCATATTTTGAATCAGCCTTTGATAAATCCTAATACATTGATGTAGAAATAATGATAAACATTTAAGCTCCTTTCCTCTTGCCTTCTTACTACAGATGCTCTGGGGACTGTGTGTCACATCACACATCTGAAATCCTAACAAATTGTAGAAACTTAGGGCTTCTTCTTCATTCTTCAACTGCTCATGACCGTAAATGTGTAATGTGGCCCGTTGGGTTATATAAACAGCACAATGGGGGAGAGGCAAACATAGTAAAACCACATCAGGGGTACGAGGCTTTAGAACTTTGCCCTGTCATGCTTCCAGTTGTGATTGCAATTGTGAGTGTGTGTGTCTCCCCACACACATCCTTTGCTCGAAAGAAAGCTTCCACTAGCATTCGACTGAAGCTTTTTACCTGACCTGGCTGACCCAATATTCTACCTGCTTGGTGCAAGAGGCAGGTTCCACTTACTTCAAAGGACTGAGGTCTCATGCTTGCCTCATACACAGTGCTTGTTTATGCTTTGCAAGTCCCAAACACAGGCTAGCTAGTTCCAAGCCTTCACATATATGCCAGGCAACAACAGTTTTAATGAACCAGCTGGATAGTTTGGTTTATGTGAGTTCTCATTGGCACGTTGAAGTGAACCAGCAATCCCAGTGTCTTTTAAATGGGCTTGTATCACACCAACTACAGAAATACACACACATTCATTTTTTTTCTCCTATGAAAGCTTGTACTGCAAAACTGTAGTGTTACAAATGGCCAGAGCCTCAGGAGATAGGAAGGCCGTTGTTGATAAATTGTGCAAGCAGCTAGAAGTGCATTTATTGAATGGATGTCTGAAAATAGTTTTCCACTAACCTTTGAAAGGTTAAAATAAAAAGTGAAACACTTAATTGAAAATACACTCATACCTACAATTCAAGCATGCTGTGCAAACTATTTTTACAGGTCCAACCTTGTTATACACAGATTTTTTTATACACAGATTTGACTCAACACAAATGGCCACTGCAAATGAGAAGGAATGTGCTGATCCCTGGAGAAGTGGAAAATGCATCTCTTTAAAAATCACAGTTAAAAAAAAAAAACTGCTTTTCTTATTGTTGTAGAGAGACAGTCATGCAAGTGATGATCATTCCATTCTTCAGCTCAGTCAGGCAAAGGCAAGGGGTCCTTTGCATTTCTAATTGCTGACTGCCTCTCTACAACAGTAAGAAAAACTGTTTTTAAACCACAATTGTAAAGGGACGCACTTTTTAATTTTTTAAAAATTGCTTTTATTTAACACATTTTATGGTATCAGCAGGGAGCCACAGAATCAAACCCCTGTGAATGTCAAGACACAACCTTATTAGGAGCAATGGACGGGCAAGAAACCTGGAAGTGGGTCTTTAAATCTGTTTTTCTACTATTTTTTTATCCACGGAATTTTTTTATCCACTAGAGCAGTCGTTTTCAACCACTGTGCCATGGCACAGTGGTGTGCTATGAATGGTCCCCAGGTGTGCTGCGGGTGTTTAGGAGAGGGTCATTTATCAATAGGACCATTGGAGGATGTGAGCCCCCATTGATAGCACAGTGTGCCTTGTCAATTGTCAAAAAACTGACGGTATGCTTTGAACATTTTAGTGCCTTGCCAGTGTGCCGCAAGATAAAAAAAGGTTGAAAATCACCACACTAGAGGTCCTGGAACAGAACCCCAACGGATAACGAGACATGACCTGTATTTATTTTTCACATTTTTTATACCACCCATCTTCCAAGGAGCTCAGGGTAGTACATAGTTCCTGCCCTCCTTTTGTACTCACAACAACCCTGTGTGGTAGGTGAAGCTGAGATTATAGTGACCTGCCCAAGATCACCCAGAAAGCTTCGTGGCCAAGCTAGGATTTGAACCTGAATCTTCCAGGTCAAATTCCAACTCCTAAACCACTACACCATCCTGACTCTCAAACCATAAACATGTAACTGGGGCAGAGCTGGGCATGACCAGTATTTTTGGACACTTGTTTCACTTACCAGCCTCTTATCTCTCTGACTGTATCAAAATCTACTGCATAGTTATCAACAGCCATAATTTCTTCCAGTGTTAATAAGTACATTGCTGAACACCGATTGCTTGTTTCAGAGTCCTTCATGATCAGTCCAGTGATTAACTACTACTATGATTACCACTATTTGCCCTCTGTTTTCTATGAATAGTGAGAGAGGTATTGAGTTGGCACCAATAGTGGGCTAAACTGCCACTGATAGTTGATAATGGAAAATGCTCCACTAGAAGATCTGCTATATAGGATCTCTACTGTCGTCCCTTAGAAGCAGTAAGAAACAACACAGAGAGCCTTTGCAGGAATTACATACTCATATTTTTGGAGCTTTGACAAAAATTGTGTTCCCATTAATGAGGGGCATAGTTTGCTTTTGGATTCCACTTTGCAGCCATTGACTCTAGTTTTCTATACCTTTCACTAAAACATGCAAATTAGCTGCAACTCCCTGATCCATGTATTAGCATTTGCTAATACACAAGAGGATGCCCACTTTAGACTCATCTTTTTATATACATATTTTTGGTTTTCATCTGTAATCCAGGCTGCTTTCCTTTACTAAAGTGACAAAAATTAAGCAAACTGTATATCGGAAAGAAGACTAACATACAGGAGAGAATACCAACATACTAACATATGATGCAGATGTTCAAGGTCAATACTGAATCCTGAACTTGATGATCACATTAAGAATAAAATGTGATCTGTTAAAATAGTTTGCTTTAAATATTCTGCTATTTTTTTTTAGAAGCCATGCCCATGCTTTTCTATGTGTTTGGGAGTAGCTGGGATGACAGGAACTCTTGCATATAATACACAACATAACAGCATTTTGGGGCTAGGTCTAGATATATCACGTCCTGCATAAATTCTTAATTGCATGAGACCAATTCTAAGATAGATGTTTATGATACATATGTCTGAGACCAAGCATAACCATGAATTTCTCCAATTGGATATATAAATAAATTGGAAAGAAAAGAAAAATACATAAAACTGTCACTTCTCATGATTACAGTTAAATCACATACTAATTATTCAGGATGTTGACATCAAAAACCAATTATTCATAACCAAATCAATAGGATACCTATAATAATAATGAACCTTAAAACATTAGATGAGTATTGATATGAATAAATGTGTATATTAAATATATTATTTGCCTTTATGGCCCTTTTGCTTTCTGCTGAAAATGTACTGACACAAAATGAAATCAGTTGAGTTGGCGCAAGCCAACAAAGACAGTTGTTTGTTTGGGACACATGTAAAAACCAGTATCCGTGCATGGATCTTGTTACAGGCTTGGATTATACACATACAAAGAGGAAAAATACTGTATATGTGAACACATAGAATTGCCGTATTCTGACCCAGACCCACTTATCCAACAAGCACAATAGTATTGCCTAATATGACTTAATAAAACTTCCTCAGGTCACTGGTAGACATCTTTCCCAGATCAGCAACCTGAGCTCCTTTAATTGGAGGTGGCAGTCTTAAAATCTAAATGTGGTACATACAAAGGCTATGCCTTACCATTGAGTCATGAACTCTCTTATAATTTTTTTTTTTTTTAAACACCCAAATCTTCACCTGGTGGTCTCTGTTGTATCACATGCCCACATGGTTTGGTGCAGTCAGACTAAACAAAAATGAGCCTTTTGTTGGAGGAGTTTGTTTATATTTGTTTAGTGGATACAGTGCACATAGTCTACTGCTTCCATGAGGATCTCTGGATTAGAACCTGAAATCCTGCACTATCTCCAGAGACTGGGGAACACTCTGGAACGGCAGCGGTTTGGTCCAAAGCAACCAGCGATTATGTCATTTCTGTATGTTTCAGGAACAAGATCCTTGGGGGGGGGGGCTCTATAGTGAAATCTGAGGGAGGCAGAAGAGACAGGTGAGGAGGACTAGAGGAGTGTGGAGAAGCTGAAAGGAAAAGCAGTCAAGGGAGAAGGTAGGATGAGGATGACCACGAAGCAGGAAGGAGTTGGAACAGGAAGCCCAATGCAGAAGAGAAGGGTTGGACAAAGATGAGAAGACAAGGTGGTGGTACAGCAAACAATATGACAGTGGTGAGGAGGAGTGGCAAGAGAGCAACTGAGAAATGGGGAACCCGGGCAGAAGAGGGAAGCAAAGACAAGGGCAAGAAGAAGGGACATGAGAAAGAGGGCACAAAGGCAGTGGCATCACTAGGGTTCACGTCACCTGGTGCAGGATGCCAGTGCGTCACCCCCCATGCAGTGGACGGGGCAACACCCCAGGTGGTGGGTGTGGTGATGTACCATCACTCTGCCCCCACTGGTTTTTTGGCTGTACCTTCAGATAGAAAAAAAGATAGAACACATTCTGCATTGAATTACACATTGATTGATACATAACATGCTGGTATTATTCCTCCAAACTGTGATTTTAGTGATTTTGGTCACCAGTGGTGTCACCCCCTCCCCCAGGGTGTCAACTTACTAACAACTTATTGCAGCAGTTCTCAAATTTTTAGCACTGGGACCCACTTTTTATAATGACAATCTTTCCAAGACCCACCAGAAGTGATGTCATGGTGGAAGTGACATCATTAGGCAAATTAAAATAAATAAGTATAAATAATTAAAGTAAAACAAATAATTAAATAAGCAGAAGCCAGCCCTGGTTCACCAAGTGAATTTCCTCTGTGCCCTGCCTGCAGTAACACCCCCCTTCAAAATCAGTAAGGTTTTCAGCCCTACCCAGTGCCCAGTTCAATTTAAGAACTTCTGTTTAAACCAGATCACTGTCAGGATCCACCTGGCTTTGCAAGTTTACCTTATCAGCTGAAGCTTCTGTTTTGATCCTTTTTAATGGGGGGGGGGGGAAGGCTGCCTTCTGGAGCATTTGTTGAGCTCCAGTTCCATCAGATCAGGCCCATTCTGGTGGCTTCACATTCCCCTTTGCCTGGCCTGACTACCAGCCAAAGCACGTTTGCTTAGTGATACTTAGTTTTGCTTTCCATAGGGCTCAATACATTCATCTGCTTGGAGGGAGGGACTTCCTTCTCAGGTGTTTTTGGGGGCTGCATTCATTGGATCAGAACCATTCTGGTGTTGTTGGATTCCTCTCAGCCTGCCCTATCCAATGGACTAAGGCAAGCTTGCCTACTCGCGAGTAAACACACGATACAGCTCAGTTTCACTTCTCATAGGGCTCCTTGCATTTTTTGTTCTCTGGTTTATTGGTCATAACCTTTGATAGAAAGGAGATATTTCACTCTGGTTTCTTGCATTACATTCTGCTGGAAATCCTGCATCCAATGGTATATAATATGATGGAATTACTCCTAACCACCGCGATTTTAACGTGTCACCCCCCAGTGCGCATCACCCCCTGTGTGCATCACCCGGTGCGGCCCGCACCACTCTAGCGACGCCACTGCAAAGGGAGTCTTCTGGGCTAGCCTGGCAAGGGAATGAGATGGAGCCTCTTTTGCCTGGGTGGGCAGAGGTTTCTAGGCCATAACCCACCCACAAGTTCACAGGGTTGCTTGGAAAAGGGATTGTAGGACCCAGAGAAAGATGGCAATGTTACATAAGCCTCTGGGGCAAAGTAATTTCTGGTGACTGCCATGCAAGGATGGAAAGAAGCCAAGGCAACACAAAAGGGAAGGAACCTAGAAAGGTATCCAGGGTTTTTATTCCCCCATCCCAACCCCATGTTTGTGAAACTGCGCAAATAAAAGAATCGTCAGTAGCATTGTTTCCCCATCCTCTGTAATCTATGCATACTCCTGGTGGCGGTCAGGTCACAGAGTCCTTCTTCTTGCCATATGAGGGGGCAGGGGCCCCTACAAGCCCCCCGCCCCCCGTGTATAAAAGCCAAATTTAAAGTACTCCTTAATGATCAGCTAAATGAAAATGCAATGCCACCACAAGTAAGAAACTAAACATTAGGAAGCACACAATTCAACAGTGAGTGGAAATGAATCAGAGCCAGGCTTCAAGAGAAGAGGAAAAAAGTATGCTAGATAAATTCAGATTACAAGTAACAGTGAGGAAATCACCATCTGGGTTCCAAATGTTCCATGTAAGAAAGAAAGTTTCAATTCATTGAGCAAATTATTTAGAATCATGAGCCACTTTGCTGGAAAACACACACACAGAGACACACAGACACACAATCTTTTAGGATAGAAATATGTTGTCTTGTGTGACCAAAGACATGATAAGCAAATGTAAGAGGCCACATTCAGACTATTCTATGTGTATACAGAACGTCTGCAGAACTTGACTCAAATAGCACAAAACGGGCATGGATTTGCGCTTACAGAGATAGTCATGCTTTTCCCTTTTAAAAAAACAACTTTAGGTTGGATCCCAATCTTCAGCAAATGGAAAGAAATGTTGTTTACCAAAGGACAGAGAGGTAATTTTTATCAGCACCCCTATCCCTCTGCTGCCTACTGTGACTTCCCCCCACCCCTCAAAAAGTCTGCCCCATATTTGCAGGAAGCACAAAGGAACTGCAGAGGGACAGGAGGATCAACAAAAATTGTTCCTCTCCTATCGAGAGTACTAGTTGGGATCCACCTGTTTATTTCTTAAAATCCTACATGACCCTTAAAGCGATTGCACTGTTTATACGTCTGTCTACCAGGAATTACAACACCATACGGCACAACCATTTGTCTGGAATAGAAAAAGTTTCAGTTCCCAGAGAACCCAATTTAAAGTTAAGTTCACATCACTTCTGTTTGTCAAACCAGCATAGAATTAGCTGTACAAAACACTAGCTTCCACAGACAGGAGCTGCCATTTTCACAACATGGAACACAGATACCAGTCAAGAAAGGAAAAATTAGAGATATGCGAAACTAATTTCTATGATCTCATATGTCGCCCTGAGACAGATTTAGTGAAAGGTGTAATATAAACAGAATAAAAACTAAATAAAATAACCATACTCCATTCACTACATTTGGTTTTGACAGAACTGATAATTCCAAAAATGTCTAGGAAAACCTTCTTTCAGGAGGATAATTGGCCTACACCAATACAAATGTGAGCACATGCATGTGTGCATAAGAATGCTTGCATTTAAATTCAGCTGTATAAACACACTGCATTATTCCAGGGTTTCAAGTATCCCTCATGTTTCCTTTATTTATTTTTTGGCACATGTTATAATAAATAATAACTACCATAGATACTCGCCTATACAGCGATAAATTTGTGCCCCAAACTCATGGGAGAATCGCCCCCTCGTCTTTTCTCTGCAGTCACCCAGTGGGCGGAGGGGGTGGGGGCCATTTGCACTGGGGGGGCTTGATAGGAGGATGGGCAGCTGTGCCTCCCCCCAGCCTGCACCCTGCCTGTTGCACCTGGAACCTGGGAGGAGGCAGGGCACGGGGGTCAGCCTGCCCGCTGGTGCTCCCCCACACCCTCTCAAAGCCCTCCAGCCCCTGCCACAGTCCGGCCGCCAGCAGGGGCAGGGAGCAGAGCAGTGGCGTCCTGGCTGCCGCCTCCACCACCAGACCAACGGAGGGCAGGGAGCGTGCGGGGATCGTCCTGTGCTGCTCCCTGCCAGGTGCTCCCCGGCGCCTCCTTCCCTGCTGGCCGCAGCCGCGGGGCAGTGCAGGTCATTCCCCGAGTGCTCCCTGCTCTCCATTGGTCCGGCGAGCAGCGGCAGTAGCCAGGGCGCGCCCGCTCCGCTCCCTTCCCCCGCAGACAGCGGGACTGTGGCAGGGAGTGCAGACGGAGGGCTGTGAGAGGCAAGGGAGCACCGCTGGTAGGCTGCCCTCGCATGCCCTGCCCCCTCTGGGGCTCCTCCGAGGCTCCAGGCGCAACCAGCTGGGTGCAGGCTGGGGGAGGCACAGCTGCCCATCCTCCTCCTAAGCCCCCCCAGGTGCAAATGGCCCCCTCCGCCTGCCTGGGTGACTGCCCCACATGCCCTGGCTCCTCCGGCTCCAGGAATGATGAGGGGAGCAGCTGGGTGCAGGCTGGCAGGAGGTGTAGCTGCCAGGAACTCCACATGAGGCCCGGAGGCGTCACTGCACTTCCTCCACAGAGGGCACATGGGCAGGCAGGTAGGCAGGCAGCTGGGCAAGCAGGCAGGCAGCCCAAGCAAACGAAGGAGGGAGGGTGAGGGGGCAGGTGAGCAGGCAGGTATATGTGTGTGAAAGTGTGGACGATCTCCCCTCCACTTGTGTGTGTGTGAATGAATCAAACTGGCATGAAGATCCCCCCTTCTTAGGGTGAATGGGATTATAAACTGGCATGAAGATTCCCCCCCTCTTATTAGGGTGAATGGAATCATAAACTGGATTGAATTCATTCATTCATTTTCCATCTCTAATATATTCATTTATGTAAATTTATTCAAATTTGAAATGTAAATTAATTCTTTTTTTTCCGGCTCCTGACACAGTGTCAGAGAGATGTTGTGGCCCTCCTGCCAAAAACTTTGAGCACCCTTGCTCTAGACCAGACCTCCTGCCCTACATATTTCACCACCCTGCCCCCTTTCTCATATCCTTTAGTCCAGGGGTGTCCAAACCCCGACCTGGGGGCCACTTGCAGCCCTTGGAAGCTTCCAGTCCGGCCCGCAGGGAGCCCCCAGCCTCTGGCCCTCCAGAAACTTGCTGGAGCCCGTGCTGGCCTGACACAACTGCTCTCAGCTTGAGGACAAATCATCTGAGCTGTGGCCCTCCACTACTTGCTGTTTCACATCTGTGATGCAGCAGTGGCAGCAAAGAAAAGGCTGGCCTTGCTTTGTGCAAGGCCTTTTATAGGCCTTGAGCTACTGCAAGACCTTCATTCATTCATATAAGTTTCATCTCTAATAAATTCATTTATGTGCATTCAAATTTAAAATGTAAATTAATTCTTTTTTAATTAATTGAAATTAATTAACCCAGTGTCAGAGAGATGATGTGGCCCTCCTGCCAAAATATTTGGACATCCCTGCTCTAGTCTATCATGGATGGGAGGGCTTGAACTAGAAACCTCATAGACGGAGATGGAACCAGTGAAGTCAGTAACTTTAGACTACAGGGTGTGTAACATCAACACCTTCAGTTGGCAGGCTAAATAGCCCCTCTGAATTGGCCAGACCTGGTATAAATATTAGGAGCGCGGCCTTCACTCTTGCCTGAACAACACAGCAACGTCTTCTTCCTACAACACTTAAGCTCCAGTTTTGCCAGCTCCCAGATTCAGCTTAATCACCAGGTTCAGTTCCAGCAACTGACCACAAAGGCCCTAGTCAGGAGAGCATGGCCTCAGCTATAATTAGTCTGGCCCTGAAAATGTCCTGCTGATCAGCCTTGCTTCTCTTTAGGTTATCTACCTGTACTACTGCAATCAGCCTGTACTTACAGTTTTGAACTAATCACTACGCATCAACCCAGTTTTCAATCAGAGCCCAATCCTCAGAGGTCAACCCCATTATAGTCAATGGGGCTTACTCCCAGATAAGTGTGGATAGGATTGTAGCCTTACTTATAAAGTAGTTCAAAGCTATCTCATTTTCAAAACTTTCTTGGACCTGCTTCATATCACTTCTCTCTCTCTTCCCTCTCTTGTCTCATCCCTTCATTAACTGAGTAGCAAGCTCATTTCTCTTTGTTACATAATACCAGTACTGCTGATAGCTATGTTTTGTGACTTTAGTCTGGTTGTGTGGTGATCACACAACCATTAGATTTCATGTAACTTATCCATACCATTTCAGATCTAAGCAGTGCAACTAATGTTTTAACTCTGCAAAACATTTAGAATCATTGCTTTGATGAGACAGCATTTGCTGAAGCTGATGAGGATACTACAGTGCACAAAAGCAACGGCACAATAAATACACAACAGGAGTTCTTAAATTGGAGCTTTGAGACTTTGGTGCAAATAGTCCCACATCCTTTTGATAAATTAAAACCTATGTATCTTATCTTCTTGTTCTAATGCACAATTTGACTTTAGCAGTTGCGGACCTCCCATTACGTCTGATGGGGCAAATGCCCTGGGTGCAAGCCTGTAGGACCCTGAAGAAGCCTCTCTGAAGCTCCCAATGGGATCGAAAACTGTGCTTCTGGTTTCCTGGAAGAACAGTTTATCATGTCGGGGAAGCCTCAGGGAGTTTCCCCAATGCAGGTTTGGGTGGCGCAAGGCTCCATGAGCCTCAGGTAAGTTGGGGGGAATTTTGGGGGGGGCAGCAACAGCCTGCGGGGCTAGGACCTTTGCCCCAGGGCACAGGGCTGGGGAGGTCCGACACTGATAGTGAGTTCTCATTTAGTGTTGCCACTAGTGCTATCATTTGTGAACAACTGTAAACTACAGATATACAACGAGGCATTATAATTCATCTTGTGATCCTTCTTTTGATTACTTTTGTTTTAGTGATAACCATTATTTACTGGCCCTCATGAAATACAGCATACAGGTGGAGCCTATTTATCCACATTAGTTGCGTTCCATGACTCGGCACAATTAACAAAAAACGCTTGTGCTAAATTCCATAGGGTTATGCAAATAGGTTGCAGCCTGACACTTCCGGATGGAAGGAAACTAAGGCAGCTGTTATCAATCCCCTCCGCTCTGTACTCAGCCCTCCCGCTTCTGTCCTGCTTCTTTCATGGGTGGGATGCTGACCTTTTAAGAATCCAGTCCTATGCCTGCCTACTCAGAAGTAAGCCCCACTGTAGTCAATGGGGCTTACCCCCAGGAAAGAGTGGATCATTTTGTTTGTGTTAGCTGTAGCAGGAGAGCCTGCACCATGGGGGGGGGGGGAATTAGGCAAACACTCCCTGGGTTTTTTAAAGCAATCCCCTCTGTTGCTACTGCAGCTGCCCCTGTGTGTGTGTGAGTGAGTGAGAGAGAGAGAGCTACACCTTGCTGCACATGCTCTGGCTGCAGAGGTTTTCCACCCCCCCTTCCCCTCTTCAGCCTCTTTGCTGGCTCAGGGGCTCCAGGAGTGTTACTGTTCCTTCGCAAGGGGAACCTCTTCCAGGGCTCCAGGGCTATTTCCCTGCCTGTGCCAGGTGGAGCCTTTTTGCAGTGTTTTGGGCTTCCTGGAAAAGGAGCGAGATGCCACTGAAGGGCAAAGGGGGCAAAGGTATGAGTGACTTTCAGTTCCCCCACAAATACGCAGATAAAAAAATCCTTGGATAAATAGGCTGCACCTGTATACTGCATTAGCTAGCACTCATATTAAACATGCAAGCTCAATACTAAATGGATGGGGGAAACTGTCTTAACAGTGTAAAAACTGTAACTATTGAATTGCTATTTCTGTAACTCTGGTGACGTCTGAGTGTTAGATATATAAATAGCACTATAATCCTATTTCTCTGACAATACAGCAAAAAAGCAAGCTATGCGTTTCAAAGAAGCATAAAATATGAATGGTTTTTCCCTGCTTTTGAACTACAATTATAGTACAATCTTTCCCCTTATATTTCTTATTTATATTGCATGGGACTTTGAATTCCAGATATTTGAAGAATCTGACCCGAATATACTTCAAGATTGGTAAACTTCAGAAGAAGCTCTCAGTTTTTAAAATATTGCGCTCTCGATAACATCATTTTCTTATTTTCATATGCGCTCTCTCTCTCTCTCTCTCTCTCTCTCTCTCTCTCTCTGGAAGATAAGAGAAGAACTGAGCTTAAACCTCATAACATGGACATCAAACCCTTTTAGCTTGGGACAATAGGATAACCCAGTGATCTTCAACCTTTTTTGTGCCATAACCCAAATAAACAAACAAACAGAGGTATGAGACTGGGGACCCACTGCCAATCCTGCACCCTTCCAGGGACCAGACCTGTTCCCACCACCCAGCCCTGCCCTGGCCTGCCCCATTTCCCCCTACCTCTAGCAGCTTCACAACATCCTGTGAGGTAGTAGCCCGAGCAGGACCAGGCTTTGGAGTAGTGGGGCAAGACAGCAAGAAGAAGCTGTGCATGATTACATCAAGAGCTCGGTTTTGAGAAGGCAGGACCATTATTGGATTGTACCTTTATTGCATTATACCAAGCCCTCCCTTGCACAGACTTTGAAAGGTTGCTGCGAACACCAATATGATACTTTGTGACCCCACTGGGGTCCTGACCCATAGGTTCAAGAACACTGGGATAACCCACAGACAAGAAATCTATTCTCAGACCCACTCCTTCTCTAAGAGCAAACTTGAAGCTGAGATAGAAATGTTTTGCACGGAAGTATGAATCATCATCTAAATTTTGGGTCCTCGCTGTTAAAGCATCAGCCATGATACCGGTCTTTCTCACAGAGAATTTATGTGCTTAAGACAAACTCACAAGTGCACATATTGCTGATAAACCTGTACATTTTGGAATGGCTTGATGCCCTTTAGACTGATTGCTCAAAACCAAAACAGATCTATCTAAAATGTTAACAGAATATGGGCGCAATCCTAATCCTTTCCAGCACTGACATAAGGGCAATGCAGCTCTGAGGTAAGGGAACAAACATTCCCTTGCTTTGAGGAGGCCTCCATGAGTGACACTCAACTGCAGGATGCAGCACATGTCCCATTGGCACCGCTATGCCAGTACTGGAAAGAACTGACATAAGGGGTTAGGATTGTGCCCTATGAGTTTTATGAAAGGAACTATGTGTGATTTATGGCTAAGTTGTGTTTGTCATGTGGACTCATATGTAGGGTGGTCCCAAATGTTTTACTAAAAATCAGTCAGCATCCATTATGCATAGATCATACACAAGCATGCACTCATGCATCTACAAAGATGCCAGCATGGTGGCAGAGACAACATTCATCTTACTTTCAGCCAATATAGAAAGCATTGTTGCATATTAACTAATTATGGATAACCAGTAAATGGATTAAAATGAATATATACACCAAAGTGTGTTGTGTTGATATATATATATATATATATACAGAATGAAACAGGAGTGTGCAGAGTACAGACTGCATACATGCCACTTAGGCACTACAGGGAACATTCATATAGCACATAAATCTTGAAAATCTCAATATTCATATTTTAAAAAAATAAGTTTCTTGCACTTATCACAGTTGATGAGATCTTCAATTTATACATAAAGGCTTTTCAAGGACTGATTTGAATCGGGGCTGGAGGAGTGTGGGACCAGCGGAGCCCTGCTCTGCCATATCCTATCCTCTGTGTCAGGCCGCAAAGCCCAACACGGAGGTTCTCAAGTCAAAATAGCCAATGCGGCTTGGGGTTTTCCCTGGGGGGAAGGGGACGAAAGTCCACTTCCCCTGAGGCGGCCTCAGCAGTGCCGCTGGATACAGTGGTAGCCATTTTGACACCGCTGCACCCAGCAGAGGCACCAGGGATAGGATTAGGCTGCCCATTAGATACTGAGAAAAAGAAAGCTGGTCCAAAAGACCCGAGCAAAGGGCCAATCTTGAGGCAGCTCTTCCACTCCCAGCATCAGGAGTCATGAAAACATCTTGGTGCACTACCTGCCCTGCATCTTAAATGAATCGACACACCTCCCACTTTTGCATAAAAAGTCTCATTTCTGGGCAGTCCTTGGTGGCACCATTTTGAACACTCCTCTGCTCAGCATACAAACTCCGCTCCAGACTGCAGAAGCCCAAGCAGAGAACTGTCTAAAACGAAACCAGTTCTGCAAGTCTCAGGACCAAATGAGATGTCAGGGGCAACTATGGATTAATTAAACACATGCTCAACCCATCTGGATGGGGTCTACTTATACAACCTCTGGGTGGGGCTACTTTTTATACCCCAAGGACTGCATAGGTAAAGAGAACAAAACAGATTCTTCCCTTGCCTTACCTACACATCTCTGCTTTCAGCAGCTGTCCCTCTGCCCAGCTCTGATCCGGGAAGGGAGTTTGGCAGGGAGAAAATGACAACGTAAAGTAGGCAACTCCTTCCTTTTTTGATATAAAAAGCAGACCCCCCCACCCCAGTGGCGTAGCTAGGTCATTTGACACCCAGGCCCCATAAATTTTTGTCACCCCATATGACATAATTAATTAATAATTTATTAATTATTAATTCATTCATTCACATTTTTATACCACCCTTCCTCTAAGCAGCTCAGGATTTGAAATGAATAAAAATAATGGCCAGAAAATTAATGCAGTGAATATTTCCCCACAAGCAATGGATGAAGTTCTGCATCAAATGGTATATAACATGATGGTGTTATTCCTAAAAGCAATGATTTCCAGAATTTTGGTCATTAGGGTGCCCTGTCCCCTGCAAGAATGTCTAATTGACCTGTCTTGAGTTAAGGCAGTGGTTCTCAAACTTTTAACACTGGGACCCACTTTTTAGAATGACGATCTGTCCAGGACCCACTGGAAGTGGTATCATGGCTGGAAGTGACATCATCAAGCAAAATAAAATAATTATAAATAATTAAATTAAAGAGAACAAATAATTAAATAAGGGAAGCCAGCCCTGTTCCATCAAGAGAATTTTCTCTCTAGCCTGCCTGCAAGAACACTCCCCATTCCACACACAAAAATATCAGTGAGATTTTCAGCCCTCCCCAGTGCCCAGTTCAGTGTAAATTCTTATATTTCAAGCATAGCACTATCAGGACCCACCTGGCTTTGCAAGTCTAAAAACAAATCAAATGGACCTTACCCGCTCAATACTCTTTTTTATTCTTGGGGGGGGGGGGTGCTGACTTCTGGAGCATTTATTGAGCTCCACTTTCATCAGATGGGGACCATGCAGCTAGCCTTGCATTCCCCTTTGCCTGACTTGACCAGGAGCCAAGGCACGTTTGCTTACTCATAAGTAAACGCAACAGTGTGGCTTACTTTCACTTTCCATAGGGCTCAATACATTTGTCTGCTTGGAGGGAGGGACTTCCTTCTTGAGTGTTTTTTGGGGGCTGCTTTCATTGGATAGGAACCATTCTTGTGTCATTGGATTCCTCTCAGCCTGCCCTTTCCGATGAACTATGGCAAGTTTGCCTACTTGCAAGTAAACGTGCGATATGTCTCAGTTTCATTTTCTATAGGGTTCCATGCATTTTTTGCTTTCCAGGTTTTTAGCCATAACTTTTGATGGAAAGGAGATATTTCAATTTGGTTTCTTGCATTGCATTCCGCTGGAAATTCCACATCCAACAGTATACAGCAGTGTTTCTCAAACTGTGGGTCAAGACCAACTAGATGGGTCGTGAGCTAATTTCAGGTGGGACCCCATTCATTTCAATATTTTATTTTTAATATTTTTGACTTGATGCTACCATAGGATGTGACTGCATTTGAGGACCTGTACTTTTAACAAGCTCCTATATATATTCTTTTAACAATGATAATCAATGGGACTTACTCCTGGGTAAGCATGGGTAGGATTGCACCCTAGGATTGTTAAAGATGTTCCTGCTGGATGATGTCACTTCCAGTCATGACATCACTTCCGGTGGGTCCTGACAGATTCTCATTCTAAAAAGTGGGTCCTGGTGCTAAATGTGTGAGAACCACTGGTATATAGCATGATGGGGTTACTCCAAACCTCCGCGATGTTAGTGATGTTGGGGCATTTGTAGTGTCACCCTCCAAGGGTGGTACCCAGGGCGGACCACCCCCCCGCCAGCTACGCCACTGCCCCACCCCCTTTATATTAGGCAGAATGGGCAAGCACACATTTAACAAATACACAATTGCCTAACATGTCAACTTTGCACCCAACTAAACATTGGCCTTGAATATATTTCTACCCTTCAACTGAAATAAAAGATGTGTTCAAACCTCAGTGCATTATCCTGATCACTTCTATGTTTCCATTAGATTTCAGCGGAGAGGTAGTCATGTGTTGAAATCTCACACTACAATCAGTGAGATATGAAAAGTGCTTGACTTTGACTGAACTAAGCCCACACTAAATAAAAACATTTAAAACAGCAAGCAGGTTAAAAAACAAAGACCAGAAGTCACTCATAGTCCAAAAACCTTCCTAAAAATTGATACATTGGCTAGCTTCTGGAGAGAGAATCAGTCAGGCACAATTCTATGAGGAGGGAGTTCCAAAGAGCAAGTACCATCACCAAGAAGGCAAGAGGTCTAACCACCTCTACCCATCCAATGAAGGAACGACCAGCAAGGCTTCCTCTACTGCTTGATGAGCAAATGAGACTGGGAGAATGCAAATGATACATGGCACAACTTCAGATACCCTGGGTGGTTCTGGATCCTTTAGAGCTTTAAAGGCTGAAATTAGCTCCTTGCACTAAGCCTGGAAATCTACTGGACACCAGAGTTACTACTGCAGAAAATTACATATGCAGAAAACACATAATCTCTTCATGTTGAATGTGTCACAAACCTATACCACTTGCAGATTCTAAATGCTTCTTAAAAAGAAGCTCCAAGTAGTCCAGTCCCTTGGCATGCATCACAGAAGCCAGATCCCTAGTTCCTCAGAAAAAGGTACCATTGCTGCACCACATGTTGGTGGAAAAAACTCTCCGGATCACAAATGCCACGCAAACAGAAGCAGTGAATCTTAAGTTCAGCAGTACCTCAAACTGTGAATCTCAACAACAGCTCTGTTTTCACAACATTCTCCCCACACTCATTAAGAACATAAGAACATAAAAACAGCCCCACTGGATCAGGCCATAGGCCCATCTAGTCCAGCTTCCTGTATCTCACAGTGGCCCCACCAAATGCCCCAGGGAGCACACCAGATAACAAGAGACCTGCATCCTGGTGCCCTCCCTTGCATCTGACATAGGCCATTTCTAAAATCAGGAGGCTGCACATACACATCATGGCTTGTAACCTGTAATGGATTTTTCCTCCAGAAACTTGTCCAATCCCCTTTTAAAGGCATCCAGGCCAGATGCCATCACCACATCCTGTGGCAAGGAGTTCCACAGACCAACCACACACTGAGTAAAGAAATATTTTCTTTTGTCTGTCCTAACTCTCCCAACACTCAATTTTAGTGGATGTCCCCTGGTTCTGGGGACCACACAGGCAACACAGGCAGGGTAACTGGGACCACACTTGCAGGCAGTGCCCCCAGATTCCAATTTGGCATTCATGCTGCTATGGTGGCCTGTTTGGTGTTTGAGGGGCAGAGCTGAAAGCATGGAAGGTTTCTCCAAACAATTTGGAACTCTGATCAGGGTTCTAAAATACGAGGAGAAACCCTCTATAATTCAGCTCTTCCCCATCACAGACAAACAATGAATTCACAGTTGCCAGGGCAGTAGGGCCAGTGGGTGTGTTGGCATCAGAGGGCATGGCCAACAGGCTCCCATCCCTCCCTTTGCTGAACATGGAGAGAACTTAATGAGAATAAGTATTGTGTTTTCATCTGACCTGGAATGAATTTCACTTTGTTAGCCCCTATCTAGCACATTACCTGATTCAGACACCCATTCAGAGACCTCAATAAGGACAGAGGAAAAGCAGAGATATAATTGTGGATCGTCATTATCATAGGGGAAGGGCCATGGTTAAATGGTAGAGTAGACCATGTGCTTTGCATGCAAAAGGTCCTAGTTTCAGTCCCTGTGGTATCTCCAGATACAGCAAGAAAAATTTATATCTGAAACCCTGGAAAACTACTGCCAGGCTGTTTCCAATATGAGATAGACTGATTCAGTATAATGCAGCTTCCTATGAGCATTCACTAAGCTGTTTTGAAAATGTCTCCAAAAGCGGAATGGCATTTTTTTAAAAAGCCAGTTGATAAGAAAAGTCTTCAGTTCATCATCTATACATAGACACTAAAGTAACATGGAGTACTCTAACAGCTGGATCCTAAGATATGCCAGTACCACACGATGCAGTACACCAAAAGTTACATGAGTGCAACATCGCAAAGGCTTTAGAAGGAGACACGCTATTGTCCCTGTATAGGATTTGGAAGAGTTAGTGTTCAAACAGGAATGTAGTGATTAGTAAGGTGAAAAGAAATGCAGAGCAAACGACTCCTAGATTTTAAATAGAAATGTTGAAGTGATGAAACATACGAAATGCTGATTTCATGCAAAACGTCACACATAGCAAATTAATGAGGACTTGGTTTCATTTGAATAATAAATCTAAATTTTGGTGCTTTTGTCTCCACATCTGATCTGTTCTCTAAGCACAAATGTTTCCCGGTGCGTTACTGCAAGCACAAAAGCACATCGTTTTTGTTCATTACTGTTAATTACAGTGCAAACCTCCCATAATTAACTATGCTACAGTGTAAATTCAATGAAATGTATATAAACCATCTCTCCTCCATCCTTTATATTTCTTGCTGTCAGCATTTTCAAAGATGTTTCCTCATAATACAATTTTGCAAATATGATCAGATTATTGCACGCCTTCACGTATCCCGCCTCTCTACTGAATGCAGATTCCACAAGTCCAGTTTTCGGAAACAATAGTGGAACCCCTTTGAAATCTGCCTTATACAGTAACAAAGGGGCAATTGTTTTACCACAGCAGTCTAATTTAATTATACATGCATACAATTCTTACACTGCATTAAGAATTTCTTCCCCAGCTCTTGCCACACTCCCCACATTATGGAAAGGCTGCATGCAAATGTTTTGCAGGCTTTCCTTATGCGCCCCCATCTTGCATTTAGAACCAGGAGGCCATAATCCTCCCTTTGTGACATCAATCACTTTCAGCAAGCCTGATGTGCCAGCTCTGGAGGCTCCTCAGGACAAGCTTTGCTTCCCCTGCTTTGAATGAGAATCAGCACAGTCATCATCCAGCCCTTTGAAACGCATCCCTTTGCCAGGTCGGTTTTCCATACCAGATGTCACCAGCTTCCACTGATAGCACAGACACAACATCTGGACTTCTTTGCTGAAACCAGCAGGGTCATGTCTGTAAACATGTTGTTTCTCACTCATTAAGAAGGACACCATTTAGAGCTAAGTGGTGGCTGAAGCAAGCCACTCAAAGTTCAGGTGAAAGTTCTCTTCACTGCAGGGCTTTGCAATACTGACCTGTGAGCTGGGCAGGGACCCACACTTGCCTTCCTAATACCTTCTTCTTTGATCTTCAAAACCATCTAATCTTTTTAGAGAAGAGTAGGTGACATCCTAAAGAGACTTTTACGCAGAGTAGGGAAGGACCTCATAACTGAAATACTTTTGGAGTAAAGGTTTCTTCTACTTAGGGGTGGGGAAGGAAATGTGAATAGATCCATCAAGAAAAAGATCCATCAAGAAGAAACGGGACAATGGATAATGAGAGCTTCTGCTTTTGGTTACGCTGGGTCAAATTATTTTTCAAAGTGACAGCAAGCACTTTCCATTCCTCCTCTTGCACTCATGAAGCACTATGATCTGATTCACCACAGCACTGCCAGAGTTGCAAAGGCCAAAACAACTTTATGAAATTCTCTATCACATGGAAATAACAAGGTTATGCAGATCCCAGCCACTGAATTTTCATCTTCTCCACCACCAGCCTGGCACACCATTTCCCACTGAGAAACACAAGAGATGATGGATGCAAATGACTTTGACTTTCCTAACTCCGAATCTTTCCAATTTGCTTAGAGATCCAAATGCCAGGGCTTCTTCATGCAAAGTGTACCAAGAGTGAATGTAGGGAAAAGAAAATAAACATTCTGGTTCAATGAAAGTTTGCTCAGAAGTAAGTTTCATTTAGTTCAATGGGACTTGCTTGCAGCCAAGTACATAGGATTGCAGCCCAAATCATGCTGATACTATTTTTTGGCTTTTAGATATCATCCCCATATCACTGCATTGTGATCCACACAGTGTGCATGAACACAAAGAGCAGAGGTCCAACTACAATTAGATATAAAATCATAAAGCACAATCTTTGCTCAGCTAAGTCCCTCAAAGGGCTGCAAAGCCAGACAGCAGCAAACCTCTGAACACACGCACTTACTCTCCCCCCCCCCATCTCTCTCACTCTCTAATCACTTAGGAGAAAGATAGGAAGATTAGCAAGGGGAGGGGGAGGGGAAATTGCAGCCAACCCTTTAGGAACATAATACCAGACTCAATGGTTAGACTCAAGGACTGCAATCCTATGCAAACTTAGCTATAGGTTCTATGGAACTCAATAGGACTGACTTCTCATGAACATTCAATAAATCAGCCTGAAAAGCAGCTAATTTAGCTATATTTTCAGAAATTGAATGTTGACTTTTTGTAAATGAGTGCTGATCAGAGTGGCAGACTTCTGATGGCACAAGAACAAAATTGACATGGTGATGAGGATAAGACTGCAATTGTACATCTAGGGCCTCTTCCACAGTTACCAACCCAGAGCGTACAGCAAGAGCTCACCTCTGAATACAGCATACAGTATTTTTATTGACGCATCAGGACACTGCAAACGCGTTACTGAGAGTTTTATTTTCCTCCGCTCCTTATTCATGTTAAGATCTCTTTCACAATGAATCCGGTTGGTGAGAAGAAGGCTTTTTTAAACTCACCATTGCAAAGGAGAAAGGTGAAAAAGATGCATTAAGATACTGCAGCACAGGGAGGGGAATGAGAAAGAAAAAATAAAAGTAGCCTTCCTTTTTAAAAGCAGTGTCATTCTCATAACCAGTCTGATCTACAAGCGGTTGCTATGGGGTTCGAGGAGGATGAAAAAGAACTGAGGTGAAGGTGGGGGGGGGGGTTCTTCGTAATCAGTCATCACAGGAAAGGTTGGCCTCTTTCAGAGAAAGATCTGGATTTCAACTCAGTCCCTAAGAAAATTGCAGGGACTGCAGAGCTGCTGCCATGCAGGGCAGGCAAGAAAACAGGCAGAACAGAGGCAGCAGCTGGGGATGGAAACGCCTATTAAATCCTTTAGACAACAGATGGGCAAAGCTGGGCTGTCTTTTTAAAAAAGCAAAGCACAATGCACCATGTTTTATTGTCCCACCATAATGAACAACACTTCACACACAGACACACACAAGAGCCCAGAAAAATACCTATTTGGTTTCTCATAGATCTGTATTTTCCTGCCCATCTAAAAAAAAAACAAAAAACAAACCCACAGTAACCAGAAGAAACTCAGATCTACTTCTAGGGTTTTCCAGGCTGCCAGACAAGATCACCCACTGCACCTGTTACCAAAACAGGGAGAAAACTAGGCAAGGCTTGAGCAGGCAGAGATCTGACATTTTTATTTTTTTTATTTTTTATTTTTGCAAAGCTCCCTTCGTTACAATCACCGCTCTCCTGCCCTTGAAGTGCAGCTCGCAGGAACGCAGGCAACCAGATCTTGAATGCATGGAAGGGGATCTAATTATGTCACGTAGGGCAAAAGCACCTGCTCCCTGCTCATGCCCTGCACTACATTCCCTCCTTTTCATGTTTCTTGCCATTGTTCCTTGCAGACAAAAACAACAACAAAATCCCCCAGGCAGCTGATTGCAGGACAGGGAATCTCAAATCAGCTCTCTCTCTCTCTCTCTCTCTCTCTCTCTGACACACAGAGTAAGATTAAAACAAAATTAGGCAGCCAGATCAGGGCTTAGATCTTTGCTTCCGATTACTTTTTTTCCATTTGGGCAGTACCAGGGATGCTTTGCAAATGACCACAGAAAGCACTGTCATAGCTTGCACTGTGCATCATCATCTTCTTCTTCTTCTCTCCCCCCCCCCCCAACCTCTACCAACTGCACCTTAAGGACTACACCCTTTTCAATCATGATGTCATAAAACCCTGCTGGTGACTCCCAGCTGCCGCCTCCTGCTCTTCCTCTCCACTATGCGCTTCTCAATGCAACTGATTTCTAGGTTGTTTTTTTTTAAAGCAGGAAAAAAATGAAAGGGGTGCACTGAATCCAGGCGAAATTCACCACCAGCAGCAGAGCCTCCTTCCTCCCCTCCACTCCACCAGCCCCTCCCCGAATGCACTTTGACTGTCATCAGAACACCACCCCTTTCCAGGAGTGATCCACACAAAGCAACCTGGGCTGGGGAAAGCAAGATTTCAGCTGCCGGAGAGAGCGCTTGAGCCTCCAGCCCACCGCTGACCAGACGCCACCTCCAAACCCATAGCCCAGCCTCTCCTGCTGCGAGAGAACCCACCTGTCTGTCCCTTGCCCAGGGTCTTCTCCAAGCGGTAGGGTCCCACGTACTGCGCGTGCTGAGCGCCGCTGCCTTCCTTGCCCGTGGATGTCATCTCTGCCTGGCTCGGGAGCTGCTGCCCGGGTCGCGGCTGGGGAAGCTCCGGGCTCTGGATCACTGCAGTTCTTGAAATCCCCACTTTGCTGCCGCTCCGCTCCGCTCCTTCTCCCTCTGGCTGATCTTAGTCCACTGGGCTGAAGATGTGCGCCTCTTCCTGCCTCCTTCTCCCGGGCTGCCTGGGAAGCTGACGCCCAGCAGCAGCTACCAACCAGTGCGTGGAGAAGGGCTGGGGGAAGCTTAAGATCCAAGCCGGAGACGCATGGTGCTGGTCAGCAGCACTCGCACGCCTTACTTCTCTCTCTGGGAGCTGGAGCGGCGGAAGAGCTGGGGCCCCCGGCTCCGACTGGCATTAGAGGCAGCCAATCCCTGACAACACCTCAGCCTGCCTGCCCCCCTCCGCTACCTTTTCTTTTCCATCAGCATCAGCTGCTGGCTCTGCCTGCCACAGAGCATCAGAACCAATGGCAACAGCCAGCAAACGAGAGCGGGATTCGTCTCCTGATAAGGTCAGTAGTTAATCAGAATTCAAAACTCTGCCCCTGTTCTAAACTTCACATGCAGAAGAGCCCAAGCCTGTGCCTGTCTACTCAGAAGCAAGTCCCATTATAGTCAATGGGGCTTACTCCCAGGAAAGTGTGGCTCGGATGGCAGCCTCAGTCAATGAAGCCAGACAGGGAATAGATTCTGGATCGGCTACACACCAGGCAATCAAGAGCCCCCAAAACAGAGGCTGCACATAATATAGTATAGTGCACTTTATTGTCATTGTACAAAGCACAACAACATTTCAATGCACTCCAAGACATGGACATAAAACATTTATACAACAATCATATAACACATTTAGATCCATCCCACATTCAATATTACATATAATATATTAAATACTACATATATGATGCATATATGATACACGATGCTGAGGTTGTGGCATTAAAAAAATTACTCACACACACACAGAGAGAGAGAGAGAGAGAGAGAGAGAGAGAGAGAGAGAGAGAGAGAGAGAGGAAATCCAACCAGAGAAATAAACAGTGAGACTTCTGGGATTATTCAAGCACAGTTGGCTCATAAGGAAATCAGGAGGAACTTTGCTTTTTATGTCAGTGCCAGTGTAGGGGTGGGTGTCTTCAAAATGAACAAATTACACACAGAGAAACAAGTCACCGTAAAAGAATAAAAGAAACCTCAGTTTATAATTGCATATTAGAAGAACAAAAGAGTAAAAAGGATGTGGAAACCGAACTACAGTCCCACGCAAGATCTAAGGAGACATATTGGCACCACCCATGGGTTATGCTGGGCAGGTACTAAGTGGGTGGGCAGAGATGATTTAAAGCAGGGGTGGGAAGACTTCAGGCTTGCAGGACCTTTGTTTTTTACTAGAACCTCAAGGTCCACCAGGCTGGAACCAGGTGCAAAATAGAGGTTGGAGTGGTGTTGAGACCCAAACACAAAGACATAGAGCCATTTTATGCTCTATGCCATTCAGAGCTTGCGTCCTGAGTACACTTCTGTACTGCAGCGAGTCATGGACTCTTCGCTCACAACAGGAGAGGAAACCGAATGCTTTCCACATGCGCTGGCTCCGATGCATCCTCGGCATCACCTGGCAGGACAAAGTTCCAAACAAAACAGTCCTGGAACGAGCTGGAATCCCTAGCATGTATGCACTGCTGAAACAGAGACGCCTGCATTGGCTCAGTCATGTTGTGAGAATGAATGATGGCCAGATCCCAAAGGATCTCCTCTATGGAGAACTCGTGCAAGGAAAGCGCCCTACAGGTAGACCACAGCTGCGATACAAGGACATCTGCAAGAAGGATCTGAAGGCCTTAGGAGTGGACCTCAACAGGTGGGAAACCCTGGCCTCTGAGCGGCCCGCTTGGAGACAGGCTGTGCAGCATGGCCTTTCCCAGTTTGATGAGACACTTGGCCAACAGTCTGAGGCAAAGAGGCAAAGAAGGAAGGCCCATAGCCAGGGAGACAGACCAGAGACAGACTGCACTTGCTCCCAGTGTGGAAGGGATTGTCACTCCCGAATTGGCCTTTTCAGCCACACTAGACGCTGTTCCAGGACCACCTTTCAGAGCCAGATACCATAGTCTTTCGAGACGGAAGGTTGCCAACAATGAGAGCCATTTTAACCTATTGTGTCCCATGAGTCTTATTAACTACTGTGTCTCATAAGTCATCAGGACATGGGTGACCTCCATGTACATGGCATCTTTCTCTACTCTTTGTTCCTGCTTCTTGCAAACGTTTAGAAATAAACTGTACATATTCTGGTTTACACAAAACTCTACTCCTCCCCCAAGTTTGCAGAGATTAAAAAGAAAAATCCTTGCACAAGCTTTTCACAACTTTCTCCACGCCCTTTTTTCCTGTTTCTTGTCATGTAAAAGACTTTCATGCCGAATTAAGGTACAAGATGCCTCCAAGGACATGTGTAGTTAGGAACCTTTTTTGTTTTTTGTTTTGTTATTTTGCCAGTACTCAGCTCATAGTTATTCCACACAAAAACTAGCTTTTAGTTTTTTTCATTTAGTCATCTTAGTGGTTGGAACAAACATCTTTTTGTTACTATTGTTAAACAGCTAGAAATTGGAAACCCTTGCTGATTGACTGGAAATCACCCAGAGATCTATCAGTAGATCCCATCAACCTTTTGTCTGCTCATACCATAAGAGGAGAAAAGTGGAGGGCAGGGAGGAAGTGCTGAATTTTTTCATCCATGCTATTCCTTTTGAATCCATTTTCCCCTGGTCACTTTTCTCCCGACGTGACTTATTTTTGGTTTTGGAGCCTGGCCAGGAGACAAGTGGCTGGGACAGGGCAGTTGGTGAAGAAAGTACAAGCAGCGGGAAAGTGTACAATCCTCTTCTGCCCATCCTTTCTTCACAAGAAATAATCCCCACTTCATATTTGTTGGGCAGCAATTTATGTTTTAAAACAAGATGCTGCCACCATGATATCTCATTACACCTCTACATACAGTACCTCATATGTTTGGAGCAGAATGTGATGGTTAGGCTAAATGTAATAGTTTGGGTTCTATTGCTTCTCCTACTGGTCAAACAGGACTGTTACTCAAGAAGGCTCTTGAACAGGTAGCCTACTTTGACCTTTGCCATAAAATAACTTCAGTGGGATTTCTCATGTGCTAAAGCAGTGATGTTTCCTAAATCATAGGACTGTAAGGTTTAGAAAGGGGTTTAATATCATGATGCCCATCTTGGTCTTTGAAGTAAAACACTCAGTGGTTCTCAAACTGTGAGTTGTGGCTCTCCGGGGAGCTGTGGAAACCAGCCAAGAGAGCCATGGAATCCTCATGAAAAACCAATGTATAGATTGTAGCCCTAATGGGGAGCCACAGCCAATGGCCCACTAGGTAAGGAACCACCAGTTGAAAAAGTTAGGGGACCACTGATTTAGAGTACAGTTCAGGCTTGCCCTGGTATCTGTGTTTAATTGAAACTGCAGATACCCAGGGATGCCCCCCCCCCCAGTCTTCTGAACTTGACTGGAGCTGTGCTGTGGTTGGGTTCAGAGGCTTTTCTGAGGCCTGCAGAGGCCACACATGTCCACCCATGGCCTCTGTGAACTTCAGAATGGCCTTTTGGGCCATAAAAAGCAACTTCTAGTTTCTTCAGAAGACCTCACTTTTTTAAGGCCTCACTTTTTTGGCCAAAATGGCCATTCTGAAGCTTGCATATTCCATGGGTGGACATGCATGGCCTCTGTGGGCCTCAGAAAAGCCTCCGGAGGCAAAGGGAGTGGAGCTACCCTCACCCCCAGAGGGGATGTGTGGTAAGCTTGCAGATCTGATCTGCAGTTAATGGAAACCACAGACATGGGATCCGCAGGTACAGGCCCCCACATGTGCCTGAAACAAAAGTTTATAAAATATATCCAGTCAATTAAAGCAAGCAATATCATGGGCCAGAGATCAAGGCAAAAATAAATCCTTCATGAGATAGTACCTCAGTCTATCTGAAAAGAAATGTGCTTCTGAATCCTATCTATGGCCCAGGATATTTAAGAACTGCTTTGTTTTGACTATACTATCATTCTCCAGGTCCTTCAGCAATTGATGTTACACTGGAGAGGTACATTGGGAAGTGTCTTCTCAGAAGTGGCACCAAGGTTACAGAACTTCCTCCTGGATGAGGTTCACTTCATCCACTCATTCTCATTTTTGTTTAACTATTTATGTGCTGCCCTTCAGCTAGCAAACTGTCAGGGCAACTTATTTAGCCATAAAACAAGAGTAAAAAAATGCAAATCATCATCATAAGATGACACATCAGAGCAGTAAAATACAAACATTTTAGCACTATTCTAGCAGAAGAACTAATAGGTCACCAGATTAAAACCAGCTAGACAACAAGTGCTAGAACATCTGGGCAAGCCTCAGAGAGAAGCATATTCCACATGTGGGGTATGAAACACCCTAAAATGCCTTTTCTCTGGGCACTAATTGCCTCAGAAAGCAGAGGGATTTGGAAAACGTGGTCTTCTAGATTCCCTCTCTACTGATCTCTAGGTGCAGGCAAAGGCTAGGCTTTTGAATTTTTTTGAGTCTGGTTTTCTTGAGCTTGCTGGTTCCATTGGTTGTTTCATGCTGCTGAATCTTATCAGTTATTATCAGGTTCCTGTTATATTCTGTTTTTTATTCAACTGCATTTTTATCTTGGTTTTACTTGTGCATTTTGAATTTTAAAAATGTTAGCTTATATCTTTGTAGACCAAAATAATACAAATATTTAATCATCTTGAATAAAGTGAATATGATCATCAGTTAGTTCCGAAATCTGAAAATAAACTCTTTTCATTAGGTCTCTCTAAGAGAAAAATTTTCCAGGACTTTAGCACAGTGAAAGCTAATAATAAACCTTTTCTGGCTACCACATCTGTGAAATCTTTCAACTTTTAAACACTTACCATGGTGTGCAAAACATGTTGCCTGTATCATCTTGCCAAGTGATATGTATAATTTTATCATCCTTTGGGTACAGCTGTGTGTTAAAATCTTCATCTAGAATAGATCAACCCAGCTACGTGCAATTGACATTTTGAATTGCTTTCCTTTGGAGACTTCAAGCACAATCCTCTGCATGTCTATTCTGAAGCAAATATTAATGTGATCAGTGGGGTTTACTCCCAGGAAAATGTATATAGGATTTCAGTCCTGTTGAGTTGCATGAGCTAGAGCTAGAAGTGTTGAGAGACCATAGTTTAAGGTAGCCAGGGTTAAGCTGTCCAAGTTATATGGAGAAGAGTGTCTGGCCTTTTGTTCTGAATATAATATTTGAGTTTCTGAGGCAGTTAGTATAGGTTGTGCCTGCATATCTGTGGATTCGGTACCTGTGGTTTTACCTCACCATGGGCCCTGAACCCATGGATTTGCCCGACCTGTAAACCACTGAATGCAACCAGAGCTATGGTCACATTTGGAAGCCCTTCTGAGGGACAGGGAGGCTGTGAACGGCCTCCCCTACCCTCAAGAGGCCTTCTAGAGTGTCTGGGTCACCTCCATGGCCCTCAGAAGGCCCTAAGAATGCAACCAGAACACAGCTCTGGCCATGTTTAGAGGTTTAGAATACCCTGACCCATGGGTATGATTATCCATGAATTTTGGTGTGTTCCGAGAAAGGAACCCCTGCAGATACCGAAGCACAGCCTGTATACCTTTTTATATGTAGTGCAACAAGAGAGGAAGTGGGGAAGAAAAGAAGGAATATTCATCAATACAAATGTCCTACGGCCTCGTGGGAGTAATCAAATGGTCTGTTGCAGAACTTGCGGCAGCCTAGAATTTGAATTGGAAAAACGTAGTTGCATGGTGAATCTAGATTCGCTTAACTTTGTGTGTAACCCGCATGTAAGTTAAGAAAAGCTAGTCACTATAGAACTCTAGATTTTCCTCATGCAACTTCTAGGCTACCATGAGTCTTGCAACAGTTAATTGGTTTGCTCTCAGGAACCCTCTCGGACAGTGTTTCTCAAACCGTGGGTTGGGATCCACCTGGTGCATCGTGACCTGATTTCTGGTGTGTCCCACAGAGCCTCTAATGAAAATATGGTTGATGGAAAGATCAGATAACTAATTGCCTCAAGCCCTGAGGCTATTCAAAAATCAGATAGCTGCTAACTACCCTGCAAAGAGCTGAACTCCTGTGGTCTGCAAGCTTGTATAAATACAGTATAGGGAGAGATATGTTTGAGCATCCTTTTTTGTTACCCCCCCCCCAAGTCTGTCATTGACAGGTAGTGGGGGCAGGTGAAGGCTGGGTTACATAACTAAGGGCACAATCCTAACCCCTTATGTCAGTGCTTTCCAGCACTGGCATAGTGGTGCCAATGACGTGTGCTGCATCCTGCACTTGGGTGTCACTCATGGAGGCTTCCTCAAAGAAAGGGAATGTTTGTTCCCTTATCTCAGAGCTGCATTGCCCTTATATAAGTGCTGGAAAGCACTGACATAAGGGGTTAGGATTGCACCCTAAGCCCCTCAAGCCTCGAGGCTGTTCATTAGAGCTGCCTCATTATGAGAAATGGATCAGGTTTTTTGCAAATAATAAATACAATATTACTTGTAAATAAATATATATATTTTCTTTCTAGATCACCCTTTTTAAAAGTCTCATAAAGCTAGGTGTGTCCCAAGAGAGCAGTGGTTCCCAAACTGTGAGTCATGGCTCCTGGGGGAATCATGGAAACTAGCTGGGGAGTCATAGAAAGCTCACAAAAACCCACTGCCCTATACAATGTATAGGACTGTAGCCCTAATTGGGAACTACGAACAATGGCCCAATAGATCAAGGGAGCTGCTAAGCAAAGAAGTTTGGGAACCACTGTGACAGAGTATCATTTTTAAAAGAGAGTCCTAGTGCTAAAAGTTTGAGAACCACTGCTCTAGGACACTCCTGCTTCCCTCTCTACTGGGAGGAGGGAGGCGGCCGGAAGAGATCAATGCCTGACTCAGCAGGAAGAGTAAGGGGAGGATGGACTACCTCTGCCCATCTGGCACGGCTGCCACCAGCCAGCCCCAGCACCCAGGAGTGGGACAAACTGGATAAACAAGCCGAGGGTTGGGGGGGGTAGTGTAGCCAGAGAGACAGTGTTCATTTGCACAAGGGCTCAGAAATGGATCTTGTGCCAGGGGTTAGTGCAAGCTGGCTCCAGTTCAGAATTATGTACATAATGCGTTTAGCTGATGTACATGCTTCCATGAATCACTTCTAAGTCTAATTTCCATTCCCCCTTCTTCCTTCCCACTCATTTTCAGTTAGAGCTTTTCTTGACATCTGTAGGAGCTGTGATCCCTTGGATCAGGGCTAGAGGGGGGGGGGAAGCATGTACCTTAACAATGTGATGCTACTGCTTACAAATCCTGACATTTCCTATTCCTGCATAAGGCTGGCATCTTCAAACCTGACACCGACTGGTACATTTTATTCTAGTATCTAGGAATTTGAAATATTTGTTCAGTGTTGCTCCACACTGCTACTATTGAGCTGTGTTCATTCAGAGCTGGAAATCTCTGGTTCAAATGTATACTCAACCCTGAGCTCACAAGGCAGCCTTATGCAAGTCACTATCGCTTAGCTTAAGACCCAACGTTCTATATATGAATATCATTCCTTCCGTTTCTGAAGTCTCCAAGCTGTTTTGATAAACGTTTTCAACCAAAATGGGACCATCCACAGAGAAGATGAATGTTTCTTGGTGAACTTCAGAAATTTGCAGCGTTTATGCATTTCCAAAACCAAAACCCCAATGGGACAAAAAAAAAAATCTTCAAAATATTTTGCTTCATGAGGAATTAAAAGGTTAAAGAAAGAGAATCAAGATTCCCAGAATGATGTCACACTCTTCATGGGGGGCAGGCTGGGGAGAGAGTGAGAGAGCTGTAAAAATTCCAAAGACCTGTAAAGTTTTGAGACTGAGAAAACAGGGAAAGACTGAGAGAAAATCAGAACTGCTTTTCTCCCACCCAGTCCTTGCAATCTAACCATATGATCCAAGCAGAGTGACCAGATACAATGGAGGACAGAGTGCTCTGTACCTTCAACCAGTGGTTCTTACACATTTAGCACCAGGACTCACTTTTTAGAATGAGAATCTGTCAGGACCCACGAGAAGTGATGTCATAGCCAGAAGTGACATGATCAAGCACGAAAACTTTTAACAATCCTAGGCTGCAATCCTACCCACACTTATCCAGGAGTAAGTCCTAGTTACTATCATTGTTAAAAGAATATATTGTACATAGTAGCTTGTTCAAAGTACAGGTCTGTAACATTCCCAAAATGCAGTCACATACCATGCTAGCATCAAGTCTAACATATTTAAAAAATATATTGAAATGAATAGGGACCCACCTAGTAGATCCTGACCCACAGTTTAAGAAACACTGCCTTTAACCGTTGTATAGAAGAGGGAATTTTGGCAGGTGCAGCTAAACATGGAAGGGTTTATAAAGCTGCACCTCTCAAGATTTCCTCTTCTATACAATGGTTGAAGGTATAGGCACTCTGTCCTCCATTGTATCTGGTCACCCTAGATCCAGGACATGTGTATTCAAAAGTAAGCCCCACTGAGTCCAGTGGAGTTAATAGTAAGATGTACATACTGCAACATCTCATTGTGTGAGCCCTCTTGCCTATATCCATTCTACATCTTTATACAAATAATGAACTCAGGTGGTTGAGTGCTTATTAGTTTATATGCACAGCAGAACCACCTACAGACAAAGCAGTGGTATCTACATACTCAGGAGACTCCCTAGGTATGTAGAAGTCAATAAGTTCATAAATTAAAAGGTTGCAAAGAAAAACAAAAGAATACAAAATGGTCTGATGTACAATGAGCATGCTCAGTGGCTGCCAGGAGCGATGAATGTTGAGGTTGCATTTGGAAAAAACAGTAGCGGAACACAAGAGGAAGGGCAGGGGTGGGGTTTGGCCTGCTTGAACTGATTGGATGGTGAGGGTTGGGAGGATTCAATGCTTTCCTGCTGGCTCATCTGGTTGATATGACAAGATGATAACAGTGCTTTGATAGCAGGGTTGTTATGAGAATAATTAACCACTTTGGAGGCTTTTGTAAATAGGCTACTTAATAATTATTTACTTTAACTGTCATTGGCTCCAATAACTCCAACAGTTATTGACACCAGACATGGCTTTTACATCCTGACAGGTACTACTTGTTTTGCAAACTCTTTGAGTGAACACCGGATGACTAAGACAAGCTGTGCATTTGGAGATCTATTGCTGTCAGAAATCTTTTCATCATGGTTGAGGTCTGCTTGCCTGATTTCTGTTGTCCTTGTGCAATATTGCACAGCCCTCCTAATTCTATGCTGAGAATCCACAGGTTTAAACTTTACAACTTATTCTAAGGTACCACAGCAGTACTGCTGGATTTTCACCACCTTATTTGTATAGCAATGGGAAAATATTTGATGAGAATGGGTTTTGTAACAGGAGCAGCATTTGTGCTTTTGTGTTCATGCTCCGCTACTGCAGTGCTTTCTGTGTGGGGCTGCCCTTGCCAACAGTTTGGAAATTTCAGTTAGTGTGGAAATATGGCTGCCAAGATGCTGACTGGGGTCAGATGAATGGCTCATATGTCCAGCTGGTGTCTGGCCAACCTGTTTTGGAGCAGCTCCTTTCTGCATGAAAAACAGTAGAGTGAAGCTGATCATTAGGAGCTAGAGTGACCAGCTCTCCCACCTTTCTTGCCTTGCTGATTCTCTTTCTTGTTCCCTAGTTAAATCATTAATGTGTATGATGAGGAAAAGGGAAGGATAAACTGGTAGAGAGTTCCATGGTGTGCTTGGCAAGTGGAGGATCAAGGAAGCTGTCTTGCATGAGGATGACGGGCAGCCCAATCCTAAACTGCCTGGCGTGCAGAGTTGCAGCAGCTGCTGCTGCATCCTACATGCTTTGCAGACATCACTGGTGATTCCCCAGGAGAAGGGGACATTTGTCCCCTTCCCCAGGTAAGCCAAGTAGCCCTGCAATGAGGCAACTCAATTCCACACCGACCCTTGGGTCGGCATAGAATTTTGAGCCTCTGTGTTGGGCTGGTGGTCCGAAATGGAGGCTCAGGATCTGGTGGAGCTTTCTCCCCGCCCTCTCTCTGCCTCCTCCCACCTCTCCCCATGCCTCCGCCTACCTCACTGCTGCTTGGCGGTCCACACGACCGCTGAGTGGCAGAGCTCCACCGCTCGCCAGGCGCTAGCTGAGCACTGGCTGGCGCTGGGCTATCACTGGTGAAGCACCAGCTCTAGGGTTTGCGACAATGCACGCCGGCAGTGAGCTGGCATACCATCCTCTCCCCTATTGGGGAATCTGAGAAAGTACTTGGAGAAGGGAGAAGGTTGCAGAAAACTCCCCTGTATTTTGCCCTTCTGGGCCCTGGGGTTAAAGGTGGCCCCCCTCTCAGCTGGGCAGAGGCTGTGTTCCTGTGTCACACCATATTACACATACACTAAACCCCAAAATATGTCCTGGTTCCATTCTGGAAGTTTGTAGAAAAGTCAGAACGTATGCATTTTGAAACAGTCAGCTCTTGCCACTGTCACACCTCTGCAAAAACACCACCAAGGACGTATGGCACCTGCATGAAAACTCTAGTGCAGCTGTCCATATCTCAGGGAGCCAGTGTGCATTATACATGCTACACTGGTTTCTAGGTGCAATTCAAACTGCAAAGTGGTACAAAGTGGCATTAGCCTTTAAAGCCCTAAAAGGTCTGGAATGAAGTTACATTAATGATGATGGCCTGCTCTCATGTGAACCTGCTAATTATCAGCTTAAGAGGCCCTGCTCTCTGCCTTGCCTTTAACTGAGATACATTTGGAGGGTACCAGGGACAAGGCACTTGTATTGATATGGAAAGGCAGGTTAGAAATTGGTTAGTATCAATCAATATCAAATACTGTAATCTGATTATAAATGTCAGAAGCAGAATCACAATCAACATGAAGTGAGTGCTGTTTCAAGAAGTCAAACAAATATTTGTTTCAAAGGACATCGTAAGTCATCAGGTGACATGATGTGTTCTTACTGTCAGGTTACAGACTTAAATGCCAGTATTAATTATTTGCTACAGACATTTAAGTCTCTATCAGTATCAAAAAGAAAGACAGTACAGTATTTCCAAATGAAGATGTCTTGGAAATTTTTACATGTGAGTAGATGGCATTTTGCAGAGATATGCCAAAAGTGATTGTGGTTTAAGTGCTTCCTTTGGCGGAAATTGGTATGATAGCCAAATGGAGCAGGTGGTTATGGTTGTAACCATAATGGTTGTAGAGCTCCCTCCAAGGAAGCCTCATGAGGCCCTTGTACTTTTTAGAGGGCTGGTAAAACATTTTTATTGATCTCTAGTCCCTTGGGCTCTTGGCTTTCTGATATTGTTTGTTAACATCATGGTAACGTTTGTGTATTTTAACATTTTGCCATTGCTATTGCAAGTTACCCTTAGGACCACTGATGTATGAAAGGACCTTGTACAAGTTTTAACAATAAAGCAGGCTTCTCAAAAGCCAGTTGCCTGTAGCAATTAAGAATAACCTCCAGGTGAGCAAATATGGAGCTTTTTGGAGACTGGATGACATTTTTTTCCCTGTTCCCCTTCAGAATTATTGATATGCCACAAATGATTTTCATTGACATATAAGATCAGTTGAGCTATATTTAATATATTATATGAATATAATAACAATTTAATTATATTGTTGTGGGCTAGTAACTTCTGTGCAGTTAGTTGTAATGCTGTTAATAAAATAAATCAATCTGTTTGCTATTCAGTGATCCTCACAATCTCTGAACACTACAGTCCTTTGGTGTCAGTGCATTTTGGGGCATCATTGCTTTAGCCATTGGTGTAGCAGAAGTGATCTTCAACAGATCAAAGAACCAATTAATGGAAAAAGCTTTCCAAATATTATCATTATTGTTATTATTAACAATATTTATATATCACTTTTCAACAGAAAGTTCACAAAGCAGTTTACAGAGAAAATCAAACAAACAAGTAATGGCTCCCTGTCCCAAAAGGGCTCACAATCTAAAAGGATGCAAAAGAACACCAGCAAACAGCCACTAGAAAAGACAGTGCTGGGTTGAGGAGGGCCAGTTACTCTCCCCCCACTAAATAAAAGAAGAGCACCCACTTAAAAGTGCCTCTTACCCAGTTAGCAGGGGTAAATAGGCTCAAGTATTCTAGAATTCTGCAACCCTCAGTAGGCTCTGAGTAGACTCTCAGATCCACTATCAGTCAGGGCTCCAACATCTCTTTGTACCATTTTTTGAGCTTGTCAGTTTCCAACAGAGTAGAAGAAATCAAGAGGCATTCTGTATGTATGAGCATGTGGTTGAAGGCCAGCCAAGGGGAAAATCCCAAGCTTTATGTTTTCCTTTTATAGGCAAGTATAGTTAGAAGCCAAATGGGTCAGATTCAGTGCCTTTACATAGTCTCCCCGGTATCTTTCCAGAGCTTTTCATAAGTACATATAAATGAAAAACGCAGAAACAATTGCCACAGGAACATATCCTCATTTGACTGGTAAAAATTATATTCTGCCTTTTCTCTTGCATTTGTATTCTCCTCTTTTACCTGCTTGCTGAAAATGACTTCAGTGAACATATTAAGGAGTCTTTAGCAGCTCCCCATGGAATTTGAGTCCAGAACCGCCAGTTAGACTTGTTAACTGTAGTTCGAAGGGCGAAAATAAAAGCAGAATTCAAGTTGAATACAGCTACTCTTTAAAAGCATTCTCAAGAAGTGGCTCATTTTAAGGGGAGGAATGGTGAAGCATGGGGCTGCTTATCTTGTTCCCCTCCAGTCGTTTTTCTGCTCAAAATCACTTCTTCTGTCATTTATTCCAGTAACATATTCATGATACTATAAAAATTATCAGGCTTCTGTACTGTATCTGCCTTTCTTTTATTATTTTACATAGAATGCTATCCAATTCAGACTGATGCTTCATCATGTTTGCACAGCAAACATCTTCGCTGTTGTACCAGGCTGATGCTATACCTTTCCAGCATCATATTGAGAAAGCCTTTCTTCTCTCTTGTTTGCCTTTTTTTGTCTTAATCTTTGCCCAAACATCTCAGCCTTTATTTTTCTTTTTGCACATGTTTTGCTTAATACTTCACTTCTCATTTCCCAACACTTTCAGTTTATCCCTCTGTGCATGTTTGAAATGCAAACATGCACACTCCATATTTTCAAATAATATTTTGTATCAAAAAAAAAAGTATGCATGTGTGCATGCAAATTTGTGGAACACAACTTCCCCCTCCCCTTAAGGATTTTCAAATGCAATTTACTGACACCGGATTTAGTTCAGTGGTGTATAGGTCTTAATAGTTTAATAGAGTGCATCTGGTTATAGATCTTTTTGGTTACGGGGTCTAACTGGTTATGTCTAATTTGTTATAAGTTTAAGATGTTGCACAAGTGTAGCTATTCCAGTGTTTTCTTATTTGGTTATAAGTCTGATGGTTTATACCAGGAGGTGTTAAACATAAGGCTTGTGGCCTGGATATGGCCCACAAAAGTGAATTATTTGGCCCATGTGATAATTGGGCTCTCTAAGGGTCACCCTTTCAATAGTGCCACTTCTACCAAAGCACTGGGAGAGCCAAATTATCATGCAGGCTGCCCTTTTAGCTCCTCTTCTACTGAGGCATCACTTCACACAGCATTTCTTAGCCGTGGAGTAATGCCTCAGCGGCGCTGCTGAATGGGCAGCCTATGTGATAATTGGACTCTCCCATATCTTGAAAATATGATCAAGGTTTGCATATTTTGTTTTCTGTAATTTGCACTAAGTGAGTTCCCAACATGAGAACAAAGTGCTCATTTCTGGCCATCATTTGCTTCATGTCACTTCCTGTTTAACAGTGACACTTCTGGCCTTCAGCAAGGTGCCATATGAATGCTATTTCGCCCACTGTATGAAATTGACACCTCTGGTTTATACTTTGCTTATAAACTTGACTTTTTATACTTTCTTGCAATTAAGGATAAAATTAACAATATATGCATGTATGTATTTTTGTATTGCATTGCTTGGGAGGTCACGCATTAACAAGTTTGTTTTTATTTTAATTATACTTTCTTTAATTGTTCAATTTGTTCAGCAAGAAAAGAGTGTTAATAATTTGTCAGTTCTTCGGGACTTGGCTCTTTATAGTTTTTAACAATGGTTTTTGCAAATGGGCTTCTTAATTTACACTTTAAATATCGTTATGCTATGTTGGATACAGTAATTTACTGTTTTATTAAATTTTGGTGGGTATGAGTTGTATTTTTAATTGTATATCTCCCCCAAAGAAGATTATATGTGTGTGTGTGTGTGTGTGTGTGTGTGTGTGTATGTAATATATACATATGTATATATGTATATATGTATATATATGCTCCTGTCACTGAGGGTCACTGAACACTAGAAGTTGTTTTAAGAAGACTCAGTGGGCTGCAGCTAGAAACTGGAGAAATGGAAGATCTCTTCCATAAATTTCATTCCACTCACACAAGTTTGGATCCAGCGTTTAAGTCTGTTGCATTTCTCTGAGCTTTTAGGAGACCAAATAACAATTTTGTTGGCAACCTTCAGTCTCGAAAGATTATGGTATCGCACTCTGAAATGTGGTTCTGGAACAGCGCCTAGTGTGGCTGAAAAGGCCGATTCGGGAGTGATAGTCCCTTCCACACCGGGAGCAAGTGCAGTCTGTCCCTGGTCTGTCTTCCTGGCTATGGGCCTTCCTTCTTTGCCTCTTTGCCTCAGTCTGTTGGCCAAGTGTCTTTCAAACTGGGAAAGGCCATGCTACACAGCCTGCCTCCAAGCGAGCCGCTCAGAGGCCAGGGTTTCCCACCTGTTGAGGTCCACTCCTAAGGCCTTCAGATCCCTCTTGCAGATGTCCTTGTATCGCAGCTGTGGTCTACCTGTAGGGTGCTTTCCTTGCACGAGTTCTCCATAGAGTTGATCCTTTGGGATCTGGCCATCATCCATTCTCACAACATGACCGAGCCAACGCAGACGTCTCTGTTCCAGCAGTGCATACATGCTATGGATTCCAGCTCATTCCAGGACTGTGTAGTTTGGAACTTTGTCCTGCCAGGTGATGCCGAGGATGCATCGGAGGCAGCGCATGTGGAAAGCGTTCAGTTTCCTCTCCTGTTGTGACGAATAGTCCATGACTCGCTGCAGTACAGAAGTGTACTCAGGACGCAAGCTCTGTAGACCTGGATCTTGGTATGTTCCGTCAGCTTCTTGTTGGACCAGACTCTCTTTGTGAGTCTGGAAAACGTGGTAGCTGCTTTACCGATGCGCTTGTTTAGCTCGGTATCGAGAGAAAGAGTGTCGGAGATCATTGAGCCAAGGTACACAAAGTCATGGACAACCTCCAGTTCATGCGCAGAGATTGTAGTGCAGGGAGGTGAGTCCACATCCTGAACCATGACCTGTATTTTCTTCAGGCTGATTGTCAGTCCAAAATCTTGGCAGGCCTTGCTAAAACGATGCATGAGCTGCTGGAGATCTTTGGCAGAGTGGGTAGTGATAGCTGCATTGTCGGCAAAGAGGAAGTCACGCAGACATTTCAGCTGGACTTTGGACTTTGCTTTCAGTCTGGAGAGGTTGAAGAGCTTTCCGTCTGATCTGGTCCAGAGATACAATTACAATTGTTCGGAGATACTGGTCCGAACAATTACAGATGTAATATTCCCCATTATGGAAAATAATACTATGACTGAGATGTGTTCAAAGTCTAATTTCTGTTCACACTTTTCTTTCTGGCTGGTGGAGATCTTCACAGAAAGTTTACTAATAATGAAAAACTTTTTGCGGTTCTACTTATTTATAATTTTGATCGGTGTTGCGATGCTTGGATTATTGATGCAAGAGTTTTTGGCCTATTTTTCTGAACGTCATGAAGAAATGCCTTGGTACTGCTTGATCCCTTAATAATCACACAACTGTTTATTCAATTTTCCCCACACACGGAGCAAAACCCCATTATCAGCTCCCCTTTGATCTGAAACTCACTACTCACTCTTATTTAAATCTAGGTTATGTCCCCTGGTGTGAAATACTTATACAATAATTCCCTCAATTATTTGAAGCCTTATTTATCAAATGTTTTGATGTTCTAGAAATAGTTTGAATAAACAGGGGTTTGCCATCCCTTCCTGCATTTGATCTTATCATTAGAGACATGATGCTAATGTCTCAAATGGCCAAGTAATATGTACTTTTGGAGCCCGTTAGCATGTCAGACTAATCCCTGGCAGTCTCTTAACCCTGTTTGACTGAGTATACAGATGGCATTGTTCTTGTAATTGTTTGCCCTGACCCATGGAACAGTCTTCTACATGCACAGCCAGAGTGGCTGCAAATGTGCAGCCAGGGTCAGGATGTACCAGGTCCTGAAGCACGGCTGCATGCACATGTAGGTTGCCTGTCCAGTGGTGTGTCTAGAGTGTGGCAAGCAAAGCACATGCCTTGCACGCCACTTGAAGGAGGGAGCCTCTGAGCAGCAGCTTCCCGGCCAACTCTCAGCTTCTGCCAAGCTGCTGCTAACCTCCAAGCGCAGCACTGGGCTCAGAACTTGGCAAAACTGAAAGTTAGTTGGGAAGCTGCTAGAGAAGGAATGGGGCCACTTCTGTGCTGCAGCAGCTACACACCCACACACCTCACCCTCACCCCAAACCTGGAAGTAATGTCATGTGATGTTTGGCCATCATGTGATATCATGATGTCACCAGGTAGCACTGCCCCTAGATATGTTGCTGCCTCTGTGCCCCTCATGGGCATTCCCCATCCTCCCTCCTATGCACTTACCAGGAAGACTTGGAATTGGTGCCTCGTGACCCGGGCCATCCCTCACTAACTCCTTTCAAATGTCTCTAGTTTTACTATTACTGCTGCTAATTGTTCTCACTTCAAGCATTGTTCAAATCAGCTTACAATCTAGTACAGACAAAAAGAAAAGGTACAAAATAATTAACTGGAGGCGAGAAGGAGAATTTCAAAATTAAAAACAAACACAGGCATAACATTATAGCAGCAGTTCTCAACGCAGGGTGTTTGAGCTCCGCAGTAAGTCCTTGTGGCGAAGGGGGCAGGCAGCTGTGCGATTGCCAGGATCGCGTCACTTTGGAGGGGCTCAGGGGCATGGTTGGACTTGACACAGCCTGCTGCAGCCTCTTGGGGTTGCAAGAAGCCCTGCACCAGCCTCTGCAGGGCTCCCCAATATGTGGAGACTGTGAAAATAACCATCGCAACCCACTTTCAGTTTCGCGATCAAAATCAGCAGAATACAAAGACAAATAAAGTGCAGGAACCAATGATGAAAGGGAGGTAGAGAATGGATATATTTAAAAGTAAATGACACAATTCTGAATTGAATGCTGAATTTATCTACTGATAAAGGTAACAAAGAATGTTGTGTAACAGGGTTACTGTTAGCATCCATGGACTAAAGCTCACTTTGTCCAATGTATCTTATGAAGTGAACTCTAGCCCACAACAGAGTATGCAAGATTGCCAATCTTCAGGGTTAATCTGGAGTCCCTGGGAATGTGCATCAATCTTCAATAGTGAATTGTGAAAGCAATCCTGGAGATTTCAACTGGGACTGCCGGATTTTCCAATACTATATCTTGTTGGGGTGCTGTGTTCCCACTAAGCTGTGCACCCATGCAGCTTGAAGCCGAGTTCCTTGCAACACAGAGCTTGGCATCCCAGGCATTCTGGTGCAGATTGCTTATAGGCAATATAGTTAGGGGGCTGGAGGTCTCCAGAAGAGCTTCAGTCAGAGCAGTAACCCCCAAATTTTGCTACAATAAATTTATTAGATGGTAACATGCCATGAGATTCCATGTTTTTGTGGCAACAGGCTAAGGGCCCAATTCTATACAAATTTCTAGCACTAGTGCAGCCACAATGCAGCCCTGAGGTAAGGGAACAAAGGTTCCCATACTGTGAGAAGGCATCTGTGACTGCCTCCCCACCACAGGATGCAGTGCGCACCCTATTGGCATCACTGCACTAGCATTGGAAAATTGAATAGGATTGGGCCCCAACATGGCTACCACTCTGAAATTTATGTCTCAAAGGTCTTCTAACCCTTGTTTGTTCATCTCTAGTATCCTCAACCACCATCTTCGGACAGTAGAGTTCCTGCTCTCTTAGGTAACTCCACCCATTCTCTCATGTTGCCCCTTATTCCTGCAATGTCGTCCCAAACACCCATGTGGCTCCATTTCTCTTATTTATGTGTATATCATTTTTCAGACTGAGGCCTTTCAAAGTGGTTTACATACAATTTCAATAAGAAAATGATCAGGACTTCTGAGTGATGCTAGTTTTCAAAGTTGCTGCAGGCCTGATGTGAATAGCCTTCATAAAAAATAACCATCAGGAAAACTTCACAGCAGAGGGCTATTAGAGGAGGGAAAGCTTCTCCTCCATTAAATCACATAAATGGCTCCTAGCTGTTGTCTTCTAACTGTAGCAATACCAAATAGCAGAAAGGGCTGAAGGAACAAGATTGCTGCCTGCAATAACATCCCCCCCCCCCCCACACAAATAAATCACTGAGATTTTCAGCCGTCCTCAGTGCCCACCTTACCAGCTCAAACCTCTGGTTTATTCTTTGGGGAGGGGAGACTGCCTTCTGGAGCATTTGTTGAGCTCCACTTTCATTAGATGGGGACCATGCAGCTAGCCTTGCATTCCTCTTTACCTGACTTGACCAGGAGCCAAGGCGCATTTGCTTACTCGTGAGTAAATGCAACCCTGTGGCTTACTTTCGCTTTCCATAGGGCTCAATACATTCATCAGCTTGGAGGGAAGGACTTCCTTCTTGGGTGTTTTTTGGGGGCTACTTTCATTGGATAGGAACCATTCTGGTGTCATTCGATTCCTCTCAGCCTGCCCTTTCCAAGGAACTATGGCATGTTCACCTACTCATGGGTAAACGTGCGATATGGCTCAGTTTCATTTTCCATAAGGTTCAATGCATTTTTTTGTTCCCAGGTTTTTGGCCATAACTTTTGATGGAAAGGAGATATTTCAATCCGGTTTTTTTGCATTGCATTCTGCTGGAAATTCTGCATCCAACGGTATATAGCATGATGGGATTACTCCTAACCTTTGTGATGTTAGCGATGTTGGGGCATTTGTGGTGTTACACCCCCCAAGGGTGGTACGCGGGGTGGACCGCCCCCCATCCCCCGCTAGCTAGGCCACTGCTGCTGGTGCTGGTTGTTAGAACTATGGCAAGCTTGATGCAAACAGCTCCCAAAATGTCTACCACTCTTTGCGTGCTCTTTGTGTTTAGGATTGCAACCTGAATGTTTCTGTTCCAGTTTTTCAGTGAAGGCACATCAGGAGGTGAACACACTACTGCCAAGATGAATCTAAAGGGAAAAACAGAAGAGAATCCCCTTAAAACAGGCTATCAAAATACATTTCAGAAAAGTGACATCTAAAAAATCACATTGGAAAGGCAAATGAAAAAGTTGAACACCTTTAGGTTCACACAAACATCACAGAGAGACAATTCAATAACTGCAAACACAGTGATGTCAGATCAAGATCTAAACCATGTAGCAAGAAAACACTCCAATTTTCTAGTAATGATATCCTTTCTTACTCCAAGGGAGGCTAGTCCACTGACCTGTTTGAAGCATAAAATGGTTCCCCTGTCATAAAGGAAATACTAGAACACTCATATATACAGCTGATATGCTTTCCTTACAACTGCACTTTACAAGAGACTTTAAATATTCTTCTGTTCAAAAATAATCAATGCAGAGTATTTGCTTTAACTAAGGAAGACAGTGTACAATCAACATTGTAGATGCACAAACTGGAAATGTGTTATAACTCAATTAGAATTTCATGCCAAGTTCGGTGTCCCTGATTCTTCAAGAGGTTCCATGCAAGACTATTGTAAAGTAAAAGCCAGACTATTATAAAGATCCTCAGGGAAACAAAAGCAATAAAGACCTGTTTTATTGTTTCAACTAGAGAGTGAATGACTATAGATTGGACTAACATTGTTCTGGTAATCCTAGGTTCAAATCTTGAGGTAGAATGCAAGTTACTCTGTTCAGCCTCCACAGTGCATTTTTATTGTCCACTGTTTCATAACCACTTTGCAAATCAGCACAATTCACCATTTTGTAACTGTGCAGCCCCAAGCATAATACAATAATTTATTCCTGACACTTTCCTAGGTCTTCCATTCCAACACTTTGGACAGGAATTTCAATGCAATCCTATACATGTTTCTCAAAAACAAGTCCCACTGTGTTCTGTGAGGCTTACTCCCAGGTGAATGTGCATAGGATTGAAGCCTAAGATATGCATCTTACTTCAACTCTTGCCCCACTCAGAACAAACTGATCAAGTTCATAATTGATAAATAACCTCAAGGAATTGTGAGCCTACATACACAACTACTAGATCAAGGGTCACATTGGCCTCTCTACATATTGACTCCCAGATCAGGATTAGCTAAAGGTGTCTATGTACCACACACAGCATTCAGTTTGATACACTATCACAAGTACTCAGAAAATTGTATTTATAGTACTATGGCAGATGCCATATCATAGATGCAGTGGTGGAAGTTCATAATTGGTGTGCTATAATGGTTTCCAGTCTATATGTAGGCTACCACATAACTTAAGATTCTTGTGGTTCTTAGGAATGACATCTTGACTTATTGGGTGACCTGTTTAAATCCCTTCACGCCACACAGCCACTCACATACATGCACCAAATACTGAAGTTATTAGGTCTCTCAGCTCCCCCCTCAAACATACAGTATTGCCTTCTTACCTACCATTTTCACAGTCCCACCTTCTGGTGTCTTTGCCTGTTGCCTAGCTCTTTCTTGCCAACTGGGCCCTCTGTCTTTCCTTCACTTCCTGACATTGCAGGGAAAAAGAACTACAGGTAGCAAGATGGTGCTAGGAAGAGAAATGCAGCCATATCTGTTGCAATATCCTGTCTCTTGCAAAGTTCTACACTAAAGCCTCCTTATGGTGCATGCTTTGAAAGGGATGTTTGGTTAATGTGGCTCTTCATCTCTTTGAAGTTCTCTTAATTTCTAGCTTAAGGGCTTCCAGGAGAAACTTTAAACTTAACTACACCCAAGCCCAGCTTACACAAATTGCTGAGTCCTGGTAAAGCAATTTATACTCTGTTTTCCCAGTGTATCACTGTATTATATGCTTGTTGACTGTGGCTGACAAGAGCTTGTTCCTTCTCAGTGATCTGAAGCCAATGCCATCTGAGATCTGATCTGTAAAATGCAATTTTAATTAAGAGTAGCATTTACACAGTATTTGTCATTCTATTGTTCAAGGCAGTTTCTTCTTTTTTTAAAGTATAGCCCCAGAGACCTGGTAAGCTAAGGGTTGTTTTTTTTATCACTACGTTCAGCAGGGATGAATACTAATTTTGACCAGTACAGTAGTGTTTGATAAATCTATAACATTTGTGGTTTGAACTACAATACACACACACACACACACACACACACACACACACACACACACACACACACACCCTTTATTAGCAGTATTTACTGTACACTTTGAAATCAAGAAATGAAACATATAAATTAATTTGCACGGAACTAGTCCGTAAACCTAGTCTCGTTTACCCAGAAGTGTCATTGAACTCTGTGGGGCTTACTGTCCAGTAGATCGGTGTTTCTCAAACTGTGGGTCGGGACCCACTAGGTGGGTCATGAGCCAATTTCAGGTGGGTCCCCATTCATTTCAATATTTTATTTTTAATATGTTCGACTTGATGCTACCATGGTATGTGACTGCATTTGGGGAAACTTTACTGACCTTAACTTTTAACAAGCTATCATGTATATTCTTTTAACAATGATAGTCAGTGGGACTTAATCCTGGGTAAGTGTGGGTAGGATTGTAGCAAAGGATTGTTAAAAATGTTCCTGCTTGATGATGTCACTTCCAGTCATGACATCACTTCTGGTGGGTCCTGACAAGATTCTCATTTGAAAAAGTGGGTCCCAGTGCTGCATGTGTGAGAACCACTGCAGTAGATTGTCTTAGCATTGCCTTGCTAGTGCTCTAACAGCCTACTGACAAAAAGTAACAAAATATTTTGTATCTGATAATGTTGCCTCTTTCCTTTTTGCTCCAGAATGTGCTTTTAAATACTGTAAACTTGGCTTTTGTTTTGCACACTGTGTGTGCGCGCTTTTTCACTATTGTGAATTCCTAGAGTCTGAGTTATAGCATTAGTTAACATCACCAATAAGTAAAATATCTGACTAAAGCCACTTTCACTGATGCAATGGTTGAATACTAGGGCCCTAAAGAAAGTTTTTTTATAGCATCCATTAACTGCAGCCATTTATAGAAGTGACAAAGAGCTGTGTAAAATGTTTATTCTGACTTCTAGATGAGAGTATTGTGCATCATTTTTATAACATGCAAGCCAACAATATTGTACTTTGCTATTACAGATCAGAGTGACAGCCTTACCAGGTAAATCATACAAGCCGACATTAGGTAGCTCCAGATAGAGTCATAATTTGTGAGACGTAAGTTGACAGAGGTCATATAAGAGGTGCTTCACTGGGTTTTTTCCATTTACTCTCATTCCACCGAGTAAAGGGAAAATTGACTCCAACCTATCTACCAGGAAACAAATTACATGTAAAGATCAGGCACCAAACCCGGACAGATATATGGGGAAGAGGTAGTCACAAGAAAGTCAAATCTAAAGTTCACACTTGGTAATGCAGTAGCCACATGTAAGCTCACCGCAGACTGACTACAAGAAAGTAGGATAGAGAGTCATAGTTGTGAGTGGTGGTTGTGGATGATCTGAATCGGTGTTCTATTAATGTCAGTGAAAAGCTAGATGAGGGTTAACGAGCTGAAATTCTGTTGGGACAATGTGGAGGTTCTCTTGTGTAGGGTAAAACTGCTGCTCTGGTAAAGGTTCATCAGTCTGTTCTCAGTGAGGTCGCACTCTTGGAGGATCTGATTTGCAGCTTGGAAATGCTTTTAGTCCCAGCCTTGATCCAGAAAGTTTAGTGGCTGGTGCAAAAGTTGCACCTATTTTGCTCTCAAAGAACACCCAGCCATGATGATCTTTGCCCTAGTGATGTCTCCTTTAGATCACAGCAATATACATTGTATGGGGCTGCCTTGGAGACCCTTCAGAAACTTCAGCTGGTACAAAATGCAGCTGTTAGGGTACTGACAGGAAGCAGCTTTCCCCAGTTTTGGGGAAAAACAGGAAGTAGCTTTAGATCAGAGTTAAGGGCTTTTTACAGCCACTGCAGAGGAGATCAGAGGTGGCTGCGAACCTCCAGGACTCTGCAGGAGGCCAGCAGTGCCTCCCAGGTAAGTAAAAAAGCCCTTTGGCAGCAGCAGCACCACAATCGCTGCCCCCCTCCCTGACCATGCAAACACTTTTTAACAGGTTTCCAACGCCCCTGTAGGAGTTTATTTCAATGCTGCTTACAGCTTTCTCAGTCTTCCCCAGCAGCCACACTGAGCTATAGAAGCATAGTCAACATCCAACCTCAGTCTTGTCTATGGGGCACCTCTGTAGCCTCTTCATGAAGCCGTTCTGCCTCAGCCTTCACACAAGTTTTCCTGCTGGTCATTTTGTTGCCTGGAGTTCACCACCTGCTGTTGCCTTTTGCACACTGCGGCATTGCATAATGCGCAACAGTGAAGACCAACAGGGCTGATGTTGTATGTTCTCAAAACCTCCAATCTGATCATTTGCAGACACCATCCTCCTCCTCATGAACATTAAGCTGTGTGGCAATAGCCACTTCTCCACAGTGTTGTCTCAAGTAGTGGTGATGTCTGTATGGTCTAAGGGGGAAGGGTGGGGACAATGGCAGACTGCTGCCAAATCCTGTTACCCCCTCCCAAGCATTGGAGCCCGTCACAGGGTTCTGTTCCAGCTAAGTAGCTGGTACAGATCTGAGTAGACAAATGTTTCCTTATCCTGAAGAGATCTCCGGCTGCTGCTCTGGCCCTGCAAAATACAGCAGCAGCCTTTTCTGCACTGCTGTCCTACTCGGCACCAGAGCAGCATAAGATTGGGCTGCCCATGTGCAAAGCATTTCACATATATTGTTTTTATATCGTCCTTGCAACCAATCAGTAAGATAAAGAAATATTATTGTCCCTGAGCTCGAAAGCTGAAGCCGAGAGGGAAGAGCTTGTTTAAGGCCACCTAGTGAGTTCATGGCAGAAATGAGATTCAAACCGGGGAGGTCCTGATTTGCAGTTCAGTCTCTTAACCATAAGAATGACAGACCGACTATTTTTGCAGAAGGCTGTGACTACCTTTGGAACCAGATTTTGGCAGAATCCATTGCTATATTTGTCAATATATTCTGTCCCCTGATGGAATACCTCAAAAAACATATCAGGACAGTCATTTGAGTCTTAGTAAATTCATCTTCTGCACTCATTGGCTTCTGTTGCTGTGTGTGTTTGTGTGGTGTAGCCCTGATCAGCTCCCATCTACAACAGTGTAGGTGGAGCGGATCATTTTAGTGTTTTTCCATCTGATAATATAGTGGAAAATTTTGAAGTTTAGGAGCTCACTGTGACAGCTTCTTCATAACCACATTCCATTAACAAACAGGCAAAAATCAACTTTTAAGTTTCTTAAAATATTTTCTTCTCTTGCTATTTATTTCGACTTTGAAGTTTCATTTAAAGATGTGGCTCATTTCATCCCAAACTCTTGGAGTGAGTTGCAATAGTTTTAAAACAAATGTACAAAAATGAATTTTAAAAAGAGCCCAAATAAATAAAAACACTACAGTGCTAGTCTATGCATGTTTACTCAAAAGTAAGTCCCACTGTGTTCAACTGCCACCATCATGTCTGCAGAATACCGTCCTGTGGAGCTGCTTCACATTGTGCAGTTCTTTTACATCCAACATCTCAGGAGAATTGGGGAGATTCTTCTAATGCCTGCTGTGATGCTTTTGCAAAGCACTTTGCAGATAAAATCGCTTAGATCTGACTTGACTTGGACTCTGCATTGACAGGGTCAATAGATGTCCCTTGGGCAGTGGCCTTTCTAGTTATCTGGGATTCTTCTCAGTTCATATGGCCTGAGGATGTGCACAGGATTCTCTGGAGTGTGTTGCCTGCTGCTTGTTCTCTCAATCCTTGCCCAGAGTGGACATTACAATCAGCCCGGCAAGGAGAGGGGGGGTTGACTGAATGGATGGGAAGGAAAGTAAATTCTTCTCTTAGGGAGAGGGTATTGCCAAAAGCCCTAAAGGTGGCAGTAGTTCACCCTCTCCTGAGAAAGCCTGGATTAGGACTAATAAACCGAAATTAAATCCAAACAAAACAGAGGTCCTCTGGATCAGAAGACCACAAGGCAGGCACTAGATCACTGGTTCACAACCTGTGGTCTGGGAACCCCAGGTGGTCCATGAGACCCTGAGAAGTGTTCTGCAAGGTTTCAGGGGAAAAATATCACTTTTTGATTACTTCTTTGAGCAAGCAGTTCCCCATGGACCACCAGAGAGGGTGGAGAACTGACCACCTGCAACTACCGCTGGCAGCAAAATCAGCAAACCACAAATCTTCTCTATAAATAATAAATCTCTAATAAATCTTTTCTAATTACAGGCAGCTCTTGCTATCTGTGGGTTAGATATGAGTGGATTTCTTCATCCGTGGTTCCCAGAACCCATGGTGCAGGCCAACCTGGAGCCTCCTCTTTCACTCCTTCTGAAAGAGTGGATGCACAGTATGGGAATTCTCCTGGATCTCTAACTATCCCTGGATTGTCAGATAGCAACTGTGACCAGGGGGATCTTTGCCCAACTTCAGCTGGTGCACGGGCTGAGACCATATCTGAGTCAGTTGAATCTGGCTGCAGTGGTCCATATCCTAGTGACATCTTGTTGGTACTATTGTAATGCACTCTGTGTGGGACTACCCTTGAAGATGGTTCAGAAGCTGCATTAGTGCAGAATGCAACAGCCCTTGTGGTTTCCAGGGCTTGGTAGTTTGATCCTCTCATCCCACCAGTTACTCTGGTGTCTACACTGGCTGTCCATTCAATTTTGAGCCCAAATCCTAACCACCAATGCTTTGGTGATTATACTTTTAAAACCCTACATCACATGGAACTGGGATATCTTAAGGACTTCCTTCTTCCACCTGATCTTGCCAGTCTGCTATGATCATCAGATAGGGCCCTGCTTAGGATACAACCACCATCCAAAGCCAAGGGATGGCGACAAGTGGAAGGACCTTTTTGGCTATGGCATGATGTCTTTGGAATGAACTTCCAGCAGACCTGGACATCCTTGAAATGATTTCCAGTGGGGTTTAAAAAAACATTTATTTTGCTTGGCTTTTGAGGAGGGGTGACTCCCTTGGTGACCCCTTCCCCTTTCTTTCATAAATGTTTATAATAGGTTTTGTTATTTTGTGCTCCTTTTACGGGTTTGTTTTATTAGATTTTTCTCTCTGCTTCTATGTTTCATTGTTGGTTGGTTTTTATCTTATAGTATTTATTTTTATGGATTTTAAAGACATTTTAAGTTTTATTATAGTGAACACTACTTTGAGCCTATGGAAAAGCAGGTTATAAATCTTTTAAATAAATAAGTAATCCTATAGATTTGGATAAAAGAAGATTGTTCTTTAAATGAAGTACAATAAGTTTCAAAGTAGAAATAAGTGGCAGGAGAATAAAGATCTCTAATTAATGGTATAGTCTTAGGGCCCAATCCTATCCAACTTTCCAATGCTGGTGCAGTTGCAGTGCAGCCCTGATGCAAGGGAACAAATGTTCCCTTACCTTGTGGAGGCCTCCATGACTCCTTCCCTACTGCAGGGTGCATCGCACATCCCATTGGTATGGCTGCCTCAGTGCTAGAAGGTTGAGTAGGATTGGGCCCTTAGTGGGGCATGGCTATAGGTGGTGTCATGATGAGCATTTCGGATGCTTGATAAGCACTACGGCTTATCAAAGACCTCTTGCTTGATTCTGCCTGAAAGCCCTGTTGATACCTGTGATTACACTGTCCATTTCAGTAATTTCCAGTGACCATGTACATGCTGTGTGTTGTACAAAATGTACCTTATTACCTTGACATTGTATGCTTGTCTAATGATGTTTCCAGTCCTACAAATGGTTATGCACATCTGTAACTTAGCTTAATAGTCTCATTGATCCTGGGTTGCTCATGAGTGTAAAGTTACTCTTGAGCAGCCTTTAAAAACTGTACATTTGTCAAAGGGAAGCACTTCATTTTTTAAACATTTATGCGCTGTCATAATGTAGCCCTCTTTTTCTAAACTGCAGGATTATTTTTAGGCAACAAGTGATTCTGTCGTGTCCTCGTATCAGCAGAATGTGGGGTGGTGAGAAAGTGGTCTGTGTTAATAACAAATAGTACACAATATCCATTACTCTAATCATGTGTACATTCAGTTCACTTTATATGTGAATTTGCTATCTGAGAATTTGCTTATCTGAGAGGGGCGGAATTGCCACCTACTCTTGTTATCTGCAATTCTGTTCTTGTTACCTGCAAATACCATACTGGTGCTGCATCAAACAAGCATTGGTATTGGCCCACAGAGAATTGTTGGACACATTTGTGTCTGCTTCTGGACTTCCCCTACCATCTTGGGCACCACCTTGGGGGCTCCAGCTGAACCTTCACAACCCTGGCAATGGTGAGAGGTCTTTGGAAGGCTACCTGAAGTCTGCTCTGGGGCTGGGACAAGCCAAGGGAAGGAGCCAAGAGACAGGCTGAGGAGGAGAGGACAACCCCCTCCCCGCTGCTGATTTCTAAGACCTCGTTGTTGGGCCAGCAATCTTCAATGAATCAAGATATAGCCAGCATGGAGAAATCACCATCACCATTGCCACAACCTTCAACTCATCAAGAGCTATCCAGCACGGAGGAGGAAGCATCCGATATTGGAGTTTTAGATGAGCCCTCAGTATCACCCAATTCCATATACTTCAAAGTTAAGATTCAAGTTCATAAAGTTTATGGTGAAGAGTCCCCTGCAACCTAACCCCCTTTTTTCTATAAGCTCAATGATTCAGTATCCACTAATTCAGTATCCACTAGGTTTTCTAGGAACCTAACCCTAGTGGATAATGCAAACTGTTTGTATTTTTTAATGTTCAAAATCATTTGTTGGGTAAGAAAGAAAAATCCTGATTTTGTTCTGGCTAAAGAAAATAATTTTGAAGCTGGTTGTGCTTGGTGGCAATATAGGAAACAAATGAAAATATATGGAATGTGTGGTGTAAATACATATAAGTGGATTTACTTGTACCCATGGCATCTCACAGCATAGTCCCACATCTTAAAGATCCCCTTTCCCAACACTGGAAAGCCCCATAGTCACAAGATTATGAGAGAGCAGGTCAATCTACTGTAGACCACTTTCCTGTCCCTTTTCTGAACTTGATATCAGGGGCACTAGTTAGGAAGATCTAGCGAGTCTTCAACTTTTTCAAATCCTATTCATCAGGAGCATTTATATGCACTGGTGAATTCTTACGATAAAGGTCATGCTTGCTGGCCAACCCACGATCTTCAGTTCTTAGAGGAAGGCATGCCGCATGTGCATGTTTGATCTTGACCTTCCTGACTTGTGAAATCTGTCAAAGCAAGTTTGGTTTGTTGGACTACCAGCTGGAGTGCAGGTAAGCCAGTAAAGTGGGTGGGTGGTGGGTGGAACAGGGGAGATAGGGGGAGGAATGAGACAGTATCTGGGCAGGAAGGGGGCAGGTGGGAGACAAAATGCAGAAGGGGTGGATCCTGGTGGCAGGTTCCTCTCCTCTCTCTCTTACTCTCATCATACTTGTGCCAGTGTTGCAAGGTCAAGAGCAAAGTTCAAAAGCAAACTCAGTAGGCAAGAGTGGTGATCGTCTGCAAGCTTTATTTCGTTGCCAGCAACAGGCTTCTCAGGGACTCCTGTCCAAAATGAAGAGAGCAATGAGAGCTATGTGGGAACTCTCAGAGCACTCAGAGAAAAGCAATTTTCCAGTGTGTGCCTCTCCCTTATATTGGATTCTGGCTCCTTTGTTTGAGGAGTCTTACATTTCTCATTGGCTGGTGTGTGACATCAGAGATGGCGGCTTTCTCAGGGTTGGTCACAGATAAATTTACAAACATTTGATTGGTTAGTTTCAAGTTACAGACTCCAAATATAGTCAAAATTTACATTGAGACATATAGAAAACATTGTTTCTAACAACCACTAGATGGCACTGTTTACTCATTTATTGGCTTTGGTATGTCTTGTGCTTATTTATGACCTTGACAGAGTTACCTGCTTATCTCTCTAACATTCTTTGTGTCAGGTCTCATCAAACACTGTGAGCCTTCTGCTAACCTATGTTTAAACCAAGCTTTTGGTCTTCTCCCTATTCTATGTGTGATTCTCTATATGTATAGACAAACTAACTTCTTATTGTAAAAAGTATTTTAAGAAACCTTTCTTATTCATTTTAACTAAATCTAGCCTTTTTCTGTCAGCTTCGAGTCTCTCATTATGTTTTGCTGATCGGGGACCTTTTCTGGAATGCTATTGCTTATCTCTTATCTATTCCTGTCTAGTTGTCTCTCCGGTGTCTGTATTTTAGAATACTCTGTCTCTGTCTGTCAAACAAAATAAACTGTCTGCTTAGATCTCCTCATTAAAAATGCTTCTAACCTGAGTATAACCTTTCTTGGTGCCAAGAGATATAACTCTTCCTAATTAATGGTGCAAGTGCATCCTGCTTCCTGCCTACTCCCTAGTTCTCTGTATGTAAATCTGTCTCTGAGTTGTAACTCTCTATTCCAATTAAAAGTATCTAAATCTGTCACTTTGAGTCTACAGAGTTGGAATGTTTTTGCTTGAGATAAGAGTCCTCCTTGTTAATTAACTTCTGCCAGACACTTGTCTTTTCAAGGTTGCATTGGAATTACATTTTCAAACTTGTGGCTTTAAGTAAATAACTTTTCCATTTTCTGTGTATTTCATGCTTCGATCTAACTATTCTGACAGCTAAAATTCACTTTAAACTACCATACATTGCTACTAACATTAATTTACATTTTAAAGCAATAACTATTAAGTAAACAAGCACTGTGATCTCTTTGACATGAAACTCTGGTTAGTACCCTTTAAATACTTCTCTTAGTGCTCAACATATGTATATCCAGACTGTAATTTTGATTTAAAGGGAACTAATAGAATAATAGGTTGAAAAATCCAAAAACCTTTTTTTCTTTCTGGTTTAAGGAAGCCTGAATGCAAAAATCCCCTTTTCCATGTGTTTTCTTCTTATCTAGTCCTTGGTATGCATGCTAACTTAGTAATTTATTTGACACTTCTGTGATGCTTTGGTATAATGAATATACAAGCTGTAAATTTGATTCCAAGAGAAGCTTAAATCATTTGTCATACTAGCAATTAGCCTGACAGATGGAAATTCCAGCCTCTTATACTCCCTTTTTACATGAAGCAGTTCACCTTATCTGATGTCCTTGCTAAGAAGCATTCCTTGATTTACAGCCTGTCTCTGTTTCAGTTTCAGAGACCAGGAAAAATGCTTTTCTTGTTCCAAACATATAAGCATTGCTAATCATATAAACACTTTTCTTATTTCTTAAACATAAAAACTAATAACTAATTGAGCTATAAACACCCATAAACATAGCATAAACGTTTGGTTCATTAACATGAGTAAACATTTGAACATTTTCCCTATTAAACTTCCTAATGATTTGCTCTGTTTAACTTTTAATTTGTTTTTGATTGGCTTATGGCTTTCATTAGCCTGTATCACCAGCTGAATGACTGGTGCAGATTTATTATTATGTATTTTTCACATTTTTATACTGTTTGTCTTCCAAGGAGCTCAGAGTGGTGTACATGGCTTCTTCCCTTCATTTGTCCTCACAACAGCCCTGTGTGGTAAGTTAGGCTGAGAGATAGTGACTGGTCCAAGGTCACCCAGGAAGCTTCATGGTTGAGTGGGGATTTGAACCTAGATCTTCCAGGTCTAAGTCCAACTCACTTAGTCCAACTCACAGCTCATCCATACTTCTACATCCACTAGGCCATTGAAGGCTTGCCCCAAAGTAAGGGAGGAGCAGTGGCGTAACTAGCGGGGGGCGGGGTGGTCTGCCCGGGGTACCACCCTTGCGGAGGTGATATCACAAATGCCCCAACATAACTAACATTGCAGAGGTTAGGTGTAACCCCATCACACTATATACCGTCTGATGCAGAATTTCCAGCAGAATGTAATGCAAAAAACTGAATTGAAATATCTCCTTTCCGTCAAAAGTTATGGCCAAAAAACCAGAAATAAAAAATTGCATGGAACCCTATAGAAAATGAAACCTAGCCATATTGCATGTTTACTTGTGAATAGGCAAACTTGCCATAGTTCCTTGGAAAGGGCAGGCTGAGAGGAATCCAATAACACCAGAATGGTTCCTATCCAATGAAAGCAGCCCCCTTAAAACACCCAAAAAGGAAGTCCCTCCCTCCAAGCAGAAAAATGTATTGAGCCCCATGGAAAGCAAAAGTAAGCCACACTGTTGCATTTACTTATGAGTAAGCAAATGTACCTTGACTCCTGGTGAAGTCAAGCAAAGGGGAATGCAAGGCTAGTTGCATGGTCCCCATCTGATGAAAGTGGAGCTCAACAAATGCTCCAGAAGGCAGCACCCTCTAAAGAATTAGACAGGCTTCAGCTGGTGAGGTCCATTTGATTTTTCTTTAGACTTGCAAAGCCAGGTGGGTCCTGATAGTGCTATGCTTGAAATATAAGAATTTACACCAGGGGTGCTCACACTTTTTTGGCTCGAGAGCTACTTTGAAACCCAGCAAGGCCTGGAGATCTACCAGAGTTTTTTTATAATGTTTGCGCCATCATAACATATAACATTTATGTGTATAATGTATGTTGGTGTACCTTGCATAACCGCATGAGCCAATATTGCACAACACAACATAATTAACTATAAACATTTTTTGTAATTACTTGAGTTTACTTTGATGACTTGCACTGAAGTGAATCAGCCAAGGATGCATAGTCCGGACAGTAGCTGCTGACAGCCAGCCTCAAGCACACTTCCAAATGTTCATCAGTCATGGTGGAACGGTACTTGCACTTAATGATCTTCATGTAGGAAAAGGCTGACTCACATAAATAAGTGGAGCCCTTCCTGCCTCAGGTGCTCTTATATCCCTGAGGGCCCCTCCCTGGGCTCACAAGCCTGCCAGGGGCTCACTCCCAGGGATGCGTGGACAGGAGAGAAGCCTGCGAGCGGCTCCTCTCCAGGTCTACTCATGAGTCAGCCCCAGTAGAGTCAACAGGGCTCACTCCCAGGGACGGGAGAGAAGCCTGTGATTAACTCATTTTGCCTGGCGATCGACCCGTGGATCGCGATCGACATATTGCGCACCCCTGATTTACACTGAACTGGGCACTGGGGAGGGCTGAAAATCTCACTGATATTTTTGTGTGGGGGGAGGGGGGTGTTCTTGCAGGCAGGCTACAGAGAAAATTCACTTGGTGGAACAGGGCTGGCTTACACTTATTTAATTATTTTTCTTTAATTGTTTATAATTATTTTATTGTGCTTGATGATGTCACTTCCAGCCATGACACCACTTCCAGTGGATCCTGGACAGATTGTCATTCTAAAAAGTGGTCCCAGTGTTAAAAGTTTGAGAACCACTGCCTTAACTCAAGACAGGTCAATTAGACATTCGGGGGGGGGGGTGACATCCTAGTGACCAAAATTCTGGAAATCATTGCTTTTAGGAATAACACCATCATGTTATATACCATTTGATGCAGAATTTCATCCATTGTTTGTGGGGAAATATTCACTGCATTAATTTTCTGGCCATTATTTCATTCATTTCAAATCCTGAACTGCTTAGAGGAAGGGTGGTATAAAAATGTGAATGAATGAATTAATAATTAATTAATTATGTCATGTGGGGTAATAATTAGGTCATATCGGGTGTCAAATGACCTAGCTACGCCACTGGGGAGGAGACTCCCACCCCCATAGGATGCAGCGTGTATTCTGTTGGTGCGGCTGCATTGATTGGGGAAGGGACATTTAATTAGGATTTGGCTATAAGTCATGATCCACCTGCACTTGGTGACTCTTCAGAACTTACAAGACTTTTCACATCTTCACATCTGTAGTGGATTTTCTATACTGGCTGCTGAGGCATTTTGATGAAGAAAACTACATTCATAAAACTGCACGCAATCACCAGCAAATATCAATCACATTTCAGTAATGGCAGCAATAGTTTTCTACTGTCAGCACAAATGTCCTATAATATTTGTGTAATATACAGCGAGGCATGAATACTCTATAAGTCATAAGTAAGATCCTCCACTGATATATATCACTGGAGATCAAATTATTATTTCAGGTACTTACACTAGAATTTAGAAATTATTCAACATGTCAGCCCTTAAGTTTAGTTTTTCACAAATCAAACAGGACTTCCAAGGCATTTTCCCTTTAATCTTATATACATGACTTGTATTTACAATTACAATGCAATTTAGCTAGTGCTAAAATGCATTTAATCATGCAGGATGTTTCATTCACATCTTCTTGGTGGCTCCACAGGGACAGAGCCTCCTCACAAAAAGATATTAAGATATTCTGCTTGAGCCAGTCCTTAGTAAGATGTTGGTTTATCTTGATACATTTTGTGACGGTAACAGGGGTGATCCTGTCACACTACTTTAGCTCGCTATGACTATAGTAGGTCATAGCTGTGTCCTTTGATACACTCGGAGGACAGTCCTTAGCACACTTACCTGAACGTGAGCTCCGCTGAACAAAATGGCACTTGCTTCTGAGTAAACATGCATAGGATTGTGCTGACAGGTATTCTTGGGGCATCTTTGTGAGGAATACATCCATTTCAAACACACTGCTATCAATCTTCAACCCCTGCTTCACAGCTACACTTTACACTTGGTTCATAACCACCTCTGTGACTATGACTTTTGTGATTAAATATCCTGAAGTCTCTGCAGAATTCATTGTAGTTTCTTTTCCTATCATGAAGGGGAAAATTTTATTCTGCCATATTATTTGGTTATCCATGCTACTGTCTAAGTACCTTATACTTTCATTCTCATGGAAGTATGGTCAGCAGGCATTACTCAAGTTGAAGCCTGGAATTGGAAATTGCTTGTTTGTTATTACTGATCAGGAACATGGCTTTTGGAGGCCAATGACAGAGATATACATGGATCCTTGGTAACATCTGCCAGAATACCTTGCTAAAAATATCTACTGTAATGCAATGTCTGCCTCTGAAACACACTCATTAAATGACTCAGTTACCACTGATGGTCACAATACTTGTTCGTGGTGATTGCAAGGACATATAGCAGTGATTTTTCAACCCTTTTCATCTCACAGCATACTGACAAGGCTCACAATTGCTGGAGGTACAGCATCTGTTTTTCTACAATTGACAAAGCACACTTCTGCTATTTGGGGGCTCACATCTCCCAATGGTCCTACTAATAAATGATCCTCTCCCAATTTACTGCAGCACACCAATGGACCATTAGTGGCACACCAATGTGCTGTGGCACACTGGTTGAAAATAGCTGACATATAGGAAACCATATTATTTTGATACAGCTTTACTTTCTGTTCCATTGACAGTCCACCTGTCAATCACGCCATATCTAAGAAACAGAGATTTGCCTTTTCATATCTCATCAGTTATTTGCTGTACATGGTCAAGGGCCTGGTAGAGATCAATAAAGAACAGTGTGAAATAATGCATACTAAATAGGTTTGCATCTGCTTGAAAATTATTTTGGTTATAAATTATGTTAATACTATTTGGAATATTTGGGGCTCTGTTAAAGATCTTTGACTTTGGGACTATGTGGAAGTTTTTTTTCAGTTCAATGAAAATTAAGATGTAAGGTATTCATCTTCTCAAAGAACAGTTTGAGTGAATGCATTTTGCAAAGACTTTTCCAACTCTATGCTTGAGTTTTGATACACATCTGCACCAGAGTGAAATATTAAACTGTTCAAAATTTTCTTAGATCAAAGCTGTGCAACATGAATTGAGCCAGCTTATAGCATTCACACAATATTTGCATTAAGAAGACAACTGATTAGTGATATTTTGGTTTTGTTTATAAGTATACATGTTGAAGATGCTATTCTGAAGACAATTTTTGAAGAAACTCCCTTCAGGATTGATGGACAAGGACAATTCATCCAAAGATTAAAGAGACAGAGGGACCTATGATTTTTTTACAGCTTATTTAAAAGAAAAAGCAAGACACTTGTATTGGTGGAGTATACCTTTCAAATTAAATGAACTTTGTCAAGATGGATTGGTTTTTGTTTTGGTCTAAGAACTTTTAACAATAAAGATGAGAGAAGATCAGAAAATAAATAAATTGTATGCAGATGACATTGTTTTGATGATAACCACACCTAAAGACTCCTTGAATAAACTGGAAACAATAGTTTCAGAGTTTGTCCCCAAGCTGTAATCTAGGCAAAGAAGGTTTGTAAGATTGTATATAGATAGGTGACCTTGTTTTGAAAGACAAAATAAATTAAGACGTAACACTATCTTTCAGAAAGGTGGGAGTGGTCTGAGACTATACAAAGCAGGTGCTTGTGAATGATTGTCATAATCTCACCTGTTTCCACCAACTAAAGGTTGATATTGCAAGCCATTAGTGTCCTCCATTGATCATCTTGAAAATAATCCTTCATTGGACTGGATCTTATCAGTTGCAGTGCAGGTTCACTCTCTCTCTTCTGCCCCTGCCCTCCCTGGCTGAAGGGAGGTGACACTTCCTACTCTCTATCAAGTAGTTGAAAGTTGAGGAGTAAGTTGAGAAGTATTTTTAGATAATATTTTTACCATGCTCTTCTGAATTGAGAGTTCCGCCGAGCTTGACTGGGCATTCTGGTTCAACAGTCGGCTTCAGATGCCTCATTGAAGAACAAAGATTGTTAATGTCAAACTATGTAGCACTATATGCTAAACTGCCTGCCTTTGTCAGAAATCGGATTGTATTTTTCTTTGGATATTATTCAGAATTCAATCCACTTTGGCTTTTGCTCAAATGCTCCTTTCTTTACTCATCGTCGACCTGCCGCCACTCTGCTCCTGGCATTTGAAGGGCTGCAGCCCAGCACTAAGCTGACAACATCCCACATAGATGACTTAAAACAAGGCCATTCTTCACTGGATGTCAAAGGGGATAAGGAGATGGTCCCCAATGGATCAGTGCTTTAAGCAATTCCGCCTGAAAAACTGTCTTGTAGTTTGGTTTTAACAAGGAATTTTTTGATTGACTAACCCATTTTGGTACAATAACTGGCATGTCTTAAAGCTGCATTTGCATTTTTTGTCAGAAGAAACCAGTCCGCTTTACAGAGATGAGTCAGTGATCGTCAGTGATCACACTCTGTTGTTAATAAGGAGGTGATCAAAACTGGCTTAGGAAAGGCTGAGCCAAATCATCAATGGAGCATCCCCCCCCCCCAATTAGTAATTTTCCTTTCCTTCGAAAACTTTAAGCATAGGCTTTTCCATGGAGGTCACTGAACATTCACAACATTATGTGATATTGATTAACTCCGTATTTGTTCAAAACACTTTCTCAACTTTTATGGATTTGTGCTCCCCTTCTTAGTTGTCTGGCCCCTCACCCCCACCCTCTTTGTGATTGTTTTTAGGGCACATCATATGCCCCTGTGCCCTTTCACTCTCTTCCTGGCCCCTATGCAGCCTTTACTGGATGAACCTATTCTCAAAATGGTTTTCACTCCTACCAACTTGTGTCTACCTCCATTTGAGAAACACTTTTTTAAACCATTCACTTTTTTAAACATTAGTGGTGTGGTGGAAACAGTATTGCAATCTTACAATTAACAGTGGAGGAAATAGTACTGTAATCTCACAATTATTTGCTTGATGAATATGATCCAATAGACTGTGTACATAAGGATGTAACATCCGAATGCCTTCTGATGGTATGGTTGCAATCTTATACACAATTATCTGGGAGTAAGACCCGTTGAACTCAACAGGATTTGCTTCTGAGCAGACATGTGTAGGCTTGTACTGTAAAAGTAGCAAATCAACCGTGTGTTTAGGTGGGATTGGGGTGTTCCAGCTACACATGCACATGTGGAGATGGTGGGATGGAGATGACATGCCAGGTGGGTGGAGAACTGCTACTACTAGCTTCTCTCCAGGTAGTAAGGTGGAAGCATATCATTATCATTATTATTAACAGTATTTATTTTTTCAACAATTTTCAACACTTTTCAATAAAAGTTCACATAGCGATTTACAGAGAAAATCAAATAACTAGTGGCTCCCTGTCCCAAAAGGGCTCATGCGAAAGAACACCATCACTTGAAAAGACACTAATGGGGTGAGGAGTGCCAATTACTCTCCCCCTGCTAAATAAAGGAGGAGCATCCACTTTAAAAAGTGCCGTTTATTCAGTTAGCAGGGTAAGAGTTAGCATCCAGTTAGCAATGATCCAGTCCAATGAAGGATCATTTTCAGGATGATCAATGAAGGTATTTTCAGGACAGAAATGTGAGGCTTGTTGGTATCTTTCTTCTGTGAAGGATCCTCCAAATTCTCCTTACATTTTGCTTTAGGTAAAATTTGGGGGCAATTCCTGATTCAGCCAAGCAAGCAAAATGGCTTTTGCACACAGTTGACCCTGCAAACAATACATTCACCAGAAGCATAAAACAACTGTGCATAGGGGGCAGACGTGAGCAGAGAGGTCACATATGCAGGTAACAGGATCTGTAAATAGATAAGTTTTTTATTCAGAATATTAGTTCACTTTTCCAAAGTTTTCTCACTGATTTGAAAAGCAAATTTTCTCCTGGATTCTATTGTCTAGCTGCTGTATTTTGGAAGGGAAAAGAAAATCAGAATGAAATGTAAATGAAAATATTGTAGAGATGTCATGTCAGGTTTGTAAAGAGCCTGAAACAGAGTGGTATGAACTGTACTATTTGTATCAGTAGGTGCTAAAATGAGTGCCACCGTTGATGCCTCAAATCTTAGCACTGCTAGCTTGTCTAGTGTTGAAAGAATGTAAGAAAGGAAAGGCAATATAATATTGTGAAGAATTATCCTGACATTTCTCACGGTGCCTGGAGTACTGTAAAAGTGTGATAGTGGGTTTTAGATGTGGTTGCAGGACACTTATTTGAAGTTGGTGGGGAACTGGGGAAATTCTGCTTTAATGCAAAGGGTCAAACTACAGGTTATGTGGGAAATCCTAAATTAGATGTCGCCCATGTTTTTGTTCTTGTTTTCTTTAATGAAGTGAGCACTATATTTGATTTGAGGTGGGGACACTGGGCGGTGGCAGACAAGGGATTAACCCTTTCCTCGTGCTTTCCCCCCATTATCACTATACCAATTAAATTGAAAGCACTGCAGTAAGCAAAAATCATGGGAGATTCAGTCACAAATCTTCCTCATAATGTGTCCTTTGGCCCTTTCTGGATATTTTAGCTTCTGTTCTTGTCACTTAACACAGTGTCTCCCCACTAAGTATAAACCTCAAGTTTTTGATCTGGTGGGGGGCAAGAGAGATTGGGAACTGTTCATTTGAATTAAATGGTAGGCAATTATTCTTTGGCCTTCACTAATGGCTCTCTATTCCCCCCCCCCCCACAAATCTGCATAGCGACTGAGTCTCTGTCATACAAAATGGCACCCTACAAGAGACTTCCCATGTCTTGTAGAAATATGTCTTTCCTTGAACATTCTCTGATGGAACATTTTCTCTGCTATTTTTTTTTCTCCTCTTTCCTCTGTACTCCTATCATTCCCTCTTCTTCCACATGCATTCCTGGGTATATTCAGAAGTACAATGAGCCAGCTAGTCTTCTTTTAGGTGCTGGGTTTGTATGATGTGAGGTGGGTTAGAACCAACCTGAGCTGCGAGGACCCTAGCAAAGATCTCTTTGTGGTGGGGGGCTTTTCCAGATTCACAGCCAATATGGAGCTTCCTTGGGTCATGTGGTTACTTCTTCTCTTTATCAGTGATGCTGGTACAAGAATCAGTCCAGAACTGTTCAACTGGGTCCCTTCTTTCCCTTGGTAGATTTTCTGAAGAAATCCTTTCCTGAAGAAGACAGCTCTGGCCACAGATCTACATGTCCTTCTGCCTGGACTACTGTTATACGCTCTTTGTAGTGCTGCCCATGGAGGGGACATGAAAAGTCCTTTGGTACAAAATGCGTATCCAGGGACCTGGGGATCTGACTGAATTATGGCCTTGCTTTGTTACGTCCATTTCTGGGCAATCAAGGTGCTGGCTATGATCTTTCAATCTCTACATCAGTCTCTAGATCTTTCAGTCTGGGTGCCCGGATACCTAAAGGACTGGCATTTTTTCACATGAACTTGCTCCTATTCTATGTGTAATACTGGAGATCTTCCTCCTTGTCTCATCACTGGTAGTAGTACAGCTGGTGGGGATGCAAAATAAATCTTTCTTGATGATGACACTGAGTTGAGAAATTCCTTTCCTGAGAAGGCCCAGCTGGTCTGCTTTCTGCCCATGTTTGAGTAACATGGGCAGTAAAAACCAATTAACTGTACAGACGGGCCAGTGTTATTAGCCAGGCTGTGCTCCCGTCACCTCCAGAGGATGTTCTGCAGCCTTCCCTGGCACTCTGAAGGCCTTTTAAGGTCTTTAATAATCACTTCCAGTTTTCTCCCAAAACTGGAAGTGATCTTACTTCTCCAGAAGGCCCCAGAACACCCTCTGGAGGCAACTAGAGTACAGCTTTCGTTGCCTCTGGAGGGTCCATGTGGGGCTGATCCCATTAGTTTGGGACCCATGGATAGTGAAATCTGTGGGTTCCGAATCCATGAATACAGCAGGCCCACTGTAATTTGGTTGCCATTTTACTGGTTTTTGTTGTTTTTGGTGTCTGTTCTTGGTTGTTTTCCACTCGTGTATTTCTTTGTGTCTCCTTTCTGGTGAATTTTTAAAATTAGTTTGTTTTAACTGCTTTAAAGCTTGTTTTAAATTATGATGTGACTCTTTTGGGGACAGAAAGTGTGTGGGAGAAATATTTTAAATAAATTAGTCATACATTTTGGCTGACTGATGATGAACTCTAAGTTAAACAGAGCCAGGCAGGACTTCCTAGCCTTTTAATCCTGTCTCCTTGAAATCTCCAGCACTAAAAATAGAAAGCACTTTAAAAATGCTCATATCTGAGAAAGAAAATCTCTCTCTCTCTCTTTTTTCTATAGAAAAAAGTTGCAGTATGGCTACAGTACAGACCATTGAATATTTAGTGAATATTTAGTGGACACTCTGGTGTTTGAGCTGTAGGTGGTACTGTTGCTTTATTAGAATTCAAGTTCAGTGCAGACATGCTCACTGAAGAGGACAGAACAAGTGAAGAAAATCAGAAATAAATAATAAATTGTTTTCCATTTGCAGAAGACTTTTGCCTTCTCAGGCACTAGCACATTTCTTTAGGGCTTTTTCAGTCTGTCATGCCCTAATAACTGAAGATAAGCACAGAACAGGCAACATGTCAGTGCTTCTATTGCTATTTTAAAAAGAGACAACTGCTTCTGAGGTGATGTATAGGGAAATTACAGTAGTGCTCTGTTCATCATGGTGCTAATATTAGAGGGCGCTGCTCCCAGGGAATACTAACTGGCTCTATGACAGCAGAACAGTGGTTCTGATTTTGCAAATGGTTATACTGCAGTGCTCGCAGTGTGCCTCTGGTGACCATTGAGAACCGCTGCCTCAAATGAGAGCTAGAGTGGTGTAGTGGTTTGAGAGGTGGACTTAGACCTGGAAAGATCCAGGTTCAAATCCCCCGTCAGCCGCAAAGCTTCCTGGGTTACCTTGGGCTAGTCACTTTCTCTCAGCCTCACCTACCTCACAGGGTTGTGGTGAGGACAAAAGGAGGGGAGCAGCTGTGTACACCGCCCTGAGCTCTTTGGAGGAATGGCGGTATAAAAATGTGATAAATTAATAAATAAATGGTGGTGTTAGAGGCCCCCGCCACTGCCTACTACCAGCTGGTGTGCAGCTAAGCCAGTGCAGTGAGTCAGAGGAAAAGGGCAGGTACCGTTGGATGCGGAATTTTGAGTGGAATGCAATGCAAAAAACTTCCACCATGACATCACTTCTGGTGGGTCTTGGACAGATTGTCATTCTAAAAAGTGGGTCCCAGTGCTAAAAATTTGAGAACTGCTGCAATAAGGTGTTAGTAAGTTTACACCCTGGGGGGGGGTGTGACACCACTAGTGACCAAAATCACTAAAATCATAATTTGGGAGAATAATACCATGTTATATATCAATCAATGCATAATTTCATGCAGAATGTGTTCTATCGTTGTTCTATCAAAAGGTACAGCCAAAAAATCAGTGGGGGCGGAGTGATGGTACATCACCACACCCACCACCTGGAGTGTTGCCCCGCCCACTGCATGGGGGTGTGTGACATGCTGGCATCCCACACTGGATGACGTGAACCCTAGTGACACCACTGGCAGCACGTGCTCTGTTGGCATGGCTGCATTACATCAGAACTTTTCTATCTAGTGCTATAGCTGTTTCCTCCCCCCCCCCCACTTTTTGTCTGAAGAGATTGCCTATCCTTTCTATACTGGTCATCTTTAAAATTTCCTCACTCATTAGTTAATGGTGACTCTTCTCCAGTAGTATGACAAATACTAGCCTTGTCTCCAGCTGTGAGAAAGATTAAAACTAGAGATGGGTGAACTGCTGAAATCTTGTCTTGGGTTTGTTTGAACATTTCCAATTTCTTCTTGCTCGAATTAGAAAGAAATTGGATAACCTGCCAAACAAATCTGAGATGGTTCACAGGAGTTCTCCACCCACTCTCCGCCAACCTGCCCTTCTCTCCTTACTGTCTCTGTAGAACGACAGCAGAAAAACACCATCAGCAGCAGAGTCTGAGTGGGAAGAAAGGAGGCAATCTGTGAAAGGAAAAGGGACACAGGCCATGATTTTTTTTTTGCTGAGAATTCATCTTCCTCCCATCCCTGAAACACCATCTCCCTCCCATCTCCGTAGTAGTCACTCAGAGAGTGAAGTCACAGGGGTGCTTGGAAAATGGTATCCTAGTGCAAAATGATTTGCATTACAATCTCCCTAGTGAAGGTCTTCATTTCCCAAGCACATATGGGGTTTTACTCCCTGACAAAGTTACTATGATTTTTCTTTCCCCTCATGCACTTTCTTCCTTCACACACTGGGCTTATGCTGGCATTATTCTGTTGCCCTTCTACTGTGAAGGCAGGTAAAAAGAGGGAGGAGGGCAACTGGAGATAGTGGTAAAAAATGGATTCTGAGCTCAAATTCTTCTCTGAGCCCAAGCCTAGCAGAATTCTCTAACATGCCTTCTTAAAATATGGAAAAATCTATTGGCTGAGAAGCAGCCTTGTTCTTCCCAGTATTTCTCAAAAACTGGGCAGTGTTTCTCAAAACTGTTGGTCAGGACCCACTAGGTGGGTCGTGAACCAATTTCTGGTGGGTCCCCATTCATTTCATTGTTTTATTTTAAAATATTAGACTTAATGCTACTGTGGTATGTGACTGCATTTGGGGAAATGTTACAGACCTGTACTTTGAACAGGCTACAGTGTATATACTTTTAACAATGATAGTAAATGGGACTTACTCCTGGGTAAGTGTGGGTAGGATTGCAACCTAGGATTGTTAAAAATTTTCCTGCTTGATGATGTCACTTCCGGTCACGACATCATTTCTGGTGGGTCATGATAGATTCTCATTCTCAAAAGGGGTCCTGGTGCTAAATGTGTGAGAACCACTGCCATAGAGGTCTTCATATGGCCAGGGCGCAGACAGCAGGCACTAGTCCTGCCACAGGGCACTCTTGCTGATGCCCACAGCCATAGCTACAACCCTGACCCACACCCTGAGTTGGCACCCAGGATGCCCAAAAAATGGGTCTGCTCCCTCAGCAGGGTGGCCATGTCCTTTGTGCTTTTGCCTGGAACCTGCACTGCTCCACTCAGCTAGTTCCAGAAGGAAAACAAATATTGTAATACGATTGTTCAGTTGCCAAGGAAATGCAAATAGCAAATGTATGCAAGCTATGAAAAACCCATTTAAAATCCACATATTACAGACAGGCAACATGCACAAAGGATCACGATGGAAAAGTGTAGCTCTACTGTGGTTGATTTTCCCCATGAATACACTGAAAAGAATTGATATATGAAGGAACTGTGGCAAAAGCAATTGGGCATAAAATAAGCAAAGTTCTGTATAGTCAACTGATTGATAATGGGTTATATCAAAACCTAATAATGTTTATACACATGTGGAATGCAGTTTAATATTCCATGCATTTTTAGTATAACCATCTCTGTATTTACTTGTTTAATGAAATATGGATCTGAAGACCTTTCACAAGACTCCTTCAGAGAAAACTCGGTGGAGTGGAAGATAAATGTTCTCATACTGTGTAATGGGATCACTTATTTATGATTTCAATTAATTTTTATTACATTTTCAAATTAGAAGTCTATCCAACATCGGATATTATATGAAAAGAAATCCGTATAGGAGAAAGGTTTAAAAAATGGACCGCCATTTAAAGATATGTTCTAAAGCTAAGTCAAAACATGCTTTTTAGTTTTATTTTTTGCTTTTGTGATTACCAAAATCCCTTCCATTTTACTGTTGTGCTTTTAAATTGACCTTCTGAAATTTTTCTGTTTCTCATCCAAGTCCCAGATGAGGGAAGGAAGTGTGCAAAGGCCCCTGAGGCCTGCATTTTCAAGCTCCAGAGAAATGTGCAGAGAACTGTTCCTGAAGCACAGCCTGTATTTGTACAAGCAAGTACTTGGGTGCTTGCTGAGCTGGTCTGACCAAGCTCAGCTAAGTTCTCCAACACACTGAGCCAGAGTTTAGGCATAGCCACTTCATGACACATTTCCTCCGCTAGATCATGTGCTTTGCCCTAGCTCTACCCCCTACCTGCCTGCCGTTATATGGCACTTTCTTGAACATGTAAATATGTGGCCCTTTTACTATTTAGGTAAAGTCCACACTCTAACCAACTTTCCAGCACTGAAACAGGATGTGCTGCATCCTGTAGTTGGGTGGCAGTCACAGAGCCTTGAAGCAGCATTGCCCTTATCTGGTGCTGGAAAGTTGGTTAGGATTGCACCCTAATTTTGCCAAACATTTCCTTTGATTGGAAGTAACTCAGTACCTTAGTAATTGTGAGGTATCACAAGCTATTGAGCAGAGAAATCTATACCAGGGTATCTTTTTCCTTTACATTTCTCCCTTTCCTTTTTTTCCCCACATTAGCCTTCTTTAATACACTTCCAGCTCTTTGAAGGATGAGCTCTGCCTATCTATGTACAAAAGTTATAACCTGTAATGCAGTTACTGACCTTCTTGTTTACAACCAGGGTTTCCCCAGTGTCAGTTATGAAACAGTAGCACTGGAATTGCACTGCCTTCTGCAACAAAGAAGGGGACCTGGTTTCACAAATGGTGTATTTGACAGAGATTGTTTATGCTGGATAGTGGGAGGAACCCACTCTTGGCTGGAAGCGCAATCACAATTTTAATACCTCTAGCCTTACGTATATAAGTAAAAAGTAAATAAGTGGAGATTTAGAGATGCTAGAACATCTCTTATGAAACATTTCAGCAGGTTCAACACGGACTGTTTTGTTGAGATGAGATAGCTCTTAAATGCAAAGGCCATCTTGCTAAAGCCATTTGTTGTCAGTGGTACCAATGCTATCTAAGAGATCAGTCTCTCTAACCTGCAATTAAGATTGGGGGAATACAAGATTGATGTTAAGAGCCGGCCTTAATTTTTTGTTTTAAAACAAAATCATCCCTGTGGCAAAAGGCAAATAAATTGCATTTTTTAGTTTAATTAAAATGCTGACATTGCGATGTAAATAATTGTGTATTATTAATCTTTGGACTTCAGGCTTCAGACTTCAGAAACAGTAAAGTCAATTAAGTTGCTGGTGCTGAGTGCAGTGCCTTAATAATTACATAGTAATTAACAAAAACTGGGAAATTCTGCATAATTAGGCTATCTAAATGAGCATTATAGGACTGGAGACTAACAATGGCATCATCCTGGAGTGATGCTCACTGAACAATTTTATGCAGCAGGGCATCTATGATTGGATCTCCCCAATGTATTCAAAAACAACTTAAATGCTGATGCAGGGAGTGAGGGCTGAATAAAATCTGAGCAGCAGTGCTACAAGAAGTGTTGTTAACTCTTCCCCCCATGTCATTTCCTCAATCAAAATGCACCCCGAGCTACTGTTACCCATATTGCAACCCGTCTTTCCCAGTGAGGCTAATAGCAGATTTTGGGGCCATTTTTGATTAGGGAAACAGCACAGAGGAAAATGCTATCTCCTTCTACCTGATCCAATTCCACATCTTTCCATAAGTTGTATGGGTTTTGTTTTTTTTTAAGCCAGGTGATCTAATCGTAGGTCTCTTGCATAATCTCCTTGCACCCATGGAACACTATTGGCATAGTGGATTTTGCTATAAAGCAATTTGATTGCATCACCAGCCCATTATACCAGTGTAACTGCTACTGCTCAAAACAGGGAATCTACTTGAGAAGAGTTCAAGCTATTTGGAATATTTTTAGCTTGCTCTGCCAAAATTCAAGGCAGCTCACAGCATAATTAAAATAGTCACAATATACCTAAAAGCATAAAACAGAGGAAAGGAACTACATAAACAAGACCCATCAATTCAAAATGAGACAAAGATAGTTGTAAATTGTCCCACACTGGGCAATGGGAAGCGGAAATTAAATTAAAAAGAAAAACTACATTTAAAAAGCTATGTTGCTCCGTTTCTACAACATTATTTTATTAACACGTTCTGTAGGAGCAGAGAGAGGAAGATCAGATCTGGTACCCTTCTGCATGTGGAAAGTGTCTTCTCTGCTTGTGAACAGTCTGTTAGAGTATTACCTGAGAAAAGTGAACCTAAATCCAAAGCTGACTGTTATCCTGTTTCATGCAGAAAAAACATGAGAAATGCTATAGATTCTCTTGATGAGAAGTGCTCTAGAATGCCAGCAGAGAAATTTGTGAGCTGGCACTAGCCTCTATTTTCATTCTGCTCAGGTTTCTTTGGATCCAGCACAGTGTTCATGAGGCCACTGATGTACAGGGCACAAAAAAGCTAAGCATTAAATTACAATCTGCCCAGGGTAAATGGGTAGTAGTCCTTATGGAGATTATTATACAGTGACCCAGGAATCAGTTGTTTAAAAATTAGGAATTAATTGCACTCTTGGCAGTACAAATAAACGTACCATAAATGAGGTCGATCCGATCAGCAGATAATTATGAGATGAGACTCTTCTGAAGTACTAGCTAAGTTAAAAATCAAGAAAACAAAGACTTTGAAAATGATTGACTCACAATACAACCAAGCACTTTAGCTTAATTTGATTGTGAATAGGGGTCGGTTGTATTGTGAGTCAATCATTTTCAAAGTCTTTGTTTGCAAGATTTGCAGCTTGATCCTGTGAACTGTTGTGCTAAAGCAACACCCCATAGGATGAAGTAGGGTCTCAGGAGCGGATTCCCCATAACTTTGTGCATCAGCACTGCTGCAGCAATCAACCACACATTGAGATTCTTCCTGTCCTATCTGACATAATGTAACTGAACTGCACATAGGGGCTTATTTAAGGCAGAACCATTGATTGCTACCTTTATGGCCCAATCCTATGAGGATTGGACTGGTGTAAGGAGCCCTTTGTGACAGCAGAAGGCACAGCACTCTGAGCAGCCAGTTTAGGAGGGCTACAGTGCGAGGTGGCACTGTAGCACTCTGCAGGACCATTTCCAGAGTTGCCTACGCCCACAAGAAGCAGGTAAGGCAGCAGTAGAATTTTCAAAAATTCATTTTAAAACCAATATTTAAGCCACCCTACTTTTGTTTTGGGCCATTTAATACTGTTGGATAGGGAGTATTTTGAGAGTATTTTACCGAGGGCTTGGGATACAGTTGCTTGAATCAGTGGTGCTCCCCCCAATCCATAACTATGAGGAATTCCAGCTACAATGAACTGCAGTTGCAAGGGGCTGCCAACCATCACTCCTCTTCAGTCAGATTTATTGATCAATCCCTTGTGTTCTCAAAGTCAGCCAGAATGAGCAGAATGAGGTGGGCTTCTGATGGAGAGAATGACACATGGTTCATCAAGAACATCAGAGGTTCACCAAACTTCTCCTGGCAGGATCAATTTCAGTGACCACAATCTAATACAAGAAAAGAGTTTTAAATTTCTCAAAAATTGGAGGGCAACTTGCTCCTGCCTTCAAGAACTCAAAACATTAATTTTAAAAAAAATCTTCAAAGGAGGGGAGCAAAATTACTAGAAATTCATAGATTATTATTATTATTTTGAAAAAGAAAAAGAAATGTGGATAGTGGCTCTGCTAATCTGGGCTAAAACACAGATCTCTCTTCCACATATAACTTGTCTGCCTAAATATTGGGATGCCCTAAGTGACATTTTGCTCACTGGAATAGCAGAGTTCAGTTTGTAGAGATCTCAGATATGTCAGTTTCTTTAATCATTGCAAAATCCCTCTGGTCACTAATTCACGTGATGCTTCCATTGGTTTGCATAGCAATTGAAAGAGAACCTTAGGGTGTGAGACCAAATATTAAAATATAAAATGTATTTGGGGAAGGCATGCATGACAGAGGGTGGCATTCATATGTCATATAACTCCAAAATTGAATTCAAATACCGATGTATGCTCTAGGGTGGTGCAAGAGAGCACAGATTTATTTTTGAGTTCTGGCAGTGTCTAATCCATGTGTAGTTCGCTGTTGCTGTCATTGTTGTGTTGCTGCTTTCACATGTGCACCATTGTTCTGTAGTTACCACACTTGTGCTCAGATGTACAGTAATTTCAAAACACTGTTAGAATGTGGTGTTTGTGTGGCAGTAGTAATGTAAGAACTGTGAAGAGAGATGGAGGTCTGTATTATTTATTTACTTATATTTCCTACCATGAGACATTCAAGACAATATCACCATTGTCTTGATGATGAAAAATGCAGAACAGACTAAAGACAATAATGTAAAATATCACATCTGATAACATGAATAAAGCTGTGGTGACCTGCTGAAGATTGAGTCCTCACAGGTGACAGTTTTAGGGATGGATGGATCCCAGTTTATGAATCAGCTTTATGAACTAGTTTGTTGATTCAGACCTGAGTCTCAAATTGGTCTAAACTGCACCTATCTGATTCTTACCCTCAAAAGTGCATGCAAAAGAAGTGAGCACATGATATAGTTGAACATGGAGCAGATATCAATTACTGTTAAATACAAAACCAAAAAATAAACTGACCCTAAATGGCAATTCTGAGGCTCCATTTTTCTAGAACAGACTTGCTGCCATTCCCTAATGGTTGGAAGTTCTAAATAATTATTTTGATGACTTTCTTATGATCTTCAACAATAATAGATCTTCCAACACAAAAATTATTCTCAAACAGGAAAAGAGATGGGCCAGTCACTTCCTAAAGAAAATGCAGTGACTTTGCTAAGAGAGTAATCCTATGCACGTCTTCTCAGAAGTAAATCCAATTGTGTTTAGTGGGACTTACTTCCAGGTAAGCGTGCATAACATTGCAGCTATACTGACACTGTACCAGTCTGAGTAGTGTCAATGGAGTCACTAGCATTTGCATCACCTGGTGCGGGAGTCCTGTGTGTCACCCTATGCAGTGGGCGGGGTGGCGCCCCAGGTGGTGGGCGTAGTGATGTACCATCACCCCACCCCCACTGGTTTTTTGGCTTTACCTTTTGTTAGAACACAGATATTTCAATGTGGTTTGTTTCATTGCATTCTGCAAGAAATTACACATTGATTGATATATAACATGATGGTATTATTCCTCCAAATTCTGATTTTAGTGATTTTGAAAACTTGTAGAGTCACACACACACACATCAACTTACTAACACCTTATTGCAGCAGTTCTCAAACTTTTAGCACTGGGACCCTCTTTTTAGAATGACAATCTGTCCAGGACCCATTGGAAGTGATGTCATGGCCAGAAGTGACATCATCAAGGAAATTAAAATAAATAATTATAAATAATTAAATTAAAAGAAATAATTAAATAAGGGGAAGCCAGTCCTGTTCCACCAAGTGAATCTATTCTGAAGTAAGTTCTATTGTGGTCAATGGGGCTTACTCTCAGGAAAGTGTGAGTAGGATTGCAGCCTGTGAGCCCAATCCTATGCATGTCTACTCTGAAGTAAGTCCCATAGTGGTCAATGGGGCTTACTCTCAGGAACGTGTGGGTAGAATTGCAGCCTGTGAGCTCAAGTGTATGCATGTCTACTCCGAAGTAAGTCCCATAGTGGTCAATAGAGCTTACTCTGTAGTCTGCCTGCTATTTCAATTCCAGTTTTTGTATTGAAGTCTGCTGGGAATTCCACATCCAATGGTGTATGGCATGACAGGGTAGCTCCTAAAGGTGAGATTTTAGCGCATCATCCCCCAGGGCACATCACCACCACCACCTCCGGCGCATCAACCGGTGCGGCCAGCACCCCCGTAGCAACACCACTGAGTAGTGTACTGTATTGGAATTGCGGAAGATCTGGCGAGGAGGTAGATGTGGTGTCAGCAGTGGCCCCTTTAAGGGTAAGGCCTGGGCATCCAGCAGAGTGTGCTGTACAGCTGCAGCCACTCGAAGGCAATAGGGCCCTCAGGAATATAAGGAGCACCTGAGGCAGGAAGCATTTGTGGGTTGTAGGAGGAGTGCAGGTTGGAGAGCAGACTGACTGACTGGGCTTATGGACTTTGGAATCTGACCTTGGACTTTGACTTGGATACCCTACTGATTTGACTGACTTACCTGGAACCTGACCTCAGACTGTAACTTGGCTTATTGTTTCTGGACTCTGATTTGGCAACTGTCATTGATTAGGCTGGTTTACTTGGAATCTGTGGACTGGAACTGGACTCTGACTTTTGCTTGCTGCACTGGTGAGTTTCACAAGGGAAACTAATCAGCCTTAAGCGGGCATGAGGCCCAGTGGATTGGGATTTGGCAGAACATGTACACCATGGTGTTGTCCTCAGACACAGGTACAATAATTGGTCTATTTGTGGATGAGCCCTGGACATTGGTGCAACTTCTACCAGCAGGAAGGCTGAAACAAGCCTGAAACATGGGTGGGTTGGGTTGGGATGGAGTAGAATGAGAGGATGTTTATGGACTCCAAGCACCTCCCAGCTGACATACATGTCCCCAACACTGGGAAAATGCCACACCAATTGCAGAGCTTGCATAAGAAGGTGCAAACCCATAGGGAACAATAGTAAGGGGGGGGAAGCTAGAAAATCTCACCTTGTTCCACCCCTTCATCCCCATCCACTTCCCTACAATGGAGCATAGGACAGGGGTGGTGCAACTCAGAACATTGCTCAATGCTGCCTCTGCTAAAAAAAGGCCATGTGCCTGCTGTGGTTTCTTCAAATAAGGAAATGCAGGACTTTTGGTTTGATTTAATGTGGCCATGTGAATGAAGGCGTTTGTTCACCCTGGTGGTACTCCTCTGGCTACTGGCATTGGGGCTGGGTGGATGTGATTTGTTCCTTCCACACTGGCTCAATGTCACTTTGCCATCGGGCCACCATTCCATGGATGATGGAGTTTCCATGGAGGCTAGCAGCATTGTTAGGAGGACTGTATCAGTGTGGCCATGCCTGGACTCTGCTGTTACTCTTTCCTCTTTGCACTGGACAGGCTTTGGATATAGCAGTCACCCCAGCAATGGGGTGCCATTGTTGTTGCACAGCTGCAGCAACAGCAGCACTATAGGACTGGGCCATAAATTAAAGTCCAGAAATAATTCAGTAAGAAATTACAATATGCAGGAGATGATACATTCTTAGAGAGTTGGATAAGTATTTGTCCCCGCTACATAGTTGTAGTATTGACAGGTATACAATGCTTGTGTGAAATTATACCATGAGGAACGAGCTCCCACATGGCAGACTCCATGTGTGAAAGAGAGGGAGGAAGAGAGAAGATGATACTGTCTTGCCTGCACAGGGAGCAGAGTGAATTAAAGGTCTACAGGAGGTTGAGTGGAGACATATAAAAGTTATTACTGGCACTAGCTGTTTGAATAATCAGACTGATGAGGAGCTCAGGAAAGATATCAGTAAATTAATAGCAATTAGAGGCATTCTAACACTGTGAATTTTTAAAGGACATGTTTATTGCAAAGATGCTTGAATGCAGATAGAATTCAAAAGGCTGTGCTTAAACTGCTTCACTGGATAAAATGTTTCTTTTACATATTTTGTAGTGAGTAAAAGAGCAAAGTGTGTTACTGGGCAAGAAAAAAAGAACATGAATCAGAGTGGGGTGGGAAAACTGAAATAGAACCCTTTAATTTCTGATCGCCTGGGTCAAATGCTGAGTGTGACTTTGAAAAGACCTGCACAGAAGCACAAGATTTTCTGTCTGATACTCCCTCCTGCTGTTCTTTTGAATACATGTGAAGGATCTCTGAATCCTTAAAGAATGGTTAAGGTTACCTGCTTTTATGACTGAAGATGCAAAAGTGCTGTTTGGCGACTAATTATTACAGCTGAAATGTGCTTTTGCAGTGTGAAGCTTACGCATTCCTTTAAAACACACACAGCCATATAATCAACAGCAGGCAATCACCCAATGTCGAACAGCATTTAAGCTTCTCAGGGCTGATTAGCACACTGTTGATTTTTTGTTTTTGTTTTTTGCTTATCAGTCCACAGCAACAGGAGCATGAAATTAACTGAGGGGCAGATCCTGATCTCCTTCGTCAGTCAAAAGTCCCATTTGTTGGCAAGTGGTTGAGGGGTAGGTGCATTTTTGCACCTGTTGCACTTAGCGTCACTTGCTTTGCATTGCTGTAGCTCCCTTTCCATGAATGAAATACTCTAATCAAGAAAGTAGGCTCCAGTAATGGAATTAAGGGATTCATTCCATTTAGTAATGTGTGCAGCTTGTTTAAAGGAGAGCCTGGAGTGCACAGCTAATGGTTTCTATTCCTGGCAGGGTGCCTGGTTGTTTTACCTTTCTTTGACAGTAAGGTCATCACATAAGTTGTTGACACTTTGGAGAACATACAACTCCTCCAGTTTGGGGCTGTTGCATAATGTGTGTTCACCTATGTACATGATGCTGGTGTGCGCCCAGATGAACATGCCATGATCCAGTCAGTCATGTTGCTTTGCAGCGGGCTGATGCCAAGGTAGTATCAGCTTCTGGTAAAAGGCTGAACCTTGGTTAACTGGAGCCAAATTCTCCCAGAGATGTAGAGAACCCTCTTTGGAAAATCTGCACCTTGCAGCTGCACCTTGCCCTGTCATCTCATTCAACCCTAGTGCAGCCATCTTCAACCACTGTGCCACAGCACACATGTGCTCAGAGGCAGGAGAAGGGGTACCCTGATGCTCACATCCTGTGCTAGAATGCTATTCCCTTCCATGCCTTCCAACAAACCCCCTTTGTCTTTTCGGACTTGCGCCAGCTTTTTTAGCTGGCACAGGTTCAAGGAGACTCAACAGCAATTTGGAGGCAAGGGAAAAAATTTTCCTTTAGCCTTTCCAAGCCTTCCAATCAGTACCCCCCTCCCCACCATAGTATGCAGTGCAGCCTGTTTTGGAGCAGCTGCATGCTATGGCAAGGAAAAGGATCGGATTGGGCTGTAATTTATATACCACCTTTCCCCAGGTAGCTGCACCTTTGATGGCAAATAGCTACTAGGGGGGCAATTTTCAGTGGAAAAGGAGTTACTCTTTTAAAGGAAAAATCAATGCTGAGAGAGACAGTGATGTGTTCAACATAATGGCTAGATTGGGCCTATGTTCTCACCAGCCTTCCTCAATCTACCTCCTGAGGTGGGGACCTCACCCAGCTTCATCGTAGGGGTGCTTGTCCACTACTATTCATGTTCTCAGTATGGGACTCCCAGTAAACTTCCAAGGAAGCCCAGTTTTACCAGAACAAAGCTCAAAGATCACCGGGCCGCTGGGTCACGAAGCTGGTCAAACCTGTCACCTCAAGTGGCAGGCTGGGGGAGGTGACAAGCTGGCAGGGGATAGTCAGCACCCAGGACCCAGCTGGCCTCTCCTCAGGCCTGCTACCTAGTCAGCCATTCCACTTGGCTGCCCCATCTGTGTGCTTGGAGGATGGGGAGGGCTTACCTCTGACTGTTTCAGCTCTGCACTTGCTTCTGGTCAAGCAGCCTGCTAAGAGAATCTTGGTTCTGCTTCCAGGATTTTCCTGGCTGAGCCACTTTACGAAAAGTGGTGATGAAGTGCTGGCGGTGGAAGGGGTGGTGATACACCGGCAGGAGTAGAGGGTGGGGGTGGAATCTGGGGCTGGGTTCAGGCAGTGGATCAGTTTGGACCAACTCAAAGATCACTGTTCTATGTAGGTGCTACATAATGAGCCACAATGAGGAACAACCTTAGAGTGCAATAAAATGATATTACTTTGATAAAGTATTACATTCATTTTAATTATTTATTGAATTAAAATGAAACACTCATGTTAACTATTAATGGTAATAATAGAGTTCTCCTGGTGGTTTGATCAGTGCATATCAAGTCAGTTAAAATTTTTAGTTTAATCCAGGGCTCTCCATATGCCAGCTCACGGGCCAGATCCAACGCAGGGCCAGATCCATCCTGCGAGTGGACAGCACTTACCATTCTTCCAGAGAGCCACTGTTCAGCACCACTAATCTCCCTGAAATTGCAACCCGGGTTCTGTCACTCCAGCCATTGCACCTGGATTTCCAGGCTGGCCAGGGTACAGTTTTGAGGAGAATGGCAGTGTGTAACAGTGGCTACCCAGTGGAATGGGAAGTGCTGTTTCCTGGTAAGAAGCATTTCCTGGTGCTCCAGTCTCGAGTTTGGAGGTTGTTGGTTTAGCCCATCACTACAGGTGTTTATTTCTGGTGAGTAAGATAGAATCACAGCCTAAGGCTGCAATCCTAACCTCACTTTCCTGGGAGTAAGTCCCATTGACTACAACAGGACTTATACCTGGGTAGACCTGGTTAGGATTGTGCCCTTAGTCTTATCGAACACAGGGTTACTTTTAAGTAAAATAACACAACTTTCAAACACCACTACCCATCACTTCAAATGCCAACCCAGGCAACTTATTTTCATACATGTGTCTTCCAATGCAATCCTTTGCATGTTTACTCAGAATTTAGTCCAATTTAGTTCATGGAGCTTACTCCCAGGTAAGTGTGCATAAGGTTGAACCTTTGAGCTTCTCTCTCACCATTTACCTGAATGAGTGATTGGTACAGGTAATGTAGAACGGAAAGGGAAGAGAGACATCTGGAATGTACTCACTTGTTTACATTTACATTACAAATTGCTTTAGGCAAAACCTGATTTATGTTTTATGTGCGGGGAGGGGGACGGACGGACGGACGGACGGACGGACTTCCACACCAGTTCTGGAAGACTCTGAAGCTTTTCTCAGGAGCAAAACCAGAACAAAACCCAGGAGCCAATAAGCAAAACTGCATTGAGCCTCATGACCTCAGGACACCCTTTTTCCTCTTGCCACAAAGTGCTTTTGGGATGATAGGAACTCCTCTTCAGGAAGCGTTTTATTCAGGGCAAGGTTTTGAAGCCATCAGAACTGACTTTATCTGATGCACCCGATGTCCCTGCAGGGAACTAATTTGCAGCACGGGGCTTTGTAATTTCATGCTAGAACAGCAGAAAATGGAAGAACAACTCACCCAGAAGGAGGAGATTATATAACAGGAGCAAAGAAGAATCTGTAGTGACAGGAAAGATCCTTTGGAACAACCTTCTTGCTAGTTCTATAATACCGTATAGCCCTCTAATTGGTTTTAAACAAGAAGAGGATAAAAAGAAAATAACTCAGAATTAATTGGCCTTAAGTTCAGTGAGACAATATGCATAGTGCAATTGGATAAAATTATTTTCTGTCCTGTCCAAATTTATTCTGATTAGACACCACTTCCTCATGTCCCCTTCCTACTTTTCTCTTGCAAAGGTTCTGAGTCCAATAACTGCTTGTTCATGTGTTATGTACGTTGCAGAAGGCTTTGCCTGCTTCAGCTGCTGCTGGTGGAGTAATTTTACAAATTACCAGAGGCAAATTGGGTTTGCCACTGAGTGTATGCATGCTCAGCTCGACAGGGGAGCTACAGCCAGTCACAACTCCTTGATACACATTTTCAAAACAGCTGCTTGTCACATTCACACTTTACTTTTTTAGGTGTGAAGAAGGCTCCACCTCACAAATGTAATATTCATAGAGAGCTGACATGAAACTGGCCAGAGAATTATGAATGGTGGCCGACATTCCATCTGATTTTACTCATTTTTTGAAATGCAGTGCATTTTGCGAGGGCTCCTTTTTGAAATAGCACAGTTTGGCTTCCCAGGCTTCTGCTTACTTAGCCAGCCAAAAAAGAAATGTGTGACTTTTGGTGGTCTTTTCTCTGCAAAACCTTGTCAGGAGAGCTTCACTTTGTGTTGCCCTGTGTAACAGTAGCTGGTATCTAAGGCTCCTGGACTATAGACTTTAGCGTAACTTTGGATTCACCCAACCAATCAAGAACCCATTTTACAAAGATTTATTTAGAACGTCTTACATAAAGAGAACCAAAGTTCCCAAAAGATAAAATATGCAAAGGGAAACACACAGGAAGAAAAATAATAAAAGGTCTATATCAGGGGTGCTCAAACTTTCAACTTTAAGGATGTTGGACCTTTAACAACTGTATAGAAGAGAGAATTTCAGCAGGTGCAGCTTGTCATCTGTGGGATGACAAATTGCACCTGCTGAAATTCTCTCTTCTATACACTTGTTAAAGGTCCAACATCCCTAAAGTTGAAAGTTTGAGCACCCCTGGTCTATATACTATACTTATCCAACAGATGTTTCAGCTTGTAGTCTAAAATGATGCACGGCTTAGGAGAGTTCAGACTCCAGGAGGCAAAGGGCAAGGAGGAAGAGAGTGGCCACCAAACATTCCCCTTATATACGTTAGCTGACTTGTAGACCAATCCTATGCATGTCTACTCAGAAGTAAGTCCCATTAGAGTCAATGGGTTAACTCCATAGGCCAGCGCACATCCCTGAACTGGTCCAGCTGACTCCTGAGGAGCCACAAAGGTGCTTTACATAGGGTGCAGTTAGGATTGTGCCCTTAGTAATGTATATGGTTGATTAATCATGGCATTATGACATCAGAGTGATGTCAATGGTAAGAAGCTGAAAGTTCTAGAGAATGTCTCACCCTTCTCATTAATCCCACAGCATTCCTTCAACAAGAAGATGCAATTGATAAAGGAGGAATTTTCCTAGTCAAAGATGTAGTTGTAAAACTGGATGTCCCAGATCAGATGTTGACGGCAGAAAACAGCAATATAAAGTTGAGCGGAAGTCTAATAGATAAAACAAATAGTCTGAAGAAATGGGTGGAAGAACTGGCCGAAGAAGTGGATGCAATTATAGATCTGGTGAAGGAGAAAGAAGAAAAGATTCAAAAACTAGAAATCTCTAGTAAGAACTTGTTGAAAAGCAATGAAGAACTCAGCATGAAAATGATGGCTATGTCCTCCAAGACCTCTCAGTTTCAAAAGAAACCATTTCTTGATGCACGCTGGAAATCCAAGTTGAAAATCTCAGAAGCAGATTTGGCGTCAGAAAGGTTAATAGCTTGTGAGTTCAGTGATGTTCAGGATGACAGTGATGAGAACACCAGGGAATTCAAGAGAAATATGTGGCAGGGCATGGAAGGGCAGGTCACGAAGGCGGTGTCCCAAATATCAACATCGCCTATGCAGAAAGAGATGACTGAGACTGCTGAAACATTGCCAGAAGGTGATGAAAAGGAAGCCATGGAAGAGTTGCTCCTAAGATCTAAGCAAGCCAAATTATTCAATTGCTTCTGGGAACTTTTTAAGCTTTGGCTTGCAGGTGTGCTTTGCATGGGGCTTTGCTTAGGCTTAATATTATTATATGCCTATTTCTTCAACAATAACTTTATAGCAAACAGCCTTTTACTACTGTTTAGTGACTGTGACATTGCTGAACTGACACAATTTCTGTCTCCACACCTTACCTGGAAAAATAATGGCCTATTGCCATTTTAAGAATTGCCTCTCAACCTTTTAGGGACACTTGGGATTTGCTCAGAGCTACTTTCAAAACAAGATTTATTTTATAACCATAATGTTTTAGAGGGGAAAAAATGTCTGTCATATTCTTTTCTGACTATCTTGCTATCATCTAAGAATATCAACAAAGTATTTTTCTCTGCAGAAGACATTATGATATGCCTATTACATACCTTATCAATGCATATGTTTTAGAAAACTATTCTGAAGTACTTCAATCTAATTTTTCCTGGTACCAAACAAAGCGGCCCTGATTTATAAGTCTAAAAAAAATTTATGGTAAAGATGAAGAATAACAGTGGAGAAATAAAAGGGGAGTAATTATTTCATCCTTCCAACATTTATTTACTCAGACAGGTAAATTGGTGAAATCTGACTGTATTAGTTGGCTCTGAAGACCAAAGAGCAAAAGCATGTATTTATTATACTTACATAAGCTGGTCTTGTCTTAACTTTCTAGGGCAGGGGTGTCAAACTCATTTCATACAGCAGGCTGAAGTGAGCATTCATGGCGCCTGCTGAGGGCCAGAAGTGATGTCATTAAGCAGAAAGTGGCATCACTAAGCGGGTAATGACCAGAAATAAGCATTTTATTCTCACCTAAGAACTCAGTAGCTGCACATGACAGAAGAGAAAATATGCAAATCTTGATCATGTTTTCAAGATATGGAAGAGCCCAATTATCACATGGGCCACCTTTCAGCAACACTACTTCTGCCAAGCAGTGTGCTCTCTAATATATTTTCCCTGCCATGCAGAGCAGTTAATAACTTGACTACATACATAGTACATAACTACTATCATCTTAAAATGGGCAAGGTCCAGTCTGCTCTCGGGCAGCCCAATCCTCTCTCTGGTGGCTCAGCCAGGTGCAGCAGCAGCAAAATGGCTACCATTACATCCAGCGGCACCGCCAGGGTACTTCTGTCTCCCTCCCCCAAGTAAGGGCACATGTGCCGCAATGGAGTTTCTTGCATTCTGTTTTTCTGGTGCAGACTGGAGGAGCTACGTGTTGGGCTTTTCATCCTGACACGGAACGTAAGATCTAGCAGAGCAGGGTTCTACTGGTCCCATCCCCCTCCCAGCCTGGTTCCTCCCCCATCCCTGCCCTGCCCTGGAACACCTCCCCTCCACCCCCTAAGCCCTCACTGCCACCCAGAGCTCCTACCATGCCCCAGGCAGCATCCGTTCAGTGCTGAACAGTGACTCCTTTCAGGGTGTCACTGACATGCCTTATGGCACATTTGCAACACCAGTGCCTGCACTGGAGCTCAGCGCCAGCACTGAGGTATACTAGGATTGGGCCCTAAGCCAGTATTTCTCAACCTGTGGTACTTGTACTTGTACCACTGGCAATACCTGAGGTGGTGTCCAGTGGTACATGTGGGACCCCAGACCCCTGCTGTCCTGGCAGCAAGACCAGTAATGCAAAGCGACTAGCCAAAGTAGGAGGCTCAGTTCAGTAGGCAGAGCTGCAGCATGTGCATTTTGTGTGCTTGAAAATGCCCTTCCAGCCTCTCTTATTGGTGTTGTTGTGTTGCATCTGGCCACAGTTAGTGGAACTTCTAATAGGTGAACCATATGAAGTGGTACGGTTGAGAAACACTGCTTTATATGTAAGGTACTGCTCATGCATCTCAACTGCAGTGGTCAGGTAGCATGTTTACATAGAATTGTCATACATTTCATACAGTCTTTCATGACCGTTTGGCTCCACTATTCCAAAGTGACAGAAAATATTTTCCATCTACTGAATGCAAGGTATTTCTGCTAAAATGGTAACAGATCCTCTGAAAACACAGGTTTACAGGTAAAGTCTATGCATGTCTACTCAAAAGGAAGTCCCATTGTGTTCAATGAGACATACTCCTATTAAAGTGTGTATAGGATTACAGCCTTAGACTCTAAATCAGGGTCTGTTACCAGAAATTTCAGCCCTAAAAATTAGGGTAAACTTTATGGTACTAATAAAGATATATTACTAATTACTATATTGTGACTTTTTGAGCTTCTCTTTTTCTGCTCCCTAGTACAAACCATGTTTAATTTCATAAACCTACACCTCCCTGCCCCCTTTTTTTCCCCAAGCCCCAAAGCCCCAGATCATTTTGATAGCCATTCTTAGCACCTGTGTACAAGGTACAGGGTTCTTCCTACCTTTTCTCATGATTTTTCTTTGGAGATGACGCAAACAGAAGCACACTTCTAACACATGCCTGCATCAGTTCTATCAGTGATCGACACTTGTGTTTGGCTACCAAGCATCACTTCTATCACCAATCTGCACACATTGCCAGGCTTAGAGAACAATGGAAAGAAATAAGAGCCCACAGTTGTTGTCAGTGTTCCTATTACAACATTGAAGCTCCTCAACTGAGAGCAGATAATATCCCCATAATTGAGAGAGTCTGGCTATGACATTGGCTCAATACAGAGCTTCCATGGGCCTAATCAGACCCTTGGACCTTATGTTTGACACCCCTGTTCTAGGGCTTACCTGCCTAAAGCAGTGGTTCTCAAACTTTTAGCACCAGGACCCACTTTTTAGAATGAGAATCTGTCAGGACCTGTAACTAAAAGGGCTGTTTTGTTTAGGGGAATTGGTATACTACCCTTACTGGAACCTCAGGATCACAGGCTGGATAACAAGATGGCATAATGCAGAGAAATTCCCTTTAACTTAAAGAGGAGACTGGGAGAAAGATAACTTTTAATAAAAGATTATAGCTTTATTACAAAAGCACAAAGGTAAACATAATGCACATGGAGAAATGAGTAAGTATATGTTTCTTGGTCCTAGTACTTGAATCTAGTGTACCTAGCTTTCATGGTGGTTGCGTGTGGAGAGTATTTGGTGCATCGGAGGAAATTAGAAAAAGGAAAGGTTGTAGGGAAGGATTTTAGGGGTCCCTGGTCTGCCAAACCCAGTTGCTGACTAAAGATGGGGAGAGAAGGGGGGGGAAGGGACGGAAGAAGGGAAAGAGTTTCAGGCACCAGATAGTTACCTGTCCTGTAGAGCAGTTGGATGGGGGGGGGGAGAGTCCTGTGTGGAGGACCCTCTGACACAACACAGATGTGTTGTGTCCTTGGAGGGGGAGCCAGAGAGAGCGTGTGGCAGTCAGCCCTCTCTTAAAAAGGGTTTGTTTTTTTTAATGTGCTGAGCTGGATTGTAGCTTTGCTTACTACCACCCAGGATCAGGAAGTCAGTTATCAGCAATGGCTGGCTTCCTAGGTGGGGGGAACTTACACAATACAATGAATACAGTAACCCAGGAAGGCAGTTCAAATTTGCATAGAGTACTTAAACAGTGATTGAGTTAGGAGACACTTTTGCAAACAGTGATTGGGTTAAAACAATACAATGAATAGGAGACACTTAAACAATGATTTACGATGCCAGACTTCTTCCTATATGTGAATCATAGGGAGGTGAATTTTGTAACCATGAGCTTGTGACTTGACCTGATTGTGGCCTGTATGAGAAGTTTGGCCTGCATGATATTTTAGTCCATAGTAACATAACCAGATATAAAATCACAACTAAAAGGAAAAACGGGATTTTCACGTAACAGACCCACCGGAAGTAATGTCATGACCAAAAGTGACATGGGCAAGCAGGAAAATTTTTAACAATTCTAGGCTGCAATTCTGCCCACACTTACCCAGGAGTAAGTCCCATTTACTATCATTGTTAAAAGCATATACAGGTCGTGTCTCATTATCCGCTAGGGTTCCGTTCCAGAACCCCAGTGGATAAAAAGATCAGTGGATAAAAAAGACAGTGGAAAAATAGATTTAAAGACCCACTTCCAGGTTTCTTGCCCCTCCATTGCTGCCAATAAGGTCATGTCCTGACATTCACAGGAGTTTGATTCTAGGACTCCCTGCTGATACCATAAAATGTGTTAAATAAAAGCAATTTTTTAAAAATTAAAAAGTGTGTCCCTTTACAATTGTGGTTTAAAAACAGCTTTTCTTATTGTTGTCGAGAGGCAGTCAGCAATTAGAAATGCAAAGGACCCCCTGCCTTTGCCTGGCTCAGCTGAAGAAGGTAATGATCACTTGCATGACAATCATCTACATACTCTCTCTGCAACAGTAAGAAAAGCAGTTTTTTAAGCTGTGATTTTAAAAAGATGCATTTTCCCCTTCTCCAGGGATCAGCACATTCCTTCTCATTTGCAGTGGCCATTCGTGTTGAGTCAAATCCATGTATAAAAAATCTGTGTATAACCAGGTTGGACCTGTACATCATAGCCTGTTAAAAGTTCAGATCTGTAACATTTCCCCATACCGTGAGAGTAAATTCTAATATATTAAAAATAAAATATTGAAATATTGGCTCGCGACCCACCTTTTGGGTCCTGACCCACAGTTTGAGAAACACTGGCCTAGAGAGAGAGAGAGAGAGAGAGAGATACACATGCATGCATTTACCAAATGGAACAATTAAAATCATATTCCCAGAGTATCAGTGGTAGAACTCATCAGCATTTAGAAAAAGTAATAAAAATACTTTAATAACATACTTAGCATGTACGTGTATTCAAAATATTTCATGTATATGTTTTCAAAATGCCTTACAACACATGTCAGTCAGTATTATTATCCCCATCCTACAAATGGTGGGTTGAGACATAATGGCTTCCTTAGAAACACAGGGTGAGTTTATGGCAGAGGTGAGATTTTAACCAGAAAGTTCTTGGCATCAGTGCTGCACCAGTATTCTCATGACAGAAAAAAAATGTTTAATCAACTTGGGAGTCAGGGACCCATGTCATGTCAGTGTGGAATTAGCTTCTCCTTGTGAACTAAAGGAAGTAGGTCCCTTTATGAAAGTTTTTTTTCTTCCTGCTTATCATTTCGATTGGAAGGTAGTGGGAGATGGAAAAAAAGTCACATAATTTGCTTGGCCTGGTAAATAAATGTTGTCATTGTGGACTTTGGCCCAGATGTTCCATATTTGTTTTAAGCAGTCTAAGCAAATGTATTTTGTATGTGCATTTGAGAGCATATGGATCTGTTTAAAATAAACTGAAATGAACAGATAGCATTTTTGTGAAAGGCAAATAACAATCCTCAAGATCAACATGGCAGTTGGCCAAGTGGCAACCAAGCTGATGCTTCAGAATATCTGACATTTATGTGTAAAGCAGATACATGAAGCCTGCCAGGCAGAGGCCTGTGAATAAACAGTAAACTGAACAAACAAGATACAGAAAATTAAATTCTTACACTTTGACTCCTCTGCCTTGCTTATGTGGGGCAATGCATGCCTCAGGCTTGAACAAAAATCAGGAAAAAATAAAATTCCCAGATGAAAGGAGAACAGGAAAAATACTCCACAAATGTTCTGGAATTCCTTCCTGGCTCTTGCTTGGGAGAAGATTGCTGTCTCACAAAATGAACAGAAAGAAGAACATTTAAAAAAAATTCTGAAATTACAATGCCAAATTAATCTATCAGATTCATTGACATTGGATGTTATAATGTGTAGGAAGGAAGATTAGATAAACAAATGGAAATAGATATAGAGGCACTCTCTGTCTTACATAAAGGTTCTCCTCTGGACACTCCAATGTAAATAGAACAAGACCATGCAAGAAGGAGCCACCCATGTTCATTGCTATGGAAAGTGCACCACTGGCTTTGCTCTGTAAATTGGGGTCACTCTAGTGTGCTCTGCATCTCCTTTCACTTAAAGAGAGTGCATGGAGGAATGGGGGAGATCACTGCAGTCAGAGTGCAGCAGTCATCTCTGGGGGCTTTTTAAACAAAAGAGGAAATGCGAGGCACACTGGGAATAATCCCAGCATACAAAGCAAAGCGAGTGGGGAGCTTTACCCAGTGGAGTATGTGTGGGTGGTTCCTCTTGCACAGCCCCGACTTTACATCAACTTGAAATCAGTAAGTTAAGGCTTACTGACAAGTTGGGGCGTGCCTGTATTGGTGTCTACAGGCTATGGCTATCTTTGTCATGACTTGCTGATGAATGTCAATATGGCATCTTTCTAGCCATGGCTGGAACACAGAAGACTAAACTAGATAGCTATTGCTCTGACTCTTATTCTACTCATGTACTCATTTCAATTTGACGGCCAGTCCTGGTGGCAGGTTGCTGGGATCCTGGAATAAAGTCCTGTATTGGGCCCCTGTGGTACCTCCTGTCCAGTCCTGGAGGCACATTGGACACTTCCACTGGTGTCAAACTTACAGGCATCTGTTTGCCAAGGTGGACACTTTCATAGGAAAGTCAACACCTGACCTGATTGACACCTGATGCAAAAGTCTTGTCCCCTAGCCTAAGAACATAAGAACAGCCCCACTGGATCAGGCCATAGGCCCATCTAGTCCAGCTTCCTGTATCTCACAGCGGCCCACCAAATTCTCACAGCGGTGGTTCCACTGTCCCTGCCTGATACACTGATGGCACTGTCTGCAGGGACAAGTGACTTGAACTGATGTGTGAGTTCCTAAAGGATGAAATTGGTCCTAAGGTATGAAGGGTCCAGGTCATGCAAAAATTAAGACCAGCATCTTGAACTGAGTCCAGAAATGCAGTCATCATTAACATCATATTGAGCCACATCTTCAGATAAATATACTTTGTCTAACTTAGGGCGCAATCCTAACCAAATTTCCAGCACTGGCATAGCTATGCCAGTGGGCATGTGCTGCATCCTGCAGTTGGGAAGCAGTAATGGAGGCCTCCTCAAGGTAGGGTAATGTTTGCTCCTTTACCTCAGAGTTCCATTGCCCTTACCTTGGTGCTGGAAAGTTGGTTAGGATTGCGCCCTTAATTCATCTTGTTTCCCTTAGCATTATTTCATCTTCCCTAGATATACAAAAAATTAAACATGAGGGTAACACCTTCCATGGCCACCTCTGTCTCCTCTTCCCTCCCTGCTCCTGGCATTCACCTCAGATGAGGATACATTTTTAAAGTGTTGGCTCTTATACTTAACAGAAAAGCAACTATCCTTATTCATCCCGGCATTGCTCTGTTCTAGTTACTGTTTGTTGATGTATGTCATATGAATTTGTTTTTCAGACTGTGAGCTGCTTTGGGACAGGGAACCATAAGACATGCATCAGTTGAGGACACTGTGCTCATCTGCCAATAGTCTCTGCCTTTGGCCCTGCCATTGGTATTGCTCTGGGTGGTTGCATCTGCCTGTGGGACTCCCAAAGGATACTCACCTGATATTGTCCTTTTTTCCTCTGAAATGTTTTGAGCTGCTGTGACTTTTGTTATAGTATTGAACAAAAGCCAAAACAAAGACAGAAAATATATAGCAATTATAAAAATTATTTAATTTTTTCCGGTCAGCAGGGAATGCAAATCAGCAGAAATAGTCCTCTGCAAACAGCAGAAAACTGGGATTTAAACCTCAGCTAACAAGCAGACTAAATGTAGCCTCATCAACCTTCTCCATAAGCCTCCTTGAAAACCTATATCAGTGAGATGAAGATGTGGCCTGGTGGACTTCCACAGGTAAGTCATTCCACAGTGTAGCACACCAATTGAAAAGGCCCTTAAACTCACCAGCCCCATTCAGTGAGGGATTCCAGGCAGGACTTCTGATGTATGAAACTGTCTTCTATCAAGTTCAATCCACGGTCCATTGGTTCACACTGACTGACAGTGGTCCTTCAGGATTCCAGACAGGGGTCTTTCCCCGCGCTACCTGGAGATGCCAGGGATTGTACCTAGGGCTTTCTGCAGGCCAAGCAGATACTGTACCAGTGGGGGCAGCCCTTCCCCAATTTCCATTGTGATTGGAGTGTATGGGAAGGCCTCTATGGGAGAAAACAGACCTTCAAGTATCCAGGTCCTGATCTAGGCCATTCAGATTTTAAAGGTAAGAACCAGCAAATTAAACTAAGCCCAGAAATAGCCAGGCAACTTATGAAGATTGAAAAGACTTTTGAATTACTTCTCCATGAGTATGTTAGTTGCTCTCTGACTGTGAGATGGCAAAACTTATTCTACAGGAAGCCAGCAAGCATGTACACAGAGAATAGCATGCTGGAACTTCAGCTGTCATATCCTGACAAGGCTCTGCTGAAATCAGTCTTATTATTCTCAGTCATACCAAATGAGAAAATTTGGCCCAGAAAATCTCCCTCACCTGGCAATTTCCATAAGCATGTCGCTACAGGGCCACCACCTCAAGCTGCCTTCAAAACCAGTTGCTCTTCTTCAAAAAGTCTTTTCGTAAGCCTTCTGACAACCTGATAGACCCAGCAGGAATAGCCCAGTGGTAAGCTGGAAATGGAAAATAAAAAAACTTTACTTCAAACCAATTACTCAGTGCTGTATCGTTTAAAACTAAATCTTTTCCAAAGGGAATTTTTAGTCTGGGGTCTTTAAGACGACAGGGTTTTAGGGCTGACAAATGTGCTAGCGTGTCAATGTGGTAATGAAGTTAGTTCTGCACTGAGTATAGCATGAAAAACAGAAAATTTCCTTGCAAGGTTTGTGATTAAACATCTAACAGAAAATAATGATTTGCTTGAAGGCACTCAAGCTCCAAATATAGGGAAGCAGTGACAGGGGGGGAGAGAGAATATTGGGAGGGAGGAAACTTCCTGAATATCACTATTGGGAGCCTCTATTATCTTAAAATCTCTTTAATATTCACTGTTAATTATAAAAACTAATAGCTATAAAATTGGAGTACCCAATGGGGGAATGTATGACATTCAAGTGGCAGAATTCCTCCCCCCCCCCCCATTCTTGCTGCCTGACTTTCCTCTTCACACATGAAATTGATGGGGCTGATTTGCATGTCTATCCTGTTACAGCAGGGAGAGGAAAGGATTAGCTAAATTACAGAGGATAAACACAGTTTTACTGCATAAAAGCAAAGACTACTTGTAATGAACTGGAGTCAAAAGAATAATGATGTTGACTTTTCTTGGGAGAGAGAAATGTATTTTTTCACAGAGTTAATGAGAAGGAGGCCTCAACATTACCCTCCATTTAAATGCCATAAAATCACCAAGAGAATAGTTTCAAAAGGATATTTATTTATTTAGTGGCTACCCTGCTCTTTCCCAGTGGTCCAGAGCAAGAAAGCTAGGACAGATTTAAGTGAACAAGAAAGCTCTTTCAAATGTCTAGGTCAATGGTTCCTAAACTGTGGGTCACTTCCCCGATTTTTGGTGGGTCACAAAACTGACAAGCTGATAGCTGACAAGGAAAATGTATTGAGCCCTGTGGAAAATGGATCAGCACATGCATGTTTACTTACTATGGTGCTCCCACTGAAGTAAAAAAAAACAAAAAGGGCAGGAGGTATGGTCTAGAGAGTAGAGCCTCCGTCTGCCTGAAGATAACATCCACAAGGTCGCCAGTTCGAGGCCACCGGCACCGTGCGACCTTGAAGCAGCTGACAGGCTGAAGCCGAGCTATTCCATCTGCTCTGAGTGTGGGAGGATGGAGGCCAGAATGTGAAGCCAGATTGGAATGAAACGCCTGAATGTAGTGGTTCTTGAAAGAAAGAACCTTCTTTCAATTGTAAAAATCCCTATTTAATAAGGGATTTAAATAAAGCCTGCCTATGTAAACCGCCTTGAATAAAGTCTTGAATAAAGACCAAGAAAGGCGGTAAATAAATACCTGTTGTTGTTGTTGTTATTATAAAAAGAGAGGCTTGAGCAGCTGGTAAAAAATTTTTTTAAGCCAAACTAGGTAGGTTCTGATAGAATGTTGTTTTGAAAATTGGGTCCTAGTGCTAAAAAGTTTGGGAACCACTTGTTTAGGTGCTAACATAAACTTAGGCATACGCCCTGCATAGATCCAGGATCAAATGTGTGTGTATTCAGTTAACTGAGGCTACAATCCTATCTGCATTTATCTGGGAGTAAACCCTATTGACTATAATGGAACTTACATCTGAGTAGACATAACCATCTTTAAAATCAGGAAAGCCCATCTCAAGTTGTATCTATATAGGAGTGCATATTCAATTTTCTGGGAAAGAAGAAGAGGCAGCCCAATCCACCACTCAAATCCATCCCAAATCTACCTGTCTCCCTGCCTATCAGCACACTTGAATATCAGTGCACACCCCCAAGCACATCTCTCACATGTCCTGTTCCTACTTCACTACTGCTTTACATACCACAGCTACTCACACTGCTGTGGCTTATGATTGATAAGACTGATAGATACATGGCATGTATCCCACAAGCTCATTCTTGTTTTGGAATGCTCAGTTTGTAATATACATATTAAAACACACACACACACAAACACACAGTAAGGGTGCTGACTCTCAAATCTAGATGCACTAAAATTATGAACGTATTAAGTTGCTTTAGACCAGGGGTGCCCAAACCCCGGCCTGGAGGCCACTTGCGGCCCTTGGGGACTCCCAATCCAGCCCTTGGGAAACCTCCAGTCTCCAATGAGCCTCTGGCCCTCCAGAGACTTGCTGGAGCCTGTGCTGGCCTGACACAACTGCTCTCAGCTTGAGGGTGACTGTTTGACTTCTCATGTGAGCTGTGGAACAAGGGTTCCCTCCACTGCTTGCTGTTTTATGTCTGTGATATAGCAGCAGCAGTGAAGGAAAGGTTGGCCTTGCTTTGTGCAAGGCCTTAAGCTATTGCAAGACCTTCATTCATTCATACAAGTTCCATCTCTAATATATTCGTTCATGTAAATTTATTCAAATTTGAAATGTAAATTAATTCTTTTTTCCCGGCCCCCGACACAGTGTCAGAGAGATGATGTGGCCCTCCTGCCAAAAAGTTTGGACACCCCTGCTTTAGACTATACCACTGGTTTATCTAATCCAATACTCTCTAATCTGAGGGCCTAAAAATGAGTTTGTGGGAATGCACTGTTAAAAATCCCACTTCCAATCCGAACTGCCTCTTTTTTCTTCCAAAACTGTGTGTGTTGGGGGGGATCTAAACCTGATCAAAATCACAGCACATGAGGAGGGCAGTGGCATAGCTAGCGGGGTGGGGGCGGTCCACCCCTGGTACCACCCTTGGGGGGTGACACCACAAATGCCCCAACATTGCTAACATTGCAGAGGTTAGGAGTAACCCCATCATACTATATACTGTTGGATGTGGAATTTCCAGTGGAATGCAATGCAAAAAACCAGATTGAAATATCTCCTTTCCATCAAAAGTTGTGGCCAAAAAACTGGAAACAAAAAAATGCATGGAACCCTATGGAAAATGAAACTGAGCCATCTCGCACGTTTACTCACGAGTAGGTGAACTTGCCATAGTTTGTTGGAAAGGGCAAGCTGAGAGTTATCCAATGACACCACAATGGTTCCTATCCAATGAAAGCAGCCCCCCAAAAAACACCCAAGAAGGAAGTCCCTCCCTCCAAGCAGACAAATGTATTGAGCCCTATGGAAAGCCAAAGTAAGCCACACTGTCGCGTTTCCTCGTGAGTAAGCAAATGTACCTTGGCTCCTGGTGAAGTCAGGCAAAGAGGAATGCAAGGCTAGCTGCATGGTCCCCATCTGATGAAAGTGGAGCTCAACAAATGCTCCAGAAGGCAGCACCCGCCCTCCCCAAAGAATAAAACAGAGTCTTGAGCTGATAAGGTCCATTTGATTTGTTTTTAGACTTGTAAAGCCAGGTGGGTCCTGATAGTGCTATGCTTGAAATATAAGAATTTACACTGAACTGGGTGCTGGGGAGGGCTGGCAACTGATTTTTTTTTGGGGGGGGTGTTCTTGCAGGCAGGCTACAGAGAAAATTCACTTGTTGGAACAGGGCTGGCTTCCCCTTATTTAATTATTTGTTTTTCTTTGACTTAATTATTTATAATTATTTATTTTATTGTGCTTGATGATGTCACTTCCAGTCATGACATCACTTCCAGTGGGTCCTGGACAGGTTGTCATTCTAAAAAGTGGGTCCCAGTGTTAAAAGGTCAATTAGACATTCTTGGCGGGGGGGGGAGGGTGACACCCTAGTGACTAAAATTCTGGAAATTGTGGCTTTTAGGAATAATACCATTTGATGCAGGATTTCATCCATTGAAAGATTCACTGCATTTATTTCCTGGCCATTATTTTCATTCATTTCAAATCCTGAGCTGCTTAGAGGAAGGGTAGTACAAAAATGTGAATGAATGAATTAATAATTAATAATTAAATTATTAATTAATTGTGTCATATGGGGTGACAAAAATTTATGGGCCTTGGGTGTCAAATGACCTAGCTACGCCACTTGTCAAATAGTGGCAGGTAGCAGGTTGGGAGATGGGAAAAGGGCTTGGGGGAAAGGGTTGACCCCTCATTCTCTGACTCATGTTAGTCCTGATATTGGTGTGTGTGTGTAAGATGCTTCCAGCTGGAATATGGGGTTCTATCCTCATGGATCATTTACTGCAGGCCCAATACTATCCAACTTTCCAGTGCAGATGCATCAGTGCCAATGGGCCATGTGTTACATCCTGCAGTAGAGGGGCAATTATAGATGCCTCTTCAAGGTAAGGGAACTTTTGTTCCCTTACCTTGGGAATGCACTGCAACTGCATCAGTGCTGGAAAGCTGGATTGGATTGGGTCCCGTTAGCATGTGGACACAATATGCAATATAAGTCTGTGCTTGCTGGGGGAGGTAACATGATGCTCATGCAGGGTGGGAGAGTTGTTTTCCAATGAATGCTAAGAAGGGGAAAGGGGCAGCAGGAAGCCATCCTCTTATATGGCAAAGGCAGGACTATCATTCCAGCTATGCACAAAGAATTTTCTATCATGGGACAATTCTACCCTACGCTGGAACAGGCAAGACAAGAGGCTTGCTCTGTACCCAGTGCAGGATAGGGACCAGAATTGGCGCAGCCAGAGGCAAGGGGAAAAAGGCAAGGTGCCCTGGCCCCTATGGGTCTCCTTGAACCTGCACCACCTCCGAAGGTGGCGCAAGTCAGAGGAGAGCGGGGCGGCTTCAGGCCACTCCGAACTCCCTGGGAATGGGGGTTGGGATCTGGCATAACTGCTGGATTCCAGCCCTGCCTCCTGCTCCCTGCCTGCCCGCAGGGCCACCCACTGTCCGCCCTCCCTCCACCCAGGAACACTTCCCTCCTGCCTCCTCCACACCCACACCAGAGCCTTGCATCAGCCCAGCTGGGCCGATGCAAGGCTCGCCACACAAGCCACCATGGGGGCTGGATTGAGCCTCTGTGCGCCAGAGTGGCTTGCTCGTGAGGAGGCACAAATGTGCTTTACAGCACGTTTGTGACCCTCTGGGGCCGGCACAAGGGACTTACGCCAGCCCAAGTGCAGCTTAGGATTGTGCAGACAGCCTCCCAGCGTAGCACTTCACAGGGCACAGCTCCAGGCTGTCATCCTTTCTGCTGATTGTAGCAGCAGAAGAAAAACCCTTAGGATTCCAGAGGAGCCCACCTGGAGACCTTATCTAGCAAAGTTGTATGAAACATCAAAATGCGCGTCAAAATAAAGAACTATGCAGAGGCAGCCACTGTTGGAACTTGACTACAGTAATTGACAAAGAAAACACTTGGCTGCTGTTCTTAATTGTGTTGCTACCTTTTTTGTCACTAGACTTCAAAGAAAGGATATGGCCTGATCAGCAAAGATCCAACTGCATGTACAGTTCCAAACAGATTCTGCAACACAGGCCAGTTCAAAATGGATCTTAAGTTTCTGTTCAGTGACTTTTTAGTGAGGTGCATTTTTTTCCTTTTGCCCGTGCATCAAAAGGGCTTTCTGCACAGTCTCCGCCCCCCCCCCCCCCGGTTACCAGTGAAATGTCTCCCATTTAAGGGTGTGAACTACAAACGCTCTGTCCAGGTTGTACTTCTGTTATGTGGATATTGCATTTGCTGTTCGGTGAGAAATTAGGCGTACTTGGAAAAAATGTGATACCCCTCCCCATCAAGAGTTCTGTTTGGGAATCTCAGACTGTGCATTCATTCATAGCCATTATATATGCCATACTGTGGATTGTGATTGTATGAATGTCATAAGTACTGATTGGGTATAATTTGTGAAGTACTTCCCAAGAAACCATACATCTCTCACCTTCCCACTCAATCACATTCCATTAGTTAGCCACACATGCCTTTCTCTTCTATTTTCCATTTGTTTGGAGGTCCTGATTGCTGTGTATATGCAATTCTGCCCTTTGGTCCTGAGGAGGCATGTGGATAGCTGAAGATGACATGCAGCAGATGCTAGAGTTGGCCCAAGACATTCTGATGCCTGAAGTAAAGGGCAAGATTGGCTCCTCCCCCCCCGAGTACAAAAACAAAATAATAGAGAACCATGTTGGTTTACAAGAAGAAATATCCACAGTTCAAAGAAGAGTGATATTTTTAAGTTTGATCAAAACAAAGTATCAAAGAGCAAGCTTTGGAGTTCTACATAACTTTTCATCAAGCAGATGGCTAGCAATAGGATGATGGAAAGCATCCCATTTTCAGTTTGTAAAATATAAAGTAGTATTTAACTTACTAGCTTGGGTCAATCCAAAAAGGCATGAAATAGTTTTTGTTGCCCCCCCCCCGATGCCCTGACCCCCAACTTACACTGGAGCAGGGACCCAATGCCCAGGGTGGGGAGGCTTCCCTGTCCTTGAGGGGTGCAAAGAGGGTTGGCTCACCCCAACCAGGCAGGGGAGACTGGCAAGGCCAACAGGTAACACTGAGGGAAATAAGCCATGAACGGGAAAGGGCCTTTTCTGCCCCACCTGGAGGAAGGGGAGGGGCCAAAGGGGGCGGGCTTGCTCCATAAAACAGGGAAGCCAGGGATGAGAGGCAGGCAGTGTGAAGCAGGGAGCTGTGAGGTGAACATAGCTGAGCCAGGCTTGGCAGCTCTGCTAGGGAGGAGGACAAGGGTGCTGGAACCCCCACCCCCTCAAGCCAATCTGAGGCCTCCCTGGGGCTAGAACAAGCCTGCCCCAGGCCTCTCCAGGATGGAAACCTATAGTTTTAATACCATTTCATTAAATGGTTTTAATATCATACATACACAGACCTGCTAAGACAAAGGAATCAGCATGTGGTAGCTCAGGGGTCCCCAAACCCCAACCCAGGGGCCAAATGTGGCCCGCAGCCAGGCCCTTGTCCCCTGAAAGCCTCTGGCCCACTCAACTGAACACGACCAGAGCTGTGCTCTGGTTGGAGGGTGTTCTGAGGGCCAGAGAGGTTGAATGAATGAGCCCATTTATTCATTTATTCACTCATCTAAGTTCCATCTCTTATTTATTTATTTAAATTTTCTTTCCAGCCCTCAACACCATGCCAGATATTTGATGCAGCCCTCTGGCCAAAAAGTTTGGAGACCCCTGTGGTAGCTGGTGGCCCCTCTCTGGACCCTGACAGATGGCCTTTAAAAAAAGTTTCTGTTCCCTAGCAGTTGGAAATAACATGTTAGGTTGCTTAACCCCACTTCCTTTTGAAACTCTTAAACTATATCTAAAGATAACAATACACTATGTGGCTGGGACAAAAGGCTTTTCCATATTTTTGTCTACAATAAATAATGGACACAAATACAGGCAGTGTTTGCAACTCACTCCCTTGTCTCTGATACACTGTTCTATATGTGCTCTAAACTGAAAATATTGTAACCACAGAGGTGGAATTCCATTTAACAACAGAGTTATTTCATGCAATTGTAAGCAACTTCGCCAATGAACAACATCAATACATCTAATCACCCCATATTGTATCAAAAGTGAAAGATCACCTCCAAATATAAATGTCTCATTATGAATAAAGAAAGAGGATAAAGAAGAATTAGAAGATAATATGTACTTAAATTGATACCATGTTGTCATTCCAGCAAGAATGCTGGGATTGTGACTTGATACTCTGTTTAAATCATTTTTATATATACGCATACACATATATTGCACTGTACCATGAAAGAAAATACAGGCATGCAAGCTAAAAACAAAGAAAAACAAAGCGCTTTGCTTCAGGATTATTGGGTTGTTCGTATGCAAATGTATGCAGATTCAGTCAGTCAATCTATTAAAAGGTGTGCATTCATTAAGCTTTCTTTAATCAGATGTCAACCCTAAAACAAGAATGTCTGTCCTCAGCATCTCCTTAAAAATGAAAAGTGAGACGGTTCAATGTTTGGATGCTCCTGGAACACAGTTATATCTGAGCCAGCTTTCCTGCATGCCTGATCGTTGGTATTTCCAACCCTTCGATTGTAATGGCAGCCATTACTTTAATCAGAACCAGTATTGCTAAGCTTTGAAAACAGTGTATCTTACAAGGTGGTAGAAGAAATTGCAGTCTTGGTGCTCTTCCCATTAATCCAGCATGTCATATACACACTGAAATGAAAACAAAGCCCCGTAATCTATTCAGCTGGAAACAACTGCCACCTGAAATTATGTGTAAAGAGCCCTCTCTCTTCCTTCCCTGGGAAGCTTTCTGAGATGCTGGCGTGAACTTGATTCACATTGAAATAACTTTCATTTTTGGACTGGCCGTGTGATGAAGATGTAGCCATGAAATAAATAATGATTCTGCTCTAACGTTCAATTTTGTCCCTATTGAGCTGCTCAACCAGGTGTTGAAACCAATAGAATTTTCTTTTCTCCCTTTGAAAAGCTATTCCAAGTGCTGCACGACTGAAAAATGGCCACTTATTAGCTGCTTGGCAGTGCTCTCTACTCTTCTGCTACAGTCCCCGGCAATTGTCAGAACACCGATTTTGCCAATATTAATATAGTTCAATCAGTAACAATGACAGCATAGTACACAATTATGTTACCGGGAAGGGGGGAGAGAACACATGCTGTTTAGTGTAATGTCATTCTTTTACAACACTGTCTGATGTTGATTGCTGTCTTTTTTCTTTCTTTTAGCAAAGTAAGTGGCATGATTTTCACCTTTCTTTCATGTTTATCGTCTTATCTCATGAACCTGACTCAGTAGAGAGGAGAGGAGAGAGAGAAACACAGAGGGAGCAAGAGAGAGAGTGCACGTAAGCATATCTGTGAGAATGGCCTCAGAGACAAGAACAGGGCAAGCTGGCAATGCTCCAACATTGCTTGAATCTTCCACTGCAATCCTAACCACACTTTCTTGGGAGTAAGTCCCATTTAGAAACAATAGGATTTATTTCTGAGTAGACCAGAATAGGATTCTGCCCTTAGTTGTTAGCTGAGCTGGCACTCCAAGAGCAGCATCAGAAGTCACATAAGGGTCCATGCTCATAAAAGGGCCCACCAGGCCAAGCTAACCTCAGAACCTTTACAACTGGTGGCCATGGTGGCACCCAGTGCACCATCAGGAGGTAGGCAGGAACATCATGGGGGGGCCAGTGTAGGGTTTTGCCCCAGGAATCCCAGCAACCTTGTGCCAGCAGTGGGTGATGATAAGTGTGTTCTAAAATAATAAAAATGGAAAGTATTCTAGAAAGAATGGGTTGTACTCAAAGAATGCTAGTCATGACTAAGCACCACAGTAATCAGTGAGAGAAGTTTAATCACAGTAAATTTAAGTTCTAAGCTTTTCAATGCAACTGACAGTCTAATCCTAATGGGCAGCCCAATCCTATCTGTCCCAGTGCTGTAGGCTACAGCTGTGCCGAAATGTCCACCACTGTATCCTATGGGGCCAGGGCAGCCACTGGAGGTTTCCTCGGGGGGAAGAGAGCATTTGGTTCCTTACCCCAGGTAATGGCACCACAGCTCCAATGGGTCTCCTTGGATCTGCTCCTGCCGCTGAGCAGGCACAGATTCAAAGAGGCCTATGTCAAGCTTCCCAGCCAGGGAGAGGATAGTATATGACACTGTCTCCACCCCCCCCAAGCCCAATCCTTCCATACCCTGCCCTCCCCTGCCATTCCCCTGTCCTAGGAAGCCTCACTGCCACCTGGCAGTGATACTATCAACAGCTCCTCTGTGGCATTCAACTGGTGCTAAGGCCTAGTTCTGGCACTCCCTCCTTGTTGGGGGCTGCAAATGCACTTTATGGAACATCAGCAACACACAGAGCCCGTGGTACGCGCATACCAGTGTTGGCAATGTTAGAATTGGACCCTAAGGTTGCAATCTTATACACCAGTGTTTCTCAAACTGTGGGTCAGGACCCACTAGGTGGGTCACAAGTCAATTTCAGATGGGTCCCCATTCATTTCAATATTTTATTTTTAATATATTAGACTTGATGCTACCATGGTATGTGACTGCATTTGGGGAAATGTTATAGACCTGTACTTTTAACAGACTACTATGTATATTCTTTTAACAATGATAGGAAATGGGACTTATTCCTGGGTAAGTAAGGGTAGGATTGCAGCCTAGGATTGTTAAAAATGTTCCTGCTTGCTGATGTCACTTCCAGACATGACATCACTTCTGGTGGGTCCTCAGTTAACAGATTCTCATTCTAAAAAGTGGATCCTGGTGCTAAATGTGTCAGAACCACAGCTATACACACTTACCATGGAGTAAGCCCATTATACTAAATGAAAGATACTTCCAAGTAAACATACATAGGATTGTATAGTGGGGCCAGCATAGTACATGTGGGGGTGGAGAGGGAAGTAAAAATATGTTTTATTTACCCTCCTCTGCTCCTGCATGGTCATCAGTGGGACTACTTGTGCTTGCACCAGCTATTTAGCTAGTGTTAATTTGAGTAGAGTGAAGGGGGCGTGTCAGGAACAAAACAGGGTTTAGGGCTGGGTTTGGCAACCTGTGTTTTTAGAGCCGCATGCGGCTCTTTCAGTCCTCTGATGTAGCTCCCCAGTGGGGGCTGGAAGTGGGCGCCTTCCCCTTGGCCGCCGCCCAGCCAGCCCAGCCCCAAGGGCGCCTCACTCCAGCACGATGTGCTGTGGGCGCTGGCTGCTGGTGAGTGCGGGGCTGGGGCGCCGCTCCTCCCTGCAAAACTGCAGCTCCTTCCCTGCAAAGCGCCCCCCGCGTGCACAGCAGCTTCTTCCTCAGCAGGCAGGGGCAGCGGCGCTCTCCTGGACCTGCTCTCCGCGCCCCACTGCGAGCAGGTGCGGGGGGGGGGGCAGCTGGGCATTTCTTTCCTGCGCTCTTCCTTCCTTCGCCCTGCAGTGGGCAGGGGACTGAACGGAAGAGGTGAGGCTGGTTGGAGAAGCGCGGGAGACGCAGGGCTGCTGAGGCGATGGGCAGGAAGGAGCGAGGTGAGCTGCACTCATGTCCACACTTCCCTGCGAGGAAGCCCCGTTGACTCTACTGGGGCTGACTTCTGAGTAGACAGGAGAGGAGCCGCTCTCAAGCTGCACTCCTGTCCACACTTCCCTGGGAGGAAGCCCCATTGGCTCTTCTGGGACTGATTTCTGAGGAGACAGGCAGAGGATGTCCCCTGGTTCTGGTGTTATGTGAGAGTGTAAAGAGCATCTCTCTACCCACTCTGTCTATCCCCTGCATAATTCTGTATGTCTCAATCATGTCCCCCCTCAGGTGCCTTTTTTCTAGGCTGAAGAGGCCCAAACATAGCCTTTCCTCATAAGGAAGGTGCCCCAGTACCTACAAGAAGGAGCTACATTATAAAAATGGGACCTGTAAGAGGGGAGCGCATTATAAAAGTTGAATATACAAGAGGGGAGTGCATTATAAATTGGGACATACAAGGGGGAGTAATTACTATAAATCTCTTTACTGTATTGAAAAATACTAGTCATTAGATTTTGTATTTCATTGTACCTCTTTTACATTACTGTGGAAAAGACACAAAGATGACTATTTACTGTTGGTCCGGATTTTCTGCTAGGGAGGGCACCAGCCCAAGTCTTGCCTATAGCACCAAATTGGCTAGAGCAGGCCCTGGGAAAATAAATTAGTATTTAATTTAAATGTATTTTATTTTAGCTCTTTTGTTTTTTATATGTAATTCTAAATTTAAGATTATGGTGATCTTGTAACATTAAAATATGTTACATATTGTTTTCTCTGTAGCAGTTCATTCATTTCAAAAACGCAACACACTATAGTTTTTTTATACATAGCATAAAAAAAACTATATATGCAGTGTTATCTTCATTTTAGATGTCAAAAGGGTTTTGTGGCTCCCGAGGTTTTCTTTTCTCCAGAAAACGGGTCCAAATGGCTCTTTGAATGTTTAAGGTTGCCGACCCCTGGTTTAGGGTATTGGAGGAGCTCTCTCTGCTGATACCCACCTCTGCCTGTCCCAACTTGCCCCCCTGATCCACCCCACCTCCATTCCCTCTCCCACCCTACCTGTGGTTTGCTTGTGCTGGCAGGTGCAGGAGGTCCAGCAGTCTTCCTCTTGCACTGCTGTCTCTTGCAGCAGTGCTCAGAAAATATCTGCCCATGATCCTGCCAGCAATTTTACTGCTCCGCTTGGCCTGATCTTGTTTTGTATAACAGAAACAAAGGAGTGAAAAGCTGGAGAAAAACTGGGATAAGGACAGAACTTACAGAAAGAGCAGAGGGAGAGATTCAAGGAATGGGACAAAGTAGGAGAAATAGTGAAAAGGAAAAAAGAGGGGAAGGAGGAAGGTATGAGAAGGCCAGAAGTAATTCATGTATGAGTTCAGGGTGATTAAGTGCAGTCTTATTATTTGGTTCTCCCGGGTTAACAGTTGCTTAATTTCCAGTGTCACTAAGGGCACAATCCTAACCAGGTCTACTCAGAAGTAAGTCCTATTTTCTTCAATGGGGCTTATTCTCAGGAAAGTGTGGTTAGGATTGCAGCCTAAGTATCTGAAGAAGTAAATACTCCCTGAAATGTCCCTTCATAATCCATTCAGACGGAAAAGTGTGTGGCTTTACTTTGAGGTGGGCACCTGAGTTTCTCTCTAAGTGCCAAGGACAACATGTCTTTTCTTTCCATGTTTGTAACAAAATTCTTTTCTGTTACAGGCAATCAAAACCATCCATTGTGGTAAGTCTGAAAATGCCAATTATGTGCTAAATCACAGAGATTGGAACAATGGGAGAACTCAAATTGTAAGGTGGGGCATTTGGCATCCAAATTTTTATTACAAAATAAATTTTGTTTATTGCCATTTTAGACACCTTAATAGCTTTTTCAACCTGTTTTTAAAAATTACACCCATATGTTGGCAATAGCTGGATTTTAGAATTTCTCTTCTCTTGCCTCTCCCATGGTTTCAATTTTCACTTTAATTACCAAATTGCTATGAATTCATCACGTGATTTTGTGCACCAGTGATTTCTACTTCCGAGTGATGCTTCACTTGGGAAAATAGTAGCACCTGTCATGACTATTTGTAGACTACTTGTAATTCCCCAAATTGCTCACCAGGTGGCAATGGTAGATTTAATTTGCCACCCCTTTATATTAGGATCCCGGAAAAATGATCAGCAGTCTCATTAACGTGTTTTCTGTTTTGTGTTGTTTGTGGCTAAGATAATAGCACTTTCAAACTGCATCTATTTGATAGTGCAGTTCTTATGTCTTCATTGGGGATCATTATTACAATGTGGCAGACCAGAGCCTCACAATGGATGGGCTTTTTGCAATAGAGATGGACCAAATCTCTACAACAATTAGCTTCTCTTGTACTTTGTCCTGGCTTGAGTTACCTCCATTCTGTAAGGGGGGAGGGAAGAGAAAAAATATGAGAAAGAAAGTGGAAGAGGTTTCTTAAGATCTATGCATGTGACCCAGACCCTTGGAAATAGGCTTGTGCTCTCTCTTCCCCCCAACCCTCTAATCAATTCACTAATACTATATTATCAGAAATTCCAGAGGACCAGCATGGGTTAGAAAAAACTGTGGCAACTTCAGAGTAGATGTGCATAAGATCGCACTGCACATCTACTCTGAAGTTGCCACAGTTTTTTCTAACCCATGCTGGTCCTCTGGAATTTTCAGTGTGTGTTTTCAGTTAAATGGCACAAGAGCAGTAAAAAGCCTAGATATTTTACAATCAAATGCTTTTAACACTTGGGGTTCCCCCCTTTTATTCCAATTTTCTGAAGTGCTGGTTTTCTCCCCTCTTTTCATCTGAGTACATAAATCCAACTGTCTCATTCCCAGAGATGTTTGTTTCCGGTTAGTAAGACCATCTAACTTTTACTGAACACAATGGGCTTACTTCTGAATAAAGTAAATAACATTTTCAAATACCTCTATTCATATCATATTCAGGAATATATGTCCAACAGGGCTCATGCCTTGGGGAATATTTATTGAGGCCACAGGAACACTGACTTCAGGGGAGTCCCTCCAATTCTCTCTCTTGTATATATTGTTAAGGATCTGCTGACTTATAAGGGACATTTGTTGAACATGATTCCTGTACAGTATCTATGGTATTGCTATGCTCAATAGAAATTTGCATTCCTGCTTTGGAGGCAGATTGTTTTTATAGCTCCTAAAACAGTGGTTCCCATACTGTGGGTTGGGATCCTCCATACTGTGGGTTGGGATCCTCCAATGGGTTGCAACCCAATTTTTGGTGGGTTGCAAAACTAACAAGGCAGATTAACCCTTGATGCATATAGCCTAAACAACCTGCTGGGGGGAATACTGCTACCCAATCACTCTCACCATTATAGCTACACCCCTTGGCATTCATAAATCAGGCAGCAGCCTTAAAGTGACCCCCCTCCCCCAAGTAGGCTGCAGAAGCCTTTAGGTGGGTCCCAATAGAGTGCCATTTTTAAAAGTGGGTCCCAGTGCTAAAAAGTTGAAGACCCACTGTCTGATCTGTAAACATAAAAGCAAAGCAAAGATCTTATTCATATAATCCTTGTATCTGCTCATGAAAATGCTTTGTAGAATGGGAATAACCAAGTATCTATATGGAGAGCCACTGTGGTCCAGTCCAGCAGAGTCCAGAATAAGAGTTCATGTGCTGATTTTATATTATATCTGGCTTTCCCCTGAGGGTGGAACTAGATATACATTCTAAGCTTCTTCTTTCCTCTTCTTGGAAACATTTAGTATAACATATGATGCTGTCACACTGTCAATTTCCCTGCCCCACCTGACACCATAGGCTGGCAATGTCAAGACAAGGAAAGTACGCATTGTGATGATATTGCTATCTGTTTTGTGTTACTAGATATTACAAGGAAGAAGTGAGAATGAAACAGGAAGCCACTTCATGTTTCCTGTTGTTCCTAGTCCTGCCAACCAATAAAAGTGTTTAACATGAGACTTCATTCATTTCAGTTTACTAGGAGACATCAACACTGGACACATCCACCCCTACAAACCAACTTTGCTCTATTCTTTGGTTTGGCTCAGGCTCAGGATTATGACCATATGGTTTAATCCTAAAGTGAAGGGTTGTTCCCCACTCCCAATTCACCTAATCTTAAACAAAGCAGTTATTTCACTCTCCAATTGGATGTAATTATGATGGGGATTCTGAAACTTTACATTGTTTAAAAATGAGTTCAGGTCCCCTGTTAGGTGATGTTCTTTTAGTTAACACTTTACTGTTTTAATGAGCTAAGTATTTGCATTGTTTTGGCTGAAATGTGTCAAATAAGCTAATAAGCATGCTGAGTTTTAATACTTTTCTTTTTCTCCTTGGCATGGAAAAAAGCTTTACAGTACATAAAAGAATAACCTATATCTGAAGAGTCAGAAACTTTGTTAAACTTTAGGGGTAGACAGCTCCAGAAAGTAAACAACTAATCAGGCCACATTTAAATAATTTTTAAAATTGGTTTTCATTTTTCATTTTTAACTTTGTGAAAAGCCTAATGGCTTCATATATAAATTACACAGATGCATGTTCCAATAGAGAAATACAGATTCATTGAATTGTACCCCGGACTACTCATATTAGGCTGCTGCTATTTTGAGCTGGGAGAAGGGAATCTGTACCAGGACAGCATTTGAAAAGAAGTCTTTGTACAATTTTGGAAACACTCTCAGTTTTAATTGGGCTGATTCAAACAAGTCCTTTAGGTTACTGTCAGTTGGTTCGTACACAGAGAACTTATACTGTACTCATAATTGAGTCCACAGAAATAGAAATACGCTCCTTTTTTGACTTTTGTTACAGGTTTGAGGTAATGTTACTGCTGTGATCATCTCAGAGAATGGGATTCACAAAATATTTTAGGAGATGCTTTTTATTGATCTACTTTTGGTCGCTAAGCATATACAATCTAAATTCTGGAGTGCATTGTGACACCCCCATAGCCATGTCCCAGTTAGACTATACAACACCAACAAAATCAACTTTCTCCATTCAAGTTCACCTCATACTCTTGGAGTGGATTGCAATCATTTTACACAAATTATAAAAATTGAATTTAAAAAATACTCTGATAAATATAAAAGGTTAACGCACCTTTTATATTTATCAGAGTATTTTTTAAATAAAGCACTCTGCTTTACTGTGTAAATAGGACTTACTCCAAGGCAAATGTGCATAGGAATGTAGCCTTAACTGCACACAGTACTGTCTCTCAGACAGGCTTTGGGGAAGATGATGGCCTAGATATTAACATGCCCTAGGCAAATTTCTTAGTTTGCCTTCTGCTGAGCTTGATGTTCCTTCTCCTAAGGTCCTATGAAAGAGGTTTCAAAGGCAGTACATGAGCACTACTGCCAATGAGCTCACCTTTTTCTCTCTTGGCATAAGAGACATCCTGAAGCTCCACTCTTTCCCCCTCCCCCCCTTCCAGTTTAACCTGTTTCCATTAAACCTGTTTAGCAATGCTAAGTGGGTCATTTGTGCTCCTCCCCCTTAATCCTTTTTCTTAATTGCAATAATAGCCAGGGAAAGGGGGAGAGGAGGTATCAGGACTGGCACTGTGGTGTGCAGGGGAGTGCATGCTCCCCTCATGCTGCAGCCCGGGTGTAAATATCCCCCCTCCACTGCTATAGACCCTGATAACAAACATCCCATTGGCACCAAAGAGAGAGAGTTCAATTTGAATAGGGAGTGCAATGCTGCAACAAACTGCATAGATTCTCCTATATAGCATTCTGTGTAACTTTCCAGCTCTGTCCAACAAACCTATTTTCTCTTGTCTAAGGCAAGTGCCAGAGGATCGGAGATTGGAGGATTGCCAGAGGATTGGAGGATAGCAAATGTCATACCAATTTTTAAAAAAGCAAAAGAGGGGGGACCTGGGAAACTATAGACCCGGTCAGCCTAACATCTATACCGGGTAAGATGGTGGAATGCCTCATCAACGATAGAATCTCAAAACACATAGACGAACAGGCCTTGCTGAGGGAGAATCAGCATGGCTTCTGTAAGGGTAAGTCTTGCCTCACAAACCTTTTAGAATTCTTTGAAAAGGTCACCAGGCATGTGGATGCGGGAGAACCCGTGGACATTATATATCTGGACTTTCAGAAGGCGTTCAACACGGTCCCTCACCAAAGGCTACTGAAAAAACTCCACAGTCAGGGAATTAGAGGGCAGGTCCTCTCCTGGATTGAGACCTGGTTGAAGACCAGGAAACAGAGAGTGGGTATCAATGGGCAATTTTCACAATGGAGAGAGGTGAAAAGCGGTGTGCCCCAAGGATCTGTCCTGGGACTGGTGCTTTTCAACCTCTTCATAAATGACCTGGAGACAGGGGTGAGCAGTGAGGTGGCTAAGTTTGCAGATGACACCAAACTTTTCTGAGTGGTGAAGACCAGAAGTGATTGAGGAGCTCCAGAAGGATCTCTCCAAACTGGCAGAATGGGCAGCAAAATGGCAGATGCATTTCAATGTAAGTAAGTGTAAAGTCAAATACACTGGGGCAATAAATCAAAACTTCACATATAGGCTGATGGGTTCTGAGCTGTCTGTGACAGATCAGGAGAGAGACCATGGGGTAGTGGTGGACAGGTCGATGAAAGCGTCGACCCAATGTGCGGTGGCAGTGAAGAAGGCCAATTCTATGTTTGGGATCATTAGAAAAGGTATTGAGAACAAAACAGCTAATATTATAATGCCGTTGTACAAATCGATGGTAAGGCCATACTGGGAGTATTGTGTCCCTGGTAGCCACATCTCAAAAAGGACATAGTGGAAATGGAAAAGGTGCAAAAGAGAGCGACTAAGATGATTACTGGGCTGGGGCACCTTCCTTATGAGGAAAGGCTATGGCGTTTGGGCCTCTTCAGCCTAGAAAAGAGGCGCCTGAGGGGGGACATGATTGAGACATACAAAATTATGCATGGGAAGGATAAAGTGGATAGAGAGATGCTCTTTACACTCTCACATAATTGTAAGAATACATTGGGGCAAAAAATCAAAACTTTACATATAGGCTGATGGGTTCTGAGCTGTCTGTGACAGATCAGGAGAGAGATCTTGGGGTGGTGGTGGACAGGTCGATGAAAGCGTTGACCCAATGTGTGGCGGCAGTAAAGAAAGCCATTTCTATGCTTGGGATCATTAGAAAAGATATTGAGAACAAAACGGCTAATATTATAATGCCGTTGTACAAATCGATGGTAAGGCCACACCTGGAGTATTGTGTCCAGTTCTAGTCGCCGCAGCTCAAAAAAGACATAGTGGAAATTGAAAAGGTGTAAAAGAGAGCGACTAAGATGATTACTGGGGTGGGGCACCTTCCTTATGAGGAAAGGCTATGGCATTTGGACCTCTTCAGCCTAGAAAAGTGGTGCCTGAGGGGGGACATGATTGAGACATACAAAATTATGCAGGGGATGGACAGAGAGATGCTCTTTACACTCACACATAACACCAGAACCAGGGGACATCCACTAAAATTGAGTGTTGGGAGAGTTAGGACAGACAAAAGAAAATATTTCTTTACTCAGTGTGTGGTCAGTCTGTGGAACTCCTTGCCACAGGATGTGGTAATGGCATCTGGCCTGGATGCCTTTAAAAGGCGATTGGACAAGTTTCTGGAGGAAAAATCCATTATGGGTTACAAGCCATGATGTGTATGTGCAACCTCCTGATTTTAGAAATGGGCTGTCAGAATGCCAGATGCAAGGGAGGGCATCAGGATGCAGGTCGCTTGTTATCTTGTATGCTCCCTGGGGCATTTGGGGGGCTGCTGTGAGATACAGGAAGCTGAACTAGATGGGCCTATGGCCTGATCCAGTGGGGGTGTTCTTATGTTCTTAAGTGCATGGATAAGCTGCAATGTGTCACTATGACTCCCCTGAAATGCCCTTTAGTTTTCCTGGTCACTGTTCTGTATGTGAATACCAGGGTGTATGGAGGTCTTATGTGATCCATTGCAATTCTTTATCCATTACTGGCTATGCTTTTAAGAAGTGTAACAGACATACATGAAGGAAATGTGCAGTGGATAAAGGGCAGTGGCCAGTGGTACAACTCAGTGGAATACCATACAAGAAAGAAGGGGGCAAGGTTAAAGATGGAACAGTAAATAACTTTTATTGGGGAGGGGGAATAATATTGGTAATGGGAAGAGGAATAAAAAATAAAATGCAGTACAATCTGCATTCAATCACTCACACAACTAGACCCCAAACATTACTGGTTTTAGGTAGTAAGAAAGGGGAAAAAAGAGAAAATTCTTACAAAGGGAACATAATGGTGCTAGCAAGGAAGGGGGACAAGACAAAGCGGAATTGGGAGAGTTACCCGTGGAGAATTGGGGTTGATAAACTGGGGTTTATATAGTTGCAGGAAGTAGAGGTAATGAAGAAACACCTGGGAAATGGAGGGAAAGAAATGGGAGGAATATCAAGGTTTCCACTATACTACAAAATTGTGGCTCACTTGCAGTTCTCTGCAGTCCGAACCACAGACAAGGAGTGAGCAGTGGCAGGGGGTCCATGACTAGAAGTGACACAAGCAGCTCATGCCCGTGCCCGCTGCCTCCCTCTGGAGACATTTTGAGAGTTGGAAAGGCCGTGTGCAGCCTTCCCAGCCCTCAGAAGGCCTTCTAAGTCCTCTGGAGAGTCTTAAAACATTACTTCTGGTTTTTGGCTGAAAACCAGAGATAACGTTTTAAGGTCCTCCTGAGGCCTTAGAAGGGGGGGGCGGAGGCACCCCTAGGTGTGCCCCCGGGTGCCACAGTGACCAGGACCTCCACTGGGAGTGAGTCCTGCAGAATGTCATATAATCAATTCACTCATTTGCAGCAAGAGAGCTAATCTTTTCCACTGTCTGATTGCTCCTATAAAATGTTGCAAGCCCCCAGGACACCATCAATTAGCAATGGGGATCTTCCTTGTTCTTGATGAATTTGTTAGGGGAAATGGTATGCTTGAAGGCCTGGAGCTAATCTTCAGGTCGCCCTTAGAACTGTTTAAAACTAGACCAAGAATCTGAGACTCACAAATCCATAGGATTCATGCTAAGCAGGAAAAGACAGAGAGGCACTGAGCGTGTTGTCAATTTGACTGTGTACAAGATCCAAGAGATACAGGAGGATTTAAGAGCCAAAGCCAGTTTTGCCAAAGAACAAGGTCACTTATCCATATCTGCTGAGGTATTAGAAGCAGTGCAGAGATGGGGGGCAAGGGTGCTGAGGCACAGCAATCTCCTGTGGCACACGTTGGCAACCTTCAATCTCGAAAGACTATGGTATCGCGCTCTGAATGGTGGTTCTGGAACAGCGTCTAGTGTGGCTGAAAAGGCCGATTCGGGAATGACAATCCCTTCCACACTGGGAGCAAGTGTTGACTGTCCCTGGTCTGTCTCCCTGGCTATGGGCCTTCCTTCTTTGCCTTGGTCTGCTGGCCAAGTGTCTCTTCAAACTGGGAGAGGCCATGCTGCACAGCCTGCCTCCAAGCAGGACGCTCAGAAGCCAAGGTTTCCCATCTGTTGAGGTCCAATCCTAAGGCCTTCAGATATCCTTGTATCGCAGCTGTGGTCTACCTGTAGAGCGCTTTCCCTGCACGAGTTCACCATAGAGGAGATCCTCTAGTTTCCGGCCATCGTCCATTGTCCTGTGACAGAGGTGGGGAAAAAAGGGGCTTGAAAAGTAAGCCCAGATGGGCTGAGCAGTAGCTGCAGATAGTTCCAAGGAGGGAATCAAGGTAAGGGGACCAAGATTACTTTTCTGGAAGAAAGCATTCCAGTGGGTGCTGGAATAATGACGTGCAAAAGAATGGCTTCTCAGTAGGCGTTGGAGCAGTGGCTTTTCGGTTGTGCTTGGGAAATGAAGCAGGGGAGGACAGAGAAAGGGTAGATAGGAAGCACGTGGTGCAATACTTGTCCTGGGTGCTGACTGGCACAATGGTCCTTGGTAGCAGATGGAATGGAAGTACTTAATGCAGTTGCAGTGGGTCTCTGCATAAGTTATGGGTATCGGCAATGGCAAACAACAAAAGCAAATAAAGAACATGAGAGGTCTGTGATTTTTTATATTGTACATTCCCACAGGAAAGCATAGGGGCTTTTGTGGGATAAACTCATCTTTTCTTTTGTGCCTTGACTGCTTATCGCCAGCTCGAGATGGGTGCCTCTGTTGTTCTGCACTCTGCAAACTTGCTCTGGAGGCTGGAACCTCAGTTAACATACAACACTTGGGGCACAATCCTAACCAACTTTCCAGCACTGGCATAGCGGTGCCAATGGGACGCGTGCTGCGTCCTGCAGTTGGGGGGCACTCAGAGTCCTCCTCAAAGTAAGGGAATGTTTGTTTCCTTACCTAGGAGCTGCACTGTTATGTTGGTGCTGGAAAGTTGGTTAGGATTGCGGCCTTAATCCGATTTGGCATGGAGTTGGTGAGGACAGATAAGAATTGGGGACCTCCAATTGTGTGGCTAACAACTTTGTTTATTCCAAGTCATGATGCTCCCAGGGTGTGGCCTTGGTTTACAGTTCAAATCTGAAGTAGAATGCAACCAGTAGTGGAATTTGCCCAGGAAATGAATAAAAAGCAGGATTTCTTCTAAGCCAGCCAGCTACAGTGTGTGTGTGTGTGTGTGTGTGTGTGGGTGTGTGTGTGTGGGTGAGTGCACACACATTCCAATGAATCACAGTTACTTCAAGGCCTGTGGGATCTTGCCATCAGTCCAGCCACATGCCACAAGACTGGTTTGGGTCATGCTCTAAAATATCAATGTTGCATCGTAAAAATACCCAAATAGAAAACTTGACAGGTAACAACCCCTCCCTAAGCACTCCCCCACTTACCAGATTTACACCTTTGAGTAACTGACTGGTAGTTTTAGGCTGCAATCCTATGTATGTGCACACTTACCTGGGAGTAAGCCCTATTGACTGAAATGGAACTTAACTTCTGTGAAGATATGCATGAGATTGGGCTGTTAATTTTCTCATCTTTTCTGGCAGGTGTTCATTAACAGCTGTTTAATTAACAGAAATTCAGCAGCTGAAACTTTCCCCATCACTGATTTTCCATGATAGGAAAAGCTGCAGGAGCTGAATTTCTGCTCTTTCTGCAGTTGTTAAAAGTGCTGAAAACTTTGGATTCTTCGATAACCACCATAATGCCTGTAAACAGGTTTGCTACCTGCTGCCCTCTTCTGACTGCCACATTAGGAGCAAAACTGTTTTCATGCAGTTCGTTCCTGATTGATGTTGGCACTCAAACACTGAGGCAGCCACAGGATAGAATTCTTTGGCTAAACCAGCCTTCTATTTGCGCCATGTTGTACTGAATTCAGTCTTGCTGCTGACATTTGGTGGTCTCTCTCTCCCTTTTTACTTGCTCTTCTGGTATCTGGCGGCTGCTGTCTTCCTCCACACCCTATTAGCTACACCATATCATAATCAATTTCTTTATTGGAAAGAGCATGATGGTAACACTGAGGCGCCTTTCTCTCGTACATGTATTATAATGGTGCATAAAAATATCTGTTATAAATTTAGAAAGCTCTTAATTGCACTATTCTATTTCCAGCTGTTGGGATCTGCAGCATGAATTTTAATTAATGACTAAATTAATGCTGGGGATCTTAGCAGCAGGAAACAGCTACATTATTTAAATAGGCTTTGAAATAGTCAGATTTTATCTCCCAGTACAGCATTCAAATTAATATTAAGTTGTCTTTGTTCTGTTGAAGAGACCAGAATTACATGGAAGGCAGGAGAGGTCAGATGATGAGCATTCAAAAAGATTGCTCCATCTAAGCTCACTGGTTCACATTGCAGACATTTCTGTATTGAGGGCAGAAAATGATTGTTCTTCCACAAGGACCAACTGGACAGTTCCTGCAGAAAAACAGGGAAGGAATAGGAAATGACAAGTTCTCATTCTGTGGTACTGTCTATCACTTGATCCAGGGTCAGTCTTTATCCCAATGTGTAGGCTCAGAGGTGTAGAACAACAAGCTATAGCAGTGGTTCTTGAACTTTTCCAGCTTGCGCCTCATCTGATCCTTGTGGCCATTGGCCGCTGCTCCCCATTACAACACCTCACCCCAGTTACCCCCAAAATGGGTGTGAAGGTGTTATAATTATACACTAGAAACAAAAAAACAGCTGCCAGCACTCTGAGGCTGCAATCCTAACCACACTTACCTGAGAGTAAGCCCCATTGAACAAAATAGGACTTACTTCTGAGTAGACCTGGTTAGGATTGTGCCCTGAGTTTGTTAGTAGCACACCTGGAGGGTTTTGGAAAGGGAGGGGGGAAGTGATGAATCTGCTGGGGGAGGGGAAGACTTTGTTTTGTGTGTATCTGCTAATTGCAAACTGATGCAAACTGAGACCCAGAGACTGTTTGGCTGGAATCCTAACCCCACTTTCCTGGGAGTAAGTCCCATTGAACACAATAGGACTTACTTCTGAGTAGACCTAGCTAGGATTGTGCTTTTTGTCTTACAATAGCAGCCAAAAGAGTACCCCCCCCCCCTCAAAAGGAGGCAGGAGGAAAAAGGGGAATGGCTAAAAAGGAATGGGGATTTTTATTTTTAATCAATTTTTGGAGAAAAAGTCATCAAGAGTGGCTTTTTTCTTTTTTGAAGGGGGGGGGAAGAGAAAGGTGAAGATCCTGGATTAAGCTGACACAGACCCCAAGCCTATGTAGGTCTATTCAGAAGTAAGCCACATTTGAGTCAATGGGGCTTACTCTCAGGAAAGTGTGGAAAGGATTGCAGTCACATACAGCAAGATTACAACTCACCCCAAAGTAGATGGGGGCTGCTCACACACATACACCCAGCATGCAGATGCCACCCCTGTTGCCCCAGGCAAGACTGAGGGATGCAGGCTAAGGCATTTGGACCCCCCCCCCACTAGGAGCAGAGGAAAGCGCTGCACTGCCTCTTCAGGGTACTTACTCTTCCCTCCCAGTTTGAAGCCTGCCAGGAGCGCCCCTGTGCTGATGAGATGCAGCACCTCCGCACTCTTCTCTCCTCCAGCCTTGACCAATCCCAGGATGCCCAGGGCAAGGGGCACACTGGGAAATGTAGCCCGGGTTGCGAGGGAGGGAGGAGGCTGCCTCCGGGGCTGTACACGTTTACTTGAGCTCTGTCTAAAAACTTCCTTTTTTCCTGTTTATGAGTGCCTTCTTACAATATTTTCTTTTCTGCGGCACCTCTGAATGCAGTTTTGCAAGCCAAGTGTTTTGGTTTGCAAATGTCCCTATTGGGGATAAGAAATCAGCTTTTATCTGTAAGTATGAAGAAACGAAGTAAACGACAGAGAACCAGCCCAGCTGCCTCCGGGGAAACTGCCCTGAAGAAGAAACGCAGCGTCAAGGTCTCTAAACAGCTGCTGTTATCGGAATGTCCACTTAATCATGGAAAAGTGAGTAAGACTGTGGAATTAATCTCAGAGGGTGCTGAGGTGGTAGAAGAAGGGAGTCAAACATTAAGTCAACCTGGAGAGAGGAGTGAGACGCCATTATCATCCGGTGCTTTCAAGGGGGCAGTGAAATCCAGCTCTGTGTGTAATGCAGCTACCAGCACAGATAATTTGGAATTGATAGGTCTCAAGGAACTGAAAGCCCTGTCTGGCAAACAATGTGCTCTTATCTCACAAACTTTGCTTACTATCTTCAGAGGCCAGCAGGCTATGGCCTGTAAGTTAGAGGCTTTGTGTCGTCAGTTGAAAACACTCACAGTGAAGGACAGGCCTCCCTGTGTGGGTGACATTCCTGCTGTTTCCTCAACGTCGGAAGTGAGGACGGGAAGAAGATTGCAACCTTGCAAGATCTCCCTCTCCATTTTTCAAAGCCAGCTAAACTATGGCAGATGGCACACAAAATTCAGAGCAAAATCTTCTCTGAGCAGTCTTCTACACTGTGATTTGCACGAAGTGGACTTGCAGAATGTGACCAAATTAAGGTCTTCTCCCAATTGGCAAAATATCCTGTTGTCTTTTCGACAGGATGTTATACCTCAAATGCTTCTTAAGTCATCTTCTCTTTTACATCATTTTGGAATACGACCTAAGAAAGTCTATTATGAACCTCCCATTATCGCTTTTACCCAATCTCGGGGAGTTAGACATCCCGATACAGTTAGGGCAGAGGTTTCTCCTATTAGGCCTAGAACTTTTGAGCATCTGGATTCACAACTCTTGGACCCCATTTCTGAATTTCAATTGAAAGAGTCATTTTCAGAGCTAGCTCTGCTAGAACAGGAGCGTTTGATTTCTGCCTTGAAAGAGCTGGTGCAAGACTTTGAAAACATACAGGACACATCGGCTTCTACTCCTTTCCAGAAACAGGATGTTTCTCCAGAAGATTCGATGGATATGGAGGTAGCTGCGAAACAACCTACTCCTAGGACTCTTCATCCAGACCTACAGTGTCTAATGGACTTTAAAGAACAGTCCATGTTATCTTCTCTTTCTTCAACTTCTCTGTTACTCCCTTCTCAGGTTGGAGAGAATACCCTGGATGAAGTAAAGTCTGCATCTGTTGCCCATGGCTTGGTGCTCCTATCTGCACAAAGTGGATGTCAAACCCCTGGATTAATAGAAACTGATGTTTTACAGCAAAGTCATCTATCTAGTAATTTGACTGTGTTGGAAGCTGATGAACCTTCATCTAGCAATGATCAGACAATTTTGGATTATCCAGCTCAGGGTACTCAGTGTTCTCCAAAAACTGCAAACTTGTACCCTGTTGTGGAGTTGGGCTCAAGCCCAGTTGGGATCCAAAGAGTTTCCAATGGGGTTCCCTGTAGAAATGTGGGGGCTGTGACCACAGTATTGAATCCCTGTGTGGCAGCCGATATTAGTTTTACCATCTCCTCTGTTGCAAATAGTCAGGCTCCTTCAGTGGGTATTTGACCCGAGTGCAGCTAATGTACTTCATCTTGTTTCATGGAATGTGGCAGGGTGGGCCAGGAAATTTGGGCAGTCTGATTTTTTTGATTTCGTCAAGAAATGGGATGTTTTATGTTTTCAGGAAGTCTGGCTTTCCTCTCCCCCCCAAGTAGATGGCTTTAGAGCTTTCTTAACCCCAGCGGTCCCTGGTTTGGGAAGGGGCAGACTTAAGGGGGGATTACTTTCATTGGTTTCTACGAATTTGTCTATTGTAGTGGAATCCTTGCCCGCTTTTGACCGTTATACTCTGGTGGTAAAACTTAATTTACAGCCAATTCCCTTAATTTTGGTAAATGTGTACTTTCCGCCACTTGTGGGTTTAACAACCTTAAGGCAAATATGGATCAATTTTGAGAAGCATCTTGGGGAGATCCAAGAGGCATATCCTTCTGCTCAGGTGGTCATTTTGGGGGATTTTAATGCTAAAATGGGCAGAAATGATTTGGAACTTTTTACAAAATTTGGAGCTTCCCCCCCGTCTTTTTCTGACCCTCCTCCATTGCGCAAACGTGTTTCTAACGATTGTAGGTGCAATCGTCAGGGCTTATTTTTGGCCCAATGCTGCATAAAGCAAGATCTAATAATCCTTAACGGCTCATGGCCAGATGATCACCCAGCAGTGTGTTGCTTTTGGAAGGGGACTAAACCCTCACTTCTAGATTATGTGGCTATTTCTAGGTCGTTGCTACCGGATTTGTTGGATTTTAGGGTACTCAGTAGATCAGAGAGCGACCATCTCCCTTTATCGCTCAAATTGTCAACAGTTGAGCAGTTTAAGTCAAGAGAGATCCATCACCCTACTGACCACTTAGGTCCTGTGACAAGTTGTGTGAAATGGACCAGTCATGTTAGTGCTAAAATTCAAGGGCTTTTGAGTTGTGAGTGGGTAATGGGCTTTAGGGATGCAATTATAGCTAAGGAAGGTGATCCTTTGTCACATTATAATAATGTTGTTGCTGCCTTAAAACCTTTTTTAAGTAATTATACGCGCAACAATATTAGTCTGAGAAGTAGATCTTATGACTGGTATGATTCTGAATGTAGGATCCTGAAGAAGCAGGTTACTGCTGCTTTGATTATGGCGAGAGAATCTCAATTGGAGGTTCATTATGTGCATTTAAAAAATTTAAAAAAACAATTTAAGGAAACTATTAAATTTAAGAAGGAAATCTTTATAAAGAAAAATTGGGAAGATTTAATTAGTGCAGCTAATCAGAAAAATACATCTCTCTTCTGGCACATAATTAATCCACTACTGAAGGTGTTTCCCTCGGGAGCCCCAAATTATATTACAGCATCAGAATGGGTGGAACATTTTCAGGGGATTTATGCATCGGAAGAACCCCCTTGTCTAGATTTAAGATCTAAATTATTAGCTGAAGATCTTCCATCTTGGGAACCTGTAACCAGTGAGGAGGTTGTCTCTCTTATTAGGAGAGTTAAAAGTGGAAAAGCTCCAGGGGAAGATTTTATTAGAAGTGATTTCCTTAAAGAACATCAGGATTGGTGGGCTCCAACTTTGGCTGCCCTATTTTCGTATATTGATGAAACAGCTAATATGCCTTCTGATTGGGGTTGGGCGATTATAGTTCCCATTTATAAAAAAGGAGGTCATGAAATTCCCTCAAATTACAGGCCTATTAGCTTGCTCAATGTCATCAGTAAACTTTATGCCTTGCATCTGAGAGAGAAGCTATTGGCCTGGATGGAATCTCAAGACATTATAGCCGATATTCAGGCAGCCTTTTGCCCTGGAAGATCACACCTTGATCAGACTTTAGTGCTGCAATTTCTTGTCGAAAAACATCTGGCCACTAGGGGTTCTAGACTTTTTGCAGCCTTTGTTGATTTCAAGGCTGCTTTTGACCTAATCCCTAGATCAAGGCTATGGGATAAGTTTGCAGCCTCATCCATTGACCGTCGATTATTGCTGCTTATGGTTAGCTTGTACAGCAATTCTGGCATAAGGATTAGGTGTTCATCTAATGGTCATCTAACGAATCCAATTTTGGTTAATAAAGGGGTTAGACAGGGTTGTGTTCTTGCCCCCCTCTTATTTAACTTTTATATAAATTCATTGATCACTTCTTTTGATGATCTGGCCTTACATCCCCCAAAGCTTGCTGATCGTCATGTTCCTGTTTTGGCATATGCCGACGATGTGCTTATATTATCAAGAACACAGGGCGGCATGAGGAGGGCTCTTCGCCATCTAGCCCTGGTCAGTTCACAGGAGGAATTAATTATAAATTCTGATAAAACAAAGGTGCTGGTTTTTGCTAGACGTTATAAGGCCTTTCGATAGCTCCTAAATGGGAAACCCATTGAGCAGGTTAAAATAATAAAATACCTGGGGGTGATCTTTCATTATCAAGGAGGCCGTTTGGCCCACAAAAACTATGTCGGTCAATCAGCTCAGAAAACATCTGGTGCCATTTATCGTTTTTATTTATCCAAAGGCGCCAAATTTCTCCCTGCGGCTTTAAGGCTGCACACTGCTAAAACTAGGGTTCAATTGCTCTATGGCTCTGAGATCGCCCCATATTTAAATACCAGGTCTTTGGAGGTGATCCAGACCAAATTTTTGGGCCAATTGATGTATGTTCCCTGATGTGTGCCAAACACTGTGGTCAGGTTGGAATCCGGTACCCCAAGTATGGAGATGTCGATGTGGCTAAATGCCTTACATTATTTTTTGAAGATTCTCTCGCGACAGGATAACTTTACTTATTTGATCTTTTCGGATCCTTTTGTAGGCACCTGGGAAAAAAGGTGCTTGGATCATTTCAAACTCTGCAGTCTCTCCCCAGAGTCTTTAATGATGATGAGCCCGGGAGACGCAAAAGAAATTTTGCGTCAGAGGTTGGTAGACCTTGAATTGAGATCTGCGAGAGCCAGACTTTCTGTGTATGTTTTTCTTGGGGATCAAGCTCTTGCATTTTCTCCTGCTAGATATTTTTATAATATTGTTATACCTAAATTTAGGATTGCTTTTACTAAAGCTAGGTGTAATGCACTTTTATCAGCAGTTCTTTTGGGGCGTTATGCAAGGCGTCCCTATTCAGAGAGACTGTGCCCCTGCCCTCAAAATGTGGTGGAGACAACTGCCCACATTGTTTTGCAATGTCCATATTATGACGATTTGAGATCTAAATTTATCTCCCCGATCTTCAGTATTGAAACAGGGATGCAGGTGGAGGAGCAGCTTGCTTTTCTGCTTTCTGATGTTTACTCGGATATATCACTCAGGGTTGCCCGCTTCTGTTATGCTGCACAGTTGGTTAGGAAGAAAATTGAGAGTGTAGACCTCTGATTTTATGATTTTATATATGTGTAACGGGGTGTTGGTTTTAATTCTGTGTATTTTGTTTTGTTGTTTGTGACGAGCTGGTCGGATGACCGTAAATAAAGTATCTATCTAGCCCGGGTTGCACATGGAGAGAACTCCATGATGAGATGCAGCACCTCTGCCTGCCCAGCCAGCCTTCTCTCCCACGATCATGTTTCACACTGCCCCACCCACCTTGTTCTCAGCCTTGGAAAAGCAGCAAGTCAGGAGGCACCCAGTTGAGCTGAGCTGAGCTCAGAAGCAGAGCAGCTGCCCGGCCACCTCTCTCCCGGAGATGCCTGGCGACACCCCAGGAGGCTAGCCACACCTCACTAGGGAGGCAGGATGCACAGATTGAATACCTCAGAGCTATAGGATCACCTTCTGCAGCCTAGATAGAATGTGGTTTGATCTCCATTCTACTGTATGATCCCATACATTCTACTGTATGAATGTGGTGGAAGGTTGTAGAGTGAACTGTACCATTTCAGATTGTAGATGGTGGATGCCATTTTCAATATTTGCCGCGCTTAAACAATGTTGAGGAGAGAGAAAGGTTCTAGCCCTGATCACTTCTTGATGTGCCAGCTTCCTATATGCAGAATAGTTTTTTTAAAATGTAAGAATGCATATAAAAATGTGACACATGCACGCCCCCTAGAGTAATAGAGTTACTTCTACAACCTCAGAACTCCATCATCTCATTCTACTGCATGTGTAGATCACACTCATGTAAATATGTACACTCTGCCCACCACTTTGTAGCAGATAATGTCCTCACTACGTGCAGTGCCTGCATGCCAGAGAACGTGTCTCCTGCCCAACAGGACTCAGATGTGCAAGTGTGAACTGCCTCATTTGAACAGTGTTGTGACTGAGATAACACGAAACCTGTTCCTTTGACAGCTGTTGCAAATGTTTCATCGCTTGATATTGAAGTCATCAAGATTGCAGAAGAACATGTGAACAAAGGACGAATAAGTGTGGGAACAGAGTCTAAGCAGAACTCTAGAAAAAAGAAGCAACTTCTGGCATTATGAAAAATGTTTGCCTGAAAATGACTCTGATATGGTCATAGAACCTACAGTTCTGTTTAGAACGATACAAATAAGAGACTTGTTCCAGACAAAAGTGGAGGCAGTATTATGAGATAACTGTAGCTATTCTAGTGGATTACATGCTTGTGCCCCACTTCCTCAAGCAATGAGAAGTTCCAGGGGCAGCACTGACCAGATTCTGGTTTCCTTTGGAGGAGAAATCGGTAGAAGCTTATTGTGCCTTTGTACTACTTAGAAGGAATTAGATAGCAGAACATGCCTTACAGGTAATAAAAGATTACAATGCCAGCTGGCAGCTCTGCTCTGTAAGGTGCTCTGGTTCTTGGCTTGCTTCCCCCAACTTCTTCTTTGTAGCCTGCCTTGACTCTCAGCCTGACATGCAAGGAGCCAATAATCACACCTAGCCAGCCCCAATGCCAGTAGCCAGAGATGTTCCACCAGAGTAAACCACACAGAGAGAGGGGGCAGGCGAGGTCTAATGAGTGACCAACATAGAGATAACACCTCTCCTTCAGCCACTAGAAATGAGGACCACAGTGACAATCACTACCACTAACCACAGGGAGATGATCCAATGACACCACACACACACAGGAACTACTGTGGTACCGACAGCAAAAAGGCACCAATGGGTCCACGCTTGGGTTGCTACGCTACTTAGGGGGGTAGTATCCCAAAAACTAATGTGCATACCTGTCTTTGGGGGACTGCAACACGCAGGCTGGGAAACACTTGTTTACACATGTGGGATTGGTTTGGCAACATATGTCCAAGATTGGCTTACACACATGTGAGGTGGTAGATGTTGCATGCGAGGGATGGTATATCTGAAAAGCTCCTCTAAGCAATTCACACCTGGCAATGCTTTCAACAGAGATAATCTATTCAAAAATATTCACACACCGAGGCATATGAAATTGTAAGAACACATTGGGGCAAAAAATCAAAACTTTACAGATAGGCTGATGGGTTCTGAGCTGTCTGTGACAGATCAGGAGAGAGATCTTAGGGTGGTGGTGGACAGGTCGATGAAAGTGTCGACCCAATGTGCGGCGGCAGTAAAGAAAGCCATTTCTATACTTGGGATCATTAGAAAAGGTACTGAGAACAAAACAGCTAATATTATAATGCCGTTGTACAAATCGATGGTAAGGCCACACCTGGAGTATTGTGTCCAGTTCTAGTCGCCGCAGCTCAAAAAAGACATAGTGGAAATGGAAAAGGTGTAAAAGAGAGCGACTAAGATGATTACTGGACTGGGGCACCTTCCTTATGAGGAAAGGCTACGGCGTTTGGGCCTCTTCAGCCTAGAAAAGTGTGCCTGAGGGGGGACATGATTGAGACATACAAAATTATGCAGGGGATGGACAAAGTGGATAGAGAGATGCTCTTTACACTCTCACATAACACCAGAAGCAGGGGACATCCACTAAAATTGAGTGTTGGGAGAGTTAGGACAGACAAAAGAAAATATTTCTTTACTCAGCATGTGGTTGGTCTGTGGAACTCCTTGCCACAGGATGTGATGATGGCACCTGGCCTGGACAACTTTAAAAGGGGATTGGACAAGTTTCTGGAGGAAAAATCCATTACGGGTTACAAGCCATGATGTGTATGTGCAACCTCCTGATTTTAGAAATGGGCTGTGTCAGAATGCCAGATGCAAGGGAGGGCATCAGGATGAGGTCTCTTGTTATCTGATGTGCTCCCTGGGGCATTTGGTGGGGCTGCTGTGAGATACAGGAAGCTGGACTAGATGGGCCTATAGCCTGATCCAGTGGGGCTGTTCTTATGTTCTTAAGAAAGATAATCCACCATCTCATTGCGTTCAGGGTGAGCAGACATCCTTTTTTGCCAGGACATGTCCTCTTTTTCAGCCTCCTGTCCTGGAAAAGAAATGTCCTTTTTCCTACATCCATTTTGAGGGTCTTCTGATGAATTCTATTCACAATTTTAAAAAAATATTTTTATTGCATGAGTAGAATTTTTCAGGAAAGCACATTTTGGGGGTATTGTATGGGCCCCTTGTCCCTGCAGGGTCCTTGGGCTTCAGGCTAGTCAGCCTTATGCCTCCAGCCTGAGGGCAGTGCATAGCCTTGTTGTAATTAATGTGTTTTAAATTTAATAATAAGTAATATCATGTTTCAATTAACCACATGAGTGTTTTTAGCTTTTATTTTGTCACATCCTACATTTTTCTTGGATGTCCTACATTTTGGGGTGCCTTGTGTCCTCTTTTGCAGGTATGCCATCTGGTCACCCTGATTGTGCTGCATGTATAGACCAGGCTCATACATACCAGGAAGGTGTGGTGGGTGGGGAGGCAGGTGAGGCAGAGCCTCCCCACCGGAGTCCTTCTAAAAGTACCTCACATGGTGGATGGGTGGTGGGTGCTTGGGTGCCTCACATGGCACAGTGCTTTTTGGTGGACTCCTGTGGGGAGGCACTGCCTCACTATATATGGGTGGGGGGTTATTGGGTGCCTCACACGCCAGCAGTGCTTTTTGGTGGACTCCTGTGGGGAGGCATGCCCCTGGTGCATTTACATGAATGTAACAACATGGAGTTTATTCCGTGTACTTCCATGTGGGGCTTGGAAGGAGCCACTGCACAGGCGAGCTCGTTCTCCCCTTGACGTGAGGAGAGACGAACTGTGAGGCGCGCTCACAAAAACATCTTCCAGACTGCGGAGCCTCGAGGAGAGGAGGCGAGCCCAGCAGCCTCGAGCCCTCAGTGACCAGAAGAGAACAAACCGCCCTCCCAAGTTCAAAAACATCAGCGTCAAACCCCTCCCCCTCTCTGCCAGCCAATCGGAGGGCGGCGGGGGCGTGGCTACACCCATGATTCAGCACAGGCTGGGCTGGAAAAATGGCAGACGCTTTTCCTGTAGCGGCGCCGTCGTCAGTAGTAACAAACGGGCAGAGCGTTTCAAATCTACTCGATACAGACCAACCGACACCCCCTCCCCACCCCGCGTGCGCAGGGAATCCCGACGTCCGCAGCGGAAGGGGGATGGGCCAGAACGTGTCCTCAGACTGGCGCATGCGCGTTGCCTGCGTAGCGGTTTGGGACGACGTCGCCGGTGGCGCAAGGGATTCTGTGCGCATGCGCAGGATCGGATAGCGGCCGTGCGCGGGGGCGTGGCTAGGCGGGAAAGGCGGGGGATCAGCTGACTTTTCAGTGGTGGGGAAGGGAACGGTAATCGGCGGAGAGGAGGACGATCGACCACCTGCCTGAGGGAGGCGCCATGGCGACCACTGTTAGCACTCAGCGGGGCCCGGTAGGTACTGGCTGCTGGCGAAGGGCGCCTCTCTCTGGCGCTGCCCCCGTCAGGGCCAGAAGCGTTCTTCTCGCCGGCACCCTCGGGGGCTGTCGTAAGGGCTGGGGAGGCGCCGGGTGCGCTGCCTCCGCCCCTTCAGAACAGCAGCTCCGGCGGCCCTCTCCCCTGCGTGGGACGAGGCAGAGGGAGCCTGTGCCTCTCTCTGAGCCTAATCCTGTGCCTGTCTGCTCAGCAGTAAGTCCCATCAGAGTCAATGGGGCTTACTCCCAGGAAAGTGTGGCTAGGATGGCAGCCTCTGTCATCTTTCCCACCCTGTCACTCCAGGTGACAGGGAGAAGATCCAGTCCAACATCCTCCTCCTCAGTCTCAAGCATGAGGCTGGTTATAAACAGCAAAGCTCCATTTGAAGGCTCACTGTCATGATGCCTTTTCTAATTGTGTGTGTATATTTATATATATTTATACATTATATACAGGGTGACCCAAAAGTAGGTGGACAGTAGGTGGAATAAATGTTATCATTTACTGTCCACCTACTTTTGGGTCACCCTGTATAAATATACACACATACATATACACACACACACATATAAATATACACACATACACACACACACACACAATTTTTGCACTCAAACATACACACACACACACGTATAGTGTGTGTGTGTGAGCGCGCACGCTGTTTATTTATACACACACACAGGTATGTGTGTATATGTAATCTGTGGTGGTGTTTTCAAGGTTGTGTGCTGATTTGTACTTGTAGCAAAGCACCATATAAATCTTGTTAATAATATCAGTACTTTTTTTGACTGGCCTGAGATAGTTGTGGGGGGTGGCCTTTGTAGTATAGAGTGACTTCAGTTTAAGATTGATGTATGCCTGTCAACAATTTCTGTTTTTAATTATTTATATTTAAATTGTTGTGATCCAGGGTGTGTGTTTTAATTGTGTCAGTGTTTTAAAATATATTTTATTGTTCTTACCTTTGCATGGTTAGCCACCTTGAGTTCCCTTTGGAGAAAGGCAGGATAAAAATACATTATATAAAATAAGCAATGGCTGGTTTACACTAATAAAATGCGTGGAAATAATCAAAATAAATCATAGCTGCCTAATCAGTAAAAGCAATAATGCATAAGCAAATGTTAGAGGACCTGCCCAGAGATTATGGATTTGTAAGGAACACTTGCGAAAAACCACAGTGTTCTTGTTTGTTTAATAGAGGTGGGAACTGCTCATAAGTGAGCCTGTATGCATGCCAGGAGTAGGTTTCATATGCATAGGAGACTTAATGGCTATTGTTGCTTAGGAAAGTCTGGATTCATGTGCGAGATGTCTGTCAGTTTCCAAGAATGCGTCAGATGATTTGGTACTGGTCTTTCCATGTTACAAAAAAAAGGCACTGTCATACACAAATATGCATGGCTCAAAAATTCCCACTTTCTGGGTCACCCAGGCAACTAGAAAAGACCTTGGCCTATGGAGTTTGAAGTGCTTTTTTTTTTTTTTTGGTCCCTGTGTTATGGATATATGTAAATGTAGCATGGGAATTGGCCCTTAGCCGTGGTAATTGATGTAAAAACTAATTTAAGATTCAACTTATAAGATTAAACTTCTAAGGTTTAACTTGGGAAATTCTGGTAAGATGGTTTATTTTTATTTTTAAGAATGTTGGGAGACTTTTCCATTTTACTGAAAACCTTGTTTTACTCAACATTTTGATTCCATCTTCTTTCCTTCTTCATCTTGTTCCTAATCTTTTCCAACGCATCATAGTTGGCACTAAGTGGAGGACCATATATTTTAATGTTGATTGAACTGATTTTTTTTTTAACTAAAAGAAATGATGATATATAGTATCATCATTGAAGCACACAGGAGAATTTTATTAATGAGGATTATAATGAGACAGGAGGTCTGGCTCAGTTGGTAGAGGTGCCGCCTGTATGCCTGAAGATCAGAGACTGCTAGTTTGAAACAACCGGAAGTACCCAAGAACTGAGGACATGTTGATACACTGATGAGCTGATCCTAGGTGGCAGAGAGGAGTTGCTGTCAAGTGGAGCATGGGAGGCGAAGGGCCAGAGAGAGGCCAGACCGGGAAGGAATCCAGCTGGAAGTTCTATGAAAGACTAGAACTATTCAATTGTAAGGTTTAGAACAGCCTGCCTATGAAAACCTTCAGTCTCGGAAGACTATGGTGTCACGCTCTGAATGGTGGTTCTGGAACAGAGTGTCCTCTCCAGTGCGCGAAGCCTGGGTAAAGTAGGTATGGAGGATAGGCTGTTACCCATGCAGCAAATCCCCCCTCTCCACGTTGCTGAAATGGTCCAATGGAAAGGCAGAGGCCAATACGGTTGGTTCCAGCGGCGTCGCAGGAGTTGCCAGAACGTGACTGTGTTCAGCCATGAACTGCCTCAGGGACTGCGGCTCCGGATTTTGCCTCGAGGTTGACTCCTGAAGCCTTTTCCATAACTGGATGTAGCCACAAGGCAGTGGAGGTTTGGGATCAGAGTTTTCCTTCTCTCAGATGAGCTGCCTTCCCAGGCTGACGAGCCCCATCTACCCGGTGGCTGTTTAGTCGCCTCTTAGGACAAGTACAGCCAAACTGAGGGCCTATTCTTATCCCCAGCCCCCAGGGGACATTTTATTATTATTACATTATTATTATAGCATTATTGTTTGTTGTCATAATGCAGTGGTTCCCAACCTTCATTTGGGACACTACCCCCTTAAGGAAGGTAGCAACCTGACTGGGGACCTCTAGGTGCTATTAGTACAGCACTTTTGGGTTTTGTTGCTCCAAATACAAGTAAATAAAAATCCTTTTTTACTTACATGCATTTGGTAGCAATGAAACCCGGAAGGGCCATACTAAGGGCACTGATGAGTTCTTGATTGAGTTGCTACATTCCTTAAGGGTGTAGTATCCCAAAAGAAGGTTGGCAACACCTGCCCTGGGGAGTTATGATCCCCAAGTTGGGGGAAACAAATAGTATGGCTTCAGATAGTTATAATATAATGAGGTAATACAGTAATGAAACTTAGCATTTATATAGAACATTCTGAGCATGCAAAGTTCTTGACACGTATTGTTCTTGAAATGTAGTCCTTACAACAAGTTTGTAAGTATTATTCCCATATTGCAGTTGGAGCTTACCTAAGGTCCCAACTGATAATTCATGGCACAGAAAGGTTTGATCAGGGAAGTTCTGATTTGCAGCTCACTCTCTTCACCACTATTCTGTACCAGTAGTACTGGATTAGGTTCACCTCTCTTGTTATACTGTTGTAAGAGCCATTTAGTTATTTGATTTTTCTCTGTAAACCGCTTTGTGAACTTTTAGTTGAAAAGCGGTATATAAATACTGTTAATAATAATAATACTGTCTGCCAGAGTAGGCAATGCTAGCCATTCAGGTCTGGTATGAAAACTTGAACTGTATGAACAGTTTCTGTTCATAATGAGTTAGAAGAGACAAGAGAGCCATGGACTACCTCCTTGCATAAGACTGGAGCAGATATCTGGTAGTCTCCCCCAGATCTGCCTGTGAAGTCCTTGCCCAGCATGGACTTCAGAAGATGTCTGCAAAACAAAGAGCCAGGGTGGTGTAGTGGTTTGGGAGGTGGATAGACCTAGAAGATCCAGGTTCAAATCCCCCCTCAACCACTAAGCACTTCCTGGGTGACCTTGGGCTAGTCATTTTCTCTCAGCCTCACCTACCGCACAGGGTGGTTGTGAGGAAAAAAAGGAGGGGAGCAGCTGTGTACACTGCCCTGAGCTCTTTGGAGGAAGGGCAGTATAAAGATGTATAAATCTTTATACATAAAGTATAAGTATAAATAAATAAAATAAAATAAATAAATAAGTATAAATAAATAAAAATAGCTCTAGATCAGGGATGGCTAATTAGCATTTTCAGGGCTTCTCTGTTCTTCACACACTGGTCTGGACGGCAGATCTATGTTACTTACCTAATGGATGGTCAGAATCCATTGTTGGCTCTGCACTTAAGAGACTCCTGTGTTTTGATGAGATGAGAGCAGCAGAGACGTAGAGTTCTGGAATACCACTTGAAAGGATAAAACAGGAACATGGAGGCTAGGAGGAGAAAAGAAATTGGCCTTCTTGGAGCCCAGTCCTATCCAACTTTCCAGGGCCAGTGCAGCCACAATGCAGGCTTGAGGTAAGGGGGAAAAAAAACATACCCTTACCTTGGGAAGGCCTCCATGACTGCCTCCCTACTGCAAGATGCATCACATGCTCCATTGGTACAGCTGCATTGATGCTGGAAAGTTGAATAGGATTGGGCCCTTAAACCCCATCAACTATTCAGGTGTCACGAGGTTAGGCTTAGGAAGGACGAACATATGGACCATGAGTTTTGACCTCCCCCTACCAAGCAGGGACGTTTTCGGGAAGGTGGGAAGGAAAAATACACATCTTTACTTTCCCATTTTTCAGATCTATAGCCTTCTTGCACAAGCGCACACTTGTGCATGCACACATTGATTATATAGCATTAAAATACTTGGATTCAGGTCTAGAAGCAAGGCCCAGACTTGACTCTCCAACACTATATAGCACAACAGGGAAAGGCATAGAGAGCAGGAAAGAAAAAAGTGCACTTCTCTTTTTAACTCTTCCATCCTACACTCAGAAGACCTGAACAACACTATAACACTAAAACAACACTACAACCTGAACAGCATTACAATTTGTAATCTTAATTCAGGGATCCATAAACTTTCAGCTGATAGGACCACCTAACCCAGTGTTGCTCTTATGGTGGACTGTAAAGTAAGTTATAGAAAATAATACATACATATCTCTTTAGGAATCTTCTCCTATCGTGAGCGAATATTTGCAAATGTGGAACTGCTTTGTGTCTGGCTCTCTGTTGAACACTCAGTGAAAGAAATCACTTCAGCCAGTTCATCCAGTAGAAGTAAAATGTGGTGCTGGGAGAAAAGGATGAAGGTGGGGTGGTACATGTAATTAAAATCACTGAGCTCAATGGGCTAGTCAGAATGGATTGGTAGGCTGGATGTGGCCCATAGGCCATAGTTTGGAGATCCTTCCTTTAATTGATGGGAGGAAAGGAGAACAGTGAGAGACAGTATTTTGTGAGCTATTTTGGATGCAACCATTGAGATTTGAGATGTTCACTTCTAATTGAATACTAAATTTGTGGATATTTTTTAAAAATGTTTTGTGAGTGTGAAGAGAGGCACAAAATTAAAGCACAAAAAAGCACAAAATTAAAGTAAATAGATTATCAACTTTGTTCTATCAAATCCAAATTTATATTGTACAGATTCGGATAAAAATGTGTATTCCTTTCTCTTTTAAGAGAACCTAGTTTAGTTTTGTTTATAGTTTTATGCAAGATGAGTTCTGTTATGGCAACACTGGGAACGGGTGAACAGACTTGTGTGTTTCTTGTTGATGCCCTTGTGATTTGAAAAGCATTGTTCCTCACATCGCTTGGCTTTGCAGTGTTTTAGCCTCTAGCAGAGAGCAAGAGAATTGTCTTAGATGGTTATACAGTTTGTTCTAACTGGAATACTGGAAAGATAATTCTAGCTTTTATGTCTATGCTATGTTATGTCCCAGCTCCATGCTGGATACAGGGCAGGCCAGCTGGCCTTCCTGTTCCAGCGTGGGTTAGGATCAGGCCGCCCATATAGCACTTTACATAATCTTTTCAACAAAACAATTAACTATGTTTAACTATTCAGAGAGAGAATCTCTTAATGTAGAACACCAGAATCTGTCTTCATTCCACCCTCCCCAAATCCCTGTGCTAGCCTAGGGAGGCTGTTGCGAACTCACCCTTTTCTGTAGGTGTGGAGGCTGGATGTGGCCTCTGCAGGCGAGTGCACATCCTTGCGCCAGTCCAGCCAACCCACATGTTGTTGCAGGTGTGCCTTACAGAACGTTTGCTACAGTACTGGGCCAGCGCAAGGAACTTGCACCAATCCAGAGAATGATCAGGATTGTGCTCTAAAGGATTTCATTACCGCAAGCTCCTTTTCATATAGAAAATATTGAAATATGATTCAGTGTTTATAAACACTGTATAAATATAAGTTAAACCCTAGGATGAGTGCGAACTTTGGAATGAGTCCAGCACAGTCACCTCAGGAGTATGTAGGATTTCTTTCAGTCTTGTCATAGGAACAGCCCTACTGGTCAGGCCATCTAGTCCAGCTTTCTGTATCTCACAGTGGCCCACTAGGCCCGTCAGGGAGCACTCAAGGCAACGTGATATCTGTATCTTGTTGCCAATCACTTCACTTGCATCTGGTATTTAGTGGTAGGCTACCTCGAAAACCTGGAGGTTGCATATAGTCATCATGGCTTGTAACCTGTGATGGACCTTTCCTTCATAAATCTGTCCAATACCCTTTTAAAAACTTCTAGGTGCTGTAATGTAAATGCTCAAGATCCCTTGAGATAGGGTATGGTGTTGGCAGTGACCCCTTGCTCTGGCAGGCAAGCATAAGTTTCAAATCTAGGCTTTAAGCTGTAGGTGTGCTGCACAACTGTGGCCATTAGAGGCAGCCAGTTCATTACAGGGATAAAAGTAGCACCTGGATCAGTGAGAGTGTGTGGGTGTAGAAAGGAGGAGGTTAGAAAGACTGAGAGAGCAGAAGGAAGGAGCATGAAGGAGAGAGGACTGACATGGCCTAACTGACTGCTGGACTGATCACAGGCCAACACACATTTTGCTTCCTTAAACGTTACATCAATTCCTGAGTATATTTGGGGTGCTGATTCCAGAAATGGCATCCGTTTTGCCCTATCATGTCTAGTTTTGGAGACACAGCATAGCCTCTTTAGTGAATGGCTCAAGCAGCTTCCTCATGAGGAAGCCTACACCATGGCTTCCTGATGAGGAAGCTGCTCGAACCATTCACTAATGAGGCTATACTATATTTCCAAAACTAGACGTGAATGTTGTAGGTCTGTGTTATGGAGTGGCTGATGGATTACTGAACCTGCTGACTGACCAGTGGACTAACTCAGTGACTGGTTGACTGATGGACAGAGGCGTGAATGGATTTCTAAGGACTGCTGGAACAGAGACTGCTGGAGACTCTGGAAATTGGGGTGTGTCTGCCACACCCAAGACCTGTTGAGGACCAAGGTGTTGCCGTGGTGGCTGGAGAAGCTGTTGGTAGGAGAGGGGAGGAAGGAGGACTTCTGCAGGTTGAACAGGTGGGCCACTCTGGTGGTGGGGCAGTACCCAGCAATGATTTCAGCAGAATTAGGACTATTTTGAGTGAAGAGAAGAACTAATTAGCTTAAAGTGGGCATAAGTTCTTTAGACCAAGTTTGGAAATAATTTGGCAGAACAGGCGCAAGGAGTTCTACAGGTTATTTCCTTGCTGTCTCAATCATGGCATCTGCTTTCTGAAGAGCCTCAAACTTTGTAGCCTTTCCTTGCAAAGGAGGTATCTCAGGACCCAGTCCTGTCCAACTTTGGTATAGCCCCAGTGCAGTTCTGTGGTAAGGGAACACATGTTCCCATACCTTGAAAAAGCCCCAGTGAATGCCCCTGATGCTGCGCACACCCCACTGGCACAGCTGCACCAGCACTCGAAAATTGGATAGGATTGGGCCCTCAGTCCACTCTTAATCCAAAGGTTCTCAAACTCTCCTGGAGTTCAAGAACAAGTTTAAGCATTTGTGGGAGCGGGGTGGAAAACAGTGACACAATTCCCAGGGTTGTACCACTGCAGGGGAAGAGCGGCTGTTTTTTTAACTTTACTTACTTGCTGCCAGGATTGTGGGGAGCCTCGCAGAGCCCTTTGCAAGGCCTTCTAGACGCCAGCAGTAAGTAAACTTAAAGGCCCCCCTTCCTCCGCAGTAGCATGACCCTGGGGATTGTTTCACTGTTTTCCCCAGCCCCTTAAAAGGGAAGGGGCAGGGGTACTCAGTCTGATGGGTCATGACAAGGAAACAATTCACCAAAATCCAGTTTCTTACCTTCGCGCTGTTAAACCCTGGTGGTTGCAAGCTTCTTGAGGGTAAAGATAAATTTAACAAGCTACTTGTGGGTTTCTTGCTCCTCCGTTGTCGCCCTGGAATGCATCTGTATAGAAGCTATACAGCGTTCAGCCATTAGGTGGGGTGAATAATGGAATCTTGTGGACCATGGTAATTTCATTCCATTTCATTCCATTATTTACCTCATCTAGTGGCTGAATGCAGTATAGCTTCTATACCGTTGTGTTCTGGGTTGACAATGGTGGAACAAGAAACCTGGAAGTGGGTCTTTAAAGCTATTTTTCCACCGATTTGGTATCCACTGGGTTTTGTTTTTCTTAAATCCACTGGGAAATGCAATGGAACCCCAGTGGGTAATGAGGCACAACCTGTACATTATTTTTGAGATGTGGCAACCAGAACCGGACACAATGCATTCATACAATCATTCTTTCCAATTGAAATCAGGCTTTATCATTGCTTTGTAAGGTTGTTCTACTTTGAGTTGTTAAAAATTTAGCATGCTTTGAGATCTTAGACACATACAAATTTAGCTAAGCTTAGTGTGCCACAAAAAACTGTAGCATTTGTAAGGAGTAAAGACTCTTCCAGTATCCATTTTTGTGTGAATTTGTGTTTAATGCAAAAAGCAGATTATTGTAGGGGAGGAGAAGAAACAGTGGTGTAAATCTATCTCTGATTAGGTTTGTTAGATCAGGGGTGGGCAAACATTTTGGCAGTAGGTCCACATCATCTCTCTGACCCTGTGTTGGAGGCCAGGAAAAAAAAAGTATTAATTTAAATTTCAAATTTCAGTAAATTTACATAACGAGAAAGAACTTATATGAATGAGTTTTATTGAGCTTATTTATAATACACATGAGAACTATAATACAGGCATGTAGAATCACATGAGAACTATGAACTGTTTGCCACACACCTCTTGCACAGTGAAAACCAAGCCAGACCAAGTCAGAAACACACAGAGACATAGGTTGTTCAGAGGCAATGGGGGCAGGTTAAAATAATGCCAACAAAAAAGCAGAAAACACATGGAGACTATAAAAGGCCTTGCTCTGACTTGGCCCGCAGTTTGCATCTAGCGGCTGTGAATAGCAGTCTCCGGCCAGCACAGGCTCCAATAGCCTCCAATTGGTCAGAAGTTCACTGGAGACTGGGGGCTTCCTGTGGGCCGGATTGTGGGCCCCCGACAGCCACAAATGGCCCAAAGGCTGGGGTTTGCCCACCTCTGTGTTAGATGAAAAGAGAAGTGATCCAGTCAGTAGATTAAAAAAAAAAATCCTTAAATGACTCTACTGTGTTTGCAAGCCTCTATTTTAATCACAGATGAGAGTGAATAAATATTGAAGCTTTGCAGTTTTTGTGAGCTGGCTCTAATTAACATCCCAAGCAGATCTTTAGATGCATGACTATGGACTGATCTTTATGATCTGTTTGTAAAATAAATACATGTTGGGCTTTGTGACTTCATTAACAATTTCATTTTGCTCATGGCACTATGAAATTACATATATTACAGGTATCCCAATATAGCCAACATAATGGTTTGGGAAACTCTTCCATATGTGTGTCTGTTCTAACTGAAAGGTAAAGGTCTCTAATGCAAATGATGATGTTAAAGCTGTTTTTACAACTATGTTAACATACATTAAATGTATTGGATACAAGGCATGCAAAGTAGATTGCAAATTCAGAGGCCTAGATGAGGATTTAAAAATTTTTTTCCCCATTTGTTACAGCTAAGTGCCTAGTACTGTACAGTTTCGGTATCTTAGTTTGAAAATAGTTTCTGTACTCTCTCTTCGCCAGCATGCACTTAAGATAATAATTTTCATCCAAGAATATTAAGAGAGATTTCTGAAAAGATTCCCAAGCAAAGACTGATATTTATTGACCACAGTGGTAGCATATGGAGTTGCTGAATAACAAGATAATAGCTTAATATTACTCTCGAAAAAGAACAGTAATAATGCAAGGTAGCTATAGATCTGATTGCTTAACAAAAATCTAGAGAAATATTAAGAAAATAATTATTCCAACTGCATGCAGCAGTTAGTCAAAGTTATAGAGTTATAGAATAAAGCATTAAAAGCGAACGTGCAGTACAAATACATACAGTAGTCTTCTGAACAAGAAAACTTGAATACGTTTAGATGGAAATGTGAGTCAGTGCTTATGCTGCATGAGCTGGGAGGTCCTACCTTTTATGTGGGAATTTTATTAATCCTGTGGGATAAATCCCAACAGTCTGGTTTATTCATTTCTTCCTGCAATGAGAAGAGGAGGGGAAAGAGTACAGGTTGAGCCTCATTATTCACATGGGTTCCTTTCCAAGCACTCACATGGATAGCAAAAAAAGCACTGTAGCAAATCAATTTAAAAAACAAAGTTCCCTTGCTCAGGTGATTTAAAAACAACCTTGCTGACCTTTGTGATGTAAGATAAGAGTCATTAAGAAGGCAGCTAAACTGTTACCCTGCACGTGCCTGATCTTGTCTCGGAAGCTAAGCAGGGTCAGGCCTGGTTAGTAATTGGATGGGAGACCACCAGGGAATACAGGGTGCTGTAGGCTTGTACCATAGTCTTTCAAGACTGAAGGTTGCCAACCATTAAGAAGATAATCCATCAATCAGTTCTCCTCCAAGCGCTTAGAAATGTGCTTCACTCAGTCCCTCCCTTCACCAATGCAAAGTGATCACCTTTCTTTCATGTGCTCAGGGGAAGGGAGGAGGCGCCTGGATGGATTGATGGATTGTTAGTCAGCTGCCCCCCCCCTCTCTCTCATTAAGGAGGCTATTGTTAAAGGACTGTTCAGTTTTTAAACTGATTTTAAAGGAGTGCATTTTTCCCCTTCTCCAGGGATCATGTTGAGTCAAATCCATGTATAAAAAATCCATGTATAAATAGGCTGGACCTGTACTATCTTTTGTAGTCAAAGATATTGCAGTATTCAAACTATTCACTATGTTAACAGTGACTCACCTGATCAAACATTGTGAAGATTGTAATGGGAAGCATTAAAGTACAGTCTTATCAGTGTCAGTTGTGTCATGTTGAAAGCATTTAACATATTTTTTTTCAATAAGCTTTACGGCAATCTTGTATGGTTAGTCAATATTATCCCCATGTTACAGGACATGGCTAAGAGTGTGGTTTGATTAGGGCCATGAGCTCATGGTAGAGGCAAGATTTAAACCAGGGACTTTCTGATTTGTAACTGTTTCATAGTCGCTTCATATTGCCTCTTGGAACTTCATTTTATATTCTTGTACCCTTTTGTGGTGTTTTTGTGTTATTCTCTATTTGGACTATGTTTTAATATAGATTTTTACTTTCCCCATTGTATTTATCATTGGGTTGCCTCTCAACCTTGAATGCAGTGCAGTTCTGCTATAAGGAGCTCCCTCTGTAACCAGAACAAGTATTTTAGTTGTGCAAGGGGTCTTTCCACATGTGTAAGAATTCCTTGCATGAGCAGAATTTGCCCCTAAAGGTTACGATGCATCCATTTGTAAATTAATTCTGCTGTAGTCAGTTTCTAGACAATATTGAAGATCCTGTTGAGTTGGGTCGAGTAAAGTTGTGGTACAATTCTGGGTGAACAGGGTCTATAATATTTAAAAACAAGTTTCTGAGCTACATTGGCAGGAACATCAGTGGTAGTTCTCATGTTAAAGCCTAGAATCTTTGGGATGAACGCTTGCCTCTTTTTTTTTTTTGGTGTGGTTTTGTAATTAAAACCATTGAACTTGCTTTGTGGTCTGGTGCTTGAGCTTAAATGCAGTTTTTCCTTGTCTCATACTGACTGGTACTTTGTACAGTGCAAGTTGCTGAAGAGTTTTGCCTGCCCTCTCCATGAAATTGAGAGGTGAGTAAAATTAGTAAATTTTAAATAGGGTTTAAAGTAGATTTTTCTGTAGGAGAAATACTGTTACAGAGCAAACTAGAAACACTTTTTCTTTCTGTAAGTAAATTGATGATTTTTGCCAGTTTTGTAGCTCTTGTACAAGCTCTCATATTCACACACACAAGACATTAGCTAGAGTATTTTTTTTTTTTGCACTACCATATTAGTCACTGCTGACACCATGTTGCTGGGGCTCTGTGCAAGGTTTGACCACGGGCCTCCCTGTGAGCACCTCCACCCTCCTGTTGAGGAATTAAACATGATATTGCCATTTTATTGAGGACGCAGGGTTGACCTGAACAACTGGACCCACTGAGGGTGTGGGCTGATGGCCTGCACCTAACCTGGCCAGGTTCTGAGGTCACCTCAGTAACGGACCTTCCTAGCCCAATGCTCCAGGGCAGGGTTACCCAAACCCCGGCCCTGGGGCCACTTGTGGCCCTCGAAGCCTCTCAATGTGGCCCTCAGAGAGCCCCCATTCTCCAATGAGCCTCTGGCCCTCCGGAGATTGGTTAAAGCCTGCACTGGTCCGATGCAACTGCTCTCAGCGTGAGGGCAACTGTTTGACCTCTTGCGTGAGCTGTGGAATGAGGGCTCCCTCCACTGCTTGCTGTTTCATGTTTGTAATGCAGTAGCGGCAGCAAAGGCTTTGTGCAAGGCCTTTTATAGGCCTTGAGATATTGCAAGACCTTCATTCATTCATAGAAGTTCATCTTTAATATATTCATTTATGTAAACTCATGTAAATTTATTCAAATTTTAAATGTAAATTAATTCTTTTTTTTTCCCTGGCCCCCAACACAGTGTCAGAGAGATGATGTGGACCTCCTGCCAAAAACTTTGGACACCCCTGATCCAGGGCAAAAGTCCACAATGGCGCCCCCTCCACATGCAAATCCACACCCCCCCCCCACTTACCTGGCGCTCACAGAGCCTTGCCCGACTCCAGGACGCATTGGGGAAGCCTCCTAAACTGTGTTTCTGACAAACCGGAAGCATTCTGACCATGTCGGGAGCATCAGGCAGGAGCATGGTCCTAGGAGCCCGTAAGACTCACGCCCAGGGCATATGCCCTTTTCATTTAATGGCAGGTCTGCCACTGGCCACCCTTGATGTTGGCAACTGTTTTCTAGTCTAAAAAATGTTTGTGTTGCCTAAGCTTTTAAGGCTGCACATGTGGCTGCACTTGTATCTATAAAGACTATTATGGAATTAATCACCATTCAAGGAATGACTCTTCTTCTGGTCATGGAGTGGCAGAAAGAGTCTGGAAGGCACAAAATTGCACTCAGTAGCTTTTTAGTTTGGAAACTAAAAGCCTTAACTACTGCCGATTTTACTTAGTAAAATAAGTACAGGGCAGGTGAATTCAAGTACTACAGTTTCAAGTTTTGGAAAAATGTTTTCTTAAAGTTAGGAATACTTTGCATTCGGAATCCACTGTTGGTTTTGTGTACATGAATGTTTTCTGTGTTTGTATGCAGTATTTTTGAGGAACACAAAAGTTGTATTCCTACGTATGCTTGCTAACCTGAGAGAGAGTCTCATTGAACACAGTTGGATTGACTTTTGAGTCGACATGTATGGGATTGCACTACGTTTGATCTGGCGCATATAATAGACCAACAGTATTACTTCTCTTGAAACAGTCTCAGTGCGTTTCAGCCATGGCTTGCTACATTTAATCTTGCTGAAGTCCTGAGGCTCTTACTTGGAAACTGCTGTTTCTGCTAATTAAATTTTATGTTAACTCCTACACTTGGAAGATATTATCTTGGAGAACATGAGCAGCTCTATGCCATCTTCAAAAACAGTAGCCTAAAGGCTTTATATTTCCTGAAATAAGTAACTATTTATGAAGACGTGCCTTTGCAAGATTGGCAGGGTTGAGTACTCAGGGGTATAACTCCTGCCGTTACGGTTGTTTTTTGTTAAGCTCTGTAACAATGTCACCTCATTTTATATAGGACAAGATCAGTAGAATGTTAAAGCAGTAATGCATGCATGTAATCTATAAATCAAGTAAGCATGTACTGTAATCAGTAAGTATGTATAAATCAGTAAGCATGTAATCTATAAATCAAGTAAGCATGTACTGTAATCAGTAAGTATGTATAAATCAGTAAGCATGTAATCTATAAATCAAGTGGTCTTCTATTGCACAATGTTAAATGGGCACAATTTTTATCTTTTTATAAGAATCTCCATCATAAGATTAAATCAGACCAATTCACAACACACACTATCAGAATTTATCTTGAATGTTGTAGAATGTTTGCATGTAGATATTTTCTGAGACAGAGCAACATAAACTTGCAGTGCAATCCTTTGCATGTCTACTTAGAAGTGAGGTCCGTTGTGTTGTGGCTTATATCCAGGAAGGTGTGTATAAGATTGCAGCCTTAAACTCTTTTCTTTTCTTTTCTTTTTAGAATTTAGAGAAATATAGTTTATAATAATTGACTGACTTCATTACATAGATGAAGAATTCCGAACATGGTCAAATTTCTTCTTTACTCTTGGCAATATGAAGCGCTAGTTAAAAACTTTTTCTTGGTTCATAGAATCCTTTTGATGTATCCCTGAACTACAGGAAAAACCGTGAACTATAAATCTTCATAGTACTGGTAGCCTCCTACCTAAAGACAGCCTACTTAGATGTCCCAACTTAAGGACAACTGCTCTGTGTTTTCATACAGGGTGCAGTCCATCTACTCCAATGTTTTTGTGTAAGCATGTTGGCATTGTGTTGTGTTTTTGAGGTGGAGATACGTAACATTTTGGAAATACAGAAGCAGTGGGTAAAAGAGAGCCAGTATAGCACTTAATAGAACCACACAGGCTTCTTCTGTATATGCAGGGTATCTGTTTCAGATTCCACACACACACACACACACACACCCCGCCGATACAGAAACTGTGGATACGGGAAACCCCATCTCCATGCCCACAGCACCCAATATTATTGTTTAGAGCAGCAGTTCTCAAACTTGCAGTGAGTTTGAGATCCGCTGTAAAGTCCTTGTGGGGGAGGGGGAGGCAGCAACATGATCGCCAGAATCACATCACTTTGAAGGGGCACAGGGCTTTGGCTGGACTTACTATAGCCTGATGCAGCCTCCTGGGGGTGTGGGGAGCCCCACGCTAGCCTCCGCTGGACTCCCCACGATCGTAAAGCGGAAGTGGATCACAATAGTTATTGTCACTGTCTCTGCATGTTGGGGAGCCCTGGAGAAGGGGAAAAATCCATCCCTTTAAAAATCACAATTTAAAAAACTTTGTTTTAAAACTTTTGTAGAGACAGTCATGCAAGCAATCATTCCATTCTTCAGCTGAGCCAGGCAAAGGCAGGGGATCTCTTGCATTTTGAATTGCTGACTGCCTTACTACAGCAGTAAGAAAAACTGTTTTTAAACTACAATGGTAAATGGATGCACTTTTTAATTTTTTTAAAGTGATTTTTATTTAACACATTTTATGGTATCAGCAGGGAGTTCCAGAATCAAACCCCTGTGGATGTCGAGGCATGACCTTAGGATGTCGAGGCATGAATTTTGTGCGGTACGCAGGACCTGGTTAGAGATGTAAACGTTACTGAGCCATTGGGGAACAGTGATCATGCTGCGATCCGTTTTGATGTGCACGTTGGGGGAAGAATACCAGGCAAATCTCTAACAAAAACCCTTGACTTCCGACGGGCGGACTTCCCTCAAATGAGGAGGCTGGTTAGAAGGAGGTTGAAAGGGAGGGTAAAAAGAGTCCAGTCTCTCCAGAGTGCATGGAGGCTGCTTAAAACAACAGTAATAGAGGCCCAGCAGAGGTGTATACCGCAAAGAAAGAAGGGTTCCACTAAATCCAGGAGGGTGCCCGCATGGCTAACCAGCCAAGTTAGAGAGGCTGTGAAGGGCAAGGAAGCTTCCTTCCGTAAATGGAAGTCTTGCCCTAATGAAGAGAATAAAAAGGAACATAAACTGTGGCAAAAGAAATGTAAGAAGGTGATATGGGAGGCCAAGCGAGACTATGAGGAACGCATGGCCAGCAACATTAAGGGGAATAATAAAAGCTTCTTCAAATATGTTAGAAGCAGGAAACCTGCCAGAGAAGCAGTTGGCCCTCTGGATGGTGAGGGAGGGAAAGGGGAGATAAAAGGAGACTTAGAGATGGCAGAGAAATTAAATGAGTTCTTTGCATCTGTCTTCACGGCAGAAGACCTCGGGCAGATACCGCTGCCCGAACGGCCCCTCCTAACCGAGGAGTTAAGTCAGATAGAGGTTAAAAGAGAAGATGTTTCAGACCTCATTGATAAATTAAAGATCAATAAGTCACCGGGCCCTGATGGCATACACCCAAGGGTTATTAAGGAATTGAAGAATGAAGTTGCAGATCTCTTGACTAAGGTATGCAACTTGTCCCTCAAAACAGCCATGGTACCAGAAGATTGGAGGATAGCAAATGTCACGCCTATTTTTAAAAAGGGAAAGAGGGGGGACCCGGGAAACTATAGGCCGGTCAGCCTAACATCCATACCGGGTAAGATGGTGGAATGCCTCATCAAAGATAGGATCTCAAAACACATAGACGAACAGGCCTTGCTGAGGGAGAGTCAGCATGGCTTCTGTAAGGGTAAGTCTTGCCTCACCAACCTTATAGAATTCTTTGAAAAGGTCAACAGGCATGTGGATGCGGGAGAACCCGTGGACATTATATATCTGGACTTTCAGAAGGCATTTGACACGGTCCCTCACCAAAGGCTACTGAAAAAACTCCACAGTCAGGGAATTAGAGGACAGGTCCTCTCGTGGATTGAGAACTGGTTGGAGGCCAGGAAGCAGCGAGTGGGTGTCAATGGGCAATTTTCACAATGGAGAGAGGTGAAAAGCGGTGTGCCCCAAGGATCTGTCCTGGGACCGGTGCTTTTCAACCTCTTCATAAATGACCTGGAGACAGGGTTGAGCAGTGAAGTGGCTAAGTTTGCAGACGACACCAAACTTTTCCGAGTGGTAAAGACCAGAAGTGATTGTGAGGAGCTCCAGAAGGATCTCTCCAGACTGGCAGAATGGGCAGCAAAATGGCAGATGCGCTTCAATGTCAGTAAGTGTAAAGTCATGCACATTGGGGCAAAAAATCAAAACTTTAGATATAGGCTAATGGGTTCTGAGCTGTCTGTGACAGATCAGGAGAGAGATCTTGGGGTGGTGGTGGACAGGTCGATGAAAGTGTCGACCCAATGTGCGGCGGCAGTGAAGAAGGCCAATTCTATGCTTGGGATCATTAGGAAGGGTATTGAGAACAAAACGGCTAATATTATAATGCCGTTGTACAAATCTATGGTAAGGCCACACCTGGAGTATTGTGTCCAGTTCTGGTCGCCGCATCTCAAAAAAGACATAGTGGAAATGGAAAAGGTGCAAAAGAGAGCGACTAAGCTGATTACGGGGCTGGGGCACCTTCCTTATGAGGAAAGGCTACGGCGTTTGGGCCTCTTCAGCCTAGAAAAGAGACGCTTGAGGGGGGACATGATTGAGACATACAAAATTATGCAGGGGATGGACAGAGTGGATAGGGAGATGCTCTTTACACTCTCACATAATACCAGAACCAGGGGACATCCACTAAAATTGAGTGTTGGGCGGGTTAGGACAGACAAAAGAAAATATTTCTTTACTCAGCGCGTGGTCAGTCTGTGGAACTCCTTGCCACAGGATGTGGTGCTGGCGTCTAGCCTAGACGCCTTTAAAAGGGGATTGGACGAGTTTCTGGAGGAAAAATCCATTATGGGGTACAAGCCATGATGTGTATGCGCAACCTCCTGATTTTAGGAATGGGTTAAGTCAGAATGCCAGATGTAGGGGAGAGCACCAGGACGAGGTCTCTTGTTATCTGGTGTGCTCCCTGGGGCATTTGGTGGGCCGCTGTGAGATACAGGAAGCTGGACTAGATGGGCCTATGGCCTGATCCAGTGGGGCTGTTCTTATGTTCTTATGTTCTTATGTTCTTATTCCATTAGGAGCAATGGAGAGTCAAGAAACCTGGAAGTTGGTCTTTAAATCTATTTTTCTACTGGTTTTTTATCCCTGTATTTTTTTTATCCACTGGGGTCCATGATCAGAACCCCAGTGGATAAAGAGGGACAACCTGTAGAATATATATTATTTCTGTACTGTTTTTCAGCTAGTACAGATTTTGTTTATGGCACATAAATACTGTTTAAGTAGAGACCTCCAAAAGCTAAACTGTACTTAAGTAGGGAATGACATGAATTTGGTTTTTAAGAGTTTTCATAAGGTTTACATTGCAAGTGTCTAGAATTGCCAGGATCTCCTGTTAAAAGTGTGCAACGTGTGATAATGCAACCATGTTCTTGTTGACTGTGAAGTCAAGGGAAGACTGGAAGGTATAGAAATCAATGAATGCTAGAAAATTGTGGATCGAAAATTCTTGAGAGTATTCAAGTTAGGTGATGTATGAGAAGTAGAGAATGGCTAGAGTGAAGTTAAATGAAAGAGAATTACATTCCAAGTATGGAGTAGGTGGGATAGAAAGGATGATCTCCTCATTGGTCTATGTGTTTTCCAGGTATATATTGGTGAACTTCCTCAGGATTTCCTTCGTATCACCCCAACGCAGCAACAGCAGCAGATCCAGTTGGATGCTCAAGCAGCACAACAGCTGCAATACGGAGGGGCAATGGGCACTGTTGGGAGACTGAGCATCACTATAGTTCAGGTACTGTGAAATGCCATATTTAGGCACTTAGCTTTGCATTTTTAGATACCTACGATTTAGCGCTGAGGGCAGTATTATCATGGTCATTATGCATAGATGTGAGCTCTACCTCTGAATGAGTAACTCCTAGGGTCCTAGAGTAATAGGTTTTGATCTTGCAGAGTGAACCAAACTGCACAATACTGAGTGCTATTTGTGTTCAGAAGTGCATCACTTTAATGTGTAATAATGCAATCTTTTTCTAAAACTATTCATTAACATTTACTATGAGGGTAATATACAGGAATCAAGTGAACTTGTGCTTGTCATTAGTGGGTTTTAAACCTTCTAACTGGGCACTTAAAATTGAAGGTTTAAAACAGGACCTAACACAGTGTTTGTGTTTAGAACATTTTATCATAAGCCTCTCGTGAACATTAAAAGTTTAGTAGGTCTGTGATTGTGTTGGAATAAATATGGCTATTTCGATATTTGTAATTTGAAAATTGTTAAATGAAGGAACTTCAGAGACCTTGAGGACACATTGTCTGGGGTTGTGTTCTCTTGATCTATTTATACCAGGGGGGGAAAATGCAGAATTTGCTCTAGTCAGTTCTAAATATATCTAATGGCCCTTCAAATCTACTGCAAAAATAGAAATATGATACAAGAACGTCTTTTGTAATGGCCAACAACTCTTTCTGACAAGTTGCACATAACACTTACGTGTTGCTCCAAAATAAGGTGACAGTGCTGCTGATAGGCACTGGCTGTATAGCTAAAGTGTCTCAGTTACTCTTGTTTGCTTGCAGTAAAAAGAAAACAACTGCTAGTAGCCCTGTGTGCACCTTTCCCCCTAGCTCCAGTTCACTTCCCTCTGGTAAGCTTGGCCTATCCAAGAGTCATGGCTCTCTTGAGAGGCAAAAGAGGTAAAACTGGGACTTTGCTGATGCTGTGTCGCTGGGACATGGAGTAGCACAAGTATCCTTTTCAGAGACTGATCCCCACACGTAGGCACCTCACAACTGAAAAGCGTATTTGCTTTGAAGCCATCCACGTGTCTCGGCCAAGATCTTTGTAAATAGAGAGGCAGTTTGTTAGGATCATCTTGCTGTTCCAGGATCTTTTTCCTGTCAAATTTTGCTTCTTTTGGTTTGTGAATTCTTTAAGGTGGGAAGTCTGGCTTCCTTCTGTACATATACTGATCGCTCTGTTCAGTCATTTGGTCTTGCTGGAATGTCTATTTAGAAGTCTTGAACTTTTCACTGATAACACTTCATGAACTGTCAGTACAAACTACAACTACCCTAAAGTGTTATGAATTAAGCCACACAAGTATAGCTGAGCATATATGCATCTCCTGCGGTTGAAAGCACTGAATGTAATCCAAAAGGCAGGTGGATTTAATTTAAGGTAGATTAAAACATTGGGCAGGAAGCTTTAATTCTTTTTTTAAAATCTGTTTTATGCCTTTGTAGTAGTTGATAAAGTTATTTAAAATGTTGTTTACAATTGAAAAATGTTTCCGTTGAAGAAGGGGCATAACAAACTAATATGAAACATGATTGATTTCCTTCTTGTGTTTTTGTTTTCTTAGGCAAAACTGGCAAAGAACTACGGTATGACACGCATGGATCCATACTGTCGAATACGACTCGGCTATGCTGTCTATGAAACTCCTACAGCTCATAATGGAGCAAAAAATCCCCGATGGAACAAAGTCATTCAGTGCACTGTTCCTCCTGGGGTGGATTCTTTCTATCTTGAAATATTTGATGAGGTTAGATAAAGATTTTAAATACCTTACTGTGATTTGTTAAAGGGGTTTAAGGAACAGGGGACTGTCCATTTCATTCATTCGTTCACCTATCTTTATTGGCATAAACAATCCAACAAGAAAACAAAATTAAAACATTCAGGGTAGCCACCAAGACTGTCCATTTGTGTTTTGGTTTCAGTTCATCTTAAAAGTGTACCATCTTTCAGGGCCTTTGTGACCACTTTTGCAGAAGCATATGCGTCTTGCTTGAAGCAGTCAGATTAGTTTATGCATTCAGAGCATATCAAACAGAAGCTAGTTTGTGGTTGGCACTATGACTGGCTTGCTGCTAAATTCATTTATTGTATTGTGTTATCTGTCAGTAAGTCCTGGAATTCTGTGTGAGATGTGATTCCTAATGATTTTGTTTATGAATAGACATCTTCCTCTGTGGAAGGAAAATTAGTCTGTTTCTGAGGAAGAAGTTACATAGCACATATATCGCTGTGGTTCTGTATGGAAAGTGCAGTGGGTTATATATTACTTTTAGCATTAAAAAATTTGCTTCAAAGGCAACTTTAAAACTTTGATAGTAACACTTAAATATTTATTGCTGTATAATCTGTTTTCTCTTGTTTGAAAGACTGTGAATATTTTAAATTACTTTTCAGCGAGCTTTTTCAATGGATGATCGTATTGCTTGGACACACATTACTATTCCTGACTCACTGAAGCAAGGAAAAGTAGAAGATGAGTGGTATAGCCTGAGTGGAAGGCAGGGAGATGACAAAGAAGGAATGATCAATCTGGTCATGTCCTATACAGTAAGTTAAAAGACAGTGATTTCTTCAATGCAGGAGGTAGTATGTTTGGTGAGGGAAAGGGATTTTTGTGTGTGTGTGTGTGTGTGTGTGTGTGAGAGAGAGAGAGAGAGAGAGAGAGAGAGAGAGATGGTAATAGAGCTTCTATAACAGCAATTGCAAAACCAGAAGTGGTTTCTGATCACAATTTTTAGTGAATCAGAGGCGTGGCAACCCTGCGGAGGGCTCTGTGGGGCTTCCCACCTCCCCCAGAGGCCGGCACTACTTGCTGGTAAGTAACCCCCCTCCTTCTGTCCTGGCAGCAGTGAGATCGTGGGGATTGTGTCGCTGCTGCAGTCCCACCCTACAAAGACTCAAGTGGTTCACTCCTCCAACGAAAGACTTTGGGAACCATTGATCTAGTGGGTGTGCTGATTTTTTCCTAGAAGTGTATTTTCAGCTACTCCTTCCATGGAATCATTGTATTTCCCACAACTTATGGAGAACTTTTGTGCTTTAAGTATCATACCTCCACTGATGACAGATTCTTCTTTTTCCTAAAGAAAAAATGTAGGAAACGAACCTGTCATCCAAATTACTTTTGAAACACATAGGGTGCAATCCTAACTTGCGCTGGAACAGGCAAGCCAGGAGGCTTGTGCTGTATCCAGCACAGGATTGTGGCCAGCAGCAGCTTAGCCAGAGGCAAGGGGAAACATTTCCCCTTACCCCTGTGTAAGGGCTGCTGGCCACAATGGGTCTCCTCAGACTTCTGCTACCTTCTGAGGTGGCAGAAGTCCGAGGAGAGCCGAGTGGCTTGAAGCTGCTCTGTTCTCTCCAGGGATGGGGTTTGGGAACCAGCATAACCAGCATAACCAGCCCCACCTCCCTTGCCTGCCTGCCTGCCCCCGGGGCTGCCCATCACCCTCCCTCCCCCTGCCAAGGAATGCCTCCCTCCCTCCTCCTCCTCACCCCCCATGCCTACCTTTTCCGCTTGTGTTGGTGCAGGCAGGCCGACACAAGCAGCGGAAGGGAAGCTGGCGCGGAGGCATCTGTCAGCCTCCGCAGGCCGGCACTTCTTAGAGCGCCAGATTAGCTTCCCATCAAGGAGGCGCAAACATGCTTTACAGCACATTTGCGATCCTCTGAACATTTGGCTTGCATCCATAGACTTTGAAGTTTGTTTTGAAGGCAGCAGCAGAAAAGTTTGGGAATCTTTACTTGGGAGTCAGTCATTCTCTTTTCATTGCAGCTTACTCCTGAGTAAGTGTGTTTATGATTACAGCCTTAGAGGAATGTGTGTGTATTGCGTACCGCACCCCTTTGAATCCTACCCTTTTAAAGTGCATTTTTAGGATATTGTGTCACCTTACTTTAGAAGTCAGCTAAAGTAATGCCATTGTACAAATCGGTAGTAAGGCCACAACTGGAGTATTGTGTTCAGTTCAAGTCAACCTGTGTCGTTCAGTTCAGTAGTGGAGATGGTAAAGATGCAAAACAGAGCAACCAAAATGATTACTGGGCTGGGGCACCTTCCCTGTGAGGAAAGGCTACAGCGTTTGGGCCTCTTCAGTGTAGAAAAGAGGCGCCTGAGGGGTGACATGATTGAGGCATACAAAATCATGCAGGGGATGGACAAAGTGGATAGAGAGATGCTCTTTTCCCTCTCACATAACACCAGAACTGGGGTCATCCACTAAAGTTGAGTGTTGGGAGAGTTAGGACAGACAGAAAAAAATATTTCTTTACCCAGCGTGTAGTTAGTCTGTGGAACTCTTTGCCGCAGGAAGTAGTGATGGCATCTTGCCTGGATGCCTTTAAGAGGGGATTGGACAAATTTCTGGAGGAAAAGTTCATTATGGATTACTAGTACTACTAGTACTATACCTACTACTAGTCGTAGTAGGTATATGCAAGCTCTTGGTTTTAGAGGCAGGCTGCCTCTGATTGCCAGATGCAGGGCAGGGCACCAGGACGCAGGTTGTGTATGTTGTGTGCTCTCTGAAGCATTTGGTGGGCCACTGTGAGATACAGGAAGCTGGACTAGATGGGCCTTTGGCCTGATCCAGTGGGGCTCTTATGTTAATTACTAACTATACTAAAATGGATACTGCATTTTAGTATAGGTGGCTAAAGTGAGCAATTTTGCTTTCTGAAAAAATTTGTAATTACAACAGCAAAAATATTAAAATGAATTTGAGGAGATGAAAGAAATTGTTTGCATATTAATCTTCAGTAATGAAGTGTGCAAATATTGATATGAAGGGATACACAGATACAGGGTTTTTTAAAGTTAAAATACAGTACAGTATGTTTCTCAATTAAGCAATTCAGTATGTACTGTTGTCCAGCTAAAATAGTGTACATGGTATGTAAACTCTAGGAATTAAAATTACATAAAGTGATCATTCTGAAAGAAGGTAGTTAATGGTGAAGGATGGTTTTCATTTATGGTTTTCGGCATGGGGTTAAAATTTCCCCTCCCCCCCACTAGTAAAGTCTCTAAAAATTTGGAGTTGACATTTAGGTATTCAAACTTTGCTTGTATACCCTCTTCTTTCTAATTGAGAGAGTTGCAAATCCCATAATTATTTTGGAATGTAGTAAATACTTTGGAATATTCTTTCCCTTTTATGCTCTCTGAAGTGAAACAATTCTTAAACTTGCTTAGAATTTGCCAAAGCAGCCTAACCTGATTTGAAAAGGAGGACCTATAAGTTATAATCATTTACTTGAAATGTCAGTTAATTCAGGGATGTGCACAGCTGATTTTCCTGGAAAGAGACAAAGGCTGCAATCCTAACCTCACTTTCCTGGGAGTAAGTCCCACTGAACACAATAGGACATTTCTGAGTAGACCTGGTTAGGGTTGTGTCCAAAGAGACACATTTTAAAGCTATACTCCTCATGTACGGTATTTAGCAGGTGGAGAGAACTGTATTGTCTTTTCAGATAGCTATTTACTGGTGTTTTCATCTGCATCTTTTAAGATTAGGAACCTTTTAAAATAAGGAACCATTTATTTTGCTATGTTAAGCACTTTGTAAACATTTTTATTGAATAGTGAGATATATTTATTCTTAATAATAGTATTGGCAGGTACCAAATTCCTTGCCGTACTAAGCAGTGTGAAGTAACTGACTGAACCGGAAGGGTTTTGTGCAGAAACATTGTCTTGCTGCTTAGTTTTGTTTCTTGAATAGTTTTGTAATTTTCTGTTTATCCTTTTGATATCTAGTCCTTACCAGCTGCCATGATGATGCAGCCCCAGCCAGTTGTACTAATGCCCACTGTGTATCAGCAAGGAGTTGGATATGTGCCTATAACAGGTTTGTTTCTCCACTTTTCTCATTTTAATGTGCAAAACGTCTTGAAAATTGCTAATTATAAACAAAGGCAGAGGTGCTCTGTGTCCTCTGAATACAAAGTATTTAAAATCAAATGTCTAGTTTGGAATTCTGTATTTAGAAAGTTAATACAGTGTTTGCATAGTGAAGCTGCGTTCATATTACTGGAGACAAGTGTTGTAGGGCTGCAATTTATGTGTAGTACATACTCATTTTTTCCCACCTCATGTTGCGGAATTTCAGCCAAACTAGTTTAGCAGGTTTATCTAGCATTACTGACAGTATCTGAAAAAAGCCAAAAATACATCTTAATGGAGCAACTAGCATTGGTGTGTTAGGCACATATCTGTTTGGGTGCGTTGCATGGCTGTTAGTAGTTGGTGTACATGACAAGTAACACATTCCTCCTGTGCCTGGAGAAATTTTATAACTTTAAAAAATAACTTTTCTGTCTGTAAAAGAATGAACAGCCACTATCTACACGTATACCCATTGGGAACGCTTGTGATGATGAACAGTGAGCAGCTGTTTCTCCCTCGCTGTATTGTATGCCATTCAAGACTGCTTTCCTTGGATGTGAAATTCATTAAACCAGATACTTTGAAATCTGGTCTGGTCACCAGTGCAATTCTGTTGATTTCATTGGAGCAAGTGGGGGGGGGGATGTCACTATTAGAATATAGATGAAGGGTTTGGATAGTCTGAATACCCTCACACAGGAAAGTTCTTCCCCTCTTCTATATTGTCATGTCTTCTATATTGTCAATTGTTTATACTATTGTCATGATACCCAGGCTGCATAAGGTTTAGTGTCACAGTAGTGGTGAGTTGCTCCTATTGATCTTCAAAAATTACTGTATACAAGCCTTTGGTTATTTTCTCCCAAAATCTTCTCCCATTCTACATCACATATGCTTTTCCAGAGCTACTATGCATGAGAATAGTCTTTTATAAAAAAAAAAAAATGGTTTGAATTCAGTATTCAGTCTGAACCCAGGATGTTTTCTTTATTTAGAATCATAGAGTTGGAAATGTCCCACAAGGTCATCTAGTCCAACCCTCTGTAGCAGGAAAATCCTCCTAGAGCAGCGATTTTCAACCTTTTTCATCTCATGGCACACTGACAAGGACAAGGCACTAAAATTGTCAAGCACACAATTGGGTTTTTTTACAATTGACAAGGCACACCATACTGCCAGTGGGGAGCTCACATCCCCATTGGCCCTACTATTAAATGACCATCCCCCAAATTCCAGTGGCACACCTGTGGACCACTTGAGGCACACCAGTGTGCCATGGCACAGGGGTTGAAAATGGCAGAGTATCTCCAGCAGGTGCTTGTTAAACCTCTGAAGATCTCCAGTGAGGGAGAATCCACCACCTTCCTTGGCAATCTGTGCACTGCGAAACTGCCCTTACTATCAAGAATGTCTTCCTGATATCCAAGTGGAATCTCCTCTCTGGTAGTTTGTACCCATTTAATCTAGTTCTGCTCTGGGAGACAGTTGAGAAAAAAGTATTCCTTCTTGCATATGGCAGCCATTCAGGTATTTGAAGAGCGCTATCGTATCCTCTCTTAGCCTTCTGTTCTCCAGGCTTAACATATCAAGTTCCTTCAACATATCAAGTTTTCCTTTTAGGACTTGTTCTCCAGATTTGAAAGACTGAAACTTCTTGGCATATCTCATTAACTGGTTGTGCACTGTAATAGTTTTTATGACTAAAGATTAGATTGAAGCATATCTCATCTGGCTTTTCTGAATTTTTGAATGTTGAAGGACCAATGTGTAGAGTGATTTGTACATTCAAATATTGCCTAAACTTTATATAACTGAGGTTCCTTTTTGTTTCCTGAATTATAACTGAAACCCCACTTCACACCTTCACCTGAAAAGACTTACTTGTTAGAATGGGTAAATGGCAGTGGGTAAATCTTCTCTGGGCAATTTTCAGTCTCCATTAGGAGATTAGATCTTTCATTCCAATCACATCTGATGCAGAGACATGACAGAATTATCCACTGCTGCTAGAGGCTGATTGGAAGAAGTTGAGGCCAGAGCAGTTAATTGTATAAGGTTGAGGAGAGGGCAGTTCCTCTTTGGAGAGGTATTTAGCGCTTATAAGAGTTTTAATTTCTCCCATCACACTAATGTGCTCCCACACATCGGTGGAATTATTGGTATATTCCTAGGAATTGGCTGTTCTTTTCCGCATTGCTGTTTCATTTCAAAGTGTAACTCTAAAGTAGAGGTGTTTGAAAAGTTATTTATTTTACTCAGAAGTAAGCCCTTTGTGTTCACTAAGTCTTTGGCTGCAATCCACAGGAAACAAACACTTGTACTCTGGAGGCATTATCTTGTTCAAGAGCCTCTGGAAGTAAGCTGAGTAACTCACTTGAAGCTTTAATTTCCAGAGTATAACCTTATTAGTCTGTAGGAACCTAAACAGTTAAAAAGTTCCCTTAGATGACTTGGATATTGTGGCATGAACGCTTATGGATTTCGAGCCCATCTGGTCATGTGGTGGTCTCAGTTATTGTGGATGCATATCCCCATGGATCCAAGAGGAAAAAGGTAAGCAGTAGGGCCAAGAAAGAGAAGTGGGTTTGCAGACCCCAACTGTATATAAGATAAGAACAGTGATCCATTCATAGTATAGGAAGCTATCTTTGACTGAGTCAAACTGCTGAGCTAGATGGATCATTGTTGATACTGACTGGCAGCCATTTTCCAGGGTTTCAGACAGGCATTTTTCTACTACCTTTCCTTCTGCATGCAAGACATGCACTCAACTGACTGAGCTTAAATAACTGAGGGCAATGCCTTTTAATATGCTAGCTAATTCAGCATCTGTAGTTTGAAAGAAATTTGGTCCTCAGTTAAATGCACAGCTATTCAATGGTCACAGTGAATCAAATTGCTCATGAACTATAGTTAGAGGTGGGAGAAAACAGTGATAACGAAATAAAAACACATAACACCGCTTTCTGCACTTCTCATCTTTGTAAAAAAATAAACAACAACAAAATTGTGGAAAAATAAAACAGTTTTATTTCATTTTTATTATTTAATGGGGTGTGCATGGTAACGGTGGCTGCATCTCCTGACACTATACCATCTAGGTAGGGCTGCGGTTTTCAAACTCTCTGGGAGTTTGAAACCCGCAGTAAGTCAAGGCAGCGATTGCCCCACTCTGAACCCCACTCTGATTGCCCCACTCTCCCTTTTCCTGACCTGGGGAGCCTTGCAGGCACCCTTAAGGGGGCAGAGGCCAGGACCCACATTTTTATTTTATAAAAATAAAAACAAACACACACACACACACCCCAAACTTCCGAATGTGAGAGGAGCTCTGCTTGCCTCTGGAGGGTTGTTGGAGCCTCCCAGAGTCTCAGACTGAAGGAAATCGCGCCTCTTGCATGATTTCCGGCTTCCTCTGTGAGACCGGAAGTCATGTGAAAAGCACGATTTCCCTTAGTCTGAACTTCACAGAGGCAGCGCTTGAACATGTGCTGCCTCTGGGAGACTCAGACAACCCTCCGTAGGGGAGGGGAGGTGAACATTCCCTTCCCTGCGGAGGGTTCAGATTGCATCGAGCGTCGCTTGACAACGGGGATCGGGACTGTGATCCCCGTCAACTGGTGCACGAATGTAATAATAAAATATATTTTTTATTTGTTTAAAGTGTCACTCCTGTTTTCATCATCTTTTAGTTCATTTAACAGCCTTATCAGTTCTCCCTTCATTAAACTGAAGTGAACTGTGCATGGTGGCTTCTCCCCTGCCCCATTCCAGTGCCATGCATAATCTGCAAGACACCACTTCTCATCAAGCAGCACCCTTTTAAAGCGTGGAATAAGTAACAAGCTCTCACTTCTTGTTTGGAGCACAAAGGCAAGAGCAGTTATATAGTGTTGAGGAAAGGGCAGATCCTCTTTGAATAGCTACTGTGGGCTTATATCTGGACTTTGATACTTTATCCATATTCCATGCTGTGAGTGACTTGACTAAAGTTGCTTTCTGGATAACTTTGCCGATACTTTTGGCCTGACCTAGCAGCACCAAAGTTAACACAACTCTACTGCAGCTAGAGGAGTCTTCCTTCCCTTATGCTATTGTGGAGACTCTGGGCACACTGAGTCCAGGTGAGCAGCAGTAACTATCTCAAAAGCAGTGTGTTTCTGATTTGGCACCCCACCTCTCCCTCTTGAGAATGTCATCTCCAGTGCCAGACTATTGGAGTAATATTTCTTGGAGGGAGAGTCATGAGCAGGCAGGGAAAAGGGGTTGTCAGGTTTTTTACTCTCCAACTTACTCTCAACCATGCTGCTGGAGCTGGATCACCTGTCACCAGGTGGACTCCTAGGCGGTTTGGGGGGAATTTCACATTACTTGACATAAGATGATGACTCCTACTTTTTACATTTGGTGACTCATTCATGGCTCTGATACAAAAGTATCGCATTCAGCACAATCCTATTCTTCATTTATAGGATGTTGCAAGCATGCTGTAAAGCACATTAAGACCCCTGGAATGTAAGCAGGAAGTTCTTTTATGGTTGTGTGTGTGTGTGTGTGTGTGTGTGTGTGTGTGGTAGGAAATATTTCTACACCGCTAATATCTCTTTTCTGAATTATTATACCATGAATGATAATGCAAACCAGGGTTTCTCAAACTAGGGCATTGTGATGCCCCACCCTGTGGGCCCTGGTCTCTGCCCCCTTAAGGGGTGGGGCAGGGGGATGCAGTGACACAATCCCAAGGATCACATCTCTAAAGGGGCTGCAGGGACTGACATTTACTTACCAGTCCCTGCTGCAGCCTCCCTGGGATGCGGGTACTCCTGCGTGACCCTCCACAGGACTTCTCAACCTTCAGAAAGTGAAAGTGGAGTGATTGCACTCCCTTTCTGATTTTGTGGAGGCGGGGCACAATTGCTTTGTTTACACTTTCTGGAAGCTGGGGAGCCCTGCAGGGCTCCCTGCACCCACAGGAGGCTGCAGCAGGGACGGGTAAGTTCATACCAGCCCCTTCAACCCTGTTAGTGATGCAATCCTGGGGATTTCATCGCTGCCTTGAGGACTTTCTGCGGTCCTCAAACTTCCTGAAAGTTTGAGAACCGCAGATGTAAACCACATTTGAGAAGAATTGTATTGTATTGTATTGGCAACCTTCAGTCTCGAAAGACTATGGTATCGCGCTCTGAAAGGTGGTTCTGGCACAGCGTCTAGTGTGGCTGAAAAGGCCAATCCGGGAGTGACAATCCCTTCCACACCGGGAGCAAGTGCAGTCTGTCCCTGGTCTGTCTCCCTGGCTATGGGCCTTCCTTCTTTGCCTCTTAGCCTCAGACTGTTGGCCAAGTGTCTCTTCAAACTGGGAAAGGCCATGCTGCACAGCCTGCCTCCAAGCGGGCCGCTCAGAGGCCAGGGTTTCCCACTTGTTGAGGTCCATCCCTAAGGCCTTCAGATCCCTCTTGCAGATGTCCTTGTATCGCAGCTGTGGTCTACCTGTAGGGCGCTTTCCTTGCACGAGTTCTCCATAGAGGAGATCCTTTGGGATCCGGCCATCATCCATTCTCACGACATGACCAAGCCAACGCAGGCGTCTCTGTTTCAGCAGTGAATACATGCTAGGGATTCCAGCACGTTCCAGGACTGTGTTGTTTGGAACTTTGTCCTGCCAGGTGATGCCGAGGATGCGTCGGAGGCAGCGCATGTGGAAAGCGCTCAGTTTCCTCTCCTGTTGTGAGCGAAGAGTCCATGACTTGCTGCAGTACAGAAGTGTACTCAGGACGCAAGCTCTGTAGACCTGGATCTTGGTATGTTCCGTCAGCTTCTTGTTGGACCAGACTCTCTTTGTGAGTCTGGAAAACATGGTAGCTGCTTTACCGATGCGCTTGTTTAGCTCGGTATTGAGAGAAAGAGTGTCGGAGATCGTTGAGCCAAGGTACACAAAGTCATGGACAACCTCCAGTTCATGCTCAGAGATTGTAATGCAGGGAGGTGAGTCTACATCCTGAACCATGACCTGTGTTTTCTTCAGGCTGATTGTCTGTCCAAAATCTTGGCAGGCCTTGCTAAAACGATCCATGAGCTGCTGGAGATCTTTGGCAGAGTGGGTAGTGACAGCTGCATCGTCGGCAAAGAGGAAGTCACGCAGACATTTCAGCTGGACTTTGGATTTTGCTCTCAGTCTGGAGAGGTTGAAGAGCTTTCCGTCTGATCTGGTCCGGAGATAGATGCCTTCTGTTGCAGTTCCAAAGGCCTGCTTCAGCAGGACAGCGAAGAAAATCCCAAACAAGGTTGGTGCAAGAACACAGCCCTGCTTCACTCCGCTTCGGATGTCAAAAGGGTCTGATGTGGAGCCATCGAAGACAACAGTGCCCTTCATGTCCTTGTGGAAAGATCTGATGATGCTGAGGAGCCTGGGTGGACATCCAATCTTGGGGAGAATCTTGAAGAGGCCGTCTCTGCTGACCAGGTCGAAAGCCTTTGTGAGATCTATGAAGGCTATAAAGAGTGGCTGTCGTTGTTCCCTGCATTTCTCCTGCAGTTGTCTAAGGGAGAATACCATATCAGTGGTGGACCTGTTGGCTCGGAATCCACACTGCGATTCTGGATAGACGCTCTCTGCAAGTACCTGGAGCCTCTTTAGTACAACTCGGGCAAACAGCTTTCCTACAACGCTAAGGAGAGAGATGCCGCGGTAGTTGTTGCAGTCACCCCTGTCACCTTTGTTCTTGTACAGCGTGATGATGTTTGCATCCCTCATGTCTTGAGGTACTCCACCTTCTCTCCAGCAGAGACAGAGGATTTCATGCAGCTCAGTGACGATGATCTCTTTGCAGCATTTTAGGACTTCAGCAGGGATGCTGTCTTTTCCAGGTGCCTTGCCAAAGGCAAGGGAGTCCAGGGCCACGTGAAGTTCTTCTAGGGTTGGTTCACTATCAAGCTCCTTTCAAGCTATTTGAGAAGAATAGTGTGTTAGTATCTAATCTGCTTATATGGTTTAACCAAGCATTTTTTGCTTCTGTTGGTATTTTGTCTTAAGGAAACAGAAGCATTTTTTTGCATTTTGTATACAGTGAAAGTTTAAATTTAAGCAAGAATCTGTTAAGTAGCATGTGATCACTAGGTTTGAATTTGGATGGTACCACACCTGATTGCTGCAAAGATATATAATGGATAAAACATGCAAAGTATTTGGGGTCTGGCCCACTCATGAAGGAAACTGTTGAAGGGGCATGTTTCCAGCTGTGATATTATCTGGGAAAAGACCTAATAAGAGAGTTCACTGAGGCATCAGTGTTGTGGGTTAGAGATTATACAGTGATTTGGAACAGTTGTCATGCAAGTTGACCTGTATTTCCAGGGACTCATCCCTTAAAGATTAGATGTTTAGAGATTCACCATTCTTTACTGGAGAGGGGTTCTTCATTTTCTGCAATCATGCTAAATATGCAAATCTGTGCATATTGCTGTGGCAACAGATACCAAGTGGAGAATGTGGGCACAAAAGGGGTTAATAGCAGCTTGTCTAAAAGAGTGACAAGAGCCAGGCTGAAAATAGGCTACAGAGAGCAACTTGTAATGAAAATAATAACATGGAATATTGGTAAAATTCCATAGAAAACCAGAGATTACCCTCCCCCACTTTGACACATATGTGTAGAACAAACAGTGAAGGATGATGCAGACACATACTATTCTGTGAATCCCACCAATTTATGATTTACAAAGGTTTGGGGCACTTCTGCCACATGTTTTCTGTTAATAGACTTTTCCTAAAAGCATAAAACTCTTTCTGATTAACTTTTAATTAACTTCCAGTTACATGAGCAGTAAAGAGATTGGCCACTAGGTGTCATCATAATCTTGCTGATGTGGATCACAAGGAACCCTAGATTGAAATCTGTTTTGTGTTGCTTTTTGTTACAGAATTTGTAGCAAAGTAGCATTCGCTGTTTCAGCAAATGACTAGCAACTGAAATATTCTCAGAAATGCATAAAACTGCATTTTTTTTTTGTAATAAATCAGTTTAACGTTGATGGTAGGAGATTGCATTTGTTGTCCTGTATAACCATGAGATCCCAGTATTCTGCTGCTTGTGTTGGTTCTAGTTTGGGGAAAATGTTTCTTTTTTATCACTACATAGAACTTCTTTCAATAGAAGTTGATAAAATGTATCATTAATAAATGAACAAGTTATTAAATTGTGAAAAGAAATTGTGAATAGAAGCAAGTGGTGCTGGAGGGCAAGGACAGTCCTGATTTGTATGGGGATAATGATGAGCAAAGGTAGATGAGAAGCTGAATGTCAGAGAGCCAGCCTATAAAGGGTAGGAACAGGGATGGAAAGTATTTTTATAGTATAGGTGAGGTTTTTTACCTACTGATCTAGCATCCATGGATTTGCCTTACCACAGATGCTGGACCCCCCCCCCCCCGGATGCCCCACCTGCAGATTTCCCAGATGCAACTGAAACCTTGTTCCAGCCGCATCTTGGGAGAATTTCTGAGCCTCAGAGGCCACGCACCACCATATACAGCCTCTTTGAGGCTCAGAATGCCACCTGGAGCCTTTAGAATGCAACTTCCAATTTTAACCGAAAACCAGAAGTCGCGTTCTAAAGGTTTCGGGCATCATTCTGAGTCTCAGGAAGGTCGGGTGCAGTGGTGTGTGGCCTCTCCGAGTCTCAGAAGGTCTCCAATAGCTTTCGGATCCCTGATGGGAAAATCTTGAATTTGATTATCTGTGATTTTCAGTATCTTTGCGGGGTCCAGGAACAGACCTCCGCGGTTATGAAGGTGCCACCTGTATAGGAAAGAAGAGCTGGTGCTCTTTCCTGTATAGAAGTGAAGAGCAAGGTGCTCAGTTTGGGGCAATGTGGTATCCATAATACAAGAGACAGGGGATTGGTAAATGTGGACCATTGGGTATGTTTTTGAATTATTGCAATGAAGCATTGTCATTGTACTACATGTGGTTGTTCAAAATGGCAAGCAAAAATCATGGAATCTGAGATCTGGAGTGTCAGAATTGTACCTAGCTTTCTTCGTTGGAAGGATGCTGGCTGGTATAAAGTAGACTAATGTCTGTTTTCCATGTCTTGTTCCTTTCTCACACTTTCATCTGTCCTCAGGGCTTGAATACTTTGCTCTGGGTAAGTCATCTTAATCCTTTTTGCATCCCATTCCATTGGAACAAGAATTCTGCATGAAGTCATGCAAACTGCTTTTAATTATATGCAGTGTTTTTAATACAGGACATTGCAGGTAGATGTCACAATACTCTAGAATTATGCATTTTAACCTGTTTGATTTAAAAGGAGGAAATAAACCTAGAAAACAACAAGTAGTTCTCAGCATATTGTACAGTCTTCGGACTTTTTAGGGAATTCATTCATGTTTTTCATGTAAAGATGTTTTGTTATATCCATAATGTATAAGTTCATACATGCACATTTCACTCCCTTCTCAGCTTCTTATCTTACTTACTAGGTTGCTATCAGACTACAGACCCTAGTGTTACATTGTGTGTTACATAGCTCATTTTTCTTTTTTCCAATACCCATTTTTCTTTCCATTTACTGAACAATTTCATTCTGGATATTTGATATGATGAAGTTGGTTTGTTTTTTAGAAGAGATGTGACTTTTAGTTGCAGTAAGGCAGGAACCTAAGGTTAAAAGAGATTTAGTTTCTGTCTCTTGTGAATTTCAGCTGCATAAGCTACGTTTGGGTGAGTGGCGGGGAGGTCACAGGCTTGTATATTACACTACGTTTGTGTACAAGGGATGAGGATAGCAGAATTTGTTCTGCTCAGGAAAAATATAGCTGCTGTCAGAAGGCATGTAGTTCAAACAATCCTTGAAGAAAATATTGATATTTCTTTCTGAGTCCCATACTTTAAAAGAAGTAGTAGCTGCTTGAATGTTCATTTTCATATCTGTGGTGAAGGACTTCATCAACAGTGTAATCCTATACATGTTTACTAAGATGCAAGTCCCACTGAGTTCAATGGTGCTTACTCCCATGTAAGATTATAGGATTGCAGTTTAATAAAAGAAATTTTAAGTTTTAGTAAATGTGTATAGAATTTTGCTGCAACTGTATAGTGTAATGTGGGTTAAAATAGCTAGAAAAACTTGCATGTCTAGTTCCTTCTGGACGTAATCCCCAAAGAAAGTTGGTGTCAGCGTTATTTGCCTGTTCTGCTTCCAAGGGTGCACTGTGGAAACAGCTTTTCAAGAGTAGGCACAGGTATTCTTAAATAGCTTAGCAATCATTGTCATATGCCACTGCTCCTATTTGAAATTGGGACCCAGTTGAAATTTGAATGCAACTTATATCACACACGCTCACACTTTGTTCACTAGCCACCATTTTATTGGGTTGCAGGTTTCTGTTTCAAGGAGCGAGGCGGTTATGCAGCAGCACAGAGCATTCTAAAAATTAGAGAATTACGTTTAATATTGTGGACAAGTGTGTGCCACTGGGTTCAATGACATCTCAACTTGCCATCTTGTTTTTTTCTTTGCTTGCCTGTTGGGTATCTGCTTACACCTTCATTTTGATCAGATACTTAAACTATCATGTGTGGTTCTTCTGCACACTTCTGGTAAATGTATTCCATTAATAAGATAAACGAGAATTGAGATACCAGGCTGAATAAACTTTTCTTAAAAAACTTTTCTTTTCTTAAATTCCCTCAGGGCCACAGCTCTTGGATTCCTCCTGCAGAGAGGACCATGAACTCCAAAAACCATCTAGTATAGTACTTGCAGATCTCACAGTAGGGGCAATTGCAAGTCCTCTGTTTAAAGCAGATGCAGGGAAAGAGGAAATGAACGCTTCAGGTGCTACATTTCCCCCATTTTTTTTTGTAAGGTTGGAAGTGTCTATTGAAGAGCCACATGTTAGTACAACTTGAGTGACCCACCAGAAAGTGAGTACAGGTTGAGTCTCATTATTCAATAAGGTTCCCTTCCAAGAACTCATGTGGATGACAAAAAACAAAGTCTCTTTGCTCTGATGTTTTAGAGCAGGGGTGCCCAAACCCCGGCCCGGGGGCCACTTGTGGCCCTCGAGGCCTCTCAATGCGGCCCTCAGAGAGCCCCCAGTCTCCAATGAGCCTCTGGCCCTCTGGAGATTTGTTGAAGCCCACACTGGCCCAACGCAACTTCTCTCAGCATGAGGGTGACTGTTTGACCTCTCATGTGAGCTGTGGGATGAGAGCTCTCTCCACTGCTTGCTTTTTCACATCTGTGATGCAGCAGCGGCAGCAAAGGAAAGGCCAGCCTTGCTTTGTGCAAGGCCTTTTATAGGCACTGAGCTATTGCAAGACCTTCATTCATTCATATAAGTTCATCTTTAATATATTCATTTATGTAAACTTATGTAAATTTATTCAAATTTTAAATGTAAATTAATTCTTTTTCCCCCTGGCCCCCAACACAGTGTCAGAGAGCTGATGTGGCCCTCCTGCCAAAAACTTTGGACACCCCTGTTTTAGAGCCTTGCTGACCTTTTGAAATGCACACAGAGGCAATCAGTCTGTCTCCAGGCTTTACTAGGAGGCAGCAATTCCTCCCTTCACCAGGAGCCCCAGCAAGAATGGAGAAGAAGATAATCCCTGCCATTTAGCTTTCTTTCACATGCTCAGGGGGAAGGGAGGAATGAAACCTGCAGAGAGAATGATTGATGGATTGTCAGCCAGCTGCCCTTTCTAGAATTATCAAACAGCTGTTTTCCTTTAATTTAAAGGGCCCTTCTCATAAGTTTTGAGATAGAAAAATCTGTGGATACTTAGGTTATACCTGTAATCACTTGTATGACTGTGTCTCTGCAACAGTAAAAAGCAGTTTTTTAAACTGTGATTTTAAAGGGGTGCATTTTTCCTTCTCATTTGCAGGGCTCATTCGTGTTGAGTCAAATCCATGTATTAAAAATTCAGTGTATAACAAGGCTGGACCTGTATTGTGACATCTGCGCTGCTAACTGCAACATAAAATATCCAGTCAAGTGTCTTGAGGGAATGCGACTTGCTCATTCAATAACATGATCATTGCTCTGGATTGGGGAGCAGGCAAGACAGCTGAGAGCTGAAGTGAGGAGTCTGAAAAATAGTGCAACTGTTAATGTTTTTATCTTGCTTCACAGTGGTTCCCATCTCTGCCTTAAGACCTCAGAACAATCTTGGCCAAAAAAAAAAATGTTTCTCTAAAGAAATTCAGCTCAGGAAATAGCATTTTAAGGAGATAACAGATATTAATAAAGCTGCAGTCCTATGCACACTTTCCTGAGCGTAAGCTTCATTGAACACAGTGGGATTTACTTGTGAGTAGAAGTGGTACTGCCTGTTTGTAGTATTTGAAAATGTTCCACACAAACTTCATAGCTTTGTTTCCCCATAGATAATTGTAGGAAGAGGCAGGGTATAAGACTATGAAGACACTTGACTGTATTAATTTTTTAAAATTCTGTAATATTTTCTGATCAATTTGAATAATTTTTTCCCCACACAGTTTGCATTGCTTACTCATAAATAGCCTATGTACGCTATTAAATGCATCACCATTTTACATGTACATTTCACTGAATGCCATTGCTTATGTGTGAATGCTTCTTGCTGTGGCTCTGCTGGTGCATTTGAGATCAAATCTGTTTTACAGAATTTGAAGTACTTCCGTTGTGAGCAGGATTGTGAGTAATTCTTTGTACAGTGAAGTACCGATTATTTAGTGCTAGTGCCTATCCATTTTAATGCTGATGTCTCTGTATGATGGAAAGTACATTTTAATGTTCCTTATCTGGCAGTGTTAATTTTCATGTTATAAGTAGCTATGTTAATTGCACAGAATGAGAAATGGAACAAAGGAAGCCATATCTTTTTTTCTGTTTTTCTTTTTAATTGACCTAACAAATCTCTTGCATATTGGAAGTGAGCCTTGGAACTATATAGCTGTCAAAATGAAATTAAATGTGATCTTCTGAGCTATGAGTTTAGTGCTAGTTAACATTACTTTTGTAAACTCAAACTACACAAACCTTTTGAAGAAGGAAAATTGCACGTCCATTAAATCTTTGGTTTTCACCTTTTTAAACTCGGTACTGCACATTTAATTGTTAGAAAGAGTGTTGTATGATCAAAAATATAAAATATTGCTTTCCATTCACCCCACCCCCAGACATTTGGGAACAAATTATTCAGTACAATTATAAATTATTCACTGCAATACACTTTTTGTAATATTCCCCAGCTTGCGCTTCAGGTATGTCTGTGGTGGAAATCATGCACTTCATATGTACTAGATAAGTGCACACAATTACATAGTTACTTGTACAACTTTGACCAAGTGGATGCTTTGTGACTCTGGATTGCAGCCTACATAGTAGTGTATATAGTGTTAATCAGAATATTGTATTTGGGTGCTTTCTGCATTCATAAGTTTCTCCCAACTAGTACTCATGTATTTTGTCCATGAATGGCTGCCTTCACTTCCCTCCCCTGCAGTCCTGACAAGTTAACTTGCATTTTTACCATGGTGAAGATGATAATCTAATCCACTAGTTCGCAACTTGTGGTCCATGAACCACAGGTGGTTCATGAGACCCTGGGAAGTAGTCCACAAGGTCTCAGGAAAAAAGATAATCTTTGATTCCTTCAAATGTCTTTCCAAGCAAGTGCTCTCCCACGGACCACCAGAGGGGGTGGGGAACAGACTGCCTGCAGCTGGCAACTAAAGCAACAACTCAGAAATTTTCTCTATAAATAATCTCTAGTAAACTTCTCTAGCAAATTATATTTTTTGTGGTGGTGGGGAGGGGGGTTGCTTGTAGTTCACGACAATTCCAATTTTGCCTCAGTGGTCCGCGCTCTCTTAAAGGTTGGGAACCACTGATGTAACCTGTTTGACTTTACCAGATGTTTAACAAATTAATAGCAACTCTTGAAAGTGCACATCTTGGTTCCAGTTCAACAAAGTGTCTTCTGATTCCACAGACTTGGGTGTGCAGTCCTTTTATTGTTTTATTTTCTACGTTCAAGAAAAAACTTCTTGAACATAGAGGTTCAAGAAAACATGCCAGAAAAACCCAACACCTCTTATCAGCAGAATAGCGATTGGAATCGTACACACCTTGTGACCTTATGACATTATTAACTCTTCAGTTGTGAGAATTGTGAGTGTTCTGATTACTTTCTCTACAGATAAAAGCTGATTTTTTTTAAAATAACAAAATCCACCTGCCACCTCTTCCAAGGACACTTTTTTGGTTTTGTTTTTAAATCTACCTCTGAAAATGGTTTCCAAGGAGATCGTCTCTCCATTACCTTCTCCTTTTCTCCCCACCCACCTCTCAGTCCCCTTTGTTTTCTTTGTCTTTTTCATTGGTTTGCTTGGATCCAGGAACCAAGGAGAAGTGGTATCTCCTTGCTATTCCTTTTCACCATTGCAAAGTGGGATGCTAACTAAATGTCAGATTCCCTGCTGTAAGCACCAGACTCTAGTATCTGGGAGAAGTGCTTGGCTAATCAGTATGTGAGATTGGATGTGCAGCAGTTTTGTCTTGTCACAAAGTGCCAGTACCTGAGGCAGAAGAGCAACTGATGTGCACTTGGTCTGACATGGCAGCAACCTTATCTCTTGAGCTGGCTGCATATGCAGTTTGTCCTTTTCCTTTTATGGCAATTATCAATTGACATCATTGTATGGTCTTTAAAATGTGCCAGGTTGCTTTTGTTTATCACTGGTAAGTTCATCAGGGCTAGAAGCATGTTTTAAATTCCTAGGAGGCAGTATTAGGCAGCCGTCCTGCTAAACAGATTTCTGGTGCCAACAACCAGTTTTTATGTACTTAGGATTTACTAGCCTTGTGAATAGCTTTCTGAAGTAGCACTCAGAGGTTATATTTTTGTGGTATATTTGATTAAACAAGCTTACATTTGTACATGTGTAAACTTTTACATCTAAAACATAATAGCATTTCTCAAAAGGAAAATTTTGCCTACTGCACTTTTTGAACTGTTTGCTTTTGGGATGTATATGCCATTTTGAAGCTGTTACGTCGTTAATTTGAAACAGTTGTCAGTCTTCTTCAACTCTCTGCCTCTGTTTCTAGGAATGCCTGCTGTGTGTAACCCAGGCATGGTACCTGTGGCAGTGCCGCCTCCTGCAGTCAATCCTCAGCATGTGTGTAATGAAGAGGATCTAAAATCAATCCAGGACATGTTCCCCAACATGGACAGAGAAGTCATCCGTTCAGTGCTAGAAGCGCAGAGGGGGAACAAGGATGCAGCAATCAATTCTTTGCTCCAAATTGCAGAGGAATCCTAGATCCTTTTGCGCATTCCTCATCTTCATTGTTATCCTTACTTTTGATTCGCCAAGCCAGGGATTTAGATAAGAGAGAGAATTGCTTGAGAAAGCATCCTGTCTGAGAGATCATGTTCCCTTCGTGTTGCTGGTGGACATGTGCGCATTTTGCTTTATGTATGATCTATAGAAACCTCAGCCATTTTATTAACATCAATTCTGCTGCATATGGCTGCATTTCCGTTTGAGAGGTGGGGATGGGGTACCTATGCTGCTGCTTCTTTCCTTTTCCTATTCAGAGAATAAACACACAAAAGCATATTCATGCAGTTTCAACACTATGCGTTACATAATTGAAGGGACAGGGAAGTGTCAGGTGGGATATGAGAGAAGGCTGCTGTTTTGTACACTGCTTTTATTAAAAAGTTTGCTTTCAATAAATGATCCCTTTTCTGTCCAGACAGAGAAAATGATTTCGGGGTGCCCTTCTGTTTGTGATGTCTGAACATTGCAGTAATTGGTAACTATTCTTAGTATTGCTAGTAATCTTCAGTCTTTCTAATGAGAAGCCCCTTTTCTCAATCTATTGATCAGGCACCAGTGCAATATTTGATTTTGTACATTTAGGGCTTAATTGTGATCATCAGATATGTTGCTGTTCTTTAGAAATTTTGTGTTATGGGGGAGGGGGGAACATAGCAGCATATACTAGAGGAAGAAAGTTGTGTCCTAATGTGCTCCTATGTTTACTTGCACTGTTCCTGCTTCTGCATTCATGATGCATTCAAAAGGTTGAGAAAAGAAATAGTTTATACCTGAGAGAATTTGGCATGATTTAACAGACTTCCTTCTGATCTGTTGTCATAAAACATTTTACAAAGAAACCTACTTCTTTCTGAAGTATGGATGAAATATTACTTTCTTTTTTTAGAAGAGCATTATTTAAGGAATAATTTTACAGTGGATCTATGTTGTAATGATTCAGTGGGTGATAATTGACATTAATTCCACCATAGTTTGCGTCTATGAAAGATTCTAATTTATGGTATTGGAAGAGCCAACCTAATAATGTCAGATTAAATAAGAGGGGAATATACATTCTGTATTGTTACACCTTAGACCTACTGAACTTTGGGGGGATAACATCACTTTAATGTCTATTTCTTATTTGTTTGACACAGGTAAAGTAATGCACTTTAATATGCACACCTTTTCTTATGTGCAGTTGGAGGCTTTGATCATTTTAAAACTTTTTTAAAAGTATGTTCTACACTGGCCATACTTTATACTTCTTAAACACAATGCAGACTCCCAAGGTGGTTCTGAATTTTAATGCTTAGGAAGAAAATATCTCATATTTTGTATCCTCAGTCTCTTTATGTTTTGCTCTTTTCCCTCAGACCTAAATAGAAACCTGTTCACTAAAAATTTATTTATCATATCATCATTATCATGAATACTCCTGGCATAGCCAGCTATAGTTCAAATATTTATTTTTTTAATGATTAAAGTATAGATGGGAAAATAATTTTTAAATATAGTACCAAAAATGTGTGTTTCTTTCTACTGTTTTGTTTAAAACCTAACTGTCCTACTTCCATTTCATTAGCAGACTTGCATTTGTGAGTGCTAAGACTCCCCCCCTTTACTGTTTAAATTCATGGGTACAGTCTATCACAATATGGAATGTGTGGAGTTTTGTGGGTTTTTTTTTTAACACAATGTGCTCTAGAAGAAGTGTGTGTGTACCAGAAAATTAGATTTGTCCCTTCTTCCATACTTGAGAGAAGTTTCAGGTTCATGTTATAATTAATGATAAACATCTGTCAGTAGCATCATAGCACAGTTAATTTTTGTAGCATTTGTGAGCCAAGATCTTCAGTATCACTCGGAAGTGTTCAGCAAAACACAAAACAAAAAACCCCTCTATATAACTGCTTATTCTTCAGAAAACATCTTCTGCTGTAACACTATACCATTTGAGTAAATTAAGAAAATTGTACATGCATTTCTACATTTTAAAGTCACTTGGAGGTGACTTGTGAGGGTGGCTTTCCACAGGTTGATCATAGTTCTGGGATAACCTTGGATTGCAAACCTGCTGTTTTTTGAGGTGAATTGTAAACATAGTAAGAATGTATTTTCACAATCAAGGCAGTTTCTGAGAGGGCATGAAACCTGAGACTCATAGAAATCCATGAAAGCTTCCCCTAGTCATTAAGGTGCACTTCTGTGAAATAGAACATGGGTAGTAAATGTGATAGAAAAGTTGCCGTTTAAAGAAAAAAAATCATAATGAAAAAAATGACAATACGCACTCTTTGCTGAAATGAAGACCCAGAAAATACAGACTATTGTATTTTCTTTTGTCGTTAAAACTATTACAAGCATGGCTACAATTTTATATGTATCTCTCTCTCTCCTTGATTTCTACCTGGATAGAAACATCTTAAAAACAATGGAGCCCCTCTATACAAGTTTACTAAATGTAGGGATAAGGAGCACACCAGTTAGCCATGATTCCCACACCAAGCACCTTGGCCATTCCCCCCAGCCCTCTGTGTGTAGTACTTGTCTACAGAGGCAAGTACAATATGAAGATGGTGAGTTTCTCCCAGGATTCTAAACTGTAGGGAGAAGTTCTGTTCAGCACTTGCAACTGCAGGCAAGCTCTGAATGTATGGAAGGCCATGGAGCATGCCAAAATCTCCCCATGTTCAGTGAAGAGCGCTTGGTAGGAATTTTTCATGAGTTTCAGTGAAATTTACTTTCAGATGAGTGAATAAGATTGGGGTGCAAGCTGCAGATGATCAGAACTGAAATGAACCTGTTACCTGGCCATTGAACATAAATGCGCACAACTCAGTATCTGTTTCATAGATCTCCATGTAACAGACCAACATATTCAGCTTTATATGTCTCACTCAGCATCCCTCTTCAGCCAGAAGCTGCTGTGAAACCCTGATATCTGTTAAAGGTTGAACTGGTTTTCGAACTAGTGTTAAACTTGCCAAGGGGCCTGTGTGGTTAAATCCAGGAATATTTTGTTCAACTAGATGCTTGTCACCTTTTTCTGTACTGCTGTTTGAGTGTGCGCTGATGGTACCAAGTGTTCCCCTTTGCAGATATTCTTGCTTGTGTTGGCTGACCTGTAATACTGTATAGAGGATGTTTTGCTGTAATAATTCTGAAGACATTGTTTTTTTTACTGTATTGAGGTCCAGATATTTGTCTCTTGCATTGTAAAATCTCTTTTCCTTTCTGTCTAATTTAATAAATGTATACTGTATACCAATTTGTTCAAAAAGGAACATCCATCCAGGGTAACTTGATTTTTTTCCCCCCACCTTTCTCCAACCCATGTTGGGATTGCCTACCATGTCTTGCTTTTTCTCCATTCATCATATGCTTAAGTTGGTGTGTGATGCTTCCAAATTCCAACCAAGAAGTTGAGTGAGATGAGGTTTGTGGTAGCCTCTCCTCACGTGACCTGACTTTGTTTCCTCTCCTGAAGTAACCAGCTCTTTATGGTTTATGAGCTCCCTGTCTCTCTACACCTTTCTCTAATGAGGTGTTTTAACATAGAAGCATTGTTATCTACCACTGCTAAAGTATGAGCAGTACTGTGGAAGCATGTGGCAGTAGTTCCTCTAAAATGTTCAGTGAGTTGCTGTGCTCATTTACAGAAACTCCAGTGTATGTGTTGAAACAGGGGTTCACAGGCCTTGAGGACCATCCTCTGTGAAATGCCAAACTACGCCTGATTAGCATATATGGCACCAGTCTCAGGGGTGGATCATACCTTCACACAGCCTTTTAACTCCATCCATCCCCTATAATGAGGTTGTCATAGAATGATTGCATTGCAACTTTTGGAGCCAGACAGGAACATTCCAACATGCAAACTCATCATGCTCTTACAGCCTTGTAAATATCTGCATTGGTGGTTCTCAAACTTTCTAGTGCCAGGACCTAGCTTTTATAAGGACAATATGTTGGGACCCACCAGAAGTGGTGTCATGGCTGGAAGTGATATCATCAAGAAGGAAAATATTTTATCACACCCATGACCAAATCAAATTAATCAAATAAATTAAAGTTTACAATAAGTATAAGTTAAAAAAATTATTTAAACTAACCCTCCTGATGCTCCCAAGAAGTTGCAGATCAGTTTAAAAAAATTCCCCAAACATCCCAAAGGCTACAGTCTTATCCACAGGAGTAAGCCACATTAACTATTATTTTTAAAAGCACATACAAAGTAGCCTATTCAAAGTACAGATCTGCAACATTTCCCCAAATGCAGACACAAATCATGGTAGCATCAAGTCTAATATATTAAAAATAAAATATGCAATAAGATAAATGGCGATCCACCTGAAATTGACTCACAACCCACTTAGTGGTCCCAACCCACAGTATGAGCAACACTGGTCTAAATGGTTGATCTTTACCACATTGACATTTATGGTGTATTAAATTTGAGTAACTTTACTATAACCATTTGTTTCTGTGCCAACCCAATTAGATCCTTTATTCACTTGATGTGGGAATGCCTTATTAAACTCCCTTTGGCAATGAGCCCCTGGTATCACACCATTTTAGTACTGGAAACATTCACATTCTAAAGATGTGTATGCTCTTTGGATGTGCCTCCTCCCAGGCTATAAATGAGGGATTGTTCAAGCCTGGGGAGAAGCAAAACATTCCAGTATTAAAATATCAATTGAAAACCTACTGCCTAGCAATGGTTTCCATATTTGGGATTCAGCCATGGGCTGTGAAGAGTCAAGGAGGCTGGCTCTGATCACTCACTCATACATGGGTAGTAGTAAATAGAGGCTCCCTCCTCCTTCTTTGCTGTGTAGGGAACAACAGAAACTTGACAGAGTGACCTTACTAGACAACTACACGTGCAACCTATTTATCCACAGTTATTTTATCTGCTGATTTGTCACAACTTGAATGGGGTGGGAGGAACTGAAACACGCCTTTGCCTGCACTGGTGTCTTGTTCTGTTTCAAGGCAGCCCAAAACACTGCAAAAAGGCTCCACCTGTTACAGGCAGGAAAATAGCCCTGGAGCCATGGAAGAGGTTCCCCTGCAAAGGAACAGTAACACTCCTGGAGTCCCTGAGCCAGCAAAGACGCTGAAGAGGGGAAGGGGTGTGTGGAAAATCTCTGTAGCCACAGCACGTGCAGCAAGGTGGAGCTTGCTCTGTCGCTCTTGCTCTCACACAGGGGCAGGTGCAGCAGTAACAGAGGGATTGCTTTAAAAAACCCAGGGAGTGTTTCCCAATTCCCCCCCTTCAGACTGAAATGGTGCAGGCTCTCCGTGCTCCAACCTACAGAAACAAAACAGCCCAGCAAGCAAGTCTTCCCAGCAAGCCAAAGCATGAGATTGAGGCTACAATCCAATCCACACTTTCCTGGGAGTAAGCCCCATTGACTACAGTGGGCTTACTTCTGAGTAGAAATGCATAACATAAGAACAAAAGATTATCTGTACAGGGAAAAAAGTTCACTTGCCTTCTGTCCTGCTTCAGGTAAAGAACTAATCTTACTGGGTTGGAAACTGGCAAGAAAAGCTCTCATTGCCACTTCTTGGTATGGGGAGTGAATGACTGGCAGCTGAGATGAGGAATCTTCTTATGCCCTAAAGATTACAGTAATTGTGGGACTAGGTAACTTTTTGTCCAACGTACTGTGACTTCAAAAGTTCATTGATTTCTCTTTCTGAAGTTCAGGACCGTTAGTGCCTCACTGACCATCAGAAACCCTTCTTCCTAATAAATGAAACAGAGAGAACATATTCATTCTGTTTTAGATGCTTTCTTAATGGTTTCTATACTTCTGAAAATGCAGAAAATCAGCCCCAAACAGTGCTAGTTAACTTCTCTCTGGGGTGTGCTGTACTTCAGTGGAAATGCAAGAATGATTTATGTGGCATCTGGAGTTTCAGCAGTGTTAGTCAGCATGGAAGCAAAAGAGAGTGATATTCCTTAAGAACATAAGAACAGCCCCACTGGATAACACCATAGGCCCATCTAGTCCAGTTTCCTGTATCTCACAGCGGCCCCACAAAATGCCCCAGGGAGCACACCTGATAACAAGAGACCTGCATCCTGGTGCCTTCCCTTGCATTTGACATAGCCCATTTCTAAAATCAGGAGGTTGCACATACACATCATGGCTTGTAACCCGTAATGCATTTTTCCTCCAGAAACTTGTCCAATCCACTTTTAAAGGCATCCAGGCCAGATGCTGTCACCACATCCTGTGGCAAGGAGTTCCACAGACCAACCACATGCTGAGTAAAGAAATATTTTCTTTTGTCTGTCCTAACTCTCCCAACACTCAATTTTAGTGGATATCCCTTGGTTCTGGTGTTATGTGAGAGTGTAAAGAGCATCTCTCTATCCACTCTGTCCTTCCCATGCATAATTTTGTATGTCTCAATCATGTTCCCCCTCAGGCGCCTCTTTCCTAGGCTGAAGAGGCCCAAACGCGGTAGCCTTTCCTCATAAGGAAGGTGCCCCAGCCCAGCAATCATCTTAGTTGCCCTCTTTTGCACCTTTTCCATTTCCACTATATCTTTTTTGAGATGTGGTGACCTGAACTGGACACAATACTCCAGGTGTGGCCTTACCATAGATTGGTACAACGGCATTATAATATTAACCATTTTGTTCACAATACCTTTTCTAATGATCCCAAGCATAGAATTGGCCTTCTTCACTGCCGCTGCACATTGGCTTGCCACTTTCATCGACTTGTCCACCACCACCCCAAGATCTCTCTCCTGATCTGTTGCAGACAGTTCAGAACCCGTTAGCCTATATGTGAAGTTTTGATTTTTTGCCCCAATGTGCATGACTCTACACTTACTTACATTGAAACGCATCTGCCATTTTGCTGCCCATTCTGCCAGTTTGGAGAGATCCTTCTGGACCTCTTCACAATAACTTCTGGTCTTCACCACTTGGAAAAGTTTGGTGTCGTCTGCAAACTTAGCCACCTCACTGCTCACCACTGTCTGCAGGTCATTTATGAAGAGGTTGAAAAGCATCAGTCCCAGGACAGATCCTTGGGGCACACCGCTTTTCACCTCTCTCCATTGTGAAAATTGCCCATTGTTACGCACTCTCTGTTTCCTGGTCTTCAACCAGGTCTCAATCCATGAGAGGACCTGTCCTCTAATTCCCTGACTGTGGAGTTTTTTCAGTAGCCTTTGGTGAGGGACCATGTCGAATGCCTTCTGAAAGTCCAGATATATAACGTCTACAGGTTCCCCCGCATCCATATGCCTGTTGACCTTTTCAAAGAATTCTAAAAGGTTTGTGAGGCAAGACTTACCCTTACAGAAGCCATGCCGTTTCTCCCTCAGCAAGGCTTGTTCGTCTATGTGCTTTGAGATTCTATCTTTGATTATGCATTCCATCATCTTACCCGGTATAGATGTTAGGCTCTTCAATTCCTTAATAACTCTTGGGTGGATGCTATCAGGGCCTGGTTTCTTATTGATCTTTAATTTATCAATGAGGTCTGAAACATCGCTTTTAACCTCTATCTGACTTAATTCCTTGGTCAGGAGGGGCTGTTCGGGCAGTGTTTGCAATGGAGGTACCTGACATGCTTCTGCATTTGCCAAAACAGGAATAAGTGAATGTGTGCACCACCCTCTCCCTATACTGAAGAAACGGCATGCCCAGCTCAAAGATTGAGACCTTTACTCATGTTTACAGATTCAAGGCTTGTTGCTGGCACCATCTCTCAAGAGACCAAAAAGCCATGCCAGCTGGGGAAATCTGGAGAGCTTAATTAATGTAGTGTAACAACACAGCCAGTTGTGAGCAAACCGGAGGACCACAAGGACTACATTGTGCCTGTATCTCCATAAAGCAACCCTCAAACTTGCTGTGCCAGACAAGATGCCAGAACGCAGCATTGTTTGTTGCTTTGATATTTTCAGGAAGAATGCCCATTTTGTACTCTGTCAGCATGGGAAGAAAACAATGGTGCTAGTGGGGGAGAGCTGGAAAATCTTCCACTGGACACCAAATAATATCCAATTAGGGTGCTCTCTTTGATAGTTTTTAGAGAAGCAATATGATTTTCAATTCCTGTTTACGCAGCCAGTTACAATGCAAATGTCAAGGTTCTTTAGGGGTTTGGTTCCTGTGCCATAGTTTTGGCCCATATCTCTGTTGCTTAAAAAAAAGACCAGTAAAATGTAAGTATGTATGTACCAAGTACAATCAGAAGTCTGCAGTACACCTGTCCTATTTCATCTTAAAACTATACAGTAGGATTTCCATTATATCTTCTGCCAAGAAAAACCCCCTCATTCCCCCGCCACATCCAGTTTAAAGAGGATGTTTGCTGAACTCCACTTTAGAGTTTAGTGGTTTACACACCACTTTAGAGGTGGGAGTTGGTTCAATAAAAATACTGTTTGGTGTCCTTATGTTCTATATGCCCATGCAGTTTCTACTGGAGGGAAAACTAGTGCAACCTGAAATTGATTCTGAGGATTTAGTTTCCATACATGCAACTAAGCATGATAAACTGTTTTTCTCTGGTTTCTTGTCTGCTCCTTGAGGGAGCTGAAGGAGCATGAGAGGTCCTTTCGGGAACAGAAGAGCTTGCTCCCCAACTCCCATAACGCAAGTGCTGAATGTCTCCCAAGCTACAATTCTTGTCTTAAAGAGTAATTATGCTGATGAAATGTTAAATAGCCAAGTTCTTTAGCATTTCTGAATGAAAAGCTGAACCTTTATTTTTCTTGAACCCAAACAAAATTTAAACCCTGCTTGAAAGCCTTTGTTGGAGTGAGAGTGCAATGAATCCTCCTGCAAGTCATCATTCAGAAAAATAATTTAAAAACCACAGTTGGTAGTACACCAGAACATGGACCCAACCATCTTAACCTGGTATCTGAAGCTTCTTTTTCTATAATTTGGGTTTGTCCAGGGTTCTGCAATCTGTCCCCTTTAAGAGCTGGGGGCCTGGCTCTTTTTAAATTGCAATGCACTGAAGAGCGGGGTGTTCAAAATTTTTGGCAAAAGGGCCACATCATCTCTCTTTTCACTGGGGGAAAAAGGAATTAATTTACATTTAAAATTTGAATAAATTTACATAAGTTTACATAAATGAATATATTAATGATGAACTTATATGAATGAATGAAGGTCTTGCAATAGCTCAAGGCCTATAAAAGGCCTTGCACAAAGCAAGGCTGGCCTTTCCTTTGCTGTCTCTACTGCATCACAAATGTGAAACAGCAAGCAGTGGAGGGATCCCTCATCCCACAGCTCACGCGAGAGGTCAAACAGTTGCCCTCACACTGAGAGCAGTTGCGTCGGGCCACTGCGGGCTCCAACAAATTTCCAGAGGGCCAGAGGCTCATTGGAGACTGGGGGCTCCCTGAGGGCCTCATTGAGAAGCCTTGAGGGCTGCAAGTGGCCCCAGGGCCGGGGTTTGGGCACCCCTGCTGTAGATGAACAGCCTGGTAGACACAGGGGGAGAAGCCAGCATTTTTGTGTGCTATGAATGGCTCCTCTATGCCTATGACACCACCTCAAGTCCTACTAGTGGTACAAGTTTCACTGGTTGAGAAACACTGCTCCATGGAACTTAGCGACCAGAATGATTACATTCAACCCAATCCAACTAGAGACTATATTGAAGTAATTGCTTAAAACATCTTGATTGAATAAAAAGTACCTTTAACTAAGTGAACCGTACCTATAGATAAAGAAAAAATAATGTATTATTATTATTAACAGTATTTATATACCGCTTTTCAACTAAAAGTTCACAAAGCGGTTTACAGAGAAAAATCAAATAACTAAATGGCTCCCTGTCCCAAAAGGGCTCACAATCTAAAAAGATGCAAATGAATACCAGCAGACAGCCACTAGAACAGACAGTGCTGGGGTCAGGTGGGCCAGTTACTCTCCCCCTGCTAAAAAAAGGAGCACCCACTTGAAAAAGTGCCTCTTACCCAATTTATTACTAGTTCATGCAAAAGCCGTGGGTGTTATGTGTTGGAAGTGGCATCTCTTTCTGTGTGAATACGATGGTGCCTCTTAGTTAAAAGGCACCATCTTGTTCAAACAGGAGGGGATCCCTCTTCCAAGTTGGTGCCTGCTGACATAAATGCACATCATCAAAAAAAACAAAAACCCACCCCAAATATTTTACTTATACGCAAATTAATGCAGAACTGATTTATTATGCAAAACCCTCACACACTTAATCGGCCAAGTCTTCTTTAATCAGATGACAGCCCTAAATTGTATTCCTGCAGAAACAGTCTTCTGCACATTCAGCCCTTCTAGCTGGGTGGTGAATTGCATCAAATTCCCAGGCCTGATCAGGTGGGAAGCCCAAACAGACTTCCCTGCCAAAAAAGTGGCCAACAACATATGAGCAAAACGTATATACAGGTGGGGCTCAAAATGTATGTATAAGTAGTCATCTATGTATCTGGCTCAAGGTGGGTCCCCTGGACCCATGTGGCCAGACTTGGCCCCACTTGAGCCCTCTGGAGGCAACCGGCGCTCTGCTTTAGTAGCCTCTGGAGAGCTTTCTTAAGCCCACACAGGCAGCGTGCATCTGCCCACTGCCTCTGCAGATTTCAGAATGGTCGTTTCTGGTAAAAAAAAATGCAAATCCAGTTTCCCAAGGGAAACCAGAAGTAATGTTTTTTGCCCATATAAGGCATTTTGAGGACTGGGGAAGCTTCTGGAAACCAGAAGTCATTTTTTTTTCCAGCCAGAAATGGCCATTCTGATGATGCAGAGGCAACAGGTGGATGTGTGCTGCCTCTGTGGGCTTCAGAAAACCCTCCAGAGGCAACCGGACTGGAGCACCCATTGCCTCCAGAGGGCTTAAAGCAGTCAATCGCAGATTTATTTATCCACGAAATTCGGCATCTGCGGGGGGTACCGAGAATGGATCCCCCATGGATACTGAGGCCCCACCTCTGCTGTTCCATAACAGCCCTGTTGGATTGGGGCCAGCTTAATCCAACGTACTTCGTAAGTCTGCATTCACTGGTGCTTGCACCTTCCCATGCACTATGGGGTGATGGGGTGATGATCCAAAATGTAGGCATTTCTTTCACAGTTGTATCCAAACTGGGCCTGAGCAACAACACAGCCTAGAGCTGTGTGGGATCTTTTCTCAGTCTTGCAGTATTGTGACCAATTGCTTTGGTCCCAATTTCTTCTCTGTATAGCTATTAATAGCATAGGAGCCCTGTTCTGTATTCCATTCCATAACAGGCTATTATTCCATTATATTCAGAAAAAGAGTTTTTAAAAAGGACTGTGGACCTTTAATGCAAAGCAGATGGTGATTTTACTGATCTCATGAAAACTCAGTGAAATACAAAAGCAGGACTGTTCCTTCCATGAAACAAGCTAATGGGTTTGAAAGTGTCCTGTCATTTGGTCTTTCTCCTCTTGGCAGCACCACAGAGGAGTGCTCTAGTCCAGTGTGTTTCAACTTGTGGGTTGGGATCCCAGTGTGGTATTGAAGCCGCATTTAGGGTAGGGGTACAATCCAATAATGGTACTGCCTTATCAAAACTGAGTTCTTGATAGCATCATGCACAGCATCTTTTTACTATCTTGCCCTGAAGTTCCTAAGGCTGACCCTGATCTGGCTGCTACCTCACATGGTTGTTGTGAAGACACAAGAAGTAAGGAAAAAAGGGGGGGGGGTGGTTAGATTGGATCCTGGGAGGAGGGCAGGATTGGCAGTGGATCCCCAGTCTCATACTTTATTTCTTTATTTGGGGTCATAGCACAAAAAAGTTGAAGAACACTGCTCTAGCCCAACTGTCTGGGTAGGACTTCCTCAACCTGCCTCTTCTTCCACCATTTCCCTCTCCCTCCTCCTGTTTTCGCAACTGAGCTTGTGAAGAATAGGAAGTGTGGCCATTTGCCCACCTGCTGCTAGGAGTAACCTATGCCACTGCCACTGCCAGATAGTTCCAAGAGGCTGGGCACAGCACTGCTCTGAACTGCTGCTTGTCCTTGGAAGAGCGGGTGGGGGGCTCAGGAGCAACCACAGCAATAGCAGTGTGTTGTACAGCCACTGCTGCTTCTTACCCAGCCACCCTTAGGGCCAGCAGTCTCCAAGTCCCAGCCTAGAAGCCAAGGGGGTGGTGTTGAAGAGTGGCATTTGGTGTTTTGCCTGTACAAAAGAGTTACATGAATGGCCTGCAGATCTTTCTGAATGGATTGTATGACATTTTAAAGCTCGTGCAATTGCTTGAAAGAAGCGAAGGTTACAAAGACAAGGCCAGTGTCAGAGGTCAGTCCATTTGGACATTGACCAATGGTCAAGGCTCCCCTGAGGAACCAACCAGCTGATCCTTCCTTAGGCAGTAGAAGCAGAAGAGAGACCTCTTCTGCTTCCATCTGCTGCCAGAAACTGGGCAGGAGACAGGAGAATTTGCTTTTGGCCCACTGTTAGCCTCTACTGTGATATCAGCTTTCCATCACCTGGTAAGTGACCCTGTGGCTGGCTGTGTGATGAGAGGGGGAAATAACAGCTTCAGCGGTCCTTCCTGCTTCAGCTGGAGGAAGTGTTTGGGGCCGGGGCATCTCGAGCTGTTAAGATGGCATCTAGTAGCAAGGAGGAAGCATTGCTACCACTGTTCATTCCACCCAGCCCCCTATTGCCTGGTAAGTCACAGTTGCATACTTACTTACTGGTTGATGAGGGGAGCAGCAATCACAATGGACAGAGCTCTCCTTCATACCACTACTGCAGTGGCAGTGCCAAGGGAAACTTGTCTGTCTGCCACCCCAGTTTTTGCCATGTAAAGAGGCGTTCCTCACAAGCCTTGTGCATGAGGGCCCCTGAAACATCGGCATCAAGGCTGCGGGAGGCTACAAAAAAATGGAGAATGGTACTGGGTTTAGGGACTAGATACACATTGGTGTCTGTCTCAGAAACACAAAGGGTTGCTGATACACTGGGGAAGTCTTAAATTATTCCCGGTGGTGGTTGCCGCCATGTAGCAATACATTCATTTGCAGTGGGCTGCCATGTGCCACCCCAAATCCACACCTGTACATTTATAATGGCCCAAAGATCCTTCTGATGAAGAATGGCCCAAAGATCCTTCGGAGTGAGCCATGGGCGGGAGGTGGCCATTTGGACAAGTAAACTTGTTAGAATACCAATTTATGAAAGAAATGCAATATATTCTGAATCGAAGAAATATGAATAATTTTTCCTTCTGGTTTTCACATGAGTAAGGGCTCAATCCTATCCAACTTTTCAGCACTGGTGCAGCCACTGTGCAGCCTTGAGGTAAGGGAACAAATGTTGTCATACCTTAAGAAAGCCTCTGTAACTGCCCCACCACCACAGCATGCAGTGCACACCCCATTGGCATAGCTGCACTGGCACTGGAAAAGTGTATAGGACTGGACCCTAGAAATGGATCCCAAAGTGAGGTAACATAATGGATACCAAAAGTTGGTGAATAAAAGCAGCAGTTGTCAAAGTCAAAACATGCTTGATTTATTTAAGATACAGAGGTTAAATAAGGAAGCAGCTTTATCTTTGCCGCAGTCAGATGTCTGCTGACACTATACAGAAAATGCTTCCACCAAAAATGATGCTTTGTAATCTGAAGCCACACAAACACACACACACACACACACACACACACACACACAAAGCACAGAACAGAAAAATATATGTATAACAGTTTGGTTTTCTGCATAAAAATATATATGACTATTATCATTTTGTTGTATTTTTAAAGTTCCTTGGAAGGTTTTTTCAATGCATCCATTTTGTAAACAGCTAGCTGGAATGGCTATACATTTTTACAAGAGAACATTAATTTGGTTAGGCACCTAAGAAAAAGCCACTGTAGACAGTTTCAGAGCACACGAAGAGATGTTAAATAATATTAGATGATAACAATAAAGTCCAATGCATGTTAATAGAATGGTCTTAAACTTCCTGTGTTGTTCATCTAGGAAGTTATATCTGACTCATGTCAAGACTTTTATCCCTGTGTGCTGGAACAGTGCTAGTCTTCTCCATTCTGAAGTAATATTGTTTCAAAATTAAAGTTAAAAATGATAATCAGTTATTCTGGGACATCTGAATCTTTGCATTTAAAAAGGCAAGAAACGAATGGAAAGCTAAAGAAATACAGTTAAGTGTAAGCAAATATACAGATCATTTCATCTGCACAGCAATTGAGATTAGCTGCTTTGGTGCTCACTGGGTTCCTTTCGCTTGGGATAGATGCAGCTTTTTCTTTTCTTCCTCCTCTTTCCCTAGCTAAACTAGGGTTGTGGTTCCAGGGATGCAGGCGTCCAAGCATTGACATTTGTCCACATAGATGTAGTCATAATTGATGCTTCTACCATCCTGGCATGTCAAGGCCACTTGTCTCCTGTGGCTCTCGAGTTCCCGGCAGCAGGTACATTTATGTTGCATTGCCTTTGCCTCATTAGAATACCTGTCCAGGTAAAACAAATTTAAATAAAACACATTCCATAGAATGTAATTGCACCACACAAGCTCACTGCTGGATCTCACTATTCCTCACTTGGTTGTGCCAGATTCCAGTGATAGCACAGGCAAATACTACCCTCTGCTCTAAATGTTAGCCAAAATAGGCACAAGTGATGCTGCACTGATTTCAAAGAGATCTCTGATGCTACTGGCATGTTTTCAAGTCATCTATTCATGTTTATAATTTAATGGGCAATTTTATTCATCAGCAGGTTACTAAAACGAGGGAGAAATCAAAGCACCTTGGAGGAACTAAGTGTCTATATAGTGTTTCTTACTAATGGTTCACATTTTAGTGCAAAAGCAGAAGGAATATGGGAAGAGGAAACAGTTCCAGGAAACAAAGGTCGCAGTCCTAACCAATTTTCCAGCACTGACATAAGGACAATGCAACTCTGAGGTAAGGGAACAAACATTGCCCTACATTGAGGAAGCCTCCATGACTGCCCCCCAGCTGCAGGATGCAGCACATGCCCCACTGGCACAGCTATGCCAGTGCTGGAAAGTTGGTTAGGATTGTGCCCAAAGTCAGACGAGCAGGGTTTGTCACTCAAACTCCATACTTTCCTGTATATCCTGTGCTTTCTGTGATGCACCAGGATTCTTCAGGTATGCCAAGTGGATGAATGGGTGATCAGGGTGTACATGCGTAAATGGGTGCATGAAATTAGTACACACAAATGCCAATGTGTCTAACCTGAAAGAATGGTCTCCATTTCACCCATAACTTGCCCTTTGATTAATAAGAATGATTAAAATATTGCTGTATCCTCATTTCTCTTCTGAGATTTGGGGTAATCAGTAATCATTCTACTGGGTGTTGTAGTATAAAAAGAGCAGACCTGGGGCTATAATGTGCATCTTTTGAGCTCTGGATGGTTCCCTTGTAATTGTGCAGTCAATCACATTCACAATATCTTATTTGGCAGTGATTCTCTCTCTGATCCTAATGTTTAACTTTAGGAACACTGTGTTATATTGTGTGTCAAGCAGGAAGTTGAAGTGAGATGACACTGATATAACAGTAACATGTAATTAGCAGCCCCTCATAATGTGATATATCCAGACACAGGAGTCAACACAATCAGTGGGAGTGCTCATGTTTCAAATGCATATGAATTTCATTGTGAGGGCCTAGATAATTCTGTGCTCAATGTCACCTGAATAACTCAGTAGGAAGTGAATAAATAGATAGAAGAGAGGCATTAATGGACCTGCTGTCACTTACACTGAAGTACTTGGACAAGCCCCTTCACAGTATGTAAGTTCGATGAGTTCAGAAGATATGCATTCATTTTGACGAATAAGAGTTTGATTCTTTTTAATGTTGCAGTCTTTTGCTAAAAATGAAAGAGAGGAAAATAAATAAACATTGCATCTTGTTGTCATATTAACTGTTGTGAATGTGTACCTTTCTGCCAATAGATGAGCCATAGAAGAGAAAAAGTATACCAGCATAAGGTACCAGCACTGAAGCCTTGATCACCTCTCACCTTTAGGTCCTCAGTAATGGGTAGCATTACAACTGTTGGGTAAGAGGATTTTCAGGGTATTTGGGGACAACTGGACGACTCTACTGTCCTTAAGTAGAGTCAAGGCAACATGAAAGCTTCAGCAAAGGGAAACTAAACAAGATAAAGCCGTGGATCTCATACGATATTTCTCTCCATCTCAAGCAATATAAAAGGCTTAAAAAGTTTTCAATTTAGTAGAATGGGTTTGGGTTTAGACTTCTGTTGAGAATTTTTCAGCCACTCCTTGTAGAATGTCCCACTCGTTTTGTTGAAGAGGTGTAAAACTTCACTTACATGGAGTTGGAGGCTTGCATCTTTTACAGCAGCCATCTGGAGTCAGTTCCATTTCCTCCTTTAGAGCAGAAACAATAATCACTATTACAGCTGGATGCAGAGGCAAGGTATTGGTTGCAGACCACACTCACATCTCATTATTATTATTATTATTATTATTATTATTATTATTATTTACAAAGACTGTTCATGCTGGTAAATTATGAACTTCTCTCCAAGTGATAAGAAATGCCCTAGAAGCTATAGCCATTCTCTGCTCTGTCCTGCAAAAGGTATGACTATTTTCATTGAGAAAACAGATGCGATTTTTGTTAACAGAAGCTTTTTACAGAAAGTCTTCTTTTAAAAAATATATATCCCACCAGCTGAAATTCCAAGGTAGCTGGAAAGATAGATGACTTCTGGATTCTATACCAACCAAACACTGCAACTGTCTTTCTGCTCTGCTACCAGCAAAGACTAGCATCTTCAGGAGGTTATGTGTATGTCTGGCACAAAGGAATATCGGCAGAGGCTAGTGTTCTTCTTAAGGGGTCTATTGGTTCAGGGGTATTGCAAAAGAGACTTTATTCTGTCAAGATTATAAATTGCTGCCCATTGTGCTGTCTATTCTGATTGATAGTGGCTCTCCAGACTCTCAGGTCTTTTCTTAGCCCCAGTACTTGGTATATTTAGCCAGAGACACTAAACCTCTAACCTAGGACCTTATCCTTATATGGTCCTTATATATTAGCACCCAACTACTGAATTACAGTTCCTCACCAGAGAGATAAAGTGGCCATTCCTAGGCTGCCACACATCAGGAAGCAAGACTTCCATCCATTTGCTTTACAATATGAATAAACAGCAAGGAGCTAAGCTTATTCCTGCCCCTGTGCTATTCCCACTGAGGGAATTCTGGGAAAGGTAGCAAGGTGCCTTTTCTGTCACACGTTTTCACCATGTTTCATTAGCATTGGTAAATGAAAGGGTGTCAGCACAGTTTTTTGCCTTAAGATGGCACTGTTGCCCCTAGTTCCTTTTTTTTTTTTTTAAACTACTGAAACATTACTTAATGACCCAGCAGGTAAGTCCACCAACAGTAAGTGTATCCCTTAGGAGATAACAAAAGAATACACAGTACATGTACCAATAAACTTCAGGGAGAATGATCTTTATAGATCGGCATCAGTCTCGTTCTTGAGCAATTAGTGATAGGAATTGTACATAATCTCATATTGTACAAATTTGTAAGCTGTTTGAGAACACATGCTAAAAAATTTAAACCTCAACAAACATTTTTACATATTTAAACCTCCCCAAAACTAGAGCAGAAATAGTTATAAATGCAGCATTACATGTTAAAAATACTTACAGGATTACACTCTTCTGGGTCAATAATGGGGCATGTTCGTCTAAGGCTGACTAAAATGAATGCACCATCCTCTTCCTCACATTCATATTGACTGCAGTTATTAGCATCCAATGACCAAATTTCACCAGGCTGTCACAAATAAAAATTAGAGATAATATTATCAAAATTTAGTGTTACAAACCAGAAGAACTTCATCAACAATTTGTTTTAGTTAGTTTTTTCCTCTTTTCCATCTCAGTGCCTCAGAGTGTGTTGCAATTTCTCTTAATGTCCTATCTCAGAGAAACTCTGAGGTCATGGTCACAGTACCAGACACAGTACCAAATCCCAACCCCTTTCCTGGTCCTGCTCTGCCTTCCTGGGTCACCACAGACTTGAGACAGTAATCAAGCTGGCGCAGCCCAAATTGACACATAGTGGCTGCTGGAGCTTACCTCAGGGCAAGGGGACAAATGTCTCCTTACCTCAAGGATACCTCTAGCAGCCAAAAATTGCCTTTAGGATACAGCAGTAGTTACACCAGCACCGCTGAATCGCTACATGATGATTTAGATAGAATTGGGCTGCCCGCCTGATCTCACCTACTATTAGATTAAGCCTAAACAATTTCCGGCTTGTATATGACTGTAAGGAATGAATCATCCCTAATGGCTATGGTTGGGCCCGGTTCAGTTAAACAGGTCTAACTGAACTCAGTTCAAAATGAGTCCTTGATTAACACAAAGGAAATGCATCATTGGGAATGCATGGCTATAGATGCCTGGCTCAGAAACCCCAGTGTAGAGATGATTTAGTACTGAAGAGTTACCATACCCGGGTTTGCTCCATGTTAATTCTGAGATTTTATCAAATCTATGAGTGATTTGATAGTGACCTATGATCTTGCATTTCAACACTATGGATGACCAATGTAAACAAACAAGAAGGGTTCTTTAGTGAGTCATTTAAGTATTGTTGTTTTTTTAACTCGAGGACTGTATATCATCTATTCTAGTTAGGAGCTATTGGTTAGGACCTATTGGTGTGCGCTGTTCACCTCCTACAGATGACTCCCAACTTTGTAAACAATTCTGTTGACCCTTAGCTCACAACGAGAGTCACATTCTAATGCCCAGCTTTTGTATTTCTTCCTTATTTGATGTATCACAATTCATAAACACAGAGATTTCACATATTTAACTGAGCCTTATATATATCTTTACATATTAGGTAGACAGCTGCTACCAAAAAACCATGTTCAGTAGCATTGAATGGTCATTCACAAGTTGCAGAATTGCCTGTTCAGTTCAGCCAAGTCACATCTGAAGACCTATCTGAACATCCCAATGCTCATTTAAGTATTGAATGTAGAATTCTGGCATCTGGAAATATGTGTTCAAGTTTGAAAAAAAGCCTAGAGAATTAGTGTGAGCTGCTAGCACAAATGCAAGCAAGCTAGAAAGAGGCTTGCTAAATGTCAGTTTTGCCTAAATTCTTAATTGGCAACAGATTAAGAAAGTACAAGAAGAATGAAAAGACATATTTACCTTGAGCAGCTCAGTGGTGTCATTAAGTTTGATTACACAAGCGAATGGGACACACTCTCCACAACAGTCTCCCTCTTTTGCCTGGCGCTTGTAACCCTGGGAAACAGTAGACAGTAGAGTTAACAGTGCATGGATCTATGGGAGAGGCAGCCATCTGGAATGGTTTTGTTAGAAAATCAGCAAGAACAGGGAAATAAAGACTTGCTTACCATGGAACAATTAGCACATGTAATTGGTTTGCACTCCACACGATATTGATTAGTGGCTGGATCCTTTTCTGAACCACAAGTGCATGTTTCACAAGGACCACTTGGTACAGGCATGTCAGGCTAGAAGAAAAGGAATGGTCAGTCATCCTATAAACAAATCAAGCCCACAGCACCTAGAGCCTGATGAATTAATCATACTCGATGAATCATTTGAAAAATTTAGAGAAGTGCAGTGCTCAGAAAAAAATTCCCAAATTCCTACAATGGACAAAAGAAGAGGCACCATTGTGAGAATGCTGCAAGAAAAACTGAAACTACCAATTCTTAGAAGTGAGCAACAGTGGTTTAGATCAGGGGATACTGCATGTGGAGAAAAAGCTGCCTATTATTGATAACTTTCCAGAGCTAATGACGTGGTCATCTTTTTAAAATGGTTGCATATGACCCAATTCTATCCAGTCATGCTGGTGCAAAAGGTGCACCACAGTTGGTGCACCAGACCCACCAACACAAATGGCCAGAGGCTCTGGGCACCCACCAACAGCCCACCAAGGCCTCACTGAAGAAGGTAAGGTAGGCTGGGGGTAAGTTGTGGGTGGTTCAAGGGAGGATCAAGGTGATTCAGGAGAGAAACTGGAAGCAGTTTGGGTAGAAGGGTGGTGGATCTTGGTGGCAGTAGCGTCCACCAGATCTGGTCTCCACTTTTTCCCCTCCTCAGACTTACATCTGGTTGCAGTGTGTCTGAGGAGACCTATTGACAGCCAAGCAGTCTATGGAAAGGTAAGTATAAAATATTTTTACTTACCTCTCCTAGCCTGCCTGATTTCCCCTCCATTGGTGGTGCTGCATGCAACAGGGGATTTATATGGCAGGGAATATGATTGGGCTGCTTATCACTTAAGTCCATTAGAATACTTTGTTATAGATGGATCAGTACCTTTTGCACTTTTAAAGTTAGTACCTTTTGCACTTTTACTCAGTGTTGCCTGCATGGAAAGTTTTTTTCCATTTTTTCCATAGACAGTCTTAAATTGAAACTGTGGACTTGGAAGTTTAAATTGCCAATGGGAGTACTCCTAGGCCAATGCTCATTCATTGCACATATGAGAGCTATTAAATCATTCAATCATCTGAATGTAATGATGTATTTCTACATTATTTCTGTGACAAAGGAAACCTCCTACAAAATAAAAATATATCTATATATGACTGAAAAGCATAGGAAACAAGTTTTTTTTTCTTTTTTGCGTTTAATTAAGCATAACGCAGCATTCTTACCCTGTACACTGTTCCATTGACCACACAGACATCTGGAGATGGCACTGAAAACAGAAACAAGCAATTACTTTAAAGGATTGGGAAGGTGAGGCGGTGGGGGGGGATACGGTTTCCTATTAAATAGATTGTTTGGATTTAAATCAGTGCTTCCTAAACTCCTACAAGGGAGCTGGGAGCACTGTAAATGTGTGCGGGGGAGGGTCTACAATGTGATCTCCAGCATTGCACTGCTGCTGGGGATGGGAAGGTTTTTTTTGTTGTTTTTTTTGCCGCAAACAGTGCTGGAGTCATGGGGGATGGGGGGGCCTGGGGAGCCCCCATGCCTCCAAACATGTAAAAAAAGGGGGGGAACAGACACATCCAGTTTTGTTGTGAAACTGGAAGTGCCTGTTTTTTTCTTTTCTTTTTAACATTTTGGAAGGCACAGGGAACCCTGCAGAGGGCTCCCCAGACCTTCCATGACTCTGGTGCTGGTTGCCGGTAAAACAACATCCTTCCCATCCCCAGCAGCAGCACAATCCTGGGGACTGCATTGCTGCCTTCTCCCCTTCCCCGCCCCTTAAAGGGAAGAGACAAGTGCTTCCCTGGCTGGTGGGTTGTGACCCACCAATTTGGGAACCATTGATTTAAATGAAAGGAGAGGGTGAATTATTTATAGTTGTACTGGTGACAACCAATGTATCATTTAATACTTTGAAATACATTCTAAAATGTATTGTCATTATCCAGAATCTGTTTTCAAGGCATTGAAAATGTGTTCAAACCACCTTTGTTAGATTTGCTTTGGCCCTAAACTGATTTTTTTACAGTTCTTATATATCCTTTTCCCTTTTCCTCCATGTCCCCTTTGGAATGTGAACTCAGAATTCCCAGTGATGAATGTCAGAATCCTTACCACATTGGGGAGTAGGGCAGCAGTCTCCTTCATGAAGATTCAAGACTAGATCGTATCCAGGTTCACAAGTCATGCTCTTGTTGGAACAGGTACTAATATTGCAACCTGTGAAATGATCAGAAAGGAGAAAGAGCTGAATAACAAGGCAAGCATGCCACTTCTGAACAGTTGGGTGAATATCTTTCTCTCATGCTAGCACAGAAACTTGCATAAATTTCTTGTGAGTAATGCTGTCCCTGTCCAAGGGGAGTGCTGGCACAACTAGCATTAGGAGCAGGAGACTTTCAAACTCCTTTCTGATCAATATCCTAATCACATTTTCCTGAAAGCAAGTCCCACTGAATTTAAGTCCCACTGAGTTGAGACATAGTCTCAACTAAATACTGTATGTACAGGATTGCAGTGCAATTATGGTAAAGTTCCTTGAGTATGTGATGAGCATTAATTATATATTACAGAAATTACTGTTGGTACAGCTCCTGCATATCAAACTTGTGGCCATAGGTGTTCAATTACCTGTACCACCCTGTAAGGCACACTCTCTAATAAGAAAAACTGTTATGTACAATACAACTCAATGCATAATGTTTAGATCAGTGATTTTCAACCTTTTTTGTCTCACGGCACACTGACAAGGTACTAAAATTGTCAAGGCACACCATCAGTTTTTTTGACAATTGACAAGGCACACTGTGCTGTTGGTTGGGAGCTCATTGGCCCTATTAACAAATGACCCTCCCCCAAACTCTTGCGGCACACCTGCAGACCATTCACGGCACACTAGTTGAAAATGGCTGGTTTAGATGATGAACCTAGTCACCCAAGGAAATATGACCTATGGATACTCAGCTGCATACTGATAATTTTAAAGTTCAGTAACACTTTTATTTTCTCTTGATTCTTCACTCAGACTCCATGGTGATGATAAAAAAAAGTAAGTATGGCTATTTAACATAAAAATTTTGTGGTGACAGAATGGTGCAGTTGACCAATCAATATGTAATAAGGGAGTGTCCATATTTCCCTTCAACAAAGACATTTTTTGGTTAGAAGAGACTGTTTGTTATGGAGACTCAGGGCCCAATCCTATCCAATTTTCCAGCACCAGTGCAAGTGAAATGCAGTCCCAAGGTAAGGGAACAAATGTTCCTGTACCTTGAGGAGACCTCTGCCTCCCCACAACAGGATGCAGTGCATGCTCCACTAGCGCGGCTGCACCAGCACTGGAAAATTGGATAGGATTGGGCCCTCAGCCTTCAGAGACAGCAACCACAACAACATAAAATGTTTTATTTCAGTAATGGGTAGAATTCTGCCACCAAGCAGAACTGGTTCTCAATAACTAGCCCAGTTTTGCTACAACTATAGTATGTCTTAAGTAAGTTGACTGTGTAGATTAAGGGCCCAATCCTATCCAATTTTCCAGTGCCGGTGCAACCATGCCAATGAGGCATGTGCTGCATCCTGTGGTAAGGAGGCAGTCACAGAGGGGTTCTCAAGATAAGGGAACATTTGTACCCTTAACTTGGGGCTGCATTGCAGCTGCACCGGTGCTGGAAGTTAGGATTGGGCCCATAGCCAGATAACAGAGGAGAGAATTTGTTCAAAGTGATCTGCTGTATACTCAATAGTGAATACATACGGCAGTCAATTTTGGGGCAGCATGGGTCTTCCGATGTCAGCACAGAGACAGGTTCAAAGCCTTCCTTCTCACATATGGCTGCTTCTGATGTTGGACAGGCCACTGGCTTACACTGTACACTCACAGACAATTCATCACAGACACACTCTTGACAGTTGCTCCTCCATGTGGTTCCAATCTGTGAAAGAAAATACAAAATTTCAATTTAGCTTTTATTTAAACTGTAGCAATTAAACTGCCATGGTGCTTACCATCTGCTTCTTAAGCCTTTAAGCTTTCTTAAGGAAGGTCACTTACTTGACCTTAAATCTTCTGTAATGGCACATGCAGCTCTGCAATATCAAGTTCTTACCCCTGTCTAAGAATCTGGAATATCAGGGATTTTTAACCATTAACAGCCCAATCCTACTACCCACCCCTCCCCCCCATACCAATGGGCAAATGCTGTATTCCACAGTGAAGTTTTTGGATCCCAAAACATTTATTCCCTTGTCCTGGGCAAGCCTCCACTACCTCGATTGGTCTACTGGTCCCTGTGCCAGCTGCTTTGCTGGCACAAGTCTGAGTGGACCTGAGTTGGTGTATCAAGTCCGGGAAAGGGGATAAGATATTGGCAGTGCTTCTGCCACTGATACCGACCCCTTCCTGACCTCAATCTGCCCCCTTCCCTGCCCAAGTCTCCTCCCTATTCCTCTGTGCCTTGTGCTTCCTGTTCCCTGCGCTGATGTACTGGCACCAGGGCTTGTTGGCAGGCCAGTGGCACATGAACTTGACTGCTTGTGTTAATGGGCTGCGCTGCATGGGGTGCTGCATTATGTGACAGCTGTAAACACACTACACAGCCAGAATGCAGGTTCTAGTGGTACAGTGGGCCATTAGGAGTTGGCCCTAAAACTAGTTACATAGGAGCTTCTTAAATGACAGGAAGCAGGAGACTTTGATGGATCAGTTACTAGGTTGCTCTGAGGTGATTATTCTCAGAAACAAAAATGTAGTACTGGGTTCCTATGGGCCCTAAGCAAGAATTTCAGTGACAGCCTAAATCCCAGGGTGGGCTATTGGTTTCCCTCTGAAACTCTAAAGCAGAATATCTCTAATGGAAGCAGTGGTATGTCTATGATGTTGCAGTTGGCGCCACTTTCAGGCTGTTTCTGTCCACTTCAGTGGATGATGCACTGGTGCACTCCTCAATCCAGAACACACTGGAAAATGTGCAGGTGTTTCCATGCCTTGACTTTGTTAATAACCTTTTATAGTTAATGAATTAATTAGATATAAAACAGAACACAACCACAAGAAATGCTGTGAAAGTACACTTGACTAAACTAAGAACAAATCTGACCCATCCCGTGAGGTTTGGTAAAATATTCTGAGTGAAATACTCACGTCTTTGGGCAATCCATCTGGTCCCACACAAGCTGGAAAAGAAAAAAGGAAGGGATAAGTATTCTTATTCGTCCCCATTAGCACATATATATGTATGTATATATATATATATGTAAGCTGGTTAAAGCTTACCCAAGGGATTGTATCTTTCTTATTTTTGCTACCTGTTTTATTCCCCAGTATTCATAATAATTTGTTTTTCTATTGCTGTGACAGAATTTTGGTGCAAAGGGGCAAAATTAACATTTCTTTAATAAAATCTCTTTTGTCAGCAGTTGTTCACACTTCTGCCCCACAACAGCAAAGGGATGTTGTGCAGAAATTTATGCTGGATTGTGCTTTCATTCAAGGTAAGTGAGCAATTTATACAGGGAATGTTGCCCCAAGGTGAATTTCTGAATAATTCTTTTAGTTATTCTTTATGAATGTGTCTCCATGAGGTAAAATCAAGACATAAGCACAGCAAAGTTGTGTTTGTTTTCAGTTGGTAAATATAACATTGTGGTGAAACGTTACTTTACCACATGGAGGTTCATTTACAGGTAACTCCTGAGATATGCAGGAAAATTGAACCTCACAGTACCACAATTCTATGATCTTGGTGGGAGTTGAGGCATGCAAACAGCAGGGTGGTCACCCATTTTTCATCTATTGAGCATGATGAATACACCTAAATTATAAAATTACTCTCATGAAAGTATTAGAGAGAGCAAAAATTACACATGTATTACTTAGGCACATGAGAGAGTTTCTACATGCCAGCTTTAATGCTGTATGCCAGCAGTTTCCAAATTTACTGTGGTCACTGCACTGTTGCACTGGTGCCATTGCCTGGCTCTTCTTGGTGCCACCATCTTGAATCACGCAATTCAAAATAGCATCGCCCAGGAGAGCCAGAAAGAAGAGGCTGTCAGGGACATCCTACAGCATGCTTCTAGCTTTACTGCGACACATAGTTTGGGAACCACTGCTGTATGTCTGTAGACTAACTTGTAATAATTGCTCCAACATGAAAAGAGAAACTTACGACATGCTTTTGATTTTGGTACACAGATACCAGTGTACGAATTAAACAGGATTTTGTCTGTAGGACAGAAGCATCCTTCAGCAACATGTTCAGGCATACTGCTGGTTTGTCTGTAAGGAAAAGATGATATATAATATATTTAATGCCATAATCAAGAGCTATGACATCATCATTGCAAACAGACATATCGACAAAGCTTTCTCTTTTTAAAAAAGCCATATTTTTGTACGGAGTTTTTTTAGGCTCAAAAGGGCTCTTGCCGAAAAAGGAGGCAAAGATTTAAGAGTTTTCAGTTCTAAAATGGCTCCCAGAAGCGTAGAAAACAGCTTATTCCCTGCACGATAAGAGGCAACAAATTTAAACTGCAATAGTTTTTGCTTAGCGTAAATATTTTAAAGAAAAAATAATCCCAAGTGTATTATTAAGAAGTAGAACAATTTTATAAAAGGCAGTTTAGATGCAGTGCAGGGGTGGCCATCTGCAGAATTGTAGGCCCCATGCGTCGCTTTCAGGCCTAACTTGGGAATTTACAAGGTGGAATGTTCAAACCAATGAAAGTCAGCCTGCCAGATAGGATCTTACATGGCAAAAAGTATCCAGAACTGACTCTGACTGTATGATTGTAGTAGGCATAAAAGGGTGTTAATAAGGCATTCAAGTTTAACTTTGATCTTGAAACATTTCCATCGATGGAACCACCTCCACTAGTTTCCTGATGATTAATCAGAATCCCAGTTTTCCACAAATGATCCTGTTTCTCCAGCTTTTTGCCTTTTTCTCTGATGGACAGTGATAAAGTCTAGTCTCAAGCCATTTCTAGATCACTGCTGTGCCCTGACCCTTAGTTGCTGGGCTCTGTCTCAGTTCTACCCTCCCCACACCCCCATTTTTCAAGGTTAGGCAGTCTTGTGACCTCACCAGGCCCCATCTCAGACATCTCAGTTTTGGGCAGTGCTTTTTTTGTAAAAAATAGGTGCAGGAACTCACAACTTTTTATTTATTTATTTATTTATTTTTAAACCATTTTTTATACATGTGCGCCCACGCGCGCACACACACACACACACACACACACACACACACACGTCCATCCCGTGTGAGCTCCCTGGTAGCAAAAGCACTCCTGCCACAGCTGGAGTGAATCACTCCATTTTTTTTTAGGTGGGGAGGTGCTCCATTGGGCTATAGGAAACTCTCTCCATTGGGCTATAGGAAAGCCTATACAGTAGTTAAAGTGTTCAGAACAAATATATAAGGTCTTCAGCCCAGCTGGTGGCCATCAGTGCCTCAAGTGTTAGTTCCAAACACTTTGAACCTAAGACCTCTGGTGGCTCAGTGGTTAAATTATAGATCTGTGGAGCCGGAGGCCTGGGGTTCAAATCCCACTGAGGAATAATTTTTTTTAGGTGGGAAGGTGCTCCATGGTTGCAAAATATAAATGTTGGTTGCTAGTTGCCAAAAGGGGGGCCAGTTGAGGCTGCAAAACTCCTCAAAGTTCAGTCCCAGGCCGGCTCTTTTTTGACCTTTTTTTTTTTTTTAAAGTTCCAGTTAAGACTTAACCCACAGCCTCCAGCAGGGGGCTCACTCCAGGAGCTTAACTGTGGGTTAAGTCTTAACTGGAACTTAAAAAAAAAAAAAAAAAGGTCAAAAAAGAGCCTGCCTGGGACTGAACTTTGAGGAGTTTTGCAGCCTCAACTGGCCCCCCTTTTGGCAACTAGCAACCAACCTTTATATTTTGCAGCCATGGAGCACCTTCCCACCTTAAAAAAAAAAAAATTATTCTTCAGTGGGATTTGAACTCCAAGCCTCTGGCTCCACAGACCTATAATTTAACCACTGAGCCACCACAGGTCTTAGGCTCAAAGTGTTTGGAACTAATACTTGAGGCACTGATAGCCACCAGCTGGGCTGAAGACCTTATATATTAGTTCTGAACACTTTGACAACAGGCTTTCCTATAGCCTAATGGAGAGAGTGCTGGGCTGTGGAGCACAAGGTTGGAGGTTCGAATCCCTCCCTAGCCAGCAGTGCAGAGTGGGGTGGTGCAGACAGGGGAAAAAAGGTGGGGGCAAGGAGGAGGGAAAAAAAGGGGGCGGGGTGGTGCAGGCAGGGGGGAAAAAGGTGGGGGCAGAGAGGAGGTGAAAAAACAGTGCCGGTGCGTTCCATTACAAAAAAAGCCCTGGTTTTGGGGAAGCACCTGCAAAGCAACCAGGTGCATCAGGTTAAATGAATCAGGCCATTCCTAGATCTTGTGGAATCTCTTCTAATTGTAAACTTTTGTTTTTCTGGAACAGTGGGGTGTGTCTAGCAACAGTATTTACATGACCAGAGTTTTACAAATAAAGAATACTGTCCAGAGGTGTCAGAAATAAGGGGCATCTATTATGTTCTACAGAGCTGTAATGCACTGGAATAAGAGACAAGATGGTCACTGTGCCTCATGTTTTGGAATGAGGGGCAATGCTTTAAGCTAAGAGCTGCCTCTTAAAATAATGTGTGCCTTAAGAACCTATGAGCAAATAATGCATTAATGCAGAAACAGAAACTGGATAGAGCCTTGAACTTGATTTTGAGGATTCTTTGACAAAATGACTTGGAAATAATGTAATTTGATAAATGAATGGTAAGATTTCACTTGTTTATCCATACGGATTAATACAAAATCCTGCCACTGTTCACTGCTGGCATTGGGACCAAAAGCACAAGCACACTATTCGAGCAAGTCTGTGTGTGGGCTTCTTACTCTCCTGCTCAATGACTCCCATTATACCCATTAAAATCCAGTAGTTCAATGCTAATCATTTGTTTTTGTTTGTACCCTTTATCTTCGCAGGTGGCAGGATGAATAGGACCACATGCATCATACACCTTGTCTTCAGGGCAATGGTAGGCTGCATATAAAGAAATTGAAACAAAGAATTAAAGAGAATGAGGAGATGTTCTGAGAGCAGAACAACACATTACATGTAGAAAGTGGCGTCACTAGGGTTTGCATCACCTAGTGTGGGAGGCCAGTGTGTCTCCCCTATGATGGACCTCCGGGCAATGCCCCAGGTGATGGGCATGGTGATGTACCATTGCCCCACCCTGTTGTTTTTTTTTGGCTTTAACTTTTGAGAGTATAGAGATATTTCAGTGCAGTTTATTTAATTGCATTCTGCATTAAAGTACGCATCAATTGATATATAACATGTTGGTATTATTCAAAAATACCAAGATCTTAAAAAATTTGGTGAGTAGTGATGTCATCGCTCCATGCACGTCACCTGGTGTGGCCTGTACCCCCTGCACACCACTGCATGTAATTCAGTGAGGCTTTTGTTAAGGATTGACTGTAGGGGAAGGGATGGAAGGGGCCTTTTAATCTTTTTTTCCTAAACTGTTCATCTGTCCAAAATCACACATCCCAGTGCTTTTCTTCCTAAAAGTAAAAAGATGCAGATCCTCACAGTCCTGATTGTTCACAATTAAGTATGATTATGTCCTAGTCGATTTTTTAAATACAGGAAATACTCAACCTGTATAAATTATAATAATGAATTTTTTGTATAAGAAAAACACAGGAGGTGAGTTTTATGAAAGAACTTTTTTGGGTTTGTCTTAATACCTAAAAGATCAAGAGAGGGAGGGTTCTTATCTCGGATTTATAGAGGCCATTTTTAGAAAGTTCACAACTTATCTGCACATTTTTCATACAAATAAATTTTCAGTAACAGTTTTTGAAATTTCTAGAGTTCTCTGAAGTGAATTTTTAATAAGACTATTAGGCCCAAATCCTAACCAACTTTCCAGCACTGGCATAGCTGTGCCAATGGAACATGTCCCTCATCCTGCAGTTGGGGGGCACTCATGGAGCCCTCCTCAAAGTAAGGGAATATTTGTTCCCTCGGAGCTGCATTGCCCTTATCCCGGTGCTAGAAAGTGGGTTATGATTGTGTCCTTAGAGTGTTAATAGATCAATAAAAAGCTACATCTTCCATCTATTTTGACTTCCCATGTATTTAAAAACTATCAAGTCCAACTTAAATATCAGGAGATCTAAAAAGGTACATCCGCATGGGTAATATACGTTCTCATGTGCATAGGGGAGAAGCCAATTTTCTCATTGGACTGCAGCCCCTTGCACCACCACAACAATGTCATTGTCTAGAAGAGGATTTTTTGGGTGCCTGTAATGGGAAGGTTGACCTGAAAAGCCATCAAGCACATAAAATTCTCAGTCACAATTGGTTATAGTCACAGTCACAGCTACACAACCTGAAATGCAGAAACACGAATCCAGAGAATCTTTATTATTTAAAGATAAATTTCTAGCCTTCATGGTTGCAGCAGTAGGGGAGGGTAAATGTAGATGAGGAGAGATTCTTCAAAGATAGGACACTAGAGGGAGCTTATGTCCTGCCCATGACTCCTAGTTCTTGACTAAAAACTTATCAATACTCTACACCTCTTATTCTGCCTTTCCAAAAATGACTATCATTGTGAAGAGCAAAAATCAGAATAAAACAGGAGATGATGATAATGTGCAATTTTCTTGCTTTGCATTGTTCACTGTTGATTTCTCGGCACAATTTTGATTGATTAATTGGCTCATCCTGCTGTCCTTCCACAGTGTTAAATAGTCATTTGCTTTAGAATAAGCAAAAGAGTATTGTCTTATTCTACTTACGACATTTTCCTTGGGTCCTGCCCCTCCAGTCACTACAAAAACCTTGAGCTGTGCAGAGGGAAGCATACATCTCTATTTGGTAACACGTCTGGGTATCATTGGCAGTCTGACAAGATTCAGAGAGGCAGTTATGATAGAAAACTTCAGGAGGAAGAACTGTATGGCAATCTGCAAAGATACTTTAAAACAAAGGAAAACGTGGTTGAATGATGAATCATGAAACAATTTATCAATCTGTATTCACTGGCTATACTGGCTACTTGCTAGTTTTGACTTTCAAGACCCTTTATGGCTTGGAACTAGGGTATTTGAGGGACCACCTTCTTCCATATAATATGATCTTCCTTTGAGGTCACCAGGAGGGGCTCTTTTAGCTCTGTAGTCCTTGATGGAGGTGAAGGGGACAAAGGTGAGGAATAGGACCTTCTTAGGTGGCATGTCTACTATAGAATTCCATCCCCTTGGAATTAAGAACTGCTTCTTCCTTTAGTAGTGACTGTGGGCAATGTCATGCCCAGGGCCATGACTGCAGAGTGTTACCCCCCAGGCCAGCCCCCCTCGCTTACCTGGGCACTCCAGACCCTTGCACAGTGTCCCGGAGCGCTCGGAAAACCTTTTAAGCCTCAGAAGGGCCCTTAAATGGTGCTTCCAGAAAACAGGAAGTACTCTTTAAAGGGCCCTCCGGAGATTCAGAAAGCTTTCTGAGTACTCCAGGATGCCGCACAACACCTCGCTGCCTGGAACCACATGGCTTCCTGGCCCTAAAGCCAGGATGCTACTACCTTCCTTGGAGACCTTCCAGAGGGGCCTTAAGACATTTTTGTTTAGAATGGCCTGTGATGGTGAATGCTGACCATGACTGACTCACAGACATAATTTGACTGGTGTTTTTTAAGTGATGTTGATCTGTTGAGGTTTTTTTTTTCCAACTGTTTTATTGTTTTATTTATTGTTGTTTGCTGTTTTTATTGTATTTTAGATGCTTGTAAGCCACCTTGAGTGCCCATAGTAGGAAATGTAAAAATCCATTAAATGAATGAATGAATATTTTCCAATGTGAAACTGCAAAAGAAAGGCATAGACATGAATTTCATGCTGATATAAATCCTAGCAAGATCCATGGAGTACTATTGCTAAGTTATTGTTGAAATATAAATCCTAGATTGTGCAATGTTATATAGGCGTGCACCGATTAACAACCGTACGCTTAACGATAGACCACATATATGATGGTGGTCAAAGCACAATAAAGATGCTCTTAATGTGGCAATTGCATTTCCCATAGCCTTTAGCAGAGTGTCTGTTTACACAACAGAGAGGGTCTTCATGCAAAGAAGAGGCAATTTATCTCCAGTAGCCTGTGCAGCCAGCTAGTTTCTGGCAGGGAGTGTCTGTTTACACAACAAAGGCACTAGATTGAACTGAATGTTCACTTAATGACCTAATCTCATAACAACATAGATCAGAGAACCTATCCCCATTGTTAAGTGACACACACCTGTAATTCTTTATGATATAAAAGAAAATGGTTTGAGAGTAGTTTGAGTGTCTAGAACAGCAGTTGTCAAACTTTTTGGTCTCTTTACACTCCTTGACCTTCACACACCTAAAAAAAGACTCAGTGGGCCCAATCAGTGCATGGGCGGAGTCCTGGAGAGTCCCAGTGTGCCAGCATATACGTAGAGTGGCACAGTGCCAAGCCCAATGCTGAATACTAGTGAAAGGACAACAGGAGGTGAATGAGGAAGGAGAGCCATGAACAGGGGAGGCGGGATGGATGGAGGAGCAAACCTGGCAGGGAGCAGGTGGTGACCACTTATAGTGTGCTTATGGAGCCCCTGAGGCCCCTGGGCACTTAGAAGCACACTTTGAGAAACACTAAAGAAATACTTTGAGAAATGAAAGAGATGCTATATATTTTTAGAAAGTAAAAGCACACATATTGACTGTAATGATAGTAGTCTGTATAGTGTGGTTTTGTGAGGATGAAGGGGTTATTTTGGGTTACATGTGCATCAGCTATTAAAACTGCTGAATTAACTTCTCTGCAGGAGAAGGAAATGCTAGTAAAAGCTGAGTTGAACTTACTTGCTCTTAATCAGCTCACACAATGGAGATGGCGTAGAGCAGGGTGTTGGTGAAGGTGTTGGACTTGGCATCACAGATGGTGTTGGTGTTGTCAATTCACAATAAGGCTTATTCTTATCGTAAACTTTCCAGTAGGAAGCCATTTCTGTGCAGGAGTTTGCATCGTGACCGCTGGGCAGGCGGCAGTCGTCTGAGCGGTCATTTGAACAAGTCCCTGGGAAGGAAGAAGCATTACATCAAAAACCTAATGACACAATGAAGTGCCCGCTTTGAATGGGATCAAAGTCATAAAACTTTTCCAAATTGAAAAATTACATCATAATTATTTGTACGTTTTCCAAATACACATATTTAAAGTTTTCCAAATACACATATATGTTTACTGCCCCTCCATTTAAACATGATTCTGCCTTATACTAATGATGACCATTGGTTCATTTAGCCCAGTGTCATCTTCTCTTACTGGAAGCAGGTCTCCAAAGTCCTTCCCTGCCCTGAGATACCATAGACCAGTGGTTCCCAAACTGTGGGTCCATGGCCCACCAGTGAGTCCAGACCCAATTTTTGGTGGGTCATGAAACTGAAAAATAGACTAGACCAGGGTTGTCCAACTATTTTCATAGAGAGGGCCGAGGTTGACATTCATGGCACTGGCTGAGGGTTGAGAGTGCTATCATTAAGCATAAAATGACATCGTTAAGCAGATGATGGCCAGAAATAAGCACTTCAATAGAAATTCACTAGCTGCAAATGACAGAAGATAAAACATGCAAATCTTGATCATACTTTCAAGATATGAGAGGGTCCAATGATCAAGCTGGGAGAGCCCAATTATAATGGGGGCTGGAGAAATTGCTTCTGGGGACCACATTCAGCCTACAGGCCTTATGTTTGACACCTCTGGACTAGACAAGACAATTAGATTAGACTATGGCTGCAATCCTAACCACACTTTCCTGAGACTAAGCCCCATTGAGTAAAATAGGACTTACTTCTGAGTAGACCTGGTTAGGATTGTGCCCTTCGTGCATCAAGGTTAAACAATCTGCTACTTGAGGGGAGCACTATGGCCAAATAACCTTTATAGCCACTGAGGCTTGAGTGGTTGGTAAAGCTTTTTGGGGGTGGGGGGTCCTGATGATAAACAGTTTGGGAACTACTGCCATAGACTGAACTAGAACCCTTCTACACACAATGTGTGTGCTCTGCCAGTGTGGCCCTGATCTTGTCATCGTGAATCTTTATTGTCATTTTTTATTGATCGTACGTATTTTCTTATGTAAAGAAATTGTTTTGAAGGCATGGTCTAGTGTGGAAAAGGATTGCAATCACTTGAGCATCTAATTATTTTACTTACCGCACTGTCCTTCTGTGTTGTGTTGAAACAGACTAAATGGTAGTTGTATTGAGAAGGTGTGCCCATCGAAGGAAATAAAAGCATCGAGGGCCCGAATTTCAACACTCATGACAATACCGGCTCTGGTAACTGTGATGCCATCCTTGGTAAAACCTCCATTGACAACTTCGTTGTTGAAAATAACCTAAAAATGGAAATATAAAAGAGGTTAAAGAACATGCTTAAATTGGGCTAATACGTTAATCTGAATAGTAAGCGCAAACCTTTAACACAATTCAGGATTCAGATGATTTAGGCAGTGGTTCTCAAACTGATGGGTTGCAACCCACCAGCTTGTGTAAAACTTCTCCCATCTCTTTAAGGGGAAGGGGAAGGGGGGAGGTAGCAATATGATCCCCAGGATCATGTCGCTAACGGAGAAGGGGGCTATTTTTACTTACTGAGGGCTGCTGGCAGCTGCAGGAGTTGCGGGAAGCCCCTAGCAGCCCTCTGCAGGGTTCCCCAATGCTTAGAATGTTGACGTAGAATGTTAGAATGTTGAGAAAAACTGGTCACCAAGCAACCAGGAAGTGCTTAGTGACCAGTTTTTCCTCAGCATTCTAACATTCTACATCAACATTCTAAGCATTGGGGAGCCCTGTGGAGGGCTGCTAGGGGTTCCACGCAACTCCTGCAGCTGCCAGCAGGCCTCAGTAAGTAAAAATAGCCCCCTTCCTCCCCTGTAAGCGAAGCAATCCTGGGGACTGCGTCGCTGCCCTAGCCCCTCCCCTGCAAAGATTTACTTAGAGAGTAAAACTCTCTCTAAGTTTGAGAACTGAGTTAGAGGAATTAAACCTCAATCCTGAACACTATCTAATTAATAGGAATACAACTGGGGATTAAGCATTTATTTAATATTTATGCTATTTAAAGCATTCTTCTTGGGTGATTGTGAAAATGATAAAAATAAAATAAAAATCACAGCCTTAACTCATTTATACAGACTGCTCAATCCTATGGGCATGCTATGCCACTGGAATGCACATTCTGGCAGTACAGCATGCTTTAGGACAGTCACAAAAGGTGAAACACCATTCAGCTGAGCCACTGCCACAAAAGGTGAGTGGCCGCATATCAGCAGCCTACAAAAGAAATCTGTTGCCAGTAAATCAGCTCAGGGGGCAGGCTGGGTTGGGTGGAATGGGGAGGAGATGGAACGGGTCGGAGAGTGGGACAAGGAGGGGGCATGCTGAGGTTGGGAAGTGGTAATATTGGCAGTAGCAGTGCCATCAATATCCTATCCTCCTTCCTGGCCTTGATCTGCCTTCCTGGGTCCCTTCAGACTTGGGCTAGCAAGATCATTGGTGCAGGGCCTGATAGGGCCATTTAAGCAGCGGTGGCTTCTTCCTGGGAAAGGGAACAAATGTTCCCTTACCCAAAGAAGACGTTGCAGGATGCAGTGTGTGCTCTGATGGTGTAGCTGCAGTGGCATGGGGAGGATTTAGATAAGATCAGGCTGTGAATATAATTGTGACTTCATTGTTGTAGGAAGTTACACACCTTGAAAAGCTATGCCATATTACCTTGTTAGTTCTTACTCCGTCATGCATTTGACTGTTTAGCACTATTTCCATAGAGTTGTAATTTATAATGATGGATCTAGTGCAAGATCGATTATTAGCTGCACCACAAAAGCCATTGTCAATCAAAACACTGAAATTTCCTTGTTCGTTCACAATCTCTTTCACCAGGATATAGGTGCAACTGTCATCAAAAATGTACTGAGTGCCATCAAAAGTTACAAACTTAGAATAGTCCCAGCCGCTGCAAATACCTATAATGGAGAAACCAAAGATCCAAAGCTGTTAATGGGGACTATGGTCCTAGTTAAACTTGTCAATGGAAGTTATACTGTGTCGTCATTAGAGCTCAATGTCACTCAACTTATTAATCTGAAGGAGTGGATAAGACTGTTCTGCATGCATAAGAAAATGAAAACAATGAGTTAGAAATACACATTTGTAATACACATTGCAATCTTTTAAGTCAGCTATTTTAACACTTGAGAATATTAAAATATGCACAATTTCTCTGTCTGCCTACTTATTTTACTTACATTTGCATTCATAGTGGTAGGTACAGCCATCCTCGTGTAATATTTTTTGTGGTTGGAGTCCACTTGCACAAGTGATGTTGTCTACAGGGGGTGGAAGCACCAGAGTGATTCTGTTGTTTCCTTCACAAGTGGCCAATGTACAGTTATCCAACATCCAAGTTTCATTAACCTGAAAGAGAACCCAGGAAATGTATTGTAAAATTATTGTGTTTGTAGTAAGAAGTCATCTTGATGTGTTAGAACAGCATGACCAAAAACAACATTTGGAATAGAGATTTTTCTGTATGTGACTCTGTGGGACCAACAGAAGGAAGATAAGATTCACTTTTACAACCCAAAGAGATTATTGTCACAGAGTGCAAGTTCATATAGAACCTGTCCATGTTCCCAGTGCAGCATTGTTGCACACAAGAGGAACTGTGGACAATGCTCTTGGAAAAGTCAAGTATTTCTTATTAGAACATCCCTGCCTAAGACCAGAGATAATCATTTCAGGTAATTGAATGTGGAAAGAGAGAGAGACATCATAGCACCTGGTATACATAAACAATTTTGGAGTCTTTAATCTTTCACTAAAGAGGTTTGCAGATTCCTGAAACACTGCAAAACCTGTTCATTAGAGGGAATCAATCGGCATGGGACAGGTGATGATGCCTTCTCCATATAACTTCAAGCCCTTTTTGAAGTACAAGCAGAGTTGGATGGGGGTCAAGTGTGTCCATTCTCTAACTGTCCCATACCCCATTGTAAGTAAGTTTAAGTACAATACTATTAAGGGCGCAATTCTAACCCCTTATGTCAGTGCTTTCCAGCACTGACATAAGGGCAATGCAGCTCTGAGGTGAGGGAACAAACATTCCCTTACTTTGAGGAGGCCTCCGTGAGTGACACCCAACTGCAGGATGCACCATTCAGCCCATTGGCACCGCTATGTCAGTGCTGGAAAGCACTGACATAAGGGGTTAGGATTGCGCCCTACGTACTGTAATTGAACTCACATATCCCCCCTTCCATTTCCCATGCTTACATTTCTCTTCCTTTTCTCTGTTATCTTCCTTGTATCTATATCTAGCTTGTAGCCCTTAGGGCTACGTATCTGGATGGTGCTATATTAATAATGAAAATTAATGTCACTATACATCCCATTATAAGTTTTGAGTTATCAATTCTACTTTTAATGTTTCAGAAAATAATTACTTCAGCCATATTCATATTCCTTTTGTACCCATTTCATCAAAATAGATTCATATTATTACAGAATTTGTTTGCTGGATGACCTAATCCAAATGGGATAGGACAAATATGATATAGATGCATTTTTATATAGCAGGAATACCAATTAAATAAAAGCAATGTGCCAACCATTATACTGGTGTTTAAGCAAATGATTGTGAAGTAGAAATAATGCTGTCCAGCAGCGGAATTCCATTGATTCAAAGGGGCAAATGCCCCAGGAGTCCGCGCACCTTTAGGACCACATTGGAAGCCTCTGAAGCGGTCGGAAACTGTGCTGGAAGTACAGTTTAAGAGTCTGGGGAAGCGTTGGTAGGCTCCCCCGGTTTGTCCTAGAGTTGCGCGAGGCTCCATGTGCTCCAGGTAAGGGGGGCAGCTCTGTGCGGGGGGTGCCATCATGGACCTTTGCCCTGGGATGCCCCAAGGGGAGGTCCACTACTGATGCTATCAGAAAAAAATATGCCATTTCTTTGCAGATTTGAAATAATAATGTTTACTAAAGCCATCCAGAAAATACTTCATATTTAAAATTATTGTCCCATCTTTGGACAGAGGAATTATAAACATTACAGTTTGCATTATTGTTATGCTAGTAAAATGTTTATAATAGAGTTATTTGTGAGGCATTCAAATGTTTTCTCAGGATTGTTGCTAATAAGTACTGTTGAACTGGCAAATTTGAGACTATGCCTTTAGTGGGGGATTACTGTAGTCCAGATTACAATGAACTGTCCACACATTCTTTGAAAGATTTGATTAGTTCCATTTAGTACATCAGTGAATAACAGCCCAATCCTGTCCAATTTTCTAGTGCTGGTGCTGCTATGCCAAAGGGGTATGCACTGCTTCCTGTATTTGGGGGAGCAGTCACAGAGGCCTCCTCAAGGTATGGGAACATTTGTTCCCTTCACCCCGGGGCTGCATTGCGGTTGCACCGGTGCTGGAAAGTTGGATAGGATTGGGCTGTAAATTGCCACAAAAACCATATTGGTGATTTACATATTAAAAATAATGCCAGAACTAGATTACCTTTCTAGGTGGCTCAGCAGCAGGACAACCTGATGGTGGGGTAACAGGACCAGTGGTGACTTTTATTGGTTGGGTAAATACACCTGAAGTGGTTTGTAGCAGAGTTGATGGAACTAAAACTGTAGGTGTGGGAGTTGGTGGAACAGGTGATGTTCCTGAAGTTGTCACTGACGGAGTTGGTGGAAGGGAAGGAGTTGTTGAAAGACATCCCTGGAATCTCTCGACTTCACAATTTTTGTTGCAAACTGCATAAAAGCTGCATCCAGAGCTGTCAGTTCGATTATAGATTACTTCTCCTATTTAAAATAATGAATGAATTGCTTAAAAAGGTGCAAAAACTATAAACCAAAAGATATAACATTTTAAAATGCGTGCACAGCTCATGTTGCTTGATTTAGGCTGCAATCCTAACCACACTTTCCTGAGAGTAAGCCCCATTGAACAAAATAGGACTTACTTCTGAGTAGACCTGGTTAGGATTGTGCCCTTACTTACCTATGCACAGTATAACCTTAACTATGCTTACACAGAAAGAATTCCAATCAACTCAATTGGGCTTACAGCCCAATTCTGAAGCTGGCAGCTCTGCCTGGTGTAGCTGCACCAAAATGGCTACCACTGGTTCCAGCTGCACTGCTGAGGCCACCAGAGATCTCCTTGGGAAAGTCCCAAGCCCCGCAATGCGGCCTCTCAAGTCTGAGCCTGCTGTTTTGCAGAGCTCTATCAGTCCCACTCCCCTCCCACCCTAGTTCCTCTCCCAGCCCCATTCCGCCCACTCCCCGCCTCTACTGGAGCTCCGCCCACTACTTACCACCGGCTGGTGCTGCTAGAGCACTGGCCAGCACTCCACGCAGCATTCAGGCTCTGAGCTGACTGGTGCTAGCCCAGCACTGGTGGCCCCTCGGGTGCCACAGATGTGCCTTATGGCACTTCAGGAGTTCAGGATTGAGCCCTTAGTTCCTAGTATATGTGCTTAAAATCACAGCCTTAGGCAAAGTTTCATAAGACTGCACTGTGAGGTATATTTGTAGTGGGTAAGAGCCACCCATCTAGGCACAGCTGCAGACAAAAGTGGGGATCAGCATAGTGCTAAACAGAGCCCTCTTTCTTCCCTCTCCATTCACATGTGGTCCCCAGCCAGTTACTTAGGCAACACTTGGGATCCAGGACACTGTGGTGGACAGTTGTATGCTTATGTGGGAGACATTCATTGACCTCCTGTTGAAAGTATGGCCTGGTCCTTTCTATAAGGGCCAGCTGAGAATGGGGAATCTATCATGCTGTATAGTGATATCTCTCCGCATGCACAGCTTAGACTGCTGGAGCTACAGAATGGATCATATCTGATATTTTTACATCACATTTATATGAAACACTAAACTGACATATAGTAATAAAACAACAAATACATGTAAAAGTCAGGAAAACAAAATGAAAAATAGCACTGCCAAACTGCCAAAATCCACATAAAATATGATCAATAAAATTATTTTAAAAGGCTGTAGAGGAAAAGTACATCAGCTACTTCAAACAATACAGAGAAGCACCATAACAAGCTTCTTGGCGTACAGCCATGATGCAGTTATAAGAAATGACTTGTTCTAAGTACACGTACAATCAAAGCAAAATATGAATGAAAATATCATTTCAGTTGCTTCGGAAACAGATACATTGAAAAAAATCTTACCAGGTGAATATAAACCACCATTGACACCAGACACATGACAGAAACATGGAGTCGTTGTGCTTAAAGTCACGGGTGTAGTTCCTTCTGTGGAAGTAGTAGCTGCACTTGATGCTATAGAAAACATTGTAGAAAAGACACACATACTGCAATTAGTGGAGTTTGTACTATGTGGTATGGAATTAATGGGAGCATGGGAATTTTGTACATTGAGACTGTGGAAAGTGGTGCTGAAAACTGTAGATATGTGAAACTTAGGCAGAACATTGCAGAATCTTTCTAAGCCCAAATGGGATAGTGGGTAGAGAAGGCCCAGCCTGAGCCAAAGTGGCACCTGAAATGGTGCCCAAATTCTACTTGCTGTCCTTATATCCTCCTCCTGCTTCCACAATGTCTTCAGAACTGATCAGATGGGAAGGAACTTGGGAATTCCACCTGGAAAGGTGCAGAAGAGAAGAAGAGGCAGAGGGAGGCAAGCAGATGGCAACCCTCTTCTAGTTTACTAGAGAGCCGTGGAGAACAAGATCAGAATGGTTACCACTACCGCCTCCACCAGCTCAGCAACAGTACTTGAGGAGGAGGAAGTAAGTCCCCCTTCTATTCCCATTCATTTCACAAGGAGAGTGAGTGAGAAGAGGATTGGGCAGCCACTGAGTGCAGCAGGCAGTGAGTGGGCACAAGATGCATTAGGTCTCTTCCTCTTCTAATCTGTTGCTGTAAATGAATAATTTAGTTCAACTCATGCCTGAGCCATCCCTGGTCCACAGTGTTGGATGAGAACAAAAAAAATATGGGTCTGAATCACCACTCGACCATGAAGCTCACTTAGCCAAACACAATCTCTCAGCTTAACCCAGTAGCATAGCTAGAGTAGCAATTGTACTGAGCAGCAGGCAGCCTGGGGGCAACAGTTTGGCCACCCACACATGCAATTGCACCTCCCCCCCCCCATGATTGCCACTCACACCTCTTGCAAAAAGTGTCGGAAAAAAGGCACTCTTTGAAAGAGGGACAGCAGGGATTGCAGTCTCTGGCAAATTGTTCCCCTTGCTCTCGGGGCTTGGGGAGCGACTGAGGGGGGGGGGCTTGGGGAGCAAGCAGAAGGTGTCTGGGGGTGGGGAGAGGTGGCAGAGCAAGGGGAGTGAGTGGCCACAGACTCCAATCACTGCTCGGATCTCTTGGGAGGTGAGCAGGAGGGGGGCTGGAGGTGGTGGCAGATTTTTTTTATTTTTCAATTTAAAAAAAAGCAAGTGTGATGTCACACCCAGGGGTGATATCACTTCTGGAGGTGACGTGGGGAGGGACATCATTTATAAATTGCCCAGGGCTCCAGGGTAGCTAGCTAGATGACTGGAACCTAACAGGGTGATTTGGAGAATAAATGTGGTCACTAATGTACATCCCTGCTCCAATTCTCCATCTGATTCATGGATGTCCATGTCTCCTTGAAGAAACAGTGACATAGAAACAGACAATAGTAACACAAGTTTCACAGAGATCAGATAGAATGATTCTATAGAGGCCAGCTGACCACATGAGGAAATATATCAAATTCACATCTCTGCTATAAGACACCATAGCTCACGGTTCTATATAGATATATCTAAATAAAGAAGGATCGTATTCAATAAGAAGTATAGTAATGGGTGTGAAAATTCACATCCTAATTTGTCATTCAAGGTGTGATCCAGTCACATATTTATAATAGCATAGAATAGACACTGACATGCATAGTTACGCTGAGAGACAAATCTTTTGATGTGCCTTATACCAAAGAATCAAAAAGTGAATTACAATTATAAGAATCATAATAAGGAATTGGAATGTTCTGTATAATTTTTACAACTAAAAAGAATTTGTGTCAGTATCATAAAAAGAAACAGTTGAAATAGATTGTCTACCTACACAGTTATTCAAAATTCCAAAAGATCCAAGATGGTTATAAAAATACAAAACAGTTCAGTAATGGAAACAATTCTAATTTCTAATGGGAGAATAAGAACAAAAAAAGAAAAGAAAAAGCCAACACTTGGAAAGAATGGTAAAGTTTCGATTATCTAAAAATGGGGAATTCCTTCAGATACACTGAATGAAGTGAAGAGAAGCATGATTCACTTACCAATAGTAAAGGCAGAAGTGGGAGGAGGGAAGCTTTTAGTGATGGGTCCAGTAGATGGAAGACTTGAAGTAGTTGTGCTGAATTTGCTGATGGTTGTGCTGCCCTCTGTACTTATCATGATGGTGGGTCTGGTTCCAGCTGTGGATTGCAGAGATGTGGCCTTCGAGGTGGAGGTTGGCCCCTGAGTGACTGGGGGTGTGCTGACCCCACCTGTTGGTGTGACGATGACTGTGGAAAGCGGAGTTGGACGCGTAGTTGCAGTGGATTTTCCAGTGGAGACTTCTGGCTTTGTAGACAACTTTGTGGTGCTTTGGGTGGTTGTATGTACAATGGGAGGCTGTGTGGAACGTGTAGGAGTAGAAGGAGGGACGGTTTCAGTGACAGGTCCAGTAGAAGGAGGACTTGATGCAGAAGTAGTTGTTGTGCTGATCTTTCCAGTGGTCGTGCTACCCTCTGTACTTATCATGATGGTGGGTCTGGTTCCAGCTGTGGATTGTAGAGATGTGACCTTTGAGGTGGAGGTGGGCCGTTGAGTGAGTGGGGGTGTGCTGACCCCACCTGTTGGCGTGACGATGACCGTGGAAAGCGGAGTGGGATGCGTGGTGGCAGTGGATTTTCCAGTGGTGACACCCGGCTTTGTGGACACTACTGTGGTGCTTTGCGTGGTTGTATGCACAATGGGAGGCTGGGTGGAAGCTGCGGATGACGCCGGAGCAGTGCTGGGGCTATGCGTGGTGGGTAGTGTGGTCGACGTGCGGGCTGTGGTCGTGGTCGGCGGTGGGGTTGTTGGTTGGCAGTGCTTGTAATCGCAGCACTGGAATCTGACCTGATAGTTGTAACACATCTTGAACTTTCCGGTCTGGTCTGCGTTGTTGCAGATCAGCCCAACGTCAGTGTTACATTGCAGCTTCTGGCCAAGCAGAGACCAGCGGACGTCAGGGTAATCTTCTGCCCGGCACTCAATGTCTTGGGGGTTGTCACAGAACTGGCCTCCTGCTCCTCGGATGTTCTGGTAGGTCTCCCGGTCACCGTCGTCTGAGCTAGACGTTGGATGGTGAACATCAAACCAGGAGGTCCACTCACACTTAGGCCTGCAAACGGTGGTGACCTTGGTGCTTATCGTGGAGGTTGCCTGGGATCCGGTTGTGGTGTGTGGAGGTGTAGCGGTCAAGGTGGAAGTTGGTCCTTGAGTGACTGGGGTTGTGCTGATCACACCTGTTGGAGTGATGATGACAGTGGAAAGTGGAGTTTTATGCGTAGTGGCAGTAGATATTCCAGTGGAGACTTCTGGCTTTGTGGACAACTTTGTGGTGCTTTGGGTGGTTGTATGTACAATGGGAGGCTGTGTGGAACGTGTAGGAGTAGAAGGAGGGACAGTTTCAGTTACAGGTCCAGTAGCAGGACTTAATGCAGAAGTAGTTGTTGTGCTGATCTTTCCGGTGGTCGTGCTACCCTCTGTACTAATCATGATGGTGGGTCTGGTTCCAGCTGTGGATTGTAGAGATGTGACTTTTGAGGTGGAGGTGGGCCGTTGAGTGAGTGGGGGTGTGCTGACCCCACCTGTTGGCGTGACGATGACCGTGGAAAGCGGAGTGGGATGCGTGGTGGCAGTGGATTTTCCAGTGGTGACACCCGGCTTTGTGGACACTACTGTGGTGCTTTGCGTGGTTGTATGCACAATGGGAGGCTGGGTGGAAGCTGCGGATGACGCCGGAGCAGTGCTGGGGCTATGCGTGGTGGGTAGTGTGGTCGACGTGCGGGCTGTGGTCGCGGTCGGCGGTTGGCAGTGCTTGTAATCGCAGCACTGGAATCTGACCTGATAGTTGTAACACATCTTGAACTTTCCGGTCTGGTCTGCGTTGTTGCAGATCAGCCCAACGTCAGTGTTACACTGCAGCTTCTGGCCAAGCAGAGACAAGCTGACGTCAGGGTAATCTTCTGCCCGGCACTCAATGTCTTGGGGGTTGTCACAGAACTGGCCTCCTGCTCCTCGGATGTTCTGGTAGGTCTCCCGGTCACCGTCGTCTGAGCTAGACGTTGGATGGTGAACATCAAACCAGGAGGTCCACTCACACTTAGGCCTGCAAACGGTGGTGCCCTTGGTGCTTATCGTGGAGGTTGCCTGGGATCCGGTTGTGGTGTGTGGAGGTGTAGCGGTCAAGGTGGAAGTTGGTCCTTGAGTGACTGGGGTTGTGCTGATCACACCTGTTGGCGTGATGATGACAGTGGAAAGTGGAGTTTTATGCGTAGTGGCAGTAGATATTCCAGTGGAGACTTCTGGCTTTGTGGACAACTTTGTGGTGCTTTGGGTGGTTGTATGTACAATGGGAGGCTGTGTGGAACGTGTAGGAGTAGAAGGAGGGACAGTTTCAGTTACAGGTCCAGTAGGAGGACTTGATGCAGAAGTAGTTGTTGTGCTGATCTTTCCGGTGGTCGTGCTACCCTCTGTACTTATCATGATGGTGGGTCTGGTTCCAGCTGTGGATTGTAGAGATGTGACCTTTGAGGTGGAGGTGGGCCGTTGAGTGAGTGGGGGTGTGCTGACCCCACCTGTTGGCGTGACGATGACCGTGGAAAGCGGAGTGGGATGCGTGGTGGCAGTGGATTTTCCAGTGGTGACACCCGGCTTTGTGGACACTACTGTGGTGCTTTGCGTGGTTGTATGCACAATGGGAGGCTGGGTGGAAGCTGCGGATGACGCCGGAGCAGTGCTGGGGCTATGCGTGGTGGGTAGTGTGGTCGACGTGCGGGCTGTGGTCGTGGTCGGCGGTGGGGTTGTTGGTTGGCAGTGCTTGTAATCGCAGCACTGGAATCTGACCTGATAGTTGTAGCACATCTTGAACTTTCCGGTCTGGTCTGCGTTGTTGCAGATCAGCCCAACGTCAGTGTTACACTGCAGCTTCTGGCCAAGCAGAGACAAGCTGACGTCAGGGTAATCTTCTGCCCGGCACTCAATGTCTTGGGGGTTGTCACAGAACTGGCCTCCTGCTCCTCGGATGCTCTGGTAGGTCTCCCGGTCACCGTCGTCTGAGCTAGACGTTGGATGGTGAACATCAAACCAGGAGGTCCACTCACACTTAGGCCTGCAAACGGTGGTGCCCTTGGTGCTTATCGTGGAGGTTGCCTGGGATCCGGTTGTGGTGTGTGGAGGTGTAGCGGTCAAGGTGGAAGTTGGTCCTTGAGTGACTGGGGTTGTGCTGATCACACCTGTTGGCGTGATGATGACAGTGGAAAGTGGAGTTTTATGCGTAGTGGCAGTAGATATTCCAGTGGAGACTTCTGGCTTTGTGGACAACTTTGTGGTGCTTTGGGTGGTTGTATGTACAATGGGAGGCTGTGTGGAACGTGTAGGAGTAGAAGGAGGGACAGTTTCAGTTACAGGTCCAGTAGGAGGACTTGATGCAGAAGTAGTTGTTGTGCTGATCTTTCCGGTGGTCGTGCTACCCTCTGTACTTATCATGATGGTGGGTCTGGTTCCAGCTGTGGATTGTAGAGATGTGACCTTTGAGGTGGAGGTGGGCCGTTGAGTGAGTGGGGGTGTGCTGACCCCACCTGTTGGCGTGACGATGACCGTGGAAAGCGGAGTGGGATGCGTGGTGGCAGTGGATTTTCCAGTGGTGACACCCGGCTTTGTGGACACTAATGTGGTGCTTTGCGTGGTTGTATGCACAATGGGAGGCTGGGTGGAAGCTGCGGATGACGCCGGAGCAGTGCTGGGGCTATGCGTGGTGGGTAGTGTGGTCGACGTGCGGGCTGTGGTCGTGGTCGGCGGTGGGGTTGTTGGTTGGCAGTGCTTGTAATCGCAGCACTGGAATCTGACCTGATAGTTGTAACACATCTTGAACTTTCCGGTCTGGTCTGCGTTGTTGCAGATCAGCCCAACGTCAGTGTTACATTGCAGCTTCTGGCCAAGCAGAGACCAGCGGACGTCAGGGTAATCTTCTGCCCGGCACTCAATGTCTTGGGGGTTGTCACAGAACTGGCCTCCTGCTCCTCGGATGTTCTGGTAGGTCTCCCGGTCACCGTCGTCTGAGCTAGACGTTGGATGGTGAACATCAAACCAGGAGGTCCACTCACACTTAGGCCTGCAAACGGTGGTGACCTTGGTGCTTATCGTGGAGGTTGCCTGGGATCCGGTTGTGGTGTGTGGAGGTGTAGCGGTCAAGGTGGAAGTTGGTCCTTGAGTGACTGGGGTTGTGCTGATCACACCTGTTGGAGTGATGATGACAGTGGAAAGTGGAGTTTTATGCGTAGTGGCAGTAGATATTCCAGTGGAGACTTCTGGCTTTGTGGACAACTTTGTGGTGCTTTGGGTGGTTGTATGTACAATGGGAGGCTGTGTGGAACGTGTAGGAGTAGAAGGAGGGACAGTTTCAGTTACAGGTCCAGTAGCAGGACTTAATGCAGAAGTAGTTGTTGTGCTGATCTTTCCGGTGGTCGTGCTACCCTCTGTACTTATCATGATGGTGGGTCTGGTTCCAGCTGTGGATTGTAGAGATGTGACCTTTGAGGTGGAGGTGGGCCGTTGAGTGAGTGGGGGTGTGCTGACCCCACCTGTTGGCGTGACGATGACCGTGGAAAGCGGAGTGGGATGCGTGGTGGCAGTGGATTTTCCAGTGGTGACACCCGGCTTTGTGGACACTACTGTGGTGCTTTGCGTGGTTGTATGCACAATGGGAGGCTGGGTGGAAGCTGCGGATGACGCCGGAGCAGTGCTGGGGCTATGCGTGGTGGGTAGTGTGGTCGACGTGCGGGCTGTGGTCGTGGTCGGCGGTGGGGTTGTTGGTTGGCAGTGCTTGTAATCGCAGCACTGGAATCTGACCTGATAGTTGTAACACATCTTGAACATTCCGGTCTGGTCTGCGTTGTTGCAGATCAGCCCAACGTCAGTGTTACATTGCAGCTTCTGGCCAAGCAGAGACCAGCGGACGTCAGGGTAATCTTCTGCCCGGCACTCAATGTCTTGGGGGTTGTCACAGAACTGGCCTCCTGCTCCTCGGATGTTCTGGTAGGTCTCCCGGTCACCGTCGTCTGAGCTAGACGTTGGATGGTGAACATCAAACCAGGAGGTCCACTCACACTTAGGCCTGCAAACGGTGGTGACCTTGGTGCTTATCGTGGAGGTTGCCTGGGATCCGGTTGTGGTGTGTGGAGGTGTAGCGGTCAAGGTGGAAGTTGGTCCTTGAGTGACTGGGGTTGTGCTGATCACACCTGTTGGCGTGATGATGACAGTGGAAAGTGGAGTTTTATGCGTAGTGGCAGTAGATATTCCAGTGGAGACTTCTGGCTTTGTGGACAACTTTGTGGTGCTTTGGGTGGTTGTATGTACAATGGGAGGCTGTGTGGAACGTGTAGGAGTAGAAGGAGGGACAGTTTCAGTTACAGGTCCAGTAGCAGGACTTAATGCAGAAGTAGTTGTTGTGCTGATCTTTCCGGTGGTCGTGCTACCCTCTGTACTAATCATGATGGTGGGTCTGGTTCCAGCTGTGGATTGTAGAGATGTGACTTTTGAGGTGGAGGTGGGCCGTTGAGTGAGTGGGGGTGTGCTGACCCCACCCGTTGGCGTGACGATGACCGTGGAAAGCGGAGTGGGATGCGTGGTGGCAGTGGATTTTCCAGTGGTGACCCCCGGCTTTGTGGACACTACTGTGGTGCTTTGCGTGGTTGTGTGCACAACGGGAGGCTGGGTGGAAGCTGCGGATGACGCCGGAGCAGTGCTGGGGCTATGCGTGGTGGGTAGTGCGGTCGACGTGCGGGCTGTGGTCGCGGTCGGCGGTGGGGTTGTTGGTTGGCAGTGCTTGTAATCGCAGCACTGGAATCTGACCTGATAGTTGTAGCACATCTTGAACTTTCCGGTCTGGTCCGCATTGTTGCAGATCAGCCCAACGTCAGTGTTACACTGCAGCTTCTGGCCAAGCAGAGACAGGCTGACGTCAGGGTAGTCTTCCGCCCGGCACTCGATGTCTTGAGGGTTGTCACAGAACTGGCCTCCTGCTCCTCGGATGTTCTGGTAGGTCTCCCTGTCACCGTCGTCTGGGCTAGAGGTCGGACGGTGCACATCAAACCAGGAGGTCCACTCACACTTAGGCTGGCAGCCGGTGGTGGTGGGTAGGAGTCCGGTCGTGGATTGCGGAGGTGGGGCCTTCGAGGTGGAGGTTGGCCCTTGGGTGACTGGGGGTGTGCTGACCACACCCGTTGGCGTGACGATGACCGTGGAAAGCGGAGTGGGATGCGTGGTGGCAGTGGATTTTCCAGTGGTGACCCCCGGCTTTGTGGACACTACTGTGGTGCTTTGCGTGGTTGTGTGCACAACGGGAGGCTGGGTGGAAGCTGCGGATGACGCCGGAGCAGTGCTGGGGCTATGCGTGGTGGGTAGTGCGGTCGACGTGCGGGCTGTGGTCGCGGTCGGCGGTGGGGTTGTTGGTTGGCAGTGCTTGTAATCGCAGCACTTGAATCGGACCTGATAGTTGTAGCACATCTTGAACTTTCCGGTCTGGTCCGCATTGTTGCAGATCAGCCCAACGTCAGTGTTACACTGCAGCTTCTGGCCAAGCAGAGACAGGCTGACGTCAGGGTAGTCTTCCGCCCGGCACTCGATGTCTTGGGGGTTGTCACAGAACTGGCCTCCTGCTCCTCGGATGTTCTGGTAGGTCTCCCTGTCACCGTCGTCTGGGCTGGAGGTCGGACGGTGCACATCAAACCAGGAGGTCCACTCACACTTAGGCTGGCAGCCGGTGGTGGTGGGTAGGACTCCGGTCGTGGATTGCGGAGGTGGGGCCTTCGAGGTGGAGGTTGGCCCTTGGGTGACTGGGGGTGTGCTGACCACACCCGTTGGCGTGACGATGACCGTGGAAAGCGGAGTGGGATGCGTGGTGGCAGTGGATTTTCCAGTGGTGACCCCCGGCTTTGTGGACACTACTGTGGTGCTTTGCGTGGTTGTGTGCACAACGGGAGGCTGGGTGGACGCTGCGGATGACGCCGGAGCAGTGCTGGGGCTATGTGTGGTGGGTAGTGCGGTCGACGTGCGGGCTGTGGTCGCGGTCGGCGGTGGGGTTGTTGGTTGGCAGTGCTTGTAATCGCAGCACTTGAATCGGACCTGATAGTTGTAGCACATCTTGAACTTTCCGGTCTGGTCCGCATTGTTGCAGTTCAGCCCAACGTCAGTGTTACACTGCAGCTTCTGGCCAAGCAGAGACAGGCTGACGTCAGGGTAGTCTTCCGCCCGGCACTCGATGTCTTGGGGGTTGTCACAGAACTGGCCTCCTGCTCCTCGGATGTTCTGGTAGGTCTCCCTGTCACCGTCGTCTGGGCTGGAGGTCGGACGGTGCACATCAAACCAGGAGGTCCACTCACACTTAGGCTGGCAGCCGGTGGTGGTGGGTAGGACTCCGGTCGTGGATTGCGGAGGTGGGGCCTTCGAGGTGGAGGTTGGCCCTTGGGTGACTGGGGGTGTGCTGACCACACCCGTTGGCGTGACGATGACCGTGGAAAGCGGAGTGGGATGCGTGGTGGCAGTGGATTTTCCAGTGGTGACCCCCGGCTTTGTGGACACTACTGTGGTGCTTTGCGTGGTTGTGTGCACAACGGGAGGCTGGGTGGACGCTGCGGATGACGCCGGAGCAGTGCTGGGGCTATGCGTGGTGGGTAGTGCGGTCGACGTGCGGGCTGTGGTCGCGGTCGGCGGTGGGGTTGTTGGTTGGCAGTGCTTGTAATCGCAGCACTTGAATCGGACCTGATAGTTGTAGCACATCTTGAACTTTCCGGTCTGGTCCGCATTGTTGCAGTTCAGCCCAACGTCAGTGTTACACTGCAGCTTCTGGCCAAGCAGAGACAGGCTGACGTCAGGGTAGTCTTCCGCCCGGCACTCGATGTCTTGGGGGTTGTCACAGAACTGGCCTCCTGCTCCTCGGATGTTCTGGTAGGTCTCCCTGTCACCGTCGTCTGGGCTGGAGGTCGGACGGTGCACATCAAACCAGGAGGTCCACTCACACTTAGGCTGGCAGCCGGTGGTGGTGGGTAGGACTCCGGTCGTGGATTGCGGAGGTGGGGCCTTCGAGGTGGAGGTTGGCCCTTGGGTGACTGGGGGTGTGCTGACCACACCCGTTGGCGTGACGATGACCGTGGAAAGCGGAGTGGGATGCGTGGTGGCAGTGGATTTTCCAGTGGTGACCCCCGGCTTTGTGGACACTACTGTGGTGCTTTGCGTGGTTGTGTGCACAACGGTAGGCTGGGTGGAAGCTGCGGATGACGCCGGAGCAGTGCTGGGGCTATGTGTGGTGGGTAGTGCGGTCGACGTGCGGGCTGTGGTCGCGGTCGGCGGTGGGGTTGTTGGTTGGCAGTGCTTGTAATCGCAGCACTTGAATCGGACCTGATAGTTGTAGCACATCTTGAACTTTCCGGTCTGGTCCGCATTGTTGCAGATCAGCCCAACGTCAGTGTTACACTGCAGCTTCTGGCCAAGCAGAGACAGGCTGACGTCAGGGTAGTCTTCCGCCCGGCACTCGATGTCTTGGGGGTTGTCACAGAACTGGCCTCCTGCACCTCGGATGTTCTGGTAGGTCTCCCTGTCACCGTCGTCTGGGCTAGAGGTCGGACGGTGCACATCAAACCAGGAGGTCCACTCACACTTAGGCTGGCAGCCGGTGGTGGTGGGTAGGACTCCGGTCGTGGATTGCGGAGGTGGGGCCTTCGAGGTGGAGGTTGGCCCTTGGGTGACTGGGGGTGTGCTGACCACACCCGTTGGCGTGACGATGACCGTGGAAAGCGGAGTGGGATGCGTGGTGGCAGTGGATTTTCCAGTGGTGACCCCCGGCTTTGTGGACACTACTGTGGTGCTTTGCGTGGTTGTGTGCACAACGGGAGGCTGGGTGGAAGCTGCGGATGACGCCGGAGCAGTGCTGGGGCTATGCGTGGTGGGTAGTGCGGTCGACGTGCGGGCTGTGGTCGCGGTCGGCGGTGGGGTTGTTGGTTGGCAGTGCTTGTAATCGCAGCACTTGAATCGGACCTGATAGTTGTAGCACATCTTGAACTTTCCGGTCTGGTCCGCATTCTTGCAGATCAGCCCAACGTCAGTGTTACACTGCAGCTTCTGGCCAAGCAGAGACAGGCTGACGTCAGGGTAGTCTTCCGCCCGGCACTCGATGTCTTGGGGGTTGTCACAGAACTGGCCTCCTGCTCCTCGGATGTTCTGGTAGGTCTCCCTGTCACCGTCGTCTGGGCTGGAGGTCGGACGGTGCACATCAAACCAGGAGGTCCACTCACACTTAGGCTGGCAGCCGGTGGTGGTGGGTAGGACTCCGGTCGTGGATTGCGGAGGTGGGGCCTTCGAGGTGGAGGTTGGCCCTTGGGTGACTGGGGGTGTGCTGACCACACCCGTTGGCGTGACGATGACCGTGGAAAGCGGAGTGGGATGCGTGGTGGCAGTGGATTTTCCAGTGGTGACCCCCGGCTTTGTGGACACTACTGTGGTGCTTTGCGTGGTTGTGTGCACAACGGGAGGCTGGGTGGAAGCTGCGGATGACGCCGGAGCAGTGCTGGGGCTATGCGTGGTGGGTAGTGCGGTCGACGTGCGGGCTGTGGTCGCGGTCGGCGGTGGGGTTGTTGGTTGGCAGTGCTTGTAATCGCAGCACTTGAATCGGACCTGATAGTTGTAGCACATCTTGAACTTTCCGGTCTGGTCCGCATTGTTGCAGATCAGCCCAACGTCAGTGTTACACTGCAGCTTCTGGCCAAGCAGAGACAGGCTGACGTCAGGGTAGTCTTCCGCCCGGCACTCGATGTCTTGGGGGTTGTCACAGAACTGGCCTCCTGCTCCTCGGATGTTCTGGTAGGTCTCCCTGTCACCGTCGTCTGGGCTGGAGGTCGGACGGTGCACATCAAACCAGGAGGTCCACTCACACTTAGGCTGGCAGCCGGTGGTGGTGGGTAGGACTCCGGTCGTGGATTGCGGAGGTGGGGCCTTCGAGGTGGAGGTTGGCCCTTGGGTGACTGGGGGTGTGCTGACCACACCCGTTGGCGTGACGATGACCGTGGAAAGCGGAGTGGGATGCGTGGTGGCAGTGGATTTTCCAGTGGTGACCCCCGGCTTTGTAGACACTACTGTGGTGCTTTGCGTGGTTGTGTGCACAACGGGAGGCTGGGTGGACGCTGCGGATGACGCCGGAGCAGTGCTGGGGCTATGTGTGGTGGGTAGTGCGGTCGACGTGCGGGCTGTGGTCGCGGTCGGCGGTGGGGTTGTTGGTTGGCAGTGCTTGTAATCGCAGCACTTGAATCGGACCTGATAGTTGTAGCACATCTTGAACTTTCCGGTCTGGTCCGCATTCTTGCAGATCAGCCCAACGTCAGTGTTACACTGCAGCTTCTGGCCAAGCAGAGACAGGCTGACGTCAGGGTAGTCTTCCGCCCGGCACTCGATGTCTTGGGGGTTGTCACAGAACTGGCCTCCTGCTCCTCGGATGTTCTGGTAGGTCTCCATGTCACCGTCGTCTGGGCTGGAGGTCGGACGGTGCACATCAAACCAGGAGGTCCACTCACACTTAGGCTGGCAGCCGGTGGTGGTGGGTAGGAGTCCGGTCGTGGATTGCGGAGGTGGGGCCTTCGAGGTGGAGGTTGGCCCTTGGGTGACTGGGGGTGTGCTGACCACACCCGTTGGCGTGACGATGACCGTGGAAAGCGGAGTGGGATGCGTGGTGGCAGTGGATTTTCCAGTGGTGACCCCCGGCTTTGTGGACACTACTGTGGTGCTTTGCGTGGTTGTGTGCACAACGGGAGGCTGGGTGGAAGCTGCGGATGACGCCGGAGCAGTGCTGGGGCTATGCGTGGTGGGTAGTGCGGTCGACGTGCGGGCTGTGGTCGCGGTCGGCGGTGGGGTTGTTGGTTGGCAGTGCTTGTAATCGCAGCACTTGAATCGGACCTGATAGTTGTAGCACATCTTGAACTTTCCGGTCTGGTCCGCATTGTTGCAGATCAGCCCAACGTCAGTGTTACACTGCAGCTTCTGGCCAAGCAGAGACAGGCTGACGTCAGCGTAGTCTTCCGCCCGGCACTCGATGTCTTGGGGGTTGTCACAGAACTGGCCTCCTGCTCCTCGGATGTTCTGGTAGGTCTCCCTGTCACCGTCGTCTGGGCTGGAGGTCGGACGGTGCACATCAAACCAGGAGGTCCACTCACACTTAGGCTGGCAGCCGGTGGTGGTGGGTAGGACTCCGGTCGTGGATTGCGGAGGTGGGGCCTTCGAGGTGGAGGTTGGCCCTTGGGTGACTGGGGGTGTGCTGACCACACCCGTTGGCGTGACGATGACCGTGGAAAGCGGAGTGGGATGCGTGGTGGCAGTGGATTTTCCAGTGGTGACCCCCGGCTTTGTGGACACTACTGTGGTGCTTTGCGTGGTTGTGTGCACAACGGGAGGCTGGGTGGAAGCTGCGGATGACGCCGGAGCCGTGCTGGGGCTATGTGTGGTAGGTAGTGCAGTTGAGTGTCCAACAGTTGGTGTTGATGTTCCACAAGGTGTATACGTGCAGCATAAGAATTTGATCTCATAATTGTAGCAGATTGGTGGTGTCTGATCCTTGTTATTGCAAATTAGTCCATTGTTTATTGTACACTGTATCTTTTGGTTGAGTGAATCTATCTTTTCGTTTGGATAGAGTTTAGCTCTGCATTCTACTTTGTCTGGTATTTTGCATAGATTATATCCTTCGGCTCTTATATTTTCGGGTGTTTCATAATCTCCATTGTGTTCTCCAAATGTGGGGTAGGTCACATCATACCAGTCTGTCCATTCACATTCTCTGTGTACACATGTTGTTGTCTCTGGCAGTGTAGTGTATTCTATCAAGGAAGTAAAAAAAGTAGTTTCATTTTGTAATCATCAAGTCAACACTATATCTTCCAGGTTGCCAAGCTGTTTTTCTTTGAAAAGGCCCCTGGTAGAGCCTCTGTTTGGTGGTCTCTGGCCTGCTTCAGACATAGTTGCACTGTATTTTTTACTAGAAAACAGAGGACGATGCCTTACTTTGTCTGAGGACTGTTGAACAGAGGTCCTGTTGTGGGTCTTTTTGCAGAAAAAAATGTTACAGCTCGGCAACCCAGAAGAGTTGGTGGTGACGCCCTATATTATCTATTGTCAATTGGTTCATGACCCACTTTTGTAGGGATGTGAAACCCGTTTCATACACAGGGCCGAAATTTTCATTCATGGTGCCTGTTGAGGACTGGACGTGACCTCATTAAGCAGGAAGATATGTCATTAAACAAGTGATGGCCAGAATGAAGCACTTAGTTCTCACATGGAAACTTATTAGCTTCAAATGACAGAAGAGAAGTTGTGCAAATCTTGTTCATATTTTCGAGATATGAGAGAGCCCAATTATCACGCTGGGAGAGCCTAATTATGACACAAGCCGGATAAATTGCTTTCGGGGGTTGCATCCAGCCCACAGGCCTTATGTTTGACGCACCTGCACTTGTCAGTCATGAGCCATAATTTGAGAAACACTGGATTAGTATGTATATTGGACCCTTTCACTTTAATAACATTCCTGAAAGTTCAAAAAATAAAGTTCACTAAAAGCTACGAGTATTAATGAACTGTGGCAGGTTTTTTTTTTAAGTTTGGATCCTAAAAAATTATTTTAAATTAATTTCTATACAATATACTGAAATGTGCCAGTCATGTAATTATCGGATCCTATTTTCCTGTGGAAATAAAGAGCACATTGCATCATGTAGTGTTTTTAATGTTTTGCTATCATATTCATAGGTAGAAGAAAATGCGTAACATCTCCTTAGTGAAGAAGGTGTCTCCAAGGCCACTTAGAGCCCAATCCTAAGGGCTTGGAGTGACCACATCAAGCTCTAGCGTGGAATCTGAGTGCCATAAATGTGCAGTAAAGCCAATTTACTGCACTGCCTGAGTAGGGAGCACTGGTGCCAGCCCAGTGCCTGCTGGCACTGGGCCCAGTGATGGACAGACACCGTCAGGAGCAAGGGAAGAGCTCCGGGTGGCAGTAAGGACTTTTGGGGTGAGGGAGGTGTTCAGGGGCAGGGGAAGGGGAAGGGTGGGGCTGGGTGAGGAACTGGCCGAGGAAGGGAGTGGATCCGCCAGATCATATCCTCCATTTTGGGCTATGCAGCCAACACAGAGGCTCTTTTGTCTGCGCCAGCAAAATAGCTGATGCAGACTTGAAAAGCCCCATTGACCTTGGCAGAAGGGGACAAAAGTCCTCTTCTCCCGAGGAGACCTCTGGCAGTGTCATTTTGGCGCTTCTGCACCCAGCGGCACCACAAGGGATAGGATTGGGCTGTTATTGTGCAGAGAGATGCCCGTGATTCTATGGAAGGTTATCTGCTACATACTTGTCAAGAGGAAGTTGTCTCCCCACCTTCAGGAGTAAATAATGAAACTAATACGTGGTGTGTATTATGTAACATGCTGTGTTTTTTTTTTAAGAAAAGTTTTAGCTTTTCACAGAAATACCTGTTCCAGTTGATGTTGTAAACGTAAATGGTGGTGCTGTGGTAACTGCAGTGCACTTGTAGAGTTCTCTGACGATTGTTCCGTTAACATCACAGGTTGCACGAATGCACCAACCCAAGCCATCTGTGGTGTTGTAGATGACATCCTTGTAGATATATGACTTTCCTTCATAATAGCAGTAGCATGCTGAAATTTAGAGAATAAGGAAAGTCTTGTTAGGCAAGGTGTCATATGAAATGGTTCCTAAGGTCCCATTAATAAAATTCTGTAACTTACCCTCAGCATCGTAGTGACATTCTTTACCTCTACTGGTACACTGACTGTAAGAAATAACAGCAAAGTGTGAGACTGAAGATTCATAAAATGACACATTGCTATTTATTTTCTACCTAGTTCTTCCTGAAGGTTAATTTCATGGTGTGTGATTATTTTGAAAACAGTAGTGTTCAGCTGAAATGTACTTTTGTAAGGACATGCCCTCTGACATTTCATAGATGAAACAGGGACTGTCATGTAACATCTCTGAGGACCCCTGTGAATGGCTCTTTTCCTATCACATGCATTGCTGAAGGCTTTTCTATGTTTGCTGTACATTGTTTTTATGTTGCCTGTAATCACTGGTCCTGTGTAGGCTGCTAAAGCAGGTGTGATAGTAAATCCACCATAATAATTTTTCTGTTACTTATTTTTATTTTTATTGTATCCCCAAGTTTTGCCTCTCTAAAAATGTTTAGGAACATTTATGGATATGAAGGAAAAGATGAATGGAAAGGAACTTAATACATGCATGCACATATGCAATGAAAGAGTGCCTCTTGCTTACTTCTTTGTCCCTATCTATCTCTCCCAAGGAAATGCCTCACCTTGCTAGTTCCGATTGGGCTGTAAGTCCCATCAATTTTTGTGGGACTTATTTCTGAGTAGACATACTCAGGACAGGATTGCACTGCACACCTCATATTTTGCGCTGAGAACACATGGCTACCAAATTCTACTGTGGTTATTTCCTCTTGATATTGTCAGGCAGCACATGCTCACCATGTTTTACATGACTCTCTTGAGTAAAAAGTTGTTCCTACTGGATAGTAGGTATCAGGAGGCTCATAACAGCCACAAACGTCAACACATTTCATCTCATCTTCGTTGAAAAAGGGCTTATTTGCTGGACAGTATGGGTAGCAGCCTATGAGAGAGATGGTGTGAAAGAAAAAAGAAATATTCAAAATGGGTCATTGACATGTAAGCAGCACCATGTCAGTTTTCCTTCCATTTTGTCTAAAATGTGAAATAACAGATTTATTTCTGTAAAAGTTGGGATTCACTCCTCACCACTACCCCCACCAGAAAAATGATAGTCGTTCTCTAGGGTTTCTGTGAGGTGAAAATCAAATACCTGCTTTTCAGTGGTTCATAATTTAGCAAAAAAATCTTGACAGAAAAATTCAAAGAAAGTTAAGAATTTGCTTTTAACATTTGGATGGTTTAACAGTTTTGAAGACCAGGATTCCATTTCCATAATCTTATCTCAATCTTATCTTGTTGGCTGCTGTTTTGGTCTTATGATGATTTTCTGATGGTCTTATGATGATTTTATTTTTGTTTATATTATTTGCAATTTCGCATGTGCATGAATACAATTATGCACATGCAAATACATGCAATTGCATAAATGCAGTTCCCCATGAGGTAAGGGTGACAGATAAGCTTTCACAGTACATAAATATAATTCCTCTCTCTCTCTCTCTCTCTCTCTCTCTCTCAAAAAGGCTTTCTACTGTCTGGAAACATTACTTCACAATACAGCAGCTGGTTTATTAATTGAAATGAACAGACTGGATTATATTTCGCGAATGCTTAGAGATTTTCATTAATTGCCAGTTAATTTCTGCATACAGTTCATTGTGTTAGCTTTAACTTTAAAGAGTGTGGGCGCAATCCTACCAGGAGGCTTGCGCTATATCCAGCGCAGGATAGGGGCCAAAAGTGGCTCAACCAGAAGCAAGGGGAAACTTTCCCCCTTAGCTCTGGGCAAGGCGCCCTTGCCCCATGAGTCTCCTCAAACTTGCGCCACCTCTTGAGGTGGCACAGGTCTGAGGAGAGCAGAGTGGCTTCAAGCCTCTCTGATCTCGCTGGGAATGGGGGTTGGGATCTGGCATAACTGCTTGATCCCAGCCCCACCTCCCGCTCCCCGCCTGCCCCTCTTGGGCCACCCACTGCCCTACCTCCCCCCACCCAGGAATGCCTGCCTCCTCCCTGCCTGCCTCAGAGCCTTGCATTGGCCGAACTGGGCTGACACAAGGCTCGGTGCCTCCTTTGGCATGAAGGCTTGTCCGGTGATGGAAAGTTGATTAGGATTGTGCCCTTTTTAACTTCAGAAGGAATGTGTGTAGGATTTAACCTTTATTCTGGTGGCACTTGTCTCTGAAACTCTCATTCCAAAGTGAATGGCTATTTCACTGACTTGTCAGCAACAGGTAACAACTGGAAATGTTGAAAATATACCACTTTTCAACAAAAAAGTGGTTTGCAAAGCATTTTACATAGCTAAACAAATGATTCCCTGTCCCTATAGGGTTCACAATCTTTAAAAAAAAACAAAAAAACAAAAAAACAGATACCAGCAACAGCTTCTGGAAAATGTGCCATGCTGGCATGAAGAGGGACATTTCCTTTCCCTCTGCTAAATGTAAGAGGACACCACCTGAAAAAGATACCTCTTTGCCCAGTTATCCTGGCATCACATATCAATTGAATTTATGCTGTTCTTACACATTGCTTTTCTCTGACTTTTTCTGTGCTCTGTGAACTGTTTTTTTAAATTTTTGATAGTATTGGTTGTTTGACATAAAAATGGTTTCAAACAATGAGTTGTAAGTCAACTTGAGAACCATGCACTTGAAAAGGTTAGGTAGAATACATAAATACATAAAAAAAAATACAAACAGTGTGTCACATGAGCAAACTGTGATCTGAACTTTGGATGTCTTTTTCTTGGCTTAGAAATAACTACGGACCCCTCTGAACTGAACTGGGGGTTTGGCAGTGGGGAGAGAGTTAACCTTTTTCCCTCATGCCATTTCTCTATTGAAATCCATTTCCCCAGCTGTTATTAGTCGTGGGGGGGACGGGACACCTTGGTATAATACTGGTATCATCTTTTTTTCTCCAATACCAATTTGGGATAGTGACATTTATATTCAGGACACACTGCAGAAGGAAAAGGTGAATCCTTCTTCAGTGCTGTAGCCCAGATCCACTTCAACACCAACATAGCTGCTTTTAAGGAAAGAACACGATTTCAGATGTCTCATCTCATGTTTCAGGTCTAACCTGACCCTTTGTTTGGCAAACAATTAGCAAACAATTTGAAGCTGAAGCATATGGGAACTGAAGAAGATAACCTATTGAAACTGTGTTACTATGTAACCTATTACATACCGTACAGTAGTTAATATAATAAGTTATTATATTCATGTTATTTCATGGTATTTCATTTTTAGCATTTTAGACTGCCCTTAGTAATAAGATATTAGATGCTTACCTTCCAAGCCAGGTAACTGATAAAGGCATCTCCCACTTGGGTTCCTACATGTCTTCATACACGGGGCTCCACAAGGCTTGTAATGCCAATCACATTCTCCTTCAGCATTGTAATAGTCACAGAACATTGCTAAGGGGAACCAGGAGAAAAATATTTGAATGAAATTTTCCATTATGGACTTATATTACTGGCAACACCATTAAATTAATTGGGCATGCCATAGCAATGTATGCAAACTGATTAGAAGACATCTATTAAAATGACAGGATTTTCTAATGAACACAATATAGTCATATCACCCATCAGTTTGGCAACATATATTGGGTGATCACTGATTTATTATAACATATTTTACATAGTATCCATGGTATTACAAAAGTCCAGACATCTTCTTCAATGTGCTATCTAAAATTTTGTCAAATATTCAACATTTAAAAAAACCTTAAAACCAATATTTCATCTTTCCTCTTTGGGCAGCCCAGTCCTAAGGTGCCCTTAAACTTCTGGAACTAGAGTTCCAGCAGCGTAAGGCACTTTTTGGCAGCTGCAAACGTGACCCACCATTGGGAGTAGCTGGGCACTGCTGTGAGTGGTGAATGGTGGCAGTGGCCTGCCAACGGATCCGTCACATACACTGGCACTGGTAAGTGAGCATGGTTAAGGGAGGGGTGAAGAGGAAGGTGGATGGAATGGGGGGAGGAGGAACAGGGACGGGGGTAGGGGGATATGGCAGAATGAGGGTTGAAAGGGAGCGGTATCAGTGGTAGTGGCACCTCAATCTACTTTCCTGGGTCTACTTGGTTATGTGCCAGTGACATTGCTGGCACAGGTCCAAGTAGACCCATTCTAGTGCCAGAGGCTTATCCCCATGTAAGAAAACAAATGTTTCCAGAGGAGACCTCTGGGACTGCTCCTCCCAGCAGGATGCAGTATGTGCTCCAGTGGTGTGGCTGTATCAGCAGAAATTGAAAAGGATAAGAGGTAGCCCCTAATTTCACTGTCTATTTAAGATAGGGTTTCTACTCACGACAGACTGATGGTGATCTCCACGATATGCATACACCAAATTCACTACAGGCTTGAGCATAGGCAGCTACAGCTGTACAAAAACATTCACAGTCTCCCCCAGTGTCACAGGCACAGGCATCAGTCACACATGCTTCATAGTATTTAGTTGGTTCAACCTATTAAGAAATTAAAGAGGGCACTCTGAGTGAGTTTTCTTGGTGTTTCCTTATCATGTTTCCAGCTGTGACAATTCCTTCTAAAAACTGTTGAGTAATAGAAGTAGCAGGCACTTCAAAAAATTCTAGTAGGAAAATATAGGATTTGCTATACCTGAGAGTGGCAGGCAGCGAAGATCTTACTGTTGATGATGCTGCATTGCTTCTGTGACCAGGCCTTTCTGTAAGGGTTCTTGGAGCAAGGATCCTTGGTGCATTTGGCATCAGGGCACGTGGGAGACACCTTCCAACTGTTTCCAAACTCCATCACATCACCTACTATAGACTGACTCCGGGTAGTGAACTCATTAATTCCATTGTCATCATAATTCCCACATAAACCACAGACCTGACCCTGCACAGATGAAAACATAAAATAGTAATTGAACAATAGATAATGTGCATGGACTTCTTAGACCAGCTTAATGTTTAACTTTTCCAAGGCAACCAATTAATATGTCAGTTCAATAGATTTACTATAGGAAAACAATTTTTTTTAAAAGTTTAGAGAATAATAGCTAATAGGAAAAAATGTATTTGGTATCCTCTGCTAGAACATTATGGGCCCAATCCTATCTAACTTTCCAGCGCTGGTGCAGCCATTCCAACAGAGCGTGCACTGCATCCTATGGTGAGAGGGTAGTCTTAAGAACAGAAGAACAGCCCCACTGGATCAGGCCATAGGCCCATCTAGTCCAGCTTCCTGTATCTCATAGCGGCCCACCAAATGCCCCAGGGAGCACACCAGATAACAAGAGACCTCATCCTGGTGCCCTCCCTTGCATCTGGCATTCTGACATAGCCCATTTCTAAAATCAGGACGTTGCATATACACATCATGGCTTGTAACCCGTAATGGATTTTTCCTCCAGAAACTTGTCCAATCCCCTTGGAGGGCTCCTCAAGGTAAGGGAATGTTTGTTCCCTTGCCATGGGGCTGCATTGTGGCAGCATCGTTGCAGGAAGGTTGGATAAAATTGGGCCTCTAGTCATCTGGGCCAACGGAAGAGTAAATGTTTGCAAGATAGGATCATGTATAGATGTTGAGCTATAGCAGGGGTGCCCAAACCCTGGCCCTGGGGCCACTTGCGGCCCTCGAGGCCTCCCAATGCGGCCCTCAGGGATCCCCCAGTCTCCAATGAGCATCTGGCCCTCCGGAGATTTGTTGGAGCCTGCACTGGCCCGACGTACCTGCTCTCAGCATGAGGGCAACTGTTTGTCCTCTCGCATGAGCTGTGGGATGAGGGCTCCCTCCACTGCTTGCTGTTTCACATCTGTGATGCAGCAGCGGCAGCAAAGGAAAGGCCAGCCTTGCTTTGTGCAAGGCCTTTTATAGACCTTGAGCTATTGCAAGACCTTCATTCATTCATAAAAGTTCATCTTTAATATATTCATTTATGTAAACATGTAAATTTATTCAAATTTTAAATGTAAATTAATTCTTTTTTTCCCCGTCCCCCGACAGTGTCAGGGAGATGATGTGATCCTCCTGCCAAAAACTTTGGACACCCCTGAGCTATAGCAAAGTCATATTCCTGAGTGCCTACAGCACTTTTTATTATATGGCTGCAAGATGTAGACTGCTTGAAACTGTGTCTATATGGAAGCAGCTTCATGTGATTTGGCCCCAACGGATGTTCTGGCCCCAATGGATGTTCTGTCCCTATGCCTTGTTCAAACATCTCTCATAGCAGCTTGCAGCTGCAAGAAGCCAAATCATTCAGTGGGACCCAATTGGTTTTCGGGTCTTAGTTCCAGGTATTGTTCTTTTAAAATCAAAATGCAAAAAGAACATAAGAGTGCCTGTGGTACTAGGCAATATAAAGAGTCTCACCTTGAAATTAGGACTTAGTTTGATAAATATACTTGTTTTCTTGTCCCACAGGAGAATTAGCCCATTGGTAATCTCAATAACCAAAAAGATGCCCATGTAGCGAATCCGGTAGGGTATCTGACCTCCATCACCTCTTTGAACTACCTCATGGTGGTTGTCACTAAGGATCAATTCATAGCCCTGGGGAGCAAAATAAATAGTGGGGAAAAAATTATAATATTCAAAAAGAGGAAGACTAGTGTATATTGACACTTGCCATTGAAATGGTATCACTTGTTGTCAAAGGTGATTACATGCCGACCTCCATAAACAGTGTCAAAAATTTATGGGGCATGGGCAACAAATGACCTAACTATGCCACTGCCCTCTGCACATGAGGACTGTGTCAAAAGTAAGTTTATTTTTGTTCCAACTGCTTTCTTGAATATACAGTAGTTTTACTGAGTTTAAATGGCTAGTTTCAAACTTGAAAATACAGGCAAGAACTGGGACCTATGTGCTTGTATGCACTTAGTGGGATGTTTAATTTTTTTTTTTCCTGTTTGCACACCAAGGAATGGCTGGTGTTTGAGAATCACAAGTGCAAAACCCTTGAGTGCATGAAAGTAGTTGCATGGTTCATTGGACTCTTACTGTGAGGCTTACAAAAGATAATTTTTATTTAGAAAATTATTTTTTCATGAAGTTATTTATTATGAAAGGTGTTCTTTGAAGTCAGAAACCTAATGTAAATCTAATCTTTCCTGGCAAACATCAAACCTTGTTACTGTTGCACAAAGGCTCCAGCAGTGCCACTCACCTCCAAGAAGACTTTAATAGATTTTGAGCAAGTGGTTCCAGTTGTGCCACAGGGAACATTTTCAGTGATGACTCTGAATGTGCCCTGGGTGGAACTGTTCTGCCCACAGTAATCCTAAGAGGGGGAGTGGAATAAGGACACTGGTTATTTCCCTCTCTGGCAAATGTAGGTTATTTCTATGTTCAGAATGCCAAGGCAATTATTTAGTTACCTGGACTAGTGTATATTGACACTTTCCATTGAAATTGTATCGCTTGTCATCAAAGGTGATTATATGCCCATCTCCATAAACAGCACAGGTTCCTAGGCACCGCTCTGTGCTGCATTTCCACATCCTGTCTTTACATACGCTAAAAAGGGGGGAAAGACAAATTTTAAAGTGACACCTCTGTACAAATATAAGCTACCATTCATTAATTTAATACTGGGTGTTCTAGCCTTGCAAATATCTCCTGAACTAATCATAGGTAACATATGAAGAGGAGAGAGAGAGAAAGGGTACATAAAAAAGAGATAAAATAGCATTATTTCAAGTACGCTCTGGGAGAAATTAAGAAATTAATTATCAAATTGATAAACTACGTTGTTTCTTTTGTGGGTAGCATAAAGTTTAGGCCACTTAAGTAAATGGAAAGTTCAATGCCCAACTTGGCAAAAGGGAATCCAGGGTCACAATCCTAACCAACTTTCCAGCACTGACATAAGGCAATGCAACTCCAAAGTAAGGGAACAAACATTGCCTTACCTTGAGGAGGCCTCTACGACTGCCCCCCAACTGCAGGATGCAGCACATGCCCCATTGGCACAGCTATGCCTGTGCTGGAAAGTTGGTTAGAATTGCGCCCCTGGTCTCTTGCATAAAAATAGCCTGATTGGTTCTGATATAAGGCACTGCTTTCTATCTCCATGAGTACTTATGCTAGTCAATGGCTGATTATGGGGTGGGGAGTTTCTGAGATGAAGACAAAGAAATCCAGTTCATTTTATTTAAATCATGATTACTTGGGTCATTTCACATATTATAGCATGCATGGGTATGCCACCAAGTGGACATTCTACAGAGAGCTTCAACTAATCCTATTGTTCTTGTATACCAGGGATGTCAAACTCATTTCATACAGATGGCCAAAGTCAGCAATCATGGTGCCTGCTGAGGGCCGGAAGTGACATCATTAAGCAGAAAGTGACATCATCAAGTGGATGATGGCCAGAAATAAGCACTTTGTTCTCACATAGAAACTTATTAGCAGCAAATGACAGAAGAGAAGTTGTGCAAATCATATTTTCAAGATATGAGAGTGCCCTTATCAAACTGGGAGAACCCATGGGAGCCAGATAAATTGCTTCTGGGGGTGGCATTCGGTCCACAGGCCTTATGTATGACACCCCTGCTGTATACTATATGTATTTGCAAACATACCTCTGTCACAGTTGCACTATATTTTTAGGTGTACTCTGAAAACAATTCTTAAGTATAGGTTTTAAAATATAAAATATTAGGTGGCCTGTACGCTATCTGCTAATCCACTGTTCAAATAATATGTATGCATAATGCTAGTCATATTTGAATGTGTGAGATGAAAGAAACAAGAGGCATTCTCTTTAACAAATACTTACCAGGTGTTACAGTCAACTTTGATCTTTTCTCCTGGCTTATAAGTGGCATCATTGTGAATACACGGACACTCTTCCATAGCAATGCAGCCACCTTTCCCATCTGACACAAGCCCAGCAGGGCACATGCAGCCAGAGACACACTGTGTGCTATACTGTAATGGCCAAGAAGAAGATATCAAAAGAGAGAGGATTACACTGATAATCATAAGACCTACTTCTGTCTCTGCTCCAACTTAAGTAAGAGTGGTTCAAATAAGCACTTTGTTCTCACCTAGGAACTCAACAGCTGCATGTAACAGAATAAAAAAATATGCAAATATCATATTTTCAAGATATGGGAGAGCCCAATTATCACACGGGCCACCTTTTCAGCAGTGCTGCTTCTGCCAAACAGTGTTCCCTCTAATTTTTTTTTCTTTACCATGGAGCAAAATTAACAACTCAAGCAGTACCTCACCACTGTAATCTTAAAATAGTCAATGGCCAGTCTGACTTAACTATAATGACCACGCCACCTACATCCTCCCTCAACCAGTACTCACTCCTCTAGTGCTGCCTCCCTTAACCACCATACCCTGGGACAAAGTTCCTGACTTCCTTAGAAGCTTCGCTTACATCAGTGATCTGCACTCATGTCTGGCTATGAAGAATCACTTCTGTCAATGACCTGCACACCTTGTCTGGTTTCTCCAGCAGGCTCTAGCAGGCATGAGGAAGATAAGCGAGCAAAGGAAAGAGATAAGTTGACTGGCAACTGAGAGGCGTGCTGTAGGAGGTCACTTCAAGGTCACTTTGCAGATCTATTATCACAAGTCCACTTGTCCAGAGCAGAGTTTCTCAAACTGTGGGTCGGGACCCACTTCCAGTGGGTCCTGACAGATTCTCATTCTAAAAAGTTGGTCCTGGTGCTAAATGTGTAAGAACCACTGATTCAGAGGGCTAGAGAAAAAGATTCTGTGGGTCTTATATTTGACATGCCTGGTATAGACTGAGGACTTGTAGGACTTGCAGATCAATGGTCAGTGTCCCAGGAATGAAAGATGTTGTTAGTAATTGAATCAAAATCTCTTGTCCTCTCTCTCTCTCTCTCTCTCTCTGTGCACATGTATGAATGTATGAATAATCTATTTAAACAACACCATACTAAATAATAATAATGATTAGCATTTATATGTCACTTGAATTTTCAAAGCACATTCAAAGCACTTATATGTCAGCTTGTAATCCTTAAACCAACTCTGCAAGGTAAGGTCAGTATTATTCTCTTTGTACTGCAGATGGGAATGTGGGTTAGGGACTGTGACTTGTTGAGAATAGCATGTTCAAGGCCTTCCTGATTCACAGCAAAGCCTCTTAGGCACAACACATTAGGCAATAGGCAACAATAGTTCAGGCATACTTACACAATGCATGTCAAGAGTCTGACAGCTCTTCTGACATTCAGCTCCAGTGGTGCCTGCGGTGGCATTTCTGCAGTCAAAGTAGACCATGGGGGCAGCACAGACTAGCAGGGGGAGACACAGAGAGAGAGGTATAAGAGATACCTCTTAGTACAGGCATGGATGCCACAGACCATAAGAACTGGAATGAACCATTTGAGCAGGAAAGTGCTATGGTTTCAAGAACCATTGTTAACAAAGTTCTATAAAGTCTGCACCAACTTTCAACCTTTAATGCATATAAAATGTATATCCAAGCAACAATAAGGTAATTGTTTTGCTTTTGTATTGTTTTTAGTTACAGTTCAGCCATAGCACAGCAGCAGAGCAAACAGTTTGCATGTAGAAAGCTCCAAGTTCAATCCCTGACACCTTCATTTAAAAGTATCAGGTAGAAGATGATGGGAAAGTCCTACTCATAACTGAGAAACCTGGTGAGTCACCAAACAATAGTGGGCTAACAATGCAATCCTATGCATGCCTACTCAAAAGTAAGTCACACTGTGTTCAGTGGGGTTTACTCTCATGAAACAAGATTGTATTCTAATTGCTTAATCCTAACTCCACATGCAATGATGATGGCACAGCCTCCACTATATCCCATAGGGGAGTTTTGGCTGCAAGAGGTCTCCTCAGGTAAGAGGACATTTGTCCCCTTACCCCAGGGTAAGACCTAGCAGCTGCTATAGGTCTACTTGGACCTATACCAGTGATATTACTGGTGCAAGTCTGCATTGATTCATGACAGTGGTTCAGGCCAGGGAAGAGGGTCAGGATTTGGCGGGTACCAATTCTAATCCACCCTCCTCCTTGCCCCATCTCCTCCCTGTTCCACCCACATCTACCCTGCCCCTGCTCAGTTCCACCCCCTACACGGACTTACTGGCTCTGCCAGGTCTTTGTGCTTTTGCACAAGCAGAAGGACTCTGGCCTTCTTGCCAGCACTCTAGCAGCAGAAGCTGCTGAAGTGAGCTTTATGGCTGCTTTGCAGCAGCCATCACTGGTGGAACACACATTCCGTCAGCAGGGCAGCGCAACAGAATTGAGCTGTAAATGGAGCAGTGATGTCTCTTAGCTTCCTACAGACCTATATCTGTTTTTCACTATTTTTAAGACAAAGTCTGGTCATTTAAACAAACAACCCCAAAAATCCTTGCAGCCCAAATCCTGTGCATCTTTACTCAAAAGCAAGTTCCACTTCATACAGCATAACTCACTTCTAAGGAACTATGCATAGGATTGGAACAAGTTGTGTTTTTTTTAAGTTCTTGCTGTATTGACTATAGAGAACTTTAATCTTGTATTGTTTTAGCTATGATTGGACTAGTTCAAATTGAACAGCGAGATAGACAACAAGCAACAATTTTTCTTACCTAGCTTTGTGTCCCCATCACCAATGCAGTTCAACTTTCCTTGAGTACAAGTACTGTGAAAAAGAAAGGGAAATGATGCTAGTTTTTTAGAGTATTTTGGACAGAATTCACTTTCCTCAGAGTTCTGCAAGTTGCAACCATATAATCTTGCCTTGAAAATCACTACAAAGAGCAGAAAACCTGGTGATATTCCATGTGATCCAAGTACACCTGTGGTTTAGGAATTATTGGAATCTGAACATAGGGCCATGCCATCAGTAAATCTGATAATAATGACATTTCCAAATTCTTTGATTCTTCATGAATTCAGGCATTTTAAGGCCCAAACCTATATTTCCTCCCTGCTGCTGGAAGTAGTATTCCGATGGAGTGGGTTGCTTTACGGCCACTGTAAACAGTCTTATGAAAATGCATGGAGCTCTGCACTTCCATAGGCTGCAGAAGTACTGTGCATGGTGGTGGGATCTGGAACAGCCACTACCACTGGCAGGTAAGTAGGGAGGGTGGTAGGGGTTGAAACGGGGTGAGGAAGTGGCGGAAGGGGTGGATCTGTTGGCAATGGCGCATGCTGGATCTCGCCTTTTTGAGGCTATTTGCTCCTTTCTTCTCCGTGGACCTGCACCAGCTAATGAGCTGTCACAGGTCCAAGGAGGTCCATTGTGGAGCAGGAGGCTTACGGAGGGGTAAGGGAAAACAATTCCTCTCCAAAGCCTCCAATCCCATCACCTCCCCCTCCTGGATACAGCACACTCCTTTTTGGCAAAGATGCATCAGCGAAGGGGGGGGGGGATGGATAGGGCTGTTTGTACATTTATGGTATTTGAACTGTTACCTATAATAGAAGGGTTTGGAGGGAAAGGAAGAATGTCACCTTTCTGGCAGTATGTATCTGGCAGTATGTCTAGATGAGTGGCAGTGCCATTTTGATATAGAGTGGGTCACTGGCCTGGCACAACCCAGAAGAGGCCTCTGGAGGCTCACAAAAAGAGACCAAAGTACTTCTCAAAAGAGTAAGTTTAAGTTCCCTCTTATCCACGGTTTCCGGTATCCATTGGGGGGGGGCAGGAATGCATCCCCCATGGATACTGGGAAATTCCTGTATATATAAATTCTGATGATAGTAGATTGTGCCTTAATCCTCTTACCATACAACCCCAAGGTCATGAAGAACTTCACCAGAGCGTATCAGTGTTCCTTTGTAATAACAGGGGCATTTATTAGCAGGCACACATTTTCCAGAATCATCCATGTAGGTGTCACTATCACAGGTACACCCATCCACTGAGGCAAACTTGATATTGCAGGTGACATCGGGTTCATTCAGGGATCGACAGGTAGGTTGGCAGGTATTGACGTTGTATTTATAAATCAGCGATTTGGGGCACTGAGTAGTGTATTTCGCTTGAAGGAGGAAAGCAAAACAAAATGGCATTTATTCACATATTTCAAAATCATATTTCTATCCTGCCCTTCAGTCTTTTCCCCTCTGGTGACTTATAGACAAGAATAAAAACAATCTGTGAAAACACCTAAGTACGAACAAATTAAGGCAATACCAGGTTTTAAATGCTCCTTAAAACGGATAAACTAATGCCAGAAAATAAGCAGCAAGGGAATCAAGCCGACCTCCTTTGAATCAGCAATCTATAGTTTAGGAGCCATGGCTGAAAACTTCGATCCCTTGAGACCAACTGCCACAATTTCATCCACAGGGGGACACAGATGAAGGCAACCAAGGCTGCAATCATATACATATTTACCAAGGCATAAGCCCTCTTAAAAATTCACTAGGACCTACTTCTAAGTAAGCATGCATAGGCTTGCACAGCATGTGATCTAAGTTCATTATTACAGGTGTGCAAACCCAGTCCTGGGCTCAGTGCGCCAGCTCACTGCCAGCATGCATTGTTGCAAATGTGCTGTAAGGCACGTTTGCGGATCCTACCGCTGGGCTAGCGTCAGTGGTAGCCCAGTGCAGACCACTGAGCAGTGGAGAGATTAGCGGGGAAATGGGGGAGGAGGCGTGCCAGGGGGATGGAGTGGGGAGGGAGGGAGGTGGGACCGCCTGACTCAGAGGCACTTGATTCACTGCCAACCTTTTGGTTGGTGGTGAATCGAGTAGCCCCAATGCAGGGATACTCTCTTTACCCAGGGAAGGGAATGAAAGTCCCTTTCTCCCAAGGAGCTGCTGGCGGCTGCCCAAAGTACACTGGATGCGACAGTAGCTATTTTTGGCGCCACTGCAGCCATGCGCCCCAGGCAGCTCAGGATTGAGTTGTGTGTCCCTTTACGATAGGGATGCGTTCTCGCACCTCCATTGTCAAGTGACACTGGACACTAAACAAAGCCTCTGAAGCCAAGGGGAGCTATGCTCCCTTCGTCTCTGTGGGCTTTTCTGAGCAGAGGCTCAAAATGGCTGAAATGGCCGAAAAGAAGCAACTTCTGGTTTCCTCAGGAAACCGGAAGTGACCTTTTGCCTTATAAGTCATTCAGTAGGCCTCCAAATGTCTTATAAGGTGAAAAGGGGTCTTTTCAGCCATTTCAGCCATTCTGAGCCTCCTGCTCAGTGATGTCATTTTCGGCCCTCAGCAGGCCCAATGAATGCTAACTTCGGTCCTCTCTATGAAATGAGTTTGACACCCCTGACTTAGATCTTTAAAAATCAAGACCATCACTTTGAACTGAGCTCAGAACTGGATAAGCTGCCAATAAAAATGGAACAGAATCCCATGATGTAGTCCATACAGAAAACACCACTTAAATGCACTCTGTCTGCTGCATTTTGAACCAATTGTAATAACTGGTAGTTTTCAAAGGCAGCCCCACATTGGGCACATGAAATAGAGATCTGACCAAGTCACTAATGTCTGCATTTTTTCTAAGAAAAGAGGGAATTGAGAATTATTGCTATACAGTATTTTGTGTCCTTCAAATGACCAGCAGGGGCTAGAATCTGATAGAACTAACTGGCAGGAGAGTTCTTTCATTTAAGTTCTGAGATGGCAGTAAGTACACTTACTGCAGACATTGGCCCTCCATCCAAGAAGTTCAATTCCTTTGTCCGCACAGGCTCTGACATAGGAAGAGAGGGCAGCACACATGCAATCTTCACTTCTCTCACAGTTGCAGGTGTCAAATATGCAGTTCTAGAAAAGGGAAATGTTCTCATCAAAATTCACCCATATAATACATTCAAAGGCATTTCCCTTAAGTTTTTCCTTCCATGTCTCAATTTCTTCACCAGCTTGGATTTTAGCTGTAGCTTTTTCTAACCTGTTGAACACATATACCCCAATCAGAGTGGTGTCCCACAGATATTTTTAAAGTCTAGTCTACTTTGATTTTTAAAGGAGATGTTATGGCTAGCGAAGTACCTTTTGATAAGAAGTGGGATTCACTGAGGCATGGCATTTGGCAAAAGGGCCTTCAGTGTCAGCCAGCAATCCACACCAGTGGTGGGCATATTTTTCTGCAAAGAGAGGAATGAAACCACGTCACATTGTGAATTTCTGTAGGTACAAATGGCTGCTTTTAGCACATGGACTGCAAGTCAGTAATTATAGTCCTACAGCAATGCTTGTTTTACTCACTGTGATCTTTGCTGAAGTTACCAAAGCCATGGAATGAGAAAGGGATTGATAAAAGACTTGAATGCATGATGCCTGCTACAGTTGCTCAGATGGGCCAAAGGTACACATTATGAAGAATGAATGCTTGGCCCTTTTTTCATGTTTTACTTTTAAGCAAGTGTGAAGGAGACTGCAAAATGCTCCAAAGTGTCTGCATGTCATGCTTATAATTCTTCAAATATGCCTACCATTTTCAATGCTAAGTGTGCAAGGATCCTCAAAATTCTGCTTGATGTTAGGGCACGCAGCCTGAGTTTTCCAGGTATTAGCAAATGCAGATGCTGTTCCTTCCACCACACCACTTATGGCTTTGAAATCATCTGTCTGGCGGCTGTTGAAGTTTCCACAAAGGCCTTTAAAAGAAATCCAAAGAATTTGAATTGCTCAGTAAATCATCAATGATACACTTTGATGATACACTTTGGGGTCAGGCACTGAAGAAGTTTACATATATACTACTTACCACAGGTCTTCCCTCTGAATGATGGATCCAAATGAACAAATAATTGCATTGTGGGTACAAGTTGGATCTGTAGCTGAAGTCCAGAGTTTGTTTGTATAATGGTGAAGAAAGTGGAAGGTCTGAAGACAGTTACATTAGCTGTGGATAAAGAACAGAAAGGAACCGCTTTCATGAGATCCATATTTGTAAACCAACATTTTGGCAGATCACAATTCTTCAGCAAAAGAAAAACCAAAGAAGACCAAAATTCATATAACCAAACTGATGTTTTGGAAATGTGGGTTGAATGGATATGTACAGGCATTGATGGATGTACAGGCATTCAGCCTAGAAAAGAGGCACCTGAGGTGGGACATGATTGAGACATACAAAATTATGCATGGGAAGGATAGAATGGATAGAGAGATGCTCTTTACAGTCTCACATAACACTAGAACCAGGGGACATCCACTAAAATTGAGTGTCGGGAGAGTTCAGACAGACAAAAGAAAATATTTTTCTACTCAGCGAGTGGAACTCCTTGTCACAGGATGTGGTGACGGCATCTGGCCTAGATGCCTTTAAAAGGGGATTGGACAAATTTTTGGAGGAAAAATCCATTATGGGTTACAAGCCATGATGTGTATGTACAACCTCCTGACTCTAGAAATAGGCTATGTCAGAATGCCAGATGCAAGGGAGGGCACCAGAATGCAGGTCTCTTGTTATCTGGTGTGCTCCCTGGGGCAGTTGGTGGGCTGCTGTGAGATACAGGAAGCTGGACTAGATGGGCCTATGGCCTGATCCAGTGGGGCTGTTCTTATGTTCTTATGTTCTTATGATGCTTAGCAAATTGTTTGATAACTTTCAGTGTGTGCATAACTATCAAGCCAATTCACACTGACCACTATGGAGCCCTGTTTTGATGATTTTTGTATTGGTATAAATTAAAGTAATCATGTTACTTCTTCTGCTGTTGCAGAAATCAGGTCATCTTGCTTTTGTGGATACACTGTGTTCTGCCTTGATTGTGGGTTGGTGATGTCACCTCACACAATTCGGAAGGAAAAAATATTGCATGGATAACCAAGGAACAACGCTTTTCAGGAAGGGTGCACTAGACCCAACTTACTTTTTCCCACTAAATGAAAACTTACTGACTGTAGGGGTAAAGAACCACTTTGCTAAGCACCCTTCTGAGATTCAAACAACAATCCTATTGAGTTTTAGTGCTGGTGGAATGAGTGTTCTGCCAGCTCTGACTGCTGAAAAAGCACTATAAAGTGCTTGCCAGTAGTGCACTCAGTAGCTCACTGCTGGGACACAGGCGTGTGTGTGGCTGGGTCTCCCACTGCCTGCCAAAGCAGGTAAGTCAACAGGAGAGCTGGTAGGGAGTGGGGGAGGGTAGAATGGGGAGGCGAGGGGGAGAAACAGGGCAGGGAGGGGGCTGTAATGAGGCTGGGAGGCTGCTGAAGGAGTGGATATTCCTGCAATGGCACATGCCATATCCTAGTCTCTTTTCCTGCAACCTCTCTGTCCCTTTCTCTCCTCAAACTTTTAGTAGAAAAATCACTACAGCAGATCCAAAGAGACCCATTGCATACAGGTTTACAGATGCTTACATAGTTATAAGGGGATTTAAATTCCACTTTCCTCTGAAGCCTCCTGATCCACCCCCCCCCCTTGCTGAATACAGCATGCCAGCAGGGGAGGGTAGGATAGGCTTTGACTCTAAAACGTGTAAGGCTATGCTGTCAGCCAGAAGTTTCTGGTATTTAATATACCTGCTGAGAAAGGCAGCTGAGTGTAGATCCAGTTGACAAATACACCACCATCAGGCCTGACCACAATGCTCTAGTGACAAAGAGTAAAGAAGTGTTAATCAGTGTGATAAATTATCATACTATAAACTGGTAAAGGTGGGAAGTTGATATCCTGTTTGAATCCTGAACAATTCCATTGAAAATGTTTGCTTTTATGATTTAAAAAATCATGTTTTATTTGGTTTTAATTTCTCCTTCCTTCTTACAATTAATAGTTCTGTGGACACATTATTTGAACCGCATGAAGAACTGTTTTGTGGTAATTTAGCTATTGAGCATTTGCAAAAATGAGGTCACCTTGTTTTTCATGGACACATTGCCTCTTTAGAGTTGATTTTGAACAGATGATGTCATGTCTCTTTAGACAATTGGAAAGGAAGGAATACTGCTAGATCAATCATTATACCTGTACTGTACTGAGTGAATTATTTTAGACCAGGGGTCTCCAAACGCTGGCCCGGGGGCCAGATGTGGCCCGTGGGGAGCCTCTATGTGGCGCGCGGCCAGCCTCTGATCCCCTGAGAGCCTGTGGCCCAGTTGACCAACACAACCAGAGTTGTGCTTGTTGGGTTTGGGAATGTGGGTCCATTTAACTGTGTGCTTTATTTCTTGGGTTGTGTTGGTGCTTGGAGAAATCCCAGACATTTGAGCCCATTCATTCATTCATCTCAGTTCCATCTCTAATGTATTTAAATTAAATATTTAATTTTTTTCCAGCCCTCGACACTGTACCAGATATTTGATGCGGCCCTTCGTCTGAAAAGTTTAGAGACCCCATTTTAGACAATCCTTTCAGTGACACTTTCACAAACAGTTGTACGCAACATGTATTTGACCAACAATAAACCTCACTACAGGGTAATCCATGCTAACATTTAATTATATTGTCAAGAACTGCAAGCTCCACTGGTTTCCCTAGTCAAGATATTTCTGTCATACCTTGGCTGGAAAAACCAAACACCCTTTGCTATACTTATAGGTTCTACTGAATCTTGAACCATTGTGGCTCATAAAGTATCCTCTACTCATTGATTTGGATACTTACAGTCTGGTCTCCATTGATGTTGAGGGCTACCATCTTTAAGCATGTCTCGGTATCTGTTAGGCCACACTTGCGGAGTTCTCCCAGAACAGTAAATGTGTCTTCGTCACAGACCTGGAAAATACCACTGATTACCATGTGTTTGAAAGGCTTGCTGCAAGTGTTCCTAGAATTGAATATTGTGCTGAGACATTGTCGCAGAATAGTAAATATGGCAAGCCCCTTAAAAAATGAGGAAATGAACCCTCCTGATTCTTTTAGATCACTCTTACAAATATGTAGTGTTTTAATTTTTGTTCCTTCCTAGCACAGCTTAATCATTTCAGTGTCAACTCAAATCAACTTGAAATGGTATTAAAGGAATGGTTCTTTATTCTTTCAAACTACTCAGTGAAAATAGTTCATTCAGTTGCAGCAAAACTGCTGTCATACTCATGGAAAGGAGAATATAGAATATATATTCTCCTTTCCAGGAGTATGACAGCAGTTTTGCTGCGATTGAATATGTGATATGTGCATACATATGGATATGTGTATATATGTGTTATATATACATGTTATATATCATCATCATGTTATATATCAATTATGCATAATTTCATGCAGAATCCAAACTGTGTTGAGATATCTCTAGTCTATCAAATGCTATAGCCAAAAAACCAACAGGGCGGGGCAATGGTATACTGCCACGCCCACCACCTGGGGCATTGCTCCACCCAGTGCATGGGAGGAGGTCCATCAGAGGGGTGACACGCCGGTTTCCCATACTGGGTGATGCAAACTCTACTGACGCCACTGATGACTTGCCTTAGAGAGAACATAAGTACAATCTCCATGGACGTTGTAAGTTTTTTTATCATATGTGGAGATGTGTGATCCACCCTCTACTGAGCATATGCCAGGACATGGAAGGTTTGTGCAGTTCCATTGGCCTCCAGTGCAGGAACTGGAAGGAGAGAGAATCCAAGTGAAGAAATGCCCATTGTTAGAAAAGTTGTTTCCATTGATAATAGCTTGCATGACATTGTTCTTGTTCCACCTTTTGCAATCTTATCTGGAAGCAAACACTTTTAAAGCATAGATATAGATTCTGTTTTTTGTTGAAAGAATAAAAAATTTTGTGACTGGACACTAATGATTTTTAGCACAATGGTGTTGAAGCCACCTCAATAGGACTGAGAAACAATCTCACTACCTATCTTGACCAATCTGGAGCATGTTGCAGAAAGGCTTCTGGTCTGTTATTTGCATATGAACAGAGTCCATTAGTGGTTAGCAAGAACCTCATAGGGGAATAATGTATTATGAGAGGTTAGAATGAAGATCAGGAATCTGTCCAAATACAGATGAAGTCACACTGGTTGGTCTCTTAATAAAAAGTTTGGGAATCACTAATTTTAATAATATTTCAGCACTTTTATGGTGTCAAAACTGCAGAGACATTTATGCATAAAGTTTGAGTTATCTAACCAAAATACATTTCATTACCAGGAAAGGCAGTCATCTGAATAAGTTGTCCCTGGAGCATAGGATTTGCCATTGTAGAAACAGGAACACTGCTCATGGGGAATGCAGCCAGATTCGTTGATGTCATCATATACAGTTCCTAAAGGAACAAATAACATCTGTATTATGGTGTAGTGGTTTGAAAGGTGGACTTAGAGCTGGAAGATCCAGGTTCAAATCCCCCCTCAGCCATGAAGCTTCCTGGGTGACCTTGGGTCACTTTCTCTCAGTCTCACCTACCTCACAGGGTTGTTGTGGGGACAAAAGGAGGGGTGCAGCTGTGTACACCACCCTGAGCTTTTTGGAGGAAGGGTGGTGTAAAAATGTGAAAGATAAATAGATAAACACAATTGAAGAAAAGCCAAGGGGTAATTGGTTACATTCACAAATGGTTACAGATAAATAGTAACACTTTAATGAAAGATGACATAAGGAAATTACACCAATTATTTAAAAGCAAAACAAAATGCCGTCTATCCTGCAGATTTTCTTGCCTGCGTAGTGAGCATCATAAGGAAGAAAAGTCTCATTTAGATCAATGAGCAAGTGTGTGAAGTGCTTTGGCCACTGCAGTCTTTTAAAGAACCAGAATGGTTAGAGGTGAAGATGAAATCTTACCTGAAGGACAGAAACAGCCATCCACACAGTGGTCTTCGCAAAGCTGAGATCTTTCAGAGTTGGTACAAGTGTCAGTGCAGGGAGATCCACATTCTTGATATTGCATGTTGGAAGGACATGTCATTGCTGAAAAGAAAGATACTCACTCAATTCCCCTTTTAAGGATATAGTACCCTGCTTTAAAAGACAAAGCCCTATGGTGGATCAGTGTTGGCTAGAGAAGTGCTATTACCTGCCTTCTATGTGTTCTGATAATGTAGCTCATGACAAATATTTTGGCTGATGTCTATTCTGATGACAGAGTTTGTCAGAGTAAGCATGCACATCTTGTAACCCACCAGACAACAGTTGGGTTAGGCCGTGTCCTGGGCATCCCATACCTCTTGTTTTTGAAATCCCAAGAGATCTAGCCCATCACCAGATTACAGCCCAATCCTGAGCTGCCTGTGGCACCCAGGCTCAGCGGCACTGAGAAGGGCTGCTGCCGGATCCTTCGCCTCCCGGGCTACTACGAGAGGCACCTCGAGAGAAGGGGACTTTTGTCCCCTTCTCCCAGGTAAGGTAAGCAGCCCCACAATGGTAAAGGCACTCATGTAGGGCGTGAAGCCCTACACGAGTGCCTTGGATCCTGCAGAGTGGAGCTCCACGGACCCACTTCCCCCCTTCCCCCTGGTAAGCCTCCAGCCTGCCCCCTGGCACGCCTCCCCTGCCCTCTCTCCACCCCCCGCTGGCCTCCCCCCTCCCCGCTCCTGCCCCTGTCCTCACTCCCGCTTGCCATGCCGTGGCTCAGCGGTCCAGGAGACCGCCGAGACGCGTAAGCTAGGCGACCGCCCCGCACTAGCCCAGCAACAGCTGGCGCTGGGCTAGCATCAGCGGGAGCCCGGCGATGAGGCTTGCAAACATACCTTACGGCATCTTTGCGACAGTGCTCGGTGGCACAGAGCCGTGTCACCGAGCACAGGATTGGGCTCTTAGTCTTTTCCCATTTATATTCCATTTTTGGTGTTGAGTACATTTGCTTGGTGGGGGTGGGCCCTTTTCCTTTTCTTTAATAACGTATTATTAAAGTGAGAATGTGGGGCGGAGCAACATGCAATATCAAATGTTCTGCTGACATCAGGATTGATTATATTCCCCTACATTCCCTTTTGCCACCGACTACTCATTGTACTGGATAAATACTTACGGCACAGGTCTGGGGTTCTCCAGTTCTGAGGCTGCCCCCCAGCATGAGCACATTGCCTGGAGTATTCAGCAAAGGTGTCACAGAGACAGGAAGGTAGCTGAAGACTATCACAGAGACACAAATCTTGTACGCAAGCCTCAATATAGTCATTCACTCCCACCAAATGATTACACTGAGAGAATTCGGGGCCAGTCAGCACATGATGGCACACATCCTTGATAGAAAAGAAAAGGAAATTAATTAAACCAATACATTCTACTACTTCAAGAAGGCCTATTTTTAATGCTGATAAATTCATCTTGAACCTTATGATAACATAGTGATATCATCACTGTACATCAAAGTAACATAAATACATTTTGGACACAGTAACAAACAAGGTTAGGCCACCTTCCCAAAGATCTCCTAATCTAATTCAGCTATGGAAGAAATGACTGTGGATTTTCTCTGCTATAACACCAAGCAACACTTCCTAAGGATCCTAGTGTCCTTTTGGAAAAGGGCTCGTGCAAAGCGCAAAAGTAAGCAAATATGTTCTTACATATTGGTCAGTGCAGTTGTCCAGAGAGGATGGTGTAGGATCCTCACAGTCTTCTGTTGGCCCATTCAGCTTCTGCATATTCCCAAATTGCAAGGCAGTTATGTGGGCATCTGTGATAAATAGGGCAAGGGCACAAGATATGACATAGTTAACTGCTTTGTGAACTACTCTTGTTGAAAAGTGGTATATATGCTAAATAAATAAATAAATGTGATTAAAGTATTGCACTGAGATTTGAGAGACCTGGGCTCAAATTCCCACTCAGATAATGAAGTTTACTGGGTGATGTTGTGCTAGTCACTACATCTTAGCCTAACCTATCTTATAGGAGTATTGTGGAGAGGAGTGTCATGTATGCTGCTTTGAACCCCAGAGGAAAGGCAAAATAAAAAGGTGATCAATCAATAAGATCATGATATAGGGTCCAGTATAATCTGGCAAGGTGAGGTGGTACTCTAAATGGCTGTTGTCCCCGTTCTCAGTAGTGCATTATAACACAACTGGGAATGGAGTAAATCTATTGTAGAAAAAGAGGAACTGGGGCAGAAGGGGATGGGACCCATGGAGCTCTGCATGATCTTGAACTCCGTGTCAGGTCTTTTGACCCCACACAGAGTCTCTCAAGTCTGTGCTGACAAAATAGCCAGCACAGACTTGAGAAGCCCCACTGTGGGATTTGGGGCTTTCCCTGAGGGAAGGGAATGGTAGGAGACACCTGGAGGCTTCCCAGCACCTGCTGGATACAGCGGTAGCTGCTCTGGCGCTGCTGCTTCAGCAGGTGCCAGAAAGCTCAGGATTGGGCTGCCTGGTACTGTATTTTGATAAGCTTAAAAACTGGAATTCATCTCATGTTGAAATACTCAGTGGGTGAAATACAAAACAAAGAATGCTACATATTCTAAATATAGATGCTTAATGTATTTTGTGCTTTAAAAACTCTTTTTCTTCTTCAGAATAGATGAAGAGTAGGAATGTTAAAAAGATTGTTGCACCACAGCACTCACGGAATGGGTGATGCTTAAATGGCGGGTACTCATATTCAATAAGCAATGTTTTTGATACTTACTATTTGAAAAGAATTCATTATAGGTTGGAATGCCATTAAAATCCCCACAAAGTCCACAGGTCTGATTGGCATATTTCTTATCCAGTTCCAGCTGAAATTGTATAGAGAAAGTTGATAAAAGTTAATAGAGAGACCCTCCACAATATTGAAAATCAATGAATGCAGCTCCTCTAGATATACTGAAATAGTTTCCATCAATGTTGCATTTCACCAGCCTACTTCAAATTTAGTGGACAGAAAATTGGGGTTTCATTTGCGAGTCACACATTTTATGCTATTCATAAAAGTAAGATTATAACCTAGATAAGTAAAATTTTTACTAGGAAATGGAAATTGAGGTAACAGGTGGCATATCCTGCAAAGACGTTAATATGTTAAATATGTAATTCAAATGTGTTTTCATCTTTAAAAATAGGGATCAAATGCCAAGTGGGAACACAGCTTGGTTGCTGTCTTCCATTATATACAGTATATATATTATATACTGACAGCAGATAAGATATCTATGCAAAGTGTGAACTGATGGGGAATATAGCAACATGATAGATATGTATGCATATGCATGCACGCACACACAGACTCTCTCATAGCAGGTAGGAACACACACAAGCAGATTTTACTTATCTTCATTCCATATCAGAAGACTTTATGTTCAGAACAGTTATTCATTCTGTTCAGCGGTTAATGAGCATGTGTATTCTGAATCTGGATTTAGAAAGGAATATGCTTCCAACATCCAACCCCCACAAATAATGGCATGGTGTAATGCTTCATTTGTACCATTTCTTTATGGTGATATCAGTTCTATACATCAACTAGTACTTATTCTTACCATCACGCTGTCTTTTTGATTCCACTTCAAGGTCAGACCCATCTTGTCACTCACGATCACAAAGCCACTAGATTTCTCAATAAGGAATCCAGACCCACTATAAGGCAGCTGTACCCTAATGAGAAAGCACTGAGTGAAATATTGAGTGACATTTACGTCACAATAAAAAGAAAGGAATGGAGAAGAAATGTATGTGACTGAGCTTTAGTGCCCAGTATTGCCATGCGATTTGATGATGCACCCCTTTGCACAATTCTTTCTGGTTTTAAGTCTACAGATTGGAAACAACTTATACTGATTGCCAGCATTGTGAAACCTTACACCATAGAACTATGCAAGGAAAAGAATGCTAAAGAAGATTTTCTCCTAAGAGATGGGATTACTTCTGATATTATATTTTAAGTTTTACACACAAGAATATGGGACGCAATTACAAATGGACAAGGACATGCACTTCTTTATACTGCTGGAAGGGTCAACTGCAAGTATGAGCTCACATCTCACTAAACTCCTGAGACCATCATTGAACTTCACTCACTTTGCGCTCAAATGCAGCCTTTCTGTCATTACAAAAATATGTGCCTTTGAGCCATCTTCAGTCTAATTTCTAGCTTTAGTTTTAAAAACATTACTAGAGAAATATAAGATGCACAGAGTTTAGTGTGGATTCTGGATGGGGACCTCCACAGCATTTAATTTAAAGTTGCAATACAATTACTGAAGCTTTAAATTAAATACTGTGGAGGGCCCCATCCAGAATTCACACTAAGTAAAATCTGCTTGTGTGTGTTCATGCCTGCTTTGAGAAAGAGATATGAGTGAAGTTCAATGATGGTCTCAGCCCAGAATAGGATTGGGATAAAAATTAATTAAACCAGCTTCCAACCTTGTTCAGGGAGAGCATGTTATGGTCTTCAGAAGTCCAACTCAGTAACACCACTAGTTATTTTGGGCCCAGTGAACATGTAAACTGGCTCTTAGAAAATGGATGCTGGGATCTACTTATCTATGAGGAAGCAGCTTGAGGAAGAACATACAGGAATTTTTTTTTTTTTTTTACCTTTCACCATTAACCAAAATGGTCTCTGGTTCCATTTGAAAGTCCACTCCTACAAGCCTCATGACAATAGAACTGATAACCACATTTGTTCCCTCCACCATACGCCTGATCTGGATGTTGAAGTCCTCAAAGGCAGTGTTGCAATGGGAGGAGAAGACGTAGTTGCAGAGCCCAGGGAAACGATAGACTTCGCCATCAAATGTCTTGATGTGGAAATTGCCCCATGCGCTACACACTTGTCCATTGTGAGTTGGGTTGAAGGCTGTGAATTCACATCAAGTACACACACACACAGTTCTATATTAACCTGAAGATCATTACTGTCGTTTTTGGTCAATGTCTTGATTTCTTAAGGTCATTTCATACAGCTGATTGTATATCACAAGCATATAGCCTGTTAAAATGGATTTTTGTTCTTCACCAGTTTTTGTCTCTGTTGACAACAGGTATTTCTCAGGCCTCTTCCGTGTGCTTTGTTCAGAAGAGAGGCAGACCGACATTGCTACCAGACCATTTCCAGTGCAAGAAGGAGGGCTGCTGATTCCCCCCAAGTGATGGACAGATGGTAAGGCTTTCCTTTCTCAGCGAGGACTATAGTAGGGTAAGCAACAGTGCCCTTTCCAAATTTAACTCAGGGACAGAAGCATCTGCCCAGGTGAGTTGCTATGCATGTCCCCTCCCTGTATTTGGTGTGAAAAGGAGTTGGCAGCAACATTAGCCTAACTCCAATCCAAGCATAGGAAAAAGTAGGCAGACAGTCAACTGATAAGCTGAAGTGCAAGAAGAGAACTTCCCCCAACCCTCTTTGTGCCTCAGCCCTTCAGCTACAACACATTGAGCAGCTGCAACTCAACAACTGGGGATCATTTGAGGCACACTGCTCTGGTGTTCAATGCAGCATACTGCCACATGACAACACCCACATCCACACTCACACAAACTGTGGATGTGTGCTTAGTTTGTTAGTTTACATCCTAGCTCTCAAAAAATGGTTTGAGAAGACTTATAGGTAAAACTCAAGATGATCAATAAGTGACAAGCAATATAAAAGGAACCTTAAAGACAGCGCAGCAGCAAACAAAGTGATATGAATAAAATTCTAAATCTAAAGACAGTAGCCCCAATAAAGCAACAACACACCTAGTTAAAACGTCTGGGCAAATAAAACCACTTTTAGCTGGCACCAGAACCTCATCGGAGTAGATGTCAGGTGTACAGACCTAGGGAGGGCATTTTGCCAGACAAGGAATGCATTGTTTTTCACGTCTGTGTAAGGCATCTATCCAGTTACTTGTCTATTGCAGCATTTGTCCATCTACTGATCCTTTTCCTAATTTTCCTAATATGCATTTTGAACATGCATCCTGTGAACATATTTGATACACATTATAATAACTGAGATAATTCATTTTACTAACTCACATTTTATAACTGGAGTTGTCGTCAGCGGTGGAATGATGGTAACCCGTCCAGATACACTGTCTGTGCAAGAAGCTGGGGGGGGGGGGAGAGGGGAAAGAATAATTTGTATGCATGTATACATTTGTCTATTTCCCAATGCATCTATTGCAAATTATTAGCGCAGTCCAGCCCCTCCGGAACTGGGACATGTAGATGTGAATGCTGTACTAGGAAAGCCCATGGGTGAAAGGATGCAAAGCAACAACAGGAGAAATTCCCAAAGTACCTAGAGGCTCACATTACCCACAAAGTATTGGAGACTAAGGACCTAGTCCTATCCAACTTTCCAGCACTGATGCAGCTGCAGTATGGCCCAAAGGTAAGGAAAGTAACATTCCTTGACCTTGAAGAAGACTCTGTGAGTGCTTCTCCACTGCAGGATGCAGCACATGCCCCATTGGCATGGCTGCATCAGCACTGGGAAGTTGGACAGGATTGGGCCTGTAGACTGATAGACTTTCTAGTGTACAGATTTTTGAGGAATGTTGGGGCTGCCCTCCCTGTGCTAATTGAATCCCTACTGGATTTTAGAGATAGATGAAATGTGCAAGGTCTCTCGAGGAGATAGGGTGTGGTGTCAACAGTGGCCCCTTGTTCTGGCAGGCAAGCATAGAGCCTCAGGGCTCTGACTAGCTGTGGGTATGCTGCACAGCTGCAGCCACTAGAGGCTACCAGGTCATTAAGGGATAACAGCAGCATCTGATAGAGAGTTTGGTAGGTAGTAGAAGGAGGAAAGCTTGAGGAAGGAACCAAACTGATGGATTAATGGACTGAGGAGCTAATGTCTGATGGACTACTGGAACTGCTGATGAACTAACTGACTAAAGGACAGATGGGTGAATGGACTTTGGAGACACTGGAGACTGGTTGTTACTCCTAAGACCTGCTGAGGACCAAATTGTTGCTGCGGTGGCTGGAGAAGCTGCTGGCAGGAGAGGGGAGGAAGGAGGACCTCTGCAGGTTGAACAGGTAAGCTACCCTGGTGGTGGGGTCCAACAGTGCTGCACTGCAGAACTAGAGCCATTTTTGGGGGACCAAGGGTAAGTAATTAGCCTAAAGTGGGCATATGTTCTCTAGGTGAAGCTTGGACTGGGGATTTGGCAAAACAATGTACTATGCATCTTTAAAAATCAGATAGTGGCATTCCTACAGGCATTAGGAAATTTGGGAAACCTATATTTCATAGTATAAAATGCAGTTAGATGAAAATGTTTTAAGAAATATACATTTATAGAAGAACAGCAACTTCCAAAGATGTGCAACAATTATACTTTTTTATTTAGGCCCTATAGCTGTCTTCTTCATTGCCATGTCATTAAATGTATTTGCTTCATGTTGTACAAAATTTCTAATACAGAATTATCAAATATTTAACTGAAGTGATATTAAAAGGAAAAACTTTTAATTTAAATTGAAACAATTGTATGGCTTACAATATGGAATGAGTTACAATTATGAAAATGAATTATAATCTTTTAGAATATGAAATGAAAAGCAAAGGAGATTTTACCTTTTTGTTGGATATAGCAGATGGTTAATATTAGGGCCCATAATGGTACCGGCAATCCTTTACCAAACTCCATCTTGAATGGAGTTTGGTGTGAAGATATTCAGCCAGCCTCTGGCCAGAAGGGCTTGTTCACCCGTACTCTCAGGGTGTTTTATAGCAGGAGATGTTGGCTGTTTTCCCAACTTGTTTGACAGGGTCTAACAAGGTGGAGCTGTGGGGATCTTAGTAGATACAGAGGTAAACAGAGGATGCTCTTCCAGTTCCTTGGTGACTGGCCAAGCATGTTTGCCTTTGGGGAGTTGTATTATTTTTTTGTCAAGGTTCCATCTAATAAAGGAAATTCTAAACGAATAGCTAAAAGGTAAGATTTCTTCCCCATCAAAAGAAATTGAAGATCCTGGAAAAAAAACAACCTCAAGGATCTCTTGAGTCACTATGTGGTTTTCTGAATGACAGGCAGGTCACTGTTTAGTGTGCTGGTTACTTTTAAGTGATGCCCATCTCATCTGGAAAATTGTCCTTTCCTTGTAAGCACGGAGAAGGAGTGGAAGGTTTTAACGTAGGCGAAATCATGATAATCTGAGAACTACTACTGTACTCCTGGGTAAATCTGCTCTGAGAGGCTGATAGCAGGCGAGAACCAGAGTGTTTAAGAGCAGTATATTCTGTATATTCATATAATTTTTTATTTATGCAACTTGAGGATCAATAGGAAGAAACCCCAGGATGTAGAGAGCTATGGGATGGGATGTCTAGAGGAAGGGTGAGTAAAGGGAGGGGTGACAAAGTAGGTACCAAATGTTAATTAATATGAGCTAATACTCAAATCTTTGGATACAGTTGTGTGGTATCTCCCACAAAGACTTTGTTTTGCTTTTTGAGTCTTTGTAGCATGAGTGGAGCATCTCATCTCTTGACTTGGTTCTAAAACTGGCACAAGGGGACACCTGACCATTCACTCCAGCATTGGGACCTGACCTCTCTGCCTAGCATCAGAACTGTCAATGGTCAGGTTTGTATGTTGTTAGTATTTAACGTGTCAGTAAAAAATGTATTCTAGCCACAATTCTTTATCACAGAGAATTTTATTTTATTTTTATTTGTATTCAGCATTATAAGTGAATACTTGTCAGTTTTATTTATAAGTTAAATTTTCTGATATACAGACTTTTTCCACTCCTTCATAGAAGAAAGATGAATTAATGAATATTAGTGCCATTAGCAAACTATCATGTGTAGAACAAACATGAAGATAACTGAGGGCCCAATCCTATCCAATTTCCAGTGCTGGTGTAGCTGTGCCAATGGGGTTTGCACTGCATCTTGTAATGGAGAAGCAGTCACAGAGGCCTCCTTAAAGTAGTGAAAAATTTGTTCCCTTACCTTGGGACTGCCGTACGGCTACACTGGAGCTGGAAAATTGGATAGGATTGGACCCTATATATGTTATTGTATTTGTTAATTATTAATTTGTATTTTTATCAGTGTACAGTATGTAAATACATTTATCAAATCATAGAAGTATTTTAAAAATACATTTAAATCTAAACCAATAAATGACTTGCAGAAAAAGTCCAGTAGGAGTCTAAGGGCCCAATCCCATCCAATTTTCCAGTGCTGGGGCAACTGTGCCAATGAGGTATGCACTGCATCCTATGGTGGGGAGGCAGTCACAGAGCCCTCCTTAAGGTATGGGAACATTTGTTCTCTTATCTTGGGGCTGCATTGCGGCTGCACCGGTGCTAGAAAATTGGATAGGATTGGGCCCTCAAAGTGCAATCCTATTGTATGTCTATTCAGAAGTAAGTCCCATTTATTTCAATGGTACTTACTCCCAGGTAAATGAGTATAGGATTGCACCCTCAACAGCAGAAAGCACAATAGAAAGGGAAGATCTAAATCTGTCTGAAAATTCAGTGTTCATTTTTGTCTAACTTCCATTGCTAAGCGGTCGCCAAATACCCTGTAATCATGAACTGCCAGTTTTGCAGTTTTAACACATTTTAGGGTGCAATCCTAACCCATTTTCCAGCACCAAAATAAGGGCAACACAGCTCCAAGGTAAGGGAACAAACATTCCCTTACTTTGAAGAGGCCTCCATGAGCGCCATCCAACTACTGGATGCAGCACACGTCCCATTGGCACAGCTTTGCCAGTGCTGGAAAGTTGGTTAGATAGGTCATGGTTCAGGATGTGGACTCACCTCCCTGCATTACAATCTCTGCGCATAAACTGGAGGTTGTCCATGACTTTGTGTACCTTGGCTCAACGATCTCCGACACTTTCTCTCGAAACCGAGCTAAACAAACGCATCGGTAAAGCAGCTACCACGTTTTCCAGACTCACAAAGAGAGTCTGGTCCAACAAGAAGCTGACGGAACAAACCAAGATCCAGGTCTACAGAGTACACTTCTGTACTGCCACGAGTCATGGACTCTTCGCTCACAACAGGAGAGGAAACTGAACGCTTTCCACATGCGCTGCCTCCGACGCATTCTCGGCATCACCTGGCAGGACAAAGTTCCAAACAACACAGTCCTGGAACGTGCTGGAAACCCTAGCATGTATTCACTGCTGAAACAGAGACGCCTGCGTTGGCTCGGTCATGTCGTGAGAATGGATGATGGCCGGATCTCAAAGGATCTCCTCTATGGAGAACTTGTGCAAGGAAAGCGCCCTATAGGTAGACCACAGCTGCAATACGTCTGCAAGAGGGATCCAAAGGCCTTAGGAGTGGACCTCAACAAGTGGGAAACCCTGGCCTCTGAGCGGCCCGCTTGGAGGCAGGCTGTGCAGCATGGCCTTTCCCAGTTTGAAGAGACACTTGGCCAACAGACTGAGGCAAAGAAGGAAGGCCCATAGCCAGGGAGTCAGACCAGGGACAGACTGCACTTGCTCCCGGTGTGGAAGGGATTGTCACTCCCAAATTGGCCTTTTCAGCCACACTAGACGCTGTTCCAGAACCACCATTCAGAGCGCGATACCATAGTCTTTCGAGACTGAAGGTTGCCACCAACAACAACAAAAATTATATCTATTCCATGTGAAGTGGGAATGTTAGAACAGGAATGTCAAACATAAGGCCCACAGGCTGGATGAGGCCCCTGGAAGCAAGTTATCTGACCCCCTTTATAATTGGGCTCTCCCAGTGCCACCCTTTCAGCAGTGTCACTTTTGCTGAAGCATCACTTTGCAGACTTAGTGCTGAGCTGAGTTTGAGAACCACTACCCTATTCAAGACACAGAAGTATTCCCTCCCCCCAGATTAAGGTTATCAAAAGACTGATACATGTTTCAAAGAGGTTTTCCTCAATATTTTTTCCACATATTTAGAATTATAGTATCTTTTATATGAAGTAGAATCGGAGCATCTGAATATTTTCTGTTATTTTTAGAACAGTGGTTCTCACACATTTAGCATTGGGACCCACTTTTTAGAATGAGAATCTGTCAGGACCCACCAGAAGTGATGTCATGACCAGAAGTGACATCATCAGGCAGGAAAATTTTTCACAATCCTAGGCTGAAATTCTACCCATGCTTACCAGGAGTAAGTCTCATTTCCTATAATTGTTAAAAGAATATACATAGTAACTTGTTAAAAATACAGGTCTGTAATATTTCCCCAAATGCAGTCACATACCAGATAACATCAAGTGTCATATATTAAAAATAAAATATTGAAGCAAATGGGAACCCATTTGAAACTGGCTCATGACCCACCTAGTGGGTCCCAACCCACAGTTTGTGAAACACTGTTTTAGAAGATCAGCTTTGTTCTGTATGGGGGTGGGGACCCACTTCTGCTTCGAAAAACCAAAACATTGAAGCTTAGACATTTTGGATAAATACCAGCAAGGTTCCCAATAAGTTCTGGATCCCAAGTCATCTTGGCTGGTATCCAGGTCAAGCATTGCATATGTACTGTTCAATTTACTAGTCAGAAGCTCAATATGAACATAATGCTTATAGTTACAATATTTGTTTCCTCTGGTCATATAAGCCAGCAAGGAAGTAGTTTCATAATAGTCTTAGGGTCCAATCCTATCCAACTTTCCAGCTCTGATGAAGCCACAGTGCAGCCCCAAAGTAAGGGAACATAGGTTTCCTTATGTCAGTGTTCCCTTACTTTGGGGCTGCACTGTGTCTGCATCAGAGCTGGAAAGTTCGATAGGATTGGGCCCTTATTCTGGCAGCATATTTTTCACTTTTTGAGTCACTAGTCTTTTGAAAAGAATGCAATTGGTAGGAAGAGCCCAGGAACTGCCCTGCTCACAGGTAATCACTCCAGTGATGTATTTGATTGATATGTACCTGTGATCCATTCACCATGTAGCACATACACAGTTCTATAGGGAGGTTCCGTTTAGGTGGCTGAAAGATTTGATGAATGGTAAAATGCCCTTGTGGGATGAGGAAAAGGCAAGTGTAATCTCAGCTCACAAATTTTGTAGCAGGCTGGTAAAGGATAAAGAAGTCTGTGGCATTGTCAGTGTGGGCACTGCCCAGGGCAGGTGTGACCCCTGTGCTATGTGACACCCCTGGTACTCATCCAGAGTGACGTGCAGCACCTAGAAGTGATTCGGAAGTGATATGATTATGGGCCCAATTCTTTCCAACTTTCCAATGCTGGTGCAGCTGCAATGTAGCCCCAAAGAATGGGGAAAAAACATTTCCTTACTCTGAGGACGCCTCTGTGACTGTCCCTCTAATGCAGGATGCAGCACATGCCCTGTTGGCACGGCTGCAGCAGTGCTGGAAAATTGGATAGGATTTGGCTCTTTATCATTGTATCACTGTGTGCACTGCCAAATTGCTTCTAGGGTGGCCGTTTCCAACTGTTCCAAGCCTTGGGGTGGGTGGGACAGCCCATCCATAGCCAAATGAAGCATGGGCCTCTGCTTTGTGTGGGCTTGGGTGGCACACCCATCACCCCCCCCTCCACAGCATGTCACCCTGGGCATGTCACCCACTTGCTATTCTACTGAAAGAAGGCACTTCAACAGGAGCCTTTCCCTCCGTGAGGTTATGGGTAGAGGTTTTTTGGCTTGTTTGTTAAAAACACATAAAAATGCAAAACATTTTGCTGTTTACAATATCCAGATAAAAACTTGAGTTTTTGGTGTTTAAGATATTTTTCAGAAATTAAAATAGATTACTTTTCCAGTTTAGAAATAATGCAGTGGCTACAGCTGCTGACAATATATCACCTATCAGCTGCCTAGAACACTTATAAAGCATTTAATTTTTTTTTAAATGAGAATTTGGAATGAGAACTTAGAATTTTAAAGAATTTAAAGTTACTAAAAATGAGAACTTAGAATAAAAACACAGAAGACCACTTTCTACCTTTTTATCACAAAATCTGCCAACAAATAAAACCATTTTCAAACACCCCTAGTTACGGACACAGGAACATTTTGGTTTTGAAGAACAAAGCAAGTTTTATTCATGTGAAAAAGCTATCATAATTTTCTGTACTAATCTAGAAGAACTCTACAGGAAAACGAGGGAAACCAATTAAGGGCCCAATTCTATCCAACTTTCCAGTGCTGATGCAGCTGTGCCAACAGGGTTTGTGCTACATCCTGTAGTGGTGGGGGTAATCACAGAAGCCTTCTCAAAGTAAAGGAATGTTTGTTCCCTTGCCTCACATCTGCATTGCAGCACACACATATATATGAAGATATATATATAAATAATTTCTGACAAGAGATATATATAGAGAGAGCGTGCAGTACTATTATATATATTTCTGACTATAGATATAGAGAGAGATAGGACCGTGCTGTAAAGTAGCAGTGTAGAACCGTACCCCAGAGACTCCTTGTACACATTACAACACTCACATTGGTTACAGGCCTGATGTTAAAAGTGTTGTGGTGGTGAAAACATTCACCAAGTGACAGCTCCACCTCCTCATTTCTTCCATGGTGCAATACAGTACCCTCATAAAACTCTCCTCATTTGTCAGGCTGATACACATGACTAGTTTATCGAGTGGTCACATGCATACTAACATAGGTTACCATTTAATTGATCGTAACCTACCATCACTTGCATCACGCCTCCATTCTGTATATCAGTAATATCTGTAATCTCAATATTTCAACAAAATCAGGATGTGAGGGACAGCCAATTCTTGCATCAATGCCAAGTGCTGCATGTACATTCAGCAGAATTGAGTGCTAAAACTTTTTCTGGACTGTATCACTTCAGGCTATAGGTCACACAGTTCATAGCTCTCTGTATGAAGGTTCCTGGGTGACCGTAGGCCAGTCACTATCTCTCAGCCTAACCTATCTCACACAGGGTTGTTGTGAGGACAAAAGGAGGGGGAGATAGGTACACTTCCCTGAACTCCTCAGAGCAGTGGTTCTCACCCTTTTCAGCCCGGGACCTGAATGACAATCTGTCTGGGACCCACCGGAAGTAATGTCATCAACCTGGAAGTGATGCCATGACCAGAAGTGATGCCATCAAACAGGAAGTGACATCACTGTGACACAAGAGCCGGAAGTGATGTCATCAAGCAGGAAGTGACATCACTGTTCTTACCTAGGAACTCAAACTGTAAATGACAAGAAAAAATATTCCAGCTCCAAAGCTTTTTCCATTTCTCCCCCCTGCTAACCACTGCTATCAAGCAAAAAGAATAAAAATAAAACATCTGTAAAAGTACATCTGTAAAACCACCACCAAGAAGTAGGAAGTTCTAAACATATGTCAGAACTGTCAGCTGGCAACAGTTAAGCAAAATTACTGGTAAGACAACAGCCTATCGTGCACAGATTTCTCATTCAGATGTTTTGATTCCCTTTTCTGTGCATTTGCCCTGCTGACAAACTACAGCAGAAAACAACCAGCTTTTGATGGTTTGGGTGTGTTTTCCTTCGTATGCCATTTTACACATGAAAGGAAATACAGTATTTGTTTTGCATCTTTCCCTGACAAAAGTACAGCAGAAAATTTTTTGAATTAAATACCTATGAAACTGCTTTATACCCAGGGTGGGATTGGAAAACTGGAAATTTGGTAGTAGTGGGAAGGGAAAGGAACTGGGGGAAAGAGAGAAAGAAGTGGAAGAAATACAAAGGTTCAGACTTGGTGAAAGACCATGACAGAGCTGTAGTTCTCTGAAGATTGAACCAGAGATACAAGCAAGGAGTGAGCCCTGTGGGCTTTGAAATAACTCAGCTGCCAGGACAATCACCACCATTCCCATCATCAGTAACACACCCCATTTCACAAATTACCCTAAAGATTCCATATGCTTCTCTGCTTTACACTCTCACTTTACTTTCAGTCAATTTCACATACAACCCCAAAGATCACCAAAATCATGGAACTGGAAAAGGTCATCCAGTCCAACCCCTTGGCTGTAGCTTCTCAGACATATGTTCAGCGCAGAAGAGATGGCCAAGGGACTTGGAGACATGTATTGTATCTGTTTGACCTAATGGCATGCATCAGAGAAGTATGGAGGAGGGCGTGGAGCATCCCCCTCCAGACAGAGGGCGTGGAGCAGCTGAAGAAGGAAGATAGGGATGACCTACTATTCTCCTCCCAGCTAATAAAAGGAGCCAAACAGTGGGGTAGCTGCATTGGAAGGGAGCACTTGCTCGTCATGGCTGGGAGAGGTGGCAAGGTGCAACAATTGAGGGGGTCTCCATGATTGCCTGACTGGCAAAATGCAAGCACACAGGGGACCTGGCTCCATGCTCAGGAGAGGGGGGAGGGGGCAGGGGGCAAGCCTGCCTTGTGGGAGGGGTTCATGCTGCAGCAGGAGCAGCAGGCTCAGCTTTGCAGAGGGAGGGGGAGGGGTGGGGGCTGCGAGGTCAGCAGCAGCAGCAGGCAAGCGGAACCTCAGCACACTTACTGATGGAGCAGGGACCAACTGGGTGCCCCTTCAGGCTCCCTCACTTGCCTGTGTCAGGGAGAGGTGCAGACACTGCTGCCACCCATAGAGCCCTTGGGAGCCAGCAGCGGCAGCACCCACACCTCCTCTGGCACACCCTCAGCCAGGTGAGAAGGAGTGTGGAGAAGCACCCGGAGGTGGAGACTTGGTGGCAGCAGAGGCTGCAGCACACACGCACGCACTGGCACACACTAAGCCAGGCAAAGGGATTGCTCAGCCAGGAGAGGTGCAGGTGCTGCAGCCTCCGCCGCCACCCACAGTCTCCACCCCAGAGCACCTCTCCACACTCCCTCCTGCCTGGCTGCGTGCTTACCAGCACAGGTGAGCGCTGCAGCCTCCGCCGTCACCCACCCACGGGCTCCTCTCCACACTTCCTCTCACCTGCCTAAGGTTAAAAGGGAGCCAAACAGAGGGGCCTGCACCCTCCAATGATGAGGGAGCACACACCTGAAAATCTCCAAGCACGCTCTCCTCTCCTCTGCTTCAAATGGGGATGGGCAGCAGCATGCTCACAAAGGAAAAGTGGCATGCTGCCTGCCCCGCGCATCTGTGAGCCGCTCTTTCTGTTAATTTTCTCTGTGTGCCTGGAAGCCTAAAATGGTACCCCCAGGGTCTTTTTGCCTGTTTTCAAAATGGCACTGCCCACTTCATTTTTCCCTTTTTCAAGATGGCAGCCACCACCTTCTCGCAACCCACCAGAAATCTCGCAACCCACTGTTTGAGAACCTCTGCCTTAGAGGAAAGTGATACAAAAATGTGAAATAATAAATAAATAAATAAATAAATAAATAAAATTTATCCTGCACATACAACACTAGTTGAACATGTGAGGCACAAAGGGTGTGCTCTGTCCTTCTTCTTAATGTGATGCTGTCTTGTGGGCAGGAAGATTTTTTTTTTTAATGAGAAATCTTCAAACAGACATATACACACAACTTGGACTAATGTTGTGCAGTGTAGGAATAGCTTTACTATATGAACCTGCTGAAATATAAACTGTTCAGAAGTCTCACTGAAGTGAAAGGTCCTTACAGCCCTAGTCTGATTACACCATCAGATTTCAATTAAATTCCCTGAGAACCCTAGCAAGTGATGATAAATTGAAATACTTCCCCTCAAACCATAATGTTTTCTGTTGTGTAACATCCCTTCTGAAACTATTACACTGCATCTTGTCTCCATTTTACACTCCATTAAATACCATTATGACCTTTCTTTTACAATTTGACTTATAATCCTGTAATTGATGGCTTCCACTGAAAGTATCTGTACTGAATTTTACTGCTGCTTTAAAATCAACCCAATCAAAATAGTCTTTTCTGATTTGACTCAAAAGCATTATTGAGTTGAATTTTGGCTAATGTTGGAACCCCCAGTTCATTTGAGCCTTTCAGAATAAATGTGGAGCATCATTTTATTTAAACCTTTTGCATACTTAAAACTTGTGTTTTCTTAACACATGTAGAAAGTCTTTCTCCTAATTTGATTGTTTTAACTTTTCTGCCCATTTATGATATCTATCCTGCAAAGCCATTTTCTAACTTTTAAAGCTGTGATTGACCTTTGACCTCAGAACAGAACTTGGGTTGTATCCTGAATTTAGTTCTCATCAAACAAAAAGATTGTTATGATGGGCAGCTTGATCCAAACATAAGTCTCTCCACACTGATGCAGTCACGCCAACAGAAGAACTCTTTGAAATATTTGTTTCCTTGTTGCAGGGCAAGCCTCTGCTGCCCCAATGGGTCTACTCCAGTGGACTCTACTCTAGTTCCCAAACTGGTGGGTTGAGACCCACTGGCCAGGGAAGCACTTCTCCCTGTCCATTTAAGGGCAGGGGGGGGGGGAAGTCAGCAATGCAACATGAAAAGTACATGAAGGTACTTTTAGAACATAATATACAAGGTTTGTTTCATGTCTGACAACTTCCTTTTACTTCTTTTGTTAAAGTTTTTCTCTTAAAGCTGAAGTTTCATTATGATATCATTAGAGTATCAAGTGTATCATTATTTTTCTCCAAAGTGTCTAGTGCTGCTTCTGGCTTTGAAGATTAAAAAAATAAATTCATGTGTATGACCATTTTATTGTTAATTTTTCAACGAGGAGCAAATATATGACATCTTTTGCAATTTATAAACTACTGGCATGATACCCGTGCTTCACCACGGTATTTAACTACTTTGAATTTTGACTCCAATAAATTTTCTTTTGATTGTAATGAACTAAAATTAGTTACTCTGGCTGCCAGTTCATTTTCGGGTTGAATTCGAGGTGCTAGTATAGACTTTTAAAGCCCTATACAGCTTGGGTTCAGGGTATTTGAGGGATCGCCTCCTTCCATACAATCCAACCCGTCCTTTCAGGTCATCAGAGGGAGTCCTTCTAACTGTGCCACCACCAGCAGAGGTGAGGGGGATGGCAACAAGAAAGAGGGCCTTCTTGGTGGTGGCTCGCCGTCTGTGGAATTCCTTCCCCCTGGAATTGAGAACAGCTCCCTCTTTAGAGTCCTTCAGCAGGGTCATAAAACCATTTTATTCAGGGAAGCCTTTTTATGCTGACACCAGGGGGCATGGTGCTTTTAATGAATGTATTTTAATCAGGATCCAAGTTTTATTGTGTTATTGTTTTTAAATGTCTTATTGTATATATATTTCAATGTTTTTAGTATTGTTTTATTTGTAAGCTGCCTTGAGTGCCCTTTGTTGGATAGAAAGGTGGGATATAAATTCTATAAATAAATAAAATATTTAGCACAACTACCCCACGTCAGGCAACACCCTGTAATTATTGAAAGTCATGTGTCCTTCACATTTTTTTGTTTAATAAATTGTTGTTTTTGTATTTTGATTTGGTTTTGTGCTATAATAGCATAGTATCCATGCTTTTCAAAAGTATTAACAAAAGTAAAAGAAAGCAAATTTAGAAAAAGTATATGTAGTTTGAATAAAGTGAAATGTGTTGATGCAGAAAAATGATGAAGTGAAATTCCAAATATATTATTTGATGAAGAAATAATAAATAGAAGATTGTAGTGAAAAAAATCACAAAAAATACCCATGACCTTTGGTTCTCTATGTATGGACCTCTTGGTAGACTACATTGGTGGTTTTCCCCTCAGGTGCTAGGATCACCAGGCTGCTGGCTTAGCTGAACCACATGTGAGAAGCAGTCCTCCCTCAAATCAATCCCGGTGAACATTGTGGCCTCTAGGATGTTCCTGTGGAGGGCCTTCACTTGCAGCTGGTGCCATTGTAGAGTTTGGGTGAGTTGATGTTCTGAAGCAACATTATTGGTAACCCCACTTTGAGGAGCAGCTTGTGGGCTGGAACGCGAGGAGGGTTGAGGGTGTTTGAGGAACTCCATGGGATAGTGGACCACATCATCAGTTTGCACCACCAAGTCCACAGACCTGTACTCCATTTCTGCCCCTTCAAATGAAGTAAGTAGAGTGTCATTAATGATGGCAGCCTTGTTGCTCTTGGGGGTCAGAATGGCTTGGTTGCACAGCCGTTCCATGGACTTCTCTGATATCAGCGATATCAGGGTATATCCTGGTTGTAAGGTCTGCTAGGATCGTCACTACTGAGCCTAGGTCTGGAGAGATGGTAACTTTTCCTTTGGACTCAGGATACTCTCCATATCCTGTTTTGAGTAGGAGTTCAGACAATTGCCCAGTGGAGACATAGTCTCTCAAGTGGACCCTCATGATCTTCCTGAGAGAGAGTTGAGGACCCCTTGGATGTTATTTACAGCAACTACAATCAAGAGAAAATGCCTCCTGTGAGGGAAGCTAGACTATACCACAAAACCTTCCTAACTCACTTCGCACTGGGAGATGCAGAGTAGTGCCTCTTGTGAGGGATGCTAGGCTGCACCACACAACTCTTGAGCCAGTCCCCTTCCATTACTCTCCTCTCACTGGAACATAGGGATAAGCAGAGCAAAGGTTGGCAATAGCACAAGCTCTCAGGAGAAAGGCTTGTCAAAGCTTGGGATAGCAGAACTTCGCATTGAGCCAGAAATACACTTCATTTTACTGTTCAGAGCAAACACTAAAATGGCTGTTATTTTTCTGTTACTTTACTGTTACTATCCCGTGATTTAAAAAGGGTTAAGTTAAAAGGGCCAACCTGGCCTCAGATGCCATGTAGGTCACAGGCTTCTCTCAGACTGTAGCACGGGGGAGAAGCCAGCCAGGCCTAAGTAATAGGAAGCATTGTATAATTCACTCCTGAATTTAGATTCACCCCTTTAGGGGGCTGATTAGGGTGAAATCCTGAAGCATTTGTAAGCATTTGTTAGGGTAACCTTTTAAGCAAAAACCAAGTCTATCTCATTGTGCCTAAGAGATATTGAGGAATCCATGAAAACACATTTTACTTCTTTTCACCCCCTTAGGGGTCAAATTTCTAAAAATCCCTTCTTAGTGGGTCTTTATGTCGTATAAGGAATATACTTCCCAAATTTAATGTTTCTAGGTCCAGGGGTTTGGGTTGGGTGTTGATGCATTACCTGTTCTGAGCCTCTGATTGTTCTTCAGCTTCACTCATTTTGGGAACTTTCTTCTTGCAGGACTACTTGTGATTGAATCCAGCAGGCTTAACCAGTAGGTCAACACATTTGCCTTTTTGTTACACAACGTTACATGATCCCTATTGAGCAGTCCAGGATGTTTGATGAAGGCACATCTTCTGAAACAGTGGTTAGCTGTTTACACATCCCAAGTTTACATCTTCATGGTTCATAAGACTTGGAAAATAGAATGAAGAAAAGAAAAAATCCAGGGAAAATAGAATGAAGCAAAGAAAAAGCCCAGACTTCCTGCCTGTAGAATACTTTTTTTTGGGCCAGCACATAAGAAGGAATGTAAATACCTCTGTACACAATTGGCACCTCAGCAGTATAACTCCAAACACCAGTTAAATGTTTTAAAGTATACTTTACATGCTCATCTAGATATTTGTTCAACAGCACAATCTTAGCCAGTAGGCCTGCTCTGCATCTAGCGCAAGTTTGGGGCCAGAAGTGGTGCAACTCAAGGCAAGGGGAAAGCTTTCCCCTTATCCCGTGTTGTGCTGCACTAGCCCCAATGGATCTACTCAGATCTGTACCACCTGACAAGATGGTGCAGATCTTAGCAGACTGGAGTAGCCAGGGGCTCCACCATAGAATCTCTGTGGGTTAAATTACCAGGCCTGTGGAGCGATGTAATACTGGGGGCGTACTATTGTCCTCCAGACCAGAAATCAGAAGGGGACCTTGAAATGAGGAAACAGGTCAGGGAGGTGACAGGTCAGGGAGGGACAGGGTTGTAATCATGGGGGACTTCAATTATCCTCATATTGACTGGGTCAATTTGTGTTCTGGTCACGAAAAGGAGACCGGATTCCTTGACATGCTAAATGACTGCCTTGGAGCAGCTAGTCATGGAGCCCACCAGAGGACAGGTGACTCTGGATTTAATATTGTGCGGTATGCAGGACCTGGTTAGAGATGTAAACGTTACTGAGCCATTGGGGAACAGTGATCATGCTGCCATCTGTTTTGACATGCACATTGGGGGAAGAATACCAGGCAAATCTCTCACAAAAACCCTTGACTTCCGACGGGCGGACTTCCCTCAAATGAGGAGGCTGGTTAGAAGGCAGTTGAAAGAGAAGGTAAAAAGAGTCCAATCTCTCCAGCATGCATGGAGGCTGCTTAAAACAACAGTAATAGAGGCTCAGCAGAGGTGTATACCACAAAGAAAAAAGGGTTCCACTAAATCCAGGAGGGTGCCCACATGGCTAACGAGCCAAGTCAGAGAGGCTGTAAAGGGCAAGGAAGCTTCCTTCCATAAATGGAAGTCTTGCCCTAATGAGGAGAATAAAAGGAACATAAACTGTGGCAAAAGAAATGTAAGAAGGTGATATGGGAGGCCAAGCGAGACTATGAGGAACGCATGGCCAGCAACATTAAGGGGAATAATAAAAGCTTATTCAAATATGTTAGAAGCAGGAAACCTGCCAGAGAAGTGGTTGGCCCTCTGGATGGTGAGGGAGGGAAAGGGGAGATCAAAGGAGACTTAGAAATGGCAGAGAAATTAAATGAGTTCTTTGCATCCGTCTTCACGGCAGAAGACCTCAGGCAGATACCGCTGCCCGAACAGCCCCTCCTGACCAATGAATTAAGTCAGATAGAGGTTAAAAGAGAAGATGTTTCAGATCTCATTGATAAATTAAAGATCAATAAGTCACCGGGCCCTGATGGCATCCACCCTAGAGTTATTAAGGAATTGAAGAATGAAGTTGCAGATCTCTTGACTAAAATATGCAACTTGTCCCTCAAAACAGCCACAGTGCCAGAAGTTTGGAGGATAGCAAATGTCACACCTATTTTTAAAAAAGGAAAGAGGGAGGACCCGGGAAACTATAGGCCGGTCAGCCTAACATCTATACCGGGTAAGATGGTGGAATGCCTCATCAAAGATAGAATCTCAAAACACATATACGAACAGGCCTTGCTGAGGGAGAATCAGCATGGCTTCTGTAAGGGTAAGTCTTGCCTCACAAACCATATAGAATTCTTTGAAAAGGTCAACAGGCATGTGGATGTTATATATCCCACCCATAGATATTATATATCTGGACTTTCAGAAGGCATTCGACATGGTCCCTCACCAAAGGCTACTGAAAAAACTCCATCATCATCATCATCATCATCATCATCATCATCATCATCATCATCATCATAACAGGTATTTATATACCGCCTTTCTTGGTCTTTATTCAAGACTTTATTCAAGGCGGTTTACATAGGCAGGCTTTATTTAAATCCCTTATTAAATAGGGATTTTTACAATTTGAAAGAAGGTTCTTTCTTTCAAGAACCACTACATTCAAGGTGTTTCGTTCCGATCTGGCTTCACATTCTGGCCTCCATCCTCCCACGCTCAGAGCAGATGGAATGGCTCGGCTTCAGCTTGTCAGCTGCTTCAAGGTCGCATGGTGCTGGTGGCCTCGAACTGGTGACCTTGTGGATGTTATCTTCCCTCTACCCTCTAGACCAGACCTCCTGCCCCTCCATAGTCAGGGAATTAGAGGACAGGTTCTCTCATGGATTGAGAACTGGTTGAAGACCAGGAAACAGAGAGTGGGTGTCAATGGGCAATTTTCAGAATGAAGAGAGGTGAAAAGTGGTGTGCCCTAAGGATCTGTCCTGGGACCCGTGCTTTTCAACCTCTTCATAAATGACCTGGAGACAGGGTTGAGCAGTGAAGTGGCTACGTTTGCAGATGACACCAAACTTTTCCGAGTGGTAAAGACCAGAAGTGATTGTGAGGAGCTCCAGAAGGATCTCTCCAGACTGGCAGAATGGGCAGCAAAATGGCAGATGCGCTTCAATGTCAGAAAGTGTAAAGTCATGCACATTGGGGCAAAAAATCAAAACTTTAGATATAGGCTGATGGGTTTTGAGCTGTCTGTGACAGATTAGGAGAGAGATCTTGGGGTGGTGGTGGACAGGTCGATGAAAGTGTCGACCCAATGTGCAGCGGCAGTGAAGAAGGCCAATTCTATGCTTGGGATCGTTAGGAAGGGTATTGAGAACAAAACGGCTAATAGTATAATGCCATTGTACAAATCTATGGTAAGGCCACACCTGGAGTATTGTGTCCAGTTCTGGTCGTCGCATCTCAAAAAAGACATAGTGGAAATGGAAAAGGTGCAGAAGAGAGTGACTAAGATGATTGCTGGGCTGGGGTACCTTCCTTATGAGGAAAGGCTATGGCGTTTGGGCCTCTTCAGCCTAGAAAAGAGGCGCCTGAGGGGGGACATGATTGAGACATACAAAATTATGCAGGGGATGGACAGAGTGGATAGAAAGATGCTCTTTATACTCTCACATAACACCAGAACCAGGGGACATCCACTAAAATTGAGTGTTGGGAGAGTTAGAACAGACAAAAGAAAATATTTCTTTACTCAGTGTGTGGTTGGTCTGTGGAACTCCTTGCCACAGGATGTGTTGATGGCGTCTGGCCTGGACGCCTTTAAAAGGGGATTGGACAGGTTTCTGGAGGAAAAATCCATTACGGGTTACAAGTCATGATGTGTATGTGCAACCTCCTGATTTTAGAAATGGGCTATGTCAGAATGCCAGATGCAAGGGAGGGCACCAGGATGAGGTCTCTTGTTATGTGGTGTGCTCCCTGGGGCATTTGGTGAGCCGCTGTGAGATACAGGAAGCTGGACTAGATGGGTCATGGCCTGATCCAGTGGGGCTGTTCTTAAGCTCTTATGATAGAACATAGATATTTCAACGTGGTTTTTTCATTGCATTCTGCTGTAAATTACACATTGAGTGGTATATATAACATGATAGTATTCCTACAAATCAGAATTTTAACAATTTTGTCACGAGTGGTGTCACCCCTCTGGGTGTCACCTTACTAACAACTTATTGGTTCCATGCTGTTTCATAATAACATCTCATTAGCTCTTTGAACAATCAGTCTCATTGGTCTGTTTTGAAGGAAATGTATTTTTTGTTATATAAGACAGTTGCATTTTTGTTTTCTGGTTTTTTGGTCATAACTTTTGACAGAATTGAGATACTTCACTATGTTTTTTTCCATTGCATTCTGCTGTAAATCTTGCACTGAATGGTACATAACATGATGATATTATTCCTACAAACTGCGATCTTAGCAATTTTGGTCACTAGTGCACGTCACCCTCCCAATGCACATCACCCAGTGCGGCCTGCTCCCCTTAGCAATGCCACTGGTAGTACATGATGACAAAGAAGACAGCAACTACTGCTGATCATATAGCTAAAGCCACACTATAGCCAAGTGTAGTATTTCGGATGAAGAGGACATTTACAGTTGTATATCTCAGTGAAATCTTGCCTGGGCAACCATATCCTTCCACAGCTAGTAGGCTTGCCTGCACATTTGAAGGGGTTAATAAATACAGCAAGCTATGCATTCAGCTAAAACATCACCATTATGATCTATCAGTGTCTTCTGTTGCCATCCTTCAGTCTCGGAAGACTATGGTGTCATGCTCTGAATGGTGGTTCTGGAACAGAGTGTCCTCTCCAGTGCGCGAAGCCTGGGTAAAGTAGGTATGGAGGATAGGCTGTTACCCATGCAGCAAATCCCCCCTCTCCACGTCGCTGAAATGGTCCAATGGAAAGGCAGAGGCTAATACGGTTGGTTCCAGCTGCGTCGCAGGAGTTGCCAGAATGTTGCGTCGCAGAAGTTGCAGATACCACTGCCCGAACGGCCCCACCTGACCGAGGAGTTAAGTCAGATAGAGGTTAAAAGAGAAGATGTTTCAGACCTCATTGATAAAGTCACCGGGCCCTGATGGCATCCACCCAAGAGTTATTAAGGAATTGAAGAATGAAGTTGCAGATCTCTTGACTAAGGTATGCAACTTGTCCCTCAAAACGGCCATGGTGCCAGAAGATTGGAGGATAGCAAATGTCACGCCTATTTTTAAAAAGGGAAAGAGGGGGGACCCGGGAAACTATAGGCCGGTCAGCCTAACATCCATACCGGGTAAGATGGTGGAATGCCTCATCAAAGATAGAATCTCAAAACACATAGACGAACAGGCCTTGCTGAGGGAGAATCAGCATGGCTTCTGTAAGGGTAAGTCTTGCCTCACGAAACTTATAGAATTCTTTGAAAAGGTCAACAGGCATGTGGATGCGGGAGAAGCCGTGGACATTATATATCTGGACTTTCAGAAGGCGTTTGACACGGTCCCTCACCAAAGGCTACTGAAAAAACTCCACAGTCAGGGAATTAGAGGACAGGTCCTCTCGTGGATTGAGAACTGGTTGGAGGCCAGGAAGCAGAGAGTGGGTGTCAATGGGCAATTTTCACAATGGAGAGAGGTGAAAAGCGGTGTGCCCCAAGGATCTGTCCTGGGACCGGTGCTTTTCAACCTCTTCATAAATGACCTGGAGACAGGGTTGAGCAGTGAAGTGGCTAAGTTTGCAGACGACACCAAACTTTTCTGAGTGGTGAAGACCAGAAGTGATTGTGAGAGCTCCAGAAGGATCTCTCCAGACTGGCAGAATGGGCAGCAAAATGGCAGATGCGCTTCAATGTCAGTAAGTGTAAAGTCATGCACATTGGGGCAAAAAATCAAAACTTTAGATATAGGCTGATGGGTTCTGAGCTGTCTGTGACAGATCAGGAGAGAGATCTTGGGGTGGTGGTGGACAGGTCGATGAAAGTGTCGACCAAATGTGCGGCGGCAGTGAAGAAGGCCAATTCTATGCTTGGGATCGTTAGGAAGGGTATTGAGAACAAAACGGCTAGTATTATAATGCCGTTGTACAAATCTATGGTAAGGCCACACCTGGAGTATTGTGTCCAGTTGTGGTCGCCGCATCTCAAAAAAGACATAGTGGAAATGGAAAAGGTGCAAAAGAGAGCGACTAAGATGATTACGGGGCTGGGGCACCTTCCTTATGAGGAAAGGCTACGGCGTTTGGGCCTCTTCAGCCTAGAAAAGAGACGCCTGAGGGGGGACATGATTGAGACATACAAAATTATGCAGGGGATGGACAGAGTGGATAGGGAGATGCTCTTTACACTCTCACATAATACCAGAACCAGGGGACATCCACTAAAATTGAGTGTGGGGCGGGTTAGGACAGACAAAAGAAAATATTTCTTTACTCAGCGTGTGGTCGGTCTGTGGAACTCCTTGCCACAGGATGTGGTGCTGGCGTCTAGCCTAGACGCCTTTAAAAGGGGATTGGACAAGTTTCTGGAGGAAAAATCCATTATGGGGTACAAGCCATGATGTGTATGTGCAACTTCCTGATTTTAGAAATGGGTTATGTCAGAATGCCAGATGCAAGGGAGGGCACCAGGATGAGGTCTCTTGTTATCTAGTGTGCTCCCTGGGGCATTTGGTGGGCCGCTGTGAGATACAGGAAGCTGGACTAGATGGGCCTATGGCCTGATCCAGTGGGGCTGTTCTTATGTTCTTAACGTGACTGTGTTCAGCCATGAACTGCCTCAGGGACTCCGGCTCCGAATTTTGCCTCGAGGTTGACTCCTGAAGCCTCTTCCATAACTGGATGTAGCCGCAAGGCAGTGGAGGCTTGGGATCAGAGTTTTCCTTCTCTCAGATGAGCTGCCTTCCCAGGCTGACAAGTCCCATCTACCTGGTGGTGGTTTAGTCGCCTCTTACGACAAGTACAGCCAAACTGAGGGCCTATTCTTATCCCCAGCCCCCAGGGGAAAGTGCCCCCAGGCCCCAGTGTCTTCTAACGTATCACAATTTTCTGGGTAAAACATGCTGTCTTCAGGGCCTTTGAGAGGAATTTTATCCAGGGGTACAAAATTTCTTTTGGGCCCCTTTCCTTCTCCATTGGATCATAATTTCTACAAACAACGATATATAAAACTATGTAGGTTTAAGTAAAATGTGAATGGTAGTCTTCACACTAATATGCAAACATTTTCTGAGAGCCCAGGAAATTTCCAGCTCCCCTCCTTTGGCTCCAACGACCCCCTTTCGAGCTGGAGGCCAAATACAATGAACTTCCTGTACCGCCCCCCCCCCCAGGCCTATGGTGAGATCAGAAAATGTAAGATCACAGGACATTTTCAGGCCTTCTCTTTTGGCTTCTGGACACTGGTACAATTTTCTCCCTTGCACCCCCCCCCCCATGGGCCCTGTCTGTCTTGTACATAGACATGGACACAGCATTGATTCCTCTAGGCCCTTGGCTTTCTATAATGGCTAACTATCCTTACATTGGTCTCTGGAGCTTTTATGAGCTACAGAATTGTCCCATTTGTCCCTTTAAAGGTAGGCTCAAGAGTTACACATGAGCTACTAACGAAACAACTACAACAAAGACTATACACACAATTGCACACAAAACATTTTTTAAAACTTCTTGATGACTAGAGTCATCAAAGAATTCTGGTTTGAGAATTAAAAATTTGCATAATTCACATACTTTCTATACCTATCTGAAGCCCTGGAGAGCAGCTGCTACTCATTGTAGATGGTACTGAGCCAGAGAGACCAATGTCCAATTCAACAGACAATTTGGTTTATTTAATGGAATTGGAATTGGTATAATACTTTCTTGTGTTCATAGTGCCTGGCAAACCTTAGTCACCCTGGGCTAGTACACATTCTCTCTCTCTCTCTCTCTCTCTCTCTCTCTCTCTCTCATCCTATGCACAGTGGGAATTACTTTCAAGTAAACAAATAAAAACCAAGTAAAAAATAAGGCCTTTTTAGTACTGGCACTGAGTTGTGGAGCTCCCACCCATAAGACCAGCTCCCTCTTTCAAGATATTCCAGTGGGTGTTAAAAACTTTGGATTTGCATTTTGAGTGTTGGGAGGTTGCTTGAATCTCTTACCTGCCTTCTACTGCTTATTTGTTGCTCATTTTATTGAGGACCTTCTGTGCTATTTTATTGCTGCTGCCATTATCTGTATTGATTCAGTCATTTTGTGCTGCTCCAAATGAAAAGGGGAATCTTGTTGTTATTGGTTTCTGGGTGGCTCTGTGTGTGTGTGTGTGTGTGTGTGTGTGTGTGTGTGTGTGTGTGTTATGAATTTTTTTAGATTAATGTTATTATTACATTTATATTTTTGACTGATGCGCACTGGCTCCCTGAGTTATGGGCTTCTGACTTATGGTCATCCGAGTTATGACGGCTGCATTGATGCTTATGTAGTATGACACCAGTCAGGAGGCTGTTGCATACTCACAGCGGTCCTGTGCCAGACGTGCACATCTCCACTACCACCAGCTTCCTCCTCTTCTGTGGCCCTTATAGTTAGCAGGGTCTGCTGTTGCTGCATGGGGCCCCAACTAGTGGATGAGGTGGCACTGGTAGTCTGGCTACCCTGCTGATTGACACCCCCCCCCATTGCTGTTCCGACACTGTCTCTGTCAGCTTCATGTCTACCTGACCCATAGCCATAGAGGGGTGGAAACACACCTCTCTGGGGCTGATGGGGAGCTAAAGGGGTCCTTGACTGGACAATGGTTAACAAACTATTTTTCCATGCATGTTGTGAAGGATTTGAGGCTCTCTGTGCAAAGTGCTCCCTTTGTGTGCCATAGTAACATGTTTCCCCGTACAGAATGTGAACGTGTATGCAACATCCAGTGCTGGTCTCTGCTGGTTTTGAATGCCTAAGCATATTTACTCCAAATAAATGTAAATATCACATCTACACGTAATACTACTGTACCACTAAATATAGGGTCTGATCCTAACTGGGCCTTGTGCTGTCAGAACTAGTGCAGTACAAGGCTATTTATGGCAGGGTGACCAGATGGCATAACCACAAAAGAGGACAAGGCACCCCCAAATATAGGAGATCCAAGAAAAATGTAGGACATGACAAAAGAAAAGCTAAAACCACGCATATATTGATTTCATGTGGTTAATTTAAACACTATACTACTTATTATTAAATTTAAAACTATATTGTGTATAATTTATTACATATAATTTATTAATTACAAGAAGGCTATGCGCTGCCTGCTCACAGTGAAAAGTGTGAAAAAACAGTGAAAAAACTCAAACTGCCCCTTTTCACTCCTCAGACTTAACACCAGCTACAGAGGTGGCACAGGTCTGAGAAGACCCATACTGTACCAGGAGGCCTATGTAGAGATAACTTGAAAATATGCTTACTAATGGTAGGCCTCCTAATCACACCACCACCATTGGATGCAGCGCATGATTACTCAGCATGGTTACATTGGTGCCAATGGTGGTATAAGATGGGGCAGTCAATTTTACTAATTCCCTAGAAACAGTGGTTCAGGTATAATCTAATTATCCATGGATTTTTCACCCACTTTTTCATCTCAACATGATGAGAAGGGCCCTTTAAATTAAAGGAAAAAAGTCCTTTAACAATAGCTTTGTTAATGTGAGAGAGGACAGCTACCTGACAATCCATCAATCACTCTCCAGACACTTAGAACAGCTTTACTCCCAGGCAAACGACTCCTCCCTTCCCCCTGAGCATGTGAAAGAATGCTAAATGGCAGTGATTATCACATCCTCCATTCCCCCCCCCCCCAAGCTGCAGTTCTTGGTGAAAGGGAGGGATTGCTGCTTTCGAGTGACGCCTTTCTAAGCACCTGGAGAAAGACTGATTGTCTGCTTGATGCATTACAAAGGTCAGCAAAGATGCTCTTAAATCGTTGAGCAAACGGATATATTTTTTAATGGATTTGCTTTAAAGCGATTCTTGCCATCCACATGAGTTCTGGGAACGGAACCCTCGCAAATAACGAGATTCAACCTGTATAGGTATTCAGAGCCCAAGAGACATGATCTCATTTCTGATAAGATGAGGGTCAGCCCATCCATGAGATCAACTAAGGTGGTCACTTTAGGGAGCAAGTACATGGGAAGTGCCCACAAGTTTCCACTGCTCTTTCTCCCACTCCTGGATTGAAAAAAGGAAGAGGAGGACAGAGTGGAAGTGGAGAGTAGAAGAGAATGGTGGGAAGAACAGTGGCTTCTGCATCAACACACAAGGAGCACAACATTTGGCACACCACCTCAGGAGGGCCCAATCATTTCTAGTTTGCTTCTGAGTGAGGAATTTCTCTATCCATAGGCTCTCACTGAAGCACACTATGTAAAAGACAAAAGAGAAGATGGATGAAACAAAGGAGGACACAGAGGGGAAGTGCAGTCTTTCAGCAGCTGCAGTGTTGGGACCAGTAATGGTTTTCCAGGAAGCACAGAAGATTGCTTGCTTGACTTTTCTGAGGCAAAAAACTGGTGCAAAGGTGTATGTTTTAAATACATTTGAACACCTAGCATAAGAAACTTGTAAAGTGAGGTAGCTTGAATAGGTGAGACGGTACCATAAGTGATGAGGAAGTAGGAGACCACTTTATCCACAGAAATGTGATTTTTTTCTTCTTCCTGCTTTGCATTCTAGATATGCACAACCTACAAAAGTATGACTATTCTTTGGTTAAAACCCAGAGACAGTCCCTGGCTTACTTAACTAAAGCAAACTGGAAAAACCACAGAGTGCTAGCTGCCTACACACAGGAGCTTTCCGCTGAGCTCATGTAGATTCCGTAGAATCAAATGTTTCAGGTTGTCAAGTGATGGCACTGCACTGGCAGGCCATAAGCAGCGTCTGACAGGTATAATGGCTTTTCCCAGCCCAATAAAAGTTACCTGCTCAAACATGGTTTTACTGGTTGGACCAGTATAATAATGATTAGTAGACAGCTCTATGTGCTACATATCTCTGGATCAGTTAGGTTAACATGTAAGTAATTAATATATAGAAAAAAAATGTATAAACTGCATTTGAGTGGGGATCCCTCACAGAAGATAGCTGAAAACTTAAAAATGTGAAGTATGAATGGACCCTGACAAATGCCCAGTCCTGTCCAGGATGGGGCTGACATGTTCAGGGGTTTATGACAGTGGAACATAGTTCTGCTGTTGTAAAATGACTTTCAGTAGCATGCTGTGGACAGCCATATTGAGCACACTACCACAATTAATGGCAGTGTGGAAGATTCACTGCCAGACGGAGCACAGGCAGCAGGGGCAGAACGGAATAGGGAGGGGGAGACAGTGGCATCATTAAGGTTTGCATTACCAACACGTCACCACTTTGATGGACCTCCTCCCATGCAGTGGGTGGGGCAATGCCTGGGGCAGTGGGCATGGTGATGTACCATTGCCCTGCCCCCACACTTTTTTTGCTATAACTTTTGATATAATAGAGATATTTCAATGTGGTTTGTTTCACTGAATTCTGTATGAAATAATTCATTGATTGATATATAACATGATGGTATTATTTGAAAATACCAAGATTTTAAAAATTTTGACCTGTAGTGGTGTAGTTCTCCCCCACCCCATGTGTGCCACCCAGTGCAGCCTGCATCCCCTGCACCTCCCTAGCGATACCACTGGGGGGAGGAATGGGGTAGTCTTGGGCAGGGCAGGTAGAGAAGTAGACTATGGGTAGTATTGGTGACACATGCACCAATATCCTAACCCTGTCTGTCTCCCTAACAACCCCCTTGGATTTGCAGGTGTAGTTCTGAGGAAACCCATGATGACAGTGGTGGCTTTCCCTGGGTAAGCGAACAAAAGTTCATTTACCCTGTGAAGTCCTTTCTGACTGCCACTTCCTGCAAATACAGAGCATGCTCCATTGGTGTGGCTGCATAGGCAGGAGAGGGGGATTTGGGAAGGATTGGGCTGCGAACTCCTTATGAAGACTTTGTCTCATGTACTAAAGTAGCCTGTTACATGAGAGACCAATAATCATTATTTCCTCTGAGAATTGCTAGAGTCATGCTTGATTTAGTGGAAGTGCTTCAGTGTCAATCATCAAACAGAATGTAAGATTTTTGCCAGTTCTCACTCCCCCCCCCCCCAAATAGCAAAAATAGAAGAAGGAAGTAGCTGCAGAAAATAATGAGGGCTGGGATTTCCTTCATTTACTTTTGTCTCTGCTGATACGGTCCCTTAAAAATGTGTGACAAAGTACAGAACAAAGAATCACTGAGACGGTGGAGTTCATGTTTGTTAGATATCCCAACAGACATTAAGCTTTATTGTACCTCAAGGAGCAGGTTGACCTTAACTTTGCCTTGGAAAATATCTACTCCTGAGGTCAATAAATCTTGATACTCTTTACAGCTGAAGTCAATATTTACCTCATAGCATTTTTTTAAAAGCTAAAAAATCCTTGTAAGTTCAGTGAAAATGGAATATTTTCAAAATTAACTGTTTGACTTTTATATTCCCTCACAGGAAATTTGTGGGGAGAGGGGGATCTAAGGGGAATAAAGTGTCCACATTGCTTTATACCAGGGGTTCCCAAACCCCAGCCCTGGGGCCACTTGTGGCCCTCGAGGCCTCTTAATGCAGCCCTCAGGGAGCCCCCAGTCTCCAATGAGCCTCTGGCCCTCCGGAGATTTGTTGGAGCCCACACTGGCCCGACACAACTGCTCTCAGTGTGACAGCAACTGTTTGACGTCTTGCATGAGCTGTGGGATGAGAGCTCCCTCCACTGCTTGTTGTTTTACATCTGTGACGCAGCAGTGGCAGTGAAGGAAAGGCCAGACTTGCTTTGTACAAGGCCTTTTATAGGCCTTGATCTATTGCAAGTCCTTCATATAAGTTCATCTTTAATATATTCATTTATGTAAATTTATTCAAATTTTAAATGTAAATTAATTCTTTTTTTCCCCTGGTCCCCAACACAGTGTCAGAGAGATGATGTGGCCCTCCTGCAAAAAACTTTGGACACCCCTGCTTTATACCAGTGTTTATATTTTAATGATTCAGAAATCATTAACAGTTCGCACTTATTGCACTGAGGATGTACCCATGACTTCTTCCCAGCAGGCATTCATGTGGCATTCTCTTGCCCGCTATCTACCTTCATAACTAGTTCTGTTCATTTGCTTGTTTTCCTTTGGGGACTTGTATGACTGGAGATGCTGTCAGTGGAATGCTAATTGACTCTTTATGGCCATCACAAATGGCTATCTGGAAGCACCTGGAGCTGGGTGCTTCTGGGCCACTGCCACAGATGGCATTGAGGACAGGAAGGGAGGACGGGGGGGGGGGGAAGGGAGGACATGGAAGCAGTGAGGAGAGGGCCTGCCAACTTCAGTAAGTCAGGGGGTTGGTGGAATAGGGCAGGAGAGTGGATAGAATGAGGTGAGGCATAGAGGCATGTCGGAGGCAGGGGTGGCACCTGGTGTGGGTGACTTGCATCAGATGCTATCTCATTTGGAGAGAGCCGACACATCCTCTTTGTCTCCTTGTGCCAGCTAAAGAGTTGGCACAGGTCTGAGGAGACACATGGGCAGCCAAGGGGCTTTCTCTTCACTTTTCCTTTAGGAAGGGAAAGGAAAAATAATTTTCCCTTCCCAAACCTTCTGATCCTGTTTTGGCATAGTTGCATGCTGTGGTGGGGAAAAGCATAGGATTGGGCTGTAAGTTATTTTAAGGAGCTTGACTCTGAGGCAGGGAGATAGTAAAAGCCTGGCCTTCTTGCCCTGCTGATCAGCTCACAAAAATGCTTAACTCATGTTTTCCCTCAATGCTTTGTCACTGAGCCCCCCCTCATGTTCCTAGAGTTGGCTCTCTCTCTCAAGCTAGCTCCAGACTTATCTCCCTCTAGTTTTCCCTTGTGGCCAGTTAGAAGTGGAAGGGCATGTGTATAGGAAAGGGATGCAACTCAGCTTCTGTGCTGCACCACACTATAATGAGTGCTAACTGAATGTAGATTAGGGAAGGGGTCAGGCCCTGGGAAAAGCGATTTTCTTCAGAGAATGGACAATGGATGCTGATCAAAGTGAAGATGAACAGCCCAATCCTCGCGTGGCAATACAGTGGTGCCGATATGGTGCCCACTGCATCCCGTGGGGGAGTTTTACGCTCCAGAGGCCTGGAGGAAAATAAAGCCATGCACTCAGAGAAACTATTGGGGTGGGGGTTAAACCTATTTCCTATCACTGGTTACCTGAAAAATTAACAGTGCAAGCCTAACTTGCTCTGGAACAGGCAGGCTGGCAGGCCTGTGCTGTATCCATTGCTCGTTTGAGGTTGTCTAAGGCTCGGCTGAGGCAAGGGGAAACTTTCTCCCTTACCCTGGGGAGAGCTGCAGTAGTCCCAATGGGTCTACTTGGATCTGTACCACCTAAAGAGGTGGGGCAAATCCAAGCAGCACAGGGATGCACTGGGCTGCCTGGGAATTGGGTCAGGATCTGGCATTAGTGACAGATCTTGGCCCTGCCCCCACTCCCCGACCACCCACCCACAGGAACACCTGTCGTCCTCCCTCCCCTGCCTAGAAACACCTCCTTCCCATCTCCTCCCCAACCTCCCCATGCCTCCCCCAGATCCCTGTGCCAGCCTAGCTTGGCAGACACAAACTTATCGGGCTTGGAGCTCACATCAGTGCAGGCAGTGCACTCCCCAAAAAGTGGCGCGAAAGTGCTTTATGGCACTTTTGTGACACTCTTTGGCTAGCGCAGGGATGCCCAAACCCTGGCCCAGGGGCCACTTGCGGCCCTCAGGGGTTCTCAACCTGACCCGCAGGGAACACCCCAGTCTCCAATGAGCCTCTGGCCTTCCAGAGACTTGCTGGAGCCCATTCTGGCCTGACACAGCTGCTGTCAGCATGAGGGCAACTGTTTGACTGCTTGCGTGAGCTGTGGGACAACAACAACAACAGTATTTATATACCGCTTTTCAACAAAAAGTTCACAAAGCGGTTTACAGAGAAAATCAAATATCTAATGGCTCCCTGTCCCAAAAGGGCTCACAATCTAAAAAGATGCAAAAGAATACCAGCAGACAGCCACTAGAACAGACACTGCTGGGGTGAGGTGGGCCAGTTACTCTCCCCCTGCTAAATAAAAGAGGAGCACCCACTTGAAAAAGTGCCTCTTACCCAGTTAGCAGGGACGAGGGTTCCCTCCACTGCTTGCTGTTTCATATCTGTGATGCAACAGTGGCAGCAAAGGAAAGATCAGCCTTGCTTTGTGCAAGGCCTTTTACAGGCCTTGAGCTACTGCAAGACCTTCATTCATTCATATAAATTCCATCTCTAATAAACTCATTTATGTAAATGTATTCAACTTTTAAATGTAAATTAGTTCTTTTTTTGCCTGGTCCCCCACACAGTATCAGAAGGATGATGTGGCCCTCCTGCCAAAATGTTTGGACACCCCTGGGCTAGCGCCCTGGGCTAGGGACTTGCGTCGACCAAAGGGGCCCTCTGGATTGTGCACTAAGAATCCAACCAGCACTTATCTTTATAGAAATTTGCTTGGTCACACCAGAGTGTGACAAAGTGTTAGCTTTTATGAAGTGACCAAGAACAATGTGCAAAAATTCTATTGTCCTGGTGATACTCATCTTTATCCAAATGTGAGAAGTTCTGCTTGCAAGATTAGCTGCTGGTTGGTCTGGCCAGGTTGAGGGACAGCCAGTGAATGCATGAGCATTATCTCCTGTCAGTGGAATGTACATGGCAAATGGAAGCTTCTGTTAATACTGTGCCAATTAATTCAGTATTAACTTAAGAGAGCATCCGGCACACCCTTGCTTCCTGGCTCCCACCGGTCGTTGTTGACCGCTGTTGCTTACATTCCCATACACTTCCATGCATTTTCTGAAAAGCAGGTCTTTCTGACCACCATATGCATCTAGCTGTGGAAACCATCAAAGCTGGACCACATATTAGACAGTCACAAAACAAACATCAGTCCTCCAGGAGAGCTCCTACTGCTTTGGCCTTCCTCAGTGGTATTGCAGCCAATGGCTACAGATTATGCACCAAAAGCATCGGAGTCACCATCAGGGAACCACAGACATCAATCCAAAGCTATGCCCTTTGAGGGCTCACAGCACAACAAAATTAGAAAGCAAATTAAATATTAAGTCATTCACATTCAACAGGACTATTTAAAATTCAATTATATAGCTTAAACAAAAATAATAGTTATCTGATGCAGTCCTAACTCCCCGAAGCGCTGATGCAACTATGCCAATGGGGCATGCACTGTATCCCACAAGAGAGTTTCAGGACCCAGAGATAACCTCTGGGTAAGGAAACATTTGCTCCCAGGAGTAACAGCCCAATCCTAAGCTGCCCGGGGCGCGTGGGTGCAGCAACGCCAAGAACGGCTCCTGCCGCAACCTGTGCGCCTGAGCCTGCTGCGGGCAGTGCCACAGGAGAAGGAGACTTTTGTCCCCTTCTTCCAGGTAAGGGAAGCAGCCCTGCAATGGGGCTACTCACTTTACCATAAGGTAAAGGCATTCATGTAGGGAGCCGAGCCCCACACAAACGCCTTGGATCCAGTAGAGCGGAGCTCCATGGGACCAGCCTTCCTCCCTCCCCCTGGCACATCCTCCCGCCCGCCCTCTCCCCACCTCCCTGCCACGCCTCGTCCCTGTCCTCTCTCTGCCCTCCACCTGCCTTCCCCCTCCCCGGAACGCCTCCTCCCTGCCCCCCTCCCCCTGCTCGCTTACCGTACCGCAACTCAGCAGTCTGTGAGACCGCCGAGCAGCAGAGGATGGGCACCTGCCTGGCGCTAGCCCAGCACCGGGCTAGCACAGGTGCCGGCCTGGCGGGAAACCTTGCTGACGTGCCTTACGGTACATTTGTGTCAGTGCACTCCAACAGAAAGCCGGAGCGCCAAGCTCAGGATTGGACGCTAAGTCTCCACTGCCTGCATGAGTCTACTTGGATCTGTGCCAACTATTTTGCTGGCACATGTCTGAGTGGATCTGGAAAGGCAGACAAAGGCCAGGAAAGAGGGGGACCCACCCCCTTGCCTGTCCCATCTCCTCCCTGTTCCGCCCATTCCTACCTCCACTGCTGTCAGACTTACCTTCTTTGGTCCAGCAGTGATCCTCCTAAGCTGCTACCAATTGTGGAAGCACTCCTAAAATGGTCACTGTTAGCGCCCTGTGTGTGCTGTCAGAAGCCATTTTATGACAATGGAATTATGTTCTGCTGTGGTAAACCCCTCTGTGCACAATAAATGATAAATAATACATTTATAATACAGAATATTGCGGCATAAGCTTTTGGAGGCTAAAGCCCATTTGGTCAGATGCATGAAATGTATCCTCACCTGGCATACTATCTGCCTGTCGGTACACTGACTCACCTACCCACACATACACTGACACACATGTGTGAGCACACAGTAGAATGGGGAAGGGCAATATTATTACAAAGGGAGGCAGTTCTGTTCCTTTACTTTGCCATGTCAAATGCAAACAGGGTCCAGTAAAGAGGGTAAAACTGTTTTCATATTTAATTTTTATTTTTTATTGTATTTTATTGTGATTTGTTTTTATATTGAAATGATATACCCCTCCAACATTACCTATGGGTTTTTAGAATTATTAATAATAACAAATAATAATAACTAGGTATTTATATACCGCCTTTCTGGTCATCGAATTACTCCTCTGACTTTATTCAAGGCGGTTTACATAGGCAGGCGTTTCTAAATCCCTCAAGGGGATTTTTACAATCATAGAGGTTCTCTCTTTCAAGAACCAACAACATTTCAGAATGGATCTTCCTGGTTTAGTCTCACTTCTGACCTCCAGTTCTCCCATGCAGGCTGATAAGCAGCTCCGACTCTCACATGGAGGGCAGCCAAGATGCTTCTTGCTCACACCAAGAGAAGGTGGAATCACTCAGCTCGGCTTATCAGCTGCTGCTTCAAGGTCTCTCATTCAGCGAGCTATCTGGTGAGCTGTGTGGCCTCGAACTAGCAACCTTCTGATGTTATCTTCATGTTTTAAACAAGAAAAACGAATAAACCTTTTTGCTAGCTGCCTTGGGTATTCACACTGTGGGGAAAAGCAGAGTATAAATGTATCAAATAATTAAGTAAAGAAATAAAAGATTCAGAATGGGTGTGATCCACTCCCAACAGGAAATGAACTATCAAATCGGGGAGGGGGGGGAGTGTGCATAACCACCAAAGGGAGTAATTGGTCCTGTGGTGATTTTGCCAAGTACCGTCTCAATTCAACTGAGGTTTGAATGTTAAGCCTGCATATAAATTCCAATTCAGCAACTTCACACTGGAGTCTCCCTTTGAAACATTTTTGCTTAACAACAAAAACTTTCAAGCCTTCATCTGAATGTCCAGCAAGTTAAGAACATAAGAACATAAGAACAACCCCACTGGATCAGGCCATAGGCCCATCTAGTCCAGCTTCCTGTATCTCACAGCGGCCCACCAAATGCTCCAGGGAGCACACCAGATAACAAGAAACCTCATCCTGGTGCCCTCCCTTGCATCTGGCATTCTGACATTACCCATTTCTAAAATCAGGAGGTTGCGCATACACATCATGGCTTGTACCCCATAATGGATTTTTCCTCCAGAAACTTGTCCAATCCCCTTTTAAAGGCGTCCAGGCTAGACGCCAGCACCACATCCTGTGGCAAGGAGTTCCACAGACCGACCACACGCTGAGTAAAGAAATATTTTCTTTTGTCTGTCCTAACCCGCCCCACACTCAATTTTAGTGGATTTCCCCTGGTTCTGGTATTATGTGAGAGTGTAAAGAGCATGTCCCTATCCACTCTGTCCATCCCCTGCATAATTTTGTATGTCTCAATCATGTCCCCCCTCTTTGCTAGGCTGAAGAGGCCCAAACGCCATAACCTTTCCTCATAAGGAAGGTGCCCCAGCCCCGTAATCATCTTAGTCGCTCTCTTTTTCACCTTTTCCATTTCCACTATGTCTTTTTTGAGATGCGGCGACCAGAACTGGACACAATACTCCAGGTGTGGCCTTACCATAGATTTGTACAACGGCATTATAATACTAGCCATTTTGTTCTCAATACCCTTCCTAATGATCCCAAGCATAGAATTGGCCTTCTTCACTGCCGCCGCACATTGGGTCGACACTTTTATCGACCTTTCCACCACCACCCCAAGATCTCTCTCCTGATCTGTCACAGACAGCTCAGAACCCATCAGCCTATATGTGAAGTTTTGATTTTTTGCCCCAATGTGCATGACTTTACACTTACTGACATTGAAGCGCATCTGCCATTTTGCTGCCCATCTGCCAGTCTGGAGAGATCCTTCTGGAGCTCCTCACAATCACTTCTGGTCTTTACCACTCGGAAAAGTTTGGTGTCGTCTGCAAACTTAGCCACTTCACTGCTCAACCCTGTCTCCAGGTCATTTATGAAGAGGTTGAAAAGCACCGGTCCCAGGACAGATCCTTAGGGCACACCGCTTTTCACCTCTCTCCATTGTGAAAATTGCCCATTGACACCCACTCTCTGCTTCCTGGCCTCCAACCAGTTCTCAATCCATGAGAGGACCTGTCCTCTAATTCCCTGACTGTGGAGTTTTTTCAGTAGCCTTTGGTGAGGGACCGTGTCAAACGCCTTCTGAAAGTCCAGATATATAATGTCCACGGGTTCTCCCGCATCCACATGCCTGTTGACCTTTTCAAAGAATTCTATAAGGTTCGTGAGGCAAGACTTACCCTTACAGAAGCCATGCTGACTTTCCCTCAGCAAGTCCTGTTCGTCTATGTGTTTTGAGATCCTATCTTTGATCTAAAGCACTAAAGCACTAAATCACTAAATCACTAAAGTTGCTTTAGTGCTGTTTTCAGAATTACTTTACACATGTCAGTTGCACCAGGGGCCAGGGCTGCAAAATGCCCTCCCTTCTAAAACCCTATGAACAGGCCTAAAGGAAACAGAAAACAGAAATAAAGGTTGGGGGGGGGGTGTCATGGTGCTGCTTCCCATTGTGTGGCACCCGGGGCAATTGTCCCCCCTGGTCCCCCAGGTATGCCAGTGACCCATGTTAATTTCTGATATCTGTTTAGTGACACTGATCTGGCCAATGTAAATGACATATGCTAGCATTGCTAGAACATGATGGTTAATGATAAAATACTGAATTTTTGTATAGCACTGTGTGAGTATGCAAAGCACTTCACATGTATTACCTTGGTGGAATTCTTTCAACAGCCCTGTAAGGCAGGTAAGGCATTGGCATGCACATATTGCATCTGGGGAATGCAATTATTTACAGTGGTGTACGGTACATTTTGAAATCTAGGAGCTTGCCATGACATCCTCCTTAGCCATATCCCATGGCCAGCCCAATCCAAACTGTGCTGGAACAGGCAGGCAGGCTGGCTGTGCTGTATCCAGCACAGGATTGGGGATAGCTGCAGCTCAGGCCAGGGCAAAGGTAATTCCCCTTACCCCAGGTAACATGGCAGCAGCCCCAATGGGGCTACTCAAATCTGCCCCACCTAAATCGGTGGCACCGATCCAAGCAGCCCAGCACTGTGCCAGGTGGTCTGGCAGGGGGTTAGGCTCCAACCTGAGTGCCGGATCCTGGCCCCCCCCCCACAGGCTCCAGGCTGTCCACGGGTCCACCTGCTGCCTTTCCTCCCCCACTCAGAACACCCCTGTGAACACCCTCCTCCCCCCACTCAAAACACCCACTCAGAACACCCACCTCCTCACCACCCCAGACCCCTTCACCAACCTGACTCAATGGCACAAACTCACCACTCTCCTGGTATAACAGCACCGGATTCGGCCTTCCAACTCCTGAGGTGGTGTGAATATACCTTATGACACTTTTGTGACACCTTTGGGCGGTGCAAGGGCAGTTCAGGATTGCACCCTAAGACTGTCAGAGGAAAAACAAAATTTAAACTTCATCAGAGTGCTTTTTTCTCTGGCTGCTTATTTCTATTTTTAAACATATTATGCTTCATTTAAAGATCTAGCTCATTTCATCCCAAACACTTGAAGTGGGTGGCGATAGTTTTAAAACAAAAACATAAAAACTGAAAAAAATTGGATTAAAAAAATCTCAACAACAGGTGTAGTGGTGCTAGCCTATGCATGTTTCCTCAGAATTAAGTTCCACTGTGTTCAGTATAACTTACTCCTAGGCAAATGTGCCTGCAATGGTAGCCTTAAGGCAACATTAGGTACTTACTGTCTGTCAGGCATCTTTTAGAAAAGATGATTAGACATTAGCATATGCTCCTGGGCAAACCTTCCAGTTTGCCTCTTCCTAAGCCTGGTATTTCTTCTTGACTAAGGTGCTTTTGAAACTGTTTCAAAAACAAGTACTTGAGCACCCCTCCTGCTTATGGGTACAATCCAGAGTGCCCCTTCAGATGGCGCCCCTGCACCAACTGAAGCGTGTCGCAAAAGGGTGGGTGAGGAGTGGGAGGCAAGGCCAGGATCCAGCACTTATGCTGGATCCTAACCCCGTTCCTGGGCAGCCCGGGACAGCTCTGGACTGTTCGGATTTGGGCCACTAATTTAGATGATGTGGATCCAAGTAGCCCCATTGGGTCTGCTGCAGCTCTCCCCAGGGTAAGGGGAAAAGTTCCCCTTGCCTTGGGCCAAGCCTCAGACAACCTGAAACTTGTGCTGTACAGCGCAGGCCCGCCAGCCTGCGTGTTCCAGAACAAGTTAGATTGCGCTGTCCCTGATCCATCATAAGGGGAGTCCTAGAGCTCCACGTCCCTCAGCTGCCCTTGACAACACTTTAGGTTACTTGTGCACAGAATCTGTGGAGTAGCGGAGATATACTGATTCTGAATGTGGATGTTCCAATCAAAAACATGGTTTAGAGTTTACTTCAAACAAGATCATTCTAAAAGAGGCATCAAATCATGCTATTGGCACAGTTTAGTTCGTTTGTTATCCTTGGGTATGATTTTTGAAAGCGTTACTAATTTGGGATTTGAATTTTGAATGAAGACGTCTTCAAACTTCAAACTTCAGTGGGAAGAAGGAAAAGAGCAACTATTCCTACTTTTGAGTGGATTACCATGCTGCATGTGTTATTTGAAAGCTAAACCAAAGCCTAATAGAATGTAAACAGGATCTCACACGAACAAGTTTTGCTTTGGGGTGGAACTATAAGCTACTCTTTATTTTCTCTAATATTTGCTCGCCCTAACCTTTCTTTGTGTGCATGTGTATAAATGCTGTTCTATTAGTATGACTAGAAATGATTGTATTACAAACCACAGAGCAAACACACCTTGTAGGCTGGAAATAACTTTTTGCTTTGATTTGCAAAACTCCTACAGCCAACAACACTAAAACCAACTAATATTTGTCTTTTAATTTGTCTTTGATATTTAATTAAAATATCTTTTAATGGAAGAAAAATCTCAGCCTCTTAGATATTTTAGGTAAATGCACAGGAAACAATTTTGGCCAAGTTAAATAAAAAATACTTTTTACTTATGATTCTTCACTGAGAGACTAGCAACTAGGACTGCAATCCTAACCACACTTTCCTGAGAGTAAGCCCCTTTGAACACACTCAGCACAAGCCATGATGTGCATGTGCAACCTCCTGATTTTAGAAATGGGCTATGTCAGAATGCCAGATGCAAGGGAGGGCACCAGAATGAGGTATCTTGTTATCTGGTGTGCATTTGGTGGGCCTCTGTGAGATACAGGAAGCTGGACTAGATGGGCCTATGGCCTGATCCAGTGGGGCTGTTCTTATGTTCTTATCCTATCCATATGTACTTAGACATAGTTCCATTGAGTTCAATGGGACTTACTCCCAGGAAAGTGGGGATAGGATTGCACCCACTAGGACAACTTCTGAGTAGACACACATAGTTTTGTGCCCTAGTTTCTTTCAATGAAAATAACAATCTCATTGAGCTTTCTTTTCCCCAGTTAAACAAATTGCTAAAAGTAAATGGTTATGTGGGTGGAAATATTAATATTCACATTTAGCGTAATTCTCCTGTTTCATTGAATCAACTGGCAATGTTGGTCCAACTGTTCACTTGCAGTCAGAGGCAACAGTCCACAAATAGATGAGTGGAAGTAGCAAGATAGCTCTGATGTGAAGGAACACCTATACAAGGTGTGCTTTCCACCTTTTCGTCTTGCTTTTAAAAAAAAGTGTAGATGTCTACAGCTGAACAGGAGCTCTGAAGACTAACCAGCCTTTGAAGAAAATAAAATGCAACATAAAAGACTGAAATGGTGGGGCATTACTGCTGAGACTTTCCGTTTGCCTCCTCCACACAGTCCTGGAACGAGCTGGAATCCCTAGCATGTATGCACTGCTGAAACAGAGACACCTGCGTTGGCTCGGTCATGTCGTGAGAATGGATGATGGCTGGATCCCAAAGGATCTCCTCTATGGAGAACTTGTGCAAGGAAAGCGCCCTACAGGTAGACCACAGCTGCGATACAAGGTCATCTGCAAGAGGGATCTGAAGGTCTTAGGAGTGGACCTCAACAGGTGGGAAACCTTGGCCTCTGAGTGGCCCGCTTGGAGGCAGGCTGTGCAGCATGGCCTTTCCCAGTTTGAAGAGATACTTTTCCAACAGACTGAGGCAAAGAGGCAAAGAAGGAAGGCCCATAGGCAGGGAGACAGACCAGGGACAGACTGCACTTGCTGCCAGGGTGGAAAGGATTGTCACTCCTGAATTGGCCTTTTCAGCCACACTAGACGCTGTTCCAGAACCACCATTCAGAGCGCGATACCATAGTCTTTTGAGACTGAAGGTTGCCAACTAGCATATTGCTGAGAGGAAGAGGATGGAGACAGACTTGCTGACGCTCACCACTTTGTAAGAGGCAAGAAGAGTTGATGCCATCATGGTGATGTGCTACAGTGGGAGCCAGCTACGCTACTGAAGTATTACAAGAATGAAAAATGAAAGTAATGCCACAGAACAGCATGGCCACATTGAAGGGAAGAGAGGAGTGTCTGGTCACCACTGGTGTCCCAGGCAGTGCCAACAGGTGCCCAGCATAATTGCAGAACCATGTTCTGCAAAGCAGTTATAATTGCCATGAATGTGCCACCTGGATGGCACTGCCTTATGTGCAGTGCATTACGTATGTGCTGTACATCATGTGGAACCCCATGCTCTTTTTGCAATGGAACTGCAAACAATGAGTGAGCAAATGCAGTTTGGACCACACACTACAAATAGCTAGCAGCTGCTGTTTCTGTTTTCTGGGGAGGAAAATGGAGACAGGGTGTAAACACAATAGATTAACAGTCCAATTCTATCCTTTCCCTCCTTGCCAATGTAGCTGGGCCACCGAAGTGTGTGCTTCATCTTTGGGGTGGGGGGCAGTCCCAGAAGTCTCCTCTTGTAAGGGAACATTTGTTCCTTTACCAGAAGGTAAGCCTCTGCTATTAGTGGCACTGCTGCTGTCTGTATCACTCCCTTCCCAAGCCTTGTTCTGCCCTAGTTTCTCCCCATTCCTCCCTCTCTCCTCCCCCTCCCCATTTTCCTTTTGCCCCCTCCCCTGTGCTGAGTTACTGGCACCAGAGGACGTCGTGGGACTACTGGTGGCCAGTCTGCTCTGAACAGTGTGTTGCCTTCATAAAAGATGCTGCCAGAATGCTAATTTCAGAAGTGTATGGCTGTTATAGGATTGAGCTATAATTTAACACATTAGATAGCCATTGTTTTGCATTTTCAAAACTGCTATGGACATTTTGGGGCAAAGAAATCTGAGAGAATTTAGGCTGATTACAGCTCTTTCACATCTGTACCCTGATCCAATGATTCTGACAGCCATTTCAAAAATCCTTAAGCACACTTAAAGCTGTAATCCTTTACACACTTACCTAGGAGGAAGGAGTATAAGTAAGTGCACTTACCTAGGAGTGCACTTACCATTGCACTCAAGGGGGAAAATCTTTGAGCAGAGGTGCATAGGAAGTCCTGTAAACTTTGCTGGTTTGCTCTGCTTGGTAACATAGTAAGCTCTGCTGATACCTGACAATATTTCAACTGTTTCATTTTAGTCTACTCATGATATTTTAACCCTTTTGCTTTCAGCCATCTCCATCTGAGGAATGAAGCATATGCATGTATAAGCATTCTTCAGAGATCCTGCAAGAAATTGAGACATATTCAAGTAAACATATTACTTTAACTTGACAAAATGGGTAGCAAAGTAAGAGTTCCCTGGTGGGGCCTACCCTTCTCTACTGTGAGACCCCTGGCCTTTGTTTGTAGATTCTCCTTCATAAAAACTGGATTGGATTTTCCCCACATTCTGGCATGTTGAGAGCCAGGTGGTGTAGTGGTTTGGGAGGTGGATTTAAACTTGGAAGATCCAGGTTCAAATCCCCTCTCACCCACAAAAGCTTCCTGGGCGACCTTGGGCTTTCTCTCAGCCTCACCTACATCACAGGGTTGTTGTGAGGACAAAAAGCTGTGTACACCACCCTGAGCTCTTTGGAGGAAGGTCAGTATAAAAATGTGAAAAAAATAAATAAATAAATAAAGCTCCTTGCAAAACATATATTTATCAGCAGTACTACTGCAAACCACAACATCTGTGAAAAAAATATGTAAAAGAGTCTTTTACTTAAAGCAAGTGATTGATAACGTAAAGTGAACATACAAAAAATCAGATTAGCAGATCTAACAAAAAAAATCTGCTCCTTACTAGAACTGTTGCAAGGTGTTGCAAGGTTCAAAGGCAAGAGTGGTGATTGTCTGCAAGCTTTATTTCGTTGCCAGCCACGGGCATCTCAAGGGACTCCAGTCCAAAGCAGTGAGAGCAATTTTCAATCTGAACCTCACCCTTTTAATTCATTCTGGTTCCTTTGTTTGAGGAGTTTTACACCTTTCATTGGTTGGAGTTTGACATCATAGATGGGGCTTACTCTGGATTGGCCAGAGATAGCCTTACAGACATTTGATTGGTGAGCTTCAAGTTACAGGTTTCAAATAAGGCAATACCATACATTTAAACATATAGAAAACTTTGTTTTCAAGTACCAGTAGAGTGCACTGTAACCTCATTTTTATTCAGAACTGGACTTTTGGCATGTCCTTGTACTTATTTCTTGACATCCTTAACTTAGATGGCCTTGGTAAGAGCCACCTGTTTATCTCTCTACATTCTTTTCTCCTGCTCCCACCAGACACTGTGGGGCTTTCTGCCAACCTTTGTTTAAGCTGAGCCCTCTGGACTTGCCTCTGTTCCATGCTGTGATCCTATATGTGACCTGTTACCTTTTGAGTTCCCTCAAGGGATGTATAGTGGTGTACTTTTATATATTTAATACAAAACAAACCAAACTCTTATTGTAAAAAAGGATTTCTTTTAAGAGATATTTTCTCATTTATTTTTAACCAAATTACAGTTCCCTCTGTCTGTTGCAGCCCAGACAGAGGATCTCTCTTGGATGCTTTCACCTTATCTGTTTCTGCAAGTGTTTGTCTCCTTGTTTGTTAGAAAATTCTATTTTAGCTTGCCAAACAAAAAATAGCTTTTCACCTTTCTGTGTATTTTTATGATTTTATTAAACTTTTAACAGTTAGAACTCACTTCTAATGCTACTATGCCTTTATATATATGTTGATTACACTTTAAGACCATAACTATTAAGTATTGAAGAATTATTGGCAAGCATGCAATCATAGTAATCTCTTTGGCATTTCTATGAAACTTTGGTATAATACCTTCTAAATATTTCTCTTAGTGTTTAATATATGTATCTAACACTGTCCTTTGGTTTTAAAAGAAGCCTGAAAGAATGATGTTTTTAAAACTGCAAACTACCTTTTTTTTTGCCAAGGGTTTTCATCTGTTCATTGTTCTCTGTTTAGTTTGCCAAGCAGGGAGCTCAAGATGGGAGTTTCCCAGCATCCTCAATGGGTGTATTGTTCTGAACTGTTATCTCCTGCTGGATGCCTTGGTATGCCAAGAGCTTCCTTGAGACTGCTAATTTTAGCAAAGCTGTCTGCCTGCAGTTTCAGGCCTGCTTCAAACAGAGACAGTGATATGGATTTTAAGTTTTTTTTTAAGCATGTGAACATTTTCCCTATTAAGCTGTTAAGCACTTGCTTTATTAGGCTTTTAAACTAATAATTTGTTCTAATTGCATAGAATAAATGGCTTTCATTACCCTGTATCAGAATATCAAAATACAATTCTGCTGCAATTTAAAAAAATATATATTTTTTTATTTTTCCAGAAACAAACACACATACATACAAACATTGAGGTTGCAGGATACCATATACCAATTAATTAATAATTCATTCTACCAATAATTTCTTATATCTCTTAATATAATCAAAAAAAGAAAAAAAGGAAAGAAAGAAAACAATTATAAAAAGAAGAAAAAAAGGATATACAAAAAATACATATTCATTTCTAAAAACCCTGTTTCATATTCTATACACCATTTCATCATCATAATCATTTCTTCCCTTCTTTTCCCATCATTCTTTGTTCCTTCTTTCAATAAACTCTTAAACTCTTTTATTAATACAGCTTATTCTAATACAAATTTACTACTAAATACTTATCATATTTAGTATTATGTTTATTATAATTATGTTTATAATTATTTACTTATCATAATTATAAACAAATCTACCAAACCACTTATATATTGCATATCCATTGCTTTCTAAACTTCACTTTCTACATTCATATTATTTCTCCATCTATAAATTCCAAAACAATATCAAATTTAAATCTAATTCATCAAAATTTATCTAAATCTAAATTCATAAAAATTAACCTATAAAATACAAAATCTTAAACTCTTTTATTAATACAACTTATTCTAATACAAAATTACTACTAAATACTTATCATAAATCTAATTATAAACAAATCTACCAAACCACTCATATATTACATATCCATTACTTTCTAAACTTAAGTTTCTACCTTCATATCATTCCCATCTATAGATTCCAAAACGATATCAAACAAATTTAAACTTAGTTCATCAAAATTAACCCATAAAATACCTAGATATATTTATTCTTCTCTCAAATCAAATATTATGCCACTACCAAATCATGTTATTATCTTGAATAGCAATTCAAATCTTGCATATAATCTCTAAACTTTTTTCCCTTCTCTTTTCCATCTTTTTTTCCTGATAAACTTCACAAGAATGTCTCTTAAGAGTTCATGCTTTGATATACATCCTCTTCTTAGTCTTCTTATTCCTGCCAATAAATCCAGTTCCTGGCAGGTCATTTCCTTCTCTCAGTCAATCTCTTGGTCAACTATGCTTGTTGGTTGACATGTCTCTTCCCTGTTCTGGTCCAATACCTTTTGGGTACTTATCTTCCAGTCTGCCCCATCTTTCTGTATTTCCATTAAAATTGTCATTTCAACTTGTTGGTCATTACTCTTCATTGTTGTAGCTTTAATTTCCATTTCATTAAGCTTATTTATCTGTTGGCTTAAGGTTTCCACACTAATTTGGATTTGTAAAATTTGGATCACTTGTTGTCAACTCATATCAAGCAAATATTCTTTTGTTGTAATAGATTTTCCCAATTTGTTCCTGATGAATCCATGATTTTTCCCTTACAGTTTTCTTTTAGTCCACTAGATGTCATGAGCAATCTATGGAATGCAAACATTTAGTTTCCCACAAACACCGACCAAACAATGTTCAACTCACCACTCAGTGATAGGAAATCCTTCCGCACTCAAATAATCCAGAATTCAACATCCAATAAAATTTATATCTTATACAGGGTTGCAGATTTGTAAACTTGTATTGATAAAGTTATACTCCATATAGTGCCAAAAACTCAAATGTCTCTTCTCAGATTTAAAAACAACAATGAGGTGGAGGAATCCTCCCCCCCTTCTCCTTTTTCCAAAGTCAGTTGTTTGAAGCTGGGATTTACATAACACAAACAGCACTTACTTTGTTCTTCCACATATCTTCTTTCAATAGATGAAATCTGTTTCAGTAGATGGTATCTCCACAGGGGTTTTGCAGTTAGTTTGCAGTTTGCAAACTGCAGGGGGTTTGCAGTTAGATTTCACATCTCCTCCCCCACTGCCTTGAACAGCCAACTCCTGAGAACAAAGCCCCCCCCCCCCCCCCCCGGGCTGGGCTCCAACCTAACTCAGGTATTATCACCATCAGGATGACTAAACCTCTTCTGGCAAAGTCATCTGATCTCCTGGACCCACAGAAATAGAGGTGAGAAACAGGCTGAAATCCAGAGCCCCAGAGATGGTGCTTGTTCAGTTCACTGCATCGCCCCGCCCCCCCTGAGTTTCACGCATACCTACTGAGTGCACATATATTCAACTTCCTCTCCATCTTCCTAGATTGATTCATATTAGCACAGCAGGGAACCTTGTGAGTGCTTTTCAGGGTTTAGAAGTTTTTTTCTTTTGAACATGGGTATACTGACTGCTGCCAGTGGTGCTGGTGACTCACATATCCACTTTTGTAATGTTCAAAGATTACAATGTAGCAGATGTGTTCAAAGCAGCCACCTATAGTTGTGTGTGTGCATGTGTGCTCTATTGGTTTCTCTTTTGCTGTTATGAAGAAAAGCCATCAGGTGGATGGATGAAGTACTCACACATCTGGTTGTAACATCTGAAATCACTCAGGTTTTAATTTGGGCAAGAAGGACGCGCTCAAGGTATGCGAGAATCCAACTTTCAGCAGATCCAAGCACTGTGGACCAAGACTGAGTGGAGTCACTATGAGAGTGTCTGCAACTTCCATGAAGTACTGGAATTCAGAAAGGAAGTGTGCTTAGAAAGGAAGGGAAAAGAAGGGGGGAACAGCAGGAACACAAGCTAGTAACTCATGTTTGATCCATCTCTGCTTCTTCTGAGCACTTCTGTCCACTGTGTTTACATATCCTGTAACTTCATTCCAGATCTCCAGCAGCTCATGGATCGTTCTAGCAAGGCCTGCCAAGATTTTGGACTGACGATCAGCCTTAAGAAAACACAGGTCATGGTTCAGGATGTGGACTCACCTCCCTGCATCACAATCTCTGCGCATGAACTGGAGGTTGTCCATGACTTTGTGTACCTTGGCTCAACGATCTCCGACACTCTTTCTCTCGATACCGAGCTAAACAAACGCATCAGTAAAGCAGCTATCACATTTTCCAGACTCACAAAGGGAGTCAGGTCCAACAAGAAGCTGATGGAACATACCAAGATCCAGGTCTACAGAGCTTGCATCCTGAGTACACTTCTGTACTGCAGCGAATCATGGACTCTTTGCTCACAACAGGAGAGGAAACTGAACGCTTTCCACATGCGCTGCCTCTGACGCATCCTCGGCATCACCTGGCAGGACAAAGTTCCAAACAACACAGTACTGGAACGAGCTGGAATCCCTAGCATGTATGCACTGCTGAAACAGAGATGGTCATGTCATGGGAATGGATGATGGCCGGATCCCAAAGGATCTCCTCTATGGAGAACTTGTGCAAGGAAAGTACCCTACAGGTAGAGCACAGCTGCGAAACAAGGACATCTGCAAGAGGGATCTGAAGGCCTTAGGAGTCGACCTCAACAGGTGGGAAACCATGGTCTCTGAGCGGCCCGCTTGGAGGCAGGCTGTGCAGCATGGCCTTTCCCAGTTTGAAGAGACACTTGGCCAACAGAATGAGGCAAAGAGGCAAAGAAGGAAGGCCCATAGCCAGGGAGACAGACCAGGGACAGACTGCACTTGCTCCCAGTGTGGAAGGGATTGTCACTCCCGGATCGGCCTTTTCAGCCACACTAGACGCTGTGCCAGAACCACCATTCAGAGCGCGATACCATAGTCTCTCGAGACTGAAGGTTGCCAACTAATCATTCCAGACCAGATGTTTGGCATGTTGATTATATGCCTTAATAAAATGTACAAAAGTATTTAGAATCTGGGGAAAACATAAGTAATATATGGGAGGATCTTTCCACCAATAGATTATTCTTTTGGGTATAACCTTTGTTGGCATTATTTTAGCCAATATTTGCATATTAAGGGGGAATAAATGCAACTTCAGTGATCATCTGTTCCTTCTTTTCTATCAGAAATGGGAAAAGAGAGCCCAGTCCCACCTCCCTCTCCTGCTCACATTAACCCTTTCCTGCCTCTTGGCTAGAACTCCCTGCTGCTTGCAATTGGAATGCTTGCCCCACAAGGTTTTCCACATGTAAGCAAGCACCCCCAGACACAGGTCAACTTGAATCAGCATGTGTGGGAATGAGTGCCAAGTCAGGGGGGCTGTGACTCTTTTTCAGAGTCTTCTACATGTGACTCACGAATCAACGAGTCACCCCAAATCACACATTTTTGTGACTCAAGTCTGAGTCACCTGACTGAAGTTCCCAACACTGATAGATAATTCAAAAGAATGTAAACATCTACATATGTCAATGTTTGTTGTAGTACAGAAGTAATACAGCATTACTCCAGGAAAAGTGTCCATCACCACCATAGGACTCTTTGGATCTACGACTACTATTTAGCAGGCAAAAATCTGAGATGTGCAACGGCACTGGTAAGGGAGACAGATGGGGTTAGGATTATCAAGTGCACCTAGGTTAATCTTGTTATTGGGGTGAGAAAGAGACTCTGGAATCTTATGTTTTAGTGTGTAATTCCCCTGGGGGCTGGGGATAAGAATAGGCCCTCAGTTTGGCTGTACTTGTCGTAAGAGGCGACTAAACAGCCACCGGGTAGATGGAACTCGTCAGCCTGGGAAGGCAGTTCATCTGAGAGAAGGAAAACTCTGATCCCAAACCTCCACTGCCTTGTGGCTACATCCAGTTATGGAAAAGGCTTCAGGAGTCAACCTCGAGGCAAAATCCGGAGCCGCAGTCCCTGAGGCAGTTCATGGCTGAACACAGTCACGTTCTGGCAACTCCTGCGACGCCGCTGGAACCAACCGTATTGGCCTCTGCCTTTCCATTGGACCATTTCAGCGACGTGGAGAGGGGGGATTTGCTGCATGGGTAACAGCCTATCCTCCATACCTACTTTACCCAGGCTTCGCGCACTGGAGAGGACACTCTGTTCCAGAACCACAATTCAGAGAGGGTCACCATAGTCTTCCAAGACTGAAGGATGCCAACAAGTGTGTAATTGTGCAACCTGGAACTGGTGCAAAAGCAAGGAAAGTCCTTCTAATCAAACTGCAGACAGAGGATGTTGCCTAAGGGGTTGATCCAAAGCCTTAATGGTAACAGGTAAAATGCAAAGTTAGGAGGAATAACTCACAGACAAGATGTTTAATACAGTTTCATAATGCATGAAAATACAGTTTCGTAATGCACATGTAACAGAGGGCTGTCAGGCAGATACTCACAGGTGAAGATTGCATAGCACATTGGAATGGGGTTACATCATTGAAAGGTACTGTGTGCTGTCCTTCCCTCAGCACCATGGTTCAAATCCTACCCACAGCTGTGTTGTTTTTTTTTACAAAACTGGGAAGTGGCAAAAGTTCTGGTCAAGGCTCTCCAACATCTCATCTAGTTTGACCATCAACTGAACAGCAGTGCATTTGGCTGGTGGTATTTCTTTAATAATGTCCAAACCTGATGTCATGAACTGTTCTGCAAACATAGCCTGACGCTGGCACGAACATGCTGACATCATCAAGCTTAGGCAAACAAAATGACAAGCAAGTTTAGGCTGGGCCAACATGAAATCTGACACCTGGCAAGTCCTATGGAGCACTTCCGAAAGCTGTTCTTGGCCGTGAAGTGTAGCAAGTTGACTGTTTTAGGACAATGCACAGGTCTTTTCCAACATAACACCTGACGCACTTGTTTCTGTGTAGCATATTGTTTCACATGGATTTTCCCCCTGTACCTCTTTCTGAGATGAGTTTATCTTGCATTACAGTTCTGGGTAGGCTGTGGCAAATAAAGCGTCATGACAGTGGATTTTATTTATCTTTGAGGTGGTGCGCTGACATCCTTGTATCTCAGAGTCTCTTTTAAGTGACATTTCTTTATAGTTGCTGGTAAAATACAGTTTACAGTTGGAATTCTTCTTTCTTGATCCTTCCAAGCCTGAAGGAAACTATCTTTTCCTAGAGCTCATAAGAGACAGAGGACTGAAAACCAGCTGCAGAGGTTTTGAGAAATGGGAAATTGATATGAAATGGTACACTGAGGGCCACATTACATGTGCCATTTTTCTTACATAGTGATATGTGGTGAGAGGACAAAATGCACAAACCCTTGTATTTGCAGTAGAGTACGTTAATGACTCCCTTTTTCATGTAAACCTTCACATGTGTTCAGATAGTTCCTTCACTCTCTGCAGTAAAACCTTCGACTACCGGCTACAAATATCGGCTTTCGCTATGGTGGTGCCCTCAATATAGAACACCCCCGCCCCCCCCCCCCCACATACACATTCACACAAGGAGTCCTTGGAGCTCTTTCCCCTTGGTCTCCAGGACAGTTGATAATTCAGCAATAAGGGAATTGTATTCTGCACATTCCTGAAGGCACTCTTTTTTGTGAATCACTTCATGAGTTTTAGAGCTGAGCCCAATGAGTGACCTTGAGCCTTGTCTCTGTTTAACTTGAGCCAACTCTGACAACTGCTATGCTAATAAATGACAGAATAGCAGACAAAGAGTATCAAACTTGTGCTGGATACAGCGCAAGCCTCCTGACCTGTCTGTTCCAGCACATGATAGGATTGCGCTGTTTGTGTGATTTGCAAAATTGGCCACCTGCCTGATTCCGTCATTCTTCCCCAAAAGAAGCCCCCATTTTAGAAGCAGTAATCCTTATGTGCCTTTCTGTGGTGGAGCAAATTAAATGTGATTTGAACAGTAGCCGAGTGGAAATCATGAATAATTCTTAATACTGTATGAAGCAGTGTCATGGATATGTACAGTTCAGGCCTAGTAGCACTGCAAGGCCTGAACCAAGCTAAAACAGTAACACAGAAGTGGCTTGCATTTCCTGGCTGCTAGGATTTACATCTCAATGGATGGTGATTATGTAGCACCTAGGAGCCAGAAAGATGCCCATCAAGGATGGAATGCAGCTGTAGATCTCCAAGGGGGAGGGAAGAGCTGAGAGGGTGAGCTTCCAGCCCCACTTCCGGAGAAAAGGGTCTTTGTTCCTTGTCTCTGAGTGAGAGAGGTGGTGGGTGCACATCCTGCCCCACCAGGACCATGTGGCCATAGGTAACTGGCCTGAGGATCTACAAAAGAAGCTGACCCAGGTGAGGGTTAGAGAATAATAGAATTAGCAAGTTAGCTTTGTTGTTTTATGCTGATATTTCCTAGAAGTTTTTATGCCTCTAGCATTTGCTGCCTTTTGTAACCTTTTTGCAACCTTGTGTATTTAATAAAGTAGAAAATCTTTTTTACCATGTTGGTTCATTGTCTGTTGGGGACAAAGGTTCAGAATCCTGCCTAGCCGTTCTGCAAGCTACCAAAAATCCTCATTGTGGACTAGAAACTTGAGGACTGAGACTTTAAGTAAAGAAAGTGCTCAGTGCCTACAAGGGATATAGTTAAGCCTAAAGGGTCTTGGTTTCCCTGGACTGAGGCACTGGCTCTTACAGGGTGGTGGCAGTACTACTGACCAGGGATCTTTGAGAGCTCTAGGGTTCAGAACCAACAACTCTGAGCACCCAAAACCCTGGGAGTGAGACCCAAGTTTACGAATAATTCTTAATACTGTATGAAGCAGCTATATCAATGCAAGAATAAAGGGGGAAATGACCTGAAGAATGGATTTGTTATCTCATTGGCTCCATTAAACCGTGAGCATTTTTTATTTTTTTCATTGCCATAATCAGGCTCAGAGAAAGAAACACAAATGTGGGGGCAATCCAGAACTAACAAAATCAATATCCATTTTGCCATCGTGAGCACAATATATCTTGACTTCCTGTGTGGCTCCACATTGGAAGAAGTGGCCACCTTCGCTCACAGCGACCATGGCTTGAAGCAATGCCGCCCGCTTCTTCCGAAGTTTGCAGCATCGCTCTAAGTGTGACCGCACTGAGACTGACTGGAGCGGTGGAGGAGGCCGCAGCCAGTTTTGGGGATCATGTTCCTCGGAGTGATGTTGCCTACTTTCATGGAAGCACACGGCATAACTCTGAGCAATGGACTGTTGCAAAGGCGGCAACCAGGTCCTACTGTCTGCCACTCCTGCAGTCAGTGGCCAAATGTTTCATGGCCTGAATTGCAAGGGGGGTGGTGGCAGGCAGGAGGCTCTGCCATCCGGGATCCCCTCAGGGGAGACCTGAAGTGCTGCCTGGTACCATGTGGTACCGCGTGGCTCTATGGAGCTATACCACTGCCCTAGCACGGAATTTGCTTTCTTCACTGCTGCCACACATCGGGTCAATGCTTTAATTGGCCTATCCACGATGCACTGTTCCGTATAAGATGTGTGGCCCTGAAGCCGCAATACTCAAAGTTCTGGGAAGCTGATCTCCATGCAGCTTGGAGCTCAGCATTCCCAGAAGTCTTGCAAGGATGTATATTATTGCTGTGCATCTGGAAACAGTGCCAGGTTGCCACGCAGCAGCCAAAGGGGAATACTGCCACCACAGACCCAAGATCTTGTTCCAAGTTTGTCACCGACAGCTCAGATCACACCATACAGATATATGTGAAGCTGAGATTTTTTCATCTTATTATTCACAATAAAGGGAAGGGGGGAAATTGGGATTTATTGCCCCAGAGTTCATCACTTAACAGTTTCTGACAGTGAATCACATTTGCCATTTGACAGTGAATCACATTTGCCCGGTTTGGAGGAATCCTTTTGGAGTGCTTCACAATATGCGTTGGGGTTTACTATACTGAGGACACAAGCCTAACCAAATCTACTCAGAAGTAAGTCCTATTTTGTTCAATGGGGCGTACTCTCAGGAAAGTGTGGTTAGGATTGCAGCCTGAATCACTTAGGATGTAATCCTAAGTACACCCTGGAGGGTCGCAAATGTGCTGCAAAGCACATTTGCAGCTCCTCATGTGTTGGCTGGGCTGGCGCAAGGATGCCCGTCAGTCCACGGAAGCTGCATTCAGCCTCTGCTCTGTGGAGAGGTAAGGCTGTGTAGGCCGAGCTTGGCCGATGCAGGGGCCTGGAGAGGAGGTGGGAGGGAGGCATTCCGGGGTGGGGGAGGGCAGGTGGAGGGTGTTCTTGGGCGGCAAGCAGGGAATGGGAGGCATGGCTGGGACCTGGCAGTTATGCTGGATCCCAACCCTGTTCCCCGAGCAGTGCCAAGCATTTCTACGCTGCTGCAAGCTGCTCTGTTTTCCTTGAACTTGCGTCACCTCCTGAGGTGGCACAGGTCCAAGGAGATCCATTGGGGCTGTGGTGGCTTATCCGGGGATAAGGGGAAGAGTTTCCCCTTGCCACCAGCTGAGCCAATTCTGGACTCAATCTTGTGCTGGATACAGTGCAAGCCTCCTGACCTGCCTGTTCTAGCACATGCTAGGATTGTTAGTGTGATTTGCAAAATTGGCCACCTGCCTGATTCCAGATCATTTGCGAGCAGTTTTAAAAGCATTGATACAGATCCTTGGGGGAACCTATTTCTTACTTCCCTTGTTTTGAGTGAAATTCAACTTCTGATTCATTGTTCCTGTCCTTGTCCACTCAGGGTTACCATATGGGATGTCTCTACAGCTCTTTCATAACCTTTTTGTCTGACAGTTGTATTTTAAGAAGGATTTGCTGTGGATCCTGGTTGACGCACTCAGCCTTGGTAACATGGTGTGCGTGTATGGGGGTGTATGCTTGTCATGCTGTGGTATACAGCCAGGGCCACACCTCAAATATGTTGGTAGACACAAGGCGGAAGGCTGCCGCAGCTCAGTGCACAATGGCAGAGTCTGTCTGCTTCTTTTGTATGAGTTCTATTTGTGCAATACTAGTTACTTGGCTAAGCTGAGATTGATATGGGAATTCAAAAATAAGGACAAACTAGTGTTTCTTTTGGCTTCTGAATCAGGCAAAGAAGGATAAACTTATTATCCTAGTTAAGAGTCACTTAGTCTAGTGCAGCACTAGGGTTTTATAGGGATTTTAAGGACATTAGATACTCAATTCCCATAGTCTGCATATGTCTAACTCACTCTGCCTCTGCTTTTTCAAAACCCAAGGTAGATTCCCTCTTGATTTTTAGCACATGGTTTCTTGCAGTCATCTCATGATGAGCAGACAGAATTTCTGAGGCAAGTTCATCCCAATGTGGCCATGAGTTGATTGCATGTTAAACTATTCACATTACCTCAACCCACATGGATCTCCACTATATGACTGGCAAAACTATGTTTTGGTGAATTCATGCTCCACAGTGAATTCTGTACTGAAGTACAAAATCCTAGTACATAATAATAAAAAGGTTGCTACCAGCCTATAGAAAACTCCTGGTGCCAATTTGTAGCTATCAATAGCATTGTATCAGGTCTCCCAGCAAAAGCTGGTAGCAGTACAACTGAGGCTGGACACTTGAAATGGTATGAATCCAGTCTCTGATTTATGTATTAGGGAACTTTTATCCCATCTTTCCACTAAGAGAATGAGAATTCCCAGAACCAGAAGCAAGAAAATCAAAAATTGACTACTGTTTAGTCTCCTTCATTCCACCCCCCCCCCTCACAGCAATAGAGGAGCAAAAGGTAGGCTACTTAGGGGACAATCTTACCCAAATTTCCAGCACTATTGCAGCCATACCAACAGGGCATGTGTGGCATCCTGCAGTGGGGTGGAAGTCATGGAAAAGGTAGGGGAACATTCCCTTACCTTGGGTCTGCACTGGTGTTGGAAAATTGGATAGGATTGGGCCCAAAAAGTCTCTCCTGCTCTTCTGTCTGCCATGGGTTGCTTCTGCTGCATGTCAAGGGGAGGGAGGTCTGACTTGATGTTTACCCCTCAGCCCAGATATCCTTGGGAAAAGATAGTTCAGGTTTATTTTAACTAGCAGGGCTCATTCAAACTTATTTTCAAAGCAAACAAATTGCAACACAATTAAAATGGAACAAGTGATTATATTGTGCAACATGGACTCTGAACATGCTGCAGCATCAGTGCATATATTATGCATTTGCAAATCCCAGGCATCCTCTGTGTCAGTCTCTTGATGCCATCAAGCGTCTGTCAGATGGATGGAAGATGGATATAGATCTTCATCCTAAAGATGTCACTACTGATCAGTAACTAGCCAATGTTCTCAGTGTTTTCAGTAGCAAAACAAACTCCTGTGTCTTGTGACTTATTACTGACTTTTTTTTTTTAACAATTCAGGGCACAATCCTAACCAGGTCTACTCAGACAGAAGTCCTATTTTGTTCAATGTACTCTCAGGAAAGTGTGGTTAGGATTGCAGCCTCAGTTTAACAATTCAGTTAAATAATCACAACATTCTGACTGAATAAGCAAAGAAATTCAGGGGTTGAATGTGGTCCCTGGAAGCAATTTCTCAGTCCCGTTACAATTGTGCTCTCCCAGTGTGATATCCCTCTCATATCTTGAAAATATGAACAAGATGTGCACTTTTTCTCTTCTGTCATTTGCAGCTAATGAGTTTCTATGTGAGAACAAAGTGCTTATTTCTGGCCATCATCTGCTTAATGATGTCACTTCTGGCCCTCAGCAGGTCCCATGAATGCTAACTTTCGACCGTCTTATGAAACAAGTTTGACAGTCCTGCAATAGATTGACATGTTTGTATTGCTCATTCCAGAATGCAACAGAGATGATTAATCAGTTAATATTTCATTTATTTTCTTTCCTTCCCTGATATTAATATAGACCATGATTTCTGTCATCCAGTAGAATAGGATGGATGTTAGTTTTCCAGTGATGAATAATGTGGACACGGAGGCCCCTGTATCCGTGGAACTCATATCTGCAGATTCACTTATTAATGGATTGGGTCCACGTCCCCCTCTGGAATAAAAAGGGAAGCACTCAGGGGCTTCCCCCAGGCCTCCTAATGACTTATAAGGCATAAAAAAATCGCTTTCAGTTTTATGAAAAAACAGGAGGTGACATTTTTTACTCTAAGTCTCCATGCATGGATGGACATGCATGGCCTCTGCGGGGCTCAGAGGACCCTCTGGAGGTATGAGAATTTCCGCTCCCCTCACCTTCAGAGGGTGAGCAGGCATTCCCTGGTATCCGCTGTTTCAGTTAACCACTAGGGGTTCCGGAACGACAACCCCTGTGGATACCTGGGCATGCCTGTATATGCTTTTCATTTCCTGAGTTTCTTGAGAATCAGCATAAATACATAACTTCCTAATTTTGGATCCATGAAGTTTTGGGTGCTTTCCCTGATATACTGTTTATAAGAAATATTGCTCATGTGTAAGCTGAATCAGTGACTTGAAGAAGAAAATGAAGAAAACCAAGACAAAAATCAGTGACAGACCTCCCCAGCCCTGTGCCCGAGGGCAAAGGTCTGAGATGCTTCAGCCCCCCCCCCCACGCACAAATCCACCCCCACTCACTTGAGGCTCACGGAGCCGTGTGCAACCTCAGGCTACGTCGGGGAAGCTTCCTGAGGCTTTAAACTGTGCTTATGGAAAACCGGAAGCACAGTTTCCAATCCTGTTGGGATCCACAGAGAGGCTTCCACAGGATTCAAAATGTTCACACCTGGGGCATTTGCCCTATCCTTCTTAATAGGAGGTCCGCCACTGACAAAAATAAATGAAATTAACAACTACAGATAGATATACAAATGGCACAATTATTACACAGATTAGCTCTGCATTTCAGTAGGGCACATCAAGACCTGTTTCTGTAGAACAGCCAGTGTTAACCACTGCAGTATAGTTACATATTAAGTGACTCCTGCTAAAGTTGTGGAGGGGAGGCAATCTTACTCATTTTTGCAGCTTAATTCATATACATTTATGCACATTTTAATTCCCCTCCAATTTCAAAGTTCATTTCAAAGCACTGAAGCTCAGTTTACAAATAAAAGATTATCTCGATGGCAGACAAAAATAGCTAGATATCAACTTCTGTACTTTAATCTTCCTGTTTTGAGTGAATTCAGCTGCAAATTCATAGGAGAGAATATCCCCTGGAAACCTATTAAATTTAATGTATTAAATTAATTCCAGCTCATTCATATTATTTTCAACAATTATAAAAACAATAACATAAGAACATAAGAACAGCCCCACTGGATCAGGCCATAGGCCCATCTAGTCCAGCTTCCTGTATCTCACAGCGGCCCACCAAATGCCCCAGGGAGCACACCAGATAACAAGAGACCTCATCCTGGTGCTCTCCCCTACATCTGGCATTCTGACTTAACCCATTCCTAAAATCAGGAGGTTGCGCATACACATCATGGCTTGTACCCCATAATGGATTTTTCCTCCAGAAACTCATCCAATCCCCTTTTAAAGGCGTCTAGGCTAGACGCCAGCACCACATCCTGTGGCAAGGAATTCCACAGACCGACCACGCTTCAAGGATTGTCAGCTTCAAGGATTGTCTCTGCACTTCAAATAAATCTTGCCTTTGCTGTCTTTGAAAGCAGATTAGTGGTGGTTAGACTGTGTGGCTTAGATCAAAGAAACATGTGCTTAAATCCCCACTTGACCATGAAATTCACTGGTGACCTTGGGTTCCTCACCTTCTCACAGCCTAGCCTACCTCACAGGGCTTTTGTGAGGATAAAATCATGTTTTGCTCCTTGGAGGTAGTCACTAAGTTCTTACAGTGCAATCCTAGGTCTGTCTATCAGAAGTAAGTCCCACTGTGTTCAACTCCGGGAGAGTGTGTATAGGATTGCAACCTTAGTTATTTAATATAAAATGGTATCATTATTTGAAATATTTATATCCCACACCTCCTGTTACCAAAGGGACTGCCAGGGCAGTTGAAACAACAATTTTAAACAGACATTAACAGCCCAGTCCTATTGCACTTAGCCTTATGGCAGTCATGAACGCTTATCTGGAAAAGCCACATGCTGCTGGAGCACAGGCAGAGAGGCTGGAGTGGCCCAACATGCAGAGGTGGATCCAGGGAGTCCCGCTGACCCAGGTAAGCCAGGAGGGAAGGGGGAATGAGCAAGGAATAGGCAGAACAGGGAGGAGGGTGGATTGGGTCCGGGAAGGGGTGGGTTTGGCAGCCAAATCCATTGACTCCGACTACATAGACTGGTGCAGGTCCAAGCAGACTTCCCTAGGCTTCGGAGGCTTACTCCCAGGTAAGGAAACTCCCAGGAGATCTCTGGCATTGCCCTTCTTTGCAGGATGCAGCTCACACTCCAGTGGCATGGCTGCATTGGAATGGGGGGAAGGGATAGTATTGGGCCATAAAACATTTAAAACAGCATGATTTACAGACACAAAAAACTCAACAAGGGAAGCATAAGCAAATACACTAGTGAAAAACAATCAAGAGCCCCCCCCCCAAAAAAAAATCAGTGTAACACTAAAATAAATGAGTGATGGGACATGACTGGGCTAGTTGGGCATGCCTAGGAAGGAACTACAACTTTGGTAGCAGAAAGTTCTGGAGTTAACATTCCACAGTTTTTAAACTTGTCTGTGGTAGCAACTTCCTTATTTTGAAACTTCTTTCCTAATCGGGCACTAGAAAGCCCGAATTATTATCTTGTGTGTGTGTTATTGTTTATTGATTTTCTTATTTTGTTTAATACAAAGAATATAAAACAAACTTCCTTCAAAAATCAGGCTGTCCTGGGCAGACAATTATTTGGGGTATGTATACATGGCAGTACACATTGTAAGTACAGTCTATGACAAGGGTAAACAGAGTGCTGTTACTTTGCTGTATTTCTCAGCATATACAAAAATTATCCTTGAGTACAAGATATTTGTTTTCTAAACAAATTGAAATAATTTTTGCGTTTAATGTCTCGTACTGTTTGTCATGAGAGGCATATTAAGGAAGAATCTCTTGTTTGAGGCATAATTGTTATTTAACTCAAAAAAGTCAAGAAACTCAAATCAATTGTTGCAATTTTGTCTTCATCTGCAAGGTTCCCATCTCTTTAGCAGTTGTATGGCAAACAGAAACCAGCAGGTGAAGCTTGTCTAGGCACATTGCTGCCATAATGGGAAAACTTCCCCTGAAAAATTATGCATATCACACAACTTTAAAGCCACATGAACTTTCCCAAGGTAAAAGTCATTCCCCCATCCCCGCCATGCAGTAAACACAGTTTCACTGACTTTCCAGCAAAGACAGGATTCATGTACCACTTTGAAAATGTATTGATCTCTAACCCGAGGGGTTAATACACTCACTAGGCAGTGGGGAACTTAGGCCCTGACTCAGCAGGACTTCAACTTCAAAGGGAAAATGCTAATGTTTGTGGAATACTCAGCTGCTCTTTCAAGCAGCTTGATTGTCTAGCTTTCAGATCCAAGGCTGCTAAACCAAGATCTCATTGGGCTGTTTCAGGGCTCAAAGCTGTATGCATTCCACTTGTAGGGGTGAATTATCAGATTTGCTTTGCACTTTGTCACTTTCACAAACATTACAGAATTGTTAACCCTTCACTGAAGCTTCATGAGCAATAGCATTGGCTTGGACTTTTGTTCATCAATTTGTTTATTAATTTAAATGTGTAGTTTGCAGCCCTACCCCAAAGTTCTCATGGCAGCAAACATAAAAAAGCTGTTTTCAAATGGTGTACCAAGGAATCTCAGAGTTGCCCAGTAACTTCATCAGGTTCTGGTGTGGTCCGTTGTCTTGCTGTTACTGATTTCACCCTGCCTTTCTCAGCAACAGGGTATTGGGTGTTTGGGCACACACATAGGCAAGACCCAACAGGTTTTACTGATATCTGATATGAATTGATACCAATTGAGCATGAACCTCAGAACCTAGAATTCTCTGTATGTTTAAGGATTCCATGAAAAACAGATCTATGCGGAAAGGATTCTCTGGTGGCAGAAAATCTAGCACTGCTGTTTTAATATTTTAAAACAAAAGAATACATGATGCAGCAGAGCCAGTCCTTCTCTCCCCTGAGTTGTTAGCTGTGGGGAGTGAGAGGAGTGTGATTTGGCCAGGAAGAGAGGCAATTGCAGCTCAGCTTTGTCCACCATCTTTCTGGGTGATGAACAGCTGTGATTCCACAGACAAGAGAAGGGGGAATTGCAATGGTCTATCAGGAATAAGCACCCTCCAGTCTAGCAACAGTCTTCAGTGCTCACACTAGCCCAGCACACTCCATACCCCTGGGGAGCTACACAGTGGTGGAGAAACATGCCAACAACTCCCCGAAGGGAATATCTCCTCAGTGGGCGCTCAAAATGATAGCTTGCCACCACTTTCTCAACAAAAAGTCAGCAGTTCCTTCTTGAGAGAGCCAGCAAGGATCCTGTAAGCTCTGTGGAAGCAACTGAAAGCAATGTAAAAGCAGGTGAGTTTCCACACACCCTTCCTTAGATCCTTCCTAGATCCTTCCTTAGATCCTTCCACACACCCTTCCACACAGTTTAAGCCTGTGTAGATAACCACTACAAGGCTTAAAAAACTTTATCTTATTGTCTTTTAAAGTAAAGAATTAAAATGTTAATAAGCACGCAGTTTCTAAAATATCATAAGAGGGTGAGGACAAATTTCCCAAACAGCATAAAAATGCTAGCTAAATATAAGATGAGCTACTTCAGCTTTATTGCCCACACTACCGACATGTCTGCCTCCTGGCCAATACCAGGGCAAAGAATAGCTCTGAAGGACCATTACTTACAGACCAAGGAGCCAATCAAAATGTCAGAATAATGCTGATTCATGGTAGCTAATGACAGCACCTTGGGCACATAGTCTCTGCCAGGTGTACAATTTTATCTTGATTAGCCCAGATGCCTTTAAAAGGGAACTGGACAGCTTTATGGAGGAAAAGTTAATCACAGATTAAAAACCATGATGGGTATTTGCATCCTCCTGGTTTTAGAGGTTGCCTATCTCTGAATGCTGGTTGTAAGGGAGTAGTAACAGGATGCAGATATTTTGTTGCTTTGTATGCTCCCTGAGGCTTCAGGTGGGTTACTATGAGATACAGAAAGCTGGACTAGATGAACCTTTGACCTGATCCAATATGATTCTTCTTATGTTCTTATGATTAATTATCCAGAATACCTAACTTTCTTCCTTGCAGCTGGCCCTCAAAATATAACTCAAGATGGTATTCCTCAGCTTCATCGTCTCCCCCACTTTAGCTCTCAAGCTAAAAGAACAAAGGGAGTATCCAGCCTGATAAGCTGATATCTCCAGAAGGATCTTTTTTATAACCCACAAAATACAAGCTGAACTCCAGGCCAGAAATATAAAATAGAGTTGCAAATAAGCTACCCACAAGAAGTTCCGGACCTTGGCACCAAAGTGATATTTAAATCACCCTTGTTCGTAACAAAACCTAGCATTTCAAAGAAATAACAGTTTAAAGAAGTGGCAGTATTACTTTGACCACTAGGTAGTAAATACATCTCTCTGATAAAAATACCCAACTTCTTCACAGCTACTGAGCAACCTGTCAAAATCTTAGACAGGCTCCCTCCTGTTTTACAGAGGAGTTGCAAATGATGAAGTGACAGGACAGACAACTTGAATGACAGTAGTAGAAAACTCATGTTAAGTCTGACCAAACAGGGGCTAAAGTTTATTTTAGAGCCTACTCCAAGTGGTGATAGCAGCAATGGCGATGATGACAGCAAAGTGAATCTTCTTTGTCCTGAGACCTCCTCTATCTGGTCTGTCTAATTGATCAGGAGGCACACATGGAGTTTATAAGGCACTTTGCAGATAAAATTGCTCACATCCATCACAACTTGGATTCCACATTGACAGGGTCTGGTGGTGTCCCCTTGATGTCTGTTAGCCTGGCTTTGTGATGTTCTTTTTGGTTTGTCATCCCTGAGGATATGGACAAGATCCTTTGGAATGTGACACTGTCTGACTACTTGATCCTTGTCCAGCATGGCTTATTATTAGATCTATCCAGGAGAGCCTGGCTGTGTGGACAGGGAAGGTGGTTAATTCATCTTTGAAGGAGTCAGTACTGCCACTGACATTAAGATGGTTCAGAAACTGCATTTAGTGCAAAATGCAACAGCTTGGTCACTGGAAATTGGCAGTTTGATTCTGTTGAACTGTACTGCTCAGGTAACTGCACTGGCTACTGGGTCATTTCTGGGCCCAATTCAAGATGATGTTCTTAACTTTTAAAGACCTTTAAGTCTTGAGGCCAGCATATTTCAGAGACTGCCTTCTTCTGTATAATCTGGCCTGCACTCTTTGTTCATCAGAGAAGGCACTTTGAGATGTGCCATTGTTTACAGAGGTTACACAATAGCGAGATCTAGGACCTTCTTGTTAGTGGCACTCACTTTATGGAATTCCCTCCCCTTAGATTTACAAATGGCTCCCCTTTAGAAGTCTTCTGTTAGGGCCTCAAAATGTTTCTTTTTAGACTAACCTTCTGAATTTATTTTGGTTTTTTAGTATTGGATGTTCTGCAGAACAGCAGTAAAGCAAGGATAATAAAAATGCATTTGTAAATAATGGCACATCTAAACTACATTACTGTAGTCTGACCAGGGGCTTATCACATTATGCATAACTGTTGCAAGGCAATCTATGTCCTGAAGGGTTTCTACTGTTGGAAGGTGCTCCATGCCACTGACACTACTTGGGCTTCTAATGGCAATGCTGGAGCTATACCCACATTTCAATCCTAGTTCTTTAAGGAATCTGCAGTCTCATCCTAAACACTTTGGATACCACCTCCTTAGGCTGATGAAGCACTCACCAACAGCAACTCTGGACTTGCAACAGGTGCTAAATTAACACTGTTTTTTTTTAATGTATAGCAATTTAATTGTTTTGTTACTTTTGGTTTGATTAGTTTTGCTGCTGCTGTTTCTGCTATTTTTAAAATTCATTTTATTGTTCATTATTTGCCTTTTATAAAATTGATTTTATATTGTTGTCAACCTATTTAGGACTGCTTAATTGAAAGTTAAGATATATTTCTTAAAATAGAGAGATAAATACATTAGGCACTTACAGCCCAATCCTATGCATGCCTGTTCAGAAGTAAGTGTCATTCGTGTCAATGGGGCTTACTCTCAGGAAAGTGTGGATAGGATTGGGCTGTTAGGGTGCAATCCTGACCCACTTTCCAGCACTGGCATAGCTGTGCCAGTGGGGCATATGCTGCATCCTGCAGTTGGGGGGCAGGCATAGAAGCCTCCTCAAGGTATGGCAATGTTTATTCCCTAACCTTGAAGTTGCATTACCCTTATGTTGGTGCTGGAAAGTGGGTTAAGATTGGGCCCTTAGTCCCTTTGATTTCAGTGGAATTTAACTGATTTCAAATTTATGCAAGTCATATTTGCTGGGAGTACATTGGAGTTTTTAGCAGTCTGCATGTAAACCAAGCTTCTGATTTTTATATATATGATAACATTTGGAAACCTGCTGCCTGCTTGGGACACATATCTATAACAATGAATGTGAATGGGAAATCACAGATCATTACATATGCAGTGACAACACCAATATTGTTAAAACATGCAAGTTTCTCTTGTTGGACAAATTTTTGGAACAGAATTATTCTGCTTGTTGACAGATTGGAAATCTTGGTCCTGCTTTCCCTGATCTTCCAGTATGCAAACAAATGTTCAGTACTAAAAGGTCATACTGGAAGTTTATCTGGCTTGGAAAAGCATTTTCTATCAGAATTTCACTTATTAAGTTTAAATATAATTGCATCATAAGGTGTTGCTCTCAGGCACTTCAATTTGTAATGTGACTCAGTTGCAGGCAGTGCTATAAAGTACACACACGTTGCCCTCTAGTGTTGTTTCAACATGTTACAGAAACAGTTTTGAAAAAGATGCCCTGCTGTGCAATCTGTACAATAATTTTTGATGCACTACAAGTATTTGGTATTGCTAATAAATTTTACCACTTCTCGGCAGATCTAGAGTTGCATTTAACCCAGGCATTATTGCATTAAGAATAAATTGTTAATATTAAGCATTATATCCATTCCATCTTACCACTGTATTTTACTTTGCCTCCTTTTTAAAGTGAACCCTTTCTGCTGAATCCTATCTGGGCCTTGGACTGCCAGGACTCATGTTCCTGTCACTTTCCTGGAAGTCCCATCATGTGACGTCACATGACATCACTCCATTCCAGCCACAGTATGTGCCAGGATGCTATCCCCTCTTTTCCTCCCATTTTCACTCTTTGGATTTACGTCAGCTATGTAGGTGGTATGGGTCTGAGGAGACCCATAGGTCATCAGGAGGCCTACAGGAAGGTAAGGGGAAAATATTTTTTTCTTTATCTTTCCTGGGCCTCCTGATTAACACCCCCCTGCATCGTCATCAATGGTGTGGGACAGGATTGGGCTCATTGTTTATATCTGTATGAATTCAGAGACAGAGAATATATATATACTTCTTTCAATCAATGAAACCCTTCGGAACACTGGGAAAGGATGCAAGTTTCTGATTGCAAGGCCTCTCACAACCCAATACTATTTTGTATTGGGGCTATTGAACACAGGACGTTATGACAGCACAAGAGCCTTCCATTGTAAGATGTTTCATTGCGAAAACCAGAAGTGCCATTTCCCCCCCCCTTTTTCAGTCTTTTACAGGCGGGGCGGCAAATTCCTCCCATCCCCAGCAGCAGCGTGGTTCTGGGGTTCACGTTGCTGCCTTCCCCCCTTCCCCACAACAACTTACAGTGCTCCCAACTCCCTTGTAGGACTTTGAGAAGCACTGAGGTAAGACATTGGCAGGGGTGGGGTGGGCATGAAACTGAGTGAGGAGTGTGGAGGAACAGGGGTGGGGATGCTGTTGGAGGGGGTAGATTTGGTAACAGTGGAGCACACCTGATCCCATCCCATCTTTTCACAGCCTCCCTTCCCCCTTTGTGTCTTCAGACTTGCACGAGCTACAGAGATAGCACAGATCTGCAGAGATCCGTTGTGGAGTGGAAGGCCTACATAGGGATAAGGGTAAATAATTCCCCTTTATCCTCCAAACTTCCAGGAAACTGGAAATACTGCTTAAGAGCATTCTGGAAGTCTTTCTGAGCAGTCCCAAATGCTGTGCGAGGCTCAGTTCAGCTACGTTAGTATCCCAGGAGGGTGGTGTGCTGTGGAGGAAGCGGCATTGTGAACCTGTGCCCACACAGGGCCCACACAGGGCCCACAGCAACACAGGGGCCAAGTCTGTAACTGTGTGGCATAGCAGCAATCAGCAAGAGGCGCGGTGCAGCTGCTGTCTGAGAGGTGGGTCTCTGGCATACTGCCATGTTAGCAAAATGGTCACTCATAAAAGTGTTATAATTGTAGGTGAAAACTGATGCCTGGCAGCTCCCTAGAGTGCTGTATTGGCAAAGCTGAGTGACACGCTAGTGCATTGCCAAAGGAAAGCATCTATCACAAGGGAAGCATGGAGGACTTCAGCAAAGAAATCAAAGGGCACAACAGCTGCAAAATGCTAAAATTTATTGATCATTTAACTGTTCTAGAGAAACAAAAACAAACTAAAAAGGTGAAGATGTCCCTCATCCAAGTATCAGTTGGCAGACAATATCAGTTAAGAAAATAACCCCCAAGGTCGGTTTTTCCAGAAACAAATAAATATTCATGGCACAACGTTAAAAAATAATTCACCTTCCTAGAACAAAATTTATATTACTGCTATTTATTACTGTGGTTTACAAAATATGACGCTTTGGCAAATATATATTCATTCTGTAAACAATTATGAAACTAAACATTTCCAAAGTCCAAATATTCATACAATTACTATGCTGATGTGATCATGTAAACAGAGAGCCGTTTGCAGCAGCAGTACTTGGTGGGACTTTTCTTTTTCACAAGAATACATCCAGAAATAATCTCCTAGAATTGTAGCCCCAAAACTTTGGAAGACGAAAGTGTGTGGAAGAAGGAATTGGAAAAGAAAATGATGGCTGAGAAGAAGCATCAAATTAGGCAAGTGAGAACTGCATTTTGCAATTGCGCTTCATTTAAATAGAAAATCTTCGCCAGTTTAAGCTGGGATGGAACTAAATGGGATCCCAGTAATGGTTATTCTCCTCTCAAATAATGACCAGTCTATGTCAACTGGTGGTGGAAACTCTTGTGCCTGGCTACTCAGAATGCTTAGTTAACATTGGAGTCATTGTACTGCAAGGGAAAAAAAATCAGCCAAAGTCCTTATTTCCTCACCCTCAGCCTAATCAATGACATGAAGAGCTCCCCTTTCCCAAGTTGCCTGGAGCTGGATAGTTTAGTCTCACTCAAGCACAGTCCCGACTAAAGTCACTTAAAACAAGCCTTGGCATTTCTTAGTGTTTGACACCAGAAAAGATCCTTCTGCTGAGAAGAGATTTGGAATAACAAGAAAAGAAATGCATTTGTCTGTTCAAGATGCTGCTTTGGATACTTGGCTATTTAAGACAAGAAGATTCATTTTAATCGAGTTTCTGTTCATTCTTAGTCTTGATCATTGTTTATGATTATGTCTAGGCATACTCTTGCTGCTGCTGTTCATCCTGCTCTTGTTCCTGCTCTTCTTGCTGTCCTGGTGTCGGAGTGGCATGGACACCACATGGGCTGCTCACACAGCCGCACTCTTCAACATAGATGTAAGAATAGTCCTGGGTGGAGTCATCGGGGCATATCAGGGTCACTTGCCTCTTACTGGTCTTGAGTTCTTGACAGCATTTGCATGTGTGATCTATTGCATTAGCCTCAAAAGAATATCTGGATGGACACAAAGAGAAAACAAGGAAAGGTTTAGACTCACTACTGCAAAAACAGCTCTATTCATGGTCGGTTTTCATCAAATGTTTGTCTACACTGGAAGCAATTCGTCTTCTACTACAATACTTTCTACTACAAACAAAGGACACTTTGTTGTACGTTTTGATTCTCCAGGAACACAGAAAAAGTAAAGAATGCAGAATGGGATTGTAGTTTACAGTAAAACAACAACAAAACTCAAGTTTCTAGCCCTTGCAGTCAACAAAGGAAAAAAAATGGAAAAAAGGAAGCAAATATGATGTGATGTGATGAACAATGTGATGAACTGATCACGCTTCAAGAAAAGAAGGAGAAAACATGATGATAGCTTTCAAATATCTATTAGTAGGTATCCTGGATTCCAGATGGTGGCTGTGACCCAGGGGGCCCCTGTCTAGCTTCATTTGATGTGCCAGCTGGGTACCTGGATCATGCAGACCTGGCCACAGCGATCCATGCCATGGTAACATCAAGATTAGACTATTGTAACTAATGGGTGTAAATTACGTTATATATAAACCTGGAAGAGATTCCAGGATGTGCTGGACAGGTAACTGAAATGGCTGCTTGAGATATAGGTTACCCATCTTGACTTAGAGCAAGGGATTGATGCTCCTGGAATACTATCCACCTTCATAATTCTGTTTGCACAAATGTACTGGAATCTGATCTTGGATAAATACTTTGCATTTGTATTCCATAATGTCAGAAGGATTTCTTTGCAATATTTTTGGCCATAGTGATCTTGCATATTACTACAGATCTGCAATGCAAATTCCCTAAAATCACCTGTCAAACAAGCACAACATTGAGATCTAACATAAACTACTCTGCTCCTCCAGTACAATTTCCAAAAAGTAATCCTAGCCTGGAATTCAACTGAGCAACTAGACAATAGAAACAAATAGGATTTAAGAGACCCAAACTGAAAGTGCTTTACAAGGGGAGTGAGCAATGTTCTTGCTTCTACTTACTTTGAGGAACTATTACAGTTGCCACTGCAGGATGTTATCTCTATAGGTGTAGAAGAATTACAGCCATTGTGTCTGACAACTTTTGAGATCGGCTTTGGAATGCAATCTTTTTTCCCTGTGGGAGGAAAAAACCCGACATGAAAGAGCTTGACTATGTCATCGCAAACATTACCGAATAGGAAGCTGAGGAAGTTAAGATATATGTGTGTGTACATCAGTGTAAATGTGTGTGAGGTAGTGTGGATAGGGGAATGGAGGTCTGCCTATTTTAATTGTAATGAGGCAACCCTGTACTTCTTTATGCTTGAGGACATATAGAAGGGAAGAACGTTTTTGCGAACTTCATTCTTCTCAGAAAACAGCCAGTCATACTTTCCTGAGGTATTGATGGAATGTCTACTTGGATGGCATTAGTTCTGAAAGTGAACATACTCAGAAAGGCTGGTGGGTCTTCTTGACCTAGTTACATCAGCTGAGCACTGGAGACATGGAACCCTGTGCTGTTTGTTTGAATATAACAATGGGTACAATCCTAACCAACTTTCCAGTACAGGCATAGCTGTGCCAGTGGGGCATGTGCTGCATCCTGCAGTTAGGAGGCAGTTATGGAGGCCTCCTCAAGGTAAGGCAATGTTTGTTCCCTTAGCTTAGAGTTGCATTACTCTTATGCCAGTGCTGGAAAATTGGTGAGGATTGCGGCCAATGTCTCTTTTCAAAGTATTAGCTCCACAGCTTGCACCGAAGGTGCAGAAGCACAATGCTTCCAACTTTCTCTCTGCTCAGATATGTTATTTGCTCACTTGTTGCCCAGATGTAACCCCAGATGGCTAAAGGTGCCATTTAATGCACCTTGCCAAATTTGTTGTTTGTATTAACATTTTTGGTGTGACTTACGTGAACTGCATATCTTGCAGCAACCATCTTCACTTATTACTATATCGTCCTGAAATAAGAGAGAATAATTTAGAACTTCATTTGCAGATATCAAGATCATCACTTCTGCAGAGCAAACAATTTGCTAGTGACAGATCTACACTAGAGTTGGGGTGCCCCAAAGGGGTTCAGCAAAGGGAGACAAACCACACAGATCTAAAGAACACTGTCAGTCACAGTACACAGAATGCTCGCTATAAATATTAAGTATGTTCACAGTAATTATATATACAATTATATATTAGCATTTCCACTAATTCTCTTAAGAACAGTGATCCACACTTCCTAGGTGCCATGAAGTAAGCCAGATAGCTCATGGATGGGAAGAGAGTACTCATAAGCATCCAACTTATGCTGCCTCTGTTTTTTATCAATTGTTGATTCATCCTTGCAGGCGACTTGCTAGTTGGTCACCAATAGGTGTTGGGTGCAAAACATGGCACTGGAGGCAAAGGATGTATGTAAATTCCAAGGCAGAGGAGGGGGGTCAAAGAACTAGATCCCTGACAAAAGCAAAATTAGGAAGATGGAACAGCAGAATTTAGGAATTGCTTTTAAGGCTTGAACCAATTTCTGAGCATTGTAAGCCACTGATGTATGAGAGACTATGTTCACATAGTGCAGTGAAGGAAGTATTTTTAGACTTGGTAATATGCTTATATATGCTGGCCTGGAAGTGGAGTAGCCGAGAGAGGGCAGGAGGGACAATTGCCAGGAAGGCCAACCCTCAGAAGACCTGTTGGAGGCCTTAGAAATGGACTTGTGTTTTTGCTAAAACTGAGAGTGCTGGAACTGGAAGGGTGTTAAATTTTTTTTTGGTCTCAGATGCTAAATGGCACAGTCACTGGTGGCTGGTGATAGGAACTGAGGAATTGTAACGGGAAAGTGGGCACACCCCATACAGAGCAACATGTGTGGGAAGAGAAACCTGCATCTCTTCAGCAGCGGAGGCACCAGGACTGTCCTTTTAGGTGTCCATGGTGACAGACTGGCAGAATTTTCTTTTGCTTCCCTGCTTAAATAGACATGATAATTCCAAATGAGCTAATCAAGCCCATGTATGATTCACCCTATTTTTGAGACAATCATGCTCTCAGCTAATCAAACCAATAGATGAGAAAGTTTATGGCTGTTCAGGTAACTTACAGGTAAGCAGTCAGGTGGGTTTAGTTCAGAGCAGCCTCTCTTGACAGTGACAGGAACAAACTGACCCTCAATAGTATCACACTGGTAGAAGGTACAGTTGTCTCCTGGAAGGTGCCAGGTTTCTCCAGGCTGAAAGCAGTCATAAATTTAATTGTATTATTACAGGCAGACCGAGCATGTTTATTACCAAGGCACACTTATGGGGGGGGGGGGGAAATAAAGGGATGTTTTTGACAGGTGAGTTTTGAGAAGGATTGTGTAGAACTTCTGCAGAATTAGCAAAAGAATTATCACACTATTCTTTGGGTAGGTCTCCTTATTAAGCAACGCTGAAGAAAATGTTCTTCTGCCTACATATTTTGTGCTCCCAGCTCGTATAATGCACTTGCTTGTCTCTGCTCAGCTGTCCTGAACTACCGTCATAAAACTGTCCTTTGTTTTTGCCATCGTATTCCACATTGTGCATATTATGCAGCTGAAGGACAGGGGTCTATACATATGAATTTGGTATTGAAACCAAGAACCTTCCCTGTTTCCGAGTCTCCGTCCTCAAAGTACATATGCACACATGCACTTTCTTTCTCCTTTATATACATATACACTCACTCTGTCTCCTGAACATTAGAATTGTGGGATATATCTCAATATCACTCTGCCAAACAGCACCATTTCCATCAGCTTTAACGAAAGGATTCGGCCTTGTGACATTTCCTTGAGGTTGCCCAGAAGTCTGCTCTTAAAATACCCATCAGGGTATCCCACAAAGAACTCTGAAGGTGGAACCTTATTTCATGTTGTATCTACACAATATTTTTAACCTTTATGTCTAGTATGGGATGGGCCACAGCTCAGAGGTAGAGTATATGCGTTGCATGCAGAAGACTCAATTGCAGAGAGATCTTAGGTTGCAACAGGGTTTGGAAGGACCACCATCTGAGAACTTGGGGAGCCCCCTGCCAGTCAAAGTAGACAATCCTGGTGACATGGATCAAAAGTCTGATATGGCAGCTTTGTTTATTATTTATACAGTGCCATCAAGGCACATGGCTTATTTTAGAGTTTCAAAAATGAAATATAGTCTAGCTGCTGCTCCCAAGAAGTTTTTTTAAAAAGTGAGTGGGGAAGACGGCAGCGGATGCAGGGAAAAAGACTAGGGTTGTGAGGTACAAATGTGAGTAATCGTGCAGAAATAATGGTTATTGTTGCACAAAAAATCTAGACCCTTTGCAACCTGCAATCTTATACACCTCTGCATGTGAGTGTGATAAGCCAAGAAGCAGGAAAGTACAACACTGTTCACAAAACATTGCATACCTGTATAACATGAACATCGTTAGGGCTCAGTCTCAGTACACAAGCGACTGGGGTGCATTCACCACAGCACTGTCCAGATTTTTCCTTGTAAGCATAGCCCTGTGTTTGAGAAAATACAGAACGACAGTTGTAAGAGCAAAGACACTTTTATTCTTTTTTCAGAAAACTGGTGGGTGGATGAGTGAGTAGGTAGATGGAAAGTAAGGGAAAAATGCAAAGCGGGCATAACTCACCACTGGGCAATTTGTGTCACATGCTAGAGAAACACATTCCACAGCGTACAATTTGGTTTCTGGATCTTCTTCAGGGGAGCATTTGCATATTTCACAGAGGCCTTTCGGAACTACTGCTCCAGGCTAAAGGAGGACAAAAGAAAAATAGTAGTAAATCATCCTAACCTGATCCCACAAATCAGAAAACCAAATGAACTTTGATAAAACCGTGGTATTTCTTAGCAGGGTTCAGTACATCTCCAGGTTATTCCCAGACTTGGCATAAAATAAAAACTGAAGTTACAATATCTGAGAAATATCAAGGGTAGTCAAAAGAGTTTTAATAAAAGTAGCAACATTTTGCACTGACAGGAGGTGGTGAGAAAGGGCGAGTGTGCTCTTGCATGAGTGCGCACACACAAACACTTTAAAATTGTGTTTATATTAATTGGGGAATGTACTTACTTTGTAAAATATTTCATTGTCAATGCAGCCTGATAATTTCACTAAAAAACAGAAATACATACATCTTAAATTTATCTTGAATGAACAGAATGGAATAAAGGTCAACAACCGTGCTGGTACAATTGATTTAAAATATTTATAACCCGCCTTTCCCCTTTCCGTTGGAGATGTTCAAAGTGGACCTTTGTGAGTTCATGTTGCCCCATGCTGGCAGATCAGGACGGGGGGAGGGGAGGGGGGAGAAGGGGGCAGGGGAAGGGCAATGACCATATGTGATCAGGCTGAGAAGGGGGGGGGATCAGCGGTAGCTGTGCGTGCCAAATCCTATCCCCCTTCCCGGGTGTGATCTGCTGACACAAGGCAATGAGGACTTGCGCAGGTCCAAGCTGTCCCATTGTGGATGCTGGGGCTTATCCTGGGACAAGGGGACAATTTCCCTTTACCCCATGGAGACTGCCAGCCTGCAAAATTCAAGCCCAGAATGCAGTGCAGCCAATGCTGATCCCACTGCACTGCTATGCTGGGATTTGCGCTGGATTGGGCTGTCCATCAGCTTCCGTGGTGTAGCTAATGATCATGTAGCCCAGTGCTGAGCTCAAAATGATGCTCCAGAAGTGATGTCATGCCCAGTCTTTTAAAAAAGTGAAAATAGGGGAAAATTCATCTCCCCCCAGCAGCTCACTGCCCATTTGCTCTGCCACCTCCCCCCTAGGCTCCCCCCATATTAACACCTTATTGATTCTCTGCTATTACACCTAATTGGCTCTTGGAACAATCAGTCTCATTGGTCAGTTTTGAGTTTTAAAAAATCCAGTTTTCATTACATAATGCAGTTGTGTTTTTATTTTCTGGTTTTTTGGTATAACATTTGATAGAATAGAGATATTTTGACACCATTTGTTTCACTGCATTCTGCCTTAAATTCCACAATGAACATATATAACATGATGGTATTATTAGAAAATACCAAGGTTTCCACAATTTTGGCCATTAGTGTCAAACTCAGGTTGTTGCCTCCCTAAAACTTGTTGCCTGGGGCAATTGCTACCCCTGCACCCCCATAGCTACGCTACTAGTCACCTGCAAAATGGCTGTTTGTGAGCAATGTGGGGATATGAATGGACTGCTTTCAATGGACTGTCTTCTGCTTATGGTTCAATGCTTACCACAAATGGAATCCACGCAGCAGTCTCCTGGAAGTTTTTGTTGTTTTAATTCATATCCCAGTGGACAGGACTGGGTAGATTTGGGACAGTAGGTAGTGTTGCACCCTATATAACACAAGATAAGAAAAATTTTCAATAAATGAAATTAATGTTGGATATTCTGATATAACAAATATGTACAAGGAGTTTCTCAACATTCCAATGCTGTTGAGTGAAACATTTGCTGCAGGTTCTAATCGTGCAGACACTGATAGGTTCCCCTGTTGCTGCTACACATGCTTACAATACGGTTGTAACATTAAACAGATGGGCCACAATGCTCAAACAGTACAGGACCACCACCAAACTGGAGCACACCTAAATTATTTGGCTTTTCCCTGAGTTAAAGGAGTGTCCATTTTGAAAATTTTCAAAGAAGATATTCACAGCACACCTCTGGTTTCAAATATTCAAGGGATTGTACTTACTGCACTCTTTATGAGGACAGCAATCTGATGTTGTTACTGTGACAGGTATAAAGCCTTCAAATTCACAGGTCACTGGGGCAGGTGCTGGACATGTTTTTGGTGTACACCGCACATTAAGAGAATATCTCTCACAAGTACAATCCTGGCAGTTGCTGGTCCAGGTTGTCCCAGGCTGTGGAAAGTGATATTTAGAAGAAAATCAGATTCATATTACTGAAAGTCATGGAACATGTTAGAAAGTGATTCCTCAATATACGTATATACAGGCATTAGGTTTAGAATGTATAGTTGATAAGCAGGCACATTGACTGATTAAAAAACATCCTGATTGACTAAAAAGATGGCCCAATTAAAATGCCTTCCCCCAGAGATGCAAAGTTTTGATATGCTTTGTTTTGAAACTGTAAATATCTGTGAAAACCGTGGATAGCAAGTGACATCTTAAAATAGGTATTCACTCCTGGGCAAGAAAGAACAGAGAATATCTCTTAAGAAGATGTTTGTGCTCTCTCTCTCTCTCTCTCTCTCTCTCTCTCACACACACACACACACACACACACACACACACACACACACACGGAAGACAAAAAATCGCTCCAGTCATTCCATCTTCTGCTAGGAAGAGAGTGTTAGTCATCCTGTTTTGTTTCTGCTTCTTTGTTAATGTCCAAAGAAGTGGGATCATGATCAAGCATGGGGACAGTTCACACATTTCTCTGCCACTCACACATTTCTTATGCTTCCTGATCCCCACTCAAGATGCATCATGCAAATCACTGTGAACATGAGGGATTTGCCCTCCCACACAAGCTGAAGAAAGAGTTCTGTGCAAGTCCTTGGCAATTATAACACCGCTTTTTCAGGTAAACTTTTTAAGTACCCCCAAAGCTGATTAGCTCTGAAGATGTGTTAGTTCTAAAGATATCTTATGTGATGATGCACAACACACTTGACAGTAACCACAGTGACATCCTCTAGGAGCTAAGTGAAGTGAGTTCAGCCGCTTGTTGAACAGACTACTTTTATATCTATCTGCATATAAATATCAAAGTTCTGAGCCGACCGCAGATGGTTCTATGACAGTCTTTGTGATTGCACATAATCATCATCATGATTGCTTTTCTATATCCTACTTACTGACACTCATTCAGGTTTTTTATTGATTTGAAGTGCAGATATCTCAGAAATAAGATTGTATCCTATAGTCTCTTGGCTTCCAAATCTAGACTGTTGAAGATCAATGGCCTATTCATATCATGCCCATACAGTACCATCTCCCCTCTCATTTCTGTGCTGTACAAGTGTGCAGCAATGGATTCTGTTGCTGACAGCAGCTGTGAGTGACACAAAGGCAGCAATCCTCTCTCTTGCCTTCAAAAAGTTGTAAAATGCTTGAAAAAGCTCAGTTTTCATGATGCTCCCAACATCCTCTGAGCTCACCCATTTACATTTCATTAAGCATAATTATTTTGATACTTACCGCTCTCGGCAACCCGTCTGGTCCAATACAACCTGAAAGAAATATAATAATATAAAGATGAAGATTTTGTAGCCAACGAGTAGTGCTAATATAGAGAACAGGCCACTAAATTGTGGAAACTAGCTATAATATCTAGTTTCGTCTACAGGGTTTTCTGAGACAAATGGCAGTATAAAAGTGTTTTAAACATTACATGCTGGTGAGACTGCAATCCTAACCACACTGTCCTAAGAGTAAGCCCCATTGAACAAAATAGGACTTACTTCTGAGTAGGTCTGGTTAGGCTTGTGCCCTGAGACTCTGAGCTATACAGGAAGGCATCTACTGCAGCATACTAGAGCAATTGTGGAAGTCATGTTGATGGTTTCTCATTTTCATAAGAATGGAAGAGTATCCATCTATAAAGACCCCCATCGATGATCTACTGAATCTTGTGATACCATTGGCCATATAATATTTCCCAGGTATGGGAAGTCTGTGTAAAATGTTCTGTGACAAAATGCCTCTGCTCTGAGCATCACACTTTCTGCTGAACACAATTTTGGCACATCCTACATATTATTTATAGAGCTGAACATAACAAAAGCATCTCCCTTGTAACCTGAAATGCATGTTTTAGCCCTCATGATTTAATAACTAATTCCTGGTGCAATCCTATGGATGAGAACTCAAAGGTAAGTTTCATTGTGTTCAATGGCGCTTACTCCCATAGGACTGCAACCTTAGTTCCTGGAAATAACTTTTCCTTGGCTTTTGAACAATGTTTCTATGGAATACTAATCAAATAATAACAATAATGTGCACCCATCTTTTCTGCCACTATGAACTCAAGGTGGCTTACAAAATTCATTTAAAACAATTGATACAATCCAAGGGAAAATCAACACAATAACGTCAGCAAAAATAATCAGAGGGGTAATAGGAAATCAGGAGAACCCAGGAAACACCTGTGGGTGTTTCCATCAGCAAAGAGGGGACTGTTTATCATTCCACAGTGTGATACCTTTTCTGCCCTTAAAATATGAATACTTACCACATTCAGAGACACATATATCACTGTAGGAGCTGAAGAGTTTGGTTCCCTCAGGACAGAAGCAACCTTCGGTTATGCCAGAGCCACTAAGTTGTAAAGCTCTACAGTGGAAAATAAGGAGGGGTTAGAATAGTAAAACTTCTTTGCACCATGAAGATCTAATGTGTAGTTTCCACATTCTAATAACGGCTACAGAGAGATGCACAGAGTCTGTTCGTAACATGCTTGCTAAGCACTCTGAGGATAAAACAGCTCATATCTGCCTCAACATGAATGCTATGGTTTCACTAGTTCACTTAATGGACATGTCCGTAACAACAATTAGTCCTATTTTACAGTTCCAGTTCAGTTGTAGCGGCCTGAGGATGTAGACAAAATGATTGGAGGGATGCAGTCTACTAGATGACTGCTTGACCTTGTGTCATTCTAGCTTAGAACAATCAGCAGAGGGTGACTGACAGCTAGAGCCTCCTAGGACCTGAGGACTAACAACAAGGTCAAGGAGGTATTAAATGCCTCAATACAAGAGAGTCCCAAATGTGGTACACAGTCCCAAATGTGGTGTTTGTGAGACCACTCCTGAAGAAAGCCTCCTTGGGCCCCAGGGCTGGATCAATTTCATTCCTGTTTCAGGTCTGCTTATGACACAGAAACTGCCCTGGTCATGCTGATGGACACCGGCATTCTTGGAGGGGGGTGGGCAAAGCAGTACGTTTCTTCAGGCATGTAAAGCAACCCCTCCTCCTTGGCTTCTGAGCCAGTTGCAGCTCTCTGCTTTGCTCTTGCCTTCCCAAATGGCTCTGAAGCCAAGGGGGAGGGGCATTTTACATGGGCATCCCAGCACCTGAAGAATGTACTGCTTTGCCCTCCCCCCTTTCAGGAATGCCAGTGCTGATGAATAGCCTAACCCTGGAGAAGAAAAGGACTGCAGCCTTCTTAATTCTTCTTGGTTTCTTTTGTTCACATAAACCGGTGTTTCTCAACCAGTGGTACGGATACCACCAGTGGGACTTGAGATGGTGCCTGGTGGTACTTGTGGGATCCCCCGGACATCTGCTGCCTGGCAGCGAGACGAGTGACATGGCATAACAAACATCAGTAGGAGATTTGGCTTAGTGGCCAGAGCTCTAAAGTATGCTTTTCATGCACTCTAAAAAGCCCTCCTGTCCACCCTGAGCCTCTCACTGGTGTTTACCATATTGCATCTGGCCTCTCAACCCTGTAGTAACTGGCAATGACGTCATCACCAGTTACTTCTGGTGGTATTTCCAATAGGTGGATCCTGTGAAGTGGTACAGCAGGGGATTAATGTTGAGAAATGATGGCATAGACCATTTTGGGGCATTTGGTGGGCTGCTGTGAGTACAGGAAGCTGGACTAGATGGGCCTATGGTCTGATCCAGCAGGGCTGTTCTTATGTTCTTATGTAATACCCTCTGGATAGGCCATGCAGTTTGGTGTTTAGGAACATTAATAATATGATGGGATCCAGCAAAGTTATCTTCATGCTTTTTAACATCTGCATGAAGCAACTGAATGAGATCTTCCAGGATTTGGGGGTTGGGTGTCATCAATATGCAGATAACACCTGTTTTTATTTTACATCTGTCTCAGATGGGGACCTCTTGGTAAAAATGCTAAACAAGTGACTGGAATCAGTAATAGACTGGAAGAAGGACAATGATGAAAATTGGTCCTGACAAGATGGACATGCTTTTGGTATGTGGTCCATAAAGTCTCTAAGGCAATGATGCTAAATGTATTCTGGATGGGGCTGACCTAAGCAACCAAATTGTCAGGCTGGGGGATCTTCCTATCTCCATTTTGGTCACTGGAAGCCCATGACCTCTGTGGCACACTGGGCAGAGAAAGCTTAACTATGGTTATCTGTACTCTATGTTAGAGTCCATGTTAGAGTATGGGAACGCGTTGTAACTGTAGTTGTCCTTGAAGACTACTTAGAAAGTGTAGTTCAAGAAATAGGAATAGGTCTACAAGCTGAAACTTATCATTGTGAATACAACTTGCCAGGGCCAAAAGAACTAAACTGACTCTCGGTCTGTTTCCAAGCACAATTCAAAGTTCTGATGTCAGTTTTCCACAGTATCCCTGGTGCCAAAGTCAAAGAGCATACCTTACTGCTAAGCAGGAATTTGAATCCATGCTTCCTCAGTTCAAATCTAACCTACTATTTTCTGTACCAATCTAATTCTGCCCACTAAAATGAAACAGACATACAGGTCTTACGTTCTTTCCTTACCGTGTATCACAGGTGAGAGGATTGAGAGTGCCACATGGGTCATATATTTTGTTTGCCGGACAGCTGTATGCTACAAGTAATAGGAGAAAAGAACCAAGGTAAGCATAAAGATGAATTTATATACATATATATTACATTTCCAAAGAGCTTCTGTATGATTTGTTCCTCACTTTTTCTCCTGTTAACTGAGACAGTAATTAATTATCTGAGGTTTGCCAGTGTTTATCTCTACATGCTAATTCATTTACATTTTCTCATAGATTGGGAGCCCTATCTTATCCAACTTTACAGCGCGGGTGCAGCTGTGCAAACTGTCCCAGCTGTAGTGGGGCAGTCAAGGAGACCTCCTCAAGGTAAGGAAACGTTTGTTCCTTTACCTCAAGGCTGCACTGTGGCTGCATCAGCCCTGGAGCATTGGATGGGATTGGGCTCTAAATGAAAGAAAAATTAGTGAGAAGGAAACACAAAGAAAGCAAAGAAATCTAACTTTCCGAGACAGAAAGGTTTCATTAACATATGCTATATTATTACTGTACAGACTTCATGTTTGTAATTTTTTTTTACATTAATATGCTTTCTATGAAGCTGGAAGACTCATGACACATTCCTGAAATAATTATGAAATAACTTTGGAATGTTAAGTAAATCAGAAGTCACTTCTAATGGCCTTTCTGGATCTTATTTGCACATGTACCATAGTAAAGTCTCATCAAATTTGCACTTGCAAAGATTATCAGCCTTGAGTATGTCCTCTCCATGATGCTATACATTCTAGTCTTGCCATACGTTATTCTTTAAATTGGTATCTGCTCAGATACATCTGTATGCTAAAAAAAGAAATGAAACTGACAAGTTTCAACCCATTTCATAAGTAAGACTCTCTTTACCTTATAATTTATGAATGAACTGTGATGTTGATTGACACTTGAGTACTTACGGCATGCACCCTGAGTCTTGTTTCTCCAGTCAATACAAATGCCTTTAGAGGCACAGAGAGAAGCATACATCTCTAAGCCAGCACACTGCATAGAGACATTTTCGATGTGGCAAGCATCAAAGACACAACCTTGGAAGTAGGGTTGAGGAGGAATGATCTTATGGCACTCAGAGAAGATGCTGAAAAGGAACCAGAAACACATGATATGAAAATTCATTTTTTAACAAGTATACTCTCCTTCTCATTTAATGGGCGTTTCCCTGAGATCATTGGCCTAAATGGACCCCAGATGAAATGTAGATTGTCTGGTTACCATCCAATGAACACTTGAGACAGGACCACTTTATTAGCATTTTAATACGGAAAGGAGGCTTGCAGTTGCAGGGGCATTCTCACTTAATGGGTGTTTCCCTGAGATCACTGGCCTAAATGGACCCCAAATGAAATGTAGAAACTAGGAAATTGAACAACCTCAGGATTGTACTCAATTCTCACAGTGCAGAACCTCACTAGAAAGTCTGCTTTTACTGATTTAAAATTCAGCAGTATGACAAACACGTCCTGATATGGCAACGAATTTAATTTTCCCAGAATATACTCCAACTCCACAACAAAAGTGCTGCCTTCTGGAAGAAAGACAGTACACAACAGGTGTGCTTTTAATGCATAATTAGCTGAATAAACTGTACAGTTTCTTAGGAGTCTTAGGAATATGGTCTGTACTTGTATCATATTTGTAGAAGCAAGTTTCAAATAATAACAATAATATTAATATTAACTTTTTTTTAAAAAATAGTATGTCAGACTTCTGACTTGCTCCTGGTTTTGTACCTGGTGGTTTGATATGCAGGTGTGGGTGTGAAGCTAGAGTTCTATGCGTATGTTATGTTCCATGGCATTGACCTTTGAAGTTAGGGGTAGGAGTGTTCAGAACCTGAATTCAAGTGGCTTCTTGAATAGCCATTTTCTTATAGGGCCCAGTCATATCCAACTTTCCAGCACTGATGCAGTTGCAATGCAGCCTTGAAGTAAGGGAAAAAGTGTCCCTTACCTTGAGGAGGCCTCCATGACTTCCCCACCCCCATTGCAGGATGCAGCACTTACCCGATTGGCATGGCTGCATTTGCTCTGGAAAGTTGGATTGAATTGGGCCCTAACAGCCCACTCCTATGCATGTTTACAGGAAGTCCCATTATAGTCAATGAGGCTTACTCCTAGGTAAGTTTGGATAGGATTGCTCCATTAGATTCCCTAGTGATGACCAGACATGTAACTGCATCCATTGTTCTGAGGCTCATGCAATTTCAATACTACTTTATGCAATACCTTCAGGTGATCTCCCAAACCTGGATTAAACCTTCCAGTCTAAGCCACATAATTTTCTCTCCCACTTCTTCATGATATCCTCAATATTATACTCTCTTGATAGGAAAAAGTAAATTAAATTAGTTTTCCATCTTACTCGCTCATAATCTTCTGGCACAGAGGTGTAGCTTTACAGGGTATTGGTGGAGATGGTGTAACCGTTATATTTCCTGGTAAACAGTACTTCTGCTTGTCATCATGAACTCTCCAATGGGGAGCCATGCTAGGACAATCAGTAATTTCACCACTGGGTAAGCGACATTCATCTTTTTTATCATTTGTACATGTACCTGGAGGAAGCAAAACAGAATGAGAAATGAAAGCATAAGAACATAAAACGAGCCCTGCTGGATCAGGTCCAGGGCCCATCTAGTCCAGCCTCCTGTATCCCACAATGGCCCACCAGATGCTTCAGGGAGCACACAAGACCACAAGATACTTGCGTCTTGCTTCCACTCCCCTGCATCTGGCATTCTATTTACACTCACGCCCCCCAACAAAGACATCAGACTGCACTTGGGTTTAACTTGGGCCACTTTATTAAATACAAGTGACCAATTTTAATGCATGAAACCTACTGAACACACCTGCCCTTCCTCACCAGTCTGGGGTAGGCAAAAACACTGCCATATACAGCCAATTTGGATAACAGAAAAAAATTCCTACCCAGCCCTAATAAAAGCAGGATGCTTTACATCAGTGACAAAACATATTAAGCTTTACATTCTGAGCTGGGGCCACAGATATATGGAACATTTTAATTATTTCGATGAGAAATGAATCAATATGGGGGGGTCTGTATCCGCTGATCCTGTAGTGACTTTTTTGGCTGAAAATAGCCATTGTGAGAACTGTTGAGGCCACAGGTGGATGCCTGCGACCTTGATGCAGGGCTTAGAAGCCTCTCTGGAGGGGAGGGGAGCTGGACTCCCCTTGCCTCTGGAGGGTCCAGGCTGTGGGGACAGGCATTCACCTGTATCCACAGTTTCACCTATCCACGGGGGTTTCCAGAAAGGAACCCCCGCAGATCAGGGGGCACGTCTGTATTCCTTTTTTCTTTTCTTCAAAGATGCAAATGCCAACTTTATCTCAATGTATTTTTTCCAATTCTATGTCTGTCTATGGATAAAAACAGTTCCTATCTTAAGAGGAAAGTTGATAGGATGCAGAAAACTAGAGGGGATTTTTGACAATAACAAAAGTGAAAACAAAATATAAAAGTCTGTGTCGGTTCAGCTCTAATGGTAACAACAATATGATTCCAAAGAGTGGAGAAAAGTTTGCTGGAACAGCACTCATTTCAATGGTATTAAAACATCTTTCTTACCACATTGTCCTTCAGTATTGCCACCAAATTTGCTGAATTGAAGCTTGATGGAGAAAATTAAACCACTGAAGGTGCAGACAGCCCCAATTTCAGGTATCTCAGCCACCATATTGATGCCAAGCATGTAGACAAAAATGCCATCTTTCTGGAAACCTGGGCTGACAATCTCACCATTGAATATGATCTGCATAAAGGATAAAAATGTTGTGGCTGTAAAGTAATTCCCTTTTATTTGAGGTGGTATGTATATTTACGTACATACCTTTTTACACATAAGCTATGAGCACACAAAAAGCATTTCTGCATACACACAGGATTTGTGTATGCATGTTTCTCTTCTCGCAGAAGCCCTTTATACCTCATGGAATCCCATTACCTAGAGTCTCCTGATCATCAGGGGTGACAGTGTTGGGTGGGCAATGGGAACTGTGGCAGGAAAGACTTGTTTTTGCTAGAAATCAATTGGTTAAGAGAAGCACTTAAGAACACAAGGAAGGCCCTGCAGGATTGGCCAAAGGCCCATCTTGTCCAGTATCCCCTTTCTCACAATGCCCCACCAGCTGCTTCTGGGAAGATCAAATGCAGGAGAGAATGAGAGACCAATCTTTTGCATGTCTACTCAGAAGTAAGTCCCATTCAAGTCAATGGCGCTTACTCCCAAGAAAGTATGGGTAGGAATGCAGCCTCACATACTTCTCCCCCACCATTGCCACCCTGCAATCAGACTGCCACTTAACTTGGAGATAGCACATTGCCACCCTGACTTCTAGCCATTGATAGACGTGTTCTCCATGAAATTTTCAATCGCTTTTAGTGCTGTGTTTTTATTTGTGTTTGTCCTAAAGTTCCTGCCAATCAGTTCATTGAATGACCTCTGGTTCTAGTACTGTGACAGATGGGAAAAAGAAAAACCTGTTTCTCCACACCATGCACAATTCTATAAGTCTCATGGCCCAATCCTATCATTAGGCTCCGCTGTTGAAACTTGCATTCTGGAAGCACAGCCTGACTTACAGCATTGCAAAACGTGATGCGCTGTCATGTGCTACATCACAACCGCCAGAAAGAGTGGATGGTGCCGACCACACAGGAGTGGTCCTGCTGGATCCCTTGGAACCAGGAAGTCAGCTTTGGGGGTGGGCTGTGAGTGGGGAAGGAAGGGGAAGGAATGCACATGGCATTTCTGGGGAGAAACTGGGAAGTGGGGAGGGGGAGGGAAGGGTGGATCTGGCTTCAGTCGCACACCCCAGATCTTATCCCCTCTTTTAAAAACCTCTCTTAACTTACTCTACTTAACTCCTATCTGCCTTCAAGTCCCCGCCACCACCACAGCATGCAGTATGTGCCTTTTCAGGACAGCTGCATGCTATAGTATGGCAGGGGATAGGATGAGACTTTCAATCATAGATCCCCTGTCTTTTCCAAACGAAAAAGCCTCAAACATGGTAGCCTTTCCTTATAGTAAAAGTGCTCCAGCCCCCTGATCATTCTGGTTGCCCTCTTTTGCACTGTTTCCAGTTCTACAATACCATACTTGAGATGTGGCCACCAGAATTGTACACTGTATTCCAAATGTAGTTGCACTTCAGACATTTTACATAATTTTTTTTTACCTTGTTGGCCTCCACTCTGTTATAACGTTCACGGGTTAGCACTAATGTTGAAGATTTGTAGTGAATGATAATAGACCGAGGACAGGAAAGTCCATCCTCTGCATCACAGAAGTAATTTTCAATATGAACACTGAAGTTGTCATATTTAGGTGTGATCTGTTGCACCAGCACGTATGTGCAGTTGTCCAGGAAGGTGTAGTATATTCCATCAAATGTGATATAATGAGGATCACCCCAGCCACTACAAACACCTGATAAATTAGAAGAAAATGAATGCAAAATGAGAACTTTAGATGTCAAGAAAAATGTAGACAGAGATCAAGGAACAATTCTCTTTGTAATTTATACACTGTGAAAGCATATGGTATTATTATATGTGCCACACATGTTCACTCACATTCACACTCATAGTGGTAACAACAGCCATCTTCACTGAAGACTTTTACTGGTGGGTATCCATTCTGACAGACAATTTTCTGCACCGGAGGACAGGTCACTTGGCTTACGACAATGTTGTTGTTTCCTTCACATGTGGATTTGGTGCAGTTGGATATCCATGTCTCACCCGTCTGCAAAAAATGAGGTGGTAAGCTGGATCCAAAGAATGAATGGAAGACAAGTGGAAACTACTGTTGTTCCTCAAATATAAGAGCTTTTCCATTTGTACAGTTCTATAGTAGAAACCATCATTTTGTTTGTGGAAAAGGTTGCACAAACTCTTATGTACTCTCTTATACAAACAGAAGACAACCTTCAGATTTAGGGCCCAAACCTATACCCCACCAATGATAGCACGGCAGCTGTGCCAATAGGACTGGGGGGGGGGAATCAGGAGGCCTCCCGGAGGCAGGTCAAAATATATTTTACTTCTGGGTAGGTCTCCTGGTGGCTTATGGGTCTCCTCAACCTATGCCAGCTGTATAGCTGACATAAGCTATATAGCTGGCATAAGCTGAAGTAGAGTTAAGGGGCAGGTTCGAACAGAGAGGATAGGATACTGGTATATAGTGATGCTGCGGGCATTCACCCTGTCCTTCCCCTGAACTGCCCTTGCCCTCCTCACTCCAATCTATCCCTACCCGTCCCACAACAGAACTCCACTGCCAACTTACTGCCACTGGCTGGGCCTCCTGGAGCTGCTGGCATGCTGCCACACCTCTGGCCATTTACAGCAGTAGCCCAGAAGCATGTGATAGCGACTTCACTTTTGCTGTGCTGCAAAGAGCCTTGAGTTACCAGACGGCAATTTCCAGTAGTGCAAGGCCCAGACACACACACACACACACACACACAGCTCTAAATGAAGGTAGAGGGCAACTTTAGTTAATGCTTGTCCATTTTGTTTGATTATCAGTTATGCAACTCTTAAGTATCAGTTATCTCACTCTTTCACTCAGTACAGTATCTGCAGGGTCCCAACTTGTTACTACTTGATACTCCCTTGGAAAAAAGTATTTCAAAGCAGGTAAAAAAAATCAGTACCTTTCTAGGAGGTTTAGCATCAGGACAACCAGTTGGAGTTGTGACAACGGTTGTGGGAGTGGTAGTGATGGGAGTCGTAGTTTTAGCAGGAGTACTTGGTTCTGTTGTTGTTACACATGGTACAGTGAACCTTTCAACAGAACATCTTCGACTGCAAACAGCATAGAACTGGCAGCCATCACTGTCTGTTTTGTTGTAAATTATTTCACCTAGAAAAAGAGAAATTGACTATGTTATATACCAACAACATTAGAAGATGTCTGATTTGTGAGAAAAATAAAATGAAATAGTGAAAAACATTTAATTATGACTATAGTAAAAAATTGCAGAGAGGGTGAATACAATCCACAGAAAATTATCAGCACTGAGAAAGGAAAAGAAATTATAGCAGTCTACAGAAGATGATAAATCAAATACGTACCAGGTCGATAGATAGTTTTTCCAACTTGGCAAAAGCAAGGAGGAATACTGCTTCTCGAAGGTGTTGTGGTTTTTGTAGTTACAGATAAAGTAGTACTAATGGTTGTGGTGGGTTTGGTAATGGTAGTAGTTGGTTTCTTAGTGGGAGTTGTTGGAGATGATTGGCAGTGAATGTTTTCCTCACAGCACAAGACGCGTATCTCGTAGTTGAAGCACAGCTTGTATTTCCCAATTTGATCCTCATTCTTGCACACCAGGCCATAGTCCACATCACACTCTACAATCTGGCCAACTTGGTTAATGCTTAGGTCTGGGTGGCTTTCAGCTCTACACTGGATATTGATTGGCTTCCCGCAGATTTTGCCGCCCGCAGCCCGGATGTTGTTGTAGGTCTCGATGTCTCCTCCTTTGGGTCCGGAAGTGGGAAAGTCCACGTCAAACCATTCGGACCACTTGCATATGGGTGCACAAGTCGTGGTTGAAGGGGTGGTAGTTGGCGTTGTAGTTGGTTTTGGCGGGTGTGTCGTAGTAGGCAAGGTGGTGGTTGTCTTGGGTGTTGTGGTTGTTTCGGTGGTGGTAGCAGTGGTAGTTGTGGTTGTTTCTGTAGTGGTTTTTGGAGGTCTTGTAGTGATTTTCTTGGAAGTTGGTGTTGGTGTAGTTGTGGTGGGTGTTGTGGTTGTTTCGGTGGTGGTAGCGGTGGTTGTTTCCGTAGTGGTTGTTGGGGGTGCTGTAGTAGTTGGTCTGGGAGTGGCTGTTGTGGATTCTGTAACGGTAGTGGTTGGTTTCTTAGTGGTGGTAGTCTGGGTGGTAGTTGATTGGCAGTGAATGTTTTCCTCACAGCACAAGACCCGTATCTCGTAGTTGAAGCACAGCTTGTATTTCCCAATTTGATCCTCGTTCTTGCACACCAGGCCATAGTCCACATCACACTCTACAATCTGGCCAACTTGGTTAATGCTTAGGTCTGGGTGGCTTTCAGCTCTACACTGGATATTGATTGGCTTCCCGCAGATTTTGCCGCCCGCAGCCCGGATGTTGTTGTAGGTCTCGATGTCTCCTCCTTTGGGTCCAGAAGTGGGGAAGTCCACATCAAACCATTCGGACCACTTGCATATGGGTGCACAAGTCGTTGTTGGAGGGGTGGTAGTTGGCGTTGTAGTTGGTTTTGGCGGGTGTGTCGTAGTAGGCAAGGTGGTGGTTGTCTTGGGTGTTGTGGTTGTTTCGGTGGTGGTAGTTGTGGTTGTTTCCGTAGTGGTTTCTGGAGGTCTTGTAGTGATTTTCTTGGAAGTTGGTGTTGGTGTAGTTGTGGTGGGTGTTGTGGTTGTTTTGGTGGTGGTAGGTGTGGCTGTTTCCGTAGTGGTTGTTGGGGGTGTTGTCGTAGTAGCTGGTCTGGGAGTGGTTGTGGTGGGTTCTGTAACGGTAGTGGTTGGTTTCTTAGTGGTGGTTGTCTGGGTGGTAGTTGATTGACAGTGAATGTTTTCCTCACAGCACAAGACCCGTATCTCATAGTTGAAGCACAGCTTGTATTTCCCAATTTGATCCTCGTTCTTGCACACCAGGCCATAGTCCACATCACACTCTACAATCTGGCCAACTTGGTTAATGCTTAGGTCTGGGTGGCTTTCAGCTCTACACTGGATATTGATTGGCTTCCCGCAGATTTTGCCGCCCGCAGCCCGGATGTTGTTGTAGGTCTCGATGTCTCCTCCTTTGGGTCCGGAAGTGGGAAAGTCCACGTCAAACCATTCGGACCACTTGCATATGGGTGCACAAGTCGTGGTTGGAGGGGTGGTAGTTGGCGTTGTAGTTGGTTTTGGCGGGTGTGTCGTAGTAGGCAAGGTGGTGGTTGTCTTGGGTGTTGTGGTTGTTTCGGTGGTGGTAGCGGTGGTAGTTGTGGTTGTTTCCGTAGTGGTTTTTGGAGGTCTTGTAGTGATTTTCTTGGAAGTTGGTGTTGGTGTAGTTGTGGTGGGTGTTGTGGTTGTTTTGGTGGTGGTAGGTGTGGTTGTTTCCGTAGTGGTTGTTGGGGGTGCTGTAGTAGTAGCTGGTCTGGGAGTGGTTGTGGTGGGTTCTGTAACGGTAGTGGTTGGTTTCTTAGTGGTGGTTGTCTGGGTGGTAGTTGATTGACAGTGAATGTTTTCCTCACAGCACAAGACCCGTATCTCGTAGTTGAAGCACAGCTTGTATTTCCCAGTTTGATCTTCGTTCTTGCACACCAGGCCATAGTCCACATCACACTCTACAATCTGGCCAACTTGGTTAATGCTTAGGTCTGGGTGGCTTTCAGCTCTACACTGGATATTGATTGGCTTCCCGCAGATTTTGCCGCCCGCAGCCCGGATGTTGTTGTAGGTCTCGATGTCTCCTCCTTTGGGTCCAGAAGTGGGGAAGTCCACATCAAACCATTCGGACCACTTGCATATGGGTGCACAAGTCGTTGTTGGAGGGGTGGTAGTTGGTGTTGTAGTAGGTTTTGGCGGGTGTGTCGTAGTAGGCAAGGTGGTGGTTGTCTTGGGTGTTGTGGTTGTTTCGGTGGTGGTAGTTGTGGTTGTTTCCATAGTGGTTTTTGGAGGTCTTGTAGTGATTTTCTTGGAAGTTGGTGTTGGTGTAGTTGTGGTGGGTGTTGTGGTTGTTTTGGTGGTGGTAGGTGTGGTTGTTTCCGTAGTGGTTGTTGGGGGTGTTGTCGTAGTAGCTGGTCTGGGAGTGGTTGTGGTGGGTTCTGTAACGGTAGTGGTTGGTTTCTTAGTGGTGGTTGTCTGGGTGGTAGTTGATTGGCAGTGAATATTTTCCTCACAGCACAAGACCCGTATCTCATAGTTGAAGCACAGTTTGTATTTCCCAATTTGATCCTCGTTCTTGCACACCAGGCCATATTCCACATCACACTCTACAATCTGGCCAACTTGGTTAATGCTTAGGTCTGGGTGGCTTTCAGCTCTACACTGGATATTGATTGGCTTCCCACAGATTTTGCCGCCCGCAGCCCGGATGTTGTTGTAGGTCTCGATGTCTCCTCCTTTGGGTCCGGAAGTGGGAAAGTCCACGTCAAACCATTCGGACCACTTGCATATGGGTGCACAAGTCGTGGTTGGAGGGGTGGTAGTTGGCGTTGTAGTTGGTTTTGGCGGGTGTGTCGTAGTAGGCAAGGTGGTGGTTGTCTTGGGTGTTGTGGTTGTTTCGGTGGTGGTAGCGGTGGTAGTTGTGGTTGTTTCCGTAGTGGTTTTTGGAGGTCTTGTAGTGATTATCTTGGAAGATGGTGTTGGTGTAGTTGAGGTGGGTGTTGTGGTTGTTTCGGTGGTGGTAGCGGTGGTTGTTTCCGTAGTGGTTGTTGGGGGTGTTGTCGTAGTAGTTGGTCTGGGAGTGGTTGTGGTGGGTTCTGTAACGGTAGTGGTTGGTTTCTTAGTGGTGGTTGTCTGGGTGGTAGTTGATTGGCAGTGAATGTTTTCCTCACAGCACAAGACCCGTATCTCATAGTTGAAGCACAGTTTGTATTTCCCAATTTGATCCTCGTTCTTGCACACCAGGCCATAGTCCACATCACACTCTACAATCTGGCCAACTTGGTTAATGCTTAGGTCTGGGTGGCTTTCAGCTCTACACTGGATATTGATTGGCTTCCCGCAGATTTTGCCGCCCGCAGCCCGGATGTTGTTGTAGGTCTCGATGTCTCCTCCTTTGGGTCCGGAAGTGGGAAAGTCCACGTCAAACCATTCGGACCACTTGCATATGGGTGCACAAGTCGTGGTTGGAGGGGTGGTAGTTGGTGTTGTAGTTGGTTTTGGCGGGTGTGTCGTAGTAGGCAAGGTGGTGGTTGTCTTGGGTGTTGTGGTTGTTTCGGTGGTGGTAGCGGTGGTAGTTGTGGTTGTTTCCGTAGTGGTTTTTGGAGGTCTTGTAGTGATTATCTTGGAAGATGGTGTTGGTGTAGTTGAGGTGGGTGTTGTGGTTGTTTCGGTGGTGGTAGCGGTGGTTGTTTCCGTAGTGGTTGTTGGGGGTGTTGTCGTAGTAGTTGGTCTGGGAGTGGTTGTGGTGGGTTCTGTAACGGTAGTGGTTGGTTTCTTAGTGGTGGTTGTCTGGGTGGTAGTTGATTGGCAGTGAATGTTTTCCTCACAGCACAAGACCCGTATCTCATAGTTGAAGCACAGTTTGTATTTCCCAATTTGATCCTCGTTCTTGCACACCAGGCCATAGTCCACATCACACTCTACAATCTGGCCAACTTGGTTAATGCTTAGGTCTGGGTGGCTTTCAGCTCTACACTGGATATTGATTGGCTTCCCGCAGATTTTGCCGCCCGCAGCCCGGATGTTGTTGTAGGTCTCGATGTCTCCTCCTTTGGGTCCGGAAGTGGGGAAGTCCATGTCAAACCATTCGGACCACTTGCATATGGGTGCACAAGTCGTGGTTGGAGGGGTGGTAGTTGGTGTTGTAGTTGGTGATGGCGGGTGTGTCGTAGTAGGCAAGGTGGTGGTTGTCTTGGGTGTTGTGGTTGTTTCGGTGGTGGTAGCGGTGGTAGTTGTGGTTGTTTCCGTAGTGGTTTTTGGAGGTCTTGTAGTGATTATCTTGGAAGTTGGTGTTGGTGTAGTTGTGGTGGGTGTTGTGGTTGTTTTGGTGGTGGTAGGTGTGGTTGTTTCCGTAGTGGTTGTTGGGGGTTTTGTCGTAGTAGTTGGTCTGGGAGTGGTTGTGTTGGGTTCTGTAACAGTAGTGGTTGGTTTCTTAGTGGTGGTTGTCTGGGTGGTAGTTGATTGGCAGTGAATGTTTTCCTCACAGCACAAGACCCGTATCTCATAGTTGAAGCACAGTTTGTATTTCCCAGTTTGATCTTCGTTCTTGCACACCAGGCCATATTCCACATCACACTCTACAATCTGGCCAACTTGGTTAATGCTTAGGTCTGGGTGGCTTTCAGCTCTACACTGGATATTGATTGGCTTCCCGCAGATTTTGCCGCCCGCAGCCCGGATGTTGTTGTAGGTCTCGATGTCTCCTCCTTTGGGTCCGGAAGTGGGGAAGTCCACGTCAAACCATTCGGACCACTTGCATATGGGTGCACAAGTCGTGGTTGGAGGGGTGGTAGTTGGTGTTGTAGTTGGTGATGGCGGGTGTGTCGTAGTAGGCAAGGTGGTGGTTGTCTTGGGTGTTGTGGTTGTTTCGGTGGTGGTAGCGGTGGTAGTTGTGGTTGTTTCCGTAGTGGTTTTTGGAGGTCTTGTAGTGATTATCTTGGAAGTTGGTGTTGGTGTAGTTGTGGTTGTTTCGGTGGTGGTAGCGGTGGTTGTTTCCGTAGTGGTTGTTGGGGGTGTTGTCGTAGTAGTTGGTCTGGGAGTGGTTGTGGTGTGTTCTGTAACGGTAGTGGTTGGTTTCTTAGTGGTGGTTCTCTGGGTGGTAGTTGATTGGCAGTGAATGTTTTCCTCACAGCACAAGACCCGTATCTCATAGTTGAAGCACAGTTTGTATTTCCCAATTTGATCCTCGTTCTTGCACACCAGGCCATATTCCACATCACACTCTACAATCTGGCCAACTTGGTTAATGCTTAGGTCTGGGTGGCTTTCAGCTCTACACTGGATATTGATTGGCTTCCCGCAGATTTTGCCGCCCGCAGCCCGGATGTTGTTGTAGGTCTCGATGTCTCCTCCTTTGGGTCCGGAAGTGGGGAAGTCCACGTCATACCATTCGGACCACTTGCATATGGGTGCACAAGTCGTGGTTGGAGGAGTGGTAGTTGGCGTTGTAGTTGGTGATGGCGGGTGTGTCGTAGTAGGCAAGGTGGTGGTTGTCTTGGGTGTTGTGGTTGTTTCGGTGGTGGTAGCGGTGGTAGTTGTGGTTGTTTCCGTAGTGGTTTTTGGAGGTCTTGTAGTGATTTTCTTGGAAGTTGGTGTTTGTGTAGTTGTGGTGGGTGTTGTGGTTGTTTTGGCGGTGGTAGGTGTGGTTGTTTCCGTAGTGGTTGTTGGGGGCTTTGTCGTAGTAGTTGGTCTGGGAGTGGTTGTTGTGGGTTCTGTAATGGTAGTGGTTGGTTTCTTAGTAGTTGTTGTCTCGGTAGTGACAACGGGTTTTGTTGTCGATAGTGTTGTTTTTTGTGTTGTGGATATTACTGTTGTTTTTGTACCTTCAGTTGTGATTGTTGTGCCATTTTGTAGTGGTGCTGTAGGAGGCTTTTGAGTTGTAGTAGGTGTTGCTGTATGTGTCACAATAGTTTTTGGTGTTGTCAGTGGTGTTGTGGACGTTTCTGGAACTGTAGTCGTTAGTTTTGTGGTAGTAGTTTTTCTACTTGTAATTACAGGCTTCGTAGTAGTCTGAGGTCTGGTTGTTGGGCATGGTACTATTATGTTTTTGCAACATTCAATTTTGATTTCATAATTGTAGCAAATTGGTGGAAGTTGATTTTTGTTGTAACAGATGAGCCCTTCTGTTTTACTGCAGATTACATTTTGCTCTAATTCACTTAATGGTGTATCGGGAAATCTTTCTGCTCTACACTGAACATTCTTGGGTTTCTTGCAGACATCATATCCTTTTGCTCTTATATTTTTAAATGTATCAAAATCACCGTCATCAGGTGCAGGTCCTGGATAACTTATATCATACCACTGTGACCATTCACAGACTTCCTCAGTGCAAGATTCACTTGTTGTTAAAGGAGTTGTGGTCATTTCTGAGACAGTTGTTGACATCACCGTTGTAGTTGTTGGCAGCGGAGTTACAGTTGTGGTGGTTTTTTGTTTAGTTGTAACTACCGACGTGGTTGTTGTTTCTGGAGTTGCAGTAGTAGGGGTGGTAGTTTCTGTAGTAGTGGAGGTGGTGGTGGGTGTACTAATTGTTGTGGTAGTAGTGGTGGGTATAGTAGTGGCAGTGGTAGTAGGGGTGGTAGTAGTAGTGGAGGTGGTAGTTTCTGTAGTAGTGGGGGTGGTGGGTGTAGTAGTTGGGGTGGTAGTAGTGGTGATAATAGTAGTGGGTGTAGTAGTTGGGGTGGTAGTAGTGGGTGTAGTAGTAGCAGTGGTAGTGGGGGTTGTAGTAGTAGTGGGGGTGGTAGTAATGGGGATGGTGGTGGGGGTGGTAGTAGTACTATTTGTAGTGATAGTAGTAGTGGGGGTGGTAATGGGTGTCGTAGTGGGTGTGGTAGTGGTTAAGGGGGTGGTAGTAGTGGTAGTAGTAGTGGGTGTGGTAGTGGGTGTGGTAGTGGTAGTGGGGGTGGTAGTGGTAAAGGGGGCGGTAGTGGTCGTAGTAGTAGTGGGGGTGGTAGTAATGGGGATGGTGGTGGGGGTGGTAGTAGTACTATTTGTAGTGATAGTAGTGGGGGTGGTAATGGGTGTCGTAGTGGGTGTGGTAGTGGTTAAGGGGGTGGTAGTAGTGGTAGTGGTAGTGGGTGTGGTAGTGGTAGTGGGGGTGGTAGTGGTAAAGGGGGTGGTAGTGGTCATAGTAGTGGGGGTGGTAGTAGTGGGGGTGGTAGTAGTAGTGGGGGTGGTAGTGGGGGTGGTAGTTGAGATCACAATTGTTGTTGGAACTACTGATGTGGATGTTGTTTCTGGAGTTGTAGTAGTAGGGGTGGTAGTTGCTGGAACAGTTGTTGAACGTGTAGTTGTTGTTGCTGGAGTTGTGGTCAAGCAATTATTTTCACAGCAGTAAACTTTTATTTGATAGTTGAAGCACATTTGCAGCATTCCTGACTGCTCCTCGTTTCTGCAGACGAAGCCGAAGGACACATTGCACTGGAAAACCTGACCAATCTCATCGATGGATTTATCTGGGAATTTCTCTGCCCTGCACTGTATGTGCTCAGGCTTTGGGCAGATGTCTTTCCCTGCTGCTCTGATGATATCGTAGGTTTCAAAATCCCCCTTGTTGTCTAAAGTGGGAAAATGTACATCAAACCACTCAGTCCATCTGCAGATGGGTTTACAAGGAGTTTGCCTTGTGGTTTCAGTGGTACTGCTGACAGTTGTAATGGAAGAAGAAGTGGTTTCTGGAGTTGTGGTTAGTATGGTAGTTGTTTCTGGAACTTGAGTTGTGGAAGGAAGTGTAGTAGGCAATGTGGTCACTGGTTTTGTTGTAACGGTGGGAGGTAGAGAGACTGTAGTTGTTTCAGGCGTGGATGCAGTTGTATAACCACAAGGCACAAAGCTACAGCACAGGATCTTGATTTGATAATTGTAGCAGCTCATTGGTTCCTGGTCCTTGTTGTAACAGACGAGTCCCACTGTTTTACTGCATTCTACTCTTTGGCCCAGTTCACTTAATGGCGTATTGGGGAATTGCTCTGCTCTGCACTGAACATCCTTTGGAGCTCTGCAGACTTTGTAACCTTCAGCTCTCAGATTGTCAAAAGTGTCAAAATCTCCACCATCACTTCTGGGACCAGGCTTACTGGCATCATACCACTGTGACCAATGGCATTCTTCCTGAACGCAGAGAGTTGTAGTTACAGGCACTATGAGGAAAACAAAAATAAAGGAGGATAATTTTGTGTGATCGAGGGTTCTAATGAACATTTTATTTTTAAAGAAGCTGAGCATGTAAAGTACGTGCTAGGCCTAAGAAGAAAGGTTCCGCATGTTAACTAGATTATAAAACTTTTAAATTATATGTAACTAATATATCAGTGGATCTATCACCCTCCTCAGAACAATACTTGAATGCCTGAGATTATAGCTTACAGGAGGCTGTTAGCAAAGTAATACTTTTGCTATGTGCCAGAGTGAAATAACTTTCCAAATTTCTAAACTAGAGACCTAAAAACTGCTGCAAGAGAAAGGATTAAGGAACCCCACATCACTACCTCCCAGCAGAATGCAGCCTCTGTTGCTACGTATTATAAAGGACAGAACCAGGGGGAAAAATTTTGATACTTGAGTGAGTGTTATATGCCATTTGGCTGCAATCCTAAATACATACTTAGCTGGGAGCAAATCCCACTGAACGTCCTGGGACTTACTGCTGAGTAGCCATGCACAGGATTGGGTTGTTGATCACATATTTAGAAAGTATTTTTAAATCCCCATATATTGTCCTTATATCTTACAACCCAATCCTAAGTAACTCCCCGTGTGGTAAAGCAGCAGGCGTCAACATGGCGTCTTCTGCATCTCATGGGGGAGTTATGTTCCCTTGTCCCAGGGAAGGTCCAAGCCAGCCTGGTGGATCTACTTGGACCTGTGCCAGGTCACTGCATAGTATATCACTGCATAGTGGCACTATATATTTAAGTCACTTTAAATATATAATGCCACTATGAACTATCGTTCTCTATCCCAGTGGCGTCAATAGGGGGTTGCGGGCCACACCGGGTGATGCACACGGGGAGTGGTGGTGATACAACTACTCACCAAAATTTTAAAATCTTGGTATTTTTGAATAATACCATCATATTATACATCAGTTGATACGTATTTTCATGGAGAATGCAATGAAACAAACTACATTGAAATATCTCTCTTCTATTAAATTTAATAGCCAAAAAAATCAGTGGAGATGGAGTGATGGTACATCACCATGCCCACCGCCTGGGGCATTGCCCCAACTACTGTATGGGAGGAGGTCCATCATAGGGGTGTCATGCTGGCCTCCCACACCGGGAGTCCCTCATGACGCCACTGCTTTGTCCAAGGAGTCTTGAAAACTAGTTCTGTGAGAGGTTAGGAACTGCTAATGGGAAATACTCAGCACCTTCATCAAAGGGTAATTCCCATGGGAGAATTCAGGATAAAGCTAAAAAGGTCTAAAATATTGGCTTGTAGCAAAGATATGTTGTTTGTCTTTTCTCCCTTTGCCTGTTCTTGATAGCAGGAGGTTGTACTATATACACATGCCACATGCATGGAATGGAAACCTACAAATCTAAAAATAAAGTCAAGCTACAATTACAGCATTTAGAATGTCTGTTCCATCCAGCACAATTAGTATCATGTTCTGATTTGCAGATTAAGTTTCATTTATGAGAGTTTGTACCTGTGGTAGTAGGCGGTCGTGTAGAGGTGCTAAACACAAATGGAGTGGAGGTGGTAGTTGTGGTCGTAGAACATCCAAAAATATTCCTCTCTATTGTTCCATTGTTACCACAGATTGCAGTGATGCACCCGCCAATGCCATCTGTAGTGTTATAGACAATCTCCCCATACTTGACTTTCTTTCCTTCATAGGTGCAGTAGCATTCTGTCATTCAAGAAATAATGCTGTTATGAAGCATCTGCAAAGGTAAAAGGCTGTCCCAAATTTTCCCAATTCATATAGAAAGCTGCATTGTCAACATACCATTTTTATCATATTCACATTCAATTTTGCCTTCTGTTGTGCATTTGCTGGAAGGGAATAAAAGTTGAAGGTAGTTATTGTGAAGATGGTTATTAGAAGCAAGGGGAATAGCAACAGCCAATTTTATATATGGACACATATATACATGATATGTTCTATTGTTTTTTCTAGAAATGAGTGTCTAACATTTCAATTCTAACTACATTTACTTTCAGCATAGTACGACTTACTTCGGAGTATTGTGCTGAAGTTTTATTGTCATTATTATTTTAGAATCCCTTGATCCATAGTCATGATCAGCATATATGACACCTTCCTACAGTGGATCCCAAACTTACCTGGGCCACGATGCCCCCCACAGCCTCTTCTGCCCAAGATGACAGCATCAAAATCTCCCTAGATTTTGTGAGATTCAGCGGCACCTGGGATAGTAGGAGGGGCCACCGGGGATGTCCTGTGGCATCCCTGTGAGGGCGCCATGATGCCCTAAGGCATTGCAATGCATACTTTACATTACCTGCCTTACTAGATTCTCATTCAATAGCTTTAATAGTACTGGTCATAATTCAATACAGAGTTAATCAGAGTTACTGATTTCAACAGACTTGAGTACACATAAGTCTGTGCTCGAATGTGAATTCTGTTCTCTGCACCATTCTCTGGTAATTTACTGCTAGTCAGCATGGAAAAAAATCTGTTAGAATCTCTCCCTAAATAAAGATGATGAAAGGTTTAGCACAGAAAGGTCACATGAAAACCCACAGACTAAGTAAACAAATCAGTTCAGTAAGGATGAAAAAAGCATCTTCTTACTACAGAAACACAAATGGGCTGCAGGGAAAAATCTCATCCTATAATGTAGTAAGATATGCTTAAGTACATCATTTCTAAAAAGTACATTTCAAAACCTGGTCTTCTAATTCAGTTCCTGTGCTATGGAACAGGATTCTTTCTTATGTTATGCCAATGCCACCACTTTAAATTCACATCCCTAGCATATTTTTTAGACAAACATTACCATGATTGACAGTTCTGCTCTGAAGGGATCTTTGTTCCTGGCTTGTAATATTTTCCTGTGTCATCATAACACATGGAACACTGAGAGACACACTCCATGTCATCTTCATCAAAATAGGGCTTACTGGCTGGACACTGTGGATAGCAACCTATGGTTAAAAAAAGAGAAGTGTTCTAACTGTGATACTTGATTTTTTACTACTGTATACATGTATACATGCCAGAGTTTAAATTTATTTCCTATAGATTTTTCATCTGCCCACCAATCACTTCTTAAACAGATCTCACCCCCTCAGCCAGAATGTTCTATGGTCTTCCATTTGAAAAATGGGTGCACTGATATAAATCAGTTTTGTTACCATAACTTGACATGAGTAAGCCCTCTCCAGTTTGGCTGCGAAACACTCAGGCTGTTTGTCATAATGACGACTGAAGTTATCTCAGACGCCTTGGGTGTCTTACAGCCCAATCCGCTGCAAATTCCTGTGCAGCGGCGCAGCAGGGCCAGTGCAGGCTGTGCTGCACCCTGTAGGAAATTCTGCAGACTGGAGTTCTCCTCATGGTAAGGGTACATTTGTCCTCTTGCCCCAGGGAAAGCCCCAACCAATGCAATGGGTCTACTTGGACCTGCACAAGCTACATAGCTGGTGCAAGTTCGTGTGCACCTGTGTCGGTGGATTGGTCTTGGGAAGGGGGATAGGATGTGCCATGCATCAGTACAATTTTTAGTTTTCTTTAACCATTTTATGTAGTCTGGGTAAGGTCCATCATCCTTGTACCTTCTAAACCTTGTAACTCATGTAGGCACTTTCCACTTGGATTTCTGCAAGTCTTCAGGCAAGGTGAACCACAAGGCTTGTAGTGCCACTCACACTCCCCTTGTGGGTTGTAGTAATCACAGAATAGAGCTGAAGGAATAAAGAGAACAAAATTTTGTTGAAGCAAAATGTATTCTAACCGCTTAATACCTATCAAATCCAGTGACATTTCTATTTCTTTGACATGGTAAATAATACTAGGTTCTTGTTTTAATTTGATGTCATTATCCAACTAGCACTACAGTTTGTACAGGGAACAATGTGGTAAGATTACAAAGCAATCGATTCCTGCTGAAGTTCTGCCAAGAATGAGCTTCTTTCTCTCTTTCTCTCTCTCTTTCTTTCTTTTGAAAATCACCAGAAAAGACCAAAAAAGAAAAAAATGAAGCTTCTGAATGCTCTTGTTTTATAGCCTAAATTGTTCTGAGGTCAACATGGTTGCTGGTCTCTTGTGGCATCTTCCATTAAACCACTCCACTAACACAACAACATTGTGATCATGCAGGCAGGGCCAATAACAAAGTTACTTCCTGAGTCAACCTCTTGCCATCCCCAGGAAGAAGTGGCAGACCATCTTCAAGGTTCAAACATGAACAGAACATTTTGAGATAGAGACAAGAGGGAGCAGCAATAACGTGACTCTTCAGAAATAAGAATGGATCCCAAGTGACAGCACATGCTGGAGACCTTCCGTTCTTGCAGTATAAAGGGACGTTCTGACAAAGACATCATTTGAAAGTGAAGTGCAACGGTCATCACTATGTGGCAGCTTCATTACATCAAACGTTAATCTGAAAACAGGAATACTAAAATATGTAAAGTAGGGCATCTTTTTAACGAGGGTCATCTGATGTCGTCCTCAGACCGGATGAATCTTGAAATAGAAAAATGTTCTACTTTATTTTCTCATTGATCCATCATTTATATATATATTCCTTAAAATGTTTGGACAATACTCACGGCAGATTGATGGAGTTCTCCAAGAAACGCAAACCCCAGCCTCATTGCATGCCTGAGCATAGGCAGCTACAGCTGTACAGAAACATTCACAGTCTCCCCCAGTGTCACAAGCGCAGGCATCAGATATGCAGGCTTCATAATATTTAGTTGGTTCAACCTGTAACAAAAGTAATAGATCTTATGGAATTTGTGTCCAGTCCCCTGCACTGTCAGACTTGGAAAACTTCAATCAGCCAGGAAGGAGGGTAATTTTTGCTTTCTGGTTGCAATTCCCTTTCTCTTCTACAAATTCAGTATGGAAAAATTTGTGACATTCTCCAGTGTTTATTTTTTGTGTACTATTATTGTTTGCAGCTACAGAACTGCATACAAAAACAATTTCTTGTAATAAGCATGTTTGTGAAACATCAGCTAGATGTGAAAGGGTTATGAATGATCTGGCATGAGTAACTGCCAAGAAAGTAATCTGTCAAAGAAGCACAGAGCATATTTCACATATCCCCCAGAGGAAAAAATGACATTGGAGTGTGTTGATATCAGAATTTTACTGTGCAGGGGACCCTAGCCATGCTGGGGTTTACCTGTGACTTTCTTTTAAACAAATTTTTAACTAGTATGATTGTAGTGATATATTGATCAGTAAAGCGGTCATTTTTTACAACACCTAAAATGAAGAAATATTCGTAATTGCTTGCGAGTGATTAGCTCTAGCATTGCTTTAAGTCTGAAAATCTCCTTAAGCTCTGGTTAAAGATGACAAATGGTGAGGAAATCTATCCCATGTGTAAGAAGCTTTTTCTGTTTAGAGCCACTGTCAATAGTAGCTTCATCTTATAAGGGAAAACTAATCTATACAGAAAAAGCTCCTCACATTTAGGGGTACTTCGTAATATTCCCAACAAATGCTTCCACCATCAGGAATTCCCTCTGTGAACAGGAGTATTCCATTCTAAGAGAGATCTCCCAATGACAGAAGTGCTAGTTGGGATGCTACTCATAGACAGCCCAGAAATATGAGCAACAGTTACATTCCTTGAATCTTTGTGGTGATGTTTGATTCTGAAGGCAAGGAACTGGACAATCAAGATTGCTGCTCATGTCCTCCGCACTGCCAGTGGGTGCTGTCAAAGACAATTTCACATGCTACCAAAATTTATGTTAACTACATCACAGTGAAAGGTATTCTATTGTATGGCAAAGTGACTAGCTGCACCTTAAGCTCTTACAGCCATGCCAGATGTGCCAGAGAACAGCCATTTCCCCTAAACATAAAGCTGGTTATTAAAGTTAAGGTACACTATAAGAAGGCTACAAGATCCTGCAATATCACTGCAATGCCAGAAGGATATTACATTCAGCAAGCAATATATTAACCTGAAAAGACAATTGTACATACCTGAGAATGGCAGGCAGTAAACACTTGGCTGTTAATGATGCTGCATTGTTTCTGAGCCCAAGAATTTCGGTACGGATTTGCAGCACATGGATCTCTGTTGTTTTTGGCATCTGGGCAAGTGGGAGACACCTTCCAGCTGTTACCAAACTCCAATACATCTCCTACCACAGACAAGCTCCTGGTAGTGAAGTCATTAAGGTCATTGCCATCAAAGTTTCCACAGAGACCACATACCTCACCCTGTATAAAGACAAGCACAAACTAATGAGGAGTGGACATTTTTCTGTGGTTAATTAAGACCCCATTTTCAAAACTGAATAATACTATGATTATTTATAGGCACTCCTATACTTGGTGAGTTTGTAAGCACTTCCATTCACAGAAGCTTTTACATTAACTTCTGTAGTGCATGCTGATGCAGTGTTCATGATCTTTTGCACGTACAGATCTGTTGCATCCTCTGAAATAAATGGAGATGATCATATGCTCAATAACCCAGTACATGAGGCAGTGGCGTAGCTAAGGGGGTGCAGAGGGTAGCAGTTGCACCGGGCATCAAGCTTTAGGGGGGCAACAAGCTGAGCTTGACACTAGTGACCAAAATTGTGAAAATCTTGGTATGTATGAATAATACCATCATGTTATATATCATTGGAAAGGTAATTTAATGTGGAATGCAATGAAACAAACTGCACTTGAATATCTGTTTGCTATCAAAAGTTATGGCCAATTAACCAGAAAATGAAAACACAACTGCCTTGTGGAACAAAAAGTGGATTTGCTTAACACCATTTCGAACTTGGCACCGGGCTACATGATCATTAGCTATGCCACTGACATGAGGGCACCTGCAGTGCTCTAAATCAGTGCCTTTGCCTAAATGTGACTTCATAACCACTTCACTCTAAATCAGTGCCTTTGCCTAAATGTGACTTCATAACCAAATCATTGGTTTTATTCCTTGAGCTTCTCTACAAATCAATCACTTCTTATTACTGTCAAACAGCATTTTAGCAATGAAATGGACATGACAAGTTTTTGGGGGGCCTTTATTTTCTTGAAAGTTAGGGCCCAATCGTATGGGCCCATAGTGCCGGGGCTGGAGCCCAGTACTCTGTAAGCACATGTACAGCACCCAGAGATCAGGGAACACAGGGAGATTAGGAACAATGCATGGCCACTGGGACTAAGTAACACCTCCGAGTGACAGTGCGGCTTTTCAGGATGGGGGAGGCATTGCGGGATGGGGAGGGACTGCCTGGAAGGGAGGCGGGACTGGCGGATGCTTCCACCACCAGATCCTATGCTGCAAAGCCCAACATGGGACTTCTCTCATTTGCTCCAGCCAAATAGCTGGCGCAGACATGAGTATCCCCATTGCGGGACTCATCTAGTGGAACTTTCCTCTAGTGGCTTCCCAGTGCCCTCAGGATGCAGCAGTCGCCATTCTGTAGTGTTTGTCAACAACTATAACCCTACCTGCTGCAGTGTTCTGAACTGAGGAGGGAAAGACATTGACTGGCTGCTTCTCTGTGCTAACCTGGATGTTCCTGGTTTGCATGTTGACTTGGAGGACACTCATAGACCCACCATGGACTTATGAAGATAAAAATCATACTAGGATTTCCTAGTACGGTTAGTTGTCTTCTGACAACCCTATGTTCAATACACACACTTAATTTTCTACTGTATATAATACATATATTTTAGTGAAATCTGAAATGTGCAAAACGTTGACAGTCCCAATAAATATTCTAAAAACAAAACAAAACACAGACACACTACTGAACACGAACTATTCACTTGCAAATGTCCAAAGAGTGAAGAAATTCAGGCATTCACAAACTCCATCTGGGACTGGCAACATTTACAAGTGAATGCTAACACTCACTGTATTTTGGACATTTACTAAAACATAATATATATGTATTGCTCCTATATATAAACAACCTTTAACCATAAACAGCCATCTGTGCACTGATCATAGAAGAAAAATGAATATATCTCTGTAATAGAAATGCTAGCTAGATGAGATCACACAAAGAATAATCAGTAATGATTGAATTTCTCCGTATTCATAATATGTTGTTTGTGAACTAGCCTGTACATTGTCAGCAATGACTCAAGAGCCATCAACTGCTCTTCATATACACAAAGGACCTCTGCTTCAGTGGAGAAGAAAGCCAAATGGATCCTTTTGATAAGCTAATAGATTGAAGCATTTAAATGCTAAAGTGATGTATACTATCTCTTAACATTTATAATTTAGAAAATTTGAAGGAAGAATGTTATAGGACAACCTCTTCTTCAGTCTTATACATTTTTACCAATACAATTTTTTGCTTCCTTTTCAGAAGCAAATGAAGGATTTGTGTCATTTTTACCCATCTCCTGGCATCCATATCTCACCTCATATTCTGGGCCGAGTTTGATGAAGATGCTAGTTTTCTTATCCCACATCAAGACTAGACCAGCTGTGGTGTCAATCACCATGTAGATGCCCATGTATCGAACCTTGTATGGCACTTCACCTCCAGGAACTCTCTGTATCACTTCAAATTTTCCATCAGTAAGGACAAGCTCATAGTTCTGGAAGATGAAAAACAACCATCAGGTATCTCAGTATGGTTAGCTATAGTTCAGCTGTTCACCAAGAGTTTTCAAATGCCAAAACTCTCTGGGCTGGATAAATCCTTTGAAAATATAATGGTGTATGCTTACAGGGACCGGAATAAGTTTTGGCAGGGTAGGCAGTGCTCCACCACCAATGTCCCCAGAATCACTTCAAGATCCTGGGACCACTTCAAGTTCCCCAAGATCACACCACTACCAGGGACAAAGGGGAGGGGGGCCTTTACTTACTTTTAGAAGCACCAGCCTCTGGGGGTGCGGAGAGTCAGTGGAGCCCTCAGCAGGGCTCCCCAAGCCTCCGAATAGTTTTAAAAAAGCAATTGGAAACTATTTCTGATTTGTGACTGCAAATCCAGAAGTGGTTTTGGATTGCTTTGTTTTATTTTTATTTTACTATTCTGAGGCTCAGGGAGCCCTGCAAAGGGCTCTGCAGGGCTTCCTGCACCCCGCCCCCGAGGTCATTGCATAGCTGACTTCCCCCTTCCTCCACTCCTTAAGGAACCAGAGGCAGGACTTCTCAGGCGTTGCAACATCCAAGTTTGAGAACCTCAGCTATAATGTTTACAAACGCCTATAGGAATGTATTTCCTAGAAAATGCTAGTTGGGGTCCAGAAGCTGCTTTTGTTTCTGGAAAAGGCATACCATTTAGCCCAGGTGAATATTTTACCTTTTTTCCTTTGAAGAACAATCTCCTATGAAATCTTACAAACTGCCTTTGAAGCTCCCAAAAATAGTTCCCCCTGCAGCACAGTTTGGATGGAGAACGGGTGCTTTTTCAAGAAAAAACAAGTCTAAAGCTTCATTGAGCTCATGGAACAAATTCCACAGCTCTCTGGAACCTAGCCAATGGTGCACAAAAATCTCATTTAGCCTGTACTTGAGTCTTTCTGTTGGAATTGGATAGGACACTGCCTGCAGGACTCTGGAGGGCAGGGTCACAACCAGTCACCTGAGACCATCTACCTCTCCTCTCTGTGGTTCTTGCAGGAGGTGTGGTCTTTAACTATTTCCTTCCTCCTACTAAAAGTCTCTTTTTCTCTCCAGACACCAAAAGAGAAGGATGTGCCTTGCCAGAGCTCCATGCCTACAGGTCCATCCTCACCAAACTTACATAACAAAGGAAACAGCTCTAGGATTTCCTGTTCCTGAAAGACCAGGGCCTCTGATCCTAATCAGAAGATGCATGTAATCAACTATGAACTGTAAGTATTTCCTATGAAACCTTAACCAAGCCTCTGTTCCTGTGTATGTTTTACTGACAGCAACTTGCCTAAGTGGTGGGATACATCTTTATCATAGAAAGGAAGGCTTTTGCAAAAGGAGACTCTGAACACTTTCTGTATCCTGCTTGCAAATGCTGGAGCCAATTCTTAACCTAGCTATATTATGCTCCACCACTTCAAGATTTTCTCATAAGAACAGCCCCACTGGATCAGGCTATAGGCCCATCTAGTCCAGCTTCCTGTATCTCACAGCGGCCCACCAAATGCCCCAGGGAGCACACCTGATAACAAGAGACCTCATTCTGGTGCCCTCCCTTGCATCTGGCATTCTGACACAGCCCATTTCTAAAATCAGGAGGTTGCACATACACATCTTGGCTTGTAACCCGTAATGGATTTTTCCTCCAGAAACTTGTCCAATCCACTTTTAAAGGCGTCCAGGCCAGATGCCATCACCACATCCTGTGGCAAGGAGTTCCACAGACCAATCACATAATGAGTAAAGAAATATTTTCTTTTGTCTGTTCTAATTCTCCCAACACTCAATTTTAGTGGATGTCCCCTGGTTCTGGTGTTATGTGAGAGTGTAAAGAGCATCTCTCTATCCACTTCCCCTGCATAATTTTGTATGTCTCAATCATGTCCCCCCTTAGGCGCCTCTTTTCTAGGCTGAAGAGGCCCTGACGCCGTAGCCTTTCCTTATAAGGAAGGTGCCCCATCCCAGTAATCATCTTAATCGCTCTCTTTTGCACCTTTTCCATTTCCACTATGTCCTTTTTGAGATGTGGCAACCAGAACTGGACGCAATACTCCAGGTGTGGCCTTACCATCGATTTGTACAATGGCATTATAATATTAGCCGTTTTGTTCTCAATACCTTTTCTAATGATCCCAAGCATAGAATTGGCCTTCTTCACTGCCGCCGCACATTGGGTCGCCACCACCACCCCAGGATCTCTCTCCTGATCTGTCACAGACAGCTCAGAACCCATTAGCCTATATGTGAAGTTTTGATTTTTTGCCCCAATGTGCATGACTACACTTACTGACATTGAAGCGCATCTTCCATTTTGCTGCCCATTCTGCCAGTCTGGAGAGATCCTTCTGGAGCTCCTCACAATTGCTTCTGGTCTTTACCACTCGGAAAAGTTTGGTGTTGTCTGCAAACTTAGCCACCTCACTGCTTACCCCTGTCTCCAGGTCATTTATGAAGAGGTTGAAAGCACCAGTCCCAGGACAGATCCTTGGGGCACACCGCTTTTCACCTCTCTCCATTCTGAAAATTGCCCATTGACACCCACTTTCTGCTTCCTGGCCTCCAACCAGTTCTCAATCCATGAGAGGACCTGTCCTCTAATTCCCTGTGGAGTTTTTTCAGTAGCCTTTGGTGAGGAACCGTGTCGAATGCCTTCTGAAAGTCCAGATATATAATGTCCATGGGTTCTCCCGCATCCACATGCCTGTTGACCTTTTCAAAGAATTCTATAAGGTTTGTGAGGCAAGACTTACCCTTACAGAAGCCATGCTGACTCTCCCTCAGCAAGGCCTGTTTGTCTATGCGTTTTGAGATTCTATCTTTGATGAGGCATTCCACCATCTTACCCAGTATAGATGTTAGGCTGACCGGCCTATAGTTTCCTGGGTCCCCCCTCTTTCCCTTTTTAAAAATAGGCGGGACATTTGCTGTCCTCCAATCTTTTGGCACCGTGGCCGTTTTGAGGGACAAGTTGCATATTTTAGTCAAGAGATCAGTAACTTCATTCTTCAATTCCTTAATAACTCTTGGGTGGATGCCATCAGGGCCCGGTGACTTATTGATCTTTAATTTGTCAATGAGGTCTGAAACATCTTCTCTTTTAACCTCTATCTGATTTAATTCCATGGTCAGGAGGGGCCGTTTGGGCAGCGGTATCTGCTCGAGGTCTTCTGCCATGAAGACAGATGCAAAGAACTCATTTAATTTCTCTGCCATCTCTGAGTCTCCTTTTATCTCCCCTTTCCCTCCCTCACCATCCAGAGGGCCAACCACTTCTGTGGCGGGTTTCCTGCTTCTAACATATTTGAAGAAGCTTAATCACCATCCCCTTAATGTTGCTGACCATGCGTTCCTCATAGTCTCTCTTGGCCTCCCGTATCATCTTCTTACATTTCTTTTGCCACAGTTTATGTTCCTTTTTCTTCTCCTCATTAGGGCAAGACTTCCATTTATGGAAGGAAGCTTCCTTGCCTTTTACAGCCTCTCTAACTTGGCTTGTTAGCCATGCGGGCACTCTCCTGGATTTAGTGGAGCCCTTCTTTCTTTGTGGTATACACCTCTGCTGGGCCTCTATTACTGTTGTTTTAAGCAGCCTCCATGCACTCTGGAGAGATTGGACTCTTTTTACCTTCCCTTTCAACCTCCTTCTAACCAGACTATTCATTTGAGGGAAGGCCGCCCGTTGGAAGTCAAGGGTTTTTGTGAGAGATTTGCCCGGTATTTTTCCCCCAATGTGCATGTCAAAACAGATTGCAGCATGATCACTGTTCCCCAATGGCTCAGTAACATTGACATCTCTAACCAGGTTCTGAGTACCGCACAATATTAAATCCAGTGTCACCTGTCCTCTGGTGGGCTCCATGACTAGCTACTCTAAGGCACAGTCATTTAGCATGTCAAGGAATCTAGTCTCCTTTTCGTGACCAGAACACAAATTGACCCAGTCAATATGAGGATAATTGAAGTCCCCCATGATTACAACCCTGTCCCTCCTTGTCACCTCCCTTTTTCTCCTTTGCAAAAATATTTCATCCATTCCAGCTTTGCCAATATGTTCTATTGCACATGCACCATCAATGAAGTTACATACCCCTAGGAACACTTTTATAGCCTTTGAGCATGTAGTTCCAGTGGTGCCGCAAGGGATGTTTTCAGTGATCACTCTGAAAGATCCTGCATTTGTGCTGTTTTTATTACAGTGATCCTGTGGAGAATAGAATTAGTTAGTGTTCATACAGCTTAATATACCAAGATTAAAGATTCTGAATAACATGATAGCAGTGTTTGGTGAACAGTTAGTTACATACCTGCACCAGGGTGTATTCACAATCTCCACTAAAGCTGTAGCGTTTGCCATCAAAGGTGATGTAATGACCATCTCCATAAACTGAGCAGGTTGCCATGCAAGGGTTTTTGGTGCAGTCCCACTTTCTATTCTTACATGTGCTACAGAGATAGAAACAAATGACTGACAGTGTTTTTGCAAAGTAGTTGGAAGAGTTTGATATTTTTAGTTCAGCATGTTAACAGGCCATCAAATCAGGGATGATGTTCATTAACCAATACATACCATGTGTTACATTTCACCTTGATGGTTTCCCCTGGCTTGAATGTGGCTTCGTTGTGAATGCAAGGACATTCTTCAGCAGCTACACATCCACCTTTGCCATCAGATACCAGTTCATTAGGGCACACACAACCAGAAACACACTGTGTGCTGTACTGTAATGAAAGAGGGACAGTGAAAGATGTTACTTGACAACACAACAGGACAGAGGCAAAGTTACTGAAGTATTGGATAGGCACAATGAATCCATAAATGTATCCAATTTGCATCAGTCTCTACTGCTGAGACTTGACTGAAGGTAAATTCATTGTATAATTTCTAACATGGGCAAACTTGATTCAAATGTACTATTTCAGAGGACATTTGTTACAACAAACTCTTCTTGAGAATGTTCCAAGAAATATTCAGATTGTGTTCCTGCAGTTTGTTAAAAACCTTAGAAAACTGAGGGTGCAATCCTAACCAACTTTCCAGCACTGGCATAGCTGTGCCAGTGGGGCATGTGCTGCATCCTGCAGCTGGGGGGCGGTCACAGAGGCCTCCTCAAGGTAAGGCAATGTTTGTTCCCTTACCATGGAGTTGCATTGCCCTCACCTTGGCACTAAAAGTTGGTTAGGATTGTGCCCTGAGATGAGTACAGTTGAACTGAATAACGATGTATTTTGGTTAGTTATACTGGCTTATCAGAGCCAGGGTGCGGTAGTGGTTTGGGAGGTAGACCTGGAAGATCCAGGTTCAAATCCCCCCTCAGCCATGAAACTTTCTGGGTGACCTTGAGCCAGTCACTTTCTCTCAGCCTCATTGCCTCATTCCAGATGAGCTCTTATTTGGCAGTACTCTTTGCAGGTGCTAAGAGATCATGATTTGTGGTGGCTGGTGTTAGCAGTTCCATATATTCCAGCAACAACAGATTACACCTGCAATTACTAACTGATGAACTTAATGTGTGACTGGGCCATAAAGGTAAGAGAGGGTTATAATGTATATCCACACTTACACATCCCATATCGAGTGTCTGACAGCTCTTTTGACACTCGGTGCCAGTGGCGTCTCCCGTGATGTTGGTGCAGTCAAAGTAGATCATGGGAGCATCACACACTGATAAAAAGAAAAAGAAAGAGGGGCTGCAATCTGAAGTTTGAGATCAGATATGAGTTATTGCAGCAATAATAATACTCGTCATCCTCACTTAACAAGCCACCTAACACTTCTGAATGAAGTCTGGGTGTTATGCCAAACTGGGTGTTCAGGATTCTAATATCAACACAGCCACCACTCTTTAAAAAAAAAATGGCAGTCTGGCCTATAGAGCTGGACAGATAGTATTGTTCAGAATGAATGGTTGGAAGCACTTGACTCTAAGAGTTATAACACAGCTCTTCATAGTTGTACACTGGAGCACATGTATAGAGATGCACATCTTTGTCAAAAAATGCATCCAACCAAATCAGTCAGGCTTCAGTGAACACTGGGAGATAACTGCTGATGAGTCTTCACATGGGCACTGTGTCAGGTTAAGCTGTGTAAGTGCTGGCTTGCTTTGATGTGCTGATCTCCTTGCAGCAGTTGCCTTTTCAGCCACACTAGACGCTGTTCCAGAACCACCTTTCAGAGCGCGATACCAGAGTCTTTCGAGACTGAAGGTTGCCAACAACCTCCTTGCTTGTTGCCTTCACCATTACAGCAGGAAAAAAGATTACTTCAGTACTTCCTAAGAATAATGGAAATCAAATGGTCTTACCTGGCTGTGGTTTCACTCCAATGCACTGAAGCTTTCCTTGTGTACAAGTGCTAAAAGAAAATAAAAAAATTTACTTTACATTAATCCATTTTTGCCCAGCCCACAGGTGTACACAGTTGGTCCCTGTTGCATATATGCAACGTTGGGAGACGGCAGCTTTTGTGAAAGAAGCTGCAGCAAAAACATTTCCCTTCAGTGCATGAAATGCCAAAATGCCACCTTGTGGTCCTTTGCAAAGAGCTTCTTGAATTGATTTATTTAAGGTTATGTCTACGATGGGTTTTAGGGCTTTGAGGCATGTTTACCAGGAATGGACAGATCTGAGTCCCAACTATCCTGTTGCCAGTTCCTCCTATCACCAGCCAATCAAATCAAACAAATGGGGATGCCTGTACAAAGTTGGTGCTGTGTATGTGCCTGAACACAATAATGGAATCAATGTTGAATGCGTGAGAATCCCACATTTGGTGGATGCTGCAGGGTTCCACCAAACAATGGTCTTTTGTTCACAGTTTGAGCTGAAATTCTGTCCATGATCTACAGCAGGCATCTGATGTGTAGGGTCTGCACTGAAAGATGCATCTCACCTGTGTTGCCTGTATCTGACCAAGTACAGTAATACTCCATTACGCTTTCATGATTTCTATCATCTCACGGCATTTAGTTCAAATCATCTCTTACCAAATGACACCATTCTCATGAACAACCTCTCCAGATGGCAGGGGAGAGCCTTTGTAGTAACAAGGGCAGCTAGTAGCCGGTACACATTTGCCAGTTTCATCCAGATATGTTCCTTCATCACAGCTGCATCCATCCACTGGGGTAAATTTAATGCTGCAGGTGACATCAGGCTCACTCAGAGAGCGGCAAGTAGCTTGGCAGGAGTCAATGTTATAATGGTAAGCCAGGGTTTTGGGACAGATTTGGTATTTGGCTTCAGAGAGAGAGAAAGAAAAAAACCAAAATATTCCAGAGGTTAATCTAAGAATAATGTGGTTACAAAAGTACTAACTTGCAGGATGCAACGTACATTCAAATACATTTGCTGTATGCATGTAGCTGCATCTTCTGTCTCATGGTGGCAGCAGTTTTAAATTATTTATAGTTCAGAAAGAGTATCAATTTTATGCAGAAGGGGTCTGTTCCACTACGACCATTCTATAAACGTCACTGACTTTTGAACACTGTTGGGTTCAAAATTCATGTTTAAGACACACCTTTGGAAACAACACATTTCATACTTTATGTATCTTTCAATATATTCTCAAAAGTATACCCGTCAAGAATGTCTGAGTGTAACAGAAGAGAGAAATAAGCACATGCTGATTTATTCAAGTGCCATTGTGATTTTGTCAGAGTTTCAGTGCAATCCTAACACTGCTCTGAGCAGCACAAGTCTATTGTGCCAACTCCAAGTGTCGCGAACATGCTGTGAAGCATGTTCGCGGCTACTTGGGAGCAGGCTGAGCCAGCACATGGATGTGCTCTGGCCCAGTGGAGCCAGAGTGGATCAGGATAGCATGAGACCGGCTCAGGGGGTAGGAGAGGGCAGCGGGAGAGAGGAACAAAGGCAAAGAGGGGGCTTTTCAGGGCAGGGAAAGGGCAGCTGGGGGGCAGTTACAGTACTGGAAGGGCCTGTGCGGCCTGTGCGGCCATGGCGGCACAGGCCAGATCCCAAACACTGTCCCCAGCCTGAGTGGTATTACTTTATCATCTAGTAGTAAGTAAGAACTTTACATTTCCTCAGGAGTTCTATATGTCTCACTTGCATGGCAGCATCCCTCCCCTGGTAAGACTTTGGGGGAACTGTTACTAGCACTGTGGGATTGTCAAGACAACAGAAATCCCAAGAAAACAGAAGAGAGGTGCCTAGATACCACACATTCCCCCAAAGTCTTGTCCAGAATAGTTCTAACGGGCCTGCTGGCCAGTTGCTTTGTGGTTAGGATGGTTCTAATACTTACTGCAGATGCTAGTCCTCCATCCACTCAGCAAGACTCCTTTGGCAGCACAGGCTCTGACATAGGAAGAAAGTGCAGCGCACATGCAGTCCTCACTCCTTTCACAGTTACAAGTGTCAAACATGCATTTCTGGAAGCACAAAGAATACCCATTCTTAATCTTTTAAACCTTCATGCGCTCAATTCAATGACCAGCGTTTCAGAGAGGCATCTTTTCCAGCCATGCCAGGTATCAGGCCTGGAACCTTCTGCATGCAGAACATGTGCTCTACTATTGAGCTATAGCACTATCCCCAGATATACTGACAAGCTGTGTAGGGGAGACCCAAGCTGGTAGCAGCCAAGAATCTCCCATAATGCGTAGTTAGGGCGTAACTTGGTTAAAAATTAGTTAATTTACTTGAGGTTTACAGAAACATAGGAAGCTGCCTTATAGTGACACAGACCATTGGCCCATCTGGCTTAGTACCATTGATACTGACTGACAGTAGTTCTCCAGGTCTTAGACAGAGGTCTTTCCCAGCCATACCTGGAGATGCCAGGGATTGAATCTGGGAGCTTCCTTATGCAAAGCATATGCTTGACCCCCTGAAGAATGACCTTCTCCCCATATCTATGCTTGCATCTTTAAATAATATAATTTAATCATTTGCATTTTACTAGTTAGTTTAAATTAGCAGGGAGAGAGGAAGCTGTCAAACATTACCCAGGAATTAATGGTTAAAATCACACAATGTTTTTGCAAGGAACTGACAAAAAGATATTTCAAACTAGCATTTGATTGTTATCTTCCTGGTCAAAAGTCAGTCAACAAAAGTTGCCAGGCATGCAGAGTGGAATGAGGAGATATTTGTATTTACTAGTGGAGCAAGACACGTATATGTTGCATTACATGATATGGGGATTACTAATGAACATGAATGATATCTGGGAGCTTGGCAGGAGGCAAATTCAGATATGAAAGCACCTCATCCAGTTTATAAGTTATTTTTCTCTGCTAGCAGTTATTTCTCAGATTCTTATTGGAAGGAGAAAGAGAGCTGAACAAGTACCGTGTGGTAAACAGCTGGATTGACGACAGAGTGGCACTTCTGGAAAGGTCCATTGATGTCTGTCAGCAGTCCACACCAGTGCTGAGCATATTTTTCTGTGAATACAGAAGTCAATGGTATTGTATGTCTTTCCTTTTAGACTCGGTTTTTCTCTGAGATACATTTTGAAATAATCCTGATGAATTCAGTGGTATTTCACCATCCTAACAGAAACTCAAGGCACTCACTTTTGACTATACCAACATCTGCCAGATCCTGTCAAGTTCACTTACAGAACTGGGTATCTGAGAATCTAAAACAAATTCCAGCACACCATTCCAGACATTCAAGTGAAAGTCCAGTTCCCTCCAAATACAGCTATCCTTAGTTCTGGTGTAATATTTTCCACATGTGTGCACATTCACAGTAACATCAAAAAGCATTCATGTAGGGCATTTCTTATCCTTAAAACCAGCAGGCATTGTTATCTTTTTGCCGCCCCTCTGGATCATAGAGTTATGCTCCTTGCTCAAGCCATTTGCTTTAAGTCATCATATGTGAACTGCTGGAATGTATTGTTTTCTTATGTTCTGTTTTTCTCATTCATTATAGTTTGGCAGGTGGGCCACATTATCTCTCTGACACTGTGTCAAGGCCCAGGAAAAAAAGAATTTACATTTAAATTTAATTCACAGTTTAAATTTGGAATAAATTTACATAAATGAATATATTAGAGTTAGAACTTTATATGAGTGAATGAAGGTCTCGCAATAGCTCAAGGCCTATAAAAGGCCTTGCACAAAGCAAGGCCGGCCTTTCCTTTGCTGCCACTGCTGCTTCATGGACATGAAACAGCAAGCAATGAAAGGAGCTCTTGGCCCGCAGCTCATGCAAGAGGTTGAACAGTCGGCCTCATGCTGTTTGGTCAGGCCAGTATGGGCTCCATCAAGTCTTCAGAGATCCAGAGGCTCACTGGAGACTGGGGGCTCCCTGCAGGCCAGATTGGAGGTCTCCAAGGGCCACAAATGGCCCCCAGGCTGGGGTTTCGGCACTCCTGGTCTAGATTATGTACAATGTTCTGAACGGATTCTCCAGGCTATAGAAGATGCTGCCTTCTTGCAGAATATGCTTGCCTTCTTCCTTAGTCTAGAAGACCTTTATGCACTTACCAGATCTGGACATTCCCAATTTCAATCATGCAGGGCAATATTTCAAAGTCTTTCTAGATTCCTACTTATTTTTATAATCAAATGTGAAAGGTTTTCTTTTACAGGGTGTTTGTCAGTGTTATCCAGATTCTAGATATTTTCTTCAATGCACATATTATTCTGAATCAAAATGTGTTTGGCAAAGTACATACCATTTTCAATGCTAAGAGTGCAGGGGTTCTCAAATATGTTTTTGACATTAGGGCAATCAGCCTGTGTTTTCCAGGTATTAGCAAAAGCAGCTGAGGTTCCTTCTACCACTCCACTGATGGTTTTGAAGTCATCTGCCTGGACACTATTGAAGTTGCCACAGAGACCTGACACAAAACCAAGAGAATTTTAAGTTGTTCATACTATGCTTCAGCCATTTCAGTTAACTTTTTTCCTGCATGCATTAAGAGTGATTCATTAACTCGCTTACCGCAGGTCAGCCCTTTGTGGGTTGGCTCCAAGTGCACGAAGAGTTGCATGATAGGTACAAGCTGGATCACTAACTGGAGCCCAAAATTCGTTTGTGCAATGATGAAGAATGATGAAGGCCTGAACATGGTGATATTGGCTGAAAAAATAGAATATAATTAATCGGTCTGAACTGTTTTAAAACGTTCCATCAGATGTCAACAATAATTTGTCTGAAATCGATGACGGGTCAATGCATTTAATTTACACTTTGCATGCATTCAATGAATAATTGTTGCTTATACCAAATATATTTTATATTTGCAGCAGCACTTGCAAAATGGCTATTGGTGGCACGCGCAGCGCACCAACGCTGGCCATGTTATGACAGTGGAACACTGCTGTCGTAAAACCCTCCATGCATTGGACCAATCATAGTTAGGATTGGACTGTAAGTCCCTATCTTGTATTGTATTTGGGAAGCCTGGTTGATCATGTAACTAAATGCCACAATCCTATTCTCTGCCACTTGCACGAATGCAGCCATGGAGGTGTGGATCATATCCTGTGACGGTGGTAGTGGGGAGGATCAGAAAGCCTCCTTGAAATAAGGGCATTTTTATTCCCTTCCTTCTAGATAAGCTCATAAGAACAGCCCCACTGGATCAGGCCATAGGCCCATCTAGTCCAGCTTCCTGTATCTCACAGCAGCCCACCAAATGCCCCAGGGAGCACACCAGATAACAAGAGACCTCATCCTGGTGCCCTCCCTTGCATCTGGCATTCTGACATAACCCATTTCTAAAATCAGGAGGTTGCGCATATACATCATGGCTTGTACCAATGGATTTTTCCTCCAGAAACTTGTCCAATCCCCTTTTAAAGGTGTCTAGGCTAGACGCCAGTAGGCAGCTCCCCTGTTGCCCTATGAATCTACTTGGATCTGATCTGAACCAGCTGTTTGGCTGGCAGAAGTCTGAGTGGACCCAAGGAGGCATGAGAAGTCCAGGCAGGGGACATTGGATATTGGTGGAAACTTGGCAATAGAAAACCACCTCCTCCCGGCCACTGACATGCCTTCCATTAGCCTCCCTGCCCACCCCCTGCTTCAAATTACGAGAGCCAGACAAGCTACTGATGTGTGGCTGACACCACTTGTCATTTAAGACAACAGCCCAGTAGTGTGTGAGAGCGCATTGTGTTTTGCAAAGCTACAAACCATGCTGCACTGCCAGAACACTATTTCCAGCAGCATGGATGGGGATAGAAAGGATTGAGCAGTTAGCAACCTAGATCTCTGCAGTAAATATTTTTCTACAACTTTTTGAAGAGAACAGTCATTTACATTGTATGTGGACCAGAGTAAATATCTTAAAAAGAATGTAGTTTTTAAGACTGAGTACAATAATGGGTTAGGAAAGCAAAGAATGAAGAATGTCATAGGTTATCTGAAAAAGGATAACTCACCTGCTGAGATGGGCAACTGGGTGAGGATCGTATTCACAAAGACAACCCCAGTAGGCTTGATCAGAATTATCTGGAAGCAGAAAAAAGGCAAGATCATGATGACAGGCATTGTTAAAAGTAGCTGCTTTAAAACTCATAACTACACTGATTTCCATTACCCACAATATGAAGTATGTGCTTGTTTTACCCCTTTTGCCTTAGGGCCCAATCCTATCCTTCTTTCCAGCACCGGTGCAGCTGCAATGCAGCCCTGAGGTAAGGGAACAAATGTTCCCTTACCTTGAGGAGGCCTCTGTGTCTGCCTTCCCACCAAAGGATACAGTACACGCCCCACTGGCACCTGCTGCACCGGCCCTGGAAAATTGTATAGGATTGGGCCCACAGTCTTCACATACCAATTGTAAATGAATCTATATTTTATTTACTTGTGGTAGTGAAACCTCTGACACCAGATTATGTGAAGAAGGAGGAGGCTTGAGGAAAAGGGAAGAGGAAATAGGGAAGTAAGGAAATAACAGTATAATGTGCAACAAATGAATCAAGGAAGAAGCGAAATGTGGAGGGACTGAGGATGCGGGCCAGGGTGGAGTGTGGGATATAAAGCCTGTCTATATGCTAAAGGTGCCTTTAAGAGATTCTCACAAGGGGAATTCCAGAAGTTAGAGCTTCTACTCTCACTGAAGGATGGTGACCTGAAACCCTAAAAATGAGGGCCAAGAAGGTATGGAGACTGCGGCAGGGTGAGTGGGCTGAATCTCATGGGTTGACTGGACCTGGCAAGCCAATTTTTGGCTGCAAATGTCTAGTGCAACTTCACAGTTAGGTACAGTATTTGAGATCAGTTGAGAGCATTTCAGTTCTTTTTATAAGATTGATCCTACTTCCTACTCTGCAGAGTGAAGACAAATCAATGTGTAATCTACATACGCAATAAGCCTTTGGACTCTTTCCCCCCCCCCTACTTACTGTTTGTCCTCCACCAATGCTGATGGCAATGCCTTTCAAGCATGTCTCGGTGTCTGTCAAACCACACTTCCGGATTTCTCCCAGAACTGTGAAGGCACTGCTATCACAGAGCTGGAAATGAAGAAACAAAGGATTACATTGCCTGTATGTCACTTTTGTTAGCGCACTGCTTTTGGGTTAATTGGATTGCTGATTAAAAATGACTATATCCTACACTTCTTTGCAAAACCAGGATAGCTTCTTATAATGAACTCCACACCCTTCCAGTTCCTGAATTAAGATTCTGTTTTGATTACCTTAGTCAAGACGTAGCTACAGTCTCCAAAGAAGGAATATTGTTTTTCATCAAATGTTGAAATGTGGGAGCCTCCTTCAATAGAGCAGATTCCAGGGCATGGAAGGTTAACACAGGTCCACTGGCCACCAGTACATGTACTGAAGAAAAGACAGAAAAGTTAATCAGGAAGCCATAAACATAAGGGAACAAAACAATAAAAAACAGCCCAACAAGTAAATTGTTCTTTCATAATTTCTTTATTTAAAATGTTTGCATTGTGTCTTTCCCTTCAAAGTGAAAGATGAGTCACATTAGACCAGTGGTTCCCAAACAGGAGGGTCGTGACAGGGAAGCATTCGCTCCCGCCCCTTTAAGGGACGGGGAGGGGAGAAGACAGCAACACGATGCCCAGGATCATGCAGCTGCAGGGGGATGGGAGGAGTTTTCTTTTTAACCTCAATGCAGCCAGCACTGCAGTCCTTGTGGGTCCAGGGAGTGTGGGACTGCAAAAGTGTCAAACAAAAGTGCACTGCAAACGTGTGAAAGAAAAGGAAAAAACGGGCACTTCTAGTTTCTTCATGAACATTGCAAGTTCGTGTTTCCCCCCCCCTTTTTTTTACACAGTTTTGCAGGCATAGGAAGGCTTGCAGAGGGCTCCCTGCATCCCCTGGACCCCCCAGGACTGCAGCACTGGCTGCAGGTAGGTTAAAAATTCCTCTCCCACCCTGACAGCAGCACAATCCTGGGGATTGCGTTGCTGCCTTCCCCCTCTATCACAACAACTTACAGTGCTCCCAGCTCCCTTGTAGGAGTTTGGGAAACGCTGCACTAGAAAGCGTGATGTGGTCCAGTAAGATGATAACAACAGGGAGAACAATAAAATGCAGCCAAACTGTGGCAGGGGTAGGACTTTGTCCCCACAGCAGTTTGGCCCCTATTTATTGCTCCCTCCTAGCCACAACTTTCATTTCAGAAAAAAGGACCTCTGTACAGATCACATCTACTTTGACCCCTAAGATTCATTGTATCATGATTGGGTTAAAGCAATTAAGCACAACCGCATTGCATTTTCACTGACGTGACATATTTGGCTTTAAAAATTATGTCCACCACGTTCTCAGGCATTCACCTCGCTAAATAATGCACAAAAAAGAAGAGCAACATTACTCTGCAAGAACCCTGGTATGAACATGTGGACTGTTTACCATGAAGTGCACTGTGATGCAAAAGAAGCTCCAGGAGTGTAGGTTTCCCCCTTGTAAGTACAGTGACAGTCCTTAAGAGGGATGCAGCCTGAGTTGTTAATGTCATCAAACACAGTGCCTGAAAGAGGAAGTTATGAGGATGTTAAGTTACTACTTTGTGTCAGTTTTATTTCCAAGATCTAAGTGCAGTACACAATATTTTTAAATGATGTTCTATTTGATAGTGTAAGCCACATTGAGTCTCCCAAAGAGAGAAATAATAGCCATGGCTGCATTGTTCATCTCTCTGGCTAGGATTCTGCCTTGTTACCAATGCAAGAAAGCACAGTTTTGAGAGATATATTAAAACATCTGAAGCATGGTATGAAAGCAACAGGGAGCAGGGTGTGTGTGTTTTTTTCTGATTTTGCTTTGCTTTGTTTTAAGGCCATAAGAATTCTGGACCATGCCAGATCAGGCCATAGATTCAGCAAGCATTGCTGACATTAACCTCCACAGAGCTCACTCAATTATTAAATCCAAGCTTTGGGAACTTGAATTCAACCAACTCTCTTCCATTCTCAACCCCACCTGTTCTCAGTTTTTTGGCCTCCTTCCCTCACTTGGTCGTCCTTTTAATTATTTCTGCATGCTGATTAACCCTATTAAAAGGAGAGCGTTTATGCTCGCGAGATTTAATATCTTTCCCTCAGCCGTTCACTCCGGCAGATTTTCCCATATCCCGCCTGACTGCAGTCTATGCCCTTTTTGTTCTCTAGAACCGGACACAGTGGCTCATACGTATATTACTTTGTTGCCTGGCCCATCAGTCTCTTTGAGAAATACACTTGTATCCCTTGTTTTCTTCTCCTTTTGGTACTTTTACTGATCCCTTATTTGTTTTCTTGAGTGACTGCTCTGTAGCCACTACCAATGCTGTAGCAGAATTTCTCTCTGCAGTTTCCAAGTTAAAACCTATACCTTGATTTTATACCTTTCTCTGTTTCCCCTCTTTTTTTTTTTTTTTAGCCTGTTGCTGCGAATCTTCCTTTTGGCAACACAGCCATTGTGCTAGTTACTGCTATTGTATTATAATTTATTGTTTTAATGCCAATAAAGGTTATGGAACGGAATGGAATGGATTCAGCAAGCAGAGCATTTTTAACACTGGCCAGTCAGATGCTACGGAAAAGTCACAGTTTCTCCCTCTCAGAACACTAGACCTCAGTGAAAGTTTGTGGTATCAGTGGTATCAGTCCATCCTGTTTAAAACTGCAGCCAAGGAAGCTGTCTGCTTTATGGAAGGCAATTTTAGTCACTCTCAAGCAGGTGGGTGCAACCAAAGGACAAGGATGTTGATTTACCTGGGGGACAGAAGCAGCCATCTGTACAGTGCTCTTCACAGAGCTGGGACCTTTCAGGATTGGTACAAGTGTCAGCACATGGAGAGCCACATTCTTGATGCTGCATGTTGTAAGGACATGACTTGGCTGAAAGTAGAAATACATTTTGAGATGTGACTCTATAATGTTCTTTTCTTGAGATGGGAAGGGTTTACAGAGAGTGTGATCAGTGTTAGTGCATGTCATTGCCCTCTAAGCGGAAGTCCCTTTCAGAGATACTTACCACAAAGATCTGCAGTTCTCCATTCAAGTGGCTGCCCACCAGCATGGGCACATTGCCGTGAGTATTCAGCAAAGGTGTTACAAATGCAGAATTCAGTCATAGACTCCTCGCATTGGCACAAGTCTTGTGTGCAAGCATCAATGTAATCCTGCACCCCAACCAGTGAGTTGCAGCCAATAAAAGCTTCACTAGTAAGTACGGTCTGGCAGATAGTAGTCTGCAAGGAGAAAATCAGTGTAAGACAATGGGCTGGTTAACTATTGAACAAAAGATTTTGATTCATGGTATTCAATTTAGCATTTATTTCCAAGAGTTCATTGTCTATTTTCTTCCGCATTCTCTGAAGAAAGAAGGGGGGGGGAAGAAAAGAATAGGTTTCACTTAAAACAAAGACAAAGGTACAAAAACAAAAATCCTTACAAGCTCATGGCTGCAATTGCTGACTGCTGAAGGGGCAGGATCTTGGCATTGTTCTGTGGGTCCATCCATCTTCTGCATGTTTCCAAATTGCACAGGATTCAGCTTGATGTCTGCAAAAAGCATTACATAATGTCTTTTCCAAATGGTTATCCTAATAATGGTTTGTACACAAAGCAGACACAGATGGGAGCAGAGAAGGCAAACACGTAAATCTAGGGTGAAACAAGTCACACTTTATTAGCTTTACAATAGATAAGTTTGGCAGGTGGAGAAAGAGAGTGCATCAATTCCCAGAAGGTGGAATGCAGCCCAAGTGCTGTTTAGCAGCCCAATCCTATCCTCTCCCAGCACCAGCACTGAACTCCAGCACTGGCACTGGGTGCCATAAATGTGCTGCAAAACATGTTTAGGGCACTGGGAGAGCAAGGGAGGTCAACACTAGGGGAAAGCCAGCAGTTAGGTGCACTACAGGGCAGCAGTGTGGCTTTTCTGGGTGGGAGGGGAGGTGTTCCGGGAGCCCTGCTCTGCCGGATCCGATCCTTCACGTTGGGGTGAAAAGCCCAACATTGAGCTCTCCAGTGGCAAACTAGCCAACACAGTACTGAAGTAGACCCATTGCAGCTCCTGTGCCTTTACTCAGGGGAAAAGGATGAAAGACCCCTTCCCCCAATGAGGCCTCTGGTAGAACTAATGTGGCTGCTCATACAGTGGTCACCATTTGGTACCGCTGCATGCAGCAGCAGCGCCACTGTTAGGATTGGGCTGTAGGTCCTCTATGAGGAAAGTGGTCTTAGTAAGGGTCTAATGCAGATCAAGCACTGCTCCCCTTCACCACAGCCTTGGGATATAGCTTTTTTTCCTCTTTGCTACTGCAGGATTGGGTGGGTGCAATACGCACCTGAGGCCTATTAATGAGTCTCCTTTGGAGAGTCATAGTTATCCATTTACCTCTCTGAAGCCTCTCTACTTCCCCTGGTCTGGGAGTAGTGCTCCAATGTGACCCAAGCCAGGGAGGCAAGGCCTAGTTTAAGTGATGCTGCCAGGCAGCTCATCCTGAAGTAAACTGGCACAAACTCCAGCCCCCACTCAAAGCTGGGAGACCTCAACATATTTGGCAAAAATAAAATCCAATGTTTGGGAAGGTTTGTTGCATGATGAGTTAAAACTTTGTGAAAAAAACAAAGAAAAGAAAAGCCTCCTCAAGCTACCAATACTCTAAAGAGATTAGGTCAACAGACCAGCCCTGATCCTTAAAAAGTACTACTAGAGTCCTTATACAGAGTGTTAGCCAAAGTAAACATCTCTTTACAAATTAGCTAAGTATCCCACTTTCAAAAGCAATAAAGCCTGAAGTGCCAGTTTTGTTTTAGTGTTTTCACACTTACTGTTTGTCACAAATTCATTGTACGTTGGGATGCCATTGAAGTCCCCACAAAGACCACAGGTCTGATTAACATACTTCTCACTCAGCTCCAGCTATAACAATAGAAAAAGCAGCATGTAACTACAGTGAACATCCAGGGCATTAATTATTACAAGTGAAAATCCATGTTGATTTCAGACTTTGAATGAGATTGATAGAGGTGAAGATTGCTTCACTTACAGAGGTGAAGCAAATATTTACAACCATGTTTATAACTATTAAATTGAGCTAATTTCTAATGGTAGATTTGAGTTCTTCTCTGAGCCTGAAATTCCAATGGGAAATTTGCCTGACCAAACCAGACAAATGACCCATGTGCTCATGGAACCAATGGACAAGAATGTTCTAATTTTAATTTGTTCCTACTACCAGGAAGTCATGTCACTTGATGTCATGGCATAGTTTTCAAAAACAGGAATGCATGAGTGAAATGGAACTAACAAAAAAACAAAGCACTAATCATATTAACAGCCCATCCTATCCAAGTCACCTTCCACTATTTATAAATGCAGTGGCACCATCGGAAATGGAGCACAGCTGCTGGGTGCTTGTCATTAGCTCAGTGTGACTGCTGCCACGGAGCCCAATCACACTGACCTAGGTAAGCTGGTGGTGGAGTAGTCTATGGGTAGGCCATGGGTGGTTTGGGGTAGGGCATAATAAGGGAATAATAAGAGAATTTCTTATTTTTTAAGATAAACTTGTCTTTAATTTCAAACCCAAATAAATATAATAAAATCTAAATTGCAATTACTTGAAATAATTATGCATTTGCTATGTTATGGATGCCAACAAAGAATTCATGCCATGCCCTTTTCCTGGTATGTGCCACCCAACTTTCAACTGGTACCATCTCCTAGGAGTTAGAGCAACTATTTTGTAGTCTTTTTCTTTTGTCCAGTTGCTGTTCCATTTCCACTACAATACCTTTTGAAAGCCATAAACACTTGAATTAAATGTGGTATACAGTGACTGCTGATATCATAGTAGAATTTTATTCAACCCCTGTAAATACGATTTGGAAATAATAGCTGTTTGAATCAGGTGGGGAATTTGGTGATAGCAGACATTTGAGAAAGGGATCATAGTTGAAAGCATCACAGTAAAAAATGGTCCTCAACTTTGGTCCTCAGCTCTGTCACATAAGATCTAGCCAAAATTTCCAAATACAAATGAGTTCTGTGCAACACCTGGAATGTATTCTTACCAGAAGCCCATCCTCTTGGTTCCACATCAACATCACACCCAACTTGGTAGAGATTTTCAAGTACCCACTGCTTCTCTCAGCCAAGATTCCTGAGTGGCTGTAAGGCAGCTGAACACTGCAGGGAAAGCAAATTAATTGAAGGTGGACATGACAAAATATAAGTCACAAATATCTGATGGGCAGCGCAATCCTAAATTGCACTGGAACAGGCAGGCTAGTAGGCCTGCACTGTATCTAGTGCGAGTTTGGGGCTGGCTGTGGTTCAGCCTGAGGTAAGAGGCAAGGGGAATTACCCTGGGGAGAGCTGCAGCAGCCCCAAAGGGGCTAAAGGGGTGGCACAGATCCAAGCAACCCAGGACTGCCCGAGTTGCCCAGAGACAGGGATAGAATCCAGTACAAGTGCTGGATCCTTGCCACACACCCTGCTCCCCACCCACCTGTCACCCACTCTGGAACATTTCCTCACCACCCTCCCCATGCTTCCCCAGACTGCTACACCAGCTGAGCTTAGCCAGCACAGACTCATCTATCTCTGTTGGTGCGGAGGCTGGATTCGGTCTCCACAGGATGTCTGAAGAGGTACAAACATGCTTTATGGCACTGTTGCAATCCTCCCAGGCTGACGCAAGGGACTTGTGCTAGCTGAGTGCCCAGTTTGGATTGCAGTCTCAGCTTCCAAAGACTAAAATGTTGTATGGCATCATGTCATTATCAGCAGATCTATGCCTCTTGGTAAAACATGTGAAGTACTATCCACAAGCCACAATTAAGAAGACTATTCATTCAATATCTCATTTGCAAAACCTGTTTAATTTGTACCATGCTTATTTAGAGACTGCTGATATGAAACAAGTGAAATGAGATAGTTAAAAACAGTGGTTGGACTTACTGTTCCCCAGTGACAATAATGGAGTTTGGAGTCAGTTCTATGTCAGTTCCATCAAGTTTCAGGGCAATATGGCTGATAATGGTAGCATTCTGAACTACAGAGCGTCTTATTTGGATGTTGAAGTCTTCATAGGCAGATTTGCAGTGGGATGCAAGTACATAGTTGCAAAGCCCAGGGAAATAATAGATGTCCCCGTCAAAGGTACTGAAGTGGAAATTGCCCCATGTGCTACACACTTGCCCACTGTGAGCAGGATTTCCAGCTGTGAATCCAAAGCAACATGTAAGGATCTACTAAAAGCCCAAAATCCATCCTCTCTCTCTCTCTCTCTCTCTCTCTCTCTCTCTCTCTCTCTCTCTCTCTCTCTCTCTCTGATGAGACACAGTCCATCCATCTGTCCATCCAAGAATCACAGCCTCAATTTGGCCCAGTAACATTCCTTTATTTGACCATGATCCTGTGCTTATGCATTCAACTCTATGCCCACTGATTGCATTGCTTCCTTCTGATTTTTCAGTTTCTAATGAATATTCCACAAAGTTTCTGACTGTAGTTCCCAACCCTCTTTTTTTGGACAATAGTTGCTAAAGTTCCACTGAAGGGAACAGAACACTACTTGAGTAAATTATTTGAAGATTGCAGTCTAAAATGTGTGAATCGGAGCCTTTGGCAACTTACGTTTGACAGTCAAAGTAGTTCTCACTGGTGGGATGATGGTCACATGTGAGACTTTAGGAGGTGAAGTGGTAACTGAGGGAAAGAAATATCATTTTTACTGGTACAAATATTTCTATAATAACAAGGAAGAGAGAATCAGCTAAAATTCAAATGCTAAGACACCTGTAGAGCTTAAACAGTGCTGTGTTTCTTTTTTCACATTCAGGACTGTGATTTTTACGAAGATGCCAATAGCAGATTTGCTCCTGGGATTAATAGTGGGCAGGGATGTTTGTTGAAAAAACCACATGGAGGGATAGGGTTAAATATCCTTTCTCCATGCACCATGGCCCCACAACCATTATTTTAATTTTTAAAAGACAAGCGCCTTTCACTTTTCCAGGGCATGGTCTGAAGGCACCTTGCTGAAGGCACCTTGCTGAAACGAAGCAAGTCTAGGTCTGATCTGTTCTAGGAAGGGCGACTGCCTGGGAACACCCTGAATGCCACTATGGTGGAAGGAAATGCTATTTATATTGACAGCAGGAAAAATTACTACCCTTTCTACAATAAATGGCATATCACCTATTCTACACAATAGGCTTCAACAGGTGTTCCCTTTATTTAAAATAAGAACAGACAGAGATATGCTAGTTAATCAAATTCAAGTAGGTACTGCAGTCTAGCAGCCAATATCTATTCCTTTAACAGCCCGAGCCTATCTACCTCCCCTCACTGATGCAGCTGCACCATGGGAGCATGCTCCACATACTGCGGGGGGGGGGGGGCTGTCCTGGAGATCTTTACTGGGTAAGGGGACGACTGTTCCCTTGCCCAGGGGTAAGCCTCCACTACTCAAATTGGTATATTCAGACCTGCACCAGTGATTTTGCTGGCTCAAGTCTGAGTAGACCCAGAAAGATGGATTGATGCTGGGAAGGGGAATAAGATATTTGTGGCACCAAATGTGCTGCTGATGCCACTGCCGCCGATATCCTTTCCAGCCTAGATACACCCCTCTCCTCTCCAGTCTCTGCTTCGTTTCTCCCTCTCCCTGCCCCATTCCACCCACCCTTGCCCTCCCCCCAGCACCAACTTACCGGCGCTGGGACTCCTCAGCAGGCTGGCAGTGTGTGGCTGCTTGCCACTTGCAGTAGTGGCCTGGCTGTGCCAAACAGCACATTACCTTCGACCACTACCATAAAGCAAGCTGTGCTACTGGAACACAAGTTCCAGTGGAGCAGCATGCCCTTAGGACTGGGCCATCAGTTAGTCAAAGAAAGTTAAGCATGTACTGAATATACACTATTCCACCTTGCTGACTGTTTGCATATACAGTGTAAGTGTTATTTAAAGGACTCTTCATAATTAAAAAAAAAAAAAAAGCGCAACCATAGGATTACTGAAATTTCCCCACTCCTTTTGGGAGAATATAGTTAGAACATAAGGCAGAAAGTGAGGTGTTATACTCCCCACTATCTTGGGTGTGCCATTTGTTTGTACTCCTTTACTCACAAAGTGTATTTGAATGTCTGTACTGTGCAAATATAGTTCTAAATTAGATATCTGCATGGTGTGTCTGTATGTGTTTGCATGCTCCTTAGCCAATGAAAAAGAACATAATCTCAAAATACACAGAATTTCATTGATGTCTGCTATCTAAGAATCTATTCTTATCACTCTAAATATTTAATCAATGTAGATGTTTGTGAAGCTCAACTTCCATCTTAAAACAGAAAGTTGCAGATGTTGCTCATAAGGATGTACAGACTATTTTGGTTAATACTGTAACTATGCCTGCAATCCTATATGTTTTCTTCTGTAAATTTTTCAGTTTTCTTCTGTAAATTAGTGAATATTAGCTACAACTGAATGAAATGTGCAGCGCAATCCTAACTGCATGTTAGGCTGTCACAAGTCCCTTGCTGGGATCTGGCTTTTATGCCAGATCCCAACACCCATTCCTGAGCAGCTTCAAGCCGCTCTGCTCTCCTCTGACTTCTGCCACCTCAGGAGGTGGCGCAAGTCCGAGGGGACCCATAGGGGTTGCAGTGGCTTACCCAGAGGTAAGGGAAAGAGTTTCCCCATACTTCTGGCTGAGCCACTTTGGGCAACTATCCTGCACCTGATACAGCGCAAACCTCTTGGCTTGCCTGTTCCAGCGCAAGATAGGATTGCTAAGTTCGGGACGAACAGTGCAACTCCCATCCAGATATCCTCTTGCTTTGCTCCCAACTCCTTCTGCCAAATTCTGGTTCCCTCCCCTTGTCCTTTTCCATATTCTACCAGACTTGTGCCTGCAAGCCACCAATGGATCTGTCTTTCTTCTGTGCACAGGGGCACAGTCAGCAAACTGAAGCCCTGCTCAGTGGTATCATTAAGGTTTGTGTCACCTGGTGCAGGATGCCAGCGCGCCACCCCATGATGGACCTCCTCCCATGCAGTGGCAGATCAATGACCCAGGTGGTGGGCATAGTGATGTACCATTGCCCCGTCCTGATGGTTTTTTGGCTATACCATTTGACAGAACACAGATATTTCAACGTGGTTTTTTTATTGTATTCTGCTGTAAATTACGCATCAAATGGTATATAACATGATAGCATTATTCCTACAAATTGCAATTTTAATGATTTTGGTCACTAGTGATGTCACCCCCCTTCCAGAGGGTGTCACCTTGCTAACACCTTATTAGTTCCATGCTGTGTCATAATAACATCTCACTGGCTCTTCGAACAATCAGTCTCATTGGTCCGTTTTGAATTAGGGAAATGTACTTTTTTGTTAAGACAGTTGTGTTTTTGTTTTCTGGCTTTTTGGCCATTACTTTTGATGGAATTGAGATCTCTGGTTTTTTTCATTGCATTCCACTGTAAATTAAACATCGAATGGTATATAGCATGATGGCATTATTCCTACAAACTGATTTTAGCAATTTTGGTCACTAGTGCATGTCACCCCGCCTCGTGCATGTCATCTGGTGCAGCTCACACTCCCTGCACTCCCTAGTGATGCCACTGTCCCTGTTGCCTCTGGGGTGCTAGAAACTGCCTCCCTCTGCCCACTGCTGCTGTTGCTCCACCTCCTGTCATCTACTTTGTCTCGCATGACTACTCTGCCCACTGTGGGACACTCACTGAGAGTTGATGCCCTGCTGAATCTGAAGGGCTGTGCCAATGCCCACTATCCTCACTGACCTGCCTTGTCTCATAAACTGTGTTCAACTCTGGAAGATTGTGCAAACTTGCCACCCTCCTCTATCTGGGGTTCTACAAATACTTATTGGGAGATTAAGGGCCCAATCCTATACACTCCCAGAGCCAGTGCAGGGTGCTGTAAACGTGTCGTAAAGTGCATTTACAGCACTGGGAGAGCAAGGAGTGCAGCACTAGGCCAGCGCCAGACTGGGGCAGGAGGAGAGTGGGACCAGTGGAGCCTGCTTCACCAGATCCTATGCTCTACGTCAGGCTGAAAAGCCTGACACGGAGCTCCACCAGTCTGCACTGGCAAAATAGCTGATGCAGACTGGAAAAGACCCATTGTGACCCCTGCACCCTTACTCAGGGGAAGGGTACAAAAGTCTCCTTATCTCGAGGAGACCTCTGGTAGTTCCAGCAGGGCCACTGCATACAGCAGTCACCATTTTGGTGCCACTATACCAGGTGGCAGCGCCTTCCTTAGGATTGGGCTGCCCAGGAGGGGCAGGGAAATGAGAGAAGACAATATAGCAGCTGTAAGAAACGTAAAACAAAATAGGAATGGGATCCTAAGAGGAGACTGATACTCTGCAATTATATAAGAGGAGTGGGAGTAGTATATTGATCATTGGGTATGGTGAGAAGGAAACAACATAAGGAGCATGAAAGGGACTGACAGGCTGTAGTCGTATACATATAAATCATTGGATTTAGTGGGGCTGACTCCTTGGAAGACACGTGTAGGCTTTTGCTATGAAGACTCTTGCTGAGTATATGGAGGAAGGGATAAGTTCCAGGATTAGGGAACTTATCCCTTCCTCCTAGTAGACGAGGTAACACACTTTAAACTTTAGCAGAGAAAGGCTAGGACTTGCTCCAGCATTTTGCTAGATAATCTTTACTGGGCTAGTAAAAATGCATGCCTTTATTGCATTCAAATAGTATTTCATTCATTATCTAAAGAGAACAACCTGAGGAATATCAGCATGCTTAACTTTCTCTGGATTGCACCCAGGGAGGGAGGGCAGGAAAAATGTCCATAGCTCATTTGCACGTTTAAATTCACTAAAATGTAGACAGATCTAAATATACCATTATCTTGTACTGTGACTCGGATTTGAAACAATGAAATAAACAGAAAGCATATGTTGTGCCTCTTCGAGCCTGAATGGTTGAAACCTGAGGAACTGCAACCCTCCCCTTCCCCATTCCCATCCGCCCCCATCAAAAGGAAGTTAAAAACACCTACTGTCATGTGTCTGCTGCACAGACTGATAGTCGTAATATGACTGCTGGTCATCATACTGCTGGTCATACTGATAGTCTTGATACTGGGATTGCTGGTCATTAAATTTGGCTTGGACTGTAGCAACAATGGAAAGAGTAAGCCAGTAACAACAGCTGTGGGCTGCATTTGTAACAATTCTGTGAATTACTAAATGGTTAAAACACTGCGCCAAAGCTAATTCTTCTGTTAACATTAAATGAAATAGTTTTATTTCGTCTATTCACTAAACAGTATCTGAGGCAAGTCACAAAAGTCAGTTGGTTCAAGGTAGCTGAGAAGAGCACATGAAGTCATAGAAAAGCAATAAAATATCCATTTAAAACAGTATTCTTTAAACTTGGGGCCAAGATCCCAATGAGGTCACAAAGCCTCAGTTGTGGGGTCGTGGCAACTTATGGGAATGAAAAAGGTTGAAGACCACTGGAGTAGGGCTACAATCCTATGCACACTTTCGCTGGGAGCAACCCCCATTGAACAGAATGGGGCTTACTTTTGAGTAGACCTGCTTAGGATTGTGCTGTAGAGCACCACCAGTAAAGAGGGAGGTATCTGATGTACCCCTTCAGGTACCAGGAAATTGTGCTCCGGTTCTGCCCAGATTCTTAGCAATTGTGCTGAAACAGTTTTCACTAGTGCCAGGCTTCATGGTAACTTTTTTCTGTTCTTTCTAGCAAGAATATTTGGTTACAGTAAACAGTGCTAGGAGGGCATTTCAGGGCAGGTGGTGGGTTGTAATGGGGGTGGGAGTGAGCAGAAACGGTCTGGGGAGGGGGATGGAATTGACAGTGGGCTACTCAGTCTTTCTTTCTTTCTTTCTTTCTTTCTTTCTTTCTTTCTTTCTTGATTGATTGATTGATTGATTGATTGATTGATTGATTGATTGATTGATTGATTGATTTTGTAACTCAAAAAATGTTGAAGAACACTGATTTAAAATATAGGATGGAAAGCAGCAAACAACTTCCTTGAAACATTTATCCCATTTCTTTCAAGACACACCTAAACAAATTGTTTCACTTGTCATCTATAAAAGAGGAGAGATAACAACTCTTACGTGCAATTCTGCAGCCAGAGCTGTTTTGCTGAACTTCTACCAGAGATCTTTCCAGTTATTTGTTTTTAAAAAAATTGGCACCCTATCCCTCTTTCTGAATAAGAACTCCAAAGGCAGCTCACACCCAATTTAAAAGTAATAAAATACAAAACAAATTAACACTTAAACAAGCAAATTGACAACTAGCTAAAAACTGAGAAAAATCATAAGATAAAAAGACAGATAAGCTGCCAGACACAACCAAATAAGACCAAGTTTTGGATTAAAAAGCAAAGAGCTAAAGGCTTGTAGAAAAAGAAAGGTTTTAAGAATCCCTAACAACAAGGGGGTGGTCCTGATAATATAATAATAATAATAATAATATACAGTATTTATATACCACCTTTCTTGGTCTTTATTCAAGACTTTATTCAAGGCAGTTTACACAGGCAGGCTTATTAAATCCACGCAGGGATTTTTACAAATTGAAAGAAGGTTCTCTCTTTCAAGAACCACCACATTCAAGGTGATACACTCCGATCTGGTTTAACATTCTGGCCTCCATCCTCCCACGCTCCGAGCAGATGGAACAGCTCAGCTGCAGCTTGCCAGCTGCTTCAAGGTCGCACGGTGCCGGTGGCCTCAAACTGGCGACCTTGTGGATGTTAATCTTCAGGCAAATGGAGGCTCTACCCTCTAGACCAGACCTCCTGCCCATATGGGATCTCATATGGGATCCACAAACTGGGAGCCACAACAGAGGTGGTCCTGTCACAAGTTACCACCTGTTGCAGGTGCCATCACCTCCAAGACTGATGGCACCTGCAACAGGGTCTCCCAAGATGACCTCATAGCATAATAATAAACTTTATTTGTATCCCACCCTTCTCCCTAAAAGGGACCCATCAGCAGACTCATATGGAGAGAGATGGTTCTTCAAGAATCTGAGACCCAGGTTGTTTATAGGACAAAATCAGCACTTTGATTTGAGCTTGGAAATATAAGGGCCACCAATGCAGCTGGAATAGCAGGGATGGTATAACCTTTCAAGTTCTAATGGCCACAAGTTATTTAGTGTAAATGTTGTGCAATAGCTTCTTCCCAGCTTGTAACACTGGTTTTCTAACTCTTTTAGTTGACCCTGTCTCAGATCCAGAAATATTATACATGTGGTGGGGCTACAGGTACATTTGTGCGGTTCCTCACTGTCTGTGGTATAGGTGTGAATAAATAGCCACACACATATATTCAGGGCTGGTCCTTCCACGAGGCCAACTGGACAGTCGTCTCAGCCAGCAGATTGGTGAAGGGTGCCCATCTCTGCCCCCAAACTCTGACTTCCACTGCTCTTCCTCCTTTTCCTTCCAACTGGAAAAGGAAGAAGGGGACAGAGAGGAAGAGGAAATGAGGAGGGAGGGAAGTACTGAGCTAGAGCATTGAAGGGTGGGAGGAACAGAGGCTGGCACATCATTGGGTGGGGAGGCAGCATTTATCATGCTGTCTTAGGCATCAGGAAGTCTTGGACGGACCATCCACATGGTGTCCAATAGTTCTTTGATCTCTGCAACCTTTTCTCTAATGTGAAAATATCATGGAAATCATACACACATACATCATCACATATACATGTATACATATACATCATATATACACAGGATTTCTAGATTAGTATAAACTGGCCCTCAGGGTATAATTTCAACAAACATAGTTGCAGTAACAACCTGCTAATTTGCAGGGTAATAACTACAAATTAAATAAGAAAAGTCAGTTTTTGAGATATGAAGATTTATGTATCCTGCAAGTTCTTGACTTGGAAGAACTCAGTGCAGTCAAGAAAATAAGAACAATCTGGATCAGGCAAGTTCAGCATCTTCCTTCTTAGCCAGAACCCACCAACAGGGCTTTCCTTCATTGTTAGCTGCCCAGTGATTCCTACCCATAGTGAGACTGCCTCAAACTATAGGTGTCCCATTTAGCTATCATGACTGACAGATATTTGATAAGCCTCTCCTCCATGAATTTCAATAATTGTTTTTTAAAACCATCAAATGCAGCAACCACCACTTCATGTTATTTATTGATTTTTCAACTCTGAAATGTATATCTTTGCCTTTCAGCCCTGAGGCAGCTCAGAAAACTCAATTAAAAACACAGTAACTTAAAGTAAACTTGTGGCAGCAAATGCCATAAATTAAAGGTGGTCTGTGAAACATTTTATTTTGTGCCTGTCTTGAATATACTCTCTCTCTCTCTCTCTCTTGCCCCTTGTCCGAACACCATTCAAAATTTTCTAAACCTCTGTCTAACCCTTTTCCTAAATTAAAAAGCCCCAAATGCTTTGGCCTTCCACTGTAGAGAAGCTGTGTCAACTTTCTGCAAATTTTGACTGGCCCTTTTTTGTACCTCTTCTAGTTATTCAGATATTTGCCTTTTTCACTGTTGTTATGCTCTGATTTGAGATTTTCATCAAGCCACCTATCAACAATCACCCCAAGCCAACAGAAGGAAGCTTTGCTGGGAGTTGAATCTAGCAGTTAGATTTTACAAAGATCTGATGGAAGTAAATTGCCAGTAAACTGAAAGTTTAAAAATGGAAACCTGTTTGTTCATACACTTGCAATAGCAAAGCTTTTGGGGGAGTTAATAAATCAAACTGTGAGCACTGCCCTCATACCTTTTGGGGAGAGGCTGTGTTACTTCATATTATATGCAAACTTAACAAAAAGCACGTACAATGCACTCTGAAATAGCTGCACTGAATGATGGCATTTCCCCAGTATAAATGGCAGGAGATGGTATCTTAATTAAGGCAGATTTGCAGTGATAGCAACAGAGTGCATTCCACATAGCATTCTGTGGGAAACTCCTATGCATCACATCTACTGATGTACTTATCAAAATAGACTGCCTTTGTGGGTGGAAATCATCCAGTTCAATATGGATTTGCAATTCTTTAGCATGTGAAAGGATGAATGAAAGGTTATTTACACAAGCGCAACACTTATGGATTTGTTGCTGAGGAGTAATTGGCTCTGAGGTTTGTCTGTTCTTTTAATAGCTGGTTTTGTGCCATTTCAACACCTGAAACTTTCATCTCTAAGCTCTGGCAAATCAACTTGAATGGATTTGATACTACTAAGCCTCTTAAAATGGATCTATACAAGGACTCCCAATGGGGAAAGGAAGAATTTTCATATATGCTTGCCACAGATGCATTCTTTTAAGAGCTGTCATTATTTCAAAGTGTTGTTTCCTTTTCCCCTAACATCTTTGCTCCATTTTAATGGGCGTCCCTTATTTTAGAACTTCTCAATTTCATTGAAGGTTAGTGATGCTCAATTGTGTTCTTTGTTGTTATATGATTTGCACTGATTTTTAATTACTCCAGTGTGTTGCAAGCTACTTTGAGTCTACTTGAGTTTACTTTGGAAGAAAATTTTGATATTAATTTTGAAAAAAATCAGTCAAATTCCTATTCTGGTGCCCCTACTTGTATGGCTGATCGTTTCACGAGGTGGAATTCCAGTTCTTTACTGAAGTCAATGTGAGCACTGCCATTAGCTTGAAAAGGCACAGCAATTCAAACTTATAAGGAATCGACACTATTCTAATCTTTTATTTGTTCTATTAACCTGTTAGGTTTGTCATTTTTCACAATTTTAGAAACCTCACCTACTGTAGAAAACAAAAATCCAAACAAAAAAGCTGGAACTGGTTTTTGTATGCTTTTTTATATTGAAGCTGCTCCAGTAATTTGGTGTTTTGATCCATCAAACTACTACTTTTGACTAGGTAGTAGGGTAATAAAACTTGAACACATTGACATTAGAATGGGGAAATGGTGATAGCAAAGCACAGAGCAAGTATGTTTAAAGTCCTGATTAGATTTAATGAGGCAAAGCAAACAAAACCATTAAAATCTTTCAGACCTTGGAGGAGTCGGGCAATAGCTGTCCATATAGGAAATCAAATTGTGGAAAGTTTCCTACCTTTGTAGTGTGTTAAGGCGATTACTAGAATGGGTATCCATACTGGTATCCATGCCCTCCTGCCTGTCCCCATCTTGGCTGGATTTCGGCACCATGTACCGAATGGCAGGCTTCTGGAGAGAAACCTGTCTTTTGATGGCTTTTATATAGCTAGAGTGCTTGGCTTAGTTCCCAGATTGTTTAACAAGTTTCTTGAGAGGTGGAGCTTCAGAGATTTTAGCAGGTGCACAGGTAAATAGATGATGGGGCTGGCCAAGTATATTTGCATTTGGGGAGGAGTATCATTTTTAAAAGACCTTTTTTTTTTAATGAGGAACCAACAATGAGGAACATCCTTCCCCCTGGCTAATTTTCTTTAATTGTTTTTGCAGAGTCTCAGCAGATGTCATTCAAAGATCTTCAAGGAGAGAAATCCTGTTGATTTATAATGAATGATATTATGCTTTAAGAAAATATTTTTTTGTTCCAGGATGTGGAATAGGATATTGCATGTTTGTGACTCACATCTTTTCAGAAGTTACTTCGTGCTGGTTGCTTGGAAAGAAAGAGATCATGATAACAATCATGATAACTGATTCCTACACTTCTTACAGATACAGAAACAGACTAAACTTATTTATGCATAAAATTTCTGAGTTGCACTTTCCAGCTCATCCCAAGTGCTAAAAGGGACACGCTGAAATGCACTATATAAATCAAAAAGTAGAATACAAGGATCAGTTATTTCACAACAGAAACAACACCTGTCAAAGTGAAAATCCGTATAAATCAATGAATATCACAGAAGAAGAAAAAACACATAGTTTTTAGAGGATGGTGAAAGGTACACAGGGAGGGGAACAGTTGAGGTTTCGTTGGCAGGACATCGCATAAGGTGGCCTTTTCCACAGCTGGATAAAGGCCTGCTTTGTGCTTTTGTGATTCCTATTGTGGTAAAAGTCAGATACGAAGCAGCTTGTCACTTGTTCCTGTCAACAGGCCCACGCTGGAATAATGTGTCCATATGGATGGCAGCTGAACTGCCAACTCCTCAATCCTGCAACTTCACACTCATGTTCTCCCCAGGGAATATATGCTGTTTGGTTACAGCTGGTGGATCTGTGCTACTGCCAAGCAGATAGAAGTATCTTCCCGGAAATAGTTAGCTAGAGAAATAGTTAAGCCACATAGCACCTGCAGAAAGGCACAGGGTCTCACCTCACCTTTTCTTTCCACATAAAATTTGTATGAGCCCTTTTCCATGTTGCAGAACAAAAATATTTTATCAGTTCTGTTCTTTTACAGGAATTCACTTAAGAAGGTCCCATTGTATCAGGAACAATGCAAAAGCTGGACAGTGAGCATTTTTGTAAGGGGGCCAGTGCTTTTACTTAAAGAACTATTACCTTTCCCTCTTAGTTGACTTGTTGATGCATAAAAATGTGCAGAACAGATCCTAGTCCTGCAAGATACACTTTTCCTCAATGGGATTTGTTTATGCTTGGTGAATTTGTTTGAACTGGGAGAAGTTGGTGGGAAATAAACCCCACCCATCTTGCTCTCTTCAAGACTATAGAGACGGTGGTGTTTCCCTTGTACTCAATATGTGGTATAATAAATATGCATTGTACATAAGAATAGCGCAGTGGAGTGGAGGCTATCAATCACATTCTGGGCTCAGCTCTGGGAAAATCCATTGTTTGGTTTTTGGTTACACAACATATCAGACTGAAAGAGTCCAGCCTTGCCACATACAACTTCATGAATTCAATGAAAATACATACATATGTACATACAAACATCTTTTCCTGTGGGTTTTTTTTTATAGCATTCAAGGTGGTTTACATAGGCGGACTAGTCTAAACCATTTTTCAGTAGGGTTTTTACAGTATGTTCTGTGAAGACTCACAGACGCCTTGGTCCAGACGTTGCCTTCACAATGTAGTTATATTTCTTAATTAGTGGAAAGATGGTGAATTATAACAGCATAACCTCCATATAACTACTAATTTAGTAAACAAAAAGAAAAAAAATCCCAACCAAATGCTTTTATGCAAGTCATGCTAGTGATTTCAGCTGACTGTTCACTTTAACATAAGACACACTTACAGCCTAATCCAGTGGCAGCTCCTTGGGAGAAGGGGACTTTCATCCCCTTCCCCCCAGAAAACGGAGTAGCTCCGCAATGGGGCTACTCAATTCACCGCCAACCAAAAGGTTAGCAGTGAATCAAATGTCTCCGTGTCAGGTGGTGAGCCCAATGCGAAGACTTTGGATCTGGTGGAGCTTTGCTCCCTCCCTCCCAGCTCCCTCCCCTGGCACACCTCCTCCCCACCTCCCATCTACCTGTAACGCTGCCTCCCCCCACACTTACCTCTCTGCTGCTTGGTGGTCCGTGCAACTGCCAAGCGGTGGAGCTCAGGCGCCCGTCCGGTGCTAGGGCCCACAAACGTGCCTTGCGACAGTGCACGACGGTGGTAAGCCAGCGTGCTGAGCTCAGGATTGGGCTCTTAAGCATTTATCTGTCAGCTACAGACACACCTACAAAGCAGGATAATATGCACTGCATACACTACAGGAATCATTATGGGCTCTCACTTTGCTTAGAATTGTGGCCAAGTTTTTCCCTGATTGAATCACTTCAATAGGAAGAGGCTGCTTGCTAATACAAGTGAGCCCTCCTTATCTGCAGGATCACCATTCACGGATCCAAGTTTCAATGGATGCCGAGCCCACAGCTCAAGGGCCTTAGAGGACCTCCCAGATGTGACTGGAAGTGCCTTCTGTTCAAATCCAGGAGGTGTTCTGAGACACAGGGAGACAGTGCACAATTTTTTTTAAATTGATTTTAAGAGGTGTTGAATAATGTCCTTCCATCTAGTCCAGTCCCTTTATTCCATGTAAACACATGTCATGTAATAACCTTGATTCTGAGGACCAATTTAAGCAGCAGTGTTGGAAGTAGTGATAGGAACTAGTGCAACCGGAGAGTGTCTTTGTACCCAGCAAACACCTGCTCTGATTGCTCACGGGGCCCATAACAACGCACAGGATGTCAACAATAGGCATGGGAGAGGGCACTGTTGTGGTACAAAGATACAAGAAGCTCAGGAGTCACATCCTGTCAGCAGTGCCATGCCATCTTTTGTGGATACAGTTCTTAAACTGGATCCTATGGCAATGTAGTACTGACCTCTACAATTGGGCTATAAGGCTTCCAGTGGTTTCAAGGAGAAACTTGAAATAACATTTTATACATTTTAGATTTACATTTTTAGATATGAATTCTTGGGAATTGCATTTTTAGATATGTAATTCTTGGGAGATTTGCATTTACATGGTTGGCAACCTTCAGTCTCGAAAGACTATGGTATAAGCTTACAGCACCCGGTATTCCCAGGCGGTCTCCCACCCAAGTACTAACCAGGCCTGACCCTGCTTAGCTTCCGAGACCAGACAAGATTGGGCATGTGCAGGGTAACAGTTGCTGACAAGTTTATTGTTAAATAACTCAAACACCATTTTAGATAATCTGGAATCCTTTCTCAACCTGATGCAAGGGGGGAAAAAAACTCAAGCAAAAAAAGTTTTCATGATGCTTGCAAATAATTCAGCAATGACTTCACACTTACCTCCTGCTTCCCCATACTTTCTACTAAAGCACAATGCATCTCTGCCATCAATTGTCACACGCCTGATCAACAACTGTAATTCCTCCAATTATGCTGCGCATATGTTCCTGGAAAACAGACTGCTATAAAACAGAAACAGTACTATAGGAAGCCATTACAACACTCTTTTAGTGTAGATGTGTTAACTGTACAGTACTCACCAGTATAGTAGATTGGAGCCTGCTGTGTAATTGAGTCCTGCTGCTGCCACTTCCCCAAGATGGCAGAAGATGATGGGAGGAGCTTCTCCTAGGAGGCTGAGCCAGGTTATGACCACTGTTCCCAGTAAACTCTGCAGCCATGTAGCTCCAAGCCATGCAGCTCCACAGAATTTGGCAACCTGGAAATTTGGTGAGGGGGTGTGATGTTATTGTCATGTATCCAGAGATGGTGTCATGATGCAGCTGCGACACTGCACCACAAAAAAAGGGTTCGGTGCAGCACCAGTTTACCCCAGATCTTATCCTCTCTTTCTTAAGCTGCTACGTCCATTTTTTCCTCCCTGAGCATATGTGAGGAGATCTATAAGTGATCAAGCAGACTACCCGGGATTCAGTAAAACATATTTTCCTCAATCCTACTGCCCCCACCACCACCACTGAATACAATGCATGCTCCATCAGCATGGCTGAATTGGCGCCATGGTGGGGGATAGGACTGGGCAGCAAGGAACTGTTAGGCAGCATACATTGCCTTTGGTGTACAAAACAGATCAATGTTGGGAGGTAACCAGCAGCCCAAAGCTAAGCTCCGTGGTGCTGCTGGCTACAGTAGCCCTGAGGCCCCTAGAGTTCTTCTCAAAGGAAGGGGACATTTGTCCTCTTACCCTGTGTAAAGCCCCAGCCCTCCAAAGGGGCTAGTTGAGCCTGCACCAGCTAAACTTGAGAAGTTCTGTGTCAGGTTTCCGAGTCCAACATAGAGCATAGGATCCAGCCAAGGCAGGTCCCTTCTACAGTTTTGCTGGTTTTGACTTTTAAAACCAGGGTATTACAGAAACCACCTTCTTCTGTATAATCAAGATTGTTCCCTCTGGTCATTGGAGAGGACCCTTTTACAGATTCCATCGCCTATGGAGAAGGGAGGAGGAGCAGCAGCACGAGCCTTCTCAGTAGTGGCACAAACTTTATGGAACTCTCTCCCTCTCAGTTTACAAACTGCTCCTTCCATAAAGGCTTTTAGGTGGGACATAAAGACGTTTTTTTCACACTTGCCTTCTGAGTTCACGGTTTTTTAATGCTAGACATATGGGCAGTGGCATCGCTAGGGGGGTGCAGGCCACACTGGGTGACGCGCTGGGGGGATGACGCGCCCTGGGGGGTGACACGCTATAACCGCGGCATTAGAAGCTACCACGTCATGCCATACACCTTTGGGTGTGGAATGTCCAGTGGAGAGCAATGCAAAAAACAGAATTGAAATCGATCCTTTTGTTCAAAAGTTATGGCCAAAGAAACGGAAGGAAAAAATGCACAGAGCTCTATGGAAAGTGAAAGTGAGCTGTATCGCATGTTTACTCGTGAGTAGGCGTACTTGCCATGGTACGTCAGAAAGGGCAGGCTGAGAGGAATCCAATAACCCCCAAATGGTCCCGATCCAATGAATGCAGCCCCCAAAAAACACCGAGAAGGATGTTCCCCCAGCTGCGAGTCTATTGAGCAGAAACAAAGCCACGTGGCCAAGTTTACTCATGAGTGTTGCAAGGTGCAAAAACCAAGATGTTACAAGGGATCCTAGATGTTACAAGAGATCTCAGATGTTGCACTGTAATCCCAAGTACCAAAGCAAACTCAGTAGACAACAGTGATCAAATCCAGGCTTTTATTGTAAATCCATCAGCAAAAGATTGTAAATCCATCCACATCTCCAAAGGAGGCTGTGTGCATCAGAAATGGGGAGAAGAGAAACCCCAAAGGAGACTGCTTACACCAGAAGTGGGAAGAAGAGAAGCATGTAATGCCTCCTTTAGCTGACTTTTATTACAATCTGGGGTTCCCTCCTTGAAACACATTTGGAGACAATTCATTGGTGGGTTCAAAACATCCCTTGTTTTATAATAGGCCATCTCATACATCCATCATATACAATATACCCCCAGCAGTTAGCCAATGGCACTGCACACAAACCTGACCTCATCCATAACCATCGCATGATCCACTGTGACCTTCATGTGCAGCCTGTGAAATGCAACATACTTGCTATTGACCTCACGGTGTGTGTGTTCATCTAAAAACTGCTGTGAAATGATTTTCTCTGGGAATCTGACCTTTGCAATGTGTTAATCCGGAAGTGCTTTGATATCATGTCTCTTTAAACTCTAGAATGCAGTTAGTCCACTAAAACTCAGTTAAAATATTACTATTTGTTAGTCACACTTATGTGTACCCCAAAACTGATTTCAAAATGAAAAACAAGAAAATATAAGAAAGCTAAGCTTATTAGTGTTCTTCTATGAGAGCTGGTGTGAATATTTGCTTTCTAGCATGTGTGTGCACAGCTTAGTGCTCTAAAAGTCTTCAAACTGGACGTTAAAGCAATATTAAAACTTCAAGCCGAATTCAAACTGCTAGATTTTTTTTTCTGTGCTCTGAAGACAAAGACTTCATTCAAATGTATCAACATTGTTCTAAGAGAACATCTTGTGGCAGGCTGCCCAATCCTAGTCAAATGCTTGTGAGACTCAAGTTGAACTTGCTTGGACATTCAGAGAGAGAGATAAAAAACCATGCTGTTTACATTTCAGGTAAGCATTCTATACCATAACTAACAGTCCTTGATACCTTCCAACAGTGAGTAGGTGGACTTGCCTTAGTCAAGGCAGGCTGAGACGGCTCCAACAACGTCAGAATAGTCCTGATCCAATGAATGCAGCCCCCAAAAACACGGAAAAGGTGGTCCTGCGTCCCAGCTGTGAGTCTATGGAGCCCTATGGAAAGCAAAGCAGCCTCACGTTGTGTTTACTCATGAGTAGGCAGGCAAGCCTTGGCTGGTCAGGCCAGGCAAAGGGAAATGTGAGGACACCAGAATGGAGCTGAAGTGTAACAGATGCTCCAGAAGGCAACCTCCCCTCCCCAAACCAGGAGGGTCTTTATCTTGATATGCCTGAAATAGAAGAACTTTAAGCTCTTCAACATGGTCCCTCACCAAAGGCTACAGAAAAAACTCCATATTCAGGGAATTAGAGGACAGGTCCTCTCATGGATTGAGAACTGGTTGAAGACCAGGAAACAGAGAGTGGGTGTCAATGGGCAATTTTCACAATGGAGAGAGGTGAAAAGTAGTGTGCCCCAAGGATCTGTCCTGGGACCTTGTATTGGAATCACAGAAGATCTGGTGAGGAGGTAGATGTGGTATCAGCAGTGACCCCTTTAAGGCCTGGGCTTCCATGGAGTGTGCTGCACAGCTGCAGCCACTTGAAGGCAATAGGGCCCTCAGGCATAAAAGCACCTGCTGAAGGGAGCGTTTGGTGTGGGTAACAGAGGGAGGAAAGCTTGAGGAAAGACAGACTGGATTAATGAATTGATGGTGAGTGTACTTTGGAGACTGCTGGAGACACTGGAGTTTGGTGTGTGGCTGCTGTGCCCAAGATTTGCTGAGGACCAAGGGGCTGCTGTAGTGGCAGGAGGCTGCTGGCAGGAGAGAGGACCTCTGCAGGTTGAACAGGTGAGCTACTCTGGTGGTGGGGTCCAGCAGTACTGCAGGGTAGAACCAGGGTCATTCTTGGGTAGAAAAGGGGTGCTAATTAGTTAAATTTGGGCATAATTCTCCAGGCAGAGCTTGGATTAGGATTTGGCAGAACAGACCAGTGCTTTTCAACCTCTTCATAAATGACCTGGAGATTGACCTGGGTGAGCAGTGAGGTGGCTAAGTTTGCAGACGATACCAAACTTTTCTGAGTGGTGAAGACCAGAAGTGACTTTGAGGAGCTCTGGAAAAATCTCTCCAAACTGGCAGAACGGGCAGTAAAATGGCAGATGCATTTAAGAACATAAGAACAGCCCCACTGGATCAGGCCATAGGCCCATCTAGTCCAGATTCCTGTATCTCACAGTGGCCCACCAAATGCCCCAGGGAGCACACCAGATAACAAGAGACCTCATCCTGGTGCCCTCCCTTGCATCTGGCATTCTGACATAACCCATTTCTAAAACCAGGAGGTTGCGCATACACATCATGACTTGTACCCCATAATGAATTTTTCCTCCAGAAACTTGTCCAATCCCCTTTTAAAGGCATCTAGGCTAGACGCCAGCACCACATCCTGTAGCAAGGAGTTCCACAGACCGACCACACGCTGAGTAAGAAATATTTTCTTTTGTCTGTCCTAACCCGCCCAACACTCAATTCTAGTGGATGTCCCCTGGTTCTGGTATTATGTGAGAGTGTAAAGAGCATCTCCCTATCCACTCTGTCCATCCCCTGCATAATTTTGTATGTCTCAATCATGTGCCCCCTCAGGCGTCTCTTTTCTAGGCTGAAGAGGCCCAAAAACTAGCCAAAAACTGCATATAGGTTTTATGTAAATTACTTCCATGCTGCTTACAGGCTTTTCCTTTTCTTTAGAGATGACTGCTGCACAATAAAATTTTGTGTTTTATTGTGATATTTTTAAGATTGTTTTAAGCCATTTCTGCCCAACGTTATAGATATGCAACAGGGATCAAATGTGTACACCTGTGGGCTGGGCAGAAATGGGTTAACATTTAAGGTTATTTTAATGTTGTAAACTATTGTTTTAAATGTGGTTTTATAGTTTTGTATGCCACCTTGGTTGCCAAAGTGGGATACAAATTGAGTAGATAAATAAAATAAACTACCACACCATTGAAGGGAGATGCTGAATTGTTTACCTGAAAGACCACCTCTGGCTTTATAATTTGCCCAAGTTCAAATTCCCGAATACATTAAGCTACCGTTTTTCTCAGAGGAATACTTTAATGTGCCATGAAGTCACGTTTTTGCTGGGAAAACAGCCGTTTAAACATGACAGTACCATTTTCCGAAGGTATGGGACACATGTATTTTGCCCTCAACTGCCCATATGATTCCGTGCTACTCTGAACTGCCCCTCTTCCTCTCCTTCAAGGAGAGGAATGATGCAGCCCAGAGTAGCACACTGCTGCTCTGGGCTGCATCTTTCATCCCCTCAGAGGAGACAAAAGATGCAACCCAGAGCGATGCAGAATCATGGCCAGAGTGGTTGCCATTCCAGGCACGATGCCACTCTGGGCAGCGTCTTCTGTCTCTTCCAAGGAGATGAAAGTCACAGCCCAGTATCGCGGCCAGAGAGGCAGCACATCCGGCTGCTATTCAGTGCCAGACTGGGCTGTCCCCCTCCTCTCCTCCTTTATAGGAGAGGAAAGGGTTGGCCTAGAGCAGCAGCATGCTGAGAGTTATGACTCCCAGCTCGCTGCTGTTGTAGGCCAACCCCATCTCTCCTCCTGGAGGAAAGAGGCAGCCTAGAGTAGCAGCATGTCACAACTCCTGGCGCACTACCACTCTAGGCCGCTCCTCTCTACTCCTCCTTTAAAACATGAAAGAAGTTGGGGCCACCCTGTCTGGCGCTGAATTGCTGCTGGATGATTTTGGGCTGCCCCCTGCTTCATTAGTAGGAGAGTTGTTTTTTTATATAGGGAAAGAAGCCAGTGGAGCTGCGGCTTCTTTCTTTAAAAAAAAAAAAAATGACATTGGGGGGGAGACTGGTGGCGCAGCCCCCACAAGGGTAGTGCCCAGGGCATTTGCACCCATTGCCCTCCCAGGTATGCCATTGCCCATATCCAAAGATAAATATGAAAAATGGCCCTTAGAATGAACTTGAATTTCACCCATAGTCTCTCTCTCTAACACATTGAATACTTTTAATGGAAAAAGTTAATTTGACAGCTTTCAAAGTTTTCTAGAACATTTTTTTCTTCATATGGAGTTTTACATGTAAATCTCATGGGAATGGTTTTGATATATTTTATATGCTAGAAATGTACATCAGAACTGTTTAGAACATAAAATACAAATTTTGCAATAGGTTTGAACTTGCAAATTATTATTTTAAATTGGCTATTTTACTGATAACAATTCAGTTCCAAGAAATATGTACAAAGCAACAATTTTGTTAATTCAAAGGATGGATCGGGGAAGGTTGGTATCATATTGAAACAAGTTCTGTTTTTTATTTATATTTAAAAGTGTGAACAGGATTATTAGCATAAAAGTTAAACAATATTTTTCTTCCAATCCAACACCGTGGAGATAGATTTCCATATGCTCATCCAAGCCTGGTTCAAGTCAAAGCAGCACCTAAAGTGGTGTCCAAATGCCACACCCCTTTTTCTCATCAGTACATATGCTTTACCCATCATGACTTCTACTCTCTGCCACCTGCTGCCTCTACTAAGCTGTTCGAGCAGGGAGCATCTTGGCAGCAGAACACATTTTAGAAGAGGCAGTGACACATGGTGGAGGAGAAAAAGAGGTGGAAGGAGGCTATCCTGGAAGGAAAGTATTTAGGAACAGGAACACATCAGCTGCTACCTTCTCCTCCAGCTCCACCATTAAGATCTTGGGCAGCAGTAGTGCAAGAGGAGTAAGCCACCCACCTCCATTCCAAGCAGAGTGGCAAGACCAGGATGGTTCAGGTTACAGGATGGAGACAGCAGGCAGGCAGCAGGTAAAGAGAGGGAAGATTAGGGTGTGTGGAGTACCCCACCCCACACACACATACACACCGATTTGCCACCTCTTGAAGCAGTAGCATCACCCAGGCTCATGGGTGAGTTGGCTCTGTGCACATCCCTTTATGGATCAGAATCTCTGCACCAAAGACTACCATGGTAGCAGTTCCAAACACTAGATCTCTTCATTCAGTACTCAAAGCTGGCCGTGTGGTGATTTGTGACTGTGCCAATCTAAACTGTGGAGCCTGCCAATATTCTTTGTGCTAATAAACATTTGCAGTACTGCATGGGCAGCCCACAGTGGTGTGCCCATGTCTTGGTCATGGGTCAATAGATACAGACCAGACTGGATTCCTAAAGGAAGATAACATTAGAGAAGTATCAGTTAATATACCTAATCATTTCTACATAACAGTCCCAACTGCTCTTATTATGTACAATTATGTACTTATTATGTGCATTGCCTTGGATCAACAAAAAATCAGAAAAATGCTAATTGATATGTTACGCCCACTCCAATTCTCATGGCAGTGAACAAATACCAGCTGAAATTGAACCTTGTATCGCACCTCTTACCTCTTTTATACCAGATAAGTTTTGTAATCTGAATCATTTTACACAAGTTCAATGGTTTAGTTCAAGTAAATACAATAATATTTAGTCTGAGCCATTTAGTTATTTGATTTTTCTCTGTAAACCGCTTTGTGAACTTTTAGTTGAAAAGCGGTATATAAATACTGTTAATAATAATATCTTCTGGAGAAATATTGAGAAGAAACGAAAGGATAGCGTTTTCCTAATTGCCCCAATCCAGATATTCTCAAACACTCACCCTCCACCCATGCACACACGCAGAGAGCTGTGCCTAAAATATGTTTCCACCAACAGAACGACAGCCTAGATTAAGTCCCTCAAGCTTTCAGTAGGATTTGGTACTCCCTAAACTGACTCATGGCCCATTCCTATCCAATTTTCCAGTGCAGCTGTGCCAATGAGGTGTGTACGGCATCCTGTGGTAGGGAGGCACTCATAGAGACCTCCTCAAGGTAAGGGAACATTTATTCCCTTACCTTGGGGCTGCACTGTGGCTGCACCAGTGCTGGAAAGTTGGATAGAATGGGGACCTCATTCAACAATGGGCACAATCCTAACCCCTTATGGCAGTACTTTCCAGCACTGGCATAGCGGTGCCAGTGGGACGTGTGCTGCATCCTGCAGTTGGGTGTCACTCACAGAGGCCTCAAAGTAAGGGAATGTTTGTTCCCTTACCTCAGAGCTGCATTGCTCTTAAGTCAGTGCTGGAAAGCACTGACATAAGGGGTTAGGATTGCACCTACATAGGCTTTTCAGTATGGTATCAAACAGGAAAGTACCACTTGCTCAGTATTGTCCAACATTAAATCCTTTTTATGCTTTTTAAATTCATTTATTAAATTTATTAAATTATATTAAATTAAATGCTTTTTAAATCCAACCACTTTGGGTTGAATTGCTTTTTCTTTTTTTCACATTTTTTATTGGGCAGGAGGTCTGGTCTAGAGGGTAGAGCCTCCATTTGCCTGAAGATTAACATCCACAAGGTCGCCAGTTCGAGGCCACCGGCACCGTGCGACCTTGAAGCAGCTGGCAAGCTGCAGCTGAGCTGTTCCATCTGCTCGGAGCGTGGGAGGATGGAGGCCAGAATGTTAAACCAGATCGGAGTGTAACATCTTGAATGTGGTGGTTCTTGAAAGAGAGAACCTTCTTTCAATTTGTAAAAATCCCTGTGTGGATTTAATAAGCCTGCCTGTGTAAACCGCCTTGAATAAAGTCTTGAATAAAGACCAAGAAAGGCGGTATATAAATACTGTATATTATTATTATATTATTGTGTAGAATTTGGTTCCCATGCCCTCAACAACAAGGTTAGAAACACTTGTTGGCAAAGTAGCATCAGATTACTACAGGTTTCCATTATTACTTAGTACTTGAGTGTATTTAAGTGCACTCCATGCTGGAATGAAAGTTTCTCAACTTCTTGAAATATTCCCACTTCTATCCTGCATTATTTTTGCCCACACTTATTTCTATTTTTCTTCCCCTGTGGGGCTGGTACGAGAAACCCTTATTGCAAAACACATTTCATTTTCCTCTTCTCTACACTACTTCTTCCATTCCACCCATCTAGTTGCCCTCTACATTGACCTGAGCTTTTTTTACAATCAATAGAGGGCCCAGTCTTATCCAACTTTCCAGTGCCAGTGCTGCAGCAATGCAGCCCCAAAGAAAGGGAACAAACATTCCCTTACTGGGAGGAGGCCTCTGTGATTGCCTCCTACCAAGGATGCAGTGCATGCCCCATTATCACAGCTACACCAGCGCTGGAAAGTTGGATAGGATTTGGCCCTGATACTCCTATTCAACTTTACTGCACTGGTGCAGCTGCAATGCAGCACTGAGGTAAGGGAACAAATGTTTCCATATCTTGATGAGGCTCTGTGACTGCCCCATCACTACAGAATGCAGTGCACACCCCACTGGCACAGCTGCACTGGCACTAGAAAATTGGATAGGATTGGACCCTTAATTTCCTACCATTCCTACCTTATTATTGCCTTATAAGTTCCTAAATCCTCATCGTCATCTTGTAGTTCCAGTGTTCTCCTCCTTTGTTATCTTGTCTTTAGGCTGTGTTTCCCCAGCCTCCTTTTCACTGATTGGCTAAGAGGAATCATTAATAAAGGGGAAGTTCAGACCAACAATCCATCCTAAATTAAATATTCCCAAAGGCTTGGTCAGGATCTGTCTCTGAGTTTGGGGGCATTTCACCAAGCTGGTACCAAAGTGGAGCTTCCCCTTGTCTGTGTCAGATCAATGTACATGGAAAAGCAGCGTCTTACTCAAACATAAAAAACACTGGTACAAACAAATAAGCAAACACCTGCTGTATGATAATAGCAAATCACCATGCATTATTCAATCATATTCAAGACAACAGCACAGGGCTAAATGAAAAATACATGCGTTTTTACATAACAAGTGCAATGATGATAGGAATCCAAATAAAAACAAAGTATCCCAGGTTGACTCTCTGAGTAAATAATGGGCAACCCGATCCTGAAGCCAGAGGCTCTGTTGGATGCAGCAGCAGCAAAATGGCTACCGCTGAATCCAGTGTCACCACTGAGGCAGCAGGAGGTCACCTCGGGGGAATAGGACTTTTGTCCACTTCCCTTGGGGAAAGCCCCAAGCTCCACAATGGAGCTTCTCAGGTCTGCACAGTCTATTTTGCCTTCTAGTCTGACACAAATTTCAGGGTACGGTAGATTTCAGCAGAGATCTGCCAGTCTGACCCCCTCCTACCTGGTTCCTCCCCTGCCCTGCCCTTCCTCACACCATTTTGCCCACTCCCGCTCCCTGCCCCAAAATTGCTTACTGCTGGCCAGCGCAGCTGGCGTGTCAGCTGGCCTTCCACGCGGCACTGAGACTCAGCACTGATTTGTGCTGCCCCAGTGCTGGCAGCCCCTCCTGTCTAGGTGCCACAGATGTACCTAATGGCACGTCTGTAACACCCAGTGCTGGCTCTGGAGCTCAGTGCTAGTGCTGAGAGAGTTCAGGATTGGGCCCTAAGTAAGCAACTGAGACTGCAATTCTATTCACCAGTGGTTTCCAAACTTACCTAGGTCACAATGCCCCTACAGCTTTCCAGCTCAGTCTAGTGCTACCATATTGGATCTCATGAGATCTGTGATGGTGGCACCAAATCTCATGAGATCTCACAAGATCCAAGATGTTAACACCCAAATATCATGAGATTTTGTGTGATCCAAGATGGTGGCACCTGAAAGAAAAGGTTGGACAGGCCACTGGGGACATCCCACAACACTCCTCTGTGTGTGTGTGTGCCGTGATGCCTTAGGTGTCATGAAACTCACTTAGGTGTCATGGAAACCCTGCTATACACACTCATCTGGGAGTAAGTTCTATTGAAATCATCCTGCTGCATCCCTGACGCTAGGGAAGCTTAGGACTGGGCTGTCAATCCTATCCTGGGCCAGTTTACTGGATGCAAGGTTGCTAGAGTAGCATTTGCTACATTCAAGGTCCAGGCCAGTCAAGAGAGTTAAGAAATGAAAAATGTTACTTACCTTTCCTGGTTGCCTGCTGGGGGCATGTCCTGTTCAGGGGTTTGGTATATGGTGAATGCCAGCCACAAACTATCCCAATCCTCCCTGTCCTGGTGTGATCCTTGCCCCGCCACTGGCAGAAATCTGCCAGCAGTTAGTCAGTAGCACGCTGCTGGTAGCACATGGCTTTTCTGGCTGCTGCATTGGTGGCAGTGTGCACAGACTGGTGGAGAGGCTGCTGTGCCTCCATACTGCAAGGATAAGATTGAGTCGTCAAAAACATATATTTATGTTATTTATATTTACTGAAGTGTGCGCGGGGACGAACTGCGGATAACTGAAACCACAGGTACAGGATCTGCAGATACGGGGACCCCCTGTGTAGTATAGAGTATCTTAATTAAAACATAGTAGTTTGTTCACAGAGGCTCCTTCCATAAATGGAAGGTTGCATTCCTGGAAGGGGCTCTTACATGAGTACAATTCTTCCATTAACAAATGATACTTGTCTTACAAAGGATACTCTGCAAGCAAAATTCTCAGTTTGGGTCCAAGGCATTATATCCCACCTTTCTACCCAGGACAGTCTGCAAAGCTGCTAACAAAACAAAACAACAAATCAAAACGTAAAGGAACAACAAGGTATTATTATGAATAAGTATCATTTTTATAGTGTTTTATAGTGTTTCACATACATTATCTCAGCAATCCTTACAGCAACCCTATAAGGATTGCTGGTCAGTCAGTACTGTTAGCCACATATTACAGATAGGGGTTGCCGATGAGTACATTTGAACCAAGGTCTTTCGGGTTGACAGCTCTAACACTTTGGCTACTGTGGCAGTAACATGTCCAGTGAGCCCATCCAGTGAAAGCTTGTCCAGTGAAAAAGAATACTTCAGGTCTCAATTTAAATGAACATGCAATTAAGCAAAAACAGATACAGAATAAATGTTACGTGTAGCACAATCCTATTTTGCACTGGATCAGGCAAGCCAAGAGGCTTGCTCTGTATCCAGCATAAGATAGGGCTGCAAAGTGGCTCAGCCAGAGGTAAGGGGAAACCCTTCCCCTTACCCCTGGGTAAACCATTGCAGGTCCTATGGGTCTCCTTGGACTTGCCGAAGACAGTGAAATGGCTTGAAGCTGCTCCGCATTGCTCAGAGAATGGGATTGGGATCTAGCATTTGTGCCGGCCCAAGGGTGCCTCAGGATAGCGCCCTAAAACAGTTTAATCTTTAAACGAAGCGAACATTTTAATGAAGTAAAAACACTAGCATGCATGAAACAAATTGCTCACTTGTGGAACAACCGAATGTATGCAGATAGCAAATTGACGTAGAATAATGATAAACTGGTAGATCTCAAAGCCAGAATATGCACACTGAAATCATAGACCTGACGTATCTAGAAGCTTGTACTTCCTGTTGTGGTAATTCACTATTTTATGTCACTGAAACTGGTTTATAAATAAATTTTCCATGGTTAAAATTAATTCACAAATGGCATTTTAAATACAAATTCAGGCTAGTCATGGCTGTTTTAATGACCAAATAATTAAAAAAAAAGTGCAATGGTAAATTTCCATTAGTCAAAAATTGCTTTACCAGCAAGTTATGTTATATAGGGAATAAAAAGGAAAATCAAGATAAAACTCCAACCACTTTACGAGTACTCACTTTGTGTCTAATTACCCGCTAAATTTGGACAAAGCGATAGTTCCAAATTTTGTGATTACAAGAGCTGAACTGAATGTTCAACAGTGAAATGCATTTCTGACATATTTAAAAATGGACAGAACTCAGATTAAAGTGCCTGTGATTTGCACGCACAGATTTCATGGGATGACAGAATGCATGAAATGGTTAAAGGACACAATGTACTGGAACAAGTTAATCCACGAAACCAGAATACAAATTCTACTAGGTGGATACAGTGCTATTACATGTTGATACCACCTAATGCAGGGGTGTCAAATTTATTTCATACAGAGGGTCAAATAGCATTCATGATGCCTGCTAAGGGCAGAAAGTGATGTCATTAGGCAGGAAGTGATGTCATTAAACAGGTCAAGACCAAAAATAAGCACTTTTTCTCACTTGGGAATGCATTAGCTGCAAATCACAGAAAAGAAAATATGTATATCTTGATCATATTCAAGATATGGGAGAGCACAATTTTCAAGTGGGCTGACCTTTCAGCAGTAACACCTCAGCATGGCTCAGCAGCTGAGAGCATGAGGGCTGGATAAAAAACTTCCGCAGGCTGCATCCGGCCCCTGGGCCTTATGTTTGACACCCCTGACCTAATATATTATTTCGAATGGTGCTTGGATAACGGAGGCTGCCTCTTACACTTCAATCATGGACACACATGGTGGCCTTGGACAAACCCTAAAGCCTAGACATAGCTCCAGGGCTGATGGGTCCCTTGTGTCCTACAGTATGGACCCTCATGTTTTGGTGTGCTCCACTAAGGTTTTTGGGTGGCTTATGTTGGTGGAAGCAGCAGAAGCATTGTTCTTGGGGGTTATTAGCTGCTTTTATCCCACAATGCCCCTACATACACCATGTTCTCACTTAAAGTTGGAATGCGGGTGGAGAGTGGTTGTAACATGGTGGGTGGGGTTGGGAAGAGACAGATCATGTCCAGGAGGGGGGTGGGATCGGTGGCATTGGCTACTGTCACGTCCTATCCCCCTTCCTGGATCTGATTCCTGACATAGGGCTCCTCTGACTTGTGCCAGCTATTTTGCTGGTGCAGGCCTGAGTAGCCCCATAGCAGCATCACAAGTGGAAGACCTCCAGTGACCTCTCTTCCCACGCTGGATACAGCAGAGGCTGTTCCGGCACTGCTGCATCACAGCGCAAAAGGTTATGATTGGGCTGCCCATGAGACTTCCTTGAGAGCAGACATTCATTGGGTTGCAATGTAAAAGCCCTTCATAAATGTTTAACAATGCTACAGTTCTAAAAAAACCTCATAAAACCAATAAAATAAACAACAGATATAGCAAGCTTTGCCAGGCAAAGTGTTACAGTACCATTGATTCCAACCCTTGATGTTGTCATAGAGGTTTCAAAAAGCCCTCCTGTGAAACAGAACAAGACAAAGTTGAAAGAATTTTAAGTGTACAGATTTCCTGTTGGGGTTCAATGCACTGGCCTGACCCTATGACTCTCTTTACTGCGTCACATGTATCTATACAACAGGAAGTTTGATTATTGTACATCTGTAGAATGAATGATTGTTTATGCATATAGATCAACATTTTCATGGCAGAGAGAATCTGGGGAATGAAAAAGGAATGTATGACTCAGTGCATTACAATGTTTTTATGATGCAGTGAAAACATATGGCCAACAGAAGCAAAACTGGCATTGGAAGGATATTTTCATACTGGACAGCAGAAATATATAAATGATAATGGCCATTTTGCATGACTATCAATGTGCTAGGCCCAGTACAAACCACCCGGTGAAATGCCCCCTACACAGGGAGTTTACTCAGAGCTACTACATATTTACTACAGAGACTGGCATCTCATTTCACCTTCTCCCTGCCTGTTGTACTCATTAATACAATTTGTTGAGCAAACCAGAGCCATCTATCCTGACATGAATTTTTCATTCTCTGCGGGGAGTGTCAATGAGTAACAAAACACAGTATGTTTCTCTCTTGAGTAACAAAATACAGTATGTGATGGCTCCTGTGTTGTCTGCTGAACCCAGACCACAGAATTTTCAGTAATGGGCAGCCCAATCCTATGCAGTGCTGAGGCAGGGGGGTCACAGCGGCCCCCGCAAGCTGGAAGTCTCCTTGACGTAAGGGAATATTTGCATTTTTCAGCCCAGCATATATGGCTTGCCAGTAACTGCAGCCTCATGTTTGTGGTAGTGTCCCCAGTGTCCCATGCAGTTAACAAGTCTGAGTAGATAGGAAAATGAAAGATCCCAGGAAATTTCTGGGCTCCCTCCTTTGGCTCCTTGGCCCCCTTTCTGATCCTGGGCCCGGGTACAAATTACCCCCTTTACCCCCCCCCAGGTCCTGTAAGGGGGTATGAAATTTGGACTGTGAGTTGTGCTTAAGAGGACTGTGCAGAGTTAATTCATTGTACTGGAATCCCATACAGTTCTAACTCAAGTGGTAATATGCACAAAATGATACAGGTGTGTGCGTTTAAGTAAAATTCAGAACAGGAATTCTACGTGTTGAATATTATACCTAGGCAAAGTCTGAGAATACAGTTAAGACAAGGAACTATTCTGAAGCAGCTAAATCTTTTACTCTCACCATTAAGTAGGAGCATATTTAAAAAACAGATCCAAGACTTCAAAAGTGTTCCTTCAAGAAGTTTCTGACTTTGAATCAAAGTGGTTCCAGATTTGATGACATTCCCCTTTTGCTTTGAGCTCCCTAGTTCTTGCCTGTCTTGGACTCATTCGTATTCCTTTTACTTTTGTAAGACACATCCTTACATGGGGCCTTGTGAGTTTGCTGTTGTAGGTTATTTCTCATGTCTCACAATTCTTCTTCAATAAAGCCTTCCCTTCTGGTAGATCTTTTTTGTGGAAAGAACATCCAGGCTTTTTGTAGGCTGAACTGAATAAATTCCAAAGAAAAGACCAAAAGATTTAAAGAACAAGACATATTCCCATGTGCATTTCGGTACTCTTTTCCTTATACAGTTCCCTTCTGCAATGATGGTCTCCATTTCCTAAGTCAAGGGAATGAGATCGACCCAAAGCCAAGGACCAAAGCAGACAGTGTTTGGTTTGCCTTTGACATTTTTTTTACAACTGTTTGATTCATCTTGAGAACTGAAGAAAGGGCAAACTCATGAAAATTTCATTCTTTTGGACAAAAATTGTGCCCAGGGGAACAGATAGCAAAAAGAGCATTTTCACTACAAGAGATGCTTGCTGCATTGTATACTGTACAACCAAAGAGTGAAAGGCTGCAGACTAAACACACTTATTAGGAAGTAAAGCCCATTGAACATAGAGACACATAGGCCGCAATCCTAACCAACTTTCCAGCACTGACATAAGGGCAATGCGATTCTGAGGTAAGGGAACAAACATTGCCTTACATTGAAGAGGCCTCCGTGACTGCCCCCCAACTGCAGGATGCAGCACATGCCCCACAGACACAGCTATGTCAGTGCTGGAAAGTTGGTTAGGACTACGCCCGTAGTAAGCGAAGATGCATGCTCTTGGGCTGTGACTGTTCCAGACCTGTGACTTGGGCCTGGATTGAGCATCACTGCCCAGAATGGCTCCAAAAGGGAGGAGGAGGCCACTTGTGCTGAGGCTCCCTGCAAAACTTAGTGCTTTGCTCCCCTCTAGCTATGCCACTGAGCAGGGTTACCCTGATTTCAGAGTTAGACATGCTATTGAGCCCTTTTCAAAGACAGAAAGGAGAATATAATTCATTCCCTTTGTAAACAAGAGTTTCTCCTCCATTATTTATAAGCCATTAGTTATTTGATTCTCTCTGTAAACTACTTTGTGAACTTTTTGTTGAAAAGCGGTATTTAAATACTGTGAAGAAGAAGAAGAAGAAGTCCAGATAATATTAGGTTGTACGGGGTTTACAACAAGGTTTTACCAGCTCCACGATCCAAATGATACAATCCAGCCAAAAGTTAAGCACATTGAAGTTAAACATATGCCTAACTCTCCCATTGACATCAGTGCCTGTTATTTGTAAAGGGAGTATACAATTATTTCACTTCCCACAGGACTTTGGAGGTATACCCCCCCTTGCCTAAAGCAATTTCCTATCATTTTATCCCCAAAGAACTCCCAAACTGTTTAGCAGAGCCAACAGGAAACGTTATCCTAATCAGACAATTGTAGATAAAGCACTGAAGAGTGCAATGGGACAAAAGAAGTATTGTAATTTGAAGGCAACTTAACATGTATTTAGATTTTAGGTGTGGCTGCAAATGTTAACTGAGACCCCCTTAGACCGACTTATCAATAAAACTAAGCATTCAATTATAATGCCTAAGCACTCTCTGCTCTGTTATGTTACTTGAATGTGAGTTAATATTTAGTTGGCAACCTTCAGTCTCGAAAGACTATGGTATCGCGCTCTGAAAGGTGGTTCTGGAACAGCGTCTAGTGTGGCTGAAAAGGCCGATTCGGGAGTGACAATCCCTTCCACACTGGGAGCAAGTACAGTTTGTCCCTGGCCTGTCTCCCTGGCTATGGGCCTTCCTTCTTTGCCTCTTAGCCTCAGACTGTTGGCCAAGTGTCTCTTCAAACTGGGAAAGGCCATGTTGCACAGCCTGCCTCCAAGCGGGCCGCTCAGAGGCCAGGGTTTCCCACTTGTTGAGGTCCACTCCTAAGGCCTTTAGATCCCTCTTGCAGATGTCCTTGTATCGCAGCTGTGGTCTACCTGTAGGGTGCTTTCCTTGCACGAGTTCTCCATAGAGGAGATCCTTTGGGATCCGGCCATCATCCATTCTCACGACAAGACCGAGCCAACACAGGCGTCTCTGTTTCAGCAGTGAATACATGCTAGGGATTCCAGCACGTTCCAGGACTGTGTTGTTTGGAACTTTGTCCTGCCAGGTGATGCCGAGAATATGTTGGAGGCAGCGCATGTGGAAAGCGTTCAGTTTCCTCTCCTGTTGTGAGTGAAGAGTCCATGACTCGCTGCAGTACAGAAGTGTACTCAGGACGCAAGCTCTGTAGACCTGGATCTTTGTATGTTCCGTCAGCTTCTTGTTGGACCAGACTCTCTTTGTGAGTCTGGAAAACGTGGTAGCTGCTTTACCGATGCGTTTGTTTAGCTCGGTTTCGGGAGAAAGAGTGTCGGAGATCGCTGAGCCAAGGTACACAAAGTCATGGACAACCTCCAGTTCATGCGCAGAGATTGTAATGCAGGGAGGTGAGTCCACATCCTGAACCATGACCTGTGTTTTCTTCAGGCTGGTTGTCAGTCCAAAATCTTGGCAGGTCTTGCTAAAACGATCCATGAGCTGCTGGAGATCTTTGGCAGAGTGGGTAGTGATAGCTGCATCGTCGGCAAAGAGGAAGTCACGCAGACATTTCAGCTGGACTTTGGACTTTGCTCTCAGTCTGGAGAGGTTGAAGAGCTTTCCATCTGATCTGGTCTGGAGATAGATGCCTTCTGTTGTAGTTCCAAAGACCTGCTTCAGCAGGACAGCGAAGAAGATCCCAAACAAGGTTGGTGCAAGAACACAGCCCTGCTTCACACCACTTCGGATGTCAAAGGGGTCTGATGTGGAGCCATCGAAGACAACAGTGCCCTTCATGTCCTTGTGGAAGGATCTGATGATGCTGAGGAGCCTGGGTGGACATCCAATCTTGGGGAGAATCTTGAAGAGGCCATCCCTGCTGACCAGGTCGAAAGCCTTCGTGAGATCTATGAAGGCTATAAAGAGTGGCTGTCGTTGTTCCCTGCATTTCTCCTGCAGTTGTCTAAGGGAGAATACCATATCAGTGGTGGACCTGTTGGCTCGGAATCCACACTGTGATTCTGGATAAACGCTCTCTGCAAGTACCTAGAGCCTCTTTAGTGCAACTCGGGCAAACAACTTTCCTACAACGCTAAGGAGAGAGATGCCACGGTAGTTGTTGCAGTCACCCCTGTCGCCTTTGTTCTTGTACAGCGTGATGATGTTTGCATCCCTCATGTCTTGAGGTACTCCACCTTCTCTCCAGCAGAGACAAAGGATTTCATTCAGCTCAGTGATGATGATCTCTTTGCAGCACTTTAGGACTTCAGTAGGGATGCTGTCTTTTCCAGGTGCCTTGCCAAAGGCAAGGGAGTCCAGGGCCACGTGAAGTTCTTCTAGGGTTGGTTCACTGTCAAGCTCCTCCAGCACAGGCAGGCACTCAATGTTGTTCAGCGCTTCTTCGGTGACTACATTTTCTCTGGAATATAGCTCAGAGTAGTGCTGCACCCAGCGTTCCATCTGCTGCGCCCGATCCTGGATGACCTCGCCTGTTGCAGACTTCAGAGGGGCAATTTTCTTCTGTGTTGGACCTAGGGCCTGCTTGATACCATCATACATCCCCTTGATGTTGCCCGTGTCAGCTGCTATCTGTATCTCGGAACAGAGCTGGAGCCAGTAGTTGTTAGCACATCTCCTGGAAGTCTGCTGGACTTTGCTGCGAGCACCTCGGAGGACCTGCAGGTTGCGCTCACTGGGACAGGCCTTGTATGCTGCTTGAGCTCTCCTCTTTTCCTCAATGACTGGTGTCAACTCCTCAGAGTGGGCTTCAAACCAGTCTGCTGTCTTGTTGGTCTTCTTGCCAAATATGGACAAGGCGGTGTTGTAAACGGCATTCTTGAAATGTTCCCATCTTTTGGATGCGTTTGCATCGACCAGGCCTGGAAGAGATTCCTCAAGCGCTCGTGCAAATTCTTCCACTTTTCTCTGATCCCAGGTCTTGCTCGTATCAATGCGAGGTCTTCCTTCCCTTTTCGTGTGATACAGTCGCTTTGTTTGCAGTTTCACTCTGCTGCACACCAGCGAGTGGTCGGTGTCACAGGCAGCACCCTGATAGCTGCGTGTGATCTTGATGCTGGGAAGGCTGGAGCGTCTGGTGAGAATCAGGTCGAGCTGGTGCCAGTGCTTTGATCTTGGTTGTCTCCAAGAGACTCTATGTTGGGGCTTCGTGTTGAAGAATGTGTTGCTGACACAGAGACCGTGATGACAGCAAAACTCTAGCAGGCGTTGGCCATTTTCGTTCATCTTCCCAGTGCCGAACTGACCTAAGCAAGTGGGCCACGAACTGTTATCAGCACCAACTCTAGCATTGAAGCATTGAGTTAATATTATAGGTAAGGAATACAGGGAATCATTGAACTGCCACTGTCCCAAGGTTGGACTAATTAGCGTTGGTGTAGGATGCTTTTCGTTTGGTGGTAGTAGGGGTAACTGTTGCATTTATCATAGTGCTCTCCTGCTTTTCAGCTTTCCCAATACAATTCTGCTGGGGGGCAGGCGGCGGTTTTCAGCTCAGATTGGGTCCAGGCATGATGGAAGGATGCTTGGCTGGTGCCACCTCTCCTTCTGATCTTCCCTTGCGCTAATAGTTACCTAAGGTGATCAGAATCTTGAACCAAGGACTCCAGGACCACATTCACTGCTAGTGAATGGTTTCAGCACTGCTAGTGTGATATTCAGAGGATGATACTGCAGTTACCAGCTGATTGGGGGACACAAGGAGTCCCTAAGGTTCAACCTTGTCCTATAAAGCCTCTCACTCTTACCTGGCTTCTCAGTTTGACCAACTTGTTGCTTGGGCAAAGACTGACCTATTCTCAGACTGCCCATCTGTGCTTAACAACTTGACTGACTACCTGTAATCGACTCTGACACAGATGCTTGAATGCTTTTGAAGCAACTTATTATATGATTCAGACAGATCCTGGCTACCCATCTGTTTAGATCAGGGGTGTCAAACTCATTTCATACTGAGGGCCAAATGGCATTCATGATTCCTGCTAAGGGCCAGAAGTGATGTTGTTAAGCAGGAAGTGACGTCATTAAACAACTCATAACCCAAAATAAGCACTTTTTCTCACTTAGGAATTCATTAACTACAAATGACAGAAAACACACAAATCTTTATCATATTTCAAGAGATGGGAGAGCCCAATTTTCATGGGGGCTGCCCTTTTAGCAGTAACACCTCAGCACTGCTCAGCAGCTGAGAGCCTGAGGGCTGGATAAAAAGCTTCCACAGGCTGCATCCGGCCCCCGGACCTTATGTTTGACACCCCTGGTTTAGATTATTGACTTTGCCAATTACCTAGTTAATGCTGGTTCACCTTCAGATGAATAGCCCTGACATAAATCTTTCTTGCTAATTCCAACACAGAAATATTTTTCCTTGTGTGAAAATATAAATGGAAAATGTGAGAAATGCTTTCACTTACAGGTCTGCTGGTGAGAAATCAGTACAGTACTCATGTTGAATTTGGAATTGTTTATATATTAGTACAGGTTGAGCCTCATTATTCGCATGGGTTCCATTCCAAGCACTCAAATAGATGGCAAAAAAACGCACTATAGCAAATCAATTTAAAAAGCAAAGTTTTTTTGCTCTGATGATTTAAAAGCAGCCTTGCTGACCTTTGTGATGTAAGATAAGAGTCCTTAAGACAATCCATGAATCAGTTGTCCTCCAAGAGCTTACAAAGGCGCTTCACTCAGCCCCTCCCTTCACCAATGCAAAGTGATCACCTTTCTTTCAAGTGCTTAGGGGGAAGGGAGGGGTCACCTGGAGAGAGCTGGATTGTCAGCCAGCTGCCCTCCCTCTCTCTCTCTCTCTCTCATTAAGGAGGCTATTGTTAAAGAACTGTTCCTTTTTTAAAAAACTGATTTTAAAGGGATGCATTTTCCCCTTCTCCAGGGATCAGCACCTTCTCATTTGTAGGGGCCATTCATGTTGATTCAAATCCATGTATTAAAAATCCATGTATAAATAGGCTGGAACTGTATATATCATTCATTGGCACCCTTCACTCTCGGAAGACTATGGTATCGCGCTCTGAAAAGTGGTTCTGGAACAGCGTCTAGCGTGACTGAGAAGGCCAATCCAGGAGTGACAATCCCTTCCACACTGGGAGCAAATGTAGTCTGTCCCTGGTGAGTCTCCCTGGCTATGGGCCTTCCTTCTTTGCCTCAGTCTGTTGGGCAAGTGTCTCTTCAAACTGGGAGAGGCCATGCTGCACAGCCTGCCTCCAAGAAACTTTATATGTATTGTATATAATTGTATATATATTAGGGTGCAATTCAGCCCTTGACTTGGGTTGGTGCAAGTCACTTGTGCCTCCTCAGGCAGAAGCCGGGCCGGCTCTCAGAAGCGCCAGCTTGTGGAGGCTGACGGAAGCCTCTGTGCTGGCTTCCTCTGAAAGCCTTGAGTTGGCATGGCTGCGTCGATGCAAGCCTCTGAGGTAGGTGGGGACAGGGAGGAGGCGGGAGGGAGGCACTCCTGGGTGGGGGGAGGGCGGACAGTGGGCAGCCCCAGGGGCGGGCGGGAAGTAGGAGGCAGGGCTGGGATTGTATTGAAATCGTGGAAAATCTGGTGAGGAGATAGCATGTGGTGTCAGCAGTGGCCCCTTTAAGGGTTAAGGCCTGAGCTTTGAGCAGAGGGTGTGCTGCACAGCTGCAGCCACTAGAGGCAGTCAGGCCATTACAGGATATAAAGAGCACCTGATGCAGGAAGGGTGTTGGTTGTAGTGGAGAGAGAGTGGTGGAGGGAGAGGAGACTTGCCGTATTTTTCGCTCCATAAGACGCACCTGACCATAATGTCAGTAAGTGTAAAGTCATGCACATTGGGGCAAAAAATCAAAACTTTAGATATAGGCTGATGGGTTCTGAGCTGTCTGTGACAGATCAGGAGAGAGATCTTGGGGTGGTGGTGGACAGGTCGATGAAAGTGTCGACCCAATGTGCGGTGGCAGTGAAGAAGGCCAATTCTATGCTTGGGATCATTAGGAAGGGTATTGAGAACAAAACGGTTAGTATTATAATGCCGTTGTACAAATCTATGGTAAGGCCACACCTGGAGTATTGTGTCCAGTTCTGGTCGCCGCATCTCAAAAAAGACATAGTGGAAATGGAAAAGGTGCAAAAGAGAGCGACTAAGATGATTACGGGGCTGGGGCACCTTCCTTATGAGGAAAGGCTACGGCGTTTGGGCCTCTTCAGCCTAGAAAAGAGACGCTTGAGGGGGGACATGATTGAGACATACAAAATTATGCAGGGGATGGACAGAGTGGATAGGGAGATGCTCTTTACACTCTCACATAATACCAGAACCAGGGGACATCCACTAAAATTGAGTGTTGGGCGGGTTAGGACAGACAAAAGAAAATATTTCTTTACTCAGCGCGTGGTCGGTCTGTGGAACTCCTTGCCACAGGATGTGGTGCTGGCGTCTGGCCTGGACGCCTTTAAAAGGGGATTGGACGAGTTTCTGGAGGAAAAATCCATTATGGGGTACAAGCGATGATGTGTATGCGCAACCTCCTGATTTTAGGAATGGGTTAAGTCAGAATGCCAGATGTAGGGGAGAGCACCAGGATGAGGTCTCTTGTTACCTGGTGTGCTCCCTGGGGCATTTGGTGGGCCGCTGTGAGATACAGGAAGCTGGACTAGATGGGCCTATGGCCTGATCCAGTGGGGCTGTTCTTATGTTCTTATGTTCTTATAAGACGCACCTAGTTTTTAGAGGAGGAAAACAGGAAAAAAAATATTCTGAAACACATAGTGTAATAGAATATTTAATAAACTATAACAGAACAACATTTGAACCATGTAAAGTGAACAGCAGTCAACAGTGGCATTAAGAACCATTATCACTGTCATTAACAAATGGAGAGACTTAAAGGTTTGAGTACTCTAGTTTTCTGGAAACCCCAAGAACTCATCATCACTAGAGTCAGAATTTATGAAGCTCACAAAAGCAGGTGCACACAAATAGGGGATCACATTATCTTTCTGCTACAATGATGTTCTGCCAAATTCCAATCCACTGGGCCTCGTGCCCGCTTAAGGCTGATCAGTCCCCCTTGTGCAACTCACCAGTGCAGCAAGCAAAAGTGATTCCAGTTCCAGTCCACATATGCCAAGTAAATCAGTCCCATCAATCAGAGTTGCCAAATCAGAGTCCAGAGCCAATAAGCCAAATTATAGTCCAAGGTCAGATTCCAGGTAGGTCAGTCAAATCCATCAGGGTATCCAAGTCCAGTCACAATCCACAGTCAGATTCCAAATTCAATAAACCCAGTCAGTCTCCTCTCCTACCTCCAACCTGCACTCCTTCAAAACCCACAAACCCTTCCTGCCTCAGGTACTCCTTATATCCCTGAGGGCCCTATTGCCTTCCAGTGGCTGCAGCTGTGCAGCACACTCTGCTGGATGCCCAGGCCTTACCCTTAAAGGGGCCACTGCTGACACCACATCTACCTCCTTGCCAGTTCTTCCATGATTCCAATACAAATGAACAAGTGGAAAGTCCAACCACAACTTGAATTCTCAAGACACAACAAACCTCTGGATTTATGGTGAGAACCGAGCCTTACCTGGGGCTTGTGCAATAAGCAAACACTGGCATTCTGACCAAGGAGACAGTTTTTTCTTTGTGATGGGGGGGGGGGGGCTTACATTCAGATGCTGGATGAGATGAGTGAAAGCGCCCCTCCCTTGCTGTGTGAGTGTGTGGGGGGGCAGAGCATCTGTGTGTGTAAGAGAAGGGGACAGCCTGTGTGTGTGAGAGAGGGGGGAAAGTGTTTGTGTTGCAGAGAAGTTGTGATGCTCCAGGCTTGGGGTGGGGGGAAAGAGAAGCTGTGATGCCCCAGGCTTGGGGGGGAGAAAGAGTCTGTGATGCTCCAGGCTTGGGGGGGAAGAGAGAGGCTGTGATGCTCCAGGTTTGGGGAGCGGAAGAGAGAAGCTGTGATGCTCCAGGCTTGGGGGGAGAGAGGATGTGATGCTCCAGGCTTGGGGGGGGGAGAGAGAGAGGCTTTCCTGGGAGTAAGCCCCCCTGACTCTAATGGGACTTACTTCAGAGTAGGCATGCACAGGATTGGGCAGCGAGACTGCCACCCCACCCACGCTTTCCTGGGAGTGAGCCCCAGTGACTGTGACTTACTTCTGAGTAGACAAGCGGGCTTGGGCAGACTGCCACCCCACCCACGCTTTCCTGGGAGTGAGCCCCAGTGACTCTGAGACTTACTTCTGAGTAGTCACGCGGGCTTGGGCTCCATCCGGCGCTGCCACAGTCCACGCTGGCGCTGAGGGAAGGCAGGAGCCCCCCAGCCAGCTCAGCCTCTGACTGCCCGGGGAAGCCGAGCAGAGCGGGCAGAGGGCTGGGCCAGGGCCGGGGCGGTTTTTTTTTTTTTTTTGCAGTATTCACTCCATAAGACGCACACACTTTCCCCCCACTTTTTTTTTGGGGGGGGGGGAAGTGTGTCTTATGGAGCGAAAAATACAGTACATGCTGAGTAACTAACTAAATGGACTGACTTTGTAGCTAACAGACCTACTGAACTGTTGACTTATGGCTCTGCCTTGTGGACTGACCTTCTGGCTAATTGACTGACTGGCTATTGACTCATGGACTGACCCACAACTCTGCTGACCAACCAACAGATTGGCTAATGACTTACTGGACTTTTGGACTGATTATTTGGCTCACTAACGGATTACTTGAACAGGCTGCGGATCGCTGGAGAGCTGAGGTGTGCTGCTATACCTAGAAGGACTGCTGCCTTAGGAACTGGGAGGAGGGACCCTGCAGGTTGAACAGGCAAGCTACCCTGCTGGTGGGGTCTAGCAGCACCGCCAAAGAGAACTGGAGCCATTGTTGGGGAATGAAAAGGGAGCTAATTAGCTTAGAGTGGGCATAAGTTCTCTAAGTGAGGCTTGGATTGGGAATCTGGCAGAACAGATCCCAACCCCCATTCCTGGGGAGAATGGAGCGGCTTCAAAGTGGTGCAAAGGGGCTCTTGAGGTGGCGCAAGTCCAAGGAGACCCATAGGGGCCAGCAGCCCTTACCCAGAAGTAAGGAGAAATGTTTCCCTTTGCCTCTGGCTGAGCCGCTTATGGCCCCTATTCTGTGCTGGATACAGTGCAACCCTATTGGCTTGCCTGTTCCAGCACAGGATAGGAGTGCGCCTTTAACTTTTCTCTTGAACTTATTTGCACTGCAACAATGAAATACTATTAAGTAAATACATGAAAATTAACTAAGTGCTATGGAAATATGTATCTCCCCCCATTTTGCTTTAATTTCAGGTGCTCTGTATGTACCCACAGCCACATGGAAACTGCTGTTCCATGATCCACTCCCACTTAACTGGAGATAGCATAAGAAAGACCCATGTCATTGGTTCTGCAATGTGGATGCATCATTCACATGCAATTCCCAGCTGCATGGAAGCACAATGTAACAAAGTAGCTTCCATGCCATTGTAGGTTCATCTAATAGCAGCTGATATTTCCTCGTTGAGGTGGTTATGTTTACAGTAGTCCCAGTAGATCCATGGGAGATCTGCTCCTAAGGATATCAATACCCACGGATACTGGGGCCTGCATTAAAAATATTTTTAAAAGTAAAAAAAAGTTTTGAAAGCGTTCCTTTTCTTAGCGCCACAAACCACGCCAGCTGCAGGGCAGTATCTGGTGCTCCCAAAAGCCACTTCCGGTCATGTTGAGGCCTGCAGCTCCTTCCCTTGGCCCTGGTGCACCTCGGAATAAAGTCTTTCCTAAATGCTTCCGTGATACATTCTGAGGAGCATCGGGTTGCCTCGGTGAGCCCCAGAATTGGATTCTGGGAGCACCAGAGACTGCCCTATAGCCCACTCAGTTTGCGGAGCTAAGGTAAGAAATGCTTTAAAAAATTTTTTTATTTAATTTTTAAAGTGGTTTTTTAAAGAAGCGTTTGGTTTTAAGGGTCTTCCGGGAGTGCCAGAGACTTCCCTTGCCGTACACGGATGGTTAAGTGTCAAGAGAGTGGATAGTGGATTTTTGGAAATTTTCAAAAACAACAAGAATCAGCTCCTGTAAGAAGGTGGCCTTCTTGGCAGCTGCCAGTGCAGTACAGAGTATTCCATGAGAAATGTATCTCATATTAATATTGACAAAAAGGGCTGGTTGGTTTTGTTGTCCTTATCAACACACAACTTTGCATGATAAAACCCCAAAAGGCTGCTGTGAGCATTTCATTGATTCTGCCACCTTCGTAGAGATATGGGCAGGCATAGCAATGTGTTGTGCTCCAAACTGTCATACCAGAACGAAAACATGGTAGCTTTAAATACATCTCACAGTAGAAGTTTGGATCAAGGAGGGCAGGAGCTGAGACCGCTGTGGCCCAGTGGTCTGTCCTTTTTTCTCTTCCTCAATGCATTGGAGAGAATGAGAGAATCAGAAAAAGTAAATTTGCTTTTATGGTGTGCATCTGGTTGGTTTGGAACACCTTTGTATGCTCATTCATTCATTCATTCTGAATCATTAGAGCAAATGGGTGGGAAAACCTTTCTATTCTGACCGTGTCTGGATTCTGTGTAATACCTCTGAGAAGGTGACTCTCATAGCATGGTGTTGATCCAAAGTATTTCTGCTGACTTAATATGTGGGTCCTCATCCAGAAGATACACAAGTGTTTTGAGGCCAGGAGGGATATGGTCCCTAATGTGTGGTTTTTTAGCTCCTAGACTTCTTCATGCTTCAAATAATTTCGTTGAATTATTTCAACAAAATTATTATGTTTTTTGTAATACAGCATGCCGCCACTATGACAAGTACAGATAGTACAGATTGAGCCTACTTATTATTGTATTTCTTATCTGCTGATCTGGCTTAATGTGGGACTCACAGAGCTGTGCTCAGGTTGCCTCTGGAGGCTCTTCTGAGGCCCGTGGAAAATGGCCAGAATGGCTCCAGATGTGACTGGACTGAGGCTCTGGTCATGTTCAGAGCCCCAGTGGGCTGGAAAACTTTGGATTTCATTATCCACAGTTCTCTGTATCCACAGGGGGTCTGAGAATGGACCCTCACAAAGCCACCACCTGTACATCGCCACCATGCTTGATTTTTGCATCAGTGGCACCAACTTAAGCTAGATCTTGAAGAACTCTTAGAATTAAGTGCAATCAGATTTACTCATAACTCAACTGCACGCCAAACTATTTATTAGGTCTGTCACTCAAATAAAGAAAATTTAGTTGTTTGATTGTAGGACATGAATTAACTGATTGATTGAGAGCCCAATCCTGGGCTTGGTGCAGCAGCTTTGTGCAGCTGCACACTGTTGCAAATGTGCCCACGTTTGCAAGCCTCACCGCCGGGCTACCGCCTGTATTAGTCCAGTGCCGGCTGGTTCTGGACTAGCGCTTGGCTAGCTAGCATGGGGCAGGCGCCCAGCCCCCGCCGCTCAGCAGTCTCACGGACCTCCGAATCACGGCATAGTAAGCGGGGTGGGGAGGGGGGAGGCATGGGCTGGGCTGAGAGAGGGCAGGCGGGAGGCATGATGGGGAGGCGGGAGGTGGGGAGAGGGCAGGCGGGGGGCATGCAGGGAGGAGGGAGTGGGGAGGCGGGTCCAGCGGAGCAGAGCTCCACCGGATCCTGTCCATTCATGGAGGGCTCAGCTGTCTACACAAACGGCTTTACCGTCGGTGGTAGAGTGCGTAACCCCATTGCGGGGCTACTTCCCTTACCCGGGAGAAGGTCATGAAAGTACCCTTTTCCTGAGGCACTGCCTACAGTAGTCTGAGGCGCGCAGGATCTGGCAGCAGCCCTTTCTTGGTGCCACCGAGGCTGGGACCTCCGTGCAGCTCAGGATTGGGCTGCCCAGCCCCACTCCTATTCCCTGCTACCAGTGCCAAAAATCACGGAATTTGCTATGATAAGCCATGGATAAGTCAAATGTAAAACTTAAGGATTTATGAAACTCTTTGAATTCGATAATTTTGTCTGATTTTACCTGGCTGTCTCTCCAACCCAAAAGGTGTCCCATTCCCATCTTCCACCCTCCATCGCCTACCACCATAACTGGTTCAAGGGGGAGATCCTCCTTACTGCGCTGCCACAGCTGGCCCTGTGGCATGGCAGTGAGGCAGAAGGCACTCACCTCTAGCCCAGTGCTGCTGGAAGCTGCCACACAGCCCAATCCTATGCATGTCTACTCAGAAGTAAGTCCCATTAGAGTCAATGGGGCTTACTCCCAGGAAAGTGTGGATAGGATTGGGCTGACAGTCAGCTGTGTCAGTGTCGGCACTCACTGCATAGCAAAGTGCTGGGTAGCACTTTGTGCCTTGCCTGCCAATGCCCAGCCCACGCCACCACGGTTGGGCAAGTGTTCAGCCATTATGACTGGCACTGCTTCTAGGCCGTGAAATGTCCTTCTGTGAGGTCGCATGGACAGGTCAACCCAAGTTTTCAGGATAAATTATAAGACTTAAATTTCTTAAACACCTATTGTAAAACTATAGTCCTGAAGCAAAATCCTCCTTTGTATTTAGATGATGCATACACGCAGGGCTGGCTCATCCTTAAGGCCAACTGAAATGGTCACCTCAGGCAGCAGATTGGTGGGGGGGGCACCCGTCTCTGTCCACCAACTTGGCTCCACTGCTCCTCTTTTCACTCCCTGAATTGGAAAGGAAGAGGATTAAGAGAAGAGGAAATGTGAAAGGAAGGAGAGTGCTGAGCTAGGATGTTGGAGAGTGGGAGAAGCAGAGGCTGGCATATCATCAGGCAAGGGAGGATGCATTTGGTCTGCCACTTCAGGCATCAGAAGGTCTTGCACCAGACCTGCATTTGTGTATGTCACAGGAGGCAATAGATTAGGCAATACCTTCATTTCAAATGGAGCTTGCACCTGCCTTTTTATTTTTTTAAGTATTAGCTAAAAACTCTTGGCAGGGAAGAAGAGCTGAACAGAAGATGACACAGCACTGGGTCCTCTGGCTATTTTTGGTGTGAAAAAGGTAGCACAATTAGCTTTGAACAGATGCAGAGGGCGACACCAGCAGAAGAGCAGCACTAATTCATTATTAAAAAAACTCTCCACACAGTGGTGTCACGAGGGCAGTTTGGGGGGGCGTTGGCCACACCGGGTTACGCACATGAGGAGGGATACCACAAAATTTAAAAAATTTTGGTATTTTTGAATAATACCATCATGTTATATATTGATGGATGCGTAATTTCATGAAGAATGCAATGAAATAAACTGCGTTGAAACATCTATTTTCTATCAAATGTTATAGCCAAAAAACCAGTGGAGGTGGGGCAATGGTACATCATCACACTCACCGCCCAGGGTGCTGCCCCACCTGCTACATGGGAGAAGATCCATCATAGCAGTGACATATTGGCCTCCTGCAGTGGGTGATGCAAATCGTAGTGACCCCACCACCTCCACAAACACCCTGCATTCTTTTTCCTTGAAGGGCAGCAATGTGACTGTTCTTTTCTCTCCCCCCCCCCCAAAAAAAAAACTTGGTTTCTTAATATCACTTTGATTAAGAGATGAACTGTCTTTAGCTCCTGTTTCAGTTTTCATTACTCGCCATAATTCACCCTAAGACGCCCAACAGTTTTCACTTCAAGAGATGTCCTTCCTTTGAAAGCAATCAAACACTCCTGTTTCCTGGAACTGTAGCAAAACTATTAATAGCTCCAATGTTTTAAAACTGTGTTTTAGACTATCTTTTGGAAAGAAAATAGAGAAGGGAGAGGGGGAGTGATTTTGGGGGGTGATACGTTGAAGGCTACTTTTTGTACCATGGGGAGCCCAAGCCTTCCCTGACAATGCAGCTGCACCACCCAAGCATGCATCCAGGGAGGGGGGGATCCTAGAGGTCTTGTAAGGGAACATTTGTTCTCTTACCCAGGGTAAGCCCCCACTGCCCACTGTCAACTTGAACCTGTGCCAGTGATATGGCTGGCATATGTTTGAGTTGACACAGGAAGACAGATTGGGCCTGGAAAGGGGACAGAATATTGGTGGCATTACTACTGATGCTACATTCCCTACCAGGCCTCGCTCCACCCTCCATTCCATTCCAGTCTCTGTGTCACTACCCAGTCCCCCCCCACCTGCCTCCCTCCTGCCCCCTATGCTGACTTACCAGTGTCAGTGGTCCCTCTGATGGGCCACTGCTCATCGCATTTTGTGACAGCCAGTTCTGGCAGAGTAAGTTCTGTAAGGATTGGGCCACAAGTCTCTGACTGAGATTCCTTTTGGAGTACTGTACTGTGGAATATAAAGAAAAAGGTTCTCATGTCCAGGCTGCTCCATGCACCTGATTTCGGTGCATTGTACATTCAAATGTGAAAAATTAATCAAATTTTTTATTATTTGCAAATATTAAAGATTATACCTGGCAAAAAATTTTGTATTTAAATATTCCCAAATAAAAATGGGAACCACCTCTCCTTTCTAAGAGCATTAAAGTGTGCCCAGTGTAGAATAAATTCAGTGTCTCTGATATTTGCCTGAGGCTAGCTACGCAATTGGAAGCTTCTTGGAAATAAACTGAATTTGCTTCCAAAAAATTAAATGTGTTTAGGACTGAGGTGTAGGAAAATAATTGACAGGTTAGTAGTAGGTTGGCAACCTTCAGTCTCGAAAGACTATGGTATCGCGCTCTGAAAGGTGGTTCTGGAACAGCGTCTAGTGTGGCTAAAAAGGCCGATTCGGGAGTGACAATCCCTTCCACACTGGGAGCAAGTGCAGTCTGTCCCCGGTCTGTCTCCCTGGCTATGGGCCTTCCTTCTTTGCCTCTTAGCCTCAGACTGTTGGCCAAGTGTCTCTTCAAACTGGGAAAGGCCATGTTGCACAGCCTGCCTCCAAGCGGGCCGCTCAGAGGCCAGGGTTTCCCACTTGTTGAGGTCCACTCCTAAGGCCTTCAGATCCCTCTTGCAGATGTCCTTGTATCGCAGCTGTGGTCTACCCGTAGGGCGCTTTCCTTGCACGAGTTCTCCATAGAGGAGATCCTTTGGGATCCGGCCATCATCCATTCTCACAACATGACCGAGCCAACGCAGGCGTCTCTGTTTCAGTAGTGCATACATGCTAGGGATTCCAGCACGTTCCAGGACTGTGTTGTTTGGAACTTTGTCCTGCCAGGTGATGCCGAGAATACGTCGGAGGCAGCGCATGTGGAAAGCATTCAGTTTCCTCTCCTGTTGTGAGTGAAGAGTGAAGAGTCCATGACTCGCTGCAGTACAGAAGTGTACTCAGGACACTCTTGGTACTCAGCTTCTAGTTAGTACCTCTGTAAGAATATATTGCCACACTTTTTTCTTATAATATACAGCTTCCTTAACTGGAGTTATCTCCAAAGAGGTTATTAATTGCTCACTCGAAAGAGGATATTAATTGCTCACTAGCCGGCACAGAAACTGAGAGACATTCTTACTAGGAATTTCTAAGTAGCACCAGGTAATGCGAGTGTGACAAGCCCTCCATTCTCTCTTTTTTTTCAGCATTGGACATGTGCCACTAACACCTTTGCTTACACACTTGGAAATGTGTTGTTTAAGCAGGTGGTGATTTATACTGGTGCCCACCTAGGCAAACATAGCTAATGAGCCCAAGTAACCTGGTCAAAGCCTGCACTGCGTAGGGATCAATAAATCAATAGAGTGAAGGGCACTCACCGATCATGTATAACCAACAACCACTGAGTCACACTGTAAAGTATGAACAGAGGAGATTAGCCAGGGCAAACCCTAAGAAAATCTTAGATACACAATCAGCTCTGGGCAATGTTTGGAACAGCACCTGAGAGATCTTAGCAATTATTATTGCATAATGGCTGCAGGCTGAACTTCAATAGAGGGTGGGAGCTTGAGCAGAGATTACTATTGTCACAGCCCACTTTAGCTAATGGAGGGCAAGTCACTTTCCATTCTTGTATCCTCAGAACAAGGCACTTAAACTGCTAGCTATGTTTCACAGTGTGAAAGCAGTTCTTAATGAAATATTGGGTATTGAAGACAATACTTGTGCTGGCTGGCATCAATCTGTACTTTGTACCTGTTCAGTCTGTGAAAGAAACTTCTGCTAAGTGTGCGAAAAGAGGTCAAGATAAGGATCTCATAAGAACATAAGAACATCTCCTTGTGTGTTCCCCTGCTGGCCTACATTTCCATTCCAAGAACTACAAAGTATAAGTCTCCACTTCATGAAAGTGCTAACTGAGAATGATCTTGACCAGGAAGGCAGAGGGAACGTTTCTGAATAGGAATGAGCTGAGTGAGCAAGGAGAGAGTAGTTCTAGTTTGTAAACTTTCATAACCAGTTCAGTCATTCAGCCACTTTGGGCACTTCAATTAACCCATAGAACTGGCATGGTTTCCATCAAAGTTAGAATATGTAGGTCATTTCCCTCATGCATGGGCAGGCAGCCTGTGGCATAGTTGCCATCAGTAGAGCATGCAGCAGGGGTTGGTGGCACATCTTGCTGGAGGGTGAAGGGTGAGCCTGGTGATGGGATACAATTACAGCCACACTCTTGCCTACTTCTCATGTGCGGCACTGCTGCTTAATCAATGGCTCAGTAAACTAGAGAAAAATCATGCCAAGGAAGAGAGGTATACTGCACATTGGGTATACTGCACTTTTTGATCAACTACAGTTATGGAACTCTCTTCCCAGATAAGTCAGGCAGGTTTTTCTTCCTCGCTGGTTTGGAAAGTGTTTTATTCTACTGCTTAAAATGATTATCTCTGCTGCTTGTATTTTAATTTGGACAATTATTGCTGGGTTTTTTTTCTGGATTGCTGCTATTTATTACTATCACGTTTTAATTATTTTATCTTATTTTTACAGTAAGAACACAAGAACAGCCCCCCTGGATCAGGCCATAGGCCCATCTAATCCAGCTTCCTGTATCTCACAGCAGCCCACCAAATGCCCCAGGGAGCACGTAAGAACAGTCCCACTGGATCAGGCCATAGGCCCATCTAGCACACCAGATAACAAGAGACTTGCATCCTGGTGCCTTCCCTTGCAAAGTACTTTTGTAAGTTGCACTAATAACTTTTGAATTTTGAGTGAATGAACTAATGAATGAATGAACAGTAAAACAGGAATGCAGATAAAATCCTCAAGCTATACATTATGAGGGAACGGACCTGAAGCTGCTGCTTCATACATGATGTGATACATGAAAGAATGCAAATGCATCAGCCTCAACTTGCTGTTGATGAGAGATCTGAGCTGCCATGGCTGTGCTGACACTTCTAAACAGAGGATTATTTATACACCACATCAATGGCACGTAAGCAGACTCCAGCAGATATACAGCTCTCAACACTCGAAGTGATAATCGCAGAAGGGATGCTGAGACAACAGTGTGGAGCTAAATGTCAATGATATCCAACTCTGGCTTCTTTATATCTCAATTCAGCATAAGCTGAATCAAAACATTCAATCAAATAGTCCAGTCAAGTAATTGGATTTTGTTAGTAAGCTGATAACATTTTAGCTGAACATGCAAGAAATGTGATGGGTAAATATCCATAAATCTGAATGTGCTAAGTTACATCTCTGAATGATGTTTCAAAACAGGGGTGTCAAACATAAGGCCTGCGGGCTGAAGGTGGCCCCTGGAAGTGATTTATTCACCCTCTGTTATAATTAGTTCTCCCAGCATGGTAATTGGTCTCCCTCGTATCTTGAAAATATGAACAAGATTTGAACAACTTCTCTTCTAACTTTTGCAGCAAATGAGTTTCTATGTGAGAACAAAGCGCTTATTTCTGGCCATCTGGCTTAATGATGTCACTTCTGACCCTCAGCAGGCACCATGAATGCAAACTTCAGCCCTCTGTATGAAACAAGTTTGACACCTGTTTTAAAACATCCATGCAATATCTTGATAATGAAAGTCCTCAAAGTTTTAATGTTGTGAATGAATACAGGAAGTACAGGTAAGAAAACTTTATATTTGCATGTATTATTACATCCTTGTCACATCCTTGTAGGGTAATGCACATGTTCTATTTGTATGTTGGAGCAGGCTTATAAGTCTAGCCAGTATCAGAGGGTATTGGAAAAACTACATGGCAAAATGAACTGGCTGGATACATCTGAAAATTAACTGTACAACTTTTGGTATAGGGCAAGTGGAGTAGCCTCTTCTTGACCTATGAGTGATAGAAGAAAACAACTCAGGGTCTTCAGTAAAAAGATATTACCATCCACTTCAAGGGAACAATTACCCCCTTCTTGGAGGAGGCCTCAGAAGACAGAAAGAGCTCCACTGGATACAGGGGTGCCACCGCGTCTCTGTGTGAGGAGATAATTAGGATTGGGCAGCCCATTGTGGATACACCACATGGCTTAGGATGTTAAATGCAGGCCCTCTCAGAGCTCAAGAGAAGCCTAGTCCCCTTTCAGCTTTTGAGGCTCCTAGCCATGATCAAAATTAAAAATGATACATGAAAACAAAAATAAGGCACAAGAAAAGAGAGATATAATTTGAATATTTAAAAATTAGGAAGTGTGCCCCCTTTGAGCCTTGGGCCCAGGCCAAATATCCTCCTGGCTCTCCACTCTGATTGGTCCTGATTAATGAACTGCATAAATACAGGAAGTGAAAGTGAGTGGCATCTCCAGGATTAGCACATATCCCCCAGGGAAAGGCATGTGCTCCTAAATACAGATAGAGTACATGCATACTCCCACACAAATGTACATTCCCCCTGATGATAATATGTGCAAATATAAAGTGTCTTACCTCTGCTTCCTGTCTCATTGCAGCTTATATCAGGCCACTGAGGGCAAAAGTCCTATCCAACTTTCCAGCGCTGATGCAGCCATGCCAACAGGGTGTGTGCTGCATCCTGTGGTGATGGGGGCAGTCATGGTGGCCTCCTCAAGGTGAAGGAACTTTTGTTCCGTTACCTCAGGGCTGCATTGTGGCTGAATTGGCCCTGGAAAGTTGGATAGGATTGAGCCCTGAATCACTATTCAGAACTATTGTTAAATGCATGACCATGAAAATTGTGATGGTTTGCAAGATGCCATCCTGAGTTCAGACATTCCTTCTAATTTACGATGCTTACCTTTTGCAGGAAATGCAGTGGACAAAAGTATATTTGGCTTGTTTAATCACTCCTCAAACATGAACCTGAGTGTCTAAGCCTACAGTAAACACAATTACTACAGTGAGAATTCCCTTAAACTGTAGAGGACGTGATTAAATAAGCATGCAGAGGAGCACAGAATTGACTTATTTACCTTTCTCTGGAAACTACTCTTGTTGAAAAGTGGGACATAAATATTATTGCTAATAATTTTAATAATAATAGAAAATCATTAGAATTTGGGAAACTGGTGGAACAGACAGACATTAAACAAATCTAACCTTAGACTAAATTAGGCTGGCTGTTTGATATTGACCTCATATTAATACCTCATTAGATATTTGAGAGCTAGTTTGAAATTTGTAAAGATTTGTCTTCAGTAGCTTCCGCAAGCTTTTGTTACTGCTCTCCAATAGGATATAGAGGAGGTGGTTCAATCAGTACCTTATGGGCAGCCCAATCCTGAGCTGCCCAGTGGGTGAACAACAGGTGGCGGAACGTGGGCCCAGTGCCAGAGCTGGCCCAGCACGGGCTTATGCTAGGCTAGCTCCAGCACTGGGCCCACATTAAGGGCTCGCAACCTACTTTATGGCATGTTTGCGACAGTGTGCATCAGCACTGAGCCAGTGCACAGAGCTCTGGATTAGACCATATCCATACTGTAGATCAGCAATTTTTGACCTTTTTCATCTCACGGCATACTGACAAGATACTAAAATTGTTAAGGCACACCATCCATTTTTTGACTATTGACAATGCAAACCATGCTGCTGGTAAGGGGCTTAAATCCCCCAATTGCCCTAATAATAAATGACTCTCCACATACTCCCACGGCACACCTGCAGATCATCCACCACACACCAGTGTGCCACAGCACAGTGGTTGAAAATCACTGCTATAGAAATCCCATAGCCTAAACTGTATTCCATGTCACACTACATTACCATTGCTCTTATTCCCAGTTTTAATCTGTACAGTAGAAGTGCACAGTGGTGATGGGGGCAGGTTGTTACTTTTCCTGAGATGGCATGTAGGAAAACTAGTCAGGCTGGCTTGAAGTGAATGATGACTGTGACCTAAATCTGCAACTTTTACCCTATCCCTGTGCTGTGAGGGTTATCAGTGTTTTGCCCATCTTGCCTATGTCAGCAGAAAAACAATATGAGATCTGTCATTGTTACTTCAAACAGTGTTTGGTCCAAGCCAGACTTGCAAACCTTAATGCTGATTGCCAGGACTCAGACAAGATCTTCCCAAGTTTGACTTAGGCTCAGGGTCACAGAGCAGAGTGTGGGAACAAGTTCATGAATAGTATCGCTGTGGCCAGCGTAGTGGAGGTGTCCTTCTCTCTGACATTGTCATAGCCTCGTGGGCTCAGGGGATACATGACCACATACAATATTAGGTTCTATATGGACAGAGTGGGGAAGAGTGCTGAAGAGGGAAGTTGGCTGATGGCTAAGCTCGCAGGTGAGGAGAAAGCCAAGGAAACCATGGAAGGAAAGGTGGAGTTGGGTGAATGTAAAATTTCTTTCTACTTTGATCTCAAGCAGATAAGGGCAACCCTATGTATGGTCAATAAACAAACACCTTTAAAGCACCCAAAGGGCTTGGTCTGGAGGTTTTGAGTGAAGAGCTTCCTGAATCTGTATGATGTCAAACTAATGGAGACTGACACCACTGAGCTATGAATTTCCCCAGTACTTGATAACATCAGGTGTTCCTGGGAACACTGAAAGGATGAGTGCCCTCCTCATAATTAGAGGTATTTGTTTTTGTTGGTAACTTAAAACCACAAAACACGGCATTTTGGTGTTTAAGATTTTTTCCAGAAATTAAAATACTTGAAAATTACTTTTCTAGTTAGAAATACTACTGTGGCTGTATCTGCTGACACTATGGCTGCAATCCTAACCACACTTTCCAGAAAGTAAGCCCCACTGAACAAAATAGGACTTACTTCTGAGTAGACCTAGTTAGGATTGTGCCCTATATCGCCTTAATCACCTACCTAGTATACTTTAAAAGTGTTTAAAATTAATAAAAATTGGAACTTAGAATAAAAACACAACACTGCTTTCTGCTTTTTTTATTTGTTTCAAATCATGAAATCTTCAGAAAAATAAGACCATTTTCAAACTCTTCTAGTTGTAATCCAAACAGAAATACATTTAGAGAGAAGCTAAGTTTTGGAGCCCACCGCTGAAATGAAAATGTGTGCCTTAGAAATCGAGACTGCCAGAATGTCACAGCATCTTTTCTGCTCTCTCTTTGGGAAACACCCTGTATCTTTGATAACAACCACTTCAGTGGCATGAAGTAGAAAATCAGCACATGTAGATAGGTAATCTACATACAAACCTGAGTAAATAATATCAAAAGTAGCAGCATTTCAGCAGGCCTGGCTCTATCTGGCTGCTAACAGTACAGCAAAGGCCCATTTAAAAATGTAATATTATGTAAGGATGTTGCTCTTTCTTACGGACTGGAAGAAGAATTTCTCCTTTTAGCAGAAAGCTGTACAGGGTGGTTTTTTTTTTTGTTTTTCAAGTCACCTAGTTTTTCTCACCTGCGTTCTGCTCCGAGGGATCATGTTTCACAATTGGTTTTTGCCACATGTGTATGTAATTTTAGATGTAGTTAGGCAGCACATTATGTACTGAACTGAAGTTTTAAAAGACTGGGAGCTGGCAGTGAACCTCAACTCATTGTAAAGAAACGTTGGGTAATAATGTATGAACATTCTTTACACATTTGGAACTCCGGTATTCAAGCTTCAATTTGTTAGTGTACGTCTGGCAGAGAATATCCGACTATCTCCCCTAATACTATTGCTGTGTCCTCAGCCAAAAAGGTGGCTGGCCGTTAGGGATGGCCATTCATTTTGGAACAAATGAAAAAGAATGAATTGAATCAAGGCCCATTTGGTTCATTAAAAAAAGATATCCACAATGAGTGCCCACAGTACTGAATGGAGGACCAAATGCATTTTTGGGGGCTGCACTGATTGGATGAAGACCATTCTGACGTTCTTGGAGTTCTCTCAGCCTGCCCTTTGCTATGAACTAAGACAAGTCCGCCTACTCGCAAGTAAATGCGGCCACGTGACTTCGTTTTGGGCTCAATAGACTCAGGAGGGACCTCCTTCTTGGTTGTTTTTGGGGGCTGCATTCATTGGATTGGGACCATTCTGGTGTCATTGGAATCCTCTCAGTCTGCCCTTTCTGATGGACTATGGCACATATGCCTACTTGCGAGTAAATGTGCTATATGGCTCACTTTCACTTTCCATAGGGATCCATTCATTTTTTCTTTCCGGTTTTTTGGCCATAACTTCTGAACAAAAAGAGTGATTTCAATTCTGTTTTTCTGCATTGCACTCCACTGGACATTCTGCATCCAATGGTGTATGACGTGATGGGGTAGCTCCTGAAGCCGCTGTGTTAGCGCATCACCCCCCGGCGCGTCACCTGGTGCGGCCTGCACCCCCCTAGCAACGCTGCTGTATATGAACATAACATAAAAAGAGCCCCGCTGGATCAGGCCAAAGGCCCATCTAGTCCAGCTTCCTGTATCTCACAGCAGCCCACCAAATGCCCCAGGGAGAACACAAGACAACAGGCACAACCTGCATCTCATTGCTCTCCCCTGCATCTGGCAATCAGAGGCAGTCTGCCTCTAAAACAAAGAGCTTGCGCATACCTACTATGACTTGTAACCCCTAATGAACTTCTCCAGAAATTTGTCCAATCCCCTCTTAAAGGCATCTAAGCAAGATGCCATCATTACTTCTTGTGGCAAGAGTTCCACAAACTAATTACATGCTGGGTAAAGAAATATTTTCTTCTGTCTGTCCTAACCTTCCCAACACTCAGCTTTCGTGGATGTCCCCTAGTTCTGGTGTTATGGAAGAGGGAAAATAGCACCTCTCTATCCACTCATGCTTATGATTTCCAGTTCTAAGATCAATCAAGTTGTTCCTAGTTCTCAAGTCTAAGGTTGTCTATACAGTGGCCATGGTAACCAGCTGTGATGTGATACCTTTGTTGTCTTGCCATACTACGATAGCAGAACACTTCAGTCAAATGCACAAAATGAGGTGGGGCAGGCAGACTGATCAAAGGTCAAGTTGAATATAGAATAAGAGCAAGGGGCAGATCAGTGAGAGAATTGTGAGCAATATGTGAACAGGTGCTTGCTGGGACTTGAGGGATACTGTGCACTCCTTGCTTGTGGCTTGTTCATGATAAATGGATGTGGACAATCTCTCCAGCAGATGGAAGTAGATGGAAGCATGCTGCTTTAGATGTATGATTCACTATTCAGGTTCATATTCAAGATATGCAAGAAGCAACTTCTGAGCAATTTTGACCTTCAACTGGAATTTGCATATAGCCAGAGCTAGACAGGAAACTGCTATACTTAAGGGCTTTTCTAGCCCAGGACTGGAACCAATTCAATAAACTATGGTCAGAGGCAGTGACACTTGACCCCCTGTATCACCTCAAGATCCTATTTCTGGAAAGTCCCATTTCTATTGTATGAAATGGTAAGCAAACATTTGATGCAACAATAGAACAGGACCTTCAGGATTCTTGAAATGCTAATCAGTTCCCTGAATTCCCTTTACTCATATAAGTATCATTGCATAGCACTTTCTTACCCAAAGTGGTTTAAGGAGTTCTAGTGCGCAACTTTGAGGCAGGAAGGAGGGAGTCAAGTACATGTATATTTTCCTTCCCAATGCACACACTTCTAAATATTCACAATACCCTTAAAATTTGGGGACTAATATGAACAATAGTAACCCTGTGGTTATGTGATAAGCAGTTCAAATCATTTAGTAGTTTCCTGTTACCTTATTTACCTGTTACATTTGTATCCCATACTTCTTGAACTCTGGATAACCTCAGAGGGTTTCCAGCACTCTCCTAGTCAGAAATTGTATTGGTAACCTTCAGTCTCGAAAGACTATGGTATCGCGCTCTGAAAGGTAGTTCTGGCACAGCGTCTAGTGTGGCTGAAAAGGCCAATCCGGGAGTGACAATCCCTTCCACACCAGGAGCAAGTGCAGTCTGTCCCTGGTCTGTCTCCCTGGCTATGGGCCTTCCTTCTTTGCTTCTTAGCCTCAGACTGTTGGCCAAGTGTCTCTTCAAACTGGGAAAGGCCATGCTGCACAGCCTGCCTCCAAGCGGACCGCTCAGAGGCCAGGGTTTCCCACTTGTTGAGGTCCATTCCTAAGGCCTTCAGATCCCTCTTGCAGATGTCCTTGTATCGCAGCTGTGGTCTACCTGTAGGGTGCTTTCCTTGCACAAGTTCTCCATAGAGGAGGTCCTTTGGGATTCGGCCATCATCCATTCTCACGACATGACCGAGCCAACGCAGGCGTCTCTGTTTCAGCAGTGAATACATGCTAGGGATTCCAGCACGTTCCAGGACTGTGTTGTTTGGAACTTTGTCCTGCCAGGTGATGCCGGGGATGCGTCAGAGGCAGCGCATGTGGAAAGCGTTCAGTTTCCTCTCCTGTTGTGAGCGAAGAGTCCATGACTCGCTGCAGTACAGAAGTGTACTCAGGACGCAAGCTCTGTAGACCTGGATCTTGGTATGTTCCGTCAGCTTCTTGTTGGACCAGACTCTCTTTGTGAGTCTGGAAAACGTGGTAGCTGCTTTACCGATGCGCTTGTTTAGCTCGATATCGAGAGAAAGAGTGTCGGAGATCGTTGAGCCAAGGTACACAAAGTCATGGACAACCTCCAGTTCATGCGCAGAGATTGTAATGCAGGGAGGTGAGTCCACATCCTGAACCATGACCTGTGTTTTCTTCAGGCTGATTGTCAGTCCAAAATCTTGGCAGGCCTTGCTAAAACGATCCATGAGCTGCTGGAGATCTTTGGCAGAGTGGGTAGTGATAGCTGCATCGTCGGCAAAGAGGAAGTCACGCAGACATTTCAGCTGGACTTTGGATTTTGCTCTCAGTCTGGAGAGGTTGAAGAGCTTTCCGTCTGATCTGGTCCGGAGATAGATGCCTTCTGTTGCAGTTCCAAAGGCCTGCTTCAGCAGGACAGCGAAGAAAATCCCAAACAAGGTTGGCGCAAGAACACAGCCCTGCTTCACTTCGCTTCGGATGTCAAAAGGGTCTGATGTGGAGCCATCGAAGACAACAGTGCCGTCTCTGCTGACCAGGTCGAAAGCCTTTGTGAGATCTATAAAGGCTATAAAGAGTGGCTGTCGTTGTTCCCTGCATTTCTCCTGCAGTTGTCTAAGGGAGAATACCATATCAGTGGTGGACCTGTTGGCTCGGAATCCACACTGCGATTCTGGATAGACGCTCTCTGCAAGTACCTGGAGCCTCTTTAGTGCAACTCGGGCAAACAGCTTTCCTACAACGCTAAGGAGAGAGATGCCGCGGTAGTTGTTGCAGTCACCCCTGTTGCCTTTGTTCTTGTACAGCTTGATGATGTTTGCATCCCTCATGTCTTGAGGTACTTCACCTTCTCTCCAGCAGAGACAGAGGATTTCATGCAGCTCAGTGACGATGATCTCTTTGCAGCATTTTAGGACTTCAGCAGGGATGCTGTCTTTTCCAGGTGCCTTGCCAAAGGCAAGGGAGTCCAGGGCCACGTGAAGTTCTTCTAGGGTTGGTTCACTGTCAAGCTCCTCCAGCACAGGTAGGCACTCAATGTTGTTCAGTGCTTCTTCGGTGACTACATTTTCTCTGGAATATAGCTCAGAGTAGTGCTGCACCCAGCGTTCCATCTGCTGCACCCGATCCTGGATGACCTCGCCTGTGGCAGACTTCAGAGGGGCAATTTTCCTCTGTGTTGGACCTAGGGCCTGCTTGATACCATCATACATCCCCTTGATGTTGCCCGTGTCAGCTGCTATCTGTATCTCGGAACAGAGCTGGAGCCAGTAGTTGTTAGCACATCTCCTGGCAGTCTGTTGGACTTTGCTGCGAGCACCTCGGAGGACCTGCAGGTTGCGCTCACTGGGACAGGCCTTGTATGCTGCTTGAGCTCTCCTCTTTTCCTCAATGACTGGTGTCAACTCCTCAGAGTGGGCTTCAAACCAGTCTGCCGCCTTGTTGGTCTTCTTGCTGAATATGGACAAGGCGGTGTTGTAAACGGTATTCTTGAAATGTTCCCATCTGTTGGATGCGTTTGCGTCGGCCGGGCCTGGAAGAGATTCCTCAAGCGCTCGTGCAAATTCCTCCACTTTTCTCTGATCCCGGGTCTTGCTGGTATCAATGCGAGGTCTTCCTTCCTTTTTTGTGTTATACAGTCGATTTGTTCGCAGTTTCACTCTGCTGCACACCAGGGATGGTCAGTGTCGCAGGCAGCACCATGATAACTGCATGTGATCAGTCAGAAAAGAGCCAAGATTAAACCTGCTTAGTCATAAAGATAGAGCTAATTAATAACGTTCAGACCATTACCTAGTTTGCACGTTATCTTCATGAACGGCTCATATTTTTTTTATTTTTAAAAAGAAGTATTTGGAAATAGATGCTTAATCTGACTGTGAATTGCCTTGGAATTCTCTGTCTCTCTCACACTGTGTCTCTGTCTCAGCTGTACCATAGGGCAGTGTTTCTCACTGTGGGTCGGGATCCACTAGGTGTGTTGCGAGCCAATTTCAGGTGGGTCCCCATTCAGTTCAGTGTTTTATTTTTAATATATTATACTTGATGCTACCATGTTATGTGACTGCATCTGGGGAAATGTGACAGACCTGCGGAGGTCCATGGCTGCATCAGGCCCTATTCTCATTGAAAACTTTAAACTACATAACTACAAGACTAATTAGCACTACAAGACTAATTATCCAAGTATTTTTCACTTGCAGTTTTATCTCATTCTAATAAGAATGGCCCTTTCAATTAAAGGAAAAAGTCCTTTAATAATAGCCTCACGAATGTGGGAGAGGGCAGCAGGCAGATAATCAATCATTGTCTCTCCAGGAGCTTAGAACAGCTTCACTCCAAGGCAAGTGACCCCTCCCTTCCCCCTGAGCACCTGAAAGAATGCAAAGTAGAAGTGATTATCACCTCCTCTTTGCATTCTTTCCCTACCTTCTGGGTGAAGGGAGGGGTCGCTGCCTCAGAGTGAAGCAAAGGAACATTGTTTTTAAAATGGATGTGCTTTAACGTGATTTTTCGCATCTGTGTGGATTCTAGAAAGGGAAACCTCAAAGATGTCAAGACTCAACCTGTAAATTTTAGTGTTCCACAACTGTTAGTGATGATTCAAGCTTTGCTCTCTGAGCCCCCTCTCACCATGGCGTGCCCCCCCCATGCTTTGGAACGTAGATGGGACATGCCAGCAACTTGCCCCATGGTGCCCCAGAACCAGACAGTGGATGGGTGTGTATCTTCCTTTACTACCCCTGCTACCGTTGTCAGTTGTGGCATGAAGGAGGACTCCTATCTGCTGCTACCACTTGCTCACCACTGCCTCCTGGTCAGCCTCCTCAGTGGGCCCCTGACACGTTTAGCAGTGTGTTGTTGGGGAGCGATGACAGCAGGATTTGTAAAATGGCTTTGGGGAAAGAAGAGGATAGTCAGTTACTGCCACTATTCTCCCACAATCATATGGTAAGCCTCCCCTATGGGTCATGGCTTGGGGAGCAGCAGCAGGCATGGATCCCTGAGTACCTTAGGAACTGACTGGACAGAGGCACAACTCATTGTGTGGTCATGGGCCCCTGACACATGCCCCACCTGGACCCAGCTGTGGGTCCATCATTGACAAATGTCTAGCAACTTTATTACAAAAGATGACAGTTCATAAAATGTTGGACTAGAAGACAAAGTACCCTTCCACATCTCAGACCAATGACTGAAAAATAGCATCTCTCCTGAGGATGCTGAAGTTGGCTGTCCCTGCTGTCCCTTGTTGTGTTCATTGTGTACAAAGATGATTTAATTTTTGCATATTGTACTGATGGAGTGACTCATTCTGTGACCTTCAGAGAAGATAAAAGCCTTGCATTTCCAAAGGGCTATAACAATGAGGAAAAGGCCCCTTTCCTGATAATCTGATTAGGAGGTTAGTACTCAGGGTGAGGTTTTGAGCTTTCAAGTTTCTAATCATTTCTGGACCTGAATTCTTGTTCTACCACTCTGTGGAATTAGGTTTGCTGGCCTTCAGCACACTTTCTGTGCAGAACATTCTTTATGCATCTGAAGATAAGTTGCCCTCGTTATGTTTACCTTGCTGCCAGGTGAGGCCCCTCTGTTCTGTAGGATTCAGTCTTCTGAAGACTCATGTCAGAATATTTTGTTTTTCCATCAGATGCCCTGTATAGAGTAGTTGTCTTACTCTATACAGTATATAGAGTATATTTATATACAGTATATAGAGTATATTCTTACGTCCAATATAGGTGATGAACCAAACGTATTTTGTTCTAAAATAAAAGCATGACTCGATAGTTCATATACATGGATTAACATCTTCATATATAAATGAAGTAAGTGAACAGTTTGCCCAGCAGGATATAATTTAGAAAATGAGAACAGTCATATACTTTCCTTTGTTCAAATGTGTGACCCATCCTGACGTCATCTAGCTGGTGTAACTGGATTATTTAGCTTAAAATGTCTGAGGCACACGTTCTGTACAGGATCTTCCCTTTTCAAAACAAAGAGCTTTTAGATCCTGTTGATTTCAATGGATGGGATTTCAACAAATGCTTAACATTATGGCCAAGTCACTATGAGGGATTACATTATTCAAAAAGACCAAAAAAATGCTCTCTGAGAAATGTGTTCCCCATTTCAGCAATAATTTGGAAGAGTGTGAAAAGTGAAGTCAGGAAGAGTGCCTGCTGAGGTGACATCATTAAGCAGATGATGACCAGAAATAAGCATTTTGTTCGCATATAGAAACTCATTGGCTGTCAATGACAGAAGAGCACCCCAGCACCCACACTGTCTGTTCTAGTGGCTGTCTGCTGGTATTCATTTGCATCTTTTTAGATTGTGAGCCCTTGTGGGACAGGGAGCCATTTAGTTATTTGATTTTTCTCTGTAAACCACTTTGTGAACTTTTAGTTGAAAAGCGGTATATAAATACTGTTAATAATAATAATAAGAGAAAATGTGCAAGTCTTGTTCATAATTCCAAGATGTGAAAGAGTCCCATCGTCATGCTGGGAGAGCCCAATTATAACGGGGTGGTGGTGGATAAATAACTTCCTGGGGCTGCATCCATCCCGCAGGCCTTATGTTTGACACCCCTGTCCTAGTACATCAAGTTCCCTTGGTATGTCTCACATGCAATCTTATGCCTAGTTACTCTATGGAAACTGTGCTCTGTTTAGTTTATCCAAGTGTCTGAATATCTAAAGGTGTCCATGTGAATAAAGGAGCTTTTAATATACTTAAAATCCAAGAGCCTACGTACTCTAAAAGACCAGACTGTCTTGAGTTGTGCCTGTGTGCGTGAGGTACATTGTGTGTATTGTATTATCTTTGGGTGTTTTTCTAGGGTAGAGAGATACATCTGTCATTGCTGACCAAATGTGTATACTCCCACTTTGCTCCTTTTCTCTCACAGGATACAACTACTGCCAGTTTCTGAACAAACATTGACAATTTGCTTCGTCCACAAAGGGATCCCTCATTAACTTCTCCAAATTTGCCTTTCTTGGGCTCAGTGGCTGGGATCCAAAGAACCGCTATGGTTCACTCTAAAGGTTTACACTATCCAAGCTGTGCTTTGGAAGGTTTCTTTTTTTCCCTTTGAACTGCTGGCTCCCATGTAGCATATTGGAAACTGTTTTTGAAACTATTCTCAGTTGCAAAAGCAGTTTGCCATGCAGTATGGTGGGGGGGGGGAAGGAGAGGGTACTGATGAAGAAAAACATGAACTTGGGCTAATGGTTCTTGGGTCTGTATTTCATTGTTGGGTTTTTTTTTGTTTTTGTTTTACTCATGATGTTTGTGGGAGACTCACAGTGTAATGATAAGCATATCTACTCAAAATATGTCCCATTCTATTCAATGGAGATTATTTCCAGGTAAGTAGGTGTATCATTGAGGCACAGAATATTCATTAAAATATTGCACAAATAAAAAGGGGCAGAAGAAAATAATGCAGTACCCAAGTGTGCATGCTATTCTAGGTACTGGTTCATTCTGCTGTAGCTAAATCTTTTATTCCACAATCCACCAATGATGAAGCTGTTCAATGCACACCACTAAGCAACTGGCTAGGCAGGGGAAATGGTGCTATGGAACTGTGGAAGGGGAAACGAAAAGGATAATTTTAAAAAACTCAGTTCCACTAGCTAATTACTCCCTCTGTTCTTCCACACATAGTTAGATGTTTTAGGGTGCAATCCTAACCCCTTATGTCAGTGCTTTCCAGCACTGACAAAAGGGCAATGCAGCTCTGAGGTAAGGGAACAAACATTCCCTTACTTTGAGGAGGACTCCATGATTGACACCCAACTGCAGGATACAGCACATGTCCCACTGGCACTGCAATGCCAGTGCTGGAAAGCACTGACATAAGGGTTAGGATTGCGCTCTTAGTTTTTTTTCCTTTCCTTTTCCTTTCCAGCTATAAAACCTTGCTTGGTCTCTTCATGCTTCACAGAACACATGCTCAATTTTGGATGCCATAAATTGTTTGCCCCTTAACTTTTAAACATGCTTTCATATTCAGGATCAGGACAGTATTACAATAGAGTTTTTTTTAATCATACTTTAAATGCATGCTTGAGACAAAGTGAGAATCTGATCCACTTTAGTGTATATGAATATGAGAGTGCGGTGGTTCTTCTAGATTAATTAATGATAGGCAGACCCCTTGTGACCTATTTGGAATGGATACATAAAGATCAAGAGACCACTCCTAACCAAATTCCCACACTGCAGTGCAGCGGGGCTGCTGCAACCTCTGCTGATCCAGTATGGGAATCAAGGTTGCCTGAGGTCTCCTCAGGGTAAGGGAACCTTCATCTGGGTAAAGTCCCAGTGGCCTCTATAGGGCTATTTGGATCTGCCGCAGCTCTATAACTGGTGCAAATCCATACCGCCCCGTGTCAGGCTTTCAAACTTGGGAAGGGGGGATATGACAGAGGCCTCCTCCACCATCCCTGCCCTCTCTCAACCATGACTTGCCCTCCTCCCAACCCAGAAAACCTCCTCCCTGACCCCATTTTGCCCTCCCCCTACCCTTCCATGTTCTGTGAAGTGCCTACCTGCTCTGGTGGGCACTGGCCTCCAGTTGGCACAGGCCTTTCCGCTGGCAAGATGAGTCTTCGTGCTGGTACAATTTGCCATAGTGCATGTGCTTGTTCCGCCAGTGGAGGCTGACACAGGGTTGCATTGCTGAAATTATCAAGTGTTGAAAGAAATCAATTGTGTATCAGCAAGGCCCCTGGCACCATCCCATCCTGATTATTATCTCCCTCCATGTCTGTGCTTTAGTTTGATTCCCTTACCCTCTTTTTGTTTAATTTTTTCGCAATTAAGCCATTTCTGCCTAACATTGCATCTATACAACAGGGATCAAATGTGTGCACTTGTGGGTTGGGCAGAAGTGGGTTAAAGTTTGGTTGTTGCACCTTTCACCCTAATCTCCCTCTTCAATTTCCACCAAACCATTGAATTCTACCTTTATCCAGTACATAGGACCCCAGCACACATTTTCCCCAGTGCACACGTTACCCATATTTAAAAGCAGACTTTCCTATGAATACTCAGAAATATACCGGCTCAGGCCTATGGATGTTGCTAGAGAAGACCCAATGCAGCAGAAAGATGGAAGCCCCCCAGTTCTGAGCCTACATTCACAAGTGATGTGCAGAAATAAAGAAGGCTGAGTCAAAAGGTGGATCTGGCAAGGAAAGTTGTATTCTTTGATCAAAGGCAGTTCCCCCTCCCCGCAGGGTGAGGAACTCATAAGAGTATAAGCAGTTCCATTACATAGTTCAGTTAGCATTGTACCCTATTTGCAACATAATTTCGGCGAGTACCCTCTAACTGGCACTTGTCCCATCTTAGACAGTTCTGACTGCTTTCTGTAGTCCTTGATTTTAACTAGCTTGCATATTTCACACAAACAGAGCTTGTTCCAGGCAGAATTGAGAATGTTGCCATACCGAATTTGTCTAGGGGTCAAGATGGAGTCTGTCTCGTCAACACCAATGTATTGGATGGGGTTTCCTTGCAGGTAAATATGTAAAGGATTACAATCTGAACAGCTTCTTTCTTTCAACACAAAGCAGAGGACATTCTACCTTAAATCGAATCATGTAGTTATTGTTAGCTGTATTTGCAGATCATCTTAGAACGATATCAGATTATATATTGCAAACAGATGTAAAAAGTATTGCTTCTCATCATTTATGACTCACACAAAATTTGCATTGCTTCCTGGTGTTGTAAAATTGGTCTGTTGTCAGAATTGTTTTAGAAAGTAAATCTCTGTATTTTCTCCTTTGTCTGAACGCAGTAAAAGGAAATATTCTTTGATGTCAAGAATAACCGTAAAGGAAGTTTTCAACAGTGACTATGTGAAACCATGAATGAACACAGCAGTATGCATGGGCTGCGTTGAATTTAAAGGTTTGGCAGAAAATTCATTTTCATTCATCTGTAGCCGAGATGCTCTGTGATGTAGTCCTTGTTTGAAACGATGCAAGTAGGATCCATGTAGAGATTCCTTTCTGGGGACAGACCAATCAAATTGCAGTAGAGGCGAGAACTTCTGAGTGCATGTAGAACCAGCTAGTATGTTTGACATCTCCCACATGATCACCCACTGGAGCATGAGGGCTACTGGTGGGCTTACAACCTAGTGAAAATTGCAAAGAGGCAATGATTGCACAAACTGACGTTTCCATGCGAGACCCAGTCATTTGCATGATTGTGACTGCTTTTGGTTGAAACCATTCGTCTTCTTTTTCTTTGACATAGGAGGAGGGCAGATTTCACAATCCCTTGTGGCACAGGCTTTCAGACTGGGGCCCCAGCCTGAGGGCCCCGGCCTCTTTGCCCTTAAGGGGAGGGGGCAGCCAGGAGGCAGGGAGGAGTCAGGATCGCAACACTCATGGGGCTGCAGGGACTTGGCTGCACTTACCACAGCCTCCTGCAGCCTCCTGGGGGTGCAGGGAGCCCTGCGCGAGCATCTGCAGGGCTCCCCGAGGCTTCCAAAGTGAAAGTGGGGCAATCACGTCCTGTCTCCGCTAAACCAGAATTGGAGCGCGATTGCTCCACTTTCACTTCTGACAGGGCTGCAGGGACTGGGGTGCACCCACCAGTCCCTGCAGTAGCCTTCCCAGGGTGCAGGGAGCCCTGTGCGAGCCTCTGCAGGGCTGTCCAGGTCAGCAGCAGTGAAAGTGGAGTGATTGTGCTCCACTTCCTGTTTTGAGGAGGCCGAGCATGATTACTCACTTTCACTGCTGCTGACCTGGGGAGCCCTGCACAGGCTCGCCCAGGGCTCCTCGCACCCAGGGACGGCTGCTGCAGGGGCTAGTGAGTGCACCCCAGTCCCTGCAGCCCCCCTGAGCAGCACGATCCCAGGGATCACATCGCTGCCTTCCCACTGCCCCCCCCCCCCACAAGGACTTACTGTGGGTTTCAAACTCCGGAAGAATTTGAAAACTGCAGCCTTATGGAATGGGATTGCTTCTTTGACCCCATTCTAGCTTCCAGATACCTGAATACAGTACAACAACCAATATAGCACAACTAACCCTGTAAAACAGGTTACCAACTATCATCCAATAATCCCACACAAACCCAGATTTTTAAGTGATAGCCACGTAATCCTGAATAAACCCAATTCATAATATCTTTCTACCCAGATATACTCCATTGGAGAACCTACCTGATGATTGCACATACCTGAAAACAAGCCAAATGGACTTACTCCTTCACAACTCACTGGGGTTGGGACTTGGTGGGGGAACTGACAGATTTCCGAATTTGATTATGGAAATTTGAAACTCTTATATATGGATCGATGCCTTAGCAGACATTGGCATGCATTGTTTGAGGACTTTCTCACAAGACTGGCAGACTCACAACAGCTGCAATGGTTTTCGTTCTGTGCTGTAGTAAACAGGTTTGTATGAACTGTTTGTCCTAAGCAGAAGTGGTCAATTCTGTGTAAGGGCAGTGGTTCATGCATATTTTTTAGGATGACTAAATAAGTAAAAGCAGCCTGAACCATCCTTCTTTCACTGAATAGGCCAGGATATTACCTTAGACCAGTGTTTCTCAAACTGTGGGTCAGAACCACAGTGCGGCGAGTTGCAAGCCAATTTCAGATGGGACCCCATTCATTTCAATATTTTATTAGACTTGATGCTACCATGGTGTGTGACTGCATTTGGCGAAATGTTACTGACCTTTTAACAATGATAGTCAATGGGACTTTTTCCTGGATAAGTGTGGGCAGGATTGCAGGCTAGGATTGTTAAAAATTTTCCTGCTTGATAATGTTATTTCTGGTCATGACATCACTTCTGGTGGGTCCAGACAGATTCTCATGCTAAAAAGTGGGTCCTGGTGCTAAATGTGTGAGAACCACTACCTTAGACTAATGGCCTGAGTGAGTTCTCATAGTGAGCCATTGACCTGTGATACTGTGAAAATATGTCCAACTTCAGTGGACTAAATATTAATTCTAAGCATTTGGTAAATAACTTGTCTAATTGCTTCCAGGTGAACTCTCAGAAAACCCATGCATTCCTGTTTAGCTGGCAAACACAGTGTGTTGACTTTTCCCATGTTTCTTTAAAGAAAGGAAGTCTTAGATTAAAAGGGCTTAGATTTTGTACACATCTTAGCTTAGGCAATATGGAGAGCACAAACACTGCAAACACCAGCATAGCTGAGAAGAGGTCACAGGATTCTGGGCAGCCCCCTTCTGAGGGACAGCAATGGCAGCTCGGCTACCAAGATCCTGCCCCACTTGCTCAGCTCCCGGACCTTCTTCAAATGCAACTAGAGCTGTGCTCAGGTCACATCCAGAGGGTGTTTGCGGCTTCCCTAGGACACAGAAGGCATTTTAAAGCCTTAGAACAGGGGTCTCCAAACCCCGACCCACGGCGAGCCTCTATCCGGCCCATGTCAAGCCTCTTGTCCCCTGAAAGCATCTGGCCCACTTGGCCGAACATGACAGGAACTATGCTTTGGTTGCATCTGGAGGGTGTTCTAAGGACCAGAGAGGTTGAATGAATGAGCCCATTCATTCATTTATTCACTCATCTAAGTTCCATCTCTAGTTTATTTATATAAGTTTCATATTTAAATTTTTTTTCCAGTCCTCAACACCGTGCCAGGTATTTGATGCGGCCCTCTGGCCAAAAAGTTTGGAGACCCCTAGCTTAGAACATCACCTGATTTGGGGGGAAAACTGGAAGTGACATTTTTATGACTTTAGAGGGCCTTCTAAGGCCTGGGGATATTGCACATGGCCTCCCTGGGCCTCAGAACACCCTCCTCACATGACCAGAGTACTGCTCTGGTCACATTCGGAGGGGACATGGGGGGCAGCCTTGGAAGGTGTGCTCTGGAGTGGCAGTCCTTCCAGCTACGCTGCTGAATGGGAATAACAGATCTGACAGCTACACTCAAACCTTTAGCTATCTCAGAGATAAGGTTACTGTCAGTCATTGATGCGAGTTAACAAGTGATTGACTTTACTCTGCACACTGCCATTTCTTCCCTTTTATGGTCCAGGGCAATTCTATGCTAGGCAAATGGCAGAGGCTAAGTAGCTATCCAGTTTCTATACTCCAAGAAGCCATACCTCTAGGGAGCTATCTGCTTGTTGCTTGGTAGCCAAATGGACTTGCACTCTTTTGTACCCCTTGAATGATACAGGGTTGTGTAATTATATAGTTATAGACAGTTTCTTTGCAAAAGCTGTACACATGGTATTTTTAACGAATTCTTGTTCCCGATATCATATGACACTCTGAAACCAAGACGCCATGGGATCAAAACTTTATTTATTGAATAGGTTGAAACCACATGGATCAGCTCACAATCAGAATACTTATTCACAAGGTTGGTTCAGCAGTGTACAAATCCTTTTAAAAGTAGTCAACTCATATTGATTTCAAGCAGGGCCATGAAGAGCCCAGGGATGTAAAAAACAATTGACAAATAATGATACTACTGAAAAAGACAAAAACATATGCTGCATAAATGGGCCCCAGACCCCTTTTGGACAACTTGGCACTAGTAATTTGTACAGGCTCTTCCTCCCCAATTGGCTCTGATTCCATGCAGGAAGAAATGCCCATGAAAATGTGTTTTGCCAGATCCCCAGTTTAAACTTTGCTTAGAGAACTTATGCCCACTTTAAGCTAATTAGCTAATTACAACAATGTCTGTAGTTCTGCCCTGCAGCACTGCTGGACCCCACCACCAGGGTAGCTCACCTGTTCCTCCTGCAGAGGTCCTTCTTCCTCCCCTCTCCTGCCAGCAGCTCCTCCTGCCACTATATCAGCACCTTTGTTTGCAGCAGGTTTTGGGCAAGGTGGCCACACACCAATCTCAGCATCTCCACCAGTCTCTAGTAGTCCTCAGAATTCCATTCACCCATCTGTCCTTTAGTCAGTTAGTCCATCAGCAGTTCCAGTAGTCCATCAGACATTAGTTCCTCAGTCCATTACTCCATCAGTTCAGTTCCTCCCTCAAGCGTTCCTCCTTCTACTACCCACCAAACTCTCCCTTCATCAGGTGTTGTTTTTATCCCTTATTAACCTGGTTGCCTTTAATGGCTGCAGCTGTGCAGCAAGCTCATTGCAACCTAAGGCCCTGGTGTTAACCCCATGCTTGCCTGCCAGAGCAAGGGGCCACTGTTGACACCACACCATATCTCCTTGAGGGATCTTGAGTATTTCCATTACAGAATGTACCCTAAGAAGGTTAAAACTTCATAGCCAGAGCCATTGTGCCAGTCAACCTGAAATGAAAAAGTTTCCTTTGTTGCCTTTTTATAGATCCTTCCTTGCGTAGTGTTTAAAGTGGGTTCCATTTGTAGTTGTTCAGTTCTTATTTAGAGGCACATTATGGTTGATCAAACTAGGACATGAGAAAAAGAATAGGAGTATGTAAGGGGAGAGGGACTGTGCAAGCTCAAGGCTTGAATATGAATGATTAAGCCAGAGTTTGGCCACTATTAGGTCCAGCTCTTAGGGCCCAATCCTATCCAACCTTCCAGCACCGGTGCAACTGCAATGCAACCCAGAGGTAAGGGAAAAAATGTTCCCTAACATTGAGGGGACCTCTGTGACTGCCTCCTCACCAGAAAATGCAGCACATGCCCTATTGGCATGGTTGCACCAGCCCTGGAAAATTGGATAGGATTGGGCCCTTAGTCATTATATTATCAAATATGATCCCCACCTTGGCTCTTGAGCCTTCTTCCCTCTTACCTGCTGTCATCTCATCGTTTCTCTCTGCTGCCCAAATTATTCATTTGACCATCAGCAAGAGTGTAAGATACCATCCCTCAAATCCCAAATTACTTTCCTTCCCAGCTCCATGCTATCCAGCGCAAACTCCATATACTTATTTTTAAAAATCTACATAGGCCTGTCTCCAAGGTTGGTGTGACCTGGAATGCCATATTGCTGCCTCTGCCATAGTGCTCTAGAGAAGGGGAGGGAGCTACTTGCCAGGCTTCTTGTGTGGTTTTGTCAAACCTGGAAATGCGAGACTGCCCATTTTATGTAAAGGGGTGGCATGAACAAAGGAGCTCTTTTGTTCACTCTGTTCCTGTAAATGAAATTGGAAGCCCTGTACTTATGGCTTTAAGGAGATTGCAGAGGAAGCAAGCTAAGAAGGGGAATCAAACTTCTTGCTTGAGCAAGTGGGAAGCAGATCATTGCAGCTTGCATCAGCAGTGGCTTTGGGGACAGTGGCAGTGGTGGCAGACTCAAAAGTGCATCCCAAGTATATAACCCCCTTGGACCCCTTGCAATCTGCTGCTGTAGCTCGCCTCATGTTTGGGCCAGCAGTGTCTGCCCCCACCCTGTCCTTCTGCTTTCGTATCCCGACATGCTCCATCCGTGACCTTTTTTGCTTCGTTCTATCATGCTCCAGTGCCCAATCATCTACTGCTCTCTTACATGACTCCACCCATTTTGTCCTGCTGCTCATTATGCCTGAAACATCTTTCTGAACATGAGTGTGTGCCATTGCTTTCTTCCTCAAATCCCTCCGCAAAACCCCTCATTGCCCATTGTAAGCATGTTTAAATACATGAAGCTGCACTTGCTCATATTCATGCCTTTCTACCAAAGTCTCTCTCTCTCTCTCTCTCTCTCTCTCTCTCTCTCTCTCTCTCTCTCTCTCTCTCTCTCTCTCATATCTTCTCCATTGTTTTTAAAGATTGTAAGCCCTGACCATTATTCTTCCATTCTCCTCCACATGCTGTACTTCTACTCCTCAAGATTGGCCAGTCCTGACATCCTGATCTCTCAGCCTGACTGACTTTCTCACCCTGGTCATTCTTTTCTTTCTTGCCTGGCCACTTGAAAGAGTGAGTGGCTGGGAAAAGTTGCACCCTGACAAGTGAATGGCAGAGGCAGTGGTCAGGTAAGAGGTGTGCTTAGAACACTGTGCACCAGTCAGTCACTGCCTGCCAACTCACTACCTGAGGCAACCACGCCATCTGAAAAGCAACTTTGTTCTGTGTCTTCCCTGCAATAGCGTCGCCAGGGGGGGCGGCGCCTGGGGCGGTGACATTGTGATGTCACACAATGTTGTGATGTCACTTCCAGATCCTCCCAGAGGAGATGGCCTACTTCTTTTTGTGATGAACTTGAAGAGCCCGTCGAAAATCGCTGCAGCTGCTGTGAATGCACACATGCTCCAGTCACTTCTTAAGCATACACACCCACACTTCATGGCACCCCCTTCTGGCCTGGCACCTGGGCTGGACTGCCCCCTTCTTGCTACACCACTGCTTCCCTGTTCTTGAAAATTAGCTTATAAGCTTCTTATGGGGGTAGGGTAGGGAGAAGTTGCCTTTTTTCATTATGGAGCTTCAACATACTGTGTACATTGACAGTGTAGTGATAGTAAGAGAGGTGATTATGGTGGTAGAGCATGGGAAATATCCGGAAACTGTTAACAGAAAAAGTTGTAGATATAGTCTCATCAGCAAATAGCTGTAAGCAAACAACTTTGAATGGAAACGAAAGGTGTTATCACTACTATTCAAGACTTTGTAAATATATTTAAAAGACTACAGATATAGACATTTGTAAGACATGCTCAGATAAATTAGAAACAATAGACTATATAATAGCTGCCCTATCTTATCAAACACAAAATATCTTGCCATACATAATCAGGTTGCAAAAATGCAAAGATAAATGAGAAACAATAGAACATTTAGCAGCTGCCTTATCTTATACAAAACAGAATATTTTGCCAGACATAATCAGGTGGCCAAAATAATTCACAGTTAACTTGGTAGACAGTTCCAAGTAGTACTTAAGAGTATAAAGAACCACTCCATTCTACAGTGGTAGCGCTTATCCACTTTTGAGAATAATGGTTATACCTTGTGTGGTAAAATACCCCCTTTCCCCTCTATTTTTATCCCTAGAGAAACCCCTGAGGTCTGTTTACAACCTAGAAAAGGCTTAGTGACTACTTTAGAATCACTGCTATTATGAGCCTAACTCAGGCATCAACTATCCTAGGAGGCATCAACAGGCCCAGGTGAAGTTCAGGCAGTACCTGATGCAGCCCAATTCTGCCATTCCTCCACAGCGGCTCCTCCTCCTCACCTTCCTCCTGCGGGCAAAGACGTGGCTATGCTGCGCTCATTCTGTTCATATGAAATGGGATGGGGGTGGAGGAAGGAAGCAGTGCTAGGGCTCCAGGTAATGGGGCTGAGCTCCATATTGCTGTGCCTTTTTCCCCTTGATCCTTTCCTACATAGCTGGTCATGGTGGGTTGCAGTGGCAGCTGTTGATTTTTCCCTCTCCTTCCACCAGCAGTTTTGGAGGAAGAGATGGGTTGCCACTGGCTCTCAGCAAGTGGAAAGAGGATCAGAGAAATGACTGAAGGGGATTGGTGGGTGGTGGGTTGGAAGGGGTGTCGGAGAGATGGAGGGTGTATGGCACCCCTCCCACCAACCTAATGTCCAAGCCTTTCAGTTGGTGTTATGGTCAGGTTGGCCATTGGCATCAGCCTAGCTCATTCATCCTATGGGAGCTGGCACAAGCCAATATTGGGCATGCTTGTCCATCTAATAGGGCTCAGAAGTCAGGTAAGGATGCTTAGGTGACCATGATCTAGCCATTGAGGTGGAACAGTGGCATAATCAAACAGAGGCTACATAAGGGAAAACTGAAAAATGCTTTTTACTTTCTGAATCTGATGCTGACCAAGAGACCAGTGGCATATCTACACCCAGTGATGGAAGTGCTATGGCAGATCAGAAACATCATCAAGAGTAATTAAGATTAGGAATCAGGTCTAGAAACCCTCACCTGTCTTATGGCCCAATCCTAACTCCCCATATAGGGATGGAGCAGCATTGGTGTGGCCTCTGCTGCATCCTGTGGGGATGTTTTGGCTGCTGAAGGTCTCAGGATAAGGGGACATTTCCCCCCTTACCCTTGGATAAATGCCAGTAGCCGCTATAGGTCAACAAGTCTGCACTGATCCATGAAGGTGAATCAGGTCCAGGAAGGGTGCTACAATTCAGCGAGTGTCACTGCTGCTGAACCTGCTCCCCCTGGGACTAGACTGCCCACCCCTGCCCCTGTTACCTCCCCCTGGCCACTCTCTGCTTGTGGCAACAGCCCGAATGAGCTGAACGGCATTTTGCCTTTTGTGACCATCATAAAGCATGCTGAGCTTCTGGAACGTGAGTTCTGGCAGTGCTGCATGCTCCTAGGATTGGGCCCCTAGAGGAGTAGTTAAGCCATAAACAAAGGAGTTGCAGAGCCATAAACAAAGGATGGATTTGCCTTGCTCATAGGGAACTTTCCAACACCCACAAGGGGTCCTGGGCCCAATTCGAAATGTGCTGAGTGACATCACCCCAAGTTACCAACCAATCACATTTCCTGTCATGTCAGTCTCATCTCTTAGTTACCCAGCTGATTCTTCACACCTGTGCTACATTCCTGTCTACCCTTATCTCTCTTCAAGGTTTCCACTGGCACCCAGGCCTCTCAGCATTTGAAAGCAATTTGCCCTTTGTTTATGGCTCTACCTGCTTGACCACTTGGTCTCTGCAATTCATCCTGATTGTCCCTTTGTTCTTAAATGAGCCATCTTGCAGAAATACCATTCCTCAGTTGGCTTGGAAGTTACCAGGCCAGAGTTCTCTTCTTTGTTTGTTGTCAGGTCAAGCTCTTTTATTACCCAGCATCCCACTGCACCACAGCACTGTGCAATTTTATTAATAAATTCTACCCTAATACTCTAACATAATCCCGTTACCCAATTCCACCCTGACAGGCTCTAAATCCTCCACTGCTAATTCAGCCATATCAAAGGAGTGTGTGATGTATCCTGTGAAAGGGGCAGTCACAAAGGCAGTGGTGGACCTGGAGCCTGGGCACGTGAGCAAAAGGCCCGGGCACCATGCTCAGCACGTTCCCGTCACTGCCACCTTTGCCCACCATGCCGTCCTGCCTGCCCATCAGAGCCATTCCACAGACAGGCAAAGCCCCACGTGGCACTCGGCAGTGCACAAAAAGCCTTCTGAGCCTACTTGCACGATCTTAAGCAGTACTTGCTTAAGTTTTGTCAGGAAACTGGATGTATTTTTTTAAACCATGTGAGAAGCCTCAGAAGGCTTTCTGAGTGATGGCGAGTGTCACATGAAGCTCTGTGAGCTTTGGTAAGTAAAAAGGGTTGCAAATATATGCAGCTGCATCTCTCTGCTGTGAATTGAATTGCACACTCTCAGTTATGTGTTATGGGTTGTATGTAGAGCTTCTGGCTTAACACACCAGACACCTTGAAGGTGGATTTGATTCATGGTTTCCCAACCTTTTTCACTTGTATATCCCTTGACAGCCCATTTCCATAAATTGTACCCTTCATATTAGCAAAATGTTTGTAATAATAGAAGCCCTCAACTCCTCTCTATGAAAGCCCAGACTTCATGTATTCATCACATACTTTCTCTTTTCATCTGTTTGAAGAACAGAAGATTCTGCCTTTGCACTGTTTTGCACCAGAAGTGTGCTGAGAAACTCTGGGTGATTGATCACTTTCCATATTATGTTTCAGCTTTTTTACTGTGCTGGTTTTTAATCACTGGTGCATACATGAATTGATGACTAAAAACTAGCTATTGGTGGGGCTTTCACAGCCAACTAGTACCTCCCTTTCTGCCTTGCTAGCCCTGCAAGCCATTCTGGAGCATGACCTGCATTATGCCATTCTTTTTCATGTACCCCTAAAGGTCCTGTTGAGTGCCTCTGGGGGTACATGAATCCCAGGTTGGGAACCACTGTTCTACTGGTAGGTTGTTTACAGTGCATGGATAGTGCTTACAAAAAGGTGGTGAAGATCAGAATTTAAAAAGAATAAAAATGTATCTTATGATCTTTTACTATGTTTTTAATAAATTAGAGACTGTACACTTAGGTAACAATTAGTGGTAGGTTATTTTTCAGGATCTGGCCTCAGGTAAAATCAGACAAAACTATAGTCAGACACCCCCCTAAGTTTAACCCCCAACTTATTCGAGAGTCATGGAAAATTCCATGATTTTTTGGCTCAGAATCTGCCCTTGACTTATCTGTGGGGTTGACTTATAGGTGAGTGTCTACGGTGATTAACCCGATCATATGTGCAGTCAAAATTACTGATGCAATACATGCAATAGATTTCACAAAAGTAAATTCCACATAAGTTCATCCTATCACTTAGAAATGTCTTTAGAATAATAGGGTTGTTGGACAAGTTCCTAAAAGTCCTAAGAAATAAAAATCACCAATAATAATTTTTTTCTCCTGCTGATTTTAAAGAGCTTTGAACTGACCTCCTGGATGAAACTGGATAGAACTGCAAACACAGTGGTACTTCACTAACATATATCATGTACATTTAAGACAGTATTCTGTCTTCCAAAAACCTGCTGAGCTACTTCTAATCCCTTCTCGTATATGTGGGTGTTGTGATATCATACTTGCGGTTAACTTCAGACCCACAACATTTGCCCACAACTCTTTGTATCTTAGTTAAAACAGTGGGCTTCCCAGCCACAAGTCCAAATTAAGTAATATTTCAACCATATGGTAGTCATAGAATATAGTGTTAACTTTCCAGGCAGAAGAATTTGCAAGAGGGTCTGATCATTATTATAACCAAGCATTAATATATCGAACATTAAAGATTCTGCATGAACTACCATATCTTGCTTTCATGAATCATCTTAGCATATTTACAAGTATTTTCTGCAGGGTACTTGACCTTACTTCTTTGTGGCACACCATAGTCTTCAGCCATTTTCAACCACTGTGCCGTGGCACACTGGTGTGCTGCAAATGGTCTGCAGGTGTGCCATGAGAATTTGGGGGAGGGTCATTTGTTAATAGGGTCAATGGGGATGTGAGCTCCCCACCAACAGTATGGTGTGCCTTGTCAATTGTCAAAAAACTGGTGGTGTGCCTTGACAATTTTAGTACCTCGTCAGTGTGCCATCAGTGTGCTGAAAAAGGTTGAAAATCACTGGTCTAGACCAGCGGTTCTCAAACATTTAGCATCAGGACCCACTTTTTAGACTGAGAATTGTCAGGACCCACTGGAAGTGATGTCATGACCGGAAGTGATGTCATCAAGCAGGAAAATTATCTCTACAACAGTGATTTTTAGTCTTTTTCATGTCGTGGCACACTGACAAGTATTGAAATTGTCAGAACACACCATCAGTTTTCTGACAAGGCACACTGCCCTGCTGGCAGGGGGTTCACATTCCCCAATGGTCCTAATAATAAATGATCCTCCCCCAAACTCCCATAGCACACCTGTGGCTCGTACATGGCACACCAATGTGCCACAGCAAAGTGGTTGAAAATCACTAGTCTACAAGATAGGGGGAAAACCCTGTAGCACCCACTGTGTGTTGGGCCCCCATGCCACCTAAGCTTGGTGGTTGATGGTGAGTGGCCACTCTTTCCACTAGCTCAGAGCCCAATCCTATACATGTCTACTCAGAAGTAAGTTCCATTATTGTCAATGGGGCTTATTCCCAGGGATGTGTGGATAGAATTGTAGCCCAATCAGCAAACAGGAAGACTCTTCAGAAGCTGCGGCTAGGATTGGGCTGTCCGTCTACTTTCCTATAGTTTCAACCCATTGGTGCTAGTCTTGCCCTCAGGAACTATATAAAGTAAGGACTTCCCTTCTCCTCATTATAGCCCTTCAGATACTTGCAGATGGCTATAGTTTCTTCCCTTTGTCTTGTCTTCTCCAGGTCAAATGTACCAAGTTCTTTTAAACTATGGTTCATAGGACTTAGTTTCCAGACCTCTCATGATCTTAATTTCCTGCTTCTGAACCTGCTCCAGATTCCTTTATTATCAATGTTCCTTTATAAAAGTTATTCCTGTATAGCCTTTATAGATCCAAAAGTTTTGCCTGTCTGAGGTTTCTCTTTCATTACAGTATTCTCAGGTGCAAGTCTGCAACATTCACTTAATTTCTTGGGCATTGTTTCCCAATTCAACTTGATTTACATCTGTGAGAAAATGTGTGAACCAAAAAATACAGTTTGCATTTGCCTTATGGCTTGTGAACCCTCAATACTAACATTGCTGGATGGATGGTTTTTGTTGCCCAACTGCTTTTCAGATACATCTGTCCCCATATCTGGAACATAGACCTCCTATCAAGTGGCAGAGGCTATAAAGGAATCTTTAGATTTGAGTAGGATATAAACAATTTTATTTATAATTTGAAGGGAAAGTAGCTGTAAAGTGTTAAAATTATTACTGCCTGAGATTGTTAGTTCACTTGGTTTGCTCCTTGACCTCTATCTAACAGCTCTATATTACTTGGAGACTGGAAATACCATGCTTGGCTGACTATCCTTAATTCCAGTCTGAATTGATCTGCAGATAGTATGTTAAATACTCATTAAATCTAAAGCTCATAGACATATCAGTTTTGTAACATACTTCCAAGAAATCTATTTGCAAAAGATGGCCATGAGACTGAATGTCCTTGTTAGATAACCTTAGATTTATGTACAATGACCCCAAAAACTGTTTATGGAAAGGTTATGTAGATTTCATAGACTGTATAAATACCCACATGGAAAGAAATATGCTTTGACACTTCAAGTTTGCACATTTTATGTGCATATCTCAAGACAAATGTTGACAACAAACATCTCACAGGAAACATGCAGTGCTGGTCCGCATGATAGTTAGAATGCTAACAATCTTCCATTTTATTTTCTTATGTTGTATATAAGTAAAACCTTCAGGAGCCAGGCAGTCTCTGACACTCTGTTCATGTGGTGGTGTTTCTGGCCTGACTGTGATGTCAACCAGGCTAGAAGTGATGTTGGGTTGCTGTTGGTGTTTCAGAACCCTGCTGTAGCCCCAGAGGTGAATAAAGCCAAGGAAGGGCTAGAAGGGAAAGGGAGGAGCTAGAAAGGGTTAGAAAAGGAAGAGAAGAGCTGAGTTGCAGCAGAGGGAAGTCCTCCCTCCCAAAGAAGTCTCCCCTCCCCCCCCCAAATACCCATGTATGTTGTAGCATAGGAAAACCCATGAACCCATAGGAAAAACCATGAACCCATGAGAGCCAGGGTGGTGTAGTGGTTTGGGAGGTGGACTTAGACCTGGATGATCCAGGTTCAAATCCCCCCTCAGCAACAAAGCTTCCTGGGTGACCTTGGGCCAGTCACTTTCTCTCAGCCTCACCTACCTCACAGGGTTGTTGTGAGGACAAGAAAGAGGGGAGCAGCAGCTGTGTAAACCACCCTGAGCTCTTTGGAGGAAGGGCAGTATAAAAATGTGAAAAATGAATGAATGAATGAAAAAGCATGACCCACTGCCCTGGGACAGGGGAGAGGGAGAGTGTTAGCAGCAGTGGGATGACCTAGAATGCCATCCAGTGTCACCTCAGTCTCAATTTAAAGTGACTGGATGAATGAAGGAACTTCTTTGTTTGTGTGGTCCCTATGAATCAAACCAGAAGTCTCGCACTTCTGTGTTTGAATAAACCGAGTGAGGAGCGAGGTCAGGATGCAGCCACTTCCACTTGCTTTTAGCAGACAGAAAGCAGATCAGTACAGGCTGCGTTGGTGGCAGGCCAGAGGGAGGTTGTGGTGGCAGCAGGCATCCCCAATTTGCCCCCCTTTTGCCCCCCTGTAATACTCCCCTGATGCAACTTGCATCACCTTGCCTAATGGATGGGCTGCTCCTGAGTGTTAACAGTATACAGCCAAGCAATGGAGCATCCAGAATGCCATCACTTGGGAGCCAGAGGCACAACCTGCAGCACTTGATTCCTCCCTTTTAGATTTTGGACTCTGAAAACACCTGCAATCCTGGGAGCACACAGCCAGAACGGACCACCAATTGCCAGCAGCTGGGGAAGGGAGATGGGATGAAAAGCAGATGTGATGAGTAGCCTAAACAACCTAATGAACACTGGGCTTTGGGTGGGAGCAATTGCAGTATTAGTAACAATATGCATAGGAAGAGAAAGAAATAAGCCTAATGTCATGATATTGTACTATGTAAGCTGTCTTTGGGATCAATCCTTCTAGATCAAGCGGAAGGACAGAGATAAAATAAACAATCACTATCCATTGAAATTGTAGTCAGCCTAATCCATGTTAGCTCTGTTGTGGTCTTTCATTCTCAGTTCAGTGCCTGGATGCACTAGGCATGAGATATACTGAAGGAGCATTCATTTGTCTTGGACCATTCATGTGGATCCCGTCTTAACGCCCACGACAACAAAGGTGTGCAACAAATGCCACAGAATACAATGCAACAACCACCTTTAGCCCCACCATGTCTGTGCAAAGCATGGTAATTATATGAAATGAAAAAATGCACAAAATAGATACAATCTTCCCGCTCATGAGACATTTCAATTGTATCCCTCTGTGCTGAACAATTTGTTTGTCCCTGGCTTGGGTGATTAATATGTGCAAGCACGTTCCAGGTTGGCCTGATTCTTGTGTGGAACAGCCTTTTGGCCTGTGGCAGCTTGCATTGGTCTGCCATTGTTGGCTCATAAGAGTCAAACACCTTGTGATATTAGTGTCCTTTTACTGTTCCTTTTCCAGTCTTCTTTGCATGCTCTTCAACTTTGGGGTAACTATTCTTTACCCGTACAGGGAAGGGTTTCTCCTTTCCCCTTCCTTGCACGTAGTTAACAAAATCCTGCCAAGTCCTGGAAGGTTCTTTCAATGTAATACCCTGCACTTTCAATCAGTGCTTACTGACATTATCCTCCACAGCAGGGGTCTCCAAACTTTTTGGCCAGAGGCCCACATCAAATATCTGGCATGGTGTTGAGGGCCGGAAAGAAAATTTCAATATAAAATTTAAATAAATAAATTAGAGATATAACTTAGATGAGTGAATAAATGAATGAATGGGCTCATTCATTCAACCACTCTGGCCCTCAGAACACCCTCCAGACACAGTCAGAGCACAGTTCTGGTCATGTTCAGTTGAACAGGCCAGAGGCTTTCAGGAGACAAGAGATTGGCTGCGGGCCGGAAAGAGGCTTGCTGCGGGCCGCATCTGGCCCCTGGGCCGGGGTTTGGAGACCCCTGCTCTACAGGACAACAGGGTTGTGATGGCTACAAGTCTGTGGAATGTGGATTCCAGAGAAGCTTAGGGAGCAAGCAGAATCTTTGTCTGGGAATTAATCTATCAGCAGAGCACAAACGCTGTTTGAAGAAGACTCTGCATCAGTCAATCTTCTCTGTAAACAAGCTGTGTAGGTTTATGCTTGTTTATGCATTCATTCATTCATTTTTTTATGCAGGCAAATGAATGAATCGTAGGTGCAGGCATTTATTCCTTAGGAAATTAAGCAAAATATCAAGAAGTGAATGTGAAGGAATGTCGATATTGTAGCCTGATCTATCTGCTCCATTTATAAACATCCAAAGATTGCCTAATGCTAGGCAACTGGGTGATTCATATTCCTTTTCTAATGGGCATTTGATTGCAATGCGTTTTTCTTAATTAACGCACATATGTGTGGTTAGTATACAGAATATTGTGTTTGTGGTTTCAGAAACACCTTGTAGGCACATCCACCTCCTAGAGCAAGATTCCGCCCCTTCTTGGCAGTCTTTCCTTACTACTAATATTTGCGAGTGGAAGCCTGTGAATAGGGAAGATTTGTGAGTGGATCACTCTGATTCATTAGTGGAGCATGACTGGTGGAATGCAGGATGTTGGAGCCAGTAAATGTCAAACAGTGAAGTTGTCTTTTTCACTTTCTGCCCTATTGAGAAATCATTACCACTAATCCTTCTAGCATTGTGTCTGAAAAATCTATGAATCAGAAACTGCAATGTCAAATACTGCGGGTCAAAGCACACACGCATTGAACAGCTTATGACTCAAAATGCTGGTTAGGTTAATAGTTCTGTTGTTCCAGGAACTTAGTAGACTGTATTGGAAAGAAATTTTTTCATTGCTGACAGTGTTACCTGGTCAATTTTTTATTGCCTTTAACATCACGCATGCAGGAGACAAGCATGTCTACACATTGGTGCTGGGTATCTTCCAGGAGAATTAGAACCATGCCATAACGTGACTATTTTACTGAATGATGGCAAGAGGCCTCAAATGCACAGGCCAAGAAGGTCACATCAATGGTACTAGGTTATTTGCATCCTGGACAACTGCGTCCAGGTCAAAGGCATCCAGGTCATTAACATCCCTGGACATTCACATCTGGTTTTTTGGGTGTCCTAGTCATTTGCATCCCACTGTAACTGGGCAACAAACAATAACTAGGCAATATACCCCATTTTGGATATCCTAAGTCTCTTATCTCAACTCTAACCCTATATTTGTGTTTTAACAATAAAAAGTTATATGTATGGACACAAATGTCCAGAAAGCAAAAAGAATGGAGACCAACGTCCAATACTGGGATGCATTTGGCCAGGACACCGTTGTCTAGGGTGCGATGGTTCTGTCATTATTGATCAGCTAAGTAATCATGCCCCCCCTTTTTTATCTGATAGGATCTAACGGAGCTCTACCTGCCTCAAAATGCTAGCAGAGCTTTCCTGTTCCAAAATTCAAATGGAATTTTGCTGGCTCCAAAATTCAGATGTTCTACTGGAACAGCAATATTGTCAGCCCAATCCTATAGAGCAGGGCTTCCTAACATGTGGGCCATAACCCACTACTGGATCACGAGCCCATGTGTGGTGGATCATGAGCTGGGCCCTCCTGCCCATCTTGGGAGTGTTTTGCTTCAAATTGGAGCCATTCTGGAAGTGGGGGTGCTGGCCCAGCAACACTACTGACCAGAATGACTTACTGGGCACCTCCATGGCCTCTTTCTCTGTGTCGTGTGTCTTCTGCAATGCTGAATTTGCCTTCCATTTTGGTGTAACCTTATTTGCTGTACTAAATTAAATTGGGTTAATCTGTTATCAGCTGGGTCTTTTGGATTAGGAAGTGGTGGGGGGGTGCACTCATGCAGAGCATGTAATGTTAACATCTGAATGTTAACATCTGACATGGCTGCACCAGGCTGGCAACCCACTCTTTTTGCCTCCATGGGCCACGGAAGGGCTTGCAGAAACACCTAAAAGTTACTTCCAATTTTCTGAGATAAACTCTGGTTTGAACACACTTTTGGACATGTCTGCTGGCTGTTCTGAGGCCCATGGATGCCAGTCCAGCATGACCCAGAGAGTCCTCTGGAGGGGCCTGGTAAGTCATTCTGGCCAGCGGTTTCATGACCCACCACAGAGGAGAAACAATATAGCATTACTACATATTTGAACACTCTAAACTTACTCCAGTTTGGGTGCATTCTTCTTAAAGTGTGGTGCCTAGATTAGGACAGAGTTTTGTAGATGAGGTCTGACAAGTGTGGAGCAAAGTAGAACTGTTACTTCTTGCAGCTTGGAAGCTGCTTATCTGCCAATTTAACCAAAAATCATATTCACATTCCTTGTAGCCATTTCACACTGCTGAGTCATGTTATGTTTGTGATCCACGGCATCACAAGACCTCTTTTACACATTATACTGCCAAGCCAGGTATTGCCCATTCTGTACCTGTGTTTTTGAATTGTTTTGCCTAAGTGCAAAACCTTGCATTTATTCTTGCTGAACTTCATTTCTTTGTTTCAGCCCAGTGTCCCATTCTATCAAACCCTCCTGAATGTTTCTTCTGTGGTCTGAGCTGTTCATCCCAGTTTAATGTCACTGGAAAATTTGATATGAATTCCCTTTACCCCTTCACCTAAATCAGGTGACAGAGCTTTGCAGTACTCCACTTGAAACTGTCTTCCAGGCTTATATGGAGCCATTGATGAGCACTCTTTGTACAAAGTTGTCCAACCAATTATGGAGCCATGTAATGGTCGCATCATAAACCCAGAGATTCCCAAACTTTTTGTGTTCACAGCACCCTTATGGTCACTGTAGTTTCTTCACAGCATCCCAGGTGTTCCTGAAGCACCTTTAAAATATCCCACATTGCAAAAAGGGATTCTTGATCTGGAATAGTTGCTTTCAAAATAAAAGTTGGCACTGCTAAATCAGTGTCAGTGGGTATCATATTTTTCATCCTTGGCTCTTCAGTAAAGAGCAGTAAATAAACAGCCTGCTCCTGTCCACATCTCTCAAGACTGGCCTGGGGAGAAATGATGACAGCAGGTTAATTTGGCATATGGAAATGCCCTATAAATGAAACATTGTAACCATCTCCCTTTTCACATGTTTTCTTCAGTGAAATAAATGATATCATAATCTCTTTCTCCCCCTGGTGGCAAACAGTAGTTTACAGCTGTTTTTAGATACATATGTGATGTCAGTCACACATTAGCAGTCTAATATCAGCTCATCGTTGTCTCTTGCCTACCGTTCAGATGATACAGTTTAGCAGACCAACCCCACATGATAAAAGACATCAGTCTTGACACACTGATTGTCTTGACACACAAGGGAGAGTCTTGGTCTCTCCCTACTGGGAGAGTTTGGGGCATTTTCCATAACCACATCGAGAAGGGTTGTCTGAATCACTTCTCAAAGTGCACTGACAGACTTAGGGCACAATCCTAACCCCGTATGTCAGTGCTTTCCAGCACTGACATAAGGGCAATGCAGCTCTGAGGTAAGGGAACAAACATACCCCTACTTTAAGGCGGCTTCTGTGAGTGACACCCAACTGCAGGATGCAGCACACGTCCCATTGGCACCACTATGCCAGTGCTGGAAATCACTGACATAAGGGGTTAGGAATGCACCCTTAGGCTGCAATCCTAACCACACTTTCCTGAGAGAAGCCCCATTGAACAAAATAGGACTTTTTTGTAGACCTGGTTAAGAGTGTGTCCTTATTTTTAAAGTAAGTTTATCACCACAATTAGAGGAGTGGTTCACATGAATCACCCCTTTCGTGATCAAAGAAAATGTCCCATACTCTCTCATCAGGGAATCGACATGAATGTGCACATCCTTTATCATTTGCGGCCAGTTGGGCAATCAGAATATCACCTGAAACATCCCCTGGTTAGCTCCATGTTCCCAAGTCCTAATTGACTGAACCAGATTGCAAATAGCTTTTGCTCTGTGTGTGTTTGTGTGTGTATCATATGTGCACCGAGAGGCAGTGTGTGATGTGATGTCACAGTCAGTGTGTTGACCGAGAACTGGGAAGACCCAGCTTCAAATCTCTACTCAGCTGTGAAGCTCAGTGGGTGGTCTTGAGTCAGTCTTGGGTCAGTCATTGTTTCTCAGCCAAACATACCTCACAGGTACCTCACAGGGAGGGGAGAATCAGGCATACTGCCCCGAGCTCCTTTGAGGAACAGTCAGATAGAAATGTAAGGAAGTAAATAAGAACAGTCACACAATAATGTACACATTCCCTGCATCATTGCTGATTGCACCAGTGGTGTCGCTAGGGAGGTGCGGTGGGTGTGGGTTGCACCTGGTGACGCGCGAGGGGGTGACATGCACTGGGGGGATGACATGCTAACATCACAGTTTTAGGGGCAACCCCATCGTGCCATACACTGTTGGATGCGGAATGTCCAGCAGAATTCAATGCAAAAAAAAAAAAAATCAGAGTGAAATAGCTCCTTTCGTTCAAAAGTTATGGCCAAAAAACCAGAAACCAAAAAATGCATGGAGCCCTATGGAAAGTGAAACCAAGCTGTATCGCATGTTTACTCGCGAGTAGGCGAACTTGCCTTAGTCCGTCAGAAAGGGCAGGCTGAGAGGAATTCTACAACATCAGAATGGTCCTGATCCAATGAATGCAGCCCCAAAAAAACACCAGAGAAGGAGGTCCCTCCCAGCTGCGAATGTATTGAGCCCTATAGAAAGCAAACTCAGCCACATGGTTGTGTTTACTCATGAGTAGGCAGATGTGCCTTGGCTGGTGGTCAGGCCAGGCAAAGAGGAATGAGGCCACCAGAATGGTCCTGATCCAATGGAACTGGAGCACAACAAATGCTCCAGAAGGCAGCTTCCCCCCTCCCCCGCACTAAAAAGGACTAAAAAAGAGGTTTGAACTGGTAAGGGGAAAGTTTTTTATTTTGCACTTGTAAAGCCAGGCAGGTCTTTATCTTGATATGCTTAAAATAGAAGAACTTTAAACTGGGCACTGGGGAGGGCTGGAAATTTCACTGATTCTTTTGGGGAAGTGGGGAAGAGAAAATTCACTTGGTGGAACAGGACTGGCTCCCCCTTATTTAATTATTTATTTTATTTTAATTTAATTATTTATAATTATTTATTTTAATTTGCTTGATGATGTCACTTCTGGCCATGACATCACTTCCAATGGGTCCTGGACAGATTGTCATTCTAAAAAGTGGGTCCTGGTGCTAAAACTACTGCAGAACTGCTACAATAAGGTGTTAGTAAGTTGACACAGTGTGTGTTCGTGTAACTCTACAAGTTTTCAAAATCACTAAAATCAGAGTTTGGAGGAATACCATCATGTTATATATCAATCAATGTGTAATTTCATGCAGAATGCAATGAAATAAACTGCATTGAAATATCTGTGTTCTATCAAAAGGTACAGCCAAAAATCCAGTGGGGGCAGAGTGATGGTTCATCACCACGCCCACCACCTCGGGTGTTGCCCCGCCCACTGCATGGGGTGACAGTTAGGCCTCCCGCATCAGGTGATGTGAATCCTAGTGGCGCCACTGGATCGCACCATTAATGGCTCTTTTTGGCTTTCCATGGCAAAGTTTGAAGTTGTATGAAAGCCTGAAAAACCTATTGGTCAGATCATGGTGGGAAACAAGGAACTACATGGTAGGAAACAAGTGACAGTTTGGAGAATATTGACTCCAAGCCTCATGGTGAAAAATTCCTCCTAAAGAATGCTGCTCTCATAGTGCACTCTCAGTCCCTGGATACCCAGAATATACAACCATACATATGCAGGACTACATACATATACGACCATTGGACTGCCATTGCAGTAGACTTGAACTGCCCGTAGACTCCAGAGCTAAGGACCTGAAAATATGTACTGACCTACTATTCAGTAGTAACAAATAGTTCTTTCTGGAGGGAGTGTTACACTTCAGTGAAGTTCTGGTGCATGTTGGGCACTCAGTCTCATTAATTGCTAACCAGTCATGTGAAGTGAAAGCTTCAAGGTGCAGTGATGCAAGGCTGAGAGAAGCCAACTAGTTTACATGGAAGGATGAACCCATTGCTGTTTTTGGTAATCAGAAGTAATGGTTAACTTGGCATTTTCTGACAACAAGATATGGCAGATTTCTTTGCTAGTTTTTTTCCTTGCCCTTTGTTAATAAATGGTTTATTAAACAAATACTATACAAAGATATCTGTATATAAATGAAATAGATGTTGTTTTAACTCTTAGAGTTACAGTTTTACTTTTATAGTTTACTCTTATAGCTATTAAAATAAAGGAACCAGGTGAAAATTTGGAAAGAAATAAGGAAGATACAAAGGATATTGATGGGGAAAGAGGGGAGGTAAAGGAAGGATTCAGTACAAATACTATACAAATGTAAACACATTGGCCAAAACTACATCCAGTTTACCTCTTCTGCAGTGCATTACACATTCATGAATGACTCATTAAGAAACAGCATCTAACACTGTACTATTGTTATACTTTTAGCTGACTTTCAGTTTCCTCATACAAATCTTTGAACAATTCATATTCCATATTTGATCCATATTACCCCTCCCCATGCTATAGACTCTTTAAGAAAGATTCCTAGAATGGGTATTTTTCCCCTCTTAATATTTAGGGCAGCGATTTTCAACCTTTTACATCTCACAGCACACTGACAAAGTGCGAAAATTGTCAAGGCAAGTAAGCCATTAGTTTTTTCACCATTGTCAAGGCACACCATGCTGCTGGTAGGGGGCTCAAATCCCCCAATTGCCCTAAATGACCCTACCCAAAGTCCCAAAGTACACCTGTGGACCATCCTTGCACAGCAGTGTGCCATGAAAATGGCTAATCTTGGGAAATCTGTAGCATCCCATTTATTCTTACAGACACCTCTCCAAAATGTCTAGCTGTCAGCTACAAATAGCTGAGCTTCTCCATATGATGTGTTCAGTTTCTGTGTGTGTCCCCCCCCCCCATCCCATGCTGCTATATCTCTAGGAAGTATAACTAGATTTTAAGCCTTTCTTAAGCAATCTGTCTGGTGTTAAATAACCCCCCCCCCCCCAATAATGGCAACTTGGCATGTGAACTTAATTGTCCCCTTGTAAGTGAACAACAAAGGTGTGATTGGGTACTGGTAGAAATGAGGAATTTGCACAAGATCCCACAGCATCAAGGATTCTTGTACTCTCAGGAATCCCAGTTGCTATCAATCTCCCATTTTATTTTGTGCCCCTTAGGCCAGACAGCATATGAGTAATATAATCTTTTCCCTACTGGCTGCTCTCCAAGGAAAGCACCGTGACAGACAGTTATGAAGGGTACAGGCTCAAAAAATCCATAACGGATGTGTCTGTATTGTTGTAAATTTATACATATTAATAGCTGTTGGAAGAAGAGCAGTGTGTGAGGAAGAACAAAATATAGTTTACTTTTCAGATGGGTTGAACTGACCAGCTGATTTGGGAAATGAAACCATCTGATTTGGGAAAGCGTTCCTGGTAATACTTTCCTTGATATCTCCTTGCAGGATCCTGTTCCCGCCTGGATAGGACCCTCCCTGAAAACCCCTTCTAATCCCTGACTTGAGGTAGCAATGATGGAGAAGGTCCCATTTAGGCTGAATGGAATGCAGACTGCAGGGGGGCCTTGGACTGCTGTACTTGTGTGGTGTGTCCAAGGCATCACAGAAACTAGAGATTTCATTAGGACCAGTTCCAGGTTTGAGGGACTCTCTAGTGAACCTTCATCTACCTAGGTGGGCTCTCTCTTCTTACCTTGGTAGCAGATGTTATGGCAGAGTCAACTTCAACAGTAGCAGCAACAGTACACTAGCTAACATCCACTAGCTGCCATGTTGCCCATCTTCACTTCATACACTTTCATGCAACACTACATGGGGCATTATTGGGGGGGGGGGAGATATAGTGGCTGGCAGCAGGGACTGTTGAAAGCTGTTGCTGCCACTGGAACTAGAAGTGAACTCCTCCCCACACACACATCCACTGCAACATCTTCACCATGGTAAGGTAAGGAAGGCTCACTGAGCTGGTATGTTGTGAAAACTCCCTTTAATACATTGAGTATGTTCCATTTTGACACAATTTTTGTATGGAACTATATGAAAGGTCCTCAATTCAACTTTACTTTCAAAGTATGTCAATGCTTTCTCCCCTTTTCACTGTTACCAGAGTATGACTTCAGATGCACACTGATAAAATAGTTATGAGCTACATTTAAGGATTACTTGGTTGTGAAATGGGGGGATTTTGTTTCTACAACTTCCTTAGTACTCTTTGGCATTAGAAAAAAATAAGTTCAACGGGGTCTAGAGAAAAGTGTGCTGGAAATTCAAGTGTTTGCTGATGTCAAACACACTAGGACTCTTAACTGTACATACCAAATCAAGAGAAGATTGACCTACAAACAGAGTAATTTCATTTTTTGGCTCCCAGATATAACAGTTTATGCCAAGAACTGATAGCACCCTGGTCAATTTCTTAGAAACTAGGGCAGTATTCAGGGATGGGCACTCGTGACTTGCAAACTTGAGTCACGCAAACATGTGTTTTCCAAGACTTCTGAGAAGTCATGTGCCCCACTGACTCAAGCAGTGACTTGCAACTCAGAGTTTTTACCCTGAAAAGAGTCATGAATCGTAGATATACAAGTCATGGAGAGTTGTCATTTTGGGCCCACAACTTGTTTGTGTGCATGTGCTTGCCTACTTTTTTTTTCTGGCTGCTTCTGTGTCGCCCCAAAAGACCTTGTGGGTTATCTGGAAGCCGGCATCCAAGCCAGTGTGAGCAGCAGACGTGGAGGGAGGAGGGTAGATTGGTTCCAGGAAGCAGGGGCTGGGGGGTAGAGGGGAGGGGGGAGGCTGCACAAAGGTGGGGGGAGGAACCAGAAGAAGGCGAAGGCAGCCAGGACATGGGGGGAGTGGGCTCTCTTGTCCATCTCAGAAGGAATGGATGATTGATTGGCCGAATGGATGGCTTGATTTTTTTCTCTGGACATGGGAAGGGGAAGGAGAAGGAGGAGGCCAATGGAAGAGGGAGGGGTTTCCAGCAATAGAAAAATGCCTGGATAACCCAGGAAAGAGGCTGAGGCAGGCAAAGCAGGGGGGAGGCGTTTCCTTGTGATAGAAGAGGAACATCTTCCAAACTCATGCCTTGAAGTGAAGGACTTCAACACATCACTGATGGCAGATGGGATGGGAATCAGTACAGTGTTAAATGAGAATTCTAAACACCCCCACCAGCACCTCCATTTGAGGGCACTATTAACCTAGAAGACAGGCTTTCCCCAAAGCAGCCTCTTCTGTCTGTATTTCTTGGTTTTGGGTGGTGACAGTGAAGAGGCTACCAGTTCAATCCCATTAAATCTCAGCCTTCCCAGAACCCCTGCCAAAACCATTGTTTGAAGAAACTGTACCTCAGTCAAGGTGAGGAAAGTGGATGATCTGCTTTCCTCTCACTTTTACAAGATGAAAAGTGGATCAGGGTGGGTTGCATCTGTGGCAGGCTGGAGAGCCATGATGGTGGCAGCAGACTCAGGGTGAACAACACCCTGAATCCTTTGCTCTCTCATCCCTCCCCCCCCCCACCCTCGATGCAGTTCACATCACCTCATCTTATGGATTGCCTACCCCAGGGCAGAGAGAAAAGCTAAGCATCTCTTCTACCCTGAAAGTTGTGGCCCTGCTTTGCAGTGATGAAGTGCAGTTGGGTGCCCCAGATGCTTGATAGCCACTGAATATTTTGCTCTGATTCCAAAAGCCTGGGAAGCAGAATGACATTAATTCCTTGAAAATGTAACTGGCTTTTTCCCCCTCCAGGCTTTGAGCTCAACTCTTGCCACCCACTTGACCCCCATTAGGCCTGCAATCATTGCCAGATGTAGCCTGCACAGGTGGAAAACCAGTTGGGTGAGATTTTTCTGCCATGTTGAGTTAGTTAAATAGCAGAACATTTTGTTGACTGAATTCTTGAAACATTTGATAGAATCTGCAGATCTTGTGAGTCTGCAGACCTTTGCCTACCATATCTAATTTCTCAGTCCTGAATGGAACACATATCATCCTGACCCGAGATCCTGACCAGCCTCCTTGCTATATTAATTCTTTCAATGTGAATAATGAAGGATGTGTTCTTTAGATGTGAATCTAAAGACATTCTTTAGATGTGAATCGTAGACCTCGTGTTACCCTTTAAGATAGCATTTTCATGGGTCCAAGCTGTATTTTACGTATTCATTGTATGTACTCTGTCACACATGTTTTCAAGGTGTCTATCATTGTAGCATAAAACGATGAAAATCAAATGCAACACAATAGTATCAAAAGAACCAGGAATTAAAACATTAAATTAAAAATAAAATAAAATAAAGGCAGGAAGCAGGCCAAAAGAAACAACAGATAAAACATTAATGACTAGGCCTTTAAAGGCCTGGTCAGATAAAATCATTTCCACCTGGTGCCAAAGTCCTATGAGGTTGGTGGCAAATGAAAGAACCCAGGAAGGACATTCCATAGCCAGTATACCACTGTAGTGAAGGATATTTTGAGTGTTTCCTGATTCTTAAGATATTTCTTAAGGGAGAATCTTCTATGTTGCCTCAAATTTCAAAAACTGAGTAGCAACGCTAAACCCCGTGTCCCCTGTCCATGCCTTCAGTGAAACCACCACTCCACATCATGGGTTAATAGTCCTTGAATGCTTGATATCTACAGTACTGCAAGAGGGCTGGTGAAGATGACCCATGTGGCAAGTGCAGCACCAATCCAAAATGGCTTCTGTCCTACTCAGGACTCTTGCCATCAGGCAATGTGGCAGCAACAGCCCTATATTATGCTCTATTATCAATCAATGCAGGGGACAAATTTAGCCATCCCAAATCGATCCCTAGGAAAAGGAAAGCACTGTTCTTGGGGAAAACTGTACTATGGAACTAAACTGCCCCTCTGCCCTTTTGATAATGGGTGGCATAGAGTCCAACCCTGAGATCTGTGCGCCAGCTTACTGCTGCTGTGCACTGTTGCAAATGTGTCATAAAGCACATTTGTGGGGCTTAGCACTGGCCCAGAGCTGAAATCAGCCCAGCATGAACACACGGTGGGCCAGCACTGGTAGGAAGTCAGTGGTCACCTGAAACACCGGGTGGCAGAGAGGTGTGTGGAGGGATGGGGGGGAGGCATTCCGGGGCAGGTGAGGTGGAACAAGGGTGGGGAGGGGGCAGGGGAGGGGGCAAGACTGCCAGAGCACTGCTCCACCGAATCCTGAGCCCTGTGTCTGACCATGCAGCCTGACTGGAAGCTCTCCGATTTTGCGGCAGCTCCAGAACTGCTGTAGAATCAAGTAGCCCCATTGCGGGGCTACTTCCTTTACTTGGGGGAAGAGGACAAACATTCCCTTCTCCCGAGGAGGTGGTGGTGGCTGCCAGGGGTGCACAGGATGCCGCGGTAGCCGTTTTCACCACCACAGCAGCTCTGCACTCCGGGCAGCTCAGGATTGGGCTGTTAGACATCCTTAACATAAACTCAGGGTTGCCAGTGATACCCTTGGCACAGGTCTGAGTATTGTGACTTCTGGGTGCAAAGGGACAAATGTCCATCCCATCCCTCCAGCAGCCAAAATTCACCTGGGGCATGCACATCGCCTTGGGGGATTTAGTTAGGATAGGGCTGTTAGTGCAGAAGCAAACATTTACTTGCTGTTAAAATTTCCAAGCATTCTTTCAGTAGTCCGATATGCAAAAAGAATGGGCACAGATGTCCAATACAGGAACGCATTTGACCAGGACACAATTATACAGGATGCAAGGGTCCTGTTACTTGTGAGCCCATGGTTTGCTGAGATCTATTCCTGTAGCACTAAACATTACAGCTAAACTGGGTCTCAGTATGTATCACTTAGGGATTCCTGCCAGACACTGGTTTTGAAGGGGTTATGAAAGAAGGAAAGAGAACAGTGTTGGGAATTTCCAAGAGCAGGATAAAGCAGCAGGAAATCCTTCTGACTATTCACCCACTTATCTTTCAATGGCTCCCAATTGTTTAAGATCAATTATATACCATTTAATTATGCCAGTTTCCTTGTATGGCTTGGTCAAAAATTCAGGTCCATGGAGACTGCAACAAATATTGAGGTTAACACCTTAGAAATTCCACCTAAAGTTACCCTTCTTCTTCCTTCAAACCAAAATGACCACACATGCCTTGTTCTTATGGATCTCATTCAATTGCATTGAAATGAGATTTAAAAGGGGCTTAAAAGATACTAATGTCCATAGTAACGTATTCACAACTGTGTGTTTATCCTCAGACGCATGTGTGTATCTGTCTCCCATCTCCCCCTTATTGCATTTTTGCTGAATTCTCTGTGGTTTGTAAAGCAGAAGTTGAGCTGTTCAAAAAGAAATAAGGAAGCAATTAAAGGATTTATTTAACTCAACTGAGCATGAGTTTTCAAAGATAAACCTTGACAAGACAACCCCATAATAAAGAGAACCTCCATTGGTGTTTCCCAGCAGTTTGGCATAATTATGCCTTTACGCTAATTATAGCCTTCAAAATACATAGTGGTATCAGTGTTAGCACCAATATGAGACTGACAGCCTAATCCTTTTGGGCCTCGCCACCAGCCGAATGTGCATTCCTCTGGTAGCGACTGCCGAAAAATGGCCATAAAGTGCACTTCAGCAGCCCACTGAGTAGCATGCTGCTTGAGGGCCAGTGGAAAGGTCAGAGCCTTCCCGCTCCCACTAACAGATGCCCACCAAGGAAGATAATGTGGCGGAGGAGGTGGGGAGGGTTAGAACAGGGCAGGGAGGGGAGGCAGGGCAGGGGAGGCCAGAACAGGGCAGGGAGGGGGAGGAAAGGGGCAGGGAGATGGATCTAGCAGTGATGGTGCACACTGGATCTTATCGCCTCTTGCAGCAGCCTCAATGTCCCCTTTCTCTCCTTGGACTTGCGCCAGAGAAACAGCTGGCACAGGTCCGAGGAGAGGGAAGCCGAGCTTCTTTTGTGACCAGAAATGGTCTTGTTTTTGGTGAAGGAAACTGTTCTGCTCATCTTTCTCATTTTTAACATCTTCAACCTCTCAGTCTGTGCCTGTGTTCTCTCAGTCTCTCTCAGGCTTAGCCATGTTTCATCCTGTTGCACTGTGACATTGGTGAAGACCGTATGTTGACTATGGGCAATGGCAAAAAACCTAGTGTTTGCTGTGCACTGCTACAATGAGCAAGTATGTTCCTAAGCAACAGCAGTACTGCGCAGAGCAAATCTCTACACAGGTCTTTTCACCCTTCTGTTGATTCTCAGGGTGTATGTGAAGGCACTCAAGACAGTAAATAAAGTCATCATACACCCCTTTTTTACACACAGTTTAAAGACATTGAGATTGCTTTCAATTCTCCCAAGCAGTGTGGCTCATTTTCAGAAATACTTTACAATCAAATAGGAGATAACAGCTGCAATTTATAATAATTATACATTTGTAAATTATTTTTTAAAAATTACATTTAAGAACATAAGAACATAAGAACAGCCCCACTGGATCAGGCCATAGGCCCATCTAGTCCAGCTTCCTGTATCTCACAGCGGCCCACCAAATGCCCCAGGGAGCACACCAGATAACAAGAGACCTCATCCTGGTGCCCTCCCTTGCATCTGGCATTCTGACATAACCCATTTCTAAAATCAGGAGGTTGCGCATACACATCATGGCTTGTACCCCATAATGGATTTTTCCTCCAGAAACTTGTCTAATCCCCTTTTAAGGGCGTCTAGGCTAGACGCCATCACCACATCCTGTGGCAAGGAGTTCCACAGACCGACCACACGCTGAGTAAAGAAATATTTTCTTTTGTCTGTCCTAACTCTCCCAACACTCAATTTTAGTGGATGTCCCCTGGTTCTGGTATTATGTGAGAGTGTAAAGAGCATCTCCCTATCCACTCTATCCATCTCCTGCATAATTTTGTATGTCTCAATCACGTCTCTTTTCTAGGCTGAAGAGGCCCACACACCGCAGCCTTTCCTCATAAGGAAGGTGCCCCAGCCCCGTAATCATCTTAGTCGCTCTCTTTTGCACCTTTTCCATTTTCACTATGTCTTTTTTGAGATGCGGCGACCAGAACTGGACACAATACTCCAGGTGTGGCCTTACCATAGATTTGTACAACGGCATTATAATATTAGCCGTTTTGTTCTCAATACCCTTCCTAATGATCCCAAGCGTAGAATTGGCCTTCTTCACTGCCGCCGCACATTGGGTCGACACTTTCATCGACCTGTCCACCACCACCCCAAGATCTCTCTCCTGATCTGTCACAGACAGCTCAGAACCCATCAGCCTATATCTAAAGTTTTGATTTTTTGCCCCAGTGTGCATGACTTTACACTTACTGACATTCACCACTCGGAAAAGTTTGGTGTTGTCTGCAAACTTAGCCACCTCACTGCTCAACCCTGTCTCCAGGTCATTTATGAAGAGGTTGAAAAGCACCGGTCCCAGGACAGATCCTTGGGGCACACCGCTTTTCACCTCTCTCCATTGTGAAAATTGCCCATTGACACCCACTCTCTGCTTCCTGGCCTCCAACCAGTTCTCAATCCACGAGAGGACCTGTCTTCCAATTCCCTGACTGTGGAGTTTTTTCAGTAGCCTTTGGTGAGGGACCGTGTCAAACGCCTTCTGAAAGTCCAGATATATAATGTCCACGGGTTCTCCCGCATCCACATGCCTGTTGACCTTTTCAAAGAATTCTATAAGGTTCGTGAGGCAAGACTTACCCTTACAGAAGCCATGCTGACTCTCCCTCAGCAATGCCTGTTTGTCTATGTGTTTTGAGATCCTATCTTTGATGAGGCATTCCACCATCTTACCCGGTATGGATGTTAGGCTGACCGGCCTATAGTTTCCCGGGTCCCCCCTCTTTCCCTTTTTAAAAATAGGCGTGACATTTGCTATCCTCCAATCTTCTGGCACCGTGGCCATTTTGAGGGACAAGTTGCATACCTTAGTCAAGAGGTCTGCAACTTCATTCTTCAATTCCTTAATAACTCTTGGGTGGATGCCATCAGGGCCCGGTGACTTATTGATCTTTAATTTATCAATGAGGTCTGAAACATCTTCTCTTTTAACCTCTATCTGACTTAACTCCTCGGTCAGGTGGGGCCGTTCGGGCAGCGGTATCTGCCCGAGGTCTTCTGCAGTGAAGACAGATGCAAAGAACTCATTTAATTTCTCTGCCATCTCTAAGTCTCCTTTTATCTCCCCTTTCCCTCCCTCACCATCCAGAGGGCCAACCGCTTCTCTGGCGGGTTTCCTGCTTCTAACATATTTGAAGAAGCTTTTATTATTCCCCTTAATGTTGCTGGCCATGCGTTCCTCATAGTCTCTCTTGGCCTCCCATATCACCTTCTTACATTTCTTTTGCCACAGTTTATGTTCCTTTTTATTCTCCTCATTAGGGCAAGACTTCCATCTACAGAAGGAAGCTTCCTTGCCCTTCACAGCCTCTCTAACTTGGCTGGTTAGCCATGCGGGCACCCTCCTGGATTTAGTGGAACCCTTCTTTCTTTGCGGTATACACCTCTGCTGGGCCTCTATTGCTGTTGTTTTAAGCAGCCTCCACTCTGGGGAGATTGGGCTCTTTTTACCCTCCCTTTCAACCTCCTTCTAACCAGCCTCCTCATTTGAGGGAAGTCCGCCCGTCGGAAGTCAAGGGTTTTTGTTAGAGATTTGCCTGGTATTCTTCCCCCAACGTGCACGTCAAAACGGATGGCAGCATGATCACTGTTCCCCAATGGCTCAGTAACGTTTACATCTCTAACCAGGTCCTGCGTACCGCACAATATTAAATCCAGAGTCACCTGTCCTCTGGTGGGCTCCGTGACTAGCTGCTCTAAGCCACAGTCATTTAGCACGTCAAGAAATCTGGTTTCCTTATCGTGACCAGAACACAAATTGACCCAGTCAATATGAGGATAATTGAAGTCCCCCATGATTACAACCCTGTCTCTCCTTGTCACCTCCCTGATCTGTTTCCTCATTTGAAGGTCCCCATCAGATTTCTGGTCTGGAGGACAATAGCACGCCCCCAGTATTACATCGCTGCACAAGCCTGGTAATTTAACCCACAGAGATTCTACGGTGGAGTCGGACCCACCTTCAATCTCTACTTTGCTGGATTCTATCCCTTCCTTAACATAAATGGCCACCCCACCTCCAACACGCCCCTGCCTGTCCCTCCTGTAGAGTTTATAGCCCGGGATTGTGGTATCCCACTGATTCTCCGCATTCCACCAGGTTTCCGTTATGCCCACTATGTCAATATTTTCCCTTGTCACCAGACATTCCAGTTCTCCCACCTTTGCTCGTAGACTTCGGGCATTCGCATAAAAGCATTTGTACACGGAATGCCCCAGGATGCGCTGCTTATTCGCTCCTTTGTTCCCGCATCCTCTCATTGTGCCAAACCGTCTATCACATCCCATCACACTACCTTTCCCAATTTCTTCTCCTACTCTGCCTTTGTCTTGTTGTTCTCTAACCTCCCCATACTCATCCCATAGGGATGAGGAGTCCCGAACCGGATGCCCCTCGGCTCCTGTCGGCCTTCCCCCAGGGATCAGTTTAAAAGCTGCTCTGCCACCTTTTTAATGTTATGCGCCAGCAGTCTGGTTCCATTCTGGTTCAAGTGGAGCCCGTCCCTCTTGTACAGGCCCCGCTTGTCCCAAAAAGTTCCCCAGTGCCTAACGAATCTAAACCCCTCCTCCCTACACCACCGTCTCATCCATGCATTGAGACCCCTGATCTCCGCCTGCCTAGCTGGCCCTGCGCGTGGAACAGGTAGCACTTCAGAGAACACTACCTTTGAGGTCCTGGCTTTCAGCTTCCTGCCTAAAAGCCTAAATTTGGCCTCCAGGGCCTCCCAGCTACACTTGCCCACGTCGTTGGTGCCGACATGCACCACAGCCGCTACCTCTCCCCCAGCACTGTCTACTAGCCTGTCTAGACAAGAAGTGATGTCCGCAACCTTCGCACCAGGCAGGCAAGTCACCATGACCAAATTTAAAGTTAATTACGTAAATTAAACCTGTGATGGCAGAAGTAGAACATGCCACCAGAACCAGCAGCACTCTTGTTGTCAGCTTCTTCATGGGGCATAGCAAGGGAAAGTCTTAAGTTATCACACTGTATTTTTTCTCTCTTTCACTCCACGTTATTGGCTGTCACTGGGGCGGGAGTAGGGAACGTATGATCTGACCGTCACATACATGTTTCCTCACTAAATGTTATGGGAAGAGAAGAGGGAACTGAATGAAGGGCAACCTCATGAACTGTTTTGCACCATGTTCCATCTTTAGGCTGCAAGCAAGCTGGTTTGTAAATATAAGGCGACAACATGAAAACAGGCGATTTGATTCTGGCAGCCAACAAGCAGCATATTCATTCTTCAAGTGAGGGACTGTAGCTCACTGCTTGGTATTCAGTGCTGGCATATCCAGGAACAGTTGCAAAAGATCCTTTAGAGAGCCACTGCCAGTCGGGGTCAACAGTTCTGAGCTAAATGGATCATAGTCTGACATAGTTATATAAACACAGGGTGCAATCCTATCCTGCGCTGGAACAAACCTCACCATGTTCCCCAGAGGGTTAGGGAGATGTTGTTGGGTTCCTAATGGTGTTATTTTGAGCCCAGCAAGACTTGAAGCTCAGAATGGGTTGAGTTTAGATGAATTAATCTGGGCCCAATCTGTACTGGATGCAAATGAGCTTTTTTCCAAATTGAGTCTAGTGAATCCTGTCCAGGTGGACACACTGATTGGTTGAAGATTGTATTGATTTTTGTAGAAATGGCATAGCAAAGTATTTGGAAAAGTGCTACCAGCAAGTTACAGAGAGCACCAAAAGACAAATGATTTAATGAGCCATTTCATTAAACAGATGTTAAATACACAACAATTCTGAATGATGTCCAAAACAAGCTGTGTTGATGGACCAACACCCTCTTGTTACATTCACAGTTCTTCTCAATGGACAAATATTTACTGCATTATCTCAAGGGATCTTCACCTTATAAACAATTCCATTTTTGCAATTAAGAGAAAATGGAGGACCAGGATCAGATTTGAGGGAATGCTCAGCAAGGTGCCATCCGGTGGTCCCACCTACCTGGGGTTCTCCTTCCCCCTACATTGGCAGTAGGTCTTGCAGTAGACGCAAGTAGTTTTTTCCCCCTCACCAGCAATCCCTGTCTCAGTGTTCTAGCCAGCAGCTGCTGGCTGCCATGTTCCTGGCTCTTGCAGTGTCACATAAGGAAATTATGGTGACTGGCAGCCGGCAGCTATTCCTGTAACTAGGATGCTGTTGTTGCTTTTGCTGTTTAGTGTTGGAAAACTCCCACATCTGCTGCTACGACAAGGGGAGAGAGGCATCCCCAGCAGGCAGCTGCCACATGGCACAATCCTCCATGAAAGATTACCGGCTGTCCCCTTCCAGAGTGGCCCAACAAGTGTCAGCAGTGGAACTTGGGCTCTGAGAGCTGCCCAAGGATGCTGAGTGGGGGTGCTAGGACTCTTGTGCAGGGGTGTCACTGAATCCAGCCCTCAGTGAGGTGGTAAACCTGTGTCTGCACATAGAGAGTGTGATGTTGAGGAGAAGGCGAGGCTGGTAGAAGTCTTCTTTCTGACATTTTGTTTACTATGTGAATGAACTCTTTTGCATGGAAGAGCATTCACTCAGTTGAGTCCTTATGTGCAATCCAAAGCCACAAAGCTCACCAATAGGATTTACACATAAGAAAAACCTATAAAATATTCCTGGCCAGGGCTGGCCTTTGGAGCTGTGAGGCCCAATTCCAAACATTTTTGAGGGGCACCCACCTCCCCCATAGAGCCTCCTGTTCACTGGCACAAATGGCAGCAGCCAGACTGGGGTCAATGGTGCCCCACGCAGAGCGCAGCACCTGGATGTAGATGGTGGTGATTGGATGGCATAACTGCCAACTGCTTCTAGGAGGGCAGGCAGGTAGATCCAGAGGTGGCTGGGTGGGCCATGTGCTTACCTCCATGTTAAGTGCCAGCTGCGGGTGACCTGCCCTCTGCTGCAGCATGCCCCCACCTCCCACGCACAGGTCAGAGAGTGTGGAATCAGTGCAATCAGATTAAGGCTGGCTCTGTTACTGGCACTCGTCTGCACAAGAACAACTGCATGGCTCTTTTGAGAGTGGCGGAGAAGTAGTGTCCCCTCCACTCCCTCTGCATGTCCTTTTCTGATTGACAGGGATTGCAGAGACTGATGAACGTTAGTGATTGGCCATATCTTGCAATACTTAGGAAGGCTTGGGAGTTCTTGCAGGGTGGTCAACTGACTAGAAAAACACCCTGACCTGCTCCTATACCTTTAAACAGTTTCAACAGTGGGACATCAACTAGTAATGCATTCCTTGTCAGTGTGGATAAGATTACTACCTGTCTATGTATTATGATCATGCTTTTGTTAAAGGCAAGCACCAGGAGCTGGTAAAAAAGTTAGCAACCCCAGTTTGTTGGCAAGCTCAATTAAGCCTACTAGATTTGCCCTCTTTGCCAGGCACATGGCCCTGTTACTCTGCCACACTTGTACAAGTCACTGCTTGCGCTGCTGCACTTCCAGTCAATCCCTTGGATCAATTTATTTGATCTTGATTTATGCATGCTTGGAGGTTCTGTTCCACTGAAAAGAGTGAAAGAGCAATCTAAGTGAATGCTTTTAGGATAGAAGTGTTACTCTGCTAATTTGGAGTATAATGGAAAAAAGCACATCCTGCTATAAGGGCAGAGCTGCTAATGAAACATTTATCAAAAAAATCTCCAGATCTTTTACATCCTGTATACAAAAAAGGTGGAGCTATTTGTCAAACAGTTCCAAATGTTAGTGTTAGGAAGTGACAGATCTACTGCAGAGAGACAACAAATCATAGCCAAGGAGTCATGTTTTCTTGACATACGTGTGGGACTGAATTTTAAGCTACATTGTCTGCTCTGCTGTGGGCACCATATGTACCCACAAGCCAGTTGCTCCTTCTGTGGTTTGTAAATTGTCTTGATATTAAAAGAGCTTCCTGACAAAGACAAAGGAACGAATCTCAAAAAAGGGGAGTCACTACACCAAAGGCCAGGGCCTTTTCCCCCTATATCAAACATGTCACAGATCATATAGGAAGACTGCTGCAGAAGGTAACCATCAGGACAATTTACAAACCAAAAGTCAAGATGAAGCAGATCCTGAGACCACCAAAAGATGAAAGAGATCCACATTTACAGGCAGGGGTATATTGGATCGCATGTTGCTGTGGGAAGGTATACATTGGCACTACAAAAAGGAGTATACAGACCCGAGTGAAGGAACATGAAAGACACTGTCACTTAAAACAGATTGAAAAATCAGCAATTGCAGAACGCTCAGTGACAACAGGACATAAAGTAGATTTTGAACACACTGAGTTGTTGTCTAATACTGTACATTACCATGCACGTATGTATAGAGAAGCAACTGAAATATATAAGCATCAAAACAATCTGAATAGGAAAGAAGAAAAAACAAGAGTTAATACTGCAGGCTACCAGCCCTGAAAAATGTTACTCAGAGAGTAAGAACCCAGGTAGGGCTAACAGCTGACAACAATGTTCCTTAATTCAATGGACAATCAGTTACAAGCTGTATGAGAACAGCACCAAGTTCTGCTGGCTGAGGAAAACTATGGCCTCTGAGGGAGCTCACCAAAGCTATGGGTGAAACATCAGGTTTTAGTTTCTTGTTCCAGTCTTTTTAGTAGTTTTTATGGATGTTTAGTTTTCCGTTTGAATCCTTAGTTATTTTAGCTTCAGGTGTGGTTTTGGTTTTTAGTTTTTTTTAAAGAGATTTTAGCTTGGTTTTAGTTTTTAGTTTTAGATTTTTGGTTGTGTTTTAGTTGTTTTTAGTTTTCAGTTTTTAACTTAGTTTTAGTGTTGTGATAGTTAGCTGCCTCCCCCTTTCAGGATTGGTTTAGGCTCATTAGGTAAAAAAAGGTAGACCCAGCCTGAAAAACTGTTTATAGTTCAATATGATGTTCTGGATTTGTAAACTAGGTCATAGCTACAACATGCCTGAGCAATGTATGGTTGTGCCAACAAAACAAAATTAATTTAGCTGTGCTGTTGTACTTGCTTATACAGGGCCCAATCCTATCCAACTTCCCAGCTCTGGTGTAGCCACAATGCAGCTCCATGGTAAGGGAGAACATGTTCCCTTACTTTAAGAAGGCCATAGTGTCTGCCATCCAGCACAGGATGCAACATACTTCCTACTGGCACAACAGCACCAGCACTGGAAAACTGGATAGGATTGGGCCCATAGTTGGCTATGGAATTTATAAATTGTTTCCTGAGGATCCAGGAAGTAGGATGACATTCAAAGTGAAATGTCACCAATAAGCTATCATAAAACTATACGACGACATCAATAAAAATGAATAAAATCAGCATGCCCATAAAAAATAGAAATGGTCTGACAGTAAAAGGAGTTATTGTGTTAAACAGTTGCGTTGTAGTCCACTTCTCCACTTTTAACTTGTCTGTTAGGGCTCCCTAGAAACAGCATTTCCTATTTTGAGTGCCACCACAAGGAAAGCCCCCAGCGTGAAACCCTAACAGAACCTTCCTTAGGGCTGAACCCACAGTAACACTGGCTCCCAAGCACTGTTCCCCCTAGTGTGCAAGGCCTAGCAGCCGCACACCTCCGAGTCTAGCTCTGTGCAGCAAAGAGCTCCGCAACCCAGACATTCAGCAATGATGTGATAATGTCATTGCCAAATGTCTGGAAGTGGCATCGTGACTTTGTCACAACTGCTGTAGTAGCTATACTGGCTACAGAAGGTGTCTGTGCACCAGCGTGGATCCTTACGGGGACACGACTCCCTGGTGTCAAATATTAAGGGAGCTTATTTGAATCAGTCACAAGTTTGATTGCAACCTCCCCATTCTAGTCTTGGAGTCAGATTGCATGACCAACCCCGACTGCATCTGTAGCATACTTCTACCACTTTTATTTTTAACTCAAGGTGGTAGATATCAATCAGATTTTTATCAGTAAACAGCACAAAAGAGGTCCTGATTCCACAGCTGAACAATCTTTTAAAGGGAAATCATAAAACATGATCCTTGCTCTAAATAAATCCTCGCCCCAAATATAAATGGGCACTATAATGTTATCTTTGCTTGGCATTTACATGTAAATGACAGTAAATGCAGAGTATTGGGTTAATGAGACATTAGGCTGGAGGCTTTATAGGCAGCAAAAGGTGGACCCTTTGCAGTTAAGGTTGCCGTGGGAACCTTAACTCTGCTCCCGTGCAGTATGCGTAAGTATCATGATAACGGCTTCTCAGGACATGATTGTCTTTGACTGGCTGCATGACGTCCTATCAAACAAATATTTGTTCTTTGAACATGAGTAAGCCAAAGGGCATCACTTCCTCAAGTCTTGGGGTAGCTCTGTCAGTTGGGATTGCCTAAGGAGGGATGCAGCTAAAACTTGCTTCGCCCAGCTCCTACCAGTTGCTCAAAAATAGTTTCTTTGATTAAAGAAATCTTCAAGAATGCAGTAGCTGAAAGGCTGAACCCAAACTCATTCCCACATGCTCTCCTCTGGGCCTTATGTCTTCTACTTTTCCTCATGCCATCAGGGTGTGCTGGTCAATGTTGACCCTGTTGCATAGAGCAGTGTATAGTCCAGCCTGAAGTTCTCAGAGAGTCAGTTAGCCTGGCACATCAGATGAAATATTGTGGAGAACAGGTCATCCAAAGCACACCATCCACCTTTAGGCTAACTTTTTGAACTTCCAGGGACGTGAAGTGAAAAGAAACACAACTCCCAGAGACTTATTTTGAAGGTCTGAAAGTCAAGGAGATGAGGCAGTAGCAGGGCTCAGCTGAGAAAGAGGGCAAGGCAAGCACCCAGCCTAGAGGTGGTGGCAGAGGCTGCTGCCAGGCTGCTTAAAGGAAGAAAGTGGTGGAAGGTGATGGAAGGAAACAATAGAAGTGATCCAAACAGGATCACAGCAGCCCCCTGCTTTCTCCTTCCTGCTGCCTGGCCACCATGCTGGTGGCAGTGGCACTGGAGAAAGGGAAGAGCTGCTGCTGCTCTAATCCTCTTCTCACTCACTCTCAGTGAGCACAGGATCACTGTGCTCTGGATGGGAGGCAGGCTGGGAAAGGAATCAGGCAGGCATGAGCTGCTGCAGGGCAAACCCACCACCCACCAGTTCACTGCCTTCCCTAGCCTGCTGCTCAAAATAGCTGGTTCACCCAGCTTCATGGATAGGCCAGCCCAAATACCGACACTGCCTTTTTGTTCATGTGTCTATCTCTATTTCTAGTATCCCATGAATCTTTCAAACAGTTCACTAAGAACAGCCTACAAATGGTTCCCAGGCTGTCTCTCCTTTAGGCAGCACTTATCACCAGACCTGCTTTGCTGCAGTAGTAGAACTGCACAATGTATCATCATCAGATTGTTTTCTGGAATGAATTGGAATGAATTCACTGGAATGAGTAAGGCTATGCCATATGTCCTTTCTCTCTTCCTAAATTAGTTATGAGAGTGACCTCAACCAATCAGGAATTACAGGTAATCCCCAACTTACATCCTGGTTCTGTTTGGAAGTCAGAACCAATGTAAGCCATATCACACCTATACAAAAGCACAAGTCTAGAAAGACTGTGCCTGCACTGAAGCCAGACGGTCGTAAGATGGACACCTGTAAACTGGGGTCTATCTGTACACACTGAATGGAAAATTGTCAAATTAGACAACCAGATTTGGCTGTGTGAAATCACTGAGGACAAGTGACACCAACTGACAGCTCAATCCTGTACATATTTACATGAAAGCAAGTTGAATTGTGTTCAGGGAGGCTTACTCCCAGGTAAGTGTGCATAGGATTGCAGCCGGAGAAAGAAGGCAGCAATGTAAATAAACGGAATTATTTTCTCAGGCACTGCTGAAAAGTCATGGAAAGAAGAAAGTGTCAAAGTATTCTTGAAAACAAGTGCATAGTTTTAACTCAGGCTTGGTGCTGATGACCAATGCCACAGTCAGCAGCCAGCAGACAAGTGTTGTATCTGAGTATCATAAACATGACCATCTGAATGGAGCATGCCAACTCTTAGCATGGACTCTCAAGTAGTAACTAGTCATAAAGGAATTAAGCCAAGCCAAAGTGCCGGCTTGCTTCACGGGTGCACTGTCATGTACAAAGGCACAGTCTAATATTTGTCTCCCAATAGTCTCTAAATATAAATAACTTTATGTGTCTTCAAACCACAGTGCATGCCAATCCTAACAGGGGAAATGTTTAAAAAAAGTCACTCAACGTTCATAAACATTTTCTTTAAACATATCATAGAAAGAGGAAGGGAAGGGAATGCACAATTAATGCTTAAAGTATGTGTCAGCATTTTGCTGGAGAAAGAGTGTGACACAATTCTCCTTCCACCACTGTCTTTACTGGAGGTGAGGGGCAAAATGCTACATTTTTCAGGCACCTGAACACTGTGTAAAGTGGCCCCTCCCATTCACCTTCAGGGCCATTCAGGATGCGAGAGCAATCCAGAAGCGTCTCCTCCATGTTGCTTTCACAGTCACAAATGCTCTGAAGTCACAAGACAATCCCCAAATGGGACTGATGGATGGATGGATAACCTTAACGTGTTTGTGTCTGATGTGATGCCAGCATTTTGGATTTGTGCTGTGTGTGATAAAAAATAGGTTAAAGAAAGATTCCTTCTCCTCACAAAATAGGCGGGAGATTAAGGGCACAATCCTAACTATCAGTTAGGCAGGCGCAAGTCCCTTGCGCCGGCCCAGGAGTGTCGCAAACATGCCATAAAGCACGTTTGCGCCTCTATGTGTGTTGGCTTGGCTGATGCAGGGACATGCATCACCCCACAGAGGCTGCCTTCAGCCTCTGCACAAATGTGGGGAGGGAAGACTGCACCGGCTGAGATTGGCCAACATCTGGGGAAGTCAGGGAGGAGGCAGGGAGACCTGCTCTCCTCCATGGTGGAGGACAGCAGGTCTTTGAATGCCTCACTGGGAGACACACGGGAGGGCTCTGGCACCTGGTATTCAAGAAGAGTGGAAGTGGCATGGTATCAAGGTGACGCAGTATGGACAGGAAGCCTCTAATGACACATTGGGGCAAAAAAAAATCTAAACTTCACATATAGGCTAGTGCAATGTTTCTCAAACTGTGGGTCAGGACCCACTAGGTGGGTCGCGAGCCCATTTCAGGTGGGTCCCCATTCATTTCAATATTTTAGTTTTAATATCTTAGACTTGATGCTGCCAGGGTATGTGACTGCATTTGGGGAAATGTTACAGATATCTTCTTTGAACAGACTGCTATGTATATGCTTCTAACAATGATATCATTGTTACCTAGTTACCTAGTTTATCCGTTGTTACCTAGTTTACTCCTAGGTAAGTGTGGGTAGGGTTGAAACCTAGGATTGCCAAAACTCTTCCTGCTTGATGATGTCACTTCCATTCATGATACCATTTCTGGTAGGTCCTGACAGATTCTCATTCTAAAAAGTGGGCCCTGATGCTAAAAGCTTGAGAACCACTGGGCTAGTGGGTTCTGAGCTGCCTGTGACAGATCAGAAGAGAGATCTTGGGGTGCTGGTGGACAGCTTGATGAATGTGTCAACCCAGTGGGCAGCAATGGTGAAGAAGATCAATCCTATGCTAGGGAGAGTTAAAAAGGGGATTGAGAATAAAATGGCCAACAATATAATGCCATTGTACAAAGCAATGGTAAGGCCACATCTGGAGTACTGCGTCCAGTTCTGGTCGCCACATCTCAGAAAGGACATTGTGGAACTAGAAAAGGTGCAGAAGAGAGCGACCAAAATGATTACTGAGCTGGGCCATCTCCCTTATGAGAAAAGGCTACAGCGTTTCAGGCTCTTTAGTTCAGAAAAAAGGTGCCCGAGGGGGGGTACAATTGAGATGTGCAAAATTATGCAGGGGAGGATAGTGTGGATAGAAAAATGCTCTTTTCCCTCTCACATAACACCAGAAGCAGAAGACATCCACTAAAATTGTGGATGAAAATATTTCTTTTCATATTTTGTCTGAAATTTCATATTTCAGACAAAAGAAAATATTTCTTTACCCAGCATGCAATTAGTCTGTAGAACTCCTTGCCACAGGATGTGGTGATGTCATCTGGCTTAGATGCCTTAAAAGGGGATTGGTCAGATTTTTAGAAGAAAAGTCCATCACAGGTTACAAACCGTGATGGGAATGTGCAACTTCCTGGTTTTAGAAGTAGGCTACCTAAGAATGCATGCAGGTGGCAACAGGTATCTTGTTTTGTGTGCTGCCTGAGGCATCTGGTGGGCCACTATGAGATATAGGAAGCTGGACTAGATGGGCCTCTGGCTGATCCAGCACGGCTCTTCTTAGTGACTTCCACTTAGAGAGGGGTGAGCTGAGGAAAGGGAAGAGAGGCAGAAATGGTCAAATCAACCTCTCTGTCAATTGCATAGTTGCTTGCACTGAAGTTATTTGAAGTCAGGGCTCCACAAATTTTCACTCTAATGTTATCCAACAATATGTCTTACAGCCAGAGAATGAGAAAATACATATGTAAAGGCTAGCAGTTGCTTTAATGGGTTTTATGATTAAATAATTGTGAGCAACTGTTTTAGATTACTAGCAGATTGTGACATCCTTTTGCTGGATATTGGTATACAGACAATTAAAAGATCTGGATTCTTGTTTTACATGATTGTGACATTAGTGTGGGTGTTTCCCTTCCCCTGTCTTACACACATGCTTGACGTGTTCTTAAATCCCACTTCCTAAATGTCAATTTTTCTAAAGAAATTATTTGCATTTCCTGACAACCTGTCAAGGGGATTTCCCTCTCATTCAGGTCCTCAACTGTAGAGTTAGCTTTATAAGGGCATGATTTGCAATGTAACATGACAGCTATGAGTAAGGACACTCCAACCAGAATCATAAATGCCTTCAACATTCACTCGTAAAATGACCACCACACAATTAAATTTCGTTTGAAATTTTCGTATGAAATTTTCGTATGAAAATTTCGTTCTTAGTTTAGGCTTCGTTCCTCCATAGAAGTCTTTACTCAGAAGATGGCCAGTGTTGCTAGGCTGATAGGACTCCTGTACTACTGATAGGTACTCCTGTACCTGCTGGGCAGGAGGTCTGGTCTAGAGGGTAGAGCCTCCGTTAGCCCGAAGATAACATCAGAAGGTTGCCAGTTCAAGGACACTGGCAGCTCCCTGAACAGTTGAGAATGGCGAGACCTTGAAGCAGCTGACAAGCCGAGCTGAGTGATTTCACCTGTTCTTGGTGTGAGCAAGAAGCGTCTTGGCTGCCCTCCTTGTGAGAGGTGGAGCTGCTTGTCAGCCTGTGTGGGAGAACTGGAGGCCAGAAGTGAGACCAAACCAGGAAGATCCATTCTGAAATGTTGTTGGCTTTTGAAAGAGAGAACCTCTATGATTGTAAAGATCCCCTTAAGGGATTTAGAAATGCCTGCCTATGTAAACCGCCTTGAATAAAGTCAGGAGGAGTAATTCGATAACCAGAAAGGCAGTATATAAATAGCTAGTTATTAATATTATTATTACTTTGAATTGATGCAGGCTGGGAAAAATGCCACCAGGTACAGATTCCCCCCCCCCCCCCATCACTGACCTTCTGCACAAGTCTTAGATATATGGGAATAGGTCTTGTTCATACTCACTGTACCCCAACAGTGACAGGACTATAGTGTCCTGGACCACTGTATCCCAGACAAATGCATCTTGATGTTGGGTATTTGCATTCAATCTTTTTGCATCCTGGACATTTGTGTCCCATTATATGTATATTTATATTACATCTACTTTTATTTTTAAAATGCAAAGGTAGGGTTAGGGTTGAGATAAGAGGTTTAGGATATATAACATGGGGTTTGTTGCCCAGTTTGTTCGTTGCCCAGTTACAGTGGAATGCAAATGACCAGGATGCACACAAAAAAAGGCGCAAATGTCCAGGGATGCCTGTGACTGGGACACATTTGACCTGGATATAATCATCCAGAACACAAATAACCTAGTACAGTACCCCAGCACATACCACATCTTTAAAAAAAAAAAATTATTGGGTGCATCCGTTTTCTAAATGTCTGGCGCTCCAATCTTTGCATGGTTTAGTTGTGGCTGGTGTGACACCTGCTGGTGAAATGGTGGCAATGTCACACCTTGCAGGAGAAGGCAAAAAATATCCAATGTACTGACCAAGTAAAAGTGGAGGCCTTTCTGTGGAAATGCTATTTAAAAATACTATATACCCAAATGCCTACTTGTCTGGTGGTGCCCTGTGTGCCACTGGAACTGATAAGGTTAAGGGTAGGAACTCCCCATGATGATATATGGAGTGTTTCTGAACCAAATGGGACCATGGGGCACAGAAATCACAAGATTATCTCCATAAATTTATCCAGATGTGTCTTGAACACAGTAAAGTTCTTGGTCCTACAGCTCCAAAATTTTAAACCTTTAGAGTTTCAGAAGTTTTCCCCAACTTTCAACTGAAGTGTGTAGCCATATCTTGATTTATACTCATAACTCTTTGATTATCCTTCTGGCAAAGGGTATGATTAAAAAATAAGAAAACGTTGTGTAGTGTCAGGCTATTATAATTATTTGTCTAACAGCCCAATCCTGCGCTGGAAGAGGCAGGCCAGCTGACCTGCCCTGTATCCAGCATGGGGTTGGGGCTGCCTGTAGCTCAGTCTGGGGCAAGGGAAATGTATTCCTCTTACGCCGAGTAACGCAGCAGCAGCCCCAATTGGGCTACTTGGGTCTGCACCAGCTAAAGAGGTTGCGCAGATCTGAGCAGCCTGGTGCTGTGCCGAGAAGTCTGGGAGTGGGGTTAGGATCTGGCCCAAGTGCCGGATCCTGGCTGCACTCCCCGCCCAGGCCCAGGCTGCACATGGGTCCATCCACCGCCCACCCTCCCCCTACCCCAGAATGCCCCATTTCTGCCCTCCCCAAATCCCTGTGCTGGCCTGACCTGGCCGGCATGAACTCACAGCAAGACCCGATTTGGCCTCCAGAGGCTGGCACATGTCCAACTCTTATGTCACTTTTGTAACTCCTCTGGGCACTCCACTGGGCGAGTGGAAGGCACTCGCACTGGCTCAAAGGCACTTTAGGATTGCATCCTAAAGCACTTTGGAATGAAAGGTATTGCAGATATTGTTGATATGAAAAGATATTGAGGTAAGATTATTGCAATAGAAAACTTGGAAACAGAGTTTATTTGATAAATATTCACAGCACAGTTCTTTCCTGAATTGTCTAATGTCTTAGAGAAATCAGAATAAGAGATATATTCGCCAGACTGAGGCTGCAGTCCTGTACACACTCAGTGGGGAGTAAGTCCCATTGAACACAGCAGGACATACTTTTGAGTAATCATACAGAGGATTGTGTAGTGGATCACTCTGATACAGAACACTGAACATCTCTCATCTCAGAACACAATGGCCACCTGTGTGTCCGCATGTGTGCTGCAGTTACTCACAGACAAGGTGAAATATTTTTTAGGAAAAGCATTCAAATAAAGATTAGGCATTTCTTAAGCCCTTTTGGTTCCTAGCTTTAGGTAGAGCATGTTGCCTCCACACAGCTGCACTCATCCACATGCAGGTATGTATATTTCATTCGCTTTCTTCTACTGCAGATAAGCTCAGCCCTCTCTTCATGATATTTTGTAGCATGGCAACATGTACACTTGTGCTTCATTTTGTGAGTATCAAAGGAATACCTGAGTGGAGTGAAACACAGAGGTGAAGCATTTTTGGTGATGTTCCCCCATTGCACGAACAGCACATAGAATGATACCAGTAATAAACCCAAACCACCACATTTCTTACCTTCGGAGCAACAGAGACAAATTGTATACAGCCCACCACAGCCCCTTTGTCTTTTGTACAACCCAAGTTATTTTTGTCTACCCACTCTCCTCCCCACCCGATTTTCCATACTAAAATCTAGTGAAGAAAAAAGATGAGATTTTAGGTTTGGCAGCGACTGCCGTAAGTGTTTTGACAGCATGTGGTGTAGCATGCTGCAAGAGTGCCAGCAGGAAGTCTGCCTGCACCAACTGAGGATCACTGGCCACCTGCTAAGGCAGGAAGGATGGTAGGGGAGGTGGGTCAGGGTTTAGGGGGGGCATAATGGGGTGGGGGAAGAGTGGATTGGGTCTGGTAGCAGTGGCAACTGCTGAATCATAGGCCCCTTCCTGGACCCAATCCTATGGCACAAATCTATGTGGGCCTGCACTAGCAGACTCACTAGCACAGGGATCACTGAGTAGATCTACTCAGGGATCACTGAGTAGATCCCTCCATGTTACAGAGGCTTACTTCCAGGTAAGAGAATGAACCCCCAGAGGAGATCTCCACAACTACCCCCCCCCCACACCATGTAGCAGTAGATTTTGGCAACGCTGCATCAGCAGGGGAGGGAAAGAATAGGATTGGCAGCTACTTCTGAAATCTCAACATGGTGGCTATCAGTGCTCAGGCACTATCTGCTGTTTGGGGATCCTGCCCTTGTGCCTTCAGTTAACAAGAGATTGCTACAGCTTATTGAAGGCCTCTCAGTGTGGAATTTGCTTCCTCTCCATTCTTCAAATGCATGAATATGGACCTTTGTTAGTCCCCCTTTTGGCCAACTATGCCCCATATTATACTTTGTCTTACTAAAGAGCTTTAGGTGCCGAGGTGTCCCAATTATGTTTTTTGTTCTTTTTATTTACACATAGTACTTGTTCTGATTTGACTGACATAACATGCTCTCTCATACTCTAGTTCCTATTTGGTTGATAGGCCCTCTCATACTCCATCTGCTAATGTATTTCCTTTCTAGAAAAATGATGAGAGAAGGGACAAAGGGTGATCACTGGAAATGGTGTCTGACATTATTAGGCTTTAGAAGACAATCAGATCAAAGGAGGTGGGGGGATCTATTACTGACATGGAGTAGGTGCTGCAGGATCCTTCGCAGGATGGTATTGAAACAGGAGTGGCTGATTTACATTTTTTATAAACCACAAGTCGTTTCCTCAGCTTAACTTCACAGTTATGTGACAGAGGGAGACCTGAAAATGAGAAGAAAAATCCCTCAATTAACCGTATCCAATTTGAACTAAAGTGGTTTTTATCTGTCTTGCTGGAAATGGTTCAGACAGATCTTTCCAGTGTCCCTAGGAGCAGGGATGCTCATGAATCTGGTAATCAGTTACTGATAGTAAAAATTTCTGTGATTTCAAAAGCATATTTCTCAGGTTCTACCTTCATGTATAAAATCCCTCACAGCTTATGTTTGTTCTAATATATACTCAGAGATAACAGGAATGAGCCAAATTTGTAATATCTGAAAAGAAGAGATTTAACAGACCCTCACTGACTAATGTTTGAATAAGTTCTTCTGTTTGCTATAATGCCATTGCTAAGCTAATTCAGAGGTCCCACTGAAAAAAATGTAGAAACACTCATTTTTTGAACCTGATTTTTAGGTTTCCCCACATCAATCACAGAAAGCAACCATTTGGTCCATAATTCAGTTTCTCTTCAGTTAACTCACTTTCTCATTAGAAACCTTATAGAATTCTTTGAAAAGGTCAACAGGCATGTGGATGTGGGAGAACCCATGGACATTACATATCTGGACTTTGAGAAGGTGTTTGACATTTTTGTCATGTTTGACATGGGCAATTTTCACAATGGAGAGAGGTGAAAAGTGGTATGCCTCAAGGATCTGTCCTGGGACCGGTGCTTTTCAACCTCTTCATAAATGACCTGGAGACAGGGTTGAGCAGTGAAGTGGCTAAGTTTGCAGATGACACCAAACTTTTCCGAGTGGTGAAGACCAGAAGTGATTGTGAGGAGCTCCAGAAGGATCTCTCCAGACTGGCAGAATGGGCAGCAAAATGGCAGATGAGCTTCAATGTCAGTAAGTGTAAAGTCATGCACATTGGGGCAAAAAATCAAAACTTTAGATATAGGCTGATGGGTTCTGAGCTGTCTGTGACAGATCAGGAGAGAGATCTTGGGGTGGTGGTGGACAGGTCAATGAAAGTGTCGACCCAATGTGCGGCGGCAGTGAAGAAGGCCAATTCTATGCTTGGGATCATTAGGAAGGGTATTGAAAACAAAACGGCTAGTATTATAATGCCATTGTACAAATCTATGGTAAGGCCACACCTGGAGTATTGTGTCCAGTTACGGTCGGCACATCTCAAAAAAGACATAGTGGAAATGGAAAAGGTGCAAAAGAGAGCGACTAAGATGATTATGGGGCTGGGGCACCTTCCTTATGAGGAAAGGCTACGGCGTTTGGGCCTCTTCAGCCTAGAAAAGAGACGCCTGAGGGGGGACATGATTGAGACATACAAAATTATGCAGGGGATGGACAGAGTGGATAGGGAGATGCTCTTTACACTCTCACATAATACCAGAACCAGGGGACATCCACTAAAATTGAGTGTTGGGAGAGTTAGGACAGACAAAAGAAAATATTTCTTTACTCAGTGTGTGGTTGGTCTGTGGAACTCCTTGCCACAGGATGTGGTAATGGCGTCTAGCCTATACGCCTTTAAAAGGGGATTGGACAAGTTTCTGGAGGAAAAATCCATTATGGGGTACAAGCCATGATGTGTATGCGCAACCTCCTGATTTTAGAAATGGGTTATGTCAGAAGGCCAGATGCAAGGGAGGGCACCAGGATGAGGTCTCTTGTTATCTGGTGTGCTCCTTGGGGCATTTGGTGGGCCGCTGTGAGATACAGGAAGCTGGACTAGATGGGCCTATGGCCTGATCCAGTGGGGCTGTTCTTATGTTCTTATGACATGGTCCCTCACCAAAGGCTGCTGAAAAAACTCCATAGTCAGGGAATTAGAAGACAGGTCCTCTCATGGATTGAGAACTGGTTGAAGATCAGAAAACAGAGAGTGGGTGTCAAGGGGCACTTTTTACAATGGAGAGAGGTGAAAAGCGGTGTGCCCCAAGGATCTATCCTGGGACCGGTGCTTTTCAACCTCTTCATAAATGACCTGGAGACAGGGGTGAGCAGTGAGGTGGCTAAGTTTGCAGACAACACCAAACTTTTCCGAGTGGTGAAGACCAGAAGTGATTGTGAGGAGCTCCAGAAGGATCTCTCCAAACTGGCAGAATGGGCAGCAAAATGACAGATGTGTTTCAATGTAAGTGTAAGTCATGCACATTGGGGCAAAAAATCAAAACTTCACATATAGGCTGATGGGTTCTGAGCTGTCTGTGACAGATCAGGAGAGAGATCTTGGGGTGGTGGTGGAGAGGTCGATGAAAGTGTCGACCCAATGTGCAGCGGCAGTGAAGAAAGTCAATTCTATGTTTGGGATTATTAGGAAAAGGTATTGAGAACAAAACGGCTAATATTATAATGCCGTTGTACAAATCTATGGTAAGGGCACACCTGAACTTCAGATATGGATCCCAATAGCAGCCATTATAATGCCTGGACTACATATTCTACTGAAAGAGATGGGAGAGTTCTGAAGTGGTAAGAATAGCCAGCATCACTCACTTCAGACTCCTGATGAGGGATACCACTTTTGAAATTCCCCTTAGATGAAGAGCTTCCTGCAAGTAAGTTTCTGAGACTCATCCAGGGCTACCCAGGAATGTGTGACTCCCTACCCCCTGCCAAAGTCTAATATCTCCAATAAAAAATCAAGGTCATATTGACCAATCTGTATGATGAAAGTCTGACAATAGCATCCCTTTGTTTATATTAATTAACAGTTGCTAATAACATACTCACAGGTTTGACAGCATCCATCTGCACTCATTTCAATGGTTCCCTGGTTTGGGGGGAAAAAACTAATTTGATAATTAGTACCTTAAATTCCAATATGACTCAAGCTCATCTTAATATTTTTTGGGACTGACCATTACTCCCTCTCCTACTATAACAGAGATGTATAAAAACTGTGCATCATTTAATTTATTCATTTCATCAATGGCCATAAAGCTATTGCCTCTTCTGAAAATCGGATGCAAGCAGATTGCGATTGCAGAAACTGGAAGTGAGCTCTGATAGGCTATTGGAGCTCAGGGCAACCATGTGGAGGCTCACAGAGGGGGCTGCAAGCCTCCAGAACCCTAAACGAAGCTTTAAGATCCCCCAGGTATGATAAAATGCCCCTGGGTTCCCATGGCGCAGCAATTACTGCAGCGCTATCGGGGCACCCATTCCTGGGCCACTCCCCTTAAGGGTGAACTGCTGTTTGGGAACCACTGCTGTAGAGGATAGAAACAACTGGCAAAGATATGCCCCTTATATACTTTCAACACTTGAGCCTTAAGCTCAAGAAGACTGAGAAGGCAATGGCAAGGACTAATGTTGTTCTTGTCAACCAGTCCTTTTCTATTTGGCCTTGGAAGTTAAACATTTATTCACATAGGGCTGATCACTAGAAATGTTCATCAGAATTGGTGAAGGAAAAGCACCGCTATCTATAAATATACTCACTGGGTCACAGTTTCCTTGATCAAAGGCTGGGCAGGCTGTGACTGTGCTCATCAGAACAAACTGGCCTGACAACCTGCTGCAATTGTAACGAGTACAGTTGTCCTGTGGATGCACGTAGGTGTCCCCATCCTAAACAATAAAAAAAGATTACAGTATGCCAAAATAGATATCATTGAGCAAAATAATTGATTCTCTTCTGGCATTTCCATCCATGTATGTAAAATATTCAAACAATCTCAGAGGAGCAAAGCAGGCAGTTCCAATAAAATATGTACTGGTTTTTGAAAACCAAATATGAAAACCTCATCTCTGAAAAGTTTACATATGTAGCACTGTGCGCATTTGCAGAGGATTTGATTTACATCCAGAAGTTCCCAGGAAAAAAATGATCTATCACCAAAATATTAAACTGATATTACTTCTGCCTCACAGTAGCTCTTGATACAAGCATAGATCTTTCTTGCACCTAGCAAAGTCTAACTAAATTAACAACTGAAAGGCATTTAGATGCCACACAAACATCACACAGATGCCAGCAGGACATCCTTCATAACCTAAGCCTGTCCTGGCAACACCACACCAACAGCACACTGGCACCCGTGAAACAAGGGCCAAATGCCAAGCCTGATCTGGCAAAGCAACACTGGTGCAGCCCTTCCCAGTAGCACCTTCAGTGTTCATGGAAATACTGACACAGCCTGTTATTCATGGAGCAGCATTCTGACAGCAGTGAATCATCCCTGTGATGTCCATGAGTTATCACCATGAACTCAGTGCTTCATTTGTGTGACATCCATGTGCCATTCATGTGAGGGCCAAGGAGCCATCACTGCATCCGATCAGCCCCAGTGCCAGTCTCCAGAAACGTGCTACCAGGATGAACTTAGCAGAGGACCAGAACAGATGCAGAGCCAATGACAGGTCAGTGAGTGGGGGGGGGGGGCAGTAGGAAGGTGCCCATCAGGCACTTGGAATAAGCAACACAGCAACAGGCACCATCCTCAACCATGGAGAGATTCTCCAAGGACACTTCACACACAGCTCACACACCTCACAAGCATGCACAGCACACCTCCCACCCCAAAGGAGTCACAGTGGCATCAGTAGCAAAGGGGCAAAAGCCAATAACCGTTAGAGATGCTGGTACCCAGGTTTCAAGTTCCCTCATCCCACCCATATATCCAAGGAATACCCTTTGAGCCGAGCATGGATGGAAAGATAGCTCCCCCCTCTATGACAAGGCATCCCTGTGAGGGCATCTGCCAGCTGGGAAAAAACGTTTCTGCCAAGGGAAGAACTGGGATAAGTCACAACGGGAGCCTCAACAGCACTCAAGCAAAGCAGAGTGCCAGAGACTATTGCACAAAGTACAGCCCCATGCCATACACCTGATAATTCTGAACAGGGATCTCACTGGCTGAAGGCTTGAATACTGGGCTGGGTGTGATGTAGTTGGTTGACAAATGTATCCTGTATCCTATGTTCTGTCTTAGGAAAGTGGGCAGGGCAGGAGGAGGCAGGAGCTGAACTTTTCTGGTGTTTTTCCCCTCCCCATTGTTCCTAATGAGGTTACTCCTACATACACCTGCATCATGATACACATTTGCATCATGATTTTCTAGCATTGTTGGTAGGTCTGTTCGGACATGTCCTAATCCAAAAGTGGGTTAGGATATGTCATATGTCAGGGTGGTCAAACTTGTTTAACATAAAAGCCACATATGATAAACTTGGGATCTCTCTTGTTTGAGAGGGAAGGGATTGTTTGAGATAAGAGGGGTCTCTCCTGTTTCGGAGCTGCAAGAGAGATGTTTGAGAACAGCAGTATTTAAGAAGTATTTAAATTCTTAAATATATTTACTCAACATGAATTGCACTTACGTTGCAATTCAGTGGATTCTCAGTTTATACCCAATAAATAATTATAATACTTGACTATTTCTTCTTTACCTTTAATAGTGATTGTGATGCTAAAAGGAGCATAGCCAACAAATTTCAGAGAGCCACACATTATATGTCAAAGAACCATATCATCAACTCCTCCTTGTTCCTCCTACACCCTCCCACATCCCATCTCTATCTCCTCCCCTTTTTTGGCCTCTCCAGCAGTGAAGTCATGCTGCCATTTGAGTGCTTCAAAACAGGTGGGGTTGTCATTGCACCAGTCTACATGGAGATCAGTGGTGACGCTAGGGAGATGTGGGCTGCACTGGGTGACATCCACAGGGAGTGACATCACTACTGGCCAAAATTTTTAAAATGTTCGTATTTTCAAATAATACCGTCACGTTATATATCAATGGATGTGTAATTTCATGCAGAATGCAATGAAACAAACTGCATTGAAATATCTTTATTCTATCAAACATTATAGTAAAAAAAAACAGTGGGGGTGGGGCAGTGCATCACCACGCCCAGTGCCCCGGGCGTTGCCCTGCCCACTGCATAGGAGGAGGTCCATCATGGGGGTGACACTCTGGCCTCCTGCATCAGGTGATGCAAACCCTAGTGACGCCACTGATGGAGATATAGTAGTGTATCTTGAGGGTAGGTTTGGGCCTCAAGTCTGGGAAACGCCTCCTCATCTTACAAACAGCAAACTGGGGCTTTATCAGCATGCCGAGGACCATCTTTTTCTCTCTTCCTCTTCCATGTTTTGCTTAATATCTGTTCTGAATAAGATTTCTGATCAACCCAAGTCTGCTTACTTCTTTGCTTTCAAAGAAAGCTCTCCTCCAAACAGTGCATTTGTACTGACTGAAGAATATGGTCCGTAGTAACAATGGAATGACTTGTAAAGGAGCAAAAATGTACCTTGATAGTCACTATACCAGACGGAAACTGTGCAGTGCAAGCCACCTGCACACACTGACCACAACACTTTCCTTCTTCAGGGAAATAGTGGAAACCCTGAGGATATAAATTTGTGGACAGCTCAATTACCTTGCCTGCATTTTTCTTGAAACACAGATTCACCCATAATTATGCACACGAACCCAAGAGCCGCAGCGAGCATTGCTTCTGTGTTTGTGTGTCACCCAGTCATTTCAGTGGAGAAGACAGATCTGTGCATATAAAGCAATGCAACAGCAAACTCCCTCCACTAAAGTGAATGGAGAGGGAAAGCCTAAGAACATGGTGGAACTCTGTGTGTGTATCAGCACTCCTCCATCCACTGTAAATGGCTGGGTTTATGTGACTGTTTTCAGTGAGTTATGCTATGTAGGGCTCTGTGCTTGAAATCCTGAACATAATGCACTCTTGTATCAAGTAATATGAATTCGTATTTCCCCAAATATAAGAAGAGGCACTGAATTGTGCAAAAAGCTAAACTCTTATCTTCCACTGGGAAGCTTTAAAATTTACCTGACCTTGTTACAAAGCCTGAGAAGAATTTTGATTACTCTACAGGGGAAGCAAAGCCAGTGAGGAAGGTCCAATCCTTGTTGTACAGCCACAGCCTTTGCTTAGGACACAGTGCATCAAATGCCTAGAAGCATCAGGACAGATGTAGCAGGGGCTGCACAGCCCTGCTCTAGATTTTAAGACTCTGGTTAGGGGCAGAATCTTGACTGGGATCTAGTAACTAAGTGGTGAGCTGTCTCCCAAATTCAAGGAGCCACACTGATCCACAGAATTGTACATTAGGCTTTTGCCTCACACTGGTTTTCAGAGTATCAAGGGATCTGAGCCAAATGCAGTTATCTAATTAGCTGGTGCTAATAGTATGTATCACAGCACAGTATGTATTCTGCACAAACTGCTCCTGTGACACTATGCTGTCTCCTAAGTCCACAAATTGAGTTACTCTTCTTGACGCACATTCTTTGGAAAAGTCGTATGAGGGTGCAATCCTAACCAATTTTCCAGCACCAAGGTAACGGCAATACAGCCCTTGGTAAGGGAACAAATATCACCTTGAGGGTAAGGAGACTCCATGACTGCCACTCAACTGCAGCACATGCCCCATTGGCACAGCTGTGTCAGCGCTGGAAAGTTGGTTAGGATTTGGGCCTGAGTTGTATCATTTGCATATGCATCTTTAAAGTGCTTACACATTGTGTATGTCAGACAATGTGGTCTCCAACCATTTTCTTCCTGTTTCCTTGCATGAAAAACAAACATTTGAGTAGGAAATATCAGCATCAGCCCAACAACCTGCTGTGTGAGAACATTATAGAATCTTTCCCAGCATAACTTTCCAGATCCAGTTTTGAGGGAGAATCAAGCAGCTATAATAGCAGTAGAGCCTTTCTGAAACCAGCTGCTGCTCACTACATACACATCTGTCTAAGCCAATAGTTCCCAAACTGTGAGTCAGAACCCACTGGTGAATCTGATTTTTGCTGGGTCCACAAAGGGTGATGGAAAGATCAGATAACTAATTGCTTCAAGCCTTGAGGCTATTCAAAAATCAGATACTGTAGCTGCTAATTACCCTGCAAAGAGCCCAGTTCCTGCAGTTGACAAGTATGAGTACAAGTTACACACGTTCGTATGTGTAAATACAGGGAGATAAATATTAGCTGGTCTTTTTTCTGGTTATTATTACTCGTACTTATAAACAAATAAAATACTATTTCTTTCTAGATTGCTTTAAAAGTCTGGTAAACCTGGTTGGTCCCAATAAAGCGCCATTTATAAAACTGGATCCTGGTGCTAAAAAGTTTGGGAACTGCTGATCTAAGCACTCCATATTTGATACAGTTCTGACTACCTAAATAGTTACACGAGAGCAATTGCACTCGGTCTAGACAGGCAGCAAGGCAAGCTGAGATAGCAATAGAGGAGAAAAAGCCCCCAAAGCAACTATTTACCGGCTGACATTCAGTAGAGCATTGTATCGGAGTGCACTTAATTTGGTTGGTTTGTGCCTTGGGATCCTGTGTCTCAGTGCATAGACATTCTTCACAAGAGTCTGACTGTACCAATGACCTAGGCTGCAACGAGAAATAGTATATAGAAGGGGGGAGAGAGAATTCAATAAGGCAACTCAGCACATTAACGCAGAAACATAACCTCGGAACATGAAGTTAGTGAAAGACTGCTAGCAGGTATTAACTGCTTATATGTGGAAGGGAGATATTTTGTGTGTAGATTCAATTTCATCAGATTCAGCCTGCACCAAAGCCATAGAAGACGGTATACCAGGGTGCACTGTATGCTATTAAAGGCACAACAGTAAAAAAAAAAAATTAATGTTTCCAAACACAGTAGCATAGCAATGGGGGATGGGGGGGCTGACTGGCAGAGGCCTCCTCTGCAGCATCCTATCCCCTGCATCAGGCTTCAAAGCCCTACACGGGGCCTTTCTCTTCTGCACTGTCAAAATAGCTGGCACAGACACGACTAGGCCCATTGCAGGGCCTGGGACTTTCTTTGGGGGAAGGGTACAAAAGTCCCCTTCCCCCGAGGAGACCTCCAGCAGCCTCCCTGGCCTGCTGGATGCAGTGGTAGCCATTTTGGCATCACTACACAAGATGGAGCAAGGGAGCTTAGGATTGGACTACCTGTTCAATGAGACTTACTACTAGGTAAGGGTTATAGGATTGCAGTTTTTATTATGAATTTTAAGGATATGAATACTCACATAACTGACATTTTTAGATTAAAAAATATAAGTATGTATTAATAACTAAAGCTGTATTCTAACAGCACACTACATTATACAGCATTCCTTACCTGGTACTCCAGTCCATTGGATACACAAACGCCTTTTGGCCCTGTAATTACAGTAAAATAAAATGTTTAGTCTTCAGTAATATAATCTATATGGGTTGTTTCTCAGTCTTCTCTTATGGAGGGAGCAAAGAGCCAATTCAGTAACTTGGACTGTGTTCAGTGAGCTTACTCTTAGATAAGGACTGCAGACATAAGAACATAAGAAGAGCCCCGCTGGATCAGGCCAAAGGCCCATCTAGTCCAGAATCCTGTATCTCACAGTGGCCCACCAAATGCCCCAGGGAGCGCACAAGACAACAGACACAACCTGCATCCTTGGGCCCTCCCCTGCATCTGGCAATCCGAGGCAGCCTGCCTCTAAAACCAAGAGCTTGTACACACCTACTATGACTTGTAACCTGTGATGAAATTTTCCTCCAGAAATTTGTCCAGTCCCCTCTTAAAGACATCGAGGCAAGATGCCATCACTACTTCCTGTGGCAAAGAGTTCCACAAACTAATTACAAGCTGGGTAAAGAAATATTTTCTTCTGTCTGTCCTAACTGTCCCAACACTCAACTTTCGTGAATGTCCACTGGTTCTGATGTTATGTGAGAGGGAAAAGAGCGTCTCTCTATCCACTCTGTCCATCCCCTGCATGATTTTGTATTATGTTTTAACATTCTATGACAAAATTCCACTTCCATTTCATAAGTATGAACAGGAATGCAGTACTTACTACAGGAATAAATAGGACAACATTCCTCTTCAGAAGTGGCTCTTACAGGTTGGAAGCCTAAGTTGCATTTCTTTGTGGCTATAGTACAGGACCTGACATCACATTCTGTAAGAGAAGCAACAGATGATACTGGGGCATTCATTTATTGTTTATCTGAATGAGGAAGGCATAAGAATCACTTTTCTTAAGGCTTGTTAACAATGGCCATTTTAGAACCGCAAATGATTTTTAGTCGCAAAGTTCTGGACTATGCATATTCCACATTCACAATGAAATGGTACAGAACTGTCAGCACATTTTATCTGCATGTGAAAACACACATCTTTCTTCTGCTATGAAAAAACTTGTTGAAGATGTGCTTACCACATATTGTTGCCATACAGCAAGGATCCTCGGGGTGCGGCCTTACAATAGGCACAAATCCTTCTTTTGTGCAAGTGATTGGTGGAGACTTTGCACAAATGTGGGGTGAACAAGAAATGGTCAGCATTTCCTTGCTGCAAGTGCAGATCTGACAGTCTTTTTCCCAACTCTCTCCTGGCTGCATAAATATACAATTGAAAACACAAACAAGATGATTGACCAGAGCACTTCACCGTTTATTCTGGGAATAAACTTCGATCAGTGCCTTCAACTACAATTCTAAGCACATTTATTGATTTATTCACTTTATTTATACCTTGCTTTTTAGCCAAGATGCTCCCCAAGCAACTTATAAATACAAGCTACAAAAATGTCCAATGTATGAGGAACACTTGGACGTGTTTATAGCAGTCTCCCCTAGTCCCTGATTGTAAATGATGTAGTTCTGCTTTCAGTCTCTTCCCTCCAAAGGAAGGGACAGATGGACTCAGAGACTGGTCAATGGTCAAAATACCATTGCACCCACTGATGCTTTTCAATAAACATACAAAGGATTGCACTTCATAAATCCTAATGTCCATGACTCTCTGGGTTATAATTTTAAAACACAGGATTGTCATATCCATGCCTATAAATGTAACACTAACCATCATCAGAATTAATTATCATCTTAATAAGCACATTTATAATTACAGAGTGCAGGGGTGACATCAGGGGTTGGTCAGACTGAGCATTGGTGAGGACACACCTAGCCAAGCCAGCCCCGTAATCGCCATTACTGGCGGCAGTGGTAGAGCTCACCAAGGGCTGGCAGCTGGTTGACACCCTGGAGGACCCAAGTGTAGGGCTTCACCCCAGGACCCTCAGCAACCAGGTATTGGCACTGACAGAGTGCTACACAATCCTTATTCAAACATAATGATTCCTGCTGTATAGATAAGAAAAAGAAGCTGAGAAGCAAACAACATGCCACTTTCAAAGCATTGTTTGGTCCTGTATATGTGCTTTTCCATTTTAAAATAGCAGCTAGTGGGGAAGGGGATGTACCCTCAGGGACGGGAACTTTAATCAGGACTACAGCAGGAAGGAAAAGGATTAGTAGCCTAGTACTCTTGGGGCAAGGGAACAAACATTCCCTTACCTCAAGGAGGCTTTTGGGATCTGAAACTCTCCTGCAGGATGCAGTGCGCACCCCATTGGTGCAGCTGCATTGATGGGAGAGACTTTGGTTGGATCAGACTGCAAATCAGAAAGGAAGTAAAGGGGAAAAGACAAGGCTAGATAGGTTCCTATCCTTTTCTGCACTCTAAGCCCTGATCAGTCCTCCCCACCCCAGTTCATATTAAAAACAAAATCAATCAACAGTATTTTACATAACGTATCATCTGGGTGTGGCTTGCTGAACGAATTCTTAATAAATGTAGGGTTTAAACTCCCTTTTTCATATGTGACACCCTACCTGGCCCCTAGAGGTTCTAGTGAGGCATGGGTCACTTATATGAGTCTGATACATCATCTTATTATTTCCAAGGAAGACTCAGGAATTGATAAGATGATACACATATAAACATTTCCTGAATGTAATTTTTTTTTATGCATGAGTGTCTTTCGGGGGCATTTCAGTAGAATAAAAGGAAACAGAGAAGCCCTTCTGAGACAATTAAATACATTGGGATTTGCAGCAATGGGATCAGTTTGTCTCTAAAGAGATGACAAACTCCTGTGGCTAAAAGTGTGTATTATGAGGTTGTTTTGAAATTGTTCAAAATATTTCTGTCTACTTGCCCTACTTGTGAAACAGCTGCTGACTCTTCACCGTCTTCTCTCACTATATGAGGAAGGCTGCAGTCCTATGCTTGCTTTCCTAAGAGTAACTCCCACTGAAGACAATGGAACTTACTTGTGAGAAGACAAGGATATGAAAGTCTACGTACTGGATAGGCTTTATATGATGAAACCCCACCACTATGTAGAATGTGATTGGTTGATATATTCTTCCTTTATAACCATCATATACACCACATTGGCTAATGATACTGATTACAGCATGGTAATGATGGTTTATTATTATTACGCTACACAAATACACCTTCCATGATGTTTGCAGTGTTCAGTCATTTCAGCATATACCAGCACAAGTCAGCTATCAAATTTATTCAGTGTACCTTTCACTTCAGAAGTCATCACTTATGCTCCTCCTTACCTTTTTCAAAAGTCCATCAGGTCCTGTGCAGCCTGCAAATTAGGGCAATTAGAAGATTAGGAAGAGCAAAAAAAGAAGTTACGAAGGCATAGACAGAGCCATATCCAAATAAAAGCACCACAGAAGGGCTGGCTTTGTCCAAGCTCACATGCTTCCTGGGACCAGGTATACTTGATGTTTCCCTCAAATTTTTAGCATCCCATCTCCCCTGTGCCCCTTCGATCACCTCTGGATCTATTCCTCACTGCAGTCACCCACCTGCATCTCTCCCACCTCTCCCAAGCTGCTCACTTCCTCACTGCTCCTGAAACCATATTCTTCCTCCTCCATCTTGTTTTCTGCCATTTCAGAAGGCAGAGAGGGTGAGACATCAGAAAGAGAGAGAGAGAGAGAGAGAGAGAGAAGACAAGGCTAGATGGGTTCCTGTCCTAGTCTCTTTCCCTCCCCCACTGTCTCCCCCTTTTAAAAAATCAGTGAGCTAGGAAGAGGAGGAGAAGGTTGATAGCAGCATGAACAGGGCAGCTGCCAGAGATGGTGGCTGCCCTCAGCAGAAGTGCACCCTGGATAATAATAATAATAAACTTTATTTATACCCCGCCCTTCTCCCTAAAGGGACCCAGGGCAGCTAAAGGGACCCAGGGCGCCACCCAGGATGGTGGTGGATCATGAGTACCACCAGGTCCAATTAGCAGGCTGGCCTCCAAATGCATGCTGTCATGACAGCAATTGGACAAAAGGACACCAATCATGAAATCAGAGGCTTCTGGTTTTTCTGCTTCCTTTGCCACTATACAGAGGGGTTTGTAACCTCACTGGAGGTCTTCACTGGAGAACTTCAAGCAGAGGTTTGACAGGCACCTGCTGAAGATGCTCTGGGAGGATTTCCTGTTGCAGGTAGATGACCTTGTGGGTCACTTCAAACTCTATGATTCTATGCCAAGGTACTAATGTTAACTTTCTGGCCCACTAAAATGTTGGATTCCTTCCTTCTACATTTTTTCCAGGTTCCACTAGTTCAGAGTATAATCAATACACTTCTAAGCAGCTTGCAATACTTAGCTCAAATTGGCAGTTTGAACCAACTGTGCACTTTCCAGCACACTTAGTTTCCTTACCACAGATGGAAACACAAGCACTGTCATGGCGATTCATCTGGATCATTCCATCAGGGCAGAAACATCCTTCAACAAGTATTACTTTTAGAATGTGACCTTGCTGCGCACTGGTACTGATAGCCTTTTGTCTGCAGAATCATATTGACATGGCAAAGTAAGGGTCATGGAGTAACTATACAATGATTCAAATAGGGCTACCAGCTCCCCACCACTGTAACAATGTCTTACCTTGGGGGGGGGAGGGGAATCAAAGAATTGTTAGGTAATCTTGTTAATGCACTCACAATAGAACTTTATTTCTGTTTAAAACAAAATATTGAATTTTTAACCTATTCAAACTTTAATGGCTCAAGATGGAGATCAAAAGTTAGAAATGAATGTTCAGAGCTAAATATTCCAACTGCACAATAAAAACAACAGCTACTGAAAGAAGTTTAAGATATTAATGAGCTCAGACATTTCTGAACTTTATCTTTCCACTCATATCTACTCCATTTTGGATGTCCATTTGAGGCAAAATGGGGCTAAGGTCTAAGAAACCTTGAAGACTTGACATGTTGGACATTGGCTGGGAAGAGGAAACTGCAAAATGCATATCCAAATGTCCATTCATATCGGTAATGGATATCTCTTGGAATAACTGCACTAAAATTAGAGAGCTCAGTAGTGCTGCCCAATTCCAACTACTTTGGGAGCTACTCAAAAGGATGTGAAAGTGTTGGATGGGGAAGCGAACGAGTCCCTTTTGCCTCATCTGCACTGTGCTAAGGTCATGAAACCAGCACAGAGCAGCATGGAGAAACAGAAACGGACGCTCATCAAAAAAGTACATGTGAGTAACATTGTCTACACTTAATGACATTGGTCTGGAGTGTGTGTTTGAATGTTGATACGTATATTCTGGCATGGTTGCAAATTGATTGGGGCTTCAGGATGACAGACAGCAGGATGACTGTTTACTCTCTACGATTTCACCATGTGATCAAAACTGATTGGTTACATTACTTCATGACATCATCATGTTCACTATGTGTTCCCTGATTTTCCTGTGACCCGGGATCACATAGTGAAGAAGAGAGTGATCTGTTGAAATGTTTAAAAAAAGCTAGAGCAATGAAACAATTATCTATTGTTGTTAGAGAAGGATGCTAAAGAAAAGAAGTGTGTTAAAGAAGCGTGAAAAAATAGTATGAGAAAGTAGGGGCTTTTCAGGGGGCTTTTTGCTCCCTTCCCCCCCCCCCCCGCAAAAGGCACACTATTTGTTTTGAAAATGCACGAAGACAAAAACACAGCACACATTTAATTATAGTATCAGTTATAAATGAAATCTCAAGTAGAACATTAATCTGGCCACTGCATGGGATTCAGAAGCAAATGGCACAACTTCACTTAGGCAGAGCCTGAGCCCAAGGTTGGGCTTGAAGCAGGGTGCAACTTCTGCTTCTCCGCTGCCAAGCCACCCACTGAAGCCCCCTCAGTTAAGAGGGAGGGGGAAGTACCAATCCTCATCCCTTCCAGCTTCAGTGGAGGGAGAAGAGGAGAGGAAAAGTGCTGTGCTGTCATCTCCTCCTTGCTCTCTCTGCCCACCTGGCTGCCACTGAGTGGACAGGGAGAAGTGAGGAAGGGCAACCCCTCTCCTTACCTATCCTTTGGCTCCATCTGTTTCTTCATCCTTCATGGGGTTTTTTTGAAATGAACAGGAAAACCCCTGTGTGAGGGCAAGGGAAGTGACAGCACCAGATGGGAGATAAGGAGTGGAGTTGTTCTTGCTCGCCTCTCACTGCCACTCAGCTACAGCAGGAAGAGGAGGTGATGGTGGTGCCCACAGCATCTTTTTTCCTCTTCTCCCTCCAGCACCAGTGGAAGGAGGAGGGGGCTGCTGCTCTCCTGATCTTCTTCTCATTAGCTTTTAATAAGTGGAAAGAGAATTCAAGTGCTGACCAGAAGGGCTTCATCATGTTGTGGGGGGGGGGGGGTATCTCATCAGTTCACTGAGCCCCCATGAGGTGCTGCTCTATACAATGCATTCAAGTTGCAAAATCAGTGGGCTGGTTATGTCTTCACTGTATCTGCTGGTAAAATGTCAAGAAAAATCACCTAATTCAGATTTGCCCTTAATACAGTACTTACCCACTATAGCAACCAGGTCTTTCCATTCTCCCACACGGTTTATAGATTTGGTCCTGAGAGCATGTGAGTGCTGCAAAACATTATCAAATTTCAGAGTGCACCAATTCAGGTTTGTATTTTCAAAGTGGAAACTAAGGAACTGAGACATAAGTTCTTCAAAGAATCTTGTAGCAGCATCTCAAAGACTCACCAATTTTTTCAGTATAACTTTTCATGGATTGCAGTCCAATTTATCAGATGCACAAAGATTTCATGCATCTGATGAAGTGAATTGGAGCTCAGAAAAGTTTGAAATAATTATTTTTAGTCTTTAAGGTACCACCGAATTCTTTGTCATTTTTGCTGCAATAGCCCCTGGAAGAAAATACACACTAGTTACCTACTTCCATTGGGAAAGAAAAAACCCATGCACATTAATGGAGGGAGTGGCTGCATGCCCACCTCTCTTTGTGCAAACGGAGCTGTTCCCTGTCATTTTAATGAAGAGGAAAGGCCTTCTTGAGGTAGGAAGCCCTGTGTGTGCAGCAGTTGCTTCTGGTCACCAATGGGTCTCCTCGAACCTGTGCAAGCTCTTTAGCTGGCACAAGTCTGAGGAGACAAAGTGGCATGTTGGCTGCTACTGGAGGGGATAGCATCTGGCACAAGTTGCGCATGCCCAGTACCACCCCCTCCTGCCCCTAATATGCCCCCTGACTTATCTGTTCTCCACCCCATTTTGCCCTCTTTCCACCCTGTTATGTCCACCTCTGACTCACTTTCACCAGTGGGTCTTCCTCCTTCCAGCATCATGCACTGGGCCTCTGCAGCCTCTTCAGTGGTAGTCTGGAAGTGCTTGGCTCGGTACACTTCCAGAGTGCCTTTTAGGATTGCTGGAAAATGTGTTCTGGTTCTGGTGTGTTCTGTGGCAAGTTCTGGTGTGTTCTGTGGTAAATTCTGGTGTGTTCCAGAGGCAGAGCCAGCCCATAAGATTGGGCTGAAATTATGGTAATTTAATAATCACTCCCAGGATGTTTATGAGCTCACCACATGTCTTGTTGGTTTTGCTTCTCCAGTCCAAACATATCCCATGGAATCCACACATGGCTGCATAGATCTGGAGATTTTTGCATTGCCTTGGGAAGGAGCACCCATCCATAACACAAGCGTCATAGTAAGGTCGTGGGGGAACAGCACTGTGGCATTCTGTAAATGTCCTTGTTTAACAGAGAACATGGCATCACTTTCATGTGATCTGATGACAGATGCTTGTTATTTAAGATTCCCAAACCACCCCTTTATAAGACAGTTCTGGGAAAAACGTGCTCACTGGACGCAAACAATACAGCACACTGTGTTTAAAATATATTCTTCTCTTAAATTAACAGAGAGCTCTATCTCACATACAGGCACGAATGCACACATGTATACACAATTTGATATTAGTGTTTCACCTTCCTTAGCTAGCTAGTCTACTGTTGTTTAATTGATGTTACGTGGATGTAGTCTGCTTTCTTTAATAGTGAAAAAACTTGCAACAATAATAACAACAACATAATACACCAGATATAACTGTCACTGGGGAAAAACAGCATGTGATATTTATTGATGTGGCAATCCCTGAAGACAGCAGACCTGACAAAAAAAGAGCTGGAAAAGTTTATGAAATACACAAATTTTGAGATCAAATTTAGTATCTCTGGGGAAAGTGGGCCCAATTCTATCCAACATTTTAGTGCTGGTGCAGATGCGCCCACAGGGCATACGCTGAATCCTGAGGTAGAGGGGCAGTCATGGAGGCCTCCTCCAGGTAAGGGAAGCCATGTTCCCTTTCCTCAGGGCTCCACTGAGGCTGCACCAGCACTGGAAAGTTGGATAGGATTGGGCCCAGTGACAACAATCCCAGTACTGATCAGAGCACTTGGCACAACTCCAAGAGCCCTGAAGAAACATCTAAGCTGTGCTGGCATAGATAGGGCAACAATCGGACAGCTGCAAAAACCACACTACTGGGAACATGCCACATATTGCAACAATACCTCATCAGTTCTTAAATTTCTGGCTAGAATTCAAACTAGTTAAGAGTCCAAAAAAAAAAAAAAGTCAGTAAAAAAAAACCATGGTGGAATTTGAAAGTTTACATAATTATTTTACCTACCCATGGAAAAGCCACTGCTGCTTACTGTAATTGCTTATCACTTTGAGGTAAATTTTAAAATAGCCAGAAGAGAAATCCACTTTTCAAAAATGATAGTTACCTTCCATCTGAAACTCTGACCTCTTAGACCTGTTCTTGTTCAGATGCCAACGTCGTGTCAATGCATCTTTTGAGCTAAACTGTGTACCACTTGATTTTTCACCCTACTTCAGAACACGCCAGCATTTGAACCGCCATCGTATTTTTGTAGACATTAACATAAATGCAGCACAGAATGAGTATAACGTAAATTGTTAAGGTACTTTACCAAATAAGATGACATAGAGAAGGACCTAGACAAAAACCAAATGGTTGTAATCTAGCCAGAGAAGGTATCGGATCACAAGATCTAGCAAGATTCATCACTTTCCAGTCCATTGCCATCTCTGTGAAAGAACTTGCCATTTCTCCATTTCGTTTCATAGCATCGTCTGCCTTTTTGTTGGTGCAAGTACCTGACCAGGATAAGGAAGACACTTTGGGCAAAGGCTAAGAAAGGAGAAACTCCTGAACATTTCCTAGACAAAAAATAAAGTTACAACTGTACTAACCTGTCAGGTTTGTTATGATGCCTCTGCTCAGTGCCAGGAAATGGCATTACTCCAGGCACATGGCGAAATGCTTGTGCACCTAACTCTCACTTCCTTCTCACTCCATCTCCCTCACTTCCTTTTTAAAGGTTTAACACTTGAGTCCACATCTGCATGATATATATGTTCATAATTTGTCTTTCCTACTGTCCCCACTCCTGTGACTTCCTGTGTCCTATAAAACCTAAAAAGGGGAGGTATGATCCATCTATCATCTTCTATGTCTACAAAGTATTTGGAATAACATGGGCTCTACTGCTTAATTAACAAAAGGACTGCAAGGAGATTCTAATGTCTCTGGAAAGGTGATCAAGGGTCTGTTCTGAATTCATATGAACTAGGTCTTAAGGCACGTTGGAGCAGGTTTCCTTTAATTACATAAGTATTGGCCTTATAGTGATTCAGGTCAGTGGTTCATGTAGTCCAGCTGAATCTGCTGTGACGGGCAATCCTACTCAACTCCCTGCATAGCAATGCAGCTGCGCCAATGTGCTGCCTCTTTATCCATGGGGGTGTTTCAGCCTCTGGAGGCCTCACTGGGATAACATTTGTTCCCTTGCCCCAGGGTAAGCCTGTGCCAATATTGCCCCCTTCCCAGATCCAATCTACTCTCCCTATTCCCACTGCCACCCCACTCCTCCCCTTCCCTGCCCAACTCAGCTTCCTCTCCACCACCCTCCAACTCGCTGTGATGATTTACCAGCACCAACAGGTGTCCTTGGTCCACTGGCGTGTAGACCTGACCGCTCTCAACTTGTGGCAGTGGCCAGGCTGTGCCAAATGGCACAGATTTATGCCACCAGAACACTTGTTCCAGCATTGCAAGGCCCAAAGAGGATTGGACCAAAAAACAAGTAAAACAGAGCACTCTCTCTTTCTCTCCCCCCAAATTCCATTACTCCAATCTTAGACCATTTATTTGGGATAAGACCATTTATTTGGGATTTATATAAACAAGACAGCATGATATGGTGCATCCCTCATTCCATTTAACTTACCACATTGTCCTTCAGTGTTGTTATAAAAAGTGCTGAAAGGCAGATTTATATGGAAAGCAAGGAGAGTGTAGGTGACATAAAGTCCAATTTCAGGTATTGTAACCATAACATAGAGGCCAGCAGTGGTGATGTCAATGCCATCATTTGAAAAACTTGGAGAGATTTTTCTATTGTTAAACAGAACCTTTAAAAAATGAATGAAAGAATTAGAACATGTTCAAGAAATAGCTTGGATCGGTTCAGTTATGGCCTTTCTCAAAGTGTAAAAAGTTTATTTTATTTTTGCTTAGCACAGGGGTGTCCAAACCCTGGCCCAGGAGCCAAATCTGGCCCTCAAGAGGATTTCATCCGGCCCCAGAGGTTCCCCAACCTCTCAGGGCTAAAAATAACTCAAAGGGCACACTTTTGGTATATACCGCATTCAGCCACTAGAGATGCAGAATGGAATGCAATATAATGGAAAGATATTATTCCATTACATTCCATTATTCCACTGCATTCAGCACCTCTAGTGGCTGAATGAGATATATATTGAAGCTGAGAGACCTGGAATATAAGTGTAAATATGTTAGTTAAACTTAAAACCGAGCAGAAACTGAAATTTGCATCACTGACCTGAAGTTTTTTTCAAAATCCATTCCCCTCTTTTCCTGTGCAAGTCAATTTTGCCCTCAGCTCCCCTCCTCCCTCCACCCCCACCCATTTATTGTATTCAATCAAATTCTCAGCACATCCATCCTCCATGTATTTATTACTTATTTATTTTCTGGCCCTCAACACTGTGTCAGATACACGATGCCACCCTTGTGCTGAAAAGTTTGGACACCCCTGGCTTAGCACAATATTTTCTCACTGGCTTCCCAGTATTGCAGCACTCCCACCTGCACTGGAAAGGGGATGAGGTTGCCCTGTTGCAGCCTTGTGAGGTTTGCTATTTTGATTGTTTCAAGGTAAAGATGTGCGGTCCAAGTCTGCAGTGGGAGAGCACACAGCAAACTAAAGTACCAGGGTCTTCCAAATGAAATGGTAAATCAGGAGATCGCTTAGAGCTCAATCCCTTGGGCTCAACGTGCCGGTTTACCACTGGCACACAATGTCGCAAACGTGCCATAAGGCATGTTTGCGAGGCCTAACGTGGAGCCAGCATCTGTGCTAGCCCAGCGCTGGCTGGCGCTGGGCTAGCGCCAGGCAGGTGCCTGGCCTCCACCACTTGGCAGTTGCACGGACTGCCAAGCCACAGTAAGGGGGTGGGGGAGGCGGGGAGGAGGCGTTCCAGGGAGGGGAGAGGTGGGCGGAGGGGGGTAGGAGGTGTGACGGGGGGGCGGGTGGTGAGGAGAGGGCAGGCGGAAGGTGTGCCAGGGGAGGGAGCGAGGAGGGTGGGAGGTAGGACCGGTGGAGCTCCACTCCACCGTATCCTGCGCATTCATGTGGGGCTCGGTGCCCGACACAAATGCTCTTACTTCACTGCTGACCTTTTGGTCAGCAGAGAATCAAGTAGCCCCATTGCAGGACTACTTCCCTTACCCAGGAGAAAGAGATGAAAGTTCCTTTCTCCCTAGCTGCCACCCACGGCTGCCATTGGTGCACAGGATGTGGCAGTAGCCGTTTTCGGTGCCGCTGCAGCCGTGCGCCACAGGCGCTCAGGATTGGGCTGCCCACTCCAAAGAGCTAAATAAAAGTATTAAAAGTAATAACTGTTCAAAGCATAAACTTGAGCACAAAGGAAGTCGCTGCATCACTTGGCACAAGCGATGCCATGGGCACTATTCAATAAATGCCCACAATTATCTCTCCAACCATGTTCAGCACTAAAGTCACAATCACAGTAGATGCACTAGTTGGGAGAAAAGTTATTTCCACCTTTTCCCAAAGTACCTAGTCATGCCTCTTACAGCATGTCCTTTGGTCAAGTTTTTCAGTTTCCCCCTTTGGTTTCCATCTCTCTTCATTGGATTATTAAAGAGGAAAATTGAGCCAAATACTTTATAGTTACATGCTGTAGAAACCATTCACGATCACTTACAGAACACTAATCTCTATGCCAGGAAAACGTAGCCGAATATCTTGCAAACCCTCTCCATCCTTTCCCTCGGTTTCCAAATGTATTTACATTTCTGATCTCAATCTCATAATGCTTTTTTAACATCACATATATTTAATAATACAGTACTCATGTACAGTATAATAAAACTCTTACCAGGTTGATTTCTTTTCCATTTTCAACTCCTTGTGTCAAAGTGACTGTAGAGTGGTTGTAAAATATAAAAAGACTCATAGAACAAACAGCTTTTTCTGCGGCAGCACAATAGTGGTTGTCCATGTGGATCCAGAAACTGTTAGAATCAGGTCTGATGGGTTTCACCAGGAGATACGTGCAATTCCCACGGAAATTATAATACGAGCCATCAAAAGTTATAAAGTGTTGATTTCCCCACCCACTGCATGCACCTAAAAAGCAGAACCAAACCTGTTAAAGTTAGAAGAAGGGAATCCTTGGGCTGGACTAACACGCCATCAAATTCATTCACCAACACTCACTGCAAAGTGAAGCTATTCAATTGTTGGCTCAGATGACAATATTCCACAGAGGGCCATAAAAACATAAAAGCAGCATTGTGGATCAGGCCAAGGGCTCATCTAGTCCTGTTTCCTCTATCTCTTGTGGTCCTTGTGGCTAAATTCTATCCTATGAGGGCATACAAGGTGCAAAGCCACTGGTACAGCTACCGCTGTATCTTGCACACCATTCAGGGACCAGGTCAGCCAGAAGAGGTAACAAAAGAAAAATTTCACTTACATCGCTGGCCACTGCCTCGTCCCCTATGACGCTTCTCAGTTCTACACCAATTCTTTTGCCTAAGAGCTGGGGACATAGAATCTTGGCAGACGCTAAAGATCTTCCCTCTCCTACCCCCAGCCCAGCCCACTCTCCACCATTTAGTTATTTGATTTTTCTCTGTAAACCGCTTTGTGAACTTTTAGTTGAAAAGCGGTATATAAATACTGTTAATAAATACTAATACTAATACTAATACTAATAATATTCTGCCCCAATCCTCCCATTGGCAACATACTAGCATAGTGGACAGTCTTGGGCCACTGGAGGCCATGCATGGGTGTCTGTACTGGTACCAGCTCTCCAGAGCTGCCACCGTGCCAGAAGCGCATGGGATGTAATGCTGGATTGTGAGATACATCATTGCATCCCACCCACAGGATTGTGAGTCATCCTATTGCTTAGGATGTTAATAAGCAATGTTAATAAGTGTTTTCAGTCTCCAAAAGGTCCCTATGCAAAAAATTTCTTCTATGTTTCCTTTGGGTTCATAGGAGTCTACCCTGTCCCTGCAAGTGTATGAGCAATGTATGGTACGAAGCAGAAGCACTGATCTTTGATGTTGCAACTTCTATGGTGTCCACAGCATGTAGTGTTGGGAAGTATGTACAATGGTAGCTGCAGGACACTAGGGAGCTGTGTATTGTCCAGGAGGCAGATGACTCAATGGCTACCTGTCTCGGATCTTGTCCTCTTTTACCTGGGGGGGGGGTATGTTCCTACCTGACTTTTTTCTCCCCCTCTTCTCTCTCTCACTCTCCTCCTGATCTTCCAACATGCAGGACCTCACCCCATGAACTATGCCAGCCCCATGTAGTCCACCACGCCATCAGGTCTCTCAGACCCATGCAAAGGATTCCCAAAGCCTAGGAGCTAAGCAGCCAAAACAGATGCACATGCTTGTGAATTTTAACTAAAGTAATTTTCTTTGAAACGCTTTTTACTGCCTCTGCTCCTGTGTCACTGTTAGCAGCAAACTAAAAAAGATCATTGGGAGCAACCAAAAAAAAGGAACTTCCACCATATGACTTTTCAATTTGCAACCATAGAGCCCTTTTTCCATCCCAAAGGACAGACAGGAATCACAGAATTAGGAATGGAGATGCTTGAGTCCCTATACATTACAATGTTGACATTTTTTTTTATATACCTGTGAGACAAATGTCTCTGTTGCATTATTACAAAGAAATTGAACTGGAGTACCTCGAAACTATATGTGAACTCACAAAGTATTTTAGCTGTAGCATTATGGAATGCAAGCCCTTGTTCTAACATCACTTACACTGACACTCCAAAGACCCACAACAGTGAGATGCATTATGATTTTTCACGAGTGGTAATCCATTGACACAAAGTTTTAACTTTTGAGGTGGACAGTGCACATCAGAAATTTTAACGTGGTTTCCACCTAAGCAGGTAGCAACTTGGCATCTTCCAAATTTCCAAAACTCTTGAAACTGTTGATATGTTACAAGAGAAAAAAAAACACACACAAAAGGAATTAGTACAATTCACTTTGCCTTGGCATCTGCTCAATTCAATTCAACATTATAGTAATGAAGTGAATTTAAAACTCTGTTGTCAGGGAAAGGGGAGAGTGAGTCCCAGGAGAAGACAGACTGACCAAGGGGCTGACATTAGTACTGTATAATTGATTCATTATTCATTCTAGTTTCTCAACTATATAGTTCCTCAATTATAGTTCCTAAACTGCTTATTTTGTTGGAAGACTGGGATAGGCCATTGTGCAGGTGTGGGTCCTTGACCAATGCCTAACACTGTCAACCCCTGATGGCTGTACTTTATTTTTTATATTTACAGCAGTACTATATGTCATTGTGTTTTAAAGGTAGTTACTGGGTTGGTTTCTAAGAAGAACTTCATGAATAATTTTTGGTGCATAAGGAGGGGAGGGTTACCTCCCCTATCCCCTTCCTCCTGTAGTCTCCTGTTCCCCTGAATATCTGCTTCTGAAAGTCCTTTAACCCTCAGAAATGGCTTTGGGAGAGTGCAAGGGGAATATAGAGGGAAAAGCGAATTGCCAAAAATCAGCCCTATTTGCAAGTAGGAACTACAGTCAGTTCTTGTTATCCACTAGGTTTAGGTTCCTGGAAACTTTAGTGGATAGAGCACTAGCTCCACACCACACTCAGTAGAGAAGCCTTCTGTGGCTTTTACCACTGTTTCTGGTTTCATCAGGAAACCAAAAGTATTGTTTAAAACTGCAGGAGGAATGAGGAATGTTGTGTGAGGCTCAGTGAGCCTCGGTGAGTACCCTTGGGAGGGGTGGTGGCATGCTGGAGGGTGGGCTTCATGTCACAGATTTGCCCTGGGTCGGAATGAGGGCACTACTACTGAACAGAGGCACAATAACGAGAGTAAGTAACAATTCTGCCCCTCATGGATAAATGAATTCCTAGAGAGCCAATTTGCATATAAAGAGAACTGACTGCATGTGCTTCTATGTGCTCAAATGGTTCTTAGGACCCAACCCACTGTCTTTTCATTTTATTCTGTCTCCTGCTGAAACAATCACTCTTATTATTGTAGGTTTCCCTGTGGCCAAAGACAGTAACCCACACACTTTCCACTCTGTTCACTCTTTCAACAATTGCTTGCTCACCTTTCTAGGAGGAACACGGTCAGTGCAATCTCTTGCCTGAATAAACGCAGGAACATGTTTAACTCCTGAATATGGAGGAGACGGCTTCTCACAGTTCTGAACATTTCCCTTACAAGGGCTGCTGGAGGTCATAGAAAGGTTGCTAGTGGTGGCAGTGGTCAAGAAACATGCTCCATAGATGAAATCAATCTGACATGATGCATTGCAAAAGGCATAAATACACCATCCTGGAATATCCGCTGCCACAAACTGCCTACTGCCTAGACATCCAAAGGCATAGTTAGTAAAACCATATGTTTGTATAACATTCTAATCTAACATATACATCAGTCTTAAGGGAAGCATCTCTAACCAGCACAGGATCACCTATTTTAAGCCAAATATAAAATTTGGTATGGCTTCAGAGGGTGTATCCTAGTCCCTGCTCACTGGGCCATGAGACACCTTTTAAAGTCATGGGCCTCTTATAAACTGCTCCTGTTCACCCCAGCACAATGTCTGTTTGCTGGTGTCTCTTTTGCATCTCTTTTAGACTGTGAGCCCCTTTAGGACAGCCCCTTTCCATTTGTTATACTATGTTAACTGCTTTTATGCACTTCCTGTTGAAAAACTGGACAGATACGCGTCATTTAATGACATAAATACATTCTCCAATCCCCGTTGTTATGCGATTAGGTTGTTAAGTGAACACCCAACCCAATCTGCTGCCTTTGTCGTGTAAACACTCCCTGCCAGGCATTTTCTGGCTGTGCAGGCTACTGGAGATAGATTGCCTTTTCTTTGCATTAACAGCCTCTTTGTGGGCTCTGCTGCAGGCTATGAGAGACCTGACTGCCTCATTAAGGGCCTCTTTGTTGTGCTTTGACCGCTGTTGTATATGCAACGCATGATTGTATACAAATATTTTTATTAAGAATACTATATTAAAAAAAAAGTCAGGAGACTAACAGCCAACTTCTTCATTAGTCCCTGCATGAGGATCCAGCAGCACCAACATGGCACCTGCTGTTTCCTGTGGGGGAGTGTCAGCCTCCAGTGGCATCCTTAGGATAAGGGAACATTCATGGTAGACTGCCAGGTCTACTCTGACCTGTGCCAGCAATATTGCTGGTGCAAGCCCATGTGGATCTGTGAAGGCGGATCATGCCTGGGAAGGGGGGAGTTGAGGATTCAGCCCCAAACATGCTCCCTTCCCGGGGCTGATCTGCTCTTGTCCCTGCCCCATCACCTCCCCATTCCACCCCCCCATGTCCCTCCCTCCCCCTGTGCAGTCTTACCTACAGCGACAGGCAACCCCAGATTATTAACGCATAGACCTGGCAACAGGTCATACTTTCCAACATGCCTCGGGTGACAGCCAGGCCATACTTTCCAACGTGTCATGTTTGCGACAGCTGGAAAGCATGTTATGCCACTGGAATGTGCATTCCAAATAAGTAACAAGTGCTTAGGATTGGAACATAATTCAACCAGAAAATAGTTAAATTGTGAATGTTTTTCAGTGGCATCATTAATATTTGCATCACCTGGTGCAACAGGCCAGTACATCACCCCCATGTGGACCACCTCTCATGCAGTGAGTGGGACAATGCCTTGGGTGGTGGGTGTGGTGATCGCCCCACTCTCAGATATTTCTTTTCTATCAAAAGTTATAGTCAAAAAACTATTTCAGTGTGGTTTGTTTCATTGCATTCTGCATGAAATTATGCATCAAATGATAGGGCACAATCCTAACCGGCAGTTATGCCGGCATAGGTGGCCCTGGAGGATCGCAAACGTGCTTTATGGCACGTTTGCGCCTCCGTGAGCGGAAGCCGCATCGGCACATTCAGATGCGTGGACGCGTGGACGGAGGCAGAAGCCTCCACTGAGGCTCCCGCGCCGCCGCTTGTGTCGGCGCACTTACGCCGACACAAACGGCAAAGGTAGGCATGGGGGCGTGGGGAGCAGGCGGGAGGGGGCGTTACTGGGTGGGGGAGGGTGGGCCTGGGGGCGGGCACACAGGGAGCCAGGCTCAGGGCTAGGACCCGACGGTTATGACGGATCCCAACCCCCGTCCCCGGGGCGAGTGGAGAGGCTTCAAGCCGCTCTGCTCTCCTCTGACTTGCGCCACCTCCGGAGGTGGCGCAGGTCCGAGGAGACCCATAGGGGTTTGCAGCCCTTACTCACAGGTAAGGGAAAGAGCTTCCTCTTGCCCGTGGCTGAGCCACTGCTCGCTGCAAACCCGTGTTGGATGCAGCGTAAGCCTCCTGGTTTGCTTGCTCCAGCGCGGGTTTGGATTGCACCCATAATGGTATAGTTCAAAAACACCAAGATGCTAAAAATTTTGGCTTATAGTGGTGTCACCCCTCCCCCCCGCACATGTCATTTGGTGTAGCCTGCACCCCCCTAGCGATGCCACTGATGTTTTCATTAGTTCAGTTTCAAACTGTGCATCTGAACATTTTTTAAACACAATGCAAATGTCAGACTTCAACTACCAAAAGAAAAAACAAAGGGTGCTGCCTTTTCTTGGCTGAATGTCCTTAATGCATTTCTACTTTGGAAGTATGCATTTGCTAGCAGGTGTTCTTAGTTTTATTTTATTTAGAGATGAGTGAACTGGTTTTTTGATTCTTCTTATACTGTATACTCAGTATACAGTATGCATTATTGTAACTCAGAATTTATTTATTTATTTATTTAGCATATGGCATATAAAGCATGAACTTATATAACAATTAAACTAAGTCAAATAATGTCCAGTTCATTCAGTCAATCAAGGACAGAGTTACCTCCATTGAAAAAGTCAGGTCTGTAACTCAGAAATATGAGTTGGATACTATAGAAGTTCACCAACCTTTCTGAGTGTCCAAGTTTCACATTCAAACCCAGTCTGGGATAACCATCAACATTTCTTGTTCTGATGCAGTGCAATGTATAGTACAAATGTGTATTCAGATTTCCAGTCAGTCCTCTCTCCTAATAATGGTGTAATCTAAGACTCATAGTAAAATGAACCCTGTATCTGTAGTGCATGTTATAAGGAGAATCCAGATCTCTAAACAACTAAAAAGTGGCAAATACTGCTTCTAATTAAAGGTGCTATTTAAATTGCATCTGCAGAGATTGGAATGTTTATTCATGCAATAAATATTATGTCCTATAAAACAAATGCACAGAAGTGATTTCAAATATGATTTTCCTACCATTTGCTATCTGGCCTCCATTTGCATTACAGAAGCATGGGCTGATTCTCATTGCACGTTTTGCTGGTGAGACTACGTAAGGACCTATCAGAAGCAAGAAACATTAGATATTTTAGGGTGCAATCCTAATCAACTTTCCAGCACTGTATTAGCTATGCCAATGTGGCATGCACTGCATCCTGCAGTGGGGAGGCAGTCAAGGAGGCCTTCTCAAGGTAAGGGCACGTTTGTTACCTTTCCTGGGGATTGCACTGTGGCTAGATCAGGGCTAGAAAGTTGGTTAGGACTGTGCCCTTACTGTATATTTCAAATTTTTCAGAATAAATGAGGCTATTTCCTTTTCACAGGCACATCCTGTGAATCCTACCACATTTAACCCAATGTACTCTAAAGGTGCCCTTTATGCTCACTTTCTCTCTATACACAAAGGCACCCTTTGCACCTCAGAACAGACATGAGATTCCTAACTTCCTTTTTTAATTTTTCCATTCTCTCAAACACAAGTTTCTTTTCCTCTAAGGCAGGTGTTACTATCCACCAATGTAAGACATGGGATGATCGCCCTCTCGCTCCTTCTAGGCTGACAGCATCTCTCAGTTCTATATCTGTCTCTTGCCTCCCAGACATTTATTTAAGGAATGGAAGTGAAAGTAGAGTCAGCAGTCATTGTTAGAGGATAAGAACACATCAGAGAGTCAGCCTGAGATGGGTGGTAGTTATTTTCATGGAGAACAACCAAAAATTGCATTACATTCGGTGATGGTGAGGATTCAATGCTGAAATTAAGCCGAAGACTCCAAGCAGGGAAGGAAGCTGAAAGAAGCAAGTGAATGTTGTTCCATTGTGTGTGTCTGGCATTAATTGACTAATTGACTGCCTGATTAAGCTTTTGCCCTAGAGAAGGAGAAGGAGGGGCAGGCTTTCCCCCTCCTGGGAGAAGAGGAAGGAGGGGGAGGCTTTCTCTGCGTATTTGTTTATTGATGTGAGAAGAAGCTTTGGAGGAGATCTGCCGAGCTTGTTATGGAAATATGAGTGCATAAATCTAAAATTTGTTGGATTGCAAATTAACCGTCTTGGAATACAATTATTGTTGTGGAGTGTTCAGTTTCGTTTTCCTGTGGAGAGAGGTTGGAGACCTGCATTTTTGTTTTGTTTTACAAAAGTGGTTGATTGTTTACATTCCTTTGATTATTCCTGGAAAGGAATGCGGTTGACATAGAAACAAATATAAATAATAGAAATAAGATATAAACAACAGAAAAAAGAATATCAGGGACATCTAGTGGACTAAAAAAGATACTACAAGGACAAGAACAGGACTTGACAAGTAAAGTAAGAAGAAAGAAGTCATTGTAGTAAGTAGTCATTGTGAAGTAAGAAGAAGGAAGAAAAAGGATGACAGGAAAAGGAGCGAAAGTTAGGAGCTCTTCTGCCCTGGAGTCCAGCTTGGGAAAACTAACACAAGAGGAACCGAAAGAGAAAGAATGGAAGCAGACAATACAAGACAATATAGAGAAATTAGTAGTGATGGGACAGCAACAAACAAATCAATATCTGCAGGTTCAAGCTAGTTTGGATGTGTTAACTTCCAAGCTATCTCCATTAACATTGTCTCTTCCAATTGTTTGTTTAGTACTTTGACTAATTGATGCAGATTGGATTGATGAAGTGAAGGAAGAAGAAATACTTCAACCAACTGACAGATTGGAATGATCAAGTGAAAGAGATGACTCATCAAGATGTTGATTTAGCAAGAAGAGTGAGTACATTAAACCGTGATCTGTTAAGAGGAATTCATGTGAAATTTATTAGAAAAAAAGATGGAAAGTTAAAGTCTAGAGAAGAGATTTGGCAGACCTGTGGATATTTAGGTTGGAGACAAGGGAATAGATAAAAAGAAAGACAGTAATGTGCTAATTTTGTATGTTAGAAATTAAAGTTTATTAGATGTCAATGAGAATTTATATAAGCTTTATAGGTGATATGTAATATGTATAAAAATTTTAGTTAGCTTGATATTAATAGATGTTAGAATTTTAGAGAATAATTTTAATGAATTAGAATTAATTTTAGGTTATATTGTTTTGGATGCTTATGTATATGTTTATGTATTTAAGTCATGAGGATATATTAATTTTGGATGTTATAGATAGATAAATGATATACGTAATTATTAGGATATTAAAAGTTGTTAGAATTTAATATGTTAGATATTGGATTATGATATTGGATCATTAATTCTTGTGAGGATTTTATATGCTAGATATTGGAAAGACATGAAGATCCCAATGAAAGATGAATTAATAGAGAAAATAATGAATGTGGTGGAAATGGACAGATTTTTAGAGAGCTTGGATCAACAGTGAAACCGATATAGATTGAGTAATGAAAATTATTTTATGCTTGGTTGAAAATAAAGTTGTAGAAGTATAAGACAGGGTATTTAGATGAATATATTATATATATGATATATATGATATGATATGATAGATAAATGATAAATGATATTAAGAGGCTAATGTAGAAGAGAAACTGGATTAGGAAATATGTAATGATTTTATTAGTTATAGTGATGTATGATATCTTGCACCCTCTAATACTGTGTTTATGTATTGTATGTATTGTATTATGTGTTATGTGTGTTTGTTATTTTTGTTTTTGGAAAAATAAAAAAAATAAAAAAATTGCATTACAGAGTTAAATTCAAAGTCAAAGTAAAGTCTGTAACTGGTCCAAGAACCCAGTTACCTTGTGCATTTTTATATTAAAGACACCTATGAGATTCTATAATTCACTTTTCTGAACATCTTAGATTCAATACTCCGCTACCCTGCCCTCAAGATTCTTGTCTTTACTGATTCAGCAGCAACCACAGCCTCAGAAATCTGGCTCAGAAACTGTATGGCTCAGAAATCTCCTGTACATTTATCCTTTTGGAAGAAAATATATGATGAGAGGAAACTGAGGCAAAACAAACAAACCCTAAGATGCCTGATGACGTATTTCATAGTCAGTGAGAACGACAGGCATTTTCAAACTTTTAGAATCTCACGCTAAGCTAACCACTAGGAAATCAGTTCTCTCAACATTGCTCTGACAAGCCATTCATTCTGGGCAAACAGGCAGCTATGCTTACTGATCAAAGTTGTCATTGTGGAGCCTGGGTGGCAAGCTGGCTAATAAAATGTTTTTAAGTACCTGGAAGGAAGTTTAATGTAGATCTGCATTAAACTAATTCAAATATTGAAAGAATGAATGAATGAATAAACCTTTATTAGGCATAGATAAAGAAACCGTAAAAGCAAACATAATCAGTCCTAGTCCTGTTTATCAAAAATGGGGTTAGGTTACTAAATTACTAATAATATGTACATTTACAGTTCAACATAAAATCAGATTACATTAAGAAGGCTTAGAAATTGCTAAAAGTAAAAATTTAGAAATTCCCTCTAGCACATCTGGTGAGCAGTCATTTAGGAGACGCTTAAGTTTTGCCTCATCCGAAAGACCATTCATTTGACCGAGAAGTGGAGTCATGTAAGTATGGCGGGATCTAGTGTGCCGAGGACAATAAAAAAAGAATGTGTATGATTGATTCAATATTTCCCAAATTACAAGGGCAGAGGCGTTCTTTATATGGTATTTACCTATATCTGCCTTCTGTGACCTTGGATGGAAACACATTGAATCTTGCCAAGGAGATTGCACGATGTTCAGAAGGGTTGATTCAAATATTTTACATCCATAAATATAAACCAACCTGCATTTTCTCTCTCTGTGGCAAACATCCCAAGTTGTCTGGCCTTATTCTTCAAATTTCCTTCCCAGCATGCCCAAGTCTGCTGATTATTAGTATGAATAATAATCATGTCATTTGAGGCAAACTGCTTCATATACTGCATATTTGCATTAATTTCCCTTATCTACCAAACATACCTCACTTTCTTACTCTGTCATTTACCTTTTTAATTTCTATGCAGACTCACCTGCTCTTGCAACTGGAGGACTAATTACTTCTCCTTGGGGTGTAACTGCCACGCTGGGTCCTGATGATTTGAACATGTTATTCAGGTTAGAGTATCGTACTTATTCACACACTATTTTCCTATCTGCCACTGTATGAACAAGTAATCTGTATATATTAGACTATATATAATATATATTATATATATTACGTAGATATATATCATCTCAAGTCTACGAGTATGAAGTTGTGAGTGAAGATACTAATGAAGCATGAATTAACTCAGATACCTCTCTAATCAGTTAGTTCTCTGCAACTTGTCCTTGGTGAGTGGCAAGAGGAAATTCTATTGCCTGTGTCAAGTCTAAGGCCCAAACCCAACATGCACTTACATCCATGAGTCACATCTGTGGGTTTCAACTTCTGTGGGATTTGCAACCACACATGTACAGCAATCCGGGCCTTTCTTCATGCCACAAGCCACACCAGTGCCTCTTCCCACACTGCCATTCATCCCACAGCAGAGTTTCTAGCTCTGCAGAACTCTCAGCAGCACTGGTCCTCTTTCCAGGTCAGATTTTGCCCCTGAAGTTTTGCCCTTATCAGGACAGGATACTTCCTGTTCTGGGTAATCTATGGTACTGGGGGGATCGTGCACTGCGATTCCTGCCCAGCTTTCACAGGAGACATTTTTCCTACTCTTTTTTCCCCATGTTTCCCACAGTTCTGCACTTCAGACAAATAAATGGAGTTCTCCCAAACGGGAAAAAAAATGGGCTCCTCTCCCTGCCTCCCTCCTCCTCAAGCAGGAACATCCTCCAGAATCAACATGCTCATTTGGGGGGGGGGCCTGATTGGGCAGTTTCTCAGGGCAACCTTCCCATTCAACACTAAGGAAGGGAGCTCTTGAGTACAGGCATCCCCTGGTACGTTCCTGCCCCCTCCCACAGATACTGAAAATGGCAGATAAGGGGGAACCCTATCTCCTATTCCTGTGCCCCCCCCAAGCCCATTACCTTTATTTATCTTCACTACATGTGTGTGAAGTAATAACATGTCTTGTTTAACCAAAGGCTATAAGCAGAGACCTTATAGCAAGACTAGCAGGCAGGGACCCTGCACGCTAGAGTGGAGATTAAGACAGAAGATTAACTTCTTGCTTTCTGCTTTCTCTTAGTTTCCTTTCTAGCCTGCAGGCACTCTGCGGCACTCTGAAGAGTGGGGACCAGACTTGGTCTGACTTCCTGGTTGGTGTCTAGATGATTTCACTCTGGGGCCTGGGTGAAGGAGTTGACCTACACTGATGGGAGGGTTGTAGTTTAGGATCAACATGAGGCAGACTTGCATCAGACAGCGGGCTGGAGGAGATGGTAAACTAAGAAGGGGTGTCCACACACCCCACATCTGCCTGCTGTCTTTGCAACCCTCCACCCACCCAGTGATTTCACCACACACTCCTATCCTCTTCCTCCAGTACTGCTGCCACAAGCAGAGACAGTGCTGGAGCAAAAAGCAGCAGAATGGGAGAGTGAATATTCTGAATTGTTCCCCTTTCACAAGGACAATAAAGACAAGATTGATCTTCCACAACCAAGTAAGCATGGAGATAGAGCACCCCTCCTCTCCCCTGGCCATTACCTCTGCCACCTTCTGATTTTCTTGCCTGGTTGTCTTCAAATAAACAGACTAGGCTGACCATGGTGGTAGCAGGAAATGACTTTGCCCCAGCATGCTCCACCCAGCTTGTTTTTCTGAATTCAGCCAATAAGGAGGTTAAAGAGGAGAAAAAAGACAAGGCGGGGGGGGGTCTTTCAAGGTCAGTACCATGTGGTCTTCTCTCCTTGTCCACCTGGCTGCTTTTTTAAACATTTTAGGATGCTATACTGCTGTTGATCCTGTTACATTTTGAATAAATTTGTGGTCCTTGGACCTCATGACTTGTTTGGATGTGGGGATAAAGGCATCATGCAAATCAATGAGTGGGCCAAAAAAAAAAAGTTTCTCTAGTTCACATGTCAAATAGCTGCTTCAGGGGGAAGATTTCAAAATGGCCTGTAGCTGGAGTGAGCCTCCAGCTTCCAAGCATCACACATCCTGGTCCTGACCAGGGTCTGCTCCCATGTGCAGCTATTTTTAGCAATGCAGAGATGCCATTGGTTGAAAGCATGCTTCTACCCCATGCATTTGCATGCATGTTTAATTTGGCCCCAGTATTTGATCAGGGGCTAACTTTGCTAACTTTAAGAAAGCATTTCGAGTATGGTTGTTTAGCTGAGTTCATGACTGAAAAAGAAATTTAGCTGAGGTTACCAAGTACTCAGGTTAGCACTTGTGCCAGCCTGGATTCTGCATATTATATATATACAATGAATAAACTGGATATCTTACCACTAGAATCTTTCAAGCAGAGTTTTTCTTTTGGATCACTGTGGAAAAAAAATACACTGTTGAACTTTTATTGCCTAAGATGGTCAAATGCAACAGCAGCACCATACACATCTGTGGGTGTGTATTCATTAACTATTCATTAACTTCATTAACTATTTACATTCTGACTCTGGTAAAAACATGACCATTGCAGACAAAAGCCTAAATTGCACATGGCAGAAAGAACCATGCCACTGAAACAACCCACCATGAAGTACATTCAAGAACTGTGACGCAATCTCCTTTTTTCTCATCATAATATGGCTTCTCAGCATTGCATTCTGGGTAGCAGCCTACAATAGGAGCAAACAGAGAAAGAATAATCTAACATTTTATTTATAAGACACAAACCTCCAAAGAGCTATATAGAATTTGCAGCAATCCATTGGTAAAACGTGAGGCTCTTTCTGTACAGTTCAGAAAGAAAGATCATATTTCTTTCTATATCCTGAACTGCCTGCACCTGTTAAACATCATGTGGCTAATTATTAAATAATTTGTTCAGTTTGGACCTACCATACATAACATTAATGGAAACCCTGTGAAATTCTCCACAAAATAACAACGTCACACAGAAATTGAAATGTTGCCTGCAATGTTTTGCATCACTTAAATAGCTTTTCCAACAAAACATAAAATTGCATATGGCTATAATCCTGTAGAAATACTTAGGCAGAAATACTTAGGTGTTAGCCTGGCTGAACTCCATGGAACTCGGAGTAAATATGGAATCAGACTGCGTGGCACATAACATTAAATTCAAGGTATTTAAATTGCCATTTGTTTGTATCAATGATGTGTGATCAGATACAAAAGTTTCCTCATAACATTTTTTCTACACCTGAGACTTCCTTGATAGTTGACATCTAGGCTATTTAACTGCTACCTTTCCTGGAACCAAAACAAATATTCATGTTGAAAAACATGTACTTTGTGATATATAGATAACAGAATATGTATCGCTGTTTATGCTGAGTACATATTAGAAAGCTAATACAGGAAATTGTTTCTGGGTTTGAGCCCTGGAGCAGAAACAGAAATTCTGTAATAGATCACGGAGTACACATTATTTTTATCTCTAGCTTGTAAAGTGTGGACTGGCTTTATTGCCAGGGGAGGTCTACCTTAGAAATGTAATAACCCATGGGGCTGTATCCTAAGGAGTGCGAGCAGAAATAAACTGGAATTTTGCCCTGTCTTGCATGTGGTTGCACAAGCACATGTGGAAGAAACTGCACAACAATAAGGTACCAACAATTTTATATGTGACATCTTGCGCAACAAGTCATGCAAGTGCAAAACCAGGTCAGAATTCCATTTGGAGTTCTGGGTGCATCAAATGTGTGCTATCACTTCTGCATACCCAGAGAGTAGAGAGTGCCCTTAAGAGAGTGGAAGAATAACTGAATGCAACCCAATGTGTGTAAAGGAAGGAGTGGTTCTGCATCCGCTTCCCCCACCACTTCCTTTGCACATTTGGCATAACTTTTCAAAGATCTCTGCGCTTACAAACGGTATGTGCATCAGCTCTGTATCCTGCTTTAGACAGGTTCCCCAAATGCAAGGGCATGGTCTTTTCATATACTGTATCTTTTACATGGGCACAGCCTCTTTCAAATGCATGTAGAGGGCAGGGAAGGGGCAAAAAAATTCATTCCCATTTACCCCACTGTGTGCATTGACTGTATGCATATATCAAGTGTCACCAAAATGACAGCAGTCAAAGGAAGAAAAACCAAACGTATTTTTGTCATATCCTGGAAATGAATAAATATGACAACACTACAATAACAAGGTACCCTATTATTAGGGTGCAGTTGGGAGTCTATAGTTATGAGGCTGTACAAGAAGATCGAAACCCGCATTACGGGGTGCTCTTTATGAAGGATATATGGTTGGGCTTAAAGAACATCTATATGTTCAGCAAACTTAGGTTCTACGCACTGCTATTATATAATATTATGAAGTTATAATATGATTGAGATATATTATAAGGTGAAGAAAATTGTGACATGCTTATTCAGAGATCAATCAAGTACTAGAAATGTTCTTAAACCACACTGCTTTCACCATTTGCAGTGCATATTTGTCTTTTAATATACTTCAGAGAGTGGGCCCTTGCCAAACTTCAGCCTGCAAAAGAAGTGAAATTTGCACAGGTCAAATTTCAGAAGATGTAAATTATTTGTTGTTTCTTTTCAGCTCTTGTTTTACAAACTGTGCACAAGCAAACGCTGCAGCAAGGCTTACCTTCCACACTATATAGTAGATTGCCACATTTTCCTGAAGGATTCCTACAGGTTCTTAAACAAGGGTCTCCACAGGGTTTATAGTGCCACTTCCTTTTGTTGGGCAAGTTGTGGTAGTCGCAGAAAACAGCTAGATCAGAAGACATGTCATTCATAAGGCCTGTGAGATCTCCCAGGGAGATCTCCCCTCCTTCACCCCTCTCCAGATAAATCCCAGCCACAAACACAGCAGAGTATCCCAGCCTTTTAATTCAAAGGGATGCCAGTGCTGCCCTCAGTTATCCGATAACATGCCAGCCTCTTCTCCTCCCACTCTTCAGTATTCTAGCTCAGCACTCTCCTTCCATCCACATTTCCTCTTCCTCTTCCAATCTACTACAAGAAGTAGTGGTAGCATGTAAACAGACAGAGATAGTGTTCCACCAACAACCTTCCTGAGGTCATCTACAGTAGGTTTGTGTATGATCCAGCCCTGGTCACACTAAAGAGAAAAACTATTTGAGGAGAGTAGTCAAGGATATCTCAATGTCTTAGAAAAATGGAGTCTAAATCTTCTAAACAAACCCACTCAAAGTAATTAGTAAGCTCTGGACATGTACCCTGGAAATCATATCTGTTCAATCCATTACAAGTTGGACATGTTCAAACTATTAAAAGATTGGTAACTGGTGAAGCTACATATACATCATTACACAACATCCTAAAAATGAGGTGATATTCCCAGATTTTATGAATAGGTAGAAATCCTACCTGAACGTTTTTAAAAATTTCCATCAACAATCTACTTAATGATGGTTTTTAAATTATTATTAGCAACTAGGGGTGCGGTTTTTTTTTACCTTTATTAGATGAAGCCACGCTGTTATTGCTGCTGAACATAAATGAATGTTGTACTTACGACAATTACTAGGACTTCGCCAGTCAATACAGATCCCCGCTCTGCTACAACTCCTTGAATAAGCAGCTACAGCAGTACAAAAGAACTCACAGTCTCCCACACTGTCACAGCCACAGAAATCAGACACACAAGATTCATAGTAAGGTGTTGGATTGATCTAACAAAACCAAGAATAGTGACAATCAGTTTTTCACCCCATAATTGTTTTTAATCTGCTTCTGAAAAAAGGTACTCTTGAGAATACAACCTACCCGGAATCAAAGATTGTGTCTTCCAGTCTTATATCTATCTCTGTATGTAAATGTATATTGGAAAAATCTGAGTATTTCTGTGAAATATCAGAATCATTATAACACTGCTGTCTCATTTTATTAACAATATTCAAATATAATTTCCTGTTCCTGAAAAATCCTGTCCAGGGCTGGCCCAGAGCATGCAGCAGTGCTGATGCTGCGTCTACTGCATGCTGTGGGCCAGCTAGGGACCAGACAGTGGTGGAGAAGGAAGTATTGTTATACATACCTGGGGCATTTGGTGGGCCGCTGTGAGATACAGGAAGCTGGACTAGATGGGCCTATGGCCTGATCCAGTGGGGCTGTTCTTATGTTCTTATGTTCTTATACCTACTCCACCACTCGCTGGTGGTCCCCATTGGGCCCTACTCAAATCTTTTGCTGGTATAAAACCAAGCAGGTCCAAGGGGGTGTGTTGGACCTGGGCAGGGGGAATAGCATCTTGGCACCACCACTGCTGTTGAGATCTGCCCTCGACACAGTCCAAGACTGGCCTGATCTCTGCCCTGATCCTCCCCTGAACCACCCACAAATGCCCTCCTGACCATCTTAATTTCTCCAGTGCAACATCACTCGTGGTTGCTGAACACACAAGGCTTCCAACCATCTGTGCTGGTTGCCCCAAAGCGCACAGCAGCAGTGCACCTTTTACAATGTCACAGGGACACTTGGCAGATGACTAGGAGTTCTGCCACTGAAAGTGACCTTTAGAATTGGGTTGTTAGTGTTTGAGCCTAACTAAATGTCGACTGACAGTAGAAACTTCAGAAAGGTATGGGAACAGGGTATGCGTGGAAGTTCTGTGTGTGTATAAACTCCCTGGAAACCAAGTGGCAGAGTCACATATCTGAGCTATGATCCAACCTGGCCCACAGAAACAACTGTGGAGACTCACCTCACTGCCATAGCCTTCCTAGACAAATCCAAAATCTGGCATAGTAAAGCAAGGATCCTAGCCCACTCACCCCACCAGCATCCAGAACCATGAGTCTATCCTCTCAAAATGTTTACATTTGAACATACAATACATATCTTTTTCTGATGCATTTCTAGAAGCATGAGGAGGCCAAAATTTATTTTTTCATATTTATATACCACCAAGGAGTTCAGGACATTATACAGTAGGCTGAGAGAGAGTGACTGGTGCAAGGTTACCTAGTCAGGCTGCAATCCTAACCACACTTTTCTGAAAGTAAGCCCCATTGAACAAAATAGGACTTACTTCTGAGCAGACCTAGTTAGGATTGTGCCTTCAATTTCATGGCTGAGCAAGGATTTGAAACCATATCTTTCTGGTCCAAGTCCAACATTCTAGCCACTAAACACTTCAACATAAGTATCCCTGAAGCCAACATTGCCAAACATCATTACTAATGTCTGAACTGATTTGTAAATAATGGGATCTAGCCTATGCCTTTCCATCACTCTTTGGCATTGCAAATGACACCAACCCTCCTCTCAAGTGCTTGCTTTTGAAGGCCAGACATTATAATGCTGTGTTCTCTTTTGTTTACCAACTCCTCTTTTGCCTGTAAGATATCCATAGCTCTTGCTGTTCAGAAGTGTTGCCTGAACACGTTGAATACACGATAACTTGGTAAAATGTACAGGAGAGCAAGAAGTGGTCTAGACAGTCACTGTTAAACTACAGAGAAAAGTATATAGATGTCAGCTAGCACTATGCCAGTAATGGCTATCCAGAAACCTCTGCCCTCCTTGGTGTCAAGAAAAGGGTGATGTGTTGGCAACTGCTGGTAGGAGACCTCAGAGTAACATCTAATCTCATGAGCGTTAAAAAAATCACTGCCAGTTGTTTTGAAGAGTCACAAGTGTGTCATTCAGAGCAGTCACTAAATCATGACACTGGTCAGGAAAAGCAGCCTGACTTAGAATGAAAAGCAACGTGTCTTACAAGTTGGCAATGCAATTCATACCAAGGAGCTAAGTATTCTCAGCATGTCGACACAAGAAAAGGGGCAGAGTGACACAAAGCAGGAGGGAGTGGGGGAGAAAGAGGAGGGGGTGAATCTTACCTTACTGTGGCAGGGTCTAAAAACATCACTTCTGATAATGCTACAGCGCTTTTGCCCCAGTGCAAGCTTGACAGGCTGGCTTGCACACAGATCGGTCTTGTTTATGTCTGAGCAGCTACTGGTGATTTTCCAACTGTTTCCAAATGCTTGTGCATGCATCTCCAGAGACTGCCCTCTAGTGGTGAAGTCATTGTTGACACGGTTGTCAAAATTACCACAAAGACCACAAACTTTGCCCTAGGAAATGTATATAACTGTACATTATTTTACAACTTTTGACAGGGGAAAGAAGTCTTCCAGTGTAGTAAAGTCAAATTTTGTTATGCAGACCTCTGTGCGTTATATCTTTCCATATACTTACCATGCTTTGTATAATGTTAGCAATACATCAGGTACCCTCTCATACCAAACAATCTTCAGTGCTAAGTAATTATGGGTAGTGCCCAATCCTATCCAACATTCCAGCATTGATGCAGCCATGCCAATGGGGCGTGTGCTGCATCCTGTGATGGGCAAGCAGTCATGGAGGCCTTCTCAAGGTAAGGGAAAGTTTGTCACCTTACCTGGGGACTGCACTGCAGCTACTCTGGTATTGGAAAGTTGGTTAGAATTGTGAGTGTGGATAATGTATTTTATATAGGTGTAGATTGTTTAAGATTTGATAATGAATTTTTTGTATGATTTTGTAGAAGAACAAAGAAATGTAGTTCGAGATCTCCACACTTGTCACATAACTTGTAATGTCTTTTTAATTTTTGTGTGTGTATGCGTATGTATGTTTGCTTTTAATAAAACTAAAAAGTATTATAAATAAAAAAAGGATTGGGCCCTATGCCATTTTACAAGTTTGGAAATGCATTTTAAGAGACATAATCCTGATAATGTACATTGTGCAGAAAGTGTCTTGGACATGTATTGAAACAAAATACGTACATTGCATCTATTTGCAACCAACATGAACCTGCTAGTCTTTACTCAGATTCTTACATTTCTAACTCTTAAAGTTACAAAAAGGTATAAAAGCATAAATCAAATGATAAAAAAGAAAGATTAAATAAAAAGAATTTTTAAAAGTTTCATATATTAATCAGTGGTTTTATATTTGCAAGTATAATTTGGGGAATGGTACACAACACACTGCAATGAAATTCATTTGCCAATGTTTCACATGCATTTTCCCCAAATATGACTTCTTTATGAGAAAGGCATGTATACTCTACATATATTGTCATGTGCAATGAAAATACATATATTTCTTTCATACTGCAGAATGAGATGTGTGTATTCTTCTCATGTCACCATGTACATATGATGCAAACCATTCTAAATGAAGGCAATATCTTGGCAGAAAAATCATATCTGAACCAGCTCTAACTCAAAAACCAACCATGTGCAAATCACCACCTCAGCAGTCACCTACCTGAAAAGAAGGTGCTACTTGCACAATCACAGTTGTCTTCTGATTCCACATGATGACCATTCCATGGAAAGTTTCAATGATTATGTTACTTCCCAGTAAAAAGAGGGTATAATTTTTCTCAAGGCCTGGCTTACTCATTATCTCCTCAATTTTTCCTTCCAGGAGTCGGATTTCACTACCCTAGAAAAGGACATAAACCAACCGGAAAAACAAAGTGGCAGCTGAAATGGGAGTGTATTATTGTCAGACAGTGATAGTACAGTGTGGCAAGAGTATGTGTGCCTCCCTGTCAAATCACACAACTGGAATATTCCTTACCCACCTTCTCATTCTCCAAAGTTGCCTTCCCTACTTCTGTAATGTCACAGAAGTGAGACCTACCTCCAGATGCGTTGGTGTCATATACAGAAGTATTAGAACAAAGAAATGCAAAAGGAACAAAGGAGCAGAAGGAAGCGTGAGATGTTGGTGGATTGCAGAGGAGACAGTGGTGGTGGAAGACTGGAGGGAGACATCAGGCATCTCTTCACCACTAACCCCAACCCACCACCTAATGCAAGCATCATCAGTCATGTCGTGGATGGGCAGCCATGGTCAGTAGTGTGCACATGAATGGTCTGCACCATTGGTCTATATATTTATTTGAATATGATGGTCATGATGTGTGAGAATCAATCAGGCACATGTCTATTGTGCATGAGTGAGGGTGACTATGGCCTGTGAGTTGTGTGCATGTGAATGATACATACATGATGTACATGTGAACAGGAGCATGAATGGTGTGAGTGGAATATAAATACGTTGTTACAAACTCGGACCCCAATCCTATTGGATGTCCAGCAAGTTCAATCATGTCAGTTAAAAACACAGGAAGGATTTGTGGGTTGTACACATCCAACCAATTCCAGAATTCTGTGGCAACTCTATATAGTAGAGTTGGTTTGATTATGCTCCAGTAGACATGGTTCTGCTCTTGGAATTTTAACAGTGTACTGTTGGGAGGAGGGGTGTGCACACGCGCACGTATGCATTGCAGTTCTTTCACTTGTAAGGTTAATTATAGACTTACCTCCAAGATCACACTGATTTTCAAGGAACAAGCACTCAAGGATTGACCACATGCAATATTTTGCATTACAATTCGAAAGGTGCCTGGCTGGGGGTTATTGGGGCAAAAGTCCTTTAAAAAGGAAACAAAAAGCACTGTGAATGCTATGCTTTCCGTCTACCTATTTGGCCCACATTAATTTAAAAACTTACATGCCACTTTACCATCCCATTTAAGAGGTGGCTTATAATCACCTTCAAAATAATTCATATAAAAACTGTGACAAATCTTACGCAATAACCAATTAAAACCCATTTTTTCCCCAGCCCACAGATGTACACATTTGGTCCCTGTTGCCTATATGCAATGTTGGGCTGAAATAGCTTAACAGAAGATGGAGATGCAGAGCTCTCAATGCCAAACCTAGTGAAATTAAACTCTTCTGGGAGAAAATCATACCTTTAAAAAAGGCTTTGACTCCCCTCTTAAAGGATGACAATATGGGGACCTCATGGGTAAAGGTTTCCACAAGAGAAAAAGCCCTGTTCCTCCATCTGTGCTCTGATGTATACAATTCAAGAAGGATTCTGCCAATTGATTTTGCTGAATATGCACTTTAACGTGCAATTTGCAGAGAAAAATGTGCCAACCTCAGTGTTTTCATTGAAGGGTGTTGGAACCTAGAGGTTAACCAAATTCTGGTGCCTAATTTTTTTTGTGGGTTGGACCCATGCAGTATCCAGAATTCTCCACTGCCACAGGGAAGTGGGGAAAGAACAGGATCTTCCTTTGAGGGTCAAGACTGACCATATTCATGGAATCACTGGAGCATGTGTCTTAAAAAAAAATGTGAATAGCAACTGCATAAAATCCTAATCCTGATTAGGACTGTAGTGGGGTACTTGAACCTTTTCTCTTGCCATGGTCCCAAACTGAACTGAGCCCCCAATGGCTTCTATGCGTACCAGGAGATAGAATGAAATCCATGCCATCCACTTACAGACCAATCCTACCAAAATCCTCCCTGCCAATGCAGCTCCACCACTGGAGATGGTGCTGCATCCTGTGGTCTCCCCCAAGTTACGGAACATCTGCTTCCTTGCCCCAGGAAATGTCTCTGCTGCCCTGATTGGTCTATTCAGACCAGCAATTTTTCTTTTGAAAGTCCAAGTAGAGCTGAGTAGGTGGATTGAGGCTAAGAAGGGGAATGGGACATCAATGGAGCAGCTGCCATCACCAATAATCCCTGATCTTGACACATCCACATCCCCACTCTGGTTCCTGCCATTCCATTCTGTCAAACCCCTGCCCCACTGCCCACTTCCCACACCAACTTACTGGCACTGGAGCTCCCACAAAGTCCACTGTCACCTGGCTGTTGCCGCTCAATGTTGATGGTTCAATGTCTGTAGCAGTGGCTAGGCTATGCCCTATGGCACATCATGTTTTGTGATGGTCATAAACCTGGCTGTGTTTCCGGAATATGCATTCCAGCAACACAGCTGCCCAGTGGAATTCGGCTATAAATCGCTGAAAACACAGAAGTGTAATTTGGTACCACACAAAACAGACCACCATTGAGGCAGACAAAAAGATTCCATACCTGGGTTAAGATATAGTCACAATCTCCCATGAAATCAAATTGTGCTCCATCAAAACTGAAATAGTGTCTGTTTCCATACAGAGTGCATGTCCCTTGGCATGGATTGTTTGCACAGTTCCACTGTCTCTTGTGGCATGTGCTAGGAGATTAAACACAAAAGATCACAACTTGTCACCTTAACAAACACTTTGGAAGCTGTTCTGTCATCATAGCTAGTAGTTCTGTCAGCTGAAGCGACAGCTTCACCATCCCTCTTGATACAATAAATATTCTCTTATCCTAGGGGAAACTACAACCAAGACCTGATGTGTAATACAGAATGAAATGCAGCAAAACATCCCTACTGTCAAATTCAAAGTGGTTTAATAATTAAGAAAAGGTCTCTGTTTTGTTACAGCTCTAAGCATTAGCATTATGAATTCCCAAGAGGTGGCTGTGTTAGTTTGTTTTGACAAAAACAAAAATTCTTATAGCACCCTAAAGACTAACCCATTTCTTTCATCTCAAGCTTTCATGGACTGCAGTCCACTTCATAGACAGTTCACAGAAGCTTATGTTGAAATAGTTGGGCTCCGAAGTGTTGCAAGGCCCTCTGAAGTTATAAGTGTTGGCTGTGATGGGCATGAAGGCCAAGACTGAAACTGCTAACACTGTCTAATGTGATCTCACTATGTGGTACTGCCAGCATGTGTACACATAAGAACATAAGAAGAGCCCTGCTAGATCAGGCCAAAGGCCCATCTAGTCCTGCTTCCTGTATCTCACAGTCACCCATCAGATGCCTCAGGGAGCACACAAGAGAAAAAGAGACCTGCATCTTGGTACCCTCCCTTGCATCTGGCATTCTGAGGTAGCCTATTTCTAAAATCAGGACACATGCCCACATGTATGCCCTCTTACTCATACATGCTAAATGTGAGGCTATCGGTGGTATATCCAGTGGGTGCACTAGTGTTAGGGGGTGGGATCATCGGGCCCAGTAGAGTATCAAGGGTAGGGCAAGGGGTGGTCCACCCCAGGTACACAGCATAAGGCCAGAGTTCCTGTCTCCTTGAATGCCTGGTAAACTTGGTCTGTGGGGAATCTTGAGGCAGAGGCCTAGCCTACTGGGCATTTGAATGCCAGGTGGACCATTCATGCTTTAAATCAGGCTCTAAGTCAAGGCACTTTGGCTCATATGCTTTAAGGCCTTCATGTTGTGGTCATTTGTTGAAGTAATGTCTTTAAGAAGACTCTGAAAAAGAATACTATACCATGTGTTACAGTTGATGGTGATAGATGTACCAGAGCGATAGAAATTTCCTCCATGGATACAAGGACATTCCTCCTCCTCAATACAATTGCCTTTATCATCAGAAACCAGCCCATCAGGACATTTACATCCAGAAACACACTCTGTGGCATACTGCTTGCATGAAAACAAAATGGAAAGTGGCACAAAGGGGAGCATAAATACATAAAAAGCTAGACATTGATGTACAAACTCAATTTGCAACTTTACACTAGTGATGGTTCCATCTGCCTGGCAAAGCACCCTGCACACAACAAACCACAACAAACCCTGAAATGGACAAACTACTACTGACGCATGTTCTAGCAATCTCCAGCAGTGCCATGCAGTAGATGAACGTGGCCTGTTCTTGGAATTATGTCTAAGCATTCAGTCACATCCAATGAGCTGACGCACGAAGGCTGGCTTCCTCCCCGCCACTTGTGCCAGTGCACCTGCACCGACACAAGTGGCGAAGGTAGGCATGGGGGCGGGGAGGAGGCGGGAGGGGGGCATTTCTGGGTGGGGGGAGGGTGGGTGATGGGTGGCCCCGGGGGCGGGCATGGGCACAGGCACGCGGGGAGCTGGGGGTGGTGCTGGGACCTGGCAGTTATGCCGGATCCCAACCCCCATCCTTGGGGAGAACGGAGCGGCTTCAAGCCGCTCCGCTCTCCTCAGACATGCGCCACCAAGGAGACCCATTGGGGCCAGCAGCCCTTACCCAGGGGTATTGGGAAAAGTTTCCCCTTGCCTCTGGCTGAGCTGCTGCTAGCCAGTAACCCACGTTGGATGCAGCACAAGCCTCCTGGCTTGCCTGCTCCAGTGCGGGTTTGGATTGCGCCCTATGTGGTGCATATTCAGAGACCATGGGCACAATCCTACGCAGGTCTACTCACAAGTAAGTCCTATTGTGTTCAATGAGACTTACTTCCAGGAAAGTGAGGTTAGAATTGCAGCCCATGTCTCTGTGTCCTGCTGATAAATACAAGACAGCTGAGAGCTCACTAAAGGCTAATTTCTTCTGTACCAGCCAAGCAAAAATCATACCACTACAACAACACATCTGCTTGGTGTGAACAATGATCGGTATTGTCATGACTGTGTTTGCTCTCATGGATGCAGCACAGATAAGTGTACCTTAAATACACTTCCCCTTGGCTTTCATGAACAACTACTTTCTCTGCCAAATATTTAACTCTTACACACTGCATGTCTTGCGTCTTACAACTTTTCTGACATTCCGATCCTGTTAGGCCTGGGTCGGCAGAGCTGCAGTCAACATAGAACATCGATGAAGGACAATCTAGAAAAAGGGGAATGGAATTTTGTTTTAAAAAATTGGCCAGTGTAAAAATGTGCTTACTATTGTTAAGCAGCTTCCAGAATCACAGACATACAAAATACTGTATTACATTGTTTCAAGTACCAAACAGATTAGACAGTAGTTCTCAAACTCTCTGGGAGTCTGAGAACCACTGGTAAGTTTTGACAGGGGCGGGGACTGGAATGGGGGGTGTGCCCCGACGGCACCACAGTGATCGTGATGCCGTGGGCACCCAGAAGCATTTTAACATAGTGGAACTGTGCTGCCTCCTGGAGGGTCCTAGAGCTCTCAGCCCCCTCAGCAAGCCTTCCCTCTGCAGCAGTGAGCTCCAATCTGCAATGAAAACCCGGTCCAAGCTCTGGAGCGCTGACCAAAAACTGAAAGTGGGTTCCAATTGCAGATCAGAGCTCACTGCTATAGAGGGGAGGCTCGCCGGGGGGGCTGCGAGCCTCCAGGACCCTCTCAGAGGCTGCACAGTCCCCCCAGGTATTTTTAAATGCTCCTGGTTACCCACAGCACTGTGATCGCTGCAGCACTGTTGGGGCACCCACTTCTGGGTCACACCCCTTAAGGAGAAATGCCCCTTTGTCAGGGTTAGAGCACAACCCTGATAGAATCTACAGGCCTGAATAAGGCAGGGCCTAATGTATTCCATGCAGCCTACATGTAAAGTGCTGAGTCATCATGACTCAGGGTCCCAATGCACTGTAATGTAACTGCATATGGCTGATGCAATCGCAGGGGTGAGATCATGCATCACAAGACAGGGTGTGGCAAGAGGATGATGCAACACCCATCCTGATTGGCTCACAGAGCCTTATAAGCAAGGCTGTGAGAGCCCTCTAAAGTCTAAAATCTTGGCTTCAGCAACACAGTGATTGAAAAGAACTCTCACCTTTCCTAGGTGTGTTTTCAGTACAGTCTAACTGACCTTGAATGCATTTGCTGGAGATATAAAAAGACAAAAGGAGAGTAATGTGCCAATATATAAGAGAAAAAATTCTATACAAATATAGCCACCCCCATCATAAATAATTTCTGCAATTACCCATGTCTCAGTTTAACTCCTTAAAAATAAAACTGTCTGGTGACCTACTAAGGATTCCCAGACTTGTCATTCTATTGGCCTTTGGAGACTATCAAAGCTGTGGAAGCCTACACAACAGTGATGCTTTACCAAGTTGCATTTGTTTGAATAGCAACAAACAAATATACATTTGTGGATAGCACCACCAATGTATATGGTGCTTTACACAGAGTAAAAGGACAAGGAACTTACAAGTTAACAACTGGTACAAGGGAGGCAACAGAGGGAGAGAAAGGAGTAGGAGTAGGTAGGGGAAGAATATTATGGTTTCATTTATACATATTTCACTTCACTACTAAAGAAAAAGGGGATTAATACCAAAGCTTTCCCTGAAAATGTGGTTTTTCTGATGGGATTTGAATGCTGAGTTATGCAGGTATTCTAGGAGACAGGTATTATAGGAATAAGGATCAACAAGGGAGAAAGGGTACAGTAGCTTGAGCGACCAGGAGACAATCTGAGGTGATGGGGCTAAAAGAATGAAGGACATGGGCAGGACTGCAACATTTTTGTAGCTATGGCTTCCATGCCAGGGCACAATACTGTGATAGCTACAGCAGTATAAACAATACATTGTGTCACTGTAGCCCAGCCATTTTCAACCACTGTGCCGTGGCACATTGGTGAGCTGCAAGTGTGCCACAGGAATTTGGGGGAAGGTCATTTATTAGTAGGGCCAATGGGAGATGTGAAACCACCCACCCCCCGTGGTGTCCCTTGTAAATTGTCAAAAACCTGGTGGTGTGCCTTGACCATTGTAGTGCCTTGTCAGTGTGCCTTGAGATGAAAAAGAATGAAAATCACTGCTGTAGCCAGTGCCAAGGACGTTTGAGTGAAGAAGGTCCCACATGCAAACTCACTTTAGTTCAGAAGGCAAAGTCCACATCAAGGTCGATCTCAATGCTTTCGAGTCTGGGAAGAACTAGAAAAGAAGTTGCCAACTGTCCCTGCTGCTGTTAACCCTCTCACTACCAGTTGCCCCTCTTTCACTAGCAACCTCCCCTTACCACTGCAAGATGAATCGTTTTCAGAATAGAGTCAGAAAGGTGCCCATGTGCAAGAAAGTTATGAGGGGGCAGGGGCTGGCAGGAGGGTGTGTGCGCATGCACACACACATAAAACATGTATGCATGCGCACACATAAAACATTAATTAAGTTTTCCGAAGCCTTTCTTTTGAACTCTTAAAAAAAGTGTTGGAAGTTTTTCAAGCACTCGGAGGAAGAAAATGTTTGCTGAGGTAAGACAGCATAGTGGGTGGGGCATTACTTTCTTACCAGCCTCAAAGAGCAGCCTGTACAGTAATCAAATGTTATACAGCTGCGGATTGTTCTGCACAAACTGATTTCAGTATTGTGATTTCAAGCATCTGTGTGCCTGTGTGCTTCCATGAGTATGTGGACAGATGGATGGACTGATATAAAATAATATGGAACTCCCTGCCATAGGAAGTGAGGCCAGCTCCATCTTTAGTTTTGGTGCTGACTGAAAACCTTTTTATTTCAGCCAGACTTCCCCCCTCACAAGCATTTTGTGATGCTTTTTTTTTAAAATGTATTTATTGCTGCTTTCTATTATGCTCTGCACTTTTTCCCCCCCTGTGTTCTTTTTGTGATGGTATTGCTGTTTTAACTTGCATATGTTAGCCACCTCGAGCATCTCTTGACTGAAAGGGAAAGCACAGGAGTGTTTCTAAATAAATAAATAATGACTAAATATACCACTGATCAGTAGGCAACAGACTGCTGCATCTGAGGATTGCTTTGACTATTATAACTAAATCAGGCTACCACATGAACTTGTCCTTTTTGAATGAATCCCCAGGCTGGATCATCTGGCCCTGGTAGTAACACGGACAGTCCTCTGGCAGAACACATTTTTCTTCCGTCGCTTGGTACATCCCCTCAGGGCAGCCACAGCCCTCGACAGGGACCATCTGGACACTGCACAGTGTGTCAGGCTTATGTAGTGAGCGGCAAGAGCTGTTGCAGTACTTCACGTCATAGCTGTATGCCATTGTTCTGGGGCAATCCGTGACATCTTTGAAAGAGAAATAAGACCAAGAGCTACAATGTTGAGGATGTCTTTAAAATCTTGTGTGAATTAAGAGACCAAAAAATCCCTAAATTCCTAATTTCACTATCCACAAAACAATGAGTTTAGTGCAAATGAATGTGCTAAACAAATGTGGTAGCAAAGAATAATTAAATATGCACAAAGTGACAACATTATTTTGTATTTGCGTAGCATTTCTGAGTGGGCAAAGGGCTATTTTGATGTAATCCTGCAAGGTACAGACCTGCAAGATAAATATTATCACTCAGCTTCCGAGCTGAAGCTGAGAGGGAGCACATTGCTGAAGGCCACCTTGTGATCAATTAATGGCAGAGGAAAGATTTGCGGCGGGGGAGGGGTGTTCTGATTTTCAACAGGCACCCCTCTCCTAACCTGAGCTGGTGCAGCAGAGCCCCATTTAAGATGAGGGGATATTTCCCCACTAAGCCCAGATAAAGCTCCAGCCTGCCCAATGAGGCTACTCAGATCTGCACCCGCTAAGTTGCTGGCACAGATCCAAGCTGCTCCATGTAAAGCTGCCAGGCCTGGGAAGGGGGTTAGGATATGGCAGAGGCCTCCTCTGCTGCTCTCGCCCTCCCAACTTGTCCCACCCCCGTTCCACCCTCCCCTGCCCCCATACACCTCCTCCTCACCTCTGTTCCGCCCTTTCCCCCTGCATTGCTTGGTGAAATACTCACCTCTTCTGGCAGCCTTTCCTTTGAATTCAGCACCAGAAGGCCAGTGTAGGCTTTTCTGCCGGCACTGCTTGCACTAGAGTAGTTGCAAACGTGCTTTATGGCATGTCTGCATCACTCTAGTCCAGCACAGTGGCCACTGTGCCAGTGGAAGGTAAGTATAGGCTTGGGCTCTCAGACTCTTAGGCACTACATTATACTAGCTCTCATAAACATATGAAGGATGGCAGCTGAGAGGATCCTGACATGGAACATTTCTGTCTAGATAATTCCTTGTGTGATGATCCCTTTAAGTTTGCACCCTCTCATTTTTCCACTTTAAATTCATTATTTGAAAGAGAACATATCTAAAAATGGTTCCTATGTTGACATGTGTGTGCGTGCGTGTGTGTGTAAGAGAGAGAGAGAGAGAGAGAGAGAGAGAGAGAGAGAGAGAGAGAGAGAGAGAATCTGCTATACTGTACTTACCACAGATGTCACCTCTCCAGTCTTTCAAGTGCACTCCATTTGCAGCACAGTTTCTGGCATAGGCCGACAGCACACTGCACAGAGCCTCTTCACTCTTCTCAGCATTGCAGATGTCATAAAGACAGTTCTAAACAGTAAACAAAGAAGTTGGTATGGTGACCAAGAAAAGCCATGAGCCTCAGGGTGGAAGGTGGAGCACTTTTATTTGGAAAAGGCATTGAATTAGGGCTGGTTCATAGCTTCAAAGAAACAGCAAAACATGAAACACAGAGGGTGTATGCTTCTTTTTTTACTACTCCTTTTTAAGTAAGAAGTGGCTCTCAGTCTGCAAGGAGGTCTATCTGGCATTCACAAAGAGAAATGAATTTACAAATTATAGATGGGCTTCACAAATGGACTGAGTTCTGCTTTGCAAGCAAATAAAGTATATTGTTCTGCAAAGCTGAACACATACTCAGAAGGAGAATTAGAATCTTATTTCTTTGCTCAAGTCTACTTTCATCTCCAAAAAATGCATATTACATGTTTGGGGCTAAAGTAAAAGCTGTTTGTTGTTACTAGAAATGTTCTTAGCCTGATTCAAACAAGCCCCATCTAGCCACTAGGTGGCAACAAGAGTCTATAAGAGGTAGCTACAGTTATGACCAAGATTTGACTGTAATCACCCTGTAGAAAGTTTAGTTTGACTGTTTGAATATCAACAGAGATGTCTTCTGAAAACAGTGGGGATTGACTATCCACATATTGACACACATACACATTTGTGTTTGCAGCTGTGTTTCCTCATTCAAGTGACACATGCTTGCATGTATAGTAGAAGCCTCAGAAGGCTCTTTGAGTGGTGTTGAGTGTCACACATGGTTCTGTGAGCTTCAGTAAATATCCTGGGAGGGGTGGTATGATGCAAGGGAGGGGATAGCATGTCACAGACCTGCACCCCAGGGTGCAATGGGGGCAGGTTCATTACTGGGGGCTATATAATGTTTAGGTCCACTGTCCGTGATATCAACTGAAAAACTCGCACAGACAAGTGACTGGAAATGAAATTCATTTCATTGACACTCAGGGAGATCACAAAGAATGTGAAAACTTTAAGCAGACCTAAAATGATAGTCTGATGTTTGAAAATAGATCAGACAAGCACATTTTAACATGTACAGTAAATGAACTTTTACATGTAGACGTTAGGGCTATGAATGACAATCCTAAGTCCTATGTGGCTCAGATGTGCAGATACGGAAACTATACAGGTCCTCTCTGCTCTCTTTAGTTCTCAGGAGAAGCTCTATAAATGAAGATCCTGAACCTTTTATCCTGCTATAGAGGAATTTCAGTAGCCATATTTTACCCATGTGTGACAAGTTCTACACAAGGAATGCTGCAATCTCCCTTTACATACTGGATAATCCACAACTGAGTGTTAATTATGGATTCAAGAATCAGAGATGTTGGGTGGTAACTATGCAACCTGGGTCAGTTCTATTGCACTCCAAAGAACATGTGTTATGGATCTCAAATCTCCACAGCAATCTAGTTTACAGAGCTGCTGCTGCTTCATTATGTGGAACAGAACACACATCTTTAATTGCTAACAGACTACACAGATCACTGCCTGTCTGATCAGAATACACCTGAATTTGTGCCAGATGAAGAGATAGTTTGAAATATTATTAAATCCATGTCCAACCTTGACATAAGGAGCAGGGTCACTAACAGAATGGCACTTAGCAAATGTCCCCTTTGCATCTGATAGAAGAGCACACCAGTGCTGCCCAAATTTTTCTAAGAGAGAAAACAGAAGTATCCAATGTTATTTACAGAATCATCAGTTCTCTTATTTTTTGACTTTTCTTAAATGAATATATTTTCTGCTCACACAAAGGCAATTTAATACTATACCAACCAGTGAAATTATCAGTTGCATTTGACACTAACACTATTATTCTGGTGTGTCGAATGGATATCTAAAAAGTCCATTATAGTTTTGATCAATGTGATTATCATTTCCACCCAGTGCTGTCGCCTGGTGCTGGAAACCAACAAGTCACCCCTTTGATGGTGCTCCTCAGGCAATGGCCATGGTGATATACCATCACTCCAGCCCTACTGGCTTTCTGGCTATAACTTTTGAAAAAATAAAGAGATTTCAATGCGGTATGTTTCAATGCATTCTGCATGAAATTATACATCATTGATATCTAGTATTATTCAAAAACACCAAGATGTTAAAATTTTTAGCCAGCAGCGGTGTCATTCCCACTATGCGGGTCACCTAGTGCTGCCCGCACCCCCAGTGGTACCACCTAAGTAAGATGGCACAGTATTCCAGCAAAACGTGTTCGGTTATGAAGCATCTGCTTCAAATACTTGCTTGAGCATTGAATTTATTACTTTATATTAATAAACATGCATAGGCTGCCCATCTATTTTATATCTAGAATACAGTGAGGGGTCAGTGAAAAAACTATCACCTCAAAGTGAAATGAAGGACAGAAGACATCTCTAATATAGAGGAATGGTTCCAATTAACTCCTATGGGGAAAAAGTAAAACACTATATTTGGGGAAGCATTGGAAGGGCAAAGTATAATACCTTTATCTACACTTTTTAGGCAGGGATTCTCAAAATTGTCTTGAACATCAGCACAATTGGCTGCAGTCTTCCATGAGTTTCCAAATGCAGAAGCTGAATGTTCTACTATCCCACTGATGGTCTGAAAATCATCCGTCTGTACATTGTTAAAATTTCCACAAAGGCCTGGGTAGAAGGGGTAGGAAGTGGGGAGAGTCATGAGATAATAATAATACAGGTATACAGGTACAGATGCCCACAAAAATCCACCCAGAATCTTTCAAGCAACCCATAAAAGGCAATATATGAATATCTGGGCTTGGTGGATGAAACTGGAGGAGAAACTTGTGACTGCACAAGGGGTTAATCTGATGGTTGATCCACACACAGGCAATCTGAGCATGCACTATTATTATTAGATTTAGAACCTAGAAGGCAAATACTGTAATACCTTTTTTGTCACGGTTCTCTAAATAGAAATTAGCACATGCAGTATTGCTGCATGTCAAAATAGGGAAACAGATATCTATTTATTAGACTCAGAGAGAACGAAAGTACAGTATGTATGTACAAAGCAAGGAAGCTAGGCTGAACAGAAAGGACATCCTCACTTTGGCCCAGGGCCGTATAAACCCATGGCCGGGTCCCTAGGCTTTCAGGTGCTCTGGGCCCTCTCCAGCACTTCAATCTTTCACCCCACTACAGCTGACAGCCTGACCCTGATACTGTAGGTACTAGACCACAGTACATAGCTCTATATCCATTTTGAGGGTCTTCTGATGAATTCTAGTCACAATTTTTTGTGTGTGCGCATATGTAAATGATAGACATCTAGCCCATGTAGGGTCCCTAGGCTTCAGCTTTGTCAGCCTTATGAATAATACAGCCCTGCATTGGCCTTTTTGATAACAGTGGCAGCTCTGCAGATGGCAACTGCAGCCTCCTCATCTAGGGTTCCATCTGTAATAATGCTGCTACTGTCATCCTGGGCAAGTGCAGGAAGTGGAGAAGAAAATGCCTTTCCTCCATCCACTTATCTCACCCTACTATCATCACAGTTCCCCATGACCTGGAGGCAAAGTGCGCCATACCTACAGAGACTTTACTTCCTCAACCCCTTGATGATGCTCACTTTTCTAGAACACACCCACCCACGCCTACCGATTCAGTAGTGCCGACAGAGCACATACTGCATCCTATTGGGAGGGCAGTCACAGAGGTCTCCTCATAGTAAGGGAACTTTCGTTTGAACTACCTCCACTGCCCTAATGGGTCTCCTCAGATCTGTACCAGCCATTTTGCTGGAGGACAGTAAGGGAGAAGGAATGGGAATAGGATCCTGGTCCACACTGGTGCCACCAGGATTCACTTCTTCCCTGTTCTCCCCAGCCATACACTCTTTTCCTGTCTCCCACCCTCCTCTCTCCCCACCCAGACATTCCCTGTTCCTCCCCCTTCCCACTTGTTCATCTCATTGCCTGTCCCCCCATGCTGCTTATCTGCTTTCCTGTGGGTAGCTGGATGCAACAGCGAGCCACTGGCACTGCTGCCATTTGTAGCAGTGATTCCAAGATGGCTGCCACTGGCATGCACAGCATGCCTCCGTATAGCCATTCACAACAGCAGAACCTCATGAGAACATAAGAAAAGCCCCACTGAATCAGGCCAAAGGCCCATCTAGTCCAGTTTCCTGTATCTCGCAGTGGCTAACCAGAAGCCTCAGGGAGTACACAAGATAACAAGAGACCTGCATTCTGGTGCCCTCCCTTGCATCTGGCATTCAGAAGGCTGCACGTACCTATCGCGGCTTCTAACCTGTGATGGAATTTTCTTCCAGAAATGTGTCCAATCCCTTTCTAAAGGCATCTAGGCCAGATGACATCACCACATCCTGTGGCAAGGAGTCAGGGGTGAGCAGTGAGGTGGCAAAGTTTGCAGACGACACCAAACTTTTCCAAATGGTGAAGACCAGATGTGATTGTGAGGAGCTCCAGAAGGATCTCTCCAAACTGGCAGAATGGGCAGCAAAATGGCAGATGCGTTTCAATGTAAGTAAGTGTAAAGTCATGCACATTGGGGCAAAAAGTCAAAACTTCACATATAGGCTAATGGCTTCTGAGCTGTCTGCAACAGAACAGGAGAGAGATCTTGGGGTGGTGGTGGACAGGTCGATGAAAGTGTCAACCCAATGTGCGGCGGCAGTGAAGAAGGCCAATTCTATGCTTGAGATCATTAGAAAAGGTATTGAGAACAAAATGGCTACTATTATAATGCCATTGTACAAATCGATGGTAAGGCCACACCTGGAGTATTGTATCCAGTTCTGGACACCACATCTCAAAAAGGACATAGTGGAAATGGAAAAGGTGCAAAAGAGAGCAACTAAGATGATTACTGGGCTGGGGCATCTTCCTTATGAGGAAAAGCTATGGTGTTTGGGCCTCTTCAGTCTAGAAAAGAGACGCTTGAGGGGGGACATGATTGAGACATACAAAATTATGCATGGGAAGGATAAAGTGGATAGAGATATGCTCTTTACTCTCTCACACAACACCAGAACCAGGGGACATCCACTAAAATTGTGTGTTGGGAGAGTTAGGACAGACAAAAGAAAATATTTCTTTACTCAGAGTGTGGTTGGTCTGTGGAGCTCCTTGCCGCAGGATGTGATGACGACATCTGGCCTGGATGCCTTTAAAAGGGGATTGGACTACTTTCTGGAGGAAAAATCCATTATGGGTTACAAGCCATGATTTGTATGTGCAACCTCCTGATTTTAGAAATGGGCTATGTCAGAATGCCAGATGCAAGGGAGGTCACCAGGATGCAGGTCTCTTGTTATCTGGTGTGCTCCCTGGGACATTTGGTGGGCCGCTGTGAGATACAGGAAGATGGGCCTATGGCCTGATCCAGTGGGGCTGTTCTTATGTTCTTATGTCCCACAGACTAATTACATGCTGAGTAAAGAAATTTTTTATGTCAACCTCTGTTGTCATAAACCTTAGTTAGAATTGGGCCAATAATAATGGAAGTCAGGGAACATATGATTGGCAAGATGTGGGGTTTTAACACAACTAAAACGAGACAATTTGATAAAAGGCGTAACTCTGTTTAAGGTAGAATCTTTTTTTTTCAAGGAAAAGTAGATTTAGATACCATTACAGACAAGTATTTTTCAAGCACTCTTGTCAGCAGTATGTGGCCCCTTTTCTCCCATTTAAGGCCTTCATGCAAGCAGTTTATCCCTGAGGAATGAGAATGTGAACATTTTGTGAAATCAGGTCATCTCAACCAATGACAGTATGTGATCTCATTGGGGTATACTAAAGGAAATACTATAGTAGCTAAGCAATGTTAATACTATACCAGATGTACGATTGCGGTAAGTTTCATCTACTGTTATGAAAAGCTGCATAATAGGTTTCAGCTGCACTTGAATTTGCACCCGTGAAGAAGTCACAATGCTGACATAGAATGTAGATGGTCTGAAGATGGTGGTGCCATCTAATAAAAACACAAGAACATGTCTCCATCTAGAAAACCCATCTAATCCACCACACTGCAGCTTTCTCAGGAAATTAGGAATGAAACTGAATTCTGACCTTTAGTTTTAGGCAACATTGTAATTACATTATTGACATAGACATCTCCACAGGAACAAACTCCTATACTCTGCAAAGAAAATAAGAAGAAATGGAACTCTGTTCAGTTTTCCTCTAACAACACCATAAGAACATAAGAAAATGATGCCAACTTCTGTGAGGGAGCTGAAGTACATTAGAGAAAATCTCTTTGACCTCAATGGAACCTATTCTTTAATAAACCTACACAGGACTGCACTGTGATAGAAACTCTTTTACTTACAGTGGCTCCTAAAGTGATTAGGACATTCTTCAAGCAAGTCATAGTATGTGAAACACCACATGGAACAATCTCTCCAATAACTGCAAAGGAATCGTCTACATCCTGGAAATGAGGCAAAAACAAACCATTAATATGGCAGGCATGTCTAGCAACCAGAACACATGTTGATCCAACTCCAATAATATACATACAATGTAGATGATATGTCTTACATGGGGCACTAATGTACATGCAGAAGTGCTGGTCAAGAACATCCTTTTGTCAAGAATGGGTTTTGTTATGATTTACAGTATTTCAATCTGCAGTACAGAATCTCCATTCCAAACTATATGCATTGTAAACAAACAACATAAGTAGGTATTGGTATGTCCTACCATAACACACTGGTGGGTCCCAACTCACAGTTTGGGAAACATGTGAGTTAGACTATTTCCTAAACCTTTATTATTCATTCTTTTCTAGATGGAGGATATTTTTTTTTAATCAGAGAAGTTGCTTTGTTTTTTTCAAAAAAAACATTTTGCTGTTGTTACTCATTGATTATGTAGAATCCAAATTCCCTCCCCCCCCCCCCGTAATACTTTTGTTTTTCAGAAATTACATTTTGTAAAAAATATGTGGGGGAAATATGTATCAGGTGTAACAGTAAGTGCTGTGTGGATATCAGTTGCACAAATGTAGGTCCTGTTGGACAGAACCCACTCAGGATTATCATGAAGTACATTTGTATTATAATTCAAATGTCCAGTCTTACAAAGTATTTAACAGGCCACTATATAGTATATTGAATAACTATTTTTAATGCCAATTTGTGCTCCTAAAAGGTCTCAAAAATAAAACAGCAGTACAAAAAAGGTACCTTAGCTAAGACATAGTGGCAGTTGCCATGGAAATGGAAGTGTTTCTTGTCAAATGTAGTTATGTGCAACGCTCCTTCTATATTACAGTTTCCAGAACAAGGCAGTGTGACACAAGACCATTTTCCTCCAACGCAGGTACTACAAAGCCAAAAGAGCCATTTGACTCAGAGTAAAAGTACAGAGACAGCTACAGAAAAACACATGGAGGCTCTGGATAGTCTCCAATGCCTTCTCCAAAACCGGGCTTTTAAGGTAGCCAATACAACACCCTTCAAAATAGGGTGATTCTTTCCCCTTTAAGGAGAACCCATGGACTAGACTGGAGTGGGGGAGGAAGGGGGACATTCCACTTTGCTCAGGAATCCTGGCCGTTGTCAACTTTTCCTTACAGACACTTGGAGCAAGTCTGTGGTGGAGCAGGGATTTGAACCTGGATCTTCCAGGTCAGGGACAGCCTTAGGAGCTGCGGGGCCCCATGTCAAACATTTTTGTGTCGTCGTCCCCCTCCACGGGGCCCCTTCAACTAGCATTTGTAAGAGGAGCAGCACACATTTGAACAAGAGACAGCAATGGGTCGGGCCGAGCAAACAGCAGCAAGCCCGAATGAGTAATGACATCACTGCCAACTGCTCGGGGGGGGGGGGGGAGGCAATTTTAGCCTACTCAGACCAAGGCGTTGGTGGGTGGGCCACATGAGAGCATGGCTTACCATGATGGCCTCTGCATGAAGCCTTACTGACCCTGTTCCAGAACTAAGTCCAACTCCCAAATCACTACACCAGTGTTTCCCAAACTCCTACAAGAAGAGTTGGGAACACTGTAAGTTGTTGCGGGGGAGGGGGGAAGGCAGCAACAAGATCCCCAGGATTGCACTGCTGTGGGGGACAGGAGTGGAGTTTTCTGCTTACCTGCAGCCAGTGCTGCAGTCCTGGGAGGTCCAGGGGATGCGGGGAGCCCTACCCAGGGCTCCCCATACCTTCAAAAGTGTAAAAAAAAAAGAGAGAGAGAGAGAGAGAGGAAAGGAAAAAAATGGGCACTGTAGGTTTCATCGCGAAAACCAAAACTACCTGTTTTTTCCTTTTTTTTTTTTTTTACATGTTTGCAGACACAGGGAGTCCTGCAGAGGGCTCCCCACACCCTCGAACTCCCCAGAACTCCAGCACTGGCTGCAGGTAAGTAGAAAACTCCTCTCTCATCCCCAGCAGCAGCACAATCGCATTGCTGCCCCCCAGTGCCATAAAGGGGCACTGGCCAGTGCTTCCCCGGCTGGTGGGTCAAGACCCACCAGTTTTGGGAATCACTGCACTACACCATCCTGGCTCTCCAGGATGCAAATGTTCGCCTTTATTACTTTGGTGCAGTCCTTATAACAACCCTAATGATTATTACCCCTGTGTGGAGCTGAGATAGACAGATACTGGATTTGGGTACAATGTGACTTACTTTTGAGTAAACATGCATAGGATTGCACTGTTAATTTGCTACATCACAGCTAGTGAGCTCAGAACAGTACCAGTTTTGGCAGGGGATAGAGTAGGATGCTCCACTTGAATAGACATTGCCTTGAAAGGTGCAAGGGCAGCTGGAAGCAGGGATGCATTTGTTGCCCATGAGATCATCAAGAATAGTTCCTGTTCAAATAGAAAGCCTAATTAGCTACATTTAGCAGAGAAACAAAGAGAGGCTTTGGACACTCCTGAAAAATCTGCTTTTGCTCAAATAAAAACTGTAGTTCTTACCTTCAGGACAGAAGCAACCATCTGTACATGAGCCTCTGCATATTTTGCTCCTTTCTGGATTGGAGCATGTATCAGTGCAGGGGTTTCCGCATTCCGTATGCTCTGTATTGCTTGAACATTTCTGGACTGCAAACCCAAGCAAATTAACAGTCATGGTTTTTTAAGTGACCTAATTTCTGGTTGTAATTTTCTACTGGAATTGCACACTTCAATGTGGATCCCAACATCCTTTCTACTTGGATGGTGCATGAGGGTTATATCTCCTTACTTTAAATGCATTGGCTTTGTGTCATTTTTGCAAGATTCTGTACTATAGGATAAATGCAAAATCATTCCTAGAGCCACAACATAGTGGCACAGTTCACTGGGAACTTGGATTGTAGAGAGTCCAGGTGAGTGGTGCGCCTGCCGAGTCTCTGGCCATTCCCGTCAATGGTTCTGTCACATGCAGTGGCAGCACAGCTTTCGTACTGCAGCAGGGGGCCCTACAACAGTGACTTGCAAGGTCTGCTGCCATAGGCCCTTGATAAGATTGGGCCATCAATCTTAATGCATCTTAGCTCTTTAAACAATCATCAGAACCTTCAGGAACAGAGAATGAATACAGGCATCTTTCCCAATGGTGAAATAAAACTTATTTTAAAAGGAAGTCAAGCACTATGTGATACCATCAATATTATTTTCGGGGCCTAGAGCATGATTATTGGTCCTTATTTGTCTACAAAGGTTTGGCCAGCTTCATTAACTTACAGCAGAAATCCTTAGATCTCCATTTTCCAGGGTCTCCTCCCTTGCGGACACAATCGCGGGAATACTGGTTGAACGTACTGCACACACAGCTTGCAATCAGATCAGAATGAGAAGATTTCTTAGGACAATTACACATATCTTCGACACAGGTGCCTACATAATCATCAATGGCAACCACCTTGGGGCAGTTCCCAAAGTGGGACAGGACTTTCTTGCAATGAGATTTCTGAAAAAGAGAGAGCCATCTGAGTGCTTTAATATTTTGCATTTACAGCATGTATTACACAAATCTGTAGCATCACTTCATTGACTTTTGATGGGTAACCCTAATTCTGAATGTTTGAGGCTCTGTGCTCTGGCTCCCTCTGTTCATCTTCTTACTCAGCTGCTACTGAGTAAAGATGAGAGAGTGAAGAGACAGAATCACTCATCCCCAGTCCCTTCAGTGGAGGGGGAACTTCTATGCATGCATTCTTTTATATGCAGGATTATGGACAGATTGCCTCCACCAGAGTTAAGAGGGAAGGGTTTGTAATATGAAGTTCCTGAACCCAGAGTAAGAAGAGGGACAGAGAGTCAGGGTGGTGTAGTGTTTTGGGAGGTGGACTCAGACCTGGAAGATCCAGGTTCAAATCCCCTCTCAACCATGAAGCTTCCTTGGTGACCTTGGGCCAGTCACTTTCTCTCAGCCTCACCTACCTCACAGAGTTGTTGTGAGAAAAAAGGAGGGGAGCAGCCGTGTACACCGCCCTGAGCTCTTTGGAAGAAGGGCAGTATAAAAATGTAATAAATAAATAAAATAAAGAAGATGGGACTTCTGTACTGCACTTTTAACAGTTCTGTAGAAGAGGAAATTTTGGCAGGTGCTCCTGAAATTATACATTATCTTCTACAGATGCACACAGCTCTAATGCAAGTTGAACAGAAATTCCTCTCCCCCCAACTCTCTTTGGAAGACCATAATTCCCCCAATGGATATTTGCATAATTTGTTTTCACACAGAAGTGCAATTCATAAGCTACAGATGTCCTACGACACACATTTTTTCTTTTTAAAAAAACAGAGTGAATCTTCATAGTTTTCATAAATACAATCCAGACATTACTGTTCAAACAGCAGATAAAGCAGAAATAATGGTTAAACTGACAAGCCTGACTATATTAAGAAATCAGAAGGCAAATAATTGGCAATAGATAATACAGATGCTGCCTAATCAAAAATCAGAGAGAATTAATGTCTAAGGAGAAGAAACCTGAAGTGGATAGTCTGTGAGAAAGTCAATTCCAGTGGACATACATAGTAGAAGGTAAGTAGCAGAACAGGAAGTTATGCATATAATACTTGTGGGAACCAAGAAAGAAACAGGAGCTTTGGTTGCAACTGTCTTGGATGGAAGACAGGAGGAGTGTGAAGGAATGCAGAGGAGTCAGCTGGCACGAAATGGATAACATCTGAGAATAGGTCTGAGGTGTTATCTGCAGCTGCCTATGAAAGCTTGACGTGTAAGAGCTGGTAAGGCAATATGATGACTGTACTATGAAAGGAATCATCTGGAAAAATAGAGGGTTCTCTGAGTTTCTCTCGTGTAACAATACCTGTAAAAACCTCATTGAAAAATGGGGGTTATGGTCAGCCTACCTATGTAAACCACCTTGAGTCTATGAGAAGGGTGGTATATAGTCTAAGAGAAGTCTATGAGAGTCTATGAGAAGGGTGGTCAACCCCTGCTAACTGGTTAAGAGGCATGTTTTCAAGTGGGTGCTCCTCTTTGATTTAGCAGGGGGAGAGTAACTGGCCCACCTCACCCCAGCAGCATCTTTTCTAGTGGCTGCCTGCTGGTGTTGCATCTTTTAAGATTGTGAGCCCTTTCGGGACAGGGAGCCATTAGTTATTTGATTTTTTTTCTGTAAACCGCTTTGCGAACTTTTTGTTGAAAAGCGGTATATAAATACTGTTAATAATAATAATAATAAATAATATAAATACTGTAGTAGACAAATAAAATGTAAAATAATGTAGAGGAAGACAGATTGTGGCCCTCTGAACTATCGCTCCCCCTCTCCATTTGTTTATGGAACATGGGTGTAGTAATTCCTAATTTATCTCACTAGAGCAATGGTTTCCAAACTGTGAGTCATGGCTTCTTGGGGAGCCAGGGGAGCCAAGCAGGCAAAAAGCCTGCTGTCCTACATAGTGTATAGGATTGTAGCCCTAATGGGGAGCCATGGCCAAAGGCCCAATAGGTAAAGGAAGCTGCAATCTAAAAAGTTTGGAAACCATTGCACTACAGCACTGGTTTTCAACCGCTGTGCCGCGGTACACTGGTGTGCCGTGAGGCTGCCTCAGGTGTGCCACGGGGTCAAGGAGTCAGGCAGCAGCAGCTGCTGTGTGCGGGAGAAGTGGCTGCTTGGAGCCTTGTGCGATAGCAGGAGAAAAAGGGGCAGCCGCGCAGGGGCTTGGACGCTCCTGCTGTTGCTGGTGCCTGCCCCGTGGGCTGATTGGGCAGCCAGCCAGGCAGCTAGAGAAGCCTGGAAGAGCTCCCAGCGGATGGGAACATGGGGGGAGTGAGGGCGAGCCTGAAGGTGGAAGCAGGTACGGAGCCAGAAGCAGCTGGCTGGAAAAGGATCCTGGAGAGACCCTTTTCCTTGCCAGCAATGCCCCAAAGTGGCCCTGCCTGCATTGCCTCCCCTGGCAAGGATTTGCAGGAAGGGCGCTGGGCCACAATCCAATCCACACTTACCTAGGAGTAAGCCCCATTGACTATAATGGGGCTTACTTCTGAGTAGACGTGCAGAGGCTTGGTCCTCGCACTCTTTCTTGAATAAATGAGCAGGCAAGTGATGCTTTTCTTCCCCCCACCCCCTCCTGGACACACATCCCCCCATCATAATTGCAGTTAACCCCTCTTACTGCCCCTCCCCACACCTCCCTCCTCCCCATCTTCCTAAGTTGTTGCCTCCCATTCATTCTCTCTCTCTCTCTCTCTCCCTCCCCCCCCCTCCAGTGAATCCTGCACTTGTTTCAGCCACATCTCCTCACTGTCCCTCCAGTATGCTCAGTCTCATCTCTCTTTGCCAACACCTCCTGGCATATCAGAGCATATAATTGATAACAGCTTGAACAGACCTGCTTCAGAACCTTTCCAGAAACCACATACACCTCCCTCTCCAAGCTTCTTGGGAATTTCTTTCATTGTCACTAATGATCTAAGGCCTTAATTCTAACCACGCTTTCCTGAGAGTAAGACCCATTGAACAAAATAGGACTTGCTTCTGAATAGAGATGGTTAGGCTTGTACTCTTAGTTATATTAATTAAATTAATTGTAACATAATAATGTAATTAAAAACTAGTAGTGTGCCTTGACAACTTTAGTGCTTTGTCAGTGTGCCGTGAGCTGAAAAAGGTTGAAAATGGCTGCACTAGAGAGATAACAAAAGAGGGCTAGTGGCACTGTATAATAAGAGGATGGACAACCTGTGGTACAGAATACAACACTAGTGCCACTTACATATCTACTTTTGCATTTATTTTGTTCTTGGGAGTTGTCATGGTGTTTTCTGCTGTCTTCATTGAGAACATCAGGGCACTTCTCTGTTGGATCTTCCACTTTCTGAAGGTTTCCAAACTGCCTTGGAAGTAGTGTGTTGCCTGCAAAATCCTACCCTTATTAGCGCTCTACCATGCATGGCCAGTATAAAATGACATCTTCACCCCTGCATCTGAGCTAGGGAGACACATTAACAGGAATGGTAAATTGTTTGTAGTCCGTTTTAACATACTAAGCCCTAACATGTTTAATTAAAAACAAATAGTGCTCTTAATAGAAGAGCTTTATATAATGCAGACTGAAGCACTTAGAACACTTGCTTAGGATAGAGGGTGCAATTAGATTGAGCTGTAGGAATCCCACCAGTTTGCTTTATGGTACAGTACTTGAATGGGATGAGCAGAACTGACTTACCATATATTATTTCATGTACTAAAAGAGGATGCCAAAATACTATTGGTGGGCAAGTTGCAGTTGTTCTATAACGTTATTTAGAAAACCTTACCTAATTTTTGAATTAATCCCTAAGGGCTTAAAACCACCTTGTAAGAAGGTTTCTGCCTTGATTCTCAGATTTGGAACTAGTCACCATTCATTCCTTCATAATTTCAAAGGTAGACTACTATAGTTGGTTTATAATTCAATCATATGCATATCTACTCAGAGGTAAGGCACTCTGAGTTCAATGCCACAGGCAGCCCAATCCTGAGCTGCCCAGAGCACAGGGCTACTGTGGTGCTAAAACGCCTGCTGTGGTATTCTGCGTGCCCCAGGCAGCTGCTGCTGGCTCCTCAGAAAAAAGGGGACTTTTGCTGGGTAAGGGAAGTACCCTGCAATAGGGCTACATGATTCTGTGGTGGCTTTCAAGCCGCCGCAGAATCAAGGACTCCCGTGTCAGACCATGTGGCCTGACCCAGGGCTCAGAATCTGGTCCTGCCCCCTCCTGCCCTGCTCCCTCCCCCGCGATGCCTCCTCCCCACCCTCTCCATGCCCTCCCCCACCTCCCTTCACCCCAGAACGCCTGTCCCTGACTCCTCCCATGCCCCCACTCACCTCTCTACCGCCCAACAGTCAGGGCAAGCGCTGGGTGGTGAAACACGGGCCCAGTGCTGGAGCTGGCCCAGCGAAGCTCCACTGGATCCAAACCCTCTGTGTCTGGCTCACCACCTGAGATGGAGGCACTTGATTCACCGCCAAACTTTTGGTCAAAAGTCCCTTTCTCCCGAGGAGCCAATGGCAGCTGCCTGGGGCATGCAGGATGTGGTGGTAGCCATCCAGCCGGGCAGCTCAGGATTGGGCTCTCTAGTCTAGAGCTGACAGTTTAAGAAAGAAACACTACCCTATCCATGACACACATTCAGTTGGAAACAACTGCAATGTGTGTCATGGATAGGGTATTTGACTAGAACTTTGGAGACCTGGCTTCAAATCACCTTTCCACTGCTAAACCTGCTGAGTGAGATTGGGTAAGTCAATCTCTTTGCAGTGCTATGATTAAAATGGGATAACTCGATATTTCCTGCCTTGAGCAAAGGAAAGGTAGACCAGGATGCTGATGTGATTAATCATCATGATACAGTTAGATAAAATAAAAATCACCAGCTTACCATTTGAGATCAAATCATTCTTTCCATTGCCATCATAGTTCCCACACAGACCACAAGTTTTTCCCTTGTATGTATCTTCTAAATCCAACTAAAAAGTAACAACAACAAAAAAGACAAACATTTTAGGATTTATTTTCAATTAGACATGATTGGAACTATAGTTGAGTTGTACTTACTTAAGGTCTAAGTTTGGGCTACTATTCTCTGGTGTGTAAAAGTGAATCACAAATTTCTACAATAAGGTACTACCAAACAGAATCTTTCTTTAATTCTCTTCCTCGATACATAATACTTTATCCCTTTATTATATAAGAAAGAGGATATTTCTCAAGAAGAAATGACTGAACCACATCTTGGCCACCAACATACTTAAAATGTGGATTTTGGTATCATAGTCCAGTGATACAGTTGTCACTTGACTACTTATTTAAAGTAAGACTGCTACCTTCCCAACAGTATCTACAACAAAAACAGAAATTTTTCCTTCCAAAAATTCAGAGGGTACAAAGAGATTATTTTCAGAGAAATTAACATAGGTGATGTATATTCCATATTAGTTAATCATATGGCTTCAAAAATTGCAGTTTGTGGGGACTGGCTACCGATCACGTGTCACCAGTACTAAAGTTCACTAAAACAAACCCAACTAATTGGAGTGTCATACTAGAAGAGTGTCACCCCAGTTCCACTTGAGAGTCAGGCCTAACTTGGAGATGACTTGGAGGTAGACAGAGATGTCTTCTATTAGAACATTCTTCAAGCTGAAGGGTAGACGAATTCTAAAACAAAACAGAAGGTGTGTTAGAAAAATAAAAGAAGCCAGTTGCATTGCCTTGTGGTGAAAGATAACCCCCAAATGGTCTATATGTTAAGATTAATTATCATTTGTTCATAATGGCTCTGGAATGCCCTCTGGGAATGGAGGAAAGGGAGCCTCAAGGGTGAGGCATGAGCATGAGTGATAAGAGACAGAAAGGACATTGACCAATCTGACTTATTTCCCTTCCTCCTCTTTCTGTCTTTCACAGTTGAATCAAGGAGCCAGGCAGGTTCCCTCCTTCTCCCAGTGCTTCCACTGTCCTGTGTGAATGCAGGTTCTATACACTCAAAACAGGTGTAGCCCTGTGAACATGTGTGGGTTGCTGGATGTGCACAATGTGCTGCAGGCAGCCATTCCAGAATCACAAACAAGAGTAATGTTGGCGACTCACTGCAGCCAGCTACTCGAAGAAGGACAGGTAAGCTGGCATGAGGGCAAGGGAATTTCTTTGTGGGGGAACAGCCAGAAGATTGAATGGGGGAGGGAGCCAACAGTTACCAGCAACACTCACAAGTGCTAATATCCTAACCCCATTCCTTCCCCTGTTCCCTCTCTCATATTCTGCTCAGTTCAGCACCAGCAAAATAGCTGGCACAGATCTGAGGAGCCCCATTGGGGTAGCAGAGGCTTACAAAAGTTCCCTAACCCTTTGGACTGCCACCACACACACACACACACACACACACACACACACACACACACACTCTCCACTGGTGTGGCTGCATTAATGGGGGGGGAATTTAGTTAAGATTAGGCTGTCAGAAGACTTTTTGTGCTGTTGGTACATATGATCGTAGGTGTGAATTTCACCACTGACTTGCCATTGGCTCATTTTAAGGCAAAGTATTTCAGGCTTTTAATAGAGATGATCAAAATAGGCTGCAATCCTAACCTAACTTTCCTGGGAGTAAGTCCCATTGAACACAATAGGACTTACTTCTGAATAGACCTGTTTAGGATTGTGCCCTTAGGCAAATACACTGAACAACACCTCCTGTAGTAAGCTCCAATGTTTATGATAGCTGCAAAGCAGGGAAATGCCTGCCAGATAAAGTCCTCTCTCTCTCTCTCTCTCTCATATGATGGTGCAGCTTCATGATGCTAAAGAAAAACCTACTGAACCACTTTACACTTATTGTATATAGGAATCTTCTTCATTCCAGGCATAGCAAACCTATCTGAGATGGTGATCTTTTCCTGCCTACACACAGTTAAATTATGTGACTTATTCTAATTTTTTTTTTTCTTGAACTCATATTCATAACTGGGTACGGGCACAACTGTTTAATGAGGCATGCTTTAATTTTGGCACGCAGCATTCAGAGATCAATTTTTCCAGCTGAATTAAATTGAACTAATTGTTTTCTTCCCTTTTCTAACATTCAGCAACAGAGTAAGATTTCACTCACAGCCCAATCCTACCTAATTCCATATGCAATGTGGGTTATGCTGCATCCTGTGGGGGATTTTTGGCTGCTGAGATCTACTTGGGGTTTGGGGACATTTGTGGTAAGCCCCAGTAGTCGCAATGAGTCAACTCAGACATACACCAGTGATATCGCTGGCGCAAGTCCACATTGATCCATGCAGGTGGACCAAGCCTGGGGAGGGCCTCAGGATTCAGTGTGCACCAGTGCCACCGATCCCACCCCCCTCTTATCTGTACAGAAAACTGTTGGTTCAGGCAAAAACTCTTAAAGCCTTCTACCCAGGCTGCTTGCAAACAAGGCACAAAAACTCAGAAACAAAAGTTAAGACCAAAGGCAGTTTACTTACAATCTGATGCAGAGTTATACAAACATTTCTCACATCAAGGTTCTTAAAACTAGAAGACCAGGAGCCCTAAAAAGCTGCCCCTGGATGCATGCAAGTATGATAAAACAATAGTTAAAACAGAGATTAAAATACACTCTCCTGTTCTACTACAATCAACAAACAAGAAACCATATATATATACATAAGGAGGAATCAGCAAGGGGACACACCCTTTAAAAAGACCATTAAAGGGACCACATAAAATTTCAATCTTAAAGAACCAGATACTCAACTAATAACCACTACTCAGTGTTGCTATTCCCCAACACCCCTTTTCAACACTGAGTAAGTGAACCTAAAAGATTCATTTCTGCTCGTAATTTCTGAAACCTATCTCTTGGTAATGGTTTTGTCAATAAATCAGCTATCATCATTTGTGTAGGACAATAATTTATCTTAATAATACCCTGCATAACCAAGTCACGTACATGGTAATACTTTACATCTATATGCTTTGTTCTCGCATTATATCCTTCTGATTGCATCAGTTTTATACAGCCTTGATTATCTTCTTTAACTTGCACTGGAAGTATTTCTTGCATTCCCATATCATTCAGTAATTTACAAACCCATGTTGCCTCCCTACATGCCTCAGACGCTGAAACCAATTCAGCTTCTGTAGTAGATAAGGCAACAATAGTCTGTTTTTTACTTCCCCAACTCACTGCTCCATCACCATACATAAACAAGTGTCCACTAGTTGACTTGCGATCTGAAGGATCTTCTGCCCAATCAGAGTCTGTATATACTACCAACTTTGGGCTATCTCTAGCTGGAAGCTTTAACTTAAAATCCAATGTTCCTTTCAAATATTTCACAACCCTTTGAATGCCAATCCAATCTAACTGTGTGGGAGAGTGCGTTCTTCTACTCAAAATTCCCACTGCATTAGCAATGTCTGGTCTAGTTGTGGTTGATAAATACAGTAATTTTCCCACAGCTTCTCTATACTTATCATTACAGGGCAGAGGTTCAGCCTTTCCTTGCTTAAAGAAATCACTTTCCATAGGTGTAACAACTGAATAAGCATCTTCAAGTCCCAAAGATTCTATTAAATCTAGAATCTTTGGTTTTTGACTAAGAAAGTAACTTCCCTCCTCATCCTTCTCAATCTGGATGCCAAGATAAAAAGCTGCATCCCCTAATTCTTTAATTTCCACTTCCCTATTCAGTTGAGATACAATATCTTTATAATCCTTTTCATCCTCATAAATCAATAGTAAATCATCAACATAGACCAAAAGATACATCCATTTACCATTGCTATATCTTGTATACAAAGATGGATCTGCCTGTCCCTGCTTAAAATTCTGTTGTGTCAGCATTTGGTGAAGTTTTTCATACCAAGCTTTTGCAGCTTGTTTCAATCCATACAACCCTTTATGGAGCTTACACACTAAATCTGGTCTCTTTTGATCTATAAAACCGGGTGGCTGTTTCATAAATATTTGCTCTGTTATTTCTCCATGCAAAAAGGCAGTTTTTACATCCAAATGCCTAACACACAATCCTTTAGATGCAGCGACACTCAAAAGCATCCGTATAGTTGTATATTTCACAACAGGTGCAAAAGTTTGATCATAATCCTCACCATATTTCTGTGAGTAGCCTTTAGCAACTAACCTAGCCTTATAGCGTTGCACCTCCCCTTTTACACCCTGTTTAAGCTTAAAAACCCATTTGCAACCTATTACCCTCTTGCCAGGAGGCAAGTGAGTTAAAGTCCATGTTCCATTCTTATGCAACGCCTCCATCTCTTCTTGAGCTGCATCTTTCCACTTCTTTGCTTCATCCATAGGCATTCTTTCAACCTGTTCCCATGATTCTGGCTCACACTCTGACACCAGTCTTGCAGAATAAGTTAACCGGACAGGTGGTACACCTTTATTTTCTCGAAGTGACCTTCTAGGTTGTTGCATGATGACTTGATCTTCCTCCAAGACATCATCTAATCCTGGCAATTCTTCCTTTACTGATGTACTGGCTTCTTGATCTAATTCCTGTATAACTTCCCCTTCTGATTCTACACTAACCATTGGGGTTAAATCCAAAGATCTAGATGTATTACTTTGATAAGCTGGAACAAGTATAAACTTCTCATCTGGTTCTGCCAGTTCATCAAAAAAGGTTTGACTTTTATCTACTTTCTCATCCTCAATAAAATGTAATACATGTCTTACTGTCACGCGACTTGTATTCAAATCCATGACACGATAACCTTTAGAGTTTTCAGAATAGCCAACAAAAATACCTTCTTCAGTCTTAGGATCTAGTTTAGAGCGCTTTTCCTTTGGAATATGCGAAAGAACCTTACACCCAAACACTCTAAGATGTTCTATACTTGGTGGTTTACCATACCACAACTCATATGGGGTTTTACCATCTGCTGCTCCCTTAGTGGGCAGACGATTCTGTATATATGTAGCTGTATTTACTGCTTCTCCCCAAAATTGATATGGTAATTTTGCATCTATAAGCATACATCTTACCATATCTAACAAAGATCTATTCTTGCGTTCTGCAACTCCATTCTGTTCAGGTGTATAGGCCACTGTATATCTATGTATAATTCCCTGCTCTTCTAAATAATTCTGTGTAAGGTGTGAGGAATACTCACCACCTTGATCTGTCTGCAAACTCTGAGGTTTCCTTCCAAATCTATTACTCACGACTGCCACATATTTCTTAATTGCCTCATGTGTCTCACTTTTCTCTTTAAGTAAGTAAATCATACAATATCTAGAATAATCATCTATAAAGGTTAATAAGTACCTGTTTTTGCCTATAGATGGAACCTGAAATGGTCCACACAAATCACTATGTATTAACTCTAATGGTCTTATAGTACGCTGTTCATGCCTTTGTGGGAAGGATGGTCGACTACCTTTCCCTTTTACACAATCTATACATCTCTCATTATGATCATCACAAGGCTTTATCTTTATACCTGTTGCCAGGTTCCTTCTTTGAAGATCCTGAATAGCATTTACATCTCGATGTGCAAATCTTCTATGCCATAGGTGGAGGCATTCTTGATTACAACCTTTCTTTATATACATTACTTTCTCACAAGCCAAATCTAAAACATACACACCATCCTGCAAAAAGGCTTGCGCAATAAGCTTATCATCTTTAGTTATAGTGCATCTACCATTACGAAAGTTGATGTCATGTCCTTTCTTATCCAATTGAGATACACTCAAAGTATTTCCTTGCAAGCCTGGTATGTACAGCACATTATGTGCTACTGTATTGACAATTTTATCATCAGCTATACACCTTAATCTTCCTTGTCCTTCACCTGTAACATCTAAAATTTGTCCACTTGCTGTAACAACCTTTCCTGTGCTCGTATTAAAATTATAGAAAAAATCTTTATCTGCTGTACTATGGCTTGTAGCCCCACTGTCCACTATCCAAACTTGATTTACTGGGTTAGGCTGGGTTAAACTTAAAAATTTTCCTACAATTTTCTCTTCATTCTTCACTGATGTTTCTCTCAACTGCATATTCCCCTCTACATTAAAATCTTTACACTGAGAAGAATTACTCTCTTCACTTAAAATTCTACTATTTACATTCCACTGGGGGTGAAAACTATCTTCTCTCCTATTATTCCTTCCTTTTATTCTAGGAGGACAAAAATTGGAGCTGGGGCATTGTCTTGCAAAATGGCCCTTACCCCCACAAGAAAAACAAACAAATAAGTCTTTATCCTGAAATTTCCCTTGTAGTTTATAGTTAGAGCCAGTCTTCTCTTCATACTTGTAAGAGGTACAATATGTTCGTAATTCAGCTAATACTTTGTTGAATTGATTGGTTTCACGTCCCAACACTATACTTGAGAAGGCACCAAACAAGTCTTCATCCAGTGATCCCAAGAAAATCCAAACACGCTGATCCTCATCCAATTTAAAACCAGTCAATTCCAAATCTCTCAAAATTTGTGTAAACTCACGAATATGCTTTTCACAATCTTGCTTAGATGTTAAATTCATACGTCCCAAAGCCTTCAACAAATAACCTTGATGTTTTCCACCTAGTTTAGCAAAAGCATCAGTGAGATTTTTCATCATTTCCTTTGCTGTTTTTGCTTCCTCAATGTATGTCAGCTGTTCATCAGTAAGAGATCTCATTATAATTGATCTTGCCCTTATGTCTGCATTTTTCCATTCAACAACTGCTTCATCTCCACTACTTGGGCATTCATCATCTAAAGCGATTAAAGCTCCATGTAGTTCTAAGTCCATTCTGATTCTTGACTTCCACTTCTGGAAAGCATGAGGATTCAGTTTTTCAATTGCTTGATAAATTATGCCTCCTTGTGCCATAATTACTCAAAAATACAAGCAAACAGCCTTCAAAAATGGGTAGGAAAAAACTAATTCAGGATTATAAAAAAGAACACCTCACTTTACTCTTATATAAAGCACTGACCTGGGCCCATAACCTGTTGGTTCAGGCAAAAACTCTTAAAGCCTTCTACCCAGGCTGCTTGCAAACAAGGCACAAAAACTCAGAAACAAAAGTTAAGACCAAAGGCAGTTTACTTACAATCTGATGCAGAGTTATACAAACATTTCTCACATCAAGGTTCTTAAAACTAGAAGACCAGGAGCCCTAAAAAGCTGCCCCTGGATGCATGCAAGTATGATAAAACAATAGTTAAAACAGAGATTAAAATACACTCTCCTGTTCTACTACAATCAACAAACAAGAAACCATATATATATACATAAGGAGGAATCAGCAAGGGGACACACCCTTTAAAAAGACCATTAAAGGGACCACATAAAATTTCAATCTTAAAGAACCAGATACTCAACTAATAACCACTACTCAGTGTTGCTATTCCCCAACAAAAACTGGCAGATAAGGGCTTGGTTAATGAGTAATAGCAGCCGTCAAAGGGGTTTTTGCATCCATTGGGCATTGTGAAGTTGCAGTATAAACAGTAAGATTGGAACTGATATCACAGTAGTAACGATGTGTCTTAAACACAACTTAGTGACAGAAAGGAGCATGAAGTTTGCTTTTCTGTTTGCCGAGGAGCACAGCCATATGGGACATGGGTTCAGAAAAGGTGCTAGGGACCTGGTGAGATCTCTCGCAGTGAAAGTTTCAAGGCTATCAACCTGCTCTTCACAGCAAGCAATTTGTCATCTGGACTTCTCATTTGCAGAAAAAAAAAAGCAGAAATCCAATGTGCTGGGGGAAAAAACCCAACTCGGTCAAATGAAATCCATTTGTCCCAGCAATTCACTCCTAGTTTCTTTTTCTTTTCTTTTTTTTGAGCTGGGGGGGAGGTTGGGTCTGTTTATTGAGTAATTGCTGGTTGGTTTCTCCCCTTTCGTATAAGAAATATTAAAGAGACCTAGAATAATGAATACCATAGGTGTATCCCATACATAAAAAGTATTCTGTTCACTGATTAGCAGCCCAATCCTATGGTTGGACTGCACTGCCAGACCTAGCATTCTAGCAGCACAGACCAACCTATGGTGTTGCAAAATGTGCTGCTGTATAGCATACACCCACGCCACTGCTAGAAAAGGTAAGTGGCACCGACCACATGGCAGTGGCCTGCCTGGAGTCCTCCAGCTCTGGTAAGTCAGTTGTAAGGGCAGCCTGTGGGCAGGGAGAGGGAGGAAGCAGGAGGACTGGTGGCATACCTGGATGATGGGAGAGGATGAACCAGGGGCAGGGAGGTGGAAGGAGGGGATGGATTCTGTGGTAGTGGCACATGCCAGATCTTACCCCTTCTCTCGGTTTTAAACCTACCCATCTCTTTTTGAACATATACCACCGAAATAGTGGCACATGTTCAAGATGACCCATTGGAGATCAAGCAGCCTACCAGGAGGTAAGTACAAAATAATTTTACTTACCTCTTGCAGGCTAACAACCCACCACCACCACCACCACCACCACCACATGATGCAAAGCATGCCTTTTTGGTGTGGCTTTGTCAGTGCTAGTTGTGGGGGATAGGATTGGAGCTTGGGACATTTTCTGTATTTTTGGTTTTCTGGTACAGTACTGAAGCAAGGGTGTGGGAAATCACCCCCGTACAAGTCTTCATCTAGGATTGCCAATACAGTAGAACCTCCAAAGTTGACCACCTCTCTATATTGACCACCTCCTTAAGTTGACCTAATTTTCACAGTATGGACAGACACTGCATAAACACTGTGGGAGACCAACCTCTCTATATTGACCACCTCCTTAAGTTGTATCTTGACCACTTCGACCATTGCACAGAGTATTAATTTACCCTCCGTAAGTTGCCCACTGAACGCGATACTATGGGCCTGTGTTTTGTCTGGTTTGTCCCATCTTGGAAAAGCAAGAAGCCACGTGACAATCCCTCCCCTACGCCTGCTAGTGCGTGTGCGAAAGGGTTTTTATAGGTGGGCACACTGCACATAGCCGACAGACCTGCGTCGGCTGCCGATTGTACCTGGACATGTACCAAGTTGTGAGGGACATGAGGTTGCTTGTGCTGCCTATTCTCCTGGTTTGGAAAGATCCTTCTGGAATACTTCACGATCCCTTCTGGTCTTCACCACTCAGAAAAGTTTAGTGTCATCCACAAACTTTTCTACCTCCCTGCTTATCCCTGTTTCTAGGTCATTTATGAAGATGTTGAAAAGCACCAGTCCCAGGACAGATCCTTGAGGCACTCCACTTTCAACCTCTCTCCACTTTTTTTGTCAATTGCCCATTGACACCCACTCTCTGTTTCCTGGTCCTCAACCAGTTCCCAATCCATGAGAGGACCTGTCCTTTTATTCCCTGATTGTGGAGTTTTCTCAACAGCTTTTAGTGAGGGACCTTATCAAACACCTTCTGGCATTTAGTGAATCTGAAGAGACCCAGTGGAGGCCAGGCAGCCTAAGTTTACAAAGTGTTGGTTTTTTTTTTAGCTGTTGGGGCTATGTAACATGCTACATGCTATGGGCTGGCAAGGGATAGCATTGGTCTGCCTGTCTGCTATGAAACCAAGTATTTTTTTTTAACTTACAATTTTTTTTAAGCTTATGAATTATCAGGGGGTTTTTTAAACACTGATTGTGGGCTGTTTATTCTCTGTCTCTTGATATACGTAGATCAGGGGTGTCCAAAGTTTTTGGCAGGAGGGCCACATCGTCTCTCTGACACTATGTCGGGGGCCGGGGGGGGGGAAAGAATTAATTTACATTTCAAATTTGAATAAATTTACATATGTTTACATAAATGAATATATTGAACTTATAAGAATGAATGAAGGTCTTGCAATTGCTCAAGGCCTATAAAAGGCCTTGCACAAAGCAAGGCTGGCCTTTCCTTTTCTGCTGCTACTGCATCACAGATGTGAAATAGCAAGCAGTGGAGGGAGCCCTCATCCCACAGCTCACGCAAAAGGTCAGTTGCCCTCACACTGAGAGCAGTTGCAACGGGCCAGTGTGGGCTCCAACAAATCACCGGAGGGCCAGAGGCTCATTGGAGACTGGGAGCTCCCCGAGGGCCGTATTGAGAGGCCTTGAGGGCTGCAAGTGGCCCCAGGGCCTGGGTTTGGGCGCCCCTGATATAGATGATACAAATAGTAAGCATTACAAGAGGATCAATTCTCATTGATATTTGCAATAAAACTATTTAAAAATCCAGTCTAAATAATAACTTGGCCTTGCATTTGTTGTCCTGGGAGCTAAACATGATAATATTTAAATGCCTTTTCCCCCCGTATGTTGACCACCTCCCTATGTTGACCAATTTCCTCCAGTCCCTTGGGTGGTCAACTTAAGAGGTTCTACTCTATAAGAAATTCTTCAGGAATTCAGACTCAAGAGAGGTTCACTTTTGCTCATACTATACAGTAGCATTCTGAAGAAAAGAGAACATTGTAAACAGATGATGAGTCAACTTACTTCTTCCCATTTACTGTTGTCCCAGATTCTTTCACCTCCAGAAGCACTCCATCTATGGTGGCAGCAAAAGAGACTGCATTGCCATTCTTGATGTCCCTCTTGATCTGGATATTGAAGTCTTGATGGTTGTCATTGCAGTGGGAAGCAAAAATATAATGGCAGGTACCAGGGAAGTTGAATTTCACATGATCAAATGTCTGAAAGTGGAAGTTACCCCAAGTGGAACATTCACTTGTGGTGACTGCAGGACGCTGAACTGCAGAGAGAATCAAGATGGTGAGAACAGGGTGTACTGCAACATCACAATTGACCTTTATTAGGCATAGAACTTAACAGTTGCCTGAGCAGCTTACACAAGAAGTTACATTCAAGCAGGTCATCAAAACAGAAATAAATGTAGACTAAAAAAGATTTCCCTCCATTTTACGTTTGGTTAAAATCTCATATAAAAAATCCGCCATTCGTTTTACCATTTTTTCATTTGTAAGTAATATCTGTAGTTTCAAGTCATCATGACAGTTGGAATAATTTGCAAAAAACAGGTCCAAATGCATAGATCTAGACTTCTTGTAAAGCAGGCAATGGAGCACTGCGTGGGTCAGAGACTCCCTGTATCCCAACTCACAGGGACATGTCAATCGCTGTTGCTTGGTTTTATTAAATTTCAGATCCAGTTCCCGAGAAAGGAACACATTACATCTGGCAAGCGTGAAAGCACAACGAAGTAAAGGATTATCTAAAATATATAAAAATCTAGAACACTGGCCAGGAGGGGGAAAATCTGGAAAAACAAAGGTAAGTGGGTTTTGTTTGCCTCAGCAAGGAGTCCCTGATATTCAATATTTCTCAATCTAGAAATGATGATCTTTCTAGCTCACATCAAGGAATCATTACCCACCAGGTCCACTGGTATACCAATCGATTGCAGCTTACTAAAAAGGCAAATATAAGTCCAAGAATCAGAAAGCAAGTCCTGAATCAGTGAGTTATTCCCCCTGTTAAAACAGATACTTAACCAAAAACTAATAAATCTGCACCAGGCTATACATTCAAGTCTTTGAAGTCCTGCTTCTAAGCAAAGTGCGGTGTAAGGGACACAATGGGGTAAACCAAAAATCTTTTAAAGAAAAATTGAGAGTACTTTTTCCATTTCCTTATTGAAAGCGGCAATCCAGATTGGTACCCCATCAAATAATTGGGCCATGACTTCGGCTTTGAAGATACGCAGGGCTGCAGGAATATAGGCATTTGCCCTAGCATAGAAAAAACGTAAGATACCCTGTAGGAATAATCTAGCAGATTTGAGAGCGGCTGTGTGCTATGGAACCCAGGATAGACTATGATGGAAGGTCAGGCCCAAATATTTAAAAGTTTTGACTGAAATTTTAGATTTCGAGTAGTTTAGCTGTAGGGCATTGTCTGAGAAATAATGGATACATCTAGAGATCAAACACCTTAGCCCAAGTAGCGTACGAGAGAGTAACGCCATATCATCAGCGTAACGTAAAAGGAAAATGGGGCATTGATTGAGTCTTGGACAGTGGGAGTCTGTCTCTGACAAAAAAGGGGCAAGGTCATTAATGAATAGATTAAATAAAGAGGGGGCAAGGACACAGTCTTGCTTAACCCCCTTGTTAGCTGGGAAAGGATGTTAGATCACCCTCAGGGTTCACCCTGACCTGGCATGAGGTGTTTGAATAAAGCTTCCTAATTAAGAAGAGTAACCAGGGGTCAATGTTTAATTTATCAAGTTTGGACCACAACAAGTCTCTTTTAATAGAATTGAAAGCTGCCTTTAGATCTAAGAAGGCTACATACAATTTGGAATGTGCTTTATCCAGATATTTTTCAGCTAAGTGGGGTAGGACTAAACAATGGTCTAACCCAGATTTGCTGGCTCGAAAGCCTGCTTCCTCATCCCCAAGGATGTCATTATCTGTCATCCAAGAGGTCAATCTGTTCAATAAAAGAGAGCCATATAGTTTCCCAGGTAGGGAAAGGAGGCTTATAGGGCATTAATCTGAGGATAAATTCCTTATCCCCTTCTTTGAAAATTGGCACAAACAGTGATTGCGGCCATTTTGATGGCATAAGGCCTTTTTATTGATCCAGTTGAATAGTTTGACTAAATGACAAGCCTACCACTGAGGCACTGCCTTGATCATATCCGATGGAATATTATCAGGCCCAGCGGCTTTACCGCTCTTTAGTTGGCCAATAAGGCCCAACACTTCCTCTTTAGAGACTGGGGGCCATGGGGGTACGCCATCTGGGATAGTTAAATCACGCTCAGCTGGTCTAATAGACAGGTCAAAAAACAGGGACCTGTAATGCTCCACCCAGGTGGGAGCCTCTATTGAGGGTCCCACGTACCCTGGCCAAGATATGATTTCCCAGAATATCTTAGAATTATTAGAAAACAACTGTTAACCTGCACATGCCCGATCTTATCTGATCTCGGAAGCTAAGCAGGGTCAGGCCTGGTTAGTACTTGGATGGGAGACCGCCTGGGAATACCGGGTGCTGTAGGCTTATACCATAGTCTTTCGAGACCGAAGGTTGCCAACCACCACTGTTAGAAAACACTGCTCTCTGCAGGCTTTGCCAGTTAGTTTGCATAGCATTATGCGAGCAAGCTTTAATTTCATTGGCTAATCATTGTTTAATGGGGAAATAAGCTGGAGGCAGTTTGGCAATACCCTTGCTTCTATATTCACAATATATTTCCCGGAGTTGCATTTTGAGCTTTCTACACAAATCACTAAAAGACCGGGAATAATTATTATCCTTAGGTCCTAGAGAGGAGGGGCAATTTTGTCCAAAAGCAAGCAGCAATGAGTTTACAAGGTCCTCAAACTCAACCACAGGTGAGTCAGAAGTGTTCTAGTCACTAGTTCATGGTGATTCAAACTCCCAAGGTATTTACTATCCTTGGCCACCCTGGCTCGAAATAAAATTTTAGTTTTATTGTCCCAAATTATTTTAGTTGAACTGTGCGGGACTTTACATGAACAAGGGGCAAGGTGTAACAAACCTAAGTTAGGATTTAGATTTAAAATGCAACTTAACGACAGACGATCACTTAGAAAAGGGGGGTCCCACGTTGAATCCCACAACATTTGGCAACAAAGGTAGCGACACAAGGATATAATCAATCACACTGTTCCCCTGTGGAGCAAGAAAAGTAAACCCGCCCTCATTATCCAGGTTGGCCAGTCCATTCAGCCAAGTCAAGCCATAAATCACACAAAAATTAGCTAAAAGACGTCCAGAGGAATTATTAATCAGATCTTTAGAAACATGTCTAATCAGGCAACTTTCAGGTAAATTTGTTACATCATCAACCTGCTTAAAGATTTCATTACTAGAACCCACGTGAGCATTCCAGTCACCTGCCAATAGAAGTTGAACATCAGGATGTTTGGTCTGAAATCGTCTAATAATAGTGTTTAAGTAATCCCATTGGCAGGCCCTCAAATTGGCAGAAGGAGCGGGCGGAATATAAATGTTGGCTACACATAAATCTCTAGGGTTGTTCTTAAACCTTACAGTTTGAATCAAACAAAAGCTATCAGCCATGTAGATAAGGTCGATACAAATGGCTGAAGTATACAAGATTACAAGCCCCCCCACAGGGCTTGTAATCCCCTACCCTTAACCCCCTACCCTTAACCCCAGTCTTGTGAGCAGGAAGTGAGAGAGATTTAAAGCCAGAGAAACAAATAGGCTTGATGGACCAAGTTTCTTGCAACAAAATTAAATCATAATTCTCTAAGAAAGGACCAAACTCAGGGTCACCAAGTTTCCCTGCCCAGCCGGCCACATTCCAGGATAAAACACATGGGCTAAATTCCCAGTGGCCAGCATCTTAATTTGTTGGCAGGAAGCTGAGTTGGGGAAGTGAAGTGAATGTCAGTCAGCACCAGAGTGCCGGAATGGTGCGTTATCCTCTGGTTGCAGCGGTGATTGCATCCCCCCAACTCTCTGCTCTAAATAACATCCGCTAGCAGCTAGCTGCTGTAGTGAGTCACTGCTCGTTGTTCGTTGGACTGGAATCACTTCCAAGCAATGCACAAGTGCTTCTACACATACAGTGTTGGGCAAACCACATTGGGACGCAGGACAGACCTGCATGCGGTCTTCTTCAATAGATTGTAATAATTGCTGTCTGACCACATCTAAGTTGCCAATGATCTTCTTCTGTTCTTGGTTAGGCATAGCTTTAAATGTCGTCAGTGCCTCTTGCACAAGATCTTGATCTATAATATCGAGCTGAAGCAGTGGGTCATACTCAGCCAAATCCGCAGCTGTTGGCAAGCCCGGGAACGATACTGCTTTTGTTAACATTCCAGTGGCAGATGTTTGCGACTGTGGTAGATGTGTCATCTCAGGGCAATCTTGAGACCTGCTGGAATTAGTTTCCAAAATCACACTCTTGGCTTTTTCAGCTTCTTCTTCCCAGCTTCTTCTTCTTATCTGGTGTGCTCCCTGGGGCATTTGGTGGGCTGCTGTGAGATACAGGAAGCTGGACTAGATGGGCCTATGGCCTGATCCAGTGGGGCTGTTCTTATGTTCTTATGTTCTTAGGGAGACTCGATAATGCTATTTAGATCTTGAGACAGTATTGATCCTTGGATTGACAAGGAGGTATCTTGCCTTGGGGGATCTCCTATCAGTTGCTGAGTGTGAGGCCTCCCTGTAAGGGAAGGGGAGGGCCCGCCCAGCCTTTCCGAGGGGGACCCCCTTGTGGAGGCCTCAGACTAGTTCCCCAGAAGAAAGGGAGGTTGTATCACCCGGCTCCCTCTCTTTGGGTTGGCCGCATTTGCCAGAGTCAGGAGCAGGGGCTGCTGTCAGCAGATCCTCCAGCCTGCTCTTCTAACTCCCAACTGCCTTGTCATCCCTGGCCTCCAGGTTTATGTAGGGCAGACCCCTCCCCTTTGGGCCCTCCCCTTCCCTCACAGGGATAGTACAAAAAGGGTGTGTCTCTGGGACTGCCCTCCCCTGGGATTACCACCACTCTTCCCCTTCCTCTCTCTGTTTCCCTCCCACCTCTTCTCATCTGGAGCTGCCAGGACTGCTCCTGAGATGGCTGGGAAGGCTGCTGCCTCTGCTCTGGTCTCTGCCTTTGGGAGGTGGGCTGGCCCTGCCCACCTGGGTCCTGTAGCTCTGCAGACAATGTCGGGAGGTCCAGCTGGGGGCTCCTGATGTCACAACCGGGTGCCCTGCCCGGCAAGGCAGGCCCTGGCTAGCTGGGCAAGGGTGTGCTCCCCTTCTCCTCTGAGGTGGGGGAGGGGCGGCTGCCCAGCAGCCGAATGGCCTGCGTCCTGTCTCCCCTCCCTCTTCCAAGGCGAAGGGTGAAACGAAGTGTTCCTCTGCTGTGCTTTGCCACCCACTGGAGTGCCCAGGCAGCGTATGGGGAGGTACCCCCATGTTCCACCGGCTTCCTCCCTGATCCTCTGACTGAGTGGCCCTCTCCCTGGGTAAGTTGGGGACCTGTGGGAGGAGAGGAACCCCGACACAGGGATTGTGGAGACTGGCATGGTCTAACAGGTGAAGACACTACTTGCTGTGAGGCACACGAAAGTTGAGCATATTTATCCCCAGAATTGGCAGTAACTTCCTTTTCCATAGGAGTTAAATCATGACTTTCAGTCAGCTCTGGGACTGCACTGTTACGCTCTTGCAATATTTTCTGAAGAAAGTGAGTTCTATCTGCTAGCTCCTCAAGGACCTTGCCCATCTGGGCACCATTCAAGTTTGCCTTTAGACAGGATTGCAGCCCAACCAGGTTGCCAGAAACATTCTGGCCTGGACTAGCAGTAGCTGTACTGTCTGTTGGCCTGCCTGACTGCCGTGACCTTGCAACATGGGCCGGTCACAGAGGAGGAGATTTACTTGCCAGATACAATGGATTAATATCAATATCAGCAAAGACTTTCTTGGCTGTTACACAAAAACTGCCCAGCAACCTTCGCATTCTGAAAAGCATAGGAATGATGCAGCTATTGAACTTCAGCTGGACTCTCACTGCAAACTGCTGGCATGGCAATCTCTCTAAAGATAAGAGATCCACCTGCCCCAGATCAATTTTCAGGAGCTCTGCCAGTGATCTTCGGGCTCTAAATTTGTTGAACTTGTGGCCCCGATTTGATGGCTGGTCCTGTACTGTTAATATAATCTGATCATTCTGTAAGCACCTAGTGCCTAGTCTAGTGCCGCCCTTGGTCTGCATCTCCTTAAAGGCACCAGGAGCTGCTGGGGAGGCTGCCTGAGGTATTGTTGCTGAATGGTTAGCATTTTGCTGATTTAAAACAGCTGCTGGCCATTTGCATGGCCATCCTTGCTCCTTCTCCATAAAATAAACAATGCTTTGAAGTTCTTGGAATATTGCCAATAAAGATTTTCTGGTCAAAATGCAGTGCTCAGTACACTGTTATAATTAGAAGTAAACCCAGAGAATTCCTCAGTAGTTGACTCACTGTTTGCCCAGTCCGGGAGCTTAGCCAAACAAAGCTGCCTTGTTTTGTTTTTTGCAGGTGGACTCTTAACTGCCAGTCCCGATGGAGTTCTCTGGTGTTTCTTCTTCCTCGCCATTGTTTTCATACTGCAACATTTATTTACATAGTACCAAGTCTGAACCTATAGAGCCGGGGTACCCAAACCCTGGCCCTGGGGCCACTTGTGGCCCTCAAGGACTCCCAATCCAGCATGCTGAGAGCCCCCAATCTCCAATGAGCTCTGGCCCTCCGGAGACTTTCTGGAGTCCGTGCTGGCTCTCAGTGTGATGGCCAACTGTTCGACCTCGTGTGTGAGCTGTGCAACAAGGGCTCCCTCCACTGCTTGCTGTTTCACGTCTGTGATGCAGCAGTGGCAGCAAAGGAAAGGTAGGCCTTTCTTTGTGCAAGGCCTTTTATAGGCCATGAGCTATTGCAAGACCTTCATTCATTCATATAAGTTCCGTCTCTAATGTATTCATTTATGTAAATTTATTCAAATTTGAAATGTAAATTAACTCTGACACAGTGTCAGAGAGATGATGTGGCCCTCCTGCCAAAACGTTTGGTCACCCCTGCTCTAGAGGAGAAGGCTGAGAAATGAGGGACAGTTCAATCCCTTTCAGACAAAAAGATATTTGATATCAGCAAACATGTAAGTGTCCATTATGCCTTTCAGTTTAGGATTCAGATGCAATATACAAATAATCAGCATTCAGCACGTAGTGCTGAAATGAGGTAGAGGGATTCTACTTCAGTGAAGATTGCACAGTATAATTGAAGAGATACTCTGGGATCAAGTTCTTTGCTAGCCTGGCAAACTAGCACAAAGGTCAGGTGGAAAAACAAGGGACATGGTTTCCTGAGATACTGATATGGCACTTGAGGAAATGCCAGCTACACAGGATATCAGCATTCACATCAGAACGAATTCTTTCCTATTCAGTGAACTCTGAAATGTTATGAAATATCCAACAGAAAGGAATTGTGAGGCCTGTGTTGAAGGTTTCTTTCAACAGCGCAGAACTATAATATAAATTAAGCTTGAATGCCAGAGAGTCTTACAGATTTGTGCACAAAACCCGCAATAGTGTATTTTTTTCAGCTCCTTATGTAACTACTATGAAGATTTTATTTGCTGATGTTGAGTTTATAGTAATACTAATTCAACATTGATCATCTGGTTTCAAAAAGTATTAGCCATTTGCATACTAAATTGGGCTGAACTAAAGCAACTGCATTTGCCATGCATATGGTAAAAGTTAAAACTGCATGTTTCCATGCAGTGTTAAAAGTTCCTCCCTTTTCTGTACAAATTGTGAAAATGTTTAGCAGCCCAGTTCTAACCAACTTTCCAGCACTGGTGTAGCCACAATGCAGCCCTGAGGTAAGGGAATATTTGTTCCCTTACCCTGAGGAGACTGTCATTACTGCCTCCCCACAACAAAATGCAGTGCACATACATACCTCCATTAGCACAGCTGCATTGGCTCCAGAAAGCCGGTTCGGATTGGGCTTTAAGGACCAAATCCTATCTAGTTTTCCAGTGCTGGTGCAGCTGTGCCAATGGGGCATACACTGCATCCTGTGGTGGGGAGGCAGTCACAGAGGCCTCCTCAAGGTAAGGGAACACTTGTTCCCTTACCTCAGGGCTGCATTGTGGCTACACCAGTGCTGGAAAGTTGGATAGGATTGGGCCCTGAGTTGTTCACATTTGACATAACTTTCAAGAGTCCTCAGGGATGGCAACATGCAATCAAATTTGATTGATTACATAGCATTGTGTTGTCATTCTATTCTCTGTGTAATCCCAGACTGTGTGGAATCATGCACATAACTAGCCCAAGAAGGGGAAGGGAAAATAAGAAGATAGGGAAAATTGTGATAATAAAATCACAAGTATAAAATAAATGTATAAAATACAAATATAGGTCTAAATGCATTCTGAGAAGAATTATGAACCCTTCAAATAAGCTTGTTTTGATAACAACAATGACAACAAAGTAGACAATGCAAACCTAATAAATATACTGAGGGATCATTTTTAAATCTTCAAATTTAGAAGTACGGGGAAATGTAGGGTACTGAACACTTGTTTTTTAAAAAGTCAAGTTATATTTTCTCTCTTTGCCAAAGTATCCTCAGACAGTGCAGAGGACAAAAGGGCATAGAGAATGTGAATCATAGCATCAACGACCAAACCAACTAATTTTTTTTTGTCAAAAGAGAGTAGACAATGAAATGAAACGTTTGTAGAAAAAAGTCTTTCTTCAGTACACATTGGATTATCTGCCAACATTAAATATGCAATACTATTTCATAAAAAATCTAAAAAGGCAACATCATTTTGTATATTACAAACTATCCCCAGAAAGGTTTTTCTTGATGGCCAAGTTAGTGTCTACCAGGTACTCAAATGCTAGGTAGAGAAGAGATACGAAGGGGGGAAAACAACAACGCATGTTAACACGTGTTATTTAGTGCTTGTCTCTTTAAATCACAGGAAGGGTTTGCCTGGGAAGGACTGAGCCTCTACTTAAAGAGACCAGCAGCAAATGATACATCAGCATGCAGTGCATAAATTTCAAGGATTTTGAGCTCGATTACCTCTACCCAAATACAGAGAATTTTAAAAGAAGCAGCCCTAATGGTGCAACAGTGTTTTAATGCAATTAAAATGCTAGGGCATGACTGAGCTATAAGTAAGTACTTTTGCATCTCATTAAAGTGCTATGTTTGTGCTTGCATCTTTCCCACTGAAATCAATGGAACTCAGCAGTATATATAATCTAATGTCTGAATGAAGAATGTTGGAGGGAGTCATTTCTTACCTATCTGCACCACCGTTTTGCAATTGCAGCAGCTGCAGAGTAAGCATAAAATCCATAACTGGCCTCCCTTCTTCATTCCCATTATCCCATCAAGGTGGCAACCTGAAAAATCTGTCCCAGAAAGAGATTTCTTTCCTGGTTTATAGGCACATTTTTATAGTTTTATTATTTTGGCAGGAGAACGAATCATAGTGGACAGAGTCCTTAAAAGGTGGAGCCTTACAATTTTTTCCTCATTGATTTATGAGGCCTGAAGGAGAACTTATTCGTCTCTCATATTTAAAATGACAAAGTCATTTGGTTCCTGGATTCTGTTATCTTAAATTCAATCTTTGATTTTGATAGCGTTCTTTGAAATTGTTTCACCTGGCACGAGACAAGTGCCAAGAAGCTCTTCCCAGCAGCATGAAAAGGAGCTCTCTGTCAAAGGTTCCACAGCCTCCCCAAATTTATGGGCGGAGTCCTGCAAACCTGGATCTCAAGATTGCAGTGACCAATGGTTGATGCAATAAAATGTTTCTTTGGATCTTATCCTGGGCACTGTTCTGACACTGTTCAAGATTTACTTTTACACTGATGAGAAGAGTTATTTTGGCACCTGATTGAAAGTGGGACACATCCAAACTTGAAGAATCTAAAACATGGTCCTACATAATTATAAATAATGCTCTCAGAATATTCACCATGGAGTCTGTGAGCCCTGTTGGGGCATAACAAGCTGGCCGAGAGAGGGAGATGCTCCACCAGGCAATTGGGTGGCATCATCACATGCAGCTTCACTGGTCATTTGGGTGGCAGAGCACATATCCTTGCAAACTAGCTGGGTGGGTGCATGAGTCTACCAGTCAATCAGTCAGTGAGTGGCACAGAATCCAGTGACATTACCAACCATTACCCACTCCTAGCTACAGGGGAAGGGGCTGACTAGCAGTCGCTAGCCTTAGGTGAGTGGGACTGAGCCCTATAAAGGGCTTTATAAAGGAGAGGAGCCCAAAAGAGAGAGGGAAGAGGCAGAGAACCCCCCTCTGGCCCACAGAGGAGGGTAAGCAGGGACCCAAACCTGTTCTAGGAAGGCCAAGTCAAGCTCATGGAAACTTGGGGGCCAGAGACCTGGAGGAGCAACAGAAAAGAGAGGGGGACAGGAGGCAGAGGGCCGGGAGCAACCCAATGGCAAGCCCTCAACCAGGGACTCAGGGGGCAGCTGCCTACAGAGATTTTGTACAAATCCATGTAAATCCATTTAAGTCAAATCCATGGCAGTGTGTGCTGCTATTTTTAAAAAAAAACCAGTGCCAGCTTCCCAGTATGAAGAGGTACATCAGATTAGTTACTCTGCTCTTATTAGGACTTGTTGAACCCACTTTGCCACAGATCCATGGTTTTGAAACAACATTTTTCATGGACCATTTGCCAGAGGGGATATTTGAGTTTTGTTAATACAAGGCTTAAACATTAACTTTGCGATTCGCTTCACAGAGTAGGAGAAAAGTCTTTTCCTGGCCTGATTCTTCATTCTGATTCTGAAACAACAACAGCCTTGAAGATCCTGCTAGAGGTTTTCTGCTGGCGAGCAGATTTTGACAGATGTGTAAAGAGAACAAACACCCGCAATGCACAAGAACAGACATGCTAGAAGTGCTAGAGAGCTGCTTTTTTTTTTTTTTTAGCTCCTAACACGCTAGGCGTAAAGCCACTCTCCTCAGACTTGGAGAGTCACCTGCCAACCTCAGCAGGTGGCACGAGTCCGAGGAGACCCATGGGGCTAAAGCACCTTACCCGGAGGTAAGGGGAAAAGTTTCCCCTTGCCTCTGGCTGAGCCTATTCTGGCCCCTATCCTGTGTTGGGTACCGTGCCAGCCTCTTGGCTTGCCTGTTCCAGCGCAGGGTAGGATTGTGTCCTTAATTGACTGGAGGCAATGATTAAACCTTGCAAAAACACCCCAAGTACGTTCAGCACTGTTCAGTACGTTGACTTCTTTTTTAAAATAAATTATGCTGGAAGCATGCTGGCAACATGCTAGAAATGCCACTTCTGCCTAGTCCTCTAGCCAAAAATGAACACAGCCTGTGTTTAAGGGGGAAGAGTGAGTGTGTGTTGCCTCCCCTTGGCCTGGAGCTCACTGCACGTCTCCTGATACAATAGAAGTTGCCCAGCCTTTGAAAAGGGAGGTGAGGGCTTCCAGTTCTGTCCCTCTCCTTAACCTCCATCACTGCTTCCCCCATCTCTAGTGGGTTCAGCACATGTTTGAGATAACTACAATATACCTCTTAACCTCCACAACCTTTGCCAAGTCCTCTTCCCTCTTGAGTAGCATCCTATATTAACATTCATAGTTTTATCCTGCTTTATTAAGAGATCTTAGTTATGTGAAGGACAACTGGTCCTCCTAGTTTTTTCACCAGACCTTATCTGCTTGTGGATCCAGCTCAGATTTGTCAGGTAACATGACTTAGAAGTCACCACAGTATAACACCTGAGAACAAATTCAGTTCTTTCACATGCCCCTCAGATCCACACTTTCCCCAAGAGAAATACTACAGTGTCTTTTCTTCTGGTCACCAGGATAGCAATGCCACTTTCGTTGCTTAGATTTAGTGTTTTGAAAATCAAGTTGTCCATGCATCTGTGGCATATGTTTGCATCAAATTAAAGTCTACATGGCCATTTTTGAAGTTCACATGCACACATGTGCCAGGTCTACTCTTTACAGATTCCTTAGTACCTACATTCTTCTAGTCAGCACAAACAATACTTATTGCCAATGGATACAAAGAGTAATTCAAAAGAAGGCAGCTTGGGAGAAATCCTGAACTTGGGCATAGTGTTCAAGACAGCCATGCGACATTGAATAGGGAAAGGTGGGGGAAAGGGCTAAGGTTAAGCTGAGTGCCAACAGCGTAGGTGCTTCTGAAAACCATGGGATTTGATGAGGCCACTCTGGGGCACAGAGAGGGAATAGCAGGGGACCAAAAACTACAGAGCATCTTCCTCCAGACTGCAGTTTGAACTTCATTTTCAAAAACAGAATTGCTATTTTAGGGATTTTCAGAAAACCCTGGGAAATCTCACTAGTTGATACAAACTCCTTTATCTTCTCCTGAAAATTCTCAGGTGTTTGTCCTGGGAGGCACCCTGAAATTTCACTTTGCATGAAATGTCAGCATTAACTCTGTTGCAAAATGCTTTTTGAACTCTGAAGCCTAACTGCTTCTATAAGCTTAGCATGTTCAAGCGTGCACATATCGAAAAATACAACCAGACACAGAGGCTTGCTTTTGAAGTGTGCCTTTAATTATTTGAAGCATAAGAAGCTAATTCAAAAGTCTGTCTCATAAAAATCCCCATTTGCTTTACAACAGAGGAAAACAAACAAACTTTTCTCTAAGTTTTTTTTTAAACACAAATAAATAAAGCCCAGTGGAAGACAGTCAAAGAGAGCACAGATTCAGAGGACTGTGCAAATAAGGCAAACCACTCAATTATTTGTGCAAAGCATGTACAGTCCTTTTTTAATCTGTTGTTTAGGTCATGACATTTTTTAATCTGTTGTTTAGGTCATGACGTTCCCATCCTTCATTTCCTGATCATTTGAACTTCCCTCCTGATGCAGTGCTTAGTGCTCTGTCACCTTCCTTTCACACTTGTGTGCTGTTGGTGAACGAATTGGATTGGTCGCATTCAGTGTTGAGACAATCGCAGCTGTCCACATAGAGGTAGCTGTGTTTCATTCTCACCCCGTGGGGACATAACAGAGTGACTTCTTTCATGGATGTCTTTGCCTCCCTGCAGCAAGAGCACTTGTGCTCCATTGAATTGGCTTCAGCAGAGTATCTGTGGCATGAGAAAAAGAAACCGTTATTTTGCGGTACAAACTGAAATGAGGAACAATTTTAGTGACAGCGAGGCAGTTAAAAACGGAATATGGTGTCAGAAAGTGTGCAGATCTCGTAGCTTCATTTCCTAAAAGCCCACATCTCAATGTTCTTGTCTATATAGCCGATGTACTATGCATTTTAAATGTTTGTTCAATGTGCAGTTTCTGCATATACAAAAAGGGCATCCATATCTGACGGATTTCACAGCAGAAAATCAGGTATAGTGCTAGGGCAGCAAAGTGGCTGAGAAAGTGTGTGATGAATATGGTAATACCCCATTTTGCTGATGCCATCAAACCATTAAGTTTTCTTTGGCAAGCTCCTCTCCCTTAGCCTCAACCTTTCGTCTCTACATATGCAATATGAAGATAAAACCAACCTTACAGGTTTATTACAAAGCACACAAAATAGCATACATGAATCACTTTGAACAATAACTGCTCTGTTAGATTTCTTTGAAATCTTTACCCCAATCCTAGTTGGTTTTCATTGTCTTACATCATCATAGCTTCCTGTCAGGTTTAAAGAACACTTGATCCATGAGACTGAATCAATGTAAGAGTGATAGAATCACATCCCTGATATTGATTTCCCATTGATCTGACATGAGGTAGTGTCGGAAACTAGCTTTATAACACCATCCTGCAGATACGATATAGTTTCAATAGTGCACAGTGAGTTTTGGAGCATTGCTTAGAACTTGGCATGTCTTTCTGTGCTTCCTAATAAATGCAACACCATTAAAAAGATGATACACCATTTCAATAGATGATAATTCTTCAATTATCATACATTTTTCTCCAGTACAAATATGATTTTGGCCAGATCTTACTTTAGAGAGCAAGCAGCCAGATTCTTATTTCTCAGCAGCATGTAATGCTTACGTTGTACCAAAGAAGAATAAGCACACCTTTCTAGAACCACATGTCCTGACATGTAGCCTCCATTCTGGAGAACACAAAACTCTGTTTTATACAGTTTTACTAAGATTGTTGTTAGTTACCTTGTATCTGCTTTGCAGAGAGTGTGATCAGATATGCTCTTGTTGGATCTTTTTTTTAAAAGAACAGTGTTTACGATCAGACAGGGCTTCATAGCTGCAAGGCCAGTTGATAGGGCTAGAAAATGGTCAACAAGGACTAGGGTGTTGACTCATCACATTTAGGGTAACTGTGTGTACCTCTCCAAGGGTGGCAATGAAATTTTTGAGAGACTGCAGTAGGCCTTTAGATCTCTGTTGGGGATATCTGGAGAAATATCTGGATGGCAGGAGAAAGTTAAGCTCCAAGCCAGGTTCCCCATGTTGCCAGCATAGTGTGGGGCAAGAAGTAGGAGTAGGGATTTGGTATCTACCCTTAGATAAGCAAGAGTCAGAGTTAAAATTAGAATCAATCTCATGAGGCCATATGGCTCAGGGATGCAGTCTGGTGATTCCTTGGGCTTAAATTGTGGTATCTATCTCAAAGTCTGTCTGGCTTGGGTGGGCAAAGCAATTTGACTTCCATGACCTGCTTTCCAGAGGTTGGAGTTGAAAAGCTGGTTCACCAAGAGGCAATCTCAGGCTAGAACCAGGGTGGTTTCACCCAAGAGACTCTGGACAAGTTAGCTGTCTCCTTTGGAGCAGATGCCCAAACTTAGGGGGGAAGAGATACATAGATGGAACCTTCCATAGTTGTAAATTGATCAATTGTTATATTTCAATAAACATGGCCCATTTTACTCCAAATCACATGGTCTCATGTCTTTTGTGGTGTGTACCACAAACGAAGGTTATTTAGAGCTTCTGAATGATTGAGGTTAGAAAATATGGAATTGCTGTGTATATGCATATCAAAGGATTTCTGCTTCTTATTGTCCAATTTGGCTTACGTACATTGAGTAAGTTCCACAATGTCCTTCACACTGAGTCACAGACACTTTTTCCTCTGAGCGGCAACCGGCGTAAGAGAGATAGTCTGTTATTACAGTGGGGGAGCATGCTGGTTGTGATGGTGGTAGTTCAGAAAGTATACCTGTATAAGAAGAGAGTTTTAAAGACCTTCATTAAGATGCCTCCATGAACTTCAAGTTTTTTATTTGCTCTGAAAAACACATGTGGGTAAATATGAGGGAAAATCAAGGGTAGAAGGAAAGGGTGAAGAAGATATTTTAAGCCAAGAGAGTGATTTCCAAAATTATAAGATTATTATTATTAAAATTATTCTATCACACAGAAGTGCATCTGATCATTACTGGAGGCCATGCTTTATAGGCCCATTCACAATTGCCATTTCTTTAACAAGATACTAGAGGTAGTGCTTCTTAATGGGCAAAAACAGAAAATCTACACTGTATGTTTAAAATTCCAGGGTCATATAAATAAATCTGTTCAGGGTCTTTTTTGATCAGCAGAGAAGCCCTGATCCAAGAGCACCATATGTACAGGATGCAGGTGGAACTTCAGAACCATTCCACACATCTAGTAGGGTGATCCACAAAGGGAAGCACTATTGCTGAATTGAGGCAATTGTCTTTATCACTGTAGTGCCTGAACATTTGTCCAATCTTAAGCAGTTAATCAGAAACCTTGCTTATAGTTAGACCAATAATAAGCAATTGCTTTGCTGGGGCTGCTGGTGGTAATAGAAATTGAATTTAAAACACCTCCTGAGGTGGCACAAGTTTGAGGAGAGCAGAGCGGCTTCAAGCTGCTCTGAACTCTCCGGGAATGGGGGTTGGGATCCTGCATAACTGCTGGATCCTAGCCCTGCCTCCCACTCCCTGCCTGCCCACCTCCAGGGCCACCCACTGCCAGCCCTCCGCCCACCCAGGAATGCCTTCCTCCTGCCTCCTCCCCACCCCAGTGTGTGTCTGATATGTGTGTCAGATAGTTAGGTAGGTAGGTAGGTAGGTAGGTAGGTAGGTAGATAGATAGATAGATAGATAGATAGATAGATAGATAGATAGATAGATAGATAGATAGATAGATAGATAGATAGATAGACGAGGTGACCCAAAAGTAGGTGGACAGTAGGCGGAATAAATGTTATTATTTACTGTCCACCTACTTTTGGGTCACCCTGTATAATGATTGCATAATACTTACATGTTTTACAGCAGCCATTAGGTAATAATGTAATGGTTCCCTAAAAAAAAATACAAATCAAGTATGTACATTTGAATATTGTTTGTTACTGACACATCTACTACAGCAAAATAATAGCTTAGTATTATTGGATGAAGCAATCACTAGATGAGGCTTACGTCATATTTGATGGTTAAGGTTCAGCAGGGAGGACATCTTTCATTTAAAATTCAGTGAATACTCAATAGGTTATATAGAAGCTTCCAGTGGCCCAAGATGCAGCAGCCAGGCTATTATCTGGAATCAGGTGCTGGGTGCATATCTCATCTATTCTGTGCCGGCTCCACTAGCTGCTAATAAACTTCTGAGACCAATTCATAGTGCTGATTTTGGCCTCAGTAAGAACCTGCCCATTCTTTTCATTCCTGCCCATGAACCTGCCCATTCAGTAAGAACCCTCCTTTTCGGCCTGCCACTCACAGAAATGGAACAAGCCTCTAGCAGAGAGACAGCCTTCTCTGTGGCAGTTCTTCACCTGTGGTAAGTCCTCCTGAGGGATATTAGATTGGGTTCCACTCCTCTGGCCTTCAGAAGAGGACTGGAAACCTTCCTCTTTGAATGAGTTTTCTAACTTCTCATTTATCACAATTTATATTATAAATGTTTACAAAAATGTTTTTAAATTTGTTCTAAAGTTTTGTAACCTTCTTTGTTAAGTGGGGTATAACTCTTGTAAGTAAGTAAGTAAATAAATAAATTAATTAATTAATTAATTAAATGTTCAGTAGGTTGTTGATATATGGGTTCTCTGAAGAAAGGATTTGTGCATGCAATGGATAATGGGAATTATTTAATTCCCTTATATTTTGAGCAGCAGATGTTCTTGGTGTACTTAGATGGATTTTAAATTCAATCACTGCATTTATATTATTCTCTCCCCTCCCGTTGCACATGGAACATTCCTACAGCAGCTAATTATTATTGCTATTTAACTTCCTATTTTTAAAAACCTTATCAATCATGCAATTATTTTAGTATCTTCTCTTTCTTTTGGACTTTCCTTTGTACTCTTATCACTTTGAGATGATTGATCCTTCCAGAATACTACACAAAATCCAAGGGTATCATCCCTTGCTCACAATGTGGCTGAATCAAGTAAAAGAGTTTTCAAACATTTACTCACAGGTTGGCACCTCTTCTCATTAAATGCTGGGCAGGATATATTTGAGGTGGAGGCGATTAGTTGTGAATAAATTTTCACACAGCTGTAAACAGTGCAGTTGTCTCTGGGATCGCTCTGTTGTTCACCAGGCTACACAACACAAGGAAATAAATTCAGTATGAGCTAAAAACCTTTCTCCTTTCTAAAGTTCTCTATTCTCACTTTATTCTCACCCTATCCTCACCCTGCAAGAAACAGGAGAGTCTATATTTTGGAAGCCCTTGAGAAACACATGGACATTGAACTACAATGATAGCTAGAAACACAATGCAGTAATAGTCTCATTTACAACTGTGACTCACAAGCTGTTATTTTGTTTGAAAAATGACCAACATGTAGCAAGTTAAATGAAAGAATGATTAAGGAAAAGCTTATGAGTCACCTGTAGCAAGGCAAGGAAGAATCACCCTTACAGCCCAAACCTAAATAAAACTCTGCATGGTGAGGCAGCAGTACCAGCATGGACTATGCTGCATTCCTTGGGGGATTTTCAGCTGCTGGAGGGGTAAGGGGACATTTGCCCCTTGCCCTGGCATCAGCCCCAGCAACCTCTATGAGTCAACTCAGACTGAGTTGATCTATGCAGGTTGATCAGGCCAGGGAAGGGGGTTGGGATTCAGCATGTACTGCTGCCACCGAACCCACCCCCCTCCTGGACCTGATCCAACCACTCCTTGCCCCCATCTCCTTCCTGTTCCACCATCTCCTCATCCCTCTCTGCCCTCCATCCACCCCCTGCGACAGGCTTACCTACTCTGGTGGTCCTCTGTTGCTCCACCAGCATGCACAGGAAGGTTCCAGCCTTCCCACAGAAACACCGGTGCATTTTATGGTGCTTTTGCAGCAGCCTGAGCCGGAAGAATGAACGTTCCACCAGCACAAGCCTTGGTTAGGATTGGGCTGTTGGGTCACCAAGCAGGAAATTATTTATAAACTGGCAGGGGCAGATAGTTTGAAGACACAGGAAGCAGAGGACTTCCTGTATCTGAAACACAGGACCTGGAGTCATGAAGTCAGTGGATCAGGGAAATGAGTTAAGGGGATAAACAGAATAAATTTTATGTATTAATTTGAAAACATCCAGCCAATGTCTCTCATCACAAATTGCCTTTTCTGCTGTGCAAATTATAAGAATGAAAAGAAAAACTTTATTAATAAAAGTGATACACTTACTCTTAAAAGAATAACATTATCATTTGTATTTAATATACACTTTGTCTGGACACATTTCCCACAGCATTCATCTGGATCTGCATGAAGAGAATATCCCTAAAGAGAAAGAGATGTACCATTATGCATGATCTCTATCTATAACACCTTAAACATGAAGAGTAGTTTACAATATTTTTTTATGAATTTTGGTTGCATTTGTAGCAGGGAGAGGAACAGGTGCGGGATAGGGAATCACACTCACAGGGCCCAATCCTATCCAGCACAGGAGCAGCACCGCTGAACGGCTACCATGGGATCCTGTGCACCAGCGTTTCTCAAACTTTGAGGGAGCTTGACTCCCTCAGTAAGTGTTTGCAGAGGAGGGGCTGAGATAGCGACGCAATTCCCAGGATCGCGATGCTGGGGGGGGGCGAGGGGGTGCTTTGTATTTACTTTTAATTAGGTATGGCTGCTGGAGGCTGCTGGAGGTGTGGGGAGCCCTGTACAGTGCTCCCTGAAGCTTGCAATCTTCAGTAAACGGAGGTGCAAAGCACTTTTGTTTTGCAGGAGGTGCTTTGCGCCTGCTTTTTCTGAACGTTCCAAGCCTCAGGGAGTGCTACAGAGGGCTGTGTAGAGCTCCCCGCACCTCCTGCAGCCTCCAGCAACCATACCTAGTTAAAAGTAAGCACAAAGCACCCACCTCGCCCCCCCTTAGCAACGTGATTCTGGGGATTGCATTGTTGCCTCCCCCTTCCCCGCCCCTTAAAGGGACAGGGGAAATGTTACATGAACTCATGGGTCAGCCCTGTGTTGGGCTTCTGAGTCCAGCACGGAGGGAGAGGATTTGGCAGAGGAAGCCTCAGCCGGTCCCACCCCCTCCCAGGCCTGTCCCCCCCATTCTGCCCTATATCCACTCTACCTCTACCCAGGACAATGTACTTAGCTGCAATTTGAAACATCACAACTTCAGGACACTCTAGATATTACTGTAATGCATAATTGAGGCTGCAATCCTATGCACACTTATCTGGGAGTAAACTCCTTTGAACTCAGTGTGGTTTACCTCTGAGTAGAAATGCCTAGGCCTGTGCTCTAAGATAATGGTTCCCAAAGTTTTAAGCACCACAACCCAACTCGTCCTTCGCAGTGGGTCGCAATGCGATGATCCTCCTAGTGCTGCAAGACCTTCTTGGGAGGCCCCAGAGACCTCTCCCAGGTTGCCCCAGGCCCGCGACATATTCTATTGGCCCTCACGGGCCTCAGAATGTCCCACAGAAGCGACCAGAAGCTACTTCCGATCAAACTGGAAATTGCATCCACAAACCAGAAGTTGCTTCCGGTCCCTTCTGATTCCCTTACAGAGAACTAGAAATGAGATACAACATATTTCATTATATCCGATTGCTGCTTTTTTGAAGAGAGCAAAATTTCTGATTGCTTTCTGATTGCTTAGTGTTGCTTTCTAAAGATGAACCAGGTGGAAAATTCCACCTTGTCTCTGCCCTGACAGAAGTGTATACAAAGCAGTCGTATGAATCAGGTCAAATCAGGTCCATTTTAGAATGTAATTCTCCCATAAACATTTTCAGCAACTGTTTTTAAAAAAGCATGACTGAAGCTTACTGGATCGCATTGCACATTGCATGGAACATGGTTGCAGCTGATGACATTCGTCCCAGTCTCATCTTGTTGATCTGTGCACTCACACTGCTCGCACCTGCCTCCTAAGACCGCTGAACCAGGCTACAATAGTGGAACAAGAGTTATCTATTAGCAAAGCGCACCATGAAACAGACCTAGTCAAATTATTTCAGTCCAAAATATATTCCTTTAAAAATGTAGTAGAGTAAGAATGGCAATGACTGGCACTACTGTACTTCGTTCTAATTTTCCACATGGATTCTTGTTGCATTGCCTCTTTGGCTTTTCCTAGTTTTCTGCTCCCATGAATATCTGCCCTTGCTCTGTTCACACTTTAACTTAGTTTTACTGTTTTAGGCCCAAATCCTAACCAACTTTTCAGCACTGACACAGCGGTGCCAATGGGGTGTGTGTTGCATCCTGCAGTTGGGTGGCAGTCACGGAGGCCTCCTCAAGGTAAGGGAAATGTCTGATCACTTACCGCAGAGCTGCATTACCCTTGCCTCGCTACTAGAAAATTGTTTAGGATTGCACCCTTAATTGCTTTAGAGCAGTGACAATTTCTTGAAAGATTTCACCTCAGTAGTAAAAGTGGGTATATATCTATAGATTACATAACCTGACCAGTCGCTCAACAAAACTTCTTTTTAGAAGATTACATTGAGAATCAAATGATATTCACCCCACAGAGTCACCCACAGAAAAAAAAACAAAATTTACCTTGTATTCAGCACCATTTTTCACACAAACTCCTTTAGGAACTAAATTTGAAAAAAAAAAAAAAAACTGTCAACACTATGTTCAAAGACACCTGTATCTTTAGAAACCAGCCTACTATATAGCCCTCTGTCAAGAGGACAATATCATGTAAATAGTTCTAGCTTGAAGACTGATTGAGGCTAAAGTACTTGAGGGACCCAGACAAACCTGCCCAAGGTGCTAATCTAACCCCCCTTGGTCTTTCCTTCCCCTACCTTCTTTTTGATCTTTTCCCTCTTACTTGCTATGACCATATTCTCCTCCCACTGCCACCAGAGACATTCTAGGCTGCCTGTATTGTGTGTTAGATGTTTATTGTTGCTTCCTCAATGATTATTGTTGTTGTTTTTTTAATTTTGTGTAAGCCATGTCCACATAAGTGGCAAAAAGGTGGGATAGAAAATATATCAAATAAATAAATAATATTACATTATTACTATTACTATTAAGAATATTTATGTACCACTTTTCAACTAGTTCGCAAAGCAGTTGATGTAGCAAAACAAGTCTATTTCTATTTCCTAGTGCGTAACAATGCTTCCAGTCACATACACCATTATATGCAAGCAAAAATAGTTTACTGTGCCAACCCTGTATTTTTTTAATTGTAAGGAGAAGTTGCAAAGGGCTAAAAACTAGAACATAAAGCACAGCAATATACTCTCTGCCTTTCCTCTGCTTTGGCAACACCTGGCCAAGAATAGCCTTCAGGGGGAAAAATGCTGATCCTTAAAAATGATTCTGTTCATAATTTAATGAATCTCCAGGGGAAGGTAAAAGTGGAGCTGTCACTAAACGTGACCCCAAGAGCCAATCAGCACACTTGGCCATTCATGGTCACTGTCAATCTAATCCTCCACACCTACCAGTGGTTCTGTCTATCACCTCTTTCTGCAATGGACTGTGCATTGTTGTTTATTGAGTGTGCAAGATGTATCTACAGAAACAGCCATGCAAGGAATGATTGTGCCATGAGCACAAAGGCTATAGGCATACATTCCATCATTCTATATTTCTGTTGTCCTGTTATGACTGCTAACCAGCCATCCCTTTTGTTAGGCACACTACTGGATGATACATGGCCCCTGTAACTTCCCATCACTCCAAGAAGTGCACAACAAAATTATATTAGTGATTGCATCTACAGGTATATGCTGCTCTTCACCAAGGGGCTAAGGACCCAATCCTATCCAACTTTCCAGCACTGGTGCAGCTGCAATGCAGCTGGGAGGTAAGAGAACAAATGTTCCCTTACCTTGAGGAGGCCTCTGTGACTGCCTCCCCACCAAAGGATGCAATGCACATCCTATTGGCTCAGCTGCACCAATCCTGGAACATTGGATAGGATTGGGCCCTAAGGCAGTATACATGATGCTCCCAACCTGTTATCATCACAAAAACGGAATAGGTTAGGCTGAGCTACTGACTAGTCCAAAGTCATACAGTGAACTTCATGGCTGAGTTGGAATTTGATCCTGGTCTTCCCTAGTCCTATCCTGACAAGGCTACTACCAATTTTACTCCTATATGTGCAAGGCACTGTGCATTCCATTGTGGAATAGCAAGCATGCAGCATTGTGCTTGATCCACAGTCTTCTAGATTGTGGGCTTATTCTGCAAACAATTAACCTGTGATCCTATTCATAATAACCTGGAATTAAATCTGAACAACAACCGCTGGACTTAGGATCATTCTTGCTAAGGATCATAACATGTTTAGGATCCAGGACCTAAACATGCTTAGGATGAAGGAGCCAGTCTGAACTTTCCCAACAGTTCCTTCCATAGTTTCTTTTAATGAACTTACCACAATCATAGTCAGGGCAGCACTTTCCTGTGGGAGTCTTAGTGGAGAGCTCAAACCCTGGTTCACACTTAGGAGGCACAGTTGTGCAGTCACTGACATTGCATACTGTGAAGCAGAAAGGGCAAAACAAAATTACAGAGAGACTGGAAAATTCCTTAAAAAGTAAGATAATGGCACTATCATGCATTATATAAGCAATTTAACTTTAGAGACTTCATTAGGGAAATTGTAATTAAGAATATTTATCTGGTTCTTAATCCTCTGGTTGACTAGTCTTCTCAGGGCACAACCCTGACAGGTACTTGGGCTCATGCAAGTCCCTTGCGCTGGCCCAGGAGTGTTGCAAAAGTGCCATAAAGTACTTTTGCACCACTCTGAGGAGAGATGTGCGTTGGCCTCCCTGCGCCAACGCAGGGCCTGGGAAAAGGGTGAGTTGGGCTGGCCAAGTTTGGCCAACACAGGTCCGGGGGGGGCATGGGGAGGAGGCAGGAGGGAGGCGTTTCAGGGCAGGGAAAAGGTGGGTGACAGGCGTTCCTGGGGGCAGGCAGGGAGCGGGAGGCAGGACCAGGATCTGGCAGTTATCTGGCGGCACAGGATCTGGCGGCACAGAGCGGCTCCTGGATGCTCCATTCTGCACCACCTTGTCAAGTAGTGCAGATCTGATTAAACCCATCAGCTGCAGCATGACACGATAAAGGGATGCAACATGACTTGATAAAGGGAAAGGTTTCCCCTTGCCTCAGGCTGTGCAGCTTTTGGCCCCAAACTTGTGTTGGATGAAGTGCAGGCCTGCTAGCCTGCCTGTTTCCAGCGCAAGTTAGAATTGCACCCTCAATAATGTAATATATGCAACTGTGTTATAATAACTGAGTCAAACCAATAATCTGTCAAGCCTTGTGTTCCATTTGCTCACTACTGACTTATGGTTTCACCCTCAGAAAGATGTGAACCACACAAGGCTATCAAGATGGACTTACTGCATTTAGTGTTAAAACAGCATTCATCCTTAGGATTGACTTCAGTGATTTCATAGTATCCTTCTCCTTTACACGACTGTTTGTCTTCTGGCGGTGGGCATTTATGGGGTTCACAGATAATGCCATAGCCTCCTTCCAGGCAAACACAGTCTTTGCAATCAAATATAAAGGTCTCTCCAAACTGTCATTGAGGAAAGGAAAACATGCAAATGGTTGTTTAAAAAAAAAAAGTATTAGAAGTTACAAAAACTAGAAAAACATATCTACAAACAAGTAGCAAGAACACAGAGAAATGTTATACAAGAAAGAAAACAAATACAAATTACATGCATACCATAAACAACCAACATTAACTGCATTAACATGCTAATTTACACTTAAGTTGTAGATATGTGGTTTAACATTCAAAGAGCCCAATTCTATTCTTCCCCCTGCCAATGCAGTGGTACCAAAATGGCTACCACTGCATCCTGTGGAGGGAGGGGCAGTTGCGGAAGTTTCCTCAGGGTAAGGGAACAAGTTGGACTTGTTAGGATACTTAGGATTTCCCAGGGGTAAGCCTTCATGGTGTGTGTGTGTGGGGGGGGGTGGATCTACTCAGACCTGCACTAGCTAAATAACTGGTGCATGTCAGCATGGACCCATGCCACAGGATCAGGTCCGGGAAAGGGGTTAGGCAGCTGCTCAATCTGCCCCCTTCATGAACCCAATCCACCCAGCCCCCTTTACCACCTTGTTTTGCCCTTCCCCATTCCATTGCTTAAAGTGAGCAGGAACAGGATTGGGACAGCAGTAGCCCATGTCTTCCTCTAGCACCATTGCAGGAAGAGCAGAGGGGAAAACCTTGCAGCCTCCTTGCTCTCCCTGTCCACCCAGCTGTTTAGGAAAGTAGGGCCTCCTCTACCTGCCCCCTTCCCTTTGGCTGTTCTCAGTGCAGCCTCCTTCTCTCTCACTATTTCAAATGAACAGGAAGAGCAGAACATGCTGGAGGACTGAGCTGAGAGCAGTCAACGGGAAAGGAAGGGAAGAGTGGGGGCACAGGCTCCCTCCCCTCTCGGTACCCACCTGGGGTGAGTGCATGCATGCTAATGTGTGCATGGGTCTTTTGTAGGGGTGGGGGCCAGGAAACAATTCTGGGGTGCTTCAGGCAACACCCAAGTATTTGGTCAAGCCTGCCAGAATGGTCTATAAGTGTTTGAATGCCTATACACTTTTAAGTATACAAAAGTCTAATTCTGTCCATGCATTGTGTTCAGTGTCTGCTATCTGTGTATATATGGAGCTCAGCAGAAAGAAGAAGGGCTATAAATTCATGTTGCTATTCTCCAAAAACTATCATTATGGATTCCTTGAGGAGATTCACTATAAAGAGTTGAAAGCTGGACATAAAGTTGTTGGGATTTTGCATTTTTTTTCCCGTAAGAGAAAAACAAACATATTTTGAATGCTTCAAAGTTAGTACAAAATCAGCACAAAATAAACAAGCTATGCATATTACCTTCCTTGGTATATTATCTGGTCCAAGACATCCTGTAAGCAGAATAAAATAAACCTTTGTTATTCATGCTATAGTTCCTGACAGTCAGGTATCACAACTATGAAGTATATAAAAGATGAAGATGAAGCAAAACTCACCACAGGTTTTCACACAGATATCCACACCAGCATCATAAAGTGTTGTCCCATCAGGGCAGAAACAGCCTTCCATTCGTGTTTGGTTAACTCCTATTAAGCTATAATAGACACACATTTCAGAGAATCAAAATTATTCTCATCCAGTCTAACCAGAAGCTGTAGTCTGACTTTGAAAAATCACCTATGCTTGATTTTGAAGATGATCTTGTTTATTGTGCCAGGATTGTACTGCATTCCAGAGACAATGTGGGTGTCTCCATTTATTTGTGCTGTAGTTTGGCATTAGAATATGTTGATGGGGTCCATGCAAGTATGACACAGAAGGGTCAGGGGAAGGATGCAGGGAATTCCATGATCTTTCAGGTAACAGAGATTGTACATTGGCTGACTGGTAGCATTCAAGGAGTTACTTTTGCTCAAACCTCAAGTAAGGGCAGAGCTACGTGATCTTGTGATGGCTTTTCTTGCACCATATCTTATTTATGAAATAATTTGTATTAGCATGGGACCGTGGCTTGGGCAAAAGAACCCAATATTTTCCAGTGGAGGACTTGCACTCTTTCATCTGACTCAACAAATACTGATACAGCATTGGCCAGTAATACACATCCAGGTAGGGACTTCGGGTGAAAAGCAGGTATGCGTCTACAATTTCTTATTCAAATGAGTGTTTGTTAAGTGTGCTCAGATATGCACAAGTAGGGGTAATTCATGTGAACCTCCCTAATCAAAGGGTGTGTGTGGGTGAAATGTCATGTGAATTGGGCTGAGTCATATGTAATCTCACATATGTCAGGAGTGCATGCTCCCTTCTATACTATATACCACATCCCTGGCTATGTAAATGTATAAAACAGTACACAAATAGTACATGAATCCTGAATGTCCTAACAGTTTGAGCTTTCCAGGACTGACTGTCATTTCAACAATTTCCCATACTTAAGAATATTATGTCTTATCATACCAACGAGAGGATGGGAAATCCACCACATTAGATGCTATAGACATTCTGCACATGCTAAATGCTAAACAATACCAACAAGTTCATCACATCAGCTTAATGTAGATTGATAGTACTGAGACTTGACTGAGAGAAGATAATTACCCAGATTTGCAAGTTTCCTCTTGAGTAGGACCACATGCTTTATAAACTTTGTTGGATGGGCATTCAATAGCTAGAACAAAAAAAAATTAAATTTAAAAGGTGAAAGATGCACAAAGATAAATGTGAGATTACTCTTTGAAAGTTATGAAGACATGCCCTTTAACTCTATAGTTATGCTAACAGTTTCAGCTGAATAGAAGCATGCACTTACAGCATGAGCCATTGGTATAGCTTCTCCAATCAATACAGACCCCTTGGTCTGCACAGGTTGCTGCATAGGCTTGAAGACTTGCACATTCCATATTACTATTAGGAACTCTGCAGCTATCAAACTTGCAGGCTTCATAGTAGCTATCTGGATCAACAGCTTCATGACATGGCTTGAATACACTAGATATAGGCAAAATACATTACTGTTAGGCATACATCAACAAATATACGTAATCAAATAACATTTTAACTCTCCAGATGCCTCCCACCATGCTGATACAGAAGAGGCAAAGAATACGTCTTATTCTAAAACAACCCGAGAAGGTGGCAGAAGTAAAGCTTAGTAAAAGTTTCTCATTGCACATTGTTAAGCCAGTGAAGTGCAGAAGGCAGAGACACAGCAATAAAATGCAGAAAAAGAGGCACAGGATCCCTGTCTACGTGGGTGAGAGAGGGAGAATTTTTACCTCCAAGGTTAAGCTCCCAAAGAAGAGCCAAAATAACTGCACTGGCTCTTCCTCTGAGCCATCGTGCTGGCACCATTGTCCTGCCAAACCTCACTCAGTGCAGGGGATCAAGCAAAGTACCCAATAATAACAAACTGGGCAATTTGGACATGCAAATCACTGCTGGGCAAACTGAGCATGCAAATCACTGAAACTAGTAGCTATGGGTACAAGAGATTATTTCCTTTGTGTTGCAGCTGAAGAAAGAGTACAATGTCTGAACTTAGCTGACTGCTGATTGCAAAACCAGGAAGAATCTTTTTTGTTTTCTGCTTTCTGTAACTTTTGGGGGGACAGGGAACCATTTACTGATTTATTTAGCTATGTCAACCACATAGTGAACTACTTTCACCACAGTCCCAAATGCTTATTTAATAGTACGCACGTCATTAACGAACTCCCCGATCCTATGTGGCATTGAAGCCACCAGCACAAGTGCTCTAATGGTGGAATGTGCTTTCTTGCCATCACAAACGGCAGGCTGGAAGTGTGTGTAGCAGTGCACTTCCAGAAAGCCTGCTGACGTCAGTGAGAGCCTCCCAGTTGGCCCTCCCCACCACAACAAGCGGTGCAGCCCATTTTGGTGCAGCTGCATGCGGTGGTGGGGAAAAGCATAATAAGATTTCGCCCTGAATTTCATAATTGTGAAACTGGTTTCAAAAGAGGAAAAAGAATAACAGTTACAAAACTATCAGTAATCTGTACTTCTTTGGGGATAACTCTGTTGCCCCAGCTTGACATTTGCAGAGACAATAAATTTCTAAAACAGTATTACTCAGGTTGCAATCCTAACCTCACTTTCCTGAGAGTAAGTCCCATTGAACACAATAGGACTTACTTCTGAGTAGACCTGCTTAGGCTTGTGCCCTCAGTAGAGCAGGAGACCACAGAAAAATCACACCAAAAGCAACGAGAGACTAAGGAGAAGCATTTTCCAAAAACCAAAATTGTTTGGAGCATATTTACCTCCCTTGTAGGAGCTCACAGATCGGAGGTGCAATGCAGTCGGGCCGAGATGTTGGTCCCAAAACTGGGGGAACTAAAGGACAGAAGCGCCTGGCTGTGTCATCAACAACCCAGTCATCTGCCATGACTTCACAATCAGTTTCAGACACAACGGTTCCATTGCGCAACATACAGTCATCTGCTGTATTGTTGGTGCACGTGCCTAACATGGACAAAAGGCAGAATAGTTGATACAGCAGTAGACCTCATGTTCCTGTCAAGCAGAATACTTCATAACAACAAGAACAGTAGTAACAATAATAATCTAATAATAGCAGTAACAACAACACAAGATCTGATGGTGGATTCACAAAATGCATTTGGTTTTCACTTGCCAGCTTTGTATTTCTATAACACAGATTTTGTCGCTCACATGCAAACAATTCCCATGAATGCGGAAAACCAGATTGCACATGGTACTGAGCTGTTGTCTCTATTTAAGCCTATTGTGAGAGCATGATCTCAGAATGTCCACCTACAGATTGCAGGGGCTTTTCTCATCATTTGCTTGTCAGAGTTTAATTTTAGAAGCAAAAAACAAAATCAGCCTTACCGCATTGTCCCCAGACATTGTTGCCAAATTGCTCATAGGGCAGCCTAACAGTGAAGCTCATGCCATTGAAAGTAACGTTCATCTTCAGTCTAGAAATTTCCACCACGTAATTTATACCTAATTGGAACACTCTCAAACCAAACTTTTTGTAAGGTAAAGCCACTGTTATTCCATTTACAAGCACCTGATGTCCAAAGGAGAAAACAAGATACTGTATAAGTAAATGGTAGGTAATATTTACAGTGAATTATGGTTTTCTTTTAAATTTACATTTTATACAGTATATAAAAATAGTGCACAATTTAAAGGACAGTAAAAAGTAACAATTTTAGTCAACTGGCTGCCTTAGTTTAATTGCTTAATTAACCATTTAAATTGATTTAAGTGAATAGTAAGCTGTCCTAATATACGCTGAATATATTAATTGAGCCATTTGCCTTGATTGCAGTGACCATATCATCAAACATTAACTGAATTTGAAGTTGTTGCATTTAGCAATTTACACTATGTCACCAAAAGGGAACAAAACAAAATAAGGCAAAATTCATTTCAGAATTTATCATCAATGAATTAATTACTTGACAGTACAGATTAATTTTAAAAGCGTTGCATATGTACAAAAGTCATATGTTGTCTTCATTTACATTTAGATGGATTCAGTGTTAATCTCTTTCTGTATAAAAGAGTATAGGATTCCCTTAACAGCCATTTTCCCAACTCAGGAAATCAATCAGATGTCTTATTCTAGTTATGCTGCCATGATCATGCTGTACTAGTGTAGCCCAATTGGAACTGAGCCTGGGTTCAAATCCCTGCTAATCCACAGTCTCAGAACGTAGCCTTAGACAAAGAGAGTTTGAGGATTTGGGAGCTTATCCCCATTGTATAGACTCAGAGCAGCAGGAGCCAAACCCCGGGCTGTGGGCCAGATCCAGCACCTCCAGAAAGTCATCCCTTTTGTGAGCAGAGCTCACCATTCCACACTGCACTGTCTTATCTTGCCAGCTGATCTTCTCACAAAGTCACACCCAGCAGCCATTTCCACTACCCCATAGCCCCAGCCAGCTTTATGCCCAGATTTCCAGGTGAAAGCAGCTGCCCAAAGTGACTTTGTGAGAAGACTGGCAGACAATTTAAGACAAGGCAGCACAGAACAGTAAGCTTCACTCACAGCAGGGATGGTTTTTGTTTACACAGCAGGCCACTGGCATAGAATCACAGGTCACAGTATGGAGTCCAGGCTGGGAGAAAAGGGAGGTGAGGCTAATTCAGGGAGACTGCAGAGGAAACAGCAATCCAGTTATGGATGCAGCATGTCTTCCTGGCAGCTGATCCAAGAGGAGGGAAGAATGAGGCACAAGAGTCCAAAGGCCAGAAGAAATGAATACAGCCTGCTTTGAAGCAAAGCCTACTCACAAGTGAGATTGTACTCACAAGTAAGAAGGGGAACACCTTGGGGAGCTGCCTGAAAAATAAAGAAGGGAGATACTGAGGAGGAAGATTCTTCTGAACTGTTCTCAAAGCAAGCCTGGAGACAAGGAGAACAATTGTGGATGCCTGTCAAACTCTTTCTCTTCTTTTGAGGCCACAGGCAACCAGCGTGTGCTCCTGGGTGAGGATTCTACTGGAGCAAATGGTGAGGCACATCAGCATCTGCCTGTTCAAAAGTTGCATGAGTACTCCAGTCTACACAGTAAGATCCAGGTGAGCATAATCCAAGTGAGATGGCTCCAATGTGGTTGGAGCCATCTCTAACACTAAAGCATGAGAAAGTCGTTGAACATGAACACATGCAAAGAAATTCCAATTCAGGGTTTATTTGTCCCAGTTCTCTACCTGTATAGTAGGAACATTAATATTAATGGCCACATTCAGAAGAGTGTTTGAAAATAGTTATGTGACATAGAAATGATTAAGAACAGCCACAGATAATCTTGATCAATCATCTGGCAAAATCAGAGCTGCATCTGGCCAGGTGCAGGTATGACAGTGTCCCAAAAGTTGTTACAATTTGAGTGCTGAAAACTAGGTGCTGAAAAGGAAGACATTTTTCTCATACCTGTACTTTTATGGGAACTGACCGGACTGTTGTTATCTGCACTTCTTGGCTCTCATGCTTAACAATCAGTGTGCGTGGGCAGGAGACTGGTTCCCGTGGATCACAATGGTAGTTCTCAATGTACACCCCAAAATTGTCGACACGTTTTTCAATCTCTTCCACCAAAGTATAGGTACAATTGCCTTGATAACTGTAGTAGAGGCCATCAAATGTCTTATAATGTGGATCTCCCCAACCAGTACAATAGCCTTCAGAAAGACAACAAAATTTGCTTAGCAAACAAAGGAAGATGCTTATCGTCTTTTGTAACTAAAAGATCTAGGGCCCAAACCCATTGTAGTTCAGCGCTGGAACTGAGTTCCAGCAACAGCACTGGGTGATAAAGCAGGTTTATGGCATTCTCCATGCAGGGCGCACTGACACTGACCCAGTGCTAGTAAGCGCCAGGTGCAGCACTGGACAGATGCCGCCTGGAGCAAGGGAAATCTCCAGGCAGCGGTAAGGTCTGTTGGTGTGCGGTGGAGCTGTTTCAGGGGGAGGGTGGGGTGAGGGAAGTGACTGGCCCAGGAGGGGGGAGAGACTGGTGGAGCCCTGCTCCATCGTATCCTAATCTCCATGTTGGGCTAAAAAGTCCAGCACAGAGCCTCTTAAGTCTGCACTGGCAAAATAGCTGGTGCAGATTTGAGAAGCCCCATTGTGGGGCCTAGGGCTTCCCCGAGGAGACCTCCAGAGGCCCCAGTGGTGACAATGGATGCAGCAATAGCTGTTCGGGCACTGTCGCATCTAGCAGCAGTGCCAGGCATAGGATTGGGCTGAAAGGCATCCAAAATAGTTTTTACACGTTGAGGAATACAAAGTTGTTTATTACTAATTAAAACTAATGAAGTTCTAAAACACATCAGAGGGCTTCAGGTTAGAGAGGGACAAAACAATGATTCGGACAGTGTGGAATGCAGGAAGTAACACAGATCTCCCACTTTATTGCTGTGTGCCACAGGCAACAGGCCACAATGTCAGATAAAGGCCAAGTAGAGCATCCAGATATGCAGTAGTTGGGGTGTAGAGGTAGAACACTGACAACGTCACATGCCACTGTTGGCCCTGGTGTTATGGTTATTACCAGGGCAGGAAATTTGAACTGCGCTTCTGGTGAAATATAAGCACTCCAGATGTAGGGAGACCATGTGCACCTCCCCTTTCAATATGGGTCCTTGAGCACCAAATGGATTTTCTATAGAAACTTACAGTCACATTCCCAATGCCAGCAGCATTTATCCTCATCTTCCACGAGGACAGGAGTAAGGCCATTGGAGCACACGGGCTCAGGGGGAATCTCACAGACTTTTTGAACAAGCTTCCATGTATCATTTGCAATACATATGGCCTCGGTACAGTTACACGGCCACCAGGATTCTCCTGGCTGCATTTTGAGAAGAAAGAGAGAAAAGAGATGGTTCTTTTATCAGAGAAACAAACGCATGTCCAGATATAGATCTTATTGGATTAGCAAGATATGCAGCAGGCACTGGCATTGCCCCTGCCATTGGCGAAATGGAGTGTATCTTGAGCAATGGCTCCCTCTCTCGCCTTTGGTCAGTGGAAGGAAGAGGTACTGCTGTTGCATCTTGCCCTACTCAGCAATGAGAATGGAAGATGGGAAGGAGCTGCCATTGCTGCCAAGTCCATTGGTAGGTGTGACAGCTCCTCCTTCTCCTGCCTTCCCCACTGGCCAAAGACCTTTCCCCCCAAAGGCCCCACATCTTCCATGACATGCAGCACCTTCATCTCCCTCCTGCTTTCCCCACCAGCCAATGGAAACAATCTCTAGAGGTCTGCAATGACACAGGGACCTTTATTAAGATCCATTTATATTAAGAAGTCTTCAGTCTAGAAAAAAGGCACCTAAGGGGGTCAAGACTGAGACATACAAAATTATGCAGGGAATAGATAAAGTGGATAGAGAGGAGTTCTTTTCCTTCTCACACAACACCAGAACCAGGGGACAGCCACTAAAATTGAGTGTTGGGAGAGTTAGGACAGACAAATGAAAATATTTCTTCACCCAGAGTGTAATTAGTCTGTGGAACTTCTTGCCACAGGATGTGGTGATGGCATCTGACCTGGAGGCCTTGAAAAGGGGATTGCACAAATTTCTGGAGGAACTGTTCATCACAGTTTACTATGTGCAACCTCCTAATTTTAAAAGTAGGTTACCTCAGAATGCCAGATGCAAGGGAGTGGCGCCAGGATGCAGGTCTCTTGTTGTCTTATGTGCTACCTGAGGCATCTGTTCCTGTGAGATACAGGAAGCTGGACTAGATGGGCCTTTGGCCTGATCCAGCAGGGCTCCTCTCATGTTCTTAGTGTAAAGGAGGGGCTATATCCAGTGATATCATGCATGGTTTTAACTACATTTTTCTAATACAGAGCAGTAAGCCTAACAAGTCCACAACATATGGATAAAATAATCATTTTTTCCCCTTTTCAGCTCCAAAACACATCACAGTTAACTTTGTACATTTTCTTTAACTTGAATGGGGTAAGTCACCATTGAAACTGGTTCTCATCCAAACTGCAAATTTAAAAATTAGATTAAGGGTTGACAGACAAAATGCAGAAACAAAATGCAGAACACAAAACTCATAGAATAAATAATGCAAACACAATGGTTTCCCTTTCAGCAGCTCTAAAGTAAACACTGAAACTTTCTCTTAATAATTTGAAGAAGTTTCAAAAGCATTTCTTCCTCCAAATAATGCCCATACTACTTACAATGCTTAATAATTTCCAAAGATTAAAAAATGTACTCACCTCACATGGTATTCCCACTGTTGTTGAAGGTGGAGAAGTTGTAGTAGGAGTTTCAGTGTGAGGAGTTGTTTGTGTTGAGGTACTGGAAGTGGTAGGTGTTGGTGGAGTTGTTGCTGATGTGGTGGTTGTAGTTTCAGTGATGGTGGGTGTAGGTGTAAAGGTGGTAGTGGTGGTAGGTGTCTGGCTGGTGGTTGATGGAGTATGAGTTGTGGTTGTGGAACTTGGAGTTTCAGTAGTCGTGGTGGTTATTGAAGTTGTAGTTTCAGTGGTTGTGGTTGTAGGAGTAGGTGTAGATGTTGATGTGGTGGTGGGTGTCTGGGTGGTGGTAGATGGAGTGGGGGTTGTGGTTGTGGTACTTGGAGTTTCGGTAGTCGTGGTGGTTGTTGAAGTTGTAGTTTCAGTGGTGGTGGTTGTAGGCGTAGGTGTAGATGTTGATGTGGTAGTGGGTGTCTGGGTGGTGGTGGATGGAGTGGGGGTTGTGGTACTTGGAGTTCCAGTAGTAGTGGTGGTTGTTGAAGTTGTAGTTTCAGTGGTGGTGGTTGTTGGTGTAGGTGTAGATGTTGATGTGGTATTGGGTGTCTGGGTGGTGGATGATGGAGTGGGGGTTGTGGTTGTGGTACTTGGAGTTTCGGTAGTCGTGGTGGTTGTTGAAGTTGTAGTTTCAGTGGTGGTGGTTGTAGGTGTAGGTGTAGATGTTGATGTGGTAGTGGGTGTCTGGGTGGTGGTGGATGGAGTGGGGGTTGTGGTTGTGGTACTTGGAGTTTCGGTAGTCGTGGTGGTTGTTGAAGTTGTAGTTGCAGTGGAGGTGGTTGTAGGCGTAGGTGTAGATGTTGATGTGGTAGTGGGTGTCTGGGTGGTGGTGGATGGAGTGGGAGTTGTGGTTGTGGTACTTGGAGTTTCGGTAGTAGTGGTGATTGTTGTAGTAGTTTCAGTGGTGGTGGTTGTAGGCGTAGGTGTAGATGTTGATGTAGTAGTGGGTGTCTGGGTGGTGGTGGATGGAGTGGGGGTTGTGGTTGTGGTACTTGGAGTTTCGGTAGTAGTGGTGGTTGTTGAAGTTGTAGTTTCAGTGGTGGTGGTTGTAGGCGTAGGTGTAGATGTTGATGTGGTAGTGGGTGTCTGGGTGGTGGTGGATGGAGTGGGGGTTGTGGTTGTGGTACTTGGAGTTTCGGTAGTAGTGGTGATTGTTGTAGTAGTTTCAGTGGTGGTGGTTGTAGGCGTAGGTGTAGATGTTGATGTGGTAGTGGGTGTCTGGGTGGTGGTGGATGGAGTGGGGGTTGTGGTTGTGGTACTTGGAGTTTCGGTAGTAGTGGTGGTTGTTGAAGTTGTAGTTTCAGTGGTGGTGGTTGTAGGCGTAGGTGTAGATGTTGATGTGGTAGTGGGTGTCTGGGTGGTGGTTGATGGAGTGGGGGTTGTGGTTGTGGTACTTGGAGTTTCAGTAGTAGTAGTGGTTGTTGATGTGGTTGTCGTAGTTTCAGTGGTGGTGGTTGTAGGTGTAGATGTTGATGTAGTAGTGGGTGTCTGGGTGGTGGTGGATGGAGTGGGAGTTGTGGTTGTGGTACTTGGAGTTTCGGTAGTAGTGGTGGTTGTTGTTGTAGTTTCAGTGGTGGTGGTTGTAGGCGTAGGTGTAGATGTTGATGTAGTAGTGGGTGTCTGGGTGGTGGTGGATGGAGTGGGAGTTGTGGTTGTGGTACTTGGAGTTTCAGTAGTAGTGGTTGTTTTTGTTGTAGTTTCAGTGGTGGTGGTTGTAGGCGTAGGTGTAGATGTTGATGTAGTAGTGGGTGTCTGGGTGGTGGTGGATGGAGTGGGGGTTGTGGTTGTGGTTGTGGTACTTGGAGTTTCGGTAGTAGTGGTGGTTGTTGAAGTTGTAGTTTCAGTGGTGGTGGTTGTAGGAGTAGGTGTAGATGTTGATGTGGTAGTGGGTGTCTGGGTGGTGGTGGATGGAGTGGGGGTTGTGGTTGTGGTACTTGGAGTTTCGGTAGTAGTGGTGGTTGTTGAAGTTGTAGTTTCAGTGGTGGTGGTTGTAGGTGTAGGTGTAGATGTTGATGTGGTAGTGGGTGTCTGGGTGGTGGTTGATGGAGTGGGGGTTGTGGTTGTGGTACTTGGAGTTTCAGTAGTAGTAGTGGTTGTTGATGTGGTTGTCGTTGTAGTTTCAGTGGTGGTGGTTGTAGGTGTAGATGTTGATGTAGTAGTGGGTGTCTGGGTGGTGGTGGATGGAGTGGGAGTTGTGGTTGTGGTACTTGGAGTTTCGGTAGTAGTGGTGGTTGTTGTTGTAGTTTCGGTGGTGGTTGTAGGCGTAGGTGTAGATGTTGATGTAGTAGTGGGTGTCTGGGTGGTGGTGGATGGAGTGGGAGTTGTGGTTGTGGTACCTGGAGTTTCGGTAGTAGTGGTGGTTGTTGTAGTTTCGGTGGTGGTTGTAGGCGTAGGTGTAGATGTTGATGTAGTAGTGGGTGTCTGGGTGGTGGTGGATGGAGTGGGGGTTGTGGTTGTGGTACTTGGAGTTTCGGTAGTAGTGGTGGTTGTTGAAGTTGTAGTTTCAGTGGTGGTGGTTGTAGGTGTAGGTGTAGATGTTGATGTAGTAGTGGTTGTCTCAGTGGTGGTTGATGTTGTAGTAGACGTTGTCATGGTTCTGGTGGTGGTGGACATAGTCTCTGTAAAACGAAGAGGAAAAAAGCTTTAGAAGGGACTGTTCAGTTCATTAAAATAACTGATCAAGAATTAATTTCAAGCATATTCATCCATATCTCTTAATACTTTTCAAACTTCCAAAGATGCCTCTCTCAGGTCTAATTATTGTTGTGATTTGATGTTGTTATGTAGAAGCCTCCTTGTTTATATTAAACCCCAGTATGCTTTTAGGTTAGCCATATTGAAAGGGGGAAATAATCTTTTCCTTTTTGGCTCCACCTGGTCTTCAGCAATCATCTCTAGTTCCAGCTGCACTCAGCTTGGAATTCCCAACCACATCAAGAGATGCAATTCCAGCAAGTTTAATGCCATCCTGATGCTCTCATAGATGCACACAAAAAAGGAAGTTTACTTCTGTACATAGATATTCCTTCTCAGATAAGCTACTATTGTTTCGATCCACCTTCTAAGGCAAGTTTTAAAAAAGCATGTGTGTACACACACATGTAGGCACAAACACATGGCATAATTTGACAGAGGAGTACATAAGTTCTTGTGTTCAAATCAGTCCTCCAAAGAGTTGTGTGTTAACATTCTGCTTTGCGCGAGTACAAATGCATAACCCAAATAACAGCTTTAGATTGTTCTAGTGTTAGGATTTAAATCTGAACTATCTCCACAGCAAGGAGGAACAGGACCAATACCACAGCATGACAGTTCCTATACAGGTCATTTAAAGCGCAATCCTAACCCCTTATGTCAGTGCTTTCCAGCACTGGCATAGCGGTGCCAATGGGACGTGTGGCGCATCCTGCAGTTGGGTGTCACTCACAGAGGTCTCCTCAAAGTAAGGGAATGTTTGTTCCCTTACCACAGAGCTGCATTGCCCTAGGTCAGTGCTGGAATGCACTGACATAAGGGATTAGGACTGCACCCTTAGTTATCAACCTCTCCCAACACGTTTTTACAAAGTGAACAGAGAAATGCAAATCACAAGTTGCCCTGTGTCGTTCCAAGCCTCTAGCTACAAACAACACTTACATTTACTCCCTAATCATGGGTCCTTGATACATTGTATACAGACCTGTAGGGGTCCCTGTCTCATCTTCTATTTCATCAGTTGTGCAAGGTATTGTTGTAGCAGTTGTAGATGTAGCAGTTATAGATGTAGCAGTTGAGACAGTTGTAGTGCTGCCATGTGGGGTCGGGACAGATGTTGTGGTACTTGTGCTTGTTGTGGTGAAACATAGTTCGGAACAGCAAACGCTAATTTCATAATTGAGGCATGTTGGTGAAACACTTTCTGACGTCTGGTTTTTGTTATTACAGATCAGTCCTATGGAAGCATTACACATCAATGTCTGACCCAGTTCTTCAAGGGGAATGGTAGGGAATTTCACAGCCCTACATGAAATGTCTAGTGGTTGCTCACAGATATATCCATCTGTTGCATTGATATTCTCATAGATTTCAAATTCACCACCATCTGTTCCAAATGTTGGAGTACTCTTATCAAACCACTGAGTCCAACGGCATTCACAAACTGCAAAACAAATACAAAGCTTATTTTTAAAGACCGCAAGTCAATGGACTGTGTAGCACTTGAGTTAAAAATTTGCTCACCCAAAATTAGACAGTACAAGTGAGCTCTGCTCTCCCCAAGCTAATAAGGTCGTTCAAGTCTGTTCTACAGCAAAGGGACTGACACAAGCAAGGACAAAAGAGGGGACTGAAGCAAGGAGGAAGAACGACAACCCACATTACATTCCTAATGAGGTACTAATGTTGTTTAGCAATGATGTTTGAAACAGGTTGAACCCAAAAGAACCAGATGCACTGCCATCAAGTTTCGTTGGAGTAAAAGTTCCAAAGTATATGTGCAAGTATTTGAGGGATATTTGAGGGACCGCCTCCTTCCCTACAATCCTGCCCGTGCTCTTAGATCATCTGGAGGGGCCCTTTTGACTGTGCCGCCACTAAGAGATGTGAGAGGGGCAGCGGCCAGGAAGAGGGCCTTCTCGGTGGTGGCCCCCGAATTGTGGAATACCCTCCCCTTAGAACTGAGAGCTGCTCCCTTGTTGCTAACATTTCAGTGTGGACTGAAGACCTTTTTATTTCAAAAAGCTTTTAATTTTTGACAGACTGGCTGGCGTTCTTGCTTTTATATGAAAATCCATGGGGTTTGTTTGTTTTTAGATTTTTTAATTATTGTAAATTGTTGTTAATGATTGTTTTTAATGTTGTATTTTTTAAAGTGTTGTAAGCCGCCTTGTGTGCCCGTTGGGCAAAAAGGCGGGGTATAAATTAATAAAATAATAATAATAAGTATTCGCTTCAGGGAAACAGCTAAGGAGTTTCTTATGAAAAAGTGTTTCAGTGCAATGAAGGCAGTTATGAAGATCTCTACTTCTCTCCCTCCCACGTAAATCAGTGCTAGCTCTGCCAAGTGTCATATCCTCACAATGGTGCTGAATGCATTCTTCAGATCTCAACGCTGCTGAACAAATAGTCAGTGCAGTGAGCAACATGTTTTGAAGTCCTGGGGATAAAAGAACTACTGAATTTCAGCTAAATGACAATCCTATCTTGCGCTGGAACAGGCAGGCCAGGAGGCCTGCACTGTATCTAGCACAACATAGGGAACAAAAGTGGCTCAGCCAGAGGTAAGGGGAAACTCTTCCCCTTACCCCCGGGTAGGCCACAGCAGCCCCAATGGGTCTCCTTGGACTTGGCCACCTCTGGAGGTGGTGCTGCCTGGAAACAGGAGCAAGGATCCGGCAAACCTGCAGGATCCCAGCTCCACTGCCTGCTCCCTGCCTGCCCACGCCCAGAACCACCCTCCCCCCACCCTGGAACGCCTCCCTCCCACCTCCTCCCTGCCCACCCAGACCCTTGCATCAGCCAAGCTCTCTTTAAGGCATGTTTGCGACCATCCTGGGTCAGCACAGAGGACATGCATCAGCCCAAGGGCAAGCTAGGATTGTGCCTTCAGACAAATATGGAAATGTCTGCTTGAAAGATACATCCAAAGACTGACAAAGAAAGCAATACCTGAAAATATTTTTGATTCTGACAATACCACCAATGAATGACCTTCTCATTCATATTGGCATACTCTTTAGAGATGTTATTCTCTAAATTTAATTTAAGATGTTTGACAAATGTCCAGTAGTATATCAACAGGATCAAGCAGAGAGTGATATGTGACCACAACTGATTGTGTTAAACAAAAAAAACAAGTTCAGAAAACATTTCAGCCTTCTTACCTGTAGTTGTTTCAGTAGTACTGGAAGTAGGGGTAGGAGAAGTAGTTGGAGTAGTAGTAATTGTTGTGGTGGGGGTGATGGTTGTCGTAATTTCTGTAGTGGTGGTTGCTGGAGTAGTGGTGGCAGTAGTTGTACGCGTTGTAGTTGAAGATGTGGTGGTAGGTGTTGTAGAAGTAGTGGTTGAAGTAGTAGTTGGCATAGTGGTAGTTGGTGTAGTGGTAGTTGGAGTTGTGGTTGCTGTTGTGGTAGAGCATTCAATAAAGCTGCAGCAACAGACTTTGATCTCATAGTCGAGACAAATTGCAGCAGGCAACACAGGCCCAGGAACTTGATCTTTATTGTTACAAATAAGCCCAGTGGAAGCATCGCAAGTCACTTTTTGTCCCAAATCTTCCAAGGAGAATTGAGGAAACTTCACTGCCCGGCATGAGATGTTATACGGATTCTCACAGATGTCAATGCCATGCTCTCTGATGGTGTCATAGGTTTCATCATCCCCATATTGTGGGCCGTATTTTGGAAAACTCACACTAATCCAGCCAGTACAGTGGCATGTTTCAGAAGACACACATGTTACTGCAAGCAAACAACAACAGAGACAAATAGTACAATTATTACACAGTCCTTTCTCATAGCAATACATAAGGATCACTGTGAAACACTGCTGTGTGGAACACAACAGTTGCAATGAGGTGAATCTCTGATTCCAACAGTCTTGGTATCATTATTAATCTTCTTATTTTAATCCTTCACAGGAAAAATGAGGTTTCCACCATATCATAACACCATATCTCCACCACATTTAAACAAAAACAACTGGTTGATCAGTCAATAGTCTCATTCAATTTACTATGTCATCTCAGATGTTAAAATCAATGCTGTGGCACTTTAAAACTTGTCGGTTTGTTATGGCAAGGGATTGTGGAGGCAATGTCCTATTTCAAGGCAGCTTCAGGTCTGCCTACTAAGGCCCCATTACTAAACAGTGCACGCTGGCTTACCACCGGCATGCTTTGTCACAAGGCTCTAACACCAGCAGAGTGCCGGTGAGCTCACCGCCAGCCTGCGCTGAGCTAACACCAGTGGATCACCAGTGCTCCGCTGCTTGGTGGTTGCAGGTACTGCCTAGCGGCAGAGAGATAGATGGGGGTGTGGGGGGAGCCAGGGAGGCGGCATTCCTGGGAGGGGGGAGGGTGTGGAGGTGAGGTGTTGGGGGAGGGAGTGGGACAGGAGGGAGGCTGCACAGGCGGAGCTCCGCTTCACCGAATCCTGAGCTTCTGGGTTGGGTCAGGATTGCGCTCAAAAACAATTAATACATATCTTAAGTTGTAATATATCATTTCCTTTTGTACTTACTTGTGGGACTGGTAGTTGGTGTGGTTGTAGTGGTAGTTGGAGTGGAGGTAGCTGGAGTTGTGGTTGCTGTTGTGGTAGAGCATTCAATAAAGCTGCAGCAACAGACGCTGATCTCATAGTCGAGACAAATTGTAGGCCACAAAGGCTGAGAAACTTGATCTTTATTGTTACAAATAAGCCCAGTGGAAGCATCACAAGTCACATTTTGTCCCAAATCTTCCAAGGAGAATTGAGGAAACTTCACTGCCCGGCATGAGATGTTATACGGATTCTCACAGATGTCAATGCCATGCTCTCTGATGGTGTCATAGGTTTCATCATCCCCATATTGTGGGCCGTATTTTGGAAAACTCACACTAATCCAGCCAGTACAGTGGCATGTTTCAGAAGGAACACATGTTGCTGCAAGCAAACAATAACATAGACAAATAGTACAATTATTACACAGTCCTTTCTCATAGCAATACATAAGGATCACTGTGAAACACTGCTGTGTGGAACACAACAGTTGCAATGAGGTGAATCTCTGATTCCAACAGTCTTGGTATCATTATTAATCTCACATTTAATCCTTCACAGGAAAAGTGAGGATTCCACCATATCATATCACCATATCTCCACCACATTTAAACAAAAACAACTGGTTGATCAACCAATGGTCTCATTCGTTTTGCTATGTCATCTCAGATGTTAAAATCAATGCTGTGGCACTTAAAAACATGTTGGTTTGTTACGGCAAGGGATTGTGGAGGCGATGTCCTATTTCAAAGCAGCTTCAGGTCTGCCTACTAAGGGCCCAATCCTAAACAGTGCACGCTGGCTTACCACCGGTATGCACTGTCAGAAATGTGCCATAAAGCACATTTGTAAGGCTCTAACACCAGCAGAGTGCCTGCCAGTGCTGAGCTAGCACCAGTGAATCACCAGCACTCCGCTGCTTGGTGATTGCAGGTACTGCCTGGCGGCAGAGAGATAGATGGGGGTGTGGGGGGAGCCAGGGAGGCGGCACTCCTGGAAGTGGGGAGGGTGTGGAGGTGAGGTGTTGGGGGAGGGAGTGGGACAGGAGGGAGGCTGCACAGGCGGAGCTCCGCTTCACCGAATCCTGAGCTTCTGGGTTGGGTCTACTGCCCAACACAGAGGCTGTTGATTCTAAGGCGACCCAAGGTTGCCATAGAATTGAGTAGCCCTATTTTGGGGCTACTCGCTTTGCCCAGGAGAAGGGGATGAAAGTCCTCTTCTAGAGAGGTGCTGCCGGTGCTGCCCAATTAGCGCTCAGGATGCAGCGGCAGCCATTTTCAGTACCAGTCAGTCATAGAGTTAAGAAAACTTAGAGTCATGATTTTTCTGTGGGCACCCTCCTTCCTCTGTTGTTTTCAGAAAATTCAGCAAGCCCCCACTCCTCTGGCAGCCAGTCAGGTAAGCTAGGAGTGGGGAAAAGGAGCACCTCATGGGGAGAAAGGGACAAGGAAAGAAATGCTGTAGGAGAAGGAGATTCAAACCAATCCCAATCCTAACCAATCTCAAATACCATGGTTGCCCCACAGCTTAGTTGGTGCAAGCTAATGCCATCTGCTGGATTCCGTCACCAAATGAATGATGTGGAGGGAAAAATTGGAATGTGTGAATCAACAACATTGCCGACAAACATGTTTAAGTGTATTGAAGGTCTCCATAGAGCTATTTCCAGTGAATTGGTACCTTAAGGAGATGCCACACATATTAATATGCACCATTTCCTCCTAAATCAGAGCTATAACTGCTGAGCAATCCACTTGAGTCATTTTTTAAAAACAGATACTGACCCTTCACTTTAAAACAATCAAACAAACAAAGGGTGCAATCCTAACCCACTTTCCAGCACGGAAGTAAAGGCAATGCAACTCTGAGGAAAGTGAACAAACATTGCCTAACCTTGAGGAGGCCTCCATGACCACCCCCCAACTGCAAGATGCAGCACATGCCCCACTGGCACAGCTAAGCCAGCACTGGAAAGTTGGTCAGGATTGCGCTCAAAAACAATTAATGCATGTCTTAAGTTGTAATACATCATTTTCTTTTGTACTTACTTGTGGGACCTGTTGCCATTGGTGATGAAATTAGTGCAGGTAACAAGAAAAACAAAGAGAAAGAAATAACAATACAATTATCCACTAAGTTCAGAATGAATCGTTGTATTGCAGGTTACGTTACAATAAGTAATCTTAGACTAAGGCAAAATATTCTGCAATCAGTCCTAGAGACCTTATGTAAATACCTGATCTGCAGGATTCTTGTCACAGTCACTCAACTAGTTATATTTTCTGTATACTGTAGGTGAGCATTCTCAGCCTTTTTTATTCTCGTGGGGGAAAATGTAGTGTATGATCCAGCATATGTCGATATGGCCAGAACTCCAGCTAGAAACAACTGCTTGGGCAATCATTGATTTTTAAGCTATATCACCTGTAATCTACATTTTTTCCCCTATGAGCAAAAGCCCCAGGAAAAGGTGAGGCCTTGAACCAGAAATCTGATATACGGATGAATCCTTAGTAAAAGCAACAACTTTCTGTGATTCATAATTCCCAAAAATAAACAAGTTGATTTTAGCAGCTCATATGTGCAGAACTATAAATAAAAAATCCAGTGTTGAATTTAAGTAGAATAAATACATAGCAATTTTTTTACACCTGTACTGTTCAGGATTAATAATTTCATTCATTCCACCTTTATTGGCATAAACAGTCCAACAAGAAAACAAAATTAAAACATTCAGGGTAGCCACCAATCATTGATCAGGCAAAGAAATACAGAGGAATATACGCCTTGACAGTGCCTTAAATATATATTTTGCTACATTTGATGAGTGGCACTCATTTCTCCCATCTAACAAGTACCGGACCAAATCTGTATCTGAACCATGAAAGCTTTCCAGAAATTGATATAGAAACCGATGGCGTAAATCAATATAGTGGGTACAGTACAGAAGTACATAGGTCAAGGACTCTTTTGAGGTCTGGTCGAAAGAACATGACTGGGGACTTTCCACAGGTTTAATGATGTATAGACCAGTGGTCCCCAAACTGTGGGTCGGAACCACTAGTGGGTAGTGACCTGATTATTGGTGAGTCCCCTAACAGCTGAGCAGAGCCTCCAATGAAAACACAAGTGACAGAAGGATCAGATAACTAATTGCCTCAAGCTCTGAGACTTTTCAAAAATCAGAATTGCCCTGCAATGAGCTCCTGCAGTTTGTAAACGTGTAAATATAGGGAAATAAATGTTTGAGCATCTTTTTCTGGTTATTGTTATATGTAAATAAGTAACACTATTACTTATTTCCAGATTTTTTTAAGTATTGTAAACTTAGGTGGATCCCAATCGAGTGTCATTTTAAAAAGTGGGTCCCAGTGCTAAAAAGTTTGGGAACCATTCTAAAGACATATTATGTAATTGCGGGTGCAGTCCCAACTGACATTGCAACACTGACCTAGCTGCAATACAGCCCCAAGGTAAGGTAACAAACATGGTCTTACTTTGAGAAGGCCCCCTTGACTGCCTCCCCACTGCATGCCGCAGTGCACACCACACTGGCACAGCTATGTCAGTGCTGGAATGTCGGTTAGGATTGCGCTCTGCAACACTCAGTACATTTCACAGTTTCAAGATTATTAGGGCGCAATCCTAACCAACATTCCAGCACAGGCATAGCTGTGCCACTGGGCATTTGCTGCATCCTGCAGTTGGGGGTGCAATCACAGAAGTCTCCTCAAGGTAAAGCAGTATTTGTTCCCTTACCTTGGAGTTGCACTGCCCCTTACCTCAGTGCTGGAAAATTGGTTAGGATTGTGCCCAGAGGCCCAAATTGTAACCAAATTTCCAACGCTGGCATAGTGGTGCCAATGGGACGTGTGCCGCATCCGCAGTCGGGTGGCACTCACAAAGGTCTCCTCAAAGTAAGGGAATGTTTCTTCCCTTACTTTGGAGCTACATTGCCCTTATGTCCGTGCTGGAAAGTGTGTTAAGATTGCACCCTAAGTCATTCAATGCAATACCAAGAAGTAGCAATGTGTTAATTACCTGGAGTGGTTGTCGTTGTAGTGGTAGTTGTAGTGGTTGTTGATGGAGTAGGAGTTGGAGTTGATGTAGTAGTGGGAGTGGTAGTTGGTGTGGTCGTTGTAGTAGTTGGTGTGGTCGTTGATGGAGTTGTAGTTGGAGTTGATGTAGAAGTGGGAGTGGTAGTTGGTGTGGTCGTTGTAGTAGTTGGAGTGGCCGTTGATGGAGTAGTAGTTGGAGTTGATGTAGTAGTGGGACTGGTAGTTGGTGTGGTTGTAGTGGTAGTTGGAGTGGTCGTTGATGGAGTAGTAGTTGGAGTTGATGTAGTAGTGGGACTGGTAGTTGTGATCGTAGTGGTAGTTGTAGTGGTTGTTGACGGAGTAGTAGTTGGAGTTGATGTAGTTGTGGGACTGGTAGTTGGTGTGGTTGTAGTGGTAGTTGGAGTGGTTGTTGATGGAGTAGTAGTTGATGTAGTAGTGGGAGTGGTAGTTGGTGTGGTTGTTGTAGTAGTTGGAGTGGTCGTTGATGGAGTAGTAGTTGGAGTTGATGTAGTAGTGGGACTGGTAGTTGTGATCGTAGTTGTAGTTGTAGTGGTTGTTGACGGAGTAGTAGTTGGAGTTGATGTAGTTGTGGGACTGGTAGTTGGTGTGGTTGTAGTGGTAGTTGGAGTGGTCGTTGACGGAGTTGATGTAGTAGTGGGACTGGTAGTTGTTGTGGTAGTTGGAGTGGTTGTTGATGGAGTTGCAGTTGGAGTTGATGTAGTAGTGGGAGTGGTAGTTGGCGTCGAGGTAGTAGTTGGAGTAGTAGTTGGTTTAGTGGTAGTTGGTGTGGAGGTAGCTGGAGTTGTGGTTGCTGTTGTGGTAGAGCATTCAATAAAGCTGCAGCAACAGACTTTGATCTCATAGTCGAGACAAATTGCATCAGGCAACACAGGCCCAGGAACTTGATCTTTATTGTTACAAATAAGCCCAGTGGAAACATCGCAAGTCACTTTTTGTCCCAAATCTTCCAAGGAGTATTGAGGAAACTTCACTGCCCGGCATGAGATGTTATACGGATTCTCACAAATGTCAATGCCATGCCCTCTGATGGTGTCGTAGGTTTCATCATCCCCATATTGTGGGCCGTATTTTGGAAAACTCACACTAATCCAGCCAGTACAGTGGCATATTTCAGAAGGAACACATGTTGCTGCAAGCAAACAACAACAGAGACAAATAGTACAATTATTACACAGTCGTTTCTCATAGCAATACATAAGGATCACTGTGAAACACTGCTGTGTGGTACACAACAGTTGCAATGAGGTGAATCTCTGATTCCAACAGTCTTGGTATCATTATTAATCTTCTCACAACTTATTTTAATCCTTCACAGGAAAAATGAGGTTTCCACCATATCCACCATATCATATCACCATATCTCCACCATATTTAAACAAAAACAACTGGTTGAATAGTCTCATTCGTTTTGCTTTGTCATCTCTGATGTTAATTCAATGCTGTGGCACTTTAAGAACGTGTTGGTTTGTTATGGCAAGGGATTGTGAAGGTAATGTTCTATTTTGAGGCAGCTCCAGGTCTGCCTACTGGGGCATATGCCGGGGCCCACAGCGCCCCACAGAGGCACTGACCAATCTACCTGCTCAGCCTAAAAACCACATTAGATATTGCCAGTTGCTCATAGAGTTAAGAAAACCTAGGGGTCATGATTTTTCTGTGGGTGCCCTTCTTCCCTCCTCTTTTCCTTTCAGGCTATTCAGCAAGCTCCCACTCCCCTGGCAGCCAACCAGCTAGTAAGCTGAGTTTGGGGGAAAGAGGAGGAGCACCTCACAGGGAGGAACGTACAAGGAAAGAAATGCTGTGGGAGAAAGATTCCAACCATTCTCAAGGGGACAATACTATGACTTGCCCCACAGCTTGGTTGGCGCAAGCTAGTGCTGTCCGCTGGACTCCTTCACCACATGCATGATGTGGAGGAAAAATTGGAATGTCTGAATCAACAGCATTGCCGATATATGTGTTTATGTACACTGAAGGTCTCCATAGAGCTATTTCCAGTGAATTGGTACCTTAAGGAGATGCCACACACAATAAATAGGCATCATTTTCTCCTAACTCGAAGAGTTATAACTGCTGAGCAATCCACTTGATTCATTTTTCAAGAACAGATACTAACTCTTCAGTTTAAAAACAAACAAAAATACTTAATGCGTGTCTTAAGTTGCAATACATCATTTTCTTTTGTACTTACTTGTGGGACCTGTTGCCATTGATGATGAAATTAGTGCAGGAAAAGAAAAACAAAGGAAAAGAAATAGCAATCCACTAAGTTCAGAATGAATTGTCTTATTTCAGGTTACGTTACAATAAGTAATCTTAGACTAAGGCAAAATATTCTGCAATCAGTCCTAGAGACCTTATGTTAAATACCTGAACTGCAGGACTTTTGTCACAGAGTCACTCAACTAGACATATTTCCTGTATACAGTAGGTGAGCATTCTCAGCCTTTTTTATTCTCACGGGGGAAAATGTAGTGTATGATCCAGCATATGTAGATATGGCCAGAACTCCAGCCAGAAACAACTGCTTGGACAATCATCAGTTTTTAAACTATATCAAGGATCACCTGTAATTCACATTTTTCCCCCCGTGAGTAAAAGCCCCAGGAAAAGGTCAAGCCTTGAACCAGAAATTTGATATATGGATGAACCCTTAGTCAAGGCAACAACTTTCTGTGATTCATAATTCCTAAAAATAAACAGGCTGATTTTAGCAGCTCATTTTAAAAATAAAAATCCACTGTTGAATTTAAGTAGAATAAATATATAGCCATTTTTATACACCTGTACTGTTTAGGGTTAATAATGCATAGACATATTATGTAATTGTAGCACTCAGTACATGTCACAGTTTTATTATTATTGTTTCATTTAATGCAATACCAAGAAGTAGCATTGTGTGTTCTTGTCCCACCCTGTTCAATTTATTCATCAATTATCTTGCTCCACATTTGCTTAATGTTGATGCTTATAGCCTTATTTAGGTTCTCTTTTAATTCCACTACTTTTGTATGCTGATGTTATGGTTTTATTATCATGATCTGGGCAGGAGGACCTCAAATGACTGATTAGCTGTTATTATTTATCCCCTAATACGCTAGAAGTAAACTTTGATGTCAAAGAGAATGGTTTTTGGTAAGTCTTGGAAGCCGTTCTCTTGGCACTTTGAAGGAAACAATATTCAACAGGTAAAAAATTTCAAGTATTTGGGTTTTATTTTTTATTACAGACATTCCTGACCCATACATTGCAAGGCAATGGTTACTTCAGCAAAGTTTTTGTTCAGGCCATTTCCCACTTTTTCTATGCCTGGGGTAGTTTATATTCCTGCTGTGCTGCAGATTTTTAATAAGAAAGCCACTACACAACTCTTACATGGCATCCCAATTTGGATGTCATACTTCAAGAATTAGTGGAGAGGGTGCATTTGGCTTTTTTATACAAGATCTTTGGCCTCCCACATTGTGTCTCTTACGTGACCCTTTGCCTGGAAGTGGGTCAGAAAATGCTGGAAGTGTTGGTTTGGATAAGATTTCTCAAGATTTGCCTCAGAGTAGGCTTTCAATTCAATCAGAATGTTCTGATTAAAGGAATTTTATCTGATTTTTTACTCTCACTAGGGTTATCACTCTTTATTAGGAAAATTCAGGCGTTGCGGCTATCAGTAGATCTGCTGGGATCTTTGGCCCAGGCTTTTAGAATGTTAAAAACTCAAGTTCTGGATATAAAGAGAATGGTTGGCAACCTTCAGTCTTGAAAGACTATGGTATAAGCCTACAGCACCCAGTATTCCCAAGCGGTCTCCCATCCAAGTACTAACCAGGCCTGACCCTGCTTAGCTTCCAAGAGCAGACAAGATCAGCCATGTGCAAGGTAGTTTTACATGAAGTTTTCCATGAGATTTGTTCTTCTTTCTATTTTCACCTCCCACTTTCTTTTGTTAGGAGGCCAGACTATGCATCCTTGAGTGTCCTCAAGATTGCAGGGACCTTTATGCTAGCTAGATGTAACATTCTCCCCTCTCATATCTTGCTGGATAAGTTCAGTGGATCATCTTGCAAAATCAGAGAGTGTATATGTAATGTAGGTGTTACTGAATCTCTGTACCATACATAATTCCAGTGTAACTGGTATCAGGATTTTCACCTATACTATCAAGATCCAATTATTTCTGATATTTTGGGCTGGACGGAGGAGAATAAAATCTGTTCTCTGCTGAGGACTTAATCAAAATGGTTGCTAAATATATTAATTTAATTATCCAGAGGCAATGTTCATTGAGTGTATCTAATTCAGATGCTCCCAGCATGTAGAGCTGGGTAAGGATTTGATTTTTTTATTCTTTTTAAATTTGGATTGAATTATGAATGCCAATAAAGATTTTTAAACTTAACTCAAGAAACAATGTGTTCATTACCTGAAGTGGTTGTAGTTGTGGTTGATGGAGTTGTGGTTGATGGAGTAGTAGTTGGAGTTGATGTAGTAGTGGGACTGGTAGTTGTGGTCGTAGTGGTAGTTGGAGTGGTTGTTGATGGAGTAGTAGTTGGAGTTGATGTAGTTGTGGGACTGGTAGTTGGTGTGGTTGTAGTGGTAGTTGGAGTGGTTGTTGATGGAGTAGTAGTTGATGTAGTAGTGGGAGTGGTAGTTGGTGTGGTTGTTGTAGTAGTTGGAGTGGTCGTTGATGGAGTAGTAGTTGGAGTTGATGTAGTAGTGGGACTGGTAGTTGTGATCGTAGTTGTAGTTGTAGTGGTTGTTGATGGAGTAGTAGTTGGAGTTGATGTAGTTGTGGGACTGGTAGTTGGTGTGGTTGTTGTAGTAGTTGGAGTGGTCGTTGATGGAGTAGTAGTTGGAGTTGATGTAGTAGTAGGACTGGTGGTTGTTGTGGTCGTAGTGGTAGTTGGAGTGGTTGTTGACGGTGTTGGAGTTGATGTAGTAGTGGGACTGGTAGTTGTTGTGGTTGTAGTAGTAGTTGGAGTGGTTGTTGATGGAGTAGTTGTTGGAGTTGATGTAGTTGTGGGACTGGTAGTTGGTACGGTCGTCGTCGTAGTTGTTGTGGTTGTACTGGTAGATGTAGGAGTGGTGCAATGTTCCAACCTGCAACAGTCAACTTTTATCTCATAGTCATAGCAGAGTTCCCAGAGGCTCTGATCCTGGTCTTCATTTCTACAAATGAACCCATAAGTAACATTACAGTCCACTTTCTGTCCCAGTTCTTCCAGACTTTGGTCAGGTGCATTTACAGCCCTACAACTTATATCCTGTGGGGCTGGACAAAAGTCTGAATATTTGTTTCGTATGGCATCATATGTCTCGAAGTCACCACCTCCTGGTTCCTTTATCGGATCACTGACATCATACCACTGACTCCATTGGCAGACTGTCATATAGCATTCAGCTGCAAGACAAATTGGAAAGTCATTGGGGTAAAGTCCCAATGGATTCACACAAATAGTTTTTCCATGTTCAATAGACGTTTTTAGTTATGCCTAAGAAATCCCAGTTTTATGAATGCAGTTTAAGATCAAGCTACATAAGATGTTAAGGGTGTTATTAGTGGTGATAGCAGGCCTAGTCCAAGGGTAAGTTGTACCTGAGCCACACAAAATTTCTTGCTGCCAACACTGCTATCACCTCCTTCCAGTGGCATCGCTGGGAGGGGGTGAAAGAGGGTGTGAGACATACCGGATTATGCACTCAGTGGGGTGACACCACTACTGGCCAAAATTGTTAAAATCTTGATATTTTCGAAGAATACTATCAACTTTTATATCATATTATTTGATGTGTAATTTCATGTGGAATGCAATTTAACAAATTGCATTGAATTATCTGTATTCTATCAAAAGTTATAGCCAAAAAAAAACTGAAAAATAAAACACAACTGCCTTATATAACAAAAAAAGTGAATTTCTTTAACCCAAAATTAATCCATGCGACAGATTGTTCCAAGAGTCAATGAGGTGATTATGACATAGCAGGGAACCAATAAGGTGTTACTATGATTCCACTCTCATTTTCATGGATCAGAGCTAACACTTAGAACTCTTATTCAACTCTTATTGTGTGAGTGCCATCAAGTCGGCCAGTGGTTTTTTGTTGGTTACTGATTTATTGGGTGACCTATACCTATAAAGAGAGAAATAAAGTCAACGGGGGTGGCACCAACCCTAGTAATGCCACTGCATTTAGGTTGTACGTATGATATTGTAATTTATTCTGTAAGGTCTGGTACGGGAGAAAGTCCATCATGGGAGTGACGCAATGAGCTCTTACGCTGAGTGATGCAAACACTAGTAATGCCTCTGCCTCCTCCTTGTCCATCTGGCTTGGGGGGGCACTTGGTGGCACTGTGCAATCTTCTTCCCACCCACCAAGTAGGTGCACAGAAGGTAACAATCAAGTCCCCTACCTCTCACCTCATTCCACTTTTGCATGGTGCCTTTAAACATATCAGGGAGATGGGCTTGCTTTGTTGAAAGGGACCATGCCAGAAAAGAGCTTATATCTTTATGTTTATCTAAAAGAGATGTTTATCTCTGTTTTATCCAGCACTTTTATGTTTCTTCCCCAATGCTTTGTCAATCCTATTGCCACTGTCAGACTATGGAGCTCCAATAGGGACATAATGAAGCTTCCTTATGTTGCATCAGACTATTAGTCCATGCAGCCCAATACTGTCTCCTTTGACTGGCAGTGGCTCTCCAGAGTTGTGTGTGTGCAAACACACAAGCAGATGTTCCGACCTTGTTGCTTAACCCTGTTAAGAAGAGCCAGGAGATTGAATCTGGGATCTTAGGCGGCAAATCATGCATTCTGTGAACTAGAGCCCCCACCCAGCTTCTTTAAGACTTACTTGTTGTCATTGAAGTGCTTGTTGTTGTCATTGAAGTGCTTGTAGTGGAGGCTAGAATGGGGGGAAAAAACACAATGAGACTCATTGCACAATCCTAATGGCCAAACTACACATTATAAGGAATGAATGAGATTGGCTCTTCATTTTATTTCAGTTTCTTTAAATCAGCATGGAGGGGCTGCAAAGTACCATGAAAACAAAGGGGGCACGGGGGCATGTAGTTGTAGTCACAACTACGTTTCCAATGACAGATTCATTCCTCCAGGTGTGTTATTTATAACTCTAGAAAAGCTTCCATTAAAACCAATGGAAATTTTTTAAAGCTATAAGGAGCATGTGAGTGTGCACAATCAGGGTCAGAACTGCAGTAGCTGAGGCTTAGATCCAAAAATCATGCTAGTTTAAAGAAAGAAAAATAAAAGCAAATAAAAGGGCAAATTAATGTGCAGTGGCGTAACTAGTGGGGTGTAGTGTTTATGTAGAGGCGCTAGCCTTAGCCTTAGTATGTTGGCAATAAAGCAAAGCACACTTTGCACTTGCGCGGCCTTGGTGACATGCTGAGTCTGAAGCTCTGTAGCCTGTCAACAAGAAGATGTTATTGAGAATCATATCTAGGAATGTGGATTGCGGTTAAGCTAGAGAGCCAGCTAGTTATAGCCAGTGTGAATCTCAGCATCCTCTTGGAAATTTCCCTATTATGCAGACTATTGATTCATAGCTTAGTATTGTAAACAAGATCAGAGAATGGAAAACCCCAGCCTGTTGTGTATTGTTTGAGAGGGAATAAAAATCAGAGAAGGCTGAATCCCAGAAGCTTTTCCTTCTGCATCAGGCCTTCCTTCTGCATTTCGCTTCTATACATGTCTGTTGTCTTCACTGCTATAACTCTTTGCTGCCTCAAGTTCTAACTTTCAAACCCTCAGAGTGCTTTTGCTTTAACACTCTCCTTCAGGCAACAAGATACAATCTTGTGTGTCTCCCACCAAGCACCAAGGCCCCCAAAAGCCTTGGGTGCTCCCCAAAGCAGCATCTTGCGCTGCTACAGTGGGGGGCAAGGGCAGTTTGCCCTGGGTACCACCCGGGGGGATGTAAGAGCGCAAATGCCCCAACATCACTAATACTGCAGAGGTTACAAGTATCCCCATCATGTTATATACCATTGGATGCGGACTTTCCAGAGGAATGCAATGCAAAATATGAGATTGAAATTTCTCCTTTCCATCAAAAGTTATGGCCAAAAAACCGGAAACAAAAAAAATGCACGGAACCCTATGGAAAATGAAACTGAGCCATATCGCACATTTATTCGCGAATAGGTGAACTTGCCATAGTTCATCAGAAAGGGCAGGCTGAGAGGAATCCAATGACACCAGAATGGTTCCTATCTAATGAAAGCAGCCCCCAAAAAAACACCCAAGAAGGAAGTCCCTCCCTTCAAGCAGACGAATGTATTGAGCTGTATGGAAAGCGAAAGTAAGCCACACGGGCGCGTTTACTCGCAAGTAAGCAAATGTACCTTGGCTCCTGGTGAAGTCAGGCAAAGAGGAATGCAAGGCTAGCTGCATGGTCCCCATCTAATGAAAGTGGAGCTCAACAAATGCTCCAGAAGGCAGGCCCCCCCCCCAAGAATAAAACAGAAGCTTGAGTTGGTAAGGTGGACGCTGGGGAGGGTTGAAAATCTCACTGATTTGTTTTGAGCGGGGGTGTTATTGCAGGCAGGCTACAGAGAAAATTCACTTGGCGAAACAGGGCTGACTTCCCCCTTATTTATATGTTTTTCTTTAATTTAATTATTTATATTTATTTTATTTTGCTTGATGGTGTCACTTCCAGCCATGATATCACTTCCGGTGGGTCCTGGACAGACTGTCATTCTAAAAAGTGGGTCCCAGTGTTAAAAGTTTGAGAACCACTGCCTTAACTCAAAACAGGCCAATGAAACATCTGGGGGAGGGGGTGACACCCTAGTGACCAAAATTCTGGAAATTGTGGCTTTTAGGAATAATACCATCATGCAATATACCAATTGATGCAGAATTTCATCCATTGCTTGTGGGGAAATATTCACTGCATTTATTTTTCTAGCCAATATTATTATTATTCATTCCATGTCATGACTATTACTATCTCTGTCTCACCTACCTCACAGGGTTGTTGTGAGGACAAAATAAGGGGAGGAACCATGTACACCACCCTGAGCTGCTTAGAGGAAGGGTGGTATAAAGAGTGAATTAATTAATTAAACAATATAATCAATAATTTAATAATTATTAATAATTTATTTATTTATTAAGTCATATGCAGTGACAAAAATTTATGGGCCCCGGGTGTCAAATGACCTTGCCACGCCTCTGTTAATGTGTTCTCCTAAACTCATAATTTGTTCTCAGAGTTCTGAAAAATTCCATAGATTTGGCATACAGAAGGAATCCTTTCACCCTGAGAGCATAATCTTTAGCATTTGTTAGTGTCCACTTCTGACCTCGACCCAACATTTTGAGGACTCCAGCTGCCTCAGCACAACCTTGGCTGGGGAGCAGCAATTGGCACTGTAGGGTCAACACATAGATGGTCTGGTCCTCCCACCATCCCCTGAGCAGCTGGGGTACAAGGTTGGCTGGTCCTTGTAGGACATAGGGCTCTCCACCCTGGGGCAATGCTGGCCCTTTAACCACAGAACCAGGCCAGGTGAAGCAAGGAGGGTGGATGGGGGAGAGATAGCCTAAGGAAGAGATTTATAAGGCACTCAAGTGTGATGAAGGAGTCTTGGGATAGGCTACCTGAGGGCTGCTCAGTATTTGATCCCCTGAGATTGGGCCAAGCCCTGGGAAAGAGCCAGGAGAGGGAATGAGGAGGAAGGAGGGTGAGGTTCTGAACTCTGAGGCCTAGTTGGGGGTCCTGGTTACTTGGCCAGCAACCCCTCTTGGACTAAGAAGAATCCAGATGGTGGTGGCACACATCCCTCTTGCAGTAACCCTGCATGGGGGCTCGGGGCGAAGGACTTACAGTTAGTTTTGCAAATTAATGAAATATAACTGTACAGTACATACAGATTAAAAAAAAACAAACTTTATCACCAATCAACATTCATGATTGAAATAATTAATAAATAGACATTAGCACAGCAAGCTGACCTGTTGTAGTGCTAGTGGTAGTTGGAGTGGTAGTTGGAGTGGTAATTGTGGTGGTTGAAGTGCAAGACTCTAAAAATGATAAAAAACAAATGTTAATGAAATACTCCAGAGTGCAAATAATTTGTCTTCTAGTAAACACAGTTTTCATGACATGCTCACATTTGTGATATTATTGATCTTATGCACATCTACTTGTCAGTAAGCCCAGTGGAAATTGAAGTAGCATGCAGCACAATCCTGATCTGCACATGGGCCAGCGCGAGTCCCTTGCGCCGCCCCAGGAGGGTTGTAAATGTACCATAAGGCCGAGTCAGCAAGGCCGATGCACAGAGGTGCGCCGGCCTGCAGAGGCTGACATAAGCCTCCACACCGACAGAGGCAGTGAGCCTTGCGTCAGCCCAGGTGCTGATGCCCAGGTCAGCCCAAGGCTCTTGGGTGGGCGGGGAGGAGTCAGGAAGGAGGCAGGAGGGAGCATTCTGGGGCAGGGAAAGGGCAGGCATTGGGTGGTCCTGGGGGCAGGAAGGGAGCGGGAGACGGGGCTGGGATCCAGCAGTTACACTGAATCCCAACCCCTGTTCCCAGGGAGTTTGGAGCAGCTTGAAGCTGCTCCGCTCTCCTTGGGCTTGTGCCACTTCAGGATGTGGCACAAGTGCAAGGAAACCCATAGGGGCCAGTGCACCTTACCCAGAAGTAAGGGGAAAAGTTTCCCCTTGCCTCTGGCGGAGTCGATTCTGGCCCCTGTCCTGCGCTGGATACAGCACAAGCCTCTTGGCTTGCCTGTTCCAGTGCAGGATTGCACCCCTAGGCTGCAATCCTATGCATACTTTCCTGAAAGTAAGCTCCACTGAAGACAATGAGGCTTCTAAGTAGACAAGCATAGGATTGTGCTTGTACTGTGAAAGCCTATTCATGTTTACTCAGAAGTATGTTCTAATGTTCTCAATGGAGCTTACTCCCAAATAAGAATGCTTAGAATTGCAACCTTACTTATTTTCAAATAAGTTTCCTTAGGTTCCAGGTATTAGACTGTTATAGGAAGGGGTTCATGAACTTAATTGTACTTTCAGCTGGCGGCGCAGGAACTGCTTCCCCACAGATGCTGCAGCAAGCATCTGAATACAGGAACCAGGAACCACACGTTTCCCATAGATCCTTCCAACATAGCTGATCCAAGCCAGACAGAGCCCACACGAACACCCCGATCTTATGGATGTCCACTATCTCCACAAACGTGCAGTATGTTTTGTGTGTTTGTTTATATGCAAGAATAGCAAAATGAAGTATACCTGGTGTGGGTTCACAGTGCTTTACTCCTGCTGACTCACAGAAACTGAAGGAAAAAAGAAAATATTTTGCAATGAAATATCTGAAGACATGCTTATTTTGTTTGTTTTGTACTTCCCCAAAATTTCAGCAAGCAACATCTCCTGCTGGAGTTTGCAAGATTAAAACATTGTAACATCATAAAATTAATGAACAAAATGAAAGCATAACATCAAGGTAGTGTAACAAAGCAGATGACTAGAACCTTAATCGAGTAATCCATACCTCACCCAGAACAAAAGAGAGTAGTTCAGTTAGAGTCCAATCCTATGCATGTCTATTCAGAAGTACACCTCATTGTGTTAAATGGGACTTACTCCCAGGAAAGTAAGAATAAGATTGTAGCCTCAGTCTCCTGAAACTTGCAGAGGGAGTCAGTCAAAAGCAAGGAAGGGGAAGGGAGTTGCAAGAAATGATTCCAGTGCAAAACAGGGACAAGATCTAGCTGTCCTTACACTTAAAAGAGAACCCTGAATAAGGCCTTCCTCTGCCAATCTTAATGCATGTTAAGCAAATAAAGCAATCTTAATGCATGCTAAGCAAATAAAGAACAAATGCAATTCAAATACCCTGAACCCAGGCCACCAACAGCCCAATCCTGAGCTGCCCGGAGCGCCCAGGCTCGGTGGCTCTGTGGAGGGCTGCAGCCAGATCCTGCATTCATCCCCTTCCCCCGAGTAAGGGAAGCAGTCCCGCAATGGGGCTACTCTCTTTAGCGCTGACCAAGAGGTCAGTGCTAAAGTAAAGGCACTTTTGTAGGGCATGCAGTCCTGCACGAGCGTCCTGGATCCTGCGGAGCATAGCTCCGCAGATCCGCCTCTTTCCCTTCCCCAACACACCTCCCGCCCACCCCCTGGCATGCCTCCCCCTTCCCCAGAACGCCTCCCCCATGCCCCTGGCCACGCCCCCACCTCCCATTCCACAGCCCGGTGGTCCGGGTGACTAGCTGGGCTAGCTCCGGTGGGAGCTGGGCGGTGAGCCCCACAAATGTGCCTTACGGCACATTTGCGACTGTGGTCCACGGCACAGAGCCGTGCCACGGACCACAGGATTTTGCTCCAAGGCACCAATCTTCTTATTAATGCTGATAAGGAATGGAGGTGTGATGGTCAGGTACTGTGAAAAGTATACATTGATGAAAAAATCCTGGTGCCATCTCTGGAACCTTCTAGTTCATGACCATGAACTTGAGCAGCGCACATGTTCTCTTCTGCAACTAAGGTGACATACAATGGGGAACACCATGCTCTGGCTAAACTTGTTACTGTTCTTACAATGATAATTAATTTAGACAGGGTCTTCTATGAAGACAGGGTCTTCATAATGCTTTACACACACTGAAAAAGTATCTTTGAATCATAGAAGAGAACTGAACACCCCTGAGTGTATTGGGCTCTTCAGAGCATTTGCATCATCATGGCCAATGAAATGTTAAGCTATCCCAAAAGTAACCAAGCCAAATATCTTCAGATCAGTTGTAAAGAACATGAGCTAGAATTAACTACAGCAATGTATCAACACATATATAAATGCTTTCCGACCTCTGTTACTCCACCATTTTTGCATTCTCACATACCATTCTGTACACGGCTTATCTGAGGGCATACGCTGACCAGGTAAATAGTAAATGCCATCTTCATAACAGCCACAAAATTCCTTAGTCTCACATGTGTTGGTTTCTTCAATGTAGACAGGTTTACCGGCAGGACACCGTGGGTAACAACCTATCGACCACAAAAATGCACTTTGTGAAGCCAACAGTAGCTAGTGCGCTGTTAACATATTAGCAATATTTGCAGGAGGAATGCAACTCAAGGGCTCTTGGTGTCTGCAGAAAACTTCAGTGGGTATGATATGGAGAAATGGGAGAGGATCCAGCCTGAGTGAACATTGGGTGCCTCTAGTAGTGCAATGGGACAGAAACAGATTTGAAATACTACCCCATGCGATCTGGCAATGGGGACAAGAACAATGGCAATGTTTCAGCTCAGGAAGGAAGAGGGTAGATGGAGAATTTCCTCAGCTCTGACATGCTAAAACCTCATAGTCCAAGTCCTCAACAGTCAAAACAACACCATGATGATGATTAGCCTGCACTCGACCTGCCATCTTCAGCCCTTCCACTTCTTCAGGGGTCAGTCTGACTCTACATATCATTCTACAATCATGCAGGTAAAACTGGAGTAAGGTGCTGATGCCTTTACTTATGTAGTCCACTACTCCCTTGAGGAGCTCTCCTTTGAGGAACCAAAGCTCTCTCTTACTGGTCCTTACTCACCTTCCAAATGTTGTGCTGAGAAGTTGGAGTGGAGATGATTAAGGATTTTGCAAGTCAGAACATGACTTCCGCAAGGTTCATAGTGCCATTCACACTCATCCTTTGGATTGTAGTAGTCACAAAAGATTGCTGATAGAACAAAAGATACTCATCAGAACACAAGCAGCATAAGTATCTGGTTGCCATGCCCAAGCATGATGGCTACGTGTATTTCACCCACCCTGGGAGGACCCATCACCAATGGAAATAGAATTCCTGTTCACTTCATTGTATCAAGGAACACATTCTGATATGAAAACTTAGCACTCCCAATTCATAGCTCATTTCAGGTGACACCGGTTAAAGAAGCAAATCCTCACATCAACATTTGGCAGGGTGTTTTAAAAACATGTATTGTATGGTTTTTAGAGGTCTTGCATTGGATAGACAGAACCCTCCTTGCTTTGTTTTTCAAATAGCTTTTCTATGAAATTATGGGTTGAGCTGAATTTTAACAGCTGTGGTTTGTGGTGCTAACATTTCACATCACTTCTGCTAATACTGCATTTGTTTTACCTGATATATCTCAAGCCACCTTGAGTGCCTGGTAGAAAGCTGGTGCATTAGGGGCCCAGTCCTATCCAACTTTCCAGTGCTGATGCAGCTGTGCCAATCTGTATGCACTATAATGGGGGGGAGGTCTGTCATGGAGGCCTCCTCAAGCTAAAGGAACCTTTGTTCCCTTGTCTCGGGACTGCATTGGTGCTGGAAAGTTGGATAGGATTGGGCCCTAAGTCTTCAAAATGAAATAAAATATGGTGTATTCAAAATGTGAGTAAAAACTGCTTTTGGAAGAATTTCTGCAAATACGGAAGATAAATGACCAATCCTATCCAACTTTCCAGCACCAGTGCAGCTGCAATGCAGCCCCAAGGTAAGGCAACAAACGTACCTTGAGGAAGCCTCTGTGACTGCCTCCCCACCATAGGATGCAATGCACGCCCCTTTGGCATGGCTGCACTGATATTAGAAAATTGGATAGCTCTACATCTCACACAACTTCACTACAAAAAAGTAGACTTGTGTTAAACAAATAATTATATGATTTCATGCTAGATTTGACGGAGGTAGATGTAATGATATGTTAATGTACATTCAAATGATGGCTGCTTTAAAGGCAACCACATGGAGTCTCTTCCACATGGTAAGGCATATTATTTGATCTGAGCATGTGCTGATGCTCTGGGGCTCCCCAATCCTATCTTGCACTGGAACAGGCAAGCCAGGAGGCTTGCACTGTATCCTGCGCAAGATAGGGCTGCAAAGTGGCTCAGCTAAAAGTTAAGAAAAACTTTTCCCCTTACCCCCAGGTAAGCCACTGCAGCCCCTATAGGTCTCCTCAAACTTGCACCACTTCAGGAGATGGCACAAGTTCGAGGAGAGCGGAGTGCTGCTCAGATATGGGGGCTAGGATCCAACAAAACAGCCGAATCCCAGCCCAGCCTCCCACTCCCCCCCTGCCTGCCTGCCTGCCCCAGAGCCTTGCATTGGCCAAGCTCAATTGACTCAAGGCTCATACCACAAGCCACCACAGAGGCTTCACCACTGAATGCAGCGCCATGTGCCAGCACACCTCTGTGCACTGGTGTGGCTTGCTCCTCAGGAGGCACAAATGTTAGGATTGCGCCCTTAGTTACTTACTTACTAAATTTCTACCCTGCTTTATCACCCCGAAGGACATTCAAAGCAGCTTACAACATAAAAACATAATAAAAACCATAAATATTAAAAGTTATCAGAAAGGAGAAGCCAGATTGTACAGAGGTAGGCAGTCTCTCAGTTAAAAACCAATTTATTGGTAGTTGTGTTCATAGGAAGTGTGTAAGTCCATATTTTGGGATCATTCTCCTTTGGACATATATTTTATGAAGCAAATCAAGCTGCTTTTTAAGCATGGTGACCAGATACAATGGAGGACAGAGTGCCTTAACCATTGTATAGAAGAGGGAATTTGGGCAGGTGCAACTTTATTAACCCTTCCATGTTGAGCTGCACCTGCCCAAATTCCATCTTCTATAAAATGGTTATAGGTACAGGCAGTCTGTCCTCCAATGTACCTGGTCACCCTGTTTTTAAAAATAGAATATTGTCAGCTGGGAAATATGTAAACTAGATTACTCACGGCATATATCAGGAGTCCTCCAGAAGACACAAGCTTCAGCTTTGATGCATTCTTGCGCGTAGGCAGCAACAGCAGTACAGAAGCACTCACAGTCCCCACCACTGTCACAGGCACAAGCATCATGTACACAAGCATCATAGAATCGCTCTGGATCGACCTATTAGGGATAGAATCACACATATATCATATGCACTGTCATTTGTCTATGGATCTTTTTCTAACCTACTCCAGAGGTTCCCAGACTGGGGCATCATGAAACCCCAGCCAGAAAAGCCTGTCTCTGACCCCTTAAGGGGCAGGGTAATGGCAAAGGCATTGATGTGATCGCCAGGATCGCACTGCTGCCAGTGACAGTGGTACTGTCCTTATCTGTCCTTTTTACTTACCTCTGGTAGTCCCTACCCTCTGGAGGGTCAAGGGGGGGGTCCCACAGACCCCTCTGCAGTTCTCCCCACACCTTCAAACTGCTGTAATTAGTGAAAAACAGTCACTTCTGGTTAGGCAACAAAGTACAGGTGTGTCCCCATATCTGCGGGAGTTCCATTTGCAGATACAGGCAAACACCTGCCCCCCCACTCTCCAAAGCCAAGGGGAGCTCTGCTCCCTTTGCTTCCAGAGGGTCCTCTGATCCTTGCAGAGGCTATGGACATCTGTCTGAGGCCTCTGCCAGGCTCAGACTGAGCCCAGCAGTTGTTTTTTTTAACTGCTGGGCTCAGAGAACCCTCTGGAGGCAAGGGGTGCAGAGCTCCCCTCACCTCTAGAGGAGGAGCACACAGGGGGCCACAGACCCGATCTGCAAATAAGTGAATCTGTGATTACAGCTTCCCCCCATACATCACACTGAACTGCTTGAAGGAAGCCCAGGATAAAAATGTAATAAACCTAAATGCAGTATACAATTTCCTAGGTGGGCTGCTTTGTTTGCGAAGTCATGGGGAAGAAAGAGCAGATGTGGTAGCCTGAACAGAGTATAGAAATTTCTAGTTCTAGTACTGAATCTTCTCTTCCCACCACCCTCAAGCAGGGAGGGTGTATGGGAAGCACTGATTTAAAATGTAGTTAAGGGCCTCAATCTTGAGAAAGGTATTTGTACTTAAGTTCCATGAAAATCAATGGATGTGCTAGTTATCACTAACTTGCCACACGGAATATAAGAGATTTGAACGTGACAAATGGCCCAGTCCTATGGGCCTTTTCAGATAGCATATTTTTGATGTGCTGTGAAGACACTGATGCATTGTGCCTATGCACCCATCCAACAATTGCTGCTGCTGCTTCAAGGTTAACAAAGTAACGCAAAGTAACACAGGTAGCAAGGTAGCAAAGTAACACAGAGTATCCAAGCCAGAATACTAACCTTGTGATGACATACTGCAAAAACCTCACTTTTGATGAGGAAGCACTCTTTCTCTGCCCAGGATCGTCGATGAGGTTTCTTTTCACAGGGTTGGATGTCTACCTCCACGTCAGGGCACACGGAATCCTTTTTCCAGGAATTTCCAAAATCCAGTGAATTCTCTACTTGAACCATGCTCTTTGTGGTGAAGTCATTGCTGGCCTTGTCATCAAAGTTACCACATAAACCACACACATTACCCTGAAGAGAGACCAATGCAACACAGCACTGAAACAATGTGCAATGGCTGAGAGCTAGTAGGAATGTGATTGTGAAAACATGTGAATTTTCCTACTTCAATTTGTTTCCAACATTACCAGTTATGGATACTGTCGGATTAAGGGATTTTAGAAAAACCAACAAGGTTATTTTTAAGAAACTTGGGGTGCAATCTTAGACATGCCCTGCAGACACCAGTGCTCATGATAGCCCTCATGTAAACACAACTCCCCACATATGGGAGGAAGGCTGGAAAGGAAAGAGATTGACAGCAAGGGAATTCCATGACTAGAGCTGTGTATGTATAAGAGAGAGGGAAGGAAGCACTTAGGGGTTGGATTTCCCCTTAATATTACCATTAATAAGTAACATTTAATCACAATATTTAAAATGTATGAAAATGGCTCTCTGAAAGATGAGTTATTCACACTGCAAGAGTTTAATATACACATATTCTTAATCAATAACCTCTATGAAATGCAACTCACAAATTCACAAATATCACAGAATCCGAGAGGTGCATTAAGTCAAGTGGGCGCCAAGAAAACAACAAAACGTTGTTCTTTTTATTGCAGCTGTCTATTTGTAGCAAGGTTTCCATAGTATTATGGACAGATGTTCCAGAATCACTCACTTTATACTTTGGCATCAGTTTAATGAAAATAGTAGTCTTCTTGTCCCAGATGAGCATAATACCATTACTGGCTTCGATTAGAAGGTAGAGCCCAGACTTATAAGTCCAGTAAGTCACATGGTTGTCAGGGTCATGCTGAATTACTTCTTCCTGTTTATCTTCCAACTTTATCTCTGTTCTCTAAAAGACAGACATGTAAGAAAGGTTTTATAATGAAAACAAATATAAGCACGTTAAGCTGATACACCCTGTCAGCCCACCTGATAGTAAGCTATCTCATGTAACTTTGATGGCATTATGCTAGTTCTTACAAGTAAAGAACATAAGAGTTAAGTTCTTAAGAATAAAGATTGATTAAGAACAGAAAACATTTCCTAATTTGCCCATCTTATGGGCAAACTGTTTCAATTTTCTACAGGTACAGTTCAACCCTTTGCAGCCCTACTCCCTTCCATGTCCATACATACCCCCAGAAACAGTTTAATGGCCTTGGAACAGGTGACTCCGGTGGTTCCACAAGGGACATTCTCTGTGATGACACTAAATGTTCCTTCAGATTCTTTGTTGCCACAGTAATCCTGGAGAAAGTGGAGAAGGATGAGCAAAACTAAGAAAAACAAATTTACTCTGATTTTCAGCAATGTTTTAAAATACAATATTGAATATTCAAATTCATGGCAAACTTAATATATGTTTCTGAGAGTGTTTGGGTGCAAGAGAATTTAGGGAACATTAAAATTGAATGAACTGGACAAAACAGTTTGATAAAGAAAATAAATCCGACTTGGTTGATTTTTATTGTGTCATGCAATGTCACATCACAATTCACCACATAATGAACCTTTAAGGCCGTCCATGACCTGGGTCCAGGCTACCTGAAATACAGCCTCCTTCCATACATTCCAGCCTGCCCTCTTAGGTCAGCTGAAGGGGCTCTCCTACAAATGTCACCTTTGTCCCAAGTGACAGCCCAATCCTGAGCTGCCCGGGGCACCCAGGCTTGGCGGCACTAAGAACGGCTGCCACCGGATCCTGTGCGCCCTGGGCTACTGCGGGAGGTGCATCAGGAGAAGGGGACTTTTGTCCCCTTCCCCCAGGTAAGGTAAGCAGCCCCGCAATGGGGCTACTCACTTTACTGACAACCTTTAAGGGGTAAAGGTGCTCGCGTAGGGTGCGGAGCCCTCCATAAGCACCTTGTATCCTGCGGAGCGGAGCTCTGTGAACCCGCCTCCCTCCCTTCCCCACATCACGCCTCTGCGTCAGGCCTTCTCCCCGCCCTCACTCCGCTCCCCGCCAGCCTCCCCCCTCCCCGGAATGCCTCCTCCCCACCTCCTCCCCGCTTACTGTGAGACCGCCGAGCTGCAGAGGCTGCGCACTAGCCCAGCACCAGCCAGTGCTAGGCTAGCACATTTGCAATAGTGCTCGTTGGTATGGAGCCGTGCCCCTGAGCACAGGATTGGGCTCTGAGAGGGATGGCAGCCTGGGGGTAAGACTTCTCTGTGGAGGCACCACAACTGTGAAATGCCCTTCCAGAGAAACTTTGAACAACTCCCTCTCTCATGGCTTTTCAGCGAAGCCTCAAAACATTCCTTTTTCATCAGGCGTTTAGCTGCTGAGTGAATTTTTGCCCTCTATATCTCTGATATACTGTGGTAACTTGACTGCCTTCCCGGACTCATCGGTTCCCCATTGGCTCATTGAGTTCATTTCTTTTCCTTCAAATTTTTTGCTCTGTTTTGATACTGTTTTTCACCATACAATGTTAAAATTAGTGTTCTAATGCCTTATTTGATATTTTTTATTTGTTATGACATTTTGTATTTGATTATAAAGTCCTGTAAGCTGCCTTGGGCATTTGCTTTGGCATGGGAAAGGTGGGGTATAATTTTCTTTAATAAATAATGAGGATCAATTCCAGTGTGGAGCAATACTCAGTTCAGTCTTACCTAGACTGTGCTATGCCAGATTGCTGATGGCATATTTGAATTCTTCCCTGTGTAAAGGCAAGAATAACACCTCTCCACACAGATAAAAGTACCAAACCAGAATAAAGTACTTTATAGCTCAATTCTATCCACCAGCATTGCTCATGGAACACATTCCACCAGTGGAAGTGTGATGATACTGGAGGAAGTGATGTTTTTGCTGGTTAACACAATGAGGCCATCAGCACAATGGTTGGCAGCGCCACACAGAACAGAACAGACAGAACACTATATGCCAGCACCAGTGAGTTGGTGGTGGGAGCAAGAGGTGGATGGAACAGGGCATTTCTGGGTGGGGAGGGGGAAGGAATAAGGGGAGGGGAGGGGAGGGGAGGGGAGGAGACAGGGAGTGGTGGATCTGGCAGCAATGGTACATATCAGATCTTATCCTCTCTTTTGTAAACCTCTCCACCCCTTTTCCCTCCTCTTAAAAATTCCCTCCTCCACCAAAATGCATGACATATGTCCAAGGAGACACAACGGTGGCATCAGGGCCCATTATTTTATGTACCTCCTGTTTGCCCTTTGGTCTACCCCTTCCCCATCACCCTATGATACAGCACACACCTTTTTGACATGGCTATATTAGCACTGCTGGCAGGGAATAGGATTGGACTGTTAGTTCTAACAGGGAAAGGTTGATTTTTGTTTTGGTTTTTAAGTATGAGAGCTCTCAAACTTGTTCCCCTATTCCCAATCTGAAGCATAACAGTTCAAGAAGGCTTTACCATGTGCTATTTCTATACACTTGAAGTAGCCTAGGAACAACAAAGTGAATCAAGATGTGTCTTAAGGATGTGAAATGCAAACACAAAAGGCTCTGCCAGGTAGCTTATTCCAGCTAGCAGAGTTATAACATGACACCCCTGATCCAACTAAAATACAGTGCAATCCTAATCCTGTTTACTCAGAAGGCAGTACCTCTAAATTCAATGAGATTTACTCTCTGGTAAGTGTGTTTAAGATTGCAGCCTAAATTCTAAATAAGTCCCATTGAAACCAATGGAAAAATCAAGTAGTGACTAAAGTAAGTTCCACTGTTTTCAATTTCAATTTTAGTCTAGCTTAATCTAAGCTTCATCTAAGCTTAAACCAAACTAAACAAGCTTAAACTAAACTTGAACAACACTCAGGATTAGGTTCAGAATATACAACAGAAAGTAACTCAAAATGCACATGGATTTGGTAAAGCACATGGATTTGGTGCTTCAGTCACTGGTAGGGTTGTCGCTGTGTTACCAGGCTGGTTCTGCTACTGATTTGTGTTGCAGGGTTGAAAAGTGAGATTGCCATAGACCCCATACATTTTGAAGGTGTTAAGTGATATTCCTCTCACTCTTACAAGGACTACTGCTGCTAGGGGAATTAACAGGCACCAGAAGAGTAGTTGTCAACATTTTTTGACTGGTGACACTAACTATAGCTCTAATAAATAAAAATGTGTTCTCCATTTTCAAAATAACTCTCCCAATGGACCATCTGTAACCAAACATAGAAATGATCTTAAGAAATTAACAGCAGCTAAACCAAATTAATAGGATGAGTTTTGGGGGGAGGGGGAATTGAGAAACCAAACTGACAGGCATTGTAAATGCAATTCACAAAGTTATGAAAAGTTAGCTTTCTTTAATGTTACCTGGCTAGCCACATATTCACAGTGCCCATCAAAATCATAGTATTTTCCATCAAATGTGATGTAATGACCACTTCCATAGATTATACATGTGCCATGGCACACATTATCGGTGCAGTTCCAGAGTCCTCTTTGGCAAGTACTAGAAAATGCAAAAAAGAAAAAAAAGGGTAAGGAAGAGGGCCTTTGTCTCTGTGTACCACTTTTAAAGTGAAAGGCAAGTAGTAAAACATGTAGGACGCCATTTATTGTCTACAATCTAGTATGCCAGAAATTCTATGCCTGGAACTTCTTTCTGACAGGCAGAACCTCAATAGAAGAAGCCAAGGAAAAGCTTCCCCTTTGACTTTCTGAATACAATACACTACAGCTGCTAAAGTTACAGGAGTCTCGTTAAAGAAGATAAAAGCAGCAACTCTTACCATAAATGTTGTTCATTTTTTTTAAATAAAAATTGAGAGCCTCTGGAAGTCACATTTTCCACCAGAATATATTCTTTATAGGTCAGCAAGGACAAGGATGTATAGTGGGATACAAACATCCTTATGAAACTTATGCATACAGAGACCCAGGTGAAAACAGTTCAATTTAATTCTGCTTATGCCTGCCTCAGTGCCACATTCCATAACCACTTCCCATAGTTTTTCCCCTTTCCCCCATCCCTTTTGTTCATTTAATGTAGGCTGTTAACACTGTCACTTATTATTGCTTCTGTGTCCTATACAATGTCTAACATATTCCTCATACTACATGAACACTGTGAGCTACTGCTGGAGCTGTGAGTTACAGTGAAAGAAGATCTTACCATGTGTTGCATTCCACATTTATTTTGTCTCCATTGGAATAAAACTCCTTGTTATGAATGCATGGGCAGTTCTCTTCCTCAACACATTCTCCTCTGCCATCATTAATCAATCCTTCGGGGCACACACATCCTGAGATGCAATCCGTTTGGAACTATGAGAAGCAAAAATAACATTATGTTCTTATTTCATGAAGGCATCACTAATGCATGTCAATCAGAATCCATGACCGATCACTTGGTAAGGTATTTTTATATAAGCAAGATGAGACTTGGTTTAATTTTTCTGTTCAAATTCATTTGTATGTCTGACAGGCAACAAGCCCCTTGGACACTGAGGGCCCAATCCTATCCAACTTTCCATCAGCCACAATGCAGCCCCGAGGTAAGGGAACAAATGTTCCCACACTTTGAGGAGGACTCTGTGACTGCCTCCCCACCACAGGATGCAGTGTACACCCCATTGGCACAGCTGCATCAGCACTGGAAAATTGGATAGGATTTGGCCCTGAGATATCAGAATGAAACCTGAAGTGCTTTCAAGACATAATCCTCTGTCTCTGATAATCGGGTGTTAAAAAACCAGCTTTTAGCCCTGGTTTTAAATCCTGGTCAATAGCCAACACTTGGCTAACCTTGGTTAAGATGGGTACCAACATAACAGTCAACTTCAGTTAGAGCTGGCTAGGGAAGGGCAAGGGAATTTTCACTGAAAAATGGAAGGGCTGAAGACAGGGAGTGTATGCTCTCATCATGGCACATCCCCAATTCTTTATGTGCCAGAAATATTGGAATTTGAGGGCCAAATTAGACCTGATGTTAATCACGAAGTTTGACCCTGTTTGTTATGCAAATAGCAGTCAAAGTAAGGCCTGGATCAGGACCATGGAGCAAGGAAGCGTTAACTCTTTTGTTCCTGCTGTTGTCTGATTGGGATAGGGCCCCCCTAGCCTGCTATTGTGCTGGGAGGGGAGACAAAATGGACACCAATGGGCTGCTTTATTCCTGGGGCAAATACTACCACAGGGCATCTCAGTCTGGATCAGGATGGTAGCAGGGTGCTGATTTAGTTCTATTGTTGAATTATGTCCCTTGGGGAACAAGAGAATGAAGAAGCTAGACTGTAAGCAATACAATGAAGACATACATGATCGGTGCCCAATGTTTGACAGGTGTGTTGTATTGGCGTTTGAGAAGACCAAGAGCTGTTGTTGCAGTCAAAATATATCATATTGGGTGGACAGTCTGCAAAACAAATATAAAGCATTGAAAATATTCTCTTGGATCAATGTTCATCATCAAAGGAGAAATGAAAAAGATGGAGAGAGAAAATGTGCTAATTACATTAATGCTGCTTACTATCAGATACGCATGTATAGGATTACAGCTGTGGGCCCGATCTAGAGCCCAGCGTACCAGGTTAACACTGGCACGCACTGTTGCAAATGTGCCATAAGCTAGCACTGGAGCTAGCACAGTGCAAGCTCTCGCTGGGCCCGCATTCCGCTGCCCAGTACTCATCCAGACCACTGGGCAGCAAAGAGATGAGTGGGCACATGGGGGAAGTGGGAGGAGGCGTTCCAGGGCAGGGGGCTGGGGGGAAGGTGGGGAGGAGGCATGGTGGGGAGGGAGCAGATCAGAGGGGGGCGGGACCGGCAGAGCTCAGCTCCACTGGATCCTGAGCCCCCTGTTGGGCCTTGTGGCCACCATGCGACTCCTTGATTCTGCGCTGGCTCCAGAGCCAACACAGAATCGAGTAGCCCCATTGTAGGACTATTTCCCTTACCTGGGGGAAGGGGACAAATGTCGCCTTCCAGAGAAGCTGTCGCGGGTTGCCCGGCATGTGTTGGATGCCATGGTAGACATTTTGGCACCGCAGCAGCCTCACATGCTGGGCAGCTCAGGATTGGGCTGTTAGTTGATTGGGTAGCATGGAATAGACTTTTTGAGACTCATGAACCAATCCTGTGGACCACATACAGCAGTGGAACTTCCTGTCTGCCACTGTAAGTGTGGCTGAGTCATCATAAAAGGTGCACCTCTGTCATGCACTTGGGCCACGAGCGCAAATGGCTGGAGGCCCCCCACAGGAATCAACAGCTTCCAGATGCTGTACCGATGCAGAAAAAGTGGCAGCGGGGCAATTCAAGGGCAGGGGGAGAACTGGAGGAGGGAGTGGGTTTCACTGGGAGTTTTCAAGAGTGGTCCCAGTGGCAGCAGTGCATGCCAGGATGCTATTTTCATTTTTCTAACCCTACAAGTCCACTATCTCTCCTTGGACTTATGCCAACAAAATAGCTTGTGTAAGTCGGAGGAGAACCATTCGTGACCAGGAAGCCTACAGGAAAGTAAGTAAAAAATAGTTTTACTTGCTGCTCCCAGGTCATCTAGTTCCCCACCCCACTTCCTTCCCCCACAGCAGCGCTGCATGCTATAGACTGGCAAGGAATAGAATTGGTCTGCCTGTGTACATGTCCAAACACAAATCCAAGTTTGACCTTGGCAGGTGTAAGCCAAATGGCCCACCTGAGAACATTTTTATCCTGCTATGTGATATATTCTTTTTCTTTGAATGGATACTTACACTAAACAGGGATTTCTTACTATGTGTGAAATTATCTGTCCAACCAAAGAACAGCACCATTTGTACATCAGTTTTTAAGTTTAAACATGAGGTGGCCATTTTGGGGTGATTAGTGAAGGAAGTTGCTAGTCTGCTCTGAGAGAGCATGGAGAATCAGTACATTTGTCCCTAAAAGGGGCACATTTCAGGGAAATAATCATATGGAGCATAATTAAAATGGAAAAGTCATGTGTACATCTCATGCTTTCTACCTACCAGACCCTGGCATTCTCACTTGCACACACGTAAATCTTCCATTTTTGCAAACACTAGAAAAGAAAAAGGAACAGGAAAAAAAAACTCATAAGATGGAAGCCAGATAATTAAATACTGCAACTGAATTTGAATTTATGAATACCATTAACAAAAATTAAATGTACGTGGCAAAAGGTTAAACCAGTGGTTCCCAACTTTTTTGACTGGCAGCCTGCTTGACCTACTGAGCCATAGGCCACGACTTCTCATTAGGGCGACATTGTATAGGACGGCAAGTTTTCATGAGGATTCCATGGCTCCCCTGGCTGGTATCTGAGGCTACTTGGGGAGCCACGGCTCATAGTTTGGAAACCACTGAGCTATGAGATGGTGATCAGCCCATGATTACCCAGTAAGGTTTGTGTCTGATTGTGTCCCTGTTCAAAGGCCCAAACGCTATCCACAGTGTCACACTGGTCCTGAACACTATGCCTGATGAAGAACACTGTTTTCTAAAATCTACTTCTAGCGTTTTGGTTGAATCACTTCAATAAAAGACATTTCCTTATTTCTCACATTGCTTTGGAAAGACAATCTTCTAAAAAAAAATTACAGAATTAATATCCCCACCCTTTGTACTGTTTTATGGTCAGAAATCTATGCCGCTGTTTTGCCAGCACAATCCTGAGCTTCTCAGCATTGTACTAGAACACTAAAAAGGCCAACCCCTATACTGAACTTCCATCTTCCCATACCATCAGGAAGGCAAGAAACCAAGAGGTGAACATACCAGCGTTCATCCTGTTTCATGATGACTTCCCCAGGTTCTGCATATTTGTTTTTGTAATAACATGAGCACTGATCTATTGGCACACAAACACCTTTCTCGTTCAAGTAGGCATTATCAGGGCAGCCACAGCCATCAATTGGAATGAAGCCTTGCAAGCAATGTTTATCGCCATCCGAAAGAGAGCGGCAGGTCTGCTGACATGTGGTCAGGTTGTAACGGAAGACCTGGGTGGCTGGGCAAGAGGACACTTCTTTGTCTGGATGAAGGGGAGAAAAGAACAGATGTCAAATTCCAAGTAGAAAGAGTGTAAACGCAAGGGCTTGGCTCTTTGCCATTTCAAAAGCCAAACAACCATTCAGAGTATGCTATTTGAATTCTATTCATGGTTCTACTTGGAAAATAATATTGTTGACACTGTTAACAGAATTTAAGTATTTTTGAAGGAGCCATGAAAACAATGGAAGGAAATAAAGAGCTGACAACTAGTTTGTAAAATGGTGGTATTTCTAAGTCTTCCTGAGAATTTCATAACACTACTAAGGCCCTTTTCCATGTTCCCCCCACCAACAGAGGTTGGGTTGATATCCACCAAAGATAGTGCTTTTTCTGTTGTGGCACCCAAACCATGAAAGATGTCCCAAAAGAGATGTGCCTGGCCTCATCACTGCCCGTCTTTAGACAGGCAGCAAAGACAATTCTACTTTGGCAAATTATTCAGGATGTATTGCCTCTTTGAGGAGTGTCAGTGTAAGTAACATTCTTCGAGGTTTCTCTTGACTCAAATTCATCCAGATGCTTTGCATATTCTAGAAACAGTCTGACAAATGAACTAAACTGTATTTGCTGTTATGTTATTCTAGTGCCAAGCCATTATAAATGCATTGTTATTCAGAGGAGTTCTTCTCATTCAAGGTGCTGATGAGGATGTAGACACTTACTGCAGACAACATTTCTCCAGCCCCACAACATGACCCCTTTGAAGGCACAGGCTCTCGCATAGGACGACAGGGCAGCACACAAACATTCTTCATTAGCATTGCAGTTACAGGTGTCATATTTGCACCTCTGTAGAAGAAAAATCAGGAAACTGATCATTTTGCTAGCCGGAAGGTGGATAAAAAACTAGCACTCAGCAATAGCAGTGGTGATACACCTATTGAATAATTGTGTTGGAAATACAATTTTGAATAGAGAATGTTCCTTAGCAATGGCATTTTTGAACTTTCTCATCCCCCTCTCGTGTTGGAGTGCACTTCTCCTATGAATTATTCCATACTTTTTTAAAGCAGTGAATGGAGGAGCACAGATGGGGGAAAGAGCATTTGGAGAGGATCACAGAACTTTGTCCTCTAAGGGTGCAATCCTAACCCCTTATGTCAGTGCTTTCCAGCACTGACATAAGGGCAATGCAGCTCTGAGGTAAGGGAAGAAACATTCCCTTACTTCGAGGAGGCCTCCGTGAGTGACACCCAACTGCAGGATGCAGCACATGTCCCAGCTGGAAAGCACTGACATAAAGGGTTAGGATTGCTCGCTATGTTAGACAAGTGCTTCCCAAACTCCTGCAAGGGAGTTTGGAGAACTGTAGGTATATGTGCAGAGGAGGAGCTATGGCAGCTCCCCAGGATCACATTGCTGCCGGGGATGGGAGGGGTATTTTTTTTACTCACCAGCTTCCAGTGCCAGAGTCCTGGGGATTCCAGGGAGCCCTCCACAGGGCTCCCCGCACATTCAGACATGTTAAAAATAGAAAAAGGGCACTTCCGGTTTTGCAACAAAAACCAGAAGAACCCTTTCTAAAATTTTAAACATGTTTGCAGGGAGCCCTGTGGAAGGCTCTCTGTAACCCCCAGAATCCCCAGGACTCCAGCACTGAAGGCTTTTGAGTTTTAAAAAAACAACCCTCCCATCCCCATCAACAGCGTGATCCTGGGGATTGTGTTGCTGCCTTCCCCCATCCCTCCCTTAAATGGGCAGGGACAAGTGCTTCCCTGGCTGTGGGTTGTGACCCACTATTTTGCAAACCACTGTGTTAGACTCCTGAAAGAAAAATAAACTGTGACTACAATCCTATACACTAAGATCTTGCGTGGGCAGGGGGGGGTAGCAGGGGCGAGGGGAAAGCAGCGGCGCAATCCCCAGGATTGCACCGCTCAGGGGGGCTGCAGGGGCTTGTGTGCACTTACCAAAGCCTCCTGCAGCCTCAGTTTGTGTGCACTTACCAAAGCCATCCCGCAGCCTGCGCAACCTTCTGCAGGGCTCCCCGCAGCTGTGAAAGCGAAAGTGGAGCTATCACACTCCACTTCCGCTTTATCGAAGGCAGGACACGATCATTCCGCTTTACTGGGGATTGCTCCACTGCCTCCTCCCTGCCTCCAGGCTGCCCCCGCCCCTTAAGGGGGCAGAGGCCAGGGCCCACAGGCTGGGGTGTCGCAACGCCAGTTTGAAAAGCCCTGCTATACACCCTTTCCTGGGAGTAGGCCCCATTGAATACAATGGAACTTACTTCTGAGTAAACCAGCTGAGCCGGCAATTTCATTTTAAGGCTGCCATCCTAAATGTAAAGCAAACTCAAGGGGTACTGCTCTTGATAAATAAGGTTGATTTTTATATGTATTGATGAAAATTTAAAAAAAAATTCTCAGAATGTGCAAAGTGCCTTTTGTTTAAGTAACCACAAGTGTTCAGCAAGGGAAGGGTGGGGATTAGTCATGTGTCTGGAGAGTGCTTGCCTCCTTCTGGTGTTACCTGTGGTCTACCCCCCCCCCATAGGAAAGTTGCTGCCATATGGACCCAATCCATCCCTATATGGGGATTGGCTATCACACCTATGTTGCTGGATTGTGCTGTTTAAAAAAAATGCTTCCAAAATCCTGCTTGGCATTTCAATGCCTCTGGTGTATGTAAAACAGTTCTTTAGATCTCAGGTTTTTTCTCCAGAGATTCTGAATTCTGGCATTCAGTTCTTTTGACAAATATACCACAGTGTGTTTTACCTTAGGCATTTTAATTAAAAGAGCTAGAAAGCCATGCGTGAAATGTGATCATCCGTAGTGCTCTAACCCCAAAACACTACAACAGTGGTTCTCAAACTTTGAGGAAGCTTTACTCCCTCAGTAAGTTCTTGAGGGGGAGGGGCTAGGGCAGCAACACAATCCCCAGGATCGTAGGAGGAGGGGTGCTAGTGACTTACTTTATGAAGACAGGGCTGCAGCAGGCTGCAGGAGGTGCAGGGAGCCCTGCACAGCCCTCTGTAGCACTCCCTGAAGCTTGGAACGTTCAGAGAAAGTGGGCACAAAGCACCTCCTGCAAAACGGAAGTGCTTTGCGCCCACTTTCTCTGAATGTTCCAAGCCTCGGGGAACACTTGCAGAGGGCTGTGCAAGGCTCCCCACACCTCCTGCAGCCTGCTGCAGCCCTGTCTTCATAAAGTAAGTCACAGACATCCCCCTCGCCCCCCCATACAGGCGTGATCCTGGGGATCACTTTCCTGCCTCTCCCCTACCCCTGCCCCTTAAAGGGATGGGGGAACCTTTACACGAACTAGTGGGCCGCGACCCACCAGTTTGAGAACCACTGCACTACAATTAAAAAATACAACTGGGAAGAGAACTCCATATCTTCAGTGTATCTATCTCCTCTGTCTTCATTGTATTATAATTATATGAAAGTGACTAGATCAATGTAAAAAAAAAATTCCAACAAGATGTCAAAGAAAAAAGCCCTTAGTATAATTTAAAAATCCATACCTTGTAATAATCTGATGGGTCAATAGCTGAGTGACATCTAGCGAAAATGCTTTCTGTACTTTTCAATAAAGAACACCAATGTTCAGCATAATTTTCTGTAACAAAAATAAGTATCTTTTTATTGACTATTCATTTGAGGTCTTCCTATGCATTGTGATGTCTGTTATCATATTTCTGAGTTGTAATTTATCTAATCAAAGAAATACCACGAAGTCAAACCAAATGAATACTGTATGTATTAGCCTAAGGCTGCGATCCTATCCACACTTTCCTGGGAGTAAGCTCCATTGACTATTATTAATATGGGACTTACTTCTGAGTAGACAAGCATAGGATTGAGCTCTAAGAGTATAAGGGTCCAGGAGATGGAGCATGACGCAAATCCCCTAGATATCTAGCTGCAAATAACTATGACCATAATTGGATGACATTATAATTTGAGGAGTGTACAACTGTCAAGGAGAGCATATAGTCCTTGGGCCAGAAAACCAAACAGAACTAATCCTAAACTGACTTCCATTTCCTAAACTGCTGTCGGTTGAATGGGGTTCTCTTCTTCATCCAAAGCAGTGTTGCCTCTTCTTTCCTTAGAGATTTTTCCAGTCATGTGGAGGAAATGAAGGGTTTTAAGTATGTGAAAGCCTCAAGCAGACTCACACAGTTCTGACTTGTGGGCTAAGCAATACAGGCAGTCACCACCTTCAGTTAGCCTGTGCAAATCCTATTCGCTCCTGCGTCACCTTTGCGATAAGCACCCATTCTTACCATTTTCAAGGCTAAGAGTACAAGGGTGCTCCCAGGACTCCACTTTGTCACTGCAACTGGATTGGGCTTTCCAGGTGTTGGCAAAGGCAGGCCCTGTTGCTTCAACCAATCCACCTGACGTTTTGAAATCATCACTTTCGATTCCATTGAAATTCCCACAAAGTCCTATTGGCAAAGGCAACAGGTTTAAAACAAAAACCAAACATGAGCAGCGGTCAACATAACATTGATAATCTCAGTTACCAGATCCCTCTAAAACTAGAAGCGGCTCCCATTCAGGCAAGAACACTTCTAAGGAAAGTCTGTATAGTTTAATCAGGTCTCAGGTATATCAGTGGTCTTGAATGCCTCCTGTCAACTATGCCATTCTCTACACAGATTCTTGTTAGAGCAACGGTATTTTTCCATAGCTACTGTTGCTTGAAATTCTAATTTTCCACCAAAATGCCAGAAAACTAAGAAACTCCACAGTAGGCTTCCTAATACTATAACAAATGACATCAGAATCTCCAAAAAATGATGACTTACAGCCCAATCCTATCTAAATTCCCTCTGCTGATTCAGCTAGACGTTGGAGCATGCGCTGCATTCCATGGGGGCAGGGGGTAGTCCCAGAGGTCTCCTCCAAGTAACATTTACCACTACCAATACTGCCCCCTTCCTGGCCTCGACACACACCCTCACCGCCCTAGTCTCTGCTCCATTTCTCCCCCTCTCAGCCCCACTCTGCCCACCCTCTGCTCTAACCCACCTCCCGCACTGACTTACTGGCACTAAGGTTTTTCCTGGGGCCTCTGACAAATGGCTGTGGCCACTTACCATGTGTGGTGACAGCCCAGCTGTGCAGAATGGCTTGTCACCTTTTGTGGCAGCTATAAAGCACATACGATGCCAGAATGCAAGTTCTGACAGCGCAGCAGACCAATAGGATTGGGCCCTTACCAATTTCATAATGTAAAACTATGCTGGATAATACACTGAGGTTAAGATACTCTGACAAACAGAGCAACTAGCTATATTTGTAAGTACAGATCTTTTATTCCACTTTACTAAAAATGCTCATCCCATCTAGTGGATTGAAGATCCTCCTCAGTGCTAGATAAATGTTCAGACTTGCCTTGGAGTATTCCCTTAGCAGACTGATCCACAATGGCAAACAACTGCATCATTGGAGCCAGCTGGATCTGCAGCTTGAGGCCATAGGATGTGTGTACAATAAGGTAGTACGAAGATGGCTGGAAAACCGAGAAGCTGGCTGAAAACAAAGGGAAGCCATCTTGTTAATTGCTGCAACTCATTAATATGTTTAGTTAAACAGGAAAAAACTATCCATCCTGCTTTATCCCATACATTCAATACCTTTCACTGGGGTGAAAAAACAATGGTATTGGTTGTGTTGCCAACCAGAAGCCCTGGAAATGCTAGATATTAGACCAGCCATTTTCAACCACTGTGCCGTGGCACACTGGTGTGCCACGAATGGTCCACAGGTGTGCCACTGCAATTTGGGGGAAGGTCATTTATTAGTAGGGCCAATGGGGATGTGAGGCCCCCCACTGGCAGCATGGTGTGCCTTGTCAAATGTAAAAAACCTGATGGTGTGCCTTGACAATTTTAGTGGCCTTGTCAGTGTGCCATGTGATGAAAAAGGTTGAAAATCGCTGTATTAGACAGTCAATTTCTCACGAAAGAGGAGAGGGAAGGGCAAATGGAAAAAAGAGGGGATCAGGGAAGAGCCCTGAGATTAAGGACAATGGAAAGCAAAGAGCTATTATCTGGATTGATACATTGAACAGGTGAGTATAATAATTAATAATTAATAACTCTTCAGAGTTATTAAATTACCTTTCATTTAATATATTCATTTAATATGAATTCAAATCTTAGCAATCTTAAAATAGCCATCCCAAGGGTAGAAAAAAAAAATCAGGGTGATCACTCTGGGGCCTACATTTTGCTTCACCGTGCCACTGCTACAATTCTCCTGAAAGGTGGGCCAGAAAGTAGAGGTTCCGTGCAGTGGCAACTCACCTCTTCCTCCAGCACCGATGCTACAAGCAAGCAGTTGTGACATCAGAGCAGAAGGAGGAAGCAGAGGAACTCGGTGATCCTGTTGTGATCACTTTCCTCCTTGTGGAACAACTAGAACAGAGTTCCCTTTCCTGCCCCTTCCTCCACCATTTCTGCCCCCTTCTTCACTGTCTATTCTTCACCTATTCAAAACAGACTGGGTGGGAAGAGTCTTCCACTCCCAACATTCTACCACCCAGCCGGTTTTGAAGAACTGGTGGGCACTGGGAATGAAGGAAGAGGTGGTGCTGGTAAGAGGGGCACATGAAGTATGCCTGCTAATGCACACAATTTAAAAAATTTTTTTAAAGCCACAATTTTAAGGAGTTAGGAGACAGAAAAAATTTGGGGGTGGCCTCAGACACCAGGCAATTTGGGTCAGATCTGTCCTGGGCCCAACACCTTCCAAGAGACAGTCCTGCCTAAAATTAATCTTGCTGGTTTTCATTGACCCAACCACCAAAATTTAAAAAAAGGTTAATCTGAAGGCTTCACTGTTAATCTGTTAATTAACTTAGAGCATCAGGAAAATTCACACTCCCTCACCTGATACATGGGGCAAGTGGATCTCCATCTCATTCAGGAGTACAGTACCATCTGATTTGAACACAACAATCTATATGGTAAGAAAAACAAGTTATGTTAGTGTGTTTAAAAGGGTTTAAAAGAGGTGAATGTTACAGAAGAACATAAGAGCCCTGCTGGATCAGGCCCAGGGCCCATCTAGGCCAGCTTCCTGTATCTTACAGTGACCCACCAGATGCCACAGGGAACACACAAGACAACAGGAGACCTGCATCCTGGTGCCCTCCCTTGCATCTGGCATTCTGAGGTGACCTACTTCTCATGGCTTGTAACATGTGATGGACTTTTCATCCATCTATCTGTCAATCCCCTTTTAAAGGCATCTAGGCCTGATGCCATCACCACATCCTGTGGCAAGGAATCCCGCAGATTAAGTACACATTGGGTGAAGAAATATTTTCTTTATACAATTGTTAAGCGTTTTACTTCTCAGCCAATATTTTATGCAAGTTAACAAAGACATTCTTGCACCAGACTGCATGAACTTGGTCAAGAGATCAATTCAGTGGAAAACAGACATGTGCACTAAATCCCAGTGTAAATGCCTAAAGGATGCTCATTCTTACAAATATTGATATTCTTTAGCAGTTCACTTTTACCAGATATCTCTGTTTTACTAGGTAAGACTGAACACCCCTCGGCAGATCTCCACATCACATTTTAAACCAGTTCAAAACAAGTTGCTCTGTCTTGACCCTGAGGGATTAGTGTGTTTGTGGGTGTGTGTGTGGGGGGGGGGGTGTTTGTGCAGGTGCTGAGACTGCACTGGAGAACTGTGAAACATCCACCTTTGGGAAAAAAAAACATAATTTCTTGACTGAGAAGTTAAGTAACTTATTTTTTTCAAAGGTAGATATGTTTCACACTTCTCTGGTTAGGAACTAAAGGTCAGTCCATACAATACTTCAGTCCTGGAACTAGTCACTCACAATAATGGACATGCATGCTTTACAATGTGTGCAGAACCCTTACTCTCACTTTCTTGATTTCCCTAATTGCAGGGAGGGCACCTGCAATCTGAATCTGTACTCTCTCTCTCTCTCTCTCTCTCTCTCTCTCTCTCTCTCTCTCTCTCTCTCTGGGAAATTAACCAGGAAATGAAGACAGGACAGGATGGGCACACAGGAGTATGGCCTGTGTGAACAGGATGGGAACCAGGAGTGTGGCCTGGTTCCAGATTTAAAGTATCATTCAAACCAGCCCAAAGGCAGCTATAGGTTTAAACCTGATTTACACATTTTTATAACTGGTAGTTGAATCATGAGTATACAGTGCAGAGTGTACGATGAGGAAATAATCCTGAAAAACTCATCAACTTTTTAGTATGCAACTTTCTAGGGCAGTGACACCTTTTAAAACTCTTGTCTATATTTAGAATGCTATCTACAGAATTTACAAATGTAGTTCCGAAGACACATGAAGGATGTGAAAGGAAGATACGGCAAAATATATGGAACCCAAAATGCAGTAGTGATGCGGCCTTGAAGTTAGGTGTAGAAAAATGAGGGGTCTTTTTCTTTGAAATAAAACAGAAATGGGGATTTCACAGGTTGATTCCTGTCCCATTATAATTCAGACAACTAGATCAGCATTTGAAAATCTGGATACTGACCAGAACCTTGTATACCACCACCACCACCACCACCCCCCTTTGTGAGACAGGAGATAAGAAACATAAAATAAGAGAATGAGATGTCAAACAAGAGTAAAGAAATATAAGCTAAAACCAGTTTTAGAATCCCATTGACTGAATTTGTCTGTGAGAGATGAGTTTGGTTTAGCATCATATTCTAGATGAACCAGCTCACTACCACATCATTATTAATGATGCTGTACTTACATTTTGCTTGTGGTCCATTAACAGCACAACTGTCTTCAGACATGTCTGTTTGTCTGTAGCACTGCATAGGCCCAGCTCTCCCAAGAGGACATGTGAGTTATTAGTAATACTCTGTAATGGTAAAAGAACAACTACTATTAATGTGGACAATCCCACTGGAGCAGGTAAGCCCATACAGGGGGTTGGAGGGAGGTGGGGAGGGGTTGAACAGGATGTGGTGGGTGGAACAAGAAGATGATAGGCAGAACGGAGCAGTGATGGAGCAAGAAGCAGAGCAGATCAAGCCCAGGAGGGGGCACAGTCAGTGGCAGCACACTCTGAATGCCAGCCCTCTTCCCGGGCCTGATCTGCCTTCCCAGGTCAATGCAGTGATTGAGCTGGTGCAGGTCCACCTTGACCCATAGCAGCTGCTGGGGCTTACCCTGAGGCAAGGGGACAAATGTCTCCTTATTCCAAGGAGACATCAATCAGCCAAAAATCCCCTGTGGGATACAGTGGTAGCCACACCAGCGCCGCTGCATCACCGCACAGGGATTTAAACATTTAAGTAATTGGATTTAGGTAGAACTGGGCTGTAAAACTGCCATATTTTCTTTCAGTAGAGTGGAAATTTTTGATGTTTTTACCTTGGCCAGCACATAGAAACAATCTCCATGGAAAGTGTATTTCTTCCCATCGAAGGTGGTGATATGACTTCCTCCTTCCACGGCACACGTACTTGGACAGGGCAAGTCCTGGCACACCCATCTACCTGCTGTACATGTGCTATGAATACAGGCAAAATAATAAATTAAGGTGGGCTCAGTGGAACCGTCCTGAATATATCTATATCCAGAGTACCACCACAGCAGTTTCATTTGTAAATGATGATTTTCTTCCTGGGAAGGAACATAGGAAACAGGCCTTGCACTGAATCAGACCATGGGTCCATCCTGCTCACTATTGTCCGCATAGAATAGGCTCTACCAGTGGGGGTCTCTCCTCACTCTACCTGGAGATACCAGGGATTGAAACAAGAACATTTTGGATGAAGTGTGGGTACTCTACCATTGAGCTGCATTTCCACCCTTTCTTACCTAATTACCTTGTCTCTACAGAATCAGCAAACTATCATGTTTCTGGCACTACCTTGCAAGCTGGTAGTCGTCTCCCCCCCCCCAAAAAAAACAGAAAAACAAACCAAAAAAACCCTCCAAGAAACCTTCCAGCAGGACATTATGCAAGTAGTGAATTGACTGTACTTTTACACTCAAGAGTATAACTATCTGGGGCCAATAAATTACTCTTCCTCATTTTCTACTGGCTGATGACTCTGGGCAACCTTTGCCTTCTTTTCTTACCTGCAACATGGCAGGCTTACTGAGTGCAGTTTGGTGTGTTTTAACATGAAATTCTACTGAGTACTAGATATGTCAGCACCTGTCCTGAGAGGTTAATCAAGATGACATCCCTTCAAGTCCTCAGCACCTAACACATTTTATAGGTAACAACTCTAAAATAGAATGCTCCAACCAAAGTTACTCTCAGAAAGGGACTTGGATTCCTTACCAGTTTTCACACTCATTTCTGATATTTTGTCCAGGGGAAAATAGGTTCCCATGAAGTTTGCAGTGACATTCGCTTATGGCCACACAGCCATTCCCTGTGATGTCATCGTATACCATGCCTGCAAAACAACCAATGACGCTCATAGTTCTCAAGAACCTTGGACAACTCAGAGTGATATTAAATATATTAACTTGCCATCCTTTTTTAAAATTGCAGCTGGGAGTGCTGATCTATATCAGGTGACCTGTATCAGGACAATTAACCCTTTCCTCCTAATGCCAAGGTTCCAACAAAAATTCCTTACAAGCAATTTGCTCTGAGAGTCAAGCTGCTATTGGTGCCAATAACAGCCTCTCTCCTTGTGCAAATAGCAACTTGATGGGAATCTGCTAGGACCGGGCCATTAGTTGTGTAGCCATTTGAACATTTGACTTAAATGTAACAGTTACCTTCAGGGCAAAAGCAGCCATCCATGTAGTGCTCTTCACACAGTTTGCTGATCTCCAGGTGTGAACAGGTGTCCATACAAGGCGAGCCACTTTCCAGGTAGACCATGTTTCCAGGACATGACTTATCTAATATAATGATAGAAAACAAACTCTGTATTCCATGACTACATATCTACTAATGGAAAAAAGGGAATTACACTAATGAAAAATGTGGCCTAGTTTTAGTCAAACAATTTTTTACTTTAATGGAAAATAGATTGATCATTTTTTAAAATTAAATAAAATAACGTTCAGTTTTTTTCCTGTGGAAATAAAATTGTGTATGTGACAGACAGACAGACAGACAGACAGACAGTCAGCTACCAATGCTAACATATATAATGAGGATGTAATCCAAGGAAAAACAATCCAAACAATTGAAATAATAATTTTTCCTTATTCAATGGGACAGGCAGCCAAATCCTATCCCCAGCGGCTCCATGGGGTGCAGCGGTGCCAAAATGGCTACTACTGTATCCAGCAGAACTGCCGGGGCCACCAGAGGTCTCCTCAGGTGAAGCCTCAAGCCCCAAAATGCGGTTTCATAAGACTTCTTAAGGCTATTTGTCCAGTGCAGACGTGAGAGCCTCTAAGTCAGGCTTTGCAACCTGACACAGAGGTTAGGATATGGTGGAGCAGGGCTCCACCAGTCCCACCCCCCCTCCCGCCCCAGTTCCTCCTTCCACCCTGCCCTCCTTCCACCCCCACAGACCTTATCACCACCTGGAGCTCTTTCCTTATCAAGGTGGCATCCACCCAGCGTTGAATTCAGCACCAATTGGCACTGAGCCGGTGCCAGTACTCCCAATCCTCCAGGTGCCATAAAAATGCTTTACAGCACATTTACCACACCAGCACTGGGAGTGCATAGGATTGGGCCCTTAAGTACACAAATCATAGTGATTTTCTCCCACCAATTGCAATCTGCTTGAGCCACTTAGTTCTGCAAAATCTGCAGTGGAACTTACAACAAAAGTGTGATGTCCTCCAGTTCCGGGGCTTGCCGCCAGCATGGGAGCACTGTCGTGAGAACTCTGAGATGGTGCTGCAGAGGCAGAAGGAATCCGCCTCATCTTCACAGGCACATTTGTCCTGCATGCAGGCTTGAATGTATTGCTCCAGATTCAAGCGTGATTGGCAATCCGCAAAGGGAGCAGATGTCAATATCCTCTCACACTCATCCCGCTGGAAAGAAAAGGAAGCAGAGCTTAAGACATCTCTAACACAGTGGTTCTCAAACTCTCCAGGTGTCTGAGAACCTGGCATAAGAATATAAGAAGAGCACAGCTGGATCAGGCCAAGGGCCCATCTAGTCCAGATTTCTGTATCTCACAGTAGCCCACCAAATACTTCAGGAAGCACACAAGACAACAGACACAACCTGCGTCCTGGTGCCCTCTCCTACATCTGGTAATCAGAGGCAGCCTGCCTCTAAAACCAAGAGTTTCCACATACCTACTATGACTTGTAACCCGTAATGAATTTTTCCTCCAGAAATTTGTCCAATCCCCTCTTAAAGGCATTGTGGGGGTGGGGACTGGGATGGGAGGAATGTTCCAATGGAGCATTATAAAGTTCATAAGTAGTTACACAACTAACAGCCTGATCCTATGGACTGTGTGTGCTGCCAGAAATTGCATTATGGCAATCCACCATGTTTTACAAAGTTGTGAAACATGATGCACTGTTGCACACTGCTGGGATGCTACTGCAAATGGTGAGCAGTGAGGGGTATGGGGCAGAGGCTGCTAGAGCTCTGCTGGTCCCAGTAAGATGCGAGGATCAGGGGAGGGAGGGAGGGATCTTATCCCATGCATCCCCAAGCGTGTGGTTGGTCTGTGGAACTCCTTGCCACAGGATGTGGTGATGGCATCTGGCCTGGATGCCTTTAAAAGGGGATTGGACAAGTTTCTGGAGGAAAAATCCATTATGGGTTACAAGCCAAGACGTGTATGTGCAACCTCCTGATTTTAGAAATGGGCTATGTCAGAATGCCAATGCAAGGGAGGGCACCAGGATGCAGGTCTCTTGTTATCAGGTGTGCTCCCTGGGGCATTTGGTGGGCTGCTGTGAGATACAGGAAGCTGGACTAGATGGGTCTATGGCCTGATCCAGTGGGGCTGTTCTTATGTTCTTATGTTGCCATCCCTTCGTCTGATCTCTCCTCTGGTCTTTCCCCCTTTTTCTCCAAGGACTTAAGCTCTATAGCTGGCATACATCCAAGGAAACCCATAGAACATCAGGGGGCTTACCCAGAGATATGGAATAAAAGTTCCTTTTCTTCAGGAGGTATTCCAATCATCATCTGCCCACCACAGGATGAAGTGCATGCCTAATGGCGTGACTGCATCCGCACTAATGGAAGGGGATAGGATTGGGGCTATTCCCTGGGACAGACTGATCACGCTGTATTCAAGTGTGTAGTGTTCAGCACAGACTTACATGTTGGCTGCAGGATTGAGTAGTCTGAGTCTCATCAGGATCTTCACATACTGTGTTGGGGTTATTAATCTTTTGTAGGTTTCCAAATGTGATTGGGTTGTACTTAAAACCTATGAAAAATAATCAATGGCATCGTTAGAGGTTCCCAACATTTCTTTACACTAATAGAGATTGGTAAATATCCTCCTTTACAGGTAATAATTCTTGGAATTATAGTGGTGAGTTTTCACAGTCTCTAAAGTGAATGATGTTAATGATCCTGCCCTTTAAATGTTATTATCTAGATCAGGGCTGTCCAAACTTTTTAGCAGGAGGGCCACAACATCTCTCTGACACTGTGTTGGGGATCTGGAAAAAAAATCAATTTACATTTCAATTTTGAATAAATTTAAATAAATGAATATATTAGAGATGGAACTTATATGAATGAATGAATGAAGGTCTTGCAATAGCTCAAGGCCTATAAAAGGCCTGCACAAAGCAAGGCCAGCTTTCCTTTGCTGTTGCTGCTGCATCACAGATGTGAAACAGCAAGCAGTGGAGGGAGCCCTTGTCCCACAGCTCACGCGAGAGGTCGAACAGTTGTCTGAGAACTGAGAGCAGTTGCATCAGGCCAGCGCAGGCTCCAGCAAGTCTCCGGAGGGCCAGAGGCTCACTGGAGACTGGGGACTCCCTGAGGGCCGGATTGGAAGTCCTTGAGGGCCACAAGTGGCCCCAGGGCCGGGGTTTGGGCACCCCTGATCTAGATTCTAGAAGACTGTTCTTCTCTCAAGCCACCCTGAATATATGAGCAAACGTCTGGCTGAAATGATGACATTATTATTAATAATAAAACGAAGAATGCTTGTGTTAATAAGGATTCATTTCACACTTGAAGGCCAATTTTTGAGGAACACTTCTTAATTTCTGTATGCATTTCAAACAGCCAAATTCTGTAAACCATTTTTTTCACTACAATTTCTGTACTTCAAGTGCAATTCATAATTCATAGTTCCCTATACAATAATGTTGTTCTACTTACCATTGGAGATAAATTCATCATAGACTGGCTGGCCATTGTAATCCCCACAGAGACCACATGTATGGTTGTTAAATTTGGTGTCAAGCTCAATCTGAATTGAAAAAGCAAAAACAGAAAGAATATCTCAGCTTGTCTTAACAGAGAGAGCTATAATGCTGCCTAACTTTACATAAGAAAGTACATGGGACTCTCAGGCTACTTTGATTGACATGGATTATTCCAATGGCTCAAGCAGAGGTCTTTTCCATGCTTGCCATCTGCAAGCAATAACTGGAAAGGACAAGTATTGGATCTAAATCAATTGGACCTTACACATGCAATTCATGAGTCCTACCAGTGATCTAAAGACTCTCTCTTCCAAGACTAAGCTAACAATTAGAAAAACTATCTACCTAAAGAAAGTGGCCAAACAATGAGACAAACTGAAATACAGGAAAGATGAAACCTCTTTCACCTCTTTTACTATAGTTTCTGAATTTAGAGAGAGGGAAATGCTGATTTCCTGAATGGTTTGGATGGTTAATCATTTCTGAGATATAGTGCAGGGTGTCCATTTGTATTATAATTGGATAAAGTACGATAAAATCCATGAAGAATTTTAGTACTAGAATCACATTAGTAAAAAGTCAAAGACAGAATGTTTTCACAGCTCTTCTGGCTTGGGTTTGGGTTCAGTCTAAGGAGTTTCTCAGTTGCAGAGCAGTCACTGAGAATGGTTCTCAACTTGCCCTTACTGTTGAATTTATTCAAAAAGGATATTTCAGCTATTGTATAGGAAGGAACAAGTATGCTGGGCCCAATCCAGAAAGCCTATAGCAAAGTTTCAAAATACAAGTCAAATGCCAATATACCAGCAAGGCATCTTCTCTGTTCCACATCAGAATCAGGCCCACTCTGGCATATATTTTGGTATAGGCATAATTCTTCTCAACCAGAATACCAGAACTGTAGTATGGAGTCTTTGCACTGTAGAGAAGAAAGTTGCACAGAGTTTTCATTAGACTCTATTGCAAGCAACAGAAAAAAAGACACCTATTTGTAGAATCTGATGAGGATCCACCTCCTGCCTCATTTTATAGTCCGTATCTTAACAGATGTTTTTCCGTCTGCAAGCCACAACCTTATTTGTAAGAAATTAATTCTTCCTAAGGTAATAAATATTCAAAAAAGTCTAAATGTTATTCATAGTCCATAAAGCTTTGCCAGATTTCTCTCTTGTTTCTTCTGGATTCAAATTTGAAAGTTTATCCCGGAGAATAAGCAGTTGGTTTTTACTTGTGAATCTAAGGGCACAAGCCTAACCAGGTCTACTCAGAAGTAAGTCCTATTTTGTTCAATGGGGCTTACTCTCAGGAAAGTGTGGTTAGGATTGCAGCCTAAGAGACACTGATATTTTCTTAGCTCTTTCCAGCTGAATTTTCCTACAGTGAGGTCATTTAGATATAACAATGTCACTACTGCCTATTCATAAACTTCAAGATACCTTGCTCAGCCTCTCCCCCCACCCTTTTTCATTTACTTACTATATGGTTATATTGCACCATTTCGTCTAATGGAGGGCTTCCATAGCAACAAGAAAAAACAAGCACCCTACCCTGCACACACGACTATGCAAGTGTTAATTGCCTCCCAAAAGAAAAAAAAAATGAAAGCAGGAGGATTCAATTTGAATTCTGTTCTATAGATACAGAACAAGGTTATATTCACTGAGACTGGAATGGATGTATTACTATAGGTGATGTATTACAGGATGACAGGCTCAGTATAAACTTCTGTGCACTTTAACCCACACTGGAAAGACTGGGAAAATAATGCTTGGTGGATTGACCACTACCATATCTCTTACTTTTAACTGAGGAACGCTTTAGACAAATTTCTCCATAGACAAGACTGAGAGCCCATGTCTATCAAGCCACTATGCTGCTGGAACATATGTTCTGGTGGCACCGTGTGCAAAATGCGATCCACCATTCTGCTCAGTCGAGCTGCCAATGTGAGTGCCAAGTGGCCATGTCGGCACTCCAACTGCCTCTGGAGAAGCCCCAACACCAGTAAGTTGTGGGAGGAATGGGGAGGAGGGGGAGGAATAGGCTGGGCAGGAAGTGAGGTTTGTCAAGGCTGGTAAGACCGCAGCAGCAGCTTCAGCAATATCCTGCCCCCTTTCCTGGTCTCAATCCACCAACTTAGGACCACTTGGATTTGCACCAACAAAATCTCTGGTGCCAGGTCCAAATGGACCCAACTAGACAGTGAAGGTTTACCTCAGGGCAAAGGAACAAATGTTCCCTGACCTCAAGGAGGCCTTTGTTGCTTGAGACTCCTCCATGGGATGCAGCGTGCACTGGAGGAATTGCCCTGCATTGGGCTGTGGGTCTCATTCCAGAGCAAGATCTTACTGCACAAGTAGTTTTACACATTCCAGAGGTTCTGCTATTAATCAGCCTAAGAATAGTGGGCCAGGTCTTATTACAGGAAACAAAAAATATATGCATTCATGATGGATAGGAATATGTTGCCTTGAGTCCATTACTTAGCATTTGGCATGGATTTAAAATGCCACAATCTGGTGAAGAATGTCCTTGAGATGGTTAATTACTACTTCAAGCAGGGGGAAAAAATGTGATCCTTCTAAGCTGTGCTAGGAAATGAAAAACAACTGGGACTGACAGGAGTCAAGAACCAACCCATCCATGGGCTAAATGGGCCTATTGCCCATGGTGTTAGCACAGCTAGAAGAACTGGTCTGTTGTACCCCTCCTGTCTTCCTGTTTAAACACCTGCCCAAACAAGGGTAAGCTTATTGTCATGGCTGATCAAATGTAAGGATCACTAGCTGTATTTGAGGATATGTTCAGAGTCAAGGGAACCAGGGGAGCACCAAGTCAGATCCATGACTAGTGTGCTTGAAAGATGGGTCGTGGTGCCAGGTCAGTGTACCAAAGTGTGCCAAAGATGGCGCTTGAGGTCCAATGGTGACCTTGACTCTGAATACAACCTTCATAGCGTCTCAGATTGACCATGAATTCACTAGGTGGCCACTATTTCTTGGTCTCATTTCCCCCTTTGTAAGCTGGTAATTATGTTTTATTACAAAGAAATCCTGTGAGGATGAACAAGTAAAAGTCAGCAACGAAAAATTGCAAACGCAGCATCAGAGAATTAAATAGTTGTTAATAGTAGTCATTTTTAACAGCCTTGTGTATCATGTCTTCGTACATTATTTTAAAAAATGAGTCGGTTTTATAAATATTGATTGTTCCAGTATAGTGCTTTGCTTTAACAATCATTTCCATTCGTTGTCTCTGCTGTTTTTCAGCTTTTTGGTTACAAGAAGAGACTCCAAAATATTCCAAATTATTAATTAACAGTGTTGGGAAATTATTCACAGTAACAGTAGTTACTGTGAAAAATTTTCCCAACACTATTAAATTTTCCCAATACTATTAACAGTGGTTACTGTGAATAATTTCCCCAACACTACTAAATAATTTTCCCAACAGTAATAATTCTGTTGCATTCCAACAGGCAGAGTGACTATCTTGTATAATGTTGTTCTTCAGATCTGATAAAAATTTTCAGGTAAGGAGAAAAATAAAACCTAGGCTAGAGATCAACAAATTCTCCTCACCCCCAAATAAATTATCAAAATGCTTTTGGCTTCCCTCAACAATTCTAAAGTATCTTGCCTGAAAAAGAATGTCCAAATTCTCTTCAAATTTTGTTTTAGATAAAAACTTGGTGACAACCTTAGAACAGCATAGAACATTTCATTTGTCTTAATAAAACCCTTTTGGCTTATCTTGGTGTTTTTCAGATATTTCACCTGAATTAGAACTTCAAAATCATTTCAAACTTTGCTGTGAAATTTCAGCAGCATACCACACAAAATCTTTTGGAAAACATAATTTAAGTTTCTACACAAAACAATTCCTTCAAGTGTATTTTTGATAGTGGGAAGAGTATGCACTCATTACAATAAGGTGTTCTACGAACTTCCTGTGAAAGATTCCTGGCTACAAATTTAAGGGTACCTTGGAAGAATAGTCATATTAGAGGAATAAACTTACATTTGCCCATTCACCACAACCATCTTGTGAGTGAGGTGAATTGCGACATCCTTAATTTGGACAAGAACATATTGAATGTCAGGGTGCTTTTTGTCATTCAATTCACGCTGAATATGGACTGAGAATTCCCTGTAAGATTCTCGGCAGTCAGAAGCAAAGTTGTAATCACAGACACCAGGAAACTGGTAGAAGTCACCATCAAATGTTTTGAAGTGGTTGTTCCCCCAAGTACTGCAGACATAGTTGCCATGGTTAGGCTTTCTTCCTGAAATGATGAAGAAAGTAACAAGTAACCATTAAGTGCTATCATTGCACAATAAGAAATGATACTTGTGCAAAGTCAGTAAAAGAATCCATCAAATCTAGAAAGGGGAAGAGGTCAACAGCCTGTATCAAATGTTCTCTTGAAATGGTGGTATTTCATCATTATAGCGTTTGATTGCAACATCTCTAGGAATATGAACACTTTTAAAAGCTGCACAAATAATCCATATTGGGATTTCTAGTTCAGCAATTCCTTTGCCATAAGGCATTGAAATACTGGCTCCGAGGCAAAGAAGATAGCTGATGTTTCACCTGTTAATGCAACAAGGTGTGATTTCTATGACTACCATTTGTTTATCCATCAAGATGGCATTGGCCATGCAATTTTCCTGAAGCAGTTCAAGTTATGATGTTGCCATTCACACACAAGCTTCTAAGGGCCCAATCCTATCCAATTTTCCAGTGTCGGTGCAGTTGCATCAGTGGTGTGTGTGCTGCATCCTGTGGTGGAGAGGAAGCCACTGGGGCCTTCTCAAGGTATGGGAACATGTGTACCCTTATCACAAGGCCTCATTGTGGCTATACTGGAGGTGGAAAGTTGGATAGGATTGGGCCCTGAATCTTTGTATTAAAAAGAAATAGAAGCACTGTCACCAAATATACAATGGATGCAAGTTTAAATTTGAATCAGATAGAGTCACTTAGGTTTCCTCTCCAAAGAAAGAAAGAAAGTTATTCCCCACTTGCAAGTCCTTGGCATTTGAACATTAATGCACTATTCAAAATTAGTATTCTACAGCTGACAGGATCATCAATGTAAGAAAACCACTTCCTCTGTGTTCCAGAAATGCCCCAAGACAAGATTCTCTATGCATTAACATTGCTATTAGTCCACATCATCCAAAATATTATGTGCTGCAAGCAAAGAGCACTTGTGTCCACATCTCCAAAGCCTTTTAAATGAGAGGAGCACTTGGATGCTTTTATTTGCTGCCCAATGCCACAGCTTATGTTCCCCAAGCTTCCCCACTAGCCAGTTCTACAGCATCTCCTTTAAAAGTCTTACCTTTTTTTATTTCATTTGCATAGACAAGGGCCAGCCATAGTGTCAGAAGGCTGGCTAGTCTTAGCCCCATAGTGGCTGCGTGGACGGGACAGAAGTCCTTCTACAGCCTCTCTTTTTATATTGCCCACTAATGCAGTTCATGCCATCACAGGAGATGGAAGGTGAGGAGCAGAAGGAGGGGTCAAAATGGGTGTGTATTTGCTAAGATTAGAAAGTAAACAGAGCTGAAATTTTCATTGTAATACCGGTAATCCAGTATTCAGGAAACAGGAGAATGTTGATTCAGTTATCATGCAATTATCTTTTTACTGCTGTTTTATACTGTACCTCTCTAGAAGGATGCTAGTAGTCCTTCAGTCACACGCAATTGTAATCTGCAGTATTTTCTAACTGTAGAAAGTATTTGATCAATTTTGGAGCTCCTTCATTTAAGGGTAGCCTGTGATTTTTCTCACTAATTAGGACTATTTACTGTCTCTGAAGATCCAGGATTAAACCTTTGAATAAGGTAATTTCTATTTGTTGCTTCTCTTGGATAAATCGATATTGACACAACTCATGACTGGGAGCCAAGGGGCAGCACTAGTTCCATGCAGCTAAGGAGAAGTAACATTGAACAAAATTAATCAAACAGTCCCCCAGGCCACATGGCAAACAACTCTCTTTGAAACTAGTTCATGATATCCATGAGGGCATGGTTGGGTCCCAAGTATGACAAGTATGATTGGGACTCAGCGCTAGCAAACAGTCAACCATACCAATCACATCACTACTCTAACACTGGACAAGATGCTTTGGGAAAATGTGCCTGGGGCAAATTAGAGGCAGTAGAAGAAAGTTTGTATGGCCTGCCTCCTTAGGGCTAAGGGGTCCACTTAGAAAGCATTAACCAAGCTCCCACCCCAATCTTGAAGCTGGCACTGTGAGCAGATCTGCTGGTCAGAAAAAATGTCAAAAATCTTGCTAGGCATGCTCAAGTCCTTGGGTTTGCTTAAAGTAGTTCTTTGGATACTGGCTTGTGGCTTGAAAAAGTAACATTTAATGATAAAATGGAAATGTTCTTTATTGCCTTCTGAAGTCAGGTGATGGGGAAAATCTAGCATCTATTTGCAAATTGAAGAGCTTAACAATAAATCCATTCTTAAGTCACAATCCTATGCATACTAACCTGGGAGTAAGTCACACTGAATGCAGTGGTACTTAATTCTAAGTAAGCATGCATAGGGGTTGCACCGATAAACTTTTTCCCACATCATTTATAGAATTCTAGATACTCAGGGCTCCCATCTATAATCTTCGCAAAGTGTAGTACACTTTTATACCTATTGGTAGATGTGTTTGTTTCTAAATAGGATTATAGCCTAAGTCTTACTGAACACAATGGGCTTACTTTTGAGTAAGGTAAAAACACCATTTTCGAATACCTTTACCTATTGATCATAGACAACTGGTGGTCCAATCTTAAGGGCCATTTATGACAGTGCATCTCAAGACTGCCATCTCTTGTGCACACACCAAAATCATCCAGACATTCTGCCAGTCCAGGTGAGGTGGCAGAGAAAGCAGTTTGGGGGAGGAACTGGGTGGGGTCACGCTGGGCCAGAAAAGTGTCAAGGGCGGGCCAAGGCAGATATCAGTGGAAATGGAGCTACCAATATCCTATGATCCCGGCATGGGCTCAGCACAACCCCTTGGTGTAAATTCAGATTTACACCAGCAAAATTGCTGGTGCAGATCCAAATAGGCCCATTAGGGACCAGGCAGTGATAGAGTAGATAAGTATAAAATATTTTTACTGACCTCTCTGTCACTGCCTGGTCCCTGGCCAGCTCAGAACATGCAGCAGAGGCGGTGTCAACAGGGCTGCCATCCCTGGATAGGATTGAGTTGTCCATTAATAATGTATGTGAAGATTTAACTGATATTTAGTTTGCAGTTATAATAAATACTTTGCTAGTATTCAGCCTTTATGCTTCTTTTACGTACTTACACACAAAAATAATGCAGGGTCCAATCCTATCCAATTTTCCAGTGCTGTTGCAGTTGTGCTAGTGGGGTGTGCACTGCACCCTGCAATGGAGGGGCAGTCACTTGCGCCTCCTCAAAGTATAGGAATATGTGTTCCCTTACCACAGGGCTGCACTGTGGCTACACCGGAGCTGGAAAGTTGGATAGGACTGGGCCCACGTTCATTTTCAAATGACCCAGTATCTAGTGTGGAATCCTTTCCACCCTGATTGGTAAGAGAACAACAGCACTTTTCTGCAGATTCCAATAGCCCAGCATCTCAGGGGGACCACAATACTTTCTCCCAGTGCTAGCTTCTGGTCTGCATTTCAACAGACAAGGAAAAACTCTTTCTGGCTGCAGACTTAAAGTGACAGCTCAGGCAACTGAATGTTCCTCCTCCACACATGGAAATTCTCTCCACATAGAAAATTAAATGTCAGGGAGAAGGCTTCTGCCACTCTCCCTGACATGTCAGTTTCTATTTGAAGGGAAGGAGGATGCAGGGAAAAGCTGTCATGAGAACCTCCAGCTACAGTCTGCATTGTGCAGTCCAGATTCAAGTCAGCCACTTCAGTGAGAAGTCTCTGTCTCAGCAGGGAGAAAAGAAGGACTACCTGGCTTCTATCACCAAAAGACTGTAGGGGTGGTGGGATGACTCCCTCAGGGCACCCATATGAAAGTGTTAAGGGGTAAGAAGTAAGTTATCAAGAAGGGAGACTATATTGCACTTGCCTTAAAAGTTTCTGCCGTTCACTCAGTTCTCTGGTTCATCAGACTCCGCACCTGAGCTACCGATCACTGTCAGGCTCTACTCTGCAATCCATCAGGTGACATTCACTTGCTCTACAGCAGCCATTTTCAACCACTGTGCTGTGGCACACTGGTGTGCCACGTACGGTCCCCAGGTGTGCTTGTGGGAGTTTGTTGGAGGGCCATTTATTAATAGGACCATTAGGGATATGAGTCCCCCACCAACAGCATGATGTGCCTTGTCAATAGTCAAAAACTGATGGTGTGCCTTGACAATTTTAGTACCTTGTCAGTGTGCCATGAGATAAAACAGATGAAAATCACTGCTCTACAGTATGAGGTTCTGTACCCTTCATCTGACTTATTGTTGAAGCTCTGCCTCTGAATCTCAGGGCTGGAGTCTCAAGAGATCTGGAAATGTGACCCCCAAAACCAGAAACAGCAAACCAGCCATGAATGCTGGTCCTGTAGGGGCTTAGCTTTGCTTTTTGAATCAAACATTGTCATGCCTGAATAAGCACATACATTTGCTGCAGTGGAAAAGTGCTTTCTATGCATGTTAAGAGAAGGGTCTATTTCAAGGAAAATGCAGACGTGAGTGACAATCCAGTGTGTACTTGGGAACATAAATCTTTTTACTGAATTGTGTCCTTTGTGTTTCACATTGTTTCTTCCAGTTTTTCTCAGTATCACCAGATTTTACACCCTACTGTACCCATCTTCTTATTACCATCTTCTCTGGCCTGAACAAAAGTCTGCCTTCGAAATGGCTTTCCCGTAATCTTTTCCCATGCTCATACAGTTTGCTCTCCTTCCCAGTGCTCATATTACAAGTAATTTGAATGTTAAGCTTCCTCCACAAAGCGTGAAATCATAATATTTTCAGCAGAAAACTCTGAATCTCTGACTTCACATTAATAAATAACAGGAAACATAACTGGAAAATGGGTCAGGCAACAAGAAGGGACCCATCAAGTGCGGAAGAATTTTACCAACACGATGAGACAGATTCTCAGAAACAGAATTTCATAGTTTCAAATAATGATGTCATATTGCAACTCCAGTTAGTCTGTGCAATTGGTTATGAATCCACATCTTGGAAGTGGGCATATAAACACCTGTTGCTCTCAGAATTTCAGGCAATTATCTCCTTGCAAGGAAATTACTGAATTGTGAATCAAAGCAACCAGGCACAGACAACAAGTGGGCTCATGATCATATTGGATTGCATATAGGCATCAGGTCAAATTCCCCACATATTTGTGCTAAGTCTTCTGCTTAGAATATTCATTTAAAACATGAACAAAGAAATAGAGACTGTTCTTATAAAATTCTTCAGTAACAGAGACCTGGTGAAGACTTCCTAGAATGCCTCAAAACCTCAAAAGCTTCCCCACCCTTATCAATTCATCGAAATAAACTGGAGGGCTGGTTAGATTTTTCAACAAAATGAAATGCAATAAGGACAAATGCAGAATGTGGCACAGAAGTACGGACAAACTACATAGGTATGAAACGCATGGTAGTTTACTAAGGGTCCAATCCTATCCAGCTTTCCAGCAACAGTGCAGCTGCAATGAGGCCCCAAGGTAAGGGGGAAAATGATCCCATATCTTGAGGATGCCTCTGTGACTGCCTCCCCAACACAGGAAACAGTGCATAGCCCATTGGCACAGCAGCCCTGGCACTGGAAAATTGGATAGCATTGGGCCCTAAGCTGCAAAATTTCTGAGAATGATGTGTTTCCTGGATATTAATCTATATAATCTGTTAAGGAGGTGAAGCTGTCATACAGAACATAAATGCTGTTTAAAACTGTGTCAACTTTTTTAGTGTTCAAGATTTTATAACTAGCAACCTGCTTATCTATCACTCTTCTGGTCTATTCCTCCCAGTCTGAGGCACCAAAGTTTAAGGATGTTGACATCTTGGAAAGGATGTAGTGTATTGTACGTCACAAGTGGGAACTGGTTGTAAGGGAGCAATAAAATCATGATGACTCAAAAAAAAAAGAAAAAAAAAAGAACGAAGCAACATAAGAACATAGCCTTGCCAGATCAGGCCAAAGACCCATTTAATCCAGCTTCCTCTATCTCACAGTGGCCACCAGATGCTCAAGGAGCGCACAAGACAACAAGAGACTTGTATCCTGATGCCACTCCCCTGCATCTGGCATTCAGAGATATCCTACCTCTAAAAGCTGGAGGCTGCATATCCCCATCATGGCTTGTAACCTGTAATGAACTTTTCCTCCATAAATCTGTCCCATCCCCTTTTAAAGGCACCTGGGCCAGGTGCCATTGCTACATCATATGGGAAGGAGTTCCACCGATTAATTACACACTGGGTAAAGAAATATAAAGAAACCAAAGCACACACTGCAGGGGATGCCCCACCACCAACCTATGTGCCAGAAAAAAGTCTTCCAGATATCAAAGAAACCATTAACAAAGCCCACCCCTTAACAGTCCAACCCTAACCCCCACCATTGTCCATGATGGGCAGATGCCTTACTGATAGAGTAGCACTGCATCCAATGTTGGGGGAGCAATCAGAAGGCTAAGTAAAACCATTATACTTACCTCTGGGTAGGGCTTCTATGTAGCTGACATAAGTCTTAGGGAAGAAAGGGCAGGGCAAGTTGGAAAAAAAGGGGATAGGATTCCAACACAAGTTGTTGTTGTCGGGATCAACCCCGTCCAGTCTGCTGCCCACCCTCTCCCCACCCCTTTCCTGGCCCACCCCCTTTCCACGCACAACACACATTGCTGCCAACTTACCTGGGTCAGCATGGCCCAGGATCCATGGTGGCAGGCAGCAAGTCCAAATGGCCCAGCAGTGGTGCAATGTTTGTGTTGTCACTGTGCCTTCAAGAGAGCAAAATGCAAGTTCTGTTGTAATTGGCCCACAGAAATGGGTCGTAAGTCTTTCCAAGAGAAATCTTGGTCGGAACATGAGAAACAGCCAAAAATCCTCATCAGCTGACAATAGTAGCAAGTTGTGATGCTATAGAGCAGTGTTTCTCAAACTGTGGGTCAGGACAGGACAGGGTCAGGTTTCATGTGGGTCCCCATTCATTTCAATATTTAATGCTAAATATACTAGACTTGATGCTACCATGGTATATTCTGCACTTGGGGAAATGTATTTTTAACAAGCTACTATGAATATTCTTTTAACAATGATAATAAATGAGGCTTACTCCTGGGTAAGTGTGGGTAGGATTGCAGCCTAGGAGTGTTAAAAATTTTCCTGCTTGATGATGTCACTTCTGGTCATGACATCACTTCTGGTGGGTCCTGACAGATTCTTATTCTAAAAAGTGCTAAATGTGTGAGAACCACTGGTGTAGAGAGAAACACTCAATTAAACCCCATTGCCATCTGATGCCAGAATACAATTTTGCAAGATATCCTTTATATTGATAGAACTCTGTCTCAAACTCAATGAAGTTCTTTGATCCCACAACTGCTCCAGTAAAGATAAGTGTCAGAATTTTACAGTAGGTTGTAATAAATATTTATTCTGCTTTCCAATTCATAGACATACATTCCTGATTCCTGAGTTTTACCTAAAAGACATAAAACTACTTTTATCAGGCATGTAGCTGTCATAGGTGGTTTTAAGGCAGGATATGTTTGAGATATGTTCCTACATGCATATGCATCATTTCTCATCATATCTTTACTTAAATTTTTAATTGCTAACTCACAGATGAATATGTGAATTACCTCTACTGAATAATTGCCTGAGCCAAGCTGATGTGATAGGAAAGTTCTATATGTCAGTAGTTTTCAAACTGGGGCGTCTCAACGCCCCAGCCCGAAGACCTTGGCCTCTTTCCCCTTAAGGGGCAGGGGCAGTGGGGAGGCAGGGAGGAGGCAGCGACGCGATCGTGCTACTCAGGAGGGCTGCAGGGACTGGGATGCACTCACCAGTCCCTGCAGCAGCCCCACTGCTGCATTCACCAGTCCCTGTCGGGGGTGCAGGGAGCCCTGGGCAAGCACCTGCAAGGCTCACCAGCTTGTTAGAAGTGAAAGTGGAGCAATCACGCTCCACTTCCGCAAAACTGGAAGTGCAGCTCAATAGCTCAACTTTCACTTCCAACCAGCTGGGGAGCCCTGCAGGTGCTTGCCCAGGGCTCCCTGCACCCCAGGATGGCTGCTGCAGGGACTGGTGAGTGCATCCCAGTCCCTGCAGCCCCATGAGCAATGCGACCCTGGGAATCACATCGTCGCCTTCCCCCCATCCCTGCTGCATTCCCCCCACCCCTGCAAGGACTTACAGCGGTGCAAACTCTCCTAGAGAGTTTGAAAACTACTGCTATATGTGATGGCTCATTCACACACACATCACTTAATGTTGAAGTGATCAAGTGGTGAACATAATACATGTGAAACAATCCTGGGGTGGGAAGTTGGCAGCCCAATCCTATTCAACCTGTACAAAGCATGAAGTGCTCCTGACAACAACATGTGCTGCATACTATGACCTGGCAGGAGACCATCCCAGGAGAGGTAAGCAAAGGTCATTTTCAATAACCACTCCAGTGGCTGCCTGGTCCCCAAAGTGTCTACTCAGAGATAGTCCAACTCTTTAGCTGGGGGCAGGTCTGGATTGAGAAGGGGGGCAGGGTCCAGTCTGCACAGCTGGCACCAAGATCCACCCCCTCCCACCCCCAAACTGCTGTGGCTGACCTATTCCCCACCCCTATTCACCCCTGATCTTCCCCCAATCCACCCCTACTGCCAACTTAGTGGCCAATGTCACCCACTTGCAGACTCCGAAGCTTTGCACTGGTGGCAGAAACCTATAGGTGGCAGAGGCAAGCACAGATTGCTTGCCTTGCCAAGGGCCTTACAATGGCAGATTATGAGATTCCTGCTCTAAGTGATCCATTACGTTCCTTTCTATTTCTATGATTCACTGATATTGGCAGGATTACATACTTCATTTAGGAGTGGAAGGAAGTCCTCCCGCAGCAACTAACTTGTCACACTTAACACAGGCACTGCAGATCTTGAGAGCACATTCATAGTTGTGTAGTAAGAGCTGCTGCTACTACTATATGCCACTTGAAAGGCAAAAGAAATTTGACGTTGAACAAACATACTAATTGAAAGGGAGGATAAAAAGAGGATCTTAGGCCATAATAAGGACAATTCAGTTTTGCCATTCAAGGAAGAAGGAACATGGAAATGTATCCGTTTTCTGCTATTTTGGCCATGTGTATAACAATGCCTTATTAGTTATGGGAAAACTCTTAGCTGTTCAAAAGTTTGGCAGATCAAAGGCAAAAATGGACATTCCATAGATTTTGCAGAGCTCAGGCAAGTAGATTAATGATGCCAAAAGGCAAAACTATTTTGCATAACTATGTTACATTAAAAGTTGTACCACATTGCAACTGCAATCCTATAAATCCTATTTAAATACACATAACTGAGTAGAGGCCTATATTTGCAAGCTACAATCCAGAGAAAGGTGAATATAAAACTGTTGAAAAACTGATGGGCTCAAGCATGCCTAACTCTATGTTGGATTGTATAATTAGCATTGTACTTTCTTTCTAGCTATCTCATATGCATATCAATATAAATAAGTATTTTATTGAGCGGGTGTAGAGAAGATTGCCCTCACTTTTGAGAAACTGCAAACAGCCCCCATATATTAGAAGAGGGTTCACATGTCAAGGTCAAAGGATGCAACTTGAAGACTGTCTTGATTCCTAACACCATATGTTTTGGAAATCAGGGTCTGCTTGGAAACTCCTCTCTTCCCTATGGTGGCTTGAAAGGAGAGGGGAATCCCAAAGAAGTTCTGACTGGCTAAGATTCCAGCTCCTCTGGGTATGATCCTGCCTTCCACCCTTGCTGCCCTGTTCAACAGCAAAGGGAAGGGAAATATCCAAGCACACCCTTGCCCACACAGAGAGACGGGCACTAGAAATCCTTCCCACTTTCAGTGCTCTCTCAAGGGCACCGGTAATAGGATCAAATGCAAAATGTAGACTGGAATAAAACATTCATTTGAGCTGCTAATATAACATGTGTGGGAATTGTAATCCTGCTGGTGATGCTCACTCCCCTGGCTGCCTCTGCTGGTTTCCTCTGCGGCCAGGCAAATCCCTGCTGTGCTCATGTTGTAAAAGGAGAAGGTCAATTTGAAACAGGTAAGATATCACTAGGGAGAGAACCACACTTTCACACGCCTCTCCTTGTGCACATTGCTTAGACTCTTACGCAGATTAGTGCTCATTTTGCAGGTGTCTTTCTTTCCTCCTGATTCCTTTGTCATCATACAATATGCACTGTATATTGGAAACTTGGGTGGAAACCTTTTGTTTCCTGGCCAACCAAGCTTCAGGCAAAGAAATTGTTCTGACCATTGGCTTTATTGGGAATTATCAAACTGGTCTTACAAGCAAGAAACTAGAGCTGGCCCTCCCAATGGACATTTTAGTTATTTCTCGTTTGTTTGCTTTTTAATGCATTGTTCCCATCTAACAAATAGTACCAAAAGAATGATGCTGCAGGGAATTAGCAATAAAACATGTTGAATGTATAGCAATTACACGTAATCCTCTTCAAATCTGTCTCTGAATGGACCAACCTGTGTCCACTTCTAAGGCGTAAGGTTATATGTAAGTTCCTACCTTTTTCATCTTTCATTAACCTTAGATACTACCCTACTCACTCGTTATATTGTTATTTTAAAAAGGAGAGAGAAATTCTCCTGATGTGGTCAGAGACGGAAGAGTCACCTTTGTTAAGCATTTTCCATTGCAACTTTAAATTCTTTGCAACCCCTAAATGGTTTTCTGGAGCCTGGTGGATTGGGACCATGAACTGAAAGAGTCAGCATGTTCTGCCTCCTCCTCCCTTTCTGATAGTCCAATATAGCTTGTTGGAGCATCTGAACTGGGTGAAAAATCTGCATGTGTGAATTTGATCATTCATATCTTTTTAAACATACACTGGGGGCAACCCAAGACTGTTTTGCAGGCCAATTGTGCTGCTGTTATAATTCTTGTATTTCATTCATATCCAGTACTGCAATGGGACAGTCATTTCAGGTGGCAAATTGGGTTTGGGACTGGGATTAAGGAACTGTTCCGCTCATTGTATTGTGCTGGTCCTTACTACGTGCTATAGCAGGGGTGCCCAAACCCCGGCCCTGGGGCCACTTGCGGCCCTTGAGGCCTCTCAATGCGGCCCTCAGGGAGCCCCCAGTCTCCAATGAGCCTCTGGCCCTCCAGAGATTTGTTGGAGCCCACACTGACCCGACGCAACTGCTCTCAGCATGAGGGTGACTGCTTGACCTCTTGCGTGAGCTGTGGGATAAGGGCTACCTCCACTGCTTGCTGTTCCACATCTGTGATACAGTAGCGGCAGCAAAGGAAAGGCCAGCCTTGCTTTGTGCAAGGCCTTTTATAGGCCTTGAGCTATTGCAAGACCTTCAATCATTCATATAAATTCATCTTTAATATATTCATTTATGTAAACTTATGCAAATTTATTCAAATTTTAAATGTAAATTAATTCTTTTTCCACCCAGCCCCCGACACAGTGTCAGAAAGATGATGTGGCCCTCCTGCCAAAAACTTTGGACATCCCTGTGCTATAGGGACCATGTACAGCCCCTAACCTAGGGGGTAGTGTCAGAAGGTGAGGTTGGACAGTGGCCAAGGGTGCACTCCCACTTAACCAGGAGTGGTGGCCAGAGTAGTACCCAAAGCACTATCAGGAGTTTGCAAGAGCATCATGGAGGACCCAATTCAGGGCCTTGCTCCAGGGTCTCCAACAGCCTGGCACCAGCAATGCTTACTGTTTAAGCAACTAGAATTATAGATGACTAAACAAAATCAACATAATTATGTAAAATCATTATTGAGACATCCGGATGACTGTGGTCATCTTGCTAGTGTTTTCCCAAGAACAGCACAATTTTCCTTTGCAGTACTGAACCAGAAGTATGTTATTTGGACTGGCAATATGCAAAGAAGATTCTTTTATCACTTAAGTTACTGTGCATATAAATCATTTCATAGTTTACAGTCAGAGCCCAGAGGGCATGTGAGAAGACAACGTCAAATACCTAATAAAGTTTGCTTTATGCCCAAGTCTCCCAGCTGCTATATGAGACATCTTCAGGTCTGCATTTGACTATTATTAATGTCTGAATCATAAGAAAAAGCATCACAGGTAAACACAAAACTGAAAAAGATGTGTGCTTTTCCTTATTTGAAGAAGCATTATTGGCTGGCAAACAAGTATGGCATTTAGTGATAAGCATACAAGAAAGATAAATTTAGCATTGGGCCATGAAGGAAGGGCATGCGGGTGTTGGGAATAAGTAGATTCAGTGGTCAAGCCCTGAGTCTGTGGTTTGGAATACTCAGATGGGCAAAAGACCTAATGCTGAGTGTTTCTTGCCAATGTGAAGAATATCCTTTCTTTTGTAAAGGTACCTCTAATTTTGGAAGAATGTCAATTTCCTGTGTAAGCAATTAATATTTTCAAATAATACTATCATATGATATATATATGATTTATACACACACACACACTCACACACATAAATATATTATACACATAAAACGTCATATACATATTATATATATAATATCAGTTTATGCATAATTTCATGCAAACAAACCATGTTGAAATATCTCTATTCTATCAAAAGGTATAGCCAAAAATAACACCGGGGGTAAGGCAGTGGTATATCACCACACTCACCCCCCAGGGTGTTGCCCCGCCCACAGCATGGGGTGATACACTGGCCTCCTGCACCAGGTGACACAAACCCTAGTGATGCCACTGAGCACTTGTCTCTGCAGACAAGCACTAAATATGGATGTATTGGGGGAGAGCCTGCCTAGACCTAGGACACATGGAAGTATGCCACATCATTTTGTTCTTGATGCTTGAACTGGAAGAAACTAAAGAGGGTAGAGGCTACCCTTTGCTGGCTATTCTTTCTTTCTACTAGCAACTCACATGTTCTTGGTTCTCCTTTGCTCTTTCTGTTGCTAAGCAGAACTATGCCACCCATTCATCTGCATATGCATCACAGTTTCTGCTTACACACTGGAAAGACTGAATCAGGGTTAGAAATGTCCATGTTGACCTGTGAAAGTGGTTCAGGCTCAGGAAGAGGGTTAGGATTTGGCGGACACCTTCCCAGGCCTGATCCACTCTCCATTACACCTGATCTCCTCCCCATTCTTCTCACTCCTGCCCCATTCAACCCCTCTCTGCCTCCCTCCGAACCTTTGCGCAGCCTTACCTGCACTAGCAGGTATCCATGGTTTGTCTTTGTGGCTCGCCACTTGTGGTGGAGGCCAGGCTGCACACTCTGGCAGTGTCGCATTTGCGACAGCTGCAAAGCACATTATGCCTGTCAAATGTATGTTCCATTAGCATAGGATTGGACACATTGAATTGGGCACATTTAGATAAAAAAAAACTCACTTCTAAAAAGTTATGTCACTTGAGTCAAAATTGAAAATTTTCATGGGCCTTTCACCATATATTTGCTAGGCAGGGCCGCTGAGAGCTGGCATAGAGCTTGAGGAAAGAGACAAGATTGTCCCCCCTTCATAAATTTCCCTACATTTTTACACGTGAAGATTTGCACCAGCACTGGCAGCCTCTCCTCTCCGGTGCCACGCACATGCCTTATGGCACCTTTGTAACACCCAGTGCCGATGCTGAGGGAGTTCATGACTGGGCCCTTAATCCACTTTCAATGCATTTCTATTCCCCCAGTACATTCTGGGAGAACTGTAGTTTGTAAAGAAATCTCAGCGCTATTTGTAGTTTGTTAAGGATAACTCTCTGCTGTAGTGGAAACGAGAATGAGACTGACGTAGCCAAATTTAGTAATAAATTTGTTGTCATGCCCTGGGCTCTCTGGAAGCCCAGGCCCTGAGGATTTTGCCACCTCCTCAGGCCTTTTGCCACAGCATAATTATTACTGGAATTATTAAGAAGCATATCAGAACGCACCGCAGATACTCACCTATAAGTCGATCCCACAGATAAGTCGAGGGTAGGCTTTGATTTTAAAAAATCATGGGATTTTATATGACCCTTGGATAAGTCAGGGGTTAAACTTAGGGGGGTGTCTGAGTCTGACTAATTTTGTCTGATTTTAGCAGAGCCAGATCCTGAAAAATAACCTACCAGTAATTGTTACCTAAGAACTGTACAGTCACTAATTTATTAAAAACATAGTATTAAAAACACAGTATACATACATAGTATGTATACATCTATACATACATGTATACATACATACATACACTATTTTTAATACTGTTTTTGCTATTCTATATATACATAGTATAGCAAAAACAGTATTAAAAATAGTCTAATTTATTAAAAACTATGATCTATCTCATAGATCATAAGATACATTTTTATTCACTAATTCTTAAAATTGTACTCTTAACAACCATTTGTAAAGACTATCAGAGTAAGGCCACAATCCCATCCACACTTTCCTGGGAGTAAGCCTCATTGACTTTAATGGGACTTACTTCTGAGTAGACAAGCCTAGGATTGTATGCTGGAAACAGCATCCCAGTAGAACCATTAATGAAATCCTCTTTTAAAGTGCCTGGTGCCTTAAGCCAAAGGCTCTATGTAGAACACACAACATAGAACACACAACTGGGAGTGTGCCATTCAGTTCGCAGTAGAGAGACAAGCAACAAGGAGTGACTGAGCAAGTGCAGCTGCACATAGTTGCACCTGATTTACTTGGAAGTAGACCCTCTGTGGAGGAAGGGCAGCAGCGCCTCCGGGCCTCATGTGGAGTTCCTGGCAGCTACACCTCCTGCCAGCCTGCACCCAGCGGCTCCCCTCATCATTCCTGTAGCCGGAGGAGCCAGGGCATGCGGGGCAGTCACCCAAGCAGACGAAGGGAGCCATTTGCACCTGGGTGGGGGGGACTTAGTAGGAGGATGGGCAGCTGTGCCTCCCCCCAGCCTGCACCCGGCCAGTTGCGCCTGGAGCCTTGGAGGAGCACCGGAGGGGGCAGGGCATGCGAGGGCAGCCTACCAGCGATGCTCCCTTGCCTCTCACAGCCCTCCATCTGCACTCCCTGCCACAGTCCTGCTGCCTGTGGGGGCAGGGAGCGGAGCGGGCATGTCCTGGCTACTGCCGCTGCTTGCTGGACCAACTGAGAGCAGGGAGCACTCAGGGAAAGGAGGGAGGCGCCGGGGAGCACCTGGCAGGGAGCAGCACAGGATGATCCCAGTGCGCTCCCTGCCCTCCATTGGTCTGGCAGTGGCGGCACACCCAGGACGCCCCCGCTCTGCTCCTTGCCCCTGCGGGTGGCAGGACTGTGGCGGGGTGTGCGCGTGGAGGACTCTGAGAGGGTGTGGGGGAGCACCAGTGGACAGGTTGACCCCCATGCCCTGCCTCCACCTAGGTTCCAGGCGCGACAGGCAGGGTGCAGGCTGGGGGGAGGCGCAGCTGCCCATCCTCCTACCAAGTCCCCCCCATGCAAATGGCTCCTTTGTCCCCTCCATCTGCTGCGTGACTGCGGAAATAAGACGAGGGGGTGATTCTCCTGTGAGTTTGGGGCACAAATTTATCGCCGTATAGGTGAGTATTTGTTGAGGAAAAATGGGGACAATTCTTTCACCTTAAGGTTGTTTACATGCATCTACAGAAATCTCAAATAAGAAAATGACATAAAAATAGCATTTATCTGGTTTTGCAAGATGAAAGAAAAACATCAGCGTCTACCCTTCCATGAGCCAAATGAACTGAATGTCTGCTTAGCTCTCATGTTTTTTAGCAGAATTCCTCCAAAAAGCCACTGTTGATTTCACTGTGTCTTTCTTTCCATGATTTGAATGTATCTCTGCATAGCAATCATTTTTTTCAAAATGCCACTGTTTACTGTGCAAACCCTTTGCACAAAGTCAATATTAAGAACTATAAAACAGAGTAATGAACTTCATATTGACAGAAGATCACCTCGTCTACCAATTGGCTGCTTAAGCATGCTGAGGAAGTTTCTCTACAGGACCCAAAAAGCTAATCCAGAGTGAGTGGTGTCAAATATATAACCATCTGGCAGCATTGCTGTTCTCATACTTGGCAACAGACTGTGCACCACACCAGCTCTAATATATTTTCAAAGGAAGTAAATGAATTGCTCAATATTTGTTCAAACTTTGGTTTTTTTAAAAGGGGATTATTCATAACAAAGTCAAAGTTCTCACATGGAAAGCATTGCAGAATTGCTTTGAATTCCTGATTAGTCACTGAAGCCCTGTTTCAATCAGGAAAGTAAACCATGAAAAATTGTTGGTTATGTTCTGGTGCAGGATAATCAGCATTTTTTAACTCTCCAGTTTATCCTTGAGACATGTGTTTCCATGCCCTCTTGTACATTGTACACTGTAAATCCAGATTGACTGGTGCAACTTCACATCCATAGATTACTTCATAAAGATGAATTTTGGGCTGTTGTTCAGGAAAATCACTTGTGTGTGTGTGTTTTAAATCTGTTGATGAAAAAAGATATAATTTCTTCAACATTCAATATTTTCATCCATGTAAAAATGGGCAAAACTCCTGCAGGTAGAGCATCACATATGATACACACACACACACACACACACACACACACCCCTGTTTTGCTAAGGATATATTTGCTGGGAAATCATAATGTGGCTTGGCATTCCTATTGGCGTATATCAGTGATTGGAACTCAAGTGACTTGAGTTTGAGTCACAAAAACACACATTTTTCACTGACTCAAGTACACTCGAGTCACCCTGCAGCACTGATTCAAGTCTGAGGCTACTGACTGGGAAATGATGTGTTGTGCAAAAGACCTCTTGCAGAATATACAGACATACCCCGTATCTGCAGAGGTTCTGTTTCGGAACCTCCCACAGATACATGAAAAAGCAGATACAGATGAATGCCAGCTCTCCACCCTCCAGAGGGGAGCTCTGTTCCCCTTGCCTCCAAAACAGAGGCCGTGTCCATCCAGGCTCAGACTCAGCACGACAGTAAAAAAAAGTGACTTCTGGTTTCTCCATGAAACATGAAGTGACGTTTTTAATGCATTTTAATGCATAAAGCATTAGGAGGTCTGTGGAAGCCATCTGTGGCTCTACTGGGCTCACACGGCCCTTCTGATACAAGGTGGGGTGTGTGGCATGGCCCCATGGACCCAATCCATGGATAACTGAATCTGCAGATATGGGATCCACGGATAAGGGGGGGGGGGCCTGTAGCTGACAGCACACCTAGTAAGATTCCAACATGTGTATAACCTACATACATGTAGAGAAATATTCATGGGTGATCATTACACATGAAAGTTTTTGTCATACAGGAACTGTGTTAAGGGGCTGCTAACCTAGTTCAAACATTGTACAAAACTCAGAAGCAGAGAAAGATGAAGGGCAAGTGACACTTACTTTTCTCACTTCTATAGCACCATGGGAGGTAAATGCAAGCAGTATTTCCTTATCTTTGCTTTATTATTCTATTTACATAATTTCCTTAATGGAACTACTGCTAAGTTTAAAATTAGCATTTTGATAACCCCAGTTGGCAATATATACATATTTGTCAGTACTGCTCTTTCCTTGAATTGTAAATGTTGTTCTTTGTAAGATCATATGCAAAAGCAAATACAAATTACTGATGGAATGTGCAAAGTAAGATTAAACTAGCTTTATAGAGCATTTTAATATTGGTTTCTATTTTTGATGTGCAAGTTCCTCCAGGTTCAAACAAATCAGATTGGCTCAGATTAAACCAAGATACTCTTCCTCTTTAAAAAAAAAAAAGAAAAAAAAAACTTGTATAGAGTATACGAGAATTAACATCAATTGAATGCAATGAAGCTAATAAATGTGCATCTCTAGACACTGGGCAGGAAAGAGTCAGGTAGATGGAAATCCCTAATGTATCCAGCACTTCATGGTCCCACTTGTGTAGCAGCAAGCAAAGGCCCATGGGGGTTTGGCTGCACAGTATTGCCTCTGCTAGTTAATAGGAAGGAAGGGAGAGGAAGAAAAGGATGATTCAACTGCCTCTTGGCCTCAAGAGTGAGGACAAGAAAAAGGATTCAAACAACAACAGAAAATAGGAGCAATCCCAATTCTGCTGGGGGGGGGGGGGTGGCCATCTATAGCCAGGGGTGTGGAATTTGATCTGGAGTAGCTTTGAATTGCAGTTCTGCAGCCCATGGGGGAGCTGCCTGGTTCCAAAGGAAGGGTTGCTCATATACTGTAAAACGGCCTTCCCTAGCAGCATCAATCGTTGCAGGTCCAGGTGATTTAGTTCTTCTGGAGGCTGCAGGGGCTTCCAGCAATCTAGCTAAGGATGCAATCCTAACCCCTTAGTGCTTTCCAGCACTGACATAAGGGCAATGCAGCTCAGAGGGAAGGGAACAAACATTCCCTTACTTTGAGGAGGCCTCCGTTAGTGACACCCAACTGCAGGATGCAGCACATGTCCCACTGGCACCACTATGCCAGTGCTGGAAAGTACTGACATAAGGGGTTAGGATTGCGCCCTAAGACTGGTAAGGGGAAATGCAGCCTGTTACAAAGGAGTTGCAGCCCTTGACCCCCATTAGCCCTTCTGTCTGGCATGGTGAACACAAGGAGAGATAACCACCCTGTAACATTCCTATTATGAGGTTATTGTGGGGAGGGATTCATGGTCCCAACTAATCATGGGAGCAGGGATTGGGAGTGCACTGGGATGGGGCTTGGTGCTACACTCATACTGCTTCTCTCTCACATCTATAGGAACGTATGAGGTAAAGAGGGCCAAAGGGCATTTTATATCTTATGGGCAGAGCCTTCCATGACTCACAAAAGAAACAGACCCTCCCCATGTGGGACTCCATATTTGCACTAGGAGTTTATGTATATACTGCAGACACTGGTTCCGTTTAAATATTTAGTGTCAGGGTGTAAGCCACTAGAGCCTTGGTCATATATTGCAATTAGTGAGTACAGCTTGCGCCTTAGTGAGAAACTACCAACCAGGGCACATACTAAACTACAGTCATATTTAAGTAATATTGCAACCAGTGGGATTGCTTTGGGTCTAGTTATCAGGTGACTAGCAAAGAGCTAACAGTTTCAGGGCTGGTGGGAAAGAGTATGCACCCTCACTGGGTACAGAAAAGACCTGGGGAAGATCTCATTCACACTTATCTCAGACTAGGTCTATGATTAAAAGAAAAATTTACAGGAGGAGAAGCCATTGAGGAGGGGGAAACCTAATCAGGATCAGAACTGCAGTGCAAGGGAAGGGGATTAACCCTTCTCTCTTTGTTTTCTTTCCAATCTGGATCAGTGCTACTGCATCCTCAGTAAATTCTTTCCTGGGATAAATACAGCCGCTTTGGGGCCCAATCCAAAATTAGAGCCATGGCACTGGGGAAAAGGTTTAAACTTCACTCCTCTGTGCCACAGTTCTGATCTCTCTCTCTCTCTCTCTCTCTCTCACACACACACACACACACACACACACACACACAGTGCAATCCTAACCCCTTTTGACAATGCTTTCCAGCACTGATATAAGGGCAGTGCAGCTCCGAGGTAAAGGATCAAACATTCCCTTACTTTAAGGAGGCCTCCGTGAGTGACACCCAACTGCAGGATGCAGCGCATGTCCCATTGACACCGCTATGCCAGTGCTGGAAAGCACTGACATAAGGGTTTAGGATTGCACCCATAGCTTTACAAAGAAAAAGGTAAAAGAAAATTCAGGACAACACATTGAATTTCATATCTAGTTTTACTCTAAGGAGTCCAACTTTAAAATGCCATCCTGTTGCTTTCTGTTCAATATGAGGAGAGGAAATGGCACACGGATAATCAATTGCCACAGAGCCAAATCAGCATCAGTTACTCTACAAGAACCAGCCTAGCCATGAGACTGAAGCAGCCAGTTGACAGGAGCAGTGAATTAATAAGGGGTGCCCTGTACCCCATATCTGCTCACAAATCCCCTCCAGCCCACCACCCACCAAGTTGCTTCAATCAGCTCTGTAATGCTCTTCCTGCTCGCTGACAGCAAGCAGCGGTGGCAGTCCATCTCTTCCTCCACGCTGCCAGAGGAAGTAAAAAAAAAAAAAATGCCACCGCTACCACCGCCTCTTCACCCTCCTTCATGCCCAGTCAACTGTTTAGAAAAGCAACCATGGAGAAACAGAGTGCAGTGATCTACTGCAGCAGCAAACCTAGCAGTGGGCAAACAGCACAAATGCCCCAGGCACTGAGCCCACACGACTCCAGGAAACTTTACTGAGGCTCCCAACACAATCAGAAACAGTACTTCTGGTTTTCAGGAAGTACTGTTTAAGACCGCGGGGAAGCTTCAGAATGTTTCCCCAGTCAGTTCTGGAGTTGCACAAGGCTCTGTGGCACTAGATGAGTAGAGCATTGGGGACCTTTGCTCTGGAGTGCCTCAAGAACAGGTCCATCACTAATCTAATTCTTATCACCTTAAGTTCCAGCACTGCTTCCTTCTTCTGAGCTGTCATTTTGGAAACAAACAGGATGAGTAAAGTATGCTGGGAGCACTCAGGATGTTTCAAAGAGGACGGCACAAAAGAAGGATGCCGCACAGGAAATGAAGGTGGGAGGAAGCTCCGTATCCCCGAACCTTGCTTCACCAAACCTGTCCTTTTCTCCTCCATGCCTATCTGGCTGCTTTCCTAAGCAGCCAGGTGGTTGAGAAGGAAGAGGTGACAGCAGCAACAACGGTTTAGGGGACAGGCACAGCACATCCCCTTCCCTTTCCCAGGGCTAATTGGCCTGCACAGATCAACTTGGGCCAGCAATTCGCTGACATAGGTCCAAGTTGACCCTTTTCCGATTGCTATGGTTTACAAATGTCTCCTTACCCAAGGAGACCAGCAGCTAAAAATCCAATACCAGCTCCACTGCATCGCTGCACAGGGATTTATGTAAGACATAGTGGAAATGGAAAAGGTGCAAAAGAGAGCGACTAAGATGATTACTGGGCTGGGGCACCTTCCTTATGAGGAAAGGCTACCGCGTTTGGGCCTCTTCAGCCTAGAAAAGAGGCGCCTGAGGGGGGACATGGTTGAGACATACAAAATTATGCAGAAGATGGACAGAGTGGATAGAGAGATGCTCTTTACACTCTCTCATAACACCAGAACCAGGGGACATCCACTAAAATTGAGTGTTGGGAGAGTTAGAACAGACAAAAGAAAATATTTCTTTACTCAGCGTGTGGTTGGTCTGTGGAACTCCTTGCTACAGGATGTGGTGATGGCGCCTGGCCTGGACGCCTTTAAAAGGGGATTGGACAAGTTTCTGGAGGAAAAATCCATTACGGGTTACAAGCCATGATGAGTATGCGCAACCTCCTGATTTTAGAAATGGGCTATGTCAGATGCAAGGGAGGGCACCAGGATGCAGGTCTCTTGTTATCAGGTGTGCTCCCTGGGGCATTTGGTGGGGCCGCTGTGAGATACAGGAAGCTGGACTAGGTGGGTCTATGGCCTGATCCAGTGGGGCTGTTCTTATGTTCTTATGGATGATGGGCAGGCAATATCTATGAAAGGCCATATCTTCCATCTCTAGAAAGATCATTTGTACAACAACAAAATTGACTTAGGCAGATCTCTTGTAGTTCTTTTGTATAATTTATGCTGCATCTGTTACTCATGGGGAAGGGATGACTATATAAAGCATGGATGCCTCTCCTCTTGGTTGTGGCAAGAATTTTTAGGTTCTTTGTGGTTTCTGAGATTTTTCCAAGCATTGACATTCACACATTTCAAGCTTATCTTCAAAGTCATAAGGGTTAGAAATATGCTTAAAAATGAAAGCCACAAATTTCAGGAAGCTGAATTGAATCCAGTTCCAAATGGCGAGTTTGCCCAGCAGGTTCACATAAGTGTGCGATACCAACACGATCAGTGAGCACTCTGTCAGCCTATACAGAAATGTGTGAGGTAATTTTTTTTTTTTTTTGAATTTGTTGCACTTTGTCAGGTGCAATTTACAAAACACCCTGAAGTGAAAAAGAGCAATTGAGTTGCGAGTACAAGGAGGTGAGCATGAGACTATCAGGTGAGGCCAATCCCTTTCAGTCACATTGCATTGTGTGGGGGAAGAACAATCAACATCCTCATAACCTGTGACCCACTATACCTAAGGGAAAAAAGCATAGCAAATCCATGCAAGACTGAGGAATGGGTTAAAATGAAAAGGTGTATGGTAACAGAGAGACCACATGTGTAGCTTAAAATGAGAAGCCTTAAAATGAGTTTATACCAAAGGAATTATTTAATTGAAGAACTGTTAAAATGACATGGAGAAATGTATTTCACCACAAGGCCCCCCCTCACCCCAATTAAGGAAACTGAGAGCTGTTGGACAGAGGTATGCTCAACAAACTACAGTTTTGAGAAAGCATTGGAGTAATATAAGTGCATGGATTAAAGCTGCAGTGGAAACGCAGCCCTGAATAGGCAGAGATTTAAGTATTATTATTATTATTATTATTATTAATTTATATCCCGCCTTTTTGCCCAATGGGCACACAAGGCGGCCTACAACAACTAACTCCAACAAATACAAAATTAAAAATTAACAATTAAAAAGCTTTTTGAAATAAAAAGGTCTTCAGTCCACGCCAAAATATTAACAAAGTGGGAGCAGTTCTCAATTCTAAGGGGAGGGTATTCCAAAGTTTGGGGGTCACCACCGAGAAGGCCCTCTTCCTGGCCACCACCCCTCTCACCTCTCTTGGTGGCGGCACAGTCAAAAGGGCCCCCCCCAGATGATCTAAGAGCACGGCCAGGATTGTAAGGAAGGAGGTGGTCCCTCAGATACCCCGGACCTGAGCCGTAAAGGGCTTTAAAAGTCAAAACTAGCACCTTGAATTGGGCCCAGAACAGAACCGGCAGCCGGTGTCGCCGCCAAAGCAACAACTCGACAGAGTCAAACCGACGTGCCCCAGCAACCACACAAGCAGCCGCGTTCCGTACTAGTTGTAATTTCCGGACCGTCTTCAAAGGCAGCCCCAAGTAGAGCGCATTGCAATAATCTAATCTACATGTCACTAGGGCATGGGTTACTGTGGCCAGGTCCGCGCAGCTCAGGTACGGTCGCAGCTAGAGAATCAGCCGAAGCTCAGCAAAGGCTCCCCTGGCCACCGCCGCCACCTGGGACTCCAGGTGCAGCTGTGGATCCAGGAGAACCCACAAGCTGCGAACCTGCTCCTTCAGAGGGAGTGCAACCCCATTCAGAGCAGGACCCAAATTTAGTTTGTAATAAATTTTATTTGTACTGTATATTATTATTATTATTATTATTATTAACAGTATTTATATACCGCTTTTCAACTGAAAGTTCACAAAGCGGTTTACAGAGAAAAATCAAATAACTAAATGGCTCCCTGTCCCAAAAGGGCTCACAATCTAAAAAGATGCAAAAAGAACACCAGCAGACAGCCACTAGAAAAGACACTGCTGGGGTTGAGGTGGGCCAGTTACTCTCCCCCTGCTAAAATGAGGAGCACCCACTTGAAAAAAGTGCCTTGAAATATTTTGTTTTGCCATAGCCTGGAACCCCTGGAAGCCCAGGTCCTGGGGATTTCGCCCCCCCTTCAGGGCTGCCCCTCCATCATTTATCGGGATATAGTCTGAACCCCTGCAGTGAATAAAGATGACTGGTCTCTAATACTGTTGCAGTAGCAAGTAGTATCATCTAGCTCCTTCCAACAACAATTCCCTTCCATTTCCTTACTGTAGCTCTCCACAGCTGAAGTTTCTAGTCTAATTCTATCCCCCATGTGCTATTTATAATTTTTAAAACCTCCTAATGGCTTGAAACAGATGCTTTTCTAAAACTATAAACACTGAGGGGTGTATGTGGTAAGGTATGAAACAGCGTCAGAGCAGTGGCGGTCCTGGGGACGTTGGGGGCAAAAACCACAGGCACCACACCTGTGGGCACTGTGAGGGTGGCACTGCCATGCCTGCCACTGCTGCCTCCACCCACCCTCCAGAGCTGTTCCACAGGCAGGCAAACCACCCCCGGGCACTCCAAAAGTCTTCTGAGGTCTCCAAAGTGCACTTAAACAATACTTCCAGTTTACATCGGAAAACTGGAAGTACTGTTCATTGGTGCTCCGGAGTCTTCAGAAGGCTTTCAGAGCCCTCAGGAACGTCATGCAAGCCTCCATACAGCAGGGTACATACCCTCAGGGTAGTCCTGTGCCCAGGGTGGCAGAGGGGTCAGGGTGCAACTGTAGCAGAAGCTAAGTGCTCAAGCCCCTTCCCATACCTCCATTGTGGTTTCAAGTCATTTCACAGGACTGCTTCCCCACCCTGGTGCTATTTGTAAAAGACAAAGAACTCTTTGTACACATTTGTGTGCGTGCAAGTAAGTTGACTGTCTGTATCCGGAGCTTATGGGTAAAAAAAATGGTTTGTCACTATTAAGCAACTGTGCCTTGGAAACTCCTGTACAGCACAAGGAAGAGTTTCCCTCTTTCATGTTTAAAAATCCAAACATGAATGGATAACATTAAAACAAATGAAGATGACAACAAATGGAAAATGTCATATGAATTCAAAATGAAATGCATTAAAATGAAAAAAGAATTGAAATGAAAATGATTTTTTTCCCTTGCACACCCCTGGCTATCAGATATTGTTAGTGTAAAAGGTGCTAAAGGGCTTCCATATAATACTCATTTGGAAACTGGAGCTTCTTGCTTGCTGTAAAGAAGTAGTTTTATTGCAGTAGCTTTATGACACAAGTTAAACAGGTGGAGTTAGGAATGCCATCTTGTGTCAATCCCCAGCTACTTTTGTGAAGGAACAAACAATAAATGTTCAGGTCTAGTTTAGAAAAATCTACAACAGCTGCTGACCACACGCTGATAAAAATATAGCCATGTTTATGAGGTGGCCTGGGTGTGGGCCACACGTACCTTCTTTTTCATAGGGCTTTCTCAATTTATGACAAGTTCCTGCTGCAGATGAACTGAGCTCCGGCTGGGAGTCCTTTACTCAAGGCTAATGAACTTTTGCATGAAAACTAGTTGGAAACCATATTTTACAAATAAACAAAGTCCAAGCATTGTTGCATAGTAACTCATGGTCCTATATCGTTCCTGTGGACGAGCAACAGGGAAAGGAAGGAAGGCATCAGTGATGGTCATGATGATGGAGGAGTTCATAGCTCAGTGGAAGAACACCTGCTTTGCATGTAGAAGGTCCCAAGTTCCAACCCTGGCATCTCTTGGGGCAGGAAAAAAATTCTTGAACAGCTGCTACTAGCCTGTGTCAACAGTACTGAGCCAGATGAACCAATGGTTCATCATCAGGTACGAAGCAGCTTCCTCTGAACAAACCTCAATTTTTGACAATGCAACCTCAAGATTTATTTATTTATTTATTTATTTATTTATATTCCGCCTTTCTCCCCGAAGGGCACTCAAGGCAGCTAACAATCAAGATTAAAATACAAAGCAAGATAAAATACAAATGAACATTAAAAAAGAACAATTAAAAACAATTAAACCAGATAAAATGCAGTCAGCAGATAAAAACACACCGTAAAAGACATAATTTATAAAAGCACCTTTATAGGGCCTCGAAGGCTTTCCTAAATAGAAAAGTCTTCAAGCCCCACCAGAATGTCAATAACGAGGAAGCTGTTCTCAACTCAAAGGGGAGAGAATTCGACAGTGCAGGCCTCAGATAAAAATAATAATAACTTTATTAATACCCCGCCCTTCTCCCCAAAGGGACCCAGGGCGGCTTACAACAGGTTAAAAACCGATTAAAACATAATTTAACAAATGGATAAAAACATAAACCCCATCACTGAAAAGGCCCTGTTTCTGCAGCCATCCCCTTTACCGCTCTCAATGACAGCACAACCAACAGGGCCCCTTCTGATAACCTCAGAGAATGGACCGGACTATATGAAAGAAGGTGGTCTCTCAAATACGCTGGTCACAAGCCATTTAGGGCTTTAAAGGTCAAAAGCAGTACCTTGAATTCAGCCCGAAAACGAATGGGCAGCCAGTGCAGTCGCCAGAGTAGCGGGTGACAGAGTCGACCTCCAGCAACTACCCGAGCTGCCGCATTCTGCACCAGATGTAGCTTCCGGACCATCTTCAGGGGCAGCCCCACATAGAGCGCATTACAATAATCTAATCTTTTTTTAAAAAATAAATTTTTATTATTTTTCCTAAAACAAATATAAACAAACACACATAACACAAAACATATATCACACTACACTATACAAACACACTATTGGAGGGTGCAGGAAATCATATATCACTCTCATATGTCACTAGAACTAATAAATCATTACATATCTCCTAATCAATTTCCTCTTCTATACTCACCTCTTAATATCATTTATCATTCATCTATCATATCATTACAATAATCTAATCTTGATGTCACCATGGCATGGACCACTGTGGCCAGATCTACCCGAGACAGGTAAGGCTACAGCTGGCGCACCAGCCAGGGCTGGGCAAAGGCGCTCCTGGCCACAGCCGACACCTGGACATCCAGGAGGAGCTATGAGTCCAGGAGAACCCCCAAGACACAAACCTGCTCTTTCAGGGGGAGTGCAACCCCATTCAAAGCAGGGTGATATTCCAGCACCCGCATCGTGGATTTCTGCACCAGAAAGACTTCTGTTCAGGTGCCTCCATCAAGATCCAGAACCTCCATTATTATATTTATATACCAATTTTCAATAAAAAGAAGCTCATAAAGCAGTCAGCATAGCAAAAATAAATAAATAAATAAATAAATAAATAAATAAATGACCCAGAGTCCCAAAAGAACTCAGAATCTAAAAAGATACAGATGAAACACCAGCATCATCCACTAGAGGAGATGACACTAAAAGAGACAGCCACTAGAGCTACTAGAGGAGATGTTCTGCTGAATAGAAATCTCCCTTACTAAATATACAAGATCCACAACTAAGGGCGCAATCCTAACCTGCGCTGGAACAGGCAAGCCAAGAGGCTTGTGCTGTATCAAAGGCAGGACTGCGGCCAGAAGTGGCTCAGTCAGAAGCAAGGGGAAACGTTTCCCCTTACCCCTGGATAAGGGCTGCTGCCCACAATGGGTCTCTTCAGATTTGCACCATCTGTGGAGGTGGCACAAGTTCAAGGAGAGCGGAGTGGCTTGAAGCCGCTCCGTTCTCCCTGGGAACGGGGGTTGGGATCTGGAATAACTGCTGGATCCCAGCCCCACCTCCCACTCCCCACCTACCCGCCCCCAGGGCCACCCATTGCCCACCCTCCCCTCACCCAGGACCACCTCCCTCCCTCAATTTCCCCTCCCCGCCCTCCCAAGCCTACCTTTTCCGCTTTTGTCGGTGCAGGTGGGCTGACACAAGCAGCTGAGGGGAAGCCAGCACTTATGTAAGCCTCAACAGGCCGGTGCTTCTTGGAGCGCCGGCCTGGCTTCCCCTCAAGGAGGTGCAAACATACTTTAAGGCAGGTTTGTGACCCTCCTAGGCCGGCCCTAAAGGTTTGGATTGTGCCCTAAAGGTATTGGTTTGGCCAGTTTGTTGGGTCCATCAGTTTTATCAATTGCCATTTTGAAACAGGTTCTAGTTCAAGACACAGCATCTGATGAAAAATTCCCCTACCATAAATCAACACTTTTCATCATGTGTCACATAGATGTGAAAGGTGCCATTGCATTGCCATTGTAAAGTCATCTCATATTGTGCCTAACTGCAAAAAGTAAAGGAGCCCTAGCTGTAGTTCTTTTATAATACATTAAACTACCTTGATATTCTGTTCTTTGAATATTCTCTTATTTGCTGCATTTCTATAATGTCTCTCTGCCTAGGCATTGACAGGCAGTTTACAATTCAAAATGATAAAACAAAAATAAATGCTAAAAAAGGCAAAACAAGAATCCAGTAGAACAGGGGCTCTCAAACTACTTATCTTGGTGACCCACTGTATCATTTGTGGTAGATCTGGAGACCACCAAGGCCAGAAAGCTGCAACCTAAAATTGGAAGATGCTTTCAGGTCGTGCAGGTATATGACCCACTTCATTGGCCGCAGTGCACCACAGTTCTCAAACTGTGTGCCATGACCTACCAGTGGGTCACAAACCTATTTTTGGATCAGGAAGCAGTGTGCCAGGCCACTGAAGTGCATCACATGTTGGCGCAACCTAGAAGCAACTTCCAGGTAGAACAACATTTTAGATTGCAGCTTCCTGGTCATGCAGCCCTCGATCCACCCAAAATCAGGTCATGACCCACAGTTTGAGAAATACTACAGTAGAATGTTTTTTTCAGGCCATTGATGACTCTGAGCTGAAGTCACTGGCCTGCACTTCTCTTCTACTTTCACCTCAAGGCACATGTAGCTCCTGAGGAGTTGAGGGGCTGCCACACCTGGACCTTTTCAGGTCCTGGTGATACTTCAGAACTGACAGTATGTCATGACCTGATGGTAAGATGGCAGCAGTACTCTTCTGACAATTCTATTAGTGATACATTACATTGACTATTTTACAAATTATTTTTAAACAGGTACTTGATCAGCAGCACTGTTAGTTCGTTAGAAGACTGTGTTAAAGAAAGAAATATAGAGAAAGGGTGAAAAGTATATAAGTGATAGAACTGAACACCTTATGTAGATTTTTATGGTGCCAAATAACTCAAGAACAGCAACTACCCAAGGAGTGCCTTTTTATTACCTGTATAAAATGAATCTGTGTTGTTTCAGAAACAGATGATCCTTTTTTTCCCCCAGCTGTCTGGATTGTGATACTTTTAGGAGATTTTTCACTTACATAATATCAGTTGTACCTCTGACTCATGATCCAGCATGCTGCTTATCCATGCATTTGCACAGCAGTACGACACTGATAACGGTATGAATGAACTCTGGGGGCACTGTGGCCTATAACTCACTTCACATTTTTGCTTCTTCAGAGTCAGACACATGACAAGGAGACATGAACTTGAACTTTTCATGAACTTCCTGAATTTGAGCTTTACATGAGCACAAATAAGAGCAAGTGTTTCTTTGCATGACAGTAAACAGAATTCATACATAGATCATAGCTCAACAGTTCAGATGAGGATGGGGAGAAAAAGGTGGTGTGTAGACTTAAAAAATGCTTCCAGATATGAAAACCAGGTATCAGACTAACATTTACCAAAATCTGGACATGACGAAAGGGTGCGCATTCTCCAACACATGGTTCTTGAGGTCAGTGGTTTGAGAAACATGTGGGGAAATTTGGGTCTATGGTCTGAAATGTAAGAAGAAGAAGGTATGGCTCTGCTGACCAAGCAAGGGCAGATGCCCAGACTGACCCCTAGTATTTACCCAAGGCTGGCCAATCCAGAAGGGTGTGTTGCACACCTTCATTCACTTCTGCTTTGAATGCAGCTCTGAGGCCTACTTTCCACAGTCATGCCCTAGGTTGCAACCAAGCCTCACACTCTGAGGTTCTTGGTTCAAGCCCTGAACTTTTTGATACCAGCTCATTAAAATCAAAAGGCAGTTGCATCATCTCAAACTTTCCTGCCTCCATTCCTCTCTTTCCTTTGAGAAATTTACAGTTCCTTATTCACTGCAGCTGCATTCCTATGCACACTTCCCTGAGAGTACAGGTGGAGCCTATTTATCCACATTAGTTTCGTTCTGTGACTCAAAGTGATTAACAAAAAACACATTGTGCTAAATCCCATAGAGTTACGCAAATAGGCTGCAGCCTGACACTTCCAGATGGAAGGAAACTAAGGCAGCTGTTATCAATCCCCTCCCTTCTGTGTTCTTTACTCAGCCCTCCCGCTTCTTTCACAGGTGGGATGCTGACCTTTTAAGAGTCCAGTCCTATGCCTGCCTACTCAGAAGTAAGCCCCACTGTAGTCAATGGGGCTTAATCCCAAGAAAGTGTGGATCATTTTGTTTGTGTTGGCTGGAGCAGGAGAGCCTGCATCATCTGGGGGGGGGGGGATTAGGCAAACTCTCCCTGGGATTTTTAAAGCAATCCCCTCTCTTCCCCCTCTGTTCTCAGCCCTCCCTGTTGCCAGCTGTCCCTGCTTCTTTCACAGGTGGGATGCTGACAATTTGAGAGACCAGTTCTATGCGTTTCTACTCAGAAGTAAGTCCCATTCTAGTCAATGGGGCTTACTCACAGGAAAGTGTGGAGAGGATTGTAGCCTTGCTGGGCTGTTTTGTTTCCATAAGCTGGAGCACTGAGAGCCTGCACCATGGGAATTTAAAGCAATCCCCTTTGTTGCTATCACAGCTGCCTGTGTGTGTGAGTGAGAGAGAGAGAGAGAGAGAGAGAGCTCCACCTTGCTGCACATGCTCTGGCTGCAGAGGTTTTCTGCCCCCCTTTCCCCTCTTCCCTGGCTCAGGGGCTCCAAGAGTCTTACTGTTCCTTAGCAAGGGGAGCCTCTTCCATGGCTCCAGGGCTATTTCCCTGCCTGAGCCTTTTTGCAGTGTTTTAGACTGCCTGGAAAAGGATCGAAATGCCAGCAAAGGGGGCAAAGGTGTGTGTGACTTTCAGTTCCCCCACCCCATTGGTGTTGAGACAAATCAGCAGATAAAAATCCATGGATAAATAGGCTGCACCTGCATACTCCATTGAAAACAATGGGACTTACTTCTGAGTAGACAAGCACAGGCTTGTGCTGAGATTCCTTCTGTTACCCCAATGCTTAGGTCATTTTATATATGTGAAGGCCTCCATGATATTGTTTTAGGAGTACATGATGCCACTATTGAATTCACTCATTGCCTAGCCAGGATCATGCAGAAGTACTATTTGTATGAACTAGTATCTCCTGGGTAGGGGACATCGATTGGAATGTCTGCAAATAAACTCATGTGCAAGCGTTAGTTCACATAAATTATGCCTGAATAGAAGGGGTGGGAGTACTACCTTTGCCATCCCTGCCCAAAGCATCCCTCAGGAATATGTGGGGCCACTCTAGGAGTGTTGCATATCACTGGCTGAACTGGTTCTGTAGACTGTTTGGCTGTTAAATAATCACTGCAGCTTGAGTTATGTTGTCCTCTATAAATACATCTGTCAAAGCCATAGTTCCAGGCCTGGTGTTGATGACAAATGCAATGCAGAAGAGTGAAAATGACCCTGTCTGAGCAAAGGCCATCCCATCTGATTGACCATGGCCAGGAAGAGCCAGTTCTTCCACTCACTACCACCTGACATGCAAAGGTGTCTGCGGAATCACATGGTGTTTTTCTTTGTAAATTAGGGAATGTCTCCCATGTTATTCTACATGGCATCCCTAATTTTGGGAATTATAATATCAGTCATGATTTACCCGAGGAATATAACATTTGGGGTTATGATTATGAATGCTTGTTGGCCAACAGCTTTCTAATGTAGATTACTAATCAACTGTCCAATCTTCTCTCTAAATGAGGCCTGAATGGCTTAAGTACAGTATTTATAGTGGGAGGCTTCCCAAGAAGATAGAAGAAGCCATAAAAGCTGATAAAATAGCACTACCTGATAGGGCTGAGGTGGGGGTGTGAGATAATTCATTCTCCTCCCCTTTGTGTGATCAGAGAGAATGTAATTTTCTGGAAGCCGGAGGGCATGAGAGAGACAGAGACTGAATGAAGAAGCTGGGAGACACAAAGCTAACTGCTGAAGCACCTTTCATTGTGCAGGGAGTCTGGCAAGGGAACTGCCATAACTTGTTATTGTTTGTAAGGAATGCTCTACTTTCTACCGCCATCCAGTGCAAAACTCATGTATTTGAAAGTGAAGCAGATTACAAAGATAACATAAACCAGCAATTTTCAACTTTTTCATTTCACAGCACACTGACAAGGTGCTAAAACTATCGAGCCACATCATCAGTTATTTGACTATTGACAAGGCACATTGTACAGCCAGTGGGGAGTACACATCTCCCAATGGCCCTACTAGTAAATTACCCTCCCGCAAACTCCCACAGCACACCAATGTGCCAAGGCATACTGGTTTAAAATCACTGCCACAAAGCTCCATTTATCCTTTCTCTGAAAGGCCAGAATCCTGTAAGTGCTGCCCCCAGGCCTTTGTACTACTCAGGAAAGAAGGTAGTGGTAGTGCTTTTCAAAACTAAAAGTAAGTAGCTGTGCCTGAATGGAACAAGCAAAAAGAGTGGAAAGGCAGAGCCAAAGAATATAAAAAGCAAGAGAAATTAATTTGAGCACCACAAACCGGTGCTCAAAAATAATCAAATTTACAAATTGCCCAATTTCTATACAGAAAGAAAGCAGCGGGGTTTGGATTGCGATTAGGAAAGAGGCCAGAGTGGGATAGGTAAAGCAGCCTTTGTTCCACATTCCTATGCAAAATTTGCAGTCTCTTGAGAAAGAGTCAAACAAGGGTCTGGCACGTCTAGTCTGGACCTACTAAATTCTTCCTCTCAGAATTTAGTGTTTAAGCCTCTCTTTGCAAATAGAGTAATTAAAAGAAATGTTTACAAATACTGCCATCTCCTGGGCATTGACTAGAACTGCAGTCCAACCACTCAGATGGGCACATGTCATTACACACATATCAAAGATCTCTCCATCTATCAACCATCAGGTCTCTCCAGTTATCAGGGATGATTGAATGACAATCTGTCAGAGAAGAGATTTCACATTTAATAATGGCATCAAGTTTTACCAGTCTTCTCCATGAGTTTTTTGGCACAATTCAATAACGGAAAAATTTGCACAGTAGCCTGCTTAACCAAATGCAGGAAGAACACTGAGAAGCTGAAAATTTAGGGCCCAATCCTAAAGAGTGTGCAGTAAGGCATATTTGTGGGCCCTAGCGCCAGTGCTGGGCTAGCGCCCGTGGAGCACCAGAGCTCCACTGCTCGAAGGGCAGTGGAGAGGTAGGTGTGGGCGTGGGAGGAGGTGGGGAGAAGGCAGGGGGAGATGGAGGGAGGGCAGGGAGGACACATGCTGGAGGGAGTGGGGCAGGAGGAAGGCAGGACCAGTGGAGCTTTGCTCCATCAAATCCTGAGCTTCCATGTTGGGCTGTCTGCCCAACATTCCTATGCAAGGAATCTTTATTCTACAGAGGATCTTTATTCTATACCGACCTTTCGGTTGTCGTAGAATCAAGTAGCCCCATCACAGGGCTACTCACTTTTCCTGGGGGAAGGGGCCAAAATTCCTTTTCTCCTGAGGAAGCAGCAGCAGCTTCCTGGGGTGTGCTGTATGGAGTGGCAGCCATTTTCTGTGCTGCTGCATCACCGCAAACAGGGCAGCTCAGGACTAGGCTGTTAGTCTGGTACCTGCCACAGTTCATGCTACTTTGTACGAATTAATCTTGATTAACCCATTTCTGCCAAATGTTGCATATATGCAATAGGAATCAAATGTGTACACCTGTGGGCTAGGCAGAAATGGGTTAGTCACCTAATGTACATTTACTGAGAGGCGTTACCAACATGCTTAGTGCATCTGTACTGGGGTGTGTTCATACATCACATGAACTAAGATGCACATTTAAGAATCTTATGGCCCAATCCTATCCCAAAGCAGCACATAGTATGCAGTGCTGCCAGAAGAGCACAAGCTGTATGCTATGGCAGGGGAGTAATCAGGCAGCATGGGAGAGGTAAGTAAAAATCTTGGGGCGCAATCCTAAACCCTTATGTCAGTGCTTTCCAGCACTGACATAAGGGCAATGCAACTCAGAGGGAAGGGAACAAACATGCCCTTACTTTGAGGAGGCCTCTGTGAGTGAAACTCAACTACAGGATGCAGCACATTTCCCATTGGCACCGCTATGCCAGTGCTGGAAAGCACTGACATAAGGGGTTAGGATTGCACCCTTAGTAAGTTAATGGGGAAGGGGGTATCAATGGTGACAGCATCAACAATATCCTATCTTTCTGACCTCAAAGTGCCACCCCTTCCCCATTTAATTGGTTGGTGGTTTCACTGCCTAGGGTAGGCAGAACAGGTCATGGAAGGTGAGGAATTGAGTGGAGACCAGGGCACGGAGGGGTGTGTGTCAAGGCTAGGAAGGGGGCAGCAATCAGTGGCAGTGGCTAATATCCTATCTCCCTTTCCCAGCCTCAATCCACCTACTCAGGTCCACTTGGACTTGTGCCAGCAAAGCAGCTGGTTCAAATCTGAGCAGAACTGTATAGGCAGCAGAGGATTGTTTCGGGGCAAGGGACATGGCCACTGAAAGCTAGCATTGGGCCTGGGGCAAGATGCCTAATTGGCCCCTCTCTTCCTAAATTTTCCCTACAAAACAGATGTTACCACATTTTTAAAATGTTTTTGACTGACAGCTTTAACTTAAAATGACCAGGATTGAAACAAAATGAAAGCATTTATCAGTATGGAATAATTTGCTTACTTGGAGTAGTGGTACTGCTTTTCTTCCACCGCATCAGAGTGCTCCTCAGTTGCTTTTTTTTCTTCTTCTGATAATGCAGGGGCATCCAAGGACTGGCTTTCATTCTCTTCCCTTATTGTTATGTGATGATTTTGAATCAAAGTCCAGGTGAAATAAACTTACCTGATCTTTTTTCCTCTCTTCTTTATTTTTTCTTCTGTGCTCCAGACTTATATTTGTTCTCCATACTGCTAATAATTTCACCATCAAGCAACACCAGAACACATGTAGATAGACTTGTTCCAAAGCCATGTGTTCTAGACACACCCTAAACTAGAAGAAGGGGTGGAGTTTACTATTGAGACCTGGAAATTCTGTGAACAGAACTGGATGACCTACTGCTGGGGCCTAGCAGTTTTGATCTGAAGATGTAAGGTTCGCTTTCCCCATGTTTGAATTGTTCTAATACATGTTGGTGCTTATGGAGAGGATCTGCACTGTATTTCCACTTCAGCTTTAATCTACTTTCAGTGCACTTCTGTTCCCTCAGTGCATTCTGGGGAGACATAAGTTTGTGAAGGAATCTGAGCGTAGTTAGAGCTACCCTTAAATTATAGTCTCCAGAATGTATTGGGTTAATAGAAGTGAAAGTGGATTAAAGCTGTAGTGGAAACACAGCCCTGGATAGGCTGAGATTCAGATACCCAAATTTATTTTGTAATACAGGTTGAGTCTCATTATTTGCTAGTGTTCCCAGTTCCCAGGACTCACCTGGATGGCAAAAAAACAGACTAAAGCAAATCAATTTAAAAAACAAAGTCCCATTGCTACAGTGATTTAAAAACAGCCTTGCTGACCTTTTGAAATGCACACAGAGGCCATCAGTCTCTCTCCAGGAGCTTAGGCTTCACTAGGAGGCAGCAATCCCTCCCTTCACCAGGAACAGCAGTGAAGGGGAAAGAATGGAGGTGATAATCACTGCCATTTAGCCTTCTTTCATGGGCTCAGGGGGAAGGGAACGGTAAAACTTGCAGAGAGAATGATTGATGGATTGTCAGCTGGCTGCCCTTTCTCAATTAATGAGGCTATTGTTAAAGAACTGTTTTCTTTTAATTTAAAAGGTACTTCTCATCACATTGAGATAGGAAAATCTGTGGATAATTAGGTTATACCTGTAATCACTTGCATGACTGTCTCTCTACAACAGTAAAAAGCAGTTTTTTAAAATGTGATTTTAAAGGGATGCATTTTCCCCCTTCTCCAGGGATCGGCACTTTCCTTCTCATTTGCAATGGCCATTTGTGTTGAGTCAAATCAGTGTATAACAAGGTTGGACCTGTAATTTGTTTTGTCATGGGCCAGACCAGACCCCCTGGAAGCCCAGGCCCTGACAATTTTGCCCCCTACCACCCCCACCCCCCAGGCCTGGTAGGCCTGCTCCCATCAAGGAGGCCTCTGGGACCCAAAACATCCAACGGGATGCAGAGTGCATCCCATTGACACATGCTGTATGAGTGTGGAGAGACTTAAATTGGATCGGGCTTTTAATGTAGTTTTGTTCCATTTAGATTCATTATTACTGCACAATTATCCTTGTTTATTCAGTGTGTATAGTCATTGATATAGCAATTTGCAATGTGCAATGTCCTTTAAAATTCTGTTCATCCTTTCTACTATTCAACAAATAGGACATGATCCAGCTATTTAAGTCTCACAGATTTCAGTGAAGAAAAGTTAAGGTATTTTGACTGAATGATGCCCTATTTCATTAAACTTCAAAGCTGTCTCATCACATAGTCTTGAATCAAGCAGCAAGACTAGAACCGGGATTCTGTAATGCTAGCAAGGGAAGTGTCCATTAAAATATTAAAATTCAATATTGAATTACAATTACCTTATTCTTTGTAACCTGTATGTTGGTCATTAACAGCCCAATCCTATTGGACCTCAGCACTGGCACTGCAGCATCAGCACCAGTGCTGGGTGTCACAAACGTCACAACTGAGAGGCCTGTGCTGCCCTGTTGACATTGCAGAGGAACCCCCAGCCACTGGAGGCAAAAAGCTAATACTGAGCAGTGCGGGGGTGTGGGGAGAGCAGCAGGAGGATGGGCGAAGTGTTTCCGGGGCGAAGGATGGTCGAAGGAAGAACAGGAGTGGGGCAGGCCTCCTCTGCTGAATCTGATCCCTGTTCCCAGGCTTGGAAGCCTGCTATGGGGCTTCTCCAGTCTGCACCAGCAAAATGGCTGACACAGACTCGCGAAGCCCCACTGATCAGGCTGGAGCTTTACTCAAGATAAGGCAACAAATGCCCCCTTCCACTAAGGAGATCTCCTGCCTGCTTATATTCAGCACAAGACACAGTGCCATCGTTCCTGTGCTGGATAGCACTGGGTCCTTAGGAGAGGGTTCTTATTTATTTTTTATTTATTTATATCCCACCTTTCTAAAAGAATTCAAGGCTTGTAACAGTTTTGCATTTTTATCCAATGCATTTCTGTTATTTAATTTGGCTTCTCTACTCAGATTGCTAGGCAAGCTACTGCACTATTTGGGGCCATCAAGCCTGATGAACTCATGTGTAATTACATTGGTTTACATTGTGGTCAACAACTTTTCTTTTCTTTCTTTTTTCTTCTTTTTTTATTTAAGGAATCCTGCAAAAGCTTATCAAGGGTTCATCTCACTTTTGTTCCACATCCCTGAAACCAAGAGGTTCACATTTCACCAGCTGAAACAGAGCATGACTGGAACTGGGCCTATTAAAAGGCTGTGTAAACCTGCTCCCTGGCACTGACTCCATTACAGTACAGCCAAGGTTCAAGTCTGCCTAGCCAAAGGGTGATAAGTTCTTCAAGCAACCAGGTAGTCTAAAAATGGGAGAGGAAGTTACTTCTCTATGGATAACAAACTACAAAAACGGAAAATAATATGTTGCTTGTGCCATTCAAATGGCAAAAATTTATACTGTATACCATAAATGTACAGATCCAGTTTGAATGATGTGCACAAAGTATAGAGGCCTACATTCTTCATGGTGATTTTTCAAACACAGCAATACAAAACAAAAGGTTGCAGATGCAAAACAAAACAGGAAGAAGCCCATTGCAACAGCTTTTTAGAGGAAAGTGTCAAATCTTAATGGTTGGAGAAAGTAGAAAAAAGTGGTTGCAGCCTCAGTATCACCACTTTTCAAATTGTGGTGAGCACTTGAGTCCAGCCTTCAGGCAATGCTAGAGATAGAAATGGTGGGGAAAAAACGTGCAGGAAGAAGAAAGCCTGGTCTTGCAGAAAGCATGGAAGATGCCAATCCCAGACCTGAGGTCAAATATGTATGACTCTTCTGCACACCAGCTGGGCTGCAGAACTCCCAAAATAATCATAACACTCTGTGACTTTTGAAATGCTGGCATTGCCTTCTTTCTGGTTCCACACAGGGGACTCGTCTCTTGCTGTCACCCAAAGTACTTCAAAGAAACTACTCAAAATACTGTATTGTAAGGCATGCATCACAAATCAAGTCATTTACAATAAATGGGTTTGAGGGCACTGTGACTTCTTAACAAGTTTGGCATTGTTCAGTTTAGTAGTCACAGCCAGCAAGCCTGTCGCAGACACCAACAGGGTAGCATGCCACTGAAAGGTAGTCCAGAGTGCTTTCCTTAAGTGACTTGGTACTTTCACAGGAAATAGACTTCCCTGGAACAACAGTGTTAGCAACATTTTCTGTTAGTGACTCATTAAGGGTGATTATTTGCACATTAGATCTGTCGAGTAAAGAGTTTGTGGTGATTCAAAAGCCGGACCCCTGCATCTACTTGCAGAGTTTGATTTGAGCCAAGGCTCAGACCCAGAATACGTAGACCATTAATAGGACACCATAGAGTATGTCCATAGAGCATGTCATACAGAGTGACTCCAACCAGCATCTGGGATTAGTGCCCAAGGGCCCAGTCCTAATCAATATTTTAGCACTGATGCAGCCACAATGCAGCTCTGAGGCAAATGTTTCCTTACCTTGAGGAGGTATCCATGACTGCACCCCCCCCCAGGATGCAGCTCATGCCAGTGATGTCACCTGGCCAGCAGCTGGGGTGACGCAATGACACGATCATGTCACACAAACACACCCCCATCATCATGTCACCTCCGCTTCTGGAATGGCTCTGATGTGGAGTCAAACAGAGGTGGGGAGGTAGGAAGGTTCCCCAATTCTCAGCCTGCTACACCAAACACTTGGAGAACCTGGCAAACCTCCACATTACAGTGGGGGCTGCCCCAGCCATGCTATGCCACTGGTTCATGCTCAATTGGCACAGCTGCATCAGTGAGAGAAAGTTGGATAGGATTTGGCCCCAAGTTTTCTAGTTCACAAGGTGTATCTCCCAGATAAGTTTGAATCCCAGGATCTCACTTCTTAGAAGTAAAGCACGTTCCTCTGGATGTCATCATTTCCCCACTAAACACTCTTTTTTCCCCCAGTCCTTCAATTGTTTGTAACAGCATATTTTCAACCTGTCAATTGACTCCTCCCCATTCCTTCAGACTCTGGGATGCAGAAAGGAAAATATAGACATGTGATTATGTTGGTGAAGGTGTGAAGTGAGAGTGTAGTATTAGTATACTATTTTAGATTGCCTGTTGCAGGGCTGTAAAACAGACTGTTTCTAGGAAGGGGGACACTCTCCTGAGAGATCAGAGAGAAGGTTCCTAACACAGTTTTCTGCCTGACATGTTATTTTGCTGTTTTTTCTTTATGTAGATTATTCAGACATCCAATCTTCTTCTGCATCCTGAAGTGGAACAGTCTAGAAAAAGATGTCCCATTTGATTGTGCTGGTGGTATAAACTAGCCTTAAAATCCAGAATGTTAGAGCTGCCATAACATAAGCTGCCATAACATAAGAATGTTATGTTCTTATGTGGGGAGGGGGGCTGCTAGAAACACTTCTTCATTGTATAAGCTCCTCTTCAGGAGGACTGCATAAAGAGTCTGCTTGCCAGTACTCCATATGCTTAGCTGCTGTTGGCAAGAAATTCCACACAACTGAGGCAAATCCATGTTGTGAGTGGCATTCAAAAGTGGTAGCTGCCACCACGCAGAACCATTTTCAGTGGCCTACATGTGGTAGATGCAGCATTTGAACGAACCCTTAGAACCTTTATTGGGAACAGAGTGGCAATAAGAGGATGCTGTGGAACGGAGAGTGACTTGCCTATGTACTGTATATGCTGGTATGCTGGCCAGGGCCAAATCAAACCCCCCCCCCCCCCCACCGATACCCGAGACGTTTTGGCAAGACATTGCTTGGTAGTAGTGTTATTTGCCCTACTCCCTAATAGGCAGCGGAGAGAGGGAGAGAGGGGCCCTGACAATTTTGCCCCCTACCACCCCCCCTCAGGCCTGGTAGGCCTGCTCCCATCCAGGAGGCCTCTGGGACCCAAAACACCCAATGGGATGCAGAGAGGGAACTCTTTTCACTTTTACTTTAACACTCACAGAAGCACAATGGTTGCTTCAACACATTATAGACTGTGAAAAATAACATCCTAAGCGTTAATCAAATCTATCCCCTCCACCTTGTTTCATCTGCCTGTAATTATATTTACAGTTTGAAAAGCCTGAGAAGCCTGGATAAAGACAACAATCATATCAAGTAAGGTTCTGATTAAGACTCATGAAATGGAAATAAGCTATGGGTGTCAAGAATGGAGGTAAAAAGGTCAAGCCACTTTGAGATAATCAAGTTTAAACACTGCTGCTCTTAAGGAGATCCTGAAATGATGATAAGGAATGGCACACATGAAGCATTAAGCATAATGTGAGACCTAGCCAGTGCTATTTGTTGACATTCTTAATGCAGTTTACATTTTCATGAACAAAAAAATCCAGCTTCTCAACAACTGCAAACTGATAAGAGGCAAGGTGTTTGATAATGCACTCAGAGAGTCATTAAACCTTGCTCAAAAAAGCACACAAATCCACGCATTACTTATAGCACAATCCAATGCATGAATATCCAGAAGTAAGTCCTACTCTGTTCATTAGTTAGTATTCATAGGATTACAGCCTGAAAGTAGCACTATTCACCAGAGAGCATGATCTGTATGTGAAAACTAGTTGAAGCTTGAATGGGGCACACAAAAAATGATTGCAGTGCATGGTGTAATCCATGCTGGCGCTGCTGCATCACCATGTGGGAATTAGGATTGGGCTGTTAATGCCATCATAACAAACTATGTTAAAGAATGCTACACAGATTGCAATGCCAAAGTGTCAATGTTAGGAAACTGACAGGTGACAATGTGAGTTTAAGCGATTCTGTATATGTAAGAAAAGTGCTATGTAGGTCACACTTATACAGAATGGAACACTGGATCCTGGAAAACATGACCCTGACAAGCAGTTACGTATGGAACTGGACAAACACTTGTGCATGAGTTTTCAACATGATATGGTGAATATACTGGCAGGAAACGGTTCGGCCATTTTAACTCTACTCATAACAATAAGCTTCCTGGATGACTGTGGATGACCCTAGTAGCCTTACATACTTCACAGGGTTGTTGTGAGGAGAAAAGGAGAAAGGAACCATGTACACACCCCTGAGCTCCTTGGAGGAAGGGCAGTATAAAAATGTGAAAAATAAACAAATAATAGTATCCCATCCCATCTCATTTTAATCACTAATTAGCATCTCAAATGCTCCATTCACATGCCCAAGTACTTCTGAATGTATACTGGAGCTACCAGAATCCCCCCTCCCATTCGAGGAGTTTCCCTGAGCAGTTTTTCAGTGACTGAAAAAGGACTTTAGTGAGAAGGAAGATCTCAAAACCCAAAGAGCATAGGTGGAAATTCCCACATTGACGTAGAAGTTCTGTGACACCTGGCTCTTTGGAAATCTGTCCCCCACAGGATTATGCAAGCATTTCAGAGTTAGAAAATGACTACTGTTGTCTTTTATATAAAACGTTCAGAAAGAGTTTCTTCTTGAGTACGGTAGCAATTTTTGTTTTTGAATAATAGGTTGACAAAAGTATTCATTCAAATATTCACTCAATTTACAAATATTCACTTGATTTATGCTGATCAACACAGCCATGTACTTGCTATCACCAGAAAACCTGAAAGGGAACGTGTAACAATCATTTATTAAGTAATTGATTTGTAATTGCATAACAATAATTTGGTGCCAAGATAAATTCAACAGTGGGCTCAGTGCTGATATACATATGTTGGTAGGGATATTACTATCAAATTGAACAGCAATTATATGCTCAAACATAGCTCAAATCCAGTCCAAATGAAACTATAGAAATGTCACTGACGTCAACATGGTTCAATTAATCAAGCCGCATTAATCAATTAAGGGACAGCAGTGCTGAAACAGAAGCAGGCAGGTTTTTGCACGGATCACAATGAGAGTTCTAGGTGGGCAATCAAGTTTAAAGAGCAGACCTGCCAAGGCACACGGATTCTCTAAGGGTTGAAACGGATTTCCTGGCCCATACAGAGGAGGAGCTAAGTGAAGAGTTCACCTCATAGCAAGACGTGGGAACACAGTGCCATGTCATGGATTTCCACAATCCATGGATTGTGCCATGTCTGGATTTCCACAAATAATCTTGTCGATACTGTCCTAGGAAAGGACAGTATTATTAAAGAAATGTGGAGCTTTAACAATATTGTTACTGCAATTTTTATCATCAAACAAATACAGTTATGGGTAGGATTTTCCATTTAATCATTTTCATGCAGATAAGGCAAAATACGAGTATGTCTGCACCTCAAAAGAAGGCACGTTATTGTTCTTTTTTTAAGAGATGAAGGCAAGAGCCAGTCCGTTCTTGTGCACAGAAATACATGCACAGGTCTGTGCTTGCAAAAGGAGCATAAGGAGAAGGGTTGGCAAGAATGAGCCCTGCACACAGAGCAGTGCAGGCAGGATTAGGGAGGAAGGTTGAGGGTTAGGGTGGATCACTTCCTGCATTGTGGTTCTTTTTTTTTAATACTACTTTGGTATATAAATCAATATGTTTGACACTGTTGAGAAACAAACATTGTACATTTCATTTGAACTCTGATATACATGAGCCAGGTATTAATGCTAGTTATATTTTGCATATTTATTACTGCTGTTCAGAATATTTATATGCTGCTTTATATTTCGCATATCTCATGATGGTGATCTGCAAAGAGGTTATTTATTTGGACTTATAAAGTTCTTACATAAAATGTATCGGTTACTTGGAAAGAAATAGTGACCTCACTTCTGTATAATTTACTGAGAGACAGCCCAATCCTCGGTGTCTGGGGTGCCCAGCCTCGGCAGCACTGGGAACAGCTGCCGCCAGATCCAGTGCACCCCGGGCTACCACAGGCGGCACCTTGGGAGAAGGGGACTTCCCAGCACACCTCCAGACCACCCCCCTCCCTGCCCCCACCTCCCTGTCACCCCTCCCCCTGCCCTCTCTCCACCCCCCACCAGCCTCCCCCTACCCAGAATGCCTCCTCCCTGTCCCCTCCCCACCCCTGCTTACCGTGCTGCAGCTCGATGGTCCGTAAAATTACCGAGCAGTGGAGGCTAGGCGCCCGCCCCACACTAGCCTGGCGCTAGCCCAGCACCGGCCAGTGCTGGGCTAGCATGGCAGTGAGGCTCACAAACGTGCCTTATGGCACGTTTGCGACAGTGCGCAGTGGCACGAAGCCGTGGCACCAAGTCCAGGATTGGGCTCAAAAGCAGCTATTTAAATATGCATCCTTTACATATACAGTCACACACAGACCCCCATATCCACGGATACCCCAAACCACAGATAGTAGTGAACTACATTTACTGTGTCACAGCCAACAAAGATAGACAGGGAGCAGGATGAAGGACTGCAAACAGCAGAGAAGACACAGCAGGAGGCTGCTGCACTTAATAGCAGACAGTACAGGATACAGCAAAGGAGGGCTGCAGATGGCGATAAAAGACACAGCAGAAGACTGCTATACTTACAGCAGATAGCACAGGAGAGCTGCAAATGTTGATAGATGAGTCATGAAGGTGATGGAGGGAGGGGGAATTTGTGAAAAGGCAGATAACTAAAATCACAGATACAGAACCAGCAGATATGGGGGGGGGGGCTTTTGTACATATATACGCATCCAGCAACAAAAAGAAAGTCAGTATAATACAGGGGAGCCCAAACCCCGGCCCTGGGGCCACTTGCGGCCCTGAGGCTTCTCAATGTGGCCCTCAGGGACCCCCCGTCTTCAATGAGCCTCTGGCCCTCCAGAGATTTGTTGCAGCCCACACTGGCCCGACACAACTGCTCTCAGCGTGAAGGCAACTGTTTGACCATTCACGTGAGCTGTGGGATGAGGGCTCCCTCCACTGCTTGTTGTTTCACCTCTGTGATGCAGTAGCAGCAGCAAAGGAAAGGCCAGCCTTGCTTTGTGCAAGGCCTTTTGTAGGCCTTGAGCTATCGCAAGACCTTCATTCATTCATAAGTTCATCTTTAATATATTCATTTATGTAAACTTATGTAAATTTATTCAAATGTTAAATGTAAATTAATTCTTTCCCCCCCCCCCCGGCCCCTGACACAGTGTCAGAGAGAAGATGTGGCCCTCCTGCCAAAAACTTTGGACACCCCTGGTATAATAGAATCAACTCATAACAACACAACAAAAACAGTGGAAACAACTTCAACTGATATGTCTATCCAGTGCTTTTTTTGTAAAAAAAAAAAAAAAAAAGTGCAGGAACTCACAACTTGTTAATCTTTTATTTATTTATTTATTTATTTATTTATTTATTTATTTATTTATTTTTAAACCATTTTTTATTAGAGAAATAAGCCTCGTCAAGGTAAGGGAACAAATGTTCCCTTACCTTAGGGCTATACTGCAGTTGCATCAGCGCTGGAAAGTTGGTTAGGATTTGGCTGTATGGAATACAATACAAGGTCAGTAATGGTGACTGAAGGATAAAGGATCAGAAGATGCTATAGCTTCAGAAAAGCTCTAAAACAGTCAATGTTTTAGGGTTGGGGCCTACTTGCATGGTTTTTAGCCAGTGGTAGGCATTGATTTTGGTCAACCTATGATGATTTCCAACTGCACTACCATGGACTAAATCACTTGGATGCAAGGTGATACCACGGAATGAAATCTAACAAGCCGGCTTTCAGCAGCACCCAGTGACAAACTTCAGCTGTTCAACATAAACACAGTGTGATCATTCAGAAGAACACACAGTTGGACTTGAATGTGGAGGCAGGAGGTCAGCCTGGTTCAGCTATTTTGGATGAAAGCTGCCCATCTGATATAAAGCACTCTTGGGGGTTTAAGAGAAAACCTGCCTATGTGAACCACCTTGAATTAAAATCAAAGGAGCAATTCCAATGACCAAGAAAGGTGGTATATAAATTTCAGTTTATTGTTGTTGTTAGAGGATGACGTCTCTGGAAGCTGGACTTGGTGACTCTGGAAGTCCTGGAACAAACATTGGTACACACCTTGCTGAAGAATTCTGTGCAACCTGAAAGCTTGCACATTTTTTTTAAATCAGCAGAACCTGCACTATTAAATAATTTGCTTTCGCTGAGACCGTAATAAAGATTTGATTGATCGAATAATTTGCTTTTTTTAAAAAGATGAATGGGTCTTCACCTCATTGTGCCTTCAAATTGCATCATTCACCTAGGAAGGATAAAATCATTCTCCATGTCCCAATAGGGTCTATTTTCTCTCTGTGTTGCTTAGTAACAGATGACATCACTGTACCCTTGTGCCTATAGGAAGCTCGCGTCAGTGGTAAAGGGGCAACACTGTAACCTAAGCCGGACACTTTTCTGCTGCCTGTTTTGTTTGATGGACTACGCTAGTTTGGAAGAGGCCCTCTGGTTGGTTTGATAGGATGAGGCTGTTGACACAGGGCCATGTTTTTCTTGGTGGGTGCGGGCGGGGGGGGAGACCCATGATCTGAGCAATGGCAGCGCTGAAGGTTGAGCAGAGTCAAGAGCCAGGGAGGCTTTGCTGCGCCCCAGGAGATGTCTCCAGAGTCTGGGGCGGGCGCTAACTAAGCACTGAGCATCCCAAGGGCATGGGTGTTTGGGGAGCTGCTGAAGACAGCGCACCGGGGACTGAGTGACAGCCAAATCCAATGCATGTCTACTCCGAAGTCAGTTCCATTAGAGTCAATGGGGCTTACTCCCAGGAAAGTGTGGCTAGGAGGATTGGGCTGTGAGACAGCAGGTTTCCAGCCCGTGACCCTTGGCTGCTGCTGCTGCATCTCTCCCTGCGTCAGACTTTGCCCGGGAGCGCACCGTGGGATTTCGCATCACCTGTGCACCTCCATCCACCACTGCCTCCCCCTCCCCCGTAGCCCAGCCTATCCGCCCCAGCGTGTCCACTGCGCGCCCATGGCTCCATCCCCCCCCCCCGCGCAGCACCAGCATCCCTGCATGTTGGCCCCGCACTTGTCCCCTCCCTCTTTGATCCATTCCTGGCCCCGCTCTGACGTCGTGGGAGGCTGGAGAGGAGGAGAAGGGAGGGATGGATGACTCACAATGTTATGATGCAGTTCCACAACACACAGCCACAGACGGCCACAGACGGAGCACAAAAGCAGCCCGGGGCTGCCTTGAAGAAGCTACGCTCCCCTTGACATGACCCCTTGCCCAGCGGCAGCAGCAGCAGAGATAGAGAGGTCCCCCCGGGCGCAGGTTTCAAGGTGAGCCACGCAGAGGACGCCACTCAAACTTTGCGTCCCCGGGTTCTGCCGGCCCCACAATCCTCCACACCCTCTTCCCCTTGCAGAGAGAGAGCCCCGTCACTGCCTTCACAGCTCCCTCCCTCCCCACCTCCAGCCATCCCCTTGGGGGACTGCATAAAAAAGGTGCTGGAATGCCGTTCTGGTGCGTTCTATTAGAAAAAAAGCCCTGTGTCTATCCAAACATGCTGAAATAAAATGGTCTTTACCAGACATAAAAATATCAGCAAACAAGCCTCCCACCATAGGGAGTTCCATAATGCAGGTGCCATAGCAGCCAAGATGTTCCTGTCCTGTGTACCCACCAACAGTGCTCCTGCAGCAGGCTGACACCAAAGGTGAGGATAAAAACAGTTTGGAGGGTCAGTAGTCATAATTCTAATAATTCCTTGCTAGAAGTCATCATTATTGAAATTATTGTTTTACATTACAAAGATTCCTTTGACTCTGTATATCAGCACCTGGACTTTGCAGAGATTCTGACCTCACCATTTGATATCAATATCTACATGTCTTAAAATCAATATTTGCAGCTGATTTGCCAAACATACATAACAGTTTTTTGAATTGGTAAACTAACAAATGTAGGTCCTGGAAACTCAATTAAAAGTAAACAGCTTCAGGAACACGGCATTCATTATAACAGTGATTGTGAAGTCTTAACATTCAAAATCCTGGATTTCAGATATCTTAATAATCAATGTTAGAATTAATCCTTTCAATGTGATACAGAACCTTCAGAGTAAGGGCCCAATCCCATCCAATTTTCCAGTGCCAGTGCAGCCTTGCCAATGGGGCATGCACTGCATCCTGTGGTGGTGGGGCAGTCACAGAGGCCTTCTGAAGGTATGGAAACATTTATTCCCAAGGCTGAATTGCAACTGCATTGGTGCTGGCAAGTTGCAGAGGATTGGACCCTAAGCCTATTAAAAGGATACTGAACTAACCATCATATTGCTTGCTTTTCAAGATGGTATAACTTTCCCAAGGAATAGACAAAACCATTCCAGTGATCCAGAAAAGAAAGAAACATTTAAGGAAATTGTTCTATTTCTCCTTCTTAAGAACAGATTCAATGGTGAGAAAAAGATATCTCCTACCCCCCTGGGGCTTACCCTACAGCTCAAAAAACTGCAAGATCCTTGAAGCAGGGATCCATTGCTTTTCTGATATTATTCTGGTAGAAGTGGTCTACATTTGTAGCACTAAATCAGGGGTGTGCAAAGTTTTTGGCAGGGGGGCCACATCATCTCTCTGACACTGCTTCGGGGGCAGGGGAAAGAAAGAATTAATTTACATTTAACATTTGAATAAATTTACATAAGTTTACATAAATGAATATATTAAAGATGAACTTATATGAATGATTGAAGGTCTTGCAAGGCTCAAGGCCTATAAAAGGCCTTGCACAAAGCAAGGCTGGCCTTTCCTTTGCTGCCACTACTGCATCACAGACATGAAACAGCAAGCAGTGGAGGAAGCCCTCATCCCACAGCTCACGCAAAGAGGTCAAACAGTTGCCTTCACGTTGAGAGCAGTTGTGTTGGGCCAGTGCGGGCTGCAACAAATCTCTGGAGGGCCAGAGGCTCATTGGAGACTGGGGGCTCCCTGAGGGCTGCATTGAGAGGCCTCAAGGGCCGCATGTGGCCCCAGGGCCAGGGTTTGGGCACCCCTGCACTAAGTGAATAACAATAAGAATCTGCCCAATAATTTTTGTTTCCATCCTCTCATCTGAAGTCTAGACTGAACTTGAGAAATTAATTCATCTCTTAGTTCCTGTTTGCAGCCCTCCTTCTATCCATGGTTGCTGTACCAAAGTACAGCATGGAGATGTACCTAGAAGCCCTGCCATCATGCTGATGAGCCATGTACACCTGGTCACCCATGTACATTTACAGCATTTGGCTGATGAGACAAATGTCCTTTGGTAGTGATCTTTCCTCTGATGAGCAATCTGGGTGCCCATAAACTGAAATCATGAAACTGGTAGAAAAATATTGAGCGAACCGAATTGTGTCCCTCATCATGGGAAAGAGCTTTCCCTGTGGAAAGCGTTTGTTGCTGTACATAAATGGTCTCTATGGGAAGAAGTGGGGGCAGGGCAAGGATGAAGAGCACAGCAGTGCGGGCAGCACTCATCAGTGTGCCACAGGTATGGAAAAATCATGGCATTCTTCCACAGTTCCATAACATCTCAATCACACCTGAGTACCTTCAAAATTTATTTCATACTGCTCTATAAACAAAACACTTAAAAGGATGGTTACATGAACACAGCTATGTAAATAGGAAAAGAAATATATAAAAATGTGTGAAAAGATTATTTTTAAAAGAAAAACAGTTGCAAGAGGATATATTGAATTACTTTTTTCCACTTTGGTCTTAAAATGTTATTTATTTTTTTCCCAAATAATAGATTCTGTGATAACTATCAGGGAGGCATCAAGGAGTGACTAGTATGGGTATTGGCTGAAAGGCCCAGAACAATCAGTGGGCCCACCTGACCAGGCTGACCCAGCCCTCAGTACTGATGGTACAACTACCTCTCAGTGCACTATCCAGGAGCAGGCAGAAGGACACAATACCGGATCAGTGTCAAACAAATCATTTTCAAATTCCTTGATTATATCCATGTGAGGCCTAAGACAAACGTACCATTGCCTGATTGCCTAACTGTGGCAATAATTGGCATTAAGTCTGAACTGCTAGTAAAACTGATCCTAGTCAGTGCCGGAACACAGTTTTCAACCATCGCTCTAGTGAGTTTGCAAAAATGTAGTTTTTAGTACTAGCAGCGCAATCGTAACTTACCTTTGTGCCTGTGCAGGCCTTCCTGCACCAGTGCTGAGTGTCACAAACATGCTGTAAAGCAGGTTTATGACTACTCAGGAGACAGCAGCACTGAAACAAAGATATGCACCAGCCTGCTGGCACCAGATCCATGCCACGTTGGCCAGCACAGGTAAGTTTGTGCCAGGCAGTGTGGTGGTGGGAGAAGGTGAAGGGAGGGAATTGCAAAGGCAGGGAGGGGGTGTTTTCAGTGGGGGAAGGTGGAATGGGAGGTGGATAAGGCCCAGGAGGGGGCCAGGATCAGTGGTGGTGGTGCACACTGCATCCAAACCCCCGGTGCAGGCAGCTCTTCACAGGCTTCCCAGATTTGCACCAGCTAAATAGTCAGTGCAGATCCAAGAAGCCCCATAGGGGTGGCTGTGGCTTTACCTGAGTGTTATGCAAGGGAAGGGGGACTTCTAGCGACCACCCACTGATCCAGGGCAATGATGCCAAGTGCTTACTACCTCCACTCTTCCAGTTTGGACATGAATCTTGGTGGGACAATGAGACCTAGAGCCCAAACCTTGAAAGACCTAGAGCCCAAACCTATCCAACTTTCCAGCACCAGTGCAGCTGCAATGCAGTCCTGAATTAAGGCAACAAATGTTCCCATACCTTGAGGAGGACTCTGTGATTGCCTCCCCACCACAGAATACAGTACAAGCCCTATTGGTGTTGCAACGTGAAATGCAAAGTCCACAGCAAACTTCAAAAACAAACTTTAAAAGTAAAGTTGAAAACAAACTCGGTAGGCAAGAATGGTGATCATCTGCAAGCTCTTTATTTCGTTGCCAGCAACGGGCCTCTCAGGGACCCCTTGTCCAAAGTGGGGAGCAATGAGAGCTATGTGGGAACTCTCAGTGCCTCCAGAGAATAGCAATGTTTCAATGTGAATCCTTGGTTTATATAGGATTCTGGCTCCTTTGTCTGAAAAATCTCACTATCATTGGCTGGGGGTTCATGACATCAGAAATGGAAACTTTCTTAGGATTGGCTACAAGATTAGAAACATCTGATGTGAAGAATATTAACATACATGCTGACTTTCATGATTCATTTGGCATTTCTATAAACCTTTGGGTGTGAGGCTTTGGCAGCTTCCAGATATCTCCTTCTGTTAATTTACAACCTTAGGCACTTCTCATTACACTTTGCACAGTAGCCTGTCAGTAGCAGGATCTGTAACATTTTCCTAAATGCAGTCACACACACACCATGATGTTACCTTTGGTAGAATGCATACACAGACATGAAACCTTCCTGATAGCTTTGCCAGTGCACAATTTGGGTTTTAAAGAAAGCTTATTTAATCTCTGCATTGCTCTTTATTTAGAAACTGGCATTCAAGTTTAAAACAAACCTACTCTGTTCAGCCTAGCTTCATCCATCACTCTGACAGCTGGTAATTCCTGTCTCCTCTTATCTGATGGCTTTATTACTTAGCAATAAAACATCTTCTGATTTATGACTCTTGCCTTCAACTTTGCTGTTTTAAACTTCTGAATCCAAGCCTGTTTGTTTGTGGGCATGCTGAATATAACATTTCCCTTATTTCTTACTTAACTAATTCACCCATTGCATTAACGTTATTAAGCATTTGTTTTAAACTGATTCACTTATAAATGACTTGGGTACTCTCTGGCAACTTTGTCTTTATAAAAGAGCAGGAGGGAATGTATTTCTCCCAAAAGCTACCTTGTGTTGTCTGCTTGGAAAGCCAAGGAGTCATTCCTCTGCTTAATTTATTGCCTGCTGTTCGCAGTTTGCAGACAAAGGCTGTCTCCCTGAAGCTTCTGAGCAAAATGGATTTAAACTTATTTGTGAAATGCTCTTTTTAAACATTTGAACAAAACATATACCTAAGCATTTGGTCTGTTAGCATTTGTTTGGCTTTTTGGCTTTCACCAGCCTGCATCACTGGAAAATTGGATAGGATTGGGCCCCTAGTCTGCTGCTACCAGTTCAAGACATCAGGTTCCCAGTAGGTTCCCTGGGCAAAATCCCTCCCCAAGAATGCTATTTATGTTTGTTAAAATACCCTCACTCTGACAGTGGAGAGGCTGAGAAATCCACTGATCCCAGAACATGGCAAAGGTTTTAAGCAAAAAGGCTTTATTAACAGGTGGGTTAACAGATGAGAAAAAACACAACATTTTCATCATCGTGGTCCTCTTCACTTAGATCCATGAAGAATTTTTTAATATCTACATGACACTTGTTACATACAAGAATGTGTTTTGTCATCCTGGTGGCATTTGGAAATGCATATTTCATCTGACAATATTTGCAAATCACATTTTTCTTCTCAGAAGTACTTGTAATATGAAAATGCCTCCATATGCTAGATGTTGGTCTCACCGTTTTCCTGAGGGGAGTAGGAAAGAAAAATAATTATAATTTAATGGCTCATTTGCAAGCAGACATTAATCTATGGTTGTGGGTGGGGGAAGTAAAGAACCAGATTAGTAATAATTAAATTATTATTTACACAAAGGTTATAAAGATAAACTAATGTAGCTAAATGATTCAGTTTTCTGGAATCAGATAAATGTAGACACTTACTTTTTAAAATCAAGTATATACTTTCAGGTCCTTTTTGTTGCTCTGTATTTTCTTCCAATGCTTTGAGGCCTAGTGAAGAGGACAAAACAGAACCAAACATACCCACCCAAATCCAAAACAAAACTGAAACCTTTTTCTTTTCTTGTGACAACAGCAGCACCTCCTAAAGGAAGAAATGCATCTTGTTCTTGCATTGGAGAGTTCAGTTTGTAACATAGGACTTGCTTGTCCTCAGTGCACAGAAATTAGAATAATCTGATACCATACATATTTTTTAGAAATGATTTGGAAAATATTTGAACACCTTGTCTTAAAATATTTTATTCATCATGTTAAAATAAAACATTCCATAATCAATTTATTTTTCTCTTTTTTTCTTTTTTCAATTTTTCCAATTTTTCAGGAAAAAAACGTCTTCAGGAAAAAAAATGGTTTTTTTCTGAATTTTTCCAGTTTTTTTTCTGGGCCTTCACATCTCTAGGTAGAATGGATTACAGGTTGAGTCTCGTTATTCGCAAGGGTTCCATTCAAAGAACTCACGTGGATGGCAAAAACTGCATTAAAACAAATCCGTTTAAAAAACAATGCCCCTTCGCTCAATCCCACCAGGAGCTGCAGCCCGGGGCTGGGGGTGGGAGGAGAATGGAGGAGGTGATAATCGCTGCCATTTAGCATTCTTTCACATGCTCAGGGGGAAGGGAGGGGTTGCTTGCCTTGCAGTGAAGCTGTTTTAAGTGCCTGGAGAGAGAATGATTGATGGATTGTCTGCCGGCTGCCCTCTCTCGCATTAAGGAAGCTATTGTTAAACAACTTTTTTTCCTTTAATTTAAAGGGCCCTTATCACAGCATTGAGATAAAACAGTGGGTAAAAAAAAATCCATGGATAATTGGGTTATACCTGTATATTATTTCAGGCTGAGATATAGTCTGCTGCTTTAAAAAAAAAACTTGCTACAAGTTAAAAGCTAACATAGCAGGATAAAATATTCTAGACCATCCCACATGTCCTGCTGTGCTAAATTTCTACTTGCATAGAAGATTGGTTGTTGCTTTTTTTGTTTAACTTAAAGAAGCATTAATAAATGTGATTCCCCCACTTATAGTCTGTAGCATGTTCTACCGTCTCAGAACTCTAGAGTACACTGGGAAGGTCTCCTGCATGAATAAAAATGAAGAGGAGTTACTCAGATCATGGGAGCCACACCTTCCATTCAGTTTCATGGGATCTGAACAGAAAAAATTCATGACAGATTGTGCTGTGGTATGATGGAATGGCATTAAATGCCATTTCATTACAGCTTGCAAACCGAAGTATGTTTCTTGCAGTTATGTTGGTCCAGCCTTCTTCCTGGAAACAAATAGCATTGCTCAGGGCTGAAAAAATGTTCCTTCCCACTATGTGTGAAAGGAGGAAGGAACAAATGTTGATTTTAAAGATGATAAAGAATCCATTAATCAGAAGCATCTGAGATCTGCAGCCTAGCCTTCTATTTCATTCTCTGCCCCTACTCATAGCTTGATCATTGTGAGTATTACATGCACCCTCCCTTAAATCCCCTGACTTTGACCAATGGTCTAGGCATTACATTCCACCTTATCAGGTACTATCAGATTTTGTGCACTACACATCTGCGGTTCTTTGGGACACAGTGCTGCACATCTATAGTAAATACAGTTAAATGTGTTTGAATTGTAACAAATCAGATCCATTCAACATTCTATGGAAAAAAGATAATGAAATGGAGGAGGTATGTGTGGGTTTCCCCCCCCCTTCTTTTTTAAATAACATTTCAGTGTGTTGAGCCTGATAAAATGAAGATCCTGTTTGGCGGCTACTCCACTTTCTTCAGCTGTGACCATTTCTGAAAGTGCATGGGAATAAGGGAGGGCCTGGTAGGGCTATATATATATAAAGCATCCAAGCTTGCAAAGGTGAGTCCGGAAAGTGGCAGCAGCAGCACTGCCCGTTTTGAGCAGATAGGGGAGGGGAAAGAGAGCCCTGAATAAAGACTCTCCCCCTCAAGGTGAACACCATGTTTTGGGCACTAGTGGGACTCCTCTGCAGCATCTTGCACAGCTCAGGTAAGTTTAAAAGCAAGCCTAAATAGATGCAAGTGACTTCTTGCAATCTGTCATTTTTTCCAGGTGTCAAAGCAATAGAGGACATACAGAAATAGGAAGCACTAAAGCATTATTTCTTTAGTTAACTGGTGGAACCAAGTCACATTTTCTCTGACACTTGCTGGTTGGAATGATCAATTAATACTGTTTTTCCCAACAAGAAGATTTTTTAACAGAATGTGATTACAAGGTGTGAGTGGAGCATAACTTATTATGGAAACACAATTATTTGATCTTTGGATCCCACTCTTTTTGCACTGGGCAATTTTTTTGGATACCTATTAGTCATTCCCTGCTTTTCATGCTACTCTAGACCAAGCAACCTTCACGTATCCAACAGATAGAACCTTCACAGGAATATATTTGCAGATTGTTGAACTGCAAAATACCAGCATGCAGTGATCCTGGAAGATCATCTTCTCCATAAGTGATCCCAAATATTCCTGCATGGACCTCTTCTAGGACAAAGGCCACACTGTATATCCATTGTATATGAAATATCTTTTTGCTGCCTGTTTTCCTTTAAAGATATTTCTATAGAAGTCCAAGCATTCTGCATTTGATTTGAAAAATAATTAGCTAAATGAAGCTTTCAAATGACTTCATTGCCTTGTGGGATCCATCCAAAGGACTGTGTAGTTCAGCATTCCAAAATGAGTATCTAGATGTCTGTAGAACCACCAAGCAGAACATGAAGATGGTAACCCTGTCTCCCCGGAATCTGATAGTCATAGATATACTAACCCTGAAAAAGGAGGCTCTATTTACATTAACTTGGCTAAGAGTTACTGAGAGAGAGAGAGAGAGAGAGAGAGAGAGAGAGATCCATGAGCATACCCTATAGCCATGCTAGCTAGTCCGGCTCCAACATTAATGTTTCATGAATGATTTTCTTATTTCTCAGATCAGAACCATTTGGATCTTTCAGACACATTATCTGGTAAGGCTATTGCATATACATTGTTCCTCTTACCAAATTTATTTAGTTCACTGTTGAACAAACCCTTTACTGATGATTCATTTTGGTGTACTTCTGAATTGTGGTTTCCTGATATTTGTTATATTTCACTTCTGTAATTATTTGCTGTAACAATTGGTCTCAGAGCTGCCAAAAACATTTCAAGTACATTTGTTTAGCACTATTGATTTAACTAAGTCTGAGCAGTCCTAAATTCATTCCTTTTGTATTGTTTACTGAACACAATGATCTATTTTTATAATAACCATTGTAAGAGAATATATCTTTGAAAGATGAATATGTAGAACTCTGGAAGAAAAGAAATATGTCCAGTTAATGATTTCACTTCAACTTCACAGGCCAATTAGTAATTGTACTTAGACATGGTAAAGGGATCATGTCAGTGTACCCAATATAAGAATTTGGTTCCAGATGCATAAAACTAATTATATATTTTGCATTCATAGGTATATAGGTATATAAATTTTGTTTTCATAGGTTCTTCTCAATCTTCTGTCAGTATGGTAGGTAGTTTTGAGTTTTGTAAAAAGATACAGGCAAAATTTTACACAAAAGCTAATGATTCTTAGAGCATCTATTTTGTAAGCCCCAGTCCTGTCAAAAGTTTGGTTGAGACAGCACATAAAACTAAAAGATGAAATACTTTCCTAAAAGATGCCTATGTTCTATGTTCACAATGAAAAGCATGTGAATTGAACAGTATTAGCTGGTATGCAATGGTATATCACAGTAGTTGTCAAACATTCTACCTTCAGAGAAGACTGCACAATATCTGCCAAAAATCCCTCTTTGTGCCTGTGGATTGTGTACAATTTGCAGATTTGTTTTCGAATTCATATAGTGTTAGTAAGGAACTGTTTGGGGCCTACTGTCGTCCGTTGTGACTGGAAAGTGTGTTCTCGAATGTATCCAAGATTCTGCTGTAGCACATAAAGATTGAGTAGACAAGCAGTCATTAGACTGTTTCTGTCACTGAAGAACTTCTGACAAGCTTCCAGAAAGCCCAGGACTTCCTTCAACATCATGTGGAAATGACTGGATGACAGTATTGGAAGGCTGAAAAACAATAGAATTTAATATGAGATATTATTTGATAATTGTAAAGTATTCAGTGTTTTTATCTTATAGTATTTGACACAGTGGGTTTTATTCTAAACCCCCTCTTCTTCTTGCCACAACCACCTATGTCTCCAAAGCCCCTCCTAAGGATTGGGAGACTTTTGGGAACAGAGTGAGATCTAGTGGCCAATTCTATGCTTGGGATCATTAGGAAGGGTATTGAGAACAAAACGGCTAATATTATAATGCCGTTGTACCAATCTATGGTAAGGCCACACCTGGAGTATTGTGTCCAGTTCTGGTCGCCGCATCTCAAAAAAGACATAGTGGAAATGGAAAAGGTGCAAAAGAGAGCGACTAAGATGATTACTGGGCTGGGGCACCTTCCTTATGAGGAAAGGCTACTGCATTTGGGCCTCTTCAGCCTAGAAAAGAGACGCCTGAGGGAGGACATGATTGAGACATACAAAATTATGCAGGGGATGGACAGAGTGGATAGGGAGATGCTCTTTACACTCTCACATAATAAAATTGAGTGTTGGGTGGGTTAAGGAAATAGACAAAAGGAAATATTTTTTTACTCAGTGTGTGGTCGGTCTGTGGAACTCCTTGCCACAGGATGTGGTGATGGTGTCTAGCCTGTTTGCCTTTAAAAGGGGATTGGACAAGTTTCTGGAGGAAAAATCCATTACGGGGTACAAGCCATGATGTGTATGCGCAACCTCCTGATTTTAGAAATGGGTTATGTCAGAATGCCAGATGCAAGGGAGGGCACCAGGATGAGGTCTCTTGTTATCTGGTGTGCTCCCTGGGGCATTTGGTGGGCCGCTGTGAGATACAGGAAGCTGGACTTGATGGGCCTATGGCCTGATCCAGTGGGGCTGTTCTTATGTTCTTAGTGCTTTGGGGCACAGGAGGAAGGAAATTCCCTCATCCCCTGTAGCTCCCATGCCCCACCCCATTCCTAAATTCCCATTCCCCTGACCCTACATCTTGTATCAAAAGCTATGAACAAATCTAAATTGTCCAAACTGAATTTCAATTTCAGATTCAAAATACATTTGAATTTTGTTTAGAATGCTCTCATTTAACACTTTTTATGTCAACATTGGAAATGTTGCTGAATTTAGCTAAATATCAGAGATACATTTGTGATGCCAGCCTAATACCATCTCAGAATTACTGTAAAAGTCTTTCTGTGCAAACAAAATATTTCCCACAAGAAGACCAGCGTTTCACAGAAATGAGGTTTCCATTGTATTTTTACAAGTGTTACTGTGTTAGGCTGTTCCAATTAAAAACGACAGACTGTCTTGTGAAACTGGTAACCCAATCCTACCTGTGTGCTGATGCAGCCATGCCAACAGGGTGTGCATGGCATCCTACAGGGGAGTTTCAGGACCCAGAGGCCTCCTCAAGGTAAAGGAACATTTGTATCCTGCTTCCACTGCCCTGATGGGTCTACTCAGATCTGCACTCAGATCTGCAAGTCCCAAATGGATCCGGGTAGGAGGATCAAGGCCAGGAAGAGCAATAGGATTATGCCATAAACTTTCTCAGGTTGGTTCTCTGATGCTTCCTGATCATTTCCAAGTGGCGGCTGCCAGCTCTTCAGTTGCTCCCATTTGGGGAGGGAGAGAGCAGAAGAGGTACTTGGGGGGGGGGAGGAACCAAAGGGCATGTCAAGGGGGCAGTTCATGGGTGAGGAGGGGGAAGCATGGGGCATGTCAGGGGCAGGAAGGGGTAGATTCAGCAGCAGCAACTTTTGCCATATCCTCTGTTTTGCAACCCAACATGCAGTCTGGCTCTCCTTAAACTCTCATCAGCAAAATGACTGGCACAAGTCTGAGGAGACCCATAGGTGTTTAGCCAGCTGACCAGGAGATAAGGAAAATGGTACTAGAGTATTTGTGTCCTCAATGATTTTGTCCTGATCAATTGCATTCCAGTCATTGGCATCCCTGGACATTCATATCTGGTTTTCTATAACTGGGCAACAAACCCCATGTTAAACATGCTAAGCCTCCTCCCCTAGCCCTAGTCCTAATCCTACCTTTGCATTTTTTTTAAATAAAAAGCACATCTAATATAAATATACATATTTTGGGACACAAATGTCCAGGACACAAAAAGAAGGGTTGCAAATGTACAATACGGGGACACATTTGACTGGGACTCAGTTGTTCAGGATGCAATGGTCCTGTCACTAAGGAAAACATAGTTTTACTTACCTCCTTGCAGCCTGTCTGATTGCCCCCCACCATGGCATGCAGCGTGGCTGCAAGCTATAAGATGGTGGGGGATAGAATTGGGCTCTTATTGATTCTTTAGATTAAATAAAATTCTGAATAATTCCCAAACTACTTGTGAAAAGTTGTCTATTGCCGTTAATTGAATATTATCTATTCAATTTCTCTTTCTATTATTTTAATCTCTTCACAGGTTTTCACAGCAGGGCCTCTTTGGCAAAACAGATTTTCACAAGACAGGAGGTGGTACTACAGCGAGGTAAATATTTGCATACATAGCATGATTTGGAGCTGGCTCTTATATGACAGGACTGGTGAGAGTGCTGTTCCCCTGATAACACTGGCATGGGAGAATTCACACAAGATTGGTTAACAATACTGAGTGGAAAAGTAAGCTCCTTGCTTGATTTCTCCCACTGCAATGGGAGACACTGGGGGGCAGCAACTATTGGCCCAATCCTAACCAGTAGTTGTGGCAGCAGAGTGCGTGCTATCTGCAGCCAGAAAGCACTTCCCTGCAACAGAGCCTTTCCACTGGCTCCAGCAGCCACACAGATGCCCATCAGAGCAGATAAGTCCCGTGTAGGGGCAGTGGGAGGGTGGGAGATGGACAGGGTGTTACAGGGTGGTAGATGGACAGATCAGGTCAGTGGTGCTGGCATGCACCATATCCAAACCCCCTTCCTGGGCCTGATCTGCTTACACAGATCAACAAAAACTTGCACCAGTGATATCATTGGCACAAGTCTGATTTGACCTGTTGCGACTCCTGGGGCTTACCCCAGGGCAAGGGGACAAATGTTTCCTTATCCCGAGGAGACCTCCAGCAGCCAAAATTCCTCCACAGGATATAGTGTAGCCCACACTGGCACTGCTGCATTGCATGCTTGTTGCAAGCTTCCAAATCATACAGATCTCTCCTTCAGATAGATGATTGGATTCAGCAATAAAATATATCTTGTTAAATATGATACATGCCAGATATTGCAAAAATCTCAAAAAAAAATATCTTTTTTGTTTTCTTCAGGCAGAAGAAATGCTGAATGGCTTGATTCTGGTGAGTTTCTCTACACAGAGTTTATAAAGACTGCCATCCTCAACCAAAGAGCTGTAGGGAAAAGAAAAAAAGGTCCCTATCCATCTCTCCCTGCCCCCTTCGCTATGCCAAAATAACCATACCCTGTTCTGCCATCACCTATATGAAATAAAATCAATAGTAGTCACTAGGGCTAAAGTGAGCATCTCATTCAACTATCTTGCCTGTTTCAGAATTCAGAATTGGAAACTAATATTAAATTGACATCAGAAAAACTGATGCAAAAGATATGATGGGTGGATTCAACTGATGTAATAAAATCACAATAATAGTGAAACAAAAAAATGTGAAGCCTTTTGAGACTTCCCCAAAGCAGCACAACTGTTCACTCGCCCTCTGGAGGGTGTTCTGAGCCCCACAGAGGCCACACGTGTCCAAGTGCCCTTTGTGTGTTTCAAAATGGCCATTTGGGGAAAAAAAACAACTTCCAGTTTCCTTATTTCCTTATACATTGATGGTCCATCCTCATTGGCAATCTTTCCAATGTGGCCCACACTCGCTCCATGTTTTTTGGACTAGTGTGACTGTTGTCCAGTGCAGCAGTCCCTGTTGTTTAAATGACCTGGAAAAGATATCTGACCAGTGAGTAGCCGGTTGGACGGGGGTTCTTTTGACATGGTATGGGATCCAGTGTGTGATTCTGGTGCTCCATCAGTCTGTTTGGCGGATGACATGTCCTGCCCATCTGTGCTTTGAAGAAGCCATGTACTTGAGTGGGTCGCAGATCTTGGATTCTTGCCGGAAGTCTTGACTTCTGAGACCATGTTGCCATTGCTTTCGGCAGTTCATCCCAAGGAGGCATCTTTCAAATGTCCGGTGGGTGATTCGCATGGCAGTAACTATGGTCTTATAAGGCAATAAAAACATCACTTCCAGTTTTCCAAGGAAACTGGAAGACTTTTTTTTTTTTTTTTTTTTTTTTTTTGCCCAAATGACTATTCTGAAGCCTGCAGAGGCCATGGCCGGAAGCGCATGGCCTTTGCAGGACTCAGAAAATCTTCTGGATCCAACCGAAGCACAGCTCTGGTCGGGTTCAGATGGGTGGGTGGGCATCCCCAGTTTTCCACAGTTTCACTTAATTGCAGGGGTTTCTTTCTGGAATCCCCTTGGATACTAGAGCACACCTGTATATATTTTGTCCATTTCATTTTTCCTGTTCTTTTAATTGCAAATATTTTGCAGCAATCCCAAGCAAAGACTAGATATGGACTTTTAATTACAATTTTTCATTGCTAAATAGAAACTGAAGAAGTGAGTATCAATGTCACAGCATATGTCTCTTTAAGAAAATTAGTCCAAATAATCTAGAAAAGAGCAAACAAAACAACTCACCCCAACAAGTTAACTCACAACCCAATTTTAACTAATATGTGGCGATACAACAGCACCATTATGGTGTCTGTTGTATCCTGCGGGGGAGTTCTGGCCTCTGGAGGCCTCCCTGGGAAGGCCTTACCCTGGGAATGTTCCCTTGCTCTGGGGAAGGTCCCTACTGACGCAGTGGGTCTACTCAGATCTGCATCAGCTATATAGTTGGCGCAAGTCCACGTGGATTCATGAAAGCAGATTCAGAAGACACTGCCACCACTGAATCTGCCCCTTCCTGAGCCCAACCCATCCTTCTTCCTGTCTCTGTTACCTCCCTGTTCCACCCTCCCCCGCTATGTTCCACCCTCTCCCCATCTACCACTCAACCCCTGAGCAGACTTACCTCAGGTGGTGGGCATCCACTGTCTGTCACCACATGGACCTGGCTGTTTACTGCTAGCAGCATTCTCTGGTGTTGTCACATCTGTTGCAGCCAGAAAGCATGTTACACTGCCAGAATGCATATCCCGGAAGTGTAACTGCCCAATAGGATTGGGCAGCAAGACATTATCATTCATTTCATTGGGCCAATGTAAACTATGATTTAAAACACTGCCATAAGCATTTGATCATTTTAATCATTCCATCGATAGTAATAATTCTGTTGGAATGCAATTTGAAATTACTGCTAAGATAGACATTGGTGCTATTCATATCACTCAGTTTTCCTAAATTACAGATTTTGTAACATAGAATTTCCTCTTTTCCAGACAATGAGATATTGTTATTGGCATTCTCAGATATTTCAGACAATTAAATTGAGATATAGGATGGGATGGGATCACTTTTTCATCATGAAAATGCTGCTCCTGCCATATTGTGAAAATATGAGACATGTTAACATCATTTATATATACACCTTCTGCTGTTTTCTAGGCTCCTCTTCTGAAGAGCTGAGAAGTCTAAATGATGCCAATCATCATTCAGGTATTTTTGCACTAATTTTGGAGAAAGACCATGATAACAGCCAAGTTCCCAGTACTTCAGAAAGGAGACATGTGCAGTTCTGTGTGAATTCAGACTTTAAAACAACTGAAATTTGTTGTCAACTTCGTGCGAGGTGGGATGCTTCATGGACATTGCTCTGGGCCTTTGCACAATGCTAGGAATCCAAAACCCATGCTGAATACAGGGCAGGCCTGCAGGCCTCAGTAAGAGACCTGCCTCTCACTGCATCCTGGAGCAAAGGTCCACAATGCCCCCCATACAATGCCACTCCCATACTTAACTTGTGCAACGGAGCCTTGCACAACATTAGAAGCAACTGGGAAAGCCTTCTGAGGCTTCCCCACATTCTTAAACAGTACTTCTGGGAAACTGGAAGTACTGCTTACGATCACATCGGAAGCCTCAGCAGCCTTCCTGCGCAGTCTGGAGCACTGTGCGAATGCAGCGCTTGTGGCATTTGTCCTACTGCTCCACCTCCAGGCCTGCCATTGTTAGTCCTCCCTGTTCCAGTGCAAGTTAGGATTGCACCATCAGAAAGGTTAAATTATCAAAATTGAGTTATTTCGTATAATTTATTCTGAGTTTAATAGTTATGGGGAGGAGCTATGCAGAGTAATGAAGCCCTGCCTCACCCTACATTACGCAAAGTCATATTTAGCCACTCCACCAGCTTCTAAGATTTCAGTAGGTATTGCTCACACATTAAAGGTAGTGGAGCTCTGAGGGTTAGAAACTACTTTTTTTAAAGCAGAGATTCTTGGAAAGTTAAGTTCTGTATCTAGTACCACATTCTGTGCTTTGTTTTCTGAACTCTTGTATGGAATCGCTAGTACACACAGCCCTACTTTCTATCAACAAAGACATTGCATCCACCTGCAAAATGCTTTGGAACCTTGGGGAGATTCAAAAAGCACTTTGGATGCAAATGGAGTCATTTGCTATGGAAGGAAACTGTAGAAAAATTCTGTTGACAAACCAGTAGGCAGAATGTGCTTCTGTGGATTATGGCCTTGGAGTATAGCTCCTTCAATGCTACTCAGAGTTCAGATGACTGGGGGCAGGGGAATCAACTAATTTACACAGCAAACTAAAGCAGCAGTTCTCAAACTTTTCCATCTCTGGAGCCCTTCACACTCCTGAAAGGAGACTTGGGAAGCCCTGCTGGCACATGTGTGCAGTCTCAGGTAGCCAGAGCATGCATGGAGTGGTGCAGCACAGAGCCCAACTCCTAATACTGGTGAAGAGCAGGAACAAGGAAATGAGGAAGGAGAGCCACAGACAGGGGTGGTGGGAGGGACAGGTGAGCAAACCAGGCAGGGGGAAGATGGTGGTCACATGGTGTACTCATGGAGCCTCTGAAGGGGTCTTAGAGAGCTCCAGAGCTCCTAGGAGCACACTTTGTGAAATTCTGAACTATTTACACTAGAGCAATGGTTCTCAAACTTTTAGCATTGGGACCCACTTTTTAGAATGAGAATCTGTCGGGATCCACCGGAAGTGATGCAATGACTGGAAGTGACATCATCAAAAAATTCTACCCATACTCACCCAGGAGTAAGTCCCATTGACTATCATTGTTAAGAGCATATACATAGTAGCCTGTTAAAAGTACAGATCTGTAACATTTTTCCAAATGCAGTCACATACCAGTTTAATATATTAAAAATAAAATATTGAAATGAATGGGGAACCACCTGAAATTGGCTCTCGACCCGTCTAGTGAGTCTCGTTTAAGAAACACTGCACTAGAGTATTTGCATTTACATTCAGAATGGTTAATTAAATTGTCAAAACCCAACAGAATCACCATACTATTTGTTGCATCTTTCTTTTTTTCTTTAAGCTGTGGGCAAGGGCTCGTGTTCCACATGGGGGAATGGGCATTTCTCAACCTTTGACAACTACTTGTATGACTTCTCTGGAACTTGCAATTACATCTTTGCCACGGAGTGCAATGACGTCTCCCCAGACTTCAACATCCAGTTCCGTCGTGGTCCGAACAAAAAGATTGCAAGAATCATCATTGAGTTGGGACCCACAGTTGTCACAGTTGAAAATGGTGTTATATCCGTCAAGGATGTTGGGTAAGAATAAGATGGAAAAGTGCTTTTTATATCAGTCATATCTCAGCTGTAGGTAAAAACCACTTTCTGTGAAGCAGGGGAATCTGGTCATCCATTGTCCAAGCACTTGTAACCTCAAGGACCAGCCACAGCAATATGTTCAAGATGTAAAGAATATTGAGAAGATGCATTTGGTACAAATTGCAGCAGCCCACTTTTTGACATGGGTCAGAAGTTAATTTCATAGTCAGGCAATACTCAAGCAATTTGATATATCTAAAATGATGTGTTTTTCCCTTTCGCTCCTGCCATAGTATAATCAGGTTGCCATATACTAGAAGTGGAATTCAGATTACACCTTTTGGACGCATCATCCGCTTAGTGGCCAAGCTGATGGAGATTGAGCTGGCTGTTTTCTGGAACAATGATGACTACCTCATGGTGAGTACTGGTGATCGTGTTTTTCACCAGATTTGAGAGGCTGAGGCTTGTGGCTTTCCCCAGCAGGAGGGGACAAAGGTTCTCTTCCCCCAAGGAGACTCCTGGCAGCTTCCAAGTCCCTGCTGGATACAGCAGTAGCCGCTTTGGCACCACTGCTCCTGTGGGCACCAGCAAGCATAGGACTGGGCTGCCTGTGGACTAATGGGGAGAGGGAGTATTTGGATTTAACAAACTTTGGGCACAATCCAAACCAGGTCTACTCAGAAGTAAGTCATATTTTGTTCAATGGGGCTTACTCTCAGGAAAGTGTGGTTAGGATTGCAGCCTTTTAGTATTAATAGATTCTCCTACCTACTGAACCATGAATGCCTACCTAATGGACAAAATTCACCTGGTTAGAACTGCCACGTTGACCATGATCAAGCAGTAACCATATAAGTGGTCGTCTGTTTTCACCCAAAGATAGTCTGATCAGGGAAGAATAATACATTTCTTACAATAAAAAAATTCAGGGGTGGGAGGAAGACTTGCTGAAAGACTAAATAGGTTTCAGGTGACACAAATCTATTAGTACAGTATTTAAAGTGTGACAAGGCTCCTTTTAAATTCCACATGTAATTGATGATAGTCTCACAATTAATAATGCTCCATGTGCCAATCTGACCTGAGCTACTGCCCATGGAGTTGTTTTTAGCTAAGCCAGTTTTGAACAGTGTCCATCTTAGTGTTCATTCCCCTGCCAAAGACAGCGGAACAGAATTTGATAACATTGTATCCATAACTTCATGGAGAAGACAGGAAAAACATAGTATGCCATTCACCAAACATGCCATACATAGATATTTTCTAAAGAATTTTGTTTCCTTGTTTTAGGTTTTGATTGAGGAAAAGTACATGACAAGAACATGTGGACTGTGTGGGAACTTTGATGGTCAAGAATTAAATGAGTTTTTGAGTGAAGGTAAGTTTTTCCTCTGCAGAAGTCCAGAGACCAACATTTAGGGTTTGAATTTTGTAACAATTGGAGGAATCTAACTTGTACATTAAACCAAGAAGAAAACATAACCCCTGCATTCTATTTTGGTTTCCTAAAATCAGTGAGATTCTGTGAGAAAGTGATAGGCATCCTTGCATTTTAACTCCCTCTATGCAGTGCTTAGACACACATGGTAGCAAAGTTGCATGCCCCATCCTGTCAACTAACAGTCAGATTCTAGACTTGTAATTCACAGTTCTCTCTAATGGACTCTTTACTGACGAATTCAATTTGATTGATCCTTCCATTAATAGGCAAACTTCTGGATCCATACAAATATGCTGTCTTACAAAAGATGGATGATCCTACAGAGATCTGTCCATTTGAAGAGATGGCAGTTTCCAATGTTCCTCGCAAGAAATACGTATGTACCATGTAGCCTTTCTGAATTGTCTGTGGCATACCTTTAAACAGAGTTATTGGCATGATCATGTGGGCATACTTGAAGAAACAAAAGGTGATAAACTCTTGGTAGGAGATAATTGGGTGACTACACCTTTTGCCATAGCATTATGGATATTCCATTAAAGAGGGTTCTCAAAGTGAAGAAACTTTGACTTTCCAGCTGCGGAGAAGCTGCATCTTCCCCCAGCTTGCAATGAGATTGTCCAATAGGGCATTCTAGTCCTAAACTTTAGGCTGACAGGCCATTGCCCAATTCACCCATCTGCCCATGGTACTGAAACCTCCTCATGGAGGTAAGATAGTAGGAGTTGAATCTGTCATTGCAGTCTCTTTAAATACAGGTATGCAGATGGCAGTGAAGAGGCAGATAGGGAGTAACAGAAGAGGTAAAACTTTCCAGCTGGCTCCAAACTGGCTGGGATGAAGGAAGATTAGTCATAGACAGGCTGGAAATGGAACTTGACAGAATGACCCTGATTGCTTATTTTTAATCCGTAAGCACTGATGAATTAGTGTATGTTGACCAGCAACAACATGCATATTTCTTTCTGTTTGCCATTCCCTTCCCACCCAAAATTAACCCTCAGTCCAGACAACAGGAAGCCAGCTAGAAAGTTAGGCACCACCGCCAACATTGTTACCCCAAATCATTTGATGGGACCATGCTGTATTGGACCCAAAGACAGTCTCCTGTGGCCTGTCAGTTGATAGTCCCTAACATAAATTGTGATGAGGTAAAAACAGAAGCTAAATGAACAGTCCTGGTGGTATTATCTTTATTGTGATGTATGTTTCACAGTGACTGTCTGCAAAGTTTCTCTGTGCTAATAAGAAGTTGCCAGCGCAGTTCAGTTTGGGGGACAATCTCATCCTATGCCACAATGCTTCACATTCACTGAAGTGGCCCTCTTTTTTCTGTTTTTTTCCCTAGGCCAAAATCTGCTCCCAACTTCTAAGCCTTGTCTCTCCATCTTGCAATATCTCAAGGAAAGGGTTTGTCATCCGTTGCCAACTTGATATGCAGAATTGTAATGATCCCGGGCAGAAAAATTGTACTTGTGCTACCCTTTCAGAGTATTCCAGACAGTGTGCCATGTCGCATCAGGAAGTGTCTGACTGGAGGAGCAGTGACCTCTGTTGTAAGTTACAAAGCATTAAACCACAACTATATGACTTGAACTTGAACAACCAAGCAACTTGATAACCAAGCAACAGGAAACCCAGGCTTACTTATTTTTGAACAAACCATGCATGCCTGGTGAATATCTTCACTGAATTATACAGAGAAGTGGAAGACGAATGAGAACCAAGCACTAACATGCCCTTCCATCAATGATTTTCCAGATACTATCATCAGATGCTTTTGCTTCCTCATTGCTTCCCATGTCTTCACTATGCTTGCTCTACTTCCATCTCCATATCTTGATGGCTACATCAGTACCAAACTACTAGCATCAGAGATGACTGTTCTCTAGATTATCTAAAGTCATGTTTCTCACAACCACCAAAACATTTTATTTGCTTTTTCACTCTGGTTTAGAGCCCAATCCTATCCTTCCCCCCCCCCTCCAGGCAATGCAGCAGCATTGAAAGGCTACTGAGGCATCCTGAGGGAGTGCAATTTGTTCTCTTACATTTGTTCCCTTACCTGGGGGTAAGCCTCCATGACCCAGGGTGGTCTACTTGGACCTGCACCAGCAAAATTGCTGACACAAGCTGTATGGACCCACACTGAAGGATTGGGCCAGGGAAGGAGGTTAGGATTTGGCGGTCACCACTGCCACCAAACCTGCCCCCTTTGCACACCCAATCCACTCTCCCCTGCCCTCACTGCTGCTTTGTTCCACCCTCCCCCACTCTGTTCCACCCTTCTCCACCCCATGTTGATTGTCATCTTCATGCCATTGTCATCTTCTAACTTGTAATGAGAGGTTTCTAATAAATTGAAAAGAGATAGTGAACAGGGAGTATCTCCAGAGCCATGGTAAGCTAGAGGCAAGGGAAAATTAATTCCTGAATGAATAGGAAAAAATGTATGAGAAAGTGTGGAATAGTTTTAATGGACAGAAGTACTACTTGCAGGAAAGATAAGCTCACCACAAGATTGCACTAGAATTCCATTGTTTTACTTTGTCCACATAAAAAAGCAATAATGTTATTTGTCTCATTGTCTGTTGCAGCTCTTGGAAGATGTCCAGCTAACCAAATCTATAAAGAGTGTGGTTCTCCCTGTCTTAAGACATGTTCCAATCCAGAATACAGCTGCTCCAGCTACTGTACATATGGTTGTTTCTGCCCAGAAGGTAAATGAACATAGCAAATATACTACCATTTTGCTATTAATATATTTAATTTTTACATGCATGTATTCTTCAAGCAGAACCTATCCATTCAAAGAAGTATTAGAAAGATGGCACTGCAGTTTTGGCACATATAGGAATTATCACCCATTCTAAAATCTAATTCTAAAGTCTAATAATGAATCATTTTATGCTGCCCATCTGCATTTTCCTGTAAAGCCAGTTGGATTAGATGTAGTTCATTCCTTACTGTTGCAATACCTCATTAGAATTACCATATTATTCTGAAGAAATGCATGGAGTTTAGCACAGAACTAATTTCTGTACAATTTAAACAAGCCTAATGGGCAAGCCCTTATGAGTTGTTCTGCACCAGCAGCCACAGCAAGTACTGTAAGATTAATAGCCCAAGCCTAACTAATTCCTCCCCACTGCATCCTAGTGGTGTAGCTAGGTCATCTGACACCCAGGGCCCATAAATTTTTGTCACCCCATATGACATAATAATTATTTAATTATTAATTATATTCATTATTAATTAATTTGCATTTTTATACCACCCTTCCTCTAAGCAGCTCAGGGTGGTGTATATGGTTCCTCCCCTTATTTTGTTCTCACAACAACCCTGTGAGGTGGGGGAGATAGTAACAGTCATGGCATGAAATGAATAATAATAATGGCCAGAAAATAAAAGCAGTGAATATTTCCCCACAAGCAATGGATAAAATTTCTAGAATTTTGGTCACTAGGGTGTCACCCCCCCCCCGCCCCTGAGGATGTCTCATTGGCCTGTTTTGAGTTAAGGCAGTGGTTTTCAAACTTTTAAAACTCTAGGACACACTTTTTGGAATAATAATCTGTCTGGGACCCACCAGAAATGATGTCATGGCTGGAAGTGATGTCATCAAGCAAAATAAAATAAATAATTATAAATAATTAAGTTAAAGAAAAACAAGTAATTAAATAAGAAGAAGTCAGCCCTGTTTCATCAAGTGAATTTCCTCTGTAGCCTGCCTGCAAGAACACCTCCCCAAAAAAAATCAGTGAGATTTTCAACCCTCCCCAGTGCCCAGTTCAGTGTAAATTCTTATATTTCAAGCATGGCACTATCAGAATTCACCTGGCTTTACAAGTCTAAAAACAATTAAAAATAGACCTTACCAGCTCAAGCCTCTGTTTTATTCTTTGAGGGGGGTGCTGCCTTCTGGGGCATTTGTTGAGCTCCACTTTCATCAGATCAGGACCATTCTGTTGGCTTCACATTCCCCTTTGCCTGGTCTGACCACCAGCCAAGGCACGTTTGCTTACTCACGAGTAAACGCTACCATGTGGCTTACTTTTGCTTTCCACAGAACTCAATATATTAATCTGCTTGGAGAGAGGGACTTCCTTCTTGGGTGATTTTTGGGGGCTGCTTCCATTGGTTAGGAACCATTCTGGTGTCATTGGATTCCTCTCAGCTTGCCCTTTCCGACGGACTAAGGCAAGCTTGCCCACTCACAAGTAAACACTCAATGCGGCTCAGTTTCACTTTCTATGGGGATCCATGCATTTTTTGGTTTCCGGTTTTTGGGCCATAACTTTTGGTGGAAAGGAGATATTTCATTCCAGTTGTTTGCATTGCATTCCCTGGAAATTCCACATCTAACAGTATATAGCATGACAGGGTTATTTGTAACCTCCACGATGTTAGCGAAGTTGGATCATTTCTGGTGTCACCCCCCCCCAACGTTGGTACCTGGGGCAGACCACCACCCCTTGCTAGCTATGCCACTGCTGCATCCTACAGGGGGGCAATCACGGAGGTCTCCTCCAGGTAAGGGAACAACATTCCGTTACCTAAGATAAGCCTCTGTTAGCCCAGTGGGTCACCTCAGATCTGAGCTGGGAGAGGGATGAGCATATCAACTCAAGTCGCTGCCACTTATATGCACTCTATTCTGCCCCCTGTTCCACCCCGTCCTCTCCTGCCCACCCCTCACCCCCACCACTGACTAACTGGCTCTGGCTCAGTGTAAGGGTAATGTCCTGTTACACAGAATCCCAAGCACCATTACAGATGCCCCATATTATTGCAGTAGCACAGTCCTCTATCAGGGCTTCTCTAGTATGAGGCTAATGAGATAGAGCGTGTTGCCGTTGAACCCACAAAGGCAGCATGAGGTTCGTTATCCAGAGTGCTACATCCCAATTTAACACTCTGAGGGAAGGTGTAGCAGAAAACAACTTTGTTTATTGCTGGTACCATAGCAAGGCAGCAAGGAGGCCAGTTGTCTCAGATCATGTGCAAGTGTAGCTAGACGCAGCTAGCTTTTTATACTCAGTTCAAGCAATACATATAATAGGCAAAAAGTCCACTAAATTTCTATCCCTGCCTAACTCAAACATCTCCTTTACCCCCCTATTAGTTGTTGCTTTGGCAAAATAACACAGGCCAGCTCTGTTTGGTCTTCAAGGACTGGGGCACTAGACAGCCAGGCACTGGGTCAGGGGTGGCTCATAGCTTCTTGCTAACAATCATTTTAGGACCAGAGTCAGAACTGATGTTAAAATGGCGTTGCTTTGGCTACAGTTTAGTGACAGCTCTTGGCTCACGGCATCAAGAGGCATAGTCCTTCAATACTTGTCAAGGGTAGGATGTCACTTTACCTGCATCAGTACAAACCACTATTTGTGCTTCTGAAGCACAGCTTGTACTTTGGGATGAAGGCTTCAGCTCTTAATTGCACTAAGTAATTGCTCACTAAGTAAACTGTGCATTTAGTTGCTCACTTATGATCTTCATCTTCTGTTGAAATATCTCTGTGTTGTTCAATGAATTCTTGCAACACATACAGAGTGGTCATCTCATGCTCTTTTTTTTAACATTAAAATTGGTACTCAAACATGGGATTTGTCCATGACATCAAGCACACTTCAGCAAACTGCCTCAGCAATTTACTCTAGAATAATATATGAGACGTTTCCAAGCTTCACACTTAGTGCATTCAGAAACAATTGAAATGCTTCCACTTATCAGGGATGGGCACTTGAGTCATGACAACTGAACTTGAGTCCTGAAAATGTTGACTTTTTGCAACTCATGACAAATCGAGTCACTGACATCACTGACTCAGGCACAACCCGCAGCTTGGGGCCAGTGACTCAGAAATGAGTCATGACTCAAAATGACTTGAGTTACAACTTGCTTTTTGTGTGTGCTTGCAACTTTTGTATGTGTGTGTGCTTACTTTTTTCACCATGACTGACTCATGCTGTGACTCATTTCTCATGACTTTCAACTTGAGTGAAAATGACTTAGGTCGAGTCATGATGGCTGCCGATTACAACTCACAAGCCATGTCAGGGAGTCAATGACTTGCAACTCGACTAGCCAGCAAATCCCTGCTTGCTATACCCTGTTTTCTCATTTTTATAGGTACTGTCTTAGATAACATCTCAAGAAACCGAACATGTGTTCCAACTGAACAGTGCCCATGCACACTAAATGGAGAAAAATATGCTCCTGGTGATGTCATGAAAGCAACATGTAGAACCTGGTGAGTAATCAGAGATACAAATTAAAGAAAGATGAGAAGCAAGAGATCTTCAAGTTGAGAGCCTTCATGAAAAAGCCTCATATTTTTACAAAAAGAGACTTATAGGAACTGCAGTTTTTCACCAGTTCATGTAACACTTCCCCCGTCCGTCCCTTTAAGGGACAGGGGAAGAAGAGAGGCAAGGAAGCTATCCCCAGGATTTCATGCCTAAGGAGGGTGAAGGAGGGAGCTTTCACTTACTTTAATGTTGGAAGGGCTGTAGGATGTGCAGGGAGCCCAGCGCAGCTCTCTGCAGGGTTCCCCAAGGCTTGGAATCTTGAAATGGAATAATCACAAAGCACTTCCTGTTTGCAGGAGGTGCATTGCAATTACTCCATTTCAAGGTTCCAAGCCTCAGGGAGCCCTGTGGAGGGCTGCACTGGGCTCCCCACACCTCCTGCAGCCTCCAGCAGCCTTCACTGAGTACAAATGAAAGCACCCCCTGGGGTGATCCTGGCGATTGCTTCCCTACCCTTGCCCCTTCCCCCACAAAAACTTACTAAGGGAGTAAAGCTCCCTTAAAGTCGGAGAACCACTGGTGTAGGGTAATACATGAACACAAAAAGTCTGTAATTTATATTCATTCATTGATATCTTATTTTTCTAAGTTGATAGCCTGTGGCATTACCTCCATCTTTTAGAAAAGGCATTTTAAGAACTGTGAATGTCACTAAACAGTTCAAAATGCCCATTTATCACACATTGAGCAAGTTCATTCAATACCAACACTCATTGTGTGGGGAAGAGCATATGCATGTATATTTCCCACACAATCACCCTGACCTACATAGTCATGCAGAGCAGAACCAACCCTAAACATATTGTTTAAATACTACTTTAAATGTGGACACACGCATATTCTTATACAGCGGGTGCTGTGATTGTCACAACTACACCATTGGCTCTTTGAGTCTTGAAACTGCACATCAAAAATCCTGATAAGGTGAAAGATTCTACTTGAGTACTGATGTTTCAGAGAGCCAGGAAGCTCTCCAGGATCCTGGAGAAGACCACGAAGAAAACGGGTGGACATGAGATTTTTGAAGACACAACAGTGAATTATATGAGATTCAGTCTTAGAATCTGAGAAGAGTGGAAACAAATTTACTGACAGTTTTTCAAACTATTTCAGCAAACGTTGTTAGTATTTCAAAGTAATAGGTGACAGAGTGTGATGAGGTAAAGCATTTGTAAATCCACAAGATAAACAGAGAGTTACAATCCAATCCTATAGGTCAGAGTTTCCCAAATTCCTGTTAGGGAGTTGGGAACCTCTTAAGTCCCTGCGAGGGCAGGGCAGGAGCAAGGGAGGAAGCCCCAATAGTGCCGCAGCGATTGTGGCGCAGCAGGGTCCCAGCAATATTTGAGTGTACCTGGGAGTTGCTGAAGCATCCACGAGTCCTGGAGTCCACAAGTCCTGGAGGCTCGCAGCCCCCTTGCAGCCCACTCTACACTGCTCCTCAGAGTTCCAATTGCCAAACGGAGCTCACTTTTGGTTTGCACCAGTGAGCTCTGTTCAGTAATCGGCACTCTGGGCAGCCATGCAGAGGGGGCTGCAAGCCTCCAGGACCCTCGTGGATGCTTCAGCAGCGCCCCAGGTACACTCATATATTGCTGGGACCCTGTGGTGCCGTGATCTCTGTGGCACCATCAGGGACCCTATTGGGCCACTAGTAGAAAGGGTCACAAACACACCAGACATGGCTGGATGGTACCTCAGTGCTGGTAAGGAGTAGGGGTAGACCATGGGTGGGGACAGGGAGTAATGGGGCATTTGGGGGGAAGAACTGGGGTCATGTCAGGGAGGGAATGGATTCAGCAGCAGTCACACATGCCAGATCCTATCCCCATAACCCCTCCCCAGAATTCCCCCAGATTCTCCTTGGACATGTGTCAGCTCCATAGTGGGCATGGGTCTGAGAAGACCCATAGGCGGCCAGAAGGCATATACAGAGGTAAGTAAAAAATGATTTTTTAACAACAAAATCAGCATATGACACTTATTTTCATTGCCTTTAGAAGTCTACTTGGTTTTTCATGTATAAAGATAATTAACTTCAAAATAACAATGCACAAGGAGGAAGAGAAAAATGTATAACCAACAGAAATCAAAGTACAAAGGGATGAGTTGAAATCTGTTTTGCTGGTTAAAACCCAATATTTTTCTTTTCTTTCCCCCAGTACATGTACAATGGGACAATGGAGCTGTACGGAACTACCATGCCCAGGCAGATGTTCCCTGGAAGGGGGTTCTTTTGTCACCACTTTTGATTCTAGGCCATACCGTTTCCATGGAGTTTGCACCTATATTTTAATGAAGGTATCCTCATGTCAGTGTCATATAAGACCTTGTCCTGAGTGTTGAACTGGCCAAAAATGTAAAATGCTCACATTTCTATATGAGAGGCTCTTTAACATGTTACAGTCTTTTAGGGATATAATTAAAACCATGAAGTGTCAAGGTGACGAATAGGTTTCGTAGAGGTATACTTCTCAGGGAGCCATGCTAGGTTGCAACTCTCTTTGAAGTAGAGATTCAGTATCAAACCTGGATTTCCCTCTACATAGTGACTAAAATATTCTGGTGAAAACAAATATTTGGCACAGCATGACAACATTCAGCAAAAATGAAAAAAGGAAAGTGAAAACAATTGTTCTTTTCCTTTCACAAATTTGCTTTGCTTCTAGAGTCCCATGTTACCACACAATGGAACCTTGATGGCAGTGTATGAGAGGTCTGGTTATTCCAGTTCAGAAACGTCACTGGCAGCTATCATTTATGTCTCAGGAAAAGTAAGTCTTATTCTATAGAAACATTGTGGACAGCGTGCACTGAAAATGATAGAATGGACATTATTCAGTGAAAGTTAGGTGCACAAGACCAATTGGGTACAGCTGGAGTTAAGAATACACACAGGATTGTTGGCAAAATCTTCAGATGCAGCAAACAGAAAGGTGGGAGACTGCAGCTCCTCCTTCATGCATAAGGGGAGGGGCTTCTCTTGCATAGTTCCACCCCCTACATACATGGGTGGAGTGCAGAGCAGCAATTGAGGAGAGGGAGGGGGCTTACTAGGCTCCAGTGTCAGTGTCACTGTACACTGGATTTTGGAGACCCAACTACAGGGAAATGATAGGTGTAGGGAGGAGGGTGGATCAGACCAGGAATGGAGTGGGTCAACGGCCTTTACAGGTCCATGCAGACTTGCACAAACAATATTGAGGAGGCCAAAAAGTCCCCCACAGGATGCAGCAGGTGTCACATTAGCACCACTGCATCACCGCTCAGGAAGTTAGGTGGGCTGCAATGCTATACACACTTCTGTGGAAGTAAGTCCTGTTGAATTCAACAAGACTTACTTCTGAGTAGATATGCATGCACTTGGACAGTAAACTAATTAAATTTAAAGTGAACATGTCATTAAATGCACTCAGTAACCATCTTTGTCAGCAAAACACTTGGCCTTTAGCTCACCTTGCCATCTAGTCATTAGCCCAGCTTTCCGTTTAAGGTTCTATATTCTCTTTTTCCACACAGGACAAAATTGTGATTTCCAAAACTGATGCCTTAACTGATGATGGTGAACTTAAGCGGCTACCTTATAGATCAGGTAAGATAAGAGGGTATAATATAGAATGTGCACTCCCTAAACAGACAATCAAATCAGCACTGCATAATTGTTACACATTGTTTATTATTACTGTTTTAAAATATGTTGCCACTGAACCTATACATTCAGATTAGGGTAAAGTGCTAAATTTCAAAATAATCTACATAGAGGAAATATGTTAATATATTTAACAGTGTAAATGGATATGCCATAATCAACATTCTTTAGTTATCTAAATCCTTTTAGGGGACATCACCATCTTTAGACAATCATCGACTCATATTCAGATGTACACAACCTTTGGATTGGAGCTGGTAATTCAAACACTGCCCGTGTTTCAAGTTTATATCAAAGTTGGACTTCACTTCAAAGGCAATACCAGAGGTAAAGGATCCACTTCCCATTCTCTCTTGGCTTCAGTGACTCAAAGCTGTGAGACAATATCAAAAAACTCCCCCAGATTTGTGTTCTCTTAGAAACAGAGTTGGAAGGTACCTAAACACCTAAAATGTCATCTAGTCCAACCCCCTGCCTGTAGCAGGAAATCCTCCTAGGGCATCTCCAGCAGGTGCTTGTCAAGCATCTGCTTGAAGATCTTCAGTGCGGGAGAATCCATCACCTCCCTTGGCAGCCTGTACCACTAAGGAACTGCCCTTAGCAGGAATTTTTTCCTGATGTTCAATCGGAATCTCTTCTCTTGCAGTTAGTACCCATTGGATCTAGTTCCACTTTCAGAGGCAGTTGAGATCAAATTTGTCCCTTCTTCATATGACACTATTTTAAATACTGTATAGCAATGAAGTGTACATTTCATATACCAGGTATATCTGTGTGAACTAATTTGCTTCAATCCAGCAAGAGAGATGCACATGTGGAAGCAGACTTCCATACTTGAATTCATTCCTGTTTCCTGCAGAACAAATGACACTGCCAGCCATCCTGTGCTGTGTGGATGAGGATGCGAAGAATGCATATGTCCCTTTGCCCAATTTGGCTATTTGTTACATATGATTACCTCAAGATCAGGAACATTTGGTGCAAAAGATGAAATACTTGGTTAAAGGAGGAGCTCTGTTATATATTTTCTGCATTGTACAAGCACGTCCCTATAATTATGAATTCTGCAGAATACCCCACAGATTAGGTTTTAGGATGAGTTCTGGTTGAGGTGAACTGATTCAAGGTCAAAGTTATCACTGACCCATTACGCACTGGAAAGTTTTGGAATAGCCTGACAAGACTTCAAGACACTTAGCATTTAGACAGAGACTATTTAAATCTTTAGATTGTGAAAGGCATTCTGAATTACATAACCCAATCCAGTGCAGAGATTGGGTCAGACTAGAACTCACTTGTTGCAGAATCCACAACATCTTTACAGAGTGCAGCCCAGTAGTCCTGCCTTCCTGAACTATGCAGTATCCTTGTACCATATAGGTAGAATTCTCTGGCCTACCATATTAACAAAACACTTTTCATTGTTACTGCAGAAAAATACTCCCTAACTTACATTTGTCCCATGTTTTTCCATGTCTCCAGGGTTGTGTGGTAACTACAATGGAGATACTACCGATGATTTCATGACCAGCATGGATATTGTTGAAGGAACAGCACCTCTCTTTGTTGATTCCTGGAGATCAGGAAATTGCCCCGCTGCCATAGAAAGAGATACAGATCCTTGTTCTATGAGTCAATTGAACAGTAAGTGAAACAGTCTCCTACGTCAAATTGCTCAGTTTATGTTTGGAGTTATGATTTCTGTAAATAACACTTAAGTGGAAGAGAGTGTCCCAAAAGTCAGCTGAACTGTAAATACTGGACGTCCAGGAGCCACTGGCAAGGGCACTGAGCCTCCAGCCATTTGCAACAGTTGCTCTGTAGTGCATGGTAATGTTTGCAACACTGCACTGACATGACATCAAGAGATGCACCGCTATATGTGCCCTATAGGATTGGGCTGTATGTCCAACAAAAATTGCCAGGCACCCCAATCACAGATGCTCATATAGTGCTTGTCCTTCAGTCTTCTCCCTCACACAAGTCACTGTGGGCACAATTCTAACCCACTTTCCAGCACTGACATACGGGTAGTGCAGCTCTGAGGTAAGGGAACAAACATTCCCTTACTTTGAGGAGGCCTCTGTGAGTGACACCCAACTGCAGGATGCAGCACCCGTCCCATTGGCACCGTTATGCCAGTGCTGGAAAGCACTGTTGGCAACTTCACTTATCTGTAACTCTGGGTCACATTAAGGAAGTATACATTTTTTTACTATGAATTTGCTCCACCTCCAGGAGAAAAGTGCTTTGGCAGCTTTGTATTCATCATTGTTACCACGTATTGCTTATGTTAGCACTTAAGATACTAGGCCCCCATATGAATAACATGCACTGATCCCTACCCAAAAGCTCATACAGGTCCAGCCTATTTATACACGAATTTTTTATACATGGATTTGGCTCAACACAAATGGCCACTGCAAATGGCCTTTTGCACCTTTTGCAAAGGTGCAAAAGAGAGCGACTAAGATGATTACTGGGCTGGGGTACCTTCCTTATGAGGAAAGGCTACGGTGTTTGGGCCTCTTCAGCCTAGAAAAGAGGCGCCTGAGGGGGGACATGATTGAGACATACAAAATTATGCATGGGAAGGAAAGTGCATAGAGAGATGCTCTTTATACGCTCACATAACACCAGAACCAGGGGACATCCACTAAAATTGAGTGTTGGGAGAATTAGGACAGACAAAAGAAAATATTTCTTTACTCTGCATGTGGTTGGTCTGAGGAACTCCTTGCAACAGGATGTGGTGATGTCATCTGGCCTGGATGTCTTTAAAAGGGGATTGGACAAGTTTCTGGAGGAAAAATCCATTACGGGTTACAAGCCATGATGCGTATGTGCAGCCTCCTGATTTTAGAAATGGGCTATGTCAGAATGCCAGATGCAAGGGAGGGCACCAGGATGCAGGTCTCGTTATCTGGTGTGCTCCCTGGGACATTTGGTGGGCCACTGTGAGATACAGGAAGCTGGACTAGATGAGCCTATGGCCTGATCCAGTGGGGCTGTTCTTATGTTCTTAAATGGGAAGGAATGTGCTCTCTGGAGAAGGGGGAAAATGCATCCCTTTAAAATCAGTTTAAAAAACTGAACAGTCCTTTAACAATAGCCTCCTTAATGAGAGAGAGAGAGAGAGAGAGAGAGAGAGAGAGATGGCAGCTGACTGACAATCCATTAATCCTTCTCTCTCCAGGCGACCCCTCTCTTTCCCCTGAGCATGTGAAGGAAAGGTGATCACTTTGCATTGGTGAAGGGAGGCACTGAGTGAAGCGCCTTTGTAAGCGCTTGTAGGAAGACTGATTGATGGATTGTCTTCTTAATTATTCTTATCTTACATCACAAAGATAAGGCTGTTACATCAGCAAGGCTGTTTTTAAATCACCAGAGCAAAGAAACTTTGTTTTTTAAATTGATTTGCTATAGTGCGTTTTTGCCATCCACATGAGTGCTTGGAATGGAATCCACGCGAATAATGAGGCTCAGCATGTACTTAATGTATTCTTGCTTTTTTTTCCCTTATGAAGGAAAAACCAAGAAGTTCAGACCACTCAATCTATTGTTATGTTCTGTACATTGCTAGATTTCACATTTACTAATGCCTTAAAACAGTGGTTCCCAAACTGTGGGTTGGGACAGTCATGAGGTTCATAAATTAGGCCAGGCACATCAGAAAATAGGTTACAAAAGTCGCTACATATTCATATCTCCATTGTTCTTTTCCTGTCATCTATCTTAAGATTGGTCCAAACAACTTTGGCTGTGTCTTTTGTCTAGAAATGTGTGCAGAAACTCACTGCTCCATTCTTGTGAAGAAGGATACAGTATTTGAAAAATGTCATTCAGTGGTGAATCCTGTTCCATTTTACAAGGTAGGAATTTCTACAAAGCAGGACAAGCAGCTGCTAGATATCTGATTCTGTGGTCACCTAAGATGATTCAGTGCCTATCCACTATTATTTAGAATCTGATTATTTCTCCCTCTTTTTATGTAATCCAGTACAGTGAACCCTTGATTTAATAGACCAATGGAGGACAGAGATATCCATTAATGATGAAAGTTCATTAATGGGAAGGGGGAAATAGAAGCTGGGAAGAGAGTTGAGAACAAATCCATATAAAGCCTTGCATAACCTTTAGTCTGTTTGGAATAGTGTGCTTCTCTGTGCTTGGTCAGACAATCCTGGAGCTTCCCTAAGACTCTGGAGCTTCCCTGCATTTGTCTGTAGTTCACTGCAGCCTTAAAAATTCCCTTTCAGAGGCTGTTGCAAGCTCTGTTGCTTGCTAGCTGTCATTAGTATCTAGGATTTGTACATGTGAACATATATGAACACATGAAGGTGCCTCATAGGCTGTTAGTACATCTAGGGCAGAAGTGGCTATACTGACTGACAGAGGCTCTTGCCGAGGCATCAAAAGCTGAGTGTTCAGTTGACACACATGCCCATGTGACCCAGTTCATAAGCTCTAGCCAACAAAATCTACTCTTAACAAAGTTATGCTACCTGGTTTGTTTGCAGAGATGTGTGTACCAAGCCTGTAACTATGAGGAGACTTTTCCATATATCTGTTCTGTCCTGGGATCCTATGCACGCATGTGTGCTTCAATGGGCCTGATCCTTGGGAACTGGCGGAGCGCTGTAGACAACTGCAGTAAGTAGTCTCCAACTGATTCTTAAATATATGTGGACATGCTACTTTAATTAGTATTGCTTCAAACTTTGAAAAGGCTGACATTCTGTTAGCACAGTTATAAAATTAAATAAGTGATACTGTATTGTGCTTTCTTGGATTTTTGAGATTTCAGCTCCTGCAATTAGGCAAAACCGAACCTGATAGCACCACACTAAATGTTTTGAAACTTAAAACTACAGGGAGGCCTCCCATATCCTCAGATTCAGTTATCTGCGGATTGAGTCCTGGGCCCTCCCTCAACGTGCACCCCTCCACACGCCCCCCTCTGGAGGCGAGAGCAGTTCAGAAGGAGTTTCTGAGCTCAGCTACTGAAGGCCTCAAAATGCCTTATTAGGCATTAAAAATGTTGTGTTATTTCAATAGCTGAGCTCAGAAATCCCTTCAGAGGCAAGGCTCCCATGCCTCTTGAGGGGGGCACAGTCCCTGGACTGCAGATACAGGCATTTGCCTGTATCCGTGGTTTCAGCTATCCGCAGATGGTTCAGGAACCCCTGTGGATAAAGTGGCATGCCTGTACTATTTTAATAATAATAATAATAATAATAATAATAATAATAATAATAATAATAATAATACAGATATTTATATACCGCCTTTCTTGGTCGTCAGATTTCTCCTCAGACTTTATTCAAGGCGGTTTACAAAGGCAGGCTGTTCTAAATCTCCGTAGGGATTTTTACAATTGAAAGGTTCTATCTTTCAAGAACCACAACATTTCAGATGTATCTTTCTGATCTGATATCACATTCTGGCCTCCAGTTTTCCTCCCACGCAAGCTGACAAGCAGCTCCTTCATCTCTCACATGGAGGGCAGCCAAGACACTTCTTCGCTCACACCGAAGAGCAGGTGGAATAACTCGGCTTGGCTTGTCAGCTGCTTCCAGGTCTCACCAATTCACGGTGCCAGTGGCCTCGAACTGGCGACCTGAGGATGTTATCAGGCAAACGGAGGCTCTACCCTCTAGACCAGACCTCCTGCCCTTTTAGAGGATTATATTTAGAGCATTGATAGTCCCTAGAGATGGTCACCTTCTCCTGTGTATGACATATCTTTCCTTATCAAGCCTGTTTCAATAGGAAAGGAATTTACAGCTTTGGCCAATACAATGGACACAACACTCCTAAAGAGAAATAGGCATTTGGTTCCAATAACTGAAACCAACTCCACTTGCTCAAAAACTTGACACAGCAGTAACCTACTCTAGTGAATAGTGCAACATAATTTTCCATTTCATAGAAGGGAAGGGGTGAACTTATTTATTTAAGAGATTTTTACCCTGCCTCTCCTCTGCCAGAGCAAATACCCAAGGCAGCTTACAATTTCCAGTTTAAAAATACAATATATAAATAGATAAAATCACAAAAAATAAATAAGATCAATTGGAGGGCAAACTATTTACAACCAGGGTACTGCTACAGAGGCACAGGAGGCAGACAACCCATCACCCAAATGTCAGATGGAACATAAATGTTTTGAGCCTTCACTAAACGCCATGAGGGATGGTATAGATCTTAATTCCCCTGGTAGGGAGTTCCATAATTGTGGTACCACTACCAAGAAGGCTCACCCTTGTGCCACCATCCCCCTAACTTGGAAGAAATGTGGCACTTGCAGGAAAGCCCCCTCAGATGACCTAAGAGGGCGGGCTGGAATATATGGGAGAAGGAGGTCCCTCAGATAAACTGGCCCCACACCATGAAGGACTTTAAAGGTCAATACCAGCACCTTGAATTGTACCCAGAAGTAAATAGGCAGCCAGTGTAGTCACTAAAGCAGAGATCCAAGGGAATCAAACTGCCTATCTGCAGTAACCACCGTGACTGCCGCATTCTGCACTAGCTGCAGCTTCCGAACCATCTTCAGGGGCAGCCCCCTGTACAGTGTGTTACACTAATCCAATGTTGAAGTCACTAGTGTTGACCACCGTGGTCAATGGTGCGGCTATTATAATGCCATTGCACAAATCGATAGTAAGGCCACACCTGGAGTATTGTGTCCAGTTCTGGTCACCACATCTCAAAAAGGACATAGTGGAAATGGAAAAGGTGCAAAAGAGAGCCACGAAAATGGGCTGGGGCAGGGCCTAGGAGAGGGGGGTAAAGGGGGTAATTTGTACCCAGGCCCAGGGTCAAAAGGGGGGGCCAGGAGCCAAAGGAAGGGGCCCAGAAATTTTCAGAGATCTTACGCTTTCCTATCTACTCAGACTTGTTCCCTGCACAGGATGCTAGGGACACTACACGACTGGGGATGCTGGGGACACAACTGATGCCACATGGGTTGGTAGACCTGGGCTCCACTTTTCCAGCTGTCTCTACCCTCCCCCCACCCTGTTTCACCCCTCCTTGCCCCTATTCTGCTCACCTGTCACTTCTCTCCTCCATTCTGTTTCACCCCTCCCCCTTTGCAAAGGGGCCCAAAAGAAACTTTGTACCCCCTGATAAAATTCCTCTCAGAGGCCCTGGGCTGGGGCACCTTCCTTATGAGGAAAGGCTACGGTGTTTGGGCCTCTTCAGCCTAGAAAAGAGGTGCCTGAGGGGGGACATGATTGAGACATACAAAATTATGCAGGGGATGGACAGAGTGGATAGAGAGATGCTCTTTACCCTCTCACACAACATCAGAACCAGGGGACATCCACTAAAATTGAGTGTTGGGAGAGTTAGGACAGACAAAATAAAATATTTCTTTACTCAGCGTGTAGTTGGTCTGTGGAACTCCTTGCCACAGCATGTGGTGGTGGCATCTGGCCTAGATGCCTTTAAAAGGGGATTGGACAAGTTTCTGGAGGAAAAATCCATTACGGGTTACAAGCCATGATGTGTATGTGCAACCTCCTGATTTTAGAAATGGGCTATGTCAGAATGCCAGATGCAAAGGAGGGCACCAGGAGGCAGGTCTCTTGTTGTCTTGTGGGCTCCCTGGGGCATTTGCTGGGCACTCTGAGATACAGGAAGCTGGGCTAGATGGGCCTGATCCAGCGGGGCTGTTCTTATGTGCAATAGCTGGAGCTAGGCAAACACACCCCAGGCCACCTCTGCCACTTGGCTCTCGAGGGAAAGCTGTGAGTCCAGGATCATTCCCAAACTGCACACTTGCTCCTGCAGGGGGAGTGCAACCCAATTCAGAGCAGGCAGATGACTCAGTACTGGCATTGAGGATTTCCTGACCAGGAGGATCTCTGTCTTTTCTGGATTCAACTCTCATGAGTCTGCTGTGAACTCACAGGAGTCTACTGTTCCCACATTATGTTGCTCACATGAATTGCTGACTGACTGCTGAAACTAATGTAGGATTAAGCAAGTTTCATTGTCAGCTGACTTCCTGCAAGTCTTCTAGCCACTGCAGAAATCTACTTGGCTGAAAAGCAGTTAAGCATTTTCCACATATGTTCCTGGTAGTTTGTTTCACTAAATTCCCTGCCGTTTTGTTACTGCTCTCCTGAATGAGAGAAAGATGTGGGACAGAGTGCTTGTGTTAGGGAGTACAGTACTGTACTTTAAGGTTTCTGAACAACAAAACCTAATTTGGCGACCCCTTTGTAACATCTTGTTTAGATTACTGCAACACACTCTGCATGGGGCTGGCCTGGAAGATGGTCCAGAAACTTAAATTTGTGCAGAACATGGCAGCCCATGTGGTTACCAGGGCTTGGTGATTCACTTCTGTCAGGCTGCTGTTCTGGGGACTACACTGGCCACTGGTTTGCTTCCAGGCCCAATTCAAGGTGGTGGTCTTGACCTTTAAAGCCCTAACAGCATGGGCCCAGAGCACTTGAGGCTCCACATTCTCCTATACGTTCTGGCCTGCTCCCTGAGATAATCAGAGGGGAGCCAACACAAGGGGGAAGCAGCAAGGAGTAGGGCCTTCTCAGCTGTGGCACCACAGTTATGGCACTCCCTCCCTTGTGAGTAATGAAGTGCTCCCTTCTTTGCAATGTTCTGGCAAGGGCTAAAAACATTGTTATTTCAGTTGATGTTTGTGTAATGATGATTTTCATATTGTGTTTTTTAATGTTTTGTGTCGACTTTTATTGCCACTTTTAATGGCTATCTTTTATTGTTTTTATTACCATCTATTGTAGTTTTATTGCTGCTTTTATTTTTCTGTACTGCTATGCTGTGTTTACGGTCCTATGTTTTATATTTTTATGTATTGCTGATGCTTTTATGACATTCTGTGCTGCTGCCACTGGTTTTTCCCCCCTTTGCTGTGTTATTATTGCATTGTTTTAAACTGATGATTTTTATGGTAACATATTTTTTATTTTGTGTAAGCCACCTTGGACGCCCACACTCATGGGAGAAAGGTGAGGTAAAAATACATTAAATAAATAAAATAATGTTTCTTTTCTATCTGCTTTCAGCTATTCCATGTACTGGAAATCAGACTTTCAGTTACAACACTCAGGCCTGCGACCGGACATGCCTGTCCCTCTCCTACCGAGACATAGAATGCCACCCCACTGACATCCCTATTGATGGCTGCAATTGTCCCAAAGGGACTTACCTGAACCACAGAAATGAGTGCGTCCGTAAATCCCAGTGTCCTTGCTACTTGAAAGACAGGAAGATAATTCATGCTGATCAGTCAACCATAATTAGTGGAGTTACCTGGTAAGTATCTGTTGCGAATACAATAAATTAAGATTTTGCCTGCCTTTTTGTTAGCATATTAGAGTTTCCTTTTTAAAAGTGCATTTGAATTAAATTTCTCTTAAAAATTAAATAGAACTTGGAAGAGCAACTAGTGTAATCTTTAAAAAAAATTAAACTGTTCCACAATTTCTCCAAATGGCACACTAGGGATAGTGATTTATTAGGGGCAAGCACCAGTCAATGAGGAGAGTTGGAAATATAGATTGATGCCGTAACCTTAGTGCATTCTAATATTCATCATTTTTTAATTCTAGCTATTGCATTAATGGGAATCTGAGTTGTACTGGCAAACCTGTAGACCCTGCAGGTATGGATTTAATAACACTTTTCCTTTGAGACCATCCATTTCCCCAGTGTTGCAGAAATGTCACCTCACAACTGTTTTCCTTTTATTCCTTAGAAAACTGCAGACCTCCCAAAAAATATATATCATGCTCAGCACACTCGACAAGCAAATATGGAGCTGCCTGTGCGCCAACCTGCCAGATGCTGGCCACAGGAATTGAATGTGTGAGTTCAGCACTCTTCTATTATTGTGACATAAGATGCATGCAAGAAATTGCAGTATTTCCTTTGTGAAATGCTAAACTACAGACATCACTGTGAACACTATTCACCTTCCATTTAGCTGGGCAGATAATCATTAAAAAATAGCAGCAACATTTCACGACTAATAATGTAATGACTAGGGGACAGGGAAGCCATTAGAGCATGCTGCTTTGGAGCTGAAGCAGAACTTCAACACCCTGTTGGCTAATTGAGGGCTGTGACAGTGATGCTTTCCATGTATGAGGAAATCAAGAAGCTTCCTCCACACGTCACTGTGTTGGGGGAGGGGGAGAGAAACCCTTTCCTCTCTCATCTGTGAAAGATGCATCATGGCTCACTTTGGGAGCTTCAATCCTGCCAGCACCATAAGCAAGGGAGATGGGACAAGCCATCTTGAGAGAGTGAGAACTCTGAGTAAAAGTTGGGCCTAGAGCATGAGGCCTACCATAGTCCATCCGCTTCACTCTGTTCCTCCATCTGTTCAGATCAGATTTTATCTGGGGATGTCTGTTTTTGCATGGTGTGCTTGTTTAGAGCAGTCACATATCAGCTTAGAATAACCTTATAGCAGATGCTAAGTTGAGATGCTGGCTCAAGTTAGCATATCTAAAAGTGCTCCCACCACTTGTTCTAGCTACCACTGCAGGTGTGCCAGGAGGACAGAGAGTATAGTTCATAGCACACGCACAGTCCCAGAGCTAGGCTTTCAATGGCATACAAGGGAGACAGCACACACAGGAAGCCAAGATCATGGCTGGGCCAAAAAGTTTAAGTATCTCCTCATGAATACAAGATGACTGACTCCTCCCCTTCCCCTGAGAAGCCTGCTGTTGTTTAAAGGAAACTTACCAAGTTTTTCTGCTAGCATGGGGCAGGTGTGGGGGGGGGGGTATGTGGCTCCCTTGTATAGTCCTTAGAAGAGAATTCTGGAGTCAGAAGAGGAAAGCAAAGGGATGGCCATCTGTGCAATGGGGATGTCACATTCAACTTCAGGGGTACTGATTGTATATGAGGTTCTGAAGTAAGAACCTCCAGGGTTTGTGTTGTGAGAAATCCCTCCCCCAAATCCATTTCCTCCTTAGAGTCATATGCCTCATTCTCGGATATGCCTCGTTCTCGGAGCACAGAGATCCCAGGACCACCACACCCCATAGCATAGTAAAGATAGATGTATCCACTGAATATGGAATTAAATGTTGTGTATGTGGAACAAATAGAACACAATATGTGGAACATTCTTAGTATGTGATTGTGTTGGAACTGGCTGATCCCAGAACACCTGCCTAATGTCTTCTGCCTTACTTACTATAAATAAACCGTTCCAGGTCCCCAGCAAGTGTGAATCAGGGTGTGTTTGTGCTAATGGACTGTATGAGAAACTAGATGGTACATGTGTGCTACCAGACGACTGTCCTTGTGAGTATGGTGGCATCTCATATGCAAAAGGAGAGGAGATTCATACTGATTGCAAGACCTGGTAAGAACTTACACCTTCATCCATTGGTTTCCATGGACAAACTGTGCAAGTAGGAAGTTCTAAACATTGCTAATGAGTCAGAAAACACAAGATCTAAGTCTCTACACAAGATCATTGCATTTATGACTATTGCCAGGTGTTGAATTTACAAGGAAATATCATTAAACCAACTACGTATATGATTTCAGAAAATGAAGTTAATATTACACTGAGGAGTCAGGTTTCACTAGAATAGTGTGCTAACATTACCCAGTATACATATTTAAAAGCTTTCCAACAACTTTTCTGTTCCTTTCCAGCACGTGCACAAGAGGAAAATGGAAGTGCACCCAGAATTCCAGGTGCTCTTCAACATGCAGCCTTTATGGGGAAGGTCATATCACAACCTTTGATGGGCAGCGCTTTGTGTTTGATGGCAACTGTGAATACATACTGGCAATGGTAATATCACTTCTATTGCAACTTATGTTCCATTATTTTGACTGACTGAATGTCTGGAAAAGATGGTATGGTAGTTTAAAAAAATACAGGCATTTGAATCAATGTAACAGATCAATGAAGGGCTGTACTTCAGAGTGTGTGTTTTGAGCTAAAACAATATGAACTTCAAATATTTACGATTATAATCTCAAAAGCGGGAGGGGGTCTTTAAGTCTTTCATTGCCTAAACACCACTTCAGCATATCAAAAGTCACCTTCTATGCAACCAGCTCTTCCCTTCAAAATTTAAATAAAACAAAATGTATTTCTTAATATGTTTTCATGAAAAGAAAGGAAATAGCTTGTAAAAGCAGTATTCCCTTAACCCAAGAATATTTACATAGCATCCACTACACAGGTAACATTCTATTGGTAAACTGTTAAAAAGATATAACGAGACCAATGGTCTTATCATTGATTCTTCCAAGAATAGTGTCATCTAACACCCTATCAATACCTTTCTTCCCTTTCCAATTAAGATGCTGAATGGGGTAATAACAAAAAATATTACAATTTTTTTGTCATAGGAATCTGTGGGAACTTCCAGCATTTAAAAAAAAACCTCTATATTGATTTATCCTGGTATTGCATTTTAAAAAGCAGACTGAACAGCGTACCTGTACTGTTAATCAAAATACCCATTCTAGTCTTGGTGGTCTCTAATGCTACAAGGCACTGAGTCTTGTGTTGAGTCTAACAGCAAATGGCCCCTGCAGTGCCAAGTTTCCATTCATACCCTAATTAGACCAGTTACTTCCCATTTGATCTGCTCCAGACATCCAGATTCTATAGAAGTCCTTACTTTATACTTTAAATCCTCTCATACAATGTGCTACTGTCAGCAGGTTCATAACTTTGCTTCTTTCCTTAGGATGGCTGTGGCATGAGTGGTTCTCCACACGCTTTTAAACTAGTGACTGAGAATGTTGTCTGTGGAAATACAGGAGTCACATGTTCCAGATCAATCAAGATCATCCTTGGGGTAAGAACATCTCGTTATTCATAAGCGGAATGCATGACAATTATTTCATCTTTTAAAAGTCAAGAGTATGAGAATAAAAAAGTAAATGTGATTCTTCCTGTGTTCCTATCAACCCAGCAACCTTCAATCGTAAGATACCACTATAATAACACGATAACATATGCAGCTTGCCCTCTGAGTTTGAATTCTTCCACTCTGATGCAGTGTGGTGCACCCAAAAGCTACATGGGTATTTGGTATAGACGGGATACCAATTCTCTCTATGAGAATGAAATTATAGATTTTAAAACCCAGAGAGAACTTTTAAAAATAAAATGGTTGTAACTTTATGAACATTACAACTGCGTGACATTAAGAAACATTCTTATAAAATCTTGGAAAAATTACTCAAATTGCCATAGGCCCAAATCCTAGCCAACTTTCCAGCACTGACATAGCTGTGTGAATGAGGCATGTGCTGCATCCTGCAATTGGGTGCAAGCCACAGAGGCCTCTTCAAGGTAAAGGAATGTTTATTCCCTTACCTTGAAGCTGCATTGCTACTGGAAAGTTGGTTAGGATTGTGTCATTTTAACACCTTTTTAAGTTACTCTGTCCTTGTTTTTGCGGTGAAAATTCAATTATGTAAACGGTCATTGCAAGATACCAGATTAACCTGCAGTGGTGAAGCACCACAAATTACTACATGTTCATTACCAAAAGTTAACTAAGATGAGAACAAATTCACAGGGTGAGCAGAGTGGTATGTTTATAATGAAATGCATCAAACAAAGTTTCACAGGCAAATTTCTTCCACCAAAAATGGGATTTGGTTAAAAAAATAAAAATAAATATTTATGCATGGTAATAGTATTTCAGTTAAGGGAATGAGACTGCAATCCTATCAACACTTACCTGGGAGTAAGCCTCATTGACTACAATGGGATTTACTTCTGAGTAAATATGGATAGGCTTGGGCTCTGAGTCATCGCCCTGAGTGTACTGTGCATCTGAACAGGAGTAATTGCAGGCCAGGGTCCAAGGAGGAAAGAGAGGGCTGCCGTGTAAATAATGTGAAGTGTGAATAATGGCTGGTACATTGTCCAAGGGATGGACAGAAAGAAAAAGGAAGAAAAGTGCTTCTTTGAGATTGATGGCAATCTCCTCCCACAGGCAGACTTATGGGTAGTATCTTAAGAAATTAACATTTTAGTTATGATGTTTAAGAATTTGTAATTGTCTATTTTCAGTACCAAAAATCTGCTTCAAATTTAAGAAGTTTAATGTTTTAAACTAACTTAGATGCCGATCTTGTCATGGCCTTGTGCTGCAGAACTAGTATTCTGGCAACGTGCAAGGTCCTTTATGGTGGCATGAAAACTGGGCCACTGTCACGTGCTGCCAGGCTGCTGCCACAAATGGCAAGAGGCAAGACACACATGGCAGCAGCTCTGGGAGGCTTCGCAGATGCCAATAAGTTGGTGGCAAGTGCAGGGAGATTCAGGGACATTTTTGGGTGGGGAAGATGGAGGGGCTAGGTAAAGAACTAGAGGGGGATCTTAGCAGTAAATGCACATGCCAGAGCCTCTCTCCCCATGTTTCATTTGCCCTGCCCCTTTTCTCTCCTCAGACTTATGTCAGCTTTATAGCTGGCATGGGTCCAAGGAGACCCATAAGCCACCAGGAGACCTACACAGAGGTAAGTAAAAATATTTTACTTACCTCTGGCAGATCTTCTGATCACACCCTCATCACTGGATGCAGCGCACACTTCACCAGCCCAGTTTCTTTGGCGCCAATGGTGGGCAATAGGATTGGGCAATTGATTGTGATTAAAAATATTTTTAGTGCATGCAAAAAAAATCACTTACAGTATTTTTATCTTTATGCAAATTTGGGCATTGTTATATATTTTGCTGTCCTGAACCATTTATAAGCATCTGCTGTAAAACAGTGATGGGGATACTTCCCTAGGAGCATGCTAATAAGAGGCAAAAAGACTAACAAGACTGTATTCAAGAAAGCTAGATATTCCTCACATCAGTGTGATAGGAAAAAAGTTTATAGCTGGACATTCTGTTCAATAGTTTTTCTGCTTACATGCCATTTTCCTTACAGAACCTGACAATCACTTTGGCAGACAAGACATACACTGTCTTTGGTGTGAATTCCCTAGCAGAATTCTCCATACATGAAAACACACTTCATTTGATTATTTACATCAGAATCCCTGGCAAATATGATATGACTCTTATCTGGAACAGGCACATGAACATATTCATCAAGATCTTCCGAGAAGCAAAGGTAATGTGAACGGCATCTCTCTAACAGGTTTTTCTTCCGTTTTCTTGGAAAATTTGTTTCTTTCAGCATATACACCAAATTGAATGCATGATCATCAGTGCAATGAATTATACTTCTAGAGAAATTCATCACAACCTGGTCTTTACAGAACAGAGCAGCTCGTAACTGCTTTGATTCACCAGAGGACCAGGGACAGGCTGTTTAATTCTGTCCTTGGCAGCATTTCTCTGCACAAAAAATCACCCACTTCTCTTCTCAAAGGGGAAAAGATACAGATAACCCATGTCTTCTAAGGGTGGAAAACCTTGAATAGACATGTGGCTGGAAATAAATAATAATAATAAATTCCATTGGAATTTATTTGGAAACTATAACATAAATAATTGGTGGGAGCATAGACCAGAAAAAGTGATAGAAAATGAGAAAGTGAAGATCTTGTGACATTTTTGAACACAAACTGATAAGGTTTTGGCACACAACACAGCAGACGATACAGTAATATTCGTGATTCACAGAGGCAGGCTTTCTCTAAATCCCTGAGAGGGTTTTTACCAGGGATGGAAACTCGAGTCAGTGACTTGGACTTGAGTCGTGAAAATGCGCTTTTTGGTGACTTGTTGATTCGTGAGTTGTGCGCATGGAAGACTCTGAAAAACACTCGAGTCAAGTGCCCCCTGACTGGGCACTCATCTCCACCTGTGTAGACTCATGTCTGTCTGTGCCTGGGTGTGCTTACTTACTGTTTTCACAGCACAAAAAACCTTGTGGGGCCATCATTCCTACCAGGCAAGAAGTAGGGAGGTTCCAGCCACGAGGTAGGGAAGGGTTAATAATGCATCTGAGCAAGTGGGGAGAGGCAGGAGAAAGCTATTTTGCCCATATCCCATAGGAAGGAATGAACCAATGACCATTGGACAAAGGGTGTTCTGATACTTTCTTTGGTTGAGGTAAAGTAGGAGGAGGAGCCCAAGGGGGTTCTTGCCTTACAGCTGGCTGCAAAAACTCATGGAGTGGGAGGATACATGGAAGGGGGGAGGCAGTTCATAGCAATCACATTTTCCACCACGTGGCTGGTTGGGAGGAGGAACCTTCATTGAATAACCGGCTAGAGTGGGACTGCTTCTGAGTAGAGCTGCCAAGGATCAGGTCGTCGTGGTAAGCCTCACAGCTGCTGCACATGACCCTCCTCTCTCTTGCAGCTTCTGTCCCTGTTCTCTCGCAATCCCTTCCACCCTCTTTCCCTCTTTACAGATGGGCAGGGAAAGCAGGGAAGTGTTTAAAGATATCTCCGACACACACACACACCCCTGGCAGCAGCTTCATTTTTTTCCACAGCTGGCTTTTTCAAGGAGGTGGGGCAACTCGAGTGCTTTAGAGTTGCGAAAGGGTGACTTAGCAACTTGGAAAGTGTCCCTGTTATGACACATTTTTGAGTCAAGTTGCAGGGGACGTGACTTGACTTGTGATACAAGTCAAGTCACACTGGGTTTTCCCATCCCTGGGTTTTACAATAAACAAAGAAGTTCTATCTGTCAAGAACAAACTACATTCAGATTGATGTTTTCAGTCAATTAAAAGCCCCCCTTGCCATTGCCACCCAGTCAGGTTAATCTTTCAGTCAGAAATCACCACATAGCTACTTTGAAATTATTTTTTTAAAGCCCATTGGGGGGAAAAATTGCAGAACTACATGCAATGTATAGGTTGTCTCTCTGTCCCACCTATGTAATTATGATGCTCACACAGACACACACACCACAGCCACATGGGGCAGAACAACAGAGAAGTAGTTGACATGCCGCTCAGTGAGTGTGTGAAAGGAACCAGGGCCTCACACACATTTTCTAACCCTATAGGTCCAGAACAGAGGGCTACCCACACATTTTAAATAAATGAGGAGGTATGGTGTGAAATACAGAAATTAATACTAATAGAAACACAATTCAAAGTCAGGTAATGCTTGTGTTAGGACCAATTCAAAAATAACAGTGTATTAAACAACATTTGAATCTTATAGGATCCTACCTAGCAGCTAGATAGTAAGTTAAAGAAGCTGGGGGGGGGCGCTAGTAGGGACATGAAGGTTCCTCAACAGTCTGCAGTTTGCAAAATGAAAACATAGAGTTTAAGAGAATTTTATGCAAACTCAGATAAGTTTTTGAATGGTATGAGCTGGTTTCGATATAGACATAGGGCTGTTCAGACAGAGGAGGCAAAAATAGTTGAATCCCATACATTCCTATATTCTGGAAATGTTATAAGCTAACAGGGTCCAGTCTCCAGTGCCAATTAGAAACTCACAGTTTCCAAGGCAGAAATCTGGAAAAACAAAGCAACAAAATGAGCTTTATAGTCTCCACGTAGGAGATGAATTGAAGGTATCACAATAGGTTGGAACTCAATTTAAGCTACACTTGTGATATGTCAGTGGGCATTTCACCCCTTAAAAGCAGAGCCTCATCATCATGAGGTAAAAATATCTTCCTCAATTCAAAAGTCCTTCTCTCATGTGAGCAACTGCAGCATTCTCAAAATCACAAAACTGTAAGCCTCACAACCTTTTTATTTGCTGTTGCCTCTCAGCTCTTTTTATTTGAGGCACGCAGACACACACACACACACACACACACACAGTGCTGGGTGCTTGCCAAGAGAACATGACTGAGGCTGGTGATGTGATTTAGAAGTACAACTGAGGGCAAGAGGCCTTAAAGTCCACAGGCCAAGAGAAAGGCCACACTTTCAATAGTTAGACCAAACATAGTCTCCTTCCCTCACTCCATCAGTTTGGATTAGAAAAAGCCTTGCCTGCTCTTTAGTAAATTCCATGGGCAACGCACTGTGCTTATTAAATTGTTCCCACAATAAGAATGTATTTGTCACACCTTTCACCCTCACCTCTCTTGTCTTTCCCTGCTGAACCACTGAGCTGTGCCGTTGATTACTACAAAGGGTCCCAGCACATGATATAGTTCTCCCCCATGTGCACATGTTAACGCAGGTTTAAAAGCACAACCATTAACAGGGTCCATCAGCTTTAAATAATAACATGGACTGTTAATTACTTTAGTGACTGCTATTATTGTCTTCTTTTCTTATTCAATCTAGGATCAACTCTGTGGTTTATGTGGTAATTACAATGGAAACATAAGAGATGACTTTGAAACCCGAAGTAAATATGTAGCATCAAATGAATTGGAGTTTGTGAATTCCTGGAAAGAGAATCCTTTGTGTGGGGATGTGTTCTTTGTGGCTGATCCATGTAGTCAGAATCCCTATCGCAAAGCATGGGCAGAGAAGAAGTGCTCCATCATTAACAGCTATGTGTTTTCTGCCTGTCACAGCAAGGTAAAAACATGAACAGGGCTCCTTTAATAGTGTATCCTATGCCTCAGTGCTGCATATTTGCACACCATGTTAACATTTTTCCAACAAGTTTTTGCATTCCAACTTCCGCTTTATTTCAATTTTTTACAAATACTTGAAATATAGACCTTTAAAACTAACTTACTAATACAGAAAGCAGACTCTGGATTGATTGACTAACAGCACAATCTTATGCATGTTTACTCAGAAGTAAGTACCACTGATATCAATTAGAGTTACCCATAGTGGGCCCAATCCTAGCAACATGCTATGCCAGCAGAACATGGATTCCACCAACAGAGCATGCTTTCCAGCATACAAAAGCAAACACAACTCCCCCAGGGATTGTGGCCTGGCCACCACCAGAAACAGGAGGTTGCTGGGTCTGTGTGGCAATGGACCACAGATGTCCACCGCCTCTGGTAAGGCTGCACAGGGGCTAGGAGGGAGGCAGTGAGGGGAAAAATGGGGTGGAAGTGGGTGGAGTGGGTGGCGATGGGCAGAGAGGAGGACAGACTGGGCCCGGGAAGGGGTATGTTTGGCGGCAAATGTTTGGGTGCTACTATATGGCAATCATATTTTGTTGACTTGAGTGATCCCTGAGGCATCTGGTGGGTCATTGCGAGATACTAGTTGGCCTGATCCAGGAGGGCTCTTCGTATGTTCTTAAAGTTCTTCTGAGGGGTGCTTGTGCAGTGAGATCTGCTGGTAGAGCAAACTGTTTTGCAAATAGGCTGGGCTTTTTAAAAATTATATTATTTTGTTTGAAATAAATTCTTAATTGTTGTGTGTCCACTACAGGTGTATCGCAAACCTTATTATGATGCTTGTGTCCGGGATTCATGTGGATGTGACACTGGAGGAGATTGTGAATGCATGTGTGATGCCATTGCTGTGTATGCAAAAGCTTGCTTAGATGTTGGTATCTGTATTGACTGGAGAGCCCCAGATTTCTGTCGTAAGTTTTTAGTATTTTTTTTAAATAGCACAATTCTAACTTGTGCTGGAACTGGCAGACCAGCAAGCCTGCGCTGTATCCAGTGCAAGTTTGGGGCTGGCTGTGGCTCAACCCGAGGCAAGGGGAAATAATTCTCCATACCCTGGGTACAGCCGCAGCAGCCCCAAAGGGACTACTTGGATCTGCGCCCCCACAGACCCCCGTGCTGGCTGAGCTCAGCCAACGTGGACTTAACAGGCTTCAGCGCAGCTGAGGCTGGATGCAACCTCCTCAGGCTGGCGTACATCCTTGCGTTGGCCCAACTGACTCCAGAGTGGGTGCAAATGTGCTTTACAACACATTTGCAACCCTCCTGGGCCAGTGCAAGGGACTTGCACCAATCCAATGAGCGCTTAGGATTGCACTCTAAGTGACTTAGGGTGCAATCCTAACCCCTTATGTCAGTACTTTCCAGCACTGGCATAGCAGTGCCAATGGGACGTGTGCTGCATCCTGCAGTTGGGTGTCATTCACGGAGGCCTCCTCAAAGTAAGGGAATGTTTGTTCCCTTACCTCAGAGCTGCATTGCCCTTAAGTCAGTGCTGGAAAGCACTGACATAAGGGGTTAGGATTGCGCCCTTAGTTTCTTCTTTCTAATTTAATGTCAGTTATGGCCCGATCCTATCCATGGATTGTGCCAGAGAAGCACGCACTCTGCCAGTGTGTGCTGTAGCAAACATGCCATAAAGCACATTGCAACAGTGCACCAGTTAATAGCTCCAGTGGGCAGGCCAAAGCCTTTGAGCTGGCACTGCCATAGCAGTGGATGCTCGCCTGAACAGGCAAGGTCAGGTGAGGCAGAAGATTTTCATTTTTTAAAGAAACAATATACTATACATCTGACCATCATCATGTCCACAACCCTGTGAAAAGCAACTGCCCATTTATATTGTCCGTTTCAGGTATTTGTGTCAAACAATTCACAATCTTCCACGTTTGCTGTTTCTTATGGGGGGAAAAATTAATGAAGACAATTCACTAGATATCTGTCCTATTTCAATCAATTTACTGTTGTTAAAAGCATAGTACTCAGACTGGGCCTCTGTCCTTTTGGGCCTCTGTCCTCCCAACCTGTTCCTTTTGCTTTGTGAGCTGTAAATTTAAACAATATATTTGAATAACAAACATATTCTCACCTATTGTAGCTGTTTACTGTGACTACTTCAACACTCACAAGAAGACTGGCATGGAGGGCACCTATCATTACTATATTAACAAATTGAATTGTACCTGGCATTATCGTCCCTGTCAGTGTCAGCTGAACCTTCAAAGCTACAAATATGTCAACACTGAAGGTAACATTCTTTATATCCTTTTAAAACAGAACTAGCTGTGAAATGGGGTTGTACCAAAGTGTTAGCAATTCTATTTCACAGATACTGTCCATCAAGATTCCTTAAAGCAGTCTGCTTCTCACAAGCTGTTGACCTTTGTCACTTTCATTCTCATGCACACTACCATTCACAGATGCTTGCAGATACCAGTTCAAAAATTTTCAGTGGTTCTTCCCCCAAGTACTGCTGGGGGAAGTACTTTTCCCTCTGAACACGTTTATTTCTTCATTCCCAATTTCTAGTAATTGTTACCTAAAAACTGTATGGTATCTAACTTTATAAAAATATAGTAAAAGATCATAAGATACATTTTTATTCATTAATTTTTTTAAATTCTGGTCTTCACAACCTTTCTGTAAACACTACCAGTGGTAGACCTCCCCAGCCCTGCACCCTGGGCAAAGGTCCACAATGGCACTCCTCCGCAGGCTGTTGTGGCCCCTGTGCAAAAATCCACCCCCTCTATTCACCTGAGGCTCACGGAGCCTTGCATGACCTTAGCCCACATTGGGGAAGCCTCTCTGAGGTTCCCTGATGCTATAAACTGTTCTTCCAGGAAACTGGAAGCATAGAGTTCAACTCCATCAGGAACCTCAGAGATGCTTCCATGGGGTCCTAGCAGTCATGCCTGGGGCATTAGCCCCATTGGATCTAATGGCAGGTCCGCAACTGAACACTATCAGAATAAGAGCACTGTAAACAACATACCAATAGAACCATTAATCAAATCCTTCTTTAAGGTGCCTGGCATGTTAAGCCAGAGACTCTACATATAACATATAACTGGGAGTGTGCAATTCAATTCACAGCAGAGAGACAAGCAAGAAGGAGTTAGCATGAACAAGTGCAGCTACACATAGTTGCAACCTGATTTACTCAGAAGTAGACCCATTGCTTTCCATGGGTGTTATTCTTGAGTAACGGTGCACTGAATTGTAGTCTGGGACTTGTTTCAGATGGAAATGTGGATTACATCCTGGTGTTTTAAAAACCAGACCTTTGTCAAACGTTTGCAAAATGGAAAGGTGCAGAAGAGTTGGGTGTGATCCTGCCAAAGAAAATGAGGTTTGCTTGATTTAAATGGAAGTGTTGAGCCCTGGCGTACTTTTTTCTCAGGAGGAAGGAGTGAAAAGATTAACTTTGGCTGTAGCTTGCAGAGACTAATGCCCTGGTTGCCCTGGAGACTAATAGCCCTTAATTATCTCTGCATTGCTCTCTTGCTCCTCTGGGCTTCTCCTGGCTGCCTGGACAGCCCTGACCCCTGAGTGACCTCACAAATAAGGCAAGGAGATGATTAACAGTTGATTTATTGGCAGAAATTTTGAGTTATGGGCGAGTATCTACAGTACCTTCCAGTTAGTATTAAGTGGCAATGAGCTGTTTGCCAAATCTGTAAACACTACAACTGGGCTACAACTGAAGGGGAATGTCAGAAGATACCATCTTGCCCCTTGAGTATAAAGATGGCTTATTCAAATACACTATGCCTAAAGGGCTCCCTCTACTGTCTCCTTCTAACAACCAAGAAAGTAGAGGGCTACCAAGCCTTTGATGTGCTTGACATTACTTTGCTTTTCCAAAGAGGGAATAGTGTAAAGGTAGTCTTGAGGAAGGATTAAATTTTCAAGCATAAATCATCAAGATACAATCCTACAGGAAAAAATTCTGGTGAGACAGCCTCTTAATAATTTAACCCTTGAAACCTCTTGACAGGGAGCTCATAGAAAATAGGCAAAGGGTTTGTTATTCCTTTTGGAGAAAATAATGTTTTTTAGTATTCTTGGCTGGAGATTCGGAAACAAGGAAAAAGACGACCCACGGGCATATTGGATATCTAATTCATTCTATAAAACTTATTTCCAAGAATAAGAATTCTTCTTTCTAAAACTTTTATCTGTGACCTAAGATAAACACAAAGGATAAACAATGTATTTCTTTTCCCCCAGGCTGTTACAACTGTTCACATGATGAATACTATGACCATGAGTTGAAATCCTGCACACCTTGTTCTCGTAAGTACTTTCAAATACCTTGTTCACAACAGTTCCAGTCTTCCAGAGGGGTCATTTGCTTTATAACCAATTTATTTCAGGAGGACTTCTTGCATTTCTAAAGCTACCATTGATTGGTGACACTTTGCTCCATCTACTGGTCTTGATTCTTTAAAAATGTTCTGTGTTCAAAAGTTGTGAGAGTTTAGGTAGTATCTGTCTATAGCAGCTGACAGGAAAATAATAAAATAGCATTTAGTTCTTAAAAGTTCTTAAAAGTATGATGAAATGTGATCTTCCTGCTAACACAGAGCATTTTCCAGTATTGCATCACTCCCAAAATTATCTATGTCCTAGAATTCCTGTGTGATTCTTCATATGCTAAGTTGTACTTTAATTGCAGAAAGTCAGAGAAGATATGATTGGCCAACCAAATATCATTATGGAACAGCTGACATAATTATGAATGATTATTATTTCCACTCCTTACCAGCATTATTTCATATTCAGTGATATCCGACCTGATTGGAACTTCCTTGCCAAATTTATTATGCTGTAATTCACTCATATCTTGCGTAAGGAATACACAGAAGCAGTTGCATGACCAGTTGATTGATGGATTGATTGATTAGACCAAATGCTTGAAATGTTCCCCATTGATGTCTATATACCACTGATATGGTTGATTAATGGCCCAATTCTAAAGGCAACTTGCACATTTTGGTGGTGCTAGGTGCTTTCTGGCTGTTGTAAAACATGACATGCCAGAGTGTGCAGCCTAGCCACCATCATAGTTGGCAAGCAGCCAGATCTGTGAGCCAGTGGACTCCAGATACCTGCCAGCCTCGGTGAGTACATGCAGGGGGTGAGACAAAGAATGGGGCAGCAATGGGAGGAGGAGGGTGGATTGGGTCCAGGAATGGGGGTGGCAACTCACACAGAAACCTAATCCTTTTCCCGACCTCAAACCGCCTTCCTGGGTCCACATGAACTTGCGCCAGTAATATTGCTTGTGCAGGTCAAAGTAGGTCCACTGAGGTGGCAGATGCTTACCCCTTGGGCAAAGGAACAAATGTTTCTTTGCCCCAAGGAAGCCTCCAGAGACTGAAACTCCCCCATGGGATTGCCGTGGGGGGTTATGGTGGATTGGGCTGTTAGGGACCTACAGACATCCACCAGCAAGCATGCTGGGATGGTTGCATATGTCTGTTCAGTTGTAAATGCTTAAGTGTTGCAGGATTTTTACAATGCAGTATGTATGAATTACAGCTCATTAAAATGTATACATTTTTTGAGACACCCTGTACACATGATCTCATAAATATATTTAGCTAATATTTCCTGCACCTACCCAACTCACATGTACCACTTGATTAAAGAGGTCACAAGTGTTTGTCAGTCTGCCACGTATGATGGTGTTCACATGGTTCCCCACCACTGAAATTATACACATATATGGAGCCAAAATGTATTAAGCAAACTGATGTTCCCAAAACTCTGAAATCCTTTGACCTTATAAAAAATTAATGTCATACGTTAAAAACACACACGCCTTTTGTCTTTTCCCCAGATTTTACAAGCACTCCATCACCAATGACAACAGGTGAGTAAATTTCTTTAAAATGTGTATTTATATTTCCCTGTTTGTGTAATTTATGTGTCTTTAGTCAAGGGGACAGAACAAGGCTCTTACCTTGCTCCAGTGAGCAAACTCTCTTGCATTTCTACCCTCATCTTTAATTCTCCTTTTCTGTCATCTATCCAGTGGCGTTGCTGGGGAGGTGTGGGTGGAGCCGGCCGCACCAGGTGACGTGCACGGGGGGTGACATGCTAAAATCGTGGTGGTTAGGAGTAATATGGTCGTGTTATACACCACTGGATGCAGAATTTCCAGCGGAATGCAATGTAACAACCCAGAGTGAAATATCTCCTTTCTATCAAAAGTTATGGCCAAAAAAATGGAGAACAAAAAAATGCATGGAGCCCTATGAAAAGTGAAACTGAGCTGTATCGCGTGTTTACTCACGAGTAGGCAACCTTGCCTTAGTCCGTCGGAAAGGGCAGGCTGAGCGGAATCCAACAACTCCAGAATGGTCCTGATCCAATGAAAGTAGCCCACAAAAACACCTGAGAAGGAAGTCACTCCCTCCAAGCAGATGAATGTATTGAGCCCTATGGAAAGCAAGACTAAGCCTCACAGACCTTACTTACAGTGCAATACTTTGCCTATCTACTTGGAAATAAGTCCCACTGAGCTTAATAGGACTTAATCCCTGGTAAGTGGGCATAGGATTGCATCCTTAGGCAGCTTTACATTGCAATCCTATACATACCTCCCTGAAGTAAGCCTCATTGAACAATGGAACTTACTTCTGAGTAGATAAGCATAGGATTGGGTTGTGAAAGTATGGTGCCTAAACTGCACCTGCTCTCTTATAGAGAGTGATGATGTCAAAGAACACTTCTTAGACTGCTGCTGGATTGTGAAATGTTACCAAAGGCTGCTCAGAGGTTTCAAGCATATGTCCACAGCAAAAGAAGTGCACAGGACCAAACTATACATGAGCACAGCTAATCCATGTCTTTAAATGCAAGTCTGCCTCAGTCACACATAAAATGGGACATAGGATGTGATGTAATGCAGAAACATTGCTTACGGGGGGATGCTTAACTCTTTCCCTTTTACTATTTCTTCCTGCTACCCCCCTTACTTTCATGCAGAAAAACCAAATACAGTCCACATAAACATACTTGGCTATCATTTTCTGCATCTTCACAACTCACATGAACCATATGATGAAAGAGGACATATGTGTGTACTATACATGATGGTGTTCACATGGTTTCCAGCAGCTGAAATTATATACAGGCATGTCCAGGTATCCACAGGGATTCCCAAACTCCCCCCCCCCCCACAGTGCCTGAATATCAGGGAACTGTGGATAAAAGGGATGCCTGTGTGCACCCATTAGCACGATTTTTAGACTTACCTCATTGCAAATTCTTCCTTAAACAAGGTTGCTATAAGCTTAGCAGCTCATAGCGAACTTCAGGCTGCCTCCTGGCAGCTTGGTTACTTTAAAAAAAAAACTAGATGGGGGTTAACAGGAAGCTGAAGTTAAACACTTTTTTTTAGCAACTAGACTGCCAAGAGGCAGCTTGAAGGGTGCTATGAGCTGCTAAGCTTATCAATACCTCATTTAAGGAAGAATTTGCACTGGGGAAAGTCTTAAAATTACGCTAATGGGTGCGGGGGGGACCATATCCATGGTTAAGTGAAATTGCAGACACACGATCTATGGATATGGGGGCCTCCCTGCACATACTGGGAGCCAACATGTATGACACATATTGATATTCTACAAAGCTCTGAAACCGTCTGATTTTACAAGATTTTAGATTCCACATTATGTTCACATATTTATGCATGTTTTACCTTTTCATCAGTTTCCACAACTACTGCACCATCAACAGTGACAGGTGAGTACAAGATTTTAAAATGGGTATTTATGCCGATTTATGACTGTTTAGTTTATAGACTGTATAGTGAAAGAAAGGTGTCTATTTACAATTATATATCCAAATTTATAAAGCACCATTCAGATACCCTAAACTAGCAAGCAAGATCCATATCTTCCATATATGGACCCCTTTTGCTCAATTGGATTCAGTATTGGTGCACATTAGATATACATGAACAAAGGCCGCAGAGGCCACAGGTGGATGCGCAAGTCCTCTGCGGGCTTCAGAGAGCCCACCAGAGGTGATCCAAGTGTAGCTCTAGTCACCTTCGGAGGGCTTAAGGGGCCCAAAACCATAGATTTGCTTATCCATGGTTTTCAGTATCCATGGGGGGGGATGTCTGAGAATGGGCCCCACCTGTATAGGTAAAACAATCCACAAACTGTGGTGTAAGAACATTTATGGCTATACAGTAGGCCCATGTTATAGGTGGGATCATCCACAGATCCCAAACCCACAGGGCTATCCCTACATGGAGCTGTGCTCCTCTCGCCTCCAGAGGGTGTTTTGAGGCCTTTGGTAGCCCTTAGTAGATCACTCCTGGTTTGGGGGGGGGGTGTTCAAAAATGGCATTTAGGACTTTATAAGGCCTTCTGATGGCCAGGAAGCCTTCCCTTATAAGGGCCTAAAATGTCACTTTTCCCCCCTGAAAACCAAAAGTGACCTTCAAAAGCAGTGATTTTCAACCTTTTTCATTTCATGGGACACTGACAAGGCGCTAAAATTGTCAAGGCACAACATCACCTTTTTTGAGCAAAAATATGCTGCTGTTGGAGGGCTCACATCCCCCATTGGCCCTCTCTCAAACTCCCATGGCACACCCACACTGGTTAAAAATGGCTACAGCCTACCAAAGGCCTCCCACAAGCAGCCTTCCCCATGCTCAGAACATCCTTTAGAGGAGAGGTGAGTGCAGCTCCCATTGCCTACGGAGGATTAGAGGGCGCCGAGAACCACAGGTTTCGTTATTCATATGGGGTCCTGGAACGAAATCCCCGCGAATAATACAGGACAATCTGGCTATATTCTGAGTGAAGAAAACAATGAATTTTCTGTTAGCTGAATAAATTATTTAAATGATAGGATTTTGCACATATTTGCTTATTTAAAAATTTACAGTATTTGCTTTCTTCTGTAATTTCACTCATAATATTGTACTGAGAATGCAAAAAAAAATCACTGCAAAAAAAAACATAGGAAACGATATTCACTACCCTATGAAAAAAGCACAATGACTCACAAAAACAAATCTCACAGACCAATCAATGAGCGCTGGTGCAGACAGCCTATATTGTATCTAGCGACACTTATGAGCAGGCTGGAAGTCTCCTCAGGGTAAGGGAACATAAAGCTGCAGTCTGCCCAATGGGGCTATTTGGATCTGTGCCAGCAACATTGCTGGTGCAAATCCAAGAAGCCCAATATAAGGCTGCAAAGTAAAGGGAGTTAGGATATGATAGTGGCCTCCTCCACAGATTCCGCCCCCCCTCCAAGGCCTGTCCAACCTCCATTCTCACCTTCCCCCACCATGATACATCCGTGCATTTCTGCTTCCAAACCTTGCTCTGCTTGGCACAGTACTCACATCCTCTAGACACATTTCTTTTGGATACAGTGCCAGTGGGAAGGCACAGGTCTTCCCAACAGCAATGCTTCTTTGTGCATAACCACAAATGCGCTTTATGACAAATTTTGGACACTCTATGCAAATGTGGTGGCTGCACCAGCAAAACTCTACATGGAAATTAGGCTGTCAATTCCTAACATCCTTGTTTGCATCTCACGTTCCATTTGCATACATTTTTCTACAGTTTTATCAGAGATCACAAAAATTACAAAATATTAAATTTGAGAAATTACAGCATGTATTACAATAAGTCAAAACATTTATATAACAATGAAATTCAGCTTTTTTAATTTCAAAGGACAAAGAACACATATATCAACAAAATTAAATTTTTACAATGCAGGTTAAACTGTATCTCTGACCACAAACAATGCTTTGCAATTATAACAATGCCCTCAAAAACACACATACAAAAAATCACCACTGCATTTGCATCAGGTGCATTACTAATAATACTTTAACCAAAATCTCCTGAATATTGTTCTCAAAAATCCGAACAATGATTTGTGAGGAACAAGAGGCAACAGGCAAGGTTGAACCTACTTATGGAGTCCAATGATAACTAACGGTGCTTAATCCCAACTAAATGCTCTATATTAGAACCAGAATTCCAAACACAAAAAACATTAAAAGAACAGGAATACCACAAATTATGTAATAAAAAGAAAATTTCAAAAAAGCAATATTTATTAATACAGTTCACAAACAAAATTCAAAAGTAATGTTTTAAAAAAGAAATGTATTAGACCAAAAAAACAAAACCTCTTCTAAAAAGTGTTAATATGTTTTTATTTGTTTTTAATCTGTTGTAAGCTGCCTTGAGTCCCTTCGGGGAGAAAGGCAGGGTAAAAATAAAGTTGTTGTTGTTGTTGTTGTTGTTGTTGTTGTTATTATTAAAAATGAAACAGGAAACTGAAACGGAGTTCCGCAATAAGGAATTAAACAAGTTTTCTTCTTTCCAGTTACAGTTCATCACACAACAGAAACTACAAGCAAAACAACAAAACAAACGCACACCACACATATACCAAACTTCTCGACACTATCCACGCATACGCCGCACACTACACAAACAACCCCCACTACACCCGCGCCCACCACTGCCTCCACCGCACCCACGACACTCACCCCGACAACCACAAAGCCCCCCAGCACCACCTCCAAACACACCACCGTGCCCACCACCCGGACAACAATGCCTCCCACTACTCCAACCGTCGTGCCCCCAACCCCTACCTCCTCCTCTACCACCACGCCACTGACTACACCCACCACCACCACCACACCCCCAACGCCCACCGTGCCGCTCACTACGCCAACGACCGCCACCTCTTCGAGCACGCCGCCTGGTAAGTTTGGTAGGCCCACCGAGTGGACCAGTGCCAGGGCCCGGCTGCCCCCACTACTGTTCCCAGGAACTTCCGGGTGCCCAAAGGCGTCTGCTGCCCAGCGCCTTCTCCCAGAAGGGAGTCACGTGCAAGAAAGGGGCAGGCTGATATCGCTGACTGGCCCCGGGGGGCTGCCGCGTTTGGGCCAGACGGGCCCTCCTCCCTTCCCAGGGTTCGATGGGTGACCGGTTCCCTTCCCATCTGCATTTCACGGGAGACCAATGCTCTTCTTCTCTGCTCTTTTGCACTACAGCGACACCCAAGACCCGCCCACCAGTGACGACTAGTCTTCCAACGTCTACCGGTAAGCACCTGCAGAAGAAGGCAAGAGCCAGCTTTTCCACTTCCCTTCCCCCTTTCTCGGACCATCCTTGCTGTGCTGTTCTCCCCCCGACCTGTCGGTCTGCTTTTCCCTTGCAGCCACCTCCGCTCCGCCCACGACAGCCCCCAGCAGCACAACGAAAACCACAAAAACCACAGTTCCGTCCACAACGACCAGAACCACCGCGTCAACCGAGTCTGCCACCACAGCCACGCCCAAAACCACGCCCACCACTGCCACACCCAGCACCACCGTGTCCACCCCTAAGCCGCACACTACACAAACAACCCCCACTACACCCGCGCCCACCACTGCCTCCACCGCACCCACGACACCCACCCCGACAACCACAAAGCCCCCCAGCACCACCTCCAAACACACCACCGTGCCCACCACCCGGACAACAACGCCTCCCACTACTCCAACTGTCGTGCCCCCAACCCCTACCTCCACCTCTACCACCACGCCACTGACTACACCCACCACCACCACCACACCCCCAACGCCCACCGTGCCGCTCACTACGCCAACGACCGCCACCTCTTCGAGCACGCCGCCTGGTAAGTTTGGTAGGCCCACCGAGTGGACCAGTGCCAGGGCCCGGCTGCCCCCACTACTGTTCCCAGGAACTTCCGGGTGCCCAAAGGCGTCTGCTGCCCAGCGCCTTCTCCCAGAAGGGAGTCACGTGCAAGAAAGGGGCAGGCTGATATCGCTGACTGGCCCCGGGGGGCTGCCGCGTTTGGGCCAGACGGGCCCTCCTCCTTTCCCAGGGTTCGATGGGTGACCGGTTCCCTTCCCATCTGCATTTCACGAGAGACCAATGCTCTTCTTCTCTGCTCTTTTGCACTACAGCGACACCCAAGACCCGCCCACCAGTGACGACTAGTCTTCCAACGTCTACCGGTAAGCACCTGCAGAAGAAGGCAAGAGCCAGCTTTTCCACTTCCCTTCCCCCTTTCTCGGACCATCCTTGCTGTGCCGCTCTCCCCCCGACCTGTCGGTCTGCTTTTCCCTTGCAGCCACCTCCGCTCCGCCCACGACAGCCCCCAGCAGCACAACGAAAACCACAAAAACCACAGTTCCGTCCACAACGACCAGAACCACCGCGTCAACCGAGTCTGCCACCACAGCCACGCCCAAAACCACGCCCACCACTGCCACACCCAGCACCACCGCCTCCACCGTGTCCACCCCTAAGCCGCACACTACACAAACAACCCCCACTACACCCGCGCCCACCACTGCCTCCACCGCACCCACGACACCCACCCCGACAACCACAAAGCCCCCCAGCACCACCTCCAAACACACCACCGTGCCCACCACCCGGACAACAACGCCTCCCACTACTCCAACCGTCGTGCCCCCAACCCCTACCTCCACCTCTACCACCACGCCACTGACTACACCCACCACCACCACCACACCCCCAACGCCCACCGTGCCGCTCACTACGCCAACGACCGCCACCTCTTCGAGCACGCCGCCTGGTAAGTTTGGTAGGCCCACCGAGTGGACCAGTGCCAGGGCCCGGCTGCCCCCACTACTGTTCCCAGGAACGTCCGGGTGCCCAAAGGCGTCTGCTGCCCAGCGCCTTCTCCCAGAAGGGAGTCACGTGCAAGAAAGGGGCAGGCTGATATCGCTGACTGGCCCCGGGGGGCTGCCGCGTTTGGGCCAGACGGGCCCTCCTCCCTTCCCAGGGTTCGATGGGTGACCGGTTCCCTTCCCATCTGCATATCACGGGAGACCAATGCTCTTCATCTCTTCTCTTTTGCACTACAGCGAAACCCAAGACCCTCCCACCAGTGACGACTAGTCTTCCAACGTCTACCGGTAAGCACCTGCAGAAGAAGGCAAGAGCCAGCTTTTCCACTTCCCTTCCCCCTTTCTCGGACCATCCTTGCTGTGCTGTTCTCCCCCCGACCTGTCGGTCTGCTTTTCCCTTGCAGCCACCTCCGCTCCGCCCACGACAGCCCCCAGCAGCACAACGAAAACCACAAAAACCACAGTTCCATCCACAACGACCAGAACCACCGTGTCAACCGAGTCTGCCACCACAGCCACGCCCAAAACCACGCCCACCACTGCCACACCCAGCACCACCGCCTCCACCGTGTCCACCCCTAAGCCGCACACTACACAAACAACCCCCACTACACCCGCGCCCACCACTGCCTCCACCGCACCCACGACACCCACCCCGACAACCACAAAGCCCCCCAGCACCACCTCCAAACACACCACCGTGCCCACCACCCGGACAACAACGCCTCCCACTACTCCAACTGTCGTGCCCCCAACCCCTACCTCCACCTCTACCACCACGCCACTGACTACACCCACCACCACCACCACACCCCCAACGCCCACCGTGCCGCTCACTACGCCAACGACCGCCACCTCTTCGAGCACGCCGCCTGGTAAGTTTGGTAGGCCCAACGAGTGGACCAGTGCCAGGGCCCGGCAGCCCCCACTACTGTTCCCAGGAACTTCCGGGTGCCCAAAGGCGTCTGCTGCCCAGCGCCTTCTCCCAGAAGGGAGTCACGTGCAAGAAAGGGGCAGGCTGATATCGCTGACTGGCCCCGGGGGGCTGCCGCGTTTGGGCCAGACGGGCCCTCCTCCTTTCCCAGGGTTCGATGGGTGACCGGTTCCCTTCCCATCTGCATTTCACGGGAGACCAATGCTCTTCTTCTCTGCTCTTTTGCACAACAGCGACACCCAAGACCCGCCCACCAGTGACGACTAGTCTTCCAACGTCTACCGGTAAGCACCTGCATCAGAAGGCAAGAGCCAGCTTATCCACTTCCCTTCCCCCTTTCTCGGACCATCCTTGCTGTGCCGCTCTCCCCCCGACCTGTCGGTCTGCTTTTCCCTTGCAGCCACCTCCGCTCCGCCCACGACAGCCCCCAGCAGCACAACGAAAACCACAAAAACCACAGTTCCGTCCACAACGACCAGAACCACCGCGTCAACCGAGTCTGCCACCACAGCCACGCCCAAAACCACGCCCACCACTGCCACACCCAGCACCACCGCCTCCACCGTGTCCACCCCTAAGCCGCACACTACACAAACAACCCCCACTACACCCGCGCCCACCACTGCCTCCACCGCACCCACGACACCCACCCCGACAACCACAAAGCCCCCCAGCACCACCTCCAAACACACCACCGTGCCCACCACCCGGACAACAATGCCTCCCACTACTCCAACCGTCGTGCCCCCAACCCCTACCTCCACCTCTACCACCACGCCACTGACTACACCCACCACCACCACCACACCCCCAACGCCCACCGCGCCGCTCACTACGCCAACGACCGCCACCTCTTCGAGCACGCCGCCTGGTAAGTTTGGTAGGCCCACCGAGTGGACCAGTGCCAGGGCCCGGCTGCCCCCACTACTGTTCCCAGGAACTTCCGGGTGCCCAAAGGCGTCTGCTGCCCAGCGCCTTCTCCCAGAAGGGAGTCACGTGTAAGAAAGGGGCAGGCTGATATCGCTGACTGGCCCCGGGGGGCTGCCGCGTTTGGGCCAGACGGGCCCTCCTCCCTTCCCAGGGTTCGATGGGTGACCGGTTCCCTTCCCATCTGCATTTCACGGGAGACCAATGCTCTTCTTCTCTGCTCTTTTGCACTACAGCGACACCCAAGACCCGCCCACCAGTGACGACTAGTCTTCCAACGTCTACCGGTAAGCACCTGCAGAAGAAGGCAAGAGCCAGCTTTTCCACTTCCCTTCCCCCTTTCTCGGACCATCCTTGCTGTGCCGCTCTCCCCCCGACCTGTCGGTCTGCTTTTCCCTTGCAGCCACCTCCGCTCCGCCCACGACAGCCCCCAGCAGCACAACGAAAACCACAAAAACCACAGTTCCGTCCACAACGACCAGAACCACCGCGTCAACCGAGTCTGCCACCACAGCCACGCCCAAAACCACGCCCACCACTGCCACACCCAGCACCACCGTGTCCACCCCTAAGCCGCACACTACACAAACAACCCCCACTACACCCGCGCCCACCACTGCCTCCACCGCACCCACGACACCCACCCCGACAACCACAAAGCCCCCCAGCACCACCTCCAAACACACCACCGTGCCCACCACCCGGACAACAACGCCTCCCACTACTCCAACCGTCGTGCTCCCAACCCCTACCTCCACCTCTACCACCACGCCACTGACTACACCCACCACCACCACCACACCCCCAACGCCCACCGTGCCGCTCACTACGCCAACGACCGCCACCTCTTCGAGCACGCTGCCTGGTAAGTTTGGTAGGCCCACCGAGTGGACCAGTGCCAGGGCCCGGCTGCCCCCACTACTGTTCCCAGGAACTTCCGGGTGCCCAAAGGCGTCTGCTGCCCAGCGCCTTCTCCCAGAAGGGAGTCACGTGCAAGAAAGGGGCAGGCTGATATCGCTCACTGGCCCCGGGGGGCTGCCGCTTTTGGGCCAGATGGGCCCTCCTCCCTTCCCAGGGTTCGATGGGTGACCGGTTCCCTTCCCATCTGCATTTCACGGGAGACCAATGCTCTTCTTCTCTGCTCTTTTGCACTACAGCGACACCCAAGACCCGCCCACCAGTGACGACTAGTCTTCCAACGTCTACCGGTAAGCACCTGCAGAAGAAGGCAAGAGCCAGCTTTTCCATTTCCCTTCCCCCTTTCTCGGACCATCCTTGCTGTGCCGTTCTCCCCCCGACCTGTCGGTCTGCTTTTCCCTTGCAGCCACCTCCGCTCCGCCCACGACAGCCCCCAGCAGCACAACGAAAACCACAAAAACCACAGTTCCGTCCACAACGACCAGAACCACCGCGTCAATCGAGTCTGCCACCACAGCCACGCCCAAAACCACGCCCACCACTGCCACACCCAGCACCACCGCCTCCACCGTGTCCACCCCTAAGCCGCACACTACACAAACAACCCCCACTACACCCGCGCCCACCACTGCCTCCACCGCACCCACGACACCCACCCCGACAACCACAAAGCCCCCCAGCACCACCTCCAAACACACCACCGTGCCCACCACCCGGACAACAACGCCTCCCACTACTCCAACTGTCGTGCCCCCAACCCCTACCTCCACCTCTACCACCACGCCACTGACTACACCCACCACCACCACCACACCCCCAACGCCCACCGTGCCGCTCACTACGCCAACGACCGCCACCTCTTCGAGCACGCCGCCTGGTAAGTTTGGTAGGCCCACCGAGTGGACCAGTGCCAGGGCCCGGCTGCCCCCACTACTGTTCCCAGGAACTTCCGGGTGCCCAAAGGCGTCTGCTGCCCAGCGCCTTCTCCCAGAAGGGAGTCACGTGCAAGAAAGGGGCAGGCTGATATCGCTGACTGGCCCCGGGGGGCTGCCGCGTTTGGGCCAGACGGGCCCTCCTCCTTTCCCAGGGTTCGATGGGTGACCGATTCCCTTCCCATCTGCATTTCACGGGAGACCAATGCTCTTCTTCTCTGCTCTTTTGCACTACAGCGACACCCAAGACCCGCCCACCAGTGACGACTAGTCTTCCAACGTCTACCGGTAAGCACCTGGATCAAAAGGCAAGAGCCAGCTTTTCCACTTCCCTTCCCCCTTTCTCGGACCATCCTTGCTGTGCCGCTCTCCCCCCGACCTGTCGGTCTGCTTTTCCCTTGCAGCCACCTCCGCTCCGCCCACGACAGCCCCCAGCAGCACAACGAAAACCACAAAAACCACAGTTCCGTCCACAACGACCAGAACCACCGCGTCAACCGAGTCTGCCACCACAGCCACGCCCAAAACCACGCCCACCACTGCCACACCCAGCACCACCGTGTCCACCCCTAAGCCGCACACTACACAAACAACCCCCACTACACCCGCGCCCACCACTGCCTCCACCGCACCCACGACACCCACCCCGACAACCACAAAGCCCCCCAGCACCACCTCCAAACACACCACCGTGCCCACCACCCGGACAACAACGCCTCCCACTACTCCAACCGTCGTGCTCCCAACCCCTACCTCCACCTCTACCACCACGCCACTGACTACACCCACCACCACCACCACACCCCCAACGCCCACCGTGCCGCTCACTACGCCAACGACCGCCACCTCTTCGAGCACGCTGCCTGGTAAGTTTGGTAGGCCCACCGAGTGGACCAGTGCCAGGGCCCGGCTGCCCCCACTACTGTTCCCAGGAACTTCCGGGTGCCCAAAGGCGTCTGCTGCCCAGCGCCTTCTCCCAGAAGGGAGTCACGTGCAAGAAAGGGGCAGGCTGATATCGCTCACTGGCCCCGGGGGGCTGCCGCTTTTGGGCCAGATGGGCCCTCCTCCCTTCCCAGGGTTCGATGGGTGACCGGTTCCCTTCCCATCTGCATTTCACGGGAGACCAATGCTCTTCTTCTCTGCTCTTTTGCACTACAGCGACACCCAAGACCCGCCCACCAGTGACGACTAGTCTTCCAACGTCTACCGGTAAGCACCTGCAGAAGAAGGCAAGAGCCAGCTTTTCCATTTCCCTTCCCCCTTTCTCGGACCATCCTTGCTGTGCCGTTCTCCCCCCGACCTGTCGGTCTGCTTTTCCCTTGCAGCCACCTCCGCTCCGCCCACGACAGCCCCCAGCAGCACAACGAAAACCACAAAAACCACAGTTCCGTCCACAACGACCAGAACCACCGCGTCAATCGAGTCTGCCACCACAGCCACGCCCAAAACCACGCCCACCACTGCCACACCCAGCACCACCGCCTCCACCGTGTCCACCCCTAAGCCGCACACTACACAAACAACCCCCACTACACCCGCGCCCACCACTGCCTCCACCGCACCCACGACACCCACCCCGACAACCACAAAGCCCCCCAGCACCACCTCCAAACACACCACCGTGCCCACCACCCGGACAACAACGCCTCCCACTACTCCAACTGTCGTGCCCCCAACCCCTACCTCCACCTCTACCACCACGCCACTGACTACACCCACCACCACCACCACACCCCCAACGCCCACCGTGCCGCTCACTACGCCAACGACCGCCACCTCTTCGAGCACGCCGCCTGGTAAGTTTGGTAGGCCCACCGAGTGGACCAGTGCCAGGGCCCGGCAGCCCCCACTACTGTTCCCAGGAACTTCCGGGTGCCCAAAGGCGTCTGCTGCCCAGCGCCTTCTCCCAGAAGGGAGTCACGTGCAAGAAAGGGGCAGGCTGATATCGCTGACTGGCCCCGGGGGGCTGCCGCGTTTGGGCCAGACGGGCCCTCCTCCTTTCCCAGGGTTCGATGGGTGACCGATTCCCTTCCCATCTGCATTTCACGGGAGACCAATGCTCTTCTTCTCTGCTCTTTTGCACTACAGCGACACCCAAGACCCGCCCACCAGTGACGACTAGTCTTCCAACGTCTACCGGTAAGCACCTGGATCAAAAGGCAAGAGCCAGCTTTTCCACTTCCCTTCCCCCTTTCTCGGACCATCCTTGCTGTGCCGCTCTCCCCCCGACCTGTCGGTCTGCTTTTCCCTTGCAGCCACCTCCGCTCCGCCCACGACAGCCCCCAGCAGCACAACGAAAACCACAAAAACCACAGTTCCGTCCACAACGACCAGAACCACCGCGTCAACCGAGTCTGCCACCACAGCCACGCCCAAAACCACGCCCACCACTGCCACACCCAGCACCACCGCCTCCACCGTGTCCACCCCTAAGCCACACACTACACAAACAACCCCCACTACACCCGCGCCCACCACTGCCTCCACCGCACCCACGACACCCACCCCGACAACCACAAAGCCCCCCAGCACCACCTCCAAACACACCACCGTGCCCACCACCCGGACAACAACGCCTCCCACTACTCCAACCGTCGTGCCCCCAACCCCTACCTCCACCTCTACCACCACGCCACTGACTACACCCACCACCACCACCACACCCCCAACGACCACCGTGCCGCTGACTACGCCAACGACCGCCACCTCTTCGAGCACGCCGCCTGGTAAGTTTGGTAGGCCCACCGAGTGGACCAGTGCCAGGGCCCGGCTGCCCCCACTACTGTTCCCAGGAACGTCCGGGTGCCCAAAGGCGTCTGCTGCCCAGCGCCTTCTCCCAGAAGGGAGTCACGTGCAAGAAAGGGGCAGGCTGATATCGCTGACTGGCCCCGGGGGGCTGCCGCGTTTGGGCCAGACGGGCCCTCCTCCCTTCCCAGGGTTCGATGGGTGACCGGTTCCCTTCCCATCTGCATTTCACGGGAGACCAATGCTCTTCATCTCTTCTCTTTTGCACTACAGCGAAACCCAAGACCCTCCCACCAGTGACGACTAGTCTTCCAACGTCTACCGGTAAGCACCTGCAGAAGAAGGCAAGAGCCAGCTTTTCCACTTCCCTTCCCCCTTTCTCGGACCATCCTTGCTGTGCTGTTCTCCCCCCGACCTGTCGGTCTGCTTTTCCCTTGCAGCCACCTCCGCTCCGCCCACGACAGCCCCCAGCAGCACAACGAAAACCACAAAAACCACAGTTCCATCCACAACGACCAGAACCACCGTGTCAACCGAGTCTGCCACCACAGCCACGCCCAAAACCACGCCCACCACTGCCACACCCAGCACCACCGCCTCCACCGTGTCCACCCCTAAGCCGCACACTACACAAACAACCCCCACTACACCCGCGCCCACCACTGCCTCCACCGCACCCACGACACCCACCCCGACAACCACAAAGCCCCCCAGCACCACCTCCAAACACACCACCGTGCCCACCACCCGGACAACAACGCCTCCCACTACTCCAACTGTCGTGCCCCCAACCCCTACCTCCACCTCTACCACCACGCCACTGACTACACCCACCACCACCACCACACCCCCAACGCCCACCGTGCCGCTCACTACGCCAACGACCGCCACCTCTTCGAGCACGCCGCCTGGTAAGTTTGGTAGGCCCAACGAGTGGACCAGTGCCAGGGCCCGGCAGCCCCCACTACTGTTCCCAGGAACTTCCGGGTGCCCAAAGGCGTCTGCTGCCCAGCGCCTTCTCCCAGAAGGGAGTCACGTGCAAGAAAGGGGCAGGCTGATATCGCTGACTGGCCCCGGGGGGCTGCCGCGTTTGGGCCAGACGGGCCCTCCTCCTTTCCCAGGGTTCGATGGGTGACCGGTTCCCTTCCCATCTGCATTTCACGGGAGACCAATGCTCTTCTTCTCTGCTCTTTTGCACTACAGCGACACCCAAGACCCGCCCACCAGTGACGACTAGTCTTCCAACGTCTACCGGTAAGCACCTGCATCAGAAGGCAAGAGCCAGCTTATCCACTTCCCTTCCCCCTTTCTCGGACCATCCTTGCTGTGCCGCTCTCCCCCCGACCTGTCGGTCTGCTTTTCCCTTGCAGCCACCTCCGCTCCGCCCACGACAGCCCCCAGCAGCACAACGAAAACCACAAAAACCACAGTTCCGTCCACAACGACCAGAACCACCGCGTCAACCGAGTCTGCCACCACAGCCACGCCCAAAACCACGCCCACCACTGCCACACCCAGCACCACCGCCTCCACCGTGTCCACCCCTAAGCCGCACACTACACAAACAACCCCCACTACACCCGCGCCCACCACTGCCTCCACCGCACCCACGACACCCACCCCGACAACCACAAAGCCCCCCAGCACCACCTCCAAACACACCACCGTGCCCACCACCCGGACAACAATGCCTCCCACTACTCCAACCGTCGTGCCCCCAACCCCTACCTCCACCTCTACCACCACGCCACTGACTACACCCACCACCACCACCACACCCCCAACGCCCACCGCGCCGCTCACTACGCCAACGACCGCCACCTCTTCGAGCACGCCGCCTGGTAAGTTTGGTAGGCCCACCGAGTGGACCAGTGCCAGGGCCCGGCTGCCCCCACTACTGTTCCCAGGAACTTCCGGGTGCCCAAAGGCGTCTGCTGCCCAGCGCCTTCTCCCAGAAGGGAGTCACATGTAAGAAAGGGGCAGGCTGATATCGCTGACTGGCCCCGGGGGGCTGCCGCGTTTGGGCCAGACGGGCCCTCCTCCCTTCCCAGGGTTCGATGGGTGACCGGTTCCCTTCCCATCTGCATTTCACGGGAGACCAATGCTCTTCTTCTCTGCTCTTTTGCACTACAGCGACACCCAAGACCCGCCCACCAGTGACGACTAGTCTTCCAACGTCTACCGGTAAGCACCTGCAGAAGAAGGCAAGAGCCAGCTTTTCCACTTCCCTTCCCCCTTTCTCGGACCATCCTTGCTGTGCCGCTCTCCCCCCGACCTGTCGGTCTGCTTTTCCCTTGCAGCCACCTCCGCTCCGCCCACGACAGCCCCCAGCAGCACAACGAAAACCACAAAAACCACAGTTCCGTCCACAACGACCAGAACCACCGCGTCAACCGAGTCTGCCACCACAGCCACGCCCAAAACCACGCCCACCACTGCCACACCCAGCACCACCGCCTCCACCGTGTCCACCCCTAAGCCGCACACTACACAAACAACCCCCACTACACCCGCGCCCACCACTGCCTCCACCGCACCCACGACACCCACCCCGACAACCACAAAGCCCCCCAGCACCACCTCCAAACACACCACCGTGCCCACCACCCGGACAACAACGCCTCCCACTACTCCAACCGTCGTGCCCCCAACCCCTACCTCCACCTCTACCACCACGCCACTGACTACACCCACCACCACCACCACACCCCCAACGCCCACCGTGCCGCTCACTACGCCAACGACCGCCACCTCTTCGAGCACGCCGCCTGGTAAGTTTGGTAGGCCCACCGAGTGGACCAGTGCCAGGGCCCGGCTGCCCCCACTACTGTTCCCAGGAACGTCCGGGTGCCCAAAGGCGTCTGCTGCCCAGCGCCTTCTCCCAGAAGGGAGTCACGTGCAAGAAAGGGGCAGGCTGATATCGCTGACTGGCCCCGGGGGGCTGCCGCGTTTGGGCCAGACGGGCCCTCCTCCCTTCCCAGGGTTCGATGGGTGACCGGTTCCCTTCCCATCTGCATTTCACGGGAGACCAATGCTCTTCATCTCTTCTCTTTTGCACTACAGCGAAACCCAAGACCCTCCCACCAGTGACGACTAGTCTTCCAACGTCTACCGGTAAGCACCTGCAGAAGAAGGCAAGAGCCAGCTTTTCCACTTCCCTTCCCCCTTTCTCGGACCATCCTTGCTGTGCTGTTCTCCCCCCGACCTGTCGGTCTGCTTTTCCCTTGCAGCCACCTCCGCTCCGCCCACGACAGCCCCCAGCAGCACAACGAAAACCACAAAAACCACAGTTCCGTCCACAACGACCAGAACCACCGTGTCAACCGAGTCTGCCACCACAGCCACGCCCAAAACCACGCCCACCACTGCCACACCCAGCACCACCGCCTCCACCGTGTCCAACCCTAAGCCGCACACTACACAAACAACCCCCACTACACCCGCGCCCACCACTGCCTCCACCGCACCCACGACACCCACCCCGACAACCACAAAGCCCCCCAGCACCACCTCCAAACACACCACCGTGCCCACCACCCGGACAACAACGCCTCCCACTACTCCAACTGTCGTGCCCCCAACCCCTACCTCCACCTCTACCACCACGCCACTGACTACACCCACCACCACCACCACACCCCCAACGCCCACCGTGCCGCTCACTACGCCAACGACCGCCACCTCTTCGAGCACGCCGCCTGGTAAGTTTGGTAGGCCCAACGAGTGGACCAGTGCCAGGGCCCGGCTGCCCCCACTACTGTTCCCAGGAACTTCCGGGTGCCCAAAGGCGTCTGCTGCCCAGCGCCTTCTCCCAGAAGGGAGTCACGTGCAAGAAAGGGGCAGGCTGATATCGCTGACTGGCCCCGGGGGGCTGCCGCGTTTGGGCCAGACGGGCCCTCCTCCTTTCCCAGGGTTCGATGGGTGACCGGTTCCCTTCCCATCTGCATTTCACGGGAGACCAATGCTCTTCTTCTCTGCCCTTTTGCACTACAGCGACACCCAAGACCCGCCCACCAGTGACGACTAGTCTTCCAACGTCTACCGGTAAGCACCTGCATCAGAAGGCAAGAGCCAGCTTATCCACTTCCCTTCCCCCTTTCTCGGACCATCCTTGCTGTGCCGCTCTCCCCCCAACCTGTCGGTCTGCTTTTCCCTTGCAGCCACCTCCGCTCCGCCCACGACAGCCCCCAGCAGCACAACGAAAACCACAAAAACCACAGTTCCGTCCACAACGACCAGAACCACCGCGTCAACCGAGTCTGCCACCACAGCCACGCCCAAAACCACGCCCACCACTGCCACACCCAGCACCACCGCCTCCACCGTGTCCACCCCTAAGCCGCACACTACACAAACAACCCCCACTACACCCGCGCCCACCACTGCCTCCACCGCACCCACGACACCCACCCCGACAACCACAAAGCCCCCCAGCACCACCTCCAAACACACCACCGTGCCCACCACCCGGACAACAATGCCTCCCACTACTCCAACCGTCGTGCCCCCAACCCCTACCTCCACCTCTACCACCACGCCACTGACTACACCCACCACCACCACCACACCCCCAACGCCCACCGCGCCGCTCACTACGCCAACGACCGCCACCTCTTCGAGCACGCCGCCTGGTAAGTTTGGTAGGCCCACCGAGTGGACCAGTGCCAGGGCCCGGCTGCCCCCACTACTGTTCCCAGGAACTTCCGGGTGCCCAAAGGCGTCTGCTGCCCAGCGCCTTCTCCCAGAAGGGAGTCACGTGTAAGAAAGGGGCAGGCTGATATCGCTGACTGGCCCCGGGGGGCTGCCGCGTTTGGGCCAGACGGGCCCTCCTCCCTTCCCAGGGTTCGATGGGTGACCGGTTCCCTTCCCATCTGCATTTCACGGGAGACCAATGCTCTTCTTCTCTGCTCTTTTGCACTACAGCGACACCCAAGACCCGCCCACCAGTGACGACTAGTCTTCCAACGTCTACCGGTAAGCACCTGCAGAAGAAGGCAAGAGCCAGCTTTTCCACTTCCCTTCCCCCTTTCTCGGACCATCCTTGCTGTGCCGCTCTCCCCCCGACCTGTCGGTCTGCTTTTCCCTTGCAGCCACCTCCGCTCCGCCCACGACAGCCCCCAGCAGCACAACGAAAACCACAAAAACCACAGTTCCGTCCACAACGACCAGAACCACCGCGTCAACCGAGTCTGCCACCACAGCCACGCCCAAAACCACGCCCACCACTGCCACACCCAGCACCACCGCCTCCACCGTGTCCACCCCTAAGCCGCACACTACACAAACAACCCCCACTACACCCGCGCCCACCACTGCCTCCACCGCACCCACGACACCCACCCCGACAACCACAAAGCCCCCCAGCACCACCTCCAAACACACCACCGTGCCCACCACCCGGACAACAACGCCTCCCACTACTCCAACCGTCGTGCCCCCAACCCCTACCTCCACCTCTACCACCACGCCACTGACTACACCCACCACCACCACCACACCCCCAACGCCCACCGTGCCGCTCACTACGCCAACGACCGCCACCTCTTCGAGCACGCCGCCTGGTAAGTTTGGTAGGCCCACCGAGTGGACCAGTGCCAGGGCCCGGCTGCCCCCACTACTGTTCCCAGGAACTTCCGGGTGCCCAAAGGCGTCTGCTGCCCAGCGCCTTCTCCCAGAAGGGAGTCACGTGCAAGAAAGGGGCAGGCTGATATCGCTGACTGGCCCCGGGGGGCTGCCGCGTTTGGGCCAGACGGGCCCTCCTCCTTTCCCAGGGTTCGATGGGTGACCGGTTCCCTTCCCATCTGCATTTCACGGGAGACCAATGCTCTTCTTCTCTGCTCTTTTGCACTACAGCGACACCCAAGACCCGCCCACCAGTGACGACTAGTCTTCCAATGTCTACCGGTAAGCACCTGCATCAGAAGGCAAGAGCCAGCTTTTCCACTTCCCTTCCCCCTTTCTCGGACCATCCTTGCTGTGCCGCTCTCCCCCCGACCTGTCGGTCTGCTTTTCCCTTGCAGCCACCTCCGCTCCGCCCACGACAGCCCCCAGCAGCACAACGAAAACCACAAAAACCACAGTTCCGTCCACAACGACCAGAACCACCGCGTCAACCGAGTCTGCCACCACAGCCACGCCCAAAACCACGCCCACCACTGCCACACCCAGCACCACCGCCTCCACCGTGTCCACCCCTAAGCCGCACACTACACAAACAACCCCCACTACACCCGCGCCCACCACTGCCTCCACCGCACCCACGACACCCACCCCGACAACCACAAAGCCCCCCAGCACCACCTCCAAACACACCACCGTGCCCACCACCCGGACAACAACGCCTCCCACTACTCCAACCGTCGTGCCCCCAACCCCTACCTCCACCTCTACCACCACGCCACTGACTACACCCACCACCACCACCGCACCCCCAACGCCCACCGTGCCGCTCACTACGCCAACGACCGCCACCTCTTCGAGCACGCCGCCTGGTAAGTTTGGTAGGCCCACCGAGTGGACCAGTGCCAGGGCCCGGCTGCCCCCACTACTGTTCCCAGGAACTTCCGGGTGCCCAAAGGCGTCTGCTGCCCAGCGCCTTCTCCCAGAAGGGAGTCACGTGCAAGAAAGGGGCAGGCTGATATCGCTGACTGGCCCCGGGGGGCTGCCGCGTTTGGGCCAGACGGGCCCTCCTCCCTTCCCAGGGTTCGATGGGTGACCGGTTCCCTTCCCATCTGCATTTCACGGGAGACCAATGCTCTTCTTCTCTTCTCTTTTGCACTACAGCGACACCCAAGACCCGCCCACCAGTGACGACTAGTCTTCCAACGTCTACCGGTAAGCACCTGCAGAAGAAGGCAAGAGCCAGCTTTTCCACTTCCCTTCCCCCTTTCTCGGACCATCCTTGCTGTGCCGCTCTCCCCCCGACCTGTCGGTCTGCTTTTCCCTTGCAGCCACCTCTGCTCCGCCCACGACAGCCCCCAGCAGCACAACGAAAACCACAAAAACCACAGTTCCGTCCACAACGACCAGAACCACCGCGTCAACCGAGTCTGCCACCACAGCCACGCCCAAAACCACGCCCACCACTGCCACACCCAGCACCACCGCCTCCACCGTGTCCACCCCTAAGCCGCACACTACACAAACAACCCCCACTACACCCGCGCCCACCACTGCCTCCACCGCACCCACGACACCCACCCCGACAACCACAAAGCCCCCCAGCACCACCTCCAAACACACCACCGTGCCCACCACCCGGACAACAACGCCTCCCACTACTCCAACCGTCGTGCCCCCAACCCCTACCTCCACCTCTACCACCACGCCACTGACTACACCCACCACCACCACCACACCCCCAACGCCCACCGTGCCGCTCACTACGCCAACGACCGCCACCTCTTCGAGCACGCCGCCTGGTAAGTTTGGTAGGCCCACCGAGTGGACCAGTGCCAGGGCCCGGCTGCCCCCACTACTGTTCCCAGGAACTTCCGGGTGCCCAAAGGCGTCTGCTGCCCAGCGCCTTCTCCCAGAAGGGAGTCACGTGCAAGAAAGGGGCAGGCTGATATCGCTGACTGGTCCCGGGGGGCTGCCGCGTTTGGGCCAGACGGGCCCTCCTCCCTTCCCAGGGTTCGATGGGTGACCGGTTCCCTTCCCATCTGCATTTCACGGGAGACCAATGCTCTTCTTCTCTGCTCTTTTGCACTACAGCGACACCCAAGACCCGCCCACCAGTGACGACTAGTCTTCCAACGTCTACCGGTAAGCACCTGCATCAAAAGGCAAGAGCCAGCTTTTCCACTTCCCTTCCCCCTTTCTCGGACCATCCTTGCTGTGCCGCTCTCCCCCCGACCTGTAGGTCTGCTTTTCCCTTGCAGCCACCTCCGCTCCGCCCACGACAGCCCCCAGCAGCACAACGAAAACCACAAAAACCACAGTTCCGTCCACAACGACCAGAACCACCGCGTCAACCGAGTCTGCCACCACAGCCACGCCCAAAACCACGCCCACCACTGCCACACCCAGCACCACCGCCTCCACCGTGTCCACCCCTAAGCCGCACACTACACAAACAACCCCCACTACACCCGCGCCCACCACTGCCTCCACCGCACCCACGACACCCACCCCGACAACCACAAAGCCCCCCAGCACCACCTCCAAACACACCACCGTGCCCACCACCCGGACAACAACGCCTCCCACTACTCCAACCGTCGTGCCCCCAACCCCTACCTCCACCTCTACCACCACGCCACTGACTACACCCACCACCACCACCACACCCCCAACGCCCACCGTGCCGCTCACTACGCCAACGACCGCCACCTCTTCGAGCACGCCGCCTGGTAAGTTTGGTAGGCCCACCGAGTGGACCAGTGCCAGGGCCCGGCTGCCCCCACTACTGTTCCCAGGAACTTCCGGGTGCCCAAAGGCGTCTGCTGCCCAGCGCCTTCTCCCAGAAGGGAGTCACGTGCAAGAAAGGGGCAGGCTGATATCGCTGACTGGCCCCGGGGGGCTGCCGCGTTTGGGCCAGACGGGCCCTCCTCCTTTCCCAGGGTTCGATGGGTGACCGGTTCCCTTCCCATCTGCATTTCACGGGAGACCAATGCTCTTCTTCTCTGCTCTTTTGCACTACAGCGACACCCAAGACCCGCCCACCAGTGACGACTAGTCTTCCAATGTCTACCGGTAAGCACCTGCATCAGAAGGCAAGAGCCAGCTTTTCCACTTCCCTTCCCCCTTTCTCGGACCATCCTTGCTGTGCCGCTCTCCCCCCGACCTGTCGGTCTGCTTTTCCCTTGCAGCCACCTCCGCTCCGCCCACGACAGCCCCCAGCAGCACAACGAAAACCACAAAAACCACAGTTCCGTCCACAACGACCAGAACCACCGCGTCAACCGAGTCTGCCACCACAGCCACGCCCAAAACCACGCCCACCACTGCCACACCCAGCACCACCGCCTCCACCGTGTCCACCCCTAAGCCGCACACTACACAAACAACCCCCACTACACCCGCGCCCACCACTGCCTCCACCGCACCCACGACACCCACCCCGACAACCACAAAGCCCCCCAGCACCACCTCCAAACACACCACCGTGCCCACCACCCGGACAACAACGCCTCCCACTACTCCAACCGTCGTGCCCCCAACCCCTACCTCCACCTCTACCACCACGCCACTGACTACACCCACCACCACCACCACACCCCCAACGCCCACCGTGCCGCTCACTACGCCAACGACCGCCACCTCTTCGAGCACGCCGCCTGGTAAGTTTGGTAGGCCCACCGAGTGGACCAGTGCCAGGGCCCGGCTGCCCCCACTACTGTTCCCAGGAACTTCCGGGTGCCCAAAGGCGTCTGCTGCCCAGCGCCTTCTCCCAGAAGGGAGTCACGTGCAAGAAAGGGGCAGGCTGATATCGCTGACTGGCCCCGGGGGGCTGCCGCGTTTGGGCCAGACGGGCCCTCCTCCCTTCCCAGGGTTCGATGGGTGACCGGTTCCCTTCCCATCTGCATTTCACGGGAGACCAATGCTCTTCTTCTCTTCTCTTTTGCACTACAGCGACACCCAAGACCCGCCCACCAGTGACGACTAGTCTTCCAACGTCTACCGGTAAGCACCTGCAGAAGAAGGCAAGAGCCAGCTTTTCCACTTCCCTTCCCCCTTTCTCGGACCATCCTTGCTGTGCCGCTCTCCCCCCGACCTGTCGGTCTGCTTTTCCCTTGCAGCCACCTCTGCTCCGCCCACGACAGCCCCCAGCAGCACAACGAAAACCACAAAAACCACAGTTCCGTCCACAACGACCAGAACCACCGCGTCAACCGAGTCTGCCACCACAGCCACGCCCAAAACCACGCCCACCACTGCCACACCCAGCACCACCGCCTCCACCGTGTCCACCCCTAAGCCGCACACTACACAAACAACCCCCACTACACCCGCGCCCACCACTGCCTCCACCGCACCCACGACACCCACCCCGACAACCACAAAGCCCCCCAGCACCACCTCCAAACACACCACCGTGCCCACCACCCGGACAACAACGCCTCCCACTACTCCAACCGTCGTGCCCCCAACCCCTACCTCCACCTCTACCACCACGCCACTGACTACACCCACCACCACCACCACACCCCCAACGCCCACCGTGCCGCTCACTACGCCAACGACCGCCACCTCTTCGAGCACGCCGCCTGGTAAGTTTGGTAGGCCCACCGAGTGGACCAGTGCCAGGGCCCGGCTGCCCCCACTACTGTTCCCAGGAACTTCCGGGTGCCCAAAGGCGTCTGCTGCCCAGCGCCTTCTCCCAGAAGGGAGTCACGTGCAAGAAAGGGGCAGGCTGATATCGCTGACTGGTCCCGGGGGGCTGCCGCGTTTGGGCCAGACGGGCCCTCCTCCCTTCCCAGGGTTCGATGGGTGACCGGTTCCCTTCCCATCTGCATTTCACGGGAGACCAATGCTCTTCTTCTCTGCTCTTTTGCACTACAGCGACACCCAAGACCCGCCCACCAGTGACGACTAGTCTTCCAACGTCTACCGGTAAGCACCTGCATCAAAAGGCAAGAGCCAGCTTTTCCACTTCCCTTCCCCCTTTCTCGGACCATCCTTGCTGTGCCGCTCTCCCCCCGACCTGTAGGTCTGCTTTTCCCTTGCAGCCACCTCCGCTCCGCCCACGACAGCCCCCAGCAGCACAACGAAAACCACAAAAACCACAGTTCCGTCCACAACGACCAGAACCACCGCGTCAACCGAGTCTGCCACCACAGCCACGCCCAAAACCACGCCCACCACTGCCACACCCAGCACCACCGCCTCCACCGTGTCCACCCCTAAGCCGCACACTACACAAACAACCCCCACTACACCCGCGCCCACCACTGCCTCCACCGCACCCACGACACCCACCCCGACAACCACAAAGCCCCCCAGCACCACCTCCAAACACACCACCGTGCCCACCACCCGGACAACAACGCCTCCCACTACTCCAACCGTCGTGCCCCCAACCCCTACCTCCACCTCTACCACCACGCCACTGACTACACCCACCACCACCACCACACCCCCAACGCCCACCGTGCCGCTCACTACGCCAACGACCGCCACCTCTTCGAGCACGCCGCCTGGTAAGTTTGGTAGGCCCACCGAGTGGACCAGTGCCAGGGCCCGGCTGCCCCCACTACTGTTCCCAGGAACTTCCGGGTGCCCAAAGGCGTCTGCTGCCCAGCGCCTTCTCCCAGAAGGGAGTCACGTGCAAGAAAGGGGCAGGCTGATATCGCTGACTGGCCCCGGGGGGCTGCCGCGTTTGGGCCAGACGGGCCCTCCTCCCTTCCCAGGGTTCGATGGGTGACCGGTTCCCTTCCCATCTGCATTTCACGGGAGACCAATGCTCTTCTTCTCTGCTCTTTTGCACTACAGCGACACCCAAGACCCGCCCACCAGTGACGACTAGTCTTCCAACGTCTACCGGTAAGCACCTGCAGAAGAAGGCAAGAGCCAGCTTTTCCACTTCCCTTCCCCCTTTCTCGGACCATCCTTGCTGTGCCGCTCTCCCCCCGACCTGTCGGTCTGCTTTTCCCTTGCAGCCACCTCCGCTCCGCCCACGACAGCCCCCAGCAGCACAACGAAAACCACAAAAACCACAGTTCCGTCCACAACGACCAGAACCACCGCGTCAACCGAGTCTGCCACCACAGCCACGCCCAAAACCACGCCCACCACTGCCACACCCAGCACCACCGCCTCCACCGTGTCCACCCCTAAGCCGCACACTACACAAACAACCCCCACTACACCCGCGCCCACCACTGCCTCCACCGCACCCACGACACCCACCCCGACAACCACAAAGCCCCCCAGCACCACCTCCAAACACACCACCGTGCCCACCACCCGGACAACAACGCCTCCCACTACTCCAACCGTCGTGCCCCCAACCCCTACCTCCACCTCTACCACCACGCCACTGACTACACCCACCACCACCACCACACCCCCAACGCCCACCGTGCCGCTCACTATGCCAACGACCGCCACCTCTTCGAGCACGCCGCCTGGTAAGTTTGGTAGGCCCACCGAGTGGACCAGTGCCAGGGCCCGGCTGCCCCCACTACTGTTCCCAGGAACTTCCGGGTGCCCAAAGGCGTCTGCTGCCCAGCGCCTTCTCCCAGAAGGGAGTCACGTGCAAGAAAGGGGCAGGCTGATATCGCTGACTGGCCCCGGGGGGCTGCCGCGTTTGGGCCAGACGGGCCCTCCTCCCTTCCCAGGGTTCGATGGGTGACCGGTTCCCTTCCCATCTGCATTTCACGGGAGACCAATGCTCTTCATCTCTTCTCTTTTGCACTACAGCGAAACCCAAGACCCGCCCACCAGTGACGACTAGTCTTCCAACGTCTACCGGTAAGCACCTGCATCAGAAGGCAAGAGCCAGCTTTTCCACTTCCCTTCCCCCTTTCTCGGACCATCCTTGCTGTGCCGCTCTCCCCCGACCTGTCGGTCTGCTTTTCCCTTGCAGCCACCTCCGCTCCGCCCACGACAGCCCCCAGCAGCACAACGAAAACCACAAAAACCACAGTTCCGTCCACAACGACCAGAACCACCGCGTCAACCGAGTCTGCCACCACAGCCACGCCCAAAACCACGCCCACCACTGCCACACCCAGCACCACCGCCTCCACCGTGTCCACCCCTAAGCCGCACACTACACAAACAACCCCCACTACACCCGCGCCCACCACTGCCTCCACCGCACCCACGACACCCACCCCGACAACCACAAAGCCCCCCAGCACCACCTCCAAACACACCACCGTGCCCACCACCCGGACAAAAACGCCTCCCACTACTCCAACCGTCGTGCCCCCAACCCCTACCTCCACCTCTACCACCACGCCACTGACTACACCCACCACCACCACCACACCCCCAACGCCCACCATGCCGCTCACTACGCCAACGACCGCCACCTCTTCGAGCACGCCGCCTGGTAAGTTTGGTAGGCCCACCGAGTGGACCAGTGCCAGGGCCCGGCTGCCCCCACTACTGTTCCCAGGAACTTCCGGGTGCCCAAAGGCGTCTGCTGCCCAGCGCCTTCTCCCAGAAGGGAGTCACGTGCAAGAAAGGGGCAGGCTGATATCGCTGACTGGCCCCGGGGGGCTGCCGCGTTTGGGCAGACGGGCCCTCCTCCCTTCCCAGGGTTCGATGGGTGACCGGTTCCCTTCCCATCTGCATTTCACGGGAGACCAATGCTCTTCTTCTCTGCTCTTTTGCACTACAGCGACACCCAAGACCCGCCCACCAGTGACGACTAGTCTTCCAACGTCTACCGGTAAGCACCTGCAGAAGAAGGCAAGAGCCAGCTTTTCCACTTCCCTTCCCCCTTTCTCGGACCATCCTTGCTGTGCCGCTCTCCCCCCGACCTGTCGGTCTGCTTTTCCCTTGCAGCCACCTCCGCTCCGCCCACGACAGCCCCCAGCAGCACAACGAAAACCACAAAAACCACAGTTCCGTCCACAACGACCAGAACCACCGCGTCAACCGAGTCTGCCACCACAGCCACGCCCAAAACCACGCCCACCACTGCCACACCCAGCACCACCGCCTCCACCGTGTCCACCCCTAAGCCGCACACTACACAAACAACCCCCACTACACCCGCGCCCACCACTGCCTCCACCGCACCCACGACACCCACCCCGACAACCACAAAGCCCCCCAGCACCACCTCCAAACACACCACCGTGCCCACCACCCGGACAACAACGCCTCCCACTACTCCAACCGTCGTGCCCCCAACCCCTACCTCCACCTCTACCACCACGCCACTGACTACACCCACCACCACCACCACACCCCCAACGCCCACCGTGCCGCTCACTACGCCAACGACCGCCACCTCTTCGAGCACGCCGCCTGGTAAGTTTGGTAGGCCCACCGAGTGGACCAGTGCCAGGGCCCGGCTGCCCCCACTACTGTTCCCAGGAACTTCCGGGTGCCCAAAGGCGTCTGCTGCCCAGCGCCTTCTCCCAGAAGGGAGTCACGTGCAAGAAAGGGGCAGGCTGATATCGCTGACTGGTCCCGGGGGGCTGCCGCGTTTGGGCCAGACGGGCCCTCCTCCCTTCCCAGGGTTCGATGGGTGACCGGTTCCCTTCCCATCTGCATTTCACGGGAGACCAATGCTCTTCTTCTCTGCTCTTTTGCACTACAGCGACACCCAAGACCCGCCCACCAGTGACGACTAGTCTTCCATCGTCTACCGGTAAGCACCTGCAGAAGAAGGCAAGAGCCAGCTTTTCCACTTCCCTTCCCCCTTTCTCGGACCATCCTTGCTGTGCCGCTCTCCCCCCGACCTGTCGGTCTGCTTTTCCCTTGCAGCCACCTCCGCTCCGCCCACGACAGCCCCCAGCAGCACAACGAAAACCACAAAAACCACAGTTCCGTCCACAACGACCAGAACCACCGCGTCAACCGAGTCTGCCACCACAGCCACGCCCAAAACCACGCTCACCACTGCCACACCCAGCACCACCGCCTCCACCGTGTCCACCCCTAAGCCGCACACTACACAAACAACCCCCACTACACCCGCGCCCACCACTGCCTCCACCGCACCCACGACACCCACCCCGACAACCACAAAGCCCCCCAGCACCACCTCCAAACACACCACCGTGCCCACCACCCGGACAACAACGCCTCCCACTACTCCAACCGTCGTGCCCCCAACCCCTACCTCCACCTCTACCACCACGCCACTGACTACACCCACCACCACCACCACACCCCCAACGCCCACCGTGCCGCTCACTACGCCAACGACCGCCACCTCTTCGAGCACGCCGCCTGGTAAGTTTGGTAGGCCCACCGAGTGGACCAGTGCCAGGGCCCGGCTGCCCCCACTACTGTTCCCAGGAACTTCCGGGTGCCCAAAGGCGTCTGCTGCCCAGCGCCTTCTCCCAGAAGGGAGTCACGTGCAAGAAAGGGGCAGGCTGATATCGCTGACTGGCCCCGGGGGGCTGCCGCGTTTGGGCCAGACGGGCCCTCCTCCCTTCCCAGGGTTCGATGGGTGACCGGTTCCCTTCCCATCTGCATTTCACGGGAGACCAATGCTCTTCATCTCTTCTCTTTTGCACTACAGCGAAACCCAAGACCCTCCCACCAGTGACGACTAGTCTTCCAACGTCTACCGGTAAGCACCTGCATCAGAAGGCAAGAGCCAGCTTTTCCACTTCCCTTCCCCCTTTCTCGGACCATCCTTGCTGTGCCGCTCTCCCCCCGACCTGTCGGTCTGCTTTTCCCTTGCAGCCACCTCCGCTCCGCCCACGACAGCCCCCAGCAGCACAACGAAAACCACAAAAACCACAGTTCCATCCACAACGACCAGAACCACCGCGTCAACCGAGTCTGCCACCACAGCCACGCCCAAAACCACGCCCACCACTGCCACACCCAGCACCACCGCCTCCACCGTGTCCACCCCTAAGCCGCACACTACACAAACAACCCCCACTACACCCGCGCCCACCACTGCCTCCACCGCACCCACGACACCCACCCCGACAACCACAAAGCCCCCCAGCACCACCTCCAAACACACCACCGTGCCCACCACCCGGACAACAACGCCTCCCACTACTCCAACCGTCGTGCCCCCAACCCCTACCTCCACCTCTACCACCACACCACTGACTACACCCACCACCACCACCACACCCCCAACGCCCACCGTGCCGCTCACTACGCCAACGACCGCCACCTCTTCGAGCACGCCGCCTGGTAAGTTTGGTAGGCCCACCGAGTGGACCAGTGCCAGGGCCCGGCTGCCCCCACTACTGTTCCCAGGAACTTCCGGGTGCCCAAAGGCGTCTGCTGCCCAGCGCCTTCTCCCAGAAGGGAGTCACGTGCAAGAAAGGGGCAGGCTGATATCGCTGACTGGCCCCGGGGGGCTGCCGCGTTTGGGCCAGACGGGCCCTCCTCCCTTCCCAGGGTTCGATGGGTGACCGGTTCCCTTCCCATCTGCATTTCACGGGAGACCAATGCTCTTCTTCTCTGCTCTTTTGCACTACAGCGACACCCAAGACCCGCCCACCAGTGACGACTAGTCTTCCAACGTCTACCGGTAAGCACCTGCAGAAGAAGGCAAGAGCCAGCTTTTCCACTTCCCTTCCCCCTTTCTCGGACCATCCTTGCTGTGCCGCTCTCCCCCCGACCTGTCGGTCTGCTTTTCCCTTGCAGCCACCTCCGCTCCGCCCACGACAGCCCCCAGCAGCACAACGAAAACCACAAAAACCACAGTTCCGTCCACAACGACCAGAACCACCGCGTCAACCGAGTCTGCCACCACAGCCACGCCCAAAACCACGCCCACCACTGCCACACCCAGCACCACCGCCTCCACCGTGTCCACCCCTAAGCCGCACACTACACAAACAACCCCCACTACACCCGCGCCCACCACTGCCTCCACCGCACCCACGACACCCACCCCGACAACCACAAAGCCCCCCAGCACCACCTCCAAACACACCACCGTGCCCACCACCCGGACAACAACGCCTCCCACTACTCCAACCGTCGTGCCCCCAACCCCTACCTCCACCTCTACCACCACGCCACTGACTACACCCACCACCACCACCACACCCCCAACGCCCACCGTGCCGCTCACTACGCCAACGACCGCCACCTCTTCGAGCACGCCGCCTGGTAAGTTTGGTAGGCCCACCGAGTGGACCAGTGCCAGGGCCCGGCTGCCCCCACTACTGTTCCCAGGAACTTCCGGGTGCCCAAAGGCGTCTGCTGCCCAGCGCCTTCTCCCAGAAGGGAGTCACGTGCAAGAAAGGGGCAGGCTGATATCGCTGACTGGTCCCGGGGGGCTGCCGCGTTTGGGCCAGACGGGCCCTCCTCCCTTCCCAGGGTTCGATGGGTGACCGGTTCCCTTCCCATCTGCATTTCACGGGAGACCAATGCTCTTCTTCTCTGCTCTTTTGCACTACAGCGACACCCAAGACCCGCCCACCAGTGACGACTAGTCTTCCATCGTCTACCGGTAAGCACCTGCAGAAGAAGGCAAGAGCCAGCTTTTCCACTTCCCTTCCCCCTTTCTCGGACCATCCTTGCTGTGCCGCTCTCCCCCCGACCTGTCGGTCTGCTTTTCCCTTGCAGCCACCTCCGCTCCGCCCACGACAGCCCCCAGCAGCACAACGAAAACCACAAAAACCACAGTTCCGTCCACAACGACCAGAACCACCGCGTCAACCGAGTCTGCCACCACAGCCACGCCCAAAACCACGCCCACCACTGCCACACCCAGCACCACCGCCTCCACCGTGTCCACCCCTAAGCCGCACACTACACAAACAACCCCCACTACACCCGCGCCCACCACTGCCTCCACCGCACCCACGACACCCACCCCGACAACCACAAAGCCCCCCAGCACCACCTCCAAACACACCACCGTGCCCACCACCCGGACAACAACGCCTCCCACTACTCCAACCGTCGTGCCCCCAACCCCTACCTCCACCTCTACCACCACGCAACTGACTACACCCACCACCACCACCACACCCCCAACGCCCACCGTGCCGCTCACTACGCCAACGACCGCCACCTCTTCGAGCACGCCGCCTGGTAAGTTTGGTAGGCCCACCGAGTGGACCAGTGCCAGGGCCCGGCTGCCCCCACTACTGTTCCCAGGAACTTCCGGGTGCCCAAAGGCGTCTGCTGCCCAGCGCCTTCTCCCAGAAGGGAGTCACGTGCAAGAAAGGGGCAGGCTGATATCGCTGACTGGCCCCGGGGGGCTGCCGCGTTTGGGCCAGACGGGCCCTCCTCCCTTCCCAGGGTTCGATGGGTGACCGGTTCCCTTCCCATCTGCATTTCACGGGAGACCAATGCTCTTCATCTCTTCTCTTTTGCACTACAGCGAAACCCAAGACCCTCCCACCAGTGACAACTAGTCTTCCAACGTCTACCGGTAAGCACCTGCATCAGAAGGCAAGAGCCAGCTTTTCCACTTCCCTTCCCCCTTTCTCGGACCATCCTTGCTGTGCCGCTCTCCCCCCGACCTGTCGGTCTGCTTTTCCCTTGCAGCCACCTCCGCTCCGCCCACGACAGCCCCCAGCAGCACAACGAAAACCACAAAAACCACAGTTCCGTCCACAACGACCAGAACCACCGCGTCAACCGAGTCTGCCACCACAGCCACGCCCAAAACCACGCCCACCACTGCCACACCCAGCACCACCGCCTCCACCGTGTCCACCCCTAAGCCGCACACTACACAAACAACCCCCACTACACCCGCGCCCACCACTGCCTCCACCGCACCCACGACACCCACCCCGACAACCACAAAGCCCCCAAGCACCACCTCCAAACACACCACCGTGCCCACCACCCGGACAACAACGCCTCCCACTACTCCAACCGTCGTGCCCCCAACCCCTACCTCCACCTCTACCACCACGCCACTGACTACACCCACCACCACCACCACACCCCCAACGCCCACCGTGCCGCTCACTACGCCAACGACCGCCACCTCTTCGAGCACGCCGCCTGGTAAGTTTGGTAGGCCCACCGAGTGGACCAGTGCCAGGGCCCGGCTGCCCCCACTACTGTTCCCAGGAACTTCCGGGTGCCCAAAGGCGTCTGCTGCCCAGCGCCTTCTCCCAGAAGGGAGTCACGTGCAAGAAAGGGGCAGGCTGATATCGCTGACTGGTCCCGGGGGGCTACCGCGTTTGGGCCAGACGGGCCCTCCTCCCTTCCCAGGGTTCGATGGGTGACCGGTTCCCTTCCCATCTGCATTTCACGGGAGACCAATGCTCTTCTTCTCTGCTCTTTTGCACTACAGCGACACCCAAGACCCGCCCACCAGTGACGACTAGTCTTCCATCGTCTACCGGTAAGCACCTGCAGAAGAAGGCAAGAGCCAGCTTTTCCACTTCCCTTCCCCCTTTCTCGGACCATCCTTGCTGTGCCGCTCTCCCCCCGACCTGTCGGTCTGCTTTTCCCTTGCAGCCACCTCCGCTCCGCCCACGACAGCCCCCAGCAGCACAACGAAAACCACAAAAACCACAGTTCCGTCCACAACGACCAGAACCACCGCGTCAACCGAGTCTGCCACCACAGCCACGCCCAAAACCACGCCCACCACTGCCACACCCAGCACCACCGCCTCCACCGTGTCCACCCCTAAGCCGCACACTACACAAACAACCCCCACTACACCCGCGCCCACCACTGCCTCCACCGCACCCACGACACCCACCCCGACAACCACAAAGCCCCCCAGCACCACCTCCAAACACACCACCGTGCCCACCACCCGGACAACAACGCCTCCCACTACTCCAACCGTCGTGCCCCCAACCCCTACCTCCACCTCTACCACCACGCCACTGACTACACCCACCACCACCACCACACCCCCAACGCCCACCGTGCCGCTCACTACGCCAACGACCGCCACCTCTTCGAGCACGCCGCCTGGTAAGTTTGGTAGGCCCACCGAGTGGACCAGTGCCAGGGCCCGGCTGCCCCCACTACTGTTCCCAGGAACTTCCGGGTGCCCAAAGGCGTCTGCTGCCCAGCGCCTTCTCCCAGAAGGGAGTCACGTGCAAGAAAGGGGCAGGCTGATATCGCTGACTGGTCCCGGGGGGCTGCCGCGTTTGGGCCAGACGGGCCCTCCTCCCTTCCCAGGGTTCGATGGGTGACCGGTTCCCTTCCCATCTGCATTTCACGGGAGACCAATGCTCTTCTTCTCTGCTCTTTTGCACTACAGCGACACCCAAGACCCGCCCACCAGTGACGACTAGTCTTCCATCGTCTACCGGTAAGCACCTGCAGAAGAAGGCAAGAGCCAGCTTTTCCACTTCCCTTCCCCCTTTCTCGGACCATCCTTGCTGTGCCGCTCTCCCCCCGACCTGTCGGTCTGCTTTTCCCTTGCAGCCACCTCCGCTCCGCCCACGACAGCCCCCAGCAGCACAACGAAAACCACAAAAACCACAGTTCCGTCCACAACGACCAGAACCACCGCGTCAACCGAGTCTGCCACCACAGCCACGCCCAAAACCACGCCCACCACTGCCACACCCAGCACCACCGCCTCCACCGTGTCCACCCCTAAGCCGCACACTACACAAACAACCCCCACTACACCCGCGCCCACCACTGCCTCCACCGCACCCACGACACCCACCCCGACAACCACAAAGCCCCCCAGCACCACCTCCAAACACACCACCGTGCCCACCACCCGGACAACAACGCCTCCCACTACTCCAACCGTCGTGCCCCCAACCCCTACCTCCACCTCTACCACCACGCCACTGACTACACCCACCACCACCACCACACCCCCAACGCCCACCGTGCCGCTCACTACGCCAACGACCGCCACCTCTTCGAGCACGCCGCCTGGTAAGTTTGGTAGGCCCACCGAGTGGACCAGTGCCAGGGCCCGGCTGCCCCCACTACTGTTCCCAGGAACTTCCGGGTGCCCAAAGGCGTCTGCTGCCCAGCGCCTTCTCCCAGAAGGGAGTCACGTGCAAGAAAGGGGCAGGCTGATATCGCTGACTGGCCCCGGGGGGCTGCCGCGTTTGGGCCAGACGGGCCCTCCTCCCTTCCCAGGGTTCGATGGGTGACCGGTTCCCTTCCCATCTGCATTTCACGGGAGACCAATGCTCTTCATCTCTTCTCTTTTGCACTACAGCGAAACCCAAGACCCTCCCACCAGTGACAACTAGTCTTCCAACGTCTACCGGTAAGCACCTGCATCAGAAGGCAAGAGCCAGCTTTTCCACTTCCCTTCCCCCTTTCTCGGACCATCCTTGCTGTGCCGCTCTCCCCCCGACCTGTCGGTCTGCTTTTCCCTTGCAGCCACCTCCGCTCCGCCCACGACAGCCCCCAGCAGCACAACGAAAACCACAAAAACCACAGTTCCGTCCACAACGACCAGAACCACCGCGTCAACCGAGTCTGCCACCACAGCCACGCCCAAAACCACGCCCACCACTGCCACACCCAGCACCACCGCCTCCACCGTGTCCACCCCTAAGCCGCACACTACACAAACAACCCCCACTACACCCGCGCCCACCACTGCCTCCACCGCACCCACGACACCCACCCCGACAACCACAAAGCCCCCAAGCACCACCTCCAAACACACCACCGTGCCCACCACCCGGACAACAACGCCTCCCACTACTCCAACCGTCGTGCCCCCAACCCCTACCTCCACCTCTACCACCACGCCACTGACTACACCCACCACCACCACCACACCCCCAACGCCCACCGTGCCGCTCACTACGCCAACGACCGCCACCTCTTCGAGCACGCCGCCTGGTAAGTTTGGTAGGCCCACCGAGTGGACCAGTGCCAGGGCCCGGCTGCCCCCACTACTGTTCCCAGGAACTTCCGGGTGCCCAAAGGCGTCTGCTGCCCAGCGCCTTCTCCCAGAAGGGAGTCACGTGCAAGAAAGGGGCAGGCTGATATCGCTGACTGGTCCCGGGGGGCTACCGCGTTTGGGCCAGACGGGCCCTCCTCCCTTCCCAGGGTTCGATGGGTGACCGGTTCCCTTCCCATCTGCATTTCACGGGAGACCAATGCTCTTCTTCTCTGCTCTTTTGCACTACAGCGACACCCAAGACCCGCCCACCAGTGACGACTAGTCTTCCATCGTCTACCGGTAAGCACCTGCAGAAGAAGGCAAGAGCCAGCTTTTCCACTTCCCTTCCCCCTTTCTCGGACCATCCTTGCTGTGCCGCTCTCCCCCCGACCTGTCGGTCTGCTTTTCCCTTGCAGCCACCTCCGCTCCGCCCACGACAGCCCCCAGCAGCACAACGAAAACCACAAAAACCACAGTTCCGTCCACAACGACCAGAACCACCGCGTCAACCGAGTCTGCCACCACAGCCACGCCCAAAACCACGCCCACCACTGCCACACCCAGCACCACCGCCTCCACCGTGTCCACCCCTAAGCCGCACACTACACAAACAACCCCCACTACACCCGCGCCCACCACTGCCTCCACCGCACCCACGACACCCACCCCAACAACCACAAAGCCCCCCAGCACCACCTCCAAACACACCACCGTGCCCACCACCCGGACAACAACGCCTCCCACTACTCCAACCGTCGTGCCCCCAACCCCTACCTCCACCTCTACCACCACGCCACTGACTACACCCACCACCACCACCACACCCCCAACGCCCACCGTGCCGCTCACTACGCCAACGACCGCCACCTCTTCGAGCACGCCGCCTGGTAAGTTTGGTAGGCCCACCGAGTGGACCAGTGCCAGGGCCCGGCTGCCCCCACTACTGTTCCCAGGAACTTCCGGGTGCCCAAAGGTGTCTGCTGCCCAGCGCCTTCTCCCAGAAGGGAGTCACGTGCAAGAAAGGGGCAGGCTGATATCGCTGACTGGCCCCGGGGGGCTGCCGCGTTTGGGCCAGACGGGCCCTCCTCCCTTCCCAGGGTTCGATGGGTGACCGGTTCCCTTCCCATCTGCATTTCACGGGAGACCAATGCTCTTCTTCTCTGCTCTTTTGCACTACAGCGACACCCAAGACCCGCCCACCAGTGACGACTAGTCTTCCAACGTCTACCGGTAAGCACCTGCAGAAGAAGGCAAGAGCCAGCTTTTCCACTTCCCTTCCCCCTTTCTTGGACCATCCTTGCTGTGCTGCTCTCCCCCCGACCTGTCGGTCTGCTTTTCCCTTGCAGCCACCTCCGCTCCGCCCACGACAGCCCCCAGCAGCACAACGAAAACCACAAAAACCACAGTTCCGTCCACAACAACCAGGATCACATCATCAACTGCATTTTCTACATCCAGCACAATTAAAACCACTTCACCTACTACTTCAGCTTCTTGGTCATCTACCTCCAGTGTTATTAGTTCTACTACCACTGTTCTTCCCTTCACTCTTAGTTCCTCTTCTACCAGTTCAGTCATTACTACAATTACCACTCAAACCACAACTCCTTCTGTTAGTACTCCAGCTTTGAACACTACCTCCACGCCTGTTGCATCTAGTTCCAGCCGTGGTAAGTTTTCCTATTATATCTTTAATGCTTATTATTGAAACCCTTTTTTATATTACGTATTATTTTAGGCATCATCATTTGCAAAATTCTTTTAAAAATTCTGGAGACTTGAAATGATGAGGAGTCTTTTTGTGATGTGACTTGCAAACTTGTTGTAGGAGCAGCATCATTGCTGGAGGGGCAGATGACCAGGACTGTATGACATGATGTCATCATCAGTCCTTCCATCATCGTGTCACCCCATCCTATGCTCATGCATCTCCTTGGCCTCAGATATGGCTCTATTTGGTTCCTTTCAGGGACAATGTAGGGCCAATTATCTCCTCAGGTAAGTGCTTTCACCCCCCCTCTTACCAGGAGGACTGCGGTAAACAACTACTATGTAGTGGAAATGTACATCCTCCAGCCCCAGCTTACCTATGTCACTGTGTAGGAGGAGCAATTTCAAGTGCTCAATATTTTTTACTTAGGAAAGAGTTAGGGGAGTTACAATTGCTGCTTTCAAGTCTCATCAGGGCAGAGTACGTACAAGGCTTCCTTGCAGTTGTTCCTGATAGCATAAGTGAAAAAGTTCCCTTTGAAAAAGACATGCAACACAGAAGATGGAGATAATAGGACCATCATTTATTGACATCACCGTACTGGGTGCCATTTGGTTTATGTGTCTCGTCTAGACTATGGTCCACTTCCCTTGTATGAGTACCTAACTGGGTAGTGACATCATTAAACAGGAAGTGGCCAGAATATTAACTATATTAAATATAATATTATAATATATTTATTATAATATAATATTAAATATTAAATATATATTAATTATATTAATCATATCATTAATTAAATGCAGATCTTAAAAATATATTATTAATACACAGAAATATACATGCTTTATAAATGATCAGCTGCTGATCACTGTTGGAGACAGGATGCTGGAGTAGGTAGATTTTGTCAGGTCCAGGAAGGCCCATTTTTTAAAACTTTGTAAGCATACCAATAGAATTGTTTTATCAAATGAACTTTGTGAACAACCAGTCTGACCAACATTACACACACACACCCCTGTGGACCCCAATCCAACTAGTCATTTCTCCCATTCTCCTTGGATAGGATTGAACCCTTTATTAATTTAGTGAAATTAAATTTTTCCAGCAGCTGGTGGGGATAGCAAAAATAGGCTATGAAAATATATCAGAGCTGATAAGGGTTTGGTTAGGAAGCTGATTTGTCTCCTATACCAGGAGATGCACAGCTCAAGCCTATGCATGTCTACTCAGAAGTAAGTCCCATTAAAGTCAATGGGGCTTACTCCCAGGAAAGTGTGGATAGCATTGGGCTGGCAATCACTTCATCAATGGCTGATAAGTATTCCTTTCAAATAGCAAGATTCATCACTTTAAAAATACAGCTTTTCCTCTTCAGTCAAACAACAAGATTAATAACTTTTAAAACAGTACCCTTTTTCTGCTTCTGGCCAAGTAAAGTGTGTGCTTCTCTCTCCCCCCCCTCCCCCTTTGCCAACTGCATGGAAACAACTTTAAGACCCCTGGTGACTGGTAAAATAGGAAGTGTTTTATTTGGGGAGGGGGAGGAAAGCGGGAAGGTTTGGAGATTGAAAGGAGGGAGTGGAAGAGGGAGGGGGTTGAAAAGAGAGATTTCACTTTGATGAGAAGCGATCCCAGGCTGGGAACTAGGAACCAACCAGACAAGGATCAGCAAGGGTTAAGGACTGCAAGCTGAGCATGCTTGGTACTTGCCAGATGGGGGTTGGAGTCGAAGAGCTTTGGAAACAACATGCAGCCAACACAGAAGGCGGCAGCCTCCGAGTGGAGGGAGAAGAGGATGGGGTGGCAGCAGCCACTCTTGCAGCTGAGCAACTCCCGTTTCTTCTGCTTTAAAAAAAAGTGCAGACAACAGGCAGAAGACGGGCTTGTATTCTGCCCAGGGGTGTGACTGTATCACTGTGAGAGGACATCCCGCGCCTCCCCTTTGAGTTCCTGGCCCCTCCCTAAAGAGCTGCGCCACACAGTTTGAATAACACTGCAGGTAGACACTTGGTACTGGGTCTGGTGTTTCACCCCAACTTTTGCTTGTCAAGGAACAAACATCTGCTCCCTAATCATCCTCTTTGCCTTTCACTATCCTGCCAGCCATTAGCAATCTGGCTAAACCCCCATCCTAAGGGCAGTCTGGGTTGGTGAAAAAGCTCCCCTCCCTGGCCAACTGGAAGAGGAGCAAAACAGTTTTAGACATCCCCATGTTTACACATTCCCTGAAATTGCTTTCAGCCCCTAACAATGGATTTACATATAAAGTTATTATTATTATACTTTATTTTTACCCCACCTTTCTCCCCGAAGGGACTCAAGGTTGCTTACAAAACAAAGGTTAAAATAGTTAAAAACATAATTTCAAAACAGATAAAAACCATATCATAAAAACAGTGGTCAGATAAAACTAGTCAGGTAAGAGCATAGGGCAGCAAATTAGAAAAGGATCAGGCCTGTGAACAGATGTTAAAAAATGTAAAGAGATGTTAAAAGATGTTTAAAAGGCCAGGAACTCAGAAGGCTTGTCTAAACAGAAGGGCTTCAGGCCTCGCCGGAAAGTTACAAGAGAGGGAGCAGTTCTTAAGTCAAGGGGAAGGGAATTCCATAGCGTTGGTGCCATTACTGAGAAGGCTTTATTTCTTGCCACCGCTCCATGTACCTCCCTACGTGGTGGCACTTGTAAAAAGGCCTTCTCTGATGACCTAAGAGAATGAGCCGGATTGTACGGGAGTAGGCGATCTCTAAGATACCCTGGCCCAGAGCAGTATAGGGCTTTAAAGGTCAAAACCAGCACTTTGAATTGGGCCCGGAAACGAATGGGCAGCCAGTGTAGCCGCTGGAGAAGCAGACTGACAGAGTCAAACCGCCTACCTCCAGTAACTATGCAGGCCGCCGCATTCTGCACTAGTTGCAGTTTCTGAACCGTCTTCAAGGGCAGCCCCACATAGAGCATATTACAATAATCTAGCCTCGATGTCACCGTGGCATGGATCACCATGGCCAGATCTGCATGATCCAAGTACGGCCGCAGCTGGCGCACCAGCCGAAGCTGAGCAAAGGCCCCCTGGCCACAGCTGCCACCTGGGAATCCAGGAACAGCTGCGAGTTCAGGTGGACCCCCAAGCTGCGGACCTGCTTCTTCAGGGTGAGTGCAACCCCATTCAGTGCAAGCCGATACTCCAGCACCTGCATCGAGGGTTTCCGAATCAGAAGAGCCTCTGTCTTATCCGGATTTAATTTCAGCTTGTTAGCCCCCATCCAGATCCTCACTGTCTCCTCATCTTAATAATTAATAAAGTTAATTATTAAGGGCAACAGCTACGCAGTTCTTGAGGAGACATATTGTGAGAAACATGGGACAGTTTTAGATTTTGTCATCCCTAGCATACCATTCAGAACTCTACAACATAGTTTGCAGGGCAACAACTATCTTGTCACAGAGGATAAATTCTAGTCACCACAATTGTAATCAGGGAGGGGTTCTCAGTCCATCATTTATATGTTTTGTGGGGAGGGATTCTCTGTCGTCAAACATTTAGTTCAAGGAAAGCAAAGAATCTCACCTATTCTTTGTAAAGAAGCATCCTTTTTTCCCTACCCTTCTTTCCCTTCTCTGCATCTCTCTCTTTTTCTTTTTCTTTTTTTCCATTTTCCTTTCTCTCTTACATGTTTTTTTTTCCTCTCAAAATAAATTGGGATGATACTCAGAGATTGAAAATTGGGGGGGGGGGGCAGCTGCACTGGCTCTTCATGCAGTGGGGCAAAGAACTCCCGCCGACCCTAGCTTACTGTAACACTCCACACAGTGCTGCTCTTGACGAGCTTTGGGAAACCAGATGTTGTGAAACCCTTCTTTCATCTGCATCTCTAGGCTATTAACAAGCACAACACTACAAGACCATGCCCCACCACTACTGTATTAGTTGATTTGGCTACTAATACATTTCCAGGTGCAGTTTGAGATGCTTTTCTGATCCTTAAGGTAGTAGAGACTCAAGCCATTAAGTGATTAAAGCCAAAACCAGCACTTTCAATTGGGTTTGGAAGTGTATTGGCAGTTAATGAAGCCGACCTATCATGGTACTTGACAGGACAATAATTTGGTTTGGATTAAGTTTGTTTGTCCTTTTCCAAATCAGAGCTACCTTCAAATACCAGTTCAAGGTTTCCACAGCCTCCTTGGGATTAGCGGTTGAAAATGAAAGGTAGAGCTTTCATGTGTAACCTGCATTATAAATATTAAAAAGCATATCCCTGCAGCACTGCACCAGCCAACAGCTGTAGGCAGAGCAGTAGTCTGCCAGAACCATTTTCTGCGGTCAATCCAAGAGGTAGGACAGGTGCCACCATAAATGATGTGGCTAACCCCAGGCCCACCAGATAATTCAGAAAGATACAATGGTATATGGTAGCAATAGCTGAGAGGGTCAAAAGAATCAGCAGTAAGCCTCAAGCTTCCCTTCTCTGTCTCCCAGCACAAGGAAATCCACTGAGGCTGATTCAGGGCTTTGGATCTTTTCCAGTTGAGTTTAATTCAGAACTATTGAATATTACGTGACAAAAAATTAGATCTCAAGATCTCTTATGGCTGATAACTAGGGATGCACTCCTGATTTTGCAGAAAGCAAGAGCACCGAGACAGTCAACTTTAATCAACTCAAAATGGCGTAACCTATGCTACTGAGCTTTTCTCATTCATGTGTTTTGTTTCAATTTCATTAGCTACCGGCAAACAACCTCCTAGTCCCAGTCCAACCACCACACCACCACAAAAAGGTTTGTATTGCTAAAGAAACTGTGTTGAAATGGTTGGTTTCTTAAGATTGCAATAATCAGCACATTTTCTAGAGAATAAGCCATTTGAAATTCAGCAGCACTTGCTTCTGCACTGGAGCATTATAGCTAAATTATATGCTGCTTACTGACATATCAAAATACTCTTAGTGTTCTTTAATGAATTTCATTTTTGAGGGGATAGCCCAGTTGCTATGCAAATATATCTAGTACTAACTGGAATCATTCATATAACAAGTTTAGCTGCATATTACGTACATTTACAAAAGGAGTAAAAAGTTATATATACACCACACCTCTTTCTGTAGCATTAAAACTTAAGAACATAAGAACAGCCCCGCTGGATCAGGTCATAGGCCCATCTAGTCCAGCTTCCTGTATCTCACAGTGGCTCAGCCTTGACTGGAATAGATGATAAAAGTGCCATAAAACTCAGCTGAGACTAAACAAGTGGAATACTGGATATGGAAGGCTACTCCAGTAAACATTAGCAGTTTGCATTTGCAGCTAGCTGAGATCAATAAAAACCAATCTTCCCCAAAATCTCTATGTCCAGAAAAAGTCACCACACTTCCAATGTTACTTTTATGCTAATTGCCTTCCTGGTTTTATGTCTGACAGGGGTGTGTAGACCTGTTGAATATGAAGATCAAGTTATTTACAAGAACTGTGTTGCAAATGTTACTTTGACACGCTGTGAAGGAATGTGCCCATCATCAACAAGGTAAGTGAGACCAACAAATTAGCCATGTTTTATTACAGGTTTATTACAGGTTTTATTACAGGTTTATTACATGTTTTATTACAGGTTTATTACAGCAGTGTTTAATATGGATAGTGGAGACTATCGAGCAGGTTAATTTCTGTAACCTCCTGTATACTATATTTATTAGACCAGTGGTTCCCAAATAGCTGGGTTGCAGCCCACCAAGCTAGGGAAGCACTTGTCCCTGCCCTTTTAAGAGGTGGGGGAGGCAGCAATACTATCTCCAGGATGGTGTTGCTGTCAGGGTCACAAGAGTTGTTTTTTTAACTTACAGGCAGGCAAAACTGGAAGTGCCCCCCCCCTTTTTTTTAAAATTATTTTTACTTGTTTGGGGGATAAGTTTACCAGAGGATAAATGACTGGGCTTATGGTGACCTTGTCAAACCAAACATTTTTACTGGGATAAGTCTGTAAAACAAGTTAATGGGCAGGCGGGTGTGGGTGGGGTGAGAGTGCGGAGACAGGTGTCCCTATATTCCAGTTTTCATATCCATGGGGGTGGTTCTTGGAACAGATCCCCTGCAGATGTGGGGACATACCTGTATATAAAACACTTGAATGGGAAGTTTGAGAACCATGGACAAAGACGTTAAAATAATTTTGGCTACAAGACTCTGAAGCTCAGGGGAATCTCTCTGTCACCTATCACTTACTGTAGCCATCATCATGTATACCAATACCAAATTCAAGTGGTCGAGTGAAAAGTATTTGATGTGGAACAGTCTGGTAACACTCATCCCACGATGGCTTCTTTAGCAAGCATCATCTTGAATATTTCCCCAATGCAGACCTTTGCTACACCCAAGTAAACAATGTGAAATGAAATTTGTGAGTTAATGCATGCATGACTCTTTTAACAGGTTGAATACTGCCCAGATGAAGGTGGAGACAGAGTGTGGGTGCTGCATGCCACTCACACTCTACAAGAAGGAACTGAAGATGCCTTGTCCAGACCCAGATGACCCACAGAAACCACTTGTTACAGAAATCATCTTATTTGGCAACTGTGTATGCGACTATAATGGATGCACACATTAGCACAGCCTTCCCAAGTCAACCAGAGGGATTCAAGAAAACATACACACAGTCAATTACTGCTTCAGTTGTAAATAAAGTCCGACACTAGAACTTCTCATTTATAACAAATTGTCTAAGCTTTGAACAGTCAACTTGGACATACTCCCCAGAAGGTACTGGTGATAATTTATTCTCATTCTTTTGGGAATGAAAAATATTTACCATGTCCATAATATTTTCACCAATGTCTACCTGACTGTGTCTTGTAAAATAGTTTGAGAGTTTAATAAAAAGATTAGCTTATCATTCTGATTTTTAATGCTGAGCAAGTGATAATTGTGTTACATTTTGCATCTTTCCCATACTCTTAAAACTGTACAGCAATGGTTCTCAAACTTTTAGCACAGGGAACCTCTTTTTAGAATCAGAATCTGTCAGGACCCACGGGAAGTGATGTCATGACTGGAAGTGACATCATCAAGCAGGAAAATTCTCAACAATCCTAGACTGCAATCCTACCCACACTTACCCAGGAGTAAGTTCCATTTACTATCATTGTTAAAAGCATATACATATATACTGTTGCATATACATGTATGCACAGTATACATATATACTGTATATATTTATACAGTATATATACAGTTATATATACATATACACACAGTATACATATATACTGTTAAAAGTTCAGAGCTGTAATATTTCCCAAGATGCAGTCACATACCCTGGTAGTATCAAGTCTAATATATTAAAAATAAAATATTGAAATGAATGGGGGCCCACCTGAAATTAGCTTGCAACCAACCTAGTGGGTCCCAATGCACAGTTTGAGAAACACTTCTGTACAGTATTTTGTGGATAAAATGGCAAGGAAGGAAAACCCATTAGCTCCACAGGGGAGAAATAAGTATTGCTTAAGACAAACAGCTAAAGAGCCATATTGCTGGGATGGAAAACTAATCACATCAGGTCAATAAGCTGTTTTGAAAATTAACAGAGGAGGAGGAGGACAAATACAGAAAGAGACCAATTTAAATTCACTTCATTGCAGAAGATTATATAAGCACTTCTAGAATTAGCCACCTTCCTTCCTGCCTTGTTGGCCCTGCAAGGCATTCTGGGGCATGACCTGCCTTTTCCCACTATTATTCAATTCTTTTTCAAGTACCCCTAAAGGTCATGTTGAATACCTCTGGGGGTACATATACCCCAGATGGGAACCACTATCCTAGATTGAAAGGCCTTTGGCACAGGGGCACATTGGTTCAGATGACAGATGTTTTAACATTCCAGCACAATATGTAAAAATGAAGCTCTTTCTTGTTAGTATAGAAGTGTTTGAAGCCTTTTATTGGAATAATTGCATTTCTCAATTACAGCTTTCAGTGCATTAGAGCAGTGGTGCTCAAACTGGTGGGTTGTGAACCACCAGTTTGTGTAAAGTTTCCCCTGTCCCTTTAAGGGGAAGGGGCAGGGGAAAGGCAGGGAAGTGATCCCCAGGATCACACCCCTAAGGGGGGGCTGGGGGTGCTTGTGACTTACTTTATGAAGACAGGGCTGCAGCAGGCTGGAGGAGGTGCGGGGAGCCCTCTGAAGCACTCCCTGAGGCTTGGAACATTTGGAGAAAGCAGGTGTAAAGCACTTCAGTTTTGCAGCAGATGCTTTGCGCTCGCTTTCTCCGAACATTCCAAGCCTCAGGGAGCTCTGCAGAGGGCTCCCCGCACCTCCTGCAGCCCTGTCTTCATAAAGTAAGTCACAAGCACCTCCCTCACCCCCCCTTAGCAGCACAATCCTGGGGATCGCTTCCCTGCCCTAGCACCTCCCCCTCAAGAACTTACTGAGGGAGTAAAGCTCCCAGGAGGTGCATTAGAGAAAAGATAATGTTCACAGATGGTAATGAAATTAGTATACATCAACCAGAACTGCATCTGTATACTTGAATAGTTTGTTTTCACTCTTATCTCATCAAACCTAAAATACCCAGTGTATGCTGTCAGAGGGAATGGGCATAGAAGAAGGATGCTTCTCTTTCAATCAAACAATATTCTAACTCATGCTCACAAGTTGAAAGCAGCTAACTTTTCAACATCTTCCATAGGGGGCCACATTTCATGTGCACATTTCATTTCTGCACTACCTGAAAATCTAGGTCCAAGTGAAGTTTCAAGGAAGGGGGCAATATACACATTGTAACAGCACCCTTCAAACTTGTTTGTCTTCTGGTTGCAGTAACATGCTTGACTTCTTTATTTACAGAGTAAGCTACTAACCAATTTTAATTTACACATTTTAATGCCACCCTATCTCCAAGGAGCTCAGGTACACCAGTACATGGTTCCCTCCCTCCTTTTGTCTTCAAACAATCCTATGATGATCTCTTGGCTAGGCTAAGAGATAATGACTGGCCCAAGGGCAACAAGGAAGCTTCATGGTCAAGCAGGAATCTGAACCTGGATCTTTCCAGGGTCAACTCCAACATCAGAACTACTACACCATCGTAGCTCTTGCATATATATACACACTATCACATTTTTCACTGATCATAAGGTGCAGACATTAATTGCCAATACATTTAAACAAGAATGAAAAAAGAATTGAGTTTCTCTTCTAGCCATTTATTTTTCCATTGAAGGTAACATGATTATAATTATGTATTTTCAAAATTTTTACAGTCATAGTAATGTAAATTCACCATATAAGCTTGTGATTTTATTATTTTTTTACAAGTGAAATGACTACACATTACACATTGGAGTGCAGGCCTAAAAGTAAACAATATATTTTTTCCTGCTAAGGTATTTTTCACATATCAACAATACAAATACTGTACCTTGATTACTAATACTGCTTTCGTCACAGACCCTGTTGCTTTTGCTTGGGATGGAAAAAAGATACACAGCTTTGGTAATCAAGTTATTTATTTCAGTAAGACAAGTATTTGTTTAGTATTCTTAAAAAAAAACAACCAAAATCATCAACCTTGCCCCCCATATGAACCCATATGGCACACATAGGAAGTGAAGTCTTTATATAAAGTACAACAATTGCACATATATACAATCTATCATTCAGCGTTTTACCCATTAGTCCTTGGTCACCTTATGGTTAAATGACATTTCACCACAAAAGTTGTACCTGTGCATAGAACACAAAAGCCAGTGCCTTGAGGTGGACTGAAGAGGGCACAAACCCCAAGTTCTAGAAGAACAGACATGTTAAAAATGAGAACATGTCAACATCATGCCATACGATAAGGCAAACTTTCCAAAGGTATTATGTTTTTAGTTGGTAATTCCACTGGGAGTAACTGTGATATTACAATATGCTCTCACAACTGTAAGTTCTAGAATCCAGTAACAAGGGAACTGCAAGGCTCACCCTAGTTTTATCACTTTTACACACCAAGTATCTCAACACGTGCTTCTGCTGAACTGGCTAAATTTGTTTGCAGAAGTCTGCAAAGAAATTAAGATTCTTACTCAAGACCCAGATTAAAAGGAGATCAATTTACAAAGTGTTTAATCAATATGACAATTCCAAAGAATTTTAGCACAGGAGGTTCGTATTAGAAAGACCCATATCAAGCAGAAAGAACATTTGTCTCAGGGCTGCCTTTCACAGGTCTAATGATATGAGCTTCCTTTACTGCTTAGGTGTAGAACTGTATGCATGACTAACATTATGCTTAAACCAACTTCAGGGAAGTTGCAAACCTCCATTTGTGCAAGTTGCAAATGCATACCATCATGAAAGCTCTTGCTGGAGCCAAGCAACAGATGCAAAACATTATTACCATGCTAAAAAAAAAAAAAAAAGCAGACAAGTCCTGGTCAGGCCATGTTGTGGTGATGTGACAAACTTGTTTCCAAACAATTGTGTCCTTAATTTTTGCAGAAGCCAGTTTCTCTCTGAATAGACTACACTCTTCATGATCAGAGTGTGCTAACTAGAGGTATTAAAGAGGTATTAAAATGAGAAATCCAACAAATACATATGAGAAATTAGCAACAAATACACTGGAAAGGAGGATGCAGAGAGAGAGAGAGAGAGAGAGAGAGAGAGAGAGAGAGAGAGAGAGAGAGAGAGAGAGGCAGGCCCTAGGGAAGTGTTATTGGTTAAGAATTTAAGCAATTCCTTAAACCGTTTGCAACCTAAGCAAGGGTATGTTTAGATGGGCCAGCTAGAGCTTTAAAAAAAACAACAATGTAACCAAGAACTCAACTCTGGTTTCCTCCTTCCTGCACTGACAAGGTAATTACTTTGTGGTAGTTTAGAAACTTGGGGGAAAAAAAGATGTGTGGAACTTAAAGCTCTTGAAAGTAGGTCATTGGAGGATATTAAAAATATGACTTGGATGACGTACTTGTGCCCCATGATGTTCTTTAGAAAGCAGATGCTCAAAGCCTCTTTCAATTTAAGGGGAAAAGAATATTAGAGAAGCAACAGAGCATTGTCTTCCCCACACATTCCTACAGAATAGTCTAGCATGTGTCTGGGACTTAAGCCATGTGAAATTGACAATCTGAGCAGGGCAATGAGTGTCATCCCACAGACAGATGGCTTCACTGAACTCCATTGGAGCAACAGAGAAAAGAATGCTAGAAAAGGTACCAAGGCAGCATGCTACCAGCAATTTACAGTGACCGTTCAATGAGAATACCTTACTTTATCAGCATGAATCATATCTGAATTGAGTGACTTTTAATAAACCAACTTCAAAGATATATGCACAGTTGAGTCAAAACACACAGAGGCTCTCAGAAGAACTGAGAGACTTACAGAAGAACTGTAAGCGACTTTTTCACATTTAAGTAACTTAGGATATACATATCTTTTATTTCACATAAAAGGGACAGGTCCTTTTAAGGCAGGGGTGTGAATGTGGTGATAGTTACTTTTGCAGACACTGGCGTACAAGACTTTTCTGGAGCAGGACAAGGACTATGGCAAAAGTGGAGAATCCAAACTGGTCTGGCATTATGGCTCAGAATTGTTCCGACAGCAATTCACATAACCTCCGGGATACTGTTTCTTTACTTGTTCGTAGCGTTAATCTATACATCTGGAAGACAACAGAAAAGAATTTTTTTTCAAAAGCTGCTAGAAACAATAAGCTTTAGCAGAAGACACACATACAGGTGAGAAACAACTGGAAAGTGAACAATGGCCAGTTATGAAGTGTCTTTGCACACAGTAGAGTTGTTTTTCACGCTCCTGCCCTGCTAGCAATTTTTTCCTCATCAATTTGAGACATGTTGAGACCGCAGGCTAGTACTATGACTAGAACAACATTTTCTAAGGTGCTCTACAGAAAGCAAGCCATTACTTTCAAGTTATATAAAAACCTCTTTCAATTCCTTAGCTTGAAAAACAGAACGGATTCCCAAAACCACTCAACTCTACTGAACACCAGAACCTTATCCAAGTCTGAACACTTAGCTTTCAATTCCAAGATCATCATCACTACCACCATCTCCCATACACAAGAGTCTTGCTACAAGTTATTCCATATACCAGAAATACAGCTTCTACCAAGTGGTAGAATAGACATTTCTGATGCACACCTGTGGCTAGGGAGCAGGGTGCTTTTCCATGGTTTGGTCATGGGTGTTTGGTTTGGCTGTGGGGCTCCTCAAGAGGTTGCAGTGTGTGTTACAGAGGTTCTTCAACCAAAAAACGTTGACACACCTGGTGCTATAGAAAACAATCCTGCATCACAATAGTAGTTTATGATATACTCATTTTGTTCAAAATTGACTATTTACTTCAGTGGTATATTAAGTCAACTTCCAGTTGCATCCTAAGTGCTTGGGTGAATGACAAAAAGGAAACCTGGAAAAATCAATTGAAGGACAATTTTCATTGGGCTCACACAAAAGCAAATAAGCTCTGTAATTAAGAAGAGAAAGGAGAAGAAACTGCTACAATGATATCAGATGCACTCAACAAAAATATTTCAGTTGCTCCTAACATGGCAATTATAGGAGAACTGAGCAGGAAGGTGTTCATTTTAAGCCATTTCTGCTGAACATTGCATATACACAATAGGGACCCACGTGTGTACACCTGTGGGTTGGGTAAAAATGGGTTAAGCACCTGAACTACAGTTACTACAGTTCCAGGATATTCTGAAGCCAGAACTACGGAGGCTCAGACACATGTTATATCTGGGACTGCACACAGAACACCCAAGTAAGTATTCATTAGTATTACAAGTACTACAGTAAGGTGTTTTGTTACATGTTTACCACATGGGCTGGCAGGTATGTCTCCAGAACAGGTTTATCAAAAGAATGCATCATGGCTGCATTTATGAGATAGAGACAAAGAAATTTTTACAAATGCCAAGATCATAGATCAGCTGCTCCACATTTCATCTCTTTTGCTTACTGTTGCCAGACAGTTCAGTCTCACATTTGTATTGTGTTAACAGATGCATGGCAGAGTCACAGGAGCTGTTTTAGCAAAAATATACACAGGGCAAGGCTTTTCAGACTGGGGCATCACAACGCCCCAGCCTGTGGGTCCTGGCCTCTGCCCCCTTAAGGGGCGGGGGCGGCCAGGAGGCAGTGAGGAGGTCCACTTACCCAAGACTCCTGCAGACTCCAGGGGGTGGAGGGAGCCCGGTGTGACCTTCTGTAGGGCTCCCTGCAGCTTTGAAAGCTAAAGTGGAGCAATCACACCCCGCCTCCACTAAAGCAGAAATGGAGTGCGATCGCTCCACTTTCACTTTTGAAGCTGCGGGGTGCCCTGCAGAAGGTTGTGCAGGGCTCCCAGCACCCCCAGGAAGCTTGGGTAAGTGGATCCAAGCCCTTGCAGCACCCCTGAGCGGCACGATCCTGGGGATCGCGCCGCTGCCTTCCCCCCCACCCCCGCAAGAACTTAGAGTGGCTCAAACACTCCACGAGAGTTTGAAAACTGCTGACATAGGAAAAGTTATCTCTGAAAGTAAAGAACAAAATACCTGTGCCTGTAAGTTGGGTTCAAGACGCATCAAGCATCCAATCTGGATCGATTGCGTATGTATTATGCCAGCTCCTACAAAGTTAGCAGGGTTGGGATCCACCTCTTCGAGTAAAGCTGTGCCAAAGCCAATGATCTACCAAGGAAAACCCAGAAGAGAGATTTGATCTGGAGGCCAAGACTGAAAGTGTAGATAGTCCCGAAAGAGACTCTACAAAGTCCATGATAGTGTTGCTCTTATGAGAATGCTTAAGTTCATGTACACAAAATAACTCCCTATGTCTCAACAGTTCTTCAAAACCAGGAGAGCCTGAAGTGTTTTGTGCAGACTGGGGTTCCACAGATATTTCCCCATCAGGGTCTCTATGATAACAGCAAGAACGCAGCAGTTTATGCTCATGACCTTGCCAGGCTCAGTATGAACTCCAGGGTATTATCAAGAACTAGTTGTGTGCACTTCAAGATTGAATTAGTTTGACTACTAGTTTTAGCTCAGAAGGAGTCACTCTTCTCTTCTGCGAACAGTTGGCAACAAAAAGGAAGGTTCTTAAAAGTTCTAGGCATAAACCCCATGCTTTCAAAAGAACAAACAGCACTGATCAGTTTCATTTTTGAAGATCAAGTCACTTAAAAAACCTGAGGAAAATGTAAGGTCATGAATATCCTAGCCCAGCACATCAAAAGTGCACAAAGTTTGCTTATAGTGATGTCCACCTTCCTGTCTGTGTTCGGTTAATTTTACCAAAGCTATTAACCCAGCCGTCATTTGGAACAACCTACACCAATGTTCACTAACATTTTTAATTTGAGAAAAGGAGTTTATTGTTGGATGCATCCTGAACCCCACCCTGTGAACTGCCACCTCCCCATTATTAAGCTTCATTAGATCTGCTAGTGACTAATAGCTTCCCACTACTTAATGTGTGTAACACAAGTTTCCACAAAGGCAAGAAAAGACACCCAGATAGCAAGATCCACTTTAGATTTGTTAGTGAAAGTTCATCAATTCTCAAGTTGCTTTGGGGGGGGGGGATGGTTCCTCACATTTACCTGGAACTTTTACTCACCTTTGCCTTTGTAATTTCAGTATCCATTGGATTGTTAGCTTTAAAGATGTTCTGCACTTCTTGTTGGGGGCTGCGGTGTAACATAGTAGTAGTTAGTATTTACTAGACTTTTAGAGCATTACCCAAAAAGTGGATTATGTTGACATTTCACATGGAGGCAATAATCTAGGGAGAGTTCAGACATGTGTCAATCAGGACTTCCTGTAGTTTTCTCCTTCAGAGTGAACCTGGATTCTCACCTCCACAATGTAGCTGACAAACCTACTAACCAACAAATCAAACACTGCCTTGCATAGTAATGCTTCAGACAATTATGTCCACTTCTGTAACATGCTCAGGTATCACACATACATTTATTAAACTAGATGTACATTCATTCACTTGGGGGGGAGAGAAGTGTAGAACAAGTTTAAGATGTTGAAAAACTGCTCTGAAGGATGTGGGGAGAAGATGTAAATATGTCACTAGATGATCTAGATGGACAATCACTGCTGTACACAACCAGCTTCTGTTGCAAATAAGCAGAACCGTTTCCCTCCAGTTCAGTCCTACAGGGAAGTTTTGTCCCTTAGAGGATGAATGAATTTACACAAAAGCTTGACTGCTGGACATCAGGACAAAATGGTCAAAACAATAATGGACAAATACTCTTAGAAGCCTCAAGTCATTGCCAGGATTTGCTGGATAATGTAACATAGCGTACAGCACTAATGGCCAAACAGAGTCCGAACTATCTTACTTGCTCAACTGTTTCCACCGTTGGAAGAAATCTTGCGAAGCCATTTCTGTAGGCTGAAAAAATTTGTTCAGTGTGATGGGCAGCTTCACAGAAACGTTTTGCAATGTTCCCCCATATCTGAAAAGTAGGAAGGGACAGCAATTTTAAGTTAAGTTGATTTGACCATGACACATAAAACAGCTTCTATAATCTTTAAAAAACACATAACATTATACAATAGCATGTCGGAGTCAGAATTTCATCCAAAATATGAAGTCTCTCTGATGTGAGAAGGCAGTGGTTGAAGAAACCGCTAATACAGAAGTGCAATTTCTTGTATAAATGTAGCATTTTAGAGGCAATCACTACAATTCAGTACCTGCAAGCTAACTGGTTGAAAGCCAGAGTTGCATTTGTACCGACTGGGCTGGAAGATGGCTATTTGAGATAAGTTGCATCAGGACTACAATTTCTCTCGTTAACACTGTAGTCTTATGCACATTTATTTCAGAGCCAGTTTCACTGAATTCAGGACTTCCAAGTAAGCAAGCAAGCAAGCAAGCAACCATAACATCAGACTGTACAAATACTCTGCTGGCAAGAAGAAACTCAACTTTCTTTCAAGCTAAAAGCAAACAGCGCTATCAGACATTTATTGTGACAAACTGATTTCTATCCATTCATTCAAGGTTTTTCTAATAAAAGATAATCAGCAGATTCAAACAATGCATTTTAAGCAGGCAGTCAAAAACACTGTCAAACAGCAAAGTGCAAGGGAAGAGGTCAAAACTGCTGCTTTGCAAACATTTCTCCAGTGCCAAATGTCAAATAAGGCCATTGCGATCCATTTCAAAACTACTCCAGATTAGTTAATGAAGTTCTTCAAAGGTGGATACAGGAGAAGGAACAACACTGTTAGCAGATAGAGGTCTGGGAACTCTGGCCACCACTTTTCTGCTGTGGGGCAGCAGGGGACAGGCTGATTTGTGGTGGGTAAGTGGCAGGCAGATGGTGGCGATTTACCTTTCTACTTTCTCTCTGCAATGTCCCACAGCCACTTCTAGCTGGATTCCCAGAAGTCTGTTAGGTGTGGCAAATGGGCAAGAGGAGGGTGGAGACAATTCTGGGCAAAAGCAGAGAGCAACTGGAGAGAGAATTCATTCCCCCAGCCTACTGCATTGCCAAAGCCAATTTCTCCCCGCACTTTGCACTGGAGAAAAAGAAAGGTCGTCACTCGGTTTTGGCCAGCTACTGAATTCATATAGTGCTACCATGGCAAGCCAGCTTATGTACCACTGAGTAGGCAGGAATATCATTTTGAAATGCCATGTCCTTGCTTTCCTTCATCTTAGAACAGGGAAACCGAGGCATTTTATTCCTCCTTTCCCCCCAGTTACTTCCATTCCACCAGAAAGAGTCTCTTTTTTAAATGCAAAACACACAGCTCCAAGTTATAAGTTGTACCTGAACTGAATATTTAGGACAGGTGCTTCCATGAAGTCCGATATGCATTCAATATTTACAATTTGCTGCACCTGAGCACCTCCCTCCACCGTGGGATCAACTGGTTTAGTTTGCAGATTCAGGCGTAGCAGGCTAAGGAAAAAGACTTTGGCAATGTTGACGTGACATGAGCATTATATGAAATACAGTAAACCAAAGTCTCAAAGTCAGAGAAAACAACAAATAGTACAGTTATTATAGATTTGCGCATAACTCACACTTCAAGTCACTCCACAACGTGCAGACACAGCATTTTGGGCAATCCCTAAATATTAGTGTTGCAGCCACAGGTTGCATATAGATTTCCAAATTGCCACTTTGCTCGAGTTTTGTGCAACCAGTCACAAGAGGGTGTTTCTATAGCACTAAGGTCATGACACAGAGGTACAGTATTATCCATACATAATTCAGGTTGGATGAAGAGTCTCTCCTTTCAATTACCAAGTGCTGTTGCTGAGGCCATCAAAGGGGAAGGGAGCAAGTGGCCTATCATGACTGAACCCAGACCTGCCAAGTGACACACCAAATGTAGCACTATGATTTTCATTTTAATTGCTATTGGCAATTAATTTAAGGGCTGTTGGCCCTATCACCAGTTTTGGACACAATTTGTGTCATGAAGTTTGAGTAAAGAGGCACACATGTATCTTGCACATCTAAGTCTAGATGGGGGAGGGGGAGAAGTTCTGCCTTCCTTCCAAACATTATCCTGAAACAATCCTCTTCTATACTGTGTTCAGCCCACAAGTGCAATGAGCACCAGCATGCATCTCCAACTTCTTCTGCAGGCCCGTGATTCCCACCGCATGTAATCTTACTTCTATACTCAAGAAAATATATTAGGAGAGACAAGGAACAAAGGATATTTGATTGGAGTTCATCAGAACAGATGAGCGTTGGAACAAAGTTTAAAAATTGGGTTGAAGTCTTGTTGCCATAAAATATGAACATCCGACCTGGAAAGAAAAAAGCAATGCTTCCATAATACAATTAACATAGTAGACACCCAAGTTACTACCCAGACTCTCTTGTAGCATTTCATAGGTAATTTTGAACGTTAAATCCATCTGTACCATTTTCCGATTATTTTTAGAAAAAGCATCTAGTGTGTGGGTTTAGGAAGAGTGGGAGAGAGCAGTTCTACAGTATTGGCAGATCTCAATTCTGTATAAGTCTGACAAGTGTGGTGTTAATATAACAATAACTTGCATGTTTGTCTAGCTAGGGATGAAAGTAAAAAATGAATGAATGTCAAAGTATAGCCTTAATTTAGCTTGCAAATTTATTTTGGCTGGCCAAAAACATTAGGTATATAACACATGCAAATGCGAAACCTAAATAAAAGAAAAAGAATGATGATGAACAACATGGGAGGTTTCATTAAAGAGAAAGGCATGTGGACAAAACCTGAAATGTGGTTATAGCTGAAAGCGGCTAAAAGAGCATAGTGATGAAAGACAGGTGGATGACAAAGTACTGCTGTAGTGTGGAGCTTCCTAAACTCCTCCAATGGGGTCGAGAGCATTGTAAGTGCTTGTAATTTCCAGAATCACGCTGCTGCTGGAGACGGGAGGGTTTTTGTTTTTTACTTACCTGCAGCCAGCGCTTCAGTCCTAGGGTGTCCTGGGCACTGCAGCCCAGGAGGAGTCCCCTGCTCCTGGGGACCAAGGAGCCCTCTGCAGGGTTCCCTATGCCTGCAAAAGTCTAAAGAACCAGACGTGCCCTTTTTAAAACGGTTTTTGGAGCCCTGCAGAAGGCTTCTCCCCTGGACCCCCCAGGACTGCAGGTAAGTTGAAAAACCCTCCCATCCCTGGCAGCAGCACGATCCTGGGGATCATGCTGCTGCTTTCCCCCCTCCCCGGTCCTTAAAGGGCAGGGACAAGTGCTTACCTGGCTGGTGGGTCATGACCCACCAGTTTGGGAACCACTGCTGTAGTGCATATACACAGAAGTTTTGTATTAACATATGGGAATCAGTATACGAGAACTTCTAAGTACAAATGTTGTAGATGAGCCAACCAATTTAAGGGCCCAATCCTAATTTAAGGTTCCAATCTTACCCAACTTTCCAGGGCTAATGCAGTCAATGTGCTGCATTCTGCAGTGGGGGGGGGGCAGTCACAGAGGCCTCTTCACGATAGGGGAACATTTGTTTCCTTACCTCCTAACTTCATTGCAGCTGTATTGGTGCTGGAAAGTTGGATAGGACTGGGCCCTAAATCAATGTCACTTATATGCCAGGGAAAGAAGTCTGGCTTCAGTTTATTCAGATAAGCATGGTGAAAGAGTACCAAGAGATTTTTGTTTGCGACTGAGAAAAAACAGTTAAAATGTCTAAGGAACTACTAATGAAATACCATTTTATACCACATGATGATTCTTACCCAAGTTCTGTCGAAATTCTGATTTCAGACCAATCTGTAACAACTGATTCTCAAACAGGACTCCATTATTTTTGCAAACGAATCTAGGAAGAAAGGGGTAGCAGTTTTTTAGAAATTCTGTTTTAGATACATTGAATATTCTTAAACTTCTTGGTACAACTAAGGGTTCAATTGAGAAGGGTATGCAGCAAGGAAAATTAGAAGAAATCAGAAGGAAACAGACTGTAAACTTGGATCAAACAAAGCCAGCCCTTGCAGTAAACTGCTTTTTTCTTTAACTATTTAGCGCTTGCCCTGGTTATACAGAAAAAAAAAATATTAGGAAGCTGCAGAACACATCACACACACCGAGGACTGGGCAATGTAGACATGCAGGCTCTTCAAATTAGTACTTGTTTACAAGCTTTATCAGGTTTGCAAGACACGATAATCTTTAAAGGAAATGTTAGGGCATTTTATCAGGAAGAATTTTTTTTAAAATTCAGTTTCTATTACACATCTGTTGCCATGCAGAGTATTAAGCTTCTGCCAAACTGGGGTTACTATGGCATGAATCAAAGAGTTTAACTGTCTTTGGGAAACGAATTAACTGAAGTTTAGAGCATTAATTACCTTTTGGATAATTAGATAACCTAATGTAGTATATTATGAATAGCTTTAGCATTGCTGCATCCAAGGAAAGAGTCATAATACAAGCGTTAGAGAATCTATATGTAAAGTGCTCTCAAAGAGGTGGTCTGTGGACCAATGACGATCTGCAGGGCGCTGGCTGCTGGTCTGCAGTGAATTATCAGGGAAGAAAGAAGCAACAGTAATATGGCCCAAAAATGGTACTGGTCCCTGACACATTGGGGGGGAAAAAATCTGCCGGTCCCTGGTGCACCAGTAGTTTGAGAAGCACTGGTCTAGTAGACAGGCCAACGGACATGAACGTGAGAGACCTGCTGTGCGACTGAGTAAACTAGTTCTCCTCTGTAAAATGGGCATTGTGACCTACAGTACTGTTGCAAGGGCAGACCCTTTAGAGCACTAAACATGCAATCTGCAATGTAAATAGTACTTGCAATAAATGTGCTCACACACACCCATGATTTTTCGTTTGCTATTTTTCCCTTCAAAAAGGAAGGGAAGATTTACAAGATATTCCAATATTTTATACTAACTTTAATACTGGATTCTTTCAAACATGCATCAACAGCATAGAGCTTTCTTGAACTATTAATCAAGCACAAAAAGAAAGACTCATTATTTCAGCGTATCCATTTGGAGGTAATAAAAAGCCTTGTTTCACATGGTCGGCTCATTTATACATGCCCAACACTTGACTCACAGCTGGAAGTGTGAACCAGCTATGCTGTAAATAACTGTAATTAAACGGATATGAAGGGTCTCTGTGTTGTTGGATCTGCAATGACTCATGCATACTGACATGAGAGAGCTGACTTGCTACAGCTGAGAAAAATTTGGGATACATTTAAATGAGAAATATTTAGAGGCTATTTAAAGCCTAATTGTAAATTTCCAGCATGTGAGTAATGCCCGAAGAGCAGCAATTCATGATGAACAGAATGTTCACATGTCTTTACTCAATTGTCCAACTATTTCAATCTGTTGTGACTGCCAGCATATTGAAAAGTTTTAACAATATTTGTGCTTTATGTATATGCAAAATATTCTAAGCCAAAGCAAGTGATGAGCAACCCTATGGAACTCAACTCTGATTTAAGAGAAGATATCCAAAATCTGAAAATATTAATTCTATAATTACTGCTCGCTGAAACAGTTAAGAAGTACCCTTAGTTTTATTGCATCCTGTGTGAGCGAAAGAGTACCAACCACGATAGTTAAAGTTTCAGTTACGGACTCCACTGCATCTTTCCATACCTAACACTCCATGAAGCCAAACCAAACATTAATACACTGACAAACATGCTAAGGCTTTCACAGCTGGAATCCATATTGAACTTGATAGTTTTTCAGGTTGGGTGCCGTGATCTAGCTTTTTTACCTAATGAGCCTGCCTAGTTAGCCCTCCCCCTTTGGGACTGTTTAGGCTCATTAGGTAAAAAAGCTAGACCACAGCACCCAGACTGAAAAACTGTGAAGTTCAATACACTGACAGTCATTTCTATGACCATGCCATAAAAAGTGGTTTGTTCTCCAGTTACAAGTTCCACCTCTTAGTTATATCAATTGCCCTTTCTGGGTTGGATTAGAAAAATTGATCACGAGAAGATAAAAATGGCCCTGCGTACAATTATGTTGCTTTCATATACATTTTATCATGACTGCTCCCCAAGAAGATCTTGCTTTTGTAGTTCCAACAGCAACATCCAACTCATTGGAAATGTGGCTTTTTTTGTTTTAAATTAAAAGTGGCAACAGCTGCCCAGTCCTGCAAGGTTTCAGTATTGCTTACTTGTGAAAAAGCTCATCAGCATCATGCACAGCATCAGCTGGTTCCTCAGAAACTACCTGCTCAGTTGAAGCCAGGTCAGGACTACATTGAAGCAGTGCAAAGAAGATGAAGAAAGGGGGCAGTACAGAGATAGAGGTTAGTTAGGGAAACAAAGGAAAAATCTCGGACTCCATTCAGTACAAGATTATAGGCTGCAATTGATACAACCTAATATATGACGAAACTAGAGCTCTCCCCATCATCCATTCCTGTTCTTTTCCCCCACCAAACAAAACATCCTTTCAAAGATCCCAAAAGATCTTTTACAAAGCTATCAATACCTCAGCTACCTCCTCAGAGCGGGAATTATTGGTCACTTAATGGATTGTATGCTATGGCTAGATGACAAGATAGAAAGTATTTGGAGCACTTTCTCTCTCTTCCCCCCCTCCACCCTGGCAGATTTTTGAAAAACCTTATGTTTGACCAAAAGTCAGTAAATCTAGTTGACCCATGTTGCAGAAGTTAGAACAAAACTGAAACACATTTTGCTAGGGTAGAGTGGCCAATTGGTGACCTCCGGGCTAGGGCTGACCTCCATGCAATTTTATCTGCCCCACTGCAGTCCTACCAAATTTTAATCAAGGCATGACAAAGGATTACCTACAGTTTCATTCATAAGAAAAATTTTTTTACAAATTGAGGATTAAGTCATTTTAATGTGTGGAATCAGACTAAAATTTGTGAATATTATGAAATATATAAATGCACGCATTTGTATACAATACTTTGCCCAAAGACAGGTGTTCTGCAACTGGGAAGCCCTCACTGCTAGATGGTATTAAGTTACAGAGCTTGGCCACTCATAAAAGGGACAGTTTATATGGCACACTCTGTTTCAGCTCCTTATGCCACTATCTGGGAAACTTCTAAAGAATGCAGAGATAGGTCAAATCCTGGAAACAGACAAGAGGTATTTAAAATCTATCAAGTCTATTGCTTTCTGTGAAGCATGCAAGACAGGTGCATGGCAGTGGACAGAAAGGAGAAAAGGAAATTCCCCTGCACGACACTCCACTAATGCACTGATTGAGTACCTTGCAAAGTTATCTTCAGAACCCGGAGCAAGAGATGCAGGTGTACCAGAAGAATCTGAAAACACATCGACCAACAAGCTCCCACCAGATGTTGGGGGTGGAACAGAATTGGTGGCTGGGGCTGCACCAAGTCCTAAAAGGTCTGCTGAAGGAGATGGAGTAGACTGGAAGGGAAGATAATTATTTCACAATATTGTTTTCGGGAATAAAATACATTGTCAAGCCTCTTGCTCACTTTTCCCATTGAAACTGGAGTCTACTGCTGTTAATCATAAGCAAAAAACCCAACGTTTACATTTATGTCCAATTTCCTGGCCAACAAATCAGCCCCTAAAGCAACTCAATGATCTGCAAGTCAGTTACAATAAATGCTATGTAGACAACCTAAACAGCCAACATAGAACTAGAATTCCAGCAACCAAGCAGTTAACAAATATATCTGTCATTGGTGGAGGAAGCAGAATGTTGAAGACATTTCCAATAAACTGATCCTGCAGCAAGAGTCATAGCACAGGGGGACTTTATATAGCTGAATCAGCTTCCAAGTCTCACCAGAATTCTCTGTCCACTAAAAATCACACTGAGCAGAAACACATGCACATACTTTGTATGTTTTGATTTTAGTCCAAGATGAATTTGCCACAACAAGCAAGCTGAAGGTGACAAGGTCAGAAGTGTCTAATCTACACCAAACTGAAATAGGTCAATTTTTAGGCTGGGAATGAGATTAGGATGAATGTATAAATACCAGACACAATTTAAATCTGTAACAATAAAATTGACAGTGCCTTCATTAGAAATTGTTTAAAAGCAATCTAAATTAATAGATTTGAAGACTTTTTTGATTGAACTCCATTTCCAAACTTGTTCTTTCCTAAACCACCAACATTTTGTGAAATAAGAGATATACAAAAACACCACAGAAACTGAAAGGCCCATCTACTGTTAAGTCACAAAGGGCAATGTCTGGAACTGCTTGTAAGGAGAGTGTTAAAGACCCCATTGAATATTTTGGGAAATCCTTGATTCTAATCAGATTATTGCCAAAGTGGCAGTATTGTTAAGACCCAGAAACAGCCTCTCGATGAGCATAAATGCTTAGGCATGCAACACCTTCATTTACAAACTACCTAGACTGCAGAATGGGCATTGTACAGTATTCTGTGGAAAGAAGCTTACCACAGTGCTAGCATTAACAAGCGTCGTTTCAGTGCCACCATTCACATCAGAGTTTTTCTCCTTCTTGGTCTCTTCCAAATCTGTTACTGTGTTGGGGCCTTTTTTCTTCTTGAGCTTGGCTAGAATGGAGGACTCCCTCTCTGGAAACGGAGGCATTTCTTCTAGCACGGTGGCCTTATAGGGAAAACAAACCTCAGCAGGTTCTGCTGCACACATAAGGCAGGAAACAAACTACAATCCTGGTGAACTGCAGCGCTGTCTAAATCAAGCCTGCCACGAGTTTCCCAAAAGTACCACTCAAGTGAATAACTACAACAATTTCTCCTCTACCCACAATCTCAAAAGCAAGAACATGGGATAATATGTTCACTGACAAGCACAGCACATCAATGTCATGTTCAACTGCACATACATACCAAGATATCAGTGCTTGCAATGGTACTGAGCCTCAAGTACTCCACAGCCCTCTGCTGCAGCTCAACATCAGCATTTTTTAGTTGACTATCACTGCGCAGTACATCTTGGATAGTAGTTTTTATCTCCGGAAATAAATTCACAAACTTGATATAAGTAGACAGAAGCAGCGCTCGAGTTGGGACGCTACAGAGATGGAATTTGGAGTGCAGCAGGTTGAACTGGATCAGGGGACTGAAAAAACACAAGTATAATTACAATTCAATGAGTTTGTGATCTTAACCCATTTACAGCTTGTGATTTCGACATCTAATTCATTAAATTTCTGCAGCTATGGATTTTAGCATTTGATTTTATGGAGTTGTAAAATTCAAGTGTTCTTTTTAAAGACACAGGATCAGAACATTTCAATCCCACATGCTAGATCATTCCCTCCTCTCCACATTTATTTAGCTCTGTGCTGTAGGGCAGAGCAGCCAGAGGTCAAAAATTATTGACAGGACCCTGGCTACAAAAGCAGAGCCAAAAGGTACTACTGAGCACAAATGAAAAACTAGCTGTTACAGGGCAGAGTCCTCTAGAGAGAAGCCTCTCCAGCCACAAACTGGGAGCAAGTAGGGGTAGCTCCCTCCCCACAGAATGTCTTCCCTGGGGGTCTCTTCTGGAGGTCTCTTCTGCCTTTCTCTCTTGTTCTTTCAGGCCCTTCCCAGGTGTTTTGTGTTCTGTCTCTTGGATTTCTTGGGTACTATTTATTTATTTATTTTATTTCTTTGGACCAGCCATTTTCAACCAGTGTGCCATGACACACTGGTGTGCCGTGACTGGCCCACAGGTGTTCCACCAGAGTTTGGGGGAATATCAGTTATCAATAGGGTCATTATAGGATGTGATCTCCATGCCAGCAGCATGGCGTGCCTTGTCAATTGCCAAAAACTGATAGTGCGCCTTGACCATTTTTACACCTTGTCAGTGTACCATGAGATGAAAAAGGTTGAAAATTGCTGCTTTGGACTATATATTGTTATTGATTTTTTATCTTATGCTTTAAATCAAATTGTTAGCTGCCTCACTTCTTTCTCACTTATTTTATCCCCGCTAACTGGGTAAGAGGCACTTTTTCAAGTGGGTGCTCTTCTTTTATTTAGCCGGGGGAGAGTAACTGGCCCTCCTCACCCCAGCAGTGTCTTTTCTGGAGGCTGTCTGGTGGTGTTTTTTTTTTGTATCTTTTTAGATTGTGATCCCTTTGGGGACAGGGAGCCACTGATGATTTGATTTTTCTCTGTAAACTGCTTTGTAAACTTTTTGCTGAAAAGTGATATATAAATACTGTTAATAATATAAGTGTTTAAAATAAAACTGCATATGCATGCAGACACTGTCCTGTCCATGTGCATGTGGTCAGGACAAAGTCTACAGAAGAACACTTGTTAAGAGTGCAAGAATGAGTGCACAATGCCATCGATGTAATCCACTGTCCACACCACTATGTCCAATCCATTGCAGACTTTGTTCAGCTGGTTGTATCTCAATTACGTCAAAAAGTTTCCTTACATCTGTTTGAGAGTGCACTTACCTAGATCTTGGATCACCAGCAATTAGATTTCCAAATTCTCCCAAGATGTAACCACCTACTTTCACCAGGTTCTCATGGCAGGCTGGTGCTTGAAGAGCCTGTTTAAATAAAGTCAGGCACTTGAAGCACATCGGTTTAATAAGCATGCAAACAGACATAAAATTGATAAAGATGATTCAGTTTTTACTTTGGTGCCTCATACTGGTGTTTCAACGGAATCGGAAAGAGATTGTGCCACCACCCAAAACCTTGGGGGTCCTCTTCTTTGACTAAGTCATACGACTGGACATGCAGAATGCTAGTGGTTGGCATGAATAGTGCAATATTTACAAAGCTTTTGGGTCCGGCTTTTAAAGAAACAAGAATGAAGAAAAACCATTTAATAGTGCACAAAAGTTACATACCATGCCAACACTACTTTACCTTTATAATCTGTTCTTTGAGAAGGGATGCAGATTACCTGGAAATCTGTATTCCCTTCTCAAAGAGCACTGTGTGAGCATGTGCACTGTTATGAAGAAAAATCACACCTTTTGTTTACACAAATAAACAGGCAGCAACATTCTTTGAGGAGCTGATACAGAAGCTTGTACCATGATTCAACATGTACCTCAATTTAGGTGCAGATTACCTGGAAAAGTAGTGTTGGCATATTATGTAACTTTTGCACACTATTGTTTCCCTTCATTCTTGTTTCTTTAAAAGCCAATGAAGGTTACTTTCTGAATAGCCCCATATTTACTATAGCCCCGTTTGTTCTACTATCCAATATATTGCTACGTTATTTTTAGATTTGCATTATTTTTTGGCCAATCTATAAAGCTGCTTGCAGCATTCACAAAATATAATTTCATTTAAAACCTTACAAAGTTACTGTCAGCAGAGAAACATGCCTTGGAGGAGAGCTAGGGAGGACAAATGTACGAATCTGCCATTGTATAATATTCAATTTCTTCTCTCTCCCTAAATGCATATTATAACTCAATATTATCCCTAAGAGAAAGATCAGCATTTTCAATAACTAATTTCCACCCTTCAAGTCCCCTTTTCTCCTACCCCACCAAACTAGGATGGCTTAAAGACACAGGTGGCAGATTAGTTGTTAGCAGCAAGGCAGGTTTATCTCATTGTGACAGAAGTAGTTGTCTTCAACGGGAAAGCTCCTCAAACAGAAAGGTCTTATCATGAGCCTGCAGAATGAGGATCAGTTCCAAGTTTGCATCTCATGCAAGATAAGTAGTTAATCTTGACAAAAGGAAAGAGTGCCATCTGGCTTTTAAGAGGGGTGGTGGTGTTGACATCCTCACTGCCATCTGTTGAGATGGTAGTGCTTTATCTTCTACTATAGTTCCCATGACAAATGGGCCTACCTGCCTAAGACAAAAGTCCTAAAAGTGTCCTGGGCTGATAAGGATACAATAGCAGGCAGTATCTGAGAGTACAGGTGGTTTTGATCCTAGACTGTTCCTTTTGAGTAATGAAGTTCTGATGGCATCAACATCTAGCACATCAACCCAAATTCCTTCACTTCTACCCTGGGGTTATATGGTAATGCTACCTGCTCCATATGGCCTGCCTTTATAGGCACAAAGCTCATTTAGATCCCCCTTTCTACCTCTGAAGAGGCCCGCAAGGTGGCTTACAATATTTTAAAAAGTACAATACTGTAATAAAGCTCTCAGGCCAATGCTGGTTTCTAAAGGAGCTGATGTTATGAGCTCCCTCTAGTCTGAGCACTACTTTTTTCTTCCACTCAGATTATTCCAAAGACTGCTTCATAGACTACTAATGTGCTTTTCAAAATTGAGTTAGCCATATGTAATTGGTAAATAGTAATCTCTCAGGTTCAAGCTTTCAGTCTGTCTCGGCTCCATTTTTAAATAAAATAGCTCCAGTTTTAATTATCTTTGGGCTGTACAAGGGAGATGGTTTCCATGTAACATTTCAGATTTTCTCTTGAAGATTTATCATAGTTTATTGGCCATTCAGAATCACTGGGTGACAGAGACCAAGACCTCATTTTTCTAAACCACTGCTGCCCACCGCCATGGAGTGCTGTTTACACAGCAATTAGGAATGCAGAACAATCCTCTCATGGCAGTTTAAAGATTTTCCCATGAAAAATGTAAAGCCTTACCTCAAAGACTGTCTTCGCTGCATATCCTTGCACATCATCCCTGTTAATTACTATCTGAATGACTCTGTACCACACTTCTTCACTGACGTAGTCTCCAGCAATTCGAATCAAATTCAAGATAGTATCCACATACCAGGTGTAGTCCACTGCGTATTTCTCAGCTAGAATTGCAACCTTCAGTACCTGGGCAAAGTTACACAGACACCCTCATTTGTACAATGCGTTTTAACTTTTAACAGCCACACATTCAGAATATAGTTAAGCAAAATTAAACAGGAAGATTAAATAGGCATAAAACAAGCACCCTCTTAAGTACAGAAAGCTATCCAAAACTATCCAACCTCCACAAAAATTAGTAACAAACTGAGAAGAGAGGGGCTAAACAATTTTAACAAACTGAAGACAGGTACATCTGTATCCCAAGCCTCAGCCGGAGGCAAGGGGAAACTCTTCCCCTTACCCCCAAGTAAGCTTCTGGAGCCCCAATGGGTCTCCTTGGACTTGCACCACCTCCAGAGGTGGCATAAATTTGAGGAGAGCGAAGCGGTTCAAAGCCGCTCTGCGCTGCTTGGGAAAGGGGTTGGGATCTGGCATAACTGCTGGGTCCCAGCCCTGTATCCTGCTCACTGCCTGCCCGCCCGCCCGCCCCGGGACCGCCCTCCCTCTGCCCTGGAATGCCACCCTCCCACCTTCTCCCCACCCACCCCAGAGCCTTGCATCATCTGTACTCAGCAGACACAAGGCTCCCTCCCCAAGTCAGCGAGGAGGCTGGATTCAGCCTCTGTGGGCTGGTGTGCGCCCCTGCACTGGCCCAGCCAACTCTCAAGGAGGCACAAACATGCCTTATGGCAACATTTGTGACCCTCCTGGGCCAGCGCGCAAGGGCACATTAGGATTGTGCCTGTGCTGTCTCTCAGGAAGTTCTTGGGAAAGATGAGAGCCTAGATATTTAACTCAGTCCTAGGTGAATTTCTCAGTTTGCCTCCTGCTAAACCCAATGCTTCCTCAAGGCCAGGATCCTTTAGAAAAAGTTTCAAAGGCAGCCCCTGCGCACACCTGTGGATGATGTCACCACCCCTACTGAAGAAGGAGTCCTGAAGCTCTGCTGTAGCCTGCTCCTTCCATACACATCTGTTTATAAATATCTTGCAAACGCTAAGCTTGAGACCAGTGGAGGAAAACTGAACAGAACATCATGAAGTCTTTTGGCCACAAATTTGTGGCTGTACTAAACTGCCAAGATACAAAGACAGCTCAGATTAAGGAACACAAACTTACAATTTCTTCCCTAATGGAATAATCAGCAGTTTCCAGGTAATTCAGCATTTCAGCTACTATTTGCTGCGCATTGCTCCGGTCACACATGGCATACAGGAGATCTACTGCTCTCTGTCGCACACTCACATCTCTCTCAGTCTGCAAATGACATTGTGATTACCAGGGCAGTGATTATGGGAAAGAATGTAAACAAAAATCTTCAAATTTTAAAAGCTGTAGTACTGTAGTGTTCACTTCATGACAGTGAACAATGAAACCTACACATTATTCAGAATCAATACTGTAAACACTGTTGACTTTCAAAGCTCATTGAGCTCAACATTGAGCTCCAGTATTACACACTAGGTCAAATGAATTAATTGTTAAGGGGAGCTGAAGTTTAGACTAATATAACATTGGTTCCATGTGGATGTTACCATGGGCATAAACAATAAAAACCAAGGCATTTTATACTGTCAAAACACCATTTTTTAGAAAACTTATACATGAACAAAGGGGTAATGGCTACCATTCCTGATCAACTTAGGGTCCTTTCACAGGCAGGCTAGAAAGCATTCAGAAGTAGAGTGGAGTGAGTTGGGTACAGCCAATAGCAACTGAACTGTGGGAAGGAAGAACAGGCCAGGCGTGGAACAAGAAACCACAGAGAAGGAACAGGCAAAGGGGGGTTCACCTACTACTCTTAGTTCCCTTCCCACTTTGATCAGCCACACCTTCCTATGACTGTCACTTGTCAGTTTCAGTGGTGAGGGACAAGGATTAAAATATGACCACCTCTCTAGTCACATGGCAATAGATACACACAGGGCCTAGGAGAGGGGGGTAAAGGGGGTAATTTGTACCCAGGCCCAGGGTCAAAAGGGGGCCCAGGAGCCAAAAGAAGGGGCCCTGAAATTTCCTGGGATCCTACATTTTCCTCCAACTTGTTGACCGTATGGGATGCTGGGGACAATACCATGACTGGGTATGCTGGAGACACTACTGATACCATATGGTAGATAGACCTGGGCTCCAAAGACTTTTCCAGTTGTCTCTAGGCTCCCCTCACCCTTCTTTGCCCTTCCCTGCCCCTATTCTGCTCACCTGTCACCACCTTCCACCACTCTTTCACCCTTCCCCCCTTTGCAAGGGGGCCCAAAAGAAACTTTGTAACCCCTGATAAAATTCATCTCAGAGGCCCTGGATACACATTTGGGCAAAGCAGAAAAAGGAAGTGAAGCATTCCAAAGAGCTGCCTTGCTCAGTCCTCTCTTAATTTTAGTGATTCTCCTATTATCTCACCTCTAGCACCCTCATATAAGTGCTACAAGTTTTTGGTAGCTGTACCAAAACTCCCTTGTTCATCTTGTTAACTTTCGGCATGCTGGAAAATACAGGCTGCACTTAGGTGGAAGAATCTGAACCTTGCCTTTTTATTTGTTTTATTCTTACTGTTTGAGGAAAACTGGAAGAACAGTTGACCACTATATCTTCCAGGGGCAGCAAATAGAGGCACGTTCAAACCCAAACTCCAGATAGTACACAGAATCAAATAATTACCTTCAGTGCATTGGTAACTGTTTCTATATGTGTTTTCACAGCTTCATGTGAAAACTCAGAGCTGGCAAGCGTGCACATGCTTTCCAGTGCTAGGTAACGAAGATTAGTTTCCCGGTGCTGCAAGAACTGGCCTAACTGATTACAGGCACGAACAAGCAGGTTTGGCTCACTAGACAGAAGAGAGAGTGTGAAAAAGGTAAAAAGACAAACCAACTTGGGGGGGGAAGGGTATCAGAGAGCATCAACAGATATGAGAATCAAGAAGTACCTTCACTACAGGTGCATTAAAATTGCAAGTGATGCCTTCAAGAGTTAGTAACTGCACAGCTACATACTGCAGAAAGTAATTAGGATTCCATTTTTTAATGGAATTAGGATTCCTTTTGTCAGTAGCTATCCAATGGAGTCTTTTCTAAGGACTGGGATTCCATATGCTCTGGTCATGCTATGGAAGCCACAAACCCAGTTCTTATATTATCAGGATGGTACAACTTCCTCTGAGCTGTAGTAATTTCTTATAGCACTCCAGCACCGCAGAATGTTGGAATAATATGGGACAGGGTGATTACTTGCTTCCCATGTTGGCATTCTCCTCACACCTGGACTTTGCAATCTTGCAACACAAGCTAATGCCAATGACGCTTCATCAACCTGTACAGGGTGGAAATGACTACAGCAACCACTGCCATGCCATGAATGTAAGACTCAGACCTGCATTATAGAAACTGCCAGTAAGGTCAGTCATACAGACAGCCATCACGGCATAGTGGCTAAAGTGTCAGGGTAAGGCAGTGGTTCCCAAACCAGAAGTCTTATCTCCCTGGAGAACCTTGGAAGTCAGCCAGAGGAGCCACAGAATCCTTAAGAAAAACTAAACTTGCTGCCCTATACAATGTACAGGGATTGTAGCGGTAATGGGGAGCTGCAGCCAATGGCCCAGTAGGTCAAAGGAACTGCCTGTCAAAAAAGTTTAGGAACCACTGGGTTAAGGAGACCTGGGTTCAAATCCCCACCAAGTCCTTAAACTCGCAGGCTGTGGGTCAGAAAGTCATTCCTAGTTAACCAATCTGTACAGATTTTTTAAAAAAGAGGAAAGAATTAGGTGTACTGCCCCAAGCTACTTAGAGGAAGGACAGGATAGAACTTTGGTAAAAAAAGTTAATATGCACTTGTAATCTCTCATAAAAGTATGTAATAATCAGTGACAGTAAGAAGTTTCCTTTTAATAGTAGAACTATTCTGGCCAAGTTCATAGATCTGTGTCTTCAACTCCTTCGAAAAACATCAGAGTTCAATACAGATTTTTTTTTCTTTCCACATAGCAGCATACAAATTGATGGTAAGGCCACACCTGGAGTATTGTGACCAGTTCTGGTCGCCACATCTCAAAAAGGACATAGTGGGAATGGAAAAGGTGCAAAAGAGAGCGACTAAGATGATTACTGGGCTGGGGCACCTTCCTTATGAGGAAAGGTTATAGTGTTTGGGCCTCTACAGCCTAGAAAAGAGAGGCCTGAGGGGAGACATGATTGAGACATACAAAATTATGCAGGGGATGGACAGAGTGGATAGGGAGATGCTCTTTACACTCTCACATAATACCAGAACCAGGGGACATCCACTAAAATTGAGTGTTGGGAAGGTTAGGACAGACAAAAGAAAATATTTCTTTACTCAGAGTGTGGTTGGTCTGTGGAACTCCTTGCCACAGGATGTGGTGACGGCATCTGGCCTGGATGCCTTTAAAAGGGGACTGGACAAGTTTCTGGAGGAAAAATCCATTATGGGTTACAAGCTATGATGTCTATGTGCAACCTCCTGATTTTAGAAATGGGCTATGTCAAAATGCCAGATGCAAGGGAGGGCACCAGGATGAGGTCTCTTGTTATCTGGTGTGCTCCCTGGGGCACTTGGTGGGGCCGCTGTGAGATACAGGAAGCTGGACTAGATGGGCCTATGGCCTGATCCAGTGGGGCTGTTCTTATGTTCTTAAGAGGCAAGATACACTCTGGTACACTGTGCATGAGAGGAAATTATATTCTGTGATCACTGAACATATCTTGGGAGGTTTGCTTATAGCCAACATTCATTTGACTGGATTTTACTGTATCCGTTTACAGTCTGGCTGAAGAAATACACCGAAAATTGCTTAGAGAAATAAAAGGTATCTAAATGTGCAATTTACAACCAAGTTGGCTTCATTTGTAATGAACTAAAGCTGCAGTTCTATACATTCTTATCTGGGACTAGGTCTCATTAAACTTAGTGGAACTTCTGAGACAACATGCATTGAATAGGGCATTAAGTACAGTTAATGAAATTCTGACATGAACAGTTCATGTTAAAGGTTAACCTGGAAGAGACTGAGGCAGACCCATGTGTAAAACCAAATCTGCCACCAAATCCCTACAAGGGAGGCTAAGAGATTTAAATTTTACCCAACTGGACAGGCTGAACCCTTGCCCTTATTGCTCTCCACCCCACTGTTTAGCTGCTTTTAAGTCACTTTTCTCCTTGAGGGACTTTGAGATGAAAAGCAAACCTCTCAGAGGAAAAGCTGCTTTAAACAAAAGCAAAACAAATTCAGGGGAGGAAGAAGGTTCCATTCCTTCATGCTTTGCTTCAGATCATCCACCCACCACATGGTTTTGTGGAATCAGCAAGAGGTGGGTGGGCCTTGCCATCAGCCTGTCTAGTGGTGCCAAGAGATTCTCTATCACGAATTTTAGTAGTCTTAAGATGAAAGTGTATAGATTTATGAGAATCAGGGTTTTACAAAGAAAGGAACTCAGCAGTACACTTAGTGAAGTGACAAGCCTAGAAGATGCTGCAATACACAATTCTAGAACAAAAGGAAATGTTTTTGATAATCACCCTTTTGTTTTTCACACGAGGGACTTCTCAAACAATGGCAGAATGAATGTTCAAAATTATATGCTATACCGTCTTTAGAGAGCAGAAGGTTTGACAGTACACATTCCAACAATATATTTTGTACAACAGAACAGATACTCAAATCCCAGACTGCTACTGCTAATATGCATTATGAATGGCAGACTTACCTATCGTGGTGGATGATTAAACTAATTGCCTCAAATAGCACTGCATTTTTTGCATTTGAATGCTGTACTTTCTTGGATTTTGGAGGTTCTTGAGCTTTGTTAAGAATAGTTTCCAGACACTCTGTGAGGCGACCTCGTGCTTGGGGGTCTTCTGGGAAAAAGAGAACAGTTAGGGAAATTCACTGGGTAATTTTGACAGCCCTAACTATCAAACTAATTCTTGCCCACTGGATGGCATTGCTTTTCCAATTAACAGCATATAGTAAAAGTATTTTGATTCTCTAAGCTTAGTCATTTTCCCCTCTCATTCACCTCAAAAGAATGGCTACGAAATCGCTGTGGTGAAAAAGACACTTTCAGGTTAATCCACTATCAAAATATGATATGATAGTTTTCAGGCAATAATTTTAGAAGTTCCAGAAAGACTCACTAGTAATTAAATTGTCACTCCAGGCTTCCTTTGGATGGTTCAGTGTTGTATTTGTAATTTGCTAATAGTTATCCATCACAGTGGAATAATACGGTCTAAATATGCTTAGCTTTAACAATTTGATAGCCTCAGATGCACCCAGATTATTCACTGGTTATCTCAGAATTTGGGAAACGTGCATTTCAAATTAACAATTTGAAGACGATATCTTTAAATGTCTCCCATTCTACAAGGTAACAGAGTCATCTCTGTGCCGATGTTAATGTAGGTGGAGACCTCAAAGTCCAGATTCATGGAAGAAAGTATTTGCTTCTACAACCTGCCCCTATGAATACACCTCAGGATGGTGTGGGCAAAACAGACCAGAGCCAAGATGGATCCTTCTAGTCTGCTCTTCAAAACCAAGCAGTGGGCAGGGTCCTGGAATGCTGGGACAGCCATTGTGTGCAACAAAATCCAGTGGCCTCAGTATGTGGATCATCTATGTTCAATTTAAGCTTTCGTCTACATTCCAGATAACAGTAGTTTTCAAAATTGCCTTGTTATTAACTTGTCAACAACAAACATACCCTGTCAACATAGAGGAACAATTCTCAAGTAATGGGTGCATTTACACTTGGACAGGATGCTAGGCATCCAAAATATTCCCATATATTGGAAGCAGTTGACTCCCTCTTGACTGTTTTATAATATTTGAATTTTACACAAATGCTCTCAACACTTGTTAGTCACAAGAAAATGTTGTACATGCATACGTCCTCCTCTGCTCACGTTATCTCTGTCCTTCCCTTGATAGCCTGACCCATAGTTCTCAACATAACAAAGTTGGAGCCATAGTTCAAGACTGGGATCATTATGCCTGTACTAGGCCTCAGGGTAAGACAGCAATAATCTGATTTTTCTGAGGAAAGAAAGTTTTGATGCAGTTATGACTATTGTGACCTTCACAACTCTGCCTTCTCTCTAAAATCAAACACAAATGTTGTTTCAGTGTAAACCAAAACAGCAAGGTGAAAACAGGATTCTTTGTTACTACACCTGGAGGTGGGTAGCACTGCAAGAGTCTCAGAAGTTTCACAGATAACCATGGAGCAGGAACAAAGTAATAAGTATAATCCTGGAGATCGGTTGATGCAGATGTCACAATCTGTAAAACGAGAGAGTTTTACTTTTCTGGAGCAATTCTATCAAGCCTAGAAAAATCACACACCTACTCCGAATCTTGAAGAGTTCTCAATCTAAGGGTGGGCTGCATAGTCAGAAGATGGAAAGCCAGTTTTATATGTACAGGCCAGTCCTCTTATCTGCGGATTTGGTATCTGTGAATTTGACTATCTGCGGGTTCTGAATCTATGGCATCTGACGGACCTGCACCCTCCAGACGCAACCAGAGGTTTCCTCTGGTTGCGCCCAGAGGGTGTTTTGAGGCCTCTGAAAAGTCTTATAATACTGCTTCTGGTTTTTACAAAAAAAAACTGTATGTGATTTTCTAAGGCCTCCCAGAATTCTTTAGGAGGCCTTCTGATGACCGCCCACCAGTCTATTTTGGAGGTCAGGCATGCCCTGACCCACAGATTTCATTATCATGGGTTTTGACATCCACAGGGGTTCCGGGAACAGAACCCCTGGGGATACCAAGGCCTGACTGTAGTTACTTAATCCATTATCCACAAGGCCTATAATCCTTAATCCATAAGGTTTATATGGAAGAGTTTCTATAGAGATTGTTTGCAGTGTATTCAGATGTAAATCACAACTAGGCAGCAAACATAATAGGAGAAAAATATGTTTAAGACATGCAAAATTATGGACCATTTCAGAGGAAAATGAAACAAGAAATCTAGTCACTAATTCACATATTAGAAGGATAATTCAAGTGTTCTCAAGCATGCAAGCACTCACACTGGACCATGCAACTTTCTCTTTCCGTAGCCAAAACTTTTGCTGCCAAGCAACTGGCAAGTTCATCTTCCATCAGAGATTGTGACTCAAAAGTATATATCACATGGCTATGGATAAACTGTCCAAAGCATGAAGTGAGAGACAGGGATTGAATTTACTGCTCTATGCAGTTACAAAGTTCCTAAAATAACTCAATACTAATGTATGAAAAAGTGGATAAGATGCAAGATAGACTGGGCCCACCCAGGAAGACTGTTCTATTGTTTTTATGAATATGAAGATGCATAGGTCACAAGAAAACAATGCAGGAAACTGGACGGAGACAAAGGCATGTGAGCAGAGTTCTAAACAGGGTGGGAAAAGTATTTATAATGATACAATTTTAGATCAGAAGCCAATGTGACAGATTTACAGACTCAGCTATAACAAACCTGTTTACAAAAGTGGAATGTGTGTTTTGTACTTTCTGCTTAGGACAGTGGTTTCTAAATCACAGCTTGTTCTTGGAAAGAGGAACAAGACTGTGCTTGAGATTTGGTACAGGAAACAAACAGTCAAAAAGATTATGGCAAAGACAACTAGACAGGAAAAAGAATTTGGGGGGGGGAGAAATGCAGTTTGAGAGAAACACTTGCTCAACTTAATGTTACAACCAGCCCTGTCACAGTTCTGTATGGAAGAGGTTATTTTGCTTGGGTAGAGCCTGCAAACAGTTTGCTAGCCACATATACGGAAAGTAGCTTTAGATCAACTGTTAATGCTAACCAAGGCAAAGCACTCCATAATAAGGGCTTAAATTAGAGCCAGGACTTGCTAGGGATGAACTCCAGAGCACGTTTTTGATGCCAGAGCTCATCCTCGGGAGCTTCTAAGGTAGCAATAAGTTTAGGATCCCTTGGTGAGCATCCACAGGGAGATTCTACACTCCTAGAATGGGAAAAAGTGACTTCTAAATCAAGACGCTGTAGCTTATAGACAGGCTTGATGTAGACCGGGGTGTCTTCTTAGCACTTATGCGCTGCCTAATGCAGAGAACTGGGCCTCCATCATCTCAGAAGTACTACAACAACTGACCAGTTGCACAACAGTAAGTGGCAATTCCCTCTGACAGTACAGCTTTGCCAGTCATACTGCTCAATCCACCCTGCCACAAGGGAAATGGCAGATATGCTGGTAAATGTTTCTGTACCCTGTTGGCATCCTTCAGTCTCAGAAGACTATGGTATCATGCTCTGAATGGTGGTTCTGGAACAGAGTGTCCTCTCCAGTGCACGAAGCCTGGGTAAAGTAGATATGGAGGGTAGACTGTTACCCATGCAGCAAATCCCCCCTCTCCACGTCGCTGAAATGGTCCAACGGAAAGGCAGAGGCCAATACAGTTGGTTCCAGCGACGTCGCAGGAGTTGCCAGAACATGACTGTGTTCAGCCATGAACTGCCTCAGGGACTCCGGCTCCGGATTTTCCTCGAGGTTGACTCCTGAAGCCTTTTCCATAACTGGATGTAGCCACAAGGTAGTGGAGGTTTGGGATCAAAGTTTTCCTTCTCTCAGATGAGCTGCCTTCCCAGGCTGACGAGTCCCATCTACCCGGTGGCTGTTTAGTCGCCTCTTACGACAAGTACAGCCAAACTGAGGGCCTATTCTTATCCCCAGCCCGCAGGGGCTCCGGGGGTTCTGTACCCTATTATGATATTATATAACTATGAGGAAAAAACTTATCAGGAGACTTCCAAAGTCAGAGAAAATACAGTTAGTGAACTGTATGTTAATGCATTGGTAGGTGCAGGTCAAAGAAAAAAAGAGATCTACCAGAAGAACTCTACATGCTCCAGGCAAAATGGAGTAAGATGTGCTACAAGATAAGCCACAGGACCATGTTAATAGATTGTTTTCTTCCCATTCTGAGAGCCACCAAAGTCTGCATTGGCCTACACAAATTCTCAAGAGGCCTGTGGCTTTGCCCAATAAGTCTCAGAGTGGTTGATAACCACAAGGGAGTGGAGAGAAAACTGAACCAACATGCATAGAGAGTGCTTAAGTTCATGTGTGTCTCTCATGCAAGCATATCTGCCCGTCATCATCCACAAAACCAAGAATGAAGAGCAATTTGCTCAGCCCAATACAGCTTACACACATTGCCTATGTAGGAAATCTTGCAACAAGCGAAGGTTGAAGCCATTAAAAAACACTGTATGCCAAACAATCAGAAAGGCCCCAGTTAAGGCTTACTTCACTTTCCCACAAGACTAAATGACACGGTCAATCACCAACACATGAATGACATGGTCAAACACCAACTGTTTTGTTTAGTCTAGTTTAGTTTAGTTTCATTTCAGCACTTGTATGTGTTCAACAAATTGCTTACCCTGCTGAGTCTAGAGACAGCCAGAGATACGGAAGTTTTAAATTCATCTGGATTCTTTTGTGCCAGGGTGGTGATCAAACTTGTAGCAGCAGTTACCACGCCCTAGAAGACAACAACAGGATTGTAATTTCTGGAAATCCATCCCAAATAGCTAAGAAAACTTGTTGTATAGAGCAGGGGTGCTCAAACTTTCAACTTTAGGGATGCTGGACCTTTAACAAGTGTATAGAAGAGAGAATTGCAGCAGGTGCAACTTGTCATCCCACAGATGACAAGCTACACCTGCTGAAATTCTCTCTTTTATACACTTGTTAAAGGTCCAGCATCCCTAAAGTTGAAAGTTTGAGCACCCCTGGTATAGAGCAACATGAAAGGTGTTGTAGTCATTACCATTTTTAAGTCACATATGTTTTCAAAATCATTGGGATGAGGTTCCTTTGCGGGTTTGTGTTCTCCATAGTTAAGAACACAATGATCTCCCATGATCTAGTTGCCTTCTCTATAAGCACCCAAATCAATCTGTTGCTTGCCAACTTGAAGCCCAGAAAACTCACAGGAGCTATGCAGGTTTGCTGCCTTTTAGTTGCAATAGCTGCTGTAAGTGTAGGTACCCTGACCACTGAGAAGCAAGCTACTCTCCCAGAGGGGCAGAAGGATGGCTATTAAGAAGGTAAGCTACAGGTAGTTAGGTCTGTATGCTTTTTCTTACATCATAAATAGCAGCACAGCATGAGTGCAATTTCAAATTTAAAAATTGTGGAGGAAATCACCCCTCATCCAGTGCCATGGTCCAATCAAATTAGATTTCCTACAAGACCTCTTTGCTTAAATAAAGCCAACCACCACTGCAGCTAATCCTGTGCACAGATCTCCCACAGTATTCTTAGGCTGGCCGTTAAACCTCTACTGGTGAGCAAATAAATCAGGCTGTTCCCTGCTGCAAAGATGCAGCACTTATCTGCCTCAAAGCAGAAAAATACTGATTATATTAATCTACTGGATTCCACTGTTCAAGATGAAAGACTGTTCTACAATGCTGTCTCTTGTTTGGTAAGAACTGATCTATTCTTTAGTCATCTACCTGCTCTTGGTCAGTTATCCTTTTTGTTTGGTTTTTGTTTTACATAGCATTGTGAGAACTGTTTCTCTCCTGGTGCTCTCTCCAGTTTGTAAACTCTGTATAGTAATTTGGCTCCAGTAATAATGGGGAGAAGAAGCAATGGGGGGGAGTTACTGTTAGTGCTCCATATAAATCTTCATATCTGTACACTACTGTTTTATTCAACAATAAGAAGCATCTATCATGACCTCAATAAAGAACTGTTTGGTCCCAGGTTAGGTAAAATATAACCTCAGAATCCTTAAGTTCCAGTGCATGATGGTTATGTACATGCATTTTTTTTGTTCTGTTTACTGGAGTGTACACGACCTTGTTCCCTACTGCGGGAGTGCAATCAAATATTAACCGAATTCACTATCCCTCAAAAATAAGCAAGAGATAGTCTTCTCAGAGCACACACAGTCTCTTATGCAAGCATACTAAGCAAACAGGAAAGACCCTTCTTTGGCATAGAGGATGACAGCCAGCCACTGGTTTGGAAGTGCTGTACTGTGATGCTGAAATCTTTGATCCACCCTAGATTTGTTGACCTTGGACAAGTCACTTCTCAGTCAGAGTTCCTTATCAGTACAACTGTGGTAGGTTGTCTATCTTATCACATTTGACAAACATGCTAGTTATTGCAATAATTTAAAGACCAGTTCAAACTCCTATACTGTACAAGTAAATCCTGAATTTACATGATCAGCGAGTTTTCTAGGAGAAAACGTCCAGACACAAGTTAGGTTCAAATGAGCTTACCAGATGCTGGTCATTGAGAAGGTGCACAACTCTCGATGTCCAGTCTCCCATCGGAACCAGATCAGGGGAAGTTCTGTATAATCGTAGTAAGCACAGGGCTGCACTCTGCTTCACACTATCCATAGTATCTCTGCAAGAGAAATGAAAGTCTCACAGTGGAACTCAAACCCTAGTCAGCCAGTAATTCAAGGTGCTTGAATTTGAACTGGTCATTGAGCAATCCTTATTTAAAAAGGTAACAGAAAGAAACAGTATTGAAGCTCGGCTTCACCAATAAAAGCCCTGACATTCTCTATTTGCTTTAAAAAAAAAAATAACTTAATAGGCTAGAAGTCAGAGGAAGTGAAATTGCAAAAGGCTACGTTCTAGTTTAAAACATTCCAATCTAGATGGTGTTTAGATGACAAAACCCAACAGGAAATAAGTTTGCTTTTCACTGAAGTACAATGAATGTTACAGGAGTTAGTGGCATGGCCTGAATGCCAATGAGCTTAAGCCTTAGATATGAAGTTGCTATAGAGGTAATCATGGGTCCATCTAGCCCACTACTGTGTAACTGAAGCCTTGTTTCCCAAGGCTCTTGGCAGCAATGTTCCCTCTAATTTTCCCCTGGAGGGTGCAAAGCCCTAATAGTGACAGTGCGGGGGATAGTGACTGTGGAGCACTTGGCCATGACGTCATTGCAATATTCCAGAGTGCTGAGAGAGAACGTGTGTGGGGCTTCAATTAGAACTGTGTGGCAGCGCAGCTTATAGGGAAGGCTGCTTGGCAAACATTTCCAGCAAAATGACCCCAACATCCTTAATAAAACTGGAGATAAATGTTTACCTCTGGAGTTTTGTTAAAGAACAATTCAATTTAACTATGTTACAAAAATAGTAACATTAAAATTGACTTAAAGTAGAACAGTCGTGCATCGCTTAACAGGGATGCAGGCGGAAACCCTGTCGCCTAGCAAGGCTTGACGCTACACAAAGCCTCCAAAAGGCGAGGATAGCTATGTTCCCCTAGTCCCTGGAGGCTTTTTGGAGCCTTGGATGGGTGCAAGTATTTCTGTGACTTATTGCTCAATAATGTAGCTAGCTTTTCCCGTACAGGTGAGCACTGCTTAGCGATGCTCTTGCCAGTGACGGCCCACATATGCAATGGCCGCCGCTGGTCCCTTGTTCACCCCCTCAGCCTCTGAAACTGAGGGGAGTGACACTCCTCTCACCTCCAGAAGCTTTTCTGAGCTTTGGAAAGGCAGCGTGCATTTGTGTGTTGCCTCTCGGAGGCTCAGAATGCCCGTTTCGGGTGAAATCATGTTTTTGGCCTAAAGAGCCTCAAAGAGACAGCGTGCAAATGCACGCTGTGCTTCCAAGGCTCAGAAAAGCCTCCGGAGGCAAGGGGAGTGCAGCTCTCCACGGCTTCAGAGGCTGAGGGGGGTGAACAAGGGACCAACAGCAGCCATCGCATATGTGGGCCATCGCTGGCCAGAGCATCACTAAGCAATGCTCACCCATACAGGCAAAACTAGTTATATTACTGAGCAATAAGTTACAGAAATACCTGGACCCATTTTGTCTCTATGAGGGTAAAGCAGCAGCTCCAGGATTCAGAATAATCTGTTAATAAATTATTATGAAACATTCTTAATTGCAAGAAATTATGTTGTGGCAGAATCTATGAGAAAATGATCTGGTTCACAAGCACAGACACACACAGTGCTGTTGTCATTTTCTGACATGCAAAACAACCACATTCATATGTAGTGAGTACACAAAGTAAAGGTGAACATACAACTCTTAACCAGATCTTAAACAGTCATGATTATAGCAATACATAAAATGTCTAACTCACATGCTATTCCTTTCAGATGAATGGAGGCAAACACCATTCTAATGATATTCACGCATAGGAAATTGGTAATACCACTGCACATGGAAATCTTCTCTATATCCTGCACTTTTAATTTAAAATATTTCTACCCTGCCTTTTGCCCTGTAAGCAGGACACCCAAGGCAGCGCAGAACAAATGCACTTTAAAAAAGAGAGCAAACACTACAATCACAACAATAAAAGCAATAAAAACAGTGAAGATAGCAGCACACAAGATAAGCAAACTCAACCGGAGTCAGTAAGAGAAAACCGCATCCACCAGGACGGAGGTCTAGATAATCCACTTCATCCAGTATATATCCTTACATTTCACCTTGAGTGCCCGTTGGGAAGAAAGACGGAGTAAATAAATAAATAAAATCAAAGAAATAAATGCCAAGGTTAGACCACTAATAATAGACAGCCCATCTCCTATCATCTGTTCCAGAAATGCAACAACCATCTAAAGTTTCTGCTCAAGTGATCCTTTGTACTTTTCTGTACAGCAATGATCTGCCAAAATGCATACATGTTCACGGTAATAAGCAAAAATGCATTGTGAGGTTTATTTTGCCCCTAATTACATCAATCAGTTCTATCAAAAATCTAACAAAGATATATAGGAGTCAAGAATACAACCCATTATAATCACACTGATAAAGCTTCTAGGGACAAACATAGGCTTTGCCCTGTCAAAATTCCAACAGTGAAGCGTGAGTGAGAAAAATTGGATTGCTTGATCTTGGATGCATTATATGTCTCTCTCTAACTGAAAAATCAACATAATTCTCTTACATCTGAAATCCCCAAACATTACTTACCCAGCTACAAGTATTTTTGGAATTTCTCCAGCAAATGCTTCTGCCATTTCTCTGCTACCCACATTGGCAATGCAGTGCAAAGCCAGCCCCATGAAAGTGGGGTTGCGGCTGGCCAGGTCATTCTTGATTGCATTGTTTATCAGGCGTATCAGCTCACTGTTTGAATTCACAAGTACAGAGATAAACAGGTAGCCCTGGAAGTAAGAAAAATAGTAGTAGAGATGGAAAGATGTTTCATATGCAGTATCTGTGATGAGGACATTCAACCACCTAAGAATCATGGTTAATTCCTGACCTAAAGCAAGAAATGTAATAAATGCCAATTTTCACCTTACCTACAAATAAAGGCAATTTAATATAGCCATAAATCGATATGCTAGTATCTGAATACTGATGCAGCCAAATCAACAAGAAGTCATATTGGCCTGGATCTACGAAAACCTGGCACTAAAAGAAAGCATGTCTGCAGGCAAGGAGTTTGTAACCCTGACCTGTGTGTGCGCCAGGGGAGGATTGGGCAATCTCTAATTACAGTAGCACTTAAATCTAACAAGTGACAATAACCACCCACTTACTAGAGCCATGTTCTAGAAGAGAATTTAACAGAAATCTACTCTTTCATTTAACCATTCAGGGTTACTACTACTATACCCCAAAACTGGTTCTTCCCTGGGCCTCAGATGGCCTTATAAGGGCCTAAAACATCACTTCTGGTCGTCGTCATCCCCAAACAAAGTGGCCTTCTAAGACAGTAATTTTCAATCTTTTTCATCTCATGGCACACTGACAAGGCACTAAAATTGTCAAGACACACAATCAGGTTTTTGACAATTGACAAGGCACATCAAGCTGCCAGTGGGGGGGGCTCACATCCCCATTGGCCCTACTAATAAATGATCTTCCCCCAAATTCCTGTGGCACACTTGTGGACCACTCACGGCACATTGGTGTGCCACGGCACAGTGGTTGAAAATGGCTGTTCTAAGATCTCCCAAAGGCCTTAGAAGGCATTCCGAGGGCTGGGGAGGCCACATGAGAACTCCCCAGCCCTCAGAATATCCTCCGGAGGTGCAGATCCAATTGCGTCCAGAGGATTAGGGGGCACCAAGACCTGCATATTTAAACTGTGAGTTTCGTAATCCAGAGTTCTAGAACAAAACTCCTGTGGATAATGCAGGATGCCCCAAATTGTCTTTATCCAAATCCGCCCCCCCCCCACTTTCCTCCATGACCTTGCTAGTTTTGAGCAATGTTCTTTAAGAGAGGAGGTCATCATTAGTGGAAGATCAGTGCTGTACAGGGAAAAAAAATCACTGCATTTCTCAGTTATGTACAAATGCAAAACAAAAACAAAAAAGGGGGAAGCATAAATACTTGATTCACCTCTTATTGTTCACCAATGGGTTAGATGTGAATTGCTACTTTATCATCGTGGCGGAAGGATGAGACATTACTTACAATTTGTTTCTCTGTGTATTTGTTTGAACTTAGTAGATTCACAGCTTCCATGTGACCAAAATCAATGTCATGTCCCAGGAGAAAAATGAACAACAGCTTGCAGACATACTTTTTCTTACTGTAGCCATCAAGGGCTTTATCACCTATCAATCAATGAGAGGTAAAATAATATACTTAATCCACATCACAAATATTATATGCCTATTGCATTATTTAAATAGTCCTTTGAGACAGTCAGGGCTCACTTCCTAAACTTCCACCTGAAATGGCTTGCGGGCATGATTTGAAAACATGTCATAAAGCCACCTTGCTGATACTAAGTATGTCTAGGCCTGATCAATGTATGGACTGGAGACACCCTTCCCCCCCCCCTCCGAATCCCACTTGTGTGTGTCCAATTTCCATAGGAGAAAAAGGAGGCTATACATCAGGGCCAGAGTCAGGATGTGGGCAGTCCTGCACTAGATCCTCCCCCCACCATGCCATGTTCAGTCTCCATGGCACACAGTTTCTAGCATGTGTGCATAGCAACTCCCTGCTCCCCAAGCAGTAAAATAAAGAAGGCTGCAGTATGGATGGATGTTTTCTTTCATTAAGGTAAGTAATTCTCTCAGCATCTCTACCTCCTAACCTCTGCAAATGGGCTTTCTAGAGGACACTGCAAACTCACAGGGGCCTCCAAAGAAACTCATCTACAGATAGAGAGGACAGGAGAGGGCAGCAACTTGCTCAGCTGAACGTTTCAACCAATGCCCAACCTGGCCAATGTCCAAAGCTATAAATAAAACAGACTCAAAGAATTACCTGCAGCCAACTAAATTAGGGAGGCAGAGCTGCTGCTAAGCTAATCAACGGTTCTATGCAAGGCCAACTAGACACATCTTTTTACAACTCTGCGACCTATTCCTAAGGCAGTTACAAGACAGTGTAGAGGTTAAAAGGCAGAGCTGCAAATCTGAACTTCTCTGGTTCTGATCTAACCTCTGCCATGAACTTAGAGAGGCACAAGCCAAGCCACTCTCAACTTCAGCAACTCAGCCACAGAACTGGGATAACACCCTTCCTTTGCAGAGTTGTTGTGAGGTCTATATCAAGATAATATGCGTGAAGCACTTTCCACACTCAGAAAGGTCCATACAAATGCTAATATTACAGCACTGTGGAAATTAAGGGCATCATCAGATAAGTTTAGCAAAGGACTGTCCTCTCAGTACATATTTCAAACAGTTATGTAAGATCAGTGTTAGTAATTCAACTGTAGAGAAATGAGAACATGTTTGCCTTTCGGCACTTTCCTTCCTACTGAAGACAATATGGGGAAGTTGACTGTAGTTGGCTATGTGCACAGAATAGCCTTCTGGTTATACAGCAGACACAACTGGTGAAGTAGTAAGGACATGGCAGGGGATGCCTTATGATCAGAATATCTTTGCTCAGTCTAAAAATATTATTTCCCCTACAGCAAGTGCAACTGTGCCAATCTTTAGATTACAGCATAGTGACTATTTTCAAGTCAAGGAATTGAATATGAAAAAAGTAGACCATGAGCCTCACATTTTGGCTCTCAGTAGTACTCAGGGTGATGGCGCATCTCAGTATGATTTTTGGCCAACTCTAGGTCCCTCAAGGTGGAAAACAAGGAACAAGCCTGGGAAAGCCAAGAGACAAGGATGCCATCGTCACATTTTCAACCAAAGCACTCAGTTTGCCAATAAATTCTACAATTGCGCCTAGAAGAGGACTCAGAAGAATCTCCTATGAAAACCTTCAGTAGTTAAACCAGGGCATTCAAATTCAGAGCTAAGATAGGCACTGGCTCCAGAAAGAAACAGCACTGAGGGCCCAGTCCTATCCAACTTTCCAGCACCGAAGCAGCCACAATACAGTCCCATGGTAAGGGAACACACACTCCCTGACCTTGAAGAGGCCACTGTGACTGCCCCCACCATCACAGAATGCAATGCATGCCTTATTGGCGCAGCTGCACCAGCACTAGAAAATTGGATAGGATTAGGCCCTAAGCCGTCTTCCCTGGTGTGTCATGTTGGTAGTCTTCACTTCATCTCAACACTTCATCTCAACACACATTTTGAAGCACTCATTGAAATATTAGTTGCTAGTTGCCTTTTAACATCACACTTACGCAGGGGGAAAGTTCATCAGTATTTTTGGCATGATCTGGGTCCCTAGAGATGGAAAAATAAGTGATAGCCTTGCATGATCTCCTGACATTCTCAAAACTATCGCTATATTTTCAACATACTATGCATTTTGTAAGAGCAAGAGTTATACAAATTATGGTGGTTGTGGGGGGGGGGGCACTGCTATATTAATCTCCACAAAAATTATTCTTAATCTTCTGCCTTAATATTCATGGCCAGAAAATCTGTACACATTTTTGTTCTTGAGAAAAATCATTTCCCAAACTAACACATATGGACACTATGCAGCTCGTAGGAAAATTCCAGACTTGTACATCCAACAATGTGTGAGCTGCTAGCTGGGCTGCTAACAGCACTTCTCCTGCCTCTCTTTTTTTTTGGGGGGGGGGGGGGATCATCGTGAATGCACATTCAAAATGCCTATACCAAATGGCCCGAGGCTTTTTGCATGAAATCAACTGCCTCTTCCCAGACAATTGCAATTCTTCAGAGCTTGTTTGCAAGGATAAGTCAGCCAGAGCAACTCATCAGTAACAACGGCCCCCCAGTATATCTCCGAATAGGACTTCATGCACTACCACAGCATTCAGCACATCATGCCTGCACAATACTACGCATCCATTAACGGCTTGGTAGAAATACCTATGCCAGGTTTAAAACAGTGATGTGCAGTGACCCTCCAGGTCAGGAGAAGCACTCACTCTCCCCCTGAAACACACTCTCCACCCCCACCCCCAGAAATAAATTCAGGCCACTCCCTGAAGTGTGTTCTTTCTCTCTCTCTCTCTCTCTCTCTGGTGCTTTGGAAAACCAGCCGACTGAGCAATCTTCCTGCTTTTTTATTGGGTATTTTGTTTTTTTAAAAAACAGAAGAGAAGCAACTCTTCCAGCTCTCTCCCCAGAGCCTGCTGATGCAGGGATCCTGCCATTTTTTGATGGGTTAACCAGCAGTCCTGTGTTTTGTTTTGTTTTTAAATTGGAAGATACCCATGATTCCAGTTTAATCTGTTGGAGGCAAGTCTTTCTGCTGCTGCCCCAGAGACCAATAACACAAGTACAGTCTTTTTTCTTACTGGGCAAACAAAGATAGCTCTCCCTGGTTGCAAAGGCATCCCTGCCTATTTTGTCCCTTGCAAGCCACCATAGCAGTTGAGCCAATTAGCAGCTCTCCTTGTTCCCTCCATGTCTGTGTGTGTTGCTTTAAACGGGCTGTGAGCTGCAGCACAGAACTACTTGGGAAAGGCAAAAGGTACTTTTTTTTTTACTCGTTGGGTCAGGTGAGGCTCTGCCTACCCTGACTGCACATCAATGGCTTAAAGCAAGCCCTGAAGTCAATGTCAAGTGAAAACAGGACACTACAACAAGAACAGGCATGCTTCTTGTTGGCATATTGTATTGCTACACATGCAGCACATCATAGACCTGATTTGCACATGCATGTTAGCAAAACAATTTAACCAAGCATCTACAAAATGGGACAATGTGCCTAGGCATGTACAAGTGGGCTCGACTGTGTTGACCATTGCGTACAGAGGACTAACAAATGGTGTCCTGCCATCATCCATAACCAGACAGGTCTCCCATCTTATAGTGGCCAAGTATCACCCATGCAATTTGGTGCCATCTCCAGTGACACAGATGGACACTGAATCTAGTAGATGTCTGCTTGAAGTTGTCTCATTGTACAACCAGCTTAACTCAAGGTGTCTCAAACTGACGGTTCCCAGATTCTCATCTTCCACAGAGAAGTATCCAGGAGAGGAGCCAACACTATCCAAGAGGGAATTTCAAGCCAACTCAGAGACTTGATCAGCAACATGTACCATCTGCGAATCTTTGAAAAACTGTTTTTGGGGCCTACCTCTGTTGTTGGTGTCTTATCTGCAGTGAGGAAGATACTAGGTATATTGAAAGTGCCTACATGAATCCTCAGTTAGGTTTCACTTGGTAGCTGGTTATGTTGAATCTGCTGTAATAGTGTATCTATTAGATTTATGTACTGTGTTTGTTACGCAGTAGATCTCTGTGCTATGAACCCAGTCATATATGCATGTCTGTTGCTTGTAAGATTTCAAGCAAATATCTTAAAGTTTTCTCAACATGAACAGTACTTGCACATATTTTAGCGCAGCAATTCTACAAGAATGGCATCCTGACCCATGGAATGTCAAGCACAGGGGTGCTCAATAGGTGAATCGCGATCTACCGGTAGATCGTGAGGCAAAATGAGTAGATCGCGGAGTGCCGACCCCCCCTTCAGGTGCCTCTGGGAGGAAACTCCAGGAGTAAGGCCCATTGTACTCAATGGGGCTTACTCCCAGGTAAGTGTGGCTAGGATTGCAGCCTCACAGCCTAATCCTAGGCATGTCTACTCAGGAGTAAGTCCTGTTATACTCAGTGGGGCTCAAGGTACACCAACATACATTGTACACATAAATGTTATATGTTATGATGGCACAAACATTGTAAAAAAAACTCTGGTAGATCTCCGGGCCTTGCTGGGTTTCAAAGTAGCTCTCGAGCCAAAAAAGTGTGAGCACCCCTGCATATGTGAAGACCTTATTGTCTCCTGACTTAGGGCCCAATCCTATCCAATTTTCCAGCCCTGGTGCAACTACAAGGCAGCCCCATGGTAAGGGAACAAATGCTCCCATACCTTAAAGATGCCTCTGTGACTGCTGCCCCACTACAAGATGCAGTGCATGCCCCATTAGCACGATTGCACTGGCACTAGAAAATTGGATAGGATTGGGCCCTTAATCAGTACAGCTTGGCAGCCTTCTTCAGTTGCATGCATATTACTGAACTCCAGATATGCAGTTATATATTCCAACACGATGATCCATTTTGCCTTCAAGAAGTCCAGTTTTGCAATTAATCTTTTTAACACCAATGACTCAAATCCAATACAAATATCAGGTTACCTTTCCTACCAGTAGGGCCTTCTCAGTGGGGGCACCTTGCTTCTGGAATTCCCTTTCTCTAGAATTAAGAATGGTTCCCTCTCCAGAGACCTTTTGATGAGGCTTCAAGGTGTTATTTAGGAAGATTTTTTAACAAGTACTGGGGTTGGCACTTTTAATGATATATACTTTAATAGCTGTGATCCTGGTTATTTGTTTTAATGTTGTAATTGTTTTTAGGCTTTATGTTTTTATTATACGTATATTGAATTGTATTGCTTTTATGTTTTTTACATTGTTAGTTGCCTTGAGTCCCCTTCAGTGTGGGAGAAGGAGAGATAAAAAATACTGCAAATAAACAAACAAAACAGCGATGTGCCCACGCACATTGAGAACAGCTGAAAGCAAGTTAGCAAAATTCTACTACAAGTACTGAAATAAGCTATTCTCACATGGCTCTTAGGGCTTTTCAAGTAGGGCTACCCCACACTGCAATTTTTGTGTCCTTTCCCTGTGGTCACAATTTTCCTTTAAAAAACAAACCAAACACACTGAAATTACAATATCCCATGTATTCATTCCTGTAAACATGCACAAGGTTTTACATTGGATTCAGATTTCTAGATACATGTATATGGTCACCTTCCATAATTATTCTGGGCTAGAAACTTCAGAGTTTAGTACAGAATTTTAACATCTGTTGAAGGGAAGTGAAGAGAGGAAAACAATTTCCTTTCTCCAGGAAGTGAACTCTAATATCCTAGTACTCTGCAAGTACATTGTATCTACAGCCAGTTAAAGCCATCAACAGCTATAACATTTGCAAAAAGGATGTGAAGAAGAAGAGTTCTGGTCTACAAGTTTCACAAGTGCTGCTTTTCACAGCAGGGTGAAGAAAATGGCACTGGATGAAATCCCCAATCCCAGTTCTACACAACTAGTGAAAGATGAAGGATCCTGTCACATTTTGCACTTGGCAACACTACAAAGTGACTATATTTTGAATCCACACAATTCTGTGGTCAGCTGAACAATTCTTCCATGCTACTTGTAGACAGCACTTACGACATGGATAGTGAACCTTTAAGAATTCCACATTCTTTCAGTTGGTAGAAGCCAAACAGAAGTTTGCCATCTTTAGCAAAACTAAACATCACTAAAAAGTAAACAACACTTGTGGCAGTCTTTAAAGGCATGACCACCAGCAGGTGTATTATGAGGTTTCCCAGCTTCTCTGTAATCTCTGAACAGGTACATGTAGAAAACTTTAAAAAACTTATCTGTGAAGAATAGCTTCAAAGGTTCATCTAAAAGGGCAAAAAAGCGAACTTCTACTTAAAAGGAACATACTCCTTTTGTGAACGGCACTGTCCTCCAGAATGTTTACTCTGGCCATAGTTTAGATAGGTTTTGAAAGACACATGCACAATTTAGCAATCACTCTCATGCCACAAGTAGATTCAGTAACAACTGCTCCAGTAAGCGTACAGAAAATAGAATATGAGATCTCCCAACATTCATCAAATAATTGGATGCATTAACTTTGCTACTATATTCTCACTTTTGACTGAAAATGACAACCATTGTACTTGTGCTATAATACAGCACAAGTACAATGGTTGTCTTTTCCAGTCAAAAGTGAGAATTTAGGGGATACATATATTTTGAAAAGCACTATTTAACAAATCTTATCATTCAGACCCACACTGCAACTCAAGAGCATTGTTCCATGACACTCTAAGTTCACATTTGGGGACTTGGAAAGTCACTGGAAACATTGCTTTGTTATAGCTGCTTCTGCAGCCCTTCATTTGTGAAACTCTGTGCATTAAATCAATTCAGAACAAACAGGAAGAAAGATAATGCAAGTCAGCACATTTCAAACACAATGACTAGGTCAAAGGAGACTTCCTTTTCTTAGAAAGTCTTTTGTTGAACTAATCTAGTTAGCTATTTTTTTGCTCCTTTAAAGCACAAGGAAAGCTTAGATACATTTTCTCCAAACTCAGTGCCTTTTAAAGCATATCCACTTCTACAGATGTACATGTTAGCAGGCTTCGTTGTGCTCCCCTGTGAGAAATACAAGGGAACAAAATATGGACAATCGAGGTGGAAGTTTCAAGAACAGATTAACAGTGTACTTTGAAATTTAAGTGAAGGATCTGTAATTTGAAAGATGTTTATGATTCATTCCATAACATAAATACCTACCCACACCAGCAAAATTTCGAGGGAATCCATAAAAGCTCCGTTCATTTGTTAGGGAACCATGGACATTGTCTGAGCATTGGTCAGCAAAGAAAAAAATGCTGTGCTATTCAGAAACAGAGCCTTCCAGTGACTGGGAACCCTGGATGCCCAGCATTCTTTACCATGGGGTGGATTTCTGCCTGCATTTGTTGCCGCAGACAAACTCTGCACCTGTGGTGGGGAGGAGGGCATGTTTTACGAGCATATCCATATGAGCACAGGCTTGCTGGCCTTCTCTCACTGTTTCCCCAAGCACACCTGCTACTACTTTACCAGCTACATAGGACCAATTTCTTCAAAATGCCAGCAAATCTGCAATGCCTTCCCTCTGAAGGCAGCATAAATCTGCCTGTTTAAACTGGCATTTGCTACAATGGAAATGTTCTCTGGTGTGGCCATCACATTTTTGTATGTAACTTGTGTTTTATTTTACTTATTTTAATTACATGACCATGTGCATGAATTCCAGAAAGGAAGCATATATACATTTTAAAATACATACATATATTTTTGGTGGTTCAAAAAGGCAGAGTGTGAACATGACAAAGAGGGGCTAGAAGACACATGCACCATACAGACACAGTGTTGGTGCATACTCTGTAGAAGATCAGGGTTTGTTGCTGAATGTCATATGAAATGACCCTGTGATCAGACTGGAAAGCCAGTGGGGTTTGGAAGAAGCTGCATCTTCCTGCAAGTCCTATAAAATACAACAGCTTCAAGAGCACAATTAACATTTAAAATCCAATCCTGTATTCAAAACCAACATCTGTGTATGCATGGCTGATGCTGCTACATCTAATCCTGAACCTCAGGCAAGTTGTGCCTAACCTCACAGTCCATTTAATGGAGCTGCTTTCAGCAGTACTCATAGACAGGGTGCAGTTATACTACACTAAGAACAATGCCTTTTTATGAGAGAACAAAGAATAAATTACAACATGGCTGTTTTTTTAAAACCTCTTATCTTGCAAGATTGGTGCCAACACAAGCTCAACTGCTGATATGAATAAGCCCAGCCACCAGCTGAGCACACTCAGGCTAGCTGGACTGCAGCATCTTGGTAAACAATGCTGAAGCCCTGAAAATGCACATTCACACAGCTGCAACATCATACATATGTTAAAATCAGTCTCTGAAAACATATTTATGCTTGTGGCACCTGGGAGGGGTCACCCCAAGGAGGCAAATTCACATCATAATGGCATAAAATAGGACATGGCTAAAGCAAGCTTTCAAGGAGTCAAAAAGGTTTCTAGAAGACCAATAAGATGTTGTTTGATGGGTTTATGCACAAGGGCATTGCTCAGAGGGAACAGTCCAACTCTATTAGTAATCCTCTAGGGGCCAAGGGTTAATTGTGAAGCTCTTTAGTCTTTGTCTGATAGGGAGCGTCTGTGGACAGGAAGAGGACTTCCCAATTCCCTTGCTTGTTTGGGCTCTTCTATTCACCCCACAGGGAGGACAAGTTTCAAGGTCTTTCCAAGTAATGCCTATTGACATTTAAGAGACACCCCCCACCAAGCAGTTCCTCCCTTCTAGGAAGCTGGTCTTTTTTTCCTCACAGTACCTCACCCTTTTATCTCTCCCCTTTTCCTTGCTCTTTTCTCCCACAAGGGTTTCCTTGCTTCTCCTTTTTTCTTGCCTTTTCCATTTCTCTCTTCCATCCTCATTCCCATCTCGGTTTCTCTCATCTGCCTCCCTGACCTTTGCCATTCCCCCTCCATCGGTACCCTACCCTACCCCCCTCCCTCTCCTGCCAAGCAGGCTGGGGAAGTATGAATCAGGTTCCATCTCACTGTGATAAGCACACTATGTACTTACCTGTGCAGGACAAGGGGTTTGATTCATACATCATCTGTATGCATTTCCTCTTAGTCAAGTCTCTTGCTCCTCTGACCTCTCCCAGAGGACCGCACTGTAGGGTTGCTGATGGCACATGCCCACACAGAGCTAACAGTGGGGGGATGGACTGCCTGGGAAGAAGGGCATGCCAACCTGGGAACCCTCTTTAAAATGGAGATGCATAGCGTGGTGCACTGTGGGGGTGAGAATGTCACTCCCAGCCCTCCCTGAGACATAGGGAGACTCTCCTATTCCTTTCACATTTCCTCTCTCACTTCTCCTTTCAAACCTCTACTCAGCCCTTGACTCCACCTCCCTACAGTTCTCTCCTCTGGGGCTTTTAATGATCCTTCTCAGTCCGAGTTTCTTCCCCTCTTGATTAAGCTCCCCATCCAAATGCCTCCAAGTGTGGCTAGCTCTGGGGCAACTGGAGACAATGCCATCTTCAAGCATCCCAGAGCCAACCAACTGGCTGGAAAGGCTTTTGCAGACCGTACAACCCCACCAGCAGCATCAGACCGCCACACCTTTTTTGCCCAGTCTCTGTATCCAACCCCAACTTCTCCCTCCCTCATTACTGGCATTTGCTTGCATCCTCCCTGGGGATGGCACTGAGATAATGTCATCACTCGGCCACCAGTTGGGCTGTGGCTGGCCTCAGGGCCTCCCCGCAACCACACTGAAGGACACAAAGAGTGACAGGGTCCGCAGCACATCTCAGTAGAAACCAAGTAAAGCAGTTTTTTAAAAGTCTTTTAAAGTCTTCCATCAGTATTTTGGCAAGAATTAGCAAGAGGTCTCTGCCATAAGAGTCATCGAAGTCCATTCTTCCAGCAGTGTTTTAAAGAAACAGGTTCCAGTAGGTTTCCACACACAGTCACAGAGATTGTTTACAAAGGGCACAATCCTAACCAGGTCTACTCAGAAATAAGTCCTATTTTGTTCAATGGGGCTTACTCACCGGAAAGTGTGGTTAGGATTGCAGCCTTAGTCACTCCTGATCCCTTGACATGTAGCACTTCATCTGCTTCTATGTTTGGAGAGCTGGTATGGCATATTCCAACCAGCCAGAATGGCACAAACAAATGGAAATGATGTGATGAAAGGTGGCCAGTTAGCCACTACAAGCTACTATAGATGAAATGTATATTAAGAATTTGCATTTTGCACACGTAATTCTGATCAGCAAAGTTGCCCATAATTATTCTCCAGTGTGTTAGACTGTACAAGGGTTTTTTGTTTTTGCACACGCAGCAGACACACCTTGTGCATAAAAACTAGTTCTATGGACTTTGGCAAAATGTGCATGTTCAGCTCAGATACTCATCAGCATTTTTAGTACAGAACATTATGTCATAGCCTCGCTAACAAACACGCATTTGTCTTGAAAACCAGACAGACCAAGCACAGTTCAGTTGTTCTTCACCCTCCTGTTTCCTCCACAGTTCTGCTCAAAAGGAGGACATTCCTACAGCACATATATGGTCACAAAATCCACACAGATGCAGAAACTGATGTTTTTTCTCAACAACTTTAAGAGCATGCTATACTAGAAAGGTGTCATTTGTCTGATTATTGGAAAGTTGCAATCCACACACAAGCATCATGCAAATTGTCACTTTCACATAACGGAGCATTGTTTACATGAAACTGATTCTTGTTTGCTTCCACATGTAGCAAGGCAGCAAATTAAATTTTAAAGCCACTGTGCCACAGAGATCTGAGGATGTCACAAACTGGCAAGCATGGTTATTCAGTCCAGGCTGCTACTAACGGTTGAACTACTAACCAGACTTCTTTTCCAGGAATAGTAATGCCATGTTTAGTCAATGTCAATAACATTATCAGGAAGCAGGCCACTATCACTCCTTAACACAGTTTCTAAAAAAACCATCTGTTGGGCAAATTGTTCCAACATCTTTTCATTTTCCTGTATTTTACAGCAAGATACAAAATGCGTTTTCGGCTAGCCCTAATGCAAGCTTGAAATTGGGAAGGAAGAACACCATTCCAGAAGCCACTAAAATTGGATGCCCTTATTTTCACTAAGCACTAAACTGAACTGTTTACTTTTCCTGTGTCATGATGTAATCTTAATACACATTTTGCTTTCAGAAACGAAATGCAAGAGAGCTCAACACTAGAGGCAAGCCAAGATCTCAGAGGGAATCAAGTATTACGAGGGTCGCCCAGAAAGTAATGCACCACATTTTTTTTTTCTCAGCCTACAGTAATGGTACGAATGCGAAACGTTAGATATACATTATTTGAATTTTCAGGAGTGCGCACACAAATTTTTGGTTTCGTCAGACAAATAGCGTAGCTGCAGCAGCGTTTCGAAATGGCGTCTGTAAGTGATGTACGTTACAAGCAGTGCGTCGCCATTGAATTTCTCACTGCGGAGAAAGAAACTGTTGGGAACATTCACAAACGTTTGTGTACAGTTTATGGAGAATCTGCAGTCGAAAAAAGTACGGTTAGTCGCTGGGCACAGAGGGTGAGGCCATTAGAAGGCGGTTCGGCAAAGCTCCAAGATTTGCAGCATTCGGGGCAGCCATCCACGGCTGTCACACCTGACAAGACGCAGCTTGCTGATGTGCTCATTCGCGAGGACCGACGCATAATGGCTAGGCAGTTGGTGCTGAAGCTGTCAATCAGCAAAGGAAGTGTGGATGCAATCATCTGTGCTCTTGATTACTTAAAAGTGTGTGCACAATGGGTTCCGCGCTGTCTTACGGTGGACCACAAATCTCTCGGAAAATACATTTCTTCTGAGTTGCTGAAATGTTTTGAAGATGAGGGGGAAGCGTTCTTGTCCAGGATTGTGACAGGTGATGAAACCTGGGTTCACCATTTTGAGCCCGAAACAAAATGACAGTCGATGGAATGGCGTCATCCTCAATCTCCACAGAAGAAAAAATTCAAAGCAACTGCTTCCGCTGGTAAGGTCATGATCACTGTGTTTTGGGACTGTGAGGGCGTCATACTCATTGATGTGATGCCAAGAGGCAGCACCATTAATTCTGAAGCTTATGTGAAGACATTAACCAAACTCAAGAAGCGCTTCCAGCGACTTCGGCACCATAACAACCCAGGGGAATGTTTGAACCTCCTGATTTTAGAAATGGGTTATGTCAGAATGCCAGATGCAGGGGAGGGCACCAGGATGAGGTCTCTTGTTATCTGGTGTGCTCCCTGGGGCATTTGGTGGGCCGCTGTGAGATACAGGAAGCTGGACTAGATGGGCCTGTGGCCTGATCCAGTGGGGCTGTTCTTATGTTCTTATGTTGATTCAACATGATAACGCTCGGCCTCACACAAGTTTGAGGACGTCGGAACACATCACTAAACAGGGTTGGACTGTGTTACCCCATCCGCCCTACAGCCCTGACCTAGCTCCCTCAGACTTCCACTTGTTTGGGCCATTAAAGGATGCCATTCGCGGAAGACATTTTGAGGATGACGAAGAGGTGATTCGCACAGTGCAGAAATGGCTTTGTGACCAGAACAAGGAGTGGTACTGACAGGGTATACATGCCCTTGTGTATCGCTGGAGGAAGGCACTAGAACAGGACAGAGATTACGTGGAAAAATAGGAAGTGTAGAAGAAACATCATTCTTTCTTGTGTGCAAGTTTCATTGTGTTCAATAAGTAATTGTTGAAGAAAAAAATGTGGTGCATTACTTTCTGGGCGACCCTCGTAAATATCATATTTATCCAAAACATTTTGGATGGTCATCTATCAATAGTAGTAATATTTAATATTGTATTTAATCTTATTAAGATTAAATCAGCCTTTGGTTTTACTTAGTATATTCTTGCTCTTTGTGTTAAGCTCTTGCCTCTCTTATTAAAATATTTGACATTGCAAATAAAAATTTGTTACCTACCTTTAAACTTTGATCGAATGTTTGCCAACTCTTTATTTATTCTTTTTATTTCAGCCTCTTTGCTTTTACCTGGAAAAAAAAAAAAGCAAAAACTCAGAACAAATGCATTACTTAAAGAAGTTTCCCAAAATCCTGTGACCGCAATTAACTGAAAGAACTTTAAATCTCAAAGAAGGTCTGTAAAGTAACAAGCAAGGAAATACTCTTTTAGGTGCAAGAGAGTATTTCCATTCTTGGCCAAAAACTGACAAAAATCAATACTTTTGGAAGGCAAGTACAGCAGAAGAAAGGCACCATGGGCCAGCTTTAATAGAATAGAGACCATTTAAAACTAACTATGCAATTCAATTGCCAACCATGTTCTATGGTTCAGAGCGATAATCAGCAACATGAAGAAAAACTGGATGCAACACAAGAATTGTATCCAAACATTTTAGGAAATATGGCAGCGCACATGTGTTATAGCAGCCTATGTCGCTTCTATGCCTAGCATTCTGGCAACACAACAGCAAGGGCTTCCCACCTTACAGATTGGATTCCTAAGGATCAAAAACAGCCCCCTAGATAGAATGCACTGGGCTAATCCAGTGACAACTTTTTTTGGCCAGCGATGAAAATAATGATGTTCAAGAGAGAACAGAATGGTGCAAGACTGACTTGCACTTGTGGGGGAATAAATGAAGATGAATTGGATGTATTTCAATTCTCGATGTGCCACTAAAATTATATAAATCAGTAGCTTTGGTTTAAACTGTACAGGAACCTATGTAGCATAGTAGTTAAGAACACTTTCTAACAAGCCGTAAGTCATAAGATGTTGCTGTTCGAACATCTGCAGCATGGGAATAATACAGGCCTCTCCTCCCAGGTTGCTGCAGGGATTGAAAGTGCTTGTGAAATGTTGTAAGCACCCAGAAAATTTCCTAGATAAATATGTCACCTATAAACAGGAAGGCCTAATTCGGGTGAGAACTAGCCAAAGAAAGTATCCCTTGGCCTCTCCAGAGGTATACAGCAATATTAAACATGTGATGACAGTATACTGAGAGTTTCTTCATACTCCACAAACAGCAGTCATCAGAGTGGATCACAGAAACCTAGCATACTAGTATTGCATCACATGCTTTGCACAAGCAGAAGAACAGGATATAGGCCTATCATTTTCAGAAGAAGTCATATATCTTCCAACATCTTGTGTTATCATAAGACATTCTCAGAAGTCCATGCATGAAACTAAGATATTTAAAACTTTCATCTAGACTGACAGCCCAACCCTAACCAGGATTGGGCTATCAAACACAATGCTCTGTCAGTGGCCATTTTGGTAGCAATGCTATAAAAGGCAGCGCTCCTCATCTGTCGCTGGATACGCCTGGACCTACCCAAGGAGGTAAGAAAGTGGCGGGGGTGGAGATGAAGCAGGAATGGGGTAGGGAGGCTGCTGGAGGGGTAGATCTGAAAGTGATTGCATGTGCTGGATCCTATCCCTTATAGCAGCCTCCCCACCCCCTCTCTCCCCACTTGGACTTGCACCAGCTAAAGAGCTGGCACACATCCAAGGAGACACATTGTGGAGTGGGAGACTTATAGAAAGGTAAGGGGATTTACATCCCTGTTCCCCTACAAAGCCTCCTATTCACCTCCCACTCCACTGGATACAATATGCACCTTTTCAGTGCAACTGCTCTGGGGGAGAGAAAAAGAACTGGATTGGGCCCGCATGGCTAACCAGCCAAGTTAGAGAGGCTGTGAAGGGCAAGGAAGCTTCCTTCCGTAAATGGAAGTCTTGCCCTAATGAGGAGAATAAAAAGGAACATAAACTTTGGCAAAAGAAATGTAAGAAGGCGATACGGAAGGCCAAGCAAGACTATAAGGAACGCATGGCCAGCAACATTAAGGGGAATAATAAAAGTTTCTTCAAATATGTTAGAAGCAGGAAACCCGCCAGAGAAGCGGTTGGCCCTCTGGATGGTGAGGGAGGGAAAGGGGAGATAAAAGGAGACTTAGAGATGGCAGAGAAATTAAATGAGTTCTTTGCATCTGTCTTCACGGCAGAAGACCTCGGGCAGATACCGCTGCCTGAATGGCCCCTCCTAACTGAGGAGTTAAGTCAGATAGAGGTTAAAAGAGAAGATGTTTCAGACCTCATTGATAAATTAAAGATCAATAAGTCACCGGGCCCTGATGGCATCCACCCAAGAGTTATTAAGGAATTGAAGAATGAAGTTGCAGATCTCTTGACTAAGGTATGCAACTTGTCCCTCAAAACGACCACGGTGCCAGAAGATTGGAGGATAGCAAATGTCACGCCTATCTTTAAAAAGGGAAAGAGGGGGGACCCGGGAAACTATAGGCCGGTCAGCCTAACATCCATACCGGGTAAGATGGTGGAATGCCTCATCAAAGATAGGATCTCAAAACACATAGACGAACAGGCCTTGCTGAGGGAGAGTCAGCCTGGCTTCTGTAAGGGTAAGTCTTGCCTCACAAACCTTATAGAATTCTTTGAAAAGGTCAACAAGCATATGGATATGGGAGAACCCGTGGACATTATCTATCTGGACTTTCAGAAGGCGTTCAACATGGTCCCTCACCAAAGGCTACTGAAAAAACTCCACAGTCAGGGAATTAGAGGACAGGTCCTCTCATGGATTGAGAACTGGTTGGAGGCCAGGAAGCAGAGAGTGGGTGTCAATGGGCAATTTTCACAATGGAGAGAGGTGAAAAGCGGTGTGCCCCAAGGATCTGTCCTGGGACCGGTGCTTTTCAACCTCTTCATAAATGACCTGGAGACAGGGGTGAGCAGTGAGGTGGCTAAGTTTGCAGATGACACCAAACTTTTCCGAGTGGTGAAGACCAGAAGTGATTGTGAGGAGCTCCAGAAAGATCTCTCCAGACTGGCAGAATGGGCAACAAAATGGCAGATGCGCTTCAATGTCAGTAAGTGTAAAGTCATGCACATTGGGGCAAAAAATCAAAACTTTAGATATAGGTTGATGGGGTTCTGAGCTGTCTGTGACAGATCAGGAGAGAGATCTTGGGGTGGTGGTGGAAAGGTCGATGAAAGTGTCGACCCAATGTGCGGCGGCAGTGAAGAAGGCCAATTCTATGCTTGGGATCATTAGGAAGGGTATTGAGAACAAAACGGCTAATATTATAATGCCGTTGTACAAATCGATGGTAAGGCCACACCTGGAGTATTGTGTCCAGTTCTGGTCGCCGCATCTCAAAAAAGACATAGTGGAAATGGAAAAGGTGCAAAAGAGAGCGACTAAGATGATTACGGGGCTGGGGCACTTTCCTTATGAGGAAAGGCTACGGCGTTTGGGCCTCTTCAGCCTAGAAAAGAGACGCCTGAGGGGGGACATGATTGAGACATACAAAATTATGCAGGGGATGGACAGAGTGGATAGGGAGATGCTCTTTACACTCTCACATAATACCAGAACCAGGGGACATCCACTAAAATTGAGTGTTGGGCGGGTTAGGACAGACAAAAGAAAATATTTCTTTACTCAGCGTGTGGTCGGTCTGTGGAACTCCTTGCCACAGGATGTGGTGCTGGCGTCTAGCCTGGACGCCTTTAAAAGGCAATTGGACAAGTTTCTGGAGGAAAAATCCATTACGGGGTACAAGCCATGATGTGTATGCGCAACCTCCTGATTTTAGAAATGGGTTATGTCAGAATGCCAGATGCAAGGGAGGGCACCAGGATGAGGTCTCTTGTTATCTGGTGTGCTCCCTGGGGCATTTGGTGGGCCGCTGTGAGATACAGGAAGCTGGACTAGATGGGCCTATGGCCTGATCCAGTGGGGCTGTTCTTATGGGCTCAGATACTGGCTTTAGGAATTGACTACAAGGTGAGGCCTCTTTTACAGACATTTGACTTTAAGGGTTAATTGAATGATTTTATTCACATTTTATGGTAGTTTCCATTTAAAAATAGCAAAGCCAGTACAGTAAAATCAGACAGGAAAAGAAAGCCAGCTAACATAAAATTGACTTAATCAAGATACGCTTATTACCATCACAAACTAAAGCATATTTGGAACAATTCATATTTGCTCTTACTGGCAATTGCACTCCATTTCCCAATATGCATTCATCACTCTGTCCAGATTTTATATTAGAACTGAACATAACTTTAGGGCCCAATCCTATGCAGCTTTCCAATGATGATGCAGCTATGACAACAGGATGTGTGGTGCATCCTTTTGGGGGTGGAGAGTCATGGAGACAAGGTAACAGAATGTTCCTGTACATCAGGGGTGCATTGGTGCTGGAAAGTTGGATAGGATTGGGCCCCTTAGACTTTTTAAAGTACATGAATCAGATCGTTTAACACTCAAACAGAGTCAAAAGTTAGACATCCATTACTGACAGCAGCTGGGGAACTGTTCCAATAAAAGAAATATTTTTATACATACTATTTAATCAATTGATTGATCATAACTTATTTTTAATTTGGACAACTAATAAAAAGCACCGTAAATTAACTTTGTCTTTTTTTAAAAGCAGCATTAAAAACAAAATACTTAAGGAACTGTGACACCCTGACACTTATTCCTGTGCCTTGGGTGGGGGAAGAGGTGGAAGGGGGGAAGTTAATGCCTCTTAGACAATGACTGCAACATCCAACAACAAATTTCATTATAGAACCATTATACTCAGATTCCATTAATTTGCCAAGTCTCATTTAAAAAAATCAAATCAACTAGTGTTCTTGCATCAGGTGACCATTGCAACACTTATTTTGAATTTGTGATTATAAACCACACAAACGAAGCAGACTTAACAAGAAATTTAAGTTATTTAAGCAGTTTCTCAAATAGTTTAGTCACTTTATCCCAATTTTTCCCACATTACCAAGCAAAGGCAAGTAGAAATGCTTACACAAAGAACTGCAACTTTCCACTCCAGAAGATTACACATTGACCTTTAATCCATGAATAATTCTGATTAACAGACAGCTTGTGCACTTTCTCTGCAAGGTTATTTAGACCAGGGCTTCTTAACCTTTTTGCTATTACGCACCCCCAATGGATTGCCCAATATGTCCCCAGATCATCAAACTCATCATCACCACCACCACCAGTACTATTAGGTGCCAGTATGACTTCAAAAAGATGTCAACAGTTTGGTTTTACTTTATATTAGGGCTGTCTAAACCCCGGCCCGGGGGCCAGATGCGGCCCGCACAAAGCCTCTATCCAGCCTGCGGCCAGCCTCTTGTCCCCTAAAAGCCTCTGGTCCACTCAACCAAGAACAAACAGAGCTGTGCTCTGGTTGCTTTTGGAGTGTGTTCTGAGGGCCGGAGAGGTTGAATGAATGAGCCCATTCATTCAATTATTCACTCATCTAAGTTCCATTTCTAATTTATTTAAATTTTATATTTAAATTTTTTTCTGGCCCTCAACACTGCACCAGATATTTGATGCGGCCCTCAGGCCAAAAAGTTTGGAGACCCCTGCTTTACATTAACAATGTAATGACCTGTACAGGATTTAACCTGTACAGAATTGGAACCCAAACATGGTGAAATTCATAGCTACTTCATTCAACTGAAATTCAGCTTTCAGGCCTATGTTAGATAAAGTGCTAGACCAGCGGTTTTCAGCCCCTGTGCCGCGGTACACTGGTGTGCTGCGAGGTTGCCTCAGGTGTGCCACAGGGCCAGGGAGTTAGGTATCGGCGGCAGCAGTTGTGCGCATGGGAGAAGCGGCCGCTTGGAGCCTCGCAGCAGGAGAAAAAGGGGCAGCCCGCAAAAGGGCTTTGAAGCTCCTGCTGTTGCCACGCATACTGACTGGGCAGCCAGCCAGGCAGCCAGAAAAGCCTGGAAGAGCTGCCGGCAGCAGGAGCATGGAGGGAGTGAGAGTGAGTAGCAAGCCAGAAGTGGAAGCAGGTACGGAGCCAGAAGCAGCTGGCTGGAAAAGGATCCTTGAGAGATGCTTTTCCTTACCTGCAATGCCCCAAAGTTACCCTTCCTGCATTGCCTCCACTGGCAAGGCTTTGACAGTAAGACCGCTGGGCCACAATCCTATCCACACTTACCTATGAGTAAGTCCCATTGACTATAATGGGACTTACTTCTGAGTAGACATACAGAGGCTTGGGCTCTTGGTTGTATTCTTTCTTGAATACCTGAGCAGGCAATTGACGCTTTTCTCCCCCCCCCCACCTCCTCCTCCCCTCCTGCACACACATTACCCCATCATAACTGCAGTTAACCCCTCTCTCCCTCTTCCCCACCTTTCAAAGTCCAGAATCAGTTGCCTCACATTCTCTCTCTCTTCCCCCCACCCCAGTGAATCCTGCACTTGTTTCAGTCACATCTCATCACTGTCCCTCACTCCACGTTTCTCCAGTATGTACTCAGCCTCACTCCTCTTTGCCAGCACCGCCTGGCATATCAACTGATAACAATGTGATCACCTACTTCAAAACATTGTTCCTCCTTTACAGAAACCACATATTGTATACTTCTCTCTCCAAGCTTCTTGTGGATTTCTCTCTTTGGCATGCAATGATCTAAGGCTGCAGTCCTAACAACATTTTCCTGAGTGTAAGCCCCATTGAACAAAATAGAACTTACTTCTGAGTAGACCTGGTTAGGATTGTGCCCTCAGTGTATTAGGCTGCAATCCTAACCACACTTTCCTGAGAGTAAGCACCATTGAACAAAATAGAACTTACTTCTGAGTAGACCTGGTTAGGCTTGTGCCCTTAGTTATATTAAATTAATTGTAACATAATAATGTAATTAAAAACTAGTCATGTGCCTTGACAACTTTAGTGCTTTGTCAGTGTGCTGTGATCTGAAAAAGGTTGAAAATGGCTGTGCTAGACAAATGCTAGCTACTTTATAAGGCCAGCACACATTTCCTTTCTTTTTTATCTTTCCAGTAGTCTTTTTTGTGTGCCTGTACTATTCATTTCAAAATGATATACTGCAGTTGTTCTCAAACTTTTAGCACCGGGACCCACATTTTAGAGCGAGAATCTGGCAGTACCCACTGGACTAGAAGTAATATCATCAAGCAGGAAAATTTTAACAATCCTAGGCTGCAATCCTACCCATACGTATCTAGAAGTAAGTCCCATTTACCATCATTAGCAAAAGCATATACATAGTAGCTTGTTAAAAGTTCAGAGCTGTAACTTTTCCCCAGATGCAGTCACATCCCATGGTAGCATCAAGTCTAATATATTAAAAATAAAATATTGAAATGAATGGAGACCCACCTGAAATTGGCTTGCGACCCACCTAGTGGGCCCCAACTCACAGTTTGAGAAACACTGATATACTGTATTCAACCACACTTGGCAAAGCTATCTTTACAGAGAAAGGCAAAAGGTGTTCACAAATCTGAAACAATGACCCCCTACTACATTTTTGCACAATGAAATACTACAGTGGCTCACATGACTACTGAAATCAGGTTAACATGAAGACCACCTTACTGGGAACTTTTCCATTCTTGTACTTGTCAATTTGAATGATAGTGAGAAACTACAACTGTCACTGTACATAGAATTGTACATGAATTGGGTAAAACCCAGAAAGCAGCAGTCTGAGAAGCAGTCCACACACTTCTGGGCTCCCAGTTCAAATGTGAAAAGCAAGAGCTGGAGAACTGTCCAGAAAATGGACCAGGCTTGATAAGCGCAATAGAAAAACCATCAAACCACTTCAGTAGATCTACCATCAAACAGGAAAAAAGAAGCCAGCTAATGGTGTGCAAGCAAAAACATCGACAATCTGGAATATAGCACAGCAAGAGGGTAGCAGCCAATCATTTGAGATAAAAAGAATAGATACAAAATGGAATGTATTAGAGCATAAAACATAATGCATTTGGAGCTACAATGAGCTCTTCATCTGGGGACAGTCAGCTCAAAGGAAGATGCTGTTCAACAGCATGGCTGCAAAGCTCCTTCAAAATGGCTCTAGTAATAAGAGAAAAAATCCAGCTCACTATGAATTTATCTTGCCTTCAGTTCCCATCCAATCAAGTTTACCAGCTTAAAAAATGGCAGAAATGATTAAAACTTTCCACGATTGTAGGAGTTACTTTACCCTCTCATTATAATGCTATAGTTATCCTTCTGATGACTGAGAACCGAGTTACACATTCACTATTTTATACCATATATCCCACCATTCTTCCATAGAACTCTAAGATGACCAGTATAGGGTTCAACTCCACTTGGCTTCGGTGAGGTTCTGGTAGAGTTTGCTGCCTTCAGACCACACTACATGGTGCCAGATACCACTGGGCCATTGCTTCAACCAAAGTTCCCTTTAATATCATATGTATCAATTTAGCTGGTATACTGGTCCAGATACAACTCCCTATATTTTCCACAATGGCGACATTCAAGCCTGTTCCAGTGTCTTTTGAAAGCAGTAAGATGAGGTTAATTCTTGTTAGTTTATTAAAGAAATAGTCAAACAACTCCAAATTCCATTTTGGACAGGCATAACTAGCTTTTGATCACCTACTTGAAAGTGGCCAAATACCATCCAGTATTCCTTGAAGTCAAGAATGACACCATGCAAGTGACATATTACCTTTTTAGTCATTTCTTTGTGGTGTCATTTATTAACAAGGACAGAGTGAGGGCTGCTTAGTTACTGCCATTAAGCGCACCAGGGATAAGCCTCCGAACTTGGTTTGTGCAAACCAGTTTCCTGTATTTGGGTGCAACAGGAAACTACAGTCTGTTACAAATCATGAACGGAAGCTTCCAATGTTCATTTATTGAATTATCCATTTTAACCACAAACTTATTTATTGAACAGAACCACAAAGAGGCTTTTAGTTGCTAAGAGGAGGAAATAAGACATTCACATCAGCATAGCATGCTACTACATCAAAGAAAAAGTTTGGAAAGAAGACTGGGAGATGCCAGCATCCTTTCTGGAAAAGCACCAACATTGGTTTGGCATTATGAATGGTTTTATTTTCTCAGATACTACAGTCCAACTTATCTTACACCTGCCAGTGAAGCAAACAGCATTTTGTTGTGCAGATAAAGTCTTCTTGTGCAGATAAAGTCACAGTCTTTTTAAGAAGGTGCATAGAAGCCAATGTACAATAGTGAGTTGAACAGTCTTCCTTGATGATCCATAACAGCAGCGTAGTAATGAACACTACACCCAGCAACCCAACACTCCTAATGGAATTAACTGCAAAAAGCTACTGACTGACAAGGAAGCCAACTCTTCATGTAACTAGGTCAGTGTTTCTCAAACTGTGGGTCGGGACCCACTAGGTGGTCACGAGCCAATTTCAGGTGGGTCACGAGCCAATTTCAGGTGGGTCCCCATTCATTTCAATATTTTATTTTTAAACTTTTAGACTTGATGCTACCATGGGATGTGACTACATTTGGGGAAACGCTACAGACCTGTACTTTTAACAAGCTACTATGTATATTCTTTGAACAATGATAGTCAATGGGACTTACTCCTTGGTAAGTGTGGGTAGGACTCCAGCCTAGGATTGTTATAAATGTTGCTGCTTGATTATGTCACTTCTGGTTATGACATCACTTCCAGTGGGTCCTGACAGATTTTCATTCTAAGAAGTGGGACCCGGTGCTAAATGTGTGAGAACCACTGAACTAGGTCACAACTTTTTGCCATGGGAAACAATGCCTTCCAAGTAGAACCACTCTCATACTATACAAACTGAGTTCACAACAATGCTTCCCAACTTGTATAGTGTGAAAGCGATCCGCTTATAAGGCATCATTTCCTATGGCAAATAGTTATGACATGGTTACAGAAGGTATCAGTGGCATCACTAGAGGGATGTGGGCTACACCAGGCAATGTGCATGGGGGTGGTGGTGACACCACTACGGGCCCAGATTTTTAAAATCTTGGTAGTTTTGAATACCATCATGTTATATATCATTTGATGCAGAGTTTCATGTAGAATGCAATGAAACAAACTGCGTTGAAATATCTCTATTCTATCATTATAGCCAAAACGCCAGTGGGGGCGCGGTGATGGTACATCACCACACCCCTGCCTAGGGTGTTGCCCCACCCACTGTACGGCAGGAGGTCCAACATGGGGGTGAAGCCCTGGCCTCCCACACTAGTTGACACAAACCCTAGTGATCCTACTGGAAATTATTCCAGTTTCCTGCTCCAGCTACAGTCATACAGGCTACATCCTACACAATTATAAACAGTCCCGCCAACCCACAGCAGCAGTTTTTCAGCAGGTGAAAAAGCTGAAGCAGGAAAGCCTCACTGCACAAACTGAGTTCTACTCATGCTTCTCTGGATTTATGCTCCCCTTTAGAAGGGACATTTTTCATTTGGTCTCTGAACTGTTGGAGTCCATTTATACCCCACTTTCCTCAAGGCTTCAGGCAGTTCATAAGTTTGATTTTTAAAAACACACACTATACATAAAGCTGAACTGAAAAAAAAACCAAATAGCTATAGATACAATCCTACCAAATGTAAACATTTTAGTCCCATGAAATTAAGAAAAGCTTATCTTTGGCTGGACTGAACCCAATAAAAGGAGCCCAACTTCCCAAAGTAAATCTTAGAAGGTGGACTCTGAGCTATCTCCCACCTACCAGAACAAGACCAGGTTGTACACAGATACATCTCCTTCAGGACAACCCCAAAAGACAAACCAAAAGAGAAAAGTAGATACAGTGAACCCTCCTCATCTGCAGGTTTCACATCTGTGGATTTGAGGATCTGTAGTGCCTGTGGCTGGAGGGCCTCGGAGGACCGCCCAGACATGACCGGGAGTGTTCTGAGGTACTGGGAGGCCACATGCGACTTCTGGAAGGCAAGGAGCAGCCACCAGGTAATTGCCATACTGCACTGGCCCCCTCCCCACAGATTTCATTGCCTGCAAAATTCAGTATGCACAAATACCAGGATACCAGAATTTAGAGCCTTGGAATAGATCCCCCTAGATACCAAGGGTCCACTGTAATTATTTTGCATCAGGTTTATACCTTTCCACCTAAACCCAGACAAGATGGTGTAGTGGTTCTGGCGTGGAACTTAGACCTGGAAGATCCAGGTTCAAAATTCTGCTCAGCCAAGAATCTTCCTGGGTGACCATGGGCCAGTCACTTTCTCTGCCTAGCCTACCTCACAGGATTGTTGTGAGGACAAGAGAAGGAACTACACATACCACCCTGAGCTCCTTGGAGGAAGGGCATCATAAAAATGTTTTTTTTTTTAAATTTCAAACAATCTTATTATGTATGCCTTTCATGTATTTCATCTATTTGCTGGATAGCTGACACTTTTGTTAAGAGATCACCACTGCTCTGTACCCCCTATTTTACACACACACACACCTGATTTTACATAGTGACACCAAACTTCAATTGTGTTCTGGCAGAGCATAGAAGTGTTTGGGTATGCTACAGCAATCAGTACTTTAGGCAGCAAATACATCATTGTAAATTTTCCCCAAGAACCATAACATAATTAATTGAATGAAACTAACAAGGTCAATTGAGAGGAATAAGCTGTACTAGTGACATTGTTGCCCCAGGCACTATACTAAGGTACACAGACATCAACAGCAAAGCCAGTTGGGTCATGTCTTTTAATGCTGAAACTTTGCTTGGAACTTGACCAAAACTTGCCCAGAAGGGTTGTGTTACAAACACTGAGACCAGCACCTCAGAGTGACCCCAGCAATGGCTGGTTTTCCAAACAGCCACTACACAAGTACAAGGGAAGACAGAAAGAAAAACAAGCGTGTTGAGACGAAGTCTGCATACAAGTTACCGTAAATTGAAGAAGAAAACAGACTGCCCAATCCTAAGTTGCGCTAGCACAGCCAGGCCACATAGCCTGAACTGCATCAAATGCAGCTTAGGAGGTTTCCTTGGGGTAAGGGGATATTTTTCCCCTTACCCAGAAAAACACCCCAGCCACTCCCATGGGACTTCTCAGAACTGCACCAGCTATATAGCTGGACAAATCCGGGAAGTCCTTGTAGGGCTGCCTGGCCCAGGAGCAGGAGTTTAGGATATGGCAGAGGACTCTGCTGTTCCCGCTCACCTCTTGGGCCCAACTGTCTCCCCATTCCACCCTCTCCTGCCCCAAAACTCCCTCTCCCACCTCCAAACCACCCTCCCGTCATGCCTGCCCTGCCCAGCGCGAACTTACCTCTCATGGCCAGCACAGGATTGGGATCCAGTGCTGCCAGGCCTTCTCACAAGCCCAGCCAGCTCCCAACTATGCACAAACATGCCTTACATCAGGTTTGTGACACCGAGTCAGCGCAGGTTTGGCCATGCCAGCTGAAGTTACAGTTAGGATTGTGCTGTAAGCAATTCAGGCTTTCCTCCATTAGGTGTGCTATGCTTTCTGTAGACAAGGGTAGCAAATGAACTTTGAGGCATCTTATCCCACAGAAAATGCTATTATTAGAGAATCCTGCTATCTGCTTATTTGGATAGGTCACACGATAAAGAACACAAGTGGTGTAAAAGTCAGGCCCAATCACAGACAGACAAATAAAAGCAAGCAGCTTTCTCACAAGAGTACCCCATGCTCAAAATCCAGCATGTGTGGGCAAAGCCGGAAAACTAGTCCTCCCCTTCCAGATGAATGATGGTACTTGAAAGTAAAAATTCATGCATCCCATTCCTTTAGTGGAAAGGAAATTAGAGAGGCAAACAATTATAGGTAGAGGGCCAAAAAGAAGCCCAGGAATCTCACTATTTGCCTACTGAACTCTCAAAAGATGGAGGTAGGCGGGGTATTCAGGGCCCTGCACAGATTTCTCCTCAACTGCAGGCTGTAGTGTTTCTCAGCATAAAATCTGAATTATTTGTTCAAGTGCTGTCTCCACTTCCAAGCAAGTAAGGATTAAAGCAGAAGAGGAGAGCAAAGCCAACCAAGAACATGATTAAGCAGGACATCTGCTTATTAATATGAAAGGAGGGCAAGAATAACATTATTCTACATTCATTACTCTAGTGAAACAACTTTGAAATGATGGGTCAAGATCTGTCAATTCATTATAGGTGTCTTGAAATGTATGTTGCTAGGAAAGGCTGCAATGGCAGCACTACCTAGTAAGTTGTACAAGGTTTACTTCCAATACAGGGTTTTGATTCCCCACCCCCCAAGTTGGGTACTAAACGAAGGTAAGATTTCATTGGTAAGTTTCCTCCAGTACAAGTCTGAGAATCACTGCCCTATCTCATAACAAACAGTGGTCTGCTAGAAGTGGTTCCCTCCCAAATTTCAGCAGCAAAGGTGTTTTACGAATTCTTAAACAGATCCACACAGGAAAGTGTAAAACAAGCACCTTAGGAAAATTCATTCACTTCACTTTCCAAGTTGCTTAACTGTTCTTGAGTTGAACAGTTGAAGTTGAGGTGAAGCTCTCTACACAATGGGCCAGATAAGATGATACTATCCACTGACAAGAAGGGCGGGAGCAGGCATCCCACTCTTGTATGCTGGTCCATTATACATATGTAAAGTAGTATTTAAAATCATTCGATGGGGTGGACTGCTGAAATGTCTAAACCACCCCAATACAAGCATGCAGAACCAGAAGGGGAGGAATACACATTTCCTTGCTTTTAATCACATGGTGTGTGGGTGACAAATGGCGTCATTTAAATTGGCCTAGTTCTGATCACAGGAATTGTCAATACTACACCAGTTTCTCCTGCAGGAAATATAGAATGCTTCGGTGTCATACACATACCTTCAAGATACTCACATAAACATGTCTGGGAATTCCAACTGGGCAAGCATTCCCACATGGCTGTACATTTGCATTTATTTTAAGTGCATGCATGATATATACCAGCAAATTCAAAGAGTGGGTATTATTGGCGTTTCCCAAAGCAAACACAATGTATATAGCATTCCCTGGTTCTCACTTTCTCCTATAGCCTGGAATGCATGATCATTAATAATCCTACTGTTTCCAATATGCAAGTACCAAGAGCAAAAGTTCACTATAAATGGAGAGTTCAGATGTCAACAACATGGAATGCTACCTTCCTCTGCAGGCAGCTGCAGTGCTTATTTACCAAAAGCTGGTAGATTGTCATCTCAGGACAACAGACTGAATTTGTGATTAGGAAGGGTGGCTGTTTTGCTGCAAGAAACTATGCTACAGAAATAGCCAAAATGAATGTTAGCTGAGCAATATTCATGTAAACCTTTGATACACAGTAGTTTGACTCACAATTATTTTCTGGTTTCATATTAAACTTGCCATTATATTGGATTCACTGTGGCATTAATGCATGCCACAATATATTGTTAATAGTACCAATTTTATTCAATTATTTCTTAGTTTATTTTTTCCCATCTGCTGCATTTAAGATAGAAGGCATGTATTTTATTAAAGCACTGAAGCAAGAGATTGTCTAAGCACTGAAGACACCAGTTACAAGCTTTACCTTCAGGCACTCAGTTGAGAAAACTTCTACTAATTCAGATATTAAGTAAAAGAAGAACCAATGTCAATAGTTAACACCTATATGTGCAGATGATAAAAAATGTGCAAGCCTGTATTTCTCTTCAGCATATTTCTAAAGAACATACATGTCATTGTATGCAGTAGGGATGCAATTTTTACACTTAGCACTTTTTATTTCTTATAGCCAATGTAAAAGATTAACACAGAGTGGGGGGAACACATGCTATTGTTAAACTAAAGTCATGTGTTTGAGTTATGCATTTCTAATATAAAAGATTCTACTGAAGAAATGAGGTTAATAAGCTCCTAGGCATTTTTGTTAGAATCATGCAAGATTTCTGTTGACACATGAATCTTACAGTAAAGCTAATCTTTTTGGATTGGGCTTCCTGGGCTGTATTTTGACAGGCAAGGAGCAGAGGCAGTGTTGAGTCAGACCACTGGATCTGCATAAAATCACAATTTTATGCAGCTCTGATGGCCTGACTCAACACTGCCTCTCCTCCTTGCTTGTCAAAATACAACACAGGACACCCAGTCCAAAAAGATTAGCTTTACTGTAAGGTTATGAAGCATTTTTTCTAACAAATTCCCTTCAGAGCACTATTTATAAAGATTAAATAGCAGAGAATTTAGCATGCTGATAATTTTATTTAAGCAGAAATGTATTTCTGCTTGTGTGAGACTGGAGAGAGTTCTCCCAATGCATACCTTATATAAGGAATTATTTTCCCAAAACAGACTAGTCTTAACTATGCTGCTGCTGAAAGATCTACTGAGATCATGACGCTTCCTTCAAATATGTACAAGGGCAGCAACATTAATGAAAACATATTAAGAACATTAGCAATGTTACCAGATGCTTATAATGTGGACAGATCAGGTAATGATGGTCACGTAGACAGTTGTATATCACTCTGAGCAAAAATGTCTGCCAAACTTCTGCAGTCCAGGTTTTTGGGCAATAGACCCTGTCACCAGGGAGCACCCCTAGCCCATACTGCTTACAGGAGAGGAGGGCAGCAGGAAGGTGTAGGGCAGCCAGGCTTGGCAGGATCCAGCCCTGCACGGCTCAAGATCTCATGAGAGCTTGGACTGGGGGAGGAGCAGGAAAGGGTGGAGGCTGTTGAAGGGGGAGGAGGCTCTCCCCTGAACTCCTTCTGAGGGGTGAGGGGGCCGGTGAAGGAAAGGAGTCTTCCCGAGTTGAGGGAGGTTAGACCTCCTGGAGAGAAGCCTTCCTCCTTGGCCATCCGAGGCCCTGTAACAGCAACCCCAGGGGGACAGAGTGGGGGCAATTGCCCGCGGGGAGGAACAGCTACACCACATCGCCTCCTGCCATAGCTACCCCTCACTGCAGGGAGCCAAAAACAGACACCTGAGGAATCTACCTGACCTTCCCCCTTTGGAAATTACGTGTTCACCTAGACTCTGGGAACCAAGCCCCTCTGGCACTAGGGGTACAAGACTCTCAGCAGAACCACAGGGTGGGGGAAAGCGACCCCTGATGAACCAGAACTGGAGGGGATCGTGCTGATTGTCTGTATGCACTAGGCCCTGTACTGTAACAGGACCCAATGAGTGTCAAACATTTGACAAGAATAAAACAGTGGTGCTGACCTTTACCGAAGCCTCCTTGACTCATTCCGGGGCCAGGTAAGTGCCAGATCTGCCAAAACCTCCCTCCACTGGATTTGCCTCTTAGCCTCACCCGTTGGGGCCCAAACGGACATGACAGGCTCCCATAGCATTCTGGCACTACACAAGCAGCAACAACTGCAAGGTCACTTTCAAGCAGTTTTTTTGCCCCAGCAACTGTAGGACTTCTGCAAGTTAAAGGCACAAGTTTGAACACCCACAGACCAGATAGGGTGAGCACCAGCCTCAGCCCAAATGGAATATAAGGATCAGCATGGATAGCACAACAACTGTAACACCTTACCATACACCACTGTAACAATCCCTCACATTAGAAAGTACAACTATACTGAGGTGCTTGCTATATTGGCATTTGTGTTGATGAAACTGCTAGCATCTAGAATCACCCAACCAACCCTGGAAATCAAACCACTTTACTTCCCCATCCCACCAAATTCATATCTCAAGCATCTGAACTCAAAGAGCTTCTCTCCAGAAACGGTAAACAAGAATATTTACAAAGCCAAACTCACAGAGGAACAAAACCTGATGGGCAAGGAGCAATTTATTCCTGTTGGTTAAAAAAATAAAACACACACATACCTGTGGGGTATGTGTTTTGGCATAACTACATGAACCGTATTCTTTAAACAATCTGTAACATTGGCCAGCTCCCTAATGGCTCTTTAGGCATCTCTAGGTTTGCTTTAAAAGGTTTCCTGAAGACAGTGGCCATACTGCCAAAAGAAGATTAGGAGTATTTTGTCAGCTACGCAGCCGGAAATTTGTAAAACCTCAGATGACTGCAGGCTTATCTGGACAGAGAATCTGCTCCAATGAAACCAACTTGCTTCCTAAATATAAGCAAGTCAGCTGTACAATTCCAACTTTTGTGTGTGTCCATTTCCAAATTAAACTAAACGTTTAGAGCAGTGAATTTATCTGGGAACAAACTCAGCTACGCTATATTAATCTATCTTAGAACAGATTGTCAAGCCAAGGTATATACATTTTTAGAACAGCAACCCTGACAGCCAATTTAAAGCAGGAGATCCTCAAATGTTACACCTATGTTGGTCTCACCCTCCCCCCACCATGGATATATTGTACATGAGCTGAAGAAGCCGTAGTAATTTTACCCCACCTATTCTACTACTTATGACTTTTGTACACAATATACAACCAATGGATAACCTCAGACTTGTGGATTAGTTCTCTAGTACTGCATATAGAAATAAGGGGGGGAACACTCCCTAGGTAGGATACTCGCCTCTCTTTTTTCAACACTTACATACTCGACCCTCCTGCTAACCACAATGAATTTTTCCCTGCATAAGGCTGCAATCTTATGCATACTTTCCTAGCAGTTGGGGCCAAAGCCTATCCAATTTTCCAGAGCTGGTGCAGTTATGCCAGTGGGGTGCGAGCTGTATCCTGTGGTGGAGAAGCAGTCACTGGAGCCTTCTCAAGGTATGGGAACATATGTCCCCTTACTTGCATTGTGGCTACTCCGGAGCAGAGAAGTTGGATAGGACTGGGCCCTAAGTGCCACTGAACACAGCTGGACTGACTTCTGAGTAAGCATGCATAGGATTGTGCTCTAACTCACCTCTCAGACTTTCTTTCCTCCTCAAATATAGTAGTTGTGGTGACAGTGTCACCAGGCTCAATAGGACCAATGCACCTGATTTTCTCCCATTTGAAAACCCCCCAACTTACAAGAGAGATGGATTAAGCCCAGGGAACATACTATTACTAGCAAAACCCTATTCCAAATCCAAACATACAGGATTCCCCCCAACCACGTACAACCCTTCCACCACCAGCTATTGCAGGAACTACACAAGCCCAAAGGATTTGTGTGCCTGCATGCATGTGACTGTGTTTGTGAGACTAGAGAAGGGAGGGGAAGGAGCAGTCAGATATTTCAGGGAGAATGAAGCCCAGAAGCAGAACCCAACATGGACCAGCCACCCCATCCTATTGCATGCAGGCAAGATCAGCCACTCTCCCAACCAATGCCACCCCTCACATCCAATATGCCTCCATTCCCTCACCCCAGTCTTTCCTTGGTGGCTCACAGCTCAATCTGATGCATACCTACTCAGAAGTCACTCCCGTTAGAGTCAATGGGCCTTACTCCCAGGTAAGTATGGATAGGATTGCAGCCTCAGAACCCAATCCTATGCATGCCTACTCATAAAAGTCAATAGGACTTACTCACAGGCAAGTGTGGGTAGGATTACGGACTCAGAGCCCCGCCCTATGCATGCCTACTCAGAAGTAAGCCCCATTATAGTCAATAGGACTTACTCCCAGGTAAGGGCGGGACTGCAACCTCAGAGACCAATCTTATGCATGCCTACTCAGAAGTAAGCCCCATTATAGTCAATAGGGCTTACTCCCAGGTAAACGGGCACAGGAGTGCTGTCTCAATCCGAATCCCCGCAGCCCTGTCCGCGGGGGGAATGGAAGAGCCACTGCCCTCTTGCACCCTGCCAGGCAAGGGAAGGCAAGGCAAGACATTCCCGCCGACTGGCTGGCAACACGCAGAGGCGCCGCTCCGGGCTCCGCCGCTCCCGGACGCCCCTTCTGCCCCAGGAGGGCAGCCGCACCCGCTCCCTGCCGCCCCTCTCGGCACCAGGCGGGCTGCGCTCACAGTTCCTGATGTCCGAGATGAAGACGGCCAGGCCGCGCATCCCGTCCCCCTTCGACACCGCCGGCATCCTGCCCCAGGCTGCAAAGACCCTCCGCGAAAGCTGCGCTCGCCGCTCTGCACCCGCTAGAAGGACCTTTAGCCTCTGGAGGCGCCTCTCCGCCCACGCCGCCGCCGCTCCGCCTCCGCGCAGGCGCCCAGCTCCGGCTCGGCTGCTCCCAGCCTGGAAGCGCCACCTCGTGCGCAGAGGAGGGGCCGCGGGAGAGGAGCGGAGCGGGCAGGGAGGAGGTCCTTGCGCTCCCCAGGGCTGCAGTCCTAGGCACGCTCTCCTGGCTGGGAGTAAGCCCAGCTGAGCACTGTGGGGCTTCCTTCAGAGTAGACACGCACAGGATTGTGCTGTCACAGCCCAATCCTATCCACACTTTCCTGGGAGCAAGTTCCATAGAGTCTTACTCTATGTTTCTCAGACTGTGGGTTGGGACCCACTAGGTGGGTCGCAAGCCAATTTCAGGCAGGTCCCTATTCATGTCAATGTCTATTTTATTTTTTAATATGTTAGACTTGATACTACCATTATGGGGTACAAGCCATGATGTGTATGCGCAACCTCCTGATTTTAGAAATGGGTTATGTCAGAATGCCAGATGCAAGGGAGGGCACCAGGATGAGGTCTCTTGTTATCTGGTGTGCTCCCTGGGGCATTTGGTGGGCCGCTGTGAGATACAGGAAGCTGGACTAGATGGGCCTGTGGCCTGATCCAGTGGGGCTGTTCTTATGTTCTTACCATCGTGAAGTGACTGCATTTAGGGAAATGTTACAGATAGGTACTTCTAACAGGCTCCTACAGTGTTTCTCAAATGGTGGGTCAGGACCCACTAGATGGGTCCTGAGCCAATTTCAGGTGGGTCCCCATTCATTTCAGTATTTTATTTTTAATATATTAGACTTGATGCTACCTTGGGATGTGACTGCATTTGGGGAAATGTTACACATCTGTACTTTTAACAGGCTACTATGTATATTATTTTAACAATGATAGTAAATGGGACTCACTCTTAGGCAAGTGTGGGTAGGATTGCAGCCTAGGATTGTTGAAAATTTTTTGCTTGATGATGTCACTTCCTGTCATGACATCACATCTGGTGGGTTTTGACAGACTCTCATTCTAAGAAGTGGGTCCCAGTGCTAAATATGTGAGAAGCACTACTACTATGTATATGCTTTTAACCATGATAGTCAATGGGACTGACTCCTGAGTAAAAGCCCAATCCTTTCCAGCACCTGTGCAGCCCTGAGGTAAGGGAACAAATGTTCCCATACCTTGAGGAGACCTCTACCTCCCCAGCACAGTAAGCAGTGCATACCCCATTGGCACAGCAGGACTAGCACTGGAAAATTGGGTAGGATTGGGCTCTAAGTGTGGGTAGGCTTGGAGCCTAGGATTGTTAAAACTCTTCCTGCTTGATGATGTTGTTTCTGGTCATGACATCACTTCCAGTGGGTCCTGACAGATTCTCATTCTAAAAAGTGGGTCCTGATGCTAAAAGTTTGAGAACCACTGCCATAGACTATAATGGGACTTACTTCTGAGTAGACATGCATAGGATTGGGTTCTAAGGGCCCAATCCTATCCAACTTTCCAGCACCTATGCAACCACAATGCAGCCCAAAAGTAAAGGAAGACATGTCCCCATACCTTGAGGAGGCCTCTGTGATTACCCATAAGAACATAAGAACAGCCCCACTGGATCAGGCCATAGGCCCATCTAGTCCAGCTTCCTGTATCTCACAGCGGCCCACCAAATGCCCCAGGGAGCACACCAGATAACAAGAGACCTCATCCTGGTGCCCTCCCTTGCATCTGGCATTCTGACATAACCCATTTCTAAAATCAGGAGGTTGCGCATACACATCATGGCTTGTACCCCATAATGGATTTTTCCTCCAGAAACTTGTCCAATCCCCTTTTAAAGGCATCTAGGGTAGACGCCAGCACCACATCCTGTGGCAAGGAGTTCCACAGACCGACCACACACTGAGTAAAGAAATATTTTCTTTTGTCTGTCCTAACCCGCCCCACACTCAATTTTAGTGGATGTCCCCTGGTTCTGGTATTATGTGAGAGTGTAAAGAGCATCTCCCTATCCACTCTGTCCATCCCCTGCATAATTTTGTATGTCTCAATCATGTCCCCCCTCAGGTGTCTCTTTTCTAGGCTGAAGAGGCCCAAACGCCGTAGCCTTTCCTCATAAGGAAGGTGCCCTAGCCCCGTAATCATCTTAGTCGCTCTCTTTTGCACCTTTTCCATTTCCACTATGTCTTTTTTGAGATGCGGCGACCAGAACTGGACACAATACTCCAGGTGTGGCCTTACCATAGATTTGTACAACAGCATTATAATATTAGCCGTTTTGTTCTCAATACCCTTCCTAATGATCCCAAGCATAGAATTGGCCTTCTTCACTGCCGCCGCACATTGGGTCGACACTTTCATCGACCTGTCCACCACCACCCCAAGATCTCTCTCCTGATCTGTCACAGACAGCTCAGAACCCATCAGCCTATATGTGAAGTTTTGATTTTTTGCCCCAATGTGCATGACTTTACACTTACTGACATTGAAGCGCATCTGCCATTTTGCTGCCCATTCTGCCAGTCTGGAGAGATCCTTCTGGAGCTCCTCACAATCACTTCTGGTCTTTACCACTCGGAAAAGTTTGGTGTCATCTGCAAACTTAGCCACTTCACTGCTCAACCCTGTCTCCAGGTCATTTATGAAGAGGTTGAAAAGCACCGGTCCCAGGACAGATCCTTATACTATTATATTATAATACTAGCCGTTTTGTTCTCAATACCCTTCCTAATGATCCCAAGCATAGAATTGGCCCCCCAAAGTGCAAGCTGCAGCACACATCCCACTGGCATGGCTGCACCAGCCCTGGAAAATTGGATAGGATTGGGCCCTAAGCCCTGTGAAAAATTAGTGCACTGCCTTCTGAGTAAGCATGCACCCAGGGATGGTTGTGCATATAATTTATGTAGGAGCCAATGGAGGAATTCTCTTGGTGGGGGGGATGCACTAACCAATTTAAAGGTCACTTGCCAAAAAAATAAAGCACTTCATGGAATCAAGTGGATCAGAATCCCAACTTCACAAATATTTTGGGGGGGGGAAATGGGGAGGGGGGAACCACTGTAACCATTTGTGCCTGAATGGAAGCCAAAGATGTATCTCCAGGGTGAGCAGCAATAGATTCAGTGGTGGAGTTTCTGTAAAACCAGGGAGTGAGGCAGGATTTTAAACTACCACCGAGAGAAAACTGAATTTGGCTGATTTATGACTGGGGAGATGAGAAACCACATGGCTATTTTTTTAGATCTTTCAGAGGCTATAAAATAGAGCACAGCCCTAAGCCATAACACACAGGACCCTTCCAAGTCAGGGCCCAATCCTATCCAATTTTCCAGCACCAGTGCAGCTGCAATGCAGCCCAGAGACAAATGCTCCCATACCCTGAGGAGGCCTCTGTGATTGCCTCCCCACCACAGGATGCAGTGCACTCCCCATTGGCACAGCTGCATTGACACTGGAAAATTAGATAGGTTTGGGCCCTCAGTGACCACAAGTAAGATAAATGTGATAGTTTTTTCTATTAGTAATGTTAGAGATTAAATTTAGATAGTGCATTCGGTAAAAAAAAAACACCAACCAAATCAAATGGGCTAGTATTTCTTTTACTTCCGCTCTCTAACTTGTAAAGGGGCTTGTGTGTAATTGGAATAGATTTCATATTTTCTACAGTATAAGGGTAAAGGACCAATATTGACTCTTTATTCCTGTTGCCTTCTATGGATACAGAAATCAATGTCTAGCACAAAAGAGGCTACTCTGTGCAATTCCTGCTCAGGGTGGGCCTGGGGCATTTGGGGGATACCTGAAGTAACATCCAGTTTGCAACCCCCTTTTTAAAAGTAGCACATGTCCCATCTCCCCCTGCTGCCACCACCTCTGGCTCATTTCTCTTCCAACAACCCAGCCCATTTCTTCAAAATTGACAGATGCAGGAGCATGTTGGAAGAGGATTCTGCTCCCAGCATCCTCCCATCCAGCCTGATTTTCAAAAGTAGCCAGATGGTGGAGGAGGAAGGAGGCAGAAACAGTGAGAGGAGGGTATATTTTTGATGGCTCTAAACAGAAGATGAATCAAAACAGGATTAGAGCAGCCCTTTACCAACTCGTCCAGCACCAGCACTGCAGTCATGTCAGTAGCTCTGAGGAGCTACTTCCTAAGGTGATTCTTCCTCCCTAGGAGTAGGGCTTGGGGAAGTCACCCCAATTCACCTTTTCCTAGGGACAGCTCTGCTCCCCCTACACTCTTACCAACTGCAAGCTTTGAGGCTTTGCCATTGTATCCAGCTTCCCTCTAATTTTTTGTTTTACCATCTCACCTGATGAAGATCTTAAAAGCTGCCTGGCTGTTCACAGTTTTGTTATTTTGGTTGTTCTGACTATGGCTTTTCAGTTTTTTTTTTCCTTAATGGACCAATACAGCTATCTGGTAGCCCAAACTTATGCCAGCCTCCACCGGTGGCATGAGCACGTGCACTGTCACAAACATGTTGTAAGGCTTGTCCCACTTGCTAAAAGGGCTATACCAGCCTCCCTGATGTCAGTTGGAGGCCAGTGTTCACCAGAGCAGGTAGGCGCTTCTTGGTTGTTAGGAGGCAGAGGAGGGCAGAACGGGGCAGGGAGGCAGTATGTGGCAGGGGGAGGGCAGAGAGGGAGTGGAAAGGCACAGGAGGCATCCACCACATCCTGTCCCCCCTTCCAAGCCTAATAGCCCAACATGGGGCAGCCAGGATTTGCACCAGCTATAGAGCTGGTGTGGATCTGAATAGCCCCATAGAGGTTGCTGGGGTTTTACCTAGGGTAAGGGGACAAAGGTCCCCTTACCTCAAGGAGTCGTCCAGCAGCCACAATATTCATGCTGGGTGTGGCGAATCCTGCACCAGCCCCTGCTGCACTGCAATACAGGAATTTGGTTATGATAGGGCTGTAAATTTTTTTAATCCTATGCATTTTCTTTGGATGTAAATGCCGTTCTATTCAATGGGCTTAATACCAAGTAAGTATACATATGATTGTGGCTGTAGTCATAAGGTTTTACTTGAACATAGCAATTAATTGGTGCATTTTCATTTTTGGGTTTTGTCTGTTTGATCCTTTTCGCATCTTCAGATATTACACTGTTATGCATAGGTTTCTATGTGCATGAATCAAAGTTGAACATCTAACAAAGTAACTCCTAATATAACAGTAACCACCTCTATGTCAGCATGTCCACTTTCCCCCAAGCCCAGTATGCAGCACCTTCTCACTCATTGCTTGTGCTTGTCCTCCAGGAATCATTGGGATTAGATAGCTGTTCTTTTCAGGGTAAGTACTTCCTGGGTCATGGAAGCATTTTCATCAAGGTCTTTCTCACATGCAGGCTTTCTCAGCAATCTTGGAGCCCAATCCTATGCATGTCTACTCAGAAGTACTTTCCATTATAGTCAATAGGGCTTACCCCCAGGTATGTATGGATAGGATTGCAGCCTTAATCTCTTTTTCAAAGCTTGCAGGCAGCTCTGTCAGGAATTTAAACCTAACTTGCCCACTTTTACTGCTAAACTGTTTCACTTACAGATCCTGGATTTTCCTGTCTACAGTCTCTGACACAAGATGAAATCTCACTGAGGCTGCAATCCTAAACACACCTACTTGGGAGTAAATTCCATTAAACTCAGTGTGGCTTACTACTGAGTAGACTGTCAGATTCTCTGCTTTCTTGCCCTCTGACCCCATTAATAATTAGGTTACAATCCTATCCACACTTACCTGTGAGTAAGTCCTATTGACTACAATACTTACTTCTGAGTAGACATGCATAGAATTGGACTCTTAGTTCCTTGAGTTCTTGTTTAGCCATTAGTGAATGGTAGTTTGCTTCAGTGTAACAGGATAACTAAAACTGTATTCTTATTTTGGAATAAGCACTTTTTAACTCAGTAAGTCTTAGCAAAAATATAAAAAAAAAAGTCAGGCAGAAGTTCAACCAAGGCAGCTAACAACATTTTATGCAACAAATTTAAATAACAATAAACAAGAGAAAAACAATAAAAAGAATAGTATAGACATAAAATAGCAGTTAAAATGCACTGAAACCATATCAAAACCATTTTGAGAGTAGACAAACAGATCAAAAGGGACCATCATTAAAATACTAACTGAAAAAAGATACATCTTCACAGTCTACTCGCAACCAGGTAGTGAGGAGGCAAGGCAGGCCTTGCAGGAAACAGAACTGCACAATCTGGTTGACACTGCTAACAAGGCCCTATCTTAAATCTCCACTGACTGATCTTCCAAAAGTGAATGGAAGCAAAGCAGGTTCCCAGGTGATGAACACAGCAGGTGAACAGGCTCATGTGAAAGAAATGGGTAGCACCAGAGGTCAGCCAGGTTGGACCATGGCCAATGATCCCATCAGAGGGCCCACTTGGCCAAGCTGACCTTTGAACTCTTTGTACAAGTAGCAGCACTCAGTGCACCAGTTGGTGTGGCATGTAGGTCTGCTGCAGGGTTTTGCCAGAGATCACCCAGCAACCTGGCACCGGCAGTGGGATGGAGGCTGTTCTTCAGGTTCTTTCATGTAGGGCTTTATAATTATAAGTAGCACATTTAATTGTGCCTGGAAATACAAGTACAATGGTGGCCAGTATAGCTGATAAAATGCTGGGGCTATACATTGCAGCTGGTAAGCCTCAGGTAGCTTTCCAGTGGTCACCTACAAAACTATGTATTGAGATGTATGTGTCCATCCCACATCTTAAAAAAGTTGTGTATCTTCTCTTCAGACATTTACTGTCTCTTGAATCCTTTATGAACAAATTCTGTATTGTAGTGCTACTGCTTGAAATACTCGTTTATGGACTCCACTGATTCAGTTCTAAGATACTGTGAAAGAGGGTAGTTCCAACTCATGCAAGAAGGGCCCAGGTCCCAAAGTTGGCATTTGAATCCTTTAAGGGCACAATCCTAATCAATATTCCAGCACTGACTTAGCCGCAGTGCAGGCCCAAAGTAAGGTAACAGACATGCCCTTACCTTGAGGAGGCCCCCTTGACTGCCTCCCACTGCAAGATGCAGGGCACGCTACATTCACACAGCTATGTCAGTGCTGGAAAGTTGGTTAGGATTGCGCCCTAAGTTGTTTCTGTTGTTTATCACAACCTATTCTTGATCCAGTAACATAAGGCAAGGTATGTTTCTCTTTTCATGATAAAACAATTTGCTTGCCTCTTTCTCCTGTTCTTCTGCTTGCAGCCTACTGACACCTATGATAGTTATTCTCTCCTAATCTGCCCCCTTTGGGTTCCTCACTGAGAGTTGTGGCTCTGTCTGTGGGTGTCATGCCAGTGCCTGCAGCCTGCCTAATTTTCTCTCAAATTGTGCCCACCTCTGACAGACTCTGCCTGTCAGGTCTGCTATATCTGGAGTAATACCAATGTTCTTTGACCCACTTTTATTTCTACCTTGGTGTTGTGTTGTCCTTGGGCAGTCATGGTAAGTAGAAGCCCAATAATAACTGGGGTGTCTGCCTGCTAACTCTCCTGTCTCCTTGCCCTCTGCTTCTCTACCTACAGTGTACTGCCCATTTCAGCAAGAGGGAAACTGATGGCTCTTGTGTCCATTTCAAGCGAAAGTGAGAGTGTATTCACATTTTCCTGCCTCTATGAGGAATATATTACATCCACCTCTATGAGAAAGAAACTGTGCCCACGCACTCCAACTTCTGCTACCTTACAACACAAGCCTATGCAAGTTTACTCAGAAGTAAATCTTACTGAAGTCAGTGGGATTTAGTGCAAGGTACTGCATAGGATTGCAGCAGCAGTGTGTGTATATGTGTGTGAAAGAGAGACAGTGTTATTTCACTGTTACTACAGAGTGCTACCTGCACCCATCTGCTACTCAAAGCAGCTGTTTCATCACACCTCATGGATGGACTGGCCCTGCCTGGATCAGTCAGGGATTATCAGATCTCTTTCTTACTCTTCAGTGCTCCCAAATGACACTTATGTTTTATGTATGTTTACAAGATATGTTTTACCGATCTTTGGATCTCTTACAGCAGTGGTCTTCAACCTTATTTTGTGCATTGACCTCACTAAAAATAACTGAAGTACGAGACTGGGGACCCACCACCAATCCTGCGCCCCTCCTGGGACCTGATCTGCTTCCATCGCTGCCCACCCCCTGCCTGCTCCATTTCCCCCTACCTCTTGTATCTTCACAACAACCCTGCTAGGTAGCAGCCTAAACAGGGCTGGCCTTAGGAACTGCAGTGCAAAACAGCAAGAAGAGGCTGTGTAGGATTGTATTAAGAACTCAGTTTTGAGAAGTCAGGACCGTTTTTGGATTGGATCCAACCTAGCCCTCTCTTGCACAAGCTTCAAAAGTTTGCTGCGACCCCCAAAATGAGGCTTTGCAACCCCATTGGGATCCCAAACCACAGGTTGCAGAACACTGTCTTACAGGATCTCTTTACAGATCCTGTGTCCGTGGGGACTTCTCCAAGTAAATATGCATAGGATGGCACCCTTACTTGGGATTTGTTTCTGTGTGTGTGTGTGTGTGTGTGTGTATATATATATATATATATATATATATATATATAATATGCATAGATAGGATAGCAATATGACAGCCCAATCCTTGCGTGTCTACTCAGAAGTAAGTCCCATCTGAGTCAATGGGGCTTACTCCCAGGAAAGCGTGGATAGGATTGGGTTGTTACTCATTCTTCTTCGTGGGACTCATAAGAAGAACACCCCTGGAACAAGCCCCATCTAGAAGACCCATCTAGTCCAGCATCCTGTATCTTCCACCAGATGTCTCAGGGAGCACCCAAGAGACCTTCCCCAGAACTAGGGGAACTAGAAGACCCATCTAGTCCAGCATCCTGTATCTTCCACCAGATGTCTCAGGGAGCACCCAAGAGACCTTCCCCAGAACTAGGGGAACTAGAAGACCCATCTAGTCCAGCATCCTGTATCTTCCACCAGATGTCTCAGGGATCACCCAAGAGACCTGCGTCTAGATGTCTCAGGGAGCACCCAAGAGACCTTCCCCAGAACTAGGGGACCCATCTAGTACAGCATCCTGTATCTTTCACCAGATGTCTCAGGGAGCACCCAAGAGACCTGCGTTCCGATGCCACCCCCTGCATCTGGCATTCTGAGGTAGCCCACCTCTAAAACCAGGAGGTTGCATGTGCCTGTAACCTCTGATGGACATTTTTCCTCCAGACATTTGTCCATTCCCCTTTTAAAGGCATCCAGGCCAGATGCCATCACCACTTCCCGTGGCAAGGAGTTCCGCAGGGCGCCCCTCTGCCCCTCTCCTCGGAACCTGCGACTGGCACTGGGGGCGGCGCCACCGCGGCTCCTTTAAAAGGCGTGCGCCACCTGGTCCTCCCGCTGGCGCTTCCACTTCCGAGTTGAGGAGGATCCGGTTTGCGGAGAGTGAAACGGGGGTGCGAACCAACCAGCCACCCGCACGCGTCCCTAACCAGGTGGGAGGGGGTGCCGCGCTGCGGGCAGGAGCCCCGCTGCTGAAGCGGGACGGGGGCGCGGAGCGTTTGATCCGGTGGCTCCAGCTGCGTGGAAGGGGAGAGGGGCAGAGAAGCTCTTCTGTCTGGGCTGCCTGCGCTGCAACTTGGTTGCTCCGGCTGCAGCTTAAGAAGAGCTTCCTCTCAGTCCTAAGTGGTGTGTGGGGGGTCCCCCATGACCATTTCCCCCTTCGTTTTCCTTCTCTCCTTCCATAAACTATGCTTCCTTTGAGTCGGTCTGCACACACTAGTTTGCAATTACTAGTACATACCACTAGTAACTTAGGAGTGAATTACTTAGTAGTAGTAACTTAATAGTTAATAGTTACTTATCAGTAACTTAGGCTGCAATCCTAACCACACTTTCCTGAGAGTAAGCCCCATTGACCAAAATAGGACTTACTTCTGAGTAGACCTGTTTAGGAGTGTGCCCTTAATAGTTACTTCTAGTGGTATTGTTCAGTTGTTAAGTCGTGTCTGACTCTTTGTGACCCCATGGACCCCATGGCAACATGCCAGATCCCTCTGTCTACCACTAATTTCCAGAGTGTGCCCAAATTAATGTTCATTGCCTCTGTGACACTGTCAAACCATCTCATCCTCTGCAGGATCCTCATCTCATCCTCTGCACCCATCTCCTTTTGTCTTTAATTTTTCCCAGCATCTGGGTCTACTAGTTTACTACTAGTAGTTTTCATTAGTAACTGCACACAAGTGTGTGCTTACTAACTAGTAGCTGTAGTAACTAGTCCACAAGTTTTGTCACCCTGTTGTGCAGTGTTCAGACCACTAAAGAGAGAGTCCCCCCCCCCAATGGCTTGGCTAAGGGAGGAAAGGGCATCCTGATTGTGAGTAGGGCAACAGAGTAATTGGCAGCCTAATCCCTAGAGACCAGATGTCCCTGAGCCTAATCCCTAGGGACCAGATGTCCCTTCGGCTAGTCACCGAAGAAGCGCTGAACAACATTGAGTGCCTGCCTGTGTTGGAGGAGCTTGACAGTGAACCAACCCTAGAAGAACTTCACGTGGCCCTGGACTCCCTTGCCTTTGGCAAGGCACCAGGAAAAGACAGCATCCCTGCTGAAGTCCTAAAGTGCTGCAAAGAGATCATCGTCACTGAGCTGCATGAAATCCTCTGTCTTTGCTGGAGAGAAGGTGGAGTACCTCAAGACATGAGGGATGCAAACATCATCACGCTGTACAAGAACAAAGGCGACAGGGGTGACTGCAACAACTACTGTGGCATCTCTCTCCGTAGCGTAGTAGGAAAGCTGTTTGCCCGAGTTGCACTAAAGAGGCTCCAGGTACTTGCAGAGAGCGTCTATCCAGAATCGCAGTGTGGATTCCGAGCCAACAGGTCTACCACTGATATGGTATTCTCCCTTAGACAACTGCAGGAGAAATGCAGGGAACAACGACAGCCACTCTTTATAGCCTTCATAGATCTCACGAAGGCTTTCGACCTGGTCAGCAGGGACGGCCTCTTCAAGATTCTCCCCAATATTGGATGTCCACCCAGGCTCCTCAGCGTCATCAGATCTTTCCACAAGGACATGAAAGGCACTGTTGTCTTTGATGGCTCCACATCAGACCCCTTTGACATCCGAAGCGGAGTGAAGCAGGGATGTGTTCTTGTGCCAACCTTGTTTGGGATTTTCTTCGCTGTCCTGCTGAAGCAGGCCTTTGGAACTGCAACAGAAGGCATCTATCTCTGGACCAGATCAGACAGAAAGCTCTTCAACCTCTCCAGACAGAGTAAAGTCCAAAGTTCAGCTGAAATGTTTGCGTGACTTCCTCTTTGCCAAGGATGCAGCTGTCACTACCCACTCTGCCAAAGATCTCCAGCAACTCATGGATCGTTTTAGCAAGGCCTGCCAAGATTTTGGACTGACGATCAGCCTTAAGAAAACACAGGTCATGGTTCAGGATGTGGACTCACCTCCCTGCATCACAATCTCTGCGCATGAACTGGAGGTTGTCCATTACTTTGTGTACCTTGGCTCAACTATCTCCGACACTCTCTCGATACCGAGCTAAACAAACGCATCGGTAAAGCAGCTACCACGTTTTCCAGACTCACAAAGAGAGTCTGGTCCAACAAGAAGCTGACGGAACATACCAAGATCCAGGTCTACAGAGCTTGCGTCCTGAGTACACTTCTGAACTGCAGCGAGTCATGGACTCTTCGCTCACAACAGGAGAAGAAACTGAACGCATTCCACATGCGCTGCCTCCGACGCATCCTCGGCATCACCTGGCAGGACAAAGTTCCAAACAACACAGTCCTGGAACGAGCTGGAATCCCTAGCATGTATGCACTGCTGAAACAGAGACGCCTGCGTTGGCTCGGTCATGTTGTGAGAATGGATGATGGCTGAATCCCAAAGGATCTCCTCTATGGAGAACTCGTGCAAGGAAAGTGCCCTACAGGTAGACCACAGCTGCGATACAAGGACATCTGTAAGAAGGATCTGAAGGCCTTAGGAGTGGACCTCAACAGGTGGGAAACCCTGGCTTCTGAGTGGCCCGCTTGGAGGCAGGCTGTGCAGCATGGCCTTTCCCAGTTTGAAGAGACACTTGGCCAACAGTCTGAGGCAAAGAGGCAAAGAAGGAAGGCCCATAGCCAGGGAGACAGACCAGGGACAGACTGCACTTGCTCCCAGTGTGGAAGGGATTGTCACTCCCGAATCGGCCTTTTCAGCCACACTAGATGCTGTGCGAGAACCACCATCCAGAGCGCGATACCATAGTCTTCTAAGACTGAAGGTTGCCAACATGCAATCCTTAGGTGTGTTGGTCCTGAAGTAAGTCCCGTTTTGTTCAGTGGAGGTTGCTTTCAATTAAGTGCACACAGACTTGCCAGTTGAAAGGATGTTAAAAGGTGGTACATGTCTGTGTAGGAGGCAATTCATTGAGCAGTTGTTAAAACAACTGTAACCAAGTGCCATACATGTGGGCTTTGCAGACTGGATCAACAAGGCTCTCTGTTGCAGAATTCTTATGATTCTGTGTTTAAGAACATAAGAGACCTGCTGGATCAGGCCAAAGGCCCATCTAGTCCAGCTTGAATGCATCTTCCTGATATATTCAGTGTCGCTGATTCTAGCTCCAATTTTTCAAAATATTATCATCCAACTGAGACTTCATTTTGCAAGTAATTTCTTTTTTATCATTTTTGTGTATGTTGGTAACAATTTCAGTTATATTCTGGAAGTGTAGATGGATGGCATCTGTTTGAAGTAGGGTTCCATCAGGTGTGGGTACTAAGTAATAATTATAGTATCTAGCATGTACAACAATGGCTAGAATTTCCAGAGGAGTTACCAGGTGAGGGCCTATCCAATTTTCCAGGGCCAGTGCAGCCATGCCAATGAGGCATGTGCTGCATCCTTTGGTGGTGAGGCAGTCACAGATGCCTCCTCAGTGTTAGGGAACATTTATTCCCTTACCTCCAGGCTGCATTGCAGCTGCACCAGGGTGCTGGAAAGTTGGATAGGATTGGGCTCTTAGTCTGTTGCATCAAAAACAATCAAGATTTGTAGCACTTAAAGGCTATCATATTTATTGTGTCATAAAGATGTGTGTACCAGATCCTTGAAACCTTATGGCCCAATTAATCCATTGATTTTCAGGAAGCTGTAATGATATTTTCAAGTCTTGCAGAGTGAACCGGACCTTTCAAGGAGATATTTGTCTAGTTTTAAGGAATGACTCAACAATATTCTTGATATTTAAGATTGCACAGTACTAACAATGTAGTCCAGTATACATTTAGCTGGAAGTTAGTCCCATGGAAATGGGACATATTTTGAGCAAATAGGTTTTAATGGTTTGTGCTATAATAGCACCTTTTGAATTTGCAAGTCAGAGAGCTTAAAAGGATTTAGTGGCATGTGTGAAAATGCTCTTGGATTTGTGTTCTGTCTTTATGCTGGTGTCTGGAAGCAAAGATAGGGCTGCTCATTTTCTTGCAACTTTCCTTTGTTGAATGCATAGTTCATTGATTTGTGACTAGGAGAGCTGAGCAGTTTTGAGAAGAGACTTTAAAGCTGTTGAACTGGGCAATCAGAAACATGATGGGATAATTTGTGGCTGAAACAAGCCGGTTTTATTTATTAGTGGTGTTGCATGCTGAAGAGCAGTTAACCTCACTCCTCAGGCTCATTTTGGATACATTAAGGATGGCCCTGGCATTCCCAGAGTAATGGCATCTATAAATTTAGGCTAACAGGAACTAATTTGCTTTGGATAAATTAAAATGTATGCAATTAACTGAGAAAAGTGATCATCTGAGGGTCTTTCTAGATAAGTACTTAATTATATAGGAAAAATGCGGTTATGTCTGGTTAAAAAAAACGTTATGGGTGTTATTGCTGCCCCAGGTAGCATGAGAATTGCAGGGAAACAACATCTGCGGCTGTTGAGAAAATTTACGCTTTCTCAACAAGTAGCACTGGTCCATTGCTTTGTCTACCTGTTGTCTACTCTGACTTCTTGGCTTTTTGAAATCCCTGGCAGGGATCTTTCCCATTCCTGTTTCCTGAGATCCTTTTAATTGGAGATGTTGGGGGGGGGGAAGGCTCTGCCATGCATGCAAAATATGTTCTTTGCTGAAGGAGGGGGCCACATCCCTGACACATCCATCTTTGGCTGCAACAACTAATCAGAATTAGATTGCTGCCTAGCAAACCACACTCTTGCTTCTGTTTTCTCTGTCCACAGAAAGTCAAGGTGACTGGAAGAGCTAAAGGTGCCATGAGATGCATCTGTACCAGACTTCTGGTTTTTGCCCTGGTTTCTCTGCTGGTTGATGCTACGTTGTCAAAGACAGATGCAAAAAAAGCTGCCTCAAAAACCCTGGAGGAGAAGGTAGGAGAACATACTTGAACTTAACTATCCATATCTTGTTAGCAAAGATGTTCATTTATTCTCGTAAAAGATTTCTATCCTGCTTTATCCAAAGCAGCGTACAAAATAAATATATACATTATTTAAAATAGATTAAAATGAAATATACAGAATATAAACAATGCAGGCAACACTAAATCCAACTGGCATCAATGCCATATGAGTGGATTAAAATATAACATAAAAGTACCGTAATAAAAAACACTGAATAGCTGCAAAATAAAACCACCAGATAGGAGCAGCACTAAATAAGACAGAATATGTAAGTAATGGTTTTCAAAAGAAAAGAGCGACCAGGTTATCCTCAAAGGCTAATTGGAATAAATATGCTTTGAGCTCCTCTGAAAGCTGTATAAAGATGGGCTGTCCTCATATCTTCTGGAAGTTCATTCCATAGGTGTGGTATTACAACAGAAAGACCCTGCGCCTTGCCACCTTAACCTTGGATGGTGGTGGTATCCTAAACAGAGCTCTACCTGACTGTCTTAGAGGACGGGCAGGATTATATGGGAGAAGACAATCCTGGTGCCATGCCATTTAGGGCTTTGAAGATAATCACCAATTGTTTGAATTGGGCTTGAAATTGATGGACAGCCAATGTAGCCACTGGAGAACAGCATGGCAGAGTCAAACCACCAAGCCCCAGCAACCGTATGGATTGCTGAGTTCTGCGCTAACTGCAACTTCTGAACTGTTCTCAGGGGCAGCCTCACATAGAGTATGTTACTGTAGTCTACACAAGATGTCAGTAGAACATGGGCCACCATAGACAAATACGACTGATTCACCTATAGTTGCAGCCAGCACCCCAGCAAAGTTGGGCAAAGGCCCCCCTTGTCACAGCCACTACCTGGCAATTCAAGAATAGCTGTGGATGCAGAAGGACTTCCTGGGTGTGCACCTGCTCTTTCAGAGAGAGTGCTATCTCATCCAGGTCATCCAGTTTGTGGGGATTTGAATCTGATGCTCTGGAAGCTGGTAGTATTGACCTTTGCCTAGAAGGTAGCTGCATATTCTAAAATACCTTGCGGCCAAAGTAAATAGGACCAGAATAGCTGTTTTTGTTTCTTCATGTATCTGACTTGTTCATGTGTAAAGTGGATAGTGGGTCTAGTTTTAACATACAGCTGGACTGGGAGAAAGTGTCAGGGGCAACAGAACATGTGGAGAATTCAACTCCCTTGGATCTAGTTAGATGAGATTGTGGCAGAGATGTGACTGAACAAATATGACTGTTCTGGGCACATCTAGTTTGGCTCTTCAACTGGACAACAAAAGAAAAAGCACCCACTCCCCCCAACTGTTTGTCTTTTCTATTTTCCCAGCCTATCTTCATTAATCCTAATATCTCATTTCCAGCTTGTGGGCTGTGGCATGACTGCTTGAATTCCTAGTGAAATTCAGATATGGACTATTAATGTTTCCCTGTTATTTCTGGTTATGCTGACAGCTAGTCTGAGAAAAATTAGGATATGTCTGCATCAGTTGTCTTTTCCACACTGTGTTCAAGGACACACCATTTCCAATGGCACTGGAGCCCCTACTTGTGCAAGAATCAACTTGGGAGCAATGCAGAGCTCTTACATCCTTCTTTGTTCTTGTGGTGTTCTTCGCAAGTATTGTTTTCATAATCTTTTGTTCTTCAGGCACTGGGATTTTCCAAGGTAGCAGGCAAACAATGCACCCTTTTATTTACAGCTGCACTAGTTGAATAAGGAGGCACACAGACAGTGTTACTTTCAAATCAGTTTCAGCACAACACCCACTGTGTGAAATTCCCAGACCGTTTCTGCCAAGTTATTCTAAACATCTAGAACTTTTTTTTTCTTTTTATTTGGTCAGATGAGAAGTATAAATTCTTCTTTCAGACACCCAGGTAAATAGATGTGGTATTCTTGGGACGCTTATAGCCACTGCCTGTGATATTGCATTTATGGACAAGGGCTAGGTTATAAAAGCATATGTTAATTGGAGCCATGTGGTATAAAAGAATAGCATGGTCATAACAATATGAATTGTGTGTGCACAGATGAGCAGGACAGGAGCAAATGAAGAACAAAGATGCACATTGAAATGGGATGAAGGGGAGGAGAGGAGGGCGGCCATCAGATGCAGTTGGAACCACATCTAGAGTGGCTGCAGGAGCCCACTGCAGCTCCCCACTGTTCTGTGGGCATGAGTGGGTCACAGTACCACCCCCCAAGCTCCTACCTTCCAGGCACCCGGGGCATTTGCACACCTTGCTCCCACTTGGGTACACCAGTAACTACCACCCTTTGCTTCTGGAAAGTTCTGAACCCTTATGGTTGGAGCCTAACCTTCAGTGAACAGAAAGAGAATTGTTCTCATGCAAGGGGACCTTTTGTGAGGGCAGGTCTCCTTCCATTGTTGAAAGAGCCCATGATGATGGAGGTCCCTCTGCTGACCTCGTTGCCAAAAGGTAAAATCCAGTACTTACTCCAAGTGTGAGTTCTTTCATGTGTTTCTATGTGCATAGCCACAAGCAGAAATCCATTAATCTCACAATTGCCTCTTAGATTGCTAAGCAGGTAATAGTGTAGTGTGAAAGCTTCTAGGCAATATAAAGGCATTCTGTAGTTGAAGAGTTATGTTTAATTGTTAACGGACTCATGTGCATACTTGTTCCAGAAATATAGGAATTACAAAATGGGAGACTGAATTTACATCAGTGATTTAAATGTGTGTGTTTTTTCCTCTAGCAACAAATCATGATTTAAATCACTTTGGTTAAAAATTAATCCATACTGCTCAAATTCACTAGTGGACAAGTTGTGGCTGTGCAACTGCCTGGCTCCTCAGAAGAGGCATTTGGGGAAAGAAGTTCAGAGCAAAGCCCCAACTGTGGATCAGACTGCTTGCTGCTGCGTGCAGCTACCATCTCTAGTGGCAGTGGTGGTACTTGCGAAAAGCGGTGCCTGGGAAACTAGTACAGTACTTGCAAAAGCAAAAAAAAAAAAAAAAAGATTGAAAAGCTAAATGTAGGATGTGCTAAATGAAAACTTTGACAAAATGAAGATTTTCTTCAATGTTCTCGTATCTGAAGAGGTACTGCCTGAGGACACTATCAAAGTCTTTATTCAGCTGTATGAATTTGTCATCTTTATGTGAAATTGTCAGAATGTAATGATGCAGTTTATATAACTTAATAGCTGTTTGTGTTTGTGTAACTGTAAAATGAATAACACAAGAGCATAAGAAGTGCTTTCTTAGGCTGGACCAAAATTATGTTTAGTGCAAGCTTCTGTTTTCTTCAGTTGGCCACCTGATATTTCTGAGAAGTGCACAAATAGGGGAGAAGCATTAGATGTTCAGAGGTGCATTCCTTTAGTACATGTAGGTTCTATTTAGCTCTCAGGTTCCTGAACCACTGTTGACCATATTTTTCTTACATTTGCCTAATCCATTTAAAAGCAATCAGAACTTGTTATCTGTTATGTTTTGTAGCAGTAAATCTAAAAGAACTTCTTTTTTCTAGGCTCATCATTCAGATAAAACCGTGCAAGACCGTGGTCTAGTAGTCACCGATTCAAAAGCTAAGGATATTATACTGGAACACAAAAGCTACTGTGCCAAAAAAGCACGAGACCGATCCTTCTTAGGAGATGTACTGGGCTATATTACACCTGTAAGTGTGGAGAAAAGGAAATTATATTGAAATGCAGCCAATTGTGGGAGTGCCGAGTCTGTTGCAGTCTTTTTATGACTGAAAGTAAAACTTCACTTCAGATTAGGAACATCATCCTAATACTTCCTACATGTGATACAGCTCGAGGATGTAAATACTTGTGAGTCTGGTCCTAATACCTTTTTTTTTTCCTTTGACAGTGGAACAGCCATGGTTATGATGTTGCGAAAATATTTGGAAACAAATTTACAACCATCTCACCGGTTTGGCTGCAGGTGAAGAGAAAGGGCAAGGAGAGATTCCAGCTGACAGGGCTCCATGATGCTGACCAAGGTTCTGTACTTCAAATGCTGTACTTGGTAATCCGTGTCTAGTAATTTAGCAGTTTGGCTTGCCAGTGTGTTAATCTGTATTTTGTAAATATCCAGTGATCCAAAGAGCTATTTGGGCATACCCAGTGGAATTTCTGACTTCTTCCTTGTGAGTGGCAGTTTGCAAACTTCCTTGGTTCCAAAGGAAGTTTGCAGTATGGGAAAGCTGTTTAAGAAACACAAATCCCACTCTTCCTTGAGTGCCTGTAACTAGCCATGTTATTCTTTAGATTGAGGCTTCTGAGTTGTACTGCAGGGTGTTTCTTGTTTGTTTTTTTTGATTGTAGGAGTAAATCTTGCATGGCACCTCATTTTAAGGAGCATAATAAATTTGCTTATAGTTGGATATATGTTAGACAACACAATTTTCTGACCATGTAATGCCACAGCATATTTATTTCAATTACAAACTTCTACTTTAACTTCATCCAAAAATAGAGAGTTCTGTTAGAACTGTAAAGACAAATTGAATTTCACTTGAACTTTTCTCCATGTTATGGCATATATCCCAAATGGTCATAGTAGTGTTCATCTGTGAATGCTAACTATCAAAGAATTTAGAGCCTGTCAGTGTACGTTTGACATAGGGGAAACAAATGTTCACTGATACAATTTAGTGAACATAAACACTCTTATGCAAATGTTGGCAATTGCAAATCAATGTTTACATTCGAAAAATGCAACACATAAGCCCCACAGGGGAAAAAGACTGCTGCGCAAATTGAGATAGAGAGATATAAGAACAGATCCTGAAGGTAGAGATACAATGCATATGTCAGTTGAAATTAATGAGAAACATTAACTTACTGGCTCACAAGCAGGGAGGGGGGAGGTAAATTCAAACACAGCTGACCAGCTTAGGCTGGTGTTCAGTTTTTTATGAAACCAACCACTTACATGTGAGACCACTGTTTGTTGTAATTATCAACAGATTGACTAGTAAATATTGGTAGCCCAGGTTAATACCTTGCAATAAGGATCCTTTGTATCTGAAATGATATTTACTGCCTTGCATAAATTTTACAAGCTAGTTTGTACCTGCCTGATTGAGCAAACCCCCAAAATTATTGTATTAAGTAAGATGTGTGTGGTAGTCTGTGCTGGGATTGAAACCTTTGCTTAGCAAGTAATCTTAGCAATCTGCTCTGGAGTATAGCCAGTTGGCTTTCTTTTTTTTCTTTTCTTTTTTTACAGGATGCTCCATCCTGCCATTATTTTTTCTGTCAACTACAGAGTGAAAATTTTTGAAAAGGCATATCTGTATTTGAAGATGTGGCTGGTGAAATTTGGCACGTACCTATTTAATCTTCATGTTTTGTCTTTTTGCAGGTTGGATGAAAGAAGTCAGGAAGAATGCCAAAAACATCAAAATAGGTGACTAGCGTTAATCTTTCATATTTGAATTCTCTTGCTGAGAGATCTTTGAGGAAGAGTTAATTGTAGCCATTTCTGTCAGCACATAATTGCCTTTGTAGTCAGTTTGTTTTTAAAACACATCTTAGCCCCTTTTGTGCAACTCAGGATGGTTTTCACAATCATGAAAACTTGGATACAATAGAATAGCAAAATCCTGATGATCTCTAATTCATGAATAGAATAATTTTTGAGTTACAACTTTGAGAGGTTTAGCATTATACTGATTCTGGGTTGCTGCATTTGGTCATTTAAGATTTCCAAGCTCAGTTTAATCTTTATAACAACCCTAGGCATGCAGTATTTTTTTTAAAGAAAACTAGTACCACCTGGTTGACAGATTCTTAAACTGGTGTTGTCAGCTCTCTATTTCAGAGAAATGGGAAAACTGTTATGATAAATCACATGTCGCATCTACTCTGATGTTGTAAGGTTTCATATGATTGCCTAGGCCAAAGCTCTTGTGATGGAGCAGTGGGCAAGCATGCCCTCTTCACCATTCCTATGTCAGATGGCTGTATGTGCAGAAGACCAAATTTGTTTCCCTTCTCTCACTTCCTTTCTTGACAGGAGAAAATTTGAGCCTCTGTGTACAATGGCAGCCATGAGGGGCTGTTTTCCATAATTTTGTCTTACTTAGTATGGAAATAATATATTTAAACCTTAAGCATATTGAACTTCATGAATGGAGGGGAGATCTATTTGGTGCTGTGGGAGGGATGGAATGTGGATGGCAAGGAGGCACATAATATTGACAATATTATAAAATATAATCCCAAATCCTTTCTTCATAGAACAACAATTCTTCTAATGGTATGTAGAGAATTGATGCCAACTTCTGTGGTTTAATTTTAATTTTTTCAATCCTTAGTTCCAAGGATTTTGTTCGAAGACTGGAGTTACCATGACTTTGAGAGTGTGTTTGTCAGTGAGGATGAGATAGAAGAGCTTTCCAGTCAGATGATTCAAGTAGCCAAGGTAAAATTACCCAGGAGAAGTAAAGAACCTGCGCAATATGAATGGTGTATGTGATATATTAAGACATCTGTTTTTACTGTTTTAAGTAACATGTTAATTCTGTTTAACATATCAAACTCAGAAGTGAATAAATGTGGCGTATGTGTGTATGGCTCAGTTGTAGAGCATATACTTTACATGCAGAAAGTCTCAGGTTCAATCCCTAACAACTAAGTAGGGGTGGGAAAGCCCCTTGCACAGAACTCTGGAGAGCTGCTGCACCAATCAGTGTAGACACCTGAGATAGATGGTTCAATGACCTGATTCAGAATAAGGCAGCTTCATGTCCTTAAATAAAACTGTACTCCTAGGTGTTAAAGTAAATATTTACATGTGTTTTTAGTGCCCAGTAAGATCACTTCCTTTAATATGTGGAGAAAATATGGAACCAAGCTAAATGCCTGCACTTTCCAAATTTAAATATTTTTTAAATTTCATATACATATAACCACAGTGTATACTTTGGTTAACAGTGACACCATGGCTGTTTGTGCAATGGTGTGTAACATTTGCTAACATCTATTTATTAAAATGTATTTCTCTGCCATTGGATACAGTGGAGTATAGACAAAACCAATGACAACATTTAAAACAAAAACCAGTAACACAGCCCGATCCTATGCAGGAGTATGTCCCATTCTGTCTAATGGGGCCTTCTCCCAGGAAAGTGTACATAAGAACAGCAGAAAGGGTGCTACCATAGCTGACAAAGCTTAAGGAGTCATAGGCCAGTGGGAACATGAGATTTTACAAGCAGTATAAAACTATATGCGAAAGGAAGTCTGACATTATCAGAAGGAAGTTATGCTCTGTTATCTGTGTCTTCCTTTATTCTGAATGGCTCTAATGTACATTATTTTAGGATGAGAATTTTGATGGCTTTGTGACTGAAGTCTGGAGCCAACTAGGAAATCAAAAGCAGGCGTAAGTATGCGATTTTATTTATTCATTTATTTTAGAGATTTTTATCCCGACTCTCTATCCACTGAAGGACATTTTTAAGATGCTACATGTTTCAATGTGTATTGAATCCTCCGAACCTATAATCACAAGTACTATTAATACTTATATTAATAGTATTAATAGGCCCCATGCTATTTAATATCTACATGAAACCGCTGGGAGAGGTCATCCGGGGGTTTGGAGTGAGGTGTCATCAATATGCTGATGACACCCAGCTCTATCTCTCCTTTCCTCCAGACTCCAGGGTGGCGGTTGAGGGCCTGGAGCGCTGTCTGGAAGCAGTGAGGATCTGGATGGGGGCTAACAAGCTGAAATTAAATCCGGATAAGACAGAGGCTCTCCTGGTTCGGAAATCCTCGATGCAGGTGCTGGATTATCGACTAGCTCTGAATGGGGTTGCACTCCCTCTGAAGGAGCAGGTTCGCAGCTTGGGGGTCCTCCTGGACTCGCAGCTGCTCCTGGATTCCCAGGTGGTGGCTGTGGCTAGGGGGGCCTTTGCTCAGCTTCGGCTGGTGCGCCAGCTGCGACCGTACTTGGATCGTGCAGACCTGGCCACGGTGATCCATGCCACGGTGACATCGAGGTTAGATTACTGTAACGTGCTCTATGTGGGGCTGCCCCTGAAGACGGTTCGGAAACTACAATTAGTACAGAATGCGGCGGCCCGTGTGGTCACCGGAGCCAGGCGGTTTGACTCTGTCAGCCCGCTTCTCCGGGGGCTACATTGGCTGCCCATTCGTTTCCAGGCCCAATTCAAGGTGCTGGTTTTGACCTTTAAAGCCCTATACTGCTCTGGGCCAGGATATCTTAGAGACCGCCTACTCCCGTACAATCCGGCTCGTCCTCTCAGGTCATCAGAGAAGACCTTTTTGCAAGTGCCGCCACCCAAGGAGGTCCGGGGGCGGCTGCAAGAAATAGGAGCTTCTCGGTAGTGGCACCAACATTATGGAACTTCCTTCCCCTTGACTTGAGAATGGCTCCCTCTCTTGAGAGTTTTCGGCGAGGCCTGAAAACACTGTTGTTTAAACAAGCCTTCTGATTTCTGGCCTTCTTAACTTTTTTATACATCTTTTAGTTTTACAGGCTTGATTCCTCGGTGATCTGCTCTTTTACTCTTTTAATCTGACTACTGTTTTTATGGCCTCTGTAGTGTGTTTTTAAATGTTTTTATCTGTTTGTATTAATGTTCTTAAAATCTGTTTTTTAATATGTTGTTAGCCGCCCTGGGTCCCGTTAGGGAGAAGGGCGGGATAAAAATAAAGTTTTATTATTATTATTATTATCATTATTATTATTATTATTAGAAAATAGATTTTATTTTCTGATAACTTAGACAGATTGCAGCTATGTGGCTAGTGCCATGGATTATATCCTAAGTCAGAGGTTCTCAAACTGGGGCATTGAGATGCCCCAGCCTGAGGAGCTCTGTCTTTGCCCCTTTAAAGGGCGGAGAGGAGGGAATGCAGTGACATGATCCCCAGGATTGTGCTGCTACCAGGGGTGACAGGGTTTTCATTTTATTCACTGACAGCAGCAGCAGTCTCCCGGGGCTGCAGGTGTGGGAAGAAAGCCCATGGAAACCTCTACAGGGCTCCACAAGCCTCAGAAAATCTAAAAATAAAGACTGTGACCCACTTCTGGTTTTTGATCGTGAAACCAGAAGTGGATTACAATCTTGTTTTTAGATTTTCTGAGGCTTGGGGAGCCCTGCGGAGGCTTCTGTGGGCCTTCCTGCAATCCTGGGAGACTGCTACCGCTGAGTAACACAAAGCCCCTGTCACCTCCACAGCGGCTTGATTCTGAGGATTGTGTTGCTTTGTGCCCCTCCTCCACAAAGAGTTATTGCGGCTTCCAAACTCCTGGAGAATTTGGGAACCACTGTCCTAAGTAGCGCAACCATGACTGAGTTCAAACTCACTTCCCCATTCACTACCCTGCTAGGTCAGTTCAAGCCCTCAAAAAAAAAAAAAAAAAAAAAGAGGTACTGCTCCTGGCAAGTTGAGGAACTCTTAGAAATGATATGTTATGCTAGTGCTGATTAGTGATTTTTATAATGTGGGCAATGTGTTCAGCAGGTGATATGGCAAAATGGTTTTAGGAAAAATGAGGAACGAATTCAGTTCGTGTTGAGTCCTTGATCACTTTGCCCCACTCATTCTGCTTCATGTATGTCAAATTTGGCCCCAACTTTCCTTGCTTTTTTAACAAAGGGGTCATCAGCAATGAAAGTTGAGGGCAGTTGTAGTCAAGATTTTCGTCACGATTAGAATTTTTTTTCATTGTTGTTATCTTGCAAAGGCCTTGTCACTCTAGATTGCTAGAAAAAGTAATCTTGATTTTGTGTGTGTGTGTGTGTGTCGTTCTTCTGCTTGCGAAACAGTCCTTAAGTAATACAAGTGTAGCTGACATCAGAATTTTAAGCAAGACTTAAAAGTTTTCAACAGCTGTTGTCAGTGGAGATGAACACCATATTAACTGAATTGGTATAGGTAGAATGTGCTAGTTCTGTAACTGAACTGAAGGGTGATGTATGAGTGTAGAAACACCTTCCAAGAAGAAAATTTTGCACTTGGGGGGGGGGGAATCTGCAGATGTTAATACTGATTCAGGCCCTTGGCATATGCTTCTGTAATGCAGAATGAAATGTTTTATGTAGCATAAGCCTTCAAACAGTGTTTTTCCTATTTGTGTCATCAGTACTATAATGATGCAATTGTGTAGACAAGTGGTTCTTAAACTTCTTGGGAGTTTTACTCCTGGGGTAAGTTTTTACAGGGGAAGGGGAGAAGTAGCAAAGCAATCTCCAAGATTGTGTTGCTTACCAGGGTGTAAGGGGGGGTTCTTAAACTTGCAGAGGGCTGCTACAAGCTGCTGAAGGTGCAGGGAGCAAGCTGCAGGAGATGCAACCCTCTGAAGGGCTCCTCAAGGCTTAGAATGTTCAAACGGAGCGATCACAAAGCACTTCCTGTTTGTAAATGCAACTAGGAAGTGCTTTGCAGTCTCTCCATTTGAACATTCTAAGTCTCGAGGATCCCTGCGGAGGGTTTCATGAGGATCTCTGGACTTCCTGCAGCTTGCAGCAATCCTCTGGGAATATAAGTACCCCCATTAGCGACTCGATCCTGGGGATCGCTTCACTGCCTCTCCCCTTCCCCTGCCCCTTAAAGGGACTGGGGGACCTTTACACGAACTGGTGGGTCACGACCCACCCGTTTGAGTACCACTGGTTTAGAATATCTCAATGTTTGCTTGAAGCATGTAAGAATTATCATCTTAGCATTTTGTTTAGGATGTATGCTTTGCATTACTAGTCCAGATGGCTCTGGAAGCATTTTACAATAGGTTGAATAACTTGAAGCAATAAAAGTTAAAGATTTTACCAAAATAAAAGAACATGCTAAATTCATAAAACACTAAAAATATAGCAGAATGAGTCTTTCTCTCCAGTGACCCAAAAGCCTTCCTGAAAAGGAAGGTATAGCTAATCTGAGTTCAAGAGTGAGTTTGCCAGGCATGTTTTCTTAGATAGAGCATTCTAGTAATAGGAGTACCACCTTGGAAGAACAGAATCTGACAGACAAGATGTTGCATGGCTTGGTTAATCTGACTGGAGAAGCATGGCAATGCAGAAGTATTCTAGTTTATCACTCAGAACAGAGATGGACAATTGTTTAATCTGGGTAGCCAGCCACTCCTAGGCCAAGCTGCTCTTTCTTTCCGATGATGAATAGAGCTTAATAATATGGCTGAAGGCACTGAAAGAAGCACTTCGCAGCTCAAAAAGAGCATTTTATGGATATTCCAAAAAGGAAAAGACTCCAGGAGCATGCTTTTGTTTTGTGCTGAGAGGTACCTGGCAGTTCAGAGGTTTGCTTTTTAGTCAGTGCTGGCCCAGGCAATGCCCCTTGAACGTAACATGTGAAACTGCCTTACACTAAGCTAGACCCTTGCTACATCTAGTGCAGTCTTATCTAACTAGCAGTGCCTGTCCAGGGTTTCAGGGAGAGGGTCTTTCCTATATCTAACTAGGGTTGTTGGGGATTCAACCTGGGACCTTCCATATGCAAAGCACTGGTTCGACCAGTGAGCTGTGCTCCTTTCCCCAAGGAGTGGGAAACTGCACTGTCAGGACCAACACCTGTGCCCACAACTTCACTTTTGAATTAGTCATTAGTACCCTCAACCTTCCCAGTGCTAGAATGGCATTGTTTCAGAAGCCTCTGTGGTGTGTCTTTGGTAAGCAGCAGAAGCTCTGATGTGTTGCTGGATGGGTCAGATGAAGATCTTGTGTGAAGATATTGCCCCTGGCAGATCTATTTCCAAACAAACCTGCACCCTGCCAAATGAAAGTAACTTAGGGGAGCTGCTTGCATCCTAGAGATCCCCAGCTGGCCATTCCTGCTTTAAAAGACTTGCAACCCAGTCCTGACCAACTTCCTAGTGCTGATGCAGCTGTGCCAATGGGGCATATGCTGTATTCTGTGATGGGAAGGCAGTCACGGAGGTCTCCCCAAGGTAAGAGAGCATTTGTACAGTCTCGAGTCGTTGATATTTTCACCAGTTTCCTTCACCTCTTGTCTCCAGTCTTTGATAACTCTGAAAGAAGGAAAACTTGCTCTGCAAAAAAGTCTTCAGCTGTGCATGTATCAGAGCAAATACTGTAGGGATTTGTCTCTGGGACTTTTAGCAGATGCTGATCCATGCTTTCTAGCTCCCATCCATGGTTCAAATACTTGCTCCTTTTTTGGTTTTCCCTGCGTACTTCCTGGTGCCTCATGCTTCCTCACGCTGTTTTCTGTGTATGTTTCCAATTATAAATCCCCCTCTTTGCCTGAGCCTGCAACAAACTGAGTGGTGTGTTTGTGTAATTTGTGTATATGTACACCGAACACTGGGTTAAGTAATTCACAGTGTCAACTTAACAGCTTTTGCAACTCTGCACACCCAAGCACTCCATGTGTCTGTTTTATTCATGTTGAAGTTACATAGCGATATTAAAGGTATATTTAATCATATAATTGTTTTGAGCATCTTAAAATATTTGGTGCTGTACTTAATATTTGCATAAAACTTTTTAAAAATCAAGAGTAGCCTTTTGGTCTCTTGGACCTATGCTGAATGAGAATGAAATCGCAAGTGCATTTTAATATCATGCAGCAGTTTTTCCCTGCCAGCCTGAAATAGTGGTTTGGATCTTGGATACAGTGTCCACTGAATCATTGTCAAGACTGGTGATAGACTTACTGTTTCCTATATGAAAATATTTGTATCTCACCTTGGGTTGCTGTATCACTTAAAAACAAACTAAATTAGTGGTCCTAAATAACAACAGCCCCACTGGATCAGGCCATAGGCCCATCTAGTCCAGCTTCGTGTATCTCACAGCAGCCCACCAAATGCCCCAGGGAGCACACCAGATAACAAGAGACCTGCATCTTGGTGCCCTCCTTTGCATCTGGCATTCTGACATAGCCCATTTCTAAAATCAGGAGGTTGCACATACACATCATGGCTTGTAACCTGTAATGGATTTTTCCTCCAGAAACTTGTCCAATCCCCTTTTAAAGGCATCTAGGCCAGATGCCGTCACCACATCCTGCGGCAAGGAGTTCCACAGACCAACCACGTGCTGAGTGAAGAAATATTTTCTTTTGTCTGTCCTAACCCTCCCAACACTCAATTTTAGTGGATGTCCCCTGGTTCTGGTGTTATGTGAGAGTGTAAGGAGCATCTCTCTACCCACTTTATCCTTCCCATGCATAATTTTGCATGTCTCAATCATGTCTCCCCTCAGGCGCCTCTTTTCTAGGCTGAAGAAGTCCAAACGCCATAGCCTTTCCTCATAAGGAAGGTGCCCCAGCCCAGTAATCATCTTAGTCGCTCTCTTTTGCACCTTTTCCATTTCCACTATGTCCTTTTTGAGTCATGGACAGCTCAGAACCCATTAGCCTATATGTGAAGTTTGGATTTTTTGCCCCAGTGTGCATGACTACATTTACTTACATTGAAACACATATGCCATTTTGCTGCCCATTCTGCCAGTTTGAAGAGATCCTTCTGGAGCTCCTCACAATCACTTCTGGTCTTCACCACTTGGAAAAGTTTGGTATGAACATGTATTTCATATGTTTCTTATGTGTTTATGTCCAAGTGCCAATGTCATGCCATAACTATAATTAAAGGCAGGTATTTGTTCCCTGGATAGAAAAGCATTGCACCAAGGATGTTCTGCTGCTTGAAATCATTAATGCTGTTCTTTTTATAATCCACAGAGTGGCAGTATTGCGATGATTTTTGTGTTCTATTAAGGTTTTTTTATTTTTTAAAGGGGATTGCCACTTTTTTCGCCTTGACCAGTTCAAAGTGAACTGTGGAAAAGTGAAATAGACCTGAACTCTGTGTCTGATGCTTACCATCTTTGAATATATAAGCAAAACAGAATTAAGATATAACATCTAATTGACAATCTTTATCTTTATATTTTTATTATATGCCAATAAAGGTCTGTTTGAGTTTATATAAACAAGCTGAAGTTGAAAAGGGGAATGAAACCCTGATTACTAAGGTTCTGGCTATTTTGCATTTTTTAAGTTTGGGAAGAATGATCACATGGACTGTTCTATTCGCCTGATTAGGTTTTATTAAGGCAGTTCTAATAGACAGTTCTAGTTAGCTGTCTAATAGACACCTTTTTCTCAATAGCTACTATCTCAGGTAAAGTGAAAGGGGTGGAGTTCATTTCCGAATAAATTCTGAGGTTAACAAATTAACCTCTGAATCATCTAAGGCAGAAAGCAGTGATGTGTAGCAGAAACACTCCCGGATTCTTTTCTAACATATAAACAAGGTTTGTGATTATTCAGGATAATCTGATTTGACAAAAAAGCTCAGATCATTTGTATAGACAAGGAAGAGAATTAAGGTGAAACACAGAGTTTGGAAATAGATTTGGATTAGTTCAGTCCAATTCAAAACCTGCTAGTTTGAAGAAATCCTGTGTGAAAATCCAGTTTCAGTAGTATTAAACACCATACACCAACAATTCCCAAACTCCTTGGAAGTTTGGGAGCTGGGGTAAGTCTTTGTGGGGGAGGGGGAAAGGCAGTGACATGATCCCCAGGGTTGTGCTTCTGCTGGACATAGAAGGGACGATTTAAACTGACTCATTGCCATGCTGGCCTGGGTGGGGGGGGAGCCCTGCAGACCCTTCTCTGCAGGGCTTTGGAAAGTGCAAAAATACCTATTGTGACCCACTTCTGAGTTGTCATGAGAGTTAAAGGAGGGGAAGGAGCCATTTACGCTGCCCTGAGGTCCTTGGACTAAGGGTAGTACATAAAATATGGGGATGATGTGAACGTCAATATCTTGCACATCTACTTTATTATTTAAGCAAATTTTTTTTCTGGATGTGTTGCTTGACATACATGATAATTGGAAAAAATGTGGATATAGTAAGAAATAACAGGACGTTCAATATTTTGTGCTAGAGAAAGAATTGTACTTCCTTAGGTCCTCTAGTAAAGTTCATACATGGGAAGTTCCTATTATGTGATGCTTGTTACTTGCTGATGTTGGAATAAAAAACAGAAGAAATTTTAATTTGGCATGCATTCTGTTTTCTTTGGTATAGTTGGGCTAGTATAGATAGAGGGGTGTTCTCCTGTTCACTTGATTCCTGCAAGTAATTGTAAGATATGTTTAGAACTCCTTGTTCCCAACAATTCAATACATTAAAGAAGACTTGGGCCATCATGTGGAATGCAGCACGAGTGATTGTATGCAGAAAATGGGTAGTATCATTTTGCAAGTCAGGAAATGGACAGTAGATGGTGCCACCATCACATGGTTAACTTGAAAAGTACTGCCTTTGCTATATGCTGTAGGAACAGCTGTATTTGACTTTCAGGTATCTTCTTAACCTTGGGAGTAAGAGGAAAAACCTCTATTGACACATCAGTGCTTCAGGCTGAGTCTTGGAAATTTAACCTATAAATCAAAGACTTACTGTAAGTGGCTTCCTTTCCTGGTATTACCTAGGTAGAGAAAGGGCAACTGGCTGCAATTCATTCCTGAACTGAGACAACATTTGTTTAACTTTTATCAGTTGTCTACAAGGACAGCTTTATTGTGTTGCTGTCTTCTTAGTCATCCTGGAATCACTCCTTGATGTGAGAGAACAGTGGCCACTGAAACCTGAATATTGGCTATGGTTACATTGATAAACTGAAGGTATGTTGTAAATATGGGGATGAACTATCTACTGTGGTCAGCATAATTAGCAGTTTCAAGAAAAACAAAGCAGTCTGTGATGCCCAAAGTGTGAACATATATTTAATGAAGGGTTGAGGGGAAGCTAGAGGCAAGAAGGGGAAACTGTGCACTGTATATTCAGAAGGCCAACATTTATTAGGGGAATTTGGCCAGAAGTTTTTTTTTAAATAAAACTTAATTGGTTCAGAATAGATTCTCGAAGTTGGCCTGTGCTTTAGAGGAGTCTCTGACGTTAAATTTGACAATGGCAAAGTACATAATGAATATTTAACTATGTTTTGGCATGAAGACGGAGTTCGCTTCCATCTCATTATACTTTTAAAAATGCTATCCAGCTTATTTTTCCTTTCCAAGTTGGCAGTGGTAATATAGGAAAATATGGCTCTGAAAACACTAAAGACTACTTTGGAGACATGTAGCAATATAATTTATAGGACGAATTTAAATGGGCATTCAGCAAGGGTTGTTTGGGAATGGTGGAATGAACACTTCTGTGATTTGCATAATCTGTTTTCGGTGACAAATGGGAGTGCGCTTAAATGAAGTCTGAGCATTAGCCACTAATCCCCTGAATCAGCATGAAGTGCTCCTGGGCCAGAGGATCGGCTTGATGGGTTAGTCTTCCAGTACTTAAATCGTCTTGGCTATTTTTCTTGTGAAAGAACCTGCCATTCCTCTCCCACCTTTGCCATAAATCGGCTAAAAAGTATACAATACCAAGTTTAGTAAAACGTCATGTTGATGGATGTCTTCCAAATAGTATAAGGTCACAAAGGGGAAAAAAAGATATATATATATTTTCTTTTTTTGCAACCTGTAAAAGCCGTAAAAGAGGAGGTGTTGTATGTTGTGGAGCTCTGAAAACATTTGCTGAAATAGGGAGCAATTGCTAATCCTGCCTTTTCCTTTTATCTGTGTTCATGACCACAAACACACCAGCCATTGTCTTTCTGCCTAACTTAGTAATATGTACCTAATCCCTAGCAAATCTGCAGAAGATGAGAAGTGCTAGTAATAGCTAAGTCCATGCAAAGAACAAGTAGCTTGTTTCCTTTTGGACAGAGAAGTTGTTTGGTGAGTTGTTGTATTCAAAAATTAATACACAATTTTGGCTGATTTCTGGATTCTTCTATGCAGGTGGTGATTTCACTAAATTAGGTGTTGCAACTAAATTCTAAGGAAGGGTATCCCCTGCCTTCAAAATGTTGATTGAATATTCATTTTTCTCTTCCCTTCCTTATACTATTCAGGAAGGCCTCTGTTCTTCTCCCCCTTTCATATCTGACATTATTACATAATGACTCTTGACAAGTGATGATAAAACTCAACAGTGGGGCTGCTGCAGGTTTAGGTGTCTTTGAGTGTAACCAACGATAAGAATTTCTTCCCAACTTTGTTTCTTACTTGTACTGATAAATTTAGATGGCCTGCACCTAATGGGTAAACTACGAATTTTCTTACTTGTGTTCTGCCTCCTCTTGTTGCATCCTATCTTTTGAAGGAAAATGAAGCATTAAAGGCTTTGTTACAGTGCTCTTTAGCATTTAATTTTGGAAGAGGGTATCTCCTGACTTAAGTGTAGAATTTAAACTGGACATTTTAGCATGGAGAGCACAGTGTTGTGATTTTTACCTGTGAAACTAATGCCATATTTGTTTTATAGGGGTTTGATTCACTTGCTCACTCACCTCTCTGAAGCTCTGCATCAGGCACAACTTAAGCTAATACTTGTCATCCCTCCTGCTGTCATGCCAGGGTGAGTATCCTATTTTCAGAGGATCCCAGACAAATCTATTTTCAGGCTATTTGGATTTATTGTTGCTCAAGGCCCAGCATATACATAGCCTCGCACTTGAAGCAAATGTTTCTTTTTATGTTCCAAGAAAAATGTTGTTGGGCTCGGCATGTTGTGAACGAAAAACAGAACCCTGATTGGACTTGGCTGGATCACCACAATTTTGAAAATGTGATTGTGCCAGAAGGTACACCCTCTGGGCATGAGTTGTGTCACTCCTTCTAAAACACTGCTTTTTGACATATTAATGACGGTTAATGATGAGACAAATTAGCAAAGGATTGTAGAGCATGAGGTGTACTGAAAGGTAATATAGAAGACATAAAGAATGTTAAAATGGAAAGCCAAATTCTAAATAAATAAAACTTTAATTTTATCTTCTAAACCTGAGGTATTCAATCTGTGCATCCTGCCTCCCTAGTGAGGTGTGGCTAGCCTTCAGGGGCGTGGTGAGGCATCTGAGGAGAGAGGTGGCCGTAGCTGTGCTGCTCTGCTCTGCTCAGCTGCATGTGCTGCCTGCTGACTTGCTGCTTTTCTGCAGCTGTGAAAGGAGGTGGGTGGGGCGTGTGAAACAGGGTGGGGGGAGATGGGAGAGAAGGCTGACTGGGCAGCAGCAGAGGTGCTGCATCTCATCAACACCGGGCATGCTCTTGGCAGGCTTCAAACTAGGAGTGAAGCTGACCTAGAGAGAGCTGTTTCCTCCTCTTGGGAAGGAGGGAGCCAGCCTGCTCTTGGGGAGGTGTCCAAATGCCCCAGCCTGCATTCCTCTGTCTTGCCTGGGGGGAACAGGGGTGGCATCTGCATGTTGGGGTATATATGTGTGAGTATGCCCCCATCTACTTTGGGGGTGAGTTGTAATCTTGCTTGGTGTGGCTGCAGTCCTTTCCACACTTTCCTGGGAGTAAGCCCATTTGACTCAAATGGGACTTACTTCTGAGTAGACCTACGTAGGCTTGAGGTCTGTGTCAGCTTAACCAAGGATCTTCATCTTTCTCTTTTTCCTCCCCCTTCAAAAAAGAAAAAAAAAGCCACTCTTGATGACTTTGTCTCCAAAAATTGATTAAAAAATAAAAAATACTTATTCCTTTTCAGCCACCCCGCTTTTTCCTCCTGCCTCCTTTTTTTTTTTTTTTGGGGGGGGGGGGGGTACTCTGTTAGCTGCTATTGTAAGACAAAAGGCACAATCCTAGCTAGGTCTACTCAGAAGTTAGTTCCATTGTGTTCAATGGGACTTACTCCCAGGAAAATGAGGTTAGGATTGCAGCCAAACAGTCTCTAGGTCTCAGTTTGCAATTAGCAGATACATACAAAACAATGTCTTCCCCTCCCCCAGCAAATTCATCACTTCCCCCCTCCCTTTCCAAAACCCTCCAGGTGTGCTGCTAACAAACTCAGGGCACAATCCTAACCAGGTCTACTCAGAAGTTCAGTGGGGCTTACTCTCAGTTAAGTGTGGTTAGGATTGCGGCCTCAGAGTGCTGGCAGCTGTTTTTTTTTTTTGTTTCTAGTGTAGAACAATAACACCTTCATCCCCATTTTGGGGGTAACTGAGGTGAGGTGTTGTAATGGGGAGCTGTGGCCAATGGCCACAAGGATCAGGGGAGCCACGAGCCAGAAAAGTTCGAGAACCACTGTCCTAAACCTTCATTTACAGTTGTAGTGTTCATTTGCTTCTATTCGCCCTCTGCCAAGTGAGTTATTGGCATTAAATATTCCTGTAATCTAATGGTTCTGAGTTCAGTTACACTCTGTCCGTGAAGGAACAGTGTTCCTCCTGTGTGCCTATGTGAAACATCCTTTAGCCATATGTGTTAAGGATAGTAAGGATACCAAGCTGTTATAATCCTGTTTGAAACTGAGTTTAAAATGGTTGTTTCTAATAGCCCCAAGCCCTTAACATTTTATTCAGTTCTATAGAGATCTGCATGGGTGCCAGGTAGTTGGTACTTTGTTTCTGGGCTGTATCCTGTTATTTACAAGGGCTTTTAGTTTCAGTACTTGGCACACCAACATTGAACTGGTGGTGGCAGAGGGTCTATGTGCATCCTATTAGTATGGATAGGATTGCTGCTGTCTCTTCCTGGTCCTGCAGTCCTGCCTTTTCAGTAAGGTCTTCCACAGTGCAGCTGTACTGGTCTTAGTTGCTCCTTAGTTGCCTGTTCTGCACTACTTGTGATTTTTTTACATGGGCAAGACATCTTATGTCTGATCCTCTTCCTTTTTACTCTTGGACAGGGTATAGGATACAAATTATAGGATTAGGCTGTTGCAAACTCATTTTTGTTTTGCAGTTAAATATTGTGCAGAAGTTTAAAATTCATCTTCAGAAACTCTTGTTGAGAGTCTGTGTTGTCAAGCATTTATTCTTAGCTCTTGTGTATACCTTTTTAATGTTGGACACAACCCAGTACTTTTTAACCTGTCAGTGTGATATGTATTGAAACAGAGCATGAATGTGGAGATGTGTGGGCAGGAGTCAATATATCCCAGTTAAGAGCAGCAGAAATGCCAAATTGCTCCGGTCTGTGTCTGCCTTATTTTAGATTTTGAAGCAGATTGTTCCTGCTTGCTAATTGTAGTCTGCTACAGAAAGCAAATGAGAGCTCTTAAACACATTTGCAGCATTTACATTATCAGTCATTATTACAACAAAGCTTTCCATAGAGCTAATGCATTCTTTTCAAGATCTAGGATAATTGCGGCAAATAGATATTGTAAAATACATTCTTATATTTTGAATGTTAAGTAGAATGTAGGAAATGTTGAAACTGAATACTCTCTTCCCCTGATAGCCTGTGACTCTACAGAGTTAGGAATTGCTATACCTGATAAGTCTAATAGGCACATCCTTCAATAGGCAATTGTGAACTAGCCCACTTGGCTGAAATGGCACTTATAGAGTACTAATATGATACCCATGCTTTGCTATGGGTGACAACTTTATCAATTTTAACTTTTTAACAACAACAATTTTAACAACTTTAAATCCATTTTGACTCTAATAAACTTTTTTTATTGCAATGAACAATTGAAATTTAGCACAACTGCCCCATGTCAAGCAACACCCTGTAATTATTGAAAGTCATGGTTCTGTAAAATTCTTGTTGTATAAATTGTTTTTGTATTTTGAATTGGTTTTTTGCTGTAATAGCATAGTACCCGTGCTTTGCAAAGGTAAAGGAAAACAGAAAAATAATGAAGTGAAATTCAAAATATAACATTTGATGAAGAAATGACAAAGAGAAGGTTGTAGCGGGGGAAAAACAGCAAAAAATACCTTGGTTCTCTAAGGACCTCTTTGTAGAAAACATTGGTGGTTCTCCCCTCAATTGCTTGGATCATCATGCTGCTGGGTGAGCTCACTCTCCAGTAGGGCAAGTAGAACTGCCCATGTGTGAAGCAGTCATCTTTCAAGTCAGTGCCTGCCACCTTCAGTGACTGTCCCTGGAACTGGTTGATAGTCATAGCAAAGCAGACCTTGGGGGTAACTGCAACCTCTTGAAGGAGTACTCTGATAGTATGAATGATTTACATGGTATGAACACATACTCCCCCCCCAAGCAGTTGGTGAACACTGTGCCCTTGATGATGTTCCTGATGACCTTCAGTTGCAGCTTGGTGCCATTGCAATTTGGGTGGGATGAGGTTCCGAAGCAATATACTGGAGCCCCCGCTTTAAGGAAAAGCTTGTGGGAAGCCAGGAGTGTTGAGGGTGCTAAGGAACTCCATGGGGTAGTCATCAGTTTGCACCACTGACCTGTAGACCTCCATTTCTGCTCTTTCAAATGACTTGAGTGTGACGGCAGCCTTGTCTTTCTTGGAGATGGGGGTCAGAATGTCACAGTCGCATAGCCACTCCTTGGACTTCTTTTTGATATAGTGATATCGGGGTATATCCTGGTTGTGAGGTCTGCTAGGATCGTCACTACTGAGCCCAGATCTGACAGAGCCCTGAGGTATTCCATTTGAAACTGTCCTCCAGTTGATGATGAGGAGCTGTTGATGAGTACTGAGGAGTACTCATGATGATGTACTCATATTGATGAGGAGCTGTTGATGAGTACTGTTTGTCCGACCAGTTGTGGATAGAGTCTAATGATTGTATCATTCAGCCCATATTTTATTAGCTTGCTGAACAAGATGTTGTGGGAACTTTGTCAAATGCTTTATTGAAATCAAGGAAATTGTATCCACAGCATTCCTACCATCCAATAAGCTAGTAACCTAATTTTAAAAAAAAAGAGAATTAACAAATTAACCAACTCATCCTGGTCGGGGATCTTCTGCCATCAGGCAGTCAAGCATGGAAGGACAAGTCCTGCACTGCTGTAGCAGATATTAGAGCCTATCCCTGAGCCCGTGTGCATCACCCTTGCTGTGGGGTCAGCCTTGTCTTGCTGGGCTCCCCTGCCTTATAGGGGAAGCTTGCTCGCTTAGTGGCACTGCGAGCAGGAAAGGGAGCATGTGAGCACAGTATCCAGGTTCCCCTCACAGAAAGTAGGGTGGGATGAGGACGTGTCAGGAAGCTTGTTCTTTATTAAACCCTCCTGTTTCTCGGAGGGTGAGAAACAGCCAGATGCATTGCTTGACAGGATAGCCAAAGCTTTGTTCAGGCTGCCACCCAGTCAAACTTACTAACAGCCATCATGTTTCTACGGGTCCTGAAGAGAGTCCAGCCTCCTCCATCAGCAGGGGGCAAGCATGGAAGGATAAAAGGGACTGCGTGCTTAGCAGCAGAATCCAGCAAGGTGAGATTGACCCAGCCAACATCTATGGCCTGCTCCACACCACATGGTAGTGTGAGAGTGTTTCATCCTAGTCCTTCCCAGGGTGGCCTGAGAACATGTCAGTGGCTGTCCCTACTCTTTGCCCACCTTTTTCTAGAAATCGGCCAGAGTTGTGCCCCTGCCCCAGGTCTCCTGTGCCATTCCCTTTGCAGTCCCTGGCTCCATTACATTCCTACTTCATTGCAGGTGCAGCACCTATCTGTGTTGCTGTTTCCCTGTCCAGGCCCCGCACCCTCTGTTGCTTCAATATTAGTCCATGTTTTTAGAGTACTGCAATCAGCAGCGGGACAGGTTGGTTGGCTGGTTGGCAACCTTCAGTCTCGAAAGACTATGGTATAAGCCTACAGCACCCAGTATTCCAAGGTGGTCTCCCATCCAAGTACTAACCAGGCCTGACTCTTCTTAGCTTCCAAGATCAGACGAGATCAGGCATGTGCAGGGTAACAGTTGTTGCAGAGTACTGCAATTATTTGGGGGGAAGGGGTTGCAGTTAGATCAGACTTCTGTAATTCTGTGTACAGTTTAGGGGGCAAGCATGTTATGTATAAAACCGGGGGGGGGGGTCGTTTTAAGAAGCTTTGCGACAAGATTCAAGACCAAGAGTGAGTAAAAGGAGGTGATGGGGCTAGGTGGTGCGGGATCAGCAGTGGGCCTATTTATTTATTTGGGGTACTGGCACAAAAAGGTTGCAGACCACTGATTTAGTCTTTGAGTTTAAGGTTTCTGGTAGTTGGTGAGCTGCTACTATTTTCATTGACTTGTATTGCTTGTGGCAATATTTAGTTATATTTGTTGGTGTCTTTCTATTATTTTACAGTTAAAAAGTTTAGGCTGCAATCCTAACCAACTTTCCAGCACCGACATAAGGGCAATGCAGTTCTTAAGTAAGGAAACAAACATTCCCTCACTTTGAGGAGGCCTGCGTGAGTGCCCACCAATGGCAGGATGCAACACATGCCCCACTTGCACAGCTATGCCAGTGCTGGAAAGTTGGTTAGGATTGTGCCCTTAGGTTACTTTTTATGATATTGTCAGCCTCTCAATTGGAAGGTGGGATAGGAATGTTATAAATAAATATTCTGCAAAATGCTTTGCATTTTGGCAAAATAGGAACGTAACACTGGGACATTTCCTGTTCATAGATGGGGAAGTAGTCTCCACATCAGGAGTCTCAAACTAAGATTCAGCTGACTAACTTGAAAAGGCCTCCTGCCTAGTAGGCAGAATTCATAAAAACTTCTCGGCTTCCCTTTATTTTTTTCTTAGAAGTGCCAGAGTTGCAATATGTGGTAAATTAGATTCATAGAATTACTGAGCTCTTGCTGAAATCATCTTTTCATTGGCATATTTAATACCACGTCATCTTTATTCATTGTCACTTTAGAATCAATTTGGGCCTAACCTTTACAAATGATGGAAAGTGTACTTTAAAAAAAAAATCTAATATCCTTCATGTGTTGGATTTGGAATAGATTTAATCAGCCATCCAGCAAAAGGCATAGAAAAGGATACAGTAAAGAATTAAATAAAATTTGTAGACTCCATATCTGGTAGAAGTATGATAAGGTAGACTTAACTGTTCTGTAAAATACCGCTCTATTCAACGGGACCCCCGGTGGCTAAAACAGTGCTCCTTTTGTATTCTCTCCTTGTTTAAAACCCTGAAGGTACTGTACTTATTCAGGGCCTATTAACATCAATGCTCCAAACAGTTCAGTTAGAAGAAAACTAAGGGAAAAATCATTATCTGGAAAATGAAAAATAAGTGCATGGTTATGTTATGAAGGGTACCAAATTGGATTGGTTTCCTACAATGAGTACTCAAGTTTGGTGTAATACAGTAGCCACAAATGTGTAGAGTGGATACAACCCTTGCTTTGGAGATGCAAATTCAAATCCCTATTGAATAAGGAATGCACTAGATAGCCTTGGGCAGCTCACTACCATTTAGCTTTAATTCTCCATACACAAAATAGAAATTAGCATTTTACATGGTCTGAAGAACATTACAAACTTTTCTCCTCTCTCAAAAACGCTATGAAGTAGATGGCACTGTATGTAATGGTTCTCACAAAGCAGGAAGTGAACCACTGTATGGTTCTCACAAAGCAGGAAGTGAGGTTTTAGATTTGTATCTTGGATGTATCAAGATGGGGCTCATATGTATGAATACACCTCCGTCTCAAAAACCTCTCTTATAATCTTGTCAAATTAACATGCTGGGGAGAAGGTTAGGCTGGAATGCCAATCTGTTAGTTTTATGTACACAAGACAGACAACTGCCAGTGTAAACACAAAGTCACTGCCTTCCTTCAAAGAGCCCCCTGCAGTCTTGACCATTTTCTCTTCCCATAGAACTTAGTGATGGACATTTTCTGTAGGGGAAGCTGAAGTGAACAAGGAAGAAACACTGTTTTCTCCAGATATATTTTTCCCTTTCCGGGGAGGATCTCCCAGGTTAGCTGGAGTAACAGAAGATTCTGATCTAAAAGACCTTGGTCCTGGTTTCATGGCTACTATGGCTGCCCCCAAGATGGTGTGTGCTAATATTGGGGATAATATCTAAAGAGACAAAGATTTGCACTTGCTGCAGGCAGTGTTGAGTTGTTGTTTTTTAAATCAAACGGTGAGCTGTTTAAGATTTCCTTTGCTGCAAGTTCCCAAAATTAAATGCTGCATTATTCCCAAAATTAAAATAAAAATGTTTGAGTTGTAAGGACTTGACCATATATACTGACTGTAACTTACAATACCCCCAGCAGGCCTGTGTCTTTCAGCCTGGGTGTTATCAGACAAATAACCTTGAGCAGGCTGTCAGTTGTTCTGAGGGCAAGTCATCCAAAGTTTTACAAGTGAAATGAAATGCAGACATTTCAAATAAGACAGAAAGTTGGACCTAACTGGATGCCTCGTATCATAATTTTTCAAAAGAATGTAGGAGCTAGAAGGCAGGAGAACAACTGTTGATGGATAGTGCTGGATGAAGCACTTCCTGCAGGATGCCCATTACTACAAAGAAGGGTTATGTGAAAAGGCTATGAGAGAGGATGTGAATGGCAATGGAATAAAATCCCTGTGGTTTAGATTGAACCAAGGGAAAAGCAACAAATAAAAGATCTGCATCCTTGCAGGCACTGATATAAAGTCAGCCTGGCAGAGCCCGTAGAGACTTTACCTGGCTAACCAGGTTCATTGTCATAGATATCCTCTACCTGCCATTGTTCTCCCCACATAGAGGTCATCTGTGTTCATAGAGCACATCTTTCAACATTAAAGGTAACTCTTCTTTATCTGCAGCCACCAAATCTGGTGTGCTGATGAGCTTATTGTATATTTTGTATGCATTTAGAAATCCCTCTTGTCTCGGTGACTGTTCTTGCATTGAGAAAAAGAGCAGATAAAAAGTTAAGAACAGTGCAGAGAGAGAAGGAAAAATTAAAGGACATGAGAATGGGCAGCATGTAAATAGCAAAATGTAGAGAGATTGCTAGAATATTATGCATTCAAGGTGTAGGGAGAAAATACCTAGCTGGACATAAAGCTCTTGGAATGAATTCACATTTTCTTCTTACTATCAAAGTCGTAAAACAAATATAACAGAAGAGGCAGTAGAGAATCAAATAGACTTCAGTAGCACTATAGGTTGCATGTAAGTGTGTGATTAGCTCGCATATTTGGTTCAAAATATGGGCCATTTTTCTTTTCTGTTTATAGGCCTGGGGCATATCTTTTGACATTTCGATGCAGTGTTCTTTTCTCTGCTGTGAAAGGCTTCCTCCCCATTATGAAACCAAATTATAATTCTTCTCTCACATCTATCGTCGCTTTTGGAGGACCAGAGGTTTCAGAATATCAGTCATGGCAACTCTGTAAAAAGCACAGTGTTATCCACCTTTCATGGACTTCCTTGGCCATTAGTTTCTCCTAGTGCGATAACCATAATATAGTAGTTAGATTGATATCACCTTCTGGGTTCTTTCGCTTTCTCAATTTTACATAGAAAGAGTTGACTAACTGTTAAGAGATTGAATACTAGGGTTGGATCCCTAAAGATTCCCTGCATGCAGAGCCCTGTACAAGCATTTCCTCTCCTTGCAGCTGTGCATGATAGCCTCACACCCTCTCTCTTTCTTTTAAGGCATTTGTCTTTGCAGACAAATTAAAGAGAGCAGGAGTGGGGTTCTCCGGCTTGGTCTTGACAACCCCCCCCCCAGTTTTCCTTTTCCATAGGAGAGAATATACGTGATCAGGTATAGAGTAACAAGGATATCTGTGAAGACTGGTGCATATGGAATCTAAGCCAGCATCTTCTCTTTGGTTTGCCAATTTCTTCAAAATATTCTGGGTTTGGCTGCATTGCCTCTACTGTGTTTTTTTCACTGTAGGTCCCTGTTTTCCACACTCACCCAATTTTGCCATGAAAGGATGATGTGGCCATCAGTTCTTCTTGTTATTATCGCAGTGACCCTCTTCCATTTCAAGAACATGTTGATATCGTAGATCTCCAAATGCTGAAGAGCATTGTCAGCTGATCAAGCTACTTCAGGTTTCAGCTGATACCAGTTCTTTCACTGGGAATCTGGTCAATTGTTGATCCCATAACAAGACTATGAGATGCCCAATTTCTTGCATATTGGTTCAGAACTATTAGATCAGCATCACTCAATGCTGATCTAATAGTTTTGAACCAATATCACAGCATATTTAGCATATACATAGCATAGCATATACACAGCATATACATATGCTGGAACATCACAGCATATTTAGAAGTGCATCTGTGTCCTCAACTTTGGATTTTCAAGAGCGCAGCCACTATCACACTGTAGTTTAAGGGTTGAAAGGCTCTAACAGCTGTTTGACTATAGTTTCTCTAGTCTTTAATATCCAAGGAAAACTTAAAGCATCAAAGCTGAGTGGCTTTGATGCTTTAAGTTTTCCTTGGATATTAAAGACTAGAGAAACTATAGTCAAACAGCTAGAGTTAAGGAACTGAAGAATGAAGTTGCTGATCTCTTGACTAAAATATGCAACTTGTCCCTCAAAACGGCCACGGTGCCAGAGGATTGGAGGATAGCAAATGTCACGCCGATCTTTAAAAAGGGAAAGAGGGGGGACCTGCGAAACTATAGGCTGGTTAGCCTAACATCTATACCGAGTAAAATGGTGGAATGCCTCATCAAAGATAGAATCTCAAAACACATAGACGAACAAGACTTGCTGAGGGAGAATCAGCATGGCTTCTGTAAAGGTAAGTCTTGCCTCACAAATCTTTTAGAATTATTTGAAAAGATCAACAGGCATGTGGATGTGGGAGAACCCAGGGACATTATACATCTGGACTTTCAGAAGGCTTTGACACGGTCCCTCACCAAAGGCTACTGAAAAAACTCCACAGTCAGGGAATTAGAGGGCAGATCGTCTCCTGAATTGAAACCTGGTTGAAGACCAGGAAATAATAATAATAATAGCAGAGAGTGGGTGTCAATGGGCAATTTTCATAATGGAGAGAGGTGAAAAGCAGTGTGCCCCAAGGATCTGTCCTGGGACCAGTGCTTTTCAACCTCTTCATAAATGACCTGGAGACAGGGTTGAGTAGTGAGGTGGCAAAGTTTGCGGACGACACCAAACTTTTCCAAGTGGTGAAGACCAGAAGCGATTGTGAGGAGCTCCAGAAGAATCTCTCCAAACTGGCAGAATGGGCAGCAGAATGGCAGATGCGCTTCAATGTCAGTAAGTGTAAAGTCATGCACGTTGGGGCAAAAAATCAAAACTTCACATATAGGCTAATGGGTTCTGAGCTGTCTGTGACAGATCAGGAGAGAGATCTTGGGGTGGTGGTGGACAGGTCGATGAAAGTGTCGACCCAATGTGCGGCGGCAGTAAAGAAGGCCAATTCTATGCTTGGGATCATTAGAAAAGGTATTGAGAACGAAATGGCTAATATTATAATGCCGTTGTACAAATCTATGGTAAGGCCACACCTGGAGTATTGTGGCCCGTTCTGGTCGCCACATCTCAAAAAGGTGCAAAAGAGAGCGACTAAGATGATTACTGGGCTGGGGCACCTTCCTTATGAGGAAAGGCTATGGCGTTTGGGCCTCTTCAGCCTAGAAAAGAGGCGCCTGAGGGGGGGCATGATTGAGACATACAAAATTATGCATGGGAAGGATAAAGTGGATAGAGAGATGCTCTTTACACTCTCACATAACACCAGAACCAGGGGACATCCACTAAAATTGAGTGTTGGGAGAGTTAGGACGGACAAAAGATAATATTTCTTTACTCAGAGTGTGGTTGGTCTGTGGAACTCCTTGCCGCAGGATGTGGTGATGGCATCTGGTCTGGACGCCTTTAAAAGGGGATTGGACAAGTTTCTGGAGGAAAAATCCATTATGGGTTACAAGCCATGATGTGTATGTGCAACCTCCTGATTTTAGAAATGGGTTATGTCAGAATGCCAGATGCAAGGGAGGGCACCAGGATGAGGTCTCTTGTTATCTGGTGTGCTCCCTGGGGCATTTGGTGGGCTGCTGTGAGATACAGGAAGCTGGACAAGTTGGGCCTATGGCCTGATCCAGTGGGGCTGTTCTTATGTTCTTATGACTATTGAACCATCACTTGCCTACTACTCGTCTCAGTAATTCAGGAAAGAAGGATTTGCTCTTTGTGATTTATAATGAGTGTTGAGTATGTGTTGAGGATTTATTTAAAAAGCAAGAACATTAAAGGCTGCTTTCTGTTGAGTGTGAGTCATAAATAACATCATAGCTGAAGACATGTTGTCTGCCTTTCTTTATAGGAAAGTTTAGTACCCCCAAGGGAGAATCCACTTGCAGCCTAGCAGTAAAACAGCAATATTTGCTAGGCTATTAAAAGCAGTGACACAGCATACAGGTCTTTTTTTATCTATCAGAGTTCCTCCAGTAAACCTGTAATAAAAACTTTCTGTGGTTTGAGACTCCAAACGCTTCCTCTCTTTGGAGATAAACACAAGTTATATCCTGAAGTGCCACCTGCTCACCAAATATGAAAGGCAAGGATGTTACTGCTGCCGCTTCTTCCTGCTTCCCCCCACCCCAGTAGTAGCCGTAAGGTGACTAAAAATGGTCTTTAGGTTGGAAAATTACCGTATTTATCGGCGTATAACACGCACAGGCGTATAACACGCATCTTCATTTTAATAATATGCGGCGGGCGCAGCGCTGACATCACGTCACGATGCTGCGCCGCCGCTAGGCACTATTGGGAACGGGATCCCTTAAAGAGGATTCCGTTCCCTGGACATCGGCGTATAACACGCATACATCATTTGCCCCCTATTTTCAGGGGGAAAAAGTGCGTGTTATACGCCGATAAATACGGTAATTATTGCATTGGGTGGTCATAATGATCTGTACTGATTTGTGTGTGTGTTTTGTTTATAACAGAATATATTCATTTTTTTTACAAAAACAATGTCAAAAAAGTTAGAAAAATATACAGAACTGCTTCACAATTTGGTTCTACTAATCTATCCTCCTCCTGATTTTTAAAGGGAATATAGTATTGGTTAACTATCAGCTTTTCTTCCTGATTCTTTCTTGCCCGGTATTGATGGAGTTTATTCACCACCTCTGTCATGCATAAATCCTTTTGAGTTTATTACACATTCACATGCTTTTCAATTTGATTGGATTTCTTTTATAGTATATATTTTTTCAAGATGCTGTTGGAAGCAACTCTTCTTCCAATATTGGCCAATCATTTTTGCTGCCATCAACAGGTGCAAAACTACTACTTCCTGTTTCCTTCCTATATAACCCAATAACAGTAGGATCCAAGGGATGCTAATCTCAATCATTTCTGTTATAGAAATGTTTTCCCAAAGGTGTGCACAGCTGGACAAAACCACCAAATATTAATAAGATCTCTGGTTCTTGATGCAAGCGTGATCCATGTTTTAATACTAGAATTTCCTCACCTCTGCATAGTTTTTTGGAACGATTTTAGTAAGAAGTAAATGAAAATTTATATGTGTGAATAGGTAGGTCAAAGACCTATGAGTATGACAGGCAAAAAAAAGCTAGTGCCAGCAATTGCTTTGAAAGTTTTTCAGTGCTATGCATATTCTATCAGAAGTAAATTCCATTAAGTTCAGCGGGTTCATTAAGCGTTCATAGGATTGCAATCTTGGCTGATTTGTCCGGTGACTTGGAGGAGCAATGATAGCGATAGCTAGTAAACAATTGCTGCAAAAGAGCTGTTGCCCTTTTGCAAGAGCAGCTTGCGGTTATTATGTCAGGCTTGTTCTTGGTTGGAAAGGGAGGGAGTATGAATTGCAATTCCAGTGAATTGAAAGTAGACATTGACACTGTGGTCCATTTGGGAGAATCCAAAGCATGTGTGTGCGTTTATCCATATACAGTATTTGAATGTAAAGTCGAATCATGAGACTAACAAATATGTGGATTTATATGATGCTGTGCATACTGTTGAATTTGGAGATAGGAGACCCAGTGCCAGAACCCTGGCTCAACCTTTGATCTTGTTTGTGGCACACACTAGACCTGCTACCATCTGTCAGCCTACCTCAGATTTGTAACTATAATTACTTTAGAATTGTGAGGCCATTTGTATGCTGGAAAGTGCTGTAGAAATGATGGAGGGTGACAATTTACTGAGTTTAAAGTTACTTGAATGTTAAGCAGAAGTTTTGAAACTTAAACTCTAGAGTTCAGTTCATTTTTACTTGTCAGCTAAAAAGTTCAGATTTACTTCAGGAAAGCTTAAATGTTTAAACATGTTCCTTTTTAAGATAATTCTGTGGGTTCCTATTCTTCATGGAGTACTTAAATGGTAGAGGTAGACTTCCAAAGTGTGTTGTTGTTGGTGATGCTGAAAGGAGCCCAGTCTGCCAAATGTTCTATTGTATTGACAAAGGAACCTTGCATGTGTCTGCCGTTGCATGTCTTGACTGCATTTTGTGGCAAGCACATGAGATATTAGTGATTAGATATAAGCCTGCCTAATGGTCCTTCTGGCATTTCTGTTGTGTTCCCCTTGGTAGAGCTCAGTGATGTCGCTAGGGCAGTGCGGGAGGGCACACCAGGTGGCATGTACGGGAGGTGGTGTTGGTGGCACCACTATTGACCAAAATTGTGAAAATCTTGGCAAGCGACCCCTCCCACTCTCCTGAGCAAGTGAAAGAATGCTAAATGACAGTGATTATTATCTACTCCATTCTTTCTCTCATGTTCCGATTCCTGGTGAAGGGAGGGATTGCTGCCTTGGAGTGAAGGCTTTCTAAGTGTCTGAAGAGAGACTGAGTGTCTGATTCATCACAAAGGTCGGCAAGGCTGTCTTTAAATTGCCTAGAAAAATATTTTTTTAATGGATTGGTTTTAATGCAATTTTTGCCATTCATTTGTGTTCTGGGAACAGAATCCTTGTGAATATTGAGATTTAACCTGTAATACCATCATCTTATACACATGTATATCATTAAATGTAGAATTTCATGCTATGAAACAAGTCACATTGAAATATCTCTATCAAAAGTTAGAGCAAAAAAATAACACCAGAAAAGGAAAACACAACTGCCTTATGTAACAAAAAGTGGATTTCCGTATCTTAAAACTGACCAATGAGACTGATTGTTCCAGGAGCCAATGAGGTGTTATGACACAGCAGGGAACCATTAAGATGTTAGTATGGGTCAGAATTCATTTCCATAGATCAAAATTCATACTAGAACTCTTATTCAATTCTGTGAGTGAGTGTCACAAGTTGGCTGCTGTTTTTTTGTAGGTTACTGATTTGTTGGTTGACCTGTACTATCATATATCATACTACCATATATTAAAATTAATAAAGTTAATGGGAGTTGCATCAACCCTAGAGATGCCACTGCATTTAGGCTGTGTGTATGATATTGAACATAATGACCTAACCTTAGGTGCTTCTGGGAAAGCTCTTTCATACTGAAAAATGTTGAAGTTGACACTCAGTGTTTTAAACGGCCTCCTCTGATAAAGCCTGATTCCCGTTTGTCAAATGCTATGGCTACACAGCTCTGGCACTGTCTCTGAAGACAGTGCAACAGTGTTTCTCAAACTGTGGGTCAGGACACACTAGGTGGGTTGCAAGCCAATTTCAGGTGGTTCCCCATTCATTTCAATGTGTATTTTATTTTAGTTATATTAGACTTGATGGTATGTGACTGCATTTGGGGAAATGTTACAGACCTGTACTTTTAACAAGCTACTATATATAATCTTTTAACAATGATAGTAAATGGGACTTACTCCTAGGTAAGTGTGGGTAGGATTGCAGCCTAGGATTGTGAAAAATGATCCTGCTTTAAGATGTCACTTCCAGTCATAGCATCACTTCTGCTGGGTCCTGTCAGATTCTCATTCTAAAAAGTGAGTCCCGGCACTAAAAGTTTGAGAACTACTGCAGTAGAAATCTTGCTAGCTGAAGATTTTTCTCCCTGCTCTACATCTGAGAGAAGGGATTTGAAGGAGTATTGGAAATATCATGCCTGTATTAGAGGAATTTCAAGTAGGGAAGAGTATCAAATCCAGATACCTTCAACCGTGTTTTCTGTTCCTCTGTTCAGTCAACTGGAGTGTGTGAGTGTGAGTGTGTGTTGGCCAACATGAAGAAATACATTTTAGAGCTCATTGTATTCAGTACTATCACAATCCTAGTTGTACTGTATATACATTTTGCCCTAAATGACTACAGTGACCATTCTGGTTTAGAAAATGTTCCAAAGCTTTTGGATCGGGATGGGTTGGGGAGATTAGATATGAATTCCATTGTAGGCTTGCTGAAACTTGTGCTGCATTCAGATGAGCTCCAGACGGAGCATCTTTTGCCGGCTAAACATAACCTATTCCAACAGCCTATGACAAGAAGGCATTACATTTGGCACGAAATTATATAAAATGAGACTGACCACCATTTCTGCTGTTAGCTTCTTTCACTGAAAAATGTTTTAAAAGCACAAGATTGAAACTCGTATTTTGGTAAACTGTAAAAGCAGTGACACATTCACTTTCTCTGTATTTGTGACATCAGAAGCCACTCTTGTTATTGGCAAAATGGGTGATCACCTTTTCTCATAAATGCCTATTTATGAACAAATACTTTGAGAAAATAATTTCCTTTTAAAATTTTAGCCACTTTGTCAACTTTTTCTCTCTATAAGAAAAGTGAGTTAAAACTCTTTTAAATTGGAGCCAGTCAGTTACAAATGTGACCCTCATGCTTTTTGCAGTACCATAGTAACTAATTCAGTACAGAGTCGTGCTGGTGGGTAGATATTTGGTCTGCGTGCCTGATCACGCTGCAGTGCCCTTGCTTAATGACCATTCTGCCCTCACCCAGAGCAGCATTCGTTTTGCTGTCATTTCATGGGCATTTGTTGGGAGTTTATAGATCCAAGCAATAGAATTGTCCAACTTTGTGATGTGTTTTGAAGCAGGACAAGTGCTGTTAAAATTTATAATTCAACAGCTGGCTTTTATCTTTTACCTTTTTGTATCTCCCAACTTTGAAGAAAGCACATTAAAACCATGCAGCCTCAGCAAATAATCCTTATCAGATTGTTAGCTTTACTCATTTTAATGAAATGTGGTTTTGAAAGTCAAACAAACCATCTCCCTCCTTCCTCTCAGGCTTCAGCTGCTGTGTTGTGTATGCATGAAACTCCACAGTCACTGAGTGAGATATCCATGTCTTCTGATGTCTAGCAGTTCTGATGCCTGTGGCTCAAAGCATAGACATGGATTTTATATTGTGTGCCATCAATTTCTGCATAATCTTTTAAGTGTTCTGGCCTGTCATGTGAGGAATAGCTTTGCCAACTAAACATGAAAATAACAAAAGAGATATCTGTACTGAAGTTCTATAAATTTCAAACTGATTCTAATTATCACAACCCCCCCATCATAGTTCTGTGAATGATGACGTTGTTTTGTGTGTGAGAGGTATCTCAGCTGGGAAAGACCTTGGCCCAAGGCCTTGAGGAGCCACTGCCAGTATAGAAGGCAGTCTTGGGTTAGATGTAACAATATTTGGATTCTGTATAGGATGGTTCATTGTGCTGTATACTCTTGCTGGTCCACATCAGAAGCATGGATTTTAATCAAAGATTCAGAAGAAACTTTCCTTTCTGTACTCCTCACTGCAATCCCCTAAACCAGGACTTGGGGGGGGGGGGTTGAAGGCGGCGATGCGATCACTAGGATCATGCTGCTATCAGGGATGAAATCGGAAGTGAGTTGCAATTGCTCTTTTCAGACTTTCTGAGGCTTGGGGACCTCTGCAGAGACACCTGGGGGGCTCTCTGCACCTACTAGGAGGCCAGTGTTACTACTGGTAAGTACAAAAAAAACCCCTTTCATCCCTGGCAATGGCACAATCCTGGCAAAGACATCTGCCTTTGTCATCGCCTTTGCCATCACCCTGCTCCTTAAGGGATGTTCCAGTTTGGGAACCTCTGTCCTAAACACTAACACTACATGAGTTTCTTATTTAGAGTATAATTTGAAACAAAGTGGCCTATGCATCACAAGTATGAGCAACCCCTTGGGGCAACATGCTGTTTTGATAGGTAGCTATGCGGTTTGTTTGCTTCTAGTGGTATGGAGACTGCATTGGTACTTGTCACTGTTACCAGAATGTGAGTCAGGAGATTAATTAGTAACATAATGAATACCATACCATTCAAATCAAGCAGTTGATGAATCAAGTGTACTAAACCTTTATTCAAGGAGCTATTCTTAGGAACCAGGCATGCATGTATAATGGATATCCATGCATAACTCTTGAGTATTTAGAATTTTCAGTACCTCAGCTAAAATAATTTAAATAAGGAAATGCAGTATATACTGTTGGATTGTTATGTCTTAAAATATTTGCAAATGTTCCAGTAAAATTTCTATTAGAGTTTTAAATTTGTTTGCCTATAACATTTAAACCACATTTACAACCCCATCCTGTGGTTGGGCAGCAGCAGTGTGCAGCGCTGATGCTGGGTTTAAAAGCACTATAAAGCACTTTTCCACACCCAGTGAGTAAGCAGGATTGGTGGGAAGGCCTGCACCATCCCATGGGCGTACATACCACCCAATGGCCACCGAAGCGAGTGTTGCACCAGGTGGCGGAAGGGCAGGGGGAGGGTGGTGTGAGAGCATTCCAGGGGAAGGTAGAGGGTGTTTTGGAGCAGGAGGAAGATGGGGAGGGGGCAGTTCAAGCACAGGAGGAGACAGGGATGGCGGAGCAGGCCCCTGCCACATCGTAGCTCCTGTCCTGGACCTGGAAGCCCTACTCGGTTCTGCACCAGCTAAATAAGTTGTTGTTTTGTGGTATGTGTGTTTTTTTTGTAGATTAAATTCAGAGGCCCACATCATTCTTTTACTCAAAGAGACTTTTGTTTTCTCAGTCATTTCCTTGCACAGTGAGTAGTCATCTTCCTTGTAAATGCAAAATAACTCATTTGATTAGTAACCCTATTGTATGCTGACTGGGCCCACTGATGCTGTCTGCTCATGCATTTGCTTGCACCCATGAGGAGAGGAAAAAGTCCAGCCATGGATGGATGCCATTTTATTGGGAGGGAGCTCACACTGTTGTCCCCCCCCCCATAGTGTCCTGGAATAGTACTACATCAGGGGCATTGTGGGAGAAATTTGGTTGGTGGCTGCTCAGAGGAGCATCATTGCTGAGATGGCCCCTCCTAAGATTCATGGGGTGGGGGCAAACTGGAGGGCACTTTGTCAAGGGGCTCCTCAGACTTGGAGCCAGTTCTGAAGGGGTACCAATCATGATTGTTTGATTGCCCCCTCCCCTGCAAGCCTGGAGAACTAGGGGCTAGCAAACACAAGGATTGATTGTTAGCATGGGCATAGAGGACAATTTGTGAATGTAGACTAGAGTTCATTAAGACGTACTCTGTAGTGGTGATGGTAACAACGAAATTTTACTTTTCTGCTATCAATGCATTTGCTCAGAGTATTTCAGCAGAAGCTTCTACCACATGGTGAAGGGTTAATTACATCTTGGCCCTCAAGGAGATGCAGAGAGCTTGATCAAATCTGTGAAAAGCCCTTGGCGTCTTTAGTGTGAAAAGCAGCCTTCTTGCCCAGCTCTACTGTGTTGCACCTTTTAAAGGCCTTATTTTTCCAACAGTCTTTTGACCTGTTGAATGATATATTTTGCCTGACTCCTTGATCGTGTTTTCTGTGTTGTGAGCCATTGTTAAGCTGTTGCCTTGTGCATGCTTTTGTTGCTGGTTTTTAACTGTGTGTGCTTAACTGTTAATATAAGTCATCTTGGGCATCTTTGAAGTAGAAAGGCAGGGCAAAAATGTTGTTCACATTGCATTTGACCCTGCTGTGCACAATTACAAGGTCAGGAACTTTGTCATATAAGGGACTTGGCCAGCCTGTACATTCCTGAAGTGCTGTATTGTCAAGAGGCACTCGATCCTCTGATTTCACATGTTCAACAGATCTGGAAGGTTTGTCAACTGTGCCAAGCTTGACTTGGTTTCAATTTCCTGTACTTCAGCAAATATGAAAAAGCTGCTGACAAGCTGTTTAAACAGTTGCTGTGGCTCTGTGTGGTCTGCCTGTTTTTGTTTTCACCTGTTAACCCCAGACTGTTGCTTTGGGTTTGAATTATTTATTGCCAGGATTTGCACTCTGGTATTGATTGTTCCTTCGAGTTTTGGATTGGCACGCTCTACCTGAGTCGACCACTGATGTGCTTAGACTGCAGTCTGGACCTGTTCTAGATTCTCTGGGGTCTTACAATCAATCACTTTTTTGGCATTCTGGTCCTGCAGCTCCAGTATCTTCAGTCTGGTGCCTGATGTGGACCTGGAAACTAGATTGTGGCTTGCATTGGTTACTACATTGCTTTGAGAAGTGTTGCCATCAAAGGGACTTTCTCTTGTTTGAGGCACAGGTTGTCCTATACCATCCTTTATGTGCCTGCTGTGCTGATCTTCACTTTGATGCATTCCAGCTGGAAGTGATATTCCTTTCTCATAGCCCCGTAGGAATGTAATGCATTGCATTCTGCCTCTGTGGCTGCTCATAGCAAAATGTTGTTTTACCCAAACAAAACATGCAACAGTATTGTAGGGTTCTAACCCAAGAATGTTCTTACTTACTGATCGTGAAGTATTGCATGCTTAGTGTGGCAGCTCGCTTGTTTTAAATATTCCATTGATATTTCTCTTAGTAGTCATGTCAGTTATGAAGAGTAGACCTTTGTCCTTCAACATTCTGTGGACTTGTGCCATGAAGCTACAAAAATTGACAGCTCATTGTTCGGTGTCTTCAGAGGTTTAGAGATGTACCCTTTGTAATTAACTTGTTCACTGCAGCAAATGCTTATAGAACAGCAACGTAACCTGGCAACTGCATGAATTTTGATGTGGCATATATGTTCCTGAAACTTTGTCTGTAGTTCGTACTTATTTTCTGCAACAACATTGTGTCAGAGTCCTGGCATTCATCCATGTGCCACTTTCAATACTGTGTGCCATCAAAACAAAATGTTTTAATACCTTTAACATTTCCTTCTTAGGTGACCACAGCCTTGGATCTGTTTTGCCTCACCGTGTCTTATGAGTCCAAATAAGCAATTGCTCTTATCCCTGCAGTCATTAAACCCATTTCTGCCCAGCCCATAGCTGTACGCATTTGTCCTTGTTGTGTTTATGCAACGTTGGGCAGAAATGGCTTAAATTCTTTCCAGAGCCAAGCATCTCTGTGCTACTCTCTGGTTTGCACAAGTATTATCCTACCAGGTATGGCTGCAGTGTTCATTAAGCAGTGTTAAAAACTGGAGGAGAGTTTGGAGGAGAGTGCCAGGTAGCCCACTTCTCCTTCCTCTTTCATTATATCCTCCTTTTTTCCTTTTCAAATCCAAGGAGTAGAATGAAGAGGACACATCACCATGTAAGGAGGGGAGCAACGTTTGTCATGCCATCTGAGGCATTGGGAGGTGTTGGACTGGCTCTGTGTTCTTGCATATAGTAGTAAGAGTTTGCATGCAAATTATGTATGTGTTGGATTAGCAAATAAACCCTTGATATTTCAACTCATGAAACGAAGCGTTAGCTGGCTTATAAACTTAATTACAATAAACAATGAATTGCTCTTATGAATAAGATGAAACTTCAAATCAGCATAAAATATTGACGGAAAATTAAGCTTTCTCATTGGGTGGGGATGAGAAATGTTAAAGAGAAAGAGAAATGAGTTGTGTAGAGAAATACTGAATTAAGTACTTGATTTGTCCTTGTGGTTTAAAATGCATTTCTGAAATTAGAAATCGAACTTCTTTCTCTCTCAGCATTCAGGGTCTTAAAGGGTTTGTTAAAGGGTATCTCCTCCTTTGCCACCTTCCTTTTAACGTTTGCATTGAGGAGACAAAAGCAGCTGTTAATGAGCAAAGTTCATTCCATGCACAAAGCTATGGAGCTATTATGTTGTATTAAGTGATTTAATGTTATAGCTTGCATGCTTACAGATAACTTCCTCAAATAATAGTGTTTCTGAGAATGTCATGAGTTGTCATGGATAATTCATTAGTGATTGTCTTCTCAAATGTGCATTGCACTCTTCTATTAAGCTCTGTGTGTGTGTGTGTGTGTGTGTGTCTGTCTGCATTTGTCTTTGACCTCATTTTGAAACATAAAGTCCTTGTAGTAAAACAGTAGATTTATGACAAATATGATAGGGCATAATTATACCTTTTCAGATTTTCACAAATAACATTTCCATTAAAATAAAGCGCTTTGTGAGCTTTTTGTTGAAAAGTGGTATATAAACACTGATGACGATGATGATGATTCAAGCCCTTACCCTCCACCAGCTCAGTGTTTTCTATCTAAATCTTGTCAGGAGGTGTCAAGGTTAAACTAAATGTGTATGCAAACATGCTACAGAGGATCTGTTTCCCATCCAGGGTTCTTTTTGCTGCAAAAAAAAACTGCCCGGGGGAGGCCTGGGTTGAGTCTTCTAGGACATGCTAAGAGAGGGAAGTTTATTCTATCTTCATGCGTTGTTTTCCTGCTAAAAATTGTTACCCTGAAGAGCCAGTTTGCTCCTGAAGCAATTATTTTACTTGGAGGGGAATTTTATTTTGCCCCCATGTGAAATGTCCGAAGTGAGTGTGGAAAAAGCACACACTTCTATCTTTAAATATTCCCTTGGTTTAAAATTTGTATTTTAAACATTGATTTTAAACATTGTATTTTAAGCATTGATTGAAATTTGTGTAGCCCAGTTATAATTGGCTCAGGGAGACTTGCTTAGCAACAAAATTCCAGATCCAGGACTTTCCTGTATTGAAATGGTGTAGTTTTGCTTGTTATCAGTAAAGTGATTAGTTGGATTCCTTTATGAGGGAGGATTGTTCGTCCATGTTTGTGTAGGCCAATGTACTTCAAACGTCTTGAGTTCAGGGCCCTCAGCTTACCTGGTTCTACCTTCTGCCTCAATGTTTCACCAGTGAAACTGTCCGTTCCACAAGTGAACATTCAGGTATCTATGCACATAGTTGTGTGCATGCAGCAGGGACATGCCATGGCGTTCTGTACCAGTGAGGCACAGAATGTCTTGAAACCCATTGACCCTGAAGTGGCGTTAACAATTTGAGGTCACTAGGCCTCCAAACATGACCAGAACCTTGTTCCAGTTTCATCTGGACCCTTTCTGTAGCTTTTCACCTAAAACTGGAAGTGCTCTTTAAACATCTCTGGGAGCTTTTCTGAGGCTCGTGTGTGGTCCCTATGGGCCTCAGAAAGGCTCCCAGACACAACCAGAAAACATCTTGGGTCACTTGTGGTCTCTTAAAACTAGAAATAGGGAAACATAATTAAAGCTAAAGCAAGTAGCTCTTTCAAATCAGATTGGGATGATGTAGCAAATAAAGCAGCTGTTACCCCTCCTCCCCAACAGATTCAATGTGGATCAGTGAGAATCCTTTGCTAGCAGGCATTCAGCTCATTTGTATCTTGTCTGCTGGTGGAAGAAAGTGACCTGGCTGAAACTCTGCCTTGAGCTTTGTCTGAGGTAGCCCAATTCCATTGATCCTCTGTGCACACAATTCGCTCACCATGACCACTGTCCCTTCCTTAACTTCTCTCCCACTAGTCACTAGTGCATCTTCAAAATGGACCAGTGCAGGAGAGAAAACATGGGAAAGATCTCCCCATGGCAGACTGTGTGGAACAAGCGTCAGTGGGAGAGGAGGTAAGGAAGGGGCAGTACTCCCAATTGCTCTCCTTCCAGGCTGTTACTTTCCTCTCCAGTTCTTCTGCCACAACTCTGACCATTGGCACTCTAACCATTGGAGGAGATAGCCTATCCCTTCCATTTTCTTGCTTACTTTTCAAGGGGAACGAGCAAGAAGAAGATGGGCTGTGGCCAGGCAGGTGATGAGTTGGGGGGAACAGTGGATAGACATGGGCTGTAACGCACCCCTGCAAGTTTGCTGCCTCCTCCAGTTGGCTGAAGAGAGTGCTTTGATCAGACCACTGTCTGCCTTTTTGCCCACCTCAGCATTCTCTGCCACCCAAGAAGGTCTTGTCCCACTGTTTGAGAACTATTGTGCTTTAGACTTCCTCAGCATTTACTCATTGCACTGACATGTGTGAAGCAGCTAAAGAGCCAAGTGACACATTTTCCAGATGAATTATCTTCACAAGGTGCCAGAGGCACCTTTCTTTGAGGGGTGATTCATAGATACTAGGAGATGGCAATGAAAGGCTGATGCAGATGGAATTCCAATGAAGAGGGTCATTTTTTCAGATTTCTTTGCGCAGCAGTTGCAACTCATAGTGAACCACTAAATGCAAAACCAAAGTCTGTTTTGTATGTCTTTTCAGCAGTGTTCCAACCAGTCACTGGTGGCTGCTTCACACACTAATGGCCAGCCATAAATTGGGAGTCACTGGCAGATAGGCCAGATGTACATATAAAAGAATTCTTGCTCAGGAATCGGGGAGATCTGAGTGAGAGATGAGATCTTTTGTTTATTGCATTTCCATTGAATATTCACGGGTTAGTCCCAGGACCACTAACATGAACTTTAAAACGGTTTATAATAAAAATAATTGGAGACAGACCAAAATGATAGAAACTAGCCAGAGACTGAAATTTCAGCAGCAGAAGACACAGGAACAACTCAGCTTCCCAACCCCAAAACTTGGGAGAACAGGTGCATTAAATGCCTTAACAGGGTGGGGGGCTCCTGAATATCCTGGGGCATGGATTGTCTCATCTGGAGGTCTATCACAGAGAAGACTCTTTCTTGCATGCATGCCAATCAAGCTGTGCTCAGTCATGGCAGTAGAGCAGAACCTTCCCTGAAGATCTTAATAGACTTGTAGATTCATATGGCAGAGGGTGAACTTTCAGAAATCAGGGACCCTCATTGTATAGGACTTTAAAGAGAACAACCAGCACCTTGAAGTGAACTTGGAAATTGGTGATAAGCCAGTGTTGTTCCTGAAAGATGGAAGTAATGTATATCCCCTCTGCATCAGTAATCTGGCTGTAGAATACTGAACCAGTTGCAATCTCTGAATATTTTTTAAGTGAGAGTGTATTGCAATCATCCACTTGACTGTAACACGAAAAACTGATGAGTTTATGCATAAGTGTAAGAATTCAGGGTTGCTCTGTACAGCACTAATTAGAGAGGTACGGTAGTGGTCTCTTAAATGGCCAGCACATCTTTCTGAATATGAAGATGAAAAATGTGTTAGACAGCTGGAATGAGGGAGGGTTTTCTTTGCTGTACGACTAATGTTTTCCAACCTGGGGGAGGGGTTGCTATCCAAACGAGAATTCACATAATGTTTCCCCTCCACATCAGAATCCTTGGCAGTTGACTAGAATGGGGTATCTTCCTCAGTTTGTCTAAATGCGTTGCAGGCTGCTTGCATCTGGAGGTGGAGTGGAAAGACCAAGTTCTCGAGGAGCAGTAAAATGGAGAGATCCTGAAAATGGTTAATATCATCAACTGGTGGCGGGGGGGGGGGTAGTTTGGGATGTTATGCTTGCAGTCCAAGTAATTAGTAGAATTAATCATACTAGGTGGGGAAGGGTTACATAGGTTATAAGCTGCTTATTAAAGTACTTTGCTTGGCTAAAAAGTTACACTCCAACTTCATTAAAAGTTCTTTCTGTAATCTATGTGTAATCTGTAATCTGTAATCAACTTCTTTCTGTAATCTATGTGAAGTGATATAATGCACAATAAACTATAGTGCATGATGGAGGATTGTTATTTTTTTCTCTTTTCACAACTTCTCTACTCTCCCAAGTAATGAAAATGTATTTCCTGGAATTGCCAAGTTGCCAAGGTTGGGGAAAGAAATTGTTTTGCCTCTAGGCATTTAAGGTTACTGTGACATAATGGATGCCCTTCCAGTTATATAGTCTCACAGTGTTTGCAATTTAAATGTGCAACAAATGCCAGATAACTACTGCGAAGACTGATGGGTTCATGTAGGTCTCAGAAGGGATGATTGCTTTTAATTTATGTTTGAACTTCTGTCGGGAAAGGCCTGTTCTTTTAATATGACAACTAAATTATTGGTTATTTGAACATGAGGTAGCTGCAGCATACATCAAAATAAAGTAGTCACTTGAATGTTAAAGTCTGTCAGAGGTAAATTGCCTTTGTTGTCATTGTGTTCTTTATTTATAGTACATGCTGACCAGGCTGAAAAATGTCACTTAGAAGCATTTATAACTTGTCATCATTGCATGCACTCTATTAGTCCAATAAGATAACAGAGAAAAATTGCATTTAAGTAATCTATTAAGCAGGTGAGTGGTTTTACCTCTTGGGATAATGTACTCTGCCTCTGCTGGATGATCATTCAGATTAAAACAAATTATCTGAACTAATTTATATTTTGAGATTAAAGTAAAATTTAGTTTCTACACTTCTGTAGGAAGTGTGCTGATCAAAATAATGTTTTGATGCAAAAACGTTTCATATGGAGTTTTAAGGTGTTCATATGCTTCATGAAGTGCTGAAGGTTGAAGACATGTGATGGTGATTAATGTTTGTACTTGTGTTAGAACAAGATAACAAGATAAGGCATATTAACTTGGGTTTGCAGTTAGTATTAACTTTGGGAGGCAGTAAGCAGAGCACATCATGTATCCCCTTTCCCTCGCAGTTCTTTGGCTGGAGGTGGTAAAATAACTTTCCTCTGGGTATGTTGTACCCCCTCTTCCTCCTTAATATATTTATGATTAGGTGAGTCTTGTGTCCCCTCTAATAATACTTCTGGGGGGGGGGCAACCTTCATCTGGCAAAGTGGTCCTAGGGGTTGGTGAGAGAACTTCGGATGCAGTAGAGGTACCCTGGGGGTCTCTGCTGAGTGCAGCCAAACCCTGTGCTTTCCTTACGTACTCCAGAGCAGGGGGTCAAAGTGACCACCCCTTAGCCAAGACTCCTTGGGTTCCCTAGTAGTCAAATGCAGCTTGACAGCCTAGCCCTGTCCTTTGCTATGCAGCTCCAGAGGGGAGTGGAGGGGGACGGAATGAGAAATGGTTTTCCTATTTTGCTAGTAAATATGTCCTACCAAGATCAGTTGAATTTAATTTTGAGTAAGCGCAGAGCTAGTATAAGAAGTTGCCTAAAGCAGAAAATTCAAATAGTGCATCGTCTTTGGGTTTAGATCGTGATGCACAGACTAAGATTGACAGCTGGAGCTTTGCAAACTTTTGTTTTCTGCTCTCATGGCACTGCTGAGAGTGGAAGAACTCTAGCTGCACATGCAGAATTATCAGTGCATCAAGGACCTTTGTAATATAAGCAGTTTCAGGAGTAGTTAAAGTTGCTAATGCTTAAAAAAAAATCCCATCTGGTACACTTGTCTAAAACATTGTCAAGTTTGTAATAACTTCAATAATGAGGAGAGCTTTTTTTATTCACCATTGTTTTGACATTGTAAAATGTTAATTGATCTGAGCTTTTTAGAATGAATGAGATAAGTTTTCATTTTAAAAGGTAGATGAAAATCAGTCCAGAAGTAACTGAAAGTCTTAAGCCATACTAAAAATCTAACTATAATATTGATGATTTATCACTGCTTTTGTAAGTGTGTACTATAATGTGAGAATGGTTGTCTGTTGTACTTGCAGAATATCAGTGAAATCTTTCTTGTTGTCTGAGCTTAGAAGACTTACGGTAATATTGTCACAGAGCTGAGGCCATTTGCATGTCACAGACCATGTTTCAACAGTACTAAAAAGGAATTATGACATCTTAGGACTGTAGATGTAGCAGTGCAAGTATTTTGGATAAGGATGCTTTTTAATGCTTCATGCCAGTTTATGCTCACATTCACCCTAAGGAAGGCGGGGGATCTTCATGCCAGTTTATGCTCACATTCACCCTAAGGAAGGCGGGGGATCTTCATGCCAGTTTATGCTCACATTCACCCTAAGGAAGGCGGGGGATCTTCATGCCAGTTTATGCTCACATTCACCCTAAGGAAGGCGGGGGATCTTCATGCCAGTTTATGCTCACATTCACCCTAAGGAAGGGAGAGGAAGACAGCGAAGAAAGTGATGTAAGTGATTGTGAGCAAATGAGCTTCATAAATTCTGACTCTAGCGATGATGAGTTCTTGGGGTTTCCAGAAAACTAGAGTACTCAAACCTTTAAGTTAATGACCATTTGTAATTGACAGTGTCAACGACAGTGGTTCTTAATGCCACTGTTGACTGCTGTTCACTTTACAAGGAGCAAAAAATACGGTATGCCTTTAAAGAGCACTTAATAAACACTTTGTAAACCAAATTTGACTTTGTTCTGACTTTTTTTGCCCATAGGAACGCATTAATTAAATTTCAATGCATTCCTATGGGAAAACGCGCTTCGCAAAACGAAAAACTCACAAAACGAAAGGACTCGCGGAACGGATTAATTTTGTTATGCGAGGCACCACTGTACTTCAAATGCAGTAATTTTCAGTCAGGAAACAATGATCTCTTTGTTTGTTCTTTTCTGAAGAACTAACCAGCTGGGAATGTTCACAAAGGAAGAATTTGATCAACTCGCCCCAGTAGTGGATGGCTTCAGCCTCATGACGTACGATTATTCCTCACCACAACGGTAAGACAACAAGAGCAAGAAACAGTAGTGGTCAGTGGGTCAACAATGATGATGGACCTCACAGAGACCCTAATTTATCCTTCAGTGGTAGACACTTGGATGCAGCCCTTGTTGGTTTTTCAGAACTAATTGGTGATCTAGCCAGTGAGATCTCTGCTCATTTTCTTCTTGTGAAACCTTGAATATTCTTGTTAGACCTGATAGCTAGTCCTAGTGCTACAAAACTTGGTCATTCTGCAGAGCAATCCTAAGCATGTGTACTCAGAAATTTTGCTGCATTCAAAGAGATTTGTACCCCAGTCAGGATGTGTTTAGATTGCAGCTTCAATCTGTTAAAGGTTTGCTTTCCTTTTGTTAGTGTATTTTTATTTATTTAGTTTAATTATATTTTAGTGTTAATTGAATTCCTGTTCTGGTTTTATTTTCTTGGTATTGCATGCTGCCCTGAAGACTAGATTGTTGAAAACAATATACAAATATTTTAACTACTAGATTAGGATTTCTATAATAGGATCAATGTGCGTATAGTCCATATAACAGTTTGTATACATCATTATATGTATACGCATTGTATGTTAGCAAGTTTCCAACTTCCCAGTTTTGAGCAAGATGATCAAGTGGGTGGTGGTGACCTGACTCCAGAGTCCAGTTGGATCAGATTGTCTTGACCTTTGAAATCTTTGCCCAGTCTGATGCTTGTGGATGGGCTGATAAGGCTGACATCCTGTGCCAACTTACTTTGAGTAAGTTCTATTTGAAGATAATAGGACCTTCTTGTGGATAAGCTTACACAGGATTGTGTTGTGACTCTGCTTCACTTCCCTCTCTTTGTTCTGAAACAGTTCAGACTGTTTTTAGGGACACACAAAATAACTTTTTTGCCAATTTATCAAGCAGTGCCTTAAGCATTTTTGCCTAGTTACCTCAATAGCCACAATGAAGTGTTCACTTAAGGAAATCATCTAGTAGCCTGTCCTAGAAAAGTACAAACAGAATGCAATATTACATAGATTGTACTCCTTTTTCTGTGGGGCTTTTTATCTGCCAAAACCTGAGCGCCTCCACTTGACAGCTGCATCAAAAATAGGCAATAAAATGTTACAACAGAAGCAAAGCCTTAGTGCATCGTCAACGTAGTTCCCCCAGCTTCCCCCAAAACTCCACTTTCTCTTAAAATAAATGAAGTGTTCGCACTTGAAAATAGCATACAAAATGATGTAGTTGAAAATACAAATTTTATATGTAGAAATATACTAGTCTCTCTGTCATTTTGAGGGTTTTAAGGAGGAATAAGACAGAGTGTGATTTTATGGATTGTTTTACAAATGAAGATATTAACTCTAACACATCAACTGTTTGTCACACTTTCAACTAAATCCTATGCATGTCTACTCAGAAGTAACTTTCATCAAGTTCAGTGGGGCTTACTCCTAAGTAAGTGTGCATAAGACTGCAACCTGTATTTCTTCAAGATGTGTTGTTCACATCTTTCTACTAATAAAAACTGAGGTTTGTTTTGGGAGTTCCAAATCCTTGCCCAATCTGATGTTTCTGGATGGGCCAATAAGGTTGCAATCCTGTGCAAATTTAGGATTGTGTAGAAACTTAGGATAAAATGTTTTGCATCCTCTGAAACCCAATCATGTGTTATTTCTTTGGTGTTCCCACAGGCCTGGTCCTAATTCCCCTCTACCCTGGATGCGCGCATGTGTTCAGATGCTGGATCCTGAATCAAAATGGAGAAATAAAATTCTTTTGGGGCTGAATTTTTATGGCATGGACTACTCAGCGCTGAGTGCTTCTGGGGAACCAATATTTGGTAACAGGCAAGGCTTCTAGCTTTTTGAAAGACTTATTCTTGTGTGTTAAGTACATGCATCTGTAGAGGACCAAACTAGATGTAACAACGTTCATGTGTCTGCCCAATTCCTATATAAAGTGAAGTGTGATAAGTCTGTAAAAGTAGTGCATGGGAAGGGGTACTGAGTCTTCCCTCCCTGCCTCTACTTGCATCTTACGTCCCTTTGGTAGAATGGAACAATCAACCAAGGGGACATAAGATGCAAGTTTCTATTATATGGCTCTCTATGCAGCTTTGGATCCCCTTTGGGGAGAAAAACAGAGTAATTATTTATTTATTTGCTTGTTTTTTACTCTGTTTTTCTCCCCGAAGAGCATCCAGAGCTGCATACAGAGCCATAAAGTAACATTTGAAACTATAATTTACAATGTAAATGTTAAATTATGTATTTAAATTAAAAATATAAATAAAATAAAACTACTGCTCTTCATTCCCTTCTCTCATACTGTTATGGAGTCAAGTGGTTGAAACAGCAGACCAGGGGCAGGTTCTGCACCCTGCCTCTCCTGTGCAGTTCTTATACTGTTAAAGAACTCCCCACTTTATTTATTTAAAATATTTATACCCTACCTTACCTATGCCAGAGCAAATGGGTGGATCTATGTAAAGAAAGGTGCATCCACCACTGTTGTGTCTAAGGTTGACTATGTGTCTATGGCTTTCTTGGTTGATTTTAAATCAATGTGAAATTTGACCCCATTTCAGCTTCCCTTTCTGCTGCTTCTTGGACCTTGCCATCCCTTTTGCTCTTTAGTTCACAGTCCCTAACTTTCAACACTCCCTTCCCCATTGCATGTCAACTTTTCCGTTCATCCTCTGTATGTAACTTTCCCCAGTACTACTTGGTCCCACTTCCATGTTTCTTCTCCCCACTTGTTTTCATTCAGGGCTCTGCATGTTTCACATCTATATCTGTCTAGATCCATGCTTTCCTCAAGGTCATGCTTCTCAGTCTGTTGCCTGCTCTGTTCTTTCTTCTTTTCTTTTCTATTCTTCTGCCACTCTGCCTCTGGGTACCCTTAACATCTGTAGCAGCTAGACCACTTTATTGATTTCAGTCCCTTTCCCCTTTACTCAGTAGTCCTGTCTCTGCTTTCTTTTATGACATACATGAATTTTTTTAAAAAAGTAATAGCAAGAGCAAACAGAATTAGATTGGAATTAAATCCTGACATGGAATAGCCTTGATTTTTTGTGTATAGGACTAGCTCAGAAAATTGTGGAATACTTCAGTCTTCTCCCGCCATGGGCGTATCTTTAATAATCTGAAGAGAAATTTTTGCAGTGAATGAAACAAGAGTTTTCAGTCTTAGTACTTCCAACTGAAGCGTTTTGTAGCGTATCTACTTGTTAAAATTAATTTACCAGATAATATTTCACTGCAGAAATATTGGCTTGGAAAGTTGTAGACTCTGGAGCACCTTCTTATTCTTTAATAGCAGCTTAGTACACCGTAACGCTTTTGACTTTAAGTGTCCCTGTTGTATTTCCAAATGTCTCCAGTGCTTTGCTTACTGCAACTAGGAGTCAGCTAAAAATACTTCTGCAGCCAATATTATTTGAATGTAGACTGCTCGCTTTAATTGACATGATATTTGGAACCTTTGATGTATCTACAAAATTTGGTTTTTCTGAATGCAGACTTTAGAAATAAACCTTTTGCAGATTTGACTGAAGTCCTCTCAGTTGAGAACAAACCCTAAATATTGGCTCTGTGCAGTTAAGAGAGAAGCATATCAAACACTTCATAGATCAACTTTAGTACAACTGCAGATGTAATAGCTGCTTTTGTTCTAGGGTGGATGTCTGAAATGTGTTCAAGACTTGTTCTGAGATAAGGCTGTGCGTGCTCTCAACTTCTTGAAAGGAATCTTGAGCAGGTCTTTTATGTCACTTAACATGCTGGGAGAGATTTTGATATAACAAATTGCCTGTTGAAAAATTTAAAAGATTTGACATTGGATTATACTATTCAAAGACAAAAGAAGATTTCTTGCAAACTAAGGATGTTGAATTCCACTGAGAGCTTTATTGGCTGCTTGCCATGCTGTAAATAGTAGGTAATAAAAAGTGATACTTAAAATGGCTAGAGGTTATATTGTCCCTGAAAATAGTCAATGAAGCACAGTAGAGGGATGTGTCTTGGGGAAGGCACATGTTTGGTAATACCAGGGTGCATACTGCTGTACATGACTAGGCATGACCTGTTTGCAGTAATATATCCACAGTGGGGAGATACAAGCATGAGTCCAAGGTGCAACCTGGACAGGATACAAAAAGGTCCCAAATGTAGTAGAAAGACAGATACTGAAATGTTAAGTTCCATAATGCTTTTTCACATTGGAATAAGTGAACTTGAGGTGGTTGCTTAGGGGAAGCTTAGCAAGGCAACTGACTAGACCTGCGTTTTTCAATCTTTTTCATCTCATGGCACACTGACAAGGCACAAAAATTGTCAAGGCACACCATCAGGTTTTTGGCAGTTGACAAGGCATACCATGCTGCCAGTGGGGGTTTCACATCTCCCATTGGCCCTCCTAATAAATGACCTTCTCTCAAATTCCTGTGGCACCCCTGTGGACTATTCGTGGCACACCAGTGTGCCACATCACAGTGGTTGAAAATGGCTGGACTAGAAAATTGACGCTTTTGCTTGTTAGCTTGTGCTTTGCAATATAAAACTCAAAGCAGTGCAGTCACTGAATAGAACTGCTATTGAAGGGAAGAGCTATTGCTGATAGGACTGCATCAGACCTTGTGCAGCACTACTTTTATTGTCAAGCAGCAGGTGATACCTATAGCAGCAGTAAGAGCTTGGAATTTCAGCTTCCTTAAAAGTATGTAGTCAGTCTGAACCAGTGATTTTCAGCCACTGTGCTGCAGCAGTGGTCTGCAGATGCACTGTAGAAGTTTGGAGGGAGGATCACTTCTTATTAGGGACGTGGTGGCTCAGTGGGTTAAACTGCTGAGTCAACAAGCCTGTTGACCGCAAGGTTGGTAGTTCGAATACGCACATCGGGGTGAGCTCCCATTACTTGTCCTAGCTCCTGCCAACCTAGCAGTTTGAAAGTGTGTAAAACTGTGAGTAGATAAACAGGTACCACTTTGGTGGGAAGGTAACGGGGTTCTGTGCGCTTGGGAGTTTAGTCATGCTGGCCACATGACCATGGAAACTGTCTACAGACAATGCCAGCTCTTCGGCTTAGAAACAGGCATGATCACTGCCCCTAGAGTCAGAAATGACGAGGCTTAATGCCAGGGGAACCTTTATGTTTTTTCACTTCTTATTAGTAGGTATATTAGTATTCCGTGACATTTCCTAGAAAAAGAACACGTGCAAGTTGTGACCCTTGTAGTTTCTTTGCCTCGCATGTTCTTTCCAAGCCCAGGTGAAACTTTGGCACTGCTAAGCCACCCCATCTTCCCATCTATACAGGGAGAGGCAGGGTTATTTAATACTCATCACCCAAAATAAAGAAATGCATAAGTGGTAGCAAAGGAAACCAATCAAATACCCCTACGAGGCACAGTTGTAGCTTTTTGAAAGCAGTTAGTTACAACGGGAGACTGTAGAATTAAAATTGACAGGATTTTTATCCAGTGTTTTTGTCACTGCCGAGTAAAAACTCTGGAAAGTATTTTTAGTGTTGACTAGTATTTCCTGTCCGTCCTTGGATTGGGTGAGAGATCCATATGCGTTAAGTGTATGCGAGACAGCAGAACTAATTTTTGCAGAAGAAGTGGAACTGACAGGAATCTGAAATAATAGGACTGAAAATTCATCAACACAATGATTAAAATTAGTTATTGAACTTTAAACATAATCTTAACTCTTATTAAAATGATAAAATATATTCTTTCAAAAATTGATGTACCTTGATAATTTTAGCGTCTTGTCAGTGTGCAGAGAGATTTAAAAGGTTCAAAGTGACTCTCTTGGCCAGTCTTTCCTCCAGGTTTGTTTGTGTCAAGACTGTAATAATGCTTTTTAGAAGAGAGTCAGAAACATAATTATTAAAAACATAAGAACTGCCCTGCTGTTATAACTAATAGCCAGTGATTGACCTCTCCTTCTCCATGAATTTCTCTAATTTCCATTTCCTGCCATCCAAATTAGTAACCATCACCACATTCTGTAGCAGTGAATTCCCTAAATAAGTAATGTGTTTTGTGAAGAACCTCTATCTCGTTGAATCTTCTGCCAGTCATTTAATTGGTGGAACCTGAGTTCAAGTATTATGAAAGGGGGCGAAATAACCTTCCTTTGTTCACTTTCTCCATGCCAGGAATAATTTTATAAACCTCTATCATATCCCCTTTCACTTGCCTTTAATTACTAGGTGAACACTGTAGCTGCTTGTCCAGCATCAGATTGAAATGATGCTGGCAGTCAGAGTACAGCTATCCACATACCTAAGGTGAATCAGGGAGGGTTCTGTCTCACATTCAACTCACTCTCCTTCTTGGTTGACACAGGATCTCATCTTCAGAAATCCATCCTTTCCTCAAATGTTTGTGTTCCCTTCAGGGTTTGGAGGCCCACCTTGCAGTTTGAGAACAATAGTTCAATTCTCAATCCTTCCATATAAAGGGTCTATTATTTATAGATGGATCCCATTCTAATCCTCAGTACTTAGGGTTTGTTGTTGCATTAAAATAAGACCTATTTTATATTACAGAGTAATTTTTAACAAGTATTCTCCTAAGCCTAAGATAAATTTAGTGAGGCTTAGGGATATGCTTTGTGTATAATGTTTTCACTATATCCATGGGTAGACTGGGAGAAATGAGTATGCAGTTTCATGAACATGGGAGCAAACAAGAAAGCATTTGCAATATTGTTCCTGCTTTTGCACAGTTACCCAGTAGTTGGTTACCAACAGTCCAGGCTGTGAATTTGAGCTACTGTAAAGGTAGCTGAAACAACAGGGTTCAAATGCAAAGTTCAGCCCTCAACTCAATTTGAAAAATAAGGCAACTTTTCTAGGTGCCAAGATAACTATTTGGTATGTGGTAGATAGGGTTACATTACATAGTCTGTTTTTCAAGCAGTGGCAAAATTTCTGTTTTTACAGTTGTTGACTAGGATATGTATCATTACTTGGGCAAATACATAGTATCAATTTGACTCATTTCCTTTCACATAGTAAGCATATTATAAGTTGACTTTGTTATAGCTGCTGAGGCATAGAAACCCTTAAGGGTCCAGGGAGAAATTTTCTTAATTGCACTACTTGTCCCAGTTTGAGGCTTTGATGTATTTATAAATAGGAAATAGGTGTTGGAAGGGAGGGGGGAAGCCAACTAATCAGCAAAAGCACCCCTTTCCTATGGTAAAAATATATCCCACCATCCAGGCTAGTTGCTGTAAGTAAAACATACACATCAGCAGAAGCTTGGTTAACATGGCTCCACGGCATTATTTTTAAATGAAATAAACCTTGAATTGAAAGTCAATGGAAGCGTTTTTTTCTCATTTAAAAATAATGTATTGTGGGCGACACGGGAGCAAACAGTCTGGATGAAAACCATAGTGAGGAAAAACTGAAGTCCCCCTATCCTGATGTTACTGTTACCACATTCTGCTCTGCTTACCTATTTATAAATAAATCATAGCACCAATTGATGCTAGGTGTGTGATTAGCGTCTAATTAGATACACACTCAATGTTTAGAGTTGGGCTGCTGCCTTTATAAGCACAACAGTAGTGATGGACTAGTTAACTGCAGTGTTTTGCTAGCTTTTAATATACATCATGAGAAATACCAAAACAATATTTTTCAAAGTAAAAAGCTTTTTTTCTTTAAACTGTATTTGTTTTCATAATTGCAACACCCAGTAGATATTGCTGCTGCTTGAGTTTAGTAAAAGTTCAGAGAAGCGGATGTTTTTTGGTCACTATAGTCATTTATTCTGTAAATGTTAATTACCGTATTTATCGGCGTATAACACGCACAGGCGTATAACACGCATCTTCATTTTAAGAGGAAAATTTCAGGAAAAAAATAAGGGTAGCTCAGAACTTTTTTTTATTAATATTATTACCACATATAAGGTAAATAATGTAAAAGGACAGTAAAAGCAACTGTTTTAACAAAAGAAACTTGGATATTTTGTTTTTACAAAAGTTTACTCAGAAATCACTATCTGGGAAACCAAGAAACTCTTCATCTTCACTGCTATCTTCAAAATCGCAATGAACACTGCTGCTTTCACTGCTACTATCTTCATAAATCAGCTCATCTTCTTCACCATCCAAAGCATTACTTATGCCACCTCACCTCAATCCCTCCCCCTCCCCTCCCCAAAGAAAGGGTCTCCACTTACCATATTCATCAGCTGCCAGCGGCTGTGATAATATGCGGCGGGCGCAGCGCTGACATCACGTCACGATGCTGTGCCGCCGCTAGGCACTATTGGGAACGGGATCCCTTAAAGAGACATCGCCGTATAACACGCATACATCATTTGCCCCCTATTTTCAGGGGGAAAAAGTGCGTGTTATACGCCAATAAATACGGTAATCTAAATTGAGAACACAGAGAACACACATATCATTGTCAGTGCTTGTATATGCAGTGTCTTTAGCTTATACTTTGTAGCTTGCAATACAAGCAAAACCCTTACTGTGTGTAGGTGAATATGTGTTTCTGATAACTGGAACCACAACTTGAACTGTAAAATGGTTTGCCTCTAAGTGACAGTTCAGACCTGAATCTGCATCACTTGATTTTTCTGTATGGGACTTGCAGCTGAATGAGTGAATGGACTCTGAGGGAAACATTGGGTTGGATCCTAGCTTGTGCTTTCATGTTAGGAAAAAATAAGGGACATTTTTACAAGATCATGCACAGGAAAGGGGAGGAGGAGGATAGCTGAGAACCATCCCTTGTGCCTACATAACTTCTTTTGTCACACAAGTATTAGCTGGAATTCTTTCCTTAATATATAAAGTCACATAACACAATACATGAGTTCTGAGACAGCTTAATACTAATAATATCAGTATTTATATACTGCCTTGCTTGTCATTTGATTTATCCTCTGACTTTATTCAAGGTGGTTAATATAGGCAGGCTTACTAAATTCTCCTAGGGATTTTTACAATAACAAGTTATATCTTTCAAGAATGCCTTCATTCTAGGCTTATTCACACAAGCAAGCATTTGATTCTGTAGTTATGAGATAAACATGCATGAACCAACCCTAACAGAAAAGATGTATATTTTATACCTTTTCTACACAGTGAGGACTAGAAATTCTTTTTAATGGAAGGAAAAACTGGAGTTCTGAAAGAGTCTCCTATGTGCTACCAAGCTTGATTCTTCTTACTGTATTTTCTAGTATTGCCTGCTCCTTTAGCATTATGTATCTGTATTTATCACTTGCCACGGTTGCTCCCAAGATTAGATGTCCCACTTTTCATGGGGAACTCCACTGGATTTCCCTCAGTGTCCTTGCTGCCTTCTGTTTTGTGTTGTGGCAGTTTATAGCCACAAAGGGCACTTGACTGCAAATCTAGAAAAACAGCATGCAAATGTGTAGCATTTAGCTTTAGTTAATACTGTGCAAATATTCCATATCTTCATCTCTATGGAATATTTGCACAGGTGGCAAGTCAGCAGGGACACTTGAAGAGATGTTTGCTTTTATTATTTTCTTTACATGTAGTTCAGAGGATGCACTGAACACGCATCTTGCTATTCCATTGTCTCTAGATGTTTAAATTTTCAGCAAAATGGAAATCTTGCTGCGTGTGACTCGGTCTTGATTGATGTTCTTAGCATTCTTTCTACATTAGTTTGCAAACCAGTTTAGTTACTGATTGCTGCAGGTTACTGTGCCTGTGCCTTTTCCTCTTCTCTGCCCCTACTTTTTTTTTTAATTGTTCAAGGTGAAATTCAGCTTCTATCTGCTTCTGGCACTTGCTTACTTACTCATCAAGTATCCTTGGCCCTTTTTGCTTTCGTATGCCAGATTGTGCAACTTCTGATCTCAGAACAGTTATTCTGGCATCTTCATTTATGATAGTTTCATACAATCACTGATGGATTGCTAGATCTGTTCAGTTTTAACGGCCACATTAGCAGCCATCATTATAATAAAAACCAGACTTGTGAAGCTTGCAGGCATTGAAAAGCTAAGCACCATAAACTTATTTTCACATTAAAGTTTTATAATTGGAAATCTTTAAGACAGAAGGATTTGTAGTCTATTTGAATTATCTTCAACATTAATTTTGCTGCTTGTTCATTTGGATGAACTCATTGGCTACAATGCAGTGAACCCCTTCACATACATATGCACGCATGGATTATTTTACAGGTACACTTAAGGAGCCTGTTTCCTCTGACATCTCTCCCTTACCCAAGCCTTTTCCCTGTGCTGCAGCACTAGCAACTTTTTTGAGCCAGAAGAATGTTATAAAGCACCTTGTGATGTGGCAATGGCAGGAGGTGGCCCTGCTGTTTTAGGGGACAGAAAAGAACTAAGCTTCACTGCACAGAAAAAAGAACTGCTTCTCAGCATTGTGACCATTGCTGTAGGTGTATTCAGCCACTGACTCACAAAGCTTTGACAGAAAGTTTTGAATCAAATTGAATATAACTTGATCCTGTGTATTTGGGGGGGGGGATGTTTTTAATCGAAAATTGGCTCATTAAGATGGATTTCATGACTATAAATTCTTTTTGCATAAAGGAGCTAATGAAAACCTAAACTATTTACTGAGTAGGTAAAAAGAGAGCTGCCTTATGGAGAAGAAAACTTAGGCAGCTCAGATGGGGTCCATGTCTACCAGTTTATTTACCTTTCACAATCTTGAAGCCTTCCTAACTATCTTCTGCTCTTGTGGGTAATGTTTTTTAAACACCATTCTCCTGATTGCTTGTGGTTTGGAATATTTCAACTTTTGAAGTATAGTAGTTTCTGGAAATCAAAGTTTCATTCTGAAAGTTTGAGTCTTGTCTTTCTGATCTCTGGGAACCTCACAGGACAAGAAATCCCAATATTTCTTAAGGAGAAAGCATTGATGATACATCACTATGAAGCTTTTAAGTGTGTAGAGAAGACGTGGTCATTGAATGTGTAAATGATTTTTCAGACCTTTTTGAGATGTTCTGATCTCCTGTTGTCACTCTCTTGTTTTTAGTGCCTTAAGATCCCTTACCTCTGTGCCTGCTTTATCTGAACTTCCAAAGTAGACTTGTTTTCTGTTGCTGGCTTTCACCAGCAGAGATACTGTGAAGTGAACATGAATGTTGAAAGATTTCCATTCTTGTTGTTCAGTCTTCTGGCTAATCTTTATTTCTAGTCAATGAGCCTGGTAATTAGATGTATAGCATTAGCAAGAACAAACCCTGTTCAGCCCTTTGTACAAGACACTGGCATGCAGGAATAGACATCAAATGTTCTTTGTGGAGCAGGAATAAGAAAGGCATATTAAAGTTCCAACCATAGCTCTTGTGGTGTTTGCCACCTTTTGCTGAAGTGAACATAAAATTAAACGTGATTTATACAGTACCTTGTTTGTGCCTTACTGGGTTGATGTGACTTGCTGGCATTTCCATTTGCATATTTTATTTGAAATATGATACTTCCCTTGAATACTGAAATATCAGAATATGGTATGCATATTTAGGGCATAGTGTCTAAATTTCTGAATAAAAAATGGGCCATATGCACCTGTTGGGGATTGGAGGGGGATATTAAAAATTTGATGAAAAAAAATTAGGATTTTATTGTGTGTTGGAAAAGAATGTTCAATTCCTTGGTAGCAGAGGCATCACTAGGGATTGCGTCACCTGGTGCGAGAGCTCATTGAGTAATCCCCTTGATGGACCTCCTCTGTTTTTATATATAACAGTACAGGTCGCTCAACAAATCAGTAACCAGCAAAAAAAACCAGCAGCCAACTTGATGAGTGAATAAGAGTTTTAGTACATAACTGGCAATTGTGTTTTCTTTTTCTGGTTATTTGGCTGTAACCTTTGATAGAATATGGGATATTTCAATGCAGATTGTTTCGTTGTCTTCTGCATTAAAGTATGTATTAAATTGTATATAACATGATGGTCTTCTTCAACCCTTAGTTGGCATTGGAGAGCAGGTTTTCCTCAGTCAATATGCTGCTGTAGGTGCTGCTGGGATCTGTGTGTCATTATGACACAGTAATCCAAACATGTTGGGATTATTCGTAAATACCAAGATTTTCACAATTTGGGTACTAGTGGTGTCACCCGCTTGAGGGTATCATCCGGTGCAGTCTGTATTCCCCTTGCACCTTCTAGTGACTCCACTGCTGCAAGATAAGCCACCAAGATGGAAGTAGGCTACATAGAATTAGAAGGAAAATAATGTGCTCATTTTCTGACTCAAAAGAGAGTCCCTGAGTGCACACTTTGAAGTGTACTGAAAGTGTCCATGGACTCAGACGCTATTTCATTAGACAGAACACTTTAAAAGTACATTCTTCATAATTGCAAGCGTCTGTGATTTTTTCAAATAAGTGGTTATCAATCTGTTATTGTAAGTTTTGAACACGCTCCAGAATTAATACCAACATTAGCAACATGTGAATTGTTGACAGTGCATTATTTAGTGCATCCAACACATCTTGTGACAGTATCAACAACTCTCATACTTTGAACTCTATAAAAAAGGGCCAAAACTTCCATGTGTAGGGCAGTTGAGAACAAAGCATCTTGCAATGAAAGATGTGCTAAGGTCCATCCACTGGTAATAAAGTGGCAATGTGTGCAATTGTCTTTGTCTGAAATGTGGTTCTGAGAAATTAGGGCAGATTCTCAGGTGCAGGGGTGATGCCAAGATTGGCAGGTCAGGCACTGGCTGAGGGCCCAAGATCATCAGAAGATTCACGTGGTCAGGCTAACCTCTGATCCCTCAGTACCAGTGGCAGTGAAAGCATCCAGTGTGCCATAAGGAGATTCAATGAGTGACCCTGTGTAATACTGTACAATAGGTTCCCCAGTTGATTCAGTGAATGCAACTGTGAATGTGTGTTATGGAATACAAATATTCTGAAAAGTTTTGAAGCGTAGTGTGTTATCTAGAAGTGGTCAGGTGACTTGAGGGATCTGAAAGTTGTTGCCAACATTCTCTCTTTTCCAACATGTATGCAGTCTATCCTAACTCCATTTTGATTTCTAGCTGACATTTCCTTGGGAGCTAGGCAGGACTTTGCCTTGGAGGGGGTGAAGTAAGGCTGAGCTCTTAGGAAAGGTCATGGTAGTCAAGGGCCATTAAGGGGAAGGAAGTCTGTAGCATTGTGTGGCATCTTTGTGTCTAAAATCTTGCAGGTTTGGCTTCTGCTTCTTGATATGATTGTACTGCAAGCACAAGTCCTTCTGCATTATACAGGTGGACCATCAGTATCCACTGATTTGACTCACCACTGACACCAAGGTCTACCTTTAAATGCCTTATAAACAAGCACCAAAATCCAATTTCCTACCTTCATGCTGTTAAATTATAATTTCAATCCATTAGATTCCATTATTCCATCTAGTGGCTGAATGCAGTATAGTGGTATACCAATGCATTCTGGGACAACAAAAGAGGAGCAAGGAACTTGGAAGTGGGTTTTCAATGCTCTTTTTTTCACTTATTTGATATCTACTGATTTTTTTCTTAATCCACTGAGGGTTCCAGAACTGCCCAGTGACCAGATCACTAGGACATTCTTCAGATGTCTTTGCCAGATTGTCCCACTGATGACTTGAGCATGAGTGCAGCACACACCCTGCTATATATATCTGTTGTCCCTCAGGAATTTCTCTACTTGATGTGCAGTCAAGCACCTTTGTATACTCTTGGGAGGACACACCTTCACTCAATCAAGTTCAGAAACTCTTAACTGCACACCCAGGAAAAGCTTCAGATACTACTGTCCATCCAGAAATACTTTTGTGTGACTTCCTTTACGAGCTTGATAGCATTGAGGACTGCTAGCTCTTGCCTCAATTAGGCTTTACCTGTGTTCAGTGAATGTGTAGCCTGGTAAATCAGTTATTGGAGTAATATGTCACTCTCTTCTTTAAGGTTCTTTTTAGAATTGTACATATATACAGTATTGTGTTCTTTCTGAACAGGCAAACCATAAGTGACTGATGAGATGAAAAGGCCTACTAGACTTCAGTGAATTCTTTTCTTCAAAGAAGAAATAATTTTCCATAGCTCATTGTTGAATTTTGGAAAAATTAAATAGAGGCTCACTCCTATATACACCTACCTGGGAGCAGGTACCATTGGACCTAATGGAACTTACTTCTGAGTAGACATGCATAGAATACTCTGTAAGTTGTCCAGTGTTTTCTCTAAAAATAGAAGTAACGCAAAAAAATTCAATATGACTTTGGATCTCTACAGTTGCAAGATCTCCATTTTGATGGCAAAAATGAAGAGATTTTTCTCAAAAAAAATCTCTTAAGACAAAAATGACTAGTTTAATTTTGAAAATGTTTAGTAGAACTTTAGTAAAAACCAAAGAGTTTAAGGATAACTGTCTAAGCCCTTGAAACATTAAGCCTTGAGTACATTTATACCAATATATTACAAAGTGACACCTTTGTATGAATCAAAATGTGTTCCAGTGAGGAAGGTAATGGTAGAAATATTGCAGACATAACATCCATTATCTTTCTTTAGAGTTTTGCATACTAAGTGGGAATTTTGGCATGTCAGATGTTTGGGAAGCAGATGGAGATGAAACATGGCTCTAACAATTCCTAGTAGCTTTTTCTGTGTCATTTTTCAACAATTACATAACTTTATCCTTCAAGACCTTCCCAGGCTTGACCCATCCATGAGGCCAACTGAACTGGTCGCCTCAGGCAGCAGATTAGTGGGGACTCATCTTTGTCCAACTACTTGCCTTCACTGCTCCTCATTTTTCTTTCACTCCCTGGACTAAAGAAGGAAGGGCAGGAAAGGGAGGAAGAGGAAATGTGTAGGGGAGGAAGAGAGTGCTGAGCTAGAACACTGGAGAGTGGGAGAAGCAGAGGGCTGGCTCATAATTGAGTAAGGAGGGGCAGTATTTTGCATGCTGTGACAAGAGGTCTTGGGCTGTCCCTGGACCTATCACAATTATATCACCCTTAAAGTTACAATTTCATTCTTCTGTCATTGTAAGTTTATAAGAGGTGTGAAATTTTAAAGACATGGAGATATGTAAAAACACACATTAAAAACGTCGTGCTTTTTATAATTTACACAGTGACAGGCCTGTAACTTATGTCCTCCCCAGTTGAATTGATGGTGTAAATTGGGCAGTCTTTGAAGAATGTCTTGTAGTAATCTAAGGAGGATGTTACCAAGGCACATGTTACTGCAGTCTGATCTGACTTCTCTTTGATGGCTTGCTGAACCAGTTGGATAGATTTGTAGACATAAACTATCCAGAAAACACCAAACATTCTGAAAAGTTTTGTCTTAAAAGCTACATATGACTTGGTACTTATGTCTGAAAGAGATAATCAGGACATGTAAGCAAAAATCACCTAGACTGTCCCAAATTGATTGATTTTGGAGAAAAAATGGATTTATAAAGTATTTTGTATGTTGCCTTACAAGTGCTTTGTGCTTGCACTTCATCAAGCATTAGGTCAGTGTGGAATGTACCAAAGCTGTTAATATAAACAACTAACTGCAAATGAGAGAGTTTAGGGTTGCACAAATCCTTTAAAGCCTATATAATAATCAGAGTGAGCAGCTGTTTTAAGTTCTTGGTGAAGCAGGCATGTTAATCTCACTCAGAGCAAAACTATTCTAAGTTTCCCAACTTGAGATGACTGTTTCTGTTCAGGGTTAGAGTGTGCTTCTACCATGAAGATTATCCTTAGTCCATAGAAGCATAAAGAGCCCATATTTTTTATGTTTAAAAATATAATAACTGTTTAAAGTTTGAGAGATCTTTGTTTTCAAATATAAGCATGTCTTTTAACTTGATTTTTTTATGGTTAACCAGAGGTAGCGGGTTTGGGATAAGGAGTTTAGGAAATCTAGTTTTCAGCAGTAGTGGCTTGTAATTGATCCAGAAAGTGATCTAAGCAGAAGTATACATTTTTGAAGAAAATATACAAATGATATTGCATTCAGATAATTAAAATGTCATAACAGTATTCATGTTTCAATGCTTAATTAAGGGCAATAAAGAGCATGCTAAATCAGAATGAATTTGTAATTTCAGCACTAATCGCACAAATGCCAATGTCGGCTTCGTAATGAGATGCACAAATCTGGTGGTAATGAGACTGTGACTATTGGGGAAATTAAAGTGAGCGCTGGCACAAATTATATGGCAAGCTTTAGTCTACATAGTTGGGTATTAATTCTATTTCCAAGCAAAGAATTTTAACAGCTGGTGATTTAACTTCTGTGGCAGTCTTGCACCTTGGTGTGGTTGTGATTGCTTTTTCTGGCTTGCCTGCTCAGTGGGAAAATCACATATTTCTGTGCTTTCACAGAACGCCTTGCAGCTTCATACCTCCAGGATGACACATGCATATGGATTAATTTGTTTAAGCATGTTTGGATTCAGCTTGGAGTGTAATGGTGCGGTGCAGGTGGCAGAACTAGTAATAGCGAGATTCCTTCGGTCACCCAGCAAATTAGGTATAACTGGTTGATATCTGTTGATGGGTTTCATGGAGGCCTTAACCCTTTTTTGTTTTGCCTGTCCAGGGCTGCCAAAACCAAGAGATTATTAAGCCCTAGTAAACCATTTGTGGATTATTGGCTGCAGTTAGCTTGGTGGATCTCAAGTTGTGCAGCCAGGGTTAAGAAATGAAGGCTGAACTTTGGCCATCTGAGAGGTCAGAATTTAATTGAACCTTGTATATTAAGACTAGAATCCCAAGAGCCCTACTTGTGGCCCTAAAATACTTGCCTGAAAGCACAGGATTCCATCAACATTTGCTTTTGGCTGTATTTCTTTGTGCTGCGTTGCATCCTGCCAAGAGAGCTACTTGCTACCCCCAAATGGCTTTTCAGGAGATACAAAGGGAGCCTGCTATGATGAGGGTAGAGTGAGAGAGTCATCTTTGACTTTTTAAGACTGGGACCCATCTCAAACAACCTGCAACACTGATTCACATAAAAGAAGGCAGTAGATGAGAGAGCTGGGAAATTGATATCCATGGTTCTCCTTCTTTTCCCACCCAGGAGTAGTTGGTTTCACAGGTTTTTTGATAGCACCCTGTCTGTCCGGGGATGTTAATGTGAACTTGAGATAGTCATGCAGTCTTGTGGGCCTGGCCATTTACAGCCCAATCCTAACCAATTTTTCCATTGCTGATGCAGCCCTAAGGTAAGGGAACAAATGTTCCTTTAATCTTGAAGAGGCCTCCATGACTGCCCCTCCCCTGAAGGCTGCACACACACCCTGTTGGCACAGTTGCATCAGAGCTGGAAAGTTGAATAGGATTGGACTCTTAAATAAGTAGCCTGCTCAGGTTATATAGAGATCACAACAATCAGCAATTTTATTTACCTCACAAAAGTCCAGTAATAACAAACCAATAGTGAGAAAAGAGTAATTTTTTTTTACAGCCGTCAGTATACATACTTTTATTTTTGTGCTACTGCAATCTCATCTCATCACTCTTCAGAAGTGGCCTTTTAAACATCCTGTGCCTTCTCTTCTCCTAATAGTCTCAGTAAGTTGTAGCTGCTGGAAACTAATTAGTTCGCTCTGTGACTCACCATGCACTGTAACTAACAAATGCTCATCCACATGCATACGCACGCACGCAGTGACAGTGCTGCAGCCTGAAACACAAACCTCACGTTCACTTGTCACTTTATAGTAAGTGTAATCTCCCTGTCACAGGTATGAGTTAGTCCTCCATTCAAAAGTTGACCTGAAAGGGGAAGAAGCTCTGTCTTCCACAATATTGTGATTATTTTTAGTATACTGTTATTAAATTGGGATTTAAATATTTTCTGTCCTTGGTAGAAGATTTCTTTAAGAAACGTTGCCATCTTTGAATAGGGATGAGGAATGAAAATACAAGGTTATCCAAGCAAGTTACAAAGCTGCTTACCTAACTTGGTGTCTGGCTGTGCATTATGTATGGAGGGTGTGTGAGTACTGGGTTACACATCATCATGGGCTGGCTAGGTTGTTTTGTTTGAAATTTATTTATTTGAGAAATTTGTATCCTGCCTTTCCCATGCTGAAGCAAATGCCCAGGGGGGCTTACAAAGCTCCATAACAAAAGTACAAGTAATGCAACAGGTAAAAAGAAAAATGTCAAAAAAGCATTAAAGCATTAGATTTAACAGTAAAACAGTGAAGCATAAAAACAAGACAAGGCAAATCTAACACATATTGTTGAGCCAACGAAGGAGCAAATTAGTCTAGGGCAGGGGTGGGCCACATCATCTCTCTGACACTGTGTCAGGGGCCAGGGAAGAAAATAATTAATTTACATTTAAAATTTGAGTAAATTTACATAATTTTACATAAATAAATATATTAAAGAGGAACTTATATGAATGAATGAAGGTCTTGCAATAGCTCAAGGCCTATAAAAGGCCTTGCACAAAGAAAGGCTGGCCTTTCTTTTGCTGCTGCTACTGCATCACAGATGTGAAACAACAAGCAGTGAAGGAAGCCCTCATCCCACAGCTCATGCAAGAGGTCAAACAGTCACCGTCACACTGAGAGCGGTTGCGTCGGGCCAGTGTGGGCTCCAACAAATCTCTGGAGGGCCAGAGGCTCATTGGAGACTGGGGTCTCCCTGAGGGCCGCATTAAGAGGCCTCGAGGGCCGCAAGTGGCCCCCAGGCCGAGGTTTGGGCACCCCTGGTCTAGGGCATTAGTCTCGACCCAAACTGTGGGTTAGGACCTGATTTTTGATGTATCACCAAAAGGTGATGAAAAGATAACTAATTGCCTCAAGCACTCAGGCTATTCAAAAATCAGATACTGTAGCTGTTAATTATGTTGCAAAGAGCCCAACTCCTGCAGTTTGCAAGCATGTGTAAATATAGGGAGATATATCTTTGAGGGTCCTTTTCTGGTTATTATTACCAATAAATAAATAAAATCTTTCTAGATTTTTTTTAAAATTGTGGTAAACCTTGGTGGGCCTCGATAGAGTGTTGTTTAAAGAATTGATCCTGGTGCTAAAAAGTTTGGGGACCACTAGTCTAGGGAGTCAGTCAAGCCACTGTAGTATTTCAGAAGAGCAGAGGGCAAATATTCACTCAGCAACTGAATGCTAGACAGAACAGGTATGTTTTGAACCCTCACCTCAAAGTCATGAGGGAGGGACTCTCGATTTCCCTGGAAGGGAATTCCTTAGGACAGGACAGTTGGCATCCTTCAGTCTCGGAAGACTATGGTATCGCGTTCTGAATAGTGGTTCCGGAACAGTGTCCTCTCCAGTGCATGAAGCCTGCGTAAGGTAGATATGGAGGATAGACTGTTACCCATGTAGCAAATCCCCCCTCTCCACATCGCTGAAATGGTCCAATGGAAAGGCAGAGGCCAATACGGTTGGTCCTGTTGCAGGAGTTGCCAGAACGTGACTGTGTTCAGGCATGAACTGCCTCAGGGACTCCAGCTCCGGATTTTGCCTCGAAGTTGACTCCTGAAGCCTTTTCCATAACTGGATGTAGCCACAAGGCAGTGGAGGTTTGGGATCAGAGTTTTCCTTCTCTCAGATGAGCTGCCTTCCCAGGCTAACGAGTCCCATCTACCATGTGGCACCATGACAGAAAAAAATTTTCATGCATCGTTTCCTTTAGTGCAGTGGTTCTCAAACTGGTGGGTCGCGACCCATCAGTTAGTGTAAAGGTTCCCCTGTCTCTTTAAGGGGCAGGGGAAGGGGAGAGGTAGGGAAGCAATCTTCAGGATTGCGTCCATTTGAGGGGGTGCTTGTCATTTACTTTTAGAAGGCAGGGCTGCTGCAGGCTGCAGGAGGTGTGGGGAGACCTGCGCAGCCTTGCACAGCGCTCCCCAAGGTTTGGGACTTTCACTGAAAGCAGGTGCAAAGTGCCTCCTGCAAAATGGAAGTGCACCCCCTCGCCCCCCCTTAGCAGCTCGATCCTGGGGATCGCATTGCTGCTCTAGCCCCTCCCCCACAAAGACTTACTGAGGGAGTAAAGCTCTCTCAAAGTTTGAGTACCACTGCTTTAGTGCATGAGTAATGTATGGGCATTATCAGTATGGAACATTGTGAATGGTAGGAAGTGCAATGTGTCCAGGGATTCTGTGGGTACAATGTTTGGTATGGTGTTTCTACACGTGGCTTTTCTGTCTCCAGCTACTGTGGTGTTGCTCTTGCTCCCAGGCAGGTCATCCTAAAACATATAGTTGCTTCTTGATGGCAGCATATGCTCTCTATTTTTAAATGTTATAATGATATGTTGTTTGGCAATCAGGCTGGTGTGCTAGCAGGTTACCACAAGATATCTGTAGCAGTTATAGCTGCATTAAACAGTTTACTGCTAGGATAATTTTTTTCACTAAGACAGAGTTTATATCTTTAGCCCACCCTCCACTTGTTTTTTGTAAATTGTTAGTATAGTACTGCAGTCTCTCTGATATCCTTAGACAGTTCTAAAGTTATTTTTGTAAACAATTTCAACTACAGCTATGTGTGAAATTTTAGATGAGAACATTTATTTAACAGGCCTTTTGAAGTTGCTCTGGAAATCTATCTCTTTTTTTTCTTACCTTCTGCCTCTGTTCTTCCTCCCCCTCCCTGTACAGGCACTTACATAAGCCACCTTAAAGAGTCTGTCTTGGTACTATGAAATTAATTGACACAGAGGAAACCAAAATGCATTTTGAGGTGCCCCCTAGTGCATCTATCTGTCTCACACTTGCACACACCCCTGAAGGTATTTTTAAACACTGTGTGGATGAACTGGTCTATTCTGTTAACACTCTTTTAGCATGTTAGCAACTTTTCTGCTATGCTGGTATTTTACATATTTGTCGATGTCCTGCAGAGTGCTTCAAATTGCAAATTTTGCCCAGTCTCTGGCTCAAAGCATCCTCCAAATTGTGCTTGTCTTGCTCAGAGTACTCTCCAAACAGAAATTTAAGCATCTCTTGAGGTTTGTAAAGCATGTCTGTTAATTTATTTTTCTCTTATTTGTAACTGTGTGGTGTTTGATTTTTTTGTTTGCCCGGATTCATTATGGAAATTATGTTCATCAGTCTGTGAAGCCTATTTGCGAAGTAGTATTCAACATGGAAATTACAGGCCTGAATTTTCATGCATACAGATGAATGATAAATTTGTCTATATTGCAAACTGTAGCAAGATGAACCTCCATTTCTTAATTGGCAAATAATAGTGAAAGTAAAAGACCAATGGAAAAAATTTAGAAATCGGTTTCCTCAGCAGCTCTTTCAATTTGTATTTTCTGAAATTGGTTTAAGAGCAGTATTACTGTTGCTTATTTCTTTTATTGCTAAAATGAAATTTCATGAAATGTTAATACCTGGTGAATTTTAAAATTATTTTATTTATTTTATTTATTTATTTTTATTAATTTATACCCCGCCTTTTTACCCAAAGGGCACACAAGGCGGCTTACAGACAATTTAAAATACAACATTAAAAACAATCATTAAAACAATTTACAGTAATTAAAAATCTAAAAAACAAAACCCCGTGGATTCTCATACAAAAAAGCAAGAAGCAAGAACGCCAGCCAGCCTGTCAACAATTAAAAGCTTTTTGAAATAAAAAGGTCTTCAGTCCACGCCAAAATGTTAGCAACGAGGGAGCAGTTCTCAATTTTAAGGGGAGGGTATTCCACAGTTCAGGGGCCACCACCGAGAAGGCCCTCTTCCTGGCCGCCGCTCCCTCACATCTCTTAGTGGCGGCACAGTCAAAAGGGCCCCCCCCAGATGATCTAAGAGCACGGGCAGGATTGTAGGGAAGGAGGCGGTCCCTCAAATACCTCAGACCCGAGCCGTAAAGGGCTTTAAAAGTCAAAACTAGCACCTTGAATTGAGCCCGGAACAGAACCGGCAGCCGGTGTAGCCGCCGAAGCAACGGCTCGACAGAGTCAAACCGACGTGCCTCAGCAACCACACGAGCAGCCATGTTCTGTACTAGTTGTAATTTCTGGACTGTCTTCAAAGGCAGCCCCACGTAGAGCACATTGCAATAATCTAATCTAGATGTCACTAGGGCATGGGTTACTGTGGCCAGGTCCGTGCAGCTCAGGTACGGTCGCAGCTGGCGAATCAGCCGAAGCTGAGCAAAGGCTCCCCTGGCCACAGCCACCACCTGGGACTCCAGGAGCAGCTGTGGATCCAGGAAAACCCCCAAGCTGCGAACCTGCTCCTTCAGAGGGAGTGCAACCCCATTCAGAGCAGGATGATAGTCCAGTACCCGAGCTGTGGATTTCCAACCAAGAGCACCTCTGTCTTATCTGGATTTAATTTCAGCTTGTTCGCCCCCATCCAGCCCCTAACTGCTTCCAGACAGCGATCCAGGACCCCAACCGCCTCCTCAGAATCAGGAGGAAAGGAGAGATAAAGCTGGGTGTCATCAGCATACTGATGGCAACCCACTCCAAACCCCCGGATGACCTCTCCCAGCTACGGACCACACGAAAGAGCTCAGTTTGACGGTTCACTGCAGATGCAATGGTGGCAGAGAGGTGCGCCCTTTTAGCTGCCACCACCGCCTTAGAATACGCTCTCAACTGGGCCCTAGCCCGTGTACGGTCAGATTTGGTACGAGTCTTTCACCACTGATGCTCTAGACGTCTGCCCTGCCGCTTCATCATTCGCAGCTCCTCTGAAAACCAAGGAGCCGCTCTGACTCTGCGACTGGGGAGAGGACGCTCAGGAGCGATCTCATCCAGGGTCCTGGCAATCTCCGTATTCCAGAGATCGACCAGGGCACTGGGTGAGTCTCCAGCTCTGGCAGCAGGAAAATCCCCCAGAACCCTCAGGAATCCATTTGGATCCATCAGCCTCCATCAGCCTTAAACAATTTGCATTTTGATGACAGACTTTGATCTCACCTTCATCACTGTTGGAAATTGGTCTGTAAATATTTATTACTTTCTCATACAAATCAGACATCAATTACTGATTGCTACTGCATGTCTGCTATTAGACCTTGTCAAATGTTGGTGACTGCTGCTTCATGTTCGCTGTGAAATCTTGTTGAACGCTACCACATATCTGATGTGGTTCAATACTGACATTGCAAAATATTTGACTGTTAAATTATTTAAAATATTTATATACCACTTTTCATCAAACCTACCTGCTAACCTCTGCTACTGCCTCCCAAGTACCAATCACCTGGCACACTACTTTTTAGGTGCTAGAAACTATTATGCATCTTGTTAATAACCTCTGTAACAGAGAAAATTGCACCAGACCACTTGTTAGATACAGCCTGCTATACTTGTACATCATGCACAGGTTTCCAAAGAAGTATTAACAAATTATACCACTGCATCCTTTCCATGCAGTGGAAAGCAATAGATTTAGAAAAGACAAAAATACATTCCAGTACAGGAGTGATGTGTTTGTTCCATAGGACTGCTTTCTGAGCCAGATGTTACTGTGTTTATTAATTGCAAGCATTAGATGGTTGCAACACAGGTGTTATGAATATATAAATCCTTAATTCATTTTCAACTATAGTTGTGAAGGTATATACTGAATAAGTTAATGAGATATTACAGTTCTTTTATTGTTGCTCAAGGCTAATAATTTCTGCCTAAAAGCTTTTAAATTTGGGCAGAGTGAAGGGACAAGAATTGAATTGCTAATGGTGTGTGTATTCAGTCTTAGGGATAAGGTTTCTGTTTTTGTTTGCATTAGTCCTACTTTGCTGAGAAGAAAAATGGAATGAGTTGCCCCAAGACAATAACCTTTTAAAAATCCTATAACTAGAATAATGGGCTCTAGAAAGATAACTATTATTCAGTGCAGTTTCCTTTTATTCAAAATTGAGTGAGGAATCATAACTTGAATGACAATTGATGTGCATTAAATTCTTTCTAGATGTTAATGAAATACTGAAGTGTGTATGTAATATGATTAACAACAAAAATTTTTAAAAGAATCACTTGGACTCAAAATAAGATCGTGCATCACAGATTATACTTCTTCAGGTTAAGTATTCTGTGTATGTGTTTTGTATTTGTTATAAAGTATTAATAAAGAAAAGGCTTACCCTGATGGTGCTAGAAAACTCACAATAGACGATGAAAACTTTCTCAACCACTTTTCTTTGCCCTGCCATTTCTGCTTTTCCTGCTTATTCATCTGCTCTTTTTTTCTTCTTGTCTTCATTAACGATGTTGTATGTTGGGAGAGGCAATAACTTTTTCTAGTAAGGAAAGGTATGTCCCTGTCCTAGAAAAGGTTAAATAATGAGTTAGTCCTGGGGCCTTTCATCCTAACTGCATAGGAAAGGGATGGGCACAGGATGGAAGGAAGGAGTTGAGAGGGCGAGATTATAAATTTAACCCTTGTTAGCTCTATTTTGTTGTTGCTGTTGATGTTTTATTGAAATTCTTTTTTCCCTTTACAAAACAAGGCAACAAGTAACACCCTCCCCTCCTCTGTGCATATAAAAGAAACAAATGATTAGCAGGCTGTGGAATCCAGCAATGACTTATTTGTCCACAGTGAGACTATACTAGCCACCCAGCCTTCTGTAGGTTCACTTTCTTTCACCAAGTCTGACACTGACAAGATTGAGCTAATAGACTACATTTGAAATTTGCTTAGAAATCCATATGTAAAAGTAACACAGATTCTCTGGCTGATAACAAGCTTTCAGGAATGGATGCCACTGTGAATGCTGCAAGAATCTCAAGCACCACTGACAGCAACAGCTGTAGTAATTAGCCAATTAAACAGTTTTGACTGATAATATGTGATGGCTAATAAATTTTAACAAGCTGTAAAACACCCTATGGATCAGTTTTGGTATTAGCAGCCTGGATCATAACCAATAAGCATTAAGATCACTGTAACGTTGTCAGGAGTATAAGAGATGGAGGAGTAAAGACTTCTGTGCTTTGTTGAAGATTCAAAATGATTTACTAAACTTTTTGGAGGGAGTCTATAGCATTATTGATTCTCTGAGGCTTAAGAAAGGCAGGTAAAAAATGTGCATGTAATTTAACCTGATGCTTTAGGTACCAGCAACTGAATTCGAACTTGAAACCTCAATGAAGAGCAAGATGTTCCCTTTGTATTAAGAATTTGTCATAAAACACGAGCATACTAGTTTGAATGGGACATCTCAAACTACAGTAGCATCTCTGGGGGGGGGGAAATATGTAGAAAGGAAGGGCAGTGAGACTAAGTCACTAGATATATGTTGAAAAATATATTGACATTTTTACAAGAATTAGTGTTTCACAATCTGATCAAGGCTTTTGATGTGTTGATGTCTTGGTCTGGTACACCAAGAACATGCAGATACAAAATGATGGCTCTGGACAGATGATTTTAATCATTAAGGACCCCATCCTATTCAACTTTCCGGTTCTGTTGTAGCCACATCAATATGGTATGGCTTCAGTGCATCCTGCGGTGGGGAGGCAGTCATGGAGGCATCCTCGAGGTAAAGAAATGTTTGTTCCCTTATCTCAGGGCTGCATTGCAGCTGCATCAGTGCAGGAAAGTTGAGCAGGATTGGGTCCTGAGTGTGTTAGGTTAAGTATGCATATTGGAGGTGCTACAGTTCATTGAAATCAGTGCAACTTGGGAAGAATGGCACGATGCTGTACACAGTCCCACACGTGTACTCCGCAGGTAGTAGCAAAAACAGAAGCTCATGGTTTTTGCAATTAAGGTCTGATTTCATATTTTGAAACTTTAAAAATAGATTTTCACCATTTTTAAATTGCCATTGCAATACTATTCATTTTGCCATTATTACAGGTTGGGTAGCCTGTGGTGAAGAGTTACTGGCTTGTGACAACTATGAACATTGTTGATACTGCAGGTCTGAGGTAGAGCTGATACTGGTATACATTCCTAGCCACAGAACCTGCTTTGTGTTGCAGCAAAGCTCATTTTATTTAAATAGTCCCCTCACACTTCTTCCTGGGCCAAGTCTAGAACTCAGTTGGGATGCAGAAATGTTGTACTTCACTGATTTGCAAGTAGGCATTGCTTGTTTACACTGTTACATGTTGAACAATGAAATCAAATTTAAAACATGAAATGTTTCCAAATTGGAAAGAGCATAAGCTTCTATCTTTACTGTTACGCTAAAATCCAGGATTTTTCCATTGTATTCTGTGGGATGGTGGTGCTTCTTCTCAGGAGGAGAAAAAAACTAAACAGCTTCTTAAGGGAATTGATAAGTTCCACCTCACACAACTGTATACTCTTTGTAGCTTTGACGGCCACATTGGTGAAAAGGAAAGAAAGTACACTGTCCTTGGTTTCTTTGCAGTCGAAGCTCTGCTTTCCCTTTTTGGCTAGAAGAATGGAAGATGGGAGCAAGGTCTTCTCACAAACAGTCACCTAAAATACTGTCTGCACATTATGGTGCATACCTTGGTTTCCAGAGCAGCTATAAAGAAAGAAAAATAAACCTGGCAATTGGGTCCAGGTAATGAGCAAAATGGACATGATGGGAGGCCTAAACACTGGAAAAATCAACTGATCTGAGTAATATGGCAACCCTTGGTCTGTAGCCTTTCACTGTGTTTGGGAAATGCCACTTGGAAAGTTCAACATAAGCTTGAATGAAAGATTTCTTACATTTAATAAGGCATGAAAGTATTTTTGTACAAAAGCATTTTCAACTCTTAGTGAAAAGAGACCAGCCTCTTCCCTTGGGACGACATGCTGTACTGCCTATTGGAAACTTGTAACTGGGATTGTGGGAACCTCCCTTGTTAAATTAGAGCAATCAGTGGTAGAGCAGTGGGGTGTGGCTTGCCCACAGATACCAACCATAAAAAGGTGCTGAGGGAGTGCAAGTATTGGTCCCACCCCAGCTGCACCAGCCTCTGACATGCAGGAGTCTCAGTTGTCAACAGAAGAGCCGTGGGTGGGAGAGCCAGTGGTGCTTGCCACGGATGGAGCTAATGTGCACCTGGCATACCATGAAAGACAGGCTGAGCAGCAGAGATAGTAATGCCCCAGTCTAGAAACAGAAGTGGGGCTTTAGATCTTCTCTTCTCACCATAAGAAAACAATTTATACTTGGGTTGTCTCTGAGACATTTTAAAGAGGTTTTTCTTCACACCACCAAAGGCATTTCTCTACATTTCAAACTTGCTTTTCAAAGCAGAATGACTGACATTTCTCTAAAAGCTTTCCATGATGTAACAATCTCAGCAACATCTGTAGTGATGGACAGAACCTCTGTGTCTTAGGGATCCTATCTCTCCCTGGCACCCAGCAGTACAGAAACACCAAAATGGCTGCTGCTATATCCTATGGGGCCAAGGAAGATGCAGCAGTAAGGGAGTTCGCTTACCTTACCTCAGTTTCCTTACCCCGTGTTGAGCGTGGCTGGTTCTGATGTGTCTAATCTACACCAGCCCTTTTGCTGGCTCAGAACTAAGGAGACCCATGTTGGGCAGTTCAGCTTAGGAGGGGGCATAGGATTTGGTGGCAGCCTCTGCTACCATCCTCGCCCCCCTCCCAGGCCCAATCTGCTCTCAGGCCCATCCTCCCGCCACTCCTCCTTTGCCTGGAAGACCTCCGTGCCGGGGGGGGGGAAACTTACCACTCAGCACTCCTCAAGACGTCCTTTTGGCACTGAGGCCCAGCACCAACTGGCGCTGGCCTCTCTGCCAGCACAGCAGGCTCACTGCCAGTGCTGGAATGCCTTTTGGCACTTTTATGATGCCCAGTGCTAGCGGTGGGGCTAGAGCACTGGCTGGAGCAGTAGGGCTGGAGCACAGGATCGGGTTGCCCAAGTGGAAACACAACAGAGTTGGTAGTACCTGCTTATTAATTTAGGGTGCGAGTATTAATCTTTAAACAATCTTTAATTAGCTATGACTATTATCACAATGTAGTTGTAATGCAAATCAGAACATGCAGGAAACTTAGAAGCAGTATTGAGACATCTGAGTAATTCCAAATGGAAAATATGACGTGTAAAGAAGAATCTTTAATGTGGTAGAGTTGTGCAAAAAGCAGATGTACAGCTGTTCAGATTGCATGCTGATTTAAAATTAGCACATGTGTTCAACTGATAATCCCTTATGAGGTAGAACTAATTCTTTCCTTACATACACACTACAAAATCAAAGCAGAAAGAGAGAATTGAGTTAAGGTCAGAGTGAAGGCATTATAAATGTAATAGTCTTTAGTACTCAAAAATATCATTTGATTAAAACAATGGAATACCTAGGAGAGATCCATTGCACATATTCTTTGGTAATTCTTGGTAACCTTGAGCAAATAATTAAAATCTTAATGTTCTTATCAGGAAAATGGTAATTTAGAGAGCATTAATTAGATAATGCATGTAAACTGATTTGAGGATGCTAAAACTCATGAGGACTTTTTTCTGCCTAACCCCAGAGTCTGCATGCAATCATAACAAGTTACATTCTTGCTCTGTGCATGTCTTTTTCGTGCAACAGTTCTGAACAAATTAATACATTAATTTCAGACATGTAATTTGCCACATTTTCATCACCAATAATATTTTTGCTGTTTTGCATTCATTAAGCAGTAATCAATTCCTGACAACTGACTAACTTTTGGACTTGCTTACCTCATGTAATAAATCAACAGCAAGGTTCATTAGCCTTTGTAATTTCTCTGGGACACATAAGTCATAAAAGTTATTAGTGCTTATCACACACACTGATTGCATAATTTTATTAAAATTTATTTGGAAATAGAGTAACCAATTGGCTCAGTTCAAGAGGTGCCAGAGTTAAATTATTCTGGGTTTACTTCTGTTAATGGAAGGGATCCTGTCTATTTCTTCTGAAGCTAATTTTATGCTTCTGTATTCAGAATGAGTCATTTAACAGAAAACTGGATTGGATGTATGCATCATCCTTTTTTGTTGACAAAATCCAATCTCTCTCCTTAAGTGTATTGTTCAATCAAAACAGGGAGATCAATTTTCCTTTCTTTCCTAATTGGGGAACATATTCTCTCATCAAGCAATTCTATGCCTTGCTTGGCTTCAGTTTTCTTGTGAAAATGCACACAAAGAAGAACTTTACTGTTGGGAAAGGAATAATGATATGAGGCCCTGTTGACAACTAAGGCCTAGACAGGGGGCCTTAAATGGGGCTGGACATTCAGCAGTGACGTCATAGTATCACCGCTGAACTTCAGGTTGACAGGCCTCTGGAAGTATCTGCATGGAGTTCAGCTTGGGAGGCAAAGCCACCTATCCAATTTTCCATTCTTTGGATGGTGAATGGCAGAGCCACCTGCCCGGGCTCATGTGCTGCACAGCAACTCTGCAAGTCAAGGCAGGCAGCTCCACCATTCCCCATCTGGCACATGGAAAATTGGGCAGCAAGTTTTGCCTCCCAAGCCAAACTCTGCACAGGTCAGATGACTTCAACTGGCAGGTCAGATCTGGCCTGAAGCCATAGGTTGCCAGCTCCTGGCCTGGACTATATATGTTGTACATCCTTGGGAAATTGCATCAGTGATTGTCAACCCATACGGGATTTGTAACCACCACACTTCACTCTAATCCAGGAGTCTATCCATAGAAAAAGCCAATCACTCCTCTGGCACTGTTGGCCATCCTTTGGCAGTCTTTCTATGACTGCATGTTTCCCAGCTGCATTTGCCCACCAAAAGGGGCGAAAGCCTGAGAGAGTCTAAAAGCAATGGCTCCATTCTCCAGGGGACTATATCACCTCCTTTGAGGACTCAAAAATCCATCAATATTGGACAGCCACATGAGTTTCCAACCATATGTTCAAAACCCATGTGATTGATTCCAAATGCAAATTATTTCCAAATTAAGAAGTGGAAATAGTACTTGGCTTATTCTTTGGGAAAGATCTTATGGACAGGGAAACCCACATGAGTTTTGTACCCAAACATGCTATATGCATGGGAAATGCTAATTCCCATGTGGGTATTTGTCTTTTTCTGGGTCTAACTCACTGAAAGCAGTAGCAGTTGTTAAACAATTTAACTGAGCTCCATTTAACTGATCTCCAAACATGGGAAGTAGCCCATGTCTTTTCAGAGCAAGACAAAAATGTTCATTCTCGCTATCTCTGGCAAAAACTGGTTTTCTGCACTTTTAAAAAATGAGTTAATTCCTTTTTCCATACTGAATTGAATGGGTATGTATGGTCAGAATATTCTTGGTTGAGAAGGTAAAATAAGTATGCATAGTGCTCTGAAACAACTGTGGCATTTAGTGCATTCCTGCAAGTCTCCACGCTTTCTAATTCTTAGCAGTCCCTTAACAGAAGAAAAGAAACCAAGTGTTCTTATGTGAGTGTTGTACAAGATGAACTCTGCCATCCTAGTTTCCTGGGGGTTAAGAACTTCTGAGAATTGGAGCACTTTTCAAAAACTGTTGGAACAGCATTGATGAAGAGGTGAGATGGCATGATACGTGTTGTTTGCGATTGGATCTGACTGTGATACTGTATTCAAAAGGCATGTGAAACTCTTTTGCTCTGTGTTCTAACCAGCTCACCTTCAATATGAGATTGGCTAGTTTGTGGTATAATTATAGTGGATTACAAATGAGATACGGCATTACAATGCATCTTGCCTGGGAGCAGACCAAAAATATAGGGTCAAGACCTCAATTACAACTGAAATATATTTCCTATTGAGAAAATAGGAAATCATAGCAAGTTAACTTTCTAGTTGCCATTTTTTTAAAAAAGAGACTACCTTGAACAGAATCAAACTAGTTTTGTGAGCACATTCAGTCTTTTTCAATAGCTAGGATGCAGGATCAGTAAAATAGGACTCTTTTTTGTTTATAAGGAACTGATAAAAGCTTGCTCTAAAGCAGGGGTGCTCAATAGGTAGATCGCGATCTACCTGTAGATCGCGAGGCAAAATGAGTAGATCGCGGAGCGCTGACCCCCCCTTCAGGTGCCTCTGGGAGGAAACGCCAGGAGTAAGGCCCATTGTATTCAATGGGGCTTACTCCCAGGTAAGTGTGGCTAGGATTGCAGCCTCACAGCCTAATCCTAGGCATGTCTACTCAGGAGTAAGTCCTGTTATACTCAGTGGGGCTCAAGGTACACCAACATACATTGTACACATAAATGTTATATGTTATGATGGCGCGAACATTGTAAAAAAAACTCTGGTAGATCTCCGGGCCTTGCTGGGTTTCAAAGTAGCTCTCAAGCCAAAAAAGTGTGAGCACCCCTGCTCTAAAGGGAACTGTATCAAATTCCAGACAAAAACACTTGATACTTTCCAAGTGCAGTTGCATGATTCAGTGATTGCAGTGTTTGTTTCCTTTTATCTAGGCTTTATTAAAAGGGAATATTGTACATAACTGAGATCATTCTAATTTTAGACTTTCCTGTGGTTGTATCTTGAAAGCAAATTAAGTCTCTGAAACCCCTAGGCCAATGAAAGCATATTCTCAGTGCACTTTGGTGATTTTAAAAAAAGTATATCTATTTTTAGCAAGATGTCTACTATGCCTGATGTGAACAATTATGAAGGTAGTATGGAAGGTTGAACCAATGTGGCCCACAGCAGATTATAATGGCTAGCTTGATTGGGGCTAAAAATATCAAATTAGCCACATCAACCTGTTGCAGTTCACACTGGTTCAGCCTTTAGTACCGCATTTCCAAATTGTTTATAATCAGACACAACTAATTTTCAGGGATGTGCTGTAGTCACTGGGCCAAGTCACGAGTCAGCGACCCCATGACTCGAGATGAGTTATAGCACGTGCTGTTGCAACTTGACTCATGGAAAATTTCACATCATTTTGCAAAAGTCCTTGAGGAAAAAAAAAATTATGCCTTCCTCCACCCCTTATGCCAGTCCCTACCAACTAGAACCACCTACCCTCCTCCTATTATGTCTGCTGCTGCCATTGGTCTGAAGGCTAACTTCTGGACCTCCCACAAGGTCAAAGAAGCTAGCAAGAACACACACGCACTAGAGACTCTTAGGGATTCTGTTTGGGTCATGACACTTTTTGGAATCACCAGACCCAAATTGCAAGTTGAATCTGTCAGTGATGTCCATGAGTTGAGTCACCAAAAACAGTGTTTTTTACAAATCGAGTTGAATGCCCATCCCTGCTATTTTTTTTACATTTATTCCATGCCAACAGTAAAGTAGGTAATATGTCGACAGTAAGTGCCACACGTTCTTTCCAGAGGACTGGGGTACAGAACCCTTGTACACAAATGAATGATGAAGGAAATAGACAGGAATTAAAAGAATAGTGGAAATTAAGACAGAAGAGATTCAAATTTCCATAGACGAGTAGATAAGATGAGGCAGAACCGGTTTCAAGAAAGGCTATGTTGGAATATGTGAGTGCTGATCTAAAGGATGAGAAGGAATTGCCACTAGTCTAGGTTGAGCAAGCTGCTGACAGCTCCTCCTGCTGCTTCTGGAGGAGGAGAGTAAAACCAAGAAAAATAATCAGTAAATGTAGATATGCCTGTTTGCTTCCACACCGTTTTTTCCTCAAATGATTGTGAATAAGATGAAAGCTGTCCTTAAGCAGATAGGCATCTGTGATGGAATTGGAGTTACTGCACTGAAAAACATGTCAAATCCAAGATGGAATCATACCATTACAAATTACAGCAGAATTTGTGATATCTTTGGGACTCATTATAATTACTCAGGCCTCTTAGAAAGGGGCACAATGTCAGCATTTCACCTTCTTTAATAGAATATTAGAAAGAAAATATTTTGATACCTTAGAGATGATGCAAGATATGGGGCAATCACTAAGCTTAGATGGCCTTCAGAGGATTGCACAAGTATTCAGAGTTTATCAGTGGCTAGCAGCCAAATTAGCTACAGCAATACCTTGCACTTCCCATCTGTTTAGGGACCAGAGCATATATCAGGGTTCTCCAAACTCTGGCCTGGGGGCCAGATGCAGTCCATCTATCTGCCTGAAGGTTGCATTGCTCAATTTTGTAGGTATTGAAGGAATCAAACTAACTGATATTTCTGTACCACTATATAACTAAGACTTTTTTTAGCTTGAAAAGACAAATAGGAAATAAGATGGGGAAGCATCTCCTGTGCATAAATTAGTTTTTAAGCCACAAAAGATGCCATAATTGTCAAATCTGTTCACACCTCATTGTAATACTGAGGCTGTTTTTATAATATTTGAGTGCTCAGTCTGTTTTTCCTAGCACCTACTTCTGCATTCATTTTCTTTTGTGATTTTTCTACTTAACAGGATCATTCAGTCTTTGTCTCTGTAGTTATTATAGTACCAAGAACTGGGGCGATTAGGCATTTTGCATCAGAAGAGTTTCTAGGCAATTATCTTACCTGATGCTTTTGAAACAGCTGTGTTTGGCAAAAGGAAAGCTATACTCCCCTCAAGTCCATGTTATCTTCTTCCAGGAACTGAGGTCTTATAGATGGTGCTAACTTTTTTCTTCTTCATCCTACTCTTCTAAGTTGGTGGAGTCTCTTTTCTAATTAAAAATATGCAACAAAGTTTTTCCTTAGAAAGCACCCTGTATTCATGAATTAATAAAAATTCTGAAAGTTTTTAAAAAAAAGAAACACAAAAAAGTGACATAACTTTGCAGACAGATGTTACTATCCAAGATTGCTTCCTCCTCTTTTGCACTTAGATCATTTGTCATCCAAGTTCTTGTACATCCAGTAGCGTACAGGGATAAATGTGAACCATTTCACACATCTTTGAAGTAATCTTTAAAGATACAAACTTAAAAATTGAGCTTTGTTTCACGAGAAAACTTTGCCCATGTTTACTTGGAAGGAATCCCCACTTTGTCCACTGGTACTTGTACATGATGGAATTTATTTTCAAGTAATCATGTGTAGAGTTGGGCTGCACAACCTTAGCTCATCATAATTTGTTAGTGATCTTGTCAAGGCCTCGTGACTTGAAAATAATTTACTTATATTGTTTTAAAAGGGAGATTAAACATGATTAGCCCATGATTGTGCTTCCAGTCCCACAGCTAAACTTGCCTAAGGGAACAGTGCACTTAAATGGATGAGCATTGGATAGGCTGAAATTTTTTGCAGCCTATTGAGAAAACAAAGTATGTATTTCTTGATATTCAAGGTTATTACGCATACATTGCCTTGATCTTAAATGCTTCTTCATGTTGCCTGCTTTCATAAAAGGCTGGTAGTCAAGACTGACAGCTCTCATTCTTGTCACAAGCAGATCATGATCAATACTGTGCTAGCTTCCAGTATTGTACTAATCTTCCCTTGGAGAAAACAAGGCCAGTAGTTTAAGCTCCATGTTGTGGAATCTTAAATGATCACTGGAAGATTTGATCCTCAGTAAGAGGGTTTTTATAAATTTTGAGAACTGAGCAGGATTCTGTTTGACTGGAGATGAACTACAAAAGGCCTAACAGAGTCTTTCATGTATTTTGCTGTATACTTTCCTGAAATTAAAACTTGGCAGTTTTGTTTCTTAAAATTATCTTGTTACTTACAACACTTATACACCAGAGGGAGCTATTTTTCTACCAGCGATGTAACTAAAATTTCACCAAGCAACAGAAGCAATAAAACCATGTTGTTGTTGTTTTTCCAAAACTGAATTGTCAATCCTCAGCCCCTCTATTTGTAAAAGTGTGTATTCTGTTGGTAGATATTCCCTTATCAAAATGGGGTAAGGGGCTGGATTAGAGGGGTAGCCCCTACACAGACAGGTGAATCCCACGTAGCATGGAGGAAAATCCTGCATTTTAGCATTAGTAAAACCTTGGCTCCTCTCTCCACACCTTAGTAGGAACCAAGGTCTGTGCTGCTCTTTTGCCGCCAACTCGTTCCAACCCCAGGGATGCTTCCTTATATGAGAGGAAATGCAATCTATCCATGCTGCATTGCTTACAATTGCATGACCATCTGGATGAACACCCAAAGGCATATCTCCCACTGTACATAAAACCATGTATTCCAACCATCTTTTCAGTCTCACACCTTATATAAAACTTCATGTATGTGAATGATAATATATAACTAATCTTTTAAAAACTATGTAGTAGCCTGTGCCTTCTGAAAGCTCATGCCATGGGACGTTAAAAATTGTCCACCTTTAAGAACCTTTGTTGATATAAGCTAATATGGCTACCTTTAATTGATGGCAGTAATATGGGTTAACATTTCATTTGCTAGAATTAAGATAATTTTCTCTTAGGGGCACAAACATCGGGGGCGGGGGAGGCGACGACACAATTCAGATTGAGAAAATGGTGCAGTGGGAAAGGATTCCCCCCCCCCACACACACACACACACACCTGTGTTGGTCCCAATGCTGTCCACTCCTTTCATGGCTCTGCTTTCTTTTTTCTTTTTCTTTTTTTGGTAAGCAAGACAAACAGTGTTGTAAGTCCTGACCACTGTTCTCTTGCATCCTGTCTAGTTTGGCCTTCATGAATAAATGGATTAAACAGATGAAGGTCTCTCCAACTGTCACAATGCCTGCAATTTTTCACAGAACCAAACAGTCTAAAGCAGAAATTTGGTGTCCACTATTTTGACTTTATGTTGATGCACGAGGGTGAGGGGGGAGACTTTCTGAAGCAATGTTGCCAGTAAGAATTGTGCACGCATTTTGCTATAGATTTCAGTGTGCAAGTACTTATGACCTATAGAGTGAAGATCATGAGTGCATTGATCTAACCAAAGTTAGATTTTAAATTCTAATGATTTCAGCTGGATGGAGTTAACCATATGTGCTCAACAGCCCAATCCTAACCAACTTTCCAGTACTGATACAGACACAATGCAACCCCAAGGTAAGGGTACAGATGTTTCCCTTATGCTGACTGGTCTGTAAGCCTCTTGTTGGAAAAAGTGAGATTTAAAAGTGTGAAACTGCCATATCTTGAAGTTTTTGCTTTTTCAGTAGAGGGTTGGTAAGCTGTATGCTTATGAAATAGTTGTCTCACTTCTTGAGTTGGTGACGTGGGTCACTAGCAAGAAGATTCTCTGGGCAAGGTGGGGAAAGAAATGGGAGAGCCTCTAGAAAATATACCAGAAAATACTGTGTTTAAAATAATTTTTTTAAAAAGTTACTCTGCTCTGCCATCTCCCACGCATGAACCCCAAAGCCAAGGGCTTGGGGCAATGTATGCTAATTGCTAGGGAACATTGATAGCAGAGAGCCCCTGGCATGCAGGCATGATCTCTCAATTTGGTCTGGTAGTTGGACCTGTTGCTGGTTTCCCTTTACACTGAACAGTGCAATCTTGTGTGAATTTGCTCAGGAGTAAGTCACAGATTATTCCCAGTAGTGTGCACAGGATTGCAACACTAAGCATCTCACCATAGATGAAAGATTTCATAAAAGAGAATGGTTTATGGCAGGTGCCTCAGTATATGTGAAATTAGAGATATAAATGTTCAGTAATACTGATGATTTATCAATAATTTGTATTTTACATATTTTTCCATTAAGTGGATCCAGACAGTCCTCTGAACATATTGCTTCTAGAGGTGATTTGAATGTTGCTTTTTATGATTACTGAACAATTAAACATCCCTTAACAAATTGTCATTTTGCAGGGTGATTAAGGACCTAATTATTCACCCTAGTTGACTGTCACATATTGATTATTTTATCTACAAATTAACCCCCCCCCCAACTGGTTTGTTGAACCTATTGATTCTAACAGAGTCATTTTAGAAGTTCAACTAAAATTAATGCTGCAGTACCCTCTTGCAAATCGAGGTGAATACTGGAGGAAAACTTAAATGTAGTATTTAAATGAACATATCTCCAACAAGGATCTCTCTTTTTTTCTCATAGCAATTTCATCTTAAGTAAACAAGCCAATGTCCTCTTCACTCACGGAGAACATATTCTACATCTCATTTCTTAAGTGCCCCTTTTTTATGGAATTGCTTGAATCTGGCTTTGCTTGGGCAAAATAAATTACTCTACCATTAACTTGTCGGTCATCTGACAAGAGGAGTATCATCTATAGTTTCCAACAGACAAAGATGTCCAGGTCATCTACCCACTTTTTTAAAAGCCAAGGACTTATTCTGTCAAGGCAGACCAGGCTGTCAGAGCCAGACCTGTTGTAGAGAGAGACCTGTCAAGTTTTAGATTGGATAAAGTGAGGAGAAAAATGTATGGCTAGCTGAGCAAATACTAGAAGAAGATTGTCCAGTATTTTAGTAAGGAAGGGAAAAAAGTTTAGCCTTGACTTATTATAGTCAAGCAAGTGCAAAAATGCAATGCTAAGAAAATGCAAAGAAGTGATGCAGATGTTGCAAAGACACTTAATGAGTAATTGCCACAAATTGATTCAAAAAGGAAAATTACTTTTCCTTTTAGCTGCAGAAAAATAACTTGCAGAATGGAAAACAACAAATGAATGCGGGTACTCAGTTTCCCTGTGCAGTATCAAAATTATGTTAAGTGTGCATAGATGTCTGTGAGTTCATTGCATTGTTTGTCTGGGAAAGGATATATATGTTTGACAATAGGGATCTCATTTGTTTTCATGGAGTATTCATATTTTCTTTAGTTTTTAACGTAGGCGAGTCATTAACTTAAAAGCACAACTGGGAAAGTTGACAATTTCATTCTAACTTTAATGCATAAACTATACATTATTTTAGGATCAAATGGAACTTTATAACTTCTCTTTTTGCCTCTACATGGTGGATGAGAGAGGTTGTGGCTGCAGTCTAGGGGGACATCTAAAATATGCTCTCAGACTTTAGTTTTTTGGAGTTTTCCTTTGAATAGCTCTCAAGGATAGAAATGTTGCATATGTGCAGCAGGGTCAGTTTCATTGGATGCAGCTCTTGAGCCAAACCAACTGACTGTTTTTGAACTTGAGAGGAGTAGTGTAAAGGTACATTTCAAAGTGCAGGACTTCGGTATGTTACTCTCCTTATAGCCATAACCCCTGAGTTGAGTGTTCAGTAGGACTTAACTCGCAGGTCAATGTGGGATTGTAGCCTCAGTGTAACGTGAACTGCATATTGTCTCTCACGTAGCCCTTTGGAAAGACTGTGGTCTGGATCAGTGGTTCCCAAACTGGTGGGTTGCGACCCACCAGCTAGTTAAGCACTTGTCCCTGCCCCTTTAAGTAGCGGGAAGGGGGAAAGCAGGGTTGCGATGCCCAGGATTACGCTGCTGCCTGGAACAGGAGGGATTTTTTTACTTACTGGCAGCCAGCACCAGAGTCCTGGGAGTCCAAGGAGGTCTCCACAGTGTTCCCTGTGCCTCCAGACATCTAAAAAAAGGGGGGGGGAAATGGGCACTTCCGGTTTCATGACAAAAACTGGAAATGCCTGTTTTTGGAGGCACAGAAAGCCCTGCAGAGAGCTCTTCAGACCCACCGCCGAATCCTTGTGATCACATCACTGCCATTGCCCCTCCCCCAAACGTGGGGCTCCTTGTTAATATCTGTTTGTCTTGTGTTGAACCAGGTGCTTCTTCTCAGCAGGTCCTTCATTGGTATCAATGGCAGCACCTGAGCACACATGCTGATGATGTCACTGCTGCTGTAGGACAAATCCCAGAGCTCTGCTTTCACCCTGCTCATGAATTTAAAAAGTGGTTGAGTTTCTGTGCGGACAACGGATGTTTCAAGAAATTCAAGAATGTGTGCTTACAATTCATGAGTGCTACTCTGGCTTATGCCACACAAGTTTTAAAACGTTATTTAGAAATGTGGAAGTTTACATATGGTTGCTGCTTGCATTAAAATGTTATTACTGCTTAACTACTTAGGTAAATTGCCTCCTTAAGGACACATTGCTGTTAAGAGCGGTGTTGAACCTTCTGTTGTCTTTTCATAGGAGTTCATAGGAGTTCTGAATTATTCAGTTAGCTCCCAGGTACCTGGTACAATATCCTGCTGTCTAAAAGTGTGTGCTGCATCACCATGGGCTGTGGCCATTATCAGCATAGATATTTTCTGTGGTGCATGGTGGCAGGATTGCCTGCCTGGTTATAATAAACAATTGCATCCTTGAGGCAATCTCCTTCCCTCTCTTTTTCAGCAGAAAGGTGGAAGTAGACTCTCACTTGCATAATAATAACGGTATTGGTAAGAAGGCAGGTGGAAATGTCACCTACAAAGCATTCCTGTTCAAGTTCACCTTACACAATAAATCTGTTTTGCAGGGGAGATGTGTATCCATCTCCAGCTTTCTGTTAACGTTTGCTGAATTGTCCCCCCTAGTGTGCAAGCTGCCTGCCTGCCTGTCTATAAGCTTTCTGCTTACAGTGTCCTATAAAAGCAAGATACCTGATTGATAGTAATGTGGGCAGTTCAAAAGTGAAGTACTTCACTGCTGAAGAAACTTCAACTAAATGACTGCTATTTGAGACAGTATGTGCAAAAATACCCTGAGAATTCTCGGCCTTCTTTAAACTACAATTCTTAAGACTTGAGCAGGGGGGTTGGGGAGAAACCATGAGCATTATACTAGTATAACTGATGGTCTGGAGTCACTGTGTCAGGACTATGATATAACCTCCCCAGTTTATCCTTCATCAGATCTCCTGCAGGAACTAATAGTTTGGAAGCTGGTATCTTAAAAGTACAAGTTCCAGGTGCAGAGTTTAAAGTATATGCCTCCACATTCTACCATTTGTATTCTTAATTTTAAAAACTTACAGAAAGATTTTTCTTTCAGTTGATATCTGAAAATTAAAGCCATGTGCAATAGATACAATTCCTTCTTGCAGGACTATAGATCATTCCTTTCTTGAATGGACCAGAGACATAGCCATTTTATATCCTAGTCAAAGTGCTCCTTGTTCAAACAGCATCTATCATGAATCATGTTCTCTCTAATGGACCCTTTTTTCATGGTTAGATGCATTAGATTGTGCTACTTCATGAGTATAGCTGGGTTAGTATATTTTTAGGTCCACAGATTTGTCATCCAGGTCTAAATAAAAGTGCTCAATCATAGCTAATTTGCTGTCTTCACACAGATGAAATAGAAATGAAAAGTTGGATGTATCTGTGTGAAACCAACTGTGTTCCTTGCAGTGACTAAGGAACCATAAGTTGTCAGAACCCTGTTGTAAAAATGAACACATTAGCAACATAAGAGTCATGTAAGAATAATATATTGTGACTCCTGCTATGGTGCTGTGTGTGCGTGTGTGTGTACAGGTCCAGCCTATTTATACACGGATTTTTTATACACAGATTTGACTCAACACGAATGGCCCCTGCAAATGAGAATGTGCTGATCCCTGGAGAAGGGGAAAAATGCATCCCTTTAAAATCAGTTTTAAAAACTGAACAGTCCCTTAACAACAGTCTCCTTAATGAGACAGAGAGAGAGGGCAGCAGGCTAACAATCCATCAGTCCTTCTCTCTCCTGCAGACCCCTCCCTTCCTCCAGCATGTGAAAGAAAGGTGATCATTTTGCATTGGTGAAGGGAGGGGCTGAGTGAAGTGCTGATGGATTGTCTTCTTAATGACTCTTATCTTAGAATCAAAAGGTCAGCTGTTTTTAAATCACTAGAGCAAAGAAACTTTGTTTTTTAAATTGATTTGCTATAGTGCGCTTTTTTATCCAATGCTTGGAATGGAACCCATGCGAATAGTTAGTCACAACCTGTACATGTTTATACATGCATGCAGTTATTTACTAAGAATTTCTTACTTTCCTTGGTAGCTGATGGGGCAGTCTGCTCACTAGGATTGCCAGACAGGCTCCTTTTCCAATTAAGTCTTCTTTTGGGAGAAGGGCTCCCCGAACACACAGGTTCTGCTTCAGCTACAAGTATCACACTGTGAAGGAGAGTTGTTTTGTTTTATAGTAGCCTGGTTTTCACGAGCAGCAAGATTGAGCCAAAAGAAATAGGAGATGATGACCCCTTCTGCCATTCAATCTGGGAGCAAATCCAGAAGAAGTTACCACTCTTCACTGTCTTGGTACCCTTCTCCCAGTCCTCTCTCCACTTTCCCCATGTAGTGGTATTTCCATGTTTCAACAGGAAGAAGTTATCAAAGTAACTACATAGTAGAAGAAATGAGAAGATGGTTCCCTGTCTCAGATGAAGAAGTTATCAAAGTAACTTTACATAGTAGAAGAAATGAGAAGATGGTTCCCTGTCTCAGATGGACTCTTAACCTAAAATTCACTACCCCAACCACCTGAATATATGAGTACTTAAGCCATAGCCTTTCTCTCACCTTGGCTCTTCCAGTTCTTTCAACAATGTAAGAAAAGATTCTGCCACCCACCCTAGGCTCTGCCTGTTGATCAGCACTCTGTCGTTGGCCTGTTGCAACACTGGTTCTGCTGCAGTGGTTCTGCAACAATAAAAGTTGTAGCCCCCTGAAAGTGCTGGTCCCAAGCTGATAGTGCCTTCAATGTCTGTATCACAAGGAACATCCTTTATTCTTCTCCCAACCAAGGCTGTTGGATTCCTCTGATATAGGCTGAGGGCAGACTCTGGTGTGGGTGCCTAAATGGTAAATCAATCAGTCTATGCTAGTTATGATGACATGTTTTGTTCTTTAAATGTTCATAAAAATGTTTCCTCTCTGTTTTTGTATGATTGTGCCTTCATTCACAGGTAAAATGTGTGTGCGTTGTTGTTTGTGTTTGAACAATGGTGGAGTTTCTAGGGGCATTGTGGGAGTGCTTGTCTGTCTCTTTCAATGTTCTAGGTTTTACAGCTGTTGCTTTGCTTTCTCCATTAATGCTAATGCATGAGACTGCAGCTACATTCTACCCTGGCTTTAACTCTGGTGTAGCAGCTGCAAGTGTAGTTGGCCCACAGAGCCAGCCTTTCAGCACTATCAGTAAAAACTATAACAATGTTTAGAGTTACACTTTTTGAAATTCATCTTCTTTGATTCAGAAAAGACCTCAGTTTCCCATTTGTTCATCTGTAGTCTGATTGAAATTTCAGGTTGGGTTGGGTTGATTAATATTTGATGGAAATCAGTTTACACTCTCTAACATCTAAAATAGTTGTTTTCTAATAAAAATATTTAAAGTTGATTGCTCTGAAATATAACAATTAGCAAGTGCATTCTGATATAATAAACCTGGTGTTTACTGGAGAGATGGCTTCTTGACACCACTCAGATCATAGAACTGCTTCTTAAATAACATGAGCCATGTAGTGCGTTCTGATAGCTTCCATATGTTGCAAAGCCCACAAAACATAGTCACTTGGGACTGGGACTTAAATCCATAAATCCCCAGACCAACATGGTAGATGTGCACAGAAGGCATCGCTTGCTGGATGAAGGTTACTACAAACACTAACAGAAACTTAGATTTCCAAATAGATGCATTCCTGTTGGAAAAAAGAGCTGTGCATAAGTATGCAAGCAAAGCAAAACGTTAAGGAGAGTAGTGGTGAATAGTAATAGTAGTTAATTTAACAGAACTGAAGTGTTGATTCATCTTCAAAGGACAATTACCTGGTGATGTTTGTACCAGTTTAAAGGTCAAAGATATCCATGCTGTAGAAGAACTGCAGTACGTAGTAGAGTGAGGTGCTTGCAAAATGGAACAAGAAGTCCTCATTTAGGGCTTACTGTGATGGAACAGTATGAGATGCCCATTGTATGAGATGGTTATAGATAAAAGCTGATGGAGTACCTAAGAGATTGAGCTATGAATTAGGAAGTCCCTGGTTTGACTTTCACTTCTGTCTTGAAAATACTACCAGAACTAAAAGTACTTAATGTAATAACAAGAAAGGGACCAGTTTTTTGATTGCTACAGTGCACTTCTTTACCTTAAGAGGTGGAAAAACTAAAATTTGGAACAAATTTCTCAGTGCTGAAATGGAAGTCTTAAGAGGTGTGAGTCCTATGTTGTGTAACAACTCAAATATAAATATGGGGCTTGTGTGGCTGGACGATGTCATTGTTAACTGTAAAGTTCCTATGGTTACGTATGTGTTCTGGAGAGACACTTGAATACTGATGCATGCTTTTAAAACGTTTTTTATAGGTATATAGAAGTCTTGAAGGAGCATAAGCCTAAACTGGTTTGGGATGAACAAATAGCTGAACATTATTTTGAATACAAAAAGTGAGTTGCAACCATTTATTTGTGTGAATAGATCTAATGAATGCAGAACTGCTACTTTGCCATCTGAATTCACTTGTCAGACTGCCTGTATTTGTCTCTACCTCTTTTCAAGGTGGATGAATAAAAGAGCATTTGATGATTTGAACAAGTTACAAGCAACAGCCTTGTGGAACCTCAAGGGCTAACAGCTTTATTGTCCACAAAAGCTTGTACTTAAGCTGCACTAAAATTGTTAGTCTCTAAGGTGCCACAAGGCTGTTTGCTACAAACTACTTGCACAGCTATTCTTCTGGAAGGGCTTATCAAACAAAGGGCTTATTAAACAATAACAGAGTGTGTGAAAAATATTGTAACTTCTTGAAGCAGTCACCAGCATAATTAAATCAAATTGCACAATCTGCACTAAGATTGCAAACTGCATGCTTTGTACTAAGCACGCACTGCCCCTTAACCAAAAGTAAGAGCCACTTTATGAAAACAGCACTTATTTTAATTGAAATCATGTTTACAATTACACAAATAATTGGAAGTAACCAAAAGGTAATGTTTTAGTTATTATACACCAACACCTTTTGATAGCTCTCCTCTGCCTCCCAACAAGAACTCTCAAAGCCCTTTTTAAGTGAGCCATCATAGAACTTGATCTCAAGAGAGACTGATGTTAAGCTGTGTACTGGCGCTAATGTTTGTTTATAAATAAATTCAGTGTGTCTCCCAAGCCACGGCTGGATGTGGCAGTAAGCAGTCTTGCTGGTTTTATAAAAAGGCTAAATGCAACTGCTGGGGTGAATATTTGCATCTGTGGAGGACTGAAAAGAACTGCAGAATATCTGATCAAGGTTCCTCTGCTATGGTGTCTGATTTGGCCATCCGCCCCCTTTCTGAATTAGTTCTTCTATTTCTCCTTTCCTCCCATGATGGATAACCCACAGACTAAAATGGCTCCACACTCTCAATTTAAAATTTAAGAGCCTCTCCCTACAACAGCTCCCCTCATCATTTCCAAGAGTCCCACCACTCTAAAGAAGCTTTTCAGGAGGGCTCTTTGTGGAGAGACACGTGGAAAAGTTCCCTTGCCTTCTACAAGTGCTACAACACATTGTGAATTTCTATCCCTTGACACCTTTATCATTTTATGAAGATTTAGCTAAATTGAACGGCAATCTTCTGTTGGTACTTGCTAAAAAGCCTCTACTAAATTCAAAAGGACTAAGAAATAAAATCATAAATCTTTGAACAGCTTATGTTTGCATTTGCAGTCCTTTGTGCTTCAATCAGTTGCTAGCTTTATAATTCATAATACGCAATTGCAGTTGGATAGTTCTGCATTGTTCGTGGCTTCAGACTGCAGTTTAGTGGCAGGCAGTTCAGTAATTTTTTTGGTATGTCTAACTATTTTACTGTCCCTCTCTATTCTTTGAAAAGAACATCTTGTCCCTCTCTGTTCTTTGAAAAGAAAATCACCTGGGGAAAACTTTTTGCAACATACATCTTTCACAATAGAGTTGTTGTTCATGGCCATTGTCTCTTTGTCCTTTGCAGAAATAAAGGAGGCAAGCATGCAGTATTCTATCCAACTTTAAAGGTACACATTTTTTTGGTTTTTCTAAATTCTTAACAATAGAATTTGTTAGGATTTAACAGAATTTGTTAGAGTTTAACAGGAGCAATATGGCCAAGTGGTTCAGTGGTAGAATTCTCGCCTGCCATGTGGGAGGTCCGGGTTCGATTCCCGGCCAATGGAAATTACCTTTTTTAACCCCTGGGGGCTGGGGGATAAGAATAGCCCCTCAGTTTGGCTGTACTTGTCGCCACTGGGTAGATGGGACTCATTAGCCTGGGAAGGCAGTTCATCTGAGAGAAGGAAAACTCTGATCCCAAACCTCCACTGCCTTGTGACTACAACCAGTTATGGAAAAGGTTTCAAGAGTCAACCTCAAGGCAAAATCCGGAGCCATAGTCCCTGAGGCGTTCATGGCTGAACACAGTCATGTTTTGGAAACTCCTGTGTCGCCGCTGGAACCAACTGTATTGGCTTCTGCCTTTCCATTCGACCATTTCAGCGACCTGGAGAGGGGGATTTGCTGCGTGGGTAACAGTCTATCCTCCATATCTACTTTACCTAGGTTTTGCGCACTGGAGAGGACACTCTGTTCCAGAACCACCATTCAGAGCACGATATCATAGTCTTCCTGAAGGATGCCAAAAAGAATTTGGCCAAGGTCTAAATCTGACTTTAAGCCATTTCTGCCCAATGCTGCATATATGCAACAGGGATCAAATGTGTACACCTGTTGCCTGGGCAGAAACGGGTTAACTGTGCCCATAATACAGTGGATCCCTGCTTTACAATATTAAACTGTTCCAAAGACCTGATTATATTGTGCAAATATCACAATGTGAATCTAATAATACATTGATTTTTGGTGACCCAAGACCTTAGAAGTTGAAATTTTCACCATAGCACTAAGCTGTTTCCTTCTCTAAAAGACTATTTTTAGAATGGAAATATTAATTTTATATAGAATACTAACTAAATGAATATTAAAACATAAGTTTTTTTAAAAAAAGATAAATACCTTCTGGTGGAGTTACTTTTTTACTTACTTTTTTAACTTAAAGGTTGTTTCAAGTGATAAATGCAGGATAGAAACATAGCACATAGCAAGATGTTACAAGCACTGCTATTGGTTGAGATGCTGTCCAAAACATTTGTGTGCTTATCACTAATTGGCCCATGTGATCCTGTTGAGTTCACTGTACATATATAAACTGTATACATAGACATAGATTTCTGTACAATATTTATTCAATATGTGGTGCACCCAAAGTTTTGTTTGCTGGAATTATTCAATTATAATAATTAATTAAATTATCAGATTATTTAACAACCAAAATGTATAGAGCAGTGGTTGCCAAATATACCACTGCTGCGTAACAAGAATGTGGTCCCCATTCAGTCCGCATCTTACTGTTCTGCCGGGTTGCCATGTGTATTTCTACTAGTTCGGGGGACAGGGATGCTCTAGGCCAGGGGTGTCAAACATAAGGCCCAGGGGCCTGATGCGGCCCGCAGAAGCTTTTTATCAGGTCCTTGGGCTCTCAGCTGCTTAGCAGTGCTGAGGTGGCACTGCTGAAAGGGCAACTCACATTAAAATTAGGCTCTCCCATGTCTTGAAATATGATCAAGATTTGTGTATTTTCTCTTCTGTCATTTGCAGCTAATGAGTTCCTAAGTGAGAAAATGTGCTTATTTTTGGTTATGACCTGCCTGCCTAATGACAGCACCTTTGGCCTTCAGCAGGCATCTTGAATCCTATTCGGCCCTTGGTATGAAACAAGTTTGACACCCTTAATCTAGGCAGTCGAGTCTGTTGCCCAGCATCCCAGAAGACTGCGCAACAGGACGTCCGGGCAGATACGACTGCCCAGAGCGTCCCTGTTCCCTGATCTATTAGGAATACATGCGGCAACAGTGAAGTCTACTCAGAAGGTGGATGCAGTAGCATAGCTAAGGGAGTGCAGGGGGTAGCAAATGTACCGGGCTACGGCTGCTGTAGGGGCAACATCAGGGGCTGAGGGGCAACATCGGGGTGCACGTGAGTTACCTTGGGCTGCTGCTGCCCCGCCAGGCACATTGGCCAGCAGCCAAATATCAGTCGCGTGCTTGTGAGCAAAGGCGGTTCAGGCGGGGCTTCTCAGCCTTCCCGGCTGCAGTGCAGCCCGTTGCCTTGTGAGTGAGTAAAAAGGAGAGGAGGGGATGTGCAGCTTGTCCTTGGCGAAGCCCAGAAGGGGGTTGAGGCAGCGACAGCAGATGCAACTCTGTTCTGTTGCACCTGAGACATGGGGAGGGGACTGTCTTTCACTATAATGTCTATTATAGACTTTCATGGGGGGGCGTCTTGGTGCGGGGGAGCTAGGCATGTCTACTCAGAAGTAAACCCATTGGACACACTCCCAGGAAAGTGTGGAGTGGATTGCAGCCTCAGTCAGGCATGACTTCCTCCCGCCTGCAGGCTCCAAGTCCTCCTCCCCGCAGCCTCTGCAAGTGAGGCTTCACTCAGCCAACCCTAGGCACCTCTACTCAGAAGTAAGTCCCATTATAGTCAATGGGGCTTACTCCCAGGTGAGGGCGGATAGGATGGCAGCCTCAGACAGCCCCTGCAGCCACTGGCAGCAAGCAAGCGGGCTTTTCCACAGCCTCCTCTCCCCCCCCCCACGAGACAGCTGCAGGACCGAGCTCTGCCCGCCAAACAAAACAGCCACCTGGCGGGGCGCATGACCCGACCTCCCCTCACACAGGCCCAGGGCTGGCCTCAATGTACCCATTGCTCCTGTAGTCTAACGTGCCTGGCTGATGGGGTGCGCGCAAAAGATGACGGACTGCTTCATTTGGAGAAGCGTCTGCAGCTTGGGGGTGAGTAGGAGGAAGCTGGTTCTGGGGGGAGGCAGCAAGCAGTTTGGGGGATGTGGCAGATTTATTTTGCAGTTTTTAAAAAGTGAGTATGAAATAAAAACCCGGGAGTGACGTCACTTCCGGGGCATCATCTTGAGCTGTGCACCGGGCAGCAGGATTGTTAGCTACACCACTGGGTGGATGGGTTTGTCCAAACCTCGGATGTGGCCCTTGGGCCAGGTTTTGTATGGCCCTGGTATAGAGAATTTAGTTTAACCTCTCATTTTGAAATAAAATGAAGGGTTTTCCCCATTCTTCATCTCTGTCCCTGCAGAAACAAAACAAAAATATGGTTCAAATTCAGCAAAATTAATTATGCATCATGTTTCTCTTATGTTTTGCAGTCCATTCAACTGCGGTTAGAACTTGCAAAGGACCTGGGCACAGGAATAGCCATCTGGGAGCTGGGCCAAGGCCTGGATTATTTTTATGACCTGTTTTAGAATAAGACATTTTCTTCACTGATATTGCATCCTCAATCAGTTAAAATGGGAGGGGAGGGTGTACACACAGGAAATTGAGATTTTTTTTTGGTAATTTATATGAAATCAGTTTCAAATTGTTCAATAAAGAGCCTCTTCTGAGTTGTTAATGCTCCTTGTAATGTATGGAGATGGGTAATTGTAAAGCAAGAGGAACTAACTATATCACAAGGTGCTATCAAGGTAACAGGAAAGTCGACTACCTTGTTGGAAGGTAGGTGCTCTTATACATTCAGTTTGTTTTTTTTTTTTAAAAGATTTAAAGCAAACTAATTTTTTCATAATAGTTTAATGGAACCTATTCCCATATTGCAGGGCTTTTCAAACTGGGCGGTTGCAACGCCCCAGCCTCTGGGCCCTGGCCTCTGCCCCCTTAAGGGGCAGGGGCAGCCAGGAGGCAGGGAGGAGGCAGCTCAGGGGGCTGCAGGGGCTTGGGTGCACTTACCAGAGCCTCCTGGGGGTGCGTGGAGCCCTACGTGACCATCTGCAAGGCTCCCTGATGCTTTAGAAGTGAAAGTGGAGCAATCGCGCTCCATTTCCACTAAACCGTAAGTGAAGTGCGATCGCTTCATTTTCACTTTAGCAGCTTTGGGGATCCCTGCAGACAGTCGTGCAGGGTCCCTCACACCCCTGGGAGGCTGCAGGAGGCTCTTGTAAGTGCACCCAAGCCCCTGCAGCCCCCTGAGCAGCGTGATCCTGGGGCTCGCGCCGCTGCCTTCCCCCTGCCCCCGCTGCCTCCCGCCCGTGCAAAGACTTACAGCGGTTTTCAAACTCCCAGAGAGTTTGAAAACCATTCCCATATTGGAACATTCACCTACTGAGGATTTGAGATTAGCTGACTCTATAGCAAATTCAGTGTAAGGTTGTAGTTTAACCTTAATTAACTGCTATTAAGCCTAATCTAAACTTCAAAAACACATTTAGTTATTTAATTGTTTATAAGCGCTAAATTTTGTTTTAGTTTGGCTGTTAAGCTTAAGCATTAAAGTTAAATTGTAGGTTTTCTGCTTAGTTAAGTCTAAAGGACTTGAATCCTTCCTACCCTACATATTTATATTGGTTTTACAACCAAAAGGTCTTAAGTCCCTGCCAAAGGTCTCCAAAGAGGGAGCAGTTCTTAATTCCAAGGGGAGGGGATTCCACAATCAGGGTACCACCACTGCGAAGGCTCTATTCCTCACTATCATCCCCCTCACCTCCATCAGTGGTGGCATGGTTAAAAGGGCTTCCTCTGACAACCTCGGTTTATATAGGAGGTGACAGTCTTTCAGTCAGCTAGGTGTGGAGCCGTAGTGGGACTTAACCCATTTTTGCCTGGCCCACAGGTATACACATTTGGTCCCTGTTGTGTATATGCAACGTGGGGCAGAAATGGCTTAAAAGCACTTTGAATTGTGCCCAGAAATGAACCGGCGGCCAGTGCAGCTGCTTGGCTTGGCTGAGTTGACCCCTGCAACCACACATGCAGCTTCATTCTGCAATAATAGTAGTTTCCAGACATTCTTCAAAGGCAGTCCCACACAGTGTGTGTTGCGGTAATCTAATCCTGATGTCACTAAGGCATGGGTCGCCATGACCAGGTCTGAAAAATGTAGGTATGGTTGCAGCTGTTGGATCAACTGAAGCTGAGCAAAGGATCTCTCACCACAGCCACCATCTGGGAATCCAGGAGCAGCTGTGTATCCAGGAGAATCCCTAGGCTGCAGATCCGCCTCTTTAGAAGGAGTGCAACCCCACTCAGAGCAGTGCAGTAGTCCAGTACCTGCATCATGATTTCCAGATCAGCAGGAAGTGTCAGGATTTAATTTCCGCTTCTTTACCCTCGTCAAGATCCCAGCTGCCTTCATACAGATGTTAAAAAGCATGGGGGATAGAGTTGCGCCCCTGCGGGATACCAAGCAGACACCTACAGAATAGGCTCTAAAATGAGCTCTAGCCCAGAATAGGCTCAGCACAAGTTTTCCTGTTGCTCTAGCCATCTGCCTAACACTTCATCATCTGCAACTCCTCAGTAAACCAAGGAGTCACTCTCACTCTGCAGATGGGCAGAGGATGCTCAGGAGCAATCTGATTGGAAGCCTTAGTCCTCTCATATCAGAGATCAGCTGCACCAGGATGCAGGTCTGGTGTTATCTGGTGTGCTCCCTGGGGCATTTGGTGGGCCGCTGTGAGATACAGGAAGCTGGACTAGATGGGCCTATGGCCTGATCCAGTGGGGCTGTTCTTATGTTGTTAACCAGGGCACAGGGTGAGTCACCAGCTCTGGGCTAAGGAAAATCCTTGAGAACCCTCAGGAATCCCTCCCTGCAGTGGCAAAGAGCCACAATAAGCCTAAATTCAACCAGGAAGTGATCTGTCCCAGATAAAGGAGTGTTCTTGATCTCTTCCAGATCATCGTCCACCTGCCCACCAGTAAACCCCAGTTCCAGTGCGTGTCTCATCTCATGTGTTGGGGCAGATATTCTCAGACCTGTGGTTGCCATGGCAACCCTGAACTACATCTGTCCCAGGGGCCTTGACATAGATATTAAGGCCTCCTAGCACTAACAGGCAAGAAAATTCAACACCACACACAAGATTGCAATAGTTTTTTCTGGGAAGAATGCCGTGGTCGAAACTAGTTTGAACCACAGCATTCTTCCTGGAAAAACTGTTGTAGTCCAGAATGCAGCCCAGCTGGGAAAGCCTTAGAATGTTTACCATACTCAAAATCATCCCAGTTATGGTAGCTTAGACAGGGAGACTATTAAGTAGTATGGCAGATCGGTGCACCTGCCCGCCATACCCTATTCCCTTTTCTGTCTCACCAGTCCAGAATGACAGTAGAGTCAGTGTTGTTGGAGAAAGACTGCATGGCCAAGTAGGAAGGTAGATTTATGAATTCTCTGCCTTTCCTATGGGTCCAGCCAGAGCAACATTCTTAGCCAATGTTACCTGCTCAGATTGGCACATACAAGCCAACTGGGCATCCAGCCTGATCTGACCAGGTCAGAGGTAGGATCTTCTGGTGATCACATGCTATCAAATAAGCCATACCAGTGATATCATCAACTCTAAGTTTCTTAAGGTCAAGTCCAAGGATGCTTGGATGCTCTGGGTTGAGCTCCCTCAAAGATTGAATCTGTGCGTGACCATGCGTTCTGAGGATTTGAGGGTTGCGAAGGTCAAGCTGACTTTGAAATAAATACCATTTAAGGAACAGTGACTTTTAGATGTGTTGGGAACGTATTTTTGCTTTGAAGTTTACCTGTAATTGCCTGTTTGAATTTTTGTTAAGGTCTGCACCTGGACACTGCCTATGCCCAAATCTTTCCCCAAGACTGCTTGTTTTATGCTTTCCTCCTTGCATTATCCAATCTCTTCTCTTGTATTTTCATGCGCACTCTTTATGTTTTAAGCCTCAGCCTGCCTGCCTGCCTACCTGAGGTTGGATATCTAAACTCTGTTAGAGTCTTGGCCCAGTCTTCCTTGACTCTAGGCTACATGCTACACTATAGAATAGTTTGAGAGGAATTTTTCATGTTACTAGGAGGGAATATTCCGAGGTTCAACCTTTTTACCTGACTTTGTTCCAATGGTGGCAGCAAAGTTTACTGGACTTTGACTCTGGAATGGAGCAGATTAGACACAAGGAGAAAATCGCTGGGACCAGGGCTTGCCCATCTCTGACGCACTGCTCTACAGCCATTTTTTGGAATTTTTCGACCAAGCACCCTGTGTATTGAAGCCATCTCACAGATTTCAGAGGCTGATTCAAGTCTGCATACTTGAAAACTTCAGACCTGCAGACTGTTGCGGTACCTCCAGTATGCCCCTTCCCTAACCTGAGCTTTTGCTTACTACCTAGCAGAATTAATAAGAGGAATGTAGCACATCACTCGATATATCTGTCCTTAGCACTGAAGTCCAACTGTTGTTCCCTTTAGCTCTTTCTAAGACATTGACTGTGCTTCATCCCCTACCCACTAATTAATCTCAGCAGGAAACATGCCTACTTCTGCTGTCTTCCAGCAAATAAATCCTCTGCAATCCACTGCTGATTAAAGCCCCATTGATTTTCACATTTCTGATTCATTTTTTAAACTTCTCAACCCTTTGTATTGTAAAGTATTCAGCAGCTTTGCTAATCAGGCCCCCTTTTTTCTCTTGCTATGTCAATACAGATGTACCAGTAATTTGCTGTGTGAATCTCTTGTTGAGTTTAACCTGAATTCCTTTAGTTTGGTCAGAAGGTATTTAAAGTAACACTTAAATTGTCTGAGGGTTTTTAAAACTAGGATAAAAGTGCAATCAAACGTTAGAACTATGTGCAGTGTCAATGATAGCTTTCCTTGTGGCCATCAGCACATCATGAAACCTATCATGTTCTCAGTTTAGAGAAACTGCCATAACCAGAAAACTCTTCTAGACAGTTTTTCAAAACCTGAACAGAAGTTTGTCATTGTCTGGGGCAAAGTTGTTCAAGCTCTAAATGTGATCTTGGGCCAGCCTACCCAGACTTTCCCCTACCAGAAGGAGGCACCCTTTAGAGTTCAGAAGTATAACCCTAAATAGAAAACTACTACAGGTAGTACAGCAACAATAGACCCCACAAAAAGCCAAAATCCAGAAACAGAACATTATGCCAAATCAACAGAGACAATGCAACTTCAAAATTTTGAGAGAAAATGTTGTCATCTTTGTTTCAAAAGGTGAAACAATGGGAGGGTGCTAACTGCAAGGCCAGAATTCCACTAGAGGGTGTCACTGTGGAAAAGGCCCTCTCATGGGCATGTGTCCCATGTATGTCGCTGTCCCTGTTTTTGCCTTTTGGAGACACCTTTTTAAAATGGTGTGAGGGGACTTAACATAAGAATAGCCCCACTGGATCAGGCCATAGGCCCATCTAGTCCAGCTTCCTGTATCTCACAGCGGCCCACCAAATGCCCCAGGGAGCACACCAGATAACAAGAGACCTCATTCTGGTGCCCTCCCTTGCATCTGGCATTCTGACATAGCCCATTTCTAAAATCAGGAGGTTGTACATGCACATCATGGCTTGTAACCCGTAATGGATTTCTCCTCCAGAAACTTGTCCAACCCCCTTTTAAAGGTGTCCAGACCAGATGCCATCACCACATCCTGCGGCAAGGAGTTCCACTGACCGACCATGGAAGTATTATCATCCTTCAGAGTTCAACTCTTTATTCAGGGTCTCCAGATGCTAACTCAATGTGGGGGTATCTGCATCTTGTGCACATGCCTCAAAATGCACACATATGAACATTATGTACCATGCACACCCTGCAATTAGGCATGTTGGTGAGGTTCCCTCTGAACTATTAATAACAGATTATAAAACGATGGAGTTTTTTCTAGTACTAACTGAACAGATGAATGTGTTTTTGGCTTTTAAAATAGAGAATGAGAGACTCTTGCTGTGCAAGTTAATACACTGTACAGAAGATGGTGGAAAGTCTTCAACAGTATGTAATTAAATGGGCAGTGGTCCTTGGAATCAGCGTTCTCTCCCCTCTCCCCCCATGAAGTGCTGAAGGGGTGGGACAGTTTGTGGAAAAGCTCCTTAGATATTGTGCAGCATAGAATTTCCAGAAGCTTATTTTGGCAGGAGGTGTGAAATTAGAGGTCCAGTGAGTATGCAGGGAGAGACTTGAGCAGTGGGCAGTGTATTGGGTGGTAAACTTGCTGGCAGCACAACAGGAAGGACAAAATAACAATTGTGTAAAAACGTTTTTTAAGGATGTGACCTTTCCTAATAGACGGCATGCATTGTATCTGCATGCATGGGCTGAACTTTGCATCTTGACCCCTGGTCTTTTTGGGTGGTCTTCTACTTTTCCTAGCTTTATTTTTAAGCACACTGTTCTCTTCCAAGTTTGGGGGGGCTTTATCCCTGGGTTTCTTTCAGCATCTGGTTTATTTGCCGTTTGTGTTTGGATGATGCTGTATTATTTTTTAATCTGGATGGACTTCACTTCATGTAAATTCCAGATTCATGTTATTACTTGTAGTTTGAAACTTACTCAGTTGTAATTTGTCAGTTTGCAAACTTGAGTCTTCAGTTCATTTCCCTTCCTAGTTTTTGTGTCTGCTGTTCAGTGTGCATGAATTTCATTTCCAATGTGCCTAAGTTTGATGAGGTATACATCAGTCACTGTGCATCTGTTCTACGACTTGGATTTCAAAACATGCTTGAAAAGAAACCTTTTTGCAGTAGCCACGGCGTAATCCTAAATGTCTTTTTTGTGCAACATATCTGTTAACAGTACATATACCAGACATGTGCAGTTTTTTAAAAGACTCCATGATTGTTCACGGACTTTCTGATTTTAAACATGAGTCAAAAGATGCTCGCAGTACAGCAGCAATAATGGCTCATGATAACGAACTGCAGAAAAATTGCAAAATCAATATCAAACTAACTTCTGAAATAACAAAAACTGTTATAGGAGCTACCTCAGCCAGGGTGCCAGAAGATTGGAGGATAGCAAATGTCACACTGATCTTTAAAGAGGGAAGAAGAGGGGACCCGGGTAATTATAGGCCAGTCAGCCTAACATCTGTTCCAGGTAAGATGGTGGAATGCCTCATCAAAGATAGAATCTCAAAACACACAGATGAACAAGCCTTGCTGAGGGAGAATCAGCATGGCTTCTGTAATGGTAAGTCTTGCCTCACGAACCTTATAGAATTCTTTGAAAAGGTCAATAGGCATGTGGATGCAGGAGAACCCATGGACGTTATATATCTGGACTTTCAGAAGGCGTTTGACACTGTCGCTCACCAAAGACTGCTGAGAAAACTCCACAGCCAGGGAATTAGAGGGCAGGTCCTCTCATGGATTAGGAACTGGCTGAGGTCCAGGAAGCAGAGAGTGGGTGTCAATGGGCATTTTTCACAATGGAGAGAGGAGTGCCCCAAGGATCTGTCTTGGGATCTGTACTTTTCAACCTGTTCATTAATGACCTGGAGGCAGGGCTAAGCAGTGAGGTGGCCAAGTTTGCAGATGACACCAAACTTTGCCAAGTGGTGAAGACTAGAAGAGACTGTGATAAGCTCCAGAAGGATCTTTCCAAACTGGGACACTGGACAGCAAAATGGCAGATGCATTTCAATGTAAGTAAGTGTAAAGTCATGCACATTGGGGCAGAGAATCAAAACTTTATGTATAGGCTAATGGGTTCCAAGCTGTCTGAGACAGATCAGGAGAGAGATCTTGGGGTGGTGGTGGACAGGTCGATGAAAGTGTCGACCCAATGTGCGGTGGCAGTGAAGAGGGCTAATTCCATGCTTGGGATCATTAGGAAAGGCATTGAGAATAAGACAGCTAATATTGTAATGCCGTTGTACAAACTGATGTAAGGCCACACCTGGAGTATTGTGTCCAGTTCTGGTCACCACATCTCAAAAAGGGTATAGTGGAGATGGAAAAGGTGCAAAAGAGAGCAACCAAAATGATTAGTGGGCTGGGGCAACTTCCCTATAAGAAAAGGCTACAGCGTTGGGCCTCTTCAGTCTAGAAAAGAGCCGCCTGAGGCCAGACATGATCAGTGGCTTAGCTAACGATCCTGTTGCCCAGTGCAGAGCTCAAGATGATGCCCCGGAATTGACGTTACATCCGGACCTCACTCCCAGGTTTTTATTTCACACCTACTTTTTGAAACAGCTGAAAAATAAAAATCAGCCACATGGCTCAAGCTGCTTGCTGCCTCCCCCCAGCACCAGCTCCCTCCTACTTACCCTCAAGCTGCTGCCACTTCTCCAAAGGAAGGGGTTGCTCCCCACTTCCATTCCCTCTGAGGTCTTACACTGGCTGCTGCAGCCCCTCCAGGCTCGTTGGACGGGGGGGGGGAGCAGTCCACCACCACCATTGGCGCACGCCCCACCAGCCAGGCACATTGAACTACAGGGGGCAATGGGCTGCATTCAGGCAAGCCCTGCGCTTGTGAAGGGAGGGAGGAGGGGCATGCCTTCCCCCCCCCCCAATGGCCAATTTCTTTGGCAAGCACAGCTCCAGTCCCTCAGCAGCCTCGCGGAGGGGGGAGAGGAGGCTGTGAAGAAGCCACCAGCCCACTTTGGCTCGCATTGGCTGGGGCGGAAGTAGAACTCAGGGCAGGCAGGTGGAAGGAAGCTGCACCTGACTGACTGAGGCGCCAATCCTATCTGCACTTACTTGGGAGTAAGCCCCATTGACTCTCATGGGGCTACTTCTGAGTAGATGCGCCTAGGATTGGCAGTGAGTGAAAAGCTCACAGCTGCTGGAAGGAGGAGGACTTGGGGCAGACAGGCAGGAGGGAGCTGTGCCTGAGGGACTGAGGCTGCAATCCTCTCTACACTTTCCTGGGAGTAAGCCCCCTTGACTATCATGGGGCTTACTTCTGAGTAGACATGCATAGGATTGGGCTCTGATGCTCCCATTCTCTCCACACTTTCCTGGGAGTGAGCCCCATTGGACACAATGGGACTTACTTCTGAGTAGACAGGCATAGGTTTAGCTCTGAGTGAGTGAAAGAAAGGCTTGTTTGCTCACAGCAGGGGAAGGAGAACTTGGGGCAGGCAGTGGGAGGAAGCTGTGCCTGACTGAGGCTCCCATCCTCTCCACACTTTCCTGGGAGTAAGCCCCATTGGACACAATGTCCCCATGGGCACTTCTGTGACTGTGCCACAAAGAAAAGGTTTTTTAAAAACATTCCTGGTGGTTGCTATGGCCCTCTGGAGAGTGGGGGCTTTGGCCCCTGCAGTCCTCTGTGCTCTTCAGAATGGCTCTCTGAAGCTACTGTGACCTACATCTGCCCTTCTGAGGGGCTATTAAAAAAAACCCAGATATGGTTTCAAAAACCAATTTCCTTTGCAGCAGCACAATTGTGGAAGTGCTGTTGCAACATCGACACCCTCTCTTAGGAGAGCAGTGACAATATTCTTATGGCTGGGATGTCACAATGCCCCAATTTGGGAACCACTGCATTAAGAGCTTTCTTCCTATGGGTGGCTGGACGTACCATAAGATATGCAAATAGGTTTTATCTGTTCCCTGGAATATTTTCATCAAGTTCACCACTTCGGTTCTTCTAAAGCAAACACCCTTGGAATCTTAAAGATTGGTACATGATCAGAATTTAGTTTAAGGCCACAATCCTAGAGAACCAGGTGCATATGTGAAAAGCACATGTGCAGCCAGAGGGAGTGCTGCATGTTTTAAGTTATCATAAATAAAGCAATTCTTTTTCTTCATGACCGTGTGCCTTGATGCAACCCTTCTAACAGACCTCCTAAACCTGCTGTGTAAAGCAGCTATAATAACAGCAGCAGAGGCAAGGATGTTAACCAGGGATGTCCTTGTTCACAGCTCAGTATTCACTCACTACAATGGCTGCAGTATGATCACACATCTTTTCTTGTAACTGACAAAAATACATAGGAAAAAAGGCAGGTACATTTTGATCACTTCTCCCTTGCTGTAGTCTGTAATAAGCAGACTAATCCATGTCTATTTGTCACTGCCTTAGAAGTGGAAGCTTGAACTTTATTCCATAGAGGTGACTGTCACAGCCCAGTGTTCTATCCCTGCCTCCCCTAGGATTTGAGCAAAAGGACTGGGAAACACCAGGGATCTATAGAGCTGTTATCAGAATAGACAGGGACTGGTGGACACCGAGATGGACCAGTATCTGACTCATTATAAAGCAGCTTCATATGCTTGATTACCTTTACAGCCTCATCCATTTCAGGTCTTTGATTTTTTTCTCTCCACTCTTAATTAAGAAAAGCTTTTCTTCCCAGCCAAGGTTTGTTTTGGCTCTAAAGCTATTTCATCCCCCTTAAATGCTTTCCTGTTAACATTGACAATTTGGAATAGCAGAGTAACTGCTTTGAGCAAAATTGTGCATTTGCAATGGATGTTGCTTGACAGATCATGTTTTGTTATGATTTATACTCAACTCAGCAATAATGCTCTAACACATTAGATTTATCACCGATATAAAATATTTTAATTATTTTACAAAAAGTTTTCCTTTATTTCATAGTACTATTGATAGCCCTTCTTCTTTGTACTTCTAAGTTCAGGGAAGATAATGATCATCCTTCTTTCTCCTTTCCTAGTATAATATTTAAAAGTCATTATGAAGTGTATGGTTTTTTCGGTCTGCAGATACTTTTTTCGTTTTAAATCAATGAAGTCATTACAAAACAGGTCATTTAGGCCACAGTCCTGGCGAGCCCTATGTGAAGGCACAGGTTGTTTTCAAATGTTGCACTATAGCTGATCATGGGATGGCACAGGCAAGCTGCTTTTCCATTTGAAGCCAGATTGTCTGTTCAGCCAGGTGGCAGTTAATATTTGGATGAATGGGGTGGGGGGAAGGTCCTACACGCTAGCTATCTAGCTGGAAAGGAATTCTGGGAAGAAGGAGAAAGAAAGGGTAGTCTGAGATGAGCTATCTACATATTGGAAAAATAAGAGGGAAAACTCTCACATTCCACCTGGCTAGCTCATTAACTATCTTGTCCCCTTCAGGTGCAAGATGCTTGTGAAGTCTTGCTGCACCTTTCTCCACTTCCAATACCTACATATTCAGTAGGTGGCCCAGGGCAAACTTTTATCTCTCAGCTTCAGCCCGCTATCCAGTTCTCATACTGGAGAATAACAATGCTGTCCAGCCTGATAAAGTTGTTGTATGTGAGAAACATTTTAGAGTATTAAAGCTGTTGTACAAATGCTGAATACTGTATTATTGTAATTCACTAACCTTGGATTTACTTCCCTGTAGCAGAAGTTAAGTATAGGCTCCAAACATAAAGGTTTTGGTCAAACTACGTGTGATCCTGGACATATAACATGCCCCTCCATTTCTTTTTTGTGTGTGTTTTCCTTAAATAGTGTGCTGGGGCAGAAATGGAATAAAACCCCAGTACTGGTTGGGGAGCTTCAGAGCTTTACCCTACTATGGTTCCAATCCCATTCACACCACTCCCTGTTCTGTTTTTATTGTGGGGGGGGGGGACCTTTCATTGAAAGCCATTGGGAAGGCTTGTTCTCAAATTCCAATAGTATGGGGGGCATCTGGGGTTGGAACCAGGGTGGGTACAAACTCCTAAGCCTCCACCACCACCAGTGGAATTTCACCCTGCTTCAGCCTCTCCCCATGCATGCAGTTTAACAGACAAGGAAAAGGGGTCACACTGTGCTTCAGCCTGTAGTTTGACCCATAGTTTGCAATTATTTCAGTCTTTGTATCCTGTTCAAAAACATACTGTGTCCACATTTAAAGGCTTAGGGCAGAGCTATTCAAACTGGGGTGTCGCAACACTTCAGCTTGACAGCCCTGGCCTCTGCCCCCTTAAGGGGTGGGGGCAGGGGAAAGGCAGTGACCCGATCCCCAGGATTGCATCGCTATGGGGGGCTGCAGGGACTGAGATGCACTCACCAGTCCCTGCAGCAGCCTTCCTGGGTGCGGGGAGCCCTGCACGAGTGTCTGCAGGGCTCCCCAGCCTTCTAAAAGTGAAAGTGGAGCAATCGCACTCCCCCCTGCAAAACTGGAAGTGATCCTGGGGGAAGTCATTGCCTTCTCCCTGCCTCTAATGCCTCCTTTCCCTCCCCTGCAAGGACTTACTGTGGTCCTCAAACTCCCTGAGAATTTGAAAACTGCAGGCTTAGGGTGTAGTTGACCAAATCCCATGTCAGTGTCACATCTCAAACCTACATGATATGTAGGGTGCTGTGATGGCACTGGGGCAAGATTTTAGAATTTAAGGTAGAAGAGCCTTGAGAGTAATATTTTTTTTAAGTCTAGCCTTATTGATGGTATGTTAGACTCTTTATCATTGTTAGGGAAGACAGATCGTCTTCAAAGTGTTACGGTCAAGCTCTGTATTTAAAAAGCTAGTTTGCCTTCCTAGTATATACGTGTGACTCAGTGGCAGAATCTGTTGGATGATGGGTCCTGGCTTTGTGCAAGTTTCCTTGAGGAAATTTGTTTCATTGTTGCATTTCAATTTATGTGCAGAGGGTTCAACCCTGCAGCATTGGGGGCCAGCCCTTCAAATGGAAAGATGGTTGATAATTCTTCCAATGAAAAAGAAAAATAGATGTTGGTGCCTCTTCTGCACCGAAAAAGGAGAGTGAATGCTCTGTGCTGTGAGAAAAAGCCTTTCAACCCCATTTTAATTTTAAGCAGGATTTATATAAGTGGCGGCAGCTTACTTTTTAGCCTTAGGGCTTGGGTAACAACAGATAAAAGCTTTTGAAATTTTTATTGTGGCTCTTCATCTCTTTTTGAGCTTATCTGTACAGAATTAATGACTCTTTGCTTTGGAATGTTACCTAGAGTGTCTGCTGGATATCTCTTGGGGTTTTGAGAATGGTGTTGATGGGGCTCCAGACAAATGACTTTAAAATAAGATAAATCCCATATGCCCCCCCTTTCCTCAAAGGAAGATTGTTGCTGAGCCCATCACTTGCTGCTTTCATAATGGGCCAGTTGTTGCACAGTATCATGGCTTATTTTCATTACTATTTATTAAATAAACTAGGATTTGGCTGCACAGGTGATAATCAAATCCTAGCTGCTTTTGTCCTTGTCCTCATTTCTTAGTCCTCCCAAACTTCTTGTGTCATCGGCTACACTGTTCCTCTTGGTCTCGATAGGAAAGGGGGGGGGTGTAAGTCAACATTTCCAAACACATTTGCTGCTTCTTACCCACTTCCCCAAAAGGGATTAAAAGAGCTTTGTTTATAAGCCTCAGCTGGAGATGTCTTTGATCTATTCACAGTTGTTTGCATTTGTTTGCCAAAGTGACACAACAGAAAGCCTGCCTGTGTTTTAAAGTAAAGCATGGAGGAGATGTATGAGCAAAGGTCTGACTCCTGTTAATGGGTGTGCTTTCAAAATTAGCCAGAGGGAAGAGGTGGCCCACAAAGGTTAACTGCCCAGCCTGTGTTGACTCTTGTGTGCAGCACAGGACTTGTGTGACCTGTGTGCAGGCTCAGTTGCACTTGGGGAGATGGAGGGAGAGGTTGGAAAGGACAGGGGAGTGTAGGGCGCTACTGATCTAGGTTTCTGACTTGCACAGTGGTCCTTGGATAGTGGCTGGAACGGGGGTGGCAAATCACAGAACCTGTGCGTTAACTCTCCACAAATGGTCAGCAAGGCAGAACACCACAAATCAGGAACGAATGGTGGGTGAAAAACATGAAGCTCTAGTGCCCAGGTTTTCATAGGGTTCCCCCCATAGAATCCTATGGGATTCTTTGTGGGGTGAGCTAAGTGAGGATTGTCCTTTGCTAGCTGAAGACTCTGGTGGGTGTGGCCTTTCACACCCAGTTAAGGGTGTGCTGTAGGTCCATTGTGGTGGTCCATTCAAGTGGTCTGTTGGCTCATAAACATGCCTACTTGGTTGAATAGTAGAGTTGGAGTTGATAAGGAGCATTACAGTAGGGGGCATAATTCTTTTGTTAAATTTGTTTTTCCCAACATATCAGGAGCCCTTAGAAGTTGGCTATGATCATAAGACAAAAAACTGCTGATCCAGCAGGACGTTTACATTTTGGAGCCAATAAGGCTTCATTTTGATTCAGCCTGATGGGGGTGTGATTACTCAGTTCATCAAAAGTGTGGTTGCCTTGACCTGTAGATCTGAGGTGTCCTGCCATCATCCCATTAAATAGCTTAGTGGCCTGATTCATGCTTTCCTGTCAGGAACCCAAAACCAAATACATGTGTGTGTTTTTTTGCGTGTTACATGCCTGGAAATAAAAGATTGACTGGGTAACACTAGACAGAGAGAAAGCACCAAGCTGTTTGGAGACAGTGTCAGCGAGATAAGCTAGCAACCTAGAACAACTCTGATTTGCTGCTGATCTAGACTTGAGTCTGTACAAATTAGCATTGTGAGGGTGAAGCCCCTGAAACAAGCCAGGCTCCTTAGTTCAGATATCACACTGAGTCATTGTTAGATGAACCAGCCAACTTCAAACTGTGGGTTCAGATCATGGTTTAAAACAAACCATAGTTACATCAAACAAACCATGGCTCCTCATTAGCATGTGAACCCATTAGTTATGCTGGAGCCAAAACCTGCCAACAAATTTGTGGTCTATAGGCACAAAACCAGGATTAGATTTCATGGAAAATTATGAAGAAATTGCAGTTGACTGTCAAGAATTACATGGTTGCAAAATATTTAAAGTTTGCATGTCACTTGATAACTGCTTTCTGTTTTATAATTTTAAGTCACTTATGAGCATCTATGTGTCATTATTGTTAACCTGAGAAGATCTGACCAGATATGGCATAGGAATGAACGTTTGAGTGATGAGGAGTTTGGACCTGCAAGGTAGTACGGGGTGGGGTGTAATTAATGGCAATTGGAGGTGGTGGTAGTACTGGCAAAAGGATTTTCATAGCCAGGATGTAGATGGGTGGCATATGACCATTGTTTCTTGAGAGCTATTTTCAGTACCATTTTCACTTCTGGCCCTTCGTCAATCAAAACCAGGGTATGGCTCCTGGACATCTGCTGAAGGACCCTTCAACACACTGGAGGTTGATGTTCCTGTTTTAGATTCCCCCTCCCCCAATATCCTAATTATGTAGCATTTTTTTTGTTTCTGCTGTATATTTTTGTTTTGTCTTCATAAATAGAAGAGAGATTTTGAGGTGGCAGCAGCTGCTATATTCTGGGTCTGCCTTTGACAGTTTAGAGCCTTTGCTGGCCTTTGTGACAAAAGTTTCTTTTCCAAAGCTATAAATTTGACTAGCTTCTGCAATGGGATAACAGTAATGAAAGATGAGCATAGGGGAAGGCTGGAGTGTGATGGGTTGATGCCTCTGAATCTAGTCATCTTCACCAGCTGTTTTGTAGATAAGTGGTGTGACAAGATCATTAACGGGGAAATTTGCCTTTAAAATCCCATCACTAACTTCATTAGCACTGGGTCAGTTTTGACATTTTCCTTTGATTACTAGTGCTTATTTAAAATGGATGATGAATTTCAAGCATTTATACATGACTGGTGGCTACAATTGTCAAAAACTCTGGGCTGAGTTGCCTCCTCCTGCGCTAATTTCTGCAAAATATATCAGAAGGCCACAGCTAATGTGTGGATTTTGCTGCATGCAATTAGCATAATTAGAATATCATTTTGCACTAACTCTTTCTTCAGCACTAATACATGAATAATACCTTAAGACAGGCTCTGGACCTTTTTAGAGATGGAAAATTGAAAGAAGTGCTCATCTAAAGCTTTATTTGATTTGGATTGAAATTTGGAGATCTGGTTTTTAAAAAGTTTTTCATTCAGATAACCTTCAGAAGTGAGAGTTTAGATTTGTGGGCAATGGGTGAAGCAGAGTGGTGATGAACTTATTGGTATGGGAGAAAGACTTGTAGTTCTGCCTCTTGTCAGTCCATCCAATAGTGATCTGGTGCCTGGGGAAGGGATTTCTTACAAGACATTTCTGTATGGACCACTGTTTATAAGTTTTGGAGCTCATCAGGGAGACCAAGAAGGTAGCTGTACATGCTTGCCCAAAGCTGGTGCAAGTACCCACTAGCTTCTTCTCTTGTTACGTTAGATACTTTTCAGTCTTGTTGCAGCAGTCAGATTACTATATTTTTTAATGGGGGAGATTAGAATACTTAATCATAGCTGATCTTCCTTGAGTTTGGCAAAATAGTTAGCGTATTGATGAGTAAAATATGTTCAGTGGTTATAACTCATTTTTATCCAGTACCTTGTGTGCATGTGAGTGATAAATATGGTAATAGGTAAATGTAGTAGTATAAACTGCCTGCTGTTTTTAGCATGTCAAATAACTGTACCTTTGCAGACTTATCAGTGCTCATGTAAGAAAAAGGATGTGATCTTCATAATTACCCCGTAAAAGTACCAGTGAAGTCAAGGAGTTGTGTGTAGAATTGTAGCCAAGTTGTTAACTTAGGTTTTTCTTGAGACTTGTTTCTGTTGTCATTCTAGAATGGTTTTGGATGGGTTTTTATTCTGTGTTGTAATAGAACAATATAAAGGTTGCGGCTGAATGACATGGCTGCCAATCCATGAAGGAGAAGCTCCTCTGAACGGGGTGACAGTGAGGCAGCTGCCGCTCACAGGTCTCAAGTGTGCCAAACTCTGGGTTCTCTCAAAGCCAGTGTTCATGGTGTGAAGGAGCAATGCATAGTGATGGACACATTCAGCCCTACCTGAAAGCGCTACCAGGGATTGAAACCGGGACCTTCTGCATGCCAAGGAAGTACTGTACCACTAAACCTGACCCCATGTTCAGATCTTTCTTGTTCTGTAACTCTTTCCAGACCCCATAAAGGCTGCATGTTCAGTCTATTTTCACTAAATTCATGAAGGTTAAATGCTTGATAAGACAGGAAGAGCGGAAATAGCATAATAATGAAGAAGAAAGATCAAGTTGCACCCCGCCACACACTCTTGGGCAGAACTTAATATTTGAAAGTGAGAACCTTACCTTGCTTTGAATGAAAACATTCTAGAAACATGCAACATTTTTTTCTAAACCAATTCAGCCACATCCTGTGTTCATGTCTTCTGGATTCCTCTTTGTTTTATATAGCTTTTGTGCACTATATTGCTATCATCACTCATAAACACATCATAAACAATTCATATAGGGTGCCTGCAAGACAAATAGGCATATGTCCTTTACCTTCCTGGGTGTTTATGTTAACCTCTGGGCAATTCCTAAAAATAAACCTCTTGCTTGGTTTTCTAGCATGGTAGACGATTAGGCAATTGGGATACTTAATTGGTGTACTCTTGGATCACTGAAAATGATTGGTCTCTTTCTACATTGCTTAATAAGGAAAGGATGCTGAATGGAAAAATAGCAAGTGAATTTAGAAACATGGAGAGAAAATGAAACTGTTTCTCTGCAGAGTGTGCAATCAGCCAAAGAAATTAAGTACTTGCATGGGGTCATAAAGTCAAAGACCATTGCTGGGTCAAAAAGCCTGAATAAATTGGCCCATAATAATGCATATGATTGTATGCCTTCTCATAATATAATCAAGACTCATGCTTGAGGGGTTTAGCTGATTGGTGTCAAAGTGAAGAATGAAACATCGTGCCAGTCCCATCCCATTGATGGTGTTGCTGTGCTGACTGGAGTGGTGCCAATATTCTAGTTATTCCTTGGAAAGTGGGCTGGATGTGATCAACCATCTGATTTGGTTGATCTGGTTTGATTTCTGATCTCCAGTTTTTGTTAAATACAAAAACTGTTGGAGTGGCCAGACTTTCTGCTGTTCAAAAGGGGCCTAGAAAATTCTTCTTGTTTATAACACAGGAATCTTAAATGGCCATAAAATATTAACATTGAATTAAGCCCCAATTAAAACTTAAAAAAATGAAGCACAAGCAGAAAAACAAGCATATTAGTCGTGTAATAGAGCAATCCACTGCACCCTCAGAAAACTCATTGAAACAAATGTCTTTATTGCTTTTTGGGAGGCAAGGATGAAATTTGTCTGGCAGACCTCCCTGAGAAAAGAGTTCCAGAGGGGGGGTACCACTTCTGAAAAGTTCTGTTCCTGAATCCCCCCCCCCAAAGGCTTTTGTGTCTGGACTTGCATCCTCTCCATTGAGTTTAGAATTGCAGCCCATTAACTTTGTCACATAGTAATTGTAAGTAATTGAGAACAATATCTATGTAATCCCACTCTGGGGTCCTTATCTTGATCACATTCAAGTATGAAACTAGTGCAAGTTCCTCACTGAAAGCACCTGAAAAAATTCCACAGTCAGGGAATAAGGGGGCAGGTCCTCTTGTGGATTAGGAATTGGTTGAAGAATAAAAAACAGAGTGGCTGTTGATGGGCAACTTTCACAATTGAGAGATGAGAAGCAGTGCGCCCCGGGGATCGGCACTGGGGCTGGTACTTTTCAGCTTGTTCATAAGTGATGTGAAGTTGGGAATAAGCAGCAAGATTGTCAGGTTTGTAGGTGACACTAAACTTTTTCAGGTGATGGACCTGGAAGGGATTGTGAAGAGCTCCAGAAGAACCTCTCCAAACTGGGAGAATGGGCAGCAAAATGGCAGATGTGTTTCAATGTAAGTAAGTGTAAACTGATGCACATTGAGGCAAGAAATCAAAAACTTCACATATACACTGATGGGTTCTGAACTGTCTGTGACTGATCAAAAGAGGGATTTGGAGTGGTGGTTGTCAGCTCGATGAAGGTGTTGACCCGGTGTGTGGTGGTTGTGAAGAGTGCTCTCAGAGGCACGTGGTGGGCCACTGTGAGATACAGGAAGCTGGACTAGGCGGGCCCTTGGCCTGGTCCACTTCTTAGGTTCTAAAGATCTCAGGAACTGACTCTTGCTTATATATATGAAATTCTGTTTGGAGTAAAAAACCATTGCTTTGAGCAGAGCACGTGTATACTGTGTAATATGCCGGTGTGTGAAGCAGTATGCGGTAGATTAAAAATCACAGTCATTTGTACTTTGGGCGTTTTGGGGTGGGGAAGGAGGCTTTGTGTGCCTGCAACTCTGTGAAGCTGGTGATACTTTTTTTTTTAATGCTAAGAGCAATTTTTCTGGTAGTAAGATTTTTTTTTTTAGTTTGAAAAGTTATATATAACTCTCCTAAATACAGAGAAGATAATTTTATTTTGTGATCTGTGCCCTACTGATGTCTCGTTGAATGCATTCATTGATTTGGTTGTACATGGTGTGTTGTGCTTGGACCATTGCAAGTTGAGGAGGATGCCCTTTGTTGTGACTGACAGTTTGACTTGAAGGGTTAATTCCATTTTGCTCTTACACCCATCAGTTGTCAAAGGTGTTGAAACATTCGATATTTATCTTCTAGATAAATGGAGCCCACTTGGATTTGAGCAGAACACTTCCAATTTATTCCTGTCAGGGTGAAGTTAGACATCAAGTTCTAAAGCGATAAGGAAAAAGGAATTTCATTATGACAAGAAAGGTCTCCCAATCCTTATACAGAGGCAAACAGAGTGATACCTGAGCAAATTTGACTTGGCTGTTTTTGCATGTAGATTATAAAACAGTTCAACAGTTGAGATACCGCTAAAGAAACAGAAATGTTATCTCATTTCATTTAATGTGTCATTGGTTGCTCCACACGGTTAGGTTATCAAAGTAATTATTTTCTTGAGCTTACATAAGGTAACGTGATTGCCAATTCATGTCTCAAAATATTTAGTCTGTAAAAATAATTAGGGAGGATTTTTACGCCCTTTTCCCTTCAGTTGGAGAAGTTGCATTGGTATGCTCTTGAATTTTAATTGAAATCTGTACTTCCAAGCAACATGATGGAGGAATTTCTGTTCCATTTTGTGTAGAATAATGACTTTTATAAAGCACACAAGTGTTGAGAATAATAGCAACTTTATGTTTCACAGTCTTCAATGAGCAAGTACCCTTTAAAAAAATCTATTTTCAAAACTGGCCTAGTGTGCTTGTCATTTGTATAGTTTAATTCAGTTCTCAAACTGGGGCATCGCAACACCATAGCCCGAGGACTCTGGACTCTGCCCCCTTAAGGGGCGGGGGGAAGGCAGCAATACAATCCCCACAATCAAGTCACTAAAGGGGGGGTGCAGGGGCTGGCACGCACTTACCAGTCTCTGCATCAGCCTCCTGGGGTTGCAGGGATCCTGCACGACCCTCCTCAGGGCTCCCCAACCTTCAGAAAATGAAAGTAGAGCGATCATGCCCCACATCTGCTTTGCGATCACAAACCGGAAGTGAGGCTCAATTGCTCCACTTTCAATCTCTAAAGCTCAAATCTCTAAAGAAGGGTTGCGCAGGGGTCCCCTCACCCCCAGGAGTCTGCTGCAGGGACTGGTAAGTACATAACATCCCCTGTGCCTCCCCTTAGATTGATCCTGGGGATTGCATTGCTGCCTTCCCCCCCACTTCCTTCCCCACTTTCCTGCACACACTTACAGCGGTTCTCGAGCTCCCTGAGAGATTGAGAACTGCTAGTTTAACCTATAATACAAAAGACTGATACCTGCAGTTAGTTATTTGTAAATTTCAGCGTGGGAATTCAACAGAGAGCAAAGCTGAGTTGTGTTTTGCAAGGGTAGCTCATGTCTGGCTGGAGGGAGAAAACACTTGGGAAAAGATACTCTTTCAAGTATTTAGGGCCCAGATGGCATTGAGCTTTAAAGGTCAAAACCAGCACCTTGAATTAGGTCTGGAAACAAAATATTAATCAATGTAGAGGTTTCAGAACTCTTATTTCTCACCCACTCAGTTCTGTTAGTAGATGGACAGTGACATTGTGTACCAGATAACTTTAGGCACCATCTTTAAGAACTGTCCCATACTGTGACGTTGCTAGGGAGGTGCAAGGGGCCGCACTGGGTGACGCATATGGGGGGGTGTGACACCGCTACTGATCAAAATTTTTAAAATCTTGGTACTTTCAAATAATACCATCATGTTATATATCATTTCATGCAGAATTTCATGCAGAATGCAAGGAAACAGACCACATTGAAATATTTCTATACTATCAAAAGTTAATAGCAAAAAAACCTTGTAAGGCAGGGCAATGGTGCATCACCACTCACCACACCCACCACCCAGGGCATTGCCCTGTCCACTGCGTGGGAGGTGGTCCATCATGAGAGTGATGCTCTGGCCTCCTGCACCTGGTGACGCCACTGGTCCCACAGAGAGCATAATACAGTAGCCCAGTCTGGAAGTCACAAAGCCTGACTTTGCTTTAGGGGCTCGATTAGGCCCGACAGATCAGAGCTCTCTTCCAGAACTCAGTACTCGGGTCTCTGTGAAAACATCTCAGTTCCAATACGAAGTCACATTTTGAGGCTTCCTATAGAGTCATGCGCTCACCCTTCCTACATGGGAGCCACTTTTCCGGGTTGTGGTCCCCTCTAGCTGGAAAATGTGTGTGGCGGTCCCAACCCCATGGGCAGGATCAATTGCACAGTTACATTGCTTTCATCCCTGCAGTATGTGGATGTAATGGAGTACAAGCAGACTGTATCTCTAACATATTGTTAGGCACCATGTTCTAATGTTCTAGAATTTTGAGAAAAGCAAGTCTTTTTCCTCCCCTTTCAGTCAGGTCCCTCGTGGCACTTGTTCTTACCTCTGAAGCATCGCCTGTACCACAGTACCACTCCGTACGCTTGGAGGAGACATTAGAGGGATCTCTGCAGCTAGTGCAACACTCAGCAATTCAAGTAGCATCACTCAAACTGAAAGAGTCTTCAGATGCTTTGTGCCATTATTTCTTCTTTGCCAGCAGGAGGTGCTATTGCTTTTCCTAACTCTTGTCTGCCCAGATAGTGAATATCTCTGAACATGAGATAAGAAGCATGGTCTTGGTATGTGTGGTATGGATAAGTGAAAATCTGTGTAGTGAACCTATGGATAGCAGGACAAGAGTGTTAAAAGGAGATGGTGACTCCATGACAAGAGAGGGCATTGATTATATTGGCCTGCTGCATGAAAAGATCAAAGCTGAATTAATTTTCTTAGGGCTGTATCACACGATATGTAGCAGCAGTTGTGTGTTTATATGGGGTGGAAAACAGCTGTTCACCTGGGCTCCCTGATACTGGAGCTTATTGCTTATGCTACATAGGGCTGCAGGGGTGATTGCATGGATTTTTATGGGTGCAAATGACCATTTTGTGTGTGCATTTAATAACAAAATGTGGGGAGGCTCCTAGATGTTTAACCAAGCTGAACTTACCCAGAGCCCTTGGGTGATAATAAGCAAGTGTTCATGTCTCTAATGAAAGTGTCATATTTTGTATGTTAGACTTGGGAACCATTTTCCTAACATGTGACAACTCTGCATTGCATCATGTTCTTTGAAGGGCAGTTATTTGTACATCAGCCAGCCAGAGGTTTTATGTATTTTCAGACAAAGAATCAGACCCCTTCACGCATGTGTTGTTGCCAGCCTTCATGAATGATGCTGAACATGTGAGTATTGTGACTTAGAAATCAGTTGCTAGTACGAAGTGTAACATATGAAGCAGTCCCATGTTTGTGTTTGGTTCTCTCTTAGGGGTTTCCTCTCACCACTCTGTCAGCACTATCTTAATCAAAGCAACTTCAAAGAGAAGGATGCTTGCTGCTGGGAATGGTGGGAGGATAGGAAAAGCCTCCCCCACCCCGCTTTCACCTTCCTGATGTAGATGGAGGAATGTGTTGCATGCTACTCTTATCGCCTGAAATCAATCTAACGAGGAGTGTCTGGAGGAGCTGCCTTGGAAATGAGGCAACTTTACAGTCAAGCATTTTTTCCACCTCTGTGGACTGAGAAGCACCATTTGAGGTCTGCCCATCCCTTGAAATGTCACCTGTGACAGAGGAGTCCTGCCTTGATAGGACTGGAGCTGACAAGAAGAGGCAGGAGCTTGTCTTTGGCCCACAGATGCAAGGTTCCTATTCTGGTTGTGAATGCAGGCAGGCTGGGGAAGTGATATTGTGAGGCCAAAGGATTGCGAGCTTTTTGTCCTCCACAAGTGGCTGTGTGTAGCATACAGCTCGAAATGGGGCTAATACATCTTGTAGGCTGCAGCATCATCAGTTAAAGTGCATGGACTTGTTTGATGCAGCCCTTGGCTGCTCCAGGGATGGCTGCTTTTAGCCTTTTACTGGAAGAGAACTTTTTGTACTTGCCCCCTTCCCCCGCAGTGTTTAGGATGCTTCCATCATCCAGACCTCCTTAAGATTAAAGCCTTAATATTTAACAAGCCCTCTGTTGTTACATGGGGGAGCGTGCCAATGTGAAATTGGGCTGGCGGCTCTGTGGATTAATGGAAACTTACCACTGGGTTTAAAAGCCCCCCGGGGATGATGTGTAAATATGCTCAGGCACTGTTGCTCGGCAGCACCTCTAGGGAAACGTTTTCTCTCTGCTTCATGAATATAAATCATTATTGAAATTCCAAGGTATCTTTCTTTACCTGTTGGTGGTGAGAGACTTTGGGGATGAATTAGCGCCAGGACACCTGCTCACCCAGACCATGTATGTATGTTCGTTTGTTCCTTCCCCTCCTGAAAACTGAACATATAATAAGTGGCATCACAGACAGACAATGTCAGCAAGTCCGAAAGGAATCAAGCCAAGAGAAGCAACAAAAAATATCTGGCACTTCAAAATAAGTGGAGCCCTTCTAACTGCAGTGATATTAAAAATGGGCAGGAAATCTTATAAGAAAGCTTGAGAGAAATCTCGAGAGAGATTCAGGGGACAGATCAGTTTTAATCCTTATACAAAGAGTGCTCATTCCTGTCTATTCAAGCTCCATTCTGCAGGTTAGACATTCCTGCATTGCCTGATTTCAGGTAGTGAGTCTTGTCTACGATACCAGCAAGCAGTAAATGATGCGTTCTAGAATAAATGAACTCAGAATTGCCAATATGGTTCTCAGAACAATTAAATGTAAATTCTCCACTATGTTGCTACCTGATTACTATGCATATATTTGTGTGAAGTGTTGGCACTTTCAATTTAAATTTCAATTTTGCATTTAATGTGCTGTAAAGCATCGAGGGGAAACAGCAACATCAGTAGGAGAGCTGACTAAATTAAACTGAGCAAGTTTTGTGCACCATCAACAATAATAATAGGAGTGTCATCTATTATTTCGGTTTATATGCAGCAATATCTCTTTCTATGAACAAGGCACTGGAGCATTCACTTAATCAATAGAGTAGGTTGTCTGGACAATCTTAGACCGTGTTTTGTTGTTGCATCTATATAAGTCAGTGGTGTGGTATGTTTCATTCAACATTAAATCAACAGCCCCTGCACAGATTCTGATGGTTGTGGTACAGTCTGCACTGCACCCTGAGGTCAGCTGTACTTTGCACTGAACTCCTTGGTTGTCTTGTGCAATGCCATCTGCTTCTTTAACAAGGTTCCATCTTTTGCTGTAAATAGATTGGATAATTCCCTGGCCTTCCTTTAATGACCAGTGAGGCTGCTGAGTTCTGAATGTTTTCCAATTTGCACCTATGTGTGTCCATTCACTGACACGTTTTGCTAATTCTGTTGGCTCCCAGAAGCAAAAAAACCTGGCTGCTTGACTGATCCCAAGCAGATTTCTTCTCCATGATGAATATGAGCCATTGTCTGTTAGCTAGTTGAGCAACAGTGTGGCTTCTTCAGGGGTTCTGCAGAATCAGCCCCATGCCAATGACATGTCTATAACTACTAATGTCTCCTCTTCTTTGTCTAAACTAAAGAAAGTGGCACCAGCTTAACTCACTCTGGAGGAAGTTGTATCAGGCGGTACTTGGAAAGGACATAGTTTGCCTCCTTTCCTCTCCCAAATGAAATGTCAAAAGGCATTGTTGCTTACAAGAGGTTTTTTTTTTTTTTTACCTGTGCTTGATACTACTGGTAACACAGGATTGTGACTGTGCTAAGGGTGAATGGGTGAGTGTATGTTTACCAGCTCAAAGTTCTACCTTAAAAAAAATAGGTCAGGATGGTGTGTTAGAAAGAACTCAGTTGCCTTCACTTTCCCTGATGTGAAATAAGAACATGTCATGGCAGAGCTGCAAGTGTGCCAGGCCACATGTAGCTCAGAAACCATGTGACCAACCATCTTGGAGGTTCAGAATGCCTTGAACAAAAGTTTGTGAATCTGAAAGGCTTGTTTGTCAAAAAAAACCTCAGCTAAAAAGAAACACTGGCTAGCTAGACATAATCACTTTATTACGTGCTATGACTGTTGTGGTTTCTCTTACAGGATTGTTTATTATTGACCACCTTTCTTTGGGTACAGCCCATTAAAAATAAGTGTGCAGGCTTGTTGAATGAAAGTGCCTTCAGCACTCAGAAAATGCTTGATTTCCTTTCAGCTGTATGCGATGATAAATCCCAGCGTCTTCGTCACAAGCCTCTTGGCGCTACTTAAAAGAAAATGACAGGAAGGTGCAGTCTACTTCTCTCCTTCCCTGCTCCTGTGGAGAGTTAAAGTCAAGTTTGAGAACGTAACTTGACTCTTTAAAGCAAAGCTTACCAAGTGGAGTATATCAGAGAAGCCAGGGGACCAAAGGCCTCATAAGAAGAGCATTAAGGTTTTGCAGAAACGACAAAATTTAGGGTGGTCCTAAAACTCAAAGGCTTCTGTTTACTACTAAGGCCACCAACCATCTGGTTTTTAGAAAAGACAAACACACAGAAGTGGTTTGAAGCTGCATCTTTGCAAAGAAATGCTGCTTTGGCATGGTATCTGTTGTCAAACTTTCAGGAACCTGCATAGCAAATGTAGTTGAAGGGGACAATTAATGGTCATACTGATACAGAATGTGCACAAGCTTAAAAATGGCCTCCAGGTGACGAAGGCAGGGAAGATTTTCGAAAACCTTCTCCACCCCCACCCCCCTTCAGTCTATCGATGTGCTACAAATTGCTTGTGGGCTAGTAATGTCTAGGATGATTTATGTTGTCCGTCTAGTAGCAAAAACTGGGATTTTAGGGTAGAGGTTTTCTACATTGTTAGCTTCCCAATGTGTACCGGTAAGCCTGGATCATTCTAATGACTTATGGTGTATGTTCAGCAGTTGCCTATTGAAATCTCATCCTGTTTCTTTTTTTAAGTTCTTTATATTGAGATTGATACAATGGATATTTTAAACAGCCATATGAAGGCCGAAGAAGCTTTGAGATAGCTGTTGAATTTGTGAAGTGGGAATGACTGAGTAGATTCTCATTTACCATTTCTTATCTGCTTCATTCTAAACTGTTCCAGTACAATTTCTTTAGTATTTTTTGAGTGAGGGCCTGAACTTCAGCTTGAATCATTTATGTGTATGGGGGGGGGGGGGGGGAATGGAGCAACTGCATTTTAGGATTCTTGTTTTTATGTAGCACTTTGTATCCTCAAGATACTATTTTTTTCTCAGCAACAATTTGACTGCTGCTGAATGAAATTGCACACTAACACTGCTAGACAAAACTAACTTAACTTTTTAATTATGTCCACTTATGGGACTTAGGACCAAATCCTATCCAACTTTCCAGTCCTGGTGTAGCCATGCCAATGGGGCGTGCACTCCGTGGCGGTGGTAGCAGCGAAGAGATCGTTCTTCTCTGCTACCATTGCGTCTGCTGATAGCCGTCCGGCAGAGCTGTTCCGTGTGGTGCGGGGCCTCCTTCATCAGGCCCCTCCGGTAGTCCAGGAGGAATACACGGTCAGCCGCTGCGACATGTTTGCCCAACACTTTGCAGATAAAATCGATCGTATTCGTCGCGACTTGGATGCCACATTGACAATGTCTGATGATGTCCCCTTGGCAACTGCTTGTCCAGTGTTGTGGGATTCTTTTCAGCTTGTGCAGCCTGAGGATGTGGACAGACTCCTTTGGAGTGTGAGGCCGTCTGCCTGCCTGTTTGACCCTTGCCCAGCTTGGCTGATTAGCGCTGCCTGGGGGTGACTGTCTGAGTGGACGGGGAGGGTGGTCAACTCTTCCTTGGTGGAGGGGACGTTGCCGCTCGCCTTGAAGTGGGCGGTGGTTCGCCCCCTCCTGAAGAAGCCCTCCCTGGATTCCACTGTGTTGAATAACTACCGGCCAGTGTCCAACATCCCGTTTCTGGGCAAGGTCATTGAGCAGGTGGTGGCGACCCAACTCCAGAGGGTCTTGGATGAAGCGGATTATCTGGATCCTTTTCAATCTGGTTTCAGGCCGGGCTTCGGAACGGAAACTGCCTTGGTCGCCTTGGTGGATGACCTACGCCGGGGACTGGACAGGGGGAGTGCGTCCCTGTTGGTCCTGCTGGACCTCTCGGCGGCTTTCGATACCATTGACCATGGTATCCTTCTGGGCCGATTGGCCGAGTTGGGAGTTGGAGGCACTGTTTTGCAGTGGTTCCGCTCCTACTTGGAGGGTCAGTCCCAGATGGTGGTGCTGGGGGATGCCTGTTCGACACCCTGGCCTTTGAGGTGCGGGGTGCCGCAGGGTTCAATTCTGTCCCCCATGCTATTTAATATCTACATGAAACCGCTGGGAGAGGTCATCCGGGGGTTTGGAGTGAGGTGCCATCAATATGCTGATGACACTCAGCTCTATCTCTCCTTTCCTCCAGATTCCAGGGTGGCGGTTGAGGGCCTGGAGCACTGTCTGGAAGCAGTAAGGATCTGGATGGGGGCTAACAAGCTGAAATTAAATCCGGATAAGACAGAGGCTCTCCTGGTTTGGAAATCCTCGATGCAGGTGCTGGATTATCGGCTTGCTCTGAATGGGGTTGCACTCCCTCTGAAGGAGCAGGTTTGCAGCTTGGGGGTCCTCCTGGACTCACAGCTGCTCCTGGATTCCCAGGTGGTGGCTGTGGCTAGGGGGGCCTTCGCTCAGCTTCGGCTGGTGCGCCAGCTGCGGCCGTACTTGGATCGTGCAGACCTGGCCACGGTGATCCATGCCACGGTGACATCGAGGTTAGATTATTGTAACGTGCTCTATGTGGGGCTGCCCCTGAAGACGGTTCGGAAACTGCAATTAGTGCAGAATGCGGCAGCCCGTGTGGTCACTGGAGCTAGGCGGTTTAACTCTGTCAGTCCGCTTCTCCGGGGGCTACATTGGCTGCCCATTCGTTTCCGGGCCCAATTCAAGGTGCTGGTTTTGACCTTTAAAGCCCTATACTGCTCTGGGCCAGGATAACTTAGAGACCACCTACTCCCGTACAATCCGGCTCGTCCTCTCAGGTCATCAGAGAAGGCCTTTCTACAAGTGCCGCCACCCAAGGAGGTCCGGGGGGGCGGCTGCAAGAAATAGGACCTTCTCAGTAGTGGCACCAACATTATGGAACTCCCTTCCCCTTGACTTAAGAATGGCTCCCTCTCTTGAGAGTTTCCGGCGAGGCCTGAAGACACTGCTGTTTACACAAGCCTTCTGATTCTTTGGCCTTTTAACATTTTTTACACATTTTGTAGTTTTTACAGGCCTGATTCCTCTGTTACTTGCTCTTTTGTACTCTTTTTAGTCTGTCTTTTAATCTGACTACTGTTTTTTAAGGTCGCTGTTAATGTGTTTTTAATGTTTTTATCTGCTACTTGTCTTAATTTATGTTTTTAAATGTGTTTTTTATATGTTTTTAGCCGCCCTGGGTCCCTGTAGGGAGAAGGGCGGGATATAAATAAAGTTTATTATTATTATTATTATTATTATTATTATTATTATTATTATTATTATTATCCTGTGGTGGGAGGGTAGTTCTGGAGGGGCTGCATTGCAGCTGCACTGGGGCTGGAAAGATGGATAGGGTTGGGCCCTTAGTCATGTGTGCAGAGAAACTTTGTCATTTAACATGATTTCTCAGAATGGGATTACAATATAAAAATTACTGGCCAAGTAAATTATACTGCAGAATTGATAGCATGATACATCGTAAGTTAGCAAGGATTTTTGAAGACAGAAGCTTCAATTTTTTCATATCCTTCCAGATTCACCATTAGTCTAAATCTGCATCATGGGACCTACTTTTGGTTTTTTGGTTTTTTAAAAAATATTGGTTCATCTGTAGTTTTCTTTCTTTTTCCTCTGCCTCCCTGGTCTTTCTCCTTCTCTTAGAAAACAAAATAAAATGTAGTGCAACTGTTATGACCCAAACTGGGTCATGACTCATCAACTGAAGACCATTAATTGCTCCAGCACCTGGAAATTATGTATGATAGGTCACAAGGCAATCTCCATGTAATTAAGTGGTCAAAATGTCCTTTTCATTGGGTTGCTTTAGATGATACTTGATTACCCTCGCAACCAGCCTTGCACTATGACATATAGTATATGTACCTACAGTGCAGGCACAATGCAGACATGCGTATGGTCCAGAAAATTTAGTCTGAAGTGGCTTATTGAGTTAGGAAAATGTGGACCTCTGTCAATTACATATAACTGTAGAGATAGAAAATGGATGTTGTATCAGAGCCCAAGATCTCTGCTATTTTCTGGCATCTGACCCACAATAGCAGGTTTTCACTGAAATCTTAGATTTCAGGAGTAGTTGATTCATTCTGCTAGCCCCTTTCTGCATCAGATATTTTATTCATAGGCATGCACCTTTAATTCATGTGTAATAAGGTCATGAAAGCAATATGCAGGATATGAGCAATATGCCTTATGAGTGAAAATTATAACATGAGATTGTACGTTTCCAGAACTTTATCAGGTTAGGTTTTGACTTTCCAGTTCACACTGGTACTTATGTTGATCGCATATTTTGATGGTTTATTAATGTATAAATGCATAACTGCATTCGAGTCCAGGTTGTCTGGTTGTATGCTGTGCATCGGTGGCTAAGTCTGGGGGCTTTTGCTCTTTGTACTTAAGAATAATCACCTAAGTGGTGATTATTAAATGTTGTTTCAAACACTCAGAAATGCTTGAAACCATGGAGTTTTTGTTTTCCTTCTCATTGGATGTCGTAGTTCTGCTGGCAATTTTGATAATCCACAAGGTAATAAGTGAGTAATGGTACCCCTTTTAGTGAGGGCGACTGTTTGACCTCTCGCATGAGCTGTGGGATGAGGGCTTTCTCCACTGCTTGCTGTTTCACATCCATGATGCAGTAGCAGCAGCAAAGGAAAGGTCAGCCTTGCTTTGTGCAAGGTCTTTTATAGGCTTTGAGCTATTGTAAGACCTTCATTCATTCATATAAGTTCATCTTTAATATATTCATTTATGTATACTTATGTAAATGTATTCAAATTTTAAATGTAAATTAATTCTTTTTTTTCCCTGGCCCCCGGACACAGTGTCAGAGAGATGATGTGGCCCTCCTGCCAAAAACTTTGGACACCCCTGCTTTAACAGAATGCTATAAGCAGGCAAGCTTATAGGAAAAACAAGCAAGCAGGTAGGCAGGAATGCTAGAGAGACACAGCAGAATGTCAACAGGAAGCAGGAAGCTAGGAAGAGACATGCTTGCTCAGTGCCACTGGTAAGAAGGGGGGAAAAAACGTGATGGAGGCAGGGAGCCACAGAGAACTGTATCCGCTGATACTGGATCCGTGGCTGGGGCAGTGGCCACCTGTAATTCAGAGAGTACATTTTGAGGGTTGCAAGGTTACAGTTTTTGTGATGATGTTTCCATGTATTTACAAGTATTTACTTTGACTTTTTTAATTGAAATTTTCATGTGTGTAGAGACTTGTGACCTTTTTTCAAACATCAGAAATAGTATGATGATGAAATATTCAGAGAGAATTCTGTTAAAATTATTTGACTGTTAAGATCTTATTGTTAAGATGTTAAAACCAGGCTCCTAAACGCTGGCAATCACCTTATCATACCAATTTCAGTACTAAGCCTAGACAGGGGAGTTATAAACAGTTTCTTAATAGGTTCAGTTCTTCAACAATAGATCAGGTGGCATAATTCTTTTTAAATAATAGGTCATGAAATTGAATTGCAGGTTGTATTTCATGCAAGCACCAGTCTCATGCAAGATACCATGCAGCTTTCTGAATTTCCTCTCTCACCCCCATGCAAAACATGAGCATGAAATCTTATGAATAATGTGCCATGTATTTTTCCACACAATTATAGTGTTAAAGTATTTCTATATATTTGAAAGTATATGCTATCAATGTATATATGCATATCAAAGAATACAATACACACTCTGCTGTAAACTTTAAAGAATATTTAATAACTTCTTAAAAAATAATGTATTGTTTTTTTTCTTTCTTATGAGGTGCACGAAAATATACCATTCCTTTTGTTGCAGCAAGAAAATCCAAGTTATCGAGGAAAGCTACAATGTATAGGAACAGGTAACACTTAAAAAAACAAACACCAAAGAAATTTATATTCAAAATGGAACCCGAAAGGAAAACAAAGCTACTTAGTTTAAAAATATCTTGAAAAAAGATGGTAATGGTTTCCAAAGTGTAGGATGGAGGCGCTGAGTTGCTCCAATCTCACACATTATCAGTGGGATTTACGGCCTTGTAACACTTTTAGGCTTGTAACACTTTTAGGCATACGATGTTTTAAGTGCCCGTATAAAAATGCAAAGTGTGAACCTGACAGGTATACTTATCAAGGTGACATGGTTGCTGCAACAGTATGGACCAAACCGGATGTGATATACAAGTATATCACACCTGATTTTTTACTAAGTCAAAAACAGCCTTGGGGAACTGTGCGCTTCAATGAAAAATTTGCTACGGGGAGGGGTTGCTTAACTTTTTCCCTCAGGCTGTTTTTTCCCCCCTGCTCAAAACCACCCCCTCAAGTGGCTTTGCTTACTGCAGTGGAAAAGATGTTTTTCCTATGGGAAGAAAAGTAGCTAGGTGTGGCAGTTTGAGAAGAAAGGGATCCTGAGGCAGAAAGGGTTAGTAGTTGCAGAAAAGATGTCCGTGACCATGTTTCACATCTAGCGTGGACCCCTGTCAAGTGTACACTTGGTGGCAAACCATGTTTCCCCACATAATGTGCAAAATGGCCCTTAAAAACACTTAAGGCTGTAATCCTGTGCACAGTTACTTGTTCGGAGTAAGTTTCATTGAGTAGAGTGGAACTTACTTCTGAGTAGACATGCATAGAATTGGGCATGACGCATGCGTCTTTTATATTCAGAAAACACAGCCAGTTCTTCGGTTTCCTCTTTGTACCACACATAGTGCACCTGTGAACTCCAAGTATATAGCAGTTCCTTTCAACATACAGAATCCTTCTCTCTTGGAATACAGGGCAAGCCCCAATGCCCAGGCCTCAGCCTGAGAAACCTTTGAGATATCATTGCACAATCTTCCAAAGACATTTATGTGCCTATTTCTAAGGTGCGTACCCTTCCATAGCATCTATGGCCAGTTTTCTTTTGTTGCTGTTATGTACAATTATTGTGACCAAACAGCAATACAACGGAAAGAAAAACAAGTGTCATAGCATATATTCATAGATAGAAATCTGTTATCAACACCATGCTGTAGGGAGCTCAATAATACCTTTTTCCCCACAGATAATAAAACTGGGCGGCTATTGATAGTTATTTTACAGTATATTAAAGCACACATCGTATTAGATATACAGTATTCATTGTAGACACACAACGACACGGTCCCAATGTATGACAGATGGAAATGCAAACCCACATCCTAATTCTATTGACAGGATTACAATAAGCCCTTGGGCCATGGACCAGAAATTTAAGCACCGAGGACCCAAACCTGTTTGTTTAGGGGCAGGCTCAGCACCTTAATCCTAAATGGCTTTGGTCATGTGCATGTACATTTAAGAGCCCTGTGCTTATCAATAAGGTAGAAAAGCACCTGCACTGGCTTCTTTCATGTTGCTTCGAACAGAGGTGTCATTAACAAACTAGTCTTGAGGTGACCCTTACCTTATAATAGAAGAGTAAGTTATCAAAAACTGTATGTTGCTTATTGTGGATGCATTAAGTAGGAAATTGCTTATTCAGAAGAAAAATGGTCTTCTTCCTCAAACAAAGCAGCAATATACTGAAGAGGACTGGAGTGTGGTGGCCAATGGACTATAGAAAGTGAGGCTACAGTGAGAGTTCATTGGTGTGTGTGAGCTCGTGGTCTTGAGCTTTGGCGGCTGGTGTTGGATGAGCTTCTTTCTTTACCTCTAACTGTGGCTGTTTCTGCATGATAGGCAGCCAGCATTTTGCCAGAGCACCAAGGTTGGCAGTGTTATATTAGTAGAGACTCTCTTAAGCAGATCATTTCACCTACATGGGCAGCCCTTGACTGTCAGTTTCCATTCCTTTGGTTTTAAAAGTTAAGCCCATTTACTGGCTCGGCCAGTCCCATAAGATCTCTCTTGACAGCAGCTTTAAAAAAAAGTCAGCAAGTTATTTCAAGGATTCACACAGCAGAAGAAAGTTTCGTGCATTCGGCAACTTGTCTTCATTTTCCGTTCCTTAAGGCCTAGCATTATAGATGGCCCCTTGATCTGTTAACCAAGGTGCATCAGAATAGATTCACAAAACATAATACTTGCTGCTTGCTGCCACAAACCACTCTGCTGAGAAGAGGTTTTGAGCTGCTCTATGGTTATTGTGCAGTTTACATGATTTGTTGCTGGTGTTGGAGAAATGGCAATCCCTACATCTCTGTGGTGGGTGGCAGGGACTTGTTAGAAGAACGGCAGGGCTGCTTTTCGAAATTTCCAGATGAGAGCATGCTGTGATGCTGCAGAATCCAGGTTGATTGGCACTGCTACCTGCCTCATCTTTGGAGACCACACTAGAAAATGATTAACTGAGACCTCTTGTGGGAGCCCTCTCCTCCCATTCACTACTACCAACTCCTCCGCTGAGCCGCCAGGACTGCTGTGTTAATTTTTAATGATGGGGACCTCCACAAATAGATTTCATCTGTCTTATCTTTTAAGATCCAATGTTTTATTAATGTGTTCACTCCATTATTCTGCTCTTCAGAGATGGGAATCCACACGCTGTCAGCAGAAATGCTTGTGAATACAACTGTGGTAATGAGCCATGACAACAACTAACAGCACTCCTGTTGCATTCAGACTACAGGGAAGGAAAGGGAGCAAAAACCACAGGAAGATAATATGTAAAATATTGCTTGCAGACAGAGTAAAAGTCTGCACTGGACAAGAGGCAGAGAGGGAGTTTAGGTGAATTAGAAGAGGCCTGAATTTCTAGTTCTTCTTGTGGAGTTTGTGTATGAGTTCCATACACAACTGCGTTTCACTTTTGTTTTACTTGCCCCTGGCTCCTTGCTCATAATCAGCATGGTAGGAAATATGTTCTAGCTTTGAAAACTGTTTCGTGTATTTTTTGCTGAGAGACATTCTGTAAAGCTTTTTAGACCATTGGCAGTTAGTGCTAAAGGGGTCAGATCCAAACATACACTTCATGTGTTTCTTGAGTGCTTATGATAGCAACAGTATTGTTTGCCCACACAAAGAGATGCGGTCCTAGGTGCTGCTCACCATTTTATGATGTTTTAAGCTCTTCACAAAATGACTTTTCCTAGTTCTGTTCAAGATGGTTATGGCGGAGCCATTTTTGAATGGACTGCTAGAGTTCAGCTACTTGGATACATCTATGCTACAGGTTTTAAGTAGGTTAGCCATCATTCCTCATCTCAGGTAGCCATAGGAACTATAGTGGGGGGAGGGGGAGAGAGACTAGAGCTTTCTCCAGAATTGTCAGCTCCTTTGCTAAACGAAAATTTCCAGGATTGTGCCTTGCAGGCAATAGAGGCAAAACTGCCTTTTCAGACATGGGAAATATGTAATTGGTCATGTGGACTAGTTTCATTTTTCACAGGTGCAGAGGCTCATGAGTTCCTCAAAGTTGTTAGAGCTTAGCTGTTAAATATTCTGTTGAATGCTTAAACTTTTGGTAGTCAGAAGTACTGATCAGAAGTGGAAAAGAAGCAATAATATTGCTTGAGCATAATTTTAACTGATGGGAATGTTTTGTCTACACTTAAAGAGGGGGGAAATATTTACATAAATGCATAGCATTTCATACAGGGCTATGCATGGCCCCCAAATAGCATTAATTTGCCAGTGTGGAGAAGGCGGACTGGAATTACATGCTACCGAACAGCTGATGGGTACTAAACAGGGAAAAGAATTGCATGCATATAGCCCTAAATTGCATCTTTGTGAGAGTGCTGACGGTTTTTTGTTCTAAGCTGTGCTGCTGGAAAGCTTGACAATGATGTCATCACCGTGTGCTCTGGAGCTGCCCACACACAAACACTGTACCACTCCACATGCTTCCTGCGGCATCGTGATCTCAAAGTCTGCTTTCACATTGTTACATCAGAGCATGATATGAACACACACTTTGGTTTAGGGCATATTTACATATTTAGTAGCACATTTGTTTCTCTCAGTGCTTGGCTACACCCAATGCACCCCTGTCTTTTTGTAACCACCAGCACAGTTCCCTTGGTAGCTCATATACTCTTACCTTGATTGACACTGTAGTATAACTACCAGATCACTCTCATGGTTGTTCTGACCCACCACCACTCACTGTTCTGCCCCAGTGTCAAGTAATTCCGGTGGCACGTGAATTAATGCGCCACCGGCGTTTGCCTTGCCCTCCCACAAGGCACAGGAGGGGCCAGCCCTTGCAGCCTATTGGCTGGGGGCTCAATGGATCGGGGCCACATGCTGCTGCAAGGGGAAGCCTGCCCAGTCAGGACCAGCCAGCGATCCCCTACCCTTTGGCAGTCTGAGGTTAGCTGGTCGCCAATTGGGGCCAGGTAGGAATTTTTTGCCATCAGCCTGATTGGCATAATGCTGGTGATTTTTTTTGCCTACCCCAGACTGTGGAGTTAGGGGCAGAGTGGATGTCAATAGGTCTCACTGGTCACTTTAGGCAGGTATCGTGTGGGTTTTGGGTAGGTAAGGATCATCTTGGTGTACACCACAGGGTGGCAAGGGCTGGGTGGACTCCACACTTGGTCATGCTGGCATTCCTGGCTGGGTGAGGCAGGCTGGATGAACCTCGGCCTGGTGGCAAAGGCCCATCGCGGGTTCGATCGGGTGGCCTGAGCTAGCCTGCCATCCTGACCCTACGGGGTGACAATGAAGGGGGCGGCAGGCTTGTACTGACGCTGCCCAGGTAGTCTGGTGTGGTCGCCCAAATTGCTATAGGGGGAGGTAGACGGGCAGCTCCGTTTCCCCCATGTAGAACCCGCACGACCTAGTGGTTAGGCCCTGTTGCAATTTATGGTGTAATTAAATAGTTAATAAAGTGGCCCTTTGTACCATGTGACCGTGCCTGTGTCTTTATTGGGGGTGCTGGGTAATGTAGTATCCCAAACCAAGTGCCTAGGCATGAATGTTTAGCATGAAAAAGAGTGTATCTGCTCAAAAATACTGTCTGCTACTGTGGTCTGGCTTCTAGCCCTACTAGCCAAAAGGCTGAGGTGCAGTGTAGCTTGAAATCATTTCTCTACTAATAGTGGCTTCAGTTTCCATTAACACAGGGAAGAGAAACTGAATTATCACTACCTATGTAAGGTTGCTGCTTTTGGGGGTTTTTTTTGCAGTGACTTTTTTTTTCCACAAGAAGGGGAAATGGTGCAACCTTCTGTACAGTTCCTAGAAACCCCTTTTGATTGAGTACTCATTTTCGGAGCATGTTACTGCTCTTTTACAACTTCCGGCTCTGGATCATGAAACTCATCCCTGGTAAACCCCCTCCTGCTTTGAGAGGGAATTATCACCTACCAAGTTAATGAAATGATCCACTGGTGAGAAGTATCTGACAGCTCTTTATGGAGCTTTGTCTAGAAAAGAGTGACACGCACAATAAGTAAGTTTGAAATGGGGAATGACATTTAAAAGAAAACCCAGAGGAGAGTGATAGAAAGACAACTATTCGTTTCCTGTTTACCAAAGAAGAGATTGTATCTGAAGTAATTACTTATTTCCCAGTGGCCTAAATTTCTCCTCCTAATAAGAAATAATATTCCACTATTTCCTTCTGAATGCATGGTCCCTTAGAATACAAAACAGGTAGAAGAAACTTCCCTGCTTTAGAAGGCAGCTGCTAAACTACTTCGCACTGCTTCAGAATGCTCAGAGCTTAAAGTGTGTATAGTCTACATTTCCACACATTTCATACTGTTACTGTGCTGATTTAGTTTATAAGACAGAACCCATTTTCAGTGTACAGAGCTTAACCCAGGATCAGTCCTGCACCAGCTCAGAGAGCACAAAAGGGATGTGACTGTTTTAACTAAACTAGAAAACTCTCCCAAAGGTGCCCCACTCAGTGATAGAAACTTGAGAATTCAGAAGTTCCTGATTCCAATGCACTGTGTACAAAGACAAGTTGTTGTAAATACTTTCAAGTTACTCCACATCCTTTATACACATACTGACAAATAACTTGACTTTTGGTAGTTCCATAATTTGCTGGATTCATCCTGCTGAAAAACTTCAATTAGCTAGTAGCCTGCAGATTTTTTTTAAAGCAGCCTCTTCACAGTTGCCCCAGTCTGTGCAAAAGAGAGCAATTTCTTCTTTCTTAGCTTTCTCGTTATTTAGAGATACTCTTTATTTTTGCCCAAGCAAGTTTTGAGTTCCTTGATGTTTCTTTAGTATGGTGGTGATAAACTAGGGTGATTCACAAAATTTCCAGAGAGGATATACACAGTTTATTTTACATAGGAAAAAAAGATGATTGAGCATTGAGGAGGATTCCTCTTGCATCTCGTAGAGAAGGGGACGGACACGGCCAATGAACTCTGAATTGGGTTTTTTATGCACAGTAAGTATCTGCCTTGACAACCTGACAGTACATGGTCATTGCAAATGTCAATCCAAGAATCTGTAGGCACAAATAAATCATCAAAGTTAATTGTTATATATATATTAACAATTGTTATATATATTACAAGTTTGAATTATAACTTGTTTCTTATCCTGTCACTTCAGGGTGAGCAATATGTTTAACATAGTGTTTCTCAAAGTGTTGGTCAGGACCCACTAGGTGGATCCCGAGCCAATTTCAGGTGGGTCCCCATTCATTTCAATATTTTATTTTTAATCTATTAGACTTGATGCTACCATGGTATGTGATTGCATTTGAGGAAATGTTACAGACCTGTAAACAAGCTACTATATATATTCTTTTAACAATGATAGTAAATGGGACTTAATCCTTGGTAGGACTGCAGCCTAATATTGTTAAAAATTTTCCTGCTTGATGTCACTTCTGGTGGGTCCTGACAGATTCTCATTCTAAAAAGTGGGTCTCAGTGCTAAATGTGTGAGAACCACTAGTTGAACATATCTAGAGAAAAATTACTTTTTAAAGTATTCCCTGGTTACCAAATGCATCCCAATACTAAAGAAAATGGCATTGTATAATTCCAGAATAAAATCAGTTTATCGTCAGCATCTGCATGGAAAACAATAGCCACTCTGATGAGTTTCTTTACCATTTGTGCATGGAAAATGCTGTCACGAGGTCTGTCTAGTCCTAGGAATTGTGACAGCAAGCAGGGAATTGACCTCAAAGTCTGTGTGCCCCAGGGCACTTGAATGTTAAATCACAAGGAAGGGTAGCTATGTTGGCATGTATGTTGTGACACCTTAGATACTGATTTATTATGGCACATGCAGAATACATCTAAGGAAACTGGATGTTTCACACAAAATCCAGTATGACAGTAGCCCAAGTTGGGGTACAGTCTTCTGTGCGAAGTTCTTCTGTACAAATTTCACTGAAATAAATCAGAGCTACAGACCTCATAAACAACTTTCCCCAACTTTCCCCTGCATGCAATTAGGTTATGTTCCAATTGGTTTAGCAGGATTCAGACAAACAAGCTGGGTGTAGATATGCAACATTGAGGTTTTTCATTACAGACAAACTGGTTTTACAAATATTCCATCTGGCCAGGGAATGCTGAGAACTGGTTTTGTAAACAGTAGGAGCTTGGGATATTTAAAAGGACTCTTAGCACCCTCACCAAAGTGCAATTCCCAGGACATATTGGAGAAAACAGATATACCTGCATCGTAAGACAGATGTTGTTATTCTATTTTTTCCAGAATAATTATAATTATTCTAGAAATATAATTATTCTACTGTATCTTTAGGCGGCAATGCAACAAAAAGTTAAACAGGCTTAAACCCACTGACTCAAATACAGTGGCATAGCTAAGGGGGTACAGGGGGTAGCAGTTGTACCGGGCATCAAACTTTAGGGGGGCAACAAGCAGAGCTTGACACTGATGACCAAAATTGTGAAAATCTTGGTATGTATGAATAATAACATCATGTTATATATCACTGGAAAGGTCATTTAATGCAGAATGCAATGCAACAAACTGCACTGGAATATCTGTATTATATCAAAAGTTATGGTGAATTAACCAGAAAATGAAAACACTACTGCCTTGTGGAACAAAAAGTGGATTTGCTTAACTCCAAACTGACCTATGAGTGCCAATGAGATGTTGTTATGATACACCATGGAACCAATAACTTTTTACTTATTTACTTAATTAGATTTGATTTTGTCATGCAGGGGAGGCTACAAAATCTTCTTTGATCCTCGATAGCAGATAGATGCCTTAGTGATGCCACTGACTGGGGGGAGGCAGCAGAGCAAGTGGGTGGTGAGCTGCTGGGGGAGGAGGTGGGTTCCTCCCAATTTTCACTAGTTAAAAAGTCCAGTTGTGACGTCACTTCTGGTTGTGACATCACTTCCAGGGCAACATTTTGAGCTTGACACTGGGCTACAAGATCATTAGCTATGCCACTGCTCAAATAGTGTTAGGCATGTTTAACACTCTTTTGGACTGTGGTCTTAGTTTACTTCTAAGTAGGGTTGCATGTTTGTTTCTATGCAGCAAACTTTTAACTGTTTTAATGAGTAGGAGATTGAGTAGGAACAGGAATCAAAATGGCACATTTTGATTGCTGGGGCTCTGAATTAAAGCAAACATGTTTAATTTCTGAGGCAAATTGTTCCTAATGTGTTGTAACAGTGAACTTAAAAAGATATTATTGATGGTCTTTTCTTCTATGAGCAACTAATAGCTTTTCTTTACAAAACTACAAGTCCCACACTTCTGTCAGTCTCTCAAGAAGGCATTTTAAAAGTTTTGGCATTATGAATGATTATTTAAATTTAATTGATTACTTAAATTAATGATTATTTAAATTTAATTGATTACTAATTAAAGAATTTAACTGCACAATCTATTTTAACTGATCAGTTGACAGCCCTGATTCCAAGTAAATGTAATTTTCATACTGCAGAGCAAAATATATTGCGTATCTATTTAAGACTTGCTGTGTAACTGCTTATCTCACAAAATTCCTTGCTTACTTGAGCAGCTGGACCCCAAATGTGTGAAAGATGGTCACTCTGGAATCCCACTGAAACAAACGCATGTCCCCTTGCAACTTCTATTTACCAGACATGTCTCTTTATCCACTGATTTGACTCACCACTGATACTGGGGGGGGGGCGGGGGGGTCGTCCTTTAGGTGTCTTATAACAAGTTAAAAATGTACCAAAAATCCAATATCTCTCCTTCATGCTGTTAAGCCACACTGGTTGCAAGCTTCCCGGAGTTAAAGATAGCTTTAAAGACCCACTTCTGGGTTTCTTGCTCCTCCATATTTGCTTTACCGCTTTCAGCCACGAGATGGGGTGAATAATACAATCTCATGGAATAATTTCATTCCATTAGCTTTCTGGGGTGACAATGCAGGAGCAAGAAACCTGGAAGTAGTCTTTAAAGCTGTTTTTCCACTGATTTGGTATCCACTGATTTTTTTTTAAAATCCATGAAGGGTTATTGAATGGAATCCCAGTGCCTAACAAGGCATAACCTGTATTTCAATAGGACTTCAGTGTAACTGAAGGCCCTGCAGAAAGGTCATTCTATTGTTTCCATGACAACTTATCCCTACCTCCAATGAAGATCAGACAATTATATGTGAACATGTGGAGCTGCTGAATGAAAGTAGCGTTCCAAGATTTCGGATGAGTCATTCCTGGCCCTGTGTGAAATGCCAGGGATTGAAAGTGGGCCTCCTGCCTGCAAAACATGTGTTCCATCACTGAACTATTTGGCCCCTCCTCTAATCAACCTATGGCTTGTTGCCTTGCCTCAAACTTATTTTGGTCTCTCACAAATAATCTTCCTTTATATAATAAAAGGATTTAAGTGTTGTATAGTGATTTCATCTCCCACAATTGGTCATCTGAATAAGTCTTGTAAGAGTAAAACATTTAAGATTAGGTAATATTACTTTTCAGGCAATCAACAAAGTGGTTGCTAAATGCCCTTAGGCAGTAGGTAATTTTTACCTGCATAGGACTGAGATTAAATATCAGAATACATACATCTGAAAAAGAAAAATGAGTATCCTGAAAACCCTTCATTTCATGCATGTGCATAAAAAGCATTCAAGCAAACAGGGATCAGTGAAAACTGTACCTGAACCAAAGCTGTACACAATCCAAAAATTCCCACTGCAAGCAGATTTTCCTGGAGCCAGATTTTCACTGTTTCATAACAAGGCTTTAAAGAAAGGGGAAAAAAAACCACACTGATTTACCCAGGAACAACAGCCCTGGCTGTGTTGGGAGTCAAAAGGCACAAGCAGAAATGGTATGTCAGATTAAACTGGGTAATGTGGGGTGTCCATTTCATCACTGAAGGTGCAGAATAATCCCAGGGAGCTGATTTACAGGGACAAAGGGTTCTAAAAGCTCAGGGGGTCTGTATATCTGAAGGTTAAATGGATGGATGGATGCTATTGCAAAGTGCAAGAAGAATAAAGTTCTTTCTGTTTCCTATTTAGGATGAATTAAATAGCAACACTTCTAAATTCAACAATGAATCTTTTTTTCAAGTGGTGGGGCAAGAGAGGCATTTGAAAGGACAGTTGTAAGGCTATGGGTGCCCAAACCAAAACATGTTCACTAATGAGATAACATTATGTTTTGTAGACTAGGCACAGCTGCTGAGCTACTCCTGAACATCTGATAGCATCACAGTAGGATTTGTTCAGCCAGCACAAATAAAATCGTTATTTCTGTCATTCCTATAACACTATTGGGTTGATAAAATATTTCACTTTTATCTGTGCAAAAAGTCTTGTAATATATTGAGAGAGGGTGTCTTGCCCAAGGTGAAGCAGTTAGCTTATTGGTTGAGGATGACTGGTTGAGGATGGCCTAGTTCTCTCTCAAAGCTAACATTAGCCATACAATCATTTTACTCAAGACGTTGCAACCATTCACATTCCCCATTTGCTTGTCCGAAAACCTAACGGCATGTTAGACTGTCCCTTGGAAAACATGTTTGGGATGTAGGATAGCCCACATTTAAAATGGAAGCCTTCAAGTGCTGGCACATCAGCAGTTGTTTTTGCAATGGTCCTTTCCTCTATGTGGATGAGGGAGGAACTGTTTCAGATGCAATCTCTTCTCACATGAACTCCGTGGATTGCACATCAGGGACGAATGCATTCAAAATTAGTGACACAGAATCATTCCTTTAAATCATGAGACATCTGGGTCTAGTCTGTGCTACTGTTTTCTATAGGCTGGCTGTTATCACAGTAATGTACAGTACACTGTTTGACACAAGTACATAATGTTTATAATAATTTTTATAATAATTTTCTCATACTAGTGCAAACATCTAATAGCAAACGTTTGCACTGGTGGAAAAAAAAATTCAAATATTGGCTAAGCCATTTCACACAAGGGGTGATTACCCAGTGATAAGTCACTACAGGTGGTCTCAGTGTGGAGGTGAGTGGGAAAATGAGGTCCTTAGAAGCGAATCACTTATTTTCCACTTTGTTAGAAAATACTTTTTTTCTGGTTTGTTTTTCCCACACCATCATAAAGAGTTGCAATGATGTCAACATATTTAGACAGGTGCTAGATAATGCCAAAGGATGAAACTATCTGCAAGGCTACAGTTTTTCCCTCTTCAAGTGGAACATGTAGTAGTCTAGGTCAGCTTGATATAAGAATTAAATTACAAGTACTCACAGCTTTCCACCAGGTCCCTGGGGAATGAAGACCACAATTCTCACTGAATTCCAAGCAGCATGAATCTGGCACCCGTGTAGTGTTGTACACTTCAAACCAGTCAGTATAATTTGATACCCCACAGCATCTGAACTGGAAAGGAGAACAAGAAAACATTTGGCAACAAGGGCAGGTAAGGGCCTAGAGCAGTGATGGCAAAACTATGACACCTCTCAAAGGTATTTTCTGAGTGACACACCAGCATTCACCAACACCCAATAACTGAGTTTTACTTGTATTTCATTTTTGTAATTTTTTTGATGTTTCTTTATATAATACCAAAACCACATATTATTGGACTAGATTTTTTTAAAATAAATGAATATGTAAAGAATTGTTTCTCTTTTGTTGGGGGAGTGGGTGACATGCCAACAGATCAAATCAGGCATTTTTCAAAAGGTACACCATCACCGGCCTAGAAGCTGCTATTGGGACAAGCAGTGGGTTTGGTCCATTGCAGAAAAAAAGTGGGCTCTAATAAGTTACTCCCTCTGGGGTACCCAAATTTACACGCCAAGTACACACGCTACTCTCGAACACCTGCTGGAGTGAATTCTTCATTGGAATTCTTTTGGGCAACTTTTCATTTATTTCTAATTTATGTGACTTGATTTTTAAAAAATAAGAATTGCTCACTGGTGTGTCTTTAGCAGTCAGATGCTATCATAGCAGCTACTCCAGTGGCAGCAAGAGGGACCCACTGCCTCCACTGACATCATAGTTGATCAGTTGTTCACTGACAAATGAGAAGAGCACTGTACCTTCAGAGAATGCTTGTCTTTATCAGTTAGTGAGAATGGGGCAGACGTTGCACCACCATCCAGAAGCCTAGCAATTGTGATTGCTGATTCAGGATAGGGAAGTCCAGTCCACAACTCACAGAGACCAGGCCTCTAAATCAGGCATGAGCTAAAGCTTAAGAAGGTGTTACTGTTGAAACCCAAGAATTAGAGAACTAAAGTTATATCATCAATAAAATTCAGTTCCAAAATTCATTTCTTATGCTTGGAATGTTCTTACAAAAGAAATCATGACTCTGCAAATTGTTTGACATCAATCACGGGATTGTCAGTGCTACAGAGTGCAATGATATTATTTTTCAAGTATGCTACTGCCACCAAGAAAAATGAGCAGCAAATGAAATGGTTACAGCAATGTAACATGTTTTATTATATTTTTGTAAATCTGAGTGGCTTCTGAGTTGCACACACTCTGGCTTGAAATTGTCTTTGACATTTAGTAATACAGATATTCATGATCTGGACGCTGAGATGGCGGGCAGCAAACTTTTTTCCAAGTAGCATAGTACTAAACTTTGATTTGTATCTCTTCCATCATGCCTACCCAGAATGCGGATGCCAATTTTAGTGCTTCCTGATGGTGAGTGATTTATAGCTGCAGTTAAAAACACAGAATGTTTGTTAGAGAAGTTCAGGCTTCTTTCAGACACTCCATTCTGCAAAGCTGAAATTTGGTTTTCCTTGTTTTTGCAGCCAAGCAACTAGGGCTGGCCTGCTGAAGAAGCAGAATGAAGCCTACCTGCTTCCCCCCCCCCCCACTCCAGCCCACTGAGCCACTCACCTGCTCAATTCTCAGCTCAAGAGCAGTTGCTTTCTGAATAAGAACCCTCAGAGCATGGTCAACTGCTGGCCATGCTGAGAGCAGTTGCCAGTGCTCGATCCTGCTGGGATACCAGGAGCCCTAGGACCTGTTATATTTTGCTGTATGTCCAAGCTTTCTGTCCCCTACTGCTCCCTAACTCATAAAGGGGATCCCCTGTACAATTAGCTGTTTGGCACAAGTCACTTATGCCAGATGTAATTCAGCTGGGAGGAAGAACAGGCCTACGATACAATCTCCAACTGGGTGAAGATGTGATAAACAGAAGACCCAAGAGACTGGTAGTGGAGATTGCACCAAGCTTCTTACAGCCCAAGCCTGAAGCCAGCAGCTCTGCTGGGTACAGTGGTGCCAAAAGTCCCCTTCCCCTGGGGAAAGCCTCGAGGCCCGCCGGCTATTTTGCTGACACAGACTTGAGAGATTCTGGGTTGAACTTTTCAACACAGAGAATAGGATACAGCAGGGCAGAGCTCTGCCAGCCCCACCCCCCTCCTGCCCCGGTTCCTCCCCCCTCGCACTGCTCTCCCCCACCCAATTCCACCCACTCCCTGCCTGCCCTCCGCCCCAAAACTACTAACTGCTGACCAGTGCTGCTGGAGTGCCAGCTGGCCCTCCACACAGTACTGCGCACCAGTGGCCCCGCCTCTCCAGGTGCCGTGGACATGTCTTACGGCACATTTGCAGCACCCAGTGCTGGCTCTGAGGATGTTTAGGATTGGGCCCTTAATTCCTTGGTTTGGAGTACAAATCTTTGGAATTCATGGTGCTCTTCTGAAGTACAAGGCAAGCATTATACACCATTCCCAAGTTAAAACTCAGGATTTCAATCAAAAATGTGATAGTATCAACACCAATCACAGAATCATGAGCTGAAAGAGACCTATTAGGTGGTCTAGTCCAACCCCCTGCCTGTAGCAGGAAATCCTCCTAGAGCATCTCCAACAGGTGCTTGTCAAGACTCTGCTTGAAGCTCTCCAGTGAGGGAGAGTCCACCACCTCCCTCGGCAATCTGTTCCACTGCCAAACCGCCCTTATCAGCAGGAAGTCCAATAGAAATCTCTCCTCTTACAGTTTGTACCCAGTGGTTCTAGTTCTACTTTCAGAGGCAGTTTAGAATGAATTTGTCCCTTCTTCCATATGACAGACAGCTCTTAAGGTATTTGAAGAGCACTATCATATCCCGGCTCAACCTTCTCTTCTCCAGGTTGAACAAACCAAGTTCCCTCAACTGTTCTTTGTAGGGCTTGTCCTTCAGCCCTCTAATCATTCTCGTCGCTCTCCTCTGAACCCGCTCCAGTTTGGCTGTATATTTCTTAAAGTGAGGTGCCCAGGATTGGACACAGTACTCCAGGTGAGGTCTAACCAGTGCAGAGTAAAGCTGAACTGTGACTTGGAAGCTATGGTTCTACTAATGCAGGCTAAAAATTGCATTTGCCTCTTCTGCAGTTGCATCACACTGCTGACTCATGTTCATCCTGTGATCCATTGCAACTCCAAGATCCCGCTCACATGTTGTGCTGCCAAGCCAGGTATCTCCCACTTTATACCTGCGTCTTTGGTTATTTTTGCCTAAGTGCAGAATCTTGCATTTGTCCCTGTTGAACTTCATCTTATTCATTTCAGCCCAGTATTCCATTTTGTTTAGGTCTTCCTGTTTAGGTCTTCCTGAACTCGCTTCTATTGTGTTTGCTACTCCTCCCCAGCTTGGTGTTATCCGCAAATTTGATGAGGCCCCCTTGTATCCCCTCATTCAAGTCAATGATATTAAAGAGACCTGGGCCCAAGACAGAGTCCTGGGGTACCCCACTTGAAACTGTCTTCCAGGTTGACACGAAGCTATTGACAAACAACCTCTGTGTATGGCCTTCCAACCATTTGCAAACCCATCTAATGAGTGTATCATCTAACCCATATTTTCCCAACTTGCTGATTAGGATATAATGTGGGACCTTGTCAAATGTTTTGTTGAAGTCTAGATAAATTACATCCACAGCATTTCCATGGTCCAGTAAGCTAGTAACCTGATCAAAAAAGGAGATGAAATTTGTCTGGCAAGATTTATTTTTGACAAATCCATGTTGGATTCTATTGATCACCAAGTTGTTGCCTAGATGTGTGCAAACTGTGTATTTTATGATTTGTTCTAATATCTTCTCCAGTATTGAAGTCAGACTGACAGGTCTGCAATTTCCCAGGTTTTCTTTTTCTCCCTTTTTAAAGATTGGGACCACATTAGCCTGCTTCCAATCTAGCCGCACCTCTCCCATCCTCCAGGATTTCTCAAAGATAATTGACAGAGGCTCTGCAAGTACATCTGCAAGTTCCTTTTAGTACTCTTGGATACAGTCCATCTGGTCCAAATGACTTCCGGTTAAATGGTTTCTAACTAACACCCTGTCAATCCTAATTTGCAGTTCTGTGCTGTCATTACCTCTTTGGGGATGTAAGCATCAACCAAAGATCCAGCACCCACATTTGCACCATCCTCCTTTTGAGAGAAGATGGATGCAAAGTAGGAGTTGAGCAGCTCCACCTTCTCTTTGTTTCCAGACACTAATTGGCCATCCTTATTCAGGAGCAATCCTATCCCCTCATTTCCTCTTTCTTTGGGCAAACCCCTTTTTGTTATTCTTGACATCCCTGGTCAGCCTCAGCTCATACTGAGCTTTAGCATTCCTGACCTTCACCCTACAAGACTGGGTTACCTGTCTGTACTCCTCCCTGGTGACCTGTTCCATCTTCCATTTCCTATGCATGTCTTTTTTAATCTTCAACTTGCCACTAAGTTGCTTGTGCAGCATCCTGGTTTTTGGAGTTGTCTTCCCCTTTTCTTTTTAATAGGAATTGCTTCTGCCTAAGCCTGTAGAAGTTGCTTCTGAATGAGCTCCCACCCATCTTCAGCCCCTTTTCTCATTAGTTCATCAACCCATAGGACCCCACATATGATTTCTCTGAACTTGTTCAAATCAGCCCTCCTGAAAGCCAATGCACAGGTTTCACTGCTTATTCCTTTTGCTTCCCATAAGACTGAGAATTCCAGCAGTTTGTGATAACTTTCCTCTCATGAATCATTCAGAATTTGGTGCTTGTTTGTTAAAAAAAAATGGCTTTGTCCAGCAAATTAATGTCTTGTTATGACTATCATATATTTTAAGGGGTTCCATATTCTATTTTTCCCATGAGTCACATTGAATAAGTTACTGATCCTTCCTTGGACCAATAACTTTCTTGAACTTGCATTAATATATACCTGGAAAATATTCTAGGCAATACATCTCTTATTCTCTTGCTCCCCCAATATTCCTAACATTATGCCATCTTTTGTTTGTGCAGCACAAGATGTCATTGTATTTTAAGACTGGTAGTGCCAAGCATCACATCCATGCTAATGCACAAGAGAAAATGTTGGCACAGAATCAAGCTGGAACAAAAACAAGCCACTGGGATTATGACAAACCTCCCCTATTGTGCTGAGCACAAAAGGAATATTTAAACACAAGGATTCTAATGATTAATTATGCCAATTCTGGAGCAATTACAAACATCAAGGGAGGATGCAGATTAATTCAGACAGCCTAAAAATGCAAGGTGTAGTGACAGGATTTTTGAGAAAAAAAAAAATTCAAGGATGGATGATAAGAGAAAGAAAGAGAGTTCATTCAGAAGGGAGACTGAAAAATGTCCGCAACAGATGACATAATTCAGATTGCCTCTCAAACACCTTAAGGATGAGCAACAGCATTTTTCTTAAAAAAGAGAAAAATACAATCAGTAAAAGCAGACCCTCATATCAATATGAGTCATCCTTCTTTGGGATTTTCATATTCAAAAGAACCATCGTTTCAGAGGGCACTGGAAACACTGTTCATAAGATCTGCTCTAGAATGCTGGTACAGGGCAGATCAACAGCAAAATATAACTTGACATTATTTGCAGAAAAAAAGGAACACAGTCCAAGATGCACTGCCTGTATGTGCACTACGTCACATGGTCAACATTTCTGCTTAACTCAAAACCTGTACGAGACATGCATTTAAACATGTGTACTTGATGCTGGACACCTGCCTGTAAAGCAAGGAGTCAGAAAACAACTGTGATTATCAGAAGGAGTGCTGGCAAGAGGCCACAGAGCCATAGGCCAGGAAGGTCACATTTCTAATTTCTCACTGGAATCACGTGATAACCCCACCCCACCCCTTCACTGAACTTTGGAGTTTAACACTCCAGGTTTAAATGGGGCTTGTTTACTGCTCTAAATCCTCCTGAAAATGCACATGCAGTGGTCTATGACCCTGGCCACTTCCCTGGATTCTGGCAAAACAAATTGTTGAAAGACAGAGGAAATATTCCACACTTCCAACAGTCCTCATCAACCTCCTGATGAAGCTCAATTTAGGAACGGATTCAATGGCCATCTAAACAGCTGGCAGCTATTGCATCCTCAGCTGGGTGGTAGGAAGCCTGAATTTGTTGGAGGCCTGAAATCAGCCTCAGGGTACCTTTACCAAGCAAATACCTTTGACAGGCCCAGTAGATCCTCCAGAGCAAGTAAGCAAGTACGTTCAGTGGGAGAGACTAGCTCCCCATTCCGAGCAAGTGAAGTGCTTCACAGCCTATTCTTAGGCTCACCCTTTGCCTGTAGCCCTCAGGTCAGGTTACAGAGAGCCATTCCCAGCTGCAGCCTTTTCACCATGGCTTGAACCATCTGTAACCCACTACTTTCCTCTTGACCATTCCTTCTGATTTCCCCCCTTCCTTCTTTCTGTCTTCTTATTATTCTCCTGGGTTCCTCTGTGCATCCCAACTAATCTCCCTACACCTCCCCCTCCTTTGCTATTTGCCGTTTCCTTCTAAGTAGTTTCATGCGCCTCCCTCCTCCTCCTCCTAACAGCGTTGTTTAGGGTTCCATTGTGTGTGTGTGTGTGTGTGTGTGTCAGTGGCAGAATTCCACCTGTTGTTGGCAAACTTCAGTCTCAAAAGACTATGGTATCGTGCTCTGAATGGTGGTCCTGGAACAGCATCTACTGTGGCTGAAAAGGCTGCTTCGGGAGTGACAATCCCTTCCACACCAGGAGCAAGTGTCATGTGTCCCTGGTCTGTCTCCCTGGCTATGGATCTTCCTTCTTTGCCTCTTTGGTCTGTTGGCCAAGTGTCTTTTCAAACAAGGAAAGGGAATGCTGCACAGCCTGCCTCCAAGCGGGACGCTCAGAAGCCAAGGTTTCCCCATCTGTTGAGGTCCATTCCGAAGGCCTTTAGATCCCTCTTGCAGATGTCCTTGTATCGCAGCTGTGGTCTACCTGTAGGGTGCTTTCCCTGCACGAGTTCTCCATAGAGGAGATCCTTTGGGATCTGGCCATTGTCCATTCTCATGACATGACCAAGCCAACGCAGGTGTCTCTGTTTCAGCAGTGTATACATGCTAGTAGTGTATACATATACATAGTAGTATACATATACATATAGTGTATACATAGTAGTGTATACATATAAGGCCATGCTTATAAAGATTCCACCTGTAACGTTTAGAGTAAGTGTGTTAGTATAGTGAGTTCCAGTTCAAATCCCATGTGTTAATTCTTCAGCATGCTTTGGTGCACCTATACTATTGCCTCAGTTGTCCTTTCACTGCCTATCTGCATAGTTGTGCCATTGACCCATACAATGGGTCCCTGCACACAATAAATCTCTCCTCCATGTGCACTTTTTACTTGTGATTTAAACAACTTAGTTGCTGCCAACAACTAAGGGAGAGAGAAACAAGAGGCTGCCAAGTCAGGCTCTGGCTGAGGACCCATGCCTACAAGATGGCTCCCTGACTGGGCCAGTACCGGTGGCAGAGGTAGCACCCAATGTATCATCAGCGCTTGCAAGGCCTCATGGGAAGGCCCAGTGCACCCCCCCCCAGCAACTTGGTACTTGGTACTGGCCATGCTTATAAAGATCCCTCCATGCACAGGCATGCTGCACCCAGACTCTCTCTGTTGCCAGCCCTGATCCTGCAGGTCAACAATGGAATGCAAACATCAAACTCATGCAACTCATATTTTGAGCTCCCACTTTTGAACGCTGGTCGTATAACTCCAGTTAATGAAACTTAGTTCTATGTAAATATGGCTGATCTGTGAGAAGTAGCACTACCCAAGGGAGTAGAGAGCAAGAAATGATCTCTTGTGTTGTACATCTGGCAATATATGCAATAGGTGCATATAAATACAATAGATAAGTGAAATGTTATTCTCTTGCCCTCGGGCATATTGAAAGGTGCCTCAGGCATAGAACAGAAGTGAAGTAAGTAGAGAATCAAGAGACGCAACCATATGAACAGGCTGGAGAACCTGAATGACTCATTTTCTCTTGTATCTCACTATTGTGCAAAAATTACAAAGAAAATGTGACATTTTCTGGGCATCATAATCACTTGCGCATTACAGCTTCTGTTGTCATTTATGAATTTTCATTGCTAATGCTTCTAAATATAGATAGCTTTGATCTGTGTACCTGCCTGCATGATGGAGAGATCACCCTGCAGATGACATTAAGCTCAGCTCTGCAAGTCAATCCCCTGTGGAAAGATATCAGTGCAGTACAGGGAAAGGACCATTGAGCCACCTGGGCTGGTCCTTGGGTAAGGCATAATTAAGAGATACAGTTTTGTAGGGCTACGTCAGTCACAAGATCTGGTTCTTGTAGAAACCAAAATGAAATCCTTCCCATTATGCCAGAACATCAATCCCAGACAAAGATGTGTGTGCTATGTGGTTAAAAGCTGAAAAGAGCAACAAAAATGTAAGCTTACATCAGTTTGTATGATGCTCCATGCATTAGTGAGGCCAATATTTCCATCAGTTCCATACAAATGAAGCCCTTTCTTCAGGTCCCGCTGAGCATACTTATCAATCTGGAAACAAAGCACACACAATTTCATATAAGTACATTAGATTTTGAAATCTCTAGAATTACATTTTTCAGCCTTCCCAGGAAGCCATGATAACAACATAAAAAGAGATACTTGTACATAAATTATGTCAAAGAAAGGAAACTAGGAATCTGGGCAATTATCTCCTTGAGGCCCAGTGTAAAACTGTACAGCGAAAATAACTTCAGCTAGCTAATTTTTTCTTCTGCGGATTCACTTACACTAATCATACAACCTTGATTCTTTTCCCCTTGTGTAAATCTGGGGGTTTCCATTTGGGCTTTATTTTTATTTATTTTTGTTTTTGAAAGGACAATGCTCCCCTTTTGCATTTGTTTTCTAGCGAAGTATTTGTTAGCTAAATGAAAATCATGTACTGTATTGATGCGTAAACATTGTCAGCCTCTGATTTACTTTCCCTTGTATAGTAAACTGTCCCACCACCCTCCTTTTAATTTTCCCTGTACTACATATATAGCATAAACAGAAAAGTTGCTTCATTACAATGTCATAGGCTCAAATCCAATTGGCAATGTGGCAACATCACAAAAGCCAGGACGAGAGAAAGAAACACAGCCTTCACCCTGAATCACTGTTGTCACACAGTCAAACCTGGCTATGCGGCAAGCTGATACCACAGTAAGAGTGATCCCCAATTGGCTTGGCTCATGCAGCTGGGGCTAAAGGAGCACAAAGAAGAAGAAGAACATAGTGGCTGTGAAACCCCATGAACAGGATCAAAATGGCATTTTGTGCTCCTAAAATTATTTCCATGCCGATAAACTATTCACAAACACACACTTGGCACAACCCTACATTTTATTACTGATAGATGAAAAGTTAATAGAATTGTTTACCTCAATTTCTGGCATAGACCCGCAATAGATAGGAAAGGGCAGTTAAAGCTGCAGTGTTTATCTGGGAGCAAGTCCCATTGAAATTAGTGGCATATGCTTATCTTCTTGTTCCATAGCAAATGAAACTGGATGCATCCCAATTAGCATTCAACTATAAGCATTTCTAGCTGATCAGTCTGTGATCTTACTGAAATTTCCATAAAGATGTAAGTCTCTTCATATTTTCCTCAGTGGGGGTTAATGCAGCTAGGGGGCTGAAAAATTGTACAAGGCGGAATAGTTAAGGAGGCCCTCTCCTATGTTAATCTTTCTGAAATTACAATCTCACCATCTGCTCTGTATTTTTTCAGTCTGAGAAAAGAAACACAAAACTACCTATAATATATGGTTCTGTCTTTATGCTCTGTTATCTTTCCTTTAACTGAAACCTCTTGACATACAGGGGAAAAAACAGTAAGCTGGGAAAAACAATAACCCTGGCTGAACAGTGCAGGTAGATAAGTACTTGCACCTTCTAGGACTGGAGTTAATTAGTAAGAAGCCACTTTCCACCTGAAACAAGGAAGAGGAAGGAGGGGTAAAACAGAAAATGGGCAGCCATGAAATGGGAGACATCTGACAGGTAAAGCAAGATGTGATAGCATGGAATTGAAGGCAACTGGGCCACCACACTTAGCGTTTGAGAAAGCAAATCTTCACATAGAAGATCACTATATTTGCCCACATTTTAATGGAATGTGTCCAGGCTTTAAAAAGAAAAAAACAGAAGTGAGTCTGAGCAGCAAATGTAGGAAGATGCAAAGTGCCAAGGTTGCTTTTCTGTAGTCAACTCCGCAAGCCATTTCACACAGCTTCACAGCGTGATAATCCCTCTGACTAGGATTCAGATGCTGCCCAACTTAATGTAATCTTCATGCCCTGTTTCAGATCAATAATTTTTAATAACCCAAAGTCAACGTTTATAAAACGCCTGAAGGATCAAGTGGAATATTTTGTTAGCTCAGGTGTGCCTTAACACATTTTCTCATTTTACCATAATAGATTGCTTAACCATGCATTTCTGCTCAACCTTGTAGCAAGTGAGAGAATCACTAATGTGCAACGTGTACAAATAAAAGTCAGAAGCAGCAGGTGAGAATGTCTAGGAGACATTCACCTTTTCTCAGGACACATGCCTAAGAGACAGAGGCAGTTAACCTGATTGGCAGCAGGTATTTCATCTGGTCCAACTCCTTCACACTGCGCTGGAAATTGACGTAGATATGTGCTTGTGTTGTATGGATTATTCCCTCTAGGGAAAAAACAGCAGCTATACCAGTTATTGGCCTGATATCTGGCAAGCTAGGGCCAAACAAAGGTGTCACTGAGTTGCATATACAGTAGTTTCTCCTGCTTCCCACCCCAGCTTTATTTTAAACCAATTGCAGTCACTGCAATCTGCCTTGGAAGACCTGCGTGAGGGGGATTAACCCTCCCCTCTTTGGCTGTTTTTCTGCTGAAAATTCCTCCCGCCTACGTTTTCCCATGAGGAAAACAATACCTTAGCTCAATTTTCAGCTAAAAACAAAGCAATTAGTATAGCTTCTTTGTACTTCAGTGTGACATGGCTGTTGTCTTTTTTTATACCTACATATGCAGAAGCACCCAAATGATGTAATGTTTCCTGACAGGCTGGAGTTAAAGTGCCTGGCTGGACCCAGAGACAGTGTGTGGTTTTGCTGAGCTGCATCCTCACATGTGGACAAAAATTCTAATTTCAGGCCCCGCTGCTCTCTTCAGAGACCCATTTTCTTTGCCCGCCCACCCGCCCCAATTACTGAGATCTCAAGCAGCAATTATTTCATACCGCACAAAGCTGCCTAGACAGTGTTTCAATATTGGTAAGTAAATATTTCTGACCTTTCTGATGATTGCTTCCCTCCTCCCACTAACAAGGGAGAAGAAGCTGTAAAGAAATGACAAAATATCCAATTGTTTCCCACTGGGTGAAACTTCTAATTTCATGCCTTGATAATCATTCTCTACAGATAGCAAGGAGCTGGAAATTGAATGTAAATAGAGAGTACCTAATCTATAAGGTCATTTGCAGGAGCCCCGGTTCTTTCTGGGGAAAGATGAGATTGATTGTACTACTAGACGAGAACAGCTTAATATTGGGTGGGATGTTATTCAGTACATGAACTTGCCATGAAGGTGAAATGTTCACAGCCTCATTTTGGGATAGAAGTGGCACCAGGTCCTGGGCATGAATACATACCAAATGCCTGCCAGCAGAGAATGACTGAAGCCCTGATCTGTAGATTTCTGAGGCTAACAATGAGCTTCAAATTTACTTCAAAACTTTCTATTATCTTGCAGGAAGCAGTGATTATGGCCCCCCAAAATGATGTAATTAAAGGCCTAGTTTTACTTGAGAGTAGCAGTGGTGTGGGGCAGAAGCATGGAGGCAGAGTGTAGTTAACCCTCTTCACCACTTCCAGCTGAAAAGTGCATCCATTAGTGGCTTGTTAACCCTTTAAGTACCATTTGCTATACTGTAGTTAAAGATTTGCAGCCCAATTCTATGGTCTCACCCCCCCCCATGCAGCAATACCCAAAATGGCTATAGCCACATCCTGTGGGGGGGGGGAGTTCATGGAGGTCAGGTGGGGTAAGCCTCCAAAGCAAGGACATGTCTACTTGGATCTGTGCTAGCAAAATTGCTAGTGCAGGTCCATGTTGACCCAGGGCATGGGATTGGGTCCAGGAAGGTGGCTAGGATTTGGTGGTCGCTGCTGCCAGTGAAGCCACCCCATTCCTGAAGCTGTTCTGCTCATCACCTGCCCCACTGCCTCCCCCTTCCACCCTCACCCTGCTCCAATGACACCTCATTCCGCCCTCCCCACCCCTGTTCCACTCCCACCACCCCATCCTGTCTCCTCCCGCTATGCTACCTGCTTTGGTGGGTCCGGCAGGATCCTCTGGCATGCATGAGAAGGCTCCAGTCTTCCCACCAGCACTCTCGCGAGTCTCTGCCTGCTGTCAGAGTGCCTTTCATGACTGTTGTAAGGCAGTTAGTGCAGGAGGAATGCTTGTTATGCCCACACTGGGTCCAATAGGACTGGGCTGCCAATATACTTAAAAGAAAAATGATGCAGAAGTAATTGTTTAAACACCCCACTTCTGTACCATGGCTCTGGTTCAAACCTCACAAGGCTGCCAAATTCAAGTTAAAATAACCCCTTAAATATATCATCACATGGTTAATGTAAGAACATAGTCCAGTGGTTCTCAAACCAGGGCGTCATGACTTCCCAGCCTGAGGGCCCTGGGCTCTGGGCTCTGCCCCCTTAAGGGGTGGTGAGGGGGGAAGGCAGAGGCGTGATCCCCTGTATCGCGCCTCTGATCGGGGTGTGGGGCACACTTCCACTCATCCCTGCCTGCAGCAGCCTCCTGCGGGTTGGAGGAGCCCGGCGCCAGCTTCAGCAAGGCGCTCCATGCAGCAAAGACCCCTCCAGAATGCGACTGCAACCACTTCCGGTTTTGAGATAGAGAAAAAGAAGTTGTCGTGATCGCATTCTGGAGGGGTCTGCGCTGCTTGGAGAGCCTTGATGAGGCTGATGCTGGGCTTTTCCAACCCCAGGAGGTTGCTGCAGGCAGGATGAGTGGAAGCACACCCTTGCACCCCTCCACAGCAGCGGAATGTTGGGCATTGCGTCGCTGCCTTCCCCCCAGCCCCACTGCCTTCCTCCCACACATGCAAGCACTTACAGACTCTCAAAGTTCCCAGAGAGTTTGAGAACCACTGACATAGTCTATCAGTGCTATCCTAATGCATGCCTCCTCAGAAATTTACTTTCAATTAAATATGTAGCCGTGTTCTCAAACTGTGGGTCGAGACCCACTTGGTGGGTCATGACTCGATGTCAGGTGGGTCACAAAAAGCCGGGTGCCATCATCTTGAATGCTGGCAAGTAACCTGGGCGGAGCAGAGCGAGATAAGCAACCTGCAAAAGGCTCCAGCGATCCATGTTTATCAAGCACTTGAAAAGTTGAGTCCAGTTCCTCTTTCCCTCTTGTTTCCCCTCCTTCCCCCCCCCATTGTAAGCAATCTTCAAGTGCTCTGCTGCAAAGCTGAGGCTTGACTCCCGCCCACCCCCCATAATCTCTCCTGTCTCCTCACCAATGAAACTGGACTAGTGGAGAGGGAGGAAGAGAGTGGTCTTTTATACAAAAAGGGCAGAAAGAGTGTGTGTAAGTGCATCTGTAAGAGAGAGAAGCAATCTGCAGGAGGCTCTACCATCTGATCCCCTTTTATCAAGTGCTTGAAACAGTTGAGTCCACCCCCTCTTTTTGTTTTCCTTCCACTTCCCTTATTGTATACAATCAAACTCTTGGGATCTTCAAGAGCTCCTTTGCAAAACTTTGCAACCCGCTCCTTTCTCCCCACCAATGAAGTTGGAATGGAGGCGAGCTAACTAGCAAAGGGAGCTTCCCCTTTGCTAAATATAAGAGAGCCATTTCAAAAGCTGCCTCTTTGCTCAGGACCACATCTGTTGGTGAATGAAGACTTGGCTATTGATACAATATCTCAAAAGAACAAGACACACATGTGTGCACACACAAACCGGTGGATGAACATGTCAGTAGCAAGATACTTCCAATTAGCTCTCACAAAGGCTACATGAGGCAGAGGCAAATCATCCGGGGGAAGTAATCATTTCCATTGTTAAAACTAATGACCACTATTATTATTTCAAATTGAGCAGAACAGAAACATTGAATGTTTAATCCCTGGCAGGAACTGCCAACAGGAGTAAGAAAGAACTGTTGGTTTATGCAGAGATGAAAAACTTGGCCATAAGCCCACAGAGAGATCCCAAGAGAATCACCTTTGTATCAATTGTTTGTATTATTTACATAGCTAATTTAAGTGCAAACTAAGACCAGAAGTATACAATTTGAAGATTGAAAGTGACACATGCTGTTATGACTTTGGAACATCAGATGATATAAATTGACCTAATTCTAGGGTGATCAGAGCAAATGGTAACATTTACAGGTCCTACTGCTCAATCTTATCTAGGCATTCTGGCACTGTGATGCTGTGTTTACAGTGTCTTAAAGCACATTCCGTAAGCATGCAGAGCCATGTGCTTTCAGTCTACTGTTAGAGTGCATGGTTGGTTGGTTGGTTGGCAACCTTCAGTCTCGAAAGACTATGGTATAAGCCTACAGCACCCGGTATTCCCAAGCGGTCTCCCATCCAAGTACTAACCAGGCCTGATCCTGCTTAGCTTCCAAGATCAGACGAGATCAGGAATGGCGTCAAGCACTTTGGTGGGGCAAAGAAGACCTGGCATGAAGGAGGCAGGGGCACCGAACATGAGCAATTTGGACGCTATCCCCCCTGAAAGCAGTCGGCATACCCCTTTGTCTCTTTAGACTTGTAGCAGCTAAAGAGCTATTAGTGATGGCAGGCTTACAAAGGGGTAAGGGAAGACATTTTCCCTTTCGTCTTCTAAGCAGCCCAAACTGCCTTCCCCCCTCCACAGTATATAGCACAGCCTATTTTGGCAAGGCTGCATGCTATGGCAGGGGAAAGGATGGAATTAAGCAGTCAGAATCACTACATTATTGAGTCCTAAATTTCATAATTACTTTTGGCTGATCTTGTGTTGTGACAATTAAACTCTACACATTCTGAATGACTTGCAACCCAAACTTATGGGTCATTTATGGCACAGAATCTATTCATCTGTTGTCATAAATGGTTCTGCAACATTCAAATGATGTGCCACCATTGCACATGACAGAGCTGATGGAAATGGCCAGTGGGTCTACACAAGTGCCGGACTCAGTGGTATAGCTAAGGAGGTGCAGGGCATAGCAACTGCACCGGACAACAAACTTTAGGGTGGCGACAGCTTGACACTAGTGAAATTGTGAAAACTTTGGTATTTTTGAATAATACCATCAAGTTATATACAATTTGATGCAGAATGCAGAATGCAATGAAACCACATCAAAAGATCTCTATTCTGTCAAAAGTTATAGCCAAATTACCAGTAAATAAAAACACAACTGCATTATGTAACAAAAACTGGATTCTTAACTCAAAATTGACCAATGAGACTGATTGTTCCAAGAGCCAATTACCGTAGATACTCGCCTATAGTACGTGAAATTTTTGCCAAGTAATCAAGCTCAAATTATCACTTCACCTTATCTCCAGGTCAATCAGAGGGCAAAGCCTTTCAACTCTGAAAAGTTTCGTTTCTCAAGCAGCAGACAGGCACCAAGTTTCTCAAGCAGCAGGCGGGCACATCTCCTTAGAAGCAATTTGTTAACTTTTTATTCTCCTTCCTTCTGCTGCAGCCTGGTTCTGCTTTGCAAATGCTTGCAAAGCAGGTCTGATTTTTGAAACACCAGGATGGGAATCCTCCTTTCCATTTGAAGCAGGCTACAATTCAATGCACGCTTACTTAAGAATAACACCCATGGAAAGTAAAAAGGGTTGCAAATATATGCAGCTCCATCTCTCTGCTGCAAATTGAATTACACACTCCCAGTTATGTGTTATGGGTTGTATGTAGAGCTTCTGGCTTAACACACCAGACACCTTAAAGGTGTCTTGATTCATGGTTCTCCTGCAGTGGTTCCCAACCCGTTTCACTTGCATATCCCTTGGCAGCCCATTTCCATAAATTGTACCCTTCATATTAGCAAAATGTTTGTAATTAATAATACACGCCCTCACCTCCTCTATATGAAAGCCCAGACTTCATGTATTTATCACAGTGTTTTCTCTTTTTATCTGTTTGAAGAACAGAAGGCTCTGCCTTTGCACTGTTTTGCACCAGAAGTGTGCTGAGAAATTCTAGTTGATTGATCACTTTCCATATTATGTTTCAGCTTTTTTACTGTGCTGGTTTTCAATCACTGGTTCATACATGAACTGATGACCAAAAACTAGCTATTGGTGGGGCTTTCACAGCCGACTAGCTACCTCCCTTCCTGCCTTGCTGGTCCTTACAAGGTATTCCTGTCTTGCAAGGCATTCTGGAGCATGACCTGCCTTTTTCTACTATTATGTCATTCTTTTTCAAGTACCCCTAAAGGTCCTGTTGAGTGTCCCTGGGAGTACATGAATACCAGGTTGGGAACCATTGCTTTACTGGTATGTTGTTTACAGTGCACTTACTCTGATAGTGCTTACAAAAAGTGATGAAGACCAGAATTTAGAAAGAATAAAAATGTATCTTATGATCTTTTACTATGTTTTTAATAAATTAGATACTACAGTTCTTAGGTAACAATTAGTGGTGGGTTATTTTTCAGGATCTGGCCTCGAGTAAAATCAGACAAAACTATAGTCAGACACCCCCCTAAGTTTAACCCCTGACTTATTCGAGTCATAGAAAATTCCATGATTGTTGGCTCAAAACCTGCCCTTGACTTATCTGTGGGATCGACTTATAGGCGATTATCTGCGGTAGGTGTTGTTGTGCTACAGCAGGGAACCAACAAAGTGTTAATATGGGAGGAGCCTGGGGGAAGCAGCAGAGCAAGTGGGCGACAAGCTGCTGGGGGAAGGAGGCAGATTTTTCCTCCATTTTCACTTTTTTTAAAGCCCGGATGTGATGTTACTTCCAGGGTATCATTTTGCATTTGGACCAGCCCACATGATCATTACTTACTCCACTGGTCAGACTCACCTGGATATTCCACCTGCCTAAGTATGGTGGAGGGGATGGTTCATGGGCGGTTTAGGGTTGTTTGGGGGTGGGAAGTACAGGGCAGGGTTGATTGGGGGCGGGAAGTACAAGCTGGAGAGGTTGAATCTGAACAGCAAAAGTGCATGCCTGATCGTATCCCCGATTTTCCAATTCACCCCATTCTCTTCTCCCCAGACATACGCCAGCAAATCAGCTGGTGTGCATCCAAGGAGACCCACAGGTGATCAGGTGGCTTACAGGGATGTAAGTAAAAGAGTTTTTACTTTTTTTATTTACCTCTCACTGACTGACTGATTGCCCCTCCCCCACACTCTGTCAGTTCAGCTGCATGGCAGAAGATGATGGGAGATGGGATCAGTCTCTTAAAGATTCAGTCCTGATTCAAGGAAGTCAGAGCTCTCCCATATTCTCCTCTTGGAACAAATGTAGTGAAGAAATTCTTGGCTACAGAGAGGGCCTGATAAAGGGACTTTTGGAATTGTGTTTGTGCCAAACCGTTTGCCTATAGCATTTTATCCATGTAAATACCCTTATGAATAAGGAACAACTTAAGTACATTAAATTACACAAAAAGATCATGTTGTGTAATCCCTTGGTATGGCACTGAATAGGTTAGCCAACCTTTGGGAAGCAAGCCATATACAGTAAATAAGGTCTACAGCAATAAGACATAGAATGAGAAAGAACTGGCTGCTATTTAGAACCATATTCCAGACAAGATGACTGGAAAAGCGGCAAATTGATTCAAGATTGATTCAAGATGACAGTGGGAGGCAGGAAATGGTCTTTTGTTGAGGTGGCATCAAAAAGTATCACAATGCTTAAATTCTGAGCTAAAATGCTCATACTCTTGCCAGGCTACTCTTGTCCGTTTTCACCTATTGGAATTCTGTAGCAAAATATTGACCAAGTAACAGATCTTCGGAGAAAAAAAGCAATGCATACCCCTAGAGACAGATGAAATTGGAGAATATGACTAAGCTAGACCAAAATAGTGGAATGACTGGCAAGACTAAAGTAGAGAAAAAGCAAATACAATGAGAACGCTCTTCTTGGGTTAGACCAGTCATCTACGTGACCTGCACCCTGATTCATACAGTGATCAAAGTAAGTGAAGTGGATCAGGGGGAAACACCAAATCATTCCACATTGGAGTGAGCCATGGAGCCTTTATTCCAGGTCTAAGATGTGCACAAACTCATGGCAGCTAGTGAAACACAGTTGGACTCCCTCAATTTTTGGCTTCTTTCCCCAAAGAACATCAAAGAGAGAAGCAGAGCACAACATTGCTGATGCCCAGAAAAAGATAACCTACAAGGCAATGAGGTGCCAGCTCCATTTGTAATTCCATCAGGGTGCCAATGCAAATACGCAGCTCTTGAGATTAGTTATCAAAGCCAGCATTTGCTGCAGATTTAAGGTTCAGATCTTTCTTTCACAGGAGATCCTGCAGGGAGCCAAGCTAAAGTTCATGTGAATTATGCTGGAGACAGCATGTTGTGTACAGACTTCATCCAAATGCAATGGGAGCAGAAGGGAGGCAAAAATAAAGCCTGGCATCACAAACCACACTCAACAACCATTTATGGAAGCCTTCACAAGGCGCAACATACACTAAACTGCCAGTTCAAGGGGAAAAAACCCACCACCCTGCAATAAAAAAAATCAATGTGCCTTGGTGTTTACAGATTTCTTGTTCTTCTATTGCTGCAAGACTCCGGTATTAGTATGCCAGGAGTGATGCCATTAAAGGTTGCGTGATGCCATTAAAGGTTGTTGATTGAAGAACAAGTAGTATGCCAGGACAAGACTGAGCACAAAATGGGGGTTGCCTTTGCTTGCAACCACAAAAGTGAGTTGAGCACCTTATAGGTTCCTGTGCTATGGCAAGGTAGAAGGGTGATGATGGAATCAAGGTGGCTATCTAAGCACTGGGTATGTGCTGGCTGGACAGCAGTTGCCCCTCATGCCTTCTTTACAGGAGTCTGTTGTTTGTCCCCTGTACCTGTTATTCAGAGTTATACTGTCTCGGATCATCAAAGCTCCATTCAGCTAGTAGGAGGGGCTTCCATAAAGTCCAGTAATTGCTTAGCAGGGTGAACTAAGCAACATGTAGCTCCTCTACTTTTAGGAAGTACATTTTTTTCACAGGCTAAAGAGGCATGTTAACAGGAATCTTATTTCCATCTGGAATCTGTAAAGCTCCACTGTGAACCCTGCAAGGGATAGATGGATGGCAGGCAGGGCACAACACCTAGTGGTTAGCAAATGGCACTTCCTATTGGCACCTGGTTCACCCTTTTATCTGGGTAAACTAGGAATGAACTGGGACAAGGTAGTTTGCTGTCACCATCCAAAGCTCTACAGCCCAGACTAAGGCGGACACCTTGGGAAAACCTCCCTCTCAGGTTATAACATGTGGGCATTAGCCAAGTTAGGGGCAATCCTAACCCACTTTCCAGCACTAACATAAGGGCAATGCAGCTCTGAGGTAAGGGAGCAAACATTCCCTTACTTTAAGGAGGCTTCTGTGAGTGCCACCCAACTGCAGGATGCAGCACAAGTCCCATTGGCACCACTGTGCCAGTGCTGGAAAGTGGGTTAGGATTTGGGCCTAAATTAAACAGGAAGTGAACAAGAAGGAAGCAGCAACACCAAAAGTAATAGTGAGAGGGTTTGTTGTTTAAAGGATAACAAAAGGGATGGCAGATACAACCCAATTCAGCCAGCAGATCTGCTTTTTAGATCCTAAAAGATCTAAAAGAAATATTATTTATGTGTTTCTCAATTTTCTGCATAATGGACACAATCCATGCTTCAGTTGAGTGTTGTGAAGTTGTGTGTGTGTGTGTGGGGGGGGGGGGTAATAACAACCCATGTTGTATGGTGGCTATTGTGACAATTTACCCTGGTTCCTGACCCCTCACAATCCCAAGAAAACTGGTTCTTCAGGGACTGAACAATAATGCTGTTGAATGCCAGAAACTATTCTATTAATGCCAGAAACAATTCTTAAAATAGTCAACCTGGAACACTATCCGATGCCACCTTGATTTTTCTCCCTCTGCACAATGACCCCCCCCCCCCGCAGCCATTTAATACACTTCTCACATGGTTTCTTCAACTTTGGAACTCCAGGACTTCTGGTTTGATTTAAAGAGACTGCGCAAATAGAGGAGTGCCTTTGTTCACGTAAATCAGACTGAAATCCTGCACTCCCATGTTTGAGGAAACCATGTGAGGACTGCGGTAAGGAGGCAGGTGATACAATTTCTGCTGCCTTTTAGCAGGCTGAAAGCAGATCAATGAAGGTTGCATCTGCGGCAGGTTGGAGGGAGGTGGTGACAGTGGCAGGTGCAGGGTAAAGAGTATTTGAACCTGCCACCCTCTTGCACCTCTGCAACCTGCTGCGGATGCAACCTGTATCACCTAGCCTAATGGATGCACTTCCCCTGCTAAAATGTTGTTTACAAACTGAAAAGATTATACTAAAACAAGTTGTTGAAATAATCCAATTTGCAGCTGCATAGCGTTCCACAGACCAAAAAGTATCATTACATTCAGGAAAGAGTCCCTTTGAACAGGGCTTCTCAAACTGGGGCGTCACAACCCCTCAGCCTGAGGACCCTGGACTCTGCCCCCTTAAGGGGCAGGGGGGAGGCAGTGACGTGACCCCCAGGATCACATCGCTAAGGGGGCTGCAGGGACTGGCATGTACTTTCCAGTCCCTGCTGCAGCCTTCCAAGGGTGCAGGGAGCCATGAGAGAGCCTCCTCAGGGCTCCCTGAGTCTTAGAAAGTGAAGTGGAGCGAAAGCGATTGCTCCACTTTCACTTTCTAAGACTCAGGGAGTCCTGAGGAGGCTCGCACAGGGCTCCCCGCACCCCTGGAAGGCTGCAGCAGGGATTGATACATGCCAGTTCCTGCAGTCCCCTTAGTGACGCAGTCCTCAAACTCCCTGCGAGTTTTAGAACTGCTGCCTTTGAGAATAACAGGAAAAAGGAATAGAAAGACCCTAACATTTTAGAATTAAGCAAATCTCCTATGTAACCCCAAGACACTCTATCACTCTGGGTTCACTTAATCATAGAAGTTGATTACCTCATAAATGGGGTGTAATGTAAACTAGCCTCCTCGTGGTGCGCCCCGGGCAACATGACTTTACACGGCCAAATAGTTTACACACATTGGCTCCTGGCCCTACAAGGACCTCCCAGCAAGAAGCAGCAGCATGAACACTGGAATGATGCTGCGTTTTGCCATATGATTAAAATAAAAATAAAAACCTCACAAATTGGCTGAATGATTGAATACTCTTGCAGGTATCAGACTCACCATCTAATTATCTGGGAGTATATTTGGTTAAGAAATCCTAGATGGAATGTGGGATTAAATTAATTAATCCTCTCTATTTCTCCTTAAATTATATTTCTCCTGGTTTGCATTTGATTTCTCTTTGGCAAATTCCAACATAAAAGCTTTTAAGCATTTAAGTGGTAGCCAAGCTCACTGAACAGTCACATTTACCTCTAAGAACACACATGTAAGAAAAGTGATTTGCTAGGATCCTAATCTCTATGAAAAGTTATACTATTTTCTCCAATGCTGGCCTAAGTACAATTCCATAAGAGCAAGTTTCATTTACATAAACTGTCAGGAAAGATGTTCCTTACACTAGTGGTTCTCACACATTTAGCATTGGGACCCACCTTTTAGAATGAGAATCTGTCAGGACCCACAATAAGTTATGTCATGACCGGAAGTGACATCATCAAGCAGGAAAATTTTTAAAAGTCCTAGGCTACAATCCTACCCACACTTAATCAGGAGTAAGTTCCAGTTACTATCATTGTTAAAATAATATACATAGTAGGTCTGTAACATTTCCCTAAATGCAGTCACATACCATGGTTGCATCAAGTCTAATAGATTAAAAATAAAATATTGAAATGAATGGGGACCCACTTAAAATTGGCTCGCGACCCACCTAGTGGGTCCCAACCCACTGTTTGAGAAACACTGCCTTACACTATAAAGCAGAAATCAAGGAAATCTGGTTATATTATACCAACAAGATGAATGACCTGATATCATTATCTGAGTTTACATATATGAGATATAGAACTGTGAATGGAATCAGACTGACCTACAAGGCATGTTAAGCATTGCTATGAAAAATGTAGTATTTCCTATTAGTGTGGGTATTTATTACTATTATCATAACTCTCCTGTTTGAAAAGATGCTATTCAAGCATAGAGGCTAGATGACTGGAGACAGATGCTTGAGCTGTTTCTAGGTCATATACTAGTATAAACAATTCAAGGATGCCAAAGTTTGTCAGAAAACCGAAGCACCCAAGGGCCAGTAGGCACAGATTTGTGTGTGATCAGCATTGGCATTAGCAGACTATAAATCACAACCACCAGCAGGGGAAGCCAGGAAAAAGGCATGGAAGAAAAATAGAAGGAACATCTGCACCCATTTCAGAAAAGAGACCACTTGCTTCTATACTGCAGAATCTCTACCCCAAAGGCTCATATAACATGTGGTGATGCAAAACAAACCTTGGTCAAGCAAATATTTGGTTTATCTAAGTTTCTGTCTTGTTCCATAGAAGTGTCCTATCACTTCCCCCAACCAGCTTGGAGGTTATCCTGGATTCACAGTTGCTTCTGGATGCATAAGTGTTGGCTGTGGCTAGGAGTGCCTCTGCCTAGTTTAGCTGGTGTGGCCAGCTGTAGCCATACCCGCCTTTGTTGGATCTGGCCATGGTTGTCATCATGCCATGGTGACATCAAGATTAGATTAATGTACTCTGTGTGGGGCTGCCGTTGAAGATGGTCCAGAAGTTGCAGTAGTCAGAATGTGGCGGCTCACGTAATGGCTGGCGCTTGGCGGTTTGACTCTGTCAGATTACTGCGTCAGCAGCTGCATTTGCTCCCAGTTTGTTTCCAGGCCCAATTCAAGGTGCTGGTCTTAACTTTTACAGTTTGGGACCAGTGTATTTGAGAGACTGCCTTCATTCATACAGTCCAGTTCATTCCCTTTGTTTTATCTGAGAGGGCCTTTTAGTTGTGCCGCCATTAAGAGAGACTGCAGACTGGCTCATGCTTTTTAATAATTTATTTAATGTTTTATGATTTTTTTATGCTGCTGATTGTCACTGGCTGGCTTCTAATGTGTATTTTATAGTATTATATGTATTTTAATTGATTGTGAGCCGCCTTGGGTGCCTTTCAGGGACAGAGACAGGCGAAAAAATTGAATAATAAAAATAATGTGGGCAAGAATAAAAAGATAGCAGCAGTTTCTCAAGAAGAGATTCCTAATTTCTTTGGAATTTTTCCTATCCAGAGAGCTGGACTTTTCTATTTTTCCCCCTGCAGAACAATTTATTAATTAAAGGAGCACTTGAACTAGATAGCTTGACTATAAATACACCTGAATATGGTACAATACATATGACATTAAATAATACCTAAGCAGAGAACAGGAAACAGGTTTTGATTTTAGAAACAAGTCCACCCCCACACAATGGTTTTTGAAGCTCTCTTGTGTTACCGAGGAGGATTTTATACTGGAAAGAAGGTCCTGCTTGTCTAAACCTATGCTAGTCCCTCCAACAATATCTTATCTAACTCTCCCAAGCTTGGGAAAAAGGATGTTACTAATGATACACATTACTAATTAAACTCCTAAGGCTAAAAGAAATCTAAGGCTATGAAGAAATAGTAGGTGATCAATCATATGAACATTTCCAGTTAGTATATTAGATTATAATATTTAAAACATTTAAGGAAAACCATAGGTAATGTTGTAAGTTGTTCTTCCATTCACTCAAGGGAAGATTGTTTTTGCCAGGACCCCCTACTGTTGCTGCCCCCCTCCCCTATGCTGCATGCCAATTTGATATGAAGGATGCCCAAACTCTTAAGACCCTATTTTCAGGATGTGCAGAGGGCTGCACAAGCAGCAACAATTCTGACCTCCCCCCAACCCCCATTTTGTGCAAATGGAAGAGTCTTAAAAGACCCCAGTAGGTTCTTTATAATCACTTTCTACATGGAAGTCACATGGAAGTCACAGATCCCCAACATACTGAAAGATCATCTCCTGTATCATCCATTTAATGTATGTATTGTGTTAAGTAAAAGCTCACACCATAACGTTTTAAAGCAGGGATTCCCAAATACCTTGGTGACCCACTGCATTGTCTGTGGTGAATCTTGGCTAAAGATTCTTGGCTAAGAGGTGCCTGAGGGGGGACATGATTGAGACATACAAAATCATGCAGGGGATGGACAGAGTGGATAGAGAGATGCTCTTTTCCCTCTTGCATAACACCAGAACCAGGGGACATCTACGAAAGTTGAGTGTTGGGAGAGTTAGAACAGACAGAAAAAAAATATTTCTTTACCCAGCATGTAATTAGTTTGTGCAACTCCTTGCCACAGGATGTGGTGATGGCATCTTGCCTGGATGCCTTTAAGAGGGAATTGGACAAGTTTCTGGAGGAAAGGTTCTTTACGGGTTACAAGTCATATGTGCAAGCTCTTGGTTTTAGAGGCAAGCTGCCTCTGATTGCCAGATGCAGGGCAGGACACCAGGACACAGGTTGTGCCTGTTGTCTTGTGTGCTCCCTGGGGCATTTGGTGGGCCACTATGAGATACAGGAAGCTGGACTAGATGGGCCTTTGGCATGATCCAGTGGGGCTCTTCTTATGTTCTTAATCTGGGGCCCACTGAGGCCAGAATGCTGCAAGATAAAATGACAGAAACCTGGAAGTCGCTGCTGGGTCCTGCATATGCGCACCACACATCATTAGCCACACTGTGCTGTGTTTCTCAAAGTGTGTGTCACAACCCACTGATGCAACACTCTTTGGGAACATGGCCTGACACAATTAAAGATTCGGGATGTGCATACATGCAACCTGGAAGTGATTTCCAGGTTATCTACCATTTGTAGCATCCTGGCCTCAGTGGGCCCATAACTCACTAAAAATTGGGTCACCACCCACAACTTGGGAAATGCTGCTTTAAACCTGTTTGGGCCCAAATGATCTTGGATATTGTACTGTTTTCATTTTAGCTGGGAGTCTCACTGATCTCAACACCCTTTTAATGAAACCCTCAGATTAAAAAAAGGATGGGAGAAGAGGTTGAAACATCACAGAACAATTGATCCCTTTGTTATAGGAAAATAGTAAGAAATGGCATAAAAGATGTGCCTCTTTGAGGTCACTGTTACTCACAAATGGGTAGGAGGATTAAGTGACATTTCAAGCAGGAAAGAATGAGAATAGTAGAAAAAAACCATCTGAATGAGATGGAGGAGGTGAATGTACACATCAAGCTGTTCCACCTGATTTTCTATGATTTAACAAGACATGGTGTTTAATTACAGTGCTCAACAACAAGCATAGCAAACTGTATCGGGACTTACATGCACAAAATAAAACACATTATGCATTGGACAAAACATATTTCACATCATAGACAGCTAGACCTATATTATTATAATCTACCATAACACCTTCTATTGTGAAATAAGGGTACATACAGCAATATAAAAGTGGACCTCTTTAATTTCAAACACTGCACATTCATGTGCTGCCAGATGCTCGGCTGCAATGTCCACTTGCTAGTACAGCTCACGCACCGCAATGGAGAAACTGCATTTAATAGATCCTGATGGCAATTCAGGCGGACTAAGCCACTGTCAATTCTGATCAAGAAATGGCCCCTGTCACTAGTGGTGAGTTATCTCATCATTCACCAGAATAAGCAGAGACTCCCACAAAACAGTAGATCTGTCACGGATGATAAAGAAGAACTTAGGAACGCCTTTGTGTGCTGTGCCTTACAAGATAACCTTGCATTTATTTTGCTTTCATCTGTTTTTGCTTGCCCTTTCTTCAAGGGGACAATTCAGTCTGCTCCTTTTAAAAGATGGCAGCTTCTCCAGAAATACATGATTTACTGATATAACAGTTTTAGAATGAGAAGGATCTAATGAAATATCAAAATTAGCTAATAAAAAATATTGTGCATCCCTTTGTGTGTGTGTGTGTGTGAGAGAGAGAGAGAGAGAGAGAGAGAGAGAGAGAGACTCATTCATAGGGCTATCAAGATTGTTGTGGTACTTCTGCAGATAGAGAGAAAACTAATGTCTGCTACATTTATAATGTTGTCCAAGATGTTCTTATTACTAGAAAAGTCTGAACATTGCATCAGTGTCCAGTGGTCAAAATTCAGGAGGTGTGTCTCATAATAATACCAGTACTCCAACAAACAGCAAATCAAGCCATGCGTGCTGCGGGTGTAGTAGGCTTGAACCAGCCTCAAGGTAAGGGTGAGTAGGGAGATTTGCAGTGGCAGCCTGGGAGGAAGCCTAAAAATGGGAGGAACTACATGTGCAACAGGCCCAAAGACATGAGATTTCCTTACACTGTAATAATCTTTTGATTGAGGCAAGGTGATTTCCACTGGCAACCAGAAAGATATTTATGATTCACTAGCTTCTAAACCAAAAAGAACAAAAATCAGCAATGGAATATGACACTCTCAGCCCCCACGCAGGTTGCCAAAAGCCAGTCCAAATTATTTTGTCACACTTCAGTGAAGGGATCTGGAAATTGAACAAGGATGAAATTCCTATTTAGATGCCCCATGCAAATTTGATTTTGCTCAGAAAAACTTTTTCTCAGAGTTAACTTTTCTCAGTTACCCATCCCACCACACTGAGCATAAAACAAGACCTCCAGAGAATTCCTGCAGCCAAAAATGACTTCAAATTCCTGTGCAGTAGATGAGAGCAATTCCTACAAAACCACCTCTATTTTTACTCAACTCATAACGTACAGAGAAAGAAGCGATGATGAAGAAAGTGCCACCCTTGAAATTACTTTGGTCCTGTAGTTTTTAACTGTCACAGGCGATTTATTTGAAATATAATTCCTGATTTGCTGGCTTCATTAAGCTTTCACAAGTAATTTTAAACTTAAACCACCATTGGCAAATCCATCATTTATTGATAGAAACATTAGGATGCTAATGGAGTGTGACTCTGATGAAAAAAGATAGGAAGGTATGGGGGTGGATAGAAAAAAAAGAACTGCCTTTTTCCTCATTAAAGCTTTCTTGTGAAAGACCATGTCCCATGCTGAGGCAATGTTTAGGAAGATTTTATAAGCTCACAAATGGGTGTGATATATATACACCGACCAGTTCAAAATTTTCTTCTCCTCTGAAGGAGAACAAATGAATTATTTCAGGAACAAGGATAGTTCCCTTTTCACTGAAGAATAATCACCAACCCACTAACCAATTGTAACAAATTTTCTACTCACTCCTTGCATTGAGAGTGAGAGCGAGGGGGGGGGCAGTTAGGTTGGCAGACTATTTAAAACATTTATATCTTACATCTCTATAAAATCCGCTTATAAGGGCAGCTTACACAATCTAAGGACTTCTAAAAATATATATATCCATTTAAAAATAAAATTAAACAAATATCACCAATGAAACAGAAGTATCAAGTTACTAATTCAGAGGTGGTCAACCTTTCAACTTTAGGGCTTCTGGACTGTTAACAGTTGTGCAGAGTTGTGCACCTGTGAGATGACAAACTGCACCTGCTGAAATTTCCTCTTCTACACAGAGAGCCCTAAAGTTGAAAGTTGGCCACTCCTGAATTAATGGATAATCTTTCTTCTCAGCATCGCCTCTCAGAGGAATTTTGTCAGGGGGTACAAAGTTTCTTCTGGGCCCCCTCCCAAAGAGGGAGGGGGTGAAGCAGAGTGGGTATGTGGCAATGGGGGTGGGCAGAATGGGGGCAAAACAGGAACGGGGACGGTGACAACAGCCAGAATAGTCTTAGGAGCCCAGGTCTACAAGTCTTCCCAATGCAGAGCTCAGGTCTAGCTGCCTGCCCAGTGTTGGCAGCTAGATACAGTAATACAGAAAACCAAACACAAATCTAAGCCTCTCTAAAATATTTCAAATATAAAAAATCATTGCAAGAGATTAGTATCATTGTATTTAGGCTAACACTAGAATGGAAAGTGTCCCGTGTACACCAAAACCAACTTCTGCAGCAGCTGCAGTCCCACAGCTGTGTTGCTGAACTCCATGGTTAGCAGATCCACAAACCAAAAAGCTACTGGAAAAGGTCAGTTTCCTCCCAGATGTGGCACTGTTAAGAACTGTATGCATTTCTGTGCCTGGTGTGTAGAGCTTGTGGCAGTAGTCACGATCATTTGCCCACAGCAGTGCCCCCAGGATCCCATGTGGGCAGTGAGTCTGAGTGAGATTGGAAAATGTAAGACCCCATGTCTGGACCTCCTCCTTTGGCTCCTTGCCCCCTTTCTGACCCTGGACCCGGGTACAAATTACCCCCTTTACCCCCCTCTCCTAGGCCCTCTTCTCAGTAAGGACTTTTGCTTGAATGTATCATGAGAGGCCTGGGAAGGTAGGTAATGAAAGCTTTTTAAAAAAGGTTGTCATGAGATAACTGCAGTCCTCTTGTGGAAAATATTATTTATGGGAGCCCACACACAGAATTAGTACCTCTTCACACATCATAGGTTTCCTACACTGAACTCTCATGAAACTTGCATTATGCTATCACACTTCACATAAGTGCTTGGACACTGAGGGCCCAATCCTATCCAACTTTCCAGCACTGATGCAGCTGTGCCAATGGGGTGTGTGCTGCATTCTGTGGGGGACGACAGTCACAGAGGCCTCTTCAAGGTAAGGGAACAAATGTTCCCAAAGCTGCATTGCAGCCACTGGCGTACCTAGAGGGGGGCAAAATGGGCAAATGCTCCAAGCGACGACTCTCTGGGGCACTGCCTCAAGCCTCCCCCCTGCCCCCACCACCAGCCTGCCCGCCCGCCCACTTTTTTCTTTAAAGGAAGAGAAGCCAGCAATTCTGCTGGCTTCTCTCCCTTTAAGAAAAGCCTCCTCCCGATGGAGGAGGGGCACCCAGGAGCACTGCTGGAGAGGCAGCAAGAAGTTGCCTCTACAACAGCGACTCAGTGCCGGACTGGGCCACTCCCCATCTCCTCCTGTATAGGAGGAGAGGGCAGGGGCGCCCTAGATGCTCTGGCCCAGGTGTCTCAACCTCTTGCTGCCTCTGGAGGCAGCGAGAGCGCGTCCTAGAGCATCAGCACAACTCCTGTGGCGCTCATGCTGTGGGCTTCCTTGGTCCCTATGGAAGCTTCCGCGCCGCTTGTAAGTGGCGCAGAGGTCTCCTTTGGAGCGATCTGGGGCTGCTGGAAGCAGCGCCCCAGACAGGCAGGTTTCCAGCAGCCCCAAAGCGCTCCAACAGAGAACTCCACACCACTTACAAGCGGCACAGAAGGCTCAGTCAGGGCCTCGGCTGCTTCCTTTGTTGCCCCTTTTTTCCAAAGGGGGAACAGAGGAGGTAGCTGCACAGAAGTAATTGCGGTGACGATGACGTCACCGCAATTACTTTCAGGTCACGGGTGGGGGATGTGGAAAAGGGGTGGGGGCAAGGGGTGTGGGGGGGCGGAAAACTGGGGGTTGTCCCGGGTGCTGGGACCCCCAGGTACACCACTGATTGCAGCTGCATTGGCACTGGAAAGTTAGATAGGATTTGGCCCTCAGTGTACAAGCACTGAGAAGCTGCAATTGTCCAGACATAGTTATTTATTCACAAGGTGTGAAACACTCCTTGGTGGAGGCACAGTGAAGTTCTGAGAAGTTAGCATCATCAGGCGTGCTTCCACAGGCATCAGAAGCAAGCAAATAGTTGCAGCGACATGAAAAGGCAAGCTATGAGCAACACAAAAACTAGCTACAGTTTTAAAAGACTCATCAAAAATCAGGATTTGAAGAACCTGCCACTGCTGATTTTAGAGGCGATACTGGAACATAAAGAGCATTTAGCACTAATGAAGGAAGCAAGGGAAACTGAGCAATAAAAGGAGCCAGGCGCTTTGTGTTGATAAACCGCCCAACTCACGCAGAGTCCATTACTGATTTCAAATAACCTGAGTTTGGGCTCCTCAGCCATATCATTAACCTACCAAGTGTATTCACCTAAACACAACTCACTGCAACGTGAGAGCTTTTGCTGCTCTTAACAAGACTGCCTTACTTTCAAAAACAAAAGCAACACAGCACAATTGGCCTCCATATACTAACTGGCTATATGTTTAAGTCCTAATGGGGGTAGAGCAAAGCCACTCAGAACACCCCCCCCCCCCACTAACAAGAGGACAGCAGATTAGGCAGCAACAACTACTGTGCAGCAATTTCACAGTGGATGCCCAGCATATAATCTTCAATCAAATGAGAAGTGATCTGCAGGGCACAACCTGAAAACACTCCAGGCAGCCCATTGCTCCACAGCAGCAGGTTGCCAACACACACTGCTCAGAACAAAGCCAAATGTTGCTCAACTAATGTTAAAGTCCTAATGATACTATCTAAAAAGGTCACGTATCCTTAAGTTCACGGGTGCACAGGATGAAGTGTTAGGAAAACATGCATAGGGTAAACATGCACTGCATAATCATTCCATTATTTCCTCCTGCTATTGCCACCACCTCAAGTTTTTTATGTGACCCTTGTTTTGAACACCTGGACGAACGAGCAGAACGCATGCTCTTACACCTTTCTGAGGTGCTACATCTGATGCTGGTGGAGGAGCACATCTAATATATGTGTGTGTGGGTGGCATATTCTTTGGAAAATTGATTCTTGCAACCAAACTGCTGAGACAAACACTGAACTGGAGCCCATACTTTCATTAAAATACTCTCAGGATCATTAAAGTACATAAGCAGTTGTATGATTTTGTCAGGTGCTATTCTAGTGGCTGCACTGGTTGCTAGTTCAGTTCCAGGTACAATTCATGCTGCTGGTTTTGACATTTAAAGCTGTTCATGATTTGAAAACATAGTATTTAAGGGACTACCTTCTTCTATATCAGCCTGCCTGCTCCCTAAGGTCATCAGAGGGGATCCTCCTGCATGTGTCACCCTTGACTGTAGTGAGATTAGTGGCCAGAAGGGATACAACCTTCTTCGGAATGTACTCCCTTTTGAATTAAGATCTATGCCCTCTCTGTTAGCTTTCCGGTGGGGGCTCAAGGCTTTTCCATTTGGCTTTTCCACCCTAGATTCTGTTAGTTTTAACTGCCTGCAAGTTGTAATTGCATATTGTAGTCTCTGTATAGCTGTTTTTGGATTTTTGGCTGCCATTTTTATAGGATGTTTAATTATTTCTGATGGGCTATGCTGCCACGCTGTGTGGTCCTTTATTATTGCTTATTGATGTTACTGCTTTTTGAGTTCTTTTAAAAAAATTGTTTCATCTTTTGAATTGCACTGTTATGGGTTGCCTTGGGTGGCCCAGAATGGAAGGAAAGGCTGACATCCCAGACAAGCAGACAAGGGTCTGATGACCCAACAAGAAATCACTTCTGCAAATAACTGCTCAAGTAAATAGTGTCACATCAGAGCAACAAACTTGTGCAAGGTTTCCCTTTCCCTTCAATTAACTGAAAAGCCCATCTGAAAAGTGGGGAAGGGCCACAACTGAATGCTAGGGAATATGCTGAAGGTAAGACTCAATCCCTGGGGTCTTCAGTTAAATGGATGGTATGTACCAAGGCTGGTGAAGACCTTGGCCTGGGAGACCTATTGCCATGTCGAGTAGGGAGTTCAGGGGTAGATGGACCAATCATCTGTAGCAACCCCCTGTGTCCTTGAAGTGAGCACTGTACTGATTGTCAGAATGGGATGGACTCATGGTTCTAATTTTCTAATAAATGATTCATCCTGACCATATTACCCATGTCTTTCTAAATGTCAAACAAATTAAAATGGAGACTTGATATTAATAACACCTTTTACTGTGGTTTTCTCCAATACCTTGTAATTTTAAAAAATGCAAAATAAATTGAGTTTTGAGAGATTCATTTTTTAGATAAATTTTTTGTAAAAAATGAAGACTGCGTAAGATTGAACTTTCAAATTCAGAGCAGTTAAAAGCTTCCTCTGCTTCCCATCCCTCCTGTCTCCAAACTAAATATATAAAGAGAGACTTTAAGAAAATTAATTGCAATAGTCTGCCTTCATGAATTTCAATACGAATGCAATTCATTTTCCCACTGACAGCAAAGCAAGAAGATCTTTTGCTGCCAAGGTGACAGGATTCATGAGCAGACCTGCTCAGGACTAATGAGGAATAAGTAGAGAATCCTCATTGGGACTCTCCCAGGAGGGCCTGGCTTTCAATCACACACCATCATTTCTGCTTGTCAGACCACATTGCTGTCACTGTAGATGATATTAATATAGCAAATGAGCACTGTGAATTGTGAACAGACATTTCTCACTGTTCTTTGAAAATGATGCAGATAAAACTGGTCATTTCAGTAAGCCTAGCAATCCATGCTGCCATTCTCACAACTAGTTCAAAGGGGCTAGAAGTTTCAGACAGACAGCCCTACTCCATCCTGAGCTTACTAATGCTGTGGGTGTCCTTGTGATATGATTATGCCCTTCTCTTCTGTTTATCCCCAGGAGGCACATCAGTCTTCACTCTGACCCCCATCACATTATTCACCTGGAAGGGCAGTGAAATTGAACCCTTTAAAATGGCAGATGTCTCTTAGAAACAGGGGCATCTTAGGATGTGGATAATCTATATACACAAATTGTTGGTCCCAGAAAATCAAATGTTGAGGGTAATTTTCTTCAAAATAATGCATTAGTTTAAGGTACTGGAATTTTTTCCTTGTTGAGAATGGTCTTCTCATGTTGTTTTCTCATGTATTGCATTGACTTAACACCCTAACCCACTCCTATCCCCCACCCCTGCTCTTATGTTGTGCCAGTGGAGGCTGTTTGACAGCTTTCATAAATCAGCCTCCACTGCTGAGTGTAGCGGGCCCACTGATGGGAGAACCACTGTGACATCCCATGTACCAGTAGGCTGACAGACACCCACCAGAGCAGGTAAGTCCATGTAGGGAATTGGAGGGAGGCAAGGAGAGCGTTGAACATGGTGGGGGTGGTCAAATGGGAGAAGGGTGGGTGAAATGGGGCAGGCAAGAGGGTGGATCAGGCTCAGGAGGGAACAGGATCAGTGACGGTGGCACAGACCAAATCCTGAGCATTTTCCCAGGCCTGTTCCCCCTGCACGGAGCAATATGGATTTGTGCCAGCAATTGAGCCGGCGCAGGTCCAAGTTGCCCCATAGCAGTTGCTGGGGCTTAACCCCAGACAAGGGAGCAAATGTCTTCTCACCTCAAGGAGACCTCCAGCTGTCAAAAATCCCCCATGGGATGCAGCAGAAGCCACGCCAGACTGCTGCATTCCCGCATGAAAATTTAGGTGGTATTGGGCTGCCCAAATTTATTGTGGAATATGTTTTTGTGGGCCAAAGCCCACTTCATATGTGCACACGTATGAACACAGAGATCACTTATGATTTCTGGGTATGTATCTGCTGTCTGAGGGTAATGCTTCATGCGATGAATCCTATCTATCCATAAAAGCTTCTGTCACAATACATCTGAGATACCACCAGACTCTTTGTTTTTGTTGCAATAAAGTTGGTCACTCAGATGGTCAGCTCTCTGAAACATTTCTTGGACTTTTCCCTACATTAGGTGAAAAGGAAGAAGTCCACAACATTAATTATGTCTCCTTTTCTTGATCATGCTAAATACATAGAGCAGTGCTTTATGGGTGTGGGTGCACATGCTTGGTAAACAATCTCCAGAAAGTCCACTGTGGGTCCCTGGGACCACTCCTGTGCCCACAGCCTTCATATACTGGTGGCGTGCATGTGTTTCATGCGCTGGCAAGTGAGAAAGGGCCCTTAGAAGACTAGTTTGCCAAGGGACCCCTGAAACCTAGACCTCAAAGCAGGCAACAGACATCTGCGTACAACCCACTGCCACTCTCACACACAGTAGAAATACCACTTCCCTACACTACTCCAGCCACTGCTGATCAGCCTTCTCATCGCTTCATTTTTCCATACATGAAGGCTGACATCAAAGAAGCTTCTGCACCATGAAATAGGTAAGCAGTGGCAACTGGGGGGAGCTTATACAACATTATGCTCCCCACATTCCACTGCCGATTCTCCTCCTCTCATCAGTTGAATAAGTACCATTGACTTTTCTGGGATAAGTTTGCAGACGACACCAAACTTTTCCGAGTGGTAAAGACCAAAAGTGATTGTGAGGAGCTCCAGAAGGATCTCTCCAGACTGGCAGAATGGGCAGCAAAATGGCAGATGCGCTTCAATGTCAGTAAGTGTAAAGTCATGCACATTGGGGCAAAAAATCAAAACTTTAGATATAGGCTGATGGGTTCTGAGCTGTCTGTGACAGATCAGGAGAGAGATCTTGGGGTGGTGGTGGACAGGTCGATGAAAGTGTCGACTCAATGTGCGGCGGCAGTGAAGAAGGCCAATTCTATGCTTGGGATCATTAGGAAGGGTATTGAGAACAAAACGGTTAGTATTATAATGCTGTTGTACAAATCTATGGTAAGGCCACACCTGGAGTATTGTGTCCAGTTCTGGTCGCCGCATCTCAAAAAAGACATAGTGGAAATGGAAAAGGTGCAAAAGAGAGTGACTAAGATGATTACGGGGCTGGGGCACCTTCCTTATGAGGAAAGGCTACGGCGTTTGGGCCTCTTCAGCCTAGAAAAGAGACGCCTGAGGGGGGACATGATTGAGACATACAAAATTATGCAGGGGATGGACAGAGTGGATAGGGAGATGCTCTTTACACTCTCACATAATACCAGAACCAGGGGACATCCACTAAAATTGAGTGTTGGGCGGGTTAGGACAGACAAAAGAAAATATTTCTTTACTCAGCGCGTGGTCGGTCTGTGGAACTCCTTGCCACAGGATGTGGTGCTGGCGTCTAGCCTGGACGCCTTTAAAAGGGGATTGGACGAGTTTCTGGAGGAAAAATCCATTATGGGGTACAAGCCATGATGTGTATGCGCAACCTCCTGATTTTAGGAATGGGTTAAGTCAGAATGCCAGATGTAGGGGAGGGCACCAGGATTATCTCTTGTTATCTGGTGTGCTCTCTGGGGCATTTGGTGGGCCGCTGTGAGATACAGGAAGCTGGACTAGATGGGCCTATGGCCTGATCCAGTGGGGCTGTACTTATGTTCTTATGTTCTAAGGTTACAGGTCTGCTATCAGGCCAAACCACACATTGTGTTAGACAAGTTATTCGCTCCTGCGTGTTCTTTTTTTCCTCCTAAATAGCAGCTACAGGGCAAGGCTTGATCAGGATTCGGATCACAAAATGAGGAGGGGAGAAGCTATCTAACCATTTGCTCTCAATGTAGTCTGGATCACCTCCCCCAGTTACATGCCTGCTGGGAGTGATGCTACCATTTGCAAATGGGGGAATGGTTGATGGGGGAAAGAGACCCAATGAAGTTTAACCCATGATAATTGAGAACAAGTGAGAGACAATGACTAAATACCCAAGAGATATCCTCAAGCAGATGCTGTTTACCAGTTCTGGGGAACGGGAAACAATCCCTCACCTTCATTTCAGCAACATAATTATGTTGTAAGTGCAAACCTGACACTTTCCAGAACAGGGAAGAGGGGAAGTTATGATCGTCTATTAAAACCAAAAACAAAACAGTCCTCCATCACCTCTCTGTGCTCATCTGTGATAACAGAAGTCATTATGAAAAGGTTGCCTCGGTCTGCTTGAGCATAAATCAGCATCAAACAAAGCTGTAGCCTCCACAGACAATAAGCCAGCTTTCCACTGTGACGTCCCACCAAGTGCATTGGCACCTGGTTGGTGAATAGCCTGTACTGTTTGGTGGTCGCAGCGGGAGAGGCTCAGTTGACATTTACTTAAATACTAAGTGCTCTCTGCAATACATTTGGTGGTTCATGACACACATTTCCTTTTGCTTTATTATGTCATCCCCCTCCCCCAAAAGAAAATCAATGTGTTTCTCTCCTTCCTCTGCTGCCTGTCTGACTGCTCTGCCCTTGAAAAGTCTTTTATGCTGCTTTGCTGAAACATGTCAGGTGCTCCTTCTCTGTTGACTGCAACGGAGTCATTTTAAAAAATGGTGGTCCTGGGGGGAAAAACCGGCCACATGGCTTTTCCTTCTACTTCCGCTGTAGCTCCCACTGAAAGGCTTCATTTAAATATTCCTTCAATAATTTCAGCAAATTCTAGTCTTATTCTTGTCTTTTTTTGATTATATGTTTTTGAAGGGAAAAATAATGTGAAGGATCAAACAAACATCTAATTCCTTGTCATAAGATCTTTTTTCTGACATTTCATGAGTTTCTATTTCATTAATGTTGGGGGGGAGGAGAGAAATGAATTCATTTTTCCCCCAAGAGATTTCAGTGCTTTAAATCTCATTTCTCCTAATTTTAATAATTTTCCAGCTCAAAATAATATTCCAATTTACAATTCTGTAGGATCTTCCAGGAGATAATTTCAAAGTGATTTACAGGCCTAGAAACAGAATTTAACAAGACTTGATTGCATGTCCAGGAGCACATAAGGGACATACACTATGAAAAAAGAATTAGGGGAGAGAGAAAAACACATGGCCAGCCTAAGGACCTTTCAGAAAAACTGCAGGTCTGCTACATGTTTAGTCTTGGCATGTAACCTACACAAACCTCAATCCAGTGTCATAATTCCACCTATGCTCATTGAAGGAGGGAAGAACCTTGAAGAAAAGAGTTTACTGAAGTGGAGAGTCTGGTCCAACAAGAAGCTGACGGAACATACCAAGATCCAGGTCTACAGAGCTTGCGTCCTGAGTACACTTCTGTACTGCAGCGAGTCATGGACTCTTCGCTCACAACAGGAGAGGAAACTGAATGCTTTCCACATGCGCTGCCTCCGACGTATTCTCGGCATCACCTGGCAGGACAAAGTTCCAAACAACACAGTCCTGGAACGTGCTGGAATCCCTAGCATGTATGCACTACTGAAACAGAGACGCCTGCGTTGGCTCGGTCATGTCGTGAGAATGGATGATGGCCGGATCCCAAAGGATCTCCTCTATGGAGAACTCGTGCAAGGAAAGCGCCCTACGGGTAGACCACAGCTGCGATACAAGGACATCTGCAAGAGGGATCTGAAGGCCTTAGGAGTGGACCTCAACAAGTGGGAAACCCTGGCCTCTGAGCGGCCCGCTCGGAGGCAGGCTGTGCAACATGGCCTTTCCCAGTTTGAAGAGACACTTGGCCAACAGTCTGAGGCTAAGAGGCAAAGAAGGAAGGCCCATAGCCAGGGAGACAGGCCAGGGACAGACTGCACTTGCTCCCAGTGTGGAAGGGATTGTCACTCCCGAATCGGCCTTTTCAGCCACACTAGACGCTGTTCCAGAACCACCTTTCAGAGCGCGATACCATAGTCTTTCGAGACTGAAGGTTGCCAACTAAGACTGAAGTGGGGGGGGGGGGAGAATGACTACAATCAGGGGAGGAGGATGCTGCATTGCTGGAGAGGAGAAACACACCACTTCAAAAGATGGGGGGGCGTCTACCTAATAGCACTGCCAGAGGAGAAAAGTTACTCAGCCTAATATTCACCATTTTCATGGCATTTACAGGGGCTGCTCTTGAAAATGATATGAAAACTTCAGCTAGTATATGTTGCAGCATCCTGGGTCCTCTCTGCAGCTCCTGTCTTCTTGTACTCATGGCATCTGCTTGCAGGTCTTCTGAGTCATCCCTCTCCTTCCACTTGGAAAGGATCCTGTGGCTTGCCCTGAAGAGCCTTCCCCAGTGGCCTCACATAACCTTCAAGAGGGGAGGGGGTTATAGAGCACATACCTCCTCCTCCTCCTTTCCAGAAGAAAGGTTACTGCCACCTCCAATAGCTGTGGAGACAGTTTTGCATCCAGTATCTCATCACTATCACTGACTGAATCCTTTATACTAGGGACTGCCGTCTGGAGCCCCACCCTCTTTCCAGTCCACAATCTGCCTCCTTGTCACTCCACACCTTGTCACCCCTTTCCAGCCCACAATCTAGCATCCTTGTCACTCAAGCAACCAGGAAGCCTTCCTTGGAAGACGCGTAAGTAGTGGCAGAACCTGACTGTGGCCCATCAACTGGCTGCAGTGTTTGCTGCAGCACTTGCTGCAGGGTTAGTGACTGGCTTGGTAGCAGTACCCCACTCAAGAGTCAAGGTCCCACCCACAGGGCTTAATGACTGGGGGGTGGCAGGCCCTCTCAAGCAGCTTAGTGACCATAAGGACAAGGGCACTGCTCCCTGACAGGACCACTCTTTCTCACCGACATCTGCCCATTCACTGTATTACAGCCCAATCCTATCCAGGACTGGGCAGGTGCTTGGAGGGGTTTATGACAGCAGAACACTGTGGCCTTAAGTGCGCAGCTGGTGGCCATTTTAGAGGCACTGCCACAAATGGCAGCAGTGTGAAAGGATCACTGCTGGATCCAGACAGTTAAGTCTGATGGCAGTGGGAGTGGGGTGGGCAGAATGGGGAAGGGAAAAGGTTGAACAGGGAGGAGACTGGGGGACCAATCTTATCTGACTTTCCAGCCCCACTGCAGCCATAATGCAGCCCCAAGGCAAGGGAACACATGTTCCCATACCTTGAGGAGGCCTCTGTGACTGCCTCCTCACCACAGGATGCAATGCACACTCTGTTGACACAGCTGCACCAGCACTGGAAAATCGAATAGGATTGGGCCCTGGGGCAGGGACTGGTGGATCAAGCCTTGGAAGGGGATAGTATTGTGGCAACACTGCTACCAATATCTTGTCCCCCTTCCTGGCTTTGATCCACCTTCCTGGGTCCATTCCAACTTGCGCCAGCGAAGTAGCTGGAATAGATCCACATAGACCCATGCAGAGGCTTATCCCCAGGCAAGGGAACAAATGTTCCTTTACCCAGAGGAGACCTCTGGGGCGTGAAACTCCCACACATAATGCCACGTGCACACATTTGGCACAGATGCCTAAGTGTAGGGGAGGAAGGACTGGTCTGGTAAACATCAAAAGTCCTGATCTACATCCTCCCACTTAGAGAGGTGTGGTTGGTGGGAATGCAAGACAGAGCCTTCTTGGTGACCATGGTCAGGCTGTGGAACCTTTTCCCCTGGGAAGCTTGACTGACTGCAGGCTGCTTTTTTTGATTATGCTTTTGTTTTTGTCTTTTTGGCTTCTCTCAGTCTCTGAATAAGTATATCAGTGATTTTCAACCTTTTTCATTGCACAGCACACTGACAAGGCACTAAAATTGTCAAGGCTATCTGTTTTTTGACAATTGACAAGGCCCACTATGCTGTTGGTGGGGGGCTCACATCCCTCCCAATGGCTCTATTAATAAATGACCCTCCCCCAAACTCCTGTGGCACACCTGCAGACCATTCATGGCACACGAATGTGCCACGGCACAGTGGTTGAAAACGGCTGATGTATATATTATGTATTTGTTCTGAGTTACAATCCTGTTCATGTTTTCCTGGGAGTAAGTCCCAATGAACACAATGGAACTTATTTCAGCAAAGACATGCATAGGATTGCACTGTTAGTGTTTTCTGGGTATTAACAGCCCAATCCTAACCAACTTTCTGCACTAATGCAGTTGCAATACAGTCTCAAGATAAGGAAACAAACATCCCCTTACTTTGAGGATGCCTCTCTGATCCCCCCCCCCAACAGGATGCAGTACATGCCCTGTTGGCACAGCTGTACTGGCACTGGAAAGTTGGGTAGAATTGGGCTGTAATTGTTTTAATTTGATTTGTATTATTTTAATAAGCTGCCCTGATTATCCCTTTGCAGGGATGGAAGGATGTAACTAGTCTAAATAAATACAAAAATAAAGCAGCAGCAGAACCTAAACTCAGTGGCAAAGATGCCAAGAGACAATAATGCAAAGAAATACAGGCATCCACCGATTAACAACCGTTCGCTTAATGATGGACCGCATATATGACAGTGGTCAAAGCACAATAAAGATGCTCTTAATGAGCATCTGTGTCTGTCTCCCATAGCCTGCCGCAGAGTGTCTGTTTACACAACAGAGAGGCTCTTAATGCAAAAAAGAGGCAGACTATCTCCATTAGCCTGTGCAGCCTTAGCTAGTGTCTGGCAGGGAGTGCCTATTTACACAACAAAGGCAACAGACTGGACTGAATGTTCACTTAATGACCTAATCGCATAACAACAGAGGAGAAAGTATCCCCGTCTTTAAGTGGCGCACACCTGTATTTCACCAGGTGTGCTATACCATGAAAATATGTTACATATATGAATTGCTTTCTCTGATATATAATAAAAATGAATTAGAACACCACAGTCAGATTAGTTGCATTTTCTTTTCAAATCCATCTAGAATTCAAACTCTTTGTGTATTACTGGTTGGACATGTTCAACGACCCACACCAACAAGCTGACACTTCAGGAATAATTGTGACCAAGAAGCCTTTCACTGCAATTGGAATTCTGGTCATTACTGTTGGGTTAAAAATAAGAGAACATTGGCTTCAAACTGTACTTAATCAGGTGCTGTGTTTGGAATATATTAGCATCATTGGCAGCTGACATGAGACAAGGGTTTTTATCCACTGGCCCATACATAGTCACAAAACAGGAAAATTCATTTTCTACTCAGTTTTGTATAGGTAAAAATGTTCAACATTTAGTTTACTGTCAACACATAATGTTGGCTTAAATATATAGTGACATTTCAAAAATGCTCGTGGAATGAATAAAAAATGTGCTGTCTATTTCAATACACAATCCTAATCATTCCTTTTCATTTGGTGTGTATTTTTCCCCCTATGGCAGGTTCTGCCTTAGTTATTAATTTATTTCACTAGGCTGTGAAAATTTGTTTACATGTTGGCTGCTTTGCTCTTTTAAGATCTGACGACCTCATTTCGAAGGTGTAGACAAGAGCACATCACAGAAAGACGAGAGAAAACTGCACGCATCAAATTCACATCCTTTAAAACCCAAACAATGACTGAAGTCGGGGGGGGGGGTGTTTTTGTTTTCGTCTTGTTTTAAAGCAAGGCTGCAGCAAGTGAGTGGATGGAAACTTGGCTGGAATAGGATTTTTTATTTTTATTATTTTGCAGATGGTATAACAATTTCCAGAAGAAAAGCAAGGGCAGATCAGTTGGGCAATCACCAAAGCTGAGTCAATTTGGATGTCCATCTCCACACATCACTGCACAGCACTGTATTTTAATAGGTACATTTCCGCTTCCTCAGAATGGTGCACTTTGACCCACAAAATCAGAGTTTCTGCTTTCTTCCAGTTCTCAGAAGTTTATCCAAAGAATTGACTCTTTGCGTAAACTGCTTGTTAAATCAACTTGAACTCGGGGCTGATTTGAAGTTAACTCATAACAAGTGATGAACACCCATCTGCTCAATTAGTAATCAGCTCTATAACTAGGAGGTCTCAGTGAGAGTTTGGAAGAAGTTCATCAATTTCTGAAAGTTCTTTCCCAACTCAAAACATTGATGGACATGCACTGATAACCGCTTTTGCACATGATATTGCCTCATGGGAACTGTCTGCTTTGCACCCACCCTGTAGCACTAGGCATGATGGAGGGATGCCTGGAAATGCATTCCCCCTCCCCAAACTCCCAGGAACACACGAGTTGTAATCCTGCATGGGGGATAACAACCACATAAACAATTTGATCTTATTCTTTTGTGCTGCATTGCTCTGTAATTGGTAGCTACCTTTGCTAATGGCAGGAAACTTGAACTAAAGTGGCTTTCAATGCAACCCTATGCATGTCTACTCAGAAGTCAGTTCCACTGAGTTTAGTGGGCCTAAGAGGCATCCCAAGGTTGAATCGAACCCAGTGCTGTGCTCGCCTTCTGGAGTTAAGTGTTCCAGAAGTTGGGGGGTGACATAATGATGCAATCATTTCACCCTGACTTTCCAACCTATTGCATTGCAAGAAATCAGGGACAACCACCAGCCTCCAGTGAATCCTCGCAAGGATGAGTCAAGTCTCAGGGAAGGTGCCACACCACCAAGAGATAGCAGGCTGGTGGAGGAGAACCTTAAGCTCATCTTCGATGCACAGAAAAGGAGGAGGCTGAACCCTCTTCATCGGCTGCTCCTCACAGGCTCACCCACCCCACCCCCTGCTTTACATGGCTTCTCCCTTTAACCTTAGGATATGGCCAGGTAAAGCAGGGGGAGGGGGAGGGGGAGGGGGAGAGACAGCCCAGGAAGGGGAGGGCCCAGAGCTACATAAGACACTCAGGGCCAATGATGAAGCAGTTCCTGGAGAGACTATCTGAGAGCTGTAGCAACCCTGTTTGGGGAGGATAGAGGACCTTACAGTGCGGCAAGATATCTAGCCTGAAGATGCACCCTTTCTACATTTCCCACCGTGTCTGAAAATGCACAGAAGCTGTTACAGGGTGTTGTTCCCATTCCAGTCCCATGTAGCGGAATTGATGGGATCACACATCATTGGAAAGGCAAGGAGGACAGAAAAGAATGGGCTACTAGAACTGGAGACTTCTAAAGTCTAGGACAGTGATGGCAAACCTTTTAGACGCCTGAGGGGGGACATGATTGAGACATACAAAATTATGCAGGGGATGGAGAGAGTGGATAGGGAGATGCTCTTTACACTCTCACATAATACCAGAACCAGGGGACATCCACTCAAATTGAGTGTTGGACGGGTTAGGACAGACAAAAGAAAATATTTCTTTACTCAGCGTGTGGTCGGTCTGTGGAACTCCTTGCCACAGGATGTGGTGATGGCGTCTAGCCTAGACGCCTTTAAAAGGGGATTGGACAAGTTTCTGGAGGAAAAATCCATTATGGGGTACAAGCCATGATGTGTATGCGCAACCTCCTGATTTTAGAAATGGGTTATGTCAGAATGCCAGATGCAAGGGAGGGCACCAGGATGAGGTCTCTTGTTATCTGGTGTGCTCCCTGGGGCATTTGGTGGGCCGCTGTGAGATACAAGAAGCTGGACTAGATGGGCCTATGGCCTGATCCAGTGGGGCTGTTCTTATGTTCTTATGTTCTTAGGGACCGAGTGCCCAAACCACAACCCAAAGCCCACTTTTTATCACAAAGTGCCAACACGGCAATTTAACCTGAATACTGAGGTTTTAGTTTAGAAAAAACAACTCATACATTAACATCTTTTACCTACTATTACTTGTAACCCATAATGAACTTTTCCTCTAGAAATTTGTCCAAACCCTTCTTAAAGGCATCTAGGCAAGTTGTCATCACTGCTTCCTATGGCAACGAGTTCCACAGACTCATTACATGCTGGGTAAAGAAATATTGGCAGGGAGGGGGTGGCCGCAAGACCTTGCCACTGCTCATTTTCTCAAACAATAAAATATATATATATTTTTTAAACCCCACCCACAGAAGTTGGCTCTAAGGCTGCAATCCCAGCCACTCTTTCCTATGAGTAAGCTTCATTTACTCTAATGGGGCTTACTTCTGAGTAGACACGCACAGGAGCGGGCTCCAAGGCTGCAAGGCCAGCCATGCTTTCCTGGGAGTAAGCCTCATCCACTGTAATGGGGCTTACTTCTGAGTAGACACGCACAGGAGCAGGCTCCAAGGCTGCAAGGTCAGCCACCCTTTCCTGGGAGTAAGCCTTATCCACTGTAATGGGGCTTACTTCTGAGTAGACATGCAGGACTTGTCTCTGGCTGCACTGCTCACCCCCAGCTGCACCTATAAGAACATAAGAACATAAGAACAGCCCCACTGGATCAGGCCATAGGCCCATCTAGTCCAGCTTCCTGTATCTCACAGCGGCCCACCAAATGCCCCAGGGAGCACACGAGATAACAAGAGACCTCATCCTAGTGCCCTCCCTTGCATCTGGCATTCTGACATAACCCATTTCTAAAATCAGGAGGTTGCGCATACACATCATGGCTTGTACCCCATAATGGATTTTTCCTCCAGAAACTTGTCCAATCCCCTTTTAAAGGCGTCTAGGCTAGACGCCAGCACCACATCCTGCGGCAAGGAGTTCCACAGACCGACCACACACTGAGTAAAGAAATATTTTCTTTTGTCTGTCCTAACCCGCCCAACACTCAATTTTAGTGGATGTCCCCTGGTTCTGGTATTATGTGAGAGTATAAAGAGCATCTCGCTATCCACTCTGTCCATCCCCTGCATAATTTTGTATGTCTCAATCATGTCCCCCCTCAGGCGTCTCTTTTCTAGGCTGAAGAGGCCCAAACACCGCAGCCTTTCCTCATAAGGAAGGTGCCCCAGTCCCGTAATCATCTTAGTCGCTCTCTTTTGCACCTTTTCCATTTCCACTATGTCTTTTTTGAGATGCGGCGACCAGAACTGGACACAATACTCCAGGTGTGGCCTTACCATCGATTTGTACAACGGCATTATAATACCAGCCGTTTTGTTCTCAATACCTTTCCTAATGATCCCAAGCATAGAATTTGCCTTCTTCACTGCCGCCGCACATTGGGTCGACATTTTCATCGACCTGTCCACCACCACCCCAAGATCTCTCTCCTGATCTGTCACAGACAGCTCAGAACCCATCAGCCTATATCTAAAATTTTGATTTTTTGCCCCAATGTGCATGACTTTACACTTACTGACATTGAAGCGCATCTGCCACTTTGCTGCCCATTCTGCCAGTCTGGAGAGATCCTTCTGGAGCTCCTCACAATCACTTCTGGTCTTCACCACTCAGAAAAGTTTGGTGTCGTCTGCAAACTTAGCCACTTCACTGCTCAACCCTGTCTCCAGGTCATTTATGAAGAGGTTGAAAAGCACCGGTCCCAGGACAGATCCTTGGGGCACACCGCTTTTCACCTCTCTCCATTCTGAAAATTGCCCATTGACACCCACTCTCTGCTTCCTGGCCTCCAACCAGTTCTCAATCCACGAGAGGACCTGTCCTCTAATTCCCTGACTGTGGAGTTTTTTCAGTAGTCTTTGGTGAGGGACCGTGTCAAACGCCTTCTGAAAGTCCAGATATATAATGTCCACGGGTTCTCCCGCATCCACATGCCTGTTGACCTTTTCAAAGAATTCTATAAGGTTCGTGAGGCAAGACTTACCCTTACAGAAGCCATGCTGACTCTCCCTCAGCAAGGCCTGTTCATCTATGTGTTCATCTATGTTTTCATCTACCTGTGCTATGGAGGAAAAGCCTCTGATGGCGCTGAGTGGGGAGCTGCTCACGGAAAGGCGGGCTGCAAAGGCTCGCAATGGCTGAGGAGGAGGGCAGCTCAGGATTGGCTGGTGGTCAGCCAGTGAAGGGCCCTGAGCCATTCCAACAGAAAAAGTCAGGAGCCTGCTGGATGCTGATTGGCTGAGCCTGCTGGAGAGTTGGGGAAGGGAAAAACAGGGACCTTAAGCCTGCAAAACTGAAAAGGGAAACAAACTCGGGGCAGATGGGGGCAACAGAGGGAAGGGAGAGGAGGGCAGTGAGCTCAGGGGGCGGACGGAAGCAGCCCTCCCCCCCCACACAGGGAGCCTCGGAGAGAGCCTCCATTTTCTTTAGAGCAACAGCCGCTTCAGCGCCCCTCTCCAGGCTGCCTGGCTCAGCGCACGTGCCCACAGAGACGGCTTGTGGCAGGCCCTCTCTGGCACATGTGCCATAGGCTTGCCAACACTGGTCTAGGAGCACTGGGTGAGAATTCAGGGGCCAACAAATATGATAGTAAAATTGTAACTGTAGCTGGGAGAGATGGAAAACTTTGCAGTAAGAAGGATCCAAATCAGAAGGCTGGTCTGACTGAGCAATGGCAAGCAACAGTGAATAAAAGGGGATTCCAGTGTGCATTGTCTCGAGTTGGGGGCCAATAATGAGTAGAACCTCAGCCGTGTCTATTGATGAGTAGGGGGTGTCAAAATATCTGCAGGTACTGTCTACTTGGCTCCCTAGGTGAAGCTACTTCTCTGTTTCTTGAAAAGTAAGCTTGTGAGGAAAGGGCAGCAAGATTTCCTACCTGCAGGTAGAAGGCAGGTGCCTTGATCTTGAAACTTTACCTGAAATCTGCCACGGGCCTGAACTTCTGTCTAAGGGAAACTTTTTAATGCATCAATACTTTATTCTAAGACTCCATTAAGCTTTCAGCACCAAATGTCAGGGATTCCCAGAAGGGAGAACTAACGCATTTTTACATGCCTATTTTATTTTTGATGTATTTAAGTATTTGGTTTTGTATGTGCTTTTAATTGTTCTGGACAATGACTTCATACATTTTTGCATCCTATCTATTGCTAATAGCATTTCACAGGCGTGGTGTCTGTGTCTGTCCAATTTAACACTGACCTAAGAAATTAAAAAAAATTGCCTTAAGTTTGTAAATATTGTTGAAATTAAAACAGTGATGGTGGCAACCACAGTAATATGGCAAATACCTCAACTCATTTAGCATTAGATTTTGGTCACTAGTGGTGTCACCCCCCAGGGTGTCACCTTACTAACACCTTATTGGTTCCACGCTGTATCATAACAACATCTCATTGGCTCTTCGAACAATCGATTTCATTGCTCCATTTTGAATTAAGAAAATGTACTTTTATTGTTACATAAGACAGTTGCATTTTTGTTTTCTGGTTTTTAGCCATCACTTTTGATAGAATTGAAATATTTCACTCCAGTATTTTTCATTGCACTCTGTTATAAATTACGCATCACATGCTATATAACATGATGGTATTATTCCTATGAACCACTATTTTGGTCACTAGTGCACATCACTCTCCCTGTGTGCATCACCTGGTGCAGCCCACACACCCCCTAGCAATGCCATTGATCCCAGGCAGCCTCATATAGGTCTGTAAATGCTAAACCACCCTAGATGGAGCTTAAACAAAATGTCACAACCTGGCAAAACTTTGAACCACAGTTTTGAAAGATACTGTACATTCACAAAGCCTAAGTGTCAACTCCTGATGTTGCCTGTAAGACAAGACCACTGAATATCAACTTGCTCAATCCAATATTTACACTTTCCTGCACCCTCCCAATCCCTAAATCCAACCATAGCAATGGCTGATACATTGTTGCAAATACAAACAAAAAATCTAAAGTCAAATTTTTGGGGGCAAATGAGAGTGACAAAAATTTGCTTGAGTATTCCATCCCTAATTTTTTTTACAGCTCTGCATCTGACCCTAAGAGCAGAATTCTGTGTGGGTAGGTGTGATTTACAGGAAAGAATCAGCATGTGTGAAAAGGGTGCTAAACCCTTCCCCCACTCACCGATTCTTCTTTGCAAATGTCCCCTGGCAGGTTTTGATTGCTTTTCCCCCCACTGCTGAGCTCTGCAATGGGAAGTAAACAAGGATGAAAATAAAGGAGCAGAGGAGAATTAGTAGGCACAGGGAGGATTAAGCAATCCTCCCCTACAAATGTTCCTAGATAAGTGCCCCCTTTCTTTCCTGATTACCTCAGCAAACAAGGGTTTGAAAACACAAGTTTTGCTGAAAAAGTATCTAGTTCCATTCTTTGTTCACTGAATTTTTAACTCACATTTCTTTGCAAATTTCAGCTTTGAAACCACAAGCTGGGCCCAACAGCATGTAGCACCCTCACAATAAAGCTACTTTCCTATTCTCACTCTGTTTGCAAAAGAAAATACTTTTGACCTTTTTGGCTTAAAAAAAATAAATCCTGGGTCTATAATATCCTATTTGCAGGCATTAAATAGCAGCACTGAAGTTCCTTGTATAAATCAGAAGAATGGGGACACCTGAATAAATAAGCCTATTGGGGAATGATATATAAGGCTGAAAAAGCAAGTAAATCTGGCCTTTAGTTTTGCCTTTGGGAGAACAACCATAACAGAAATATAAATACAGATGTTAAAAGTGGAAGGGCAGCATAAGTTATTACTAGCACTTTATTCACAGAGCCAACACTGTGAAAACAATGCATCTCCTTGCCTGTAATAATTCACATAACACTGAAAATTTTTGCACAAATTCACCTTTCAAGCTGGGATGGCCTATAGACAGATGATGTCTATAAACAGATGATGTGATAGAATGAGGAAGGGGATGGTGAGCTACATGTATTCTTCATTTTCCTCTGAGAAAACCAATGTTTTCTAGGTGGAATGAGGTCCTCCCCACCAATGATAAATTTAGGTGTGCACCTAAGATGCTGTATAAGTTGTGAATGGGACACAGCTTGCTAGCAGTCTTGGGTCTCATACAGATATGCTCATCAGGGAACCAGTACGGGCTGCAGCTCCTTTCTGGGTGTTCACAGGGCGAAACCCTTCTGTTTGCCTGCACAATGTGTGGAATGACCCATAAGAACATAAGAACATAAGAACATAAGAACAGCCCCACTGGATCAGGCCATAGGCCCATCTAGTCCAGCTTCCTGTATCTCACAGCGGCCCACCAAATGCCCCAGGGAGCACACCAGATAACAAGAGACCTCGTCCTGGTGCTCTCCCCTACATCTGGCATTCTGACTTAACCCATTCCTAAAATCAGGAGGTTGCGCATACACATCATGGCTTGTACCCCATAATGGATTTTTCCTCCAGAAACTCGTCCAATCCACTTTTAAAGGCGTCTAGGCTAGACGCCAGCACCACATCCTGTGGCAAGGAGTTCCACAGACTGACCACGCGCTGAGTAAAGAAATATTTTCTTTTGTCTGTCCTAACCCGCCCAACACTCAATTTTAGTGGATGTCCCCTGGTTCTGGTATTATGTGAGAGTGTATGTGAGAGACCCAGATAGCAAAGCAACTGATATTCACCAGAAATTAAATTTTTACGTTCTCATGAGGGTAGAATAATTTAATATCTTCAGCACGGTTTGGAACTTATAAGACAAAACTGTTGAGGCATGACACAATATAAAAATTAAACATTTTGAGAATGACTTGAGGAAATATTTATTTAATCAGAACTTTCTCCCACCCACCCCCACTTTATAATACAACACTGAAGAATGTACGTACATAAGGAGATCATTTCTACCAATGTGCAAGTAGCATAGGCTACAGTTTATTTGCATCTGTTTGAAATTGTAATGAGGCTCCAGAAAGCAGCCATCATGAATGCAATAGTTCTGAATGATCAATTCCCCCCCCCATACACACAATCAATTCAACATGTAATTGGGTAATTTACAGGATCCACACCCTATGTTACTTTATTCAAGTGTACATAGATACACCCTTGTTTGGCCAAGCACAATATACAACCAAACTCAAGAATAATTTCTGCTCATCTCATTGCAAGAGAAATGAATACAACTATGAAAGAGAATAGTTAGAAGCATTCACTATGCTATATGTAATTAGAATTTTACTATAGATTCTGCTGTGCATTCGTGTCATGGGGAACAAATTATGAGGTCAACAAGGGGACTTCTATACAGCAAGTGAAAGCAGATTGGACATCAGTCATCTGCAGTTCAGCTTTGAAAAACAAACACTAGTACCCAACTTCTTAGAAGTTTTATTATTGCTACTGCTTACATTTATTTAGGGGTAACAGTTTATTATTAGCAATACAGAACATAGATGTGACACAGAAATTACTACTTATTTAAATGGATGATTGAATCATGATTGACTAGGGAAGAGTCAGGTGGCAATGAAGAAACAAGGATGGCAAAGCAATGTTTTACTGAAAGGTTTATCAAGAACAAGAAGTATGGAGGCAGTTGAAAGAGAAGTTGATTGGTGAACAAAGTATGGGGAGAGTTTCAGGCATAGAGCTCAACATAGCAGAAGGTCTGGAGGAGGTGATGGGCAGAAAAGACAAATGGAAGTAACAGTAATTGAGTTTCTGCATAGCAAAAACAGAGAGAAGCTTCAATAATGAGAACTAAGGAATGTGACATGGAGCAAGCTGCTATGCTATCTATTCTATACATTGAGAAGACTTTTTGTGCTTAGAAACTCCCAATTCAAAAGGACTTCAGGGGGAGTCACAGAAAAGACATGTTTCCTTTGCCAAACTTGTGACATAACCAAAGTCCCATAACAAAAGCAATTAAGTGTAATGTATTAATATGCCGAATTATGAATTCTTCTTGAGAAGCCATTAGCTCAGAGACAGCGCATAGTCTTTACCTTGAACAGAGTCCCAGATCTGAATCCTAGAATTTCCAATTAATATATTTCAAGTTGCAGGGTAAAGAGAGACCTCTCTGTGACCCTGGACTGTCATGATTGACAGTCCTGGACACAACTGAACATTGATCTGATTCCAAGTTAAAGGCACCTCTTTATTTCAGGAAAAATTAAAAGAAAATTCCCTAACAGAACTGGTGCAAAAGGAGCAATGTTCCTTTGCACCAGTTCTGTTAGGGTGATCTGTCTCTGTCTCCTAGATTTTCATACATCTTGGCACAGCAGATGTAAAGCAAAAGTAATTATGTTTTTAACTATAAAACCCAAGTGATTTTGACTGTACTTTTTGTTCTTCTGCTACATTATAGCTAAACTGCTGCTGAAGCATAGTGATATACTCAGAAATGGTCTGCTATGTAAGAGAGGCACCTGAGCACTAAAGGGGAGAGAGCGAGAGAGTTGAAGGCATACTCCCTCCCACTTTCATATTCTGCTGAGCTGGGTTAGCAGAGCTTCTGCAAAGGCTGCAAGTAAAGGGATTAAAAGCAGATCTCTGCAAAGAGGTGAAGCAGCCAAATCAGCCACAGATAACTTTAATGCAAATCAGCAGGCCTCCATTTTCTTGTAAGAACATAGTATTTTTGAACCCTTGTCAGCTCAAACGGAGGCTGTTTTTAATTTTGGCTCAGAGGCTGACAGGAACTCTGCCTATGTCATCCTTCCTTCAGAAAATCAGAAGTGATTAGCATTCACAGGGAAATAGTCCTTCATTGGTAAAAAGCTCAATTAACATTGTGATAGGGGACCAAGTTCTCCGATTTGTTTTATGCAAGGCAGAAGAAGAAGGGATAAAGATCCTGTTTACCTTTCTCAAATGCCAAGATGAATTCATCATTATTCCTTTATTTTATACCAAGGAGGGTTAAATTGCAGAGCTCATCAAGAGGAGCCCTCGCTGTGTTGCAGATACCTGTTTATCTCTAAATACGTAAAGTAACCAGGAGCTCAGGGAGACTGATTTATTTGAGAGACAAATCCAGGACTGCCTGCTTGAGATGCAGATGCGTTCACATTTGACGCATTTAAGGATATGCCAATGGAAAATCTAGATGATCAAGCGTCAAGTTACATCTTTTTAGTTGTATTTTCGCAACAGTAGGTAAATAATAATTTTCTCTTCCTCAACTGCAGGGGGTTTGACATACAAATCTAACCACGCTGTGAGAACATGCTATTTTCAGGCTGCTGGATTTTGTTTACTATAAATCTTAGATAGGTAATGATGAATACAGAAAGAAACACAATTCTTGCAAGGGAGCTATAATATTTTGAGGTTATTAGCTTCAGCATGCCTCAAGGTATATACAAGGTCACTATACTTAAAAGCACACTCTAGAATGAGATTCAGGTGGTAAATCTGTCTTTGGGCTGTTTCACTTCAGACTGTTTGCAGGTGGAGGCTCCCACGACTGCCTGCTCTTCCACACACAAATATAATTCCACATGGAACACCAGATGACAGGGTGAAGACTTGCTTATGAGCCTAGCCTTTTCCTGACATCTATGTGAGGAAGCCTTTTTTCCCTAGTGGAGGAGTATTTCCTCATGACAGCCCCCAATCGCAGGCCAGAATGGTACACTCCAGACATAGGTTTACTATCCCTGGGTGGACTAGACCTTAATCTGACCCCTGCTAACTAGGCAACGAGGCACCTTTTATGGCAGCCATTTTCAACCACCGTGCCATGGCACACTAGTGTGCCGCAAGTGATCCACAGGTGTGCCACAGGAATTTGGGGGAAGATCATTTCTTTGTAGGACCAATGGGGATATGAGCCCCCACTGGCAGCATGGTGTGCCTTGTCAATTGTCAAAAAGCTGATGGTGTGCCTTGACAATTTTAGTGCCTTGTCAGTGTGCCGTGAGATGAAAAAGGTTGAAAAATGCTGTTTTATAGTGTTCTTTTATATTTAGCAGGGGAGAGCAACTTTCCCTCTTTACCCCAGGATGGTGTCTTTTCCAGTGGCTGTTGAGAGTGTCTCTTCTGCATTTTTTTAAAAGATTGTGAGACCTTTTGGGATAAGGAACCATTGATTGATTTTATTATGTAAACCTCTATGTAAATTACTCTGGTTGAAAAGCGGTATATAAGGGTTCATCATCATCATCATCAATGTCATATAACAAGACAGTTTGGCCAATAGCCTGACTAGCTCAGTTCTATTGTGCCAAGGGAGAACATTTCTTGTTGGCATCCTTCAGCCTCGGAAGACTATGGTATCACACTCTGAAAAGTGTTCTGAAACAGAGTGTCCTCTCCAGTGTGCGAAGCCTGGGTAAAGTAGATATGGAGGATAGACTGTTACCCATGCAGTAAATCCCCCCTCTCCACATCGCTGAAATGGTCCAATGGAAAGGCAGAAGCCAATACGGTTGGTTCCAGTGGCATCACAGGAGTTGCCAGAACATGACTGTATTCAGCCATGAACTGCCTCAGGGACTCCGGCTCCAGATTTTGCCTCAAGGTTGACTCCTGAAGCCTTTTCCATAACTGGATGTAGCCACAAGGCAGTGGAGGTTTTGGGATCAGAGTTTTCCTTCTCAGAGACTTGGGATCAACTTGGGATCAGAGACTTGGGATCAAGGGCAGGAGCCTGCCTGGGTAGAAATTCAGTTGCCCATTCTATCCTTCCCCTGTCCTGAGAAAGGGATGCTAGTTAGAGAAGCTAAAGGGAGAGCAACAAGTAAAGGGAGATGTGCAAATGAGATCCTCTCTTCTCCCCTGCTTTAATCAATCAGAGGACCATGGAAAGATGGCATAATTCATCTCTCCCTCTCATTCCTCTCTGACAAGACACTACCAAGTAACTATAGACCTTCATAATGCCAGGTACAAAATACTTCAATTGACGTATGACATTTAACTATTTTAAATTGTATTGCCTTCCTTACATGTAACCCATGAGTGAATGTAGTCCACTAATATTTCTCTACCTTCTTCCCCCCCCCCAAATATTCTCAGTGATATTTGTAATACCTTGTCAGCTAAGTCTATCTAATAATTTTTATTTGCTGCCCACCCTCCAGTTGATTGGCACTGACCTAATGGCATTATAATATTTTTCATATTTTTCTCCCATTCCTAACATATCAAGATGGTGTTAGCTTTTATTTGGGGGGGGGGATTTGAGGGGATACTGTTACACACAGTTCAGATCCCTTCATTAATCTGCCCACTGCATACGCCTCTCTTTTATCAGGCTACAACTAATTCATAAACTATGACAGCATATCAGCAATTCAAAATGATCATCTTGTAAATCATTTTGCAAGGCAACTCTAAATGATCATCTCCCTCGTAATCTACATTTTTAGGTCCTCTTGGAACAAGTATCATCCCTTTGCTATTCTGTTAAATGAAGAATTCTGGTTCTTTCAAAGAAGTCATTGTGGTACAGTGGCAATAGTAACCTCATGTAAATCATCAATTCTCAACCTAAACTACCTCATAGGGTAGGTGTGAAGCTAGAATGCTTGAACACATTAGGGGAGAAGAGGACAAAAACATGGCCTGCTACGCATTATATGAGAAAAGGATGTTTGCTGTACTTTCAGTCTTTATTTTTATTTAGTTTTTTCATTTTATTAAAAATATTTATAGCCCACCTTTCCACTCCCAATAGGGAAGCATTCAAGAGTTATCAGCACATGGCCAAAATGAAAAAAATACTCACTGATTGGCCTTTTAGATACCATTCTCTTAAATTTCTCCTGGGTTCTCTCAAATTTCCTGATGAAGGTTCTCTGTGTTTATATGGCCATTGTGTTGCCAATACACCTGACCTTGAATTGCAAGTGAGCTAAAAACAGAGAGTTTGGCAGGGAACCCATGACTGAAAGAGTGTTTATGTATTCTGCACACTCTACTCCTGAAAGGGGGTGGCTTGAGAAAACATGATATGCATGCCACAGTGAGGGCTTCATGACTTATTTATGAGGGAAGGGGCATACACAATTGCTGAAGGGAGGAGGAAAGGGGAAAAAAATCTTTTGACGTACCTTATCTGTGTAGACGAAGAAGAGAATCACGAAGGTGAGCTCCAGCACGAATATAATTAACAGCATGATAAAAAACTGTCAAGAGAAGAAGGGAAGGGAAAGAAACAAAAGCCCAGAAATATCAAAATATGTTTCATCTTCCTCATGCTGCACATCATGATCATAAGGGGGCCATCGCACTCAGGCCGAGTTCCCACTGAAGTGGACAATCTATGTCTGCAGACTGCAAGTGGGGACTCACATGATTGGATGTCACATGTCCATACAAAAGCAATCCCTGCACTTAGGAAGTTAGCATGTCTGGAGGAAACTTCGGCTTGAACCCTTCTTTGTGACATCTAATGAATGGGAGAGGCATGCAAACCGAATTAAAGCCACAGTGGGGGCAAAGTATTAAAGACCCTCTTCACCAACTGCAGCTTTGCTTTAGCAACAAAGTCTTCTGTAGGCCAGCATATATATTAGTTGTAAGATGTAGTTTGACCCTTAGTTGCAGTTTACTTGGCTTCACAGTTGTGCCTTTGCACCCCATTACACAATGATTAACTATATGCACAGCACATTTATTTATTTATTTATTAGATTTGAATTCCACCTTTCTCCCTGAAGGGCACCCAAGGCGGCTAGCAATCAGGTTAAAATATAAGGAAACAAGGAAACAGATAAACATTAAAAATACAAAACACTTAAAAACAATTAAAACAAGATAAAATATATAGCAGTAGATTAAAAGCACACAGTAAAAGTCATAATTTATAAATTTATAAAAACAGCCCTTATAGTGCCCCGAAGGCTTTCCTGAATAAAAATGTCTTCAGGCCCCTCCGGAACGTTAATAATTGTCTTTCTTTCACTTGTCATAGCCCTTCTAAAAACAGCCCCAGTGTTGAGGAAGGTCCTCATTACTAAAAACAGATTTAATGTTTTGAAAGGTACGCTTTAGAAGTAACAATGGTATCAGCGCTGGTTGGAAAATGTAACCAAATGATTCAGAGGTAAATAAGCACAAGATTTTGACGATAGGACATTACTCTGAATATACCTGAAAAACAGATTTTCTTCAACTTAGAGTTAATCAGACAAGAACTGAGTCATGATCTTGTTCTTTTTAAATTTCCCACTAATATGTTGACTTATACAGATTGGCCCTCATTATCTGCAGGGGTTCCATTCCTGGAACCCCCACAGAAACCTAAATCTGCGATGTTGGAATCCATGGATTTGGGCCACCTGGTGGTTCCAGACATGTCCAGACCCCTTCTGAGGCCTGCAAAGGCCTCACGCAGCTTCTGTGGGCCTCAGAAACCCTCCCGGATGCGACCTGAACAAGGTTCCAGTCACATCTGGGAGGTCTTCAGTAGGTCCATCTGTGGGTTTGAAAACCTCTGATTTAAAGCATAATTATCTACTAGCAGTCAAAACAAGTGGGTTGAAGCAGAAAAATAACTGTATAACCATGAAAAATACCTTTTGTGGGGCTCTGATTGTCTTGCTTTTAGAAATGCTGTCAGTCACTTTCTGCACTCATGTCATTTCCAATGACAGAAAAAGAAAGACTTCACCAAATGAAAACAGAAGCACTAAGTCAAGGGATGCAATATACATAAATGTGAAGGAAACTCTGGTTTCAATGAACCCACAATTTTCCAGAGCACTCATATCTGCTGTATAGTCAAATCCTCTTTCCAGGAACAGATGATCAAGCTATAAGGGAGGGAGGAATGCACTATTACAGTGAATTCAGAAACTGGCAGCTGCCTGCCTTTACTAGATCTGAACTGCCAAAAAACATTTTTCCAAGGTTACCTTCACTTTATTTTAGTTACCTCAACTGTCTAAGATGGTTGATTGCAAACTGCCTGTGACTCGTTAGGACAATTTTCTCTCCATGGCTAAGAAGAGACAATGATCATGGTTTGGAAACAGGGACTTGAACCTGTCTGTGGGATTTTAATTTACCATTACTTGGTTATATTACATTTCAGCCCTAGCCTTCTTCCAAGGATGTCTCCGACATCTTATCCTCACAACACCTCCGCGAGACTTTGTGACTGAATGGGGATTTGAACCTGGCTCTCCCTAGTCCTAGTCTGACTCCAGCTATTACCATGCTACATACAGGCTCCCACTATTTACTGCACAAAATTTTGTCTGCTAAATTCATAAGCATAATAGTCAAGGAAAATTAAACCCACTATAAAAAGACACAGGAAAGAAAGAAAGAAAGAAAGAAAGAAAGAAAGAAAGAAAGAAAGAAAGAAAGAAAGAAAGAAAGAAAGAAAGAAGTATTCCCCACCCCCATTTCACAACTTTAATCTCTCCAGTAGCGTAGCTAAGGGGGTTCAGGGGGTAGCAAATGCACTGGGCTACAGAGTGGGTGGGGGCAACAATGTGGCTGAGCGGGCAACAACCTGCAGGCAACAGTGCCTGTGCACGACAATTGGGCTGCTGCCGGCAGCCCTGCCAGTTCCAGGCACTCCGGAGGGAGGAGGGGCAACAGTCACGGCAATGCGCTCAACTGTATGTTGCCCCTCCCTGCAGCCGGGATTGAAGGAATGGCTTGTTTGTGTGTGTGTGTGTGGGGGGGGCGGGGGATAGCCTAGCCCTCGCCTCCAGCAGAGCTTAAGGACCGCAGCAGTTGCGGCAGGCACTGTGGAGGAGCTGGCCCTCTTCCCCTCCCACAGCTGAGACTTCTCCAGTCCGCCCGCCCGCTCATTCAAGCTCACGCGCACCTCTCTTTTACCCATCCTGCCAGTCCTCACTCCCTCCATCATTTTCCCCGCCTGTCCTGCTGGACACGCTGCTCCCTGAAGCCCTATTTGGCTTCCAAGTCAAGCAAGTGTGGGGAGCAGAGGAGGGATGGTGCCTGCCTGCCTGCTCCCTGCGTTTAGGGAGGGAGGAAGAAGTGTGCTTGGGAGGAGGGGGGGCTGTCCAATGCTGGGACATGGGGTGTGTGTGAGTGGAGCCCCTGCTAGGTAGGCAGGGGGAGCCCCCAGAGACCCTAGATTGAGGAGGGGGTTCTCCTTGTGCAGCAGGACCAGCTGCTCATTGCTCTGCCCCCTGCACCTCGTACTCTCCTCTGCTCTCCACACATCCTCTCTCTATTTGCCCTCCCCTAGCCTCCTCTCTCCTCCTGAGTTCCTGGCAGGGCTGTAGCAGCCCGATTGTCTCACCCCGATTGGCAATTTTAAGCCAGTAGGGCTTGCTTCTAAGTAGACATGCAAAGGATTGGGCTCCCTTCCAAGGCTGCAATCCCACCCCCACTTTCCTGGGAGCAAGCCCCATTGAATGGGACTTACTTCTGAGAAGATATTAATAGATTGTGCTGTAAAAGTGCAACAAGCACTTTCAGCAAGTGCTTGCTATTTTAAAATATTAGCTAACATTTCTCACTCACTTTAACAAATAAAAAGACCCAATTTAATTAATTAAATTTGATGTCATTGCTGCGAGGGGGGCTACGAAATTGTTTCTGCACTGGGCAGCAACTTGGTTAGCTACACCACTGAATCTCTCCCTTGGCTGATCAAGAAATATATGTGCTACCAAGTGGGGAGAAGAATTTCTGTCCTGCGTTCAGCCACAGAAGAGATTGCAGGCAGAAGTCACATGATCAGAGTCTTAATTTGGCAGTTTACTTTTAAGGATGTAAAGCCATTTAATTTGGACCTTGCTGACTCCTGCTTTCCTGTTCATGGCTTGCAGCCTTGTTCTGCTGGGAATGCTTTTCTTACTCCCACTCTGTTTCTCTTTCCTTTAATGGAAATAAACTTTTTGCTGCCTCTCTAGTTTCTTTGCTTATTCTCTAGGGAGAGCTTCTTTTGCTAAGCAGGCCAATTTTACTACCATTAAAATAATACTTCATGATGAACCTCAACACAGCATTACAGGACTGAGCAGCAGTTACAAAGGGCATCATTCCCATCTCCCCCTAAGCACCCAGGATTCTTATAAAAGAGGAATTTTATCAAAGTTCTTTGGGGGCTCTTTCCCAAAGAGAGAGGGGAGGGTATGAAACAGGGCAGAGGGTGGGCAGTGACAGGGGCCGGTAGAATGGCAGCAGGGAGCAGGGAATGGCAGCAGCAAGTGAAGGGGGGGGAGGTGGCAACAGCCAGAAAAGTCTCCCACCTGGTCAGCCTGGCCTCCATCTTACACTCTCCAAGGTCACTTTGCATTGCGGTAAAAGGGAATCTCAATGCAGAGAAAGACAACTAGAGATTGGTTTCCTTAAATATAGGGAAATTCTCTAGAATTCTCTAGAAATGAAGAATTAAGTAAACGAGAACAAATTTTCTTAAACTGTAACAAACTTTTCAAATGACAGAGAAAACTAGAGCATGGCTCTAACAGTGCATGGCAATTCAAAACCAACCAACAAGCATCTAGTCAAACCTCATTTGTTCCACCAGACTTCTTGAGTTCTCACTAGTGGGTTCTCCTGTGTGAGCTCTGGGGAACTCTTGTGTTGCAGCTGTTTTTAATTGTGCTGCAATGCAATTTTGGTATTTTAATTGATTTTACTGCAAGACACCTTAAAGTCCTTAGAGCAGAAAAGTGGACTATAAACCAAAATAAATGAAATACAGCCAGCCTCAAAAATGCACAAACATTTCCTGTAAAGATTGTAGGTGGCTGCTAGAGCACAGTGCAACAACCAACAGTGTTTACAAACACACTGAGATCTTTTTTGATGTTTTGTCAGTCAAGGGTTTCCATATGCAGCAATGTGGGAGTTACATTATTAAGAACATAAGAACAGCCCCACTGGATCAGGCCAAAGGCCCATCTAGTCCAGCTTCCTGTATCTCACAGCGGCCCACCAAATGCCCCAGGGAGCACACCAGATAACAAGAGAACTCATCCTGGTGCCCTCCTTTGCATCTGGCATTCTGACATAGCCCATTTCTAAAATCAGGAGGTTGCACATACACATCATGGCTTGTAACCCATAATGGATTTTTCCTCCAGAAACTTGTTCAATCCCCTTTTAAAGGTGTCCAGGCCAGATGCCGTCACCACATCCTGCGGCAAGGAGTTCCACAGACCAACCACACGCTGAGTAAAGAAATATTTTCTTTTGTCTGTCCTAACCCGCCCAACACTCAATTTTAGTGGATGTCCCCTGGTTCTGGTGTTATGTGAGAGTATAAAGAGCATCTCTCTATCCACTTTATCCTTCCCATGCATAATTTTGTATGTCTCAATCATGTCCCCCCTCAGGCGTCTCTTTTCTAGGCTGAAGAGGCCTAAACGCCATGGCCTTTTCTCATAAGGAAGGTGCCCCAGCCCAGTAATCATCTTAGTCGCTCTCTTTTGCACCTTTTCCATTTCCACTATGTCCTTGTTGAGATGTAGCGACCAGAACTGGGCACAATACTCCAGGTGTGGCCTTACCATCAATTTGTACAACGGCATTATAATATTAGCCGTTTTATTCTCAATACCTTTTCTAATGATCCCAAGCATAGAATTGGCCTTCTTCACTGCCGCCACACATTGGGTCGACACTTTCATCGACCTGTCCATCACCACCCCAAGATCTCTCTCCTGATCTGTCACAGACAGCTCAGAACCCATTAGCCTATATGTGAAGTTTTGATTTTTTTGCCCCAATGTGCATGACTTTACACTTACTGACACTGAAACGCATCTGCCATTTTGCGCCCATTCTGCCAGTTTGGAGATCCTTCTGGAGCTCCTCACAATCATTTCTGGTCTTCACCACTTTGAAAAGTTTAGCTGATTAGATTAGATTAGATTAGCTGATTAGCTGATTAGTTTAGCTGATTAGATTAAAAATCTATGAATAAAAAGGCTCTCAAAAGGTAGAGGCAGCTACAGAACATTTCAAGCAAAAATTAAGGGAAAAGCTTCCCATTGCGTTCAGCGATCTTTAGATAATGTCCCATAAGCTCCTTTCACGACAGGTTTGTAAACTGAATTTAAATGTATTGATCAACCAACACTAAGCATTTTCTACAAGGAAGAGCAATTTTATTTTTCTTATGCATGCACACACAAAGAGGGATGGCATGACTGGGAATGCTGCCCAACGCCACACTGCCTGAGGTTGATCGCTACCACCACTGACTGCAGTGTGCTAAATAAAAGCCCTTTACCATGGACAGTTGCACAGTCCCTTTCAATAAAACTGGTGGTCCCACACTGCCTGATTTGCAAGAAGCACACAATAGAGCACTGTAAGGAAGTGGGTGATCTGCTTTTCTGCTTACTTTTAGTGAGTGACAAGTGGATCAATGTGGCTCATGTCCTTGGCAGGCTGGAGGGAGGCAGTGGTGGCAGGTGAAGTGCACCCCAAATCCACCACCCGCTTGCTCTCCTGCCACCCATCACTAACTCACATCTGCCCATTTCATGGCTGTGCTGGCCCTGCACACAAACGTACACTGTGGTAGAAGAGGATGCACGCAGAAAGCGTGGGTGGAGAGCCGGACACATGCAAGACCGAGTGCAGGGGTGTCAAACATAAGGCCCAGGGCCCGGATGCGGCCCCCGGAAGCTTTTTATCTGGCCCTCAGGCTCTCAGCTGCTGAGGTGTTACAGCTGAAATGGCAGCCCACGTGCAAATTGGGCTTTCCCAAATCCTGAAATATGATCAAGATTTGCATATTTTCTCTTCTGTCATTTGCAGTTAATGAGTTTCTATATGAGAACAGGGTCTGATTTCTGACCATTAGCTGCTTAATGATGTCACTTTCTGCTTAATGACATCACTTCTGGCCCCCAGCTAGAGCCCTGAATGCTAACTTCAGCCCTCTGTATGAAACGAGTTTGACATCCCTGACCTAGTGGTTAGCAACAACCCTCCTACCCCTTGCCTCTCCCTCTGGTTTTGGGGAATATCAGTAGATCTTTGCTGCCATCACCAAAGTGGGGAAAATTCACACAGAGAGAGGCCATCTTGGAAGCTTCCTTCTCTGACCTCTAAAGATGTTCCCAAAATCTGGAAGAATCCTCATTTGCAGAAGAAAAAATAGAGATGCTAGAGTGGTCTGGGATAACAGGACAATGTAAAATTTGAGGACCTGATGTCCAACAAAAAGGACATCATTAAAAGGCAGGATAAACAAGATGAATTTAAAAAAACAGCAAAGGGGCACAGAGGATAAAACAGTATAAGACACAGGTCAAAAGAAAGTAAAGTTGCTCCAACACAGGGTTTGGGTAAGTTGGTACAGAGTTTAAAAGGTTAGCAGAAAATAAAATAAATCCTCTGTGTGCAAGTTGATAGATGTTTTTCTGTCTTTAGCTATTCATGCTGTCCAAGAGAATTGAAAGGTGGTTCAGTGTCTGCACTCAACAAGTGGTGGGTGAGCCTTTCACTAACGGTCACACGCACTTCAGTGGTGAAAGAGGGGCAACAACCAAAACCAGCTGTTAAAGAAAATAGGGTTGCTGATGTCATAGGGTCAGCCAATTGGAGGAATGAAGGTCATTTGGGGCCTGCCATTTCACCTCTTTACCTAGCCAAATAGGTGGGCATATGCCAATCTTAGCCATCCTTTTTCTCTTGGGATGCACAGACATGAAGACAGGGAATCCACATAGTACTTGTCTAGATTGCCATGTGGTCCTTCTGTAATGGTGCTGGATTCCAAAAAGACAAGGCTTGCTTACTGCAGGAAGATGTCTCAGGGACCAGTCCTATCCAACTTTCCAGGACCGATGCAGCTGCTGAAATGCAGCCCCAAAGTAAGGGAACAAATGAATCGCTACCTTGAGGAGGCCTCTGTGTCTGGACCCCTCACCACTGGATGCAAAATGCACCCTATTGACATGGCTGCACCGGTGCTGAAATGTTTGAAAGGATTAGGCCCTCAGCAGCTTTTAGGATGCTAGTACAACACAGGAGGAAAATGCAGGGAATACAAGGATTTTTGTCACACACACACACACGGTATAATACTGAGCAGTGCCTTGATTAAAAACTCATTCCTACAACTGGAAATCTACTGTGCCTTTGGTTTCAGCTGTTCAATTTCAATCCTGTGGGTCTTTAATGGCTAAAGAGTCTTATCAAGACTTTTTATTTCTTTCTTTGATGAGTGAAAGCCAAACCTTTCAGCCAGTGAATTTCTGTGATAAAATAAAGGGCAAAAGATCTGGAAGGAAAAAAATATAATTTCCCACCAATACAATTGTGCTGGCCTCTGACTTTATTGCATTTGTCCCCAAGAGGCTTAAATTAAGGTTTATTTTCAATTCCACTTGGATGAAATCTGAAGATTTAGCTGTGACCTGAACAGTGGAACATACTGCCAGTTCTGGGTCATAGCAACTAATTCGCCAAAATGACCTTCATGTTATTGGCATCCAGAACTGGTACTCTGCATAGAGCCGAGGACTGGCCCAAGAGCTTCCAGGGTTCAATGCTGCAACCGCAGCACAACAAGAGAAAAAAGGAAGAAGCATTTCTTTTCCACGGGAATAATAAAGAATTGGAGCCAAAAAAGAATTGGGGAGAACAGGGCCTTATCTCACAAATACATAGAATGTTCAAGAAAAAATACTCCACCTCTAACTTAGATATGAAAATCCACATATTCTATGGCAAAATAATGCCTAGGAATCTAATGTGTCACAATCATGCTGGATTTGGTAGCTAGTCCAAACTGAAAGAACGTTAAGGGGAGCATTGCAGTAAAACATGGGGAGTAGAGATGGGCATTTGCTGTTGGAATGGACCTGGAATACAGGGCAAATGAGGCCAATTCATCCTGGAAGTAGAACGCTGGAAGCTCAAAATACCTGCTTTTTATGCAAAAGTCCCCAGTACAATCCCTGGAGACTCCAGGTAAAAGATTTTGATACAAGGGCTGAGAAAACTCACCAGGACCTTGGTGAGTTACTGGCATCAAAGGAGACTATCGTGAGCTTGATGGACCAGCAGTAGTGGTGTCACTAGGGTTTATGCGCTCCGATGCAGGAGGCCAGTGTGTCACTCCCATGATGGACCTCCTCCTAAGCAGTGGGCGGGGCAATGGAGATATTTCACTCTAGTTTTTTTCATTGCATTCTGCTGTAAATTATGCATCGAATGGTATATAACATAATGGTATTATTTCCATAACACGATTTGGTCACTAGTGCGTGTCATCCCACTGGGCACATCACCCGCTGTGGCCCTCCCCCCCCGCACCCCCTAGTAACACCACTGATCAGCAGTCTGACTCAGCATAAGATTGCATCATACATACTGGGATAGCTAAATGCCAAGCCTGTCATATTCTCTGAGTATACGTCTGTTCATTTTCCTAACACCCACCCTTGCAAAGGTTCAGTTTCCTAACACCCACCCTTGTAGTGCCCTTGTTATGATCTAACATGGAAATAAGCAATTCCAGGAACCCAGTGAAATCTGGTATACAAGGCTAACTGGCAAGGGCCAAAGGGCAATGAAATTTATACAGGCACAGGGCCCATGGACCACAAACCATTCTTGCAAGCTTGCTTTCAAGCAATCCCTTCCAATCCAAATAATAAAAATGGAGGAGAATGAAAATGAGCTTTGCTGTGGTTCAGTGGCGCTGCAGGCTGCTGATACAAGAAAGATTTATGCCTTGAGACAACACAATCCCAATGCAAAGCATTCATGGAGAACCTCATAAGGAAGATTAATCTTGCATTGCAGTGAGACATATTTCACTCCAGAAGTTTTCCATAGCTAAGATAGTATCTGAAGGAAGGTGCTGAGGGAACACCTGCAGACCAAGATTCACTGCTGAATTTTTACCTTAAGGATTTAGTAGGAGAGAGGAAAGGAAACAAAAGTAGTTCATTCTCTAACTTACTGTCACTGTTTGCACAGTTTTCTAGAATCATATTAGCATTTCTCAGTCTTGCAGTCACTTCCTTCTCTCCTCTAGGGATTTATACTTATTTTTATTTAATGCAATAAGTGAAACTAAGTGTGCAATCCTAAGCTCACCTTGTGCTGGCACAAGTCCTTTGCGCTGGCCCTGCAGGGTTGCAAACATGCCATAAAACAGTTCGTGCCTCCACTTGGCTGGTGCAGGGACACATGCCGGCCTGTGAAGGCTGAATACAGCCCCTGTGCTGACTCCGGCAGGGAGACTTGCATCAGCTGAGCTTGGCCAATGCAACAGTCTAGGGTAGGCGGGGATGGATGGAGGGAGGGAGGTGTTCTGGGGTGGCAGAGGGTGGGGGAGGTTGGTCCCAGGGCAGGCAGGCAAGGAGCAGGACTGGGACCCAACAGATATGCCGGATCCTAGCCCCCATTCTCAAGCAGCACAGAGCTGCTCCAAGCCACTCTGCTCTCCTCGAACTTATGCTACCTCTTGAGGTGGCGCAAGTCAGAGGAGACCCATTGGGGCTGCTGTGACTTGCCTGGGAGTAAGGGGAAGAGTTTCCACTTACCTCTGGCTGAGCCACTTTGGGCCTCTATCTTGTGCTGGATACAGCGCAGTCCTCCTGGCCTGCCTGTTCCAGCACAAGATAGGATTGCTCTGCACATCAGTCAGTTTTGTTATGCAACTGTGCTAAAGTAAAATAGAAAGGAAGCAAATTTTAGTTTTCTTCACTGAGATAATTACAACTCACTTCTCCATTGGAAAATGTTCAAGGCTTCCATAGTCATAATTTAAAACACCAATCCAGGAATAACAAAATAAAATCAAATAAATAAACGAAAGCAGAAACAGTCACAGTAGCAGCACCTCATATCCGGCATTAGTTCATTATACCCAGCATAGCTATTTAGTTTTCATATTGCCTCACTTTGCTGTGTCATGAGGCTGAGATGCAAAACCATGGAGTAGCTTAAGCCAAAGGGAAGGGAAATAAAGCGATAACAGAGGGAGCAAGAATCATGATGATGAGTGTCCCTGCCATCCAAACTGGCATTGCAAACACATCAAGTAAGCCCTGTAACACACATGGAGAAATCTCTTTATAGGGCTTTGTTCAACTAGGCCACTCTGCTCTGTTCAGTCAAGGGCACAGGGGACGGAAAGCCACCACAAAAGCTATTACTAGAGGAGCCTGTTGATTCAAGCTCATAGCTGCTGCTGATTCTGTGTGCCGAGTGCATAGCACGTTTTTCCCTCCTGTGTTTGGTTTCAAAACCATATCATTCCCAAACCACTCCTTTTTATATTTTATCTCTGTGCTTTATTCCTTCCTCCTCAATTTTACATAAGCACTTTTTTGTTTATTGCGTTTTTTAAAATTTACATTTTAATCTTCTCCCTGTCTCAGTCAGTTTGCCGGTGTGTATTCCTCTTCCCCTGTCTTTCAAATTCTCTTTTCTTTCTCCCTTCCCCAGCACCTGGAGGCAAAACTTTCATTCTTGTCCTTCCCCAGTCTGCCCGCTGATGAGGGGTGAGTGGCACACTGCCAAGTCCAGGCTGAGCATTCCTACCCCTATCCACATACCTCCTCTCTCCGCTTCCATGTGCCTAGATGTTGGCTGCCCCCCCCTCTCTCTTATTTTTTCTCTTCTATCACATTCTGCTTTGCATATTCTACTTCTTGTGCCCATTTGATGTCTGTCTCTTCTCATCTGTCCCCCATCATGGTACAGGTTGCAAGCTGACAACCAACAGTATCTGGGTTGCTAGATGATGCCTGGCTTTGTTCACTGTGAACATTTAGAGGAACAGCAAACCTCTATTTGCTCTCTCTGTCTCCCCTGTTCTTTATCCAATGTAGTATATAGAAAATTTGAAGCCTCACTATATCTGAAGAGTCATGCCAGTGCCTGCTATTCCTCTGCTTGCCTATAGTTTGCCAGTTTCTCTTTCAAATTCTGCCTGACTAACAGACTCTGCAAATTATCACCCTGTTATAGCTGGGGTTCTGCCAATATCCCTGCCTCCATGATCTCTGCCTCCTTTGGTGCTTATAAGTAAGATCTCCTGGGACATGCATAACAATAACGCCCATGTTTTGTCCATCACACATATTAAGATATCTTTGACAGCTAGCCGTGGCGCATCCGCCTCCCAACGCAGTACCAGAAAAGAGAACCCGAGCCTGAATTTGATGGTGGAGTGGCCCAATTCACCACAACTACGCACGTGGTGATGCAGTGGTGCCAACATGGTGTCCACTATATCCCATGGGGGAGTTTAGGCAAGTTAAGGCCTCCTCAGGATAAGGGAACATGCCGTCCCAACAGGTCTACTCAGACCAGCGCCAGAGATATCGCTGGCAAAAGTGACCTGTGAAGATAGATCAGGCCTGGGAAGGGGGCCAGGATTTAGAGGGTGCCACTGCTGCCGAACCCACCCCTTTCTAGGCCCAATCTTCCCTCTTCCCAGTCCCATCACCATCCTGTTCCACCTCTCCTCACTTCCCTCCCAGGCCTTGAGCAGTTTTACTTGAGGTGGCAGGCAACCACTGTCTGTCACTGCAAGGACTCCACCACTTGCCACTTTTGGTAGCAACCAGGCCATGGTCTCTGGCAGAGTCACATTTGTGACAGTGGGAAAGTATGCTGTGCTAGTGGAATGCATATTTGGCCAGCATAGTGTGCAGTTTGAAATGGACCCTGAAACACATACAGCACTTATTGATCTGATTACTTACAATAATGGGGGGGGGGGGAGGAGAGATAGTAATGCAACACCGCAGCAACAGATGAACACTGGTGGAAGTACACTTCTGTAGAAGAAAGAAGAGGGAATATAGCACTAGTGGGGGAAATTAGCAAGCAACTATCTCTGTTACCTAATATTATGCATGGATTTCCTGAGATTCTAAGGGTGAAAGGAATAAATGAGAGATGAGAGCATGAATGAATAGTGCTGGCTGTAGAATGAGCAGCTTGAAACCCAGACTGATGGGGGAGGGGTATCAGCACCCTGAACCAGCTTTCAAGTGTCCAAGTAAGACTGGCATTACAGCAAATCTAAAATCAAACTGGTATAGAAACTTGAGCAAGAGTGAAATCAAAGAACCTGAGTTTTTGCTGGCTCAGTTAAGAGGATTGAATTCAAAGAAGCCTAAAGGCTGATCTCTGGGCTCCTGCCCAAATCTAAAAAAAATGAACAAGAAGGGAGAGACAGAGAAAATAGTTCGAAAGCAGCACAGCACAAACAGACACTGCCAAGGGGAAGGTAGGAGCCAGAGGCCAAGTATCCCTGAGTCAAGGAGCCCAAATGAGGTCTCCTAAGCTGTAGCAGAGACTGAAGGCTCAAGGCTAGGAGTCAGGTAACTGGCAGGCGGGGTCTTGGCAGAGAATCAAAGACAGAGTCCAAAGGAAGGGCACATAGTTCTTGAATCAGATTAAGTTTGTGCAAGTATTGAGATAGTTGTGCAGCAGGATGCTTCTTGGGGAGAAAGGGCGCAGACCATCTTTACAGGGTTCTTGAAGCAGGAGAAGAAGTTGTGCTTTCCTAAAAGTTCAGGTCCAACGACAGAACATCCAGATGCCAAGTTCTGCCCAGATATGGGGATGGTCAAGTAAAAAGTCTGGAGGCTTGTGGTAGCCAATTATACCTGCCAGACTAAAGGAAAGCAAAAGGGTTCCTGAGTTCAGTAGCCCAGGAGAGTCAGGATAGTTGCGGCTTGACCAAAATAAAAGACTTTGATTTGTGCCAAGAAGGGTTCCTGATCCTAACGAAAGAGCTGCTGGGCAAGTTTAGGGTGTGGGTCACAACAGCAAAAGAATGGTAAGCTCTGCAGTAAGGGGGACCTTTGAGTGGGTTAAGATACTTCTATAGCAGTCCATGGGAAAAACACACAAGTAAAGTTGGACGGGCCTGGGCGTGTGTGTCCACATGCTGCTGTTACTACCAACAGAAACAAGGAGGAGACTATCAGTGTGGCTCAGTCTGATGCTGCTTGCCTGAAAAAGAGAGCCTGACCACTGTGGCCTCATGCTGATGCTGCCCATGTGAACTGATCAATGTGCCTCCCAACAATTGCTCCCAGCTGAAGGAAGAAGTCACACAATCCTCTGCTGTCCCCCCATTTAGTATTTAGAGGTACATTACTTCTGAACTCCAAGAATAAGGTTAATCTCCACTGGTAAACCTGTCCATTTTCTTTAATTCATAAGCTAGTAGTTCCATAACTAGCTCTCTCCAACAACGCACTCACATGGGTAAGTCCCACTGAAATTACTGGAACTTGTTTGTGAGCAAACATGCACAGGGCAAAGCTGCACAGGTGCAGACTATGTTTAAGTACTTTAGCAAACCATATGTTATCATGCAGATTCTAGCAAAGTGAGCATTCTCCACTGAAGTTATGGATGACAGAGCTCATAGCTTGACATGGGCCTGGAACTCACAAAAAGTACACAAAGTTATAAACCTGTGTCTAAACTGAACCACCATGTCTCACATGACTAACTATTCATACACAAACACAAAAAAATTCCTGCAGATAAAAAGTAGATGTCTGGAAGAAAGGCTTTCTAACTGAACCTTCTTCCTGGCATGCTAGCTTTCTATGTGCAAGGGATCCCCCCCCCCCTCAATGTAAGAACATTCAATTATGCCAGTCCCCATGAAGTGATACAGTCTAGGCATGTTTACTGCATCATCAGCTATCTGTGAGACCTAGGCCACAAGCACTCAGTGAATATAACAACAACAACAACAACAACAACAACAACAACTTTATTTATACCCCGCCCTTCTCCCCAAAGGGACCCAGGGCGGCTTACAACGGTTAAAAACAGATTAAAACATGATTTAGCAAGCAGATAAAAACATAATAACACATTAACAGATATCATAAAAACAGTAGTCAGATAAAAAGTCAGGTAAAAAAGAGCATATAGCAGCAGATCGTAAGGAATCAGGCCAGTAAAAAATACTAAAAGATGCAGAAAAGATGTTAAAAAGGCCATGAACTCAGAAGGCTTGTTTAAACAGAAGGGTCTTCAGGCCTCGCCGAAAAGTCTCAAGAGAGGGAGCCATTCTCAAGTCAAGGGGAAGGGAGTTCCATAACATTGGTGCCACTACTGAGAAGGCCCTATTTCTTGCTGCCGCCCCACGTACCTCCTTAGGCGGCAGCACTTGTAAAAAGGCCTTCTCTGATGACCTAAGAGGACGAGCCAGATTGTACGGAAGTAGGCGATCTCTAAGATACCCTGGCCCAAAGCAGTATAGGGCTTTAAAGGTCAAAACCAGCATCTTGAATTGGGCCCGGAAACGAATGGGCAGCTAGTGTAGCCCCTGGAGAAGCGGGCTGACAGAGTCAAACCACCTACCTCCAGTAACCACACTGGCCACCGCATTCTGCACTAATTGCAGTTTCCGAACCATCTTCAGGGGCAGCCCCACATAAAGCGCGTTACAATAATCTAACCTCGATGTCACCGTGGCATGGATCACCATGGCCAGGTCTGCACGATCCAAGTACAGCCGCAGCTGAAACTGAGCGAAGGCCCCCCTAGCCACAACCACCACCTGGGAACCCAGGAGCAGCTGCGAGTTCAGGTGGACCCCCAAGCTGCGGACCTGCTCCTTCAGAGGGAGTGCAACCCCATTCAGCGCAAGCCGATAGTCCAGCACCTGCATCGAGGATTTCCGAACCAGGAGAGCCTCTGTCTTATCCGGATTTAATTTCAGCTTGTTAGCCCCCATCCAGATCCTCACTGCTTCCAGACAGCGCTCCAGGCCCTCAACCGCCACCCTGAATATGATGGATGTCTTTGTCAAAACAACAGAGCAAATTTGCACTGTGTCCCAAAGACATACTGTGGCTTAGCTGGTGGCCTAAGCTTAAAAGCAGCAGGGATGCTGTGAGCAAGTGCTTTAAGGGCTGAGCGCATTTTGGGAATGTACAAAAGGGCTGTGAAAATCTGTGTGCTAGCCAAGATGTTCTCACACAAGGGCTATATCGTACCTTCTTAGTTTCCAAAGGCAAAACACAGCTGCTCAAATTTAGCATGCTTTCCACACCATTCTCACTCGGACTTCTAACATGAATCATTGGGTATTATTAGTTTAGCGATTGGTGGGGGGGCATGGTCCCTTGAATTACATGTCAGATTGCAGATTTAATTGGCATTTGATGGCATTTTCAGTATTTTATGACTTTTGGAAGAAAACAGACTCCCAATCAATAAAATGTCATTAAATACCAAACCCATAGATCTCTGTCACATTCAAAGTACAGGGCTAAACCTAGCTTCTACTAGTTAACCATTGTCAGAATAGCAAAATACTAGTTTAAAGGGCAGCATTGGTCATAGTAGCATGTCCATTAGTAGTGGACATGAATACAAGAGATGTCCAGAATCTATTGTGAGCCTTGACCTCATAAACACACAAATGTTCCACCATCTGCTTCAATATGTAACCATCTGCTCAGTTTCTCACGTTCTCATCGCATCTGCACTTGGAGGACATGGAGTGCCACTTGAAATACATTTTTCCTACCATCGCAAACATTTAAAGCTGGGATTCTCTAATATGGTTAAAAGGTGTTAAGAGCCTCTTACACTTGAATTCAATGACCAGCGATATACTTCTTTGGAAACCAGATCTCCAATTTCAATATGGCAAATTGTGGATGTCAGAGTTGCATGGAATATCGGCTCTAAGCAGGCAGCTACAGTGAACTTTAAAAATGCAGACATCTTTGCTGCAGTCAAAGCCCTTTACTAAGATTTAGTGGGCAGATGCTAAGCAAGAAGAAACTGGCTTATTTCCTACACTTTAAAAGGAGCTTCAAAAACTCACGCCAGCAGAAGAATTTTCCATGGAAATAATCTAAATGCTTTTTCATAGAAATACAAAAGCTGTTATAGCTACTGCAGTGTTGCAGCAGTTACAGCAGGTGTGATGTAATGGCTAAGAGGCTGAGGTGTGACTCAGGGCTCTTGATTTTAACTTGTCTCTGTCGAAAATTCATTCAATGCCCTTAGGCAAGCTGTTCCCTCTTAGCCTCAGCTGCAATATGGGGATAACAATCCTTACATATTGTCAGGCTGCTGTAAGGATAACAACATGACAATGAAAGTGAAGCGCTTTGCACATTCAGAAAGTGCAATGCAAGTGCTCAGCACTTCTATTGGAACTATGGTGCAAGTAAGAGGGGTTCACACTTCCCCCCAGGGCTCTTTTTCCAGTGCAAACCCCCCCCCCCCAGCTCCCAAGCTTCTCTTTGTTTTTGGATGGGAAACTTGCATGTACGCCTGTATCAGGGTTGACTACTTTCTGTTGAACTACTGGAGGACAGGGATAACTGCTTACCAGTTGCTGATCAAATGCCAGTTCTCTGCTGAATTTTGCAATACTGGACCAGGGAAAGATTCAGGCTAAAAGTTTCAGATTCTGGCAACATGTCTGATTCTAGGCATAATTACCAGGTTTTAGGCATAATTATCAGCCTGGGAGCCTTTAACTAAGAGTACTTCCCAAGGATGGGCATTCGACTTGGGTTGACTCAACTTGAGTCATGCTAAGTGGCTGTTTTTGATGACTTGAGTCATGGATGTCACAGACCCTGACTTGACTCGCAACTTGGGGCCAGTGACTCAAAAAAAAGAGTCTGAATTTGAAATGATTTGAGTGTGTATCTCTTTAGTGTGTGTGTGTTCTTGCTTACTTACACACCCCACCACCACCTTCCATTTTTTCAGTGCATCCTTCCCCTACCACAACATGCAGCACACACTGCTGGAGTGCCGTTTGCAACGGTCATAAAGCAACTACCATTGCTGAAATACTACAACCCAATAGGATTGGGCTGAAAAAACAGATGACCAGCTCGCTCACTCATCATCATCATCATCATCATCATCATCAGTAACACTCACTATGTTTTCCTGAGTATATCTTTTTTGCATATCCCTTCCTTTCTGAAGTTGGTCTTCAGACTGTATATACACTGCAGGAGATACTAACTGCTGACTTGCTCTGCCCAGAAGAGGACCTTATGTCTTATTAGGAGCCCTAACATGTACAGCAATTAGAACTACTCCTCAAACGCTACCTTAAACGGTCAAAGGCCCTCTACTATTACTCAGGTCAGAGGAAAGTTGAACAGAGAACACAACAGTGAACTCTTAGGTGTTATATCTTAATTTACATCTCTTTGTCTAAACCTTCAGCAATGACTCCAGCTCCTAATTAAAACAAATGAGAAGGGCATAGAAAAAAAAAGTGTCTTACTTGATAGAGGAGCTGAAAAATGAACTCAGATAAATGCCTCAGGAGGGAGATGGGGGGGGGGAGGGAAGACAGATAATAGCAGAATCAATTCATACTTTTCAGCCACTAAATCCGTGTTTCCAAACGGGTGATGTGCTCCATACATTTGACGGTGGGTTGCGAGTTGATTTTTGATGGGTCGCAAAATGGTTTTGAAACAAAATAACAAAAACACTTTGCAAGCTTCCTTGGTATCAGGTAATGCCCCCCAATTAAAATGTCACATTTTTCAATTTTCTCTAGTAATTGGCATGCCATGGATCACATATGAACCCATTTTCAATCTTTTGTCTGGCCCAGAAGTCCCTAACTGCACACCTGGCTCTCTTCAGCCTTCTGAGTATACTGGAGTGACTGTAAAGGTTTGGGGGAACAGTCCCAGAACTCCATTTCTAGCAAGAGTCTAGCACACACATACTACGAGTCTAGCACACACATACATACTCTTATATGTAAGGTCTCTAGGAAACTTGGGACCTGATAATTATTAATAGTGTATTTATAATTAATGATAAATAAAAATTCTCGATCTTCCCCCCCCCCATTTTGGTCTACTGGGTCATAATAGATTGTCATTTTTAAAAGTGGGTCTTGGTGCAAAAACATTTGGGAAGCACCACACTACATGATGTACAGGTTCATCTGAAGCTTTGCATGGTAACTGAACTGAACATGGTAACTTTGTCCAACCTGAGCTTTGCCCCGTACACCAGGGATGGAGAACCCAAGCCCTCCAAAGCAATGAAATCTGGCACCCAGTACCATTACCAAATTTAATCCGTGTGGCATATAATTCTCCACACCATTCCAGTTGAAAGTGGGAGAAAAGAAAGAAAGAAGATTCTACAATGAATCAGAGATGCACATATTGTATTGCTATGTTTTACATATTCTAGAAAAAAGAAAAAAAAGAGCTTTTTCAGGAAACACAGTCATTCCTCTTCTCCCCTCTCCAACAATGGTCTCCTAACCTCTGAGCACATGATGTGCTCCATATGTGTGATGCTTTTACTGCTAGGTAGTGCCAGCCTTACTACAGGGCCAGCCTTACTACAGGGCCTGCCTGAATAGATTGGATAGGTCTGGTCCCTGGAGAACAGAATAGTTCTGAAGCTGAATGGCCCTCTCCTCTTACACTTTCTACAAATTGTTGTTCCCAGGGCTTTTTTTCTAATGGAACGCGGGGGGACGGAGTTCCGGCACCTTTTTGCAGGGGCCCCTCCCCTTCGGAGGCATTCCAGGAGGGGGGAGCAAAATAGAGGCATTTGCTGGGTGGGTGCTGGGGGTGCAGGGTGAGCGGGCGCCTGGCCTCTGCCTGACCGCACAACAACCTCCTCCTGCCCCATCTCCAAGCTCTTGCCTGAGCCCAGCCTGCCTCCCCTCCCCCCACGCTCTGCTTTCCAGCGCAGCTTCCAAGCTGGTGGAGGGCGCAGGGGACAAACACCGACACCGAGGAGGACGGACAGCCAGCCAGCCAGCCAGCCAGCCAGGGAGACGGGCTGTGGCACCCACGGAATGCCCAGGTACTGGCTTGGTGGAGGAGGAGGGGAAGGAAGCTGGCTGGTGCAGCCCCTATGCCAATCTGCAGCACGAGCCTAGGTGTGTCTACTCAGAAGTATGTCTCATTGTGCTCAATGGGGCTTGCTCCTGGGAAAGGGTGCATAGCCTTGCAGCCTGAGAGCCCAAGCATGTCTACTCAGAATTAAGTTCCATTGTGTTCAATGGGGCTTACTCCCAGGAAAGTGTCATAGCCTTGCAGCCTGAGTAGACAGGCAGAGAAAGAGCTCTGAGGCTGCAGTCCTCTCCACACTTTCCTGGGAGGAAGCCCCACTGCCTCTAGTGGGACTGACTTCTGAGTAGACAGGCTCAGGATTGGGCCCTGAGGCTGCCATCCTATCCACAGTAAGCCCCATTCACTAAAGTGGACTTCTGAGTAGACATGCATAGGATTGGGCTCTTAGGCTGCAATCCTAGGCACTTTCCTGGGAGTAAGCTCCATTGACTAGACTTACTTCAGAGTAGACATACCTAGGATTGGGCTCTTAATCCTGGCAGAGATATATATCTGCACCCGTTTTCACATGCTAAGGGCAGGTGAAAAAGGGATTCTACGTGTGTACAACGTGCTGTCCAGCCTTGCCAGAGATCCTCCTCATCCTTCCCCCGCAAGCATGCCCTCCGCCAGCCAGCATTTGCAGCTCCTCTCCAGCAATGCACAGCAGCTGCTCAGGGCAGCAGAGAACATACAATTGCATGCCAAGCACCTTCCCAAAGACACAGACTATTCTGATACCTGAATTAAACCATATTTAATCGCTTGTTTGCAAATGTAGCTGTTTCTATGTGCACCTAATAATAATTCTCGTGTAAGAATTCCTTTTTTGTTCTTACTCCCACAATTGCTTAGAGTAATTTTACTACATGGAACTCATGTAAGCCATTTTTCAGAATCCATTCACTGCTTCCTCTCCTCGAAGTAGTGCCACACTACATACTACATGCTACAAGTGCACCTGTACAGTATTTTTCCCCATGTGTAGAAAAAATAGCTAGGGGGAAGGGGATGTAGAGATTGACAGCCCAATCCTATGCATGTCTGCTCAGAAGTACATCTTTAGGGGGGAAGCACATAAAAAATATTTTATTTCTCCAATAAAAAATGGTTTAAAAATAAATAAATAAATAAATAAATAAATAAATAAATAAATAAATAAATAAATAAATAAATAAAAGATTAACAAGTTGTGAGTTCCTGAACCTTTTTATTTACAAAAAAAGCACTGGTTGTTCCCAATACAAGGTAACTTATCTTAATGCTCAGGGCTTTTTCCTCCTCAAGTGAAACAATCAACAGACCAGAGCAATAGTAAAGGGGATGCCTTCCTGACAGTGTCTAAAGGCAATGGTTACAACCTACTAAATTGTGGTACATCCTTAAGTAAGCTGCATAACTTCCCTATGGCTGTGGTCTTCCAGAGCTTTGCCTCAGCCTTTGTGGAAAGAGCAGCCAGTATGAAATAATGCAACTGCTCTGTTGGGGTAAAGAGGGCCCAGAACAGAGAACGGAAGACATGTAAGCAGATAAATATATTGCTCGTATTTAATTATTTGCATTGTAAATAGGCAAAAATGTCATGTGGCAACTGACTTCCATTTTTCAGATTTCCACTTTTGTTGGGGTACTGTTATAATTGGAGAAAAGAGAAACAGAAGGGCTCCTACCCAGACCAAGAGGACTTGGTGTACATCTTGATAGGTAACAACCTGGATTTCCAGGACTTTTCTTCTCAGACTTCACCCCATCCTGAACTCAGCTATTCATTAAACCTGCAGCTCAAAACCAGAAAGACCTGGTGGGGGTTCACACAACTGCAGTTTTTGAATCAAAACATTTTTGACACTCTAAAATTTGCACCTGTCATTCTGATGCTCGTTATGCTATTACTAACAATGGAAGTTCTTGGATGCACCATTGGCTTTAAGAGTGCAATGGGATTTCTGGTGACCGTGGCTGCAATCCTAGCTGCAGTTACCTGAGAGTAAGTCTCAGCAGACTCAATGAAATTGATTTCTGAGTAGACGTGTCTCGGTTTGAGCTCTTAGGAACTTAATTCCCCTTTGTTGGTGCAGAAAGAATGTACCCCATGGGAAGGGCAAGAATTCACAGTAACAGAAGCACCTGCTTTGCATGCAGGTTTGGTCCCTGGCATGTCCAGCTAGAGCTGAGAAGACCCATGCCTAAACTCTGGAGAGCCACTAGGAGGCAGCGCAGGTAATACTGAGCTACATAGGGTCAATGGCCTGATTCTGTAAAAGGCAATTTCCTATGTTCAAATATATACAAAGTATTATTACATGCAGGGTCCTTTTCCCTTTCTGATTATTCAAGGGTCCAGTGATTTTGTAGATATAACCCTCCTCCCTTGCAGCTCCTGTCTCAAGCCATTAAAACAACAAAGAGCAGACAAGGATCAATACCTACAAGTTTGTGCGAGAAAACTATCGATCAGAAATCATTCAAAGGACAATCTTTACCATTCTCTCTCACCCATTTTTACACCTCTAGACAATGCTAGACAAATCCCCTGTCACAGGTAGTTTTGTTATCAGTTCTTCAATAAAGTCTAGCATGAGAAACAGAATACTTCTTAAAAGCATCTTTCAAATCTATTTTCTTCTTCTTTTTGCTGAACAATATATAGGCTTGTCACAGAGGAGCATCTGAAATCTGAAAACCATTTTTTCTTAATAACATAAATAACAGCTAAAGACTGAATGACCTGACTAGTGGGGCTATGTCTGTCATCCCCTTGATTCTTGTCAGTAGGTCAACCAGGGTGGAGGGCCTCTGAGAGGAATTTTATCAGGGGGTACAAAGTTTCTTTTGGGCCCCTTACTAATGGGGACAGGCAAAACAGGGGGCAAAATAGGGCAGGGGGATGGTACTGACAGCCAGAATAGTCTTTGGAGCCCAGGTCTACCAGGTTTCTTGATGCGGAGCCCAGGTCTACCTGACCATGCAGCATTGGCAGCTAGATAAAGTAATATGAAAAACCAAACAAATTCCTCTCTCTAAAATCTTTGAAATATAGAAAATCCGTTGCAAAAAATTAGCATCATTGCACTTAGGCTCACACTAGAATGGACAGTGAGTGTCCTGTGTGTACCAAAACATACTTCTGCAGCAGATGCATCCCTGAGATCCTATATACTCCTTCATGGTGATTGGATCCACAAGCCAAAGAGCTACTGTAGGAGGCCAGTTTCCTTCCAGATTTGACACTGTGTTAAGGAGGGTCACGGATGCATTCCTGGACCTGATGTGCATGGCTTGCAGCAGGAGTTGCTATTGCATGCCTATGGTTGTGTCTCCAGTATCACGGCAGGCAGTGAGTTTGGGCGAGATAGGAAAATGGAAGATCCCAGGAACTTTCTGGGCCCCTTCCTTTGACTCCTGGGCCCCCTTTCTGAGCTTGGGCCTTGGTAAAAATTACTCCCTTTACCCCCTTCTCCTAGGCCCTGGAGCTATGGGCTGGTCAGGCAAGCTTTGGTTGAGGGCCCACACCCATCAGAGGGTCTATTTGGTGAAACACATTTTTGAACCCTTAGAACCAGTGGCAGTGTCAAATGTGCCATCAGAAGTTGGGTGGAGAGTATCATAGGAGACACAGAGCAGGTCTTTGACCCAGAGTCCCCAGCAACCTGGTGCCAGGAGAGAGATCAACACAAGAAGAAAATGCTAAATTTGCACACTACATCCAACATACATCCACTACATCCAACATACACTACACATACACAGCTTTGGTGATGTGCGAAACAAGAACCTTACTGCTTGTGGTGAGTAAGTCAGACAACCATCTTTCTATGAATGAAGAGATGGAACTAGTTGAGGGGGAAAAAGTCAACACAGTTCAGGACACCAAAGTGGCAGACCTTGAGTGGGAGACCTAGAGTCAAATCCCCAGTCAGTCATACTCACTAGGCAAGTCACTATCTCTCGTCTAACCATAGAATTGCTATGCCCCACATTTGTGGAAAGGCAGGAGAGAAATTCATTCATTAAATGAATACATAAATGAAATACATCCGAATATGAGTTCCCTAGAAAAAGAGATAAAAATATAATAAAGAAATCAAGAAACAAGCCATGAGACTTGCAACTATGGATGACCAAAGATTCTGAATGAGCATCTTAGATAAGGCCTTGCACCTGACCATTATTCATGTTTTCTGTCTCTTGCAGTGGTGGTTATGCAACATATAGGTCTTTTTCTCTTTTTTCATTTTCTTCTTTGGAAATAGCATATAGCAGGATTCAATAGAACTGGTTCCTCCCAGATTTTTTTTTTTTTTAAATATCCAGTTATTGTTGAGCCCAGGAACAAGGGACAAGGCTGAAGCAGCTGCCCAGCCAGCCAGCCAGCCAGCCAGCCAGCCAGCCAGCGAAATTCCCTGAGCTAGGCCAAGATGGCCATTTGTACAGCAGTTATTCAAATCTGGAAGAACTACCAGATTTTGTGGGTTATAGCTTATAAGTCCCTTATAGCTTATTTGGGGACATCAATACAATGCAGAAGTTTAGCACAAATTTTTTGAAAGGGATGCTGAAGCACTGATGAACAAGGGGGGGGGGGTCTTTTTCAGCCAAAATAAAAAAGAAACAGTTGAGTGAATCAGTTCAGCCTTCTAATTCCAGATGAAGTCAGAATCCTCCATCTCTGTCATACAAAAACTGAATAGTCTATTTTTATGTGGCATATACATTTTCCAGTTGGAAGTTTGGGGTTTCAGCAACCTGATTCACTGGACTTCTGGAAAGTTTCTTGAAATTATTTTTGACCTGTAAGGAGCACAGACATCAAACTGGTATATTCGCAATGCAAAAGCTCACACTGTCTGAATATACAGTATATGATGCACACTATACTAGCCACAGGAGGACAAAGTGGCGACTTTCCACTCTCAAGCATGGCAGAGTTCAATTTAAAGTGTGCTATACTTCAAGAAAATAAAAAAAAAAGATGGGAACAAAATTGCCTCAAAGCGAACTTTCTTCTGCCTCTCATCTTTAGCTTTCAACATGCCCTAAATTGTGCTGACTGGAGTGATTTAATAAGAATGACTGCTCCGGAATGAAAAGTAGCATTCCACGCTGTTCTTTTCTCTACCTGTTACAGAGAGGCTGGGATTGCAAAGAGCTATTTCAGATACGTGAGCTCTGAGGACTACATAGAACAACCCCTTTTGACAGTACCTTGCAGAAAATGATCTGGATTATGCCCCAACACAGGCAGAGATACTTGTTGCTTCTGATTGCACAGAAGAGGAAAGGAGAGTTCATGACCAAAAACCTGCTAGTTATTTGAACACATTTAAAATAAACTGAAGCAACCATTATTTCACTAACCCCTAATTGTTTCCTATTCCATGAGCCCTCAAGCACTTTTCTCACTTGCTCTTTATCTCATGTCTTCACTGCATCTTCTCTCCTATCTGAACTTAACGGTGCGCCCGTTTCGATGATGTGCTCAAGCTGGCCTCACCCATACGCAAAAAAAAAAAAAAAAAGAGAGATGTGAAAATGCACACATAAGAGACCCTCTCATGAATCGGGTGAGACCATGCTCTCCTGCAGCATATTAGGGAGGGTGCTTCACTGTCCGTGGCAAGGTGGTTAAGGAACTACCACTGCTATATCATCACTGTCTCACTATTGCCCTTCTTCCAGCTACTGTTTTCCTGCCAACTGACAAGAGGGAGGGGACAAAACATCTTCTTTTTAGAAATCCTTAGCAAGAAGCATTACAAAAACATGGGGCACCTCCTACAAAGAAATGGAAAAAAAAATTACCCAAGGTCCAATCCTATCCAACTTTCCTATCCAACATGCCAAAGGGACGTGCACTACACTAGGTGGAGATAGTCACGGAGGCCTCTTCAAGGTACTTTGGAGCTGAATTGCAGCTGCATCGGTGCTGGAACCAGGGGACATCCACTAAAATTGAGTGCTGGGAGAATTAGAACAGACAAAAGAAAATATTTCTTTACTCAGCGTGTGGTCGGTCTGTGGAACTCCTTGCCACAGGATGTGGTGATGGCGTCTAGCCTGGATGCCTTTAAAAGGGGATTGGACAAGTTTCTGGAGGAAAAATCCATTATGGGGTACAAGCCATGATGTGTATGCGCAACCTCCTGATTTTAGAAATGGGTTAAGTCAGAATGCTAGATGCAAGGGAGGGCACCAGGATGAGGTTTCTTGTTATCTGGTGTGCTCCCTGGGGCATTTGGTGGGCCGCTGTGAGATACAGGAAGCTGGACTAGATGGGCCTATGGCCTGATCCAGTGGGGCTGTTCTTATGTTCTTATGTTCTGGAAAGTTGGATAGGATTCAGAGCCTAGTAATTTTAAGAGCTGAGTGCTGCTACATCAACTTAACAAGTCCACATCTGAGCTAGATAGGATATCAAAGTAAACCACATAATGCTAGCAAAATCTCTTGTCTAGTCTTCCCAGCTCAAGCCTCCTTTTACTATACTATGATGGGGGGGGGGCTGTCTTCTGGAGCACTTGTTGAGCTTCATGTTCATCAGATTGGGACCAACCTGGTAGCCTTGCATTCCTCTTCCCTGACTTTCAACAGGAGCCACGGCACGTTTGCTTACTCACTTACTTATTAACATATGCCTTCAATACCATATATAATCAGTGCACTCCAGCTATGGAGACCTTACCCCAGGCAAGAATGTTTTGCTGTTTTCAGTACATGGAAGTAAGGCAGTTGCTTGTGCTGGAGAAAACTGATACATACAGTATTCAGTGTTAAGAACATGCTGGGCATGAATCAACTGTATATAAAAAGCATTTAAGAGGGCACAGGACAGAATGCAGGGTGTCAACCAGAGGGAAACTCATTGTTTCATACTCACAGTGAGCAGGAGGCACTTGTTTTCTTTGATGGCTCCTATACATCCCACGAAGCCGATGACCATTACAAAAGTCCCTGTGATGATCAGCAGGTTGGCAGCTGATAGGGAAGGGAAGGAGGAAGATAGGGTAGCAAAGTTCCCTTGGGTAACAGCCAACCATATGCCAACTCCAAGGATTCCACAACCTCCCAGCTAGAAAAAACAGAGAAAAACAAGACCAGTCAGTCAGACAGCCAAGAACACTATCATCGCCATCCTCAACTTCCCCACCACCATCACTGCGAACCTTATCTAAAGAAGCAGCGATATCCCAAAATAAAACTTTGGCTACTCTTACAAGTAGGCACATTGCAGTTCAGAGCACTCATATGGTGTATGTAGCTGTACCACCTAAAACTGCCACCCAGTTGTGCTGAGTACAGTTAACACAAATATAGTCACAGAGTGCCTGGGATCCTTTAAAGCAGTTGTTCTCAAACTCTCCAGGAGTCTGAAAACTGGGGGTAAGTGCTTTAGGGGCAGGGACTGGGATGGGGGAGCACTGCAGTGATCACGGCACCTCCCCTCCACAGCAGTGGACTCCAATCTGCAGTCAGAGCCCACTTCCAGTTTTGGAAGCTCCATGCCCCAGAGCTCCAACCGCAAACTGGAAGTGGGCTCCAACTGCAGACAGGAGCCCACTGCTGTGGAAGGGAGGCTCATGTAGGGGACCTGCGAGCCTTGAGGATTCTCCAAGAGGCTGCACAGTCACCCCAGGTATGTTTAAATGCACCTGGGTGCCGCTAATGCTGCAATCGCTGTGGCGTTGTCAGGACACCCATTTATGGATCACTCCCCTTAAGGGGAAAGTGACCCTTTTATGTTCCAATGCTGGGTTGTGGCCCATCACTTTGAGAACCACTGCCTTAAAGTCTTCATCTGAAAGAGATGCATGAAAAGAAAAGGAAGGAGGAATGGAAGTGCTGTGATCCCCTACCTATAGGAAAGAAATTAAAGTGCTTTGGGCCACACCTTGCAAAGGGAAGCTGCCACACAGTTGAAATTGGAAATTAAGCTTAAGGATTTCCAGTAAGTGCCTTTGCTCGAATTGACATTTTTCACTTAACCTATTTCTGCGCAGCTCACAGGTGTATACATTTTATTCCTGTTGTGTATATGCAATGTTGGGCAGAAATGGCTTAAAGGATGTGCACACACTGAGAGAAGCTAATGAAGTCTGGGTGTAGCTGGAGACTGAGGGCCCAATCCTCAGGTTAAATTACCAGGTTAAATTACTAGGCTTGTGCAGCGATGTAATACTGGGGGCGTGCTATCGTCCTCCAGACCAGAAATCGGATGGGGACCTTGAAATGAGGAAACAGATCAGGGAGGTGACAAGGAGGGACAGGGTTGTAATCATGGGGGACTTCAATTATCCTCATATTGACTGGGTCAATTTGTGTTCTGGTCACGACAAGGAAACCGGATTTCTTGACGTGCTAAATGACTGTGGCTTAGAGCAGCTAGTCACGGAGCCCACCAGAGGACAGGTGACTCTGGATTTAATATTGTGCGGTACACAGAACCTGGTTAGAGATGTAAACGTTACTGAGCCATTGGGGAACAGTGATCATGCTGCCATCTGTTTTGACATGCACGTTGGGGGAAGAATACCAGGCAAATCTCTAACAAAAACCCTTGACTTCCGACGGGCGGACTTCCCTCAAATGAGGAGGCTGGTTAGAAGGAGGTTGAAAGGGAGGGTAAAAAGAGTCCAATCTCTCCAGAGTGCATGGAGGCTGCTTAAAACAACAGTAATAGAGGCCCAGCAGAGGTGTATACCGCAAAGAAAGAAGGGTTCCACTAAATCCAGGAGGGTGTCCGCATGGCTAACCAGCCAAGTTAGAGAGGCTGTGAAGGGCAAGGAAGCTTCCTTCCGTAAATGGAAGTCTTGCCCTAATGAGGAGAATAAAAAGGAACATAAACTGTGGCAAAAGAAATGTAAGAAGGTGATACGGGAGGCCAAGAGAGACTATGAGGAACGCATGGCCAGCAACATTAAGGGGAATAATAAAAGCTTCTTCAAATATGTTAGAAGCAGGAAACCCGCCAGAGAAGCGGTTGGCCCTCTGGATGGTGAGGGAGGGAAAGGGGAGATAAAAGGAGACTTGGAGATGGCAGAGAAATTAAATGAGTTCTTTGCATCTGTCTTCACGGCAGAAGACCTCGGGCAGATACTGCTGCCTGAACAGCCCCTCCTGACCGAGGAGTTAAGTCAGATAGAGGTTAAAAGAGAAGATGTTTCAGACCTCATTGATAAATTAAAGATCAATAAGTCACCGGGCCCTGATGGCATCCACCCAAGAGTTATTAAGGAATTGAAGAATGAAGTTGCAGATCTCTTGACTAAGGTATGCAACTTGTGCCTCAAAACGGCCACGGTGCCAGAAGATTGGAGGATAGCAAATGTCGCGCCTATTTTTAAAAAGGGAAAGAGGGGGGACCCGGGAAACTATAGGCCGGTCAGCCTAACATCCATACCGGGTAAGATGGTGGAATGCCTCATCAAAGATAGGATCTCAAAACACATAGATGAACAGGCCTTGCTGAGGGAGAGTCAGCATGGCTTCTGTAAGGGTAAGTCTTGCCTCACCAACCTTATAGAATTCTTTGAAAAGGTCAATAGGTATGTGGATTTGGGAGAACCCGTGGACATTATATATCTGGACTTTCAGAAGGCGTTTGACACGGTCCCTCACCAAAGGCTACTGAAAAAACTCCACAGTCAGGGAATTAGAGGACAGGTCCTCTCGTGGATTGAGAACTGGTTGGAGGCCAGGAAGCAGAGAGTGGGTGTCAATGGGCAATTTTCACAATGGAGAGAGGTGAAAAGCGGTGTGCCCCAAGGATCTGTCCTGGGACCGGTGCTTTTCAACCTCTTCATAAATGACCTGGAGACAGGGTTGAGCAGTGAAGTGGCTAAGTTTGCAGTCGACACCAAACTTTTCCGAGGGGTGAAGACCAGAAGTGATTGTGAGGAGCTCCAGAAGGATCACTCCAGACTGGCAGAATGGGCAGCAAAATGGCAGATGCGCTTCAATGTCAGTAAGTGTAAAGTCATGCACATTGGGGCAAAAAATCAAAACTTTAGATATAGGCTGATGGGTTCTGAGCTGTCTGTGACAGATCAGGAGAGAGATCTTGGGGTGGTGGTGGTCAGGTCGATGAAAGTGTCGACCCAATGTGCGGCGGCAGAGAAGAAGGCCAATTCTATGCTTGGGATCATTAGGAAGGGTATTGAGAACAAAACGGCTAGTATTATAATGCCGTTGAACAAATCGATGGTAAGGCCACACCTGGAGTATTGTGTCCAGTTCTGGTCGCCGCATCTCAAAAAAGACATAGTGGAAATGGAAAGGGTGCAAAAGAGAGCGACTAAGATGATTACGGGGCTGGGGCACCTTCCTTATGAGGAAAGGCTACAGCGTTTGGGCCTCTTCAGCCTAGAAAAGAGACGCCTGAGGGGGGACAAGATTGAGACATACAAAATTATGCAGGGGATGGACAGAGTAGATAGGGAGATGCTCTTTACACTCTCACATAATACCAGAACCAGGGGACATCCACTAAAATTGAGTGTTGGGCGGGTTAGGACAGACAAAAGAAAATATTTCTTTACTCAGCGTGTGGTCGGTCTGTGGAACTCCTTGCCACAGGATGTGGTGCTGGCGTCTAGCCTGGATGCCTTTAAAAGGGGATTGGACAAGTTTCTGGAGGTAAAATCCATTATGGGGTACAAGCCATGATGTGTATGCGCAACCTCCTGATTTTAGAAATGGGTTATCTCAGAATGCCAGATGCAAGGGAGGGCACCAGGATGCAGGTCTCTTGTTATCTGGTGTGCTCCCTGGGGCATTTGGTGGGCCGCTGTGAGATACAGGAAGCTGGACTAGATGGGCCTGTGGCCTGATCCAGTGGGGCTGTTCTTATGTTCTTATCCTATCCAATTTTACAGTGCTGGTTCAGCTGTGCCATTTGGGCATTCACTGCATTCTGTGGTGGTGGGGTAGTCACCTCCTCAAGATATGGAAACATTTGTTCCCTTACTTCAAGGCCACATTGCAGCTGTACGAGTGATGGAAAGTTGGATGGGATTGGGACCTGAAAAAGGCTCTGCAGAATCATGTAGGCAACTCAGATATTTGTAATTTGCAGTCACTCTCTGCTGCAGTCCTCTCATCGCCTTTTGCAAAAGATGCCTGCCTCAACCATTTCACTCCTGTTTCCGGCATATGCCAGTGATAGCCAATTTCTTAAGCTGAGAAAAGGGGGGCTGGATTCTTCCTGGCCAAGGTGCTCAGGGATCGGATCCTCTTAGTCTTTGGAGTAACTTCTCCTTTTCTCCTGGGAGGATTGTCAGCAAGGAACAAATGTATTACATTGCTGAACCCCTTGCATTTTCATGTAGAAAGAGTAGCCATGGAAGGGTCAGGTCCATGACTGTGTCAAGGGGGAGACCCTATTTGTGGTACTGACAAAAATAATGGCTCCAAAAATGGCTGCTATGTGCCTCAGGAGAAAAGCTGATGTTGGCGGCTGCTTACTTTGCGCTGCTACCTTACTTCTAGGAAAATGGTAAGGATGCCATGATGTGCACTCCCAGTCTGGTAGGAGGGACTAGGGGGCAAGAAACATCTGGCCCATGGGTCACTAATTTGTCCATCCTTGGCACAGGAAATAGCTCCCTTCTCCACACTGCCCAAACAATATATAGTGACAAGACTCCAAACATTGTGGAGTTCACTTGGCCTCATGATTCACCTCCACCAAAGGAGAAGGCAGATTTTATCATTCAAAAAGCTGTGATTTGCCAAACAACAAGCAGTCTCTGGATGTAAAACACTAATTATAAAAACCATGAGCTGATTCATAGCAATGTTCTTATTTTTTTATAGCAAAACTTTTGCAATTGCTTAGTATCCGAAATCTCTTGCAGCCACTTCAACATTAAAACAATAAAAACATCAAAAACAATAGAAACATAACAACTTACAGAACAATTAATGAATAAAACCAATTATAGACAACTGCTAAACACAGAAATTGTCCTGAACAGGAGCCATCACAAACAGTAGGCATCTCCCCTCCCCACTCTTTCCCAAATGGCTAACACAATAGTTCCCAAACTGTGAGCTATGGCTCCCGGGAAGCCATGGAAACCAGTCAGGGGAGCCACAGAATCTTCATGAAAAACCTGCCATCCTATACAATGTATAGGATTGTAGTTCTAATGCGCAGCTGCAGCCAAAGGTCAAGGGAGCTGCCAGTCGAAAAAGTTTAGAAATCACTGAGCTTACAGAAAAGGAGTGAGGTAGTCCTAGAGCAGAGGAAGGGCAAATTTTTGCTTATTCAAGTTTGCTGGATTTGGAGAGTCTCGAGATGGAGGAGACAGGAAATTGAGCTGTCTGGGAGAGCCATCGAGCACTGAATCATGATACCGAGTTGCTGAACTGAAACCACATAAGATGAAGACTGATCCTGTGAACAGCACTTATAAGTATCTCATTCCGTTGGAAAAGTTGTGTTGTCTCAACTCTCCAATCTTGTTTCTGACCAAGGATCAAGGTATGGAAGACCCGGCAGGTCACCAGATTCATGAAATGAAGGTCTGCAGAGGGCAGAGTCTTGGGCAAGCTAGAGGCTGATGGCAGCAAAGCAGCAACAAAGCTGGTTGGCAATGGGTGTCTCAAAGTCTCTGGAGAGGAACCTTGAGAGCATCACAGATTGTGACGCAGTCATCTAAATAAATAACTTCTCAGCAAAATCTTCAGGAGGTCTTTGAATGAGTGGGGGAACGGGGAAAGGAAGACCAGAAGGAATGGGAGCAGACCTGACAAGTTTCTTAGACAGCAAATTAGGAAAAAGCTTGTATTTAAGAAACAGAAACATCTGACCACGTCTTGGTATCCTTGCCAAGTTTGCATAGTCCACATTTATTACCCTGCTGCTTAAAACTGCTTAAAAATTCCAATCTCCACAATTCACAGCACTTCATACAAAGATAGAGAATTAGGCAGAAAAGAAAAAACCAAAAGGGATATTGCAAAGGAGTCACAGAAAAGAATACCAATTCAGTTTCTTGAGTTATTACTGAGTTTTAGAATTGTACATTATCTCATGTCAATCAAAGCCTGGAAAAGAAACTATACACAAACAGTAATAAGTCAAATGTGTCATTTTCATTCAAATAAAACAGGAAATATTAATTTGATGTCTGTAAGAAATGGCTGGAGCAAAAAGAGGGGAATAAGAGCTCTTGGGAAATATTCAAAAGAGAGGCATAGTCTCCAAGCAGAAAAGAAAGGAAAATTGGATAGGATTAGACCCTTAATCTGCCTACTGCGTGGAAATAAGGAAGTTGCCTTATTCTGAGCTACACTGTTGTTTCTCTAGATCAGTTGTTGGCACTGACATGGTAGGAGCTCTCCAGGATTTCAAACAGGAATGGTTCTTTACCCTCTTTAGAGATTGTAGGGCTGAACCTGGAGACTTCTGCATGCAAAGCACATGCTATACCACCAAGCTATGGCCCCTCCCTCAGAGGTAAGGATCAATTATTGTTCTCTATTGCTTGTCTTTGCTGATTTAAAAAAAAAATTATGGTTCAAAGTTCCCATTTTATTTTTTCCACTGATATTAGCCACCTTAAGCCATTCTTTGGAATTGGAAGGGCAGAATAGGAAATTTCCTAATCAATTTTGTAATCAATTCTTATAATAATGCAGACCAGCATGCGCACAGTGAAAATTGTCCAACAGTGAGTGGTGACGCTGATGTCTTAGTCAGCAAATGTTTCATAATCTGTTTGGCCAGTGGTTTTCAAAATGTGCACCACAGCACACTCACAGGAACACAGTGCAGCCTCTTCTTACTGGCTCACCAGGTTGAGATTTCATGGGAATCATGCAATGGTGCCACTGTAACTGTACAAAGAGCACCGCATTAGCAGTAAGTTAGGGAATTGCTGGATTAGGCTGTCATTGGCTTACTCTGATATCACAGAAATGATAGGCAACTCTGTGTCAATAGGAAAAGCTGATATAGAAAAATATTGTCAGTGTTAATGGCACCACTATTGTAAACACTTAATATAAACTACACTCCCAGATGGCACAAGGCATTCATGGCAGGTGAGGCAGGGAAGGAGAGATGGGAACATGGACACCAAACAAAAACAGAGAACTCCTTGGCCAAGGATATTTGGGAGTAGTAAAAGGGGTCATACTTTAAAAGCAGAAGGTCCAGATTCAGTCCCCCAGCATCTCCAATTAAAAGGATCTCAACTTGTAGGACTATGAAAGATCTGCCTGAGACCCTACAGAACCATTGTCCAGAGTAGACAAATGGAACAAGGTCTGAACAACTTGTGATGCACCAAGAAAAATACAGTCCACCAGTCATGCATGCCAGTTACCACCAGTTTGAGAAATCTCCTGGTTTTTGCTGCCTGAGTGGGAATGAAAACAGGGATTTCAAGCATTGGGAGACCACAAAATGGTGGGATGCATCAGAGTTGATGAGTCATAAGCCTGATCTAGGCTGAAGGGGTATAAAATAAGTGGGCAGAAGATTAAATATTGAAAGAAAATTAACATATTCACTTTATAAATAGGGATAATCTGACATTTAGTTCCAGTAAAGTTCGGTATTTAATTTATCTCCAAAATGAAAGGCAAATGAGAAAGCTATCTGGTTTGACTTTCTAGTTAATGCTGCAGCTGTGTTCTTTCAAAATGCAGTTAACACTTCCTTTGAGAGGCTTCCTTTAACAATGGATTTCTAGTCTTTCCATGGAGAGAAGTGGAACGTGTAGTGTTTGAATGTGCCTTTTCTAACTGAGATTAAGGGCACAATCCAAACCCTTAGATAGGCCAGCCCAAGTTGCTTGGGCCAGCCTCGGAGGGTCACAAACATGCCGTAAAGCACGTTTGCGCCTCCTTGAGGGGAAGCCAGGCCAGCGCTCCGAGAAGAGCCGGCCTGCGGAGGCTGACAGACGCCTCTACACCGGCTTCCCCTCTACCGCTTGTGTCAGCCCGCCTGCGCCGACACAAGCGGAAAAGGTAGGCGAGGGAGGTGTTCCTGGGTGGGGGAGGGAGGGCAATATGCGGCCCTGGGGATGGGCAAGCAAGGAGAGGGAGGCGGGGCTGGGATCCGGCATTTATGCCAGATCCCAACCCCCGTCCCCAGGGAGGATGGAGCGGCTTAAAGCCGCTCCGCTTTCCTCAGACTTGTGCCATCTCAGGAGGTGGCGCAAGTCCGAGGAGACCCATTGGGGCCAGCAGCCCTTATCCAGGGGTCAGGGGAAGAGTTTCCCCTTGCCTCTGGCTAAGCCGCTGCTGGCCACAATCCTGTGCTGGATACAGCGCAAGCCTCCTGGCTTGCCTGTTCCAGCGCAAGTTAGGATTGTGCCCTAACAGAGGTACTGTGCCTTCCTTAAAGGCATATGGATTATAGCTGTCCAGCAGATAAATCTTTTGGTCAATAGACAGAAGGGCTCGGAGCATAGAGAATGCCAGGTCATACTTACTGCCAAAGCAGAAGGCAGCTCTGCTTACTAGGGAAAAGACAGCACAGCCATGCTATCCTTCAAAAGGGAAAAAAGTACCTATTTGTAGTTTTTTCTTTCTTTCCTGCATGCATTCTGCATGGAGAAGCTGTTCTCCCTCGTCCCCAGAGTACAACAGCATCAGAATTACTATATGCTGATTCAAATTAATCTTGCCCAGCTTCTTGTTTCCAGCAATGGTTAGCCAGATACCTCTGGGAAGTCACAAGCAGGGCCTTTCCCTGCAGCTTTTCCTCCATCTGGACCATATAACTAACAAAAAGGGTACAAGACTGATGTTAGTCCTTATGTACTTTGAGATGAGGACAGTGTGAGTTAACATGGTGAGAAACAGGGCCCTTTTAGTTGTAGCCTCTATTAAGGCACTGTCCACACAGAGACATTCCTCAGTTTGATTCTCCTTGCCTCTAAGAACTGTAAAACTTGCAAAAGAAAGAAAGAAAGAAAGAAAGAAAGAAAGAAAGAAAGAAAGAAAGAAAGAAAGAAAGAAAGAAAGAAAGAAAGAAAGAATTCCCTTTTTGGAAACTCTGAGAGGCCACTTTAGTCATGAAAACAAGAAATCCAGCGTGTTTACTTTTTATTTATGCCTTGAGAAATGCATTGTGAACACTGTGTAGAATACAGTGGAGTTAAGCTGCTTGAAGTGGCATTCCTTAAAATAAAACAACTGGGACTTTGAAGCAGATGCTGATGAGCATAACAAAGTGTTTCCACTATTTGCTGCCTGCCTGTTTTCATTTCTTCCTCTTGACATCTAAGAATCTGCAATTTATGGATAATTTTTACTTGGTTATTAACGTGGTGCTTTCTCCCCTCCCACCATTCCTTGTCTGCGGCGTCAAACAATTCATGGAAGAATGATGAAATGATGACTCCTGACAGCTTTCAGAGCTTGCTGCTGTGCGAAATAAAACAAAAACAAAAACACTGTTCTTGATAGTTTTACCGTCTTCTGGAAAGCCTCCAAATTGTCACAGTGAAAGAAGACACTCATCACTGAAACAAGAGAGTGACAAAAAAGGAGAGACTGCAGAGATGGCATGATGTATTAGCAAGGAAGCACCAAGCTTCTATTGATTCCACAGGAACATAAGAACATAAGAACAGCCCCACTGGATCAGGCCATAGGCCCATCTAGTCCAGCTTCCTGTATCTCACAGCAGCCCACCAAATGCCCCAGGGAGCACACCGGATAACAAGAGACCTGCAGCCTGGTGCCCACCCTTGCACTGGCATTCTGACATAGCCCATTTCTAAAATCAGGAGGTTGCAGGAAATGTGTGACACAGGCCCGGTTTATCAAAGATGACACCTTCAACTAGTTTCCTGATAATGGCAGCATTTATATCACCTTGACTGAAAATGCAGCAGGTTCTGAATGCTGCTCCTGAGTAATTATTGGTGACACCCCTTCTACCCACACATCTGCAACAAATACGACACTGCCACCACTTCCTTGTCTTTATTATCTAGCCAGATCATAAGGGGGTAAAAAGACATTGATGTGAACAAGGCAAATCTTACTAACTGTAAGCTGCGGTGGGAAGCCAAGAAGTGAAAAGGACCCTCATCATGACACTGTGGTTTTTTAAATATGGAAGCAGATGCAGTGGAGGCTTCTTTTTACACCCTCTGAATTTTCAGGACTTAATCTGAAATGCCAAATGCAGAGCGAGAGCATTGCCTCCCTCTTTCTTCTTCATTGGTGGCGGCGGCAGAGATGTTGATGTCACTCTTCCTTTTCTTTTTCTCCCTCTATCTTCTTTCCTCCTTGGTACTGGGAATAACGGGAAATGTAGCTTTCCCAGGGGCACTTGAACATAATAAGGCATCCACAGGAAATCTAAATTTCCCAGCATTTCAGGTGCCAAATGGGAAGGAGAAAGAGGAAAGGGATGGAGAAAATTGAGACAAAGACCCCTCTCTTCTTCCCTCTGCCATCATTGGTGCCAATTGAGCAGCAGTCAGGTATGTAAGTAAGTGTATGCTGTGAAGAGGAGATACCCTCTCCAGCTCTAATTCTATAGGTCTGGAGAAGGCAAGAGGCCTGCTACCATATGATCCATTCATATTATCAGATCAGGGTTCACATGCACTGCTTACTCATTTAACTTATAGGCAAGCCCTCCTGCAAAAGCAGCTAACCCTGGTTGTGTATTATAGATAGACTGTTGTGGGGAAAAACTAGTTCACCTCCTCAAGCTGTATTTTACATCAACCTATAGGTACTAGTTGGATAACAGCAAAGGCTTCTGAGGGTGCAATCCTAACCTCTTATGTCAGTGCTTTCCAGCACTGGCACAGCGGTGCCAGTGGGACATGTGCTGCATCCTGCAGTTGGGTGTCACTCACGGAGGCCTCCTCAAAGTAAGGGAATGTTTGTTCCCTTACCTCAGAGCTGCATTGCCCTCATGTCAGTGCTGGAAAGCACTGACATAAGGGGTTAGGATGGCGCCCTAAATAAGCTTTCTATTTAAAACTGTATTGGAATATGCTCACAAAAATTTCAAGTACCAAGCATAATAAAGTGTTTTTTAATACTATAATATTATCGCAATGGCATTAAATCAAATTTGTAATTAAAGTAGCTGGTTACATTCTATTGCTCAGTGAGCCAATTTGGGACAGGGAGCCATTTGTGAACTTTTTTGTTGAAAAGAGGTATATAAATACTGTTAATAATAGTAATAATAACTCTAAATCATTGTCTTTCTAATTACTTAGGTTCACCACATGCACTGAAAGCATTAAAAAGAAATCAGAGCTGTTGATTGAAGACATTGTCCTGCTAACAAACGAAAATCTCTTTGGAAAATACTACTTCATTTAAAGAGCTGGGAGTAGGAAACACCAGACAATCCACTCTCTTGCAGAGTTACACTTTGTCCATAATCTTTAAAAAAAATTTTTTTTAAAATTTTATTGTGTAAACAGAACCAAAAAAAGAGCATTACATAGATATATGCTTATGAATTACATACTTTAAAAAGGGAATATATATACACAAACATACATACATATACACACACATATACACGACCAAAGTATCTGCATTTCAACACTTCATGCAGCTTATGTTATTATATCAAGAAATGGCCTCCAGATATCCTCAAATATATCCATGCGCAATTGACACCAATGTGCAATTTGCTCAAATACTGAATAATACACTTTGTCCATAATCTTGATGTGAAAGTTTTCTAGGTTGAGCTGTCACTGCAACAAGCTCAAGCCTTTCCCTGTATGTGAGGCTGTTTTCACTGGAGTAGGACCTGACCTGACCTGCACCACAGATCCCTTTATCCAAAATGCGAATGTCACTATCATCTGGAAGTGAAGAGCAGAGCCAGAGCCAATGGAACCAGTCCTGCCCTTGCTTGCACTACGGCAATGCCAGCAACAAAAGTGGTTTTGTGTGAAGGAATGTGAAATGTGGAGATGGAGGGCAGTCTACACCTCCACCTTCACCTCTTAGATCAATTTATCAAAGGTTCTTGCACCAGCCCCACATACTGATTTGTCATGTGCACACATGCAGGCCCACACCAGGGATAATTAATTCCTAAACCTTCTCACTGTTGTTGTTGGACACGTTTACTCCTGGAAGAGAAATGTAATGAAAAACCTTTTTCCCTACACCCCAAACCTCCAAAAAAGTCTGGAACATGGCTTTGAAGAATGGGCACAGAATCTTTGGAGGTAACAGGGGGGAACCTGAGCCTGTACACATTAACTCAAAAGTCCACTTAATTCAGTGGGACTCCCTCCCCAGTAAACTTATAGAGGACTGTGGCCTTAGCATAGATACTTTAGGATGTTAAGATTCAGGAAGAGGCAGTTTCCCAGATCAACAATGGAGATAAGCAAAATTAACTCATTAATTCAACACCACCTGAAGATTTATGATAAATACATCCATCCTTTTCCCATTTAAGAGGTAAGTCACAGCAAGGTTTTGTTTAATCAGTTTCAAATTAGACACTTTTGTTTTTGTTTTGTGCAGCAAGATTTTTCTGACACCAGCCTGTTCTCTAAAGAGAGAAAGTGCAGCAATGGGGACAAATTAGCCAAACATCTCTCGTATTCATAGTCTCACTCAGCTGGTATTTAGTTCTTACTGTGGTAGGTGAAAGAAAGCAAATCCCCTTAAGTCACAATAACAGCTAAATCCTCCCTGTCATTAGCTAAGATGAAAAGGTTTTTCACACACTCCTTAGGTGCATTAGATTAGATATCTAATCCCGATTGTTTTTTAAGTGGCCATAAGCATCCTATTCCGGCTTGTCTGACTTCATAGCCATCAAAGACAAGTGGCTCCTCCACAGATCTCATGTGCTAACATTGAACTTTGACAGCAGAAGTGGACCTAAAAGGGCTCCAAGCATATTCTTGTCTGTTCAGATGCACTCAAAACTAGGAACTGAAGGCAGCTGCTCTATTATAAGGTGAAGAATACATTGTACTAGATAACCAGGCAGATCAGCCACAGTTAATTTTTCGGACAAATGTGCCACAAGTCAAGCCCAAAATTTAAGAAATGTCACTCTGGTGTCCCCTACAGTACACAATGCAGTTTCCATGCCTTGGCTCATTTTTACGTTCTTCCACTGAATGACAGAAGAGGGAACAGTGTAGAATGGAAGAGGAGCCAGGTGCAAGTGGCAGGGGAAGCAAGAATTTATGGTACTCCTAGAGTCAAACTAGATGTTACCTTAAATGCATGTTACCTAAAAAACAATCTGTTGACCCTGCAATTATTTCGTAAACAACCTGTAGTGGAAGCTGAGAACTGGATCAGCACCATGGGGTAAGGTGTAGGGAGAGTCAACACTGCCTCCATTACAGTTCCCATCTGAATCATATATCCCCATGTGAACTCTTTATATTAGGTGGGGGGGGAAAGCTTTCATTGGCACCTATTTTTTTCTAATGTAAACAGCATGCACGGGGGCACATGATCCTGTTCAGAACCATGATGAGGCACAGCATTAAAGTCCTGCGTAAAACCAACAACATCCCAAAGCATGGGGCAAGTGGCACATTTAGAGTGGCACACACTGGAGTGGCATTGTCTTATGCTTTGAACTTGATTCAGATGACAAATATTTGAACGTTTGTCACTACTCTGTTAGAGCATGAGTAGTTTCACCTGGTTTTCAATTAAACTTTCAATATGAACTTATTCGCTAAGAAAATCTTCAAGATTCCTTCATTTCAGGAAGTCAGAACACCTGCTGAAAGGACACAGATCTTCCCTTTGGTTGTCTCACAGCCCAATCCTATGGACTGGGTCCACTGCCAGAACTAGCATTCTGGCAGCAGAGTTCACTTTATAGTATCATGAATGCTTTGCAAGCATATGTAGCCATGTGCTTCCAGGCCACCAGTAGAAGCAGCAGATGCACATGACAGCAGCCAGCAGAAGCTCCATCAGCTTCAGCGAGCTGGCAGCAGGGATGTAACAGGGTGGAATGGAGGAGGGCTGGGGGCATAACGGAGGCAGCTGGACCTGGCATGGGTGACTTGTACCAGGTGCTATTCCCTCCAGAGTGAGAAGCTGTATACCCTTTCTCTCCTCAGACCTGAGCCAGCTAAAGAGCTGGTGCAGATATGAGGAAACCCATTGCTGTTTGCGGGGCTTACCAAAGAGTAAAAGAAAATACTTTCCCTTTACCATCCACCCAACATAGCATGAAGCACAGTCTGTTTTGGCACAGCTGTATGCTATGGCAAGGCAAAGGGTAGGACTGGGCTCTCAGTATTGTGGAATGACCTTTCTCAAAAGGGGAATTGATGCTCCTTCCTCCCCTGAGGTTTACATGGCTGTTTACAGCCCACAGTTTTGTGAAGGCCTTGGAACGGAAGGATAGTGGACTTGAGGGTACTTTATTGAGGCCTTTTTTGCCCCATGTTGCTGTAATCGTTGGTTTTAAATGATGGTTTTTTTCTGTAGATTTTATAAGCTGCCTTAAACAGTGAGAAAGCTGGATTATAAATACTACAATTAACTAAACAAATTTCAAAATAGAAGGAAGAGCTAACAAAATTCTGCAAAAGTCACTTGCAAGCTGCCACGCTCTGCTGTGCCAAAACTGAAACAATCTAATCTGTCCCTCACCAACTGTGCTTTTCCTCCTGCTTGCTTTGCTTCCAAGTCACATTTGGTCTCCTTTCCAAACAAATGGCAAGTCCACCTGACACGTAGTGTTCACCACCATAAGTAATAACCCATCACACAATAGCTGCCTCGCCTTGATGGGTCTCCTGGGGTTATTTCACAACAAACCCTATTGCTTGCTGTATTTTCCTTTTAGCACTCCTTCATTTTGTCCCATCGTCATTTATTTCTCTTTTGTCCCACTGCATCATGATTTGCCGCCACCCTGAGGAATACAACGAGTTTCAGATGTATGAGATTGGCTAAATCAGAGAGAATTACAGCTGCCACTCCTTGCAGCTCTGAAGATGATAAACAGTGTGCGGTGATTAAAAATTAAAAGCTCTTTGAAACTAATTGTTTAGCTTGCCATCCCACACAGCCTTGTTATCAGCTTGAAAAATTAGTTTGAAACAAAAAGCTACAATCTGCATTGCTGATGCAACTCTGCACTTCAAAACCAGACATAATTTGAAACAGTGCCTTAGAAGCAAAACACCTGCAAAATGGAGCACATCAGAATTTCAGCTATTTTAGTTCACAAGGGATAAGTTGCTGCAATATTTTATTTGCTTCCAGCATGCTCCCTTCCGTGATTTCCACCATGTGGAAGAGCAGAGCAGGCTACTATCTTTGAACTAAGCTATAATTTGGGAAAAGATGTTGCAATATGCAGTTACCTGTGGCACTGAAAGATATTACTTGAATTCTCTGATCATGCCCTTTGTTTCAATGGTAAGCAGAGACTCAACAGCAGGTCACTATGCCCAGTACTCTGGCAGTGACAGTCAAGTCCCTTCTTGACATTTTTCCAGCCTGTTTTAGTGCCTTACTCCCACTTGCAGCTTCCAGATCAACTGCAGTTTGATTGGCTGCTGGCACTATTTAGCAATCCTTCTGTGTTTTTTTAAAGTTTTTTTTATTTTCCAAAAACAAATATAAACAAACACACATAACACAAAAAACATAACAGAATTCACTACACAAAAAAATGGGGGTGCAGGAAATCATATATCATTATCATATATCACTAAAACTAATAAAGCATTACATATCTTAATCAGTTTCCTCTTCTAAATTTACCTCTTAATATCATTTTTCATTCATCTATTATATCATAGTATATATGTAATACAATCATCTAAATGCCCTACCATATATTTCTAAAACTTCATTTTCAGCCAAGCATAAAATAATTTCCATTGCTCAATTTGGTGTTGGTTTTCATTGTTGACCCAAATTTTCTGAAAACCTGTCCATTTCTGCCACATTCTTTATTTTCCCTATTAATTCATCTTTCACTGGTATTTTACAATCCTTCCAATATCTAACATATAAAATCCTCACTACAATTAAAATCTTAATAACTAAATACACATCTTTTTCTTTATCTATAACATCTAAAAATATACTTTTTTAAAAAATATGTTGCTCTAATAAGTTTTATATTATGCTTCCAGATCTGTTCCCATTGATCTACTATGATATTATGGCCTAGATTTTGTGCCCATTTTGTCATACATTGTTTTACTATTTCTTCTTGCATCACAAAAGCCAATATAAACATATACATTTTTTAAAGTATATTTTTCTTTTGTTTCTAGCAATAGTCTATCAAATGGCATCTGTTCCATATAAAAATCTTCTTATTTGTCTCCCCCAAATCCTGAATCTAATTATAGATGCGTCCACCAGCCCATCTCCACACCTTGCCTTGACAATTCTTTTTTCTCTTCTTCCTCACTCTCCATGGAACATGTCTCAAAATTCTAGCTTTATTATCATCTACTGTCAACTTCTTTTCCTGTGAAGCCTTCAGTAATTTATCTCTGTAAAAGGTTCTGATGGATTTCACATGAATTTCTCTTGGTAATACATATTTTCTCACATAAAAAGTGCTCACTCTTCTCACTGAATCCAGTTCTTTAGGTATCTTCTCCATCAGTGTATGAATCCATTCTAATATTAATCTGACAATCTGTTGCGACATATCTTCTCCTTTCTCTTCTGGAATATTTTGTATCCTCACCACTCGAGCTGCACTATCCATCTGAGTTTCCATTAACATTGTCTCTGCATCATGCTGATTTTCTTCTATCTCTGATATTTTAGCTTGGTCTTTTCTTATCTTTCCCCCAATCTCTCAATCTCTTGTCTGTCTTCTTTTGATGTAAGTTTCACATCTATCAGTTGTCCACTAAGTTCATCTAATCGTTTAGTTAAAGCATTCACACTGTCTTGGGTCTGTGCAGATTGATTTATTTGATGCTGTACCATTGCCAACAGTTTTTCCATGTTGTCTTGCATAGTATGTTTCCAATCTTTCCCTTTCGCTTCCTCTTGTACTAATTTTCCAAATCCCATCTCTGATGCTGGCAAACTTTGAACTTTCTTACCCGCCATCTTCGTTCTTCCTTCCTTTGAAACTCAAATATCTTTTGTTTGCAATGCTCTTTAAGACCACTAGATGCCCTCAGTGTAATCTTCCTTGCTTCACTTATAGACACAAATCTAGTTCTTGCAATGCCTTTTAAAATCCACTAGATGTCACTAGATGTCACTGGTGCACTGTTTTTGTTTCTGTTCTCTTATTTATAGTTGTAGCCTTGGCAACCACATTCCTTTGTTCGCAACAATCTCAAAACATCCAATTGCTCTTTCCGGCAATCCCAAACAATAGTATCAAACCAAGGCAATAAATGCTCCAATGCACAAACTTTATCCAAGGACAGTTAATTTATAATCCACTGAAGTTCACAGTTATAAAGTTGTAATTATACTTTCATATATCCATAACGAGCTTGGCAAATCTCTTCTACGACTTCTCCTCACACCAATAAACAGCTGAGGGGGGAAGCCTCCCCCCTCCTCTTCTTTTCTTGGCAAAAAAAGAACCAGATCAGGCAATCAATTACTCATTTCACGCGAGGCATACACAAACGGAATAACGCTTACTTAAGTCTTTCAAAGTCTCTCCCTGCTGGGGCCTTTAGCTTGGTTCAGCATGAATTCTTCACCATTGCTGCCAGACAGCGAAGTCGCTTGGGAAAGCCCCCCTGGCGGGACTTATCTCCTCAGGAATTGTGCCATCACATGGAGGAATCTGTCTCTCCTGACAAATATCCCCGGCTCACCTTGGATCCACAGTTTTTGGGGGAAAAACAGAGTGCCTTCCAGGAGCTCGAGAAAGGCACGTTTGTTCGGCTGCTGGTTGGCCCCTCCTCCCCTTTAGCAATCCTTTTGGATTGCTTTGCAGCTGTGGATCAGAAGCTCAAGTCTCTCAGGTGGTAGGATTGTTGGTTTAAATCTCCAGATCAACCATTATCTAGTTAGTCTGCTGAGATCCTGGGAACTCTGTGGCATTTAAATCCCCTTACCCCTATGCAAGACTCCTGCTCTGCAATGGGTCTCCTTGAACCTGCACTAGCGATTTTGCTAGCACATGTCTGAGGAGAGAAAGGGAACAGAGAGGCTGCAGGAAAGGGGGCCAGGATTCAGTGCACACCACTGCTGTCAAATCCACCCCCCACAGCATCCACATCTCCCATGACACTTCCTTCCTGCCCCCATTTGTCCTCCCCCCACACCGCCTGCCTCTCCTATTGGTTTACCTGCTCTGGCAGGTGGCAGGAGAACTGACAATGCATGAGGGAAGGCTCCAGCCTTTCCCCCGGCATCCCAGCAGCACACTACTCAGTGTGCTGCTGGGAAACACTGAATGTGCTTTTTTAGCAGTCTCCACCTGCGGAACATGTGTCATAGGACAAGGCTGCTATTGTGTTAGCCTTTAAGGTTCTTCTAGAGCCTTCATTACTTTTGCTGCAACAAGATAAAAATCAGCTACGCTTTTGGAACAGAACACACCAAAGCTCATGATTAACAGTGTCACAGCATCTCAACTTGCATATTTGCAAAGTATTATTAAAATGCATGGATGTAAAACAAGGTAGAGTATTAAAGATAATTTCATAAGAAAATGTAAAGTGAATACATATCTGAGAGAAAAGGGGAAAGGAATACAATGCAAGAGGAAACTATATATCTGCTTCAAGTTTTAGATTTCACCCACGGCAAACTGAATATGTTAAAAGTTTCAGTCATCCACTTCTCAGTTGTTGCTCCCAAAATACAGCTGGGATGGACCACATTGAAATCAAAATAATTAGGGAGGATGTTAGATTTATGAGCTCTGAATTCATTCTGAGCAAGTTCAATATGTTGGAAATGGAAATAAGAAAGGCAGGTCATAAGAAGTACCGCAGAACTGAAGAGAAACCACAGACCATATAGTACGAAGCAAACCAGCGACACTATTCTGCCATGGTTCAAAATGGAAATGACTCGACGGCAAGTCCAATGGCCAGATCTCAAACCAAAAGCAATTTTACACCTTTTTTGGAGATTGGTGTGCTAGCTACTCCTGAGCTTCAGAATTCTAATTGGTAGGAATTATTGACTATTATGAAGACTAGCAACTCAAGAGGAATCATTCTGTGTAATAAATACACTTACAGCATCCAGATTGCAGGGCAGAGAACAGTGTGACTCTCAGCAATACAGAAGTTAGCCACATCCTTGATGAGAAAATATGAAAATTCATAAAAAAGAAAACCCCATAAGCTGATAGGTTTGAAATAATGAGCTTACAAGTGATCAAAATTCCATAAACACAAAAAGATTTGATGTTTTTCAAGCCAGTTTGAACAAGGAAATATTTGTCTAGCATACAAATCAAGTCATTGAACTGCTTATAAAATCTGGTAATGCAAATCACAGAATAAACAGGAGAAATAACATTTTAAAATGCTGAAATAAATTCTTATATAGAAAGAAAAATCCAGTTATTGTGAAGTATTGAAGCAGCAAAATCACCATGAAGATACGCCCATAGTCTCATAGGACAAATCAGATGGTCATCCTGCATTAACTTTCCAAACAATGGAGTAAATACACAAAAAATCTGTAACAGAGGGATATAAAATCAAAATATAAATCTATTATATTATAATCTGTAATAAAGAGGGATACTTTGGGGGTGGGGGAGGGGAATCCACAAAATAACTCACATGTATCTGAATAAAAGACTTGATCACAAGGCAGGAGCCTGTGTTGCTGTCCTTGGTACTGAAATATAGACTTTACAGAAGACTTATTGCTGTCCGACACCAGCAGAAGCCAAAGACAAATTTTATGATGACCTGGCCACCACTATCAAGAAGATCCCCGTAAAAGAGCCATTGTTCATCCTCGGCGACTTCAATGCTAGAGTTGGTGCTGATAACAGTTCGTGGCCCACTTGCTTAGGTCAGTTTGGCACTGGGAAGATGAACGAAAATGGCCAACGCCTGCTAGAGTTTTGCTGTCATCACGGTCTCTGTGTCAGCAACACGTTCTTCAACACGAAGCCCCAACATAGAGTCTCTTGGAGACACTCAAGATCAAAGCACTGGCACCAGCTCGACCTGATTCTCACCACACGCTCCAGCCTTCCCAGCATCAAGATCACATGCAGCTATCAGGGTGCTGCCTGCGACACCGACCACTCGCTGGTGTGCAGCAGAGTGAAACTGCAAACAAAGCGACTGTACCACACAAAAAAGGAAGGAAGACCTCGCATTGATACCAGCAAGACCCGGGATCAGAGAAAGTGGAGGAATTTGCACAAGCACTTGAGGAATCTCTTCCAGGCCCGGTCGATGCAAACGCATCCAACAGATGGGAACATTTCAAGAATGCCATTTACAACAACGCCTTGTCCATATTTGGCAAGAAGACCAACAAGACGGCAGACTGGTTTGAAGCCCACTCTGAGGAGTTGACACCAGTCATTGAGGAAAAGAGGAGAGCTCAAGCAGCATACAAGGCCTGTCCCAGTGAGCGCAACCTGCAGGTCCTCCGAGGTGCTCGCAGCAAAGTCCAGCAGATTGCCAGGAGATGTGCTAATGACTACTGGCTCCAGCTCTGCTCCCAGATACAGATAGCAGCTGACACGGGCAACATCAAGGGGATATATGATGGTATCAAGCAGGCCCTAGGTCCAACACAGAAGAAAATTGCCCCTCTGAAGTCTGCCACAGGCAAGGTCATCCAGGATCGGGTACAGCAGATGGAACGCTGGGTGCAGCACTATTCTGAGCTATACTCCAGAGAAAATGTAGTCACCGAAGAAGCGCTGAACAACATTGAGTGCCTGCCTGTGCTGGAGGAGCTTGACAGTGAACCAACCCTAGAAGAACTTCACGTGGCCCTGGACTCCCTTGCCTTTGGCAAGGCACCTGGAAAAGACAGCATCCCTGCTGAAGTCCTAAAGTGCTGCAAAGAGATCATCGTCACTGAGCTGCATGAAATCCTCTGTCTCTGCTGGAGAGAAGGTGGAGTACCTCAAGACATGAGGGATGCAAACATCATCACGCTGTACAAGAACAAAGGCGACAGAGGTGACTGCAACAACTACTGTGGCATCTCTCTCCGTAGCGTTGTAAGAAAGTTGTTTGCCTGAGTTGCACTAAAGAGACTCCAGGTACTTGCAGAGAGCGTTCATCCATAATCACAGTGCGGATTCCGAGCCAACAGGTCCACCACTGATATGGTATTCTCCCTTAGACAACTGCAGGAGAAATACAGGGAACGACAGCCACTCTTTATAGCCTTCATAGATCTCACAAAGGCTTTCAACCTTGTCAGCAGGGATGGCCTCTTCAAGATTCTCCCCAAGATTGGATGTCCACCCAGGCTCCTCAGCATCATCAGATCTTTCCACAAGGACATGAAGGGCACTGTTGTCTTCGACGGCTCCACATCAGACCCCTTCGACATCCGAAGCGTCGTGAAGCAGGGCTGTGTTCTTGCACCAAACTTGTTTGGGATTTTCTTCGCTGTCAAAGAGAGTCTGGTCCAACAAGAAGCTGACGGAACATACCAAGATCCAGGTCTACAGAGCTTGCGTCCTGAGTACACTTCTGTACTGCAGCGAGTCATGGACTCTTCACTCACAACAGGAGAGGAAACTGAATGCTTTCCACATGCGCTGCCTCCGACACATTCTCGGCATCACCTGGCAGGACAAAGTTCCAAACAACATAGTCCTGGAACGTGCTGGAATCCCTAGCATGTATGCACTGCTGAAACAGAGACGCCTGCGTTGGCTCGGTCATGTCGTGAGAATGGATGATGGCCAGCTCCCAAAGGATCTCCTCTATGGAGAACTCGTGCAAGGAAAGCGCCCTACAGGTAGACCACAGCTGCGATACAAGGACATCTGCAAGAGGGATCTGAAGGCCTTAGGAGTGGACCTCAACAAGTGGGAAACCCTGGCCTCTGAGCGGCCCGCTTGGAGGCAGGCTGTGCAGCATGGCCTTTCCCAGTTTGAAGAGACTTGGCCAACAGTCTGAGGCTAAGAGGCAAAGAAGGAAGGCCCATAGCCAGGGAGACAGACCAGGGACAGACTGCACTTGCTCCCAGTGTGGAAGGGATTGTCACTCCCGAATCGGCCTTTTCAGCCACACTAGACGCTGTTCCAGAACCATGTTTCAGAGCGCGATACCATAGTCTTTCGAGACTGAAGGTTGCCAACTATTGCTGCCCATAATTTTGGTATTAAAAGCTTGCAGATGGTTTTCAAGAGCTAATTTTTTTCTAATTCAAACTGGTTCATGTTTTTTAATTTAATTTATGCTGCTTGAACTTCTTAAGGTCAAAAGAAACTTACAAATTCACTTTGTTTGCAAGAAGGATTGCAAGGTGTAGCAAGATCTTTTCTGAAAGCTTAAACTACAGTATAGTTTAAGAGTAGCATTAGGAAGTTTGTTGCAGAGGTCAAAGACAATGCAGGTTCAGACACCTTGGCAGCATTACAAACTGCAAAAGGATCCAAAGACAGAAAAAGGCATCAAAGCTAGCATGTTTACTACACACTTTTCAGACAGAGGAGTTGTAAATAACAGCAGCATGTGGTGAATTGAATATGAGTTTCTCTGTTTCTGTTACTACACTTGCAACTAATGATCTCCCTCCCCTGGGGGCTGGGGATAAGAATAGGCCCTCAGTTTGGCTGTACTTGTCGTAAGAGGCGACTAAACAGCCACTGGGTAGATGGGACTTGTTAGCCTGGGAAGGCAGCTCATCTGAGAGAAGGAAAACTCTGATCCCAAACCTCCACTGCCTTGTGGCTACATCCAGTTATGGAAAAGGCTTCAGGAGTCAACCTTGAGGCAAAATCAGGAGCCGGAGTCCCTGAGGCAGTTCATGGCTGAACACAGTCACGTTCTGGCAACTCCTGCGACGCCACTGGAACCAACCGTATTGGCTTCTGCCTTTCCATTGGACCATTTCAGTGACGTGGAGAGGGGGGATTTGCTGCATGCGTAACAGCCTATCCTCCATACCTACTTTACTCAGGCTTCGCGTACTGGAGAGGACACTGTTCCAGAGCCACCATTCAGAGCGCGATACCATAGTCTTCCGAGACTAAAGGATGCCAACAGCCAATGATCTCCATACTGGAATATATTTCCAGGTTTATATTTCCAGGTTACAGCATCAGAATATATTACAGCATCAGAATGGGTGGAACATTTTCAGGGGATTTATGCATCGGAGGAACCCCCTTGTCCAGATTTAAGATCTAAATTATTAGCTGAAGATCTCCCATCTTGGGAACCTGTAACCAGTGAGGAGGTTGTCTCTCTTATTAGGAGAGTTAAAAGTGGAAAAGCTCCAGGGGAAGATTTTATTAGAAGTGATTTGCTTAAAGAACATCAGGATTGGTGGGCTCCAACTTTGGCTGCCCTATTTTCGTATATTGATGAAACAGCTAATATGCCTTCTGATTGGGGTTGGGCGATTATAGTTCCCATTTATAAAAAAGGAGGTCATGAAATTCCGTCAAATTACAGGCCTATTAGCTTGCTCAATGTCATCAGTAAACTTTATGCCTTGCATCTGAGAGAGAAGCTATTGGCCTGGATGGAATCTCAAGACATTATAGCCGATATTCAGGCAGCCTTTTGCCCTGGAAGATCACACCTTGATCAGACTTTAGTGCTGCAATTTCTTGTCGAAAAACATCTGGCCACTAGGGGTTCTAGACTTTTTGCAGCCTTTGTTGATTTCAAGGCTGCTTTTGACCTAATCCCTAGATCAAGGCTATGGGATAAGTTTGCAGCTTCGTCCATTGACCGTCGATTATTGCTGCTTATGGTTAGCTTGTACAGCAATTCTGGCATAAGGATTAGGTGTTCATCTAATGGTCATCTAACGAATCCAATTTTGGTTAATAAAGGGGTTAGACAGGGTTGTGTTCTTGCCCCCCTCTTATTTAATTTTTATATATATTCATTGATCACTTCTTTTGATGATCTGGCCTTACATCCTCCAAAGCTTGCTGATTGTCATGTTCCCGTTCTGGCATATGCCGACGATGTGCTTATATTATCAAGAACACAGGTCGGCATGAGGAGAGCTCTTCGCCATCTAGCCCTGGTCAGTTCACAGGAGGAATTAATTATAAATTCTGATAAAACAAAGGTGCTGGTTTTTGCTAGACGTTATAAGGCCTTTTGATGGCTCCTTAATGGGAAACCCATTGAGCAGGTTAAAATAATAAAATACCTGGGGGTGATCTTTCATTATTAAGGAGGCCGTTTGGCCCACAAAAACTATGTCGTTCAATCAGCACAGAAAACATCTGGTGCCATTTATCGTTTTTATTCATCTAAAGGCACCAAATTTCTTCCTGCGGCTTTAAGGCTGCACACTGCTAAAACTAGGGTTCAATTGCTCTATGGTTCTGAGATAGCCCCATATTTGAATACCAGGTCTTTGGAGGTGATCCAGACCAAATTTTTGCGCCAATTGATGTATGTTCCCCGATGTGTGCCAAACACTGTGGTCAGGTTGGAATCCGGTGGCTAAATGCCAGGTTGGAATCAATGTGGCTAAATGCCTTACATTATTTTTTGAAGATTCTCTTGCGACAGGATAACTTTACTTATTTGATCTTTTCGGATCCTTTTGTAGGCACCTGGGAAAAAAGGTGCTTGGATCATTTCAAACTCTGTGATCTCTCCCCAGAGTGTTTAATGATGATGAGCCCGGGAGACGCAAAAGAAATTTTGCGTCAGAGGTTGGTAGACCTTGAATTGAGATCTGCGAGAGTCAGACTTTCTGTGTTTTTCTTGGGGATCAAGCTCTTGCGTTTTCTCCTGCCAGATATTTTTATAATATTGTTATTCCTAAATTTAGGATTGCTTTTACTAAAGCTAGGTGTAATGCACTTTTATCAGCTGTTCTTTTGGGGCGTTATGCAAGGCGTCCCTACTCAGAGAGACTGTGCCCCTGCCCTCAAAATGTGGTGGAGACAACTGCCTACATTGTATTGCAATGTCCATACTATGATGATTTGAGATCTAAATTTATCTCCCCGATCTTCGGTATTGAAACGGGGATGCAGGTGGAGGAAAAGCTTGCTTTTTTGCTTTCTGATGTATACTCAGATATATCACTCAGGGCTGCCCGCTTCTGTTATGCTGCACAGTTGGTAAGGAAGAAAATTGAGAGTGTAAATCTCTGATTTTATGATTTTACATATGTGTAACGGGGTGTTGGTTTTAATTATGTGTATTTTGTTTTGTTGTTCGTGATCAGCTGGTCGGATGACCGTAAATAAAGTATCTATCTATCTATCTATTTCCAGGTTATACAGTTCTGGCTAAATAAAATAAGTTGCTTTCCCTTCCTCCTAACTGACAGGCAACACATAATCTTTAATACCATAAAGAAACATGCACTCGACATTGTATTCACTGACATAAACACAGCCATCTGTTAAAGGCACATTTGCCCCACTATTTTCCCAAAGCTGGCATAACATAAAATTTATAAGGTGCTAAAAGACAGATTTGAATAATATTTGATCATTGTTAATGCGTTAGCAAATGGCAAGGAAGTGTTTAACATTTCAAAAACTGGAGCCAAAGACTTATTATAGTCCATGTCATGGTATCATAAGAACATAAGAATAGCCTTGTTGTGTCAGACCCAAAGCCCATCTAGTCCAGCTTCCTGTATCTCACAGTGGCCCACCAGATGCCACTGGGAACTCACAAGGCAACAAGATACCTGTATCCTGCTGCCACTTCCTTGCATCTGACTTTCAGAGATAGGCTACCTCTAAAACCAGAAGGCTGCATACAGTCATCACGGTTTGTAACCTGTAATGGTCTTTTCCTCCGCAAATCAGTCCAATCCTATTTTAAAGGCATCTAGGCCAGGTGCGATCACAACATCCTGTGGCAAGGGCTTCCACAGATTAATTACACAGATTATATTGTGCCCCCCCCCCCCCAAAAAAAAACTCCACTGAAAACCAATCCCAAGCAAACAATGGGAATGTGGACACTTCTTGCCACAACTCCTTGGAGTTTTACCTGCCTGCCTTCTTACCTACTGCATTATTTTGGTAAGAGTTCCCCCTTATAAGAGTTGTAAGAGTTAACGTCTGTAGGTACAATGAAATTATTACAAGAAAAAAGCAAATCTCTGAAGACATGTGATCAGGTTTTCCCTCCAGTTCATCTTCTAACCATGGGAATGGCAAGAAATGCCTCTGAAAGCAAAGGATTGTTTGAACAACTATTATCGCAAACATTAAATACTAGGTCAGGGCCTTGTCCTCACATTCTTTGAAAGGCACCAAGGTACCATGTACACGAATGGCAGTATATAGTCAACAACACTGGAAGGCACACATTCCACTCCAAACATGCACACATGTTTTCTTCTTTACTGTGGATACTTATGATGGTGACCTATGGGATGCTTTTGCACCCCGAAGCATAAATGATATTAATGAAAATAACAAAACTAATGCTGATAAGAATCACCTTCTGCATCTCTTATAACAAGTCACTTGGAGGGCAAACTTGCCCTTGATGGGGAAGTAGTTTTTAAATATTGTTTTCAAAAAATGTGCAACTTTCCCAGCCTGTGGCAAGAAGTGCCCCTGAAGTATGAGACATTGATTGACTTGATCAATAGCAATCTTATGAACAATAATCATACTGTAATAACAAGCAGTGACATTTCACAAAGCAACAACACCATCTGATTGCTTTGAAATTCACTAGAAAGCTAATTGAAGTTGAGAATCATTCTCAAGTCCCTTTTTAATTTCCAAGAGTTTGTGAGAACAGGAAATGACAGATCAGTCACATGATGTGAGTGAATGCCATTAATTATGTATCCATCCTAAATTTGCAGGATACCACATTTATCTCCTCCAATTTATCTCCAATAAATTCAGGACAATGTTCAGGAAGTTCTCATTTAAACCTCAGGCTTACCCTGAGAAATAGGCTCTCCCAGGTGCCACCATCTTGGCCAGCCAGAACCTCATGAGATCTCTCGTGAGATCTCTATTTGCACAAGATCTCATGCTATTTGTGAGAGATCTGCAACAGGGTGCCACTGCAACAGGGTGCCACGAAAGAAGGGTGCTGTGACCAAAGGGCTAAGGAGACATGCTGTAAGCCACTCAGTGTACATAATGGCTAAGCAATGGGTTGCTTCTTCGTTTCCATGGTCCAAATTCAATACTATCCAACACACTATATTGGCTATACAAATAAAGAAACAATACAGTTTGGCGATTTACTATCAGAATTGTTTCACATTCTTTAGAACAGAAAGTCACAATATACCAAAATATTACACATGTACTGCACTTATCGGAGCTATAACATGAGATTCTAAGATGCATCTTAAATTACTTAGAAATTCAATGAACTTGAATTGTTTAGATTCCTCTTCATAATTTTAATGTGACATTATATGCCAACACAGAGTTCTTAAATCTAGCACCCCTGTCAATGTCACACAAAATATATTTCCAATTTCTAGCTGCTGAGAGAAATGAAATCTTTACCATAAATATGTAAACCAGCACTTCTGCCTGTAACATCAGGTTCTGTGATGTTGCCCAGCTGTAAAATATGGCATATGTCTCATCTTGAACATTAATTTGCTGTCACACAACAAGCATCATCTATCAACGACCACTCTGGGTGTCACAATTTCTTTGAAATATTCAGAAGTGCTTACCATTTTTGCAACACTCACAAGCAAGCAAGTCTAGGCCAATCTCATTTTGTGCTTTGGCCTCAATCAAATACTGCCATCAACCTTACTGATTTCTTTACACTTAGGTGGGCAGAACTTCCTGGGGACCCAAACACAATCATGATTTCAATTTACATTTGTTCTAGGTATGCTTTGCTTATTTAATTCAGAGGTGGCTGGGTGTTTCCAAACAATCTCTCCTCAGTAGACTATCAAGCAATGCATTTCCTAGCTGTTACAGTTTTCAGATTGCAAGCAATTTAACTCAGAGAGAATGAACTAGTTGAACAAAAGTAGTATTTAGTTATTAAAATTGGATTCTGCTTTGGTGAACTGATAAGCCCAATGCAGGTGACTCTAGTCATTGCTTTCACTTTGGGTAGGGTCCCATAAAAATGAAAGAATGACCCAAAGTCTACTGCATTGTCAATATCACAGAGGTCCCTGGGGCATGCTCACAAGGTGCCCAAGGACCACCCAGAATGAAGGCAGGAGGACATCAAGTGATAATATCTGTCCAAGGTCTCTCACAAATCTGGGCAAGATCTGGCTATTGTAGGTTTTCAGACAGCTAATAAATCACTTTTTACATTGGCATTCTGTGCAGAACTAACAGGAGTCTCAGCAAACTGCCCATGGAGTATATATACATGACACTTTAATCCTTCCCTTGCACTACCTAATGTACACACTGCTTACCCAGATTGATAAAGGAATGTGACTGACACTAAATTTATAGCTTTTTATTATTTTATCTCTTCACATTCTAAATTCATGGAGGAGTTCTGCTTTATTGCAATTTTATGTTTGCCAATTTTATTTACATACGTTCCCTTGCTGTCTAAGAAGGGGGAAAGTGTGGAAGGAAACTGCAGGTTTTCAATATTGAAAAATGTTTCTTCTCTAATGTGAAGTGGTATTTCCCTGATGGAAAAAAAACATCCAAGGAGAAATAAATATCATATCGACTTCTCAGGGCTCCTTCAGAATAATCCATTCTTTAATAAAGTGTCTTCAAATAAGCATGTTTTCATGAATTTAAAAAAAACAAACTTATTTCCACGTTCACAACAAAGAACAGCTGTTCATGTAGCTGTTCATGTATGCAAATTCTACACTGTGTCTACTGTTGCCTATTATAGAAGGTCATAGCATTGTAATAAAGAATGAAATTGTATTCTTTCACAGCTACATTGCTCCTGGATGAAAAATATGCTGAGCTCCTAATATTCCATTTCTAACAACACTGGTTCTATAGAAAACCATACTGCTGTTGGCAATGACCACCGGCTTGTGAATTGCTCCCAGACTGACTGCATAATAATTTGGTTCAGCATCTTCCCAGATGTCAATGTCAAGCTGTTTGGTTGTTTCCCAGATCTTCTTTTTTCCCTTTCCTGAAGACCAGTCCTGGAAGGCTTCCAGCAAGGAAGAACCCACAGCTTTCTTCAGTAATTGGTTCCATTGCTCAACTGTTCTTACTGTTATGTTTTCTAATATTCAACTGGAACTTCCCTTCCTGCAGCTTAAGTCCATTAGATCTAGTCCTGTCATTTTGGGTGAAATTAACAGGAACAGCCCTGTTCCAAAAACAAAATTCAGGTTTGAAACCTTAGAGCCAACTGGAGCAAAATGTAAACAGTGCTAGGCTTCACATCAAGTTCTTTGGGAACTCAAATGGGGTGAGGGGTCAGTGATATCACCAGCCTCACACCACATTGGACACTTTTGAGCACACTAGGATACAGTACATACACAGCATCTGGCATGGCAACAGGGTGTTAATAGAATCAGTCCCTCATTGTACCAGAGGTACTAAAGCATACTATCTAGCAGCTCTTGGTGCAGATATAAAGCAGATTGCAGAATCTGTGCCTGCAGGAATCCCTTCTTCATAATTAACGTGAGTGCAGAGTCAGGTTACACAAAATCCTGGACCTTCATCTTTATTCAACAGTACGTGCTCCATGAGGCAGTGTTAAGTCTGTAACTTTACTATACAGAAACATCTTCTAATTAATGACCCTGAAGAACCCAATGCTCAATGAAAGTGAAAGATAAGTGCCTGGAGCAAGAGGATATTAGTCAGACAGGGAGAGAGGGAGAAACCTTTTGAGAGTTCCATTCCTATCGCATTAACTATTTAGCAGATAAAACAGTGCAGAACGGGGATAGAAAGCTGTTACTACAATGACTTCCTCCTAAAAGATCACCTTCAGGTGACTTGGAGAGCCCCCCCGCAGAGCAACCACTTCATTACTTCGTCTACTCCTCAAAAAAGAAAAAAATATTTCGATGACCCTAGCTCAAGGCTATATACCACTGTTAGCAGAAGTTCTAAACACAATGGAGGAGAAAAGAAAAATCTTGCTGGCACAGTGGCAGCAAGAGTGACTAACCTCCATTAGGAAATGCATGTAGTATCTTTCCATACTGATTATTCTGACCCACATGTTCATATAAGCAATAAACTCAGCCAGCCAGAGCCTCTTCAAAGTGTTTTTAGGTCTACAATACAGTACATATTCGTGCGGCTGAGTCTGCCAATAGTCTCAGCATAATCTTGCACTGCAGGCTGGTTTTCAGAGTGTCACACTTTACCCAGCAATTGCATTTGCCCTGGTTACATGAGAGTTACATGCAAAGTGTGAAAGGGAGATACATCCTTCTAAACACACAAGAAACACATTCTGTACAGCCACAGCTTTGGAAATGTGTATCTTGCTTTCATACTTTTCTCACTTTTCTTATGGTTCAGGATGTGGACTCACCTCCCTGCATTACAATCTCTGAGCATGAACTGGAGGTTGTCCATGACTTTGTGTACCTTGGCTCAACGATCTCCGACACTCATTCTCTCGATACCGAGCTAAACAAGCGCATTGGTAAAGCAGCTACCACGTTTTCCAGACTCACAAAGAGAGTCTGGTCCAACAAGAAGCTGACGGAACATACCAAGATCCAGGTCTACAGAGCTTGCGTCCTGAGTACACTTCTGTACTGCAGCGAGTCATGGACTCTTCGCTCACAACAGGAGAGGAAACTGAACGCTTTCCACATGCGCTGCCTCCGACGCATCCTCGGCATCACCTGGCAGGACAAAGTTCCAAACAACACAGTCCTGGAACGTGCTGGAATCCCTAGCATGTATTCACTGCTGAAACAGAGACGCCTGCGTTGGCTTGGTCATGTCGTGAGAATGGATGATGGCCGGATCCCAAAGGATCTCCTCTATGGAGAACTCGTGCAAGGAAAGCGCCCTACAGGTAGACCACAGCTGCGATACAAGGACATCTGCAAGAGGGATCTGAAGGCCTTAGGGATGGACCTCAACAAGTGGGAAACCCTGGCCTCTGAGCGGCCCGCTTGGAGGCAGGCTGTGCAGCATGGCCTTTCCCAGTTTGAAGAGACACTTGGCCAACAGTCTGAGGCTAAGAGGCAAAGAAGGAAGGCCCATAGCCAGGGAGACAGACCAGGGACAGTCTGCACTTGCTCCCGGTGTGGAAGGGATTGTCACTCCCGGATTGGCCTTTTCAGCCACACTAGACGCTGTGCCAGAACCACCTTTCAGAGCGCGATACCATAGTCTTTCGAGACTGAAGGTTGCCAATACAATACAATACTTTTCTCACTTATTGTAGCAAACGTTGATTAATTTGTGACAAGTATTTTACTCATACTTATGTTTTTGTATTACAAAACACATGAATTGGACATGAATAGCCTGAAATCTGGGTGGGAATGCCTGCCTTAGCCAGGCAATCAGTTGACATCCTTCCATCAAATCAGTCTCCACACCACAGACTACCCTTCCTTTACAGCTGCAGGTCTCACATTTCTCTCTCTGTAACAAGCCTTAATAAAAGCAGCCAATTCACCCACATCTGTGTCTCGGATGTTTCCTGGGGAGCACAGGAGCAAAGAATTGGGCCATTAAGACGGATCTGCAACAACACAACTGCAAGTAGACTCATTCACAAAATCCATGGAGCAAAGCCATTATGCTCTGTTTTCTGTCAGTCTCATTCAATTATAATGTATTATTTCCTCTTGATGGTTCACATATAGGATGGCGCCCATGATGAATGAAATATCTTTAAGATGCTTCCTAGGCAAATCAGATCCCAAATACCCACCCCCCCTCTAGTAAATAGCAGCTGAATGGGAAGCTTGTATATCATTTGGTTGCTAAAGCTGGCATACCAGCAGAGTAAATTAACTAAGGGCGCAACCCTAACTGGCAGTTATGCCGGCATAGGTGGCCCTGGAGGGTTGCAAACGTGCCATAAAGCATGTTTGTGCCTCTGTGAGCAGGAGCCGCGTCAGCGCATTCAGTTGTGCCGATGCGCGGACAGAGGCAGAAGCCTCCACCGTGGCTCCCGCGCCGACACAAGCGGCAAAGGTAGGCGTGGGGGGCGTGGGGAGGGGGCAGGAGGGGGTGTTACTGGGTGGGGGGAGGGCGGGTGCGGGTGCGCGGGGAGCCGGAGCAGGGCTGGGACCCGCGGTTATGCCAGATCCCAACACCCGTCCACGGGGCGAGCGGAGTGGCTTCAAGCCGCTTCGCTCTCCTCGGAATTGTGCCACCTCCAAAGGTGCCGCAGGTCCGAGGAGACCCATAGGGGCGCACAGCCCTTACCCACGGGTAAGGGGAAGAGCTTCCCCTTGCCTGTGGCTGAGCCACTGCTTGCTGCAAACCCGCGTTGGATGCACCACAAGCCTCCTGGCTTGCCTGCTCCAGCGCGGGTGTGGATTCTCACACTTTTAGCACCAGGATCCACTTTTTAGAATGAGAATCTGTCAGGACCCACTGGAAGTGATGTCGTGACCAGAAGTGACATCATGAAGCAGGAACATTTTTAACAATCCTAGTCTGCAGTCCTACCCATACTTACCTGGGAGTAAGTCCCACTGACTACCATTGTTAAAAACATATACATAGTAGCCTGTAAAAATACAGACCTGTAACATTTCCCCAAATGCAATCACATACCATTGCAGCATCGTCTAATATGTTAAAAATAAAATATTGAAATGAATGGGGACCCACCTGAAATTGGCTCGCGACCCACCTAGTGAGTCCCAACCCACAGTTTGAGAAACACTGCACTGAACAGTGCACACAAAGTGTCTTGGGTAGAATGATGTGTTGTTAGAATCAACTATTGTGACCCATCCTGAATTATGCTTTGGTGTCAAAGGAAGCCACTTGATCAGGGCTGTCACTGGAACATAGGCACCTAAATCATGATGGTGTAGTCCAGGGGTTTTCAAACCCCAGCCCGGGGGCCAGATGCAGCCTGCAGGGAGCCTCTATCTGGCCCGCAGCCAGCCTCTTGTCCACTGAAAGCCTCTGGCCCACTCGACTGAACATGAAAAGAGCTGTGCTCTGATTGCATTTGGAGGGTGTTCTGAGGGCTGGAAAGGCTGAGTGAATGAGCCCACTCATTCATTTATTCATGCATCTAAATTCCATCTCTAATTTATTTATTTAAATTTTATATTTAAATTTTTTTCCAGCCCTCAGTACTTTGCCAGATATTTCATGCAGCCCTCTGGCCAAAAAGTTTGGAGACCCCTGGTGTAGTCTAATGCAGGGCTCCTCTAACTAGGGCGTTGCGACACCCTAGCCTGATGGCCTGGCTGTCCCCCCCCCCCCGGTTTTGCAGAGGCAGGACGTGATCGCTCCACTTTCACTTTCTAAGCTTTGGGGACCCCTTCCGACGGTCATGCAGGGCTCCCCATACCCTATTACCCATACCATTTACTTACCCATTTACTGGTAAGTAAATGCCAGTCCCTGTGCATTCTCCCTTAGCAACGTGATCCTGGGGATTGCGTTGCTGCCTCCCCCAACCCCCACCAAGACCTACTGTGGTTGAAACTCTCCCCGAGAGTTTGAGAACTGCTGGTCTAATGAAGTGCCATAAGAATAAGATATTACTCATAAGAATTGATAAATTTGGAGTAATTACGCAAAACTGAACTAAATCAATTTTGGTCCCTATTTTCAAAACAGGAAATAAATATCTTCCCTCTAGCTACAGGCCGATAAGCCTTCTGGATGTTGCAGGGGAAATGTACGCATCTCACTTACTGAGGAAACTTTCTTCCTGGATTATAAAATCATTGGTCCAGAGCAAGTGGGCTTCAGACCAAGTAAGTCAACAATTGACCACTGTGCGGTACTGTCTCATTTAATTTTCAAACAGGTGACTCAAATTAAATTCCTGCTTTAGGTGGCATTCCTGGACCTAAGTCTGCTTTTGATTCTATTGATAAGAGACAGGCTCTGGGAAAAACTTGAGAAAATGGGACTTGATAAAAGACAATTAGAATTAATTCATGCCCTTCACCTAAATAATTCTTGCCAAGTGAAATTATCCCCACAGGGTAGTCTTTTGGCTCCAATCCCAATCAATAAGGGGGTCAAGCATGGTTATATGTTGGCACCCATTTTGCATAGTCTTTTCATCAATGATTTGGGTCCCTTTCTAACCAAGTTCGACACACACTGTCCCAAACTGGGATCGGTGGATGTTCCTTTACTTTTATATGCTAATGACATGGCTCTGATTTCACGTACAAATAGGATTACGAAGACTGGCTAATGCCTGCTTCGAATATCTGATAACTAATGCCTTGCAGCTAAATTATGAAAAATCCAAAATAGTGGTTTATGGGAATTCGTGGAAAACACAGTCTTGGTTTTTTAATGGAAAACCAATATAGCAGGTCAAGGAATTTCAGTACCTTGGTCTTCAGTTTCACTACAAGCATTCTTGATCCTCTCATCGTTTGATTATAATCAGTTTGTCTAAACCAGTTGCCCAGGCCAAAACTCATTTTTTCTTTTCTTGGGGCAACTCATTTGTACCAGCTGCTTTGCAAGTATTTAAAGCCAAAGTTATACCTCAAATTTTATATGACATCCCTATGTGAATGTCAGCATTAAATGATACAATTGAAGGGCAGGAGGTCTGGTCTAGAGGGTAGAGCCTCCATTGCCTGAAGATTAACATCCACAAGGTCGCCAGTTCGAGGCCACCTTGAAGCAGCTGGCAAGCTGCAGCTGAGCTGTTCCATCTGCTCGGAGCGTGGGAGGATGGAGGCCAGAATGTCAAACCAGATTGGTGTGTAACACCTTGAATGTAGTGGTTCTTGAAAGAAAGAACCTTCTTTCAATTTGTAAAAATCCCTGCGTGGATTTAATAAGCCTGCCTATGTAAACCGCCTTAAATAAAGTCTTGAATAAAGACCAAGAAAGGCGGTATATAAATACTGTATATTATATTATATTATTATTGAAAAGATTCAGTCTAAATTTTCTATACAAAATTCTCCATGTACTGCACTGTGTTCCCTATGCAACACTCTGCCTAGAATTAGGTCAACATAGATTGGAGTTACACACATGGTCCAGCTTTTTAAAATACTGGGCCAAAGTCTGTTTTAGGGCTGATCATGATTTGCTGTTAAAGGGGCTGCTGGTTGATCCAATGCTAACTCCTTGCCTAGCCCTTTTCTATAAAAAAAATCCAGCAGATGGGCCTTGAGGCTGATTTATAAGGGGCTTCTTCTCTTGAGGCTATCAATAGGCTTTTGACTGCTAGGCTATTTGACATAGAAAGGCAAGAGATTTTAGGTGCAGCGCAAAAAAAATGTTCTTTGAATTTTCCACTTAAAAGTACATTTGGTCAACAACCAAAATATCTGTGCCTTCTACTGTGCGCCCCCAGAGAGGAGGGCCTTCACCGTGGCATGTTGTAATGTGATCCCCCGAATGACTTACTTGGCAGATTTAGAAAAGCTTCCAGAGAAGAACACCTGTGTTGATGCAATTTAAGAGAGGCAGAATCTTCTATACACATCATGTTGCGCTGTCCCAGATATCAATTTTCTCCCTCCCTTGCTCAGTACTAAAATAGGGCATTCTGCGAATGCTATCATTCAATTCTTATTGGCAGGTGATATCAAGCATATAACCCTCTCAGTTGCACAATTCCTAAACCTGAGTAACTTGAATCATGCTATCGGTATCAAGTAATTATTGAGTAGTTTGCAATATGGTAAAGTTTGTAAAGTAATTGGCTGTCTCTTTCTATAATATATGTATGTACAGGTGTGTGCCACTTAACGATGGGGATACATTCTCAGATCCCTGTTGTTATGTGATTGGGTTATTAAGTGACCATTCAGTCCAATCTAGTGCCTTTTTTGTGTAGACACTCCCTAGCTGGGAGTGTAGACACTCCCTAGCTGGCCGCTATCACTACTGGAGATAGATTGCCTCTTCTTTGCATTTACAGCCTCTTTATTGTGTAAACAGGTATTCTGCTGCAGGCTATTAAGTCTCTTGGTTATGCTTTGACCACCATTGTATTGTATGTGGTCTGTCATTAATCGGAAGGTTGTTAAGTGGTGCACACCTGTACAGTATGTGTGTGTGCGTGTGTGCGCGCACACACATATATTGGTTTGGTTTCTAGGCTTATTCTTTGAATGGTATTTGCACGGAGATATTATTTATCTATGCCTAATAAAGGTCTGTTGAGTTGAATTGACATAAGTTCTAAATCAAGTTGTCTGCTTAGTTCCTTAAGAAATAAAGGTTTGCAGAATTCACCCAAAATATAGGTCAGTTATTGTGAGAGTGGTTGAAAAGAAGTTTCATGCACAGCTTCAAACCACATAAAAGACAATGAGAACAACAGGTGAAAGTTCCACTGTAGCTCTTGGATTTACATGGGACAGTGTTCTTGGAAATCTCCGAGTATATTTAAAATGTGTTCTTTAAAAATATTTTCCCATAGGAATGAATGTAACTGGTGTGGGTTAGGGGAAAAGTCACTGAACACTCATGCTGACAACTGGTGACTTCTATTTGCTCAAAAAAAGTATAGACAGCAGATTGAGGAGGCAGGTTGCTGGGAGTGGGAGGGGTTACTGCTGTTGATGACTGAAAAAGCCATCATTGTTGAGAACAAGTGGTTGAGCCTTTGCCTTAATGAGAAAGGAAGACAGGCAGGCCAGATCCCCACAGATGAGCAATGGAGGCACATGATGCGCCCTGACCCACCTGTCAGAAACCTTACCTTCCAGGAAAATCCACACTTGCTGCTTTTGCTTCATACCTTTCCTGTAGCAAGAGGCAATCACAGATGATTGCTCTCCTCTCAAATCAAGTGGCAGACCTGCTCAGAAGCCTCCTGTACTGCATTTTCTGGGGCTTATCTCCAAGTACCAGTGCCCTTGCCACCAAGCAGAAGAAATTTCACAAGATGTGCAGCCATACCTGCCTCAGAAGCCCTATGAACCCATTTTTTGTCTCTTTTTTTTATCTTCCAGCTTTAGAGAAGACTCTCCCCATAGGAAGTTGCCAGCATCTAACAGAGTTGATCATTAGCATCTAATTAGTAGCTAATTGACCACATTATTTTGAAAATTGCCAAGTGTAAATTAGGCTTCTGGCAGGGCCCATGAGAGAGATTGCAGGGGATTAATTATACCTGGTCCCAGAGTCAAAAAGGGGGCCCAAAAATGTCATGGGATTTTACATTTTCCAATCTTACCAGGGCCCATGAGATTGGGGTGTGGGGGTTACATCATACCTGGGATAGCAGTCAAAAAGGGATCTGGGAGCCAAAGGAGGGGCCCCCAAATTTCCTGGGATTTTCCAATTTCACCAGGGTCATGAGAAGAATGTGCAGAGAGTCCATCGTATCTGGGCCTGGGGTGAGATAGGGGGTCCAGGAGCCAAAGGAGGAGAACTGGAAATTTCCTAGGATTTCAGAAAATGTTTGAATATTTTATTTATTTATTTATTTATTTATTTATTTATTTATTTATTTATATTCCGCCTTTTTCCCAGAAGGGCACCCAAGGCGGAATATATTGTGTGAAGACTAGAATTCAACTTTTATGTAAACCTACATAGCTTTATATATTGTAATTCATAGAAATTATGATCCAATGAGCCCAAAGAAACTTCATACCCACAAAAGAGGTCTAAAAGAAATGCCATACTCCATGATTAAATTCCTCTCAGAGCCCCTGACTTCTGGTATTAATTTGCAAATCCTGCTATTTCAAAATTTAGACTGCATTAATAAAGAACTGCCTGTACCAAGAGTGTAACATGCTGCTTTGCTAATATGACTGAATTTTCACCAGCACAAGGACACATAACATCTCAAAAGGTTTTTTTGCTTAACAGCAGTACTTTGTTGTTTCTTAATGTGAAGGTCCTCTTCAGTACTGAAGCAGAAAGACCTTCCACTGACCTGGCACAGTGGTACACCTGATGTGTAGAAGCTTGGGTTTCACAGATGGTCATCTTCTGGGAGTTGGCAAAGGAAAGAATGATGTACTGTCATCCTTGAGAATCCACCGCAAGACTCCCAAAGCTTGGCTTATTCTTGCATGACCAATTTCCCAATCCTCAGCATGCCCTGATTTAGTTGGAAAGCTGTTTGAAATTTAAGCCTCTGCTGAAAAGATGTGTAAATTGACTTTTACTTATTCTGGTGGACAGCTCCAGCAAATCTCAGACAGCTCCCAAGTTACTGAGTCCTCAGCACTTCTAAGATTTGACAGGAATGTCAATTTCTGTGGTATATTCATTCTGATACACCAAATTAATTTTTACTTATGCAGGAGGCATGTGCCAATTCAAAGTGATGTTATGTTTCCCTTTTTATACCCCAGAAAATGGAGAACTGAACTAGCAGTATAAAATCTGTTGAAGTTCTTTGACTCTCAGTGATTCAAGGAATATGGTCTGTGCTTCCTTACCATCTGGGCAAACACTTTTTGAAATTTGCAGCTCTGATCAAAACCCACCTGTCTCCTTGGCATTCTCTCTACATGAGATTGGGATACTAGCTAGGTGATCAGCATATTAAATCATATAATGATTATTTGAATGGCGAGCATCATATGAAATGCAAGGTTGGCATTTACTGGGATCCTCAAATCAGCAGAAGGCCCATCATTCGAGCAGTGGCACCATTCTCACTTTCCACAGACCATCAGAACCTCATGTCTCAGTTTACTGCCTCTTACAGTATTGGGTTATCAGCAGGGAGAGAGATTTGAGGGCCCCAAATCCTGAAATTGATACTATGCTGACACATGCCTCCTGTTTAAGGATTACATAAGTGCATTTACAACAATGGGAAAGAGAAGTGTTCCCATAAGGTCCTTTGAGGAACATTAATCAAAGGTCAATGACAGAACATTTAAACTGTATCAAAGTCAATTCTTTCCAGGGTTTAGATATTCAGTGTAGTTCACATTTCTCTGGAGGACCTGAAAAATATTAAAGATAAATATTGCTAGCAGAATTACCCTGTCTTATAACCTTGAGCAGTTTTCTAAAGCCCAAGTTAAACCTGCAATGGGACTAGTTAAAATGAGATGGAGTGTAAGGAAAGTAAAGAGGTTGTATTTTGCTACCCTTGACAGCATGCTCTTTCTAAAGCATGCTATTCTTTTTTAAAACTTTCCACATTCTTTTTATGGGAAAAGACAAGCAAACTTCAGCAGTGCACTGGGTGTTCAGTATGAAACAACAGATAAAAATAATTCCAAAATTTCAGAGAGTTAGCCACTCTAAAGCTCTGGGCAACTAGCCTACTTTCTCTCCATGGTTCTTGGAACTGATCTTAAAAACAAGTTTTATTTGTTTCAGTTGCTGTTTTATAAAGAAATTGGCTCCTTCCACTAGTAAATTGACAAAAAAAACAAGTTCACAACTGCCAGCATGCCAGCTAGGAAAAGGAAAAATTTGCTCTGACAAGGAGACCTGGTGCTCATGTTGAAACATTCTGATCTTCAAACACAACAGAAATTGAGCATGGTTAATCTTGTAAACAGAGAGAAGTGGAGTTATATCGACAATTTCCTGAGGAATTTTGTCCAAACTGTAACACTTGTGCTATTAGTACAGCTGTAGGCAATACTAACTGCAAAGAGGACTACCAGGGATATTTATATGGGAACCCAGAATGCTCAGTGCCTAAAATCATGGAATACATCTCCCAGGTGAAGAGACTCATGAACACAATAGTGACAGTTTGGCATTGATGTGGAAATCCATGGAGAGAAGAAGACAGAGATGGCCATCCCTCCAGCCAAGTTCTAAAGCTATTTATGTTTCCAATGTTCAGTATAACCAGAGATATCAGTAGCTGTTTAACTTTCTGCAACAAACTTTCAAGAGTCATTGCCTTTGAAAAAGGGACATGTTACTCTAAGACACAGGGTCTGGTGGCCTTATCAGACCCATTGCTATCCTCTGTGTGGCCCATGGCACACTCCACACAAATTATTGAACTATCAGATATAGGAAATTATACCCTACAAAGAGCTAAGGGGCTGACCTACCACATGTTGCTAGCATATACTGAAGCACCAGCTTCTCCTCCATTCTGAGCAAACATCAAGGACTGTAGATATTAAACAATTTGCCCATTCAGCACTAGCAAGCCAAGGGAGAAAGATGAGGACTATATAGTGAGGATCTTTGGTAAAGGAGAATGGCAAGTCAGCAATGTTTAGGTTGGCAGGACTGGGGAGGATTTAATTTTGCAAGGGAGAACTTTTTGGAGAGCAAGCAGAGGCACATGGGGAGGGGCTTAGATAGTGGGGAGTTGAAAGCTGCAGGGGGAATGTCCAAAACAGTGAGGAACAGGATTTGTGGCTTAACCACAATCAGTACTGATGCTAGTGAAGGGATTTTAGCTGACAATGAATGAAAGGGTGGCACATTGGCAGGGCAAATGAGGGATACTTTAGATAACAATTGATTAGATGAAGAGGTGAAAATTGTGGGTGTAGCCTATCAAAGGTTTGGCTCTCCAGCCCATTTGTGTTTTATATCCTGTACTAGTACTTAAAGCAGCAGTCAGTGAATGCCTGTAGTCCCACCAATTTAAAAAAAAATAGAGGTGGCCCTTATGACTTTTGTAAAGAGGTGGTATCTTCATGCACAAGACATGCACCATGCTGAAAACAGCATCAATTCCAATAGCATTTTAATCTTACTCCTGTAGCCAGGCTCCCAAATTCTTTCCGGCACCATTTTAGTCATTCATCTTTATCTGTTATTCATGCTTGTTTCCAAGATAAATCTACAGCTGTTTTAGACTACTACTTGTATTGAACGATGCAACCTCAGGAAATGTTATATTGGTGAATATTAAAAACAATAATATATCACAGGAAAATGTGATTAATTCAGCAGTTATAAAGAACCAACTGAATAATCTTCAAGACACTAATGGAATAGATCCAAAAGAGGAAACAAAAAGAAAAAAAAGAGACAGCAAACAATGAAATACAGGTAGGAGAGCAGAGAGGGAGACAGCACAAGGGGGAATGAGATGGAGGAATTGTAACAGCTACTACAGTATCAATAATAATATCAATGTAAAGAAACTATCCAAAATGAATGAGATAAAGTACAAGGAGAAGCAACATTCGGCCCTCCAAGCTCAAGATCAGGGGGTCTCCAAACTTTTCAGTACAAGGGCCACATGTACATTTTACACGTTTACATGGGCCAAAAAAGATAAGTTTTATATATGAATGAATGAAATTTAAATGAAGGAATATGCATTACTTGGATCTTTTTTCTAATTGACATGATTAGAACAAAGAGAAATTATTATTATTAACAGTATTTAAGTAACTCTTTTTCAACCAAAAGTTCATGAAGTGATTTACAGAGAAAAATTAAATAACTAATTGCTCCCTGCCCCAAAAGGGCTCACAATTTTAAAATGTGACATGAAGAAACAATGCCATGCTTAAATGGAGAAATGATATATAATGAGTAAAAATGTCAAGCATTAGCAAATACTCTACCAAAAAAGCCAAGTTCCTGCAGGCTGGATAAATCTTCTGGTGGGCCCTGGCCTATAGTTTGGAGACTCCTGCTCTAAACACTATCAAATTTGGCATTGATGGATCCCAAACCTAGAGCATTTTCTAAAAGTATTAAAAGAGTAGAGTAGCACAGTAGTGTACAATAATTACAGGTATTTATACGCTCACTATACTCAATTACAGAAGTACTACAGGACAGGTGATAAGATGTAAGTTTAGATACTTACAACTTTTGATACTGGGGAAAAATGGGAATATTAAGGCACATTTTGTGGATAAGGTACAATATGCAAAAACCTTTTAAGAACAATAGGGATACATGTAGTAGAATGCAGCAGAGATCTCAGTAAATCTTATTAATGCTTACAAGTTAATTGTGCCTTTAGTCCTTGAGACTAACAGTTTTACTCTTTATTTTACTTGGGCAGCAAAATGGCAGATGCGTTTCAATGTAAGTAAGTGTAAAGTCATGCACATTGGGGCAAAAAAATCAAAACTTCACATATAGGCTAATGGGTTCTGAGCAGATTCTGACAGATCAGGAGAGAGATCTTGGGGTGGTGGTGGACAGGTCGATGAAAGTGTCGATCCAATGTGCGGCAGCAGTAAAAAAGGCCAATTCTATGCTTGGGATCATTAGAAAAGGTATTGAGAACAAAACAGCTAGTATTATAATGCCGTTGTACGAATCGGTGGTAAGGCCACACCTGGAGTATTGTGTCCAGTTCTGGTTGCCACATCTCAAAAAGGACATAGTGGAAAAGGAAAAGGTGCAAAAGAGAGCGACTAAGACGATTACTGGGCTGGGGCACCTTCCTTATGAGGAAAGCCTACAGCGTTTGGGCCTCTTCAGCCTAGAAAAGAGACGCCTGAGGGGGGACATGACTAAGACATACAAAATTATGCATGGGAAGGATAAGTGGATAGAGAGATGCCCTTTACACTCTCACATAACACCAGAACCAGGGGACATCCACTAAAATTGAGTGTTGGGAGGGTTAGGACAGACAAAAGAAAATATTTATTTACTCAGCATGTGGTCGGTCTGTGGAACTCCTTGCCACAGGATGTGGTGATGGCATCTGGCCTGGATGCCTTTAAAAGGATTGGACAAGTTTCTGGAGGAAAAATCCATTACGGATTACAAGCCATGATGTGTATGTTCAACCTCCTGATTTTAGAAATGGGCTATGTCAGAATGCCAATGCAAGGGAGGGCACCAGGATGCAGGTCTCTTGTTATCTGGTGTGCTCCCTGGGGCATTTGGTGGGCCGCTGTGAGATACAAGAAAAATTGTATTGCGTTTGATTTTCAAAAAAATAGGAGCTGATTTTATTTGACTCTCTGATATTCTTGTCATTTATAAAATTGCAAATAAGAAGGTTTTTGTTTTTTTAAAGGCAGGGACTAGTCTTAAATTTCCCAACACCATTGTGCACAAAGGAGGGAGAAACAAGATTAGCAAGTATGAAACGTGTCCAACTTGCCAGTGGGCATGAGAAGGCAGGCGGCATCTGTGTGTAAGCTTCTTTCAGCCAACTGCAAGTATCCTGTAATTATATAGTATTTTATATGCATGCTGTTTGTGATAGAGTAATCTCATATCCTACTTGAGACAGACAGCTCTTTCCTTTCACCCTATTTTGCTTATGGACAAATTATGATAGCCTCCTTTATGTTTTTTGGTACCATGCACACTTTCTGCTCAAATTAAGCAATAAACTGCCAGCATTTTGACATTTCTATGTCAAACATTTCTACAGAGACATAACATAATACAGACACACCACCGGGCCACTGATCACTGAAATCTTTCCTCCCTGATGTCTTCTAATATTTCATTTTCAACATAAGTGCTGAGGCTCAAAGGCACTTGGAAGCCATACTCCCTGGGTTGGTTCAGACGTAATGTCAGAACATGTACTGCACTAACTGTAGTTTAGACTCCAAGTTTTTATTTGTGCTCTACATGTATAGGCAAACCATGATCCCTCTTCCCCTGCGAACCCTCAAGCGATAGCCCAAATAGCAGCCTCTGAAGATGGAGCATTCAGTTTGTTGATCTGGATGCAACATTAAACCACGGTTTACCAACATAGTGGCATACACACCAGTTTCAAACCATGGTTTCTCTAAGATGTTTACTGGAATCTTACAAGCACCCAAAGGAAAGATGCACACACTCTGCTGGGTTGGATAACTTGGATTCTATGCGGTATGTAACAAATGCAGTATGTAAAACAGATACAAAAGAACAGCAGATTCCATATAATCAGCTACTAAGTTAGAAAACCTAACTAAAGATTCAACAGTTTCAGACTCCAGTTAGGCAGCAGCTCATAAAGCACTATTTGTCTGATGGTGTTGGCTCAGAAATAAGGACGAACCAGGGTTCATGTTACAAATCTGCTTTAGCATCAACTGTGGCGTAACTAGGTCATTTGACACCTGGGACCCATAAATTTTTGTCACCCCCATACAACATAATTAACAGTTTTGTACCACCCTTCCTCTAAGAAGCTCAGGGTGGTGTACATAGTTCCTCCCCTTATTTTGTCCTCACAACAAGTCTGTGAGGTAGGTGAGAATGAGAGCTAGTAATAGTCATGACATGAAATGAACAATAATAATAGCCAGAAAATAAACACAGTGAATATTTTCCCACAAGTAATGGATGAAATTCTGCATCAAATGGTATATAATATGATGGTATAATTCCTAAAAGCCACAATTTTGGTCAATAGGGTGTCACTTCCCCCTGAGGATGTCTCATTGGTCCATTTTGACTTAAGGCAGTGATTCTCAAACTTTAAGAACCGGGACCCACTTTTTAGAATGACAATCTGTTCAGGACCCACTGGAAATGATGCCATGGCTGCAAGTGAAATCATCAAGCAAATTAAAATAAATATAAATAATTAAATTAAATTAAAGAAAAACAAATAATTAAATAAGGGGAAGCCAGCCCTGTTCCACAAAGTGAATTTTCTCTAACCTGTCTGCAATAACACCTTCCCACACACAAAAATTAATGAGATTTTCAGCCCTACCCAGTGCCCAGTTCAATTTAGGTTCTTATATTTCAGACATATCACTATCAGAACCCACCTAGCTTTACAAGTCTAAAACAGAAAAAATTTACTAGCTCAAGCCTCTGTCTTGTTTTAGTCTTTTTATGGGGGGACTGCCTTGTGGAGCATTTGTTGAGCTCCACGTTTATGAGATCGGGACCTTTCTGGTTACCTCATATTCCCCTTTACTTGACCTGACCACAAGCCAAGGTACACTTGCTTATTCATGAGTTCAACTGTGTGGCTTACTTTAGCTTTCCACAAGGCTCAATACATTTGTCAGCTTGGAGGGAGGGACTTCCTTCTCTGATGTTTTTTGGGGGCTGCATTCATCAGATCGGAACCATTCTGATGTTGTTGGATTCTACTCAGCCTGCCCTTTCCAATGGACTAAGGCACGTTCACCTACTCATGAGTAAACACATGATATGGCTCAGTTTAACTTTCCATAGGGCTCCATGCATTTTTATTTTCTGGTTTTTTGGCCATAACTTTAGACAAAATTGAGATATTGCACTCCGTTTTTTTCATTGCATTCTGCTGTAAATTTCACATCCAACAGTATATAGCATGACTGTATTATTCCTAACCACAGCAATTTTAGCATTTTTGGTCACTTGTGGTGTCACCCCCCAAGGCTGGCACCTAGGGTGGACCATCCCCCGGCCCTAGCTAGCTATGCCACTGAGCATAACCTCTGAACTATCTCTCTGAGTTCAGAGTCCACTTTCCTGAACATATTGCTGTTATGTATTGTACTATAAATATGTTCAGAGGACCTTATTCCAAAGACTCAACTGCAGGTCACTAGGCCCAAAACTCTGTTAATGACAGGGTCAAGTTCCCTCCTTACATTCTTCTGACCTGTTTGTTATTGTGTCTTGGTCCCACTTGTAGCTTGCTGACTATTTGATCTTGCTGAGCTCTATTCTCAGGATATGGTCCTAGACTCCTGAGAGCCCCCTTATCTAGCAGGTGAGGAATCATGTGGGGGAGAGGGAAGAAAAAAACCTCCCTTCCTCCCTTACCTTTCTCTTTCATGCACATCTCCACTAGCACAACTGTATTCTGTAGCTCTTTTATTTAACACTACATTGCACTATCTGGTTGGAGAAGAATGTTATCTAGGGTTGTACGAGGGTCTTATCTATACCAAAGACACAGGGGGGAAATTTGGGGAGAAAGCGAAAATGTTGGGCATTTTTTCCAAATTCTGTAACAAGTTAGTAGCTGTATGAAGCAGCTAAACCTCAAGAAATTAAAACAGTGCTCCTGGAACTGAAGCTACACCAACTGAAATCAGGACGCAAAGCAACAATTTTCAATCACTGCGCTGTGGTACATTGGTGTGCCATGACTGATCCACAGATGTTCCACAGGAGTGTGGAGGAGGGTCATTTATTAGCAGAGCCAATAGGGGATGTGAGCTCCCCCACCAGCAGTGCAGTGCGCCATGACAATTTTAGCTCCTTGTCAGTGCGCTGTGAGATGAAAAAGATTGATCCAAATGAAAGAAAGCACACAGAACTCAACACATCTCTCCATGCTACATGCATCCTCACCTGCCCTTGCATTGCGCACCTGCCATCTGGTAGCAATGCCCTTGCCTGCTTTATTGAAGACCAGCTTGCTTGCTAGGAAATGTGTGATCTTCCCTCTGTGAGTCTGGCTGTTTGTTTTCAGTTTCATGCCAACACTTTTTTTTTCTTTTCTAAAGAGCTTCCATTTGCTGATATAATTATAGAGAAGGCAAAGGTTAATCTTGCACCTGTCTCTGTGTTTCAAGACTCTTGACCCAACAGAAATGAAGGTTGCAGCAGGTGCATCTCACTCATGAGCAAATGAAAACAACAGCAGAGCAGACAAGGATGACAGGATAAGGACTGCACATCAGACTAATAGCACTATGATACTGCACAACTGAATATGCTTCTGCTCATAAGCTTGCATTAAACACTGTACCCACCTGGAAGAAGAAGAAATTAAAATCTATGATGTGCTTTTTGAGAACTGGCAGCAATAAAACCTGGCTTCCTGGCTGGCATTTTAAAAATTCAACCTGGCTCCCTTTGATGACTTGATCTTCCCAACTTTGCTGAAGTAAATAAGCCACACAAAATCGAATAATACAGACTAAATTAAGAAGCCCAGGCTTATCATAAAGACAATTTGAGAAAAGCAAACAGCAGAAGAAAGATCTTTTGAACTTACATTCAATCCATAATGTAGAGGAAGTGGAACTGATTTTCTGGAGACCCATATTATACTCCTTGTATTAGCTACGGCACACCCGTTTGCTACTTTTCTGCTCTGTACCAGGGAACACAGTTGACAGTACTTTTCCTGCCTTAATTACAATTTAACGTGATACAAGTCGTATTGTCATTGTGGAACTCCCTCCCTTGAGTTCAGTTTACTCTCTGAAAAACCATTTTTGCTGCTTGTTAGTTTTTATTTGTTTATTGCCTTGTGTTTTTATAGTGATTATTATATTAATTGTTTTTATGTTTTACCAAGACTGTTAAGCTGCACTGGTTCCTTTTCAGCATGCAGAATGGTGGGATATAATTTTTTAAAATAAATAAATGGTTTAGATAGAATTCTCTGTGGGAATCACTGAATTCCACAAAAGCAAACATTACTGTATCACTGTAAACTTAAGTTCCAGATTAAACCCTTTGAAGCTAGTAAATTCAGACTTAAAAAAAAAAAGAGTTAAAGTACACATTCTGTCATATGTGCTTATCTTTCATCAGGTTTAGGTTTGTTTCTTCTTTGTATTACCTTCTATTCTGCCTCATACCACAAAACAAAGGTTTGGTGGCCTGACTGCCTCTTGGAGCCATACAGAATGAATCTGCAGGGGTAGTTCATAGCATATAAATTGGCACTTCACACTAGTTGATGTGTACTCGGGATCTTTCCCTGCAGCATGTGGCTCAGCTGCCTTGTCTTCTGTGGAGCGCCCGCTGTCCAACTGTGGCACACACTGCAGCCAGGATTATCCAGGGAGAGAGGCCGGTTGTAGATGGATGGTCCTGTTTTTCAACAGAGGTGGCCTTTTGGGGCTCAAGTCTTATCCCACAAGAATCTGAAGATGAGCATTTTGTGCACAATAGGCGTTGTTTTTTTTTTGGTAGGACAGCTGCAGCAAACAGGGAAACTAACTTTTGGAACAGAAAGTAGGTTTAACTTAATTATCTCAGAGTTGCTGCCCCGGGTATTAGTGGAACCTTATTTTCCGTGCTCCAAATTCTAAATATAATGCTGTTAAGTAGTTATCGCTGTGCAGCAGCTCATTTGAGTATCCTGCATGGAGACAGAGGATGTGCTTATTCAGAAGTCCCTTATAAATATCATGCACCATCATAAAAGATCAGCCTAATTATTTCTACCATGCCAGTGTATTCTTGTCTTTCCATAAGGAATGTGAGGGAAGGAAAAGGAAAAAAAAAAATTGGTGTGAGCATTTTGTTCAGAATCATGGGGGAAACTCATGCATAATAGGATGACCCTGAAATGTTCATAGCACAGCATTTACATTTGCCTTGCTCCTTAATATTTCAGCATACAAATGCCAGGAAGCAGGAACTTTAGCTCTGTGACCTGATTCAAAGTTCTGCAAAGCTCAATTCCTCAAGGAGCCAACCTTGTTGCCAAAACTGAAAAGTCAGCACAGCCTTGGAAAGCATTGCAATGACAAGATGATGGTTAAAGCACTGAATGGTCTATGGGGTGCACACCTGAGCAGCTCCTTACTAATCATGAAGCACCCCTGCTGCATCAGAGCCCCCACACCGAAAGCAACTTGCTAAGCAAAAAGAAGTGGGCTTCTGCATTTCAGCAAACCTGCTGCAAAAGAATTCCAAAGATCATAAGGGTGTCTTCTAAACAGCTCAAAGAGAGTGCTATAGTTTCATATGAAAGCTGCAATATTTCTATTTTTCAGCTCCGTAGCATGCTTTTTCCAAGAACTTCATAGGAGAAATATGATAAAAGTTTGATTACAAAATGCTTTCTCATCAAATATTTGCCCCTATGTTACCCAATGGTATTTACCAATGGACATGTTTGGGATTTTCTTCGCTGTCCTGCTGAAGCAGGCCTTTGGAACTGCAACAGAAGGCATCTATCTCCAGATCAGATCAGATGGAAAGCTCTTCAACCTCTCCAGACTGAGAGCAAAGTCCAAAGTCCAGCTGAAATGTCTTTGTGACTTCCTCTTTGCCGATGATTCAGCTGTCACCACCCACTCTGCCAAAGATCTCCAGCAGCTCATGGATCGTTTTAGCAAGGCCTGCCAAGATTTTGGACTGACAATCAGCCTAAAGAAAACACAGGTCATGGTTCAGGATGTGGACTCACGTCCCTGCATTACAATCTCTGCGCATGAACTGGAGGTTGTCCATGACTTTATGTACCTTGGCTCAACTATCTCCGACACTCTTTCTCTCGATACCGAGCTAAACAAGCACATCGGTAAAGCAGCTACCACGTTTTCCAGACTCACAAAGAGAGTCTGGTCCAACAAGAAGCTGACGGAACATACCAAGATCCAGGTCTACAGAGCTTGCGTCCTGAGTACACTTCTGTACTGCAGCGAGTCATGGACTCTTCGCTCACAACAGGAGAGGAAACTGAACGTTTTCCACATGCGCTGCCTCCGATGCATCCTCGGCATCACCTGGCAGGACAAAGTTCCAAACAACACAGTCCTGGAACGTGCTGGAATCCCTAGCATGTATGCACTGCTGAAACAGAGACGCCTGCGTTGGCTCGGTCATGTCGTGAGAATGGATGATGGCCGGATCCCAAAGGATCTCCTCTATGGAGAACTCATGCAAGGAAAGCGCCCTACAGGTAGACCACAGCTGTGATACAAGGACATCTGCAAGAGGGATCTGAAGGCCTTAGGAGTGGACTTCAGCAAGTGGGAAACCCTGGCCTCTGAGCGGCCCACTTGGAGGCAGGCTGTGCAGCATGGCCTTTCCCAGTTTGAAGAGACACTTGGCCAACAGTCTGAGGCTAAGAGGCAAAGAAGGAAGGCCTATAGCCAGGGAGACAGACTAGGGACAGACTGCACTTGCTCCCAGTGTGGAAGGGATTGTCACTCCCAAATCGGCCTTTTCAGCCAAACTAGATGCTGTTCCAGAACCACCATTCAGAGCGCGATACCATAGCCTTTCGAGACTGAAGGTTGCCAACAACAACATTTACCATTTACCAATGAAGAAAATAAGTTAGGGTGTCAAGAGATCCAAAAGATGGTGGCATCCATCTTCCTGGCTCTCCCAGGACCATGTGAAGTGGTATGGCAAAGGACAAGCCGTGAGAAACACTGACATAAAAGGCAAGGACAAAACAAAACCCACTACTTTTGGTTTTACAATAAAACTGTGACATTTTTAATGCCTTATAAGGCATTGGGAGACCCGAGAAGGCCCCAGTTTGTTTGTTTGTTTTTGCCTTTTAGGCCATTCTGAGGCCTGCAGCAGTCACACATGGCTTCTGCAGGCATCAGAAAGCCTCCAGAGGCAAAGGAGCCCAATTCCCCTAGCCTCTGGGGGGGGGGGTGTCCCTGGTTATCCATGGTTTCAATTAACTATGGGGGATTCTGGAACAGAACCCCACAGATACCAGGGCACACCTGTACTAAAAAATAGAGCAATCTGAAAGCACTGAAACAGATTCAAAAAGGAGTGAACAATGCAATTCACCTCCATGAGTGTATATAATACTATGTCTTATGAAAGGATTTTAAAAACTATTACAGAAATTCACGAAACCCAGGAAGACCCATAAGCTGCAAAATAAGCTTCCCAGAGGATCAATCTCATATTTGGGAATATCCTTAATTCTAAGATTGCCAGGAGATAAGAGTGAACTGTACGATGTGCAGCTATATACAATTGTTCGCCAACATACAGTATAGGCCACTGCCAGAAATGTAGTGCAGGATTTCAACAAGCATGATGCACAGATGGCAGCTTGGTTCTCCTTACTTCCTCTTGGGATTGCACTTGGTACTGCTACCAAGTCTCGAATATCCCATTCCTGGGCAAGGTATTGAGCGGGTGGTGGCGTCCCAGCTTCAGAGGGTACTGGAGGAAACAGATTATCTGGACCCATTCCAATCTGGCTTCAGGCCGGGGTTCGGGACGGAGACTGCCTTGGTCGCCTTAGTGGATGACCTTCGCCGGGGGATGGATGGGGGAGTGCAACCCTGTTAATCCTGCTGGACCTCTCAGCGGCATTCGACACCATCGACCATGGTGTCCTTCTGGGCCGGCTGGCCAGGTTGGGGCTTGGAGGCACTGTTTTGAAGTGGTTCCGCTCCTTCCTGGCTGACAGATCCCAGAAGGTGGTGCTGGGGGATGCCTGTTCGGCACCCCGACCTCTTAGGTTTGGGGTGCCACAGGGTTCCATCTTATCCCCCATGCTTTTTAACATCTACATGAAGCTGCTGGGAGAGGTCATCCGGGGGTTTGGAGTGGGTTGCCACCAGTACGCTGATGACACCCAGCTTTATCTCTCCTTTCCCCCTGATTCTGAGGAGGCGGTTGGGGTCCTGGATCGCTGTCTGGAGGCAGTTAGGGACTGGATGTGGGCGAACAAGCTGAAATTAAATCCGGATAAGACAGAGGTGCTCTTGGTTCGGAAATCCACAGCTCGGGTGCTGGACTATCGTCCTGCTCTGAATGGGGTTGCACTCCCTCTAAAGGAACAGGTCTGCAGCTTGGGGGTTCTCCTGGATCCACAGCTGCTCCTGGAGTCCCAGGTGGCGGTGGTGGCCAGGGGAGCCTTTGCTCAGCTTCGGCTGATTCGCCAGCTGCGACCGTACCTGAGCTGCGCGGACCTGGCCACAGTAACCCATGCCCTAGTGACATCTAGATTAGATTATTGCAATGCACTCTACGTGGGGCTGCCTTTGAAGACGGTCCGGAAATTACAACTTGTACAGAACGCGGCTGCTCGTGTGGTTGTCGGGGCACGTCGGTTTGACTCTGTTGAGCCGTTGCTCCGGCGGCTACACTGGTTGCCGGTTCTGTTCCGGGCTCAATTCAAGGTGCTAGTTTTGACTTTTAAAGCCCTTTATGGCTCGGGTCTGGGGTATTTGAGGGACCGCCTCCTTCCTTACAATCCGGCCTGTGCTCTTAGATCTACTGGGGGGGCCCTTTTGACTGTGCCGCCACTAAGAGATGTGAGAGGGGTGGCGGCCAGGAAGAGGGCCTTCTCGGTGGTGGCCCCCAAACTGTGGAATACTCTCCCCTTAGAACTGAGAACTGCTCCCTCGTTGCTAACATTTCGGTGTGGACTGAAGACCTTTTTATTTCAAAAAGCTTTTAATTGTTGATAGGCTGGCTGGCGTTCTTGCTTTTTATATGAAAATCCACGGGGTTTGTTTTGTTTTTAGCTTTTTAATCATTGCAAACTGTTTTTAACTGTTTTTCATGTTGTATTTTTAAATTGTTTGATAGCCGCCTTGTGTGCCCGTTGGGCAAAAAGGCGGGGTACAAATTAATAAAATAAATAATAAATAATAATAAAATAAATAATACTGGAAATCAAGAGTCTGAATTTAAATGCCATGAATTTAAATCACTGCCAAATGCCCAAAAAGTGATTGAGTTGTCTTACTTCAAAGAATAGCTATGAAACATTGAACATTTCTCCTCCACTCTCAAACACTCAATTGTGAAATTGCAAGTATGAAATTTAGCATAATAGAAGAAAGTTTCTTACCAACATGGGGCACAAACACAGCTCATTTTCTTTGACTTAAAAAACAAAAATAGGTACGCCCCAGTATCTATAGGGTTCCATTCCAGACCGCCCGCAGTTAACTGAAACCACGGATACCAAGGAATGCCCACCCCCACCCTCTGAGCTCAGCAGAGGTCATGCATGTCCATTTGTGGTCTCTGCTAGGCTCACACTGAGCCTTACAATGAAAAAACATGACTTCCTGTTTTTCCATAAGTGAATTCATGGGTACAGGATCCGTAGATATGGGGGCTCCCTGTAAATAATACATATTTTGCTTGGCATTTTAGGGCAAGCCTAAATTATTTCACTGAGCAAAGCCACCATCAGAATATGAATAACGAAACAAGAGACAGCTGGTAGTAGCCACATTAGCCTATATCTAATGGGCTCTACCCTGTATCAATGGGTAGCCTATATCCTGGTCTACTGCAAAAGAATGTGAAGGATGGTCTAGTGTGGAAAGGACTCACCTTCTTATCCTCATGCCAGTATTGCAAAGTGAGGACACCATCTAAAGGGATATTTGGAAAGGGCATCTCCTCTTTTGTTTTCCACAGTGGTATTCATATTGTTCTATGATAATCACCTTGGACCCCTTCCCATGTTATCTCAACTGTAAGAAACCTGCTGCAGCATGTCTCTTTCTGGTAACATCAGAGTCCACATGGGAGCAGCTAGCAATGTGGCTACTTCCAACTTCATTGATGTCCTACCAGGGGAGAGGCAACAATGAAGCTGGAAGGAGCTGCATCACTGATGCATGCCACACGAAGTGGTGTTTCCAACTTTTTGATTCCACATGTGGCTTCCACATCACTGTGGTAATGTCAGAAGAAAGTCCTAGAATCTGAAGTGATGCTATCTGAATCTGAAGTAGCATGCTATCATTTTGGCTGAAGGAGGAATAATGGAAACATGACACCCTTCCACTGTTTAAACAGAAACAGTGTGATCCACGATCCCCACATGCTGACAATGTTCCTCAATGCCTCTGCTTGTGCCAGCTCTATCCATGTCTAATGCCACAATCCTATCCCCCCACCAGTTTATGCAATGCAGGGTTATGTTTATGCTGCTGGAGCATGCACTGCATGCTGGGGAGGGGGCAACCAGGTGTTAAAAATATTTTTCAAGCTAAAAAATTTTCTTACCTGTCTATAGGTTGCCTCGGCACCAATGGGTCTCCATGGACCTATGCCGACTATTTACCTGGTATAAATCTAAAGAGACTCAGGGGGCATGTTGGTTTGGGGAAACAGAATAGGATCTTGGCATGTGCCAGTGATGCTGAAATGTACCCCTCACATCACTCCCTGCCCACCCCCTCCTCCCCTAAATTCCCCCCACTGTTCCCTTACTTGCTGCAGCAGAGCTTCTGCTGTTGTGCATGTGGAAACTACAGCTGTTTGTGCAGGCAGTCCCACAGCAGACAACAGCAGAGCAGTTTTTACAATACCATTCTGGGACTACGGCAGCAGATCACGAGATCTACCAATGTAGGCCCACAATAGGACTGGGCTTCCCATCTGTTTGCATTGTATAGCTCTGGCATGGTCATGCAGGTCAGATGTATGGTTAATCCTGCAGAATGGCACAAATGCAGATGACCACTCTGAAATATCAGCAGCTTCAACAGCCAAAGGAGCATAGCAGAACCAGAAAGAGGGAAGGGAAGAGTGAAGAGTGAAGGGAAGCGTAAGAATATTAATTCATCCCAGGACAGTGGAAGGAGGAGAGTGTTAAAACTATCCTCACCATTTGGCAGGACACTGAAAACGACCCGTCTAGCACATAGTTGCATGCACACTGTGGGGAACAGCTGCTTGGCAATTCTCATCTGTACTCACCCTGAGCATTCTGTATCTTGAGCAATTAAGTACATGCACAAAATACACACAGGAATTCCTATTCTGGCATGGAAGCTTTGGACGACCACCTTTTCCTTTATGAACATGCCAGGACATTAAGTTCTGCTGAGGAAGCTCTTCCCTGCTTCTCACCAACATTTCTGAGCTGTGTTGGCTAGGATATAAGAGAGGGTCTTCTCTGTGAAATTCCACTTCCAGGGAAACCCGTCTCACACTCTCTCTGCTGAATTTCCACCATCCTGTCAAAACATTTTTGTTTTGATGGCCTGTATGACAACTGATCTTTTATTCCTTATTTGTCTTGTGGTTTCTAGCATCTGTTCTTTTAACTGTTTTACTGATGCCTGATATGTGAGGGTGGTGTTTTTTTTGGTTTTTTTGAACTGCTTTCTCTTTCTGTTTTTAATTCTATTTTTATTATTGCATTTGGGTTTTTATTATGTTTTGTAAGCTGCCTTAAGTGTTACCTTAATAATTAAAGAGGGAATACAAAATAAATAAATAAATACCTCTCCCATTAAGATCACATCTGTTTTTCTAGCACCTAAACTCATTGTATCTCAAAGAGACTAAAAATCATATCAAGTAATCTAGAAGAGAGAATTAAGTAGACTTGAAAAGTGCATGCAATATCTGGAGCTTTGAGTGAGCACTCCAGCTTCCTTACTTACACAACTGCATTATTCCCAAAGGGACACCTATAACTGAGTTATGGAGCCTTAGAGAAGAAGCAAAAATAGAGGGCAGGCATCGCCGTGTAATTCTCTACCATGTGCCCCCTGGGCACACATATAATTACATTATGAAGTATTGTGCCCAAAAGAAACAATTAGGGAGCAGAATGTAATTTACTGTTTGTACTTAAGAAGAATAACTTAATTCGACAGATACACACCGTAGTGAGAATAAGCTAGAATAATCCAGCGAACCTGTGCTGGAAATATAGTTGTGGTGTATTTTTCTGTTGAGCACAGGAGGCATTTTATATCCTGCGCCAATGGCCTGGCATTGCACAGTCAATAAAGCACTCTAATTAGATGGAGATTTGTAAATGCTTGACAATAATTCTAATCAGGATTTTAATAGGATGCTGCACAATGAATCTGCAAGAGAGATAAATAAGCCTGAAAGTCCCAATCCAACGGTGTGTGTATGCAGCAGCTGATCTGCTTCCTCTCCCAAGCAGCTGGTTGGTGCTATGCCTGCACAGTCCCTGTAGTGGAATCGGAAGGGAACCACCTGTGAAGCACTTACAAATGTGCACAGTTCCTCACCCATCTGGGACGTGCATGTAGAAGTTTTGCTTGCTGCACTTTCAAAACAGCTGCTGGAAACGTCTGCCTCAGATTTCTGCCGCCTTGTTTTTTATATGCCTGAGAAGTCCAGTCTAATATTTGTGGTGGTGGTTCCCCTTTATAGTAATTATCCATTACTTTATTACATAAAGATTATTACATAATTACTGAAAGAGCTGGCTAAGTTAGGTGAAGGGAAGTCAGACACTTAAAGCCTGTCCCCTTTCCCAGTCCTTTCCCCAGCCACAGTAACCCAAGTTGCCCTGCCAGCATGGCATCAAGACTGACGATGCTTCTGCTACATAAAAGCTTTATTCATCATAATTTACCACTCATGACTTAATATTGAATGGGAGTGCCAACGTGACTTAAGTTATCAATGGAGAGCATATCAAATAGAACTGGACAGAAGGTGGGCTCATGATAATTGTCAGCACCAGCAGACCAGTAATTATTACAGCACACCTATAAAATGTACTCCATCAGAATTCAGCCATAATGCTATGATGTGGATTATCATGGAACCCAACCCATCACAGGAGCATATACCAGTGACGAATGTAGCACACCAATGTTTTCAAGCGTTCCAGAGCATCAAATCTCTTAAAATACAAACCTGCGCCTTTAATATTCCCATCTGATTGCCCAGAAAAAGTGCTTGTTACAGGCAGAGAAGATCTGACAGGCATGAAGAGTGCAACTTGTGACAAATAGGAGCTAAGTGCATTGAAATTACTATACGCTATGGACTGGAGAGCATTTGGGTCACTTATCCAAGGACAAATCTCCTCCCTTTTCACTGTAACTGAGAGAGAGAACTCCATTCCACCACCTGAAAATGAATATTAGAGGAGCCGTCAGCAACTAGAAACAAAACCCACCTGAAAAGGACGTGTTCTGATGTTCTTTGCCATTTACTTTCTTATCAGCATCATGTTAGCCAATGAGCCCAATTGGCGCTCTCCTACATTCTCAGACTTTTCCTTACAAGTATGACAGTCACTCCTGATTTAATGACTTCTGCGTGCCCATTTGTGAGTTGGCCTTACAGCCCCATTACACAGATGGGATAAATGTACAAACTATCAGCTTGGCCCCAGTCCTAACTCTCTTGCACAGCTCTGCCAAATGACTTACAAAACTGCTGTGCCCTTCCCTTTCTACTGCATTCCTCCCCAGCATGGTGCTCAAACTGGTCTTCTGTTGCCTGCTGCCAAATCGCTTTGGAAAGCCCCTCGGGGCATGGAGGAGGAGCCACACGCAGCTTGTTTCCAACACTGCAGCCATTATTGCTTCCTTATGAAAAATAAGAGCTAGAGCATGGTGTAAATTGTTAATATTGCTCTTTTTTGTTCATAAAAAGGCAGTGCTGATGCCTGACTGCTGTGCCTCTTGCATAATGCATTGTGCTCCTTAATGTGCATAGCTCTCCTCTGCAGTCCATTTCTCAACATAAAATTTAGCCACACAAATCAGGTTCTTCATGAAAAATGAATATGGTACCTGAATTTTAAGGAGACTACTGGCTGCCTCAATTTACCATAATAAAAAAACAAGCCATCAAGAAGCCAAGGCATATCTAGTGTTGCAAAATGGTTAGCCCAAAATGGAAGCAGAGTCCATGGCAAGTTTAAACCAAACATTGGCACTCTTCACAGTACAACACTGCCTGTTGTTTTAAGTCTTCCCAGTCTCAAGGATTACTCCACAGAAGGCTCAGGTTGAAATCCTTCAGAGCAAAACAGCCTGCAAAACTAAACAGTGCAATCCCTTCCCCAGACCACAACAGGCAATGAAACCCATACTTTGGGACAGGAGACAGCATGGCAGACCTGCCACAACAATCCACCTTGCTGGGCTCTGTCAGTCTAGTCAACTGGGGTTCCCAGTCACAGAACCAAGTGTCAGGTTGTTGCAACCATTTCTGCCATAACCTGAGACATGTTGGGATTGTACATGTGTTCATGATTCAATCAGCTTTTTGTGCATCACTGATGACTTGCTTTCCATTTAAGTTGCACTGAATACAGATGGGGAAAAATTGCTTCAGTTACGATTTTAAATTACTGGAATCACTCATGAAATGAGTCATTCTCCACTACCAATTCCCTCCTTACTGCACATCATATTTTATTCATATGCCTAATAAAATGACAACTAATTTTAAAGGTAAGTTTGGGCAGCTTTTAAAATATTTTGCTACATAAATTATTGCCTCAAAGAGCAAAGGAAAAGAGGAGAGAACACTAGATATATGGCAGGGAGGACCATCCGAAGTGGGATAAATTATAGCTGAGGAAATTTAAAAGGTTGGAAGCTCTCCAATACTCTGAAAGAGAGTCAAATGCAACAAGGGCATCTGAAAGTTATGTCCCAACAGGGGCTGGAGGCAAAAGAGAAATGGTCACCAAAATCTGCATTTCATTTATTATGATGTAAGGCACTCAAACTATCAGTCTGAATTGGCTTGTTGCCTTCACAAATTAAAATAGTACAGCGTTTATAATGGAAGTGCTCCCTTCTGCCACTAGAAATCTATCAAATAGATCACAAGTTGAGATGGCCTCCAAAGAAAATAAGTTAATTTCAATACATAGTCTTACCACAGGTGGAAGTTTCTAATTTTTATTCTGTAAAGACATTATATTTAGGGCACAATCCTGAGAACTACTTGGGCTGGTGCAAGTCCCTTGCACCAGCCCAGGGGGGTCACAAACGTCACAAGCAAATTTGTGCCTCCTCAGGAGTAAGCCATGTTGGTGCACAGAGGTGCGCCAGCCTGTGGAGGCTGACACAAGCCTCCATGCTGGCTTCCTCAGCGAGCCTTGTGTCGGCCTGCCTGGGCTGACGCAAGACACTGGGGTGGGCGGGGAGGAGGCGTTCCTTGGCGGGTTCCTTCCTCGCTGAGGAAGCCAGCACGGAGGCTTGTGTCAGCCTCCACAGGCTGGCGCACCTCTGTGCACCAGCACAGCTTACTCCTGAGGTGGTGGGCGGCTCACTTATGCTGGATCCCAACCCCCATTCCCGAGAAGCTCAGAATGGCTTCAAGCCGCTCCGCTCTCCTCGAACTTGTGCCACCTCAGGAGGTGGTGCATGTCCAAGAAGATCCATAGGAACAAGTTTCCCCTTGCCTCTGGCTGAGCCGCTTTGGGCCCATATCCTGTGCTGGATACAGCACAAGCCTCTTGACTTGCCTGATCCAGAGCAGGGTAGGATTGTGCCCTTAAAGGAGTATTAAAAGATGGGTGAGAATCTCAAATGATGGAAATGTATATGGAAACCTTGACGAAAAAATGAGCTGAAGAAGTAGCTGAGTACCAGCATGCCTTCCTAGATAGATTTAGTTTCCCATGGTCTTTGATTCCTCCTTCAGTCTATCTTTCAGGACACTTGCCTCTCTTTGCTGCCTCACCTGACTCTTAGCTCAGGCTTGTACTTCCTTCCTCTGTTCCCCTCCACATTTTCAGCTCCTTTCCGTTCTTGTGCCCATGTTAGCATAATGCTTGCCAAGTTGTGAGAATGTCTGTGGAAATTTGGCCTAGAGATGAGTAAATCTTTGCAAATGAGCAGATGGAGACACAGCGCGCAACACTATTACACAAGGCCAAAACAGGAGATTATTGCCCTTGCTGGGCTGTTCCAAAAACAGAAGTCCCATGTTTCATCCATTCTTCCTGCAATGTCTAGAAAAAAAGTGTCCTAACTAATTTAGTCCAAGATCTGCATTTAAGGATAGGATTAGGGTCTTGCTTTCCCCCCTCTTTTGTTTCTGTCAGAAAGCAGTGGCATCAGTAGGGTTGGTGTCACCCTGTGCGGTCATGGTGCCACCCCTAAGGACCTCCAAAGGGTGGGACTCAGGGAAAATGGAGAAAGTACGGTGTTTCTGCCTCCCTGCTCCAGGTGGTTACAGGCTGGGTTAGCACATTCCTTTGCCCAGGAGTGCAGCTGCTTCTGCCTGTAGTGCCATGAAGCCAGTGCCAGAGGACAGTCCTTGTGCTGATGAGACTCTCCCTTCTTCCCACATCACACTCCCAGAATGCCACTTTGACAGTTGCAGCCACCGTAACAAGTCTCTCTCTCTCTCCCCCCCCCCCACTCATTTCATTACATCCCTCTCATGCTGCACTCACTTCTGGCATGCAGGCCTTGCCTGGCTGCCTGACTGTGCCTCCCTCCTCCATCTTCTCCTCAAGCAGGAGCAACAGTGGCCAGCTCCCACCTGGCCCCATTCAACATATTTCCACAAGCTGCACATTATATGTGACTCATGAGCCATGGTTTGGTCACCCTTGCTATAAATAGTCACATTGGCAGCGCCCCTCCATGGTGTCACCTGGTGCAGCCCACCTCACCTGCACCCCCAGTGATGCCAATGATCAGAAGATGTTCTGTATCCAGTGTCTTTTCTGAAAGCACCACTGTGAGGTTGGAAAAAATCAAGCAGCAGCTTCCACCCCAATCATTCCTAGCTGAATTGCATGACTTCCAATGACTGTAGAGCTGAATGAGGAGAAAATACCAAAATGAGACTTATTAAAAATGCCTTCATAATAATTTAAGACTAGGTTTTTTAGACCTTTTTGGCCAATCTGAAGCCTGCACAGCCGTGGACAGATGTATGTGGCCTCTGTGGGCTTCAAAAAGTCCTCTGGTCACCTTCAGTGGGTTGAAAGGGGCCGCAGCAACTGTTACCCTGCACATGCCTGATCTCATCTGATCTCGGAAGCTAAGCAGGGTCAGGCCTGGTTAGTACTTGGATGGGAGACTGCCTGGGAATACCGGGTGCTGTAGGCTTATACCACAGTCTTTCGAGACTGAAGGTTGCCAACCAGTTTTCTGTATCTGCAGGGCGTCTGAGAACAAATTCCTGATGGATACTGAGGTCCCACCTGTACAACAGTTACAGCTCAATCCTAACCCCTCCCCCATCAATGTGACTAGCTTTGTGCTAGTGGAGGTTGCTTTACAGCTGTTGCAAACTAGCCTCTGTCAATGCACACTGCAGGCCTGCAAGTGGAGAGGCCACAGCAGCCTCCTGCATGTTGGTGGACCCTGGACATCTACCAGAGCAGATAAGTCCAATGCAGGGGGTTGAAAGGAGGAAAGCAGGGGTTTGAACAGAATGGAGGAGGACAGAATGGGGCAGTGACGGGGGGGGGAGGAGGATGGATCAGGCCTAGGAGATCTCTGAAGATCCATGGCACACAGAATGCATAATAGTGGCTGCTCTGTATGTGCCCTTCACACCCTTTGATTTCATTGCAGGGACTGTTCTAGGGCCGTCCTCAGGCATTTAGGAAATTCAATGCACACAGAGTAATGCCCATGTCATGGGCTGTGGTACACAACTGTCTCTGCTCATTGTACCACTGCCAGTCAGCACAAGCAGTTGCTACCACATGAGAGTCAGTCATGAAAAGGGGGTCTAACAGCCTTCTCCCACACTGATGCACAGCCAACATTGGATCAGCCTCTCCAACTGTTCCACTGTGGCAGAAGGAGCTAGGGATCCCAAACTACAGAGCAGATGAAACTTCTACTAAAGAGCAAAGTCTGCTTCTTTACCTCTGTCCTTCAAGGTGATGTAAATGTGGGAGAAAACTAAAAATGAAAATTGTCTAATAATTTATCATATAATTGTCTGAATCACAGTTTCCACCTTTCAGAGACATCTGTAGGATTGTCAGGTCTTTCCCTACTTCATCACATTGGACAGAGATACAGCAGCCTGGCTGGCACCAGAGTCCTAACGCAAGGATTAGCTGAACATGATGATTCCCAGCTGCGTAACTTATTAAAGCGAAAGTAGTTTTTAACCTTAGCTTTTCATTATTGAAGTTATTGTCATTGAATTTCTAATTCAAAGGCAAATTCCACTCTTGTCTGCCTTAGCGAGGCTTGCAAAAGTTTAACTTTAAAATTCACGCAACGTATACATCATCAGCACTGAGCGCCAGTGACTGTACCAGGACAGCCTTGGGTCGGCTGTACTCCCCTCAAAAACGCTCACACAAAGATCTTTTTCAGCACACTGGAGAACAAAGTAACTCTACATTGTTTAAACACTGGCTAAGAACTTTCTTCTTTTATATCAGGCTTTTGACTAGATCAGTGAAAACTAGGTTACTGCTGTTTTTAATGCATGTCTTTTGTTTAATGCTACTGCTGCTCTTATGTAGCTTTTATAGTAGTTTTGCTTATTTGGTTACCACTTTATACTGATTTTATTGCTGTACTTTTATAATTTTGATCGTTTTTATGTCTTTGTATTTTTAAGTTAGCTGCCTCAATTCTTCTTTTAATAAGGAGTGTGGGGCATAAATTCTAACAACAACAACAGATTGTATTTAATAGTTTATTCAGTAAGCAGTTATTTCATAGTAGTACATATATGATGCAGAGAATTAAATGCACTTTCACTTAAAACAATAGTTCCCATACTGAAAAACTCACCCTCTTGACCATTACTGGTCAATCCTAAACATCCAGCAGGTGGTTGTGACTCAGCTCCAGAAGGTCCTGGGTAACACAGATTATCTGGACCTCTGGAGATTCAAGTAAGCTCTCTGAGTAGGGCAGACTGGGTTGTTACTCAAGGTAAGGGGAAAAATATCCCCTTACCCTGGGGAGATCTCCAGCCATGCAGCCTGGCTGGACCAGTGCAGTTTGGGATAGGGCTACCTGTGCGTGAATGGAATTCAAACAAACACTGATAGGAGTTTTCCTGACATAAAATGAATTACCAAAAACCCCAGTGGTATTCAAACTGTGGCGTCGTGATGCCCCAGCCTGTAGGTCCTGGCCTCTGCCCCCTTAAAGGGATGGGGCAGCCAGGAGACGGGGAAGGCAGAGACGCGATCCACAGGATCGGGCTGCTCAGGGGGGCTGCAGGGCCTTGGGTGCACTTGCCCAGGCCTCCTGCAGCCTCCCGGGGGTGCGGGGAGCCCTGCGCAAACTTCGGCAGGGCTCTCCAGGTCAAGAAAAGTGAAAGCAGAGCGATTGCGCCCCGCTCTGCAAAACCAGAAGCAGAGCACGATTGCTCTGCTTTCCCTTCTGATGGGGCTGCAGGGACTGGGATGCACTCTCCAGTCCCTGCAGCAGCCATCCCTGTGTGCGGGGAGCCCTGCGCGAGCGCCTGCAGGGCGCCCCAGGTCAGGGAAAGGGAGAGTGGGGCAATCGCGATCCATTTCCGCTTTTGTGGAGGCAGAGCAGATCGCTCCACTCTCCCTTTCCCTGACATGGGGCGCCTGCCTTCCCCCTGCCCCTGCTACCTCCCCCCCCCCCGCAAAGACTTACTGTGGGTTTCAAACTCCCAGAGATTTTGAAAACTGCAGCAATAGCCCTACAGGCAGAAGTTAAACAGAACTGCCAACAGGAGATGGAAGTTTTTCATATTACAATTATATAGGAGTTTGCAACCTCATTCCTTTGCTGCAAAGCATGTGACCTCCACAAACTGACATCTTGGTAGTGGGTTCTGGAGAAGTCCATAATTCGTATTATGGTCCACTGATATATGGTCCACTTCAAGAAAATAATCCAGAAATGCAATACAAATAGACCACATGAATATAAGGGAACAGTACAAAGTAATATAAAAAGAATGTTAACAGTCTAACTCTGAGGTATTCAGAGTCTGGTCTGGTCTAGAGGGCAGGAGGTCTGGTCCAGAGGGTAGAGCCTCCGTCTGCCTGAAGATAACATCCACAAGGTCGCCAGTTCGAGGCCACCGGCACCGTGCGACCTTGAAGCAGCTGGCAAGCTGAAGCCGAGCTATTCCATCTGCTCTGAGCGTGGGAGGATGGAGGCCAGGATGTGAAGCCAGATCCGAATGAAACACCTGAATGTAGTGGTTCTTGAAAGAAAGAACCTTCTTTCAAATTGTAAAAATCCCTATTTAATAAGGGATTTAAATAAAGCCTGCCTATGTAAACTGCCTTGAATAAAGTCTTGAAAAAAGACCAAGAAAGGCGGTATATAAATACCTGTTATTATTATTATTATTATTCAATCTCTGCGTCCTGCCTCCCTAGTGAGGCTGGCTAGCCTCCTGGGGCATCGCCAGGCAACTCGGGGAGAGAGGTGGCCGGCAGCTGCTCTGTTTCTGAGCTCTGCTCAGCACAGCTGCAGGTGCTGCCTCCTGACTTGCTGCTTTTCCAAGGCGGAGAACGAGGTGGGTGGGGGAGGTGGGAGAGAAGGCTGGCTGGGCAGCTCAGAGGTGCTGCATCTCATCAGCACAGGGCGCTCTCCTGGCAGGCTTCAAACGAGAGGGAACTGCTCTTGGGAGGAGGGGTGTCTGAATGTCCCAGCCTTCATCCCTCTGTCTTGCCTGGAGGGAATAGGGGTGGCATCTGCATGTTGGGGGTATGTGTGTGAGCAGCCCCCACCTACTCTGGGGGTGAGTTGTAATCTTGCTGGGTGTGGCTGCAATCCTATCCACACTTTCCTAGGAGTAAGCCCCATTGACTCAAATGGGACTTACTTCTGAGTAGACCTACATAGGCTTGGGGTCTGTGTCAGGTTAACCAAGGATCTTCACCTTTCTCTTTTTTTCTCCCCCTTCAAAAAAGAAAAAAAGCCACTCTTGATGGCTTTGTCTCCAAAAATTGATTAAAGAATAAAAACTCCCATTCCTTTTCAGCCACCCCCTTTTTCCTCCTGCCTCCTTTTGGGGGGGGGGTACTTCCCATGTTAGCTGCTATTATAAGACAAAAGGCACAATCCTAGCTAGGTCTACTCAGAAATAAGTCCTATTGTGTTCAATGGGACTTACTCTCAGGAAAGTGAGGTTAGGATTGCAGCCAGTCTCTGGGTCTCAGTTTGTATCAGTTTGCAAATATCAGATACACACAAAACAGTCTTCCCCTCCCCCAGCAAATTCATCACTTCTTCCCCCCTCCCTTTCCAAACCCCCCCAGGTGTGCTGCTAACAAACTCAGGGCATAATCCTAATCAGGTCTACTCAGAAGTAAGTCCTATTTTGTTCAGTGGGGCTTACTCTCAGGTAAGTGTGGTTAGGATTGCAGCCTCAGAGTGCTGGCAGCTGTTTTTTTGTTTCTAGTGTATAATTATAACACCTTCACCCCCATTTTGGGGGTAACTGAGGTGAGGTGTTGTAATGGGGAACTGCCAATGGCCACAAGGATCAGGCTGGAAAAGTTCGAGAACCACTGCTCTAACTTGTGCCACAGGTACTTTGTCCACCTGGCACAGATGGCAAAACTAATCTACTGGTTTAATTAACAACTCTATACTGACTCACAGTTAAGACTTGTAGTGCAGACTTGCCCAAATAGGACACTTTCCCCAGATTCAAGACTCCACACATGACATTCCATAATTAGGGCTACTCATTACCTTCTGCTATAGAGACTGTTCTGCACCACACATAGATCTTCACCATGGGCATGTAGCACTTCCCTGACACTGAAGTGACTGAGGTTGCCCAAGCTAACAGAAACCTCATACATACATCAAAAACCACATGTGTACACCAGAGCTGCCAGCTCAAGGGTCCTCAGTTGCTTTCTCTCACAGATGCTTGAACAATTGCCTTGTGTTCTTACTCAAAATTGAATTCTCCTTTGCATAATTATACTCATGCAAGCACTAATTTGCAGGAACTAAGACAGATATTTAAAAGATTTAGTAGCAAGGAAGTCTGCAGTCAGAATGAAATATGATAGAGACTGCTGCCAAAAGGGATATAGTCACATATTGCGCGCTTGCCATTTTGCGCCTCCCACTTCTGTTGCCCCTGCCTCTCTCTTGTTCCCTCATCTTGAATAAGTTTTAAAAGTTCTTTTGGTGCCAATGCTTTGTTCAAGTTGCTGAGCAGCTGAAATCTGTCATAGTGACAGCCGAGAACAGGTTTTTTTCCCCCTCATTGAGTCACATATCACTAAGGGAGAAAAAATCTTACAATTTGCAAATCTTTGAAGGCGCATAGATGATACGTGTGCTGTTCCCGGAGGGTCAAATTAGCAACAGAGTAAAGAAAGGCTCTTCTCTATACGCAGAGCAACAACTCTCTCAAGGATGTACAGAAAGTACTGGTTGCAAGCATCTAAAAAAAGAAACATCATTAATTCAACCTAAACAAACCTGTGAGTAAAGATGCACCAGAAAAACAGGGGTAGATTTGGATATACTGTAGTTCTGTTGCTGGGTTTATAAAGCTAGAGCTTTGTAGTGCTACTGTCTTATTCCAGTTCAGATGTTACTTGCTTATTTTCCTGCTTTCTCTCCTCCTGCCAGCCATATAATGCTGCAATGTGTTTGTTGTATTACATAGGTTCCGAGAAAGTCTGTAGTTGGGACATCAGAGAAGGCCAGCTGGATAATGTAAGAAAACAAAGCTTATTTTCAAGGTCTATTTAATTTTTTTTAAGCCTTCATTTTTCTGAAACAGAAACATCTTTATATAAAAGTTGAGCATTCATGAAATTTGTTAAATTAAAATATACTAACATTTATATCTAAACACTCTGAAAACGTATCCAACATGATACATTGGTAAATGTATACATTTTTGCTAATTATGCTGGAATGTAGAGTGGGAAGATTTATCTTGTCAGCGGAATGCACTTGCTAAAGTTTCCTGAGAGAAGCACCTGAGCCAATAATTATAGACATCCTGATCTTTTTAAAAGTAAGACAACCATAAATCATCAAGTATTTAAGCATCAAGTACATGTGCGCATTCTTGATTACACTTCGAAAGATCCATTTCTCCCAAGTAATTGCTATGTCACTCCACTTTCAAAGGGATTCATAAGCAGGGAAAGTGCCATATTACTTAGAGCTTTATTGACCATTCCATGGACACAACCCTCTTGTGACATCCTACTAATCTGGAGCACAGTCATTTTGCTTTCAGGAATTTGAGACTAGGTAATTTTGATCTGTAACTTTTAAATTCCAAAGAATTATACCTATTTATCGTCTACACCAGAAGTCAGACTTTCAGCTGCTGGGGCCACACCACTCAACCTTGATCTTTTGGTGGACTGGGGCAAGTTAAATATATATTGTTCCTAATTCTAAGAATGTTTAAGATAGTAGAAAAATATTCACAAAATATTTGAGCTGTGGTCTTTCTGTCTTGGCGAGGCCCTCAGCACTAACAACCCTACCCAACAGTTACTTCATCCAGCAGGATGCAGAAGGTGCATAGTGGGTGTGAAGTGGGGGGAGAAGAGGAAGGAATGTGCTTGCAATTATAATCTGAGTGAGCTCAGTAGGCCAGTAATAATGTGTGGGGGGGGGGCAGATGTGCCCACAGGCTGTAATCTGACCATCCCTGATTTGTATAAAATTAGGTCCTGTTTAACAGCATTGTAGCAACATTTGAATTTCAAAAACTGCCTCCATACTTTATTTGATTCCATCTTGGGATGAGAGAAGAGACACAGTATAATGCTCTGGTTAAGAAAATATGACACAGTCTTCTGTTAAATAATACATGCAGTTCAGTAGGACAGCAAAAGTTTGAAATCTCAGAAACTGGACATTCTTTAAACAAAACACTTTCCAATGTAATTTCAATGTGTGACTTTCTATGTCATTCCATCTATTTATGCTACCTTTGAAGGCATGCAATTTGAAATGCTCTTCACTGTGTGTTTTTACTTTCAACTTCAATGATTGCAATTGGTCTGTAATCTTATCAAGTGTTATTCCTACAGCTCCGGTTACAACCCAAACCATATCTCTCCAAATTGGTTTCTGCAGAGTAGGCTGGTTGCTATGAATGGCACTACTTTAAGGCAAGTGACTTCAGAGCCATTTCCATCGACTCTCACCACTTTATATTTTGTACTTGCATCAGAACTGCATCAGATGAGGAATGGCTATTATTACCCCCATTTTATCGATAGAGAACTAAATCCTTGACTGAAGGTCACATAGGAATTCTGTTGTACAAAGGGGCATTAAAGTTTGATGCCCTTTATCTTCAGCTTTCAACAAACACATCTTTCTTCAGTTTAGAGACAGAAATAATGGGTGATTTCTGCACAATCTACTTCAAGTTAAAAGGATAAAACAACAAGTCCCTTGAAAACCGCATTGTGAACACAGCTTAATACAGAATCAGACTGCAGAAGAGTGAGAAGCTTGTAAAGAAGGCTTAGAAGCAAAACAAGTCCACAGAGTGGTAACCCTTTAGCTCAGCGGTTCTCATACTTGCAGGGGGAGCTTCGCTTTAAGTTTTTGCAGGGGAGGCAGTGCCACAATCTCTAGAATTGCATCACTGTTGAGGGGCACAGGGGCTTGCTTGAACTCACCAAAGCCTGCAGTAGCCTTCCAGGGATGTGGGGAGTCCCATGCCAGCCTCTGCAGGGCTTTCCAACATGTCAAAATAACATAAGAACAGCCAAACTGGATCAGGCCATAGGCCCATCTAGTCCAGCTTCCTGTATCTCACAGCGGCCCACCAAATGCCCCAGGGAGCACACCAGATGACAAGAGACCTCATCCTGGTGCCCTCCCTTGCATCTGGCATTCTGACATAGCCCATTTCTAAAATCAGGAGGTTGCACATACACATCATGGCTTGTAATCCGTAATGGATTTCTCCTCCAGAAATTTGTCCAATCTCTTTTTAAAGGCATAAGAACATAAGAACATAAGAACAGCCCCACTGGATCAGGCGATAGGCCCATCTAGTCCAGCTTCCTGTATCTCACAGCGGCCCACCAAATGCCCCAGGGAGCACACCAGATAACAAGAGACCTCGTCCTGGTGCTCTCCCCTACATCTGGCATTCTGACTTAACCCATTCCTAAAATCAGGAGGTTGCGCATACACATCATGGCTTGTACCCCATAATGGATTTTTCCTCCAGAAACTCGTCCAATCCCCTTTTAAAGGCGTCTAGGCTAGACGCCAGCACCACATCCTGTGGCAAGGAGGTCCACAGACTGACCACGCGCTGAGTAAAGAAATATTTTCTTTTGTCTGTCCTAACCCGCCCAACACTCAATTTTAGTGGATGTCCCCTGGTTCTGGTATTATGTGAGAGTGTAAAGAGCATCTCCCTATCCACTCTGTCCATCCCCTGCATAATTTTGTATGTCTCAATCATGTCCCCCCTCAAGCGTCTCTTTTCTAGGCTGAAGAGGCCCAAATACCGTAGCCTTTCCTCATAAGGAAGATGCCCCAGCCCCGTAATCAGCTTAGTCGCTCTCTTTTGCACCTTTTCCATTTCCACTATGTCTTTTTTGAGATGCGGCGACCAGAACTGGACACAATACTCCAGGTGTGGCCTTACCATAGATTTGTACAACGGCATTATAATATTAGCCGTTTTGTTCTCAATACCCTTCCTAATGATCCCAAGCATAGAATTGGCCTTCTTCACTGCCGCCGCACATTGGGTCGACACTTTCATCGACCTGTGCACCACCACCCCAAGATCTCTCTCCTGATCTGTCACAGACAGCTCAGAACCCATCAGCCTATATCTAAAGTTTTGATTTTTTGCCCCAATGTGCATGACTTTACACTTACTGACATTGAAGCGCATCTGCCATTTTGCTGCCCATTCTGCCAGTCTGGAGAGATCCTTCTGGAGCTCCTCACAATCACTTCTGGTCTTTACCACTCGGAAAAGTTTGGTGTCGTCTGCAAACTTAGCCACTTCACTGCTCAACCCTGTCTCCAGGTCATTTATGAAGAGGTTGAAAAGCACCGGTCCCAGGACAGATCCTTGGGGCACACCGCTTTTCACCTCTCTCCATTGTGAAAATTGCCCATTGACACCCACTCGCTGCTTCCTGGCCTCCAACCAGTTCTCAATCCACGAGAGGACCTGTCCTCTAATTCCCTGACTGTGGAGTTTTTTCAGTAGCCTTTGGTGAGGGACCGTGTCAAATGCCTTCTGAAAGTCCAGATATATAATGTCCACGGGTTCTCCCGCATCCACATGCCTGTTGACCTTTTCAAAGAATTCTATAAGGTTCGTGAGGCAAGACTTACCCTTACAGAAGCCATGCTGACTCTCCCTCAGCAAGGCCTGTTCGTCTATGTGTTTTGAGATCCTATCTTTGATGAGGCATTCCACCATCTTACCCGGTATGGATGTTAGGCTGACCGGCCTATAGTTTCCCGGGTCCCCCCTCTTTCCCTTTTTAAAAATAGGCGTGACATTTGCTATCCTCCAATCTTCTGGTACCGTGGCTGTTTTGAGGGACAAGTTGCATACCTTAGTCAAGAGATCTGCAACTTCATTCTTCAATTCCTTAATAACCCTTGGGTGTATGCCATCAGGGCCCGGTGACTTATTGATCTTTAATTTATCAATGAGGTCTGAAACATCTTCTCTTTTAACCTCTATCTGACTTAACTCCTCGGTTAGGAGGGGCCGTTCGGGCAGCGGTATCTGCCCGAGGTCTTCTGCCGTGAAGACAGATGCAAAGAACTCATTTAATTTCTCTGCCATCTCTAAGTCTCCTTTTATCTCCCCTTTCCCTCCCTCACCATCCAGAGGGCCAACTGCTTCTCTGGCGGGTTTCCTGCTTCTAACATATTTGAAGAAGCTTTTATTATTCCCCTTAATGTTGCTGGCCATGCGTTCCTCATAGTCTCGCTTGGCCTCCCCTATCACCTTCTTACATTTCTTTTGCCACAGTTTATGTTCCTTTTTATTCTCTTCATTAGGGCAAGACTTCCATTTACGGAAGGAAGCTTCCTTGCCCTTCACAGCCTCTCTAACTTGGCTGGTTAGCCATGCGGGCACTCTCCTGGATTTAGTGGAACCCTTCTTTCTTTGCGGTATACACCTCTGCTGGGCCTCTATTACTGTTGTTTTAAGCAGCCTCCATGCACTCTGGAGAGACTGGACTCTTTTTACCCTCCCTTTCAACCTCCTTCTAACCAGCCTCCTCATTTGAGGGAAGTCCGCCCGTCGGAAGTCAAGGGTTTTTGTTAGAGATTTGCCTGGTATTCTTCCCCCAACGTGCACATCAAAACGGATCGCAGCATGATCACTGTTCCCCAATGGCTCAGTAACGTTTACATCTCTAACCAGGTCCTGCGTACCGCACAAAATTAAATCCAGAGTCACCTGTCCTCTGGTGGGCTCCTTGACTAGCTGATCTAAGCCACAGTCATTTAGCATGTCAAGAAATTCGGTTTCCTTATCGTGACCAGAACACAAATTGACCCAGTCAATATGAGGATAATTGAAGTCCCCCATGATTACAACCCTGTCCTTCCTTGTCACCTCCCTGATCTGTTTCCTCATTTCAAGGTCCCCATCAGATTTCTGGTCTGGAGGACGATAGCACGCCCCCAGTATTACATTGCTGCACAAGCCTGGCATCTAGTCCAGATGCCATCACCACATCCTGTGGCAAGGAGTTCTACAGACCAACCACACACTGAGTAAAGAAATATTTTCTTTTGTCTGTCCTAACCCTCCTAACACTCAACTTTAGTGGATGTCCCCTGGTTCTGGTGTTTTGTGAGAGTGTAAAGAGCATCTCTCTATCCACTCTATCCTTCCCGCGCATAATTTCAATCATGTCCCCCCTCAGGCACCTCTTTTCTCAATCACTTCCCCTCAGGCACCTCTAGTCTCAATCATGTCCCCCCTCAGGCGCCTCTTTTCCAGGCTGAAGAGGCCCAAATGCTGTAACCTTTCCTCATAAGGAAGGTGCCCCAGCCCTGTAATCATCTTAGTCGCTCTCTTTTGCACCTTTTCCATTTCCACTATGTCTTTTTTGAGATGCGGCGACCAGAACTGGACACAATACTCCAGGTGTGGCCTTACCATCGATTTGTACAACGGCATTATAATACTAGCCGTTTTGTTCTCAATACCCTTCCTAATGATCCCAAGCATAGAATTGGCCTTCTTCACTGCCGCTGCACATTGGGTTGACACTTTCATCGACTTGTCCACCACCACCCCAAGATCTCTCTCCTGATCTGTCACAGACAGCTCAGAACCCATTAGCCCAGTGGTTCTCAAACTGGTGGGTCATGACCCACCAACTTGTGTAACGATGCCCCATTCCCTTTAAGGGGCAGGGGAAAGCAACAAAGCGATCCCCAGGATCGCGCCCCTGCGGGGGGAAGGGGGGCTATTTTTTAACAAACCATATGTGCTCCCAGGGTCCAGGGGGTGTGGGGAGCCCTGCGGAGAGCTTGCAGGGCTCCCTGCGGTTTCTAAACAGTGAAAGTTCCAAGCGCGATTAAAAGGTAATTAAACCGTAATTGCGCTTGGAACTTTCACTGTTTAGAAACAGCAGGGAGCCCTGCAAGCTCTCCGCAGGGCTCCCCACACCCCCTGGACCCTGGGAGCACATATGGTTTGTTAAAAAAATAGCCCCCCTCCCCCCGCAGGGGCGCAATCCTGGGGATCGCTTTGCTGCTTTCCCCTGCCCCTGCAGAGACTTACCCCGGGAGTAAATCTCCTGGGAAGTTTGAGAACCACTGCATTAGCCTATATGTGAAGTTTTGATTCTTTACCCCAATGTGCATTACTTTACACTTACTTACATTGAAACGCATCTGCCATTTTGCTGCTCACTCTACCAGTTTGGAGAGATCCTTCTGGAGCTCCTCACAATCGCTTCTGGTCTTAACCACTCGGAAAAGTTTGGTGTCATCTGCAAATTTAACCACCTCGCTACTTAGCCCTTTCTCCAGATCATTTATGAACAGGTTGAAGAGCACAGGTCCCAGGACAGATCCTTGGGGCATACCACTTTTCATCTCTCTTCACTGTGAAAATTGCCCATTGACACCTACTCTCTGTTTCTTGGTCTTCAACCAGTTCCCAATCCATGAGAAGACCTGCCCTCTAATTCCCTGACTGTGGCGTTTTTTCAGTAGCCTTTGGTGAGGGACCGTATCGAACGCCTTCTCAAAGCCCAGATATAAAATGTCCACGGGTTCTCCCACATCCACATGCCTGTCGACCTTTTCAAATAATTCTAAAAGGTTCGAGAGGCAAGACTTACCCTTACAGAATCCATGCTGATTCTCCCTCAGCAAGGCTTCTTTGTCTATGTGTTTTGAGATTCTATCTTTGATGAGGCATTCCACCATCCTACCTGGAATAGATGTCAGGCTGATCGGCCTATGGTTTCCCGGGTCCCCTCTCCTTCCCTTTTTAAAGATTGGTGTGACATTTGCTGTCCTCCAATTCTCTGGCACCGTGCCATTTTAAGAGATAAGTTGCATATCTTAGTCAAGAGATCAGCAACTTCATTCTTCAGTTCCTTAATAACTCTTGGGTGGATGCCATCAGGACCCGGTGACTTATTGATCTTTAATTTATCAATTAGGTCTGAAACATCTTCTCTTTTAACCTCTATCTGACTTAATTCCTTGGTCAGGAGGGGTTGTTCAGGCAGCGAAATCTGCCCGAGGTCTTTTGCTGTGAAGACAGATGCAAAGAAATTAAATTTCTCTGCCCTCTCTAAGTCTCCTTTTATCTCCCCTTTCCCTCCCTCACCATCCAGAGGGCCAACCGCTTCTCTGGCGGGTTTCCTGCTTCTAACATATTTGAAGAAGCTTTTATTATTCCCCTTAATGTTGCTGGCCATGCGTTCCTCATAGTCTCTCTTGGCCTCCCGTATCACCTTACAATTCTTTTGCCACAGTTTATGTTCCTTTTTATTCTCCTCATTAGGGCAAGACTTCCATTTACAGAAGGAAGCTTCCTTGCCCTTTACGGCGTCTCTAACTCGGCTCATTAGCCATGCGGGCACCCTCCTGGACTTAGTTGAGCCCTTCTTCCTTTGCGGTATACACCTCTGCTGGGCCTCTATTACTGTTGTTTTAAGCAGCCTCCATGCACTCTGGAGAGATTGGACTCTTTTTACCTTCCCTTTCAACCTCCTTCTAACCAGCCTCCTCATTTGAGGGAAGTCCACCTGTCGGAAGTCAAGGGTTTTTGTGCGAGATTTGCCCGGTATTCTTCCCCTGACATGCATGTCGAAACGGATTGCAGCATGGTTACTGTTCCCCAATGGCTCAGTAACATTTACATCTCTAACCTATTGGAGGAAATTAAAAATAGTTTCTTCTTTGGGGAGGGGGGGAAGCAGAGTAGCTTAAGCAGTAGACCCCCCCCCTTTTGGGTATCACCCCAGGAAACTTCCCTCACCTGGCTGACTGCAATTCAATAAAAAGACAAAGAGGCAATGGCTTTGTTAAAGTTGCAAAATAAGTTATTTACTCACAGTTCCATTGAGTGCATATTTACAGCATCTGATTAGGATCAGAGGTTCAGCTAACATTTAGAGATAGCAAGGCCCTGGAGCTGCCTCACCCTGCATGCTCAGGATGGCCTGGGCATCAGCTTCCTAGTGTGTGCATCTTAACAAGTCAGTGGTCAGAGGACAAGAGGAAGTGCTCAGTGGAGAAGGGAAGGATAAAAAGTTAGGGCCACACCCCACAAGGATCACAGAGAGAACAGGTAGAAAGGTCAGAGTCACTGGGCCATAGCTTGACCCCTTCTGGACAGGATCCTGCCCCCTCTGAACAGCAGACAGAGTTGCACCAACTCGAACATAAGCAAGTCCTGAGTACCACACAATATTAAATCCAGAGTCACCCGTCCTCTGGTGGGCTCCATGACTAGCTGCTCTAAGGTACAGTCATTTAGCATGTCAAGAAATCTGGTCTCTTTTTTGTGACCAGAACACAAATTGACCCAGTCAATATGAGGATAATTGAAGTCCCCCATGGTTACAACCCTGTCCCTCCTTGTCACCTCCCTGATCTGTTTCCTCATTTCAAGGTCCCCTTCCGGTTTCTGGTCCAGAGGACGACAGCATGCCCCCAGTATTACATGGCTCCTCGAACCTGGTAATTTAACTCACAGCAATTCAATGGTGGAGTCAGACCTGCCTTCAATCTCTACTTTGCTGAATTCCACCCCTTCTTTAACATAAACGGCCACCCCACCTCCAACATGCCCCTCCCTGTCCCTCCTATAGAGTTTATAGCCCAGGATTGAGGTATCCCACTGGTTCTCCGCATTCCACCATATTTTTCATTACAGAGGCATAGCTAGGTCATTTGGCACCCGGGGCCCATAAATTTTTGTCACCCCGTTGGACATAATTAATTAATTATTATATTATATTATTTATTTATTTACGTTTTTATACCACCCGTCCTCTAAGCAGCGCAGGGTGGTGTACATGGTTCATGTACATGGTACAGAAGACTCTGCCTTTGCACTGTTTTGCACCAGAAGTGTGCTGAGAAATTCTAGGTGATTGATCACTTTCCATATTATGTTTCAGCTTTTTTACTGTGCTGGTTTTCAATCACTGGTTCATACATGAATTGATGACCAAAAACTAGCTATTGGTGGGGCTTTCACAGCCAACTAGCTACCTCCCTTCCTGCTTTGCTGGTCCTTGCAAGGTATTCCTGTCTTGCAAGGCATTCTGGAGCATGACCTGCATTATGCCATTCATTTCAAGTACCCCTAAAGGTCCTGTTGAGTGTCCCTGGGAGTACATGAATACCAGGTTGGGAACCACTGTTCTACTGGTATGTAGTTTACAGTGCACTTACTCTGACAGTGTTTACAAAAAGGTGGTGAAGACCAGAATTTAAAAAGAATAAAAATGTATCTTATGATCTTTTACTATGTTTTTAATAAATTATAGACTATAGTTCTGAGGTAACAATTAGCGGTAGGTTATTTTTCAGGATCTGGCCTCAGGTAAAATCAGACAAAACTATAGTCAGATACCCCCCTAAGTTTAACCCCCAACTTATCTGAAGGTCATAGAAAATTCCATGGTTGTTGGCTCAAAACCTGCCCTCAACTTATCTGTGGGGTCGGCTTATAGGCGAGTATCTACAGTATGTTCTAACTTAGATTAAGTTTAACTTGGGTTCAGTATAAGGTAAATTTAAACAAAGTAGAAAAGCTTGCTTTCCTCTTTATCCTCCTCTGTTTTATTCATTTTCCAAGTGCCTCTGCCTTGAGCTCTTACTCACAAGTAGGACTCTGCTTCTGCTCAAAGTAGACCTAAGTATACACCTACGTATTTATTTTTATTGCCCTCACCTAGCTCCTGTGCTCCAACTTACTGGACCTTAGAATCCAAATTACTTTGCCCCAAATTACTGGACCTTAGAATCCCTCCCTCAGGTTAGATTAGGTGCTAACTTAGGTAAAGCTAAGCTAAAAGTAAGTTTAGCGTTGATTTAAGGTTAGAAAGACAAGAGTACATTTACCTCCTCTTCCTCTTCAAAACTCAGAGAATCCTCCCTCTCCAAAACTCAGAGGGTCCACTTGCCTTCTCCTTCTCCCTCTCCTTGCACAGATGCTAAACTCACTCTGCCTTATCCTGGCACTTCGTTCCCGAGGCACTTGGTTCCCAGAGGCAACGCACACATCATGCAGACTTCCAATTTTGCAACTCTGAAAAACACTCAAGTCAGGGGCCCCCTGACTTGGCACTCGTCCTCACGCATGTAAGTCTGCTTGTGTCTGGGTATGCTTGCTTACTGCTTACCTCAGGGGCCAGCATTCAGATCAGGCAAGCAGTAGGGAGTTCCAGCCACAAGGCAGGGGATAATGTTTTCCTCTTGCAATGAATAGGAGGGGGGAGGCAGGAGCAAGACTCTGATAGGAAGGAAGGAACAGATGATCATTGGATGCAGCAGGAGGATCCTAAAGGGGTCTTACAATCTCAAAAAAGACATAGTGGAAATGGAAAAGGTGCAAAAGAGAGCGACTAAGATGATTACGGGGCTGGGGCACCTTCCTTATGAGGAAAGGCTACGGCGTTTGGGCCTCTTCAGCCTAGAAAAGAGACGCCTGAGGGGGGACATGATTGAGACATACAAAATTATGCAGGGGATGGACAGAGTGGATAGGGAGATGCTCTTTACACTCTCACATAATACCACAACCAGGGGACATCCACTAAAATTGAGTGTTGGGCGGGTTAGGACAGACAAAAGATAATATTTCTTTACTCAGCGTGTGGTCGGTCTGTGGAACTCCTTGCCACAGGATGTGGTGCTGGCGTCTAGCCTAGACACCTTTAAAAGGGGATTGGACAAGTTTCTGGAGGAAAAATCCATTATGGGGTACAAGCCATGATGTGTATGTGCAACCTCCTGATTTTAGAAATGAGTTATGTCAGAATGCCAGATGCAAGGGAGGGCACCAGGATGAGGTCTCTTGTTATCTGGTGTGCTCCCTGGGGCATTTGGTGGGCCGCTGTGAGATACAGGAAGCTGGACTAGATGGGCCTATGGCCTGATCCAGTGGGGCTATTCTTATGTTCTTGCCTTACAATTGGCTGGAGAAGCCCAGGGATGGGGAAGGATGCAGTTTGTAGTGATCACACTTGCTAACCACATGGCATGGCTGCTGTAAGCTCCATTGTTACTTGGGCAGATGAAGCCTCATTGAATGACCAGCTGCAGTGGGAGTAGAGCTGCAAAGGATAATTTCATCCTGGTAAACTTCACAGCTGCTGTGTGTGACCCTCCTCCATCTTGCCACTTCTGTTCCTGTTCTCTTGCAGTCCATCCCACCCCCTGCCGCCCTGTTTGCAGATGGGACGGGGCAGCAGGGAAATCTTTAAAGTGAACTCCCACAGAGAGAGAGAGAGAGAGAGAGCGCCCGAGGGCCCCCCCCCCCGGCAGTGGACCCATTTTCCCCACAGCTGGCTTTTTAAAGGGGGGAGTGACTCGACTCGAGTCCTTTAGAGTCATGGAGGGGTGACTCAGCAACTCAAAAAGTGCCCCCCTTATGACTCATTTTTGAGTCAAGTCGCGGGGGGGTGGTAACTCTAGACTCTACTCAAGCCCCACTGGATTTTCCCATCCCTGGTATTAGCTTTAACAAGTCATTTTTACTGAAAAATTTCACATTCACCACACTTTTTTTCCATTTGGATGCTATCATTATAGCAAACGTGAGTATATTAAAATCCTCCTTACTGTTGTTTTAAATGTTGCTCCAGTCAATTTCCTCACCTAACAATTGCTTCCATTATCCAGCAAAGCCACTCTGCCATTGCAAAGCTGTTCAATGTCTTGAGCATTATTTTAATTATTTTTGCTTTAGGAAAAGAACACAGACTTAAAAAAAATACAAGAACCCATTGCACACTTCATTTCAGCCATCTACGGAGCTACTATTTCCCTTTTTTATAGAACAGAACTTGATATATTAAGCATCATAGAAGTTAATCAAGAGGATATCAAAACTAGATTTCAGGTTTTATTACAGGACCAAAGCTATTGCTACCTGGTTATGCTATCACAGAGTTGTGTTTTTAAAGGATTTCTTGCCAACATGCTAGACGATGAAAGTAAAGTATTAACCACATAACTCACTCTGATGAATTCAGCAGGTTCAAAGGATTATGGACAAAACTGCCTGTAATATAATTGGTTTCACCACTACCTTCCTTCAGAACTACAGTTGTTTGGGGATGGTCAACTTTTAAAGCAAGTGTAGTATACCACTCAACAGAACAAAGGATGCTGGGACACAGTGACACTTGTAATGCATGACCTGGAACATGAACACCAGCATCCCCTCCAATGCTGTAAATAATGCTGCGGTACAACTCTCAGGCTATTGCTTACTCTGATAATGACTTCTGTGCCTGAGTCAAGACATATTGTCCCATGATCTCCCAAAATACCACATTTTTCATTCCTCATAGTTTTTACATGGATGCATTCTGACAATGACTGCAACATCCATCAATGTTCCAATGCACACATGGAGTGAGCATAGGTCTTCCAATTCATCAGAATGCAAGGGGAGGTATCCACACATACAATGGAGATGTGCGCACATTGTCCTCAACACAGCAGTGAATGGAGAAGCTCTTCCACGAGAATGAGTTTAGCAAAGCATAGGGTTTACAACATCCAGGAGGCAGTCACAGAGGCCTCCTCAATGTATGGGAATATTTGTCCCCTTACCTTGGGGCTGCATTGTGGCTACAATTTCAACATTGTGAAAACTTGGATAGGATTGGGCCCCGAGTCTGCAAATCTATCCCTGTGAACAGATTCCCAAGAAGTTCACAACATGACAGAAAGGTTTATGGCAAAGTCACCAAGAGGTAAGGGATTTGGTTTTGACATAAATCTTAAATAACACATAATCATGTTCTGAAGCTTTAAGGTTTTTTTTTGAGGAGGAATTCAAGCTGCAACCAGTGCATTAATATATATTTAGATGGCAAACAAGTAGGACTCATAGCCCAGGTAATATGAAAGGGACAGCATTTCATGTCCCTCTTTTTTTGAAGACAGTATAACATCTCATTTGTCTCTTTTTCCAGTGAGCAGAAAAGAGAACTGATCTTAAACCTTAGCACTACACATTATTTTTGAAAACTTGATCTGACAAGCCTTAGAAGTCAAGTAAAAGGTGAGGGTGCAGGCCATTGTAACTTTATCATTTCATAAGCATTTGTCTTGGCATACATACCTAACCCAGTATGGTGACCAAAGTTTTACCCTTTACTCCATGTCAGCAATCACAGCAGCAATTACTTCCAATCTTAATTTCATTCTGGTTACATAATAAGATTCATTAGTAGAATATCTGCTTAACTCCCACAGCTGGGGGAAAGGGGGTGGGATTCCAGCAGTAAGCTGTTCTGTGCAACAGGGATTGGGAAACTGCAAGCAACTCCCTGTATTTGATGCTACACCTTCACAGCTGGGAGAGAGAGAACCTTTACTCTTATACACAGATGTGATGGAGTATATTTAATGTATCATAAGGAAAAAAATTATTAAAGTTGAAACTTCAATAAGTCAAAGAGATTTAGAATTATTCCTATTATTGACACCTAAAGATTAAATTACGGCTCTTGCTAATGACGCAATGCGTTGGTCATTAAGGAGTTACACAGACCATAGGTGAATGGGCATATATAGTCACTGTAATAAATAGACTCTCTCTCTCTCTCTCTCTCTCTCTCTCTCTCTCTCTCACACACACACACACACACACACACACACACGGCAATGGAGGTACTCCTCCAGGATAGTAAGCAGTCTCAAGTCAGTGCATTCTGCTGCTTCCAATTAGCACTGTACACACACAGATGGTTAACGACTCCATTGCATTGCACATACATCCGCTTATTGCTTTAAGCTCATGTTAGTAATATACAGTAGAGTATTTCTCTAAGCAAGGTGTAACTCTGGGAAATGTTACTGCTAAAGGGAACAAAAATATTGATAATTCAGCCAAGGAAGGCAAAATGAGAATGTACAAAATAGCCAAATATTTCCATCTGCTCCACAAACTGGGATGCATTAGACACAGGCTGGTCCAACCCTTCTGCTGAGAATGTGCACACAGATGCTGGTACCGGAAGGCAAGTTTGCATTTATTCCACAGAGCTTGGAATGCTTGCAGTTAAATGTGTCAGGTGCCCGGCTTCAAAGAAAACAACTTGGGAGGTCAAACAAGGAGGGAAGGAACTTCTTCACCAACTTCTTATAGAGGAATATCAATCTGGGTAGCCGTTCACAGATCGGAGTGGTAACAGAGGGAAAGGATGCAAATAGAAAGGCCTATTTAAAAACCATTCTTTCCAAAGTCATCCAAACTCTGGATTCCATTAGGTGCAAATGAGGCAAATAATTGGACAAACTTCACGATGGCTTCTATATTGTATATTTACATTGTTTTGTATAATGATCATCCCTAAAGACCGTGCTGTTTTCCTTTCAAAACCATACTCAAGTAGCCACGGCACATTTATCCGCTGTCAAATTCCTTCACACAGCACAGTTACAATCAGCTCTGTGGGTGCCAACAATTGGGACTCTTTCCCTGCAGATGCCTTAAATATAACCTGCTTACAATCACACAGTTCTAGAGATGCAGCCGAACATTAGCTGGATGCAATTCAGAAATTGAACTATCAGGTTTACAATGCTCTACTTCCAGTACGAGACAAGCATTATGACCAAAAGTCTCTTCAGGTTTTAATCTGAACTGCAGACTAATTTCAGCCTTGTTTGCATTTAAATCATCCCTGCATACCACCGATTCCCCCACCTCCAAGCCCACCCCTATCTCCTTATATATTTCTTGTGGCAGTGGCAGCAACAGGAGAAAGGAGAGATGTCTCTCTCCCCCTGCTCAATGTAATGTAATGCTACACTGTAATGGCTGCACACCAGACAAAAGAAGTGCTTAAAATTACTGTATAGTCTTTGTAGTGCTACTGGCATTGATTCCAGGAAGTTTGGATGCACGTTCACTGTTTTCAGTACAAACTATTCCTTTCCTAGTTTTTTTTCCTTCTTATTTTCCTCTTCCTTCACTCTGAAAAAACACAGTGCTTCAACTTTGTGATGCTTCACTTTGAACCAAAGAAGAATCAGCTTTGACGTCGATTGGCTAGTGCATCACCAACATATCTGCTTCACCCTCACTGCCAACCACAGAGCAATGATGTAACTTTTTTGAATAAATTGAAGGGTACTGTACAAATTAATAAAAACATGCGTCACTTTTTAAAAGGAAGACAGCCTGTGTGAAGCATGAAAAGAGATACACGTGACCAATGGCTGAACCAATAAAATGTACGTATATTATTTCCCAGGTGGCAGCTGTGGCTAGGGGGGCCTTCGCTCAGTTTCGGCTGGTGCGCCAGCTGCGGCTATACTTAGATTGTGCAGACCTGGCCACGGTGATCCATGCCTCGGTGACATCGAGGTTAGATTACTGTAACGCGCTCTATGTGGGGCTGCCCTTGAAGACGGTTCGGAAACTGCAACTAGTGCAGAATGCGGCGGCCCGTGTGGTTACTGGAGGTAGGCAGTTTGACCCTGTCAGTCCGCTTCTCCAGTGGCTGCATTGGCTGCCCATTCGTTTCCGGGCCCAATTCAAGGTGCTGGTTTTGACCTTTAAAGCCCTATACTGCTCTGGGCCAGGGTATCTTAGAGATCGTCTACTCCCATACAATCCGGCTCATTCTGTTAGGTCATCAGAGAAGGCCTTTTTACAAGTGCCGCCGTCTAGGGAGGTACGTGGGGCGGCGGCAAGAAATAGGGCCTTCTCAGTAGTGGCACCAACGCTATGGAACTCCCTTCCCCTTGACTTAAGAATGGCTCCCTCTCTTGAGACCTTTCGGCGAGGCCTGAAGACCCTTCTGTTTAAACAAGCCTTCTGAGTTCTTGGCCTTTTTAACATCTTTTTAACATCTTTTAATATTTTTTACAGGCCTGATTCTTTTATGATTTGCTGCTGCTCTATGCTTTTTTTACCTATTTTTTATCTGACTGCTGTTTTTATGACATTTTTTTATTTTTTATTTTTTTTTAAATTATGTTTTTTAATCTGTTGTAAGCCGCCTTGAGTCCCTTTGGGGAGAAAGGTGGGGTAAAAATAAAGTTGTTGTTACTATTATTATTATTATTATTATTATTATTATTATTATGCAAATTGAACAGTTAGGCTCACGCTTATTGTGACTACTCTTGGAAAGCTATACCTGCCTGTACTCTTAATGCAGCGTTCTGTAACTTTCACCTTAATCAAAAATATCTGGAAAATGGGACAATATTGACATGTATTTAAAAAAACAAACAATCTGTTTCAGTCATTATCTGTTATATTTGCTGTTTGGCTTGATTGATTGATTGATTGATTGATTGATTGATTGATTGATTGATTGATTGACAGACCTCCTTTCCTACCTTTCAGTGGCATCCAAGCAACCTTTTGGACAGTGAAATGTATCATAGAAAGCATTGAGAATCAATTGTTCTATTAAAATTGAGGTCATCTTCCAAATTTAAGGCTATGTGGAATGAATCTTATTTGCAAAATTAAATAGGACAGGCTTAATTCATATATTTGGAAGCAAAATTTCAACGAAGTCACATTTGTCTCTAGCATGATCACTCCAATGGGGATAATAAGACATTGGAGCAGATACCACAACAAATGCAGTGCTTCTGCTAATTAGACTATCAATTTCCCTGAGACTTTTTTTCAAGCAGTCTTATTGACAAAATTGTATTATTAATTCTATTAATGCTGAATGACACTGTGCACAGTAGTTGCCTCTGATAACATGTTGTGCTCCTGGCAAAATATCACCTCATAAAAGGAGCACTTTGTGAGCTTTAGGCATTCATGAATCCGTTTTTTTGTTTGTTTCCTGACAGAATAATAATTATCTACTGCTATGATGATGAAAACAAACTTTTCAAGGTCCAGACTAGATAATGGCAGCAGCGTGATCCTGGAGATCCCCTTCCTCTGCCTCTTCAGGGGCTCTTGACAGGGCTTCTCAGGCTGGGGTGCCATAATGCCCCAGTTTGAGAACTTCTGGCTTAGGGCCTTACAATCTTCAGAAAATCAGCAATTTTCTTTTTGGGGGAGGTGTTTTTAAAACTTTTTGTATACTGGAGAATATAGTAGATTTTTTTTTTTAAAGGCTTGTGCAGCACATTTTTGTGTAATTTTTTTGACATGAGACCTCCAATCTTTATATGGCTTAGGCCACAATGCTAACCCATTTTCCAGCACTGACATAAGGGCAATGCAGCTCTGAGGTAAGGGAACAAACATTCCCTTACTTTGAGGAGGCCTCTGTGAGTGCCACCCAACTGCAGGATGCAACACACGTCCCACCAGCACAGCTATGCCAGTGCTGGAAAGTGGGTTAGGATTGCACCCTTAGGGCCTCACCAAGTCTAAATCTGGCACTTGGTCCCATGGGTCATGTGAACAGAGCTGCTGGCAGCCACGGATTGCCATGAGAGGAAACAGCAGCACCTAAAATTCTTGGAAATTGTATTACGACCTATAGACAATGCCCAAAACTATCTTATCTGAGTCACAAACAGGGCTATTGTAGTTCCTAACTTTGAACGGGACCTGTTCAACCCCATATTTAAATTAATTCTATTTATGTCAAGATGCTTTGTCCCTCACTTCTGTTTTTATTTTAATGCATTTATTTAAAATCATTACAGTGGCTATCAGTGAAAGAATACCTCTGCCCTATAAATATTATTATTATTTCTACAGTGCGCCATTTAAAAGATAAGCACCAACTGCATACATTTTGAATCTGTGCATTCTGCTGAAGATGTTCAAATGGAAGTGTAAAATTAAAAGCCTTACAAATTAGGTTGAAATTTGACACAGTTGAAAGATCACCAAATTATTATTTATTTGCTCACAGGGCCGCTGTTCCACAAGGTTCATATTTTAAGTGTTATATACATAACCTGTGAAATAGCAATTTGTATATATTATGGCACCATGCAAAATAGCACACTTCTTTCTAAAGTTCAGTATGCACAAAGCTGAGATGCTTTATGGGTCACTGATTCTAAAATAGCTTGGGAAAACTAACTCAGGTACAACCAGGACAGCCAGACAGGCAACCTCGTGGCAAAGCACTTTTGTGCATTATTATACTCCAGGAATCTGTATTTTTTATATTGTATTTGTATCCCACACTTCCTTCAAGGAGCTGAGGGTGGCAAACATGGAACCACTGCTTTTTATTCTCATATCAATTCACTGGAAAGTAGGCTAGACTATGAAAGAGTTACTTTATTGCTTTCTGGTGTCAGGACTCCTGAAGCCCTCCATGGATCTGCAACTGGACTAGAGATATCTTAGTTGAGGATTTCAGCCTCTTCTGCTAGCATGGGGCTCAGGTCAAGAGAGGGAACTGCAAGGATACTACCTGCACCAGTCAAGGAAGAAATAGGCAGGAAAAAGATCAAGTGATACACCCTGACTTTGATAAAAGCCTCTGGGTAGAGATGCTGGCAAAGTTCTCCTGATCCATGCTGGGAAATAACTCATTCATTAAGTCCACTTGAAAGAAAATCTGAGCTTTACAAGTTCTCAAGTTTTTTTCAGCAAAGAGAACTACCAGCTTCCCTGGCTGACCGATGCTTTACACATCTGTCAGAAGATAGCCAAGAAAGTCTTTGTCAGCCAGGGATCATCTAGTCCAGCCTTTGAGATTCTCTAGTCTCCCAGAGACTAGGCTGGGATTATCTGGCAGAGAACACCTTGGGCTGCAGGGGCAAACACTGCAGGTGGTGGAGGGGAAGCCCATCTCCTATAGCTCTCAAACTTTGCCCCTGCAACCCCTTGCTTTCTCTTATTTAATGTAATGAAACTTCATTATACTGCTCCTTTACATTACAGAGTTCCATCATGGAATGGTGCAATGGGAGACTGAAGCTGCTGACAAGCTGTTGTGAGGGAACACAGCCACTAGGAGTCACTGTGATAACCCACCATGAGAAGGCGAAGGAGTCACTATGATAAGCTGCCGTGGGAAAATGGAAGAGTGTGGAGGTCAGCTACCAAGAATGAATAACAGCCTGGCTGATTTGTAGCTGCTTCTGCAGGAAGCTCAGAAGGCATGTAAACTATGCAGTAAAAAGAATGATGACCACACAAGGAAGGGAAATCTGGAAATGAATGGTTCAATGAGCTTCTCAAAGAACAGTAATTGTAAAAACTCCATTTGTAATAAATGTGTTTGGTGACAGCCTTCCTATGTGAACCACCTTGAGTCTGTAAGACTCTTAGGGCACAATCCTAACCAATTTTCCAGCACTGGCATAGCTGTGCCAGTGGGGCATGTGCTGCATCCTGCAGTTGGGGGGGGGCAGTCATGGAGGCCTCCTCAAGGTAAGACAATGTTTGTTCCCTTACCTAAGAGTTGCATTGCTCTTATGTCAGTGCTGGAAAGTTGGTTAAGATTGCAGCCTTACTCATTGTAAGGATCAGTGAGAAGGGCAGTACATAAACACTGTATAATTATAGGGTTGAAAGGTTGGATATTCTCTGATATAAACGTCTCAATGATTTGAGACATTTTGTGAAAAGGGATGGAGAGATCTTTGGACATGTCCATGTCAGTTTAAGATGAGCTGAGGAGAACCTACCCCTCCCTACTTCTGGGTCAGGCTTGCTCACTAGACTGGGCAGCTAGGAGACCCTGATGACTATAGATCACCTTTGAGGAGCCATGGCTGACACTCATGGAGCTCATGGAGCTGATCAAGGATTTGAACCAAGTCTCTCCAATCCACATCCAACATACTATCTATTCCACCAGCACTTCATCACAGAATTCCATGGGGCTTAAATCTAACAACTTTGGCAACCTGTCACAGCTGCATTTCCTATAGCTTCACTCATTTGAATCTTGAATGCAGATAGGTATTTGCAGAACTTTCAAAAAACGCCATCAGACTTCTTAACTTTCTTTTTCAAGGCAGGCTACGTAATTTTTTCATTACAGAAAGCCCAGAATGCAACATTTTCAAACAGCAGCAATCTTTGGAGTCCTTCATGAGTTATTTGATTTACCTGATAAAATTCCTCCCCCATAACACACACAGGATAAAATAGCTTCTGATATATATACACATTTTTGTCAAAGTATATTTCTTTCAAGTGCCAATGGGTGGAAAGATGCAGAGGCAACCTGGCGCTGAGTCTCAATTCTTTAAGAGCTTTAACACAATGTCTCTGCTTGCTTTGGTTCCAAAGGTCAATTTACTGTGGAATAACAATAAGGGAACCAGACAACAGTATCTTGAGACAGGCAGGCTCTTGCTGTCATTTGGGGTGGAAGAAGCATATTCTCTGCCTGATCACAAAAGGTTTTGGTATATTCCCTGCAGCCTGGCAACCCAGAGTTTCAGTTTCAGACACAAATCACAAAGATTTGATGGGTAAAAAGAGCTGGCAGAGAAACACATTCATTTATATCTTACTTGGTAAAGAGTGCAAGAAATATAAGAGGTTCAAAATAGTCAAGATAATATATGTTCAGTTGACCTGCTCAAATGGTACTAACAGTGCAGATTCTCTTTCAACTTGTACATTTGTTTTTGTTTTTCTTTATTCAAGAGGCAGAAATGAGAAGGGTGGGTAATGAAAATCATTCTCATTGAAAGAATTAAGGATGGCACTAAATGTTGTGTCTCAGGTTCCCAACCAAGTGCTTATGTGAGGGAGCTTTTTCAGGAAAAGTGCGGCAGGTGGGCCTTTACCATTTCTGCTGGCAACTCATATGAAGTCCTTCTGCCAGGTGATTCGACCCCCCTCCCCAGAAAGGGAAGATCAGAGATGGAAACAAGTCTAGTTTGAAACAAAATGGCCTGAGAGAGGAGCTGTGGAAAGAAATATGGATAAAGAGTGTCCAATATTTCTTCCCCATCACCATTATTCAGCAAACACGGAGTTTGAAACCTGTGCTTGATGTCAGAACATGTTGTTCTACCCTAAAAGAAAAAGTTCACAAGCTACAAACAGCCACCTCTGGCAATCTTCAATCTTTTTTTTTTATTTTCTCTACACCTTCTAAGTCAATTGTGTGTTTCATGTCAGCCATCATAGGTAAAATATTAACTTTCAACCATTAATTAATTAAAATTAATATTTATCCTTTTTAATTTATATTTACAAATTGTACCAGCCCCTCTCATTTTACATGGGGATTACATTTCTGAAAAGCAGTGTATGTCTCAAAAACATGTAAATTAAAAATATTTTGACCATCTTTGACCACATTATTCCAAAACACAAATTTTGCAAGCATAAATTAGATTTTGGTATTAGTTAAACATGTGCCTTCTTCCAAAAATGTCTAAATACAGCACATTTAAAATGAGAGGTCCCTGTATTTAGAAAGGGGCGGAAATGAAGAAATCAATCACTGCTATCTCTATTCCTCTAATACCAAAGAAGAGCAATGAACTCTGTTCTTCAATTAGAATGGGAAGTAAAAAGACGAGTGATATAGGAACACTTCAACTGCCTCACGGGATTATATAATCCAAGCATTTACATGAACCACTAATGCACTGCTATGCTGATCCAGACCAACAGAGCTTTTAACACATTGTCTTGTTGATAACTCTGATCAAACTCTATAAATGAGAAGTGCTGATTGACACTAATGCAGTCCAATAAAATACTAATGCACTTAAACTGCTGGCCTAGTCCCATTAATGTATAACTATTTCTTCCAGAGAAGTATTTGGGGTTTCTTTCACAAAAGCACCTCTCTAAGCTACAAGCATAGCTGGGAAGTCTGGAGGAGCAGACTCTCACTCTCAGTCATGAGAAAGGCATCATGAAGACTCAGAAAAGGAGATGTGTTTCTTGCCCAGGGTCATTTTGACAGTATGCAAATGTACTACACAGGGATGGCTTTAAGCCAATTGGACCAACTCCCAATTGGAGTTCCCAATTGGATCTTGTGCCTTAGGAGACCTAGGTTAGGGTAAAAATAAAAAATAAGATCAATATTTTTACCAAATCATTTCACAGTCACTATAACAAGTTGTTTGTAACTACTTTTCAAAGGCTATCAACACATTTTGTTTGTTTACTTGTATGCTTACATGTATATATTTCTCTATTAAAGTGTGCTTAGATTCAGTTAGGACACAATCCAGAAAATGAGTTGGGCTGGTGCAAATCCCTTGTGCTGGCCCAGGAGGGTTGCAAACATGTCGAAAAGCACGTTTGCTCCTCCTCAGGAGTAAGCTGGGCGGTGCACAGAGGTGCGCCGGCCTGTGAAGCCTGACACAAGCCTCCGCCCTGGCTTCCCCAGCGAGCCTTGTGTCGGCCCAGCTGGGCCAACGCAAGACTCTGGGGTGGGTGGGGAGGAGGCAGGGAGGAGGCAGGAAAGAGGTGTTCCTGGGCAGGGGAGGGTGGGCGGTGGGGCTGGGATTCAGCACTTATTCTGGATCCCAACCCCCGTCCCCGGGGAGTTCAGCGCAGCTTCAAGCCACTCTGTTCTCCTCAGACTTGCGCCAGCTCAGGAGGTGGTGCAAGTCCAAGGAGACTCATAGGGGCCAGCATTCCTTACCCAGAGGTAAGGGGGAAAGTTTCCCCTTACCTCTGGCTGAACTGCTTTGGGCCCCTATCCTGCGCTGGATACAGCACAAGCCTCTTGGCTTGCCTGCTCCAGCGCAGGATAGGATTGTGCCCTTAGTTTATTAAGGGAACAATCCTGACTTGCCCTTGGGCCGGTGAAAGTCCCTTGCACTGGCCCAGGCGTGTTGCAAATGTGCCGTAAGGTACTATTGCACCTCCTTGTTAGTCTCCAAGGATGTGTGCTGTCCTGTGGAGGCCAGATCTGGCCTCCATACCATCACAGATCAGTGAGTTTGCGCCGGCCTCCCTAAGCCAGAACAGGGGTTTGGGAAGGGCAGAACTGGGGCATTCCAGGGTGGTGGTGGGCAGGACAGTGGGTGGGACAGCCCAGGGAGGGGGTGGGTGGAACCAGGATCTGGCACTTAGGTTGGATCCTATTCCCCATCCCCACCCAGGCAGCCTTGCACAGGCCACTTGGATTTGTGCCAGCGATTTCACTAGTGCAAATCTGAATAGCCTCATAGGCTGGGATGGCAGTCAGGGAAAGAGGACCTAAGTCCTCTTACTCTGAGTTGCACCCCAACCTGTACCTAACCTGTGCTGAATACAGCACAGGCTGGTCAGCATGCATGTTCCCATGCAGGTTAGGATTGTGCTATAAGTCAGATACACCTTTAAAGCGCATATTTTGACCGTTTTACATTCTGCCATAGAGATACAAAGTCTATAATAAACGTTATATATATCTCTAAGATTCTACACAGCTGTGAACCTGGGTCCCTTCAAAAATGTTTCAGGTGGGCCTCACTCTCCTAAAGCCAACCCTTGTACTACACGTGGGTCAAAGAAATTAAGCCAGAAGCAGGCAAGGTTCACAGAGGTTCACAAATGGAAATAGGTATCTTTAGGACAGAGAAATGTGTGTTCACATTTACATCAAATTGCACCCTCTTAAAAACTGTGGTTATTTTTTTTAAAAATGATTTCGAGGTAACGGGCTGATTCACACACACACCCCTACACTGCTTCATGTTTTCAAATGTGAACTTCCACCTCAACATGTGAACTCCCTCCACCGAAAGGCACTGAATCAGAGGTGTTATGACAAAGCTTGCTTGACAAAGCACATGGAACCATGTTTTTATGACAGCTGCCACGTTCATTCCCCACAATGCCTCAGGTTGATAAAACATCTGGGTTTTGTAGGGAAAAAACATGACAGCTGCTGGGAGGCAGAGGCTTTGAGGAATCTGGATGCTCCTTTAGCACTATAAAAAAGAACTTAAAGGGGAAAAAGAAGCCCACCATTGTGACTAAACACATCTCACCAAGAACAAATGCCACCATCAGCAAGGCTTTTGACTCCCTGAACTGAGACACAAGACGAGGATGTTTTGCACACTTCTGCTGTGCTCTATTCAGGGACTGCAGAGCTCCTCAAAGCCTTAAAAAGGGGCTTTGGGGGCGTATTCACAACTCTGAGTTGTGTCTAGGGCTTGGATGAACAGTAACAAAACACTTTCAACTTTCATGCAATTTGCTTCACTCTTTGCCGAAAGGTTATTCCTTATCGAACATGCAAATTTTGACATGAAAATCAAAACTCACAAGAGCTCTACTCTAGAATTCTTTGACATGAAGGACAATCAGATAGAATTTCCTTTATGTAGCACTGCTTGTATTGAATCAGTGGCATTTAGGGGATGCAACTTGCCAGGATGTTTCTTTTTCCTGCGGAGGTGGCATGAGATAGAAAGAATGGCTCACTGTGGAAAGCTGATAAGCTTTCTTTAAATGGACAAATATCTGTTTTCAATAATGTACAACACAGAAAGGGAAATGCCAGTCTCTGGAGAGCCTGTTTATTTGTCGCCCTGAACAGTGGCCTTCAAGTTAAATGCTACTTCAGTACCCTTGTTATGTCTAATGGTGCAGTTTGTCACTTGCTGTGGTACACAGTCTTGGATAAAAAGTGTTTTCCAATTTAATTAATTCACTTTCAGTGTCAAGTTAAGTAGGCAAAATTACTTCCAAAGTGAGAGATCGGGAGTTTCACAAACAAGCCACTATCAGCAAAGCACTGATTTACTGGTAAGGCCCATATTACCTCTAACCAATATTACAGCTAATGAAAAAGCAAGAGATACATGAAGAACATGTGTTAACTGCTATGTGAAGGACATCACTGAGAAGTCTACATCACAAAACAAGCCCATGATCCTTAAAAAAAATTAATTTCAGGTTCCCCCCCCCCCCCATTTTCTCTGCAGGGACAGCCTTACTAATAATACATTTGTAAATGAAGGTAATCCCAAGTGAACCTGATTCATGAACACCATAAATTAGAATCATTGCCCTTCCTGAGAAATAATATCACCCTACTCGGAGGAGGACATTTTGTTCACTGATGAGAGATTGCTTTCAGCTGTGGGATCAGAAGTAGCAGCACCATCTCTTTGCTAGATAACAAAAACAACAAAATATTGCTTTGTCATCGCATTACAGTGGTAGCCTGGATCATGTTAGGTTGATCTGGGGCAACCTGGTATCATCTGTAGATGGGTATTATTTGATGGCAGGGGACTTGTAAATATGACTTGTACACCTTGGTTGAACACAGAATTTTACATGGCTTTCACACCTTAAGTTCTGCCCCCTGACTCCACCCATTCAGCCCTACCCAGAATCTTCTATTGGGTGTGATGGTAATAATTCCTGTAATACTTAAGCGGATGAGTCCTCCTGACTATTCTCCACCAGATTCCCTATAAAACTCTGAAGCAAAAGATATGCCCAAACTTAATGGGCAAACAGAGTCTTTGTTTCAGCTGGAGAACATCTCTTATTTACTTGCTTGCTGATTTATTTATTTAAATGATTTATTTCTAGACTTTCCCTCTGAATAAATAGAGCAAGTAGCATTCAACACAGAGAAAAAACCCAGGACCCTCGGATATGGCAGGCCCACTGAACTTGCATGCAATGGTTGTATCATATTTTCTAAAGCAGCCAGCCCCCAAAGATGCCTACTCTTCTCTCCCCACTTGCAGCATCATGTTGCTTATTACTAGGCTGAATATGACTCACCACCATCCTTTATATCCCTCCACAGCCAGTTGCCACCACAGACAACGTGGCTCTTTCACATTCCTCTGAGCGATGCTGCCATATTACACATTCATTGTCCAACACGAGTTTGTGTTTGTTAAAATATTCACGTACCACATTTTTACCACAAAGGGCAAAAGCTAGTACAGAGCACATTAATGACTTGTCTAATATGCAGAGACACAGCCTTCACAGAATCCGGCTCCCATAAAAATGCCTTCTCTCCTCCTCACAAGCTAAAAGCCATGATTCAGCAATGTAATAATCACCATGAGGCACTTCCAACTGGACAGACAGAAGCCAGCAACACACAGAAAGCCTTGCCCTCTTCCTCTGTCCAAACGCAGCCAGCATTTGTAGCATATAAAGTAGAAAAACACAGCACCCAAATACAGAATCCTTGAACTATAGTAAAACAACCACTAAAAAGGAGCTCAGAGTTTGATTAAGTAGCTAATTTTTTAAAGTCTTCACAGATAAAAGACTTTTTAAACAGCAGCATGTGGTCTACAGCGGAATTCAACATTGTTTTGGCTCAGGGGACTGATTATTTTTAATTAACTCTGGTAAATCATTTTTCCTCTTGTTTCAAGTAACATTTTGCCTCATATTTAATTTTTAAGAATTGGGTGGGTGGGGGAGGACAAGGCTAAAATGCGCAGTTAGGAATCAGGAGGATGCTCAGCTCAGGAGATATGCAAAGCGGCATAAGCTACAAAATTCTTCAGCCGTTCTCTGAAAGCCCAGCTAGTGAGACCTCCAATGGAGCCCTTTCTGTTTCACACACACCTGGCACATATTTGCTGTGTACCTCTGAAGCCCTACAAAAGAGATGAAACGCTGACATGTTTTTTTCCAGAGCAGTATAAAAATGCCATTGAGTAACTTCCAGGGGACTAACACAACACCTATATAGGCCTAAACTATGCAACATTTGCAGTATTAAATTGAAAATATGGCTGGCGTAGATTCATTCTGAGGCTTTCCCAAATTACATGCCTTAAAATACACATCATAGAGTGCCACTGTGGCTTCATTACAGGCAGGTTCTGCTCTCAAGTGCAATTTTTCCTGCTATATTTTTACAAAGAGTGAAATTCAAAGCAAGTCTCAAGCTGTTCCTGGCACATCAAGCTGGAATAGTTCAGACAACATGCCACTTTCCATGGCAGGGCTTGGAAAATGTTTGCAGAGTTGCAGAGGCCAGTAAACATTTACAGTTGCTGAGGAGCAACAAATGGTGCAGTGCCACCCGAAGTCTGCATGCATGAAAAAAGAGCGCAGTGCTGACTAAGGGACTGGAGGTCCCATGTGTAGCCTGCAGTAAAGGAAGGAGGCAACAGCATTGCTTAGGCACACATTCGAGGCCAATGAGGAAGCAGCCACTAGAACAAACTAGACCCTGACATCTTTGCTCCCATGTACTATCAGCTTATCAAAACTTTTGTTTGTTTGGACAAGCATTTCCAGATGATACTGGTAATGAAGTCTGAAAATATATTATTGCCGCTGCTTTAATATGTTCTATGGTTGGATCCTAACCTTTAGTGGAGTAGTACTCCCATTCCTGGAGAACAAGAGAGCTACAGACTCAGACAAGGTACCTTTATAACACAACTCTCCTTCTGTTCATGGAAGGGATTTCTAATTCTGGAGGATTGCTCCATTACAGGTTAGGACCCAATCCCTTGCTTTTAAGACAACATGTGAAACGAGCATGGTTCAGAAGGCCAAGCCACGTTCAATATAACAACAACACTGGTCCGTAGAACTAGAATCCATAATTTGGGCACAACTATATCAAACACACACACACCTCTTATCCATGAATCTGGACTCCTATTTCCAGTTGAAAGAGTGCAGGCATCAGGTTGTTGGAGGCCCTGGGGCAAAGTTCTGCAAGTGGACCTTCTCCTCCAAGCTTACCATTAATGGGCAGCAGGAGGTGGTAGCGTCTCCCACCTTCCCCATGGGTGAATGGGGAGGAAATCTGCAGTGGATAACCAGTCCGGTAGCCCAGCTGGATGGGCCCTCGGCCAGTGCCCAGGCTGGCTGGTTCCTGATGCTAATATATGGCTCTAAACTTCACTCCTTTCACAGGGCAGGATGACATCAGCCAAGAAAGAAGAGCACACCTGGCCAGAAACTCTTCCTCTTCACCTCTCCTCCTCCAGCTATCACGATTTCCAGCAGGGAGCTCCAGACAAGGAGATCCACCAGCATTCTTGGGGAATGCAACGGGAGACTGGAGGTTCCAGCACCCATGTACAAAGATACAACAGTTATTAATCAGAAATTCTTGGCCTTACATTGTTTTGGGGTTTGTCTTGTTTACACTGTGCTGTCACATTCTAAAATAAATTGAAATTTGTGGGCAGCAGCTCTTAAAAGTGCATGCATGAGATTCTGCAATGCCTCAGCACCAGTTGCTGGTTATCTGTATTATTTTCACTGGTCTGTTGACAGGTTGGAGGCTGTCCAACCTGTCAACAGGTTCCAACCCCTTCCCCTGGGGGCTGGGGATAACAATAGTCCCTCAGTTTGGCTGTACTTGTCGTAAGAGGCGACTAAACAGCCACTGGGTAGATGGGACTCGTCAGCTTGGGAAGGCAGCTCATCTGAGAGAAGGAAAACTCTGATCCCAAACCTCCACTGCCTTGTGGCTACATCCAGTTATGGAAAAGGCTTCAGGAGTCAACCTCAAGGCAAAATCCAGAGCCAGAGTCCCTGAGGCAGTTCATGGCTGAACACAGTCACGTTCTGGCAACTCCTGCGACGCCGCTGGAACCAACTGTATTGGCCTCTGCCTTTCCATTGGACCATTTCTGCGACATGGAGAGGGGGGATTTGCTGCATGGGTAACAGCCTATCCTCCATACCTACTTTACCCAGGCTTCGCGCACTGGAGAGGACACTGTGTTCCTGAACCACCATTCAGAGCATGACACCATAGTCTTCCGAGACTGAAGGATGCCAACATGACAGGTTAACCCAGTGATTTTCAACCTTTTTCACCTCATGGCACACTGTCAAGGCACAAAAATTGTCAAGGCACACCACTGGGTTTTTGGCAATTGACAAGGCACACCAAGCTGCCAGTGGGGGCTCACATTGCCCATTGGCCCTACTAATAAATCACCTTCTCCCAAATTCCTCTGGCACACCTGTGGACCACTCGTGGCACACCAGTGTGCCATGGCTAAGTGGTTGAAAATGGCTGGGTTAACCTAACCCTTTTCCTGCCATATTCAAGTTTCCAGATTCTTTTCTTGCTCAGTTGGTTCTGTTATCCCTTCCCCCTTTTATTAGCATTACAGCAAACCTTTTGCATATTATTCTGTCTGCCTGATTTCTAATAAGGGAAAATCAGTGGATTGTCATGTCTCCTTGCTTTACAGGCAATATTGTGAGAGTGATTTTGATAGAGACTCCTGAGGTTCAGTATTGTTCCAGGAAGCCACTCTGGTTAGCCTGAACTCCTGGATTTGTGGCAACTGATTCAGTCTACGAAAGCTTTATTCAGTAAGCTGTGAATCCAAACAGATAAGAGAGGGGAGCTAAAGGAGTGAGCATGCTGAACACTAGGCACTACTGCCCTGGATCGGCATGTGATAGCTAGAAGCCTTTCTCTGGACCTGACAGCATGTCTTTCTAACTTTGTGACTAGACTACTCCAAGGCCTTTTGTGTGCTTAAGTTTGGGTGAGCAAGAGGGAAATGGTTCTGCTTAGAATATGTATGAATTCTGCTTGATGTCAATCTCAAACCTTCCTGTTAGTAGAGAGCACAGCACTCAGATCTTATAGATATGAGATACCCACCTACAGCATGGGCCAAGGTGGGCACTTAACCCCTAAGGCCCAAATCATAAATTTACCAGTGTAGTGTGGTTACTGCTTCTCCCTGATAGTTGCACATGGCTGTGAGTTAAGGTTGTGTGTGTATGTGTGTGTTTCTTTTAATCTAAGTATTCTTCCAAAGCCTCTCTGTTTAGGCTCAGCTAGTTCATTTGACACCCAGTAACTGAGAACATATAAAAACTGAACAATAATGAACAACATATTAACAAGGCTCTAGGTAGAACCAAAAGATCCTGCTTCTTATATACAGAAGAAAAAGACTGGAAATTGGTTTCATAAAATGTTTTGAAATTTCATCCATTGGTTTAAATCTCACTTTCTACTGCAATCTTTTGAACTAGGTTGTGAACAGCATACTTGGGTCAGAATGTAGTCTTAATTCAAGACAGACTGCACCTGCCCTGAGATCAGAAGTCTTTCAGGCCAACAGCTGATCTGATCCCTCTGGAAACAAAGAACTGGCAGAAGCCCAAATGATCACTCTGCAAAAGGGCAATGTGATATTTAGCCCTAGAAATAGGAAGATCTACACTACCATGAGCTATCCCATCTCACCAGATCGAGTCTACACCTGTAAATTGACTCATTGCTCTGTTATCAGTCACAGATCCCCCAGGAACTAATGCTGAAAACAGTTTTGTAGCTTCCATTCATAGAACCAGCATGACATTCAAGGCAAAGTGGTTTTTTATGGCCATCACAGTTCATGCTAGCATGTAACAGTGACCCTAGAAACTGCCTGAGAAATTCTTATCTTACCCATCTGTCTGGAACGCCCAGGATGAGCTTATCAGGAAACCTTGGTATCAATGTGTTTTCTTCCTGATGCTCCGAGCTCTGAAGGAGTGCTGACATTTATTGATGACAGGAAACAGACTATTTGGAGTTATGTCCCACCAGCTTGTTTTATTATGATTGATTGACAAGTACGTTTCTGTTCTACCTCTTTGTCTCCTTATACCTGAGGTATTCAATCTGTGTGTCCCGGCTCTCTAGGGAGGCGTGGCTGGCTTCAAGGGGCGTCGTGAGTCGTCCCTGCGCTGTGTGCACTTGGGCTTTTCTCCCTGTCTGGAGAAGGCTGGGCCAGTGACTGCACTGAGCGCTGTGCAGAGTAGGACTACTTTCCCTGGCTTCCCTCTTGGTCCAGAGAAAGCTTGGCTGGTGAGTACAAGCCTGCTCTGTACAGGGAGGGAAACCCGAAGTCAGAGAGGACCATGTTGGGCTCCCCTCCTGCTGTGGAGAGGACCCGGCCAGTAAGCAAGGTCCCTCACTGAGCACGCTTGCCAGGTGGGTCCTCTCTGGTCTCTCTGGCTTCTCTCATGGAAAGCAGCAGGCTTGTGCTCGCCAGCCAAGCCTTCTCCTGACTGGGAGGGAAACTCAGGGATTGCCCTCTCAGTCCAGAGAAGGCTGGACTGGCGAGCAGGAGCCTTCTCCATAACAGGAGAGAAGCCCAACTCTAGAGAAAGCTGGCTGGGCAGCGCTGTGTGTGCTTACCAGCCGAGCCCTCTCCAGCATCCTCTGACACTAGAGAAGGCTTGGATGGAAAAGTGCGCAGCGCCTCTGAATCTCACTTGCGCAACAGGGAGGACCTGCCAGTAAGCATGCTCAGCTCTTGTCCCCCGCATTGAGCACTCTTGCTGGCTGCATCCTCTCTGGAGCAGGAGAAAGTCGAACTGAGAGAAGGCTGGCTGGGCTGCGGAGGAGGTGCTGCATCTGATCAGGCGCTGCACTTTGATTTCCCTCCCAGTCAGAAGGGAGGCACTTGCTGTTTGTGGTCATCCTCCTGGCAGGCGCCAAACTGGGAGAAAAGCCCAACCAGTAAAAGCAGGGAAGGAGGAGCCCAACCTGCTCTTAGTGTCCAAATGCCCCAACTGCATTCCTCTGTCCTGCCTGGGGGGAACAGGGGTGGCATCTGCATGTTGGGGTGTATGTGCGTGAGCAGCCCCCATCTACCTGGGGGTGAGTTGTAATCTTGCTCTGTGAGACTGCAATCCTGTCCACACTTTCCTGGGAGTAAGCCCCATTGACTCAAATGGGACTTACTTCTGAGTAGGCAGGCATAGGCTTGGGATCTGTGTCACTTTAAGCAAAGATCTTCACCTTTCTCTTTTTTCTCCCCCTTCAAAAAAGAGAAAAAAGCCACTCTTGATGGCTTTGTCTCCAAAAATTGAATAAAAAATAAAAACACACATTCCCTTTCAGCCACCCCCCTTTTTCCTCCTGCCTCCTTTTGAGGGGGGGGGGCTTAATTCCCATGTTTGTTGCTATTATAAGACAAAAGGCACAATCCTAGCTAGGTCTACTCAGAAGTCCTATTGTGTTCAACGGGACTTACTCCCAGGAAAGTGAGGTTAGGATTGCATTCAGTCTCCGGGTCTTGGTTTGCATCGGTTTGCACTTAGCAGATACACACAAAACAAAGTCTTCCCCTCCCCCAGCAAATTTCATCACTTCTTGCCCCCCCTTACAAGAAAGAAAAAATGTCCCTTTCCAAAACCCTCCAGGTGTGCTGCTAACACACTCAGGCTGCAATCCTAACCACACTTTCCTGAGAGTAAGCCCCATTGAACAAAATAGGACTTACTTTTGAGCAGACCTGGTTAGGATTGTGTCCTCAGAGTGCTGGCTGCCGATTTCACTTCTCTTTTTTCTTTTTTCTTTTTTTTTTGTTTCTACGTGCCTTAAAATTCACTTCTGTTGTGGCTGTTTGCAAAGTTCACAGCCACGTACCACTAGTCACAGCACAGAAAGATAGGGAGTCCCTCAGTGCAGGGATACTTGCCTGTCTTCCCTTCCAGTGCTGTTTTGCAAGGCTAAACGTCCAATCAAATGCATGTCAACTAGTAGACTAAGGGGCTTACTCCCAAGAAAGTGAGGATAGGATTGCATCATAAGACAGTGAAGGGAGAAAAGAATCACTTTGCTCCCCGGGTAATACAGGGTCACCCTTCCTCTGCCTTGCCCCAGTATTTCATCAAAGCCTCCCTCCATGAAACATCAATGAAAGGCGTGCAGTATTGCAGCTTGTGAATGAGGTTGTAAAACTCAGTGTAGCTATAGCTTGTGTTTGGGCTCTGCTCTGATTTAAAAAATTTGGTTTTCTGCTTGAATATTGTCATGCTATATCACCTGAGCTGTCACAGGATGCACATACCAATGCAAAAAGGCTTGTGCATGAAAGCTCAAGCCAAGCTCACCTCACCCCTAGAGAGGTTCATCATTTTATTCCTGAGTCTTTGGGGGTGATGTGGGACACATAGAGCTGCACTCTATGCAACTCCCTGCATAGAGTGTATGAGCTGAGGAACAAAATCTACTCATATCTGCATGAGGAGGAACACAGTTTGGTTGGCAAGTTTATTGATCCAGATTTTATAGCACAACTGGCTGTTCTTTGTGATATTTTTGAAAAACTAAATATATTGAACAAGTCCTTGCAAGGCTGCAATACCAACATTTTGCAGCTTTCAGATAAAGTTGATGGATTGAAGAAGAAACTGATTCACTAGAAAACTAGCATAAGTGACGGCAACTGTACATGTTTCCCTTCTTTGGATCAATTTCTGAAAGAAAATGAGATGGTATTAAAGGAGGATCTAAGGACTGTTATTGTGCAGTATTTGACCCAACTGCATATTTACCTCCAAAAGTATTTTCCTGATAATGAAGTTGAGCCAATGCAATGGGTGAGAGACCCTTTCAGTGCTGAAATACCTCCATGTTTCACAAACCAGGAACAACTCATTGACATCTCAACAGACAAGACACTGAAAATGAGGTTCCAGGTTCAGTCACTGCCTGAGTTTTGGTGCAAAATTAAAGAGGAGTACCCAGAGATAAGTACCTGCGTATTTTAATCCCATTTGCCACTACTTATCTCTGTGAAGCTGGTTTTTCTGCTGTTGCTGTCATTAAATCAAAATATAGATCAAAAGTGAACATTGAAAGGGAAATGCAGGTGGCAATTTCAAAAATAACACCACGATTTGATGAGTTGTGCAAAGAAAAAACAGGCACATCCATCTCATTAGGACTTCTTGTGTGTAATCAAATGTGTGTTTAAGGTTGTTCAGAAATAATTGTTGGAAATACAACTACAGTTTTTAAACCAATTAAACCACTGTTATATTCTTATTTTGTTATTATTGTACAATTATAACACCTTCATCTCAATTTTGGGGGTAACTGAGGTGAGGTGATGTAATGGGGAGCCATGGCCAGCGGCCACAAGGATCAGGGGAGCCGCAGCCCGGAAAAGTTCGAGAACCACTGCCTTATACTATAAGAATCGGTGGACTCCTAAAATGGGGGCTCAGATGCTTCAGGTCCAGATCCAGTTCAGTTCAGATCCAGTGCTGTTCTAATAAACCCTGAACAATTTTCTATCTTCAGCCTTGTGTTGCCTAATTACATAAGAACATAAGAATACATAATGTATACATACTGGGTTGCCAACATGATGAGAAGCAAACTAAGTTTTAAAATCAGTCACTCTGTGATTGCCTGTACTTCTTACTATTTATACTGTACACAGCTCTTTGTATAGTAACAAGCAAAAGATGTCTCTACCCCGAGGATCTTATACTATAAGATGGTGGGAGGGAAATGCCAAAGGGAAGATAGGGAGAGGTAAGGATAAAAAAAGGATGAGTAAACTCCTGAACAAATTCATTCCACACAGCAAAGCCTATGCCCACTGATGATGAGCTAAAGGATTTAGAGGTTTATATATTAAATTACCTGCTTCTTCTTACCCTAGAAAAACCATTTCTCTGTGTCTGATCCTTCTCCTTCACTGTGTGTGCTACACCTTCAAAATCACCACAGAGGTACTGTGAGAGGAAAAAAAGCCATAGCAGAATACACAAAACCAACAAAGGAAGACAATTTCTGTTGGAATTGCAACTTTTCAAAAAGATGTCTTACTATTTTGGTCTAACAGACATAAGAAAACAGAAGCTTTCAGATTCACAGAAAAAGAAGCCAAATGATAAGGTAGCAATATGGGGTGGGCTGCCTATCATGCAAAACAGAAGACAACTGACCCTGGAATAAGTGCATACACATTCGTTCTGTTTCAGTGGTACATGCGTGCATTATCTGAATTTAGGTCCTCAGACGGATACATCCTAAGCATCCAAGCAGTGGCGTTGCTAGTGAGGTGCGGGTGGTGTGGCCCGCACTGGGTGACGCACACAGGGGGGATGACACGCTAAATGGTTAGGAGTAATACTATCATGTTATATACCGCTGGGTGCAGAATTTCCAGCTTAATGCAATGCAAAATACCAGAGTGAAATATCTCCTTTCTATCAAAAGTTATGGCCAAAAAGCTGGAGAACAAAAAATGCATGGAGCCCTATGGAAAGTGAAAGTGAGCTGTATCACGTATTTACTCGTGAGTAGGTGACCTTGCCTTAGTCTGTTGGAAAGGGCAGGCTGAGAGGAATCCAACGACACCAGAATGGTCCTGATCCAAAAATACCCAAGAAAGAAGTCCCATCTCCAAGCAGACAAATGTATTGAGCCCTAAGGAAAGTGAAACTAAGCCTCACAGTCGCATTTACTCGCAGGTAAGCAAACATGCCTTGGCTGGTGGTCAGGCTAGGCAAAGGGGAGTGTGAAACCACCAGAATGGTCCTGATCTGATGGAACTGGAGCTCAACAAATGCTCCAGAAGGCAGCCCCTCCTACTAAAAAGGATCAAAACAGAGGCTTCAGCTGATAAGGTGAACTTTTTTGAGACTTGCAAAGCCAGGTGGATCCTGACAGTGATCTGGTTTAAACAGAAGTTCTTAAATTGAACTGGGCACTGGGTAGGGCTGAAAACCTTACTGATTTTGGAGTAGGGGTGTTATTGCAGGCAGGGTACAGAGGAAATTCACTTGGTGGACCAGGGCTAGCTTCTGCTTATTTAATTGTGTCACTTTAATTATTTATACTTATTTATTTTAATTTGCCTGATGATGTCACTTCCACCATGACATCACTTCTGGTGAGTCTTGGAAAGATTGTCATTCTAAAAATTGGGTCCCAGTGCTAAAAATTTGAGAACTGCTGCAATAAGTTGTTAGTAAGTTGACACCCTGGGGGAGGGGGTGACACCACTAGTGACCAAAATCACTAAAATCACAGTTGGGAGGAATAATACCAGCATGTTATATATCAATAAAGGTGTAATTTCATGCAGAATGTGCTCTATCTTTATTCTATCAAAAGGTACAGCCAACAAACCAGTGGGGGTGGAGTGATGGTACATCACCATGCCCACCACCTGTGCATGGGGGGGGTGACACGCTGTCATTCCATGCTGGGTGACACAAACCCTGATGACACCACTGCATCCAAGAGCTTCCTTGGCTAGTCCCATCAGTTTAAACCACAAGTGGCTGACCTGTGGCACAGGCAACAAGCATTTATGGAATTCTTAGCAGAAGAGAGGCTGCAGATCTGGCTAGGGCACAGAATTAGGCTTCAGCCTATGCAGGATTGCTGCCTATTCCCCAACTCAGTGGCACTAAATCACATTTTGATGATTTATGGCAGAGGTCTCTAAACTTATAGGCCAGAGGGCCACATCAAATATCTGACATGGTGTCAAGGGCCAGAAAAATAAATACATTTTAAATATAAAATTTAAATAAATATATTAGAAATCCTCAGGAAGCCTAAGGCCTTCCAATGGCCCAAAAACATCACATCTGATTTTTCAGGACTTTTAGGCCTTTAGAAGGCATTCTGAAGGGAGGTGCATGGCCTCCCTGGCCCTCAGAACACCCTCCAGATGCAACTGGAGCACAGCTCTGGTCACATTCGGTTGAGGGGGCCAGAGGCTTGCAGGAGATCAGAGGCTTGCCACGGGCCAGATAGAAAATTGATGTGAGTCACATCTGGCCCCTGGGCCAGGGTTTGGAGACCTTTGATTTATGGCATAGTTCCCCAAAAAAGATTTGCCACCACTGGTTTTGAAAGTACCTCTTTGCCTTCATCATCACCAAATTCACAAACATTTTCTTCTTAGTACTGTATAAAAACAACATTTTTTTAGTACTGTATTTAAAAAGCATTATTTTAATTGTCTGTGATGTAAACAATGAAGGCACTTCATTACCCACTTGTCATATCATGGGGGAAAACCATAAACCCTTCATGCCCATCTTCAGTGTTCGGCTACTGCAAAAAAAACATGGTCCCCTAAGCTGTAAGAACATCTTTTCCAGTTCACATTCAACAAAAGGAAAAGGAGAAATGTGCTATTAATACCCATGCCCCAACAATGCCTTCCTCCAAATGCTCACAAAAATGGAGTATGAACTGTCATATACAATTAATCTCTGTGCACACCTAGTCAGATCCAACCATACTTCCCAACATCTTTGTGTGCTCAGTTTTACCCCTACATCTCATGATAATGATGTGGCTCCTGAATGTAGTTACAAAAAAGGATTCAGACCAGTGGTTTTCAACTGCTGTGCTGTGGCACACTAGTGTGCTGCGGGGCCAGAGGAGGCAGGCAGCAGCCACATGCGGGAGAAGCGGCTGCTTTGATCCTCATGCAGCAGGCGAAAAAGGAGCAGCCGAAGTTGCTTTGCATCTCCTGCTGCTGAACAAGAGGAAGGCTGCAACCCAATCCTCATTTACCTGGAAGTAAGCCCCATAATAGTCAACCGGGCTTACTTCTGAGTAGACATGCCTAGGATTGGGTGTCAAGTCCCTTGTCTGCCCTGCTTGCTGATTGGGCAGCCAGAGGAGCCTGGAGGAGGTCTGGGCGGAGTGAGTGAGGGAGCCAGGGGCAGGCAAGCAGGTAGGAAGCAAGCAAGCCTGCTGAGGCCACCAGCCTAAGAATGAGCTGACTGAAGTCCCTTTTCCTTGCCACAGTTGCCTGCAGCTCCCCAAAGTGACCCTCCCTGCCTTGCCTTTGCCTTTCAGAGGAGGGGTGTTGGGCCACAATCTTATCCACACTTTCCTGGGAGTAAGCCCCATTGACTATAATGGGACTTACTTCTGAGTAGACATGCCTGGGCTGGGCTCTCAGGATCCTCTCCTAGCCCCACTTTCCTGGGGTAAGCTCCATTGACTATAATGGGACTTACTTCTGAGTAGACATGCCTAGGATTGGGGTTTTGGTCATACTTTTTTCTGAAATACAGGAGCAGGCAATTGGGGGGGATGTGAGGCAAGTGATTCTGGACCTTTGGAAGGTGTGGACAAGTGAGTGGAGGGACAGTAGGAGAGGTGCTAACTGCAATTATGAGATGGGGGAATGTGCCTGTGGGAGGGGGTGGGTGGGGGAGAGAGAAGTGCCAATTGTCTGCTGGTGTATTTGAGAAAAAAGACTGCAACCAAAAGCCCAATCCTAGGGATGACTACTCAGAAGTAAGTCCCACATGCACATTCCCCCCCAATGCCTCCCCTAGCCTTTGGCTGCAATCCTATCCACACTTTCCTGAGAGTAAGCCCCACTGAACAAACTAGGACTTCTGAGTAGACCTGGTTAGGATTGTGCCCTTTGTCATGTAATGATTTAGTTTTATTAATTATATTAATTAAAAATTAATTCTAATATAGTAATTTAATGTAGTAAGTAAAAAACTGGGAGTGTGCCTTAACAATTTTAGTGCCTTGACAGTGTGCTGTGAGCTAAAAAAGATTGAAAATGGCTGGTTTAGACAATAAAAATACAACAACCTACCACACACACACACACACACACACACACACACACACACACACACACATATATATATATATATGTATGTATGTATGTATGTATGTATATGTATATGTATATGTATATGTATATGTATATGTATATGTATTTTCATTTATATTTAAAAAATTATACAGTGATCTCACTGAGTACCAGCTTTGAAGATGCCCCTGAGAAACAAAAGAAGCATCCCATGTATCCCAGCAAACACTTCAATCTTCTGTGGTGACACATTTTTAATTTTCCTAAATATGAATTATTATTACATATAAGTTGTCCTTGTGCCTACCTTCAACTTTTGCCCATAGCACAAAAAAGGATGTTCAGATCAAGTTCAGATCTATTCTCCCACTTGGTTTGTAATCCTTTATCAGTACCATACCAGTACTGAATTCCTTCAAATGAATTGGGTTTGGGGAAATGTCATAAGATGGGTTTCTTGCTAGAACAGATAATGAAGCTATGAAGGCCAAAAATATGAATGTGTCTAGGTGAAAATCTCTTTATTCCTAGCCAATGAAACAGTGAAGACAGTCACCGACCTCCAAAAAGATACTTTTGCCACTGACTTTCCTGGCCAGGGAAAGCAGCAAACATGCAAAAGGCAACCTTGACATTTTAACAAGGGAAGCAAATGTAACAAGTTCTTGAACAACTAAATTCTTAGTTCTCTTCCTAACCACTTAAACGAGAGATTTATTAAGGCATGGTCCAGTGGTCCAGGTCAATTATTGTGAAAAGACCAGGGCACAGTAGGTCAAATGAAAAACTTTGTACCTCATTAGAGGCTCAAATCCCTCTTATTTTCACAACTGAAGAACCTTGTGTGTTTGCTGATGGGATTCGAGATTTGCTATTGATTTTCAGAGTTGAGGCACTTAGTTCTTATTTTGCTGAAAACTCATTTTATCATTAAAAGGAATGTGTTCAAAAAAACCCACTTAGTAAAAATCCTTCTTACCTACAGAAAGTTAGAATGTTAAAGTTAAGGTATATTAAATGTTCTTTCTACTGTACAACTTTATAATGTGACCCTTCAAAAACTGATATGTTTATCTGAGAAAGTGAGATATAAGAACCACCTTCTACTTGCACAGGTTCAAAATAAATACAAGTATCAAAATCTCAGAAGGCGGGCAACAAAAACCCTGTGGGCTATATCTGGCCTACCATGTAGTTATTTTTGCAACCAACAACTGGCTGGTCCAGATAATCTTGCCTGCAGAGTACCATAAAAGACACAACACTCATGGCCCTTTCCTTCCCTCTTTCAGGTGACTCAAAGACAATTTTCTTAATCATGGGAGGGAGGTGTTTCAGTCTTTCCACCCCTCTGCATCCTGACAACCCCTCTAAACTTGGTTTAGCAGGGTGTGTCATGGATTTTTTCTTCTTCAGAAAATTGGCTTGCACTCACCTGGCCCTGAAGCAAGGGGCCGGAACATGAATCAGCCAGTGGCAAACACTGTCCTCCCTACCTGTGTAATGTTTTTTTGAGACTGCTCCAAAACAAGGAGAAAGTATTCATCCATTTAGAAAACCAGTAGAATTACCATCTGTGACATCACATAGCCAAATCTACTGACTACATAACATTGTGACAGCATCATGCTTACTGTGCATACTCTAGCTGGCTGGAAATTGGGCATGTGACAATTCCGCAGAAGATTACCCAAAGTAGTCATGAAGTAGCAGTAGTATTTTCCCCCAATTAGCATTATTCACAAAAGATACAAGATATTTAAGGTATGTTTGACACTCTGCATAATACAAGAAGGAGCTTAATGAAATGGAAAAGAGACATGCGTAATGCTTTAAATACTAAACTAATTGATTATGGAAGAACAAGAAGCAGCCAAGAAGTCAATGCACTAATAATTGTTATCATTAACAACCATTATCATCACTATTTGTCATTCTAGCTATTACTAGCCAAGACGTTACTGGAAGTTACCTTATGGTCTGCAAGGGTTTTAATCTTGGATTACCACATACAGTGAATCAAGGAGGATACAACCCCCCATTTTTGCACACACTCATGTTGAATTCTTGCATGCCTATTCACCATTGTCCACAGCACTAACTGATGATAGAACTGATCACTACAAAGATAGAGCTTTCATGTCGAGTGACATTAGCTCAGAAATGGTTCCTTTTTAAATGGAAGAAATTCACATATACAGATGCAAGCGATGAAGTGACAAGAGACATTGAGTGATAATGTGCATTTGTGAAATCTGCCCACAGTTGCTACAGGACCCAGAAGATGCAGTAAGAACAGTGCCAAGTGGATGAGGCAGCTGGTCTAATCCAGTAAAGGAGTGGTTTACCTTTTCATAGTAATAATGAAAGTCATGTTTGTTCTAGCCTCCAAATCAACAGCAAACATTGCTTAAAACAGGAAGTCAACCAACTTGGACGCAAGCAGGAAAAACACACAAATAGAAGTGATGGGGCAGAATCTGAAAACAAGGGTGGCATAGGGCTCAGGCAGCAGATTTAGTGCCAACTTTGGAAAGATCAAATGCCTTTCCTGGAGAACATTTCAAGAGATGAATATAAATAAGTACATTTTATTAATCAAATAAATTGCTACTGTCTCATTTTTACAAAGTAAATTGCTTAACTTGTACTTTCCTGATATTCTAGTTAAGGATGCTGAAGACAAAAGTGGAAAATGTATTCTGCATATAAATTAAGCTCTCTTTTCATTACTCCATAATTAATTTAGTATACTTGCACTCCTGTGGAATCCCTCAATAGAAAGCTGCGAATTCCAGGGGTAATAGAATTCTACAACATAGACCAAGTAACACACAATCTTTATATTCACTATCATAAGAATAGGGCAATATAAAGGTCAATGATCCCACAAATGGGGGAGAAATGGCATTACACACAGCTAGGGTTCCTACAAGATGAGGAATGCATATGTGTGTGTGTGGGGGGGGGGGATTAGCCATGTTCCTTTGCTTAGGAGCTTCCTGTAGATGGCTCCAGGTCTGATATCATTAATGAGTAGTGTTCACTATGACAATCAATTGCCTGTTAGAACTAAGACAAGAAAGAAGTTAAGGATGTGAGACTTCCCCCCAGGATTACATCAGACTGGCTGAAAAAAACAATAAACTGAGCTATTCCCCTCCCCCCAAATTTGAGATAGCTTAATATTCTCTAAGCCAGTCTGAATTTGGAAATCATTATTGCAATAGGTCTAAGGAAAACAACATTTTCTATTGGTATCCCAGACTCTGCAAATATCTGTGCCAACTGCTGACTGAAAATGTCAATGGAGACACAAACCAGCCTCCTTCCGTCTTATTGTGACTGTAGCACAATGTTGAAAAATTTGGTTTAAAGGGAACAGATTGTCTGGCTAGGTAAGCCAGGAATTCTTCTCTGGCTCAGATCTGAATGTGAGCCAGGGGATTCATAATGCTCACCACTAAGAGGTGACCTTTTCAAGGTGAGCATTAGTACAAGTCCCCCAGTTTGTCCCCAAGCATGGTGAGCTTTGTCATCACCTCTAGAGCAAATGAGAAGAGTTAGAGCCATATGTGCTGATTAATGTCACAGCTGGAATGAATCATTGGGTTTAGTGAGGAAATCTGTATGCAAAAGTAATTTTTACTTAGAGCCCGTAGATCATTAAGCCGAAGAACAGAGGATGCCAGAAAAATACAACAGAAGTAACATTATGGAGAAAGACTGCTTGAAATTGATTATGCATCAAGTGTTAGAAGGACAGGTGGAGAGAAATGTTTAGAACTGAATGTTTATTCCCTCTCAGAGGACAATGGCTCTAGAACAAGCGATGTGTGTCAAATACAAGAGTTGCCATGATATTTGAAATGAGATTTTCCTGATATTTTTCCACAGCTCACACTCCTAGGTTTAAATCCTATACACACTTATCTGGGAGTAAGCCGCATTGAAATAAATGAAATGTATTTTTGAGTAGATATGCATAGGATTGCTAACTGCAGACATTTTTTTGTCAAGCACAACTAGACCCTTCCTACAGGAGGCACCCATCTTGAACTGGGTATAGATCACTGTGATGAAAGATCACAGGATCATCAGGTGGGTGATGTGGTGTTGACAGTGATTCCATGTTTTGACAGCTGTTTGACAGCTCTGGGAAGGACAGGGCTGGCTCCATAGCTGTAATCAATCAAGGCCAATGGAGACTCTGATGGACATGTGAGCTTCATTTGAACTTGATAGGACTTTGAATGGACATGGACGGAAGAAATGGGCCTAATTTGGACTTAACAAGTCACCTGGGCCTAATTTGGACTTAACAAGGGGCTAACAAGGTAGCTCACAGCTGAGCTGCATTTTGGATTATAGGACATCCAAAGATAAAAGGCAGCTTCAGAAGAAGACCAGAGCTACCTGACCCTGGACCCAGACCTATGGGAGAAGGGGACTGCCAGGACTCTGCTGGAAGACACAGAAGAGAGGACTACCAGGACCCTGCTGAAGGAGACACTCTGCTGGAGAGGCTCTGCTGCAGAAAACCGGACTGTGCTTTGGACACTGGACTTGAACAGGAGGTTTTGGACCTTTACCCACTGAGTTAAGTGGAGTTTTGGGGAGGGACATCCTCTGGACAAGAGGGATTGCAAGGAACATGTTTGTAGCAATAAATTCTGGTTAATTGCTATAGATAAGGAGTTCTATGTTCATTCCTTTGCACACCACAGCTGTTCTTTCTAGAGGTAAGGATGTGTTAATTAGCCAAAAAAGTGGGCATTGGGAGACAAAAGTGGGAACATTCTTGGGATGGGACAATCATTAAGACCAATTAAGAAACAAAAGAATGGCCCTTGATGAGCTCAGCCTGCAATAGCTTCTATATCAATGCTGATTATACAAAGCTGGGAAACAGCCCTCTTGTGCCTGCAGCCTGCCACCCACCTTTCTCCTGTTCTTGCTGCCATTTGTGCATCATTCAGGGATCTGCTGACACTGCATCAAATGCCCCCGTTCCCTCTGCTACCCAAGAACCGCTGTGCTTGCTGGCGCCAGGGAAGGTATCAGACCAATCTCTTCTCCTTCTAGCCTTTCACCTTTCTTCCCTGAACCCTAACATAAGCATAAGCTGCAACTCAAACACCCACCTCATAAGGAACTCTCTCCCAAGGAAAGCAATCTTGGCTCCCTTGCCTTGTTTCCCTCCTTAAAGCTAGCTAATGCTATTTCATGTCTGTGATGCAGCAGTGGCAGCAAAGGAAAGGCCGGTCTTGCTTTGTGCAAGGCATTTTATAGGCCTTGAGCTACTGCAAGACCTTCATTCATTCACATAAGTTCCATCTCTAATAAACTCATTTATGTAAATTTATTCAAATTTTAAATGTAAATTCTTTTTTTCCTGGTCCCTAACACAGCGTCAGAGTTGCCGTGGCCTTCCTGCCAAAATGTTTGGACACCCCTGCTCTAGTCCCATGAGCTTTGCAAAGCTACAGGCTTCATCCCAGCAGATACAGGTAGACTCACCAACCCTTTTTATTTTCTGTATCACATGTGCAGTCAAACTGACAACATGCTTAGTGCATCTACCCTTTCTCCTTCATTGTGAATATGCTGATTATGTGGGAGACAAGGGCTCCTTGGTCTGTCTTTTACTGCTTAAGGAAGGATGCCCAGAGATCAGATCCAGGTCTCCTTTTCAGATGGACTCCCTTAACTATCATAGCAACTGCACAAATAGCTGGCCCTTCTGCTTGTATAAGGGCTGCCCATTTGAGCACGAGGTGTAGTGCCAATTAAGAGGGCTCACCTAGACTAGCTTTGCCTCTGCAAGTGAGTGTGAAGAGCTTTCATGGCTGGCCGAGGGGCTCTCCCTGCCTGAAGCCCTGGTTCAGGCTACACTCAACTGAGTTTCATCCATGATCTCATACTTCAGCTCGAACCTTGGTGCTTCTCCACTGTTTGTCCTGCTCCCCTGACTCTCTTCTTCACCCCTCCCTTCCCATTACTGCATAACTCCCAGTTTTTCTTAACCTCCATCACCCTTTGGTAACCCTCCTGATTTCCCTACATTCTTCTTCCCCTCTTTTCTTCTTGCTTTCATTTGCACCATGATGTACCCTGTTCTTGCAAGACTGTTTTCCCTTCTGCCTAGAAACTGCTGCCTAATTGTGTGAGTGCTCAAGTACACTGCACTGTATTTGTTATTTGATCCCCCTTCTCAGTTACTGTGTTCGTATCCCCACAATAACTACCTCTTGTTGTACCTTAAACCTTGCCTTCCTCCTCATTTCATGCCGTTCCTGAGCTGTACAATGAGCCACTCACAGTACAAAGATTTCCCCCATGTGTATATGTAACTTGTATCTTAGACTACACTTTGGAATTCCTGGACTCGCCTTTTGTTCTTTGACCGAACGCAGCTGTTTTGACTTAGGTACGTTTTGACCTATGGACAAACCCTTAGAATAGAACCAGTATATATCTTGGAGACTGTATATTGACTTCTGATAAATTGCTTTTGTTGGTAGAGAAAGGATAGAACCAAAGAAGATAAGATCAAACATCCAGGATACTGTGCTACACTCCCAATGCAATCTACAAATACTGTGTTGCAAGATACAAGCTCTGAATTCACTTGAAGAAGAGAGATTTTTATCTCTCAACATAGCTCTACTGCAAAAAAAAAATTTCAATAATTCCCTTGGTATGATGACAAATTAACATGAGGCATTGAACATCAGATACTTATACTATTTAAATTAATTTCTAGAGCCTTTATATTATTGAATAATCTGTGGTTGATGAATTTTGGAATGGCTCAGTACTCACTTTTCCTTGTCCATTCATGCTTTTAAGGAGTTACATGTGGAAATCAATGGCAGAATTATGCCACAGTAGAACTACACATTACTTGGAGCTGCTAAAAGAGGTATGTATCACTCTCCTCCCTTCATAACATGGAGTACAACTTACTTGATGTTCTGATGTTACCCTGAATTTTCCCACCCTTACTTCAATATCCACCCTTGGCTTGGTCATGTCGTGAGAATGGATGATGGGCGGATCCCAAAGGATCTCCTCTATGGAGAACTCGTGCAAGGAAAGCGCCCTACAGGTAGACCACAGCTGCGATACAAGGACATCTGCAAGAGGGATCTGAAGGCCTTAGGGATGGACCTCAACAAGTGGGAAACCCTGGCCTCTGAGCGGCCCGCTTGGAGGCAGGCTGTGCAGCATGGCCTTTCCCAGTTTGAAGGGACACTTGGCCAACAGACTGAGGCAAAGAAGGAAGGCCTATAGCCAGGGAGACAGACCAGGGACAGACTGCACTTGCTCCCAGTGTGGAAGGGATTGTCACTCCCGGATTGGCCTTTTCAGCCACACTAGACGCTGTGCCAGAACCACCTTTCAGGGCGCGGTACCATAGTCTTTCGAGACTGAAGGTTGCCAATACAATACTTCAATATCCTTTTCGGATATCCCAATATCCTTTTCGGCCTTTTTAGCCACACTAGACGTTGTGCCAGAACCACCATCCAGAGCGCGATACCACAGTCTTCTGAGTTGCCAACACAGTTCAATATCATTGGCAGCAGCTGCTGTGAAAGGCAAGCACTCCACAGTGACTTCAGGATAAGATACAGAGGGGAGAAGGAGAAGTCAATATGGATCTTCCATGTTTTTGTTCCTTGTATAGTTGCTTGATTTCAGCAAAGTCAAGAATATATCTGCTAATTGTCATGAATTTAGTGTTAATGTGTTTGCTTGAGATCATACTACTGAGCAGGTAGCAGCATGCATCAATTCTATTCTGGAGGAACAGTTAAAACATTTTACCCCTGTTTAACACAGAAGAAAGTAAAATTACTTGATGATGGACTAGCAGGAAGAGTTGAAGAAATGAGTGGGCTTTATTATGAGAGCATGTGTATGTGGTACTGGATGCATGTCAGACTACTGTTGCTTTTGCTCAGCTTGATAGAAAGAGCAGATCAGGTCCCACAAGCCCTTGAGTGAAAAAGGCCAACTTTGGTTCACTGGCACAACACCACCTCTCTCAATGCTGGTTTGCAAGGACCCTTTGAAAAGTTTCATTACTTGCTGCACCTTCTTGGCTATAAACCTACAAATAATGGCACATCCCAGAAAAGTCATGGCTCTGAGATTAACACAACTATTTGTGTTCACAGAGGGTGCACCTTTAGCCTTGGTTCTGCTCACCAACGTAGGTGACAATTCATTCAAGAACCTAATGCTAATCAGGATAAAAGTTTCCTGAGCAATTGAAGTTCATCCTTCCCAGGATACAACCTAATAGAAAATGACCATCTCCACTGGGGGTTGTCAATGGGGAAACCTATCAAGGACCATCTCAGAACAAAACAACAACCTGGAATAAGTTCATTCCACAATCAACTCTAACATAGTCTGTGCATAACTCCCTATAAAATATCTGGTTATAAACCCCAGGCATGTACACTCTCCTTCCTTCACTCATTTTGGCTACATTAAGCACCAACATTCTCTTTAACTTTCCAAGAACTGCTGTATCATCAGGCACTGAGGATGTATTTTGTCTCCTTTCTTTCTTCCCCCTCCCCATGTCTCCTCCTATCTGAGCAAAACAAACTGCAACTCACCCCTCCCAAGTTGCCCTCTGAGAAACCTTCCCTTAGAAAGCACCTTTGTCTCCTTTGCTGTGCTTTCCTTCATAAAGTCAACTGAAGTGGCTGCTTAACCTTGCTGAGTCTGCTTATCAAACCCTCTAACACTCTCATACTGTTGGAACTATTTTTTTTCAAACCAGGAGATTGCAGCATCTTGACTAACTAGCCCCATGATTCCTGCATCCATGCAAGCCTCAATGAAACAATCCCAGCAAAAATGGATAATTTTGGTTATGGTCCCAACTGGCCATTGACCCTGCTATTGTATCTTGTGTTTTAGGAGCAGTCAAGCAGATAACATGCTTGACATTTCTATCCTTCTATGTTTGATGCAAGCATAGGACACTCTGATCTTCCATTTGTACCAGTAAGGCAGGAGGCTTGAAGATTAAGCCCTTAAGCCTCCTACATGGCTCCCCTTACCCGAGCAGTAAGCTACTGGGTGGATCTTGACTACATGGAGCCTGGTTTGCCATGCTGCTTCCAGAGGGGATGATGTACCAATTAAGAATAATTGAACAGTGGTAGAAACACATTCTCCCACCATAAGTAAGTGAAGGGCTTTATGGCCCATCAAGGGGCTTTTTGCCTGTAGTCACTGTTTCAGGCTTTAATGAACTTGGTCCTAATTCACAGTCCTGCACCATAGTTGGAACATGTGGCTCTTTTTCATTTCTTCTTTCTTCCTCCAGGGCTGATATCCTAACCTCACTTTCCTGGAAGTAAGTTCCATTGAACACAATAGGACTTACTTCTGAGTAGACCTGGTTAGGATTGTCCCCCAAAACCTTCTCCTCCTCCTCTCCTTCCCCTGGTATCTCCTATGCTCAGGCCCTTCTGGGTAATCTTCCACATCTCCCTCGATGGTGACATCTTCTCATATGCAATTACCTCTCTCTTCACTCACTCCTTCCATTTGACTGAAAGCACAAACCAGAGCACAAGTAGCTTGCAGCAGCCCAGGAGTGTTGGAAATGTTGCACTGCCTTGTGAGTGCAGAAGGCTGGTGCAAGGAGGTGGTATCTGGTGGCACATGCAGGACCCCAGACCCCTGCTGTCTAGCACTGAGACCAGCAACATGTGACAATCAGTGGTAGGAGGGTGAACTTTTCACATGCTCATAAAACCCCTCCCATCCACTCTGAGCTTCTTATAGGTGATTGTTGTGTTCCTTCTGGCCTCCCAATCTAGAGGAAACTACCAATGATGTTTATGCCAGTTACTTCTGGCTGTACTTCCAATAGGTGAACCATGCAAAGTTGAACAGCAGAGGACAAATGTTGAGAACCACTGTTCTGGAAGGCTACAAATTTGATCAGAGGAGTCCCAGGGATGAGAAAAACAGAGTGCTTAACCCTTACCTTGAAGGCAGATTTTCTGACCAAAACCACCTTCCCCAGCTGCTTTTCTCATCATGTATTTTGACATACCTATTTGTTTTCCTCTATTCACATGAAAGCAGCTGAAGAAGCAATTCTGCTGGCAAAAACTGACTGCAGGGAAAGTAATTAAGCAAGTTCCTTTGTTCCCATCACTTCTCTAATCAAATTCCCATGTCACATCTCATTTGCCCTGTTCTGTTCCAAACTATCCATGCACCACACAATCACTTTCCATCCAGTTTATAATCTGGGAAGGAAACACTTCTTCTTTTGCCCTATACAGACCCTGTATTAATTCACTCTGTGCTTCCTCCATCTCCACCCTCTGGTTGAGGCTGAATGCATCTTTGGTAATGACAAGCAATCAAACACAAGAGGCTAGGGAGAGGACAATGGCTGTAAAGAGCTGCTGAGCGCATGACAAGCCTTGACTGTTCCTAATGAAACATTTAAATGCTGATTTCAGGGGGGGGGGGGGAAATGACATTATCTGTTTCTCACAGTCCAGTGAAGAGGAGACGCCAGCTCCCAAAAGTCAGCAATGCATCTTTTCTGTGCTTCACACCACTAATAGCACAAATCTCATCACCGTGAAATACAAGTTCCCAGCAGGAAGACTGAACCAGCCAGATCCCATTATTTCTTAAGAAGGCCTATGGTTTTTCTTTCAGGCTAGGGCCATAGGTCTCCCCTGGACCATATCCTTCAGGTCACTGACTGTTGTAACAACTGGGGCTCTCTTGCTAGTGTTCTCATGATTATTTTAACAGATCTCAGAAATACCTACTTACCTGCTTGGACTTAGGAGGGAACTGGTGGCTCACTCAAATCTTTCACCTGCAAATATCACCCTCCCCCACTCAACTTTTTAAAATAAGCTTCATCGTTGGGCCCAGCATGTAAATACAAACATGTGCAAGCAAAGAATTGGTCTTTGGACATGGACCTGCTCCACTTGGTCTGAGTTTGGTCAAGCCTGGAAGTCAAGAGAGCCCAGACAACAGTGGGAGGAGTGACAGATGAATCCTTTCTCCAATTCAAATGTCTTATTTTTTTTTCTTTCTCTGAAAGCATTTCACCACCTGTGATCCAGTTAAGCACAGGAGATCCTTGAGAGTGCTTTCTCATAAGAACAGCCCCACTGGATCAGGCCATAGGCCCATCTAGTCCAGCTTCCTGTATCTCACAGCGGCCCACCAAATGCCCCAGGGAGCACACAAGACAACAAGAGACCTGCATCCAGGTGCCCTCCCTTGCACTGGCATTCTGACATAGCCCATTTCTAAAATCAGGAGGTCGCACATACACATCATGGCTTGTAACCCATAATGGCTCTTTCCTCTAGAAATTTGTCCAATCCCCTTTTAAAGGCATCTAGGCCAGATACCATCACCACATGTTGTGGCAAGGAGCTCCACAGACCAACCACACACTGAGTAAAATAAATATTTTCTTTTGTCTGTCCTAACTCTCCCAACACTCAATTTTAGTGGATGTCCCCTGGTTCTGGTGTTATGTGAGAGCGTAAAGAGCATCTCTCTATCCACTCTGTCCACCCCCTGCATAATTTTGTATGTCTCAATCATGTCTCCCCTCAGGCACCTTTTTTTCTAGGCTGAAGAGGCCCAAATGCCGTAGCCTTTCCTCATAAGGAAGGTGCCCCAGCTCAGTAATCATCTTAGTCGTTCTCTTTTGCACCTTTTCCATTTCCACTATGTCTTTTTTGAGATGTGGCTACCAGAACTGAACGCAATATTCCAGGTGTGGCCTTACCATTGATTTGTACAACGGCACTATAATATTAGCTGTTTTGTTCTCAATACCTTTTCTAATGATCCCAAGCATAGAATTGGCCTTCTTCTCAACAGCCCTTGACCAGCCTGGGTGCACCTGTCAATCATTGGGAAACCTCTGAATAGAAATCACACCTTTGGACCACTGAGAGTCAAACCTGAGCACTTTTGTCTAATCAAGATTTTTGTCCTAGCCAGACACAGCCCCACTATATCTCACCTAGCCTGTCACCCTCTTAACTGTGGCATCATCCTTCCCTTGCTACTCCTCCCTGTACAAATAGCACACACACCCCTTTGGCAGGGACCAACACCTTTCCCAGCAACTATCCCTACACAGTTACAGCCCAAAACACCAAAACCAAATCCTGTCCCAGCTGACTCCCCAACCATCTCCCCCAGTAACACCGTCCACCACCAGGGAAAGGAATGGGGGCGGGGGGAGGAAAAGAACCAGCTGCTCTGCACTGGGCCTGGCTTCCATCAAGTTCCAAATGCTAGCATGCTCCCTATCCTAAAAACCCATCCCCTAACATTCACACCTCTCTCACTGGGGCTCCTGCACCCTAATTAATCCCCCAGGGAAAAGGGAAAGGCTGCTCTGTATCACCTCCCTTTTACTGGTGTGACACCAACAACAGTATGATTGATGAACCTCAGTCATGTATTGGATAAGGGTAGGTAATTCGAACATTCAGTTTGCTCCCTTTAACAGGCCACACATTCAGTTCAGACCTGTTATAAGAATTTGCCGCATGCTGTAAAAAATAAACTGATTATTATTCTAATTCAGATAGATTTCATTTCCAACAGTCAATTTCTTATCAAGAAATTCTGAGGCCGACTGCCAGTTTGTATCACTTTTAAATTTTAGGCTCTTTCATAGTTCCCATTTGAAACGACATTGCTGCACAGCATTAAATCATGTTTGTTGGAAAAAATCAATATAAATGCTAAATTGTCATCTGCAATATTCAATCAACGTCGCATAGAACAACCTAGTGCAAAGTCATTATTGCAGTGTAACAGCATCCTCTGCAGAAAAGTAGATGATTAGACTGGTAGTGCCATCAAGTCTCTATTATTCATTCACATTATTATAATTATTATATTAAAAGGAAAATGTCAAGTAGTCTAAGCACAAACATAGGTTTGGAAATTAATCATCCCACATTTTCTCATGGGAACCGCTACTTGGGACATCTCACTGTTAGATAGCTATTCCTTTGTTATCTTTCTCAGGTATCGAACTGGTTCTGATTTGGTCTGGATGGACATCTTGATCATGAAAAAGTTACTTGCAGCAGGCAGCCTGGGTAGCTAATCAATCTCAGTCTCCAGCAACCATTTGGCATCTCAGCTAGGGTCACACCTCTGAAAAGCAATATATTGGAGGTTGTCAAGTCACCTGTTAAGGATGACATCAGGGCCAAACTAGGTGTGTCAGTGGCAATTCTGCATCTAAAGATGCAGAGCTACCCCAACCACACAGAAAGAAAAGGGTGGGGCCTCCAAGTTCAAAAACAAAGTGGTGTGTGCTTCAAGAGCACAGAACTTCCCCCTATGGCCACTGCTTCATATCAGGAAGAACTCTGATCTTGGAAGTGACCCTGACAGAGAAAGGCACTTGTAATGAGGGGCTGCACTGGAACAGGAAGGTTCAGCTGAATCACCCACCACATATCCTTCTACTTTCAAAACAGGACTCCGCTGCACTCCCTTCTTTCTATTCAGTTGGAGCAGTTTAAACACAAATTGGTCCTTAGGAAAGTACAAAACTCCCCCAAGAAATTCTGCAAATCTCATCTGAAATACTTAATGTCCTTCCAAATTCCTCCTAGGTATGGTGAATCAGAAGTCACTGCAAGACACATACATTAGAACAGAATTCCCACCAAAATATACTTAATGTTAAATATTGTGTGACATCCCCAGGGGCTGTCTATGCCCACATAAGATGCAGTTGGGCCTTTCATAGCAATGCATCATCACAGTGGCGTCGCTAGAAGGGTGCAGGGGGTGCGATCCACACTGGGTGACGCGCACAGGGGGGTGATGCGCTAAAATCGCAGAGGTTAGGAGTAACCCCATCATATTATATACCGTTGGATGTGGAATTTCAAGTGGAAGGCAATGCAAAAACCAGAATGAAATATCTCCTTTCTATCAAAAGTTATGGCCAAAAGACCGGGGAACAAAAAATGCATGGATCTCTATGGAAAGTGAGCCGTATCGCAAGTTTACTCGTGAGTAGGCGAACTTGCCTTAGTCCTTCGGAAAGGGCAGGCTGTGAGGAATCCAAAGACAGCAGAATGGTCCTGATCCAATGAAAGCAATCCCCAAAAACACCTGAGAAAGAAGTCCCTCCTTCCATGCAAATGAATGTATTGAGCCCTATGGAAAGCAAAACTAAGCCTAACGGTCCTGTTTACTCATGAGTAAGCAAACGTGCCTTGCCTGGTGTGGAAGATCAGGTGAAGGGGAGTGCAAGGCTACCAGAATGGTCCTAATTCTACGCACCTGGAACTAAACAAGTGCTCTAGAAGGCAGCCTCCCCCCCCCCACACACACTAAAAAGGATCAAAACAGAGGCTTCAGCTGATAATGTGAACTTTTTTGAGACTTGCAAAGCCAGGTGGATCCTGACAGTGATCTGGTTTAAACAGAAGTTCTTAAATTGAACTGGGCACTGGGTAGGGCTGAAAACCTTACTGGTTTTGGAGGGGGGGTGTTGCAGGCAGGCTACAGAGGAAATTCACTTGGTGGAACAGGGCTGGCTTCTGCTTATTTATTTGTTTTACTTTAATTATTTATACATTTATTTTAATTTGCCTGATGATGTCACTTCCACCATGACATCACTTCTGGTGGGTCTTGGACAGATTATCATTCTAAAAAGTGGGTCCCAGTGCTAACAGTTTGAGAACTGCTGCAATAAGGTGTTAGTAAACTGACACCCTGGGGGGGCGGAGTGATGGTACATCACCATGCCCACCACCTGGGCTGTTGTATGGGGGGGTGACGCGCTGGCATCCCACCCCGGGTGACGTGAACCCTACTGACGCCACTGCATCATCATGTAGGTTTTGGATAAAAACATGTGTTCTGATAGAAGCGAATGCAGAATTTGCATTTGGCGATTAAATATGAACGATCATTACAAAGTTCAGTGAATCACAGTTTAAAAAATCATTTCCATAAATCAAGAACTCAGCAGATGCCAGAGTGCACTTATTAGAACAAGAAAAAGCGTTGATCGGAGGAAGATGTGATTGAAAGGATTTTATTTAACAATCCAGTAAATCCTGAGACCTATCTAACAGCCCAATCCTATCCCCAGCAGGGGTGCTGGATGCAGAGGTGCCAAAATGGTAACTGCTGTATCTTGTGGCCCCACGGAGGACACCAGACGTCACCTCAGGGGAAGGGGATATTTGTAAGGGCGCAGGTCCCGCAATGGGGCTACTCGAGTCTGTGCTGGCTGTTTTACCAGTGTAGACGGGAGAACCTCTGCATCAGTCTTTGCAGCCTGAAATGGAGAATAGGATATGGCAGAGCATGGCTCCGCTGGTTCCACACCCCTTCTGGGAAGGTCATTCCCCCTGCCCTGACCTTCAAAAGGAGGCTTAAGTTATCAGAAGAAGAGGACAAAACTTAAATGTTCTCTTAAGATGTAAATGAAGAGGTCTTTTGATGAATTAAAATGAATCCATCGAATACCAAAGAATTCCTGTATACAGAGATATTTTTTGACATTACTTTTCATATTTATATTTCTTTTTTAAAAATATATATACCCTACCTTTCTTTCTGATCAGGAACCCCAAGCAGGTTATATTGGCATATTGGCAACCTTCAGTCTCGAAAGACTATGGTATCGCGCTCTGAAAGGTGGTTCTGGCACAGCGTCTAGTGTGGCTGAAAAGGCCAATCCGGGAGTGACAATCCCTTCCACACTGGGAGCAAGTGCAGTCTGTCCCTGGTCTGTCTCCCTGGCTATGGGCCTTCCTTCTTTGCCTCTTTGCCTCAGACTGTTGGCCAAGTGTCTCTTCAAACTGGGAAAGGCCATGCTGCACAGCCTGCCTCCAAGCGGGCCACTCAGAGGCCAGGGTTTCCCACTTGTTGAGGTCCACTCCTAAGGCCTTCAGATCCCTCTTGCAGATGTCCTTGTATCGCAGCTGTGGTCTATCTGCAGGGCGCTTTCCTTGCACGAGTTCTCCATAGAGGAGATGCTTTGGGATCCGGCCATCATCCATTCTCACGACATGACTGAGCCAACACAGGCGTCTCTGTTTCAGCAGTGCACACATGCTAGGGATTCCAGCATGTTCCAGGACTGTGTTGTTTGGAACTTTGTCCTGCCAGGTGATACCGAGAATGCGTCGGAAGCAGCGCATGTGGAAAGCGTTCAGTTTCCTCTCCTGTTGTGAGCGAAGAGTCCATGACTCGCTGCAGTACAGAAGTGTACTCAGGACGCAAGCTCTGTAGACCTGGATCTTGGTATGTTCCGTCAGCTTCTTGTTGGACCAGACTCTCTTTGTGAGTCTGGAAAACGTGGTAGCTGCTTTACCGACGCGTTTGTTTAGCTCGGTATCGAGAGAAAGAGTGTCGGAGATCGTTGAGCCAAGGTACACAAAGTCATGGACAACCTCCAGTTCATGCGCAGAGATTGTAATGCAGGGAGGTGACCCCAAGCAGTAACCCCAAGCAGTATTACCCCACGCAGTAACCCCAAGCAGGTTACATCCAAACAAATATAAAACAAATTTACAATTAAAAACATAACAGAGAAGGTCCTGTCACAAGTTACCACCAACTTTTTATTTCATTAATCTTTATTAGGCATAGACATAAATACAAGTAAACAAACAAAGAACAGAAATGGCCTACCCTTAACATGGGGGTTCCCACAAACTCATATATTAACAGCTCTATGAGGGGCAGCAGATTTAAATTCGCATCTCTGGATAATAGCAAAGAGATAATCAGCAAATTGGATGATAACTGACTTAACAGAAATAGAAAGAAGGGAATGCAAAGTTGCATCATCACAGGTCTCCGAGTACCAGGTCACTATAATGTGCTGGCCCTTTTAAGATTCTGATTGGGTTTGTTGAGGCTGTAGTTATTTTGACCCAACTGATGTAAGGTTGTGATTGCTGAAGAGAAGAATGTGGTCAGCTGATTTGGTTGGGGCATTAAAGAGAAGGGAAAGAAGGATGATGGAACTTCTTTGTAAGCTAGGAGGATGATCTTTCCTTGGTTTGGAACTTGGAGGTGAAAATGTGCTTCTCTTGTGTTATTTTAAACTGCCTTCCTGTGAATTTGGAATGTGGGGGAATTTATTATTGAGTAAATAAAGTGGGGGATATTTTTAACCCTTGTTGGTTGTTTTTTCATTTATATGAAGGAACTGAGCACTCTCTACCCTATCCAGCCCTTCTCTCCTTTCTTGGTAAAGGGAGCTTGAGGTCAGTAACCTGGGAGATGGGTCTAGGACGTCACAGTCAGTAATGAATTCAGAAAAATATGTAAAACTTCTTACCAAGGACAATAAAATACAATATGTGCCAAAGACGATATCCTCTAGATTACAGTCACCACCAACTGTACCTCCAAAGGCAATGCCATTTTTAATGTCCTTCCTCCCAGGAGCTCACAGTAGTGTGCATGGCTCCTCATAAGAACATAAGAACATAAGAACAGCCCCACTGGATCAGGCCATAGGCCCATCTAGTCCAGCTTCCTGTATCTCACAGCGGCCCACCAAATGCCCCAGGGAGCACACCAGATAACAAGAGACCTCATCCTGGTGCTCTCCCCTACATCTGGCATTCTGACTTAACCCATTCCTAAAATCAGGAGGTTGCGCATACACATCATGGCTTGTACCCCATAATGGATTTTTCCTCCAGAAACTCGTCCAATCCCCTTTTAAAGGCGTCTAGGCTAGACGCCAGCACCACATCCTGTGGCAAGGAGTTCCACAGACCGACCACACGCTGAGTAAAGAAATATTTTCTTTTGTCTGTCCTAACCCGCCCAACACTCAATTTTAGTGGATGTCCCCTGGTTCTGGTATTATGTGAGAGTGTAAAGAGCATCTCCCTATCCACTCTGTCCATCCCCTGCATAATTTTGTATGTCTCAATCATGTCCCCCCTCAAGCGTCTCTTTTCTAGGCTGAAGAGGCCCAAACGCCGTAGCCTTTCCTCATAAGGAAGGTGCCCCAGCCCCGTAATCATCTTAGTCGCTCTCTTTTGCACCTTTTCCATTTCCACTATGTCTTTTTTGAGATGCGGCGACCAGAACTGGACACAATACTCCAGGTGTGGCCTTACCATCGATTTGTACAACGGCATTATAATACTAACCGTTTTGTTCTCAATACCCTTCCTAATGATCCCAAGCATAGAATTGGCCTTCTTCACTGCCGCCGCACATTGGGTTGACACTTTCATCGACCTGTCCACCACCACCCCAAGATCTCTCTCCTGATCTGTCACAGACAGCTCAGAACCCATCAGCCTATATCTAAAGTTTTGATTTTTTGCCCCAATGTGCATGACTTTATACTTACTGACATTGAAGCGCATCTGCCATTTTGCTGCCCATTCTGCCAGTCTGGAGAGATCCTTCTGGAGCTCCTCACAATCACTTCTGGTCTTTACCACTCGGAAAAGTTTGGTGTCGTCTGCAAACTTAGCCACTTCACTGCTCAACCCTGTCTCCAGGTCATTTATGAAGAGGTTGAAAAGCACCGGTCCCAGGACAGATCCTTGGGGCACACCGCTTTTCACCTCTCTCCATTGTGAAAATTGCCCATTGACACCCACTCTCTGCTTCCTGGCCTCCAACCAGTTCTCAATCCACGAGAGGACCTGTCCTCTAATTCCCTGACTGTGGAGTTTTTTCAGTAGCCTTTGGTGAGGGACCGTGTCAAACGCCTTCTGAAAGTCCAGATATATAATGTCCACGGGTTCTCCCAAATCCACATGCCTGTTGACTTTTTCAAAGAATTCTATAAGGTTTGTGAGGCAAGACTTACCCTTACAGAAGCCATGCTGACTCTCCCTCAGCAAGGCCTGTTCGTCTATGTGTTTTGAGATCCTATCTTTGATGAGGCATTCCACCATCTTACCCGGTATGGATGTTAGGCTGACCGGCCTATAGTTTCCCGGGTCCCCCCTCTTTCCCTTTTTAAAAATAGGCGCGACATTTGCTATCCTCCAATCTTCTGGCACCATGGCCGTTTTGAGGGACAAGTTGCATACCTTAGTCAAGAGATCTGCAACTTCATTCTTCAATTCCTTAATAACCCTTGGGTGTATGCCATCAGGGCCCGGTGACTTATTGATCTTTAATTTATCAATGAGGTCTGAAACATCTTCTCTTTTAACCTCTATCTGACTTAACTCCTTGGTTAGGAGGGGCCGTTCGGGCAGCGGTATCTGCCCGAGGTCTTCTGCCGTGAAGACAGATGCAAAGAACTCATTTAATTTCTCTGCCATCTCTAAGTCTCCTTTTATCTCCCCTTTCCCTCCCTCACCATCCAGAGGGCCAACCGCTTCTCTGGCGGGTTTCCTGCTTCTAACATATTTGAAGAAGCTTTTATTATTCCCCTTAATAATTCCCCTCCCCTCTTTTTAGACTCACATAATCTCTGTTAGGTAGATGAGACGACTCAGATATAGCCATTGGCCCTGCATCACCCAGCAAACTTCACAGCTTAGCGGAGTTTTGAACCAAAGCCTTCCTGGTTCAAGCCCAACACTCTAACCACTCCTGCTCTTCATTTGGTGTGTATAAACACACTAGTTTCTGGTATACTCCATTCCTTGTAGTAGCTGTGACTGCTTCGATATCTTCTTAGGGTTCATGTTACATATTTGGCAGAACTACTCCTTTTTGTGAAATCTACTTGTTTGGTACTATAACTGTTAACACTTTAAAATTAGTCTGTGCAACAACATTTTGTGCCCTCAAATTGCATCCTTATATAAACATTCTTTTACTGCCAAAATCTTCAAGAGGCCAAGCAGAATGACTGCACTTGAGAGTTAATGTTTATTGAATGGGTTGCTGAATGCATCCTCCTGCCTGGAAAACTATGACTTAGAAAAACAAGCCCTTGTCCCCTTTAAATTTAAATGAAGGTTTAATCCTCAACAGTATCAGTAGGAACAGAGACACTGTTGTCCACATTGTGTCCACACTGTGTCAGTGCCAGAGCTATGGGTAGCATTATCTGAATCTAGTTCAAGAATGTCTGCAGCCAGTTGCTGGGCTTAGACTGGAGTACAGCAGGCAAAAAGTACTACTCAGTCAATCAAGCTAGGGCAAAAGGCTAAGCTAATATTTTCACCAAGACTGGTTAATGCAAATGCAAAATAATGCCTGGCACTGGAAGGGAATGAAGGTTGACAACCCAGTTTCCCTTCTGTGCCTGAGCCCATAAAGTCTATGCAGGGCACTTAGACTAAGACCATCCTCAGACCATGAGAGTCCTGGACCACTCTAGAGTCCCCAACACAGTGATAACCTAATCAGGCTCTCACTTAGGCCGACTGGAATTATGTAACTCCATCAGATCTCGTAACTCTGGTGTAATTAAAGCAATGATTTCTGATCAATGATTGGATTGTCACAAGACATCTCTTTTTGGACAATAATTGAAGCCAGCTACCTGGCAACATGCCTGTTACCTTCGCCCAAATAAATAAGAGTGCTGCATGCAATGCCAAGCTATTAATATATTAGTCCCAAGTCAGACAATTCAGTTGGAGAAGTGTAATTAAAACAAAAGCCACACTGAAAACTCAGATGTGGAGTGGATTTCAGAGGAGCAAAGCCTTGGAGGAAAAAGGTTTGTTTAGAAATAAGCAAAATACTTTGATAAATTGGCCCCAACTCTACACAATTAGCCTCCAACAGCTTGGCATTACCCAAGAGAATATGGATAATTGGGTTCAGCATCCCTGCAAATCTGCCATGTTTCTCATGACAATAAGCTGTTTGTGCTTTGGAGCTGTTGCCAATTTCCTAAATTCAGTCCATCTTGCAAGGGCTACCGACCCAATAATTTGCTTGTCAAAAGTTGTTAGTCAGGGCAGTACAAAAGCAATGAGGCATGTTGTTAATCTGAGAGATTAATTTGTTTTAATGACTTTCAGGGATTCAGTCATTCTGCTGGGGATCAAGACTAACTCTGAGACAACCCAAGTATACAAGATTAGAGGGGGAGCATCTAGGAAAGATCACTAAGCTGTTTATCAAAAGGTTACTAGAGCAAACAAAATTGGTTGAAAGGGATACGTTGCATGCACTAAGTTCAGAAACAAGTTCAAAAAGAAAGAAAAAAGGTTTCTGTTTAAAAGATACTGCAAATTAAAGTTGGGAAATAGTTTGATGGGGAAGGGATGAGTAACTAAATTATCAAAGGACTGAATCACATACACATGTATGCCATCAACAGGTGATACTTACAGTTTACATTTCTAATAGCAGCTGGGTCTGAATGCTTGAAGAAGTATAACGCCACAAGATATGGGATGCTTCTCCACTTTCTGTACTGCCAAATGGATTCACATGGTAAATTCATGCACTAAATACTGTGATAATTGAGGCTGTCAAGACCAGAAGCTGAAGAGGAAAAATCCTGGTCCTCTAGGAAAAAGGCATGTGAAAACCCACCATCAGATCAAGCCACATGAGAGACCAGAGATGTCATCATGTTCTCTGCTATATCCAAGTATATAGTTTGCAGAACTAGACTTACTAGGACAGAGGGGTCTGGAGAAAGCCTACTCCAACCATTTTATAATAAGGACTAGTCTGATAGTGTGCCAGTTGCAGCATCCAAAGGGGGGGGGGTCAGTCAACACAATGACTGATATGAAGTACACCTCCGAATTTCAGGCAAACACCACTAACAAGTTCCAGTGGTCACAGGACATGGTGGCACTGAATCTAGAAAGTGTAACCCAAGTGGCATGGAGCAAGCCAGGTTCAGAAGCGGTAAAGAAAACACCATGGGACATTTCAAAAGCAGGGCAAAGGGTTCATGTTGGATCTGGAGCTTCTCAGCTCCCCTGCTGACATCATTATTGCACATGAACTTCTTACATTGATGAATACTGCTTGAGCATTATGAAAGGGTCTGAGATAGCTCACACAAGCTGCATGATTAAAGTTGCAGTTTACATGAAAAACATGGCAGTGAAAAGCTACCCTACAGAGGGGTCTGTGTGGAATCTTGTAATTACCATCCAGCTGAGCAGAACAGCGTTTGCCTGAAGAAGCTGTCTTCCATTCTTCTATTTTGCAGAGCAAAGTCATGCTTAGGATCCCATATGAGTTGGACCTCAGCCCAGCAATTAAAGGCAGCTGGCAAGCTCACCAACCATAGTTGCAAAAGTCTGAAGAGGGTTGAAAGGAGTCGTGACAATACTGAAATTATCAACCATTTCTGCTAAGGTTGGTACTATTTATTGTTCTTTGGTGACCACAGTTTGATCCCAATCTAAATCTCAAATCCTTTTTGGTAGCATATTCTGCTCCTGTATACTTGGGAGCTTGATTCTATCAAAAACAGGTATTAGGAACACTGCCACTAATCAAATACTAAAATAATTTGCATTCTAGGCAGAAAGGCAGGCACCGGCAGCCATGGAATTAAACATTTTTCTACTTGGTGTGCATATGGGAAATGGATAGAAATTATTCTAAATGCATTTTTGTGAAAGGCAAAAGCAAGAGGGAAATTTGAAAGGAGCTCTGCCCCTCCCTATTATTATTCAAGTAGAACAGAAACAAATTCACCAGGGATTAATAGCAGTTCTGCTGTTTGTTTTGAATTAAAGCGTCTTCATTTTCTCTCACATCACTCACAGACATTTCTCTCACTCATTCAACAGCAAGGTGCCTAGCACTTCAACTACTTAAAATCCTAATGAGCGGTCATCAAAAGCTCAATCCCTGCTGATGTCCTAATCAACAGCCAACCCATCTATTTCCCAGTCACATACAGAGCAGGTTTTGTGTTACTATATGAAAATTTAATGGCACAGTCAGACTATTTTATGTCTTGTTCTCCCTCTGCACCACTACCAAGACTTCTGATCCCTACCCACCTAGGAATTTGCTAACAGCATGAACATTCACACACGGATCACAGCTGAAAATCTCAGCCAGCAGCATACCATTGCTTTTCAAAGCTTCACCAGAAGTAAATCCTACTGTACAGTATAACATAAGTATAGGGATGAACACGCATTAATTCAGTTTTCCACCTATTAAAATGTCAACCTTTCCTCTACTCCCTCTGTTTAGAGCAGAGCTGTGTGCAACCTATAGCCTCTAGGTTCTTATTGATATACTGAGGCTCCCAATTTAGATCTTTATGCTGATGAAGAAAATCCCTACTCTCCTATGAAAGGATTGCCATGTCCAGATGCATGCTTATGTATAGAATGAAGCATCTGTGGATGGCATGTCTATAAAGCTCTGGGAATAATGTTTGGGCAGATTTTGGTGCCCAAAACAGGACTATTCAGGAAGGGTTTTTTTTAATCTCAGAGTGGTGTTTCTACTTCCTAGGGAGCTCATGCAAGTGCTGAGCTGCCAATGCTCATGTCTGATTCCCTTTCTGAAGTGCAAGAAATTCAGGCGACTACTGCTAAATCTTTCATGCCAGTGCTAAGATGATCTGGCCTCTGCCACATCCTAATCTCAGGCAATGTGGCTTGAAAAAGACTCAATATACAGTTTATGGGATCCCAGTAGGAAGGGGGTGGCTGGATGAGCAGCAACATTTACCATTCCTACAGTCACAGATCCTGGTCTATGAAAGGACTCAGAATGCAGCTCGTGACCTGTTCACACAACGCCCAGGCCACCGCCATCATCCTCTCAAACATGCTTAGAATACATTTGTACATCCTATTTTATATTTTGAGCACAAACTCTTCTCATTTGTGCAGCAATACCTACTATTCCATAGTCTCCCCATATCCCCAAGGTAACAGCAACTGGGAGAATCCCACAACTGAAAAAACTTTTGAACTTGCACAACAGTGACTGGCATGATGTCTTCCTGGAGTCAGTTCACATTTGAAGGACTTTCTGTGAATGCATCCAAGAACAAATTTTTAAGAAATGGAAAATAGATTTCAAAATTGTCAAGGGGGACTTGAGGCTGTTTATTTTACACACATGGCTACTTGCAAAACACATAAACATAAAATGCCTCATAGAAACAAAAGCACAGCAATTTAAAAATATACTAACACTCATTCTTGAAAATATAGACCCATCTAAAAACAGCCACACAAAACAAATGCCCACGTCAAGTACCAATTGGCCAATATGTATGTATAAATATGTGTAAAGTGATACCAAGTGATAGGTAAGTAAGTCTTTTTCAGACTGGAGAATACCTGAAAATGCAGCTGCCAGAGAGCCCCATGTAATACTTCCTTAAGGTCCAATCCTATCCAACTTTCCAGTACCAGTGCAACCTAAATGCACCAGAGGTAAGGGAATAAACGTTTTCTTACCTTGAAGAGACCTCTGCGATTCCCTCCCTCCCCCCCCCCCCAACTGCAGGATGCAGCACATACCCCATTGACATGGCTGCATCAGCACTGGAAATTTGGATAGGATTGGGCCATTAGTTTCCTGGCAGAAGCACTGGATACATGTGCAATTTAAAAAAAAAATAGCATTATAGCATCAACAGGAAGTAACAATTAATGCTACTGATGAACATTAAGAAACTGACTGCAATACTCATTACTTACGGAAGGTCTACCTACACAAGGGTTTGCAAATATTAACATGATAATCTTTATAGCACTAGTACATAGCATTATTTGTAAGCTGTATTTCACATGCAGGGAAACCAACACAAAGATCCATTAAGTGAGCCTTTCAAGGCCAGATGAGTTGTGGTTCCTTCCATCAGTAATATCCACTTCTCTCTACTACAAACCTCCAACATCAGCAATACCTCCCTCCTCTTCTCCCAAGTATTTGAGAGCAAAAAAATGTTGACTGTCAACATAACCTGAACCTTCCTCCGCCTCAAATGATGTGGAAAAGAAAGATCATTTCACAGCGAACAAAACTATTTAAGATAATAACATTCTGACATTTCCATATGCCTCATAGCCAACCTCTTACTACTTGTTTATAACAGGAGCATGATGAGAGAAAGCAGAGCCATTCTCTGTTCATTAGACTTTCAGAAATGATTTCAGAGGAAGTTGCTCTGCCTGCACTGCTGTTTCTCCCATTTGTAGAACAGCAAAAGAATGGAATTCTATTAGAATACATTGTGTACTTCACTCCCAAGGTGTAGCACACCACCAGCAACAGACAGACTAAAAATGCTCAAAAGGAGCAGGAAAAATACTAAAAGAAAAGGGAGAGCCGGGTAAGTACATCGGGTAGCAAGGGTCAGGTATCTGGCTCATCAAGAGGGCAAAATTTAGTCCATCCACGACCCCTTCTACTATGTCTGTGACTTCCCTGGTACATTATTCTTTCTCAGAGTAAAATGATGGCCCAGGCCCCACAGGTTGTGCAGCAGTAAACTTCTCCCAGTATCTGAAAAATTGGAGGAACGATAATGTATGTGTGTACAAAGCAGGCTGAATCCCCTTACTATTCTTCTTACCAGCGTTTTTTGTAGGGACTATGTGCACTGCCATAAAGGCATGTACAGCATACATGCCTTTACAGCACTGCATGCTACATGACACTGGAAGCCATTTTAGAACTGTTTAGCCCCCTGAAGAGGGAAAGATGGGAAAATTTAGACGGGAAAGAAGAGGAAGAACCCCCTAGCTTGAAAAAGGAGCAGAAAGGAGGAGGAGGATGAACAAGGGAGCTTGGCAGTCACTCCCAATTTTTTAACCAGGGTAACAGATCAAGAAACATCTGCTCTGAATCAATGAAACTACAATTGATGAAAGCAGCAAATCTGCAGTCAGATTCCAAACTAGTAGATAGGTCAAGAAGCGTTTAGTAGATCAAACGTTCTGTTATAAAATTCCGGTGGGTCTACTTGGAGCCCCATCGCCATCTGCACTGCTCCCTCTCACAGAGCAGGACTGTTAACCTGATTGGCCTTGGATGGCAGTTTTCTTGCCTAGTCCAAACTGGAATTCAGTGTTGGGTTTTTGTTTGAGTGGTCCTTAGGGTCTTATTGCTGGGAAGGCAAGTGGCATGCTTGTTGATTAGTCAGCAATCAGAGGCAGCATACATGCTGAGGTAAGCAAGGTCAGGGGGTGAGCCAGGACTGCTCTGACAACACTTGTCTGGGTTGGTGAGGTTGGCTGGCGAGCAACCTGGATGGATCATGCAAAGGGCAATACAAAGCTTTGCTTGTGCAGGTTGGTGCTGACCAGCTGCCTTGACCCTTCTGAGTTGGCAGGAACAGGCTAACTTGGTCTCTGATTGGATGACACCTTGAGCCAGAATGTGACACCCATTGGGGTCTGTGGGAGGTAGACGGCTAGCACCATTGCCCCTCGAACATTTAGTGCCAGCATGCTGACGGGTTGTTCTTAGTTAGGTTTTTCCCTGCTGCTGGTTTTCTTGTTATAATCAATAAAAAATTAATTAATCCAAGCCTCTGTCTTGTGTGCTCTTTGGGGGGTGCTAGTGCAAAGTATAGAATCTCAACACAGTGCTAAATAATAATTTGCCTTGTGTAGCATTCACAGAAGACTCTCAGAGAACTGGTTTTGATACACAACACTCAATTGCTCCTAAAAGGATTCAATTTTTCATTTTGTGACCTAGATTTTCCGAAAGAGTAAAGCTTTTCTGAAGTCGCCAGTGCCACACTGACTCAAGTCAACAGAGAATATGATCCTAACAACTGGTGAAAACTACTTTAAAATGCAGAAAGTAAGCCAACACTATGAAAGCAAAGGCACTAGTACTCCCTTTGCTTCACACAATAAGAGTAGATCATAAAACATATTTTAAATACTTGAATGTTACATTTAATGTGTCAGAGATTGCATCAGCTATTCCCCCTGATCTTTGTAGTGGCTTGAAAGTTTTAGGATGCAGAAAGACACCAAAAAACTTTACAGGACAGTAGTTCATCAAGGCCAGTGGGACTCACTGAGGATCAACAAATAACACTATTTTCCTTTCCAAGCCTAGACAATACAGCCCTGTGGTATGGAAATGAAATGAAATCTACAAGAAAAAAAAGAATTTTAATTAAAAAGGGAAAGGATAGCTGCTGGTGAGAGGTGAAAGTAGGGCACGTTGTTAGATGAACCAGGAAAATCTTGGCTCAGTGTGGTTTATTTATATCAGAGTGGTTTTTAATAATATCTGAGCTGGCAGGCAAAAATGACCTTGAAGTGTGACAACTAACCTGGGAATAGAACACCCAATGGAAAAACACACCCACACCAATGTTGCACCCAATATTTAGACAAATTTTTACCTGATCTTTTCTAGTGTCTTTGTTGTGTGACAGCAAGAGAAAAAAGTCTGGCAGTCAAGCATTAGCAGATTTCATTTCTTCCCTCCCACCCTGCCCCTCTAAGATGACAAATAATGAGAAAGCTATCACAAATTGCAGCAAGTCGAGACACTAGTGAACACTGTGCCTCAAAGACTGTATCAGGGACATGCTGGAGTCACTGTGCCCGAGTTACAAGTCGAATTGTGAATTGCTGACCCCCCTGACTTGACTCGCGAGTCATAATGGGCAGTGGTCGTGACTTGGCCTGAGCCACCTGTAGAGTCAGTTTTGCCTTCAGTCCAAGTCATTATGAGAAGCAAATCAAATGAAACCCCCCAGAAAAAAACAGGTGGTGTGAGCACCAGAGTTCCCATTTAATACTCCCCAGATGTTCCCATCCCATCTGTAGTCAGCAATGTGGTGAAGTCCTTCACTTCAACCACCATTTTCATTTCATTTATGTAAACAAAAGCTCTGCTGTTATTAGAGTGAGTGCAGCAGTGCAGAAAGGGATAGGTTTCACTACGGTCAATGGGGATTCCTTCCTCCTCTTCTATAGCAAGGAAACACTTCCCCCCAGGTCTACCCACCTCCTTTGCTCCCTCCCTGGGTTTATTCAGTCACTAGTTCCTATTGCAAGAATCCCTTCCACCTTCCATTGGGCTCCTCCTTCTCCCCAACCCGTGTCCAGAAAAAAAAAATCGGGTCATCCATCCTTTGGCCAATTGTCCATTCTTATGATGGCCAAAAGTCCATCATCATGTCCTATGATGGCCAAAAGTCCATCATCCTGGCAGCCCCTGCCTTCTTCTGGTTCCTCCCTCAAGCCTCATGCAGCCAGCCAAAAAAGCAAACAAAAAAAAACCTTGCATGAAGTGAACTGAACAGGAGTGGGAGAACCAATGTGTGGCTATTTCTGCTTTTTGATAGCAGAACCTAAAGATCATGCTAGTCCTTTTACCCTGGTATCCCAACCATTTCATCTCTGTACCTTACAGTGGATCCATGTTAATTTTCTACCACAGTGCAGCCTCTTTTACCTTGATTCTATATTGAGTCTCATAGGACATAAGCCTTTTAGTGTCTAACATGCTTTGGATCTAGGCCACCATTCAATGGCAAAACATTTCATGGCTGCCATTTGGTGGTGGTTGGAAGCTTTATACACATTGAACCCTTTCACAAAATCAAATCCTACATTAATTTTAACATTGCTGAGTACAGTAATTTCAAAAATCAGAAGAAACAAACCAAAAGTATCGCCACAAACATTCTTTCATATGTCTTAGGTAACATAAGGAAATGTTATGTGAAGTTTCCTACACAAGTGAAAAAATAATTCATAACCCAACTTAATAAGATCTGGTCTCCAATAACATATTTTAATGCCAACATTTAAACAAAACAGAAAAACTAAACTAAAAAAAATCATTGTCATGTAATGCATAGCAAACAAGTAAAATACGTTCAAGAAAAATTTGTCATATTCTTTTATTTGGAAAATTCGCTATAAGCAAAGTGGAAGCTGTTTTCTGCAGATGTTCTAAAATAAATGACTACCAATTGGTATTATGTAAACTTCCGCTAAACATGCCAATGCACAGAGGATGATTCAGTATCCAGTTTTACATGATACATACTACAAAACAGGAAAAAAAACATGCACCTATCAGGTGGCATCTCATAAAAGGTGCTCTGTGTTATCAGAGAAGCATTAAAGAAACTTTTCTGGAAGAAGTTGCATTTTTACTGATAAAACCTTGCCATGCACAGCTGTAACTTACTTATTTTGTATCAGTGTAGCTTCCTGAAAATACATGATGTCTGCACCTTGGCAAATTTGGCTAACACCTTCACCATGAACTACTGGAATGATTGAGACAATTCAATTCCATGCATTTTGGCAGCAACATACTTCATATGACAAAGACTGCCTGGAGTGTTTCCTGGGATTAATGATTTTAACAGCAACCAATACAATAAAATAGTTTGCTGACTTCAGACGCAGCCATAGTAGATCAAATTTATGTCCACTTGAGTCATTTTGCTCCAGTGATGGTGAATGACAAAAGAATCTTTCTGCCATCCTGAATTCGCCCATTTAAACCAAATATGTGCTACTTGCCTATTTTAAGGATCCAAGCAATGTTTATACTACAGAGAAGCAAAAAATAAAAATAAAAATACAGGTGTCACCACTTAACGATGGGGATACGTTCTCCAATCCCTGTTGTTATGCAATTAGGTCATTAATTGAACATTAAGTTCACTCTATTGCCTTTGTTGTGTAAAGAGACACTCCCTGTCAGGCACTAGCTGGCTGCACAGGCTACTGGAGATAGATTGCCTCTTCTTTGAATCTGGACTGTGTAAAATGTTCCATATTTACACTGTCACCTTTGATTTAAAGAGTAGCTCAAGCTCCAAGAAGACTTTCTTTCTGCTGATAGAGCCTATGCTCACATTGACCCTGGTATTGAAGAATCCATCTCGGGATAGCAACCACCACTGTTCCATTGGGATGAGTGGAAGACTGAGCCCATCCACCTCTGCATTTTTAACAGCAGCACAGTGGAGGCTGAAGGTGTGTTACTACATGGACAGCCCAATCCTGCGTAATTCCCAGAGCACCAATGCTGCTCCACCATTGCACAGGTGCAGCCACTTGAGGCAGCAGTAGCCAGGCTGCACTTTATGGAACATTGTTTTTTGCAATGGCTGTAAAGTGTACTGCATCACTGGAATGCACGTTCCAGTGGCACAGTCGCCGAATAGAATTGGACTGAAAGTAGAGGAAGCAAGGCAGAAGGTGCTACAGGATGGGAAAGTACCATAGAGACAACAGGACTGTAATAACTTTCCCCCTTAAAAGTAGCACAGTCTCTAAGGAGAGTGTTGTGGTGCCCTGAGAAGGGAATCACTAGCTTTTAACATTAAACCTACAAGAAAACAAACAGGAAAAGGTTTGGAACAAGAACTGACTGAATGTAGTTTATTGCTTCTATCTTTGTTGACCATTATCGTTTGTTTTGTTTTAAGTGGAATATATTCATAGCAAATAAAATGGCACAGAGACACTAATGATATGGGCGGCCCAATTCTGTCTAGGATTTGGCTGTCATTTGCTGTCATTTACAACAGTGGAAAAGAGTTCTGCTGTTGTAAAATATCTGCTGACAGAGTGTACAGCAGATATTCGAGGGGCAGATATTCAGATATTCAAGGGGCAGCAGCAGTTCCCCGAGTGTTTTCCGACTTTCCTGGACCCAACGGAGCAGGTAAGGTAGCAGTGGGGCAGGGAGGGGCAAAACTGCATGGGGAAGGGGTAGGAATGGGGCGGGGAGGCTGTGGGAGAAGACCTGTTGGCAATAGCAGATGATGATCCTATCCTCTCTTTTTCAAACCTCCCTGCTCCCTTTCTCTCTTTGAACTTGTGCCAGCTAAAGAGCTGGTGCAGGTCCATGAAGACCCAATGAGGAGTGAGAGTCTTATGGGGGGTAAGGGGATTTAAATCCCCTTTCCCTTCCAAAGTCTCCTGATCCACCTCCCACTGATCCACTGGATACAGCGGGCACTGGATACAGCATTTTTGGTGTGGCTGCACCAGTGGGCAGGAGGAGAGGACTGGGCTATTAATGTGGCAGGGCTAAAAAACTGGCCATATATTAAGACCGGGCAGAGTAGATGTCGCCTGCTTGTACGAAACATATATGATTTAAAAAAAGAGGAGAAATATTTGGAAAACTTATGAAAAGGCCTAGTTATGCTTCAGCTCAAACCAAAACCAGAGATGCAATGACAGGACTAGTTACATCTTTATATCTGGAAATACAGATGCAAGGAAAGGGGAATGTGGATGTTTTCTAATTATTTCAGGGAAACTGGAAGGGAAAAATCTTCCCCTGTTGCAGCTGAGTGGAATGAAACAACCCATCTTTTGGGGGTTGAAAGTCATTTTATACCCTTCTCTAAATCACACTTACTGTGACCAACTCCTGCTGTTCCTTTTAAATTCAGCAAGTGTGCCCTTTATTTTTGCTCAGCACAAGATAACTATGACCACTTCATTATTACATTTCATGCCCCGATCGCAACAGTGCACGTTTCACTGAACAGAGCTTTACTATGCCTTGTTGAGCAGTAAACAAGCCTCTTCTGTTCTCACACTTAAGCTCATGCGGTGATGGGGAAAACCAAATCACAATATAATTTTTTTTAAGGATTAAATATGGAATGTATCAATCTCCAATATAGTTTATATTCAGATATATATGAATGTTCTTTAATCAAATATCTGGCATAAAGGCATTATCAGCAAAGTTTCTAAGATGATGATGAAAGAAAATGCCACTTAGGGGTATTCTGATATTCCCAATAAGAAAGCATGTTCAGGTGTGGTAAAAGCTCCTTAGCAGAACAGCCTATAATTAACCAGCTCGAGTATATTTTTGATACTTCCTTGCTAACTTGTATGCTGGTTTCTGAACAGGAAAGAGCATAGAAGACTTCTACATTGACTTCTCAGAGACAGGACAGATCTCATAGGTAAAGATGTTTGTTTCTGGTGAGTAAGATATGATTACAGCCTAAATCTTACTGAACATAATGGGCTTACTTCTGACTAAAATCAATAACACCAATTTCAAACACCATTACTTCTAGGTGTAAAAAATTGCTGCTTTTTAGAGATGAGCCTTCATTACCGATCCTATATACAGATCTTAACCCTAAAGGTTCACTGAACTTTAGAAACTGCTTTTTCTTTTGAAGCACAGGAAGACAATGCTTGCAGACTTTTACCATTAGGCAGAGAAATCTCTAGGAAAAAGGGTGGGATGGACTGGCCAAGTGGATTCCACTCTTCCAAACAAGCGCACTGATGACATAATCAAAACTTATGTTTTTTTAAAGACCAAGCACAGGGGTGCTCAGATGAGTTCTGCCAGTGTCTGCCCATCTTAATCTGATTATGATTTGCAAGAGGTACGCTTCCTTACTCTCCAAGTAAGTGCAGTGCTACCAATGTAACAATGTTGTTGAAAAGGAAGGAATTAACTTCGCTGCCAGGTGGCGGGTCTGGAGGTCCCTCAAGTACCACTGGTTGAGAAACACTGCTCTCTAGCTGAGTTGGGCATTTTCCATCAACTTGTACTTTTGCTACCCCCATTTTGCTTAATTCCTTTCTTTTCAATTAACTAGATACATTTTAATGCTTGCCTGATTAGTCCAAGTGCACAGGCAACTCAGCAGGTAATCACATCTGTTTGCTCCTGCTACTGATGTTTTGGTTTTTAAACAACCCCTGGTGTTCAGTGCTCTCCTGGAAGGGGGGAGATTTCCCAGATGACTCCACCTCAGTCTGGTCTCTATAGCCTGGGGCAGCGGTTAAGAACTACCAAGGTTCTCCCCTGTTCAGCTGCTGACCCAGTAAAAGCAAAGTTGGGAGCAAAAAGTATATGTACACTAATCACTAGGTATAACCCTCATTGTTCAGCCTACCTTCACTCCAGTCATTTCCCCTGACAAAATGGATGGCCAAATTCCAAGTGTTAAGCCTGTTTTTGTTAAGGGAATGCTCAGCTTTTGTTAAGCTGCTCAGTTGGTAGAGCTGTTGCCTTGTATGCCTGAAGATCTGAGGCTGCCAGTTCGAAACAACCAGAAGTACCCAAGAACTGATGACACGCTGATATACTGATGAGCTGAACCTTGGTGGCAGAGAGGAGTTGCCGTCAAGTGGAGCATGGGAGGTGAAGGGCCAGAGAGAGGCCAGACCGGAAAGGAATTCAGCTGGAACGAGGAGTTCTATGAAAGACTAGAACTATTCAATTGTAAAAATCCCTATGGGGGTTTAGAACAGCCTGCCTATGTAAACCGCCTTCGATTAAAGTCTGAGGAGAACACTGACGACCAAAGAAGGGCGGTATATAAATACCTGTATAAATAATTCCTTGGATAGTGCTGAGATGTAGCCTGGCTCACCTTCATGAAGCTAGTCTTTCTCCTAGTCTCTGGACACATCCAGCACATACGACATGCTCTGACATATAAGAACTGATACTTGCTGCCACCAGGAATACCGCATCACAAACCCTTTCTCTCAGCATGGGTGTCTGTCTGTTAGCTGATGGCTCTCCTTCGCTCAGTTACCTGTTCTGATGGGTTAATGACGGGACATCCCATAAAATAACATCCTGCATTTAGAAACTGAGAATCATGGTTGCTTTTACGTTTTTCTTCAATATCTGAGGATTTCTTCTGCCCAATAAAGGCTTTGCAAGTGCTATCAGCAAAAACCCAAGAGGGAATGAACCCAAATATATGCCTCTTCTTCTTGACAATGAATGATTCTGAAAGAATCAAAAGAATGAAGATTTGGAAAGGTTTCAACTTTTACCAAATCTACTTGCAATTAGAGATGTAATAGAAAACCCAAGTGTTCCTATGGCCGCTGTTTGAAAAGGGAAGGGCATATGATCCTCAAAGGAAAAATATTAACTTCTGATGTTGGGCTGTAACACAATTTCAGATTTAAAGCAGGATTCAGGCCTAGTTTCTTATTTATCTTAATAATCCTACCTCCATTCTCATTAGAAGGCTCCTAGCTATTTATTAGATGATTGTAAAACTGGAGCCAAGGACTTGAGTTTAGTTATGATGCAATCAACTAGGCTGTATTTCTTTTGTAAAGTTTTTGCAACAAGAAAGCATTATTTTTCTAAAATGTTATTATCCACTGGGTATATCCACTGGCTATTATCATGATCAACAAACATATTATTAGTGACTTCTTCATTACCTGGAAATTGCTGCTGCTGGAGTATTGTATTTTTACCTGCCTGTGTAATTTAATTGTCAAAACTCTTTTCATTGCAAATTTTTTTTTTCATATTCTTTGTTAGCTTCTTTGGCATTAAGTAGCAAAAGATAGTTTAGGAATGAATGAACATATGAATAAATAAATAAAAGTAAACACTACTTTTAAAGTAGCATTTGTTTTGTGCATTTAGGGAATGTGTGGACAAACTGCCCCTGCACCATCACAGAGCAATGGGATGGCTACCTCACACAGGATGGAGACATATATGCAAACACTCTTCTCTCATGTAATTCAACTGTGCAGGCTGAGCAGCTCAGAGAACTAAATGTTCAATATCTGCAATCTTTTCAAGCATGTCTATGGACACACTTATATGACCTGAATATATACCTATGAAGCCAATAACATATACTTCATAGACCACACACAACCAATTTCTTCTTCTGAAAGACATTATTTTAAAATTAAAAAAAAAAAATCCAATACCAGACATGATGATCAAACACCCTATGCAGAACATAAGCACAACAGTTACAAGGCAGGATGACACCTGCAGGCATCTGAACTGTGCGCCATTCAGACCTACACTTCCTTTGCATTCACTTTTGTTGTGCACCTTATTCAGTGACCTGTCACTGCTGTCACTCAGCCTTTCACAGTTTCAACTTTGATTATAATTAGCCCTTCAGAAGAGCTGACACAACAAAACAAAGAGGAGTTCAGTCCACTAACTGACATCTGTGTCCTTGTGTGGGCTTTGGATTTTTAACACCACAAAAGGTGACCTCAAAACACAAGTCAAATCAATTCTCTTCCTTCTTGTAACGCATAAAATGGCAGCATGATCCCCCAAATCTGCAGTGCTCATGGATAATAACCTACAAGACTCCTTCCTGTTCTGGGGTAGAAACACTAGTGGGGATCCTCTTGTCATGCCATTTTGTGGATCTTCCCCTTGGCTGCTGAAGTGGCATAATTACAATGTCTTTCTATGGGGTAGAAACCCTGCACCTTCCCTTTTTCTATAACGCCCCCCCCCCAACACAGAACAGTGAAGTGAATCATTGCTTGGGAGCAGTGTACGGGGAGAAATGGCTGCTATAGTGAAGTAGTCATCTGATAGAAAGATACTGCACTTCTGCTCCTTAAGCAGTGAAGTAAGAAGAAAAGCCATGCCATCAAGTAAGGGGAGGAGGCCCAAATGGTCACTGGCTGACAGTTAGGCCTAATTCCCTTAGTAAGGAGAAATGCAACAGTAGCGCACCCCCCCCCTCAGTGCTGTGTCCTCAGTAGCTGCCTAATGATGTAATGATGTAATGATGTAATGATGTTACAACTCTATGATGTAAGTTCTGAAAACTTCAATTATGCTCATATAATTGCATGTTTCCTAGACTGTCCTTGGGTATATCTGTTGAAAAAGCATGATAGATTTATTTATTTATAAAATAAATGACCCACCTAGTGGAAACTATAAGACTGATGTACATAATGGTGTGCACAGCACTTCCGTGAACAGAGTTACAATATTCATTAGATCCAAACCTGCAGAGGCCTTTTATATTCAACAGTGATACAGATCTTTTCCTCCAACTTCCCACACAGAATGGCTAGGAGCTGGCCCTTATATACTCCTCAGGGCTGCTTAAATCTTCCCCCTGTCAGGTACACCTTTTGAAGGGAAATTCAAAATACTGCCCTTCTTGCCTTTTTTCAAACTTAGGGGTTTTTTGGGGGGACGGACGGACTCATAGCTGAATTTTTGACCTTTGTTTAACCTCATCCATGACAACTACACACTTTGTTAATTTAAGATGAGTAATTTTATAACCCCAGACTTTATCTGATTTTTTATCCCAATGCAGGTTGTGTCCTTTTTTACCACAAACCATATCAAATTTACAGAAAAATATGAGAACATGAGGAAACTCAGTGTTTATTTTATAAAAAGAAAATAAGAAAAACCCAAACGTATATTTCCAGGAAAAAGAAGTGCTTATATGATGCAGGCTGGTGAAAGCCAAAAAGCCAAACAAATGCTAACAGACCAAATGCTTAGTGTATATGTTTTGTTCAAATGTTTAAAAAGCCTATATGTATTTAGCACGCCCAAAAGCCAGCTAAATCCATCTCTGAGTCTAAAGAAGTCTGAAATTACAAGTGCAGGCTAATTAGCAGTTTTACTGAAATAGCAGAGGAATGTCTCCTTGGCTTTCCAAGCAGATAACAGGAGGGAGTTTTGAGGAGAAATACATTCCCTCCTGCTCTTTTATAGAGACAAAGTTGCCAGAGAGTACCCAAGTCATTTATGAGTGGATCAGTTTAAAACAAATGCTTAATAACGTTAATGCAATGGGTGAATTAGTTAAGTAAGAAATAAGGGAAATGTTATATTCAGCATGCCCACAAACAAACAGGCTTGGATTCACGTTTGCCCCCTCTGAAGAAGTTTAAAACAGCAAAGTTGAAGGCAAGAGTCATAAATCAGAAGATGTTTTATTGCTAAGCAATAAAAGCATCAGCAAAAGAGTCTGGTATTTATCAGCTGTCAGGCTAATTGGAATGATGAAGAGACTAAGCTGTAGTTTCATTTTGAAATCAGGAGTGCACTCCTAAAGCTTTTAAACTGAGAAAAACACATAGAAAGAAATATTTTTTTAAACAGGGAAAATGTTAATATATAACTCAATAGGCTTTCCAAAATTGTGCACTGGCAAAGCTACCAGGAAGGTTTCATGTTTTGTGTACGCATTCTAACAAAGGAAACATCATGGTGTGTGTGACTGCATTTAGGAAAATGTTACAGATCCTGCTACTGACAGGCTACTGTGCAAAGTGTAATGAGAAGTGCCTAAGATTGTAAATTAACAGAAGGAGATATCTGGAAGCTGCCAAAGCCTCACACCCAAAGGTTTATAGAAATGCCAAATGAATCATGAAAGTCAGCATGTATGTTAATATTCTTCACTGCCTTAATGGTTAGAGAATACAATTAGCAATGTATAAGGAAGAGTGAATCTTAGCTGTTAAAAATAGTTCTGTTAAAACAGTTAGATCAAAATGCAGAGAGAGGAAAACTATTGAGGAGAGCTTGAAGTCACAAGTTGAAGGAAGACTCTAGAGAAGTTACAGTTTACAGATAAGACCTTTATCTAAAGCAAAGGCATACCAAGACTATATCATGCCTGTCACCTTAATGGAACCAGATAAGAAGCAACATACAGAAAATTAGGGAGTAATCTGGAAATTTATGTCTTTCCCCTGGCTCCAAGGAGCAGATAATTGAGGGTTGTACATAGAAGAAGAAATTTAATGTAAAGAACAGTCTATCTTGTTTGACAGACAGAGATAGTGTTTGGTAGATACAAAACACCTACAAATCAGCTGAGACAAGAACAGATAAGCAAGAGCATTCCTAAGAGTGTCTCCTGATCTGGAAAATATCATAGAAGCCCTGATTAACAAAGACATTCCAGATAAACTGTCTGAACTCTAAGAATGCAGGATTTAACAGAGAGAAAGTCTCTTAAAAATCCTTGTTTGCAGTAGAAATTCAGTATGTTTTGTATTGAATTGAGTAAATATACATACTGAGAATGATAGAAAACCAGAGGTTTAGTTTATAGAGAATCTACATTGTTTGATAAAGGGAATTCAAATTAGTCCTGTAATGGATGGGTAAACAGTGCCACCTAGTGGTTTTAAAATATGTATGCTTTTGCCATAAAAGGAAAATGTAATTTGAGACTGACCAATCAAATGCCTGTAGGATTGTAGCCAATCCTGGGAAAGCTTCCATTTCTGATATCATGATCCCCTAGCCAATGACAGTGAGATTTTTCAAACAAAGCAGCAAGAATCCTATATAAGTCAAGGGTTCACATTGGAATATTGCTATTCTCTGAAGGCACTGAGAGTTCCCACAGAGCTCTCACTGCTTTCCACTTTGGACAAGAAGTCCCGGAGAAGCCTGTTGCTGGCAACGAAATAAAGAAGCTTGCAGATGATCACCATTCTTGCCTACCGAGTTTGTTTTCAACTTTACTTTTAAAGTTTGCTTTTGAAGTTTGCTGCGGACTTTGCATTTCACCTTGCAACATATATGCAAATAAAATGTGAAGATGTGCTTCACAGCCGTGAGACACTCAATGAAAATGAATATAACAGGCATGCAGGTCTGGAAGAATTTGAGCTATAGACCTAATCCTGAAAGACAGGCTTATTGAGTGGGTTTGCTATAAATATCTGTATGTATACATCATCAGCTGAAACAAGGCTGTTTTTACATTTATTATGCTACTGTGGTTTTAACACATGATGCAATATATTACATATGTGGTTTCATTATGTATGTATACTGTGAGCGCTTCATATCTGCAGGCTCTGCACCCGCAGATTCAATGAACCACAGATCAAAATTTTTCCTTTTAATCCTCCTGCTTCCTCTTTCTTTCCTTCCTCCTCCCCAGCCACCAGTGACGACCTCTGAAGTGTACCATGTTTGACTGCAGGCTCTGGCTCACCTCAATTACTGTGCTCAGTGGCACCATGTCGTCCAGGGACACTTTATCAGAGTGAAGTGTTTCCCACTTTACTTTGGCAGGAGCACACTCACTGCTGTGAAGTGCTTCCCTCTCTGCCTCTACCAGTACCTCATCCAGTGGCTCCCTCCAGAAGATGCTTTGGAGGCTAACAACACAGGAGCAGCCAACCAGCCCATCACTCAGTCAGACAGCCGCTGGGTCTTAAAGAGTGGAATCTGCAAATATTATGTCATTTTAAAAGAACTTGAGCATCTGCAGATTTTGGTATCTGTGCAGAGTCCTGGAACCAAACCCCAAGGATGCAGAGGGCCCATGGTATTAATGATGTAAACTGCCATGGGAACCCGGTTTTGTTACCTGGGGAAAGGCGGTATCTAAGATCACAAATATATAAACACACAAACAAATTCACTCAAATATGAAGGGTGATAGTGAAAGTTCTAAAAACACAAAGCACTTGCAACTTAAAAAGCAATCACTCATTAAGCCTGGTTTAATATCAGTCTAATTCACTGCTCACTAGAGCATGCCAGGGAAAACAAATCTGAAAGAACTGCAAACAAGGCCAGAAAACTATGAGATGCATTTTGTTGTTTGGGTTCTTTAAAATAAAATAATAAAAAAAATGAAGGCCAATCAGTAGTTGCCAGTACTTTGATTTCAAATCAAACTGCCAGTAAATGATTCCACTTAAGAGGCGTTTTGCATTCCTCTCCTGTGCCCTAGTTAATTAGATTCCATCAGTGAGATCGTTCTCTCTCTCTCTCTCTCTCTCTCTCTCTCACACACACACACACACACACACACACACACACTCTCTCTCTCTCTCTCTCTGGAGTTTTCCTTCAGTGAAAAATCCTGACTACTCACAGCATCTGTTTCATATTCTGGTAAAAAACCTATTTTACAGAAGCCCAAGCCGATCTCCTCAAATACCCAATCTAATTTATCACCCTCGCTTCCCAAAGAAGCACTGCTCCATCCAACCTGAGATAGGATTCTGAGTTTCCAGATGACATCATGTTCAATGTGAATCAAACAGCTAACAAAGTAACCCCTAACTAATTAGCAGCTAACCCCTGCTAATTGGGTAAGAGGCACTTTTTCAAGTGGGTGCTCCTTTTTTTTAGCAGGGGGAGAGTAACTGGCCCACCTCACCCCAGCACTGTCTGTTCTAGTGGCTGTCTGCTGGTATTCCTTGGCATCTTTTTAGATTGTGAGCCCTTTTGGGACAGGGAGCCATTTAGTTATTTGATTTTTCTCTGTAAACCGCTTTGTGAACTTTTAGTTGAAAAGCGGTATATAAATACTGTTAATAATAATAATAATAAGTACGTAAGTGCCCATTTTAAAATTCAACAAACCCATGATATAATTTGCTAATTATTAATTTCTATGCTGTTGTGGGAAGCAGGACTCTTTCATCCAAACAGGAAGTACCTAGTTGTGTAATATGGCGCTTGTCAGAGGCAGTCAGTGCAATTTCATCACCATGACCTGTATAATTTGCACATCCACAGGAAAAGTTCAACCTGGGATATGGCTTGACTGCAGCCATTTGTCAGAACCATGGGCTATGAGACATACACTGGGTTCTGCTCACACCTACCATTAGTCAAGTCTGCCCACATGGGTGAGCGGTACAGAGAGGAACCATAACTAAGAATGCATATCTAGCAAGTCTAGGTAATCTGTATTAGGATTTTTTTTTAAATTTGTCTCTTATGTCTTAACTTGAATTTGTCAAAAATTGCAAGATAGTTTCAGACCCAGTCAAAGTAGAAACAGTACCTAAGGTATGACAAATTCTGCCTATTTTGCGCACCCCCCCATGCAAAAGAGCTCATCCCCCCACCACTCCCCATACTTTCTCTATGAGTAAAATGGCCAGATTCCGCTTTCATCCCCCCCCCCCAACTTCTGCACTGGAATGTATTTTTTTTTAATGTAGGCAGCAGAACAGGTAAGGAGGTGGCAATTACCTCGGCAAACCATCAAGAACAGCATCATGTCACTCTTACGTCCTCCTCCAGCACTGCTGTTGCTCTGATCTTTAGTAGCAGCATTGGAGAAGGAAGTAAATGACCCCACCATATCCGTCTCTTGCTCAAGCAAGCAGGAATAATAATAATAATAACAACTTTATTTTTACCCTGCCTTTCTCCCTGAAGGAACTCAAGGCGGCTTACAACAGATTAAAAAACATAATTTAAAACAAATAAAAACATATTAACACATGTCATAATATGTGTTCATAGCTTTCTATATGAAAATCCATGGGGTTTGTTTTTAGATTTTCTAATTATTGTAAATTGTTTTTAATGATTGTTTTTAATGTTGTATTTTTTAAAGTGTTTGTAAGCTGCCTTGTGTGCCTGTTGGGCAAAAAGGCGGGGTAATAATAATAATAATAATAATAATAATAATAATAATAATAATAAACAGCAGTCAGATAAAAAATAGGTAAAAAGAGCATAGAGCAGCAGCAAATCATAAAAGAATCAGGCCTGTAAAAAATATTAAAAGATGTTAAAAAAGATGTTAAAAAGGCCGAGAACTCAGAAGGCTTGTTTAAACAGAAGGGTCTTCAGGCCTTGCCGAAAGGTCTCAAGAGAGGGAGCCAGTCAAGGGGAAAGGAGTTCCATAGTGTTGGTGCCACTACTGAGAAGGCCTTATTTCTTGCCGCCGCCCCACGTACCTCTCTAGACGGTGGGACTTGTATAAAGGCCTTCTCTGATGACCTAAGAGGACGAGCCAGATTGTATGGGAGTAGGCGATCTCTAAGATACCCTGGCCCAGAGCAGTATAGGGCTTTAAAGGTCAAAACCAGCACCTTGAATTGGGCCCGGAAACGAATGAGCAGCCAATGCAGCCGCTGGAGAAGAGGATGGGACAAGTGGCTGGGCAGGTAGCTCTGTGCCAGTCTGCCTGGACCTGGCACAAACTCATGCTGTCCCAGTGCAGCTCCAGCTCTGCTGGCTCAGCCTGCTCCTGCTTTACAGCACATTTGTGACACTCAGGGCAGCATTAGGATTGTGCTGCCCTTCTCACAGATTCTTTCTGCATTAAGTGTTTTTGATGCTAAGCTTATTGCCATTCCACAGCCTGATCTATACGAGTTCTGTGATCATGCCACAAGCACAGTGACTTCATGAAAGTTAAACAGAAATGCTCACATGCTTTGATTCATTTCCAGCACAATAGAACAGGAACAAAAAGTCAGATGTTTTGGTGATATTCCTCACTCTGTACCAAGTCTGATGTTAGATAGGGTGGCCACAGGGCATTCTCATTTCCTCTCAAGTTAAAGGACCATAGTGAAGCAACAGCTTACATGAACTTGCAGAAAATCACTTTCAATCGAGAAGCATGTGACTGTACACTATACTTCAATGCAGAATAATGCCCTAGTCAGATTATTCATGTAGGCAGAAAAACACAGAGTTACAAGAAATAAGATTGATAGCAAAGTCAGACACGAGTACAATAGTCAAGTGGATGGTAACAATCAGCCTATACTCCATAGTAAGGAAGAAGAGCATCCTAGAGACACAGAAAGTCCACATTATTGTTTCCGACATGAATAAGAGCACACACAAGGCTGATGTTTATTTCTGCACAATGCAGTAAGTTGATGGGCTGGGGACAAAACAGATAATTATAAGGAACAAAAGAGTGAATAAAATAATTAATCTGAACACTTTCCCAGTGTGATCAAGTTTATAATCAAAGGACATGTTGAAGGGGATTGAGTAGACCAGGGAACATATCTGGACAGGAGTGGAAAAAACAGCCCAAGATGAAAGACTGTCTGAAAAACGGACAAAAGTTAACACACATTCACAAGGTAGACTGAATAGATGGATGAATACAAGGTTAAAAAGAAATATAATGAAAGTTTGGAACATCATGTTTCCAATTTTGGGAAGTAACAGTACACCCTTAATATCAGCAGAAGTACATTCTGCTGAGTACATACACATATTAGAGGCCCTTGTAAAGCTGGGCCATTGGCTAATGAAACTGTATGGGCTTATGAGTGTTCTAGAATGTATCATCTATTGCAGAGAATTGGGCCCCTTGACATTTAGACTCTTCACATTTCACTCAGAAATATTCTTTCATACTGATAAATGATACGCACTTGCCAATTGCAGAGGTGTTCTTAAACATTTTTATTTTTAAACAATTTAAATTTTTATTTTTATTATTTTAATCTTTAAACATAATTTTTTTGTGCAGGTTTCATTTTTCCCCCCAAGGAGGAAAAGCACAGAAAGCACTGTTATTATTTCAAGGGTACATTTTTATAAATTATAATTATAAATTATAATTACTTTAAAAGTGTATCTCATGTTGGCAACCTTCAGTCTCGAAAGACTATGGTATTGCGCTCTGAATGGTGGTTCTGGAACAGCGTCTAGTGTGGCTGAAAAGGCCGATTTGGGAGTGACAATCCCTTCCACACTGGGAGCAAGTGCAGTCTGTCCCTGGTCTGTCTCCCTGGCTATAGGCCTTCCTTCTTTGCCTCAGTCTGTTGGCCAAGTGTCCCTTCAAACTGGGAAAGGCCATGCTGCACAGCCTGCCTCCAAGCGGGCCACTCAGAGGCCAGGGTTTCCCACTTGTTGAGGTCCACTCCTAAGGCCTTCAGATCCCTCTTGCAGATGTCCTTGTATCGCAGCTGTGGTCTATCTGCAGGGCGCTTTCCTTGCACGAGTTCTCCATAGAGGAGATGCTTTGGGATCCGGCCATCATCCATTCTCACGACATGACTGAGCCAATGCAGGCGTCTCCGTTTCAGCAGTGCACACATGCTAGGGATTCCAGCATGTTCCAGGACTGTGTTGTTTGGAACTTTGTCCTGCCAGGTGATACCGAGAATGCGTCGGAAGCAGCGCATGTGGAAAGCGTTCAATTTCCTCTCCTGTTGTGAGCGAAGAGTCCATGACTCGCTGCAGTACAGAAGTGTACCAGGTACTGTGTACACCAGTGCAGTACAGAAGTGTACCAGTGCAGTACAGAAGTGTACCAGGTAATTGATATTGATAGTATAATGTCAGCAGATGCCGCCACAGTCATTATCCGTGCACACACACCCCCGTTTAGTCCACTATTTAATGCTTTTTTTGCAGATTTACCAGTTTATTTTTTTCCACAGATTTTGGGTGTTTATTTATTTATTACAAAAATGATAAGTACAGAAAGCAGTGTTACATGTTTTATTCTGTTATCATCAAAAAAAATCACACCTCTAGTCATTAGATATATCCCCAGCCCTTCAGAGGAGGAATACTGTTCAGCCAACCCTTTAGTGCTTATTTTTTCTGAAATAATCCCGTTTTTTACAGGAAGGGGAGTTTTATTTTTAACCTTATAGTACGAATTCCCTCCAATCTTCTTCAGTATATTTACAGTAAAATGATAGGAACTGAACATGCCTCTTCCCTCTCCCCCAGAAACTCCCATCTTCTGCACCTTTTTTTCAATTGACAAAAGAAAATTCTATTTTAACTGCTCTCTCTACCTGTCCTCAATCATTCACATAGCTTGCTTGACTTCTAGTCTCTATTTTTTTACTCCTCTGAAGCAAGAATGAAATTTGGTCTCAGAAAATGGTTGGCAACCTTCAGTCTCAAAAGACTATGGTATAAGCCTACAGCACCAGTTATTCCCAAGTGGTCTCCCATCCAAGTACTAACCAGGCCTGACCCTACTTAGCTTCTGAGATCAGACAAGATCAGGCTTGTGCAGGGTAACAGTGAGTACCAAAACAATGAAGAAAGTCAGGATTTTAGTAAACCTGTTATTAGGCAGTAACACTATGGCCCCTCCTCCTTCCTAGAAAAAAGTAGCAGAAAATGTGTTTTATCTCATCTCTATATGACCTGAACATTCCAAAAGCTCCTGTAAGGTCAACACAGATCCTGGAAGCTAAAAGGGCCATGGGGAGGGAATTACAGAATTATATATTTCTGCACCTCTAGGGAGTCCTCACAAGTATTCCGAGACTATTATTTTCGGTGGTCTTATTTCGCAAACAATGTTGTCTTCATTACTATTAAGAGTTAAAGTTTCCTATACATACATACTCCACTCAAATCTAGTGGAAATTGCACCCACCCAAGTTTCAAGACCTTTTGACATCCTCAGAGACTTTTCCCTTAGGGAGATCTCCCTCTCCCCCCTTCTCCCCTCACCTCATTGGTATTCACTGGTCCCATCCCTTGGGAGAAGGCCACGCATGTCAACAATCAATTCTGTGGGTAGCGGTACTAAAAGATTGTTTATCAGAAGAATGGGAGAAACTCTAGCCTCTGGGCAGTATTATTAATCATAGCAATAAGGATGTTTCCAATTAAGGAGAAGGCAAAGGGTAGGGGAGTGCTGAAAGTAATGCAAGCTTGAGCCCCAATGAAAGGTCCTGATCCTGCACATGATGGTTGATTTGTCTAAAGAAAATCTATCTTCCTTCCCAGGTTTCCAGCAGCTGTACTCTCAAGAGAAATAGTTTTTACATTTGATGTTTAATCCAAATATGAATGGTTTGCCTTCATGAAGAGCTCAGAGCATCACAAGGGGGTGGAAGGTGGAAAAGCAAACATGAAGATTAATTATACATCTTTCCCCTTCAGACTAGGTCAACAATACGCATTGCCTGAACTGGAGCTGAGAAAATGAATCTTGGTGAAGGAAATACAGAGGAATATTGATTCTCCTGCATTACTGCAGCCGCTTGTGGCCTGCAGAGGAATTTAATGAACTAATGAGGCACAGAACTATGTTTTTTTCACACAGTCAGAGGCTACATTTGAGTACATGCAAAATTTTTATAGCAGACTGTTTTCATTATTTTGCCCATGAATGGTTCATGAGGGCAAAAATATAAAAAAACAGAAACTCAGATCCTCATAACCTATACAGATCAAATAATTCAGTAAAGGCCCTTCTCTGGCATATGCCCTGTTGTGAGGAATTTTGAAACTGGCCTGATTTCCCTTAAGAAGAAAGAACAAACACTGACATCATATAGTGAAGCTTTTTGATACGTTGAACCTCTCTGTCAAGCTGACTTGATGTTAACCATCAATAATCTTCCTCTTCTTAGGATTCTGATGTTACAATGCAATTGCAGCAGTATCAGCCCGTATACACAAAGCCTATCAGTAAAACTGCAAAGTATCGCAAAACAAATTATCAGTGGCAATGAAATACCACTGATTTCAGGTAGAGATTATATTCAGGTGGCAATGATGCCCAGGCATCTACAGACTAAATGCTGTCAGAATTGAAGCTTATAGCAGTTCCTGCACCTTGAACTTAGAAGTTGTTAAGCTTCCTTGAATAAATGGCAGAATTATAAGACAACCAGTCACACCAATAAAAGCAGACAGAGCAGGTCAAGTCCAAATGCCCTGTGGAGGCAAAGAAAAAGGCAGAGCTGCTTCAAGAGAATCAGAGCAGAGGAACATCGTGGTGGGAAGGGGCACTTCAAAGCTTTCTCCACCCACTCCATTTACTTTCTCCAAATCATCTCCCCAGGAACTTTTCCTCTCTCTCACAGAGTTCCAATATGCGTTTGGAAGGGCAAACATGCAATTGAAACCCCATGAGATTATTAGTAAATAAGGGAGAGTGGGAAGCCGTTTAGGGGCAATTTTGAGCAGAGAAACAGTCCTCCCTCCATCTTTTCTTCACTCTAAATTCCCTCCTTCCAAAGCAGCTTTACTTTACTTTTTTAAAATCTACTTATAAAAGAATTCACTAGAAATAAAATAGAAGAATGTGCAGCTCTGATTATGCCAATGGTTGAAATTCAAAGTTTTAAGCCCAACTAACTTCATTGGGAGGAAGGGGAGCTTGAGTCTAACTCTGTCCCACTAAAATCCATGAGAATGGTTACTACAATACCAAAGATAAGGCTGTGCGCAGAACGTGCTTTCAAAGAGCTGAAGGACAACTCAGAAGGAAAAAGATTTTAACTATACAGACAGTATTTCCAGCTGAATGCATAATTGTTATTTTAAAAATACAAAACATGTGAAATTGGAAAGGAGGTTGAGTTTACAACCCATAAGTTCTTCTGAGGAGTTTTGCTTCTTGCGTCACAAATGTTGTAGAGCTGTTTCTCAACACCTGTTTCTCAAACTGTGGGTCGGAACCCACTAGGTGGGTCGTGAGCCAATTTCAGGTGGGTCTCCATTTCAATATTTTATTTTTAATATATTAGAGTTGATGCTACCATGGTATGTGACTGCATTTAAGGAAATGTAACAGACCTGTAGTTTTAACAAGCTATTATGTATCTGCTTTTCACAATGACAGTAAATGGGACTTACTCTCCTGGCTAAGTGTGGGTAGGACTGCAGCCTAGGATTGTTAAAAAATTTTCCGACCTGATGATGTCACTTCTGCTCATGACATCACTTCTGGTGGGTCCTGACAGTTTCTCATTCTAAAAGTGGGTTCCAGTGCTAAATGTGTGAGAACCACTGTTGTAGAGAGAATTCTAATGGTCTCTAGAAAAATCACAAGGTCTCTCACATTCAATTTGTGAAAGATTTCATAATTCCAAACCTCTGAGGTCCTGAATCACTGTTTTCCTTTTGGGTACAAGGAAAGAGCATCTTTCCCACTGAAGAAGTAAACGCACCAGTGCAAAAATGGACTTCCACATCAACACCTGCAATAAATTACCGCTGCTTGAAAAGGCAGGTGTAAACACACACATTAAGGAGTTGTAAGGATCTAGACAAACAGGTTTTGAGTTACTTTGACCCAGGATGGTAAATAGTAGCACAGTGTGCTACCACCCTGTCATTTTGTCAAGGCTCAAATTTAGAATCTACTCTCAGTACTGTACTCAAGTTCTGGAATGCATAAAATACTCAAGGACATGTGCAGAATGCCTTCCCTTCGTTACTGAGGAGCCTCTGCCTGTGGCTTTAATCCAAACACTTAGGATTAACAGGCAGGGTTCCCAAACCAGCATGACCCGTGGCATTTCATTTTGGAAATTAAGCACTGCATGGGGTCAGCCATACACTCCATGTGGCTGAACGCTGTACTATTGATGTTTCTTTAATGTGATATTGTTGCATCTCTTACACATACTCCATCTCCCTTTGTGCATTTTCAAATGCCTATTCACACATCCTGGCTCAGTAAATTGCTTCTGCAGACACAGATACATGTACCTCAGACGTCCTTCAAAGAAATCTAATTTAGATTGTCAATCTATCCTGCATCACATGCCTCACACATAGCTTGGATAAGGTACAGACCAATCTTCTTTCTCCTGGATGCATGCAACCATCCCTCCCTCCATCCCTCCCTCGCGCACACACGCACGCGCACAGAGTGCTGAACATCTCACAATCCAAAGGCTTAAACTTACATAAAGGCAGTCAGGGACTCAATCTCCCATGATTGTAGTATTAAAAGTCAGTCATAACAAGTTTCTTACCAAAAGCCAATTAGTATCTAAGGACAGATTATAAAATACAGATAGGTGCTATTCTAGTAGTACAAAACTAGTTGGGGGGTGTGGGCGGGAGAAATTTCTCATCAAAGCAAATGGAAAAGAGGATAGCTTAATGAGAAGATTGCTACATTGGGATTAGGAATAACTGAGATTTCTTATCTAGCACATGTCATTTCAGGAATGTCAGTATCTGAAATAATCTTAGAAACTGATGAATCTCCAACTAAGAGGCATCCAGCCATTCCATCCTTGACCTACAATTCATCTCTATGAGCTGTTGTCCTGCCTTAACACCCAGATCGACCAACCTAAAACGAGCATTCAGAAGAGCTAAGAGATCATTACATGATATAGGAGAGGAAGCAGGTTCTAATGTATGCAGAGGTAAGAGTTAAGTTTTACTGTTACTGAGTATTAAAGTTACTGTTACTTACAGCTCCCTGTGAAGAAGAAGAATGGGACAGATTAAATCACTTGGATTTCTCCAGCTTGGAGAGGTGTTGGGTCAGTCAGGTAGGTTGCTTTTTAAAACCACTTAGAGCCTGATCCTTTTGGGCAGCCCTCCAGCTCCACCATCAGTGCTGGGTGTAGCAAAAGTGCTGTAAGACAGTCCAACACTGGTGGAAGACAACCTGCTCTGGTGGAGAGGCCAGTGCCAGTCAGTGGTGGACTTCAACACTGGCGAGAGGCAGGATAGGAGTGCCGGGTGGTAAGTATTCCCATTGGGTGGTGGAGAGGCTTTTCAGGGCAGGAGAGGATGGGGGAACGTAGGAAGGGATGGAACTGGGTGGAGGAAGGGAGGGCTGGAGGGAGGATCAGACCTGGAAGGGGGGCAAAGACAGCTGCAGAGGCTGCTACCAAATTCAATACCCCTTCTGGAGCTGTAGAACCCAACACTGACCTCCTTGGTTCTGCACCCACTAAACAGCAGACGCAGATCCTAGGAGACCCATTGGAGCCAGCAGCATTCTACTCAAGGAGACTCTGGTTGCTCTTGCCCGGCGAGATACAGTGGCGGCCATTTTGGCCCTGCTGTACCTTGTGGCACCAGCAGTCCATAGGATTGGACTGTTAGACTCATTAAGATGTTCTCCATGATTTTCACAAAGCATTTTTACTGGTAATAATGAACATCTGAAATAGGCTGGCTACAACTTATCCATGGTCTAGAAACTTCCAGGATTGAACACTCCAATGCATTGCAAATATGCTTCAGTACACATTTGTATTTTCAGAAATGAGTACTTTCAAATATAATGACTGTTGGAAAATTAGTTAACACAAAAACTTCCATTATCAAGATTCTCATATGAAACAGGATTTCCAGGTGACTTCCCCAACTATCATCTGGCTCCTTTGGACTGAGTACCTCCTTCACTTTCAGTAGCAGAGAAATCCCAAATACAAGTTGCATCTCATTATTCATGAGGGTTCCGTTCCAAGAACTCATGTGGATGGCAAAAAAACACACTAAAGCAAATCAATTTAAAGAACAAAGTCTCTTTGCTCTGGTGATTTAAAAACAGCCTTGCTGACCTTTTGAAATGCACACAGAGGCAGTCAGCCTCTCTCCAGGGGCTTAGGCTTCACTAGGGGGTAGCAATCCCTCCCTTCACCAGGAGCCACAGCAAGGGGGAAAGAATGGGTGATAATCACTGCCATTTAGTCTTCTTTCATGTGCTCAGGGGGAAGGGAGGAGTAAAGCCTGCAGAGAGAATAACTGATGGATTGTCAGCATTATTAAAGGACTGTTTTCCTTTAATTTAAAGGTCCCTTCTCATCAGCTTTGAGACAGAAAAATCTGTAGATAATTAGGTTACACCTATAATCACTTGCATGACTGTCTCTCTGCAACAGTTAAAAAAAGTTTTTTTTAACTGTGATTTTAAAGGGGTGCATTTTTTTCCCTTCTCCAGGGATCAGCACATTCCTTCTCATTTGCAGTGGCAGTGGCCATTCGTGTTGAGTCAAATCCATCTACAAAAAATCTGTGTATAACAAGGTTGGACCTGTACTAAACATTCACAGTCCATTCAAAAGATAGATTGCCACCTGTTAGAACTGCATCACCCTCTGCAGCATCTAGACCAGCCATGGGCAAACTGAAGGCTGTTTCTAATGTGCATCTGTCAAACTACTAAGGTAGGCAGTTTAAGAAAGGAGATACCTTCCCCCCCAACACCACCCCATCTTCTTCCTTTCCAGCTATATATTAGTTCTCCCAAACTTTAGAAGCAGCAGCAGTAGAGTTTGAGATTCCAAAGGAGGGAACTTTGAGATCCTGGATCAGTCTGGGGAACAAAAGTGGGGAGGAAAGGCAAACATGTGAAGGAACATGAGCGTGATAGAGAGGTGGTAGGAGTGGTTGTAAAAGGCCCAAATTGATAGGAAGATTAAAGAAACAGCAGCAAAAGAGTTGCTTGGAAAGAAGTAATGGCACAACTTGTCATCAGAACGTTTTGATAGGTGACACCTTATTAGCACTTTATTTGCCTCTTGCTTTCTAGAGATTACTTAGAAGATTCATATTCAAAGTCAGATAGTTTCAAATAATGGAACCCATTCATATGGGGAAACAGCAATGTCATTTTCTATCATAATCACAGCAATGGCAACACAATTCCTACTGAGACAACAACCTGTGCTACACTGTGACTTAAGTTAATGGCATGGACAGTTTAAAGACAGAAAGAGTTCCCCATCTGTTCCACCTTCAAATTACAAAACATAAGATGAACATAATGTGCTATTGTACCATAAAATAGTGAGCACCATCCATAATTTAAAAGCACAGTGTCAGCTCCTTATTTAATACCAAAGGCATCTGCTAAGATATTCTCAGGTCATCTTTCAGGCATCTAATTAGTTAGCTCCCCTCTGCTGAAGTGTGATAGATGAGATATTTGCTGTGTATGTTAATCAGGTCTCCCTGACATGTACTCTTAGGACTGCAAGGAAAGTCAGTGGTCAGCTAACCCAACATACAGAAGCAAATCATAACTCTATGGTTTCAATAGATAAATCAAACATTCTATTCTCCAACAGCAGGCAACTGTTTTCCCTTTTTTTTCCAGTGCTGCCAAATGGGAAGCTGGCAATGAGATGAATGCCTGGATATACAGTCCTTCAGTGAGAGTTTCCTTCTTCTGACACTAGGAATGCAGATCCTTGCAGGTTCACAAGATCAGAGCTTCTAAACTTTTACAGAGCTTTTTGTGTCTGCATCTTTAACTAGAAGCTGGGTCAGCTTGACAGTGCCTGTTTTCAGACAATGTTCCATGGATTGGGGGATCACAAATGAGTGTTGTGCCTTCATGCTCCCATCTCCCTTTCCCACGGAATTTAGCTAATGATGTGAGCCAAGAGCTCTCACTAAATGCTAACCAAAGGAATGTCATTTTTTGCCATGTCATGATTTGAAAACCTAGTTTGAGGGTCCAATCATGGGGGATCATGATGAAAACAGGAAGCAGAGATGTTGCCAAAGCACACTATACAAGGGTTTGTAATGCATGCCTCAAATATATGAGCCTTTGGAGCCCTAAATTCTTCTCTGACTCAAATGAAAATTGGAGTAGACACTGGGAAAAGGTGCATTTATCAAGAACCACTTGGGCCTTTTTCATCCTGGCAAGCAGCTATGCCAGCCTCTGTACTAGATCAGAGACAAAGCAAGAGCTCTCCATCCTCTGTCGCCTGATTGCTAAAGTGCTACCACTGATCTGGCCAGGAAAGTGTGGTTTAAAGGAAAGAGGGAAGAGGGGCTGGATAATGAATAGAAGGGGGGGAGGAGTGTCAGTGGTTGAAAGAGGTAGGGGAAACTCACTTAGATCAGACTGGCTCACAAAGAAGTCAAGCTTTTTTTTGTTTTTGAGGGGGGAATAGTTTGGTTTATTTCCAGTCCAATGCTTGCTGGGTTTACACATCACTGGATAAATGAATACATTATAATTATAATTTATTATTACAAATGTCAGGGGTCGAGCCCTTGTCTGACCCCTGCCTTGCCCGGCTGCAGGCGAGGGGCAGAACTGCCTGGCCATAGAGCCGCCACGACCTCTCCAGCTGACCAGGTAAGCTGGGTGGGAGAGACTGCCCCCCCAGGGCTCATCTGACCTGAGCAGTAAGCAAGGCTGGGTCACCATTAACCACCAAAGAGAAGGGAAGCAGGCCAGGGTCAGGGCCCCTTTAAGCCTAGAGAGGGAGGAAGGGGAGGAGCCAAGGGTGTGGCTGGAAAGGATAAAAGCAGGGAGGCCTGTGATGACAGGCAGTTCTGGAGAGGGAAGGCAGGAGACTGGAGCTGGAGCCGGAGCCGGAGCCCCTGCCTGAAGACCAAGGGCCTCAGATCCTGCCTCCAGGGAGGAGGACAAGGGTGTCGTGAACCCCCTCCCCTTGGCTTGGTCTGAGGCTTCCCCTGCAAGGAACCCCAGGGAGGTGGACATCCCACCCAGGAGTCCCAAGACCATCCAGCCGACACTTGGCACCCTGCCGGTTGACGCCCAGAGACTCCCCTTTTTGGGGCACCCCTCACAATAAATTAATAAAGTGAGGGAAGAAAGGAGCACATGCATAGTGTTTATTCATTATCTGTGCCGGTGTCAGGTTGCTGTGGGCTCTGGGGCAAAGCCTGATCCTGAGCCTACCAAACCCTATGGCTACCTCTGTCAATGGGTACTGTGAATTCAGGGGTCAAGCCCTGTGTGTTCTCAGCCCCATCTGATGTTAATCCTGCCCATGATCCTCCAAGCCAAGGACTGCCTAAACCAAAGTCTACTCACGACATAATTTTTTAAAGATACGGCAGTGAAAGTATAAATCACAGGTGTATATAACAGTGCTAAAAAATGGTTAGTACAAAAAAAAAAATAGTTAGAGCTAGGATCTTTGGCACATCATTTCAGGAAACAATTTCTAGGATGGTATAAAGTTTAACAAGGTCCCTCTCACTTAAAAATCCTTCCAACCCAGTTGGGTAGCCAAGAGTACTGCAATCACTAACTCTCAAGGTCCAAAATATAAAACCATCCCACAGGAAAGTGCTTTAGGAAATATTAGATTTTAAAGTGTAATAAAACCTACTCTGTGTTTATCTGTTTTCTGGTTCCCAAGCTTTCAGAATAGTCTGCAGTCACATATTCTCTGTAGTGGAGAAAGCTGGCAAGTTGAATTTTTCAGAATTTAAATAGGAACACTTGAGCTCACAGCCATGCATCACAGGTTGGCTACCAACCCATTCTGTTATGGGTAGAGAAATGGTGGATTCTTATACTTCAGAAATGCCAGGGTGAGTAGACAGAATATGTCACATGCCCTAAGATGCCAAAGAAATAACAGCTTCATTAACACAAAAACAGCCCCATTATTGTAATTCCAGTTTCACCAATGGATGCACTATAGATACGATGCACTGCTATGCCAACATATCCCTAAACGTGGAGCAACTAGTGCTGGCATAAACTCACACACAGGATGAAGATGTGGGAGGGATGTGGGCGGGATGTGGGCAGGATGAGTAGGACTCAACATACACTATATCCCAGTGGTTCTCAAACGTTTTAGCACCAGGTTGTATTTTTTAGAATGACAATCTGTTGATTGTCAGGACCCACCAGAAGTGATGTCATTAACCTGGAAGTGATTTCATGGCCAGAAGTGACATAATCAATTTAGGCTTCAAACCTAAGCCATGATCAACCAAAGGTCACATTACACAGCACACTTGTGCTGTTATTTTGCATAGCTCATGATTCAAACATTCTAGCTTGGAAATTAAAGCAGAACACAGATTCTTCTCCAACCACACAGCCCTCCCCCCTTTCCAAAGTTTCATCTTCTCACCTATTCAGGGCAGAGCACCATGCCCCTCTCCCACCGGAAGCCCACTCTGCCCAGCAGCTCTGTACCCTGTATTTTCAGCTCTGTATTTTCAATGGAAGCTGAACCAGATGCTACGCAACCCACCTGAAATTGGCTGGGGAGCCACATCATGGGTCCTGACCTACAATTTGTGAAACGCTGTATATCCTAAACTCCCTCTGATGATGGACATGCTTCTAAGGTTGGCCAAACACAACCATGATGAGAGAGCTGACTTAGGAATTGAAAAACCCATAGGGAACAATTATTATTAGTAACAGTATTTATATACCGCTTTTCAACGGAAAGTTCACAAAGTGGTTTACAGGCAAAATCAAACAAACAACTAATGGCTCCCTGTCCCAAAAGGGTTCACAATCTTAAAAAAAGCAAAAGAACACCAGCAGACAGCCACTAGAAAAGACAGTACTGGGGTGAGGAGAGCCAGTTACTCTCCCCCTGCTAAATAAAAGAAGAGCACCCACTTAAAAAGTGCCTCTTGGCTGAAAAATTTAACAATATGACACAATGTTTTACACATTCATTCTAGTTCATATATGAAACTGAGTATTAAAAGTTTATTAAGAACAATAAATTAAAAAATATATGTTCAAGTGATGACATAAATACCAAAATAGTAACAAAGGCAAGCCTAATCAAGGCAAGGACTTCATTTCTTATTACAGTTCAGACAACAAGCAAACCATCTTAGCTTTGTTCAGAAAATATTCCCATTTCCAGTGATCAGTGAATGTCCAAGTGGACAGAAAAACTCACACCTGCAAGCAAGGCTGCCTGACGCCAACATGGCTACCAGCCACACTCCTGGGCAGATACATGTTCAACATTTTTAGGATAGGAGCCAAGCCAGTGGCATAGCTGGGGGGGGTCACTGGTACCATGTGGTACCAGGCAGCACTCTGTGGTTCCTCATGAGGGGCAGCAACAGAGTGCTCCCCCCTCACAACCACTGTTGCCTACTCTGGGCACCTGCCCAGAGCATCACTCAGCCAATTGCTCTGACAGCAGCTGTGCAGGGCAGAGCTCTGCCCCTTGCAGCCACTGTCATATGCATGATGCTCTGGGCAGATGCTCAGGAAGTAATTGTGGTGATGCCATCAAGTTACCACAATTACTTCTGGGGCAGCTGGGTGGGGGCAGTATCTGGGGGGTGTGACCCAAATCAGGGAAAGCCCCAGCTACATCACTGGACCAAGCTGTATTTCTGGAAGACTTATGCACATTCTTGGCCACTCCAGCAACTCTAAAAGATAAATTAGACATGAGAGTGGTCTCCTGTGCTTTTTTTCAATCTCTGTCCCCCATCTCCCCCCCCCCAATACTACAGTCTTGATCGGGTTCAGGGTCCCCCATGGCTGTTATTTACAATTTACAACAGTAGATTAAATAATGTATTTAAAGTTATAAATAGTTTGGTCCTAAGAGTTGCAAAGAAGGAAGCAAGTAGGGGAAGAGAAAAACAAAAAGACAATGCACTCTTCAAGGGCAAAATATAGAAGTGCAAGCCTGTGATCATGATTAGTAATATAGATGTGATGTCACAGAATATTCATGAATATTCCAGCTATGCAAAAAAAAGCTGTCTATAGCAGAAATTTTATTAGTAGTATTGGAAAACAGGATGGTAGCAAGAACAAACGGTCAATTTGACTGGGATTCAAATACCACGTAAGCCTCAGGAACAGAAGGAGCTATGGAAAGCAGGTTAAGAGCTGAGTAGGAAGGAGTCCCAGGAGAAAGGGAAATAATGGGGCCAAAAGCTCAGGAGGGATCAGAGCAGTCTGAGGAATCTGAGGAAAGAACAGGTTATGGAGACAGAGGTTCGAAAAAAGAACAGAGAAAACAGTGCTTGGAAGAATAATGAAACTAACAAAAAGAACTGTGGGGAAAACATTTGGCAACTGTTGCAGAACAGAACCATAAATTAGTTTTAGTCTTTGTCCAGAAAAGTGGTTGGTACATCTTAAAACAAAGACAAAAGAATATGCTTGTTCTGGGGAGGGTGACAGAAGTACTAGACAGGGCCAAGGGGGACAGAGAACTAAAAGCAAAGAAACAACAGATCGTTGAGGCATGGCACAACTAAGGGCCAAACTACTTGTTCTAAATAAGTAACATAACGCTGCCAGTTTGTGGGTGGTGATGGTTAGGGAGCAGTCACAGAAGGGAGTATCTAATCCTTTAAAATCACACTATAGTCTCTCAAAAAAACCAAGCCTCCAGAGCCACCAATGGTCCCATTTCTGCCAAGACTTGCAGAAATCCTCCTATCTTAACAACTGTTAAACTTACAGTCCGGACTTGTAAATGACAAGGGTTCTGTAGTCCGTGCCCCCTCTAAAGTCTTCTAAAAAGTAACTAAGCAGAAGCATCATACATGTTATGGGGACAGGCCAACTCCACTATTGCTTAAGCACTATGAGAAGAATTATGCTGTCACAGGAGGGGAGACATGCAAAGCGAGAAAACACAGGGTAACTATATCCCTCCCTCAGGGCTAAACCTTACAGATAAACACTCTTAGGCCTGTAGTAGACAAAGATGATGGAAAGGGGAAGGGCAAGAAATATTAAAACAATTTCACTGTTTAGAACTGTAGGGTCCCACCCCTTGAGGGACCTGGAGCAGGCTTGTTCCACCCACAGGGAAGCCTCACATTGGCTGGAGGGGTTCCAGCACCCTTGTCCTTCTCCCTAGCAGAGCTGCCAAACCTGGCTTAGGAGCAGGAACTGTTCACCTCACAGCTCCCTGCTTCACACTGCCTGCCTCTCATCCCTGGCTTCCCTGTTTTATGGAGCAAGCCCGCCCCCTTTGGCCCCTCCCCTTCCTCCAGGTGGGGCAGAAAAGGCCCTTTCCCGTTCATGGCTTGTTTCCTTCAGTTTGCCTCACCTGTCTGGTTGGGGTGAGCCAACCTTTTTTGACCCCCTCAAGGGCAGGGAAGCTTCCCCACCCTGGGCATTGGGTCCCTACTCCAGGGTAAGTCAGGAGTCAGGGCATCGGGGGGGGGGGGCCCAACAAGAACAGAGCATAGTTTAGACTAGAGAGTTGGTGTGTCCCTTTGATGCAAACTGCCAGAAGCTGTCTCTGCTCTGAAAATCACTGAAAATTTACTTATCGTTTTCATAATGCTGTATGTTCCATTTCCCTCAAATGCCAGGTCCCTGCCCCCTTCAGAGCATGCGGGCTTTAACACTACACAGATGAGGCTGCATTAAACAAGAGTATGTTCAAGAGGTGTAATAACAAACTTCCATAATGCAAGAATTACTGTACTCTCTCATTTTTATGGAAAAATGGATCATTAAGGGTAATTTTATCTGAGTCTGTGGAATGTTATCTCAGATAAATGCAAGTAGAAAGATCTAATTATGACTGCAAAGCTACATCCCCCAATAAACAGCTCCAATATTTAGCATCACAAACATCTTGTTAATGTACCATCTCAGAGTTAGCTGTTAATAGCAGGGCAAACTACACATTACTTACAACTGCATATAAGAAAGCAAGGAGAAAAGGATGTTTTGAGGTAGAAAAACACTGGAAGGGAGGAGGATAGTTAATTCTTCCCCTGCCAGCCTGTTTTCTGCCTGAAGCTCCAGCCCCACTCCCCAGCTGCCTTTACCCCTGCAAGATTCCAGACCCCCATTTGCACAGCAAAGATGAGTGTAGAACACCAGCAGAAGTAAAAGCAGTTGCGTGGTCTGTTTCAGGAGAAAACAGGCTGATAGGGAAAGAATTAAGCAATTGCTCCTCCTTGATCCTTCCCTTGTACAAACACCCTTTATTGAGAGCACTTTACAAGGGGCAACTGGAGCTTCATTACACATGGCTGATGTAATGCGTAGTTGGTCTTAAAAACATAATGGGGCCGCAACCCTAACTACGATAATTTTCCAGGGCTGACATAAGGGCAATGCAACTCCTAGATAAGGGAACAAACATTGCCGTACCTTGGGGAGGCCTCCATGACTGCCCCCCAACTGCAGGATGCAGCACATGCCCCACTGGCACAGCCAGTGCTGGAGAGTTAATTAGGATTGCGCCCTGAGTCACTTAAAAATTAAGGAGAATATTTCAGATATGATAAATGGTTTTCATAAAAGAGGTAGATTCCTTCTGCAACTTGGAGATTCCTTATTTTCAAATAATGCATTGAAAATGATCTTTTAAAATACATGATCCTTCTGAACAACACCTGTAACTATAAGTTGAACTGATTGACATGGGAGCTTTAAGCAAATGAACAACTTTCTCCTATTGACATGCCTCTGTGTGTTTACCTGGAAGTAAGTTCCACTAGTTTCAGTGGGAATAAATCCCTAGTAAGAATGCATAGTAATGTATGGCTGTGAGAGTGGGACCATAAGGAGGGCTGAGCACCGAAGAATAGATGCTTTTGTATTATGGTGTTGGAGAAGACTTTTGAGAGTTCCCTGGACTGCAAGGGGATCAGATCAGTCAACCCTACAGGAAATCAACCCTGACTGTTCACTGGAAGACAGATGATGAGGCTGAAGCTTAAATACTTTGGTAACCTCATGAGAAGGGAGGACTCTTTAGAAAAGACCCTGATGCTGGGAAAAACTGAAGGCAAAAGGAGAAGGGGACGGCAGAGGGTGAGATGGTTAGATAGTGTAACAGAGACAATGAACATGAATTTGGACACACTCTGGAAGTTAGTGGTAGACAGGGGGCCTTGGTGTGCTGTGGTCCATGGGGTCAGGAAGAGTCGGACACGACTTAATGACTGAACAACAACAAAAGAATGCATAGGATTGCAGCCTTAGGGGTCAACTTTGGCTGGATCTTGCTCTACAGACTTACATTTGTGAAACTTTCATCATTATAGGGGGTTTCTTGGGACCCCTTGCATTTTACAGAGCCACATTTTACCCACCTTGTTAGTGGAGGCTGACATTGGCCTCATTACAGGAGGCTGTGTCACCTACTATAAGTAGCAGCAGCTGCCATCAAGAATGACTCTAAGTGTGGCTTGAAACCTGTGAGATAGTGCAGCTTATGCTGGAAATACGTTTTACTTTGCCAAGTCAGTTTGCTATTGCTTTTTTGCTACAAAGCAGCATGTGGAGGGGTCTGTCAGCAGAAGCTGCTTTATGGCAGCCATGAGGTAATCTCTACCGGTGCAACCCTAATCCACTTAGTACCTTGCCTGCTATTCTGACTTGCACTGCGTGCTCACTACTGCTTTCTTCTGCACCCCAAAAGCAGAGCTCCACCAAGACACTCATGAGCTCCACCACCACAACTGGGTAGGGACTCCTCTACTGGCCTTGTTTTTGACGAAGAGACCTTAGTGACTTTATAGAAGAAGCCAGAGCCAGCCCATCCATGACGTTAGCTGAAGTTGATGCCTCAGGCAACATATTGGTGGGGCTGCCCATCTCTGCCTATTTGCCTTCATTGCTCCTCCTCTTCCTTCCAATCTCTGGATTGCAAAAGGAGAGCAGAGACGGAAATGTGGAAAGGACAAGAGTGCTGAGCCAGAACACTGGAAAATGAGAGAAGCAGAGGCTGGCAGATCATCAGTTAAGGGGAGCAGCATTTGGTATGCCACCCCAAGCGTCAGGAAGTCTTGGTTCCTGGAAGGAGCCATGGAAATCTGAGCAAGACATTTCTATCATTAGTTATAACTGTATAGGCATCATAATAATGTCACGGAAGTTTTATGATACTTTCCCCTCAGCTGCAAATGTTGCTTGTTAACAAGTCTGCCAAGTTTACAGGGCCAACATGTTGTTCCATCTGCTCAGTTTGTTGGTTTAAAGTTTCAGTTAATGCAATTTATATTGCTGAAATGAAGTGCAAGTTGGACCCTTTTAAATGATAGTCCTATTGAGACAGTCTTGTTGAATTCAAACAGAGTCATAAATAATAAGCCACAAGCCTGTAGCCTCAGCATATAAATACGTTTAAACATTTCAGTAGATCACATATGCCATGTCTTCTTCCCCTGGACATCACACTACACATTTCTGACTTATGGGATTTTTCATAACTAGGCTAAGGATATCTGATCAAAGTCTGCAGTATCAAAGGCAAGGTTTGGGGTTGCTACCAAGTGTGCTTTTAAACACACATAACATGCACACACGGGAAAATTATTTCATGTGTGACAATCCTGCGTAGCAGCCAATGGCACTACTAAATCGTTCCGCATGGAAGAAAGACGGAGGCAAGCATGAAAGGTGCAAAACCTCAAAATCTGCTTCTCCAGCAAGGGGCAGTCACTCATTAGAATTTTGGAAGAGGCAAGTCTCAGTCGGAGCCAGCCTAATGGGAGAAGGGTGATTGTACTGCCTGTGGACCTAATGCCTCTTGCCATCACTTCTGCTCCTAGAACCATGTTACCGGCCTGGGTCAGGCTCTTCCCTTTGGAGCAGAAGTTCTTGAAAAGAAAAATCTGAATGGCTCACACTGAACTAGAAGTACATGGATACAACAACAACAGAGACTGCTTGTCTAACTGTACTTCTGTTCATCCAGGAGCATATCCCGAGAATGGCCCACACTGCAAACATGTGTAAAATGAGGCTTATGCTCAATTCTTTATCCTCGCAAATAAACAAAAGGGAATTGGGGCGGGTTCCAAATCTCCTATCCCTCCCTACTTGTAAGTAAGGAGAGGTAATCTGGAGTGCAGCAGAGTCCCCCACCCCACAGCACTGGAAGAAACTTGGGGGGACAACTCCTCATTGTGCTCCATTGTTGCACGGGATTTAAAGTTTAAAGGGAATACATCCTTTTAAGTTTTAAATGTCATGTAAATATGGAACAAGGGGAGGGGTAGTGAACTACTTCTTCCTTGTTCAGTACTTAAAGTTTAAAAGGACATGTTCCCTTTAACTCCTGGGCAAGAATAGAGCACAGAGAAGGAAGGGGATGTATTTAGTGAGCAGCACTACATATGCTGTGTGCCAACAAGTCATGTGCTACCTTGGGTACACATACCATAGGTTCACCACCCCTGAGAGTTTGGTGAATTCTGAAAGTTTCATGATGAAAAAACTTAATGAGACTTTGAATCTCTTATCACTTGGAAACAATCAGAGTCATTAAAATGCTTTTTGTACAATGTCTTTCAACTCCTGCCCCTAGTCTAATAGTACTATTTTGAACAGAGTAAATCATCTTTTTTTCAAATTCATACATATCCAGAACATGAAGCCAGGTTTCTACTTTCTATATTTTATCTTCAATATATACCTATTGTAGTTATACAAACACTATAGCATGACTTATGAAACCTGTCACATATCTGTTACTCAGGGCATAATTAGCCTTATGTACATGTGCATATACACAATTACCTTAGGTTACCCCATCAAATGAAGGCGGAGTCAATCGGAAAAATGGTAGAGAAATGTGTAAAAACATCCCTTCCCTTGCACTGCTTCCTCAGCAAAACTCTCCACCACCACAATCCATGGACTGCTTTAACTTTTTTTTTCAATGTGAAAGATTCTTATCACCAGCATCACAGGCTGGTCCACTTGTGGATGACCAAGTGAAACAGCTGCTTTGGGCAGTGGCGGGGAGAAAGAGGCAGGGGTACGTGGCATGCATAGCATACCTGCCTACCACTTTGATGCCCAGCTAGCCGCTCACACTTTGGGACAGCCCCTTTATATCTTCTGCCCAAACAGCAATGATGTGTCTAGCTCCAATCACTAGTTGTTTATCCAACATCAAATGAGAAATAGACCACAGTGTGTGTTTCTGAATTACTTCCATAATGAGGGCGAGGACAGCATAAAACAGTTATCCAGCTTTTTTTGTAGCTGCCCATACATGGATAGACATAACCATTTTTCTCCACAAAATCCAATCTGTTCATATTTGCACACATGCAACTCACCCTAGTATAGGTCTGGTTTATTTCTCCTTCAGGACACAACAGATAATCTCCCGTTTCCTCCACCTCCTCACATTTACCGGCACATTGTGAGAGCAACAGCTTTTCTAAAGGTTTCCATAAAATTAGGGTTAGATTTTTTAAAAAGCAACAGTCCTTGCAAATGTGTCTGCAAATGCCACAACAACGTTTTTCACAGGCAGTTGCTCATTTATTGAATTTGAATTCAGCAGTTCATCTATTAATGAAACAGCTGGAAAAATATGAATAAAGAATGACCGATTTGTCAAAAATGGCTTTTACATTGGCTAAGGTAACTAGACCATTAGTTTCAATAACTGTTGCTCCAGCAAGCAGAATCTCCACCTGGGCAATCACCAGCCAAGTGTCACAGAACTGAATACTGTAACTGAGTAAGAACAACACCTTAGGGCAGAAACACTACCCCTTACCCTAGAGGGCAGGCATCACTTCAGTTTCTTTGGCTGCTGGTCTTTCAGTTGTTCACCTACGCAGAAAGCATATTACAGTTTCCCAATCTTAAACATCAGTAGCTGGCTGGAACTTTTTTTTTCCAAAACAAAGGAACATTTTTGTCCCAGTAGTTCGCGTCATGGGAGAATTTTCAGAAATACTAAGTGCCTTTTCAGGAAATATGAACAACATTGACATTTAGCCCCCAGCTAGGATTGGATGTTGGGAGTATACAGCAGTTTAGTCAACAATGCAAACTGGCTCTGTGCTATGGATCAGCCTGAAGCCATTCTAGCTCTGCCTCTTATGTGCAATAGAACAACACAACCAGCTCAGAAACAGTCCAGACGAACAAAAATTGGGTGTTCTTCCTCCCTTCTGTGCTCTTAGGATAAAACTTTTCTGGCTCCCTTTAGCACCTACGTTACCTAATTTTGCCTTGGCCATCAGCTTTCCCAAGGGAAAAGACTGCTTTTTGGACACAGACTGGGAATGCCTAATGGCTCTGGCTCAGCAGTGCCATCTACTGCTGCATAATAAATTACATACAGGACAGGAGTGCCATTTTTTTTTTCTTCTTCACCTCACTTGCTTGACAATTAGAGCAGGGGTGTCCAAACGTTTTGGCAGGAGGGCCACATCATCTCTCTGACACTGTCTCAGGGGCAAGGAAAAAAAAATAATTAATTTACATTTAAAATTTGAATAAATTTACATAAATGAACATATTAAAGATGGAACTTATATGAATGAATGAAGGTCTCACAATAGCTCAAGGCCTATAAAAAGCTTTGCACAAAGTACAAGCAAGTCTCCAAAGGGCCAGAGACTCTTTGAAGACTAAGGGCTCTCCATGGGCTGGATTGGGTGTCTCTGAGGGCTGTAAATGGTCCCTGGGCCAGGGTTTGGGCACACCTGAATTAGAGGAAAGATCTCAAGGCCAATTCTCACAATCATTTTCTCTCACACATGAGCTGCCACGTTGTGTCAATATAGTGTGTGCATTGAGTGTGCATTGAGCAATACATGGGCTAGTGTGTGTGTGAGGGCTAGTCCACTCACGACATGGCCTGAAAGCTTTGTGTCAAGTGGTGAGTTTGAAAGGGTGGCAAAAAGGTGAATTGTACCCTACACCCAGCAGGAAGAAGGGGCGCCCCTTCCACAGCTGATTCTCTTTCTCCACGTCCCCACCCTTTGGCTGCTTAAGAGCCCAATCCTCCTCAGACGCCAAGATCCAGTTTGAAATGACCCAGAACCACATAGCATGCTCTTTCTCCTGGGTCGTTCTACACAGTACCCAGAGGAAGTGAGAAGCCTGTTCCCCGGTCAGCTGAAGCTGGAGATAAGAGAAAGGCGGCAGGCTCCAGGGCTCGGCTCCTCCTTCCCCAGCCACCTGGGGAGACGGAGCAGGTAGGCATGTGTGTGCTAACCAACATGCAATTTTTAAATTGTTTTGTACAGAATTTCACCTTTACTTTCACTAGCCGATGAAAGTCCATTAGGAGATCTAAGGGTGAAGACAGCGTTGAGGATCCTTGGAAACCTTGCCTTTCAGCAGCTGTTTCACTGTTTGTTTTTATTTCATGTTTTGTCTTAGAAGATCTATAATAATTCCTAGTACAGTATGCATTTATGCCAAGGCATTTTTTTCTTCCATCTGTCGGGGGCCTTTTGGTTATAATCTGATTGTACAAAATAATTGTTATTTTTTTTGTCAAGGTGAGCTATACCCCAAATATACATAACAGCAGCAGGCCCCAGTAATGAACATCTCCTCTCTAATGTAATTTTAATAGGTTTCCTTCCCACATGAGGTCTCTCGGGAAATCAGAGATGTCTCTTTGCCTCCACCCAGTGGTCATGTTCTGGGGGAGCGCAGTGTCATTGCACTCCTCCAAGAATACATTATCCATTCAACATCCAGCCAGTTATCGGTTTTCAGATTAAACTGCCCCTCCAGTTAAGCACACATTGGATTGCCTTTACTTTTGGAGGCTTTTCCTTTTCCAGAGATGAAGGAGCTCGACTGTGACCTTTTGACACAAATCTTAATAAGGGCAGCAGTCTGGCATGCCATCTTAAGAGATGCAAAAGGACAAAATCCCTCCAAATCTATTCATTCTACTTGCTCTCCAGAGGTAAATGTGGACCAGACAAGTTGCTTTGGTTAGCATACCGTGATCTACATGAGATTCACTCACTCGTTCATTCTAGTGGGACATCACTTTTGTAGCGTCTGCTTACCCTACTTGCCCAGATCCAATCCCCAGATAGTATGTACAAGGTAAGGTAGGTTATATTATCCCCAGAGTCAGCACTACATGTGACACAAATCAATATCCTCTAGCTGACAGGGTAAGGGAACAAGCAACTGTTATTTGTGACCAATAAGATGACTGTTATTATTATGGGCAGGATAATAAAAGGGCTGCCTGAACATTGCAAAGGTCCCAGTTGAAGTGCAATGCATCTCTTTGAGCTCTGACATATTGGATGGATGGACAGACATGCACATACGTGCTTGTGTGAATCCTGCCAAGTGGAGGCTGGATTAGTGCCAAGGGCAAGTTTTATTGTCATTGCAAAAGTGTCCACAACACCTTTCCTTTTCCCAAAGACATGAACTGGGGGAGGCATTTTTATGAGAGAAAGTAAAGGAGTGCCTCCTGAAGCCTAAATTTGCTCTCCCCCCCCCCATGACTTAAACCACTGAGAACTGAGCTGCCCCATCTTTGTAACTCAGGGTCCAATCCTATACAGTGCAGGCCAGCTCCTAGTGCCTGTGCTCCACTGGTGCTAGCCCAGCACTGGTCAGCGCTGGGTTTGCACCAAGCGAGCACTGGAGTTCCACTGTTTTGTGGTCATAAGGACTGCCAGAGAGCAGAGAGGTAGATGGGGGCATGGGGGAAGGAGGCATTCCGGGGTGGGGGGAGGCATGTGAAGGGTGGGGAGAGGGCAGGGAGGAGGCGTGTTGGGGGACGGAGTGGGGTGGGAGGGAGGTGGGACTCTGTTTTGGGCTGCCAGTCTGACACAGAGGCTCAAAATTGTACGCCGAGAGTCAAGGTTGAATTGAGTAGCCCCATTGTGGGGCTACTCAGGTTATCCAGGGGAAGGAAACAAAAGTCCCCTTCTCCCGAGGAGCCGTCTGCACTGCCAGTGGAGCATGCAGGATAAAGCATCAGCCATTTTCAGCACTGCTGAAGCCCTGGGTACCAGGAGCGCAGAATTGGGTTGTCCATCTCATTGGGTTGCCCATCTGTCGTCTGTTTCTTGATCGTACTAGAATGTGATGGACTATTGGGAACTACTGAAATCCTGAAACCAATCTACTCTTATATTTGCAATCTACTTCTTAGCTGATGTTATGATAGTTTGTACTGTATAAACAAAGAATGCTTTCCAAAGATTCAGCAATACATAGTTTTAATAAGCCTGTCTAGACCTATCAACCATATTTCTTGTTACACTGCAAATTCTGGAAAACAGAGAAACAGTGGCATTGTGTAGCTTAATATTTGGACCTTCATGTGGTTAGTGTGCTACTGAATAATTACAATGAAAAAGATTTTCATGAAAAAGACAGATGGGTCTAAAGGTTTTACACTTATCCGCTATATCCCCTAAATGGACAGCAGGTGGCACTATACAAGATCAAAAGAAACACATGCGTGAAGCCAATTCTGTTTGATTATAATTTACACCAGTTCCCTCACTAGGTAGCAATAAATTCTGCTGTGTCACCAAAGGATGATGTTCAGGGAACTGGCAATAAACTCAGATTTGCCACTGAGTGGATGTTGTTCAGGGCCCTGCAGTCTGTCCAAGATTTCCTACCAGTGCACCACATAACACACGTCTGCAAATACTTGTCACATTTACAATCTGCAATTTTAGACACTCATTACAAAAAACATTATACTCGTACTTTAAAAATGTTTTTAAAGGTTGACATGTAAAGAACTAAGTTAGGCATACTCTAGGACTGGGCATACCTACTGGAATTTTTGAACAGCAGGCACTCAGGCCCTAAGAAAATATGCTCTTAAAAGTCTCCTCTGCTTCTCTGTGCCATGTGGTATATGTGTCTCATGCTCAAAACACAAGTTCAAAGCCCTCTTTGGTGCAGAGAACTAGTTGCACAGTTCTTTGGGTCTTGGTCATAGTGCATGAGGTGGCCCTTGATGGACATATTTGGTAGATAAATATAACTATACTAGTTCCATAGGAAAAAGCTGAGGACAAGCAGAGTATGTTCAATTGGCCCACATGGCTGTTTTATAAGTCACAGCTGCCCTGACAATGTCAGTTGGTTTGTCCAGGTGGTATTGTCAACACTGATTGGCAGTAGCTCTCCAAAGTTTCAGACAAGGAATTTTTTCTTTGCCCTACATGGAGATGCCAGAGACAAAACTGGGATTCTGCATGCTAAGCACGTGTGCTACCACTAAGCCATGGCCCTTTCCCAATACAACAAACTTTCAAACTTGTTTCCAAATAAAAGAAGAGGCAAAGCAAGTTCTTACAAGTGTGGTTTATAGCGCTGATCACTGGAGACACTGTGAGAACAAAGGCAATCTAGCCTGCAGATACAGTGAGGGGACTGCTAGCATCTTAAACTGCATGCCTTTTAAACTTAGGGAAAGAGATATGTCTCTGCTGCTGACCCCAATCCTAAGCATTTGTACCACTGTATTTGCCTGCAACACAGATTCAAATGTCTTGTAATGCTGCATTAATGACCCTGCCCTTGCATAGCTATCAGTCTTTTGTCACCTTTAGCATCTCTCTCTCTCTCCCCCACCCGTGTCTGTGTCTGTGTCTGTGTCTGTGTGAGTAAGTGATTTAAACTGAGAACCTTCTAATCTACACAATGCCATTTCTGCTGACAAGTTCCTTCTTGGTTGAAACACTGAATGACAATAGCATTTCTTTTTGCCCCCCAGGCTTAAACATGTCCCAATCTTCAGGAAACTCTTCTGGTCTTCCCTGAGCAAGCCTGGATACTAATATTTCCAAGGTCAGGTTCTTTGCATGCAGGCCGTAATTAGCCTTGTTTTGCCTATCTGGTTCCTTCTTCTCTGACCACAGTTTATCTTCTTCAGTCTGTTTCTTTATCATCCTGCCATGTCCCTGCATCCTACTTCCAGACTCCTTGGATGAATATTTTGGCTCGCACACACTAGCTTTAACAGCAGTGACCATGTTTTCAGTTATCCTTGGTGGAGGATGCTTTGACCTTCTGTCCAGTTGATCCTGGGCTTTGTACCTGCTGCTCCAGCTGCCCTCAAACTAGCATTAACAGACCGTGTCCACAAACTGACAATACATTTCTATTTTACTTGTTTCATTTCAAAGGGCTTTAACCTATATGCTCTCTGAAGGCTTGACATCTCTCTGTATCCAAATGAGAAAATGCCTATAAATCCCATGCAGTTCTGAAATACACATACCTGTGCACACGCACATGCATGCATGTGCATAGCAATTAAATGTTTCCACATCATAAATACTACAAATCCCATGATCCAATGCACTGTAACTGGACCTGCCAAATTCTGATGAAGATTTGAAAAATAGTATGTATTCCATGTTTCCTGTAGATTTCTCCAGGAAAATTCAAAGCAGATCTAACATAGCTAATAAGCAAGTACTAGGAACCTCAAAAATGAATTGTTCTCTGAAAATAAGATACAAAATTGTTATAATGGTACTGCACAGAGGCATTCCTGAAGGGGGGAAGCAGTAAGTTCCTTCAGCCACCGAGATGCCTGTGTAAAGTGGTCCCTCCCCCTTGGCTTCCAAAACGTTCCGGAAAGCGAGAGCAAAGTAGAGGAGACGCCATTGCTTTCTCAACTGAGGCTGGCTTGGAAGCCGAGGGGAAGGGACTGCTTTACACAGGCATCCCAGATCCTGAAGAAACTGCTTTGGCCCCCACTCCCCAGCAGCGCCTCTGGTACTGCAGAAAGATATTTGGAGAAAATATATATGTTAAATGGAAAAATCAGTACAGTTTCCAGTGATGGCCCTACAGTTCTAGGTAAAATAACTTTATTAAAGGAAACAGGCAGGAGGTTATAAAACAGGCATTTATAAATGGGCAGGAGGTCTGGTCTAGAGGGTAGAGCCTCCGTCTGCCTGAAGATAACATCCACAAGGTCACCAGTTCGAGGTCACCGGCACCGTGCGACCTTGAAGCAGCTGACAAGCTGAAGCCGAGCTATTCCATCTGCTCTGAGCGTGGGAGGATGGAGGCTAGAATGTGAAGCCAGATCGGAATGAAACACCTGAATGTAGTGGTTCTTGAAAGAAAGAACCTTCTTTCAAATGTAAAAATCCCTATTTAATAAGGGATTTAAATAAAGCCTGCCTATGTAAACCGCCTTGAATAAAGTCTTGAATAAAGACCAAGAAAGGCAGTATATAAATACCTGTTGTTGTTGTTGTTGTTGTTATTATTAAACATCATTTATGACCACACGTTATCGGTGGCCCTTGATTGTCCCCTTCTCCAATTTATACAGTTGTGCTGGCTGAGAAGAGACTACTAGTTCTCCACTTTCAATCAACCCCTTCTTCTCTATCCACTCTTTTCAGGGCTTTTAAGGGTTTTTTACTACCATTCTATACCACAACAGCTACTCTGCTAGCTGCTCTTTTCCCACACACATCAGTTTGTATGCCTGGGTCTGATCACATTAGGAAAATGAAAAAAAAAAAAACCCTTTAAAACATCATGGGATATTATAATCTGCTCCAGGCATTACAGAGAAGTTTTATTTTGAGGAACTCTCTTAACAAAGATCCTTTTGGCTTCCAGATTTTGCTGTTATCTGGAACAAGTTCTCATCCCATTCTCTCTCACATCTCTTTGAACCCCACTGCTTCACTCCACTGTTCCCCTTTGACAGTTCAAGAACATATATACCCCTCATTCCTGTGGACATTTTTCTGATCCTTGTTGGTTATACACACAAGAAGAGGAGCAGTTAGGGCAGGGGTGTCAAACATAAGGGCTGTGGGCTGAATGCAGGCCCCGGAAGCCCCATTATAATTGCTCTCCCAGCTTGATTGGGCTCTCTCATATCTTGAAAATATGACTAAGACTGGCACTTTTTCCCTTCTGTCATTTGCAGCTAATGAGTTTCTAAATTAGAACAAAGTGCTTATTTTGGGCCATCATCTGTTTAATGATGTCACTTTCTGCTTAATGATGTCATTTCCAATCCTCAGCAGCCACCATGTATGCTAACTTTGGCCCTCTGCATGAAACTTTGGCCCTCTGCATTAGGGTGTCCAATTCTGGAAAAAGAGCAAGGTTGTATAGGCAAGAGCCTATTGCTTGTATAGTTTTTAAAGGAAGAGAGAGTTAGGGATTTTGTCATGGATCAGGAAAACACGAGTACAGTATCATTTCGGATTTGAGTATGGAAGCTAAGAGTTTCACAGCCAAGCAAAAGGCTTGTTCTTGGACATTTCATAGCTGACCCAGCAACCTTATTAACACAGGTCAAACAGTCATCTCTTTCAGAAAAAGTGATTTCTCATATACAATGTGGAACATGAAAGGGATGCCCGCAAACTCACCCCTAAGGCAACCAAAAGTAGAACTATTAAAATGGGGCAAGGATAAGCATCCCTACTGGGCTGAAGATGCTACTTCTGTCTGAGTAAAGAAGATAATGGCCACCTGAAGGAAAACAGGTTGGTTTGGCAAACACGAAGAATGTATCATTTATACCCCACAAGTCTTCACTAGAGGTAAATGTAGAATAGCTTACAATTAAAACAAACATATCTCCAGAAAGTATTCCTGACAAGGAGTGTACTTAAGATCACAAGATATTTTTAGATATTTAAACACTGAGCATGGAAAACATGAATGGCCAATTTCATACATCCATGTATCAATCATCCATGTATCATACATCCACAATCATAAGTAGATAAGTGAACATTTCTAATGATTGTGGGCACACGTCAACTGTAGACTAGTATGAGCAATAATCAGCTCAACTGTAGACAAGTACAAGTCATCATTGCTTATGTGCTCTCCTAAGCAAGTCCTCCTGGGACACAAAGAGCCCATGCCTCTGGCACCTGACTGACCAAGACCTTGAGAAGAAGCAGATGCAAGGAAAACAAATATCTCTCTCCCACTTTCAAAAAGACCCAGTAGCAATGACATTGTGGAATATTAACAAAACAATTGTTTGTTTTCTGATTGAACACACAGTGGACCCTCAATTTAATGGACCTGGATTTAAAAGACTTCTGAAACCACAGACATTTTCTCCTTCATTAAAAACTAGTCATATACATTTTGTGCATGCACATTTTCATTGACTTCAGTGCATTCAGATTTAACACACTTTCAGCATCAATAGACATCTCATTCTCCCTAATATTCAGTTAAATCAAATGCTCACTGTACACATGTGTTATAAGCAGTGATTCCTTTTTAAAAGAAATGCAAATACAGTGCTGCACATTGACAAAATAGAATAAGCACAAAGAGAATGTACTTTGAAGTTCTGGCTGTGCATCATTTTTAAGGAAACCTATTCATGCCACCTCTCTTAGTTTCTTATGCATATGAATTCCAGCTGGCTGGTTAAGCTATAAACTCAGAAAGAGCAAAGTCTTGGAAGAAGCAGAGAGCTTAAAAGGGCAATAAAGAGCCAAAGAGTCCCCATGTTTTCAGGAAGCTTTGGGGTAAGTTGAGATAAACACTTGGGGATATTTAGGACCCCCAGCAGTGTGAGAGAATCAGGAGCTAGAAAGCAGACTGATCAGGTGGATGCATTCTGTCAGCTTATCTGAAGCTTCAACGAAGTTCTTCTTGTGTTTTAGAATTTACCTTAGGAACTGAGCCAACACTGCATATACATAACCTTGCTTTGGAACTAGCAAGGAGCATTTTGAAAAGGTAAGGATTGGTGAGTCAAGCCAGCCCTGACCTTTTAAAAGTAGCTGGCAAGCCGACCTATGTTCCCCATTGCACCCCACCTGGTCATAGTTCATGCTTTCTCCCCATCTCATCCTTTAACTTTCTCTCCAGATTGTACAAAATGTCTGCTTATGGAAAGAGGAGGGGAGCAAAGGCTTGGGAAGGGGGATGCCACTGCAGATTTTTCTGCCCTTTAACAGCATTCAGAATAAAAGTAATGAGAGATAGTGCTGGATAGATCTTCTTCTGGCACAGAATATACTATATTAGAAATGCTATACAGATGCAACAGCTAAAGTAAACCTCACTTTCCACACGCTCACCCATCTGTACAAAGGCAAATGGACTGCATAAATGAGTTATCAAACTGAATCATGCTCCCCTTCAACAGAAGACAGTAATCCTAGTTGCTTTTGCCAAAACTGCAAAGATCTTCTAAAAAAAAGTTGATCAGGACTATATCATGTTTCCCTTCAACACAGTAATAGGCTAAATGGAAGCAAAATTCCTTTCTGATCTGGATATTCAGATACATTATATCCATACAGGTGATGGCATATCACAGAGTTGGAAGTTACTTATCTAGATGTGCAATACACATTCTGTCCTGCAAGTCTAAACATGTGAAGGAAAGTCGCCCTTCGCTGCATAAACCAGATGCTAGCCTGCTAACCTACTTTATTCCAGCTGCAGTACCACTATCGATGACACCGTCTGGCATAGAGGGACATCTCATCACATGCACTCCTATGATGTACATATTGATTCAGATAATTCCAGGTCACGGAACAACAACATCTGCTAACCCAATACTTCATACCAAGAATCACCTTGAAAAAAAAAGGCATTCCAGTATAAATGCAGTTGAACTGTGCTTTGAGCTCAGCTTAATGACCCTGCAGAGCAATTAATCACATTGTTAAGTTTGGGCACCCATACAAGTTTTAGGTGGAACAATGACAGGGTCCGGGTGTGCGTTCTCAGGCTCCATAAACTTCACATCTAAATGCGCACGCATCTTAAGATTAATGAAAAACATGCAAAAAAGTTAACAAATACTTTTACTGACTAAATAAACAATAACACACATTAGTGCCTGTATAGCTCTCTTACTGCAGAATAGCTCATCAAGTAACTTAAGTAATGAAAGTAAAATTAGACTGAAAGCTATTCTACACATGATGAAGAAGGAAGTGGTAGAGTAAGGTGGTAAAGTCTGGACTGTACCACTTCAGACTGAAGGCAGGGTTTCCATATTTTTTGAATGCTCCCCAGTACAAATAGCTTCCTGCATGTAGTAAACTAGCAAATAAAAGAGAGTGTTATGCTAAACCTTTCTCCCTGGTGAGCTAGTTTATCACATGGAGCATTTTTTAAAAAGCTAAATATTCAAATACATGGAATCCTACCTACGAGGTGAAGTGGTACGGTCAAGAATTCTGCCATCTCAGTCTTTTCCCCAGAAGTTTGGAGAAAACCAACCAACCATCTTTAGACCTCATGAGTCAATGAAGAAAAAATTGCAGGCTCAGAAAACATACTCACCCAGAAGAGAAGGTTGAAGACAAACATGAGGTACTTAATGCACTGCAGGCAGTTGTGAGCCATGCTGCACCTCTTCAGTTCTAGAAGAAAAATAAAGGAGAGATCCAAGTAAAAGACCACATACTTGTTCCCCTTGGGGGATGTGTACTTAGCCTTGGTGGCCTTTGGGCCTGGGTTGGTGTGGAATCCAAAAAAAGAGTTGCTTGCAGCCCCAAACTGGCCGCCATACATGCTGCTGTAGCGGCGGAAAGCGCCATTTGGTAAACTGTAATCCTTGCTGTCCAAAGACGGGCTCCTGTGATAGGTTGATTCATCCGTGCTAGACCTGCGCATGGCGACGTCAAAAGTGTTCCACAATTGTGACTGACCGCAAATTTGGAGGTTTTATTTTATTTGTGAGGGGCAGCTTGTGGTTTCTTATTTGGTTTCTCCTCACCTTCCCCCCTACTGTTTTGTGTCAGCTGTTCTTTTGCCTGTCATCCTGTCAAAGAGTAACGTGTGCTGCAAAAGCTGACTGGAGTCTGCTCAGCCAGGAGTTAGGAAACAACGTGCTTACTTGTTGAGAAGTCTCTCCTGCATTGAAAACATCCCCTGTGGCGTCACTCTCTCCCCCTCCTCCACCATCAGAAAGGGAAAGAAGAAAAAAGACAGAGAGGTTGCACCCAAATAAATTATTTTGCTTTGGTTAGAAGAACAAGTGTGATCTTTCTTTTTTTATCCCATGTGCCATAGAAAAGCTGGACTCCACATTGCCACTCCAAAAAGAAAAAAGAGAGAGAGAGAAAGGAATGCTGCACAGAGCCAAGGCTACAATCAGAGATTATCCAAAAGGCAAGCAGCTCCCGTGCCCCGTTCTTCTTGGCCACATTGCTATGCCCAAAAATGCGCAGCTCACTTTAATAATCTCCCCGTCTCCCTTGCACAGAGGAAGCCTATCACCGGTAGCTCATTCACAGCGCTGTCACTCCGCTGAGATTCCAATCCAGTCATGCTTTCTCTGTGCTGCTAACACAGTCACAGCTCTCTGGTCCATTCCTGCATCTGAAGCGAGAGACAGGGCGAAAGACGCTTTTCTTACTGTATCTCATGAATGCCTGCTCAGCACTCTCTCCGGCTCGTGCCCCCTCCCCAGCCAATCACATTTACTCTCACAATACACTACTGCACCCCCCATCACCTTCTTTAAAATAAAAACCTCCCCTTGGCTTCTTCACAGCAAATCCCACTCAAGCTGCTTTTAACCAATCAGTGCTCAGGTGGAAGAAATGCTGTATGTGTCTTAAATTTAACCGGATTTACTCCCCTGGGTAATTGCAATCTCACTCTGTCCTGGCTACAGAGGTGCATGGGGTGGGATTGTAATCATCCCGGCTGCCACTGGCTCTTTGAATTTATTGTCTCTTTAGCAAGGAGTCCTGGAATTTACAGATGTTTGACATGTAATCATCCCCAAAAGCAGGGAGCATATTAGTCCTGTACAAGATGTTTGTTTATGTAAGACAAACTCCTAAGCTTTCTTTGCTTCTCCCCCCCCCCCCCCGCCAATCTTATCTGACATGTCTGGGCTGCTGCAGTGATTCCCTACTGTGGGGATTTCTATGCTTTACTTTTTCACTGTTCTGATTTGACATGTCATTCATTTGATTGTACAGCTGAGTTTGTTTCTACCTCAGTTCCCCTTCACAGCAGGTTCCCAGCACTCCCAACGTGGTGCCACAGCACACAGTCAAACACACAGAAAACCAATCCTGGAAAGAACAGGTATCTTCCCATTCTCATGCAAGGCATCCTATGTTAAAAGCCAGACATTAGAGACTGCAGGCAGGACTGCAAGCGTCCACCATTTATGCTGGTTCACAATAATTTCTATCAGCCAGATGGATGGTTACTGGGTTGGGAGAGGCTACTCAGGGAAAGTGCACTATGGCTACACTCCTATACACACTTAGCTGAGAGCAAGTCCCACTGAACTCAGCGTGACTTGCTTCTGAGCAGACATGCACAGGCTTGGGTTGTAAGAGGGTCTGGTGTGGATACATGCTCTCTATGTATATCTAAGAAGGAATGTTACTATCACTGAGTGCCCTGGACAGCCTCTCCACTTAGGGAGCCCCCATCCACACCATTAAACAGGCCACAGCGGCTCAATTTCATTCACCACCTAAATTCAGCTAGCAATATTAGCCTTCTTGAAGAGGAAATATTATTGCGTGGCCACAGCTCTGGCAAATGTTCTCTGGAGACAGAAAAACATAAGCCACTGGAGTCGGCAATACTGCAAACAGTTCTCTGTGCCCCAGTTTTTCCACACAAGAATGTGGGAGGAACAATCCACTCACGTTTTCTACTTTGCCTTTTTAAAAGACAACACTTCAGCCAAGGTGTTTCAATTGCACTATGTGCATCATGAATGCTGTTTTTCATCCCACTTTATGCAAGTCCACTACGTCAGCATTGGAGCCATGCCTTTGCCAATCAGTCTGCAGATACACTTTTCTTTCAGCTAGGAAGGACCCTTGTTTCAATTCCAAACACAGCAGTCAGGTGACTGGCACTGAATATGCACAGACCATAGCTCAGTGGCATATTGATGCCTCTCAGGACCCAGAAGCACTCTCATGATGCAAGCTGTACATGAAATATATCAAGAGGGACAGGCTGACTGGTTTGCAATTTAAACACTTTGCTGCAGAAAGAAAATACACAGGATGAAAGCAGACCTTCTGCCTGAATCATCTTTCTTGGGAAAATATACACGGACCATCCTGCTCAATTAAACAGCAAAAATGAAGGAAGAGAAATGGATGTTATTGTAAAGAATCCTTGGTAAGGTCAGCTCTGCAAGTCATCCAGTTGCCTGAACTATAAGAAATTTATGGTGTAATCCTAACTGTGCCCTAGGCCGCTGCAAGTCCCTTGCACCGGCCCAGGAGGGTCACAAACATGCTGTAAAATATGTTTGCACCTTCTCAGGAGCCAGCTGGGCTGGTGCAGGGATGCTGTGGCACTGGCCCACGGAGGCTGCATCCAGCCTCCATGCCCATGTGGGGAGGGAGGGTTGCGTCAGCTGAGCTCAGCCGACACAGGAGTCTGGGGAGTAGGTGGGAAGGACGTGTTCTGAGGCAGGGGGAGGGCAGGAGGAGGCAGTCCCAGGGACCAGTAGGCAGCGGGAAGTGGGGCTGGGACCCAGCAGTTATGCTGAATCTCAACCCCATTCCCTGAGCAACGTGGAGTGGCTTGAAGCCGCTCCGTTCTCCTAGGACTTGTGCCACCTCCTGAGGTGGCGCAAGTCTGAGGGGCCGTGGTGGCTTACCCAGGGGTAAGGAGAAGAGATTTCCCTTCCCTCCAGCTGAGCCACTTCTGGCCCCAATCTTTCATTGGATACAGTGCAGGCCTCCTGTCCTGCCTGTTCCCTGTGCAAGATAGGATTGTGCTGTTATAAAAATGACAGGCAATTATCGGCTCTCTCTGTATCTAATCCACACGGGCATACCGTGGATATTCATACAGAGTGACTTCTGTACATATGCCACCTTTAAAGAATATGCTAGCGAGTACTTGCGGGGGTGGGGCAGGAGTAGGGGTTGGCCCTAACAGCGCTGCAATGATCACAGTACTGCGGGGACCCTTGGACATTCACATGTACCTGGGAGTGTCCTGCAGCCTCCCAGGGGGTCCTGGAGTTTGCAGTTGCATCCACAACTCTCCCCGCTGCTGCAATGAGATCCATTCTGATCTTGGAGCTCACTTCACTTTGCATAAAGTGAGCTCCAAGATCAGCTCATTGCAGCTGCATGGACAGTCATGGATGGACAGTCATGGATGCGGCTGCAAGCCTCCAGGACCCACTGGGAGACTGCAGGACACCTCCAGGTACAGGGGAATGCCCAAGGTTCCCCACAGTGCTGCAATCACTGTGGCACTTTCAGGGACCATTCAAGGGCCACTCCCCTTAAGGAGTGCCAGATAGAAATACTGCACAGAGCAATGAGGAAGATACCCAACAGGTATTCTTCAGTGCAAGTACAGATCTCAATTCAAGTTGTGGTTGCTTAAAATTCTGAGTTATACAAGTTTAAATAACTGACAGTCATCTATGGGTGACTAGCACTTCAACCACCAGGAGTTCTCTCCCTCTGTGAATGGAAGGAGCATTCCATTCATGCAAGTGGTCCCTGTGCGAGCTGAATGCTCCTCCAAGTCACTTAGGAAGTTTGGTTTGCAGAGGGGACTTCTGACAGTGGAAATACTAGTTGAGAAACCACCCAACATCCTGCTTACTATATGGACAAAAAAAGACCCACAGGAGTCTCATAGTTAAGGAAAACCACATGGGCAAACATGCACTTATTCCATGGGAAACAGCTATTTCCGTATGGGTTTTTGCACAATTTGGTCTAGGCCTAACAAGGAAGTAAGGGGTCAGGATGTATACGCAGTGTGAATTTGGAGTGGTCAGTTCCAGATTGAGTCAGATTAGATCAGGGAGGCCTGAGTTCAAATCCATGCTCAGACATGAAGCCTGTTTGGGCCTGTCACCATCTCTAAGTCTAACCCACCTCATGGAGGTAGGAAGTCCTAGATGGAAAGAAGGTAGAAAGACAACATGGAGGGGAAGTCCTGAGTTCCCTAGAAGAATGGTGGGAGAAAACCGTTATAGTAATTCCCCATTAAATTTGTTAGCATTTCAGCAAAACAATCTAGTTACCATACATTTAGCTCATTTCTGCCCAGACCACAGGTGTACATATCTGATCCCTGTTGCATATATGCAATGTTGGGCATAAATGGCTTAGGCTTAAAGAAGTCAGAATTTCCCTCTGTATTCAGAAGCAAAGACATGGTATCTTTTTAAGTTACTGGCAGGGAGAGTCATTATTTCTGATGAGAGACAAGTAGCTCTTGCAAATGACCCCTCATGAAGCAAAAGTCCTGTTCTCATACTAATATCAATACTAAAAAAAGAACAATGGCTCAGATGTATTGAGCAAACCAATTTCTGTTCAAGAGTCTCTTTGTCAGACATTTCTATGCTTCTTCAGCCACCAGTTTCATATGCTGGCTATTGCGCATGCAGAGGCATCCTCTAACCTGTGAGATCAGCAGAGGTTCAAAGCAGCAACAATTCAAATATACATGAATGGTACAAATAGTCTTCCTGTCTAGTACAAAGTGTTCAATCGAGCACAAAAATCAGCATAGCTCCCTATAGACAGGCGAGTTTGAGATAGCAGCCATTTTCAAGTAGTCTTAAATGTGGGTTTGGATGGGGGTGTCAGGGAAATACAAACTAGACTGTACCGGCTTACAACAGTAAAAGCTCCATTGTGTCATCTCCGCAATTTTTATTATAACTTTCAATCTCCCTTTTAAAAAAATGTTGACTCAAAGAGAACCCCATCTCTGAAAAAAGGGGGGACAGAGAAAGCTAAAGCACACTGTTTAGGTTTTCAGGATGAAACCTTAAAAAGTAGCTAAGGTTGCTATCCTAAGCCAACTTTGAACATTTTGACAAGCAAGGAGTCAAAAAATAAAATTTAAATAATGAACAAACTGCTAACGTTAAGTCTGCAAGGTTTTTTGTGTGTGTTTGTTTTTAAATGAACTAACTAGAGCCCTGCCGTGGAAAAGGGCCCAAACCCTATAAGGAAAGTTAACAATAATATAATTAGGCCAACTCTCTTAACAAAGGATCAGTCCTCATTATGGTGCACAACTGATGAGCCACAGAACTGAACTGAGGTAATTTAAATAGGCTTTAAGCTCCACACTTAAAATCCTGGTCTGAGAAAATAAAAAATGTCAAATTTCTAATCGGTAGCAGAAGCAAATGTGTTTGTGGCTCACTTTGAAAACATTTCCACCTTTTGAAATATTAATTCCACTTAAGGGTGAACAACCTGTGACAACAAAGCTCAAAGAATACAATTTTGACAGCAAAGCGTACTGAAATATTACAGGCATTCCAAGTTATAATAAGTTGATAAATAAAGCTTCACTGCAGCTTTTTAACATTTAAACTAAAACATGAAACTATGGAGTTCTTTAGAAGGACTGACAGAAAAACAAAATGTAAAAATACTATTAAATATTAAATATGAAAAAGGAATGCATCTACACGAGGGGAAAAACAAACACACGCAAAAAAATCCCCAAAGAAACCAGTCTTCTTGAACACAATCAGTTATTTTTCTTTCTTTTTTGATGTGGCTTATCTCATTCAGAACAGCTACAAAACACAGCAGGAGCTCTCTTTCTCCCAGACATCTGTAAAGGAAGCCTCTCTCTCTCTCTCACACACACACACACACACACACACACACACACAGAGAGAGAGAGAGAGAGAGAGCGCTCCCTTCCTGGGGAAGGGATAGTAAGAGACACATGCTTTTGTATGTTGACTTTCTCTGTTTTCTTTCTATGCAGTCATAGCATCATGCTTGATTTCAGAGGGAAATGTCAGAATTCACTGCACACAGAGTCTTCCGTTTCAGAAATGCCATATGATATATCTGGTCCCTCACATACACACCACTTTTGCTACAGACTGATGTACAGTTCCTACATGCCACAAACAGAAAGCTTGCTTGCTTGCTTTCTTATCTATGGCAACTGACACTTCACCTCCAGAGCACACTAGTGCTCCAAACTCCATCCTCCTGATCCGTACAGTCCAGCTCACTTCCCTTGGCTCAGGGATCATTTTTCATCATCACAATCACATTTATGCTTTCTTAAATGTTTCTGGAAAAGGAAAAAAAAACAACAACACTCCTGTGTTCAGTGTGAGCACAAGGTTGTGGGGGCCATGGAGTCCTGATCTGGACTCCTGTGCCCCCAAGATTACTGGTGAGTGCCAGGTCCACCCCACCCAACTCAGTAGGGAAATGGGGGGAACAGTTGGCAGCAGCTCCTTCCCCTCCTTCTTTCAGAGGGTCGATGAAGTTGGGCAAGGTCATCTGGAGGTTTAGACTAAAGTGTCATAATGCTAAATGACACCCAGCTCTACCTCTCATTCAAGAAATCTAATTCAGTGCAGCCAGCAAAAACCTGTAACTGATATATGGAGGCAGTTCTGGGATGGATGAGGGCCAACAAACAAACTGAAGTTTTAGTCTGATAAGATACAGGCATCTCACATTATCTGCAGATCTGGTATCTGCGGTTTCAGTTATCAGTGGATCTGGGGGGGGACCCCCTGCAGCCCCCACACCCATTTCCTTTGTTTTTGTTTAGCAGCAAGCAATAGAAGCACTGGTGTTTCTTGTTAACAAAGGAATATTCTTGTGGAACCGAAGAACAGGATGTGCAGACAACTAGCCTACATGCTAAAGGGAGACTAACTGAATGTTAACAGGAAACAAGAACTGTCCTGCTTCCTGTTAAAGTTCTGTTAGTCTCCTCTCTGTAACATGTGCCTCCTTCAGTTCAGCAAGAATGTTCTTTTGTTGAGGAAGCTTCCTTTGCTGCTTTCACTGTAGCTTCCATTGCTGCTAAACAAAAACAAAGATAATGGGTGTGGGGGTGCTATTTATATAGGGTTCCCCTGTATCTGCGGTTTCTGCATCAATGGGGGGACCGGAACAAAACCCCCGTGGATATGGGGGAACACCTGTATTGCTTCAATTTATATTTAACAGATTTGAGACCTTTCCAAAGTGAAGATTGGTGAAAAATCTGCTGACCAATTATGTTCTGAAGTGTAGAGGACTTTTGTCCCCTAAATAATAATAAAAAAGAACTCTATGAGTTTAGACTTTCCCATTATCACCAGTAGATTAATTAGGTATAGTATCAGCTCAACACTATAAAACTTGTGACCCATCGTAACTAATACAGCTCCCCAGTCACATGGTTCAATAGCCCCTGTATTTTTGCAATGGCAGGCAGGCAGCCAAAAACAGAAAGTTTATTGGGCAGGAGGTCTGGTTTAGAGGGTACAGCTGCTGTTAAACCTGAGGATAATACCTGAAGGTCACCAGTTCAATACCATAGGAAGCTTCCACGAGCAGTGAGACCCTGAGAAAGCTGACAAGCTGAGCTGAGCCCTTTTGGTTGAGAGAAAGAGAAGCCGGCTCTGAAGCTTCTTCTGTGAGAGGGAAAGGAGCCTGTCAGCGTGGGAGGCAACTGTAGCCAGAACGTTCACCAAACTGAGAAAAGATCCACCTGGAATGTTGATCGTTCTTGAAAGATAGAACTATTTATTATTGTAAAAAACCCCTCAAGGGTTTAGAGAAAGCCTGCCTGTGTGAACCGCCTTGAATAAAGTCAAAGGAGCAATCCAATAACAGAAAGACGGTATATAAATACCAGTTATCGTCGTCGTCAAGGCTCTGGCAGTTCATCAGATAGGGCTGAAGGTCTATGCTCGTTTTACTGGGTCACAAGTCATGCAGAAAGGTCTTATTTGGAAAATGATTAGAAATTAATATAATCCATCTTTACTCCAGTTCTATAAAAAATAAACCGCAATTTATATTAGGTCCAATGAGCTCCTGGTTGAAACTTCATTCCTCCCCCCACCATGCTCCCAGTGTATTTCTGAGGGGAAAAATGGCAGCCACCATTTGGCTGGCTGCAGCAAAATAATTTTTTTAAAGAACTGCACCACTAACACCAAAATGTAAGACCATTCCCAAATATTTTGAACAATTTACTCAACACACACCCACAATTTCTGAAATGCCCCTCAATTCATTACTTATAATAGAACTGAATTGGGGGACACTTTTGCTACACCCTAGAATGTATATATGATATACATACATATGATACCTATACACACACACACACATGTATATGTATATGTATATATATACATATATACATATATACATATGAATGTATATATGATACAAATAATCACACAATACTATGTTCATAAGAATGCTAATATAAACTAGTCTAGCATTACCCTTAAAATGCTTTATAATTGTGAGTCTATTAATCTTTAATTATACTAGCTGATGGCCTTTTTGTAGAGTTGCTTTATGTAGTACTTGGAGGAACATGCACTTCTTTTCAATTATTATTTGTTAATGACCCATTATTTTACATGGGCTAATGACAATGATATAATTTCCTATACCCTATAGCCATAATGTGACTTTAATGTGAAAGGTTTAGAAAATGTTCCTTATGAAACATAAGGAAGAATAAAGCAAAAGGGCAATCAGACTTCCTTGGCTGAGATCAATTTGATTAACACCAGAAATGGCTTTCTTTAAATTCCTTTAAATTGGAATTTTAAATGGTAAGACATCATTAAGATATTACCAGGTCAATATCCTTCCATTCAATTGCCAGAATAGTAGGATGAAGGATAGTTTGATAAAACACTTTCCCCAACTTGGATAAATATTTTCCCCCTTCTCCTTTATTAGTGAATAAATAACAAAGGGGGGGGGGAAGAAACATAAACATAATGGAAATGAAATACATAAAGATTACAAAGAATATTAATGAGCAATCTACATTTATGTCTAAAACAAGTTCCAAATGTCCAGAAATGTATTCATATGTAGTTGCCATCAACAAGCCATAAGTACTGATAGGAGTTAAGAGGTCTTCAATCCATTGAGTAATGGCAGGGGGCACTTATCCATCCAATGTTGTCATATAAGTCTTTTAAGCTACAGTAAGGACACAAAGAGCCCTGCATTTAACTTCCATGAAACAGGCAGATAATCAAAAGAACACTACAAATATCAAGGTTTGTTGTAATACAAAACTAATAAAATTAAAAACTTCTCCACAAAATTGTATCACTTTACAAGACCACATCATGTACTTGAATGATGCTTCAGGCTGCTTCGATGAATATCTGTGTAGGAAGAAGGGTTTATTTGGTCAGTTAATCTCGCTGTAGAAAAGAGTGTGTACTTGATCACATATGTCATACATGATGGAGTGGACATAAGCACATTTTTTTTACTTGCATAGCTATGCAGATGTGGCAAATGCTAGAAATAGGCCCAAATCCTAACCAACTTTCCAGCACTGGCATCGCGGTGCCAATTGTGCGGGTGCTGCATTCTGCAGTTGGGTGGCGCTCAAGGAGGCCTCCTCAACATTAGGGAATGTTTGTTCCTTTACCTCGGAGCTGCATTGCCCTTATGTTGGTGCTGGAAAGTGGGTTAGGATTGCGCCCTTACTGATTGTAAATACTTGATTACTCTCCATGTAGAAAAAAAGAGCATGAATGAATGAATGAATTCTCCAACAGTGACTAGTACAGCACACTTCAGGGCACTGTAAAAGTTGTGGGAGAACAGCAGTCACTGCACTGTGAACACTTTTGTTAAAATCAATAATTTCAACAACCGCAGGTAACCCTGAAAGTCAACTTGGTTGCCCAAAGCCGAGTTCAACACAGTGGTCCAACTTCCTCAGCATGTGGGAGTGTGCAAGCAAGAATGGATCAACTGGGATTCGTTCACTCTTTTGCCACGAAAACAGCTCTCCTTCAGAACTCAAGAATGCTAGATGCACATGTGACAGATGTGACTGCTCCCAGAAGCTGAAAGCGGAGGGATGGCTAAAATGACTTTGAGCCTTCTTTGTTGGTCTGCCAACCATGTGGAACTGACAGTCACCCTCAGGGAGTCATGCAACACTCTATCCAACTTCAGTTAAAAAACTATAGGCAACTAAAATGGCAGCTGAATTCTTCCTCTGTGATGCTGGACAGCTATGTATTCAACAATGAAAACATTCACCAAACATCTCCCAACCTTACTGAAATTGATATGAAAATTCTGGTTTACACACTTCATTTATTAGGCTTCGACTTTGGTACTGGATAGGAAAACACACCCTTGCAATTTCACATAAAAGACTGGCTGCAATCTATATCTTATATGACCACATTACCTAAATTGTGGGTCACAACCCAATGGTTGCGAGCCCATGTGCAGTGAATTACAAGCCCAATGCACTGGGCCTGATGCAATGCTTTTCACAGTGCTGCAATGCCTTATTGGGAGGCCCTGGAGGCTTCTTCCGTGTTGCACATGCCCATGACCACTCTATGGGCCTCAGAATGGAGACTGAAAGCTACTTTCAGTTTGTGAACAAAACTTCCAGTTTGACCAAAAATCACTTCCGGTTGCTTCCAAGGGCCATTCTGAGGCCCGCAAAGGCCAACAAAGTGGATTGTGGGCCCTGTGCAACTAGGAAACAGCCTCCAAGGTCTCCCAATAAGGCATTGCAGCACTTCAAAAAGCATTGCAAGCCATCGCAGAGAACAAAGTGAATCATGGTGCTGAAAATATTTGGAAACCATTGTTATATGGTGTGGTAATTTGGGAGTAAACTCTGGTGCCAGTTCCTTCTTTTCTTCTCCAGGTTTGCTCATATCAGGACCCAACTCAACAATCTCCATGGGAACAAAGTCATGGAAAGAGAAGCCATTCTGAAATATTATGTGGAAAACTTCCCACAACTAATTCTGCAGCCTTTATAGCCCAGGGTCTAGGAAAGCTATCAAGACTGGCAGGTAAAACACAGAAAGAATTGATTTAAATATGGGGGTGGGGGTGGATGGGATTGCATATCAGAAAGAAGAACAAACAAAACAATCTGTTTTGGACAATGGCTTGCATGCTATCAGTGACCAGTTGTGGATCTCAGCACACCTAAGGATCTTCCTTTACTCTTCAGATTATTAATGTCTTCTGAGATAAATTAAGAATTAAGCAAATATTCTGATACGGCTTTTTCTTTTTTCCTCCTTGGGGCGGGGCTTATTCTGATTATCCTGCTTTTGCTACTATTTGGTTAAGCTTCTTGCCTATTCATTTGCCGATTTATTTTTCTGACTTTAACTGTTTTAATAGCAATTTTTTTAATTTATTTTTATTGTAAATCACCTTGGGAGCCATTACAGCAAAAAGGTAAATATACTCTGTTACAAACAGTAAACAAAATGATGTCTTGTACATTTGTTACAATGTGCATGGATTATTATGATTTAAAAAATCTTGTTTAAAATGTTCGCTGTGACTCCAGCTCTGAACAGCAGCTTCCCTCTTCAGGCAAACAGCAGTTTCAGGGGGAAAATTTTCAGTTGGGATTGTAGTGTAGGGGAGGAAGGGTTAGAAGTTCTCCCACATGTTGGTCCCAATCTGTCCTGATTATCAGCTCCTTTTCTCCAACAACCCAGCTGCTCCTTACAAAAGAAAAGGAAAACATGGATGGGCAGCATATTTAAAGACACACCTCATTTGGCTCTCAGGTATCCTACCTATACATTTTGCCTTCTGCAGCAGTATTTGCAGCTTATTTTAGGCTACGTGTAAACAGGAGCTAACATAAGCCCAATTGCCAGCATTTTATTTTATTTGACTCCTTAAAACTCTTTCCCAGCAAACAAAACTGTATAGAAAGAAATATGTTTATTGGAAAGTTGCATCCAATTCCTGTGAGGGACCAAGATATTGCTAGTGTGCAAGTAGGCACTAAAAACTAAGCACGCTGCCGCAGTGGCGGTCAAATGTTTAGGAGGCCTGAAAGACTACTTTTTATTACAAATTAAATAAAAAGTACTCTGTGTTGACATTAATTTCTATAACACAGTTTTAACAACAAAAAAGCAATTCAATAGACTATACCCTGGATGGCAACAGCTCAAAATTAGAAATAGCATGTCGGTGTTTTTCCAAGAAGGGGAAAAATTATTTTATTCTTTGCAGAATGAATTCTGAGCTAATCTTGCTAGGCAGGGTATAATTGCTGAGAAATAGTTAAGTGGTGCAAATGAATGTGGCATTAAAATGCTAGAATAGGATGTGGGAGATGTTGGCTCTTATCCAAGACTAACCAAGCTCTCTTCACATGCTCGATACATTCAGCCAATTCACACAACATTATGTGCTGATGTCAAGTTGATTTTCTCAGAAGGTTTTAGTAGGCTGAGTAGATCTTATGGTTTGGCTTCTGTTCAGATCATGATAAACCACAGCCTGGAAAAGTGAGTTGAACCAGCTTGTGCCAAGTTTTTTTTTCCTGGCTATGTATGGTAACATCACAAGCCTAATTCAACCCAGCATAATTTACGAAAAACATTCAATTTGTTAACTTTGCTATACAACACTCACATCAACCAGCCCATAGCATCTCCCTGGATGTAATTACAACCTATATAATGATTGTATTACTATTCTCTATCTCACAGGGAGCAAAACTATGAATGACCAAGCTGCTCAGATGCCACTACACTGAATTACATATCACAGGGCTGTGCTATTTCTGAGACCCCTTGGCTTATGGTGACAAATCTAAATAAGTGAGGGAAAGTGAAGTAAAATCAGTTGAAGCTGTGTACAGCCTTTTCTATTTCTCTGATGTAACAGCTTACTAGAGCTGGCAAAAAGGCTCAGACCATTCCAACCCAGGGTCAGTTTGACTTACTTATTTAGGGCGGTTCTTAGGGTCACTTTAGATAAATCAAGCCCAAACTTGCCATCATGAAGAAGTGGATATGATCCTAACTTGCAAACAGTTTGAAGATCTGCATTTGCAGTTGGTCAAGCCGCTTTTGTCCTCCATATGTGGGTTGGAGGACCTTGTGTTACATTATCTGCTATTAGGAAAGGATGAGGTATGTACACGCCAGGTGGCAAAATTTCTTTATTTAATTTTGAGGAGGTGCGGTATAAGTGAGTAAGGGCAATGTATTGGTTTGATTTATGGGGGCTGTTTTAGGTATTGTATAAGTGTATTGTTCTCTGTTTTATGTTTTATTTTGTGCCAATAAAAGATTCCTGAATCTGAATCATGAGGAAGCTACTGGAAGCTACAACTAATCACAGCTCCCTGACAAGTGTACAAAGATGAGCACGTTTGTAAATGTTTGGCTGCATTCACACAGGTTTAGGTTTATATCTTACACTCATGTAATTCTAAAAGATATAATTTATGTTGCTGTCTTTAGACACCAATATAAATCAGGGGTATTAAACATAAGGCCAGAGGAAGCTCCTTATCTGGCCCACATGATAATTGGGCTTGTGATAATTGTGAATTATTGATAATTGCAAATGAGCTGCGAAGTTGTAATAGAACAGCGATTTTCAACCTTTTTCATCTCATGGCACATTGACAAGGTTCTAAAATTGTCAAGGCACACCATCAGTTTTTTGACCACTGACAAGGCACACCATGCTGTTGGTGGGTGGCTCACATCCCCCAGTGGCCCTACTAATAAATGACCCTCCTCCAAACTTCTGCGGCACACCTGAAGACCATTTGTGGCACACCAGTGTGCCACAGCACAGTGGTTGAAAATGGCTGTAATAGAAGCTGAAAGAAGTTGCCACCAATTTATCTCTTTCCTTTGTTGTAATCTCTCTCATGCCAGCTGGAGTCAGGCAAGGTGTGCAGACCTCTGATAGGTGAAGCTTCTAAGGAAGTCAGAAGCTTAGTGCCAAGGTGTAGTGGCAGAGGGAGGAAGCATTAGAGGAGTGGTTCCCAAGCTGAGCCATGGCAACTTGGGGAGCAGTGGAAACCTCCCTAAACCCAGGGGAGCAACAGAATCTCACTAAAATCCCACCATCCTATGCAGTGCATAGGATTGTAGCCCTAATGGGGAGCCACAAAAAATGGCTGAGTAGGTCAAGGGAGCTGCCACTTGAAAAGGTTTAGGAACCATGGCATTAGAGGGTGAGTGCTGGTTGAGGAAGGATCAGAGGATGTGGGTGATGTGACCATTATAGTTAAATCAGACTGGCCATTGCCCGTTTTAAGATGACAGTGGTTATTTACTGCTCAGGTCACTAATTGCTCTATATGGTAGGGAAAAAGTATTAGTTGGAAGTGCTGCTGAAAGTGTCCTGCGTGATAATTTGGTTCTCCCATATCTTGAAAATATGATCAATACTTGCATATTTTCTCTTCTGTCATTTGCAGCCAGTGAGTTCCTATGTGAGAACAAAGTGCTTATTTCTGGTCATGAACTACTTAATGATGTCACTTCTGGTGCTCAAAAGGCACCATGGACTCTAACTTCACTTTTGACACCCGTGAGATAAATGATCACATTTTCAACTAGAATAACCTTTTTCTGCAGGTACTTGTTTGCTGAACTCTTCAGAGCTGCCACCTTCCAGAACACAAACACAGTAAATATGCACTCTAAGAATTTATGCACTCCTAAGAATTTAGTCCTGTTTAAAAGTGATGCCTGACTTAAAAGTGATGCCTGGTGATGCCTGACTTAGTCCCATCACTGCAGGTGATGCACTGCAGGTGATGCACTATCAGAAAACCTTCATGAACATGTAGGGAAACCACTGGGGAACATGTAGGAGCTTCACTTCTGAAGTCTGTTTTTGTCACCCAATCAGTTTTATCCAAGGTAACTCTGATGGTCCATGGTAGCGTCTGGGCCTTCTATAGTTTGTGCATTTCAGATAATTGGACAATTCCCATATTACAAAGGATGCATATCTGTGGCTATTTCCTGGCTACTTTCCTCCATTATTTTAAAGAATATAAGTAGGTAAAAGGGGTATGTTGGAAATAGATCACAGGAGGTAAACAAGCCAAAAGACAGCCGTCTTTGGACACTACAACTCTCAAGGGAAGGTAGGGGAGACTTCACTGTGTAATAATCAAGAAGAAACTTTCTAAAAGTCTGAAGATACTGTTGTGAGTCAGGGAATGCAGACACCATTCAAAAGGGGAGCTGCAGAAATATCAGATGTATCCTATAGGAGAATAAATTAATAAAAGTGCTCAGAACTTCTTCCCCATTTTAAGATGCCTCCATTCAATCCTGAATGGTCAAATTACATCTTAGCATGAACAACTCAACTAAAAGCAGTACAGAAATTCTTTCAATGAACTTCAATACATTTAACTCTGAGGTTATTGCACTGAAGTTAATAAGCCCCCTCTGTAGAGCATCTTCTGTACTATAGCCTAACATCTCATATAGGTTTACTATACAGCCTCAGCTTTTTTGCATGGAATCATCAAATATTTAATCTTCTTTTGAGTTATTTAGCAATCATTTAGTTTGTGACAGACTTCACTGGCTCCATGCATGCACCTTTAAGCATAATAAACCCAATCATTATACGAGAATCCCTTGTACCGGTTGTGATTTCCAGCCCTTTAATTACCTAGAGCCAACATGCTTGTCTCACCCTTAGAAAGCTAATTGTGTTGTGTGCTCAATATCCATTAGCAACTATAGCCATAGTGGATACAATTTTCCCACAGCAGCTAATGGACTTTTGGCAAGTATCTATAGCAGAAACCACACAGTGTACATAGAATTTCCATCTGTGGCAGAGCTGAGGTGGCAAGCTAGAGGAAGCTGATCTTTCCTACATGTTAGATACCAACTACTTCCAAGAGACGCGTACTGAACTTTTATGGATACTGAAAGCTGTTATGTAATGTGCAACACAATCTTATCTTGTGCTGGAACAGGCAGGCCAGGAGGCCTGCTCTGTATCTAGCGCAAGATTGGGGACAGAACTGCCACAGTCAGAGGCAAGGAGAATCTTTTACCCTTACCCCCAGGTAAGCCATCACAGCCCCAGTGGGATGTTACACAAGAGGAGGCACAAGTCTGAGGAGAAAAGAGGGCTTGGTGCTGCTCAGCGCTACTTGAGGTATGAGGTTGGGACCCAGCATAACTGCCGGGTTCCAGCCCCACCTCCTGCTCCCTGCCTTCCCACTCCCTGGAACGCCCTTCACCCGGCCTCCCCCCACCTTGGAATGCCAAACTCAGCTGACGCAACCTTCCCTCCCCACATCGGTTCAGAGGCTGAATGCAGCCTCCAAGGGCCGGCGCACATCCTTTCACTGGCCCAGCTGACTCCTGAGGAGGCACAAACATGCTTTACACACCTTTGCAACCCTCCTGGGCTGGCGCAAGGGACTTGCACTGGCCTAACAGATAGTTAAGATTGTGCCCTTAATATTACAGCAACTTTTCAATCCAAGTATATTAAAGGTGCCAAAATACAACTTTTGTTTTTCCTTCAAAATTTAGGCAGCAATCTTTAAACACACTCACCAAGGAGTATGTCCCATTGAACTAATTAAGGGCCCAATCCTAAAGAGCATGCACTGGCTTACTTACTGGCTTACTTACAGCGCACACTGTCGCAAACATGCCATAAGGCACGTTTGCAGGCCGTAGTGCCGGTGGAGCACCAGTGCTAGCTCAGGGCTGGTTGGTGCTGGGCTAGTGCTGGTGGAGCTCCGCCGCTCGGTGGTCACACGTACCACTGGGCAGTGGAGAGGCAGGTGGGGGCATGGGGGAAGGTGTTCTGGGGTGAGGAAGGTGAAGGGAGGGTGAGGAGGGCGGGGAAGAGGCATGCCAGGGGAGAGAGCAGGGCAGAACTGGTGAAGATTTGCTCTACCAGATCCTGAGCCGCTAAGTCGGACTGTCCCCCCAATACAGACGCTATAAATTCTATGCCGACTCTCAGGTCATCAACCCCATTGCAGGGCTACTCGCTACACCCAGCGGGGGGGGATGAAAGTCCTCTTCTCCCAGGGAGGTGGCAGCAGCTACCTGGGGCGTGCTGGCTGCTGCAGCAGCCATTTTCGGCGCCACTGCAGCCCTGTGCGCTGGGCAATTCAAGATTGGGCTGTAAGCCTTCTGAGTAGATATGCACAGGTTTGAACTACTAGTTGTCTTGAGACCTGAACCATACTCTTGGGCCTTTATGGGTTTTATTTAAAACTTTCTTAAATCTGAATTTTGGTATAAAACGTATTTTATTATTGATCATTATCCCCTATCATTTCAACTTTTCTTGGAATTTCTTTTCACAATTCTTAAGGAAGAACTTCTTCTTTATATAGCCATAACAATATTTCTCTTACAAGCAGATGCACAGATCAAGAGCAAAATGTTGTAAACAATATATTCCAAATAGGATTTTAATGTGCATTATTCAAGGAGTTAAGCTATTTACTATCATCATTTTGGGAAGGATGGATGAAAGTGAGATAGAGGGAAAAGAGGAAACGATAGCAGCAATTCTTGCATAGTTGGGTAAACTTGTAATTCAAATTGATTCATTCTGATTCTGCTTTATTGTTAAACCAGCAAGGCATCACAAAATTCATAAACAATAAAAGATAAAATTCAGGATAAGCCCATTTGCAAGGAAGCAAATAAAAATAAATATTAGTATATACCAATATCTATACAATCTCCTACATTTGCTTCAACCAACTACTTTTGAAGCTTCTGAGAAGATAAATCTGCTTTTTGCATCTGAATTAACAAATCTCCCTTTTCTGCAGGACATAAAATGCAATTGAGTAGATGATGACAGATATTTTCAATGTACCAGGCTGCACAAATCCTTATTCCATTGTAGCTCATTTTGCAGAAGAACTAGGAAAAAGGGTCTGAGTCATACAAATATGGATTTAACAAATATTCAAATGCCCAAATTGAATTTAGGCACAGAACTCTCAATGCTTTCAGAAAGAGCTAGAAGCCAATTTGTCCTTTGTGCCTTTGAAAATACCACCAATCTAATTAATGCTTAATGCAAACATTTCTTCCCATAGCTAGCTGGTAAATTATTCAATACTATTGTGGCTCAGAGAATTCACTTTAGAAGTTGCTATTCTCACTGTGCGTAGGTCTCCAAAGTCACGAGGAATTTTCTTTCTCTTCAGTTAAATAGAGAACTTCCGAACTTTTCCCCAACAGGTTTCAAATGGCTGCAAACATTTTCAGCTCAAATATGATTTGTCGAATTGGTGGGGCATGGAAACTATGGTTGTGCTCTGATGTGCTAGACATTATTTAAACAAGTGTACAGCAAAAACAAGCTGGCAGTGGCAGCACTAAAATAAAATGCACTAGACTTTCAGAAGTGGCAAAGTGTATTTTTGGGGGGGAGGAGCTATATCTCACATGCAGTGGCATAGCTAAGGGGGTGCAGGGGGTAGCAGTTGCACCAGGCATCAAGCTTTAGGGGAGGTAACAAGCTGAGCTTGACACTAGTGGCATAGCTAAGGGGGTGCAGGGGTAGCAGTTTCACCGGGCAACAAGCTGAGCTTGACACTAGTGACCAAAATTGTGAAAATCTTGGTATGTATGAATAATACCATTATATCATTGGAAGGGTAATTTCATGCGGAATGCAAAGAAACAAACCACATTAGAATATCACTATTCTATCAAAAGTTATGGCCAATTAACCAGAAAATGAAAACACAACTGCCTTTATGGAACAAAAAGTAGATTTCCTTAACTCACAACTGACCTATGAGATTGATTGTTCTGAGTGCCAATGAGATGTTATTATGATACAGCATGGAACCAATAACTTTTTATTGACTTCATTAATTAAATTTGATTTTGTTATGGAGGGGGAGCTACAAAATTTTCTTTGACCCCAGGTAGCAGATAGATGCCTTAGCGATGCCACTGAATGGGGGGAGGCAGTAGAGCAAGTGGGTGGTGAGCTGCTGGGGGGAGGAGGTGGGTTCCAATTTTCACTTTTTAAAAAGCCCAAGTATGACATCACTTCCGGGGCAACATTTTGAGCTTGGCACCAGGCTACAAGATCATTAGTTACGCCACTGCTCACATGTTAGGTTTCTTTTTTAAAAATGGTGCGTCCTCATCCTAATCATAAACAGGTGTGAAGCCCCCCACTTCCTCAAGCGGTGAGACTCAGCGTGTTATAGCACACTCTCCTGCAAACACTCAAGCTACATGCATGTTCAAAGCATGTCAGTAGCTGTTAGCTGCCAGCTACTCCTCTTGTCTTCCATTGCAGCCCCATTCCCATTTCCTCAGTGCATACAGCCTTTATGCACTAAAGACCAATGTTTGCCTTTAAGAAATCAGTTGGCCCTAATACCAATAAACAAAACTGCAAAATCAACATCATAATCCTATACTATAGTACACACACACATACTCAAGGGACTTGAGTGTATGTTGGGAAGATGGAATACAACAATAGTGAACCAGGGAACAGAATAATGAACAGTTGTAACTACTTTTGACTCATGGACTGACCATTCCTTTGTTTTGTCCACTCCAACTGGTACCGCTGCCACCACATTCCCCTTTAGCAAAGAATCTTTGCTAGCAGGTAGAACTACTCTAATGGATCTGTGGACAGCCCTTTGGCTTCGTGATGGAACTAGAAGGGACATGTGGCACATTGGCATGAAGCAGGAATCTGAGCACAGCGGGTCCAAAACCTCCTGATGCTGAATCATTACCCAATGCATTATCAACTCTGTTCTTCCCACTCTCCACTGTTCTAGCTCAACACTCTAATCTAAGAACATAAGAACAGCCCCATTGGATCAGGCCATAGGCCCATCTAGTCCAGCTTCCTGTGTCTCACAGTGGCCCACCAAATGCCCCAGGGAGCACACAAGACAACAAGAGACATGTATCCTGGTGTCCTCCCTTGCATCTGGCATTCTGACATAGCCCATTTCTAAAATCAGGAGGTTGCACATACACATCATGGCTTGTAACCCATAATGGATTTTTCCTCCAGAAATTTGTCCAATCCCCTTTCAAAGGCATCTAGGCCAGATGCCATCACCACATCCTGTGGCAAAGAGTTCCACAGACCAACCACACGCTGAGTAAAGACTATTCCAATATTTTTTCAAATTTTTTTTTCTGCCTCCCCCTTCTTTTCCTAACCAGGGAGTGGAAGGAGAACAAGGAGCAGTGGAGGCAAGTATGGACAGAGATGAGCACCCTCCCCACAATGTCCTTGCCACAGGTGACTGATCCTGATGGCCTCATGGATGAGCAAGCCCTGAGCCTGAACTTTGAGGCACCAGTGGGAAGGGGCACCAGTGAGTCTTAAAAGGATGGGCCTCTTTAAAAAGTCTAGGAGCAAAATTTGGCACCAAAACTGGTCCATGTTCCCAGGGGGCAGATGAAGGAGGCAGACTCTGCCCTACACCAGCTTTTCCTGATGTCACTTTCCTTTCAGGTTTTGCTGACAAGCACAGACTGGCTTGCATTTCATTGCACTCTGTGCCCTTGTCTCTGCCTCTAGTTGCTAAACCAATCATGGTTTAAAGGAAATAAAGTTGTGGCCCTTGTCTTACCCCATTTAAATTGTCTCAGTTTGTTCTGCAGGCTATATTAAACTTATCTTTATTTCAAATGAGTTTTGACAATAATTGATCTACAAACTCATTGAACCAACCCTTCACTTCCAGATGGAATTCTTCCTATTTCAGTACACATAAAATAGAGGAAGAAAATATCCTGACACCACTAATAACTGCAAAAACAGGCAATGTCTTAGTTCACAAATATCATCACCCCATTCAGTACAATAACCAAGGAGGTGATCGCTGGTAGAGATCAATGCTTTCTAGACCTGGATCTGTATTAGAGATTCAGACAAAGGTCTTATTCCTAGAATATGACTAGATTGCCTTTGCTTTCTAATTTCCAGCATGTGGTTGGTCTGTGGAACTCCTTGCCACAGGATGTGGTGACAGCATCTGACCTGGCTGCCTTTAAAAGGGGATTGGACAAGTTTCTGGAGGAAAAATCCATTACCAGTTACAAGCCATGATGTGTATGTGCAACCTCCTGATTTTAGAAATGGGCTATGTCAGATGCAAGGGAGGCACCAGGATGCAGGTGTCTTGTTATCTGGTGTACTCCCTGGGACATTTGGTGGGCCGCTGTGAGATACAGGAAGCTGGACTAGATGGGCCTATGGCCTGATCCAGTGCGGCTGTTCTTATGTTCCCTCTTTTTATATATACTGGAGGAGAAGAAATAACACAATAGGGTAGGAGAGATACATGTGCAAAGGGGAGAAAATATTTATTTAAAGAAAAACCCCAATTGCATAATTTTTAAAACTATTTTACATCTGCAAGCATTCACAATACTGTGTGTGGATGCATGCATATGCATTGTGTAATGTTTACATTTCATTTCAAGAAGCTCAGAGCAGTATTATTCCACGTTATCTTCCAAACAACCCTGTGAGGTAGGTTAGGCTGAGGGAGTATGATTTGCCTAAGACAGCCAAGTTATCTAACAGGAAAAGATGACTTGCTAGAGGCACATAGCTTGAGATTCATTCATTACTGTTGACTGAAAATATTCCCAATTTTTTTGGATTGTTCATAATTTATTCAACAAATAGAATTATAATACATTATTTATCCTGTGTGTGGGACAGCATGCTACGGTAAATGTGGATTCACAAGTTCATTAAATCTGCATCCTTTTATTCAGATGATGTTCTCCAGCAGGTGCACATGCGAATGGATGAAAGTAGTTTTTTCCACTAACTTACCTATGGATGCCAAGCCAGTCAAAAGCAGCCACGCATTGGTAAACAAGATAACTGGGAACAATTACAATTATGCTTGTGACTTGATACATGTAATAATAACAGTATTTATATACCGCTTTTCAACTAAATGTTCACAAAGCGGTTTACAGAGAAAAAAATCAAATAACTAAATGGCTCCCTGTCCCAAAAGGGCTCACAATCTAAAAAGATGCAAAAGAATACCAGCAGACAGCCACTAAAACAGACAGTGCTGTGGTGAGGTGGGCCAGTTACTCTCCCCCTGCTAAAAAAAGGAGCACCCACTTGAAAAAGTGCCTCTTACCCAATTAGCAGGGGTTCCCCGAACAGCACGGAATGTAGAGAATAACATCATGCATTCGAGTCATAAAAAAGCAGACTTGGTGTGTGAAACAGATATGTAAATCCATTCTATCCTTCTATTCCTTCACAAAAATTAAGTGTATACTCAGCAGATCACCTGAGTAGGTTCTCTTTCATTAAACTCAGGCTTAATTCCTGCAGTTTGCAGAACAAGCAAAGGTATTCTTCCTGTACACTGACCATTGGCCTAGCAGGTTCTGGTTGTGAGCCAACCTCAAAGCTGCAACCCACATTATTCTGGTACAATGGATGCCAAAGAATCTCAGGTGGTTCACAGCTGGACTGTGAAATATTCCTGCTCCTTCTCAGCGATATTTCTAGCAAAGCTCAGGTCCTTCCTTCTAGAAGGCAATCATCCAAGGTATTCCAGTGGTCACCTCACACTGTGATCTTCAGCTTCCATTCGATTCACACAGCGCATGCTCATGGTATTAGAAAAAGCATTATGGCATTATGTTTACTACTTCTTCCTGAGCTGTAATGGTTACTGGATGGATACTGCTGCCATGGCCAGCTGTATTATCATCTTCACTGCGCACTGAATATAATTGTTAACTGTGTCAGAACTTTTCCTTATAAGCTGATTTTCAGTTGCTCGTAACTTGTGTGGTGGGGAAAACTATATAACAATTATGGGTGTAATCCTTACTGTGCCCTAGGCTGGCACAAGTCCCTTGCGCTGGCCCAGGAGAGTTGCAAACATGCTGTAAAGCATGTTTGTGCCTCCTCAGAAGTCAGCTGGGCCAGTGCAGGGATGCACGCCAGCCCATAGAGGCTGCATCCAGCCTCCGCGCCGACTTAGGGAGAGAGGGCTGCGTCAGCCAAGCTTGGCTGACACAGGAATCTGGGGAGGGGAGGGAGGAGGCAGGAGGGAGCTGTTCTGGGGTGCAGGAAGGCGGGGGGAGGGTGGTCCTGGGGGGCAGGCAGGGAGCAGGAGGTGAGGCTGGAACCCAGCTGTTATGCCGGATCCCAACCCTGTTCCCTGAACAGCACGGAAAGGCTCCAAGTCACTCCTTTGTCCTTGGTCATATGCCAGCTCCTGAGGTGGCCCAAGTCTGAGGAGACCCATTGGGGCCATGGTGGCTTATCCGGGGGTAAGGGGAAGAGTATCCCCCTTGCCTCCGGCTGAGCCACTTCTGGTCCCAAACTTGCACTAGATACAGTGCAGGCCTCCTGGCCTGCTTGTTCCAGGGCAAGATAGGATTGTGCTGTGCATAGCTTAAAGAACAGGATAGATAGTTGCTAATTTGCAGCAAAGAATTTCTTGGAACAAGGTCACAGTACGCCATAGCTATGGAAGAGATGGAATCTAAACGGAGATTTTTTTATAGCTACCTAATACCTCTCCTCCCTTTTTTTCCTGCAGTAGAAAGGAAACCTAAATTAGCAATGAAAACAACCAGAGAAAATATAGAAGGAATTTTGCCCTGTGTAAGCCTGATGTGAGTGGCAAAGCTATTTCTAAAATTAGACAGTGCTGTAAGAAAAAGGAGACCGATAAGAATGTGGCTCCTCAGTATCCAATTATACCTTGTGCAAGACTCGCAATCAAGGGCCAAACTACACATTAACATATAGTTAGACTCTATATTCTTGAGTGGGTGGAGGGCAGGCTAAGACCCATTGGCCGAATCTGGCAAAGGAAAGTCTCTGGAAAGTGAATCTGGCCCTTCACAATATTGCTGGCAGCAAATTGTGCTTCTGGACTGGTGAGTTGGTCAGAGGTAGTGGTGGCAGCAGACAGTGTTTGTGCACCTGGAAAGTTCTTTTGCTACAACAACGTGTGCTATATGGTACACCATGGAATTATGATAGTAACTATAACAACTATTACTGTAATTATGAAAAGAGCATGATACGTTCCTCAAAATATTTCTAGACCGCAGTGCAGTCCTTGGCGAAAATGTTTGCCAATCCCTCCATTAAAAGCTTGCTTTTGCTTTTGCATAGCAGCAGCCTCAGGACCATGGTTTCAATCAAGATCATTACCCAGAGATAGGGGTCTGTAACCCTTTACCTTTGCACCACTGTCCTGCCCCTGAAGTGGCTATTTAACTCTAAAGTGCTATTTACCACAAATGGCACTTCCAGGGTTGCATAATTGCTTTGGGAACACAGTTTTTAGCAGCAAAATTGCAAAGAGGTATTTGATTAAATATTCCCCTCCCCACCATGTTGTCCTGTGCATTTGCTACATGGAGGTAAAAGTCAAAGTGGATATACGAGCGTGACTCGTAAAAGTCACATGCCAATTAAAAACATAGTGATGTGTTTAACGTAACATGTAGTTTGGCCTAAGACTCTTGTTAGCCTATACAGAGCACAAAAAGCTGACCAGAGCAGAAATCTGAAGAATTCACTGGAATTATGCTGAAATTTATTCAGGGTAATTTTGGCCAGATCCAGCTAGACACAGAACCTCCAGGTTATTCTAAGCATCATCACCAAAATCTCCTGGTTCATCCAACTTCTTTACAGGCTGATGACACCACCTTTTGCTATTAACAAAACTCTGTGTAAACAAGAAACACTTTGATCCTAAACTTTTGGATTTCCCCCAGGCCATGCAGATGTGGAAGGTTGCATCACATCTAAAAGATCTGCCAAGCTTGCAGAAACCAGCAAGAGACAAAAAGCACACTGGACTGAAAATCAGGATGTTCAGCAACTATTGACAAGCTGCAGCATGGCTTTAGGCATGTTGTTTCACCATTGTCTGTTTGGTACATTAGGATGACAGACCCTTTAGGGCAGAAAGTGTCCATCACTCATAATGTATAAGCATCCTGTGAAAACACAACAGTGGTGCTGATCACAGAGAATCCGCTAATTGCAACCATGATAGAGATATCAAATATGCTAAAAAGAACCTGGTATTTCACTATTAGCAGAAGACAATAATGGTGACTTCAGAAGGGCAAATTGCCAAGTGAGAATGGCACTCGGCCACATTTCAACTGTATAGTAACTGGTGCCAGCAATCTGATTTCCAGAGTGGAAGGTCAGCTTTACTGTTAATTGCTCTTGTAACAACTAACAGCCTTAATTACAGTGTTTTATGGTTTTACTATAAGAGCAATTATATGTTGATAGTCACCCTTAACATTGATTATTTCGTGTTTGGCCAGGACACCAGCTGAGGCAGAAGAAACAGTCCAATATAAATTCGCCCTGATTGAATGATGGGGTCTGAAATGGTATGAATAGCCCACCTCTATTGGCAAAGGAAATTGATGGCCTTTACATTTTCCAGAACACGAGCCTCATCCCAGATCAGCTTGGTGCAAGGGAAATAATTGGAAGCAGCATGTTGTTTCACAGGAACACAGCTAGTCAGAGCAAGCTCTTTATTTCTTGCGGCTTGCTATGCTTCAGCTCTTGATTGCTTTACCATGGGGTAACAGTTGCATTCATCTCCAAGAAGCTTCAAGCCTGCTTTTAAGCTGGTTACATGTTCACTAGCTAGCACCCAGCAATCGCTGTTTTCATGTGGGGACAGATGGTGACCACTCAAGAGAAAGTTAATTTTCCTCAAGATCAATGCAAAAACACATACTGTGTGTACAAGCATCATAAGTTACAGGAATTCCTTTTGACTGCTTACTAGACTGCCAACCCGTTGACCGCAAAACTTCAAGTTTCTTGGAGAAAAGATTATATTTTCAGTCGTGTCATCAGTCCTGGTTTTACCATGGGTCTGGTGAGAATGAAATACATACTGAAACTTTATACATACTGAAGAGATCTTATGGTCCATGAAGAGCTGGCACACTAACCAGGCAAAGTGAAAAGCTGCTCAGGTAGCAGATGGGTACCTATGCTCACTGTCCACTTCCACAAACCACCCCACCCTGCCTCTGCCACCCCAATGCCCCCCTGCACTTAGGACTGCTTGTCCTAAGTGCTTGTAGGACTACACTTCACTGCTTGCAGGACTACAGTGCAGTCCTAAAAGAAAGGAGATCAAATTTCTTTCTTCTGAAAGAAAGGAGATAAAATTATCTGCGTGTCCTTGTGATGGATGCGGACTGTATGTGTTTGGGCAGGCTGGGAGGGAACATGCCTCAGCAGTGAAGCAGTTGCATGAAAGGATCATCTCGAAAGGGCAGGGGCAAATGGGAGCAAGCAACAACTCTGGAAGTGGCATCTGCCTTGCCTGCCTGCCTGCCCACTCATGGCTCTGGCCTGTGGCAGGAACAGCCAAGAGTAGAGAGTGAAGAACAGATCGGTTTGGAGGGGTAGCAGTGGGGGTAGACTGGAGAGGAACTGAAGGGGAACAGCTGTTTCTCCTCTTCCCCCCCCTCACTGAGGGAGGTGGCAATGGCGGTTGGAGTAGCCTCAATAGTCGTGAGGAGAATCCTGTGTCACTGTGTACCACTGTTGTTGTACAGTGTAATGAGATGGTGTGAGTTGGCAAAAATCTCTCTCATGCCTGGCTGTCTTTGCCTTCTGAATGAGCAAGCAAGCAAGCTTAAATATAAACAGTGGGTTTATACTCCCAGATAAGTGGTATAGGACTGCAGCCTAAGGTTGCAGACTTCTATGCAGACTTGCATGAGAATGAGCCCCACTAAACTCAATGGAACTTACTTCTATGTAAACATGCATAGGCTTGCAATGATAAAGGGGAACCCAGCAGAGGCCATGGGTGGACGTGTGCAAACTCTGCCAGGCACAGAAGACCCTCCGGAGCCAAGGAGAGCTCTGCTCTGCATGCAGGTGGGCCCCATGGACCCAATCTGCTGATAAAAGAAAACGCAGATACAGGATCCACAGACACTGGGGTCCCCCCATATACTTGCGTTCTCAAACAAGGATCCACAGACTGTCTATGGAATCTATCTCAGTATTTTCCATATGTAAAATGGGCAAATCAGGTCTCGAAAGCCTTCTACATGTTTAACTCCTTGACCACATGCACAGTAGACATAATTTCCACATGCTCACTTTTTGGGAGTTATAGGCATTAGCAACCCTTTGTATGAGGAATGCAATTTGTGTTTTGGGGGTGTTTTTTTTCTTTCTTTACATTTATTTCCCTACTTCTTTCACCAGCTTTTAACATTTGGGTTTTACAAAACTGCTCCTCAGTTTGGAAACTAAGCACACAAAAGAGTGGATGGGAGAGAACAAGGTTCCTGGTAAAGGGTAAAGCAGAGACGGCTGCCCACTGCACTACTTGACAAATGTATAATGTCATCTCCTCCAACATTACACATAAAAATAAAGGCATGCCTCCAAAATCCCAATTCCCATACAAAGATCACTGCCTGATTTCCATCAGCCTCCAGCTCCACACAGAACATTGAAGGTTCTATTTCATAAGCTGCATTTATTTCATTTACCCTGTAAGAGCCTCTCCTGCACTGCTTTAAAAAACAAGATATCTGCTTTGCTAACATATCGTATATTTGATAAAAAGAACAAGCTGCAACTTACTATTCAAAACGAGTCACACCAGCACGCTCAATTGTGCACCACAAAAACAATGTACAGTTTGGCATCTTAATGTTATTTCTCTCCCACCCTTTCTCCACTGAGCTCAAGGTCATAGAAGTGGGTTACGCTGATAACAGCCCTGTGAGGTTGCCTTGCCTAGCCTGAAAGATAGATTCTGCCTCTGGTAAACAGGGGTGGGCATGGGTGGGAATGTTCCAGACTGAGGATGTAGACTTGTAAGTAAGCTTGCTTAATATCTTTACACATGACTAAAGAGAGAATCAGACACATTAATTTCACATGCTCCCCAAAACAGAAACAAGGGGGAAATTGTTTAACAGAATGTTAAAAAAAGAGAGGCTTGAAAGAAGGAAGTGGGGTGTGTGATTTTAATAGAAAGAAAGAGAAGGGGGACAAAGGGAAGGATGGGGGACTCATTTGGATCCTTGCTTCAGCCAACAAAATGTCTTCAGTTGACCCTGAATTCATGGATACCCTGCCAATATAATAAATATAATTTAAAAACACCACACATGTTGCCAGGTGTATGATGTGCAGAGGGTACTTGAGGCGTGAACAACACCAAGTAATGTGTAAAACTGCCTCCAGGTTCAGCAGCACTATGCTTCTGAATACCAGTGTCAGGGAAGCTGTGGTGGAAGGAAAGTATACTTTTTTATCCTGCTTGTGGGCTTCTCAGAGGGCACCCGGTTGGACACTGTGGGAAACAGGATGCTGGACTGGACAGGCCTTTGGCGTGATCCAGCAGGGCTTTTCTTTTGTTATTATGGTGACACTCAGGTCCAATGCATTCTCTCCTCCCCCCCCCCCTGCCAATATTCCGTCTTGGAAAGGAGACTAGCTCATTGGTCGAGCTACAAAGAGCACCTGGTTATCATGTAGAAAGTCCCAAGTTCAGTCCCTGGCAACTTCAGGTAGGCTGGAAAAGACCCTTCTCTGCCTGAAACCATGGAGAGCCAATGCCAGTCAGTGCAGCCAGTACCAAGCAAAACGGACCAAGAGTCTAACGCTGTGTACAGCACTGCCTATGGTAATCTTCCCCTTGGTCAGGCACTCCCTTTGAACTTCTTTGCAATATTCTACTGCAGTACAACTGGCCACATCAGAACATACGCTTCAGGGGGAAATATGATAGTCCTTTACCCTCCTCTCACTCACCTCAAAAATTCAATTGCTACCAGAGAAAAAACAGTACAGGTAGCTGAGAAGTAAAAGACTGAAAATATCTTGTTGCTAATGGTTTGGCCCTGGTGCAAACAACAGGGGATATTTTGTGCACAGGAGCTGGTCTCATGCCAGAATGATGGCAATAATCTGCCATGAGAGAAATGAAGAATTATAGCCAGGAAAGAGTGCCAAAAAGAGAGTGGGTGTCAATGGGCAATTTTCACAATGGAGAGAGGTGAAAAGCGGTGTGCCCCAAGGATCTGTCCTGGGACCAGTGCTTTCCAACCTCTTCATAAATGACCTGGAGACAGGGGTGAGCAGTGAGGTGGCTAAGTTTGCAGACGACACCAAACGTTTCCGAGTGGTGAAGACCAGAAGTGATTGTGAGGAGCTCCAGAAGGATCTCTCCAAACTGAAATTTCAATGCATTTCAATGTATTTCAATGCATTTCAATGTAAGTAAGTGCAAAGTCATGCACATTGGGGCAAAAAATCAAAACTTCACATATAGGCTAATGGGTTCTGAGCTGTCTGTGACAGATCAGGAGAGAGATCTTGGGGTGGTGGTGGACAGGACGATGAAAGTGTCGACTCAATGTGCGGCGGCAGTGAAGAAGGCCAATTCTATGCTTGGGATCATTAGAAAAGGTATTGAGAACAAAATGGCTAATATAATGCCATTGTACAAATCGATGGTAAGGCCACACCTGGAGTATTGTGTCCAGTTCTGGTCACCACATCTCAAAAAGGACATAGTGGAAATGGAAAAGGTGCAAAAGAGAGCGACTAAGATGATTACTGGGCTGGGGCACCTTCCTTATGAGGAAAGGTTATGGCGTTTGGGCCTCTTCAGCCTAGAAAAAAGGCGCCTGAGGGGGGACATGATTGAGACATACAAAATTATTCAGGGGATGGACAGAGTGGATAGAGAGATGCTCTTTACACTCTCACATAACACCAGAACCAGGGGACATCCACTAAAATTGAGTGTTGGGAGGGTTAGGGCAGACAAAAGAAAATATTTCTTTACTCAGCGTGTGGTTGGTCTGTGGAACTCCTTGCCGCAGGATGTGATGATGGCATAACTGGCCTGGATGCCTTTAAAGGGAATTGGACAAGTTTCTGGAGGAAAAATCCATTATGGGTTACAAGCTATGATGTGTATGTGCAACCTCCTGATTTTAGAAATGGGCTATGTCAGATGCAAGGGAGGCACCAGGATGCAGGTCTCGTTATCTGGTGTGCTCCCTGGGGCAATTGGTGGGCCGCTGTGAGATACAGGAAGCTGGACTAGATGGGCCTATGGCCTGATCCAGTGGGGCTGTTCTTATGCTGCGGGCAGAGCAGGTGGAGGGTCATCAGCTATCACTTCATTCAACACTAAAATGAACATTCTCTAGTGTCCCTTCTGCTGAATTCAGTTTCCAACTTCTGCCACAGTTTTTCTTACCTCCACTTAATTTATTGAGATGCCATTTGCATTTTATTGACAAGGTCCCTATCTGATATCCCCATGTACACAAACACAAAAATAATGCACTCGTTTGCTCTATAATCTATTTCTCTGTAAGCTTCCCAGAGGACTTTGAAGAGCACAAGCCAACTGACCGAGCTAGAAGCAACCATCTGGAATAAAGTCTGAAGATATGAGCACTGACAATCATTTCATGAACCTGGGGATTGCTTTCATGGAATAGGCTAAAGGGGAAAGCAGTCAAGACACAAACTAGGACGTGGATGGCACAGCTAGCATGGGAGGAATAATTAAGCACAAGCAGAGGGAGAAAAGGCAAAGAGGCCAGACAGAGATGAGAGTGGCAAGGGTGAGAGTCAGAAAGCAGGTTCAAGGCATAGCAGGGGAGATAAAAAATCTCGAGCTCTTGCATCTTCCTGCTGCCTTTTATAAGCAGGGCTTGGAAGCTGGCACCAAAGAAAATGGATGGTCAAGAAAATAGATCAGTTTACAATCCCCAAAGATAGCCTGAGGAGCTTTTCCTGAATTTTGTCATGGACAGAGGAAAGCAGCAAGCCCTGCCTGATCCACCAAGGCTTTGCCCTTAGCACACACAACTTCAAAATTCCATAGACCAATAATTCTTGGGGAAAGCTCAAGGTGGACTAGATACTATCCACAGGCCTTATAATGTCTATCATAGGGACAGACAAAGAGTACAAATGAGGCCGTTTAGTACCTGATTCACTAAGCAGGCTTCCACATTTCAAAAAGTCAAAGCATAGGGGTCTGAGTGAATTTATTTACTTATTTTTCTCATTTTTATACTGCCCTTCCTCCATGGAGCTCAGGGTGATGTACCTGGTTCCTTCCTTTAGTCCTCACAACAACCCTGTGAAGTAGGAAAAGTTAAGAGAGAGTGACTGGCCCAAGGTCACAAGGAAACTTCATGGCTAAGCGGGACTTGAACCTGGATCTTCCAACACCAGAACCACTACACCATCCTGATTAATCCAGATGCAAAATAGATTATTTTAGTAGATAATATGGCAGGTCAGGTATGCATGAAAGAGAAGCCACTAAACCGCATTCTTCAGCACTTTTTGTATGTGTGCTTCTGATACTTATAAATCAAAAGCTGGCTTTCAGAATGTTTCAGAAACATTTTGTTCCCTCTAGTATGTCAAGCCATATTCACAAATCACATATGACAGCAGAAATCACACAAGACCACAAATATTATTTATATAGAAAAACAGTACAAGAACTATAGTCCACATGGAGCCTATGAGTGTGTACAGGTGGCCACAAGTTACAAAAAACTCTCAAAAGGTATATTTAGTACACCCAGAGGCACAGGTGCTGCAGAGTTGCAGGTATTGCTGTACTGCCTGCTTACATATGAAACTTCTCACTGACACTTGATTCATTGAAGGATTTCTATCCAACAACGAAAAGCTAAGCCGAAAAAACAAAACGAAACTGAACAGCAGTCAGACCAAAAGTTTGCTGAAACAACTGAGTGTTCACTAGCTGGCAGCAGAAGGCTGCTTGAGTGGGGGCCAAAAGGTTACAGTATCTGAGGCAACAGGAAAGGACAATCTTTTAACAACAGGAATGAACAGGACATGTTTTAATACTCTCACACTCTATCGAAGGCATCATTTGATAGGAAGGAACCACATTAGGGTAGTTTTCACAGAAAACATGTTCTCAAGAATTCCATCTCAGGAATTACTCCATGATAGGAAGGATGTTTCACATGAATGGGGTTGACATTTAATTATACAAAATGTTTTGCTGAATTACAAGTAAATGACAGCTGTCAGAAGTTCCTAGGGCTACTCATGAATTTTGGATCTTCTACTCAACAGTTTGCAACATATGAATGGGGCCTGGTTTTTCCCCAAACAAGTACTTAAGCTGGGCACCCATAGCCTCCGACCAGATCCCACAAATTTTAGCAAGGTACTAAATTATTGTATAAGATGTAAAAGAAACATTTTAGACACCATGGATAGATCACATTTGACCATGTTCTGGTCTACTTTTAGCCAGCCTTTCTCCTCCCCCCCTTTCAAAATGCTCAAAAAATTTATCCTCCCTCTTCTTTTGTATATTGACCTTATCTCACCATCTCACCTTCTGTCACCTATCAATAAAATAGTCTCTCATTTATGTCTAGCAGCAGACAATTACAAACCATCCAACTTGCACCAATACAGGAACACACTGAGCCAACATCAAGTCAAAGCATATTTAGAATAATAATCACAATTGATTTGGGGGTATTTGGTCTTAAATTATTATGAGAAATGCACATCGGTTTATTTGGACCAAATTCAGTTTATTTGAGCCTTCCTCTGTTAGCAGTCAACAGCAACAGCTAGTACCAGAAGCAGAATTAAAAACACATTCTGAAAAAAAGAGAAGGGAACCACTTGTCAGCCTCCATTATTACTTTCTCTCACAGTCAAACTCAATTTAAATAGCATTCCCATTGACTTGCAAAATTTGCTTGTCTAGTACTTACTGAGGATGATTTCTAGTTGGCAGAGAGGGAGAAAAATGCCAACTCAGTACCCTGCACATTTACCCAAAAGCTTGGAATTTGACTGAACGTTTCTTTTCTTTTTTCTTTTTTTTTAACATTTGACTCAGGCAACAAAGAACCAGAAAAGAGACTGGCTGTCACCAGTGGCATAGCTAAGGGGGTGCAGGGGGTAGCAGTTTCACCGGGCATCAAGCTTTAGGGGGAGCAACAAGCTGAGCTTGACACTTGTGACCAAAATTGTGAAAATCTTGGTATGTGCAAATAATACCATCATATATAATTGGAAAGGTAATTTCATGCAGAATGCAATGAAACAAACCACATTAGAATACCTCTATTCTATCAAAGGTTATGGCCAATTAACCAGAAAATGAAAACACAACTGCCTTTTTGGAACAAAAAAAGGATTTTCTTAACTCAAAACTGACCTATGAGACTGTTCTGAGTGCCAATGAGATGTTATTATGATACAGCATGAAACCAATAATTTTTATTGACTTCATTAATTAAATTTGATTTTGTTATGGAGGCGAGTTGCAAAACTTTCTTTGACCCCAGGTAGTAGATAAATGCCTTAGCAATGCCACTGACTGGGGGGAGGCAGCACAGCAAGTGGGTGGTGAGCTGCTGGGGGGAGGAGGTGGATTCCTCCCAATTTTCACTAGTTAAAAAGCCCAAGTGTGACGTCACTTCCGGTTGTGACATCACTTCCGGGGCAACATTTTGAGCTTGGCACCAGGCTACAAGATCATTAGCTACGCCACTGGCTGTCACCACAACTTCAACACAATTGCAAAGGTCTCCAGAGTGTGCACTGAAGGCAAATGAGCCACATTCCAAATGCCTTCAGCTAACCACTTCCAACATTTCAAGAGCAAACTATCAGGGCAGATTTGAGGTTAAGGTGCAAGGAATACTTGCTATCTAAATGTGTAAAATAATTCTGCTTTCGAAAAGTAGAATTTTAAGTTTTTTAAAAATGACCCAAACTCCAAAATGGCAAGCTACCAAACGCAACCCTCCAAAATCTCTGGGCAGCATCCACAACTCCAGCTTCATGGACAACAACTGGAATCCTGTGTAAGTAACATGAAGAGCAGCAGATTGGCAAAGCCCTTCTCTAGGGTTGCCAATTTTGACTGAAGCAGTTCCTGGATATCTTTTTGTTTCCAGCATGATGTAATGTAAGAAATAATAGGGCCCAATCCTATCCAACTTTCCAGTGCTGATGCAACCATGCCAATGGGGCATGTACTGCATCCTGTCGTGGGGGGAGCAGTAACAGAGGCTTCCTCAAGGTAAGTGAACATTTGTTCCCTTTCCTCAGGCTGGACTGAGGTTGCATTAGTACTGGAAACTTGGATCAAATTGGACCCTGAAACCCTACAGAACTGCTTTCAATGGTCACCTGACGATTGATCATGATTCCTGGAAACTCTAGGCCAGAAGTTTCCAAAATTACCCTCGTCATTGTGCCCTTAGCATCACAGTCATTCTTTTGCGGAGCCCCTACAATTCTGTTGCTGTAGGGCCTACATGCACCTGGAACTTCTGCAAAAATTCTGCAGTGCTTCTGTGAATTTTCTGCAATGCCCTGGGGCACCACGACATGTAGTTTGGGAACTGCTGCTCTAGACCAATCCTGATGGATCGGCAACCCTACCCTTCCGCCACATGCAACACAGTTTGACCTCTTACAATGGTGTTCAACTTGTTGGATGCAATTAAGCATTTCATCTCTAGACAATATTTAAGGAACAAAACTATCATAATCTATTTTGAGATGGCCTTGCCTTGACACCAACTCTGCTGATGATGAAGAGAAAACAAAGGAAGAACATTGTGCATGAGTTCCCTGAATGTGTTCTGTGAAGAATCACCTCCCCCCCCCTTTTTGTCCTATTAAGCCACTTTCTCTCCATCTCAAAACAGAGAAGATATGGCCTTCAGTACTAGGATTAAGTTGCAACAGATAAGGTTCCTTCTCTTCCTGAAAGCCTGCTAGTGCTGCCTCTGTGCCTAATGGTCTGCTACACAGAATAAAAATTCTCAGCCCACAGATGGGAGGATAACTGCCACCTAGGGCAGCTTTTGGCACTATTATCTACTCTGAAGCAGCAGTCATAACTGCAGATGCTTCAGCACAAAAGCAAGATCCTATGTGGTACAGGAGTCAATGGCCTCCTGCTGCACTCTAGTCCAGGGGTGCCCAAACCCTGGCCCGGGGGCCACTTGCAGCCCTTGGGGACTCCCAACCTGGCCCTCGGGGAGCCCCCAGTCTCCAATGAGCCTCTGGCCCTCCAGAGACCTGCTGGAGTCTGTGCTGGCCCAACACAACTGCTCTCAGCATAAGGATGACCTGAGCTGTGGGACGAAGGCTCCCTCCACTACTTGCTGTTTCACATCTGTGATGCAGCAGTGGCAGTGTACAAAAGGCTGCTCTTGCTTTGGGCAAGGCCTTTTATATGCCTTGAATTACTGCAAGACCTTCATTCATTCATATAAGTTCCATCTCTAATAAATTCATTTATGTAAATTTATTCAAATTTTAAATGTAAATTAATTTTTCCCAGCCCCCGAAACAGTCAGAGAGATTATGTGGCCCTCCTGCCAAAATATTTGGACACCCCTGCTCTAGTCTAAGGCTCACAGGGTCTGTCCATAGCTCCTAATGCTGGCAGGAAGTTGTACTGGGGCTGCAATCCTATGCATACTTTCCTGAGAGTAAGCCTCATTGAAGAAAATGAGACTTACTTCTGAGCAGACAAGCATAGGATTTGACTCTTTTTTCCCTTGTTTAACAAGGTGAGTATATTGGAACTGCCTTTCATTACTCTGTTCATCTCACATGAGATGCCACAGTTACTATTTCATGTTGACAAGAGAACTGCGGTTCTCTTGTCTGAACTGCAGTTCTCTTGTCATGTAAAAAATCAGGGGACTGTGATTTGTTAACTAGAGTTAGAGCAAACCAGGATAACAAATTAGCCATGGTTAGAAAGTTTTGATATCCTGATTTGTTCTCATTCTAGCTAATTGAAAAGCAGTTCCCAAGTTTGTACATAACAGGGAGATGCAGTTTGTTGTGGGTGGAAGCTTTCATGCTTGTGCACAAGACAAAAGGATAAGGAAAAGGGAACATGCAAGCTCTTGGTTCCTTTAAGTTTATTCATGTAGTACTAACTAAACCATGGTTTAGTGTTACATATGAATTGGGGTTCAGCTGTACAATAGATGAAGGACACTGGTGCTAAGTTGTGAATAGTAGTCATAGTGCTGGCCTATATAATCTCTTATTTCATGCAACAAACCAAAGAATAAGCAGGATGAGGTCATTTTCAATAAAATGTCATATAAAGATGCTCTTGTGGGGGGAAAGACAGTATTCCTAAAGGAACAGTGCAATAAAAATCAATACTGAGCTGTTAGGAAAAGAGCAGCGTAACAATTACTGATATATGGTCACGTAGTACAAAATACTCACAAGAGACACCTTGGCATAAGGGATGTTCATGTGTGCTGGGGATACAGCAAAACAACCACGCTTATCACATTATACCTAATGACTCCCTTCTGTGATATTAACCCATTCTCTCCATCACCTAGGCCAAGGGTAAAAAGAATTATGGCTCTCTCGAGTGCCATTTTTAAATGTATTAGGATGGCATTAAGCAAGTCTAAATATCAGCTTCAGCTTTTAGTTTAGCTATTACTTTTTAAGAAATTGAAACAAAAAAAGAGGCAACACTTTCTGTGCAGGCACACAAAATGTTCACCAACTCTCTCAAGAGAACGAAAGTGATTATGGTCCTTCTTGTGGGTCAATTTTCAAGTTGGAGGCTATTGTTTTATTTTGTAATACTTCCAGCCCTGGACCCATATGTATCCAATTTCATACAGAGCACCAAAAGACAAACTCTTCAAAGTGTCTAAGATGTTTGGGAGATTAAGAAAATATCTATATTTAGACAGGGAAAATGGATTTCCCTTAGGGTAGCTAACTCAGATGCAAACTGCATTGAAAACAGTAACTTCCAAGACCTTTTCATTTATAGAAGTTTTTAAATGTTGACATTGGGGGGCTGGAGCTTTTTATGAAACATCTTACGAAACATCTGATCCAATTGAGTTTCATTGTTTTTATGGTTTTGATTGTTTTTACTAAAGGATTTTAACATTGTTTTTATTGTATTAAATATTATTTTATAAGCCGCCTTGAGGGCCCTTAAGTGGAATAGAAAGGTGGGGTATAAATCCCTTAAATAAACAAACAAACAATCTCAGTCAGTGCTGGTGCCAGATGACTGGAGGTCCCTAGAGCAGTGGTTCTCAAATTTTTAGCACCGGAACCCACTTTTTAGAATGAGAATCTGTCAGGACCCACCAGAAGTGATGTCATGACTGGAAGTGACATCATCAAACAGGAAATTGTTTGCAACCCAAAGGCTGCAATCTTATCCACACATACCCAGGAGTAAGCCCAATCGACTATCATTGTTAAAAGCATATACAGAGTAGCTTGTTAAAAGTACAGATCTGTAACATTTCCCCAAATACAGTCACGTACCATGGTAGCATCAAGTCTATTAAAAATAAAATATTGAAATGAATGGGGACCCACTTGAAACTGGCTCATGACCCACAGTTTGATAAACACTGCCTTAGAGCAAAGCTCTGCACAGGAAACCCACCCACCAATCCTCTGGCCTGATGGCACATCAAGCACTACCACTGTCACTTTCAGGACAGGTTTCAGGAATTGGCTTAGGGCCCAATCCTATCCAATTTTCCAGCACTGGTGCAGCCACAATGTAGCCCTAAGGTAAGGGAACAAATATTCCCATACCTTAAGGAGGCCTCTGTGACTGCTGCCCCACCACAAGATATAGTGCATGCCGCATTGGAACAGCTGCACCGGCATTGAAAAATTAAATAGGATTTGGCCCTTACTCAGGTAATAGATCTAATAGATTTGGACCCTTATCTTATCTCAGATATCATAGTTATTCCTGTCCATCTTTTTATCTCCAGTCTATGAAAAATTACTTAGCACAAATGCTCAACTCCCTACCTTAGAGGTAAAATTAGAGTTTTTGATTCCATGAAAAGGTTGTGGCATAAACCTAGTACTGTGATACTCACCTATAAGGCAATCACACAGATAAGGGGAGGACAGGCTTTCAGTCAAAAATCATGGAATATTCCATGACCCTCGGAGAAGTTGGAGGTAAAATGTAGGGAATATGCTTGTGAGGAGAAGCCCTGAACCTGATTGGGGGGGGGGAGAGAATTTGATTCGTAGTTCCCAAAGTTCTTCACATGCTTTACAGACCCTCTGTAGGCACTTTTAAAGCTCCTTCAGGCTTTTTGGGGCTGCTGCAGCAGCCTGAATAGCCCTGAGTGACCCACAGATAAGACAAGGTGTCAATCTAAGCTTGATTTATTGGTAGAAATTTCTCGCCTTATAGGCGATTATTATTTAATTTACTTACGCGCACAAAATTTTTATTTTTTTTACTGCGGAATACATAGACCCTTGAAGTCTAATAGCTTTCTTAAGGTAGAAACCATAATACAAGATTTGCATACAGAAGTTGCACAGCTGTGTACCCCATAATGCCGAGATTCATTTGCTAGGGCAAATTAGAATGCAAAGTGAGCCAGTTCTTGTTCAGAGCAGGCTGAAAAGCTCAGGCAAATTTCTCTGCAGCATGGCTTGGTTATGTAAGAACAATCTGGTACCATCAGCTGCTTTTTCCCAGGCAATCCCATTGGCAATTGCTAAATTGAGCAACCTTGAACATGCATACAAGGGGGAGGGCCAGTCTGCTCCCCTTTTTCCAGGCCCTTCCACATTCAGCCATTTTAGTTCCATTGCTGTTGAACTGGGTGGCCTTGAAGGCCACAACTGTACGATTCTCAGGACCACCCTTCCTATTCCTTAATTCCACTTATTCCGTAGGGGTAAGAAAATGGAGAAGTTATGAAGTTTTCAGCATTTCCCTGGGTCTCCCAAGTGATGACCTTAAACTTGGACCACTTGCCACAACTGCAACTAAACTTCCATTCATGCAGTCCTCTTTCCCCTCCCACCCTTTCTTCCCCTGACATGATAGTGAGGAAGATTCCAGAGGATTCATCTTTGCATTGTCATAGCTACCACCAGGGGAGGCTCAGACTGCTATTCTTCGAATGTTCTGTGGCAATGTTAGATAATCCTTGCATCAGCATTCCCACCTGCATACACCAGTCAAAAACCTCTCTAGGACATTTGCCTTTTGATCCTGTCTGACTTTGACATTTCTATGAATTGTTCTTCGTGATGTCTTAATTTATTTATATTTCAAACTGCATTCTGGACGGCATGATGGAACAGAACTGGTTGCCCTGGAAACCCACACCATTCTGTGTTTGCTGGGGAAAATTAACTTGACCTTCACCATTCCATCAGTTAGGACCTATAATCAGTAGCCATTAACTATCACACTAGGAAGGCATTTGCTTTCTGACAAGAAAATAAGTGGGAGAAATTGGCACCTTCACACATGAGGATCTGTGCACTGTAGGGCATTTATGTACCATTTGCCTTTTATGAAATAGCTTTTGGTGATAGAAGAGAACACTCACTTCCTAGAAAGACCTGATACAACAAGATACAAAGCTGTCCTATGCCAAACTTTCTTCACACTGTGGTTGATGGTTCATGGAATGAGAATAGAGTGAGATATTATGGTTTTTACAAAATATTACTCTGAAATAACTCAAAGAACATGACTTCAGAGATTACAAGTCACTCCTGCCAGAAGGACTTTTTTTTTTTGCATAAAACAACAAAAACAGTGCCTATTTATCCTGTGCCAACATTGCTACAGTTATGCAAATATGTCACGGGTTGATCCCCAGTCCTGACAGGTAATTTGCCGGCTGCACAGTAACAGGCCTGAAGCCTTGGCCAAACCAGGACTGCACAGCATCCTGGGAGCCTCAAGCTGATGCAACATCGGGTGATGTGCATCATGTGACCTCATGTGAGTGTGTGCGTGTGTGGCAGCAACAGCACAGTCAGCATGACTGTGCAGTATTTCCTACACACTGATTGGATGCAGGAAGTATAAATGTCCAGCAGAGGCAAGTGTGTGGGAGAAGCAGAGCATTGTGAGCCGGAGGCTACGTTGGTTGGAAGAGTGGATCGTGTACCGTTTGTACTACTTGGACTTTGTAAATATCTGTACATAAGTAAAGGAGGAGTGTGGTGGAGAACTTCTGCCTTTGAGTCTTATTTGTCGCCAGGGGTGATAGTGCTTCGGCCTTGAGGTACAGAAACAACAACAGCTGTGCAGCTGTCTGCCGTGCCAAGCCGTCGGCAGAGCTCTAGCAGCAGAGCGGAGCAGTCCCGGATCGGCCTGGGCACAACACAGCTCGCAACAAAATAACATACACAAATCAAAACAATTGCATTTTGCAAATGCTAGGCTTTTAGTTTACACTATTAAAGTTCTGGAACTTACTGAATCTTATTCCCCATCATCACCTCACTACTACAATTTTCTTGCTTCCTCTTGTGAAATCTGGAGTCCCTCAACACGCCTTCTATTCACCAATGCAGGTCTGAAACACCAACTGGGGAAAAATTACAGGGGGGAAGCAATGGGATGGAGGGAAGGTAAGGGTTAAGAACCTTTCCTCCTACCCACTGCTTTGTCCTTGCAAACTGCTACCTCTGTAGGCCTTTGCAAAGAAGAAGTGGCAGCAGAGGTTTCAAGACATGAGGCCAAGGTAGAACTCATCTGTCTGTCCTCAAGTCAGCTGCTCTTGTTTCTACAGGTCAGATGAGAAGTTTTTCTTCCACCTGTTGCCAGGGGGGAGGTCTGAATGAAAGTATTTCAGAAGAGATCACTCGAATTGGATGTCTTCTGCTTTCCATGTCAAGAGATCTGAATTTTCAGAAATATGCAGAAATCAAAAGATAAGCGTTCAATTTGTTCAAATCAAGAGATCACACACAAATATAACCTCAATATGGATTAAACATTTAGGTAGCTAACGGCGCAATCCTAATGCACCATTGAGCTGGTGCAAGTCCCTTCTGCCAGCTCAGAAGGGTTGCAAATGTGCCACAAAGAACGTTTGTGCCTCCTCTAGAGTCGACTGGGCCGGCGCAGGGACGCGCGCCGGCCTGCAGAAGATGAATCCAGCTTCCACACCAACTTAGCCAGGGAGCCGGCGTCAGCTGAGCTTGGCCGACGCAAGGGTCTGGGGTGGAGGGGAGGGGGCGGGGAGGAGGTGGGAGGGAGGCATTCCGGGGTAGGAGGAGGGCAGAGGGAGGGTGGACCCAGGGGCAGGCAGGGAGCAGGAGGGGGGGCTGGGACCTGGCAGATATGCCGGATCCTAGCTCTCATTCCCAAGCAGCATGCAGCAACTACAAGCCACTCTGCTCTCCTTAGACTTATGCCACCTTCAGAGGTAGGGCAAGTCCAAGGAGACCCCTGGGGCTGCGATAGTTTACCTGGGGATAAGGGAAAGAGTTTCCCCTTGCTTCTGGCTGAAACACTTTGGGCCCTTATCTTGCGCTGGATACAGCACAGGCCTCCTGGTCTGCCTGTTCCAGTATAAGATAGGATTGTGCTATAAATAATATAATAAACAGCCACTGGGTAGATGGGACTCATCAGCCTGGGAAGGCAGCTCATCTGAGAGAAGGAAAACTCTTATCCCAAACCTCCACTGCCTTGTGGCTACATCCAGGTATGGAAAAGGCTTCAGGAGTCAACCTCGAGGCAAAATCCGGAGCCGGAGTCCCTGAGGCAGTTCATGGCTGAATACAGTCACGTTCTGGCAACTCCTGCGATGCCGCTGGAACCAACCATACTGGCCTCTGCCTTTCCATTGGACCATTTCAGCGACGTGGAGAGGGGGAATTTGCTGCATGGGTAACAGCCTATCCTCCATATCTACTTTACCCAGGCTTCGCGCACTGGAGAGGACACTCTGTTCCAGAACACTATTCAGAGCACGATACCATAGTCTTCCGAGACTGAAGGATGCCAACAAACAATATAATAAAGTCTTAACAAAGCCTTCATCTGATCTGGACTAGTACATCACATGAGGGTTATCAGTCTGAATAATATCAGAGTAGAATAAGCTCTTCAGTGGATACCAGCCTGTGCAATGGCAGTACATGTTCTTTGCTATTACATGACATGCTTCAGCATTGCTATCGGATCTGTAGGTCATGTTCAATGCTTCTAATGCTGACTGAATGCTGTGCTCCTTGTGAAGCGGTTTGTTGACCCAAGGAACAAGAACCAGAGATGAAAAGACCTCATAAAAACGCACACAGGTGGAGGCTAGCAGTAATAAGACAGATATCATTTGGGGGCATTTCAGCCAACCTGCACTGCCATTTGATTATGGCCTTCTTTTCATTTTTGCAACAAAGAAGAAAATGTTCTAATTGGCAAAAACAATAAGCTGCTCATTTCTTTACAAAGAGGAAAAAGGCATTAGCACGTGTACATGCAGCTCTTTGAGTATTAAGACAACTTTGTCAGCATATGCAAGTTATTCAAGGGAGACCACTGGCCATGCCACTTTGGAAAAAGTTCTGCAATGCTCCTGCTGCCATGGTTCCCTACTAGCTGTCACTATAGGATGTTCCTATGAGACAATGTCAGAGACCACTGCTAAGTCAGACAGGTTATGCGCTGGCTGAGGACCCTGGCAGAAGGGAAATACAAGAGAGGTGAGGGTGAAAGGTGCAACAAACAATTTTTTATTGTGGGGATTATTTAACAACAATAGGGAAGGGGAAATCAAAATAAAGCCTAAATATGCACACACACTATAATGCATTCACACAAAGCAGGAAACTGAAGGCTTAACACAGCACCAGCAGGTCAAATCACAACAAAACCAACAGCAAGCAGCGAGACACATGGAGTCCCATGATCCAGCTTTTTGAACCTTTTTCTCACATAGGGTTCTATGGAATTTTCTGTAGGTGAGTTCATCAAGGAATCTTCTTTGATGGCTTATCATCCCTAGTCCTAAACGGGTTTTCTATCATCCTGAGAGTGTGGTAGCTGGCTTCAAAGGCCAGCTGATTCTCACTAAAGCAGAAGTGAAGCAGGCAAAGTGTCCATTAGGCCTAAGCTCAAGAGTGTGGAAAGGATGGGTGAGTGACCAGCAACAGGTCATCACAACTCAGGAGACTCTCAGAAATGTGACTCTCACATCTCACAAGTGTGAAAGGCTGGTATAAGCTTGGGAAGAAAATTCTGCCAGGGTGTTGGCCAGGACGGGGCCAGTACCATCTAGGCCTTGGAGATTGGATTGGGAAGCTAGAGCCTGTAGAGAAACAGTATTGCTCTATTGACTAGGCAAAGACAAAGGATGAGCCTTTTCATTTATAATCTTAGCATTTAGACAAGGCCCTTTCAAGACCCAATATCACAGCACTTGGAGAGTTAAATAATGATGGATGTCCATATCATACAGCACCAGAATCTACAAAAGGAATGAAGTGGGGGAGGTAGCACTTCACTTACAGAATCTTCTCCAAAACCATAAAAACATGCGCCTAGATACCAGATTAGTTGAGCACATGGTTCCTAACTTCCTTGGAGAAATGACAGTCTGAATTTCAGTTAGGTAAAGATGGTTTATCTCCTTTCTCACGCAATGTCATTTCTGCAGTAAGAAGAAGCTTTGGCAAGCGAAACTCAGAACAAGGTCAAAGTCATCTGTTCATAGATGCTAGCTGTCAAGAGACCAATGACATACCAGTATGCAGCCAGCAGCATTTCATGGGGAACTCAGGAGTAACATCACCTCAGCATACAAGGTAAGCAACTCATCTGACCACCATCATAAACATGACAATGAACAAAGCAAGAAGGGGGAGGGCTGGCAGAAGTTCAGAAAACAAACTGCCAGACTGGTCTTGTTCTGTATCTCTTAGCACTCCTAAGATAAGAACTGTAATAAATTCAATTCAATCCAATCATGGATTGTCTGACAAGATACCAATCAAACCTACTTGGCACCTGGGGCAGCTAGGTATTGCGTTGCCTTTTCTCTATGTGCAGCAAATAGCACATACAGTGAAATTTTTATACCCTGCCCCAACTCCCCTCACCACCCCAATTTGATCTCTCTCTCTCTTCCCTTGGTGCTGCACCACTCTCTCCTTCCCTCATATGCTGAACACACACACACACAGAGAGAGAGAGAGAGAGAGAGACAGAGAGAGAGAGAGAGAGAGAGAGAGAGAGAGAGAGAGAGAGGTTTCCCTAGCTAATGTTTGACAAGAAAGAACCCCAGGGCTGGCTTACCCCTGCATGCACATAAGGGCCACTGAAACTATAGGAGGTCAAGGGTGCCAAAATTCCTTAGGCAGCTGCCTCAGTGACATAAATGCCTTGGAGAGAAAGCCCTGGTCTGCATCTTCAGAGGCAGCTCATGGCTCATCCATTAATGATATCCCCTACATTCCAGAGCCTTCTGATCTCCATCAGCTGCTAAGGGCATAGATACAGCTGTAAAGGGATGTAAAGAAGGGACAGGCATTCAAAATCAAAATGAGAAAGCGGTACTGGTCAACTCTCAATCATTCAATTTGTTGCTACGTTGCTCAGTACACAGAGAAACACAAAGGAGAGGAAGGAAGGCAGCATTTTGATTCACTCACAGCAGCAACAACATACACACACATGCACACCTTGGGTCAGCCTTGAATTGCTTCAGCTGAGTATATGGAGTACCACCAGAGCTCTTCCCTTACCATACAAATTCTAACTCATGAAAAATGTTTCTGCCTGCCCCTGCCCTAGTGGGCTCATCCCAAGGGGACAGGTCTACTTTGTAGGAGTTGGGGCATGACATCACCAGTACCCTGAGGTGGCCCTGGCCCAATAAACACAATTGCGGGGACTCATGTCTGTGCTCCAGTTCCTGTTTATTTTGGAATTCTTTTCTTTCACATTCAGGTCCCTGCCAGCTCCCAATAGCAAACTACACAGATCTTCACTGAGCCCTTAGGGCTCTTCTTTTCCTTCAAGTCCCCTCCCCCCACACACATTTGGCATCTCCCTCCGTCCTCCAGTTGTCAGCGTTTTCTCACACTGTTCTACATCTTCTCTCCACCCTTTCTCCTGTCTGACTCCACCCCTTATCCTGGCTTTCCTCTGACACTTGTCCCACTCATGCTTAGTTTAACTCCTTTGTCTGTATTGGTTTCCAGTCCACTCCTCCTCTCTGTCACTGACCCATCTCACTTTCTGCCTTGGTCTCAGTCTCTTGTCTGTTCCAGCTTGTTCTGCCTCTATTCTGCCACTCATCCCGCTCTCCTTCAGCCTATCTTCCATTCTTCCTTGTCTCTGTCAGCCTTCCGCCCTCTTCTCACCTTGTCCTTTACCTTCCATTTTGCTTCACTTACCTTCTTCCTTCTCGTCCCATACTGCTCTTTTCACCTTCCCTCCCCATCATCTCCTTTCAAATCCTCCATTGCACTGCTGCCCCTTCACCCTAACACTCCCAAGGTAGGCAGCATCCAGTAGGTCCAGCCTTAAGGCCAAACTGGGCCCCGTGCCTGGAGGGGCCCCACACTGGGGTGATGAGAGGAGCACCCACACCCACAGCCAGCACCTCGTTTGTAGCTGATGCTCCGGCATGGAATCTTCCATGCAAAGGCATCCCAAGGAGAGCAGAGTGAATGGAGCATTGCTATTGGATGGCCTTCTCTCCCTCTCCCTCTCCCTGGATCCAACTGGCTTGGAATTAACCCCCCCCCCCAGCAGTTGGCAGTGACGCTGCTGCCACGTGCCTCACTGCTACCACTCATCCTAGTGAGTAGGGGGGCCATGAGGGTCCCTCCCCCACAAAAATGTTTTGCCAATTGGGTCCTGCAGCTCCTAAGGCCATCCCTGATATCCAGCATCCATCCACAAGTCATCCTCCGGTGATAACATCACAGTCTTGCATTTTGGGGCATCTCTGAGTCATAGGCAAGGCTGGGGACACAAAATGTTCCTTGATGCAACATAGCAGTTTCACATACTACATTACCCGAATAAGTAGAAGTTAAATGCACTGCTGGGAACTACTAAATAATGCATCAATGTATGAAAACCATTTTAGCCATGAAACATATTTTAAACTTTTAAAAGTTAAAAATTTTACAAATTAAGCCTCAAAAAAATACTACTAATATTTCAAATTACTATCAGTCTAAACCTAAGGCATTAAAAGATTTGGGTAAAGAAGCTAGCTGCAGTGTGGACTGCTTTTAACCTTAATATCCATTTGATTTAACATATAAATGTATGCTAAATCTTCCCTCTATTAAAAAATAACTCGTATATAATCTGATCCACAACTCCGTCAAACTGAAGTAGCAGGAATCAGCAGAATTTAGCCCCCATGAATTAACCCAAGTGCCCTAAGTTTGTAAAAGTCACTTTAAGAAATGGTAAATGGTAGAAATCACTTAAGAAAAAGATAAATCCAAGTTGTTCAAATTGACCAGGATGAGAAATAGCCTGATAATGCTCAATACATGCTCTTCACATTCACCAAACAAGAACATTTGCAGGAAGCAAAAGAGGCTTGGTAGAACAAGTTTGCTACAGCTTTGACGGAAAATTTACTGCCAAAAACCTAAGCCATTCAAGAAGTACTTTAAAAACATTACTCAATGCCAAGACTGGAGAGAGAATTTTTTTTTTAAAGAAACATTTTTCCTCCGGTATGCATTTGTACTCTTTGCAGTCTTTGCCATCTTGGGCTCTATACTTTCTGAGCAACTCAATTTCTAGCTGTTTGAAAATGCTGACATCTCTTTGAACAGCAATATTCTCCACAACCACAGAGAAAATGTAGCTTCAGCTCCAAGTCATATAAAAGATTGTTCTGAGCTTTGAAATGATACTAAATTTAAGCTGCAATTTCAAGTAGCTGAGTAGAGATTGGCATTTTAATGGCTGCCCTTCTCTTCCCGCCCCCCCTTCTCTCAACCCCTTTTGCAACATCATTTTTAATGTCAAGCTTTTGGATTCCCCCCCCCCCAAACATACCATTTAAATATCATATTATCATTACACATCATTACAATTCAATCCACATTACACCTGTTACCTTCACATCACTGCAGCCAGGCTCAACCTGCATTCTTAACAAAGACTAATCACTGTTTCCTCAAAAGCCACAGAATTGTTCAGAGACAAGATGCTGATGCTGGGACACACAGTCATGATTAACTACGGTTCATGGCAGGAGAGTTCAGAAGAACCCTCAGCACTCTCTCGACAGCAGTGATGCCAGGTCGTACAGAGCCTGATTAGTCCAAAGGCTGTGTTTTATTTACAAATACAAATTTCTACAACTCACATTATTTTTCACAACTGTGTCCTTTCTTTCCTCCAAAATTATCCCATTGGATTGAAGGGTACATTGTTAGCATTGCAATTATGTCCATTCCCCCTTGGTGATCCTTACTGGGGGAATGCTATTCCTCTTGAACTTTGGATGGCTCCCGCAGTTGCTAATGTTAACCATGTATTAAAAACTCAGCTCTTGCCTTTTGAACCGAGGTTCCCCTCTACCCTTTCCTTTCCCTCATGAGTCAGCTCATATTCAGAGGATGAGCTTGCAGACAGGAGCTGTCTATTAAAAAAACTGACTTCAGTGCTGAGCAGTATTTGGCTTACAATTTATTTATTATGCTTTTATCCAGTCCCTCCTCCAGGGCATTCAATCCCATTTTATCCTGACTATAACCCTAGGTGGAGAAATAGTGACTGGCTCAGTGTCACCCAAAGAACTCCATGTCTGGATAGGGATTTGAGGATGGGTCTCCCCAAGTTATAGTCCAACATTTTTAACTACTGTACATCATTGGAAATAATTATAAAATTATGACTCAGGTCCAGAGCCGGACCTGCTCAAGCACAATACCTGCAAAAGGAATCTTTCTCAGCCTCTGTTCCCCACTATAGCACCATAAGCTCCCTCCAAAGACTATCCTGAGGATCCAGTGATCCTTTGGAATAATGGCAGCGGAGGGGAAGAAGACAATCCCAGAAAACAGGGTAGAACTCTGCTCATGAATGATGCCTGCTTCCAATTTTTAGTGATGCTCACGGCCCTGCATCCCTATTAGCCAGCTACCCACTTAGAGGATCTCCCAAGCCTCCTATGGTCTCAGACTCCTATGAAAGGACAAAGGGGTGGGAAAGATTCCTTGTGTGTTACTCCACTCACACATATCAGAATCCAACAACAATAGTAGTAGTGGTAATATCCATGTTGGCATACTTCAGTCTCAGAAGACTATGGTATCGCGCTCTGAATGGTGGTTCTGGAACAGTGTCCTCTCCAGTGCACGAAGCCTGGGTAAAGTAGGTATGGAGGATAGGCTGTTACCCATGCAGCAAATCCCCCCTCTCCACGTCGCTGAAATGGTCCAATGAAAAGGCAGAAGCCAATACGGTTGGTTCCAGCGGCGTCGCAGGAGTTGCCAGAGCGTGACTGTGTACAGCCGCGAACTGCCTCAGGGACTCCGGCTCCGGATTTTACCTCGAGGTTGACTCCTGAAGCCTTTTCCATAACTGGATGTAGCCGCAAGGCAGTGGAGGTTTAGGAACAGAGTTTTCCTTCTCTCAGATGAGCTGCCTTTCCAGGCTAACGAGTCCCATCTACCCGGTGGTAATAGTAGTAGTAGTAATAGTGGTAATAGTAGTAGTAGTAATTTCAAATTTCTTAATTCTTCAAGTTATGTTTGACTGAGGTACATGATTGACCCATGGTCAACTAGCAAATTTCTTGGGTTGTTTTGAACCTGGCCTCACTCATGCAAGTCCAGCTCCCTCTCACAAGGGCATCCACAGCTGTTTGTCTATCTGTACAAATGGTCTACTTCTTTTTCCTTCATTTAAGGAGCTCTATCTCGCAACTGGCCTTGCCCAACTTTTCTCTCCCATACCAAAACCCCCAAGTGATTGGCTAATCAAGATGAAAGAGAATTAGTTAATTAGTAGCAAAGGGTAGCAAATACATTCAATGAGATGTATTCTCACTGACAACATTGAAAACTAAAAGACTTCTTCCTCGCTGAAGTCATGCAGCTGTTTGCGTAATTCTATAGAATACAGTGTATTCTTAAGTTTTATATCTCACTAATTGGATGAGATGGAATTGCTGCCTCCTAGAAAATATCTAAAAGAAAAAAGGAGGAGTTTAGAAACAGCTCAGTGAAGCTTTGGGTGAGGTGTAGGTTTTATGTAACATCCCAATCATTTATCTCATGCTTTCAGATTCACCTTGCCTGCTAACCCTTGAAGAGGCTTATTTGACTCAGGGAGCATCCAACTCACCTCCCAAAGAGACTGAGACCTGATAACCAGTGTTCTGTGAAAACTGTCTATAGCTTTTCAGGCTATTTGTTGATCTCTAGGCCATTACTGTCCATTTGATTAGCAGACAGTGTCTCACCAAGTTCTTGGAAAGAGTTCTAACCCTGCTACCCAAGATCTTTTTAACTAGATTGACTGATCCTGAGATCTTATGCCTGTAAAACACGCGCTCCACCTCTCTGAAATGACTCCTTCCACACTCATGCTTGAGGAGCGTTTGTGCAAAAAAGAGTATGAAACACAAAAGAGGTTTCTCCTGGAAGTAGCAATGAACTGAAACCTGAATATACAGGGTACACTGTTGTCTGATTAGTCTTTTTATTTTGAGGCATGCAGGGAACATGCCCGAAAAGCACAGCCCAACTCAGTGCTAGATCCAGGACTGATAGCAAGAGGGCTCAGAGCCATAGGCCACAGTGAGGGTCACACTTTTAACCAGAACAATCACAAAAACACCCAAAACAGGCTGGCTCAGACCTCCATTAAACAAATCCCCTGAACTTAGTCAATAAGGGAAATCACACCTTCCAGTTAATTCCCTCTCAGGGAGTTACTTGGTGGGAGAGATTAGCTCCCCCACTGTAAGTGAATGAAGCAATTTCATGACACACCAAGTGGTTCCCCCTTTGCCTGTAGCCCTTGGTTCAGGCTACAGAGAATCACTCTCCAGTCATGGCCTCAAAACTGCAGAAATGTTTTCCCAGAAATGTTAAAATGGGGGCAGTAAATTTGGGGAAACAGAGATAGGCAAAAGAATAAGAGAAAACTATTCACAAAGTTGGAAAGCATTACAATTTAGAAGTGAACTGGCTCACTTTGAACAAGTAAGAAGTTCAATGAAAGTAATTAAGAAAAACCCTGTTGGAGCAGATCAAAGACCCATGAATTCCTGTTTCCCATAGTGACCAATATGGCAGATATCCAAGAGAAATCCACAAGCAGGGCATGAAAAGCAATAACCCACCTGTGCTATTGCCCCTCCCCCAAAGCAATTGGAATTCAGTTGCATGTCACCTCTGAAGATTTACTTAGTGAGCATGGATACCAGTTCTCCATGCACAGGACTGCAGCTTTAGAGGCGTGGTATAGCCAAATGCTTTCCTTTCACTTTTTGATCAGGATAAAACATCATTCACAGATCTGAGTTTAATGAATCATCTGCAGTTTTTGTTTCTGAGGTTAACTTCAGCAATTTATTTTTCATTCATTGTGCAGAAGACAACAAACCTGTAATTCAAACACAGCTGGAAAAAATGACATACTAAAATCCCTATCTGCAATATGTCATCTTCAAGATATGAGGCATTTTCCCAGCCCCCTTCTACGCTAGGGAAGCATCAAGCACAAAAATTTCATCCAGCAGGTGTCAAAATGATGCATTTCCTCCTCCCCCTTACTTGATCTGATCACTTTTCCCCAAATGAAGCTGAAAAACAGAGCACCCATTTATTTGGTCTTGGGTCTGTGATCAACAAAGTTTGAGGACCAATACATATCAAGAGTACTGTATTGTTGCCTAGGAGTCAAACCATGCTGCAAATGTTATCTCTGCACCCATGTGGTTTGACTTCTCATCAGCTACCAGTCTTGGTAAAGAAAAGAACTCACACTTGAAGTCTTTGCTGACAACGTGAAAAGCCACTAGCCTCTCAGAAACAGGGGAAAGAAGACATTCACTTCTCACCTGCTAGATCTTTAATTTTATTCTGAAACAGTCGGCAGATGGGCTCCATTCATAAGTGAACCTGTGCTCCTGTCTTTCTGAGACAAGGCACCTCACATTCAATCTGCACTGTGAGTGACAGGGAAGGCACCTTTCTATTCCAATTTATTCCTCACCAAGCAGAGTTGAAAGGTTCATTGTCCCCCTTCTCATCAGGATTTTCTTGCCTCTTCCACCCCTTTCCTTCTTCAGTACCTCAGATGCCACTACTCCCATTCACACTCACTTTCAATAGTACCATGAGATGTTCTCTGCACTCCTCAGAGATCATCCCTACATCATTCAGCTGGCTGGAAGTGCTCCCTGCTGCTAAGGCTACAGATGTACAAGGTGAACTAAAAGACACCTGTCTACAAAACAGACGGTATGACCACAGATATGCAATATAATAAGACTTCCGTATTTCTCTTCCCATCTGTCAGGCTATTTTCAGTGTGGGTTTTGCACTTTCAACAAGCCCAGAGAAACAATTACATTCATCTCTGTAATGAAACAAATGGGGAAAAGACACTCTTGTTTCTTTGTCAACATAACAGCCACCTTAGGTTTCAAATGGATATTTACTACAATGCAAACAAGCATAAAAACTAAGTAATGTCTGTCTGTCTGTCTGTCTGTCTCTCAGGAGATATGCCCAGTCTTGCTCTACAACTCCCTCAATGCATCACATTCAATCCAATAGATACAGGCAGGTGACCTTGATCTTTGGGACAGCCTCACCACTGATCCACAAACTCTGTTCTGTCTTGCATAGTCTCATGTGTATTCAGACTAATGACAGGTTTTGTGCGTGTTATTTTCTACCTTTCTGTGTGTGAGTGAATCCATTTTTTTCCTGTACTGCTTTAGGGGAGACTTGAGATTGGACTCAAGGCTCCATCCCAAACAAACTTCCCCGACTGCCACTCCAGTTACTCAAACTTTTGGGAAGCCGGGGTGAGCTCCCTTCAAATAACTGCAGGGCTCTTTAGAAGTGTTATTTGGTGGGAGAGACTGGCTGCCCCCCCCCACAAGGGGATGAAGCTGCTTTAGCGCACTTGCCTGCATCCCCTAGAGACCCACTCTCTAGCCACAGCCATTTGCCATGGTTCAAACCACAGGAATGTATCTCCCTTCTTTTTCCTTCCATTCCCCAGCTTTCCTCCATTGCCCTTTTGTCCCTATACCATAAAACCCCCAATTTCTTAGCCCCAGGTCTGTCTGGAAAACCCAGATATTTTCTTAAATCCTTTCTCCCCTTCTTTCTCTCTTACATGCTTGCACCATTACATGCCCCCATTTTTCTTTCTAATGACTTACTTTCTTCTCTCTCTTGATTTCCCTGCTTTGTAGTAATTGCTTAGGGCCTAGTTGTGGAGACATTAGATTGCTTTTTGATTCCCTTTCCTGTTAGTGTAAACTATCCCCACAAAAAAAGTTTGCTTTGTTCCTCTTTCACTCTTGCACCTTGCCTCCCTCTCCCCACCAAACCATTGAGTTATGGCAGCGGATTTCGAACTTACTGCTCTCTGGAGCACTTTGCACTCCCAAAAATGAGTCTCAGGGAGCCTTGCCAGTGCATGTGCAGAGTCACAGGGAACCCCAGAGTGCTAGTGCATGCAGCAGAAAGTGGTCATTTATGGTGTGCTCATGGAACCCCTGCTACACCTGATCACGTGTTTAAACCCCTGCTACACGTGTTTAAATGCTCACCTGGTAACAAGGCTGTTCCTCTCTGTAATGGGGATGCTCTTCAGCAGAAGTCCTCCCTCCCCTTCCTGAAAAGGTATTAGACTGGAGGGAAAGCAGCTTTGTGCTGAGTTGATTGCTTTTATCCAGGCCCCAGCATGCTCACAGCTGCAAAAAGCAGGTATATTATTTATCACTATGAGAATGGCTAAGTCAGCCATGAATCTATTAAAGGGAGAAAGTAGGAGCAGGTTCTCTCTTTCCAGAAGTGCTAATGGCCTGGACTGTACAGGCAGCCAAATGAACTTTAAACAGAATCTGCCCTTCCATTTCTATGGAGAGAAATTCATGACTTGTTGTCAAGATAACCCAGGATGCTACAAATAGAAAGGATGAAACAGTTGAAGATTGGGATAAAAGCCACAGATAATTTAGAGTCCTACCTCAGTGCTGGCACTGAGCTCCAGCTTCGGTACTGGGTATCACGAATGTACCATAAGGCATGTCTGGACACCCAGGTAAGAGTGAGCACTGATGCTGGCCCAGTACCAGTTGCTGCTGAGCCCAGTACCAGATGGATGCCGCCTGGAGTATGACAAGAGCTCTGGGTGGAAGTGAGGGCATCGGGGGAGGGGGTGTTCCAGGGTGGGGCGGGGATAGGAACCAGGGCAGAAGGGGGGGTGGGACCATATCCTATATTCTGTGTCGGGCTACACAGCCTGACACAGAGGATCTCAAGTCTGTAAAATAGCCAAAATAGCCAGCACAGACTTCAGAAGCCCCATTGTGGGACTTGGAGTTTTCCCAGGGGAAGGGGACAAAAGTCCTCTTCCCCCAAGAAGATTTCCAGAGGCCTCAGCAGGGCTACTGGATGCAGTGGCAACCACTTTATACTGCTACACCTGAAGGTGGTGATAGTCACTTATTATGGGCTGTTAGTCAATATGATACATCACCATTTATTTATCTTCACATTTTTACACTACCTTTACTCCAAGGTGCTCAGGATGGTGTACATGGTTTCTCCCCTCCTTTTGGCCTCACAGCAATCCTGTAAGGTAGGTGAGGCTAAGTGACTGGCCAAAGGTCACCTAGGAAGCTTCCTGGCCAAGAGGAAATTTGAACTTGGATCTTCCAGGTCTAAGTCGAACTCCACTACAAATATAATGATGCCCATGTTATTCACACACACACAAATTTTCACCCTTATCTCTGGAATAAGGGAGAGGGGGACTTGGGAGACTACTTCTGCCTCCATCTCACCTTGGATCTCAAGCTGCTGGACTTGGTGTTTCATTTTCTTGCCTTGTACCATCTTTTTACGAGACAATTCATTTTAGTATCTGCCATCTGTATTTATGACACTAGGATTTCCAAGCAAATACTTTATGTGGCCTTATATAATTGAAGCTAAAATGATTACCAAGCATCCCCATCTGATAGATTCCCCGAGTGAACTTTTCTCAAAACGGCATTAACTTTCAGTTCTGCTTACAACTTCAGAAATGCAATAGACTTTTGTCACAATTTCTATTCTCATTATTCACTCTCAAGGAAAGCTCATCTTCTACACTTAATATTCCATTAACTCACCTTCTAGCAGATAAAGCTATCCATGATGAAAATGTGCATTTTACTGCTTTCAGAAAACGTATCCACCGCCAGACTCTTCAGCTATTAGAGATGCTAAAGTCTCATATGTGGAAAATGCAATGAGTGTGCACATCTCATGTGATGATTCTCTTAGCTCATGATCCATAACAGGGTCTTACACTCCATGGTGAAAATGCTAGCTGGAAATAGATGAGAGAGCACATCTCCTAGAACTGTTAGTTAGGTGGATAAGAGATTAGGAGGAGTCTCTCATATGTTCAAATTGGATGAATCACAAACTGAGGCTCATCACTGTGATTGCTTGAAATCTTATTGTATCACACTTTGGTCTGTGGAAAAACCAGCCCTAATACAACTGAACTAGCAAACTGTGATACGTGCTTGCCCTGAAAAGGATAAATCATGGTTTGCTGGTTTGGGAAAAAATGGCAAACTATGGTTTGCTGCAAACTAGAGACAAACTTCAGGGGTCTACCATGAGGCCAGCTGAAGCAATTTTTTGAGTGGTGAGTTGGGGAGCAGTGAACTGGTGAGATGCAGAGAGGGGGAAAGAGCCAATAAGAAGACCATCAGGATAGCGGTAACTTCCAGGGCCACTGCCACAAATAAGCAATTGCACTGGCAAGGCTTGAAGGAAAAATAGAGGGCAGCTGTGAACCTGTTAAAATTGCTCTTCTTCCAAAAGAGCAACTGAAACAGGATTGTGCCTCCTTCTATTACAACTGCTGTTCCACAGCACTCACAACCTCTCCAAACAGGCTAGATGGGAGGATACTAAGTGTGGAAGAAATAGCTAAAGAAGCAGCAGGCAGTGGGAAAGGAGGTGGTGGCAGTACAGGAAGGATGAAAATAAGGTGTGCAGAGGCTTAAGATTTACACTTAAAAAGGGGAGAAAGGGTAGAAAATATGAGTGAATCAGAACACGTGAGAAGAGAAGGGCGTAGATGAGCCCATCATTCAAACATGGTTGGGTATTATGTTCTTTGTACTGTTTCATCAGCAAACAGTCAGTGGGGGGTCCTCATGAAAGTTGATCTGTAGTATTTCACAAGTTTCTGCATTGGTAGTTCTTCATAGGTAACATTGCTTCTGTAGGAATCATTAGACCACTTAAAATAACATACTGTATATATTGTGAAATATAATACATGAATCAGCCCCAAGTCTACACCATCCAAGCCTAGGTTTAAGAATACAATTAGATCTTGCCAGCTCTTTACAGAAGAAGCATAGTGTTACAGTTTTGTATGGAGATATCCTGTATGATTTTTTTAAATCCAAGAATCCATTTTTTAGTCACTTCCTGATCATGATTCTCATTTATGGTATTACATGAGGTCCCTCTTCAAGCATTATTATCTGTGCATGAAGGCACTTTTTCTTCCAAATTTATGTCTTTTGAGGCCATGAGAGACCATTAATGCAGCTTTCATGTTAAAACATCATCACTGCCACTACAGATTATAAATTAAGAGCCAACATCCTAAACTAGTTCCTAACTCAAAAACCTGGTAGAAGAGAATGTTCTTCCTTTATTTTCTAAAAACTCCAGTAGAGCGATGCTTCCCTTAAGAGTGCCCTGTCTAAAAGAGATGCCACCACCATCAGCTGTCAAAAATACTGTATGAATTGGTCTTACACGGTGAAGTTGGGAACTGTGCTATCTGTCAGACAGAGATCTCCACCTCTAGCTCTAAAATGAGAAACATGGGGCCCTCTCACAGAGTTGCTTCAAGTAAAGTAAAGTGAAATAACTTCCTGGCTATGCACATTAATGTAAAAGCAGATTGTCTCAAATGGCTCTTAGTGCTGAGGTTCCAAGGACAGCATGAAAACATGCTGAGGGCCTATACTTCTGTGGAGGTTTATTAGAGCAAACATTGACAAGTGCACTCATTTAGATAAAACTAAACACTTTCCTGGATAAAATTTGGGCCTATCCAAAGTGACCATTATGCTGCACAAGACTAGTTAAATACTGTAAGTTGTCTCCCATTTCATTGCTTCTTGTTGCACGCAAGCCAAAAGCAAGAGCAGATCAGTACATATTAGCAAGTGCAATGTTTCAGAATGAGCTTGTCTCCCATTTAGTAATGACTTTTTAACATGATAAATCAATGTGTGCCGCAAAACCATTTTCCCCTAGGCACAGTACTGCTCTTTCAGGTCCTCCCAACAAAATAGTAGCAGAATATCCAGTCAGTATATTACAGATAGAGATGCTTCTGTGTCAGGAAAGAGAACTTTTTTTTTTATGGAGAAGACAACTGAGCTGCTGTTCTGTCACTCATTAAACCATGACTAGGATTTGACATTGAGGGCAACCATGGGTTCCCACTATGAAAATGAACTTCAGATGGACATGTACCAAAGCAAAAAGATATTGAACTTTGATACACAAGCAAATGCAATTGATACTTAAGTTAAATCTGCAAATGAAACCAGAACTGTTGGGAATATTTGATGATTGGAACCAGAAAGACTTTGAAACTATATTTTTATATATGATAATGTGGCAAGAATACTGTATGCTAAGTACTAGAAGGTTCCAGAGATACCTTCAGTTGAAGAACGGTGGATATTGGACTTAGCTGAAATGGACAAACATGATTTTTCTTAAAGAGAAGTCAGTAAAGACTTTTATGGACAATTGGAAACCATTCATGGACTTCCTGCGCATGAAGGGGAATATGGGTTTAAACTTAATTATGGATTTGATGAATAGATAATTGATAGATAATTTTTTTGTTTGGTTTTGGTTGAAAAATGTATCTTAGAAATAATCAGTAGATTCTTTAAGATATGATAACTAATATGTTATATGATTTGGAAGAACAAATAAATGTAGATTGAGAATTCTGCACTTCCACACAACTTTCAAAATTTGCTTTTATTTCTATTCTTATTGTTATTTCTAATTTTCTGAGTTTGTATTTTTTTAAAACTGGCTTAAAATAAAATTTAAAAAAAATAAAAAAAGAATGAACTTGAGAGAACTTCAGGCACCACTACTCTCCCTTCTCCCTCTGTGCACTAGTTGAGAGTGAAACAAACAATGGGCAGCCCACTTCTGAGGTGCCCAGGGCGTCCAGGCTCAGCGGTGTTGGAGTTTGGAGCAACTCCGTCTGCTGTCCAGAGGTGGCAGGACACTGCCCTGAAAGGGTTAAGCCATGGCCCAGTGACCCTACACTTTACCTGTCCCCTTTTGGTGACCTATGTGGGGGTGTGGCCCAGACCCTATATCTTTCCTTCTGCTCCGAACACGCCCTCTCTCTTTCTCTCTTCCTCTCACAGAACACTGACCTGACGGGATGGCTCACAGCAGGGCTCTGCTGGCGCTGCCATCTTGACCACATGGCACACGCAGGACAAGGCAGCTTTAGGGCCTTGTTATCTCAAGTTTAGTGAACCTCTGATCATAATCAGATGCTGTAACATATGCTTCTATGGAACCGTGAGTAAATGACTTCTTTTGCAACTTCAACCAGCCATTGTTGTTTGTCTTTTATTAATTTGCAGTCAGCCGGTTGTGGGAGGCTCCCTGGGGTTGATTCCCAGCAAGGGGGGGGGGTCTGCTGCTGAAGCTACTCTGCTTCCCCCCAAAAGAGGAAACCACTTTTTAAGATTCCTCCAACAGGCAGCACCGAGGAGGGCTGCCGCCAAATCCAGAGCCTCCCACGCTACCACGGGAGGTGCCTTGGGAGAAGGGGACGAGTCCCCTTCCCCCGAGTAAGGTAAACAGCCCCGCAATGGCGCTACTCACTTTACCGCCCACCTTTTGGTTAAAAAAGGCGCTTGTGTAGGGCACGCAGCCCTCCATGAGCACCCTGGATCCTGCGGAGCGAAGTTCCACGGATCCGCCTCCCATTCCTCCCCCAGGCATGCCTCCGGCCTGCCCCCCTCTCCACGTCACACCTCCCCGCTATGCTTCTTCCCCACCCTCTCTCCACCCCACCAGCCTCCCCCCACCCTGGTATGCCTCCTCCCTGCCCCTGTCCCCACCCCCGCCTACCATTCTGCAGCCCAGCAGTCTGGGAGACCGCAGAGCTGCAGAACCTGGGTGACTGCCCCGCGCTAGCTCAGCACCAGCACCAGTGCGCCCTGCGAACGTGCCTTACAGCACGTTTGCAAGCCATGCCACCGACCACATGATTGGGCTCACACACAACTTACATACAAACTTGGGGAACTGCAGTATGTTAAGTAATTAGAGTTAACACAAACTAGAGATGTGTGATCATTTTCAGAATGAATGAAGCTTGAACCACAAGCGGCATATGTATTTGGTTCATTCATTCTGAAATGAATACTGAATAAACATGCTGTGAAAACAAACCCCGTTCATGCCTCATTCATTTTCAGGACGGGGGTAAAGAAAGACATTTTTACTTTCACTATTTTCAATGCTGCCTGTATGCTGCCTGCCTGACAGGAGATACAACGCACAACTGTCTTGTGATGCAGGGACGTGCAGTTGATGGGGAGGCAGGTGAGGCAGAGCCTCCCCACTGGAGTCCTTTGAAAAGCGCCACCACCATATAAGGCACCCCAGCACCCATAACACAAGCGCAGAGCATGGATTGTGGGTGCTTAGGTGCCTCACATGGCAGCAGCGCTTTTCAAAGGACTCCAGTGGGGAGGCCCTGCCCCACCTGCTTCCCCACACACTGCACCTTCCTATTGTAATGGCCACCATTTTCTATAACCAGAATACTAAGTATAATCCTAGGAAACTTTGAGGAAAAATTGTCGATCAGCGCAAAAAGTATGGTAGCCACTACAATGATAAAAACAGTCACCGTAACTTGGAATTTAACAGCATCAATACGTTATGTGATAGCATGATAAAAAGAACCTCTGTTACTACCATTCCTTAAAATCTAAATTATCACTGGTGGAATACTCAAGTTGGAATAAGCTGGATTCCAACTTACCGACTTTTTCTTATTTTTGATGCAGTTAATATAACTAATAAGAGCATATTCACAATATCGCAAAAGTGGAATGATGAGTGTTCAGCATATTAAGTGCTCCCCAAAATTCACAGCTCTCTCTTTATAATTATCTGTGACAAGATTTTAAAAACAACCTAATATGATGCTTAGCCAGTTCTCTTATCTTTAATTGTTGTATTTATCTAATTGCATATATTATTACTTCTTTCCAAAATTTGTCAGCTGAACAAGCCTACCCCATGTGGAGATAATGTTGTACTTGTTTACAACCTCTCTAACTACTTGAGGATGCAACAGCAGTACATACTGTACACTGAAGATTTTCTTCAGACTTAGCTTTATACATATTGGTCACAATACAGCACAAAATTAAATGTGCTTAAGCCTCTGATTTCCATGTGCCAACACTTCTCTGTGTTGAACTGTTGCCTTTGTATATGCACACATTTATACATTAATTAGTCAAGTACTGTTGCAGCTGGTGATCACTGAATCATGCTATTTTTAACAACATTTTGCTGGAAACAACACTAACAGACTTACAGAAAGAATATGTTTTGACTGAGCCCGAAGTATCTATTTTCATACAATTATAATGTGGGGACAGTAACTTAAGCAATCAGCAGGAGTGTAATGGGAAAACTAACAAACTTCACAAAGTTAAAGGCTACAAGAACAGAAGGCAAGTTGTGTACTATTTCTGGCCCTGTCAGTGCAACAGGAATAAGTATTTTAGGATTTGATCCTACAAAGTGCACTGAAGCCAAGATCATGCCAACTCTGTTAAAACATCTGTTTTAATGAGTCCCAAACCTTTTAGCACCAGGACCCACTTTTTAATACAACAATCTTATTGTGACCCACTAGACAAAAAAAAAAGCCATCTAGAAATATTTTTATCAATCAGTCAATAATTGGGGTCCTATGCTCCCAAGGCTGTTAGAGATGTTACATATCATATGTGTGTTTAGATCAGGGCTTTCCAAACCTGGATCCGGGGTTTGGAGAAAGCCCTCCACTCCACAAGCAGAACTTACTGTTCTGCCTCTGCACAGCATCCTCTTCCAGTAGATTCGGGCACTAGTACATTCGGGGCAGTCGCATCTGCCCTGTTGCACAGACTTCTGGGATGCCAGGCAACATAAGTGACTGCTCAGAGCATCCTGGTGCCCAGATCTACTGAGAAAGAATGCAGTACGAAGGCGGAATGGTAAGCTGTGTGTTTTTTTTAATTTCAAAAACTTTTCGTGACTTACCAAAAATCGGTTTGCAACTCACTGGTGGGTCCCGAACCAGTTTGGGAAACACTACTCTAGGCACACAAAATGGAATGGCTACAAAATCATGCATATGCTTAAAGATAAGCTCCTACCTAGAACGGCAATGCATTGCAGGATGATGATCTTAATGGAGAGTTAATCTGAAGTACCAGAGTCTTGCAAGTGAAGTGTGTGATAAATAGCATCACAGCAAGCTACTAAAGGGTACTAATTGTACAGCACTGACAATGAATAGGTAACTACCAACAAAGGCCACAAATTCCCTTTACATTTTGGATTCTGGAATTTGTGAAACACCCACAGAGTAACTGCAAGGCTTTTTTGTCATACCATCTAGTATTGCAAGGCCCTGGGAGAAATTCTTTGGTAGTACAGCAAGGAATGGAAAAAGCACAACATCATTATCCTCCACGCCCTTTGGGAGAAATGCTATGTGTAAGATTCTCAACCCTATCTTTGCAACGCATGGTAAGATTCCTATTCCTAAATGAAGAACGCTATGGAAATATCATGTGTCAGTGAAGTTTTGCTAACATAAATGGTTGCTATGACTCAACTATCTTCAGATGATCAATAAAATATACCAAACACTAGTCCTCTGAAGAGCCATGTTACACATTAGGCAGTGGGTGCAATCTTTAGTACAAGTGGTTGTCCCTGAGCCTAGTTGGCAGTACAGAATGCCTACATTGGTTTTTTCTTCATCATATTTTTTTATCCCACCTCCCCAAAGGGGACCCAAGGTGGCTTTTTCTTGTTTTGAGAATGAAATGCAATCTCTGTGGAGTGCCAGGGGTTCATTCTAGGCTGCTCCCCTGCCTGACTGCCAGGGAGATGGGAATGGGAGCACAGGCAGTATGTAATATAGGGCGCAATCCTAACCCCTTATATCAGTGCTTTTCAGCACTGACATAAGGGCAATACAGCTCTGAGGTAAGGGAACAAACATTCCCTTGCTTTGAAGAGGCCTCTGTGAGTGACACCCAACTGCAGGATGCAGCATATGTCCCATTGGCACTGCTATGCCAGTGCTGGAAGGCACTGACATAAGGGGTTAGGATTACACCCGAAATAATAGACAGTTTTCTTAAGAACCTAAATACAGGCAGGCACCGCTTAACAACCGTTCACTTAATGACAGACCGCATATATGATGGTGGTCAAAGCACAATAAACATACTCTTAATGAGGCAATCGTGTCTCCCATAGCCTGCAGCAGAGTGTCTGTGAGAGGCTGTTAATACAAAGAAGACTCCAGTAGCCTGTGCAGCCAGCTAGTGTCTGGCAGGGAGTGACTGTTCACACAACAAAGGTAATAGATTGGACTGAATGTTCACTTAATGACCTGATTGTATAACAACTGGGATTGGAGAATGTATCCCCGTCGTTAAGCGGCGTACACCTGTACAAAGCTAGCACAAGATGAGAGGGAGCTTATCTGACAATAAGGCAGTCATGTTGCAGACTGGTGAAGGAAACCAGGCAGCCTCAAAAAGAAGCTAGCTTTAAAAAGCCAGGATCGGTGATGATTCTGGCAAACGGGTGTCAGTTGGTTCTTTGATCTCAGAGGAAACCTAGGGAATACAAAAGCATACTACCATGTACTTCAGGTTTGATTGATGCTGGGATCATAGCATGAGGCCTACATAGGGCATAAAATTCCAGACCATAAGGAAGAAAGCCTTGTGTGGCTTGCAGAGATTCTACATCAGTTTCACTGCTGATCTTAGCACTGGTAGGGGCCAGCATACAGGTTAACAACATGAATGGGCAGGCACACGTGGCAATGATCCTACAGAAGTGCTGCTTTGCAGAAGAGCCTTCAGCAGCCTCCAAGTGGGGTCCATAAAGTGTTAATTCATATCCAGCACTCCTAACACCACCACCCTGCACTGAAAGGCCAAGAACGGCACTCCCTAGCAATCTGTGGATTAAATGCTCAGTAGTAGGTGAAAACTATCTCACTTCCATTAAGCCTAAGAACATGGGATATGGAAGGCACACAGGGCCAGCTCCCCCACAATTTGACCACATATGATACCTATATCTTATTTGGGATGGGCACTTTTCAGAACGTTTAAGTCTATAATTGAGGCTGCCTTTTATCACATTTTCAAGTGGACAAGGTAAACAGTTGCCCTTTCTCTATTTTCCATCTATTTTAAATGGATTATATCCTAAATTACAAAAAGCTAAAGGAGCCTGTGAATGGAAGCCTCTTCCATAGATAGGAGGACAGATGCATTCATGAAAGAGGCCCCTCTGTACATGCAACTCTCCTAGTGCAAAGAGAAGGGTCTTAAATTCACAGAATGATAAGTTAAGATCTAACCTATTGTTTGGGAGCAACAGATGCATGCTAATCTTTTTGTTTAGTTAAACTTCCCCAGCTGTTTCAAGACTTGCTTCTATTTTTTTTTAACATCCTCATAACTCTCTGCCAATCCCTTTTTTTATCATCCTTATTCTTCTTCAAATCCTTTCTAATCTGCCAATACCTTCTTAAAACTAAACACTAAAATGAACTCCTATCAAGACAAGAGTTTGGAAGTGAGTGAATCAAAATCTCCAATAACAATGCTACAACCTAAAGGGATGCTCTTTTTCCCAGTCCATCACGTCACTAAAGCACTCCTGACAACGCTACTGTTTAGCCAACAATCTCTTATCTTACATTTTAGCATCAGATATTTCTCATTATTTAGAATCCAGTTCTCAAACAGACCCACCACACTCCATGGATACATCCTGAAACCTGAACTATTCATCTTCAGCTATTTCTCTTGCTCAAAATCATCTTGGCAGCAGTGCTAATTTTATCATACTTCCCACAGCACGAAGACTGGAGGCGCTATAAATTCCATTCACTAGATTCTCCAAAGGAATGGGTGGGGAAGGAAAAATGTTTCCAGAACATTTGAACACTGGTATACTCCAGGTGCTATTCAAGCACAGCAAGCAGTCAGACAATCCATCCAAGTAAGTGGCAACTTTAAAAAGTGCAGCAACGAAACCACTAAGCAGCTGAATGGGACCAAGAAAAACATTAATCAGATATTTTGCACAGTTCATACTCCACCGTCGTTGTTTTTATAGCATGATATTACTCTAGATCAAGCCACTAGAACCCAAGACAAGACCACACACAGAGTACCTCGTCGGGACTGCACAAGCAAGACAGGTCCATCCCAAAGGATTACCGATGCTGTGGGTAGACTCATCTCCGTGAGCTGTTCCCCTCCTGACTTCTGCAGCATGGCTCCCTTGTTCAGTCTTGCACAGTCTGAGTGCTGAGTCCTGATTCATGGTTTCAGGCTCCAGTCAGGAATGCAGCCATTGAAAACTCAGAACTATTTTTACTCTTGACCAGCCGCAGACTCTCTGTTCTATAAAGACTTCTAAAGATAAAACCACCCCCAGCTAGTTAAGAGTGTGATTTTAGGGATCTCTGATTCTCTGGCATTTACTGTAGCTTCTACATCGCACACTTGCTAACAGGAAAAAAGTTGGGCTTATACCCTAACACAATTGTGAATAGCCAAAAGTCAGGTATCTGGATCCATACTATTTTTAAAAAGTCATGAAAAATAAAATAGCATTCTTCCCACTATATGTATTTTAGATGTAGCATCTTCAAAATAAGAAACTTCATGTTATCTGTGCCTGTTTTGTTGCTCAGCTTATCCACATATTTTTCCTTCAGCTATACTGAAAAAAGAAAAAGAAAAAAAGAAAAAGTAACTTCAAAAACTCATAGCAACCAAAAACATTGCTAGAGGAACTTGTAAGACTGCACCTCACTCCACCAACATGTTCAACATAAATGGGTTGGTCAAATGCACAAGCCCTGGGATGAGGCAATGGGCAAAAGAACATAAGAACATAAGAACAGCCCCACTGGATAAGGCCATAGGCCCATCAGGAAGCTGGACTAGATGGGCCTATGGCCTGATCCAGTGGGGCTGTTCTTATGTTCTTATGTTCCTGTATCTCACAGTGGCCCACCAAATGCCCCAGGGAGCACACCAGATAACAAGAGACCTCATCTTGGTGCTCTCCCTTGCATCTGGCATTCTGACATAACCCATTTCTAAAATCAGGAGGTTGCGCATACACATCATGGCTTGTACCCCGTAATGGATTTTTCCTCCAGAAACTTGTCCAATCCCCTTTTAAAGGCGTCTAGGCTAGACGCCAGCACCACATCCTGTGGCAAGGAGTTCCACAGACCAACCCCACGCTGAGTAAAGAAATATTTTCTTTTGTCTGTCCTAACCTGCCCAACACTCAATTTTAGTGGATGTCCCCTGGTTCTGGTATTATGTGAGAGTGTAAAGAGCATCTCCCTATCCACTCTGTCCATCCCCTGCATAATTTTGTATGTCTCAATCATGTCCCCCCTCAGGCGTCTCTTTTCTAGGCTGAAGAGTCTCAAACGCAGTAGCCTTTCCTCATAAGGAAGGTGCCCCAGCCCCATAATCAGCTTAGTCGCTCTCTTTTGCACCTTTTCCATTTCCACTATGTCTTTTTTGAGATGCGGCGACCAGAACTGGACACAATACTCCAGGTGTGGCCTTACCATCAGTTTGTACAACGGCATCATAATACTAGCCGTTTTGTTCTCAATACCCTTCCTAATGATCCCAAGCATAGAATTGGCCTTCTTCACTGCCACCGCACATTGGGTCGACACTTTCATCGACCTGTCCACCACCACCCCAAGATCTCTCTCCTGATCTGTCACAGACAGCTCAGAACCCATCAGCCTCTATCTAAAGTTTTGATTTTTTGCCCCAATGTGCATGACTTTACACTTACTGACATTGAAGCGCATCTGCCATTTTGCTGCCCATTCTGCCAGTCTGGAGAGATCCTTCTGGAGCTCCTCACAATCCTGGTCTTCACCACTCGGAAAAGTTTGGTGTCGTCTGCAAACTTAGCCACTTCACTGCTCAACCCTGTCTCCAGGTCATTTATGAAGAGGTTGAAAAGCACCGGTCCCAGGACAGATCCTTGGGGCACACCGCTTTTCACCTCTCTCCATTGTGAAAATTGCCCATTGACACCCACTCTCTGCTTCCTAGCCTCCAACCAGTTCTCAATCCACGGGAGGACCTGTCCTCTAATTCCCTGACTGTGGAGTTTTTTCAGTAGCCTTTGGTGAGGGACCATGTCAAACGCCTTCTGAAAGTCCAGATATATAATGTCCACGGGTTCTCCCAAATCCACATGCCTATTGACCTTTTCAAAGAATTCTATAAGGTTGGTGAGGCAAGACTTACCCTTACAGAAGCCATGCTGACTCTCCCTCAGCAAGGCCTGTTCATCTATGTGTTTTGAGATCCTATCTTTGATTAGGCATTCCAAGAAAAAAAGACAAGATAGTTTCATGATGGAACTGTGGTTTTTAATTATTTCAAGAATCCAACCATATACAAGAGAAAGGGTACAATTTTTGAAGATGCAACAATATGACTAAAGATGTTATAATATCAGATGCCACATACAAAAGAGATGGTATGGAAAGGAAGATTAGGGTAAGTAAATAACGTTAGCCCTATTATGTGATACTGTACTACTATATATCAATCCCAAAAACTAGCAGTTGTCAAAAATTACTACTATTGTTACATGCTCCCCTTATCATCTGAGCAATTCTAAGACACCAGTACTAAGTTGGCTTCCTTTGGATGAGCATCAGAGTCATGAGATGTGTTTCCTTGCAGTGGCATGGGGTGCGGTGGGTGTGGGCTGGACCAGGTGACATGCGCAGGGGGGTAGCACCACCTCTGGCCAATATTTTTAAAATCTTGATGTTTTTGAATAATACGATTGTGTTATATATCATCAGATGCGTTATTTCATGCAGAATGCAACGAAACAAACCACACTGTTGATTGCATAACTATCAAAAGTTATAGCCAAAAAACCAGTGGGATGGGGCAATCATGCACCACCACGCCCACTGCCTGGGGCATTGCCCCACCCACTGCATGGAAGGAGGCCTTTCATGGGGGTGACGGCTGGCCTCTGGCATCAGGTGACACAAACCCTAGTGACGCCACTGTTTACTTGTACATAATACAAATATTACGAACAGAGCATATGTGCAAAGAGGCATTCCTAATAAGGCAGCAGACCCACTAAGTCATACTGGTTTCCCGGAGAAATGTATCCCCAAAGTGCCTGTAGTCAAACCATAGCTCTGTTCTTTCTGGGGTTGCCAACCCTCTGGGATTGACCTGGTGTCTCCAGGAATCAGTATCAATCTCCAGGTGACTGCAGAAAGCAAATGTAGACATTTAAGCAGAGCCTTCAGAAATTTTCCGCATAACACTATGCTGGGGAAAAAAATCCTCAGAAACACTTTCTGCCAGCTCAAGTTTCTGTCAGTTGGCAATTCTAGTTTCCTCTCTTCCTAAACCAGCCCCACCCCCCATATTCCTACCTCTTCACTGGAGGTGTCACCTTCTCCAAGCACTTTATGGTCAAAACCCTCAAGGGAGACCTCCAGCTACCAGAAGACCATCTCCATATGGATGAAATATGAGCCAACCATCCTGGGCTATTAGCCTAACAAAAGAATAGTCAGCCTGCAGCTGTAAGAATACATATAGTACAAAGTAACACAGAATGAATAGGCTGGGAGATAACACAGCATCTACTAAATAGGCTGCAGCAATCCCCTGAAGAAGGCAGGCCCCTAAAATGCAGAGGATGCAAAACAAAACTATCTCCCTAGAATACATTGTAATTCCTGAAAGGACAATATAATGAAATTCTTATCAGCAGATACACACATTCCATGCAGCAGAATGGATCCAAATCTCACAGCAAAGACCCAGGATTTCTGTTGCACAAAGGCACTGAATTCTGTAGAAGTAGCATTAAAAAGGGCTTTCTGCTGAAATCCAGAGAGTTCCATAGAGTTAGATCTCCTTCACATAGCATTTTCCCCTAGTGGGTATATAACATAAAAATTATTTCTAAGTTCAGTAAATTCTTTTTCCCCATACTCCTATGAAATAGTTTCCCCTTTTTTATTTTCTTTTTTTCTAATATATGTACAACACTTGTGAAAATCAAGACAAAGTTAGTCATTTGCTCATGCTGTGACACACAATGACACTCAATTCACATGTACATACAGCAGGAGATACCTGTGGTTTTTGTACATGCATGTTCTTTTTTTCTTACATGTGTCCAGAATGTCACATGTGAAGCATCCATTAATTAAAATATAATACAGAATTTTACTTGGGTGAGTGGGATTCTCAGCTGGGGTCTAAGCATGATGGCGGGAAGCCTGGCTATTGCCTTTGAAGGAGGGGAGAAAGCAAGAGTTGGTATAGCATCGCGGTTAAGAGATAGGAGTCTCAGTTGCAAATCATACTTCTCTGAGCTGGCATGAAATTACTATCTGGCCACAGGCAAGTCAATATCATTCCACTTCAGTCCTTTCACCTCCTGGACTAGCAATGGGCAAAGTATATCCACACTTATCCCCACTGGATTGAAACTGATCTGGGAAAATAGTTAGAATATAGTTAATTCCAGGCCCAACCTGGATCCTGTTAGGCTCCTCATGACATCAGTAAGAAGCAAAATAAGAGCCAAATCGCACACCTCCCATGTGAGCCCCCAAACCCACTTATCCAGCTGTTGCAACTGTAAATAGATATCAGCATATAGATAAACCCTTAATTCCTTCTTCTTACTGTTTACTATTAAAACTCTAAATAAAATGTTGACAACAACGGAAATGGTCATGTTTAAACAATAAATAGTGTAGCCTTGGACAATTCTAGGGTAGCATTGGTTCCTGTGATTTTACCTCTAAAAAGGTATAATTAAAATCAAACTAAGGTTGAATTCCTAAGCATGCTTTTAAAGAGGGGGATCTCATTGAATAACCTGAAATTTAATTTTAAGAGGCATGTTTAGGATAAGATTGAATATGTAGCCGCAGTTATCCTCACTCTGCCAGGACTGTATGAGAAAAACAATGGAAGTGCAAAAAGTCTAAAAAAGCAAGTTTATTCCATATCCTTCAATTAATAGTTTTCTAATCCTCTTTTGCACGCAAATGAAAATGTACACAGAGAACACCCTGCATACAGGTACTAGCTCTCCATTTTTCTTGGGAAGGCAATCTCCAAGCTCAGTGCCTGCAAACATCCACAAGGATGCTTGCAACCAATTTGAGGTAATGCCCCTTTTCCTCAGCAGCCTCTCCAGCTCACTTATCCGCTTTCCAAGAGTTCCCTGAGCCTTGCAAGAAGCTTTCAAGGAATCAAAGGACTGCTGTAGGAAGGGCGCAACAGGGAGATTTGCACTGTGCATACAAGTTAGGATCCAACCCTTGTCTGTTGCATCCATAACATGCCAGAGATGCATTTTTGCAACAGTAATGAAAACAAAGTGCAAGAGAAACCTCAGTTTATACCAGTTAGACTTAAAAGTCCATTTCCCAGCTGGAACTAGTTCTATTGATCAAAACAGCCCTTGCTGTTGCTACAGCTTATTGTTTCATCATTCCCGGCAGACTGGTCATTGACCATGGATATCTGAACCAGACACAGAGACGACAAAAACAGAAGTTGCAAATGTTCACCATCACTCCGACCAGCCTTGCATAATTAAGGATACAGACTCATCGTTATTTTTTCCCTGTGCACCCAAACGTTTGCTGTTACTGAGCTGGCAATATGTCAATTCCACTTCAGCAGGAAACAACAACACAAAATGTCAGAACACAAGTATGAAAACCTTCTCTTGGAAAATGCTGGCGTTGCACAATGCTAATGTTTTATCATTTTGAATCAAATACCAAACACTCTGATGTTCAGTCCTATCTGGGGGTTGAATACAAATGTCTCAAATGACTTCTTTGCGCAGTGGTTTTGCTTGATCAGCACCCACGATGTCAACAAGGACATTTCATAAAGTGTGAGCTGAATCCATGCTGCCTGCTCCATTTCAACTCAAGTCATTTAATCTGATTCCTGCCTTCAATTACCACAATAGAATGAATGTTTTTCCATACAAGGAATAAGCAACTGGTAGCACAGATGCCCAATCTGCCTATTTGCCATTTCTTCCTGGTTCCCTAGTATAGTCTTTCACCTGGAAAACTCCCCACCATTATATGCCTCAGGTGCTTTCCCCGTTTTCCCCAGAAAAAAAAGCTCTGTTGCAATTCTCCTTATGTACTTTCACTGCTTACTTCTGTATGAGAACCAAGACATCATGTTATGCTCAAATAGAAGTGAACAGTGAACGAGAAGGTGAGAGTCTGTTGCTGTCACACTGGGGAGGCAAGGGTTACAGTATTCATTGTTTTTGTCTTGGCTCATATGAGAGAAAATCTGTTTTGTGACCAGATTTGAAAAAAATGTGAACTTTTCATCAAAATGAAATAAATATGTAATTGTTATTGTTGATGATGCTGATGATGATATCATCATCATCATCTCCTCAATAGGAGAAGTTCCAAATAGGACTGTGGAGATCCTTGATTGAATCTTGCATCGCTTTATATTTTAGCAAAAAAAACCAAAAATAGCTGGTAGGGGTGATAGAAGTTGCTAGAGGAAGGGAGATTTAACCCTTTAACCTATCCACTCTTCCCTCATGAAAACTGCTATTTGGCATGTACATTTTCCGTCAACATGTACAGCCTGTATTCTCCACACATATTTTCGCTAATGGGGCAAATTGTAGCTTCAGAAGAAGGGGGTTTGGAGAGCTTTTCAACAGGGAAAACAGCAAACGGGAAGGGGAAGAACTCTTCCCCCAGCACCAAGGTCCCCCATCACCAATAACCAAAATTTAAAGCGAGATTCAATTGCAGATGCCTTTTTTCTTGTCTAGCCTAATCCTAGATGCTAGTCTTTAAGACCTTGTTTAGTTGAAACTGGCCACTGGCCACTTTCCCCTTAAGGGGCGGGGGCAGCCAGGAGGCAGGGAGGAGGCATCGCTCAGGGGGCTGCAGGGGCTTGGTTGCACTTACCACAGCCTCCTGGGGGTGCGGGGAGCCCTGCACAACCATCTGCAGGGCTCCCTGAAGCTTCACAAGTGAAAGTGAGGCGATCACACGCCGCCTCCACAAAACCAGAAGTGGAGCACAATCACTCCACTTTCATTTCTGCTGACTGGGGGAGCCCTGCAGAGGCTCGCGCAGGGCTCCCCACATCCCAGGATGGCTGCTGCAGAGCCTGGTGAGTGCACTCCAGTCCCTGCAGCCCCCCCCCCGAGAGGCGCGATCCTGGGGATTGCGTCGCTGCCTTCCCCCCACCCCCACTGCCTCCCCGCCGCCCCCAAACTCCTGGAGAGTTTGAAAACCGCAGTCTTAAGTTAATCCTGCAGAGCAAGAAAACATGGCCATGAAATGGGAAAGAACTGCCTATACATAATTTTTGCTATTGACAATAGCCCAAGGTAATAATTTCAAAGGTCACCTCCATTCAAAATTCACTTCTTCTCTTCTTTCATTGAGCTGCTTCCCGCTCAACCACTTATTCACCTCTGCCAGTCAAGGAACTGAGCAGTGTATCCTGTTGCTGTTCCTTGTTATATTATAGCAGCAACAAGCTGTGCAAATTAAAGACTGCTGGGTCAATAAATAGTATGTCAGCAACGTACACCAAAATTATGGTCCACCGGACCATTACTGGACAAACATGGAACTGATATTTTGTGCATTAGTTCATGTAGATTGTGTTGTGTTGGCAACCTTCAGTCTCAAAAGACTATGGTATAATGTAGATGGTATCATGTAGATTACCGATTTCTATAATGGGAGACTCACATCCCCAACAAAGAGAAAATTTTAAAAAAACAAAAACATGAGGGTGCTCAGTGATTAAGACAGCAATCCTGTAGTATACACCAGCGTTACTCAAACTTTGAGGGAGCTTTACTCCCTCAGTAAGTTCTTGCAGGGGAGGGGCTAGGGTTTCGCAGGTTTCCTCCTTAATGGGACAGGGGAAGCATTACCCAAACTGGTGGGTCATGACCCACCAGTTTGAGAATCTCTGGTATACACACTTACCTGTGCATTAAGTAGTAAGTTCCACTGACCATGGTAGGACTAACTTCTGAAGAAACATGTATAGGATTGCACTGTTACTTTTGAGCAAACGTGCATAGGAATGCACTGCATGTTAATGACATGTTTCATTTGACTACAGTCAGATCAAACAAAGATTGTGTGGAATCAAATGAAAAGTACTGATCTTACAAAGTGCAACATTGAATCAGAAATCAGCTGTCCAATAAATGCAAAAAATCAATATTGCTAAGTTCAAAACCGCTCAGTGATGATTAAAAATAAGTGAATGTGTCATTAGATTTTTTTTCATCAGTTGCTGCCAAATCAGATTGAGCACTGTGAAGGAAGCTGGACTAGATGGGCCTTTGGCCTTATCCAGCAGGGCTTTTCTTATGTTTATATTAACATGTTTTAGTTTTAGTTTTTAATGTATATAAACATTTCATAAGTAAGTTACAAAGTAATTATATACAAGCACAGATTGATATAGTTAATGTGACTACAGGGTCAGTCTTAGAAGCTGCAGGACCCAATTGGAGACATTTTCCTGGGACCCCGGTTTCACAGCCAAGGTCTGTAGAATCTTAGAGAGATAAATCATATTTAATACAGATTTTATATCTCTATGGTAGAATAGAAATAGAATAGAAAGCAATGAAAATGTGTGCTTAAAAAGTGCATGCGAGGGGCAGCCCAATCCTAACTTGCGCTGAAACAGGCAGGCCAAGAGGCCTGGGCTGTATCCGGCGCAAGTTTCAGGTAATCAGAGGCTCAGCCAGGGGCAAGGGAAAACTTTTCCCCTTACCCCAGGAAAAGCCACTGAAGTCTCAATGGAGCTATGCGAATCTGCGAAACCTCAGGAGGTGGCTTCCACTAAAGCGAAGGTGGGACACAATCGCTCCGCTTTTACTTTCACTGCTGCGGGGAGCCCTGCCAAAGGTCACAACGGGCTCCCCGCACCCCGGGGAGGCTACAGGAGGCTTGGGTAAATGCACCCATGCCCCTGCAACCCCCTAAGCGGCGCAATCCTGGGTATCACACCACTGCCTCCTCCCTGCCTCCAGGCTACCCCCGCCCCTTAAGGGGGCAGAGGCCAGGGCCCACAGGCAGGGGCGTCGCGATGCCCCAGTTTGAAAAGCCCTGCCCTAGTGGATAAAAACAATCAGTGGATACCAAATCAGTGGATACCAAAATAGCTCTAAAGACTACTCCCAGGTTTCTTGCTCCTCCATTGTCACCCCTGCAATGCACTGGTATAGACACTATACTGCATTCCGTTACTAGATAGGGTGAATAATGAAATCTAATGGAATTGAATTATAATTATTTAACAACACAAATATAGGAATTTGGATTTTGGTGCTTTTCTTTGTTACATGGCATTTAAAGGTGGATCATCAGTGGTGAGTCAAATCAGTGAATACTGAGGTCCCACCTTTACAGTACGTCAGGCATACAATACAGGCTAAGACTATTTATCTGCGGATTTTCCATTCGCAGATTTGTCTCAACGAGGGTCCTCTGGATCCCCATTGAGCCACACTTGGCCCAACCTGAAGCTGTGCTTCAGTCCCCTCCGGAGGCTCTTCTGAGGCCTGTGAAGGCTGTGCATAGCCTCCACGGGCCTCGGAAAGGCCTCTGGAGGTCCTAGAAGGGCACTTTCGGGAAACCAGAAATATTCTTCTGGGACCTCTGGAGGCCACTCCACGGCCTGTGGAGAATGCGTGCAACCTCCACAGGCCTCAGAACAGATCCGGACGTGACTGAAGGAAGGCTCCAGTTGAGTCTGGAGCTGGGTGGATCCCGAATTTTGTGTGACTTGTTTCCACGCAAAATTCAGTATTCGCATGTGTTCCAGGAATGGAACCCTTGCAAATAACAAGGCTTCACTTCCAGCTGCTCTCCAGGCTTTTAATGCCAAAGTTACACCTCAAATTTTGTATGGCATTCCTGTTTGGATGCCAGCATTAAATGACTCAATTGAAAAGATCCATTCAAATTTTTTATACAAGATCTTAGGTGTACTGCATTGTGCTCCTTTCGTGGCACTTTGCCTGGAGACAGGCCAATATAGGCTGGAGTTCCTAGCATGGTCCAGTTTCTTAAAATGCTGGGTCAAAGTGTGCTTCAGGGCTGACCAAAACCCATTGCTAGAGGTGTTATTGACTGACTCGCTGTTATCTCCTTGCTTAGCTCTTTTTAATAAGAAAATCAGACAAATGGGTCTCGAGGAAGATCTACAAGGAGCTGCTATACTTGAGGTTTCTATTAGGCTCCTGATAACAAGACTAACCGATATAGAAAGGCAAGAGATTTTGGCAGCAGCACAAAAAAAATGTTCGCCGCTAAATTTTCATCTTAACAATACCTTTGGCCAACAACCAAAGTGCCCGACCTTCTTAGAGTGCCCCTTTGCAAGGAGGGCTTTTACATTAGCCTGATGCAACGTGTTGCCTTCTAAAGACCTACTTGGTAGGTTTAGAAATGCCCCGAAGGAAGAACGATTCTGCAATTGTGGCCTCAGAGAGGCAGACTCTCTTCCACACATTGTTCTGCATTGTGTTTTCAATCAAGTGCTCAGACACCAGTATCTCCTGTCAGTGTCAAGAATCAAAAAAGGTCTCTCTGAGAACACCTTTTTACAACTTCTGCTGGTGGGTGAATCTGAATTAGTGACCCTTCCAGTTGCTCAATTTTTATATTTGAGCAACTTGAAGTGGGCTAAGCTGCTGGTCCTAAGCAACTTGGAGCAACCCTATAAGTAAATTGTTGTGTTTTAACCCTTATTATTATTGTTTTTTTTAATCTCTCTTTTAACATATACTTTCGTTCATTACTGTCTGGAGATATTAGTTGTAAAACTATATGCCTAATAAAGGTTTGTTGTATGATGTAACAAGGCTTCACCTGTACGCACCAACTCATATGTCACATGGAAACACACACCATTATTTTGTGTGCGTGCACACACGTGTGTGAGAGAGTTATCATAAACATACTCAGCAACACATACACAAGCACATACAGTGACATATCAGCACTGCAGCATACCCACGTTCCCCACAAAAAAAAACCCACTGCTGCAGCTTACTCCAGTCATTTTTATTCGGGAAAACTGGCTTCACCAGGACTGCTTCAATCCACCAAATAGACAAGAATTTCAAATTGGCACCCTCAGTTAAAAAAAAATAATCTCAAATGGGAACTCTGACATCTCATAATTTTTTTCCACTGGCAGAACAATGGCAGGGCAGACTCCTCTGATATCCTGGAATTTATTACATGACCCAAACTGCTGAAAGGAGACATTTAAAATATGTTTGTGGGGGAGGAAATGAAACTGTTGCAAACAGTGTGACAAGTTTGATTCTAAGCCAAATTTTAAAACTGCTGTTATTTGGCTCATTTAAATGGAATTTTTTTCTGAAATCTGCTCAGATAATATTCTCACAAGATAGATTCTTCACCCTTAACTTCAAACTTTGGATAGAAGTGTTGAAAAGGAAGGAAAAATAAGCAAAAACACAGGGCATTCATCACACCCTCGGAAGATACATTCCCCGTGCCTGTTTGTACTGACAAAACAAACTGCCTTAATTTTATGACGAACAGACCGTTCAACTTTATAATGATAGAGTGCTGAGAAATACATTCACCTTCACTAAACAGGCATATGTTTGTATAATTACTTTGAAATTGAGTTATGAAGCATTTCGCACCTTTCTATATACAACAAACAATAATATTACCGAGCCTGTCACAGCAAGTGAAGGAATAAAGATGTCTAATAGCACTGCCCTTTTGTGCAATGGCCATTATAGAACTATTATATTTTTAACTGCATAATATTGATTTTTCACATTCATTGGGCCCAAACTAATTTGCTGCTAATACTGCAGGTTCCCAAACATTTTTGCACCTGGACCCACTTTTTAAAAACACTTTATCAGGACCTGCTGCAATCCAGCAGCACGGCCTGAATTATGGCATCACAAAAGCTGTATAGCACGCAACTGAGGCACTGCTGGAAAAGGCAGCAGCCACACAGCAGCTCCCTCCCTAGAGCCCCCAGCATCAGTAAGTCAGCAGCAGGGGTGGGTTATGCACAGGGTGAGAGTAGCAGGACAAAGGCATTTCTGGGTGGGGAGGAACTGGAAGGGGTGGCTGCAGCGGCAGTGGCACATGCCAGATGTTATCCCCTCCATTTTAAACCTCCCCAACCCCTTTCTCTCCCTGAACATACAGACACCACCAAAATAGGTGGCATATGTTTGAGGAGACCCACTGGGGATCAGGCAGCCTGCCAGGAGGTAAGAACCAAACAGTTTTACTTATGTCCTGCATGCTGTCTGATCACCCCCACCACAGGATGCAGCACTTGCCTTTTTAGTGCGGCTGCATCAGCACTGGTAGAGGAGGAAAAGGCTGAGGACTTAATTGTTGCGCTTCATCCTGCTTTTTAATTAACTCCCCTCTGCTAGGGTTGCAAGTCTCCCATCATCAAAATTTGCAATCTGTATGATCTAACCAGCAAATTGATATTGTTTCTGCGTTTGCTTCACGAAGGGCGCAATCCTAACCCACTTTCCAGCACTGGCATAGCTGTGCCAGTGGAGCACGTGCTGCATCCTGCAGTCGGGGGGAGGCCAGTCATGGAGACCTCCTCAAGGTAAGGCAATGTTTGCTCCCTTACCTCGGAGTTGCATTGCCCTTATGTCAGTGCTGGAAAATGGGTTAGGACTGCAGCCCAACAGTCCCACAAGCAGACATTTACTGAAAAATAGCTTTTTTACCAAGCTGCAAGACCCTAGTTTGGTTCTCACAATAGACCGGAATGCTGCAGATGGTTAAGCAGTGCCCTTACGGACTCAGTTCCTCTCAGTCTACAATATGGAAATGGCATTGGGCTATTTTAAGGCTTACAGGGGCTGTTGTATTTATTCTAAATAAATTAAAGAGCTTTTGCTTCAGGAGTTGTTCCTCCTCCCCCCCCCCATTATATTTCTATATTTTTACCATTTACTTTGGTTTATCCTCTACCAACTGTGCAATACCCATACATCTAAGTCCAAGTCACGTAATGGATGACGTCGGCTGCTGCCTGAGAAACCCCACGTCACCGTCACTACTTCACTTTTTGCCTTCTAGCTGTGCAGTGCCCCAAACCACCTGCTTGTAAATGAATCACTCCTATTCAGTCTTCTGTGAGTTGTAAATCATAGGAAACATTCCTTAATCCTTCCTCCTGAGAATCCAGCATCTGCTACAAGTGTGAAGTGGAAATTTATTTCTGTCTGTGGTTGGGGTACTTAAAATGGCAGAAGCAGCAGTCTCCACCAAGAAGAATAAATAAATCACGCAACTGTAGCTATAGAAAGAAAGAGTCTCCTACATCCTCCTCTATTAAAGTGTAAATTCCCAGCAGGATTTCTTCGTAGATAAACTGGTAGGAACAGGAGGGTTGCTGTGCATGTTTTCTCACTCCCCCCAACTAGATTGTAATATAGATGTTTCATGTTTCAACTTCACTAAATGAAGTGGTAGTACAGGTTGCAGCCCTGAGCAAAAGTACAACAAATCACCTACATTTCAGTAGAGTTTTAATTACATTTTGAGCAATGCATTTAAAGACAACACCTATTGGCTCAGCTTATGAGCTGTATCATGCATCTCCATTCTTGCAAAATTTACCATTCAACTGATAAATAATTTTCAACAGCCTGCATATTTCAAGGAGCCAGAAAAAGCAAAGATTGCATACACAGACATCTGCTTTATCAGACAAGCCTACAAACCAATAACACAGAACAGCTCACTGTTGATAACTACCTTCATATCTGCAACTGTTTGCTTTATTTTCTTTCTTCTTTTAACAAAGCTACCTGTACTGCAGTGGGCTCAAAATTTTTAAATGAAATATTTCTTCTGTGGCTGTGCAAACTTTGATTTCCTCCCCATTTTTTTTAAAGGAACTGTTGTGAGAAGAAGCAGAGGGACCTAGAAGGTTGAGGATTCTGCCTGGTGTGCAGGAATACCAGCGCTATGTTTAAAAGACCTTATATTGCAATACAAGGACACAAGTCAGCGGGTGCCTAAAAAGCTAGTGTTGCTACCCATCTTTTTCAACCGCTTTTTATATATTCAAAAGGCCCATGCAGCACACTCTTAATGTGTTGTTTGTACGAGCATAGTTGCTTGTTACTAGTAAATATATCATTAACTATTTTAATTCCTTCTAGGGACTATAGGTTATCCCTTGTTTTTTTCCATGGTTGGTTAATATTACTTCCATATCTCATCTACCTGGGGTCCTTCTGAGGTCTTCCAGGAAGGATACCTAAATTCAGTTGATGCCCCCAGTTAACTGTTTGATGGACTTGTCACATTCCTTCTTGCAGCCCCTTCAATTCTTGTACCTCAAGGCTCTTCCCTAAATTTTCCATTGTCTCATCACTGTTTGTGTTTGCTCCTGAGGCAGCAGGAGTCATTCCTTAATTCACTTATTTACCCTTCTCTGGAAGACAAAGGAGGAACAAGTTTTTTATTCCCCCAGCAGGGAATTCCATAATTGTGGTGCCCCAACAGAGAAGTCTCCCCCTCACACCACCAACTCTAATTTAGGATGAAACTGGCACTTGTAGGAGAGCCCCATCTAATGACCTAAGAGGGTAGACTGGAATGTATTGGGTCCCTCAGATAACCTATCCAACCATGAAGGCCTGTTAAGTTCACTAAAAGCACCTTACATTCAAAGCATACTTGAATATCCTGTCCTGTCCTTTCTCCCCTGCAACAGGTATTCAGAGGCACTTGGCCACAAAACTTGAAGATAGGACATAGCTATCATGACTAGTAGACACTGGTAAATCTGTCCTCCATGAATTTGTCCAACCCCCTTTAAAGCCATCCAAGCTCATGGCTATCACCACATCTTACGGCAACAAACTCCATCAACTAAATACAGTGCTACTTCCTTATTTCTTATGCTACTTGGCTTTTAGTGTCCTACAATCTAAAACACATAACACAGCCCAATTAAATAAATGAGTAGGAAGAAGGTGAAGCAGATACCAGGGAAAGGATGCTTGCTAGCCACTTGTGTGTGGCATCATCTAACTAAATAGTCTCTACATGTTTATGAGAAGGCTGGTGGACAGCAGAGCCAGGAGCTCTTGGGCTGACGCATTTCTTTACAAGCCTCTGTCCCATGTAGGAAAGCACCATGGGTTAGTACAAGAACACATTCTCTTTATACCTCAAAGAATGTGAAAGACTACCAGAGTGTAAGGCACAGGTTTTCAGAACAAAGATCAGAATCTTCGTTTATCACATTGCTTAACAGAATACTAAAAATGTGGATATTTTGCCAGGTACTTTACAGAGTTGACCCTGTGCTCAAGCCTTGGAAAATGCTATTTCCAGATTCTCAGCATTCCCAAAAAGCAGAGTGAGCATATCTTTTTTTCTGTGGCTTAACTCAAATTTCTTGGATATAGTCACATTTTGCCAGATCCACTCTGGAGCCCAAGTGAGACACTTTTGTAGATAGTGGACAGTCTTCATAAAATGAAAACAGGAAGAAGGGTCAAAGAAGATCATATTAGCCCAGAGCTCTAGCATTTGCACTGATTCCCCCATTATTTTTCAATACTGTTTAAAGTATATGAAGAATATCTTTCAAATGCCTCAGACTGGTCATGCATCCTATCTTGCCAGTACCATCTCTGCATCCAATCAGAATATCAAGCAAGATTTTTTCAGCATCAAAGTTGGAACAGAATGTTAAGAATGCGTAAGAACAAGACAAGGAATGCAGAAGGGTCATAAGTTTTCTTAGAATATGGCCAGGAACAGACTGAGCTCCATTTCTTTAGAATCTTCTTTGCCATTCAAGCCCACTTTAAATTCTGAAATGGACTATTAGTCTACGATTAATGGGGCATTCTAAATAGTGGTCTGGATTGGAGAAAGGCTTAGTAATGAACATAAAATCAGTTTCCCCAAAACTGTGAATCCCCTTCATTAAATCCCAAACATCTTCTGGAAGCATCATAAAATCATTTTTATTTGCACTGTGTTTTGCTGGCCAGGGCTAAACTGTTATATATATTCCCATTGTATTGTTATACATCTAGTATCATCAGGATTGAGTAAGCAAAGCTTTGTAATTATAAACAGTCAGCACAGATTTTCCATTTATGTAAAACAACATAATTTGATCACCCCTCTACATTGTGCCAATTAGTCACACAGATATCTGCGTTTATATCACATAACAATCGGTTGGTACTGAGACCAAGAAAGAACACAAAACTAAAGAATGTCTTATCTATGGAATAAGTAAAAACTTTTCCTTTGTGCTCTATCACTTTTTAAATTTCCCCAAGTCAAGGCTCTACATTAACCTCTTACAACACTCATATCTTGTACATCAAATAAACCCAATGCATTGGAAAATTGTAAAGTCACAATCATTCCAGCCAACAACATTATATACTTTACAGTTCTACTTTTATTACACTTTTGGCAGTGTGGAAAGCTTTTTACTCTCCATTTAACAGCTATTTTCACAGAAGCTGGCTTAGCTATTAATATTATAGCACCAGTAGACCTAGCTCTGTTTTAATCAGGGTCTCGAACTAGATGAAATATTGGCTTGTTGAAGAAAACATTTTAATGATTCTATTTTCTTCCAGTAGGGGGATTTTGTTCAAATCCAAAGAGTTTATTTACCAGTTTCAACCATCTCCTTTACAGAATTATGCCATTTTGTTAAGAAATTTATATTGATTCATCATCTCCTCCATATATGCAGATTCAAGCAGCTTCCTCATGAGGAAGCCATGTCATCAGCTTTCTCACAAGGAAGCAGCTTGAATCAGCTTATAAGGTGGCTATGCTGTACCCCCAAACTAGAGACAACTGGGCAAAACCAATGCCATTTTTTGATTCAGCACCCCAAAAATATCCTAAATTCATTCAAAAATCCTTGACAACTAAAAAAAGGGGAGGGCTTGGTAGGCCTGTGTAAACTATTTGGCTAACATGCCTCAATAGGCTGTTAGGAAAATAAAAATCAGATAAGCCTTTATACTGCATCCTGACCAAATCCCTTGGAACAGGAATGAAATCAAAACAATTCACCTTAGCAACAGGACACCAAAATATTTAAGCAGTATTTTACTTTCTCACTTACTGAGGAATAATTTAATAGGTCAACCAAGGCTGTAGGTGGAGGTCACCGTTAGGGTAAGTCTTGCTTCCATAATGATAAGTCTGGCCTCCTGAAACTTTTAGAGTTCATTGAAAAGGTCAACAGGTATGTGGGTGAACCGATTAATATTATATATCTGGACTTTCAGAATGCATTTGACACAGTCACCAAAGGCACCTAAGGATGCAGAGATTCTCAACAGCCAGAGAATAAGAGGATACATCCTCTTATGGATACATCCTCTTACAGATTGAAGACCAGGAAACACAGAGTTGGTATGTCATGAAATCACTATTTTGTGTGTGTTCCTTTCCTTTTTCTGTGAAGTCTTGCCTGGTTCCCTGTGGAATTCTGTGTCTGTCTCACGGTTTTGGGTATTTCCCCACCTCCCCCCTGTATCTTGCTAACAAAGATACTTTCTTTGTGGCAATTCCATTCAAATCACTCTTCCAGTCAGCCCCCCTTCCCAGGCAGAGAAAAGGTAGAGATCAAGTTTCAGGGGAATTGAACAAGTGACCAGACAACTTGAATTCCCCCAATCAGAAGATGGGAGGATATCATTCCAGCTTAATGATAAACTCCCAAGCAGAAGACAGTCATTCTCTTCTTCCTCAAGCCATTGAGAGGGGAGCCTAGCAACAAATTCACTAGCAACATACTCACTGTGACTGTAACAAGCTAGTGGTTCCATCATCCAGTGCATAGCTAAAGACTGTGTAGGTAGTTGTAATGCCTGGCAAGTATCTTCCCTGCCTGGCAGCCATCTTCTGTGCCTGTCAGTCATCTTCTGTGTATTTCCCATCCTCTGGGAACTATCTGCTTTTCCACTGGACTGTTCCTACGGAAGCACAGGTTGGGCCCAAAACAATGACCTCAGCAGCTCCATCTGTCCAGTGTTATGACAATGGGATGATAAAATGCATTCCTGCGTGTTTACCACTAAGATCAAGGCTATGTTTACTCTTCACATGTATCAACTTAGCGGCACCAGCTCGATAGCCCAAGTGATGGGAGCATGCCTTGTTGTCCACTTTAGCAGTAAACACTTGTCTATATAAGCACCCATTTTCAGCCATTGCTTTGCTCTTGGACCTTGCTGGATGCTGGCAGGCTGTGTCACCCATTGAGTCACCTGGAAATGTTGTAATTCTTATGCCTGGAAATGCCCGTGGTGCAGCGCAATCCTATTTTGCGCTGGAACAGACAGGCCAGGAGACCTGCACTGTATTCAGTGCAAGATTGGGGCAAGAAGTGACTCAGCTGGAAGCAAGGGGAAACTCTTCCCTTTGCGCCCGGGAAAACCACTATGGCATCAATGGGTCTCCTTGGACTTGTACCACCTCAGGAGATGGGACAAGTTCAAGGAGAATAGAGTGGCTTCAAGTTGCTCCATGCTGATTGAGAAACTGACTTGGGATCCAGCATTACAGCCAGGTCCTAGACCTACCTCCTGTTCCCCATACCCGGGACCACCACGGGACCACCCTATGCCCACCTTCCCCCACCCCAGAACGCCTCCTCCCTGCCTCCTCTCCTGACCCCTGCGTCAGCCAAGCTCAGCCAAAGCAACCCTCCCTCCCCAAGTCGGTACAGAGGTTGCATGCAGCCCCCGCGGGCTGGCGCACATCTCTGCGCTGGCTCAACAACTCCCAAGGAAGCAAAACATGTTTTATGGCACACTTGTGCTGGCCTAGGGCGCAGTTAGGATTGCACCCTAAGTCTTATGCCTAGAAATGCTGTATGCCTTATGCCTGGAGGTACTCCTGTAAAGTTGTAAAACTTAACTGTAAGACAAATAAAGCTCTTTTATGACAACCTTGGACCAGACTTGCTTTTTCCTCAGAACACAAAGAATCTCCAGCCCACAACCAGATCTAGGGCCCAAAACAGTAGTACTGTATTGACAGGTTTTTCTATTCAACTTGTTCATAAATGTCTTGGAGTTGGGGATGAGCAGTAAGGTAGCAAAGTTTGCAGATGACATTAAACTTTTCTAGGTGATGAAGTCCAGAAGGCATTGTGAAGAGCTCAAAAAGATCACTCTAAACTGGGGGAATGGAAATGGCAGATGCACTTCAATGGAAGTAAGTGCAAAATGATGCACATTGGGGCAAAAAAACTGTGATTCCACATGTATGCTGATGTTCTGAGCTGTCTGTGATGGATCAGATCTTGGATTTTGGTGGACAGCTTGATGAAAGTGACAATCCAGTGTGCAACAACTGCGAAGGCCAATTCCATGCTTGGGATAATTTAAAAAGGGATTGAGAATAAAATGGCCATTATTATGCCGTTGTTCAAATTGATCGTAAGGCCACATCTGGAGTATTGTGTCCAGTTCTGGTCGCAACATCTAAAAAAAGGATGTAGTGGAACTGGTAAAGATGCAGAAGAGTAGCCAAAATGATTAGTGATTAGTGGGCTGGGGCACCTCCCTTACAAGGAAAGGCTATTACATTTGGGGCTCTTAGTTTAGAAAAAAGGCGCCTGAGGCGGGGACCTGTGATTGAGAGGTATGCAATTATGTGAGGGATGAGTAGAGTGGATAGAGAGAAGTTGTTTTCCCTCTCATACAATACCAGAGTCAGAGGTCATCCACTAAAATTGAGTGGTGAGGGAGTTAGAACAGACAAAAGAAAATATTTCTTTATCCAGCATGTAATTGATATATGGAACTTCTTGCCACAAGATGTTGTGATGGTTCCTGAAGGCCAAGATGCCTTTAAAAGGAGAATGGACAGATTTGTGGAGGAAAAGTCCACCACAAGTTACAAGCTATGATGACTGTATGCAATCTATGGGTTTTAAAGATAACATATCTCCGAATGCCAGATGCAAGGGAGTGGCAACAGGATATTAGTAACTTGTGAGTCATCCTTGAGGTATCTGATGGATCACCATGAAATACAGGAAGCTGGAGTAGATGGGCTCTTAGCCTGACCCAGCAAGGTTCTTATGTGTCATATCCTTCCTTATTTTAATTGTTAATGATCATCATAGGGGTTGCTTTATTACAAAAAGTTTTAGTGTGGTGTTCCACCCTTTTTGCTACAACACTTGAAAGACTGTCTTGCCTTATTAAAAGCAGAACATACCATGGTTCATTTTATTTAGGCATCATTCAAACCATGGTTTGCACTAACCACAATTTGCAACCCATCTTCAAACCATCATTTCCAAATTGGGTTTAGCAACCTTTTACAAACTGTAGTTTATCATTTCAGATGTCATCACTGGTGTACCAAGGAAGGAATAAGGTGCCATCCCCACAGGGGTGGTGCCGACTTTCACGCATCCCCTGATGCCTTCCTCAGCCCCCATACAGAGGCCTTCAGAGGGCCAGGTGGCCATGCTCGGCCTCCTGGTCTTCTGAAAACTAGGGATGGCAAGTCCAGCGTGGCTTGACTTGGGTCATGAGTCTGCATTCTGCACAATTCGACTCGAAAACAAGTCCTAACAGGGAGACTTTCTAAATTGCTCAGAGCGTTTTGGCAACTCAAAAACTTGAGTCATGAGTCTTTCCCTTCAAAAAGCTAGCCGTGGCTCCACAGGGAAAAAAACGGAGCTGCTGCCAGGGGGTTTATGTATTTTGGAATTCTCTTTAACCGCTCCCCTGCTGTCCCCATTCCATCTGTACACAAAGCAGGAGGGGTGGGATGGACTGCATGAGAGCAGGGACAAAAGCAGCAAGAGGGAGGAGAGTCACATGCAGCAACTGTGAGGCTTACCAATCTTTTGCAGCTCTACTCAGAAGTAGTCCCATTTGTGCCACTTGTTCAATGAGGCTTCCTCCTCCCAAGTAACAATGGAGCCAAAAGGAGTCACACATTTGGAAAACATGATCACTAAGAATCACGTCCACCCAGCTTCCCTGCCCTGCCCCACCCGGGGCTTCTCCAGTCAATTCTAAGACAAGAACCCCCTTGAATTCCTCCTTCTGTCCTACCGCATCCAAAGGAGAAAAAAAAATCAGATCACCATCCTTCGTCCAATGATCACTGGTTCCTTCAGAGATGGAGAGGAGAGCCCACTCCTGCCTCCCACCCCTTATTCACAGCAAGAGTAAAACATTAACCCTTTCCCTGTCTCTTGGCTGGAACTTCCCTGCTGCTCGCCCAGTCTGAACGATGGCCCAAAGAGGTCTTTCATGCCATGAAAACATAAGTACGCCCAGATGCAGACAGATTTGAATCAGCATGCTTGGGGACCAAATGCCAAGTCAGTAGCCTCAGACTTGAAGTGAAGTTTAAGAGCCCCCTGGAGGCCTCAGAAGGCCTTTGGAGGGCTGGAAGAGGTCACACGCGGCCTCCTTCAGTTCTCAGAAGATCCCAGGAGGACGGCATTCTGCAGTCCTGGTCCCAGCGGCACAGGGCCAGGATCACCAGTGAACATCACAAAAAGAGCTGTTAAGCATATGTAATGGTGGTTTGGTGAGATTTTTGGAGTGAGTCAATGCCTGAGAAGGCAAAATTACTGAAGATTTCTGATACCCTTTGAGGACTCTCAGAAGTTGCAAGGTAGCTTTGAGTTTCTGCACATTGATTTAGTGGTGAGGTTATAAGGAATGACACATCCATTCCTGCCTTCAGTTCCAAATAGGGCTGTGTAACAAATACCTGCAGATTACTTCAGATACAAGTGGAAACTAGGAGGATAAATAAGACTCCCAAAGCAAATTGAAAGAGAAGAGCCCTAAAGGGGTATGTGAAACGCAACATTTATCTTAGCCACAAAAAGCTTGTAGAAAGAGACAAGGAATCTAATTTTTGTTCTCATTTTGCCTGCAGACTTCCTCCTCTCATGATCCTCCAATAGTTTTATGGCAAGAGCCATACCCTTAACTTCAAATTCTTCTGCAGTAATGTTGCTCCTCAAAACTGCTGCAAGCATTCATGGTCAACCTAAATACTTATCAGTTTACACACATTGCTTGCAGTGCAAAAACGAAACCTGGAAAGATGGGTGATTATTAAGATTATTTACACCACTTTTCAACAAAAGCCTCACAATGTAGTTTACATAGCAAAATATTTAATGGAGGAACCATTATATAAATGGTTCCCTGTCTCAAAAGCACTCAGAATTTTAAAAAGGCACAGGAAATATACCAGCTAACAACCATGGGAAAAAGATGCTATGAATTGCGAATTGCAATATTTCTCACACAGAAACTGTCACCCTACTTTAAGGCCTTCGATGAAAATTACACAGTAGCATTTTCATGGCTAATCAAAAGACTTTTCTGCATTTTCATATTATTTCTCATTATGGACATTAGCAGGACTCTGTATACACAGTTATACAGTCAGTCTGGGATTGGATGGGAAGTTACCCATTACTTAACAAATGCTATTTTCAGTATAGGACAAATTTTGGCTCATTGGAGACATCACACCAAACCATTGTTTGTGAAGCTTATCCACATTTGACGATAACAGACTAGATAAGTCATGGTTTGCAATCTGCCCAATAATGAAAAACAGAAACCAGTTTGTAGTCACTTTATTAACCATGTTTTATACTAGCTGTGTCTGCTATGATGTCATGAATTGGCAAATGACAAGTGCAATTGTGGCTTTGCCTCTGGAAGTTACTGTAACACAGAGGCACATAGGAACGTCAACCAGATGAAAAGTAAAAATACATAGCTCTTACTGGTAGGCCCCTAAGCACAGCCTTGTCAGTACGGTCATACGCCCACAGACTAGCTCTTAGGGATGACTCCTCATTTATCTGAGCTGTCTCTAGCACACTAAAACAGGACAAACTATCAAAATAAATAAGGGTGCAATCCAAAGCAGCCCTTGGGCCAGTGCACGTGCCTTGTGCCAGCCCGGAAGTGATGCGAAAGTGCTATATGGCAGTTTTGCACCACCTTGGGAGTACGGAGGCCACCTCTGGCTCCACTGCCCCATTGGAAAGGTTGGTCCACACTGGTCATGTTGGACCGGTACAGAGGTCTGGGGAGGAAAGCAGGAGAGAAGTTAGATAGGATTGGGCTAGAAGAGGTTGCTCCTTTCTGCCCCCGATCATCCAGTCCAGACAGAATTAATGTACAGCATTTTGTATATAAAATGTGTTACATTAATTATTAATGAGACATCATTACTGTATAAAAGTACAGCACACATCTCAATACTAAATGCAGACATAATACATTAAGCAACATTAAAGCAGCAGTAATCTACATTAATCCACATTTCCTCTTTCCTTTGAATAAGGAAGAAAAAGAAACTCTTTTCAGGAGGCAACTCAAGGGAAAAGAGCAGAAGTAATATAGAAAAGATTACGCTTATCATACTGGCACCAGCACAATGAAAAGCCTCTACCACCAATTGGCCATGGCAGTTTGCTAACTCCCGTCCATCTGCTTTTCCTATGCTAAATGCACTCGTTTATTATCATGTTCTCAATCTGACTGTGGGTATCCTTTCCCCCTACCAATACCCAAAAGCACTTCACCAAAAAAAGAACTGCAGCCTACCTGTTAACTTTCTAGTGCACAAAAACTGGAGGGACATTTTCAATTATTTTTTTAAGCTTTGCTTTATTATGTTCTCAATGGAGTATAACAAAAGATAGATTTCCCTGCTGATATGGGTTGTTTTTTTTTTGTTTTATTATACTTGGCAGACTATTGTTCGCACAGAGTCAAAATCTTGCATATTGTGTTGCACTGCTTTTGCTATTTCTACTCAAAAATTGAGTTATTGACTTTTAATTGCCTAGCCAACATAAAAAGTAACAGCCACAAATGAAAAACTTTCTCCAAACTTTGAGAAATGCTCCTGTCATAAGCATGCATGCACACAGAGAGAGGATTGGGGAAATTGTCTCTCTTCTTTAATTCTGCTCTTGTACAAGTTTGTGGTCAAAGAATCTTTCACCACAGAAGCCTGCAATAAGAATGAACAAATCAAAGGCTATTGGCAGAGCAAGGAGGCAATGAGAAGCTACTGTGCAGATGCATCCCATAAGTTTGCAGACTGCTGCCAAGGCTAAGAAGAAAGAACATTCTACTGTACAAACTACACTTTAAGGGGAGCTGTATGGGCACCACCAACATGGCTCTAGCCCTGAACAGGGACTCTGACAAGGAGGGGAAGGAAACAGTCGAATCTGTGTCACCCATAGTACTGGTGGAAGAGCACGTTCCAGTCCACACCACTGAGCCTCCAAACCCAGGGTTTTCAAACTCAGGCCTTCAGAAACTGACCCTCTTAAGTACAACTTCCCTGAGAGACCAAGCAAGAGACCTTGCAAGACACCTCCTGCTTCCAATGACTCATACTGGCGCAGGGAGGTGGGAAATGTTGGAGATGCAGTTGTCCCTTTAAAGGCCTGCACTCAGCCAGGGAATGGAGTGGTCACCAAGGCATGCAGAGTTAAATCATCCCTTGAAGTTGATACTCCTTCAGAATAAGCAGCTGACTTGCAATGATCTGTCCATGGTTCTGCAAGCATTGTATCTGACCCTGCTGCTTCTCCAGAATTCCAGACCTGCATCTTCTGGGTTTGGGTGGTTGTGTGTACATGTATATGCACACTTAGCACCTGCAGCTCATGCCCACTGTAATGAAGTGTCCTCCCCCATTGATAACACTTCTCTCCAATATCCCAGGATGGTGACTGGACTCTCCAATCCCCCCTCCCGGCCATCTGTGGTTTTTTCTTTCCTGCAACAGGACAAAAAAAAAATGTGATGCAATATAATCATAGTGGCGTTTTCCTATCACCTGTAAATAGCAGTCAGACAACCAGAATTGGGGGAATAGACAGAAATACAAATGCAATGATGTTACATCATGTGGGTCTTTTCAACAAACTATGCATTACCATAGCCACTGATCACCAATGCCCACAGGTTTAAGGAGTTGGGCTTCAGTATTCACGGTTACTTTATGTAAGATTTAAAGGCTGCAATACACAAAAAGGGGGGGGGCTGAAGAAACTCTTGGAAATAACCTGTTTTCAATGAACTAATTAACCAAACTACTATAAAAGGGCTTCAAAGCATCTGAACAAGAACGAAGTGTTCCTCTTGATTTCATTTATCAGTATTTCCAGTAAGGTTGTGAGGTCTTCCAAATACATGCTGTCAGCATGTACAGGTAATCACTGGCCATACAGGGTTAAAGAACTTTGTTCAAGCTTTTTCGGATTCATGAGTCATGGAAACAACCTTCAGACCTTGTTGTTGTAGTATGGGAAACGCTTATCAACAAGGAGCTTCCCAGTTGGGAAAATGTTTCATCAATCCAATGATGGAGCCCAATCACATGGGTCTTTGCCATGAAATCCCTGCTGCACTGTGGCGGGCTGAAGATTCTATGGGAGAGAGCCATGCAATCATTTCAACATTCTCCCAGAGGTTCAGGAGATGCTCATAGGTGAAGGCAACATATAGGGACACAGACAGGCAGTTTCTAGGCAGGCAGCAAGGTGCATTGTTCATAAAAATGAAGATTCATTAAGTGACATACTCACGTAGGAATCCAAAAGACATCTCCAAAGTTATTTGTACCCTGCTTACGAGCTTTCACTCAACATTAAATCTGCATCTTTTTTTCTATACAGACATGAATCAGCATAGACATTTCTTTCCCCTTGATAGCTATAAGACTACCTTCTTCAGGAGAGAAATGTTTCTTACAGGCAACTAACCCCACAAGACTCTATGACCTGCGCGTAACAAGTGAATTTTGGGGGAAGTCCAATGTGATCTGTCTGTGACAGATCAGGAGAGAGATCTTGGGGGGGTGGTGGACAGGTCGATGAAAGTATCGACCCAATGTGCGGCGGCAGTGAAGAAGGCCAATTCTATGCTTGGGATCATTAGGAAGGGTATTGAGAACAAAACGGCTAGTATTATAATGCCGTTGTACAAATCTATGGTAAGGCCACACCTGGAGTATTGTGTCCAGTTCTGGTCGCCGCATCTCAAAAAAGACATAGTGGAAATGGAAAAGGTGCAAAAGAGAGTGACTAAGATGATTACGGAGCTAGGGCACCTTCCTTATGAGGAAAGGCTATGGCGTTTGGGCCTCTTTAGCCTAGAAAAGAGATGCCTGAGGGGGGACATGATTGAGACATACAAAATTATGCAGGGGATGGACAGAGTGGATAGGGAGATGCTCTTTACACTCTCACATAATACCAGAACCAGGGGACATCCACTAAAATTGAGTGTTGGGCGGGTTAGGACAGACAAAAGAAAATATTTCTTTACTCAGCGTGTGGTCGGTCTGTGGAACTCCTTGCCACAGGATGTGGTGCTGGCGTCTAGCCTAGACGGCTTTAAAAGGGGATTCTGGAGTTTCTGGAGGAAAAATCCATTATGGGGTACAAGCCATGATGTGTATGCGCAACCTCCTGATTTTAGAAATGGGTTATGTCAGAATACCAGATGCAAGGGAGGCACCAGGATGAGGTCTCTTGTTATCTGGTGTGCTCCCTGGGGCATTTGGTGGGCCGCTGTGAGATACAGGAAGCTGGACTAGATGGGCCTATGGCCTGATCCAGTGGGGCTGTTCTTATGTTCTTATGTTCTTATGATCTGACAGTAATTGAAAAGCTTTATCTCTGAAACACAAACTTTATCTCTGGGGCTCACATTGCTAAAACTCCTGAGCATCCACTTATGCCATCCTTAGTATTCAATTAATTCTGCAAAACAACAGAAATCATGGTCCACATTCCATACATGGTGGGAAAGCTCCCTTTTCAGGCAGGATGGAGATGTTCAGCATCCCTCCACATATGTATCCTATTTAATTGTGAACCTGAAAAGCAAAGGTAATGAAAGAAGTAGTTTGTCACAGGTATGTTTAAGTGCATTGTGTCTATTAAGAAATCCTAGCTTACCTTACAACACTCAGCCACATTCTTTTTCAAGAAAAATGCAAGCGAATTGCAAACTTTATGGGAATGAATTGCAAACTTTAAAAGTTCTTAATCATATTTAAACTGAGCAACCACAGTGCAATTGATTAAAATACTCCTGACTGTTTTCATACACATCAGAGGCACCAATTGTTAGCAGAGCTGAAGGAATCAATCAGTCCTAGTAAAACTGCAAAACTGAATCACAGCAATCTGAATTACGTTAAGAACTTTATTGCCAACAATGAAAGAACTGCAGTCACACATGCAGAACAAGAAGACAGGAAAAAGAAACTAATGAGAGGTTTAGTCAAAGTAGGAGACAGCAATCCATTAGTCTTTAAACTAGCAAACCTTCGCTCTACTGGAAGCGATTAACATATAGCCACATCAACTGACTATATACCAGATGGCTCTGCTCTCACACGCTGTTGCTCTTCCTACACCAATACAGGTGAAAAACTAAATAGTGGAACAGGTGTATAATCAACCATGAAGGCAGCACAAATAAGGCAGCACTGTGATGTCCAATAAAATAAATAAAGTGGCATGTGTAGATACTATATTTACTACATCATGGAAAAACTTCCAAAGTCATCAGCAAACATTGCTCAGTTTTTGAGCTGGCCACATGTACAATGTAGGCCCATCTTGCAGCTGGTATATATCAGCAATACCAGCTGCAGTGTGGACCTACAACTTGGCAATTTGCCCTGATAGGAGTTTTCCTGAAGAGGGAAGAAAGTTGCAATCTGTAACTTGTCTGATATGTTTAAAAATATCCACTGGTTTCAGGTTTCTGGAGCAGTGAGGAAAGACTGTATATTTTCACTATGCTAATGATTCTGAAAATTGCTTGATGTAACAAAAGGCTCCAAACGAGTGCTAATTTAACAGATCTGCATTTCAAAAGTTACAATTATATCACAATGCTTCTTTCTTTATAATTTAATGGTATTTGTCTATTTTAAAAAAGGGAGAAATTAAAAAGCTGCAATTAAAAAATGCTTTTACTATTCAGTAAAAATAGTAGTGTTAAACCTTATAGACAGATATCCATAAAGTGCTTAAATGCTGTGGGCACTAACAAACCTGTTAGCTCCTAATCTTTGTATCTGCGGATCTGTCCACTCACATCCTCCCATACCCATTTACTTTGGCTAGCTTCAAGGTTGAACATGTCTTGCTTTTACTGGTCTCTGCATTTCACATTAATATTTCTATAATCCAGATCAATGCTATATTCCACATTAATAGTTCATTAAAATTATTTGCATTACATGCTTAGAATGTTTCAATTTGTTTTATACTACTAAATCTGTAAGATTAGTTCCTTACATGTTTGTTAGTTTAAACCAGGGGCGCCCAAAGCCCGGTCCTGGGGTCACTTGCAGCCCTTGAAGACTCTCAGTGTGGCCCTCAGGGAGACCCCAGTCTCCAATGAGCCACTGGCCCTCTGGAAACTTGTCGGAGCCCACGCTGGCCCGACACAACTGCTCTCAGCATGACAGCCAACTATTTGACCACTCACATGAGCTGTGGGATGAGAGCTCCCTCCACTGCTTGCTGTTCCACATCTGTGATGCAGCAGCAGCAACAGCAGCAAAGCAAAGGCCAACCTTGCTTTGTTCAAGGCCTTTTATAGGCCTTAAGCTATTGCAAGACCTTCATTCATTCATATAAGTTCCACCTCTAGTATATTAATTTATGTAAATTTATTCAAATTTTAAATGTAAATTAATTCTTTTTCCCCCCCAGCCCCTGACACAGTGTCAGAGAGATGATGTGGCCCTCCTGCCAAAAACTTTGGACATCCCTGGTTTAAACCAATTTTAAACATTCTAAGCATGTAATGCAAATTAATTTTAATGAACTATTAATGTGGAACATTAACATTAGTGGAACATTAATATTAAGGAACTGATAAAAAATGAGGTGTTCTGAGGCCCTTTCTGCTTCCTGTTATCCTTTCTAGCATCATTCCCTCTAGTGTGCAGGTTTCCTGCTTGCTTGACTATCTTTAAGCTTCATGTTTATAGTGACCAGTAAAAGCTAGACATGTTCAATCGTGGTGCTAGTGGTAAGGTCAATGGATGCAGGGGGCCCAGATCTGCAGATAAGTGAAATTAAGTGAAACCATGGATAGCTCTGGATATGCAGATACAGGGAGCTGCTGGTAGTACAGAATAGAGTAGTATAAAAAAGAGAAGGAACAGCATCTGGGACAAAGGATAGAAACTGTTCTGGAGACTAAACTGGGTTTTCTGGTTTCTAAAAGAAGATGCATAGAAGACGTATATTCTTCTTCCACAATCAGTATCCAAACTTTCAAGTTCTTGTTAAATCTCACATAAGGCCAATAGACTCAAACCAATACAGAAAAGGGAATGGGGCAAGGGGACAGGAAAAAAAATTGTGTATAACTTTCAGCTCTTGGTGAATCACATGTCTTTCACGGGGAGAGAGACTTAGGTGGTATTGCTCTCATATGACATGAACTTGAAAAGAAGACCTAGGTCTGCAGATGAAGTTGCAGTTACCTTTGGCAATGTACAACAATATTGCTGTTCTCCTCAGAGACAGTCAGAAGGGCAAGAGGTAAATAGAGAAGTTATTGAAACTCCTTGTGATAACTGACAACTCTAATCTGAGCCCGAGTCTTAATGTTAGGGAAATGAACAAGTGATATCTGAGAACATGGAGTCTTAAGAAATGCTGTGGCATGCTGCAGGAAGGAGGGCAAGGGAAAAAAATCTACTAACCTTGTCACAAACTACTAACCTTGTCAGAAGCGTGAGAACATGAGAGAAAGGCCGCAATTGGAAAGACTGTCACTGAGAGCTGTCGGCAGCCAGCAACACTGGAATACCAGAGCCCAGCCAACTATAGCTCTGGATTATCTTATATTGCAGTCACGAGAACGTTTGCAAAACACTGAAATATTCATACTGAGTTCACATTCATGCAAAAGTTACACCCAGAGCTGGGGGATTCAGATCAGTGTTTCCTGTGTTAGGGAGTTTGATACCAGCCTGCAAAAGTTGGATTTATTTTTGTCATTCTCTGGCTATTAGCCATCTCTCAAACCTCTTTCTGCTCCTTTTATCAAAATGTTGAGAAAGATATGGGAAACCACAATTACATCATTGCTGTACCATTGAACATTGGGACATCACAATGGTACTGTGCATCAAATGTAATAGGCCAGTGCTGTGCAACCAATAATACTTATGGAAATCAAACTCAAGAAGCTAGCAGCACTATAAGCAGGAACAGGGCCCAGAGCTACTGCACCAGAGGTAAAACATTAAAGGCACAATCCTAACCCCTAATGTCAGTACTTTCCAGTACTGACATAAGGATGATGAAGCTCTGAGGTAAGGGAACAAACATTCCCTTACTTTGAGGAGGCCTCTGTGAGTGACACCCAATTACAGGATGCAGCACACGTCCCATTGGCACCGCTATGCCAGTGCTGGAAAGTACTGACATAAGGGGTTAGGATTGTGCCCTAAGGCTGTAATTCTAATCACACTTTCCTGAGAGTAAGCCCCATTGAACAAAATAATACTTACTTCTGAGTAGACCTGGCTAGGATAACTCCAGGACTCCTGGCACAAGCAATTCTGTTAAAATGGGGAAGCAAGATGAAAACTGAAAACATGATGAGACTGGTGAAGATAAATGCCAAATTTACCAAGTGGAATAGAAGTTTTTTTTGCCATTTATAGTGGAAATATAGAACAACAATGGAAGACAGAGATCAACCACTGAACAAAATACTTCAAACTGATTTGTTTACTCTTGATTCAAAGTTCTGCCTCTTGTTCTATGCCCAACAGCGCAATAAGTGTTCATGAACCATTATTATATCTACTAACATTCATGTGGCTTGTTTTTGTTAAGCACTGGAAAGCAATATCCTTCACTACAAAAAATGAATGAAGGTGTGGGAAATTAATTAAACTCGTTAAATTGACTGCATATTTAAAATCAAAGGTGGAATTTAAATAAATGTGTTTGCCTAGTGATCAGTAAATAATTATATTTTGAGAGATCATCATAATACAATTAGAGATTTTGCAATAAAATAATTTGGTATGAATATTCTAGAAAAAAGGGGGGGGAGGAAAGAATATTGATATTATTGCTGTTGTTCAGTTGTGTCCAACTTCATGACCCCATGGACCACAGCCCGCCAGGCCTCCCTGTCTACCAATAACTTCCGGAGTTGTCCAAATTCACATTCATTGCCTCAGTGACACTATCAAACCATCTCATCCTCTGCCGTCCCCTTCTCCTACTTTTCCCAGCATCTGGGTCTTTTCTAAAGAGTCTTCCCTTTTCAAGAGATGACCAAAGTATTTAAGCTTCAGCATCTGTCTTTCCAAAGAGCAGTCAGGGTTGATTTCTTGTAGGATTCACTGATTTGATCTCCTTGCAGTCCAGGGTACTCTCAAGAGTCTTCTCCAACACCATAATTCAAAGGCTTCTATTCTTTGGCACTCAGCCCTCCTTATGGTCCAGTTCTCAAAGCCATACATCACTACTGGGAAAACCATAGCTTTGACTATACAGACAAGGTGATGTCACAGCTTTTAATTAAGTTGTCTAGGCTTACCATAGCTTTCCTCCCAAGAAGCAAGAGGTATTGACATATATTTATGGAATGAATTTTAGAAAACAGATTGATATATATGTAACAAATTTTAGAAAACAGTATAGTCATGCGCCACTTAACAGGGATGCTATGCGAACCTACGTGAAGCCTCTGAAGGCGAGGGGAAACTTCACTCCTCTTGCCTATAGGCTTTTCTGAACCTCCCAGCACGTCCGCACACTGCCTGTGCGAGGCTCAGAATGTTGGAATTGTGCGAGAGACGTGATTTCCAGTTTCCTTTCCTTTTGGGAAACTGGAAATCACATCTTTCGTGCGATTGGGGCATTCTGAGCCTCGCACAGGCAGCGCACAGATGCGTGCTGCTTCTGGGAGGCTCAGAAAAGCCTCCAGAGGTAAGGGGAGCAGAACTCCCTCCAGCTTCAGAGGCTTGGGGGGTGCAGTAATTTTTACTGCGTTTTGGTTTTTCTAAATTGCTTTTATTTTACTTTATCAAAAGCCACATTGGTAGCCCAGAATTGGGTGAAAAGCAGCACATAAATATCAATCAATCAATAGAAAGACAGTATAATTTTGCATGTCAGCAGAACTGACTTTCACAAATATAAACATTGAAACATGTAATTCCTATTTTCACCCTAGGCACCTGTTATTTAGAACCTGTAGAACATGGACTTTTTAAAATGATAGCCTTCTTTCCTCCCCTGGGGGCTGGGGCTAAGAACAGGCCCTCAGTTTGGCTGTTCTTGTCGTAAGAGGCGACTAAACAGCCACCGGGTAGATGGGACTCGTCAGCCTGGGAAGGCAGCTCATCTGAGAGAAGGAAAACTCTGATCCCAAGCCTCCACTGCCTTCTGGCTACATCCAGTTATGGAAAAGGCTTCAGGAGTCAACCTCGAGGCAAAATCCGGAGCCGGAGTCACTGAGGCAGTTCATGGCTGAACACAGTCACGTTCTGACAATTCCTGCGACGCCGCTGGAACCAACCGTATTGGCTTCTGCCTTTCCACTGGACCATTTCAGCGACGTGGAGAGGGAGGATTTCCTGCATGGGTAACAGTCTATTCTCCATATCTACCTCACCCAAGTTTCATGCACTGGAGAGGACACTGTTTCAGAACCACTATTCAGAGCACAATACCATAGTCTTCCAAGACTGAAGGATGCCAACTAACAGCCTTCTTTCTTAAAGAACTTCATAATGTAGAGGCCGGTCCAAAAAAAAAAAAGGACAAAGGATATCTCATGCAACTGATCTTCCAAACCAGAACACTTGAGAGGTGGTGATGTCACTCATAGTTAAATCTTTTCTTTCCTCTGAATAGACTTAAATGTAGCTTGTATTTCTATTGTCCATTATAAATTAAGAGACATGAGCTACCCTTCAAGGCAGAGAAAGGGGAGCGGGAGCAGGAGGAGATGAAAAACAGGCCCTTTATGGAAGCCACATATTTCTGTCTACAGCAGCTTCCCTCTCCAGACCATCAATATGAAAATGGAAGATAAGGGTTTGTAATGCCCAAGAGCTGCAGAGCACATTGTATTCCAAACATGAGCTTACAAAGGGGACTGTGCAGCTAACTCCCATTAACGCTAGTAGGAGCTGAACACCTACAACAACAGAAAGGAGCCAGTGTGCTTTCATGCCAGGTTTGAGGGAATGGAAGTGCCAGCTGTTTAATTTCCATCTGACACCTTTCAGGGCAGTCTGTTACTACTGTTCACTTGGAGAAAATTAAATGAAAGAGAACACACCAATTTGTTGAAGCTATTCCCAATTTAACACAACTCAACAAGCTTTCAGCAGCAGCACTGTGAACTGATTCCTCATCTGGCCTTAACGAATCAGCCTCACTAAATGCATTAGGACAGTGGTTTTCAAACTGTGGGTCACAATCTTATTTTTGGTGGGTCACATAAGGGAAAGACCAGATAACTAATCACCTCAAATCCTGCAGCTGTTCAAAAATCAGATGGCTGCTAACTGCCCTACTATAGGAGCTGAGCTCCTGCAGTTTGGAAGCATGTGCAAATACAGGGAGATCAATGTTTGAGGGTCTTTTTCTGGTTATTATTAGTTGTAAGTAAACAAAACATTTCTTTCTAGAGCTCCACTTTTTTTTTTTTTTTAAGAGTCTGGTAAGCCTAGGTGGGTTCCGATAGAGTGTCATTTTAAAAAGTGGGTCCTGGTGCTAAAAAGTTAGGTAACTGCTGTATCAGGAGACTGTAATACCAATGGCAAAAAGAGCTAAATGAAAACCAGGAGGATAAAAAAAAGAAAAAAGGAAAATACCCCACAGCTGAAGGAATTTGCAACAGAGAATACAAGGGGGGAAAAACATGAGACTAACTGGGAAGATCAAGAGCATATGATCTCCACTGGGGATGCACAGCAAGCATTCTCTCCTAAGGGAGGAACACATGCCTCGGCTACCAGAAAGGGATGGAATTGCTCCCAGCTGGGGTAGCTGCATGTGACATTCACAGCAATTCAGAATGCACTGCATGCAATACTTTATGGGTGACATCAGCAATTCACCAGCCTAACCCTTCTTTAACCCCGAGGCTCATGTGTTCATTTCCAGCCTGCATTCCATCTATCAATACAAGTGTGATGTATGTGGATGAAGAACTAGGCAGAATATCCAACCAAACAGGGGCACAGGGATACATTCACTGCTTGTGAAAAATAGCCAAGTAAGTCAACCGATCCCCTTGCCCCATCTGCAAAACTGACAACACATCCCCCATCACCTGCTATAAGGCACCATTGCTTAACAGCAGCACAGGCGAATTTATGAAAGAAGTACATCTGCATTTTTAATCCCAGGCTGTTCCAATAAAAGCAGAGAGCTGAGGAAATTTTGAATAGCCACTTCAAAGGATTGTATTATCATTCTTGGACTCCATTAGCACATGTTGGGAGCTACACAAGGGCATCCTTCCTTGCTCAAAAAGCGTCATCTCTGATAAGTCATATGAAAGCCAACCAGAAGCCTATTGTGGAGCACAGTGAGAGATGTGGGGGACAGCAAGAACTTGAAGTTTTTCAAACAACATTAACACCATATTAATGGAAGGACGAAGAGGTAGACTCAAAATTAGCATACTAAATGCAGGCAATTTCCCTCATTTTTTTCAGTCCCTTCCTCTTCCCTCGAAGTTTGGAGGCAATGCAAAACTACAGTTGATTCAGGCTTTAAAAATTCTCAACTCTTAATTCCAAGAACTAATCTCTTGCAAAATTTATTTTAAGGTGCAGAGCACAATCGTAGGCATGTTTAACTTCATTGTACCTATATACAAGTTTTTCTAGTGCACTTTAAAGAGTTGATAATGTTTCATATATATTGCATTAATCTTTACATCTACAGGTGGGGCCTCTGTATCCACAGATTCGGGACCCAAAGTTTTACCTCGTTACGGGTCCCGAACCCACCGATCTGTCTCACCTGTTGTCCTCCAATTTCCAACACAACTTTGCTCCAGTTGGGTCCAAAGGCCCTTTTGAGGGCTGGGGAAGCAGCGTGCAACATCCCCAACACTCAGGAGAACTTCTGAGGTCCCCACAAGGCAAAAAATTGGCACTTTTTGGCTGGCCTCCACAGCCCTCAAAAGGGCCTCCAAATGTGATCAGAGGATTGGTGCTGAAATCAGCTAATTGGATTATCTGCGGATTTTGGTATCTGCAGAGGTCCAGCGATGGAGGCACCCAAGGGTACAGAGGCACTACCATTCTGTAAAGTAGGCCATTTTTGTTATCTCTGTATTATCCCTTTTTCTATCTTAGTTCTGCGTCACTCTGAGGGCCTCCCTCCCCTTTCTTTAAAGGGGAGGAGGGCAGCACTTAAATCAGTGGGGAACCGCACCAAGAGTAGCTGTGCTTCTCCATCCACTCTTGGCGTGGTTCCCAGCTGTGTCTGAGTGCCACCCCCCTCTTCTCCCCTTTAAAGAAAGGGGAGGAGAGAAGAGTGGCAGGAGCCTTTTGGACTACACTGCAGCGTTTTGATGCAGTTGGAAGCGTCGCCCAGGACAGAGGCGAACGTGGCTCCCAGGAGGTGGGCAGCGCACGCCTTCTGGGTGCCACTTCTAGCAGCACCAAAATGCTCCAATGGAGCCTTTTGCGCTACTTCCATTGGAGCCTGGGCTGCCTTCTCCCTCCCCCTTTGTTTCAAAGGGGGAATGGAGGAGGCAGCTGTGCATAAGTAGTTGCAGTGACAATGACATCACTGCAATTATTCCTGGGTCAGGGTCGGGGGCAGCAAAGGCAGAGGTGGCCCCAGCTGGAGAGAAGCCAAGGATTGCCTCTTCTTCACCCTGCATCCATACACTCCAGACATAGCCACATCAGTCTGCTTCCCTAATGCCTCACCTCGCTCTTTCCTCACACAGTTCTTTTTAAAGAGATCATGGAAAGAAGGAGCTAAGTGAATGAAGCAGATTGCTGCTGTCTGCACAGTTTTTTTAAAGTCACTCACACCCCCTTCTTCCTTGCAGTTCCTTTAAATAAAACAGAGAGCACAAGACACACCAGGAGTTCCCAGCATGATCCACACTTCCTGCTTTGTCAAAAAGGATTGCATGGATAGGAGAGAGGTAAAGGGCTTCATTTTTTTCTCTTTATTCTGGGTTTTTGGGGGACATGAGCAAGTGATGGCAGATGATCGGAGGTGGCATCAGCTGGCAGGTCCTGTTGGGCTGATAGTAAGGGAACATGGTAGATCTCAAAAGAGTTGCACAGCAAATTTCTACCAGCAGTAAGTCAAGCCAGAGACTGCAAACCAAATGAAGACATGACTGATCTTCTCCCTACCTCCTCTGCACACATGCAATGAATATATATCTGCAGCAGGGATTCACATGAAAACACAGAGAAACTCCCCTTCCCTCAGCTACTATCTCCCACAGATGCAACTCACTCCAGCAATTGCCATTTTTCTTTCAGTAAGCAGGCTTTTTCCAGGAAGCATTAGCATGATAACAAACTTGGGTTGAATAACGGGGCCTTAAGTTAAATGACTGGCAAAACTTAAAAACCCTATAGCTTCAGGAATACACAATTATTTTCAGCAAAACACAGAACTCTGCATTATCCTTGAATATGATAAGCCATTCCTGCTTCCACACATTCCAGAAGCTGCTGACTTCCTACTACACAGTACTATAGAATTGAATTGAATGAAAGAATTGTCCGATTCTTTCTTACCAGCGCCAGACTATCATGTCTCTTCAGGTTACATTTTTAAAATCTCTGACGCCACTTTCCTACTAAGATATTCAACATACCCTGAGAGACTAGGATTGCCAAAGAAATAATTTTTTGGTAAAGAATTATAATAACAGGGTCTTCCTCTGGGCTCTCTTTACAGCCACTGTGACAAGGGATTCATGAAACTTGGCTTAGAATTTTTTCTGCAACCCTAGGTCACTTGCTTGCTAAAAGTTATGTCATGGGATTCACAGATATTCAGATCTTGCAAGCCAGTAACTAGACAAGCTGGCTTAGTTAAGATATCCAGTCTCAGTCCTTTTACTTCTTGCCATAAGGGACAGGGAAACAGCCACAGGCTTCTCAAGTGTGCATCCTTTAAAAACACACTCCTATAAATTATACACATTTTAGCATCATATAAGCAGGATTTTAAAAAATGTAAATTATATATCGACAGAGAGGCCCTCCCTTATCTTATTAATCCAACCCCTATTACAACTTCAAAGTTAATAGAACCAAACAGAAGGTGATAAGAACTGCATTTACCGAATTTCTGAAATCAACAAAAGCTTTTTCCATGGATGGGAACTCAACTCATAAAGACTCAACCCAAGTCACGAAAACACACATTTTTCGCAATTCGCGTTAACTTGAGTCACAGATGTCACTGACTCGAACCTGACTCATGACTTGGGGTCAGTGACTTGAAGAAGAATAAGGCTCAAGACCCGACTCACTTTTTTTTTAGTGTGCTTGAGACAGTTTTGTGAGCGTGTTTTGTGAACTTGCTTGCTTTTTTTGCTGTGCCTGACTCACGTAGTGACACAGACTCAAGTAAAAAATTACAGTGGCTCAGGATGAGTTGCAGTGGCCACCCATTATGACTCGGGAGTCAACTCGAGTCGGGGTTGGAGACTCATGACTTGACTCCCAACTCAGCACAGTGTCTCCAGCACATCCCTGGCTTCTCCAGTCACATTATCAGTACAACACTACTACAAGCCTTGATACGACTCCAGCAGCAAAATGTGTTATCCCCCACATCATGAATCTATTTCGGTTGGAGAAAATAAAAACTATACATATGTGATGCAGGCCCACCATTTAAAACCTGTTTTAAAATATCTCTCAAGAAAGAGATCAAATTGCATTTGATTTCCAATAAATGGGCTCTGTTGCCTGCTATAGAAGAAAACTGCCATCTATTTGCAATTAACACAGGAGGAACTTTCACTTAATTAAAATTGAGAAACCATGAGGATCTGCAAAACAGCAGCTCAAAAGCATAGTGCTTGTGTTTGATTTGGTGGTACATATACTAAAATTGGAAAGACAGGCGCTTACCATGGCTCCTGCTTAAGGCTCATGCAAATTCATGGAGCATTCCATATTTTCAACCAGCAGGGGAGAGACCGTAGTTCAGTGGTAGAGGCACATACTCTGCATGCAGAATGTCCCAGGTTCAATCTAACGCAAGTTCACTTAAACAATATCAGGCAATCAGAGTGGGAGAGATCCTTGTCTGAGACTTTTCAAGAGCTACTGCCAGTCATCTTGGCTAGATGGACCAATGGTCTAACACCAAAAAAAGGCAACTTCATAATTTCATAAGGCAAGACAGAGTCAATGGCACATTTCAAACCTATTCAATAGCTACCATCAGCTCCAGCATACAGTCCAACAAAATGGGAAAATACTAGAATAGTATCAAAGTATAAAGTTGGTGCTGCTTATGCTTAATTTAGAATGTGTTCAGATTATAATTTAATGAAACACAGACCAAGAAGCACTTTGTGTGGCTGCAGACTGATTAGAATCAGGAAGGAGAAAGTGTTTGGGTAATTATGAATCACATGGTAGCTCCCTAGGAGATTACTGTACAGTGTCTGCAATCATATAAAAAGGCAATCAGCAGTAGCTTCCAATAAAATGGCAACAAATAGACATTTCACTCATGAATTGATATGAGCACCCGAGCACCCCTACAGCAAACCTCCCAAGCCCACCCCCAGCTGTATAATTTAGAACAATTAACTGAATAAGTTGAGACCAAGACACACCATGGAAACTACCTATGTGATGGCTCAATTCACAAGGCAAGTTGCTCTAACAATACAGTGTTAGACTAATCAAGTCCAGGGGTCTCTAAACTTTTCAGCCAAAGGGCCGCATAAAATATCTGGCACAGTGTCGAGGGCCGGAAAAAAATTAAATATAAAATTTAAATAAATACATTAGATATGGAACTTGAATGAATGAATGAATGAATGAATGAATGAATGAGCTCAATGCCCAGGATTTCTCCAAGCACCAACACAGCCCAAAAGTGTAATCCCACACTTAAGTAGACCTCCATTTCCCCATCCCACAAGCACAACTCTGGTTGTGCTTGTTCAACTGGGTCAGAAGCTCTCAGGGGATCAGAGGCTGGCAGCAGGCTGGATAGAGGCTCTCCACAGGCCGCATCTGGCTCCTGGGCCGGGGTTTGGAGACCCCTGGTGTAAACTAATGAAGTTAAGAACTCAACTTGGAGAGTTACCAACAGTGGGCTTAACTTTGGAAATATGAGAGAGAGAGAGAGGACTGCTACCCCCTTGCAGCCATAGGTATGATTGGGGTTTGGTTGGAAGAGGTGGGAGGAGTAGGTCTCGCCCAGCTTTGTCCTCCAAGTTGCCAGGTATTATAGTAGCCATGGCTGTTGGGGCAGGGAGGCAGAGACACAACGGTCTACTGTGAATCTATCTCTCTGGCCAGGTGCCCTTTCAGGTAATCATCAAGACTTTATTGTCTGTACCTGGTGTTGAATAAGCAAAACAAGGCTGGGATTCTGTTGATGTACTGAGCTGGCAGAGATGGTCTCCCCTAGCCTGGTGATTTTGGAAGACTACAGTGTTCATGCCAGAATGCCAAACTCAGGACATGGGCTTGTCTCAATTATTGAGCCTACACACCATATGGTTCATACACTGGATCTGAAGTATATTGCTAGGTAGGTGGAGGGGATTAACATCTCCCCTTTGTCAGAGACACATCACTACCTGGTCAAGTTTAGGTTTCTTGTAGGTCCTTTCCTCTGCAGAGGTAGAGGGCTTATTAGAAAAGCCTGCCTTTAGAGATTTAAGGATCTGGATGGATTTGTTGGCTCTGGGATATTTTCCCATCACTTGTGCTAATAACTCTGTTGTGGCATTATAGTTGACCTCTGTAATGAGAATGAGGGCTACTGACACAAGGTCATTGGGCAATTTTTAAATGTTTTTATCTGCTATGTTTTTAAATGTTTTTATCTGCTATGTATTAATGTTTTTAAAATTTGTTTTTTTAATATGTTGTTAGCTGCCCTGGGTCCCGTTAGGGAGAAGGGCAGGATACAAATAAAGTTTTATTATTATTATTATTATTATTATTATTAATTTTCTCCCCAGTCATATAGCCAAATTGGCATTCAGCTTCAAGAAAAACAAATCTTTAAAAGTTGGAAGCTGATCTACAGAGCAGCCAGATAGGGGGACAGTTTCACAACAGACTATCGCAACCCACCCCTGCATTCAGGGCCTGATGCAGTATCCCAAAACCTGGTAGACAGAGCTGAGAAACAGCAACTCCTCACCCATCCAACCAGGTCTCAGAGATACAAGCCAAATCGGCCTGCTCATCCGGGATTAAATCCTGGATAGCCTGATCTTATTTTGATCAATCTGCAATTAAGCAGAAGCACCTTCAACCCACAGGGAAAATAAATAATGCAACAATACAATGGATTTGCAAGGTTGAGGGAAGGGCTAGACAAAGGAATGGTCCTTAAGTTGCAAGTCCTCTGTCCCCTGGAAGATCCTGCTGAACTTCCATTGCCAGACGACCTCTGCCTGTCACTACTTTGAGTTTGGTCCCCTCTCCCCTTTCACTGCCCTCTGCCATAGGAAGACACACACACACACACACACACACACACACACACACACACACACACACACACACCCCCAACCTGTCCTTCATCCCAAGCCACAAATATCAAGCAACAAAAGTCCAACCACAAACATCCTCTGAATATTTACTCCTAGCCCAGGAAAGGTACAGGGAGGCACATACCACCACCCACAATCCCCCTTTACCAGTGTTATCTTGCCACAGCCTAGAGGGCTAGTGTTGCAACACAAGGTTTAGAACCTTGGTGCCTGAGTGAGAGTGCTAAAAGCAGAAGCACTCTGAGGGTTTGAAAATTAGAATTAGAGCAATAAGAAGTCAGAGCAATGAGAGACACAACAGACATTCCGAGGGTTGAGAGCAGGGAGAGACAAGCCGGAAGTAGGACAGTATGAGATTGAGAGAGAAGTCCGTTCTCCCGGCTAGCTTCTCAGACTTTTTATTCATTCTCAAAACACATGATGACACTAGAGAAAATTATTGAAGGTTACTGAAATCTGCACTGCTAAGAAACCTGCTGGCTCTGGCTTGACCGCAATACACATTCCTAGATATGCACTTTTTCATAACATCCTCTTGTTTACAGGCTCTGGGCGAAGACACAGCAACTGGCTCACTCTGGCGTGCCTGAGTGGGGGGAAAACCAGCAAGTTTGCTTGTCGGCCTACCGGTTGCCATGTTACCAAGGCTAAGCTCAGCGCCTGTGTAGATAACCACTACAGGCTAGGTTAAACTGCTACCCCGAACCCATATACCAACCCCCTCCATGAATGAAACACAGGTCCCCTCTCACTAGTGACAACTTACCCTTGGAATGTGAACGAGTACCTCGAGTCGTGGCATGCCAGAGGGGATACCCCCCTGTGGTGTCATCCCCTTGATAGGGAAAGTATCTCCCCCACCTCCGGCCAATAAATGCCAAGAAGCTATGAAGTCTACCGGGTGCTCTCTCTCTCTCTCTCTCTCTCTCTCTCTCTCTCTCTCTCTCTCTCTGTCCTTCCCAAGCTTCTTTCTTGCTGTTCCCAGGAGCCTCTGTGGAGCAGAGTAAAACAGTAAAACTACCTGAAGAGTTTTTACAATGTCCAACTGCTGGGGCTTATGTGAGAGATTCTCATCTTCTTTTCCTGCCTCTTTGTTAAAAAAACAACAAAAAACACCACTGCGCAATACCTACTCCAAAAGTAATTAGGATATTCTTGTTTAACAGAGTTTTCTGTAACAAAAAGATACACTTCAAAAAGAAGCCCAGCCCCACAAAAACCATTTCACATTAAAGATGTGTTTCTCTCTCTCTCTCTCTCTCTTTCTCTACTGCAGCTTTTATTTTAGCTGCTACTAAAATTTGATGGTTTGTTTTTACATTATAAGCCTGCCTTACATTGAACCACTGAAAACCTCTTTATGTCTTCTTTTACTGCTATGCAAACCTAGCTGAAAATAGTGTTTTTCATTTGCCATCAAACTTCCCCCTTCCCCCATCCCATTTATGTTATCCTACTACTTTTTTTTACTGATTACACTGCACATTCTGAACCAAGCAAGAGAAGTGAGGAAAGGAAATTGCTCTCTTTTCCGTATACTCTGAGATCAGATAATTCAGGCGGTTTTCGTTCATAAAACAGGATATAGAATTTGCACCAGGGATTCCTTTATCCTTTACAAACCCAGTTTAGTCAGGGTGAACAGACACACTTCATTTCATGTAATGAAAAACCCATGTATCTAAGTAGCATGTTACAGAGGCCTCTGTTATATCTCAATTCCAGTCAAGCCAATCCTGCTGCCACCGAAGTTCATGAAAATTCTCTCACTGGAGGCCAATGTTTAGACCACAGGAATGACCCCACTCTCATATTTGGGTGAACATTGTTTCCCTAGAGCTAACCAGCATTTACATTTGTGTGAACAACAAATGGGGTTGAGAATTCCACATTGGAGAATCTAGGAGGAAGAGTGAAACCTATTTCTTTAAAATGAAAGCTTCTCAAACTGTGAATTTGAAATTTGCTTCTTTACAAGATACATTAGTACTACTTCTGATTTTTTCTGAGGTGAGACGGGGAGAGATTGCTCAACACCATGAATGACAAGTTTGCCAACCAAAATAATTAGTGGGCTGGGTCACCTCCCTTACCAGGAAAGACTCCAACATTTGGGGCTCCTTCAGTCTAGAAAGGAGGTGCCTGAAGGGGGACGATAGAGAAAAATTAAATTATGCATAGGATGGACTGAATGTACAGAAGAAAATACTTTACCCACTCACACAGCAGAAGACCCTTTCAAAGGGGTTTAGACAGATTTATGGAGCAAAAGTATCACAGGTTATAAGCCATGATGACTATATGCAGCCTCCGGGTATTAGAGGTAGCCTCTATCTAAATGTCAGATGCAACAGGATACAAGTGTCTTGCTATCTTGAGTGCTTCCTGAGGCATCTGGTGGGCTACCGTGAAACAGAGAAAGCTGGGCTAAATGGGCCCTTGGCCTGATCCAGCAGAGCTCTTCTTATGACAGACTCAGGAATAATTGATAGCTGAAGTTATAAATATACTGATATATGGGAGTATTTCTAACAATCAATTGTAAGAATTATTTGGCTGTACATATGCAGACAACCATCACTTATCTGACATCTATCTTTTATATGTACATTCGGGGGCAGAAAGTTACAATCTCACACCCTCACTATGCAAAGCCTCTACCAGCCACAAGCCAATTGGGTCACAAGCCAATTCAGGTGGGTCCCCATTCATTTCAATATTTTAATATATTAGACTTGATGCTACCATGGTATGTGACTGCATTTGGGGAAATGTTACAGATCTTTAAACAATGATAGTAAATGGGACTTACTCCTGGGTGTGGGCAGGATTGCAGCCTAGGATTGTTAAAAATTATCCTGCTTGATGATGTCACATTATCACTTCCTGTGGGTCCTCACAAATTCTCATTCTAAAAAGTGGGTCCCAGTGCTAAATGTGTGAGAACCACTGCTCTAAGCATCATGAAGGTAGGCTGACTCAATAGTTTCATCAGTGCAAAAAATAGGTTTCTTCATTGAGATGTTAAACATTTTCTAGCACTTAAAATAACCTCAACATCAGAAACTTCCTGTTCAAATTCCTGTTGAATCAGTTCAAAGTCTCATCTAATCCTGAATCCCACAGTAGCCCACCTACTGCCTGTTTTGCCAGATCCCCAGTTCAAGCTTTGCTTAGAGAACCTATGCCCACTTTAAGCTAATTAGCTCCCCTTTGTTCCCAAACAATGGCCCAAAGTCCATTCACCCATCTGTCCTTTAGTCAGTTAGTCCATCAGCAGTTCCAGTAGTCCATCAGACATTAGTTCCTCAGTCCATTAATCCATCAGTTCAGTTCCTCTTTCAAGGTTTCCCTCCTTCTTCTACTCACCAGACTCTTTCTTCATCAGCTGCTGCTTTTATCCATTAATGACCTGGTAGCCTCTAGTGCAGGGATGTCAAACATAAGGCCCGGGGGCCGGATGTGGCCCTCAGGCTCTCAGCTGCTGAGGTGACACTGCGGAAAGGGTGGCCCACATGATAATTGGGTTCTCCCGTATCTTGAAATATGATAAAGGTTTGTGTATTTTCTCCCCTGTCATTAGCAGCTAATGAGTTCCTACATGACAACAGAGTGTTTATTTCTGGTTTTGACCTGTTTAATGACATCACTTCCTGTGTAATGACATCACCTCCGGCCCTCAGCAGGCATCATGAAAGCTATTTGGCCCTCTGTATGAGTTTGACACCCCTGCTCAAGTGGCTGCAGCTCTGCAGCATACCCACTGCTAGTTAGAGCCCTGGGATTAATCCTATGCTTGCCTGCCAGAGCAAGGAACCACTGCTGATACCACACCCTATCTCCTCCAGGGATCTTGTGCACTTCCATTACACTGCCTCTTAGGCCACAAGCAGAAAGGAAAGCATAATTCTCTTCCACCACTGCTTGCCTGCAGCTGGCATTCCAAAGCATACTGTGCTGAATCCAGAGGTAAAATATAATCATCATGATTAGTAGTCATTGACAGATCCATTCTCCATGGACTTATCCCAGGGGTGGCTAACCTTTCAACTTTAGGGCTTCTGGATCTTTAACAATTGGGTAGAAGAGAGAATTTCAGCAGGTAAGGCTTGTCTTCTCACAGTAATCCAATCCACTGTCTTCTTGTCTTCTCTGTCTAATCCAATCCATCTTTAAAGCCCTTGAGGCTAGTGGCTATCACCACACCATGCAGCAATGAAGGCAGCCTTAGAGGGATAGGGATACATCACACAATTGACATTAATAAAAGCATGTTGCAAGAATGTATGCCATAATTTAGAAAGGAGAGGAAGGTGTCACAAGGCAGCACTTCCAAGACAATTAAAGGTAGGATGTGTCAACAGAATAGTTAAAAGTGTTCCATGCACTGTATGACCTAAAAATAGCACTGTGGAATACCTTGGTATTTTGCGGTACCTCTCAAAAATATGACCAAAATAAAAATACAGGTGGGGCCTCGGTATCCACAGGGGATTCTTTCTCAGACCCCCCACCCCCAGCCAATACCAAATTTCATGGATACTCAAATAGGTGAACTTTGCCCCATCAGCCTCTCTGAAGGGGACTGGAGCTGTGCTCTGCTCCCTTCCGGAGGCTTTCTGAAGCCCAGAGAGGCAGCGTGCTGCCTCTTCAGGCTTCAGAAAGCCCTCCGAAGGGGACCAGAGTGCAGCTCCAATCCCTTCTGGAGGGCTCAGGTGAAGCCAAGTCTGGCTCAACAGGGGTTCAGAGGACCTCTGTTGAGCCAGATCTGCAGATGTACTGTATAATCTGTGGATAAACAGGCTCCACCTGTAGAAAGTGAGTTAAAAAAATGTTAGAAACAACCTGTAACTGATGCAATTACATTGACACTTTTCATAACACTGAGCATGAAGGGGCCTATCTGAGATTAAAAAAGAACTACTACTTTTAGAGAAGGGCCTTGAATATTACAGATAATTAATGCTGGCCAGTATGAACAGATGCTTCTATGGGGAATATTGACATGCTTGAGTGTAATTTGGTTCCACACTTCTCCATATGAATCATACTAATGAACTTTGATTGGAAATCCATTATGATTAAAATAGACACATCTTTGGTATAACAATGTTAATTCAATTAATCTGCTGTTACTGAATGCTGTGATTTATCTGAACTTTCTATGTCCTCTGCTGTCCTTCATCTCCTCAAAGCCAGAAAAGCTAGTGCAAAATGAGAAGCTTAGTGGCCCAGAACGAAGATAACACATTAGCTTTAACTATCCCCCTGTAAGGGAAGTTGGAGGACAGTGTTGGCAAACTCTCCTTACTTATCATAAATATTTCCTTGGGAAAAAATAATATAAGCAATCTAGGACACTACAGGCCCATTAACCCATTTCTGCCCAGCCCATAGGTGTACACATTAGATCCCTGTTACATAGATGCAACACTGGGCAGAATTTGCTTAACATCTGGAGTACTTAAGATCTTAAGCTGACACCTTGTTGTTGTTGCTTTTAAGATAACATTTTCTGCATAAATTTAGATAATATAATCCATTTTGAGAACTTCCTTCAATAGCTTAGATGCTTTGAGGTCGTGTAAATGTTCCACCACATGCCAAAATTATGGCTGCTTTCTTACACCTCTCAAAATTTTCCCAAAAATGAGTTGAATTAGGAAGATGTAACTGTAATCCAAGCAAATTGAGGAATTGGTTCAACACACCCAAAAAACCCTCAAAGATTTGAAAAAAAAGATATCACACATCATTTTCTCTCTCTTGCTCAGTAGGTCAGGTCAGCAAACAGCTTTAGAGAAAAAGAGGGTTTTTCCATTTCAACATTTGACTTTGCTTATTTCCTGAAGTAATCTCAAACTGTAGATACATTTGGTGTGATTCTTTCTACATTCTTGAATTCTACTTGCAGATCTGAATGCACCTACATGGGGTTAATATCTGAAAAAGCAAGACTAAAGTCAAAAGGAAAAATTCAATGGCTTTTGGGTCCCTCTGTGCCCTCTGATTCTCTGCCAAGCAGATTTTCAAATAATATTGTAGGGTCTCGCTCTCTCCTTCCAACACATATCAGTTATTGATAATTAACTGAGCTCTGTGATTTTCTTTTTTTAGTACAGGTGGAGCCTATTTATGTGCTGAGTTCCATTCCATGACCCGTCGCAATTAAGAAAAACGTATTGTGCTAAATTGCATAGAGTTACGCAAATATGCTGCAGCCTGACACTTGGGGATGGAAGGAAACTAAGGCAGCTGTTCTCAGTTGCCTTCTACTCTGTACCCAGCCCTCCCCGTTGCCAGCTGTCTCTGCTTCTTTCACAGGTGGGATGCTGAGCTTTTAAGAGTCCAGTCCTATGCATTTCTACTCAGAAGTAAGTCCCATTCTAGTCAAAGGGGCTTACTCCCAGGAAAGTGTGGATCAGATTGTAGCCTGGGAGCCCAGTCCTATGCCTGCCTACTCAGAAGTAAGTCCCATTCTAGTCAATGGGGCTTACTCCCAGGAAAGTGTGGATCGGATTGTAGCCTGAGAGCCCAGTCCTATGCCTGCCTACTCAGAAGTAAGTCCCATTCTAGTCAATGGGGCTTACTCCCAGGAAAGTGTGAATTGGATTGTAGCTTAAATCTCCTGCTTTGGCTTGCTGGGAAGACTTGCTTGCTGGGCAGTTTTGTTTCATTCTAGTCAGTGGGGCTTACTCCCAGGAAAGTGTGGATCAGATTGTAGCCTGAAAGCCCAGTCCTATGCCTGCCTACTCAGAAGTAATTCCCAATCTAGTCAGTGGGGCTTACTCCCAGGAAAGTGTGAATTGGATTGTAGCTTAAATCTCCTGCTTTGGCTTGCTGGGAGGACTTGCTTGCTGGGCTGTTTTTTTCCCCCATAGGCTGGAGCACAGAGAGCTTGCATCATCTCAGTCTGAAGGGGGGGATTGGGTAAACACTCCCTGGGTTTTTTAAAGCAATCCCCTTTGTTACTGCCGCACCTGCCCCTGTGTGTGAGTGAGTGCTCCACCTTGTTGCACATGTTCTGGCCACAGAGGTTTTTCTCTTGGCTTCCCCTCTTCGCTGCCTCAGGAGCTCCAGGAGTCTTACTGTTCCTTTGAAAGGGGAACCTCTTCCATGGCTCCAGGGCTATTTCCTTGCCTGGTCGAGGTGGAGCCTTTCTGCGGTGTTTTGGGCTGCCTTGAAATGGAGCAAGACAACAGAGCAGGGCAAAGGAGGCAAAGCTGTATGTGACTTTCAGTTAAATCCTCAGATAAAAAATCCATGGATAAATAGGTTGCACCTGTACAAGCAAACACTCCTTGTACTAGCAGCCAGTCTACATCTTATGCTTTTCTCAACTACCAAAGCTTGTGTCCTTCTACTCAACCTGTAACACGAATAACTGTTCTACACATTACATTTATCATGCAGACACCTCTTGAAATTACTTACACATAGTAGCTTAACTCTATTACTGTTACATTTAATGCCAGCCATCGTGTTGTACTTCTCTATCTATCACATGGATTGTCTCTATACCAGTGCCAACCTCTCCACTAGGTGCAGTAGATGCTGCAACAGCTTCACAAATACAATATGGACTGACAATATGGACTTCACAAGTACAATATGGTCTCAGTAGCAGGATAAGCTATACGAGGTCATTTCAAGTTGTCTCTGTGTGGCAGGTATAATAAGAGCAGGGAGATCTGAGTTCAAATTCCTGCTTAGACATGAAGCTCACTCACCAATCCTATCCAACTTTCCAGCACTAATGCAGTTGTGCCAACAGGGTGTGTGCTGCATCCTGTGGTGGAAGGACAGTTATGGAGGCCTCCTCAAGGTAAAGGAATGTTTGTTCCCTGACCTTGGGCTGCATTGTGGTTGCATCAGTGCTGGAAAGTTGAATAGAATTAGGCCCTCGATCACACATTTTCAGCCTGGCCAACCACACAGATCAGCTCTGGTCTCTGAAGGAAGGGTGGAACAGAAATGCTGCTATTATTACAACAACAACAACAACAAAATACCACCACCACCCCTCTGTTCTACAAAACAGAGAACAGATGCAAGTCTTGACTATTGATCCATAACATTGAATACAGTGAAACTGCAGCATGCTTATGTACAACATGCTACAGAGCCTGACATTTTCACTGCTAATGTCACCTACAACATAATACTTTTTCCCCAATAAATCGGACAAGCTCTTTCCCTCTATGTTCAGACAAGGTTAGAAGATTATAAGATTTATTTCATGAAGCAATGTCAAAATTGTAATACATCACCCACATATATTGAAAAAGGGGGGGAAGTTTAAGTTATTGATCTAATGGGTCAAAAATTCTAAGCAAGTTACAAGGCTTGAATTTCTGCCTGACACACAATCATTTAAGGCACTTGAGTCATGCCAGAAGAAAAGACGACAATTCTATTAACATCTCTCCTTTCTTTCTTTTTACTGAACAATCTCGATTTCTGTGTCGAAGCCCATCATCCCAACTAGGTAAAAATGTGTACTTTAATCCTCCTTTTATAGAACAATCCAGTAAAGGCACATTTCTCTTTTTTAACATATTGTTAAAATCTTGCTATCTGTGCATTTTTTTTTCCTGTGTGAAAAGAAAGAGGAATTAAAGTGTAATGACTCTCAAACTCACCATCTGACACTGTGATCTAACTCAGCCTGCTAATAATAAGCTTGAGTTTATGAGGCATGGAGGTGTTTTTATATATCAAGCCTTGCTCCGTCAGCTTACGCAGCTCTTCCTTCACCTCTGCTGCCACATTAAATCATTTGTCTTTTATAGGTAGCTGTGGTATAAGGCATGAGCAAGCAATGGGCTCAGGCAGAGGGGGAAGGATATTAAAAATACAGGCTGGGAAGGAAAAAGCATGACAATTTAACTCTGAATTTATACCAAAAAGATCTGACAAGATGCACTACAACATCAGTTCATTGTCTAAAGTGTCTCACCTGATGGGGCAGCTGTCTGAATCTAGCATTAGACCTGAGTCACCTATTAAGAGCAGCCCTTGTTGGCTTAATTAGCAGGATGGGACTGTTATGCACTTAATTTGTAACTTGGGGTAACAACCCCAACACTACTGCACTCAGTAGTAGGGCCAAACTGGCTTTTTCATTCAGTCCATCAATAACTGATGGGTTTAACATTGAAAGTGGATTGGAAAGAGGCATTTTTAACATACACACATACACACACACACACACACACACACACACACACACACACACACACGCACGCACGCACGCACGCACGCACATGAAAGAGGAATTAAAGTCCCTCCAGACCACACATTATAATATAACATCTTCAAGGGAGTTAGACATCCCAACCCAAGACTTTTCTCTGCTAATATTTAAAAGGCAACTAAATGCCATCCCCCTTTAGAAAAGCATTTTGCACATTTTCAGCCTTGTGAACTTATAAAGTGAGTGTGTAAATAACATTCTGAATGCAGGTTTTAACTAGTTTTAATCAGGTAATTCTATTAATGTATTGTTTTATTTTTCTCCCACTGAGAGCTTATTAAAGTCAAGAAAAACCTAAAAAAAAGCTATACTAAAACATTTTCATTTTATTCTTAAAGCACCATAAAGTGAAAATTATCACTTATAATGATGCTCTGTTTAGAGCACTCAGGGTCCAATCCTATCCAATTTTCCAGCAATGGTGCAGTCGCAATGCAGCCCCAAGGTAAAGGAACAAATGTTCCCCTACCTAAAGGAGGCCTCTGTGACTGCTGCCCCACCACAAGACACAGTGCATGCCACACTGGCACAGCTGCACTGGCAATGGAAAACTGGATAGGACTGGGCTGTCAGCTGGCAAAAGAAAAAGACAGAACAAATGCTTTCAACCTTGCTTTTTAATTCACATAGTAAATTTGCTATTGATTGACTTTTGCAGCTCTGTCTCTCTGACGATCTGTAGCTTCCATTAAGAGACTGGTAGCTAGCTAGGCAGTGAAGTAATAAATAACATTTCAACAACAAATAGTATGTGACGCCCATCTTGCAAAATTTTCAATGGCTGCGGATTGGTTTTCAGGTCCAATTGAAGATGCTGGTTCATACCTTCCAAGCCCTACATGGTTTGGCCCTTGATACCTTAAGGACTGCCTGCTGCAATGTGAAATTACCTGTCTATTAAGATCTTCTGAACAGGCCCTGCTCCATAAGCTACTGCCAAGGAAAGTTGACTGGCATGCATTCAGGAAAGGGTCTTCGTTGTGGTGCCTCCTTCCGGAACTTGGAACGTGCTGCCTCAAGGGTTATGAGATGCTCCCATTCTCCCCACCTTCAGAATGCAGGTCTACTGTGTACTTGTTCTGCCAGGCTTTTGGACTTTGAAAACTCTGGGATTTTGGTTACTGGAACCTCAGAAGAACATACTGGTCTCATTCAGATGTAATGGTGCACAATTACCTATGGGTTCACATACCCCTTTCACCCCATCACTATTTTTTTATTGTCTCATCTTCCTCTTGAGGAGCTCAGGGTAGCATACATTGTTCTCATACAACCAAACTGTGACTCTGACACAGGAAAAGCTGCAAAATGACATCTGACCCAAGGCCCGCACAGTGAGCTTCATCATTGTGGGGGGATTTGAGACTTCCATGGTCTGAAGCTGATATACTCTCCACTACACTCAAACCAACATCCCTGATTTTAAGATGCATACATATGCAAAGTTTCCACTGATGACAACAGAAACTCAAGGCATTTATTTGCACAGATTTTCTTCACCTTTATGTTTTTTGGCCCTTTATATTAGGTGAAAACAACTATCTCCAATATGATTACTTTGGAACAAGCAATCCAGACAACTTGCTCTGATCACCTTTGAAGGATGCAAGGTGTTATATCAAGAACTGGCTGTCAGAAAATCTTCCCCACTTGACAGTTTAAGAAATCTAAGATGTTTAGAAAGACAATGGAATTAATCTGAATTCCAATTTTAAAAGATGTCAAGACATCACTCTGTAAACTTCAGCCACTGTTACAAGCATGGCAAGGTTGAACAGCGGCGCCTCTTTTCTCTGGGGAAAAACCAAAGAGCATCTGTGTTCAGCAAATGATAACTTGGAGTAATTTTGAGTATTCCATCAGGGGGAGTTTACTTCTAATAAGAGAGACCCTCATAGTTAAGGAGAAGAAATATTTCCAGAAGAGGGGAGAGATCCACAGTCCAGCATTCTGAAGGCTTCTCCATGCCACCCTAACAATGCCCTTAAATCCATGTTATGGCTGCAAATGAAATATCTAATATTGGAAAATGTGGACTTCTTTTTCCTGAAAGTTAATGCCACCTGCCCGACATTTGGTAAATTGAGCCTTCTTGTAGGATTCCTCACTTGTTACCTTTCTGTACCCTGAGAGATTGCTTTCAAAATTGAGCTTGTCAAGTCAACCCATTCACTTTTGAAGGATTGCAGGAATACGTGCTCTCTGGATTAATTTGTTGCACTTTCCCCCATTTATTTTAGCCAATTTGATGCCACACGGGGAAAAGCAATGTTAACCCACTTCCGGTACAATAATAGGTAATAATATAACCCACAATCGATCATACTGACTTATTTATTTATTGCCCTTACATATGTGTGCATCTATCTATAAATATCTAGGCCTTCCATTGTTACTTGCAGAACAGATGTCAGCAGATCTGAAATGAAATCAGAAAACCAGATGAAGTGTAATAAAGACCAGTCAGTAAGATAATTAGATGGAATTTCTGCTGCCAAGCCAAGGATTTATGCAACTCTTTCTAAACCATCCAGTGTATTGAGCACAACAGGACATGAGGTGAATACAACCGCTAGAAACTGAAATTGCCAATACTTTACTGTGACTAAAGGATTCTTTCATTATAATCTACAGACTCCAGTGAAAAATAAGGAAAGCCACCATTTCTTGAAGAGCCAAGCAAAGAGACATACTTTATATCTGAAAGGTAGAACATTTTCACAACTGAGAACTTTGAAAAAGCAATTTAAATATCACATTAGAACACCTACATTAAAATCTCTTACACCAAGATCTTGTATCCATTTGTCCCTCTTTCCCCACACACAATCCCATTATATCCCTTAAATTACTGATATGCCTCCTTCTAACATATATATTTCTATTGTGAATGATTATAGTGGTTCTTGTGAAAGCAGTCAGCATCCACTCAGCACTACCTAAAGTAACCTATTTAATATTTAGATATAATTTCTACTTTAGTAACTGGTACTTCTAATTTAGTAACCTAAATTCAGATGCAAAATCAAACAACTTATCTAAGCATGTGTCCTGTTTAAAAACAATTAGTATTTAAAAGAGTTTTGTGGAATCATTACTTAAACCTATAAGACCCATACCCTCAGGAAACTGTAAAATGCAAGGCAGTGCTTGCAAATGCTTGAAAGGGGAAAAGGCATCTTGTATATCCTTAAGCTGTTTTGGTAAAAGTCTAGTGAAGGAAGGCGGAATGAAAACTCTAACTGCCAGCAATAAAGTTATCACCATACTAGCTATAGTAGTTACTAGAGGGATTTCCATCATAGAATACACCCAAACCAATTATCATATTCCACCATGATACATTCATATACTGCTAGTAAAGGATGGGCAGGACGAAACAGTGTTAGATTCCAAGTATTTATTCTGCAAAAGGAAAGCACTCCCACATAGAAAAGGGGGAGGAATGATTTACACTAATCCCCCCCTTGCCACATGCTATTCTGTTCCGTAACGCCCCCAACACTCATAAGCAGACTTTTTATGGGCCTGCCAAGAGATGACATCAGCAAAATTCCTTTCTGTGTGAAAGAAAGCATTGCCCATTCACAGACGTTTTTAGGATCCTGCATCTTACTGAACAGTGATGTTAAGTATAACCTGAAACCCAGAAAAAATAAGAGGCACATGGTATTGCTACTGGGTGAGCACTCCACTATTTCCTACATAAGGCCATATTTTAATTTCACTAGTGAATTCTGTATTTTTCTTCTTCTGACAAAGCGAGGTAGGGCTACTGTATTGGAATCATGGAAGATCTGGCAAAGAGGTAGGGTGTGGTGTCAGCAGTGGCCCCTTTAAGGGTAATGCATGGGCATCCAGCAGAGTGTGCTGCACAGCTGCAGCCACTTGAAGGCAATAGGGCCTCAGGGATATAAGGAGCACCTGAGGCAGGAAGAGTGTGTGGGTAGCAGAAGGAGGAAAAGCTTGAGGACAGACTGGAGAAATTAGTGAATGGACTTTGGAGACTGGTAGAGTTTGGTGTGTGGCTGCTGTGCCCAAGACCTGCTGAGGACCAAGGGGCTGCTGTAGTGGTGGGAGGCTGCTGGCAGGAGAGAGGACCTCTGCAGGTTGAACAGGCGAGCTACCCTGGAGGTGGGGTCCAGCAGGACTGCAGGGCAGAACCAGGGTCATTTGTTGGGGGAAAGAAGGGGACCTAATTTGCTTAAAGTAGCCATAATTCTCCAGGCAGAGCTTGGCCTTGCAATCTGGCAAACAGCTTCTACTCTGCTAGATAATCTACCCTTTCGCTATTAAGAGTGCCTTAGGCCCAGACGAAATGTGCAAATGCCCATATGGAAATGAGCATTTCCCACAGAATAATTGCACATTTGGATGCAAAACCACATGGGTTTCCTTATCCGTGGGACATCCATGAGGGCTTTTTTGTTTTTTTGTATTTTTTTTTTTGCGTCTTGGGGTACCTTTTTCTGACTTGCCTAACCCCTAAAATCTCTAGAAAGCCAAAGATACTGATTAAGGGAATTTGCTCAGCCGAAGAGACTGGCTTCCCCACTGCAAATCTGAGAAGTAATGTTATGGACTGTTTCTGTGCTCACCCCTTGCTTCTAGCCAACCTCTAGCCAACTTCCAGCCACAGTCCTTTGACCATGGTGCCAGACCATCCTAACTCTTTCTGCGAATCCCTTTAGCTGTTTTCCTTGCAACCCCTTTCCTTTCTTCCCTCAATTTATTCTGAGAACTTACCTAATCTAACTACAGGTGGGGCCTTGGTATCTGCATACTGAGGTATATTCTCGGAACTCTTGCAGATACAGAAAACTGCGGTTAAGCAAATCTGTGGTTTTCTGCCCCTTAAAACCTCTGAAGATGACCAGAGCTGTGCTCCAGTTGCCTCCAGAGGCCGCACACATCCACCCACCTTTAAAAGGCATTAGGAGGGCCAGGGAACCCCTTCAAAACATAAAAAGTCACTTCCTGGTTTCCTCCAAAATCTGGAAGTCACATTTTTTCACTTCTGGGAGGCAATCTGAAGCTCACAGAAGCCGTGGGCAGACCCATGTGGCCTCTGCAGGCTTCAGAAAGCCATCTGGAAAACTGGAGGGTTCAGGTTGGCCCAAGTATGGCTTAATGCGGGTCCAGGGGACTCATGTTAAGCCAGATCCATGGATATAAAATCCATGGATAAACAGGCTCCACCTGTACCAATACATCCCTTCTCCTTCCATGATCTTCCCTCACTTTGCCAGTGTTTCTTCCCTGCTTTGCCAAGCTGCTGCTCTCCGAGCCTTGGACTTGCTCAGATGAGGAACCAAGTTTTTCCAACTTTTGCAAAATAAACTCTTTTTAGACTCTTTTCAAGGCTGTCCTTGGGATGCTCACCCATCTCTATCATTACCTTTGAAAACAAAGCTAGTTTCTTGTCATGTAAATTCTCAGTAATATAAAACAAATGTGATAAGATCCTAAATGCACACACAAAACTAACATGACCACAAATGTAATATAGCATCTCTTGCACCTCTTTAAAAATGTAGACCTGCGAAATAATCCCTTTAACATTCTAGAAGGCAGGCAAGGAAGAATTATAACAATAAAAATCATAGGTGATGTTCTCTGTTTTCCAAATGTAGCTAGTTTATATCTTTATTAACTTAATGAAGAGAGGGACTTGGATTGATTACACTGGTAATCAAAGCTGATGCTATCTTTCATTAAAGTCAGTGAGGCCAAAATCATAAAAAAGCTAGAAATCAAATGCTGAAGACTCTAATGAGATCACTTTCAGATACCATGAAGACTGAGGTGTTACACATATTCTGAAAAATTTAGGTCAACTGAATCAGGATGGACACTGCAAAATGCAGCTCTAAAACATAATAATACTGGGGAAACAACACAAGAATCATTATTTCATATTAGATGCTTTATTTCCTCCGTCAACTCGCTTTGTTAATGTTTTTGTTGAAAGGCAGTATATAAACATTAATAATAGCTATTATTGTTATGGAAGAGTTTTGTCCATAAAGCTAAACAAAATCATTCTGCATTGCTTATTTGCTTTTTATAATGTGGCTACCACTGATACATACTGATGGCTTTGACTGATCAATTGATTTGATCTGATTCATTTGACCTTAGTGTATTTTGTTTTTTCCCCCTGTTTGTGCTGTTGACTACCTTGAGCATTTGATAAAATAGAAAGGCAGGATTCAAATTCAAATATATGGAGTACATAAAAAATAGATGTCCATCTTCTTTAGTAGTCTTACAAAGTGACCTTTCTCAGCCTCATCCTCTCAACTACAATTCTTAGCATACAGAGTGTTTGTAAGCATTGCAGTGAGAAAATTCATGTGATGTACTTTGACATTAAAAAATGTTATACAAATGCTAAATATTATTGGTCTGAATGGAAGTAAGAAGCATACTTTTAAAATGCCCGATTTTGGAAAGGACCGAGCTCATAAGAATGGTGGCTCTGTGGACAAGGCCAAAGGTGCATCTGGTTCAAAATCCTGTTTCCTGCAGCAGCAAATCAGATGCCTCTGGGAAATCCAAAGATGTAAGCACAAAGCCTTCACCTGCTGTTGTGTTCCATGTCTTCAGTATATGATACAGTTTCAGTGATGCGAACTGGTTACATGAGCTACAATCCTTTTTCAAGTATGAAGTGCGCTTGCTGGTAAACAGAGATGCCGACAAAGCTCTGGGAGATCATAATGCTTGTTTCAAAGAAGAGGTGAGTAATTCAAGTTCCTACACAGGCTTGGATTAAAATCCAAGCCAGGGAACAATCTCAGCTTGTTCCCCCAGACACTTTCTCAGGTTCCCTTTCAGTGAACCTTACTCAGCTGGGGAGCAGCAGCAGTCCATCAGCACTAAGATGGGAAGTGAAAAAGTTGACCTCAGTTCTCCCTCTTTTCCTTTCCAGTGTGCTAACAATATGCTAGAAAGAAAATATGCAGTGGCCCTTGAGACACACACTTTTTTTTTTCAAAGTAGCTACAGTAGCCCTTGGCGTGGTGCGGTTGGACAAGCCTCAAACATTGGACAGGCTCATAATATAAGCTCTTTCCATTTGTGGAGGTGGGGGAGGGAAGCTACTACAGCAATACCTTGACTTTCATTTGAGGGCAGCCAGCGTGGGGAGGGTGGAAGGGGAGCATTTTGAGGTGGGTGAAGGCAGGGAGAGGGGCTGGTGGGTGGAATGGGTCCAGAAGGGGAGTGGGACTGGCCTGGGTGACCTAGGCTGTATTCCAATCCCCCTTCCCGGCCAACTACAATTCTAAAGCCTGGCATTACACTGGGTTGCTCAGATATGCCTTAGCAAAATCACTGGCACAGTTCCAAGTAGTCCCATTGGAGTGGCTGCCATGTGACACGGGTTAAAGGGAAATCAATCCCCTTACTCGGAGTTGCACAGCAGCCACCACCTACCCTGAGCTGGAAAAAGTGCAGGCCAGTTGGCCTGCCTGTTCCAGCACAGGATAGGATTGGGTTGAGTTGAAAACTCAGTTTTCTAAAAATGAAACAGTGAAAATTAAAAATTCAATAAATAAGTTGTAAAGTTTCTTTTTTTTTTAAATCACCAACAGAAACTGAAATAACTTGTTGTGTTAGTATTTATATAGCTCTGGTAGTCTGGACATATTGACTGATCCATTGATTATAAGAATGGTAAAATATGCCTTTGCTGCAGGTGTCACTGAAGTCATATCAAACATTTCTTCTGACTTTGATTTAACCATCTGCATTTGTGGAAAAGCTGGAGGCAATGGCAATCAGTGTAGATTGGGGAGAGATGAAAACCGGATGGATGGTCTTTCACTAAAGGGCAAAACACAAGTTATTTTAAAGGCAAATTTGGACTCAATAAAACTTAAAATGTGTGGGAGCACACAAAGCAGATGGAAATCATGACAGGAGACTTGGGGGCTTTAACACTTTGCTCTTGTTACAGTTACAATCAGATTGCACGCCCCACATGTACTTTTTACCTCAAGAAAAGCATTTTCATTGGCTGTAGTACCTTATTTTCCTGAGGTAAACAGAAAACAAAGGCACATGTGTGCATGATCAGAACCATAGTGGGCAAAGTCCCCCTCAACTGCCATGGTTCTGATCTCATCTGTGTGTCCCTGTTGATGGTAGGTTTAGGGGTGGAGTGTAGGAGTCTCCAGCAGAGCAAAAACAAACGGCAGCACAACAGAAACTCGAGGCTGATGTCCAAGGCAATCTCTCAGAAGGCAAAGAAGCACTTGACACGAGAGTTAGGTTCCATCACCAAGGTATATTATATACAAGGATATTTACAACAACACTGGTCAGTCATACAGCAACATACATATACGGCATCCTGATTCCTATTCCCCAGCTCACCTACATCCTCACCCTCTCACTCACCATTGAGTGTTTGTCTGCGGCCTTGTTATATGCACAAGGCACACCCACAATCAGCTGCACAGAGTTAGCAATCTGAAACAGCTGCTACCTGTTACTAGTTACAAACAGACTGTTCACCACAGCATTTGTTACATTCCCTCCTGTGCACAGGACCTGAGTGATTTCCTGGGTTCAGACCTCAACAGTCCCTGGGCAGTCTTTGTGATCCCAAGTACCACCTTGGAGTTGAGACTTATTGACAGCATAGCAATGATGATGATAGGCATAAGCTTAACCAGTTCAATATATTCTTGTCTTAGGAAGACTGATAATAAAAAGACATGAAATGTGATAGCTTTATGCCCAAGGTGCATCTTTCTGTGTCAATTTCATAAAACCTTCCCAGTATCAAATGCGACAAAACCCAATGTGCCTATGACTGCTTAAAAAATAAAAACAACTGATTTAGGGATGTTTTCCTTCAAATCATCAACACTGGTCATATGGCTAAGTTTATGCTGCTTCAGTGAGGCAAAAGCTTAATATAAACCTGGATAAAATCACAAGAAGCATCAGGTGATAAGAGAATGTGTAGAGAATGGATTTTCCCACTCTGCAGAATAACACCATTCAAACCCCATACACTTTGAGGTATGGCACAGGAAAACCAGAATAAAAGAGCAGGTTTCTAGCAAAGTTTGAGCTTTCTATTTTCAGATACTAAGTACAGTTCGTAGTTCCTAAAACTCTATTCCTTTTTGTTTATCTGTTTGTTTTATACTGCTTGTGTTACAGAACCTGAGGTATTCCCCCCATACATTATAAACAATGGCATAATGCTGAGGTATTCAAGCTGTGCATCCCGCCTCCCTAGTGAGGGATGGCTAGCCTCCAGGGGCATCGCCAGGCATCTCGGGGGGGGGGGGGAGGCAAGGCTGCTCTGCTGCACGTGCTGCCTGCTGCACATGCTGCTTTTCTGCAGCTATGAACATGGTGGGTGGGGCATGTGAAACAGGGTGGGGGGAGGTGGGAGAGAAGGCTGGCTGGGCAGGCAGGCAGAGGTGCCAAATCTCATCATGGAGCTCTCTCCACGTGCAACCTTGCCCCAAGGACTACAATTCTCAGTGTGCCCCTCGCCCTGGGCATCCTGGGATTGGTCAAGGCTGCTTGGGAAGGAAGGAGCCAGCCTGCTCCTAGTGGGGGTGGTATCCAAATGCCCCAGCCTGCATCCCTCCGTCTTGCCTGGGGGGAACAGGGGTGGCATCTGCATGTTGGGTGTATGTGTGTGAGCAGCCCCCATCTACTTTGGGGTGAGTTGTAATCTTGCTCTGTGTGGCTGCAATCCTTTCCACACTTTCCTGGGAGTAAGCCCCATTGACTCAAATGGGACATACTTCTGAGTAGACCTACATAGGTTTGGGGTCTGTGTCAGCTTAACCCAGGAACTTCACCTTTCTCTTTTTCCTCCCCCTTCAAAAAAAGAAAAAAAGCCACTCTTGATGGCTTTGTCTCCAAAAATTGATTAAACATAAAAATCCCCATTCCTTTTTAGCCATTCCCCTTTTTCCTCCTGCCTCCTTTTTTTTTTTTTTTGGGGGGGGGGGTACTCTGTTGGCTGCTATTGTAAGACAAAAGGCACAATCCTAGCTAGGTCTACTTAGAAGTAAGTCCTATTGTGTTCAATGGGACTTACTCCCAGGAAAGTGGGGTTAGGATTCCAGCCACACAGTCTCTAGGTCTCAGTTTGCATCAGTTTGCAATTAGCACATACACACAAAACAAAGTCTTCCCCTCCCCCATCAAATTCATCACTTCCCCCCTCCCTTTCCAAAACCCTCCAGGTGTGCTGCTAACAAACTCAGGGCACAATCCTAACCAGGTCTACTCAGAAGTAAATCCTATTTTGTTCAACGGGGCTTACTCTCAGGTAAGTGTGGTTAGGATTGCAGCCTCAGAGTGCTGGCAGCCTTGTTTCTAGTGTATAATTATAACACCTTCACCCCCATTTTGGGGGTAACTGAGGTGAGGTGTTGTAATGGGGAGCTGTGGCCAATGGCTACAAGGATCAGAGGAGTCGCGAACCGGAAAAGTTCCAGAACCAGTGGCATAATGTGATATACATTCCATGTCCCTTCATAAGGTTAGTTCTTCTATGCTGTATATCTGGAATATACCGAACAACACAATTTGGAATCAGAGGATAATTTCTGGTCCCCCATACTCAAAACACTGAAAAATGAGGAGGGGTGAGGAAAAAGCTTACAGAGGTAAAAGTGACACACGCACTGCTCTAGAATAAATGACTGCACACCAGTTCTACTTCTGCTTAACTCACTGTTAGTATTTTCAAGGCTCCACAAATGTAGAGTCAGACAAGGAACTGTTGGCTTTGTAGATAAGAAGAAATCACAGCGTGTAGTTACCTAGAGAGAGATTCAATAAGGCAAGATACATCTCGTGGAAATTTTTAAAGAAGGAGGTGACTGAAACTAGACAAAAAGACCAAGGAAGAAATGTATCCAAAGAAAGAAACAGATCAGATGATCTGAAATACTGTCATAAGTAAGAACACATTGAAAATTATTGTGGCTCCAATTCTTAGATGACAACATGAACAATTCACAGCACTAGGCATACTAATCTATCTTCTTGTGCGTACAGCAGTCTCTCATAGACATGTTGATACACAGCCAATTGTTTGGCAGTTCTTGGGTACCAGTGCTTTCTCTGTTTATGCAGAGATGCAAATACATTTTAAAGGAAAAAATAATTTGGAGATATTTCTTTAATGCTTCTTTAATAATAATGGAATAAAGCTTATGGGGGGCTAAATTACCTTAAGAACACAAGAACAGCCCCACTGGATCAGGCCATAGGCCCATCTAGTCCAGCTTCCTGTATCTCACAGTGGCCCACCAAATGCCCCAGGGAGCACACCAGATAACAAGAGACCTGCATCCTGGTGTCCTCCCTTGCATTGGCATTCTGACATAGCCCATTTCTAAAATCAGAAGGTTGCACATACACATCATGGCTTGTACCCCATAATGGATTTTTCCTCCAGAAACTTGTCCAATCCCCTTTTAAAGGCATCCAGGCCAGATGCCGTCACCACATCCTGTGGCAAGGAGTTCCAAAGACCAACCACATGCTGAGTAAAGAAATATTTTCTTTTGTCTGTCCTAACTCTCCCAACACTCAATTTTAGTGGATGTCCCCTGGTTCTGGTATTATGTGAGCCTGTAAAGAGCATCTCCCTATCCACTCTGTCCATCCCCTGCATAATTTTGTATGTCTCAATCATGTCCCCCCTCAGGCGTCTCTTTTCTAGGCTGAAGAGTCTCAAACGCCGTAGCCTTTCCTCATAAGGAAGGTGCCCCAGCCCAGTAATCATCTTAGTCGCTCTCTTTTGCACCTTTTCCATTTCCACTATATCCTTTTTGAGATGTGGTAACTAGAACTGGATGCAATACTCCAGGTGTGGCCTTACCATCGATTTGTACAACGGCATTATAATATTAGCTATTTTGTTCTCAATTCATTTTCTAATGATCCCAAACATAGAATTGGCCTTCTTTACTGCCGCCGCACACTGGGTCAACACTTTCATCGTCCTGTCCACCACCACCCCAAGATCTCTCTCCTGATCTGTCACAGACATCTCAGAATCCATTAGCCAATATGGGAAGTTTTGATTTTTTGCCCCAATGTGCATAACTTTACACTTACTGACATTGAAATGCATCTGCCATTTTGCTGCCCATTCTGCCAGTTTGGAGAAATCCTTCTGGAGCTCCTCACAATCACGTCTGGTCTTCACCATTCAGAAAAGTTTGGTGTCATCCGCAAACTTAGCCACCTCACTGCTCAACCCTGTCTCCAGGTCATTTATAAGGAGGTTGAAGAGCACTGGTCCCAGGACAGGTCCTTGGGGCACACCGCTTTTTACCTCTCTCCATTGTGAAAATTGCCCATTGACACCCCCTCTCCATTTCCTGTTCTTCAACCAGGTCTCAATCCATGAGAGGACCTGCCCTCTAATTCCCTGATTGGAGTTTTTTCAGTAGCCTTTGGTGAGGGACCGTGTCAAACGCCTTCTGAAAGTCCAGATATATAATGTCCACGGGTTCTCCTGCATCCACATGCCTGTTGATTTTAATATCAATCTTAATGTTGACCTTAATGTCACCTATTCAAATACATATCTCTACCCCCTCCACGTTGTACACAATAGCCACCTAAGCCACAAGAGTCATTCATGTATTCAAGCCAGTTGAAACTGTGTCTTCCTCTCTCTTTCATTAGATAAAACTTTAAAGAACCACTGACCTACAGTGTGAGTGAACTTTTTTCTCTGGATATCCTAAGGGTCAGGTCAATACAATCTGCTTGTCTGTTTTGTTTTATAGCATAGATCAGAAAAAAATATAACTCCAGCTGGGATTAAAGCAGTAATAATGTTTTGCCTTTCCTCAGTGCTTGAGGATGCATAAGTTCTGCAAAAAGTCAATCAATTAACCAAGATGTAGAAAAAGAACAGGATGAGATCTAGCAGCTGGTTTTAATGTTATATTCTGGTACTTGAATTTTAAAAAGCTGAATGTACAACTAAGTGAACTCAAAGAAGAACTAAGCTGCCAAAAAAACTGGGTATAATCAGCTATACAAAACAATATATATAATATATAAAACAATCTCAGACTCCCCCCTTCACTGGCCCCCCAATTTATATAATTGTTAAGGGTTCTGTGATTGCTCCTACACTATCTGTAAAACTATCTGGGACCCTGTAAAAGTTTCCATCCCTAAAGTTCCCCTGAGAGCATGTTTTAATATACCATGCAAGTAGTATACTACATATTTCCCAAAGCCAGGACATCACTTTCTTGGTATGTTACACACAGTGTCAGAGGAACCATATTTCAGGAATGATGAAAATTTGAATCTAGTTGCTTTTCACATTACTCTGTAGTCACCTGTTCTGATGTAGAAAAAGGAAAGCCATCCTTTTAAAACTCCAGTCTCCTAAAATCCAACTGAACTCCGTATCCAGCTATGTGAATCACCTGAGTTACATATGTCAACTTAAAAGACCCCATATCACTTGACAGAATATTTTTTTACATTTGTTCTGATTATAACCATTGATAGCATTTCAGCTTCTGGAAATGCAAAATGCACTATAGCTTACAGGTAGTCATTGGTAGATCCTGACATTCCCTGGAGTTTGACTCTGGAAAAGTTTCCTAGGAGTTTGACTCCTTTCCTGCCTCAAGGAAAAGGTAGTCCTAGGGAGTTCTGCACTAGGAACGGCTGTACCAGAGGCCTGGGGTGCCTATGTTATGCTATATGCCCCAGGCCTGTAGAGAATTTGCAGGCTGGATAGAGCAAGGCCCTGATGTCTTGGCCTGCATACAGTGTAGCATCATGGGAGTGGCTGATGCAATACCTGGTCACCCGATGTGTCACCAGATAGTGAGTAATAGGATCACCAGACTGTAGCTTGCCTCTGATTGGCCAGTGCCAGTATATATTGCAGCCAGTGCAAGCTGCTGTGTGGGAGATGATATGTGGAGCGTCTGCGGGAATCGGATCGTGATCGGAGTGTCTGGAAGGAGAGCTATCTGTGCTGTTTGCTTGCTAAAGCTGCCTTTGAACTGTAAATATTGTACATACTGCAAGTAAAGGAACATCTGGTGGTGGAACTGCCGTGTATCTCCTTATTTCCCGGGAGTACTTGCCTGACCTTGGGTCTCTGGAGCTGCGGTGTTGGTTGCGTACTGCAACAGTTCTGATTATAACCATTGATAGCATTTCAGCTTTTGGAAATGCAAAATGCACTATAGCTTACAGGTATTTATTGGTAGATCCTGACATTCCCTGGAGTTTGACTCTGGGAGTGATGATGTTCCTTCACTGTAGCCATCCTGCCTCAAGGAAAAGGTAGTCCTAGGGAGTTCTGCACTAGGAACAGCTGTACCAGAGGCCTGAGGTGCCTAGTCCCAGGTAAGAGGCAGAGGAACAAGATCAAGCATTTCCTTTGCTCTGACTGTTCAGTTAGAAACATTTACATTTTATGGAAACAAATCAAGTGACCAGATGAACAGTATTTCTCACTTAATAGTTCACTCTTTTAGGTGGCAATAAAACAGAGCAACAAAGAAATCTAATAGCCAAGTTGCAAAGTTGAAATAAGCTTGTTAGAAGAAGAAAAATTAATCTCATGGGTTCTTCCTTATTTCCTCATAAAATATTTTTATGACATTAAGTATGACTGCTCCCAGAAAAAGACAACTATATTACAGTATTACCAATATGAAATCAAATACAGTTCATGCAAAATATACTGGAGCTCTGTGTTGCTATAAGTAGAAGGTATATCCACATTTGCAATACAGGCCTTCCACTGTACTGGTTCAATTGACAATTAATGATGACATATAGATGACATAAGACTTAGGGGCCAGAAGTTTAACAGTTTAACAGTAACATTTAACATTCATGTAGTATATTTCCAGTGTCCAAAACACATAAAACTGTCCTGTGAGGAAGGTATCACAATCCTAAAATAAAAAATGAGGTGGGAGGGAACAAGTTGAGAGACAATGATTTACTTAAGGCCACTTAGCAGGTTCATGAAAGAAATGAGATCTGCATCAAAGACTTCTTGGTTTAGACCTCGGTTTCTCCAGTTTCACCCTAGCGCAGTGGTACTCAAACTTTTCTGGCCAGTGGCTCCCTTGACCCCCGTGGCTGTTGGCCATGACTCCCCATCATGTTCCTGAGGGCTGGAAGTGACATCATTAAACAGGAAGTGGCCAGAAATATTAACTATATTAAATATAATATTATAATATATTTATTATAATATTATATATATATATATATATATATATATATATATATAATAATAATAATAATAATAATAATAATAATAATAATAAAAAACTTTATTTTTATCCCGCCCTTCTCCCAAAAAGGGAGACTATATGAATATTAATTATATTAATCATATCATTAATTAAATACAGATCTTAAAAATACATTATTAATACACAGCAATATACATGCTTTATAAATGATCAGCTGCTGATCATGTTGGAGACAGGATGCTGGAGTAGGTAGATTTTGTCTGGTCCAGGAGGACTCATTTTTTAAAACTTTGTAAGCATACCAATAGAATTGTTTTATCAAATGAACTTTGTGAACAACCAGTCTGACCAACATTACACACACACACACCCCTGTGGACCCCAATTCAACTAGACATTTCTCCCATTCTCCTTGGATAGGATTGAACCCTATATTAATTTAATGAAATTAAATTTTTCCAGCAGCTGGTGGGGAAAGCAAAAATAGACCATGAAAATATATCAGAGCTGATAAGGGTTTGGTTAGGAAGCTGATTTGTCTCCTACACTAGGAGATGCACAGCTCAAGCCTATGCATGTCTACTCAGAAGTAAGTCCCATCAGAGTCAATGGGGCTTACTCCCAGGAAAGTGTGGATAGGATTGGGCTGGCAATCACTTCATCAATGGCTGATAAGTATTCCCTTCAAATAGCAAGATTCATCACTTTAAAAATATAGCCTCTCCTCTTCAGTCAAACAACAAGATTAATAAATCACTTTAAAAACAGTACCCTTTTTCTGCTCCTGGCCAAGTAAAGTGTGTGCTTGTCTCTCTCTTCCCCCTTTGCCAACTGCATGGAAACAACTTTAAGGGGAGGGGGAGGAAAGCCGGAAGGTTTGGAGATCAAATGGGGCGAGTGGAAGAGGGAGGGGGTTGAAAAGAGAGATTTCACTGTGATGAGAAGTGATCCCAGGCTGGGAACTAGGAACCAACCAGACAAGGATCAGCGAGGGTTAAGGACTGCAAGCCAAGTATGCTGGAAGAGGGTGGGGCAGCAGCAGCCACTCTCGCAGCTGAGCAACTCCCATTTCTTCTGCTTAAAAAAAAAAGAGCAGATGATGGGCAGAAGACGGGCTCCTATTCTGTCCAGGGGTGTGACTGTAACGCTGCGATAGGACATCCCGTGCCTCCCCTTTGAGTTCCTGGTGCCGCCCTAAAGAGCTGCACCTCACAGTTTGAATAACACTGCCCTAGTGGTACTTGAGGTGGTGTTCGGTACTACATGTGAGATGCCCAGACTACCACTGCCTGGCAGCAAGACCAGCATTGCGATACGACAAGCCACGGTAGGAGGCTTGGTTCAGTAGGCAGAGCTCCAGAGTGCACTTTGCACACACTCAAAAATAATGCCCTCCCATCTGCCCTGAGTCTCTTACTGGTGTCTATTGCATTGAATCTGGCCTCCCAATCTGGAAGTCACTGACAATGACATCATTGCTGGTTACTTCAGGTGGTACTTCCAATAGCTGGACCATGCAAAGCGGTACAACAGGGACAAATGTTGAAGAATGTTGGTGGTGGACAGCTCAATGAAAGTGTCGACCCAATATGTGGCCAATTCTATGCTTGGGATTATTGGAAAAGGTAGAGAACAAAACAGCTAATATTATAATGCTGTTGTACAAATCGATTGTAAGGCCACACCTCCAGTATTGCGTCCAGTTCTGGTTACCACATCTCAAAAAGGATATAGTGGAAATGGAAAAGGTGCAAAAGAGAGCTACTAAGATGATTACTGGGCTGGGGCACCTTCCTTATGAGGAAAGGCTATGGCGTTTGGGCCTCTTCAGCCTAGAAAAGAGACGCCTGAGGGGCGACATGATTGAGACATACAAAATTATGCACGGGAAGGACAGAGTGGACAGAGAGATGCTCTTTACACTCTCACATAACACCAGAACCAGGGGACATCCACTAAAATTGAGTGTTGGGAGAGTTAGAACGGACAAAAGAAAATATTTCTTTACTCAGCGTGTGGTTGGTCTGTGGAACTCCTTGCCACAGGATGTGGTGACGGCATCTAGCCTGGACGCCTTTAAAAGGGGATTGGACAGGTTTCTGGAGGAAAAAGTCATCACGGGTCACAAGCTATGATGTGTATGTTCAACCTCCTGATTTTAGAAATGGGCTACATCAGAATGCAAGGGAGGGCACCAGGATGCAGGTCTCTTGTTGTCTTGTGTGCTCCCTGGGGCATTTGGTGGGCCACTGTGAGATGCAGGAAGCTGGACTAGATGGGCCTATGGCCTGATCCAGCAGGACTCTTCTTATGTTCTTAATGCTGAGCTATAACTAACACTAGCTCTAGCAATACTATGTGTGCAGTGGGTCAAAGGCTCATATGCAGGTCCTCCTTCTACAAATGCAATGTAACTCCATGCCCACATTTCTCTAATCCCTGAAATCCTTCACCCCACCCCAATAAAGGTTAATGAGAACTGCAGGCACACTTATCTGGTTGCTCACAATATCACACAAGTTGCAACAGAACCCATGCCACAGTGCAAATAGTATCCATGAATGTCATACTGTGTTAAAGAACAAATAATGTGTTTGCTTTTGAGAAGTTATTGCAAAGAAACAGGAAAATGTATGGAGCAACACCATGAACCAGCAGCTGCTCAAAACCCAACATTACAATTACTGTTAGGGTTCATCCATAACTTCCTAGTGTCATCATAATGCTGCACGAAAACACTGTTCTGCATGGCAAGTCTTTCATTAAACAACTGTCATGGGAATTTTCAGCCCAACCTTGCTCATAATTAAAATGGCTATTTCTGTTTTTTATTAAGATATACTGGATTTTAAATCAATTCTGACAATAATCTTTCTATGAAATTACTACATTTGTTTGGTTTTTATAAAAAACAGAAAACAGATTAATGTACTCTACGTAAGTTAAAAAAACAACAACTAGAGCTTAAAACACTTCAGACTGGGACATATCCTTTTTGTGGATGGGTCTACATTTCTGTGTACAGTGCTGTGTATAGCGACACAATTTCAAGCACCATAGATACTCGCCTATAAGTCGATCCCACAGATAAGGTGAGGGCAGGTCTTGAGCCAACAATCACAAAATTTTCTATGACCCTCGAATAAGTCGGGGGTTAAACTTAGAGGGGTGTCTGACTATAGTTTTGTCTCATTTTACCCCAGGCCAGATCCTGAAAAATAACCCACCACTAATTGTTACCTAAGAACTGTAGCCTCTAATTTATTAAAAACGTAGTAAAAGATCATAAGATACATTTTTATTCTTTTTAAATTCTGGTCTTCACCACCTTTTTGTAAACACTATCAGAGTAAGTGCACTGTAAACAACATACCAGTAAATCAGTGGTTCCCAACCTGGTATTCATGTACTCCCAGGGACACTCAACAGGACCTTTAGGGGTCCTTGAAAAAGAATGGAATAATAGTAGAAAAAGGCAGGTCATGCTCCAGAATGCCTTGCAAGGACCAGCAAGGCAAGAAGGGAATTAGCTAGTTGGCTTTGAAAGCCCCACCAGCAGCTAGTTTTTGGTCATCAATTCATGTATGAACCAGTGATTGAAAACCAGCACAGTAAAAAAGCTGAAACATAATATGGAAAGTGATCAATTACCCAGAATTTCTCAGCACACTTCTGGTGCAAAACAGTGCAAAGGCAGAGTCTTCTGTTCCTCAAACAGATAAAAAGAGAAAACACTGTGATGAATACATGAAGTCTGGGTTTTCATAGAGAGGAGATGAGGGCTTGTATTATTACAAACATTTGCTAACATGAAGGGTTCAATTTATTATTGCCAAGGTATATGCAAGTGAAAAAGGTTGGCAACCACTGCTGGAGAACCATGAATCAAATCCACCTTTAAGGTGTCTGGTGTGTTAAGCCAGAAGCTCTACATACAACCCATAACACACAACTGAGAGTGTGCAATTCAATTCACAGCAGAGAGATGCAGCTGTATATATTTGCAATCCTTTTTACTCAGAAGTAGACCCATTGCTTTCCATGGGTGTTATTCTTAAGTAAAGCTGCATTGAATTGTAGCCTGGGAATTGTTGCTTCAAATGGAAAGGGGATCCCAACCTGGTGTTAAAAAAAAAAAAACCTCTGCCAAATGCAAAAGCCTTTGCAAAAGGGAATCAGGTTGCAGCAGGAAAAGGGAACGGAGGGGAATAAAAGGTTAACTTTGGCTGAAACGTCCCAGGAAAGTAAGGATAGCAACTAACCAGCTGCCTGCCTAAGCTTAGTGGATAAAGGAAACTTTCAGAGTTGAAAGACTCTGCCCTCTGATTGACCTGGAGATAAGTTGAAGTAAGAATTGGAGCTTGATAACTTAGCAAAAATTTCAAGTACTATACCTGAGTATCTATGGTACTTCAAACAGATGCTAGCTTTTTTTCTTTGCTTTACTTAGACAAATGCCCTGCGGTTATCAAAATAAATATAGCAATTGTAAGGGCTTTAAATGTTCTCTAACTCTAGGCTGCCAAAAGTTGCCTGATATTAAGCAAGAGCTTTGCTATTCTGTTGAGGCACATCAGGCAAGGGAAAAGGAGGCAGCCCTTGACAAGCTGCAAATGTGAGTGAATGAAGTGGGGAGTCAGAATGATTTAAAGGAATTAAAGGATAGCAAGTGGGACCTTGAACATCGATCAGTCCATCATCACCTTCTCCTACGTGTTTACCCTTTTTCCAGTAGGTCTTTTGGTGAAAGCTTCATTTAGCCAGATTGCAGGAGGGTTCAGGAGTCATATCACCGCAGCTCCAAATCTACTCAGCCTTGGAGTTTTACAAGAATGTGCTACCCCAGGGAGTAGCCATAACAAGTTCTTCTTCAAAACAGTTTTATACATTTGGCTCACCAAAGGACACATAGGCCAATGACAATGTTTGGAATCTTGCTCAGTCACTGGGATCCTGGAACTGAGCATCCTTGCAACAGCAGGTCCATGTGAACCATTTTCATAGATAAAACTAGTAGAGGGACCTAGTGGTCATTGCTGCCACTAACCCAGCCACCACAGAAACTCCCATGTTGAACAGGCAGTTCATTTGCTTGGATGGCTTTAAAACATTTCTGCCCAATGTTGCATATATGAAACAGGGACCTGTGGGCTGGGCAAAAATGGGTTGAAGAGATATTAGACAATGTCATTGAAATGCCTATCAATGGCACAATGACTATGTGCAACTTCCAGGTTCATAAGAACATAAGAAGAGCCCTGCTGGATCAGGCCAAAAGCCCACCTAGTTCCGCTTCTTGTATCTCACAGTGGTCCACAAGATGCCTCAAGGAGCACACAAGACAACAAGAGACCTGCATCCTGGTGCCCTCCCTTGAAACTTGGACTCTGAGGTTTACCAGCTTTGTGCCTCTGCGTACTAGGTACAGGTGAGCTATGGAAGGAAAGAAGTATGCCTTTCTCTTCTCCTTTGTGCTTTCCAGAAGCAGCAGGGGGGCCAATGTGGGAAACAAGACACTGGAAGAGATGCACCTTTGGCTTGATCCAACAGGGTTTTTCTTATGTTCTTATGCATTGTCCAAGGAGGTCTAGAGACTAAAACAACTAGCAGTGCTCAGTCCTTGAAGAAAAAGATTTGGAAGCAGAATAGCACTGAAATGGAACAAACAAAAACTACCTTCTATGGAGTCAGATCATTGATCTATCTCAGTGGGTTCTCCCTCATCCCTTTAAGGAGCAGGGAAAGGGAGGAGGCAACGCATCACTAAGGGGGGTGCTTTTACTTGCTGTGTGTTAGGGCAAGCAACAGGAGATGCAGGGAGCCCCACACAGCTCTCCACAGGGCTCCCCGAGGCTTGTAATCTTCAGAAATAGCAAACACAAGCCACTTCTGGTTTGCGAACACAGCCAAGAGGTGGCTTGCACTTGCTATTTCTGAAGATTCCAAGCCTCAGGGAGCCCTGCGGAGCGCTGTGCGAGGCTCCCAGCATTTCCTGCTGCTTGCCCTAACACACAGTAAGTAAAGCATCCCCCTCACCCCCCCCCAGTGATGCAATCCTAGGGATCACGTCGCTGCCGTTGCCCCTCCCCTGCAGAGACTTACTTTCGGAGTATAGTTCTCAAAAAATCTGAGAACCACTGGTCTATCTTGGTATTGTATACACTAATAGTGACTCTCCAGGGATTCAGATAAAAGTCTTTCCCCAGTACTTCCTGAAGATAGCATGAACTGAACTGGGACTTTCAGCATGCAAAAGTAGGTGCTCTTCTACTGAAGTAGAGCCCCATCCCAAAACCACACCAACGTAACGCATCCCACTTCATCCCAATTTATTTGCTATATGCTAATAAGATTCTGGGAAAAGAATTACTTGCAACTTATCTCCCTCCATCAGTTGTAGAAGTTAATATTTCCTAAAATTCTCATGTGAGTGGCAGTTATAATTATTGCATCTCCTGGCCACAGTTATGAGATACAAAACTTCACCCTCATAAAAGGCTAAAAACTAACAACTTATAGGAACTAGAATTATAATACAAGTCCATAGCTCCATCAGTTCAACTAGTGAAAATAGCAACACACTAATGCAGTGATTTTCAACCTTTTCCATCTCGCAGCACACTGATATACTGCAAAAATTGTCAAGGCACACCATCAGTATTTTATAATTGACGAGGCACACTGTGCTGCATTGGGGGTATTCACATCCCAGAATGGCCCTACTAATAAGTGACCTTCCCCCAAACCCCTGCAGCACACCTGCAGACTGCTCATGACACACCAATATGCCACAGCACAGTGGCTGAAAATCACTGCACCAGTGACATCATATTATATTATTATTATTATTAACAGTATTTATATACCGCTTTTCAACTAAAAGTTCACAAAGCAGTTTACAGAGAAAAATCAAATAACTAAATGGCTCCCTGTCCCAAAAGGGCTCACAATCTAAAAAGATGCAAATGAATACCAGCAGACAGCCACTAGAACAGACAGTACATACCTACTCTTGTACTGAAGTTCACTGCCTAAGTTTTCCCCTGCACTGCCTACACTGCTCAGTGCTGAAGACTCTATGCCATCTGCTGTATGCTGTGTTTACATGCTTTGCAAGCAGTGAACTACCTCTATGAAGGTAGATGGAGATGCTACTGAATTCCACTACTGTCCTAATTTGGTGGCAACAGGCTTGAACCAAATTGCTCTCTTACCAAAATTATTAGATGTCAAAAAAGTGGCATCCTCAGGATGTTATTTGTGCCAGAACTAAGTCCTCTGATGTATTTGAAATTAATATTTGGATGCATGTTCAAATTCTTGTTTCATCTTGTAGTCTATCCTTGAATGAATCAGGGATCCGGTTGCAGGTCACAGAAAAACAAGCCCTATATATACAAGATCTTTCCCACTGAAAACTCTTCCTTTTCCTCCTCTCCTTGCTTTTGACAGCCCAGTTTACAGTGACTGAAGCATCCACAATCTCACTCAACAGCAGTAATCAATAAGTAGTGAAATTTTCTGGGCAATTCTTTTCCCTTCTACCATCCTTCTCAGAACTCCTCTGATACCCACAGGTTCCACAAGAATGGAGACTCCTGATGTTAAGATCAAATTTCCAGCCTGCTCAAAAAGGGGCCTCCTGCTCATTCTCAAACAACGAACAAATGGAGGAACAACAAAAAATAGACCAGCAGATTTCCTGTGATGACCAAACGGATGATAACTAACCTTTACCAATCAGAAAGGTCAACTCAAACTGAAGTCATTTTCTTAGTAGTCTCCATGTTTTGTGTATGGAAACTAGAGAGATTTCTGTGAAACGACCTTGACTTCTTCTTGTACAGAAGTCAAGTTTCCTATATGGATATCACTGCCATGTAAGAAGTTGTACTTCCTTGCATATGCACACACAGTCATAAGAAGTGCACGTGTTTCTTCCAACATGCACACATGTAGCAGAAACCTCCAACCGCTGAACTCCAGTCCTGATTGCTACCTTACCTTTTGCAGCTGTGGAACTATTAAAAAGAGGATGAAAGCTGCACCTTCTCCTGCCCTGCACCTCTTCTAGCCCCTTTACCTACTGTTCCCTCCTGCTTGCTAATGCACAATGTGAGAGTCCTTGCTCTGGTAGATGGAACAGAAGGAAGGTGACATGACAGGCAAAAGACAAAGTTCAGTCGGGCTGGCACCTGAAACAAAACAGCACCCAATTCTTCTCTCTTTTTTTGTACCTGGACCCCACCTGTACCACGTTCTCCATCATGTATCATTCCTTGCAAAATGATCACGGTTGGAAGGATCCTGGAAGCAGATTCTCTGCTTCCAGCCAGATTAGAAGAAGCACGATAGGAGGTTTAAGCAGAGAGTGGCAGGCAGTGCTCTTTCTGGAAGGAAAGAAATTGGTAACAGGACCAAAGCAGCCTCTACTTCCTTCTCCACTGCTACAATCTTGGGCAGTGATACTAGAGGAGATAAGCTATGTCATTGACATCCCCCCATTTTCTCACTTGCTTTCCAAGGAGCATAAGCAAAAAGAAGATACAGCAACAGCAAGATGCCCTAAACTGGCAGGTGGTGGCTGAGGGAGGTGGGTGGGTATCTGTTCTCCACCTGCCCCAGCCCATCACTTGAAAAAGCTACTTCACTCAGCCTCATAGGTAGCTGGCCCTGAGGTCAGGAAAAACAACAGCTGCATTCTCTTTTGCAGCTGGGGGCCTATGAGAAGAGTTCTCGGGGTTGTGACTCAAAAACTATTTTTAAAAAATGGAACTGACCCTTAATCTTCGGATGCAGCTTTTAATGGGTTGAAGGGGTCCAGGCAACCTGGGCCTTCGGTGGATTATGTAAAACCCATGAAGCTATGTTATGTGTACCCAGCTGGGTTGTCAGCATTGCACAATGCTTTCGCACCACCTTGCATAGTTCTGATTTTGCACTACATACAAATTTAAATTGCAAATATGGCAATTAGCAGCAGTTCAATGTAACAAGGGAAAACACAGGAGATCTCCTAGTCCCTGGCACAGACTGCTTGACAACATATTGAATGTAATACAATTCTTCTGAAATGTATTAATTTGAAATACACAGCACTTCACATGAAGTGGGCTTTATACAATGAGGACAAATTTAATTGAGTATTCTATAATGATGCTTAGCACTTGCAGATATCTTTCTTGGAGCTTTGGATACTTTACAAACATTAGCTGATTCATCCACGTGACACCCTGGTATGGTACGTAAAAGGAAACCACTTAAGCTGCAGTGGGTGCTCTCTAAGGGTTTGCATACAAACTGGGAAACAAAAAGATTTGCTATGTTAGCAGCAAGTCTAGAAGCACAATTTATACAAGGTTGCAATACAGCAGAGCAAGTGCACAGGAAGGATACATGGGAGACATAAACCAATGGCTGAATCACTGCCAAAAGCATAATCTACACTGCAAGAGCTGGCACATGTTCTTGAGAGTGATAATAGCAGAATCTAACAAAAGTGTAGTATACAGCAGGATACAGAGAGAAGACAAAAGAGAGCTTTTCCCATTCAAAGCTGAAATGTAGCAAAGCTGACACTCCCTCATGGGCTGCTATTTGCTTTTGGCTCCTATTGCAGAGTTGAACCTGTTTAAAAAATAAAGAAATGAACCTCCCCCAAGGCTCAGAACTCAGGGACATCCCAGGATACCCCAGAGGAATGGGGCCAACAGCATTCCTGCAGACCACCTGGAAAAGGGATGTCTGATGGAAGTTCTGATGTGCTAGAGTCCATCTGGAAGAGAGAAGGCATTCTGTTTTCCTTGAAGCTTAATCTGGGAGGTTTGATGAGAGCCTGGGCATTCTTGTCTCTTCAATTTAAAATGAAATATGGAGTGACAGGTCACTGTGCTGGATCTGTGGTCCCACCCTTGTGCTATCCAACAACCTGGACCAAAGTGGATATATTCTACTACGAATGTGTCAAAGCACTCTGGGCAACCAACAAACCACAGCATTATTAAGTGCAGCGTTAAGGGATAAAGGGAAGGCAATTTAAGGACTAAAAAGCAAAGAGCTTGAAAACTAAGCAATTCCAGCCTTTAACAGTCTGCAAGGTGGCTTGCTCATAAGATAGTAAAAGGATATCTAAACCATTACAAAACTGAAAGGGCCCCTGGGGTGCCTACTTGAGAGTATTCAGTTTGGTAGCCACCAGTGATCCAAAAGCACAACTATAATTCCAGGTGCTGCATGCTAGTGTCATGGGAGATATTGTTATCTGAGATGTTTTCCCTTCACTCTCACTCACACTCCTTCCATGGTGGTCTGCCTTCCCCCCAGCACCATGTGTATCCCACTGTCCATCAGATAATTCCTTCTAAAGAACTGCCCTGTGTTATTCTATGTTCAGCTTATGACCCCAAAGACAACCATTGAAATGATGCAGAGGCCTTAAACTTCCTTTACGGACTACATTGTGATAATAGGCTTCCAAGCCGGACTGCACTGAACAAGACATTGCTTCTGACTGACAGTTATGAAAAGGTTCCAGAATAACCCAGAGCAATTCCGTTTTTTAATCAGATTAGCGTTTCCTCTATTTACCACAATTCTACAATGATTATTCAAGTATACAGAGAAATAAAGCCTTGGAAAGGTTTGTCCTGATTGCTAAAACAACATAAAATAAAAGTGTACCTGATTTGCAGCTGCACGAAGTGTAGACCAATTCCACAGCAGGAGCTCTGCGAGTCTGCTGGTCTCAAAAGTTCTGAAAAACAAAAGTGAATCCAAAGATATATATTTTGGGTTGCAAATTATCAAGGATGTCGAACAGACTGGCTCTAGGAACTGGATGCAACATTGGAAGCAAAAGTCCCAGCTGGTCAAAGAAAAGATAATGAGGAAGAGGTCAGTGTCACTGGCTCAGCACTGTCATTCTTTGTCCTGTGCACTGATGGCCACAAAAATGGAGGTTTGAAAGGGGAGCAGGCAAAAAAGAGCCTCCTCTACAGAAGCACTATGGGTGGAAATACCAGGTCCTAATAATAATTTCAGCCCTCATTGTACTCAAGGGTTACATAAAGCCAAAAACATGTACAGTCACAATTCCCTATAACCCAACAAATATATACTGTCTCTTTAAGAACTACAAACACAGTACAAGGGACGTGTGCGAACTGATAGAACAGTAGCTTCATTCTTCTATTTCAGTTCGCTCTGGGGCATAAACAGAATAAGAGGAATGGCAGACTGAGGGTACAATCCTATGCATGTCTACTTGAAGTAAGTCCTATTGTGCTCAATAGGACTTACTCCCAGGAAAGTGTGTACAGGATTGCAACCTGAGTCGCCTGCACTATTTATTGTTTTCCTCTATCTTTTTCTGAAGGGGCCGAGCATGTACAGCATACTTGAAATCAAGGGAGTAAGTTGCACAAGAAATAAGGGTTGACTGTATTGGGAACATGTACTAGTGATCAAAATGCTAAGGGTGATCTAGAGTTGGAGAAAATAATTGTGGAGGCATGGAATGGAGAAAGTGGTGTAGAAATGGGTGACTTTAATTACCTACAAATAGACTGCATAAATTTATGTTCAGGCCACGACAAATAAGAGAAAATTTATAGATATGCTAAACAACTGTGCCCTACAACGGTTGGTCTTGGAACCAGCAAGAGGGGAGGCACCCCTAGACTTAATTCTATGTGGCACTCAGAACACAGTGCAAGATATTGGACCAATAAGGAAAGAGTAACCATTTTGCTATACATAAGAACATAAGCACAGCCCCACTGGATCAGGCCATAGGCCCATCTAGTCCAGCTTCCGGTATCTCACAGCAGCCCACCAAATGCCCCAGGTAGCACACCAGATAACAAGAGACCTCATCCTGGTGCCCTCCCTTGCATCTGGCATTCTGACATAGCCCATTTCTAAAATCAGGAGGTTGCGCATACACATCATGGCTTGTACCCCGTAATGGATTTTTCCTCCAGAAACTTGTCCAATCCCCTTTTAAAGGCGTCCAGGCTAGACGCCATCACCACATCCTGCGGCAAGGAGTTCCACAGATCAACCACATGCTGAGTAAAGCAATATTTTCTTTTGTCTGTCCTAACCCTCCCAACACTCAATTTCAGTGGATGTCCCCTGGTTCTGGTGTTATGCGAGAGTGTAAAGAGCATCTCTCTATCAACTTTATCCTTTCCATGCATAATTTTGTATGTCTCAATCATGTCCCCCCTCAGGCACCTCTTTTCTAGGCTGAAGAGGCCCAAACGCCGTAGCCTTTCCACATAAGGAAGGTACTCCAGCCCAGTAATCATCTTAGTCACTCTCTTTTGCACCTTTTCCATTTCCACTATGTCTTTTTTGAGATGCGGCGACCAGAACTAGACACAATACTCCAGGTGTGGCCTTACCATCGATTTGTACAACGGCATTACAATATTAGCTGTTTTGTTCTCAATACCTTTTCTAATGATCCCAAGCATAGAATTGGCCTTCTTCACTGCCGCTGCACATTTGGTCGACACTTTCATCGACCTGTCCACCACCACCCCAAGGTCTCTCTCCTGATCTGTCACAGACAGCTCAGAACCCATTAGCCTATATGTGAAGTTTTGATTTTTTGCCCCAATGTGCATGACTTTACACTTACTGACATTGAAATGCATCTGCCATTTTGCTGCCCATTCTCCAAGTTTGGAGAGATCCTTCTGGAGTTCCTTACAATCACTTCTGGTCTTCACCACTTGGAAAAGTTTGGTGTCGTCTGCAAACTTAGCCACCTCACTGCTCACCCCTGTCTCCAGGTCATTTATGAAGAGGTTGAAAAGCACCGGTCCCAGGACAGATCCTTGGGGCACACCACTTTTCACCTCTCTCCATTGTGAAAACTGCCCATTGACACCCACTCTCTGTTTTCTGGTCTTCAACCAGTTCTCAGTTCAGCTCAATAAGTCCAGACACACTGGACTTTGAAAGACAGATCAAAAATGAGAGAACTAATAAACAGGAAGCTGAAAGGAAAAGTAAATTGGGTCAAGCCTCACCAGAGTGCACAGAGGTTATAAAATCAAAACAAAAGTTCAACTAGAATGTATATCACTATGTAAGAAACCAATCACTGTGAACCAACCGTATTGCCCTCTGCCTTTCCATTGGACCATTTCAGCAACGTGGAGAGGGTGGATTTGCTGCATGGGAAACAGTCTATCCTCCATATCTACTTTACCCAGGCTTCGCGCACTGGAGAGGACACTCTGTTCCAGAATCACCATTCAGAGTGCGATACCATAGTCTTCCGAGACTGAAGGATGCCAACAACAATGTAAGAAAGACAACACCGTGCCAAGAGAGATTCCAACATAGCTCACAAGTGAAGACAAGGAAGACTTCCTTCAGAAAGGGCCTTGCCCAAATCAAGAGAAGAAAAATAAATACATTTATTTTACCAGAATTTGTAACAAGGGATGTTAAAACAAATGTGAAAAGCACATAGCTAAAAACACAAAGGCAAAATAATAACACTACTTTAAATATATCAAAAGCAGGAAACCTGTCAGGGAGGCAGATGGAATGCTGGATAATGAAGGAATAAAAAGAAAGTTTAAACAAGATATAGGATGGCAGAAAAACAGAATGAATTCTTTGCATTTGTCTTCACTACAGAAGATATTGGACAGATGTCTGTGCTTGAACTGACCTTCCCATAGAGGGAGACTGAAGAACCGAGCTAAACGCAAAGGTGTGAGGTTTTCAAACACATTAACTAAAAATTTACAACAAATAACTGGGTCCAGTTGGCATTCAACCAAGTGTTCTTAAGGAACTGAAATGTGAATAGTACATTACCTTACAAAAATGTGTAAACTTTATGTCTGCCTCCAACCCCTCCCATCCCCCAAAACAAGGAGAATCTTGTCTTCCCATCGCAATCACCCTACGGAGACTTTGGTTAAGGGTTATAAGTGTTTGCTGGGAGAGACTCATTTTCCCACCACAAGTGAATGAAATGCATTTACGACATGTTTCTAAGCTCATGCCTTGCTTGTAGCCTTCAGTTCAGCCTACAGAGAATGATCTCCAAACGCAGTCTTTTGCAACAGCCTGAACCAGAAGAACCTCCTTTTGTCTTCCTCATTGATCTCCCCACTTTTCCTTCCCTCTTTTTTCCTTCCTAACACCCCTAAAATCCTATTACCTGCCACTCTGGAAAGCTCATATCTCTATGTCCCTCCCCCACGCTCATTTCCCCCCTCTGTGTTCTTCTCCTTCTAAGGAGTTCCTTCCTTCTCCTTGCTCCTCCTTCTAAGCACTTTCCCTATGACCTGGTTATTCATGAGTGCTGGTTATAGGATTCCTCCACCTAAAATAAGGCATGAGTGAGCTAAGGTTGGTTAGTCCCAGCTTGAACCCCATTTGGGTTTTGCCCATGAAAATAAACACCTTTTGCACTTTCACCTTTGACTCCATTATCCTTTCCCTGCCAAATTACATAGCTGTGTCATTAGCCACTGCAGAGGGCTCCTTGTTCCCCCCCCCCATGTGTGCGTGTTACATGTGCTTTAAAAGGCACTGCCCATAATAGGCCCCATGAAGTCACTTCCTCTCCTCTTCAATTGCTCATCTGGTTATGGGAATTACCCCTGCTAACTGGGTAAAGAGGAACTTTTTTAAGTGGGTGCTCTTCTTTTAATTAGCAGGGGGAGAGTAACTGGCCCATCTCACCCCAGCAGTGTCTTCTAGTGGCAATCTGCTGGTATTCTTTTGCATCTTTTTAGATTGTGAGCCCTTTTGGGACAGGGAGCCATTAGATATTTGATTTTCTCTGTAAATCGCTTTGTGAACTTTTCACTGAAAAGCAGTATATAAATACTGTTAATAATAATAATAATAATTGTGACCTAACTCCCAGGGTGCTGCACAGGCAAACATAATAAAGAGCATAACCAAAAGTCTGGTTAAAAAATGTCACAAAAATGTCATGTAGCGGCAATTTTATAAAGAAAGATTTATCAATCAGCAATGTTTGCAATCTCTGATATGTTTAGGGGTTAAATTCTAATAAGTCAAAACTCTGAGAATCAATGCACCTTAAAATTTCCCACAATGCAATTAACCATCACCACTAACTTAAGCAGAAATTGAGAACACAATTCCCTTCTGAAACAAGGAAGGATAGATGAGGCAACTTCCCTCCAGTCTGCCAGCATACATACTCGCACACGTCCAACACATATGGCAATAAATTTAAAACCATAGTCTAAAAATTAGTCTGGCACATTGTCTATCACATTTTATGCTGGAACTAACATCACTGTTCACAGAATTAGTGCAGTGTGATTGAAGTCATCAATAATGGATTATTACAGTTCAGACTAATCCTCAAAGACAAGATACTTAAAGGCTAATAGCCTGTCTGAAGATCCACAAAAAGTGGCTTAACTCTGAGGCCTAAGTGACTCAGATGAACATACTGTTTCCACCAGATTTCCTAGAATCCAGTCAAAAGCAATCTGGAGGTGGGGGTGGTAGTTTCAAATATCAGTTTCAAAAAAGGTTTATAGTGTTGCCAGAATGTTTTATTCAAAGATTTTACAGAAGTACTAACTCATCTACCTTTTAGAAACAAATTTCATTGAGCTATGCAAAATCAAGAAAAGAATTAATGGCAGCTAAGAACATTCATGAATTAGGATGAACAGACCAGAGACAATATGACCGGAAGATGACGATATAAAAGCATCATTGATACAGAATGGGGCCATTGTTTCAGGTGTTATATGAGAAGAGACAAAAAAAATGTTTAATATAGGAGATCAGGGTTTAACCAAGCATCACCAAGCAATGTAGCCATGTGGAAATCTTCAATGTCTCTGGCTAGTCAACAGGACTCAAATGAACTATACTTTACTCAAAGAAAACAGAGAACAAATTGGTCACAGGCCCTTTTCATGAGCCTTGTAGCTAGGAACGGTGGGCTCTTTTACCCTGGCCCACTCATCCACTCTTACAACCCATGACCATCAACTTTAGAGTCCTTGCTACCACAAAACAATCTCTGCTGATTCCTAGAGTAGGGGCATAATGCAAGGATGGCCTGGATGTTCTATTTTTTTCTGGAAGAGGAACGGACCATGCAACAGTTATGGTGAGCTCCTTAAACAGACACATAAAAGAATGCTGCAGCTGCATACAAGCTCTCAATTCTGTCCCATTACTTCCAGGAGAGTACAAGATATAAAAAAAAACCAGAGGGGAGACAGGAAAAAGCTGTCCCTCTGCAGAAAAATGTCACCAGACAACTTCTGTTCAGCAGGAGAGAAAGCTAAGAAAGTGCCTATAAACCTATAAACCTAGACGCTGTTCCAGAACCACCTTTCAGAGCGCGATACCATAGTCTTTCGAGACTGAAGGTTGCCAACTCACCTGGCTCTTGTTGCATCCCAGGACACCTTCAAGTGCCACCTCCCTAGCCCAAAAGCAATTGCAGTGACATGATGATGTCACCACAGTTACTTCCTAGTTGTGCACTGCTCTGAGCAGCTGCCCACCTTTTTTGCTTAAAAAAAAGTGAAGCGGGCAGCCACTCATAGTGGTGCGCAACAGCCTCAACAGTGGCTGAGAGGGGAGACTGTTGTCCCCCACAGAGTGCCATCTGGGAGCACAGTACCCCCCGCCCCCGAGGTATTCTACTGCTACAAAGAGCCAGTCTTAACCAAAGCCCAACATTTTTCTTGAGGTCTCTACCCATTCTATCAATATGTATGTAGTCCCTACTAAACTGAAAGGGCTAGCTGAGTGCAAACCACTTAGGGCCAAACAAGATGATTCTTTAAACCCATCTTACCAGTGGGGGTTTAAATCCAGAAGTGGTTTTTTGGAAGTTACCGAACTTCCAAACCCATCTGTTAAAGACTAAACATGCACTGTCTAGTTTGACTCTTAAGAGTTCTTAAACTCTCCACTGAATCAGCTGTCCTTGTATAGATTAGTTTTCTGTGGTCGTGAGGCATGTCCACAAGTAACAAATAGAATACTTGTTGAACACAAACACAACTTTTCAAAACTAGTTGACATGGTTATTGTGGTATCTAATGCAGGAAATAACCTTTTTACATTTGAAAGATAGCTCCCACCTATCCAGCTATTTAATTGACATGGATAGAAAAGCATATGTTTCTCTGTGCTTCTCAAAGAATCCAGAGAATTCTGGATTAGTGCCCATTTTAGTACCTTTTTTAGTGCCCATTTCAAGTAAATCATCCTCTCAGGGGGTATGGATTCTCTCTCTCTCTCTCTCACTCACACACACACACACACACACACACACACACACACACCCAAGGTATGTCTTGTGAAGAAAGAATAAGCAGAGCAAAATACTGCTTTGCAAATGACAGGGTTTAAGAAATATTGGCATCACCATGGGCCACACCACATGACACGGCATAAATACTTCTGAGCTTAATGGAGTTGATATCTGCCCTGCAAAGTGGTGGCTGTGATAAACTGGGCTTTGGCATCCAATTTCTCATTGGATCTGTACCCTATATGGTGTTTGTCAGGACTCAATGTTTAAATGGGGGCTAGTATCTACTGCTCAGTGTGATTGCGGGTTCTCCCACCAGACCATGTACCACATTGTGTCTGGCTGCAAAATGAGGGCGTATACTGGCCCATGGTCTGACTTTTTCTATGAAAGTTACTCTGTCCTTGAATGGCTGCATGAACTGGACATTGACATTTGATCTAGTCTAACTGATATATGTCCATGTATTATATGCTACACGCTAAATAAAATAAAATCTCATTGGAAGAGCCAATTCTTTTGTTTCTGAATCATGATAGCTATGCTGAAATGTGATGGTGTAAATTGGAGCAGTGATGTTGCTTTTGGTCTTCCAGAGAATGCAAAGAGGTGAGGTAAACTTACTGAAGCTCCTAAACCTGAGGTATACACCAAAGTTTTAAGAAGGTTGTTGTGGAATTCTTGTGGAGGTCTGGTCTAGAGGGTAGAGCCTCCATTTGCCTGAAGATAACATCCGAAGGTCGCCAGTTCGAAGCCACTGGCACCGTGCGACCTTGAAGCAGCTTACAAGCTGAGCCGAGTTATTCCATCTGCTCTGAGCATGGGAGGATGGAGGCCAGAATGTGCGGCCAGATCAAGACAGAAACATCTGATTGTTGTGGTTTCTTGAAAGATAGAACCTTTCAAATTGTAAAAATCCCTACGGGGATTTAAATTGCCTGCCCATGTAAACCGCCTTGAATAAAGTCCAAGGAGAAATCGGAGGACATAGAAAGGCGGTATATAAATACTTGTATTGTATTGTATTTTTGAAGTAAAAAAAAGTTCCAAAATGTTAAACCAGTGATTTTCAACCTTTTTCATCTTGTGACACACTGGCAAGGCACTAAAATGGTCAAGGCACACCATCAGCTTTTTGACAATTGACAAGGCACACTGTGCTGTCAATGGGGGCTCACATCCCCCAATGGTCCTAATTGATAAATTACCCTCTCCCAAATTCCCGAGGCACACCTGGGGACCATTCACGGCACACCAGTGTGCCACGGCACAGTGGTTGAAAATGGCTGTGTTAAACCCTGTAATACATGCCACTCAAGATTCCTTCTGGTTCCTAGTTCACCCCTAGAACCAAAATGGGCTGAAGCTATTGGGCTGCTCAAGACAGCATATACCTCTTCCAACCCCTCGCCCCTATGAACTTCTGAATCAAATGTGCAGGAAATGTGAAGTGCACTGGGATTGTTCCCATCATGCTCTAGTCTACATTTTCTCCTTTGTTTATAGAACCTGTACTGAAGAATGATCTTTCTCTTTCCCTCACCAGGCTGAAGGGGAAAGAACTAGGTTGCTGCGCTCCAAGGATTGGAAAACAACAATCTCACTCTTTCCTGCATCACTTGCTTTGATTAACGAGCCCTAACAGAGGTAGAGACTAGTAAGGAGGCTGGCTCCATCCATTGTGGCAGAGCGGGGAGGGGAGCTGGGGGACATCTATTCTCCACCCCTCAACTCGAGCCCCAATCCACTGCCCAATGAAAATGGGCTCATTTTCATCATGGATGGGCTGGCCTTGCCTAGAATTTGCTACTCTAGCTCCTGTTTCCAAGTGCTGACATTTCAGATCTATGGATACTCACTAATCACTCTTACCATAAAAAATTATTTGGTCAATAAATAACAAAAACAATAGAAAACTGACAAAAATCAGTAGTTACATAAAATGACTCAAAACTGCAAGCAGGTAGACCAAAAACTGGGCATATTCTAGGTCTAGGATAGGGGTGCCCAAACCCCGGCCCTGGGGCCACTTGCAGCACTCGAGGCCTCTCAATGCGGCCCTCAGGAAGTCTCCAGTGAGCCTCTGGCCCTCCGGAGATTTGTTGGAGCCTGCACTGGCCTGACGCAACTGCTCTTAGCATGAAGGCAACTGTTTGACCTCTCGCGTGAGCTGTGGGATGAGGGCTCCTGTCACTACTTGCATTTTCACATCTGTGATGCAGCAGAGGCAGCAAAGGAAAGGCCAGTCTTGATTTGTACAAGGCCTTTTATAGGCCTTGAGCTATTGCAAGACCTTCATTCATTCATATAAGTTCATCTTTAATATATCCATTTACGTAAACTTATGTAAATTTATTCAAATTTTAAATGTAAATTAATTCTTTTTTTCCCTGGCCCCCAACACAGTGTCAGAGAGATGATGTGGCCCTCTTGCCAAAAACTTCGGACACCCCTGGTCTAGGATAATGGGATATATTTTGGACAAAACAATTACTTGGCTAGTTGACAGAAATTGGAAAAGTTATATATCTTTTGTATTTTCTTGAAACTTTATGAAGATTTTTGCCATAAAAATAGTGAAACACATTTAACAACATTACATGTGCACATAAAGCCACTTTCTAGTGATTAAAGTGACTCCATCCATTATGAACAGAGTCACTTTAATTACTAAACAAGGGCTTTATATACATGCATTGGGCTGTAAAAACAGTGAAATACTGTATACCAGTGGTTCTCACCCTTTTTAGCCCAGGACCCACTTCTGAGACTGACAATCTGTCCTGGACCCACCGGAAGTGTTGTCAGCAACCTGGAAGTGATGTCATAGTCAGAAATGACATCATCAAACAGGAAGTGACATCACTGTGATGTCAGAGCCAGAAGTGATGTCATCAGGCAGGAAGTTCTTGTCTAGAAACTGTACGTGACAAGAGACAGTATTCCAGCTCAGAAGCTTCTTCCAATTCTCCCTGCCCTCGCTACCATTGCTATCAAGCAAAATATAAAACAACATCTGGAACAAAATATTTGTGTATTTATTTACTACTGTTTTTATTTCTGTCTTTATTTACAAAATCTCAAGCTACTTCTTGTATTTCGCTTGAAACTAACAAACATTGATGTGGCTACTGATACTGTGCTCAGCACTAGCCAGAAACAAGCGAACCCTACTCATGCACCTCAATACAAGAAGTAGCTTGAGCTTTTGTAAATAAAGGAAATAAAAACAGTAGTATCCCCCTCAGAAGGAAGATAAGCAGGGGTGCTTCCCCTCATCTCCCCCAAGCCTAAGTACGTCTACTCAGAATTGAATCCCATTACTGGCAATGGGGCTTACTCCCAGGTAAGAGTAGACAGAATTGCAGCCTAAGAGAGAAGTAAGAAGAGGGGAAAGGTGCACATCAGAGAAGCTGCTGGGGGAGCCGCACTCTCCCTGGGTGCCTCCCCCCCCCACATGCCAGGCTTGCCCTCCCTCCCCTCCGGCTGCTCTCTTGGCAGCCAGGCAACCAGGGATCCCCCTTCACCCCTGCAAAGATATAAAGAGAAGACGTGCTAGCCCGGGCAGGAAAGGATCGTGGCTTCCAGGCAATTTCAGAGGGAGAAAGGTTGTGATGCAGAGGACAAGAACGGCAGTGGCTTTCCCCGAGGGAAGCCTCCAAGTGCAGAGGGGGGTCCAGCTGGAAGGCAGCAGCACACTTTCTGGGGAAAAGCGGCACATGGCTTTCTTTGCACATGTGCAAGCCACTCTTACTTACATCTCAATGCCAGGATGCTTAAAATGGCAACGCCCAGGCTTTGCCCACTTCCAAAATGGTGCCACCTAGGTCTTTTGCCATCTTCCAAGATGGCTGCCACCAGCTTCTCGCAACCCACCAGAAATTGGATCGTGACCCACCAAGTGGGTCCCAATCCACAGTTTGAGAACCACAGCTGTATACAATTAACAGCATGTGGCTTCCACCTACAAAATCATGCCATTGCCAATTTTACGTCTTGGACCAGCTCTCACCAGGGATGGGCACTCAAGACTTTCAGACTCAAGTAATGAAAAAATGCATTTTTCACAACTCATGGGGACTTGAGTCATGTGCATCACTGACTCACGCACTGCAACTCAGGGTTTTTACCCAAAAAGAGTCCCGACTCTCTTTAGTGCATGCAAGCATGCTTGCTTACTTTCTGTCCCTGTCACTTTCATGTTGCCCCAAAAGTCCTTGAGGGTGCTCTGGAAGCTTTCATAAGACCAATGGCAACACCAGATGAAGTGAAGAACAGGGTGAAGAACAGGTAGTTCCAGGAGGCAGGATTGGGGGGGGGGGGGTTGGGGTAGAGGAAGACTTAAAATTTTGGGGGGGCTCAAGGACTTGACTCATTTCTCAAAATGATTCAGGACTTGAGTCAAAATGACTCAAAACTTTCCATGAGTTGCGACTATGACTCATGATTCAACTTGAGTCACAGGGTCGCTAACTCGGGACTTGAGAGACCTGAGCATTGTGACTCTGGCACATCCCTGACACTCACTATGGTCCACTGATCTTAATGCATGGTGTTCATATGTGATAAACAGAGTCCTACAAAGGGTTATCCCTTTGCTTAAATTTTTTATACTCCTTGTCTAAAGAAGAAACACTTTTAAACCTCCATACAAAAATCACACTGCAAGTTGCAGTTATGTTCTACAAAGAATTAAACTGCAGGGTTTCCTCTCTGTAGCAATTTCCAAAGCCTCATTAATTAAACTGAGCTTAAATGGAAGCCATCATGTAATTAGTAATGATTGTTTTTCACCTGTATACCTTGGTAGGGACACTTTGGGTTGTAACTTGATCAATTGCGTGATGAGTTTTACAAAACCTCATTATAAAACTATTACGAACCCAAACAACATCTCTAAACAAAACTGTGAAGTTTTCACCTTGAAAGTTAGTCAGACGGGCTTGGATTTTAAGAAGATTATGGCACTTGCATTAAATGAGCTTAGAAAAATGTAGAGACCAAGAAAGCTCTCCTATCTCAATAGACATTATTAATTTTTATTCTTGAAATAGCACAATTGCACTAAAGCAGTGGTTCCCAAACTGTGGGTCAGGACCCACCAGTGGGTCGCGACCTAATTTTAGGTGGGTTGTGAAACTGATAAGCTGATAGCTGACAAGGAAAATGTATTAAGCCCTATGGTAACTGAAATGAAGCAGCACATCTGCATTTACTTGCACATAGATGAATGTGCCTTGGTCCACTTCAAAGGGCAGACCAAGGGGAAAACAACCCCACCAGAACAGCCCCACTCCAATGAACTCTTGAGAAGGAGGTGTTCCCCTCCAAGCTGACAAGGAAAATGTATTGACTCCATAGAAAGTGAAACTAAAGCAATGTGTGCACTTACTCATGAGTAGGTGGCAATGGCTCTTATAAAAAGTCAGGCAAAGAGGAATGCAAAACCACCAGAATGATCCAAACCCAATGGACATGGAGCTCCACAAATGCTCTATAAGGCACCCCCCCCCCCCCCACACACACACACAATAAAAACAAAGGCATGTGCTGTTGGTCAAGTGAAACCTTTTTAAATGCCTTGTAAAACTGTGTCTCAACGGAGTGTCATTTTAAAAAATGGGTCCTGGTGCTAAAAAGTTTGGGAATCACTGCATTAAAGGCAAGGATCTTGCTATACTAAACTCCTACAATGCAATCAAATGAGAACACGATAGGAGAAAAACAGGGATGACCTTCAGTAATACAAGTTAGTAATCTTTATTTCATTACCAGACAAATTAGCAGAGATTGCAGTTAAGAACATATTGGTTAAAAGGTGGATAAACATGACATGATAGGAAGTGTCAACTGGGATTTTTGTAAAGGGAAATCCACAGATCAGAAACAGATTGAAGGCCAGGAAGTAGATTGTAGAGACTAAAGGCTTTTCCACAATCGGTTTAAAGATTCCTCATGGTACTTTTTCTCCCCAAGCTGCTGCTGTAACAGCCTTGTGTGGTCTGCTGTCCAGAAGCATTTAGATTTGTGTTGTCTTTCTCTGTACACCATCTTGTGATTAAAAATACACACACCAAAAAGTGGGCACTTTGGTTTGCTTACATGCTGCTTTGTAGGGGAAAGGACGGAGGGGAGAAGCTCGGACATGCGGTTATGCCATAAAATCTTGGTCTTCATATGTTTTTGTGAGTTTTTCTTTTAAGTGCCAAGGCATCCATGTTCTCACACCACTTCACTGTGCATGTACAAACTAACACCATACTAGAAATGTAATTCTCCCCACACCAGAACAGCAGGCAAGTTGTTAGCAGCTGCTGCCACCAGATGGCTAAGGCTGGCCTTGAATACCAGGGAAGGGAGTTCTGGTCTCCGTGATTCATTCTAAGCCACTGATTCAACAAAGCAATTCCAAACAGTACAAAGGATATCTTTGTTTAATCCATGACCTTGAAGGAGAATCACCAATGCAAAATGCACTACTAGACAATACATTCTAGAAGGGTAGCCATGGTAGCCTGTAGCAGCAAACACAACACAAAATCTGAGGTACTTTGACACAAACATTTACTGAAGCAGAAGCATCCATGGGCCACCTTCAGTGCATCTTTCAAGTTCTCTTTCAAGGCCAGGCGCTTGGAGTTCTAGAAGCATTTTGACCTTGTTACCAAAATAGAACATTTTAGGTTTAAAAAGCAACAGGATAATTAGCATTTGCATACACCCCCCCCCCAGTTTGTGACATATGGTTTGGTTGAAGCCACTTCAATTTGAGGTGAGGTGATAGTGAAGTCATGCGTTCATTGCCCTCTTAGACTTTGTAAACGTTTTGAACAAAGAACTCTCAGAACTTGCAATTCTTTTGAACTCCTGTGTGGAGCTCTGAGGGGCTGCGACATCCAGCTGCACCTGGAGACATTGAGGAGCAGCGCATCTCTTGGCTCCGGTTGCTCAGTGATGATATAATCGCCTAGCACCAAAAGTGGTTGGCTGAGACAAGGGAGCCCTGCTGCCCCATGCAGGGGAGGAGGAGGAAGTTGAGACTCATGTGGTGATTTAAGACCAGGGATAGACAGGGAGAAGAGTGAGGAGCAGGACAGAGAGAGCAGGGATAGAAGAGAGCCAGGAAGGACTTGGACAGAAAAAGGAGAATGGGAAACACAAGAGCTCAGAGAGGGATGACTGGTGAAGAGTGAAAGGATCAAGAAAGAGTTGGAAGAAGGGAATGAAGGAAGAGGCTCCAAGGACTGAAAAGGAGAGGAATAATAAGGAAGGACAAAGAAAAACCAGAAGAGCCAGTGAAGTCCTCTCAGAATGGGAAAAAAGAGAAGCAAATGGGAACCAAGTTTCCAACTATCTGCCCATCTCTTAAGATCATGAACGCCACAGACCTACCTGCCTTGTGTCAGGTATGACATACATGCACAGGAGGTGAGACTGCATTCTAGACTATCCTCCTGGGGAGTTCTTCTCCACCACAGCACCTTCTTTCCTTGTTTTTGGCTTCAAAAGGCAGTGGTGTGTGTGTGTGTGTGTGTGTGTGTGTGTGTGTGTGTGTGTGTGTCCCACTTGCAGGGACTAGGAGAGAAAAGCATGAAAGCTGTTGTTTGCACTGTACCTGTGAGAGTCTTCAAATTGCATTGTCTCAAAGTGGAAGGAAGCAATATTCCTGTGGCTCAAGCTGTTCCTCTCAGCAGCGGGGAGCTTCCTCGCTGTCCCAGGAATCCTTTGTGGAGCAAGGAAGAACTGAGAGCCTTTACTGAACAGCTGGTCCAGACAGCTCTTACCAAAAATTACAGAAATGCAGTGGAACTGCTCCACTACATTTCTGAGAAGTCAAAGGACATGGCTCCCACAGGGACCTGAGGAGTACAGGAGCAAAACTAAGGAGCCTCGGAGGAACTACAAGCCAGTCAAGGAGACTAATAGTAGTTCTGGGTGCTCCAGACAACCTTGCCCTTCTTCAAGGTCCTGGAGCAGTTCCTCTGAATTGACTGTGGTCATATCCTGCCTCAGTGGATCAGGGTAGTACTGTAGAGGAAGTGCCCTGCCACACCAAGGGACACTGGGGTAGAAGCAGAAGGCAAGGAAGAACTGGTGTTCAAATTGGTACCCATTGATCCAGAGGAGTCTCCCTCCATGCAGTCAAGATCTTCAGCCTTGGGAAAGTTGTTCCAAACCCAGGGTGATGCAGCAACTACCACTGCTCCACCTGCTGCCTTTAATGATCCTTTGCAACAGGTGTCTGAAGAGGCAGATAATTGCTCTCTATCCTCTGTGGAGAACAGTTTCGGCAGATGGGGAGTGGCTAGTCAACAGGACCAGAAAGAACAGTGGCGGGAGGACTGTTAGGCATCAGGCAATGCAACTTAAAACCAACACCTTGGGCAGCAGGAAGGGGCTGGCAGGACTAGGAAGAGCTGTGGAATGGTTTTTCCCTCCCTTGACACTAATCGTGGTAAGGATCAGTCAGGCACTGCATGCTCCGCGATTCAAAACCTGTTCGCCTTTGCAGAAGTCAAACAACGGGAGAACTCAGATGACTGCAGCAGAGAGGAAGTGGAAAAAGTGGCAGCATCTGGAGCTCTCTCAGGATCTTTTGAAGGTGAAAAGGGAAATGAGCAAGAAGCTCACAAACTACCTCCAGGACAGAGCAACATAAAATGTTGCAATTTTTAAAAAATTAATTTACAATGATTTACAATACAATCATTATTGTGGGGAATGAGTGCTTCCCTTTACAACTTCAACAGAAGCACTCATTTCACTAACTTTTTCAACAGGAAAAATAATCTAGTAAACAACACAAGCAACGCAAGCTGCCCCAATCTTGCACAGACGTTTTTCATTTTTTCAATATTTCTTCTACAATTTATTTTTTCAACTGCATACTCTTCTGTTCAACAGCAGAGCGCAGTGGCAGTCTAGGCAACAGCAAACATGCAACTGGGAAAATCCATCTGAAAATGCAACAATCTAACGCAGCAATTTTCAACCAATGCGCCATGGCACATTGGTGTGCCAGTCATGATCTGCAGGTGTGCCATGGGATTTGGGGAAGGGTCATTTATTAGTAAGACCATTGGAGGATGCGAGCCCCCCCCACCTGCAATGCGGTGTGCCTTATCAATTGTCAAAAAACCAGTGGTGTGACTTGACAATTTTAGTGCCTTGTCAAATGTGACGGGAGATGAGAAAGGTTTACAGTCACTGATCTAATGGCTTCAACTAAGTAGCAAGGCTATAAACAAGGGCTGTACAATTTGTGACCCACCAAGTCAAATGCAGCTCATCAGCCACAGATCATGATCCCCCATGATTGTGAGGAGCTCCAGAAGGATCTCTCCAAACTGGCGGTATGGGTAGCAAAATGGCAGATGCGTTTCAATGTAAGTAAGTGTAAAGTCATGCACATTGGGGCAAAAAATCAAAACAGGTGGGCCGCTGTGAGATACAGGAAGCTGGACTAGATGGGCCTATGGCCTGATCCAGTGGGGCTGTTCTTATGTTCTTATACCCCCCCCCCCCCAATTTTGCTAATTGCCAAGATTTTGTAAAATAATAATAGGGGTGTTTAGTACCTGGAAGATCATCATATAGGGCCACAGTTGACTCGGTGGGTAACAGGTTTTACATGTATGAATTAAACCCTTCCTTTGAGCTCTGATTTGTAATTACAATGAACCAAGTGTCACTCACAGATTTTGAGGACTTTAAATTTAGGGCGGAAGGTCCTGCCTGTAGCTGCAAGGGATCCGAGACCTCTCCTACTCTGGTGCTCAACTGTCTGTTTGGCAGCCCTTATCTCCTGTGTGCTGCAGCAAGCAAGTTTCTCAAATGCAGACCTCAGCAGAAGGAGAGAAAGGCAGACAGAAAATGTGACAAAAATCAGTGCAAGGGACAGAACGTGGCAAGAAAGACTCTTATGATTAGTCAGATAAGCACTTGTCCTGGCTCAATCGCTGGGCAGTCACTGGTTACATGCAGAGCTGAAATATGAGCCCCACTTTTGCTCTTTTTAAAATCATGTTCTCCCCAGAGACACTTAGCAACCAGCCAGCCGGAATCTTTAAGAAGACATAAATCCAATTATACATTTTTTCCCCTTAAATAATAATCATTTCAAAAAACAAAGCCAGTGTGATAAGATTCCATTCTGCACAGAATGGGGATGGGAGTTTATAATTCAAAATGTGGCATCGTTCACACAAAACGATTCACAGTATCTAGCAAGACACAAATGGGAAGAATTGGATCGCATGGTCTGCTGATGTGCAACACTAACAGCCTGCAGATACATCTGACCTCCAGTTAATTGACTGACAAATCATTAAACGTCCGGAGCCAGGAAAGTTCTTCTCTTGTTTCCTATCACCTTCACCAGCACAACATCTAATGGTCCCTGAGTTGCATTTTACAGGGTACTAAAAAAAGGAAAGATACCACTTTGAAATTTATGAGGAGCCTGGGGAAGCTACTGAGTGCCACCTTTTCTTCTTTCATTCGTCATGCCGCAGGCATAAATTCGGTTCACAGCTTGTTCCTACACTTAAACAGTTGTGTGTCTCCAGCACTAATATATTTGCCTTGCTTTCTGCTTCAGAACTGTTCACCAGAGCTCATTTCTTCTTCTCTGGCTTAAGACAGAAAAGTGGTCTGGGCATAAACTGAGTGAAGTTCAGGGGGGGGAAAAATCTTGCTCTTCAAACAAAATCCCCCATCCTTAGCCAGATTACTTTATACTGGTGTTTCCCAAAACTCCAAGTTGTGACCCAGTGTGAGGTGGGTTGGGATGCAATGCTCAAGGTTGAAAAGCATTCCTGAGAATCTCTAGAGCAGGGGTGTCAAACACGTTTCATACCAAGGGCCGAACAGCATTCATGATATCTGCTGAGGGCCAGAAGTGATGTCATTAGGCAGGAAGTGACATCATTAAATAGTTCATAACCAAAAATAATCACTTTTTCTCACTTAGGAACTCATTAGCTGCAAATGACAGAAGAGCAAATACACAAATCTTGATCATATTTCAAGATATGAGACAGCCCAATTTTCAAGTGGGCTGCCCTTACAGATATAACACCTCAGCATTGCTCAGCAGCTGAGACCATGAGGGCTGAATAAAAAGCTTCCGTGGGCTCCATCCGGCCCTTGGGCCTTATGTTTGACACCCCTGCTCTAGAGGCTGCTTCTGGGTCGTGCGGGGCCTGCGACCCACTTCATTGGCCTCACAGGCCTCAGAATTCCTAGAGGAAGCGACTTTCAGTTTGCATCTGCAATTTCTGGTTTGTGTCCAACTTAGTGTTCATGGGCATTCTGGGGACTGCAGAGACCAATGGCATGTGTCACAGGCCTGGCATGATCTGGAAGTGGCCTCCAGAGGCTCCCAAGAATGCTTTGTGGGACAACATTGAGCATCACATCACAACCCACCATAAAAGACAAGCAAGCCTCTGTTTCTATTTTTTTTACTACGATGGGGGACTGCATTCTGGAGCATTTGCTGAGCTCCACGTTCATCAGATTGAGAGTATTCTGGTGGTCTTGCATTCCCTTTCGCGTGGCCTTCAATAAGAGCCAAGGCACATTCACCAACTCATGAAAAGTTTTGCTTTCTATAGGCATCAATACATTTTCCCTGTCAGCTTGGAGGGAGGCACTTCCTTCCTGAGAGTTTGTTGGGGTCCATGTTCATCGGATTGGGAACATTCTGGTGGCGTTGTATGCCCTTCAGTCTGACTTTCACAATGGACAAAGGCACACTTGCCTACTCATGAGAAAATTTGCAAATGCTGTTCCTTTTGGTTTCCATAGGGCTCAATACATTTTCTATGTTGACTATCAACTTGCCAGTTTTGAAACCCACCAAAATTTAGGGTGCAACCTAGTTTGGGAAGCAACTGTGCTAGATGAAACAAAAATGTTTTGAGCCCTCACCAAAAAACCACAGGAGAGAATTCCCCCAGTAGAGAAATTCATAATTGTGTCGCCACTACAGAGAAGGCTTGCCTCATGAATTCCCATACTGTCAATGTCACAGCTAAAGGCATTCTGAATTCTTACCACACTTGCACAAACCACCTCCTGCAATTCAATCAATCCTACAATGTAATCTTCTATGTCATTATAACCCATTATGACTATGACTTATGTATTATTATGACTACTCCCTAATCATACTTATGACATACAGAGAGAGAGAGAGAGAGAGAGAGAATGTGTGTGTGTGTTCTCAGCAGGACCCATTTTTTAAAACAATACTCTACTGGTACCCACCTAGCTTTATGAGACTTTAAAAAATCTAGAAATTTATTTTTATTTATTTACAAAAAAAGGTCAATTTCTTTTAATGAGGCAGCCCTAATAAACTTTGATTAATGCTCTCCTTCCTTTCCAATTTCTCCCCAGGGGAAAAAATGGGTTTCTAAAAATTCTTCATTAGAAGGTATCAACTTAGACACATTTATCTCTCTATATCAGCCATTTTCAACCTTTTTCAAGGTTGTCAAGGCACTAAAATTGTCAAGGCACACTCCCAGTTTTTTACTTACATTAAATTACTACATTACAATTAATTTTAATTAATATAATTAATACAATTAAATCATTACATGACAAAGGGCACAATCCTAACCAGGTCTACTCAGAAGTAAGTCCTATTTTGTTCAGTGGGGCTTACTCTCAGAAAAGTGTGGTTAGGATTGCAGCCAAAGACTAGGGGGGCACATTGGGAAGGAATGTGCCTGTGGGACTTACTTCTGAGTAGACATGCCTAGGATTGGGCTTTAGGTTGCACTATTTTTTTCCCCAAATACACCAGCAGGCAATTGGCACTTCTCTCTCCCCCACCCACCCCCTCCCACAGGCACATTCCCCACTCATCTCATAATTGCAGTTAGCTCCTCTCCTACTGTCCCTCCCCTCACTTGTCTGCACCTTCCAAAGGTCCAGAATCACTTGCCTCACATTCTCCTCCCCCCAATTGCCTGCTCCTGTATTTCAGAAAAAAGTGTGACCAAAAGCCCAATCCTAGGCATGTCTACTCAGAAGTAAGTCCCATTATGGTCAATGGGGCTTACTCCCAGGAAAGTGGGGCTAGGAGAAGAGCCTCAGCCCAGGCATGTCTACTCAGAAGTAAGCCCAATTATAACCAATGGGGCAATCAGCAGCTACCTTGCAAACTCCAGGAGTGGAGCTGAGCTGCTTGCAGAATAACTACCGCATTTCCCCGAAAATAAGACATTGTCTTATTTATTTTTTTTGGCTCAAAAAAACACAGTAGGTCTTATTTTCGGGGTAGGTCTTATTTTTTTTAATGTACAACAATCCACAGTCATTCATGTACAAAAATATACCGTACAAAAATATCCCCTCAGCACCCAGGAAGATGCCTGCCTGCCCGCCTACTCAGAAGTCAGTCCCTTTATAGTTAATGGGACTTACTCCCTGGAACGTGTGGAGAGCCTCAGAGCCTGGTAGGCAGGGTTGCCTCGCTTGCTGCTTCCATCCTCAGCGTCCTCTGCCCAAGGCAGCACAGCAGGCGCTTTCTAGGCGGCGCACGGGAGTGCAGCGTTCCTGGTCATGTTGTCCACCCACCCCACCCAAGGACCCCTCCTGCCCCGTCCTGGCCCTGATCGCAACTAGGTCTTATTTTCGGGGCAGGTCTTATATTTCAGCAATTCTCAAAAAACACACTAGGTCTTATTTTGGGGGTAGGCGTTATTTTTGGGGAAACACAGCAACAACTATCTGCTCTTTGAATAGCATCAGGGCTTGAGTCTCAGTATTCATGAGGGTTCTGTTCCCAGAACCCAGGTGGATGCAAAAAATCACGTTAAAGGAAAACTATTTAAAAACAATGTCCCTTAGCTCAGCAATTTAAAAACAGCCTTGCTGAGCTTTGTAATGCAGGGCAGAGGCATTAGGCAGACAATCCATCAGTCTGTCTCCAGGCACTTAGAAAGGCTTCACTCCAAAGCAGCAGTCCCTCCCTTCACCAGGAGCACAGCACAAGGAAAGGATGCAAAGAGAGGTGATCGTCACTTGCATTATTTCATGCGTTCAGGAAGAAGCGAGGGGTTGCTTGCTTTGGAGTGAAGCTGTTCTAAGTGCAAGGAGAGAGATTAGTTGTCTGCAGGCTGCCCTCTCTTGCATTAACGAGGCTATTATTAAACAACTTTTTTCCTTTAAAGGGCCTCTCTAATCACATTGAGATAAAACTGCAGGTGAACAATCCGTGGATAATTAGGTTATACCTGTAGTTATGTTGCAATCACATATGCTTATATTGGAAGTTCTGCTCAATACTTCAAGACCCACCAAAAAACAGGTTGTGATCCACCAGTGGGTTCCAACCCATGGTTTGGGACAAGGTATAAACTATGAAAAATAAGCAATAAAGAATAAATATTTATGCTATAAATGAACATGCAATTTGATACAGCTGTGCAAACATTTAAAGCTCTTAAACTGTAGAATGGGCTTTAGCAAAGGTCAACAAGTTCTTTAAATAATGCTGAGTTCTTTCTTGTAACCACAGGAGATGTTCTAAAGACTGCTGAACAAACCTCTTTCTACTTCTGGGTTATGTGGAGTAGACGAGCCACAAGGTTCAAGTTTGTGACAAACAGCCCAATCCTATTCAGAAGTGAATGCATTGTAGTGAATGGGGTGTTGCTATTCTACACTGCTTTGGGAAGCACCCAAGGCTTAGGCCTTGTTGCTTGAGGGAGTGCAGAAAGCAGAAGCACTGAAGGGGGTTGGGGAGAAGGAACTGAAGTAGCAAAGAGTTAGAGCCATGAAATGAGACGACAGTCATGGATTCAAAGCGTAGATGCCAGGGAAGAAGCCGGAAGCGAAACGGAGTGAGATCGAGAGAGAGTGTGTTGCCTCCGCCCAGCCTCCTCAAGCCTTTATTGACTCTCAAAACACATGAAGCAATTCTGATAAGCTACTAGTTACAACTAGCTGGGGCTCTAGCTAACCACAAAACACATTCCTAGATAATGACCGCTTAACATCCTGTTATTCACGGCACTGGGCTCAGACTCAGCATATTACCAAGGCCAGCGGAGTGTGCTCTGGCCAAGCAGGCATGCCTGCGATTGCCACATACTAAAGCTAAGCCCAGCGCCTGTGCTCTAATTACTACAATGGGGTTTGCTCCCAGATAAGTGTGAGTAGTATTTTAGCCTTAATGAGCAATTCGCAGGTCCCACAGTCCCACAGTTCACCTGTGCTTAACAACAATAGATTCTGAGTCAACACTGGGAGCAGCAAAACTATCCAATCCGAGTCCAGATCTTCTGAACTGGAAGTCAAATGACCAGTCTGCCTTGAGGCTAAAGCAACAGAGAAGGAAAGGTGTTGGGTTACAGGCAGGGTCAAATGCCAAATGCCGCTCCCCCTTACATAATAACATGCCAGCTTGTGCTCCTATTATTCTTTAACGCTCTCGCTCAGCATTACCCCACCCTCCATATTTCCTCTTCCAATCTGTCCCATTCTTCCTTTTCCAACCCAGGAAGCGGGAGGAGGAGGAGCAGTGGAGGCAAATAGGTGGGAAGAGATGGATGCCCCCCTAATCTGCTGCCTGAGGCAACTGCTTCAGCTGGCCTCATGGATGGGCCAGCCCTTGTTACAGGGTAATCTGTAAATCGTAAATGACAACTAGCAAAAGATTTTTCTTCCTTTGCATCTAAAGATCTGAGGACATTTGATGCTGCTGTTATGTTGCGAAAACAGGAATTACTGTTTAGTCACTGCCTAGCTGAGAAAACCTCAAAAACGCAACTGTGTTTCCAAAGGAAGAACATAAAAATGCAACAATACCAGGACCAGATCTTGAGAAGATATTGTGCTTTTTATGAGTTGCATAGAAGTTAACATTGTTCAAATGAAAGCCACACTTCGCGAAGTTCTTTTCTTTAAAAGAAAAAGAATTCCGCCAAGTGCGGCTTTCATTTGATGAATGACCTCTCAGGACCTATACTAGGCAACCTAAGGATAGAGAAGAAAGTTTGAAAAAAATCCCAAAAGTGACATTTCATCCAGTAACAAAGAAGGCTAGGCTGCACAATTAGTTTTGCAAGAATTCAGATTATGTTCCAAAGCCAAAAAGAAAAATGATTCCTCTTAAAACGGCTTTATTTTTCTCATTATTCACCAGGTTCTTTATATATGTTCTACCGCTGATGTACAGAGACATGCAGCAATCTAGCTTTGTTCAAACACTTACAAAGTAGATATTCTCAACACTTGAGTCTGTACTGTTTGGGATGTGGATGAGGACAGAGAGCTTGGCCTTCTGTGCATGTAAATTAGGTAGGGGAAATGTTGGCAGAAAAGGGAACTGCACTAGACCAGCAATTGCCAATTTTGTGACCACTATGTACTAAAAAACTGGTCATTAGGGCCAGATCTCACCATACCACTGTGTCACCACATGACTTTCAGTGAGATCAGGTGAGTGGGACACTCTGGGCACTTGCATCTGTTGCCTGGCATCCCAGAAGGCTGCGCAACAGGATGTTCTAGCAGACACGACCGCTCAGAGCATCTCTGTCACCCAATCACACTGAAAGTCACGCGATGACACAGCAGAATGGGCTGTGTCATAGGGTTGATGAGTTAGTCCAAACCCTGGATCCAGTCCCCAGGCCAAGGACCAGTTCAAACACTGACCCAGCTGGCCAATTCTTTTAAGTGATAGAACAGTGAGTGAACATCCTGCATCTAACATGTAGCATAGGTCTTCCATGCAGATGGTCATTCACATGAGCGTCCAATTCAAGAAAGCTCTCCAACAACAAAAGGAAAAAAGATTCTACCAAACTGGACTCTCTCACACACATACACAGAAGCTTAACATGATTTGAGATGTGTGAAGCATGCATTCACTCAACTATACCAAAGAACCAGACAGCCAGACAAGTGTCCAAACCTAGGCAATACATATAAAAATCTCTTTTCAAATGTTTGCTGGTGTGTTCATTGATCCAAACACAAAACTGTGAAACACGAGACAGCTGTTAGACTGAATGTATCTAGTGTATGTGCTGCACATTGATTTTCATTCATTTAGACGATGATCTGCAAGGTCTTGGATATTAAATAGTGTTCAAAGGAGAGGCAGCACTGTGACAGGAATGGAGTATTGATACTGAAAGACAAGATAGCAGTGCTTTTCAGACTGCAATAAAACACCAAAGAGCACATTGATACTGTCAACAGAGAAGGATGCATTCTTCAAATAAAACAGTCAAGTTGGAAGTCTTTCTGCTTTCACCATTAAAACAACAAAAATTAAGCAAAAGCACCTCTGTAACTCACACTGATAATTGTCAAATATAGAGGATGAACAACAGATCTACTGAGGAAAAGACTGCATGTGTAAACAATGCCATTAGAAGCATAATCTGCACTGGAAAGAACTGCCAAAACATGATTAATTATTGAAATTTCTATAAAAGGAAAATGTTAACACTAGATTCTCTAGAGGATGTGCTGAAGATATCTGAAAACATTTTGTTAAAACCTGCTTCCCCCTCTATGTCCGCCTCATGAAGTCTGCTATACACAAAGTAATCTCTAGAATTCTAAATAGGGTTTCACCTTGTCCCTTTTACAGTGCCTTTAATAGTGACTGACACACACACACATTTCACAGGAGACTTTTTGCTATCATTTATCGCCATGCCAGGAAAAAATTATTGGGAATTGCCATTTCCCAGGTCCCCATATTCAAACAGTCCAATTTGCACATTATGCAAACAATTGTGCTATAATATGCAAATCATGCAATTACTTGTACATTTTCTACTACTTGCTTTTTGTCTTTTCCTGACACATACAACAAAAAGTTGCAGAAGGAGCAACAGAACAATCTTCTTACCTGGCCATTGGTTAATGCCATGAAATAGTGGGTAAGTGGCCAGGTCTCTTTCTCTCGCATCTACTTGGCTTGCCTGCCTTCTCTGAAAGCACAGCAAAGTGTGCCGGGGAGAGATGCAGCAAACCGATGTGTTCTATTACTTTTGCTTCTGCTTTTTATTAGCTCCTCAATGAGTATGGAAGCAAGGGGGCATGCAATACAAGTTTCTATAGTAGCGTTGAAAGCAAAACTATGAGTAGTTAAGGCTAAAATAATTAGCATATTTCTTTGGAAGTCCCATTCACGTCAGTGTTATTGACTTCCAATTCCAAGTAAGTTTCCTTCATACTGAAGATTTAATTATCTGAAATCTCCAACTCTGTGAAATACTGTGACTGAGATATTCTCTCTTCCCAACATTTAAGGAACCATATAGGTAGCTTCATACATTATCACTGATAGTTGCATGGTTGGCTATCACAGCTGTTAAGTCTTTCTCCTACCCCAGTATGCCCAATCCTATCCAATTTTCAAGTACTGGTGCAGCTGCACTGCATCATGGTAGTGGGGCAGTCACAGAGGCCTCCTCAAGACATGGAAACATTTGTTCCCTTACCTCAAGCCTGCATTGAGGCTACACCAGTGCTGGAAAGTTGGATAGGATTGGGCCCTGTATCATTTAGCCAGAAAGGGCCATTCAGGCAGTGGTATCTGCCAGAGATCTTCTGCTATGAAGACAGATGCAAAGAACATTCTTTCATTTCTATGCAATTTCCAATTACCCTTTCATTGCCCCTTCCCTTCTCTCACTGGCCAGCAGGCCAACTGCTAAGTTTCTTGCTTCTAACATATTTGAAGAAGATTTAATTATTCCCTTTAATGTTTCTGGCTATACACTCCTCAAAGTCTTTCTTTGTCTATATTTCATATTCCTATATTTCCCCTGGGGGGCTGGGGGATAAGAATAGGCCCTCAGTTTGGCTGTACTTGTCCTAACAGGCGACTAAACAGCCACCGGGTAGATGGGACTCCTTAGCCTGGGAAGGCAGCTCATCTGAGAGAAGGAAAACTCTGATCCCAAACCTCCACTGCAGTTATGGAAAAGGCTTCAGGAGTCAACCTCGAGGCAAAATCTGGAGCCAGAGTCCCTGAAGGCAGTTCATGGCTGAACACAGTCACGTTCTGGCAACTCCTGTGACGCCGCTGGAACCCAACCGTATTGGCTTCTGCCTTTCCACTGGACCATTTCAGCGACGTGGAGAGGGGGGATTTGCTGTCTGGGTAACAGTCTATCCTCCATATCTACTTTACCCAGGCTTTGCGCACTGGAGAGAACACTCTGTTCCAGAACCACCATTCAGAGCGCAATACCATAGTCTTCTGAGACTGAAGGGTGCCAACACATTTCATAGCCGTATGTATTTTACAGACATATTTTATATGACACAAACCTGAACACAATTAAGTTGAAAAGGACTTGAGGTCAGCCATCCCACTTTGCCGAAAGACAGGGCCATCGACCTAACCAATCCACATGACTGTCTATTACAAGATGAGATGCAGTGCAAAAAGATACATCTGAAGAGCACAGAGCAACATAACTTGAGTTACCTGAACATCAATACACAGAGTATGCATAGTCAATGTTGTGTGGGCACAACATTTGTGTTTATTTAAACATTTATTCTCCAACTCTCAAAGGATGCAATCCTATACACCAGGGCTTTTAAAACTGCGGCATCGCGACGCACCAGCCTGCGGGCCCTGTCCCCTGTCCCCTTAAGGGGCGGGGATAGACTGGAGGGAGGGAGGAGGCAGCGGTGCAATCCTGGGGGCTGCAGGGGCTTGGGTACACGTACCCAAGCCCCTGCAGCCTCCCGGGGGTGCAGGGAGCCCAGCATGACCTGGAGCAGGGCTCCCCGCAGCAGTGAAAGTAGATGCAGAGTGATCGCACTCCACTTCCAGCGGAGGCAGGGCGCGATCACTCCGCATCTACTTTCACTGCTGCGGGGAGCCCTGCTGCAGGTCGCGCCGGACTCTCTGCAACCCCTGGAGGCTGTAGGGGCTTGGGTACGTGTACCCAAGCCCCTGCAGCCCCCCTGAGCGGCACGATCCTGGGGATTGCGCCACTGCCTTCCCCCACCCCTGCTGCCTCCCCCCTCCCACCCACGCAAGAACTTAGTGGCTCTCAAACTCTCCCAGAAAGTTTGAGAACCACTGCTATACACACTTACCTGGGAATAAGTACCACTGAACACAATGGAATTTACTTCACAGTAGCCATATCAAATAGATGACATTTACTTCTGCTGAAATAAGGATTATAGCAGAGGGATAGAGAAATATTAAAGATAAGTTAGGGAGAAGAGAGGAGAGGCATTGTTATGAAAGAGGAGAACAAATGGAAAAAGTGGGAAGACTAAGTTGGGAGAGGATTGGGGGCAACTGCATGAATTGGACCTCAGTGGCTGGTGCTTCCCTAGCTTCATCTGCACTGAACTGCCTACACCCCAGGGATAAGGAACTCAAGGATGGTGGGAGATACTGAGTGAGTGAATTCCCTTCTTTGCATTGATAACCATACATTCTCATACCCCTCTGCTATCAGCCGCCTTCTGGAAGCTCTACTCAATCCCTGTGGTCCTCTACAAACTGCACTCACTAGTCATTTTCCTACTTTCATTATTTCTTCTGTTCTCACTTCAGAGGCAAGTTATGGAATCCAGGCATAACTAATGTATGAAACCAAGTTGAGTAAAAAGAAGAGTTACAATCCAGTTGTACAATGGACAATGCCGTTGTACAAATCGATGGTGAGGCCACACCTGGAGTATTGTGTCCAGTTCTGGTTGCCACATCTCAAAAAGGATATAGTGGAAATGGAAAAGATGATTATAGTGGAAATGGACTAAGATGATTACTGGGCTGGGGCACCTTCCTTATGAGGAAAGGCTACGGCGTTTGGGCCTCTTCAGCCTAGAAAAGACGCGTCTGAGGGGGGACATGATTGAGACATACAAAATTATGCATGGGAAGGATAAAGTGGATAGAGAGATGCTCTTTACACTCTCACATAACACCAGAACCAGGCGACATCCACTAAAATTGAGTGTTGGGAGGGACAAAAGAAAATATTTCTTTACTCAGCGTGGGGTTGGTCTGTGGAACTCCTTGCCGCAGGATGTGGTGATGGCATCTGGCCTGGACGTCTTTAAAAGGGGATTGGACAAATTTCTGGAGGAAAAATCCATTACAGGTTACAAGCCATGATGCGAATGTGCAACCTCCTGATTTTAGAAATGGGCTATGTCAGATGCAAGGGAGGGCACCAGGATGCAGGTCTCTTGTTATCTGGTGTGCTCCCTGGGGCATTTGGTGGGCCGCTGTGAGATACAGGAAGCTGAACTATATGTGCCTATGGCCCGATCCAGTGAGGCTGTTCTCATGTTCTTATGTTCAGTTGTTCCAATATAAATTGTTTAATGAGTCAGGTTATTTCCCCCCCCACACACACACACACTCATTCTTCATCCTTTCAAAAACAAATCTCAGATATGGAATGCATGAATTAATAATTAAGAAATAATTAAGAAAATGGCTCATTTGAGTGGGTGCAGAGTATGTGTGGATGCTTCTCTACAAAACATAAAATTAAAAACCCTTCCTGCATAGGGAAATCATGCATGCATATCAGAGAGTAAGCTATGTTTAAGACTTTCGTCCATGGGAGATCATTCATACATATGATCGTCACCTGCAGTTAAAGGTAGATTCAAGCAAAAGACAGATCACATGAGGCTACTGTGTGTGTCTAGGTTAGTTGTAATAACTTCCTAAGTTAAACAAGCTGCTCAGTTGGGGAAAGTCATAACTAGGAGCTTCCTCTCTAAACAAACTCTAAACTTTCCCAGTCCACCACACTGTAACTAGTTAATTCTTCCAGACTGATCAAAAAATCCACCTAAATCTTATAGAAGTCTATTATACCACATTTCACAACACATAACAGTATCACATAAACAAGCAGAACTGCAACCATTACAATAAAACTCATATTTATCTTCAGTTAACAAGCAATGCACTTGAACTAGTGCCAGGAACTCTGCTTTGAACTCTTACAAACCTTTTGCACTTATCTTAATTGCCAATAATACTTTCCAAAAAGAGCAACATAGTTTTCAGAACTTTGAATGAAGTTAACTATTATAGTAGCAAAATATGAGAAAATAGATATTATTCATAAAGTGATAGCTAGAGGTGTTTGTTTCGGGTGAGTAAGACAGGATTACAGCCTAAGCCTTACTGAATAATGGGCTTACTTCTAAGTAAAATAAATAACACTGTTTTCAAACACCTCTAGTGATAACAAGGAAGATTCCCAGTATCCAGTAGCAACAACAAAACAAAAAATGTATATTTACATTTAAAGTGATAATTTCCTAAGAAGAATATAGTGGGCCCAGGTATTATGCGATGGTTATGTTCCAAGGTCAACATAACATAATAAAGCCAAAATAACAAACAGTTGAAACTCCCTTAAATGCAATAAATACATACTGTCTCTTTAAGAACTAAAAGTACAGTATGGGAGACATGCAGAAACTGAGATGACAGCAGCTTCAGGCTCACTTTGGAACATAAATAGAGTAAGTGGAATGGTAGACTGAGTCACCTGCGCTATTCAAACTGTTAGTTTTTCTCTGCCTTTGGGGGGGGGGCAATGATATATACTTGAATTAGCGAAAGTCAGTCACACAAAAAATGTGGGCTGTCAATTCAAATCCCACACAACTCTTCCAAGAACAATGTGGAGGGGAGGACAGCAGCAGCAGCTTTAGCAGCAAACAATAAGCTTTCTTCACTGAATTCAGTCACGAGTTGTGCCAGTGGTATCACTAGGGGTGCGGCCTGTACTGGGTGACACACTGACACACCCAGGGGGCTGACACCACTAGTGACCAAAATTGCTAAAATTGCAGTTTGTAGGAATAATACCATCATGTTATATACCAGTGTTTCTCAAACTGTGGGTTGGGACCCACCACATGGGTTGCGAACTGATTTCAGGTGGGTCCCTATTTATTTCAATATTTTGTTTTGAATATATTAGACTTGATGCTACCATGGTAAGTGACTGCAATTGGGGAAATGTGACAGACCTGTACTTTTAGCAAGCTACTATGTATATTCTTTTAACAAAGATAGTCAATGGGGCTTACTCCTGGGTAAGTGTGGGTAGGATTGCAGCCTAGGATTGTTAAAAATTTTCCTGCTTGAGGATGTCACTTCTGGTCATGAAATCACTTCCAGTGGGACCTGACAGATTCTAATTCTAAAAATTGGGTCCCAGTGCTAAATGTGTGAGAACCACTGTAATATGTACTATTCAATGCATAATTTACAGCAGAATGAAATGAATTAAACTGGAGTGAAATATCTCCATTCTATCAAAGTTATGGCCAAAAACCCAGAAAACAAAAATGCAACTGTCTTATGTAACTAAAAAGTACATTTCCTTAATTCAAAATGGATCAGTGAGACTGATTGTTCGAACAGCCAATGAGATGTTATTAAGACACAGCATGGAACCAATAAGGCAGTGCTATTCAAACTGGGGCGTTGCGATGCTCCAGCCTGAGGGCCCTGGTCTCTGCCCCCTTAAGGGGCAGGGACAGCCTAGAAGGCAGCAGCGTGATCCCCAGGGCTGCGCCGCTCAGGGGGCTGCAGGGGCTTGGGTGCACTTACCCAAGCCTCCTGCAGCCTCCCTGGGGTGCGGAGAGCCTGGCGCAACTTCTGGTAGGGTTCCGTGCAGCAAGGAAAGTGGATGTGGAGCGATCACGCTCCACTTCCGCTTTAGGGGGGGCGGGGCATGATCACTCCGCATCCACTTTCCCTGCTGCAGGGAGCCCTGCCAGAAGTCGCGCCAGGCTCCCCGCACCCCAGGGAGGCTGCAGGAGGCTTAGGTAAGTGCACTCAAGCCCCTGCAGCCCCCTGAGTGGCATGATCCTGGGAATCACGCCGCTGCCTTCCCCCCCGCCCCCGCTGCCTTCTCCCCCTGCCCCTGCAAGGACTTACTGGCTCTCAAACTCTCCCAGAGAGTTTGAGAACCACTGCAATAAGGTATTAGTAAGGTGATACCCGGTGTGTGTGTGTGTGTGTGTGTGTGTGTGTGTGTGTGACACCACTAGTGACCAAAATAACTAAAAATCACAGTTTGTAGGAATAATACCATCATGTAAGAGATCATTCAATGTGTAATTTACAGCAGAATGCAATGAAACAAACCACTTTGAAATATCTCTATCCCAGCATTTCTCAAACTTTGAGGGAGCTTTACTCCCTCAATAAGTTCTTGCAGGGGAGAGGCTAGGGTGATTCTGGGTATTGCGTAGCTAAGGGAAGCAAGGGGGGGTGCTTTGCACTTCAAGAAGGCAGGGCTGCAGCAGGCTGCAGGAGGTGTGGGGAGCCCTGCACAGCGCTCCCCGAGGCTTGGAACTTTCACTAAAAGCCGGCACAAAGCACTTCAGTTTTGCAGGAGGTGCTCTGCACCTGCTTTTAGTGAAAGTTTCAAGCCTCGGGGAGCACTGTGCAGGGCTCCCGAAACCTGCTGCAGCCCTACCTTTTTAAAGTAAGTACAAAGCACCCCCTCGCCCTCCTTAGCGACACAATCCTGGGGATCACGTCGCTGCCTCCCTCCCCTTCCCCCGCCCCTTAAAGGGACGGGGATGTGTTACACGAACTGGTTGGTCGCGACCCACCAGTTTGAGAACCTCTGCTCTATCCTATCAAAAGAAAGGTATGGGCAAAAAAACCAGTGGGGGCAGGGCGATGGTACATCACCACACCTGGGTGGGTTGCCCCACCCATTGCATGGGAGGAGGTCCAGCATGAGGGTGACGCACTGGCCTCCCACACTGGGTGACACCAACCCTAGTGACACCACTGAGTTGTGCATTTCACCTGTGAATGTTGCAATTATCCCCCAATGCCGCATGAAACATTGTAATTCTAAGCATGTGTCTGTTTCACCAGTAAACAGCTTTAGTTTTCACTGACAAAGTACACAAGATGGCGGTGATAAATAACAGTTAAGGTCAAGGACTCAAACTCTCTACAGTTAGATTGCCCCCTCCCCTTTCTGTCTTTCTAATTACTTGAACTAACATATTTCTCTGCCGAGAAATATTTCATATTTCTCTGTTCAAGCCTCGGGGAGCGCTGTCCTGTTATTACTCAAACTCACTGATCACAATCTGCAGCCAGTAAACATTCTTTCCTGCCACAAAGCTAAGAGAGCAGGACAAAGCACTGCTGATCTCCTGCAATGTCAGTCTTCTGCCAGTGTTTTAAAGTAACTGTAAAGGCTACCACTACAGTGAGACTGTAAACCAAATGCAGACATTTCAGAAAAATTACATAGGAGAATTCATGGAGACACTGATCAACAGGTGGAAGAAGGGAGGTTTCCCTCACATTTCATCAAAAGGATTCTAATGTATTCAAGTGACAGGTTTGAAAGTGCTGTGAATTACTTTAAACTTCTTTGAGAAAGGAGGTGCAGTTTCATGCAACCACCTTTCCCTGTACAAAAAAAAAAAAAAAGAAATCAGTATTCCTAAAGAAATAAAGACACAAGATCCAGCAATTTACATTCTCAAAAATGTGAGTTGGTGGCACAAATCCATGAATCCTCTGCTTTCACTTCTGACCCATGTTCAAATATTTGAGTCACCCTTCACCTTCAAGGAATAAAGTATCCAAAAGTGCTATATTTTCAGCACAGAGGATCCCAGATGCCTAAGGCAGATTCAGTCAAACTGCTAAGATGGCAACTGACACAAAGAAGCCACTGTACATATTCTGTGCCCCTCACCTACCTCATTTATTGTGGCCCCGTTGGTGACATGGCAAGACTACAGTTCACAGGCTCTTGAAAATCTCATTCTGGGTAGAGACAAGACACGCTGAACTATAATATCATCTCACATTTGAGACATTTTAGAAGATATGAATTATCACTCACCATTTCAGAAAATAGATCATAACCTCATGATGGTTTCTGAATCCAGTCTTTAAGACTGGTAACCTCCCCCAGCCAGATATGGATATAGGAACCAAGCAACTGAACTACCGTGAGTACATGGGATAGGAAAAGTACCCAGAAAGACACATTAGTTTTATAGTTGCTTTCAAGCTTGCCTTTTTTAACCTCCTTGCCAACCTTTGCTCACAACTTCCATCTGGTTGCCTGCATGCAGTTATACGTGCTTGCTTCCTATCCATTTATTGTTCTTTGCTTTCCTACTTAGCAAAATACATTTGAGCTCATCTCCCACTATTGTGGTTTTAAATAATATCCATGCACTATGGAGTGACCAGATCTTCTCAACTTTCCCCTTCACCTGCCTTTCTACTAGTGCCCACCCCCACTTAGACAAAAAGTCATCTCTTTTGAAGTCCAATGTGTCAGTGCTGGACTCCCTTAGAAACTTTTCAATTATATGCAATTTGTAATTATATGTAAGTTGAACTGGATACAACTATGGTGACTGTTCCTTACCAGTTCAACAGAATTTAAATGTCACATTAGATCCTAAGTCAGTCATTTTCAACCTTTTTCAGCTCACAGCACACTGACAAGGCACTAAAATTGTCAAGGCACACTACCAGTTTTTTACTTACATTAAATTATGTATTATTTTCCCAGGAAATATTCCTGGGAAAGGGAGTGGGGTGGGGTAGAAGAGGAGAGAGACATGCCAATTGCCTGCTTGTGTATTTGAGAAAAAAGAGTGCAACCAAAAACCCAATCCTATGCATGCCTGCTCAGAAGTAAGTCCCATTATAGTCAATGGGGCTTACTCCCAGGTAAGTGTGAATGGTAGCACCCCCAGAGCCCAATCCTATGCATGCCTGCTCAGAAGTAAGCCCCACTTTAGTCAATGGGCTTACTTCCAGGTGAGTGTGGATGGGACAGCACCCCCAGAGCCCAATGCTCTGCATGCCTGCTCAGAAGTAAGCCCCATTATAGTCAATGGGGCTTACTCCCAGGAAAGTGTAGATAGGATTGTGGCCCAGCGCCTTCCTCTAAGAACCCCAAAGTGGAGGGAGGGTCACTTTGGGGAGCTGCAGGCAAACTGGCAAAGAAAAGGGACTTTCAGGGACCCTGAAACCTTAGGTTGGTGGCCTCAGCAGACTCGCTCGCTATGTACCTGCTTGCCTGCTTCTGGCTCCCTCTTCTCAATAACTCCACAGCTCCCACCTCCTGGCTCCTCTGGGCTTCTCTGGTTGGCCAATCAGCATGCAGGCAGGCAACAACCTCCTTCATGCCCAACCCCTATGCATGTCTAAACAGAAGTAAGCCCCATAGTAGCCAATGGGGTTTACTCCCAGGAAAGTGAGGATCAGGTTGCAGCCTGAATCGTGCTCAGTAGCAGGAACAAGCTCCAAGCAGACTCTTCAGCTGCTGCGTGGGATGCAAAGCAGCTGCAACCACCCCCTTCCCTGGCTGCTCCCTTGCTAGTGCTGCCTGCCGCGGGAGGCTCGAAGCAGCCGCTTCTCCCACACGGGGGGGGGGGCATGCAATTGCTGCCTGCCTCCTCTGATCCTGCGGCACACCTGAGGCAGCCTTGTGGCACACCAGTGTGCCGCATCAAAGCGGTTGAAAAGCGCTGTCCTAAGTGCTTTGGTCACCTGCCCAGCCATTTTGTTGCCATCCGCTTCTCAGAAAACCAAGGAACCAATTCTGTCAAGTTGTTCAGGAATAATTGTGACAAGAGCCTGGATCAAACTTTCAGAAACAGAAAACCATTTACAAACATCAGCATTCAGATAAACAGTGACACTAAGGCTGCATGCGTTCCTTGGGTGAGGTGGTGGATACTGAATACTGTACTGTGTTTTATATATTGCCCCTTTGTAACGGATCCACAGATAGATTTCTCACTACCCTATACTGACTCTTTTCAGGGACTAACCTTATTATACAATAATCTGTATTTTACATAGAAAGCTAACAATTCAGTTCTTTCAACCCTCAGGAAATCTGGTCAGATGTTGGGGTTTAAACTAACTCGGAAGTTTCCAGTACTTATTGTTCTATGTTTATTATACACAATATTCACCATCAGCTTTCATTTCAGTTTTATGTTCATAATCAACAGCTTGAATCACTTTAATCCTTTCATTTTAAGGAAACTTCCTAGAAAGAATCTAGCTGTCTAATGGAAGAAAAGGTCAATAACATACTTAAATACACAATTCTTAAATTTATGATATAGATTAGTTTCTAATTTCCAAAAATTAAAGTGCAATAAAACCTTGAAGCATGGATTAAATTACATTTATCAATCATGGGCAGAATTAATCCAAGAGTGCAATACAGATGCAGTAAGGCACTTTTGCACCATCTCAAGAGTTGGGAGGTGTTAAGAGAAAATCCCCTTCCCCATGTTATTGTATTTCTGGTTATGCTATTTTGACATCCAGAAACATTTTGCAGACCTTCATATATGGATGCCAGCAGGCAAAATGAACTATTCTCCCAGAAAACACTGGCATACAGGCCTCATTTCCATTTTGGTCAAGCTCAGACGCTTGGTTGTTTGTATTCCCCCTTCTCCCCTCACAATCACACATCCTGGAAGGAGATTAATAATGCTATGTTGTATCTCTAGTTGAATGAAACTCAGTAGTCCTGTCAGACTGTTTTCCATTGTACCTACAGTTTGTGTTTGCTTTCCTGAATGTAATTCCAGCAACTTCTGTATTTTGTACCAAAACATTGGATTATACCTGTATTTTGTATTAACTTAGGTAAACCTCACTATAAGTTGCCAGGCATTCCCTGGCACCAGTGGGTTAATCTGTATTTTAGCTGACATAGCTAGCCCTATTTACCTGCATCCTGATTGATTAAGAGGAATTCATTCATACCCAAGTTACCTATTAATACATTAAAAGCAAACACCCCAAATTACACATTTATCCCCCAAACATTCTGGTTACACGTAAGCGACTTTTCAATATCCTTACATACTATGAGGGTTTGACTAGCAAATGGTCGCTCTCCTGAGTGCCAGAACATGGGGTCATTCCCTGAGTGTCCAAACAAAGGGTCACTCTCTGGGATATCCACACACGTTGCTCACAGAAACTGCTGCTCGTAGACCAGACGCCCAGACAGATAGCTATGTCCTGCGCTTTGAACTCTTTCTCTTCCCTCACCCCCCCTTTTCTCTTCTCTCCCCATCTTTAGCTAGCAGCTGGGGTTGGCAGAGCAGGGATCCCTGAAATCCTTCCCTACTATTCCCCTCTTTCTGATTTCTTTGGATGTACCAAATACACTCGCACAACACTGCACTCACCACTATAGGACACTCTGGTTAGGGCATTGCAATAGTCCTTTACTGATTCTCTTGGATATCTATTTTGTGTCCCTTTTAATAAAACTGTAATCATTTATTGGAATATTTCTCTCAGTCTCTTCTTTAAGTAAAAAGAGTTTCTGCAGAATGCTGATTTGCATCCAGTCTTAAGGTCCCAATGTTCCACTAGACCAGGTGTACTAATTAATTCCCCTAAACTACTAAACCAGGTTCTTTTGGTAACAGAGGCTGTTACCAAAAGATGGATGTGTGTTGGATGTGTGTTGGCCTCCAGAGGCCGAATCTGGTGCTGTTGTGCCAGAAGAATGGTGAGTTTGCGCTGGTCAAATGAGACTGGCATGGGGGTCTGAGGTGGCGGGTGGGCCAATGGGAGGACTAGGCTAGAGGGGGTGGAGCCAGGATCCAGCACTTATGCCAGATCCTAACCCCCCTCCCAGGAGGTCCAGCGTTACACCAGGCTGCTCAGATCTGCACCACCTCTTTAGGTGGCACAGATCCGAGTAGCCGCATGGGGTTGCTGCTGCGCAACTTGGGAAAAGGGGAATGTATTCCCCTTACTCCACGTTGCGATGCAACCCAGCACTGCCCTACTGGATGAAGCACAGGACAGTCGGCCTGCCTGCTCCAGGGGATGTTAGCGAGCTGCCTGATGAATTTGACACCCAGATTAACATTTTGTAAAATATTCTTTTTATCATTTAGAAGAAATTGTTAAGCCAGTGGTTGCAATTAGTGATAGAATTTATTTGAAGAAAGAATGGAGTTAACATTAGTCAGAAGGTAACAAGTAACCCTATAAAGGGTTACTATTAGTAATTGTAATAGCAAACTGTTACTCTACTAATGGGGAAATGGCACCGGAAGCACTCCCCATGGAGAAAGGAGCACACATACACAAACCTGACCTCCCCTGTTTCAGGAAGAAAGGTGACAACAGCCACTGCCACCTTTGCCCACCCACCCCCTCCTCCAAAGAACTAGGAGGAGAAGGTGGTGGCAGAGGCCCACCTCTTCCTTCTCCTCCATAAGCAAGGAGAAGGCAACAATGACAACAGTGGCAACTGGGGTAATTGTCATCACTATCTCCTCCCTCTAGCTCTATCTCATAGTTCTGAAATAGTACAGCAGAGTGGTGGATGAAAAAGAAAAAAGGAAGTGGGTCAGTGCTTATACTGGCTTCCTTGTTCAGACCACTCTGCCACAGTATTTCAAACCACAAACCACAAAGTAACCGAGAAAGTAGGGAAAAGGTTAAGTGGGGGAGGGGACTAGGTAAGATGGCTCCAAAGATGGACAGTGGGCTTAGGGTGCCACTTGTGCCACCTTGAGGCAGCCCACTTTACCTCAGAGCCCGGCCAGTCTTGTTAAATAGAAAGATAGTTGGAGAATACCGTATGCACAGAGATATGCAAAGGTGAATGCCTTAGTCTGGATATCAAGATGGTTTGAGAAGGATAATGTAGAGGAGGATTTGAGAGTGGACCCATATTAATGAGTCAGTGGAGGTTTGTGATGAAGGGAAAAATAAGGTTGTCTCCATACTTTCCTCCAAAAACAATACTGATGAATAATGAAAGCTTTAACCTTGGTGGGCAACTAGAAACTTTTGGTTAAGACAGTGATATAATTTAAGTATTTATGAAAAATTGTGGCTGACGGCACATAAACTTATGATCATGCATTTCAACTAATGAGAAAGAAACCAAGAATATTTCAATATTTACAACTAATAGCCTGATCCAATGCTGCCTGAGTACTGGCTTGCCTGGGCCTCAGAATCAGTGCAATCCTAACCTATCCAGGAGTAATCAGGCCGGTAGGCCTGCACTGCATCCAAAGCAGGATTAGGGCTGAAAGTGGCTCAGCCCAGGGCAAGGGGAATCGCTTCCCCTTACCCCAGGTAAAGCAGCAGCAACCCAATGGGGCTACTCATGTCTGCGCCACCTCAAGAGGTAGCACAAATCTGAGCAGCCTGGGACTAGGATTTAGAGGTTAGGATCCAGCATAATCACAGAATCCTGGCCCTGCCTCCCACTCCCCACCCTCCTGCCCCCAGGAACGCCTACTGCCCACCCTTCCCCACCCTGAAACACCTCCCTCCTGCTTCATTTCTGCCCTGCCCCCTATCCCTGTGTCAGCCAAGCTTGGTCAACACAACTCACCCTCTACCTGGGGCATGCACAGGCGCAGGGTGACCGGCGCACTTTTTTTTTTTTTTTGCCTCTGGGCTTCATTCTGAAGTGCACAGAGGCCACAGGCTGATCAGAAAGCCCTCTGAAGGCAACCAGAGTACAGTTCCAGTTGCCTTCAGAGGATTCAGGATGAGCCAGATCCTCGGATATAAAATCTGCACATAAACAGGTTCATCCTGTAAAACCTGATGGATTCCTGCTGCTCAATGCTCGCCTTTCATGCCTCCTGTTAAAAAGGAGCACAGAAAGCTTGCCAGAAATAAAATGGTGAGAAGGAGAACAATTAGCCTCCCATGCACTCCCTGGATAATCTAGAACTACTAGTGAATCTTATCGAATGATCGGGAAAATACCCACATATTTCTCCAGAACCCCGATGTCTCTGTTCTGCAACAGCAGCATGAAGAAAGTGTTGAAGGAAAACCAAAAATGCTACAGCAGATCAGAGACTGGTGACAGAAACTTGAAGAATTAATCACAAGTCACCACAAGTCAGCTTTCTCAATACTGAGCCTTCTCAGACGCATCTGCTGAGTGCTACTTTGACATGTGCTATTCCGTGTAACTGGATCTCTCCCTTTTCCCACCAGGGCCCCAAACAGGCATATGAAATGAAATGATTAATCAGAAGAAGGGGTTTATATTTCTGTAGGAGTTTGTACTCTTGCATGTACTTTTTGCATTATATATGTAACTTCAGGTCAAGCCATGAATGATGGATGCAGAGCAGCTCATTACAATGAATTCCCACCATTTCCTGTCTGACTCCATTGTGCATCAGGAAACCTATCCGAATACATTCCAACATCATTTGTATATTAAACACAAGTACAAGACAAGCACATACACACTTCACTATATCAAACAAGAGTCAGAAGATTCAGCCCAGCCAAATATGGAAGAGCATTCTCTAACACAGGGGTGTCCAAACTTTTTGGCAAGAGGGCCACATAATCTCTGACACTGTGTTGGGGGCTGGGATAAAAAGAATTAATTTACATTTAAAATTTGAATAAGTTTACATAAATTTACATAAATGAATATACTAGAGGTAGAATATGAATGAATATTCATATGAATGAATGAAGGTCTCATAATAGCTCAAGGCCTATAAAAGACCTTGCGCAAAGCAAGGCCAGCCTTTCCTTTGCTAACCCTGCTGCTTCACAGACATGAAATAGCAAACAGTGGAGAGAGCCCTCAGCCCGCAGCTCACGTGAGAGGTTAAGCAATTGACCCTCACGCTGAGAGTAGTCACAAATGGGCCAGTGCAGGCTACAGCAAGTCTCTAGAGGGCCAGAGGCTCAATGGAGACTGGGGGCTCCCCGCGGACCAGATTGGGGGTCCCCGAGGGCTGCAAATGGCCCACACGCCAGGGTTTGGGCACCCCTACTCTAACATATGGAAATACTGGGGGGTGAAGGCACCTGTGATGAGGTGAAACTGTCTGGATTTTTCTCCTACTCTGTGCCCAATAGGCCAGTGAACACATTATGATTGTTGCCATTAAGAGACCGTGCATGGTCTATAATCATTCATGTCACTGGGGATGCGGGCTGCACCAGGTAATGTGCACAGGAGGGTGACACCACTACTGGCCAAAATTTTTAAAACATTTGAATGTTCAAATAATACCATCATGTTATATATATATATCATTCAATATGTAATTTCATGCAGAATGCAATGAAACAAACCGCATTGAAATATCCCTATCCTACCAAAAGTTATAGCCAAAAAAACAGAGGGGCAGGGTAATGGTACTTTACCATGTCCACCACCTGGGGTGTTGCCCTGTACACTGCATGGGAGGAGATCCATCATGGGGGTGTCGCGCTGGCCTCCTACAACAGGTGATACAAGCCCCAGTAACGCCACTGTTTATAGCACAGAGATGAAATTCCTTCACCTCAGAAGGCATCAGTTTAGTGCACCCTCCTAGTGGAGCTGGCTTGACCCAGGCTGAGTACCACATCTATCTGACAAGGGTCCAGAGTAGGGTAAGGCTGTCCAGGTGACCCTGCCTTCACCAGTGAAGCGGAATAGTGACAGAATCAAGGAGAGGGAATAAACCAAAACCAAAGCCAAAGGATGCTCTTGACTCTTGATCGAGTGATTGATGGGATCCAGCCCATCTTTTGAGGAGAGAGATGACAAGGTAAAAAGGAGTCATTGTCTGAAGTAAGGAAGATCAAATACAAAATAGAGGCAGTCACATCATATTTCTGTTTGATTTCATGCTTGCCTTTTATCTAATTACCTGTGAGAAATGTGCCTCAGCTCTCCATTGCCAAGACTTTTTTTTTCTTTTTCCATCTGCCTGTAACTATCTGCTACCCTGGGTTTGAACAAACTTCCATTTTATTTTGATCTAGCATCTGCCTGGTCTGATGAACTCAGCAGAGAGTGTGTCACGTCATCCCTATGACTTCTAGACCTGCATTACTACACCTGTTTTGGGGGGACCCCTCGCAACTTGGGGCTCCTGACACATGTGGGAGGCAGGCACTCCAAGGCAGCCCCCTTTCTCCTATTTTAACCTTGGTGATGGCAGAGGTTACTATCTTCTTGTTCCAGAATAAAGGTGAGTTGAGGAGTGAAAGGAGAGAGCCAGGTGCAGGGCCCTTACCCTTGATGATCACAAAAGACATTTAGGAACAAATTTGTTGAAGACTAGATGAAACATGCTCCTAAATCTCCTGAGAACTTGTGTTGGGTTGTCTGAAACTCTTGAATGGCAGCTGCAAAGCTACATACCACATATGCTTCCTGCAACAGTGGCTGCTGCTGTCAGTAAAAAAAACTTCATAGTGAAGGATGAAGGTAGTAATAGGGCAACCCATTTAAAAATTCCATCTGTTGCCTTTTTAATCAAAAGTAGTAGAAGAAAACAATATTGTAGTCAAAATTATACTAGCTTTACTACCAGTGAACCTGGCCAGAGGCTGACATCTAAACTAGTGAAATAAATAAAACTATTAAACTGCCTGAGTGCAACTGATCAAGCTCTGTAACTCTTCCTGACATTCAATTAACCATGAATTTTAAAGAGTCATTACCAGTTCAAAAAAACTGCAGCACATTGTGTCATGCAAGTCTATTAATTCCATCCTGGAAGCATCTACCACCAACAATATTATGTTGAAAGCAAAATCTGGTGCATATTTAAAGTCTGTGGGTAACCAAAGAAAGAGCTAATTTATAAGAAGACAAATCACAACATTTTTTTATTTTGTACTATTAATTCATAGTTCTGCCTCCAGTGTGTTTTGTGCTTACTTAATGCAGGGCTCATTTAGATGAACAAGCTACTCAGGGAGTGATCTCACTTATCCTTGGTAACTTGGGCTGCAATCCTAGATTTGCACCAACCCAAAAGTCCCAATTAGGAGGACTTACTGCCATATAAACGTGTATAAGATTACGCTGTTGATCATCTGTATATCCAACTGAACTGTATGCAGGATTTTACCACATACCAGAAACAGATGTATGGTGAAATGGCCATCTGTATCCACCCACTGACAAATATTTATTAATTACCTTTTATGTAATCACAGCCCTGTACAGCCAAAGTTGAGCACTTTCAGATCTCATTGATTTTAATGGGTGAGATATGAGCATGTAGTTAAGATTCCTACCAAAATCAGTAGAACTGCAAAGAGCTTTTAACACTGGCAGGATCACACCCATACTGTTTTGTTTAAGATGAAGCTGGATTCATCAGTCACTCAGGTCAAAAGCAAACAATGTTATCAATAATCAAAGTTCAAACAGTGTGCTTAGTACCTTGTCTTATCTATCAATTATATGTTCCAGAATATAAATTCTTCCAGAAACAGATCGACAGATTGTAGATTTCCTGTTCCAGTGGATAGGGTCTTTATAGGGACTCTATTCACTTTAGCAAGGCCACTGCTAGCATATCACATCATCAGAACATATCTGATCAGGTTTGATCTTTGGTGTGTGTGTGTGTGTGTGTGTAAACTTTAACTCAAAAACCTGTCACTACTGAGCATTCACACATCATGTGAAGTATTGGGAAATCAGAATGTCCACAGCACCTGAAGTAAGGAAAACTTCTCATACTCTTTCCCACTGAATTGAATTAATATTTGATTCAGTAAAATACTGGATAAACAGATTACATGCCTAAAAGACTACTATGTACATATGTGGGAGCAAAGTAAATTAGTGACACATTGACTAAATTAGGATTTTCATCCAGTTGTTCAAGGCAAGACTGACAACACCACACATATACAGCAGCTAAACATATCTATAGATGGTATGAGGTATTTTTTTCTGAAATTATACACAGCTGATTTGGATATTATGATCAGTATTATATCAGGGCAGTCACTGAATTCTGATCAATGTGAGATTGTACCACACACATAAACAGTGTAAAGTTCTCTGTAATATTTTCAGAAATTCCCAACATCCTAAATAATAAACATATTTACTGATAAGAAAGAATCTTAGCAAAACAGAAAGATTCATTTCCACTCTGTCATTTTACTACATGGATCAATGTTTTACAATGGGAAACCCAGTTCAAAGCACTGTTTTTGTGTATGCGTGCATTAGGTAGAAATGTGGGAAACAATGCATTTATAGTGTGAAAAAAGAAATCTACAAAGGCACATTGCTTACTTTAGAACATCACAGTCCCATACAACATAATATCCACACTTCCACAGAAACCAAATACAACCAAACACAGAAACCATACAATCCAAACCAACCTCTCAGGTCATCAGAGGAGGCACTTCTAACTGTGCCACCACTAGCAGAGGTGAAGGGGGTTGAAGCATGAAATAGGGCCTTTTTGATGGGGGTGCCCCATTTGTGGAATTCCCTCCTCCTGGAATTGAGAACAGCTCCTTCTTCAGAGTCCTTTCAGTCAGGTCTTAAGACCTTTTTATTCAGGGAAGCTTTTGTATGCTGACACCAGGAGGCTAGGACTTTTTAAATGAAATGTATTTTAATCATGATCCTAGTTTATTGTGTTTTATTGTACATATCAATGTTTTAGTATTGTTTTATTTCTAAACCACCTTGAGTGCCCTTAGCAGGGTAGAAAGGCAGGAGTAGAAAGGCAAATTCATTAGAAAATGTTTCTGATTTCAGACACCACCCTGAGGCAAACAGGATACTGGAAAACAGAAGAGAGTGTTCCAATGTTCCTGGAAATAGAAAATAGCGTAGCAGCATAAAAGGCCACAGCTTCCAGGCTTACAGTTTTAGCTGGCTGCTTCAAAAAGCTAGGTACGGAGGATTCCCCAGTAGCAACAACGGCCAACAGCAAGTTAGAAGAACTGGATATTTTTACCTCTGCTCCCAGGTGGCTTGCCAGTCCTCCAGGATTGGCTTGGAATCTCTAGGAATAAGCATTAATCTCAGTGGTGATTATTGCAAGTGGCCTAAGATTTTAACAGGGCCTTCAGGAATTCCTAGCTCCGCATCATGCTGGGGGGAAAAATCACCAGGAACATTTTTGGTCAGTGTTGGTAATGCTGCCCATAGAGTTAAGCCTATATTTCTTTCTGTTAGAACTAGCAGAAATGGCATTACGGGAAGAACACAACAACCTACTGTCACTTGGACACTTTGAAGAAGGTCTCCTCGGGGTAAGGGGACATGCTTCCCCTTGCCCTACGGCAAATCCAGCAGCCACAGTGGCAAACCTGCAAAAAAGATGTAGCCATCTATTTCATTTGTAATGAGCATGGTATATTAACGCAGAATGATTTTGCTAGTCCCTGAGTTTGGAAAACTATGCAGGTGCTGCAGCCATATGACTGCTTCATTGTTGATTATTTTCATCAGTTTAAAAGTTGCTTTGTTTTATATTGATCATTTTCTGCTTTTATATTACTAGCTACATTTGGGATCCTTGTGATTGAGAGGGAGGGTATAAATATTTAAAATACATATTTATTTACCTATTGGCAATTTCAACCCCACCTTTCAAGTCTGAAAAATTCCCAAGACTGCAGATGCAATACATTAGCACAAAATAAAACCAAGTCAATCGAAACAGCAAGCAGCAGCTTTAAAAAACACTAAAATCAGCCAACAAACCAAAGACACAAAACACAAAACAGTCTTTGTACATAAGTTAAATGTTGTCAAGACAAAACCCCCTATGCTAGATGTCAGCAGACTTACTAAGGCCAAATGTGAACCCAAAGCCTGCCATCTTGGGTCTCACTTGACACATGATCTAACTAGGTCAAAAGCATTTCTAATTCTGCAAAAACTCATGAGGTGAAAACACATCCCAGATTGCACAAGGACCTCTAGTACAATCTTTTACATCTTATTTTCATCAACAGCCATACTTACACTACCCACAGACAGCTATGGAACCCTCATAGTTCAGGTGACTGAAGGCCTGGACAAACACTGGAGGGAGACTGACAAGGCAATACAATTATGACCCACTTCACATATGCCCTAAGCTTGATAGAAATCTCCTCTGTTTCAAAAGTGTTCTCAGTTGAGTTTAGACCAGGGGTTCCCAACCTTTCAACTTTAGGCTCCTGGACTTTTAACAATTGTGTCACACAGATGACAAGCACAACCAGCTGAAATTCCCACTGCTATATAGTTATTAAACGTTCAGGAGCCCTAAAGTTGAAAAGTTGGCGACTCCTGGTTTAGACAGTTTCTCCCCACCAAGCTGCAACTTTTGCACAGGATTTAATCCCTGTGGAACAAGTAGCCCAAAGAAATCCATTGTCATGTATCCTTTTCACAGAGCTCTTTCATCTACCCTTCATCCATTACCTTGAAAGGCAGTGAGCCTCTTCATGTATCAGAACTGGCAGCCCAGATCAGATTCTTTGAAAAGGAAATTACTTTTGGGAGATGGTTTGCTCTCCCCCCCCTTTCTAAAACTAAACAATATAATTAGGTATGAGGGATTCACTTTGTTCTGAACAAACGATCTATATAATATGTAAGGCAAGGGTTTTCAGCAAGCAGTGTTTTCCTCCTCTGGCCCAATTCTCATATTACTTTCATGTGTCTATCACAGCATTACCGATACATATACAGAGCTAATGAAATGTCTAAGCAATAGAGTATGTGGATGTATAAATGAGCTCACATGGCCTTTTTGTGCGCTATTAAATTACTACAGAAAACCGATTTCTAGAACTGCCAGGCTTAGTTTCTTTCATTTTGTTCCTGCTTTGAAAAAGAAATCAGACATTTTTTTCCCTTCAAGCAAGTGGAACAAAAATATTAGAATTGGGGAGTGGAGGACTTCACAATAACAGTATATTTTGGAAGGCAGTGGCAAGAAGCTACAATTGAAATCACATTTCTGTTGTTTTTTTGGTGGTGTATAAAAACACTAGCGTCTAACCCAAAGCACTATTACAGAGCACATCCAAAATTGGCTTTACTGTGCATACAGATAGTGAACTTATCAGTTCTGTGACTGGTTACTATTTAGTGCTCCATTTGTGGGCCGACTCACAGGAAAGCTTATATCTTATTGGCCCATTTTAGGTGTTACAACAAACCACAGTTTTCATTAGATGCACAAGTAGCTTCAGCCTTAGACTTGCACACTTACCCCCTCCCTGTCCCCACTCCATAGACTATTACAAAGTTTTCATTCACAGTTTGAACCACCAGCAAAATGATCGTTCAAGATAGAGAACTTACTCATGCCATGTTATGACAGGGACAATCATGTTAATGGTCTGCTTTGTACTTCGGGCTACTACACAGCAAGAAAGTGACAGAAATAAGTACTGTATCACCTAGTTTTCTGCCATATTCTGGAGGAAAGCTGTAATTCCAGGTTTAGTGGGCTCCATTACTTCCACATTTTTAAAAAGTCAAGCAAAAAAAAAAACCGATCTCCTCAGAACTGAAATTAGAACAGCTAATAGGATTCATCCAATTAATTGATGGAATTAGTAGATAAAAAGCTTGATCAAAGATTACAATTAAAGTACATAATAATCACAGCCAGCCATCTGGGTAGTCCCACTGCCTGAATTTAATGGCTCCTCCATCGCTGTCTGTATTTGTACCTTCCTCAGCTACCTCAATATATGGGTAATAGCAGAAGTAACCTACAAGGCTACAGACTGCGAGGAAGCAGTGTAGAGAAAGAAAAATATGCCAGAAAAGCCCATTATGATAGTCACCAAGTACATGTGTGCCCCCTTATTTGCGGGGATACTGTTTCAGAACCCCTCACAGATACGTGAATCTGTGTATATGGGAGACGCCCCCCAGGGAGGTCCAGGGAAGTCCTTGTCTTATCGACCTTTTCAGCCATTCCAAAGGCTTTTTTCAGTCTTTTTGGCCATTCTGAAACTCACAGAAGCTGTAGATGGACACATGCAGCCTCTGCAGGTGACAGAAAGCCCACTGAAGGCCACGAGAGCACAACTCCAGTAGCTTTTGGAGGGTTCAGGAGGGACCAAGTCTGGCTCAGTGTGGATCTGGGGAACCCACATTTAGCCAGGTCTCCGGATATAAAATCCATAGATAACAGGCTCCACCTGTATGTCAATTTTGAATCAACAATATTTTTTTTCAAAAATGCTTTACAATACTGTTATGGCTAGAGGTAGGTGAAAATAGTTTTATTTTTTCACAGATTTTGGTATTTCCAAAGTTAGGAATGCAGAAAGTGGTGGTATGTGTTTTTATTTCATTTATCATCATTTTCACCCACCTCTACTTATGGCCAATTGCTATTATCTCCAGAAATTCCACAGAATTATTTCACCTGATCTATTACAAGGTGTGTTCTTTTTAAAAAATTTTAAATGAGCACCGAATTTTTAAATCAACGAAAGAGATTTAATAATAATTGAGAGTTAAATTGACAAAGCATGTGTAATCATTTCCTTCTCTAGAAATAAGACAGAGGCAGCCCAATCCTAACTAAATCTTCATGTGATGATGCAGCAGCACTGGTGCTGGTGTGGAGTATGCTGCACCCCAGGGGATTTTCAGCTGCTGGAGGTCTCATCAAAGTAAGGGGGCATTTGTCCCCTTACCCCAGGGTAAGCCCCTGCAGTCACTATGGATCAACTTGGATCCATACCAGTGATATTGCTGGGGTGTCTGAGTTGATTCATGCTGGCAGATCAAGCCTGGGAAGGAAGTTTGGATTTAGTATGCGCCACTGAACCCAACCCCTCTCTTGGGCCTGATCTAGCCATCCCTGTCCCATCTCCTCCCCACTCTGCTCCATTCAACCCCCTACCCGCCCTCCCCCTCCCAGCCCCTGCACAGGCCTTACCTGCTCCAGTAGGCCTCCATTGCTCCAGTGGTGCATGCAGGAAGGCTCCAGGCTTCCTGCCGTGCAATGGCTCTCTGCACTGCCACACAATCCGTTACAGCACTTTTGCTGCAGCCTGTACCAGTGGAACATATATTCCATGTTTTCTTTTTTTTTAAATAAATTTTCTTGCACATTTTCTTTTTAAGGACAAGACACATTCAGTTTGCCTCTTGGTAGATTTACCAAGAGGTTAGAGTTCTTGATCTAGTTTGTTGCAAGTTTATATTTAAACAGTTGCTACAGTCAATTCTCTAGATTCTAGAAGCAAGTAAGAATCCAAGAGGACATACTGTAACTGCACTACTCCTAGCATATGAGGATAGATGGCAGCTTCTCCAGTTGAAAACTAATTTACACTAAGATAGGCGATGCACGTGTTGAGAACATGAACATATGGAAGAAAACAACACAAAGAAAAAAGCCAATGTTAAGAAGAGTTACATATTTTACTTTCTTGTCAAATTGTTAGAGGCTTCTTAGTATCTGTAATCACTATACAATTTCCTCTGGACATATAATTCCTAGAACTTTATTTCTGTCAACGACCAAGCATTCAAAGAATAGGAGGTGGTTTTTAAATAACTTTTCCCAAATCAAGTCACAGAAAAGTGTTTCCCCTATGCTCCAGATAATCTCGCTAATCCTCTGCGACACAGCACAACGCATTCACTCCCTAGAGCCTCTTACAACATCTGAAATCTGATTAGGCAATTGTATCTTGAATGAAGATGAGGAATCCATCTGGAGCCAGAGGGTTTCCAGCTTAAGCAAGAACCTGTTCAGGGGGTAGAGGTGCCATCACCTGAAAAAATTGTATTTAGGGTTCTTGCAAGGACATATTATTCAACGTGTGTTTAAGGCCTCTGGGCATATCCCCTGTCTACCAGGTTGACAAATCTCTCCCAACAGCGGGAGAGGACACACTCTTGTAAAAATAAGGACAAAGCAAAAACAGGGTTACAGAATGAGTGAATCTACGGGATTCTAATTTGAAGGAATTTAGATGCTTGATGTCCAAAGCAGTTCTGAAACTGTATGCATGAAAGGGAGAAGGATAAGAATAAAAAGGGATGGAGAGTAAAGAATTTCTCATACAAACAATTCCTACGACAGAACCTTTCTCACAGGTTAGCTATTGAAGCCTGCGGCTATCTCAATCATTTGTATCTTAACATGGTGATTAATGTCATTTCTGCTGGCACAAGGATTCGCTCCCCTACTGAATAGACTACCACTGCTATCAGCTCTGTACTGAACACCTTTTTCAAGGGAACAGAGGAAAGGGTAGGGATCTGAACTGCATCTCCCTCACAACAGGTGGTCAGTGTTGGCCACACTGATCATCCAGTTGGTTGGTGCTATGTACAACTTACCAAGCAACAGACCCCACTGTGTGTGGTGAGACATTTGCCTGTTCAAACTTATCTCTGTGCATCTCCATCCCTGACTTTTTTGTTTTGTTTTAAAGTTCACAGCGAATTATAGAATGTTGGTTATGCTTTCTTTCAAGATATATAAGCAATGCAAAACTACTATTTCTTAGCATAAGAATTTTGCAGGAAGATTATGCTATATAGAATAATATTCCTAAATTCTATTAACATGTAAGAACATAACAACATAAGAACAGCCCCACTGGATCAGGCCATAGGCCCATCTAGTCCAGCTTCCTGTATCTCACAGTGGCCCACCAAATGCCCCAGGGAGCACACCAGAAAACAAGAGACCTCATCCTGGTGCCCTCCCTTGCATCTGGCATTCTGACATAACCCATTTCTAAAATCAGGAGGTTGCGCATACACATCATGGCTTGTACCCCGTAATGGATTTTTCCTCCAGAAACTTGTCCAATCCCCTTTTAAAGGCGTCTAGGGTAGACGCCAGCACCACATCCTGTGGCAAGGAGTTCCACAGACCGACCACACACTGAGTAAAGAAATATTTTCTTTTGTCTGTCCTAACCCGCCCAACACTCAATTTTAGTGGGTGTCACCTGGTTCTGGTATTATGTGAGAGTGTAAAGAGCATCTCCCTATCCACTCTGTCCATCCGCTGCATAATTTTGTATGTCTCAATCATGTCCCCCCTCAGGCGTCTCTTTTCTAGGCTGAAGAGGCCCAAATGCCGTAGCCTTTCCTCATAAGGAAGGTGCCCCAGCCCCGTAATCAGCTTAGTCGCTCTCTTTTGCACCTTTTCCATTTCCACTATGTCTTTTTTGAGATGCGGCGACCAGAACTGGACACAATACTCCAGGTGTAGCCTTATCATAGATTTGTACAATAGCATTATAATACTAGCCGTTTTGTTCTCAATACCCTTCCTAATGATCCCAAGCATAGAATTGGCCTTCTTCACTGCCGCCGCACATTGGGTTGACACTTTCATCGACCTGTCCACCACCACCCCAAGATCTCTCTCCTGATCTGTCACAGACAGCTCAGAACTCATCAGCCTATATCTAAAGTTTTGATTTTTTGCCCCAATGTGCATGACTTTACACTTACTGACATTGAAGCGCATCTGCCATTTTGCTGCCCATTCTGCCAGTCTGGAGAGATCCTTCTGGAGCTCCTCACAATCACTTCTGGTCTTCACCACTTGGAAAAGTTTGGTGTCGTCTGCAAACTTAGCCACTTCACTGCTCAACCCTGTCTCCAGGTCATTTATGAAGAGGTTGAAAAGCACCTGTCCCAGGACAGATCCTTGGGGCACACCGCTTTTCACCTCTCTCCATTGTGAAAATTGCCCATTGACACCCACTCTCTGCTTCCTGGCCTCCAACCAGTTTTCAATCCATGAGAGGACCTGTCCTCTAATTCCCTGACTGTGGAGTTTTTTCAGTAGTCTTTGGTGAGGGACCGTGTTGAACGCCTTCTGAAAGTCCAGATATATAATGTCCACAGGTTCTCCCAAATCCACATGCCTATTGACCTTTTCAAAGAATTCTATAAGGTTGGTGAGGCAAGACTTACCCTTACAGAAGCCATGCTGACTCTCCCTCAGCAAGGCCTGTTCATCTATGTGTTTTGAAATCCTATCTTTGATGAGGCATTCCACCATCTTACCCGGTATGGATGTTAGGCTGACCGGCCTATAGTTTCCCGGGTCCCCCCTCTTCCCCTTTTTAAAAATAGGTGTGACATTTGCTATCCTCCAATCTACTGGCACCGTGGCCGTTTTGAAGGACAAGTTGCATACCTTAGTCAAGAGATCAGCAACTTCATTCTTCAATTCCTTAATAACTCTTGGGTGGATGCCATCAGGGCCCGGTGACTTATTGATCTTTAATATATCAATGAGGTCTGAAACATCTTCTCTTTTAACCTCTATCTGACTTAATTCCTTGGTCAGGAGGGGCCGTTCGGGCAGCGGTATCTGCCCGAGGTCTTCTGCCGTGAAGACAGATGCAAAGAACTCATTTAATTTCTCTGCCATCTCTAAGTCTCCTTTTATCTCCCCTTTCCCTCCCTCACCATCCAGAGGGCCAACCGCTTCTCTGGCGGGTTTCCTGCTTCTAACATATTTGAAGAAGCTTTTATTATTCCCCTTAATGTTGCTGGCCATGCGTTCCTCATAGTCTCGCTTGGCCTCCCGTATCACCTTCTTACATTTCTTTTGCCACAGTTTATGTTCCATTTTATTCTCCTCATTAGGGCAAGACTTCCATTTACGGAAGGAAGCTTCCTTGCCCTTCACAGCCTCTCTAACTTGGCTGGTTAGCCATGCGGGCACTCTCCTGGATTTAGTGGAACCCTTCTTTCTTTGCGGTATACACCTCTGCTGGGCCTCTATTACTGTTGTTTTAAGCAGCCTCCATGCACTCTGGAGAGACTGGACTCTTTTTACCCTCCCTTTCAACCTCCTTCTAACCAGCCTCCTCATTTGAGGGAAGTCTGCCCGTCGGAAGTCAAGGGTTTTTGTTAGAGATTTGCCTGGTATTCTTCCCCCAACGTGCATGTCAAAACGGATCACAGCATGATCACTGTTCCCCAATGGCTCAGTAACGTTTACATCTCTAACCAGGTCCTGCATACCGCACAATATTAAATCCAGAGTCACCTGTCCTCTGGTGGGCTCCGTGACTAGCTGCTCTAAGCCACAGTCATTTAGCACGTCAAGAAATCCGGTTTCCTTATCGTGACCAGAACACAAATTGACCCAGTCAATATGAGGATAATTGAAGTCCCCCATGATTACAACCCTGTCCCTCCTTGTCACCTCCCTGATCTGTTTCCTCATTTCAAGGTCCCCATCCGATTTCTGGTCTGGAGGACGATAGCACGCCCCCAGTATTACATCGCTGCACAAGCCTGGTAATTTAACCCACAGAGATTCTACGGTGGAGTCGGACCCACCTTCAATCTCTACTTTGCTGGATTCTATCCCTTCCTTAACATAAAGGGCCACCCCACCTCCAACAGGCCCCTGCCTGTCCCTCCTGTAGAGTTTATAGCCCGGGATTGCGGTATCCCACTGATTCTCCGCATTCCACCAGGTTTCCGTTATGCCCACTATGTCAATGTTTTCCCTTGTCACCAGACATTCCAGTTCTCCCACCTTTGCTCGTAGACTTCAGGCATTCGCATAAAAGCATTTGTACACGGAATGCCCTAGGATGGGCTGCTTATTCGCTCCTTTGTCCCTGCATCCTCTCATTGTGCCAAACTGTCTATCACATCCCATCATGCTACCTTTGCCAATTTCTTCTCCTACCCTGCCTTTGTCTTCCAGTTTCCCGTTCTGCATGCCAAAAGTACTTTTCTACTTTAGTCCAAAATAAGATGAGGTGACGGCCTTGGAGAAAGGTAGAAATGTCCCATTCATCAACATGTTAACAATCTCCGATCAGTGACTGTAGCGCTTTGATGATGGAATCGCTGAACCCTTTGTAAAAATGTACATTTGAGTTACACTGCATTTTGTTCCTCCTGTAAAATTATTTCTTAGTTCTCCTTCTCTGAACAAACAAGAAACAAAATAATCCCAATTCAGCAAATGAAACCTGTCCACATTGGAAGCAACGTTAGAGGGGTGTGGGGAGTGCTGCCCACACGGGTTATGCACTTGGGGGGAGTGACACTACTACTAGTTAAAATTGATAAACCTTGGCATTTTCAAATAATACCATCAAGTTATTTATCATTTGATGCTGAAGTTCATGCAGAATGCAATGAGTTTAAATATCTGTCTTTCCTCAAAAGGTATGGACAAACAACCAGAAAAGGAAAACACAACTGCTTTACATAACAAAAAGTAGATCAACTCAAAACTGACCAATGATACGGATTGTTCCAAGAGCCAATGAGGTGTTAGTATGACACAGTGTTGAACCAATGAGGTGTAAGTAAAAGTCAGTTTGTTTCCCTGCATCAGGCTAATACTAGAAGTCTTATTCAGTTGTGTGGGTGTCATCAAGCTTGTCATTGGTTTTTTGTTGGTTAGTAATTTGTTGGTGACCGGTACTGTTATATATTAAAATAAATAAATAGTTAATGGGGGTTACACCAACCCTAACAATGTTACTGCTTTTGGGCTGCGTGTATGATATTGTAATTTATTCTGTATGATCTGGTACGGGAGGCTGTCCAACACTGCATTGACGCAAACCCTGGTGGTACATCTGGGTCCATGTTACCAGTGTCCTACACATGTTGCCGATATGAATAAGGCACCTGGAGGAATACCCACACTTGTATGGCTCATCAGAGCCTAACCAAGCTTGCCAGATACATTATTTGTTGTGACTAGGTGTGAGATGTGACTCGATGTGAGATGTGCACATCCACATCTGGCACTATCATGGGATACTAGTTCCCATGACTACAGCTCAAATGCAGCCAATATATTTAACCACTTTTGTCTACATGCTTCAAGTATGTCTTAAAATGGTTACAAACTTATTGCCTGACCTGAGCAAAAGGGATAAAATGAGCCATGCATCTAAAAAAAGATTATACAAAATTAATTTGAATATAAACTTTACCTGAATTCCAAATGAAATGAGCACTCAAGTTTGGAAAAAGTTACTTTGGAAAACAAGGTCCATTAGCAACATTCAGGGTGTATCAGCAGAGGATGCAAAAACCCACATACAGCTGATTTAAAAAAACAAATTTGCTACTAAAGGTAACCAAGGAACACAAATTGCCAATACTTCCCTGGAAATCTGACACAATACGCTTACTTAAATTCATGGTTACCTTGATGAAATGCTCAGATGACAGAATTTTCCACTCATGCTATTTAACTCTGAGCGAGTTTGATTTCACCATTTACAAACAGTTTTCATTACTGCGAAAAAGAGTGACAGGAAAGAATAAAATTGAAGTTTGCAATATTTTGCCAACAGAAAGGAATAAGATACAGACGTGTAGTTGGTAGAACCAGCATTATTTCTGCCTAGCAGTTACTCAGCACTTATCCTTATTTGTTGGGATTTTAGATTAATACATGCATGCTTGGCTGGTATTACTATTTTCACAACTGTTCCCACATGCCAACCTTTGCCTGAGCAAACTGTCCCATTCCCCTCCCTTGTTTTCTTGTAACAGACAGCAGAGGTTGAGATGCTGAGCATCCCCTCTCATATAGATAAGGCTTCGTTTTTATGGCAGTTAAGGTCAGTTGCATCTACTCCGCCTTGTATCTCAAGGGCTTCAATTCATCACTGCCAACAGTCAGAATGGGATCATCCATTTGCAACAACTGGGAGTCTGGTTTGGAATCTCAATGCTGAAGTCAACAACCAGCACTCCCTTGGCACTCACAAATTCACGCACATGCACAGCAAGGATTAATCCACACTCACTGCACTTATTTGGCCAGTGATGCCTATTTTTCTCCTTTCAATCTTCACAGAAATCCTCCCAGCTGCTATTCTTTGTATGCTACACCAAATTAGGGTACAACCATGCGTTGCAAAGCCAATTATATGGACGGCAATAAAATGCTTTGTCATGCAACATGTTTTTGGCATGATGTATTTATGCTGTGCCAGACTCCAACAATTTGCTGTATTTGGCAAGACAGACTCTGACCTGTATTTTATGCGCTAAGAGGGAGAAAGAGAAAACAACATTTTTCAAAACTGTTCCTATGTAGCCATATTAATCTGTATTTTGGATACATCCCAGCCTTATTTAAATCAGTAGAAGCCAGTATCTCCTTAGTTAAACTAACACTAAACTAAGGCTTAAGCCTTAGATGTTAATAAAACGTGTGGTTTTATTGTCAGCTCCACGTCTCCTTGTCTTCTCTCCCTACATCTAGTAAGTGAATGTGTCTGATGTGTTGTTATCAACCCCACCTCCTCAACAGCGGGGTCAGTCCCCAGGCGCAATGGGCCATGGACCACACCCATGTCTGCAACCCTTATGCATGTCTGCCATCACTCCAGCTCCAACAGTTCCTCCTGATCAGGAACCCGGCAGGCTTTGGTGGAGATGTGATCAGCCAGTCACTGGCTGGCTGGCAGGTGGCAGCTCCGCCTTCATCCCATCCTGTCTTCTTGTGACTGTGTTCACTCCTGGGCAGACGGCAAAGGAGGCAGAGTCCATATAGACTCTTCTTTCTCTCTTCTTTCTGCAGATGATAGTAGGGTTACTCCCAGGGGCCATGTGAAGAGGGCTTCTGATAACTTCTTTTGGCAGCTGCCACATGAAGAGTGCCTGCAGGTTCCCTTGAAAAATCTAAAGTTATGATTGGATTCAAAATTTTCATAAGCCTGTATGCAATTCATATGTAGACACACGAAAATATAGAGTCAAAACAGGGCTCTAGATTCAAGGGAGTTCATAGGTGCTGCTGCAAGTGGCATGGCAGCTCTTAAAGGGGGCAGATCATCTTGGGTATGCCACTGCAAAGTCAAGGACCCACAATACATGTTTCACAAGGCCCCACCTGAGTGAGGCACTGCCACTGTATGCAAGCATTACCCAATATGTATCAAGTCCCTAGTTCTCCACTTTGCTAGTTATCCAATATCTGTTTGTTTTCACTTTTTAACCTGGTAAGTGTTCTGTGGTTTACCTTTGTTGTTGCTCAGTTTGGAAGGAGGGAGGTGACAAAGCTCAAGACTGGCTCAGTCCAATCATTAGATCCTCTTCTCTCTTATCTCAGATGGATAAAAGATGGAGTTTTGTATACTCAGTGATGGGCAAACCTATTGTCCACATTCCCTTTGTACTAATTACACAACATATTCCAGAGCTGAGCCCTGACATGTAAAAGACGTGCCAGTGAAAAAGATATGATTCAAAATTTAGGCCTGTGTGTGTGTTTTGCCAGAAGTTGCTTTTCCATGAGACAATCCTGCCTAGGCAACGGCTGTGTAAGAATGGTGCAATCACATCTGTGTTGGCAACCTTCAGTCTCAAAAGACTATGGTATCGCGCTCTGAATGGTGGTTCTGGCACAGCATCTAGTGTGGCTGAAAAGGCCGATTCGGGAGTGATAATCCCTTCCACACTGGGAGCAAGTGTAGTGTGTCCCTGGTCTGTCTCCCTGGCTATGGGCCTTCCTTCTTTGCCTCTTTGCCTCAGTCTGTTGGCACTCTTCAAACTGGGAAAGGCCATGCTGCACAGACTGCCTCCAAGCAGAATACTCAGAGGCCAAGGTTTCCCATCTGTTGGGGTTCATTCCTAAGGCTTGCAGATATCCTTGTAACGCAGCTGTGGTCTACCCGTAGGGCACTTTCCCTGCACAAGTTCTCCATATTGGAGATCCTTTGGGATCCAACCATTGCCATCCCATCCTTTGAGATGGAACCAATTGGTCACGACATGACCAAGCCAATGCAGGCGTCTCTGTTTCAGCAGTGTATACACGCTGGGGATTCCAGCTCGTTCCAGGACTGTGTTGTTCACATGGGTGGTGATTTTATGGGACTTTCCTATAACATGGGCACCTTCTTTTGGGAGGAAAAATAACTCTCACATGGCTGTACTGAGAGAGCACCATATATTGTTTCATCCGGGGGGATGGAAGGGGGAGATAATTTTATCCGGGGGGAGGCAGGGGGGAGATAATTATTTTAAAGTCCAATATTATAACAACAGGAAAGCCCTTCCACTCTATAAGCCTACAAAGAAAATATTTCTCTCCTGTTGCCAGTGATGACCATCTCTGTTGCTTCAGAATTGAGGTGGGAAATCAAAACATCACAAACTCCTGCTAACTGGGCAAAGAGGCACCTTTCAAAGTGGTGTCCTCCTATATTTAGAAGGGGGAGAGCAACTGTTCCTGTTCAGCTCAGCATCGTGTCTTTACCATTGGCTGTTGCTGTATTTTTAGTTTTTTTTAGATTGTGAGCCCTTTGGGGACAGGGAGCTATTTATTCATTTGTTGTGCTATATAAGTAGCTTTCTGAACTATTTTGTTGAAAAGCAGCACATAAATATGTATTATTAATCATAATAATAATTTAACAAACAGAGAAGGCTGCCAACATTATATCATTTGCAAACTAAAATTAGTGGTATTATCCCCATTTTGGAGAGGGGAGAAAAACAAAAGCATTTCCAAAACCAGGAAATTAGGCAAATTATTCAAGAGTCTGAAAAGTGAGCCTAAGCCAGTGTTTGAAGCCAAATCTTTTAACAGCAAATGCTGCTTTATTATAGACCAAACAATCAGAAACGGAATTCTGGGTACAGAATTTGTTTTATAATCTATTTATTTAAAATGAATTACATACTACCTTTCCAATGCTCAAATAATACCAATGTGTGGAATTTACAACTCTGTCAACAGGCAACAAGTCATTACAATTATAATTCTGACCAGTCTTAAAAATGTATACTCTCTTAAGATCCAATTAAACAATTACTGTTGGACCAAAATAAACTTGGGTGATTTCAGCTTTATGCAATCTGCAAAATAAACCAGTGAATTCTGCCCACCATTCACCTTACTAAATAGTACATGCCCTGAAGGGGGCCTGAGATCAGAGAGAACTGCTGTTTTAGGTCTCAATTCCAGCCTGTTCAAAGCCTGTGTCTCATCTTTTAAAGGGACAGTAAGCTTTTTCTAGAAGTTAGGGATTTTCAAGGCAATTTTGAGTATAAGAGATTTAGCTTTACATGCTGACTCTGGAATATGACCCTTGCGCAAGATGCAGGCTGACTGCAGTTTTCAGCAATCACTTTCCAGGATACTGTTCAGTGCATTGGAGAAAGTTACCCATTTCAAATATAACCTTCCAGTCTTATTGAACTTGTAACTGGCATTTCTGATCTGCTTGTCCAATGCTCTTATATCTACAATTTTATCCATTCCCTGCAACTTGTATGCTGCAAGACAGTCAGCCTCCAAAGTTCACAGAAAAAACATTTTCAAATTGGCTTTCAAAACACAGAAGGCAGCTTTCTTCTAATTTTACAGTAGAACTTGGGCGTGTGCTCGCGGGGGAGGGAGAGGGGGAGAGAGAGAGAGATCGAGCCCATCATTTTCAGGTGAAGAGTGGCCTCTTCAGTATTTGTGCTCCATCATATGCTGAACAGGCATGAAATCACATTATCAGGAAGAAACCTAAGGAAGCATGAAATTTAGTTTTTCTACAAATGTTATTATCATGTTTTCTTTACTCAGAGGAGTGAATAGCAAGGCTGGTTCCAGACCAAAGATTAACAAAATGACACTCCAGTGTGCATTCGGTTGTCACTGGCATCACTTTCAAACACAAAAGTTACATTGATAGCAGGTAAGAGCTGAAAGGAAAACTACTCCAGAGGCAAACACCAGAGCATATGGAATGCATGGTGTTGACGGTTGTGAGGATAACACCAAACTTTGAAATACAGTCAAGGTGTAACTGTCCACCTTCAGTTATCTCTGACATACCACATTATTCAAACTAGTCGACAACTGTGTGTTGCATTGTGCACACCTAGTTTTGTATGTCCGCACGTGCAATAACCAAGAGCAAAAAAGGCCAGTTGGGATCGGTTGCTTTGGGACTTTCACGTGAAAAAGACGTGCAGTGAGTGATAAATGGCCCAAGCAGCAGGCAGGGCAGTTAATCTGCATGTAGGAAACTGCAGTGGAGGGAAGGGTGTGTGTGTGCAGAAGCCAAAGGTTTGTGCTAAGTAATTTTTCTGCTCAGCAAAGCAGAAACCTTGATTGCGTTATGTGTTAATAACTCTCCCTGCATCTTTATGTTCTCATTTGTTTAGAGTTTGTTTAGTTTGTTCTGTTTAACACGATTACATCAGGTAGTAGGTTTCATGAGGAGAATAAAAAGATGGTGTTGTTGACAGGGAGACATTCTTGCAGGTTGAAATCAATGTCTTCTGCCAGCCAGTGGAATTTTGTGAATAAGGCTGCAATTTTGCTATTTGTTTTGCTCCCCCCCTTCTGCATTATCCAACATATTTGGTAATCCAACCACCTGTCCATCCTGTTTAGGTCGGATAATCACGACTCTACTATAGTACTTGACTGGGAGGCAGATCGTCCTATAATTTACTTATTTCTTTAAAATATTTGTTTCCCACCTTGGAAATGCAATGTGGTTTATTATTAATTTAAAAGAAAACCTGTAACAACAAAAACAATATACAAAAAGGCAGTTCAACAACTTTAATACACAACCAAACCGTAGCAATATAATCTCCACCCATCACTTGAAGAAACCATAACACAAAATGCCCCAATCCTAAACAGATACAAAAGAACTGGGCCTGCAATCTTAAACCAATTCACTTGGAAATATGTTCCCCTGGATTAAACGGGATTTGGTTCCCAGCCAATATATAGTGGATTAGGATAAAGGGACATCATGATGTCTTCATAGTGCAACTTGTTGTTTCTTATTCATCTGTGGATTTTTGATCAGTTTGTTCATAGGTTTATAGGAAAGCCCTGAGAAAGTCAATATGTCTGAGAAGAACTACCATATAATCATTCTGAAGGCAAGATGATCTCTAAGGAGCTGGAAGAAATGAGAAACATTTTGCAAAATGTACCTAACCAAAAAGGTAAAATAGGGCTCTCCTCTAAACTCTCCAATTATTTGTTTATAAATGTATACCCCACCATTCGTTCACATGATCCCCAAGGTGGAATACAATAACAGTATAAAAACTCAGGAGTCTCTCAGAGCCCAATCCTGAGTTCTGTGCACCTGCTCACCGCCAGCGTATACTGTCACAAACATGCTGTAAGGCATGTTTGCAAGACCTAGTGCCAGTGCTCTGCTGGTGGTAGCTCAGCATTGGTTGGAGTTGGGCTACTGCCAGGCGAATACCAGAGCTCCACTGCTCGGCGGTTACATGGACTGCCAAGCAGCGATGAGATAGGTGGAGGCGTGTGGAGAGGCGGGGACGAGGCGTTCCAGGGTGGGCGGAAGCAGAGGGGGGGCAGGAGGTGGGACCGGTGGAGCAAAGCTGCTGGCCTGACATGGAGGCTCAAAATTCTACACTGACCCAAGGGTCTGCATGGAATCAAGTAGCCCCATTATGAGGATACTCGGCTTACCGGGGGGAAGGGGATGAAAGTTCCCTTCTCCTGAGAAGCTGCCAGCAGTGCCTGCAAAGTGTGCAGGATGCAGCGGCAGCCATTTTCAGCACCGGTGCAGCTCTGGGCATGGGGCAGTTCAGGGTTGGGCTGCCAATCTTCTGACCAATAGATGTTTCCACTTGCTTCTAGAAACATCCAGGCTCTGAGCAACTTGCAGTTGGAACAGAGTTCCAGTGAGATACAGGAAGCTGGACTAGATGAGCCCTTGGCCTGATCCAACAGGGCTCTTCTTATGTTCTCATCTGAAGAGGAAGAGAAATCAAGAAAAGGGTAACCCATCTTTAAGTATCTGAAGAAAAAGGTAAATTAACCAGAAGAGAATATATGCATTTAACAGATAAGGCAAGGAGAGGGGCAGAGGAGGGAGGAAACTCAAAAAATGAGGACAGCAAATATCTATTGCAGTGATTTTCAACCTTTTTCATCTCTCGGCACACTGCCAAGGCACTAAAAAATTGTCAAGGCACACCATCAGTTGTTTGACAATTGACAAGGCACACCATGCTATCAGTGGGGGGCTCACATCTCCCAACGGACCTACTAATAAATGACCTTCCCCCAAATTCCTGTGACACACCTTGGACTACTCACGGCACATCAATGTGCCATGGCACAGTGATTGAAAATGGGTAATCTATTGTGTGCAGGGGCATCCCAACCATGAAGCGACCTCAAGTGGCTGGCACCTTCTGCTGCTGGTGGGTTGAATTAAGGAATGGTAGATTCAGGGTATCCATCACCTCAAGTTTGTCATTGTCTCCTTCCAGCCTACCATGAATGCTGTCCACATTGATCCACTTCTTGCTCACTTGAGCAAGAAGGAGAACATTTGCCTCTTTACCATTCTTCTCATGTGGTTTCCTCAAACCCAGAATTGCAGGACTTCTATTTTATTTATTGGGACTGTGTGAACTAAGTTCAGGGTTTCCTGGCCCCCTTCTTCCAGCACACTATGGCCGAGGTGGGCGGCATTCCAGATTGCACCAGCACCTCTTTGTGTGGATGAATAAACAAAACCCATACCACAGCTCTTTAGCAAGCCTCACGCTCAAAAGTCGGCCCTTCTACTACAGCCTCATTTATTTTCTAAGTATCAGTCCTGCTCTTTTGATTGCTAATTAACAGCTATAGTTCCCTTGTTGCAACTTCTGAATGAAAGACAGGGCTTAGAGTTCTATCAGCACTTCTAACCACTGAACCATGTCAACTGATTTAGCACTTGCATTTGGAGAATTGTAAGGTCTCTACACGTGTTGCACTGCATAATCTCTCTGTAAAGGCACTCCAAGGAGAAATACCTATAAAATGTTATGAAAAGGGCTACAGGAAAAGCTCAGGAGGGGATTTCCGCTTTTCATTACACTTGAACACAAAGAAGACAAGGAAAGAGGTGGCTGCTCTTGTTTCAAAAATGCTGACTTTATTTGTAATATCTACATGTACATCAATTAAATCCATGTTTGAATTTATCAAGACAAGTTATATAAAAGAAAGAAAAATTAAGGTATGATATAGGAGCTTATTTTTAAAGGTGTTTTAAACATGTTCCATTAACCTGTTCTTATCATGCCACTAGAATTGTCAAATGGTCATGTATCACACCATATCAACAAACACAACCATCAGTCCTGTGGTACCTTAAAAACTAACCAGTTTATTATGAACAGAATGCATCACAATTTGATTTGCCAGCTCAACTACTGTACAACAGGTTAGTCATATGCTATATGAAATAAAGATGCCTTTGAATCTCTAGATGTAAAATATATTAACACACACAACAGATGGAGTAAACAGAAGCCTATAGCTAGAAAGTCAACAAGTCCATAGCACCTAGCCCACAGCTTGGCTTTCTGGTTGGTTGGCAACCTTCAGTCTTGAAAGACTATGGTATAAGCCTACAGCACCCGGTATTCCCAGGCGGTCTCCCATCCAAGCACTACCCAGGCCTGACCTCTAAACACCTGCATACTATACATTAAGCAATAACTGCAGCCATTACTAACAGTGGGTGTATTCAAATAGGCTGGTGGTTCCCACACAACGGTCTTGAAAATATGGAGGTTCACCAGCAGACTCAGAGCTGCACCACACTCACAGAGAAATGTTATTTGTGTAAACTGCCCCTGGGATTTCTGATGTTGTGGTGGCACTTTTTGAGCTACATTACTTGGGGAAATTGCAGCACCCTGAATATACTCCCATGTGGAGGAGCCATTTTACCATAAACAGCACCCCCCTTTGTGGGCATGAGGCTTCCAAAGCTCTTGTTTGGGTGAAGGGTTTGCAGACTCACTGCAAACATGAGTCTAATTGTTCTGAATTACTAGTGTAAGTTGTTTTTGAAGGTAATATTTATTCTAATGGACCGTCTATTGCATATCACTTATTTTTTTAAAAAACCAACGAGATCACTACTCACGATTTGCCCTTTGCCATTAAAAGTTGCCTTTAAATCGATGATGAAAACTTCTAACTGTGAAAAGCTGAGCTACAATAGGCTTTTCACACAGCTAAGCTATCTCATGTTAGCTCCAGCTGTTACACAATAACTGAAGACACTACTGAGAAGAAAGGGACATCACAATATCTTCACTTTTGTTCAACCACATTCCTTGACAGGAGAGATTATACAGAAAGAATGAATAAAGAACAACAAAAGGTGGCTATCCATTCTCATGTCATTCATGCCAATGAATCCAATTTGACCCTGCCTACCATTCTCAGTCTTGTTTTTCTGTGCCTAAACATATAGTTCTCACAGATAGACTGAGTAGATACGTGATATTCATAAAACATTGCCCATTGCTCTGGACCTTCTCTGAGAGAAAGACTTGTCTACTACATAGACAAAAACAAATTGAACTGTCATCGTTCACTGCCACAGCCCCCTATAAATAATGTCATACTTTATTTTTTAAAATTTATTAAAGTAAATAAATATATAAATCATGGAACCCGCTCCCTTTTCTGTGGTGGGCCATAAATCCCAGTGTCACCAGTTGATTTATTTGTCTTAGGCAACCTTGCTCTGACCTACATTCTCTCTGTGAGAATCCAGAAACAATAAATCTAGCACTACTGTAGGGAATTCACATGGATTAAATGCAACACAACCTTCTTCTTAAGTCCTTTTTCTCAAAGTCTTTTTAAAAATTTAGGGATCAAGACAGACACTGGCATGAGCAAAAGAAACTCTCATAGTTCTGGCTGATGTAACAACATCCAAAAAACCAGAAATGCAACAAGGGCCTTGTCCCCTCTGAATGTACTCCAAAAGGCACTGTTGTCCATGGAAACAGTACTGGGGAAAAAATGAGGCTTGTGCAGGACGACTATGGTTTGCTTCCTCATGAAGTTCAGTGATGTGTCACGGCTTAGAACAGCAAGTGCAAAGTGTGAGTTAGTACCACATGTTTTGAGTTTCTTCTTTACTAGGAGGAAACAAAATTTCCTCCAGAGATCATTTTTGTCACAAAAATAGACTAAGTGGGGTACTGAAACTTCCCAGCAGACCAACAAAAGCATATTTTTGCACTACCGAAGATACTCACCTATAAGACGATCTCACAGACAAGGTGAGGACAACCAAAAATCATGGAATGTTCCATGACCCTTGGATAAGTTGGGGGGGGGGCAAAACTTAGAGAAAGATACTTCTGAAGAAGAGTTGCAGCTTGCCCTGGAACCTGACTGAGAGGAGGAAAGAATTTGAGCCAAGCCACTGTTTTTGAAGACATTAACAAGGTGCCTGTGCAATACTGTGTGCTATTTGTCCCCTTCTGTGTAATGGGGCAGCCAGGAGGGAGGGAGAAAAGAGGAAGCGAGGGGAATTTTTTTTTATTTGCAGTTATACTGAGTTCTTAGATGACAGGCTTTAAGACTCAGTTGCAGCCTGCCTGCCTGCCTGGTCATGCATATTATTATTATTTATTCATTCATTCATTCATTCATTCATTCACATCAAAATGACAACACAGTTAATAATGATTGTATACACACAAAAAACAACATTTATCAGCTGGTAAACCCTCATCCACACGGACATCTGCCTGATGTATAGGTGTAGATGAGGTACCGACAAAGGATGGATGCTGTGCCAATTATGGCGGTCAAATTATTATTAATACTCCACTTAGGGCCTAATCCTATCTAATTTTCCAGCGCCAATGCTGCCCTGCCAATGGGGCATGCACTGCATCCTGTGGTGGGGAGGCAGTCACAGAGACCTCAAGGTATGGAAACATTTGTTCCCTAACCTGGGTCCCTTAATCTCCCAATGGGCATTCTAAGTGGCTGCCAACACTCTGAACTAGCTTCACTTGCTGTCAGGGCATGATCACATAGCTACTAGTTGTATGATGATGTTTTCATTTCAAGGAAGAAGAGTTATTTTCAAATGGGAAGTGGTTCCAAAGCAACAGCCAACTGTGAACAGCAGCAAGCCAGGGTGGCAGAGTGGTTCTGGTGTTGGACTTTGACATGGAAAATCCAGGTTCAAAACCCTGCTCAGCCATGAAGCTTCCGAGGTGATCTTGGTCCAAACACCATCGCTCAGCCTGACCTACCTCATAGGGAAGGAGAGAAGGAATCATGTACACCACTACAAGCTTCTTGGAGAGGGGTAAAAGTATGAAAATTCCAGTGGGGCCCTTGCAGCCCCGCCGTCATTTGTACTGCCCCTGCCCCTCAGCACATGAGGCAAAGGCGGAAAAATACAGGCAGGCAATTGGCTGCCTTTTGGAACTGAGGGGTGCGGTGCAGTTGTTGCTGGGGCTGGCAGGCTGCCCAGCTTCAGTCTGCACTGATCTGGCAAGCTCTTGGTCACAGCTCTTCCAAGCTGACACTCCAAACTTCTGAGAAAGAGGTAACATGGAGCAGGGAGAGTCACAGGTGCCCAGATGAGCAGCTGGACCATTTATTTGATTTTATTGGAATGGATTTGGACTTGAATGAGAAGAGCCTTTCCTCATTCCTGCCACTGTACTGCAGACGGCCTACAGGGCGAGCAGGATTCTATGGCTGGATATGAATAGCCTGACTCTGGACCCTTTAGGCCTTTCCAGCGCTGGCATAGCTGTGCCAGTGGGGCGCGTGGGCGGGCAGCTATGGAGGCCTCCTCAAAGCAAGGGAATGTTTGTTCCCTCACCTCAGAGCTGGAAAGCGGTCGAGGAGTGTGCCCTTAGTGTTTGAAGTTAGTCACTTGCACCTCTGATGGTGCCCAGAAATAAATCAGTCTAGGCAGGTATCAAGTGTAGGAACAGGTGCTACAAAACTAGCTCTTGCTCACTATCTGGTCACAGCTTCTGCACCAGCCCTGCCTTCCTGCCGTCTCTTTTTTCTGGCACTTTTCTGCCCCCTTCACTTCTCTTTCATTGCTGGCAGTGTTTTCTTTTCCTGTTCCTGCCTTTTAGACTTTTGCCCTTAACAAACTCCTCCTTTCCCTGTGCTCTTCATGGCAGCCATTTGCCTCCTGGCTTTCTCCTCTGGCAGCCATTTTAGTCCTGGGTGAGCTTACTTCCTCTGAGGCTTTTTATTTCAAGCTGAGCTTCTGGCTCTTTTCCCCTCCAGCCCGGTGATGGCCCTGATCACAGGCTGTGTAGACTTATTAGGAACTTTCCCATTCACTGTGCTTGTTTCTGTCTGCCCTCCCTCTTTTTGCAGCACAAGCATTCATAGTTGTAGAGACACAAGTTGACCTCCCACTGGTTACTCTTAATATGTGAATTTATTGGCATACAATTATAGAGTAATATTAAATTGCAAAAGTTGGCATATGTGTAAAAGGGGGAATTTAGAATTTACTGTTAGGTTGTTCTACACAGTGAACAAACGTGTGGATTCTTAAAGCTTATATGTTAGTGTAAGTCAGTATGAGGGAGACGTGCATATGGCTTGTGCTGCCCCAGTTGCTTCCTCTCCCCACCAAGCTTGTCTAATTGCAGTGGCCAGGGAGTGATCAGTGAATAAAGGCTTCCTGGTTAGATGATATGATGTCAAGGGAATAAGGGGACAGGTTAAGGAGGCTGCCTGTCTCTGCAAGAGGATACAGGCCTGCTCGTAACTGCTCATTGGAGTGAGGCCACCTCTTAACTTTTGCAAGGTAAAGCAAATCAAAATCAGAAAAATCAGATCATGAGGGTTGCACAACCCCTTTCAAACCCTCTTTGTACGTATGTTATTTCTTGCTTCTTATTTATGGGGAGAGCCCTGTCTGGGAAGAAAAATTAGGATATATTTGAATATTGGAGCCAGAGAGCCTGAGGGATGGTGGCTATGGGGATAGGCTGGATCTTGAAGATTCAGGTTCAGCCCCTACTTGGCCATGAAACTTTCTGGGGGACTTTGGCAAGTCATTATCCCTCCATCTAACCTAACTAACAGTGTTACTGTAGGGGACAAGGGAGAGACAGAACCATGTACATTACCTTGAGCTCTTTCAAGTAAAGATGGTATAGCATCTGATGAATAAATAAGGGCCAGGTCCTGTCTGGTTTTCCAGCGCTGGTGCAGCCATGCCAATAAGACACCCACTGCATCCTGCAGTGGGGGTGCAGTCATGGAGGCCTCCTCCAGATAGGGGAACATTTGTTCCCTTTCCTCAGGGCTGCATTGCAACAGCAATGGTGCTGGAGGGTTGGATAGGACTGGGTTCTAAGTGGTCCCTGAGGAAGGCATTGATATAAGGGTGGTTTGTTTGCCACTCCTTGGGCCCAGAATAGTGTCAGTGCTATCATAGGCTGCATATGTCTTTATACAGCACTCTAAAATGTTTTTTAAACTCAGTCACAGCACACCTAGATTAGAACCCTTATCAGAAGTGCTGCAGGTTACTTCTTAATCACCAATGAAGATTTTTTACACACATGATTGGGGACATGCCATTTAATTTACAGTGTTTTTTATTATTATTATTATTATTATTATTATTATTATTATTATTAATAGTAATAGTAATAATAGTAATAATAATAACAGCAGCAGCAGCTTACTTACTGCACACCATGCTTGCTTGACATTACTCAGACCATTACATGGAGGATCAGGTCACATAGACACCTTTATTTGGTCCTCCTTACTGTGTCAAAACATATGCTCCTGAGCAGCAAGATTATAATATGTATAGGGGATTGATCGGTCACATTCTCTGTATTTTGCATCAGAATGCTTCCATTCCTTCACTATTTGCCCATAAGTTTAGGTCAGTCTTAGCTCAGGCCACTCATGTTCAAATTGCATTTAGGTGGTTAATTCATCCCCATCTTATATGGGCTATGCCAGCAAGTAGATTAGGCCTTCATGGGCCCATAATTGCCAGGCAGTAGCTGATGACAGTTCAGCACCCTATCTGAGGCTATATTTGGTACACAGTTGCCTGGCAATAGCTGCCAAACATTTGGCATCCTATAAAAGAGTTCCTTTGTAGGTTAAATATTACTTTATTGGCCCATGTTTTCATTGCAGTAGCCAGCAAGCATTCAGCATAGTATATGGGACTACATTAACAAGTAAAATAAGCCTTTACTGGCCCATAGTTGCCTGGCAATAGCCAGCAAGCATTCAGAACCCTATCTGGGGCTATATATTGCAGGTGCATTTATTTGTCCATGTTTGTCTGGCAGTAGCTGGTGAACATTCAGCACCCTATCTGGGGCTACATTTAAAAGGGAAGTAGTCCCTTTAGTGGCTGATGCTTGCCTGGCAGTAGCATGTGGGCATTTGGCACCCTATATGGGTCTACATTTGTAAATGAAGAAGGCCTTTATTGGTCCATGGTTGCATGGCAGTAGCCAGCAAGCTTTCAGCATCCTATATGGGACTATGTTTGCAAGTGGAGTAGGCTTTACTGGCCCATAATTGTCTGGCAAGACCAAGCAAGTATTCAGCACCCTATATGGGACTACATCTGTAAGTGAAGTAGGAATTTACTAGCGTATAGTTGCCCAGCACTAGCTGGTGAGCATTCAGCACCCTATATGGGACTAAGTTTGCAAGTGAAAATGGTATCTATTGGTCAATGTTTGCTAGGCAGTAGCTGAGGGCATTCAGTACCCTATATGGGGCAAAATTTGCAAGTAAAATAGGTCTTCATTGGTCCATGTTTGCCTGGTGGTAGCCAGAGAGTTTCATTCCCCTATATGGGGCTACACTTACAAGTGATGTCCTTTAGTTGTCAATGGTTGCCAGGAAATAGCTGGTGGGCATTTAACACTCTTTATAGGAATAGGTTTTTGTGAGTGAAAGAGAACTTCATTGGCCCATGGTTACCTGGCAGTGGCTGGCAGGCATTCAGCACTCTTATGGCACTACATTTGCAAGTGAAGTAGGCCTTCATTGACCAGTGTTTGTCTTGCAGTGGCTGGTTGCTATTCAGCACCCTGTATGGTTGGGCTGCACTCATTCAGAGTTGGGGCAGCATCTGTTGCAGCAGTATTCGCTGCATATTGGATATTCAACGCATCGGCCAGTGGAGGTTGGTCACTTATAAGTCTACCTAAGTAAGTAGTAGGCTAATAGGCTATGTGCTGGCCTGGCCTGTGGATGAACGGTACTTGCTGTGATAGGTGCCACTGAGTGAGTGTTTGGGTGCCCAGTGTGATGGGTGTCCCATGGTGGGTAAGTACAAGGTCAATAGGCTAATATTGGCCTGGTCTGTGTGGATGAATGGTACCTGGTGTGATAGGTGCCACTGAGTGAGTGTTTGGGCGCCCAGTGTGATGGGTGTCCCATGTAGGGTAAGTACAAGGCCAGTTGGCTAGTGTTGGCCTGGCCTGTGTGGATGAACAGTACTTGGTGTGATAGGTACCACTGAGTGAGTGTTTGGGTGCCTGGTGTGATGGGTGTCCCATGTGGGGACCATGACTGTGGCCTGGTCAGGGACTGGTGTGATAGGTCCTAGTTCTTTTGCCCAGTGTGATGGACACTTAAGGTTGTACTGTTACAGGTCTTAGGTTACAGATTCAGGTTACTTTCACTCCTTTCTGTATTTTCAGGTCGCTGCTGATCATTCTCTGCCTGTGTCCTCATCATTGGACACTCCATTGTGTTTTCGGCAAGGAAGAGGGCAGCAGCCTCGGAATTTGGCACCCAGCTTGACTTGGGCGACATGGCAGAGATGTGGTAGGCTGCCAAGAGATGTATGCTCTGGGACCAGCTACTCCCTTTGCTGTGTGAGCTTTCTTGATTCCAGGAGACCCCCTCAGGTACTGTTAATACACTTTGGTGAGAATGACCTGCGCCAGAGGACCTCATTGTCTTTAAGGCTACTGGTCCGTAGGGATCTTGCTCTGACTCACAGCTGGCTACTAGGAATTGTTATAATCTGGTCAGACATGCTCCCCAGAAGGGTCTGGCTTGGGGCTGTCAACCCTCTTGTAGGTGACATCTCCAGGCACAAGATCAATGCATACCTGAGGTGGGTTATGTCCAGACAAGCTGGAACCACCATCTTCCACCCTAAGATCATGTTCTCACAGAGTACATCTATCTATGACTGGGGCTGATATTTTTTTGTTTCAACTGTAGCAGGGTCTGTGGAGCCTGTTGGGTTTTTCCATGGGGCAGTGGGGGTTAAGCACTAGGCTAACCCCCCCATGTGGCAGATGCGTGCTGGCTGGGTAGCCAGCAGCAGGGGCTGGCGTACATGCTGACGTTAGCAAGGCCAAGGGGTAAGCCAGAACCGCTCTGACAACACTTGTCTGGGTTGATGAGGCTGGCTGGCGAGCCCCTTGGCTGCTTCGAGCAAAGGCTTACACAAGGTTTTCCGGTGTGGGTCTGTGCTGGCCGGCTGCCTCAACCCTTTCCTGACTGAGGAATTAAGTCAGATAAAGGTTACAAGAGAAGATGTTTCAGACCTCATTGATAAATTAAAGATCATTAAGTCACCGGGCCCTGACGGCATCCACCCTAGAGTTATTAAGGAATTGAAAAATGAAGTTGCTGATCTCTTGACTACAATATGCAACTTGTCCCTCAAAACGGCCACGGTGCCAGAAGATTGGAGGATAGCAAATGTCACGCCTATCTTTAAAAAGGGAAAGAGGGGGGACCCGGGAAACTATAGGCCGGTCAGCCTAACATCTATACTGGGTAAGATGGTGGAATGCCTCATCAAAGATAGAATCTCAAAACACATAGAAAAACTGGCCTTGCTGAGGGAGAATCAGCATGGCTTCTGTAAGGGTAAGCCTTGCCTCACGAACCTTATAGAATTCTTTGAAAAGGTCAACAGGCATGTGGATGCGGGAGAAACCGTAGACATTATATATCTGGACTTTCAGAAGGCGTTCAACACGGTCCCTCACCAAAGGCTGCTGAGAAAACTCCACAGTCAGGGAATTAGAGGGCAGGTCCTCTCATGGATTGAGACCTGGTTGAAGACCAGGAAACAGAGAGTGGGTGTCAATGGGCAATTTTCACAATGGAGAGAAGTGAAAAGCGGTGTGTCCCAAAGATCTGTCCTGGGACCGATGCTCTTCAACCTCTTCATAAATGACCTGGAGACAGGGTTGAGCAGTGAGGTGGCTAAGTTTGCAGATGACACCAAACTTTTCTGAGTGGTGGAGACCAGAAGTGATTGTAAGGAGATCCAGAAGGATCTCTCCAGACTGGCAGAATGGGCAGCAAAATGACAGATGCATTTCAATGTCAGTAAGTGTAAGGTCATGCACACTGGGGCAAAAAATCAAAACTTTACATATAGGCTGATGGGTTCTGAGCTGTCTGTGACAGATCAGGAGAGAGATCTTGGGGTGGTGGTGGACAGGTCGATGAAAGTGTCGACCCAATGTGCGGCAGCAGTAAAGAAGGCCAATTCTATGATTGGGATCATTAGAAAAGGTATTGAGAACAAAATGGCTAATATTATAATGCCATTGTACAAATCAATAGTAAGGCCACACCTGGAATATTGTGTCCGATTCTGGTCGCCGCATCTCAAAAAAGACATAGTGGAAATGGAAAAGGTGCAAAAGAGGGCGACTAAGATGATTACTGGGCTGGGGCACCTTCCTTATGAGGAAAGGCTACGGTGTTTGGGCCTCTTCAGCCTATAAAAGAGACGCCTGAGGGGGGACATGATTGAGACATACAAAATTATGCAGGGGATGGACAGAGTGGATAGAGAGATGCTCTTTACACTCTCATGTAACACCAGAACCAGGGGACATCCACTAAAATTGAGTGTTGGGAGAGTTAGAACAGACAAAAGAAAATATTTCTTTACTCAGCGTGTGGTCGGTCTGTGGAACTCCTTGCCACAGGATGTGGTGATGGCCTCTGGCCTGGACGCCTTTAAAGGGATTGGACAAGTTTCTGGAGGAAAAATCCATTACGGGTTACAAGCCATGATGTGTATGTGCAACCTCCTGATTTTAGAAATGGGCTATGTCAGAATGCCAGATGCAAGGGAGGGCACCAGGATGAGGTCTCTTGTTATCTGGTGTGCTCCCTGGGGCATTTGGTGGGCTGTTGTGAGATACAGGAAGCTGGACTAGATGGGCCTATGGCCTGATCCAGTGGGGCTGTTTTTATGTTCTTATGTTTGAGGTTGGCTGTAAAGGGATCACTCAGTCCTCGATTGAGTGACACCTTGAGCCAGGATGTGACGCCGTATTGGGGTCAGGGGGAGGTAGATGGCCAGCGCCATTTCCCCCAAACTATTAGATGCCAGCACGCTGAGGGACTTTAGATAAATTTTTCCCTGCTGCAGGTTTGTTGTTTATTAATAAAGTTTAAATCATTCCAAGCCTGTGTCTCCTGTGCTTCTTTGGGGGGTGCCAGTGTAAATAAATGAACAATGTGAGAAAGTGCACACATTTTGGGGCACTGAAAGGGGATGGAAGGATCTTTCAGAAAGTTTTTCAGTTCCTTTCCCCAATTTCCTTTTACCTTGTGCTTTTAAGCATCATATTTCAACAAAGCGATCCATCAAAATATTTGGTAGGGAACAAAATTATTCCTTTAGAGCAGATAATTCTGGGAAAATTAAGAAGGGATTTAAACTCCAAGGGATTTTAACTGCAACTGCAGAAACGAGGGAGGCAGGGTACGCATGTATGAATGCAGATGCAAAACAGCACTTCATGAACACACAAATTAAGCCTGTGTTGCAGCATACAAGTTTGTTAAACCATTTGCAAGAATTGAAACCTCCAAGGCCCTCATTTCCTCCAGAAGACCTCTTTCTAAAATAGTTTAAACACAGATACTGCAGAAATTAAAACGTTGAAGGACCAAGTCAAATACAGAAGCTTCCCAACTTACAAATGGTTGACTTACAAACAACACTTTCGGCTCTGACTTCTGGTTTGCACTTGATGTTGCTGAGTACGGAAGCCACACAGGAGGATTCCAAGCAGCTGCACAGTGAAACAGACAATGGTGTGAAACAGACAGCACCTCAAGTGTAGAACTGTCAGCACCTAGATGCAACTGGACAGTTACAGCAACAGAGATGGGACACTAGTATACTTACGAACAAAATTACTTATTAATAGACCCCTGGAACCTAACATGTCCTTAAACATGCACAATAAAACACAATAAAACTTGGATCCCAATTAAAATACCTTCATAAAAAGTGCCATGCCCCCTGGTGTCAGCATAAAAAGGCTTCCCTGAATAAGAAGATCTTAAGACCCCACCGAAAGGACTCTAAAGAGGGAGCTGTTCTCAATTCCAGGGGAAGGGAATTCCACAGACATGTAGCCACCCCTAAGAAGGTTCTCTTTCTTGCTGCCATGCCTCTCAACTCTGCTGGTGGTGGCACATTTAGAAGGATCCCCTCTGATGACCTGAGAGGATGGGTTGGACTGTATGGAAGGAAGTGGTCCCTCAAATACCCTGGACCCAAGCCACAGAGCAGAGGTTCCCAAACTGTAGGTTGGGACACATTAGTGAGTTGCGACCTGATTTTTGGTGGGTTGCCAAAGGGTGATGGAAAGATCAGATAACTAATTGCTTCAAGCCCTGAAGTTATTCAAAAATCAGACACTGTAAGTGCTAACTGCCCTGCAAGTACATATGTACATATAGGGAGAAAAATGTTTGTGAGTCTCTCTTTCTGGTTATTACTTATAAACGAATAAAATTGTTTCTGGATCTCTTTTTTTTAAGTCTGGTAAACCTAGGTGGATCCTGATACAGTGTCATTTAAAAGTGGGTCCTAGTGCTAAAACGTTTGGGAACCACTGCCCTAGAGTCCTTGAAATGATGCCATGGCCTTTCAGGGATGCTCTCATTTGTAAATGGTGGTACCAGGCACAGTGGTAGCATTAATATCTTGCCTTGATCATGCAGTGGTGTAGTGAACGAACGTGTAGCCCGACGCAGAGCTCAAAAAGATGCCCCGGAAGTGATGTCACAACCAGAAGTGACATCATGCCCAGGCTTTTTTCATGTCCAGGCTTTTCACACTCGTAAAAGTGTGAATTTGGGGGAAACCTGCCTCCTCCCACCAGCAGTTCACCACCCACTTGATCTGCCACCTCCCCCCAGCCACTGGTATAGCTAAGACATCTATATACTACCTGGAATTTTGTAACACCCCCCCCCAAGACAAAATCAAATTTAATTAAGTAAATAAAAAAATGTGCCCCTTATTGGTTAGAGGCACTGCGCTGGGGTGAAGAGGAATAGCTATTCTCTCCCTGCTAAATATAAGAGAAGCACTACTTGAAAAAGTGCCTCTTTACTAGTTAGCAGGAGTAGCTGTATTATGATACATGGAAATGAGAGCTGACTCATATTAACACCTTACTGGTTCCATGCTGTAACATAGTTACATCTTATTGGCTCTCAGAACAATCAGTCTCATAGGTCAGTTTTGAATGAAAGAAATCCACATTTTGTTCCTTAAGGCAGTTGTGTTTTTTTTCTGGTTTAATTGGCCTTAACTTTTGATAGAATACAAATATTCCAGTGTGGTTTGTTTCATTGCATTCTGCATTAAATTACCTTTCCAATGATTTATAACATGATGGTATTATTAATACGCGTACATACCAAGATTTTCACATTTTTGGCCACTAGTGTCAAGCTCAGCTTGTTGCCCGGTGTGACTGCTACCTCCTGCACCCCCTTAGCTAAGCCACTGAGATCATACCATCTTAAAGATCATCCTTGCTGACTATACTCTCCGATGGTCATAGGTCATTGCCTAGTGCCTGGCTTGGTCAACTCTGATTGTCCCTGGACTTCAGGTTTTAACAACAGAGCAGAGGAAAAGCAAGTTTGAAGGTACGGGAGAAGCAGAAAGAGTGAGAAGATGGGGAAAATTATCGTGCGGAAAATTAGCACTTTAAAAGACAGCATTTATATCCTGCCTTCTAACACAGTGGATTCCCAAGGCAGGTTGAAAACAAATAATTATAAAAACAATAAAATTGGAAGCAAAGGGGTCAGAGAAGGCAAGCAACATCAGACTGAATACTTGTATTTTACTGAGAAGGATCTTCTCTTGCTTCATCCATAAAATTGGGCCAGAAGCTCCAAATGAGGCTATGTCTCTCAATGCCAGATAGTCCACCTCATTTATTCAGGTTGAGCAATTTCCTCTCAAGTGGTTATGAGCTGCAGCTGGAATATACATTTGGCTAAAAACTGAGGCAGAAATAGTTTGCTAGAAAAAAACAAATTGATTTCTGCCAACTGAATTTTTTAAATTAAAAACGTCTCTCACACACAGAGCAGCAGCAGCACCTTGCCTTGCTGAAAAACAAGCAGGACATGGCTCCATAAAACCTATTTTGAAGCACATCCCTGAGTCAAGAATATAAATGAACAATGAACAACATTTGACCTTCAGCATCATCAGGGTTACAGTATAACAAAGCCCACATCACAGTAGCTTTCAGAATCTTCTGAGCACAAGAGACAACTCAGTACACTATGAGTACATAAATATCATTGCTCTGTTTGAGACTAATTTTCTGCATGCAGAAATGGACAGTTCTATGATGAATGGTATAAACATTACAACTATGCTCAAATTAGAATCAGGACTGTTTAAATAAAGGTGCTGATGTGAACATCCACAGACATATAATTTAAATACCAGTTTAAGGAGATTTTCATGTTGTGAGAGAAAATGTTTAGCTTGAAGGTTCAAAAATAAAACATTCACTGCTTCAAGCAGCCAAGTATAGCAGGACCATCTGCCTGTAGCAGAACACAGGAGTAAAAAGACAAGTCTCTGCCATCAAACTAACAGCACTGAACACATTTAGCCACCAAGGGTCACTGTTGATTCACTCACAAGCCACAGCCTTTTCTTCCTTTTGGAGGGTTACTGATTAATGTAAAACAGGATGGTCTGACTGTTAGTATGGTTGTCACTCTCTAATGCACACATGCCAATGCTATTGGGGAAAACATGCCAGTTAAAAAAATAATTTCAGCAAGACAGCAGGCAGCCATGAAACAAGCCATGTGCAACTGCTTAGTGGCTCAAATTAGACAAACCCAATAACGGGTGATCATCTATACTTGACAGAGAAGCCAGACTCTGTGATTATCCAAAGTGACTATACCTGGATAATTAAAGCACCCCTCGACACTCGGCTAGATAACAGGACTGCCTCTTCCAAAGGAAAAGAAAAAGCCTTCACCAACCCACATACCGCTATCTGAACTTGCCTTTTATATTTCAGCAAAACTAAAATCACACAATTCAATAGTCATGTCAGCTGAACTTCCACCAAACTGGCAGCTGCTGTGGAATTAACTATGAAATCTGATCTCAGGTATAGTTATTTGATGATCTGGCGTTTTCCTACCCAAGCAAGTCTTGATAAAACTGTATCCTTTCCAAACTGCCCATTTGTGAAAAAAATATTTTATTAATAGAAAAAACAGAACAGAACCTGTAGCTTCAGTACCCAACCTTTCCTCGCTACAACTTGAAGAAACCCTTGCCCATGCTTTGCTATTCCTGTCTGGGTTACTGCAACTTTATTTGCAGCCTTATATTTGGCCTTTCTTCCTGCTGCATCTTACCTCTTTCTTTGTCCTTAGTTTAGAATCACACCACTTCAGCTAAATTTCCATCATCATTTTGATTATGCCAACCCCTTGAGCCCCTGTATTTGCTTTATGTCGTGTTTCATATCAGTCTTGAGATTTCAGTACCTGTGTTTAAAGCTCTCCACCAGTTTGCCCTAATGAGGGTTTACACAGAATAATAACACATTATTATTACCAGTATGAGCCTTGGACTCATACACTTGCTCCTCTCTTATACAGTCAAGATGAGAAAATGTGCACTTCTACTTCTTGTTTTTAGAACAATTTCTTGCTGCATCCAATCTGGCAAATCCCATTTTGTGAAGAAGCCAGGCAATCAAACTTGGATCCTATCAAACGAACTGTGTTCAGAACAAACCAGGATTTGCCAGCCTGGTGTGCAATAAACCATGATTTGTTCTAAACTGCAAAGAGAAGCCATAGGTTTTTTTCTCCCTTCATGTGCAAAGGGTAGTGGGGAAGCTCATGAGCTAAGGCTAAACCATTCAACATCACATCTGAACCCACCTATTATTTCTTCCTTTATTTCTGCTTGCACCTTGCCTCACACACCCCACTTAAACTAATTACCTTACTCTCCTTCTTGCTCCTTCATTCATCTTCCCCCTTCAAGTACATCCTCAAGGCATTGCTCTTATTAAAGCCTTCCCCAAAGCAGTCTAGTTTCACCTACCCTCTCCACTGTCTTCTTGGTTTTCTCACTCTCATTAAACAAACAGAATACCTGATCTATAATGGGTTCATATTGGAGAGCAACTTCCAGAAATCCGCTCTACAACTCTTCTACCTATGATTCGCACAGCTGTTTCTTGAGTGTGATTTAAACATCAAGAGCAGACAGAGACCCAAAGAACCTTGAGGCTTAATTTGAGACCAGAGTCGCCAGGTCTGAACACTGGAATCTAGTTAAGAATACCAAGACCACCTTTAAAACATGTGAATCAACAAAAAGAAGAGTGTGTTTGAGGATGGACAGTGCATTTCCCCTCATCACTGAGCATTCACAGCCCCAGTCCACACACCTAATACAAGGGACAAGGATTGTAGATCAGAACATGTGACTTGAGCCCTAAAAATACAACCCTACCACTCGGCCACAGCTCTGGGTTTCTGATCAGATCATCTGCAGCCTTGACTACTGCAGTCTTTGTCTCTTGGCCTCCTCCTTGCCCTCCAGAATTTTGTCCCTGGAATTTTGCTCATCCCTTATAATTATAATAATAAACTTTATTTATATCCCGCCCTTCTCCCCAAAGGGACCCAGGGCGGCTCACAACATATTAAAAACAGATTAAAAACATAATTTAACCACAAATAAAAACATATTAAAAACACATTAACATATACCCATAAAAACCATAATCAGATAAGAGGTAGTTGGCAACCTTCAGTCTCGAAAGACTATGGTATCGCGCTCTGAAAGGTGGTTCTGGAACAGCGTCTAGTCAGATAAAAAGTCAGATAAAAGGAGCAAAATGTAGCAAATGAGAGGAATCAGGCCTGTAAAAATACTAAAAGATACAGAAAAGATGTTTAAAAAGGCCATGCATTCAGAAGGCTTCTTTAAACAAAAATGTCTTCAGGCCTCGCCGAAAAGTCTCAAGAGGGGGAGCCATTCTCAAGTCAAGGGGAAGGGAATTCCATAATGTTGGTGCCACTACTGAGAAGGCCCTATTTCTTGCCGCCGCCCCACATACCTCCTTAGGCGGCGGCACTTGTAAAAAGGCCTTCTCTGATGACCTAATCCCATCTGATCCCTTCTCATATCTTTACTGACTTCTCAGTGTCTTCTGCATCAAACATAAACACTGTTCTGCCTTCTTATCTTTGAAGTTCTCCCAAAACTTCTCCCTGTTTTTCTGCTTTCACATCCCCAATTGTCTCCTGATCTTTGCTTCTCCAGCCCTAGCACTGTGAGCCAGTCAAAGGTATTCTATTCTCTTAAAAGATTCCAACCCCTCTCACTTTTTCCACTGGTATTCCTTTTCAAGGACACATATTGTTGGCATCCTTCAGTCTCGGAAGACTATGGTATCACGCTCTGAATAGTGGTTCTGGAACAGTGCCTTCTCCAGTGCGCGAAGCCTGGGTAAAGTAGATATGGAGGATAGACTGTTACCCATGCAGCAAATCCCCCCTCTCCACGTCGCTGAAATGGTCCAACGGAAAGGCAGAAGCCAATACGGTTGGTTCCAGCGGCGTTGCAGGAGTTGCCAGAACGTGACTGTGTTCAGCCATGAACTGCCTCAGGAACTCCGGCTCCGGATTTTGCCTCGAGGTTGACTCCTGAAGCCTTTTCCATAACTGGATGTAGCCACAAGGCAGTGGAGGTTTGGGATCAGAGTTTTCCTTCTCTTGGATGAGCTGCCTTCCCAGGCTAACGAGTCCCATCTACCTGGTGGCTGTTTAGTCGCCTGTTACGACAAGTACAGCCAAACTGAGGGCCTATTCTTATCCCCCAGCCCCCAGGACACATAGATGGGACAACATTTCACTAATCATTCAAATTCTAGCTCAAACCACTTTCTCTCCATGCTTCTAACTTAACCCTAGTTCTTTCACTCCAATGTCTAAGTATTGGACAAAAGGCCCTCCAAAGGACCCTCCAAAGGGTCTAAGTATGTGTAAACTGCATTTGCAATTCATTCCATTACCTTGCCATCAGAGAGAGACTCCTGGGAGAAGGCAGGCTGACCAAGGGGAGTAGAGTTTAATGGTTAGTGGCCCACCTTCCTTCCTACGCTTCACTTTCCCTTTGTTGGACCAGCAGCTGAAAAGGGAAAACCCATGGTAGTCTGCATATGCTAACACCATCTCAGGCTACACAGACCACGCAGAGGGATGCAATCTAGGAAAATCCTCCCTCCCAGGAGAGCACTGAACTCCAGGAGTTCTTATCAAAAATCAAACTTACTGTACCATCTACAGAGCAAAGAGTTCAATTAATTGCAGTTGAGTGAATTACACAGGCTGTCTTTACACATTTACATATGAATTACACATTTTGCTGTCTTAGTTATATCTATTCCTGAATATATTTGGGGTGCTGATTCAAAAAATGGCATCATTTTTGTCCTGGTTCTGGAGATATGGTATAGCTTTGATAGTGAATTATTCAAGCAGCTTCCTCATGAGGAAACCTATGTCATGGTTTCCTCACAAGGAAGCTGCTTGAGCCATTCACTGACAAGGCTATGCTGTATCTCTGAAATTAGAGATGATAGGGGAAAAGGGATGCAATTTCTATTTTATCGGTGCCTCATATTCATACAAACAGGAGGATAGAAAGTCCCTGAGGTTGGTTGGAAAGCACACAAAACAGGAAGCCTCTTGCACTCATGGATGAGCAAGTGGGTGCTCTTCTCTGAGCTCCCAATGAATAAGTCACTCAGGTGACTGGTAGAAAACAACCCACATTTCCTGTTGGCTGGAAAATATACAACTTTGCTTTGATGGTGTCATCAAGTTGCTTGATTGGAGGAGTGGAACCTATCTGATCACTCTATCCCACCCCTTGACCTAGATAGACAGGTTTGACTGCCCAATTGCTGAGCACATGCCAATCACAGAGTGTGGTAGCCATTCTAGACAGGAAGAGAAGCCGAATTCACAAACAGCATGTTTGGAGAATAATGGATTTTCCAAACAAAATGACAAAGGCTGCTTTTTGGGGGCAGCTGAACTTGCACAGAAGCTTCTGGAGAGTTAAAAGTGTCAAAGAAAAACCAACCAGACAAAAAATAGGGGGGAAACTGGGCATTCATCACACGTGATGACTCCTTTTCCTCTGACCTCCTCTGTCGTCTCCCTCACAGTCAAAATTCAGACCAGATTGTAAGCTCCTCAATTCAGGGGGCTTCAATCTCTCTGTCCCCCTCCCTCCCATCCTATAAAGCACTACATACACCAGAGGTAGGCAAACTTTCAATTTTAGGATCCTGGACCTTTAACAAGTGTGTAGGAAAGAGCAGGTGCAGTTGAAAGTTTGACCGCCCCTGATATACACTAATGACACTGCTACACAAGCACCCCTCCTCTTTTTGGAAATTAAGGTGTTTTTCAGTGGGTCAGTCAAGGTGCATTTGATAAGGGATGCTTGGGTAGCCCGGCTTTCGACCTGGTCAGCACGGACGGCCTCTTCCAGATTCTTCCCAAGATCAGATGTCCACCCAGGCTCCTCAGCATCATCAGATCTTTCCACAAGGACATGAAGGGCACTGTTGTCTTCGATGGCTCCACATCAGACCCCTTTGACATCTGAAGCGGAGTGAAGCAGGGCTGTGTTCTTGCACCAACCTTGTTTGGGATTTTCTTCGCTGTCCTGCTGAAGCATGCCTTTGGAACTGCAACAGAAGGCATCTATCTCCGGACCAGATCAGACAGAAAGCTCTTCAACCTCTCCAGACTGAGAGCAAAGTCCAAAGTCCAGCTGAAATGTCTGCGTGACTTCCTCTGTGCCGACGATACAGCTGTCACTATCCACTCTGCCAAAGATCTCCAGCAGTTCATGGATCGTTTTAGCAAGGCCTGCCAAGATTTTGGACTGACGATCAGCCTTAAGAAAACACAGTCATGGTTTAGGATGTGGACTCACCTCCCTGCATTACAATCTCTGCGCATGAACTGGAGGTTGTCCATGACTTTGTGTTCCTTGGCTCAACTACCTCCGACACTCTTTCTCTCGATACCGAGCTAAACAAACGCATCAGTAAAGCAGCTACCATGTTTTCCAGACTCACAAAGAGAGTCTGGTCCAACAAGAAGCTGACAGAACATACCAAGATCCAGGTCTATAGAGCTTGCGTCCTGAGTACACTTCTGTACTGCAGCGAGTCATGGACTCTTCGCTCACAACAGAGAGGAAACTAAACGCTTTCCACATGCGCTGCCTCCAACGCATTCTCGGCATCACCTGGCAGCACAAAGTTCCAAACAACACAGTCCTGGAACGAGCTGGAATCCCTAGCATGTATGCACTGCTGAAACAGAGACGCCTGCGTTGACTCGGTCATGTCGTGCGAATGGATGATGGCTGGATCCCAAAGGATCTCCTCTATGGAAAACTCGTGCAAGGAAAGCGCCCTACAGGTAGACCACAGCTGTGATACAAGGACATCTGCAAGAGGGATCTGAAGGCCTTAGGAGTGGACCTCAACAAGTGGGAAACCCTGGCCTCTGAGCAGCCCGCTTGAAGGCAGGCTGTGCAGCATGGCCTTTCCCAGTATGAAGAGACGCTTGGCCAACAGACTGAGGCAAAGAGGCAAAGAAGGAAGGCCCATAGCCAGGGAGACAGACCAGGGACAGACTGCACTTGCTTCCAGTGTGGAAGGGATTGTCACTCCTAAATTGGCCTTTTCAGCCACACTAGACGCTGTTCCAGAACCACCATTCAGAGCGCGATACCATAGTCTTTCGAGACTGAAGGTTGCCAACAATAATAAAAAAGGGTAGCCCGAACATCCTAATGCTGTACTAATTATGACAGTTTTTTTGTGGTTCCATTAGCACAAAAATCCACAGGAACACTACTAGTAGGGCCAAGATCAGATTATTTACCAGGCTACTTTCAGGTGATCCATCTACCCAACAGACATTACATTTCAATGGATATTTATATTTCAGCACAACAATATGGAACACATTTCACATTTTAAAAGTGATGTGAGAAACAGCCCAATTTAAACTAAAAAAAAGTCAAGCTAGTGGTGGCTGAAAAACTAAGATGACCTAAGGAAAGAAAAGAATGTGTACAGGTGGACAAAGTGAGGTCTAAGAAAGAAATGAAAAGGCAGAGATCAGAGGAAGGTGGACTGTTCTCAGAGGCAGTCACCAGCGACATATAGAAATTAACATGTATAAACTACGTATTTCTGACTGCCATCATCCATGACGCAGAACAGGGCCCTCTTTACTCTGTATCTGGGTCTATTTCTCATGTTCTTTGGAAACACCGTTACATTTTTTTCCTTGCCAGCTCCCTATTATTGATCTGAAAGCACTGTTCCATCCATTTAGATGCACAGATGGCCATTGCACTACAGCATCCAAGTGTCCCACTTACATTCATTAATCCTTGCAATACACCTGTTAAAAGAAAAATACAACACCACTGCTTTATGGATGGAAAAGCCAGAGGAAAACTTGGCATGATACATACATCAATGAAGTTTAAAAAAATAAAATCAACGCATCTATAGCAAGCTTAAATACAAGAATATCTAAACTAATTGGTTTGTGGAACACTGTCAAGGACTTCACTCATACAGGAAAACTGTGAATGATGCGTACTGAACCATGCAGTATTTTATCTTCAAATAGGTTTATGTTTCATATCATACAAGTAGGATCACAATTGCCTATTGACCTCCTTTTCTTTTGTTTCCAAACTAGGGGATGCATACTCATGGAAAAACAATTTGAACCACACTTCCTGCAGTTGAATGCAGCAAAATGTGTCGTTAAAGCTGCCCTCAAGCCATCATAAACAAAGCTTTCTAGCCAGAGAACTCTAGCAACATTTTGTAGAAAAGGAATCTCACTGGGAGTTCAAAGGGAGCTTCACTATTATTCTAATAACCAGATATTCACTCAGTCAGGATAGTTTAAACAGATCAATTTAATTCTGATGAATTTTAAAGGGAAGTGATGCATGATGGGATCAAATTTGGTCACAAAAATTCTAATGCATTTCCAGAATAGGAGGAAAAGGTGGTAAGGATTTTCCTTAATTTATACATCTGATTTGTAATTTACATTTTAAATTATAGCCCATGTTACCGCTTCCTGATTTAATGGAGAAAGTAATCAGACGGATACAAATTAAGCCCTCCAGCCAAAACAGCTTATGTAAACATGCAAGCTCCTTTTTAAATAAAAGATTATTTAAGTAAAAGAAGCAGCATCAAGGATAATTTGTTGCAAAATTTTATTCCTGATCCTCCTCAACACACACACAGACTTAATTTGAAGTGTCCCACAGGGTTCAGTACCCACCCCTTGCATTTTAATCATGATGTGAAAACACTGAAAGGCTGACCAAGGATTTGCAGTGGTCAGTTCATGATGCCAAGAACACCTAGTTCTCTTTTGTTTCTACCTAACTGCTGTTTTCATTCTGAAGTCACATTTGGTTAATTTGATAAAGGGATTGAAGATGAACAGGTTGAAACAGAATCCAGACAAGAAGTAATAACAGTGGTTGAGAACCCACACAATCTAGAGTAAGGTTTCTCAACCAGTGGTACGCGTACGGGTGATACGCGAGGTGATGTCACCTGGCAGTGAGACTGCAATGCAGCAAACAGCAGTAGGGGGCTTGGTTCAGCAGGCAGAGCTCCAGCATGCATTTTTTACATGCTTGAAAACAACTTCCTGCATGCTCCGATACCTCTTCAGCTTTGCATCTCCCAACCAGGAAGTAACTGGTCATTATGTCATTACTAGTTAATTCTGGTGGTACCTAAGTTAATTGGACCATGTGAAGTGATTTGGAAAATGAGAAAGATTGAGATTTGAGGGTCTAAAGCAGGGCTCACCAGACCCTGGCCCACGGGCCAAAACCAGTGTCCACCGAAATCTCTTCCCTCCATGACCAGTATTTCCTGCTCTGCCGCTTTGTTCTTCACCCATGTGGGCGTAGGGATGCTCTAGTCCAGGGGTGCCCAAACCCTGGCCTGGGGGCCACTTGCATCCCTCAGGAGCTTTCAATCAGGCCCTCAGGGAGCCCCCAGTCTCCAATGAGTCTCTGGCCCTCCAGAAACTTTTTGGAGCCTGCTGGCCCAACACAACTGCTGTCAGCAAGAGGACGACTGTTTGACTTCTCACCTAAGCTGTGGGACAAGGGCTCCCTCCACTACTTGCTGTTTCACGCCTGTGATGCAGCAGTGGCAGTGAAGGAAAGGCTGTGCCTTGAGCTACTGCAAGACCATTCATTCATCCATGTAAGTTCCATCTCTAATATATTCATTTATGTAAATTTATTCAAATTTGAAATGTAAATTAATTTGGCCCCCGGACACAGTGTCAGAGAGATGATGTGGCCCTCCTGCCAAAATGTTTGGACACCCCTGCTCTAGTCAGTCACGTGTATGGCCCACATCCCAACAGGCTTTGCACCAGGATGCCCAGGCCACAGACATGACTGCCCACAGTGTCCCTATACCCACATGGGTGAAGAACAAAGCAGCAGAGCAGTGGAACATTAAGTGCTGCTCAGGAAAGGGAGGGTGTTTTCATTGTACAGTGGTCTCCAGTTCAGAGACCACTGGTCTAGGGGCACTGGGATTGATCGTTAGCAACGGGATGTTTCTGGCTGTTAGTACTGATGCAATTCTGGACACCCATGTGACATCTGTACACAATCAAGCCTTCCTTCAGTTACATCATGTCGGATCATCACACTTCAGAAAAGGCTGCAGTTATAAATATTTATTCTTCACATCTTTAGAAAGATTTTCCTCTAAAGAGCTCAGAGTGGTACCTATGGTTTCTCACTTCTCATCTTATCCTCATAACAACCCTGTGAGGTAGTTTACCCTGAGGGAGAATGTATGACTCAGGGATCACCCAGTCCAAAACTCTAAATACATCCCACTGGCTCTCATTTATAATACCCATTAATCACCATCATAAAATATAAATATGATCTGGTTATTCAGATCAGAGCCTTGAAGCTCTGAAATGAACTCATGTGCCTGTGAGAACTACTTGGGTAAAGAATACCAAGGATCTGATGGCCATCACTGAAAAGGTACAATGTAGCAATGTAGTACAATGTCCAGCAGATTGGACATTAAGATCTTCTGTGGATCTCAAGAGATGGGTGGTATTGTGTGGAGAAGGGTGCTCCCTCAAGTACACTGGATCCAGGCCATGTAGGGCTTCAGATGTTGGGTTGTATATATGGTGCCATTCCCTTTTCCCTCATGGAGCAAAGTCTTGCATGAACAACTGCAATTATAACTGCCGATAATAAAACCTATCATGACTGTCTGGGGACATTTCTGATGCAAATGCAAACCACTGCTGCAAATGTTGCATATGCAAACTTAGTCTGTATCTAGGTGGAAAAGTTTCTTTTCAACACGGGCAAAGACCCTGCAAATCAATAAAGATATTTTGGGCAGCTATTTGTGAGATGAACTGAATAAAAGTGCAACCTGTCATTTACGATAATGGAAATAAAGCCCCTTTTAATAAGAATAATGCCAAAAGCACAGCACTCCCTTGGTATAAAATAAAAGCATTGGGACTTTATTGTAGCCTTTATCCAGTAACAAAAAAATTATACTCCAGTGATACTCAATTCCATGGCCACAATCTCCAGTCTATTTTGATTTGAATAGGCTTCCTCCCATGAACTTCATGGTAGTAGCTTGCAACCAGCTTTGTGGCACTAGAAAAACTACAGGAAATTAACTGAATAGCTTCAGTTTCTCTAACAATGTATGAGATCTGTTCTAGCTCCAACAATCTTGTATATATGCAATCAAATGTTTGATAGACTCATCTTAAAACTTGATATGTAACCATTTGTCTCCCCATAAAGGTATTTCAAAACTGAAGAGATACATTCATTAGCTATCTATATTTTATTATTCCCATATTGCCAATTTCACACAAGAGGGGAAATTCTTTATCTGTAGATAAGACGCTTGAAAATATGCGTCAACATCTGAGAAAATCTCTCAGAAACTGGGGAAGGGCCCCAAATGTCTGAAGATCAGGAAACATGGCACAGGCCTAAACAGTGTCCCCTCTACTATTCTCTGCACTCTTGTCCTTAAGAACATTCTAAGGTCGATCTTGATGTCCTTAGTTTGCTCCTTTCCTTATGTCCAATCCACTCTTTTCTCATGACCTGATTTTTGGTGGGTCCCACAGCAGTCAAGCAGAGCTTCCAATGAAAACACAGGTGATGGAAGGATCAGATACCTGACTGTCTCAAGGCTTTTAAAAAATCAGATGGCTGCTAACTGCCCTGCAAGCAGCTTCTGCAATTTACAAGCATTTGTAAATACAGGGAGATAAACGTTGGAGCATCTTTTTTTCTGGTTATTACAAGTAAATAAATAAAAAGATTATTACAAACATACTAAGTCTTTCATGAATGGATGAGTTTAAACATCAAGTCTTTAAGCCAAGGATCCTATAATGTGTTTTAAACCATGGCTTAAAAACGTGAGCAACACATTAAATTATGTTTTTAAAAGATTATTTCTGGATTTTTTTAAAAATCTCGTAAACCTAGGTGGGTCCCGGTGCTAAAAAGTTTGGGAACCATTGCTGAAGAATACTGTGTAAATAATTACTACCGTTCATTACTTGAAGAATAAAGATTAATTCACATAAGACAATTTTCAGACACTTCCAAGAAACAATTCCTATGCATCTGGTTAGAGACTATCCTTGGTGGGAGCACTCCAGTTACAGAATTTGGAAGTGCTTACTTAAGGAGCAAACAAATAAAAGTCACCTTTTTTCCCCTGCAGGTTGCCTGTCAAGAGTGCTGGCAATGGCTTCTAACATTTACATTAGGCACAGCCTGAGGCTTCTGTAATAAAAATTACATATTTATTCAAAATATTAATTAATCCCTCCTTGACACCTAGTATACCTGGGACATCTGGCATTCCTCTCTTAATCAACACAATCCCCAAAGGCCTAGTGTTTTAAACACAGTTACTTTAAATAACTCCAATCATAGACTCCAAATAATTTCTTGTGCCTTCAGATGGTTGCAAACATAATTACAAGAGACGATCAATCAATTGCTACTTCCCAAGGGTAAATGTTGAGATGCCTGGCATTTATAGGGACTCAATAAGAAGCTATGAACTGCCCAAGAAAGTGCATTTTTTTTTAAAGGAACGCTTAAAAATGGCTGTGCACAAGACAAGTAGGGCACAAGCATCTCTGAACAGCAGCAGTTTGTTGAAACTTTTATTCTAAACTGCCAACAATACCAGAATGAGAAAGAAAATGGCCATTTTACTTACTCTGTTGTCATTCAGTGACATCATATCTGCTCAGGCAATGTCAGGGCTGGGAACAGGGGCTCAGACAGACCAATTTCCAATTAGCTCATCAGACCTTTCTGTAGTCGCACTGCTTCCCTCAGTTTTATTTACCACATCTTCCTCCAGGCTTTCTTTTTCAGATTGCTTGCCATCTCATGTCTTTCTCCCAACTTTCCTCAGGTCACTTCCCTCTAACATCCTTCTGGCCTCAAATCATCTTTCAGTAGAACAGTAGATTCTGCATATCCAGAATAGAATTGCAAGCCACCTGAGACACTATTTGTGATTGGATAGTTAACACAACTTATCTCCTGCATATGTCATATCAGAATGTGTATAACCATCTCTCTGAGATGCCTCCAATAAAGCAGGCTGATCAATAGACTGCTATCTAGCAAATGCATAACTGAGTGGCCATCTGCAGCACTGGAGATAGTATCCTGGAAATTCCTGGGGATGTTGTATCAAAACTCCCTGCTGGGCTTACCTCAGAGCTCCATAACTGATTTGATGGTGCCAAATTGCATCAGGTGACACCAAGACATTAAAGACAAGAGATCTGTCTGGTTATGGAAAACAGGAGGACACAATTTGTTCAGTTCCCTGAAATTACAGGCCAGCACAGTCTGGTTGACTTATAGATGATGAGGAGCATCACATCCTCTTATAGATGCTTGGCTAAGTTATTGATTGCTGGCATGCATACACAAACAGGCTTTAACAAGCCCAAGCAAGAATGTAAACTTCTGTCTATAAAAAATACTGCTGGTGATTGACTCGTGGTTGCATACGCCGATAGAACATTAAATTAATAGAACAAGAAATTAATATTTTAATACTTCTTACCTGTTAGGATACTTTGTACTTTACAGGTAGAGCATGTTTATCCCCTGATTTTATATCAGCTGATCTGACTCAAGGAGGGTCCCCTGGAGCCAGACTTGGTCCAACCTGAGCCCTCCAAAGGTGACTGGAGCAGGGCTTTCTGCCCAAGGCCACCTGTCCACCTGCGGCCTCTGCGTACTTCAGAATGGCCAAAAAACAGCTATTACTGATAGGAAACCAGAAGTGACGTTTTTATAACTTATAAGGAATTCTGAGACATGGGGAAGCCCTTCTGGGTCTTTTCAGCCAATCTGAAGCCCACAGAGGCAGAAGCTGGACACAAATGGCCTCTGTGTGCTTCAGAAAACCCTCTGGAGGTGATTGGAACCCAGCTCTGGTGACCTTCAGAGGGTTGCAAGGACCAGAACCATGGACTTTGTTATCCATTGTTTTCAGCATCTGCTTGGGGGGGGGGGAAGGAATCTGAGAACAGATCCCTCGTGAATACGAAGGCCCTACCTGTACTATGGAGCATTATAAGCTACCTTGGGCATTTACTTTGGCATAGTAAGGGCGGAATATATCAATCAATCAATCTTGTGTGTCTATAACAACATACTTATAAATGTATTTTTGTCACAAAATTGAAAATAGTTTTTTATTTTGCTTTATACAACAGTTTGGAGCCATGGGGAGGCCTGCAGAGGGGGTTCCAGACTCATCAGACCCTCCAGAGGGGCACAGCAACTCCCAGGTAAGTAGAAAAACCCTTTCATCTCAGGCAGCGGCACAGCTGTGGCAATCAGTTGCCTCCCGTCCCCCGCAAACACTTACCAGGTCCTATCTAAAAACTCTCCCTGAGGCTGGCAACAGGGACACCATTCAAGCAAAGCAAATGCTTCTGGTCCTTACCTGCATAAGGGTTTAATTTAAACCCATTGAAAATATAGGAAGCCACATAAGCAGCATGTCCAGCAGTAGAAGGCTAGGAAAACTGTTAGAACCAGGAAGCATTACTGAAAATGACATTCACTGGCACAGTAAAAAATGTGCATTGTCAGTGCTACAGATACCATTTGATGATTAAAATCCCTCATGGAAGAAACTTTTAAAGTAAAATATTAAGATTTAACTAAGTGCTGAGCATTTCAAAACAATTAAGAGTCACAGCCTCTAGCTTTTTCTTTTTAAAAGTCATTTTAGGGTTTTATGTTCCTTTAATTTCCCATTGGGACTCTTCATTCTGTTTTCTCTGAAACGGCAAAAACAAAACACACTGCTTGAGCAGTAAATGGCACACAGTAAAAACTGCCATCAGAGAACACAAACAAAGGAATGGGGCGACAGATTTATGTATTCAGCAGCATACATTTTTAACGCAAAGCAATCCATAAAAAGCAGATTGCCACTCTTCTCATCAGTTTTCAGATGAATTCTGGTAAGCACCTAGCTTTATAAACACAATATAAAAGGCAATCCTGTATGTATCCAATGAAACTCTGTCTCAGTGCCCCTCCTTTTCATAGCTATCCCTTAGAACAGTGGTTCTCAAACTTTTAGCATCAGAACCCACTTTTTAGAATGAGAATCTGTCAGGACCCACTGGAAGTGATGTCATGACCAGAAGTGACATCATCAAGCAGGACAATTTTGAAGAAACCTAAGCTGCAATCCTACCCATACTTACCCAGGAGCAAGTCCCATTTACTATCATTGTTATAATCATATACATAGTAGCCTGTGAGAAGTACAAATCTGTAACATTTCCCCAAATGCAGACACAGACCAGTCTATTATATTAAAAATAAAATATTGAAACGAATGGAGACTCACCTGAAATTGACTTGCGATCCACCTAGTGGGTTCTGACCCATAGTTTGAGAAACACTGCCTTAGAATTTGGGCTTAGGGATCTGAGATGTACCTAAAGTGCAGTTAGCTACAGTGCAGACTGGCATATATACAACAGAGACTAGCTCAGAAGAATTTCAAAGATTAAACTAAATTTCCCACTACCATTAAATCCTAAGAGGCAATAGCTTCCCAATGCCAATGCCACATGTGCAAACATTATTTGCTAAGAAGAGAAATGTGCCTAAGAGACTGCCAAGGCCTAGATCCACAGCAGTACCTTCAACTACAGAGAACTTGGGTTTTCAATTTGCTATTTCCCATGTGTAGCACCACCACAAAGCTCTAAGTTACCACAATGTGCAAAAGTTCTTTGTACTTTGTGTACCAGCCCACATATGAGCAGGAGCGCCATTCCACACTATAAGATCCAGGCATTGGCTCCGATGGTGCATCAGGCAGCATATGCACCAAGAACCTTTTTAAAACACTGTGTTATCTGTGTAGAGCACTATTGTGAGTAGCAGCTTTTGGGGTGTGCTGTACACAAGAGTGTCAAATTGGCCCTTTGCCTCTCACGCTGGAGTTGAGCCAGCCCACCAAGCCTGGAGACTGGTATGTAGGAAATTAGACTCTTCCATAATGTCCCTAGAATAGTTTAGAGAAACTTGGCCTTATATCCATTTTCTGCGCCAGCTCAGTCCTTGAACTGAGCAAAGCATCTATAAAGCAAGCATAAAGTTTCCATCATGCTGCTTATGGCATTCATTTCCTTCTCCTCTGATTCACCCCATTCCATTCCATCTCTCTCACTCATTCATGCACATATCACATACACACACTCATTCCATTCACACCCTCTCTATATTTCACTTTGTCCCAACTTACTTCAGCCTTGTCCTGCCTCACCTTGTCTTCAGCTGCTGTTTCTGCCCTAAATGAACTGGCATTTCTGGCTATACAGATATGAGCTTCAGGACCTACACATATGGATCGTCTCTGCAGTTGATCCATTCTTTCATATTGTGCTCTAGCCGTCATGAGCCTTGTGACTACAATAGCAACAGAAGAATCATTCTGGGCCCTGATCTCAGATGGAAATGGAGAAAGGTGCAGCAACAAGCATCCTGCACATGAAGGGGGAATACAGCTAGTGAGGTAGCCAGATGGAATATGAGAGTTTCTCCTCTTATTTTTCCAGTAAATCTCTCCTCTGTATGCAGATTGCTCATCTCAGGCTACCCTTCCCTCCTCCTCCTCCCCAGAATCAATCTCAAACTAGATAGTAAGCATGAAGGATTTCCTTGCCTCCCCCCATGCTCCAAGTACGGTTGGCCCTCATTATCCACAATGGATCTGTTCCCAGACCACTGGGGTTAGCAAAACCTCTGGATAAGTGAATCTGTGGATTACTGCCATCAAAGATCTCCAGACATGACTGGAAGTGCCTTCTGGTTGTGTCCAGGGGTGTTCTGAGGTACGGAAAGGCTGTCCACAGCCTCCCCGCACCTCAGAACATCTCCAGACAGGACCAGGAGTCACTTCCAGTTGTGTCTGGAGGTCCTTTGATGGCTGCAACCCACAGATTCGCTTATCCACAAGGGTCTGGAAATTGATTCCCCTCCCCCACAGACAATGAGGGCCAACTGTACTTGCAATGAAAAACCAGAAGTGCCAAAACCAGGCTCTTGCAAGCCTTCTGAGGTCTAGGAAAGATCATATAGCCTCCCCACGCCTCAGAACACCTCCCTCCTGACATTACCAGAAGACTCTTCTGGTCATGTCTGGGAGGTACAGTGAGGCCCTCCTGACCTATATTGGGTCAAATCTGCTGGTCCAAAACCCGCAGATAAAAAGGGCCAACCTTCTCATAAATAAAGCATTTCCTTTTCTTTATGACCACATGCCTTGGAGTGATCCTGTTAACAGAAGTCTTCCAAACTCTATAGTGTAAATCTGCTATGCTAATAGTACCGACCAAGGGCCATTGGATACTTGCATCCTTCTGTTTCAAGAAGATCATTAGCTAGACCTTAACTGGATATAAACACCTATGAACAACTCTCCTCTTTATTCTACTATTGTCAAACTGACCTCCTTTCTCTAATTCCCTCCCCAATCCTTGCCTTGTATGTTTTGACTTCTAGATTATAAGCTTGAGGGAAGGGCCTGGACCTTATCTGATTGCCTAGCTAATGTACAGCTCTAGATATTATTTGTTATTTGTTACAAACACTTTCCACCCAATGGGACAGTGTCTGAAGCCACGACCATCAGACACACTTCTTAACAAGTTCTTCAAGGCTAACCTTCAAACCAGATTTCTCAAAAAGAAATTAATGGTTTTTGAGGCAAACAATCACAGCAGCTCCCATCACTGGTAGACTCTCTGAGCAACACCCTACAAGAGAATACAAAAAGGCCACATTGGGATTATGGGTTTGTCAACTAGTTTACTACTTTTATGGTATAGTTCACATACAACCTGCCTCCTATTCAACAAATGCACAGCACCTAGCACAACTTTACTACAGTCTTCCATATAAAGTAATAAATATGAATGATAAAATTTAGGGTTGCAATCTATTTTAGCCCAGCCACCCACCTGACCACAGAATGGAAACAATTACTATAACAAACATTTTTAAAAATCTATGCTCTAAAACTGTAACAGCTGAAACATCATATAGGACATTCCACTACCAGCACTGATGAACAGCTCATCAATGTTTCAGCATTCACAAACACTATGTCTTTTTAAATGGTCTGGAGAAGGTCTGTAGCAGCTGCTTGCCAAGTTTGCAGGCTTTGCAAACATCCTCTAAGTCTTTGAGGACACAGCAGTTTGACCAGCATCCTATTACAATTATCTTAACAGATTTACAAGCCAAATCTATTTGCTTAAGACAACCTCCCCTTCAATCCCACCTCAAACAGAATAATCTTAAAGGTCCCTACCATCTGTCTCTAGTTCACTGTTTAACCCAGCTATTTCATCACCGCCGCATGTGTTCTCTCAGTCTTCCAGTCATAATAATCACTCCACAACACTTTTATTTCCAGATAAAATATATTCTTCTTACAAGACAAAAATAATTCTGAACAATTTTGACACTTACCTGTAGAAAGATATTTTTGGTACCCTATGTACACAAGGCTGACTAAAAGACGAAACAGTTCTATGGATAACTTTCCAACAAAAACACTTAACATCCCACAGGAACCTCTGAGAAAGCATGCAGGGGCATTTGAAACTTCTTAAATCACTAGACACGGGGAAAAATCTTTTTGCTGGCAATTACTGCATACATATTTCACTGAAGTCACTCCATCTTTTAATGGTAATTGAGCGACAACTAGTGACCATTCCTATTACTGCATCTTAGTCTGCATGTCCTTCCTGTGTACCCTTTGAGGAAAACTTGCCATAAAATTCATTGCACAAACAAAAGAGAAAGATTATTTAAAAGAATTCCAGGCTTAAAAGTGTGTGCACTGGTACTATCAGCTTGAATGTAATGAACTCACAGGACATAAGTACCAGAATGAGATGGCAAGTGTTTCACAGTTTAGCAGTGAGTAGACTTTAATCTTGTATTGCCTACTTTAAAAAAATACACTAGAAACTTCCACAGCCCACTGATGTGCATTAAATATTGTAAACAAGAGTGCATAAATTAACTGTGCCATAAGACCCCCAAGTATGCACTCTTGTCTAGCATCAAAAGAAGCGTTTTCCTGAAGCCAGGATGATGTAGGGGTTCTGGTGTTGGACTTAGACCTGGAAGATCCAGGTTCAAATCCCTGTTCAGCCACAAAGCTTCCTGGATGACTTTGGGCCAGTCACCATATCTCAGCCTCACCTAACTCAGAGGGTAGTTGTGAGGATAAAAGGGAGAAGGAACACAGTAATGGGTATAGATAGCAACGATACAAGGTATTTTGGTAAATACAGGTCATGCCTCATTATCTACTAGGATTTTGTTCCAGAACCTCTAGTGGATTAAAAAAAAAATCAGTGGATTACCAAATGAGTGGAAAAATAGCTTTATAGACCCACTTCCAGGTTTCTTGCTCCTCTATTGCCGCCCCAAATGCATTAGTATAGACACTATACTGCATTCACACATTAGATGGAGTGAATAATGGAATGAAATTATAATTATTTAACAGCGTGAAGGTAGGAAATGGAATGTTGGTGCTTTTTTCCTTGTTACAAGACATTTAAAGTTGGACCTCAGTATCAGTTTTGAGTCAAATCAGTGAATACCAAATCAGTGGACACCGAGGTCCCACCTGTATACAAATGGGAAGGAAGGAGACCAAAGAGAAACTGAGGGTGTGATAAACAAAAGGGCAGAAAGAGATTTGAGAAATTGAAATATTTTTCCTTGTGGGCAATGGTGAATATCAGTTGTTCTCAAATTGTGTTCAGGAAAACCTTGAGATTCCTTAAAAATCTATCAGGGGGTTTCTCAGCAAGAAGGTCAGTAAAGCCTGATACAATTCCCTGAAAGATGGTTTTAAGAGTTGGTATAGCATAATTGACTAAGAGACTGTGCTGTGAATTAGGACTTTCCTGGTTGGAATACTGCTTGTACCATAGTTTAGATTAGTACCATAGATTAGTGGCCTTAGGCATGACACTGCCAGTCTCAGCATCCCAACTATAATATGGGAATAGCACTACTTACAATCTTACAGTGTTATGATAAGAATTATATCAAGGTAATACATGCGAAGCACTTTTTACACTCAGGAAATGCTATACAAATACTAATTATTACTGACTCTCTCCCATATTCTTCCTCTGCAATAAACACTTGCAGGGGAATGCTGGATATGCTGTAGGATGCACAGAACTCTTTGTTCTTCAAGGAGGACAGGAGGAGGCAACAGTTCTCACTGATCAGTGACCACCCCTGTTAAACATGTACATCCTTGGAATATGGTCCAGAATCTTTTGTAAACTTAAGGATTCCATGGCAGACAGGACAAGATGAGAAAGCTCCCTTCAAAACAGAGAGTTATGTAGCTTTTGTTAGGAATTTTAGTGCAAGGCAAGTACACTACCCAGCTAATATAATGCCACAAGAACTCAATCTTCTCCTCAGAACCGCTTCACATTTCAGTTAACATCTTTTTCCATTTCAAACATATCCATAAATATGCTTAAAGCACTAAATTGTCAAATTACAGACATAATTGCTAACCAATCTGTCTATGTTTTAGAGGCAAAAAAGTTAAATTGAAATGTGGCATGTTACCACTTTTACAAATGAAGGGAAGATTGCCAGTTTAAATGTGTGCAAGATGCACCTATGCATTTTGCAATGCAAGTTTTGACAACATAAAGAAGGGAAAGAGTGTAAGAAGCAAGACTTTGAGCAAGACTCAAAGTAAAAAAAAAAAAAATATAGACAGTTCCAATCATTTCCTTCAAAATCCACCAGACAGATTAGCAGTAAATGCAGTTGAATATGGCTTTTACTGTCTTACAATTATGTCTTTTGGGCAGGGAAAATATGAATTATTTTCAAATATATAACTGCTTTGTACTCATAGAAGAGTCCTGCTGGATGGGTCCATGGCTTATTTAGTCCAGCATCCTGTTGCTCAAAGTGACCGGAAACATCTGGAATTGCACCCTGGACCATGTGAACAAAGATTAGCTAAATAAAATGAATGTGTCTAGTTTGAGGTTAGACAAAGTGACACATGAACAGTACTAATGTATGCATTCTTAATTCCTCCAATCTAGCTGGCATATATTCAACTTAGGTGTCTCCCCCACTTTGGACATATAAACAAGTTATAAACAGTGCCCTAAAACAGTGAGTTTTAACGTTCCCTTTCAATATAAGTATCAGTATTTCATATTCTCTGAACAGTAGAAATTCTCCTGTCTGTCACTCTGCCAGAGAAATTAAAGATAATATATGAATGCACACAAACACAGAGCTAAAACCATTTTCCTCATTGGAAGTGTTGGAAAAGGTCCCTTTTATACTTCATCACCAAACCCCTGATACAATTATGAAATGGTCTTTGCAGATAAAACTAGTACCTTCTGTTATTCACTTTATATATATTCATCAGAAGAAAAGGCAACTAACTACAATATCATTTTAAATCACTTTATTAGTACAATGATCTCTTGCCCAGCAGAGCTATAGCTTCTTTGTAATACTGTCACCTGCTCTGAGCTTTTGAACAAGGCTCAATCAATTACCAGGGCTACAGGATGGTCTTTCCTAGCAGATGATGACTCTAATACTATCCAGACACTAGAGGGCCTCAAATACCTACACTGTGTATTCAAAAATTAACAATACACCTGTGGAGATAATCACTTTGAACCTGAACCAATTTCCATTCATGTCCAGGAACTTTGCTGGAAAACAAAATGAGGACCTAACAATATTCTTCATAAGCAAAATACACAAGGGAAGTGACTATACATGGTTAATAAGAGGAAATTGGAACAATTAGTACACTGAGCTCCTTCTCCACTTTCCAGCTCAATTAGATGCTACAAGATCAGATGCCACCTATGCAGTGTTTAGCAACTACAAGATTAATAAAGAGAAAAGAGGAGGTAACCAGGCGGATTAAGACAGAATACTCTACACACACAAGAATTAAATTTGATAAGGAAAACAGAGAAACCATTGAAGACATTACATTCACAGGGTATTGCATCTCAGGCATATTGAAACCTGGCTCACTGATTACCAAGAGCATACAGACAATGGGTAAATGGACTTCTGGATTGCTTCCTTTCCAGCTTCCCCTGATCCCTCTTCATGAAGTCCTAAGCTACTTTTGAAACAATATACTTTCTATGGACCAAATCAGCTGGGAATATAAATTCTACTGAGAAATAATCAGGGTACTAATTACAGAAACTTCCACATGGTAAAAAGTGATGGGATGTGATAGATGGTTTGGCACAATGAGAGGATTCAGGGATAAAGGAGCTAATAAGCAGCCCATCCTGGGGCATTCCATGTACAAATGCTTTTATTCAAATGCCCGAAGTCTCTGAGCAAAGATGGGAGAACTGGAATGTCTGGTGACTAGGGAAAACATTGACATAGTGGGCATAATGCAATCCTGGGCTATAAACTCTACAGGAGGGACAGGGAGGGGTGTGTTGGAGGTGGGGTGGCCATTTATGTTAAGGAAGGGATAGAATCCAGCAAAGTAGAGACTGAAGGTGGGTCCGACTCCATAGAATCTCTATGGGTTAAATTACCAGGCCTGAGGAGTGATGTAATACTGCGGGCATACTATTGTCCTCCAGACCAGAAACCGGAAGGGGACCTTGAAATGAGGAAACAGATCAGGGAGATGACAAGGAGGGACAGGATTGTAATCATGGGGGACTTCAGTTATTGTAATTGTTGTAATCATGGGGGACTACAATTACTGACTGGGTCAATTTGTGTTCTGGTCACAAAAAGGAGACCGGATTCCTTGACATGCCAAATGACTGTGCCTTAGAGCAGCTAGTCATGGAGCCCACCAGAGGACAGGTGACTCTGGATTTAATATTGTGCAGTATTCAGGACCTAGTTAGAGATGTCAATGTTACAGAGCCATTGGGGAACAGTGATCATGCTGCGATCCGTTTCGACATGCACGTCGGGGGAAGAATACCAGGCAAGTCTCTCACAAAAACCCTTGACTTCTGATAGGCGGACTTCCCTCAAATGAGGAGACTGGTTAGAAGGAGGTTGAAAAGGGAAGGTAAAAAGAGTCCAGTCTCTACAGAGAGCATGGAGGTTGCTCAAATCAACAGTAATAGAGGCCCAGCGGAAGTGTATGCCGCAAAGGAAGAAGGGCTTGACTAAGTCCAGGAGGGTGCCCACATGGCTAACTAGCCAAGTTAGAGAGGCCTTAAAGGGCAAGGAAGCTTCCTTCCATAAATGGAAGTCTTGCCCTAATGAAGAGAATAAAAAGGAACATAAACTGAGGCAAAAGAAATGTAAGAAGGTGATATGGGAGGCCAAGAGAGACTATGAGGAACACATGGCCAGCAGCATTAAGAGGAATAATAAAAGCTTCTTCAAATATGTTAGAAGCAGGAAACCTGCCAGAGAAGCAGTTGGCCCTCTGGATGGTGAGGGTGGGAAAAGGGAGATAAAAGGAGACTTAGAGATGGCAGAGAAATTAAATGGGTTCTTTGCATCTGTCTTCACAGCAGAAGACCTCGGGCAGATACCGCTACAAAAACGGCCCCTTCTGACAAAGGAATTAAGTCAGACAGAGGTTAAAAGAGAAGATGTTTCAGACTTCATTGATAAATTAAAGATCAATAAGTCACCGGGCCCTGATGGCATCCACCCAAGAGTTATTAAGGAATTGAAGAATGAAGTTGCTGATCTCTTGACTAGAATATGCAACTTGTCTCTCAAAACGGCCACAGTACCAGAGGATTGGAGGATAGCAAATGTCACACCTATCTTTAAAAACGGAAAGAGGGGGGACCCGGGAAACTGTAGGCCGGTCAGCCTAACATCTATACTGGGTAAGATGGTGGAATGCCTCATCAAAGATAGAATCTCAAAACACAGACGAACAAGCCTTGCTGAGGGAGAATTGGCATGGCTTCTGTAAGGGTAAGTTTTGCCTCACAAACCTTTTAGAATTCTTTGAAAAGGCCAACAGGCATGTGGATGCGGGACAGCCACTGGGAGAATGCCAGCAGATACCTTCAGAAGGCAGGGGTGACCTTTAAATGATGCCCACAAATAGCTTCAGGATTGCTATGAGTGCTGGCGAGACATTCGGAATTCCACAGTTGGCTGAAAACAGCTCACAGTTACAGAGGTAGGTGGCAATCTTGCTCCCTGCTGATAAGTGAATCCATGGCGAGTGGGCTGTATTTTATAAGAAAATGCATTGTTCCCTCCTATAGTTAATAATGCCATGGGAAACTGGGTTCCAATAAAATCACAACCCATTATTGGAGAATGCCTGTGACATCACCAGTGACTAACACCACAAATCTTGATGCTCACACCATTTTGTGACTGGATTTTTTTCTTCCACTTTGAAGACTCTGCACACCTTCAGATTTGTAAGTTCCAGAGAAGAAGCTCTCACTTAGTTCCGTGTACAATTACACACACACCCAGCAGGAATATATTTCATCATATTTTTAACAGACTATGAGCAATACCCTCATACACTGAAGATAGGCAATGTCTGTGTCAGAGAGTTGAAAGTGGTACAAGTGGATGAGGCACTGCTGTCCATGATGCTGTCCACTGCTGTGCACTCCTTCCACCATTGCCCTAGTAAACAGGTGTTGCAGATTTTTACAGATTTTAAACTAACAAAACTAGTTTGACCATAAAAACGGGGGATAAAAGAAATGAGTGTGTATACCAAAGATAACTGTGCCTTTATCACATCATATCGCCTGTCTTCAGTTAGTACTGAGAGACCTGTGGGAAGATAGCACAGAGGAAAAAATATGGTTGGAACTTACTGTTCAGAAATATGCAGATAAGCCTAACAGGATTGAGTTACCATTCTCTTGAACTAGCTCTTCATTTGCTTTGGGAGATTTGGAATTTCTAATGCAAAAACAAATACATCAGACTCTTATACCATGCAAAGAATGAGAAACAAAGAATAAACCTAACATAGTTTATCTTCAGCAGGTCACCTTTAAGAGTATAATGCATCTTGACACCACTGACTTTCCAGGTTAAGGCAATTCATCATTTAGCTAAAAATCACTGCTGCATAAAGAAAATATATTCTGAAAATATTTATTTGCAGCCTTTTACATAAACATCTGCTATGGACAATGAGCTATAAGGAGGCATAAAGCTTGGCTGCCACTGAGCAGAAGCCCAAATTTACTTCCAAAGCCAGAAACTGCTGGACACTGTGAAAGAATAAGTTAATCAATATGCTAAATCATAATAATAAAAGTACTGTTCAAGATATAAAACTTAAAATGCAACTATTTCGGTTTACTGTCACCAGCTGCACAAAGTTATTAGAGGGCAGGCAATACCAGCATTTATTTCATCATTTAAAAAACTCAAAGCACATAAAACTAGCAAAGTGAAAAAGAAAAAAAATCACATTAATTTAAAAATGGCAAAATGCAAGATTTTATTAGTTAAAAAAAATGACACTGATTAATTCCAACCACTCAATGCTGGTTCAAATAAGTGATTTCATATGACTGTTTGCAGATGTTCTGGATTTGGTGAACCTCTGGGAATGAAGAGTAACACTGCTGAAAAGTAACCATGTGAATGCTTTTGTACGTGCACTGGATATTTATAATTGCATAGATGACATAATTGTTAATTTGCATAATTGCATAGATGGCATTGTTAAAATGACAATCTGTCAGCCTAAGGGATCACAGTGACAACTAGAGAAGGAAGGTGGCATTTAAGGAATTTACAGTCACCAAAAACCAGAAAAATATACTAGAAAAGCTCTATTAATACACTAGTCAGATTTCTAGATATTGTAGAAGGTGAAAGCATTTGGAAAGAAATAGCAGCAACCTGGTGCCTCTTCATCATAAAAGCTTCCTGAACTCAGAAATCTAGACTGCAAATTTTTATATCTCACAGTTCAGCCACGATCTTTTAATGGCCATCCTTTTTCTGTAGATTGTTAAGAAAAGCAATAATATAGTGGGGGAGGGGAATTGATGTCAATGCAATATACCTTAATGAAAAAACATGCTGAATTTTAAAATATTTTTTACTCTATGGTTTGGCTGCCACTGATGTTAGCAATAAAGTAAACTTTCCAATTTAAAAATTGATTAATAAATATTTAACACTTACTCTTACAAAGTGGGCAAACTTACCTTCATACAAAATTGCTTTGTTGATAACTTGTCAGAATAGCAAAGTGTCCATCAACCACTTTCAGACTGCTCATCTTTCAGGTATACTTTTATTTTCCTGTGAATTTATTCCATATGGAATTTTGAAAGGTTTTTCAGTAAAGTGAACTGAATGCATGTTACAGTAAACAGCAAATTCAGCACATAGGCGTTGTCAAAGATGGCAACTGAACCATATGGTAGAAAAATTAACAACCTAGATTTTGGAATTCAACACACTTTTTTAAAATTAAAGAACTCCTATTTACTACCAGTTCCCCCAAAATGCATTTCCCAAGTTTGCCAGATGACTTTTCTTTTCTTTTTTTTAAATTTTGACTAGTCTGATTGGAGTGCCAGCTTAATGTGATACCAGAAGTCTATTCTACGTGACATCAAAAGAGCATTGTATTATCTCTGGAGGGACTTGTGAGAGGGGTCCGTGACCATAGCTGGAACCTAATGAACCAAGGTTAAATTATTCTATGATCAAGGAAGCCTGAACCCCATCACAGTGCTTCTTGCATCTACCAAACTTGACAACTATCTTTACTTCAATGCTCAAAGTTCAATATTCAGTTTCAAAGGGGACTTGCTCAGGTATGTGAGACCTAAGGCCTGAGATGCTTTTTGGCTCTCTTAAGACTTAGCTCAGAGATGAAGACTGTGGAAATACTCAAAGTTTATTTCTCCATTGCAGAGTAAAGCTCACAGTTGAGGTGACAACACTGAAAAGTTGGGTTTCCAGAGCTTAAGACAAAAAAGGAATCTGAGGCTCAAAGCCAAGATGAAAAAATAAATGATTGTGCAATAGAGTAATTTGGTACAGTATACAATATTGTATCGAGTGATAATGAAAATTTTCATTACCATCCAGCTATATTCTTTTATCACTAAAAATAAACTTAGCACATAATTAGGAAAGGCAGCAACTATATCACTGCATTATGATTTTGGTCAGCAAATGAACTTGAAGAGGCCTGTAGCAATACCGAGCTATCTGTATAACACTTACTAGAGGCTCAAAGAGATCCAACTCCTTGGTAGTAAAAAAGATAAACACTCAAAGTTTGCCTTGAAAGACTGGTACAGTTCAGGGGGGAGAAAAAGAAGAGACAAGGATGGGAACTCAACTTGTAAAGACTCAACTTGAGTCAGAAAAACACACATTTTTTTACCACTTGTGTTAACTCGAGTCATGAACGTCACCGACTCAGACCTGACTCATGACTCAGGAACAGTCACCTGAAAAAGAATCATGACTCAACTAGACTCTAATCCCAACTCACTTTTGAGTGTGTTTGTGACTCTGTTTTGTGTGTGTTCATGAACTAGCTTACTTATTTTTGGCTGCACCTGACTCAACCCATGACTTGTTTCCCGTAATGACTCGGACTCAAATAAAAAATGACTCTACAGTGGCTCAGGATGAGTTGTGATAGCTGCCCATTATAGATCAGGAGTCAACTCAAGTCAGGATGTCAGACTTCTCACACAACTCACGACTCAGTGCAGTGACTCAAAAGTATTTTCTTTGTCAGTAGGTTTGAGGTTCATCACCTGGTATTTAACCTTTATGTAAAAAAAGGGAAGCATATTAGCATAAATATCTACTACTAGCTTTTCAAATACAGTTTGAGTATCCAGAATTCAGAAATATGGACTTTGACTGCCAGCATGCTTTTTTAAAAACATTTTTGCCTATTAATGGAAGGCAACTATATTAAATTAATGAAAGAAATAAAAAAAGATTTGGAGAAATATAATAAATTGCAACTATCCCTAATGGGAAGAATAGCTCTATTGAAAATAAAAATATTACCAAAATTAATGTTTTTATTTCAGACTATTCCGATTATTTTGAAGAGAACTGTTTTTGAAGAAATGAATAAAATTACTACAAAATTCGTCTGGCAAGGTAAAAAACCGAGAATAAGACTGAAATTACTTCAAGAGGATAAAAAAAGAGCAGGATTCAGATTACCAGACTGGGAATTATATTATTAAGCAGCAGCTTTAAATTGGATTAAAGATTGGGGACTCATACCAAATTCAAAAATTTTAACACTAGAAGCACATGATCTATAAATGGCACGCATTCCTGTTTTATGATAAAGTTAAACAGCATGGATATTTTAAACAACACATTTTAAGAAGATCTTTAATTTGGATATGGGATCAGATATAAGATATATTCTAAATTACCCAGATGGATAAAACCGCTTCAAATAGCAACCAATCCGAACTGGATTTAAAAAGACCAAAATAAATCATACAGCGATCTGCTGAATATTAAAGGAGAGATCCTAAGTAAGTCTGACTCAGAAGAGAAAGGAATAAAATTGGACTGGTGGAACGAAATGCAAATAAGTAAAAGATTACGAGAAGACCAAAAAATAGGTTTTTATGAAGAAGATTTAAGTTTTGATAAAATATTTTTGATTGATGAGGGGAAGTATATAAAAAAAATGTATAATTTTCTCCTTGAGATAAGAATGGAGGATGAGACAGTTAAAAATGCAATGGTGTGTTGGGCAAAAAATTTTGGATATAATATATCAATGGATGACTGGAACCAAATTTGGAATACAAATATTAAGATAACTAAAGCAGTGTCTTTTAAAGAGAATTTATATAAAATGTTTTATAGATGGTATCTAACTCCAGAGAAATTAGCAAAAATGTATTCTGGGTCATCAAATAAGTGTTGGAAATGTAAAGAGGTTGAAGGAACTTTTTATCATATGTGGTGGACATGTGAAAAAGCAAATAAATACTGGAAAATGATACATAAATTGTTGCAAGAGATATTGCATTGTGTATTACCATTCAAACCAGAAATATTCCTCCTACATGTGACATCAGAAATCAAAGACCAATGTAAGAAATACCTTATTGTACGTATTGCTACAGCGGCAAGAATATTGTTTGCACAAAAATGGAAATCTACAGATGTGCCAACTAGAGAAAATTTAATAGACAAATTTTATGAAATAGCAGAAATGGAAGTTTTAGCAGAAAGAATGAAAGAAAGAGATTTAGATAGAGTAAGAATATATTGGAAGTCTTTTTATGACTGGTTAGATAATCTTAGTTAAACAATATTGAGTGTTTCTGTAAATTCAAATTTTTATACTGATAAATATGATAACCTTTGTACTGATGATTATTGTGTTTTTTTTAAATTGAACGATGCATGTTGTAATCTAGGACCAATACCCTCATGTGTAACCTGTGTTGTACCAGCCCTAAGTATAATCCATTTTCCTTACCTATATCTGTAATAAATGAATAAAATATAAAAAAAATAAAACAATAAAAAAACATTTTGCCTAAAGAAATAAAACCATAACCTATGTTTCATGCACAAACATTCTTTTATGCACAAGATTATTAAAAATATTGTATAAAATTACTTTCAAACTATGTAAATAAGGGGTATATGAACATTAATGGATTTTGTGTTTAGATTAAGGCCCCATCCCCAAGATCTCTCACTATGTATATGGAAGTGTTCCAAAACATGAAAAAATCAGATATCCAAAACACTTCTAGTCCCATGCACACTGGATAATGGATGTCTAACCTGTAATATATACTATACATAATATCTTTCAGAGTACCTTTCATCATTCTCAGATCATTAGGCTTGATCAGTTCCACATCAATTCCCCTCTTTTTTGGCCCCACTGAGGAGATCCATTAGGGTGGGCTCTTATGCACCAAAAATTATAGCAGACAAATTAAAAAATTTCCATTTCCCAATTGACCACAGAACTTACAGTTACTGATGTTTTTGTTAAAAACAAAAGTCACCTTAAACAACTTAAAAACCCAGATTTCAATTATCACAATTCAGCACAAAAGAATTGAAATTTCACAATTTCCACAAGGAATAGAAGAATGAACCAATCAGGCAATGAACCAATCAGGCAAATGAACCAATCAGGCAAAGGTGAAAAGAAAATTTGAGAAATCCAACAATATTTATTTTATTTACTGAATTTCTACCCAGCTTTTTCTCCCTGAAGGGCATTCAAAGTAGCTTACAAGCATAAAATAACATTAAAACAATATAAACATTAAAATCTCCTAAAACAAAAAGACAACCTTAAAAACATCACATTCAAAGCAAAAAGCAAGGGAAAACAAAGAACCAGTAGCAATCTGTACTTAAGTACTGGCAAATATGGTATTTATTTACTTATAGTGGACCAAGTTGCAAACTAAACAAGTACCAAAGGATTTATAGCAGAGATGTTAAGGGGGAAAACTCAACTACATACCAAAGTTGGTATTGCATGTACACTTTATGCAGCTTTAGAGACACTGACTACACTAGACTGGAAGCCCAATCCTGAGCTGCACGGGGCACGTGGCTGCAGTGGCACCTCAGCCTGTCGCTGCATCCGGCGCGCCTCAGCCTGCTGTGGGTGGTGCCTTGGGAGAAAGGGACTTTCGTCCCCTTCTCCTGGGTAAGGGAAGCAGCCCCGCAATGGAGCTACCCACTATCTTAAAGTAAAAGCCGTTTAGGGCTCCAAGCCCTGCATGAATGGACAGGATCCAGTGGAGCAGAGCTCCACCAGACCCTTCTCCTGCCTCTCCACTCCCTCCCCCAGGCACGCCTCCCACCCACCCTCTCTCACCCCCTGCCTCCCCATCATGCCTCCAGCCCCCCTCTCTCTGCCCTCCCCATGCCTCCCCCCTCCCTGGAACACCTCCTCCCCACCCCCCTCCCTGTCCCCACTTACCATGCCAAGCAGCAGAGGACGGGCGCCAGCCAGCAGTGGGCTAGCACGGGCACTGGCCCAGCGGTAAGCTTCGCAGACATGCCTTACGGCATGGTTGCAACAGTGTGCTCCAGCAGAAAGCCGAAGCACTGAACTCAGGATTGGTTCAAACTGCTAGCAAGGCAAATCAGCCATATTCTCTAGGAAATGAATCAATATATTTTACATAGGTGAAGCAGGGACAATGACAACAAATTGTTTTGAAAAACATTGTGGGCGGGCAGCCAATTTTAACCCCAGCAGCTATCACTGCTTCCATTGGTACCACCAGAGGATGGGGACTTTTGTCTCCTTGGGGAATGGGGTCCCAGGACTTCCCCAAGTAAGAGTGCAAGGGCTGCAATGGGTCTTCTCCATTCTGTGTTGGCTATTTTGCCAGCGCAGCCTGCAGGAGCTCTTTGTTGGGCTTTTTAGTCAGACAGAGCATAGGATCCACCCCCTTCTGCCCTGGTTCCTCCCCCCAACCCCACTGTAGAACAGCTTCTCTCCTAATGCCCTCACCGCTGCTCAGAGCACCTATCATTCTCCAGGTGATGTCTATCCAGCGCTGAACTCAGCACCAGCTGATGCCAAGTCAGCGCCAGCACTAACTCCTCTCAGGGTATCACAGATGTGCCTTACGCCACATTTGTGACACCCAGCGATGGTGCTGGAGCTCACCACTGGCACTGAGGTACATTAGGATAGGGTCCTGGGTGTCTCTGCAATCATATGGTGAAAAATTGTGCAGGCAGGTAGCACATACAAACTGAGCTCCAGTGGAATGAAACGAAATCGCACCCATTCACACAATCAGAATAAGAAACTGAGTCCTTATTAATCCATTTTTGCCTGGCCCACAGGTGTACACATTTGGTCCCTCTTGCATATATGCAACGTTGGGCAGAAATGACTTAAGTAGCAGTGAAAGTACCTAAAGATTGGTCACTCCCTCCACTCCTCTCAACACTTCCAGTTACTCACCCTGAAGAAAACTAACTCTGACTTTATTTGTTACAGAAAATGAACTGCAGGAAAGATAATCTTTTCTTATGTCCTGGTACCTTTTTGAGAAGTTTAGAGAATTGATAGGTGGGTCACAGGGGATGAGAAGGGCTCCACGCTGCTGCCCAGCGAGAAAGCACAGAGCATTACCAGTATGGTATATGCCAGTCATCAGGATTCTAATTGGCATCAACAGGGCTGTGGCAACTGAAGCACACATCTCAGCTGTCAGCTCCTGGAGGCATTGCTGCAGGGAACAGCCTGGAGGAACCCACTGCAAAGAACTTCAGAGTAGGTGGTAGCAACTCTGGGAGACATTTTTAGTAATATTTGGATGCCTGCATCACATATCTGAATGGGGGGGGGGGGATGAGTCTGCTTTTCTAGGCTACAGTTCCAAAAACCAACACTTTGAGTAATTTACATATGGAATTTGTTCCTGGAGATCATTTTGCAAGTCATGTTGAGTACTGCTCTCCACACCCTCCCCAGAAATTTTCAAAACTTCTGACTTACGAGTCTCATCTTCACTACTTTCTTTTCAAAAGAATAAATTAAAAACCTCCCCTAAAACTAACTGTTCACATTTCCCCAACCGGGTTCTCTCACAGTACCTCCCCCTCACTTGGAAGATCAATATACCTGACAACCTAGAAGGCATCTAAATTCTGATCAATTGCAAAGAGCTTCATTAAGGTCTGCTGGTATGAACAATACATAAGCCCAATGTGACCACAAAAGTGAAATGTTGGTTTCTCAAGCGACGGACTGGATGAGAAACGCAGAGTGCAGCTGTCAGTTCCTCTCAAGCTGACACTCTCCCAAATAAACGGGACAGATCCTCAGCCAGGAGGAGGCAGCAAAGCCTGAGTGAATTCAGTTGGAGAGCCAAAGACATATTAACAGGCAAAGTCTGGATGCTTCATTTTCAGCTCTATTTTCTTCAAGGACTGAAGTGTTCACAAAGATAGGTACACTTTTGACTGCCTGAACATGTGACAATGCCTTATACAGAGTCAGACCATAGGTCCTTCTAGTTCAACACCTTTTCTGACAGGCAGCAATTCACCAGGGTCTCTTGGATCGGCATCTTTCCTACTCTATAACCACAATCCTTTTAACTGAAGATTCTAGGAACTGAACTTGAGGCTTCAGCCTCCAAACAAAGCATGTGTCCCATGGGCTCAGACATGGGTTTTCTCTATAAACAAATTTTTAAAACCCCAAACCACCAAAAAACTAAAGTTAGGTTGTATATCTTGATCATAACACCTACCTACAAACATTCCACTCTCCTCCTGGTTTCCATGAGATGCTCAATCTAGTGAATTGCAAAATGGAAAGGGTGGAAAACTTTAAGGCAGTGATTCTCACACATTTAGCAACAGGATCCACTTTTTAGAATGAAAATCTGTCAGGACCCACCGGAAGTGATGTCATGACCAGAAGAGACATCATCAAGCAGGAACGTTTTTAATAATCCTGGGCTACAATCCTACCCACACTTACCCAGGGGTAAGTCCCATTAACTATCATTGTTAAAAGAATATACATAGTAGCTTGTTAAAAGTACAGATCTGTAACATTTCCCCAAATGCAGACATATACCATGGTAGCATCAAGTCTAATATATGAAAAATAAAATATTGAAATGAATGGGGACCCACCTGGAACTGGCTTGCGACCCACCTAGTGGGTCCCGACCCACAGTTTGAGAAACACTGCTTTAAGGTATTAGTCACTGCAGCAGTTCTAAGACTTTCTTACTATGACTCCTAAAAATTATAAAATAATTGATGCAACGACCTCCTCCATATTGCAGCTAGTGGCAATTGATACTTTGAGGGCTTCTCCATTAAGACAATTCATCCATCTAGCTCAGTATTGCCTACACTTACTGGCAGCAACTTTCCAAGGTCTCAGACAGGGGTCTTCTCCAGCTCTAAAACAGAGATTCCAGGGATTGACCTTAGCTCTTCAAAACCTACCAAACCCTCTGCAAGCTGCTCATCACCCTTTCTTGGGGTCATAACCCACACTTTGAAAACCTCTAGATTACAGTATTTTAACTACTTTATTTACAACAGTGTGACAGTTCACAATGCTTCATCCATTTTCACTGGATTCTTGCATTCATTTGAATGAGCAACATGAATGAATGATCAAATGGCAACAAATTCATTTCAATGACCAAACTAAAAATGCAATGGACTATGTCCATTAGAAATGGGCTATGTCAGAATGCCAGATGCAAGGGAGGGCACCAGGATGAGGTCTCTTGTTATCTGGTGTGCTCCCTGTGGCATTTGGTGGGCCACTGTGAGATACAGGAAGCTGGACTAGATGGGCCTATGGCCTGATCCAGCGGGGCTGTTCTTATGTTCTAATGTAGCAGGTGCTTTTTAAAGTGCAGACTGATATACAGGTCCAACCTTGTTATACACAGATTTTTTTTTATGCACGGATTTGACTCAATATGAATGGCCCCTGCAAATGAGAAGGGATGTGCTGATCCCGAGAGAAAGGGGAAAATGTATCCCTTTGAAATCACAGTTTAATAAACTGCTTTTAACTTTTGTAGAGAGACAGTCATGCAAGTGATTACAGGTTTAACCTAATTATCCACAGATTTTTCTATCTCAATGTGATGAGAAGTACCCTTTAAATTAAAGGAAAACAGTCCTTTAACAATAGCCTCATTAATGTGAGAGAGGGCAGCCAGTTGACAATCCATCAATCATTCTCTCTCCAGGCACAAGGCAAACCTCTACTTTCACCCTGAAGGAAGGCTAAATGGCTGTGATTATCTGCTCCATTCTTTCCCCCTCACTGTGGCTCCTGGTAAAGGGAGGGATTGCTGCCTCCTTGTTAAACCTAAGTGCCTGGAGAGAGACTGATTGCCTCTGTGTGCATTACAAAGGTCAGCAAGGATGTTTTTAAATCCATGCAGCAAAGGAACTTTATTGATTTGCTTTAGTGGGTTTTTTGCCATCCACAGGAGTTCTGGGAACGAAAATAATGAGACTCAATATTAGGTTGTACAATGTTAGGTTGGATCTAGACTACCCAAAAAGAAAACCATGGATTCAGTTTATCTCAGGCCATCCCTTCAGCCCCTGATGATCTAATTTGGGCACTTTTGCAAAAACATAGAGAATTGCTTAAGTAAATGAAAATGGAGAAAACTAAGAAGCCATGCCTGTACTATTATTGCTCTCTCTGCACCCCTCTATTTTAAATATTTTAATTACTCTGAAACATTAAAACATTCAAAACATACCAAAGCTCAAACTCATAACCAAGAGTTACATAGAGGCCTATGTTCATACGATAAATCCACAGTTAACAAGCCAGCTGTTTATACTGCAAATTAATCGCCAAACCTGCATAATACCTTTCCCAAACTCTCTAGTTATTACTGAATGCACACACTACTCAGATGAACAAAAAAAAATCAATTTCAAGACTCCTTTCGCCCTTTAGCATCAAGTAGTTCAGAAGAGATTGTCCTACTGAAGACCAAGAGAAGAATTTCATCATAACTGAACTGTATAGTTAAGCATCTGATGATAATATTTTTTCCTACAGCATTTGCTGTATTAATCTTTTTAGGCTATTACAGCTTGACCAATATATTGTGTGAACATTTATGTAACTGAACAATTTAGTTTTGAGTCAAAATTCAGCTCAACCCTACTATTACCTTCACTAAGTCCTAAAAATTAACCTCTCTCTCTTGACCTTAGCATTTCAATTTAAATGTGGAGGGGCAAAAATATGTGCACACCAATCATGAATGAGATCTGACCATAAAATGCAAAACTAGGACAAATTACTTTGGCGAAATGTGTACAGACAGGGAGATATAGTGAAGAATCTAGCATGCAGCTTCAGTAAATGAGACAGAGAAAAATATTAGCTAGAGAATTCCAAGGATAGGCGTTACAAAACTGAAAAATACTGGCTATGACAAAAGGAAGATTCTTTAATATAAAATTTGCTTCACTCGGCACAAAAGGAGGACTTTCAATGGCTACAAAAGCAACCAAGTAATAGGGTAGGGCCAAGAAAAGGAAAGTTACTGAAAGAAAAATATTTCTGCTGTTTCAAAGCATTAGTTTTATATTTCTCCTTCGAAGTGCATTGCTTTAATGAGGACTCTATTCTCTTATTTTCCTAGGCTCCCCGGGAAATATAATACTGGCTTACAGTACTGAGAATTGTGCCTTGCAATTCTACACAATACTAGCACATACAGGCTTTTATCCTACCAGTACAAATTCACATTCACACTCATGGTGACCACTTGAAACAAACTTTCCTGCAACTGGAGGACTGCTAAAGTGAATTAAGGGAAGAAAAATTGTATGCTCTTTCTTTCCACGTGGGTTAGATTGCTCCTTGGTGTGAGAGGAGTGAGAGGCATGAGCATGTCCTATTTTTCCACACTTATCCATCAGGCTGTGATCGTGTGCATACTGTACTTTCATCTGTCATAGATACCTTAAACATTTTGAGACTTCCACAAAGACCATGTATCTCACTCACGGGGTTTCTAAGCAATGGGACAATTCAAGACATGACCACAGGAGGTTTGAGGAAGAAGGAGAAGTTCAGTTCACAGCCATTAATGATCTCACAGTACACACAAAAGTTCAGGAGGAGTGTTGGACAGTGCAGCAAACTTACCCAGAGAAAGAGTACACAACATCATTGCTACAATCTTCAGTGATTAATGACTGCAATTTCAGCTTTGCACTCAAGCTCTAATTGCCAAGCCACAAGTAAGTCTTGATCTTTGGATTGATTTTTATTTTACTTTGAATGGGACTTTCCCTTTTCAAACTCAAGACCATGTACAAGTATCTCACCATATTAACAGATTCAGTATCCACAGATCTGCAGGAAGCATGGGGCTACTATTTTCATAGGGTTCCCCCATATTTGCATTTTCCTTATCTGTGGAAGGAGGGTGGAATGGAATCCCCGCAGATACGGGGGACACCTGTAGAAAGGCGTGTTTCCTTTAACACACCAGGAACCTTTAAAAAGGATATGAATAATGGTTCTTACAGTATGTTGTTCAGAATGAACTTACTCTGACAGTGTTTACAAAAAGGTTGTGAAAACTGGAATGTAAAAGTTAATAAATAAAATGTATCTTATGATCTTTTACTATATTTTTAATAAACTAGAGCAGGGGTGCTCACACTTTTTTGGCTCGAGAGCTACTTTGAAACCCAGCAAGGCCCGGAGATCTACCAGGGGGGAAGGAAGCGTCTGACAGACACCCCCTTTAATGTATGGAGCCCCTGCTGGAGTCTAGTCAGTTTCGTCAGTTTTGTTGCTGCATGCCTGAAGAGCAGCTAAAGTGTCAGTTTCAGTGTCAGTTTAGTGTCAGCTAAATATGTCAGTTTCGTCTAGTCACTAGACGAAACTGACATATTAATAGTTTGGAGAGACAGGGCTCCGCGATCTACTGATTTTGCCTCGCGATCTACCAGTAGATTGCGATCCACCTATTGAGCACCCCTGAACTAGAGACTTTATAGTTCTTCAGTAACAATTACTGGTAGAGTATTTTTCAGGATCTGGCCTCAGGCAAAATCAGACAAAACTATAGTCAGACACCCCCCTAAGTTAAATGCCCCCCCCCAGACTTGGCTGAGGGTCATAGAAAATTCCATGGTTTTTCTCAAAACCTGGCATCGACTTATATGTGAGATCAACCGATACTCAAATATTTGCAGTACTAATATAATAGTACTATTATTTAGTGCATGCCCATTAAACTAGGTCACATGAACATCTGGCCCCCTATGCAAAGCGAAATAGTCCCCCTCAACTGATACACCAACAAACATAAGGGGTTGTTTTCATTCATTCTTGGCTACTCTCCTTGGTCACACTGGGTCAATGTCCACGATCATTGCTTGTTTAAGGAGTGACATCTCCACAGGAAGTTTGTGATGTGAATATAAGAGTCATCCAAAACAAGATGATGTTGCCCATCGGAAAGCCAAACCCAGCTAAAATAAGACTATATGCATAGTGGCATCACTAGGGCTTGTGTTACCTGATGCAGAAGGCCAGTGCATCACCCCCATAATAGTCCTCCTCCCATGCAGTGGGCAATACAATGCCCCAGGCAGTTGGCATCGTGATGCACCACTGCCCTGCCCCACTGGATTTTTTTGACTATAATGTTTGATAGAATAAAGATATTTCAATGTGGTTTGTTTCATTACATTCTGCAAGAAATTACACATTGAATGATATATAACATGATGGTATTATTTGAAAATACCAAGATTTAAAAAATTTTGGTCAGTGGTGGTGTCACGCACCCCCATGTACGTCACCCAGTTTGGCCCGCACCACCCACAGCCCCTAGAAATGCCACTGCATGTGCAACAAAGGCTCTAGCTTTTTACCCTGCTAATTGGGTAAGAGGTACTTTTTCAAGTGGGTGCTCCTCTTTATAGCAGGGGGAGAGTAACTGATCCACCTCACCCCAGCAGTATCTGTTCTAGTGGCTGTCTGCTGGTGTTCTTTTTGCATCTGTTTAGATTGTGAGCCCTTTGGGGACAGGGAGCCATTAGTTACGGTATTTGATTTTTCTCTGTAAACCGCTTTGTGAACTTTTAGTTGAAAAGCGGTATATAAATACTGTTAATAATAATTAATAATAATAGCTTTTGTTTTATCTGTTTCAAAGACAGATTCCCTTTCAAACTTCTTTTGAGAGAAGGCAATTACTTCTGTTCAATACAAACCCAAATAAAAAAGCACAACTAAGTGACTTCAAATGAAATACAGAAAAAGAGCCTTCTAGGTTCTGTACTCTTCATGTTAAAGCTGTATAATTTTGGTGCACTGAGATTCTGCTTGGACATTTTAAGGAGGCCTGCCACCAAGAGACATGCATTAATGTTGGTTATTTGCCTGTTAAAACTGATTTTCATTCATTTCCGTTTCACAAGAGTCCTATTTTCCTAAAATTTGTCATCTCCCAAAAACACTTTTTACATTTTTCCCAATTCCAAACAGGACCTGTGATCTAGCAAAAGTGATCAAACTCAAAGTTACCTTTTTGTTATCTTATTCAGTAGCCTTTCAACAGGGCAACAGGAATTCCAGTTCTCCGCCCTTGTTCCACTCCTTAACTGAAGAGAGACAATGTGTTAGTTCAGGGGTCTCCAAACTTCTTGGCCAGAGGGCCGCATCAAATATCTGGCGTGGTGTCGAGGGACAGAAAAAAATTTAAATATAAAATTTAGATAAATAAATTAGAGATGGAACTTAGATGAGTGAATAAATGAATAAATGGGCTCATTCATTCAACCTCTCTGGCCCTCAGAACACCCTCCAGACCAGTTCAGTGGGCCAGAGGCTTTCAGGGGACAAGAGGCTGGCCCCAGGCCGGTTAGAGGCTTGCCATGGGCCGCATCTGGCCCCTGGGCCAGGGTTTGGAGACCCCTGTATTAGTCCATGTCCTGTGCAAAAGATTGCATGTCACACCAAATGTACTAGTTTTACAAAGCAGCAATGGCCATTCTCTCTTTAAAAAATACATCAGCCAACAGTTATGCCCATCTCTCTCAAGGACTAATCAATCCATATCTACACTCAATTGCTATTGCTATTTAACACTCATTCATTAATAGGTGATGCTTTGTCAGTGGCGTAGCTAGCGAGGGTCAGGGGGGAGGTCCGCCCCAGGTATCAGCCTTCGGGGGGAGGTGACACCACAAATGACCCAACATCACTAACATCACGGAGGTTACGGATAGCCCATCATGCTCTATACTGTTTGATGCGGAATTTTCAGCAGAATGCAATGGAAAAACCGGAGTAAAATATCTCCTTTCCATCAAAATTTATGGCCAAAAAACCGGAAACCAAAAAATGCATGGAGCCCTATGGAAAGGGAAACAGAGCCATATCAAGTGTTTACTCGCGAGTAGACAAATGTGCCTAAATCCATCAGAAAGGGCAGGCTGAGAGGAATCCACGACACCAGAATGGTTCTTATCCAATGAAAGCAGCCCCAAAAAAACACCCAAGAAGGAAGTCCCTCCCTCCAAGCAGACGAATTTATTAAGCCCTATGGAAAGTGAAAGTTAGCCACATGATCGCATTTACTCGTGAGTAAGCAAATGTGCCTTGACTGGTGGTCAGGTCAGGCAAAGGGGAATGCAAAGCTAGCTGATGGTCCCAATCTGATGAAAGTGGAGCGCAGCAAATGCTCCAGAATGCAGCACCCCCCAAAGAATAAACCAGAGGCTTCAGCTGGTAAGGTCCATTTGATTTGTTTTTAAACTTGTAAAGCCAGGTGGGTCCTGATAGTGCTATGCTTGAAATATAAGAACTTACACTGAACTGGACACTGGGGAGGGCTGAAAATCTCATGGATATTTTTGTGGTGGGGGGGGTGTTCTTGCAGGCAGGCTACAGAGAAAATTCACTTGGTGAAACACAGCTGGCTTCTCATTTTATTACTTCTTTTTCTTTAATTTAATTATTTATAATTATTTTTTGATTTTGCTTGATGCTGTCACTTCCAGCCATGACATCACTTCCAGTGGGTCCTGGACAAATTGTCATTCTAAAAAGTGGGTCCCAGTGTTAAGGCTTGAGAACCACTGCCTTAACTCATAACAGGCCAATAAGACATCCGGGGGGGGGGGGTGACACCCTAGTGACCAAAATTCTGGAAATCATGGCTTTTAGGAATAATACCATCATGTTATACACCATTTGATGCAGAATTTCATGCATTGCTTGTGGGGAAATATTCACTGCATTTATTTTCTGGCCATTATTATTATTCTTTTCAAGTCATGACTATTACTATCTCTGTCTCACCTACCTCACAGGGTTGTTGTGAGGATAAAATAACCATGTACACCACCCTGAGCTGCTTAGAGGAAGGGTGGTATAAAAAGTGAATTAATTAATTAAATTAATTAATTAAGTCATATGGGATGACAAAAATTTATGGGCACCGGGTGTCAAATGACCTAGCTACGCCACTATGCTTTGTTGATGCATCTAGGTCTGATACTTGTTCATAAAATTTTATGTACATCAACACAAGAGTGGGGGGAGACAAAAGAGAGTTAAAGGGGCAAGTGATGCAGGGAGAAACAATAATAATACAATGAGCCCTCAAGTCAATGAAGTCAATGAACAATTGACTTTACAGACCTCAAGTCAATGAACTTCAGAAATAATGGACACTTTCCACTAGGTCTGCTTTTGATAGTTCACCTGCTTGAGCTGTAAGCATAGATATTTGCCTGCGTACATATTCAAAACCACGCACGTATTCTCCAGGTTCTAGGCAAACATTGCATGCTAATTCTGTGAACAGGGTATTTAACTGGTACTCTAGAGCAGCTGTTTTCAACCGCTGTGACGCGGCACACTGGTGTGCCTCGAGGCTGCCTCAGGTGTGCTGCGCGATCAGAGGAGGCAGGCAGCAGCTGCATGCCTGTGTGTGGGAGAAGTGGCTGCTTTGAGCCTCCAGTGGCAGGGAGAACAGGCAAGGGAGCAGCCAGGGAAGGGCTGGTCATGTCAAGCCCGTTTGAAGCTTGCTCCTGCTACTGAGCAGAACTCAGGCTGCAACCGGATCCTCACTTTCCTGGGAGTAAGCCCTATTGGCTACTATGGGGCTTACTTCTGAGTAGACATGCATAGGTTGGGCACGGAGGCGGTTGTTGCCTGCCTGCATGCTGATTGCCCAACCAGAGAAGCCCAGAGGAGCCAGGAGGTGGGAGCTGTGGAGTGAGTGAGAAGAGGGAGCCAGAAGCAGGCAAGCAGGTACACAGCGAGCGAGTCTGCTGAGGCCCCCAACCTAAGGACTGGCTGGCTGAAAAGGTTCCTGAAAGTCCCTTTTCCTTGCCAGTTTGCCTGCAATTCCCCAAAGCAGCCCTCCCTGCACTTTGGGGCTTTTAGTGCAAGGGCGATGGGCCACAATATCCACACTTACCTGGGAGTAAGCCCCATTGACTATAATTCGGCTTTCTTCTGAGCAGGCATGCATAGGATTGGGCTCTGGCTGTGCTATCCCATCCACATTTTCCTGGGAGTAAGCCCCATTGACTATAATGGGGCTTACTTCTGAGCAGGCATGCATAGGTTTGGGCTCTGGGGGTGCTATCCCATCTGCACTCACCTGGAAGTAAGCCCATTGACTATAATGGGGCTTTCTTCTGAGCAGGCATGCAGAGGATTGGGCTGGGGGGGTGATATCCCATCCACACTTACCTGGGAGTAAGCCCCATTGTCTATAATAGGGCTTTCTTCTGAGCAGGCATGCATACGATTGGGCTTTTGGTTGCACTCTTTTTTCTCAAATACACAAGCAGGCAACTGGCATTTCTCTCCTCTTCTCCACCCCCCCAAATCTCACAATCGCAGTTAGCAACTCTCTTACTGTCCCTCCCCTCACTTGTCCACACCTTCCAAAGATACAGAATCACTGCCTCACATTCTCTCTCTCTCTCTCTCTCCCCCACCCCCAGTTTAATCCTGCACTTGTTTCAATCATGTCTCCTCACTGCCCCTCACCCACTATGTGATCAACCTGCCCTGTCCTTGCCAACACTTTCTGGCACTTTTGATAAGAATTTGAACATAGGATTTTTCCTCCTTTTCAGAAACCACATATACTTCCCTCTACATGCTTCTTGTCAATTTTTTTGTCATGTAATCATTTAATTGTATTAATTTTATTAATTCAAGATTAACTGTAATGTCGTAATTTAATGTAAGTAAAAAACTGGTAGTGTGCCTTGACAATTTTAGTGCCTTGTCAGTGTGCTGTGAGCTGAAAAAGGTTGAAAATGGCTGCTCCAGAGACTCCATTTCCTATTCTTCTAAAATTGGGGGTTGACCTAACTTCCTCATTCTAGGCCTCCAATCCCAGACATAAAGTAAAAATGGTCCATTATACTGAAGGCATGCCAGAGAGATAAGAGCCCAGTGAAAAGTTAGATCCAAGAATAGTGTAAGTCAAAAAGTGTTTCAAACCAACTACAAGTTAGATAGGAATATAACATACAAGACACATATGTCTGCTATGTACACTAGAGAAAAATACTACTATTAAGCCGCATTTTGAAAGGTATAATACTTTACAATAGCTGTATATATTCCATATTTATTGGCTGAGAGAGATCAGACCAACAGAGGCCAACGAATGGTTTCATAAAGGCCAGAGGAAAAAAAATTATTTCCTCAGTATTTCAAAGGAAACTGATAAATCAAGCATCTAAAACCACAGAATCTCTCAATGGCCTCTTCAAAGAAAAAAAAAATCAAGGTTTTAATGGATTTTAAAGATTTCTTAGGCAGAAACAAAAATCTACAGCATCTACAATATTAAGGTCATTGCAAGACTACTCCCCTACTGTTTCTGCTCTTTGCTTGTCCAATCTTTTTTTTTTTTTAACACCTATAAGGAATTAGATTTCTATTAATGAATACTCAATTTCCATCCTACTAAGTTTTCTTCTCTGCTATATATGCAGATGAATTGTAATCACATGTGATGAATGACAGTACCATTTAAGATTAAAGGTGTCATTATGAACACAGGCTTTGTTCAAAGAATGATCAAACATACACATACTTAAATGGCCTCAATTTAAAAGCTGTTAGTACAGAACATTGCTAGGAGATTCAAGGCAGGAAACTAAAACTCCAGCGCTGGTCTTTCCAAATTGCTTGATTAAAGTGTAAGTGGGTGGTTATTGAAGAACAAATATGAAATGACCACAATTCTCCTTTGAAACACACACTTAAGGCTGCTTCAGTGACGATAAAGATGCAGAAACTTACCAGGGCAAGCACGTTTGCGGACAATGCTGGATACGGTCTTCAGTTGTTCAATACAGAACTGGTCCTTTCTTTTTCTGGGGTCACTGTTTTAAAAAATATATATATAAGAGGCATCTCATGAAATGACAACACAAGATTTCAGTGTGGCTACGTACCTAATACAGCAGCTTGATATACTCAAATTTTTCCACACAACTTCCCACTGAATTTCCCCTCTATGTGCCAGGCACTTGCACTAAATTTTTTGTGTCACTCTATTGCCTCACACAGAAATGGGTAGTGGAAGGGGGCATTAGGGATCAGTTAGGTGGGCCCTCAGGAGCTCACAGGCCTTCATTTCAGTGCCTGACCTAATTAGTCTGACATTGCTCATGTTCCCTGCTTATCATCCAATTTCTTTATCTGCCTGCCTCCTTTCATTCGTGCTTATGGTTCATTCAAATCTCTGCAGCAGCTTCCTTGACTCAGACCTTGACCGTCTTGCACTACACTTATGTAGCCATGCTTCCTAAACCCTTTGTAAGTCAAGCAATTTGGTGGAATCAGTCCAGTTCCTCTTTTGAATTTTGTTCCAGTCCTACCAGGGTTTTCCTTCCAGAACTCTACAAGCTTTTATTCTTGGCCAAGACTGAAATGGCCTTCTGTTTTGCCACCTCTGTTGTTGGCATCCTTCAGTCTCGGAAGACTATGGTAACGCGCTCTGAATAGTGCTCTGGAACAGAGTGTCCTCTCCAGTGCGTGAAGCCTGGGTAAAGTAGGTATGGAGGATAGGCTGTTACCCATGCAGCAAATCCCCCCTCTCCACGTCGCTGAAATGGTCCAGTGGAAAGGCAGAGGCCAATACGGTTGCTTCCAGCGGCGTCACAGGAGTTGCCAGAACGTGACTGTGTTCAGCCATGAACTGCCTCAGGGACTCTGGCTCCAGATTTTGCCTCGAGGTTGACTCCTGAAGCCTTTTCCATAACTGGATGTAGCCACAAGGCAGTGGAGGTTTGGGATCAGAGTTTTCCTTCTCTCAGATGAGCTGCCTTCCCAGGCTAACGAGTCCCATCTACCCGGTGGCTGTTTAGTCGCCTCTTAGGACAAGTACAGCCAAACTAAGGGCCTATTCTTATCCCCAGCCCCCAGGGGAAATTAGTTGCCACCTCTAGACAACTAGAAATTAATCCAAAAGTTGCTCACACATCACAGATTATACAACTCTAGCACAATACAGAGAACCAAACATTAGCGTTGTTACATCTCTAACATTACACTCATATAAATACAAAAGTAATCAGTCTTTCTCACCAAAACTAAAACACTACACAACACTGGTCTCCAAAATAGCAGCAGATCTGGAAAAAACAAAGTACTACAGTGATAACTACCTCTGCAGTTGCTACAGGTATATTTCACTTACACTGGATGCACCAGCTGAAGCTGCTTCCAAATGCACAAGAGTTAATACTCTTGCACTTGTAAAAGAATCCCACCAATAGCATCACCTTCAGCAATTATAAGGTCAAACTTTACAACGCTTATTTTGTAAAACTACTCAAATGGCCTTATTGCTGAGCTTAGGCTACGTTTGAAAATAGCAGTCCCAGATGCTAAACTGCTTCGGTTTTCAGAGTTTTAAAAAACCACTGAAAAAATCAAGGTAACAGAATGTTCCCAACCCTCGTTATGCAAAGCCATGTTGTTGCCTCTGACATTTTGCCAACCCGTAAATCAAACTAGCAAAGTGAAAAGTCAGTAAGACATCCCATAAAGCCTTTTATTTTATGCATGGAATTAATGAAGTTAATATTAAGTGTTCACTGAGAAGGTGCGGCTGTCTGACAAATGTGTCCTTTTCGGAAGGAAAGAAAATCAAAATGTGAAATATGAGCAGAATCTTCTTTTAAGGAGGACACAAATGAAAACAAGTTTAAATACATGTGAAGAAACACACAGAGGTCTCTGTAAAAACCAACGAAAGGGTGGGAGTGGGAAAGATTTAGTGATGGAAGCCCCAAGAGATCACCCTGTCCCTCTCCACCCTTCATGCCCCAACTGCAGCTTGCCAGCGTAAATCTGCAGATTATGTTTCTCTGCATTTAGAGAGCAGCTTTAGATTAAAAGCAGACTAAACTGAATGCCCTTCAGTACTGGGAGGATTGAAACGTAGTTTCATCCTGCCCTTTAAACCGTGTTAGATCCAAGAATGGATTCACTTCTTGTAAGTTAATGTAAATTTTCTAATTCTTCAAACTGAAGTCACTTGAGCAGATATCAAGGAACTATTCATACAATAATTTCATCTTGTGGTATCCACCTGAAAAAGGCATTAGTCCACACCAAGTTAGACATACCCCTACTGCTGTCACACACCGAACTCCTATTCAGTGAAGCCTGTTTCAATGACCAGGGCAATGAGTGGGCATAGCTGACAGAGGGCAGCAAAAGCCACATAGTTAAAAGTGCACCAAAAAGCAACAGGACAGGATGTCCACCTCCTTTGCAAAATGAATGCCTTGTAGTATCTGAATAAGGGCCCAATCCTATCCAACTTTTCAGCACTGGTGCAACCGCAATGCAACCCCAAGGTAAGGGAACAAATGTCCCCATACCTTGATGAGGCCTCCAATGCTGCCTCCCTATGACAGGATGCAGTGCACACCCCACTGGCATGGCTGCACCAGCCCTGGAAAATTGGATAGGACTGGGCCGCAAGTCTGTGAGCAAATATAAATGTAGATAGAGAGGAGACAAAACTGAACAGCTGTCTCATCCATGACAATAAGTAGCTCCACAGCTTTCCCAACCCCCAGATCTCCAAATCCACATTTTGACAAGCTTTCCTTAATAATGAGTGCTAGAAACTTGCTCATATAAGGTATCTTATTAAAACTTTGATTTCTAAGTCATTCAAACGGCTGTTACAAGGAGAAACAGTCACATGTATAGTTGCAGAAATCTTGAACAGAACATTAAATGGGAGCCAACAAACCCAATAACTGTCCTGCCTCCAGGGCTGAATCTTCCTTTCCATCTTCCAGCCCTTGCATATTAGCCCCTCCCCCCATGGGGTAAGATACATTTTCTTCCTTTTTATTTTGTCTGTGAACTGATAACAACTGTTTAGCGACCTACAGACAACATAGGAAAACTATCACTGCTTGTAGAAGCATATATTCATTTTTTTCTGTCCCACCACAGTTAATCAGAGCAGTTTTGTAACTTGCACTTGGAAACACAGCCAGTGCTATTGCAACTGATCACATATAGCTGCCACAGGTACCTAATGGACAGATATCTATCTATCTATCTATCTATCTATCTATCTATCTATCTATCTATCTAGAGAGAGAGAGAGAGAGAGAGAGAGAGAGAGAGAGAGAGAGAGAGAGAGATCATCACTGGTGATGACCCTTTCCCATACCTGGAACAATTTCCAATGTGGCAATGTGCATATCTCCTCATAGGCATTCATGTAGCTCCCCTCTGCTATTTCAACAACAATTTTCTACTACTGGGGGGGGGGGGGGAATCAAACCTTTCAAAATAGTGTGCGCTTCCTCTTCTGCAGCACATTCAAGAATATTTTTAAAGTACCTTTAGTGACTAGACTAGAACCTGTCTGCAATTCAGACTAGTCCATTTCACCACCTCATTTATTTGTAGCATATATGGGCGGGGAACAGAGAGAATAGATTTTTCCTTTTCCTCTGCAACCAGACATTCCCCCACTTGATGTCTATAATATTTGTAAAATTATCAAATTAATGCAAGATTAATGCAAGGCCACATTAAGGAGGAAGCTGTACCAATTGCTCTGCAGAAATAAGAAAGTCTGAGCACCTTTACAGCTGCTTAGTTCAACATCTGTTTTCAGTCCATACACTGACTAAATCTCAACGGGGCTCCTGGAAGAAAACACAATGAGTGGAGCCCTGGCACCTGATGTGGAGCAGCCCAATTACAGAGGTGTCACTGGCAATACAGGTCTCTGCAGATCAGGATATTGGGAGAGACACAATGAGATAAAGCTGTGCCATGATTGCCTTTCTGCTTTCTAAAATAAAAAATAAAAACCCACCCTCTTATCACAGCCTCCATTTGCTTTTTGTCTTCCCTTCGCATTTCAAAAGGACCCAAGCTTTTTTAGCAGATAATTTGTCACTGATGCTTTGTTTAAAACTATACAGACACAGTTATGGAAAAATTAAGTACTAAAGCCAAGAACTAACAGGTCTTATATCATACAAGTTTTCTTCTTCCAATCCAACCACAGCAGCATGTGTTCTCAGCCCTGACTAGCAAATAACCCCACGCTCCCTATTAGTGAATCATGAACCTCCTGAAAACTTATACCGCAAGCCATGGCCAATTGTGTGGCGGTTTCCGAACACAGATATCCATTACTGTGAGCAGCATGACACTGTCAGGCACACATACAACACACGCACACTTTCAACCTCAGGAGGAGAAAGAGTACATTAGCCTGCTACAGCTTCACTCAACATCACTTAGCAAAAGCTGTCATAAAGCAAAGGTCCTCCTGGTGTTTAGAGAATGCTCACACAAGAGAAATGTATACCCCACCATTTTGCTAGGAGTCCTTACAGAAAGAACCCTAGAGGTTGAAGAAGAGTGTCAAATTGTGCATAATGTTCACTTTCACAGCATGGCAGGCTTGTGGAAAAAGCCTTTCCCCAAGTCACTTTCCCCAGGACTCCCTGCCCCCATTTTTAAAAGGGAAACTACAAGTCAACTCATATCAACAAAAGAGGTTTTCAAAATAAAAACAAACTAGCACTACCTCCTGTGCATGTGCTAGAGCAGTGCAAATTTCAAAAAATGAAATTTAAATCAGTGCCAGCATGTCTGCCTGAAGCTCCCTCTCCTTTATCCTAGAGCAGTGTTTCCCAAACTGTGGGTCAGGACCCAACAGTGGGTCGCAACCCCACTGGTGGGTTAAGAAACTGACAAGCTGATAACTGACAAGGAAAATGTATTGAGTCCTATGGAAACTGAAGCAGAGCAGCATGTGTGCTTTTATTTGCGAATAGGTGAATGAATGTGCCTTAGCCCACTTTGAAGGGCAGACCAAGGGGAACACCACCAGAATGGTCCTGATCAATGAACACAGGTCCTAGCGAACTCTCAAGAAGAAAGTATCTTCCCCCACTTCCAAGCTGACACGAAAAATGTCTTGAGCCCCATGAAAAGCAAAACTCAGCCACATATGCATACTTACTCATTAGTAGGCAACTGCACCTCAGTTATCAAAGGCCAGGCAAAGGGGCACACAAGGCCAGGCAAAGGCCAGGCAAAGGGGCACACAAGGCCACCAGAATGGCCCTGGTCTGATAAACATGGAGCTGAAAGACTCCAGAAGCACACACCCCCCCTTGGTAAAAAGGACAAAAACAGAGACTTGAACAGCTGGTAAAGTGAAACTTTTTTTTTTAAGTCTCATAAAATTAGGTGGGTTCCAATGAAGTGTCATTTTAAAAAGTGGATCATGGTGCTAAAAAGTTTGGGAACTACCGTCCTAGAGCAAAAGGTTGAGAAGTGAAATACTTCTGTGCCTTCAACCTACCCCATCAATATTTGCTGCATCCCTGTTAATAGAGGAGTCTTCACTATTGACTCTGACGCCAATAAAGCCTTAGTGTTTAAATGTACAGACAGCTGTCGCTATTGATTCATGAATTATCTATGCGGTCTCCCCTCTGCTTCTGATACTATCTATTCAAACACCTTATGGAAATAGTACCTTCTAAGATCCCTTTCCCCATGTCATTCACACTCAGTAGCACCTTCCAACTGTATTTACAAGTTTACCAGCTATATTTCCAAGAAATGCTGTTCCCAGGGCATACTTGCATCAAACTTAATACCTAACTAAAGTGTTCCGCAGAAGATATAGGCTTGGATTCTAACTTTTCTTCAATGAATGAAATCAGGTTTTCTACCTACCTCTGCCTTCCCTGTGCATTCTCCTTTGCTCTTAAAAATCTGCTTAAGTGGCGAGAGGCCCTTCATGAACAGTGTAGATGGGGCAACTGCTGCAGCAGCAAAAAAAAATCAGAGCCTTCATTTTCACTAACAAAGGCTAAGGTGTAGGGCTGCGGTTTTCAAACTCTCTCCGAGTTCCTGTGGGGGTGGGGAGAGGCAGCAGGGGCAGGAGGAAGGCAGTGACGCGATCCCCAGGATCACGTTGCTCAGGAGGGCTGCAGGGACTGGGATGCACTCACCAGTCCCTGCAGCAGCCTGTCGGTGGTGCGGGGAACCCTGCGCGAGTGCCTGCAGAGCTTCCCAGTTCGTTAGAAGTGAAAGTGGAGCGATCGTGCTCCACATCCAGTTTTGTGGAAGTGGAGTGCAATTGCTCCACTTTCACTTTCTGCAGGCTGGGGAGCCCTGCAGGCACTCGCGCAGGGCTCCCTGCACCCCCGACAGGCTGCTGCAGGGACTGGTGAGTGCATCTCAGTCCCTGCAGCCCTCCTGAGCAACGCGATCCTGGGGATCGCGTCGCTGCCTCCCCCGTGCCCCCGGCCCTTAAGGGGAAAGAGGCCAGGGCCTTCAGGCTGGGGCATCGCAATGCCCCAGTCTGAAAAGCACTGGTATAGGGTGACAAATCTTGCGACAATTGTAAAGTATAAGTTTTAATTGTGTTGTGTTGATATGCCAATAAAGGTTTCAGACAGACAGACAGAGGGTGACAAATCAGGAGAGGGATCTTGGGGTGATGGTGGACAGTTTTATGAAAGTGGTGACCCAGTGTATGGTGGCTGTGAAGAAGCCAATTCCATACACAGGCTCATTTTTAAAGAGACTGAGAAGGAAACAGCCATTATTATAATGCCATTGTACAAATTGATTGTAAGGCAACACCTGGATTATTGTGTCCAGTTCTGGTTGCCACATAACAAACAGGACAAAGTAGAACTGGGAAGGGCACAGAAGAGAGTGATCAAAAGTGATTAGTGGGCTAGGATACTTCCCTTACAGGGAAAGACTACAGTGTTTGGGACTTTTCAGTCCATAAAGAAAGCACCTAAGAGGGGACATGATTGAGGGTGCATTCCTAACAACTTTCCAGCATCAAGGTTAAGGACAGTGCAACTCCAAGGTAAGGGAACAAACATTGCCTTACCTGGAGAAGGGTTCTGTGACTGCACCCCAACTGAAGGCTGCAGCACATGCCCCACTGGTACAGCTATGCCAGCACTGGAAAGTTGGTTAGGATTGGGCCCTGAGACATATAAAATTAAGCATGGGATAGATAGAATGGATAGAGGGAAGTTCTTATCTATTTCAAACAACAGCAGAACCAGGAGATATCCACTAAAACTGAGTGGCGCGAGATTCAGAACAGACAGAAGAAAATCTTTTTGACTCGGTAAACAATTAAATCCTTGCCTCCGGATGTGGTGATAGCACCCAAAGGCCTAGATGCCTTTCAGAAGGGACTGGACAGATTTATGGAGGAAAAGTCCATCACAGGTGACATGCCAGGCTTCTGGGTTTTAGTGGTAGCCTATCTCTGAATGCCAGATGCAAGGGACTGGCAACAAATATGGGTATCTTGCTGTCTTGAGTGCTCCCTGAGGCATCTGGGGGGCACTGTGAGATACAAGAAGCTGGACAAGGTGGGTCCATGGCCTGATACAGAAGGGCTTTTCTTATGTCCTAAAAGGCAGGCGGAAATTGCACTTTAATGTCTCAAGCTCCAGTGATAATGCCTTGACATCTTTCAAGCTAATTCTTCAGAAGCAAAAGATAAATGATTTCATCAAAAACTGAAATGTATATATGTGTATCTATCACTGCACTCAAAAGATTCCCAACAGATCTTTCCAGTCTCAGGAGGGTACAGTAAATGCCTTCCAAACGGAAGTGTACTGATATTGCTATTCAATGTATTTGGTGTCCCATAATGCCTGGTACCTTTCCCCCTTATTGTTTCCCAGTTACAAATAGGTGCGCTATTGCCACACAGAACCATAAGCATACCCAAAAGACAAAGACAGGTCTGTGCTGAAAAGGATGCTTGAAACTGCCCTTTTATTGTCTTTGCTATTCGTGAAAACAAGCATCGTGACAGCCAGAGCCCAGAAGGACAGCATGTCTAGAGGCAGCTGTTCCCTCATTTTGCCACAGCCAAGTATTAAGCTCTCATTAGTTTCCAGCAAACGGCTGGCATCAGGACAGATATATAAAGGACAGAAGTTCATTTGAAGCAGGCTACATGGCCACCCATAAATTAAAGGGATGTCCTGAAGGGGAAAGACTCCTGTTCACTATATGCCTTCACAAGCTGAAACCACAGGCTCCTCTATACACTCCTCAGGCAGTGACACAGTTCTTCAGCAACTGCCTTGCTACCCAATTTCACCTTCATGGTATTATGTCAGGTCATGCTTTTAACACTAACTTAGTGCAACCCTTAAAGTGACTAAAACACGTGTCCATAATTTACTGTAAAAGCAATGGACTGAGACAAAACAGTAAGCAGGGCCTGGCTGCACAAGTGCCACAGAACTCTGCAGTTCTAATCAATATCAACAATGAGGAAGAGAGGACTTCTTCCATTCATAGTCCAGAACAGGGGGTGCCCAAACCCCAGCCAACGGGCCACTTGCAGCCCGTGGTGGGTCCCCATCCGGCCCCCAAGTGGGTCATGTGCCTCCAATGGGCACATGGCCCGTGTTGACCTAGCGCGCGAGCTCCCAGTATGTCTTTCCCTTGCTGCCGGCAGCGAGGGAAAGACCAGCCCAGCATCTGCACAGGGCCTTTTATAGCCTTACAGTAACGTGAGACTTGCAGGTCTCGCATTACCTTATTGCTGAAAGCGCTTGCGTGTGCAGGCGCTGGGCTAGTCTTTCCCTGCCAGGCTCCCGGGCAACACGTGGAGCCTGAAGCAGCAGGGAGAGACAGAGTGCCTGTGTCGCCACCTCCACGAGGGAGGTTGGGTGGGTGGGCGTTTTGTGCAGCAAAATGTGTATTTAGCTCCACTATTCTGTCACTGATGTTTCCATGTGTTCCTTGACTTTTTTCTTTTTTCTTCCTTGCCAAAAGGTGTATGCCAACTCCACCGACGTAGCTTCCTGTAGACACTCCACATAACACCTCCCACATAGCAGCTTGCACAGGCTGCAATATATACTGGCACCGGCCAATGAGAGGCGGGCTACGATCTGGTGATCCTATGACTCATTGTCTGGTGACATGTCTGGTGACATGGTATTGCATCAGCCAATCCCATGATGCACCAGTGCTACACTGTATGTATGCAGGCCAAGACATTAGAGCCTAGCCTTGCCCTATCCAGCCTGTAAATTCACTATTGGCCTGGGGCATATATCATAACAGAGGGCTGTCTTTTCAACCCAGAATGGGGCACCAAGTACTTTTTCACACACTGCAGTGAGAAAGCCCTGTGCCTTATCTGCAATGAAAATGTTGCTCTTCTCAAGGAATACAATCTGCGCCGCCACTATGAGACCAAGCATGAGAGGACATACTCACAGTACACAGGAGCACAGCGTTCTGAGAAACTGGAGCAACTCAAATGAAATTTGGAGTCACTGCATGCTGTGTTCAAGCACAGGAGAACAGAGAATGAAGCTGTGACCAAGGCCAGTTACAAGGTGACATACAGATTGTCTAGAAGGGGGAAGCCATTCACAGATGCAGAACTAATCAAAGGCTGTGCAGTGGATATGGCGGAAGAGATAACCCCAGGTTATGAAAGTGTTTTCAACATGGTGAGTCTGTCACGAAGTACTGTAACTTGAAAATTAGAAGATATTGGAAACAACACTATCCATCAAATTGTAAACAAGGCAAGCCAGTTTCAGGTATACTCTCTGGCTCTCAACGAGTCTACAGATGTGTGTGACACCTCACAGCTCCTGGTGTTCTTCCGTGGTGTCAACAGCAAATTTAATGTGATTCAAGAATTGGCATCAGTGCACAGCATGCATGGCACAACAACTGGGGAAGACATCTTCAAAGAATTAGAAAAGTCTTTATTAGAATACAAACTGGACTGGAGTAAGCTGAAATGTGTGATGATTGATGGAGGAAAGAACATGTCTGGGGTGAAGAAAGGGTTGGTTGGACAAGTAAGAGTGGAGAGTAGCGGACTATCAAAGCACATGTTTTTGCATTGTATCAGCCATCAGCAAGCACTGTGTGTAAAATATGTGGACATGACTTGTGTTCTGAAACCTGTGGTAGATACAATCAATTACATAAGATCTCATGGGCTGATTCATGGCCAATTTTGTGAGTTCCTGAAGGAGACTGATTCAGAGATCAAAGACTTGCCCTTCTACACAGCAGTCAGATGGCTCAGTTGTGGGAAGGTCCTCTCATGCTTTTTCCAGCTCAGAGAGGAAATAAAATTATTTCTGCTACAGAAGAATCACCATGTACCAGTTCTGTATAACACTGACTGGCTTATGAGACTGGCTTTTTTTGTAGATTTGATATCCCACGTGAACCAACTCAATATCAGTATGCAAAGAGAAAACAATCTAATCACTGATGTCTTCTCACTTGTGAAGACATTCAGGTCCAAATTGCTGCTCCTTGGAAGGAATGTACAACACCAGAACTTGGAGCACTTACCCACCTGTGCAAAATTGCGTGCTGAGAGTGGAGCAGCATTTCCATCATCATTTGCTGCAGAAAAAGTCAGGGAGCTGCACAAACAATTCACAGAACGCTTCTCTGACCTGGATGGTCACACAGAGGAAATAAAAATGTTTCAGAATCCCTTTGACTGTGATGTGGACAGACTGCCAGGTCAGTTCCAAATGGAAATTATTGAATTACAGCCAAATGATCTGCTGAGAGCAAGGCACAAGGAAGGAGAACTGGCACAATTCTACAAATCTCTGCAGCCTGAGAATGTGGCCCTCCTGCCAAAATGTTTGAGCACCCCTGCTCCAGAACAAAAAGGGCTTCCATAAACTTTCCTGCATTCTGCTATATGCAAAAAAAACCCCAAATTGCTGAAGAACTTTGATGCTCTGTGGCATTGTGATCCTGTCAAACATCATCTGAGCCCACCATACAAATGCTGGCAAAAGCAGCAGAAAAGTCAAGCTGTCAGATGGATGGCAGTATGCAAGACTCGCCTGTAAGATCTATAATGTGGACCTATGTATGTGGAAGAATGCATCCTGCAAAGCCAAAAAGCAGTATTGGCAGGAACCATACGTGCTCAAAGACTCCCCCCTCCTCAATTAGAATCAGAACAACTTCATGTTTCCTAACTTAATCAGGAGGTAATGGGTTTGCAGTTCCCCCCCCCCCCAAAAAAAACATTCAGTTCCAAACAATCCTCATCTAGAAGTCCATTTGCTTCAAGACAAGTTTTTCTATTTGACTCCATTCGTTTTGCAGCAGACGAAGGCAAGCAAATAGATTACTAACATTGCCTTGAATATCTGCATGCTTCTTAGATTCATTTATTCACTTGATGTTTTACTAGTCATATTTTACACTGCTGCAAGACATACCATTATCACAACTGATTTTGTTTTTCCTGGGGAAAAGCTAAGGAGTCATCATAGTCCTAGTCCCAGACTATCAAAAGATCTCAAATTCATCTGGATCTGTCTGGCAAAGGCCTCTCCTGGACTTCTTACCAAGTATTCTACGTATAACTAGAAATGTAAGAGATTAAACCTGCCACTTGCCCTCTATCTCTGCCTCATAACCCTTTTCTAAGTATGCTTAGAGCACTTGCTTGTCTCAAGTCTTCTATATTATTTTAGGTCAAAAAAATTTTCCCCTATTTTTTTCTTCCAATCATATAATAGTACAAGAACAGTCCGGTGAAAAAATAAATTTTCAGCATGCTGTGAGGTCCTGGGGTCACTGGGAGTTCAGACTGTGTTCAGAACCATAGGACAATGTCCTCTGCCACCATTGGCTAGAAGTATTAGTAGAAATGCCATTCCCTGCTAGGAATAACTACCAAAGTGAGAGTTCAATTCAACCTTTGATTTCACTGTACTCAACTACAAATGGTTCCTTTCCTTGGCATGGTTTGGAGAACACTTTTTCACTCTGAGAACACAGACTGCCTTTGCCAATACTTGCTTCCTAAACAGAGATAGTTGGTATGGCAAGATAAATTACTCCAGCTATAAGTGGTTAAGTAGGATAGTAAGGAATTTATTCAAGGCCTTAAAGCAGGTGATCAAATTAAATATGCACTAATGGGGGGGAGAAGATCCTCTCTCATTTCACATATCTCTGTCATGACAGCAATTATGAATGCTCTAACACAGTGGGCACTAAACTACGTCCTGTGAGCCGGAACTGGTGCCCACAATCCATCCCCCAGGTGAACAAGCTTACCATTCCACCAGGGAGCCTCTTCTTCATGCTGCAGATTGCCCCCAAACATTGTGATGGCCAGTCACTTTTGAGTTCAGTTACCCCATCAGGCTTTGCACCCAGATTTCTGGGCAGATGCAGCTGGCCAACACCATGTTTGGGGGTGATCTGTGGTGTGAAGAGGGGGATCCCCGGTGGAACAGCAAACTGTTTGTTCCAGGGACGGGATTTTCTGAACTGCAGCTCTACCATCTCATGCCACAGGAACATTTCTTTGTCATAATCTTACAAGAAGGCTCCAGGATGCGCCATATATCTTCCTCATACAATGTAGCAGTTCACACACCAAATTGGTCCACACTGGGCTTCAATTCCACAGTACCCTCCTGGGGAAAAAAAGACTTGTGCAGCAGTCCTTTTACATGTGGTTTTATAAACCCACACTGATCACAAACAAATTGTGCCATGTGCAGATCCACCTGACAGCATTAAAGTTTGGAATATATTGCCATCAGACTCACCTGGGAACTAATCTATGTCATGTATGTGTGGCTGGGATTAATAATTTACTCATTTAGAAGTAGCAGGTAAGCAAGCATCCCTGGAAACTATAAATGTTAAGCATCGGCATGATTTGGTCTACTTCATACATTATGTTTTCAGTGTCTGTACATTTAAAAAAACCTCAATGAGACAATCCTGAATACATTTTAACAAAACTGAAGTTAAGCATAACTCCCTGTGCCTTCTGGGGTGGGGTGGGATGACACTGCAATAAAGCAAAGCTACTGTGGCAGCCTCTCTTTGCAAAGGAAGACATTTGAACACATCGTTGAGAACTCTAAGCTTTTGTCCTATGGCAATGGGGCCAACACCTTGGTCTGCAAGGGAAGTGAACTGGGAACAACAAGTAGTAGTTGCTGAAAGGAGCAGGAAGCAGGCAGCAGATGCGATGGAGTCAGAAACAGGCTTAACAGGGCCTAGAGAGCTTCATGAGAGGGTGCAGACGTTGGTCCAACAAGAACCAGACATCCGCTGGGAACTTAATACCAAAACAAGTGTGGCCGGTTCTCTAATCCTCTCAGCTGTGATCAGGACAGGTCAAGGGAGATTGGAGCCTTGTACTCTAAGGCAGTGTTTTTCAACCTTGGGTCAGGAACACAAAGGGGTTGCAAAACCTCAGTTGTGGGGTAGCAGCAATGTACGAGAATGAAAAATGTGTTGAAGACCACTGGACTAGAGCACCATCTGTAAAGTAAGAGGCATCTGGTGTACCCCTTCAGGTACCAGGAGATTGTGTTCCAGTCCTGCTCAGGTTCTTAGCAAATGTGCTAAAATGGACAGTGCTGGGAGGGCAGGGGCAGGGCAGATTATGGGGGCAGGGATGGGAGGATAGGATCTCGAGAGTAGGGTACATCAACAGTGGGTTCCCAGTTTCCTACTGTAATTATTTGGGTCATAACACAAAAAAGTCTGAAGACCATTGTTGTAAGGAACCTCTGACTGTCCTCTTAGAAGTCTTCCATCATCTTAATTGGAGGCACAGACTTCCAGGAAAACAAATTGCTGATGTGTTAACAGGGAAAATGATGCAGGCATAGCAGAGATGTTGGAGCTGCTACCTTAGGAGGCAGATATTTAGTATTCCTCAGAATAGCCCAGGGGTTCACAAAGTCCTCAGGAATAAAACTCCCGAGGTAAGTTCTTGTGGGACAGGGGTGAAGTTAGTGACATAATCCCCAGGACTGAGCCATTGTTGGGGGGGACAGGGGCTGTTCTCCACTCACCCAGTGAAGCAGCAGCATCCAAGGGGTGCAGGAAGGGGTGCGGATGCCTTTGCAGGGCTCCCCAAGGTGTTGAAAATGAAAATAGAACGATAGTGATACAGTTTGCAATTGCAAAACCGAAGAGGGTCACAATCATTCTATTTTCATTTTCAAAGCCTTGGGGAGCCCTGCCAAGGGGTCCATGGGGCTCCCCGCACCCCCAGGATGTGCTGCTTCATTGTGTGAGTAAACAACAGCCCCTGCCCACCCCGACAGCGGCGTAATCCTGGGAGTTGCATCACTAATTTCCCCTCTCCCCACCCCTTAAAGCAGAAGAGGCAGAGGGACTCAGGCTGGGGTGTCGCCACACCCCAGTTTGAGAACTTCTGGGATAGCCCATGGGTTATTTCTTGAATTGTGCCTTGGAAAGGCTGGAGAAATACTGGGATTCCAAGACAAGCTCTTCCATCTAGAGACTGTGCTGTCAGGCAAGTCTCCAACATCTGAGAACTGGGGCATAAGACTCATGACAACATACAGCCACACATAAGCCCCTCAAGGATATCTTGCGACGAAAAATGGAACCTGTGCTATAAGTACATCTCTCGTATGGAATTTACATGATTTGAATTTGAGTCTGTGAACAAAAGCATATAAAGGTCAGCACTGTGGTAGTAATATGCACACAGAATTGGTCTCAGTTTCACTTTTACACAGGATATGTTGATGAGAAGAATGCTTCTTATAGAATTCGTACGTGCAAGAAAGACTTTAGAGAACCGTGAAAAGTAGAGTGCCAGAACAAAGAAAGCAGTCTTTCAAATAATTCATCTTAACAGATAAAATAAACATGATGCATTTATTTCTTCCATTTGCTTTTCCATCTCAAAGTGTCACTTAACAATAATTACACATTATAATGGTGCAAAGTTCCAACCATAGAGACAGGATGCTCAGAGCATAAAACAGAGCACTGTGAAGAATTTTTAAAGCTCCAATATAACCCGCCATTATGTGACAGAAGTTCTAAATATTTGTACTTCTACTGAAGCTGTCACCAGAGATACCTCCCCCACAACCAGGAATACAAATATGGCAAAATGCAACAATAGTTACTAGGAAGAGCATACATATATACATATGTAAATATACTGAAAAAGTATACATACAGGTCCAGCCTATTTATACACAGATTTGACTCAACACGAATGGCCACTGCAAATGAGAAGGAATGTACTGATCCCTGGAGAAGGGAAAAAATGCAGTCCTTTAAAATCACAGTTTAAGGCTGTGAACTAGGTGGGGGGAGGGAGAGAAGGCTGGCTGGGCAGCTCAGAGGTGCTGCATCTCATCAGCACAGGGCACGCTCCTTGCAGGCTTCAAACTGGGAAGCAAGCCTGACCTACAGAGAGCAGTGCAGCAAATTCATCACTCCTCTCTCCCTTTCCAAACCCCTCCAGGTGTGCTGCTAACAAACTCAGGGCACAATCCTAACCAAGTCTACTCAGAAGAAAGTCCTACTTTGTTCTATTTGGGGCTTACTCTCAGGTAAGCGTGGTTAGGATTGCAGCCTCAGAGTGCTGGCAGCTGTTTTTTGTTTCTAGTGTATAATTATAACACCTTCACCCCCATTTTGGGGGTGGTGAGGTGATGTAATGGGGAGCCATGGCCAATGGCCACAAGGATCAGGGGAGCCGTGGGGCGGAAAAGTTCAAGAACCACTGCTTTAGGGACCTCTTGCACAGATCATGCTTTCACACTACCTCTTAAATCAGGGGTGCTCAAACTTTTTTGGCTCGAGAGCTACTTTGAAACCCAGCAAGGCCCGGAGATCTACCAGAGTTTTTTTACAATGTTTGCACCATCATAACATATAAACCAATACAATGCAATATCATAAGAACAGCAGCACCAGCAACAATAAAACCATAGATCAAACAGACATGGAGCAACTGATCAGTCACCTGATTCATAAAAAAGCACCAAATGTTTGCCATAAAAGGCAAATCTTCAGACTACAGTGAAACACAAATAATAAGGGGCCTTGCCAAAACTCACTGGGTAGAGAGCTCCACAGAGTTGGGGCCACTGCTGAAATGCCCCCTTACAGTTCACTGCCAAACATCTGAAGGGGGCAGGTAGATCTGGGCTCCACATCCAGCTGGGCTCAAGTCAACTACCTGCCTGGTTGAGTTCTGGAGTTGAGAGAGTGCCCAAGCCCCCCCCCCCCCATTCTGGATCTGCCCCTGGCTTCAGGTGGGAAAGATAAGCAGTGGCAGAAAATGTATGTATGTGTGTAGTACAGCAGGGTACTATACAGCAGGTATATATAGCAGCAGCTGTGTGTGTGTGGTACAGCAGGGCAAGTATGGCACACACACAGCAAGTATGTGTGTATGTGTGTGTATATATATAGATATATATAGCAACAGGTATACAGCAGGTGTGTGTGTGTGTGTTTGTGGGCTGGGTAATATACAGCAGTTATACACATAGCAGCAGGTATATGCGTGTGTGCATGTAAGGTACACCAGGGCACACACACATATGGAGAGAGAGCACAAGCAGCAGGTGTGGGGGGGGAGCACAGCAGGGGCCGGGCACTTCTCAGGAGCCGCACTGCCCCCCAGGGTGGCCCTCCAGAAGGGACCCAGTCAGACGCCTGCCCCCCTGGGTGGAGGAGAGGGGAGGGGCACAGAGATCCTGGGTGGTCCCCAGCACCTCTGAGGGCACGAAGAGGCAGGTGAGGCGCTCACCGCGGCAACCCCGGGGGAGATGCCCCGAGGCAGAGGGAGGGTGCGCCGAGGGCAGCCGAGAAGCCACCGGGCACCCCAGTGCGCTCACCTTGGGCTGGTCGAAAACGGGTGGGCCGTTCTCCTCCATGCTGCGCTGCTCTGCTGTGCTCCTGCCTGTCGCGACCGTGACTTTTGTGCTGCCGCCGGAGCTCGGCTTGGCTCAGCGCACGTGGAGCCGCCCTGCGGTGCTTCTGCCCACTGGCCCCGCCCCCGCCCTCCGCTCTGGCCACAGACCGGCCGCGTGGCGCTGGGGAGCTGGGAGGCGGCAGGCAGGCAGGGCAGAAGGCGGCTGCTCCCAGGCAGTTGGCCTCCTCCTCCCATGCACACCCTCAGGTGTCTTCCTGCACAGGGCACGGCTCGACACATCTGCTGGTGGTGCTTAGAGGGTTGCGCGCTCTCTGTCAGGCGCAGCCTGTGCACCCCTACTCGGGAGGAAGTCCCGTGAGAGGCAACGGGGCTTGCTCCCAGGTGACTGGACAGCACTGCAGCCTCAGAGCATGAAATGAGTCGATGAGACATCTTCTGCCTTGTTATGACCTAGAATTCAAAAACAAAGCACGCGATCGACGTGTTGCGCACCCTTGCCCGCAGGCAAGGTAGCATCGATCACGAGGCAAAATGAGTCGATCGCGGAGCCCTTAGTCTAGTCTCCGCAAGACTTAGTCTGAGTCTTCACAATCAACTCATTTTGCCTCGCGATCGACCGGTCAGTCGCGATCGACGTATTGAGCACCCCCGTCTTAAATGCTGCACAAACACGCAGAAATCAGTTCAGGTTTGCATGCAGTTTGTGGGGGTCAGTTACACTGTAAGAACATGCACAATGATTATAGAAAGTCCACGAAACCTTAAGACACTATGACTGCAATCAGTGTCTCCTACAGAGGATAACGTTATCATTGTATTTGGGCAGAACTGTATCACTCCAGATTTGCAAATCAAAACGCACACATAAGCCCCAATTTTTTTAAACAGCTACCAATATACATGTTCTGTATGTGTATGGATCTTTGACTTCTTAGATAATGTTAACATTAGTACAGTAACAGTGCAATCCTATCTTGCGCTGGAACAGGCAGGCCAGGAGACCTGTGCTGTATCCAGCTCAAGATAGGGACCCAAAGTGGCTCAGCCGGAGGTAAGGGGAAACTCCTCCCCTTACCCCCGGGTAAGCCACCACAGCCCCAATGGATCTCATTGGACTTGTGCCACCTCCGGAGGTGGCATAACTCCAAAGAGATTGCAGCCTTTCCACACTGCTCAGAGAAAAGGGTTGGGATCTGGCATAAGAGCTAGGTTCCAGCCCCGTCTCCTGCTTCCCACCCACCCGTCCCCAGGACTGCCCTCCGCCCACCCCAGAATGCCTTCCTCACATCTCCTCCCCAGACCCTTGCGTTGACCAAGCTCAGCCAACACAATCCTCCCTGCCAGAGTCAGCGTGGAGACTGCATCTGGGGGCTGCATCTGGCCCACAGGCCTTACGATACCCTTGTTCTGTAATTAGTCAGAATCTCTACACTCCTTTGAAATAACCAACTTTTTCTGGACAATTGCTGCTGTTACATATGTCCTACTAGTGTTCTGCTGTGTTTCAAACATATCCTCAAACTGTTTGGTTAATACTTGCTTGTTAAAACCTGCTCGCAGAGCTTTAATGAAAACAAAGTGCCTTTCAGCGTTTTATAAGGGTAGGATGTACTCACAAAACTACCATAAAGTGTCATTTCATGTTGTGAAGCACTAGTTAAGTTTCTGCCACAAAATTTGGGGGCAAAAAAGTCAGCACAGCATTAAAGCTTAGAACAGAAGAAGTCATCTTTTTACATGACTGCAGCAATTAACATAACCATATCCTTAGGTCAACTGAGAACTTCATTTTAAGCTGAACTCCTACAGTTTTCAAGAATGTAAAAATACATTCACAGATTTTCCTATGCAAAGGTCTTCAATGTGTAATAAAATTGAACCACTGTTAAGAAAAGTTTCTCAATAAGAAACCAAATTTTGTTCACAGCTTACGAACCAAAATTGAGAAGCAAGGAACTCAAAACCTCTCCTCCAAGAATACAATTGTAGTCTGGGCTAACTAGCCCCTCCACAGTAAGTATTTTTCATCTTTCAAATTCACAAGAAGCCTAGAACAAAGGAGACCGAGGATGTAGTCCTATATGCACTTACCTGGGACTAAATCCCACCAAACTCAATAGGGCTTACTTCTGAATACAGACATAGGGTTGTGCTGCATAGACTACTACTCAAATTATATTTTTAAGACAACATGACCCCATGCATACCCAAACTAATACTAAACAAAAATAATTCTTAGACATACCTCCTTCTGAAGGAGAGAATCAAAACAGGTCCTGATTATGTATGCTCATTTTAAAGTACAATCAGACAAATGCACATAACTATGGGTCAAGACTTCTTATCTAGGAATTTCTTCCAATTTCCATTCCCTTGCCATCAAAACAGCAGGCAGATTCCATCTGCCAGCACCTCAACTCCTCAACTTACACTTGCTTCTAAGCACATGCATTGAGGGCCAATGTTCTGTGGACACACACTTCCCACTCAGAATATATGGAAATATTTGGCACAGAAGCACACATTTTGACAGAACACCTTAGCATTTCGGAAAGTGTAGACACTCTCGTGTTCCCCCAGTATCCATAATATCAACAGTGAAAAATCTTATATTCTTCTGTTACTAAAACAGATTCCTATTGACAGTCAGTCAGCAATTCAGTTGCATGGTATCATTAAACATTTCCAGTCTACCTTGCCTGTGCTATAGCTGTTGATTCCCTCAGCACCAATCCCTTCTTGTTTATGAGCTTGATGCCAGCAAGCTACCTCCTCTCACCCCAAGACTTATATCTCATCTTCCTCCTTCCTCTTCTCTGTGTACCCTGGCAATTAACCCTGCTCGTATATCTTTTCCCATTCTGTCTCACTACCAGTAATTGAATCAACAAGCAGGTGAACTGCAAGTGTGAGATATAAACTAAGCATGGCCGTCTCGGTTAAATCTGTGATTCTAGCAACCGCTGATGAGCGTCAGCAGGTGTTATCTACCTGATGTTATATGGTAAATATTTTATTCCATTTTAGTTCTCTTTGATGCAAGGCGTGCAGGAGGCATGCTACTGGACATGTGTACTTGGAGCTGAGCACCTGACTAAAGAGCAAACGATCAGACCTGTAACACGTCTATTAGACAGACTGCTGGTATGAAGCCACAGATCCTCTTGCCAGGAAGGCTGCACTTTAGATAAAAAGGCCAAGGCAGCCACACATGTGATCTTCAGCCAAATAATCAACAGCCCCGCCAGCTCCTCCTTAATCAAGCCTGGAATTCAGCGCTCCAGACTGGAATAGTGCTTGTTTATTTGCTTAAATACTAATGTAGTTTTCAGGCCTCCAAAATGGAGATTAAGCTTTCTAGCTCTAAATTCCACTGGAACAGCTTTTACAGCAACTGTTACCCTGCACACGTCCGATCTTGTCTGATCTCGGAAGCTAAGCAGGGTCAGGCCTGGTTAGTACTTGGATGGGAGACCGCCTGGGAATACCGGGTGCTGTAGGCTTATACTATAGTCGTTTGAGACTGAAGGTTGCCAACCAACCAACCAGCTTTAATGGTTTATGACCCTAGCCACTTCCCTGGATTCCTGAGTTGGAAGAAGCACCCTTTGAAAGACCAAGGACAGGTTTCACACCTCCAATGGCCCTCACAAACCTCATGATGAAGCTTAATCAAGAATATGATGCAACAGCCATCCACCTAGTCAGAGCACTCTCATTTGGGTGGATAAGACAAAAGTAGAACTCATCATGGGTCTAATGAACCCTATGATTGAGTCACCCCACCTAGGAATCCCATAGGATTATATGTGAGAAACACCTATTAAAGGCTTCAGAGTCTTCGTTCTTTGCTTCTCATTTCTTTATCTCTTGTGCTTTGGTCCACATTTCTTACTGTCTTGCTGTGGAACATTAACCCACTGGTGCTGCAAGAAGTCACCTCACTCCAGCCTCCTTCAGAGAATCACTGTGCCAGCTGGCATCCAGGATGGCAACACCCCACAACTCCCTTCCCATACCAGCTTTTCCAAGTCAGCCCCCTTGGTTGTTTGTTAAAAGATGTGCATTTAAACATGTGCAACATGCCTAATTTGTGTGCTGAGATCCTGTGTAATGACCAGAGGCAAAGCTCAATGGTTTGGAAGGGAAGGAAGAGCAAATCTAGGGTGCAACAACCTCTATTGTGGGGCTAACTAACAATAATAGGGAAGAAGAATCAAAATAACACATGCCCACAAAGGAGGAAAATCATAAGCACTAAGTGGGTTGTCAGTTTGACTGCGCACACACACAAGATAGCAGAAAGGTTGTGGGTCTACGGCCAGGCTGCATTGAAGACCAAGATTATCAGGCCACATATGCTAGATTGAAAACAATGCATTGCAGGACTGGGACAAGGAGTGCAAAAACCAGGCAAATCTCATGATTAAAAGCAGTGTTTAAAGGTAGAAAATATGTACAAGTGTCTATTTACGGTGAGTAAGGTTTTACTGAACACAGTGGGCTTACTTATAAAACAACCAACACTATTTTCAAACACCTCTAGAAATAGAACCTTTAAGCAAGCCCTAAAACCAGTCAGTAGTTCTGATTCACTTGAGCAAGGAAAACAGGGCAAGAGAACCTGAGCTCCTTCCCATAGTCATTTTGTTAACAACTTGTTTTTTCCAAATCAGGAAGCTCCTAGGAGGTGGCTTTGATCACAGAGCCAAACTTCCTGCTCCACCAAAACACAGTCACCCACAAATTCTGGAGCTAGCAAAGCTCCATCAGACCCTGCATGATGAGAGGGAGGGTGATTATTCTGATTATAAGTGTGGCCTTCCCCCTGGCCTGTGCATCTGAGACCTCTTGTCATCAGTCTGGATCAGGGGTCTCCAAACCCCGGCCCAGGGGCCAGCTGCAGCCCACGGAGAGCTTCTATCTGGCCCATGGCCAGACTTTGATCCTCTGAGAGCCTCTGACTCAGTTGACCAAACACAACCAGAGTTATGCTTGTGAGGTGGAGGAATGAAGGACCATTTAAGTGTGCGTTTTATTTCTTGGGCTATGTTCGTCCTTGGAGAAATCCTGGACATCTGAGTTCATTCATTTAATCATATATCTCAGTTCCATCTCTAATGTATTTATTTAAATTTTATATTTAATTTTCTTTTTCCCAGCCCTCGACAATGTGCCATATATTTGATGCGGCCCTTCGGCCAAAAAGTTTAGAGACCCCTGGTCTGGATACTAGTATCATGTTACTGGCCTGGGTCATGTTTTTCCCAGCAGGCACCCAGCCGCACACGCATGCATGCACATACATGTTCAATGCAAAATAAAAAGAAAATAGGAAAGCTAACCAGACAACCCTTGACTGAATGAACTTTTTTTCTCAGAAGCAGGAGGTCAAAAGTCAGAGTACAACCTAACACCTATCTGTTCCACAAGCAGACAGCTGTACTGTACACATGTCATTCTGTGCAGCTCACTGGACAGCTCCCACACCTCTGCTGGCCTTACATTTTATTTGCCTATAGAGATTGTTCGCTTGAAAAGCTACATTTTTATTTAGGAATTGGCATGTACCTTGCTGTGTGACGAGGAGAAGATGGAAAGGAGTCCTAAACTGCATTTGAAAAATCCAATGGCTGAGAATTTTTTGAAAAGCAATATTCTAGCTGGGCACCTGAAATTACCATAAGTACAGTCCTGAAGGACCTGCACATACAGGGTCTCAAGGAGACTGATAGGCTTGCAAGAAGCTTCAGAATTGCAGACAGAACCAGCAAACTGAATGGTGCCACAGGCCTAGCCAGATCTTAAAAAAAATAACTAAATTCATAGATGATAAAGCAAACAGAATCATGTGCAGGTTGGCCCTCTGGATGGTGAGGGAGGGAAAGGGGAAATAAAAGCATAGAGATGGCAGAGAAATTGAATGAGTTCTTTGCATCTGTCTTCACGGCAGAAGACCTCGGGCAGATACCGCTGCCCGAATGGCCCCTCCTGACCAAGGAATTAAGTCAGATAGAGGTTAAAAGAGAAGATGTTTCAGACCTCACTGATAAAGATCAATAAGTCACCGTGCCCTGATGGCATCCACCCTAGAGTTAAGGAATTGAAGAATGAAGTTGCTGATCTCTTGACTAAAATATGCAGCTTGTCCCCCAAAATGGCCACGGCGCCAGAGGATTGGAGGATAGCAAATGTCACGCCGATCTTTAAAAAGGGAAAGAGAGGAGACCCGAAAACTATAGGCCGGTCAGCCTAACATCTATACCAGGTAAGATGGTGGAATGCCTCATCAAATATAGAATCTCAAAACACATAGACGAACAAGGCTTGCTGAGGGAGAATCGGCATGGCTTCTGTAAGGGTAAGTCTTGCCTCACAAACTTTTTAGAATTCTTTGAAAAGGTCAACAGGCTTGTGGATGCGGGAGAACCCGTGGACATTATACAGGTTGACACTAATTATTTGCGTGGGTTCTGTTCCAAGCACTCACATGGATAAAAAAACGCACTATGGCAAATCAATTTAAAAAACAAAGTTTCTTTGCTCCAGTGATTGAAAAACAGCCTTGCTGACCTTTTGACTCTAAGATAAGAGTCATTAAGAAGACAATCCAGCAGCACTTCACTCAGCCCCTCACTTCACCAATGCAAAACGATCACCATTCTTTCACATGCTGGGGGAAAGGAGGGGTCTGAAGGAGAGAGACTATTGATGGATTGTTAGCCTGCTGCCCTCTCTCCCTCATTAAGGAGGCTGTTAAAGGCCTGGTCAATTTTAAAAACTGATTTTAAAGGGATGCATTTTTCCCCTTCTCCAGGGATCAGCACATTCTCTCTCATTTGCAGGGGCCATTCATGTTGAGTCAAATGCATGTATAAAAAATCCATATATAAATAGGCTGGACTTGTATATCTGGACTTTCAGAAGGCGTTCGACACGGTCCCTCACCAAAGGCTACTAAAAAAACTCCAAAGTCAAGGAATTAGAGGACAAGTCCTCCCATGGATTGAGAACTGGTTGGAGGCCAGGAAGCAGAGAGTGGGTGTCAATGGGCAATTTTCACAATGGAGAGAGGTGAAAAGCAGTGTGCCCCAAGGATCTGTCCTGGGACCGGTGCTTTTCAACCTCTTTATAAATGACCTGGAGACAGGGATGAGCAGTGAGGTGGCTAAGTTTGCAGACAACACCAAACTTTTCCGAGTGGTGAAGACCAGAAGTGATTGTGAGGGGCTCCAGAAGGATCTCGCCAAACTAGCAGAATGGGCAGCAAAATGCCAGATGCATTTCAGTGTAAGTAAGTGTAAAGTCATGCACATTCGGGCAAAAAATCAAAACTTCACATATAGGCTAATGGGTTCTGAGCTGTCTGTGATAGATCAGGAGAGAGATCTTGGGGTGGTGGTGAACAAGTCGATGAAACTGTCGACCCAATGTGCGGCAGCAGTGAAGAAGGCCAATTCTATGCTTGGTATCATTAGAAAAGGTATTGAGAACAAAACAGCTAATATTATAATGCCATTGTACAAATCGATGGTAAGGCCACACCTGGAGTATTGTGTCCAGTTCTGGTCGCCACATCTCAAAAAAGATATGGTGGAAATGGAAAAGGTGTAAAAGAGGGCAACTAAGATGATTACTGGGCTGGGGCAACTTCCTTATGAGGAAAGCCTACGGCGTTTGGGCCTCTTCAGCCTAGAAAAGAGACGCCTGAGGGGGGACATGATTGAGACATACAAAATTATGCAGGGGATGGACAGAGTGGATAGAGAGATGCTCTTTACACTCTCACGTAACACCAGAACCAGGGGACATCCACTAAAATTGAGTGTTGGGAAAGTTAGAACAGACAAAAGAAAATATTTCTTTTCTCAGCGTGTGGTTGGTCTGTGGAACTCCTTGCCACAGGATGTGGTGACGGCGTCTGGCCTGGATGCCTTTAAAAGGGGATTGGACAAGTTTCTGGAGGAAAAATCCATTACGGGTTACAAGCCATGATGTGTATGTGCAACCTCCTGATTTTAGAAATGGGCTATTGTCAGATGCAAGGGAGGGCACCAGGATGCAGGTCTCTTGTTATCTGGTGTGCTCCCTGGGGCATTTGGTGGGCCACTGTGAGATACAGGAAGCTGGACTAGATGGGCCTATGGCCTGATCCAGTGGGGCTGTTCTTATGAGAAGAAACCAAGTTTGCCAGTGAGCAACAGGGAATGGGTACATATGCCAGGCAATATTTCATTCTTATGTGGAGGATAATCTCTCTTACTCCACTCTAGGGAGCAGAGCTATCCTTAGATATGTGCATGCCCAGGGCAACTCTTCCAGTACAGCGGGGATGGACACAACTATTATGGCCATATATTGGTCATGAAAGTGCAGAGCCCAGGGCAACCGCTCCAGTTACCCTACACAAGGGACAACTCTGCTAGGGAGGCCAAGGTACTCAATCCAACCAGTTACTAGTTCTAGGGACAGTGTGTGGCAAAGAACTATATGTGAGAAATCATGCATCAGAGACACAATGGATCAGAGCAGGCTAGGAGTTTTGTCTAAGAGATAATGAGATCTCTCAGTTGTTGGCTAGATGATGACCAATGCTGGCAAGATGTGGGCTGCAAGTTGCCTATTATATAAAGTATAGATTTGTATTTCAGTGTTTGATGCATCAAGCATTGCAATTTGCCTTGGAAGATATTGTAAAGATGCATAGCTTCCCTTTTTTTTCTTTAGGAAATGATAAATGTTATTATTGCAAAATCATTGCAGTCAAACATCACCCTTGGCTTTCTCTCTCACAAAAAAACCTCAAAGTAATTGGAAAGATGCTCAAAGTTGCCTTTGCAGACATAGCCAAGTTACAATCCTCTGAGCCTGCACCATTGAAGATACTTCTGAATAAACTTACAAAGAATCAGCCTTAAGACTACCCATTGGTGCTACCCATTGTATGGGACACTGCAGTAAGAACTGATGTTGGTGTCGACAACACAGGCTGCTACACAGGCATTTTGGTAATTCTGTGTTTAACTCTGGGAAATCTGGGAGTACAAACGAGAGGTGGGATGCCGCCTTGCAGATATTTCCTTCTCTGAAATTCTGTTTGAACAACATATGGCAAAATGTAATCACCTCATGGCCAACAAACCCAGGAGAAAAAAGCAAAGAAGAGAAAAAGAAAAGCCTAGTAAGTAGTTTACTCACAGACAAGATATAGTCCTCAGACAGATTAGCAACATTAACACATGGGAGCAGAAAAGACAAAAAGGGAATATGAGCCACAGGACAGAAAGCTCAGTAGAACCCGAAGTTCACACAGTCATAAGAAAAGGAGATATACGGTTGCAAACCCTAGTGAAGACCAATTCAAAAATTCATGCTTGGTAACTATCATACAATAGTTGATTGTACAACACTAGTGTCACATGACAGCTACTGCAGAGAGAGTTGTCTCATCTGAAACATTTGTCAGTAATGGAAACAAACTCACAAAGAGATGAAAGGTATGCCACCTTCCAAAGATGCACAAGTCACATTCCTGCCTGGAAATGTACATCTGCTGAATGGTCCTTTGTGCCAAAAACAGAACCTAAAATCACTGCAGATTTGATCTCAGGTTAACTGAATTAATCAGGATTCTTTCCAATGGCTTAAAGCCAAGTATAAAAATCCAGAAATATTCTAAAACCACAAAGAAAATGCTGTTGCCAAGGAGAAAAACAATTAGAGCTACTGAAGTTTTACTATGTGCTTTTTAAAAAAATGGATTTTCTCACTGGGTATTAAACGATCAACAGCAGCAGACCTCAAGAGCTGCACTAAACAGGTGCTTTTCCTATAGGTATCTGCCAATCCATATTCCCAAACTACTTAAATGTGTTGTGCTACCAAAGTACACACATTATACTGTGAAAATGAGATTCAATCCCACATCACCTGCATCCCCAGATCCTGCAGTGGAATGTTTCACACAAGGTTTCCATCTTACTTGGGCCCAGAAGACATTTGACATTAGCAATGATGCACTTTTACAGCTCAGTAGCCAGGCGGTTGTTTGAGAACAGATGTTTAGAGAACTTGTAGAAACACAGGATCAAAAGTATAGGGAGGAATTTAGTCATACCCAGTTGTCTGGTCTTCAGTATAGTAACCCCAACCACCCTGAAGAAGGTCCTGCAATAAAGATCTGCATGACACCACTGCAGAAGAACAAGGCAATTACTCCAGTGACACCTTGGGTAGAAACATGTTCCTTGCAGCAAGTCCAACACCCAGGGAAGTCAATGAAACAGCAAATTGCCTGCAGGTGTTGAAGCTGAGGGTGGAGTGGAAACAAGCCATCATTGTGCCAATCCTGAAGAAAGGCAATAGCCGAGAATGCAAGAACTACCACAGCATCAGCCTCCTTTCAATCATCAGCAAGCTGTTTATGAAGATAATACATTCTAGGCTGAAGAAACATCGTGAACAGACCATCTAAGAAGAGCAAGCAGGATTCAGGTCACATCAAGGCTGCACTGATCAAATATTCACCATTCATCAATCAGTGGAGAAAAGGATCAGATGTGGAAAGCGAACCATCATCATCTTCATAGACTTCAAATCTGCATTCGACTGTGTTCACTGGCCTGCCCTGTGGACGTCATTGGAAAATGAGCATGTCACTGAAAATCATCCAATTTCTTCAAGCATCATACAATGGCTCAACTAGCAGTGTGCGGATCAGAAATGAACTATCCAACCAATTTCCCATCCAAACTGGAGTCTGCCAGGGAGATGTTGCTTCTCCCTGCTTTTCAATACCGTGATTGATGCCATTATGAAGAAAGCATTCAAGGCCAAGCGTGGAGTTCAGTACAATGTAAACAACTTCCTGATCAACTTGATGTTTGCAGATAGTACCTTATTTACCAACACAGATGCAAAGGCCACCAGCATCATTTACTACAGTGCCCACCACTCAATTCAACAGTCTAAGAATCGATGTGGATAACCACATTACCAAAGTTATGATCACAGAAGAATCACAGACCAACGTTCACCTCGACAGAGCTCAAACTCAACAGGTTCAAGGATTCCAATATCTGGAATTTGCTAGTACAGGAGAAAAATGTGGTATTCATCACCAAGATCCACAGCAGGATTGTCCAAGCAAAAGCAGCATTTGCCTTGCTCAAATGGTGACTCTGGAAGAAGACCAACATCTCCATCAAGACCAAAATTCGCCTCTTCAGAACACTGATCCTGCCAATTCTCCTATATGGATCAGAAACATGGACTCCAATCAGACATGAACATGTTCAAGGTCTTCCAAATGCAATGCTTGAGACAGCTCCTGGGTGTCTCTCTTCACAACTGCCATCATAATGAGACAATTTGGATAAGGTGTGCTCATCAATCATCAGTCGAAGAACAAATCCAAAAACACAGCCTACAACGGTTTGGCCACATCTGCAGAATGAACACTAGTCAGCTGCCACACAAGCTCCTCTGCTGTGAGCGACTTCACTACTAAAGGATTCAGTGGGCAGCACCAAAGAAAACATGGATCAAACACATTGATAGCCTGATAGTCCAGAACAGTTGGCTCAATGTGAGAGCTACATATGCATCCTTGCACATCCTTGTTAGCCTCATTGAGAAAGTAGAGCATGCTCTTATAATTCCAAGAACCACAGTGCAATCCTATGTATGTTTACTCAGAAGTAAGATCGATTGTGTTAAATGAGGCTTACTCCCAGGAAAATAAGTATAGGATTGCAGCCCCAATCTGTTCCCCTACCCTGAGCAATGGGGCTTAGGCCACAAAGAAGTAACCTGGAACATGCAATGAATAATTGATCTATATAGCAATAATGTTGCCATATTACTACTGAAGCAACATTATGGTCTTTTTCCACCTGAGAGACAGGTGAGGGCTTCATATGCTTCCTGCTTGAGATGGCAATGGGTCAGAGTTGCCTAGTGCCATGTCTCAGCTCAACAGTAACCCCAACTGTTCCAAAGGAACATAGTTTCTTTTGCTGCTGATCAGTCCTTCTGGCTCAAATCGATGGAATAAGACAATGGTTCCCAACCTGCGGTACGTGTACCCCCAGGAGTACTTGCCAGGACCTTTAGGGGTACTTGAAAAAGAACTGAATAATGGCAGAAAAGGCAGGTCTGTATTAGAATGTCTTGCAGGGCTAGCATTAGAATAGCTTGCAGAGCTAATATGAGGGGTACAATTTATGGAAATGGGCTGTCAAGGGGTATGCAAGCAAAAAAATGTTGGGAACCACTGGTATAAGCCCTAAGCCACACCAGTTTGTCAGAACTCAACTATTCCAGAAGGTCACATAGGAGGGAACTAAAGGCCACTGACAATGGACAAGTTGCCACTATTGTACTGCATTCTCATAAGACTGCCAGCCCATAAGTCTGACCTGTGAGCAGCACAAAAGTCTATGAATACCTGAAGTGCTGAAAGATTTAAAAATGAAATACACAGTCTCTCCTTTAAACAGAAAATTAGTATTCAAGCTTTTCACTCCTCTGGAACCATTCTGGGGCATGTTCCACAAGGCAGAGAGAACACCTCCTTTCTTCGATTAATCTCTCTCTTCTGTTAACACCTCCTGTGTAAGATCAATACATGAGGTCCCAGTCAAGTCAAAATTGCCTTTTTCCTCTGGAGACCAAAATGGCCTTTCAAGAGGCATAATAGATTTTATCTTCAGAAGCCATTTTAGCTGCACAGGTGGCTCTCAGATTTCTGCTGTATTACAATATAAATCTGCTGGTCATCAGCAGGGAAATGTGTAGGAAGTCAGCAGTCTCTTTTTCAAGAAGATGTTCAGGTGGGATACGGAAAAAAGGATCACAAGGAAACCAGGCTCTTGGGCAGTTCTGTAAACTGCTGCTAACAACTACCCCTTTGGTTAAACATTAAAGACAGGCTCACATTTACATGCTTAAGATCCTGGAATAACTTTGACAAATTCACCTGCAGAGAATTTGAACAGATTTTATAGTGCTGCACGTCATTCTATAGATCTATTATTTGCATTCTTAATAGGGGTACAATGCTGGAAGATTAACACATGCCAGCACACAAAAAGAGGAAAAAACAGTAGTAGTAGTGACTCAACCCTCACAATTTTCCAGAGCCAGCTGAGAAGAGATGCAAAAGCCAGGAAAACTGGTGAGATTATCATCTTGGTTGCGGTTGCTCCAGCCTGATCCAAACATGCAATAGGGACAGGCAGATTTCTCCCATTCCATTAGTCTTCTGTGGATAGGTTGTGTCCAGCATTCTGCTGGTACGTACCTGCCTTCTAATTGTTCTTGAGGGACTACCATAATTGATTTCAGAACTGATGCTGACACACATATACACAGAGTTTGCCTTTACTATGGCTTTCCACCCTTTCCATTAGTTTTGTTCTTCTTTTCCCTTTCAAACAAGCGATTACGTACAGTTTAATACAGAACCGTTTTCTCAGTATGTTGACATACAATTACATCTAGATTCACTAGAATCATGTATTCAGATGTGAATAAAAACACAAAAAAGCACTTTGCATTTTAATTCAACAAATTTTCAAAAAAACACCTCTGCTGATGTGCAAATGTAACCCCTTCTTTTTCTTCCAGACTCCATTCTAGGAATCAGCATAGAAATAGACTCAGAGACAAATCAAGGGGGGATTACACAGAGGCACTTTTAACCCACTGATATTTATACAAATATTTAAAGAAGTTGTCCTACCTCATTTACATATATTACATACATACTACAATCCCTCAGAAAGAATTTCCAATAGTTCTACTAAAACAACAAATACCCGTGCTGACTACCCACACCATTATTATCAGATGGCATCTGATAATATCCCATGGCTCATATCATGGTCAATTGTATCAAAAGCCACTGAGAGGTACAGTTGGACCTAATAGGGATGTGCTCCCCTGCCCTGCCCCATTCAGACCAAGGCTGCCCCTATCCCAAAGTCCAGCCTGAAGCCAGATTAATATGTTTCATCTAGGACCCTACGTAGTTGGGATGTGACCACCCACATGGTAGAACCCAGGGAGGGCTTCTTCAGGAGGGGCAAACCACAGCCAACTGTAATATAGCTGGCAGCTTCCCCCCCCCCCATCAGAAATAAATTTACACCCTCTCTCTCAGCCTTGCCAGGCAGAAGCCAAACCAGGCAAGCAGACAGCCAGGCTGCTTCTTGTTCCAGGGGATCCCATCTACATCCTCATCCACAAGCTGAAAAGAATTCAAAATAAAAGGATCAACAGGTGCAGAGGAACATCAACCAATATTATCAATGCGGAGTCCAAATCATGGTGGATACAAGCAATGTTATCTGCAAAGTATCTAGCAAATGTGACCCCACAAAGTTTTCCTCCTCATTCCTTTGGACCTGAACAACAAGGGACAGTTCAGCTTGCTTGTTCTTCACAGGCAGGATGGTGGCAGAGCATAACGCCTTCTTTGCTGCCATCACCACAACCAAATAGGTGCTAATATGAACTCTTACACATATTTGGTAGGACTTGCCACAAGTGTTCCACCACCATCGCTTCAAGATGTCTGCCAAGCCATTTGTCTGCCAAGCCATTTGACTGCCCCCCAACTCCTTGGTAAACAGAGGAGCCACCTTAGCTCTAAGCAAGATAGAGGTTTCTCAGGAGCAACCTGATCTGCAGCCCTTACCATTTCCTTATTCCAGAGGTCAATCAGGGCTTCAGATGAGTTGCTGGTTCTAACCGCAGGCAAATCCCTCAGAGCTCTCAGAAATCCATCTGGACCCATTCCCCATCTGGGGGCAGACCATACAATTCCAAGTCCCACCTCTATGAATGTATCATGAGTTGACCACACCAAAAAATCTGGCCATATAATCTGTACTGTACAAAGACAACTTCTCTTTTGAGAAGACATGTGGAAATCTCTGGTGGAAGCAGCATACCTTGTGATAGTGGTCACCTGGAACACTAGAAGGAGTTTTAAATCTAGATGTGTCTCAAGAACACAGGATAGATACACACACAGGCTGTATAGCATATTACATGAGTAAAAATGAAACCACATCTGGTTACAAGAATGATTTCAGTTGTCTGCCCCCTACCACCCAGCATCATTTCTGTCTTTTCCTAACTGAGCTTCAGTTTGTTCCTCATTTTCAGCTAGTTCCTCTTTTACTCTTCAAACCTGCCTATATCTGGGGGCTACTCTGCTCCCCGAATTTTGCTGTCAAAGCCCCCTTCCATACTTGCACATACTCAAAGCATGATTTTCTGACACCTAGTTTGCTAAACACAGGGCTTTTGTTTGTTTAAGGGGATGGATTCAGACAAGCAACTGAAAGACTATAATTCCAGAGGATGGTACAATATTTTTTCTGTATATTTGAATCTGTTCTGAATTAGTAGCTGTCCTGGCACGGACTTACAAGTTGGCCCATCAGGTGTTGGCCCTGCCACAAGGTCAAGGATGCAGAGCTACCCTGGGGTGGCATGTTCAGTGCTGTGCTTCCTTTGGCTGGAGCTGGGCACGCTCTGCCTCTTTGCACAGGAACACCCAACTCCAAGTGGTCCCTGTCAGCCTGACAGTCAGGAACCATTGACCAGAGGAGAGGAAAGGACAGCCAGCAGGGCCAACCAGCACGAGCCAAGCCAGAGAACTGGCTCAGGAGCCAGGGAAAGGGAATCAGGGAGGGGATAAGATAGACAAAACTTATGGGCTGCCAGAGGTAGGGACAAGGAAGGGGCAAGGACCTGGGAAGATTATGAAAATCCCATCCAGGCCTGTGATGAGGGGCCAATGGAGATGCTGCCAGAGGGCATGGCTCAGAGGCCACCTTTGGTAAACAAGAGGCAGCCCCAGCCAGCCCATTAATGTAGCTACCCTGTGTCAGTGGAGAAAGATGATGGGTGATGTAACCCCCTTTCTACAACATTCTCTGAGGCCCATAAGGTCACATCTTCCCCTCCTCTCCTCAAGATACATTTGGCCTCGTCTGAGATCCTTCCAGGGATCTTTACCTGAAGCAACCTTGCAGGACACAGTAAATAAGATCCAGTTCTCTTTGGACCCAAGGATGGGTTTTACAGAAGATATGAATTTTATATGCTTTTGCTTTTATTTTATGCCATTCAAGGGCAGGAAATAGGTGCTTAAAATACAATATCATGTACTAATATTTCACCCAACAATCATGAAAACCACCCAACACTATCCAGGACATAGTGGGGGGGGGGGTTAGGTGGTGGGTTTGAGCCATGCTCCCTGCTGTGTGTTTTGTTGCCTACGACATCTTTGGCAAACAGAAGCTCACATCAGTGTGAGCGTTCAGTGCTCTTTCCTCTAATGCAGGGTTTTTCAAACTGGGACATCATGATGCCCCAGGCAGAGGATCCTGGCCTCTGCCTCCTTAAGGGGCGGGGGCAGGAGGGAGGCAACGACACGATCCCTAGGATCACGTCGCTAAGGGGGCTGCAGGGACTGGCATGTGTGTCAGTATCAGTCCTTGCAGCAGCCTCCCAGGGGTGCTAGGAGCCCTGCGTGAATATCTGCAGGCTCCTCGAAGCTTTAAAAGTGAAAGCACAGCTTTTGCACTCCACTTCCAGTTTTGCAGAGGCAGGGTGCGATCGCCTACGCTTCGCTTTTTAAGCGGAGCCCTGCAGATGCTTGCGCAGGGCTCCCTGCACCCCGGGAGGCTTCTGCAGGGACTGGTGAGTGCATGCCACTCCCTGCAGCCTCCTTAGCAACGCAATCCCCTTGCCCCTGCTGCCTCTCCCACCCCTGCAAGGACTTACTGCGATCCTCAAACTCCCTGTGAGTTTGAGAACCATAGCTATTTCATTTCTGTTGGTTCCTATGGGAAGAATAGTTTCAATTTACACTCTTTTAATATATAAGTGATTTCCAAGAATGTAACCCCCACATAAACTGAGAGGTGCCTGAATGGACACATTAAGGGCACAATCCTGAAGACCCAGTGCTGGACATCTGCAGGTGCTGAGTTTTGCATATATGCCATAAGGCTTGCCCACGGGACTCAGAGCCAGTCCATGCCTGAGCCAGAGCCATATGGGGCAGGGGGACGTATTCCGGGATGGGGAAAGGGAGCAGGGCAGAAGGGAGCGGGACAGGTGGAAGTCTGCTCTGCCAGATCCAGAACCCCTCATTGGGTCTCCTGGCCTGACACAGGGCTGCTCAAATCTGCTCCGGCTAAGTTGGTGCAGACTTGGGTAGCCCCATTGTGGGGCTTGGGCCTTCCCCCAAAGAGCCAATGGTGGCTGCCCAAAGCCCTTATGATGCAGTGGTCGCCATTTTGGCACTGCTGCTCCTCTGGGCACTGAGCAGCTCAAGAGTTCAAAAGCCAGGTTCAAAAGCCACATCAAGCAAATATAACAGGAAACAGGAGTATCCTAAGAGTATAACAGGAAAGACTGAAAAAGAAGCAAAAACCAGCTTCTCAACTGGCATCACATCTAGTGCCATCCTGTAGGTTGCACTCTTTGGACATTACACATAGTAGAGAGCTCAAGTCCTCACTTCAGACCAATACTTCATATGGAAAAAAAAAAAACAGGGATCAGTATGACACCCTGAACAAGATTTATGATGCTTATAGAAGGAGACCCAAGTCAGACTTGTCACCCAAATTAGCAGTCTACTCTTTATTAGCATCAATAAACTATTTACATTGAGCAATGACCATAAAATAACAGTTTAATCATGATTAATCCTTCAAGCCCAAATTGTAATAGAATGAATCTTGATGAACTCCTGAAGCATTAATATTGCTGCCAGTCATTAATTCTTGTATAGCATTACCCTAAGGATATCAGCATTAATGTACTGATTAATAACCATTATTTATGAGGTGAATTACAGACATCTTACAGCATGGTACACCAGGTGAAAGCAACTACTTTATGTAGAACAAAACAAATGAAACAAGAGGGGATACATACCATTGACATCCATTCTCGACCTAAAACTCAAGTTTAAAAAAAAAGATTTTGTTAAGATTATGGTCTCTGAGCGTAAGCAACAAGTTGAAATTTAATTCCTTGATTTTTTTTTTCTATCTGATTGCCTCTGAGTTAAACCAGACACGACAAAATATGTCTGTGTCAGCTTCTCTCCTATTCATTGCATGGCTCAACCATATAAATTTTATGTACCTCTTGCTATACTCCTTGAACTTGGTAGGCAGTTTCACACTGGGGTAAATCACAGGGTATTAAAAACAAGAGTTAAGCACTAGATAAAGGCTTACTAGGATAAGCCTAGTATCCTAGAATAGGAGAACTTTCACTGAGCAATTTTGTAAAGTCCTTCATTTACACTGCAGATATTCCACACATTTCTGAGGGTGCTTGCGCCATGTACAATGCTGGTAACATATCAGTATTTGTCCCACCTAAGTGACTACAATGCTCTCCAGTTCTTCTCATAAAGGTGACTATAACTGACGAAGATTACCCATTGTGACATAATAAAATGTGTTCCACAAAATAACCAAAAGATAATGCTCTCCAGTTATAAACAATTTTCCCCTGTGCTAGGTTAACCAAAATATTAACTGCAAGATTTCATTTTAAATCACATGGGGTTTCAAAAATCTATGCTATTTCTCAGCTCTCAATATCATTTATCTCCACTCATCACATAGGCACCAGCTTCTCTAGCCTTTCAATTAAGCTCTGAATAAGGTGATCTGCCACTTTTCGTATTCTATAGTACTATTTTAGTGTTCTATAGAAAGTCAAACTTTACTGCATTTCCACATTTACAGAGCCATTGCTAAAAGCATTTTGGAACACAAACAAGTTAGAAATCTGAAGTACAAACCATTAAAACAAATACTGGGAACCAGACCATTTAAGTGTTCTTACTGCACAATTACCACATCCCATTTGGACATGGATATCTCAATATTTTATTCCCCAAACCACTATAAAAATCCTTTCAAAAGCACTTCATTGAATCTTCTCTCATTGTTTTAAAAAACTTGTAAATAAAAATCCAGAGGTGGCCAACTCCCATGCTGCCAGCTGTTTCATTTTGGCAGCCACCTTGACAGATTTCCCCATCTTTGAGAGCCCCTAAGGGGGGTGACCTATTGAGAAACTTTTAACAAGCACTTGTGTTCTCAATTGCTTTGAAGATTTAACAGCAAAATAAAACAAACATAACTATACAATTGCCTATGTAAGTGCCTGATTTGGATACTAGGCATTCAATTGCACCTTACAGTAATAAGAACAGAGTCATGCGTGGAAGATGATAAACGTATAAACAGAAGTGAAATTCTTGTTTAGAACACTGAGTAGGAACCTCAGGATCAGTATAAACCTTGTATAGAAGGTAGCATGCATGCCCAACTTCCCTCCTTGCTAGTTTAAAGCTGCAGATACTTTTCCTGTTTTTATTGTAGACTACTACTACCAGGTTACAGTTGGTGTTTTCTGTTGCTTTGGCTTATGCTTGCACAGCTGACTTATCACTATCCATTACTCACATTACCATCACAACTGAGGGTTTCTTCTACAGACTTTTGCAGCATTTCATTTTATTTCACTTTTAACCTCTGGTGTCCCAGTATTAGTCTTTGCATACTTCCCATTTCCAACCACCATAAGCTTGGACTTCTCATTTTCTCAACACTAAACTGTGTACCAGCAAGCCCAGTTGCTTTATGGGGAGAATCTGGAGACAGGACTGTGAAGTTAAAGGTTGGAGAATAATTGGGCTTAAATGTCTATTAACTGAAATTAGATCAGCAAATGTAACCAATATGACTTTTCAGTAAATAAGTACAATGGCACTAATCCGAAGCAAGCCCTTATCCCATTGCCTCCAAGAGAATAAGGCTCTGGTAATGAAGAGAAAGAGGCTGGGATGGTGCAAGAACTCCCTTCAGAACCAGCTACAGGAAAGCTTCTGCGTCTTACTGAAATACAAAAATGTCACATGAGAATACTTGCAGAGTGCAACAGATCACAGAATGCAGGGCAGACTGCACTGCCTGAGTCTGCTGCTCAGAAGCAGATGCTGTCTGCCTGGATGAGGCTGCACATCCAAGTTTAAGCCTCCCAGGATACACTTAAGAGCCAACAGAAAGAGGCCCCTTTCCAAGATGCAGAATGGATAAGAATACGCAAGTTCCCTTTCCCTAGATCTGAGGCACCCTTCATACTACAAAATTCTCCTTGCTTGGAAGCACATAGCAGCAGCTGAGAAGTCTGACCGACTGAGTCATATATAAGCAACATGCACTAGCAGATAAGGTGGGCAAGACTGCCTAAGCCTGATTCTCCAACATGGTAGCAATTTTTTGGCCGCATTAACATATTCTGAGGCCAACAGCGGTTTTGGTTTGAGTACTGCAAAAAAACCACTGCTAGTGGAAGGCTGAGGGAGAGAATCACCAACCAGAGCAAGCAAACAGAGTGAGTAAAACACAGATATATTAGGGTCTGACATCTCCAATACTTACCAAGATACAGTATATGAATCCCACAGAATTTGGTGTAGAAACACTGCGCAAGACAAATAATTGTATAGTAAATATGTGTTTCACAAGGTCTGGCCAATATAGTAACCATTGGATAATCTTTCCTTTATAATCATGACCCTGGGTAAAACAATGATCAATCTAAAGCAGTAGCAGTCAACCTTACAGCAAGTGTGCCATGAATCAAGTGAAGAGTGTTTGAGAATACTACTACAGGATCTGTACTGCAGTATTTATGCAAGGCTCACTGTGTCTTCCTGCGTTGTTGTCACTCCATCAGCTGGAGAGAAGGCCAGAGTGCAGGCATGTCCTTTTGCCACAGGCAAGCACACAAAACTCTCCTGCTCCTGTCCCTGAGGATCACAAGTTTCTGTTGCAAGAGCCACTTGTGGCATTTATGCATGAGGCTAGTGGCCACCCAGAGGCAAAAGAAAAAAACAAAATTTACTTTTCAGATTAGGAAAAGATTGAACCCCTCTTAACAGACACATTGATGTGAACTCCATAAATACATCCATTATAAGAGAGGTGCAATCTCTTAACTGGTAAGCAGTCACCAACTTTTGTTCAATACAAGGAACTGGCTGCAATAAGTATGCATGGCATGAATAAAATACATTGCACTGTGCTTAGTTTATGAGACAGAAAACAAAGTGTGGAAGGAAACAGGAACAGAAGAGACCAGGAAGGACGCAGAACCGCTGGCAGTTGTAAATTCAGGGGGTGGGGAATACAGCCCTAATCTGCCCTACCCAATAGAAGTTCTCATTTTACAGGGTAAGTTTGTCACATGTCCCAGAAAAGAGAACAGACATTTATAAACCTTCTGCTAATAGTTGAGATGTGAACCTCTACCAGCACTTGCAACATCTTAGAAAACAGGTCCTCTTATGGATTAAGAAGTGGTGAAAGACCAGGAAGCAGAGCGTGGGTATCAATGGGCAATTTTCACAATGGACAGAGGTGAAAAGCGGAGTGCCCCAAGGAGCTGCTCTCGGACCAGAGTTTTTCAATCTGTTCATAAACAACCTGGAGACAGGGTTAAGCAGCGAGGTGGCCAAGTTTGCGGATGCCACTAAACTTTTCTGAGTGGTGAAGACCAGAAGAGGCTGTGAAGAGCTCCAGAAGGATCTCTCCAAACCGGGAGAACGGGCAGCAAAATGGCAGATCCGTTTCAATGTAAGTAAATGTAAAGTCATGCACATTGGGGCAAAGAACCAAAATTACACATATAGGCCAAAGGGTTCTGAGCTGTTTGTGACAGATCAGGAGAGAGAACTTGGGGTGCTGGTGGCAGCTTGATGAAAGTGTCAGCCAACATGAGGCAGCTGTGAAGAAGGCTAATTCTATGCTTGGAATCATTAGAAAAGGTATTGAGAATAAGACAGCTAATACTATAATGTCATTGTACAAACTGACGGTAAAGCCACACTTGGAGTATTGTGTGCAGTTCTGGTCGCCACATCTCAAAAAGGATATAGCGGAAATGGAAAAAGTGCAGAAGAGAACAACCAAAATGATTATTGGGCTGGGGCACCTCCCTTATGAGAAAAGGCTACAGTGCTTGGGACTCTTCAGTCTAGAAAAGAGGCACCTGAGAGGGGACATGATTGAGACATACAAAATTATGCAGGGGATGGATAGAGTTGACACAGAGATGCTCTTTCCCTCTCATATAACAACAGAACCAGGGGACATCCACTAAAATTAAGTGCTGGGAGAGTTAGGACAGACTAAAGAAAACATTCCTTTACCCAGCATGTAAATAGTCTGTGGAACTCCTTGCCACAGGAAATGGTGATGACATCTCACCTAGATGCCTTTAAGAGGAGATTGGACAAATTGGAAGTCCAAACTGAAAGAAAAGTCTATTATGGGTTACAAGTCATGACAGATATGTGCTAGCTCCTGATTTTAGAAGTAGGCTACCTCAGAATGCCAGGTGCAGGGGAGGGCACCAGGATGCAGGTTGTATCTTGTTGTCTTGTGTGCTCCTTGAAGCATTTGGTAGGCCACTGTGAGATACAAGAAGTTGGACAGATGGGCCTATGGTCTGATCCAGCAGGGTTCTACTTATGTTCCTTTTTCCACCCTAGATTCATTCCTAGCTTTATCAACTAGAACGTTTTCCCCAGCTCATTCTTGGCCTCTGGGCATACCGAATTCCCCTGCCACTGTACTGAACAGCTTGATCAGCTTCCCCAAGACAATACATATAGAACTGGTCCCATCTACATGGCAGTTCTCTCTGAACAAGAGTCTCAAGAGGCCAGCAACAGATCGAATTAGGATGAATTAGGCCATGTTTTTAAACCAACATCCAATTGCAGTTACTGGGCTGGGTCAGGTTTGGGCCTGTCAAAGGAGATGGAGTTGAGCCAGGCCTTCCTGAAAGCTATTGTGCTCTGTGCTCTAAAAAATTTAATGCCCCCAGTGTTTCTGAAGCATTTTTAAAGGAAGTGCAAAATCCTGCCAATGGATATAAAGGCTAGCAAACTCAGCAACACTGCCAAATCATGACTTAGAGCACTGCTTTCAAATTGTGTCCCATGGACAGTTACAGCCATTGGTTGCGGTAAAGCTCCTGCATGGTTTTTGGCTATTCGGCATCTGAAAAGAGTTTTTGACATAGGAATGCCCGTGATTGCTAAAGTCAAATGAAATATGTTCTCCCAAATGAGAGATGCTGCATGCAAATTTTATTTATTACTTTTCTACCTTATTCTTTGGTTGGGGAACACCTGCTTGGCTCTAATAGCATCTTGTACCTTTAAACAATTCCCTAGGTCAGTGGCGTAGTTAGTGCATTTGACATCTGGGCTGGGTGTCACCATTCCTTTATAAGACACCCCCACCTCTATATGCTATTGTATCTGCATATTTTACCAGGAGAGGGGCTGCCCAGGTCGCTTGCCTGTTGGGTCTTCCTTTCATTGCAGTGAAATATACACATAGAATCATATCTGTAAAGAGGAAGGACCAACAGGCAAACAATCTGGACAGCCTCTCTCTCTTCTTGATGGCTGCTAGGATCCATACAGCCAGCAAGAAGCGAAAGGGGCTGCTGGCATTAGCACCCTGTTACAGCTGGCACCTGAGGCAGGTTGGCACCCCACCCTCTTATTATGCTACTGCCCTAGGTACTATGTTAAAACAGGTCAGGCTTCCCCTCCAGCAGGAAGCCCCAAAACAGGAGGCCAGCCTTGCACACCCAGCCTGATGTAGAACTCAATTAGGAAGGTCCACACAAGAGCTGCATTCCATTTGGGAATTTGACACAGAAATGGTTACTATCCCATCCTGCCTTGCTCAAAAAAAAAAAAATAAACAACCTGGGGAAGAGAAAAGTTGCTTTTTCACCAGAAAAAAACTAAATAAAGAACAAAATGTCACTGAATTCAGCCCCCAAAGAAGTCTCCTCTTCCTTTAATTATCTGGTGCATACCAGGACAAGCCATGCGTTCATTTTTACTGTTGGCAGACAGATTTTAATTTCATTCTGACAAGAACGATTCAACAGAGCAAATGTCAGGAACGATATCACTAACTAATGGTACAAATTTCAACGGAAATTATTTTCTTCTAGTCACTTTATCATTTGCAAGGTCTCAATGGACAGGTCTAATAACTATTTTCTTTATATGGCTATCAAGCTTTTAAGTACCAAGAGGACACATACAAAGAAAACACTGACAAAAAGCTAGACCAAAAGCAATTCTAAAGCTGAAGGATTTATGCAAAATACCAGTGGTTCCTTATATCATCATACAGATGCAACCCAATGCAAACCACTATATGACATTTTCAGTACAGTCCAGGCTTGTTATACACTGATTTTTTATACACGGATTTGACTCAACACAAATGGCCCCTGCAAATGAGAAGGAATTTGCTGATCCCTGGAGAAGGGAAAAAATACACCCCTTTAAAATCACAGTTTAAAAAACTGCTTTTTACTGTTGCAGAGAGACAGTCATACTAGTGAGTACAGGTATAACCTAAGTATCCACAGATTTTTCTATCTCAAAGCTGATGAGAAGGGCCCCTTAGATTAAAGGAAAACAGTTGTTTAATGCCAGAGAGAGCAGTTAGTCATTCAGGGGCCTTTTCAGATAAACCCTCATGAGGCAAAATTCCTTCACTATGAGCTGAAATGACTAAGAGCCATTTTCAATTCAAATTATAGTTCCTAGAAGTTTGGCAATTTAATTAATACAGTGGGAACGTGTTTCCCTGTTCCAATACACAGATGCAGTCTGCAGCATTGATCAGATTTTACCACAGGAACAAAACAAACTGGCATCTAGAAACTCTATTAAAATATATGAAAAGTGATGTGGGATCATGTCAAGAGTTCATCTAGTCCAGCATCCTCCCACAGTGGCTCATCAGCTGTCTCTGGGAAGCCCACATGCAGAAGTGTAAAGTCCTCTCCCATATTGCCCCCCTCAGCTGGTAAATACAGTGGGTGTAGTATTTCTCAAAGCACAATATTATAATGTTAACCTGTGTAATACAAACTGGTGTGAGATTATGCACATGCGAGAATTACATCCCTACCCCTGCCTGCAATGTAAGGGCCTCTTGTAAAAGTAACCTGAGTGCGGTCTTCATGGAGCACCAATCTGAGAACTCCACTTCTCACATACATTTCTATTCTCCTTTTAAAAAACACACCTACCTTCAATGTAAAAAGACTGACAGTGAAGGTGACACTCTTCCAAATGGGAGAGGGCTGAGGAAGACAGAGGGCACAGGTGCAACTTCTCTCATCATAATGCTTCAGTGATGGGGAAAGCAGCACCTGCATTAGATCTATTTAAGAGATACAGGCCTTGCTTCTGCTGGAACATGGGTGCCCAGATGGATTCAGGCTGCTACTACAGAAAGGACTCTCAAAGTACCTGGCATGAGTAACAGACCAGAACCAAAAGACTAAACAAAAGAGGAAGATGGAGCCCTATTGCCATTCTATGTTGCGCAGATGAGAATGCCAAGAGGCTTTGTGAGAGACGCTAATTGGTTTAATTGTTCTTTTCCCCTCAAGAGCAGAAATGGCTTCTTAAGCTCTGGCTCTGGGCCTGGTAAAGGTACAACATTGGCATCTATAGAAATGAATGGCTATTATCTATTATAGAAATTACCCGCTATAGAAATGACAGATAAGCCACTTCTCCTCTGAAAGGAGTGAGTAGCTTTATACTAAAACTCAGACTCATGGAAGCAGTAACCAGCTGTACCAATTACAGTTTCTCACTTGTACACACATATGTGCACCTAAGAGTAAGACTATAAAACATAACTGCTCACCACATTCTCAGAGTGTTGCCTTTCTTTTTTAAAAGAAGTCTTGCTTTTACATTAGATGTCATTAAAACAGAGTGCTCAGTTGTGTAATTACCCATCTACCATCTTCATCTGAAAGGGTGACCTTTAAGAATGCCAAGTACACAATACTTCAAGCACTGAACATGAATCTTGAGCAAAACACTGAAAACGTTATTTTATGGCACCCATGTCACTTTGTGAACTTAAGACCTAGGAGCTGTGGAAACTCACTGAGAATAGCAGATTGTTACACCAAGACTATGGCTTGTAATGCAAGAGTGATATGAGGTCCCAGCTAGGGTCGATCAATACTTGCACATGCACACAGCCTGAATTCAAAGTTCTGAACTAATCATTGCAGACCTGACCCTTGGGGATGCAAAAACAGAATGCATTTGAAGGTCTTTCATATTACCATCCAATTGCAAGTGAGTGGCTCTTTGTGAGAAATCTACAGTGCTCCCCCAGATGTGTCTCAGCCTAGAGGAGGGGTGTCAAACTCGTTTCATACAGAGGGCAGAAGTTAGTATTCAGGGTGCCTGTTGAGGGCCAGAAGTGATGTCATTAAGCAGCTGATGACCAGAAATCAGCACCTTGCCCTCATATAGAAGTTCATTAACTGAAAATGACAGAAGAGAAAATGTGCAAATCTTGATCATATTTCAAAATATGGGAAAGCCCAATTTTCTTGTGGGCTGCTGTTTCAGTGGTAACAGCACTGCTCAGCAGCTGAGAGCTTGAGGGCAGGATAAAAAGCTTCCAGGGGCTGCATCCGGCTCCGGGGGCCTTATGTTTGACACCCCTCCTGGCCTAGAGAGTTCCATAGCAGGTGCTGATCTGATTCATGCTTCATGTCAGTCATTGTCTACTTGGTGCAACGCCACCATTATGTGTGCACAACTGGGGTTTTTGTGGCCTGCCCACATCCTGCACCAAGTAGCTGAAAATGCACTTACACTACTTGTGCTTTCAGGAGAAAAAAAGTATCAAGGATTGCTATTATATTTACTATGTTACATTCCATCTGGGACCATGGCATGCTAGCCTGGAATCAGATGCAATTTTACTTAGCCATTCAAAACATTATATAAATGTTTTCCAAAAAAGGCCAGTAAAAGGAATGTTGCTTGTGCTAGATTTCACATCCAGAAGATGCAACTTATCATTACTATTAAAAAAAACAGATAATAGATCTTTGGGGGGGGGGAGCAGAATTAATGTGATTAAGGAAATAACCAACATCCATGAAATCTAAATTTCACAAGGCATAAAGCCATGTTATAGCTGAGATCTTCAAAGGAGATAAAGCAGCACATTTCCACTAACTAGAGGTAGGGAAAAATGGTTTTATATTTTCACAGATTTTGGTGTTTTCCAGGAGTAAGCAGTGAAGAAACTGGTGTTACGTGTTTTTAGTCAAACTTTACTTTATAAATTATAATTGTTTTTAAAATGTATGAGGTAGGCGATATAGGTGCTATAGTGTCAGCAGATGTAGCCACAGTCATCAACATTCACCCCTCCCATTAAATAAAAAATAAAAACCAAATAAACTGGTTTTATTTTTCCACATATTTAGTTTTGGTTGTTTGTTTTTTACACAAAAATGAGAAGCATAGAAAGTGGTATTATATGCGTTTATCTTGCTATCGTCATTTTCTCCCACCTCTACCACTAAAATAATTTATATTATCTAGAATAGAGGTAGAGAACCTCAAGCCATAGGCAGAGCCAGTCTTCCATTTCCCCATGGCACTCACAGTTTAGTTCCATTCAACTTTTGCCCCAGCCTGAGCCCTGTCCCCAAACTGAGTGACATCACCAAGGAGATAAAAGCCACATGCTATGGTTCCAAAAGTGGAATGGCAGACCTGAGCTTCAATTCAGGAGCATAGTTAAGCAGTGAAGCACTTGGGTTGAGTCCAATCCTAAGGCAAACTATGGTTTGATACTACAGAACAAGTTTTGCACACTCCCTCCTCCCCCTCAGCACAGCACAGCAGTTCTCTGTCCTTTACCATCTTCAGACACGCCGTAATTTGTCACCCAAACCAGCAAATTTAGCAGCTTCCAATCTCCACTTCAGGACGATCGCAAAACATTTCTCCAGCTTGCATTAAATGGCAAAGCTAGGAAGAAGAGTGAGATTGTAAACCTCTTAGGTTTCTTGCAGGTTTGTTCTTACAGCAAAAACTAGCTCAGGAATTAAACCATGTGCTCAGGGCTGTAGCTAGAGGGGGGCCAGGGTGAGCATTGCCCATGCTGAGTCAGCAGTGACCACCCTCACAGTTACGGTTTTTTGATGTTTCTCCATATTTTAATTTTGCATCCTGTATATATATCTTACATAAATGCTTGCCCTGAAAAAAATAGTCACCCACCCACCTCTAGAATCCTGACAACAGGATCCTGACTGCATGTGCTATCTGGTAACAACCTACCATTCACACTGGTTGTGTGAATATGGCCCACAGTTAAACACTGGGGGCATTGTCACACTTCTGTCCAAGAGGTAAACTATATTCAAGATTTGTGTATATCATAAGAACATAAGAACAGCCCCACTGGATCAGTCCATAGGCCCATCTAGTCCATCTTCCTGTACCTCACAGCGGCCCACCAAATGC